>NC_136063.1:627395079-637193390 GCF_964261635.1 Lissotriton helveticus
GTTCTCAGTGAACCAGGTGAAGGGCACCAAGGAGTGATCGGGTCCATGGGAGGGGAAGAGGGGGGTCGGTCGAAAGTTCTGCGCAATTGCTGAACACAGGGTCCAACAGGTGTCCCTTTGTGTGGGTGGGAGTATTCACTCGTTGACTGAGTTGTAGTGCGGCCAGGTCGTCAGTTAAGGTAGTGGCCGTTACATCTGCTGGAGAGTCAAAGTGTAGATTCAGGTCGCCTATCACGACGAAATTAGCAGCAGTGCAGATACGAGGTGCTATCGTTGCTGGGAGACTGCTGTGAAAGAGTTTTGGAGGGCCAGGTGGGCGGTATATCAAGGTGCCCGAGAGACAGTGATTGGGGGAAAACTCCAGCGCGAAAGCTAAGTTTTCACAGTCTGGAATGTTTTCCGTTATGGGCCGGCAACGATATTGATCTTTTACTATAATTGCAAGTCCTCCCCCTCTGCCATCTGGGCGATCTTGACGAGTGATTTGGTAGCCGGTAGGCAGGGCGGCAACCACATCGGGGTCAGAATCAGCCGTTAACCATGTTTCCGTAAGAAACAGTGCGTCTGGTTTACGTTCTTCTAGTAAAAGGGATATTTCCAGCCTGTGTTTGGGGAGGGATCGGCAATTTAAGAGAAGCATACGGTATTCGTGGCGTGGGAGTTTTCTGTGCCTTGTGGGGAGGGGTGCAGTGCATTTTAGACAGTTGACAGGGAGGGGTGTGGTGTCAGGAGCATACCTTCGACAATCATGTACCGTAGGTCTCAAATCATGGAGGGCAGCCGAGCTGTAGGCCAGGGTCTGGATTGCCTGGGTGGTAAGAGGTATGGCCCCTGGCCCAGACTCGGCGCGGACGAGCGCAGACGAGCTTGCCTTATGCGCGCCTTCGGCGCGCATTCGTCGCGCCCGCTGCGCTCGTCCGCTGCGCTTCCTGAAAAGGCACATTGTTATAGGCTGTAATCAGGATGTGTACGCGGGGGGGTGTGGCCTGTCCGGTGGGCGTGGCCAAGGTCAATGGCGTCGAGAGTAAACAAACCCTCTCCGGTGGCAGCGTCTTGATCAGCTGTCCTCCCGGGGGTTTGTGCAGCGCGAGGTGCTCAGGAGGGGGATGAGTGCAGCGGAGGTGAGTTAAAAGCACAACAGTTTCAATATTAAAATTTCATCAGCGCTTCCGCTTCTACTCCCGGCTCAAGCCTCAGGAGGTTCCGTTTTTAATGCTAAACAGCGCTAGACTTCAGCGCGCTTTTATAGCCTCAACGCGGGTGAGGGGGCGTGGCCTGTCCGGTGGGCGTGGCCAAGGTCAATGGCGTCGAGAGTAAACAAACCCTCTCCGGTGGCAGCGTCTTGATCAGCTGTCCTCCCGGGGGTTTGTGCAGCGCGAGGTGCTCAGGAGGGGGATGAGTGCAGCGGAGGTGAGTTAAAAGCACAACAGTTTCAATATTAAAATTTCATCAGCGCTTCCGCTTCTACTCCCGGCTCAAGCCTCAGGAGGTTCCGTTTTTAATGCTAAACAGCGCTAGACTTCAGCGCGCTTTTATAGCCTCAACGCGGATGAGGGGGCGTGGCCTGTCCGGTGGGCGTGGCCAAGGTCAATGGCGTCGAGAGTAAACAAACCCTCTCCGGTGGCAGCGTCTTGATCAGCTGTCCTCCCGGGGGTTTGTGCAGCGCGAGGTGCTCAGGAGGGGGATGAGTGCAGCGGAGGTGAGTTAAAAGCACAACAGTTTCAATATTAAAATTTCATCAGCGCTTCCGCTTCTACTCCCGGCTCAAGCCTCAGGAGGTTCCGTTTTTAATGCAGTGGAACAAACTAGATGGTGTAAACTTTGTTGCATAAGATATGTTTGAGGTATTGTGCAGTAAGAAGAAATGCAGCCATATACACTTACCATTTAGGTTTGGTCAATATTCTAAAGTTAAAACCATCATAAAGTGCTTGGCGTGTGGACAGATGGCGCCCACCATGCAGTACTTTGTAGGGACTATAGCCAGAAGCAACAGCAACTCAACACCTAGAGACACTGATAAACAACCAGTATATATATAAGTTATATGAGTCACCCAGAAGCAACGGATAACAAGGTCCCTGGGGGCACTGCTATACAATGAGGGTATAAACACCATGCAGCGTTCACCCAGAAGTGAACTGCATCACAAATCCCGGAGGTACAGTCAAGCTACCAGGGTGTTATCAACAAACTGTCAACCTGAAAGCAATAGTGGAGCATCTCTCAGAGCCACTGTAAGGTAATGGAATTAGTGAGATAGGGTCTACTGTTGGCCAGTTACACCTTATGAGCCAAATATGAAGTGGAAGACTAACATTTGCAATTTGAGGAGAAACTATACAACCTTTCAAGAGCCAACTCCCCTAGGCTAAAATAAGCCAAGTTTTGAGTGTGAATTAATTCCCCAGGTCCCTCTTCAGTTCTCAAATGTGGACAAATCCGGTTGGGCAAGCCCTAGTGAGGTCATGGCTCACACCTTTGCCTGCCTTGCACTCTGCACATGCAAGGGTGAGATAGGAAGTATTTCAAAGGTAGTTGCCTTGAATGAACAAGACTAAATTGCTCAACCCCATATTATGATTCTGTGTTCACCCCTTGGTGCTGGTGATTTGAATTGTAAAAATGTTTGAGCTCATTCTAATTGAACTCCATTCTATAGTAGTTTTTAACACTATCCACTAGATCACTTTAGACTAAATATCATCTGACCACATTTTATCTCTGAGATATTGTTTACAAAAGTATTGCCTCATTGATGTTAATAATAAAGAATCTACAGGCAATGGGATGGTAGTTCTGTAAATGATATTTAGGACGCAATATAAATGTCAGATCAGCATTTCATCTCTTCTACCCCATTGATTACATGCAATATGACTGCCTGTCTGCCCACTGAGTGCCAATTGTGCACACACCCTTGCTTACCATAGATGGTGAGAGTGAGAAATTGAGTTGTGTTTTTGTGTGGGGAGTTAACTCTCCTCATCAACACCCACAGACCCTGTCAGGGTGAACCACTAAAGTCACAAAACTAGCAAGCTGCTTAACCCTCTGGTAGCCTGGCACAAAAGCAGGCAGGCTTAATTAAGAAGCAATGTGTGAAGTATATATGTACCAGAAAACGGTAATAAATTGCAAACACAACACAAGAAAAATCCCACACCAATTTCGATAAAATGGAGTACATTTTAATTAACGATTTGACACCATAACAACAAAAACCCAAACAGTAGAACTGGAGTTATGAATTTTTAAAGTTTAAGGTAAACACTAGTGCTTAAAAGATCAAAGCGTCAATAGCAGACATATAGTTGTGAAAGACCTGGTCAAAGTAAAAAAATAGGGCTGACCGCAATAAAGCTTGAGTCGGATTGGTCTGGCCAGAGTTTACCTTTGGACTTAGAATCCAATTTTATCTTATTGATTTAGATCACTTGGAGATCAACAATTAAGCTAAATACATCATTCCATCTCTTTTTATAACATTTTTCTAAAGCCATATTATAAATATCTCTTTTAAAACATGAGTAAAACAGATTTCATGAATTAGTACAATTTATAACAAATGGATTCATTCGGTGTAGATTTCAAAAAGCGATCAGGTCTGTAGAGGAGGAAGTTATATCTAAAAACAATGGGTTTTAAAAAAAACGATTTCTAGCCTGTACTACCTCCGTATTCGAGCATAAATATAAAACATGTATTAAATCCTGGGTCCGTTTTTGCATTCATCACATACCCCTCTAACTTCATCTAGGTCACTTCATTTTCTTGTAATAGCCTTTAAAGGGAGTGTACCTAGTTGAATCATGATGATACATATCTGGATCCTATGCTCCAAAGTAAATCGTACACACTGTTGGGGTGTCTTAAACTCAATAGTAATGGTGAGAGATTTATAATGGGATAATTGAAGGCAGTACGCCTTATCAAGCTCATAGCTTATTTGGGATGTAGCCATAGAAGATTTTGAAGAAAATTGGTCAACAAAGGTACCTTTCACCTGGGCAAGGCTGAAGGCAGTGTCTGAGGAGGAAGCATCACTATCAGGAAGCACTACTCGAGATGTAGTCACAGTGAAGATTTCTACAATCAGACATAGTAAGTTTTTAGGAAATTGAAAATCTTCAGCTGGACGAACCTGGAAAGAGAGTTCCAGGAGGACAGATATTCATTTGCCGAAAGATGATTGAACAGGATTTGCTGTTATGGAGAAGTACGTAGTGGGAGCTGCCACAAAGTCAGATCAACCAGCATATCACCTCGGGCAGATAGACAATCAGGTTTGTTCCAGTCTTCTCTCGGTTGTCAGAGCAGTTTCTAGCCGTAAATTGCTCAGTCTGAGTGCAGGTGCGGGTTCAAGATGGTTGGAGACTTTTATATCCCCATGGCTGTGATCAGGAGGCCAGTCAACTTGCCCTGGTAGTCACTCTGGTATTCCTGGGTTAAAGTGACGAAGCAGGGCTCAAGCAGCATGGCAGGCCTTTGATGGTTCAAGGCAGGATCCAGGAAGCAAAGCAGTCTTTTCAGGTGCAGTAAAGGGGTCTTGTGTAGTGCACAGCATGCCATTACTGCGGGCAGTCCTCCGGGAGTCCTTCTGTGGGTACAGGAAGTGAACTGAATAGTGGGTCTTTGGGGTCTAATATATTTGTACATGGCACCTTCTTCAAAGTAGAGAATTCCTTTTGAGATGCAAGAAATTTCCTGACTCCCCTATCCTGGCTGTTTCTAGCTCTGCCCCATCCTTGATGGCCCATCCAGGCACAAATAATCCCTGTATTGTGTGGCTGTCTGGTAGGAATAAGCAAAGTCCAACTACCAATTTCACCCAGAAAAGTGACTAAAAGTGGCATTTTCAAAATGGTAACTTAAAATCTGACTTTACCATTAAAGAGGGTATTTAATTACAATTTCTCAAACACCAAACATGAAATGCTCATATGTTCTCAATCAAATGTAAGCACTTATTAAATGTATTAAGGCAACCAAATGTTATCCTATGTGAGAGCCCCGGCATCCGGGGCCTTCTGCTAAAATGGATCATCTCCTTCCTAAGTGACCGCTACCAAGCTGTCTGCCTTTCCAATTTCACCTCGGAGAGAAAAAGGCTATTCTGTGCGGTCCCCCAGGGCTCTTCCCTCTCTCCCCTTCTCTTTAATCTGTATATTTTGCCACTGATCTTAGATTTATGGAAGAGAGAAGTAGTCACTTTTAACTACGCTGATGACCTTTAGCTTGTCTTTACTATCGATTCATCACCCTCCGCAATAGAGAACCCCCAATCAACCATGACCTTCATTAGAAACTGGATGAATCTTAACCAGTTAAAACTTAATCCTGATAAAACTAAGCTAGTACTTACTAGGTCCTCAGCCAATCCTTGGAACTCTAACTTTTGGCCCCGTTCCATGGGACTTCTAACCTCTCCAGTAAGTTCCGTCAAAAGTCTTGGTGTCACAATCAGCTGCGACCTTTCCTTGAAGACCTAGATTAATTCGGTAGTCTCCAGCTGTTTTTTCCATTTACGCAGGATCCGAAAAATCAGTAGATTTCTTTCCTTTGAGGCCCTCATCCAAGTCACCCTGGCCTTAGTTATGTCACGTATTGATTACGCAAACTCTCTCTACGCCGAAATCAATTACACCGGCTACAACTGGTACAGAATCAAGCAGCCAGACTTGTTCACGGCCAACCCAAATCTCACCACGCGAAGTCCCTGCTTAAAAGTCTCCATTGGCTCCCAGTTGCTCAGTGCTGTCTCTTCAAATTAGGCTGCCTGATCCATAGAGCCTTGTCATATCATGGACCCGCCTTTATCGCCAACAGAATTTAGCGCTATGTTCCCTCTCGTGTGCTTCGCTCTGCTAGCTTGAACCTTTTGACCCCTTGCTCATTCAAAGGGAAAAAACATGGTGGACTACGCTTCTCATTCTTGGCACCTCAGTTCTGGAACACCCTCCCCCCCGAGCTACGCCAAATCCCCTCCTATCCACTGGTTAGAAAATCTCTCAAGACGTGGCTCTTCTCCCAGTCTTTTAATTAATAACTTTTCGCTGCTCCGCACCCCCGTTTAGCGCCAACAAACCGCTGGTGAACGTGCGCTTAATAAATAATTTTATCATATCATATCAGAGGTAGGCCTCTCTTTGGTGAGAAATGGATTTAAAAGTTTTTAACTGCCAGGAGATGTCAAACTTAAAGGTACATGGCCAACCTTTTAATTACAATGCATCGTGTGCTCTGAGCAGATAGGGCGTAACTTAGGGGTGACTTATAGACAATGAAAGGTGAGTTTAAGGCTTGGAAAGGGGGTTATACGGCTATGCCGATACGGCAGTTTAAAACTGCATTCAGGCTGCACGGGTAGACTTGGGACATGTTTTAGGGGCTGCTTAAGTGGGTGGCGCAATATGTGCTTCAGACCCTCTAGAAGGTTTTAATTTATAGGCCCTGAATATAAGAGATACCACTCTACAAGTGTCACATAAGTAATTTAAATATGCCTATCAGGTGTAAGCCAATCATACCATGTTTAGAGGAGAGAGCACAAGCACTTTAGCAGTGGCTAGCAGTGGTAAAGTGCACAGAGTCCTTTCGCCAACAAAAACAAATTCAGGAAAAATAGGAGGGGTGAAGGCAAAGAGTTTAAGGAAAGACCACCCCCAGGCTGACTGGTCTAACAATGAGTAACCACGTGTGATGTGGGAGGCATTCAGCCATCCACAGCCTCTAGCCAACAGCTCGTTGTTTTCTGGGACTGTATATTCACAGTTGTTGTTATATGTATGAGATCAGATGACTCGGATGTGTCTGAAGGTGCTGCAGACTGAAAAGGCTGCTTAATATCTATGTTTTTGGCCTAAAACTATGAATTACATGAAAAGTGGCTGCCTTATCTTTGTTTGGTAGCATCGCTCCCAGATACATATTTGCTACAGATGGGCACAGGGTTAGTTCTTTCTGGTTGTGATTTAAGTTAATTAAGGAGTGAGTTCCAGATTTCAAAATCCAACTGAATTACCCTGTAACTAACAGAGTATTCAATCCCTCATGTAGGGACCTAAGGGCCTGATTACGTGTCTGCCGGTTTTCCTACCTCCAGACTCGCAGTGGCACAGCAGTGGCGGTCCACCGTATTACGACCTCTAAAGTAATTGCAGCGGTGGACTGCTGGCTGTGCCAGCGAACAGTCATTCCCTGGTGATGGCGCAGGAGCCCACAATGCAATATGGTGAGCAGGGACTAGCGCAGTCCCACTCCGCATATTACGACTTCCTGGACTGCCAGGCTTTTCATGGCAGAGCCCTGCCATGACAAGGCTGGGGGTTCAGGAACAAAGGAGGCCCTTCAGGGCACCCAAGGCCACCCCACCATAGGGATACATTCAGGGGGGCACAATATGGAACTTTTTGCTGTTCCCAATCTGGTGCCTGTTTTCCAGGCACCGTCATGGGAATTGCCTTTAGGTCCAGCGCCGTATTATTGACATGGGCGCCGAGGCAAGCATGCCTTTTAGAAGGAGCATTGAAAGTGAGACACAAAAAAGGTGCACACTTTCAGTGTGCCTTCTAAATGTAGCCCTCTAATGGGATGAAAAGGATTCCTATGGACCCCCAGACGTCCCCTTGCGGGCGGGTGCAGTCACTCACATCACCCATCTGCAAGGGGATCTCTAATCACTTTTAAAAGTGCAGTTGGGTTTCCGCCTGCACAGACGAACACTGAGCAGCTTTTCAACAGCTGCTCTGTATTTCTTTGAATGTGCTGCCCTCGGAGCAGCTTGAGTTCCAGCTGCCCAGAGGGCAGCGCATTCTTCCTGATAGGCCGTGCTTTCCATGTTTGCACTCTGCGCGCCTGCTTTAAGGTGCACCATGGTGCAAACATGCAAAGTGCACCCTAGCTGTAATACGAGCCAAGGTGTGTGGCTGTCATTAGTGTGGCAGCGGTCCGTGCAGGTAACAACGGTGAGGCCACATGTGGGGGGATTTCGAGGGATGATGCAGAGGGAAAATTAAATATCTATTTAATTTTTCCTCTGCATCGTCCCTCGAAATCCCCCCATTAGTGTATCATGTGCAGCGGTAAAACACCTTCACTTCGCAACTTTCACTCCGCATACCTTCACTCCTCATACCATTACAATGCAAGTACCATTACTCCGCAATTCTGTGCAGCAGCACCAAGGTTCAGGGAAGAAAGAAAGCCACCACACGCACATTATGGCTTTGTTTTATTGCCCACTAGGGGTTAGGAGGGCCCATTGCACACCTGCTATGGCACCGCAGGACACCTGCAGGAAATCACGGCTCAAAATCTGGTTAGTGTATAGGGAGGCACATGTCCGCTTCTTTTTCACAAAGGAAAATTGCAGCCAGTACATCTAAAAGCACAATGAAGTGGACTGAAGAGACTGACTGAATCATATTTCTCAAAAACTGAATGAGTATGTATATATGATGTTTACCTGAAACTCCTGTACGCCTTAATCAATGCACTGAGCTACAAAAGTACATTGACAGAAGGAAACACTACAGAACAGTCCTCCAGTTGTGATGTCATTTGTTGTTTTAGGCTGAGATAAAATGGCGCAGGTCCTAGAAACGCTCATCATTCACAGCAATTAGTGAAAGCACAGAATATAATGAAAATACACTCTCATGCTAATGGCACGTTTGCTCTGATAAACTAATATTTTTTCTGATGTTTCACTTTTTAGTTTTGAAAAAGACATTTTTCTCACGTAACAGCTTATACAAAGAAGTGCTAAAAACCAATGAAGCGCTGGTACATTCAATTTTCCCAAAGTGCATTTTAATTGCTTGCTGTAATATGTATGTTTTTTGCTAAATCCTGCTTTCAATGAAAAATCAAATCGAGGGGGAAGGGTGGCTTTGCCTACTGTGAAACTGCTCTGTAACATTCTTTTTCTCTATCTGTTCCCTTCCCTGGCTGAGCATAACTCAGATAATGAAACCCTTGTGAAGGAATGTTTGTAACATAATTGTTCCTTTCTCTTTTCAGAGTGAAGGAAGACAAAAGTCCCACAGTGCTGCTGGAAGAGAGATGAAAACGCTTGAGTCTGCTGTCTGAGCCCGAGCACAGAGCTGGCATTGTCCTCCTCAATCCTTCTCAGCCAGGATTGACAGCCCTGACAGTTGCCCTCTCCGCGGGGTCCGGAGAAATTCTGGGAACAACTTGCCTGTAAAAGAAGGAAGCATGTACAAACTTCCAATCACTGTTATTTTACATTTGTATGCGTGTGGTGTGGCGGCTGTACCAGGTACAGTTGTTTGAAACAGCACATCACATTGTTTTCTCGGAACTGTGAAACTATGTATGTGTATTTATATATTTGTCGGTGTTTTCTGCTAATAAATGTTTTAGTGTATTTTTTGTGTGCGGTAAACACAAGTATTTTTGAAACCAAGATCTGTTTTATGTGTACACTAACACAAGCAGGTTGTTCTTGCTCTAAGGGAGGTGGGTTTCGGTTCAGAGGATAGCCACGGAGACTGAAGGAAGACCCACTACTAAATAAATACATGTGTACACATCGAGAGCAATGCATAATACTGCAGCCAATCTCCTATTACAGTCACAGTAGATATACATGTGTTAACCTTGCTGATAGATGTACACGGGAAAGTGTACTTCTGGTTAATAATGAATATTTGATTGAAAATTATACCTAATCTTTTAATAAATTATTCTAATGGCAAAAGGCATTTGGTGGTGAAAAGTTCAAGAGATTCAAGGTCATATTTGGTGCACAAATCGGGTAAAAAAGCAAAGGTTTTAATATGAGTGCTAAACACACTTGTTCTGATATACTCGTCAGTCGTTTGATCACAGAAACTACAACGGTGCCCGAAACTAATACAGATAAAGATGAAAGTGCAGGAAGAAGCTCCATTAAAATAAGTTGGGGGTCCAGTTGCTATTGATTTTTTGTTCACGCCAATGGAACGGGTGTCAGAGGTATGTTTTTTACCTAGAGATTGCTTGCTTTGATTCTTCAAGTGCTTCAAACGGCTCCTGCTTTTGAAAAAAATCCATATATATTACAAGCCTCCTGTTGTCAGAATATTTTTCTTTGTAGACAATACAAGCCTAGAGGTACTTCAATATTAAGCAGATAATAAAAGAAAATCACACATGTGTAACGCCACAAAAGGGTACTTTAGAGTACATTCATTTCTTTTTTGAAGGATCAGCAGAAAAGTAAAAGCAAAGAATCGGGGCAAAGCCAATAAGACTTTCCTGAGAACGTGTTGGCTTTGTTGAGTTTTATTTGTATTTTTGTTTTTGTATGTGCACACAGGCGCAGTGGCAATCTTTCAATGGGTTTCATCATGTTAAAAAAAACTCTGTGGAAAGGAATAGAAGGAAAAGAAGCCAGTGGCTCAGTAAAGCATACTTACAGATTATTTACAAAAAATTAAAAAAAGAAATAACACTAGGGGCCCGATGTAGGTAGCCCTTTACCGATCGGAATCGGCCGAAAATACCGATTTTCGGCCGTTTCCGATCGGTAAAGGGCCATGGAGATGTAGGGGCACATTTTCGGTAATTTTACCGATTCGTTATCATTACCGAATAGGTAAATTTACCGAGTCGGTAATATTTACCGATTCGGTAATGATAACGATTCGGTAAAATTACCGAAAATGTGATGTAGGTAGCCTATGTTCCGGCAGCACATGGCTTACAGAATCGGTATTTTACCATGGAATACAAATCCATGGTAAAAAACCGATTCCTGTGTACATGCACATCTGTGCATGTACACATGTGCCATGTGACAGACAGACGTGCCCTTAGGGTATGTCTGTGTGCCACATTGCACACATGGCCGTTTTGGGGGTGCTAGAGGGTGTCAAAGTGACACCCCCTGCACCCTTGTGAATTCCTTAAATACCGATTGGGTAAATACCGAATCGGTAATGCCTAATCATTCCTATGGGCTTCAAAGCCCATAGGAAAGAATGGGCATTACCGATTCGGTATTTACCCAATCGGTAATTAATGAATTGTTAAGGATTCGGTAACGAATCCAGATGTTGGGACCTACATCCCATTTACCGATTTTAAAATACCGAATCGGTAAGATTCGGTATTTCAAAATCGGTAAATGGGATTTACCTACATCGGGCCCTAGGTGCCGTACTACAGGAAGTGCCCCGAGGGCACAATGGTCATGAGAGCCTGCTTTGTGCGCAGCAGGGACACTTTGGTATTACAGAAGGGACTGCAGACCCTTCTGTAATACAGATAGCACTGGTGCAGATGTAGTGCCAGCTCTATCTCAAGGGGTTGTTCCCTCATTTGCATGGGGGCATAGACCCATGCAAATGAGGGAAACACTTTGCATCTGCGTCTGTGCAGTATTATGGACGTTGGCGCAAAGGGAAATAAACTGTCAGGGGGCGCACTGAAAGTACACCACAAAAAGGTGGTGCACTGCCACTGCACACCATGATGGCACCCCTTTGGAGCAGGGAGATGAAGTCCCAGGTACCCCCAGACATCCCCTTGCAGGCCTGCTAGGAGTTCTCTCTCCCCTCTTAAAAGTGCAAGTGGGTTGCCACCTGCACAGTGAAACACCGACCGACTTTTAAAGCAGCCGCTCAGTATTTCACTTGAATGTGCTGCCCCCAGGGCAGCACGAGTTCGGGGCTGCCCTGGGGGTAGCGCATTCACTATAGTATGACACACTGTTGCTGTTTACGAATGCCGCACTTATTTAAAGGTGTGCAGTGGCCCACACAGTGAAAGTGTGCTGTATATATAATACAGCACCATAATGGTAGTGGGTTGGGCAAATAATGTGGAGAGCAGTGCTGAGAGGGTGGAGGTTTTGAAAAAAAGAAGAACCTGGTAGCAGTGTGTTGATGCTTGCACCTCACATAAAGACATTGAAAAAATAATGAAAAAAAGAAACAAAGCTTGGAGCAGAAGGTAGGTAATGCAGGAGGGTTTTGAAAATGTAGACAACTAGGGGCCTATTGGTGACGCGTGGTGCAAGAGCAAAGCTAACCTATATATTCGATTTTTGAAACCACAGAAAGCCACTTTGCATGGCTCTGGGTGGCTTCAAAATTTTGCAATAACGAAATGCAGCACAAATAGCAGTGTTGCGTTACTCTGCCCTGGGTAGGCATTCTATTGGTGTTGCTTGGGTGTTCCAATGCAACTTCCATGGATTTTAACGCTTCCCCAGATTTACTAGAACTTGTAAAACTGGGGATGTGTCAAAATCTTACACCTTCCCAGGGGAGGCATAAAATTACTTCCTCTTTCACGTGTGCTGCATTTTGCAGCACACATAGAAAGAGGATCATTCCTCCCAGGACACCTTCCTGCACAAAATCAATCCTCCATGCAACAAAGACAATCTTGCACCATGGTGCAAGGGTGCCTGATTTAGCGCTAAGCAGTCCATTGTGCACCAGCACATGGGAAAGAGCAGGAATGCGCCGTATTCTATGAAATACAGTGCAGTCCTGCCCTTTCCCTGTCATGCAGTGCAGCGCAGCAAGGTGACTTGCTGTGTTGCATTATATTCACAAACTCCTAAATGAGCCCTAAGCCTTCAGCAACAGACATCTGAGGATTTCTCAATTCACAGCTAATGAGCTGGATCACTCACATGTCAGAACAGAGATATACAACTCACAAAAATAGTACCTGCTTTGCCCTGTTTGTCTTCTAGGTATGGCGAGGGGTCAAACACGCAATTCAACTTCTATAAAGTTACCCCATGCCTAGTTCTTACCTCTATCCTTTTCTCAAAATCCTGAAAGCCAGTTGTGGGATGTTTCTGCCATGGTCCATAGATGAAGGCTTTTAAAGCTTTACCATCTGCCATCATACTCAAAATGACCAATTTGACTTGTACTATTTCACATACTAAGAGAATGAGAATGAAAGAATCATTATTCAAAGAATTATGGCTGCAGGTATGGGAATTAAAGATTAATTGTCTTTACCTCCTGGCATCAGTACCTCAAAGATAATGATTTCTCGACTCCTCTGAATTACTAATCCTAAAGGGTGTTTCAAGTTCATGTGTCAAGTTTTTTGTTTTGAGTTCTTAGTCTCTGTTGTAAAGCATACACTTTTTAAATGCTAAGTCTGTACTATTTATCCCAATCCCTACAATTCAAAATGTCAATAGGACATGAGGGCTGGGTACTGGGGAATTTTTAGATAGTGGCACGATGTTATGCAGGTTTGTAATATTGCAGGGGACTCTAATCAAAAGTGCTTCCATAAACAGTTTCAGATATTTTGTGAAGATTCATTCTGTCCAAGAACTACTAGAAAGAAATAAGTAATCTCAAATTTCCCCCTGCCTTTTGAAACGACAAAGAGCCTTGGTATTGCATTCAGTTCGGATCTCGTCATCTGATAGTTTTGAGTGATGGAGGTACTTAAGCGCTTAGGAGCTGATTCCGATGTTGTTCGGAAAGCATTCCTACAGAATCGGTTCCGGAATGCGTTCTGTGCGATTCGGATCGGGGGAGTCCAACCGAATGATTTGGATGTATCCGGATGCTTCCGGATATGATTCGGCTGGACTCCCATTGAATTCAATTGGAGCCTGTGTTCTGTAAGAGAACACAGGCTCCCATTGAAGAAAGGGGTGGCTTGGGAAAACCTTGCAACCTGGCCTGCCACACTGTGTATGGTTGGAAAGGTGGGTCCCTTTGGTACCACTGCGAGCCCCATTCGGAAGGCCGTGGATGAAGGGGGGCCTGCTATGGGCTCCCAAAGACAGGTTCCAGCAGCGGATTTGTCCTGGAGAAACCAAGTGAATCAGTCATCGCACTTGCTCGCTCAGAAACCGAGACCATAGAGCTGTACAATTCAGCTCCGAAAGATTTGAACTGTCCGAATGGCTTTCAGAACTGATTCGGACAGCCCTAATGGTTCCCAGGCATTGGCATCGGTCATTGGGAAGTGTGTACGATTCGGTCAGAAACAAGGGTTCCGGATCTGCTTCGGCAAACCCGAATCCGATTTGGAGCCCTTCCAAACTACATCGGAATCAACCCTTAAATATCTTCTATTTTCGATTACAAGGAACATAAGCATTGAGTTGTGTCAAATTTAGGCAGTAGGCACAAGTCGTTGCCTAGTTCTAACAAATACATCTAAAATGTTATAATATTTGTTTCTTTACTTACTAACGGTAGAAGGAATCTAAGGGAATTTTGAACTACAGTATAGAACCTTCTATCTACTTTTTTTCTGTTTATATGAGAAATCAATGCAGACTTTCCCTAGAAGAAAATGCTAAGAAAGTAATACTCAAAAAATTTGTGAGGGTCGAACTAGACACTAGAAAACACTAAGCGCCCGATTACGATGTCGGCCGGACCGCCACCTACAGACCATATGATACCGGATTATGATACCGGTATTTGGACTGATTTGGGGGGTGGGTGGAAAGACAACAGCATCCAACAGGCTCAAGGAACCCATTGTGGCAGCGGTCAGAGCCTCATTCCCTACAATGGAGGCTGTGCTATGGAGGCACCACTATAGGGATTAGGATGCCAGTTTGTGACAGCCGTCTCATGGTGGCCCAATCAACATGGAAAGGCTACTGGAAACTAACTTTCGAGGCCCCTGGCAGGGTCGTCCCCCCCATAGGCCTCCCAGATGTGACCTGGGGGGCACATGTGGTGCCCCCAAACACCAATGCGCTGCACCTGGCACATGATGCATAGATGTTTTAAAACATCCCTCTTTCTATTACGACTTGTGCTGCAGCCTTTTCCCAGGCCACATCACAAGCCACAATAGAAAAAGGGATGCATCCTGATCTGAAGGGTGAGACCACTGACTACTTGTTGGGATGTCCCACTCCCAATGTGATGGCGGTGTGACGCTCGCCTGACTGCCATTGGAATAAACCCCAAAGGGTCCTATGGGTGATGATGGCCTTGGTAGCTGCTCATTTATTTACATGCCATAATTATATATATTAAAAGGTCTTTTATTCTGCGGATGTTAAGGTGTTTAAATATTGACGGCAATCAATGTCTAGCTTAGTTAACCACAAAATAACATGATGGTTTCTAAAGGTTTTAGTTCAAAAGCTGCTAGTTCCAGAGTTTTTTGGTCTAGCATGATAAGAAGACTGTTTCTTCGTTCAGTTGAAGAATTTCAGTTGACAAGTCAAAAAGAAAGATGTCTCATCGCATATGGATGTACACTAGATGTAGAAGACATAACAGGTTCAAATCCATTGCGGGGGTCATTCAGGAAAGATAACTCAAACTGTCCTAACCATAATTTAACTAACTGATCTGGCCTTTTTTTCTAGTGTTTAGACAACATTTTCATTCAGTCACAACTTTCAAAAATATATTGTAGATTACTTTTGTTAGGCTTTTTTGACCCCTTTTCTAAGTAGTTTGCTCTAGGCAGCTAATAAATGTTTCATGAGCATTACTGCAAGATGTGTGACACCAATTAATTGCCAAAAAGTTGAACCAATGTGGACCTTACACGTACTCTCATTTCTACTACCACATCGCATTACAGTAATTTAAAAATAAGGCCTCCTACAAGCTGGTGTAATCAGAGATGAGGGATTGGATTTTGGGGCTGGGATCAATTATGTAATATCTGTGAAAACAATATTGAATCCCAAAAATATCAGAAAATAATAATCTTTACAAAAAAATTGCCATCCTTACTTAATTAACAAAAATACAAATATGGGTGACCACAATATTGCTGTTACAAATATATATTTCTACTAATTATGAAACCTCAAATATTGTAATCTAAAATATTGATATCTATAAATAAATCTATAAATCTGCAAAATGTCAACAATATTGATACACACATTATGGAGCACACTAAAACAGCAAACAATCTAATCAAATATTGGAAAATATACAATTAATCGAGTTTAGATTAAAAGAAACTAAACTGCATGAATAAATAAATCATCTTATTAGAAGATTGCATTTTTATAGCCATATAATAAACTGTAAACACATACAAATTACTAAAATACATTTCAAAACATCAAACCCATGGTGTTTCTGCCTGCCAGATCAGGAGTTAAATCCTGGTCTGGGGGCAGTGTTGTGGTGGTCAGACTGTGGCGGTCTACAAAGCTCATAGAAGAGCCTATAATACAGACCGCTGTAGACAGACCACTGACTGTACCTTCCTGCACAGTGTGGCATACAGGATCGCCATCATGAAAAGGGCGATGAAAATGCAGCTTGCAATATGCTTGGCCGTGCCAGCATAGTGCAGTCGATTGCAGACTGCCGGCCCAGCGGGATCTCTTGGCAGTCTGACTGTTGAACTGTATTTTAAAATGATCCACATGACTCCATTTTGTGTTGCCATGCTCTTGGCAACCTGGTGAAGAATTGCTTTCCACGTCCCTGTTGAAACTTGCACAACCCTCCCCGCTCCTTGTGGTCGAGCCAATTCCAAGAAGCTTCCTGTGTGCCTCATCCCCCCAGTTGTGCCAGAGACTCAGCCACATCCTGTCCATTGTTGTCAACTCAGCCTGTCACGACCAACTGCCCTGTGACCACACCAACTGATAGAGGAAGCATGAGGCTGTGCACTGTGACCACACACCAACTGATAGAGGAAGCACGAGGCTGTGCACTGTGACCACACCAACTGATAGAAGAAGCACGAGGCTGTGCCCCATGACCACACCAGTTGGGCAAGGAAGTACGGGGCTGCGTACATTGTGCAATCAGAGACAGATCTCCCCTGGTCACGATTGCACCACACAAGGCTGACGAAGAACTTGTCAGATGAGGAACTTATCTGAATAAGGAACTTGTACTGTGCAAATGGGCATGGCTAGTGCTATAAATATGTGTAGGCTGCGGAGTAAAGCAGCAGTCTCCATAGAATTGTCTTTGTACCATTCTGGGACCCTGTCCTTAGCTCGAGCTAATAAATAACTTGTCCTCCCTCCACGGCTGGTTGTCCTGGTCTCTTTGGTAATGTATGATTCATGCAAGAAGAATCCGTAGATTCTAAGGTGTCCCCTGCACCGCTGGCTTTGATTCTCCTAGTGGGGAGGGGTCTCCAAAAGCCGGTTCTACATGACCACCACAGTCGGAATACTGCAGGCGGGCCGCAGTGTGGTAGTGGTGGTCGTACTGCCACCACAGGTTTCGAGGTCCTATGGGCCCACAAACCCGTAATAAAGGTTCAAAAGCTGCGAGAGAACAGCACTCTGCCAGATTGCTAAGAAAAATACCAAGATGAAAAACTGCCTTCACTTTTAAGTGTGACAAAGTTGAAAGTAAGTTACTTAAAAGAAACATTAAAATAAAAAAATCTAATCAAACTCTATTTATTTATTTACCAATCTGTAGGTACTACATAATAATAATATAATAATAAAAAACATTTATAGAGCGTAATGGTTACGCCATCTCGGCGTGTCCCCGCGCTGGGTGAGAAGGAAGCAACAAGAGACTCCTCAGTAAATCCACTACTCGCTGCTAGCGAATAAAAAGGTTTTCGGCGATTTCCTAAACATGCTCGCAGAGCTTTCCAGCCTAAGGTATTGTGGGAGCTTGTTTCAATCCTGAGCGCCCCGAACCCTAAAGGAGCGGCCAACCATCCTGACTCTCTTAAAGTTGGGGATCACCACTAGCCCAGTTCCTTTAGACCTCAACGATCTCCTGGGCACGTATTCGGTAATCAGGTCACTCAAATAGGAGGGACCAGCATTATTGAGGATGCGAGGACACATGCATAAGGACTTGAATACCACTCTTTGCTTAACTGGAAGCCAGTGCAATGCGCTGAGAGCCTTCTTAAAGGCTGCCCTCCTGGGCAGGTTCAAAATCAGCCGTGCTGCGGCATTCTGCAAAACCTGCAGACGACCCAGACTCTTTACGGTAGCCCCTAGATAGAGAATATTAGCATAGTCGAGGCGTGAGGTAATGAGTGCATGTACCATGGTCTTTATTGCCCCAGTTGGTAGAAGGTCCAGTGTTTTACGTAACGATTTCAGAACAGCAAAACACTTACCAACTACCCTCATTATGTGTCCTTTATAAGAAAGAGCCGGGTCAACCCAGACCCCCAGATTTTTAGCCTCATTGCAAGGTTTAGGGGTGGGACCCAGGCCCGGGGGCCACCACTCAGTCGACCAGCTTGAGGAACTGCCTCCCACCACCATCACCTCCGTTTTGCTGCCATTTAATTTCAAGCAGTTCTTATCCATCCAGGAGGCAAGCTCCTGCATGCACGTCCTAAAATTAGAGACATAAGCAGTACAAAACCATCTACAACCTATAAAACCTGCAAGAAAATGCAACGCTCAAACAAATATGAAAATAAGCAAAAACAAACCACTTTTAGATGTCACCTAAACATTAAAAGTAATACATAAAACTAAACACCCTGAACCTATGCAAACTGCCAACAAATAAACATTTAAAATATATACCTGATTCACATTAGAAGACTTTCAATGGTGAAAAAAATGTAATTACAATCAACAACAGATATGTAATTGAAAAATGCACACCAATTGCCTTACTATTTTATGAACATTACCAATGCAACATTAAAATGAGTACTATTCTATTGTTAAATATTTTATTAAAATATTTCCAGACAGAATGATAGAAAGAGCAAGATATATCATTTCACAGAAAAGGAAACAATTACTCTCGCACATGGGCTGCACGTACAGCCGAGAAAACACAAGCGCCCAGAATGTTGAATTCAACTGCACACAATACTACTCAAATTCATGTAACAGAAGGGCTACCATGATAAACAATGGTGTTAATTATGTGAGAGAACACAACCTCCCCAATCAATCAATCAATCAATCAATCACTGTATTTCTAAAGTGCGTTATATACCCATGAGGGTCTCAAGGCGCTAGGGGGGCTGCTACTGATCGAAGAGCCAGGTCTTGAGAAGTCTTCTGAAGGCCAGGAGAGCGTTCCAGGTTTTGGCAGCGAGGTAGGAGAAGGATCAGCCGCCGGCGGTGGTTTTCCGGATACGAGGAACTGAGGCGAGGGCGCGGCTGGCAGAGCAGAGGGTGCGGGTGTGGAAGCTGAGTCGGTCGTTGAGGTTTGTAGGTCCAGTGTTGTGTAGCGCTTTGTGTGCGTGGATGAGGAGTTTGAAGGTGAACCTCTTGTTGATGGGGAGTCAGTGAATGCTTCTCAGAAGGGGTGTGATGTGGCTGCGTCGGGGGATGTCGAGGATCAGTCATGCTGAGGCATTCTGGATTTGTTGTAGTCGTTTCAGAAGCTTGGTTGTAGTTCCTGAGTAGAGGGCGTTCTCGTAGTCGAGTCTGCTGGTGGCGAGGGCCTTGGTGGCGGTTTTTCTCGTGTCGGGGGGGATCCATTTGAAGATCCTGCGAAGCATTCGGAGGATGTTGAAGCAGGACGCGGAGACGGCGTTGACTTACTTGGTCATGGAAAGGGCGGAGTCGAGGATGACCCCCAGGTTGCGTGCGTGGTCGGTGGGTTCCGGGGCAGTGCCTAGCGATGTGGGCCACCAGGAGTCATCCCAGGCTGATGGGGTGGGTCCGAGGATGAGGACCTCCGTTTTGTCTGAATTCAGATTCAGTCTGCTGTCCTTCATCCAGTCTGCGACGGCCTTCATTCCTCTGTGGAGATTGGCCAAATGTAATCAAAATCGAAGTAAGGCATGCAACCTCAAGATTTAAAAGATGCAATCAATAATTCCCAAGAGCCAACAACTAAAATGTTAAATGATACACTCCCTAAGGTACCTGAACACATCGCAGGACAGCTACCAGCTATACCCACTTTAAAATGCTTACTTGCATAAACTACACCAGCCACCTGCGACTTTCCTGCTGCACCAAGAAGATACAAAGACATCTAAATACCTGAGAACTTAACCCCCACATGCAATATTGAACTCTTCCTCATATATGACAATTTAAATAATGAAAAATTGATTCCTATGTTTGCCACAGCAGATAATTTATTAAGACTAAGCCAATGTCAAACATGGATTCAAAATGTACCCCAAAATATTCACTCAGATATTTACTATACATGGTGAATATCAATACACCAATATACCCTGCATACATGCCTTGCTGCCTAATAAACAAAGTAGCACTTGCTACAATCTACTAAACAAAATTAGAATTAAAACAAGCGACCACTGCCCACATAAAATAATAATCAACTTAGAGCATGCCATAATACTCAAAGTGTACCCACACACATAGCCATTCAAGGAAGGTGCTACCACTTTAATCAAAACATTTGGAGACATCTCCATCAATCTGCCTAAGTGTAGAATATGCAAAATACTGTTTGCCTTTGAAATAAAAAACAAGCATTAGAAATGCAATCGGGCTCGGATTTATTTGAGTTTGAGCTAATGGCATTGTAAATGCCAATGTATTGTTGCTATGTGTTATGGAGTGTGTTCATGTGGTGTGTACTGCCAGTGATCTCCTTGTGAGTGTGAGAATATTGCACTATTACTGCCTGTGATGTCCTTCTTGTGAGTGTGAGAAGCTTGCACCTCTGCTGCCTGTGGTCTCCTTGTGAGTGTAAGAAGCTTGCACTGCTGCTGCCTGTGATGTTGTTCTTGTGAGTGGGAGAAGATTGCACCTCAGCTGCCTGTGGTCTCCTTGTGAGTGTAAGAAGCTTGCACAGCTGCTGCCTGTGATGTCCTACTCGCTACTCTACTCTACTCACTACTCTGCACTCACTACTCACTATTCTACTCACTACTCTAATCACTACTCTGCACTCACTACTCACTACTCTACTCAGTACTCTACTCACTACTCTACTCACTACTCTGCACTCACTACTCTGCACTCACTACTCACTACTCTACTCACTACTCACTACTCTGCACTCACTACTCCCTACTCTACTCACTACTCACTACTCTACTCACTACTCTACTCACTACTCACTACTCTACTTTCTACTCACTACTCTACTCACTACTCACTACTCACTACTCTGCACTCACTACTCACTACTCTGCACTCACTACTCTACTCACTACTCACTACTCTACTTTCTACTCACTAATCTACTCACTACTCACTACTCTACTCACTACTCACTACTCTACTCACTACGCACTACTCTACTCACTACTCACTTCTCTACTCACTACTCTGCACTCACTACTTTACTCACTACTCTACTCTACTCACCTCACTACTCTACTCACTACTCTACTCACTACTCACTACTCTGCACTCACTACTCACTACTCTACTCACTACTCACTACTCTACTCACTACTCTACTCCCTACTCTACTCACTACTCACTACTCTACTCACTACTCACTACTCTACTCACTACTCACTACTCTGCACTCACTACTCTGCACTCACTACTCTACTCACTACTCACTACTCTCCACTCACTACTCTACTCACTACTCACTACTCTACTTTCTACTCACTACTCTACTCACTACTCACTACTCTACTCACTACTCACTACTCTACTCACTACTCACTTCTCTACTCACTACTCTGCACTCACTACTTTACTCACTACTCTACTCTACTCACCTCACTACTCTACTCACTACTCTACTCACTACTCACTACTCTACTCACTACTCACTACTCTGCACTCACTCCTCACTACTCTACTCACTACTCTACTCACTACTCACTACTCTGCACTCACTACTCACCACTCTACTCACTACTCTACACTCTACTCACTACTCTACTCACTACTCTACTCACTACTCTACTCACTACTCACTACTCTGCACTCACTACTCACTACTCTGCTCACTACTCACTACTCTACTCACTACTCACTACTCTACTCACTACTCACTACTCTCCACTCACTACTCTACTCACTACTCACTACTCTACTCACTACTTTCTACTCACTACTCACTACTCTACTCACTACTCTACTCACTACTCACTACTCTGCACTCACTACTCACTACTCTGCACTCACTACTCACTATTCTACTCACTACTCTAATCACTACTCTGCACTCACTACTCACTACTCTACTCAGTACTCTACTCACTACTCTACTCACTACTCTGCACTCACTACTCTGCACTCACTACTCACTACTCTACTCACTACTCACTACTCTGCACTCACTACTCCCTACTCTACTCACTACTCACTACTCTACTCACTACTCTACTCACTACTCACTACTCTACTTTCTACTCACTACTCTACTCACTACTCACTACTCACTACTCTGCACTCACTACTCACTACTCTGCACTCACTACTCTACTCACTACTCACTACTCTACTTTCTACTCACTAATCTACTCACTACTCACTACTCTACTCACTACTCACTACTCTACTCACTACGCACTACTCTACTCACTACTCACTTCTCTACTCACTACTCTGCACTCACTACTTTACTCACTACTCTACTCTACTCACCTCACTACTCTACTCACTACTCTACTCACTACTCACTACTCTGCACTCACTACTCACTACTCTACTCACTACTCACTACTCTACTCACTACTCTACTCCCTACTCTACTCACTACTCACTACTCTACTCACTACTCACTACTCTACTCACTACTCACTACTCTGCACTCACTACTCTGCACTCACTACTCTACTCACTACTCACTACTCTCCACTCACTACTCTACTCACTACTCACTACTCTACTTTCTACTCACTACTCTACTCACTACTCACTACTCTACTCACTACTCACTTCTCTACTCACTACTCTGCACTCACTACTTTACTCACTACTCTACTCTACTCACCTCACTACTCTACTCACTACTCTACTCACTACTCACTACTCTACTCACTACTCACTACTCTGCACTCACTCCTCACTACTCTACTCACTACTCTACTCACTACTCACTACTCTGCACTCACTACTCACCACTCTACTCACTACTCTACACTCTACTCACTACTCTACTCACTACTCTACTCACTACTCTACTCACTACTCACTACTCTGCACTCACTACTCACTACTCTGCTCACTACTCACTACTCTACTCACTACTCACTACTCTACTCACTACTCACTACTCTCCACTCACTACTCTACTCACTACTCACTACTCTACTCACTACTTTCTACTCACTACTCACTACTCTACTCACTACTCTACTCACTACTCACTACTCTGCACTCACTACTCACTACTCTGCTCACTACTCACTACTCTACTCACTACTCACTACTATACTCACTACTCACTACTCTCCACTCACTACTCTACTCACTACTCACTACTCTACTCACTACTTTCTACTCACTACTCACTACTCTACTCACTACTCTACTCACTTGAAGAAGGAATTAAAATATTTAATAAATTCACTGTCATTTCACAGAAAAAATGTGTCAAAGGGGGTTGCTGAAATCTTTAAGAAAACTGGTTCTAAAGTGCTTTCCATTGAAATCTGTAAAGCGACTTTTTAGTTGTAAAATTACTCATTTCCCTTTTTAAAGAGCGGTCAGTAGACGAAAAATTGTGTCAAATGTATTATAACTTGTTTGTTTTATTTGTTATCAAGTTTCACCAATCACTTTGGATTTTTCTGGTGGCCCTAAGCATCGTTCTGCCGCACTGTTTGAAGTGTTAGCCCATCCTCCAATGGTTGGGTATTTAACACCTCCAAACATGCTCCGTTTTCTTTTTGTTTGCAGTTTTATCCAGTGCAAACTCAACCCAAAGGTATTGGAGTGCTTTACATGAGCATATACATTACACAAGGACACATTTATTTTTGGTAGGCACAGGGAGATTAAGTGATTTGCCCAAGATTACAGGATGTTGAGCCGACGCCGAGATTCAAGCCAGGTTCCCAATCTCCAAAATCGGCAGCTGTGGGCGCTGCGCCACATCCTCCATCCAAAAAGTCACTTAGAAATGCATATCCTATAATCGTGTGCCGTGACCCCTCGACCCCACGCACACACTGTAGCACTCGCGAATATCTGCAGACAACACACAGCATACGGTCACAAGCTCCCAAATAAATGTAATCCTACAAAACAGAGGGTTTGATCCCGTGCGCAGCATGGGGACGCTAAGGCCAGGCGGCTGCTGAGGAAAGACAGTTGACAAGGATAATGTCCAGACGGCGCCCTCAGCAGCCGGCGGGCCTGTAACTCAAACCCAAGGCCTGCCTGGGGTGAGCTCATCTTCCAGATTTAGCCCGGGGGGGGGGGCACGTGGCCTCACAGGCTTCCTTCTAAAGGAAGAATGGGAGGGCAGACTGTCAGGGAAACTGCGGGCACGCATCTGTAACGTGTGTCTTGCCTTTTGCAGTTAGTATTTCTTGCAGCTGGGCTATGCACTGGCAGCGGGACAGGACAGCCATTGGACACAGTCTACGATTTTACAAAGACCCCTCGCGCCTGGAAAAAAATGCCCCGTACAGCGCCTGCGGACACTCTCTGAAGAGATCAGATGACTTTTTTGTATGCAATGCAATGGTGAACGCGCTCGCACCATCTGGATTGCATTACACGGGCACTCTGACAGCTCCTAATTAAGATTAATAAGTCTGCCGTGCGCGAAACCGCCGAAAATATGCCAAATCGGGCACGCGTACATTACATATAGCCTATCACGTAAACGCTACTAAATAGACACCACAGCGAAGACGAATCACTAGGCAGATGCCATAAAAAACTAAGGAATGTGCCAGCCGGACCCCTTTCTGAATTCTTTTTTTTTTTTAACGCATAAGAGCTCAGAAGCTCCGCCCCCCACTTCGTGGTGGCGTAGGCCCAAGCCCTAAAAACTATTAGCACTAGTCTATGTCCCTGTAACAGAGGTAGTAAACCCTTACAGCTTACTTATAAAAAGGACCTTTTATCAACAAATAAACACAAACTAAGTCCTCTAGTGGACTTTGTTGAAGACACTTTGGTTGGCAGACTGCATCGCGCCTGACACAGATGCCAACCCATATTCCAAATACCATGGTGGAATGTCTATGACATCACCACAGCTCAGGGAGCCAAAAAAAACAACACAGTAGAAGGGTGGCACAATACCTTCCAAGCCGCATGAGGGATAACCCAACTGACACACTAGAAATTTGTGGAAGCCCATTTGCTGCTGATCTTTGGATACCTTTTCTAAGTTTTTAATGGTTTTGGCGTAGTGGGATGTAGGTAGAGTTAGTCAAAGTGATATACAGTGTTCATTTTGATTGTGTGGGTTAGTTAGATGTTGTAGGTTAGTTAGATGTAGTTTGTGTTCTTTTGTTTGGTTGTGATGTGCATCAGGCCTACTAAGAATTTGGTAGTTGTGTAGTGTTATTTTAGATATTGTAATTGTTGGTCATTGTGTTTGTAATTATATGTTTATGGTGTATTTGAACATCGCAGTTAGTATAAGTGGGTATTTTTAGTTTTCACGGATCAAACTTTTTCTCAAATACCTGTGGTTTTTGTGTTTTTTAACCCCTTCCATGCTCATGACAAGGTCAGCTCGTCACGCAGTACACTGGAGCTGTGCTTATGACGAGCTGACCTTGTCATGAACAATGGGATCATCTAAATTTCAGCACCCAGCGGGAATTGCCTTAGCACCAATGTGGTTAAGGAAACTAATTTGGCTTCTGGTAAATTAATATTTTTAATTTTTATATCCTTTGATTTTCTGAGTTTTCTGGGGCATTTCATTTTAAACATTTTTTTAGGGTTTTTATAGCTCCTTATGACTTTGGATTACTGCATTTACCTTGGACTTTTTAACTTTTTTATTTTTTGTGGGGGCTTTTTTGGTGGATTATATTTTTATCATCTAGTGCATGTGCTGTAATTGCAATGTATTATTTTACATTTCGATGTGTTGGATTTTCCTGGTTTGGTTTGTGATTATTTCTAAGGCAATGCTTTGTGATTGTTGATGTGATAATTAACCTGGTATTTGTTACGCTTGAACTAATCACCCCTAAGGGTCTCAAGGCACTGGGGGCCGTCAGGAAGAAAAAACAAGCTTTTACTCAGAGTCACATGGTGCTGGGCTAACCTGCTGCCGCTGGTGGGGATCGAACCGTGAGTTCTGTGTTCCGGAGTCAGCCGCACTGGCCGCTGCACCACACCTCTTCCTCTGTGTTGTTTTTTTTATTAATTATTACATGTTTTAATCAGTTTTTTACTTTCTATGGTACTTCTATTTTTTGACTGATGTATAAAAATATATTTTTAATATATTTTTTGAAAATTCTTAAGGTATGGTGAGGTGGACCTTTGCAAAGGTTTATGCGTTACTTTGTAGGTATTGAGGAGTTTTATAATAGGGATTTTGCTACTGTTTCTTAATGGTGTACTCCTTTGTTGTCTATAAAGAATGTAACTTTACACTGTAGCATGTCCTACAATCTACTGGTTTGTATACTTACTTTAGATTTCATTTGGTTTACTGATTGCTCGATTTTTAGTTGTTGGTAGTTTTATTCTTTTTTGTTGGGCAATACAACAAAAAATGACACTAAGGGACAACAAAAGTAGACTTATCATAACAAAATGGTCTCTAGATGAAAACAAAGAAAAGACTACCATATAGAACATAAAGTAACTTTAACTAAAATTGTTTTTAAAAAGTTTACAAAATATGTAACAATGTTATAAAAGACATAAACAATGTCAATAAATATGGTATGAATTATATTTAAATATATGAACTATAAAATAAATAGCAATATAAAAACAATCAACTTTATATCTAGTACTATTTATAATATACTGTAAAACGTATATCAAACTTCTTATATAATAAATGTATGTATTGCAAATTTATATGGTTAAAATGATTTTCCATATTTTGAAAAATGTTAACAAATACAAATACGAGAAAAATTTACAAACAATATATAACATGTTTTCTTTTTCAAACAAATATGAAAAACAAAGAAAATAATTATATGTGTTTTAGGAAAATGTGTGGAATACTAGTATGTGAAACAAGTTGGAAAAATAAACAATTAACAATAGTTTTTATGTTATTAAAAATATGTATGTGTATGTACATTAAATAAAATATGAACATCTAAATAAAGGAAAATTTTAAACAAAAAAAAGTGTCAATTATGCTATAAAAAGGCAATAATAATAGTGTATGGGAAAAATGTAATAGTTACATTTACTACTCCCACTACTATAAAAACCATTTTTGGGGTTATGTTGTATACTGAAGGGATCGCAATTGCTATTCCCACTCCCAACTTAAGTATCTAGGGGAAGGTGTTACCCACGAAAGTAGTAACATTTACTATTTGCACACCAATGTAGCCCATTGAGGGGAAAGTTTTGGACACTAAAGAGGTGACGTATAAAGGTCTCACTGCAACCTTAGCCATGTAGGGGAAGGCGCTGCACACTAATTGGGTGACATTTACAATTCCCACTCCAACCTAAACCATGCAGGGGAAGGTGGCTCACACTAAAGGGATGACAATATAAATTCCAACTTCAAGTCAAGCAATTTAGAGAAATGTTTTGGATGCTAAAGGGGCGACATTTACTATTCCTACTTAAATATAAGCCATTTAGGGGAACGTGTTGAACACTAAAGAGTTAGATTTACTATTGCCATTCCAATGTGACCCACTAGGGGATAATGTTGGACACTAAAGCAATTACATTACTAGTTCCATTCCAATGTAAAATACATGTTTTTAAGCTTTAAACAATAAATTTAACACATTATGGGGCCAATTACGATGCAGCCCAGAAAGGCTCCGGGCTGCATCTCAGTTTATTTTCTGACAGCTGCATTACAATGCTGGTGGTTGAAAACTAAATGGCCTGGTCATTCTGACTGGCTTCCGACGGCCAAAAGGAGGCCGACCCGTAATTACAAAGGGTGGCCTTACCACCCTTGGGATTAAGATACTCGGTATCTGGCAAGCTTTCGATGTCAGGCTTGCCGACATGGAAAGCCTGTCGGAAAGCGGGTATGGGGGCTCCTAGCAGGCTTGGCTGTGTGGTCTCCAGGTTGGAACCGAGGGGGTACCTATGGTATCCCCCTTTCATCCCTACAACGTTGGGCAGGAACCATGGGGTGCCTGCCCCACGGTGAAGGGATGAACACAGATTCCCATTCCAATATGGGAGCTTTTGTTACGGCCAATTTACAGCCATAACATGAGCTCCCATAGAGGAATGGGAATATGCAACCGAACAGTGTTCGGTTGCATCATGATTAGGCGGGCAGGATCGCCGACCAGAGGTCGGTCGGTCCCTTTTCTGAGATGGTTTCCCTGACTTTGTAATAGGCCCCTATATCTTTAACACTCCCAAAAAATTATAATAATATTTAATAAATAATACTAAATACAAATAGTCAAATTCATAGTTACTATAAAATCTATACTTAGAAATACATGATGATAAACTATATAATTACAATGGAAAATATATTTTTTATAATAAATACAATAAATATATATTCAAATAACATACCACTTATAAAATGATTTGTACAGTAAACAATGGCACGAATAACAAAATATAATAAAAAAATAACCAATTTACATAAAAAAATTATTAGCATTATCATTAAACCTTTGCATTACATAAAAATATCAATAATTATATTTCTTTTTGTACAACACACTTAAGAACAATATTACTCAAACATATACTTTACCTTTTTCTAATCATATATAAAAAAAATATTGGTCAAATTAAAAAAATGATTAAAAGCCATATATTGTTAATGAAGCTAATATAAAAAATATACCTAGTCAACAACAATTGTATACTAATAAATAATACATTTCTTTGCTCTTTTCTTTTTTTACAAATTAAACAAATATAAACATTTTAAATGATATACATTACCACATATTATAATGAATACAAAAAGATACAAAACTATAATAAGCGCAATACCTAAAATGCTAATTGTATCATGTCCATGATATTTTTAACATCACAATATACTTGAAACAATAGTTTTGTGTCACAATATTTTTTATTTGATTGTTTGCCCACACACCTGGGGCAGTCTATCCCAGAGGTCCAGCATGCCTTCCTTCCTTGAGGCATCCCCTCTGTTTCCTGGTCAGAGGATCTATGCAGACATTTGTAAGAGTCTGGTGACCTGGTATTGTTTGCCTCTGTGAAGCTCTTGCTTGCATTGGGGATATGGCACTAAGTGTAAGGAACAGGTGCACTATCCTCTAAATTCTAGCCTTTACCACTCAGGGTAATATCGCATCTCAGCACAGACCTGGGCTGTGCCCACTTCGTATTGGAATGTTGAATATGCTGTATATGCCCACAGGATTCTCTAGCATTCATGGATGTGTCCGCTAGATGGTAATGAAGGAATGTCCGACCTTGGAGCTGTCGAGTAGCTCAAACGTTTGCATTGGTTTTAGCATTATCATTAATCAAAGATATCGGATGATAAAATCCTCTCTCTACTGAAGGTTTATCCTTTATAACAAACACCACAATGTTAGCATGGATCCAGGATTCAGGTATATCATCTGTTTGTTTTGCTCATTGAATAAGGAACAATGGTACAAGCATTTTTATAAAGATTTTATAGAACTCTACAGGAGCACATCATCACATGCAGCCTTGCTAGTGGGAAGGTATCTAATAGCACACCTAATCTCCTCAAGAGAGATTTTTTTCACCAATTCCGGAGAAGTAATAGGGATGACCTTGGATACCTTGGATGCACAAATATGTTCTTCAATTATCTGTAAACCCAACTCACAAGTTTTCTGTATATAGATCTTGATAAAAATGCCTGAACTGACTGCGAGTTTTCTGAGGTTCATATTTATTTCCTTGGCCAGCACAAATACATTAGACCATATTCAAATACCTGTTCTCAGCGATTTTATTAGCCAAGACATTCCCCACCTTTTCACCATACTTAAATAAAGCAACACAGCCATTGAGATAGGCAGCAGCATCTTTATCTCTTTAGACCCAGTCTAGAGTGCCCCGGCATTTTATCAGCTCGGCCCTAATCTTAGATTCATTAGGACTATTTTCCAGAACTGCCTGGAGGTCCCACCTCTGCAATTCTAAATATTGAGACCGTGTTCGGCCTGTTTTGATCCTTATTCTGCTGGAAAATAAATTGCTGAGTGGCACCCCCCATATGCCTTTAAAGTATCCCAGGCGACATGGGGGGCCAGAGGAGCTAGTATTTAGAGAATGCAAGCAGTGAGCTCAGAGTTTATTCTTTTAAAATATTTGAAATCCAGCAATAAAAATAAAAGGAAGGTCTATGCTCGCAACTCTTGCATAAGGTTGTGGTGTGAAGTGTTCATAATAAGGGATTATGATCTGGGGTCATCTTTGAACAAAGATCAACTTTAGCTTTATTAATTAAACCCTGAATAGTAAAACTCATGTCAATCCTAGAATAGTGGCCATTAGGAGTGGAACAGTATGTAAAGTCTGGATCAATTGGATGTGAGGTTCTTGAAAGGTCAACAAGCCTATGTACTCTTACTACCTCATTGCTAGCCTGCCTAGTGTTATTCATACATGAAATGGCTGCCCTATTTGCTGTGCTCTGTGTATTGCTCATAATGTAATTAAGTACTGCTTGAACGTTGGAGTAATGGTGAGAATGAGAGATGTCTAAGCGCAACCATAATGGCTTGCACTGGGAGATGCATGCAAGGGGTGAAAAATGTTAATAATATGATTATAATATAGCACAAAAAGTCAGAAAAAGCAAGCGTGACCAACAAAAACAGACACACACAGAGGCACATATATTTTTTTCCAATTGGACCCCAATGGGAAAATAAGAGGGCAAGTATATTTATTGCCCTAGCATTCACAAGGCTGCATGCTTATTGTTGATTTACAGGCTAGTGTAATATGCTACACGAACCAGGGAGATACACCCACATTACCCTGATAAGAGCAATGGACTTATCTAGGCCTTAGAGTAGGGCTGAAGCATGTTGGTAAGACGTAGGGTCATAGGACCATTAAATTGTAAAAACCCAAGACTAGTATATTGTTATGCTTCCTCAACTACTCCGCCGATAAATGAATACCTTGGAGAAGTTGATGGATTTTTAATCTCTAGTTAAGCCCCCTGGTCTTTTCTCTGCAAGAGCTCCCTGGAAGAGCAATTAGCCCACCCTGACCTTCAGGAGTAAGGGTGAACCCAATGATGAGGAATAACACTATTAGAGTGTGTGAGTTATTTAAAGAAAAGGATGTGTTTCCTTCTACTGTGAAGACCTCGCCCTCCTTTTTCTCTCTCTAGAATTGATTACACCCGACATGTAAGGTGGGATACTTATAGGTTTCACTTTGAGATTGATAGCTTGTCAGAGAGCTTGACATAATTTTCTGCTGGTAACTTTTGTACACATTTGATACTTACACGATAATGTAATGATAAACAATTATGCATGCAACTTGTGTCTTGGCACACATTATTATCATGGCATTTGAACACCCTTGTACTTGGAGGCAGTTGGAGTTGAAGACAGCTTTACGGCTCCAGACAAACCATTGCATCAGCTCTGCACCTTTGACACAGTACGATTGAAACAGAACTTTTATTATATAAACAGCCTCTGCACTGCATTGGGCAGAGGAGCACTTCTGCTGGGATTGTCCTGGAACACGAATCACTGGGGCTGGGATGCAGTCCTTCTGACTCCTATTTCTATCCAGTAAAAGACAATAGCCTTTTCTGCACACGCCAGCTTCCTGATACATCATACTCAGGTATTGGGGCTAGGCTATCCAAAGGGATCTGACAGGGGGGACTCCCACTATGCTCTCAAAAGTGAAGGTAGTATAAAGTAGGAGAATAATCGTATAGTAAATATATAATGGTTGAACTCTTTATCTTTTTCACCATTCTTGTAATGCTGGTTACAATGTTTTGTTTCTTCTGCCTGTTAATTACAAAACATTCTGTTTAGAATATAATAAAATTGTTTAAATAAAAGTTTAAAGAGCCAATCCATATCTTTTTATGTTTACCTTAGGCATGCAAATGTTTACAACGAAAAGGGATATCTGTGTCCACAATTTCCTTGAGAAATAAAAGAGTGACATTTTTGAGGTTGCTGAACCCGAGTTATGGGTTCAGATGGAGCACAGTGAGATAGCTAGGAACCAACCTAACATTTTCTGAAGGTATGTGTGAACTGAGTTCCCAGGTTCTGAAGCTTATGTTGTTCAGGTACACGGTCCTTCTTAATACGTAGGAACCATATACCAGGAGTAGAAAGTTTGCAACGCAGATTGGAATATGGCGTGATCTTATCTCTGAGCCACCAAATTTGGACCCTGATGACAAATGGAATCAATGCGCAAGTTGGATCTGACAATCTCATTCTCAATCTGCCAGGTCAGGGAAAGCCTTTTGAAGCAGTTGTACCACAAATTGAAGAATGTCATTGCCTTCTCTGCCCTCTGGAACCAGAAGAATCCAGAGTTTAAAGCTGCAGAGGCGATTTCCAAGATCATCTAACTTAGATTACATGGACAGGATCTGGGTGTTATGTTCCATGACTAGCAGTGATGTATACGTTTTGGCTTCTTCTGTCTCAACCACCCTCTGCTGAAGGTTTTGAAGTTGAGAAGTCAACATCGTCACTTTTCCAGTTAAATCTGTTTTCATATTTTGCAATCGCAAACTGTCAGCTCAAACATCGGCATAATGAACAGAAGTTTCAGCATGATGAGTTTGAATCAGATGCAAGATGGAAACAAGGCCGTTCAGGGGAGCCAGCTATATTGTTGCCCTGGGACCAGTGCTCTGCCACTCCCTAATGCACCAGTGCTCTGCCACTCCCTTGACACTGTAGTAGCAAGGTTCATCTGATTTGGGAATCCTGGACCACAGGGTCTTACCTTCTCACAAACGCCGACCTCTGTGTCCAGATTATTAAATTAGTATGAACTGTGTGGTCTATGCATTACCTTTAATCATGCTAGCTCTATCATCAACCGAACTCAAGTCAGATTTCATATTTCCTGAAGGCCCTGTACTCTCAGGTGTTCCTTCAGATTTATTATGTTCCTGTAGATATAACCGCCCATTGCTAAATTGGGGTTTCCTTCAAACTGCTGTGAGATTTATCTAAGTATGAGGTCATGCCAGTATGTAAGAGAATTAAAGGGGGCCTATTAGCTGCAGTAATATTTCATGGACAAAGCCTTCAGGCAGTCCTGACCCATGTGCCACATCCAAATTACTGATTTTGTGAAGGCCGACAGTACTCCCCCAGCAGCTTCACCAGTGTCATAACCTTAGTCGAACTCAGTGGGTGGTCCCCCCTCTGCAACATTAACATAAGTTCTAGCCTCAGACAAACCTAAAAATACAGCAAAATACAGGCAAAACATCTCAAAACATGCATCCACCCCACTGGCAGCATTGGGAGTAGTTATTTCAGATCCTTGTAGGATATCCAACTGGGATGGCTTAATACCCAACAAGAGTGAGATTAAGGACTAAGGAACCAAAAACCTCCCCCTCCATGACAGTATTCTTTTCCTGAATCGTGATGGGGGAAGTTCAGAACATTGCTGGCCAGAGAGGCCTCTGATGCGAAAGTGGTACCAGCGGTAGCAGCACTAGCAGCAATTGCAGAAGCAGGGTAATGGGTGAAAAATTCAATCACCGGATGGCCAATTTTGGTTATAGTACTGCTCCTGCAACAAAGTGCAGAAGTTTGCATTTATGAGCGTCCCCAGTAGTGTCCAGCACTGGGGAGGGGCACAAGCGCCATGTCCTCTGCGGCTTACAGATGGCCCCACAAATTTTAAGGGAGCAATGCAAACCACCCAAATCACCCAAACATATTCAGTACGAGCTGGCAGGGATCGAGGAGTTGGCAGGAGGTAGTAGCCAGGCAGCAGTATCAGGGTCAAATAGACCCAAGCGAGAGAGGCAATGTGACAGAACTGATTAACGATTCCCCACACTGACAGCAGCTACTCCTCACCACGGAATAATGGGAAGGCCAAGCACTCACATCCACATTGTAATAGGAGGCACTGACATAATCCATGCACCTGAGCTGACTGGCAGTATTATCTGTGGCAGCAACGACCCCGCCACCCCATCACTCATTAGGACCAACACTGCCTGTTCAGCCGCAACACAAACGAGCAAGTCCACAGCATTGAAGGCAGCTTTCAAAACCGCCATAGCAGTTGGTGGTCAAGGATCTTCAATCAGCTGCTGCATTCCTGGGTAGACAGGAGGAAGCGTACATGGGTTGTTCAGATATTCAGTCACAACACAAAGCAAGCAAACTAGCACAGCATCAAAGGTGGTGTGCAGCATCAGCGCAACAGTGTAGCAGCACCACAGTTCCATGGATGGCTCAGCGTTATACAGTGGATGAAAGAGGAGAGAGAGCTTGTCCGCAATTGAGACTGTTATGTTTGCTAAGATTGCATCCACATGGGTTCTTAGAGGTTGGGGCAGATGGATAGAGCTATAATATTGTTCCATATCAGAAAGTGTACCTGGGTAAGTATTTTCATATTTTCTAATATTGTGCTGCGGAAACACCTTGACATACCAAGTGAGTATCGGGGTTCTCAGTTTTCCTAATTGCTTGTTTATTGTATTTAATTCGGGTAGACCAGGCCAAAAATGTTCCCATCTGATTATTCTCTTCATACTATTGTTGCTAGAATTACCTTGAATTATTTATTTCCTTGAGTACAAACAAATCCATTAGATTTTGCGTGTCCCTTCCTCATCTTTTTTGGTGGCCTCAAGGCCCCCACCCTAAAACAAACCCTTGTAGCATTATTCACATCCAGCTGCAAATCCTTTATGCGTAAAGCCTGCTGCCAATTTTGGCTAGCTGTATATGACATAATATGCCCCCGTGCCGTGGCTTTATAGGCCTCCCATACTGCAAAGCCTTCTTGCGTGTTACGATTGACAAGAAAAAACTCCTTTATAAAAGTTCTCATGTCTGCTACCCAGACCTGGTTAGTTAACAGAGACCTATCAAACTGCCATCTCGGCCTTTCCATAGTAAGAGTATCCTGCTCTATAAAGATAGATATTGCTGAATGATTAGAGAATACATTGGCCCAGATAGCAGAACACCCCACCTATTTGCCTGAGATAAAAAAAATTAAATCCAATTGTGATGCTATTTTAAAGCGCTGTGAGTAACAAGTATATTGAGCTAACCCAGAATGATTTATCTGCCAAGGTTCTATTAGTTGAAAATCATGCTTTATAGTAGTAAAGATGTTCTCTGTTTTGAGTTTAAGTTGTTTTTTCGTGTGATTGGATGTGTCCACCAGGGTAAGGTCCTGAATATAGTTAAAATCCCCCCAGCAACGATGTGCCCTTCTGCGCCCATAGAGATATTACGAGACTGCGTTTTCTCCACTTCTTGTTCAGCAAATCATTAGAGTGAAATCGATGTCAACTACCACCTGTTCCCATCCGTATCATAAAACGCTGTAAACGTGTTTCAAACTGATTTGTCCTTTTTCAACCAGTGCAAAATGTATGTGGCATAGATTAGAATTTGTAAATTGTGCTGCAAATTGCAATGTTTTGCACCACTCAGCTAAACGTATGATCAAACAATATTCTGATTTGATCCCAATGTTTTAATATCCTTCCGTAGCTGATAAAATAAGTTCTAATATTTCGAGGACAGGCATGACTACAAAACGCCATATTAACAGTAGGTAACAAAAGAAAAACATACAAATCCACGTTTTACAGCTTTTATGTGAAGGTTATAATGTCCTGCTAGGACCAGGGTTAACAAAGAATGCCCGGGGCTCAGGCGAAACTTATAGAAAAGCATATTAATTCTGAATGTGAATTACAGATCCCCTAAGCATACAACAACAACTTCGGTTTACATGTAAGATAAAGGTTTGAAGATTTCTTAGGGTAAAAACATAATTATGCTCAGCATCTAGGCATTTACTCTTAAAGCAGCTAAGACTGTATCAGCTGAAAATATCCTGGCGTTCCTCGCTGGCCTAATTCCTCACATATTAAAATATAAATAAAAAAAGAAATCCAAATGGAATGTGATTTGAAATATAACTTCAAAATCAAAGCAACCTATTCATGAATTCATGCCACAGCTCAGCAGTTTGATTGAATCTCTGTTGAATGTCACAGATGGTTCCTGCCTATGAATACAGAATGCCTTCTCAGCTGATGATGTAAGTGTGTAGCAAAATTGATCAGTGATTCAATATCATATTCCATTTCACATGAAGTCTTGGGCTAACGAAATTGTGCTCTGTCTCAGCCCAGAAGAGCACTACTAATAATCAATATACCTACTCAGATTTGCAGTGTCGTGGAGAAGTAATGCTGTGAACAATTTCATATGATGAGTCATTCAGCTTTTGTCACAAGCAGATTGGTTTTTCCAACATTTCAAAAAAATATGTAGCCCGCATATGATTAAGTGCTACATATTTTGACGTATTGTTTGTGCTTTTATGTGGCAGGTACCAATGTGCACGTTTCGTAAGTGCAGCGGGCGATAAGGATAAAGTTGAAAGAACTGAAAGGGGTGTAAGTTGCGCTTTAACCCAGCTTTCTTAAGACATAAAGTTAGCTATTTAAAAGAGATGAAGCCGTAGCATCTAGTTCTAACCGGTCCTTTGGCTCACGTTTTATTAATATTGCCGTTTTATGGTTCTAAAGTCCTGTAAGATGAAAAAACGCCAACAAATATTCAAAACAGGGTGAGAGATAAAGAGTTTGGGGGCATATTATCAAGAACGGCATTAAAATTATGGCCGCTTTAGTGGCAGGAAACTGCTGCTATAGTGGCGATAATGGGCTTGAAAATAGGCCCTTGAGAATTCCAATAGAAGACCATGTTCACACTAGAAGGAGGGCTTCTATGGGAATTCACAAGGGCATATTATCAAGCCAATTATCGCCGCTTTAGCGGCAGTGTCCTGCCTCTAAAGCAGCGATAATTGTAACGCCGTTTCTTGATAATATGCCCCTTAGTGTTCATATAAAGCGATCGAAACGTTCACTAAAGAAAACTGAAGACCTAGGACAATGAAAGGAGTGTATAGAAAAAAAAATTCGATTTTTCAATAGCATTTTGAGTTAGGATTGTTCAATAAAGATCTATTTCACGGGCACATTGAAGTCTTTGAGAATTAGAAAAGTTCGAATAAATTAGTTGGGAACAGGAACACGAGCCTTGCTGAGTTAAGAATGGACAGGGTGGACACTGACAGACATTGTATATAGAGCATGTTGAAAAATGTTGCCTTTGGACTTAAAACACATTATGGAGCTCAACTAATTGAAGCAGGAACATGTCCCATATGAATTCTGAAGCAGATTACATAGCCCTACAATAACAATTGCCCATGGTGGAGCATTGATGGGTATGCAGGGCCTTTGACATTATACAGAAATGGAATACTAAGTTATACAGCAGAGCTGATTAAAATACTTGGCAAAAAAGGCAACACTTGTCACTATTTTGTCATTTTAAGATGTGTTAACATTGTCTGGCAATAGGTTGTACCTCATTGTATCAATGTAATGCCTAAATACAATAATCAGCAACTGAAAAGTGGCCTTTCAGAAATTGGGTTTCTGGTTGTGAGAGGTATGCACCATATGCTAGCAGGAACCACAATCCAAGTCAAGGTAAGTCTCAACACACCCTAAATTGTCCTCTGCTCACCCTCTGGTAGCTTGGCACAGAGCAGTAAGGCTTAACTTTAGAGGCAATGTGTAAAGTATTTGTGCAACTCTTCACACAGAAACACACTGAAAACACCACAAAAGGACTCCAAACCAGGTTAGAAAAATAGAACTTAATTTTATAAATAAAGCAAGGTCAAAATGACAAAAATCTCCCAAGTAGAAGTTGAGATATGAATTTTTAAAGAATAAATCTAAAATAGTGGTTAGAAGCAATGTGCGTATAAATGAGTTGTATTATTGCACTGGACTGGGACAAAGTTAAAAGTTCAGGCCACGATGGAGCATGGCCGATATAGGGACCCCCTTGGTCCCGCTGAAGCAAAGTACCTTGATCCAGGCTTACGTCCACGCCAAAGGAGAAGCAAGGTGCGGAGCACTATTCACCATTCCAAAAGAGATGCATGGCTACTGCTCCCATACCCGGTGATGCATCGATTATGAAGGAGATGCGCTGGTTCCCAGTGTGATGCACTGGTTCCCCTCTTCGACGAGTATCCGCCGGTTCCCCACCATGCAAAGGCAGAGATGCACCAGCTCCGACCCACGCAACGGTGAACATGCACTGTTTCTGATGAGGATGCATGGGTTCTGGATGTGGAAGCACCTTAGGCCTCATTTCCAAGGGTTGAGGACTGGGGTGGCACCACTTGGTAGGGCAGACCCACAGCTTGGTCCAGTACTCATACCCAGTGTGCCTTTGAAGTGGGGGAGTCTTCAAAGAAAGCTCTGAAGTGCACAGAGGTCATCTCTTCCTGATCTGGCTCCAGACTCACTACAGGAGGTTATGTAGCTCTTTTTGTGGGGACAGAACACAGCCTATTCAGGTGTAAGTGTGAGGCAATGCCATGCTCCTCGCTCCCATCTCACAGGATGGCGCATCAAAACACACATAAAACTCACTTTGTGTGTGGTTGTCCAGAGGGAATACACAAAGCCCAGCTGTCACCGATCCCAGACTGAACAGAGACAGGCAGCAGGCACCAATTGGCAAAAGTAAGTAAATTCTAACACCCACATGCATCATTATGTTTTTTTGCGATTCCTTATTTGCGAAAAATAGCGAATCGCAAATAAGGAATCGCAAAAAGCAATGCATCAAAAAATTTGCATTTTATTTGCGATTCGGTAAAAATCGCAATTTTTACCGAATCGCATAAAAAATGCGATTTTTCAATTGCGAATTCGCAGTCTGCGAATTCGCAATTAGCGAATTCGCATTTTCATGCATTGCAATCAAGATACACACAGGAAGCCAGGAGACTAATTACACACACCTGCAGCCCAGTTCAAACTGCAGGAGTGGGTTTTGGCAGTTGGAGCTCTGACTGCAGCTAGAGAAGGAGGATTTTTTGTATGCTGCTGAAGGAGAAATGGCTGCAGAAATTTCAAAAGAAGACCAACAAGCAAGGAAAAGAAAAATAAAGTTTAGTGACCAGGAGCTGGAGATTTTGATAGAAGAGGTCACTTTGAGGCATGACCAGCTTTTTGGGAAAGATTCCCTTAAGGTCCCTGAAGCAGTGAAGAGAAGACTTTGGCTGGCAATACAAGCAAAAGTTAATGCTGTGGGGGTTGCCCACCGTGACATCACCAATCTCCAGAAACGCTGGTATGATTTACGCAGTCGTGCAAAAGAAAAAATTGCGACCAGGATTAAAAGTGCCAAAAAAACTGGTGGAGGCAACCCAATGGATAGACCTAATACCCCCCTGGAGGACATGGTTGAGGGGACCCTTGTTACTGAAGCAGTCATTGGAGTGATTCAAATAGACACCTTAGAGCATGCTGGCACATCGCAAGGTAAGTTTGTTTTATTTTTCATTTCATTCTTGCTATAATAGTTATAGTGCACATGCCCTTATTTAACTCTTTGAAAATACTTTACAAATTCCCAAAAGGTTTACAGATGTACATTAGATGAGGGTGGACATAGGGTCATTGTAATGCATTGTAGCAATGCATTTTGGGAGTTGTAGTTTTTTGAACATTTGAAAAATTACATTTTAGAACATAGAAATCACAAAGGCAATTTTAAAAAACACAAAAGTCCATGTGACTTTGCAAGCATGATACATGTTTATTTTAGTTTCAATGTAGTTTGAGACAGTGTACCCAAACATTAAAAATGAGGAAAATAAGTAAAATATTCATTTTTTTATTCATAGAACATGAAAAGGAAAATGAAACAGATGATTTTGCTTCTTATTCAACATAGAGTTGCATTCCCCTGCAGAACAAAGTAATTTGACATCCTCACCCACTGTAATGAGAAAAAAAACAAAGAAAAGAGTGCAGAAAATACAAGACTCAGACTTTGAAGAAGAGCCCAATGCACAAGTCAATGAGCAGCTGACTGTTCAAGACAGTGTCCCTCAAACAACAAAGTTAAGTCGTCGCTCTAGAATCCAACAGTTTTACAGGCGAAGGTCCCGTCCTGCAAACCAAAAAACATCCTCACAAGATGACAGCAATGCCAGTGTGGTGGAAAAGAAGCTGCTCAAAGTCCAAAGGCTGCAAGGGAAAGATATAAGGGTAATGAAGGGCACACTCTATCGAATTAGTAAAGACATCCGTGCCATGAGTAGCAGTGTAAGTCAATTCACAAAGGTTTTTGAAACTGCACACTTGGCCTCAAATAGTAAACTGGACCGCATGGCATCAGCTATGGAAACCATGTGTGAAGCAATAAAGGCTCAAAACATTGCCAATTGCAATAGACACTTGAGATTAATGTCTAGCATGCACACTTACACCAGGGCTTTACAACGTTTGACCAATAGCAATGCACATATCCTTAAACATACCATGTGCATGCAGAAGGAGTTAAGTAAGTGTTGCAGTCAACTCACATTGGGAATGATGGCCAAAAAAAGTGCTGATGATGTCATGCCACCTGACATTAGTATGCTGCAGTCTTTGCAAGAGGGCAAAATTGATCATTGTGCTCAAAGCAGTGGTTTGGAAATACCAAATAAAGTTGGAGAACGACGCAGCTCAAGACATCTTGAACAAAAAACAAGCACATGTAAGGGCGTAGGTAATTTAAAAAACAAAGCATTAGGTGTGCGTGGAAGACAATAACCTTTATTTAAAGCAATTGACTGCATTCTGAAGGATTGACCACAGGTAGAAACTGTTTTCTTTTTTTGAGAAAGTCCCCAAAAAAATATTGCTAATTTGCTTGAACTATACATGCATTAATGTGTCCTGAGTTGAATCATATCTGCTTTGAAGTTTGCAAATAAATACAAGTAACTTTTGAACACAATCGACATGGCTCTTACTTATTTCAAAAGTAATGTTCTGTAATTTCCTCTCTTCTTCTTCTTCCTTCTGCTGCATCTGGGCCATGAACTCTTGCATGGGGTTGTTGTGGCTGATTGTCAATGTTAGGTAGGATATCATCAATTTCAAGTTCTAAGCCTCTCCTAGTTGCTATGTTGTGCAGCATGGCACATGCTGCAACTATTTTACAGCACACCTCTGGCCGATATTGCAATGCTCCGCCAGTCTTATGCAGGATGCGAAATCTAGACTTCATGACACCAAAAGTCCTCTCTATCACATTGCGGGTGGATATGTGGGCATGGTTGTAGTGCTGTTCTTTGCGGGTTGATGCAGTAAGATATGGTGTGAGTATATATGACCTCACAGCATAAGCACTATCACCTATGGGGAGGGGCAATGATAGACATGGAGTTAAAATATCAAGCCACTTCCAGATACAAAATGGCAAAAAAAGAAGAATTGACTATATTTACGAAGCAAATAACCATCTCCAAATTCTCCAGAAAGCAGACGAGCATGGATGGCACTATGTTTGAAAATGTAGGAGTCATGGGCACTCCCAGGGTAACTTGCAACTACATCTGTGATGATTGTTTTTGCATTACAAATTACTTGTATGTTTAAAGAATGGTAATTTTTTCTATTTCTAAAAATGTACTCATTCACAGATGGGGGACAAATAGGTACATGTGTGCCATCTACACAGCCTATTACATGAGGAAAATTAGCTATGTTGTAAAAGTCTAACTTTGTTTCTAACAATTCCTGCTGTGTCCTTGGAAAAAAAATATGATGCCTTATCCTCTGCAGCATTGCATTGAGGAAATCATTGAAAAATCTGGATAGTGCACTCTGTGAAACACCCCAAGCAACAGCAATGACTCCCTGAAAGGACCCCGAGGCTAGGAGGTGAAGAGAACATAGCACCTGCACATGTGTAGGTATGGCCAGGGTCCTACGTGTTTCTCTATGCAAAATCGGGTCCAGTTCAGCTATTAGGTCTAAAATGGAGTCAGCATTAAGCCTATACTTGTCATAGATTTCAGCCTGTGTCTGCCCAAACAAAGTTATGCGCAATCTGAATATTCTTTCATTCAGCATCCTTCTCCTCCTTCCTGCTGCTCTCAACCTCCACCTACGTGCCAGGACAATGACTGCTGCCATCCTCAAAGAGATCTGGAACTACTGTGGAACTCCTTAAATACACTTTCAATTAGTTTCACATGTGTCCAAAAAAAAAAAAAAATTTACCACCTGGTCTCAGTACTTCTAAATTTTAGAATTCCTATTTGCGATTTTTTTGCGAATCGCAATTAGCGATTTTTGATGCATACACTTTTTTGAGTTCTTATTGCGATTCCTTAAAATTGCGATTATTTAAGGAATAGCAAATCCATTTGCGAATTCTTAATTAGCGAAAAAATGATTTTTACATGATGCATCCCAAATTTAAGAATTGCATTCGCAAACGGCCGAAAATTGTGATTCGCACCGTTTGCGAATGCAATTCTGCTTGATGCATGTGGGTGCAACTGTCTCAAAGTGACATTTGCAAAACTGTAATTTAAATTTGAACTTCACAAAAAGTTGTCATTTTAAATTGTGAGTCTAGTGACACCGAGATTGTAAAGTGTATCTCTTCATAATTGGGAATAACATTTAAAAGATGTAATAAGGTAATCTCAATGTTATCCTATGGGAGATGTAAGCCTTGCAGTAGTAAAATGCGAAAATTGCATTTTCCAATACCAAGACATGTAAAACTTAAAAGTAGCTGTCCTACATTTTAAATACACTGCATCCTGCCCTGTGGGTCATACAAGGCCTATTTGAAGGGTGATTTATTTGTTAAAAAAGGGAAGGTTTGGGCCTTGCAAGAGGTTTATCTTGCCAGGGCGCAGTGGCAGTGTAAACTCCACATACAGGCTCTACAATGATAGGTCTGAGGCATGGATACAGGGCTATTTAGATGGGTTGCACAATGAGTGCTGCAGCCCACTAGTAGCATTTAATTTATAGGCCCTTGGCACATGTATGGCAATTTACTAGGGACTTATAAGTAATTTAAATAAGCCAATTGGAGTTAAGCTAATGTTACCATGTTTAGGGGAGAGCACAAGCACTGTAATACTGATTAGCGGTGGTAAAGTGCACTGAGTCCTAATGCCATCAAAAAACAAGGTCAGAAAAATGGAGGGAGGCAGGCAAAAAGCTGAGATAAGACCCCTAAGGCCTTCGGTCTAATATGACCAATGAAACTTTGCAATGGGATCAGGTGTTTGGAAAACAGCACTACAAAGGAACAGAATTCCCAATCATTATCCTGAGTTAAAAACTTTTTTTCAATTGACCACAGCTGCAATGGACAACTCCGGGTATCATTGTTCTCTGAATCCTCACATTGTTGACAATATGAGCATTATTTATACTTTGTTCGAGATTTTAAGAGATGTATTGCCTTGGGAAAGATATTGAGATTATAATCCACAAGCAAAAAACAAGTGTGTTTCCGGTCCAGGAAAGACATGGCTTGGCAGTTCGGGCTGGACTGTTCCCATGAGGCACAGGCCCAGACTGAATTGCATTTGCCCATGTCTGAACTGGGGTGGCTGAGTGAGCTAAAGAATGATGATGGATTAAACCAGATCAGTTGGCTGGGGGTGAGTGCTTGCAATGTTCAACACTCTGTCTATCATCCCCTTTAGTTTTGCTAAGTTCGCCCTAAATTGGCAGGGTATGCCCAGACATAGGCCCCTTGCTCACTGTGCCACTGGATTCAAGATAGCCTGGCTTATGAGGGTTATGAACTCGAAACTGGTACCAGGATGCTTGTTTCCGGTCCAGGGAAGACATGGCTTGGCAGTTCGGGCTGGACTGTTCTCATAAGGCACAGTGTCAGACTGATTTGCATATGGCCATGTCTGAACTGGGGTGGCGGAGTGAGCTAAAGAATGATGATGGATTAAACACAGATCAGTTGATTGTGGGTGAGTGCTTGCAATGTTCAACACTCCGTGCATCATCCCCTTTGGTTTTGCTAAGTTTGCCCTAAGTTGGCAGGGTATGCCCAGACGTGGGTCCCTTGTTCACTTTGCCACTGGATTCAAAATAGGCTGGCTCATGAGGGTGATGAACCAGAAACCGGTCCCAGGATGCTTGTTCCAGTCCAGGGAAGACATGGCTTGGCAGTTCGGGCTGGACTGTTCCCATGAGGCACAGGGTCAGACTGATTTGCTTGTCTGAACTGGGGTGGCGGAGTGAGCTAAAGAATGATGATGGATTAATCCAGTTGACTGGGGGCGAGCAATGTTCAACACTCCGCCCATCATCCCCTTTGGTTTTGCTAAGTTTAGGCCTTGGTGCCATCAGGTGTCAGCATCGTGCTGTCCCAAGGCTCAGCCTTGTAAAGTATTGATTTGCCCAACTATTTTTATAGCCTGGGTAGGTTCCCCTCACCAGTGTAAAAGTATTTGATAGTGCTGCGTTGACTTTCATCATCACCGTCAGATTCTTATATAGGAGTTCCATCCAGTTATGGAATACTGGGCCAAACCCAAAGTGTGACAAGGCTTGGAGAAGAAACTTTCAATCTATTTAGTCAAACACTTTTTCAGTGTCCATAGCCAGGAGCTTTAGAGGCTCTGTTCCCCGCTTCAGATCGTTCAGCCAATTATACAATTTCCAGAAAAATAAGTCTTGCCGTCTGATGCAGCATAAATATAATCTGGTATCTTTGAATCAAAGGGAAAATAACTCTCACTATATGGAATGCCAAATGGTTTCAAGGGTTTTAGGGGCCAGATGTATGAACAAATTTAGCGACCCGTTTGCGCATGTCATGGCCATGTACCAACGCAATTTTGCAAGTCGCAAATGAATTGCGACTCACAAAAAAGTGTTTTGAGACTCGCTATTTTGAAGGGGCGTTCCCTTCCAAATAGCGAGTCTCAAATCCATGTACTTATGTTATGCAACCGCAATTGCAGTCGCAAAACACTTGCAATTACCACCTATTTCAAGTAGGATGAAGGATGAAGAATGGCAGGAGTCACTGGCATTCCCCCCGAGAGCTGGCAAATCAGCCCCGGTTTAAATTAATTCAATTTAAGCTCCTACACAGAGCATATTATACCAGTGCAGCACTGGTTAAAATGGGTGCCTTAAGTTCCTCACATAACATCGAAAATGTGGGCAGTCTGCGGGAAGACAATGGAGGTCTCACCCCAATGGTGCCTCCTCAACATATGGGATGCAACTGACCTGACGGCAAGAGAGAGGACCTGGGTTTCCCTCGGATGTATGGTGGCAAAGCGCAATATAGTAAGATCCTGGAAGGGAGTCACTGAGCTCAAGTCTCGTGACTGGGAGACTGATATGGATTGGTGCATGCAGTCAGAGAGGGTGATATACAAAAGGAGAGGATGCCCACAAAAGTGGACCAAGATTAGGGGGGCATGGAATGAAAGCAGAGGCATGTGTACACCGTTTAACGATTCTTCCACGCAGGATTTAGCATATTTTGAATGTAGGCGTTCACAAAGCAGTGACGACTGTAAGTAACGTAATTAGGGTGTTGGTCTATTGTAACAACATGATCCCAACTGTACAATTGCACTGTGCTACTTTACCATCAAATGTTAATGTCTTGTCTTTATTATCCAATACAAAAGAAATACAAAATAAAAAAGATGTTTATTTTCTATGTTGTGAGTCAGTGCATAGTAAAATTTACTCCCAACTGATGGAATATGGCTTGCTCACCCGTTTATATATATATAGCATTCTTCTGCTTCTTTAATCTCTCGTCCAGAGGGTTCTTTTGTTCTGTTTTAGATTGTATATTATGGGCTATAACATTTTGTACCTTATGACTGTCTTGTATGCCTTACACAGCACTATCTGAGAAGATACTGAGCTCCTTTTTTCCCTTAAAATAAAGGGAAGATTCTACATGGAGTATATTTACAACCTCTCTGTCCTGAAGTTCCCATCGGTGTATTTACCAGGGGCCGGATTTACAAGCCCCAAGCCCCATGCGTCACATTTACGCCGCCGTTGCTTCACTTCTGTGACGCAGCTGCGGCCTAAACCATGCACCACGTTGCGCCTTATTTAAAACGCGAAGCATCTAGGGAAATGCGTCACGTTGTAAAGCCCTGCGCCACATGAAACCTGTGTTAGGTTTCATGTGGGCGTTCCGGCACAGGGTGGGCGTTCCATCGCAGGAACGCCTTGTAAAAGTGACGCAGTAAAATCTGCAAGATTTCACTGAGTCACTATTATGTCCATGCTGCATCAAAACCCTGCGCCTGCTTGAAGCAGGCGTAAGGAATGATGCAGCATGGTAGGTATAGAGTGCCCCTGAGCATTGCTGTAGCCGCGTCGCGCGTGCGACACGACTCCAGCAATGCGCTGCCCCTAGGCCATTGGATGTGACACGCATCACCCTATCCCTCCCCGACGATGCGCCGCATTGTAAATGCTACGCATTTGTGGTGGCGCAGGGAGGGAATTGCGTGTCGCATCTGTTCTGGCGCATCCCTTCTGATTTGCAAAGATGCGCCAGAACTCGTAAATCTGCCCCAGGTGCCTCTTTGAGTGCCTCCTCCCGCCACTGTCACCAACTAAGTCATAGCCTGTGAGCTCCCTGAACAGATATTCCACTTGCTGTGCTGCTGGCCATTCACCCACTGGGCCAAATATACAAACTAACCAGGAGAGGGGCCCATGCACTCCTGACAATAAGGACTAATGTCTATCAGCTGAGTGTTTTGATCTCTAGGTATCTGGAGCTTAAGTGCATGTACGAAAGGCATCAAGAATGTTGGTGCCTGTGCCAAGGTCATGGTTTGGGAGGAATTACCTCAAAACCTGGTCCATTACATGTTGAAGTGCCAACCAATTGCATGACTATAGGCATCTGCCTCTAGAAGTATGGGTCCCAGCACATTCAACTCGAGTTGCTGGAGTTTGGGGGAACATTCATGTTAAGAACAAGCAATGATTTCTCACCATGGGTGTCTTGAATTCCCACAAAAAGACCCAATGGCCCTAACCAGGTCTTCTCAGCTTTGAGGTTTCTTGTAGACCAAAATAGCTACTGTGTAGACTGGGCGAACATATTGTCCTTATAAAGGCAGAGAAAAGGGATGCCTGCCCAGTGAATCTCTTACAGAAGCACCAACTTTGGAGCTGGCCTCTTAACATATATCATTACCACCCCTCTCTTATGCCTATTCATCAAGTCATTAACATTTCACAAAAGGATTTTAAACTGATCTGAGTCACTTAGGGGAAATATATAGGTACTTGCCATCTATGTGATGAACACCAAATGATATACACCCTGTAGAACATCACCACCCCCCCCCGATTACAGAAGGACCATCACCCACAAGCTCATAACCAGCAGACTGTACTACGGAAACGCCCTATACGCCGGAATCAACAAAACTCTTCTGCACAGACTCCAGACCATCCAGAATGCCGCGGCTAGGCTCGTCCTCGGGCACCTCGTCACGAACACATACCCAATGCCTAGGAGACCTCCACTGGCTCCCCTTTGAGAGGAGGATCACCTTCAAACTCCTCACCCGGCCTTCAAATGCCTCAACAACATAGGACCCAAATACCTCAAAAAGAGAGTATCCTTCCACGCACCCAAGAGGAACCCCTGCTCTGCTCACCTTGCCCTGGCAGTGGTCCCTTGCATCCGCAGACACAGAACAAGTGGGAGATCCTTCTCCTACATCCCAGCCAAGACCTGGAACAGGCTCCTTGTGAACATCAGATGCTCCCCGACCCTCCACACATTCAGAAACGTCCTCAAGACCTGGCTTTTCGACTGATCCAAAGCAGCTCCCCCATCCCCAGCACCTTAAGACTAGGCTTGGGCAGTAAATTTGGTTCCACTCGCGGAATTATGGTAATTTGGGTAATTTGGCGTTTTGCGAAGAATGTAGAATTGCCAAAAATTCTGCGATCCGCGGCTTTTTGGAATTTTTTGCTTGTTTGTGCTCACAAAATGTGTGTTCGCATGATATTTTCCTCAGAGCACTCAAACTGCGTTCATGAACAGGAAAAAAGCATCGCGAACGGGCCGAACAAACAATTCCGCGTGTTTGCAGAACTTTTGTGTGCTCTCAGAGATTTTTTACCACTTTGCGGAGCTTTGCGTAGCACGACTACGCAAATTTCGCCCACCACTACTTGAGACCCTCACGGGTGAGTAGCGCGCTTTATGAGCCACTGACTGATTGATTGATTGATTCTGGGGAGGCATACGGTTTTGGCGCTGCCTCAAAGCTCCAATTTCTTGTAAATCTTGGGCATTGTCAAAAAGCCATGGAAGTGGATATCCTAGAAAAGGAAATTAGTGATCTTAACATGGCTGATCCTACAAAAAAGAATGCCACTATCCTAGAAGAGATTCTAGTCAGATATGAGCATGATATAAAACAACGGAAAGCCCTCAAGCTAAGGCGGGATGAAATTGATTATGCAAATGGTAGGATCTTTACCTTTGCGAAAAGATTCTATGACATTGTTAGGAAAGATCAACCTAGACCAGAAAACAAAACATCAATACCGAGCTGTACCAGTGCTGGTTCATCCAGCAACTTATCTAGTAGTGGGGATGAAGACACAAGTGCACAAGTGCTAGCACCCTCACAGCATTACCTGATAATTATTTTTTACGGAGGTGCAATGGATAAGAATGGGAAACAAAGGGAACAAGATGAGACCAAAACAAGATATAAAGGGAAAACAAAGAGAGGTAAAATGGGAGGAAGAAGAAACAAAAGAAAGAGAGGGGGTACAAACACGTTCATGGAACAAGAACAGACAGTAATTGGGGAGGAGGCAGGAGAAATACAGGTAGTCCATTTGCCAAGTAAAACATTATCAAAGAAACTGACTATGGCACTCCAAAAAGGGATGAACTATTGCCCTACATTGATGTATGATGTAACAGATGTCAAGATTGATATATATAAATTCGTGAGACATTTGAAATTAAAAACGTTTTTTGAGAGCAACCCAAAATCTGTTGTACCTATATTTTGAGAAGAGGTCATTGGGGATATGTCTATTCATGATGCATATAATGTTACAAATATATTATCATTGAATGAAGATGTTAGTGCACCCATTCATGTATTTGAAGTCGTAAGTGATTTGGAACATTGCACCAATTTCAGTGCTGACAGTGGCCTTGAGAACAAGTCACGTTTGACCCCACAACTCACGAGTGGAAATAATATTGATCTTTTCCACAAGGTGGTAACTATGGAGATAGATAAGTGGGATAAATACATGATTAAAAACAATTACATGCCAAAATCACGTAATTTGACTTTTAGAGAACAACAGGCCCTTACTAATTTATCTAAAGATCCTGATTTTATAGTAAGGAAAGCTGACGAAGGGGGCAACATGGTTGTAATGGATAAACTCAAATACGATGCAGAGATTATGTCACAGCTGAACAAGTTGACCTGTTACAGAAAGCTTGATAATAACCCAATGTTTGCAATTGTGAGAGCAATCAATATTGAGCTCCTTAGATGGAGTGAACATGGCCTTTAATCTAATGAAGAGTTCCTATATTTAAAGACAGACAAACCGCGTTATCCCTGCCTATGTACGCTTCCAAAAATCCACAAAGATTTGACTGTGCCCCCAGGTAGACCTATTATATTGGGTATTGGGGTACCGACAGAGAAGATAGCTGAATTTGTGGATACATTCTTACAGCTATATGTAACCAACCTGCTGTCCTACATCAAAGATAGCATACATGTACTTAATATTTTGAGTGATCTAACCTGGTATCAGGGTATGAGGTTTGTTACAATGGATGTAAGTTTGTTGTATACAAACATCTTACATGAACAAGGGATTGAGGCTTTGAAAAATTATTTATTTCGACGTCCAGTAGAATTACTGAAACATTCTGAGATGCTCATTGAAATGTCACGACTTATTCCTAAAAACAAGGCTTTCCTCTTTAACAGCGACTGGTACTTACAGATCTGTGGCACCGCGATGGGTTCCAGAGTGGCTCTGTCTTTTGCCTGTCTCTTTATGGGATGGTTTGAGGCGGGCACATCTGGGGCCCATCCGGTGCAAAATCGCAGGAACGCATTTTATATTATGGTTGTTATATTGATGATTATTTGCTTAACTGGATAAGAACTGAAGAGGACTTATCAGATTTTTTTGACCATATGAATAATAATCAGAGTAACATGACATTCACAATGACATCAGACCCAAATAGTATTGTTTTTTTGACTTAGAACTATTTCACTATGATGGTAGAATACAGAGTAGAATGTATAGAAAAACAACACGAGTAATGCTTTATTGCACACTAGCAGTGCCCATCCAAGAAGTCAGATCAATGCTATCCCTTATGGGGAAATGTCGAGGGCCTGCATAAACTGCAGTAGGGATGAGGACTGTTTAACTAATGTGAGAGACATTGAAAAGAGATTCCATACCAGGGGATACTCTGGTGAAACAATAAGAAAAGCTAAGGAAAGAACCTTAAAACTAAAACGTCCAGAAACTTTGAAATCTGTCTCGAAAACAGTAAAGAGTGATCACAACACAGTCCGTTTGGTGACCAATTCTTATCCATGGTCGCATAAACTATTCATGATACTTAAACAGAATTGGCCTCTACTATTGGCGGAGAAAACTTTGGCACAATACATTCCTAAATCTCCCAGTATTACATACAGAAGGGGCAAAGCAATCCAAAGCCTTATAAGTCCCAGCTATCCAATACAGCCAAGGGTAAAAACAATCTGGCTAAGAGAACTAAATATTGGATCCCATGTATGTGGGAATTGCAGTATGTGTAGACTGGCAAAGAAAGGAATACAGGAATTAGAGTACAATGGATCTCGTACATTCCGGATTCGTGAACACATAGACTGCTTGAGTAAATATGTGGTCTATGTGATTGAATGTAAGTGCAAAAAAATCTATGTGGGTAGTACTATCCACCCACTAAAAAAGAATGGCTGAACATTTCGGTGCTTTAAAAAACCTAAACTCAAGATATCCGATAGGGTGTCATGCAGGAATCTTCCCTGATGTAAAGAAGAAACTAGGATTTTAATTTCATGGCATTGAAGTTGTATATAACGATCCCAGGGGGCAGATAGAGAACAAAAAATGAGACAGTGTTAAGCACGATGGATTCTGAGGCTTCGAGCAGTAGAGTGTGGAATCAATATAGATCAGGAACTGCACTATTTTTTGTGAAGTAATACATGTGCAAGGAGTGCTCTTTTATTTAATAGAGTAATTATGATCTTTTGCAAAACATATTGCTATGGTATTCATGTTGATTTAAAAATGTAAATATGACGTGGATGCTCACTAATGATAATGTGATTATATCATCTGTCTATTATGAACTGATGGATGTTTTTGCTTTACATTATTGTTCTTTATGTATATGTAACTGGGTAATTCTGAATTCTTATCCTTGACATATGTTTGAATTTTCATTCTCTTGTTTTTATATAGTCTAAACTATTGACATCATTCAATTAACTGAAGACTTTTGTTTCACACGGTGTTGTGACTCTGTCCTTCTACCCTTGTTCTATCTTCATTTCCCTTGTATCTTTCCTGTTTGTTTAGGAAGTAGGGGACTCCTATATAAGAATACACTAGCTATACATAGGGACAAATATCTAGTTTGAAAAGGTCTATAACTAGAGAATGAACCTAAATGGATAGATACATCTATATCTTATAACCCACTACATACAGACTTGTCACCAACTACATAAGTGCGTTTTTTCAATTCTATTATTCAAATATATATATTTTTTTGTTGTTTTATGGGGAATAAATATACATTTTATGGATACATTCCAATATATTTTATAGTAAATTGATATTTCCAATGGAATTTCTCATACAACTCTTAAAAATTACATAACACACACAAAGATGAGCATAAGACAAAAAATGATGTAGGCAAAGCGGTAGGTAACACACCATCTTTCCTGTTTGGAACTGATTATTATTTAGCCCTTCACAGAAGTTAATATTGGGCACTTTGACCCCCAATTGGACATCGAGTATGTATAGTGGTCATTGGGACTGCGTTTTCGTAGAGCGGACAATGCTACTTTTAAAAGTGGTTCTGCCGCTGACTGCGACTCAAAATAACAAAATTGTATCTATTTACATGAACTAGCATTAGTTGAATAGTTATAGAAGTTGACTGCCTTTGAGAGTTGGTGATTACTCAAGAACGCTATTTTACCTCCATAAATATTGACAGCGATTACATATGGCAGCCTGTCATATTGTGAAAGGGTAAATATGCACTTTTTATGTGGCAGGGTTGCTTGTATGGGTTGAACTCATTTTATATTTGTCACTTGAATTTGGTGGCTTCTATACTGTGTATAATTGTGGCAACGTGATAGTTGTTTTTTGTAGATGTTACGCGATGATCTTTTTCGTAATGGCGCATGTAACAATAAAGTTTGACTATTTAACTTTTATAGGTTTGCACTTTACCTCTCCAAAATGGCGCCTACTATAGATCGTGTCTTAATTTTTTTATCCGCTGTCACTTTCTAAAAAAAGATACCAGGTACCGGTGCAGACTATTTTAAGTCGTAAGTTTTACTGACTCAGTTCACTTATTTTTTTAAACGCTGAAGAAGACGATGGGAGTACTCTCCTAGGTAAGATTGCTTGCCCGAATGGGATAACTTTAGGGCTAAATCATTGAACTTGGGTGTATACCTCAGCAAGTTCTCGCTTTCAGTAAAATGCTCTGTTATAAGTTTGATGCACGTTGGTGATGTATGGGGCGTGTTTATTATTTGGTTTTATTAACTTATTGGGCTAAATCTTTGAACTTGGGTGTATACCTATGCAAGTTCTCGGTTTCAGTAAAATACCTCTTATAATTTTGATGCGCGTTGGTGATATATGGGGTGCGCCTACCATTTGGTTTTATTAACGTATAGCGAATGCGTCAATTAATGTCTTTGGGCAAACATTTTGACCCCGGCCTCTTTAATTTTAAAATGTAGGTCTTTTTGAATTCTTTGTATTTAATGGAGACGGCATTTTGTTTAAAGCGTAATGTGTTGTGAAATATAATGGGTGCTTGTAACACTCACCTGTGTTATTTGATAGGCACCCATACATTATATTATATTATATATCTTTCTCTTTCCTTTAGAGTGAGGAATCGTTTTATTTTGTATTGGTTTTATTAATACCATATTCACTGTTTTAAGATGTTTGGGACAGTATACCTGGTAACAATAACTACGTTAGATATGCGGTTTTTAGTGGTATGTATGACCATGTGACACGCATGAAATTGAAACTGCTGCCCTGGTGATATTCTGACAAGTAACCTTACTCTTTTAGATTGACTAAATAGTGTCACTTTGCTTTCAGACCTGAACATTGTTTTCTCTCTGGCCTGGACCTGACTTATAGTCTGTGGAGGTAATTTGATTGTTTGAGCTCATATTAAAGTGACCAGGCTTGGGGATATATATATATTCAAATCTCTCTCGTTTCTCTTTGTCTTGTTGCAATATGAATAGATCGTAAAATAAGATGAATATTTTATTTCAGTATGAATTCTTTCTTGCGATTAGAATCGCTAATAGGACTATTTGAGATATGGGAATTCAATATATAGTGCGGAAATCATTATTGCATTTTCTCCTTTTTTTGCAGATATCTGGCCGTATATTAGGACAAATGACTGAAGGATAAGTGACCTTTATTAGGTCAATTGATTACTTTTAGGTATACAGGCTTATAATTATTTATTATTGTATCTGGAGGGTCTGTTATAATCTTGAGACCTCCTAGTGTAAGGAACAATTGTATATTAATTATTGTATTTTTTTCTATGAAATTATAATAAGAATGTTTATGGATTTTAACCGAAGATCCTTGCATCTACTCCTGTTCCTTTCTCCCCTTTTTTATTAGTCTCATGCTGTATGGGGCCACATACAGGTTATAACTGGAATGTGGTGCATTCTATCGAGAAGAATTGTTCTGGTGAGTGATAGAACTATATGTTGTCTTTGGGTTTTGTCAGGATTGGCATTTTAATTATCTGACAAATAGCACTTGTTTGTGTGCGAGTGGGAATACTAATCACCCTCTAGGACAAAATGAATTTTGTAGGATCACGGTTGTTCCTAACTATTGTGTTAGCATGTGTTCTTTCTGGTACTTCTCTTGAAATCTAGAAGTCTTCTCTTTTCTCTGTGACATGATCTGAAGTGTGACATGACATCCTTTCACTGGGTTATTTTTTGGTGATTATTGGTTCTTTTCGTGATTCTACTTTTTCACTTCAGACATTTTTTTGGTGGTGGTGGAAAGTTAATTATACTTTGTATATGGTCCTTCTAAATATCATTATTAAGTGAAATTGTATGTTTTTGTCTGTTTCTGTAGCCCTGATGAAGTCATCGGGTGATTTCCCCCGAGACGAAACATGTGTCGGCTTTCTGGCTACATTATTGGTGATGTCAATCAACTCATCAACAAGTTTCATCATTCTTTGAAATTGTGAAGAAAAAAGGAAAATAAAAGAATTCATTGTCTGAATATATAGAAAAAACAAAAATCTCTTTCGACTGTTCATTGTATGAATTAATTTATTCTAAAAAAATGTTTATTTGTGCTGTGCTCGGGAACAATAATCTGTTTATTGTTTATTCGCTGTGTTCACACAGAAGATTTTTGAGGACGTGAGTGGCTGTTCCCTTTTTGTTCCTTAGAGCAATTTGTTATGAGATCTATTACTTTTTTATTGGCTTACGCAAGGTATAACCTAGCCACGTTTCATAGTTCAACGTCACAAACACATACCCAATGCCTAGGAGACCTCCACTGGCTCCCCTTTGAGGGGAGGATCACCTTCAAACTCCTCACCCACGCCTACATATCCTTCAACAACATAGGACCCAAATACCTCAACAAGAGAGTATCCTTCCATGCACCCAAGAGGAACCCCTGCTCCGCTCAACTTGCCCTGGCAGTGGTCCCTCGCATCCGCAGACACAGAACAAATGGGAGATCCTTCTCCTACATTGCAGCCAATGCCTGGAATGGGCTCCCTGTGAACATCAGATGCTCCCGACCCTCCAAACGTTCAGGAAGGTCCTCAAGACCTGGCTTTTCAACTGATCCAGAGCTGCTCCCCTACCCCCCAGCACCTTGCGACTAGGCCTGGGCGGTAAATTCTGTTCCGCTTGTGGAATTATGGTAATTTGGCGTTTTGCGGAGAACGCAGAATTGCCAAAAATTCAGCGATCGCGGTTTTTGGGAGTTGTTTGCTTGTTTTCACTTTCAAAATGAGTGTTTGCAAGATATTTCACCCCGAGCACTCAAACAGCAATCGCGAACAGGAAAAAAAAACATCGCAAACGGGCAGGACAAGCAATTCCGCATGTTTGCAGAACTTTTGCATGCTCGCAGAGATTTTATACCATTTTGCTGAGCTTTGCGTAGCACGACTATGCAAATTCCGCCCATCCCTACTTGAGACCCTCACGGCTGGGTAGCGCGCTTTATGTGCCACTGATTGATTGATTGATTGATTGATTCCGGGAAAGCATACGGTTTTGGAGTTGCCTCAAAGGTCCAATTTCTTGTAAATCTGGGGCATTGTCAAAAAGGCACGGATGATGCTGGGAACGCCCTCAGCAACACCCATTGCACACCCCTTTAACACAGAAAACTGCATACAAGGGAACAATATTTATTAGGCAGCATTAAGCCGAAAAAAGTGGATTAGTGCTGCCTCGTAAATATGGAGCAGGCTCCTGCGACACGAAACATCACAAAAAGTGACGTTCCGGTGGTGCAAGGGGCCTCATAAATGACGCCCTATGTGCTTCTGAAATGGATGCAAGATATGTAATTTAAGAACAGTGGCCATTTGTACACCTCTAAACTTGTAAGTAGCATTCGATACAAAGGGCATTTTTTTAAATGTTGTCTTTTTTACACACGTACATTTGGAAGGCACAAACTGTGTTGGTAGCCTATCTCTGGCGACCAGAATCAGGCCAAAATGCAACTTGGACACATCACAGTTTCCACAGAAAAATTGACCCTTTTTTTGCAATGTTGGTAGTTGTGGATTTTGGTCCCTAGCTCAGGCGACACAAAGTGAAACCTAAGAAACCTTTACATTTGTGAAAATTAAACACCAAGGGGACTCAAGGGTGGATAGCTTTTGTAGCTCTCACCAGGTTTTCTTACCCAGAAGTCTTTGCAAACCTCAATGTTTGACTAAACACACTGTTACCTCACATTTCTGTGAGGAAAACGTCTGGAATCTATAGGGAGCCACAAATGTCCTACCACCCAGCATTTCCCTGCATCTCCCGATACAAATGGCACCTCAGGGCATCTTGGGAAATCTAGCAAACTTGTACATTAAGGAAAACTAGACAGCTAGGGTTACCCAAGGTGCGGATTGACTTGCACTACTCTCACCAGGTTTTTCTACCCAGTAGCCTTTGCAAACCTCAAACTTTGATGAATAGCACACATTGTTCTCACATCTCTGTGAGGAAAACATCTGCAATCTGTGGGGAGTCACAAGTTTCCAACCACCAAGCATTCCTCCTTAAACCAACAGTACCTCACTTGTGTGGGTAGGCCTAGTGCATGTACAGGAAAGAGCCCAAAACGCAGCACAGACACATCACATTTTTCAACTGAATAGGTACTCTTTTTCTGAAATGCCCTAGCTCAGGCAGCATCCAGGGAAACCAGTACCTGTTTGGAAACTAGACACAGAGGGAAATTCAGTATTGGGTGACTTGCATAAATCTCACTGTCATTTTACCCTGATGCCGTACAAACCTTAAACTTTGGCATAAAATAAACAATTTCCTCACAAAATAGAATGGACATTGTAGGGGCATATCTGCTCCTGCTGATATGCCCACACATAAGGTATAATGTACCATGCCTTAAGGCGTTAGGCCTGCAGTAGGGGTGGCTTACCTATAACTTATGCAGTGGTATGGCACACAGGGCTGCGTGCCAGTTTAACTCTTTAGAATTTCCTGCCCCAATTCACACTGCCTGCAATTGCATAGTGTATAGCCTTGGTATGGTGCCCTCGGTACACCAACCAGTGTTGCAGCACCATACGACCCTCTTCAGTACACATGACCTAGGTACCAGGAGTACCAATTACTAGGGACTTACTGGGGTAGCTGAAGTTATGTCAATCGTGGTAGAGTATTTTTGGGAAGGAGATCTGGTGCTGGTCACTTGGCTAGCAGGGACCCAGTGCACATACAGTTCAAAATTACATCAGTCCAAAGGAGGGGCTAGCTATGCAAAAAGAGGCACTTTCCTACAAGGAATGTAGGAACATGACTCCCCCAAATGAAAGAGGTGGAAACTAACCTTTCTCTAGAGAGTCTTCATCATCTATGTGGAAAAACCTGGAAAGGCCATCTGTGTTAGCATGGTCAGTCCCAGGTCGATGTTCAACTGCAAAGTCCATTCCCTGTAGGGATATGGACCGCTTTAACAGTTTGTGTTTTCTCCTTTCATTTGCATGAGCCATCGGAGAGGCCCGTGATCAGTTTGGAGAAGGAAGTGAGTACTAGACAGATATAGCCTCAGATTGTTCAGGGACCAAACCACAGCAAAGGCTTCTCTCTCTATGGCACTCCTATGCTGCTCACTGAGGAGACACCTCCTGCTTATGAAAGTAACAGGTTGGTCATGACCATCATCATTGGTCTGAGATAGGACCGCTCCTATCCCAAGTTCAGAGGCATCTGTCTGCATTATGAACTGCTTGAAGTACTCTGGGGCTTTTGGAATGGGTGCTGAGCATATTACTTCTTTCAAGGAAGAAGATCAGGTGATCAGGCCAGGTGGAGCTAAAGACAACAATATCATCAAGGTAGGATGCACTATAGGCCTCCGAACCAACAACAACTTTGTTCACCAACTTCTGAAAGGTGGCAGGGACATACCTCAAGCCAAAGGGCATCACAGTGAACTGGAAGTGGCCATCTGGAGTGGAAAATGTAGATTTTTCTTTGGCTCCAGGGGTCATACCTATCTGCCAGTACACTGATGTGACATCAAAGGTAATTAGATATGTGACTGTCCCTAACCTGTCAATAAGATCATCAGCTCTTGGGAATGAATGTGCATCTGTTTTTGTGACTGAATTGAGGCCTCTACAGCCCACAAAAAAACTAATTTCTTTATTTCTACCTTGGGAATGAGGCTTGGGGACTAACACAACTGGGTTGGCCCAGGGGATCTCAAAGGGGAATTTGATGGAACCCAACTCCAGCATCTGGTTTACCTCAGCTTAGATGCTTTCTTTGACATAGTCAGATTGCTTGTATATGTTGTTTTTGACAGGTAGGCTGTCACCAGAGTCCACATCATGTGTACACCAGCTAGTTTGACCAGGGATCAATGAAAAGAGCTCAGCAAACTGGTTGAGGACTTGCCTGCAAACAGTCTGCTGTTGGTCAGTGAGAGCGTCTGAAAAGACCACTCCATCAATTGACCCATCTTTAGGGTTGTGAGAAATAAGATCAGGAAGTGGCACACTCTCTGCCTCCTGGTCACATCAGCCCTGTCATTGTAGGGTTTAAGATGGTTTACATATATCACCCTCTTGGGGTTTCTACATGTGCCAAGGTCAACTAAGTAGTTGACCTCCCCTTTTCTCTCATATATAGGGTAGGACCCAGTCCATTTGTTCTGGAGGGCCTTGGGTTCAAAGGCTCCAAAACCCACACTGTCTGCCCTGCGGGGAAATCCACCATGGCAGCCTTTTAGTAATAGGAGAGCTTCTGGAGCGCCCGCCTCGCCGCAAGGTTTTTGTTTGCTTTTTTCCTGTACTCAGCCCTCCTAAAATGAAGGCCAAGTACATAGTCCACAATATCCTGTTTTGGTTCTTGGCTGAGTATCTCTCATCCTTCCTTGAAACGACAAAGGGTTCCTCTTACTGGGTGTCCAAACAAAAGTTTGAAGGTGGCAACCCTGCTCAATTTTGTGGCACCTCTCTGTAAGCAAAAAAGCAGGCAGGGTAGTAGGACATCTCATCTCCTTTGGAGTTTTTCAGGGAGCCTAACAATCATGTCTTTAAGGTCTTGTTAAATATTTCAATAAGCCCATTTGTAAGTTGTATGGTGTAGTAGTGAGCCAATAGCTCACCCCCCCCAGCCTTCATGTGTTTTCAAGTATGCAGACATAAAGTTGGTACCTCTGTCTGATACTACCCCCTTAGGAAAGCCAACCTCAGTAAATATACCAAGGAGGGCCTTGGCCACTGCAGGTGCAGTGGTGTTACGTAGGAGAATGGCTTCAGCGTATATAGTACAAAGGAATTCCAATGAGAGGGACCCTTCAATCCAAAGGCACAGGGCTCCGTGCCTGACTCTAAAGTCACAAAATGTTCTCTTTGGAGACATAAACCATCACAAGAAGTCATTTATTATTGTTCCAACTCACATAAATGTCAAACTTATCCAACCCTCATACACACCACTCCAAACCTAAGTAAAGTGCCACAACAGTGCTGAATATATAAAATATTTAATGAAAAAGAGCTATTGCATATACCAATAAACACATAAAATCAACCAGTGTTTCATATTCATAGTGAACCTCATAAAAAAATCTCCTAATTCTCTGTTGTTAAAAATACATGATTTCATAAACATCACATGCAATTAAAATACATCAGAAAGGAAAACAAGGAGAGAATACACAAGACAATACAATCTGTCTTAATATATTGCTAATTAATACAAATATTCAAGACAGGCACCTGATTATAACTGAGTTCCCAACTAGTGTGCCAGTATTTTCTACACATTTAGGACTGTATATGCGACGAAGTAATTTAGAGACAGTTCTGGCCATCTTCTTCAAGACAAAAACATATTTCTCACAAATCAATGCTTATCATTAATACCTGTATACAAACATATAAATATTACTATTACCAATCATATATAAAATACATAACAAATTCATATAAATAAGCTCAATAAAAAATATTTAATCATCCTATCCATTAGAAAAATGAATGTATATTTTTGTTGTTGTTAGTGTGACTTTGCAAACTTTGACCAATGATCTTACATATAGATAACTATCATCTAATGCCACCTGTCACACTCAGGTTTAGCAGATTGCCAGAATACACTGCATGTTTCTCTCATCACGTAACCCATGTCTCTACTAACATTTAAACTTCAAGTACAGTCAAACATCATTGTGTCCTCATCATAATCAGTTACTGTTGTTCCCCAAACCACATGCTCTCTCCATACGTAATTGGACTTATTGCCTTCATCTATAATAATTGTGGAATATCTTTATTTATCTAAACTGCACAGGGGGCCCCCTAATTTGGTCCTCCTTCTGTCTATTCAGTTTTAGTACAGGTCCGTGGCATTTACATAGACAGTCCAGAATATCTGACACATTGCGGGAACCCATGTCACCTGCCAAATAAATCTCTAAGGAAGACATAATTATAAATTATAGCCCACGTTTACTCTTTACTTCAAACTTAATCAAAGCGTTAGCCAATCATTAGTCCCGGTAAAGATAGTTTACAGTGTTCCTACCTTTATCATAAAATGAGTCTCCTTTATCCAGTAGATATTTAAGGATCTCTTTTGGAGTAGTAAACCTCGTGATTTCCTGGACAATTCCTGCACAAGAACGGGGCTAATGGTAGCCTGATCAGGCCTCCAACTGCCAATAAATCAGTATTAGGTATTTAATTATAAAAACAGTCCTATTTTTCAGGATTCAGGGTGCTCAACGCTTCTTGTTATCTACCTATTCATCCCTTTGTTTAGGATTATCTAGAAAGTGGCCCCCTGTTTCCTTATTTTTATTTAAATTGTTGCTTTTGCACAGCCGTGGCCACTGCCGGTATGAGCGGCGGGGCCGGGTGAGGGGGCATTTTGAGAGACGACCATGAGGGAAATGTAATTATTTCTTTAAATTTCCCTTGTGGTCGTCTCCCGAAATCCCCTCTCACCCGGCCCCGCCGCTCCACCGCTCTTAGCTCCAGCAGCCGTGGCTGTTATTGCATTAGATGTGGCCCTGCTGGGGCTTCATATTTTTGTGACTCACTCCTACAAATATCTAAAATGCCTACTGAGTCTTTGTAACCCTTCATGTCGCGGCATACCCCAACTGTACTGATGTAATTTTTAGGTGCTCACCTACTAACATTAGCTATCACTTAGCCTCCTCCCTAAATATGACTAATATTCATGGATCTCTCTGACCTGGGGTACTTATATTCACTCCCTCACTCCTCTTACGTCAATGACGGTGTGTGGTGTACACACATTTTCCTTTTTCCTTTTTCTGATTTAATCTGTTTTAGACACCACCTTGTTTCAGGGCTGATCAACCCTCCTTGCAGTGTGACATATTTACGTACCACCAATCATGTATTCTTTTATCATGAAGGGCGAAGGATACTTCATACATTCAGATCCATCTTGTGGTATATTCAGCTAATGTTTAATGCTGGTCTTATAATTTCTAACTGCCCACTTTTAAACAACAACGTCCTTACAGCATGTACGTTTAACTCAAAGACAATTTAAACTTTTGTCAGACTATTTTATCTGTTAAAATATGCATCTCTTCCATAACCCTCCTACTGTTGTAAGTGGGTGAGGAGCTTCTATTTATACTGGTAGCTTTACAGCTGCACTTTCATGGCAACCAATGTTACGTACAACATTCTTAATTTCCTTCATACTCTGCACCTTTATATTCGTATTGGGAACCCAAACCATTCCACCCTACTCTTAATCATTTATACATGTTCAGAGTAGCACCATCTTGGATTGTGGTTCACTATCATGTTAGATATTTAAATTTCTTAGTGCAAATAACTATATTATTGATACGAGAATCAGACTACTTTTAGTTGCGTCAGATGTGATAAAGATATCTGTACCCCATAATCTCATCTCAATGGTCTCACATTCTTTTGTATCATTGGACACCCCAATATCTCAACCTATATCATCCAATATAGTTGTATTAATGGCTTACATGGTGCAATGTGACTTTGGCAAACACCCCAGCCCTACAGTCCTGTGGGTGCAGTCGACCAGTCATATAGGCATCATGACTGCTGTTTATAAATGTCAATTATCCCTACATCTATTGGATTCTGCTGGCCATTAGTTGGTAAATTCATCCAGTCCTCCCTCGAATTGAGTCCTTTCCTTACAGTGTTAATTCTAGAGCTAAACCATTTTCTCTTAGTTTCCTCTTCTGTTCCAGACACTCTCCTCTCTTGTTGCCTTTAATTTTCTTCTAGAAGAATTCTTGAAATGGTTAAATCTAGGTGACCCTATTCTTAAATTTACAGCCCACTGGCGTAAAACTAGAATGAATTGTTTTAGATATTTCTATTAAGAATGTCTCTGTACAATTAGAGATGGAACTTTACACAAAACCTACTGAAAAAAATACCCTCCTGTATTACTCAAGATACCATCCTAGAGCTCAGGGTATATTATCCAATTTGGGCAATTAATTTTATTACTAAGGAATTGCTCATCACTAGAAGACTTTTACAAACATTCTGATACACTGAAGAAAAAGTTGAAAGGCAGAGGTTATCCGAAAAGTCTGATAAACCATACATTTAAAAGAGCCCATTTTACAACCAGGATGGCATGTTCAACAAAATGGATAGCAAACGAAAAAACAAGAAGTTAGTATCTGTAAGTCAATTCTCAGCAGTGAGCAACCAAATTAAAAATATTATGAACAGCACCTGGAATAACCTGAATGAAGGTCAGAATACGCAGTTAGAAAAAACACTTTTCGCCTTCAAACAAAATAAAAACGTATGCAATGCCCTGGTACTTACATATAGATAACCAAGATTTGAACAACTGACTACTTCAGAAATTAGCAAATATACTGGGAACCACAAATGTGCTGATAGAACTGTATGGCTGGGGTGCTTGCCACAGTCACATTGGACCATGTGTGAGACATTCGCTTAACTATATTGGATGATATAGGTTGAGATATTGAGATCCCCCATAATACAAAAGAATGTGAGACCATATAGATGATATTATGGGGTACAGATATCTTTTTCACATCTGAAGGAACTAAAACAGTCTGGCACAAGTATCAATATTAGAGTTTTTTACTCTAAGAAATCGGAGCCTCTAACATGGTAGTGAACCACAAATTAAGATGGTGCTACTCTGAACATGTATGAATGAGTACAAGCAGGGTGGAATGGGTTGGGTTCCCAATATGAATATTAAGGTACAGAGAATAAATGACATTATGGGTTTTGTGTGTAACATTGGTTGGCACAGAAGTGACGTTGTAATGTTCCCAATTTAAATAGAAGCGGGTGACCCACTTTTCCACAGTAGATGAGATGCAAATTTCAACAGACAAAATAGTCTGTCAACAGTTTAAAAAGTCTTTGAGTTAAAAGTACATGCTACCGAGGCCGTCGATGTTTAAAAGTGGGCAACTAGAAATTATAGACTGGCTTTAGACATTAGGGGCCAGATGTAGGAGCCTAAATACCAGTCGGTAACGGCTGATTTCGGCCGTTACCGACCGGTATTTAAAAATTGGCATGTAGGGGCCTTCATTTTACAGAATCGGTAAATTTACCGATTCGGTAAATTTACCGATTCTGTAAAATACCGAATTGGTATTTTTACCGATTCGGTAATTCCAAATGTAGGTGGGACTCTTCAGAGTCCCAAAGGCCTTTCAGATTCGGTATTTTACCACCCAATTCAATTGGGTGGTAAAATACCGAATCCAGGTGTGCATGCACATGTGTGCATGCACACCTATGCCATGTGACAAACAGACATGCCCTTAGGGCATGTCTGTGTGCCACATGGCACACATGCCTGTATTTGGGGTGCAAGAGGGTGTCAAAGTGACACCCCCTGCACCCTTGCAGAATTCGGTATTTACCGATTCGGTAATTACCGAATCGGTATTTCCCATTGATTCCTATGGGCTTCACAGCCCATAGGAATCAATAGGAAATACCGATTCGGTATTTACCGAATCGGTAAATACCGAATATTAACGATTCGGTATTTCAACATCTGGAAATACCTACATCTCCCCCCTTCATATTTACTGATTCATAAATACCGAATTGGTAAAATTCGGTATTTATGAATCGGTAAATAACATTTACCTACATCTAGCCCTAGATGAATATACTACAAGATGGAGCTGAATGTATGAAGAAGCCTTGGTCCTTTATGATAAAAGCATAGAATAATGGTGGTACAGAAATCTGTCACACGGAAACAAGATGGCATCTAGAACAGATTAAATCAGAAAAAGGAAGACATGCGGATGCATGTATGTGGCACACCATCATTGAGGTAAGAGGAATGGATCTGAGTGGTGAGGTGAATTTTAGGACCCCGGGCAGAGAGATCCCATGAGTATTAGTCATATTTAGGGATGAGGCTAAATTACAGCTAATGCTAGTAGGTGAGCACCTGGAAATTACATTAGTAGAGTTGGCCTATGCTACGACATAAGGCGCAACAGAATGCGCTGCACGTTTTAGATAAGTGTATGAGCAAGTCACAAAAGTACAAAGCCACAGCAGATCCACATCTAATGCAACAGCAACAGTTTAAATAAAAATAAGGTGGGGGGGCACTTTCTAGTCCTAAGCAGAGAGATGAATAAGTAGATAACAAAGAAGAATTGTGCTCCAGGAATGAATAAATAATAACAATACATTGGAAGTAGATTTTTCAATCTTGAAAAATAGGACTGTTTTGCTAATTATATACCTAATGATTTATTGGCAGTGGGAGGCCTGATCAGGCTACCAAAGGCTCCGTTCTTGTGTAGGAATTGTCCAGGAAATGTGGAGGTTCACTACTCCAAAAAAAAAAAAAAAAAAAGATCCTTGCATATCTACTAATTTTATGATAAAGTTAGAAGCACTGTAAACTATCTCTACCAGGACTAATGATTGGTTAATGCTTTCATTGAGTTATAAGTAAAGCGGAAACGTGGGCTACAATTTATAATTATGTCTTCCTTAAAGATCAATTTGGTGTGGAAGTGAGTTTCCTCAATGTGTCAGATATTCTGGGCTATCTATGTAAATGCAGCGGACCTGGAGTAACACTGAATAGACAGAACAAGGACCGAAGTAAGAGTCCCCCAGCTGGGTTTAGATTAATCAAGATACTCAACTATTATTATGGATGAAGACAATAAGTTCAATTAGGTATGGAGAGCATGTGGCTTGAGGAACAACAGTCAATAAGTCCAATTATGTATGAAGAGCATGTGGCTTGAGGAACAATTGTAACTGATTGTGGTGAAGATACAATAATGTTTATCTGTACTCCTTTAAGTGTAAATGTTAGTAGAGACGTGAGTTAAGTGATGAGTGAAGCATGCAGTGTATTCTGGCTATCCCTTAAACCTGAATTTGACAAGGGCCATTAGATGATAGGCCTGTATATGTAAGATCATTGATCAAAGTTTGAAAAGTCACACTAACAACAACAAAAACATACATACATTTTTTTTTCCTAATAGAAAAGATGATTAGATATTTTAATTGAGCTTATGCATATGAATTTGTAATGTGCATTTATATATGATTGGTAATAGCAATATTTATATGTTTGTATACTGGTATTAATGATAAGCATTGATGTGTGAGGAATATTTTGTTTCTTTAAGAAGGTGATCAGAACTGGCTCTAAACCATTAAAACGAGTCGGCGCATATACAGTGCTAAATTTGTAGAACATACTGGCACAGTAGATGGGAACTCGGTTATAATCATGTGCTTGTATGGAATATTTTTATGAATTATCAATTTATTATTGTCTTGTGTATTTTCTCCAAGTTTTCCCTTTAAGATGTATTTTAAATGCATGTGATGTTTATGATATCATGTATTTTTAACAATAAAGAATTAGGAAATGCTTTTTTTAATTGCATGGTTTACTATGAATGTGAATCACTAGAGGTTTTTATATGTTCATTTGAATATGCCATACCTCATTTTTATCAAATATTTTATATATTCATATATTCAGCACTGTTGTGGCACTTTACTTAAGTTTGGGGTTGTGTGTATGGGTATGAGTTTTAGATAAGTTTGATATTTATGTGAAATGGGAGAAGAATAAATGAATTTGTGTGATGGTTTATGGCTCCAAAGGGAGAATTTTGTGACTCAGGGTGTCTGGTGGCATGATCCACTACCACCAGAATACATATAGTCCCTGATGCTGTTGGAGGTCCAAGGGGACCTACAATATCAATCCCTACCCTTTTACATGGTACCCCAACCACTGGAAGTGGGATTAAGGGGTCAGTCAGTTGGCAACCTGTCTTGCCATTAGCCGGACAGGTGGCACAGTTTTTGCAAAGTTCCTTTGTCTTCTGGTACATCCCTGGCCAGATGAAATGGTTAACTAACCAATTCCATAATTTGCTCTGGCCAAGATGCCCACCTATGGGAAGGTCAAGGGCCAATATTAGGAGAAACTCTTTAAACGTCTGAGGCCTTACCACTCTCCCAGTGGTACCCGGTTTGGTGTATCTGGCCTCAGCGCATAGGAGTCCCTCCTCCCAATAGGTCCGGGTGACACACTGATACTTCCCTTTTCCTTAGCAGCAGGTTGCTGTCTCAGGCATTCAAAAGTGGGACATGTTTTTTGTCCCTGGCACAGATATGTCCTAGAGGGTCCCCCTTGTTCTAAGAGCTCTGCTGTGTAAAGCCCAAGTTCCTGTGGCTCAGTTCCATCTGCTGCTGACAAGTCTTCTCCCTGAGGAGAGGGGACTTGATCTGGTGCCTGTTTTGAAGCTGGTGCCCCAGTCTTCCTGCATTTTCTCTTGGAAGGTTGGTCCATCCTTTCAGGCTCCAACACTTTTTTTTACCTTGGGTTTTGCTTTGCCCTTTTGTTTTCACACACACATTCTGGTATTCCCAGTATTGCTGCATGGGATTTCCCTCCACCCATGCTGAGTGTTCCAAATCATTTCCAAGCAGATACTGTACAGAGACAGTAGATAACACCACTACCCTTTGGAGGCCATTAACTCATCTCCAATCTAATGTCACCAAGACCATTGGATGCGCCTTACCCTGATTATCAGCGTTGAGGACGGTATAAGTCTGTCCTAGGAGATATTCATCTGGGAACACTAGCGGCCCAGCCACCATAGTGACACTGGACCAAGTGTGCCCCAGGGCTTCCACCCTAATCTCATTGATATTTGGCTCTTGTCTGTAACCCTCCAGGTTACTGGGCCAGGCAACTAAGGTAGGTCTAGTCTCCCTCTGAGACTAGAGTTGCCTCAGTGCGCACCTTAACATGGTCAGGGCTCAGCTTTGATCCCATCTAGAGACTCACAAGCGCATTTACTGCAGGTGTGGTAGAGGCATTCTTTTTATTTTTACAGGTAGGGTCTCCAGTTTGGTATCCAGTTTTCTGGCAATCAAAACACCAAGCCTTCTTGGGATCCCAGTTTTTACCCTGGGCTGTGATGATTCTTCCGGAGTTTTTTTATATAGCGCGAACTAGAACCGAACCGAATCAGTTATCAGAGCGCTTTACATAGCACCAGTTACGTTACATGAGGACACACTTTCATTTTTTTTTTTAGGCACGGGGAGATTAAGTGATTTGCCCAGAATCACAGGGGGTTTTTGGCGTCGTTACCGAGACTCGAACCCAGATCCCCAGGTCCGAGGTCGAGCGCCTTAGACGTTAGGCCAACCTCTCTCCCCTGGGTCTTGGGACCCACCTCCTGAGCAAGTTTTTGGGGGGGCCTAAGTAAGACTCCTTTTTGTTTTTATCTTTTTGGTCACCATCTTTTCCTGGGGGGGGGTCATTTTGGCCTCTTTCTTGTTGTCACCCCCACCAGAAGTAATTTTAGTTATCCTTGTTTTGACCCACTGGTCTGCCTTCGTCCCCAACTCTATATGAGAAAGTGGACCTAGGCCTACTAGATGCTGATGTAAGTTCTCATTGTAACAATTACTCAAAATATGCTCCTTTATAATTAAATTGTAAAGCCCCTCAAAGTCATGCACATTGTTACCTGTTAACCAGCAACCTAGTGTTTTCACTGAAAAGTCAAAAATTCCACCCAGGACTGACTCTGAGGTTTTTTGAGTCTCCCTGAATCGTATTCTATACTCCTAATTGGTAAGTCCAAATCCCGCAATCAGGGTACCCTTCATGAGGTCGTAAGACTTGGCATCTTTTTCAGGCAATATCAGGAGTCTATCCCTACATTTTCCTGAGAATAGTCCCCACAACAGAGGAGCCTGATCTCTTCTGAATACTTTTTTACCTATGCAGGCTCTCTCGGATGTAGTGAACCATTTGGTGATGTCATCACCATTTGTGTATTTAGGGACAGTCCCTTTGAGGAGTTTAGAGTTATAAAAACCTTCCATCACCCTTCATATGTATTTGTATGCTGCCACCAGAGATCGGTCCTAGGTCCATCTCTTTCCTTTGTTACTCTATTTCTAGGAGCTTTGGTTCTAAGTTCAGTCTCTTGGTCAACCTTTCGAGCATGAGGGCCTTGTCAGAGGGACTCTCAGCTATGTTTAAGGGGACAATTGTGTATAAGTGTGTAGCTGAGTAAATGCAAGTGTGATCAATAGTTTGCATAAGTGAGTAGGATGACTGTACAAGTGAGTAGGGTGTGTGCAGGTGTGTCAATGTCGATATAGGTGTATAAGTGTATTTGATAGTGTTCCATTGATTTGTGACATTGTGTATGAGTGAAATTATAGGTGAGTGTTTAGATGTGTGTGTAGACCTAGGAATCACTGAGTGGGTTTATAGAAAATTGTATTGGTGTGTCAATGATTTCAAAAATGGTACTTTGTATTTTATACTGAGTGATTAAAGGTTATACTACTGTGTGATGAGGTGTATCAGATTGTCACGTGGATGATGTCATCAGTGATGTCACTGACCATGTCATGAATGATGTAATATGTGACATCATCAGCAGTGGATTGCGGGCGCGAGAGCTATAGTTAGAAGAACTAACTATAACGGAGGAATTTCAATGGTTTTGAATAAGTGATATGTCCATCAGCCCTGAAACCTATGTTTTTTTTCAGTGAATTTCTAAGGTTTTTTAAATACAAATTCCTAACTATAACATGTCTGAAACCTATGGTTTTTTTCAGTGAATTTCAAAGGTTTTTTAAATGATCATTTTTAAATGTAATAATAGTTACATTTATTTTTTAATACTGATTTTCTACAGTTTTTGAACTGTTTATGTTTACATATTTTATTTTTCATATTATAATATATATTTTTAATATAAATGGAATTTTTTTTTAAATATTGAAACTCAAATATTGTTTTTTTTGTTTTATATATTTATTGTAATATATTTATATTATTTTCTTTATTGTTTTTTTTCCAATTTTTTGGGGGGAGTCGCGCACCCAAATCGTACTTTTCTCGATCACTGTTTGGAACCTAGCCGCTATTTTAGGAATCTTGTGAAGGATCCACATAGTGTGTGCGACGGGTGCGTATTTTCGTGCACGATTGCTTTGCGACCGGTATGCGATTCCAGCTCCCGCGCATTCACGACACATGCGCATTACTGTACGCGACGCTCGCACGCTTCCGCCTGTCGTCATATATGTGTTGGATGTGGTTTATATATGTATATGTCTTTAATATACATATTAGGGAAAGACATTATCAAGCTATTCATAAAAATAATATATTTTTACTTGTAATAAACGTATATTACGTTTAAATGCAATTTCACAAATTCACGTTGGTTGCATGCTGCCTGTGTGCATGGTTTGTGGATCCCACATGACTTGAAAAAAAAGATTTGATTGGTTCATAACATTTCCCATTGTACCTATTGAAGTGTCTTGTTCTATGAGATTTGTGTGCAAACACTCACAGCAACACCTATGGAACGCCCCTTCAACGCAAAGTGGTGTGTATGATGAGATCATATTTACATGGAGGCAAAAAGCTACACAGAGTGCCTTTTCCTCTCCTTGTAAAAATGAAGGAGTGTCTGGCGCCATCACTATGTTACAAAAAGTGACATATATTGTTGGTACAGGATACTTCTAAATCTGCCCCATAAATGTTTAAGTATTGGCAGACTCTTATAAAAAGAACATATTGCTAGTTGATTGGTTAAAAAATTGCATGAGAGTGACAGGAAGTAAGCCCAGAGATATCTCTCCAAAGATGCGCAAAGAAGAACGACTGAAATGGTTGCGGTCCTTCAATAGGTACAATGGGAAATGTTATGAACCAATCAAATCTTTTTTTTTTCAGGTCACATGGTATCCTATGACAGAGGGATTCCAACACTACATAGGTATTAACTGGGTATTTTGAAGAGTGTATTAATACTTTGTAGCTTCTTACAGGTTTACATGCATAGTATATAAAGAAATTGACTTCTACTAGGGTTGGAGGCCAGGCCCATCCTTAAGTATATGTCTTTTAACTAGAGTAATTTCAGTACTGCTAAGAGAGTACAACATAAATTTATAAGTACTTAGGTTTTGGCAAAGCGATAGGATACATACATAGTGCTGGATGGATGAATGGAAAAGTGGTTGAGACAGACAGAAAATTTCCTAGACTGCTTAGTTACTGAGTATTTCAAAGAGTGTATTAGTTATATGTAGGTGATTAGAACTTTGCATACACACTGCATAGAATATTGTAGCTGTACTAGTTTTTTTGTTTAGGCCATTCCTTTGATCCTTGACTAGTAAATTAAATAATATAATTTTTGTAAATAGAATACATGCTTCCAGTAAGCACCACTGTGCTGTATTGCAGAGAGGTGGTCTAGGCTGTGCCCCTTTTTACATCTATGTGCAACAGAGTTCTGTAGTGTTTACTAGACATACATAGTGAGCTAGTTGGACTCTTAGAACCCTTAGGATTCAAGTTGACTTAATCTCCCAACATAAAAAGGTTATAGGGTGTGTTTACACAGCGGTGAAGGAAAGGGATGGGACCTGATATGGCATGTGCAAACACACCCTGTGGAGTGTTTTAGGTTGAGGAATTAAGTCTCCTTTAATCCTGAAACTCCATGGATCCTACTAGCCCACCATGTCCCTCTGTTAAACATCATAGAGCTGCGTTGCAGTGAGGAGGTTAAAGGCTATGCCTCACTTTACACCTCTTTGCAATGCAACTTTCTGGTACTTCTTGTACATATCTGGTGGTTTAGTTGGCCCCAGGGAGCCTAAGAATTCAAGGGGACTTTATCCCCTAACTTAAAATACTAACAGAGCATGTTAGCACACATATCAACTCAGTCCTTCCCCAATTTCTTCACCACTGTGCAAAAACAGCCCATTGTGCATTTTAATACTTAATTAATCTTACCTGGAGAGTATCGAGTTGAAAAAATGCTAATATCAGTTATTTTTTATAATTGAAATTTTTAAAAATGTCATATTTAAGAATTAGGATCTGTGAAAGAAAAGAAAAAAATCAGTTATAATATATACTATTTTTTTTTACAACACAACATAATATAAAATATTTGATTTGCCTTTTTTTACTGAATTTCACTGCAAACAGTGATTTCAATGTTACTCATCACATAACATAGGGCAAAAAAAACAATCAATTAAATTGTTTAAAAAAAACAAATGTATGATATAAAATATTTACAATATACTCAACTATTTCTCAACATTCCATAAAAACAACATCCTCAATAACATGCCATATCATACAAATCTCATATATATTAAATGCTTTCTTCTAAGAAAATGTTTTTTCTTCAATTTCAAAGAACTGAATTAATAATTAAATGAACAACTCTTTATCATTTTCATATACTTTAAATGATGTTCTTTAAAAATATATGCTGTGAGAATGTCCAAGAAAAAGTCCTTAATTTAAATGAATACCTTTCCTCTAGGCCAAATGGTATTCCAGAAATCCTTTATACTGAAATTGTCCAATAGAAATTGTATTACTACTTTTTAACATATTCCTCATAAGTTGAATTATCTTCTTAGAACTTTGGCTTTAACAATATTACATACGAATTTGGTAATTCGCTAGACAAACGTTGTTTAAAAAACAATTGAGCATCATTACATATGTCCATCCTTTACTTAAATAGAGAGTGTAATGTCCAGATGTTGTTGAAGTACCATCATAGAAAATAATTGCTACTACTACAAAAGGTATTTCTGATATTGATACTTGACTTGCTACAAAATGTTTAATTAAAGTTTCCGATTTTCTTCCATCAGCTGTACAACGTAGTATCATTAAAATTAAATATTGTGCATATCTTCGTATAAATAATGCTGATAACATTTCTGATTTGCATTGGCTACACTCCATGTTTTGATTTACTGCTTTAACTAGTTTGTTGAAAGACACTGTTTTACAGTCTGGTAATGTCAAATATATAAATGTTTCAGTATCTATATTAATTGCTACGGGTAAACATACAATTTTCACATTGATGTTCCCATTCATAATAAAGGCCAAAAAGATTTTTGATTTCTATTCCTTAATTTTCCAATACAGCAAGCATATACATTAGAAATTTCTGAGCATCTTGTTGGATATTCTGCGTAAATTGTGTAGAACCAGAACATATATCCAAAAGATTACGAATATCAGAAACGCTTTGTATTTTACTTTTATCAGTTCTCAATTTTTCATTAATACAATGCAACAAGGAACAAAATCTTTTTTCACGACACTCTGCTGTTGCAAACTTTCTAGAAAAAAAACAACATTGACCACTACGTGTGCATAGCAGTTGATACCTGAACTATTTTCAAACTGATAACCAACAATCTCTTCAATAGTGTCCTTTTTCTTTTTGCTTGCAATCTCAACATTATCTTGATTTTTTCCTTCTCTATAACTTCACTACAGATATTCTCATATCTTCTTTTTCGACCTACTACACGCTTTTCAAATACAGGATATTGACCTAAATTGGGAGCATACGCTCTTCTTAACCTATTATACTCTTTTACACAGTTTGCATCTGCAGTAATCTTTGTCTCATCAAAATCAATCTAAAACAATCCAGATAAAGTTCTGGCTCGGGACAAAGCAACATATGCCATACCCTCTCTAAACACGGTACTTCCAATGTTCACCAAAGCACTGACTACACTTAATCCTTGAGATTTATGGATAGTCACTGCTTATGCCAGAGAAAGTGGAAACTGTTTTCTATGGACATATACATCTTTAACAAGCAAAAAATGAACTGAACAACAAGATTTAAAAAAATTCAATTCCATCTCTATTTTGATAATTAACACAATCAACAACTTTACCCATTGCTCCATTTACTAATCCTTTTTCTACATCCAAATTACGCCTTAAAATTACCCAACAGTTTACACATACATATAGATTATTTTCTAAACCAGCAGTTTTAGATATCGATTTTTCTAAAGAATCCAATTTTGTTTTACATTTTTCCGTCAAAATAATAGTGATTCCTTCATGCGCTATTTTATCATGGCTTTCCATTTTTATTAGTTCTTCATTTTCTAGGTTCAAAAGTTGTTCATTGAATATAGAACACTCGTGCAGTGTTGGCATTATGCAGAATATAGATATATTTTCTGCAATTTTCATATATATTTTTTCAGGAACTATATTTTCATTTGGAAACAAATTTGTAAGTAGCCGACTTTGCAAAGCTTGTTTGCCATGTTCTGTCAGTACTCCAATTCTTATATCTTGAAGAATAGTTCCATAATCAACATCATTTGACTGTTGCATATTTGTAATGAGTTCTTTGTATTCAAATATGACCAAATGTTCATGTTTCCAACACTTCCCAAAGACTTTCTGGTTTCTTCATGCACAAGTGTTTTAAATACTGGTTGTCCTTTTACGGGAGTAAGTTGCACTAGATACCCAAAAACGATTACATGTTTTCCTCCAAAGAAGACATCCTACTCCGTTTTAAGAATTTGCTGCATTCTTAAATGCATAAAAGCAAGCATTAAGTTTGAGACCATGCTTACCTCATCAATAATCAGAAGTTTCATTTTCTTTAGCATTCTTGAAACTTCATTGCAAGCTTCTCCTGATAGTTTATTATATTCCAATTTATAGTCATGCTCTACAGGTAGCATAAGTAAATGATGTAATGTAATTCCTTTAATGGTGTGTGCTGCCAATCCAGTTGGAGCAGTTACAACACAAGACACATGTGAGGCAGTTGTTTTCTGTAGATAACTGGTCAATACTTTAATTAAGAAACTTTTTCCTGTTCCAGCTTGACCACTGACATACATTCGGATAGGTTGAAATGATGTGCATTCTTTTTTTTCATGAAGAAATCCATAGTCAATCTGTTGTCTCACTTGCTGATATATTTCTTTCTGTTCAACATTTAGCTGTTCTTCCAAATTTCCTAAGTCCATAATATCTTCTTGAGCTTGATGCATTGCTTTTTCCACTTCATTCATGGCAATTGCCACTTCATTTTCAAGAATTGGTTGTCCTAGTGGATCTTGACTCAGTGGAGCAGAACTTTGACTGTCTTAAGAACTGTCTCTAGCAATCTCAGCTGCAATAGTAGCTTCTTGACCAATTTCATCGTTCAACATTCACAGATAATTTGCAAAAACTGTACATTGTATGGTATCTTTACAAGCATTGAAGGAATCTTAATAGCTCTGAAAATCTTCCAAGTAATTCCAATTCTGTACGCCACGGTTTGAAGAGTTGCAAAAGTGCTAAATAGTAAAATTCCCTTTTATCAGGAGTATCACAACTCAGTTTTCTGTGATTAATCAAATTTCCTTTCCTTTGTTTTACCAAACATCCTTTGGAACCAATCACTGCTTATTTTCCATCATTTATGTTTTCTGTAGCATTCCATTTAAAGTGTAGTATTGCAGCATCTCATAGAGACATATGTTCTTAAGATGATGACTTCTATTTGGATAATATGTGTCCAACATGTTTGTTTTGACAATATCTGTACTTTCCGGATCTTTTTCTGCTAAATATTCGATTTCTTGTACAGATTTAAGTACTCGATTTCGCGTTGCAACAAGAGCTAGAAACACCCAAATGATTCTTCTACATTTTGAGTATAAACTTGCAGATGATAACCGATCTGAGCATTCATGCACTCCAGTTTCTTGCTGGGATAACATCTTCAAACTGAAACTGTATAATTTCTTACTAAGACTCTTCCCGCGAGAAATTTCTTCCCACATTTCTTTCAATTCTGTCTTTTCTGATTTTGTAATGTAGGATGTCACATACCGGGCAATAGCAATGGAATTATCCGCAACATACTGAATATCCATATTAGCAGTCCACATTGAGAGAATAACTGGATTATAATCATTTATGTATTTTGATTCTTCACTTTGTGTCAAATTGTATGTATTTTTGGGAGATGTTCTAGTGATGCTATGTCTCATAGCTGACATAAAACTGTTTACTCTCCCTTTGGATATTACACGACTTTGAAATCCAAAACGACATTTGGTATAAAACTTTTCCTTAGACTTGTACTTTCGTCGACAGTATTTTCCACATCGATGACTTTGGAATCGAAAGACTTGCTGTTTTAAGTTGTTTTCTTCTGTTCTTTTTGGTATAGCACATGTGGCATATTCTTCAATTAAAGACAAAACAGTATCATCGAATCAGTTCCGAATTTGGGTGCATCCTTGATCCATATCAGCATATGTATATGAGGGATGTATGACATTACAATGCATGCTTTTACCAGGCATGCCTTTACAACGTGGTTTTTACAACGCAAACCTTTACAACGCATAGTGCTTTGGGGTGCTGGATAGTGGATAGTTTAATTTACTTTTCCAACTCCAGTCCCCGTGGACACTAGGGAAGGTGTTGGATAGTAAATTAAACGTATTCTCTATCCTAGAACGCCCCCCAGCCCAATGCGTTGTAATGGTTTGTGTTGTAAAAGTTGCGTCGTAAAGGCACTGCGTGGTAAAAGTTGCGTTGTAAAGGATGTCTCCCGTGTATGAGGAGCACCTCTAGCTTGATAGTCCTTTCTCCAAAAGAAATCCACAACTTCTCCAAGATGAGGGTTCTTTTCATTGCAGATAAAAGACATCATAGCTTCAAATCTATGATTGAAATATCTGCATACATTAACAGGATCCAAAAAGCACAATTCTCCAGGTGTCTTTTTATGAGAATTTGCCTCTCGAAGAAATTCAAGTAAATCATCCCAAGCATATTCAGCACAGGTTAGGGTAAGACACCACGTGGGAGTTCAAAAGTTCCTTAGCATACATTTAAGTTCTCCATGCCTAGGGTACCAATACTCATTAGTACCACGATGACATGCCATCAAAATAATCCGCTGAGATTCTAAATGATCATCATGCTGATGTACTTTATCCATAAATTCCTTTGCAGAAACATTTTGAAGATATACTGTTTTCAAAATGTAGTTGACTGCATATGAAAGTCCAGACAAGTCATTCTCAAACAAAAGATGAAATATATATCGGATACATTGTCAAATCTTGGATCTTCTGCATACAATCTTGTTGTCCAATATTCAGATGCAGGAATCTGCACAGGTCATTGATCATATCGTCCACCTTTTCCTGTTGGGAACAGCTGCGGAAAACAACGGGTTTCAAAACGTTTTTACCATACACTCATGGGACTTCCCTATGCTTTGTTCATGTGGAATAATTCAATAGTATTCCCCATCACTTCTTTTGAATGAAGTTGATGTACACTATAATGTCCATAGATGTCTTCCCTTTTGGACATGTCCAATTTGATGTTTCAGTATCATCTCGTAAAAGTATTTCATATTCTCCCACATACACATTTTTGTAGTACTCATTGTTTTTTATCAGATACAATGTTGCCTTTTGCACTTTCCTAACATCCACTAATTCTTGCCAGATGTTCCTACTCTTAGTAGGAACATCATTAACTAGAATAACTAGTGGTTCACTTTCTACATTCTCTACACCAATAGTTTCAATATTTTTCTTTAAATCTAGAGGTAAATATACAACTCTTCCTTTTAATCCTCCCTGTAAATCTGTAGGAGACAATTTATCTACTTTAGGCTCCATACGAACAATAGCCTGAAATGGGTACACACATTGAATCAGAATAGACTCATACATATTTAAATTTATCAGTTCTGGAGGAATAGTTACCAACTCTAAATCATTATGGACAGCTCTAGCGGGCATTTTATTCTCATCTCATTTGTTATAACAATATTTACAAATATGCTCATCAGAACCCAAATCAAAACAATTCTCTACCAGCAAATACATTGCTAATTCCTTCCACTTATCATTATTTTTTTTCACTTTTTAAATACAGATCAACATTCCTAGTCTGATTTTTATAGTGAGTTCGCCGGCAACAAATACAAGAATAATTTGGTCTTTCAAAGCAAAACCCAGATTAAACCCAGATCAGTTGACTGGGGATGAGTGTTTGTAGTGTCAACGCTCCTTCCATCACCACCTTTGGTTTTTCTTTGTTCACCCTAAGTTGGCAGGGTATGCTCAGACGTGAGTCCCTTGCTCACTTTGCCACTGGAGTCAAGCAAGCCCGGCTGAAGACAGCTGTAGTGCCAGAACCCGGTCCTGGGAAGCTTGATTCCGGTCCAGGGAAGACATGGCTTGGCAGTTCGGGCTTGACTGTTCCCATGAGGCACAGGGTCAGACTGATTTGCATATGGCCATGTCTGAACTGGGGTGGCGGAGTGAGCTAAAGAACGGTAATGGATTAAACCCAGATCAGTTGACTGAGGGTGAGTGTTTGTATTGTCAACGCTCCGTCCATCACCACCTTTGGTTTTTCTTAATTTGGTCTTTCACCTGAAATCACCTTAAACTTTGTAATTTGTTCTTCAACATTTTTGTAGTAGTATGTTGCACATTCTCTTCAACATTTTCTTCTATTAATGTGTCAGTTTCTGCACTCTCTTGTTAAGGACAAAACTCAATTTCTTCACAAACCATCTTCACATCTGATACTGACCCACGCAAAAGAGCACTGTTCAACTCATTTAACATTAGTGCTGGACTTTTTGTGTAATACAATCTTCTGACTAACTTCAGAATTTAAGAATGATGTACTGCTAACATCCTGAAATGATGAAAAACACTTTGCCATACTTTTCTAGAAAGACAAGCCAGAGGATGACCTTGCAAACCAGTATTTTTCTCAATCTGCAAAGATCTAGTCCTTTCAACATCTTAATCTTTAGTTTAACACTTTTTTACCATATTGTCGTAAGGAATTGCATAAAATATCAATAGATTCCTGTCGTATACTACAAATATTACTGCAATCCCAAGTATACACTGGGGCTTTAGGAAGTCTACCTAGAATTTCATCAGCTATCACTTCTTCTACATTTCTGGGAACCATCTTCTCTTTGTCAATTGGGCAACCATTTCTAACCTCATAAGCTCGACCACTGGTATCAACTGCATGCAATAAATTATTGGTCTGAAAATAACTCTCTTCATTAAAGAAAGCCTCTGAACTTGAACTGTGTTTCCATTCACCCAAACAAATATCACAAAAATTAGTTCTGTTAATTACTCTTTTCTTCTTCCTTTGGCCTTCATAAAATGGATTGGTTTATCTAGTGATTGAATTCTGTTTAAAACTCACATGAATAATTTCCTTTTTAATTCAAAAGCCTTCTCTACAATAATTTCCATTTCCTTCTTCTTTTTTATAAAATACAGCTCTTTTTTGTATTTCTTCATATTTTAACAAATTAGAAGCAACTCTATTGTAAAAGATGTTTTTCTAATTTCTGCATACTGACTTTTTCTTCTTTTATCATACATATTGTCTTTTGAATGTGATTTCCTTTTATGTACATTTCTTTCCTTATTATACTTTTTAGTTGTTGAAGCAGTCTTTGAACTTTCATCAATGTGCACATTGTTTGTAGGCTTTGAACGTTTTTTGATAAATTGTTTGGTCCTCTTACTGGAACACTTATTGTTTTTCCCCACATGATGTTGGTCATCCAATACTTGTTGTTGAATTGTATTCAAATAATTGTCCTTTTTCTGTCCTTTTCTCTTTCTTGATTTTTCAGGCATGATAAGTTTATTTTAATGATGATAAACAATATCTGTAAAAAATAAATATAAATACATTTATTTTAATGAATTTATAAATTATACTTTTTTCGATTACTATACAAATACATTGTATATAAAAACATTTTACCACTTTCTTTTGTAATCACTAATTGAAATTGTAATTGAAGGTGTAAAGATAAGTGTGTAGGTGGTCAGAGGTCTGCATGTGTAATGGACAAGGGTTTGTACCAGTGTTTGTGTTAAGCCCTGGGACACTGTATAAGTACTTAGGTACTGACTGAATGATTAGAGTACTGCAAGGAGAGTGCCTGGGTGCTGGATGGCTGACTCGAGGAGTGCAGAGGGAGTGACAGGGTGTTTGCTGGAGTGTATAGGTACTGCCTGAGTAATTGAAGATGTGAAACACAAGTGTGTAGGTGGTAAGACTACTACATGCATAGTGGACAGGAGTTTGTACAAGTGCAAGTGTTAAGGCCTAGCTCACTGTATGAGTAGTTGGGTACCAAAACATTTATAAGTGGTTCAGTTTTGGCGCAGTGAATGGATTATTACATGGTGCTGAATGGGTCACTACAGGAGTGCTTTGGAAGTGACAGGGTGTTTGCTGGAGTGAATGGATACTGCTTGGGGAAATTAAGGTGTGTAAGATAAGTGTATAGGTGTTTAAAGGATTGCATGCACGTTGGACAGAGGTTTGTAGGAGTCCATGTGCTAAGGCCTGGATCACTGCATGAGTACTGACTGAATGATTGGAGTACTGCAAGGAGAATGCTTGGGTAAATTTATAAGCGTATAAGTTTGGGCACAGTGAATGGATTAGTACATAGTGCTGAATGGGTCACTAGAGGTATGCAAGAGGAGTGACAGGGTGTTTGTTGGAGTGTATGAAGGTGTGTAAGATAAGTGTGTAGGTGGTTAAAGGACTGCATGGGTACTGCCTGGGGAAATGAAGGTGTATAAGATAAGTGTATAGGTGGTTAAAGAACTGCATGCACATTAGACAGAGGTTTGTAGCACTACATGTTGTAAGGCCTGGATTACTGCATGAATACTTGGGTACTGACTGAATGATTAGAGTACTGCAAGGAGAGTGCCTGGGTGAATTTATAAGCGGTTGGGTTTTGGTGCAGAAAATGGATTAGTATATGGTGCTGAATGGATCAGTAGAGGAGTGCAAGGGGAATGACAGGGTTTTTGCTGGAAGTGTATAGATACTGCTGGTGAATTTAAGGTGTGAAAGACAACTGTGAAGGTGGATAGAGGACTGCATACATCGTGGATAGGAGTTTGAAGCAGTCCATGATCTAAGGCCTGGCTCACTGCATAAGTACTTGGGTACTGACTGAATGATTAGAGTACTGCAAGGAGTGGGACTGGGTAAATTTATAAGGGTTTGGGTTTTGGCACAGTGAATTTTTTAGTACATGGTGCTGAATGGGTCACTAGGGGAGTGCTAGGGTAGGAACAGGGTGTTTGCTGGAAGTGTATGGATACTAACTAGGGAATTGAAGGTGTGAAAGACAAGTGTCTAGGTGGTTACAGGACTGCATGCATAGTGGATAGACATTTGAAGCAGTCCATGTGCTAAGGCCTGCTGGCTCAGTGCATGTGTACTTGGGTACTGACTGAATGATTAGAGTACTGCAAGGAGGATGCCTGGGAGAATTTATAAGTGATTGGGTTTTGGCACAGTGAATGCATTAGTACATGGTGCTGAATGGGTCACTAGAGGAGTGCAAGAGGAGTGACAGGGTGTTTGCTGGAGTGTATGGATACTGTCTGGGGAAATGAAGGTGTGGAAGATAGGTGTGTATGTGGTTAGAGGACTGCATGCATATTGGACAGAGATTTGTAGGAGTCCAAGTGCTAAGGCCTGTATTACTGCATAAATACTTGGGTACTGACTGAATGATTAGAGTATTGCAAGGAGAATGCTTGGGTTTATTTATTAACGGTTAAGTTTTGGGGCAGTGAATGGATTAGTACATGGTGCTGAATGGATCACTAGAGGAATGCAAGGGGAGTGAAAGGGTGTTTGCTGGAGTGTATGGATACCACTTGGGGAAATGAATGTGTGTAAGATAAGTATGGTTAAAGGACTGCATGCACATTGGACAGAGGTTTGTAGCCCTCCAGGTTGTAAGGCCTGTATTGCAGCATGAATACTTGGGTACTGACTGAATGATTAGAGTACTGCAAGGAGAATGCCTGGGTGAATTTATAAGAGGTTGGGTTTTGGCACAGTGAATGGATTAGTACATGGTGCTGAATGTGTCACTAAAGAAGTGCAAGGTGAGTAACAGGGTGTTTGCAGGAGTCTATGGATACTGACTGGGGAATTGAAGGCCTGAAACACAAGTGTGTAGGTGGTTAGAGGACTACATGCATAGTGGATAGGAGTTTGAAGCAGTCCATGTGCTTAGGCCTTGGATCACTGCATGAGTACTTGGGTACTGACTGAATGATTAGAGTACTACAAGGAGAGAGACTGGGTGAATGTATAAGTGGTTGTGTTTCGGTGCAGTGAATTGATTAGTACATGGTGCTGAAAGGGTGACTAGAGGAGTGCAAGGTGAGTAACAGGGTGTTTGCAGGAGTGTTTGGATACTGACTTGGGAATTGAAGGCCTGAAAGACAAGTGTGTAGGTTGTTAGAGGACTACATGCATAGTGGATAGGGGTTTGAAGCAGTCTATGTGCTAAGGCTCTGGGTCACTGCAGGAGTACTTGGGCACTGACTGAATGATTAGAGTACTGCAAACAGAAAGACTAGGTGAATTTATAAGTGATTGGGTTTTTTGGCGCAGTGAATGGATTAGTACACGGTGCTGAATGGGTCACTTGAGAAATGCAAAGGGAATGAAAGGTTTTTAAGCAGTTATGTGTCAGCAAAGACATGAAGAAACCAAATGCTTCTCTCACAATGGTTGCCCAAATGCACACAGACTCACAGCGTGATTCTAGACAAGCAACACTATTCCTTGGACTTTAGCAAAACAGACTCACTAGTCTGGAAGGGGTAAGGTGACTGCACACATTCTACATGTTCACTACTTCACTCTAATGTGAATGCCTGACTCATTCTGTGAATGCATAAGCAATGACTGCCTTCTAATACTACTAAAACTTGACAACATGATAGGTTTTTAAACAAATATGTCCCAGCAAAGACATGAAGTAACCAAATGCTTCTCTCACAGTAGTTGCCCAAATGCACACAGACCCACAGTGTGATTCTAGACAAGCAACACTATTCCTTGGACTTTAGCAAAACAGACTCACTAGTCTGGAAGGGGTACGGTGACTGCACACATTCTAGATATTTCACTACTGCACTCTAGTGTGAATGCCTGACTCATTCTGCGAATGCATAAGCAATGACTTGCTTCTAATACTACTAAAACTTGACAACAGGATACGTTTTTAAGCAGTTATGTGTCAGCAAAGACATGAAGTAACCAAATTCTTCTTTCACAATGGTTGCCCAAATGCACATGGATTCACAGTGTGATTCTAGACAAACCAGACTATTCCCTGGACTTTAGCGAGAGAAACACAGTAGTCTTATTAGAAACAAAAGCACCACATACAACACCTCACAAATGAATAACTCACCTTTCAAATTGATTTGTAGATTAAAAAATATCTCAATCACACACCAGATTTTCCTTTACAGATTGTCTGTAGTGCACTGCCCTTAGCAAAACCAAAAAATGGCATACTTTCTCTCTCATTCTGCACAGATATACATGTAAATATCAAATCACATTGCTTCCCACATTAATTCAAATGCTAACACACATTTCTATTGGTTACACATTTCAACCCTTTCCAATTGACATAACTTTCAACCCTACCCCCATTCTGCTTAATGCCTGTTACCATAGTAACAGTTCATGGACCACTCAACTAAACACACAGATCATAAGTTCAGCACACAATGTTGCAAATCCAAACAGCAATTGTTTTTGACTTTTCAAAATATCAGCTTATCCTATGTAATGTTCCTTTCAAATAGTTTTTATTAACCAATCAGAAACATGCTTTTAAAAACCAGAAACATTCAGCCTACTTTTCAGTCTATAATGTTCTCAAACAGCCAATCATTTCTCTTCTTTGTTCAAAACTGCATCTTATCCACATCGACACACATTGTTTTGCCCTCTAGGACTCTGGGTTGAGAAGTGGAGAGGCTCTGTTGAATCGCTGTTGCTGCTGCCGTAGCCACGTCGTCACGTTCTCGCGCATGCGCATACGCGCTCGTCCTCGGAAATTGGAGCCGCCCGGAGCCGCGAAACGCCCGTCCTGGGAGTCAGGCGCTGGAGGTGAAGAACAGGAACCCGCGGCACGGTTTTCCGCAGGGGTACGAGTTGCTGGGCCGACCCCAGAGGCCCCAAAGTCACTTTCCTTCCCTCAGTGACTCGCGTTGCTTGTGTTTTTGTTGGAGTTGTCTGGGGAGTGACCGACAGGAGCTACAAGGGGTCACAGGTAGAAGTTTGGATGCACCCAGCCATAAGAGAGGAACATCCCTGGAAAGGGTAACGTTCCTGAGTTTGGCCCTTTAGTGGACATTGCAGTTTTTGAAGGGCACAATCTAAGTGCAATTCAGGCAAAAGAGGCCATAATAGACAGATTTGGGCATTAAAGATATAACGTTTTAAAGTGAACTGTGCTGGAAGAAGTACGGTTCGGCAGTCAGCTAGGTGGTTCAACAGAGGTAAGTGGTTTAATTTGATAAATTTAATGGTTTTATGGGAGGTTAGGTTCTAAGAGTTTGATAATAGGGGCACGAGGCGCTAAAACCAGTCTATTGGGCTGAACAAAGCGTGGACTAGCTGCTGTTAAGAAAAAGTGACGCTCATAATTGATTTTGGATCTATTGGAGTGGCGGCCATTATCTCCCATTCTTATAAATCCAAGTCCCTTACTATGCTTCCTATACCATCTGTAGACTTTATTGCCTTTACACTCGAACTGGTTACTTTCCCTCTTACCTTTGCCTTGTTTTACCGCCCCCCCGGTTTGTTGCCCGGCTTCCTGCACTATTTTGGAAGCATGATAGCCGAATTGGAAATAAATCACGCCAGGATCCTAGTAATCGGGGATTTTAACTACTGGCCTAACGCCCTGCATGAAAATGCCCCCTCCAGGGAGTTCACCGACCTCTTAACTGGTCTTAACTTTCTTCAGTTTATCCATGTAGCTACCCACGTTAAGGGTCACATCCTCAACCAGCTGTGGTCATTAAATCAGGATGTTCTCAATTTACAGATTTCCCCATGTGCCTGGTCGGACCACTTCTTTATTTCTGTGGCTGTTCCTAAGACCTCTACAACCAAAGCACGTTCCAATAATCCCTCACAGATCCGCAACTGGGGTCGAGTCGACCTTCCTTCACTTTGCCTCTCATTGGCCACAACGACCCCCTCTCTCACTGGGACGGCTGGTTCTCCCTTGTCGGTCCATGCTCAGGCTGATAACATCAACACCTGGCTGGCTGACGCTCGGGACACTCGGGACACTTTTGCCCCACTAAAGAGACTTAGGATAAAGCGCCCCCATGACGCTCAGCGCTGGTTCTCTAAAGATCTATCTGAAATGATACTTGCCCTTCGGCAAGCAGAGCGTAAGTGGAGGGCCGATTACTGCTCCTTCAAGAAGACGGTATTCCTGACGGCCTTGAAAGAATATAAATCTGCAATCCTCGCAGCCAAAACGGAGTATTTTTCGCAAAAGATCCTTAACTCCTCCAACAAATCGAGAGAGATTTTCACCATAGTGGATGAACTTGCTAAACCTGATAGGGTCACGATGACTCCCTTGTTCTCTCAGCCTCTTTGTGACTCTCTTAACAATTACTTTGTTGAGAAGATCGACCTAATCCAAGCAAGTATCCCTAACCTTGCATCTGGAATAGATATAGGCTGTCCCCCAATAAATCCCTCCTCACTCTTGAATTTTCCCTTAGTTACTAAAGAGACGTTCCCTTCACTTCTTTGCAGAGTTCGTTCTGGCTCTCCCTCAGACAGCTGCCCCGCCCACATTACCCGCGAGATCTTTTCCGGTCTTCTTGATGTTCCCCTTTCCAATTATTCCCTCGGCCAGGGCCTGGTTCCCAGCTCCTTCAAATCGGCTGTTGTGGCACCTATCCTTAAAAAATCTGGGGCAGACCCGGCCACTCTCAGTAACTATCAACCAATATCCCTGCTCCTGTTTCTGGGTAAACTACTGGAGGCCCATGTCGCCAGTTGCCTTGGCTCTTTTATTGAGAGCTCACAGTTCTTGGACCAGCACCAGGCGGGTTTCAGACCCCAGCATTCCACCGAGTCGGTCGTGGTGGCAGTTCATGATGAACTTAGAAAGGGGGCTGACTAAAACATCTCTCAGGCCTTGGTGCTCCTTGATCTGTCGGTGGCGTTCATCACCGTTGATCACTCCATCCTTATTCAGCGGGTCGAGAACGCCGGCATCAGGGGCACGCGCTTAGATGGCTTGCATCCTTTTTGCAAGACCGCAAGCAAGCAGTTCGGCTCGGCCCTTTCATGTCTGAGGCGAAGGATCTGACCTGTGGGGTTCCTCAAGGCTCCTCCCTGTCTCCCTTATTATTTAATTTGTACATACTTCCACTGATTTCTAAGCTTAGGGAGAAGCCGGTGGTCATCTTCAATTATGCGGATGACCTCCAGCTTATCTTTAATATTGACTCCTCCCCCGCCTCAATTGAGAACTTCCAGAATACATTGAGGTTCATTAGTTGCTGGATGAGTGCCAACCAGCTTAAGCTTAATCCAGACAAAACCGAGCTGGTGCTCACAGGACCCTCGACCAATCCATGGAATACCAGCTTGTGGCTGCACTCGCTGGGCTGTGCTCCCTGCCCAGCGAGCTCGGGCAAGAGTCTTGGTGTTACCATCAGCAAGGATCTGTCCATGAAACATCAAATTAAATCTGTGATATCGGTATGTTTTTTCCATGTACGCCGTATCCGTAAGATCAGCAGATTCCTTACCCATGATGCTTTGGTCCATGCCACACTGGGGCTAGTGGTTTCCCGCATTGACTACGCGAACTCACTGTACATTGGGATTCCTCTCTATCAGTCCCATCAACTCCAACTTGTTCAAAACCAAGCCGCTAGATTGGTTTTTCGACATCCCAGGACCAGTTCTGCCAAACCACTTTTGAGAAGCCTACATTGACTTCCTCTAGTCCAGCGCAGTCTCTTCAAGGTGGGCTGCTTAACCTACCAAGCCCTCAGCGACCAAGGCCTATCTTTTATTGCCTCTCTCCTCCACCGATACATTCCTACCCGAGTACTTCACTCGGCTGGCTTCACTATGTTATCCTTATGCCCTTTCAAGCGGAAGAGGCTTGGGGGTTTAAGATTTGTGTCGCAAGCCCCCCACCTTTGATATTCTCTCCCACTTGACCTCCGTTTCATCTCTTCCTATCAGTCATTTAGGAGAGCTCTGAAGACGTGGCTGTTCTCACAAGCTTTTGATTAAAATCTCCCCGTTCTGCTGTTAGCTCCTGCCTGTCCCTAAGCTCCAAGAAGCCGTTGGTGAACGTGCGCTGTAAAAATTTCTTTATCATATCATATCATCTATTCTCCAATTAGAAGCCATCAAGGGAAGGGGATGGCGCCAAAAATGCTTACAGCCTCTAAGGAACCCCTGGTGCTAGAGCAGTTGACAAAAGAATCTACTGAGGAGCGCAGAGTAACAAGGGCAAGTATTAAAAGCCGGAAAGTAAGAGCCAAAAAATCTCTGGCGAGAAGCACAATAAAGAAACCCACAGGGGAGGATGCGCAAGTAACTCAAGCTAAAAAAGGTGTAGTCGCCTCTAAATCACTGAAGGACTTTGTTGGTAAACATTTTAGAAAAACATGCTCCCCAGGAAAGTCTGCAGACCTCGGTCAACAGTCTAATGATGGATCTCTGGCCTTCATGGATGATCTACCGGTCTGTTTGGTGGGATCTGAGATGGGTCTTACCCTATCTGATCTTACAAATTTAGATCAAAGTGACCTAAGCCTTCATCCTCGTCTCTCCTCGTCGCCACGAATATTCTCAGAACAACAGGAGCATGATACCAACAGTGAGGAGTCAAGTATGTCCCGGGATGAGGCAGTGGATATAAATCTAAGTATAAAAATGGATAAGAGCCTAGATAAGAGCCAAGTCAAGAGTCAAGATCATCCAGGCCCTTACTCAACTGAAAAACTAGAGGGACTTGGCCAAAACCTTACACTAGACCTTAATATCTCTGCAACTCCGGTGTCTTCAATGTTGGATATAATGGTGCTCCTTCAGAAAAACCTGCAAGGTCTATTGGAAGTAACTATGCTAAATAATGATATTTTAAAATCACAAAAAGAACAACTGCAGAAGGTAGTGGGGGAATTGCAAAGCATTGGAGGAACAATGCCTGCAATGACAAGGTCCATCTGCGAGGAACTCCCGACGGACTCTGCAGACGCTATGAGACCTACGGATCAAACAAATCTATACATCTCTAAATGGCCGATGTTGATAAAAAGAAGGGGATATTATTTGGGTTATAGCGCAAGTAGCCGCAAGTGCCAAAAAATAAAGAAAGTCTCAAAAAGGAAGAGGCAAAAACCTGTAACACCCAGGGTTACTGATAATAGTTTAGACTCTGTTCTCTTGGAGCAGATGCCCCCTATATTAGTAGCAGGGAAGGGCAAAAGAATGCTCTCCCAAAATATAGGACAGCATAGTATTGCGACTGGAGTAAGGGGAATAAGAGAGTTACCTGGGAAGTCATCTTTCCGATATGGCACAAATATTATATTACCGGGTAGAAACCCTGAAAAAGGGAATGGTCAAAGATTTCAGTCTAAAACAAGTGGGCTCTATAATTGTTAGAGGCAGGAGTCAACAAATGACAGAGCAAGAAGGCCCCTTAACCCCTAAGGTGTTAAACGAGGCAGAGGGCAATTAGTGGTTATTCTTTGAACCCGTTCAGCAATTACAGCTGGGAAAAGAATAAGAAAGGTAGTGCCCTTGAATAGGTTCCAACTTCTGTTCTCATTCTCGAAATGCCCGAGTTTGAGAGGAATTAGTTCAAGAGATCTGCGCCAAGTGGGTTTTAGAGTTAATCCGGAAGGGAAGGAATTTACCAGGGTGTTAGTGTATTCAAAGCTGGTAAAAATAGCAATAGAAAATGCAGGGGGCGAAATGGCAAAGGAAGAGATAAGACTAATCCCGGAGGGAGACCAAGCAGGGTGTAGTAAATTGGGTGCAGGCTTCCTAAATTGCCATGCAGGGTTGGAGAAGCGACAGGTGAAATTGGCTGAGGGGTTCGTAGAACGTAATCTGAAGATAATAGGTAATAATTCAGATATCTCTGATATGTGGGGTAATTGGAGTCATGAGAGTAGCCCTACAGGCCCCTTTCGACCACCCAGCGGGGAAATTGATAACCTAAGTGATGTGGAGTAAGAAGTTGGGTTGTCGCAGAGCCTTAGAATTGTATCTTGGAATGTAAATGGTCTTGGAGGCGTGATAAAACAAGGGAGTATAAGTATTTTAATCCAGATCATTGATATCATTTGTCTCCAAGAAACATGGCTATGCGTCAAAACCCCTAATTTTGTTGGCTATATCCAACTCCACCGCCCGGCGCGGAAAAAAAGCTTTGGCCACCCAGCTGGAGGGTTGATAATACTGTTGTCTTCAAGTAAGGTGAAAGATGTAATACATCTAAGCGTCAAATGTAAATGGCTTTTGGCATGTAGAGTATTCCTAAATGTTAAAGAAAAAAAGTTTGAAAATGTTGTGCTTATAAATGTGTTTATGCAATGGGGGCCTCCAGGTGAATATGGGGTAGAGCTGAGGCTTTTCAAAGAAGATTTGGATCATCTGATCGAAAAGTATGGCTCTGATATTATTCTTATGATGGATGATTTTAACCACAAATTGAACCCGAATAAGTCTGATCCAAGGCATATAGAAATCTTGGAAGCCTATGATATAAGCATGGCAACCTTTCCAGATTGTGTTTCGTCACAGCAAGATCTAAGTCTAGTAAACTATCTAGCCACAAAGGGACTATTTTGTTTAAATGGCAGGTCCGAAATGGACTGCCCTGCGAAGAAATCATTTAAGATAGGTGCCCAAAATTGCCCGATTGATTATGCTTTTACGCATGCCTGGAACTTTGCCTTAATGAAGGGTTTATGGTTTCCCAAATGGACAATAGTGATCATAATATACTTCAGTTTGAGATTCAGGATGTGGTGTTGATTAAGCAACAGACTGTAATTACTCAAAATGTATAGTACTCGAGACGGGCTACCACCAGACTAACGGATGAGTACATAGAAAAGGTGTTAAAACTTCAACAGAGGTTAGTCTTGGAGAGCCCACGAGGGCATACACTGGATTGGTTTGAGAGAAAAATCGAGCGGGTGGTGCATTGTCTTCAAGTCGAATTAAAAAAAGCCATAGTAGGTGTAACAAACCAACAAAATCTGCTGGCTAGGCAAACATAATGGTTTTCAGTTGTATGTATAGCAAAGAAGAGGAAAATAAGGAGAGAAGAACGTAACCTTAAAGTCAACTATAATTTGCCTGGATCATTATACCTGATAAAAATTGAAAACGGAATATAAAAGGTTAATTACTGATTCAAAAAGAGCATATAAAGACAAATGTTGGGCAAATCCCCTGGATTCTATTGAATCAAAGAATAGTCACTAGTTTTGGCAATTATTAAAAGGAGCAGCTGGGCATACGATGGGGGCAATGAACTGTGTAGTGGGAGAGGCTGTGTGGGCTGAGTATTTAAGGGAATTATACAGTCCCAGAAGTGACGCGGTTATAGATGAGCCTATGAATTGGTTAGATCTGGTAGGGGACTTAAAATCTGGCTTTTCGGTAACAAATGTTAGTAAAACAATAGGAAGTTTTAACTTGACTAGGGCAGCCGGCCCCAATAACCTGCCTGCAATAATATTGAAAACCCAGCCACAATGGTGGGCAGAATTCTTATCTCATATGTTTTTACGGATTTTAGAGCTGGGGAAAATACCGAGAAACTGGAGAGGGGCAGTCATCCAACTGGTGCACAAGAAGGGTGACAGGGATGCCCCTAAGAATTACAGATTTATTAATCTTTTAGATATCGGGGGAAAAAGTGTTTACAAAGACAATTTTAGGTAGATTAAAAGAGTGGGTCGAGGACTTTGCAATCGTGCCTATAGAGCAAGGTGGGTTCAAAGATAGCCATTCGACAATTGATCATCGCATTGTGGGCCGTCGCACTGAAGTCAATCGAGAAAAATGGGAAGCTGTATTGCTGCTTTGTTGACTTCCGTGTGCCATTTCATCTAGTGGACCGGAAATGCCTGTGGGAAACTCTTGGAAAGTATAAAATTCCAGAAGTGCTCTTTGCTTTAATAAAAGAGCTACATACTGAGAACTGGGCACAGATTATTATGGATAAGGAAGGGTCCTTAACTCCTAAAATACAAATTGGAAATGGTCTTAGACAAGGCTGTGTGCTTGCCCCTCTCTTGTTTGCCATTTTTCTTGCTGATCTTCCAAAGGCCTTAGAGATTGATAGAACTGCCAGCCCTAAAATGAATGGATTGAAATTATCATGTCTGCTTTATGCAGATGATTTGGTGATTTTTGACCAGACAGCGATGGGCCTTTAAAGGCAACTAAATGTCTTCCAAGAATACTGTGTGTTAAAGTCCCTAACTGTAAATGTGGATAAAACTAAAATCTTATGTTTTGGAAAAAGTGATTTAGGTTTTAGTTGGTATCTAGGCCCCTTAAAATTGGAGGTAGTAAAAGAATATAAGATACCTTGTGGTCTGGTTTGAAAATTGTGGCAAGCTCATTTGACAGCACAGAAGGCAAAGGCTTTCATTTCAGTGTGTGGGCTGAAAAAATGTAATAGTGAGAATGGTGAGATGTTACATAGACCTGTGATACAGGCGTTTAATGCAATGATCCCTCCTCAAGTCCTGTATGGCTCAGAAGTACTTTGTCTTGGCGGCAAAGATAACTGGGATGCTGAGGACGGTAAATGCCTGAAATCCCTACTCTCGATTCCCAGCTCAGCAATGGTCCAGGCAATCAATTTAGAGTTAGGTACAACTTCTTGGGGCGTACAGGCCCAAGTAAATTTATTAAGGCTGTGGAGATGACAGGACTCGGGGGTGGGGGGGGGGGTGCAGAAGGTCTCCCTCTGGTGTAGGAAGGAGATCGAATCAAGTGATTTAAAATGGGCCAAGGTGATAATAATGAAATTGATTAAGGTTGCAGAGAACTTAAAGATGAGATTTTGCCAACAGTCACTCCAGGCTGAATTCTCCAAGAAGGAGCTCTGGACTCAAGGCCTTGAGTTGTCTAGAACAATTAATCAAGGCTATTTGAGCTGGAAATCATCAGTTCAATTTATGACTGCAGACTGGCAACACGAATCTTGGTACCCTTACTTGGACACCCTTCCGAATAAGTGGCTGAGGTGTGAAAATTTAAGAGTTAGGATAGGCATTAACCCCTGGCTGTCAAATCAGAGGGAGAAGTTTATTAGGCTCCACGCGGATGGGAATTGTAAATGCTTGTTAGGCAATAAGGGTGACATGCTGCATATTTTGTTAGATTGTACGGCGCTTATACCTCAGCGTAAATTGCATTTGAGACCTGTCTTTGTAAAATATGAAATAAGGTCTCGTGCTCAGGCGGTTGACTTACTCACAGAAATGCCTAACCTCGAGATTGCAATTGCAATCGGAAATCATATGAAGTCTGTAAAAAGCCCTTAGCAAAAGATTGTAATATTTTTAGAATTATATTGGATTTTAGTGATTTTATGATGAGTATTTATAAATTTTAACTTAATATGAATTGCATTTTAATTTCCCGGTGCCATACGGGTAGAATTTTAATGAGTAAGTACGTTTTGTATCTACTTTGTGAGCCACAGATTGAATTTGGCCATCAAAACGCATATCCAGGAATAAGTATGTATTGATGAATATGTTGTTTCTTATTGTTTGTTACTGAATACGTATTTATCCCTGTTTTAATGTTTATATTGTTGGGTATTGCAGTTTAAAGACTAAGGTCTAAATAAACATAGCTTTTGACTGACTGACTGCATCTTATCCACCATGTTATAAAAATCTTAGTTTTCAAACTGCCCATTTCACATACAGACACCTTCTGAGTGCATCCAGACCTCAGTTCAAGATGCTTAGAGTGTGGGTTGTGGGACATAGCTATATTTTCTGGAGCAAAAGGTATGCAGTAAACAGAGGTATTGACAAAGATTTAGCTTTGCCAAATATAGACATTAAATGGATTGGCCAGAGAGGATTAAAGTGGCACCAATTAATGTCATTGGATAAATCCTTTTTGCATCTCCTACACCCTGACCTCATAATTGTGCACTGTGGTGGCAATGACCTAAGCACTTTGAATGGAAATGCTTATGAAGGACACCTTTGGAGAATTAATGTCACTTTCCCCCCAAACTGCCTCTGCTTATTCTAACATATGCCAAAGACAGAAATGGAACTGGTCCAATCAATTTTGTCCACAGATTGAGAAAGGTAGGAAACATGTCAATAAAGCAGTGTCTGCTTATCTCAGAGATTTTACAATGGGGTCCATTTACAACAACAATCTGCGTTTTAATATGGATGGCATTCCTCAACAACTTTAGACTCTGCATAGGTACTTACTTATAGGTACCAACATTTCTCAATAAACAGAAGGGCTCTTTTTAGAGCCACCCAAGATCTAAACACATATGCTTGATGTATATTTAAAAAATATTAAATTTTTTTGGTTTGGAGTCGCGCATCCAACATGTTTTGGTGTCGCGCACCCAACGCGTTCACACCAAGTGGCCGCGCTGGGAGTAGCGCACCCACCGCATTCACACCAAGGGGCCGCGCTGAGCGCCACGCTGGGAGCCCGACTCCTAATTTTACAGTACCATTTTTTTAGCACCTACCACTAATTTCTTTTCTCCCCTGGGACCCCATACCCCGGGGCCTATATGCAACGTTGGGGGCCGTGAGGGGAGCCTCAATGCCCCCACGGTCCCGCCGGCTCCCCGCGTCCTTTGAAAACTAAGATTTTTATAAAATGGTGGATAAGATGCAGTTTTGAACAAAGAAGAGAAATGATTGGCTTTTTGAGAACATTATAGACTGAAAAGAAGGCTGCATGTTTCTGTGTTTTCAAAGCATGTTTCTTATTGGTTAATACAAACTATTTGAAAAGAACATTACATAGGATAAGCTGATATTTTGAAAAGTCAAGCACAATTGCTGTTTGGATTTGCAACATTGTGTGCTGAACTTATGACCTGTGTGTTCTGTTGAGTGTTCCATGAACTGTTACTATGGTAACAGGCATTAAGCAAAATGGGGGTAGGGTTGAAAGTTATGTCAATTGGAAAGGGTTGAAATGTGTAACCAATAGTAATGTGTGTTAGCATTTGAATCAATGTGGGAAGCAATGTGATTTGATATTTACATGTATATCTGTGCAGAATGAGAGGGGGAAAGTATGCAATTTTTTGGTTTTGCTACGGGCAGTGCACTACAGACATGCTGTATAAGAAAATCTGGTGTGTGATTGAGATATTTCTTAATCTACAAATCAATTTGAAAGGTGAGTTATTTATTTGTGAGGTGTGGTATGTGGTGCCTTTGTTTTTAATAAGACTACTGTGTTTCTCTTGCTAAAGTCCAGGGAATAGTCTTGTTTGTCTAAAATCACACTGTGAATCTGTGTGCATTTGGGCGACTATTGTGAGAGAAGAATTTGGTTACACATTGCTGACACATACCTGCTTAAAAACGTATCCTGTTGTCAAGTTTTAGTAGCATTAGAAGCAAGTGATTGCTTATGCATTCGAAGAATGAGTCAGGCATTCACACTAGAGTGCAGTAGTGAAATGTCTAGAATGTGTGCAGTCACCGTACCCCTTCCAGACTAGTGAGTAAGTTTTGCTAAAGTCCAAGGAATAGTGTTGCTTGTCTAGAATCACACTGTGAGTCTGTGTGCATTTGGGCAACCATTGTGAGAGAAGTATTTGGTTACTTCATGTCTTTGCTGACACATATTTGTTTAAAAACCTATCATGTTGTCAAGTTTTAGTAGTATTAGAAGCCAGTCATTGTTTATGCATTCACAGAATGAGGCAGGTATTCACACTAGAGTGCAGTAGTGAAATATGTAGAAGGTGTGCAGTCATCTTACCCCTTCCAGACTAGTGAGTTTGTTTTGCTAAAGTCCAAGGAATAGTGTTGCTTGTCTAGAATTGCACTGTGAGTCTGTGTGCATTTGGGCAACCTTTGTGAGAGAAGCATTTGGTTACTTCATGTCTTTGCTGACACATAACTGCTTAAAAACCTATTCTGTTGTCAAGTTTTAGTAGTATAAGAAGCCAGTCATTGCTTATGCATTCGCAGAATGAGTCAGGCATTCACACTAGAGTGCATTTGTGAAATATGTAGAATGTGTGCATCACCTTACCCCTTCCAGACTAGTAAGCCAGTATTGCTAAAGTCCAAGGAATAGTGTTGCTTGTCTAGAATCACACTGTGAGTCTGTGTGCATTTGGGCAACCATTGTGAGAGAAGCATTTGATTACTTCATATCTTTGCAGGCACATAACTGTTTAAAAACCTTTCATGTTGTCCGATTTTAGTAGTATTAGAAGCCAGTCATTGCTTATGCATTCACAGAATGAATCAGGCATTCACACTAGCGTGCAGTAGTGAAATATGTAGAATGTGTGCAGTCACCTTAGCCCTTCCAGAGTAGTGAGTCTGTTTTGCTAAAGTCCAAGGAATAGTGTTGCTTGTCTAGAATCACACTGTGAGTCTGTGTGCATTTGGGCAACCATTGTGAGAGAAGCATTTTGTTACTTCATGTCTTTGCTGACACATATTTGTTTAAACACCTATCATGTTGTCAAGTTTTAGTAGTATTAGAAGCCATTCATTGCTTATGCATTCGCAGAATGAGGCAGACATTCACACTAGAGTGCAGTAGTGAAATATGTAGAATGTGTGCAGTCATCTTACCCCTTCCAGACTAGTGAGTTTGTTTTGCTAAAGTCCAAGGAATAGTGTTGCTTGTCTAGAATTGCAATGTGAGTCTGGGTGCATTTTGGCAACCATTGTGAGAGAAGCATTTGGTTACTTCATGTCTTTGCTGACACATATTTGTTTAAACACCTATCATGTTGTCAAGTTTTAGTAGTATTAGAAGCCATTCATTGCTTATGCATTCGCAGAATGAGGCAGACATTCACACTAGAGTGCAGTAGTGAAATATGTAGAATGTGTGCAGTCATCTTACCCCTTCCAGACTAGTGAGTTTGTTTTGCTAAAGTCCAAGGAATAGTGTTGCTTGTCTAGAATTGCAATGTGAGTCTGGGTGCATTTGGGCAACCATTGTGAGAGAAGCATTTGGTTACTTCATGTCTTTGCTGACAAATAACTGCTTAAAAACCTATCCTGTTGTCAAGTTTTAGTAGTATTAGAAGCCAGTCATTGCTTAGGCATTCGCAGAATGAGTCAGGTATTCACACAAAAGTGCAGCAGTTAAATATGTAGAATGTGTGCAGTCACCTTACCCCTTCCAGACTAGTATGTCAGTTTTGCTAACGTCCAAGGAATAGTGTTGCTTGTCTAGAATCACACTGTGAGTCTGTATGCATTTGGGGAACCATTGTGTGAGAAGCATTTGGTTTCTTCATGTCTTTGCTGACGCATAACTGTTTAAAAACCTTTCATGTTGAAAAGTTCTAGTAGTATTAGAAGACAGTCATTGTTTATGAATTTGCAGAATAAGTCAGGCATTCATGTGGAACAGCAAGGCCGGCTCCCGAGTCCGCGCTTCTTTTTATTTTTTTCCTCTGCCAAATCCGCGCACCCTGCCCGGATTTTGCCACTTACAAAAAAATTCATTTTTTTGCCCCGGGGGGTCCTTGTTGGACCCCCTAAGCTGGCCTAGGGGGTCAGGGTGTTTCTACCCTGCCACCATTTTATGTTTTGCACACTTGTTGCACTGATTTCTTGTGCCTCAGTTCTACCGAGGCACAAAATGTCTGCCAACACTTCCTGGTTTGGAGTGTTGACAGCCAATTAGCATGCAGCTCGTGATAGGGAGGGTGCTCGCAGGGTGAACACAGGGTGCGCGGATCCACCGCGGACATAGATATATATGTGTATTTACTTTTGATTTTCTCAGCAATTACTGAACAGATTTACACCATTTAACAAAAAGGCACCTTTCTAAACAAAGGGATACCTCTTTGCCAAATTTGGAGTAATTCCGTTCAGCAGTTAGGGCTGTAGCAGCGGCTAAAGTTTCCTATGGAAAATCCGATGGGGACAACACGTTTTGCAACCCCCTTTTTTTCTCGTCCCCCGCTTGCTGATTCACCCTAAAACTTTCAAAATAGGAGCGGACCGGAGCGGGCCATAAGTTTTTTAAATTTCGCGAAGATTCGTCGACCGGCACCAAAGCTATTGGAAATAAAATGTTGCAGATTTCCTATATATATACATATATTAACTACTTGCAGTCGCCAGTAGGTAGTTATAGTTAGGACCTATGTCCCATAGGTAATCCGCAACATTCTATTCCCAATAACTTTGACGCCGGTCGATGAATCTTCACAACATTTTCCAAACTTTTGGCCAGCTCTGGTCCGCTCCTATCCTGAAAGTCTCGGGGTGATTCGTCAAGCGAGGGCCGAGAAAAAAAAGGGGGTCCCAAAACGTGTTTTTCCCCATGCAATTTACCATAGGAACCTTTAGTCACAGCTACAGCCCAAACTGCTGAACGGAATTACATCAAATTTGGCAAAGAGGTAGTCCTTGGTTCAGACGTGTGCCTTTTTGTTAACTGGTGTAAATCTGTTCGGTAGTTTTTTAGATATTAAAGGAAAAAATATATATATATGGGGGGAGCTTAACCACACATCTCATCGTGACATCTGATTAGCTATCAGCACTTCATCCAAGAAGTCTTGGCAGCCATCATGGGACCAATATACATGATAGCACCTCATTAAAAAGCATTGCAGTTAATAGAAGGTTTTAAGACTTTAGTTACATTATAAATCATTTGTTGATGGTACCATACTCATTTTAGGAATTGTGGTGTGTGCTAAGGTGATTTTACCATGTGAAAAAATCTTCTGCTGGGATATCATGAGTCATGTTTGAAAGAAAACTATTTTATCATGCTTTTCCCAATGAGGTTTGGAAGGCGATCTATAAGCTAAACTGAGAGCATATTTTCTGTAAATTCACTTTATCTTTCTCAGTCATTTGAGAATGAAGTCTGACATTCTCAGTAAATAATGTACATCCAACAAGGGCAGAGACTGTCAGTTGATTCCTTTGTGTTCTACTGCAGCTTCCCAGTGTGTTCTAAAGGACAACTAGAGCGCTAACAGTCTTACTTATGACAAAAGAATAGCACACCTAAAGCCATCTTGATTGGAATAAAGTGCTAACTCTTAAAACATTTAATTTAAAAAGGAATAAAATGAGGGGGTTCATTTTGCCATAGAAATTATGATTAGTGCTGCAGAAAGAAAAATTAGGGCACATTTTGAGTGACTTCACAAATCCGTTTCATTAAAAAAAACTTCTGACATGCAGACTGAAACATGTACTTTCAATACCACCAGCAGACTTCCCTGGTGAGCAGTAGCCTTACTAAAGTGATCTAATGAGCAGCTAGAGTGCTAACGTTCAGAATTTATGGCAAATGTGTGACACATCTGAATGCCTTTTTGATGGAACCAAAGTAAAGAACTGAAAGTATTTCCTACTGAGGAGAATGTAGTAAATGAGGAAATGAGGATACTTCATAACGAATAAGTCTCCCAAGATGGCCGCCAGAGACAAAAGAGCCCAAATGTAGCACAAATATCACCCAGATGTAGCCCAACTATAGCCCAATTACAGAATGTCCATGAGTGTTCTAAAGAACAACAAGAGCGCTAACAGTCTTACTTATGACAAAAGTATGGAACACCAGAAGCCATCTTGATTGGAATAAAGTGGTAACACTTAAAACATTTAATTTGCAAAGGAACAAAATGAAGGGCTACATTTAGCCATTGAAACTATGATTAGTGCTGCAGAAAGAACAATTAGGGCACATTTTGAGTGACTTCTCAAATCCATTTCATAAAAAAAAAAAATCTGACATGCAGACTGAAACATGTACTTTCAATACCACCAGCAGACTTCCCTGGTGAGCAGTAGCTTAACTACAGTGATCTAATGAGCAACTAGAGTGCTAACATTCAGAATTTATGGCAAATGTGTAACACATCTGAATGCCTTTTTGATGGAACCAAAGTAAAAAACTGAAAGTATTTCCTACTAAGGAGACTGTAGTAAAGGAGGAAATTAGGAAACTTCATAACAAATAAGTCTCCCAAGATGGCCGCCAGAGACAAAAGAGCCCAAATGTAGCACAAATATCACCCAGATGTAGCCCAAATAGACCAATGACAGAATGTCCATGAGTGTTCGAAAGAACAACTAGAGTGCTAACAGTCTTACTTATGACAAAAATATGGAACACCTGAAGCCATCTTAATTGGAATAAAGTGGTAACACTTAAAACATTGAATTTGCAAAGGAACAAAATGAGGGTCTGCATTTTGCCATAGAAATTATGATTAGTGCTACAGAAAGAAAATTTAGGGCTCATTTTGACTTCTCAAATCCTCTTCTATTTCATTAAAAAATTCTAACATGCAGACTGAAACATGCACTTTGAATACCAGCAGCAGACTTCCCTGGTGAGCAGTAGTTTTACTACAGAGATCTAATAAGCAACTAGAGTACTTACATTCAGAATGAATGGCAAATGTGTGACATATCTGAATGCCCTCTTGATGGAAATAAATATGCAATAGGTCTTGTCCTCGTTTAAGTTAAAGCAATTCTGTTTGTAATTAGGTGGCTTTTTAGCTTTGCTTTTATTAATGTTTTTCAAACTTTCCTGTACATTACATGCATATGAATGCCTATATGTATATGTATATGTATGCATGCATTTATATTTGTATTTATGTAGATATGCAAATTATATACATGTTTATATATGTATGTATATATACACATACATACATATAAATGCATTTGATTGCATATATATATGTGCATATGTGTGCGTGTAGAGAGAGGTAGTGGGGCTAGAGGTGTAGAGGTAGAGCTATAGAGGTAGAGGTAGAGAAGTAGAGATAGAGATGTAGAGGTAGAGAGGTAGAGAGTAGTAGAGAGAGGTAGAGAGGTTGTGAGTAGAGAGTGAGTAGAGTGAGTAATAGAGAGTAGAGAGTAGAGAGTGAGTAGAAGAGAGTAGTAGAGAGAGTAGCAGAGAGTGAGTAGTAGAGTGAGTAGTAGAGAGTAGTAGAGCGCGAATAGTAGAGAGTGAGTAGTGGAGAGTGAGTAGTAGAGAGTAGTAGAGAGCGAGTAGTAGAGAGTGAGTAGTAGAGAATGAGTAGTAAAGAGTAGTAGAGAGCGAGTCGTAGAGAGACAGTAGTAGAGAGTGAGTAGTAGAGAGTAGTAGAGGGTGAGAAATAGAGAGAGAGTATTAGAGAGAGAGGAGTAGAAAGTAGGAAAGAGTGAGTAGTAGAGTAGTAGAGAGTGAGTGGTGGAGAGTAGTAGAGAGTAGAAGAGTGAGTAGTTCTCTTGCTCTAAATCAGCTCTGCTGGCCTGGTTTCTCTCCCTCTAAAGCAGCTCTGCTGACCTGGTTCTCTTGCTCTTAAGCAGCTCTACTGACCTGGTTTCTCTTGCTCTGCAGCAGCTGTGCTGACCTGGCTCTCTGGCTCTAGAGCAGCTCTGCTGACCTGGTTCTTAGGCTCTGGAGCAGCTCTGCTGACCTGGTTCTCTGCCTCTAGAGCAGCTCTGCTGACCTGGTTCTATGGCTCTAAAGCAGCTCTGCTGACCTGGTTCTCTGGCTCTAGAGCAACTCTGCTGACCTGGTTCTCTGGCTCTAAAGCAGCTCTGCTGACATGGTTCTCTCCCACTAAAGCAGCTCTGCTGACCTGGTTTCTCTGGTTCTAGAGCAGCTTTGCTGACCTGGTTCTCTGGCTCTAAAGCAGCTATGCTGACCTGGTTCTCTCCCTCTGAAGCAGATTTGCTGACCTGGTTCACTGCTCTTGAGCAGCTCTGCTGGCCTGGTTCTCTGGCTCTAATACAGCTCTGCTGACCTGGTACTATGGCTCTAAAGCAGCTCTGCTGACCTGGTTCTCTGGCTCTAGAGCAGCTCTGCTGACCTGGTTCCCTGGCTCTAAAGCAGCTCTGCTGACCTGGTTCTCTCCCTCTAAAGAGATCTGCTGACCTGGTTCTCTAGCTCTACAGCAATTCTGCTGACTTGGTTCTCTCCCTCTAAAGCAGCTCTGCTGACCTGGTTTTTCTGGCTCTACAACGGCTCTGCTGACCTGATTCTCTGGCTCTAAAGCAGCTCTGCTGACCTGGGTCTCTGGCTCTACAACGGGTCTGCTGACATGGTTCTCTGGCTCTAAAGCAGCTCTGCTGACCTGTTCTTTGGCTCTAAAGCAGCTCTGTCCACTCCTACAATCGTCATGCGTGTCTGGAATCACACTGTGGGTCTGTGTCCACTCCTACAATCATCCTGACAGAAGTATGTCCTTATCTAATCCCTTTGCTGAAACAAAAGTCCTTATAAACGTATCCTGCTGTCAACTACTAGCACTCTAGAAACCTATTCACTGTCTATGCAATTGCAGAATGACTCAGGCATTGAGACAAGCAGTGTTACAGTCAAATGTGCACAATGTATGCGGTCCCTAACACCTTGCAGACTACTGAGTCAGTCCTGCAAAAGTCCAGGTAATAGTCATGCTTGTCTGGAATCACACTGTGAGTCTGTGTCCACTCTTCAATCATCCTGACAGAAGCATGTCCTTATCTAATCCCTCTGCTGAAACATAAGCGCTTAACAACTTATCCTGCTGTCAACTACTAGCACTCTAGGAACTCAATCACTATCTACACACTTGCAGAATGACTCAGGCATTGAGACAAGCAGTGGTACAGTGAAATGTGCACAATTTATGCGGTCCCTTAACCCCTTGCAGACTACTGAGTCAGTCCTGCAAAAGTCCAGGTAATAGTCATGCTTGTCTGGAATCACACTGTGAGTCTATGTCCACTCCTACAATCATCCCAACAGGAGCATGTTTTTATCTAATCACTCTGCTGAAACATAAGCGCTTATAAAATTATTGTGCTGTCAACTACTAGTACACTAGGAACCCAGTCACTGTCTATTCACTTGAAGAATGACTCAGGCATTGAGACAAGCAGTGATACAGTGAAATGTGCACCATCTATGCGGTCCCTTATCCCCTTGAAGACTACTGAGTGAGTCCTGCAAAAGTCCAGGTAATATTCATGCTTGTCTGGAATCACACCCAGACGGGCTACCACCAGACTAATGGATGAGTACATAGAAAAGGTGTTAAAACTTCAACAGAGGTTAGTCTTGGAGAGCCCACGAGGGCATACACTGGATTGGTTTGAGAGAAAAATCGAGCGGGTGGTGCATTGTCTTCAAGTCGAATTAAAAAAAGCCATAGTAGGTGTAACAAACCAACAAAATCTGCTGGCTAGGCAAACATAATGGTTTTCAGTTGTATGTATAGCAAAGAAGAGGAAAATAGGGAGAGAAGAACATAACCTTAAAGTCAACTATAATTTGCCTGGATCATTAAACCTGATAAAATTGAAAACGGAATATAAAAGGTTAATTACTGATTCAAAAAGAGTATATAAAGAAAAATGTTGGGCAAATCTCCTGGATTCTATTGAATCAAAGAATAGTCACTAGTGTTGGCAATTATTAAAAGGAGCAGCTGGGCATACGATGGGGGCAATGAACTGTGTAGTGGGAGAGGCTGTGTGGGCTGAGTATTTAAGGGAATTATACAGTCCCAGAAGTGACGCGGTTATAGACGAGCCTATGAATTGGTTAGATCTGGTAGGGGACTTAAAATCCGGCTTTTCGGTAACAAATGTTAGTAAAACAATAGGAAGTTTAAACTTGACTAGGGCGGCCGGCCCCGATAACCTGCCTGCAATAATATTGAAAACCCAGCCACAATGGTGGGCAGAATTCTTATCTCATATGTTTTTACAGATTTTAGAGCTGGAAAAAATACCGAGAAACTGGAGAGGGGCAGTCATCCAACCGGTGCACAAGAAGGGTGACAGGGATGCCCCTAAGAATTACAGATTGATTAATCTTTTAGATATCGGGGAAAAAGTGTTTACGAAGATAATTTTAGGTAGATTAAAAGAGTGGGTCGAGGACTTTGCAATCGTGCCTATAGAGCAAGGTGGGTTCAAAGATAGCCATTCGACAATTGATCATTGTTTCGCATTGTGGGCCGTCGCACGGAAGTCAATCGAGAAAAATGGGAAGCTGTATTGCTGCTTTGTTGACTTCCGTGCGCCATTTGATCTAGTGGACCGGAAATGCCTGTGGGAAACTCTTAGAAAGTATAACATTCCAGAAGTGCTCTTTGCTTTAATAAAAGAGCTACATACTGAGAACTGGGCACAGATTATTATGGATAAGGAAGGGTCCTTAACTCCTAAAATACAAATTGGAAATGGTCTTAGACAAGGCTGTGTGCTGGCCCCTCTCTTGTTTGCCATTTGTCTTGCTGATCTTCCAAAGACCTTAGAGATTGATAGAACTGCCAGCCCTAAAATGAATGGATTGAAATTATCATGTCTGCTTTATGCAGATGATTTGGTGATTTTTGACCAGACAGCGATAGGCCTTTAAAGGAAACGAAATGTCTTCCAAGAATACTGTGTGTTGAAGTCCCTAACTGTAAATGTGGATAAAACTAAAATCTTATGTTTTGGAAAAAGAGATTTAGGTTTTAGTTGGTATCTAGGCCCCTTAAAATTGGAGGTAGTAAAAGAATATAGATACCTTGTGGTCTGGTTTGAAAATTGTGGCAAGCTCATTTGACAGCCCAGAAAGCAAAGGCTTTCATTTCAGTGTGTGGGCTGAAAAAATGTAATAGTGAGAATGGTGAGATGTTACATAGACCTGTGATACAGGCGTTTAATGCAATGATCCCTCCTCAAGTCCTGTATGGCTCAGAAGTACTTTGTCTTGGCGGCAAAGATAACTGGGATGCTGAGGAGGGTAAATGCCTGAAATCCCTACTCTCGCTTCCCAGCTCAGCAATGGTCCAGGCAATCAAATTAGAGTTAGGTACAACTTCTTGGGGCGTACAGGCCCAAGTAAATTTATTAAGGCTGTGGAGATGACAGGACCCCGGGGTAGGGGGGGGTGCAGAAGGTCTCCCTCTGGTGTAGGAAGGAGATTGAATCAAGTGATTTAAAATGGGCCAAGGTGATAATAATGAAATTGATTAAGGTTGCAGAGAACTTAAAGATGAGATTTTGCCAACAGTCACCCAAGGCTGAATTCTCCAAGAAGGAGCTCAGGACTCAAGGCCTTGAGTTATCTAGAACAATTGATCAAGGCTATTTGAGCTGGAAATCATCAGTTCAATTTATGACTGCAGACTGGCAACACGAGTCTTGGTACCCTTACTTGGACACCCTTCCGAATAAGTGGCTGAGATGTGAAAATTTAAGAGTTAGGATAGGCATTAACCCCTGGCTGTCAAATCAGAGGGAAAAGTTTATTAGGCTCCACCCGGATGGGAATTGTAAATGCTAGTTAGGCAATAAGGGTGACATGCGGCATATTTTGTGAGATTGTACGGCGCTTATACCTCAGCGTAAATTGCATTTGAGACCTGTCTTTGTAAAATATGAAATAAGGTCTCGTGCTCAGGCGGTTGACTTACTCACAGAAATGCCTAACCTCGAGATTGCAATTGCAATCAGAAATCATATGAAGTCTGTAAAAAGCCCTTAGCAAAAGATTGTAATATTTTTAGAATTATATTGGATTTTAGGGATTTTATGATGAGTATTTATAAATTTTAACTTAATATGAATTGAATTTTTCTTTCCCGGTGCCATATGGGTAGAATTTTAATGAGTAAGTACATTTTGTATCTACTTTGTGAGCCACAGATTGAATTAGGCCATCAAAAAGCATATTCAGGAATAAGTATGTATTGATGAATATGTTGTTTCTTATTGTTTGTTACTGAATACGTATTTATCCCTGTTTTAATGTTTATATTGTTGGGTATTGCAGTTTAAAGACTAAGGTCTAAATAAACATAGCTTTTGACTGACTGACTGCATCTTATCCACCATGTTATAAAAATCTTAGTTTTCAAACTGCCCATTTCACATACAGACACCTTCTGAGTGCATCCAGACCTCCGTTCAAGATGCTTAGATTGTGGATTGTGGGACACAGCTATATTTTCTGGAGCAAAAGGTATGCAGTAAACAGAGGTATTGACAAAGATTTAGCTTTGCCAAATATAGACATTAAATGGATTGGCCAGAGAGGATTAAAGTGGCACCAATTAATGTCATTGGATAAATACTTTTTGCATCTCCAACACCCTGACCTCATAATTGTGCACTGTGGTGGCAATGACCTAAGCACTTTGACTGGGGTAGGTATGGAAATGCTTATAAAGGACACCTTCGGAGAATTAATGTCACTTTCCCCCCAAACTGCCTCTGCTTATTCTAACATATGCCAAAGACAGAAATGGAACTGGTCCAATCAATTTTGTCCACAGATTGAGAAAGCTAGGAAACATGTCAATAAAGCAGTGTCTGCTTATCTCAGAGATTTTACAATGGGGTCCATTTACAACAACAATCTGCGTTTTAATATGGATGGTATTCCTCAACAACTTTAGACTCTGCATAGGTACTTACTTATAGGTGCCAAGATTTCTCAATAAACAGAAGGGCTCTTTTTAGAGCCACCCAAGATCTAAACACATATGCTTGATGTATATTTAAAAAATATTACTTTTTTTTAGGTTTGGAGTCGCGCATCCAACATGTTTAGGTGTCGCGCACCCAACGCGTTCACACCAAGTGGCCGCGCTGGGAGTAGCGCACCCACCGCATTCACACCAAGGGGCCGCGCTGAGCGCCACGCTGGGAGCGCGACTCCTAATTTTACAGTAACTTTTTTTTAGCACCGACCACTAATTTCTTTTCTCCCCTGGGACCCCATACCCCGAGGCCTATATGCAATGTTGGGGGCCGTGAGGGGAGCCTCAATGCCCCCACGGTCCCGCCGGCTCCCCGCGTCCTCTGTAGCCGGCCTTGCTGTTCCACATGGGGAGCTGCTAACATGCAGCTCCCCGTGTGGAAAAGCAATCTCACTAGTCTGGAAGGGGTAAGGTGACTGCACACATCCTACATATTTCACTACTGCACTCTAGTGTGAATGCCTGACTTATTCTGTAAATTCATAAACAATGACTGTCTTCTAATACTACTAGAACTTGTCAACATGAAAGGTTTTTAAAGTTATGCGTCAGCAAAGACATGAAGTAACCAAATGCTTCTCACACAATGGTTCTTTAAATGCACACAGACTCACAGTTTGATTCTAGACAAGCAACACTATTCCTTGGACGTTAGCTAAACTGACATACTAGTCTGGAAGGGGTAAGGTGACTGCACACATTCTACATATTTAACTGCTGAACTTTTGTGTGAATACCTGACTCATTCTGCGAATGCCTAAGCAATGACTGGCTTCTAATACTACTAAAACTTGACAACAGGATAGGTTTTTAAGCAGTTATTTGTCAGCAAAGACATGAAGTAACCAAATGCTTCTCTCACAATGGTTGCCCAAATGCACACAGAATCACAGTGTGATTCTAGGCAAGCAACAGTATTCCTTGGACTTTAGCAAAACAGACTCACTAGTCTGGAAGGGCTAAGGTGACTGCACACATTCTACATATTTCACTACTGCACGCTAGTGTGAATGCCTGATTCATTCTGTGAATGCATAAGCAATGACTGGCTTCTAATACTACTAAAATCGGACAACAAGAAAGGTTTTTAAACAGTTATGTGCCAGCAAAGATATGAAGTAACCAAATGCTTCTCTCACAATGGTTGCCCAAATGCACACAGACTCACAGTGTGATTCTAGACAAGCAACACTATTCCTTGGACGTTAGCTAAACTGACATACTAGTCTGGAAGGGGTAAGGTGACTGCACACATTCTACATATTTAACTGCTGCACTTTTGTGTGAATACCTGACTCATTCTGCGAATGCCTAAGCAATGACTGGCTTCTAATACTACTAAAACTTGACAACAGGATAGGTTTTTAAGCAGTTATTTGTCAGCAAAGACATGAAGTAACCAAATGCTTCTCTCACATTGGTTGCCAAAATGCACACAGACTCACAGTGCAATTCTAGACAAGCAACACTATTCCTTGGACTTTAGCAAAACAAACTCACTAGTCTGGAAGGGGTAAGATGACTGCACACATTCTACATAATACACTACTGCACTCTAGTGTGAATGCCTGCCTCATTCTGTGAATGCATAAGCAATGACTGGCTTCTAAAACTACTAAAATTTTACAAAAGGATAGGTTTTGAAGCAGTTATGTGTCAGCAAAGACATGTAGTAACCAAATGGTTGCCCAAATGCACACAGACTCACAGTGCAATTCTAGACAAGCAACACTATTCCTTGGACTTTAGCAAAAAAGACTCACTAGTCTGGAAGGGGTAAGATGACTGCACACAGTCTACATATTTCACTACTGCACTCTAGTGTGAATACCTGCCTCATTCTGTGAATGCATAAGCAATGACTGGCTTCTAATACTACTAAAACTTGACAACATGATAGGTTTTTAAACAAATATGTGTCAGCAAAGACATGAAGTAACCAAATGATTCTCTCACAATGGTTGACCAAATGCACACAGACTCACAGTGTGATTCTAGACAAGCAACACTATTCCTTGGACTTTAGCAAAACTTACTCACTAGTGTGGAAGGGGTACGGTGACTGCACACATTCTAGACATTTCACTACTGCACTCTAGTGTGTATGCCTGACTCATTCTTCGAATGCATAAGCAATCACTTGCTTTTAATGCTACTAAAACTTGACAACAGGATACGTTTTTAAGCAGGTATGTGTCAGCAACGTGTAACCAAATTCTTCTCTAACAATGGTTGCCCAAATGCACACAGATTCACAGTGTGATTGTAGACAAACAAGACTATTCCCTGGACTTTAGCAAGAGAAACACAGTAGTCTTATTAAAAACAAAGGCACCATATACCACACCTCACAAATAAATAACTCACCTTTCAAATTGATTTGTAGATTAAGAAATATCTCAATCACACACCAGATTTTCTTATACAGAATGTCTGTAGTGCACTGCCCTTAGCAAAACCAAAAAATTGCATACTTCCCCCTCTCATTCTGCACAGATATACATGTAAATATCAAATCACATTGCTTTCCACATTGATTCAAATGCTAACACACATTACTATTGGTTACACATTTCAACCCTTTCCAATTGACATAACTTTCAACCCTACCCCCATTTTGCTTATTGCCTGTTACCATAGTAACAGTTCATGGAACACTCAACAGAACACACAGGTCATAAGTTCAGCACACAATGTTGCAAATCCAAACAGCAATTGTGCTTGACTTTTCAAAATATCAGCTCATCCTATGTAATGTTCTTTTCAAATAGTTTGTATTAACCAATAAGAAACATGCTTTGAAAACACAGAAACATGCAGCCTACTTTTCAGTCTATAATGTTCTCAAACAGCCAATCATTTCTCTTCTTTGTTCAAACCTGCATCTTATCCATCATTTTATACAAATCTTAGTTTTCAAACTGACCATTTCACATACAGACACCTTCTGAGTGCATCCAGACCTCCGTTCAAGATGCTTAGAGTGTGGATTGTGGGACACAGCTATATTTTCTGGAGCAAAAGGTATGCAGTAAACAGAGGTATTGACAAAGATTTAGCTTTGCCAAATATAGACATTAAATGGATTGGCCAGAGAGGATTAAAGTGGCACCAATTAATGTCATTGGATAAATCCTTTTTGCATCTCCAACACCCTGATCTCATAATTGTGCACTGGGGTGGCAATGACCTAAGCACTTTGAGTGGGGTAGGTATGGAAATGCTTATAAAGGACAACTTTAGAGAATTAATGTCACTTTCCCCCCAAACTGCCTCTGCTTATTCTAACATATGCCAAAGACAGAAATGGAACTGGTCCAATCACTTTTGTCCACAGATTGAGAAAGCTAGGAAACATGTCAATAAAGCAGTGTCTGCTTATCTCAGAGATTTTACAACGGGGTCCATTTACAACCACAATCTGCGTTTTAATATGGATGGTATTCCTCAACAACTTTAGAATCTGCATAGGTACTTACTTATAGGTGCCAACATTTCTCAATAAACAGAAGGGCTCTTTTTAGAGCCACCCAAGATCTAAACACATATGCTTGATGTATATTTAAAAAATATTACTTTTTTTTAGGTTTGGAGTCGCGCATCCAACATGTTTAGGTGTCGCGCACCCAACGCGTTCACACCAAGTGGCCGCGCTGGGAGTAGCGCACCCACCGCATTCACACCAAGGGGCCGCGCTGAGCGCCACGCTGGGAGCGCGACTCCTAATTTTACAGTAACTTTTTTTTAGCACCGACCACTAATTTCTTTTCTCCCCTGGGACCCCATACCCCGAGGCCTATATGCAACGTTGGGGGCTGTGAGGGGAGCCTCAATGCCCCCACGGTCCCGCCAGCTCCCCGCGTCCTCTGTAGCCGGCCTTGCTGTTCCACATGGGGAGCTGCTAACATGCAGCTCCCCGTGTGGAAAAGCAATCTCACTAGTCTGGAAGGGGTAAGGTGACTGCACACATTCTACATATTTTACTACTGCACTCTAGTGTGAATGCCTGACTTATTCTGTAAATTCGTAGACAATGACTGTCTTCTAATACTACTAGAACTTGTCAACTTGAAAGATTTTTAAACAGTTATGCGTCAGCAAAGACATGAAGTAACCAAATGCTTCTCACACAATGGTTCCCCAAATGCACACAGACTCACAGTGTGATTCTAGACAAGCAACACTATTCCTTGGACGTTAGCTAAACTGACATACTAGTCTGGAAGGGGTAAGGTGACTGCACACATTCTACATATTTAACTGCTGCACTTTTGTGTGAATACCTGACTCATTCTGCGAATGCCTAAGCAATGACTGGCTTCTAATACTACTAAAACTTGACAATAGAATAGGTTTTTAAGCAGTTATTTGTCAGCAAAGACATGAAGTAACCAAATGCTTCTCTCACAAAGGTGGCCCACATGCACACAGACTCACAGTGCAATTCTAGACAAGCAACACTATTCCTTGGACTTTAGCAAAACAGACTCACTGGTCTGGAAGGGCTAAGGTGACTGCACACATTCTACATATTTCACTACTGCACTCTAGTGTGAATACCTGCCTCATTCTGTGAATGCATAAGCAATGACTGTCTTCTAATACTACTAGAACGTGTCAACATGAAAGGTTTTTAAACAGTTATGCGTCAGCAAAGAAATGAAGTAACCAAATGCTTCTCACACAATGGTTCCCCAAATGTACACAGACTCACAGTGTGATTCTAGACAAGCAACACTATTCCTTGGACTTTAGCAAAACAAACTCACTAGTCTGGAAGGGGTAAGATGACTGCACACCTTCTACATATTTCACTACTGCACTCTAGTGTGAATACCTGCCTCATTCTGTGAATGCATAAGCAATGACTGTCTTCTAATACTACTAGAACTTGTCAACATGAAAGGTTTTTAAACAGTTATGCGTCAGCAAAGACATGAAGTAACCAAATGCTTCTCACACAATGGTTCCCCAAATGCCCACAGACTCACAGTGTGATTCTAGACAAGCAACACTATTCCTTGGACATTAGCTAAACAGACATACTAGTCTGGAAGGGGTAAGGTGACTGCACACATTCTACATATTTAACTGCTGCACTTTTGTGTGAATACCTGACTCATTCTGCGAATGCCTAAGCAATGACTGGCTTCTAATACTACTAAAACTTGACAACAGGATAGGTCTTTAAGCAGTTATTTGTCAGCAAAGACATGAAGTAACCAAATGCTTCTCTCACAATGGTTGCCCAAATGCACACAGAATCACAGTGTGATTCTAGGCAAGCAACACTATTCCTTGGACTTTAGCAAAACAGACCCACTGGCCTGGAAGGGCTAAGGTGACTGCACACATTCTACGTATTTCACTACTGCACTATATAGTGTGAATGCCTCATTCATTCTGTGACTGCATAAGCAATGACTGGCTTCTAATACTCCTAAAATTAGACAACATGAAAGGTTTTTAAGCAGTCCTAAAATTTGACAACATGAAAGGTTTTTAAGCAGTTATGTGTCAGGAAAGACATGAAGTAACCCAATGCTTCTCTCACAAAGGTTGCCCAAATGCACACAGACTCACAGTGCAATTCTAGACAAGCAACACTATTCCTTGGACTTTAGCAAAACAAACTCACTAGTCTGGAAGGGGTAAGATGACTGCATACCTTCTACATATTTCACTACTACACTCTAGTGTGAATACCTGCCTCATTCTGTGAATGCATAAGCAATGACTGTCTTCTAATACTACTAGAACTTGTCAACATGAAAGGTTTTTAAACAGTTATGCGTCAGCAAAGACATGAAGTAACCAAATGCTTCTCACACAATGGTTCCCCAAATGCACACAGACTCACAGTGTGATTCTAGACAAGCAACACTATTCCTTGGACTTTAGCAAAACAAACTCACTAGTCTGGAAGGGGTAAGATGACTGCACACCTTCTACATATTTCACTACTGCACTCTAGTGTGAATACCTGCCTCATTCTGTGAATGCATAAGCAATGACTGTCTTCTAATACTACTAGAACTTGTCAACATGAAAGGTTTTTAAACGGTTATGCGTCAGCAAAGACATTAAGTAACCAAATGCTTCTCACACAATGGTACCCCAAATGCCCACAGACTCACAGTGTGATTCTAGACAAGCAACACTATTCCTTGGACGTTAGCTAAACTGACATACTAGTCTGGAAGGGGTAAGGGGAATGCACACATTCTACATATTTAACTGCTGCACTTTTGTGTGAATACCTGACTCATTCTGCGAATGCCTAAGCAATGACTGGCTTCTAATACTACTACAACTTGACAACAGGATAGGTTTTTAAGCAGTTATTTGTCAGCAAAGACATGAAGTAACCAAATGCTTCTCTCACAATGGTTGCCCAAATGCACACAGAATCACAGTGTGATTCTAGGCAAGCAACACTATTCCTTGGACTTTAGCAAAACAGACTCACTAGTCTGGAAGGGCTAAGGTGACTGCACACATTCTACATATTTCACTACTGCACTATAGTGTGAATGCCTCATTCATTCTGTGAATGCATAAGCAATGACTGGCTTCTAAAACTACTAAAATTTGACAAAAGGATAGGTTTTTAAGCAGTTATGTGTCAGCAAAGACATGAAGTAACCAAATGGTTGCCCAAATGCACACAGACTCACAGTGCAATTCTAGACAAGCAACACTATTCCTTGGACTTTAGCAAAAAAGACTCACTAGTCTGGAAGGGGTAAGATGACTGCACACATTCTACATATTTCACTACTGCACTCTAGTGTGAATGCCTGCCTCATTCTGCGAATGCATAAGCAATGACTGGCTTCTAATACTACTAAAACTTGACAACATGATAGGTGTTTAAACAAATATGTGTCAGCAAAGACATGAAGTAATAAAATGCTTCTCTCACAATGGTTGCCCAAATGTACACAGACTCACAGTGTGATTCTAGACAAGCAACACTATTCCTTGGACTTTAGCAAAACAGACTAACTAGTCTGGAAGGGCTAAGGTGACTGCACACATTCTACATATTTCACTACTGCACGCTAGTGTGAATGCCTGATTCATTCTGTGAATGCATAAGCAATGACTGGCTTCTAATACTACTAAAATCGGACAACATGAAAGGTTTTTAAACAGTTATGTGCCTGCAAAGATATGAAGTAAGCAAATGCTTCTCTCACAATGGTTGCCCAAATGCACACAGACTCACAGTGTGATTCTAGACAAGCAACACTATTCCTTTGACTTTAGCAATACTGGCTTACTAGTCTGGAAGGGGTAAGGTGACTGCACACATTCTACATATTTCACAAATGCACTCTAGTGTGAATGCCTGACTCATTCTGCGAATGCATAAGCAATGACTGGCTTCTAATACTACTAAAACTTGACAATAGAATAGGTTTTTAAGCAGTTATGTGTCAGCAAAGACATGAAGTAACCCAATGCATCTCTCACAAAGGTTGCCCAAATGCACACAGACTCACAGTGTGATTCTAGACAAGCAACACTATTCCTTGGACTTTAGCAATACTGGCTTACTAGTCTGGAAGGGGTACGGTGACTGCACACATTCTAGACATTTCACTACTGCACTCTAGTGTGAATGCCTGACTCATTCTTCGAAGGCATAAGCAATCACTTGCTTCTAATGCTACTAAAACTTGACAACAGGATACGTTTTTAAGCAGGTATGTGTCAGCAATGTGTCACCAAATTCTTCTCTCACAATGGTTGCCCAAATGCACACAGATTCACAGTGTGATTTTAGACAAACAAGACTATTCCCTGGACTTTTGCAAGAGAAACACAGTAGTCTTATTAAAAACAAAGGCACCACATACCACACCTCACAAATAAATAACTCACCTTTCAAATTGATTTGTAGATTAAGAAATATCTCAATCACACACCAGATTTTCTTATACAGAATGTCTGTAGTGCACTGCCCTTAGCAAAACCAAAAAATGGCATACTTTCCCCCTCTCATTCTGTACAGATATACATGTAAATATCAAATCACATTGCTTCCCACATTGATTCAAATGCTAACACACATTACTATTTTTTACACATTTCAACCCTTTCCAATTGACATAACTTTCAACCCTACCCCCATTTTGCTTAATGCCTGTTACCATAGTAACAGTTCATAGAACACTCAACAGTAACACAGAGTTCAGAAGTTCAGCACACAATGTTGCAAATCCAAACAGCAATTGTGCTTGACTTTTCAAAATATCAGCTTATCCTATGTAATGTTCTTTTCAAATAGTTTGTATTAACCAATAAGAAACATGCTTTGAAAACACAGAAACATGCAGCCTACTTTTCAGTCTATAATGTTCTCAAACAGCCAATCATTTCTCTTCTTTGTTCAAAACTGCATCTTATCCACCATTTTATAAAAATCTTAGTTTCAAACTGCCCATTTCACATACAGACACCTTCTGAGTGCATCCAGACCTTCGTTCAAGAGGCTTAGAGTGTGGATTGTGGGACACAGCTATATTTTCTGGAGCAAAAGGTATGCAATAAACAGAGGTATTGACAAAGATTTAGGTTTGCCAAATGTAGACATTAAATGGATTGTACAGAGAGGATTAAAGTGGCACCAATTAATGCCATTGGTTAAATCCTTTTTGCATCTCCAACACCCTGACCTCATAATTGTGCACTGTGGTGGCAATGACCTAGGCACTTTGACTGGGGTAGGTATGAAAATGCTTATAAAGGACAACTTTGGAGAATTAATGTCACTTTTCCCCCAAACTGCCTCTGCCTATTCTAACATATGCCAAAGACAGAAATGGAACTGGTCCAATCAATTTTGTCCACAGATTGAGAAAGCTAGGAAACATGTCAATAAAGCTGTTTCTGCTTATCTCAGAGATTATAGGATTGGGTCCATTTACAACAACAATCTTCGTTTTAACATGGATGGCATCTATAGGAGAGATGGTGTACATTTCACAGATGAGGGTAACAGAGTCTTCCTCAACAACTTTAGACTCTGCATAGGTACTTACATATAGGTACCAACATTTCTCAATAAACACAAGGGCTCTTTTTAGAGCCACTTAAGATCTAAACACATAAGCTTGATGTATATTTAAAAAATATTAATTTGTTTTTGTTTGGACCCAACTCGTTTTGGAGTCGCGCACCCAACGCGTTCACACCAGGTGGCCGTGCTGGGAGTCGTGCATCCAACGCGTCACACCAAGGGGCTGAGTGCCTCACTGGGAGCGCGACTCCTAATTTTACAGTAACATTTTTTTTAGCACCTACCACTAATGTCTTTTCTCCCTGGGAATCCATACCCCGGGGCCTATATGCAACATTGGGGACCGTGAGGGGAGCCCCAATACCCTCACAGTCCCGCCGGCTGCCCGCGTCCTCGGGAGCCGGCATTGCTTTTCCACATGGAGAGCTGCTAACATGCAGCTCCCCATGTAGAAAAGCAATCTGGTTTGCATTTTGAAAGAGAGATCAGGTTTCCCTGCTCTCTCTTTCAAAATACAAACCAAGTTTGCTATTGCAGGGCGGGAGCCACGAGGCTCCCACCCAGCCATAGCAAACAGCAGTGTCCCAGGGGTGGTCACCCCAGGACACTGCAGGAGCTGGCCCTCGAGGGCTACAGGAGGGGACGGCCTCCCTCCCACAATAAACAAAGCACCGGGGGTGGTGGTCCCAAGGCATGGGGGCCTTTAAGCCCCCACCTATTTATTTGTGAAGCCCCGGGGGTGTGGCGGTCCCCGGGTCTGGGGGGGTTGTGAGCCCCCCACATATTTTTTAAAAGCCCTGGAGCGGTGGCGGTCCCCAGGGCTGGGTGGCCCCTTTGGGCTCTGCATTATGATAACAACATTGCCCCAGGGATTTGGCCCACCCGGAGGCTAATTGATAACAAAGCATGGGAGTCCGCGCTTCTTTTTATTTTTTTCCTCTGCCAAATCCGCGCACCCTGCCCGTATTTTGCCCCTTAAAAAAATTCATTTTTTTGCCCCGGGGGGTCCTTGTTGGACCCCCTAAGCAGGCCTAGGGGGTCAGGGTGTTTCTACCCTGCCCCCTTTTTATGCTTTGCACACTTGTTGCACTGATTTCTTGTGCCTCAGTTCTACCGAGGCACAAAATGGCTGTCAACACTTCCTGGTTTGGAGTGTTGACAGCCAATTAGCATGCATCTCGTGATAGGGAGGGTGCTCGCAGGGTGAACACAGGGTACGCGGATCCACCGCGGCCATAGATATATATGTGTTTTTACTTTTTGTTTTCTCAGCAATTACTGAACAGATTTACACCATTTAACAAAAAGGCACCTTTCTGAACGAAGGGATACCTCTTTGCCAAATTTGTAGTAATTCCGTTTAGCAGTTCGGGCTGGAGCAGCGGCTAAAGTTTCCTATGGAAAATCCGATGGGGACAACATTTTTGCGACCCCCTTTTTTTCTCGTCCCCCGCTTGCTGATTGACCCCAAAACTTTCAAAATAGGAGCGGACCGGAGCGGGCCATAAGTTTTTTAAATTTCGCGAAGATTCGTCGACCGGCACCAAAGCTATTGGAAATAAAATGTTGCGGATTTCCTATATATATACATATATTAACTACTTGCAGTCGCCAGTAGGTAGTTATAGTTAGGACCTATGTCCCATAGGTAATCCGCAACATTCTATTCCCAATAACTTTGACGCCGGTCGATGAATCTTCACAACATTTTCCAAACTTTTGGCCAGCTCTGGTCCGCTCCTATCCTGAAAGTCTCGGGGTGATTCGTCAAGCGATGGCCGAGAAAAAAAGGGGGGTTCTAAAACGTGTTTTCCCCATGCAATTTTCCATAGGAACCTTTAGTCGCAGCTACAGCCCGAACTGCTGAACGGAATTACACCAAATTTGGCAAAGAGGTAGTCCTTGGTTCAGACGCGTGCCTTTTTGTTAAATGGTGTAAATCTGTTCAGTAGTTTTTTAGATATCAAAGGAAAAAAATATATATATATGGGGGGAGCTTAACCACACATCTCATCGTGAGATCTGATTGGCTATCAGCACTTCATCCAAGAAGTCTTGGCAGCCATCATGGGACCAATATACATGATAGCACCTCATTAAAAAGCATTGCAGTTAATAGAAGGTTTTAAGACTTTAGTTACATTGTAAATCATTTGTTGATGGTACCATACTCATTTTAGGAATTGTGGTGTGTTCTAAGGTGATTTTACCATGTGAAAAAACCTTCTGCTGGGATATCATGAATCATGTTTGAAAGAAAACTATTTTATCATGCTTTTCCCATAGAGGTTTGGAAGGTGATCTATAAGCTAAACTGAGAGCATATTTTCTGTAAATTCACTTTATCTTTCTCAGTCATTTGAGAATGAAGTCTAACATTCTCAGTAAATAATGTACATCCAACAAGGGCAGAGACTGTCAGTTGATTCCTTTGTGTTCTACTGCAGCTTCCCAGTGTGTTCTAAAGAACAACTAGAGCGCTAACAGTCTTACTTATGACAAAAGAATAGCACACCTAAAGCCATCTTGATTGGAATAAAGTGCTAACTCTTAAAACATTTAATTTAAAAAGGAATAAAATGAGGGGGTTCATTTTGCCATAGAAAGTATGATTAGTGCTGCAGAAAGAAAAATTAGGGCACATTTTGAGTGACTTCACAAATTCGTTTCATTAAAAAAAATTCTGACATGCAGACTGAAACATGTACTTTCAATACCACCAGCAGACTTCCCTGGTGAGCAGTAGCTATACTAAAGTGATCTAATAAGCAGCTAGAGTGCTAACGTTCAGAATTTATGGCAAATGTGTGACACATCTGAATGCCTTTTTGATGGAACCAAAGTAAAAAACGGAAAGTATTTCCTACTGAGGAGCCTGTAGTAAATGAGAAAATGAGGATACTTCATAAAGAATAAGTCTCCCAAGATGGCCGCCAGAGACAAAAGAGCCCAAATGTAGCACAAATATCACCCAGATGTAGCCCAATGACAGAATGTCCATGAGTGTTCTAAAGAACAACAAGAGCGCTAACAGTCTTACTTATGACAAAAGTATGGAACACCAGAAGCCATCTTGATTGGAATAAAGTGGTAACACTTAAAACATTTAATTTGCAAAGGAACAAAATGAAGGGCTGCATTTTGCCATTGAAAGTATGATTAGTGCTGCAGAAAGAACAAATAGGGCACATTTTGAGTGACTTCTCAAATCCATTTCATTAAAAGAAAATTCTTACATGCAGACTGAAACATGTACTTTCAATACCACCAGCAGACTTCCCTGGTGAGCAGTAGCTTAACTACAGTGATCTAATGAGCAACTAGAGTGCTAACATTCAGAATTCATGGCAAATGTGTAACACATCTGAATGCCTTTTTGATGGAACCAAAGTAAAAAACTGAAAGTATTTCCTACTAAGGAGACTGTAGTAAAGGAGGAAATTAGGAAACTTCATAACAAATAAGTCTCCAAAGATGGCCGCCAGAGACAAAAGAGCCCAAATGTAGCACAAATATCACCCAGATGTAGCCCAAGTATAGCCCAATGACAGAATGTCCATGAGTGTTCGAAAGAACAACTAGAGCGCTAACAGTCTTACTTATGACAAAAGTATGGAACACCTGAAGCCATCTTAATTGGAATAAAGTGGTAACACTTAAAACATTGAATTTGCAAAGGAACAAAATGAGGGTCTGCATTTTGCCATAGAAATTATGATTAGTGCTACAGAAAGAAAATTTAGGGCTCATTTTGACTTCTCAAATCCTCTTCTATTTCATTAAAAAATTCTAACATGCAGACTGAAACATGCACTTCGAATACCAGCAGCAGACTTCCCTGGTGAGCAGTAGCTTTACTACAGAGATCTAATAAGCAACTAGAGTACTTACATTCAGAATGAATGGCAAATGTGTGACATATCTGAATGCCCTCTTGATGGAAATAAAGTGAACAAGCATTGAAAATGCAATAGGTCTTGTCCTCGTTTAAGTTAAAGCAATTCTGTTTGTAATTAGGTGGCTTTTTAGCTTTGCTTTTATTAGTGTTTTTCAAACTTTCATGTACATTACATGCATATGAATGCCTATATGTATATGTATATGTATGCATGCATTTATATTTGTATTTATGTAGATACGCAAATTATATACATGTTTATATATGTATGTATATATACACATACATACATATAAATGCATTTGATTGCATATATATATGTGCATATGTGAGCGTGTAGAGAGAGGTAGTGGGGCTAGAGGTGTAGAGGTAGAGCTATAGAGGTAGAGGTAGAGAAGTAGAGATAGAGAGGTAGAGGTAGAGAGGTAGAGAGTAGTAGAGAGAGGTAGAGAGGTTGTGAGTAGAGAGTGAGTAGAGTGAGTAATAGAGAGTAGGGAGTAGAGAGTGAGTAGAAGAGAGTAGTAGAGAGAGTAGCAGAGAGTAAGTAGTAGAGTGAGTAGTAGAGAGTAGTAGAGCGCGAATAGTAGAGAGTGAGTAGTGGAGAGTGAGTAGTAGAGAGTAGTAGAGAGCGAGTAGTAGAGAGTGAGTAGTAGAGAATGAGTAGTAAAGAGTAGTAGAGAGTGAGTCATAGAGAGACAGTAGTAGAGAGTGAGTAGTAGAGAGTAGTAGTGAGTGAGAAATAGAGAGAGAGTATTAGAGAGAGAGAAGTAGAAAGTAGTAAAGAGTGAGTAGTAGGGTAGTAGAGAGTGAGTGGTGGAGAGTAGTAGAGAGTAGAAGAGTGAGTAGTTCTCTTGCTCTAAATCAGCTCTGCTGACCTGGTTTCTCTCCCTCTAAAGCAGCTCTGCTGACCTGGTTCTCTTGCTCTTAAGCAGCTCTACTGACCTGGTTTCTCTTGCTCTGCAGCAGCTGTGCTGACCTGGCTCTCTGGCTCTAGAGCAGCTCTGCTGACCTGGTTCTTAGGCTCTAAAGCAGCTCTGCTGACCTGGTTCACTCCCTCTAAAGAGATCTGCTGACCTGGTTCTCTGGCTCTACAGCAGTTTTGCTGACTTGGTTCTCTCACTCTAAAGCAGCTCTGCTGACCTGGTTTCTCTGGCTCTACAACGGCTCTGCTGACCTGATTCTCTGGCTCTAAAGCAGCTCTGCTGACCTGGGTCTCTGGCTCTACAACGGCTCTGCTGACCTGGTTCTCTGGCTCTAAAGCAGCTCTGCTGACCTGTTCTTTGGCTCTAAAGCAGCTCTGTCAACTCCTACAATCGTCATGCGTGTCTGGAATCACACTGTCCAGTGTCCAGTCCTACAATCATCCTGACAGAAGTAAGTCCTTATAAACCTATCTTGCTGTCAACTACTAGCACTCTAGAAACCTATTCACTGTCTATGCAATTGCAGAATGACTCAGGCATTGAGACAAGCAGTGTTACAGTCAAATGTGCACAATGTATGCGGTCCCTAACACCTTGCAGACTACTGAGTCAGCCCTGCAAAAGTCCAGGTAATAGTTATGCTTGTCTGGAATCACACTGTGAGTCTGTGTCTACTCTTCAATCATCCTGACAGAAGCATGCCCTTATCTAATCCCTCTGCTGAAACATAAGCGCTTAACAACTTATCCTGCTGTCAACTACTAGCACTCTAGGAACTCAGTCACTATCTACGCACTTGCAGAATGACTCAGGTATTGAGACAAGCAGTGTTACAGTGAAATGTGCACAATTCATGCGGTCCCTTAACCCCTTGCAGACTACTGAGTCAGTCCTGCAAAAGTCCAGGTAATAGTCATGCTTGTCTGGAATCACACTGTGAGTCTATGCCCACTCCTACAATCATCCCAACAGGAGCATGCTCTTATCTAATCACTCTGCTGAAACATAAGCGCTTATAAAATTATTGTGCTGTCAACTACTAGTACACTAGGAACCCAGTCACTGTCTATTCACTTGAAGAATGACTCAGGCATTGAGACAAGCAGTGGTACAGTGAAATGTGCACAATCTATGCGGTCCCTTATCCCCTTGAAGACTACTGAGTGAGTCCTGCAAAAGTCCAGGTAATATTCATGCTTGTCTGGAATCACACTGTGAGTCTGTGTCCACTCCTACAATCATCCTGACAAAAACATGCCCTTATCTAATCACTCTGCTGAAACATAAGCACTTATTAACTTATCCTGCTGTCAACTACTAGCACTTTAGGAACCCTGTCACTGTCTATGCACTTGCAGAATGACTCAGGCATTGAGACAAGCAGTGGTACAGTCAAATGTGCACAATGTATGCAGTCCCTTAACTCCTTGCAGACTACTGAGTCAGTCATGCAAAGGTCCAGGTAATAGCCATGCTTGTCTGGAATCACACTGTGAGTCTGTGTCCACTCCTACATTCATCCTGATAGAAGCATGTCCTTATCTAATCACTCTCCTGAAACATAAGCGTGTATAAACATATCCTGCTGTCAACTACTAGCACTCTAGGAACATAGTTACTGTTTATGCAATTGCAGAATGACTCAGGCATTGAGACAAGCAGTGGTACTGTCAAATGTGCACAATATATGCGGTCCCTTAACTCCTTGCAGACTACTGAGTCTGTCTTGCAAAAGGGCAGGTAATATTCGTGCTTGTCTGGTATCACACTGTGAGTCTGTGTCTACTCCTACAATCATCCTGACAGAAGCATGTCCTTATCTAATCACTCTGCTGAAACATAAGCGCTTATAAACTTATCCTGCTGTCAACTACTAGCACCCTAGGAACCTATTCACGGTCTATGCACTTGCAGAATGAATCAGGCATTGAGACAAGCAGAGTTACAGTCAAATGTGCACAATGTTTGCGGTCCCTTAAACCCTTGCAGACTACTGAGTCAGTCCTGCAAAAGTCCAGGTAATAGTCATGCTTGTCTGGAATTACACTGTGAGTCTGTGTCCACTCCTACAATCATCCTGACAGACGCATGTCCTTATCTAATAACTCAGCTGAAACATAAGCGCTTATAAACTTATCCTGCTGTCAACTACTAGCACTCTAGGAACCCAGTCACTGTCTATGCAATTGCAGAATGACTCAGGCATTGAGACAAGCAATGGTAAGTCAAATATGCACAATGTTTGCAGTCCTTTACCCCCTTGCAGACCACTGACTCAGTCCTGCAAAAGTCCAGGTAATAGTCATGCGTGTCTGGAATCACACTGTGAGTATTTGTCCACTCCTACAATCATCTTGACAGAAGCATGTCCTTATCTAATAACTCTGCTGAAACATAAGCGCTTATAAACTTATCCTGCTGTCACCTACTAGCACTCTAGGAACCCAGTCACTGTCTATGCACTTGTAGAATGACTCAGGCATTGCGACAATACCTAAGCACTTATAACTAACTGAGCACTCTGTTTGCAGCACTTTCATCATTCTAGTTACTAGGGATGTTCTTATAGAATAACCTCGGCACCAACACAAGTACACATACAATATTCTGTGCACAATCCCTACAAACCTCTAAGCAGATACATGCTATTGGTACACTCCACTAAATACTGAAGTATTACTCATGCAGCCTAGGATACATCCTGTCAGTCTCATGCAGTTTGTCAATCAGACATCCAGCACTATGTTCTTATTGTATCACTCTGCCAAAACCTCAGCACTTATGGGGCAGATTTACAAGCCCCCTGCGCCACCAGTACGTCACTTTTTGTAACGTAGTGATGGCACTGGGGACTCCTCCATATTTACAAGGAGAGGAAAAGTCACCCTGCGAGGCTTTTCCTCTCCTTGAAAATACGACCCATTAAAACGCAGCACTTTGCGTTGAAGGGGCGTTCCACGGGTGTTGCTGTGTCTGTTCCCACACAAAACCCATGGAATAACACATCTCAAGATTTACGAGAACGTGTAAATCTGTTGATAAGTGTGAATGGTGCGCCACCCTAGAGGTGGTGTAGCGAGGCACAACAAGGTGAAATGTTTTCATTTCTCCTCGATTTTTCCACAGCACACATTGAAGGAGGAAAATGCCTTTAGTGATTGTTTTTGTGCAGGAAGTAGTCCCTTCCTGCACAAAAACAATCTCCCCATGACACAGATAAGCCTGCATCACTGCATGGCTGCAGTTTGTGTGCTAGTGCAGAGGGAGAAAAGAGTTGCTACATATTCATGTAAATATGTCACATCCCTGTGCTTCAGAAGTGCCACAGTGTGGGCCAGCTAAAGGGCTTGCAGTGTCAGGCTGCAGCACTTCCTCATAGATCTGCCTCTATAAATTCACCATACAGTACTAATGCATACTTTCAGTCATTACCATGCAATTATAGTTCTTTTTTTAAACAAGATAAGGTAGTTCTGAACTTTTTTTTCTTCTGTTTTTTGTTTTCTATTTGTTTTTTGTTTTTGTAGATTTTAACACATTTTTTTTGGGTGTTTTTAAAAAATTGAACAAAAAAGGAACCAAATAAACAGTTAGCTTTTGGAATTCAACATCATTCCAAAAACAATTAAAAAAAAATGCATTTGTGGTTCCATTGAGCTGCACAAATAGCATCAACTGACTGTTCACCATAACAGATGATGGTTTTGCACTTAGTGCAGTGCTGCTACATAAAAGCAAATTCTTGGTGAATGTCTTCTGGTAGTGCCGAAGTGGATTCTACGGAGGTGCTAGCAATGCCTGGTGGTAGATTTTTTGCTGCATGCCTCATTTCTTCTCGTGCCAGATTTTTTGTGTGAATGGTCCGCAGAAGTTTATACATACTCGCTGTTCCACAGGAGTATTTCATGCCACTGCCTGGCGAGAGGACCCTGTCACACAGCAAACATGTGACTTTTCTTGCATTGACCTTTGTTTCTCTGGCAGGAAAGGTGAAAATGTTCCATACCTCTGATTCAGGCCTCTGCTCGGGTTGATCTTCCTCCAAGACATCTTCATCTGAAGAATGATGAGGAGCTTGCGAACCAGATGCCATTTCTCCAATGCAATTTTTTTAAATTACCAAAAAATCCAAAACCAGCTCTGGAAGAAGAAGAGATGTCCCTCATCAACTGCTCCAAACAGAATAATTAAAATTGGTGGGTCCTTCAATAGTTACAGTGGGAAATGTTATGAACCAATCAAATCTTTTTTTTTTAGGTCAGATGGGATCCGCTCATGAAGCGCGCACCCGACGTGACTTCGCGAAAATATATTTAAAAATAATATAAGTTTATCACAAGTAGAAATATATTATTTTTATGAATACCTTAGATAATAATTTGCCCTAATATGTACATTAAAGATACGTACATATCATTTTAGAACATAAAACATTTCAAGGGAGTCGCGCACCCAGCGCGCCCAGCACGTACATGACGTCACGTGGGGCCCACCACCGCACAAGTGTCGCATACCGTAATACGCATGTGTCGCAAGTACGTGGGAGCAGGAGTCGCAGACCGGTCGCATACCGGACGCGCACACCATGTAACGTACGTATATGACATACCTGAAAAAAAACGCACTCTTCGCTCACCATACGCGGATCCTTCATGACTTTTCCAAAATGGCAGCTAGAATACGCGGACCCGCTGCAGTAGGCACGCTTTGGGTGAGCGACTCCCCCAAAAAATGTGAATTTTATTTTTTTAAGAAAATTATATAAATATATTAAAATACAAAAAAACTAAATAAATAAAAATATTTCAGTTTTATATTTATTTAAAAAAAAATTGGTGCAATTTTCAGAAAAATATATAATGGTGTTTACTAAATAAAATATTTATAAACAAACAGTTAAAAACTCTAGAAATTCAGAAAAATAGGTATAACTACTATTGCACTTAAAAATTAGCATTTCATGTTTTGGGGAAATTCAGTGAAAAAACAATAGGTTTCAGAGACATTATAGTTAGAAATTAGCATTTAAAAAACCTTTGCAATTCACTGAAAGAACCATAAGTTTCAGATAGGTTATAGTTTGGAATTAGCATTAAAAAACCTTTGAAATTCACTGAAAAACCATAAGTTTCATGAGTTTTATAGTTAGATGGACATTTCACTCGTACAAAACCATAGAAATTCCTCCATTATAGTTAGTTGTGCTAACTATAACTCGCGCGCCTGCAATGCACTGCTGATGATGTCACATATTACATCATTCATTACATGGTCAGTGACATCACTGATGACATCACTGATGACATCTCAAATGACATCAATGATGACATCACTGCTGACATCATCCAGTGAATGTGGTTTTGTTTGAAATGTAAATATCTATTATATATAAATATACCAATCTGTATTGAAGATTGAGTGGATATATAACTGTCTGGATGGAGGATTTAGCAACTGTCTGACCGTTTGTTTAAGTGAGTAATCAAATGTGTCTCACTAAATATATAGGTTAGTAACCAAACTATGTGAATGTGTGTGTCACTGTCTCTGTTGTTGTATAACCTGCTGCATCAATTGGTCACTAACTATATGAGTGGCCCCACCAAAGAGGTAATTCTCCAAGTCCTGAATGTATTTAGTAATTACATAGCTGAAAATGGCCTATGCGTTTCAGCCGTACCCTTCGACAGGACCATAGAGATATTGTCTAGAGTGTATCTCAACAACAAAAACTTTATTAAGAAACAATGGGACACAAGCCATTTATATTAAAAACAACCACATAAATGTATGCAGCAGAAATGTTTTCTTTTCTCTTTTTCCTTTTCTCTTTTTTAATGCTATTGCTGTTTGCCACTGGATGTCCCGTGCGGTCTTGCCGGCTTCTTGTTTAGGCATATTGTAATTCACTTGTTGGACTGCCTTGCCCTTGCAGGTTACTGACAATGGGACCGTCAAAAGGGAACATCTCGAAGGGTGGGTGCGCTGGCGCCTGCTCAACCGCAGTATTGGCTGGCTATGGAGCCGCGGAAATCGCTATTGTCAGAGGAGCAGAGAAAGAGGGGGGAGAAAAAACTGCCTCAATGCATTCTGCATCACGGGTAGGTCTCTCCATTCTAAAAGTGTTACATTCTGGGAAAGCCTCCATTATAATCAACCCAAGGGGGTCAACTACCTATCCACCAGAAACTGATATGGTGAGCGGACTTATTGAAACTGTATTGCCACTTGGGGGAGAAAAGACACAGAAGGACCCAAGCCTATCTACAGCTCCGGCTTCACTATTTGATTTTCAAGGTGTAGAAAACACTGACACTGGCATACAGGGAGCAGGAATATATATATATCTCCAGAAGGCAAGGCTGCGATAGGTGATACTGTGGCTTTAAGGGAGGATCTGACTGTACTTGCTCCACAGTCTATTACTTCAACCAGCCTTCACAAAATCAGCCAGCGCCAGCTTCTGTTCTGTAGGTAACTGTGAAGACCCTAAGGCATCCAGCACCGGTGGGGGTACCTGCAGACACTGATGCTGCCCACACTCCCTGAACTGGAATGGGTGAAGTAACCCAGGACTTCCCTAATGGATGGCAACAATTGGACTGGCACATTTGGGCCTTTGTGTACTGGCGTAGTGCCAAGATATTTAAACTACGCCGAGTACATACATCAACTGGCTGTGTCTCCTTACTTACTTAGAAATAGTTGCATGTGATCTCTGCCCGTCTTTGTCTCCCATCTGTTGCTGGCGCCACTCCTGCTGTGTTGTGCTCAGGGTGTGCAAATTCATCATCATCATCCTCAATATCTGTTAATCCTACTGCTGTTCCTTTCCTAGTGGCAAGGTTGTGCAGCATTGCCGCAAGTTGCAATGATTTTACAGCAGATGAGGGGTGACTACTGACGTGTGCCTCTGCTTTTGTGGAGACAGCGGAACCTGATTTTTAACAGCCCAAAGGTGCGCTCCACAACGTTGAGTGTAGATTTGTGTGCCACGTTGTATCGTCTCTCACTCGGGGTTGATGGGTTCAGGTAAGGAGTGAGGATGAATGAGCTGAAGGCATATGCTCTATTGCCTATGTGGAAAAGAGAGAGCCATTAATCACATGTACAACAACACCTATATCTGCAGTATCTATCAGGGTGTGTCACAGTGTTTTACCTAGCAGGTATCCTTCTCCGAATTCCTCTGCTGCCAGGCGTGTGTAGATCCCACTGTCCTGGAAGATGTAGGAGTCGTGGGTGCTTTCAGGGAATTTGGCCATGATGTCTGTGATTATGTTGGCAGAATCACAGATTACCTGCACCTTTATGGAGTGGGTGGACTTTCTGTTCCTGTAGATGTACTCAGTGGCTGCAGGTGGGCAGATTGGGATGTGTGTGCCATCAATACAGCCGATGACATGTGGGAACTGTGCCATTCGGTAAAAGTCAGTCTTGGTCTTTAGCAATTCCCTTTGCTGGGGCATCTGTGCGCTCTATAAATCAGGCTAACATAACATAACATGTGTGTCAGGCAAGCTGAAGTAATGATGCATTCTCTGCATCATGGACTCCAGGAACTTCCTGAAGAAACTGGACAGGCAGCTCTGGGACACCCCATCTACCACAGCTATCACCCCCTGGTAACTGCCAGATGCAAGTAGGTGTAGGCTACAGAGCACCTGCACATGTGGTGGTATGGCGTGCGCCCTTGGTGTTGGGTGCTCCAGGAGTGGGTGCAGGTCCCTTATCAAGTCCAGGATGGTGTAGGGTTGTAGTCTGTACCTTTCATGGATCTCTGCCTCAGTAAGTTGGAAGAGTGTGATCCGCTGTCTGTAGACTTGCTCCTCCCATCTCCAGATCCTCACTTCTGCAGCCTGTAGCCGTAGCCGCCTTGCTATCACATAGAAAGCCACCATTCTGATCACACTGTTGCATTTTGGGGCCTGTTTTATGGCCTGCACCTGGTTACCACCTGCTTTCAATCCATGGTAATTACCGACTCTTAAATATCAAATTTCATGGATTTCTTAAATAACGTTTTTTCCTACGTCTCTTTCATCGTTTTTAGCGTTTCTTATTTTCCGAATCGGTATTTTGCGATTCAGTATTTTCCGAATCGGTATTATTAATTTCGGTATTCATGAATCTGTAGATTCCGATTCGATGATGAGGAATCGGTCTTTACCGACTCTTTTTTCCCGAATCATTCCCTACATCGCGCATGCCTATTTACCGGTCGGTAACGATGAAATTTACGGAATTTCTCCATTACAGACCGGTATTTGGCTACCTACATATGGCCTTTAGTCTTTTTAACTGAAACTCATATAGCGTACAAGGATTGGACATTGCTTAATCAACTTGGCTATAGTCTTGTCGTCTGCTCATCTAAAAAAGTTTCAATAAGGGGTGTGGCTATACTAGCTAGTACATTTTTGGATTATAAAACTGATCGGGTTATGGCTGATGCTAGGGGGAGGTGGGTTCTTGTTCAATTGGCGGTCCATGGCATTAAATATGCTTTAGCTGTGATTTATGGACCTAATGCAGATGACCCAGTGGTTTGAAACGCGCTTATGCTAACTCTACTCAAATTCCAGGGAACGTTAATAGTTATGGGTGATTTTAACTGTGTCATGAAACAAACTTTAAAGTCAACCTCTCGGCGCTCGATCACAAGGCTGCCTAAAGTACTGACTTCAATTTTGGAACTTGCTTGTTTGCATGACATACAAGATGTTTGGCGGGCTTTGCATCCAGACACACCGGGGTTTACATTTTATTCCTGTTCACACAGGCAATATTCAACGCTGGATATGGCCTGGGTCAGTAACACAGTCCCAAGTCCAGCTAAGATGGAGGTTTGTCCTAAGATCACCTCGGACCACATTCCAATTTTATTAATAATTCAACCAACAACTTCTATTAAGATAGGACGGCCTTTCTCTTTCCGCCGTTACTTGCTATCTGATGAGTATACTTTGCATATGGGGAAACTCGAATTTCTGCATTTCAATACTGACACTGCGTCTCCCCACATGATATGGGATTTCACGAAGGCATTCATAAGAGGCATCACTCAGCAATTCACCCTCCTGTGATAACACAAATATGTTTTTAATTCTAAAGAAGACGAATCCACCAACAGTTTGTGGATCGTACCGTCCGATTTCATTTATTAATGTTGATGCCAAATTGTTCGCAAAGATTTTGGCTAATCTCTTTTCTCCATTAATGGTGAAATTGGTTTCTGGGCAATAGCATGAGCATGGCTTTTTCAAAGGAAGAAATACGTTGACCCACATTAATATTGATATTATGGCATTCGATCTGGATGAGCAAATTAATGTTAAAATAGGTGTGATACTTTTGGACACGGAGAAAGCGTTTGATCGGGTGGCATGGGACTATCTTTGGCCTACTCTTTCTGCAATGGGAGTTTCTGATCGTTTTTTGATATGGGTAAAGGCGCTATATTGTTCCCCTCAGGTTAAATTAAGTTATGATGGTCTACAGTCCAGGGTTTTTCGGATAGATAGGGGTACACGACAGGGTTGCCCTTTCTCTATCCTATGGTTTATCCATATCTTGAAACTTTAATTCGAGTACTTGTGATGAATCAAGGAATTCAACCACGTTCTTATGGACTTAACAAACTGAAACTTAACGCCTATGCAGATGATATCGCAATTTACTCTACGGATACGCACGGTCTTTTGAATTAATTACTCGAGAGGCTGATAGATTTGGCACCTTTTCTGTATACAAATTAAGGCAGCATGGGACGATCAACGTTGGTTGGATCTCTATGAGGCCAGCTTGTCTGCCAACCAGCTCAAATTTTGGCAGGTAGTTAAATGGGGAGGGTCTGGTGATACACAAACCCCGGCAAACCATGTTCCAGCCGAGATCTGGGTCGAGTTTTTCTCGAACCAGTTCAGTAGTATGCCAATAGGAAGCCACACCATAGGGGAGAGTGATCTGTTCCTCTCCCCGGTCGTTAACTGTGGGAGTATAGTCTTTTCTGAATCCGAGACAGAGAATGCACTGAAACAGGTCAAATCTGGTAAAGCACCAGGTATGGACCGTGTCCCATCAGATATTTTCAAGTATGATATGGAAAATTGGGTTCCTTATATTACCTCCCTAGCCAATGCCATCGCTAGAGGTGCGGGAATTCCAGTCTCCTGGAAAGGGGCTGAGATTCTCCCCGTACAGAAAAAAGGGGATAAGTCTAATGCGGCGAACTATCGCCCTATTAGCCTTATTGACGCCCTACAAAAGGTAATTGCGAGAATGTTGCTGGGAAGAATCCAGTTTTGGATGAGGGAAAATAACATCCTGTCCCCATTACAGGCTGGCTTTAGGGCCAGTACGAGCACTGTCGACCAGGTGCTAAGATTTATTATGATCTACTGGAAGACAGTGCATCTAGGAGAAGGCACAATATATGCAGCATTCGTAGATCTCAAATCTGCATTTGATCTGGTCCCAAGAGAAAAGATTTGGGTAGCTCTAAGTAAAATGGGAATGCCTCCTGAACTTCTTGAGTTAACAATCAGGTTACACGAACAAAATTTTGCCAGAGTGAGATGGGGTAGCCAGGGCCAGGTGACAGAATCTTTCCCTGTGACTCGAGGAGTAAGACAGGGGTGTGTCCTGGCACCATCCCTGTTTTTACTCTTCATTAACCAGGTAGTGCAGTTTCTTTCTACCACACCAACAGATGCCCCAGTCTTGGGTGGGACCAAGTTCCCACTTTTAATCTTTGCCGACGACACCCTAATTTTGGCAAAAACACAGGTGGGTCTCCAGACTGCTATAAATAAATTTGTGGAGTTTTGTAGTATAAATGACTTAGAAATTAACGTCTCGAAAACCAAATTCATGGTCTTGACCAAGCACAAACCGCTAAGGGGTTATGTAACGATGAATGGTACCATCTTGGAACAAGTGGGGGTAATGACCTACCTAGGGGTGACTATAGATTATAGGCTACACTGGAGGGAGCAGATCGAGGCACTATGCTTAAAATTTGCTCGTTTATCGGGTTGCCTTGTTAAAGAACAGCGCTGCTCCCTAACGAAAAGAATTCTGCCAGCATTAAAAATCTATAAAGCTAAAATCAGCTCAGCCATCCTTTATGGCTCGGACTTATGGGGAAATGTAGATCTTGCCCCTCTGGATAAAATCCAGAATAACTTCTTCCGAAGCTTGGTTGGTCTCCCACCATCGACACCATCACTTCCCCTTATGCTAGATATGGGCTGCCAATCCATTAAAAACCAGGCACAATTTAGGATGGTCGCCTTATGGAGACGTATCTGGTCCACATTGGAATTATCTATGTTTGCTAACGAGATTCTGGATGTGCGATCGTTACTAGGATCAGGGAATACACCCTGGTTTAAAACCGTGAAGGCTACACTTTCTAGAATGGGTCTCCACATGCAATGGTTAGATCCGGGAAACCAGGTATTCCCGTCAAAAACAGAATTTAAACTATTGTTTTGGGCCACTGTAAAGGAAGATCTGGTTCTGCTTTCTAAGAATTCTAATTTGACTGGTACTTTCCTGCTCCACAAAGTAGTTTCACAAACCGAGACCTACTGGGACATTATCACTAAAAGTGTAGATAAGAAACTCTATCACCAATTTAGAGTTGGTACGCTACCAATAAGGGAATATACAAACAAATGGCAAAAAAACTTGTTCTTGTACTGTCCCTTTTGCAGTGATCAAAGGGAATCATTGGGCCACTTTCTTTTCGCTTGCCCCGCTTATTGCGCACCACGCCGGAAATGGCTTAAACCCATATGTAGAAGGGTAAACGTACGGGTGTGTGAAGAAGCGTTGCACATCTTAAGATCTAACACAGCTGAGTGGTTATCCATTGGTATGGCAAAATACCTTGGATGGGCCTGGATTATCAGAGCAAGGCACATTAATGATGACAAAAGAGGGAATAGCCACAGCAGGACCATACCAATATGAGTTGTTCAATGTTTACAATTGAAAAATCTGAATATTTTTTAACTTTTAAGGAAATAAAACGTCTTCTTTTGATGAAATGTAATTTAATCGTTTTTTAAGGAAAATTGTTTGTTTACAGTGTACTTTTTAAAGATTCGTATTCTTCAAAGCTCTATTTATGTATATGTTTTACATGTTGTCTTTTATGAAGAAAACTTCGAAATAAAGACGTTAAAAACTGGAACTGTATACAAATTAAATATTGATAAAACTCAGATCCTATTGAACTTTAAGCCAGATACCCCTATAATGGGATCTTGTCTAGAAGCCACATACTTTGGCATTGGATCAACCCTCAGATCCAAAACATCATTAAATTAAATTATGAAGCATTGTTAACTGAGACGGTTAAGAAATTTAAGAATTGTCACAGGCTTCCTATTAGTGTCATTGGATGATGCAATATTGTTAAAATGACAATCCTTCCTAAATTTCTTTATCTATTTAGGTCTATTCCATTGAAACTGTCAAATTTGTTTTTTAAGAAACTAGATGGGATAGTAGGCAGCTTAGGCGCGCACCTCAGGCTAATAAATTCTTAAAATACCCCTTTAAATAAGGCAGCCTTGCACTTCTTGACTTTAAATTGTACTACTGGTCTTCCCTTAGGAGTAGATTTTGTAGCCTTCTTTCTAGTAAGGGCCAAGACTTTAGTCATAAACTTATGCTAAACCAGGATAGCTGCAGATTTCTTTATCGAATACATGATCCCAACTACTTAAAGAGAGTACGTTTCAAAACAGTGAGGGGCTTAGCTACTGTTTGGCGGGAAATAGACTCTACGCACTCTCTGCTGACTCATTTTACCAAGTTTTCGCTGTGGGATAATCCATTCCTTTCAGACATATTCCAGGATAGTATCGCTAAACAGTGGGCTCGCCTTGGGGTAGATAAACTAGTGTACCTCTATGATGGTGATGGCTTTCGTACTTTCCAAGATTTGAAGGATTCTTTTTCCATACCACGCCAACACTATTATAAGTATTTTCAATTTAGGGATTATTTCATGAGGTTACAAGGGCTCAAGTCAATGGAACCCCATCAATTATAGGCTTTATTTCATGAATCTCTTCAGGATAAAGCATTCTGTGCTGCGTATCGACTATTTAGCCAGGATAAATATAATCCTCTTGCTCTTTTGGCCGGGAAATGGAGTGCAACTCTGGTTGAGGAAATACCTGTTACAAGTCTCGAGGCTGCACTTTCTACAGTAAAATATGCAGTATGGTCTATTAAGCTAAGACTCCAACAATTTAAAACTATTTGTATGTTGTACTACAAAACTGACAAGATAGCTAGATGGGAACACACAGCGACTCAGCACTTAAGTAATAGGATGAGTTGTCCTAAATGTGAGGAATATGGTGTTAATATTACTCATATGTTTGCTACGTGCTCTAAGTTAGTGAACTTTTTTGGTCGGGAAGTCATGTCTATTTTAAGAAACCGTCTTGGATTGGATGGGGCCCTCACCATCAGAGAGATAATGATGGGCTACAGAGATAGTTCGTATCGGGCAAAGGGTGCACTAATAGCTATGGTAATAGTTACTGCTAGACTGGCTATAGCTCATGTTTGTATTTTTCCAAAGCTGTGCAATGTAATAGAATGGTGGATCATTTGTATCGAGATTTGTGAATGAGAAAAAGCTATGGCTAAGGCTAGAGGCCTTAGGGCACTACAGAAATGTAACGCTATGTGGCAAGGTATGGATCAGGGTTGACGCACTAAATATTCCTTTATCTGTTTGTGCTGTTTATAATCTATTGATTTTTTTCCCTCCATTTTACTTCTTTTTCATTAAATGTATATGAAAAGAAAAAGCATGTAATAGGGTATTTCTTGTTTGTATTTCTGTGTTTGTCTCATTTGCAAAATAAAAAAACAAACCTTATCTTTTTTAATGCTCATTTAACACCAATGGTGACACCGTAGATGTTATGTTATGTTAATGTTTTATTTATACAGCGCTCGTACGCCCACAGGCTTCATGGCGCTATCGAAACTTTTGAACACAACACAGCCTCTGGGTACTTTGAGCAAGAGTAGATCATGTCTCAGTTTAATTGCAATAAGCTTGTCTAAAAAGCTAAGTTTTAAATGCCTGTCTAAAGGAGAGAAGGTCCTCACTCTGTTTCAGAGTCAGTGGCAGAGAGTTCCACAAGGAGGAGGCAAGAAAGTGGAAACTACTACCGCCCTGGCGCTTTTTCCTATATACTGGAGTCATCAGTAGCTCTTGTTGGGCTGATCGAAGATTTCGTGAAGGGATGTACTTACAAACTAAATTCCTAATAAATTTCGGGCCTTTGCCCTGCAGAGCTTTAAAAATAATACAACCAGCTTTAAAACTAACTCTCTGAGCCACTGGTAGCCAGTGAAGTTTTTCTAATCCTGATCTAATGGATTGCCATTTAGGTTGTTTAAAAATAAGCCTGGCTGCCTGATTTTGGACATATTGTAGTCTCTTCAGCTGACCTGCTGGGAGACCGAGATACAAGCTGTTGAAAAAATCAATCCGTGATAATATTAAGGCAGCAATTGCCTGAATCAAGGCAGAGTGAGTTAAAAACTGGGATATTTTCTTTATCTTTCTCAGCTGAAAGAAACTGGTTGAGACTACCGTCCCTATGTGGCTTTTTAATGAGAGATCCTCACTAAGAGTTACCCCTAAACTCTTGACTGTGTGGGACTTAGTAGGTGGAATACCCATGTTAGATGGCCAGAAATGGGGACCCCAACTGATTTCACTCTTCCCGGGCAAGATAAGTTCTGTCTTGCCCGGGTTGAGTTTGAGGTAATTTAGATTCATCCATCTCTGGATGTGAGACATGGTATCCTGAAAGTCTGCCACAGCATCAGGGGAGTCTAATGCAAAGACCAATTGCAGATCGTCTGCATAATTAAAAATTGTGACTTTCCGATTTTTCAGGGAGTACAATAGAGGACGTAAATATAAATTAAAAAGGAGTGGGGAAAGGGATGATACCTGAGGGACACCGCAGGTGGAAACAATTTTTGGTGCTGTGAATGACCCCAATCTGACTGACTGAGTACGTTCAGAAATAAAAGATTCTAGCCAGCTCAGAGCTGGGCCCCTGATGCCGGCCTGCTCGACACGGTTGACAAGAATGGTATGGTCAACCGTGTCGAACGCAGCCGACAGATCAAGGAGCACCAATGCCTTGTGGGCCTCTCTATCTGCGTTAGATCTCAGGGTGTTCTGGACCGCGAGTATCACTGTCTCGGTGGAATGGCCCGGGCGAAAGCCTGCCTGATTCGGTTCTAAATAATCGGTTAGTTCGATGAAGCTCGAGACACAATTAGATACGTGAGCCTCCAGAATTTTAGACAGATAGGGTAACAGGGAGATCGGCCTATAATTGGAAGGGTCATGTGGGTCAATGCCAGATTTTTTTATCAAAGGGATCAACAGGGCCTGTTTAAAACTGGTACTTTACCCTGGGTATGTGATTCATTTAATAGAGAAAGAACGCTTTGAGGGATAGCGAGTCCTATCTCTTTAAAAATGTGAGGGGGGCATATATCATCGGGAGATCCCGATTTCACCCGGACCATGAGTTCCGAAAGAATTTTTGGGTCAATGGGAGAGATATTATCCAGCGTTTGAGGATTGAAAAATGTGTCGTTTAGTGGGCTTGAGGTAAAGGAACTGGTTATATTCTGTTTGATATTGATGATTTCATCCTGGAAGAAATCATTCAATGAGTCGCACAGTTTTTGAGTAGGGTTGATAGGAAGAGTTGTCCTATCATCATTGCAAAGATCATTTACGATTTCAAATATCTGCTTAGATTTGTTCGAGGAATTAAAAATATTTGCAGAAAAATAGTCAGTCTTATGTCTTAAAAGCGTTTTTTGGTACTGTTTCCTCGCTAGGCAGTAAGTCTCTTTGTCCTCTGATAGGTAGTTCGCTCTCCATTTCCTTTCTTTCTGTCTAAAACTGAGTTTTAATTTCTTCAGTTCTGGGGTAAACCATTTATGAGCTTCCTTCCCTCGTGATGTAGAAAAACTTACTAGGGGGGCATGTAGGTTAGCCGCTTGGCATAGCCACTGTGAAAGTGCCTTGTCACTAGATTCTATATCCGTGTCCTAAGAGGGAAGGGTGGTAGCTAAAGTTTTGAGGAATGCGGGTAAGTCCGCCGACCTCCACTTCCGAATTTGTCTGCCAGCTTGTGGCCTAGGTTTAATAGACCCTTCTATAGCAAAAGAAAATTGGATTAAAAAATGATCTGACCAGCTACAAGGGCATAAGGTGGGCGAAATTAAAGGCAGGTTGAGTGTCCAGATTTGGTCTAAACTATGGCCTTTCTGGTGAGTAGGAGAGTGGATGTGCTGTGTCAGGTTAAGATCCATAAATAAGTCTTTGAGTTCTGCTGCTTGGGGGTCCGATATGAGGTTATCAAACCAATAGTTCAGATCCCCTATTAGGAGAACCTTGGAGCAGTTGACAACACAAGAAGCCAATTGCTCTGCCAAAAGAGAGGGGAAGGTAGCCATGTACTGCGGAGGGCGGTATACTAAAACCAGTACTAGCGCTCCACTATCAGCATTTAACTTGATAACAATGCTTTCAGAGTCTGGAAGAGATAACGATGGAAGTTCTCTAAATAGATGGGTTTTACGAATAATGGCCGCCACCCCCCCCCCCGTTTTTCCTGGGGGGCGATTAGCTGAAAGGATATAATAGTCAGAAGGGAGTGAAGCAAGTATATCTGGTAGTGAGTCAGGGGTACACCAGGTCTCAGTTAAAAGTAGCATGTCTGGGCGGTCGTTAGTCAATAAAAGAAATATGTCTACCTGATGTTTAATCAGAGACCTAGTGTTAAGGTAGATGCAGCGAAACTCTAACCTCTGTTTGCTAGAAGTGCCCTGACCTGCATGTAATGTACCTGTAGTAGAAGGGTCTATATCCGCGGTGACTTTTGATATGCCCGATTGAGAAGTACGTTTTAATACATGCAAGGGTAACCTCGGGCATAACTTACCAGCTGGTCTAAGTGTCACAAGTTCCATAGCAGAGTAGGTGAAAATGTGTTCAGAGTATGTGGCCCCGGGTCCCGGACGCGCGCGGACGGGCGCAGACGGGCTTGCCTTAGGGGCGCCTTCGGTGCGCCATCGGCGCGCCCGCTGCGCACGTCCGCTGCGCTCCCTGAGGCACATTGCGTTTTATGGGAGGGAGCCTCGGGCAACTGGACCGATGACTCTGGTCCCAGTGCCCTTCAGGCTCCTCCCAATATGGCGCCCGCACTCCACCGGACCGGCACGAGTAGCCGGGGTGAGAGAGCCGCCCTCCACACAATCGGCAGGAAAGCCGCGATGGACCGGGGCGGAGGGGAGCTCTGCACAGCAGGTAGGAACAGCTAAAAGCAAGCTGGTATCGGCGATAATTTTAAAAGGGCTAAGCGTCTGCCTTAACTCTGCAGAACGCCGCAAAATAACAATTTTCGCCGATTATATTTTTAAATTGCTAGCTAAACAAACAGAGATAATTAAAATGCTTCAGCAAGGTTAAAAGAGTTACACTGCCGCACAATGTGTATCCCAGAGCGCGCTGCGTCCCAGCAGTACCAGGAGACTGCCACTAACCTGGTAACCACAGGAGAAAACAGCACGCCACAATCGCTTTATGGGAGGGAGCCTCGGGCAACTGGACCGCTGACTCTGGTCCCAGTGCCCTTCAGGATCCTCCCAATATGGCGCCCGCACTCCACCGGACCGGCACGAGTAGCCGGGGTGAGAGAACCGCCCTCCACACAATGTGCATTATGTGTCAGGAGAAGGAGGAGAAGGAGAAGAGAAAGTATAAAACAAGAATTAAAGAATGAAAAACTATGAAAAAATATGAAAATATGTATAAACAGCAGAGAATGAGAGTGGGAGGGAGAATGAGTATGAGACGGAAGGAGAGACAGGTTCAGAGGTTGCATGCGGGAGGTCAGTAATTGGATGGCAGAAAACTGCCTTAAACTCAATTCAGCAAAGACGGAAGTGCTGCTATTTGGGTCCAGAGACAACTTCTGGTCCCCACGATGGTGGCCAGAGGAAATGGGGACCCCCCCTTCGCCGGTGGCAAAGGTCAAAAACCTGGGGGTACTAATGGACGACTCTCTGTCCTTCAGGCCACAAATTAACGCACTATCCTCAACAACCCACTTTGTGCTAAAAACCATTCGGAAAGTCCTGCCATTTCTGGCGGACGAACATAGGAAGACAGTCGTAACAGGACTGGTGATGTCCCGACTGGATTACTGCAACGGCCTCCTGCTGAATGCCCAACAGGGGTTGCTAAACAAACTCCAAATTCTGCAGAATGCAGCAGCCCGCCTGATCACGGGGACACCCAAGTTTGCCTCGGTAGCGCAGGATCTGGTGAAGCTACACTAGCTACCAGTACGTAAAGAATACTTTTTAAAGCGCTCTGCGTGATCTTCAAGGCAGTGCATGGTCTAGGCCCCCATTTTATGAAGCAGCTCGTCCAGTGGTACAAGCCTGCAAGATCCTTAAGGTCGGCTGAGCAGTGGCTGGTTGCAGTCCCTAGAGTCAGGAAAGCTCGCTGGGGGTGCAGGAGCTTCTCCCTGGGCGCGGCAAAGTCCTGGAACGCGCTGCCACTGAGCCTCAGACAGAGTCCTGATCTGCTGTCATTCAGGAGAGCCCTTAAGACATGGCTCTTTACACACTAATCCCTCAACACACGTATACTAGTGATCACCCAGCGCCAGGACACCTCTGGGTAACAGTGCACTTTAAAAATGTCAAAAATAAATAAATAAATAAATAAAATAAGAGAGATAGAGAGAGGATCAATGGTAAAGTACCCTCTATGTGTGCATATCCAAAGGGAATGCGTCTAACCATCAATTACACAAATTATATGGCATACAATCAATTTATCATTGGATTCACATGAATATTTGCCTTCCAGCTATACATCTTGGGACATTGACCCCTTTCCCTTGTTAAGGACAAGAGATACTCTTGCTCCTGTCTTCCAACAACATTTAGCACACATCTCCAATGAATCTTCCATATTATCATCCCCTGACACAAGTGGATTTGTTCAAGCTGGATATCACTTCATATTTTAGCCTTTTGAACCTGTCAACATTCAGCTATAGTCAAGGTATATACAGTACATCATCTAATCATCTAAATAGTTACTAAGGCGCAAAGTGTTTCATCTTCTGTTTGAACCATCAGTAACAACTCGCCCAAATTAATTATTGCACTATTGCTCAAATAGAGACATGCAATCTAACACTGAAAAGCTGCAAAAAAAATACAGTAATTCTACAAATTGCTTGTGCACTTCTAAGCTGCTAGCTATAGGTTATCCCTGGGGTCCATCTCCAGGGCACCTTATATTCATATATTATTACATTTTCTTACTAGGAAGGATGTTAACCGTATCTAAGATACATGCCAAAGTTGACACTAAGGGGCCGATTACGATTGCGGAAGGTCTGCCACCACCAGCCGTGCGGTGACGGTCCTTCTGCAATCAGACCGAGATGTTCCTCCACCACATTATGAGGGCGGGGGGAATTGCGTTTGCACTGCGTCGGACACAAAGACCGTCTGCCACAGAACCGCCACAGGCAATCGTTGCGATTGTCTGGTGGAGCGGTCTGCATCCATGAATTGGTGGCGTTACCTAGCAGGCACCGTCCACCAAATCACAATGCTGTCTCCAGCTAGCCAGGCTGGTGGAGATTGGCTCAGGGGGCCTGTTGCGGACCACCCTGGTACAGGGGGAGGTGTGGGTGCACTGGGGGGTACCCATGGTACCCCCCCTACATTTCACTGCACCGAGTGGCAGGCACAGTGTGGTGCCTGCTACATAGTGCAGTGAAATGCACAACATGCTATTTTAACTTCGCGGGGTGCTGCTGTACGCAGCACCCGCTGCAATGTTAAAATGCAAAATGCAACCAACATGGTGGAACTCGCATCCTTCTTGGTGTGCGGAACCGTCGCATGTTTTGCGGATGGTCCCAGTACCACCACGATGGCGGATGGACTCCAGTCCGTCCGCCATCGTAATGAGGCCCTAAGTAACCATTAAGAACTTTGTGCTGAATTATCAGTCATTGAAATGAGAAATCGAGATTTCCCAAATATACATAGCAGCATCATAAGCTGTATCGAAGTGCAAAGTGCAAGAGTAAGATAGGTCGCTCAAAAAGCTCGAAGGTACCGGTATGAAGTACTTATAATATAAATACATTGCAGCATATAAGGTTAATCAAAGTGTGATATGCAAAAATAAGGTAGCAGAAATATAAAGTACAAAAGTTAAATATCAATATAGCAGCTTCTAAAGTTGGTTAAAGTGTAAAGTGCAAAGATGAGTAAGCTTTCTATTCAGGGGGCATCCAGCCAATCAGAGCATTACTGTTGGTGCGTGCATTCACAATTCATTGCAAATCCTTCGTGGCCAGAGATATCACTATCATTTTATACTTCAATTTCTCAAAAACTGCTGAACAGATTTACTCAAAATAAGCCAAAGGCACTTCCTTGAACCAGCATCTACCTCTCTACCAAAAGTGGTGTAAATCCATTCAGGGGTTCGGGCTGTTGAGGTGGCTAAAGGTTCCTATGGGAATTAACATTTCAAATGCAACCTTATTTCATGCCCCAAATTCTCGGTTCCCATTGCACAGATCAACCCCAAGCTTTCCTAATCAATAGTACCCACCGTGACACTTTTTGGGAAAATGTCATGCAGATTAGTCAAACAACGTCAAAGCAATAGCCAAGTAAAAAAATGCTTTTCCTATGGAAACTAACTCCTAACTATAACTACCTACTGGGGACCGCCAGTATGTAATATATCAATCAGTGAATCAGTCATCAATTTTATTCTGTAGAATACCATAAAAGTTACAATAAAAATATCAGAGCAACTCATCTAATTCATTCTTTAAATACAGACAAGAATAAACATTTTAACACCTTCTTTGCTCATGACGAGCTCAGCTCGTCATGAGGCACGGTGCTCGTGTGCTCATGACGAGTAAGTATAGGCGAATTTTGCGAATTCACAGTACGTGAATTCGTGCGAAAGCGTACTCGCGGTCCGCAAATTCACAAACTTTTGCAAAATTGCAGATTTTTTTATTTTTGTGGGTTTGCGGGATTGTATTCAGCGCGCATGCAGTCGTACATCGGCGCGGCCATCTTGTTTTCAGTGTTCGCGTAGCGTATTTCCGTTTCCGGGCGCTAGTTGCAGGCTCACGTTGTGCATTTCCTACGTGCGGGGCGCAATTGCGTGTTCGCGTCCGTTTTTGCGTGCTCGTGGGGGAAATATTGCGCGAACTTACCACGAGGTCGCAATGGGCAAGGCCATCTTGTTTTTCATTCATTGCTATGGTTCTGGCCATGCTTTTTCAATCCTCCTTCAATCTTTGTAATCCTTTGTTTGTTTGAACTTTAAAAAAATCTTTTTTGCTCATTATCTATCACTCTATTTTTGTACATCTATATTTTGTGTTTTTTTCTACTTTTCGTTACTTTAAAACTACTTTTTTAACTCTATTTTCTTTTATTTACTTTTTCCCTATTATTTCCTATTTTATTTTCCTTTAGCTGTCCAGGTCCCGCACCCCGTAGCCGGCTCCCTTGCGGGCGCTTAAGGGGGGAGGCTGTAAGTCCCAGGGAGATCTTCAGCGCGGTGGAGGTGGCGGCACTGGTCTTCTTCGTGCAGCGCCACCTCCCCAAGACCGTCACGGCAGGCGGCAGGCCCGGTACCGGGTACGGCCTCCAGGAGCGTCACCAGCTATGGGGGAAGGTGTGCCAGGCCATGTATCGGGAGTCTGGGGTCTGGCCCACCTACAACCAGGTGACACACCGGTGGTCGGACATACTGGACCGGGAACACGACCTGCTCGACCTGCTTGGCGTGGAGATCCCTGGGCTTGGTGAGTACTAGTAGCTATTTAATCACTACTTTGTTGTCTTCTGCTCAGTGTTATGATATTGCAAATATTTTTTTTTTCCGAAGAGGAAGAATGCTGCTGATTACATTGCAGGTAAATTATGTTTCTAAAGCTTCTGTGATTGCAGGTGCTCGCCTGCTCACTGGCGGTGCTACTATACTTACTTGTTTTAATTTTGTGCTCAATTGGCCTGAGTGATTATGTATGAATGTACTTTACAGAACTGCGTAATGCTAGACACTAGAGATTATAATGCAGGTAAATTATGTTTCAAAAGCTTCTGTGAATGCAGGTGCTCGCCAGATCACTGGCGGTGCTACTATGCTTACTTGTTTTCAATGTTGTGCTCATTTGGCCGGAGTGATTATGTATGAGTGTACTTTACAGAACTGCGTAATGCTAGACCCTAGAGGCTCAAGTCCAGTCCTTCCTTTGTACTCCTGCCACTAAGAAGAGATAGTGGTGGTGGATTGATAGTTTGAGTATATTATGACTGGTTATTTAGTAGGAAACTTTTTAGTGGTCTGTAATCATGATGGACTGTGTCTGTCACTTCGCGTGCTGCTGTTGTGCTGCCAGTCCTAGTAGAACCTTTTATGTAGTTGGTTTAGTGAGTTTCATAACTTTCCAAGTAGACGGTCCGCGAATCCTGCAATACTAATATCCTGGTAGACCACATCAGATAGGTCAATAAATTTAGTGCAATTGTTGTCTATTTCCCAGAAATAATTTGCTATTGTTTTTTTGAAATGTTTGATTTGGTTGACAACAATCATCCATGTTTTTGTCTTTCTTTCATGTACATCAGCTCCTCCCAGGGGCAAGAGGACAGAGGAGGTAGCGGCGAAGGTGGAGCAGGAAGGCCAGGATCGGTCAGCCGAGGGCTCCTCTGCTGGCCCTAGTAAGTTTTTCTGTTAATATTAATAATTATACTTCCCTAACTTTTACAGCACCTATTTATTCCAAACGTTCATCATAATTCTTTTTTTTCCTAAATCGTCTTTGATCTTCTTGTAGACTGTTTCTAAATTCTTATCCTGCCTCTACTATGACTCTCTGTGCTACTACTATATTATTATTAGTCTGTCTGTGTAGCTAGCTAAGCTTGCACAGTTGGCAGAAGGTGTTAAACAAAACTCCTATTCAGCAATAGCTCTAGGCACTGAGTGCAGTCCTATGGGTTGTCCACAATGTCTATGGAAGTCTTCTTAATGTTTATGCTTTGACAATTCCCAACAATAAAATGTCAATGGCCACCAAGAATAAGATACTAGCTTACTTTTTGATTGGATAGGAGGACATACTACTACTGTTGCAGGGACTATTCTGCACAAACAGAACTATGGACAAGAAATAGGGCATTGGTGATAATAGGCGCAGTTAGACTTTCCACATACCTTAGTCATAACAGAAGTTGAACCCCCAAGCTCCTTACTGACTAGCTAGTGTGTCAGAGTCATTATTTAGCTCCTGAATGCAGCGATGATCTCCAATGATTATACAACCCAGAACATAAGACAACGGAGTCAGAGTCCCGACCTCTCAGAGTCACTGACTCATGCTTGCAAATTGCAAACCCTTTCGCTCACTCACTCATGACCAAAAATCACAGAGTCTATGTAAGTTTTAAAGCTTTATTAAAAGTAAAACAACTAGGTCTGTGCGTACTCTGTATATTAAATTTCAATTGTGCATTATATAAAACATTTATTATAATCAACTTCATATAAGATAAACGGTGAACTCTTGAAAACTCAACAGTGGCTGATTTTACACATTAATTGTGGGAAAGCCCTCACCTGGTTGGAACTTAAAATCTTGGTGGTGATGATGACGACTCCGAGTAACATATTGCTCTTGTTCGTAGAAGGGAAGCCTCTGTCTGTTATGATAAAAATGGTGCGTGTTAAAAAGCAAGTGTTCATCAGTTGTGCCAAAAAGTGTAGCATGTTATGGCTAAGCATAAATAAAAAACACCCTCCCCTTACGAAAGGGGAATTTTCAGTTTAGGCTAGAGAGTCACAAATAATTAAATTTGTTTATTTAGTAACATATTTTTTCATTCCTAGACAAAATAGGGAGTGGTGTATATGGCATCTAAAAATATGAAATGTATTTTCTAGGCATAACACCATCGGCAGAGCCCACCACCAGTGCCGGGGCCAGCGCAGAGGTGGTCACTCCAGGGGCAGATGCGAGGCCAGCAGGAACTACTGTGGGAGATGCCACGGTAGTGGTGGGAAGTGGTAAGCTATTATATTCCTTACTTATTGAGATTGCAGAGTAGGCTGGCTGCAGGGGTGTATATGTTGTACAGTACAAGTCCACTTTACTGTTAAGAATACTTACAAATTTAGAATTAAGTTTTTGTCAACCAGGTAGAAGACAGTCACCCTTGACTTCGCATTATCAATAGCATTAGCGGCGGGAGTTGACGAGTAACCAATGCCCTCCTCTAAAATTGACTTCAACTCAGCTGTGAAAGTTTTATCGAGAAGCCAAGTCAGATCAGAGATGAACTTGATGGATGGGATGAACGAAAAGGGAAGGAAGGGTGTAAGGAAGGATGAGCGAGTTAAATTAATGACTGGCAAAGAATGATACGTGTTTTTTAATGCAGGCACAGGTGGCCATTGTCGCAGAATATCGGCGGCTGGTGGGTCAGGAGGAGGAGGATGACTCGCAGTCAACATCCACGACAGCTGCATCCTCCTCCGCTGCCCCTGGGTCATACAGCCAGCGCAATCCTTCAGCGGTATGGCACCGTGGTCCGGCAGCCACCCGCCACTGCCAAGCAGCGAAACCAACAGCTGCCCCCCACAGTACCAGCAAGGCTTGCACCCACCGACTAACCCTGCGAGTGGCCTACCTTGAGCAGGAGGTGGCGAGGCAGAAAGCCCTGCTCAAGGACCTCGGAGAGAGCTGCGTGACCACCTGGCCACAGGAGGACACCGCCGACGAAAGAAGAGAGACTGTCCCTTCCCCCCTTTTTTAAAGACTTTTGGGGGGGTGGGATTTGGGCGTTGGGGTTTTTGGACTTTTGGGGACATTTGATTTCATGGACATTGGTTGGGGTTAGGGAGGGGGGTGTGTCGAGTCTTGCGGGATAGTTTATTTTTGTTAGGGTCAAAATAATCATTTATTTTCTACCTAAACATAGCATATGCGTATTGTGGGGGAGGCGGGGGGCTTATATGTACATTTGTTTTCCTGAACTTAAGTGCCTGCTTGATTCAAATTGTCTAAGTAATCGCCCAAATTTGTAAAAAACTGCCACTGACAGAGTTATTGAATTCATTTATCCTACTACTTTACTAGTACTACCGTCAGTCTCTCTCCTCCTACTCCATTATTCTTCGGCCCCCAAATGATTATCTTACCTGTGATTCATGTTTGCGAATAGGGCTAGGCACAGGGCTGGCTGCATGGCAAATGGCGATTAAGGTTGGCTAGGGAATCCTGGACGGATGAAATGTCATGGTTGTGGTGGTAGTAGCAGTGGTACACACTGGCAGTAGCAACACATAAAAATGAAACATTGAGTGGCGTGAGAGGAGCATTAGAACAGTACGATAGATAGTACAGTACACAAGAACAGTGCCATAAATTGCAGCCTAAGCAATGCTAAAGTATTCCATCAAAAGTTAACTACTTGTTGCGTGGAGTATGGCTACTACAAGAAATAGTACTGAAGGACACAGCAGCGTAAGCATTCATCACATTTAGGAGGAGGATGTTGCTGATGATGAATCTACTCGATGGCGCACATGAAATTCTGATTTGATTTGCAAATACTCATGGATGTGTGTCAAGCAGAATAAATATATATCCTCGGATTCCTTGACCTGCCTTGAAATAGATTTTCTGTTGCTTTTGACCTTATCCTCCCCAGCAAGTGTGTGGAATTATTGTTGTCATTTAGTCACACCTCAATGAAAACCACACAGCCCGGGGGAAGAGGGTTAGGGTTTGAAAATTGGATGGGAATGGGGGGTTTTGGGAACGTTTTGTGGGGAGAGAAAAAAAAACAGCATGGACAAACAACAAATGAAGAAAAACAAATCTTTGGATACGAAGATATGCATAAATCTTTTAAGGGACATAAAGGAAGTGCATGCATGAAGTTGTTTGCTAAGTGGATGGTTAGGTTACTGCAAAGTAGTACTTACTACAACTTACTAACTATGAATAAACAGTTTGACAGTACAGGGCTGCAGTAATTATGCAATTTCACTTGCCTAGCTGCCCTCAGAGAGAATAAACACTTATTAGTACATTAAATTAGTTTTAAAAATAGCAAAGAAACTTATCAAATAGCTGTAGGGATGAATTTGAAGCAGAGAGCAAACGCACAGAGTCGCACTAATAGAAGTTCACAACAATAACATTATTTAAAAGATAAGGAGAAGTGAAGAAGATACTGTAACTGTATGTTGTAGTTGTCCTGTTCAATTTGGGAAGTTGCATGCATTCAGCCATTCCTCTTATTCGCGGTACTCCTCCATTCCATTTGACGCTCCGCCGTTCAATCTTGGTGACCACACTGTCCACTGCCTGCCTGGCAGATGCGGAATTACGGATCGCTATGGTAAGCCTGAGTTAATGTTTTTCTCCCATCGCAGAGGGTAAAAGCAAGCCTGTAATTGTCGATGGAAAAACAGGAAGGGATACTAAAACACCCCGGAGGAAAAATATAAGGTACGGTGTGTAGTGCAAAAATAACACTTTCACTTTCAGAGGCGACAGTATTACATACAAGCATAATTTCTAAAGTGCGTACTCTGAGTCTCCTTTTCAAGGATAATAATTAGCACACAGCAGGCCAGGGCCATGCAGATGGTCAATGCAGGCTCCACTGAGTGAACCAACCTCCATGTAGCATACCTCTTTGACACAGACAGACAAAGCAGATCTAATTTAATACAGCAAGCCACATAGCCACAATTTTACATTAACTGCAGTCTGGACTCTGGCATAACAACACTACACTGGCTCGACCACTCCATACCACGACTAGACAGACATGTAGTTCTGCTGTGGTTGTTGTTGACTTGTTTACCTGTTTGCCACTCACGAAATGGCCATAGTTCTTCCGTAAACTGACGATGATGAACCATCCATCCCTGTGAGTGACTGTAAAGATATTATGTAACTTTGATCATCAAGACTCATCATCATCATCATCATCATGGTATGGCAAACTCAGTGTTGGTCATGCAGTCACAGTCTACACACAGTGAGTCCAAGGACATTTTCCATATTAAAAATGCAATGTAGTGGCCCCTGCAGTAGAAGTACAATTTGCATTAAACAAGGTGAAAACAGAGTAGACTTGAGTTACATTTAGTGTGTAAAAGATTAAATAATAACAGAACACATAGGATTCATTTAATGCACAACAAACAAACAGCAATTGCTTTCATCAGAGCCAGACAGCCAGTGTTGTCCACTCTGCATGCCATCTCATCATTCATTACCTGTTCCACTTTTTGTCAGCATCTTATTCTTAAGTGAAGGGCCACAGGGCAGTCTCTTGTGTCAATTTCAGAAGTAACAGTCAGCATAGCGACAGTTTCTTGATTCTGCATAATCCGGCCATCTGATGTGAGGGAAACGAATGGATAGGGGGAGCCTGGAGGAGGAGGATACAGGAGCATGACTGAGTTGTGAACCTGTGAACTTCAGGAATGCAGACAGCGTCACCTTCAATAAGGAAATAAGACGAAGACAGTGCTGCTGATGGGTTTGTTGTGATTAGAGTTTTCTTGTGCTAAAAGTTGCAAAACAAAGAAAGACGCACAGAAATAAAAGTGAAAAAGGATGAAAAAAAAGTAAGTATTTCAAGCCTAGGTGTCAGGGAAGTAGAGCTCGTCCTCAAACTCTGTGAATTGAACCTGGAGCAGGTCAGCTAACAGCGAAGAACTTCCGTCACCTAAGTCGGTGTCCTCTTCTTCCTGCGTGGATTCACGTATTTTGTAATCTGGTGGTATGAAGTGCTGATTCATCTTGATAAGTGTTAACCTCTCCACATTTTTGGGTGAGAGGCGGGTCCTTTTTGAAGTTACAATGGCACCAGCAGCACTGAAAACACGTTCAGAACACACGCTTGCGAGTGGGCAAGCCAAATAATTTATAACCAGCTTGGTGATCAGTGGCCATTGAGGCCTTTTCCCATACCAATACACCAATGGGTTCTGATCAAAGAAGACCTCTGTTGGGTCATCCAGATAGGCCTGCACCATCCACTCCAGGTCCTCCATGGGTGCTCCACTTTACGTACCATCTGTTGCCTTTGCATCAACACTGGAATGAGCAAACCCATGATGAGTTACACAATCCGCTTCCGACAATATTATGGCTGGGCCTGGTGCAGGTGATGATGATGATACGGTTGCTGTTGTCGGGAACGGCTGTGAGGGAAAGTGACTGCCTTCAGCCACAGCAGTAGACCTTGACGCCGGATGGCCTACTGCTTCAGTAGTACTTGTGTTGGTTCCTTAAATTTCCTGCCGCTCTTTTTCGAACCGAGTGGCTGACAGAGCTAGCCAATGTTTGTACTTGGAAACATCTGCTTTAGAAAAAGGAATGAATGTCTTGCTGGCCAGTGCCTTTTTGTACCGTGGATCCAGACTAGTGGCACAAATGTAATATTGTTCTGAATGTATTTTTGTAAGCCTTTCATTGTCAACTAGGCGGCTTAATAAGCTCTCGGCCAACTGATATGCGTCTAGTTTTTCAGTATCAACTCGGAACGTTGAAGACACCACCATCAGTTGGTGCTCTAGCATACGCAACAATGGGATAGCTTTGCCCAAAGTACAGTCCTCCCTGCTGACTTCACGCGTGAACATCTCAAAAGGACGAAGCATGTCTGTCAGGCTTTTAACTAGGTCCCATTCATCCACCTTTAGCCTCATGTCTTTCATAGAAGCACCCCGTGCGTTAAAGACATACTCATTGATTACCAAGTACTGCTCAAACAGACGCTCAAGCATGTAGAAGGTTGAGTTCCAACGTGTTGCCACCTCCTGGATGAGCCCTCTGACTGGCACTCTACGGTTACGTTGAATGATCCTCAGCTGCTTCCGGGCCTTAAAAGAATGGCTGAAATGTGTGCAGATTCTCCGGCAGGTGTGCAGTAACTTGCTGACTGTGTTTTCTTTTTTCAAGAAATCTTGAACAACAATGTTAATACTGTGCGCCAAACACGGCACTCTGAAAAAGGCACCATCAGACAGGGCCTTAACTATATGACTGCCATTATCCGTGGAAACATAACTAATCATGCGCTTTCTTGAATGCAGCTATTCAAAGACCTTTTTATGAAAAAATTATGAAAAAATAACACACCCAGGCAAAAACAGCTATACTGGTAGAGTTCAAGTAACGACAAATTAGTAAAAAATAATAATCAGGCACAAAATTAGCATTTAGGGATTTAATTGAATAAAATTGATAAAAGAGGTCATGAGGATAATCAATGACATAAAAACAAGTAAAAAATAACAATAAATCATTTTTTTCATTAGAAAATCAGTGGATATAAATTGTTATGTATACAGATATTCCCAATGATCTGAAGGGGAGATGGTTTTCGTCTACGCGTTTCAACACATAAGAAGTGTCTTCCTCAGGACGCTACCATCTTGTAGCTAAAAATAGATAAAACATATTTGAAAAAACTGTTTATGTTTATGCTAACAGTGTGCACTTGATCAATACATCAGCTGAAACTATGACTTGAACATATTTGCCAGAAAAATGATAATATCACATGATGTACCGCTTCTTGACAATTGATTATACAGAACTGATTATAAGATATAGTACAGGAACACACATCAATATCATCTGGTTGTACACATCATTATCATCTAGTTGTACAAGAAATGATCATTATGTCTAAAAGACAAAAAAGAATTTACAGGGATCGAGAAACAAATAGACAAAAAATAAGGAATTAGTTATGTAGCAAAGATGCCTGGTTGAGCCCAAACCGACAGAGAATATGTTTTTATTTTATTTTATTGAATGGAGAAGTCTCCTTTGTCCTGCCTATTTAAAGGTGTGTCAGTTATTAAGACATCTAAGTTTCCTATTAAATAGATCTAATAGAGGTTAACTTTACTTGTACCATGAGAATGACTGGTTAGACTCACACTGAAAGATAATGACATATTTATTTTATTAAACTGGAGGTTATTTTTCCTACTTATTTTGTAGTGTTCTAGCTGTTAGGCGCATCGCCATGAAAAGACTCCTCTTTTAAAATAAATATGGTTGGGGTTGGCTATGCTATACAAAGAGTGGAAAAGAAAATAGAGAATACTTACCATACACAAGCGCTTTTGAATGTTGGAAGAAAAACCATGTAGAGATAGATCCAATCGAAGTCTTTGCATCAGGTCTTTTTATCTATATGAGCCCGCAATGGAGAGTCAAAAAGCGACGGGTTAGCTATTAATCTGATATTGTAGTGAAAAATACGGCCTATCTAATTCTGCAAAGGGCCATGTGTATATAAAATCATGAGCTGAAAGATAACTGACGGGATGCTTGATCTTTTACATGCAGTTATTGAATACACATCTACTTACAGTGAATAATTGTCAAAGCGTGGTAGATTAAAAAAGGATATACCTGTAAGGTAGCTGGTATCACTTTGTAGATCAAATAATTATGACAGCATAGGTCGCACTAGATAGAGTTAAAAGCTGGCGAAAGCTCAACAACTGAAAGAAGTCAAAATGTATGCAATTTTTTTTTTTGTTTTAACAGTTTTTATTGGAATTTCCAAGTTTAATAATACACTCCAACCCGCCCTCCCACCCCACCCCCGGAGAACAGGTATCCGATACTTTTAATTTATAACATAAACAGTAATCATTTTAGACAACTTTAAGATCAAAAAGATAACAAGTGATTAGATATGTTTCAAAATTGCAGTAAATTGCAGCAAATGGCCCAGTGTATTATTACAGTATTTAGACATCCTGAATCCATGCTAACAGTGGTGCCCAGATCTTCATGCCCCTATTCCGCTTGACCCTCCCTTTATTTCTATAGATTGCAACCTCCAGGCTGCAGGTCGAAAGCAGTCGAGTTCTCCATTCTAAAAAGGATGGAGGTAGCGGATCTATCCATGCTGATGCAACGCATAGCCTGAAGACCGCCATAGCTACGAAAATCAGCCCTTGTATTTCATCAGGTCGGGCGGTGCTGGATAAGCCCAGCAGGACTTCTTCATTAGTGATATTGACCCTACAATGTGCAATGCACAAAATAAAGTCAGAGACTTCTGTTAATACGTTGACTAGATTTGGGCATGAGGCAAACATGTGAGTTAAATCAGCTGCGGGAAGTGAACATCGTGGGCAGGTTGTTCCTTTCCCCGTCCCCCATTTAGCTAATTTTCCAGGAGTATAATACAATGAGAAAAAAGTTTTAAAGAATTGTACCTGGAGTTTCATGGACATTAGACATGTGAGTGACATTTCATGAGCATTAATTGCAGTTTGAGGACAGACCCCCAGCCTAGTCTGCCATGCCGCCCCTTGTTTATCCATATCATCGGGTAATAATGAGTTTAATCCAGCATATATATCGCCAATCCTCGGGGTTTTAGATAATCTTAGTTTCTCAATAATTTGAGAAGGAAGAAATTTGATACGGCCGCCCCCTTTCTTTGATATAAAATCCCGTACCTGAAGGAATTAAAAAAAATCTCGATTTGTCAAATTGAAATTTGTTTTCAATTCGTCAAATGGTTTGAATCCTTGAGTAGAGAATAGGCACCCTAATTGCGTAACACCTGATTCAACCCATCTCTGCATGTAAACATCCTGAAATATTTCAGGAAGATCCGTATTCTGTGACAACGGGGTATAGAAGGAATACCGACCTAAGCCTACTAATTTTTTTACATTGCCCCATACTTTATAGACACTAGAGATTGTCTTAAATTTTACTTTTTTAAAATAATCATCATTGATGTGGCGCCATAGGCAACCAGCGCTACCGTCGCCCAGAATAAGTTCTTGCGGGGTAGGTATGTTTTGACAATCCGGATTAGCCATAAGTAAATTAACGCTGTATTTTAACACTGTAGCCCAATAATATAATTTGAAGTTGGGTAGTGACCTGCCACCTCGCTCTCGGGGTAGGGTGATCCATTTGAATGCTCTTCGTGGACTATTATATCCCCATAAAAAGCGAGAAAACATAGTGTCTATGTTTTTAAAAATTAGTGGGGAAAATTCTAAGCATATGGCCCGAAATAAATAAAGAAACTTTGGAAAAAATAACATCTTGACAACATTGGTTCTACCCCCAATTGTTAGATGCAGATTATGTAACCGTAGTAGTTCTTTCTTGGTACAATATGTTAAGGGTTCAATATTGTCATCGACGATGTTTTCAATATTAGCGCTAATACTGACCCCTAAATATGTCGCCTTATCACATATCCTCGGGTCATTCATCGTGATTTTATTATTCAATACTATCTGGGTTTTACTAGAATTTAATTTATATCCTGAGACATACCCAAAATCGTGCGCTTCCTTTTCTATCAATGTTATAGCGTGGTTAGGGTCACTTGTGACTATAGCAATATCGTCTGCATATGCCATACATTTAGTTTCTAAATCCCCTACTTTAATTGAGGGAATTAGAGCATTTTTTTCTAGGCTGTGTATAAATGCATCAATATATATGGCAAATAGGAGGGGCGAGCAAGGACAGCCCTGTCTTGTACCCCTGGTAATGGTGAAGCTTTCTGAGAGAACCCCATTAATCAAGACACGGGCACTAGGATTTACATAAAGCCCTTTAATTGCTAATATATATTTTTCTCCAATTCCGCACTTAGTCATGGCTGCCCATAAAAATTTCCAGGAGACCCTATCAAACGCTTTCTCTGCGTCTAGCAGTATAAGCGCCATAGGGTCTCCTGTCGCTCCCATATAGTCAAAAAGGGATATAGTTCTTTGTATGTGATCAATAGTAGATCACCCGGGAACGATCCCGTGTTGCCGTTCAGAGACTATTTTATTAATAGAAGGTGCCAGCCGTGATGCCAATAATTTTGAATAGATTTTCGAGTCCCCATTTATTAAAGTAATAGGGCGATAAGAGCCCATTTCTTTGACATCCTTGTTTTTTTTAGGGAAGACTATTATTTTGGCCAATGACCAGGACCTTGGTAGTTCCCCCCCCTGAAAAATATGCTGAAAAAGTGATGTTATAATGGTGTTCAGTTGTGGAGCGAATTTGATGTAAAATTCGTTGGGAATCCCATCCATGCCTGCTGCTTTTCCCTTAGCCAGACCTTTCATTGCAAGTAATATTTCCTCCCAAGAGATTGACCCCTCTAAGAGTTCCTGGTCTTCGATTCCCAGACACTTGGGAGTAAATAAATCCAGGTAGATTTTGGGATTGCCACATTCTTTGTCGTCTTCATGGTATAATTTCTTATAAAAATTTTGGAAGGCCATTCTTATTTCTGCGTGTTCATATCTTAGCCCCAGATCTGGGTCCCTGATTTCTTTTATTAGTGCCAACGAGGTCTCTTCTCGTGTTCTGATAGCTAATTGATGTCCAACTTTTTCACTCAGTTCATATGTTTTTTCCTTATTGATGTTGGCTCTAGCAATTGCCCTCTCAACTAATATTTCTAAAATATCGTTTTTAGCGATAGCCACGTTGCACATCGCCTTGTCTATCGGCTTTCCTACCTGTACTGCTTCGATCAATTCCTCTTCTGCCCTTCGCAAATCTAGTTCTAATAAAGTCATTTTTTGTTTTTCTATTTTGTTGTATTTAAAGGAAAATTTCATTGTTTCACCCCTCACACAAGCCTTCAGAGCATCCCATACCATGTCAATTGAGGTAGAGCCTACGTTATCTTCTAAAAAAGCAGGGATCCAGGTTCTCATATGGCAACAATAAGCATCATTATATAATAATGCCCTTTCAAATGTCCATGTTTTTATATTGGATCTCTCTGATAAATTCACAAGGTGAAGCATCAATGGGTTATGGTCTGAGAGAATTCTAGGTAGTCTCTCAATTTGATAGGTTGATCTCAGGGATTTAGACAGAAGTATGTAATCTAATCTAACATGTCTTAAGTGAGGGTGTGAGTAATAGGTATACCCAGGGTCCCCTGGGTGTTTTACTGACCAGCCATCTAATAACCCATGGAGCAAACACATGTCTTTTAAGGCATAAAATACGTTTCGCTTCCTACCTTGGTATTTAAAGCTTCCTTCTGTAGACCATTCGCTAGGCAAATGAATATTAAGGTCTCCACATATAATTAAGGGGAGGGGCCAATGTGCTAGTTCGTTAGAAATCTTAATCAATACTTCTGGATCGTCGCTGTTATTGCCATATATAGTACATATTGTTAGCTTATCTTCCCCGTTATTATGGTGGCATTCTGCTATTGCAAATCGTCCTAATGTATCTGATAGCACCCGTGGAAATTGTAACCCCCCACCTTTTGATAAGATAGCAACCCCTCTGGTCCGTGTCCCCTGCGTTGTGGCTATAATTAGGCGATATCCTAATGTTTTTAATAAATATTGTTGCGACCCCTCAATATGTGTCTCCTGTAGGCAGACAACGTTTGCCCCGAGAGTTTTAATACTCTCCAATACTTTCTGTCGCTTCTTTAAATCGATAAGGCCACATATATTCAAAGACAATATATTGATCTTAGCCATCAGAGTATTTATGCAATTTATAATGTATTCAAATACTGAATGCATTCTCTTTGTGATGATGCGAAACTAGAATACAGGACAGGTTTCATATTAATCTACCTTAGTTGGAGAGGTCTTTCATCCCCAAACGACAGGCGCTGCACTGTGCAGATGAATAAGGCCAGGTAATCGCTATTAGTAAGCTAAGCAGTGGCTTCAAGAGTCTTCAGTTGCTAAAATCAAATACAAATCAGTTGTTGGTATTTCTATATTTGTTGGGGCCGAAATATGCATGTAGCAGTGTATATTCAACAAACGTGCCACAAGTATGGAGGGGGAGAGAGATATATTCCTTATTTACCTGACATAGCGTATATAATGGCTCATATATTGATGGAGGATTGAGCTGATGAAAACGTGAAAACACAGGTTTAAGTAGCTGAACGGTTCCGAATATAGAAAAGAGAAAAAACCACAAAAAGATGCTTTTTAAATGAAGCTCAGAATAATATGTCAGAACACACAAAATTAAGGGCACATTCGGAGTGCTGTATGCTTATTACCTGTCAGGTGCTTAGCGCAATAATTATCCCAACGCAGTGGCGTCTGTAGCCTCGTGACGTATCCAGCGACGTATCTTAAATGGCACATGGAGAAGGCGAGCTGATAGAAGCGTTAAAATATAAACTGGATACTTAAACGATACAAAAGAAACAAAGGAAGAAACAAAACGATGTTTTATTTAAAAGAAACTCTAAACAGTGTTACACAACTCTTAATCTTAGGGGCGCACTCGGAGAAATGTTCGCTGGTTACCTGATGGAAAGCTGGGCGTGCTGATAACTGCAACTGCGTGGCGTCTACTGCCTCGCAGAGAAAATCGAATCTGAGATAGTGACGATGGTACACTTATATATCACGTTATCTGATAGGTGGACAAAGCGGAAATTGAGTTCCTTAAAGAGATATGTTGTGATGGTTGACAACTGGTTGTATTGTTGTTAGGGTGTATCTAAAAAGTGCGGACTGGCTTCCTCAGACTCATAATATATATAGTTTGTCTATATAGGGGCCGTTAATATAAGAATTGTACTTATAAAGGATTTTCTAACGAAGTATGCGAATGCATAGTAATATGGGAAATGATAAGATTCCCACATACTATATAAAATAAGATTGCTTAAAATGAAATCGAGTAAAATTTTCAGAGGGGTGGGATGTAGATATTTTTTGGAAAAGATAAAGACTTTAAATAATAGCATTTTCCCAGGGCAATTCGTTGTTTAATCCATTGGTCAAAGTACCTAGGGAAAAAATCCAGAAAACTTCCTTTTTCTTTCTGATTTTATCTCCACCGTTGATGTTGGGGATGTGGATTTTTTCCAAGATTCGCCATCTAATATTTGACGATGTATGTTTAAATTCAGAAAAGTGACTAACTAGGGGGGCTGTATGTTTCAAAGTTTTTATAGCAGATCTATGTTTGGCAGTCGCGTTTTCATTGTTCGCGACGTCTCCCCTACATAGCCCAGGTTGCATGGGCATATGATTAGATACAGTATATTGCGTGTATTACAAGTCCATAATTCCTTGGCCTGGATATTGAAATGGTTAAAAACAAACGATTCTCCTGTGAGAATGCCATCACATGATTGGCAAGAGCCACATCGAGAGGTACCCCTTACACAGTTTGTTCCATCTATTGATTTTTGTATGAACGGGGGGTTGTTGATCGATGTGGTGTATCGTGATCGAACTATTAAGTCTTTTAAATTTCTGTTACGGTGATGTGCAAACATGGGTTTTTCTATTTTTTTCCGGGTATCATCCACATTCAGAAGGTGCCAATTGGCACTAATTACTTGTCTGACAGTGGCGTCCAGAGTAGAATGTTTTGTTATGCACACCAGCTTGGGTTCTTCTTTTTGCTTTTGTGACCTTACTGTTAAACTCCTCCAAAATGTTTACCGCAGTATGAGATTTCTCCATGGCAAACATGGCTACTGGTGCATGTTTCCGAGTAGCTTGAAAAATTGTGACACTGTCAACACCTGCAGCTAACTTCTCTCTAACCCTCGCAAAAGAGACACAGTGTGCAGTGATGCACATGTAATCAACGGCTTGGCAACTGGTCCACATGTCTGTTGTCAGGTGGATAGTGTGAACAGCACTCTTCTGCAAAGCTGCCCCAATCACGTCCAGCACATCGTGATGTAGTGCTGAAACCGCAACTCTGGCAAAATAGGACCAGCTAGGAACCTTCCATTTAGGGCAGACTGTTGCCACAAATTCTAGAAAACCCACCCCTTCAACGAAATAAAAAGGGAGAAGGTCCAGCACTAACATTTTAGCCAGCATTGCATTATACAGACGTGCCATTGGGTGGTTGCGTACAAATGGCGCCTCCGACCAAAACATGCTTTTAATGGTGGTCTGGACCGTTTTCATATGTGATGAGGATCCAGACTTCTTCAACCCAGTTAGGCTCATTGACGTACTTTTTCGCATTGGTGTTTCTACCAGACTACTGTGCCTCCTAGATGTTGCTGGGGTACAGGAGGGTGTGGGCACTACCACTGCAGTGCTGCTGCCAGTGGTACTGTATGTACCAGAAAAAATGCCTCTCGGTCCTTCACCTCCCCTCTGCATGATCAGCTCCTCGTCATCAGATGCAATATCAATGGATACATTTGGATTTGTACTTTTGGCTTTCCGGATGTTACTTAGGTGCGCCTCCCACTGGATAATGTGGTGTTTTTTTAGATGATCTCTCTGGCCTCCGGTACTATAGTTGGTACCAAGCTTACCCCGACTAACTACTTGTTTACAAATCAAATAAATGACTAAGTTTTCCGCCTTTTTGCTAATACTAAAGAAGTCCCAAACTGGGGAGTTGAGATTTCTGGTGGAGGTGCTACTTTCAATTCCAGATGAAGTGGAGGATGAGCGTGGCAGAATTTGACTCTGTTGTGCACTTACAGCACCACTACTTGAGGTAATGGAGGTCGAGCTGGATGGAGGTCCCTGCTGGCCCTTCTGAAGAGAAAATATGGAAGCTGTAGGTTGTGTTGGTGTAGTAGTCCTGTGTTGGTGGTGGTACCAGTGGTGCCATGCCGCACAAATCCTGCACAGCAGCATTTTTGGACAGGGTAAAAATGTCTGTCTGCTGCATGCCCGCTGGGGCTGGAGTGATGACTGTGATGACTGGGTCATCATCGTCAGACTGTTCATCAGCAGCAGAATACACCACTTCTAATGCTTCTTCGTCATCACCCATAACTGAAAGCCTTGCGGGAACCTTCCTTTTACCTAGCTTTGTCGGCTCATGGCGTGCCTCCCTCCCAGACTGCATTGGTGGGTGCCAATCAAGATCTAGATCATCAGAAGGAAGGGGGCTTGAAGAAGAACTTGTACTAGCCCTCCTTGACCTTTTCCTTGCTGGGGATCTGGAAGACAATGGATCATCAGGAGGAGTGGCTTGCTCGGCTGATACCTCCGCATGAATCTCAATTTCCTGATGTGCCCCTACTTCTGGAGGAACAAGCATTATGGGCAGTTGTGCCTCCCCATGCGCCTATGCACCTCTCCATGCGCCTCTCCATGCACCACTCCATGCGCCTCTCCATGCGCCTCCCCATGCGCCTCTACTTACGCCACTCCATGCGCCTCTACTTGCGCCTCTCCATGCGCCTCTACTTGTGCTTCTCCCTGCGCCTCTCCTTGCGTCTCTCCTTGCGCCTCTCCTTGTGCCTCTCCTTGTTGCACCTGTGGTTCTCGTTGCAGCTGTGGTTGAACACTCATCAAATGAGTTACACCCTGCGTTAATTGGATGCTACTTTGCGATGAGTCAACGCCAACATCACTGGTCGCTGGTGAAAGAGCAATTGAAGTGGCTGCCTCTGCGGCACTCATGGGCTTGGGCCTAACTTGACGTGGTGGCACTGAGACCAATGAAGCGGAGGTGCTGCTCCCAGCTTGGTCCCTGGCGGACACCGCTGCTGCAGGCGTAGGTTTTATTTCCCAAAAAAAGTGTTGGTCCGCACACCAGTCTCCTTGGTAAGTGGCGCCACTTGCTTCTTCTGCTCCTTCTTACTGGCAGTGGCACTGGCAACTTTCTTGGTCGAGGAGCTACGGCCACCTTTCTTTGGGCCCATCTTCTTCAAATGTCAGAACAGCAGGACACAGTTGCACAAGTTGCAGAGTTGTCTGTGGCCACACGTGACATCACGTGACATTGTGCACACACCGCAGCAGGACTTCTTCCTGGCACTACAACAAGTGATGATTATGAGGATGATTCCTGGTTCTCAGTCTTTGTGCACCTAAAAGTAAAGGAAGCCAGAGGAACATCAGTTAAAAAAATGTTGCATATGTCGTGCTTCAATTACTATTTGCAACTAGGCATTTATTATTATTAACACAACACACCCAAAAACGGAAAGACCCAAAATAAAAATTACAATTCTAATCCAAAATGGATGTTTAAATTAATAGAATAGAAGAGAGACCACACTGAGAGAGTTGTTTAATGCACCACTGAGTACCGCTGGGCATAATGGATAAAAACAAGGCAGACTGGGTGCAGGCCTAAGGCACAAAGCACACTGCCTGGCTTCAGAATGGCCCCTAGACCCCCACCCACATGGCCAGGCCCTGGACCAGGCCTCAAAATGGCCCCCAACCACATGGCCAGGCCCTGGACCAGGCCGCAACAACACCCAAAAAAATCGAAATACACACAAATATCACCCTAATCCAATGCCATCCATGCCCTAAATGATGTTTAAATTCAAGAGACCCCAGAGAAAGACACGACCCATGCACCACTGAGTACCCCTGGGCATAATGGATGAAAGCAAGGCAGACTGGGTGCAGGCCTATGGCTCAAAGCACACTGCCTGCCTTCAAAATGGCCCCTAGACCCCCACCAACATGGTCAGGCCCTGGACCAGGCCTCGAAATGGCCCCCATCCACATGGCCAGGCCCTGCACCAGGCCGCAACAACACCCAAAAAAATCGAAATACACACAAATATCACCCTAATCCAATGCCATCCATGCCCTAAATGATGTTTAAATTCAAGATACCCCACAGAAAGACATGGCCCATGCACCACTGAGTACCCCTTGGCAAAATGGATGAAAGCAAGGCAGACTGGGTGCAGGCCTATAGCACAAAACACACTGCCTGGCTTCAAAATGGCCCCTAGACCCCCACCCACATGGCCAGGCCCTGGACCGGGCCTCAAAATGGCCCCCACCCACATGGCCAGGCCCTGGACCAGGCCCCAGACCAGGCCCCAACAACACCCAAAAAATCAAAATACACCCAAAAATCATCCCAATCCAATGCCATCCATGCCCTAAATGATGTATAAATTCAAGAGATCCCACAGAAAGACTTGGCCCATGCCCCACTGAGTACTCCTGGGCATAATGGATGAAAGCAAGGCAGACTGGGTGCAGGCCTATGGCACAAAGCACACTGCCTGGCTTCAAAATGGCCCCTAGACCCCCACCCACATGGCCAGGCCCTGGACCAGGCCTCAAAATGGCCCCCACCCACAGGGCCAGGCCCTGGACCAGGCCCCAACAACACCCAAAATATCGAAATACACACACAAATCACCCCAATCCAATGCCATCCATGCCCTAAATGATGTTTCAATTCAAGAGACCCCACAGAAAGACTTGGCCCATGCAACACTGACTACCCTTGGGCCTACTGGCTAGTGTGGCTTTAGCACGCACCCCAACATTACAAAAAAACTTCCACATAGATATAACAGTGAGCTATTCAATTCCATGCCATCCATGCCGTAAATGATATTTAAGTTCAACAAAACTCACAGAAACAGTTGTATCATGCACCCATGACTAACCCTGGGCCTATTGGATACTGTGGCTACCCACAATATATGTTTTAAAAAGTTGTGAAAAAGTTTATAAATTGTAGTTGCAGCAACTGCAATGCCCCAAACAAACAACACCAACTTACTTGTAAAATCTCAACTCCAAAAGTGGTCCAAACAAAAAGTCCTCAAATACAAATATCCAGCAGCAGCCACAAAGAGTAATCCTTCCAGCTCCAGATCCAAATGAAAAGTGACCAGGACATGGACAAAGCACTGGGAGGAGCCTGCTGGACAGGAACAGGAAGTTAGAGACTCTGGGGCACTTCGTTCCTCCCAACCCCCCCAAAATGCACTCCTTGCACAAAAAAGTGCAGCCAAATGTCAATCTGAGGAGTTATTCTGATCCAAATCATCAATTTCAGAAGGTTTATGCTGCCAGCGATAGATTTCTTGTGCAGAATTGCAATTTTTGCGATTTCGGGAAAGCGAGACTTTCAAATCTACCGCCGGATGTCAGCTGCGCCGCGCATCTACGTGTTCGAAATTGTTTACTCTTGCAATGCGTGATCGCGGACCCTTATGACGTGTTCGCGTTCTGAAAGTCTCGCATTGCAAGATGGTGGGACTCCATGACGTACTCGCAGTGGAATAGTCTCGCGCGATCACGCCATGAGGTACTCGCGGTCGAAAAGTCTCGCGGGATCATGCAGCAAGATCGAAAATGGCGCAGCGCACGCAGACCGGGAGGAAAACAACTTGGCAAACTCAGAATCACAGTAAGTCAACGCCGCGCGCGCGAGATTGTATTTTTGAAGCGCGACCAAGCAAAAAAAATCCGCCAACTCGCGAATTGTAAATTCTTTGACAATTTCGTGCGATTCGCGGATCGCGAAATTGCCAAAAATTCGCAAATTCTGCCAGCGGAACGGATTTTCAGCCCATGCTTAATGACGAGCTGAGCTCGTCATGAGCCGTGGAACGCTCACACGCGGGAATAATTCCCCTGCTGTGCTGAACGTTCCATGGAAACGGGTGTGGTCATGACGAGCTCAGCTCGTCATGAGCACACGAGCACTGTGCAGCTCGTCATGAGCACGGGGGCGCTGTGCACGTCCCCCCGCCCCCCAGCACAGCGGGGGAATTACTCCCACTGCGAAGGGGTTAACATTAGTCAAATCAAAAGTTCATATCATTTTCTCCTTTTTAGCACTGTACGGATACAATGTAATACTGTAGAGCTAATGTCCTGTGTATCAAGACACTGTAAGTATTTCATACTCAGCTTGTGAGATCTAATAGTAGAGGGCAGCAGGATTGGCAGTACAATGTTTACCCTAGGTACTGTTTAAAGTGTAAAACAGTGTAAAGGGAATTGTGCTTTTCTGGGATGTATTGTCACAAGGGCACTGTGGCAAATTTCCAGCCCAAGCCCCCTGAAAAGGAAACGCTACCAAAATATGAAAAGCATTTAGGAAAAAACGAGTAGGATAAAAATGATACTGCGGTTTACTTAAAAGAGTTGAATATGGTTCTATGGCAGGGGCAGAAATTAAGGGGTAAATTTGACTACAGAGTACACATCATGTAATTGTTTCATTCTTTCCTTAGTACAATAGTTTAAAACAGAGTTTTGATCCTGAGTTTACTATGCTTATCAATGATCTCAGTGTTTAGAAAATATTGTGGATCGCCCAGCTCTGTCATTCTATTCTTGGTATAAATTAGCCATGCATTATTTAATGAATTATTTTGTTCTAGGCAATTTTTTCTAAACTTGAAGCAAAAAAAAATGCCTCTGGGGAAAGCCAAACATTGATCCCTAAAAACAAAGGGGATACTTGTGTATTATCTATTAATATTTTACCCTTTGCTCAGTACGGCAAATATAAGTGGCGGTGCTCTTTGAAACAGAGAGGTGTCTTTAAAGGAAAGTAATTTTTTACTTTTTGAATTGCTTCCATATTAGCATAGCCCCATAAACCCACCCCATACATTGGAACCGGTAAAAATGTACTCTTATACATTTATAACATCTCATTCAATGGCCTATGGCCAAGCTTGCTGGCAAAACGAGAGTTGGCTTCTGTTACAATCAAAAATTGCTGAGACCTCAAGGGTATCAGATGGCCCCAGTGCAGTGAGCTGTCAAATGCAATACCCAGGTAATTAAAAATGTTAATCTTAGCAACATCCTCTCATCTAATAAAATACGATTTAGATTTTTCATTCCTTTGTCCGCTTGTCATTATGAACGATTTACTAAAATCAACTTTTAAATGAAAATTTGTCAGAAAACTAATAAAAGCATCTAAAAGGATCTGGAGAGCATTTGCAGTCCTTGCTAATAAACCCATGTCATCAGCATAAAGCAAGGTTGGAATGGGGTATTTACCCACCTGCAGAACATCCACTCTTAGTTGCAAAAGAAAGCACTCCAGTTCATTAATGTAGAGCAAAAATATGGAGGTAAAATGCAACCCTGCCGTACTCTGTGCCTGGTACTCACTGAAGCTGTGCATTCTCCGTTTGGGTAATATCTTATCTGACTGGAGTATTCATATGGGGATTTTTAAGGAAAATAATCAAAGGCTCCTCCACCTTTATGACTTCTAGAATTTCCCATAGTTTAGATCAGTTAATGTTGTCAAAGGCACAGGAGAGGTCCATAAAAGTCATATGTGCGGCTCCTGCCCTGGCCTTGATGTTCCTATTAATGAAAGGTCTAAAAATTGTTCTACAACCCCAAAATATGGGCGGAAGCCATGTTGGACATCAGACAAGATGGAATTTCTTACAGTCCAATGATCCAATCTTGTTAAAAAAACTCTTTCCAATATTTTTTAAGTTAAATCAAGGAGAGAGATTAAATGGTAACCCTTTGGATTCCTATCCCCTTTCTTATAAATAGGATCTATAATTGCTTCTTTCCATGTACCAAAGGGATTGCCTTGGATCACAGCTCCTAATACAGTGGTGATTATTTGGGCCCATAAAGCGACATTGAATTACTAGACGTCATCATCTGTGTACTCATTGTTGATTGGACAGAACTTTATGAACATAAATGCCTCTCAAAGTATGCTAAAACATGCAGTCAGTTTGTGCGTAGTGAACATGACTCGTTGACATGAGTAGAAGCTTTTAATCATAAGTGCCCACCATGCTCAATTGCATGTATCCATATGCTTGTTCGTGCTCAGTAAAAGTCACTAGTTCACTCTAGTAGAAACTCCTTAACTTTCGTGTACTCATTAAAAATAGAATGCGGCATATTGAACTAAAATGCTTAGCAAAGTATGCTAAAACATGCAGTCTGTTAGTGCTAAGTGAATATCACTCATTGTGACGAGTAGAAACTCTTTGCCATTGGTGTACAACCGTTCTAATTCTTAACCAAAGTCCCTCTCACAGTGTTCTATCAACACGCAAGCGTCCCCCCGGTTTCCCTACTTACTAGTGTGTTGTAATCATTACAGCGCTCCCGAATATCCGGCAGTGCAAATACAATTGGGTTGGTTTCTCGTGAGCTAGTAATACTCTCGCCAGCAAAGAAGGACTACTCCACTTAGACCAGCAGCCATATTGTTGTTAAACTAACACCGCTCATAGCGGGGGCCATCTTGGACTATGTTCAAGTGGCAATATATTCATGGCAAGAAATCAAGTAAATCTTCACTAGTTTTATAATGCATGTAGCTGACCATTAAACCATTATAGAAGAAGAGCGAAAATGTAACCCTGATACGGATGTCATTACAGAATTTAGTCAGCATCGCTTGCATGTGGCAATGGTTTTAATGCAGTTAGACTGTTGACTCGAGTAACCCATATTCAGAATGTTCCAGCAATCTCAAAACCATGGACAATGTGACTTCGAATCAGGGAAATAATATACAATGGAACATCCAAATATATGCATAAAATACAAACAGAGGTCCATCAACATTAACTGCAATTCACATTATAGGTAGCACAGAAATTCCATCCTGTCGTTAAGCCCATTAGGTTTCAAAGCATCTAGGCATTTAATCCAAAGGTTTTCCCTTTGGAGCAGTCTGTTGTTGTAGGCCTTGCCTTACTTTTTCTCAATGATTTCTAAGATCAAACATTTCAATTGACTGACATTGTGGCCATTCTCCACGAAATGACTAGCTACTACAGACTTCATGTTTTTAGTACGGATACTGCTTTTTTGTTAATTTACTCTAGTTTTAATAATTTTATTCGGTATTGCCCATGTACACTAGTCCACATGGGCATTTGAGTAAATACATGACATTTTTAGTGTCACAAATTGCGGAAACTCTGAGTTCAATTTTGGTTCCTTTCATCGGGTGTGTAATCCATGTGCCTTTGATATTATTATTACCGTTATTGCAATTGTAACAAAGGATTGTCCCTTTGTGTACAGTTTTTTGGATGTTACACTTCGTCTGTGTGAGCATTTCCTTGATATTTTTTCCTCTTTGATGTGCTAAGATGGGTGTCTCCAGCTAGATGACCTTTAAAATCAGGTTCCGTGGCAAGTATAGATCAATGTTGTAAGATTGATTTCCAGAATTGACCACTCATCATTTAAAATTTAGAAATTACTACCATTCTTTTGTGTTCATCCTTTTGAGTATTTCCAAGTAGTTTATGTCTAGTTTTGTTCATACTCCGTGTCTTGGATTGTTCAATACCTTTCTGGGGTATCCTCTTTCATCAAATCTTTTGAGCATCTTCTCCATTTGTTCCTTCGATGTGTCAGGATTAGATACTATCCTTTTCACTCGGAGTAGTTGTGCATATGGCAAATGGTTTTTAATGACTTCTGATGAAAGCTGTTGTAGTGTAACACATTATTCCTATCAGTCACTTTTCTGAAAATGTTGGTTTCCGATTTGTTGTGTACCTTAGTAACTTGAACATCCAAGAATGTGATAGTATTCTCATCTATGTCATCTGTAAATTGAATTCTTTCATTAACTTGGTTCAACACAGTTAATGGTGTGGTTAGATCATCTCTAGATCCCCTCCATAGTGTGAAGATGTCGTCAATATATCTAAGAAACAAAATGGCATTCATTTTCAACATATCTTTTCCCAAAATGTTTTCTTCCTCAAATATGCTCATAAACAGATTTGCATACGCCGTTCCGATGTCGGGCGGACCGCCACTGATGCTGCCCGAAATCCAGAGTATCAGTCCGACTGCTGAATTTCAATGCCAGCAGTCAGCGTGATTTTGTTGGGGGGAAAGACCAACATCTCCAACAGACTCAATGGACCCATCAAGGCAGCTGTCAGACCGTAATCCCTACAATGGGTGAAGTGCCTGCGCAGGCACCGCAGTAGGGATTATGATGTCCATTTCCCTCTGCCTTTACATGGTGCTCCGACCATCATGTAAATGCAGACAGAACTGAACTTAGGGGGGCCCTAGCAGGGCCCCGTACCCCGTGGGCCTCCACTAGGAGGCCCGGGGGTACATGTGTTGTCTCCCCAAACATCCATTTTCAAAAACATCCCTTTTTTCAGCACAAGCTGCAATTGAAAAAGGGATGTTTACAACCGCCTGCATGGTGGTAGTATCGTAATTGGGCTGTTGGGGCCACCGACTCCTTGTCGGATGGTCTTGAACCCGAAATTATAGTGGTCAGTTGCTCATGCATCGTAATGAGGCCCTATGTCTTTTGTAACAGAGGGGGCATCTATTTTCTTTCAGTTGATCCTCAGGTCTTTGGTTTATTTATAATCCAGCTCAACTGGCTGAATGCAATCACACTCAGACTTAAAGTGTAAATCCTGATTCAGGTAGAGAGGAGAATGGTAACTCAAACAATTAACAATAATCTTAAAGTTAATAAATAGAACACACAGATCCGAGGAGACTGCAATACAATCAATGGTACTGCCTTGTCTGGTACCTGTAAAAGCTGAGATATCTCCGGTCTTTCCCTGCTAAGTCACTTACTAAAAGTAGGTCCTGGCTCTGCGGGCATAAAGGGAAGTCCCAGGGTAAGAAGCTCTACCCGAAGATCACAGTTTGGGTCTTGTAGGTGTTCAGCTTCAAACAGTTGTACTTCATTCAGTCTGTTACTTTGGTCATGCGTTTCTTGAACTTGTTCCAAGTGCTGGGCACCTTGTCTGTGAGGGATAGGATAAGTTATGTGTTGTTGTTGTCATAGGAGAGGACATTGATGTTGTGAGAGTAGGTGATGCTAGCCAGAATGATCATGTAAGCATTGAAGAGGGTCAGACTGAGGGAGGATCCTTGTTAGACTCTGCAGATGAGGTCTTGGGCAACTGGGGTTGAAGGGGGCCAGGGTTACTAACTGGGTCCAGCGAGCCAGAAAGGAACAGATCCAGTGGAACAAGGGACCTTGAATTCCAATGTCATGCAGGCATTGTAGGAGGATGGGAGACCCTATCAACCGCCACAAAGATGTCTAGGAGGATTAGGGCTGCTGTGTCTCCTCCATTCAGTATCATGGATATATCTTCTCTGGTGGTGATGAGGGCACTTTTGGTACTGTGGTTGGGTTTAAATTTGGACTTGGTGGAGACCACGAGTTAGTGTTCTTTGAGGTAATTAGTGGGACGTTTGTTGATGATTTTCTCCAGTTCCTTCCTCAGGTAGAGAAGCTGGGAATTTGGTCTGTAGTTGGTTTACTGAGGGTTGCTTCAAAAAGGGGAGGTCTGTTACATGTTTCTAGCATAACGCTGATGGCTAGAAGTCCTCTGCTATGGTGTGGATGTGGAGGGGGGGCAAGGGTCCGACAGAGCCCTTGAGTGGAAAAACTTCATGATGGTGATGTGTTCATAGTGGGAAATGTCGGGCCATGAGGTAAATTTTGGCTCTTTGGATGAGTTTGGGATTCAAATAACCAGGTCTATCGGTCCCGTTGCCGGGTGCAGTTACTGTATATGGTGGTGATTTATTGCTGAACAACACAGGTTGTTGCAGAAGCACTTTGAGGGGTTGGCTGAGTTGGGGGAGGCCACATCTGAGGTGAAATCTTTCACAATGGGGAAAATGTCCTTACTTCTGTTTGCGCCAGGTCCACTAAAGCGGTCCATTTAGTTGGCTAGAAACGTTGGTGGTAGTGATTTAGGGTGGGCTTGAATGTGTTCCTCTCTTTGTTATATTTGGGAATTTTCCATCCGTGCACCAGTTGCTTGCAGTGGTGCTTCATCAATCTGAGTTCCTTCATATACCAACTTGTTTTAGGTCTGGATCTTGTGTTGTTGTGCTTGAGGTGGGCCAAGGCTTTCGGGACAGAAGGTGTTCCAATTAATAAAATTCATGATAACTTCATGTAGGTTGCTGTTGTGTTTGGGTTGATATGTATTGAGAGCAGTGGTCCAGTCCTTGTCCAGCATGTTCCAGTTGTGGTTAGCTATCCTAGCAGTAGTTCATGTGGGTTGGAACTGGATGAGAATGCTGAACTCTTTGAGGGCGTAGTTGCTCCAGGTGATTGGTGTGGACTTTTTGCCTCAGATGTTGTAAAAAAACATGAAAATGGGGTTCATGAGGTGTCAGGCAAAGTGTGTTGATCCTTTAACTTGGGTGAGGCCTAAGTTTCCAAGGCCTTCCAGAAGAGTTTTTTAGGCAGTGCCGGCGGGGCTGTCCACATGGAAAATTAGGTCTCTGAGCAGGATGTAATTGCTTTTGGTGAGGATGACTGGCGTGATGTATTCTTTGATAATGTTGGAGAAGTTAGTGTGCAGTCCTAGTGGATGGTAGATGACAGTGCCAATTAAGGTGAAGTTGGTGGTGATGTGCAGTTTTAATGACAAGTTTTTCATGTTGGTAGATAGTGTCAGCAATGATGTTGCAGATAATGGCGTTCCTGTGGATGATGGCAATTCTGCCTCTAGGGTTGTGTAGTCTGTCTTGCCTGGTGGTCTTGTAGACTGAGGTGATTGATGTGGCAATGTCTGGTGTCGCCGCAGGGTTTCCCCAGGTTTTATTGAAGAACAGCATGTCCGGATGTGATCATGCAGCAGGTTTCAGATGGCTGTGTTGTGTTTCGTGTCAGTAAACTGATGTTGAGATGCATGCATGAGAGTGTGGGGTGTTGTGTAGGTGATTGCAAAGGTGATTGAGTGTGCAAGAGAGGGGCTTTGAGTGCTGTTGTGTGGAACCTGTGAGAGTGGGATACAGGTGTGTCCAAGAAAACTCACAGGATGAGCAGGAGAAAGAACCATTGGTACTGTACTATATGGTGTAGCAGCAGCACAGTGAGTGGCAGCCGAAGTTGAGGGTGCACAGGGTTGCAGCAGGGTAGAGATGGGTGGTAGGAGATCCAGGGTTCCTGGTGCTGACTGGTCACAGACAGGTACAGAGGGGCTTGACTTGTTACTTTAGTGTGCCAGCAGCACATCTATGCTGCAGCCACCATTAAGAAAGTCCTGGGAGGAGAGAGATGAGCAGACAGTGGTGAGCGATGTTTGAGGGGCATTGAGAGTAAGAAGTGGGACAGCGGGAAAAGGTAAGGAGTGAGATAAGGAAGAGAAAAAGGGTGGGGAAAATGAGGGCAGTGAAAAAGACAAAATGGCACAAACAAAGGTCAGTGACACGACAGACAAGGTACAAAAAAAGAGAAAATGTGATAACAAAGGGCACTGACGAGAAAAAAAGCATAAAGCAAAGAGAAAAAGCACTGAAAAAGGGTAGAGACAAAGCACTGTATAGCAGCATCACTGTGCACAGAGACCTAATTCCATCAAAAATAGGGCCCAGAGGAAGGCAAAAAATGTGGTAATTGTGAGCAAAATAAAATGAGGAAAAATTCCAGACACGGGGGGTAGGCTATACCTCTATCTGCTAAGCTTTTCCCTTACCTATTTATTCTGGAAACGGTATACAACCTTTACAACAAAACTTTTACAACGAACTACCATTACAACGCAACTTTTACAATGCAAACTATTACAACGCATTGCTCTGGGGGGCGCTCTAGGATAGGGAATAGGTTAATTTACTATCCAATAACCTTCCCTACTATCCTCGGGGACTGGAGTTGGAATAGTAAATTAAACTATTCCCTATCCAGCGCCCAAAAGCATTATGCGTTGTAATGGTATGCGTTGTAAAACTTACGATGTAAAGGTAGGCGTTGTAAAGGTAGGCGTTGTAACGTCATACATCCGCTCAATAGCAGGAATACATTGGGTGAAGCAGTGAGTAAAAACATCAGCTCTGCTCTATGAGAAGAATGTCTATGAGATGCACAAATGAGAAAGAGAGCATCATCAAGAGAATACATCGGCCAGAAATGTTGTCTGGTGCCATCTGATTCAGAAGTGCCCCTTTAGGAACTCTAATATATTCTATTCTATATTGCACTTATATAGCGGATGGCTACCCGGAGGCCTCCCAGCACTGTCTCTTCCAATACCTCAGAGAGGGCTATTCTGAAATAGCCAGGTCTTAAGTAGTTTGCAGAATGGGAGTTCCTGCGTGGTTGATCTTAGGGGGAGGGAGTTCCACATCTTGCAACATTAAAACGAAAAGGCTATCCTCCCCATCTCGATCTTCTGATACAAGAGCATTTGGCAAGGAAGGCATTAGAAGAGCGAAAAGTTCACTCAGGGACCTAAGGGGAAATCAGGGAATAAGCGATCAGTGGCCCGGGTTTAAAATAGACCCTTTTGCCAATGTAGAGTTCTTTAAGCTTAACATGTTCCACTACTGGGAGCCAATGCAGAGACTTGATGCTATGGCAGTCGGAGTGAGGTTTAGGGACATTGTAGAGAATACGAGCTGCTGCATTCTGTACTACTTGCAGTTTCCTTAAGGCCATTTTAGGGGCTCCCAAATAGAGGGAATTTCCGTAGTCCAAATGAAAGAGTTTGAAGGCCTGGACCACTAGCCTCCTGGAGAGTGGTGGAAGCAGTGAAAGGATTTTTCTAAGCATCCTAAGGATGCCATAGCACAGTTTTTCAAGCTTTGTTGCCCGTGCCTCCAGATTTAAGGATGAATCCAATAACATACCAAGGCTTTTTATGGCCGGTTTAGGAACAGGTACGGGTCTAAGGCAGTTTGGGAAGCCAAAATCCACCAGAGGATTGGGGTTATTTCCAAGAATCAGGATCTCAGTTTTGATCCCATTCAATTTTAAACAGGAGGCATTCATCCAGGAGGCGATCTTCTCAAGCCAGGGGCCTGGGGGATGGGGGGGTTAGGGGGGCAGAGTGAGGATTGTGAGAAATTACCAATTGGGTGTCATCCGCATAGGTCACGACTGACGTCCTGAAGTTCTGATTTTTTTAAATATTGCACTGGCATGTTGCATACTTATGCACACTGTAGAGCACAGACATTTTTACCTGAAGGAAAAAATTTCAGCTAACTAACATCAATGGACAGAAACTACTATACTCGGCCTGCATTCCAACCACCTCTGTCATATGATGCAGCATGATGCCTGCTTTATTTCACCGCTGACACTCTCCGCTGATGGTTCTTGCATTCTGGTATTCAATCCAATGGTTACACTCATGAGACTGTGACAGCCCCTGATGTTCCCGACCACAAGGTCTTCCATCCTAATGTTATGTTGAAGTTATTAGTTTCAGTTATACTCTTCTAGGGAATTATCCTGATGTTGTGGGAAGTTTGGTTTTTGCTCTTGATAGCATTTCTATTCCGGTATTGCACATTCTTTCACTGATGGTCGCAATAAAGTACCACTAGTGATCAATTAAAATGGTAGTATTTGAGTTACAGGCACCCTCATCTTTTGAACATCATTGAATTCTCTATACTTATTTGTTAAATTTGGGGGTTTCTATTTGGCACAGGTAGGTACTTATGACAAATAGGGACCCTCTCCTCTAGTCAGGATAAGGGGATTACACTCCTAAAATAACTCCAGCTCACCCCCTTGGTAGCTTGGCACGAGCAGAAGGGCTTTACTTCAGAGGCGTTGTAAGTTAAGTAGTTGTGATCACATACAGTAACCCAGTGGCAACACTACAAATGGACACCACACAGGTTTTATATCCAAAATAAGTAGACTTTATATAGAGTTACCACAAGACCATAAACGACAAAAATACTCACTAGGATTACTTTAAGATGGTAGATTTAAGCTTAGTCCAGTTCAGTTCTTAGATGCAACACTCTGCGTCAATGTACCTTAAGTTGCGTTGCGCTTCCATGACAAGCAATGTCGCAGTGATGGGAAATGCAGCAAAGTTCAGATACAAAGAAATAAAGACGTGAAGATCTTTCAGATGCGGCAAGCTTCTCTGGGATGCAAGAAGTTCTCGGTTTGATGCGTGGACTGCAGCGGAGACACCCTTACAATGCGACGACAACAGCTCCAGCGGCGACGCTCTTCTCCCACGATGCGTGAAGCTTCCGTTCGATGCGACAACTGCAGCGGCAACATCCAAGATGCGACGGCAGCAGCTACAACGGTGGCGTGCTTCTCGGGGATGCGAGTTGCTCTTGGTTGATGCGGTGCAATGTGACAGTTCCAGAGGCGACACCCTCCTTCGGAGTTGCGACGGCAGGTACAGCGATGGCGACACGCTCCGACCTTGTTGTGAGATTCTTCTCCTGGTGCGGTGCAGTGCGACAACTACAGTGGCGACACCCTCCTTCGGAGTTGCGATGGCAGCAGCAGCGATGGCAACACGCTTCCTCTTCGTTGCGGCACACTTCTCTCTGATGCGGTGAAGTGCGACAGTTCCAGCAGCGACACCCTCCTTCGGAGTTGCGACGGCAGGCACAGCCAAAGCGACCCGCTTCTTCTCGTTGAGTCGCTTTTCCAGCTCCTTGCGCACGAAGTCCCTCAGAAGGCCCAAAACAGTAGGAGGCACTTCCAAAGAACTCTGGGGAGCTGGGTGGTGAAGTCGTTTGTCCCTGAGACTTCGGCAGGAGGCAATCTCTTTTCCAAGCCCTTGGAGATCCTTCACAAGTTGAAAGCAAAGTACACAAAATTCCTTTCTCCTTCCTTTGGCAGTAAGGCAACCACTGCAGGCCAACCCCCCAAGCAGCACTTCAGCTTGGGAATAGTCTCTCCTCAGTTTCGTCAGGTTTGTCTCCTCAGTAAAGGTTTCCTCTTGTAGTCCAAAGTGATCTAATTTCATGGGATCAGGGTGCCAATATTTATACCTCAAAATCCTTTGTTCTCTGAGGGGAGAGGGGTATTTTCCCAGTCAAAACCAGTTCTGAAGCACTCTGTTTGCCAGACTTCTCCTTTCCTTGCACAGTGCAGGGCATGCAGATCAGACACCCCACAGGAGGTGGAGCCAGCATTGCGGAAGGCAAGTACAGTCCCGGAGCACTTTGTTTACAGGACTCCTCTTCTTTCAGTGTGCAGGGCAGAGACATCAGCCGCTCCTCACGGGGTGGAGCCAGCATTGTGGAAGGCAGGCACAGCCCTGTTCAAGGTTGAGGTGCAACTCCTCCCTCCCATCTAGATGCAGATCTCTCTATTCACCACCGGGAGACTCAGCCTGTCTCCTGGAATTCCCCAGACCTGTCACTCACAAAACCAGGCATAGGAATACACAACCTAGCAGAGGCAGGTTTGAATGGTTAGACAAGCAAATACCTACTTTCTAAAAGTGGTATTTGCAAACACAGAATATTAAAACCAACTTCACTAAAATATATATTATTCTGAGTTCTGGCATACTAAACTCAAATTTCTACCATGTTCTCTGAGACAGTTAGCATGATAACATGTAATAACTCTAACAGCTCATTCTGGCCTATGGAGAACAGGTAGCCTTGCAATAGTGAAAAACCAAAAATGGCTGTAATTCACTATGAGGGTATGCCACACACACCAGGGCTTATCCTACCTTATACTTACAATGCACCCTGTCCTTGGCCTACCATAGGGGTGGCTAATATGAAAAAAAGGGAAGGTTTAGGGGCTGGCAAGTGGGTGCACTTGCCCAGTCAGCATGACATTACCAGACTGCATGCAGGTTCTGCAATGGCAGACCGTGGACATATTTTACAAGGCTGCTTCTGTGGGTGGCACAACCAGTGCTGCAGCCCCACCAGCAGCATTTGGATTTACACGCCCTGGGCACACTCAGTGCACTAGACTAGGGTCTGACAAGTAAACCAAATAGCCAAACATGGAACCACTGATTAATACATTAATTTACAATAGGGAGCACTTGCACTGTGGCACGGGATAGCAGTAGCACAGTGCCCAAAGCATCTAACACCAGCAAAAATACATGAGGCAACATCAAAAATGGAAGGGAGACCCACGCCAATGGTGCCAGGTCTAACATTATTCTTACATCTGCCATTGCATTTTGCTGCGTAAAGTATTGGACCCAGTCAAGTCTCATCAAGTGAGGCAAGGATAAATTATAAACACCTTGATTCCTTTTTCTGAATGAAAGCTCTGGTAAAATTTGTCAAGCTTGTATTCTTTTTTCCTCCCTACACAACACGGCCCATGACTTAGCCATAGCTGCCACTTTTCGTGTGAACACCCGCTCCTCCGCTTGGGAAAGTGGGTCATGCCACCACAAAGCAGTACCCTGTTTCAGTTGCTCATTTTCCTGAGACCCTATGGGGCAGGAAGGAATGGAACTGCAGACTACAAATCTAAAAGGAGAACCCACCGGAACATACATCTTAGCTTTGCTCCTTGGCCTGTCTCACTCTTTAGTCTGTATCATACAACAATGTCTCCAAAGGTGTTAGTAAGAGGGCAATTTCTAAATAGCACATTAATTGCTGGGAGCAAAGGAGAAACCAGGGAGACAAGAACATTTTTTGGATAACATAGAATGTAGTTTAGTAAATGCATATATTTGTTATATTTAGTTTCGTATAATCAAACATGTGAGGGTAACACTGCGTTACTTTAAATTGCATGTAACCTGTAGTATACTGTGCACAAGTGCTCGTGAAAAGTTGTGACGGCGCAAGTGACACGTGAGGTAGTATGTAAAGCAAGGAGGTGCAATAAAAAACAAGTTATGGTGAAATTTACATAGTCAGGATACCCAAGCAATGAATGGCATTATATACAAAAACTATATCAAGGTGGATATCCATGAAGGAATGGCGATGAGGTTTTCGCTGTAAAAGTCAACGTGTTTTGGTTTGTAGAAATGTTCAGGCCTTCATCAGGACCAGGTTGCTGTTATTGCAAAAACCGTGGCAATGTATCACAACTGAAGGCCCAGTTGAAGAGGAGGGAGGGTCCCGGTAACATCCAAGTGACACCTGGGACAACTAAACTAGAAGGGACACGGGGTGGTCCCTAGAAATGGTTCAGGAGTCGTGGGAGACCACTGTGATTAGTGGTAGCCAGAATTGCTCAGTAGGTTACTTGAAAGATATACAACTTGGAGTAGCGGCGATGCGCATCAGTAGCAGGCATTAGACACTCTTTACTCAGCAGTCTACAACTTCAGTAGCAGCTGCAATGTAGTTATGTTATATACATTTATAGAGCACAAGGGTTACCCCAAGGTGTCCTGGCGCTTAGCTCAAATAGCCGTGATAGGAAGATAACATAGATACCCCAGGTCCAAACTAGTTGCTGAACAGCCAAGTTTTCATTGCTTTCCTAAATTACAGCAGGTCAGGGGAAGCCCGAATGTGGAAAGGAATTTCATTCCATGCCCTAGTAGTGTAGGTAAAGAAGCTTCTGCCTCCCCAGTTGGCTCTTTTGAATTTAAGCACAATCTCCGACTTCGCTCCTAAGGAGCAAAGCGTTCTTTTGGGAGTGTACCAACTGAAACACTGCCTAAGATGGACTGGTCCACAATCGTACTGAGCCTTGAAGGCCATACAGAGGGATCTAAATCTGACCCATTGCCTTATTGGCAGCCAGTGGAGCTTCCCGTTTTTTTCGTACAGATGTCATTTTAGGCAAAAATTGTAATGTGTTCTTAAGTTGCTGTTGGATATTCAAATATAAACCATTGCATTAATTGAGTTTTGACAGGATGAGGTAGGTTATCACTATTCGTTGGCTTTCATGGGGTAGTAAGTGGATTTTTTTTTGTATCATCCTGAGAGTCTGGAAAGTAGAGGAAGTGACTGCGTTCACCTGATCCCCAAAGGTGTGTCCATTATCAATTACTACTCCTAGGTTTTTTTGCTTTCCTGACAGGCATACCTAATTCTTCAGGCCACCATCTGGGTGACTGAAAATTAGCAGTTTCTAAAATGATCACTTCGGTTTTACTGGAGTTTAACTTTAAATAGTTTTCACTCATCCAGGTCTTTACTGACTGCATGCAATTGTGGAATTTCTCACCACTCTTTATTTCCTGATTCAGCAGTAGAGACACAACTCTTTGTGTATCGTCCTCATAAGAAGTTAAGTGAAAGCCGAAGGTTCTAATCAATAGGGCCAAAGATTAGACATACACATTCAAAAGTGTAGGGCTTAGTGAGGACCCCTGTGTGACCCCACAAGGGAGAGAGAGAGGTTTGGAAGTAAACATGGCTAAGGCAACTGTTTGATTTCTCTCTGTGTGGAAGGAGCACAGTAGTTTCCAGGCCATGGCCTGAATGCTGCACTCTGACAGCCGGTCCATTAGGAGATCATGGTGGACCATTTTCAATCGATCCCTCAACTACAAGCTATGGGTGGCAGGCTCATTTAGAGGATCCTCTCATTTCTCATGTCAGCCAATGCCAGGGAGAGTAGAGGAGGAAGTTATGTGTGCTTAAGGAGGGTGCACCACACATAAGCAAGAGAGCCAGTGAATGGAGAAGTCTGGGTTGCGCTAACTGTAATGGCTGTACAAAGGGGTATATCCACAAGGAAATGGCACAGCATGGAGCTGCGGCAAGTTTTGCAGTACTGTGCTCTGTCGTTTAAAAACACAGGGATGAGCTGTACTTAGAATACAGCACACCCCTGTGTTTTCCCTTGCACTGGCGCTAAAAATAGCTGCCTAGTGCCAACACAGACACCCTTGCGTCATAGTGCAAGGATGCCCATGTTGTAGAGAATGCATGGAAGGCCTTTTGTTCGTTCTATGTGTGCTGCAGAATGCAGAACACTAAAAAAACATAAATGAGGAAAAATAAAAGTATTTCTCCTGGTTTGCCAATCTAATGCCTTCTTTGGCATGGCGTTGACTCAATTTTACAGATTCTTGGAAATCTAGGGCAGCGTCAAAAAGCAATGGGTATTGGATTGGAACACCCACAGCAACACCCAATGCACGCCCCTTTCATGCAGAAAACTGTGTGAAAAGGTACCATATTTACAAAACGGCATTAAGCCATGCAAAGTGGCTTAATTTTAATTATTTGTAAATATGACGCAGGGCATTGTGCCACCGGATCATTGATCAAAAAAGTGCTATTCGGGTGGTGAAAACCCCTTGTAAATATGCCCCAAAGTGTCCAACACTATTGCTGTTTCCTTATGTTTATGTCTATAAAACAAGTCCAGGACACACTGCTAACTAAGGGCCTCATTTACAAGCCCATTCCGTCGTAGGTGTGCCACTTTTTTTTTTAACGGTACAAAAGGGGGTGGTGATGGACGGAGCATCTGAATCAATCAAACACTCACACCCAGTCAAAAGATCTGGGTTTAATCCATCACCGTTCGTTAGCCCACTCTGCCACCCCAGTTCAGACATGGCTATATGCAAATCAGTCTGATCCTGTGCCTCATGGGAACAGTCCAGCCCGAACTGCCAAGCCATGCCTTCCCTGGACCGGAAACAAGCTTCCAAGGACCGGTTTCTGGCATTACAGCCGTCTTCAGCCCGGCTTGCTTGAATCCAGTGGCAAAGTGAGCAAGGGACTCACGTCTGAGCATACCCTGCCACACTTATGGCGGCCATAGCGGTACAAAAGAGGGTGGTGATGGACGGAGCATCTGAACCAATCAAACAGATTGGGCTAAAGAACGGTGATGGATCAAACCCAGATCTTTTGACTAGGTGTGAGTGTTTGATTGGTTCAGATGCTCCGTCCATCACCACCCCCTTTTGTACCACTTTTTTTTAATGCACCAATGGCGCAATAGGCTTGCACATATTTACAAGGCCTCGTCATGACTTTTCATGGACTGTAAATATGGGCTCCTTTCACGCATTACTCTGTGTCAAAGTGGCATTCCATCCATGTTGCTGTGGGTGTTCCCATACATCATCCATGGAACTTGACATATTCCCAGATTTACATTTTGTAAAACTGATAAGGCGTCAGAATCCTACGCCTCCCCAGGAGAGGCATACAAATGATGCAACAAGGAGGGCAGAGGATGTGGCCTTACGTTTGGAGCGCTCAACCTCTAAACTGGGGAACCGGGTTTGAGTCTCGACAATGACGCTCAACATCCTGTGATTCTGGGCAAATCCCTTAATCTCCCCGTGCCTAACAAAAATTAATGTGTCCATGTGTAATGAAACTGGTACTCATGTAAAGCGCTCTGATACCTAATGTCTCGGGTCTAGTTTGCGCTATATAAACCTCTAAAAAGAAAAAAGGAGAAATACTTTTATTTCATCCTGTTTATTCCTCTTTCTTTGTGCGTGCTGCATTCTGAATCACACACAGAAAGAGGAATATGCACTCAGTGATTTTTTTTGTGCAGCAAGGTTTCCCTTCATGCACAAAAATGATCATCCCTGTAGTGCAGGCACCCTTGCAAAATGACGCAAGGGTGCCTGCGCTGGCGCATGGCAGCCAATTTTGTGCAAGTGCAGGGTAAAGCAGAGGGATGCGTCAGATTGTTGTAAATAAGATGCATCCTTGTACTTGATACAGCACGGAAAAGTGAAATGGCTTGCGGCGCCGCACTGCATCATTTTCTTGTAGATGAGACACACAAACTGTATTTTTCTGTACGCAGCAGGTGGAAATCAGGCTCCTGAATCAGAAATTGTAAAATAAAATAAGAAATGAGTAGCGATCTTGTGAAAACAGAAATGATAACAGAGTGGCACGATAGCTCATCATAGAAGGAGCATTTCTGATATTTATCAAAATTGACAGTGGTTCTGAAAAGGAAATTGCACCTGACCAACTACAAACCATTTTCAGCATCTAGTTCTGTGGGTTTAATCTGCATATAACTTGGAATTCAGATGGCCATACATACCCAAGGTGGGGGCTGTACTGGTTGATTTCAGGAATGTTTGAAACCTCATTCAGAATTCAACTGGAATCAACTGAAATTTCCTCAATGTAAAAAATGGATTCTTGTAGAGAGCTTATTCTAAATTTGTGCAAATTGTATGCACTCACAAACTGAAATTATCGCACAGTAAAAAGTGCAGAATATAGAAACTGAAATGCAGAGAGGGAGACTAAGGGCCCGATTTTCTGCAAAATGACGCATTGCGGCACTACAAGCCATTTTGCTACACCGAGCGGCATCATTTTAAAAGCACAGGGATGAACAGCAATACAACGCATCTGTGTGCTTTCCCCTGTGCGTGTGCTCAATTGGTTGCCATGCACCAGCGCAGACACCCTTGCGTCATGTTGAAAGAATGCCTGCATTGCGGGGATGATTGTTTATGTGCAGGAAGGGATACCTTCCTGCACGAAAACAATCACTGATTTCATTTTCCTCTTTCTATGCATGCTGTCGAATGCAGCACACATAAAGAGAAAAAAAATCTGGGAACGTGTCAGGTTCCATTAACCCCCGCACTTAGCCTATTCCCACAAATTGCATTCCTCACACGTTGTATCTCTTTTTGTTAATAAGCCAACATACGCACTTCTTGTGGTGGTCATTTGTTGGCCGCAGTTTTTATTAGGAATACATGTATCTCTTTTGGGTACTCAGTACCACATTCTGTAAGTTATCAATCGTAGTCTGTCATGTTTTTGCGTTATCATAATCAGCATAATATTGCACATCATATTTGCAAAATTACTTGTCCCCGCAAATTATACTGAAAGTTCGTTCGGTTGGGTTTGCCCTTTCTTCTGAGTGAGGGGCGAAACATTCTTTACAATGAAACTTTTTTCACGCAGTGCCTTTACAACGCAGGAATTACAACGTAACGACTTGCGCTGGAGGGAGCTGTAGGATAGGGAATAGTTTAATTTACTATCCAAAACCTTCCCTACTATCCACAGGGACTCGAGTTGGAATAGTAAATTCAACTATTCACTATCCAGCGCCCCCCAACACAAGTCGTTGTAACGACTTGCGTTGTAAAACCTGCGTTGTAAAGGGATGCGTGGAAAAAGCATGCGTTGTAACGACATACCTCCCAGTGAGGTCCCGGAGTTAGGCCCAACTCGATACCTTGTTGGACTCCTATTGTGCCCTGCCAACCGGTGGGGGCTGGGCTGCGAGCCCCGTCTCCATTTGCTACTCCCTCTTGGTAGGCCGACTCATCCAGCCGTGAGGCATCCTAAAGAGAGTGGTCCTACACGCCGTCCTTCGGTCCCCTCGCCCAGCCGTGCGGCATCCCAAGGTGGGTGTTCCTGTCCCAACACACCGCCCTCCGGTGTGCCACTGGACCAACCATTCTCCCCGTCTTTCTCAGCCAACGTCATGCCTGTTCCTCAGCCCTGCGGCATAGCTGTTCCTCAGGTGTGGGTGGGTGGGTGAAAAGTTCCTTACTCGGTGCTGCTCCCAAAAGATAGGAGCCTACCTGGGGGAGCCAAGCTTATATCCCCACCCTATCGTACCTCACCCTGGCTCGTGTTCGCCTCCCGGTTGGGCCATTCGTATGGCGCCAGGGCCCACATTGGCTAGGGGTGTTGGCGCCACTCCGGCAGCTGCTGTGGTGGGGGGCGGGTGACTTCCCGCTCTAGGGACACTTTTTGGCACCGAAAACCGGTTCTTGTTACGGGGTCTCGGCGTTGGTTATGGCGCCGGCCTCTCATGCCCCCGTTGGGGGCTGCCTCTGCGAGGATATTGCTTGGGAATACACATAGTAACACCCATAGAATGCCACTAGGGCAGAGCGTGAAAGGGACCCATGTTTACAAGGTCATGAAAAGTCATGCAGGTTGACTACCTGGCCTTGTAAATATGTGCAAGACCATTGTGCCAGCGTTGTGTCAAAAGAAAGGAGGCACGAGTGGTGCAATGGGCTTTTAAACGAGGCTCACAAGCTCGAGGAACAACTGTTTAAAGTGGACCACGTGGGTCCGTCTTTTATTTTCGTAACACTTGGTTTATCAATCTCAACATCTTCGTGCTTGTTTAGGAACAATGATTAATATCCGACAGAGCAGGATAGAATAAGGCAGATTGAATGGGTATGATTTTGATTATATGTACAAAGCCCTCACCAGGAGATCTCGAGGTGTTGTGACGTAAAGTAAAGACAAGAGGAGTGCAGATTCCAGCAGCGTTGTGCATTGAATTTTTAATCTGCAATAAATAGCCTGACAAGGCCCATTAGTATTGAATGAATCAATTATATCACACTATTGGCTACATTCACAAGAAATCAAACGTTCATACACATTTTAGACATTCTGTAGTCAATGCAAAATAAATGTGATATCACTTTACACTGCAATTCACAATTTACTTTTTCCACACATGCGGGATTAATTCAAAAATGACACCTTCCTTATCTCACCACAAGCATGTCTGTCACTTGCTTTTAAAAATGCTATCTCCTTCTACGGCTCACACAGTGACAGCTGACATGTCTAAATGCAAAGCAGGTTACAGATTGTGGCAATTACAGAGGGTGCAAAAAGTAAACACAAATTGAAATGGTCTCATGGAGAATCGGTTAAGCTCTTCAAAAATAAAGCACGCTGTCCTCCTATATTGATTCTAAACATCTGACAGCAATGCTGTATTTTTAGATTCACATATTAACCGAGCTTATTCACTGAGAAACACAGGATAACACTGCCATCAACAGTCCTTCTTCAACATGACAAATAGCTTTTTTGATATTCTAGCAATGCAAATGTTTCCAATTAAAATAAGTTGTGATAATTGTAATTCTCCGAGACAATTCATGAAAGAAGACCAGCGTTTCTTCTTGAAAACAAGATATGGTCAACAACCATGCAGCCCTTCCTTCCAGCCGTTCTGAATCTGAAATCAAGTACCAGCAATCGTAGAGATATCAATATTTATTATGAGAAATTGAACATGTGTTTCTTCATATCACCACTGGAGGACGTGCCAGGTACATGTACGAAACTCGTGTTCAAAAATAGTATGCATTTCTACGACAGTAATAATCACAGCGTTATTGCTACGGGATATTTCAATTTAGGTGTCATTCATACAACAGAAAGGGTAATAATTTCAATGCTTTTAGTTTGTTACTCTCTTTTTAGTTGCCGTTAAATCGCAACTATTGCGCGATAGCATTCGAATAACATTTATATGCGTGTGTTTTTTGCTATGTTGGTCAGGCTTGCACGTGATGCTCGCCCACTAGCAGAACCGTTCCTGTGTAATAATTATACATATACATTGCTTAAGGCAGCCATTTTGTCTGTTAGATTTGTCGTGGGCTACCCTTCGACTGCACTACAATAATCTGCAATTAAGAGATAAACTAGCATTCTTGATTTTAGGGTTACGAGCGATCCGGTGTAATTGTTTGTTTCTTTGCTTGTATATTTAGATGAACCGTTACCCCCTTATGTAAGCAGTTTTACGCACAAACGTGCGTCGCAGATACATCGTAGACGAGTGTTGTCTCTTCATAAATGACGTATAAGCGTATATTGACGGGCGGCTATCATGTTCCCCGGATTGTTGTCGCAAATCGCACAGCTACGGGAGTGCTACATAAAATATTCCTTTCTGTTGTAATGCGTTTTGTTGCTGATCCGGCGATAGGCCTTGCATGAATGCTGGTTGCCACGAGCACTCATCTCTCAGGTTAACCATTTACTACCCCGACGAAGCTGATGGACAGGAGAACCAATATAGTGATTTACTACATACTGCTAATCCAAGGTATTTAAAAACAAATGGTAATCAGTCTGAACACGCATTTCGTGGATTGAGTGTTTAGGGTGGTGGTTTTCTTGAAGCAAGAATTTCACGAGTAATGAAGTCTCTGCTTCTTACATGTTTTGTAAGTAACCTTATATAAAGTTTGCTTTGTAGAGGCCCTGCTACCGTATGCCTTGCCTTAACCCACCGAATCCGGAATAAAGGTGACCAGTCTATCACAGGAATGTATAGAGGAAATACAGTCCTCTACACAGCATGCAATAGAGTTTCAGGTCCATGCACTTGTGAAGATCAGGGAAGGCCACGACATGCCTTGGATGAAGGTAAGCAAGACACTCTGGTACTCTGGCCTCACAGCAGCCATGGATAGTCTATGGACAATACGCAACAAATGGACAAGGGGACTAGTTTTGCCTTGGATCTGCTCCTTCCTCTACAACCAAAAAAGAGCAAGCGTACACCTCAGTGGAGAAATCTTCAGCAGGTGCGTGACATGTGGTGTTCCAATCCAATCCATGTTGCTAAAAAATTGACATGTTTCCCTTACACTACCTACTGGAGAATCATTGGTAGGCCTCCAAATGTATGTTTGTGACTCTCATGCCCAATGACTATCCAATCGGGCAGCCAAAGCAGCCAAACAAATATCACAAACTTCTTAGACTACACTTTGCAATAGATTATATAAAAAAAAATTCTGGCTGAAAAAGAGCAAAAACAAAACCCTTATTATTTGGATGGCAGTTCGTGCTGGAGTGTTCCTATTGAAGCGCGACAAAGACTGATTTGCATATGGATGCAGGGCCTAATCTGAGGTGGCATGGTGGGCAATAGAATAATGATTTGGAATGGTACCCTGAGTGATTGACAGTGGTCAGACAAATTTCAAGCATTCCTCCCATCACCTTTTGTGTGTTTGATGTAACGACATAAGTGGCCAAGGTTAGGCCCAGACGTTGGTCGTTTGCTTATTGTGCTACTGAAACCAAGCTGCACCCAGCTCAAGAGGCCACATTAGGCCAAAACCAGTCACGGGTTGCTTGGTTTCTACTTCAAAGAGGATTTACCTTGCAGTTTTGACAGTTCCTGTTGGAGCAGGTTCAAGGCTGACTTGCATATGGTGGGGTCCAATCTCACGTGGCATAGTGCACAAAAAAATAATGGTATAGAATGCTACCCTGAGAGATTGCTAATGGTTAGACACATTTCAAGCCTTACTGCCATCACCTTTAGTGTGTTTGATGTTACGATGTAAGTGGCCAAGGCTATGCCCAGACGTCAGTCATTTGCTCTTCATGCCACTGGAACCAAGCTGCACCCTGCTGAAGCAGCTCTTTTGGCCAAAACTAGTCTTGGGTTGCTGGTATCCTGGTTCAAAGAGGATTTACCTTGTTAGTTTGGACTGTTCCTGCTGGAGCAGTATCAAGGCTGACTTGCATATTGCGAGGTCTAAACTGACGTTGCTTGGTGGGCAAAAGAATAATGGTATAGAATGCTAGCCCAAGTGATGGACAGTGTTAGACAAATTGAAAATATTCATCACATCACCTTTTGTGTGTATGATCACAATAAGCACTATTTAGAATAACCTGCGAGATTGGGCCCTGCGCCCTCCATCAACTGCATTCCAAGCTATAGATACCGGTTAATTATAGTTAACACAGTTCAATGTTTTGTACCTAAATGAATATTGCTGTCAGAGGTGTAAATCTACAATAATCCTTATCCAGGAAAGTGCACCTGCTGCAGAAAATTGACCACTCATTGGAATTGAAGGGGTTTGTACTGCTGAGATTAGTCCATTACTTCAAGCTAGATTACAGTAGGCTTTTAGGAAGGTCACAGACTATTTCCAAAGACTACAAAATCTGGCAGCTAAATTATGCCTAATCCTTTGGAAACGTGATATTACAAATCCAGTGTTGAAACCATTCCCCTGGCTTCCAGTGTCGCCCAGTGGATTTCAGAGTCAAAATCGACAACCCTTTGGGTCATGTTATTGATTACATTCTTTAAAGCAGTATGTACACCATGAGACACTTCTACAAACACTTCTTTGGAGAAACCTGGACAGCCTATATTTTGTACCATGCATTAAATGAAAACTCTAAGAAACAAAAAATTGCATAATTTTGGGCTGTGACGGTAAAAATAAAGACAATGAAAACACAGCAGATTGCAATTGGGAAATAATGGTGAACAGTTTATGTATATTCCTGGACACTGGTTTGTCCATCATTTAGATTGCTATACATTACCCTTGGGAGGATGAAACTTGTGGTATCGAAAGTAGTATTCAGGAAAAAAATTAATGCATATGAATTGACAGACTGGGCAACAGGACTTTAACACCCTTAACAGTGAACTTATTGAGCAGGATTCACTTTGGAGTATGTAATTAGCACTCCAGTAGTACTGATTCATGCACTACAAGATGCAATTCACAAACCTACAGTGGAAGATCACTGCCTCTCTAAAATTTCCTGGGGGAGCTCTCTCTCCTCTCTGGTGGCAGAGATATCCACACACGTAAGTATACAATCAAGTAGTAAATATAGGCGGGACAAGGGAGAGGGGTGGGAAATGGGTAGTAATTATTGCAGATTATGTGGGGTTAAGGAAACTTTAAGGAGGGGTTAAAAGAGGGACAAGCAAATAAAAACACAAACCCACGTAAGGGTAAGGCAAATGCAATTCATGAAATACACTTCTAATTTTATTGCAGCCCTAATAGTCACAAATGTACTCTATTCCAGCTTGGAGAAATTTAAGCACCATACATGGCCAACCACTGGTACTGCAATACGTTCTCATAGAAACAATGAAGGCAATCTATAGCACTAATTGTCCTTAGGAAATAATGCACAATAAATTACATTAATTCTATTTTTAAAATACAAATTTAAAAAACATCAGGAACATTTATGTAAGTATAGTTATTGGTAAATGTAATTATTTTTATACATACTAATACATTTTGAATTAAATCACCTTTTGAACGTAGTATAAAAGGTATAAAAAGTGTTAAAATGATTACAACATAACTGGCACCTATTTTTGTTAGAGTCTTAATATAAATAAAAATGTTAGTAGGGCTGGTGATTTTAATTTTAAAGTATTGTTCAAAAGTACCATTAAAACATCATATATTCAAATGAATTTACAACTTAATATGAAGTTAATCCTAGGAAATAGTGCTTTGTATATTTTTCTTTAAGTAGTCCTACATTATTATTACTTGTCTAAAATTATTCTACATTTTTGTTTTACATTACATTAATTTTATTTACTTTTTATACAATTATATTTCCCTACATATACATCTTCAATCTAATGGTAGAGATCTCCAGAAAAAGATGGAAGGTAAGTTGTTAATAGCAAAATTCCACTCATAAATTCAATAACATGAGAATCTAACACCTAATCTGAGTATAGGGATTCAACATTGATCTGTAAATCTCTAATCTCTCGAATATGGTGTAGAATAGAGAAGATTTACAAGTAGGTAATGGAGTAGATCTACACAAAGTAAATCTACATATGTAAGCATACCTTTGTGAATCAGGCCCACTGAGTGTATATACCAACTCTCCAGTGACCTAGTGTGAAGTGACAGGGGCCCATCTGTTTAATCCTCTTGGGTGATAGTAAGCATATATGTGTAACTGACAAATATTTGTTTAATTGTACACTGAAAAATTGTTTTAAACCTATAAAGTCATTTGTTCACAAGTTAATATTAATTTTTGGGAATTTGAAAACGGGTGCTAGATTCAATTAAAATCCTCTAAAACAGTATAAAACTTGACATATTAAGGCTTGATTCCTGCATGATTATTAAACAGAGCTCAAAAACAAATGTACCAGATAAAAGTTTATGTGTTAGAGTGGCTAAGTGTAATGTACAATTGATGGGCCATTGGGGACCTCTTTTTATACTTTAATCTATGTTCATTGCCCATCTGGCACTTAAAAAGAAATGTTCTATTACTTACCGGTAATCTTCATTACCCCAGGTCCAGTTGTCCTCGTTCCATTCATTAACATATTGGAGAAAACCATCTCCCGACAGAAAAAAAGAGCAGAGGCATGCTGGGACCCTAATACTGCCCCTCCCACTGGGAGTACATAAGCAGTACTTACCCAGCATCCTGTCCATACCACCAAGCCCAGACAGGAAGGCCGGCCACCTGGGAGTCGAGGGGCACATGAATGGGACGAGGACAACGGGACATGGGGTAATAAAGATTACCGGTAAGTAATAGAACATTACCCCCAGGTCCCTTATGTCCTCGTCCAATTCATTAACATATTGGAGAATACCAAAGCAGAAAACCGGCCTTCTGCACCCACAAACACACCCAGGAAACCACAACAAAATCAGCAACCCAAGGGAGCACCGAGAAGGAGGAAAAGGGAATCGCAGGAAACAACTGGTCCGCAACCCAGAACAGGACAGCAGGGCCAAAACTAGGACCGGAGACAACCCAAAAAATAGAAGGTGTGGGTCCCAACAAGGAGGCCGCCAACCAGATAAACCGGAGACAGGGTAACCAGAACCAAGACCCAAAGGACACGGCAAGGAACCCACCAGACAAGGACGCCCAGCCAAGAACCAACGGGAAGGCACACAGGACACGCCAGCCACAAAGACACGGAGCAAACCGCGACCGCCCCGAAGAAGGCCAAAGAAAGAAGCCAAGACCGACCAACAGAGCGCAGGCACAAGCAACCAGACCAACAAGGCCAGAAATCGGCCCACCCCACCAAACCGAACGACTCGGCCCCAGAGAGTCCAAAGCAGGGGGCGAACAGGAGCAACACCCCAACCAAACAGAAAAGACAGGGAAGGGGAAAGACACCCGAAAATCCCAGGAGGCCAAAAACCCCACAGTGAAGTAGACCACCAACCAAACCAGGAACGCCACCAAACCCAGAACAGCAGGGGTAGAGGAGGCCAACCCAAAGACTACAGGCCAGAGACGCCCTCAGAATCACCAGCTGAAAGCCGACCAACAAAGGGGAGGCCAACAAGACAGGAAAACCACAACGAACAAGCCCAACAAGGGCGGGGACAGAGCCACCAGCCACAACCCCCCCAAAAAAAAACCTCCAAAAGGGAGGGAAAACAACGCAGATCAGGAGTCCAGAGCAACCGGGATTACCCACCAGTCCCCATTCCAGGCACAGAGCGCAGAAAAAAACAGGCGCCAACAAAGCAGAGGACCGCACAGGCACCCCACACCCAGGCCAAACAAGCAGCAAGGGCAGGAGCAGCTGAAAAAAGAAACAGCCCCAGGGCGCACAAACAGGCCCACACCAGAAACAAAGCCCGGAGAAGCAAGGGAGGCAGAAGCGAACCAGGACACCAGAACCAGGAAACGCCCAGCAAAACACCCCATAGAGCAGCCCAAAAACAGCCAGGAAGCCCAGGAGGCACAGCTGGAGGCAATACAGAACCAGCAGGAAGCCGGCAGACCCGGAGCCACAGGACCCCACACAGACCCCATTCAAGGCGAAACAAGCCCGGGAAGGATCTCTACATGCAAAAGGGTTTTTAGTCAGGAAATAAGAAAGGGCGCATTGCCAACTGTGGACGCAATAGGTTTTATAATTCTCAGATAGGGATGTGGTGCAGTGGGGCGAGGGGATAAGCCCTATAACCCCCCAATGGTGTGTTGGCAAACGCCAAGACACTAGAAAGATGCAACAGTATGCCCTTGCAAACAACAAATGGATGTAACACAATGTGTCAAAGTGGACACATATACATTAGCAAAGAAAAACAAAGCCTGAGGATAAATAAATAAACAGTTCTTCAAGTGGTCCATGAGCGATGCAGTGTTTAATGTTCTTTAAAGCGAACCAGCCGAAACGTGTTTCGTCGCAATTGGGATTGTATTCCCGGGACTCCTCAGGGATGGGGGAGATACAAAGAACATAGATGGAATAGATAACAGTATACACAGGTATAAAAGTTCATGGTATCCTGTCTCTGAGGAGACTATTCGCGAATATCAAATACCCATGCCAAAGGAAAGAACCTCAAGGCCCGTGAGAATCACAGTGTGCGTGGAATCGTTCATACTACGGTGGTGTTATAAGGCAATGTGTTTGTGAGGAAGGGAAGGGAATGGAACTGAGGAGGGTCGAGTGAATTGTGGCATGAAACTGTATTGAGACAATGCAGGCACAAAACAGGTACACGACACAACCAAATAGTGGAGGAAATGCACAAAATTAAAAACATGCAGTTGTAAAAAGCTGAAGTGAAATGGTTGCTCATACCTATGAAGGGACAAAAAGTCTCTAGGGAAGTCTGGGGAAGAGAGAAACAAAGAGAAGAAAAAGGAACAAGTAGAAATCAGAAACTGAACCCTAGAAAAATGTTGGTAGGGGGATGAAAAAAGGAGGGGTTATATATTAGATGAATAATTGTATAAACAAATAAATAGGGGGGAATAGGGCTCACCGCTCCGCCGGTGTTAATTCCGACCTAGCAGGGCCCAAGACTTAATGGTGATGTAACTGTGCTTCGACAAATCTGGAGAATAGGTAAGATTTGCAAAGGAAAAGGGTGGAAAAAAGAGGCTAAATGAGTCTCCAAATCTGATGTATGGGCAGCAAGAAGGCATTAACTGTGACACTAAATAGGTAAATTAAAAATAAGTAAAGGAAACGTCTCTCACCCGATCAGGGGGTGCTAATAACAACCCTGGATTAAACGGTGTGTGGACTCAGCAAGGAAAAACGGCAACAAAGTGGGAAAAACACCGTACTGCGAAGTCTAATATACTCTAGAAAGGGAGAGATAAGGGGGTGAGTTAAAAAAGGGCGGTGCCTATGAATTAAGAAAACAAATGTGAAAAGGAGAGTGGTGACATGTAGTTTCCAAGCACAATGAATGGATACACTCCGGTCGTATCAATGCTAGAAGGAGGCGTGGTAGAGAGCGGATCACTTCTCTGACATGGCTCTGTCTGAAAATATAGATCGATGGACTGATATCAGTAAAATGTTGACCCGAAATAAGGCCAACCGGTGGGCGGGAAATAATTAAAATAAATTGTGAGGGCCGTAGACTTACTTTGAAATTAATTGAAATCTGCGAGATCCGAGCAGGATTTGAAAAGGAAGGCGGTATTAGATGGGAGCCAAACGCTCCTCTTGTGGAGGCGCTGTCTGGAAATAAGAGAAGAGGGGGATAGAGTGAGCTATGGGCACTCTATTGTTCAGCAAGAGACAACGGATGGTCGAGGGAAAGTACAAAAATAAAGTTGGGAAGGGGACTTACTTCAGGAACAAACGTGTGCCTGTTCCACTTTGTATTCTCTCCGTGTTCCGGATGCCGACACGAGAGTAATGACGTGGAAGTACTTAAGTAACCTCTCGAGAGGGCAATGTAAAGTCCCAGATTAGAAACACTAAAACGTTAACCTCGAGGCAGCAGAAGGTCATCTGAGGTAAAGCGGTTCATCAAGAAGTGACGTAATAAGTTTGAAAGGCTATCAGCAAAATACTAAAAAATAGGTGCAAGCCTCAAACTACAGCATGAGAACAGGAGACAAGAGAGGACAAGAAGAAAAAGTTCACAGAGGCTTGTCCTTGTAGGTGTGAGTACGAAGAAACTATGTTTGTGTATAGCATGCATGTGTTCGGCAATTCTGTCCTTTAAGGGTCTGATCGTGCTCCTACATAAAATTTGCCACAGGTGAATTCAATTATGTATGTAACAAATTTGGTCGTACAATTAATGTTGATTCTGATAACATATTTGTCACCGTTCGCACTAGTGAATTCCTTGATGCCGTGCTTCACCCATCTGCATACGGAGCAGAAGCCACATTTGTAAAAACCAAGGTTGTGTGGTGTAAGCCAATTGGGAGCTGAGATGCTGCGTGGGATGGGTCGATATGATTTTCGCACTATTTGCATTCCCATCCCTTTATAAACTCCAACGATAACAAATATTTTATGATATTCTCACTGTAACACTATGAACACAGACATAGTTTTTTCATACTCACACCTGCAAGGACAAGCCTCTGTGAACTTTTACTTCTTGTCCTCTCTTGTCTCCTGTTCTCATGCCGTAGTTTGAGACTTGCACCTATTTTTAGTATTTTGCTCCAATTGGCACCTGTCTGATAGCCTTTCAAACTTATTACGTCACTTCTTGATGAACCGCTTTACCTCACGTGACCTTCTGCTGCCTCGAGGTTCACGTTTCAGTGTTTCTAATATGGGACTTTACATTGCCCTCTCGAGAGGTTACTTAAGTACTTCCACGTCATTACTCACAATTCTGCATCCGGAACACGGAGAGAATACAAAGTGGAACACGCACACGTTTGTTCCTGAATTAAGTCCCCTTCCCAACTTTATTTTTGTACTTTCCCTCGACCATCCGTTGTCTCTTGCTGAACAATAGAGTGTGTCCATAGCTCACTCTATCCCCCTCTTCTCTTATTTCCAGACAGCGCCTCCACGAGAGGAGCGTTCGGCTCCCGTCTAATAGCGCTTTCATTTTCAAATCCTGCTCGGATCTTGCAGATTTCAATTAATTTCAAAGTAAGTCTACGGCCCTCACAATTTATTTTATTTATTTCTCGCTCACCGGTTGGCCTTATTTCGGGTCAACATTTTACTGTTATCAGTCCATTGATCTATATTTTCGGACAGAGCCACGTCAGAGAAGTGATCCGCTCTCTGCCACGCCTCCTTCCAGCACTGATACGACCTGAGTGTATCCATTCATTGTGCTTGGTAACTACATTTCAGCACTCTCCTTTTCACATTAATTTTCTTGATTCAGAAGCACCACCCTTTTTTTAACTCACCCCCTTATCTCTCCCTTTCTAGAGTATATTAGCCTTCGCAGTACGGTGTTTTTCCCACTTTGTTGCCGTTTTTCCTTGATGAGTCCACACACCGTTTAATCCAGGGTTGTTATTATCACCCCCTGATCTGGTTAGAGACGTTTCCTTTACTTATTTTTTCTTTACCTATTTAGTGTCACAGTTAATGCCTTCTTGCTGTCGATACATCAGAGTTGGAGACTCATTTAGCCTCTTTTTTCACCCTTTTCCTTTGCAAATCTTATCTCTTCTCCAGATTTGTCGAAGCACAGTTACATCGTCATTAAGTCTTGGGCCCTGCCGGGTCGGAATTAACACCGGCGGAGCGGTGAACCCTATTCCCCCCCTATTTATTTGTTTATACAATTATTCATCTAATATATAACCCCTCCTTTTTTCATCCCCCTACCAACATTTTTCTAGGGTTCTGTTTCTGATTTTTACTTGTTCCTTTTTCATCTTGTTGTTTCTCTCTTCCCCAGACTTCCTTAGAGACTTTTTGTCCCTTCATAGGTACGATCAACCATTTCACTTCAGCTTTTTACAACTGCATGTTTTTAATTTCATGCATTTCCTCCACTATTTGGTGTGTCGTGTACCTGTTTTATGCCTGCATTGTCTCAATACAGTTTCATGCCCCAATTCACTCGACCCTCCTCAGTTCCATTCCCTTCCCTTCCTCACAAACACATTGCCTTATAACACCACCGTAGTATGAACGATTCCACGCATACTGTGATTCTCTCAGGGACCTTGAGGTTCTTTCCTTTGGCATGGGTATTTGATATTCGATAATAGTCTCCTTGGAGACAGGATACCATGAACTTTTATACCTGTGTATACTGTTATCTATTCCATCTATGTTCTTTGTATCTCCCCAAGCCATAAGGAGTCGCGGGAATACAATCCCGATTGCGACGAAACACGTGTCGGCTGGTTCGCTTTAAAGAACATTAAACACTGCATCGCTCATGGACCACTTAAAGAATTGTTTATTTATTTATCCTCAGGCTTTGTTTTTCTTTGCTAATGTATATGTGTCCACTTTGACACATTGTGTTACATCCATTTGTTGTGTGCAAAGGCATCCTGTTAAGCCCGGGAAGGGAACTGCCGGCAGGAGAAGGCCCCGAAAAACCCACCAGGACACAGCCACAACAACAGAGCGCCCCGCCAGGTCACAAAAGAGAGCCCAGGCAAGGATGCAGAGCCCAAAAAGAAGACCAACATGTAGGAACGGAAAAGCCCCAGCCGACACCCAGCCAGGCACCCAGCACGGGAACCAGACAAGACTAGAACCCCCCAGTGAACAAACACACCAGAGTGCAGACCGACCAAGAAGCCAACAGCACCCGGCAGTCCCAGGCGGCCAAGCAGGCACCAATCCGGCCCGACCATGAACAACCACCGAGAGCAGAGGGAAGCAGGCACAGACACGGGAGCATGGCCACAGGCCACCAACCGGGAGAACTGCAGAACAGAAGAGGGGAAACAGGCGCCTCGCCAAGGACACAGCAGCAGCAAAAGACAACCAGGCCCAAACAGCAGCGGCACGAACCCCAGAGTCCAAAAGGTGAACCACTACCGGAAACACAACCCGGTGGGGCGCCAAAGAAAAGAAGAGCAGGAACCAAACAACAACACCAGGCAGAGAAGCCGCACCAGACACCCCCAGGAGGCCCCCAACCGGGAACAAACCAGGCAGAAAATCCGACAGAACCAGGAGGAGCAGGCAGGAAACACCTGAAGCAAGCGAAAGGGAAGCACAGGGAGGGCCTGGGCAGGAGCAAACCAGAACAGAAGCAGCCAGACCCCAGAAGCAGCCCAAGCACACAGAAGGCCCTGGGACAACACCCAAAGCCCCAGGCTGGAGCAAAGGAGAACAGAACAGCCTCACCCAAGGCAGCACAAACCACCGAGGCACAGACAGAGTGCCCAGAGAGCACCAGGCATGACACCAGGAAGCCGTAAGAGTAACCGGGTGCGCCCAAGGGACAGGAGGAACAAAGCCCGGAACCAGGATCCCCTGCTCCCCAAACCCCGAACAACCACGCAGAAGCCAGGAAGCGGAGGTGCACATCCAGAAAACACAAGCGGAGCATAGGCTACAACACAACGGCCAGCCCACAGCGGAGGCAAGGCCACCTGAAAAAAAGGGGGGACTCAGCACAACCAAGGCCAGGCCACAACACCTGCACCCGCGACACCCCGAGAAGCAGGGACGCAGAGGGACAGAAAGAAAATAGGGGAAAAACCACGGCAGGCCAACTGGAGGCCAGGGGAGCCAAGACCCTCCCCCACGTAGCCCCTGCCCTGGGAGCTGGAACACCGACGCACCACCCGCCGGGGGCAGGCAGCCGCCGAGGAGCCCAAAGTAGGGGGGAACAGAAGCACCTCCCAAGAGACCGCCGCTGAGGTAGCGAGAGGCGACCCAGACACAAGAGCAGCAGAGGGCAAGGCATAAGCAAGCAGGCAGGGAGACCCCAACAACACAGGGAAGCACAGGAGCAAGCACAGACAGAGCCAGCAAAAAAAAGAACCAGCCACCACAGAGGTGACAGGAATCCACGCGAATCCAAGGCAGGCCACCAAACGGAAAGAGTGAATGCCAACAACACAGAGAAACAGCAAACGAATGCTAAAAAGAGGAGAATCCCCCCCCAGCTCCTGAAAGAAAATGCAGGAGCACGAGTGGCCAGGAGCCGGGGCACCACCCGAAGGCAGTGAACCAAAAGGAGAAGCCCCGCAGCAGAAACACCCACCACGCAGACCAAGGGAGAGGAGCACAGGAAGGTGGCACAGCAGAAGGGATCCAAAACCACAATCCCAGGTGAAGAAAGTCAGTGCCAAAGCCAAAAAGGCAACCAAGGCACAGCACAGACGAAGAGCACGGAACCCAGCACCAGGCCAGCACCATCGAGCAAAGTGTCCCAGAGGCCAGCTGTGCAAAGCAAGGCTCACACCAGGAGACCAGCAGCAGCCAGAGCACGAGGGTGAAGAAGGCGCCGGCCCAGAGCAGCGGCGAGCAGCAGCAGCAGAGCGGGAGTCCCATTAGCCACCGGAACTCAGAGAAGAGGAGCCTGATAAGAGGTAGAGGCAGCGGCGGGAAAACCCCACGTAAGCCACCCAACACAGTGCCGCCAGCAACCAGCACCTACACAAGACTGAGGAACAGGGAGGAAATGAGCCCCGAAGCATGCCAAAAGCAGAACCAAGCACCCCAAGTGACTCAGCAGCAGGCCCAGCCGCCAACGCAGCCCCCTCCTCGGGAGAGTGACGCAGCACATCAGCCCGGAGGAGGAGGAAAGCAGCCCAGACAGGACGCCCCCAGAGAGGAGCCGAGTGTGCACACATCAGAAACACAGTCCCCAAACCAAGGCGAACCAGGGCAGCGGACGCAGGAAGCAACCAGCACAGTGGGGATGGAGACTGCAGCAGGCCACTCGCGAGGCAGAACACGCAAAACGCGCACCAGGCGTGCCGGCAAAATACATTCGGAGCAGGGGCCAACAGAACAACAAGGCCCCCACCGCCACGGGGAACAGAGGAACATGCAGCCACCCGCTCAAAATACAGCCTGCAATACAACCGCCATAAACTATGCCTGCATCGAAGGGCAACAAACCCCTGCCAAGCCGTGCCATGCGGGGAGAGGCAGGAGACAGAAATGCAGAGCCACAGCTCCTAAGGTGCAGAAAAAAGGAAGGAAACGAACACGCTACACCAGTGCTCGGTGCCCCACACCAGCATAAATAAATAAAAATCCGGCAAGCGGGACTCACCCGGAGGGGGGCCAACTCCAGGAACAAGGCCCCCCACCCCAATGCCCAGGACACCAGGAGACTGGCAGGATCACAAAAAGAGAAGCACACCCACCCGGTCAGGCTTGGGAAGAGGAGTATGCGACCCGGAAGAAACCCGGGAGACCAAGCCCCAGCCGCCAAGGACTGGGAGGTCAAGCAGGATACTGGCTCCAAGAGGGACAGATTCCCAGCAGGCCCAGCAGGCCAGGAGAAAGCCCACGGAAAACCCCACACGTGCACAGCCAGGCAGCCGGACGAGGGGGGGAAGAGAAGCACAGCCACTCCTGCCCAGCAAGAGCAGCACCAGCACACGATCATTTGGTCGACAGACAGAAAAAAAGAACAGACAGGATGCTGGGTAAGTACTGCTTATGTACTCCCGGTGGGAGGGGCTGTATTAGGGTCCCAGAATGCCTCTGCTCTTTTTTGCTGTCGGGAGATGGTTATCTCCTATATGTTAATGAATGGGGCGATGACATAAGGGACCTGGGGGTAATACAATTTTTGCTATATACATACTCGGTGCATATTCTCAAGGATTTATCGCAGAGTTATTGGCACCTTATCGCAACCAAAGTCATGATAAATTCATCGCCCCATTAACAAGCTGGTGCTAACAGCCCTATCACCAGTTTATCTGCGATACCAGTTGAAAAAAGATCGCCACAGATGACCCCAGCAACTATGGCTAATGAGATGTAGAGTAGGTGTCCCCGTGCAAAAAGCTACGACAACACCACTCCACAACATTCTTAACGACCAGCCAGATCGGCGATAAGATCACAAAACATGCGGTAAGGCACGTTAGCAGCAGGATTTTAACACCTGCTCTTACCTGGTGTAAAGTCGGACGACAACCGGAACCAGACAAGGGAGTACAGCCCATAGCCACACATGAAGAACACAAAAATGCCCTGGAGCAACTGATCATGCAGCCCAGTGCCCCAAGAGGGCAACAACACCCACCGCCACCACCCCAGAACGCCCCCCCGGGCCCCTACCCCAGGCACCTCCCCCCTTGGGATAAATATATTGCACATCAACTCTACGAAATCATGAACCAAACAATTCGCCTGAAGCCGCACAATCACAACACCTAACATACTTGTGTAGTCATAAAAAGGGAAATCATACATTCATCTCAGAAAATCCAAATAATATGTTTATTACAGAATAAACCCAAAACAAAAATTCTGAAGAGTCATGGCGGGTCTCCTCAGGACATTCTGTAAGTCACAGCCTGCAAGACAAAAATCTAGATAAGAAGGTGTGTCATGTGCTCATCAAAGTAGAGAGAGAAAGAGCGAAAGAGAGATAGAGATAAGGAGAGAAAGTGAGAGAGAGAGAGAGAGAGAAAGAGCGAGAGAGAGGGGAGAGAAATAGAGAGAGAAAGGGAGAGAGAAAGAGAGAAAGAGGGGGAGACAGAGAGGGAGAGAGAGAGGGAGAGAGAAAGAGAGAGAGAGGGAGAGAGAGAGAGAGAGAGAAAGAGCGGGAGAGAGAGTGCCAACACTGCGGACCCAGGCCTCACTGCTCACCTGCTGCCACTGGTGTGTCTCCAACCACATGCTGGTATACACTACAGACCCCCAGGTCCCTTATCTAAAACAGGTCCCAGAGACATGAATGGCAGAGTCCATACAGTTGCACACGCCATCATCGTTTGCCAGCCCCTCCCGCTGCCCAGTTTTGATTGTCCGCCCCTGCACAACCAGGCCTCACTGCTCACCTTCCGCCATCAGCGTGCCTCCAAGAGGGCCCACCACGTGCCGTTTGGAGCTACAAGTCCGGGGCCCGCAACCATGGCACCCTCCACATCATGCAGCCCCGCACCACGGGCCACCAGGTCACACACTTGATTCTGGGTCTTGATTTTCACAATGGCAGAGACCATATCAGTGCACACGGCATCATCACAGGCTGCACACCCGCTCAGCTCTTGGGGTGCCACTAACTCTGTGAACCGCAAGGCAACACAACATGGCTGTAGGCCTGCACTGCCCGCTGGCTCAGGCCCACACTGCGGTCCAGCAGGGCTCACACTAATCCTTACCAGTCTGGACCGCCAGTACGACACATCATCGCAGCCTGCACACCCGCTCAGCACTTTAGGTGCCCCTACCTCCGTGCACCGAAAGACACCGTCCCATGGTGGTGTGCCTGTGCCTGCCGCTGTGTATCTGATGCCACCAAGTCTGTGCACCGCAAGCCATGGACCCTTTATGATTGAGTCACGTGGTGCAGGCGCCATCATGTCACCCACGGCACTGGGCAATGTGAGGTGGCAGGGCCCTAGGCCCTCATGCATAAATGATAATCACATAGTGTAGCAGGGTTTCTGTTCTCCCACAGAACTGTGCACAGAGGATTGGAACCTCAGCAAATTAGGGTGACCCAAAACTCACCTTAGTACCCAACAAACCCCTTACCGAGCTAGCTACAGTGTCTCATTGGTCATAACAAACTCCCAATGTTTAGACAAACCAGAACATGAGCTTACAATACCTCAGGTTACGTGGAACACATGAGCACTCTTTCGTTATACAATCATTTCAAACCAGAACGTGGAGTAAATGAGGACACGTGCACATTTGAAATATTTATTTACTAATGCCGTCTTCTCAGGCGCAGTATCTTAGATAATACAAGGAAACATATTGTCAGAAGCAAAGTTATCAGCATAGTTACTAGTCTATAGAAAGCAAATGGTGACAGCATGTTAACATGCTGTAATGAATAAGGGTTAACAACACTTATTTCTCACCCTCCCTAACACACATATTATATTAATAGCTAAGAAGGTCTCTTTGGGTTTTAGCAGAGCGGGCCCATACCTCAGGATCCTAGAATGAAGAGATCACATCAGCATACTCCAGCTCTCTCTGCATGCGAACCGCATCAAGTGTGTTTGTGTGCTTCAAGCAAAGCAATATGAAACCCGCCTAAAGCCCAAAGTTTGGCAGAAGCTGCACTTCTGTTATGTCTATGAAGGCGCGAAGATCAGACCTCATAACAATTCTGTATTGTGTTATTCCTGAAGCTTCAGCACTCTCTGTACAGACATAGTTTATTAAGTAAAGCTGATATCAGAGTAATAACATATTATTCTCATGTAAACCACAACGAACTACTAGGTTGAAAGCTAAATCAACTATTAAGTGTCGGGTGCAGAAGCAGCAAAAGGAAAAAAGGCATTTAAACATGCAATGAGCCCATGCTAACTTAACGCATTCTAAAGATATACAGTAGCTATATGACACCCCCCCATGTTCCGAGGACGGATAAGATAAGATAAGATAAGGGCAACTTCAGGAAAGCAGAGTTCAAGAACTATGAACAACCTTATAATTAAAAAAAACTGCAGTAATCAAATCAAAATTCAAAGAATGTCAATTTCAGAATTCAACAGCACTCAAGCCAATAGGACTGGGAGGTGAAAAAAAATGCAAAAAAATTGGGGCATCATCATAAACCAATAAGGGTCATCAAGACAAGACCGAATATGCAAAATATGCAGCAACAGCCTACAACAGGAAATCACCGTCTTCATCCGAAAACAGTTCAGCCATCCAATTCAAAAGAGGAAAAGAACAAACGTGTTCTCCCAGTATCGGAGCCTCTATTACCATCAGAGGACAACTCGGTGGGTTTTCAAGAAAGCTCAGTGCCAAGAAATCTTGCGCTGCTGTAAGAATGTTCCAAGGACCCATTAGTCCATGCATCGCTGCTAAGGCCATAATCCTGTCGCCAGTACAAACCAACTCGTGAGTAACAATGGGACTCATCCGCTGATTAAAGTCGACTTCAGGAGAAACCGGTCCGCAGAGCCACAAATCAAGGGCCCAGTCAAAATCAGAGCTAAGGCAATGAAACACAGGCTGGACACAGGTGAATTAGGAAAATCGAAACGATAATCCATATGCCGTGCTTAAAATCGCAAGCGGCAGCGTGCCATAATATTCAAGCATCCGGTTGCGAAACAGCGCCAGGAGGGGTTGGGCGGCTCCTTCCACATGTGGGGCATCCATATTTAAGGAAGCAAACAACCACTAGAACGGCTGCCACTAGTGCCAGTATAACCGGGAATCCACCAAACAAACTTGAAAAAATGGAATGGAAGAAAGCAGGGATGACTCCAAAGATTTTTTCAAATGAAGTTACAAGACCACTGCTAACAGATTTAAAAAAATGCGCCAGCCCAGTTGTGGAGGATGCGATAAAGATAGAATGTACCATCTCGCTGAAATGCAATGGTAAATCAGTATTTAAAAGGGCCTGAACCTCAGTACGGGTATTAGCTATGTGAAGAACGAAAGTTTCACTAGCCGAACTCAAGGCCACTTCCTTCTGGGACAATAGAGCCCTTATTCTACTCATGCCGCTGAACTCTGCTTTCAAGGTTGGGATGCGTGGCCAGATGGAAACATCCCTATTTTCATGCGTGGGTGGGTACAGAACATTTCTGCAGCAAACTACACGTTCAGTTACGGTGACCACATAAGCTACACCTCTAAGTAACCTGCAACAATCTTCATTATTTAAAAGTAAATAACTTCCGTTTCCCAGCAAGGTAAAAGTCGGGGTGATTGCAGGAACTGGAGTCCCTTTTAAAACACAGGCTAAGTTCGGCCGGTCTTGGTTACAAGAACCGTGCAATTGTATATGCCTACACATTAGCGAATGGTCTGGTGTTTCTGTACACTCCTCCCTATTCAGATAAACCTCCTGTCCGTCTTTCAAACATCTATAAGTGAAAGGGAGAGACCAGACTTCATGGAGAAACGCACTACCTAAGGGCTCATAGCGACCTATGGCAACATATCTCATACAATTTGTAAACTTATACAAAGCAAAAGGTAATGTTATCAAACCGTGGATAAGCCACGTTGCAGCGTTGGCCTCTGCCACAGAAAAAGGCAAGGACTCCAGCCTCTCAATATGTAACATAGAAAATGAAGCATCTCGCATGGAAAGCAAGCGCTGCTTGTCAGTCAAATTAAAGGGGGCAAAGAGAGAAGAAACATTCATATATGTCCATGGCACCTTGCCAGATTTCAACGTTTGAAGGGTCCATGCAAATTGCATGATAGAACGTAATTGATTCTGACCATGGTACAACACAGACACTTCATCATGCACAATATCCACTACAGAAGACACAATATTATCTAAAGTGTAAATGCGGGAAGAAAGCATGTTAATACTATTATCTACCACAGCAAGCACTTTTTCTAGATTGGCTTGATCTATAGCTCTAAGGCGTGTCGCAGCCTCAATCTGTGATGTCTTCCAGATTTCATTGTAAACAGCATATATCCATCTTTTTGATCTACCACTAGCCGGGCCCTTTATGAAATCATTTAAATCTACATCATCATTCAGCTTTGCAAGATGTAATTTAACTGCAGACAATTTAGAATGCTTCAGCCAATTTTGACATAATTTGCCCACAGAGTAAGTTGTGACAGAATGTTCAGTTTCAAAACGTGGATCAGGTCTGACCTGTGTAAAGCCATCAGATAAACCCAGAAAACGGTGCTGGCATGAATCAGCACTCTTGTGCCACATCAGCCAACCTTTCGGATCCATACTGGATATGTTAAAGGAAGAATTTAGCAACAGGGTTTGCAAGTCCCTAATCGAAAACTGAGTATAATTACTCCAGCCAGAATATTCGTCTAACTCAGGGATGGTTGGAGTATTCAATTTTTTAGAAGTAGACAATCCAAAGCATTTTGTCTGTGAAATAGAAGAGTTCAAAAACAACATTTGATTCGGGATGAGACAAGCACGGTGCAAAGCCTCAGTGCCTTGTACCTGCCAGCTTTTAGAACCCCAAACAGATTTTAAGTCAATAGTTCCCTTCCATAATTCATAGCCGCCAATAGCCAGCTGATCAAGAAAGGACTTCGAGTACAATAATTTGGTATCGGTAAGTCTAACCTTGGACATAGGCTTCTGTGTCATTTTGAAATAAAAGGACTCGGGATTAGACTGATTGAAGTCAGTAAAATAAGTGTACATTTTCAAAAAAGTACTTGAACTGCCTTGTTTAGGAGCTGGGCAATGCTCCCATTGTGTATAATTTACAGTATTCCTTCTGGATGCTGTTTTATGTAAGAAGTGATTGCCAAAATGTTGAAAGCAAAACAAATCACCATAATTAGCAGATTCTAAGTACAAATCCTCAGCATCAAAGGCAGCATAGTATTTCAAATCAGAAAACAAAGACTCTATGGCCTGAACATCCCAATCATCAGAACGTATGTTTTGTTTCACTACATCCCCCATGTTAACCCTAAGCACATTGGGAACATTAACAACCTCGGTAGGGCCATGAATTTGAAACCTGACGGCATCCCACACTATCCCATCAAGGACAGGCCAAGCAGTGATGTTAACAAATGTCAAGTCTCTTTTCAACCTGTGTGCAGAATGCGATGAGGAAAGGGGGGCCAAAGTTCCATTTAGATGTCGAATGCATGTTCTTTCTTCGACATAGTGCCCATTCATAAGTCGGAAAAAATAAAACACCAACCCAATTGACATAAAGAGGTAAATTGAAAAAAGCCCCAGCCAAATATATGTCCAAGGGGGAATTAAAAAATGTTTTTTAAACAAGCTGGCATAAACTGCAAAACGTGAGGGTTTCTTCGAGGTGTTGGAAACAGTGTCAAATGAAAATCTGGATTCTGTGGCCAAACGGGCTTTCAGGTCAGGCATGGACAAGTCAGTGGGGTAAGTATAGTCTATTTCATCAAGGTCTGTACCGGGCAAAGTACTTAATAAAGGACTGGAAATAGCAGGCAACTCGACGGCCACTTCAGTTACATGATTAGAAGCAGTGGGCAAAACTGAATTTCTCACAATGGAAGGACAGGAAACCGCCGGTGTCATGCTAAGAAGAATCGGCCACTCTGTGTATCTTGACATTGTCAATTGAGATAAACCTGTTATCCTTACGACCAGGAAGTGGTGGTAAAATGACTGTTCTTGTGCCCTTCACTCCAAGTACTGGAACCGGAGCTTGATAGGAAGGACCAAATTCTTTCTTGTTATCGATCTTCTCTCGAAACAGTTCTCCAACTTGGGGTAGCCAGCCGACTACCGGGATCTGCAACGCAACATCCGACGTGGAGGGCAAATGTTCCTTTGCAAGACTGTCTCTGGTCTTTTGTAGATCCTGTAAAACATTACAATGTTCATCTACGTCAAAGGTAGCGGCGCGAGCCACGCAGTCTAGACCGTCAAGGTCAGGGACATACATCTTGATGCCAAAGAGCATTTCGTATGGGGTCCGCCCACCCAGAGACCTTCTAGGGAGATTATTAAGAGCACGCTGCACGCCATAGAGGTGGGCTAGCCAGTTTCTGCCAGTGCCTATAACTCGAGCTGTCAAAGATTGCTTTAAATCACGGTTCATTCGCTCCACTACACTATTACCCTCAGGTCTGTAGGGAGACGAAAACTTGACTTGGACCCCCATCGAAGTCATGGCATCCTTATACGCCTTAGAGGCGAAAGCCGGACCCTGATCCGAATGGAAGGTACCACAGGCAAAAATCCCTACAAAGATGCGCAAATCTCTAATGACAGTCCGTGAATCAGCGCTGCGATGTGGCCAGACCCACACAAAGCGTGTGCATGAATCAACTGCTACTAAGATGTACTTATACGCAGTATCAGAGGAAAAAGGACCGCAGTGATCTAAATAAACACAACCTAGCGGTTTATTAGAAATGTACAACTGTGTCTGTGGCGGACGCGCAGCAGTCGAAGGTTTAATCTGCTGACAAATGTCACAAAGAAGGACATAATCACGCGTCTGTTTGTACAGTCCCCGCCACCAGAAACGTTGTTGTAATTGAGTTACAGTGGCCAAGACGCCCACATGCGCAGACACCACACCTTCATCAGCCGCTGTAATCAAGTCAGCCCTGCGATCCGAGTTGGGAATCAAACGTTCCCCAACATCAGGAATTTTCACAAAAGGAACCTTTTCGGGACTTAAGTGGTATGTGTACTTCGAAGGGAACCCCGTAGGATGTTTACCTCCCTTCTCAGTGGCAGCAACAGCCGCCAAGATGTCACTATCAATCTTACTTTTGGACCAAGTAACTGCTGCAACTAATTATGTAGACACCGCTGATATCGCTGCTTCATCAGCAAGCGAGTTACCGACAGCGTGGACTCCAACACGCTGGTGGCCAAGAGTATGAATTACAAAAACGAGCGGCAACATAGCCTTAAGCTCCGCCACTCGAACCCAGATCATCTTATGTTTTATTGTGCTACCCCTGGAATCACGAAAGTCATTCTGAATCCCAAAGAACAAGTTTTCATTGTAAGACTGGACACAGTAGAAAGAATCACTTACAATAAGAGTAGTAACACTAGGATCAGCGTACTCCAACGCTAGTAAGAGAGCACGAAGCTCTGCCAATTGTGCGGTGCAATCTCCCAGTGGCAGCGTGTGCACTTCCCTAGATATGAACTCATCGTTCAACATAGCACCGACCACAATGGCGCATGCGGAAACGTAGGCATGTTTAGAGCCATGCGCAACCTGCGCCGAACCATCAGTGTAAATGATGCAATGGAAGTCCTCCAAAGGTCGCATAGCTAGAGGAGCAGGATGAACAAACTCATACTGCAAGTACTCTTGAATGAATGAATGATGTAGGTCTTATCATGCGAATACTTAGCCCAATGGGCGTCAAGGCGCCTAAAACAAATGACACAGCTAGCAGATCAACCCAACAGTCCATCACTGATAAGCTTTGATAAAGTACCAGGTCTTCAGGGCTTTTTTAAAGAGATCAATTGAGGGAAGTACTTTAACCTCAGTTGGAAGAGAGTTCCAAAGCTTAGGGGCCACTACAGAAAAGGCTCTTGCTCCCCATGTGGCTAGCCGTATACGCGGCACTACCAATTGGGACAGACCAGCAGATCGTAAGGATCTAGTTGGGGTATAATGTGAAAGCAGAGACCCAAGAGAATCATCCGGACCTGCCCTGAGCGCTCTGTATGTGAGACATAAAATCTTAAAGAAGACTCTATACTGAACAGGGAGCCAGTGAAGGTCTCTCCTGGCAGTCGTAGCAGAGGATGCTAAGGGAAGGGCCAACACAAAACGTGCTGCCGCGTTCTGCACTATTTGCAGTTGATGAATAAGACCCTTGTTGGACTCCGCATATAAAGAGTTGCAGTAATCAAGCCTTGAGCCTACAAGAGCGACTGCAATCTGCTTGCGGGCCTGGAGAGAGAGATAGTGACGGATCCTATTCAGGATCCCGATCACACCCCAACATGTGGCCACCGTCCTATTTACTTGGAGCTTCATGGAGAGTGAGGTGTCAAAAACCACACCGAGATTTCTGGCTGATTGGGAGGGAGTGGGGCAGATGCCAAGAGACAGAGGCCACCACTCATTCGACCAAGCATCTTGGTCCTTCCCAAAAACCAAGACCTCCGTCTTATCGCCATTTAGCTTTAGGGAGTTGATGATCATCCAATCCGCTACATGCTGCATGCATGATCTAAAGCTAATGGCAGACAAACGATCAGAGGAATGGTCCAGAGACACCATGATCTGGGTGTCATCGGCGTAGGATACCACCTCCATCCCCTGCGATCTTACTAGTCTAGCAAGGGGGGCCACATAGATGTTAAACAGGGTCGGGCTAAGGGCCGACCCCTGTGGCACCCCACATTGCAGCGACTTAGCAGGGGAAAGAAAGTCTCCAAGCTTTACTCTCTGTTCTCTACCCGTGAGAAAGGAGTTAAGAAGATTCAGAGCCGGCCCAGAAACCCCTGCCTCCCTAAGCCGAGATGTTAAAATGGCGGGAGACAGGGTGTCAAATGCGGCTGTGAGATCTAATAGGACCAGTATGGTAGTTTGGCCTCTGTCCACTTTTCGACGAATGTTATCTGCAACCACAGTGAGAGCGGATTCAGTGCTGTGACATTTTCTGAATCCGTGCTGGGTGCAGTCCAAGTACTCATTGGTTTCTAGAAAAGTGGAGAGATGTAGGTTAAGGTGTGACTCCAGTATTTTCGCAGGCGCCGGAAGCAGAGAGATGGGCCTAAAGTTTTTAAGAATGCCAGGGTCCAGAGAAGGTTTCTTTAATAGGGGCCTCACAATCGCCTTCTTCCAAACAAAAGGAAAGGAACCCTGAGTGATGGCACTATTCATAACCTCCAGCAAAGGTGGAAGAATACTGTTCCTGCATTCCTTCAAAGTTTTTAGCGGCAGGGGGTCCATGGGGGAGGAGGATTTAGTCCTATCAAGTAGGAGATTCAGTCCTTCCAAAGACAGTAAAGGGAATTGTTCAAATTGTTTGGAAGGGCCTTCGCCCACGGAATCTAGGTTAGAAATGGCAGAAGGACCGCGACCGCAACGAGGCGTCAAAAATAAACGTGACATCCGTGGACGTCAAGGACACAGCCCACTGAATCCACGGAGGGTGCAAAGCTTTTGAATTTGGTACACTGGCTTTCGTGACTGCCTCCAAATGAGGACAGGGTGTAACAACCAACATGCGTTTCCCCTGTGACAGAGCTCGTTCCTTAAGAATCGCCATCTGCACAGCTGTTAAAACCTATTCCACAGTGGGAGACCGCATCTCAGCCGAAGTGTACAAGTGTGACTTGTAAGCAATAGGTACTGTGTCTCCTTCATTAAAAGTGAGGTACGTGAAACCCACTGTCCCCGGTATTATTCTTATTACCAGGTTGGTATGGTTATCACGAGTCAGTAAGAACTTAGAAGCGAGCAGATCAGCCTGCAAGGACTGCAAGATGGCTGAGTGCTCAAGCAGCCAGCATGAATTTGAAAAAGTTGGTTGTATCAAAGCATACAAAGGCTTGATACGCTGGGAATATTCCGGAATGTATGTCCTCCCGAAATTCAGAAAGCCCAGTAAAGACTGTAATTTTTTCAGTGTTGTAGGAGCGCGCAACTGTGCGCATTTCTCCAAGAAGTGAGGTGCCAAACCTCTACCTTCATTGTTGAGCTCATAGCCCAGGAACAACACTGTGTACTCAGCAATGTGCGATTTTGCAAAGTTAAATTTGTAACCCATGTCTGCAAAGTTACAAGTGATTGAATTTACACGACACAGATGCTCCCAAATCTCGTCGTCTGTGAGATATATGTCATCCACATACGAACAAGCATCTGGGTCGATCCTCTCCAAAAGAGAGACCAGGCGAGCGGTAAATATACCAGGACTATTCTTATAGCCCATTGGGAGACGCCGGAATTGTTTTTGGACCCCAGCGCATGTAAAACTGGTCCATTGGGAGCTAAAGCTGTCCAATCTGTGGGCATAGAAACCGTTGGATATGTCAAGCGTTGTTTTAAAACGCTTACGCACTAGACTATCCACTAGGGCAGAGCCGTGAGTATTCTGTACTGCACAGTTACGGCAATGCGAGTTCAAATGCCGGTAATCCAATACCAAACGATACGATCCGTCTGGCTTGGTCACAGTAAAAAGAGGATTATTCATCGGTGACACACACGTTTCAATAACTCCCTGATATTCCAAATGTTCAAGGATTTCCGCGACGGAAGCCTTGGCTTCACGCCGAATGGGATATTGAGGTTGAGGCTGCGGCTGAGACCGCAATGGAATTTCGTGGCAAGGGGACAATTTATCCCAACCACATTGGTTACGGTACAGAGCCGGCGCGAGAGCCCGAGCCCACTCTTCTGCAAAATGCTGCGCATGCTCTTTCGAGACTGTGTTCGCGAAACTGGGGAGGATTACCTCCTCCCCTCGCGGCGCCACGAGCACAAAAGGTAGGGGCCAGTCAGCCTCCGAAAGCAAAATATCATATGTAGAAGAAAGATTTTCCCAAAATACCCCTTTGACGATACGCTGTATGTCACCTTCAATTAACAGGACAATTTCATAAAGTCTTTCAGGGGGAGCAAGTCTTGTATCGGCTGTTTCTATTACAACGTAGACATCAGTCGCTGTCACCCTCAGTAGTGGACGCAGCGCCTCTCTCACTATGGTAATCTCCGCCGCGCTGTCCAGCAAGGTCAGCCCACGTCAGATTCCGAAGCCGCGTTCTCACTATCTGTGCCATATCGATGCGCTGTTAAGGCTGCGACTTTCTTTTTCGCAAACTGCGGTCTCTTTGGCGTAGAATCCTCCTGCTTCGCCGCGCCGTCTGTCTGGCGGGACTGGCCACATCCTTGTTGGCCACCACGTCCCCTACCGTTTCCTCCTCCACCGGTCTTCGGGGCCGATGAGTCCTGAAAGGAACGAGGAGAGCGTTGATCAGAAACCTGAAATCGATCAGGTGATTTAATCATCGCGCGATCGCGCAAATCATAAACTCTCTCTGTCGGCGCAGGAACTTGTGGCGCAGGATGAGAATCCTGAGTCTGCTGTTGTTGCTTCCTCTGTTTCTGTTTTTTAGGCCAATTCTGTTTATTGGACTTGGGCTGGACATCTGCTGTAGCAGACTGCCCCTGTGGTTGTTTTTTCTCCTTGATAGGAAAATATTTCAGACCTTTACTTGTGCGACCTATAGTTTTATATGCGGCCACAACAATCTTCGCTAACTGTCGGGGTTTTTCGGCATCGGGTAGAGCAGCCAAAGCATTCGACACCTGAAAGTTCACCGCATCTCCCTTTATATTGGAGAGGATGAGATCGCTAACAATCTCAAAAGAACCACACAGGCGCATACTCAATTCAACCGCTGCTTCCGGTCCGTGATCATCCTGAACACGTTTAACGATCGTAGGCAGTACGGATATAGATGGGGTGCTGAAACACCTCGTATAAACGGCCGCAAAAGTTTTCCCCCAACTTTCACAGTCAACGAGTTCAGGAGTTAAATCCTTAGGCAAAGTAATCGTCAACATTCTATGTTTATCAGCAGGAGTAGAATTCGGAAACACAGCCTCCAGTTGGTCAAATTTCTCGGCAAGCCAGAAAGGGAAATCATCTTTATCATCGGGTCGCTTACCAAAAACCGAATTGACCATAACCGGATTGAGTCTTAAACCGCCATGTTCCGTTTGAACGGCCGGACCCCCCGGGGGACCTCCCGGGAGATGACGACCTATGTATTGCACTAATGCACGAATCACGGCAATCGAAACTACATGTAGTCTGCGAATATCCGCTAAGGGACAAGCGCCGTGATTCGGGTGCGGGGTGAATCCACCCAATGCAGGCCAATTTGTGCCTGGAATGGACAAAGGACCCAACCTCGCAGCGGACAAAGAGTTGGGTAGGGCGCCATCAAATCAAACGCGATGCTGCCAATGATCAATAGGTATTTCCAGTGCCCTGTACGGTGTATATTCAGCCGGTACAGGGGAGGGTGTGTAGGTGAGGAACACACCAGAATTTGCGTCCACTCCCGGAAACGTTACCCACGAATAATACAGTTCGAAAGGGTACGCCGGATCTGCACACACCACTAAAATCACAGGCAAGCCATCTAACGGGACTTGGAAAGCCTGTAAATGGTTGCGCACCGCAATGCGACTATGCTGCGGGATGGCCACAGCCTGCGCCATGATTACACCGGAAGTACTGAAAAACAAAGGAAACTTTGTAGCACAACTGGGTAGTAATTCAAAGAAACCGTTTTAGATAGATTCAAGCTTGAAAAGACCTATTTAAAAAAATAGGTAGGTTTCACCGACACCACCGTTTTCCGGAAACGACAGTGAAGGGGTTAAGGTTTGAACGATATACTACTCGAGTGTCATGATATAAGTCCACCAACGTATGGGCGCCATGTAGTAGGGTTTCTGTTCTCCCACAGAACTGTGCACAGAGGATTGGAACCTCAGCGAATTAGGGTGACCCAAAACTCACCTTAGTACCCAACAAACCCCTTACCGAGCTAGCTACAGTGTCTCATTGGTCATAACAAACTCCCAATGTTTAGACAAACCAGAACATGAGCTTACAATACCTCAGGTTACGTGGAACACATGAGCACTCTTTCGTTATACAATCATTTCAAACCAGAACGTGGAGTAAATGAGGACACGTGCACATTTGAAATATTTATTTACTAATGCCGTCTTCTCAGGCGCAGTATCTTAGATAATACAAGGAAACATATTATCAGAAGCAAAGTTATCAGCATAGTTACTAGTCCATAGAAAGCAAATGGTGACAGCATGTTAACATGCTGTAATGAATAAGGGTTAACAACACTTATTTCCCACCCTCCCTAACACACATATTATATTAATAGCTAAGAAGGTCTCTTTGGGTTTTAGCAGGGCGGGCCCATACCTCAGGATTCTAGAATGAAGAGATCACATCAGCATACTTCAGCTCTCTCTGCATGCGAACCGCATCAAGTGTGTTTGTGTGCTTCAAGCAAAGCAATATAAAACCCGCCTAAAGCCCAAAGTTTGGCAGAAGCTGCACTTATGTTATGTCTATGAAGGCGCGAAGATCAGACCTCATAACAATTCTGTATCGTGTTATTCCTGAAGCTTCAGCACTCTCTGTACAGACATAGTTTATTAAGCAAAGCTGATATCAGAGTAATAACATATTATTCTCATGTAAACCACAACGAACTACTAGGTTGAAAGCTAAATCAACTATTAAGTGTCGGGTGCAGAAGCAGCAAAAGGAAAAAAGGCGTTTCAACATGCAATGAGCCCATGCTAACTTAACGCATTCTAAAGATATACAGTAGCTATATGACAACAGAGACACCCAGTTAGAGAGTGGAAATGGCAACCAGCATGTGCACCAGGTCCTTTATATTTGCAGGGTCACATGTCCTGTGATGGCTTTGTTGGATGAGTGTGGTGTGGGTGTAAACCAGCTATGAGGGAGTGGCTGTGGCATGCTGACAACTTGACCTGTGTGCTGCAGATCCCTACAGGGAAGACCTGGGACATGAAAAGTTTTCGGTTCCCCTCTAAACATAAGCGGAGTGGGCTGTCCTGGCATATGCCAGTCCAGCGTAAGGGTGTGAACAATGACCCCGGGGATCTGGGCGTTGTTCCGTCCTGGGCTGGACAAGGAAGGAACTAATGTGTGTGTCTCCGTAGTAGTGTCGGCACCACCCTCACCGCAATCAGCAATGTGTCACCCTGTGACCCAAGTCCCACAACATGAGCAACATGGACCTAAGGGGGAATCACTGACCCTACATTCATCCATACTTCCACACTTGAAAGATCATAGACATGACACATCTGTGTGAATATGAATGTTTATTGCACATTCAGTGTAGTGTTGCAGCTGGGGCAGTCCAGGGCCATGCAAACCCCACTTTCCGGACCCGCGCCTAGGGCCGGAACTTCTGCTCCGGCTGATACCATTCTGACCCCGAATTATACCTATACCAGCGACGCTCTTAGAGCTTGGAGGTGCGGTTCAAACTCAGCAGGCTGCTCTCTTCTGGAAATAGGTGCCAGCACCGGGAAAGCCCCTAACATATGCCCGAACTGCTCACAGACTGTCCCAATGCTAAGCTGGGATCCAATTGCGCCCCCCAGGGTCAATAATCAAAAGCCGGTCCGGAAAAGACATTCCTCGGCTAAGTGTCTTTTACTCAATGCTAGATCCCTGGTTAAGCATAGTACGGAAGTAGCAGAGCTAATTCAGGACGCTGGGGTGATGATAGCTTTTATCACAGAGTCTTGGACCGATGCTGCTTCTGGCCCTGACATAGTGATTGCTACCCCGCCGAATTACGTCTGCTACACCCAAAATAGAGAGAAAAAGAAAGGTGGTGGTCTAGCTATAATTTACCATCACTCCCTCAGAGGATCCTTCCAACAGGGGCCCGTAGGTCCAGATGAAACGCTTCTTTTTAATTTTACCCTATCTGACCACCAAACCTTTAGAGGATGCTTAGTCTATAGACCCCCCGGGACGAAAGCACCTTTTTTTCTCGCTCTGGGTAAAATACTAGAAACTGCTGCTATTGCCCAAACGTTCACTCTACTAGGTGATTTTAACTTTCACCTAGAATGCGGCTCAGACCTGGATACATGCAAGCTTATTGAGCAGCTACAGGGAGTAGACCTGACACAATTGGTCAGTGGTCCCACCCATAAGGCAGGGCACACCTTGGACGGTATCTTTTCAAATCATCCAAGTCTTAAAGTACTATCAGTCCAGCCCATACCTTGGTCAGATCATTCAGCAGTCCATTTTAACTTTGTCTTAGCCCCACCTATGAGATTATCCAGGGTCAGACCTGCTCTACGACAGATTAGGAAATGGAACAACATAAAACAAGAGGAGCTGGAATGTCTATTAAAATCAACCTGGGAGCCGCTCTCAGGAAACTCGGAACAAGCAACCCTGGCCTACACGAGATGGCTTGAGGATGCATGTTTACAACTGGCCCCCCCTAAAACCTTTCTCCCCTCGCGGTCCACTCCTTCCGCTCCCTGGTTCTCTGAAGAGATCAGAGACCATAAAATTTTGTGTAAAAAAAAGGAAAAAATATGGGGAAAAACTTTTAGCGAGTCAGATAAAAAAAATCCTGAATACTGAGCAAAGAGTGTACAAAGAGAAGATCCAGCAAGCGAAACGTGCCTTTTTTACAAAGAAGGTGAGAGAAGCTAGCAGTACCCCAAAGGAGCTTTTTCGAACAGTGTCCTCTTTGATAGTCCCTAAGACCATAGAGGTACCCCCCAGTCTTCCCCTCTGTGAGAAGCTGGCCACTTTTTTTCGTGAAAAAGTCGAAAAAATCTTTTCTCCTTTAGACAGTCAAATAAAAACTTCGGGAGAACTTTCCACAAACAACGCAGAATCAGACAATGGCCTAGTAAAATTTTCATCCTTCTCTCAAATTAGTGAGAAAGAGGTAATGAGCCGACTCCAGAAGATAAAATCAGGCTCTCCTCACGACCCCTGTCCTGCTGCTATTGTTAAACTAGCTCCAGCTACCTTTGCAGCTGGCCTCACCCCCCTCCTTAATCTCCTGCTAGATACGGGGGAATTCCCCGCAAAATGGAAACGAGCCTCCATCCTACCACTCCTTAAAAAAACCAACTTGGACATAGCCGAGTTAAACAACTATCGGCCCATTGCAAGACTGCCCCTTCCAGCCAAAATCTTGGAAGGCTTCCTAAATACGCAGCTAAGCACCTTTCTGAGAATAGGACAACATCTGGACTCATCCCAACATGGGTTCCGTGCAGAACATAGCACGGAATCCGCCTTAATTAAATCGGTGGAAGACATTAGAAGAGTAGTGGACGGAGGAGGCAGAGCCTCCTTGATCCTGCTGGATCTTTCCGCGGCCTTCGACACGGTCCATCACAAGTTGTTGGTGGACCGGTTGAGGGCCTGCGGAGTTCAAGATAAGGCGCTGAAGATACTGCAGGCCTTCCTTTCCAACAGGACTCAGTCAGTGACACTGGGGGATTTTGAATCATGCCCTTTCACACTTCCTTGTGGAGTGCCCCAGGGTTCCTCCCTGAGCCCGACCCTTTTCAATGTATATGTTTCCACTCTAGCCCCGATAATTCGGAACTTTGGCTTCGACCTTACAGCTTATGCGGACGACACGCAGATTGTGGTGTCTCTGCGACCGGGGGACTTAGATAGTACTGCGGACAGGTTCAAAAGCTGTATGCGAGAAGTAGGGGTTTGGATGGCTCAAAACTGTCTTAAATTAAATTCTTCAAAGACAGAAGTGCTAATCTTTGGCTCTAAAGACAACTTCTGGTCCCCGAGATGGTGGCCGGAAGAAATGGGAATTGTGCCCGCCCCAGTGACTAAGGTGAAGAACCTCGGCATTTTGGTGGATGATACATTATCTTTTAAACCTCAGATTAATGCCCTGGTCTCTTCTACCTACTTCGTGCTTAAAACAATTAGGAAAGTGCTACCATTTTTGGAGCAAGAGCACAGAAAAACAGTGGTAACTGGACTAATTCTTTCGCGGTTAGACTACTGCAACAGCCTTATGCTGAACGCTCAAGTTAGCGTATTAAACAAACTCCAAACACTACAGAATGCCGCCGCACGCCTGATAACAGATACGCCTAAGTTCGTATCTGTGGCTCAGGACCTGGCACTTCTTCATTGGTTGCCAGTGCGGAAACGAATTACCTTTAAGGCACTCTGTGTTGTCTTCAAAGCAGTGCACGATCTGGGCCCTAGCTGCATGAAGGAACTATTCCTCTGGTACAAACCGGCAAGATCTCTCAGATCTGGTCAGCAGGCATTAGTGTCGGTCTCTAGAGTCAAGAAAGCTAGATGGGGAGGTAGGAGCTTCTCCCTAAGAGCCGCAGTAGCCTGGAACAAGCTTCCCCTCCATATTAGACAATCGCCCGATCTCCTATCCTTCAGAAAGACAATGAAGACATGGCTCTTCATACACTAAAGCACTGACCCACACTCACTAGTTCATTCTGCTAGCGCCAGGACACCTCCGGGTAACAGTGCGCTCTAGAAATGTAAAAAAATAAATAAATAAAAATAAATACATTGTTGGCCTGTGGACGGCCAACCTTCAGTGAATGACAAGTACAGCAAAAGAGGCGGAGTTCAGTCTGCAGTCTGATTGCTGTGTCATTGGTGGCCAAACAGAATAAGGCAATCCATGAAGAGGTCCAAGGTGAGTGGCTCAGAGTGCACCGGGGGACAGTGGAAGGTGACGATGTAGAGGGCAGAACTAAGCAGAAACAGGCCATATGACGGAGATGAATGCCACTGCGTCCTCCTGACCACGAAGGCAGATTCATCCACATCTTCGTCCTCTGCTGTTGCATGTGCCTCACATGTGGGTGGTGGTGTTCTGTCCCCAGCAATGTGTGGCAGTGACAACTCAGGGGTCGGAGGCGGAATGTCTGCTGCACTGTGTGACACTGACACATCAAGGGCCGGAGATGTGTAGGAGTGGTAGCAGCAGCATTTATCAGCGCCAGGCCTTGTGGTAGCAATGCCATGAGGAGGGTCTTTAAGGCATTGAGGGACCCAGCTACCTCTCGCTGGTGTGCAGCCGTGACAGCTGCTCTTTCCGCCTGCGTCTGCTCCATGTTCACCATGATCCTACGCAAGTGTCCCAACTCCCGGGCAAGATCGCTGGAGTCACTCTGACTAGACCGTCATTCTCAGGGCCAGGACTCTAGAGATGTCAGCCATGGTTCGTTGGAGAGCATGAAGCGGACTGTGGGTGTCCGTTAGGGACTGTGAGTAATCCCTGATGGGACTTAGACACCCACGTATGGTGTCTAGTTTGGCTGCCATGAGAGTCGAACCTCACCTGCACCTGTTCAACTAGCTTCTCCTGGCACCCAAACACATGGCGTTGGAAGGCCATGTGTTTGTCTTGGGGGTCCTGGGAGGCAGCCGCAGTGGTGGGTGCTGCCTACTGTATGTTCTGTGCAGGGGGTGGGTTCTCCTCATTATAGCTGGGCTGCCCTGCTCCTGGAAGTGGGCTGTGGAGGCTCTCCACGAGCTGTTGGCGGGTGTCAGAGTCGAAGGTGTGGTGTTCCTCTTCGTTATCAGAGAAGAGAGGTTCAGCCTGCTCTGCAGGAGGTGTTGGATTTCCCCCTGCAATGGAAGGGGAGATGCAGTTTAACCTTGTGTGTCATGTATGTTGATGCTTTGTACATGTTTACATTCAGACAGTGTACATTGTGACTGTCTGGAGGGAGCTGCCTATTTAATGCGGGACAGTGGACATTCCGACAACATCGCGGATGTGTGTTTGTACTTGTACATTGTCAACTCACATTTCCCTGCAATGCCAAATGTGATTGGCCAGTTTCTACACACAAGCGGCACCAGTTGTGTCCTCTGTTCTGTTATAGACATGATGCAGTTTGTGCCACATTGTTGTCAATGTTGATGTGCTCTGCATGTAATGTGTGTGAGCCGCATTTTGGGGGAGTCTCCCGTGCAGGTTTGATTTAGCTGCCCCTTATCCCTTACCTGCGATGTGCTTCTGACTTCTGTGCTTATACAGTGCTGAGATGGTGCATACTTGGGTGCATTTGTCTTTCGGTGGGAGCTGGGGGTCTGGGGCATGGTTTGTCCGCAGATGTGCTATGCTTAATTGTAATGTGTGACATTTCCCTCCGTCCCCCAGTTCCTGGTCGTTGCTCACCCTGTTGCTGTTGTGTCCGGTCATGTTGAGCAGTGTCCGGGTTCCCAACTCCTGCCACAGTCTCCCCATTGATGACTGTAGGCACCATATTATCAATCTCGTCCAGCTCCTCCTGTGGCGCTGGACTCCCACCTCCAGTCTGCATTGCTACTTCCGGTTGTTTGCGACTTTCTGCTAGGTTTTGCGCTTCACATCATTCCAGTGCCTCTTGACCTCTTCCATTGTCCTCTTCAGCACTCCGACTGCATTCACCTTGTCCACGATCGTCTGCCATATTCCATTTTTAGTTGCCAGTGACACAGTGAAGGTGACGAACAGTAGTTGATGGTGTTCTACCACCTTCGTTATCAGGATCCTGTTTTCCTGCGGACTGAACCGCTTCTTCCTACTCTCCTTGTCCTTGCCCTTCCCTGACCGAGGTCCCAGACTGGTCCTCCGGGGAGTTTGTGGGGTTCTGGTTGTCCTCTGTACTTGCTCCAGCTACCTCCATTGTGCTTCGCTGTTGTTTGTCTTTTGTTTGTATTTCTTTTTTTGCTACTTTTATAGTACATTTTCCCGCATGACGTGTGGGAATTGCAGGCATGTGGCTGGTTTTCGCTGATATTTGTATCGCGATTGGCGTAATTACTACTATTTCCGCATTTGTGTTTCGCGTTTTTGCAGCGTTGATTTTAACGCGTTCATTTGAAGCGTTAGCGTTAGACTATCGCATGGTACTGCCGTGTTGGGAATACCATGTTAACACGACGTTATTTTCCCTCGATAGACTGCGATGTGAAGAGTTGTGTTAAGCTAATTTTGCAGTAGTTATCACACATTCTTGAGAATGTGCCCCTAGATTCTTTCAGCTAGCCCTTAAGGTTTAAGCCAGGAATTATAATTTGGGTTTTTAGTATGTACACAGTTTTTTCTACATTGATTTTCAATTTTCAATTCCACGTTGATGACATGAACCGCTTATTAATTGTTTGTAAGGTTTTTTTCTATCAAAATAAACTATTAAAAAATATCCAAACCCTTGTTACATCTTTAAGGCCCATAAGAACCTATGGCAATCAACTGACATCTGATCTATTAATGCATCTTAGGTACAGATCTAAGGGAATCCTAACCTATACTTTGGAATGCTTTGAACCCCTACTTGAAAAAAGAGAACCTGACCACCTTGGCTCAAGAAAATGAAATGTTCAGGCCAACATTCTTCTAAAGACCTGCAAAATCAGGGGCAGTGACTGTCAAAGATCTTCTAGGATATCCACATCTCACATTTTGTTGGACTATACCAACATGACCATTTGTGCTGCTATTGTAATTCAACGAAGTAACTAAATAAAAATAATAAAACTCAAATAAAAAGAGAGACAATGATTGTCTAAAGTCTTGCTACAGTGTAGTATGATGTCATAGTTGTTCTTAGAAAAATGTGTAACTACTTAAGTCCCCCTTTGTCTACTGCTACACTAAACAAGCATTTACAATGCAATAGGGCTCGCAGCATTAAAGTTTGAGTTATTGGCATTGTGTATGACAATGCGTTGCATAAAATGTTTAGCAAACTTTGAATTGGTGAGCAGTGAGAGTGTGTGCAAGAGTATGCTGTTCTTGAAAGCAGTGTGGCAGAGAGTGCAGGAATTTGGGTGACCTGAGCAATGTGGATGATGCACCTCACGCACGGGGCTGATACAGGTATTATTCACACAGCTCTGATGATGTGCACTCACTACTCTGCACTCACTACTCTGCACTCACTACTCTGCACTCACTACTCTGCACTCACTACTCAGTACTCTGCACTCACTACTCTGCACTCACTACTCTGCACTCACTACTCTGCACTCACTACTTTGCACTCACTACTCTGTACTCACTAGTCTGCACTCACTAGTCTGCACTCACTAGTCTGCACTCACTACTCACTACTCACTACTCTGCACTCACTACTCTGCACTCACTACTCACTACTCACTACTCTGCACTCACTACTCACTATCTGCACTCACTACTCTGCACTCACTACTCTGCACTCACTACTCACTACTCTGCACTCACTACTCACTACTCTGCACTCACTACTCACTACTCTGCACTCACTACTCACCACTCACTACTCACTACTCTGAACTCACTACTCTGCACTCACTACTCACTACTCTGCACTCACTACTCACTACTCGGCACTCACTACTCACTACTCTGCACTCACTACTCACTATGCACTCACTACTCTGCACTCACTACTCTGCACTCACTACTCTGCACTCACTACACTGCACTCACTACTCACTACTCTGCACTCACTACTCACTACTCTGCACTCACTACTCAGCACTCACTACTCACTATTCTGCACTCACTACTCTGCACTCACTACTCTGCACTCACTACTCTGAACTCACTACTCTGCACTCACTACTCACTGCTCTGCACTCACTACTCACTACTCTGCATTCACTACTCTGCACTCACTACTCACTACTCTGCACTCACTACTCACTACTCTGCACTCACTACTCTGCACTCACTACTCTGCACTCACTACTCACTACTCTGCACTCACTACTCACTACTCTGCACTCACTACTCACTACTCACTACTCTGCACTCACTACTCACTACTCTGCAATCACTACTCTGCACTCACTACTCTGCACTCACTACTCACTACTCACTACTCTGCACTCACAACTCTGCACTCACTACTCACTACTCACTACTCTGCACTCACTACTCACTACTCTGCACTCACTACTCTGCACTCACTACTCTGCACTCACTACTCTGCACTCACTACTCATTACTCTGCACTCGCTACTCACTACTCTGCACTCACTACTCACTACTCTGCACTCACTACTCTGCACTCACTACTCTGCACTCACTACTCTGCAATCACTACTCTGCACTCACTACTCTGCACTCACTAGTCCGCACTCACTAGTCTGCACTCACTAATCTGCACTCACTATTCTGCACTCACTACTCTGCACTCACTACTCACTACTCTGCACTCACTACTCACTACTCTGCACTCACTACTCTGCACTCACTACTCTGCACTCACTACTGTGCACTCACTACTGTGCACTCACTACTCTGCACTCACTACTTTGCACTCACTATTCACTACTCTGCACTCACTACTCTGCACTCACTACTCTGCACTCACTACTCACTACTCTGCACTCACTACTCACCACTCACTACTCACTACTCTGAACTCACTACTCTGCACTCACTACTCACTACTCTGCACTCACTACTCACTACTCTGCACTCACTACTCACTATGCACTCACTACTCTGCACTCTCTACTCTGCACTCACTACTCTGCACTCACTACTCTGCACTCACTACTCTGCACTCACTACTCACTACTCTGCACTCACTACTCAGCACTCACTACTCACTACTCTGCACTCAAATCAAAAGTCTTTATTCCGATTTTTTTCAATCACAAAAGACAATACCTTATACATTTTCAAAAATGTAACAATTTAAAAGAAGAAGAAGAAGATTTTTTTTTAAAATTACCATTCATTAGCAGCTAATAAAATCCACAATTTGTCACTTCGTCTCTCAATTAACAGGTATTAATGGCAGGCGACCAAGCATAAAGTTCATAGGTTACAATCATTGAATAAACTATGTTAAAAACAACATCAATATTTTTAAAATTTTCAATATTCATCACCAGGAACATTATTCACTATACACATTTTACAGTTGCAAGAATCGTTAGTGTAAAATTACTGTAGGCTCATTTTACGGGCCCAAATCATCCACATCCAGTGAAGAAATTTAGCTATGGCTATGACTACTGCTTGGGAGTTGTCAGTACATAAAATCCTGACTGCCTCACAACCCGTTTTGAGACCTAACTGCACACAAATGGGTTTTAGCCAAGATCTCCTAGGAACCTTATATTCAGGACAGGCAAAGAGGACATGCCCAATAACTTCCCGCTGATCAGGACAAAAGGGACAGGCCGATCCTCGTCCCCCTCGCCATTTTGCGGTAAAAGCATTTAGTGGTAATGTCCCCACCCTTAGCTGATGGTATTTCTTCCTGTCCCCTGGGATGGTAATCCAGTCCCAATATGCCTCGAAGGCCGGAGAATGCTTAAGTTCTAGGAAATCTGCCGTAAGAGATGGTTCAATACAGCGGCCAAATCTCTTTGCCTCGAGCATATTCCAGTACAGGTCTCGTAATGTTTTTCTTGGTGGAAAAAAATTCCCTACTGGGTCATCCCACAAAGGCGATAACCCCATAGCCTTATAGCCTTTACCTCCCTCAACCATACTATTTTGTGGGCCTTATCAAGGTCTCTTACCTCGAGGAAGGCCCGTGCCTACTGGGAGAGTTCTGGAGTGACCCATAATCTCCTCCAGTAGGCAACCGATCTATATCTGGCCATATCCTCTAAGCTATGAGACCCTAGGTCGTAATGGAGAGGGGTTAGTGGAGTGGAGGCCGGTAGGCCTGTGATGTTGCGCAAAAATTTATTTTTTGCTCCCGTCAGACTTTTCAAATTACTAAGCCCCCACAGTTCCGCCCCATAGAGAACTGATGCTCCTACTTTGGCGTCATAGATCTTTAGCACCGGGGTGATTGGCCTGGTGTGAGATAAATAAAATTCCTTAGTGAGTGCTCCTGTCAGTTGTGCATGTTTTGTGACCAGCTGGTTAGTATGCTGTTTCCAATCTAATTTGGATGAAAGGGTTATGCCCAGGTAATTAAATACTTGGGTCTGCTCCAGATAAACCCCATCCATAATGATCTTCCCTCTGACGAGTTTATTTTTATGTAGGATCATGAACTTTGTCTTTGATGTGTTAATGACAAGACCATGGTCCTTGCAAAAAACCTCAAAGATTCCAACAGCCTTTTGGAGACCCTGTTGTGTCCTCGAAATTAGTAGCGTATCGTCAGCAAACATCAACAGGGGGATCGGCTTGCCATCCAACTTGGGGGCATCAGTTGGTTGCCTTTCGAAATAGCTGATCACCCTGTTGATGTATAATGAGAAGAGTGTAGGGGCAAGTACACACCCTTGGCGAACCCCCCTGGCAATAGGGAATTTATCTGTAACACTTCCCCGCTGATTCCAACGGACCCGGGCATAATTATTTTCATGCAGTCTGATTAAAAAAGACAGAATATCAAGTGGGATGCCCTGCTCATGTAGGGCTGCCCACAACTTAGTGCGAGGCACCAAGTCGAACGCTGATTTAAGATCAACGAAGACTGCAAAAAGCATACCCCCCCCTAGAAGCACTACACGCCAATATATTAAAACAAATCTAAAAACTTGGTCAATGGTGCTGGTATGACTACGAAACCCTGCCTGTAGGGGCGACAGAATGTCCTTTTCCTCTATCCAGCCCTGAATGCGCTGCAGTAAGAGCCTTGCCACTACCTTTTGTATGCAAGCGATCAAGCTAATTGGCCTGTAATTTCCTGGGTACGAGCACTCCCCTTTTTTAAAGATAGGAATGATCTCGGCACCCTTCCAGGACTCAGGTATTGGTGAGCCCATTGCAATGCCATTGGCTAACAGATGGATATAGGAGGCCCAAAGGTCCTTATCATGCATAAAAAGGTCTGCTGGAACGGAGTCCAAGCCTGGTGCCCTAGCTTTGGGGATGTTGTTCAAAATTTTTATGATATCAGCTTTGGTAAAGGAAAGGTGATTTGCGCCCTCAATTGCTTTTAAAAGAGCCTCGCTCTCTTCTCCCACCTCGTCCACAGCGGCAAACTGGGACGCATAGTGAGAGACCCAAGCATTTGGTGGAACATAATTAGTTGGTTCACCCCTTTTAATCCCCCTACCCCATTTGACCATATCCCAAAATGAGCACATAGATCTTTCTTTGCTTGCACTCAGGAGCTCCCTCCAGTATTCGTTATCCCAGTCACTTTTTGCCTTAAGTTGTGTTTTTTGTACGTGACTCGGGCAATCTTGATCTTGGCTATATCTTTGGTCTTTACTGCATCTGATAGAGCCCTGTATGCAACCCTACAGGATTTTCCATACGATTGATCCTCCTTTCTCGCTGGCCTGCTCTGTTTTTTTGGTCACCTTTTTGAGGAAGAAGGATCTTAATTGAGTAAAAAACTGTTGTGAATCCGACTAGCATTTGACACCATTGCCTCCACAGTGGAATTGTTACTTAAGTCTACTATAGCCTGAGCAGTCAGGTCCCTCATGGCAGCAATACCCTCTTCGTTCGTGACACAGTTTGCCCATCTAATTCGTCTGTGGTTATTTGAGAGGGCTATTTCCACACACTCACCAGGGCCCTCGCATTTTGATAAATCAAATAACCTAAATGAAAGGACTAATTGGTTATGATCGCTCTCTACCCGTTCTTCTACCCGCATATCATCCATAATAGACCAATTTTCCTTATTCGTCAGGATGTAATCTATGCGGCTATTAGATATACCGTTGTTAAAGGTAGAGGCACCCTGTTTGTCGGAACCTATTCTTCCATTTAAGGCACGTAGACCATGCTCCACACAAAGGACTTTAAGTTGTAGTGCTGCCTCTGACCATTTTTTGATAGGTGGTATTGTCAGCTGAGGGATCTTCCAAATATGGTCCTCATCCACTGTAAGATCCATGTCATGGTTGTCTAGGGGTTCAAAACAGCAATTAAAATCTCCTGCCACAATTATATTACCATTTGAGCAATATCGCTCAAGGAGACTATCTAAGTGTTCAACTGCTTCAGTAGGTTTGCCACCTGAGAGCCCCCTTGAGTAAATGTTAAAAACAAGGAGGTCCGTAGATTCTAAGCTTTTTAGTTTAATTAGCAAAATATCTGGGCTGTTTGTGGACCAGCTGAGTAACAGAATATCTACTGTCCTGCTTAACCCATGTCAACAAACCTCCCTTTGATCTTCCCGGTGAGCTAGGGATGGCAGAGGTATAGAAATTTAGATATCCTTGCCTAAATTCCGGGGTTACCTGCCATGTTTCTTGGAGGAGGATTATATCCTTATTATCCAGAAAGGCTAACCAGTCTAAAGATGTTACCTTACTTTTTAGCCCTGCCACATTCCATGACACCAGAGTTGATAAGGCGAGAGGACTCGTACAGTCAGCTCTGGTGTGGGGGTCTGCGCTAACCCTGCTTTCTTTGGGTGGTAAACCCCCGCATGGACTAGTAGCTAATACCTCCTGATTGAAATCGATTTTGTTTTGAACAGCTAGAGTGTTGTCCATTCCACAGACCTGTGATGAACTAGTACATGGCGTGTTACGGTCCCCCTGTAGTCAGTCACAGTCATTTAGGCCTGACAAGATATCAAACCTATTCCCTAGGCTAATCCCCCAATCATTAGATGGAGCACCCGCTCCCCACCAGTTCATCATAGTGTCCCACCTTGGCCCTGGAGTCTTAGGATACGTCACATTTTTCCGCTCACCGTAAAAGAACTTTAGGGTGAGGGGAACAATAGTGCCGCTCCTACGTTGAGGGGGGAGTATATTTGACAAAACATTAGGGAGCACAGCCGAATGGGAGAAGTTCACCACTACGGAATCTCCTTTAAACTTTTTAGGTCTATTCCCTATCCAGGTTGCCCTTCTTGCCGACGTAATCTCCCCTGCTAACTGCTGTTTCCCTCCAGGGGTATCCAGGTTGCCCTTCTAGCTGACGTAATCTCCCCTGCTAACTGCTGTTTCCCTCCCTTCTGCACTCACTACTCTGCACTCACTACTCTGCACTCACTACTCTGCACTCACTACTCTGCACTCACTACTCTGAACTCACTACTCTGCACTCACTACTCACTACTCTGCACTCACTACTCACTACTCTGCACTCACTACTCTGCACTCACTACTCACTACTCTGCACTCACTACTCACTACTCACTACTCTGCACTCACTACTCTGCACTCACTACTCACTACTCTGCACTCACTACTCACTACTCTGCACTGACTACTCACTACTCACTACTCTGCACTCACTACTCACTACTCTGCACTCACTACTCACTACTCTGCACTCACTACTCTGCACTCACTACTCTGCACTCACTACTCACTACTCACTACTCACTACTCACTACTCACTACTCACTACTCTGAACTCACTACTCTGCACTCACTACTCACTACTCACTACTCACTACTCACTACTCTGCACTCACTACTGCACTCACTACTCTGCACTCACTACTCTGCACTCACTACTCAGCACTCAACTCACTACTCTGCACTCACTACTCTGCACTCACTACTCACTACTCACTACTCTGCACTCACTACTCTGCACTCACTACTGTGCACTCACTACTCACTACTCTGCACTCACTACTCACTACTCTGCACTCACTACTCACTACTCTGCACTCACTACTCTGCACTCACTACTCTGCACTCACTACTCTGCACTCACTACTCACTACTCTGCACTCACTACTCTGCACTCACTGCTCACTACCCTGTACTCACTACTCACTACTCACTACTCTGCACTCACTACTCTGCACTCACTACTCACTACTCTGCACTCACTACTCTGCACTCACTACTCACTACTCTGCACTCACTACTCCGCACTCACTACTCTGCACTCACTACTCTGCACTCACTACTCACTACTCTGCACTCACTACTCACTACTCTGCACTCACTACTCTGCACTCACTACTCTGCACTCACTACTCACTACTCTGCACTCACTACTCACTACTCTGCACTCACTACTCTGCACTCACTACTCTGCTACTCACTACTCTGCACTCAGTACTCTGCACTCACTACTCTGCACTCACTACTCACTACTCTGCACTCACTACTCACTACCCTGCATTCACTACTCTGCACTCACTACTCACTACTCACTACACTGCACTCACTACTCACTACTCTGCACTCACTGCTCTGCACTCACTACTCACTACTCTGCACTCACTACTCACTACTCTGCACTCACTACTCTGCACTCACTACTCACTACTCTGCACTCACTACTCACTACTCACTACTCTGCACTCACTACTCACTACTCTGCACTCACTACTCACTACTCTGCACTCACTACTCACTACTCACTACTCTGCACTCACTACTCTGCACTCACTACTCTGCACTCATTACTCTGCACTCACTACTCTGCACTCACTACTCACTACTCTGCACTCACTACTCTGCACTCACTACTCTGCACTCACTACTCACTACTCTGCACTCACTACTCTGCACTCACTACCCTGTACTCACTACTCACTACTCACTACTCTGCACTCACTACTCTGCACTCACTACTCACTACTCTGCACTCACTACTCTGCACTCACTACTCACTACTCTGCACTCACTACTCACTACTCTGCACTCACTACTCTGCACTCACTATTCTGCTACTCACTACTCTGCACTCACTACTCTGCACTCACTACTCTGCACTCACTACTCTGCACTCACTACTCACTACTCTGCACTCACTACTCACTATTCTGCATTCACTACTCTGCACTCACTACTCACTACTCACTACACTGCACTCACTACTCACTATTCTGCACTCACTGCTCTGCAGTCACTACTCACTACTCTGCACTCACTACTCACTACTCTGCATTCACTACTCTGCACTCACTACTCACTACTCACTACACTGCACTCACTACTCACTACTCTGCACTCACTGCTCTGCACTCACTACTCACTACTCTGCACTCACTACTCACTACTCTGCACTCACTACTCTGCACTCACTACTCTGCACTCACTACTCACTACTCTGCACTCACTACTCACTACTCTGCACTCACTACTCACTACTCTGCACTCTCTGCACTCACTACTCTGCACTCACTACTCTGCACTCATTACTCTGCACTCACTACTCTGCACTCACTACTCACTACTCTGCACTCACTACTCTGCACTCACTACTCTGCACTCACTACTCACTACTCTGCACTCACTACTCTGCACTCACTACCCTGTACTCACTACTCACTACTCACTACTCTGCACTCACTACTCTGCACTCACTACTCACTACTCTGCACTCACTACTCTGCACTCACTACTCTGCACTCACTACTCTGCACTCACTACTCACTACTCTGCACTCACTACTCACTACTCTGCACTCACTACTCTGCACTCACTACTCACTACTCTGCACTCACTACTCACTACTCTGCACTCACTACTCTGCACTCACTAATCTGCTACTCACTACTCTGCACTCACTACTCTGCACTCACTACTCTGCACTCACTACTCACTACTCTGCACTCACTACTCACTATTCTGCATTCACTACTCTGCACTCACTACTCACTACTCACTACACTGCACTCACTACTCACTACTCTGCACTCACTGCTCTGCACTCACTACTTACTACTCTGCACTCACTACTCTGCACTCACTACTCTGCACTCACTACTCACTACTCTGCACTCACTACTCACTACTCACTACTCTGCACTCACTACTCACTACTCTGCACTCACTACTCACTACTCTGCACTCACTACTCTGCACTCACTACTCACTACTCACTACTCACTACTCTGCACTCACTACTCTGCACTCACTACTCACTACTCTGCACTCACTACTCTGCACTCACTACTCACTACACACTCACTCGGCACACTCACTCTGCACACTCACTCTGCACACTCACTCTGCACACACTACTCTGCACTCACTACTCACTACTCTCAATCTCCAGTCTAATGGTGCATAATTGATAATAGATACTGTATACTTTTTACCCAAAACAATATAAAAAACAATTCATTTACAATGCTAATAGCTTTAAACAATGTCACTGCGAGACCTATTGCATTGTAAATGTTTGATTTCTAATTCATGGTATGTGTTGCATTTCTTTTGAGCGAACTATGACGCTCTACATTTCATTTTGAATTCTTCTGCCCGTTTTTGAAGGAATTGCCTTCGATTTAGCGCTCATAGTTCCAGAAAGACTTCTCACAAAGTGCTTGGTAGATGCACCACATAATCATACTTCGAAAGTCAAAGTCATTGATCAGTGTGTAGTAATGTTGTGTTTGAAAGATAACTATGCACTAACAATTTGCTGTTCCTGTACAACTCTAGAGGTAACCACTGTGGCTGAACTGGAAACTCTGATCATGATACCTGGGCTCAAAGCGGCATGTTAGTTAACTAGTCACCCAGACTGTGATCAGGAGAAAACGGATTTAGCCCACTGTATTTCGCTTTCCATAACTGCAAAATCTGCACGCTTGTAGAAGCGATACAATTCAGAGTGAGCCCAAAACAAATGAAACATACGTTGTGTGCAGCTTAATAGACTAAAATATTGTAATATTATTGACAAATTGTGCATACTAAAAATGTATGCCCCTTGCTTTACTTAAGACGAAGTGAGTTTGGTTACAAAAATAAAAGATTGTTCCCGCCGCCGCCCGGCCCGCAGTAGGAAGTCAGGCAGGCCGGGGGCGGGACCGAGGGACAACAGGAACTCACCGAACTTCCTCCGGAGGAGAGGAGTCCCGCCCGCGGCACCAGAGCAGCTACCGGAGGAGTGCTGAAGGGAGCGAGGCTCCCGCCTGGAAGAGAGAGTCTCGCCGGTGCAAGAAGCCAGGTGACGGCATCCACCCGCAACAGGAGTCCCGGTGAGTGCGAGCATCAGGAGGGGGGTCCCAAGTGTGATGTGTGTGCCCGTGGTCCCAAGTTAGCGCATGCGTGTGTGTTAGAGCAGCTTTCCAGGAGACAGGAGCTGGCCACAGCGAGCGCGTTCTCGTGCGCGTGGCCTGCTCAAATCGCCTTCTGGCAGAGGAAATGCGCGCGGCCAGGTGCTGTCTCCTGGAAAGCTGCCTCGGTAACAAAATGGTCTCTGGCGAGACTGCGCTTTCGCGCGGTTAACGCCACAAGCCCTAAAAATTCCCTCAGGAGGCACCTCCACATGTGTAGGTCTACTTGCCACCAATCCACATAGCAGCAGAGTTATATACTAACCTACATGTGTAACATGCGCTAAAATTACATAATGTGATATCACAAATAAATGTGTGCATGTATAGGGCTTTTATGACTGCAGATTGTCCATAATGGATTACCCAAATTGATTCACATGTTCACTGCGGGCTGGATTTTTAGGTTCATTTTAGGTTCATTTCTAACCCTGTCACAGCAGGGCAACTGTAACTACATCTCTACAGAAAGCCATGAACAAATTCACTCATATGGAAAATCTATATACAGTTACATTGTAGCTCTCTCATTTGAGCCTTATCGCATCCATAGATAGGGTCTGATTCACAAAGGGCCTCTGCACTCGCGGTGCAGGCCCCAAAGTCATGGGGTAGACTTCGCACTCAGGTCTCACCTTGTAGCCTCACCCTGAAAACATAAATAAATCTATACTGCCATTTTTGAAAAGAAAGTACTGGGATTTTATATGGCAAAAATCAGCAGCTACAAGTAGTGCCTTGTTAACTAAATATCTGGCAATAAAGGCAGAACCCGGATGAGAACCATGCATTGATATGATTTTTTCCATCCAAAAAAGGATTTTTTTTCTCATAGCTTCAGGATAGGCAAGTTGCAGATCTACTCAAATACTACATTTTGGTACAGTGCTTTTATAGGAGAGATAGACTGTATGATTGATCCTTCAGTGGGCAAGAAACCTTGACACTCTTTGTTACTCTGTAATAACGCCTTGTCTCTTTGTAGAACTTATCTCCGGCCCTTGTTTTAAAATATAGTATGAGGAGCAGGACGGAGGAGCTGTAATGATGCTCTCTTACTGTGTCACAGAACAGACCACCGGGAGATCTACCAGGCCATAGATTACATATATTTACTGCCTAGAAAAGAAGACAACTGGTCATACCACAGGCAATAGAGAGCACTATGTGAAGTGTGCAGCGCGCGCGTGAATAATTAGTGTGGCGGACGCAATTAGACCTGGACACTGTGCTAGTGAACCGCGTGGTCCCAACTGCTGGAGCTGGGCCACGCCTCTTTATTTATACTTAGCACATGACGACGCGTGCCAACGCTCACGTAATACCTCCGAGTGCGGGTAGACTGCAAATCTGCCCCGTCGGAGGACATTACATTCCTTCCAACCTTTATTAAACAATAAACTAAACATCAAACATATAGATCTGTTACCAATCACTTTCCGCTGCGAGTCCTTGGCTCATCACACCATGAACCCTGCTAGGCGGGTTAAGGGAGCCGGATTGCTCCTCAGGCCATATCTGGAATGTTCTCTCCGTGAGGATGGTAGGGACGGGGCAACTTCCTGCGATACCCAGCCTTCTGGAGATCTCTCTAGGTACCCAGGCAGTCCTCTGTCTGGAGTTCCGAACTGCAATGGGATGCCTTTGGTCAGATCTGTCCAGGTCTTCCATGGGGATCATCCCCTGGCCACCATCCACCTCTTCTTTCACAGACTGTTGACTTGGCCTTGCATCTGTACTGTCCGATATCGACTGTACCTTTTTGTTGCGTGTGAGTTCTTCGGTCCCTCCCTGGGCTGTCATCATCGTGCCTGTTCGGCAGATCACTGTCAATGGCTGTCGTTCAAAGGGAAGCCAGAATTTGCTCCCTGGGTACCTGTCTTTGACATAGACTATGTCCCTCACATGAATGGTCAATGCTTTTTCTCGTAGGTCAACACTGGCTTGGTCATTGGTACTGGTCTTGTTGGCTAGGACCTTTGCGGTGTTGATCTGAGACGGGTTCTAGTTTGGGTGATGAGGGATGGTGTCTCTCACCCCTCGAACCATGCTTGCTGGTCCAGGGGCCGCAACGGGCCAGAGATGAGGCGTCAGATGGTATTCTCCCAGGAAACTGTAGATGGCTCTCTCTAGGGGCGCTCTGTCAGCGTGCAGAATGCGTATCACCTTTTTGAGAGTGCGCATGAATCTCTCTACTTCCCCTTTGCTTGGGGTCAGCGCGGGGTCACTTTTCGGTGTTGAATGCCCCAGGCCTTGAGATAGTCTGCAAATTCTTGCCCCTGGAAAGGTGGACCATTATCCGTTCTCACCACCTCAAAGATTCCGTGAGTTGCAATGGTTTTTTCCATTTTGGTAATCTCATCCGTGGCTGTTTGACTTCCCACGATTTCAATCTAGGGGTACTTTGTGTTATCATCGATAATCACAAGGGCATAGCGCCCATCTGGAAGATTCCCAAAGTCAACACTAACGTACTCCCATTGCCGTCAGGGTTTGTCCTCAATGATGACGGGCGAAGGCGATCCGGTTGGCCTGATACCTGGCACCATGAGCACGTTCTGACTGTCTGCTCGGCCATCATGTCCATCCCCAGGAACCACACCTTGGCTCTCAGCGGACTCTTTGTTTTTACCATGATTTGGTGTCCTCTGTGCGCGAGGTCCATGGCTTGTTGAACAAAGCTTGATGGGATCACCAGTCACCGACCTCTGAGTAGGCAACCATTGCTGTCAACCGAAAGTTCGTCCTTCATCCTCATGACTGACTCCAAGATGGTCTTCACTTGGGGCGTCCGCCGGGTCATGGTGGACTGAATGGGGCACCAGTCATTTGCTTGAACTGCGACAATGGCCAGTGGCAGGCATTCCTCATTCCGGGTGGCTTCCACGATAGCTTCAAGGCTCATCGAAGTGGTCGGGATCTTTCCGCTATGAATCGGATGTATTCTTCAGTGTCCTTGGCATCCTCTTCTTCTGCTTTAATTGCGGCCCTCAGATGTATCGATAGGTAGTCCGCAGGGTTGGATGAGCCTGGCTTGTATTCCACTCAGTTGTCATACCCCTGCAGTTGAAGTATCCATTTTTCAATCCTCTGGGGAGGCTTGGATGCTGACCCTTGAAACAGGGGGATGAGGGGCTTGTGATCAGTGGAGGCTGTGAATGGATGGCCATACACGTAGACATGGAAATGCCGACAGGCCCAATGGATGACAATTGCTTCTCGCTCTATCTGTGGGTAGCGCAGTTCTGTGTCCATCAGGGAGTGGCTCGCGTATGTAATCGGGGCCCACTCCCCATTGACTTGTAACTGTGTGAGCACTGCCCCTAGCCTATAGAGACTGGCATCAAGGGCGACATTGGTGGGCCGGGCCGTGTCGAAGGACCACAGCATGGTATCTGCCGAAAGGGATGCTTTGGTGTCCTTAAAAGCTTGTTCCTGGTCAGGGCCCCACTGCCATTTGGTGGTGGACTTCTTCAGTTCCCTAAGGGGCTTTGTGAGGGTGGATAATTCCGGGACAAAGTGCCCACAGAAGTTTACCATCCCTAGGAAGTTCCTTACTTCCGAGATGTCGGAGGGTACTGGGGCTTCCTGGAAGTCTCGCACCTTGTCGGGGTCAGGGGCTACTCCTTTTTTGGAAAACATGTAGCCAAAAAAGCTGATCTCGTTATTTAAGAACTGGTACTTTTCTTTGTGCAGGGTAAGTGCGGACTCTTTGATCCTTTGGAGAACACTGCGAAGTCGACAATGGTGATCTTCCATTGACGATGCAAATACCAACAGGTCATCACTTATGTTCAAAACCCCCGGGAGTCTGCTGAGGACTTCATGGATGGTGTTCTGGAACATCTCCATGGCACTCGAGATCCCGAAATTGAGGCGTCGGTATCTTCGGAGGCCGACGTGTGAAGAGAAAGTAGTGATGTATCGAGAATCCGGGTGTAGGGGCAGTTGGTGATAGCCGGACCGCAAGTCCATCTTTGAAAACTACACCGCGCCGTTCAGTTCCTCCAGGATGTTGTCAATGGTAGGGGTTAGGAGGCTATCCCTTTTTACAGCAGCATTTGGGAGGCGCATGGCGGCACCGATGCGGACCTGCCCTGGCTGTTTTGGCTTCCTTGCCACTCCAATCGGGGATACCCATGGGGTGAGTCCAATGACCTTCTTTATAATCCCTTGCTCCTCCAGTGCTTCCAGCTCTTCTTCAACCTTCTTTTGCAGGTGGAACGCAATGCACATGTGCCTCAGCGCTACGGGTTGGACTGCCGGGTCAATGTGGAGAGAGACTTCTTTCCCTTTCAGGCATCCAATGCCCTTGAAGACGTCTTCAAACTCTTCCATGATGGCCTCTAGTTCCTCTTCTTGTACCGCCAGGGCAAAGGAGGTCAGTTAAAGCTCTTCTGCTGTCTGTCTGCTTGCCAGCATTCCACTTCATTCTTTGGTCACATACACCGTGGTGGGGATCTTGCGGTCCTGGTGCCAAAGCTCAGTTTTGAAACATCCAAGGATTTGTCTGACTCCTGAAGGATGTGCACTCGGATCTCCTCTTGTTCGTCTTGGAAGCCGCAAGTGCTGGCCAGTTCCTTCAAACGCCAGTGGAACACATCCAGTGACTCTTCCGCTTCCTGCTTGGCCTGGCGAAAGATGAACCTTTTGTAGTCTCTGTTCACCATCGGCTCGAAGTGCGCATTGAGGGCATTCAGCAGCATCACATACGTTTTAGGTGTGGCCTCCACTAGTGTTTAGTAAATATGGTGTATGTCCTTGCCCCCTAGGTGGAGGAGTAGGGCTCTGAGTCTGCCGCTTCATATTAGATCTGGAGACGGTCGGTCCAGTCCCACCATCGCGGGGCGAGGGATGAAGGGGCACCGTCCCCAACAAAGGGCTCAAGGGCCGGGATCAACGCCATTCTGACGCAGATGCGTTCACACCTCAGGGCACTTGCACTGCCTCTGTCCTGGGCGTGGCGGCAGCCGCCTGGCCGAGAGTGATGGTGGCACAGTCGGGCTTCTCCCTTGCGTTCTGTAGGTGCTTGGTCTCACTTTCACACCCACGTCCTCTAGGGTGCTGGGGCACTAACATGCGTGGGCTCAGACAGAGGGGTGAAGAGAGGGCTCCTAGTCCACCCAGGTACTTCTAAGGGCTGAGGACCTTCACCGGAGGCAGCAGGCTTGCACAGATCAACTGCAGGCCTGCACAGTTCTGCACAGTTCAGCTGGCTCCCCATGTGGCTGCAATGCCTGGATTGAAGGCTCATTATATATAGAAAACAACGGTGTTAGTGCAATATTATATGTTAAAGGGATGTTAAAGAGAGAGAGCTCTTGTGACACCAGGACTTGTATGACAAATAAGTTTGTATTGTTTAAAGAAAAAATATAAAACATATATAATGTACAAAATAGAACTCTAATAGTGTGAAGTGTCCCAAGTGTATTTGTAAGAACCAAAAAACAACAGTTGAGTGACATTCAGTGAAGGTATTTACAAGGTTTCAAAGAACTGTTCTCCAGGAAAGCAACCATTTTGAAATTAAGTCATACAGAATATTACAGTGACTATATACATTCATAAGCGCTGTATAAGTGGTTCGCTTCCATTAATCGTCCAATTGGATTGAAGGCTCAGGCAACTCAAGGATATCAGTATAACAAAGGCAGCAATCAGGGCTTGTTACCACCTCGTCGCCAGTGTGAAGTGTGCCGCGAGCGCGTGAATAATTCACGCTGCGGCCGCAATTAGACTCAGACACTGTGTGCTTAGTTAACCGTGTATTCCCCACTGCTGCAGCCGGGCCACGCCTCTTTATTTATACTTAGCGTGTGACGACATGCACCAGCCCTCACGTAATACCTCCGAGCGCGAGTAGACTGCAACGCTACCCCGTCGGAGGGCTTGCACACTACTTCTTAAAATTCTGAGAAAAGAGTACTGACAATTTCTCCACTATTACAGCCCTAGGTTGTTTCTGATTCGAGTACGAGTTGTACACTGGATTACTTCTAATTTTTAAATTCTATAAATTGCTGCTATTGATTCAAATTGCTTTTGCACATTGTCAGATGGAAATGCTTCTTGGTAATCGCATGAATTACTTTACTTATTGTACAGACACTTAGGTTTCATCAATTACTTGTATTCCGCACGGTTGCATTTTTGTACAATTCACGGTAATATCCTTTTTTAGCATACTCTACAGCTTTCATATTTATTCATGAAGTATTTATTAGTTCGCTATTTTATCTAGACAACATTTGCACCGCACGCAGCACTTTTTTCTTGTCTGTTACAAGGATTCAGAAGTCTCTTTTAAATAATTGCATCTCAGTGCAAGATCTGCATTTCTGCTTTCCTGTGTCCGGGAGCGTTTTTGGCCGAATGAACCCGTGTGGCTCAACACATTTTGGGTATCTTTTTATTCGCATTTATGTTGCACGTTTTTATTGTATGGCTTCTTTGTGAAGCTGAACCAATACATTTGATTTGATTTGAAGACTCAGACAGGTTTTCAGATCTGGTTCCAGAGAGGGAAAACTGGCTCTTCATTAGGTTAAGCCAAGAAAGTGCTCTGATAAGAAATATCTGCAAGATGCAAGGGCATAGTTTTTACAGCTGTATGGTTTAAAATTGCAGTAGAAAACCTGTGACAGTACCATATTTCGAGGGAGACAGAAACCCATGGAAGGTCCTACAAATCAATCTTTTCCAGTCAATCTGATGTAAGGTCCTGTCCATCATTTCACATAGCATGTTGGTTGGAGCCTGGCTGCAGGCTACTTCATATTCCTAAATCCCATATTCTATCTTACACACTGTACAGGAATTTACGCACCTCAAGTTACCGACCATAAAGTCTACTTTCTTAGATCAACATCGGTAGCACAGTGTTGTAATTAAAACACAACTCTCTGGTTCTTCTTCTTGTGTTTATGGGGCGCAGAACATCCAGTGTCTTCAATGCCAGAAAAATTTGTAATAACAATCTTACCCACTATGGAACCCACAACATCACCTCAAAGAAACCTACTACATCACCCATGACCTGTAACATTCTTTTCAATGTCTCTCTGCAAATGATAAGCCCACATTATTACACATTTCCTCCCTTCCAAATAACAGCAAAACAGGACAAAACGGCAAAATGACAGTACAAACACTACCTAGGCACACAACAAACACATAAACCTCTGAAATCCTGTTTCATAGAAACAGAACAGAAAGCACCCTAACCCCACACGTAATCTCCCCACCAAGCAGGAGGTCTGCTCACTCGAGCAGCAGACACACTTGTGCTCTGTAGTGCAGCAACCTGAACTAGCTGCATCACCCTTCTGACACATTAATGAATTTTGACAATAATTTATTAGCAACCATTCTGTGTTTCATAACACTTTTACCATCCTTTTGAAACAGAGCAGCTCTCTCAAGATTCTTTCGGACCATTTTCCAGATTAACCAAATATCCACCTACCTTCCTTACTTTATAGGGGCCTCTAAATTTAGACAGACCACTACTCACACCACTAGGTTTCACCTTCACCCAATCACCAATCTGAATCAACTGTTGGCCTCATAATGTCTCCTTTGAACTCTCCACCAACTTCATTTCACTTTCACGCATCCAAGAAGGAACACATTCAGTTCCAGACAGTCTGGCAAGCACTAATTCGAACAGTGTCTTGCCTTTACCAGAATTAACAGTTGCGCAGTGCACCCACAACATGTCTTTGACAGCCCTCTGCACATCCAAGCCAGCTTTATACACAAGTTCCATTGTGGATCTTCACTAAAAGATTCAACATCTCAACCTGCCCAAAGCTCTAGAGGTTATGAAGTGAGGTACATACATGTTTAAAACCCAAATCATTCAAGAACATTTGTATCTCACACGAAGGAAGTTGAGTACCATTGTCAGTGATTACTTTAGAAGTTATTCCTTCTCTTATAAATATCCCTACCATTGCTGCAATGGTGGCTTTGGTATTGATACATTTCATGAAAACAACCTCCAACTACCTGCACCTGACATCAACCGATACTGCAGCATATCTCTCATGCTCAGGACAGAACATGAATGGATCTATAAAGTCTAAGCACAGCTTCACCCATGCAACATCGGCCTCAACTACATGTTGGTCATGCCTTCTCCCTTGTAATCCAACCCTCAGATTTTTTTGGGAGATCTTGCACATTTCTCATGCTTCAATCTATTCTCTTGTATGGGTATCCATTTCTGGCCACCATAATTTCTCTTTAAGCCTCTTGATGGTGAGAGTTTGTCCCAAATACCCCTCATGGGCTAGTTTATGAGCTTCTCCCTAACAGCTGCCGGTGATATAAATGTTTCCCTCCTCATGACAAGTCTATTCCCCACCTAGAGTAACTTTATGGAAAGGTCTAACAGTGTAAGGTAATGTGCTTTCCCTTCTCATCTCATCCATTAGCATTTTTTCTCACAGCCTCCAGAACTGCATCCTCACCCATAGCCATCATCCACTCATTCATGGACTCACAGCCTTTCACATCTTTAGTTGCAACTTCTATATCAGCCACCACTACCTCAGTTCAAAAGGTAATCATCAGCTGCATTTCCAGGTAATCTTGATAAACAATCCACCACTTTGTTTCTCCAACCTGGCAAATATTGCAACTCGGAATAATTATTCTTGTAATTTTACAGCTTACCTCGCTAACTGACCTGATCATTTTGTCATGCCATTCAGCCCTACTATTTGCAACAGTAGCTTGTGATTAGTACTTAACATACAGTTTCCACCCCTAATGCAGACACAGAAATCATTTGTGGTCCAGGCAACAACCAATGCTTCTCCCTCAATGACTGAATAGTTTTTGTTCTGCATCTGACAATGAGAGAGGAACAAAAGCGAATGTTTTCTCCATTCCGTAATGCATTTGTGACAGTACAACTCCAATCCTAATGGCACTTGCATCCACTGTGAGAATTGTCCTCAAACCAAAGTTTGCTGAGCATCTCCTGACTCAAGTAACTTTGGTAACTCATTCAGAGGATTTGATTTGCATGTAAAATCTCTCACAAACCTTCTATAGTACTCCAAAAGACCCATGAATGATCTCAACTTGTCCCTGTCCAATTTTAACGTTTACTATAGCACCCGTGATCAGGTGACCAAGGTACTCAATCTCTTTAACTAGAAATTGACACTTGTTTTTGCATAGAGTCATTCCTACTATAGCGATAGAGTTAAAAAATCCATGCAGCACCTTATTGAGTTCTGCAACATTTTCTCCAAAGAATAATATGTCATCTTGGAAGAAGATCAAATTATTCACCTCAGATAATAAATTTGCCATTCATCTCTGAAACACACTCCATTGTTTGGACTCTTGATGTGATTTCACCTGGTAATAAATGCAAAAATAACAATTGATGGACAGAATGCGGAACAATGTTGTACATTCCCCCCAGTACAGAGATCTGGGCCCAAATCCATCATTTTTTTGCTCACCATGCCATTCCAGTTTGGATCCAGCTGTATACAAATCAGTCTTGACCCTATGCCCAATTGGAACAGTCCAGCCCGAATTGCCAGGCCAGGTCCTCCCTGGACTGGAAACAAGCATCCTAGGAACTGGTTTCAGGCTTTCGGCCCTCATCAGCCAGGATAACTTGACTCCAGTGAAATGGAGAGCACACGACCCTCGTCTGGGCATACCCGTCCTACTCGGGGTGACAAATGCAAAAAGAACAATTGATGGACAGAATGCAGAACAATGTCATACATTCATCCCAGTACAGAGATATGGGCCCAAATCCATCATTTTGTCTCACCATCCCATTCCAGTTTGGACCCAGCCATATGCAAATCAGTCTTGAGCCAGGTATGCCCAGACGTGGGTCTTGGGCTCACTGTGCCACTGGAATCAAGCTATCCTGGCTGAAGATGCTTGTTTCTATTCCAGGGAAAACCTGGCTTGGCAGTTCAGGTTGGAATGTTCCCATGAGGCACAGGGTCAAGGCTGATTTGCATATGGCCAGGTCTAAACTGGGGTGGCATGGTGAGCAAAAGAATGATGGCTTTGACCCAGATCTCTTGACTGGATGTGAATGTTTTGATATGTTCTGCATTCCGTCCATCAATTGTGTGTCTTTTGCTTCACCTAGTGATAGGCACTCCTGAGATCTAATTTTGAAAAATACTTACAATTTAACAGTTAAAAGATTACCTGATTGATGTTTGTCAACGGGAACTGTCCATAACCACAGCTTGGTTGAGTCTGTGCAAATCCACACAAAACCAAAGAGAGCCATCTGATTTCTTTGTTACAACAACTGGTGACAACCACTTTGACGCCTCCACGGGTTTCCTCAGCTTGTCTTTGATCATATTGTCAAGAATAGATTTAACTTCTGCGAGGTCGACAAAGGTACTTTCCTCACTGTGTGTTTCACCGGAACAGCATCTCACCATACAACTATTTTGTATTCATAGTCTTTAGCTTCACCAATCCTGTTCTCAAAAACTATTTTAAAGAGTCTGACCAAGGCATCCAAATCCTCTTCATCAACCACCCTAACTTGCTCTGTTGCCCGTGGATTCACAATTATGTGTAGGTCATAATGGTGAGACCAACCCAATATTGTCAGACCTTCAGCTGTAACATACTCTTTGCCCTTAGTAGTGCTTTTATGTGACCCTTTTTACCACATAAGTGGCACTCCTTACCAATAGCAAAACTGTTGTTAGAGTCAACCATATGAGAAAAATTACGGCACCTGTAACATGAACGGCCACTTTGTGCTTTTTGTGGATTTGCTGAAGAACTTCTCTTTTAATTGAGTGTTCTCTCACTGTTTTTATTTTGACAAAACCTTGATAGATAGACTTTCTTTTTTGCATTCCCTTCATGCATTTCTCCGAACCCTCTACAATCTTGGCAATTTTTATGGCATCCTTAAGAGTGGGGTCACTTGCAGCCAAAAGTTCCTCTTGAATTGCATCACTCCTGCACTAAACAATCAGCTGGTCTCTAAACATTTCCAGAGACATCAAACCAAATTTCCACTTTGCAGCCGTATCCCGCAACCCTAGCAACAAAATCATCATTTGGCTCAAATGATGTTGTCAGTTGTGTGTAAAACTTGTGGCATCTCATAACCAAGTTAATTGCTTTGGCAAAGCAATTTTGTAATCTCTGTAATTTCGGTTTAGCTTCTTTGAACACATCCTCTATCACATTGCCATTATCTTTATACACTTCTTGCAAGCATTTGAAAACATGCCGTCCTTCAGTGCCCAAATATCCCAGCAAAATTGCTTTTTCAGAATCAGTGAAAAGTTTGTGCCCCCAATGCCAAGATATTGTTTTCAAAACTCCCAGTCCAATCCTGCCATTCAATGGGTGGATGACCTTGTTGCATCAGGAAGGGAGTTGGCACCGTTATTGATTGACTTATGTTCATTATTTGCTGGTTGGCACTGGTACTGCTGAACAACATTAAGAAATACAAGAAACTAGTAGGTGATGCTCTGAAGAACTGGAACCGGAGCTGTACCATAGAGACTCTTGAAACAGCCAACACTCGCTCAAGAAATCTACTGGAGAACAGGAGGAAAAACTGTATGTCAAGTAATAGAAGCACTTTTGGCATAGATGTGTTCATGTCCACTTGGAATCGCAATTGATCCTATGCCTCGTACTTGCACAAAGGCCAAGAATGCAATATACAGTAATAAGTGTGACTGTTACAAACTGTGTATTTTCTTAATTTCTTTCATTAGGAGATGCACTCACACACACCCACTGATATCCTTGATTATGCTTTTATAAATATTTTTCGTTGGTATCCTTTCATTGGGAGACACACATGCTGATCGCCTTAATTATGTTTTTTTCCCCATTGTTTTTCTCTTGTTGAAGGGTGCGCTCATACACACGTTGTGATCTCCTTGACTCTTCCCATGGTGGGCTCGTGCATATGGGTCACAGCAACAGAAGAAAAACTGATGCCCTCCTCAATAAAAACTACAGCACGCAATCAGCTGGCACCTTCAGGTTTGAATCAACACATTCCTTCGTAACTGCCGTGCGAGAAGAGCTGACATCTACTGGCTCACGCCAATCACTTTCTCAGTGCGCGCAATGCTCTCACTCACAGGCCTCTACTTTTAAACTCCCAATGAAGTGCTGAGGGGCTCATGCTAGTTATCTTTGGAACGAAAATTAAACAACTTAAAGTTAGTAATTTAACCTCGCAGAAATATAGAGTCCTTACCAGCATGCATAATCACTTACTGACAAAATCGAAGCAGTGTGATGAAAATAATAGAAGTTATTTCAGGAGCCAATCCATTGGGGTGTCACTGAAAGAATCAAGCTGCACCTCAGTCCGGTGCCTGGCGCATTCCATCCTCATTACTGGTGCATCCCATCTTCATTACCAGAAAAAGTGTTGTAATTAAAACACAACACACTGGGACTTCTTTTTCATCCTATATTTATTGCCAGTAGCACCTGTGTCTCCAACTCCAGACACCTTGGTAATGACAATCCAAACTGCCACAGAATTCTATGACACCACCTCCCAGAACCCAAGTACATCACCTATGATGTGTGCAAACAATTTAATATAAGTCTCTCTGTATATGAGACTAGCAGCCCGTCCTGACGTTGTCCGGGTATGAAATAAAATGTGTGTAATGTGTGTATTTGGCAAGGGCAATTTATTTTAAAATCTCGCGGTATACAACATTTTTTGTTTCATTAGAATAGGGACGGAGAAGGGCCAGCTGCAGCCCTGGTTGATGTTAGCAGGCGCGTGTAATTGGTGTAGTGATCCGCCGCCTGAGCCCGACTACAGCCCTGCTTGATGTTAGCAGGCGCGTGTAATGTCGTTGAATGAGAGAGTTATCAACCGCGGGTAAATCCGTTTAATGAGAGAGTTCAGTGACAGCGAGTAGGAGAAGCTGCAGTAATTGTCCCCGCAGACACGCTCATTTGCATGTTCCCCCCCTTGAGGCCCAGATGCAGGCCTGTTTGATGTTAGCAGGCGCGTGTTCCCCCGCTTGAGGCCCAGCTGCAGCCCTGGTTGATGTTATCAGGCGTGTGTAATTAGTGTACTGATCCGCCGCCTGAGCCCGGCTAGAGCCCTGGTTAATGGTAGCAGGCGCGTCTAATTTCGTTGAATGAGAGAGTTCAGTAACAGCAAGCAGGAGAGGCTGCAGTAATGTTACTTATCAGGCCTCCAGCTGAACGCGTTTGTCATGCCCCCAGCACACGGCCACAGCAGACGATCTTCTGATTAATGTACGACCCACATGGCATGAAGGGCGGAATGTAGCACACGCCCCCAGCATGCACCTTGATGCGGCGCAATTGCGTTCACATGGCATGAAGGCTGGACACACGCCCCCAGTGTTTCTCACGCCCCCAGTGTGCCCCTTGATGCTGCGCAGCAACGTAATTGGCGCTTGTATGTACGACTCACATGGCATGAAGGGCGGACACACGACCCCAGCGTTTGTCACGCCCCCAGCGTTTGTCACGCCCCCAGCACACATCCACAGCCCATGATGTGATGGCCGTACCACACGCCCCCAGTGTTAGTCACGCCCCCAGCCCACGCCCACAGCACAACACAGACACGCCCACAAGGGACTACTTTGCTGGCACGGTTCTTTTACCTTTTAAATGTATATGGTGTCCTACGGTACAATTGCATGTCTTGCACTGTATGATTGTGATGAACACCACTGTTTCTTGAAAAGTTCATAAAAACAATGTAAAAAAAATATATATGTTGGCCGTCTGCATAGCCTATGTCCCTCTGCTGCAACTGCCCTTTCCAACGCTGTATTGGGTGTTGTGATTGGTGCTGTGGTTACTGAGATTCCCCGCCTCAAAGGTTTGGGCTCTCTCTTTATATATTAGTATGGAAGCCTGATTTATAACATACAGCCTGGTCAAGACTTTGATCTTTGTATGTAGAAATAGTTTAAAGAAATATAAAAATCAAGTATGAAATATCGGGGGTAGTTTTTGAGCAGTGCTCCAGATAGTTGTTATGCAGATTGCCAGCCAACATTAAAGTCAAGTTGTCGGACGAATTTGTTTTAGAATAAATAGGACTCGAAAGCACAACAACAGCCAAGACACTATGAGAATGGATACAAGGAAGGGTACAAAAGAAAGAAATAGGTTGCAGGTCTTTTCCCTCTATGGACTCAGAATCTGGAACCATGTCCATATCTTCAATAGAATCTTCCCTAACCTTGTTTAATTAGGGAATGAGCTAAAGACACATCTGATTAAAGAATACTGCATAGAAGCACCATAAATAGTGCAGCTCCACTCTCAGAATCCAGCATCCCCGGCAAAGATTGTACCTTTGCTTTCGAGTCTGTACAGTGCTCCACTGACTTTTTATGAGCTGTAGACTAAACAAATACTACATACACACATATTTAAATATACTGCTATTTATCCAAGCCTTCATATGCTCAATAAATGCATCATCCAGCAAAATACTTTCTGTCAAAAGTGAAGGCTCTCAGGGCTGCACCCCCCCCAAGTTTTGGAATTTTTAATACTACTGGCCCATGATCCGATGTAACCCTTGGGTACAAACACATTTTTAGCCCTGTAAATAATAACGAGGATATAAAAAAGTAATCAAGACGTACAAGCTTATTATGTGGATACCAATAAAACGTATATACCGGGTCTTGCATATGCAGATTACTCCAGACATCCATCGACCCGTGGTCCACTAACAGTTGACATAGGGCCTTACATACCCTGGGCTTCCTGCCTTTATAAATATGTCCACAAAATTGGAGATCCCCATAAGTCATGTTTATATTGAAATTGCCACAGAGTAATAGCGGAGTGGGCCATGTAGCAAGCTCGCCATTTAGATATTCAAATATCAGGGCTTCATCAAAGTTAGAGCCATATACTGTATAAAGGGTAAATATTACTTCCCCTACCCTACATTCCACAATAGCCCACCGTCCTTGTGCATCAACCAATATTCACCCCATTGTTTGGATATAGGGTATTGCTAACATTGCCACCCTTCTGATCATATTTGATTGCAGTGAGGCTGCCAATACTACATAACCCAATTCTGAAAAAATCTTCCATTTCCCCCAAAGAATGTGCATCTCCTGAAGACACACTACATCTGGTTGTATCACATGTAGCTCTGTAGCCACCCTCTGCCTTTTATTATGGTTATTTAACCCTCATATATTCAATGTACATAATTGAAGGCTATCTTAGCCATATGTTCCGCATTAGTACTATCGTTCGCTGAGAACCATACATAGATATTCTCAAAACTCTACACCTTTTCTTGCTGCTGTGGATCATTTCCCTTTTTTAACCCCAAGTTCCCCCTTCATCCCACCACCACCCTTCCTCCCAAGCACCCCCCATCTCCCCCCACCCTACCCCCCCTGCAATGAGGCTTTAGGACTAGTGGTCCTAGTGATGGCATGCTCCCCCACCCAAAAGTGCCTCCCGCACCCATGAGGATGCCTTTATTGAGCATATGAAGGCTTGGATAAAGGAGGTATTTCAGTTTAATCGGTGCTCTGTGTCTTGGGGGTTATTTGGGACACATTTAAAGCCAGGTTTAAAGGGGAAACTCAGAGCTATGGGTTTTATAAACAATAATGAGCTAAGTTGGCTTTGCAGGACCTGTATAATGAACTTAAGACTGCGGAAGAGAAATTGGCAAGTGGGCTAGCTGCAGGATATAATACTGCAGGACTACAAACGAACTTAGCGAGGTGTAAGGCTAAAATAAATCTGGAATGGAGCAAAGAAATTGCTATAATATATCAAACCTATAAAAAAAATGTCATGAATATGGAGAGGCCACTGGACGGTGTTTAGCCCAGAAGGTACGTATAAAGGAAGCTGAAGAAAGACTAACTGGGATACAAAATAGGGCTGGGGTTATGGTGTATGACCCTCAGAGAATTCTCAAGGTTTTTTTTTTAACTTCTATACAGAATTGTACACAGGGCAAGACAATGGGCGATCTGTGTTGGATTTGGGGCTCCCATCCTTACTGTGGGGAAAATTGGTGCAGGAGGATGTTTAGATGCTGGATGATCAAATATGGGTACAGGATGCACTCCTTATTAATACATTTTTCGATATCTTTATCACATTTCATTGCTTTGCGTGCAGATTGGAAAGTGCAATGCCCAAAAAGCACTCTTTGATGATAACGCCATAACAGAGGGGTGACATCTCACCCCAACCAATCGCACTGCTTAGTTGTGCCTACATAGGCGACATCTTCATACACATACTCCTTTTTATATTCGTTTTTTTGTTTCAACTTTATACTTGTTCATTTCTATTATTCTTTCTCTCAACTTTACTATAATTCCACACGCGGAGTGAAAATGCTTTTTCCCAAGTTTCTGATGTTCCCACTGTGTCCATCCGGACCTCCTTGAAAGAACACGAATGAGGCATACTTCATTCAGGGCAGTGTTTTATTCACTAAAAAACCCAATGCAGAATAGATTCCACACGTTTGGGAAATACATCGTGATTCATTACGGACAGAGTTTGATGATTGAGAAATGAACATTACATAACTTGGAACATTCATGAATAGTATGGTGTTTACGATGCATCAGTGGCTATAAATAATTAGATTCACACTGTGTTGTTAGGCTGTCACGAATTGTCTTATGGGGAATGTAGTCTCTTCCATGTAACAGCATTAGGCGCAGAGTAAACGTAACTAGAGTGCCAATTTGGGCGGGGAGAAGGAAGGTTTAAACATGAGAGAGAGGGTGGGGCGCGGTCACGTTCGGTTTGCAGTTGCTCAGAGAATGGGAAGTTTTAACTGTTCAGGGCAGGTACGTGCACATTTTGCTAGTAGGGAAATGGTAGAGTGAAGTGAATCGGTATTATCATCGAGATAAAATGCATGGGGAAGAAGTTGAGAAAAGCGCACGTATGTCTTGACAGTGGGTTCTAGAGCCTGTTTATGGAAAAAATGTGGGAGGATTATACAAGTTTGAAGGGGAAGTTATACAATGTTCGAAGTTTGTTTTAAAGTGGGTTCGTTAACTAAGGCCACGAGGGGAGCTGTTAAATTTGATAGACCACATTGAGGCTGTTAGGAAATAGAGACAGGCGTGATCTGCACCAGCTTGAAGGCAGAGAGTAATAGAAGTAGGAGGAAATAAAGGTTTTGTTACTGATATATTTATGTGCACAGGACATATTTTTTGCTGATTTTGGAAGAGAAAGGGTTTTTGATGTTGATTTTTAAACCGAAATGTATAAAAAATGTATCGAACTGGTTAAGCATAAAGCAATAACATGTAAGTTGTGATAGTCATTATATTTACTGATGATTGTTCTATATTGATTGTAGTGACCCCTGAAGAAGTGCATTTATGCACGAAATGCATTGGGTTTTTTAGTGAATAAAACACTGCCCTGAATGAAGTATGCCTCATTCGTGTTCTTTCAAGGAGGTCCGGATGGACACAGTGGGAACATCAGAAACTTGGGAAAAAGCATTTTCACTCCGCGTGTGGAATTATAGTAAAGTTGAGAGAAAGAATAATAGAAATGAACAAGTATAAAGTTGAAACAAAAAAACGAATATAAAAAGGAGTATGTGTATGAAGATGTCGCCTATGTAGGCACAACTAAGCAGTGCGATTGGTTGGGGTGAGATGTCACCCCTCTGTTATGGCGTAGATGCTGGATGAGCCTATCACCTTAGATGAATTAGAACAAGCCATTAATAGTCCTACAATAGGAAAAACTGCAGGACCAGATAAACTCCTGCTGGAAATCACCCTTTATCAGCTGGCGACCACCGAAATAGATCCTGCAAAGATTTTGCCGACATTGGGTCTGGAGTACAACAGCGGATGGTGCCACGGGGTCCGGTCTCCTCTGCTGACCAGGGGATAAGTCAAGGATATTTTTGTTTTTCCCTTGAGTTGCCCTTGGGGTCTGATTAGAGGAGGCAGGTTCTCTGGGGCCTCTCTGCTGCCTCTTGCCCTGCTGTCGGCACTCTGTCTGGCCAGGAGTCGTACCCTCTAGCTCTCTCTCTTTGTGTGGTCACGCCTTATCTCACTCTTGACATCTGCCCCTATCGGCTTTTCGTGTTGGGTGGACTTTACGGGGTTTGTTTCTATTGTATGCTTCACATGTAGTCTTTTTGTAGTTTCGCACAGTCACTTTTGTGGTTTCTTCTGGTGCCAGTCACACTTAAGTAAAAATATATTGTTGCTTCCTCGGCATTACTGATGACTGCATGGTGTCGGCCTTTCAGTTTCCGACGGAATGTAGGGTTTCCTTTGTTGGTTCTCAGCATGCGTGAAGTCGAGGTTTAATTCCGCGACAAACTCTACATTCATTCTCCCTCGGCAGTTCAGGTTTTGCATGGAATTCGGGTTCAAGTCCCGGACAGATCCTACGATTAGCTCACTCTCTCTTCTGTTTTATGTTCATGTCTTTTTTTTTATTGCAAACATTCCACTGTTGTGTCTCTTATTTCGCCCACTACTGACTGCATTTCCCCATCCTGCATTCTGCTTTTACTTCATTTCCTATTATAGTACAATGTTATTTCATGTTTTCATTATGCTGTAGTATATACAGACATCATTTACTGTTTTTCTCATGCTTTAAAATTTGCCCGTGGCATTTATGAGGACCCCCTTCCCCAACTTCATTTCTCCCCTTCCTTCTTCTCCGGATTTGTTTCTCCAAGGATTGGGTATTCTTGTTCACGGAGTAGGTATTGTTGTATTTCTGACACTTCACATTGTCAGGAGACGGCGGTACTTATCACCTTTGTCAGCTTGCCCTCTGCGCGCACAGAAAGAGGAAGGGCTCTGTGCTCTTTGTAGACAACACCCTGCAACCGTCGCTCACTTCCTCGCATGGCTCTTCACACCAGACGAGCTTGAGCGCCTGCCTCACACAGCCCCACCTACTGACCCCCCACCCCCATCCACTCTCCTTCGCTACTTCGTCATCCATCTCCACATCTCTCTCTCTCTCTCGTCCCCCAGCCCCCCTCTCCTCTCCACTCTGCATCGCCCCACTGCCTCACGACTTACTTCCCTTTTCCGTCTTCTACACAGCCTGCCTCACCCGTCTCTTCATTTCACCATTTCCTTCCTTCCCTTTCATATACTAACACATTCAAAAAATGTCAATACAATTTTTCAAATACAACATTTTCTGAATGCATCCTTTTTTCCTTATCTGCATTTATTGCTCCGACTAAAAATACTTTTTTTCATTGTTTTTGTCTTCCATCCCCTGTTTATGTGTCGTGTTTCCTGTCATCAGTCTCCTTGCTTGTGCTCCGGCCAACAGTGCTGTTTATGTGTCGTGTGTCCTGTCATCAGTCTCATTGCTTGTGCTCAGGATAACGTTGCTGTTTATGTGCCGTACTTCATGTCATCAGTCTCAGTGCCTGAGCTCATAATTACAGTGCTTGCGCCTCCTGTGTAATTGGCCCCATTGCCCCCCTTACCCTGCAACTCTCTCCAGCCCTCCCAGTGTCTGGGGTGCTTCCTCACTGACACTACCCTTATTGCACTCTCGCTAGGTAGCCTCGCCTTCTCATTTACAAACTGACAACCCGTGCCTCGCGCTTTCCCACTTCCAGTACACTCTTTTGCCTATCACTTGCGCATGCAATTGATTGTCAAAAGAGGAGGGGTAAGAACTATATTTTGCCTTGCCCCTTGCCTGCCTGTTTCTGCCCCCCACACCGGTCATGCTCCGCCTCCCCTTATATCCATGTTGTCCAACACCCCACCACGCATCATCCATTGTAATATCCAGTTTGTTAATGGGTTCCCTGAAGCCGTTCATAACACCACCACTGACCGCATCGCTATCCTTACCGAAGAGGGTCACGACACACTAACCGCCACCTGGCCACTCTTAGGCATCAACTTCACCCAAAACACCCAAGTTCACATTTCTGTGATTTCTTTAAACGACATATATAACACCCTCCCAGGTATATCTCTCACCCCGCCATCTCCAGACACTACCCGCCCTGACCTGCTATACGCTCAAGAAGCCTCTAATTCCTCCACCCTATCTGCCCCCATCCTACCCCGTGAATACCTAGGATACCCTCACCATCCCACCAACTCACCCATCTTTATCACTGACGAAGAGTCCTCAGTAGACTCCATACAGTCAGCCGCCCAATCTGAAGCAGCGTCCATCCCACCCCTGGAGGGCGAAATTCCAGACTCCCCTCCACCCTCAGTCTCAGACTCCAATTCGTTCCACTCACAGTCTGAGGACGATACCACACCTCTGTTAAGAGCATTATTATCCGATTATTTGCAAGACCCCGCAGGCTCTGCATCCCTACCCAATTTCCATAACTTACCCCACTGTTCCCACTTTATGTAGGGGAATGAACGATAATACTCGTGATAATATCACAATATTTCTAATCAACGATAACGTTATGGGTATCTCAGACGGACGACCGTCTTGTTTTATCACTAGCACAGTTCTTCTCACAATTCTTCAAGCACTCAACATTGACTATAGCCACACCAACAAATTACCCTATCTATTGCACCAGCATTCTCGTGCCCCCTTGAGGCGGCATCAAATGCCTTCAAACACAGACGCAAATAGCCCACCCTCACACAGGAAACCACTCATTTCATTACAAGCTTAATGCCAGCACTTCAGGCACTATTTGACAAAAGAATAATAAGCGTATCATCACTCAAAACTCCCCGGTGGATTCACATACACGCCCGCCTAGTATCTCCAGGTTTAGAAATACCCACCACGTACACTTCCTCCTGGCCCCGAAACCCTTCACAGAGTAAAATAATTGTGTCCCTTGCCTGCTATAATCTCGAATTCCCTGACTTGTCAGGAACAGGTGTATATAGGGGACCCGAGGAATTGGACTTCAGGCTAATACTTATGTACATTGTTTTCTGTGAAATAGGAGACGAACTCATAAGGATCAATTCCCCAACCTTCCCATCTAGACACACCCACCCTCCTGTGCACGAAACACCACATCACCAATACGCTAGTCCCCCATGAATGGGAGACTGAGTTCCACTATATAACAAACACCGATTGTCAGTACCCCCACGAACAGGGTACTGAGTTCCACTATATATCAAACGCCTGCTGGTTTTTATATATATTTCATCCTAGACCTTGTAGGGTGGGAAGGACTGACAGTCCTATCAAGCGTTTTCCCCAGACACCCACACCACTCTAAAATAGCTGACGCTTGCTTTGGAGGCCAACTTCTTTTCCCCGGGTGCACTCCCTCGCAGAATATTGAATTACAGAGCGTCATATATGACCGCATCCTTGAGGCAGTAGCAGGTGAACTCATACCGGATCTCTAGGACAGCACAGACCACATCAGACCACACCACCCCCCATTGCCGAGTCTGGCTTCCTCCCACGCAAATATCCCATCATGGCAACACCGCTCCAACATGTCCTGAAAATGTTTAGTGGCCAGGAACAATGCATACTCAAACATTGTAGGGAACTTCACAAGTTAACTAAAAATATGAATTATCCATGGCCCTCAGAAGGAAGTTTTGACGTAAATATCCTTGAGCACGCCACCACCTTCCTAAACAACAAATACTCCGGCATCAAATTACAGAAAAGGAAGGCCACCTTAGATCTCTGGCATATCTTTAAAGAGGACAATACGCCAGAACACACTGCCACCCGGCCCACTGCCCCTCCGGCGCCCCCACCGTACCAGGCCAATGGCATGTATACCGCAATAGCATCCACCAAAAATAAAGAACTGGACTTACGGTGTACAACTAATATTATGGCAACTGTGGGGTACAGTCAACTCCCAAGTGATCTCTTTACCACACCCGAGCACCCTCAACCTGTCACTGAAGGTAGTGCTGCCCCATCGACATCACCCGGCACCAGCAGTGGCCCAACACTCCCCGTCACAGTGCCAGCCACCATACCCGCGTCAGTACCAGCCCCAGTCAACCCCCCACCTGTTACACCTGTCACCGGTGGCAGTCCAACACTGCACGCCACGGTCCCAGGGTTACCAGGGCAAATAAATGCGCAGTTTTTGCTGCAACTGAACCCCACTTCTGTCTCAGTCCTGCCTGTTGAGGAGGAAGAGGAAGTGTCCGACAATGTGTCCAATGCCTCATCAAACCACTCACGCACGTCATCTCACCACTCATCCGACTCGCTTCGTCACGCACTCCCCCATTACCCCGATCTGAACAGCCTCCGAGACACCAATGCTCCACAACTCCAGGAGCAGGAGACCACCTCACGAGACCACATGCCATTCTGCGGTCCAAACACAGGCGAGCCACTGATCACATTCTCCTCTGTCCAACAACAGAATAAGGATAGAGAAGTACAGGGCCCGTCGGCACCATATCTAGTCCATTATGACAACTTGAGAACAGCCACAGAATTCAATAAAAGCTTAGAATGCAGTAACATCTGCCTACCATCCCCAAAGCAATGGTATTTGCGAGCGCCTCAACGGCTTGCTCAAAAATAAAATAAGCAAAATCAGCGCCACCATCGGTAAGAAATGGCTCTACTGCCTTCCACTTGCCCTCTACTCATTAAGAAACTCCCCAAGCTCGGATCACCACCTCACGCCCCACCAACTTGTCACTGGACGATCCATAAATGTAGCTGTCCCCTCCACCAGGCCCAAAACTGACAGTGAGTCATCCTCTGAGATTGTGAAAGCTGAACTGTACGATTTTGTCTGCACACTAACCCGCGCTACGCAGTTCCTTTCTACTCAGGTGTCCAAAAGGAAGGAGAAGAGCTCCAACGATCCAGAGCTGCCACCTATTCGCCCTGGGACTCTGATCTTCGTCCGGAGGCATGTCAGGAAGTGGAAAGACCCCAAATTCGACGGCCCCTTTGCAGTGACTGATTCATCTCCAAGTGCCGTCCGGATAGCTGAGCGTAAGGCATGGATCCACCGGCGAGACGTCCGGCTCGCTCCTGCGCCTCCGCAGCAACAGACAATAGACTGAGAGAGGAAAGAGACATGCCCATGGTCCCCCTGAATGAGGACAGCGGTTTCCCGTCCACTGCCGAAGAAGAAGAAGAAGAAGAAGAAGGCACCCCCCGTGCTGGTCCAGGAATACCACAGCCGTGATGCGAAGGTATGTACTCTTGTCACATTTATGTTCTGTATCATTGTTGGAGTGGCACTAATAACTTTCAATTGGTGCGTCTATTTTTTTGCTGTAAAGAGCTTTAATGAGATAGGTAACAGAAATACCCTAGCCTCCACTGTTTCAGCCACTGTACCAGCGGTCACACTCAAACAGCAGACAGCAACACACCCCACAGCAGATCCTGAACTCCCAGAAAATAGTTCCGCTAGCAGCTCACCCACCAGTGTGCATCCTGAACACTCACTCGTCACCCCAGGGGAAAGAAATGGTTCATGGGATAGGTCTGCCAACATCTCAGAACGACAACAAGTGTCCCGGCAACGCCTTTCCCGCCACCATAGGACACGCCGATTTGCTATTGCCCCTTATAGAACAAAGCCCCTTGTCCCCCGCAAGCATGCAAACAACCAGAGGGCAGGGCACAAAACATTCGAACATCTTGTGAAGATACAAGAGTGCCTAGGGCCCATACTAGGCCTACAACTATCAGTGAGAGAACATTCAGTCCACTCTTCCCTAGTAGACAATTCCTGGTATAGGGACATGACAACAGTAGGAAAATTAAGAACAAACGATTCCTGTTATGTATGTTCATATATCCCCCATGCAGTAGGGGCTGACAGACTACTATTTCCTAAAGAGGTCCCCCCACACATCACCATGTGCCTTTTGCACTTGTACCTTTGCCACTTAGAGGGACAGGTCCAGATCAATACGGTGGAATTAGACATTGAAGGTGTCAATACAACAGTGTGGAACTATACCCCCATCATATACAAGATTGTCACTGGGACAGCCGCCCTGACAAAAGAAATAAAGAACTGGTATCGAATGCGACACATAAACGCACCTTATTACGAGTCACTATTTAGGAGACAAGGGTTTACTGCAGTGACGGTACCCCCAGCGGAGTGGGATCCATCTATACCGCACGATGAAAGTTCCTGTCCGTGCAACAATAGAACTGTGCAGAACATACGAGCACAGCTATATGTAAAAAATAAATACCCTATTCTGCAGGGCAGCTTCCTTAGGCCCCCCTTGGGCTGGCGAAAAGGACTGGGTGGGAGACATTGATTGGGATGTTGAGAAAAGCTGCGAAGACATTTGGAATAAGGAAGGGAAGAGATACACCTGGGGTGGGGAAGGAATGTCCGAAAACAAAAAAGCATTTAAACTAAAAAATCCTTCTCTTTGTTTCATAGGTAATGGCTCCATCTCTGTTGGGCGTAACACAGACTGTAACAAAACCGTCTTCAACTTCGACATGCAGTTTGGCACCTCCGCATTAATGGACTACTACTGGGCGTGTGGAGAACGCCTATATCTCCACCTACCTCCTCAGTGGCTCGGACTATGCTCTTTGGTGACTCTGCATGAAGTACATCTGGTTGTGCCGGCATCGAATGCCTCTCACATACTGTCACACCCCATGTCTGGCGACGTGACATTCCTCCACCGCCACCGGCGAACAGCGGAGTACTTCGCAACAGAGGCTCTTGGCAACTTTCCAGCAGAATTCCGCCTCTTCAATGAGGCCCAACTTTTCTTCGGAGGAGCAGTTCCAATGTTCCAAACTCAGGCTAATGCTCGCTGGCTGGAAGTGACGCGCTATGAGGTCATGAAAGCCATCAACAGCACCCGAGACGGACTAAATGCAATAAGGGAAGAACTGTGCCCATTGGGACTAATGGTTCTGGAACATCGCTACTTCCTTGACATGCTGACTGCCAAAGACGATGGTCTGTGTCATCAAATAGGAAAATCCTGCTGCACTTTCATACCAGGAAATGACGAGGATAACGGATCAATAGCGAGAGCCATTGAGGAGTTGACCAACTTGGGAAAAGAAATGATAGATGAAGGAGGTGCCCCTGGGGACATTATTCCAACAGACTGGTTCAATCTTGACTGGATGCCCTCATGGCTCACAGCAATATTGAAATTGATGATACCGATTGTTGGGATTCTCATAATACTGTGTTGCACTTTTCAGATAGGGAGCCATTGCATTAAAAAATTAAGTACAAAGGCAGTAGGGATGAATTATGCTAGCACAGGGATCTACCAGATATCGAAATATGAAGACATGGATCGAGTTCCCGGGGATGGGACAGGAGTACAATTAGAAATGGGCGAGATAACAGCACCTGGCACCCACTATGACATACCAACAGCTCCCCCTCTTCCCCCAGGCAGAGACACCCTGAGCAAGAGCCCTACAGCCGCCCAGTATGAGCGTCTGCTTAATGACCGAGATGCAGAATATGTCAAAATACTCCTTAGGTCAGGTGGAGAAACAGCGAAGAAGAGAGAGCAGGTCCAAGGCACCTTTAAGTGTTATGTTAACGACATGCCCTGGATACCACCACTGGCTGTAGGGTCGCCAAGATACTCAGTCAAGAGTGTGTTCATAAATGAACAAGCCGGGGGTGATGAGTTAAAATCACGCTCTACCATCTGATCACCACAAAAAAAAGAGCACTTCTTAGATGCCTTTATAGCGAAAATGTCACATATGGGCCTATCAGAGAAAAACCTGAGAATATGCTTAAAACCCTCAAGTTTGCTATGCATGATCAACAAATTAGATCCCACAAAATCCCTGAATCCCGGGGTTATAGACCCAAGGCAAAGTCCAAAAAGACCTGCCTTAGGCTAATAGTCGGCACTGGGCCACAATAATGTTAAAAAGTGCTTTTATGCTGCACTGAAAAATAACGTGGTAAATTGGCCTAAAGTGAAGTAGTAATTTTCCACAGCCTCAAGGCCAACGCCCACACACACGTACACAAGACCCAGCTGGTACAGAGGCAGATTGACACATTTCGGGGACTTTCCACTGAAGTCTTGTTTTGAAACTTCGCTTGCCGAAATAAGCCGCAACTTCTTGCAAAACTAGCACCTAGCGTAAGTTTCCGGTCACACATACATTTTTAGAAATATGTACAGAACAAGATGTTCTCACACTGTGCTGCGGTCAAGCATGGCCAACCGACCGTTAGGACACCCGACCGCCCCCACTTTCCTAGGACAATGCGGTCAAGCCACCTGCGTCAGAAAGTACGTCAGGACTGGGTCAGTTCTGTGATTTCAGGTATAAAAGATTCACCATCACAATTAGAAGGCAGAACTTTCCAAGCTGACTCTTTGAGATAAATGCTTTTTCATCCATACCCAATTCCTTGCATTTAGCTAAAGATATCTTTCTAGCATTAGATCTTCTAGGGTTCTTTTCCTTAGGCAGATGCTTTTAGGCATTAGGCCTGATAGAAATGTACCTTGTATAATCAAGCTGAAATTCTAGTATGCCTTTTTAAGAATCTTATCCACTGGTAATTTATTCTTGCTAAAATGTTTAAACCTGCAATGATGGTTCTCTGCGGGGACATTGTGTAAAGGCAACGTACTTCCTTGAACAGTTTTAATGCCTTCTTAACATTTCCTCTTTACACTTAAAGTCGTCTTTTAATAGATAGCCACTTCTGTTTGCATCGCAATAACTTTTAGAGACAATTGATTCCTTGCATACTTCCTGGCAGAGTGAAGCCAGAGCTTTCAAGAGTGATCGCTAGCAATGTGCCTTATTGATACACATGTGTTTGTGATAATAAAACGTGCCACTCCAACCTGAAAAGTCGTCATTTCACGTTATTGCTCTTCCCTTTACCAGTGCCTGATTGAAACGATTATCCAGATCACAGTGAACGTGACCACACCCTCAAAAGGGGCTCGAAAGGGCCTCTTGGCACCCTTTATCAGGAAGCTGAAGAAAGAATAACTGGGATAAAAAATAGGGCTGGGGTTATGGTGTATGACCCTCAGAGAATTCTCAAGGTTTTTTTTAACTTCTATACAGAATTGTACACAGGGCAAGACAATGGGCGATCTGTGTTGGATTTGGGGCTCCCATCCTTACTGTGGGAAAAATTGGAGCAGGAGGATGTTTAGATGCTGGATGAGCCTATCACCTTAGATGAATTAGAACAAGCCATTAATAGTCTTACAATAGGAAAAACTGCAGGACCAGATAAACTCCTGCTGGAAATTTACAAGATTTTTTTCCAAGACCTTAAATCTGATATGCTTTTGGTTTTTCAAACCGCACAAAAAGGAGAGATACCGCAATCCTGGGCTGAGGCTAACATAAAAGGGAAGCCGTCTGAGCTACCTGCGTTCTACTCTCCGTATCCTCTTCTTCACTGTGACGGTAAAATGTATGCAAAAATTTGGGCTACACGGCTGGCAAAAGTTATAGCACCCTTAGTATTCGTAAAACAACAAGGTTTTATACGAGGAAGGGGGACGGTAGACCATGTGAGTAGTGACCCTTTTTGATATAGCACAGGCAGAATCTAGAGAATTAGGGCTGGTTTTACTTGATGCTGAAAAAGCCTTCGACCGTGTGTCATGGAATTTTTTATGAGGGGCCTACAGCAGATGGGGTTTGGGCAGGGATATATTTAAGCCCTGCAGTCCTTATATCACTCCCCCACTGCTAAATCTGCTCAATGGGTCGCATTCTGTCCATCAACTGTTGTTTTTGCTTTTGTCACCCTGAGTGGGACGGGTATGCTCAGACAAGAGTCCTGTGCTCTCCATGCCACTTGAATCAAGCTATCCTGGCTGATGAGGGCTGAAGGCCCGAAACTGGTCCTAGGATGCTTGTTTCCAGCCCAGGTAGAACCTGGCTTGGCAGTTCGGGCTGGACTGTTCCCATGGGGCACAGGGTCAAGACTGATTTGCATATGGCTGGTTTCAAACTGGAATGGCATGGTGAGGAAAAAATCGATGGATTTGGGCCCAAATCTCTGTACTGGGGTGAATACATGACATTGTTCTGCATTCTGTCCATCAACAGTTGTTTTTGCTTTTGTCATCCCGAGTGGGACCGGTATGCTCAGACTTGAGTCCCGTGTTCTCCATGCCACTGGAATCAAGCTATCCTGGCTGATGAGGGCTGAAAGCCTGAAAGCAGTCCTAGGATGCTTGTTTCTAGTCCAGGTAGAACCTGGCTTGGCAGTTTGGGCTAAACTGTCCCCATGGGGCACAGGGTCAAGACTGATTTGCATATGGCTGGGTTCAAACTGGAATGACATTGTGAGCAAAAAAACGATGGATTTACGCCCAGATCTCTGTAATGGGGTGAATGTATGACATTTTTTCTGCATTCTGTCCATCAACTGTTGCTTTTACTTTTTATTCCCAACCTGATGAGTAGGCTTAATTACAGCTTGGGGATTTTTATTTTCAATAATTGTATTCTTATTTGATACCAGAGCAGACATCAAATATACTGGGCCTTATTTAGAGTTTCAACAGTTGGGTAGTAAGGTATTTCTGCGCATTGTCTGATGGTTTAGGTGTTTCTGTTGCAAATTATTTCGCACTCTGCTACTAAGGGACGCCCGTGGGCGTGAGGCTGTTAGATACGGACGGAGACTGATTTTGTCCCGTGAAAAGATGTTGGAATAAGCGATATGTTTTCTTTTGACTCACCTATAAGTGGTCCTTATTCGCCTTAATACTATAACGAAAATTAACAAGTATAAAGATTATTGCTTTAGCCCTGAGGAAGTCTTTATTGGTGATGTACCAAAGACGAAACATGCATGTTGGCTGTAGTGTTGTGATTTAAATACAAGAGATACATACGTGAAGGAAACTGTCTTACAAGTCCAAGTGGAGAAAAGCATCATAAGAAGAATAAAGTTTGCCACGGACATTCTATCTGAATAATTGTCATTGATTGCTTGAATTGATCATTTATTAATAAATCATATACTTCCTTGCTCAGGGAGACCAACCAAAACTTGACTTATTTAGAGTTTGGCAGGTGAGTTTCTCTGTCCCACACGTGGTGGATATCATCTGTCAGCCATATACAAGCCCTTTACATCCATAGCCACTTGTAATACAGTGAACTAGATATTCGTCATGTTTATGACGGAGTAACCTGTCTGCCAAACTCTAAATCAGTCCCTCAGACATCTAAATTCTATTGACTACCTAGTTTGATGTTTAGTATATGAACCACCACCTTTGTTTCCAAGAAATATAGGAAATAAATGTCAAACAGTGCTAGACACAAAGCTCTGCTACCGAAAAGTTGTTTTCCTTTAATATAATGTAGTGTATAAAAAAACTGTCACAAAAAGTTCAAGTAAGCGTTCCAACAAAACTTACATTTCTGCATCCTACGGAGGCTGTTAAACTATAATATTGCATCAATTAGTTACATTCTTTGAAAATTATTCTGATGAGTGTTATTGTCCACAAAACACTTGTTGGACTTGGCCCTTTTTGCAGGGTCATCCCTGAACCTTTTGCCCTCCTCCTATATTTTGTCTGACCTGTTGTTGTCTATTTTCTGACTCTGGGCACTTTAATACTGCTGATCAGTGCTAAAGTGCCTATGCTCTCACTATTGTAAATGAATGTATGAATGTGTAATTCCATGATTGGCTGGTTTGGTTTACCTGTCAGACCCTAGTATAGTGCACTGAGTGTGCCCAGGGCTTGTAAATCCAAATGCTGCTGGCGGGCTTGCTGCACTGGTTGTACCACCCACAGAAGCATCCCTGTAAAATGTGTCTAAGGTCTGCCATTTCAGAGCCTGAGTGCAGTCTGGTACTGTCATGCTGACTGGGCAAATGCACCCACTTGCCAGTCCCTAAAACTTCCCTTTTCTTCATATCAGACACCCCTATGGTAGGCCCAACGCAGGGTGCATTGTAAGTGTATGGTAGAACAAGCCCTAATGTGTGTGGCATGTACTAATAGTGAATTACAGACATTTTCGTGTTCCACTATTGCAAGGCTACCTGTTCTCCATAGGCCTGAATGGGCAGTTAGATTATTACATCCTATAATCCAAACGGACTCAGAGAACATGGTGGAAATTCGAGTTTAGCATGCCTGAATTCAGAATGATAAAATGCACCTTTTAGTGAAGTTGATTTCAACATTCTGTATTTGAAAATACCACTTTTAGAAAGTAGGTATTTTCTTGTCTAACTATCCAGGCCTGCCTCTGCTTGGTTGTGTATTCCTTGTCTGGAGTTTGAGGGACAGGGCTGGGGAATTCAAGGAGTTAGAATGAGACAGCCCAGTGGTGAATAGAGAGATCTGATTCTAGATTGGTGGGAGGAGTTGCACCTGGGACCTGAATAGGACTGTGCCTGCCCCCCACAGTGCTGGCTCCACCCCCTGTGGTGCGGCTGATGTCTCTGCCCTGCACTGTGAAAGAAGAGAAGGAATCATGTCAACAAAGTGCTCCAGGGCTGTGCTTTCCCTCCACAATGGTGGCTCCACCTCCTGTGGGGCATCTGCTGTTTCTGCCCTGCACTATGAAAGGAAAGAAGGAGTCTTGTAAACAGAGTGCTCCAGAACTAGTTTGGACTGGGCAAAGGCCCCTCTGCCCTCAGAGGGCAAAGGATTTTGGGTATAAATATTGGGACCCTGATCCCAAGAAATTAGATCACTTTTGAACAACAAGAAGAAACCTTTGCTGAGGAGTTGAACATGAAGAAACTGAGGAGAGACTATCCCCAAGCTGAAGTGCTGCTTGGGGGATTGTGTACTTTCATCAACTTGTAAGGATCTCCAAGGGCTTGTAACAGGGCTTGCCTCCTGCTGAAGTCTCAGGGGCAAGAGACTTCAAACCCCAGCTCCCCAGAGTTCCTTGGGAAGTGCCTGCTGCTGTCTTGGGCCTTCTGAGGTACTGTGTGTCGCAAGGAGCTGGAAGCGCGACTCAAGAGGAAGAAGCGTGTCACCGTCGCTGCTGCTGCCGCCGCATCTTGGATGTCGCCGCTGTAGCTGTCGTATTGCACCGCATCGAGAGAAGTGTCTCGCAACGAGGATGAAGCGTGTCGCCGTCTCTGCTGCTGCCGTCGCATCTTGGATGTTGCCGCTGTAGCTGTCGTAATGCACCGCATCGAGAGAAGCGCCTCGCATCCACGGAGAAGCATCCCGCTGTCGGAGCAGCTGCCGTTGCATCTTGGATCTTGCCGCTGCAGTTGTTGCATTTTTTTGAAGCGTTTCGCAACGTCGGGGAAGAGTGCCACAGCCGGAAGATCTTCACGTTTTTATTTCTTTGCACCGGAACTTTGACGCTTTTCCATCGCTGCAACACTTTTGTTGTGGAAGCGTCACGCATCGAAGGTACATTGACTTAAAGTATCGCATTTTAAGAACTGAACAGAACTAAGCTAAAACGACCATTTTCAGTACAGTATTGTGGATTTTTGTCGTTTATGGTCTTGTGTTAAGTCTACATAAAGAATACTTATTTTTGATATACAACCTGTGTGGTGTCCATCTGTAGTGTTGTCACTGGGTTACTGTATGTGGGCACAAATGCTTTACACACTGCCTCTGAGATAAGCCTGTCTGCTCGTGCCAAGCTACCAAGGGGGTGAGCAGGGATTATTTTAGGAGTGTACCCCCTTACCCTGACTAGAGGCGAGAGTCCCTATTTGTCACAAGTACCTACCTGTGCCAACTAGAGACCCCCAAATCTAACAACACTTATGTGCTCATGAGCTTAAACTGCTGACGTATTGCATTTCAAATTCACTAGGGGGCTTGTCTTTACAGACGTCTTATTCAAGGGTGGAACCTTAGGGGCCCATCAGAGTAGCGGGCGGATTGCCCCCGCCAATGGCGGAAGCCACTGCTGGCCTGGCAGAGGCAATCCACCCACCATCCATGCCTGATTGACCCCCGCCATATTAGTATGGCTGGGGGGTCCGTGGCGGACGGAAAGACCGTCCACGCTTTTCCGCGGAAAAGGGTCACAATATGGTGGCGGTGTCTGCATGACACCGCCCTCCATATTGTGATGCATGCGGAGATTCGCCTTTCCATGGTGGCGTTGCCGTCATGGAAAGGCATACGGTGTTTGGTGTTGGGGGCACATTGCGAGCCACCAGGGTGTCGGGCGTGGGGGGTACACAAGGGTGGTACCTATGGTACCCCTAAACAACAAGTTATAACACTACCGGTCTAACAAACGAGAAAAATTGATTCACTGAGACTACTATATGTCTGGAACAAAGAAGAAGAAAAAAAGAAGAAAAACAACATCAAGTGCAAAAGAATCCCATCAGCCCACATGAGTGGCTACTCTTCGTCATCTGGGATTGATATTGAGTTGCCATATTTGTGCAACCTACCAGATTAAGTATCAGAACTCAGCTCGTTTTGTACTCCATTGATCGGTACAGCCACTCGCCAGTCTTGATATGAGATGCTGAAGGTTTGTAGTGCTAAAAGTGAAAATCAATAAGTATGAGCGCAAAATCCGTTCCGTTCGCGGATTTTGCAAATTTTCGGTAAATTCGCGATCCGCGAACTACCGCGAATTTACCGAGAATTCGCAAATCCGCGAGCGGCGGATCCGGGGGCAAAAGTTGAAGCCTGGCCTGTTGTAACTATTTTACGATGGCGCCGGCAAGCTGCCAGCGCCATCCTAAAATAGTTACTAAGTTAGCTTCAAGAGGAAGCTCTAATAGATAAAATAAAGCAGGTGCTCGATTTTATCTATTAGAGCTTCCTGTTGAAGCTAATTTAGTAACTATTTTAGGATGGCGCTGGCAGCTTGCCGGCGCCATCGTAAAATAGTTACAACAGGCCAGGCTGGTGTGCTTTCTTTTCCCAAATCTGCTGTCGAAAATCAGCTGTGATGCTGGATAGAGGCCTTTGCATCCTTGACTTTCACGAGCGCAATCCCTTTGCTGTTCCTGTGACCAGGAGCTTCTGTCTCTTCATCTGCTGCTCTGATCGGTCTCAGACCTTTTACACACACAAGAGGCATGTGCACTCGCATGGAAGCCCCACCCACACACTCGTGGTGTTCACCGTCTTCCCGCCATTGACCCACTATGATGGACAGCTCACCCAAGGGACCCCTGCACCCTTCGGGGCGATTGCATAGTAACACACACATGGTCGCTGGAACTAGTTGAAGCTCAAATTCAGTGACTCGTCATCGAGGCTGGGCAGGTGTGCCTTCTTCCCAAATCTACCGTCGAAAATCAGCTGTGATGCTGGATAGAGGCCTTTGCATCCTTGACTTTCACGAGCGCAATCCCTTTGCTGTTCCTGTGACCAGGAGCTTCTGTCTCTTCATTTACTGCTCTGTTCGGTCTCAGACCTTTTAAACACACAAGAGGCATGTGCACTCGCATGGAAGCCCCGCCCCAAATCCGCGGATCCGCAAATCCGCAAAATCCGCCGATTTTGCGGATCCACGATCCGCAAATCCGCAAATCCGCGGATCGTGGATCCGCAAAATCCGCCCATGCTTAAAAATCATACAGTGAATTAGATAAAATTGACTACTAGGATAACTCCTGAAACTTTAATAAGTCAAGTTTAAAAACAGTGCGCTGGCAGTTTGAAATGGCAATGTGCATGGCAATGATGTACTCACTCCTATTGCACTGCGGTCCAGGCAGCAGCCAGCAATTCCACCCGTAATGTAATAGGCCCAGGATGCGCCCGCCAGTGTGGCGGGCGCATCATAATATGCATTGCATGACCGTTGCAACTTCGTCGGTCGGTCCCGGGCTTCATTGGGATGGCGAGCGAACTTTGTCCGCCCCCATCGTAATGGACCCCTTAGTTCTTGTCTGTAGCCTATTGCTTATAATAAGGAAAATATTTTCACTAGTGACATTAATGGTGATAATGATATGTTCCTAATTGTGTATTCATTAAAAAGTTCACTGGTATGTTGATTCTTATGATTGATATCACCACTGTAGAAATTACATTTCACATATTTCTGTTCTGGGCTTGTTAGCTCTGCTGAAAACACTTGCAGTCCCTAAAGTACTGCACTTGAGTTAAAACAGGGAAAAGGGTAAAGATAGATCCTGTAGTGAATTTGGCCTCTAAGGGGATTTGTCCCATTCAGTTGAGGTTTTCAAACTTTAATACAGCTGATAGTAAGGACTACTAGGTACTAAGGACCAGCTATGAGATAAGTAAAAATAGACAGTTAAGAATTTAGTACAGCATTGCAGTTGAAATTAAAGTAAAAATACTAGAACCAGGCTTACCTGTCGCAATGGCAGATGGCTCTGTAATGAGCTCCCACCAGACCAGGATACCAGTCAGTTACCCCAGGATGTCAGAAGACCAGAAGGTCACAGACTGAGGAATAAAAAAAAACAGGCCACTTAAGATGAAAACAAAGGCATAGAACAAAAGGTATTAAGAATGGAACTAAGAGAGAGACCTAACTGCAAGGGACCAGAAAGAAAAAAAAAAAAAGGTGTAGTGATGGATGAAGAGGTGGCAATGAATGAGAAATGGAAATCACAGCAACTAAATACCATGTTGCCAGGTATCTGCTCCATGTTAGAAAAGGACTTAACTACTGACTCTCCAGCACTCACCCCAGAAGTGCTTATGATAACCCAGAAGTGAACACGGCTACTGAAGCTGTATTGTGCTTTGTATCATCTAGTGTATTGGGCCATTCTGCAATTCTATTTAATTTCACTGGCTCTGCCTCAGTAACATCAAACCAACTTGGCACTCACCCATCCATAAGAAAATAGCAACAGGCAATCTAAAATGCCTGACTATTTTCCTAATCAACAAGATAGGAAATGGGTAAACCAATCTAGTAAAACTTTCAATGCTGCAGCATATGTTGAAGCGATCTCTGTTGGTCAAACTAGATTCGTAGAAGGGAGGAGATGATGATGTTAAGAAGATTCATGAAGGTTGAGCTTCTTGTTTGTTTCATACAGTTTTCGATATACTGTCTTCGTTTAATGAATATTCATTCAGCTCTCCCGGTGAATGGGAGCCCAGTGTGTACATGATATTTGAATGCTTACCTCTACATCTCTGACATTTTGCAGTTTAAATCTGCTGCATTTTCCCATGCTCTCAAAGAGGCAATGTGGCTGTCTGAAGTCTACCCAGGGGTCCTGTCCCTGTCCCAGTATATTTGTTTTGATTGCACTAATCCTTGGTGAACGACTTCATGGATCCTGAGTCATGGTTCCATAAACTCGTTTCTGATTGCGCTAATTCTTGGTAGGCGATTTCCTGCAGCATGAGCCTTGGTTCCATAAACTCTTTCCCATAGACAGAATTAACCAGCTTTCATTTATAGCTGTAGAGACTAAGGTCAATGGTGGCATACCCATTCTGTGCTGGACTGCCTGTCAGGTTCCGTGTGCATAGCTATACTGAAAACCCCTGCTGTCCCTAAATTACTGCACTCTTGGAAACAACACTCTCCTTGGAAGCACCAGGGTTATACAGGAAAATGGGTGAAGAAATATCACATGGTGAATTTGGTCTCCGGGTGGAATTGACTCATTCAATTGAAGCTCCCAAATATTTGTCCCAGCTAATACCACGGACTTCCATGGAGAAAAGGACCAGAAATGAGGTAAGTAAACAGTAAAGTTTAGAATGCAGTACAGCGTTGGATTGAGGGTCATGTAAAAGAGACTAGAATGAGACATATCCATCGCAATTGGGGATGGTTCTATAATGAGCTCCCCTTAGACTCGGGATACCAGAGTTGTACCCCAAGATGAAGGTCACAAATTGAGCAATTCAAAAAAGTAAAGAGAGAACCAAGAGGAAATCTAATTTATAGAACTAAAGACACTATAAAGAGAACTAAAAAAGAGTCATAACTGCTAAGGGCAAGATAGAAAAAAGTAAAGGTGTAGTGACAGATGAACCGGTGGGAATTTATGTGAAATAGTCAACCGCAGCAACTAAATACCAGTCTATGTTAGAAAAGTCCTTTAGTACTGACTCTTCCTATCCACCTCAGAAGTTATAGTGGTGTCTACTGAAGCTGTGTTGTACAATCTAGTGGCTGCATGAACCCAAACTCCACTTCCCTGTCTTCCACAATTTCCTTGCCTTTCCATCTCGGCTAGTAACTAGATGTCTGAGTGAGTTCTGACATGGTTCCCATTTCTGTGTGCCTGCAGGGAATCTGAAATCCATGTCAGCTCCTCCTCTAAAGAGAGATTCACCTTTTTCGTGTGTTGTTTCTACACTTGGCACGGTATTCTCAGGGAATTCTATTGTGGAATGAACCCCCACACATTGCCCTGTGAAATCTCCATATTTTCCTCTGTCCTTCCTCACATGCGTTCACCTAAATACGGACTTCAAAATATCAGGTAACCATCCTCTTATAGAAAAAATACTATGACAGCAAAAAATACGTCAACAAAAATATTGAAACTAAGTATATCTTTTTTTTTCTTTCTACAATAATATCAAAGTTGAAAATATGGTTTACTATAAGCACTAGAAGTAAACAAGTGTTCAATATTAAGGATTTGCTCTCCATCTAATTCTTGGGAACTATCCAAGGGTAACTGCTCTTTTTTTGCGTAATGTTTGCGTTACTGTAAGTTTGTGGGCATTGTTCTGACTTATACAGACTGATTGATGTGTTTGGATGAAGCTATACCTTTCTGACGAGCACAGTCCACAAAGCGGAATCCCATGATTTCTCCCTATTTGTAGATTAAGTTCACTTTGTAAAGAAGTAATAAAGCCTGATTCAGAAAGGTACATGTACATTTACGTGTAAGTTTACCATTGTATGCTACTCACAAAGGGATTTATGAGTAGTATCTTTACAAGTGGGGAGTCTCCGCACACAAAAAGATAGGTGTTTTTATGTGCTGAAAATCCGCACTCGTAAATATACTACTCGTAAATCCCTTTGTGAATAGTTTACAATCGTAAACGTACACAAAAACAAAAGTGTAAGTTTACCTTTGTGAATCAGGCTCAAAGCGCGTATATGTATATATCATGCAGTGCCGAAACAAACAATAATAAAATAATGTATTGTGGCTCCAGTTTTAAATTTGCCTTGTTACCCTAATCGCCAATAGCCCTAGCGTTTAAGGGCTTGTGTTTTAAGCCTTAAACTCAGTTAAGTCTTAAGTTTTTCGATGACTATTTATAGTCGTTTATAATTAATTTTCTACTAAATACAGCACAGTATAGAATCTTGTAATGCATATAATGAACATATTCCCTTTTTCCTGCTTATTGGGGTAAAATCATACTGCAATTTGTGAACTAATAGATGTATGAAGGAACCGAAAATATTAACTTTGCTGTCTCAACCGAACAGAAAAGAATAAGCTGCGACACATCACTAATAGCATTCGACACAGGTCAACATCTTCATTAACCAATCATAGCTTTTTCTCCCAGCACCGACCCCTCTCCTGAAACATAAATGCAGAAAAACATGTCTAATTAATGATTACATAAAAAATACCTTGTTAGGTAGGTGTTGCATTAAAGGTACCAAGAACAAACATTAAAATATCACAAATATAGAGTAAAAGTAATAGCGGCTCTGGGATATTACACCCTTGTAAATGGGGTTACTATTTCTTTTATAAGAGATTGACATTATTGGTTTTAGCTCTGAATATCAATGATCTTGTAGTGCTGCATAAGGTCCAAAAAATTAAGCATATTCTTTCCAAAACATTCTAATTTGCTGAACTGAAATGCCCGTAACACTTCCTTTGATAACCTTGTAGTTGCTTAGTTATGTACGGCTCTTCCATAATTCCCTAATACAAGGCTGCAAGACAAAGTGCTTTTAAAATACATTACCAGCCTTGGTTACTGATAAATGCATCCAAAAAGCATGTAAATGCCATTCATATTATGATAATAAAGGCGAGATTGAAGGAGAAAAAGAAAACATATAATTCTAGCAACATCATTTATTCATTTTAAAATGAAATCTGTTGATGGATTGTTTTGTTTTTCATATTATGCAACCAGGCAAGCAGTTTTCATTTATGATAGAAAAATGTTTTTGCAACAACACCCATTCAATATTTACAAGACGAGTAAAATGTAATCATTTATTTTCAGTAATGACTGTGGAAACATAGATTGGTTTTACAGAAAATTGTCTAACCAATTTGATTGCTTATTGGTAGTAATGATTTCATTGTCTGCATTTGTAATAAAGGTGAGACATTTCATTTTAATCTTGAATGGAGAAAAATGTGTTGTTTTTATTATTTTCTGCTATCATTTGTTAACCCTAGGTAAGAAGTCGCCAGTGCAATGCTATCTCTGTCACACCACTGGAAATGGGTTGTCTTTTGTTAAACCTATGGTCTTTGGTTATGCATAAAATGAGCCGCTTTAACCTTCTCTCTACAAACACTTGACTTGCTTTTTCAAACCAGAGCCCCTTTGTTAATGCCCCATTTTTGCATAAGTAAAGACAGGACACCATCAGGATACAAGGTCAAGCACGGTCTGGCAAGAGTGTAGGTTTTGGTTACAAAATGTTTGATTTGATAGCAGGAAACTCCTCATTTGTTGTCAGGCTGATTGCAGTGCCTGGGGGTCATCATGTGGTAATTGAGGGGAAATAAGGAGTTTTTTGTTCTGATCTTTGCTGTCATGTGTGGCTAGCTGTCAGTTGTTGAGTCCAATGAAGAATTAGCAAATGTGGTCAAATTTGCCCTGTGTGTCTATGCACAGGAGTGCAAATGACAATGCATATAGTCTTTGATTCTTAGATTGGGTTGAGGGCAGCGCATACTTCATTATGCCGTTCAATCTTTCCAGCTGAAGATGCTAGTGGGACTGAAAACTGGTGGTAAAGCTGTTATTTGCTTGCATTGAGACATGATAGCTTAATCAAGTCTTAAACGTTATGTTGTTTTCTTCCAGTCATATGAGATTCCTGTTATTACCATGAACAGCAGCTGCTGGAAGATCTAGATAGCAAATGTTCTATGTTTGGCAGAGGTCCCTGCAGTGTTGAGTTTGTAACCCATGGTCTCAGGTCTTGTTGATCAAGAATTTTGACAGAAATGTGACTCACAAAGGTTTAATGAGTTGAGAATGGAAATTACAAAGTAATTTATAGTTCTGCCAGTCTTTCAATATATTGAGTATTTTTTAATTCAGTGATAGGTTTAGCTAAATCTGTAGTATTAAAACAAATTGTTATTATTTACAATTATGTCAGTGGTCCGATGCCGGTTGTTGGGAAGTGAGTTATTTATTTAAACAGAAATTCACAGTTAATGAATAGGAATCCAACATAGGACCTATAAACAATGTAGCGGGATGTCGAGCTTCTGCTCAGGAAAGGTCCCCACAGAACCCCACTGGCTATATACGGAAAGGTCCATGGCATATGTCAGGGGTACATGCGGTTGGACGGTTTCCACCCACTATTTTCACAGGAAGGACACCGTCCACCCTGCCAAGAATTTGGGCCTCACTGTATAATATTCTGAACTCGTCCCGGGACACATTTAGCAGCACCTGTACATTGTCTGTTTTGGATCTCTGCAACAACGTGCAGGTGGTGTGAGGTCTTTTTTCTTTCGGAATCCAGCTCGACCCGTAACAAAGGCTGCATTTAAGGGGCCCGCCACCTACATTTGCATCCACATTTATGGAAAGTTGAACACGCTAACTGTCGTTGTCAACTGGGTATTTTTATTTATACCAAAATATTTCAATGGATTAAGCCAAGTTTGTCAAAAACAGGACATTATAAACAGACAAAGACATATTTACATTGTAAATTTCAACCAAAGTCGTTATGTTTTTCTGTACACAAATGTATTACAAACTGAATGACATCATAACGCACAGAATCAAAAACAATCTGACACAGACAAGAAAATTGGACATTTACAACATTAAATGATAAACTGGATTCTTATAAATGGAAAAAGTGAGTAAAAGTGAGCCTGCACCCATAGATTTCCTCTGAATTCGTTTCTATTGTGTGATGGTAGGTCTTTTTCTGAGTGTCACACACTAGGGAGCACAGTCTTTTGTCATAAAGATTAAAAGTAGCCTCTCTCCCTTTTTATCCCCCACAGACAGACTAATTGTGCCCTGATGAGAATCCGGGGAACAACCACCTGGATTCGAAACTCGTCGGCCAATTAGAGAGGATTATTCATGATTTATTTCTTCACACCAGCATTTGCTGGTTGTCAAAGATTCTCAAATTCATTTTTGCTCCTTTTCTAATTTTCCCCTCTTTTTCAAACTTTCTTATGCTTTACTCACTTTTTCCATTTATAAGAATCCAGTTTATCATTTAATGATGTAAATGTCCAATTTTCTTGTCTGTGTCAGATTGTTTTTGATTCTGTGCGTTATGATGTCATTCAGTTTGTAATACATTTGTGTACAGAAAAGCATAACGACTTTGGTTGAAATTTACAATGTAAATATGTCTTTGTCTGTTTATAATGTCCTGTTTTCGACAAACTTGGCTTAATTCATTGAAATATTTTGGTATAAATAAAAATACCCAGTTGACAACGACAGTTAGCGTGTTCAACTTTCCATAAATGTGGATGCAAATGTAGGTGGCGGGGCAATTTTTGCTGTGTTTATTCATATTAAGGCCCAGCCTCTCCACTTGTCCCTTTGGGCCTGGCTCCCCTTGTGTTTCGCATTTAAGGGGCCAGCAGGTCTCCCCTTGTTTGAATATCCTTGCTGGAAGCTATCTGGAGACTCGCGCCTAGTTGCAAATGCTGTGAAGGGGAAACAAACGTACACACCTTGTTATCTTGTCACATGTATTTAATAGAGGCACGCTTTTGACTTTGCTCAGTCCCTGTATCGTACACGCCAACATTTTAGAAGGGGAAAGTGGGAGAGTGAAAAAGAAATATTCTGGAGAATCTATCTGAAGTGTAGTGTAGTTCCTATATTCCCAATCGGCTCTGCGCATTGGAATAACATATACTATAGTTTAGACATAGGACTGAGGTCGACTAGGTCTCAATCGTATATATTAGACTTAATTGTGAGTGCCAGCTAGCTCAGAGGTCACTAGAAACTTTCTCGAATTCACAAGAAGGGATTCGTTTCTGACAACCGCATAAACATGACAACTTTGTTTGAAATCAATCTCTAGAGTCGCGGAAACAATAGATAGCTATTTTACTCAGTCAATCGTGCATGCTTCGTTTCACCAGAGGTGCTGAGAAAATAGAGAGACGGGCGATTTCAATAAAAAGTATTTATTGAACAGTCTTCTTTCTCAAGCATAAGAAATGTACTGCTACAATCGTGATACTGGTAATAAAGTATAGGGTATATAATACGAACAGTATTATAAAGTAGTACTGTAAAAGCATGATATGTTTGTAAGCCATAAATTGCTTAAAACGTATAAAATACATACAGTGATAAAATGATGGCTAAAAGTACTCAACTGGTGCTTCTAAAATACGGCTACCCCGGTGTACCTGACCTAAGCCTTACACAAGGGAAGAAGTAAGTGAGGAGTAGTTTAAGTTTAGTATTTTCTGCCAAGAATCTAATCAATAATTCTCTAAGGGTCTAATCAGCTAAGCACCTTGGTTTAGAATGAAGGAGGTCTTGTATCTCTATCTCAGGACTCGATTTCCCAGCAACCCGCAAGGGTAGCCTGGAAACACTGGAGCTGGATTTCTTGGCAGGAGAAAAGACAGCGTCTCTCAGTGCGTCAGCTGGAGGGTCGGCTTCCTTCGGCACTTGCTGCTGCAGGGCGTCGGGCAAGTAGTAAGTCGATCTGCTCCAAACCACCGTGTGTTTGTCTGGGCAAATCTAGGCATATTTATACTTTGAAGGTGCCGAGTTTGACGTGTGATTGGACTTAATACCGTCATCAAAGACTCAGTTCTTCAAAAACTCCATGATTTCCTAGATAAATTAGTATTCAGGCAAGGGGATGTCCCTAGCTGCTGAAGGCGGGTTTTTCTAAGAAATCGTTGTTTATTCTTGGAATGTAGTGGAAGTAGCCATGCCATATTTGGGCTGCATAGGCTCAGTCTAAATATGGTAATGATTTCTATGCCTATATAAGGATTGGATAATGTATACCTATATAAGGGCATGAATCGGGAAAATTTACACTAGGGTCCTAGATTCATTTACAACAGAAGCAGTGGCAAATTCAAGTGGGAGACAGCCAAAATAAAGCATTGTTTCTCTTAAAAAATCTGAATTCTCCCATCTGAATCTGGAATGTCAGATGTGGTGGCCTTTCCCTGTACTTACACAAAATAACAATTTAAATGCCACCATTTTTAAATTCTCTTACAGCACTACTCATCCTAATGCATGGTGTCAGCGCGCTTTAATTCACAAGTACACATTACATTGACAATAAATCATGAAAGTTTGTATATCAATGTACAGGAACTGTTATATAAGTACACATTACATTGACAATAAATCATGAAAGTTTGTATATCAATGTACAGGAACTGTTATATAAGACAGTGAGGGTTACAAGGCGAAGGAGTCACAGGTCACCATTCATGGCTCACTCTGCTATATTAGAAATATTACAATACAACCACAAGTAACAAAAGGATCTTTGAGTTAAAAACAGCAACCCACTTACTGTTCTACATAAAATAAAAATCTGTCATCTGCACATTACATGATGTGCTTTGCCGTAAACACACTAGCCCTTTGCTACTTTGAGTCAAAAGTGGGACTAGACAAAACACAGCTCCTTCCAGCAAATGCGATAACCACCAAATTTTGCTTACCATTGTTATTATTCCCTCAGATATACAGGGAACACAAAGTTCTCCGCAGCAGGTGCTTTATTTCCATAAGATATTTTAAAATCTGATTTTTCAGCCAATTAATCAGAACATATTCACTATTATGTTTATCCTTTTACCAATTTTTTTGTGGCAGAATTTAAAAAGTGTAAATGTATAAGTTAAAGCCCAGATTTCACATTGGGGTTGCGTCACTGTTCTGGCACAACCCTGATGCAAAATCTTTTTTTGGGATTTTCAGTGCCACACAAATCCCTCAATTATTACTGCAGCCCCCACCTGGCATACCAAGGTCATGGGCAGCACACAGGTTTCCTGTATTCACTTTGTGCAATACAGCCACTAAATTATATACCTTTCATTCCCCTATTTCAAATCATGGGTTAATGTTTTGCCTCTAATTATTGACACATGAGGTTAGGGGGCGGCTGGCAGGCAGAAGCCACATGTAAGTCAGGTGTCAAGTGCATCCTATGCGTGGCCTAGATTCTCATTATAATTGTTGCAACATTGCAGCTTATAAATTCAAACACATAAGAGGGATTTGCCTAGGATCACACAATTTGGCCAAATTGGGAAGCTGGGATTGATCCCATGTTTTTTGCTTTCACATTGTTCATTTTAGCCATTAGATTGACATCTCTTTATTACTTCTATTTTTCCTGTTTTACATCAAAGGTTAATGCTTTTTCTTAAATTCCTGGTAAATGAGGTTGGAGCATGGGTGGCAGCGAGATGCTGCAACTCTGCACATTTCACTTCAAATAAGGACTGACTTGCATAATCCTGCTTGCTCCTCTCTGACCCAGATATTTCAGTTTTGTGCAGACACATTTACATTTGTCACACCACAACAAAAAATGACTGCCAAACATTTGAAATTCTTTGATTCGTGTACCAGTTCCAATCACTAAATGTTGAAGAGCTGTTTTCCTTGACAGGAAGACAAGCTGCTTCTTTGTAGCTCTGAAAATTCATGAGTGCTGTATATGGCTGTGTTAAAGTTTGCCAAGCTGTTTCTCTGCCGGGGTATGGGTGGTCTTCTTCTTTGCCCTTGTGACACCACCCTACTGCTGCAATGCTGTAAAGTTTGCAATGTACTGTATCATAAGGTAATAACACAGGGAAGCTTTGTTGTTATGATGCTCTTAGGTCTGGGAGACTGATGCAATTCAGAGTTATGAAGTGTATGAAATGAAAGATCACGCTCCCTTACTTAGGACTGGATTGTTCAATATGAGGTTACAGTAAATGTTACTGTAAACAAGTAAGTCAAGTATGTCGGCTCCAGTGCACCATGTTGGCAGTGTAATATGTCTAGGATAATGAAAGTTATCATTAGCAAGCATATTTAGTGCAGATTCTGATCACCTGCCATTGTTTGTGATGTCTCTCTCTGTTCCTACATCTCTCTACTTGGGTGGTTTTTTGATGCAAACTATCCTTATTTCCTTCTGAAGGCCAATATTTTCATGCATTTGCTAGTTGTGACTAGAATTGCATGTGATTTTTTCATGCAAGTTACCTTTATTACCATTTCCTTCTCATCCTTGAATATTGGATGGATTACACTTATTTTGACTTGGAGCTGATACCTTTTTAACTGAAATGTATATTCCATTCTTTGTGTGGGTATTCCGGTGGTATTGATTGCAGGGTGAGCTGTCAGGTTATGCTCGTGATTGTGAGTGTGGTTTAGATAAAGTTAGGCCAACAATAAGAACATGAAAGATGCCTGCTGCTAAATGTGTAAGTGACATTTTAGGGGGCAGTATGTAATTTGTAAAAACATAAATGAAGAGCGGCAAACTTTTTCCTAGGGCCCTATTGATGAATGCCAATGTTGCCATAACCTTTTCTTTCACTATGCTACACTTGCTTATGTTCTCAAGTTCTTGTTTCATCCCTTTTTTTGCCTGCACCATTGTTTTCCCATCTCTCTTTCTTCCCTTTCTGTTTTGCTTTGGGTCATGGTTATTGGTGAAAAATTAGCCCAATCTCCTAAAATGAGCGAAGGTGTCCACCACAGACACAATAATTAGTGGGTGGGGCTGAGTAGGCATACTTTGCATAGGAGAGCATCCATCTCTGGAGAGCGCAGGTAGCTAAAGAAATCACATATGCATGGAAATGTACTGCATATGGAATATTATATCTGTAGGAGTAGGCTAGCAGTATAGTTAGTTTGTTCAATCTGTGAATAAAGAAAGCTTTATGCTGACAAAAGGCTCATTGTTTTATATGTAGCTTAGAACAGCATGAATTTTCAGCCTAAATCAGGAGTGTTTGAATGGAAACTCATAATATGCTCAAATGTACCAATGATAGACCTGCTAAACGTATGTGTGAAGTCTTAAGATCTGATGTCACTTCTTGTGACATTACTTCCTATAAAGTCACGGGTTGTAATGCCACTTCCTGTGATGTCACTTCCTGTGATGCCACGTGCAATGTCACTTGCCATAGTGTTACTTGCATACTGCCCAACTTGGTTAGTCCCCCCACTTCTTTTTTCAGGACTTGTACCCTGGAGAGATCCATCTTGGAGGCTAGTGGCAGTAAAATAACAACCTTCTACAATGCCTGTATCACTTCCTCCCATTGGTGTCAACATTGAGAGGTCCAAAGTATTCAGAAACACTGAGCCCATAGAAAATTCCTGTGCTGATGTCTGGAAAGCACAGATCTACACCTTGAGGATGCTGCATTGCTTACTGGAAAGTGTGTCATTAATTTAGAGGGGCGACCTAACCAACTTAATAAAACAGAATATTGTTTGGACATAACACAGTTGACCAAACAGCTCCCTTATCTCTTGGAAACTCTGGCATATGAAGCATGCATGAAATGGTCAGGCAGGACCAAATAACATTAATAATAAGGACACTGCGCAATAAAATTCCCAAACTAATTTAGGAATGTTAGGAAACATTTAATAGACAAAGTGACAGAAAAAAAGCTAAATAATGTATAATTGGAACAATTGGTATGGATACAGAAATGTCAAAGAACATCCAGATCAAATGGGATGTAAAAGTCAAAGTTAGGCTATGAGTGTTGCATAAAAATGATCCTCTGGGATTTCTCTTGGACCAAAAAGAAAAACAAGGATAAATTCCTAGCAAACTGTTACAGCCCACAGAGTTACCTCTCTGTTGGAATGTTCAACTTTTTTTTAGCCTTTTCCAGTGTTCCACAGTGAGACTATAGTCGCAAACTCAAAGGTGAACTATGACTCTCTGTTCGTGCTTCGTTCTGCAACAAAGAGTCCCAATTCTTGTTGCTGCTGGGAAAGTCCGTTCGTATCTCTTTCATCACTCCCAGGTCCTCAGGCAAGGCTTTTAGTGTCTAGGTGTCTATCTATTCAGTGCAGTCCGCTCTCAACTGGTCATCAGGTTTTTCCACACAAGATGGAGCCCTATTTCACCCTTTTTTGCCATTCATTGACTGAACAGGAGCCCAGCCAGCTGACCTTTGTTGAGCAGTTCCAGTCCCTGGACGAGAGTGGGAAAAGTGCATTTCAGGATTCTTTCTCCTGCTGATCAGCCAAGATTCTCCTTCTTTCACTTGTTTTCTTCTAGGCCTCTTAATGCCTTGATTGCTCAGAGTTGATGGTGAGGTACAATATTTATCCAATGCACGTGCAAGTAATCAGACATTAACTAGGTGCAGTCCTGGCAGAATTCCACCGAACCCAACCAATTTGAACACTTCCTTGTCCACTTGGCTGTACACTTTCCCATTTACCTCTATTCAAGATGATATAAGTAATACTGCCCTACCAGGAGCACTGTGATCCCTCTCAGATCCAGTCCTATAGGAATAAGGAACCCCCATCTATGTGACCAGCTTCCCCTCATGCTGTAGGTAGAGGCAAATGTTTGAGAGAACCCTGTTGAGCCTCCTTGTCGAATCTTCACGTAGAAAGGATGGTTATTCCTCTGGTCCTGCAATGAGTTTATTTCCCCTCCCAAAAAGCTTAAACTGGTTGAGTAGTCAGTTTCATGTTCAAACACGTTTCTACAATTTTGCTATGTAAAATTATAAAAATATCATGGTATTCTCAATTAGGCCTTGTCAAAAGAAAATTTAACTTTGGCACCACAGTGACATTACAATTTGGCAGATTTGCACTGAAAAATATTTGTTTTTATTTAATGTCCTCATATACTGATTAATCACCCAATCCCATTGGCATTCAGGGTATGCCTAGGGGTGACTAAGGTAAAGTATTTTTTTTTTATTGTTTTTATTGAGCACTGCAAGTCATACATATGTATATATGGTAAATCAGTACCATTTTTAAGGCCTTGTACTTTAGCAAGGCTTTCCGGGTCTTGACCGCATAGTAAAATAAGGTGTACGTACATCTTACAGAGAATACAGCATATCTTGCAGTAGAAATATACAAATGATAAATCCTGATAGATAACTACAATACAAATAAGTGGTATCTTGTGCAGTACCCTTTATATCCCCCTCCCAAACTAACCCTCCCCGAAACACACCCAAACAAACTCGTAACTCAAGTGCTGCTATACAGTCTGCACACCGCCCCAATGCTCTGTGTCCAGTGTGCATCCAATCTGAGAACTCCGGAGCAGGGCACGACCCCACGGGGGGGGAGGGGGGAGAAGAAGAAGGAGGAGACAGAAGAGAAACACTAAGAGGAGCAATGTGAGGGGGAGACCCTGAGTGGGACAGAGACAAAGGAACAGAGCCGGGGATATGGATGTAAAATGTAGAAAAGGAGACCCCCAGTGAGAGAGTGGGCAAACATGAATCCGCTAGCTCTTATGACACTGCACCACTGACCCGCCCACTAGTATGCTAGCCCGAGGGCTCAACCTCTTCCATGGCCTTGAATTGTTCCACTAGGTGGGCCCAATCCAATGAAATCGTACGTTTTCGCAATCCCCTATACTCTTCACGGTGCAAAGCCTCCTTCTCTGCAATTGCCCATTTGCTCACCTCCTCACGCCAGTCGCCCCACTCGCGGCGCCTGAGTAGACTTCCAGCGTCATGTAATTGTACGTTTTGCCAACATCAGAGCCAGCCCTGCAAATGTACGTAACAATTTAGCCTTCTTAGGGAGTGGAATAAACACAAAATTCATGCCTTGATCGTGTCCCACAGTGTACACTCTGTCAACACCTCTCACCCTCGGACAACATCCGACCAGAACCCGCGCAGCATTCGACAGGACCATATCATATGAAGAAAATCAGCGTCCTGCATCCTACACCTCGGGCATACAGTGACCGCCGCCAGAAACATTTTCTATATCGTAGCAGGGGCAAAATATGCTCTTTGTAGTATGAATAACTGAATCATTTTTAAACAGCAATTCCAAGAGACTCGCCGGGGTGTTTCAGCATTTGGGCCCATTCTCTGTCTTCCAGCTCCCGACCCAAGGTCACGTCCCATTTGCGCCTAAGGTGTAGTAGCGGAGAATGCAAATGTTCCCTCAGGCCTCTATAAAGCCATCGCACCAAATGTCGGCCATGCCCCATAATATGTAATGATCTTAATAACTGAAATGTTGTGGGTTCCGTTTGGTCTATATACCAATATGTGCGAATATAATGCATTACTGGCGCGTAACCCGGGATATCCGATAAGAGGAAGAGATGACCCTACCCATCTTAGCACTCGCCGTGGGACTAGTATATAACAATTTAATCAATGCACAATAGGATTGAGGCAGGCCAAATTTAGTCAACACCTCAAGCACATACTGCCAGCTGAGAGTATCAAAAGCCTGACGCACGTCTAACGGCAAGCAGCTGGCAAGAGGGGTAGAGGTGGACGCCGCGTGCATCAGGGCATGGAGCCGACGGATGTTCAAAGATGTACTTCGTTGGGGTAAAAACCCACACTGGATCGTATGAATCAAACGGGGAAGAAGTGGAAGGAGTTGCGACGCCAGTATCTTACTCAGCACCTTGTATTCTGTATTCAGAATTAAGAGTGGTCTATAAGATAACAGATCAGCTGGCCCCCTACCCGGCTTCAATAGGGACGTGACTATCACCTCCCTGGTAGTAGGAGGCAAGACCCCACTCTCCAGGGAAGCTGTATAGAGTTGTAACAACCAAAGAATTAACTTATCGGCAAATGTGGAATGAAACCCCACAGGGAAGCCATCGGAGCCTGGTGTCTTGTTGCGGGCCAATGCCTTTCAGTTCCATTCGAATTTCTGCAACAGTAATCGGGGCAGCCAACTCCTTGGCCATTGAATCAGAAACCGTGGGAAGCTGGACCTCAGCCAAAAAGGAAATCGTGGGAGCCATGACGTCTGCACATGGGGCCGTATATAACTGAACATGGTATTCCCGAAACGCAGCATTTATCCCCTCTTGAGACGTAACCAGTACGTTATCAACCATATTGATGGCTAAAACAGGGGTAGGACTCATCGTGGGCTGGATCAGTCTCGCCAACAACGTACCTTCCCTATCTTCCCCAGAGTACGTTTGCAGTGTGTGAGCTTCAAAATCCAACAGACGCAATCGCTCCAACAACTCAGCATATCTAATCCTAGTGGCTTGAAGCGGTACTGCACCATCCGCAGTCCTCTGAGCTGCCACCTCCAATGCCTGCAATTCTTCCTCTAGGTTAGTAATGTCCTGAATCCCTCTGTGATCCCACCAAAGTCCACAAGGCAACCCCCCGGACAGTCACCTTAAAGGCCTCCCACTCGATAGCCCTAGACAAAGTAGTACCCTCATTCTCCACAAAAAAGGCATCAATAGCTGTAGCCAGTGCCGCCCGATAGACCTGATCTTCCAAATGTCGAGGCAGCATACTCCACGTTGGAATTGGAGCGGGTGAATGGCCCCACGACAACCGCAGTTCTTTGGGAGTGTGGTCTGATATCGTCTTGCCCAGAAACTCACAATACGGAATTGAAGTAGAAAGACCTGGAGAACAGAGAAAATGATCTATCCGTGTGTGCAAATTATGGGGGTAAGAATAAAAATAATATTCCCTCATGTTCGCATGCTTTGCCCTCCAAACGTCTAGCAAGTCCAAACCCCGTGCCCACCGTGCCAAGGTTACAGCTTGTGCCCTTGCCGCCGTATTAAGTAAAGGAGTATGGGAACGATCCAGGTCAATATCGAATACTGCATTCAAGTCACCCCCCAGAAGACAGGGAACATGGGACCAGCCAGCAAGCGCCTGGGACACCTACTCAAAAAGTGGCACATGATCCATATTCAATGCATAGAGGATCCCAGCACTATCTGTCTGCCATCCAAAATTCCCAACAAACCGGCCCTGATCATCTAACTTGCGCTCATTAAGAGAGAAGGGAATACCTGCCTGAACCCCAATGGCAGCCCCCCTGGAAAAGGCCAAATACGCTGTCGCAAAAACCTGGCCTCGCCATCGGTTGTATGACATCACAACGCATGCTTTTACCACGCATGCCATTACAACGCAATTTTTACAACACAAGTTGTTACAACGACTTGCGTTGTGGGGCGCTGGATAGTGGAATAGTTTAATTTTCTATTCCAACTTCAGTCCCAGTGGATAGTAGGGAAGGTGTTGGATAAAAAAATAAACTATTCCCTATCCTACAGCGCACCCCAGCAGAAGTCGTTGTAATGACTTGCGTTGTAATGGTTGCGTTGTAATGGTAGTGCGTGGTAAAAGTTGCGTTGTAAAGGATGTTTACCTCGCCATCTCCTTTGTAATTTTGCAGTTTCAGTGGTGATCAAATGGGTCTACTGGAAACAGATTATGTGTGCCTTACAGAGATGCAATTGTGAAGCTATTTTATGTCGTTTTGCCACAGAACCCATACCTCGCACATTCCACGAGACAAGGGTATAAGAATTAACAGCAGGCATCAGCAAATGGAATAACCCCCCCCCCACGGATCCCATTCCCACCCATCCACTCCCACCCAAGCCCCATCAATCCCCAGACCATGCAGCATAGTTACATCAAACTCAACAAAATCCCAATACTGGGTCCAACGCCCAAACATCGTTCAACCAAACCATGATAACAAGGTAAACATACTTCACATTCAACCAGTGCTACCGCCTTTGGGGGAAGGTCGCTAACATCATCAACAGTTGCACAAGTGCAATAAGGCACTCAGAAAAGAACCCAGAACGTGCACCGGGCCCGGGAACTGAACCATCCCATCCCATCTGTCCAAACGGCATACAAGGTCTATAATGTTCTGCCAGTCAAGTAAAGACACATATAAAAGAATATAGATCTATGCTCCAGACAGAGAAACATTAAGGAAACTAAGCATGGCCTACAAGGCAAAGGACAAAGAATCAAGAGTCTGCCGAGGCCAGAGGATCATTGAGGAGTCGTGAGGTTGCTGAAGGGACCAGTGCCATGCTACCATCAGACTCAGTGTCCATATTCAATCCTTCCGACGGACTAGAGCTGATCTCTGGGCGGGAGGCTCGAAAAGTGGAAGCAGCATGTAGGGCCCTTTGCCTGTCCTCCAATACCTGCTGATGGCCCAAGGAGCCAGACATGGAGCTCTGCGTAAGGATACCCCTCTTACGCCTTTGAGAGGAACGCTGCTGTCAGGGGTATCAAAAAAGAAGGAACGCTCTTCATGCATGATTTTCAGTTTTGCCGGAAATAGTAGTGCAAATGACAGGCCCGCTGCTCGGGCCCGCACCTTCACCTCCATAAATGAGAATCTTCTATCAAGTTGTAGAGGACCATTTTCTCTTACCGCCTGCTGTAGATGATCGCGGTCCCTGTAATTTAAAATCCTGGCCAGCATAGGACGGGGGCAGCACCCGGAAAACGATGCCATGTGGGGACCCGGTGTGCCCTCTCAACCGTGAAATGTGCGGACAGTCCAGTGAGGGCCACAGCAGTCTTTAATCCGTTTTAAATTAACTCTGTAGGCGCAGTCCCCTCCTTCCCTTCGGGCAGGCCCACAATTCTGAGGTTATTCCCGTGTGCCTGACCTTCCGCATCATCCACCCGTGCCTGGAGGGAGTCAATCTGCTGACGCATATGCTGTAGTTGTTCTTTTTGCGCCCGCACCTGAGGTATCATGACGTCAATCTGTCGTTCAGTCGTTTTAGCCTTGTCAGCCAATTTCTTATGATCATCCTTCAGCAAGTTGAGATCCACTGAGATGATGCCCAGCTGTGCTTCCAAGACAGAACGGGAATCACGAATCTCGCGCAAGATCATTTCCAGTTTGTCCCCCGATGCTTTGGTCTCCACAGCTCCCTCCGTCTGGTGGGACCGAACGGAAGATTGACCCAAAGTCGGAGAGTGAGAGCCTGCCCTCCCGGACCTCGTTGGCATCCTGGTCCGTCTCTTGCCCATAGCCGGCAGCGTGAAAGGGCCAGGCAGCAAGTCCCCAGCCAAGGCAACCGAGCACCAACCAGTAGTCCGCCGCCAGTAGGGGGCCGCTCCGGAAGCACCAGCGACCACCACCAGCTAACAGCACTGCTCGTCTGCAAAGAGTCACTCAAATCAAGCGAAAGGACTACACAGGCACCCCAACAGGGAATGGATGCCGCCATCCAATATAAGTGTGACCCCCTCCGATTCCCGGAAGTGTCAAGAAAGGCAATAGCACCAGCAGAGTTACAGGTAGGTTCCATGTCACCTAGTCTGAACAGCTCAAATAAATCCCCACAGGATGTACTCCTACGCAGGGCCCCAACCGCAGGCTTATAGTAGTCCCAGCTCGCCATAGATCCCATTTCCGCAACAGGAAGCACCAGTCCAAGCAGGGCACCGCAACTGCCACACAACGTGCAAGGACTCTCCCTCAGGGGCACTGCTGTCGCCGCTCCACACCTCCCTTCGCATATGACAAGCCACCACCAGCAAAGTGCGCCACCCGCTTCACGTAGATGAAACTCTGGGTATCACCCTGCGCAGGGGAGGGAGCACAGGTTCCAAGTTGTAGCCCTTATCTTTAGCACCCTTCGCAGCCTCACCTCTACAGCAGGGGGAGGCCCACCACAGCAACTCTCTCAGCCTCTCCTCTAATCTGCTTGTATGGTGTGGCGTGTCAGGCCTCACCGGGGGACCGCCACCAACCCGTGGTGCGATGCAGTCCATGGCCCCGTGGGCCGGAACGGGCACAGCAGGCAATAGCAGGGGTCCAGCGCCTTGTGGGCACCGCAGCCTGGTCTGACCCCGGGATAGCCCACAGCTCCTGATGTGCAGCAAGCCCTAGAAAGGACCCTCCAGACGGCGTCAAGGCAGCCCCCGGTATCAACACTCCATGCAGCCTTGTCTCAGCAGCACGGGGGGCACCACCGCAACTCCCTCAGCCTCACCTCCAAGCAGCATACCTGGCGCGGTGTGTCAGGCTTCGCCGGGGGTGCCGCCACCGACCCGCGGCGCAATGCAATCCACCGCCACCCGGTCCCCTGTCGAGAAGTCCCCAACTACGAACAGACATGGCAGCCCCATGTACCAAAGCAGTCTCCAGTCCCGCCGGCAACAGCAGGAGTCCAAAGCTGTTTAGCACGCCCAGGCAGAGCTCCCCACAAGAGTCACAAGTACGGCGCCAACTTAGCCCAGAGCCGGAGATTCGTGTGGGCACCGCCGCCAGGCCCGGGCGACGCAGTCCGGCCCGAACACAGGATAGTCTGCGGCCTTGGATGTGCAGCAGGCCCCAGGAAGGTCGGGGAACACCGTCATAACCAGGACTCCTCCAGAGAGCCCCAGACTTCCAACAGTCAGCGTCGAGGCTGCCCCAGTGCCAAAGCTCAGCAGTCGCTCCCTGTCTGCCGTCTGTGAAGTTAGGGAGCTCGTTGACTACGCGACCACCATCTTGGGCTGCAAACCACACCCCAACTAAGGTAAAGTATAATGATCGGTTTTCTATATGACAGAGCACATTTCTCTTTGCGGACGGATACATATTAGTTATGCATGTGGTTGCTGTCAATATAGACTATGTAATACATTGTATTATTCATCAGCATAACTTTATTTTCGATCACAAAGATCCTAAAATGTACATAGAAAAAGGGGCAAGTTAAGATGCATAAAAACATATTACATGTGGTGTGTGACTTCTGACTGCAAAGAATAAATGCACTTTTTGTCAGGGTGAACTCTCAAAGTCACTAAATAAGAAAGGGCTTAACCCTCTAGTAGCCATGGCAAATAGTAGATAGGCTTAACTTATATGTGAAGTATTTATGTAGTACCAAAACAGTATAAAGTCAAAATGCAAAGCAATACATTTCCCAATCCCAATTACAACAATGGAGTAAAATGTAATGAACAAAATGACACTAAAACAACAAAAATCCTTTAAGGGGAACCAGAGATATTAATGTTTTAATTCTTAAGTTGAAATAGCACTAGAAAGCACAAAGCACCAATGACTGTCTATAGAAGTGGTAGAATTGGACCTAGGCATCAACTAAGGCTGACCGCAATGGAGCCCTGGTTTACTGCACCAAGTGGATTGCTCCTGATAACAGTCTGGAAATTAAAAGGTTCAAAAAAAGTTTCTGAGTCCTAATGCAGAAATGACTTTGTTAATTAGTTAGAAGACAAATCCTTCATTAGCGGTCACCGCTGGAATTCTAGCCACTGCTGTGGAATCAAAGGCCAGATACTTGAAGAAGGTTGTTTCTGCTGGAGTAATGGATCTTTGGAGATTTCTTGTTGCCTCCCCCATACAGTAGAACTTTCAGAGGTGCTGGAATTCTTGACCGAGACAAAGCTGAAATTCAGTTCAATGATGTGGAACTGCCAATCGATCCTGCTGAAGCTCTGAATCTCTGGAGGAAAAGTTTTTCAAATTTTCCAAACTTTCTTCTGAGTGCCCAAACAACCACAAGAGTAAACTTCTAAGATCCCAATTGCCTCAAGGGAGGCACTTAGAGATTCCCAGGGTCTGACCAACATCATAATTAGGCCGATTGTCCCTACCAGCGTAAGTTATGTCAATGTAAGTCATGCTCTAGGATTGCATCCCCATGTCAATATCGATAAAAACAATACCAATCTACTCTATGACACGGCACATGAGCTATTCAGAATGTCGATAAAAATAACACCAGTGCCTGCCATAATATTCCCAGGACTTCCATTGAATTCACACCATTGCTGTGGGATTTACCCAAGGTGACCTACCCATCACCCCGAGAAAGAGATATGTGGTCAGGCAGGACCTGCAACCTGCACTCTCGCCAATTGAATAACAGGTCACAGGTGTGGGCCTCTCTTAACCCAAAGATAAATGCACACCCAGGGAATACATTGATCAATTCCACAGATAGACAGTCTCACCACAAACAGGTCTGTGGCAATTGGCCCCAGCAAAACACATTTGGCCAAAGGTTTGCGTGCCTCAAAAATACCATAAAGCTAGATGCCACATGTAGATAGAAACAGGGCATGATATGCACATCAGATGTTGTGATTAAACATTCCTCATGCCCAGCAGTGGGGACAGGTAGGGGGGATTTCAACAGACGATGACCTGGAAAATCTAAAAAATAACTAATTTGACCTGGTCTTCGTCCGCCAAATCCCCTCTCACCCGGTTCCACCGCCCCACCGCTCTCACCTGCACGGGCCGCGGCTGCTCAATCCGGACATATGGACATGTACACACTGGCCCACAATAGCTCTCCCCAAAGTCAAGAGCAATCTATGTCCTTATCAGATGCCCAAACTTGTTTATTTATGACTGTGATGCCTTTTAAGAATGTAGAAATCGTTTTATGGTACTTCACAAGTTGTGTATGAAACCAGCTAAAACTTTGAACACAGAGAGACTTTCCTCAGAAGCATTCTGTCGAGACTCTCCCGGCCACTGAATTTAATTAAACAAACTTGTTCCTTTTTTACCAAACGCCTCTTGACTTTTCATTTCTTTAAGATAAATTCAAGTCAAGTCAAGTCAAATAGTTTATTATATATGATTACGTGAAATCGTTACAATTTACACTTTAAAAAAGTATTAAACTTAATCTTCCATTGAATACTACTTTTCAGTGTCATGGTTACCAAGATTTTAAAATCTCAATAACATTATAATACACATAAAATGTTATCTAACAGTTTAAACAATCTGTGCGGGTTCTATTAAAAGCTTTCAGAAGTACACAAGTGTCTGAAAATGTCCAGGATTACTTTTAGCTAGATCCTGTTTGAGATAAAATGTCCATTTTAAATTCCAAACCTAACCATTTTTCTATGTTGCTCCTGTTATCCTGTGGATTATGATTTATTATTTATTTATTTTTTCTGCTTGCTGCTTGGGCTAGTGGGCCATGTATGCGACGCCCCTGCCATCCTTGTTCATGCTTTATTCGTGGCCTCTAAATCGGCTTGCCTTTAAAGTTTCCTTACTTTTGCCAGGTATTTAACACTCCGGCAAGCCAGGATTATTGAGGATCCTTCCAGCCAACTTATCACTGCTTGCCTTCAAGTGCGAATATTCAATTAGTTAAAAATTGGTTTTAAAAGCCCCCTCCTTATATCCTTAACTGCCGGGCAAGCACACAGCAGGTGTGTTAGCGTTTCGTTACAGAAGCCACATAGTCGACAGTGTGCTGCTTGATGGTTGCTTTTGCCAGGATGATTGTAGATCTTTCGAATCATGCATGCCCAAACGGTAGTTTGTGAAACTCTTTTTTAGCTTGGTTCGGAAATGTGTTAATAAGTATGCCTGAGGCTTTATTGATATGTAAGAGTTAATCAAGGTCCACCAATGTCTGCGTTTCAAGGTTGTTATTTTGTCTTCTAGGAAAGACTTCTTCTTTGATGTTTTATTTACCAATTTACCAAAAGCTACCCGCTCTAACTGGCTGTCCCATGTTGTTTGTATGTCAAGTTCCGCTAATGAATTTCTCAGGTATGCTCCCCATGAATGTGGAATGTCTTGGTCCATCTGGGTTTTGATTTCTTTCCAGATGCGCGAAATTTGTGGCATAGTTTCACGAAGCCGCTCCTGCTCCAGAATTTTTGATTCTAAAGGCTGAATTCCAGCCGGACCTGAGCTGGAACGGCAGACTTTGGTAAATAAAAAACAGCTTTGTAGACCTTTGTCTGAAGATCGTTTAACCTCTTTGCTGCACCAAACTACTAGGGCATATGACAATGTCGGTACAATATGTGCTGCCATCACTTTTAGAAGATGTGCATGACTCGGGCCGCTCAGTTCTCTATTCAGGAGTCTGTACGCAAAGATTAACAATTGTGCTTTTTCCTTTAAGTCCATTTTGTGTTCTTTCTGTGTTGAGCCTCGCCCTAGATTTAAACGGAGGTATTTGTAGGCCACTTGTTCTTCTATTGTACCATTTACACTTGTTTTTCTTGGGTCAGCAAGACGTGCAACCTTGTTTTTTTCTTTATTTGTTTCCATGCAATCTCTATCCAGATAGATGACTAAGTTGTTGATCGCTCTTTGTAGCCCGATGGGGCTTTGTCTCAGTACCACGATATCGTCTGCATACTGTAGGAAGGGTATTGGCTCCTTGACTAGATGTGGCAGATGACAGTCGGCTGATTGCATGTGTTTACTGCTATCTGCCATAAATAAATTAAATAGGCTCGGGGCTAGGACGCAGCCTTGTTTTAGCCCCTGCTCTGTGCGGATACTGCTGGTGGTGTTAAGACCATCGCCTAGTTTCACTCTAGCCCAGGTTTCGCTGTGCAGGGATAATATTGCATCCAGTAATTTGCTTGGCAGCCCCCATGCCCTTAATTTTACCCAGAGGCGGTTTCTGCTTACTTTGTCAAATGCTGCTTTCAAATCGGCAAAACATGCAAATAACCGGGGGGAAAATTAGCAAGAACCTTGTTAAAATTATCTACATTTTAGCGGCAGGAAACTGTCGCTAAAAAGTCGATAATGGGCTTGCTAATATGGGTTAAAGAATTCCAATAGAAGCCCAGGTTAGATGTGCAGGACATCTAACCTGGGCTTCTACTGGAATTCTATAACACATTTTAGCAAGCCCATTATCGCCGTTTTAGTGGCAGTTTCCTAGTGCTAAAACAGCGATAATTTTAACGAGGTTCTTGGTAATATGCCCCCGAGTTTTCTTTTTTCTTGCTTTTTCAATTTGAAGTGCCAGTAAATGTGTGTCAGTAAATGCCATAATTGTTTAGAAGTTCTGCTCAACAGCGGGAGGAGGTCTATCTGGAGGCAGCTGTCTTGGGGTAAGAGACAACATCTGATCCTTAGTCCCAGTAAGTGGCACATTGCAAACTAGGACAAGTGTGGATAATTTTGTGCTTTTTCCCTAGTCAGCACGCAAGATAGGGCGAAGGCTTAATACTACTGTTTTAGGACCTCAGTGGAACCACAGGGTATGCCTTGTGCCTGGGTGGTAGTAAGGGATCACTTGGACCTTTGAGCGTGGATCAGAAGTACACCCCGTCCCCGGATGTTGGTAGGAGTTTGCCTGGACCTTTGAGCATGGATCAGAGGTATGCCTCATCCCTGAGTGTAAGGGATTGCCCGGAACTTTGGGTGTGGTTCAGAGGCCCTCATCCCTGGGTGTTATAGGGGGATCAATTGGACATTTGGACGTGGTACAAATGCACATATGGGCCCTGAGTGTTATATAGGGCTACCACCTTAATCTTATTTTTTTGCCAAATTGCTTTTCTTGGGGACTGCTGGTTTCACAACCTGCAGTGTCTAAATGAAGTGAAAGGTGGGCTTTTTCATTTTCGCTTGGGTCGCTAGGCATTAAACAGTTGGTATGCACTACCACTGGGTGAGATATAGGGACTGATTTGGACGTTAGGGAAAAAATTCAGACCTTGGTGAGTAAGGTATAACTTGTGTCTGGCCACAGAGAGCTGATAATTGTCAGGTTTCTCTGTTTTCTCTGCACAAATTATTATAAATTTTTTGTCCTTCGAGCCTATAGCAACAATTTGGCTCAAATAGCACACAAATAGCTCTGTGTGCTACGCGAGCTTCCTCTCTCCTTTGGCTGTTGGGGCTAGGAGGGGGCTAAATTTTAGTCAACCTTTCTTTCTAAGTCTCTATTAGATTTTTCTGTTTTATGCATTTTATTGATGTCATGGTGCTGTTATATTTTGTAATATGATGCATGTCTAAAATCTAACTAAATAATATCATGTCTTTACGGACCAGATTTCAATGTCTGCTAGTTTACTCCTACAAGACCTATGCTGCTCTGAACAAACATTTTCATTCTGTTACAGGTTTTTATTATTTCATTTGCATTTGTCTATCGTTCAGTGTTAAATGTCCATTTCTGTGCATTGATTGTTTATAGAGCTCCTAACTAGGAGATTGTTTTTGGTACCACCCTGTGTACACTGTTCTCCAAAATTAGAGTAGAATTTGTAATTAATTAAAGAATCTCAAGACAATCCAAAGTTGCAAAACCCTTAAAACAAGTTCCAAAATCCATCATGGCGGCTCCATTAAACCACATGCAAGCGAGGTTTCATACCCATGCTAGGAAACTAGGGAAATACTGCCATGAGTGGCATGTCCATACCGAAGCCTGCACATTTCCCTGGCCTGAGGGGGAAACGTTCAACACAAACACCATAGAACATTCAAAGACTCACATTCAGACCAGGTTTACAGGACAAGACTAAGAGGCAGGCCCTACTAGAGCTGTGGGCCATCTTTGAGGTGGCCCCACTCTATAAGACTGTAAGCAAGGCATCTGTAAGCAAGGCACCTGCACCTCCCCTACCATACTCTGGCAGGGATGTGCTTTCGCTGATGCTGGCCATCCCAGTTGCTGCTGTGTTGGGTTAAACCAATCTACTGCTCGAGGAAGCAGCTCACCGCCCCAGAGACAGCAAGTCGCCGGGCAGCGAAAAGGATTGCAGTTCCCACCAGCCCGATTGCAGACAGTCCCAGCTAAGTCCAGTGCCAGAAATCCACAGGGCTTGACCCCTCACCCATCTGTAGCAACCCATCAGGTCCGAGTCAAACAGGGAGCATGTACTTCTAAGCATCCCACCAGCTACCAAAAGGTCAGATAGAGGATTGTGGCCCTACTGGAAAGTGATTCAACCCATAGAGTGGAAGAAAGTAGCACCAGTTTGCAAAGTCCGACTCCAAAGGGGAAGTCACGGGCAACACTCCACCCTGGCAGGCCTATTGCATGGAGGAAGCATCAGGAAATGAGGTTGAGGCCAATACATTGCCTAGAAAATCAGCATGTAGCACTGAGAGAAGAAGGCAACCTAAGTGGGAGTGAGAGAAAAGATGAGAATTAAAGATGGAGAGAGAGAGGGAGAGACTGCTCTCACCTGGGAAGTCCAGAAGGGAAAGGAGGGAGTAGGAGCTGGGCCTTGGGCCTTACATATAGATGAGCGGAGATGTAGGCCCTCACTGAGTCATGCACATCACCTGGGCATTGGCATAGGAGTGGGGCTGACCAGTAGATAAGTAGTCAGGAAAGCCTGACAGAAATGCAATTGAGACAAAGAAGAAGCTGCATGGCACCCTTATATGTGCACGAGGAGATTGACAACGAGGATGTCAACTGCTCCCCCGACAGCTGGTCAGACAGACCCACCCTAAAGAAATTAGTATCCAGACAAGAGGATGAGGCCTTCAAGTGACCTTTATGTCATCTACTATCCTGCTGGATCGAAAATGAAGGGTCACCAGTATGATCGTCCTTGACCAGAGGAGAGATCCCTCGAACCGAAACACATGGTCATTGCCAAGGATGGCATTTGACATAGAATAGGCTTGAGACAATGGTAGTGCTATGTCAGAGCTAAGCCGACAGAGCTGCCCTGAGCCAGGATTTGTCCGTTACTACAGAAAGGTGCAGCAGGGACCATCTATGTGCCTTGGGCACAAATGGTCAAAGAAGGGCTCAAGAATAAACTGCACTCATTGCTGGGCAGGGTAGAGAACAGAGAAATGGATCTCATTCTTTTAAAAGAACACAGTGGGTATAATCCTAGCTTTAGGAGACATCAGAATCCTCCTCAGCAGCCTTATTGAGGAAGAGACCGGCACAGTGTTCTCCAGAGCCCACAGTCACACTTATCAACACCAAGCATGACAGGGCTGCATTTAACTCATTCAGACATCAAATCTGGACAGCTCTAAGGGAGATATTCCCTGACCACCCAGAAGTAGGAAGACAAATGTCAGAGACCATGAAGCCTGAGGAGAATTCTTAGACAGACAGAGAGAACGAAAGATGCAGTAGACAGGTCAGCCCTCGACCAACATGGGTTCCTAACTCGCATTCCTCTACAACATCCTTAAGAGAGGGCTACCCACAGAGATCCAGACTGGATTTGATAGTGTAGTAGGGGTAAACACCAATCCTTGACAGAAAATACAGGCCAACATACTACACTATTACCGGAAGAGACAGGAAAAGGACAAGGAAAAGCAAGACCAGGCCTAGAGAGATGCCACAAAACTGGTCCAACATAAGCTGAAGGAGACTGTCCTTGAGTGGGCCGCGCTAGCTGCAAATGTTCAGACGGCATCCATCTAAAAGGAACTCCATTTATGGACCCCAGAGGGTAACCACTCAGTCCTGGTGGCTGAGGTCAGGGAGGCTGGGTCCAAACCAGGCTCATAGAGGGCCACTATTGTTACAGAATAGGCCACATGGCGTTGCCAACTAAAAATGTACCACCATAGAACAGGATAGAACTGGCACAGCCCCCACAGAACATCCACCACCAAGCCAAGTGCAGAACAATGCACATGCAACACACAATCAGCTTCAAGGCGATCAGCCCGCAGCCACCTCACCGGGTTGTTGGCAGGGTTCAGGGCTGTTGTTGCAACAGACAGGGAGCTCAGTCCCACGGGGACTGGACCGACAGCCCACGGCAGGGTGGAATGACTGTCTTGGGTTGCAGTGCCCTAGCACAATCATAAAGTACAAACACACATAAGTCCAAAATCATCCCCCGAAACAACCTATCCCCCTCATATCACTTTCAGTCACATTTCCTTGCCTGCCACCACCGCCAGCCTTCCGGATGGCCATGCAATGTCAAATGGGAGTCAGCACTAGAATTTCCTATCCTGGTGCCCGCAGGGGGCCCAGGACTTTCACTGCTATTGGTCCCCTAGGGTGAGGCTGGCTGACCATGCCGCCTGGGGTGGACAGTCTGATGAGGGAAAAGGGCGGGACCCAGCCACTGAATCAAAGCAAGCACCCAGGACCGCTCACCCAAGTCCAACTTTGGGCAGACCATGTTAGTCTCCACTGCCTCAGGGTATATCCCTCATTGGAGGTCTCTCATTAGTTCCAAAACGAGGCAAATGATATAGCACTAGCATCGGGAGCCAGGTTCATCAACACACAGAGGGCACTGATGGCCATGATGGCAGTAATAGCCTAAAAAAACAAAAAACTCCTATTTCAATTGTATACTCTGTTGGGTCTCCCTAACCCACTCACTTATCTCCTCGCATCACATAGGGGCCGTCAGATTGGTATTGCGCTGGGGGCCGCTCACCAGTAAGCCTGGGCAAAGCACTACACTACGCTCACGTAGTTTGCGAAGTTTGCGCTACATCGCACTATTCGAATTGCAAGTAGCACAGTGCAAACACGCGTAGCATAGCATAGCGTAGTGCAGCGGTCATTTTTTGCTTGCTCGCAGTCCTCAATGTCAAGTTGGCGACCGCGAGCAAGCAAAATGACATCCCGGCGAGACTTTTTCCTCGTTCACGATCAGCAACATCAAGTTGCCGATCGCGAGCGTGGAAAATAAACCTCCCGGCGAGCTTCTCAACGTGGGGAGGTCAGGTTTCTCATTGCGAGTGTTCGCGTATGCTCATGACCGCTTGCGATGAGAAACTACCAGCCCGCGTTGAGAAAGCTGCCGCTCGAGTAGAAATCTACTCGAGCGGCAGAAAACGACCGCTTGCACTGTGTAAGATGCACTTTGCACTGATTGCACAGTGCTGACAAGCATCCGGCACTGTGCAATCAGTGCGAACAGCATTGTGCACAGTGCACTACGCAGTTCGCGCAGCTACGTGTAGCTCGCATAGTGCGAAGTGCATTTCGCGTAGCTAAGGTGTGGCGCTACTTCGCAAACTACGCCCATGGTTACTCACCAGACCATTATATGGCTTCGGGGGTCCTCCAACACACCAACACACATTACCAGGCTGCATCACGTCTGGGCATCCTGGTGATGGAGACACTCACCCTTATACACACAGTATGGGGCGGCACATTCAAAACTACCTGGTGGCCTTTTATAGCCCTGTTATCCCAGGAGAGCCAAGCTTCCCTTGCTACTTGTGATTATTAAGACTCACTGATTCTGCCTCAGAAGAAGGTAAAGAGGGCACCTAATGAGTGACTCACACTCAGAACCCTTGACATTGTACATTACACAGCTATTGGTACAGGGGAAGGGTGGGGGGTGTTGTTGGAGGGGTCTTTCGGTTTCTTTATCCCTTCCCTTTCCCTTTTTGTTTGAAGTCATGCTCTGGACTGCTGTCGTTGAGGGGTTACCTCTAGCATCGAAAATGTGCATACTAATTTGTGCTAAAGTTGTGACAATTAAAAAAAGATCTCAACCTACAAAAAGCCTGGAAAATACAATCACTTGACACCTGTCCATAGGAAAATCCATTGAATTTATTAGCGCCACCACCGTCAGGCCGAACATATAAAGTTTCAATGAGACCCCTAATTCTTAAAGGGAAAACACAGCAAACATACACAGTCCCAGCCGTGTCCTTCACTCAAAATTAAACCAAGCCCAAAAACCTGAACAAAGTATCTCAAAAAATGCCCAAAGTTTATTGACCCTTCCAGAAGAAGTGCATAGCCCCGTAATTTAGATTAATTAGAGACAAACCTCACTCCATGCCACCTTCTGAGGCCCAAAGGGCACTCACGTTTCAACTGAGCATTTAAACTAAAAACTAAAAACACCCACTTCCCTTCACAATTACATGCAGCACATGCAGCTCAAGAGAACACTTCTGCCCCAAACAAAGCATCACACCTTTAAACTGAAACAGCACACAGGAAAAGAGTGTGGTCTCCACTGTAGCTAGGAGAGGGGTAAAGCAAAACATAACAGCATTAAAACAGTTTAATTCTCTTAAAAGTCTTGCACCTTTCAAAACAGTTTAGCATTCACCTTACTCCTAAAAACGATACCCCATGAGGAAATCTTTTGATCACAGGTAAACCATCGAGCACATTGGTAAAATGTAAACGCAGGAGTTTCCAGATAACTGCCTAATGATGTGTTTTTTCCAAATTAACTCAGGAAAGCACAGCTCTCATCCGACAGGACCTTGGTCAAACTGAAAGTGCACCAACAATGCAGCGCCCCGTAATTTCTTCGATGAAAGATTTCAAAGAATTTCTTTGACAAGGACAGTCACTAAAGTACTACAAGATGCATTGACTTTTTTGCATCAATCCCTCGAAAGACATTGTTTATTCCGCATCAAGGTAAGACACCTCTGGGCACCCAGACGAAAGACACCTCACTCAAAGATGACTCTGCAGCCGGCAATTCCTTTCTAAGTTATGGCTTTTTGTATTTTCTTAAGCCCCTCAGAAACTCGATGTATGCCTAACCTTGTCAATTCTGCGTCTACATTCTTACAATGCATGTGCGGAGACCTCTCTCACCTCACATACACTTACACCGAACCAGACCCCGGTATGCCTCATGCACTAAAAAGAGCACTCCTACACATCACCTGGAATCAACACATGACTACCATAGGCACGCAAACTACAAACAAGTAATGTGATATATGTTCATTGCTACCACATGCCATAGGTGCAGACAGGCCTTACCTATCCCAGGAAATAGCCACTGAAAGAACGAAATGCGTAATCTACCTGTACTTATGTAGGATTAAGGTGAAAATCCAACTTCATAGAGTAGAACCCCATAGGGCACTAGTAAACATCACTTGGTATGAGACCAACTCCATTTCACTATATCTCTTCACCGAACCTAGTGATATCCAACCTGAAGTAGACAGGATGTGCAGAAGGGGCACCATGGGGGAGGACATTGTTAGGCCACGTAACTTCATAGAAAAGAGGTTCCTGGAGGTGACAAGACCACCACACCAATGCATAAATAAGTCCCTGGGATGCCTTTAATATCTTTGGGGCCTCTTTCTTTAATGACAAATGGACCCCGGATATGGAATCCCACTGCACGGCCGTTCACCTTAATCATACAGGGGGAAATGAGTCCCATGGTGGGGTGATCAATGCCAGCATAGACACCCTATGCCAGGAAATCTGGGATACAGATATTAATCAGTACAACTGGTTGGAGGGGAAGGAGCAACCCATAATTGTAGGGAATCTTACACTGTACTCATTATGTTTCAGAGCCAAAGGAACCATACCATTGGGAAATAACGAGGGCTCCAACATGATATTATGCACACTGGAACTGCAATGGGGCACCTCCATGCTGATGGATATATACTAGTAATGCAGTGAACTTGCCTACACCCAGCTCGCCCCCGGATGGTGGGGCCTCTGCACCTTCATGACAATACACACCCAAACCCTAGTCATCCCCGGACAAGATCTGTCTGAGTTGGCTCAACATCTATTGCAATAGAAAACAACTCTATTGCATCAGGCTTGAAGGAGAACTGCTGATTATTTTGTCTGCGCTCACTACAAGGACATTCCTGAAAAATGTTGACTGTTTAAAAAAAAAAATGTTTATTGAAATTTCAGAACAATACAGCAGAAGCAAATGACAATAGCATTCATGTCGTACTAATAAAGGAGACTACTAATTCAAGGTGAGTTCAAGATTCATTAAGTATCCGGTGTGCTAGGAAACAGATCTGCAGGCCTACATTAAAGGATTATGGGCCATATGCATCAACACATTTTCCCATAGATTACAGAATGGGCAAAACCCTTTGATGCATCTGGCCCTATGTACCATGTCAGCTGTGTTATAGGCGCCACCAGGTAGTACATGAGCATGCATGGGAATCCAGGAAATATATGTCACAGATCTGAATAGTGGGAGTGGGATTCAACAGAACAAGGATAAAGTAAGTCGAAGGAAGGGAAAGTGAACTGGTGGTGAGACTCTGCTGCTGCCCTTCACTAAGTGTCTGCCCTGTTGCCTGTCATGTGTGCGGGGTGGTTTCTCACATGTATGTATTAGCTCGCAAGTGACCTAAGTGTGGAGCTACCTTCGGCATGTCCACAAAGGCGTGGTATCTGAGTAGTTCGGCCAGTTGTGTCTCTTCAGCGATCTGATCCCCCACCCCTGCAGAAGAATTCACAGGATTTGGTCTATCCTCTGTAGTACAGCAGGAATGGTCCCCCAGCTGTCAGCAAGTGGGAACTTGTGGAGGCCCAGCAGGTCCTCCCTGCGGAGGGCGATATTCCCTACCCTGGCCCAGTTAAGTAAAGAGCAACGCTATGCTATCATGTATGAAGTAATTGGTGGGCTTCACCGTTTTGTGATTAGGCATTTAGCAGTTTCTATTTCCAGGTCTAGGAAGAGAGAGAGGTAACCCTGTGATTCCTACCCCTTTTGACCAGGTGTAAAAGATAGAATGGCATCTGGGCAGGCAGAGTCTGTGCGATGAAAATAGTGATTAATTTTGGCCGGGGTGAGGTATGCACAATCTAAAATAAAAAACGTGATCTGGCTGAATTGCTAGTTGCAGGGAATGTGAGTGGGGCTTTCCAGAGCAGGGGTCCACTCAGATTCAGAGAGGGAACATCTCAAATATTCCTCCCGGTGTGCAGTCATAATATCGAGTCTTTTATTTCGACTGGACAGAATATCGAGTAAAAAATATAGAATGGACATAATATCGACTAGACATAATATAGACAACAAAAATATCGACTAGAGAAAATTAATATCGAATAGAATGGACATAATATCGAATCAAAAATATAGAATGGACATAATATCGACTAGACATAATATAGCCAACAAAAATATCGAATTTAAGGTAAGTTAATAATAAATGTTATTTTTTTGTGTAATATAAGTCTGTAGCGGGTTGTGGGTTTATAGGGGAATAGGGTGGGAAGTAATTTAATTCTAATTAATTAAATATGTTAATTTATTTATTGATATTTATTTAGAATTAATTGTTAATTACTTATTAATTGGTAATTAATTAAAATATAATTGATAATTAATTATAATTGATTAATTGATAAATATTTTAATTTTAGTAATTTATTTTCTGTAGCGGGTTGTGGGTTTATAGGGGAATAGGGTGGGAAGTGATTTAATTATAATTAATTAAATATGTTAATTTATTTATTGATATTTATTTAGAATTAATTGTTAATTAATTATTAATTGGTAATTAATTGAAATATAATTGGTAATTAATTATAATTGATTAATTGATAAATATTTTAATGTTACTAATTTATTTTCTGTAGCGGGTTGTGGGTTTATAGGGGAATAGGGTGGGAAGTAATTTAATTATGATTAATTAAATATGTTAATTTATTTATTGATATTTATTTAGAATTAATTGTTAATTAATTATTAATTGGTAATTAATTAAAATATAATTGGTAATTAATTATAATTGATTAATTGATAAATATTTTAATTTTACTAATTTATTTTCTGCAGCGGGTTGTGGGTTTATAGGGGAATAGGGTGGGAAGTAATTTAATTATAATTAATTAAATATGTCATTTAAATTATTGGTATTTATTTTGAATTCATTGTTAATTAATTTTTAATAGGTAATTAATTAAAATATAATTGGTAATTAAAATACATTTATTAATTTTGAAATTGTAAATTAATTTATTGTTAATAGGTAATTAATTAGTATGAGTAGGCAATTTTTATAATTAAATAATTTTATTTTGTATTTATAAATAAATATTTAATATTTTTTATACACAAGTAAAATATTTTATTTATTTGTAATTGGTATTACTATTTATGTTATTTATATCTATTTGTGAAGTATTTACTTTCCCTATTATTGCACTCTCTGAAGTTGGAATAGTAATTTTAACCCCTACGCTATACAACACTTTCCCTACTGTTGCACCCACTGGAGTGGGTATGCAACGTTTACAACGCAACTTTTACTATGCACTACCATTACAACAAAACTTTTACAACGCAAAAACTTTTACAACGCATACATTTACAAAGCATGTTTTTACAACGCAGATACCTTTACACTGCATACCATTACAACGTAAGTATTGCTAAGTATATAATTATTTTTAAAATGTCATATGTTTGGGTTTTTGGGTAAAGGGGTATTTTTAGGGTTCAGGGTCAGTTTTCAGTTTCTGGGGTAAAGGGGTATTTTTAGGGTTCAGGGTCAGTTTTCAGTTTTTAGGTAAAGGGGTATTTTTAGGGTTCAGGGTCAGTTTTCAGTTTTTGGGTAAAGGTATTTTTAGGGTTCAGGGTCAGTTTTCAGTTTTTGGGGTAAAGGGGTATATTTAGGGTTCAGGGTCAGTTTTCAGTTTTTGGGTAAAGGGGTATTTTTAGGGTTCAGGGTCAGTTTTCAGTTTTTGGGTAAAGGGGTATTTGTAGGGTTCAGCGTCAGTTTTCAGTCTTTGGGTAAAGGGGTATTTTTAGGGTTCAGGGTCAGTTTTCAGTTTTTGGGGTAAAGGGGTATATTTAGGGTTCAGGGTCAGTTTTCAGTTTTTGGGTAAAGGGGTATTTTTAGGGTTCAGGGTCAGTTTTCAGTTTCTGGGGTAAAGGGGTATTTTTAGGGTTCAGGGTCAGTTTTCAGTTTTTGGGTAAAGGGGTATTTTTAGGGTTCAGGGTCAGTTTTCAGTTTTTGGGTAAAGGGGTATTTTTAGGGTTCAGGGTCAGTTTAGGGTTTTTGGGGTACAGGGGTACTTTGTAAAAAAAAAGTAAAATTACATTTAAATTACATTAATTAAATACAATTAAATAAAATTAAATTATATTATAATATTTTAAATTAATTTATATTAAAAAAAATATTATATACTTACCAATACTTACGTTGTAATGGTATGCGTTGTAAAGGTATGTGCGTTGTAAAATCTTGCGTTGTAAATGTATGAGTTGTAAAAGTTTTTGTGTTGTAAAAGTTTTGATGTAATGGTAGGTGTTGTAAAAGTATGCGTTGTAACGTCATACATCCCTGGAGTGGGAATAGTAATTTTAACCCCTACGCTATCCAGCGCTTTCCCTACTGTTGCATCCACTGGAGTGGGAATAGTAAATTTTACCTCTACGCTATCCAACACTTTTGCTAATGTTGAACTCACTATAGTTGTTACAATAAATTTTAACCATTTTCTATGCTACGCTAAAAATGTTATATATGTTTATTTAATATGTTTTTATATATATATATATATATATATATATATATATATATATATATATGTATTATTTTTGGTGATATAATTTTTTTAATTATAGAAATTATTTATTAAAATTACATTTTTAAAATAATTATTTCTAAGTTTATATTAAATATATTTATTACTATATTAGTTTTAACTTAATTTTAAGACATTTAAAAAAATCGATATTTTGACAGTCTATATTTTTGTAAGTCGATATTTTGGAGTCGATATTTTGGTACTTACCTGTTTGTAGATAGGGAGTCGATATTTTGTCACTCGATATTTTTCACTCGATATTTGTGACGTCGATATTATGTCAGTGATCCATTCCTCCCATCTTAATTTTAAAGAGATGACGGAGACTGCGGCATGTTGATGGATTGACGCTGTGAACCATTTGATCAAGTGACCTCCTTCACCCATAACATGTAAGTATTGGACCGTAGAGTGTAAGGAGACTCTGTGGAAAGGCTACCCCATCTGGATGAGAGAGATGCATTGAGTGACTGGTGCAGCAAGAAATGCCCTGGGTGCAGGCCCTGGGTGCTACACGTCCGGCATATGGGATAAGGACACCGTCCTGGGATAGATCGTCGGTGTCTTGGAGTATAGCTGTGTCCCAGTCCAGCAACTCTGCTGCCGTGGTGGTCTGTCCCCCCCTGGGTGCCCTTAGTAAAGGAATGGATGGGGCGTACAGCTTTGTGGTGCGAGTGATAAATAGACAGCATTGGTAGTATTTGTAAGCCACTGAGAATAACAGGGAGTCCGTGCCTCTGGGTCGGGTGCATGAGTAGAACAGGTGCAGGAGTGAGAGGTGGGGCACATAGTGGCTGTGTCTGACAAATGACGGGGAGTCATCCACCGGGCGATCCACTGCATCCAAGAGGCCAGATAATAGTATTCAAAATATGGCGTAGTAAGGCCGCCCTGCCTGGCTGGTAAGTAGAGGTTTTTATGGAGACTGTGCCTGGATGTTCCCCAAATAAAATCCCTAATTGTTTTCTCAAATGTGCAGAAAAAAGCGGGGGGTGTTGAGGGGAAGATTCTAAAAATAATAAAGATGTCGAGGCAGGATCACCATTTTAGTGAGGGCAATCTTGCCAGAGACAAATAGCGGGACAGTCCCCCAGAAGGATATCTGGGATAGAATTGCGTTCACAGCTCTAGTAATATTGCCATCAAAAAGATCAGCCTTACATCGATATATACCGATACCTAAATATCGGAAGGAGTCAAGACACCAAGTTACAGGGACCCCACCCAGAGAGTGCCCCGGGTCTGAGGTGGACACAGAGAAGGGGAACAAGGGTAGACTCTAGCTCTCTGACCCGTAAACCCGATGTAGTAGCAGATAACAACAGCGCCGAACCCAGAGAGGTCGGGATGGAGTGCAGGTCTCTGACGTATAGCAAAATGTTGTCTGCATATAGAGATATTTTATGCGTGCCATCTCCTAGGGGAATTCCCACATCTACATGAGTACGGTTATAGGTTGCAAGGGGTTTTACCGCTAGGAAGAATAGAAGGGGAGATAGGGGGCAGCCCTACCGAGTCCCGCAACCCACAGGAATGGACTTAGGAATGTAGGGACCAGTTTTGACTTGAACGGTTGGGTGTTTGTACAACAGTCGGACTAACCCAGTGAAGAAGGTCCCAATCCCAAATCTGGGCAAAGTGGCAAATAGATAATCCCACTCTAGAGAGTCAAATGTCTTCTTTATCCAAAACTAAACAGCCCAAGTGAGGCCATTCCCAAGGGCATAATCCGCCAACGAAGGTTGAGGGAAGTGTTACAGGCTGGAGCAAATCCATTCTGGTCAGGATGGACCAGAGTGGGGATGAGGGGTGCGAGTCTGTTAGCTAGAATCTTTGTAAGTAAGTTAATAGCAAAGTGGGTGTAACTGATTTTACCTCATGTTTCCATGGGAAAAGCAGATGCACTATGAGAATTCATGTCTGTTTTTCAGTACTCGTACTAGCAAAAATCAGTCTAAAACAAGGGCAATTTAGAACCTAAATTGATAATTTCCAGACCATTCAAGACCACCTTGCATGGCACTACGTGGCTTGGTAAATCTGGAGTAACACTAGGCAGCTCAAGTAACTGCCTTGAGTTACTCTGCCCCAGGGAGGCATTGCATTGGCGAATCATGGGTGATCCCACGCAGCCACTCATGAATATTGGGTCATACCCAGATTTACAGAGACTTCCCAGGGGAGGCGTAACAAAGAGATATATCATTCTTCAGCACATGTAGAATAAGAAAAAATCCTCAGAGGATTGTTTTGTGCAGGAAGATGTCCCCTCCTGCTCAAAAAGAATCCTGTCTGCAACGCAGGCACCCTTGCACCATGATGAATGAAAGGGCTCCTCCGTTGGTGCTAGGAAGCAGTTTGTGCGTAGGCACTGAGCAGAAATGCGCCATATCTTAATGGATATGGCGCATTCCTGCCCTCTCCTTTCCATGCAGCGCAGCATGAAATAATGATAAATATGGCCCAGTGTTTTTACCGTAGTCCGAATGTGCTTTACATTGTTCAAGTGAAGAGCAATCACTTGGTTGAATGGACTTGGTTTCATATCTAACTGAAAATATTTTCGTGTTAAACGTACACTTGACAGGTGTATGAAATATATGATGGTTTGCAACAGGATTTAGCATTGCAGTTTTTTAAATAAATGGGTGGAACATAATTTTAATAACACACACGTTGACATACAGAAATAAACAAACTCACATGCAAACATGCATACGTGCAAACGTTCACCTCCCATCTTACTTTTCCTTTGCGTTACTTCCCCATCAACAGACTAGTCATTTTCTCAGCTGAGAAAACCTCTGGGAGGCATAAGACCTGGAGTTTGGTTTCAACTTACATAAAGTTTGATTGTAGCCCCCAGGGTAAGCAGGAGGATGACAACACCATTGGTTTTCCGTTGCCACAAATCATTTCTCTAATGGGAGCTACAGTCATATTACAGTAAAGTAGATGAATAATCTGTTGTAGCATCCACTTTTGTCATAAACCTTTCCTTCATCTAATTTTTTCTTAACTCCTAGCTACCTATTACACTCACTTGGTCTTCTGAAGGATCTTGTTCTATGCTGGAAGGGAATGGATATTCATAGGATGGGCAATTATCCAATAATATGATAATTGCTTCTTCAAATGTAACTGCTTACAGTCAGTAATACTCAATTGTAATCATAAATGTCTCAAACCCAAATGATTTACCCACAAGGTAATTATGAAACAGAATCAGCAGATTTTAGTTTAAATTTCAAACGTTTAGGGATTTTGTAGATCAAAAAACAAGAGCATTACGAATGAGATAGCATAGAGCCGTAATGTCAAATTAGTAAAGGATTTAAGGGATGGCAGGGGAAACATCTTCCTCACCCTAGGCAAATTAAGACTCCTACAGTGTATATGTCGATAGGAAAAGTTGAGCCTCATACAAACCCTCAGGAAAGTTGAACAAAGTTCCAAGTAACTAGCTCCAGTTCATTAAAGACAGCAATCTGACTCAGTATGTTGCTACAACAGCAAAGTCACAGCAGGATGACGTGAACTCTTCAGCAGAAAAGGTTTAAACTGAGCTAGCACACCGGTCAACCTGTGATGTTACACACCTATGTGTGTAACATCACAGGTTGAGTCAGTCCTCAAATGTCCCAGCCGTCGCGTCACACTCACGCTTTCACTCCCCTTGCTGTTCCAAAATTTGAGCATTTATACTCCATATGTTTCCAGTGTGACACCCACTGGCATCATCAAAAATGTCAGACCACTTGGTTTTCATTGGGCAGTTCAGAATGAGGTGAGGGTGATGTAGTAGGAAAGAAGATACAAACCCAGCAAAATTCAGGAAATTAATTACGCAGTTTCCTTCAGTCACGTAGGCATAGGATAATGCTGAACAATGGGATATTTTAGAAGAGTAATGCGAAAGATCGACAATATGCTTACCCAAACAGCTGTTCTAGGATGTTGCTAAATTGTTTCATTTGCACCATTCTGTCCAATGGATGTCAAAAGAAACAGTTATTAGCTCAATTACATTTTTCAAGTTTGGTGAGCTTCCCCATGCGGTTCAAAATATTCAGTCTATGATTTCACTGGAAGAAGGAATGATATATATGAGGCCTACATGAATTTCAGCTAATATAAAACAATAACCATGTGAAATTGTGAATCACCCATTATTAGGAAACTAACATATAAGTCCAGAAGACATTAAAAATATTTCAGTTCTGATCACAAATAATACATGTAAGCATACGGTACTCATAAAAGTTTTATAAGTATCAACGCTTCACATATTGAAAAATAGCTATTAATCTCATCGTATTAGTGTTATTCAGGGATTACATATATATCAATATAAATAAAAATGTAAATGTTTGTTTGTTCAAAATTTCAAATCTCCGAAAGGTCTTCACCGATTGCTTTGAAATTTTGACACAACGTTGGATTCGAATACGCGCGTGTTTTTATATACACAACGTTGGATTCCAATACGCGCATGTCGAATACGCGCGTGTTTTTAATCGAGAGCCCGAACAGGCACATAAAAATGGCAATGTTCTTTGTTGAAAATCTTAAATCTCCAAAATTTCTTCACCGATTGCTTTGAAACTTTGACACAATGTTGGATTTGATTAAGCGTGTGTTTATATATACACAATGTTGGATTCGAAAATGCGCGTGTCCAATACACGTGTGTTTTTAATCGAAAGGCCAAACAGATCCTATCGATTTGGTTGCTGCGCAACAACTACAAAGGACGCATAGAGACAATAGTACACATATAATAAGATGGACAGTTGGTGTCAGGATGGCAGACCCGGAAGTGGGTGGAGGGAGGGGGGAGGAGTTGGTTCACTTTGCAACATTAAGAAAGGACGCGTAGAGACAATAGTCTACATATATTAGGATGGACAGTTGGTGTCAGGATGGCAGACCAGGAAGTGGGTGGAGGGAGGGGGGAGGAGTTGTTTTACTTTGCAACACTATACACATCATTGGATTCGAATACGTGCTTGTAGAATACGGGCTTATTTTTGAATCGAAAGGCAGAACAGACCCTATCGATTTGCTTGCTGCGCAACAACTACAAGGGGCGCATAGAGACAATAGTCACAAAAACATATTGCAAGCTTCTGGCAGCTAGTATATACATATACATATATATATATATTCCCTCCAGTGGGCCTCAGAACTTCGTGCCAGTTTGCAATATGAATACCTTTGTGCTGCCAACAGGAAAGAAAAGTTCATCCTTGCAGACCTCTGTGCTTTAATGGCGGTACATAGAACCCAACTGGGTGAAAATTATTGCTGCACTACATGAGGGACTACAAACCCCAGAAGGCAAGGTTATTTTGCGAGGCCCACCAGAGGGCGAGATGACATTAATTAGCGCAGTGTGTGCAGCGCATTTCTGTGATCCTTTCAGGCTTCCCTCGGATGAAGGAGCAGGAGCTCCGAAACGCGTCAGGGACATGCAAATTCAGACATGAAATGCCGGTTTGAAAATAAAGTGTTCGAATGAACTTACCTTTGTGGAGTGGCGTCCTCAATGCTTCAGGGCAAATGTTTGGAATAACTATCACGCGACAGCGTAGAACGCTTATAATGGTGTAAGCTTAGTCAATTCTTAAAACATTCTGTTTATATATTGGTAAATAACATGCACACTTGGACTGAACTTTTCCAAAATTTTCTTTCAGGACCACCCCTCAAGACCTATTAGAAAGTATCCAACGTACTCACTACACTCGCTCATTATGTGTGGGACTGACAGAAACATTTTTCCAAGGCTGCTTTGAGATTTTCTAACGTTCTTTTGTGAATGTTATATTTTGCTATAATTTAGTGCTGCTAAAGAAAAGTGATGTTGCAGGTCATCTATTATTGCACATTTATGATCCAATTCGAAAGTAGTGGAACTATTGTGATGTAGGTCACCTGTCCATTGTACATTCTTGTTATAATTTGTAATAAGTGGGAACCTGACACTATAAAGGAGCTATTTGGAACCATACAACAAAAGAAGTTGCAAAGCAACATGGTTCTACCATTGGCTCTTCCTATGCTGCCCCAGAAGTGTTTGCTTATGTAACAATGAAGCTATGATTGACCTGGCCCTGTCTTTGTCTTGCCCTGAGGCCCAGCACCAGCCTTCATAGATCAGTATTCCATACTCTTCTGCTTTTCTGACTGCTTTGGTGTTTCTGAGCTGCCATTAACCATGTGATGTGCTCTACAACCCATGATCTTATTCTGTTGGGTCTTGACAGTACCACTTCTAGTCTCCCCTCCTTCACAAAATAAGCCCATTCATCCTTTGGTGCTGGGTTGTGAGGAAAATTGAAATTAAATAGTTTAGGGGCATGCACTAAGGACACTGGTTTCCAAGATGTGTCTACTACATCATAACACCTGCATGCAATCAGATGCAGAAGATGATATTTCCTGATTCTAAAGCTTAGTATGTATTTAACCTCAATTTCAGGATGTCCCTAAACTTTAATTTCTGAAGCAGGTTGAGGGTTTTGGGTTTTCTTAGCTAACTGCATCTTGGTAATGTGAAATACTGCATGAATGGTGAATTATTTATGAAATTTAAGCTTAACTCCTGCATAATCCACCAACCCAACTAGGAAAGAACCAACAAATTGTGGAGTAATCTTAGAACGAGAATCTGAAATTGCTCAATTTGTGATGGACAGCGAACCCAATCCCCCACTGGCATCAGTTGAGCATGGTAATGTGTGTACATATGCTTTTTATTGGAGGCCTTAGCTACCATTAGATATCTGATAGTGGGCTTATGACTGTACAGTAGAGACTGAAGCAAGGTCTACACCAATAGTCTGTTGATAGGTCCAAAAACAGAAGGTCATACTCTAGGGTGAAATACATAAGTTCAAATGAAAGTCGAGTATTTCAAAGACTATGTGGTTTATTTACAAGCCACTTGCGCTGCTGATGCATCACTTTTAATATGGGAAAAAGGGACATACTGGTGGTGCAAGGGGCTGGTAAATAAACCCATATGTAGTGAATTATTGTAAGCAACTTCAACCAGGCAGACCAAGAGACCCATTCTGATACGAAGCACTACACGTATTGTTTCAATAGCTGGAATATCTCTGTCAGCCCTTCTGTGTGTGGGTGGCAGCTAATAAATTTTAAATTGATCATGCCTTATTATTAAAACAGTGTACTCCAAAATCTAGACATGAACTAATATGCCAATTTGTTATAATGACTTCAGGAAGATCATGTAGCAATACTACTCCCTTTACTGTGTAATGGGACAATTCCAAATAAAACCAGTAAGCTTTGAAAAAGAAAATAGAGGACTAAGGGCCAGATGTGCGATCCTTTTTTGCGCTCGCAAACAGGAGATTAGCCCGTTTGCGACAGCAAAAAAGGGTAATGGCATGTACAAACATTATTTTGCTGGTCGTTTGCGACTCTTGCTATTAGGAAGGGGCGTCCCTTCTTTATAGCGAGACTCACTGCCATGTACTATTGTTTTGCGACCCCAAAACATTCGCAGTTTAACACCTACTTCTAGTAGGTAGTAAACTACTCACAAATGGGAAGTGGTCCCCAGAGGACCCCTTCCCCTTTGTGAGTGTGTGAGAAAATATTTTTTAGGAGCAGGCAGTGGCCCAGAGACCACTGCCTACCCTTGAAAAATGAAACCAAAAAGTTTCATTTTTCTTTTTTAAAATGCATCCCGTTTTCTTTTAAGAAAAATAGGCTGCATTTATAAAAAAAAATGCTTTATATAAGCAATCCCAGACATGGTGGTCTGCTGACTCTAGCAGGCCACCATCCCTGGGAGTGCTAGCCATTCCCAATGGGGTTGCAAATTGCTCTTGCCTCATGAATATCAATGAGGCATGCAATTTGCGACTCCTTTGGGATTCACTAACAGTGTCTGTGACACTGTTGTATATTGTATTTTGCAATTTGCGAGTCTTAAAATGTAAGGGTCGTACATCTGGCATTGGAAAGTCTTGTAACATGTCATCAGGCTTAATATAAGAGCCGTTATTCTGACACCCAACAACATAATTGGAAACATACTCTGTGACAGCATTCTTGATATTGGGCGTCTATAAAATCCTGATAACTAAGGACCTGATTTAGAGATTAGGGGTCAGGTAACCAAATCACAAATGTGACAGATATCCTGTCTGCCTTATTACTAGTGTTTTGTATCCTTTGACAGTTGTAGTAAGGTAGATTATATATCTGTCACATTTGTACTGGAGGAACCCAGTTGCCAAAATTTAGATTAGGGCCTACGTCTTCCTTATACCCATATGGCATGAACGGGGGATTAGCAAAACAAAGATGGATATGGGTTATTTGTAACTGGGTGTTTTTTTAATGAATGCTTTATTGTTCTTGAAAAGCAGCCCTTGGCATTGCTTCTTGCTTGTCAGATGCTGCTGTATCCATTTTCCAGTATTAACTTGCTTCAAGGGTTGTCAAATTTGTTCAGGGAGCATAGTTTTAGAGCACCTCATTGACTGATGTGGTGCCAAGGCCCTCAGAAGAGGATCAGGTGGTACCTCCTTCCCTTGTGGCGATAATATTTCAAATAGAATAATTGATTAACGAAATACCAAAAAATTTCAAACATTCACCCCCAGTACAGAGATCTGAGCCTAAATCCATTTTTTTTCCAGACCCAGCCATATGCAAATTAGTTTTGACACTGCTTCGCATTGAAAGAGTCCAGCTCAAACTACCAAGCCAGGTCCTCTGTGGACCAGTTTCAGGGTATCACCCATTATAAGCCAGGCTAGCTTGACTTCAGTGGCATGGGGAGCACGAGACCCACGTCTGGACATACCTGTCCCATTCGAGGGACAAATGCAAGAACAAGTGATGGATGGCATGCTGAACAAAGTCAAACATTCACCCCAGTACAGAGATCTGGGTCTTAATCATTGTTTTCTGCTCCCCATGCTATTCCCGATTGGACCCAGCCATATGATCTTGGCTCTTGCTCCCCATGGGAACAGTCCAGGCCAAACTGCCAGGCCAGGTCATCCCTGGACCAGAAACAAGCATCCTGGGGCTGTTTTGAGGTATAACCCGCTCATAGGCCAGGCTAGCTTGATTCAAATTGTATGGCAAGCACGGCAAGCACGGAACCCAAGTCTGAGCATACCCATCCCATATGCAGAAGATTCCCACAAACTGGTCCCAGGATGCTGATTTCTGGTCAAAGGAGTACTTGGCCTAGCAGTTCAGATTGGACTTTCCCCATGGGGAGCAGGGTCAAGACTGATTTGCTTATGGCTGGGTCCAAACTGAGGTACCATGGTGGGCATAAGAATGATGGATTTAACCCAGATCTCTTGATTGGGGTGAGTGTTTGAAAATTTTAAGGACTCCGTTTATCTCCCTATTGTGTTTGCTAGGTTCGGCCTAATGGCCAAGGGTATGCCCAGACAGGGGTCTTTTGTTCGCTGTGCCACTGGATTTAAGCTAACCTGGCTGATGAGGGGGGATGTCCTGAAACTGGTCCGATGATGCTTGTTTCCAGTCCAGAGAGGACCTGGCTGGGCAGTTCAGGCTTGACTGTTTCCATTGTAGGCTGTTTTCCATATTGATGGGTCTAAACTGGAGTGACATGGTGAGCAAAGGAAAGATGGATTTAACCCAGATATACTGACTTGGGGTGAGTGTTTGAAAATGTTCAGCACTCCGCTCAACATCTTGTGTTTGAAATAATAATGTGACCTTGCCTTGTTGAATTTCTGGTCTACATACAATTTTGTAGTAAAACGGTGAAAAGAACAAGAACCATCTACCATGTCTAGGGCTGGCACCCTCAATTTCTTATAGTCATTTCATACTGTTACAGAGTATTCAGACCTCTCTAAATAATGTCTCCAGTAGGTAAATGCCTTTTGATGGCAAGTAACTCTCTATTAAAAATGAACTAATTATTTTCTGGTGCTGTTAAGGATCTAAAGTAACAGGTCAAGGGATGGATTTTGAGTCTCTGGATATCTTTGGAACAGTATAGTACCAATTGCAAAAGAGGAAGTATCTGTTTCTACAAAAAAGGCTGTGAACAATTTGTATGGCATATGTATATAACAATGTATGTATGTTAAAGGCAGTGGAGTGCTGAACAAGATCCAAGATGAGTGCAAAATCAACGAGTGATTGGAGAGGTAGCTGGATATGACCAGTCAATGCTTTGTGATGTAGTGTTCTTTAAAAAGGTGAATTTTCAGCTTGTTTCCGAATTAAAGTTGTGTTTTACGGTCATGAAGGATACAGGAATGTTGTCCCATATCTTGAGTACAGAGATGCAAAGGGCCTAATGCCTTGTTTTTTTCTTTCTTACACTTGTTTGTAGTCTGATGTTGTTCTGGCTGGGGTGTGCCGAGAACCACCAGAGATAAGTCTGTGAGATAAGTAGGGGGCTGGTTATGATGGCTTTATAAATATTGCATCTGGGATTGAAGATGGTGCAGGCTGGCAAGGGTACTACATGAAGTTCTTTCATGATGGGGGTGAAATGATCTTACATCTTCAGAATGAGGATGCAATGTACTGTTTTGGAAGGTGGTTTATTAGTAGGTGCAGGTAGGTACCTACAGTTAGTAATAGCACCACAATCCCAATTAAGGTCCAGTTAAGTTTCATTAAATTAATACTTGCTTAATCCTTGGTAGCTTGGCTCACGAGCAGTCAGGCTTAATTTAGAACACAGGTGTGTAAAGCATTTAAAAACACCAATTTGGCAAATAAGTAAGAAGCAACACACAATAAAATCCAACAACAATTTATAAAAATAGGAAATATTTTTATAATCAAAATTAAACCAAAGTAAAATTCAATGTAGGAAGCACAAGAATCAAATTTTTAAAGATTAAAACTAAAACGAGCACGTAAAAGCAAATAGCTTCCGAAGGGTTAATAAAGGTGACGCTTGACCAGGACAAAGTCAACAATTCAGGCCATCTGCGATGCAACACTTTTATACTTACTTCAAGAAGTGTTTCTTAATGCAGGAAAGTGGTCAACAGCACCAGCCAATGGTTCAGAAGCTCAGGTTTGCCTCTTGTGGTCTGGGACTACAACTCCCACAATGCACCTGGTCAATCCACGTAAAATTCAGGTGAAGCTTGTCAGCTGGAGTTGTCCTTGTTGTTGATGTTGAAGGTAGCCCTCCTGGGACTTTCCTACCTGTTTTTGATAAGGGAGTCCACTTCTTATCTTTTAAGACAGGCAAAGGCTTTTGTTGTGAAGCCTTGTGAGTCCCACAGGTGCAGTCCTTATGATTGCAGTCATCATGTGGTGCAGACCAGGGATTCAGAAAGACAGTCCTTTTTCTATTGATATCACAGTCAAGGATCTGAGTTGCTCGACAGCTCTCCCATATTTCTCCAGGTTTCTGGGCTGGCAAGATGGGGGTACCCTTGACCAATGGGGTGCAGGGTGCCACTCTCTGTGATGACCCCCTTCTTAGAGGTGTGGCATTTTCTTGTCCCAGAAAGCAGTGTTCCACAAAAATCAAAATGGAGAAAATCTCTCTGGGAAGTTTAGGTCTGGCTAACATAACCCACAAGGGTGGCTAGTGTGTCCCTACACTCCCCTTCCAGCCCTCTCCTAATTAATTTACAGGGCTCCCATCTGGCGGGGGTGTAGGAAGTGGGGGTGGGCCTAGTTCTTGTCCTCATAAACTTTCTCTCTTTCAAAGACCAGTTTAGCTACCCTACCCTCTTCCTGTCCTGGCATTAGCAGGTAGCAGACCTCCTCCCACCATGTGTCTCTTTTGTCTCAGTGCAGACCACTTCTCACCTCATTAAGGCAGATTGGCTCAGTCTGTTAAAGGTTGGCCAATCAAAAGAAGCTGCTACAGAGCTGAATTGTGTAACTTTAAGAAAGCAGTTTTGTAACTTATTTCCTATAATAGTTATAATAAATCCAACCTTGGCAAGTAACTGTATTCATTGTAACTATTAATGTGACACTTTCAATTATTGTTTTAAATCTCTCCTGGCAAAAGATACACTTTAAGAATGTTAAATAAAGCTTTCACGCTAGCCTATGGAGGCATTGTACTACAATGGGGAAAAAGGAAGTTGGCAGTTTTTCTCTCACCAGGACAAACTTAAAACATCTTTTATAATGTCTCTGCTTCTTTTAACATTGCACCCTACCCCAGGGGCACCTGGGCAGGTCATAGGGGTGACTAATATGTAAAGATAAGGTAGTCTAAAACATTGGAAGTACTTTTAATTCCATAGTCAAATCTGGGCATATTTATATTTTAAAAGCAGCCTGCAAGGCAGGGTGGCTTTTAAAATGACAGCAGTCAACACAGCAGTGCATACTTAAGTGTATTAAATCTACTTGGCCTCTAAACCTACGTGCCCTACCAAATACTAGGGACTTACAGGTAGGATGTCAGAACCAATGATAAGTATATCCAATTATCATGTATCTTTTAACAGAGCACAGCCCCTGGCCCTGGTTAGTAGGACCCAGGGTACAATCAGGGTCAGTAGCCACTAGTATCAGTCAAAAATGGATGGAAAAATGTGAGGGGACACTGCAACAAGCGCTGTTTTCTCACACAATGCAACATTCAAATACCCTCAAAGGGTGCCAGTGCATAGTCTGGAAGGTCAGGAAGCAGGGCGTTACCTTCCTCCAGATACAAAAATGTGAAGACTTGCAGAGCTGTTCTGAAGTCGTTTTCTGGAAAAATATGTTTTACCTCCTTTAGAAGAGAGAGCTGGTACCAGTCCATCTTTGTTTCTTTGACAGTGTGTTCCTTTACAATGAAGTTGGTGTCCAGGCTTAATCCAAGTGTCTTGGAATTCAGTGAACATTGGAGTTCAGTTTTGTCAAGGTTCATGTCATTGAGCCAAGTTTGTACTGGTTTTTGTTTGTTGTTCTTGGCAAATAACTGGAATTATTTCTTGGTTGGGTTGAGTATTAGGTAGGTGCTCAATAATTCCAGGTCTGGATGATGTGCAGGCTGTGTTTGAAAAGTTGGGTGTCTGAAGTAGAGGATACTTTCAAGTAGCGTTGTGTACCATCAGCGTACTGGTGAAATAGTGATGGTGTTATCTATGACTAGAGTACCAAACTGCTCCAGGTAGAAGTTGAAGAACATAGTAGACAGCAGGGAACAATGGTGATAGGGATCTTTTTGGATCTGAAGATGTGTATGTGAACAAACAGGTGTTGGTTGGAAAAGTAGGAGGAGATCCAGTAGGAGGAGACATAATATAAGTGTGCAGATGAATGCTTTCTCTAATGCTTAATAGTCATGTTCATTTTCTGATACTCACTGAAAAGATATTTTTTTTTCATAAGTTCAATAATAGGTATGACTATTTGAGATTAGTTTTCCATGAACTGACTTCAAAAATAAGTGGAGGATAGGAATTTCTCAATCTGTTTAAAGCTTGCTATTCTAATAGCGCCTTTCTTTTCGAGGATCCATTTAAATTCCTTTATCAAAATTAAGTAATCGAAAGAAAGATAACTGGTTGGTTTATGAGCTACACTTCCCTGCGTTAGCATACAGAGAGTTCTTGCTGAGTTGAAATTGTACATCACACTTTGATATTCCAATATGTCTGAGAATATTAAGATATCATCCAAATAGATGACAGTTAGCGTATTTAGTCTGTCATGAAAGAGATAATTTATAAATTGCTAGAAGGCTTTTGGTCTATTATATAGTCCAAATGGCATGAATAGATATTCATAATGCCAATACATAGTGTTAAAGCCATCTTCCATTCACCTTCTTCCTAGATCCTTACCAGATTGTATGCACATAGGACATCTAATTTAAAAAATATCTTGGCAGTCTTCACTGGATTAAATAGACCTGAAATTAGGGGAAGAGGATATTAGTTGCAGACCATGATTGCATTTACCTGTCTGTAGTCTACATAGGGTTGAAAGTCACCATCTGCTTTGTGAATAAAGAAAATTGGATCACCACCCCAGGCATGGAGATGGAGAGATAAGTGAATTCTTTGGTGAGTTTTTATTCAAGGTAGGCTTTCAAGACTGCATCATACTTGCACCAGCTAGGTATATTATCCTATGAGAGCAGGTAAATGGTACAGTCCTAAATATGATGTGATGGTATGGCATCACCCCACCTCTTATTCAACACTTTCAAATTCTCATTATGGTATACAGCCTTTACAACAAAACTTTTACAACGAACTACCATTACAACGAAACTTTTACAACGCAAACTATTACAACGCATAGCGCTGGGGGCGCTCTAGGATAGGGAATAGGTTTAATGTACTATCCAACACCTTCCCTACTATCCACGGGGACTGGAGTTGAAATAGTAAATTAAACTATTCACTATCCAGCGCCCAAAAGCATTATGCGTTGTAATGGTATGCATTGTAAAACTGCGATGTAAAGGTAGGCGTTGTAAAAGTATGCGTTGTAACGTCATACATCCTCTCATTATATCTGTGGGTCAATGAAAATCTCAGACTTCTCCTGTAAGGCAAAACACGTCAGTGTTTGATAAATTGATGTCTCTGTTCAGGGGCAATAATGTTGAGGACAATACTCAGAGCTAAGAGTTATTTGTTCTTCCACTCAGTTAATCAAACAATATGGGTTCTGAGCCAGGTTGTCCCTAATGTCAAAGGAAACACTGGATAGTTAATTACATTTAAGGTTAAAATTTCTGCTTGTCCATTATCCATCATCGTTATATTAGAATTAATATCCCTAAGTACATTGACAGAGATCAATGGATCAAGCCCTAAGATGAATTCAGCAAGTTTTAGTCTTGTAGATTGATCTCTTTATGTGTTCAAAAGGACTTCTCAATAAAATAACCTAAAACGCCATAGTTCATCATTGTCAAAGTTTTACAAACACTCTTAGGAATAGTAATAGCCAAAGGAATGTGGAAGTAGATGTTCTTAGTAGGGAACTCTTCTTTTTTAGCTATGTTCACCTGCGATTTGCTGTTCACAGTGAAGGGCAATTTCTTATGAAATTACTTCGTTTCATACAATGTAAGCATAACCCCTCCCTTCCTTTTCATTTACATTATACCGGGATATGGCTTTCCACAATAAAATAAGTGTGGGGCACCATCATACTTTTCCGAAGGTGATAGGTTCTTTTAGGTGGCAGTGGCTCCAGGTCCTACAGGATAATGTGGTTTATTAGAAGAATTTGAAGTAGAGAGTCCAGCTGCAACATTAGCATCATTAAACACAGCTGTAGGTATTTGCAGTTTTGCCATTAATTCCATTAACTTTGTTAAGAAGAAGGTTTGCACTTGTCTGCTGACCAGCAAGTTGTCCTGAATTGTCACAATAGCTTGAGCCATTCCATTAAAGGGAGTCTAACAATCCATCACAATATGAAAATAGTGAGAACTTAGTGACAGGAGCTGCAATGATAACCCACCAAACCTCCTCTCTAAGGAGACCATAGGACCTTTAATTTAAATTTTGTCAGAGCCAGGGCACTCTCCCCAGCAGGAAGCGAGAAATGATGGGTGTGGGATGGAAAAAGGAAGACACCAAATACTATGCTCGTCTTTCACAGGCCTCATACAATGGATAATGCTAGTGGCATAGTACTGATATCAGCAACCCTCCCCCACAACCTAGTAAGGTAGTAAGTACACTCTGCATTAAATAATCACGCTACACAAAGTTTGTTGGAAAACAGTTTGCTGCAGGTTGATTTCATACATGAAATATGCCAACGTGGTGGGTTAACTTACAAGCAAACCAAGGGCAGGCAGCAATGAGTCACCTAAGCTGCTCACCTGCCTGATGAGACAGCCGGCACCTTGGCCAACCCAGTCGGTGCTACCATTTATCTTGGGATTTTCTCCTTTAAATACCATGGGCCACCAGTCCATGATTTAATACACACCCTTTTTAGGGGCCGAGGGTTGCAAGGCAAGCCCCCGGTTGTTCAGGGTTACAACCGCCTGAAGGACTGGTGAGGCACCGACGTTTCCATCCAGGGTCCTGCCGTAAAGATCCTGGGGTTTTTGCACGGAGCACCCCTGCTGTGCTCCATGAACTGGTACCCCTATGTACCGATCAGCCTCCAGATCACCCCGTAACTCTGCCTGCAACACAAATTAACATTTCAATAAATGTATCACATTGCAAAGAAATCCAGCTGCCTGCACACTGGGTATGAGGTAGGGAGGGTGTCAGCGGGTTCAGCGGGGGGAACAAAGAGGACGGCCACTGGGACATAGGGGACTCCCGCGGGGTGTCCCAGTGCATTGATACCTTGGTGGAAGTGCCAGAGTGCGGCACTAAGGTGGCCTCCTTTTTACAAGGGTGCACTATGTGGACCACGGGCAGCCACACTCTCCAGTGGATCTTAGTCTTTGGTCAGTGGATTTTACGAAGTTCCAAAGGTCCCCACAGTCACCAACCATGGGACCCGGAGACCGTTCCATGCTCAGGAGTGTCAGGACAGCAGAATGGAAAGTATAAAAAGGTGAAAGTAGCAGCCAAACTGGGAGACTTCGAACACGCCAATGTTTCACAGATGAATGGCATGACATCTGCAGTAGTGGCAAGACTAAGGCATAAAAGGGGAAGGAAATGCAGAGAAAGAGAGAAAGGGAAGAACAGAAGTGCAGGAACTGATACAGTGAACATAATATCCCCAGTAGGAACCTCAAAACCAAGCAAGCTGTGAGTTAACATGGTTCCACCAGTAGTGTTGGATTACGGAGGTCTGAAGCCCTGATTGATACAGAAATGTCTTTGCCATGCAAGGCCTCCCTGCTACTCAGCCCCAACCTCCAAACACTTGCATACCATACTTTCGAACCTTCTCTATTGCTGCAGGGCTTCTGAGTTATTTTTCACATGGATGTGCTCTGGAACCCACTGCTCTTTCCTCTTGCTTCATGAAAATTCTGCAACATTAAATAATTACCGTGGACTTCTGGGGTCGATTAGAAAAATGCTCCATAATACTGCAGTACAGAGTGCACCACATTTCCAATTCAAAGAATTGTTGCTGTACAGTAAACAGAAATGCATGTGGTAAAGACATTTGAAGGTATTTGAACTCTATGGCACCAAATGTCAGTGATACCAGGGCCAGGTAATTCATACGTTGCACTCCGGCAGAATACTTTTCTACCAACATTTGAACTAGTAGTGCCTATCCTGTACTTAATGGCTCAATAATACGTTAATCACACAGGGAAGAGCCCAAATGTTGACATGCAGCCCTGCACTGTCCTAGACAGCATCCCCAAATGAACAACAGTCACAATTTTAATGCATTAGAAATTATGCTAAATAGGGTGTGGCTTGGCACCCAGTGGTGATGGCGGTGCCTGAGTGAGGCTCCGCTGCGGCTCCGGGAGACGTACCTCTTCGAGACTGCTTTTTCCTGGTTGGTGGGTATGCTGCAATATCGGAATGCTCCGAGACACTACCGCGACCCCTGAAACTGCTCTTCATGCCTTCAGGAGAGAGAATTGTGTCGCAGTAAGTTGATGGACCTGGCAATTCACGCGGCCGCCATTTTGTGATGCCAGACGTGCCTGCTCTTCTTTGCCGGTTTACGAAGCTCCCTGTTTGAGGACGCCTACTAGTTTCCTGGCTCCTGTTTTGCTTCATGAGGTTATGCTTCGCTACTGCTCTGCAGCTCTGTGCTTCTTCCCAGCTCTCTGCATGCTGTAATTTGATTGCCGCCTCACCGCCATTTCAGACTGCCATTTTGAGACATCTTGAGTGCCTTCTTCATTCTCCTTTGGCTGTGGGGGCCTACAAATGAGGGAGGCCGCTTCGCATGCCTCTAATGTTGCCAAAAGCTGCTTATAACCTTGCTGATGACTTGGTGAGTGGAAACTTTGTCCTTCAGCATGTTCTTCAACTTCCATCTTCCTATTGATTCAGTATGAGCCTTTGTGGATTTTAGCAGTTTGATCACCTTCGCCTTCGTCACCAGGGGTAACTTTTGGACTTCCAAGTCTCCATATATTGTTTGGCAACCTGCACATAGTGAACCCAAGGGCTACAGCTTTTCTCCTTTTTGCGGTTTCCCGCACCTGCTTAGATGTGCTCTTCCCTATACTTGCGCTTCTCATTGGCTCTACTTGGTCCAACTATGTATTACGAACCTCATTCTCCAGGTTCCGTTTGATCCTCATCTACCACCTTGCCTGTGATGTACGCTTAGCACTCCTAACACCTGATATTATTTGATGATACCTATGACCTTTACCTCACGCAGGCTACCCTTTCCGCATTCATTATAGCCTTTTCTGCGGCATTACTCATTTCGTTGCGCATGCAGCACATATTGCGTGACCAACACATTCCTACTTATACTTCATGGGTAGGCTTCAGTATATATCGCTCCTACCTCACACAACAAAGACTGCTTTTGTGAAAAATTCCAAAGTTTTCTCTGACTTCTCCAAACTAGAGGATTCCCTCACTTAGTCTGGCTCTGATACAACGATGGACCCCTCCCAACCGACACCGGGGAAAACTAACACTAAAAGATTGAAAAAATACCCTCCCTCCCTACTTAAACAATCTATACCTGTCCCAATGGAGATCTTGTTGGAGGAAATAAGGTCCTTTCGCCCTTTTCTGGAGGAAATTAGGGCCTTGCGCCCCTTTATGGAGGAAACCAACGTCAAGCTCCAAGCTCTTACTGATAATTGGTCACAGATTGACACAAGGGTTTCTTCAGTTGAACATTCCGTTACATCTCTTCAGGAAACGTGTTCCACAGTGTCTCATCTAAATTCACAAGTGTCCACTCTCCAGAGGCAAGTGGAGGAGTTGAAAAACAGGAACAGGCGGAACAACCTCCGCATTTATGGCTTGGCAGAAGGACTCGAGGGCTCGGATTCACTGACCTTTTTCAAATCTTTTCTACCTAAACTTCTTCGTTTACCAGAGGGCACGAGTCTCAATATCCAGCGTGCTGATCGTCTGGGTCGGCCATCCACTTCTGCTTCTCCGTCACAAAGACCAAGATGCGTCATTCTTTATTTTCTGGAGTACACTGATCTTTTGAAGGTCCTCTCAGCTGCCAAATCTTCTCCAAAATTAACATGGTCTGGCTCTTCTTTGTTCTTCGCTCAGGACTATGCAAAAGCCACTGCTAATTGTCGGAAGGCCTTCCTGAATATGAGAGAGGACCTCCACTCGATGGGCGCTAGATATGGCCTTTATCATCCTTGTTTGTTCAAAGTCACCTACAACAATCGCACGACCACCTATGAAGATCCGGTACGCTTGCAAAGCTTCATCAATGCACATAAGACTTCTGCCATGGACTCATCTGGACCTTCATCCTCCTTCCCTGGCTGAGTTGCAGTCTTACCTGTTCCCATAATGTTCTCGTTTTGGCTCTCTTTAGTTTATCTAAGGGCCGTGTTATCTTACCCTGACTGTTGTTGCTCTCTTTAAGTTGCACTGATGTTTATCGTTGTTATGTTTTCCAATTTCACTTTTGCCTTTAGCCTAACCTCTTGTTTTTCCCTCTCCACCTCCACAGGAACCCTTCCCCATTTGATGATGACTCCCTGGCCTCCCGCCTAGCCGATCTCGGATGTGTTGCCTTGCCCATGTGGTTCCATCCCCCCTTGGTTCCTTCTTGTTTTCTCCTTCTGTAGGTATGTTTCTTCTATATTTCTTCCTTTTGTTCCTCTTTTTGTTTTGTACTTCACCTCTTATGTTCTTTCTTTCTTGTCTGTACATGGATGGTGTTCTTCTTTACCCGGGTTTTGCTCACTCCTGTGCTTTCCCTCTCTCCACTTTGACCCTTTCCCCCCCTTTTCTCATTCTTACTCTGTTTCTTGCTCCCTTTGCCTTCTTCATGCTCGTTGCTTCTTTTTCTTTTTTCCCTTTCGCATCTATGACACGCACTTATTCCTTCTCTTTCATCTTTTCTCATGGGTTTTTTCTCCAATTTTGTTTCTTGTATTTACTGTAGACTACTTTGTATAGAATGTCATTGAATATAATTTCATGGAATGTTAAGGGTATTAATTCTCCAATCAAGCGTCAGAGAATTTTGTCCCACTTAGCCAAATTAAGGGGCCGATTAGGATTGCGGTTTTTCCGCATCCTCCGGGCCGGCGGAAGTGTCCGCCGGCCTGGAGGATGCGGAAAAACCGCGGCGGAGACTCCAAAGACCCACCGCCAAATTAGGATGGCTGGTGGGTCTGATAATCTGTCCGCCGCTTTTCCGCCGCGGTCGGAAGGCGACCGCGGCGGAAAAGCACTAACATGTCTGGTGGTGTCTATCAGACACCGCCAGGCATATTAGGATGTCTGAAAATATATGCTTTTCCGCGGCGGCTTTACCGCCGTGGAAAAGCATACGGACCTTCACTTCGGGGGCCCGTTGCGGGCCCCCTGGGTGAAGGTGGGGTGGGGGGTGCACATGGGGGGTACCTATGGTACCCCCCTGCATTTGCGTGCACAATGCAGCAGGCACCGCGCGGTGCCTGCCGCTTTGTGCATGCAAATGCTGTGCATGGATTTTTTACATTGCGGCGGGTGCAGCTTGAAGCTGCACCCGCCGCAATGTTAGAGATAGAGGATGTGACCGCCACCCTGGCGGTCACATCCTAATTTGATCGGAGGGAACGCCGCAGCCCATGCGGACGTTCCCTCCTCCTCAGGGGTTGCGGACGGACTCAAGTCCGTCCGCGATCCTAATCGACCCCTATATGTTGACGTAGCATTTCTCCAGGAAACTCACCTTTCCGACATGGAATCTGCAAAACTTAAAAGAGGCTGGGTGGGTGAGGTTTTTTACTCACAAGGCGATGGTAAACATAATGGCGTTGCAATTTTATGTCGCAGGTCTCTCCCCCTTGCTCTCATTTCTCACGAATCGGATACGAACGGAAGATGGACACACGTCAGACTATCTCTCAGATGTGTTCCAATCTCTCTCCTTAATGTCATTGCTCCCACCAGTGGCGAACCTCTTTTTTGGGCTGAGCTCTCCCAACGTATTACCCGGTTTATGGATGATAATTTCATCATAGCTGGTGATTGGAATCAACCCTTGGATCCTTTTGTTGACAGGAATTCTAATGCTCATTATATTCCCAACAAATCACACAAGCAATTTACTCAAGCTATTTCCCAGCCTAAGCTTATTGATACTTGGCGACTTTGCAACCCGACCTTAAGGGAGTTTACTTTTTACTCTCCCTCCCACCAGTCCCAGTCTCGGATTGACGATATTTTTGTCTCCCACAATATTGCTCAGACCCTCAATAACACTGAAATTGGTCCGATCTTACTTTCGGATCATGCCCCTGTTTTAATCAATATTGATATACTCCCTAAAGCTGATGGAACCAAAAGATGGCGCTTTAATAACACTCTTCTTTTGCATCCCAAATTTACCTCCTCCTTTACTGTTTTTTTTTCATGAATTTTTCTTACTTAATGAAACCCCCGCTATTTCAAAACATACTATTTGGGATGCCTTCAACGCTGCGGCTCGAGACTTATTAATTACGTGGCAAAGAAGCGCGGGGCTGCTCGTAAATTTACTAGGACTCTTCTTTCTGACATTGAGAACACGTCTACTTTACTTCACATTCACAAGATAGTCTGAAGGCTCTTGTTGCTGCCAAGATGAAGTTCAATGAGAAATCTACAGAAGATGCTTCATTGTATTTGTTAAAATCTAGTGCTAAGTTTTATGGGGGTAGAAACAAAGCTGGGAAGCTTCTTGCCAATTACCTGAAGACCAAGCACAATAAGTTAAACATTGAATGCATTTACGATACTAATTTGGATCTCAAGCACAAGGACGCAGACATTCTTTCTGAATTCTCTCTTTTCTACGAAACTCTCTACTCATCTGAAACTCAGCCCTCCCCTCAATCTCTCCCAAACTTCTTTTCTGCCATTCAAAAACCTGAACACTTCCCTCTTGATCTCTCTCATTTAGAGTCCACCATTTCTCAGAAAGAATTTGTCACTGCACTCCAACACCTCAAACTGAACCAAGCTCCCAGACCAGACGTTTTTTTTTTTAACTTATTTTTATTTTTACTATTGCACAGTTAGCACATTGCAGCGCACTTTATCGAATAAAATAGTTTCATTAAATCAATACAGTACATTTCCTTTCAAATCATATCAAATCATATAGATAATTCATCAGAGAATACATCATCCTATTAATTTCATTAAACCGATACAGTACATATCTTTTCAAATCATATAGAAAGTTCATCAAAGAATACATCATCCTATTCATGGTAACCCCAGACCCTCTGGGACCAGACGGTTTTACCGTCAAATTTTACCTTCACTTTTCAAAGTTACTTATTCCGAAACTCCATTCTCTCATAGATATGTTCACTGTTCTAGGTAGTTCTTCAGGGTCCTTCTCCGATGCTCATATTTGCTTGATACCCAAAGAAGGGAAAGATGCCAAACACTGTAAGAACTATAGACCAATTTCCCTAGTGAATATTGATTACAAAATATTCGCTAAGTCCCTAGCAGTACGACTCAACCTTTTGCTTCCCGACCTCTTAGGTGAGGAACAATCTGGTTTTGTAAAAGGTCGCTTCATCACCGACAACTATAGACTCCTGTTTAACATTTTATCTAAATCCCCTCGCTTACAACACCCCCTCGCGGCGATCGCCTTAGATGCCGAAAAGTCATTCGATAGGGTTGAATGGTCCTACCTTTTTCGCACTCTTGAATGGTTTGGCTTTGGTCCCAGATTTATTTCTTTGGTTTCCCTGTTGTACTCACACCCGCGAGCAGCAGTATGCGCAAATGGCCAAGTATCCTCCTTTTTTGACCTGGGCAGAGGCGTTCGCCAAGGTTGCCCCCTTTCCCCTTTATTTTTAACCTAGCTCTGGAGCCCTTTTTATCTAAACTTCGTCAGAACCCTAACATTCATGGCTTTCAATCTGTGAATTCCCATGTTAAACTCGCGGCTTATGCGGATGATATTTTACTTTTTGTTTCTAATCCCGCAGACTCAATTCCCGCTTTCCTAGAGGAAGTGCGGAATTATTCCTTGATCTCTGGGTACAAGCTCAACAATGATAAGTGTGAGATCTTGCCCCTGACGAAGTTTACTTTTAAACCTGACTTTAGTGCTTCCAATTTTACCTGGAGCCCTTCAAATATTAAATACTTGGTGTGCACATTACCCCTTCCATCTCAGACACTGTTTCTCTTTGTCTAAACAAATGCATCCAAAAAATTTCAGATTTGACGGCCAGGTGGCACCCTCTCTACTTGTCTTGGTGGGGCCGTCTCGATACAATTAGGATGATGTTATCCCCCATAATTCTCTACACAGTCTCCAATATTCCTGTGCCCATACCTTCTAAATTCTTTAAGAAAATTAATTTGGTCTTGTCCTCCTTTTTGTGGCATAGTAAAAAGCCCAGGATGTCCCTAGCCAGATTGAAACGCCCTATCTCAGAATGCGGAGTTAACTTTCCGGATTTCCCGGCCTATCAAAAAGCTTTCCTGCTGCGCCAAGCCTCATTTTGGCTACAGGATCCTGTTTCTCCTTGTTCTCTATGGGTTAAGGTTGAGCGCCTTTTCCTTTCCCCATTCTCCTTCGCTGAATATATCTCTTTCTCACGTAAACCCTCTTTGATTCCTACTCCTATCCATAAATTTACTACTAAGCTTCTCTTATCTTCTAGTCCTCACCCCCTGCTACCATCACTGTTGACTGATAGTTTGCTTTCTTTTTTTTCTTTGTTAAATGATTTTTAATAATGAAGAAATCACAGAAAATACAAAAAACTAGTGTGTTCAAGCAGTAAAGTAAGTAAACGATGTACAATGAATACATATGAAAAAACAGTGAGAAGAAGAATAATATAACAGGAGATTACATGAACTTGTGTAAAATAGTCATAATAAAACAGTTAATATAAGAAAAAATTGAACAGTAAGAAAATTAAATTGAACATATCTGTGAAAAAAGTAAAAGATAAGAGAATGAAACTATAATAATTTTATTATAAAAAAGGGAAAGGAGAAAAAGAAAAATGGGGAAGGGTAAGAAACGGAGAGGAAGGGACAGAAAAGGATTAGAAAAGGAGGAGAAGAAAAAAGAAATGAATAGGAAAGAGAGGATTTTGGAAGGGGCAATTTCGAAGATAAATAGGTAGTAAACGGTAACCTTAACAAATCAGATTTGATCTTTAAGTGAATTGAGACATTAGAAATGGAGGCAATTCTGTGTTCATCACAAATAAAATTCCACCAGTGCAAATAGGATAATTGAGAATTATCTTTCCAACAAATTAATATAACCTTAAAAGCGGCAGCAATAAACAAGTCAAACAAATTAGATTTGGAGAGAACCTGATCAAAATCTGGAGACAGAGTGCCTAAAAATTCATCATGCACATTAAAATGGACATTATATGAAAAAATCGATAAACATTGTGACCAAATATGTTTCCAAAAAGAATTAACCTTAGGACAGTGATAAAGTAAATGTATTAATGAACCTTCAGCAGAAAGGCATGACCAACAGGAGGATGAAACTGAAGGATTAAACGTATGAAGAAGACAAGGAGTTATAACAACTCTATTATAAACAAAATAAAGAGATTTTGTTATGTGTGCAGCCTTGGAGGTTTTTGATACTTTTTGCCATAATTTGTCCCATTGAGGAATAGACAGTGTGTGTGATAAATCATGTTCCCAAGCAAGTTCAACTTTAGACTTAGTGCGAGGACATGACACAATAGATAAGGTTTTGAATATGAATGATGCACTGGGCATAGTGGTAGAAGAAACATCATATAGAGAAGTATTTGGTAAAAATGAGAGAGGAAAGGGCTGAGAATTGAACTTCTGTAGAGTATTTGAAGATTTGTAACAAGGACATTATATTGTTGAATACATGAATCAGGTAGATTAAAATTCTCTTGTAATTTAACGAAAGGCAAAATTGAACCATTGGCGAACAGTTGATATACATAAAAAAATGCCCTTTTCTTTGCAATGTTTGTAATAAAATGATTTGTGGCGAAATTTAATGTGTTTGTTAAACCATAAGGAGGAGGCTAGGAAACATTGATATTTGTCAAATCAGTTAAAGAAAAGTGTATGTAGTAGATGATGAGAATAGTTCAAAATTGGATATTTAGAAATAAAAGTACAATTGGTCATAAATATCACATGCTGAAAAGAAAAATTATTTAACACTGAACTTTCAACAGAAACCCATGAAGGTTTAGGTACATCCTGGTAATCTTTAGACAAAGCATAAAATTGGCGAATCAAAAAAACATTGTAATACAATTAAAATCCGAAAAACGGGCACCCCCTTCAGATTTGGGACAAGACAGTTTGGGTAGTGCAATGCAAGCAAGTTTATTGTTCCAAAGGAACTTAGTACAAATAAAATTAATCTGTGAAAAATAATAATTAGACATTTTAAAAGGTAACATTGACAAAATAAATAATACCTGAGGTACAATCATCATTTTTAATTGTATCAAGTCTACCTCACCAAGATAAAAAAAGGGGAGACCAAGAGGATAGTAAATTGGTAATTTTAAGTTTCAGGGCAGTAAAGTTATGGGCTAATGTATCACAAATATTATAGGAAAACCAAATTCCAATATATTAAATTTTTTGGGGACACCATGTAAAGTTAGTAGAATTAAACATATGTTGATAACAGGAATCATTTAATGGTAACATTTTGGAGAAGTTTAATTTTTATCCGGAGACTTGAGAAAAACATGAAATTTCTTATAGAAAATGTGGTAAGGAGGATACAGGGTCAAACATGTATATAAGAATATCATCCGTATAAGCAGACAATTTATCGTGATGGGATTTTATTTTAAAACTGGAAATCTGAGAGATATTCCTAATTCATTGGAGAAAAGGCTCTAAACATAACAAAAAGAGTAAAGGGGAAAGGGGGCAACCCTGGTGTGTACCTCTCTGCATGCAAAAATAAGGGCAGAAGAGACCATTAACAAATACACAGGCTTTCGGATCCGTATATAGCAATTTAACATATGAAATAACCAAAACCAAACCATTGCAAAGTATGTATCATAAAATCCCAATTGATCCGGTCAAAAGCTTTTTCAGCATCTAATGATAGAGCTGCTAAGGGGGAAGGGTATTTTTTGCTTAGAGTGAGTATAATATAAAACATTCTGGAATTATCAGAGGCTAAACAACCCCTGACAAAAGCAGATTGATCAGGATCAATAAGAATAATAACATTCCCCAATCTGGTGGCTAAAATCTTTGCAAACATTTTACCGACATAATTGATTAAAGAAATAGGGTGAACATTTTTACAGAAGGAAGAATCTATATTTGGTTTGGGAATAACAATAATAAGGGCTTCTAAAAAAGAACCAGAGGCCCTACAATTAGAATTAAAAAGTTCCAGTAATTTAGGGGCAAAAATGGAAGAAAGGGTGGAAAATAATTCTACTGAAAAACCATCGGGACCAGGGACTTTTGACTTTTTCAGGGTTTTAAGAGCAGCGTTGAATTCATGGAGAGAGATATCTTCCTCAAGAGAGGTAAAGATATCAGAGGGTAACAGGTTTGGGGATATTTTGGGAAAAACATGTGAAATCTCCCTCAGTTGGGTTAATAGTTTCTGTATATAGATTATTATAAAATGATTGAAAAGTGTTAATAATGTCAGAATCAGAAGAAAGGAGTTGATTGTTTATTTCTGAATGGATAGGGCCAATATGTTTGCATTCAGATTTGATTTTTAAATAGTTTGCCAACATTTTCCCAGCTTTATTTTGGCCCCCATGATATTTGGATTTGATTTTAAGAAGGACAATGCAGGCTTCTACTGTGGCAATTTTATTTAATGTGGATTTAGCTTTAATTAATTCTTGCAATGAATAGAGGAGAAGAAACTATGTTCCAAAGTTTTAATTAAATAACTTTCTATTCTTTACTCAGAGCTGAGTGAGCAATAGTGAAGGCTCTGAATGATGCTTTAAAAGGTGTTATGTATTGAAGTGTCTAAAGAGTCGTTGAGTATGACGAATTCCTTGATAAAAGAGGTCGCTTCAGAGATAAAAATACGGTCAGATAAAAGGTAATTATTAAAGCGCCAGCGACCTTGTTTGGGTGGGGATAGGGATGTATCAATACATGTAGAAACAGGAGCTTGGTCGGAAATAAAAATAGTTTTTAGAGTTTAGTGGAATCACTAACTCCCCTTCTGAGTAAAAGTTGTACAAAAAAAAAAGATATCACAAAGAGGCAACTAGAACTAGAGACACCATGGTACAATAAACAGTGTCACCTAGCTAAAACTAAATTAATCATTGCCGTGAAATCTAAAGATCAGTTGAGGGTAAGAGAATGCAGACAGGAATATAAAAGACTTCTGCAAAATGCAAAAAGGGAATGGGATGATTTAATCTGGGAGGATCTCCTGAGTGCTGCTAGGAGTCACGATCAATGCACCTTCTGGAACTTGATAGCCAAAAATAATAAAATAGGCAGCTCTAATGGGGATTTTTATTTGGATGAAAATGTGTGGTTTGATCACTTTGTTGTTTTGTATGATGAGGTAGGGTCACCCTCTGATTACAATAATTCCGTTTTCTTTTCACAGGATATTGATTCAGTGAAGTTTACTATTAAAGAAACTTTGTGTGCAATACAGGCAATTAAGGCAGGCAAGGCTCCAGGCCCTGACAAATTACCTGGTGACTTATTTTCCCATAACGTTGACGTAGGGTGCCCCTATATAAATTATTTGTGTAATTCCATTCTGCTGGGGACCCCGATCCCAGAATCATGGAAGGGGGCAGAAATTGTGACAATCTATAAAAAAGGGGACCGCTACAACCCGGGTAACTACAGACCAATTAGTTTAATTGATATTTTACAGAAAATTTTTGCCAGACATATTTTAAATCGGCTTTTAAACTGGATTGAGGAATCCGAAATCCTTTCTAAATTCCAAGCTGGATTCAGAATAAAGACAAGCACGGTAGATCAGGTATATAGATTTATGTGTATATGCTGGAAATACATTAAAATAAAGAAGTGTAGTATCTATGTCGCATTTGTAGATCTACGCTCAGCGTTTGATCTTGTTCCCCGCAATTTATTATGGGATTGCTTAAAGAAGATGGGTGTCCCGGATGAATTATTGGTTAATCTCATAAGACTCCATACTGACAATTTTGCTAAAGTTAGGTGGGGAAGGAATGGTGAACTCACTTGAGCCATCCCAGTAAAAAGGGGGGTAAGGCAAGGGTGCGTATTGGCCCCAACCCTTTTCTCCCTATTTGTAAACGACATCCCCCACTACTTAGCTCAATGTAACCATGATTCTCCTAAATTGTGCAATGAGGCAGTCACAGCATTGCTATTTGCGGATGACACCATCCTAATATCCCAAACACCAAAAGGTTTGCAAAACCTAATAAATAAATTCAACAGTTATTGTGAGTTAAAAGGGTTAGAAATTAACTCATCTAAAACCAAATACATGGCCATTAATCCCTCCAAAACATTCAAGAAGAACTTAGTTCTAAATAGTACCAAACTTGATTATGTGGACTCATTTGACTATCTCGGCATCAGGCTGGATAGCAGACTGTCTTGGACAAACCAATTATTAAAAAGTAGGTTAATATTGAAGCAGAATTCCCTCACTATTTTAAAAATACATGGCGGGAGCACTTCAAAAGCCATAACCCCGGCGATTGAAGTGTTCAAAGCCAAAGCTCAATCCGCCACCCTATATGGTGCCGAGATTTGGGGGCCCTATACAAAAAAATCATTTGATATAGAGGAAAATATATTTTTTAGACGTCTATTAAGAGTCCCAGTAGGAACACCATTAGTGCCAGTTTATCTGGACATTAATCTAAAACGCACAGGTTATCTGTGCTGGCTAAGGCCATTGCTCTATTGGGTGAGATTATGGTCTACCCCGGAACTAGCCGATTATAGAGCAGGTTTAGTGGAAATAAGGGAGTTGGACTCTTTTAACTCAATTAAGTGGTTGAGACACGTTTCCTATTGGCTGATAAAAATAGGCCTATCACACTTTTGGGAAACACCAGTATTGTCAATCACCTCGCCAAATATTTGCAAGGAACAAGTAAAATCTGCTTATTGGTATTATGTGAACACTAATGTATACGGACGTGCTACTGGTATTTTAACGCAAAAATGTTTGCAATTTAAGGACCATCCCTCGTTTGAAGACTTTATGGATGAAATTGAGCCGCCTTTGGCCAAATCTGTTTATTTGCAATTTAGATACAGGGTTTTGCAAATTAATGCTAATACTCATCGGTGGGGTGGGGCAAGTAAAGATCGAAATTGCAAACTGTGTGATTTAAAATGTAAAGAAGACGAGGCTCATATTCTTTTTTTCTGTCCGTTATATGTATCATTACGCAAGAAATGGATTATACCTCTTTGTAAAGATATGGGCACAAGGTCATTCAAAGAGGCAGAGCGTATACTTAGATCTTCAACTACGAAACTACTAGTATTTGGTTTAAGTAGGTATCTTCATGGTGTTTGCATAACTAGAAAGAAACTTGGAATGTTATTATAAGATTGTTTTATCTGGCATTTTTAATTATTTATAACTATTTTAACTGTTCTTAAATTATGGTCTTGTAAGACAACCGGATTGAAGATTGTTTACAAATGTATGGAATCACTTTATAAATTTCTGTAAATAATGGCACTGGACCTGCAACTTATGTGTACTTGTACCTATTGAATTTGCACATTTAGTATGGTTGGTAATGTATTACTAATTTTAACTGATTTTTTTTTAAAGATGACTAAATTGTATATATTATATGTGTGTGTGTTGGCTTTATGACAAAGTGTCGAATAAAAGCTTTACAACAAAAAAAATAGAACCAATTTCAGATGATTGGAGACAAGGTAATAATGACTTGGAAAATCAAAATATAATCAATACGAGATCTTGTGTGATGGACAGGAGAGAAAAAGGTAAATTCAGATACATCAGGATTACATGTTTTTCATGAGTCAAACAAGGACCGAGAGGAGATGGCTGATTGGAAAGATTTGTGGGACTTGTCAGGTTTAAATTTATACTTTGATACTCTGTCAGAGAAAGGATCTAACCAATTATTAAAATCGCCACCAAGCACCACATTAGGGTTAGAAATAGACATCAATTTCATTTTTATAGGATGCCAAAATTCAGAGTCAGGTTTCATGGGACCATAAACATTGAAAAAAGTAATTTGTATTTTGTTGATTTTAGCATTAACTATCACCCAACGACCATGAGAATCACAATCAGAAAATACAATTTGAGCTTGAATTGATTTGTGAAATAAAATAACAACACCACCATGACGATCAATAGCAGGTGAAAAAACAACTTGACTAACCCAATGGCGTTTGAGTTTTAAAGATTTAACATCATTACAGTGAGTTTCCTGCAAAAACGCAACTTGAGCCTTAAGTTTAGCTAAATGAGACAAAACCTTTTGACGATTAACAGGATGACCTAGACCACGTACATTCCATGAGACAACATTAACCATAGATTTGGATTAGGGAATATGGAAGGGACTGCATATTCAATGAAAAGAAACTGTGGGACCAATACAAAAAGAAAAGAAAAACACCAATTATTTTGTGATGAGAATGGAACATTGCAAAAGACAAGACATGTAATGAACAATGGAACCGCTAAGAAGAGAAAAGTAGAAAGGAAGGAAAGAAAGAGAGGGACAGGAAGATTCAAGAAGGAAAGAAGTAGACAGATCAAGGAAGAAAATCCAGACCTGAAGAAGCAGAGGAATGCGAGATGAGAGAAGCATGGTGACGGTGAAGAACACGGACATCGATAAGGAAAGAATATCTGAAAAAAGAACCTCAAAAAGAACAAAGACAGCCAGCACCTAGAAAAATATTATGAAAGCTAAAAGTTTGAAAATAGATTAACAATCCTGGGAAGGAAATGGTAGTTAAATAGTTTGGGGACAACGATACAATCCTGAAATGAAAAGAACATTAGTCATTAGTCTCCATGCCGTGCGATCAAAAAAAAAGAACAAGGATAACCAGTAAATAGAAAGTATCATGCAAGCCAAACATTTGAAAAACAGATTAAAGATCCTCATTGATATCCATTCCATAAGGTGAGAGGTTGTAAACATAAAGTTTAAGTTTTTCCGGATCATCAAAGGAACGTGATCAACCATGATGTGTAATCTTGCAGAGACACGGATGTAGTATTCCATATTGTATATTGAGATGTCTCATCCGAGGACGTAAAGCAAGAAATTCTTTGCGATGAGCGTTTGTTGCATTGGAGATGTCTAGCGATATGAAAATATTGTGGCCCGACCAAATACGTTGACGTTTAAGTTTGACAGCCTTCAAAACATTCATCAGTTCAGTGAATTCTAGGAAGAGCATTATAATTCCACGTGGTTTATTAGCGGATGGGTTTAGACGTCCCAAACGATGTGCTCTTTGAATGTTGAGGGGACTCGTCAAAACAGGAAGATCTAGAAGTTCTGGTAGGAATTTCTGTAGAAAAACCACAATGTTAGAACCCTCAACATTTTCTGGAAGATCATAAAGGCGTAAGTTATTTCTGAGGTTGCGATTTTCAAGGTCCTCAGTATGGAGTTTTAGTTTAAGGATTTGCTGTTCAAGTAACGGAATTTTTGTAGACGCATCCTGTAGGTCGCTAACACGTTGTTCCAATTCCATGAACTTTCCTTCCATAATGATCCATCACTCCTCAATTTGTTTCAGTTTTTCGTTTGTGGCGGACATAAATGGTTGAAGACCGCGAACTTCATCTAGTATGGAGTCCAAAACAGGATTCTGAGTGGAATGAATAGGTGAAGGCGGATCATTGTTATGTCTTTTTGGTTTAGTACTAGATAAGGAAGATCTAGCATTGTGGATATCGTTAGCCATTGTATATTGTAGAGGAAATCACCAAAAAGCTGGAGGAAAAGAGAGTTGGTGTCAGCAAAAGTTGTACAAAATTATAACAAGGTCAGAAACCTCAGATGGGGCACCCCAATAAATAGGTTATACCTTGAATGAAAATGGCTCCAGGATTACCATATAACAGCTAGTGAGTTAGAAAAAACAGCATAATGAGGAGCTATAGGTATGCAAATGAGTTTGGCAGAGTGTGGTAAACAATAATCGTATTGTTCAGAAGGAAGATACCAGAGGGAGCAGTAGATGGTGAATAGCATTAAAGGCTGGTAAAAAGCAATTGCTACAAAAACCTCATATTTTATCTGAAGGCAGTAATAAAGTAATTGTGGCAGCTTCTACAGTAGACAAAGTCAATAGGTGGATCTCCAAAGTGAAACAACAATGCAAGCAGAGTTCCAGTTATGGGAGACTAAAGTTGCTTCAAAGCCACAATAAAAAACCAAGTGAGCAGAAAAAACTGCATAATTGTGGGCAAATGCTATTCAACAGGTAATGGAGGCTGTGGAACAAGAATGCAGTGATGAGGCATAATTATCGTCACTGAACGGTGAAAAATCAGCAAAAAAAACAGAAGCGCGAGTGCCGCGACCTAAAATGGCGGCCACTCACGTTTTTCTGAAGAGAAATGCACCTCTGCTTGCAAACTGGTGAAAAATAGCAAGAGACGTACCAAAAGCGGTATTGAAGGTCACCGCATTTTCAGCGAGCCGGGTCTGTCACATGCCGCGTGAAGAACCGGGATTGAGGCTCAGAAATAACATTGGAGTCCCGCGTCGGACACGAAGCTCACCGCGGGTCCGCCATGTTTCCTCGGCGTGCAAGCCATGCCCCCGATACTTTGCTTTCTATTCATCAACAGGTTCGAGAAGCTCCTCCTGACAGGTCGCAAGGTCAGGGCCATGATCTACGCCCCGGAGATCAGGTTATAGTCTTTCAGAGGTCAAATAGCCTGGAACCGAGGTGGAGTAGCCCAGATCAGGGGCTTCTGGCAACCAGAACTGCAGTCTGAGTGACCAATAAGAAGTCCTGGGTCCACTCCACCCACTGTAAGAAGGTGCCATCTGCCTTGGTGGAGCCCGCCGCACTCGCCAACCATCGAGACATCCTGGACACAGAGAGAGGTCAAACCATATCACCTGAAGGACCTGAGGAAGTCTTCCCAGACCACACCCTGGTGCATCTCGATACCAGCTGCGACCCTGGTGAGAAATGTCATTGTAGAAAAAGACTGGTCAAGTCACTTTCCTGGGTTGTGAAAACCTGAGTAACAAAGGGGGAGACCAGAATAGCGATACCCGTCTTAACCTCAATGAAGAAACTAACGGCTGCCCAGTACCTTAGTGTGAAGATCTACTTTGTTGTTTCATTGTCGAGATAAACATGCCTATGGAAAAGATATAGACTGCTGCGAGAATCTGCAACAAGAAAGCTATGTTCATTGCTGGGTTTACTTTCATTGTGATTATTATGGCAGTAAAATCTTAGGTTGTGGAGGAAGTGGCTCCTGTTCGACAAACGCTGAATGCCACTACTCTGGCCGCCATTGAACACCATTTATTCTCCCTTCTCTATCATAAGCAGCAGCATAGAATGTCCAACCTCAATAATACGTTCACTCAGATATTGCACCACGCCCACAATGCTATAAACATCACCAACTGTAGGGTGTGTGGAATGATGCCAGCTCATCAGAAAGAGGGAGGAACACCTTTCATTCCTAAGCCATTCTCACACAATGGTTCTTGTTGAGCCTGGTTTGCACTTCTGTGGACTTCTGAGGTGGCTAATATTACCGATGCTGATGTAGGGAGACAGAATTATTATCTTAATAAAGTGTGTAATTCTGATGAGGAAGGATATCCACAGCCTAAAGGAACTATATTGGAAATGGAGGAGCATCATCAAGGAAACTCCTCTATGCGCTATGTTTTCCCAAACACTCGAACATCTAAGGGTAATGGACCTCCTGTTATAGCTGTTACTAGAGCCTGAGCAGACTTGTGTGTATACAGTGTTGGAAGAATTACCGTGGGAGAAGCGACTGTACCCTGGTACAGAACATCACAGGGGTTAACAACAGTAGTTTTATGTCCTCACTCAATACTTACTTCATCTTCGGAAATAAAGGATACAACCATCTACCCATTGGATGGTCAGGAACTTGCTATGTGTCCTTTTTGTTGCCACCTGTGTTTTTGGCTCCTGCATCCTATCATAAAGACTATAAATTGTATAATGACATTTCCAAGAACCATAATAGAGGACAATAAATCATGATGAGGTGGATCAGACTGACACTGCACTTCAGCAATATTACAATCCTCACTGGATGACGATCTCTGTCATTGTACCTGATCAAGCTGACTGACGCGGCTATTTCTGAATCTACACGCGGACCGCTGTCCCACTTTTCTAATCTTCTACCAAAAAACTAAGAAATGGCACATCCAGGCCGCTTAGCCCTTATTTTAACACACTGACCCCTATATCATTATTATTTGAATTTCCAGATAAACTCTTAGTGCATTGCCACTGTTAATCCACAAAGGGATTCTAAAACGCTACAGCTGTGGCATAAATATAATTGAGCCCCTCTGGTCTACCTACATACCCAATTGGATTGACAGCCTGTCCTCACATTGAGGTAAGAACCTCAGTGAAACTTGTAATTGATTATACATAGCGCATTGTCCATTTATCAGTTTTGCAACTTTCTTCTTTGCTTCTTTTCAAACAATCATAGTACCCAGGCGGGTCCTCATGTGAGTAAACCTTTTTCCTCTATTCTTCACATGTGGCACATCATTTTCACAATGCTGCGCAATCATAAGTTCAGGTACCTTTTATCCAACTGCCTTATTTTCCTTATTTTCCTTTTTTCGCATTTGTGCCGTTATATGGGCCTTATGCTCTTTTTATTTCATTTCCATTTAGATGTCCCTTCATCAATAGTGCTGAAGAGACCCCACATTGTTTTGAGGGTCAAAAAGTCGTTGACAAAAAGAAGAAGCAAACCATTTTCCCAGCACATATATAGCTGTATATAGCTGCTGTTCACATGGAATTATTTTGATAATTGTCGACTTGTACAAACTGTGGAAACCTTGTATATAATATTCACATTGTCACTTAGGTTTAGGTTCCCTTTGTCACTTGGGACACTATGGACAAATGTTGTTTTGATGTATAATATTTACTCTTAACTTAATTGGTTAAAAAATCCATAACATATACTACATTGAAATTGGTGTGTTAGTGGTTCCTTCGCGCTCTGCCATTATCTAACCCTTTATATTGCGATTGTGCTTATGTATCATTACCTCATAGTATATTATTCCACAGGAATATAACTATTACCCTTGTTCCTTAGTGAGCAGGGTCCCCCTGTTTCTCTTCAACCAAACAGCTATGGCACTTGGAAACATCACAGAAGAACTGCAAATTGCGAGGATTGTGGCTCTTCATAATTCTGTTTTGATGCAATTTCTAAACTTCATAAAATTGCTGCTGGTACTGGAACATGGTCTTTAGCCAGTTGGCTGTGGACATTATTTGTTACTTGGGGCTGGAAACTCTTGACAGTACTATGTATATTCTTTGCCATCCTTCTATCATGTTGCCTATGTCCGCAATGTGGTTCAATGCTTTGCTCCCTTTGTATCACCGCTTGTATGCCTACCAAATACCACGTTAAGAATGTAAATGCTCAATATGTATTGGATCAAGAAGTTAATCAAATGATGTAAATTGATATACAAGATGTGTTCTTTGTTCCTTCTAAATCATAAATGTCTTCAGCTAATGCTAAAAGGTTCGTCTGTGGAAACTGGCAGAGATCGCTGTTAGCATGAGCTGAAGCCATTTAGTTTGTGGCAGCCATTTTACTTAGCAATGTGCTCACCATGTGCTTTTCCCGTCCTCACTGTTGCCTGCCCCTGTATTTCGCTTAAGTCATCAAGTATAATTAACTCTTTCAGCACAGAAAGACTTGTAACTGTTGGATTGCACCTGTTACAAACTTAACTGTCAGGCTATTTTTAACTGATGTCAGCAGTTGTGTAGCTCCTCCCACTTTGTTGATTAAGCGATTCTCATGTATCCTTATTTGTAGATGACTATGTGTGTGTGCACTTGTACTGCCTCTTTTTGAGCTTCCATGCTTACTCTGCAACTATCACAGTATATAGGCACCATGGTTTCTCTCCTCCATGTGCTGCCTCATACATTGTTTACAAAAGAAGGGAGGAGGTGATCCAAATCGATCCAGGAGGGCGTGGTTACCACTCACATGGAGTGGAAGGTCCAGCCTTAGTCAAGGCCCTCAGTCAAAGTTATGCAAACAAAAGTTGACGAGGCTGTTCCTAACGGGGGCGGGGAAGTAGGGCAGGGGGTGCGGGGTTGGGTTATACAGGTAACCTGGTCAAGGAAACAGTGGTGGTAAAAAGGTATTGACCTCCCACTGGGTATCCATTATGTTGGACATGTTGGCCTCACACACCCTTGCAGGTGTCATGCTTCATCATCGGCGGTTGCTCCTCGTCGGGTAGGCGGTGCAATTCCCAACGGGCTCACCTCATAGAGGGGCTCTTTGTCGGAGATCTTTTGAGTCCAACTGCCTATTGGTGAAGTGCGGGTATGGGGCCAGTAGGTTTAGTAGACAGCAATGTGTGGTTAAAATGTAGCATAGGGTACCTGAGACTATTTTATTCGGGCGGTCCCTAGTTACAGTTAAAAACGTGTATCTAGACTAGAATAGCTAGAAAAATGATGTTTCTTTATTCTAGACTAGGCTAGAGATTGGAGAGGTTGGTCGACATGTTTCTCGCTATGTACAGTGACTGCGATTCATCAGGACCTATTATTTGTTGTCTACCTTAGGAGTTGCCTAAATCAATAGTGTTGAATTATTAAACAGCATATGGGTAGAAGTATTACCTCACTGGTGATAAGTCCTTGCCTGGAGTAGGGGACAAAAAGAGGTTATAAGAGAAAGTGACATCAAAACCGTGACCAGGTGTGGATATCAAGGCATGCTCTATCGTGTAATTGCGTGCCAGGCATGTATCCCTTTGAGAACTGGACCACATATCATGCTTGGTGTGGAGCAGTGTGGAAATACAAATCTTGTAACATACAGGTATGTGGCTGCATGCTCGTGGATTATGTGTTTAAAAACAATAAAAACATTAATACAGCAGTATTCACGTTGTTGTGATTTAAAGCAGATATTCTCAACTTACCTAAAGGTCAAGAATTAACTGCCTCATCAAAACTCGGCGGGTTGTATAGCGCGTGAGCATGCCTCTGTCATAGGAGGCTAGGAGGTGGAAGTTAAAAATGAGGACTGGTACATAAAGGTATTCAAACGTGATTATACGTAGTGTTTTAGTCTCATTAGTATATTCATCATGGATCTATCTGCAGATAGGGAGCCCTCTGTTACAACTATATGTGGGGTGCCCTAGACTCATATTATTCCAGAGTCATTTGCCCAACCTACAGTGTAAAGGAAACTGAGCTTGGTATAGAACGCTCAGACCACGGAGTCCCAAGATCATGCCAGAAAAAGGGTCATCTGCCCGTTTGTGGACTCGTCGCCTAAGTAATAGCGCTGTCCGCATGATGTGCACAGATACGCTAATTCATGGCTCTCTGGCGAGCGTCATGTTGTGTATTCTGGAACAATGGCTCGGGTTGGGAGTGCCCGTGTGTTGTGTCTTAGCTCATTAATTACAGGACAGCCTGCAAGGATTGCGCTTACCAAAGGGCAGTGAAATGAATTACAGGGCAGCCTGCAAGGATTGCGCTTCCCAAAGGGCAGTGAAATGAAATACAGGACAGCCTGCAATGATTGCGCTTACCAAAGGGCAGTGAAATGAATTTCCCCGGCCCCTCCTATGCTCTGCTTATACCCTTGTCTGGCGCGCCTAGCTACATGCACTCACCTATATGACTCCGCGCGGTAGGCGTGTGTCCTACCCCTCTTACCGCCGAGCTCGGGCTGGTAAGAGAAGCCCTGTCTCTTCCGGTATTTGCACCGAGTTGTTGGGGGCGTGGCCGCGTCCCTCGAGAGAGGAGGGCGGAGGTGTGGACTGAGGCAGTGCGTGTCATGTGATAGAGGCAGCTAGTGCGGCGGCCATTTTAGAGTGGTGTTCGAGTATGGGGACACCTATGTGAGTCTATGGCATTACCTGCGGATAGCTCCAATTTATGGGAGGGAGCGGGTGGGGGGTGGTGGGGTAGAGGTTTTGGTTGGTTGGGGGTGGTCCTCTTCATTTTAAGTACTATTCATAAAGGGTGTTGCCCAATCGTATTAGGGTTATCCCCGCCTGGGCCAGTAAGGGGAGTATGACTCCTGGGGTGATACACATGCCTTTATAGTGTACTCCATGGGATATCTTCGTTAAGTCCCTCCCTGTCTGTGGCCAGACGATGTACCCACCGTTGTTCTTTGAGAAATAAACTACGCTTCGTACAATTGGGACTTGCCTCTATGACTACCCATTTCAATGATTCAGCAGTGTGTTGGTGTTCTATCCAATGTCTGCACATTTTGGTGTTGTCTCTTTTGCAACGGAAGTTGCTACGGTGTTCCGTGATTCGTGTCTTAATGGGACGAGAGGTCATGCCCACATATTGTAAGTCGCAGGGGCATTTCAGCAGGTATATGCAGTGTGAAGTGTTACAGTTAGTGTGGCCCCGTAGCTCCCATTTGAAGGATTCTGTGAGTTGGATTGTCTTATATGTGGTTGTGTAGGGGCATACACTGCAGGACCCACATGGGTAGTGTCCAGTAACTGGAGGTAGATGCCAGAGGGTAGATTGAGTGGGTTTTCTGATCGCTTTGGGTCTAGTTTTGATCAGAATATCTTTGACATTTCTGGACCTTTTGAAAGCAAATCTTGGTAGCTCGAAGGAACTGTCCCCTGTGTTTAAGATCTGCCAATGGCGTTTGATAATGCTTTTGATCTGTGTCGAGACTGGTGTAAAGGTGGTAACACAAGTCATGGGTTCGTTTTCACTTGGTGTCTTCACTTTTTGTTCAAGCAATGCCTCCCTGTTATTATTTCTAGCTCTTTTCTGTGCTTGAGATATGTCCCTCACTGGATAGCCTCTGTCTAATAGATTCTTGGATAAGATGGTAGAGTGTTTTTTGTATTCAGGTAAGCTACTGCAGTTTCGTCTTACTCTAAGAAACTGCCCGAATGGGAGATTCGTTCGTAGAGCTTTGGGGTGGTGGCTTGTGAAATGCAGGAGGCTATTGCGGTCGGTAGATTTCTTGAACATAGTGGTATTCAAGTTACCATCAGTGAGTTTGATGGTCAAGTCAAGGAAGGGGATCTCTGTTGCAGACACTGTCATAGTGAAATGCAGGTAGGGGTTCAGGGTGTTGATCCATTCAAAGAACGCTTGGTAGGAGTCGCTTGTACCCATCCAAAAGATCAGGATGTCGTCAATGAACCTCCTCCAGAGTCTGATGTTGTTGTGGTAGGGGTTCATTGCATGGTGTATGTACTTATCCTCAAAGTCAGCCATGTATAGACAGGCTACCGATGGAGCGAAGGTACTACCCATACTGGTGCCCTGTGTCTGGTGGTAGAATTTCCCTTTGAACTCAAAATAATTTTCTGTTAGTGCTAAGGTGGCACAGTCCATAATGAAAGCTGGTGGTGTATTGGATCCCCATTGCGCACCGCTTAGAGTTTCTTCTATCACCCTGAGTGTGGCCCTCTGTGGTATGTTGGTATATAGGGCCTCCACGTCAAGAGTGATGAGAAAGTTGATCTGACCATCTGTCTGTCCGTTGCCCTGAAAGTTCTCAAGGGTGCGTAGGACATCGGTTGTGTCCTGTATGTAAGATGGTATTTGTTTGACCAGCGGTTGCAGAAAGTGGTCACAGAACTGGGATAGGGGCTCTAGTACTGAGTCTATTCCCGATACTATGGGGCGTCCAGGTGTAGGGACGGTTCCCTTGTGGGTTTTTGGAAGTATGTAAAAGTATGGGGTACGTGGTTCCTTCTTAACCAGGAACTCAGCCTCCTTTTTACTTATCCATTCTTCACTTTCAGCTTCCTCAATTAGACACACAATGGTGCCTCTAAGGCGTTCCGTTGGATCAGATGGGATTGGGGTGTAATAGCGTCTGTCTCCCAGTTGTCTGAGGCATTCTGTCTCATAGTCCTGAGTATTCATGAGTACAGTCGCACCCCCCTTATCAGCCTGTTTGATTGTGATAGTTGGGTCATTGGCTAAGGATTCTAGTAGTGACAGTTCCCCTTTTGAGATATTTTGGTGACTTCGTTGGAGATTTAAGGTCTTGATTTCTTTCAGGACTGCCTGTTCATACGTGAGTACTTCATTAGGGACCATCCCGCTGTGTGGGGTGAAAGTAGAGGGATTGTGCAACCCAGAGTCTTCAATCGGTTCTCGTGGTTTACCATCAAAAAATGCCCTCAATCTGATTTTTCTGAAAAATTTCTGTATCTCGCAGGTTTGTTGAAATAAGTCTATTTTGGGGGTCGGTACGAAACCTAGTTCTTTCTGTAGTACTTTTTCTTCCTCTGGAGACAGTTGGCGTGCTGAGAGGTTAACAACCAGGCTTACTTGCGTGCTGTCATGCTCCTGGTGTCCATCCCTTGTTGGGGTGGTGTTGTTTCCCACTGCACTCTCTTTTCGGGCGCGTTGCCTCGCTTTCGCCCTCGCCCTCTGCCCCAACCTCTGCCTAAAAAAGGTCGGTTATTTCCTTGTGGGGCAAACTGGGGAGGGAATTGTGGGCCATAGGGTGGATAGTTTTGTGGGAATTGAGGGAATTGCCACAGTGGTGGTATTGGGTATGGAGGCTGTTGGAAGTTCTGGTTGCCTTGTCCTCCCTGTCCTCCTCCTCGCTTACCCCTTCGTTGGTATTGTTGTATTTGTGGTCCATCCCCACTTGAGTCACTACCACTATTGGAGCCCCTTCTAGATGAGGTGGCACTTGAGTCTGACTGGTAATTGGTACCTGGTGGGACATAATCATCTTTTAAGTAAGGGTATACCTTTTCTTTGGAGAACCGTTTGATGTCTTTCTGTAGTTTTGTGACTTTCTGGTTCATAAGGTATTCCTTGTGTTCTGCCAACTCCTTGTTGAGCTCTGTTAGTCTGGTTTTGAAACCCGGATTTGGGACTGCTGCTTTGAGTGCACTCTCGGCTGCTTGTATGCGAGTTAGTAATTCGTCAGCTAGACGTTTGGCGGTATTCACGATCAGGATTAGCAGATCATGGGTGCATTTCCATGAGATCTGAGACCATTCTATTTTAAACTGTCCATCCTCCCAGAAAATTCTGGGGAAGTTCTTTACGATCAGCCCGTTAGGAGCAATTTTGGCCTTAAAGTATTCTGCCATCAATGCGCCGTGGAGAGTGATTCTCACCCATTCTCTTTTTAAATCAGAGAGGGCTTGCCAGTCCGTTGTGTTACTCCCTGTTGCTATACTGGTCTCTACGCCCAGGATTGATGGGATTCTTAGAATAGCTGCTGCATCTTCTTCCCCAAAACTCAACCCCTGGCCTTCCATGATGTAGAGTCCAAGGGGGAATCAAAGAGAAGGGGTTGTTCCGGAGGAACAATGGAAAGTTGGAATACAAAGTTGTGAATGGGTTTGGCCACTCTTAGGTGGTCGTGTTGGTACCTTTCACCTAATTGGTTTGGGTAAGTTTTGGGGGATAGAGCCAATCTCACCCACCGGAAAGAGACTCCCACGGTGGTTAGCCGTGCTTGGAATGTTTACAAAAGAAGGGAGGAGGTGATCCAAATCGATCCAGGAGGGCGTGGTTACCACTCACATGGAGTGGAAGGTCCAGCCTTAGTCAAGGCCCTCAGTCAAAGTTATGCAAACAAAAGTTGACGAGGCTGTTCCTAACGGGGGCGGGGAAGTAGGGCAGGGGGTGCGGGGTTGGGTTATACAGGTAACCTGGTCAAGGAAACAGTGGTGGTAAAAAGGTATTGACCTCCCACTGGGTATCCATTATGTTGGACATGTTGGCCTCACACACCCTTGCAGGTGTCATGCTTCATCATCGGCGGTTGCTCCTCGTCGGGTAGGCGGTGCAATTCCCAACGGGCTCACCTCATAGAGGGGCTCTTTGTCGGAGATCTTTTGAGTCCAACTGCCTATTGGTGAAGTGCGGGTATGGGGCCAGTAGGTTTAGTAGACAGCAATGTGTGGTTAAAATGTAGCATAGGGTACCTGAGACTATTTTATTCGGGCGGTCCCTAGTTACAGTTAAAAACGTGTATCTAGACTAGAATAGCTAGAAAAATGATGTTTCTTTATTCTAGACTAGGCTAGAGATTGGAGAGGTTGGTCGACATGTTTCTCGCTATGTACAGTGACTGCGATTCATCAGGACCTATTATTTGTTGTCTACCTTAGGAGTTGCCTAAATCAATAGTGTTGAATTATTAAACAGCATATGGGTAGAAGTATTACCTCACTGGTGATAAGTCCTTGCCTGGAGTAGGGGACAAAAAGAGGTTATAAGAGAAAGTGACATCAAAACCGTGACCAGGTGTGGATATCAAGGCATGCTCTATCGTGTAATTGCGTGCCAGGCATGTATCCCTTTGAGAACTGGACCACATATCATGCTTGGTGTGGAGCAGTGTGGAAATACAAATCTTGTAACATACAGGTATGTGGCTGCATGCTCGTGGATCATGTGTTTAAAAACAATAAAAACATTAATACAGCAGTATTCACGTTGTTGTGATTTAAAGCAGATATTCTCAACTTACCTAAAGGTCAAGAATTAACTGCCTCATCAAAACTCGGCGGGTTGTATAGCGCGTGAGCATGCCTCTGTCATAGGAGGCTAGGAGGTGGAAGTTAAAAATGAGGACTGGTACATAAAGGTATTCAAACGTGATTATACGTAGTGTTTTAGTCTCATTAGTATATTCATCATGGATCTATCTGCAGATAGGGAGCCCTCTGTTACAACTATATGTGGGGTGCCCTAGACTCATATTATTCCAGAGTCATTTGCCCAACCTACAGTGTAAAGGAAACTGAGCTTGGTATAGAACGCTCAGACCACGGAGTCCCAAGATCATGCCAGAAAAAGGGGCATCTGCCCGTTTGTGGACTCGTCGCCTAAGTAATAGCGCTGTCCGCATGATGTGCACAGATACGCTAATTCATGGCTCTCTGGCGAGCGTCATGTTGTGTATTCTGGAACAATGGCTCGGGTTGGGAGTGCCCGTGTGTTGTGTCTTAGCTCATTAATTACAGGACAGCCTGCAAGGATTGCGCTTACCAAAGGGCAGTGAAATGAATTACAGGGCAGCCTGCAAGGATTGCGCTTCCCAAAGGGCAGTGAAATGAAATACAGGACAGCCTGCAATGATTGCGCTTACCAAAGGGCAGTGAAATGAATTTCCCCGGCCCCTCCTATGCTCTGCTTATACCCTTGTCTGGCGCGCCTAGCTACATGCACTCACCTATATGACTCTGCGCGGTAGGCGTGTGTCCTACCCCTCTTACCGCCGAGCTCGGGCTGGTAAGAGAAGCCCTGTCTCTTCCGGTATTTGCACCGAGTTGTTGGGGGCGTGGCCGCGTCCCTCGAGAGAGGAGGGCGGAGGTGTGGACTGAGGCAGTGCGTGTCATGTGATAGAGGCAGCTAGTGCGGCGGCCATTTTAGAGTGGTGTTCGAGTATGGGGACACCTATGTGAGTCTATGGCATTACCTGCGGATAGCTCCAATTTATGGGAGGGAGCGGGTGGGGGGTGGTGGGGTAGAGGTTTTGGTTGGTTGGGGGTGGTCCTCTTCATTTTAAGTACTATTCATAAAGGGTGTTGCCCAATCGTATTAGGGTTATCCCCGCCTGGGCCAGTAAGGGGAGTATGACTCCTGGGGTGATACACATGCCTTTATAGTGTACTCCATGGGATATCTTCGTTAAGTCCCTCCCTGTCTGTGGCCAGACGATGTACCCACCGTTGTTCTTTGAGAAATAAACTACGCTTCGTACAATTGGGACTTGCCTCTATGACTACCCATTTCAATGATTCAGCAGTGTGTTGGTGTTCTATCCAATGTCTGCACATTTTGGTGTTGTCTCTTTTGCAACGGAAGTTGCTACGGTGTTCCGTGATTCGTGTCTTAATGGGACGAGAGGTCATGCCCACATATTGTAAGTCGCAGGGGCATTTCAGCAGGTATATGCAGTGTGAAGTGTTACAGTTAGTGTGGCCCCGTAGCTCCCATTTGAAGGATTCTGTGAGTTGGATTGTCTTATATGTGGTTGTGTAGGGGCATACACTGCAGGACCCACATGGGTAGTGTCCAGTAACTGGAGGTAGATGCCAGAGGGTAGATTGAGTGGGTTTTCTGATCGCTTTGGGTCTAGTTTTGATCAGAATATCTTTGACATTTCTGGACCTTTTGAAAGCAAATCTTGGTAGCTCGAAGGAACTGTCCCCTGTGTTTAAGATCTGCCAATGGCGTTTGATAATGCTTTTGATCTGTGTCGAGACTGGTGTAAAGGTGGTAACACAAGTCATGGGTTCGTTTTCACTTGGTGTCTTCACTTTTTGTTCAAGCAATGCCTCCCTGTTATTATTTCTAGCTCTTTTCTGTGCTTGAGATATGTCCCTCCCTGGATAGCCTCTGTCTAATAGATTCTTGGATAAGATGGTAGAGTGTTTTTTGTATTCAGGTAAGCTACTGCAGTTTCGTCTTACTCTAAGAAACTGCCCGAATGGGAGATTCGTTCGTAGAGCTTTGGGGTGGTGGCTTGTGAAATGCAGGAGGCTATTGCGGTCGGTAGATTTCTTGAACATAGTGGTATTCAAGTTACCATCAGTGAGTTTGATGGTCAAGTCAAGGAAGGGGATCTCTGTTGCAGACACTGTCATAGTGAAATGCAGGTAGGGGTTCAGGGTGTTGATCCATTCAAAGAACGCTTGGTAGGAGTCGCTTGTACCCATCCAAAAGATCAGGATGTCGTCAATGAACCTCCTCCAGAGTCTGATGTTGTTGTGGTAGGGGTTCGTTGCATGGTGTATGTACTTATCCTCAAAGTCAGCCATGTATAGACAGGCTACCGATGGAGCGAAGGTACTACCCATACTGGTGCCCTGTGTCTGGTGGTAGAATTTCCCTTTGAACTCAAAATAATTTTCTGTTAGTGCTAAGGTGGCACAGTCCATAATGAAAGCTGATGGTGTATTGGATCCCCATTGCGCACCGCTTAGAGTTTCTTCTATCACCCTGAGTGTGGCCCTCTGTGGTATGTTGGTATATAGGGCCTCCACGTCAAGAGTGATGAGAAAGTTGATCTGACCATCTGTCTGTCCGTTGCCCTGAAAGTTCTCAAGGGTGCGTAGGACATCGGTTGTGTCCTGTATGTAAGATGGTATTTGTTTGACCAGCGGTTGCAGAAAGTGGTCACAGAACTGGGATAGGGGCTCTAGTACTGAGTCTATTCCCGATACAATGGGGCGTCCAGGTGTAGGGACGGTTCCCTTGTGGATTTTTGGAAGTATGTAAAAGTATGGGGTACGTGGTTCCTTCTTAACCAGGAACTCAGCCTCCTTTTTACTTATCCATTCTTCACTTTCAGCTTCCTCAATTAGACACACAATGGTGCCTCTAAGGCGTTCCGTTGGATCAGATGGGATTGGGGTGTAATAGCGTCTGTCTCCCAGTTGTCTGAGGCATTCTGTCTCATAGTCCTGAGTATTCATGAGTACAGTCGCACCCCCCTTATCAGCCTGTTTGATTGTGATAGTTGGGTCATTGGCTAAGGATTCTAGTAGTGACAGTTCCCCTTTTGAGATATTTTGGTGACTTCGTTGGAGATTTAAGGTCTTGATTTCTTTCAGGACTGCCTGTTCATACGTGAGTACTTCATTAGGGACCATCCCGCTGTGTGGGGTGAAAGTAGAGGGATTGTGCAACCCAGAGTCTTCAATCGGTTCTCGTGGTTTACCATCAAAAAATGCCCTCAATCTGATTTTTCTGAAAAATTTCTATATCTCGCAGGTTTGTTGAAATAAGTCTATTTTGGGGGTCGGTACGAAACCTAGTCCTTTCTGTAGTACTTTTTCTTCCTCTGGAGACAGTTGGCGTGCTGAGAGGTTAACAACCAGGCTTACTTGCGTGCCGTCATGCTCCTGGTGTCCATCCCTTGTTGGGGTGGTGTTGTTTCCCACTGCACTCTCTTTTCGGGCGCGTTGCCTCGCTTTCGCCCTCGCCCTCTGCCCCAACCTCTGCCTAAAAAAGGTCGGTTATTTCCTTGTGGGGCAAACTGGGGAGGGAATTGTGGGCCATAGGGTGGATAGTTTTGTGGGAATTGAGGGAATTGCCACAGTGGTGGTATTGGGTATGGAGGCTGTTGGAAGTTCTGGTTGCCTTGTCCTCCCTGTCCTCCTCCTCGCTTACCCCTTCGTTGGTATTGTTGTATTTGTGGTCCATCCCCACTTGAGTCACTACCACTATTGGAGCCCCTTCTAGATGAGGTGGCACTTGAGTCTGACTGGTAATTGGTACCTGGTGGGACATAATCATCTTTTAAGTAAGGGTATACCTTTTCTTTGGAGAACCGTTTGATGTCTTTCTGTAGTTTTGTGACTTTCTGGTTCATAAGGTATTCCTTGTGTTCTGCCAACTCCTTGTTGAGCTCTGTTAGTTTGGTTTTGAAACCCGGATTTGGGACTGCTGCTTTGAGTGCACTCTCGGCTGCTTGTATGCGAGTTAGTAATTCGTCAGCTAGACGTTTGGCGGTATTCACGATCAGGATTAGCAGATCATGGGTGCATTTCCATGAGATCTGAGACCATTCTATTTTAAACTGTCCATCCTCCCAGAAAATTCTGGGGAAGTTCTTTACGATCAGCCCGTTAGGAGCAATTTTGGCCTTAAAGTATTCTGCCATCAATGCGCCGTGGAGAGTGATTCTCACCCATTCTCTTTTTAAATCAGAGAGGGCTTGCCAGTCCGTTGTGTTACTCCCTGTTGCTATACTGGTCTCTACGCCCAGGATTGATGGGATTCTTAGAATAGCTGCTGCATCTTCTTCCCCAAAACTCAACCCCTGGCCTTCCATGATGTAGAGTCCAAGGGGGAATCAAAGAGAAGGGGTTGTTCCGGAGGAACAATGGAAAGTTGGAATACAAAGTTGTGAATGGGTTTGGCCACTCTTAGGTGGTCGTGTTGGTACCTTTCACCTAATTGGTTTGGGTAAGTTTTGGGGGATAGAGCCAATCTCACCCACCGGAAAGAGACTCCCACGGTGGTTAGCCGTGCTTGGAATGTTTACAAAAGAAGGGAGGAGGTGATCCAAATCGATCCAGGAGGGCGTGGTTACCACTCACATGGAGTGGAAGGTCCAGCCTTAGTCAAGGCCCTCTGTCAAAGTTATGCAAACAAAAGTTGACGAGGCTGTTCCTAACGGGGGCGGGGAAGTAGGGCAGGGGGTGCGGGGTTGGGTTATACAGGTAACCTGGTCAAGGAAACAGTGGTGGTAAAAAGGTATTGACCTCCCACTGGGTATCCATTATGTTGGACATGTTGGCCTCACACACCCTTGCAGGTGTCATGCTTCATCATCGGCGGTTGCTCCTCGTCGGGTAGGCGGTGCAATTCCCAACGGGCTCACCTCATAGAGGGGCTCTTTGTCGGAGATCTTTTGAGTCCAACTGCCTATTGGTGAAGTGCGGGTATGGGGCCAGTAGGTTTAGTAGACAGCAATGTGCAATCTCCCATTCGGGCAGTTTCTTAGAGTAAGACGAAACTGCAGTAGCTTACCTGAATACAAAAAACACTCTACCATCTTATCCAAGAATCTATTAGACAGAGGCTATCCAGTGAGGGACATATCTCAAGCACAGAAAAGAGCTAGAAATAATAACAGGGAGGCATTGCTTGAACAAAAAGTGAAGACACCAAGTGAAAACGAACCCATGACTTGTGTTACCACCTTTACACCAGTCTCGACACAGATCAAAAGCATTATCAAACGCCATTGGCAGATCTTAAACACAGGGGACAGTTCCTTCGAGCTACCAAGATTTGCTTTCAAAAGGTCCAGAAATGTCAAAGATATTCTGATCAAAACTAGACCCAACGCGATCAGAAAACCCACTCAATCTACCCTCTGGCATCTACCTCCAGTTACTGGACACTACCCATGTGGGTCCTGCAGTGTATGCCCCTACACAACCACATATAAGACAATCCAACTCACAGAATCCTTCAAATGGGAGCTACGGGGCCACACTAACTGTAACACTTCACACTGCATATACCTGCTGAAATGCCCCTGCGACTTACAATATGTGGGCATGACCTCTCGTCCCATTAAGTCACGAATCACGGAACACCGTAGCAACTTCCGTTGCAAAAGAGACAACACCAAAATGTGCAGACATTGGATAGAACACCAACACACTGCTGAATCATTGCAATGGGTAGTCATAGAGGCAAGTCCCAATTGTACGAAGCGTAGTTTATTTCTCAAAGAACAACGGTGGGTACATCGTCTGGCCACAGACAGGGAGGGACTTAACGAAGATATCCCATGGAGTACACTATAAAGGCATGTGTATCACCCCAGGAGTCATACTCCCCTTACTGGCCCAGGCGGTGATAACCCTAATACGATTGGGCAACACCCTTTATGAATAGTACTTAAAATGAAGAGGACCACCCCCAACCAACCAAAACCTCTACCCCACCACCCCCCACCCGCTCCCTCCCATAAATTGGAGCTATCCGCAGGTAATGCCATAGACTCACATAGGTGTCCCCATACTCGAACACCACTCTAAAATGGCCGCCGCACTAGCTGCCTCTATCACATGACACGCACTGCCTCAGTCCACACCTCCGCCCTCCTCTCTCGAGGGACGCGGCCACGCCCCCAACAACTCGGTGCAAATACCGGAAGAGACAGGGCTTCTCTTACCAGCCCGAGCTCGGCGGTAAGAGGGGTAGGACACACGCCTACCGCGCGGAGTCATATAGGTGAGTGCATGTAGCTAGGCGCGCCAGACAAGGGTATAAGCAGAGCATAGGAGGGGCCGGGGAAATTCATTTCACTGCCCTTTGGTAAGCGCAATCATTGCAGGCTGTCCTGTATTTCATTTCACTGCCCTTTGGGAAGCGCAATCCTTGCAGGCTGCCCTGTAATTCATTTCACTGCCCTTTGGTAAGCGCAATCCTTGCAGGCTGTCCTGTAATTAATGAGCTAAGACACAACACACGGGCACTCCCAACCCGAGCCATTGTTCCAGAATACACAACATGACGCTCGCCAGAGAGCCATGAATTAGCGTATCTGTGCACATCATGCGGACAGCGCTATTACTTAGGCGACGAGTCCACAAACGGGCAGATGCCCCTTTTTCTGGCATGATCTTGGGACTCCGTGGTCTGAGCGTTCTATACCAAGCTCAGTTTCCTTTACACTGTAGGTTGGGCAAATGACTCTGGAATAATATGAGTCTAGGGCACCCCACATATAGTTGTAACAGAGGGCTCCCTATCTGCAGATAGATCCATGATGAATATACTAATGAGACTAAAACACTACGTATAATCACGTTTGAATACCTTTATGTACCAGTCCTCATTTTTAACTTCCACCTCCTAGCCTCCTATGACAGAGGCATGCTCACGCGCTATACAACCCGCCGAGTTTTGATGAGGCAGTTAATTCTTGACCTTTAGGTAAGTTGAGAATATCTGCTTTAAATCACAACAACGTGAATACTGCTGTATTAATGTTTTTATTGTTTTTAAACACATGATCCACGAGCATGCAGCCACATACCTGTATGTTACAAGATTTGTATTTCCACACTGCTCCACACCAAGCATGATATGTGGTCCAGTTCTCAAAGGGATACATGCCTGGCACGCAATTACACGATAGAGCATGCCTTGATATCCACACCTGGTCACGGTTTTGATGTCACTTTCTCTTATAACCTCTTTTTGTCCCCTACTCCAGGCAAGGACTTATCACCAGTGAGGTAATACTTCTACCCATATGCTGTTTAATAATTCAACACTATTGATGTAGGCAACTCCTAAGGTAGACAACAAATAATAGGTCCTGATGAATCGCAGTCACTGTACATAGCGAGAAACATGTCGACCAACCTCTCCAATCTCTAGCCTAGTCTAGAATAAAGAAACATCATTTTTCTAGCTATTCTAGTCTAGATACACGTTTTTAACTGTAACTAGGGACCGCCCGAATAAAATAGTCTCAGGTACCCTATGCTACATTTTAACCACACATTGCTGTCTACTAAACCTACTGGCCCCATACCCGCACTTCACCAATAGGCAGTTGGACTCAAAAGATCTCCGACAAAGAGCCCCTCTATGAGGTGAGCCCGTTGGGAATTGCACCGCCTACCCGACGAGGAGCAACCGCCGATGATGAAGCATGACACCTGCAAGGGTGTGTGAGGCCAACATGTCCAACATAATGGATACCCAGTGGGAGGTCAATACCTTTTTACCACCACTGTTTCCTTGACCAGGTTACCTGTATAACCCAACCCCGCACCCCCTGCCCTACTTCCCCGCCCCCGTTAGGAACAGCCTCGTCAACTTTTGTTTGCATAACTTTGACTGAGGGCCTTGACTAAGGCTGGACCTTCCACTCCATGTGAGTGGTAACCACGCCCTCCTGGATCGATTTGGATCACCTCCTCCCTTCTTTTGTAAACATTCCAAGCACGGCTAACCACCGTGGGAGTCTCTTTCCGGTGGGTGAGATTGGCTCTATCCCCCAAAACTTACCCAAACCAATTAGGTGAAAGGTACCAACACGACCACCTAAGAGTGGCCAAACCCATTCACAACTTTGTATTCCAACTTTCCATTGTTCCTCCGGAACAACCCCTTCTCTTTGATTCCCCCTTGGACTCTACATCATGGAAGGCCAGGGGTTGAGTTTTGGGGAAGAAGATGCAGCAGCTATTCTAAGAATCCCATCAATCCTGGGCGTAGAGACCAGTATAGCAACAGGGAGTAACACAACGGACTGGCAAGCCCTCTCTGATTTAAAAAGAGAATGGGTGAGAATCACTCTCCACGGCGCATTGATGGCAGAATACTTTAAGGCCAAAATTGCTCCTAACGGGCTGATCGTAAAGAACTTCCCCAGAATTTTCTGGGAGGATGGACAGTTTAAAATAGAATGGTCTCAGATCTCATGGAAATGCACCCATGATCTGCTAATCCTGATCGTGAATACCGCCAAACGTCTAGCTGACGAATTACTAACTCGCATACAAGCAGCCGAGAGTGCACTCAAAGCAGCAGTCCCAAATCCGGGTTTCAAAACCAAACTAACAGAGCTCAACAAGGAGTTGGCAGAACACAAGGAATACCTTATGAACCAGAAAGTCACAAAACTACAGAAAGACATCAAACGGTTCTCCAAAGAAAAGGTATACCCTTACTTAAAAGATGATTATATCCCACCAGGTACCAATTACCAGTCAGACTCAAGTGCCACCTCATCTAGAAGGGGCTCCAATAGTGGTAGTGACTCAAGTGGGGATGGACCACAAATACAACAATACCAACGAAGGGGTAAGTGAGGAGGAGGACAGGGAGGACAAGGCAACCAGAACTTCCAACAGCCTCCATACCCAATACCACCACTGTGGCAATTCCCTCAATTCCCACAAAACTATCCACCCTATGGCCCACAATTCCCTCCCCAGTTTGCCCCACAAGGAAATAACCGACCTTTTTTAGGCAGAGGTTGGGGCAGAGGGCGAGGGCGAAAGCGAGGCAACGCGCCCGAAAAGAGAGTGCAGTGGGAAACAACACCACCCCAACAAGGGATGGACACCAGGAGCATGACGGCACGCAAGTAAGCCTGGTTGTTAACCTCTCAGCACGCCAACTGTCTCCAGAGGAAGAAAAAGTACTACAGAAAGGACTAGGTTTCGTACCGACCCCCAAAATAGACTTATTTCAACAAACCTGCGAGATACAGAAATTTTTCAGAAAAATCAGATTGAGGGCATTTTTTGATGGTAAACCACGAGAACCGATTGAAGACTCTGGGTTGCACAATCCCTCTACTTTCACCCCACACAGCGGGATGGTCCCTAATGAAGTACTCACGTATGAACAGGCAGTCCTGAAAGAAATCAAGACCTTAAATCTCCAACGAAGTCACCAAAATATCTCAAAAGGGGAACTGTCACTACTAGAATCCTTAGCCAATGACCCAACTATCACAATCAAACAGGCTGATAAGGGGGGTGCGACTGTACTCATGAATACTCAGGACTATGAGACAGAATGCCTCAGACAACTGGGAGACAGACGCTATTACACCCCAACCCCATCTGATCCAACGGAACGCCTTAGAGGCACCATTGTGTGTCTAATTGAGGAAGCTGAAAGTGAAGAATGGATAAGTAAAAAGGAGGCTGAGTTCCTGGTTAAGAAGGAACCACGTACCCCATACTTTTACATACTTCCAAAAATCCACAAGGGAACCGTCCCTACACCTGGACGCCCCATAGTATCGGGAATAGACTCAGTACTAGAGCCCCTATCCCAGTTCTGTGACCACTTTCTGCAACCGCTGGTCAAACAAATACCATCTTACATACAGGACACAACCGAAGTCCTACGCACCCTTGAGAACTTTCAGGGCAACGGACAGACAGATGGTCAGATCAACTTTCTCATCACTCTTGACGTGGAGGCCCTATATACCAACATACCACAGAGGGCCACACTCAGGGTGATAGAAGAAACTCTAAGCGGTGCGCAATGGGGATCCAATACACCACCAGCTTTCATTATGGACTGTGCCACCTTAGCACTAACAGGAAATTATTTTGAGTTCAAAGGGAAATTCTACCACCAGACACAGGGCACCAGTATGGGTAGTACCTTCGCTCCATCGGTAGCCTGTCTATACATGGCTGACTTTGAGGATAAGTACATACACCATGCAACGAACCCCTACCACAACAACATCAGACTCTGGAGGAGGTTCATTGACGACATCCTGATCTTTTGGATGGGTACAAGCGACTCCTACCAAGCGTTCTTTGAATGGATCAACACCCTGAACCCCTACCTGCATTTCACTATGACAGTGTCTGCAACAGAGATCCCCTTCCTTGACTTGACCATCAAACTCACTGATGGTAACTTGAATACCACTATGTTCAAGAAATCTACCGACCGCAATAGCCTCCTGCATTTCACAAGCCACCACCCCAAAGCTCTACGAACGAATCTCCCATTCGGGCAGTTTCTTAGAGTAAGACGAAACTGCAGTAGCTTACCTGAATACAAAAAACACTCTACCATCTTATCCAAGAATCTATTAGACAGAGGCTATCCAGTGAGGGACATATCTCAAGCACAGAAAAGAGCTAGAAATAATAACAGGGAGGCATTGCTTGAACAAAAAGTGAAGACACCAAGTGAAAACGAACCCATGACTTGTGTTACCACCTTTACACCAGTCTCGACACAGATCAAAAGCATTATCAAACGCCATTGGCAGATCTTAAACACAGGGGACAGTTCCTTCGAGCTACCAAGATTTGCTTTCAAAAGGTCCAGAAATGTCAAAGATATTCTGATCAAAACTAGACCCAAAGCGATCAGAAAACCCACTCAATCTACCCTCTGGCATCTACCTCCAGTTACTGGACACTACCCATGTGGGTCCTGCAGTGTATGCCCCTACACAACCACATATAAGACAATCCAACTCACAGAATCCTTCAAATGGGAGCTACGGGGCCACACTAACTGTAACACTTCACACTGCATATACCTGCTGAAATGCCCCTGCGACTTACAATATGTGGGCATGACCTCTCGTCCCATTAAGACACGAATCACGGAACACCGTAGCAACTTCCGTTGCAAAAGAGACAACACCAAAATGTGCAGACATTGGATAGAACACCAACACACTGCTGAATCATTGCAATGGGTAGTCATAGAGGCAAGTCCCAATTGTACGAAGCGTAGTTTATTTCTCAAAGAACAACGGTGGGTACATCGTCTGGCCACAGACAGGGAGGGACTTAACGAAGATATCCCATGGAGTACACTATAAAGGCATGTGTATCACCCCAGGAGTCATACTCCCCTTACTGGCCCAGGCGGGGATAACCCTAATACGATTGGGCAACACCCTTTATGAATAGTACTTAAAATGAAGAGGACCACCCCCAACCAACCAAAACCTCTACCCCACCACCCCCCACCCGCTCCCTCCCATAAATTGGAGCTATCCGCAGGTAATGCCATAGACTCACATAGGTGTCCCCATACTCGAACACCACTCTAAAATGGCCGCCGCACTAGCTGCCTCTATCACATGACACGCACTGCCTCAGTCCACACCTCCGCCCTCCTCTCTCGAGGGACGCGGCCACGCCCCCAACAACTCGGTGCAAATACCGGAAGAGACAGGGCTTCTCTTACCAGCCCGAGCTCGGCGGTAAGAGGGGTAGGACACACGCCTACCGCGCGGAGTCATATAGGTGAGTGCATGTAGCTAGGCGCGCCAGACAAGGGTATAAGCAGAGCATAGGAGGGGCCGGGGAAATTCATTTCACTGCCCTTTGGTAAGCGCAATCATTGCAGGCTGTCCTGTATTTCATTTCACTGCCCTTTGGGAAGCGCAATCCTTGCAGGCTGCCCTGTAATTCATTTCACTGTCCTTTGGTAAGCGCAATCCTTGCAGGCTGTCCTGTAATTAATGAGCTAAGACACAACACACGGGCACTGCCAACCCGAGCCATTGTTCCAGAATACACAACATGACGCTCGCCAGAGAGCCATGAATTAGCGTATCTGTGCACATCATGCGGACAGCGCTATTACTTAGGCGACGAGTCCACAGACGGGCAGATGCCCCTTTTTCTGGCATGATCTTGGGACTCCGTGGTCTGAGCGTTCTATACCAAGCTCAGTTTCCTTTACACTGTAGGTTGGGCAAATGACTCTGGAATAATATGAGTCTAGGGCACCCCACATATAGTTGTAACAGAGGGCTCCCTATCTGCAGATAGATCCATGATGAATATACTAATGAGACTAAAACACTACGTATAATCACGTTTGAATACCTTTATGTACCAGTCCTCATTTTTAACTTCCACCTCCTAGCCTCCTATGACAGAGGCATGCTCACGCGCTATACAACCCGCCGAGTTTTGATGAGGCAGTTAATTCTTGACCTTTAGGTAAGTTGAGAATATCTGCTTTAAATCACAACAACGTGAATACTGCTGTATTAATGTTTTTATTGTTTTTAAACACATGATCCACGAGCATGCAGCCACATACCTGTATGTTACAAGATTTGTATTTCCACACTGCTCCACACCAAGCATGATATGTGGTCCAGTTCTCAAAGGGATACATGCCTGGCACGCAATTACACGATAGAGCATGCCTTGATATCCACACCTGGTCACGGTTTTGATGTCACTTTCTCTTATAACCTCTTTTTGTCCCCTACTCCAGGCAAGGACTTATCACCAGTGAGGTAATACTTCTACCCATATGCTGTTTAATAATTCAACACTATTGATTTAGGCAACTCCTAAGGTAGACAACAAATAATAGGTCCTGATGAATCGCAGTCACTGTACATAGCGAGAAACATGTCGACCAACCTCTCCAATCTCTAGCCTAGTCTAGAATAAAGAAACATCATTTTTCTAGCTATTCTAGTCTAGATACACGTTTTTAACTGTAACTAGGGACCGCCCGAATAAAATAGTCTCAGGTACCCTATGCTACATTTTAACCACACATTGCTGTCTACTAAACCTACTGGCCCCATACCCGCACTTCACCAATAGGCAGTTGGACTCAAAAGATCTCCGACAAAGAGCCCCTCTATGAGGTGAGCCCGTTGGGAATTGCACCGCCTACCCGACGAGGAGCAACCGCCGATGATGAAGCATGACACCTGCAAGGGTGTGTGAGGCCAACATGTCCAACATAATGGATACCCAGTGGGAGGTCAATACCTTTTTACCACCACTGTTTCCTTGACCAGGTTACCTGTATAACCCAACCCCGCACCCCCTGCCCTACTTCCCCGCCCCCGTTAGGAACAGCCTCGTCAACTTGTGTTTGCATAACTGCCTCATACATTGCCTGAGGATTGTATATAGACATAGTTCCACTCATGAGGTTTAACCCACTACGTGTTTAATATTGCAGCTTCCGTGCCAATTTCTATCTTGTCAGTCTAAGGACCAGTGCGAAAAGAAGGGTGAACCCCTGCACCGGTGGACTCAGTAAGGCCCACCCCACAGGCTGCCGAAGAGACGAGGACACAGAGAAGAGGAGCAGGCCGAAGAAGAGACACAGGTGAGTCAACCCAGAAACAACTACACAGACTCGAAGCTAGAACGCGAAGAGTTCTTACCCGGGAGCGGCTGAATTTCAGACACCCCGGCCAACTACTGCGCCTGTGCAGACATGGGAATCTTTGTAGTCTACCGGCCGCTTGCACTTTGCAGACTTTACAGCCAGGGTCTCGTGCTCAGTATCAGGAGATCTTATCCTACACCTTCTGCCCTTATCCTCTGTTTTCGTTTCCTGTGTTGCCAATTTCATTTCTGCTGTCTCTGCTCCTGGGAACCTCCTCTAACCTCTCTTCATGTCAGCAATGTGCTCCAATGGCAGGACTGTCTGGTTGTGAAATCATCATTTGCATCTAATGCAACATTTGCAATTTTCAACAAGGAATTCACATTTTGCCACTATTGATTGGCTATTAACAATATGGAAACAATACATTTGCATATGTGATTCCTAGGAAAATACTATATGATACCAGATGGCTTTACATATGTCTTTTTTTGCGATTTTGTTACTGTGTGTACTTTGATCCCCAACTATGTAGGTGCTGTGTAGATAAAGGTTCAGTGTTCTGTCAAAAATGTGGTGTACACTATGGGTTGGGTGGGTGCCAATAAAGACAGAGCTGAGACACTCCATGGAGTACCCCTGCGCTTTACAAGTCACATTTTCTTCATGGGTTTGGGGATCAATGCTTCTGAGGACACTATGATAGTCATTTAAATGATATGTCTGTGCTACAGTGGATGCATATGTACAACTTTGTCTGAAGTATTCTATTGGGTGTTTCCTTCCTTTGAGACAATGAAACAATTCAGGCCTTACAATCAAATGTTGAAAGAAAAACTATCACTCACACAGTGGCTTGCTGTCATAAACAAAATTAATCTTTCATGCAATGTAGGGCAGCAAGCTAAGTTGTAGCACTGCACTGCATTGTTAGAAGGAGAAAGCAGAAATGCTCCATGTTCACAAAGAGCATTTCTGCTCTCTCCTTGCGCTGGTAAACTGTGTGCAGATGAATCTGACGTCAATCCTATAGAATATACTCTTCTCTCTGGAGCATTTAGCAATCAAGTAGGTCTGCCACAAGAGTCCCAAGGATTTCTGACACAGTCATTGTGTTTTCTAGAAAAGATACTTTAATGCATATTAGCCATGATCAAGGGAGTAGCACTATTTAGAAGAGAATCTTGAGTACTTAAAATGCTTTTGATAACATGTTTAATTAGTTCAAAGAAGTCAATTTCGGTATACACACACTTTTTATTCACCAGCATGTTTAAAAGATCATTCTAAACCTTGCGACTCTTCAAAGATGAGTGATGTACCTATTATGTTAATAATACCTCAAAATGCTTCCAAAGAAAGTTGGCCGCATAGTTGCTTGGCTGAGAAGGTTCCTTCTTATGGCAGCAGATGACCCCTCCAAGGAGGCTTCCAGGAAGGCCCCTGAGACTGTACCCACATTGTCGGAAGGGAAAGTACGAATCCAAGTGAAGAGAAGGCTCACTTCTGGATGTAATGATCCACACACACCAGCATTCGGTCTTGCTAAATGAGTTCTGCAGACTTCCTTAATTAATTTCCTACCAATGCCAGCATTTCAGACGGTAGGTTTACCCTTACCCTCAGGACATTTGCTTCCCTTTCCATAAGTACATTTTAAGCCACCAGGCAGGTGACATGCATGGGTTAGTCATGGGAAAGAATGAGGTGTTCTGAAGGAGACCACTATCCACCATCTTTGTAATGAGCCTTGGAGTGGAAAAGGCTCTAGCTCTCTGGGAAGGTGTTCCAGTATACAATAACCATATGTCAAAAGAGCGCCTATCCTTACACCATACTGCAATCACTATATGGCACTACAGGGATTGATGCTCAGGGGGCAGGAAGTAGTCACTCCCTATTATGGATAACAGCCACATTGTTCCTCCTGCACAGCCAAGCTTTTCCTTTTAGCGTGAATGTTGCAAGTGCCAATGAACAGCAGACACAGAACAAAGCTCCACATACAAATCTTGCTAACGCAGACCATTCCCCTTTATGTGACTCATCAATGCTGCTCTGTTCAGCCTTTTGGCATACCATCTGAAAGCCAGTAGGTCTAAGTATCTAGAAGGTGAGGATACATGGTACTGGTAACAAAGAGTCCAGGTAAGCTTAAGACGAGTATGCTTGTTGTCTAGACATCTCAGGAAGTGAAATCCTTTATGCAAACCTAACTGTCAGTGCTCCCACGGAGCTGGATGTGTCCACCTCCTAAATGGATTAAAAGGTATGTCTCGGAAATATAGCTGAACTTCTGGCTATAACCAGGCATCTACAATCAAATGTAGCATCTTCAGAGCAATCCACCAGTAATCCAGAAGCCACTATCTTTGCTTCTTCCAAGCATGTCTGACCCTTTCTTGATTTGTGAAATTCTGTTCTAAGCTTCTGGGTTGTTATGACATATTGCAGCAAACTAATTTTTTTGCCCTACTTTGCTGTGTCAGATCATGGCAGCAGGGGAAGAACATTTCCATGCACATATTTAAGGAAGCAGAGGTTGCCATATTCCTGTCCACAACTGCTACTATATTATTCTCCTTATCAGTAGGAGGACTTGCTGCCCTGGGTTAATGAAGCAATTTCCCACTATGATTACGGTTAATGAGTTTAGCGGACAGCAAACATACATTTAATGGGACCAGCTATGCAGTTTTGTCCTTCTTCACTATCCTTTGGTGTGTAACTTTGGATCGACCCAGTTGGAGAAAAGGTGTGTTTACTTGCTAATTTAATGCAACATTAGCAGATGCGTATGGTCTGCTAAAGGTAAAATGTGATTTCTTTTCCTTCTCTGATTCCATTTTAAAGTGGAATCTCTGGTAATTGTTTCAGATGTACAAAAATATATTTTTATTCACATGTAGAAAAACAAAAAGTACAAATAACCCTTTCAAATTGATTTATTACTCTTAGTGCTGGAACTTCCCTATCACTATTATTTTGAGGACATTTCACAAATCTTCACAAAACTTTCCCCAAAAAAGTTCATCCACCTCAGCTTCTTCCTGAAACATTTTGGAGTGATGTGTTAAGTTGGGTCTGAGAAAAAGGGGATTCAAAAACACAAATACAACTGAATTTAATTACACCAATTCTGACTGAAAGCTAGATCTTGGTCGAGAGAGCATGCTTTTTCTGATTTAGTGTAAATACATTCAGTAGTTTTGAGAAATTAAGGTTCCAAAACATATATTTCACAACATGGGGATCCGAGGGGCCAACAAATCTCAGGATATGATATGATTTGATACCAACAGATGAACTAGGATGCAGTGGCAGCTCTTTTAGGACTCGTGGATTCAGTCCCCTGTGCTGTACAAAAACAAAGAAAAACATGTAAGGGGTAAGGTAGGGAAACGCTCCCCCCTACGCATGGTTGGGGGGTAGAGGAGACCCCCTCCCTTGAGCCAAAAACATGTTTTTTAATCGGCGCCGTGGATCCATGGAGGATCCATGGATGCACTTGGCCATTTGCAAAAAAAGTGTAATCTTCTGCACTCTCAAACAATAATCCCCCTGAGGATGGGCCAGGGCCCAGGAGGTCGGCACGTTTATTTAATTGGGTTGGGGAGCATGCGGTCCCTCCTCCCTGACTCTTTAGTACCTCATGCCCTAGGATCGATAGGCTAATTATTAGGAAGATGATGTGCAGCCCTGAACCTTTTGGGGGTCCCATGGACCTCAACACTGTGGTTTATTTTAATTAAAGGGGAGAAGACTTGCGTTCCCACTCCCTGAGCCTTCTTTGTTATACAGTCCTTACAAATCTAGAAGGACTGTGTATTTAGAAGGACAAAACTTCATAATACAGTTATTGAGTCTTCTCATATAATAAGTAATTGTTGGTCTGTTTGGCTACCTCACAGTACTGCATCTAAACTCATAAACTTACAGAGTTATGATGGTTGTCAGTAACCTAGAACATGACTATCAGATTCCCAAGGAAATAGTGGAAACAGATCTAACCCTTTTGTCACTTTTGCATGCCCAAAGTCTCACTAAGAAAAGATACATTATTGCATTTTCAAATGTTTATTGAAAAGCTATAATCTTAATAAATAAAACATGAACTGCAATTATGATAAATATGAGACACATCAATGTTATAAGCATTATTAGAATGGTGAAAAACAAATAAATTCAACTATGTTAATTGCTCATAATGGTATTAAGTTTACTCTTATCTATCGATATTTTCGATACACTAATGAGAGCATATCAGGAGTATCCAAATGCCAGGCCTATTGAAATAACCTAACCTCATACCTAAGCACTGCATGTCAGGAAGCCGGCCTGTGTGCATTCATGAGTGCCCCTGCCTGATTGTGCAGGCCTGCACAATTCATTTTGCATGGTTGTCTTTCTTCTTAGGATGCATGTCAGGGACAGCGGAACTGCAGCTCAGTCACAGCTCACAGGAAGTGAACCTCTCGCCGACTTCAGTATTAACGCTGTTTAAATAATAATATATTAGGCTTATCATAAGGTGCAGAGCAAGGTCTTTCTTTATCTGAGGAGTCAGCTCCAATAACAAAAATATATAACAAGGCATCATTTTCTAAGTTGAGCGACCCTGAAAATAAATGTTCAGGCTAAATAGCGAAGATGCCTACAGGAATAAATGCATACATGGGCCATTCTACCAGTAGGAAAATATGTGCAAACCACCATTAGAAAATGATGCTAAGTTTAACTGAGGAACTAAAATGGAGACTAAATGTAAGCTACATAACAATTCCCCTTGGTCGGAAAGAGATGATTATAAAAAGATAATCAAGAGCAATGTATACATGTAAAAAAAAAACTTGTGCCAATATGTAAAAAAGCCTTGGGTTTCACATGACAATGTTAACAACAGATGCCTAAAGCCATAACAATGACAAATTAAAATGCACAAACTATTAAAAAATGAAGAAAATAATTTCATAAAATCAAAAAGCCAGTCAAAGAACCTAGGAGGCATCCAAATTAAAATGTGGCATGTCCAACATGTCCACCACATCCATATCTAAAATGTTGTTGGGTCTAGTATTTAACCTGTATCTGCAAACAGCACATCCATACAGGCTGGTAGAACAAGGGCCAATGGACAAAGAGAGTCATCTCCAACCCATTCAACAGCAATTGGGGACAACCCTGCTAGGAGTACACCCTCCAAAGAGGTACCAGAAGTCAAGGGAGCATCCAGCATGGGCAAAGGCAGCTCATAGTAGGCATCTTGCAGCAAATGGAGCAGAATCACAGGACAACACAAGTGATGCAACTGCAAAGTATGCACAAGCTGATTCATATCCGGAAACTTCGAGAATTGTGCAGCAAGGCACAGGTCAAGTAGACATTCAAAAGAGCACCATAGGCAAATACACTCAGGATGTACTCTCTTAAACCACACAGGCCAAAAGGACAGAGACAAGTTTTTGTTCAGTTCCAAGAATAAGGACTCTAAAAAATACATCACTATGCGTTCACGACACAGGGAAAGGTGTAGTAGTTCTATTACAATTAGGACATGTTGTGGGACATTCATTGCTGAGTAACAAGAATAGAACCAAAATAGAAGCTAGAAAAAAACAGCACATGCAGGATCCCTTAAAAAAATACTTGAAAACAAAGAATGTACAAAAGACGGAATAACTCCAAGTACCTTCTGAAATGTAAAATCAAATCCAGACCTAGACACTTTAAAAAAGTGAGTCACTCCAGCAATTGTTAGAAGCATTAAAATACGGTGTATCAGCTCACTGAAATTCTGTGGCAATGGAGTACATAACAGTGATTGTACCTCAGCCGCGGAAAGTGATACTTGGAGATCAAACATTTCTTGGGCACATTTTTAAGCCACATCTTTCTAAAACTATAAGGTTTTCAATCAGCTCAATTTATCAAAGCTAATTTGTGACAGAGGGACATTCGGCCCCAATATAACTTCCTCAGAGAATGTGAAGGAGGATACAAGATATTCATGTAGCAAGTACTTATGAGCCCCAATGTACCCCAATATAGGGCTTGGTAGCTGCACAACCTTTTACCTACATTTGTCCTACCTTGCTCTACATAACCGCTCTTGCGCTGATCTTTTGCCTAGTTATGTGCCAAATAAATGTTGTGTGGTTTTCTTCGAACAATAGCCTAATTTTCATGCATGAGGATTCTTAGTATAACACTGCAGGGCTACCATCTTCTGTATAATAACTCTGTACAAAAATCACCACTATCATCATCCTTGAACTACAGGCCCACAGTATCATTACACATCTAGGTAGAACCCCTGAGGATGCCTTTTTCGGGATATAAGCACAACTTCTTCGCTGGGCAAACCACAGGAGAAGCTTCCATGCTGACACGAGATGATGGAGTCCCTACATGCAGAAACTCCAGCATGCAGTAGTCTAACATTCATTGCGGGGTGTCCAACTCGAGACCAAGTCGGTGTTCCTGGTTCTTTCCCATCAGGTAATGGGGTTGGCTCTTTCCTAGGGGGATTCTTGCTTCACATCTACATACATGCTATGTACACCTAGGTACATGTAGCTAGGGTTTGAGCCTTAGGAGTACACTTGATTATTGCTATGTATCTATATGCCTGCATATATTCACTGTTTTAGCACCATGGTAAAATTCTACCTTTATTTACTTTGTGGGTGCTTGCAATCGTATATATCTGTTTCTGTCTAATGGTTGTCACAGCACACATATTTTATACTAGAATGACGATGGTTCAATAAATACTTATTGAAACGTCCACATCATATTTTCAGGGTATTTTTCTGAGACAAAGTGAGCACTAGTGACTGAGCAAAAAGTAGTACATTGTTTCCACGATCGCTGAAGGATCAAGGGTTGTTATGTTCGATAGTTGCCAGATACTATTCGCTCCTTGGTAAAGTTAGGGGGCTTATGGTGGCACTGTGAGCTAGCTGGTCTAAAGGCTAACATATAATCTGCGGGTGTCTGGAATCAGTCTGGACAACAATCCCTTAGTTTATGTTGTCTAAATGCGTATATCGTATATAGATTTATAGGAACTACACGACATGGCACCACCAACATTGATTTGGTTCTTATTTAACGGTCAAATCTGAGTAGTTCAGTCACGCTCTCTCAGAGACCCCCACTCACATTTATCCACAGACATCTAGAGTGGGAAGGGAAAATCCACCACAGCAGAGGAGGTATGCCCTATGTATTGGCTGAAGGTATATTCAAGCTTGAAGGATTATTGTTACCCACACTGTTCAAAACCTTATCTCTTTCTCTTTGAAAATCCACCTATAACGTCTCAATTGGAAAACACTAGTGCTAGTGGTAGTAGTGGTGATAGTAGGGAGGAAGCTGAGCAGGAAGGTGCAATAAACATTTCGGGAAATTGCAGAAATGCACTGGCAATAAAATTACAAAATGTTGTCTCTCTGCATTGGGCGGGACCGTTACGTTCATTATTGAGACACACGAGGCTTTCAGACCCGAGGTGTTCTGTTCTTGGGTTAAATTCCCTCCTGCAGATGCACGCGCACATACGTTTCATTCTTACATTCCAGATGAATACTCTCCATACGAGGACATGGAAGTCCTGTTAACTTACCAAGAACATATAAATTAGGTTAAAGGCACCTTCCCCCATACCACAGATAAAGTGATACTCGGTCGGCTCAGCAGACAGGGATTGACTTAGCTGGTTTTAGCTGTTTACACACAGCATCCAGAGTTTGACACATTGCCAGCAGCAGACTTACATCCATTACACAAAGTAATAATAAACCTATACAGAAATCTTACACAGTTCGTAATGCGAACAGTCACAATGTAACCAACAAGGGTAACTCAAGCTAGTCAACTACAAGGGACCACAAGAAAAATCACCCCACAAATGCCAAATGCAATTATGGAAAGAATGCCCACTAAATGTGGATCTGGATAGCACAGAAAATAGCACAGCTTGAGGGAGTTGTTTCACACACTGGCCCACAAGAAAAACACAGAATACTGACGATTTGCTTGCCAATGGGGATATCTCCTCGATAGAGTATTTTACCACTTGGGGTACACTCTTCGGTGCCGTTTATACCAGGATGCCTGGTACTGTTGTATAGCATTTTAGGACCCTAGTGTAATTTTCCAGATTCATGCCCTTGTATAGGTATTAATCACCATGTCCTTATATAGGCATAGAAATCATAACCATATTTAGACATAGCTCATGCAGTCCAAATACGGCATGGCTACTTCCACTAGTTCTGAAAATCCACAACGATTTCTTGGAGTTTTCAAAGAACTGAGACTATTTGATGACATTATTATGTCCACCTTTACATCAAAATCGGCACCCTCAAGGTATAAATATGCCCACACTTGCCCAAGCAAACATACAGTGGTTTGGAGCAGTTCGACTATCTACTTGCCCGACGCTTCTCGCTACAGCAAGTGCCGAAGGAAGCCGACCCTCCAGCAGACGCACTGAGAGAGACGCTGTCTTTTCTCCTGCCGAGAAATCCAGCTTCAGTGTTTCCAAGCTCCCCTTTTGGGGTGTTGGAAAATCGAGTCCTGAGACAGGGAGACACCAGACCGCCTTCATTTTAAACCAAGGTACGGAGCTGATTAGACCCTAAGGGAAATCTTGGATAGATTCTTTGCAAAAGAATACTAAACTTATTCTACACCACACTTACTTCTTCCCTTGTACTAGACTTAGGTTAGACACATCGGGCTAGGCGTATTTTAGAAGCACCAGTTGAGTACTTGTAGTCTTAATTTATTTATGTATGTATTTTATGGCTTAGAAGCCATACCATGCTTTTAAGGTATTATTTTATAATACTCTTCTTGCTTTACGCATTATACTTTACAGCCAGTATTACGATTGTAGCAGTTAATTTATTCTGCATTAGAAAGAAGACTGTTCAATAAATACTTTTTATTGAAAACGCCCGTCTTTCTATTTTCTTTGCACCTCTGATGAAACGAAGCATGCACGAATGACTGAGTAAAATATCTATCTATTGTTTCTACGACTCTGAAGATACGTTTTATCTTGGGGAAACAAAGTTGTCATGTTTATGCGGTTGTCAGAAACTAATCCCTTCTTGTGAATTCGAGAAAGTTTCTAGTGAACTCTGAACTAGCTGGTACTCACAATTAAGGTTAATATATTTGATAGAGACCTAGTAGACATAAATCTTACGTCACATCTATAGGAAATATTATTCCAATGCGCAGAGCCTATTGGGAATATAGGAACTATACTACATGGCACTAAACGTTTGGTAAGGCACTAATTTAACGCTTGATACTGGAGTAACTCAGAAGTGCTTTTCACAGAGACCCCTTTTTCCCGTAAAATACTCCAATAGACGTCTGCAGTGCGTTAATGGATAAAATCCGTCATAATTGAGTAGGACGAAAATCCTATGTATTCGTTTTTGGTTTTATTCAACGTTGAAGGATACAGTGTTCCAAAACGATTGTGCACCTTTTCTTTGTTTCCTTGAAACTTGCTCTGCAAGACTTTCAACAAAATGTCGAATAATTAACAACAACGCAACCGTTGGAGCTGCAGTAAATGCAGCCCAACCGGGTTTAGACATTACAGGTTTCCAACAAGACGATGCGGATGCTATAATCATCCCGGAAAATGTACGGAAAACAATAGCTATAAACCTTATAGATAATGGCCTATCACCAAGATGTGGTAGGGTTATATTTGTCATAGAGGCACACAAATATTGGCAGACAGAGGTATTCTATTCATGGATTATCTTCCCTGCAGCAAATCCAAGAACACATGTGTTCCACTTCTACAAGATAGAGGAACCTCCAGCGGAATACGTTCCTTTCGAGGACATTGAAATTCCACTAACTTACCAAGAGCATCAGCTCTGGTTTAAAGACGCCCTACAACATCAAAATCACATTATCAGGCTCGGTCCACTAGGTAGACCAGGAGCAATATGGCCGGTACTAGCCAGCTATACACCACATCCTGACATTGAAAGAATGACAGTTGTAGAATTATTAGCTCAGCTAAAACAATTAATTAAACTACATAGACAATTGGTACTATATGTCAGGCGGACTCTAACAGTCCAACCGACTATCAGGATTCCACAGTACACCCCTCATCAGGGGAACACAAACAACATTACACCACAGATTAGACAATCAGTCATTGGTAAATTACCAACACAAAGGGAACAAATTCCATTCTGGTTAGCTCAAAAAATCACTCTAATCGAGGCAGTATTTCCCGATAGGACACCTCATGAGAAACACAGGATTCTAACAATCTGTTTACCAATGAGGATCGCACCACACCTGGAGGACTGTGACACTTGGGGTACAGTCTTTGCTGCAATCTATACAAAAACACATGGTGTTCCCTCCATGGCGGTAATATCAGACGTCCTGAAACAGATTCAAAATGAATACGGGGCAGAGCCTGCTTTAAATCTCGGTATGAAGTTACTGAAGGACTTCAAACAGGTCTCAGCTATAATATTAGCTAATATTAAAGGTGAAGCAGCATCTGTGGCAATCCGCCAAAAACTAAAAGAACTTGATGTACCTGAGCAACCATATGAACTGACCAGAAAAATCCTTTGAAGAACTATGAAGAGATAGTTTGGGTGGGAAACCAGTAAAGCCCGAAATAACAGAAAATCCTGAAAAAGTTGTTATTAATAACAATCTAACCACTCCTAAAAAGAAGTGGGAAAATACTAGACAGACACTTTCTAAGGAGAAGCGTTCTCAATCCAGAGGTAGTTCTCCTCAAAAGGAGCCCTCTGAAAAGAGGTATAACCCCAGGAACAGGCATAATTTGAGAAAACCTGATAGATATCAAGATACTGATACACGTTCCTCTCGTACCTTTCAGACTTCCTCAAAGAAATCGGAAAGAAGAGGATGATCAGAACACAAGGAAGAACATGTGAAGTCCAAAGACGATCAACACGTTCCAAAAAATAAGAAAACTCAATTCACCAAGAAGAAGGTAGCAAGTCTAAAAATCAGACATGCCGAGGATTTTGAGGACACAACTCAAGAACGGGGAGTGGGCCCAGACAATGCTGGACAGCACAGCAGAAGTTACCATAGCTCGCAAGATCCTGAAGGTTCATCTGGAGACAGTGGACCTGAATGAATACATTCAAGTTGAAACTGCCAATACCAGGGTTAGTGTACCCCGTAAGTTATATGAAGTAACACTCCGGATAGAGGGGGACATAACTAGAAAAATAAAAGCACTATTTTGGGCAAAACTATTAAAGGGTTATGACATCCTTCTGACAGAAAAAGACTGGCCTCCTGAATTTGTCAGGGAGTGCCCACATGGCGAAGAGATCATTATTCCAGCCTTCTCCAATTATATTCCTATACATAAAAAATACACCTATGCCAGAAAATGGGCTGTGGCCCAGGCTCCAGCATTATATAAAAATCATGTGGGATGGGATGAGGACTCTCTTCGCTATAAAGATCCACTTAAAAAAACAACCTACTGCTCAGAGGCAGTATCCAGTTAAGCAAGAAGCTAAAGAAGATCAACTTGAATACCAAGGGGTGATTGAAACATGCCCCTCATCCATGAACAATCCTTTGTTTCCTGTCTCCAAACCAGACAATACATATCATCTAGTTTTGGACTACAGACATTTAAATTCTTGTTGCAAAACTTTTGCAGTACAAAATGTAGACAGTGCAGCACTGATGAATAACATTGTGCGAAGAAAATATAAAAGCACATTAGATATTTCAAACGGTTTCTTCTGTCAAAACATTGCACCTGAAAGCAGGTACTTGACCGCTTTCTCAATTATGGGGACACAACTTCACTTCTGCCGTCTCCCCCAGGGATTCAAGAATAGTCCAGGGTTATTTTCAGCCAGAGTAATGGAGTTACTACAAACGTACGATGATGAGGCATTATCTTATGTCGATGACATCTATCTTACAGACGATGACTTGGACAGGCACTTAAACAGGGTGAACACCATAATACTTGGATTCGCCTCAGAAGGGTCCAAATTCTACTTTAAAAAATGAAGAATTTCCCATCTTAAGGTCCTATTCTTGGGATACAAACTTTCAATTGAAGGTAAAAGCCTGGCAACAAACTTTTTAGAAAAATGTGCGCTGCTCCAACCTCCCAAAAATGCTGAAAAACTTACAGTCAATTCTAGGCTATCTGAATTTCGGAAGAACTTACATTCTAAATTACGCAGGGTTAAACCTCTCTACGAACTAATCAAACATGATTTCAAACCAACTAATTGAACTCAAAAACACACAGAAATGTTGCGTTCAGTGCAGACAGACATGTTAGCAACAACCCATTTACAGACACGCTTAAACGTATGCAACCTTGTAATCCGAATCATCCCAGGGAGATGCGGATTCACATACCTAACCTTTAATGAAGGTGAAAAGGTACCAATAGCTTACAAATCACACTTGTACACAAAAGCTGAAATGAAATTCACTTCAACAGAAAAAATTCTGACAGCGGTTCAAACTGCAGTAGCAAAAGAGAGAGCCCTCACGCAGGGAAAACGCATAAAGGTCGTTACTCCTGTACCTGCGTTAGAGGCAGTGACAAAAATGAGTGTTCCGAATGCAAAAGCTTTACATCCGAGATGGATACAATGGGTTAATTCTCTTGCTGCAACAGACGTTGAATACGTTTTAGACCCCTACTTGAAAACTCAAGAATTTCTAAAATACGAACAAGAATGTCCTCTGCCCACAGAGATTCTGCCTCTAGAACATTACGGATGTATAATTTATACAGACGGATCAGCACAGTCCTCAATTGGGGGAAAACAAGCTTATAGTGCAGCGTGTGCGATTGTCAAAAGTCGCTGGCGTGATGGTAAATTCCGACCTATGGTCACAAAAACTCAATCTTTAGGAGATTGTACAGCTCAGTGAGCTGAACTCCAAGCATTCAAGATGGTGCTTGAAAATACCGATTGCGAATTCCCCACACTCATAGTGTGCGATTCGTATTACTGCGTCCAGTCCTACAATGAATACTTGCAGAACTGGGTTCAAAACAGCTTCAAAGATGCAAAAGGTGGCACAATTAAGCATAAATTGCTTTAGGAACAAGTAGTTCTGTTACAGAAAGAACTAAAAAAGACTCATGTGATCCATACACTGAGTCATCAGCGTGATGGCTTTCACGTTGCAGGAAATTCATTGGCTGATGAATCGCGAAGGGAGCTGTGCAAACTGCTTCCGTAGCTGCAATCACTCGTTCAAAAACAAAAATAGACAGCGAAATAATGCAAGCTGTCACTGCTTCAATAAAAGAGAGTGGTAAAACACTTCCAAAAGGCTTTCCACTCAAGTACTCATATATAACTGATGCAAATAATGTTCCTTTTGCACAAATGCCTGGAGTGGGGGATAGGGTAATTACAAACATGGAACACAGATTAGGGCTGATCTTAGCAGCACATGAAGGGCTTGCCTCTGCACACGCAGGTGTTTCTGCCACAGTGTCGTTATGAAAGCAAAGATACTGGTGGCAACGCATGAGGAAACAGACCCAAAACTATGTTTTGGAATGTGAAATCTGCCAGAAAATGAAAGTTTCAACAGTGAAACGCCCGGCGAAGACGCCCCTTCCCATTTCAGATAAACCATTAGCATGTGTTTACCTGGACCACTGTGGTCCCTTGCAAAGGGATGGCAACTATAAATATATCATGGCTGCCGTGGATTCATGCTCAAGATTCATTTGGATGTGGCCACAGCACTCGGCTGATGCCCAAACTGTTATAAAAGATTTGCGAGTCTTTATCGTCACATAAGCAATCGGCACGCTACATTCCGACCAGGATCCTGCGTTTAGCTCTCGAGCTTACAAGGAGGCCATGGCCAGCTTGGGCATTGCATTGCGGTACTCTAGTCCATTCCATCCTGAGGGAAATTCGGTTGTGGAAAGAAAAAACCATGACATAAAGCAATCTATTACAGCTAGGGTATTAGGCTCGGGTGACGGTTGGGTCAAACATCTAATATGTGTCCAACGTAGTCTTAACAATCTGACAAGAAATTCTCTGGGTGGAATCACTCCATATGAAATCCTTTGTGGTACTAGAATGATGGTCGAAGACCTCGATCGTCATACTTCAGTGGTAGAACAAAAACCCTTTGATATCAAAGACCGTTTGGCTGTTTTGTAGGACTTAAATGAAACAAGAAGTCTAATCAACACCATACAGAAGCCAACAGCCACTGAAGAAAAACCACCTGTCCCATCAAGACCTGTCTGGATTCCAAAGATTGGGGATCTGGTCAGAGAGAAAATAGCGTATAAGAAAGAATTTGGGCCTTCTTACAGAAAAAAAGTACCTGTACTAGCAATCCACGGATCAAGAAGTGTTACTGACGCCCCTTGCTGGAAGAAAGGAGAACCGGTTTGTATCAATTGACCTGGTAAAACCACACCATGTGGCCGATAATAAGTAGTGGGCCCAGTGGACTCCAAAGATGTAGCAGACGACCAAATATTGCTACTATCCAAGAGGTTCAAACTGAAAGACTCATCACCTTGAAAATTATGCAGTGAGAAAAGAAGGACTATGCAACAAAGCCATGGAACTTGTGCCTCTTGAAACGAAAATAACAGTTAGTCAAGAAACTCCCGTCTACAATGATGTAGCATCTGACTATACAAATATGTCAAAGGAACAAGCAGCTCGAGAGATTTCAAATAATCCGGATGCAATACTAACAATTGACAGAACTGCCCTTGGATATTTCATCAACTTTGATACGTTTTCTGAGGATCCCAGTAAGCCCAAAACAACGCCAGCAAATAAAACTTTCAAGGAACAGGTAACAGAACTTTTTCACCAGCTTGCAAAAACATATCTGGTTTCACCATGGGTTGAATTTTGGATTGTGTTAGGTGTACTTTTTCTCCTACTTTGGCTCATTCTTGTTTGAAGTTTGGGAAAGCTGATAGATGGAAAATATAGTAAAATGGATACGGCAAGTAAGAACATCAACTTGCTCCTGAAGCCACACAAATCATCTCATAGTGAGCAAAGAGACCTGTCATCAGTAAACATCAAAGCCGTTCCTCTACCAGGTGGTATAGCATGGGACAGAACTGACTATGACATTTATGGTCCGGTCGAGCTGTTAAAGATTCCACTCCAATTTCAGGTTTCCTTGAGTGATTTCTTTTCACCCAGTACATTTTCCGATGATTGGGACTATGAGACTGTTGATAACCTGTTATTAACATGATGACAGATTTAGAAATGTCAGCAAAATTTACAAAACATGAATACTTAGAAGGTTCATCAGAATATGAACAAATGTATTGTTTTAATCATTATGGTCACCATTATTTGCACAAATTTGCAAACCCTAGAAATGTTTTAACTTATAATCAATGGGAACATTGTCCAACGCCACCAAAGGGTAGCTCTAGAACATTTTATGAAAAATGTCCATACTTCTCAGGCTTTAATGTCACAAAACCAGAAGCATCTACTTTAAAAATATCAATAAGACAGGAATGAAAAGTATGTTGACTAATACTAAGCAAATTTATTCTGTGGCCTTTTAGGCTCGATTGTCCACATTAGGTTTTGACTTTTGGAAAGACAACATTGAGACAAAAATTGTCTAGGGCGCAAAAGACTGGCAGGTGCAAGGTTTAGAAGCTTTATTTAGAGCCTGCATCATCCCAGAACAAATCATGTTTTTAAATGACACTGTTCAACAGGCATCTTGTCTTGGCCTTCCAAAGATAAAAGACTTGAATAAACTGCCCATACCGAAACCCGCACCTGATATTAATGGAACTACAGATGAGGAGGTAGACGTGAAATATATTTTACAACAAAACAGAACTAATCCTGATTGGAAAAAATGGTTAATCTGGCACACAGACACGAATAACTGTCAAGATAGATTCCTGAACGAGACACAAGGGTTTACAATAACTAGGCTAGATCCAAGATATATCCAGAGGCAACATCCAGGGATAATAACAACTTACAGTGTAGGAAAACTGTGCCTTGAGTGGCTCCAAAAATCCTCACTCCCAGATATAAAACAACACTTAACTTTACTTAAAGATGGCATTGATTTGAGATCATTCTTACTAGGACCTCGCAAACAATGTCATAAACATTTCATATACGCCGGTATTTACGCTGCTTATAATGAAGCATGGAAAGTCACGCAAATGGAAACTGCAGAACGAATTCGAGAAATTGATCGTATTAATTTAGAGAAAGCTCTCTCTGTAGTTGACAATGGGTTAACAACTCTGTCATCCAGAGTTTATTCTTTGGACTGCATTGTATATTCTGCTATAGACATAATGGAACAAGACTTGCTCATGTTACAACATGGACAGTCTCAATTGCGTTTTATAATGTTGCCAGGCTGGACGTTACAAAACCTTCATTCAGGCTATGTGCCTTGGGGTCTAATCAACATCACGTCATTGTTTACTGAATTTAACCTTACAGATAAACAAATCTCTTTGGCACAGAGGGGAGCAGACTATACGGCGCTGAGCATAGAAAAACTGGAAAGATTACCATTAACCGTTTCTGAGAAACCAGCCGTTGAATGGATAATACATGGCACCATCACGATACCAGTGACGATTTTCCAGTTTCAGTATTGCTTAACACACATACCAGCAGGCCTGTATGAAAGGTTGGGTAAAGAATACATAAAGTCGACCTGGGATTTACCATACACACACAAATGTTGGAGTGGGGAAAAGGAGGTATTTCTTAGTGGTAAAAATTGCAAAACCACACTGACCGGTACACTTCTATGTCAGGGTATTAATTTACATGGAGCTTGCAATGGTTCTGCAACCAATTTATCATGCCACCTGGAGGGTTCCCCGGCAGCAGTGATAGATCCAATTTTTAGGCAGCTATGCAATGGGAGCTACATAGTGTTGAATGATCATAGCTGTTGTGGAATGATGCCAGGAATAGCCTATCTTGTTAGTGTGTCAGCTAGGGTCACTTGCTGTATGCAAGTATTGTTTCCTAAAACTGAGACAGACGGGGAGTCGCCGCTATGGCCTTCACTGAACATCTCCTATACGAATTGATACTTTAAGCAGAATGAAAGCCATTCTTTTACAAAAAACTGTGCCACTGACCTTGTCCAGAGAGACGTTTTACCTGCAAGTTGCAAGATACATGCCTTATTATCAACAAACTGCCACATACATTTTGCAGAAATGTTAGGTCGTATCTTAAACATGTCTGATACCAGTGGTATTGTACATGTATTTAAAATGATTTTTTCGGGACTTTGAAGCAGTCCTAGGCATTTTTCCAAACTTCGTGCACTCTGTGTTCGGTGGCCTGCTTCTCATTTTGGGACTCGTAGCAGGGATACTATTTTTGTTCCTTCTGCTCCGATATGGTAAATCCAGTCACCAGCGATGCAAAGATTACCATTGAGAACACTCTTCTGGCAATGCAGTATCGTGAGCGCCTAACACAGATTCTTGGCTTGGCTCGTTTGAGAGATCTGAATACCACGTAATTCCTATTGTTCAGACCAATCTGGCAAGATTGCATCTTACCTGTTCTATGATGCCTGCTTTGTGGAGAGAAATGCGTGTTGGATATTTGTCTAATAATTCCATCAGCACTGCCAACAAATGTCGACAATTTGCTTGGTTCGGTAACGGCCCATGCATTGTGTTGTCCCCAGCGGCTACCAATCATGATGACGGCATTCATTGAGGTCTCACTGGCAATTCCGGCCGAGGGTCAGATATGTGGACCAACAGGCACACAGGTTCCATCTACTGCAAACATTGCTAATGCGACTGACGCTGATGGCGATGCTTCTCATCTGTGTACGATTGATCTCCTAAATAAAGTGGTTCAACTTTCACCTACTGTGGTAGATGATTTCTTTGCCAGCTTAGAAGATTTAATGTTTTCTCCTGACACGAGAATAACTTTTGAAATTAGCCCACGGCGCTCTATCAACTTTGAATTCGACCTTCGTTTTACAAAACAAAAAATTTCTAACTTTGGAATTCTATTTTTCTACGATTTGATTTGACTTTTTTTAAAAAAATTAACTTTGGCACAAAGTAATCTAAGTAGAACTATTCTTAGAGAACAAGAATTCTTTGAATTCTTCCTAGAAACAATATTGGCCTTATCCACAAACCAAAACAGTTTATATATTCTACTATGGGATGGCCTCAACCTTTTTTTTCTGTATTTAGAGCCATTTCATAAATGTCATTTGTTTGATTCATTCAGTTAGCATTGCCAATATCATACTTTATGCTTGAATCAAAATCATTGCTTTTAAATGTGTACAGTGCGAATGCTCATTTTATGTGTACAACCATTTTCAAAAGCATTTTATGCATTTTTCGGGTGGGATTGTAATCACATGCTTTAGATATGTTTTAGTGCTTACATTTTAGTGATGTCGAACATAATAAAGTGGAGTGGGTGTTGTATAGCATTTTAGGACCCTAGTGTAATTTACCCGATTCATGCCCTTATATAGGTATAAATCATCATGTCCTTATATAGGCATAGAAATCATAACCATATTTAGACATAGCTCATGCAGTGTAAATACAGCATAACTACATCCACTAGTTCCGAAAATCCACAACGATTTCTTGGAAAACTCGGCTTCAGCAGTTTGGGACTTCCCCTTGCTTGAATATTGATTTGTCTAGGAACTCATGGAGTTTTCAAAGAACTGAGTCTCTTTGATTACGTTATTATGTCCACCTTTACTTCAAACTCGGCACCTTCAAGGTGTAAATATGCCTACACTTGCCCATGCAAACACACAGTGGTTTGGAGCAGTTCCACTATCTACTTGCCCGACGCATCTCGCTACAGCAAGTGCCGAAGGAAGCCGACCATCCAAAAGACGCACTGAGAGAGACGTTGTCTTTTCTCCTGCAGAGAAATCCAGCTCCAGTATTCCCAAAATCCCCTTGCGGGGTGTTGGGAAATCGAGTCCTGAGACAGAGAGATACCAGACCTCCTTCATTCTAAACCAAGGTACGGAGCTACTTAGACCCTAAGAGATATCTCGGATAGATTCTTTGCAAAAGAATACTAAACTTATGCTACACCACACTTACTTCTTCCCTCGTACTAGACTAAGGTTAGGCACATCGGGGTAGGAGTATTTTAGAAGCACCAGTTGAGTACTTTTAGTCTTTATTTATTTATGTATGTATTTTATGGCTTAGAACCCATACCATGCTTTTACAGTATTATTTTATAATACTCTTCTTGCTGTAGGCATTATGCTTTACAGCCAGTATTACGATTGTAGCAGTTCATTTCTTCTGCATGAGAAAGAGGACTGTTCAGAAAATACTTTTTATTGAAAACGCCCGTCTTTCTATTTTCTCTGCACCTCTGATGAAATAAAGCATGCATGAATGACTGAGAAAAATATCTATCTATTGTTTCCACAACTCTGAAGATACGTTTTATCTTGGGGAAACAAAGTTGTCATGTTTATGCGGTTGTCAGAAACTAATCCCTTCTTGTGAATTTGAGAAAGTTTCTAGTGACCTATGAGCTAGCTGGCACTCACAATTAAGTTTAATATATTCGATAGAGACCTAGTAGACATAAGTCCTATGTCACATCTATAGGATATATTATTCCAATGTGCAGAGCCTATTGGGAATATAGGAACTACACTACAGTACCCCTGCAATAGCTGTCATACCAGGAGTATTGAAACAAATACAGAACCTGCCCTGGACTTGGGGATGACATTAATAGGCAATTTTTCCCAGGTATCTATAATTATGTTAGTCAACATAAAAGGGGAGTCAGCAGTGGTGGCAATACACCAATGCCTAAGAGAATGCAATCCTGCACAACAGGAGTGAAAATTACCATGGGAAGAGATAACTTAGGATCTAGACCAGTGAAACCACAATCGATGGAAAATTCTGAAAAGGATAACTCAAAGCAAGCACCCGATTCTTCAAAAACAGAAATCGGACAATAAACAATAAAACACAAGCAAAATGCATCACAATCACAGGGTGGGTCTCCTCAACAGGAGCCCTCTGACGGAAAATATAATCTTTAAAACAATGACAATATTAAAAAAACCTGACAGGCATTAGTATAGTGATACACATTACTCTCATTCCTTTCAGGGTTCATCAAAAAACTCTGAGAGGGAAGGATGGTTTGAATACTGATCAGAAGAGCGAGCCAAGCAAAGGAAGACACTTGGCACTTCTCGACTACATTATCAAACAAGAGGATAAACCCAAAAGTAAACCTCAATTTAAAAAGAAGAAGGTAGCAGCTGTCCTTAAAATAAGAAATGCCAAGGCGGCGGAGCCGGGACGGCGACCAAGATGGCCGCACGGAGTCCCGGCTCCGCCGGCCTTCTCCCTTCGCCGTCCGATTTGTTCACCCACCCCGCGCTTGAACGGCGCTTCTGTGCGTCGGAGGGGACGCTGCGATGGGGCACCCGATGGCGATGAAATTTGGAGCTTCAGGGACCGGGATATCCTCCTTCGCTCTGGGCGGCCCGTCTGCTGCTGAGGCCGGGGCCTCGCGTGGCTGTGCACCCGGCTGCTGGCTCCGTCCCGGCAGCTACAGTCTCCTGTGTACGCCGCTCCTCCACCATGATGCTCAATGAGTCTCCCTACACCGCCGGAGCCCTCTACAAGACGCACTGCGCAGCCCCTCCGTGTTGGATGCTTCGCCCCCCTCCCTCCCCCCCAGCACTTTCCATCGGCAGCCGGTCTAAGGTAACGGCGCTTTGTCTCCTTCAGGGCGCATTGAATGCCTGCGTGTACTAGACTGTGCTGCACATTCCGGCTTACGTGTGCCAGTGGGCGCGATGGCGCCGTGTCGTTTTCGTGCTGGGGGGTCCTGTGAATGCTATTCTGCGGAGGGGGTGCCTGTGATCCTATGCTACGCGGTGACGGGACATCGGTGAATCTTACTTCTGACGGAGGCCGGCGATTTTTGGCCTTGCCGTGCTACATTGTGGTGGTGCATCCTGGAAAATGGCGACTTGGCGAACTCTCTCTTGGGATGGCGGCGGCCGGGTGTGTTGGATGCCGAGAATGGGCGGACGACTATCCTTGAAGTGCTGTTTCTTCCTATGCTGGTGATGTCGTGATGCTGTTCTGGTCATTTATGCCCGATGTTTACCAATGAGCCATCACTTGTTTTGCCCGCTACTGCTGCGAGACGCCTGTTGCTATCCCCCGGGATGGGGCGATGGCCAGTACTGGATGGGACTTCAAGGATGCTGCAGTATGGACATGTTTCCTTTGAATACTCCTGGTCGGCTCGCCGTAGCTTGACTATACTGTACTTGGCCCCGAGGATGGCGGTTGCTGGCGGTCGCTGGGCCGCCCATTGTGCTTTTACGAGACTTTTGTTTATTCTGGACTGATTTGAGTGCCCCAGTTCGTTAGTGTTTTCCCCCGGACCCGTCATCTTTAGCTTTATTCGATCTGTATCACCGAGGAAGGACGGCGCAAAATGGCGGCGGCGCCCCGGACGATGCTGCTTCTTGTTTCATTGCAAGGCGTTCGATTCCTTTGTCTTTGCATGTCCGCTTACTGCGCTGCTCCACTTGTGTTTTCCTGATTGTAATTTTGTGCCCTGTCTCTATTCAGGCCGACAAACTGTATGTATAACATTGACGCTTGGCGCCCTTTCCACTGGCATGGAGAGTTTCGCATATTGCCTGATAAGCTGCGAGGGTGGGCGTTTAATTGGTGGTGTCCCCGCATATGGTTTCTGTGTTTTAATGTTGCTACAGTATTATTACGGGGATGCGGGACTCAGGGGGGAGGGGGTCGGGTTCCTTGTTGGAGGGCCCCCCATAGCTTTCTTTCCCCTTCTGTGGGGGTTTTCGATTCTTTTCCTCTCCTTTTCCCTCTTTTGTGTTGAATATTGTTTTTCTCTTTCCTCTTAGCTCTTTCTTCTATATTTCGGGTTTAAGCTCTGGGCGACAGGCACGCTGCTAGGGGGGTGGGCCGTGGCCATGTGCAGTGGTGCAGGGTGGGGGGGTGGGGGTGGGGTTTTGTTTTTGATTCCTTTTAGTTCCATGGCCTTTTTCATGTTGTTTTTTTGGTGTTTCTTTACTTCTTTTCCCTCCTTTTTCCCTTTTTTTTGGGGTCGGATGCTAGGCACGTCCCTGTGCGTTTATCGATTTCGGTACGGGGGTTTCTGTTCTACTGCTCAATTGAATAGCGGGCGGGTATTGTCTGGGCGGGGGTCCGATCTGTTTGTTGATTATCCTGATTGTCTGCTTTGTTATGTATTCCCTGCCCATGAGGACCTTGCCGTGGATATCCTGTCATTGGTGTAACCCTAGTGTTGGCGATGTGTAATGATGTGCTATCCGATCCTGTTTTTCCTCCTTTAAAAAAAGATAAAACGAAACCTTTCTGATCCTGTGACCCGGTTCCATTCGGCTCTCCTGTGTTGTACATTGATATTGTGCGGGGTACCATGGCTTTAATCCTGATTTACATTGTTTGACTGTACTACCTCTGCACCCTTGATTCACTGGGTCGTTTGTCGGATTTGGAATGTAACTGTAAAAGTCAATAAAGGTTTTAAAAAAAAAAAAAAAAAAAAAAAAAAAAGAAATGCCAAGGCTACTGAGGACTCAACTATTGAATAGGGAATGGGCTCTGACGATACCAATTAAAACTACTACTACACCAAAAAGGCAATAACCAATAAAACATGATGCAAAGAAACAGGTCAGGGAGATCTTGTGTCAATTTTAATATCAAGGTAAATTGTACCTACTCCATCAATAATCCTTTGTTTCCTGTAATGAAACCCGACAATTCATACGTCTAGTTTTAGACTACAGGCGTTTAAACACATGCACAAAAACATTTTCAGTTTAAAATACACAGAGTGCCACATTGATGAATACAATTGTGCAGAAGAAATATAAAACATCACTAGATATCTCAAATTGATTCTTTTGCCAAAATATAGTGCCTGAAAGCAGATATTTGACAGCATTTTCGCCCCTCAAATCCCAGCACCAACGCTGTAGACTGCCCCAAGGGTATTAGAATAGCCCCGGGTTGTTCTCAACAAGAGTAACAAAGCTACTTCAAAATTGCGATGAGAAGGTATTGCCCTATGTAGATGATAAATATCTGATGGACGAGAATTATTGGATCACTTGCACAGGGTGAACAACATAATTTTGGGATTCACCGCTGAAGGCTACACATTTCACTTTAAAAAATCTAAAATTGCCCACCTCAATGTCCTATTTTTGGGATATAAGCTCTCAAGTGAAGGGAAAAACCTGGCAGCTAATTTGTTAGAAAAAAGTGTGCTGCTCCAACCTCCATAGGCTCTGAAAAACATAAAATTAATTTTAGGATTCCTAAATTTTGGCAGAACATACATTTTGGATTACACAGAAAAGGTAAAACCTTGCTACGATTTAACTAGACCTGATTTTTCAATTCAACGTTGGACGCAGGAACACACAGAAATTCTCCATTCCTTACAAGCTGACAGGATAGCTTCAAAGCACATACACATATGTGTAAACAGTACGAACTTCGTGAACCGTGTATTAGCAGGTCAATCAGAATACACTCACCTAACCTTCAATGAAGAAGAAAGAGTACCATTTGCATACAAATCTCATTTCTACACAAATTCTGAAATGCTTTTTGCAAACACAGAATAAAGTCTAACACCTGTACAGACTGCTGTAGTGGGAGAAAGTTGTTACATGGTATAAGGGAACCCAATTAAGCAATTGGTCAAGGACCTTGGGTGTATATATTGTTTCAAAGGACAATGGTCCCTAGACAGTCAAGGATAATCAAGCAAAATAAATATAGATCAAGAATCGATTCTATATTATCTGTCCAGCCGAACAGGGTTTAATAACATATAAAGTTATGTAGTCAGTTATCTATTGAATATCAAGAGGGACACGGCCTGTGTCCTACTACCACATATAGACAGGTGTGACATACATAGAGGGAGGGTATTAGGCAAGAGGAAGCAGTCTGCCTACAATCCAATTTAGCAGACAAATGGTTCAAGAGTACACTATTGTGACTTTACATATGATATAGTCAAAGAACATATAGTGTAGGGTGTCGACGACGTTTCGATTTCCCATTTACTAATAACGGGATCATCTTCAGGACATTGTGATTCATGCCTTAATTACATTCCTAGTATGAATATTTAAGCCCAAACATATTTAGGAAGGACATTACAATTGGTATATACATAGGGAAAAAACAGGTCGGGAAATGGGGGAAAAAGGAAAAATATATATATGGGATTAGCATCATATACAATAAACACATATTCTAGACATGTCTAATCATCTGAGAATTTCTTAAATTATGAATTATGAAGTGCTATGTGAGATTGGTGAACATATGGGCTAAAAACCACATGATGTGGACTTCGTTGTATTCTTACAAAAGTTGGCGCAGTGCACATGGTAAGTGTTTCTTAAGTATATTATCTGAGGTCATGCATGCCGCGGTTGGGCGGAGGGGGGGTGAAGAAGCTAAGGTTCGGGGTGAATTCCGTAGAGGCGGTATTAAAATTTAAGTGCCAAGTTGGTTAGGTCAGCCGCAAGCGGTGCGAAAATTCAGACGGTGAAGTACAAACCTCCATAATTGGAGAGAGGCAGAAGAGTTCTGCGAGTCGCAATTCCGTTTGCGGCACCAGCGGAGGATTCGGACCTATGGGCAGAGTTTTAAAATATAAATACACCGTTGTGTATTGGATGCCCAAGACAGACGCAGGGAGGGGGGGTTTGGCTTACCTCAATGAGTGTCCTATAGTGTCTTGGTCAGAGAGGGAGAACAGATGAGGGTTTAGATAACCTGTGGGCGAGGGCGGAAATGAGTACACATATCCGCTTGTTAATTATGCATAAATCATGCAATTATGAAGGCGGGGTCTTACCAAGGGATTACTGTAATCTACGAGTTAGGAAAATTGCACAGCCTGAAAAGAAAAATAAAATAAGGCGGGAACCTGGTTAGGGTGAGTGATCGTAAGGATGCACTACGGTCGAAGACCGAGGTCCAGTGAGACACACTTACCGAAAATAGTTGCTGGGGGCTGTCCACGATGGGGATCCAACCTTCAGACGAGCCGGTGCTCGTTTAGACTGTGCGGCGGTTTCAAGGAGACCTCCATTATGGATTTGGCCGAATCACGTGACACTGCACATGTGATAGGGCTGGGCTGCTAGTGCTTGGCCATAAACGTTGGCGATTACAGCGGCCATGTTGGGTAGTGAAATCAGCGCTGTGAACTAATGTGATAAGATTATACTAAGAGGGGAGACGTAATGAGAAATGCTCTTTTTAAAAAAATGCTTGTGTGGAGTTGAGAACGAGTGCAAGGTGACTGCATACCAAAAATTCAGACATAGCAATAGTCATGTCCACATGTAGACGGAAGGGATGAGAATTTATGCGAACAATTCAGGGCGAATAGGTCAGTGCACACAACAACATTAGTAATTTTAATACTCTTATACAGGCGGAAGGAAGAGCAGTTGGCAATTATGTGACCAGTTCGAAGGGAATCGGAACAAGTAGGTCAGTGCACACAACTACATTATTATTAACTGGCACTTAACCAAGTAGTATTGCAGCTTGATGTCAGGAAAAAGAACAGTAATAAAAATGGCATTAAAAATGAACCTTGAAACAGTGTCAAACATGCGATCAGAATATAAGAACAGTATTGTAGATCATGGAAGGAAAAGGACCAAAGACTATGTTTGCGAATCAAAGTCAGTTCTGTGAGATCAGTTCAAGGCAATTGTTCAAAGCAAGGAAGTCCAATCCTAGAGACGATTTAGGCCAGGGTGGATACTTTTTGTTCTCAGTATCCATTTTAATTCTTCTTTATTCAGGATGGTACTCAAATCGCCTCCCCTCAGTGGGATTTTGATTGCATCAATGATTGTCCATTGTAGGTCAAGTTCACTGTGGTTTTTGTTCGTGAAATGGTCCACCAGAGGTGCGTTGTGTGTCCTGCATCGAATCCTGCTTTTGTGTTGAGAAATTCTTATGCGCGCTTTTTGCGTAGTTTGTCCTATATATATCAAATGGCAGGGTCAAAAAATTGCATATATAACATTCATGCTGTTACAGTTAGTAAAGTGTTTTCTAGGGAAGGTTGTTTGGTCAAAAGTGAAGTCCTTTCCTTCAATCGTGCTATCGTCCTTTCAACAACAAAAAGTCCGGGCAAATCACATAAAAAAGATAAAGAGCTGTATATAGTCAAGACCCCCAAAAAGCACGCATATCGGAAAACTGACGCAACTAACAACAAACTAAACCAACATCAGCAAGACCAAAGGCAAGAACTAAATACAAATCTGGAATCAATAATTGCATTACATAGTGCACTGGGGAGCATACTGGATTAAAACCTTAAATATGCAGTCTGACAAACTAGACATACAAATACAACTTATGAGCACCATGGCCGGATACATATCCGGCATAAACAAAAAACTAGACACCATGGTCAGCACATTAGATAGGTTCCAGGAGCAAACCCGACTGTGGCGACCAACCAATATATGTAGTTGTAACCCTATATTGGAAAAATTGAAAGATCTGCCAAGAATACTAAAAGATATTTTGCATGAATGCAAGCTAGTTAACCAGAGAAACATTACCACACCAAATGGAAGCAATCTTATCTCTTTTGTGCAGTGTACAAACACTCCAATCAAAGACACAGTCACCTCCAAAAAGAGCCATGAAAACAAAACAGAAGTGTCAGCACAACAAATACTGGATCATAAAACCAGGCAGGACGAATTAATAAAGCTTAATGACGCTCCATCAGAGGACACCAAAACTTCACGAACCAATTTCTTTGTGGGACACTCCAAATATTATAAATCTACTGATAACAATACACCCAAAAAGGACTATCTCATACCAACTGAGAAAGATAAACCTGAGTCGGATGGGAAAGAAAAACAAATAAATCAAAAAGGTCTAACAAAGCGGCAAAAAAAACGAGCTAGAAAGAACAGAAATCAGCTGGCCGAGAAGCAGGCGCTGATTAGCTATCCCATTTTTAACCGTGTAAACACTCAAAAAAAATCAGAAGTTGACCATAATCTAAGGGTGCAACCATCATCCACAAGGATAACTGAAGAACATAAAGATTTGAAGTTCATACCTCAAAAAGAGAGAACCAAATGCATGTCCATAATAGCAATTGACCAGATGCACAGGTTGTCTTCTAAAACACTTACGCACTCTGAGGAGATTACACAACCACACACTTTATGTGTTGGTAGCAGAACCAATAATGACACTACAACCCTATCATCCACCCTAGGTGAGGTGGACTGGAGCACGGAACAAGTGGACAGCGACGCAGCACAACTGGAAGAATCAGCAGCGAGTCCGCAAAGTAACCCGCAATACAAGGCGATAATTTGCAACAAAAAAGCATACACCCCACCGAAGATCAAAAACCACAATCTTAATGAGCATGCCCAAATTAAGCGTGAAGACACCAATCAGGGATGCCAAAGGACAGCTATTAAAGGTCCGGTAAACAACAAGAAGGTACCATCCATCCGGATCACTGTACCAAACGCCGATTCCAGACCAGGCAAAAGTGATAATAAAATCATTAGATCATTTACAGCCAAGGTCGATAGGGGTCGCTACGATGAAAAGCAAGTAATAACAAACACAGGCAATACAGAACTACTACAAAACATCGTTTTAAAAAATGTGGTAAAACATAGATCAAGCTCCACGTCAGTTGCCAGGGAAAATGGACGGCATATACAAAAAGGCAGCCCAAAAAGAGATTGTAGGGAAGGAACTAGGAAAGACAGAACGTCAATGGAACAGTCTCAAAAGGTCACTAACAAGCAAATAATAAACTACCCGTGTGTTGATTCTTGGGTTCACGGAAGTATCCAAACAAGATGGACAGGACCAAATGACAATGTACGTTCCACCAGAGTCTTATCACCAAATTTGAATACCCTAACAGTTGGAAGGCTACTCTTCATTCCTAATTATAAAGTACACGGTAAGCAAGACTACTTAAATCGAGGAAACATTCTTCATCTAATATCTACAATTACAAGCCTGAGCCGAATAACAGCAGCCGACCAACTGTCAATAGAATTTATCTCCCTTGGAGATAATGCAGCAAAGGAAGGCACATTGGCTACATGGAGGAATGAGGGAATCGTCAAAAGCATTCTTGCCGGAAATACTAAATTTGAGGAGTGGGGAATCAGTTTGAAAGAAGAGGCAAAACCAGGATATCCAACTCCCCTTTTAAGGAAGCAGACCAAAAGAGGAGATCATACACGGATAAGTCAAACCACGTACACCGTACTACATGGCGCTAGGGGAGCAGATAATGACAACTATGACAGCCCAAGATTGATACAACGCTCCAACAATGATTGAACCAGTCATGTAACAGGCAGACCAGAGGGAGACACAATTAAACTTCTCTCCTGGAACATCGCCGGAGCAAAAGACATTTTAAATGACTCTAGAAAAACAGAAAAACAGACACTTGGAGCACGTATGACATTATAGCCCTCCAGGAAACATGGTTAACGGAGCCAATCGATGTACCTGGTAGACTATGTTTCCACGCCAACGCGACGCGAACTCAACGCTACGGGCGTGCGAAAGGGGGACTCTCGGTATATGTAGCCACCGCACTTAAGATCAAGGCCTCTCAATTGCCCATATCCTCGGCGGATATGCAAATCATCAAATTGGATGTGAAGTCCCAGGGAGAAACTCGAACAACTATCCTGATTAACGTTTATGCCCACCCAAAATATGCAGTCAAAAAAGATCTCTTTAAACGCATTAATATTGTCGTTTCTGACTTTCGGCTCGAACACCCAAGATGGGACATCATACTGACAGGCGATTTCAATGCCAATCTCCTGCATTGGCCGGAAGAAGAGGATAACATCATTATAGCAAATGAGCAGTGGGGCGTTGACACCCAGGAAATCCCACCCGCAAAGAAGACCGATTCAGCTGGCAGGCAATTGATGTGGGATCTCGCGCATCTTGGGCTAAGGGTGATAAATGGTAGATGCAAGCAAGATAAACCACCAACTACAACCTACACAGGTCAAGGCACAAGCACAATCTTAGACTACACGATAGTCACATTACCCTTGTTAAGACTGATAAAAAACTTTCAAATAATCAGTTCATTAGATAGTGCAGCACATCGAAATGAACCTGACTTTGCCAAGGCACAAGCAAGCACGAACAACGGTAGGCGAAGTATCTACAATCAATTTGAAGCGATTGAGGTGGACAAGCTCCACCCTGCCACAAATAGAGCTGGGTGCCAAGAACGAACTTCAATCCTTGATCCAAGATAAAAATCTGTGCTCCGAGACCTGGACTTACTATCTAAACAGGTTATCCAGGAAAAATACCAATATCAAAAAGAACACCAATTCACCAAGTAATACTGCTTTTTCTAAGACAGCACTCACCCTGAGAAAACGCTTGCGGAAACTTACAAGACGAGCCCAAGGCCATACTGCCAATTCAAGTGCTTGGCAAGAAGTTCGAATAATAAGAAAACTCTACAAGAAGCTAATCTGGACGGAGAAAAAAAATCAAGCAAACGATTTCTGGACCAAAATGTTGTATAACATAAAAAAATCCAATAGCCAGGCCTTTTGGCAGCAAGTAAATTCCCTGAGCAGACCGTCACAAGTCATAAGTATGACCTGCATGACCGAAAGCGCATGGTCCAAACACATAGCCGACACCTTCTCAATAAGACCCGCTTTTCAGCTGTCAGTAACAACTTCAAGTACTGCGGCTTCGAAAGGAAAGTGTCATGATCGGCAAAACACGTCCAGAACCCAACAGGAAAGTATAGATCAATCGTTGCAGATTAGCGATGAACTTCAAATAACACAAATAATTAGTAAGAGTAGGCAAGACAGTGCGCCTGGACCAAATGGCATTCCGCAAGCAATATACAAGGAGGACCCTAATTACTGGGCCAGTAAATTTAACCAACTGTTTAGATCCGTAAATAACACACGTCAGCTCCCAGAAAGTTGGAGAGGAGCGATCATCAATCCAATTTACAAAGGCGGTGACCGCGAAAATCCGGCCAATTATCGTCTGATTGCCCTCATCGACGCGGAAGCTAAATATTATGCATCTCTGGTACTAGCGGATCTCGCAAAATGGTCTGATACCAACAACAAAATACCGGTAAATCAGACAGGGTTTCGCCGCGGAACAGGCACGATGCAAACAAAATGGCCTTAAGTCTAATCGCGGAAAAAAGCTTACAACATCACCAAACATTATATGCTTGTTTCGTGGACTTTAAGGCAGCCTTTGATCATGTAAGCAGGCATTTACTTTGGACCAAACTGAAACAGCTGGGCCTGCCAGATTCAATCTTAACTCCAATCATCGATCTACACACCGACACCTGGATGCAGGTAAAGATCGACAACGGACAGCGGCTAACCCGAAGGATCTGCACCTTCGACGGTCTAAAACAAGGCTGCGTGTTGGCACCTCATCTTTTTAATTTATTCATGGCCGACTTAACATCAAATTTAGATCAGACCAACGCTCATCCACCATGGCTTGGTCACCTGCATGTTACACACCTATCCTACGCAGATGACGTGGTTTTACTGAGCCATACGAAAATCAGCCTTCAACGCCTACTACAAGCACTGACCAGATACACAAAATCAAACTTACTAGAAATAAACAGTAAGAAGACCAAGATCATGGTCATAACTCGTCGCCATAAAGTGTCATCGGCATTTGCAATAGAGAACAGCAAATTGGAAGTGGTTGACAGTTATAAGTATCTGGGAATACAAGTAGACAAACGCCTTAACTTTGCAACACATTTCAAAGCAATTGAAAAAAAGGGGATTGCCTTGTTACACGCCTTTAACAACTTAGCAATCAAACTTAGAGGTCCCATGTTCAACCCGCTCCTAAACGTAATTAAAGCCAAATTACTGCCAACAATATCTTACGGGAGCGTACTACATCACGGGAGGAGTGCGCAGTTAATAGAGAAAATACAAACAAGAATCTTTAAACGTGTATTTGGTTTGCCAATTGATGCATCACCTGCGCAAGTACGATTAGAATTTGGCCTGCAATCCCAAGTTCTGCTAAAACAATACGAGTTTGTCAAATTTTGGTACGACGTCTGGATGAACCAGAAAGTAGAAATTTATCGCGCCATGTGGGAGGCAGTTAACAACAACTCGAATTCCCAGTACGCTAAATTTCTAAAACTTTCTCTAGAAACAACAGAATTGGCCCCACTCTGGGTAACCAGGCTTCCAGTACCGTTGTTCAAACAAACAGTAAAAAAAGCGGCTAGCAGGCATTCGTTACTCAACGATAAGTCATCCCTAAGTCATCGCGAACACGCTTGGATGACAATACAATCATATAAAAACCCGGCTCCGGCAGCATATCTACAACTTGCCTTCTCAGCGTATATCAAACATAGATACCTAAAATTAAGGCTGGGTAACCTCCCGACAAACTTTGATCAACCGAAATGGAGGATGCAAGAAAATAAAGGGTGCGAATTATGTGGAGCAAGAAAACAAGACCTAATTCACCTGATCTGTATCTGTCCAGCCATGAACTCGGAACGCCGGAGTAGTCTAAAGGCAAAGTTTAATGAAATTGGAGCACGCACCTGTCGGTCTGCAATCATACAAACACTGAGTTCTGTGGATCCTCAACTTATTTGCGGTGCAGTCCAATTCATAATCAATTTTGAGAAAAAGAGAGGAATTATGATAAAGTCTTAATAGAAAACACGAACTCGTAGACATAGCACGAAGTATACCATATTTTAGTCACGGCATTCTTTAAAAGAATAATTTTTTACAAATCTTAAGACTTATCGCCAGCATATTGTGGTTAATTGTACATTTTCAGACATTCAAGTATTGTATATTTTTGTAATGGTTTTTATTAACTGTACAATAAAGTGTATTATTATTACAATCGTGCTATCACATACGCTACATGTGCCACATTTCACATGTCCTGTAAGTCGTGGGAGTCCCCATAACTCATTTAGAGTTCCTCTAGTGTTCTCAGTGGGCAGAGCAGCTCTCACTAGGTGGTCTTTTATGTTTTTAGTTCTCCTGAATGCAAAAAGCGGGCGTTCCAGGTTTAGGCTACCTGTATTGAGTGTGGCCCAGAGGTGTTTAATGCTTTTTTTGATAGTATTAGAGGCAGGTGAGAAAGTAGTCACACATACTAGTCGATTTTTGGCCATATTTTCTTTTGGTTCTAGTAGTGCCTTCCTGGGGCAGTACCAAGCCCTTTTTAAAGGAACTGAAAATTAATTTTCTGGGGTATCCTCTCGCTTGTACTTTTTTACTCAGGGTGCTTGCTTCCTTAAAGTAGTCATTTTTGAGGAAACAGTTCCTCCGAATACGGAGAAACTGCGAGTAGGAAAGTGAGTCCCGTAGTGCTCTCGGGTGGTGGCTTTGGTAGCTAAGTAGCGTGTTTTGTTCTGTGGCCTTCCTATATAGGCTAGTTAGTAATTTCCCATAGTTGTGGAGAATGTTCAGGTCAAGGAATGGGATTGATTGTTTGTCACTGGAGAGTGTGAATGTTTGTCACTGGAGAGTGTGAATTTGAGTCCACTGCAATTGTTATTCAGCCAGTGTAAAAACTGCAGAAGAAGGTCTTGGGATTCCTGCCAAATGAGGAAAATATCATCTATGTATCTCTTCCACAGGACAATGCCACTGTGGAAGGGATTCATAGAAGACAGGTTACACTCCAAGTTATCCATATACAGAATTGCCAGGTTGGGAGCAAAAATAGCCCCCATCGATGTGCCCCTGACCTGACAGTAATACTGGTCATTGAACTGAGAAAAGTTTTTCGTTAAGCATATTTCCAATAGTTGTAAGATAAACAATGTAGGGACCGCGTGGGGGCGAGTGTGTGTATCCAGGATTTGTTCTATGACCAATAATTGATCATTCTGGGGGATATTGGTATAGAGTGACTCCACATCCAAGGTACACAGTGTCTTGGATGTGGGTTCAAACGGGTACTCCTCAATCATATTAATCATTGTCATGCTATCCCTTATGTAGCACTGCCTTTTGGGCACAAAGTCCTTTATAAAGTAATCAACGTATTGACCTAGGGGCTCCAGGAAGGAGCCACACCCAGAGACAATTGGTCTGCCTGGGGGATTGTCAATTTTTTTATGGACTTTCGGCAATGTATATATTACCGAAGTCCTGGGTGACTTAGTGTTAAGAAATTGAAACTCCTTTTTGCTGAGATATCCTGCATTAAGACCATTAGTAGTAACCTGGGTTATAGGATTTTGTATCTTATTAGTGGGGTTAGTTGGTAGCCTGCAGTAATGGGCTGTATTACTGAGTAGGCGTAGGATTTCAGTTTGGTATTTATCTCGCTCCTGCAGGACTATGCCACCGCCTCTGTCTGCTGGCTTAATAACTATACAGTGATTTACTTTCAAATCAGCTAGCGCCTGTTTCTCAGCTAGTGAGATATTGTAGGGGATAAATGTTTTGGTATTCTCTAATTTGGTCAGATCTTTAAGTACCAAGGATTGATTGAGGAGAAAAAAGCTGTGTAATCTTATTTTTTTAAAGAATCTTAGAAGCTCTGTCTGCAGCTCAAGGAAGTTTGGCCGGATGTTAGGAACAAAAGACAATCCTTTATTAAGAATTGATAGTTCATGGGGGGAAAGAGAATGTGTGGATAAGTTGAAGATGGGTAGTAAATTACCTAGTGGTGTCTCCGTGTTGGTGATAGCCATGGTGGTGTTGGTGTCAGGGACTCCTGTTACCACTGGTAGTGTTGTCTGTGCGTGTTGCGTTCTCCCGGTGGGTTTGGCCACCGTTGAGGTTGCTTCCCTCTGTCCTTTTTGGGTTGTTCGGTCTGGCCTCTGCCTAAAAAAGGCAGTCTATGCGGGGTGTCTAACCCGTCATTTTGTTCTAAATTGTCTGAGGATTCTGCCGAAGTATCAGAGAATCCCACAATGTTTTGTCTTCTATTGAAGCGTCCCCAAGGTTGTTGTTGGTTTTGCGGGCCACTGTACGATCTGTTGGTATAATAATCTTTTGTGAGGTAGGGGGAGGCCCTTTCTTGGGTGAATGCTTTTATGTCTTTCTTTACTTTGTTAGTTTTTTTATTTTGTTCAATTCTATAGAATTCATCAACTGTTTTTTGTACTTCCTCTAGGAGTTTCTTTCCTTCACTAGTGGGGACCTGATCTTTTATTTGTTTCTCTAGGTCCTGTATTTCTAAGGTGACTTTCTTGAGCTCCTCTGTGGCAATATCTATGCCAAGCACCATCCAGTGCTTGGAACATGTAGTGCTGATGTAACTGAATCCTGTGGTATACTTGGGGTTATCAGTAAATACCCCGGGATATTGCGAACCTGTAACCCTACAGGGATTATTTCTGCTCGTAAATATTCTGTGAGAAGACATTTCATTAATTCAAATTGGACCAGTTTTTTCTTACTTTTTTCCAATTGTTCTCCAAGTGAGCTATTCGGTAGCCCCGGAGTGTCTGTGGTTTCTGAGAGTATGGAAGGGCCTTCAAGGATTTTTTTAATATAATCCTCGGAGTATAGGGGTGTATGGTCGGACATGCCAGAAGGTAGGGGGTGTGGGTGAGGGGCAAACAACAATTGTGCGAAGGTAGAGGAGTGAGGGGTAAACCCACTTGAGACAAGTGGTAGGGGTGCTATCCCCTTGCAATCCAGCGATTGCACAAGGTATTGTTACATAGTACAAGGGATTCCATTGAACAATTGGTCAAGGACCTTGGGTGTATATATTGTTTCAAAGGACAATGGTCCCTAGACAGTCAAGGATAATCAAGCGAAATAAATATAGATCAAGAATCGATTCTATATTCTCTGTCCAGCCGGACAGGGTTTAATAACATATAAAGTTATATAGTCAGTTATCTATAGAATATCAAGTGGAACACAGCCTGTGTCCTACTACCACATATAGACAGGTGTGATATACATAGAGGGAGGGTATTAGGCAAGAGGAAGCAGTCTGCCTACAATCCAATTTAGCAGACAAATGGTTCAAGAGTACATTATTGTGATTTTACATATGATATAGTCAAAGAACATATAGTGTAGGGTGTCGACGACGTTTCGATCCCCATTTACAAATAGCGGGATCATCTTCAGGACATTGTGATTCATGCCTTAATTACATTCCTAGTATAAATATTTAAGCCCAAATATATTTAGGAAGGACATTACAATTGGTATATACATAGGGAAAAAACGAGTCGGGAAATGGGGAAAAAAGGAAAAATATTTACATGGGATTAGCATCATATACAATAAACACATATTCTAGACATGTCTAACCATCTGAGTAGTTCTTAAATTATGAATTATGAAGTGCTATGTGAGATTGGTGAACATATGGGCTACTATCTCAGGGAAATAAATAATTTTCGTGACTCCAGTACCAACCTTAGAGGCTGTTACAAAAGCAAGCATTCCAAATGCACGCATTTCTGCAGTACTAACAAGAATATGCTCTCCCAAATGTAATAATGCCCTCTATATCAGTATGAATACATCATTTACACTGACGGTTGTGCCCAACCTGCCTTAAAAAGTAAACAGCAATACAGGGCAGAATGTGCGATTGTGAAGGGACATATGCAGAACGGCAAGTTCCGTCCTAACAATAAACAGATGCAGTCTCTAGGAGATTGCACGGCACAACTGGCTGAACTAAAAGCCCAAATACTGGCACTAAAAAATATGGATCGGTAATGCCCCACACTTGTCAAGTGCGATTTGTTTTACTGTGCCAGTCATACAATGAATATCTTATCTATTAGGTCTAGAATGGGTTTATAGAGTCAAAAGTTGCCAATAAAGCACAAGTTGCTTTGGGAACAAGTGGCAGGACTGAAAAAAGGCAAGCCACAGGCTCATGTGATTCATACATAAATTCATCAGCGTGTTGACGTGCGCGTTGAAGGGAATTTATTGGCTGCTGAAGCAGCCAAAGTGACAGTACGAAATGCTGCCATTGCTGCAATCACTCGTTCTAGTATGAGGTTCGACAGACAGATAATGATAGCTGTGACCTCTACATGCAACAACATCAACCTTGCCAAACAGTTTTTCAATCAAGTACTCCTACAAGTTGTATGCACAAATCATTCTGTAAGCTCAAATTCCAGTAGTGGGTGATAGAGTAATACCAAACAAGGATTGCACATTAGGATTAATTCTAGTTGCACACAAGGGTCTGGGTTTTACACACGCAAGTATTACTGCAATGGGTTCACTACTGACACAACATTATTGGTGGCCAGATCATACCAAACAGACCAAAGGTTATGACCTTAACCTCTTCCATGCTCATGACAGCTCCCGACCATCATGAGTCACGGTGGGCATGTGATGATGATGGCCAGGAGCCGTCATGACCACGCCCGCGATCGGAATGTTCAGCACTGCAGCGGAATTTGCGCCGCAGTGATGAGGTTAAGTGCAAAACCTGTCAGCACATCCATCGCAAACACCCCTACTGATATCAGACAGACCTCTTGCATGTGTCGATTTGGATCACTGCAGTCCCTTAAAATCTGACGGGGCTTACAGGTACATCCTGGTGGCAGTGGATTAATGCTCTAGATTTGTGTGAGTTTATCTGCATCTCTCGAACTGTTATAAAGGATTTGCGAGTCATTACATTACATTCTGACTGTTGCCCTGCATTTAGCTGTCAGGCTTAAAAAGAAGCTATGGGAAGTTTGAGTGTGGTCTTGCGATGCCCCTCTCTGTATCATCCTGAGGAAAATTTGATTGTGGAGAGGAAAAATCAGAACTTAAAGCAATCCTGAACAGCAAGGATATTAGGTTCAGGTGGCAGTTGGGTCAATCACCAATATGGGGACAGAGAGCACTTAATAACATGCCAAGAAGTTCTCTGGGGGGCTGTACTCCATATGAAGTCCTGTTTGGGACTAGAATGTGGGTCCCAACCTCGATTGTGGCAGTGCAGTGATGGATGAAAAACCATTTGACACCAATGATCATTTGGCTGTTTTACAGGAACTTAACGAATTTCAGGCATTACAAAGCAACGTCCAAATAAAATGTACTGCCACTGAGGAACTAAAAGCTGTACCAGCAAGACTAGCCTGGGTCCCAAAGATTGGGAACCTGGTTATAGAAAGAATTGTGTAAAATAAAATACTTTGGGCCATCTTTTAGAGCACCTGTATCTGTCCTGGCTGTTGAAGGAACAAGAACGATACTTCTTCTGTCCTTTGCCGGCAAAAAATGAAAAGAGATTCATCTCCATTGATCTGATCAAACTACACTATGTAGCTGATACTGAATAGTAAGCTGTGTGGGCTCCTGGGCAGGCGCTGATCTTCTCTTGCTACAATACAGGAAGTTTAGACAGAAAGATTAATAACATGTTATGTTATGTTATTAACACATAACGCGCACAGGTACTCAGGAGTGTCCCGCGCGAAAGCAAACTGCGAATGCGAGGCGCTGAGAGGAGCTGTGGATTAATTGAAAAGCAAGGTATTTAGCTGCTTCTTAAACAGTCTGGGATCTTGAATATTCCGCAATTCATAAGGAATGGAATTCCAGTCTTTGGCTGCCCTAAAGGAAAGAGAGCTACCCCCCATTTGTGTAAGAAGAAAACGGGGAATCACTGCAAGACGCTGTGCGGCTGAGCACAATTGTCTTCGGGGCACGTAGAAATCAAAGCGGCTCCTAAGATACGGCGGCCCAGATTTGTGAACGGCTCCATGGGCAAGAGTGAGGGCTTTAAACTGTACATGTTGCGCCACGGGGTGCCAATGAAGGTTCCGTAGATGTTGTTTTAAGATCGATATACCAGAGATACCGAGCAAAACGCTTGCTGCCCCATTTTGAATAATTTGCAACTTTTTCAGCTGGTATCCAGGCAGGCCGATATACAGTGCGTTGACATAGTCAATATGTGACAGAATAAGGGCACGAGTCACTGATTCCTTGGCTGGCCTGGGTAGCAATGGAAGGAACTTCCTAAGCGATTTCAATGTACCAAAGCACACTCCGGACATTTTTTTTTATCTGTGTAGAGAACCGGAGGTCCTCACTAAACCAGACCCCCGGATTCCTAACAGGATTGCCCACGGAGTTAGGCATAGGGTACTCTGTGGGCCAAAGATCCTCCCTAAATTGTGGGGAAAAGGCCCATAAAGAAGTACCTCAGACTTGTCCTCATTGCACTTAAGCTGAGCCCTTGCAAACCAATTGAAAACTGCTGAAAGACAGTTTTTGGCTCGATCCGGGGACAAGTAATTTTCCTTCCACGTGAAGAGGAGCTGTGTATCATCTGCGTAAGCTATAATCTTAGCTCCCAGCTCCTCGGCAGATAGATCAGGGGAGTAATGTATAGATTGGAGAGAAGGGGACTCAAAGTGGAGCCCTGCGGAACTCCTGTGGTCATCTTTCTTGGGGCCCACAGAGAACGGAGGCAACCATAGCTACTGTGTTTTATCCTCTAGAAATTATTTGAGCCAATTCCATGCTAGACCTGATACGCCATTGCCTGAAAGATGGCCCAGTAGTTGGCGATGGTGCACCACATCAAAGGCAGCAGAGAGATCCAATAAGATCAAGGCAGCTCTGCTGCCTACATCCAAACATTCTCTTATAGCCTCCGACATCTCAACATGAGCTGTCTCTGTGCTGTAAGTGGCCCTGAATCCCAACTGAGCTGGGTGAAGGGCTCCAGATGTCTCAACAAAGTTGGCAAGCTATTTGTAGACTGCTCTCTCACACACTTTTGCCACAGCCGGGAGGAGAAAAATAGGTCAGTAGCTAGCTAGCGTAGAAGGATCTAAAGAAGGCTTTTTTATTAGTGAGAGCAGTTTAGCCTGTTTACACTCAGGTGTTGAAGTGTGTTGAATGGTGTTGAATATTTGAAGATCTTATTCTACAAAGTGGCAGAGTTACAATAACGGAATGGAACATGTGTCTGTTGAAATTGAACAGCAAATAAATGCAAATGTGACACAGATCTCAATATCGGCCTAATACTGAGATCTATGTATATATATCTTGAAACAAGTCATCACCAGTTCTACAAAACCTGCTGAGCTACCAAAGATAAATAGAACTGTGTCTGGCTAGTTCATCAATTTTGATACTTTCTCTCTGGATCCAAGTGAACCCGAATCACCGCCAGCTCCTGTTTTGCCATAAAATTACTTGATCTCTACCTTTGGCTGAAAAAGACTTACCTTGTTTCTGCCTGGCTACACCTCTGGAATACAACTGATCTACTCTTCCTAGTCATTTGGATTGGTGTAGTGGCTGTCTTTTTCCTGCCCCTGAATGGACATTATATCTCGGAACACTCCACAGTACAACATGTGATCTTGGTCCTGAAACCGCATGTATCATAACATCATGAATAAAGAGACCTATCCTTAGTGAACACTCTCTTACAGCTCTTCCAGTTCCGGAGGCAATAGTTTGGGATAGGGTTGTATATGATGTATATGATCCAACTGAACTTTTGAAAATTTCTTTAAGTGATATCATCATCTGCAGTACTTTCTTTGATGATTGGGACTTTGAAACAGTAAATACTATGCTGTCAGATTTAGAACAATCTGCTGCATTAATGAGTTGTATGATGATTTTCACACCATGTATTCTTACCAGCACTGTGGTCATCACTCCCTGCACAAAATAAATATTCCACATAATATTTTCACTTACCATCAATGGGAACATTGTCCAACAACACGGTAGTTCACAAACGTTTGCACAAAAGTTTACTTATTTTTCTGGATTCAAGACTTTAGACCCGAGATCATATTATTATAAGCGTGCACCTACACCTAAAAATATGCTGACTAGCATGAAACAGATATATTCTGCTTCCTTTATTTCCCAGCTGTCTTTACAGGGTTACGAATTTTGGAAGGACACCATAGTCACAAAATCTGTCTGGGGGACTAGAGGTTGCCAATTTCAGCGAACTGAGGCCTTATTTAGAGCATGCCTCATACCATACCAATGTAATCTTCCTGAACAACACAGTGCAACAGACTTTCTGTTTTGGGTTATCCAAGATCAAGGTCTTGAACACACCTTGGATTCCCTCACTTACACACTTTGCGGAGTTGAGAAACTATACACAACATAGTGAGGATACCCTAGATGACATTATACATGATGGTTCATACAATTCATCAGACCCCCACCAAAAAAAGGGATGGCTAGTTTGGCCTATCAACACAAATAGTTGTCAGTCAAGATTCAGGGGTACTACCAAAGGGTTTAGTATCCATAGGCTTGATCAGTGCTACGTACAAACAGAGCACTTGGGGGTTGTGACATCTTACAGTGTTGGGAAGTTTTGTCTAGAGTGACTAGAAACCTCAACACTGTTCTAGGTGAAACAACACTTGTCCTTACTCTCTGATGACATGATCTGAGGGATTTTTTTTAGGTCCCCAGAAGCCCAGTCAGAAGCACTTCTTATACGCTATTATTTATTTATTCATTTATTCATTTATTCATTTATTCATTTATTTATGTATTTATTTATTTATCCTAGCTATTGACAACAAAGTATGGAAAATCTCTCAATGAGAGGCTGCTGAGAGATTTCGTGAGGATGATAGGGTTAACCTAGAAAAGGCGTTGGCCGTGGTCGACAATGGTATGACCCCACTAACATCCAGGATTTATTCACTGGGCAACATTGTGTCTTCTGAGAGAGATATAGTAGAACAGTATTTGTCTATTCTTCAACATGAGCAAGTTCAATTGTGATCCATTCTGTTGTTGAGTTGAACCCTGCAATCACTGCGTTCTGGTCACGGGCCCTGGTGGTATATCAACAGTATGTCTCTGTTTTCTGCATGCAATGTAACAGAAAGACAGACAAAAATGGTGTGAAGAGATGCCAAGTATACAATGCTGCACATTGAAAAATTGGACAAACTACCTTTTACCGTGGCTGAGTCACCCTCTGTAGAATGGTTAATCCATGGCCATATTACACTGCCAGTCATGACATTCCAATTTCAGTACTGTCTACAGTACCAGCAGGTAGGCAGGTATGAAGCGTTGGGTAAGGGATATATACATGAATCTTGGGAATTACTGTACAGATTTAAATGCAGGAATGGGGACACCAAACTTTTTCTCAGCGGTTCATACTGTGAGAGTTCTTTAAGGGGTCTTTAATTTGTCAGGATTTTATGGTTCACGCACTATGTAATGCTTCAGTTGCAAACGTATTGTGTCACTTGAAAGGGTCACCAGCTGCTGTCATTCATCCAGTGTTAAAACTGCTCTTGAATGGGAGTTATTCGATTTCGAATGATCAAGGTTGTTGTGGGATGCTGCCAGGCATCGCATATCTGGTCACAGTAAGTTCCAGGGTTACTTGTTGTATGCAAGTATTGTTTCGACTGACCCACACAGTCGGGGGCCTTCATAAATGTTTCCCTTATACGGTTTGATTCTTAGAGCAGACTAAAAACCATGCTTTTAAAGAAGGATGTGGCCTGAACCTCAGCCTGAGAGACTTTTAATCTCCAGGTTGCAAAGTCTTCAGCTGAGATACAGGCACTAGTCTGCACTAACTTCCCACTCCATTTCAGGTAAATGCTACATCGTATCTTTGACATGTCTGATATGAGTGGGATTGTGCACTTATTTAAGAGCACCTTTCAGACAATCTTCGAAGTTATCCCATTATTCATACACTCTGTATTAGGCAGTGTTTTTGGAGGGCTTTCACTGGTCCTGCTCCTTGCAGTGGGTTTCTTGTTTTTAATTTTCCTGCTACGCAATGGAAGTCCCAGCTTCAAAAGAGATGGAAGAAGGACTCTTGGTGCAACGTTGCATTAAATGCGTGGCACTCCATTTGGGGCACACCTCGGCTGTGGGAGCTAAGCTAGCATTGGTGCCTATCATTCAGATCAGTCTGGGTTGACTGCATCTTGCCTGTGCTCCACTACCTATTCTGCGGATACGAATGCGTGTTGGACATATGTCTAACACTTCCAACGGTTGCGCCACTGGATGGAGACATACTACTGGACCTCTTAAAGGCCCACATGTTACAGTGTCTTCAGCGTATTCCCATGTTGATGTCAGCATGCTTAGAGCCACCACGGGATGCTTCAGCTTCTGTCAGAATGGACACCAGCTCTGCATCAGGCTCACAGGTGTCGAGTGCCTGCTCAGAGGCTGCTGTGGGAACCGGAGAAATTCACCAGTGCTCCATTGACCTGATCCAAAACGTGTTACAGGGACGGTCATCTGCGAAGACAGGCAACAGTGATCTTGCGTCTCCCACACAGGACACATAAACATTTGTCTCTACATGTGATGGGAACAATTTGGCCTTTTTCCAAACCAAGCCAAATTGGAATTTGGAAACATCATTTAGTTTTATTTACCTCTCCTTGCTCTCACTGAGCACCATGGCTTTCGATGTGCTCAGTTAGTCTAAATAGTATATTGACTATTCAGAGGACTTATAAAGTTTTTCTAATAAACGTTTTACATTGCTTTTACCTAAACCATATTTTTTAGATGTTTTTAAAAATAAATTAACAATGTTTTTATACTTCTTAGAGAGGCATAATTTATGTTTAGGTTATCTTATCGTCCTTCGGATGAGGAGTGGGTGTTATGAGCCTCAATGTACCCAAATATAGGCCTAAGTAGCTACACAACCTTTTACCTACATTTCTTCTACCTTGCTCTACACAACAGCTCTGGCGCTGACATTTTGCCTACTTATGTGCCGAATAAACGTTGTGTGGATTTCTTCGAAAACTAGCCTAATTTATTATGGATGAGAAATCTTAGTATCACACAGCAGGATTACCATCTTCTGTATAATGACTCTGTACAAAAGTCACCACTATCGTTATCCTTGAACGACAACCCCACAATATAATTACACATCTAGGTAGAACCCCTGAGGGTACCTTTTGGGTATATAAGCACCACATATTCGCTGGGCAAACCAGAGGAAAAGCTTCCATGCTGACGCAAGACACTGGAGTCCTTACACGCAGAATCTCCAGCACGCAGTGGTCTGACATCCCTTGCAGGTGCCCAACTCAAGACCTAGATGGAGGCCTTCGTGCTTTCTCATAAGATAATGGGGTTGGCTCTTTCCTAGGGAGATTGTTGGCTTTACACCTACATACATGCTGGGTACACTTAGCTAGGATTTGCATCCTAGAAGTAGACTTGATTATTCCTATGTATCTATATGCCTGCACATATTCACTGTTTTAGCACCATGGTAGAAGTCTACCTTTTTTTCACTTTGTTGGTGCTCGTATATATCTGTTTCTGTCTAATGGTTGTTGCAGCACACATATTTGTTGGACTTGGCCCTTTTTGGCAGGTTCACCCCTGAACTTTTTGCCTTAAGCTCTGACATGGTGGTAGTGATTTGTGGCCTTTGGGCACTTTAGCACTGAGGCCCAGTGTAAAGTGCGTGTGCGCTCTGAGTGCATGTGCCCTCCCATAGGAATGCATGGGGGATATGTGTGTCCATGGTAATTCCTGGTTTAAGAGCAGTGCAGGGGCGAGTTTAGTATGTATGAACTCGTGTGAATAAATGCTGCACAATGGAGTGCTCCCAAACCAGTTGCATCTGGTTTTCCCACCCCTATGCTTTCAGACAAAGGATAAATGAAGGGGGTGTGTCCCCATGAATGTGGTGTGCTTGTGCTGACTTTGAGGAGACAATCTGCCAGGAGGAACCGCAATGGGACCCAGCTGCTGTTTCCTGGGGGTCCCTGCGTGCTGGCCTGCCTGGCTCCCTTTGCTGGGGTCCCCCCAGCACCAAAGACTCTTTAATTCTGCCTTTCCCAGAACTTTGGACTGAGCACCTTGAGAGCGCTTTACTTTTATTCCTGAATAGCGCTTTACTCTTAGTTTGAAGAGCACGTTCCTTTTTATTGCTGGGAAGAGGTGGCGTCTGACAATGCGCTGCAGAAGTGCCTATCAAGGGAATCCCGAGTGTATGGATTCACCCCCTGTGCTGCTGACCCAGTGGGAGCCCACCCCACATCTGCCACAAAGGAGAGGAGTGCCGTCATAAAGAGGGAATCCCCAGCGTAGGTACTTCCCCGTGCTCAAGAGGGAAGCGGGAGCCCACCCCGAATTTGTGCCTCTCGAGCAGGTGCCACCCCACATTTGCAGTTAATAAAGCAGGTGCCTACCCCCCTGTGTATATGCGCCTAAGCATGTGCCCACCCCTCAGTTGTGCGCATTAAAACGAGAGCCTACCCTGTATTGCCCGGCAGAAAAAGAAAAGAAATCGCCGAGAACGCTGAGGGACGACGCGCTGCCCACAGCGACCTGGAAGCCAGGCACGAGCTGCCTGGTTGGGGGTGGAGCCTCGCACCCTGGGCAGAAGTCAGCACCGGCTGGAGCGGGGCTCCCGTGAAGAGATGGTGGCCTGTGAAGTGAGAGAAGACCCAGGCAAAAGCCTACCCTGCCCTGGGACGGACCGGAAGAGAAGCGCCACCCTTCTAGACCCAGGCGAGAGCCCACCCCGCACTGGGACGTGCGTCAGAGGAAGTCTCCAGTGCCCAGGAGAGTGGTGCCGGAAGAAGGGGAGAAGCCCCGAGAGGAGGAACCCGACCAGAGCTTCGAGGGCCCCCAGTGAAGGATCCCACCAAGTTGGAGGACACGGAGCAGCCGAGAAGAGCCCCGGTGAGTGGGGCTCAAGGTGGGCAGGGTTGGTGCCAGTGCAAGAATTCTTTTTGGGCCAAGTTGAGGCCCAGCGCAAAAGTCCTGATGTGAGGGGACCAAGCAGGAGCATTCGTTGTTGCTCCCCGGGCACAGTGGAATCGATGCTTGTTTTCTTCTACACAAGAGAAGCTCCGTAAAGGAGAGGCTCCACAGCTGCTGTGGCGCTGCTACGTTAGGGGCAAGTCTGTTTTCATTTTTGAAGTCCCGGAGTGAGACTTGGGGCAATTTGGGTATTTAAGAGTCCTGGAGTGAGGCTGCAGTGGCACAGTGGTGCGCGGGCACATTCCCCAGCTGCCCTGTGATCGCGCAGGCAGCTGCAATGTTTGGGCACATTTAGTGGGGGACAGAAGGTGGCAGTGCCCACATTTTTGCCTGCACAGCTGCTCAGCAAGTAGTGGGCAGCTACTATGTTTAGGCCTGATTCTTTGCGCACCTTTTAGGAGATTGCTGCCTTGGCAGCACAAAGCCCTGACATTGCGGGACGTAGGGCATTTGAGCAACTATGACTTGGAACATAAACAAATGAAAAAAATCTTTTCCCTGTTTTTTCCACAATAAAGATAAAAAGTTACTTTTATAACGTTATACTCCATATAAAAAATTAATAAAAATATGCTCATGCATTTTATTCAAACTATTTAAAATTCAAGAAAAATTGTATATCAACGTATTTAATTTTATTTCATGAATGAATATTATCATATTAAAATTTCACACACAATATGGCACATTTTTAATGTATTTGTAGACATGTATTTGTAGATGTTTCAATGTACGTGTGTTACAGAATGTAACTGTATCACAATATTAAAAATATTTCTATGTCCTATGTACTTTATGTACAGAATGTAACTGTATCACAATATTAAAAATATTTCTATGTCCTATGTACTTTATGTAAAATGTTATATAAATATGTTTAATTATGTTTATGAAGCTTTGACTCTTGATGCCATAACTTCTGGTTTAATTGCAATTCTGATGTCATTCCTGCAATGTAGGTGTATGGTGAAGTAGAGGCTAATATGTATTGAGGACTCACCTTTAAGATTGAAATATACTGTACAGAAGGGCTCCATCATTATTGAAATCTGTCCTTCAAGATACCCTATTTTGAATCTATGAGTAAATCCCAAAATGAGGATGGGTTTTATAAAGTACCTCAAATGCGTCCAAACAATAAGATGTACTTTTTTATGTGCAGATGAAGATTGTTATCTGAAGACTGCGTCATTGTGTACGCAGTGTCAAAATCTATTTTACTATGGAAAGCACAAAGGACAGTGGTAATAAAATGGAATTCTGTGCGCCATGGAAGAGACAATAATGCACATTTGGACAATGTCATTTTGAATAGAATATGTTAAATTTGTATTTTTTTATAGCACTGGGATCTTTTTTGTATCCATGTGTGTCAAAATGTCAAAGTTATCGTGATAATATTGTCATCGAAAATGATACTTAATTTTCCTTTAATCAATAATATGCATCATATTTTGCCTTTTATTGATGCATAATGTAGTCAACACTTCTACACAATTAGGTCTTCTTTTGTTGTTGAATTCAATAGGCTCTATTTATGAATATATGCAACCCTAGTAACAGAAAATATTTTGTGGAAAAGTCAGATACAAACGGATAATACTACATAAATGTTGAGAACTTCCTTGTACCCTACTTACATTGTTTGAGATCAAATCAGTCTCTGCATTACACATCTGTCTTCAGGTCGTTTACCTAATAGGTTTATACTTTTAAACGTCTCCAACACTGAAATGTTGATGATTATTCAGTCACTACATTAACCTGTTAGGTGCCAGTTTTATCCAAATGTTCATGTGAGGTATCGGTATTTTCTGGCTGATTAATGTTGCCAATCTTATGTTACGTTAAACCCATTTATAAATCACTCCCACTGTGTAGTTTCAAGTTGCTAAATACCCAAACAATAACAAAGGGCCCTCCCTACTAATAATTGAATAGATGGGTTTTTATACATTTACTGAAATGCCTCAGGGAAGATTCGATTCACTGATCCAAGAGGACGGTGTTCCATGTTTTCGCAGTCGCAATGGAAAAAACAGAGAGCGAGTGGACACTGCTGAAGTTCATAACAAGTACTTTGATCCATTAAAGTCAATGAAGCCTTGGTAATGGCTCTTTGGGTGATACCATCTCCCTGAACAACCAGAAATCTTGAAATAGGTGAAATGTGGTGATATCTGAAAGCAGCTGTATTTTGATTGTCATGTTATGTTGTTTTGCAGATTTGTAGAGCGCATTATCACCTGGGAGGTTATACTGATGCTATTTTGAATGAGCCAAAGACAGTTTATGAGTTTTTCAAATTCAGGCAAATAGATAGCAAATCCAACTGAGATTGGACCAAAGCATTAATTCATTGATGGTATATGATCCCTTTTCAATAGAGGGAGAATTTGCCAAAAAGTCTTCAATTGAATAGAATACAAAAGTTTTCCAACTTTGCTACCTGGGTACCAAGCAAAAGGTTTTAGTCAAGCCCAAATTACAAACTGCTGCAGCTTGAGTGGGATACGGCTCAGGGGCCCATATTAGGCGGCCAGAAAATATATTTTGGAGTCTTGGCTTGCAAAGAGTAATAAGCAAATCAGTTTACGTTGGGATTTCATTTCATAAACATTTCAGACAGCCTCCAGCAAACCAAAGATAGGCTATTTGGTAACGTAGTAAAGTTCTGTAACATGAAAGTGGAAAAATGGGGGTGGTTTGTCATAATCTTGTTTGTGGCCACTTATTGTCCTTGATATTTAAAGATAAGAATTTCAGAAAATTTAATAATAAATCAGGGCTAGTGCCAGTGAGAAAATAACTGCTGCTCACATAATAGTATGCCAGGGAAAAGTCTTAAACTGACCTCAATCTCAGAAATGTACATGGAACACAGCAGCTGAAATATAAACAAAGCAAAAGTCACTAACTGTAGGAATGAATGTAGGTCATGCCTTATTTTCATATTTGCAGTTGGCGTAGGGATTATAATTCAATAGACAGGAGCAACCATTGTTAACCAAGGTCTTAGCATTCAGGGAAAGCCATAGGCCGTACATTTGTTTTCATAGGAGAATATTTCTCCAATGGCACACTCACTAAAGCAGATCAGCATTGGGTCAACCTCAATCAAGAGAGTGTTCTTTCAATATACAAAGAGGCAATGATTTCACAGAGAATGGATATTTTAAAACCAGACGTTTGCGTGTATTTCCACACAAATGCACCGCAAACTCAGTATTGTATGCAATATGCACTCACCTATTCAAAAGGTCTTTTGCTATGTGACATACTCACCCCAGATCTGCGTAATTTTTTCTGATATATGTCTGCATGATAACCCCATTTGAGGAAACTGTATGCCTGTGCACGACATATACATCAGAAAGTCTGCAATGTGTAACGGTCTGCACATTATGTGTGTTCCTACAGTGTATTCAGCTACAGACCATCTGCCACAGTCTAAAATGAGTGAAGTACCAAACAGTGTGTAATGACTGAGTGTGTGTCATGCACTTCATGAGGTTTGTTCCTGTCTTATGTTTGTGGATCACATTATAGTTTACATGATATCCTGTGAGTGTAAACACAGGGACATGCATTGTGCATGGCCACACAGAACATCATAGTTAGCCTCCCTATGCCATAACAATGTTTGCAAGCACATACCAAGATTAGTACGATAACTACCATAACACTTGTTGAATCTTAACCTGTGCTGGTGCAGGATTGGCATCCTAGGCCTAATGCAGGCAGGTAGGAATGATGTGACCCTGATTGGGCATCACACTGTTAACCAAAAAATGCTCTGAGCCCTAGTGCTACATGTATGTCTGCTACTGTACTCGGGATACTGAGAAAATAGAAGTAAAGATAAGATGTCAAGGTCTAACTACATGTAATATTACTCCTACGAAGGTAGCACTCACAGAAGCATTGCAACTGTTAGTAAATGCACATATCACCTCTGGTGTGAATGGCTACCCACATGTAAAGCTCAAGGAAACCCTCTCTTGTGCAGCATAATGTGATTCAGTGAATTGCTATTCATGATGGCACTTAGGATTCAAGGTTAGCTGGGTGCCACATACACTGTAGCCTGGCTGAGGCACCTAGTATCTGTGCTTACCTGAGTTTATATTGCATCCGTAGTAGATAATATGAATTTAGAATGTGCGCATATTGGTGAATACAATGGTGCATTGCATTGGCATAGCAATGCAATATATTTGACCAAATAGATGCCTACACCGCAGCTACCTACGTTCACTAAATCATACAACAAAACGTAACACCAACAAAATGTTTGAAATGTCCCTACACAGAACATAACAGCACAAAGAATGAAATAACTCACACATAGGTGTACTTTTACCAGGGATATTCAACGCATACGAAGATATCAAGGCTGTCAGGTAAAACAAGAGGAGCCAGAAAAGTGAGCCCAAGGTGTGTTTACCTGCATTGCACAATTCACTACAGTGTATCACAGACAATAGACCAGTTTAGTCAATCAGAACCCAAGCATTGACCCATTTGTGCCTCGCATTGCACCCGGAGAGTCAGTAGGAAGCCACTCATCTATGCCAAGGCATTAAATACAATTCACTGTGCATTACCATGCGTTGAACTTAATCATGCTTCAGCTATTTCAGTACCGATACATCAGAAAAAAAAATGCATTTGTCAAAAATGGGCGGGATACAGAGAGGAAGAGATAAATTGGGTAGTAAGCTGCAAACTAGGAAGTGTGAAGTTACTTTCATGTTCATTTACCCTCTGTTAGTCTGTGCTGGTATGGGAGGTTGTTCAAGAGTGTCTAAGAATATAGTGTGCGTTTTAGTATTGCCAGTGTGTGCTGTGCCCATTTATTGTCCCTGTTTCATTCATAGCCTGCCTAAAGCCAGCAACTTACCGTGGGCTGTCCGATTACCGGCGACCCCCGGCGACTGTGGGCGCCATTTTGGGTTGGGCAGCTGGGCTTGAACATCTTAGCCACTCCCCCCCTGATTCCTCTACTACTTAGGATCCGCCCTGCCCTCGCACCTGCGATAGCCACTAGCCCGGTGGCAGCGGGTTAATGCGCATTTGCTGGAGCGCGAGTTCTTGATTTTAAGACCTTGGTTCATTTTTGCTGATTGCAAGCATTTTTACTTGTATTTTACCCCCCCTTCACCCTGCTGACCACGAGCAGCGGTAATTGCTTCTTCTAACCCCCTCTGTGGCCCTGCTGATTACAAGCCGCCACTCGCTTCTAGATAGCCTGCCTAAAGCCAGCAACTTACCGTGGGCTGTCCGATTACCGGCGACCCCCGGCGACTGTGGGCGCCATTTTGGGTTGGGTAGCTGGGCTTGAACATCTTAGCCACTCCCCCCCTGATTCCTCTACTACTTAGGATCCGCCCTGCCCTCGCACCTGCGAGAGCCACTAGCCCGGTGGCAGCGGGTTAATGCGCATTTGCTGGAGCGCGAGTACTTGATTTTAAGACCTTGGTTCATTTTTGCTGATTGCAAGCATTTTTACTTGTATTTTACCCCCCCTTCACCCTGCTGACCACGAGCAGCGGTAATTGCTTCTTCTAACCCCCTCTGTGGCCCTGCTGATTACAAGCCGCCACTCGCTTCTAGATAGCCTGCCTAAAGCCAGCAACTTACCGTGGGCTGTCCGATTACCGGCGACCCCCGGCGACTGTGGGCGCCATTTTGGGTTGGGCAGCTGGGCTTGAACATCTTAGCCACTCCCCCCCTGATTCCTCTACTACTTAGGATCCGCCCTGCCCTCGCACCTGCGATAGCCACTAGCCCGGTGGCAGCGGGTTAATGCGCATTTGCTGGAGCGCGAGTACTTGATTTTAAGACCTTGGTTCATTTTTGCTGATTGCAAGCATTTTTACTTGTATTTTACCCCCCCTTCACCCTGCTGACCACGAGCAGCGGTAATTGCTTCTTCTAACCCCCTCTGTGGCCCTGCTGATTACAAGCCGCCACTCGCTTCTAGATAGCCTGCCTAAAGCCAGCAACTTACCGTGGGCTGTCCGATTACCGGCGACCCCCGGCGACTGTGGGCGCCATTTTGGGTTGGGCAGCTGGGCTTGAACATCTTAGCCACTCCCCCCCTGATTCCTCTACTACTTAGATGACCTCCACGCGTCAGCGCAGCGGACGAGCGCAGCGGGCGCGACGTAGGCGCGCCGGAGTCGCGCCAGAGTTAAGCCCGTCTGCGCCCGTCCGCGGCTGGCCGGGGCCCGGGCCCGGTCACTATGCATCGTCCCTCACCAGGTATAATTCAGCCACGCTCTTCTCTCTCTGGCACCCCTGCCCCCCGCCTATTCCTGTATTGGAACGTATTGCCTCTTTTGGCCTACGCAACCCCAATCCTGTTTCTCTGTGTCCCTTTTCTTCTACCCTGCAGCCCTCCCACACCCTTCCCACCCTCACAAGGCCGTCTTCTAGTCCTGACAACACTTCCTCACGTACCCCAGGTAAGCCTAATCCCGGGACATCGGCGATCCTCCTTAATACCAGGTCGGCGGTCGGGCACCACCTAGAGCTTTTCCATCTACTCGACTCACGTCAGCCTGACCTGCTCTTCCTAACGGAAACATGGTTCAGGGACGACTCGCTACCCAGCCTGTTGTCCATACTGCCTCCCTCTTACTCGGCCATTAGGAGGGACCGCCCAGGGGGGAAGACCGGGGGGGGCGTGGCCCTAATCTCCCGCACGGATTTTCTCTTCCAAACCCTGCCGTCCCCTGCGATTCCTGCGGTGGACTGCTTAGTAGTCCGCTCCATTTCATTTGGGGTACCCTTAACTTGTGTACTACTTTACCGACCGCCCCAGTCCACCCCGGCTTTCTTACCGGCCATTGAGGACCTGTTGGCCACCCTAGTGGTGAACAACTCCGCTATTCTACTACTCGGAGACCTGAACTACTGGCCAAACGATCAAGCTGAAGATATTAGATCTAAGGAGTTTACGGCTCTGCTCACCAGCCTAAACTTCCTCCCTCAGCTCCGTTCGGCCACCCACACTAAAGGTCATCAACTTGACCAAATTTGGTCCCTCAACATCCCCATGGACCCTCCAATGATCTCCCCGTGCTCTTGGTCAGATCACTCCCTCATCTCCTTCTCGGCTGACCTCGGACGTCCGCCCAAACCCCCTCTGCCCAAAAACACCTGGGCCAGAAAGTGGGATAAGGCGGTCCTCCCTGCGGTGTGCTCCTCCTTAGCGGCCACCAGCCCGGAGCTCACAGGCCTCTCTCTTTCCACCCAGCTTTCCGCCATTAACTCCTGGCTGCTTAAGGCGTGCAACTCCACCATCCCCCTTAAGAGAGTGACCATCAAACGTGCTCATGCGGCCAATCGCTGGTTCACCCCGGCTTTAAAGGATAAAAAGTTAGCCACTCGCAGAGCCGAACGCGCTTGGCGCTGTTCCTACTGCCCCCTTCTAAAAACCACCTACTGTCAGTCTTTGAAAGAGTACAAACGGGATATACTCAATGCCAAGACGGAGTACTTCTCAAGTAGAATTCTGACAGCTGACAACCAGTCAAAAGAGATTTTTGCCACGGTTCATGAGCTCGCTGCCTCTGATAGGGCGACCCCTAAGATCCCTCCATCTCAGACCCTGTGTAATTCCCTGAACTCCTATTTTATTGAGAAGATTGCCCTTATCAAGGCCAATATTCCCCTCTCTCCTCCGATACCTTCCCCTGTCCCCCCTATTCCCCCTATCCCCGCCCTTACCGAGTTCCCCCTCCTTACCCGAGACTCTCTGCTCCCTCTTCTGGCCCGGATTAAATCGGGATCCCCCCAGGACATAGGCCCGGCTTTCGCTCTTAAAGAGCTTTTTTCCAATTGTCACTCTCCCCCACTGACCCTAATCAACCACTCCCTCAGCATCGGCACTGTCCCCGCCGCACATAAGTCGGCAGTAATCATCCCTATTCTTAAGAAGGTAGGGGCAGACCCCTCCCTACCCTCGAACTACCGCCCTATTTCCCTCCTCCCTTTCCTTGCGAAGGTCTCAGAGGCTCACGTCATCAGGTCTCTCAGCTCCTTTGTGGAATCCTCGGGCGCTCTTTCCTCCCGACAGGCGGGCTTCCGCCCATTGCATTCGACCGAGAAGGTAGTGGTGTCGGTGATGGATCAACTGAGGGAGGGGATCGACACAGGCCGGCCGCAGGCCCTAGTCCTGTTAGATCTGTCCGCCGCGTTCGACACGGTGGACCATGACATCTTGTTAAACCGTGTCCAAGCGGCGGGCATTGGGGGCACGGCCTTCGCCTGGCTCCGCTCATTCCTGACCGACAGGGAGCAGGCCGTTCAACTTGCCAACTTCACGGCCCCCCCCAGGAGGGTGACCTGTGGAGTCCCACAAGGCTCCTCCCTCTCCCCCTTATTATTTAACTTATACATCTCACCCCTCATCTTTTCTTTACAGCAAATGGAGGTCTCGGTGTTTAACTACGCCGATGACCTCCAACTTATCTTCAACTTATCATCCTCCCCTTCCTCATCCTCCAATTTCCAGAAGGTCATGCTTTTCATCCAAGGGTGGATGAACTGCAACCACCTCAAACTAAACCCGGACAAGACCGAGCTGGTCCTGACGGGGGGTGGTTGCAGCCTGTGGTCCCCCTCCTTCTGGCCCCCCTCACTTGGTGTTCCCCCCCTCCCAGTCCCCAAAGCCAAAACTTTGGGCATTTTCATTAACCCACTGCTCACCCTCCACACTCAGATCAGCTCTGTGGTGTCTGCCTGTTTTTTTTCCCTCCGGATCATCCGGAGGGTTTCACGTTTTTTCTCGGTGGCCGCATTGAAACTCATTCTCATGGCCATGGTGCTGTCGCGCCTTGACTACGGGAATGTTATTTTCAATGGGGCCCCAGCTTACCTCATTCGCCGACTTCAACAGATCCAAAACCAGGCGGCTCGCCTGATTTTTGGTCTTCCTAGGTTCACCCACACGACCCCTCTGCTTCAGTCCCTTCACTGGCTCCCTGTGAGGGAGAGGGCGCTCTTCAAGCTGGGATGTATCACCTACCAGGCTAGATCTGGGACCGCCCCTGCCTTCTTGTGTGATGCCATCTCCCCTTATCTTCCGTCAAGAGAACTTCGATCCACTCATCAGGCCCTCCTGTCAGTTCCTCGTTTTAGGAAACAGAGGGTCGGGGGGGCCAGATTTGCAGTGCTGGCTCCTTCCTTTTGGAATTCTCTTCCTCTTGCCCTCAGGATGTCTCCCTCTTACTTGGAGTTCCGCAAGCAATTGAAGACCTGCTTGTTCTCCAGATCCATCACAGCTTAATTCGCCATCCACTGACCCTTGGCTATCTAGCGCCATGAAACCGTTTCGGTAAAAGAGCGCTCTACAAATATTTTAAAATTCAAATTCATATATAGCCCTGTATTGTTGTGTATCGATTTAGATGTCCGTATATAGGTTTTCCTGATTCATGTCCTTATATAGGCACAATTCGCATTGCCCTTATATAGGCATAAGACCCCAGTGCTTATTTCGGCATTAGCCATGCTATCCAAATACAGGCATGGTCACCGACATCCGTCCACCCCAACGTCACAACGAGTTCTTAGAAACCAGACCCATAATCCGTTGGGAGTTTCCCTAGCCCAGGATTATTGATTTCTCCAAGAACTCATTTATTATGCATGAAACGCTAATCCCTGAGGGTTCATTCATGATGTCTTCCTCTGCCCGACTTTACCTCAATGCAAACATTCCTAAGCCTCTTCCAGGTATAAATATACCTTCCCTTGCCATGGCAAAGCACGGCTGCACGGCAACAGCTCGATTTGGCTGCACTCGTCACGGCAAGTATGGAGGAGACCTCGACTTAGAGGAGCCCGTGTCCCGGATTGATGCACTGACAAGACGCTGTCATCCCTGCTCACGGAGAATCCAGCTTCCATTGTTCTGACTCCCTTCACGGGGTGTTAGAGTTCGAGACCCAGAAAGAGATTCCAACCTCTCTCATTCTCAAGGTATGGAGCTGACTAGAACCTAGAGGGACTCTTGGCATACAAACTTAGCACAACAAAGTATAGCATACCATCCAATAGAATACAACACCTATTTCTTACCTTGTACTACACTTAGGTTAGGTACACTGGGGTAGAACTAGTTAGAGAACGCATCGTATGAGTACTCACATTTTAGCCTGTGTTATTTATGTGTATGTATATGAATATGTGTCATAGCTAAAAGACAATACTATTGCAGTATTATTTCTTTCGACTGCTTACGCTGTACATTATATATCTTGCATACTGTCTTATGATTTTAACAGCACATATCTCTTACACGAGAAATAAGACTGTTCAATAATTCCCTTTTATTGAAACACCCGTCTACTCTTTCTGTGTAACTGTGCAGAAACTAAGCATGCACGATTAGCAGAGTGAAACTATTATCTATTGTTTCCACTATTCTGAGAGTGTTCTGATTCTAAAGAGAAACAAAGTTGTCATGTTTATGCAGTTGCCAGAAACTACTCCCTTCTTGTTTTAAAAGGAGTTTCTAGTGGCCTCTGAGTTAGTTGGTACACAAAGTAATTAAATTTAATATACTCGATAGGGGCATACTGACCTCAGTACTATGCCAAAACTATAGTGTATATTATTCCAATGCGCAGAGCCTATTAGGGAAATAGGAACTACACTACATGGCCCCAACAGTTTGGTAAGGCAGTAACTTAACACTATATACTGAAGTAACTCAGTCGTGCTTTTCTCAGAGATCCCTACTCACATACTCCATAAGACGTCTGGAGTTGGTAGGGATAAGTATCCGCCAAAACTGAATAGGACAAAAATCCTATATTAGCTGTGTGGTTTGTTCAACGTTGAAGGATACAGTGTTCCAAAATATTGTGCATCTTATCTTTGTTTCCTTGAAACTTGTTCTAAATTTTTCAAAAAACAATGTCTAGTAATGGGGATAATGCTGAGGCTGTTCCACTCAACAAAGCATTACATTGCGCTGTAAATACTACCGGGGTGAAGACGCTATTCCTATCCATCCACATAAAGGAGAGCCATCACTATAAAACTTATAAAATACGGCCTAACACCTAGAGGTGGTAGAGCAGTTTTCTTGATAGAGGCACACTATTCACTTCAGACAGAGGTATTCTATTCATGGATTGTATTCTCAGAATCAAATCCATTAACAAAAGTGTTTCACTTCCTTAAAGAAGATGATCCACCTGAGGAACATATTCCTTTCGAGGATATTGAAATTTCACTCACATACCAGGAGCATGATCTCTGGTTTTAAAGGCACCCTAAAACATGACACAAGCAATAACAGGCTCAGTGCATGAGGTAGACCAGGAGCAACATGGCCGAATTTAGACGGCTACACACCTCATCCTGACATCGAAGAAATGTGAAACGATGAATTACTTACTCAGCTAGACAAGTTAATAAAATTACACAGTTAAGCCACAACTGTCGGAAGGTCCTGGAAAGGACTCTATTAAACAAAATACTACATCTTCTAAAAAGAAGTGGGGCACTAATAAACATGATTCAGAACAGAAACATTCTGAATCCAGAGGTAGGTCTCCTCAAAAGGAGCCCTTTGAAAGGAGGTATAACCTCAGGAATAAGGATAATATAAGAAAACCTGAAAGGTATCAGGATACTTATACACGTTCCTCTCGTGCCTTTCAGATATCATCACAGACATCCGAAAGAAGAGGATGGTAAGATCACAAAGAAGAACGTGTGAAGTTCAAAGATGATCAACACGTTCAGAAAAACAAATCAAAGCTTTAATTCACCAAGAAGAAGGTAGCAGGTCTGAAGATCAGACATGCCGAGAATACTGAGAACACACTCAAAAATGGGCAATGGCCTTAGACAATGCTGGACAGTGCAGCAAAAGTAACAATAGCTCGCCAGAACCTGAAAGAACTTGTTTTACAAAGAGTTTCTAGTGGCCTCTGAGTTAGTTGGTACACAAAGTAATTAAGTTTAATATACTTGATAGGGGCATACTGACCTCAGTCCTATGCCAAAACTATAGTGTATATTATTCCAATGCGCAGAGCCTATCAGGGAAATAGGACCTGTACTACAGTGTCATTGTTTTGTACACTCTTTTGTCATTGTACTGTCTGGTGTAGGTCTTGTTGGGTTTTGGCTGTTGGGTAGTAATACTCTGTAGGGGGTTAGCATTTAGGTACATACATTTGTATTTTTCAGTAGGCTTAGTATCATGTCTGGGAGGGGGGTGCAATTTTTTGGAGCCACAGTTGGGAGGACTGATAAGTCTCATAGCACACGACCTCCCTAGGATGCTTGCCACTGGTGGCAGGGTGAGCCAGTGGTACCCTGCAAAGGACAGGAAGGACTGATGAGAGCAGGTGCGCTGGCACCATGAACAGATCTTCTAGGTTGCACGGACAATCCACAGGTTGAAGCATCGATGGGCAGAAATCATCTCGAGGGAGGCCAATGTGACTCACTTTCTGGGACTTTGAGATTGGTGGACCTGAAGGTATGTATGTATGTATGTGTGAATGTTCTATCTGCATATTGTGATGCAACTTCATCTGGAATGCAATACATAAACATGAATTATACTTCAGTTGTGTTTTACTACAATATAGGGATGTGCAAAATGTATATCACTATAAAAAATATAAGGACATGATGTAAAGTTAGGGAATTTAGGCCCTCACTTACGGGAATTTGCTTGCGGTGCACAGCAAGTTACCCTTTTGGGCTGCCCTATGCCAATGTGAAAGGGAAGGAATGCACAATATTGTTTTGCAATACGGTGTATTTCTGTTATTTCTCTATGCGCTGTCTTTGTTTTGGCAGTCCAGCACCAACGTAGGCACCCTTGTACCATAGTGCAAGGGTACCTCTGTAGCATACAGGATTGTGTTTGTGCTGGATGGGGCAACTACATGCACAAAGACAATCATGTGACCCTTCCTCCTCTTTCTATGTGTGCTGCAGAATGCAGCACATATGGAAAGAGGACACAATCTGGAGAAATCAAGTCATCTCCTAAGTGTGCCTCCCCTAAAGACTTTGCACATCCCCAAGTCTGCATTGTTTAGAAAATCTAGAAAAGTGAAAATATACATGGATGTTGCATGGGAACAGCTACTCCAAGCACCATGGAAGACCTCCCTATCGCAGTGTGAGGTAAGGCAACTCTTTGTACTGACTTGACTTATTCCAGATTTATGAGGCTATTTAAACCCACCAAAAGTTGTTTTGATTGACCGCATTCCAATGATTCATTGTTTAGCACCACTGATGTATCACTAAATGTTACACTAGTGCAGTGCAAGGACCGCATTATTATGACCCTTATTTACTTCTAAGTTCAATCATGCCACCCATGTGTCATGCTACAGCTGGCTCTGCCATTATACTCCCCAGTATTACTCAATCTATCACATCCTTGACGCATGCTCCAGGCATGTCATGATGGATACAACTCAAGTCGACCATCCAGCCTGATCTGGGCTGCAAATGTACAAGATGCGTGTAATGAGTTGGGCATACTGCCTATTTGTGTGCTTGTGCTGTTGTGTACTTGTGCCATGTCCTCTTTCATAGGGAGAGGTGCAATCATTCTAGGGCCCCAATGCTACCAGAAAGTGGAATTAGTACTAACCCTTAGCATAAAACTCCGCTCCACTAACGGAGTTTGTGGATTGTTGCCAACTCCGCATTCCACTTAGAATGCTGAGTTGCCAGAAAATCCCGCAACCGAGCAGAGTGTTTTTATGTTCGCACGCTCAAAATGCGTTTTTGCGTATGCAGGAGTGCCTTATTGGGTGCCTGCGATCGCCGAAAAGTTTGCCATCCGTTCGCTAACGCCATGAGATTTGGTAGCCGGCCGCATGGCCCTGCAACAGAATACGATCGCTAACATGTCATTTGGGCGCGCTATTGGACTTTCGGTGGAGTTTTGTGAAGAACGCAATCCCGAACATGCAGAATCTGCAATCTGGAGAAGGTTCTCTCCCCAGAAGCATCAAAACCTTCTCGAAATGACCATTTTGAATAATAAAAACTCCTCAGAGTGACATTTGGCTGTGCTTTTTATGTGCAAAGAGTCCTCTTTCTTTTTTTTCTTTTTTTATTAAGAGGAAGGAAGTGTCCCAGAGTCTCCAACTTACTGTCCCTGTCCAGCAGGCTCCTCCCAGTGCTATTTCTATCTCCTGTTCACTTTTCATTTGGATTTGGAGCTGGAAGGATCACTCCTTGTGTCTGTTGCATCATATATATCGTTAGATTTGAGGACTTCTGAATTTGTGATTTCACAAGTAAGTTTGAAAATTGGTGTCGTTTGTTTGACTGGGGTATTGCATCTACTTTTTTGTACTGTTTATCATTTTTTGAAAATGTATTGTGGTGGGTGGCCTGTAGTTTCAGTAGGGACATAGTTGTTTCTCTGTAAGTAGCTTTTCTTCTTTTTATAAAGAAAACATGTTGATCAGTTGACTACATTTTCTCCAACTTTTGAAATCAATTTTCAATATTTATTTAATTCACTAGCTGAGTAATCTGCCAGTAGGGCTTTCAGCCATTAGGCCCATACCTTCTTGTGGGTGCATGAAGCAGCTGGTTCTGTGGTGTCTGTTGATTTGAAACATCATTTAAGGCATGGATTGCATTGGATTGAAATCCAAAATGTATTTTTTTGCTTTTTCACTTTTTTTCAATTGTGTTAAATAAATGCCTTTGTTGTATTTGTGTAGATGTAACTTGCAAACCTTTTTTTAGCCCTGTGGATTTTTGTTTTGGCATTGTTGAATTAAAGCTGTGTTGTTGAACATGTCTCCTTTAACTGGCCAGTGTGTGAGTGTGTTTGTAATTGTGGGCCAGCATTTCCTTTGGATGAGCCTCACCGTGTGGCCAGGGGCCATTTTGTAAAGCCTGTGCCCATATTGGCCTGCTTGAGTGTATTGTATTCCAGGCCTCCTTCTTGTTGTGGTAGACTGGCCATGTGGCTGTCGGATATTTTGTGAAGGCAGCCAGTGTGCTTTTGCCATAGACCTGCATTGTCTGTCTTCCCTTTCTTGTTGCTGTGGCCTGGCCATGTGGCTGATGGCCATTTTGTGAAGGCAGCTAGTGTGCTTTTGCCATAGGCCTGCATTGTCTGTCTTCCCTTTTTTGTTGATGTGGCCTGCCCATTTGGCTGGTGGCTATTTTGTGAAGGCAGCCAGTGTCCTTTTGCCATAGGCCTGCATTGTCTTTCTTCCCTTTCTTGTTGTTGTGGCGTGGCCATGTGGCTAGCGGCCATTTTGTGAAGGTGCAGCCAGTGTGCTTATGCATTAGGCCTGCAAGCCTTATTTGTGGTGACCATGCCATATTGTTGGTTGTTGTTTTGCAACCATTTTTTTCTTCTTTTATCCAGCAAAAATTGTAGCACAGTTCACTACAATTTATACTAAATATGCAACATTATTGATTTGAATTGGTTCACTTTGTGGCCTAGTCTGCCAATGGGGTTTCCTACCAATAGACCCAGAGCTACTGTCATGGTTACATGAAACAACTATTTCTGCGGTGTCTGTTGAATTTAAACATCATTTAGGGGATAGATGGCAATGGACTAAAATTCTAAATGTGGTGTTTTTTTGGGAATTTCACCTCTTTTACGTGTGTTACATAAATCCCGTTGTTGGATGTGTGTCGTTATTGTAAGTTAGAAACCTCTTTTAGCCCTGTGGATTTTCGTTTTTGGCATTGTTTTGTTAAAGCTGTGTTGTTTAGCATGCCTCTTTTGTCTGGCCCGTGTGTGAGTGTGTTTGTAATAGTGGACGAGGATTTGCCTTGGCTGAGCCTACTCATGCTGCCAAGGGCCATTTTGTAAAGACAGTGTGTAGTAATGAATGTCCACACGTGGTAGAATTCAAGAGCCTTTATTAAGTTCTATATAACACAGGTGCCCCCAGCTTGACAGGATAGTCACAACAGAACATTCTACTGCTGCCTTCAAGTGACAGCACGGGCCATACCAAGTGGGAAAGAGGCAAGGGGGGAACAGGGAGGAATGGGTGAAACCAAGGGTAAATTACAACACATCATCCTCCCTAGGGAGACAACAAAGGGATGGGGAGATGGGCAGGAGACACGGAGGTGGGTGCGGAATGGAGAATGGGGAAGAGCGGGGAAAGGAGAGACGAGTAAGAGAGAGAGAGAGAGAGAGAGAGAGAATGAGAGAGAGAAAGGCAGGTGTACACAGGAGGACATCATAGCGCCAAAACCAAAGGTGGGTCCTACAAGGAGGACCCAGGCCCCGGTGGGACACCGGGATCTACCCTATATGATAAACCATGGCCTCTACCAGGCTTGGCAGAGTGCCCCTTGATAACTATAACAATGTCTATGACAGGGCGGGTGATAGTATCCTGAGAAACCAGGTTCCCTGCCCCCCCTTTCCTACCAATAGTAAACTTGACTGCAAGTCCCCTTCACCCTCCTAGTCATATCTAATGGTGACGGGAAGAAACTTGGCCAAAAGCCCCAACTTCCCGTATGCCCCGGCCACCCCTCAATTCTAAACAACAGAACGGTAAACAACATGCTCCTAGTAGTACATCTGTCTGTAATTGAGGAATCATGTAGACTCGGGTTACCATGGTTCTCATCCGTTTTAAGTTAGCAAGGAGGGTTACTTTAACCAATGTTCGTTAGATCAGTGTAGGCCCCTCCCATAGTCTGTCCCTTCCATTTACAAGGAAGGGAACGTATAATTAGGAAACGCAAGGGCCTGACGATGAACAGAACTTGTGCTCAATAGCAATTTCTAAATGCATCAGTGCACCCCTTAAGTTTGCTTCATGGTGAGGGTGAGATCCTCAGGCTGCCACTGGCCACGGCGGTCACTTTTACTATTTAGCTCTAGTCCGCCATGACTTGTACCCTTCTCCACTCAGGTGGGTGCCCACCCTTACAGATTTTTTTTTTTTCTTAGGAAATTTCCTGGACCATGTAACGCTGCGTTTACACCACTCAAATGTCCAGTTTCCTTCTCATCATAAGGATCAGCATCGGGTCTAACGACAGTTCTCTTACTGCTCTCAGCCTTTATACTCTCTCTTTGGTTCGCTCACACTTAAGTCCACTTTTCTTTCCTGTTGGCCATTGACCACATAATCCTCCACCACTTTAGTCTTGAACTCAGGCGACATGGTTCTTCGCCCCGTCTCTTTGCACTTGAATAGGTTACTCTTGCATTTTAACTTCTTCCTCTCTTTAGCTGTGGCACTTATGCGTTCTCCCTTCCTTTCGAATACTTCTTCTTCTCCAACTACGTCTTCACTGCTTATAATTTCCTGTTTCTTACGTACTTCCCTCTCATCCACCAAACATTGGTAAGATTCACGTTTTCCTTTCAGGTTGCCCTTGGCTATATATTCCCCACGTTCTTCAATACTTGCTGCACCTTCAACCATGGTGATCAGCGTGAGGACCTTCAATGCACCACCCTTAGTTATGCTCATGCTTTGCTTCTGTGCTTGCTTCTTCACTTGTTCTATTCTGCTTCCATCAAATGATATTCTCAATTTCTTTTGATCCTCCCACCCTAGCATGGTGGGTCCACTTTCTGTTATATATATGGCACTCCTAGTATAATTTCCCTTGTGCATTAAATCCATGACTTGGAATCCTATTACTTTGATGTCCTCCCCTGTATACGTCTTCAGGGATATGTTCGCCTCTTTCAATACATTTCCATGTTTTTTAACTAATTTACTATTCCATTCGCTCTTGCTTACCAAGCTTTGACGTGATCCTGAATCTAATATCATATCTGTCATTACTCCGCCTATGCAGATAGTACACCCCGGCTCTGTTTTACTTAGATTGACTTCCACGTTGCTCCCCGTTCTTTCCTTGCACACTTCTTCTCTTGTTACTTTTCTCCACGAGGCATGTGCATAGTATTCATCCAGCACACTCAAGATGTTCTCGTAAATATTACTGACGTTTGCTAATGACTGAACGCTAGGGAAACTTAATTCCGGATCTAAAGAGTCACCTTCCCCCTTTCCTTCCTTTTGTTAAGAATATGGCACTATAATGTCTCTTTATGGTGCTTCCTCTCGCCGTGCTATTTGTTCGAAGGCTTAATTATCCTTTTCCAAAATGTGCCCCGTCGCACTCTTATTAAGTCTACATCTCAGAGAAAAACAGCTGTTTTATGACAGATACTCACCTATTTTAATTTAAATACTCCTTGCGCATTGACCTCGCGCTGCGCGTTTTAAATGTGACTGCTCAAAGTCTCTTTACCACCCTGCGCAGTCCCACGCACCTGGCAGCTTCTGCTCTTGTTTATTTTCTGCACCCCTCAGTCCACGCACCTGGCAGCTTCTACTCTTGTTTATTTTCTGCACACTTCAGTCTACGTGGTTTTTACTTCTCAATAGAGCTGCTCCCCCTCGCACTCTGCCTTGCTTCACGTAAACTCAAAAATGCCGTCTCAGAGATACATCGCTCCCTGCCTCTCACACTTCTCCTCCTCCCAGCCACCAAGACTCACCAGATAAGCCTTGCTCAGTACAGTGTGCATACACTCCGGGTCTTCCTAATGCTGTTAGTCGACACCTCCTCCGCTAAGCGCCGAGGTGAGTCTCACTTCTTTCCTTCCGGCCGTTTTCCCCTGCGAGGGAATCTGCCCCTCAAGTGTGCCTCAGCTTTCCTTAACCCCGTTGAGTTGTCATGCGCCGTCCTATTCTTCCTGGAGATTTACATACTGCTTTATGTTCACAATGGACACCAGGTGGCAGTGCAATATCCCGTAAGCTATTGGGTATGCGCTGTAAAAATGAGAAAAATATCACCTCACACGCTCCTGAATGACGACGTTTATTTTGGCTGCACTTTGTTGATGTGTGGAGAATTTCACTTAGAACGCTGTTTGCGCTGAATCACCTCAAAATCACTTGCGGTACCAGAGAACACTTCGTACCACTGTCTTGCTAATTTCACAACTCAGAGACCGATGCTCTTCACCTTTGTTTTGCGCAAATTCCTTCCTTTATGAACTAGGTTTCCATATCATCACTGAAGCTTTTCTCACGATAAACCCCAGTCCAATTTTTTTTTTTCCTTCTTTGACTGTCACGTTTCTTATGCAACACATTCAAGGCTCATTTTATCAACTTTATAACCCAGTGTCCGAGATTTTTAATTCATTCCTTTCTCCGCTCAGCTCCTCTCACTAAGCTCAATCTGGTCACTTCATTAACTTTCGCCTTCTCTTGTGTTCAACTACCTGGGTCTTACTTTTCTTTAATATTTCTTTCCACACGAACGCCCAAGGTAAATCATTAATTCGTTATATCATATTTTCTTGTTCCTCGCCCCAGCTCATATCATTTCAAGGGAGAACACCACACTGGCTCTGGCTCACCAGTATTCAACAACTCGGGTCTTACCTCTCTTCAATTTCTCATATTCCATTAGAGCGCCCCAGTCACTTCATCAAATGATTTCCTCATGTTTTAATGCTCTGCTTTCCACATTTGCATCACCTGCTCACCTCACCAACTTTCGCTTAGTTCAAAGTGCGTCAGCTTATCAACTCGGGTCTTACTCCTCATCAGCTTCTATCTCCTCAGAACGCCCGACGTAGCACATCAAATCTTTTCTTCCCCAGGTTTTACCTTCATTAGTTTCAACTGCTCACCTCACGAGCTTTCGCCTCTTCCGATGCTCTTCAACTCGGGTCTTACTCCTCCTCACAAACTCACTTTTCATAAGAACGCCCGAAGTATATCATCTCTTAATATGCTTCAGCTGCTTTTTTCATGGATTAACTTCTACAGAGCTCATTTCACATTTTTTCACCAAGGCTTTTAATATCCCTTCAAAACGCGGTGGGAGCGATTCACTGCAATTTCGTCTCCCGCTCCGCTCAGCCTTCCTAATTAGCTTCAGCTGTTCTCCTCGCTATATTTCGTCGATTTCACTGCTCTACCATTCGGGTCTTACTCCTCTTCACCAACACATTTTCATCAGAACGCCCGACATAGATTTTCACTTTACATGCCTCAGTTGCTCATTTCACGGACTTTCTCCTTCAGTGCTCTTTTTCAACTTCATCACCAAGGCTCATAATTTCAACATCAAAACGCGGTGGGAACGATTAACAGCAAATTCGTCTCCCGCTCCGCTCCTTTCCTCATTATCTTCGGCTGCTCACCTGACGAACTTTCTCTCCGTTCAAAGTTCATCCACTCGGGACTTACTCCTCTTAAGCTTCTAAATCTCCTTGGAACGCCCGACGCAGCTTATCACCTCATTTCTTCATCTTATTTTCCTTGTCCAAGCTCAACTCACTCCAGGGGAGAGCACCCCACTGACCCTGGCTCAGCTCCGTTTCCTTCGTCGCCACAAATGTAGTAATGAATGTCCACACGTGGTAGAATTCAAGAACCTTTATTAAGTTCTATATAACACAGGTGCCCCCAGCTTGACAGGATAGTCACAACAGAACATTCTACTGCTGCCTTCAAGTGACAGCACGGGCCATACCAAGTGGGAAAGAGGCAAGGGGGGAACAGGGAGGAATGGGTGAAACCAAGGGTAAATTACAACACAGTGTCAGTATAGGCATGCTTGAGTTGATTGTTTTCTACGTCCCCTGCTTGTTGTGAGTGAATATGTGGGTAGTGGCCATTTGGTGGTGGCAGTTAGTGTGCTTTTGCTGTAGGCCTGCAAGTCTTTTCCTTTGTTCCCCTTTGCTTACTGCTTCTATCCATTGTTATTTGTCAGCTCCCTTAATGCTGCATCCCACCTGATGCACAATGCCAAACCGTTACATTTGTATTTTTGTTGTTCTTCTTCTTTCCTATCCTTCCTGAGTGTACTGTACAGCACACCATGAAAGCTCTTGTTGTTGTCAAAGTCTCACAAATAGCTACACTGTATTGTGAATTGTTTTAATCACTGAGGTAATAAATTCAATGATATTATTTATAACACTAACAAGTTAGACCACAGACTAAGTTATATTATATTTGTATGGACTAGTAGTAATTGATTCACACCAATGAATGCCACATTTCACTGATGTCCTTGCTTCTTTGCTTTTAGGTGCACAAAAGAGGGGGAGACAACATGACCCACTGTACTGCCAGACAGAAGGCCTGCGCACACCATCACGTGACATGTGACCACAGACATCTCTTCAACTTGTGCCACTGCGTGCTGACATCTTCAAGATGGCAACAAAGAAAGGTACCACGTCCAGTACCAAGAAAGTTCCCAGTGAGGAGAATGCACTGCCACTTACCAAGACCGATTTGTCGCCTAAGACCTTTTTCGGGAAACCAAAAGTTGCGCATGCAGCAGTGGTGTCCGGGGAGCAAACTGGGAGAAGCACCCCAGCATTAGTGGACCCACCCCACCAACCTAGGCCTAAGTCTGTCGCAGAGGCAGCCAGTTTAATCACGAGTCCAATGCCGAAGAGCAGTGATGTTGAAATTGACTTATTGTTATGGCAAAGTAGTACCCAATCAATGCAGACAACTCAGATAAGTGGGCAACAACAGCCGCAACCATCCCCAATAGTAGTTGTTCTTCCCGAAGTAGGAGCAGTTCACAAAATCGAGCTTCCTGCAGAGGAAGAAGAAGAGCAAGCCACTCTTTCAGAAGAGCCATTGTCTTCCAGATCTGCAGCAAGGAAAAGGAGGGTTAGTCTATCATCTTCTTCTGCAAGCCCCCCTTCTGATGATTTTGAGGCCACCCCAGTCTAAGAGTAAGACACGCCACGAGACAATGCTAGGGAAAAGGAAGGTTCCAGAAATCCTCAGAGCTATGGAGGTAGATGTAGAAGAGGAGGATGATGATGAGCCAGTCATCATGGACATTATTGCCGCCCCAATGGACACTGACATTACCCCATTCCAAATTGCTGTGAGGGATATGGCATGGATACCACCATCACAGATGATACCACCAACACCACCTCCAGCTTTCATATTTCGGCAGCAGCGACCTACATCCACCACAACCACCTCAGTAGAACTAGGTACTGCAGAGAGTCAAACTTCATGCCGACCTACCAGTTCATCTGACATTGCAAGTGTCCCCAGTAGTGCCAGAAAGTTGGTCTCCCCGGTTTGGGACTTCTTTTCGGTTAGCAGGAAGGAGGTGAATATTGCCATATGCTTAATTTGTGGACAAGTTGTTATTCAGAGTTAGCGTGGTTCAGACTATGGTACTGTACACCAAACAACCCATCTGAGAAAACACCACTTCATCCAGTGGGAGGCGCACCTTAGTGGCCAAAAAACTGCACGTGTTGTTGGTGGAGGCGATTAAGAAGAAGAAGATCCGATAAAGGTGGAAGGTGAACAAGAGGGAGAAATTGTATCTGTTACACAAAGCAGCCCTGTCCCCAGCAGTGCAGTGGTACCACTCACATCATCATTAGCAACATCGCACTGGCACAAGAGTCAGGCTGAGACACCAAGGGTTCCCAGGCAAGAGGGTACCGCAACAAAAACATTTGCATTGAGCCTAACATCTGGTGTCAAGAAGTCACCTGCATCATTGGCACCAGAAAAGAAAAAAATCCAGGCAATCATTCTCAGCATGTTTAGGTCAGAGGGGCAGTATGAAGGCAACCACCCAACGGCACGTTTGTACAATGCAAAGCTGGCTAAAATGTTAGCGCTCGACCTCCTCCCTTTTTCTTTTGTGGAAGGGGGGGTTCTTGAATCTGTGTCAGCCATCTGCCTGAAATGAAATGGACTCGCTGGAATTGGTTAGACCAGCTCCACAGTGTTCACAGTGTTCACACTAATCACCTGACAACAGACATGTGGACCAGTTACCAAGCCACATGTTCACCACTGCACACTGGATCTCTTTTGAGTGCCGCTCGGAGGCTTAGTTTGGCAGAGACTTTGTTTGGGGAATTTTACCCGCGGGACTGCGAGGACCGGCAGCCCGCGCGGCAACGTTACGTCCTCTTCCCGCGCCCACCGCCATTTCCCTATATCACTGGGTCTCCACCCCGCTTAGCGGGACGCGCGCGGGCACGCGCCGGGCGAAGCTCGGGCCAAGGATGGGCCCATTTCAGCCCGTTACAGACCGAGCAAGACCGGACCGGGCCATCTCTCTTGGCTGCTGCACTTTTGATCTCGTGTACCACAGGCACCTGTTCTTCTCTAGCTGGAGGATCTTCGTGGAACAAGCACTATGTCAACCCGGTAACCCAGAAGCAGAGCTACGGCGTCGAGTACCATGGTGGCAGGTACTTTGGACAATTTTTTGCTCAGAGCGAACTCTATCTTGACTAATGAACTAACTGTTCTAGAAAGACGTCTCTCGCAGGGAATTGAAAATGTTAGAAGATCTTCATTGGGCGTAATTGCTAATGCCAAAACCCCTGAAAAGCTTGGGGAATCCCCTACTGCTTTTCTTAATACTATTGATGAAACAATAACAACTGTACTTCAAGAGCTTAGGTCTAGCCCGTTATGCATAGAGATTCCCTAGCGGCTATACCTGAGGTTATTTCTGTACAACCGAACGATAATAATGTGTTACCAGGAGATAGCAATGATTCCAACTCTCTTCACCTACAAGGAATCCGGGAGGGGGCTGTCCCAAAAAGAAAACGCGGGGCACAGGCAAGGGGTGGAAAAAAGGCAAAACTAGACAAAGTTTCCACCAATAAAGATTCCTTAGGTTCCACAGAAGCTAGTGTGATTCCCGAAGCAACTAATGCTATTACCAATCCACCTCCTAAACATTGCCTATTGTGCAGCCTACTGCATTTAGATTTGGGGATGTCGCTCATGCCGGGGGTGAACCATTTACTCTCGCCCTCGCAAATACTTTGAACATTTTGATTGACCCCCTGGTTGCTAGACTCGATCGAATTGATCTTAAGCTGCAAACTATAGAAACGGCCACTCAGGCTATGGTACTCCAGTTGAAGTCTGTGGAAAATACCCAGAGGGCCCCTGATGCTAATAGGGTAGGTTCTTTAACATCCAATCCACCTCCTTTAGTAAATATCCCTGCACAAGTAATTCCTACCATTCCATCACAGAGCATCGAGTCTGCTGTATCGAATAATTCTCATAGGTCGGCCAGTAAACCTACTGCGAATGATGAGCTGACTAATGCTGATGGTAATAGACTGAGGTTAAAAAAGGTAGTTAATTTACCCCCTGAGGCTGCTCCTCATGTAGTGGTTCTTACTGGTGCCCCTGAGCTTAGCAACCCTACGGCAGAATCATTTCCATCTCTCAGGAATAAAGTTGCTAGCTGGTTGAGCACCTTTAGACCCCTTCCCCCCATGCCTCAAGCGAAATTTTAATGGTTAGAAGGGTTCAGTGGGTGGGCCATACCAACAAAACAATTAAGGGTGACTGCATCCTGGCAAATTTTAGGAATCCAGGCATTGTCTCACATATCTGCAATTGGCCGGGCAGTATGGATGACACTGCAATCCAGTGGCTCCCATTGTCGTTCTTTTACCCGCCTGTTAATACCCATCCTGAACCTGGGCTTGAAGAGGGTTGGTCAAGTGCGGGACCCAGGGGTCACACTAGAGGGTACAGGACCAATTTGTATGAACCTTTTATGACTGCCCACTACTCCCACACCAATAGGTATAGTTGCTTGGACCAGGTAGACTGACTGCGTCGTGATGTTACTGTAGGGAGTTGTCCTGGGGGGAGGGGTGCCTTGAACCATCATAGCGGTTGGGAAGAAGATAGTGTGAGGAACATTCAACCAGGGATGTTCGAGGCGGCATCATCTGAGCATTCTTCCAATAGTAAAGCTATGGGGCAAGTAAAAACCGATAGGGCTCTTACTCCAGCGACTGTTGCTGAAGGCACCTCCCCAGCCCAAGGATTGCGAGCTGATCACACCCCACTAAAAATCCTTTCCTGGAATGTGGCAGGTCTGAGCAACAAAGTGGCCTGTCCTGAGTGGGGTTCCTTTATAGACGCGAATGATGTCTGCCTCTTCCAGGAAACCTGGGCTAGGGAAGATCAATTCCAATCTGGCTTTGCATCATTCTCAGTCCCAGCCAGGTGGGGGGGAAAGGGCAGACCGTCAGGAGGGCTAACAATCTGGGTGGGAGCCCATCTGGGTTGCAGTGCGAGGGTTATGGATACTAGATCGGAGGATGTGCAATGTGTGGTCCTAGAGTGGCTGAATGGCTCTAGACTCGCTCTGGTCAATATCTACTCAAGACCTGTGAGTATTTCATCTGAGTCTAGAACCATTGAAGAGCTCTCTTTTTTTCTAAACAAGATCCCAAGAGGGGATCACAGTTGTGATAGGGGGTGATTTCAACTCTCACTTTGAGCCACTGACGGGTCTATTGGAAGGTGGAATTCAGGAGGAGGATGAGCACTGGAAAATCCCTCAAGTGGTGGGTCCCCCTCCAAGGTCATGGGTGCCGTTGGCAGTGCAGATTATGGCCCTGACTCTGAATCATTCAATCAGGGCCTGCAATGGCAGTGTAAAATCAGATATTCCCTCAAAGTGCACTTACAATAAACCAGGGCAAGAATCACGCCTGGATTACGTATTTGTCGAGTGCTCTGCTTGGCATAAGGTGCTTGATTTTAGGGTGGTACCTAGGGGCGAAAGTGATCACAATGCGTTGATCCTAGACTTTCCATCCCCAGGTATCCCCGTAGATAGCTGCAGCGAAGAGTGAGGTTTAGGTAACAGGGTTCTCCTATCAAACAATAGGCGTAGGGTGAGATGGGACAAACTGATTGCCCATCCGGACTTTGTGGCAGAGCTATATGCATGGATAATTCCGGTACTGGAAGCCGTTGGTGCCCTAAAGCTGCAACACCCCCCCACCCGAAGTGCATGTAAAGTTAGGAGAATTGAATAAGAATCTAGTTAATAGCTTAGCTGAAATTCTTAACCCCCCCAGAGTCTAGAGGGAGAAGAGCCGGTAATAAACCTACCTGGTATAATAAGGCCTGTAGAACGGCGAAAACAGAACTCCTCGAGGCTGTGAAACAAAATATTAACAGGGCATTGATAAAAACAAAGGAGGGTAGCATATCGCCACCTAATCCATCATGCCAAGGTCGAGTGGGGTAACGAGAACTGGGCAAACCTAACATCTCTAAGAGATGCTCGGAAATTCTGGCTGATTGTGAACACGGGGTCCGTCTACCCTGTATTGGCTGTAGCCACTAATATCTCTGCGGATGTGTGGGAAGAACATTTCCACACTCTGTACCAGGGGGAAAATATTACTGAGGACCTGGCACAAGGCGGATTTGTTCCATGTTCTAATCCTGAAATGATTGAGCCTGAATTCACAGAGGGAGAAGTGAGGGCTGCTATCTCCAAACTCCCGCTTGGTAAAGCCCCTGGGCAGGATAAGGTGCCTGGCGATCTTTTTAAGCATGAACCCAGGGTCTGAGCCCCTTACCTAACTGTTATTTTTAATGCCATTCTGGGAGGTATGGCGGTTCCTAGTACTTGGCTGGAAGCAGAGATAGTCCCTATCATCAAGAAGGGCTCTCCTCTGCTCCCAGCCAACTACAGGCCAATCAGCCTCATTGATGTGTCACAAAAGCTATTCTCTAGGTTGATTTTAGATCGCCTTTTAGATTGGATGGAGGAATTTGACATCTTAAGCCCTTATCAAGCTGGATTTAGAAAGAATGTGTCCACTACGGAGCAGATCTTTCGCTTAACCATGCTCTACTGGAAAACTGTTAAGATCGACGGCGGCTCACTCTACACTGTCTTTATGGACCTTCGTGCGGCTTTCGATTTAGTTCCACGCTGGAAACTGTGGAGTGTGCTCTCGGAGTTGGATATTCCTCCTGCTCTCTTGAATATAATATTCCGACTGCACACTGAGAACTTCGCACAGGTCAGGTGTAGGAAAAATCGTTCTTTGACATCTAGATTCCCCGTTGGCAGGGGGGTAAGACAGGGGTGCGTTTTGGCACCTACCCTGTTTTGCCTCTTCGTCAACAGGGTAATATCCCACCTGAATGCGGTTCCCAACAGTGATGATACCTTATTACTCTCTAAGACCCCTATGGGCATCCAGCGAGTCCTGGATGGTTTTGGGCTTTTCTGCCAGGAGCGGGGGTTGGAAATAAACACTATGAAAACTAAATATATAAATTTCAACCCCCCAATAACAACTCGTCCAAGCCCTGTGATAGGTGGAATTCGCCTTGAAAGAGTCCAGACGTTTGAGTACCTGGGTCTCACCATAAATGAAAATATGACATGGGGGCAACATCAAATAAAACTGCAACTTAAGGTGTCCCAAAAAGTGGGGGCCATTATCAAGCTTTTAAATAAATAAATCCGCCGTTAAACCAATTGGTCCACATCTGGAAATTTATAAATTGCAGGCACGAGGGGCTGTGATCCATGGTGGCGAACTGTGGGGTCATAAGTGTGCACCCGCGTTTGCCGCCGTGGAGAATATATTTTTAAGACAGTTGACAGCACTGCCACCCAGTACACCATTGCTGTCGCTCAGGCTGGACCTGGGCCTTAGACCCATAAATGAAGAACTGGGCCTCAAACCTTTAACTTTCTGGAGGAGACTCTGGCTTACCCCAGAGTTAAAGATCTATAGGCAAGAGCTCTCGGATGTTCTAAGATTTTCAAATGCTCGGAAACTTCCATGGTTAAAGTATATAAGAGAGGAATTTCAGAGACTAGGCCTTGCGCCCATGTGGTCTGACCCGGAACATGCTTGCAGAAGTTTATCGCGCAAGTATCTAGCCAATCTGTATCATGAAAGCAACTTAACTGCTTGTCTCGTGAATGTCAAAACTGGTACTCTGTCTGCCACGTTTTTAATGACTAAAGACTTTTATAAATTTGAGTCTGTTCTCGATGATGTTAGTCCAGTTATTTCCAGGAAGTTGTTTCTCCAATGGAGACACGGTTCTCTGCCAATCAGAGATTTCACGAGTAAGTGGTGTCCGTCGTCACTTAAAAATTGCCCTGGTTGCTCCTCGGACCTTGAAAATGAATTGCATGTCATGTTTTTCTGCCCTTTGTATCAAAGAGCCAGAAAGAAGTGGATTATCCCACTGTGCAAAAATTTGGGGATCACGCACTGTTTACAAGTATATAGAATACTCAAAACAGATCTTTCTCCTCTAACTGTTTTTGCTGTAACAAAATTTCTAGCAGCCATGTGGATCATTAGAAGGAAATTGGTGAACCCTGTTTGAAATAGGATCCAGTGGGAACAATTCCATAGTTCTTAGGAAGCATGATCTCGGATATTGAGATGGGCAGGGGATGTTAGTTGATCACATATTTATATATGTCTATTATTAGCTTAAAGACTGTGATGAAATAGCTCCCTGGTTATGTGATGATATAGACTATTTTTTATACTGTATTTGAATGTAATGTATTTCTTTTTTTAAACTGCTTAATCAAATGTGATTTCTTTTATGACAACATTGTCGAAATAAAGACGGAAATGATGAGGATCTCTTTTGTGGGGGTTAGAGAAAAGATATTTGCAAGTGTTGACACTGCGGAGATTTTTAATGCCACTCAGAAACATGCAACTGTAGCCATATTTCCAATGGAGAAATTTCATACTGCTGGAAACATTTAGCAAGACTTTGACAGCAAGGTCTTTGAATGGCAGTGACCAAGAGGGCTTAACATTGGTTTTGTTGCCATAGGCAAAGGCAGTAATATTGTTAAGGCCATGGTCGATGGTGGCTATTTCAGGGTCCTGTGTTTGGTGCACTGCATTAACATCATTGTTCAAGACTTTCTGAAAAAAGAAAACCGAGTCAGGAACTTTCTGAACACCTGCAGAAGAATATGCACAAATTTCAGCCAATCTTTTAAAGCCAGGAAGCAGCTGAGGATCTTTCATTGTGATAGTACAATGTCAGTTAAAGCTCTCATTCAGGAGGTGCTAACACTTTCTTGAACGTCTGTTTGAGCAGTACAGACTAGTCAATAAATATGTCATGAAAAGAGGGGATGCTACTGTGAAAGGCATGATCATTGAGATGGACCAATGGGAACCTAGTTAAATGCCTGACAGAGATGGCTGTACTATGGGCCAAGCTATCACATTGTTGCACATGCTACAAGAACAGCTGAAGGGGGTGTCTGCAATGTATGCAGGTGTTTAGGAAAAAAAGGGAGCATATGCGTTGAGAAATAGAAAGGGTGCAAAGAGGCATTGTGTCATCCAACCATTACATTTGTGCCAAAACTCTGGATCCAAGGTACAAACCATTACTTTTTCAGACAAGGATGTTGCCATCTACAAAAACTTGGATAGCTGTGGAAGGCAGTCAGCTGCAAAAAGAATGGCTGGGAATTAGAGGCCCGCTACTCCAGGACACAAGTACTGCAGGGTAGCCCGCTTCAAGTTCAACTTCAGAGCCTGAGGGCAGTGCAGTTGGCTCGCTGCAGCCAAAAACAACAACAACACCAAGATCAACATCAACAACAACAAGAACAGGAGAATCAACCCTAAAACAGGAACAGGAATGGTTTCTATAGCAAGGGCTTAAGTGCACTGCTGAGGCAAAGGCAAAAGAGGCCGAGCAAAGTGGAGCACCCATGACCATTGAGCGGATGGTCCAGGCCTATCTGGATGACGCTACAGAGGTCTACTTTGATCAAACCCCATTGCTGTATTGGTATGGGAAAAGGCACCAAGGGCCAGTGCTCAGCAGGCTGGTGATTAACTATCTGGCTTACCTGTCAAAAGAGTCTCTTCTGAGCGTGTTTTCAGTGCTGCTGGTGCCATTCTGACAGTGAGAAGGACCAGTCTCTCGCCCCAAAATGTGGAGAGGTTAACCATGTTCAAAATGAATCAGCACTTTATACCATCGGATTACACCATACCTGTAGTAGCGTAGCAGGAAGATGATGTAGGCGACTCAGGTCATGGAAATAGTGTGTTAGGTGATTTATTTTTATTTTTATTTATTTATATTTGAAAAGTGCAACAGCTACCCAACAAAGGGTTTCCCGGCGCTTTCCTGACTCGGTGGTATGCTATTACTGGATATAAGTTAGATGTTAAACCGCCAGGTCTTTAAGGCTTTTCTGAAGTTCATGTAGCTAGTCTCGTTTCGTATTGAGAGTGGTATTGAATTCCATAATGTGGGTCCAAGAAAAGAAAAAGATTTGCCACCCATGCGTGACAATTTGACCTTGGGGATCACAAAATGCTTAGCTGTAGCAGATCGAAGGGCTCGAGCAGGACAGTATGGGGACCCTAGACTTTGCAGGTATTTTGGGGCATTTTTGTAGAGATTTTATACATAAAACAAAGTGATTTAAATTTAATCCGATTTTCCACTCTTAGCCAGTGTAAATCACGAATATATTTAGAAGCCGATGTCATATTTGGAATTTTACATAACAGTCTGGCCGCAGCGTTTTGGACTGTCTGCAGCCTGCGAAACGTTGCCTTCGTTGCCCCTAGATATAATACATTACCGTAATCAAGCCTTGATGTGATTAAAGCATTGATTACAGTTCTCTTAGTGGCTTCTGGCAGCATCCAACAGATCTTTTTAAGCCATTTTAAGATGGCAAAGCAGGTAGCCGACGTCTTCACTGCTTGCTGATGCATATTAAGAGCGTCATCTATAATGATGCCTAGGTTGCGAGCCTGCATTACAGGAACCGGAAGAAGGCCCATTTCTTGTGGCCAATGTTGGGGGCCCCATAAGTCTTTGTCTTTGCCAAGAATCATCACCTCGGTCTTATCACCGTTTAATTTAAGAACATTTTCTTGCATCCAACCTGCAATTTTCACAAGTCCCTGTTTTAAAATGGATGAGTTTTCGTTTTTTTGCCGAGGAAAGCGAAAAGAACAGCTGAGAATCATCAGCATAGGAGAACATTTGTAGTCCCGTCTCTTCCACTACCTTTGCCAGCGGGCTCATATAAAGATTAAATAGAAGCGGGCTAAATATAGAGCCCTGGGGTACTCCATGTTTAAAAGTCTGAATGTCAGAGCACGCTGATCGGGAACAAACTTGAAAAGTGCGTTTTTCCAGCAGTGATTTAATCCAGTTAATAGCCGAACCTCTAATGCCCATTTCGTGTAGTGTCCTCATTAATACAGTGAGATACCGTATCAAATGCCGCACTAAGGTCCAATAACACTAGTGCAACCGTTTCGCCTCTGTCCAGCATGGCCCGAATATTCTCCGTGACACCGAGTAAAGTTGTCTTCGTGGAGAAACCTGTTCGAAAACCTGACTTTTGAGAGGGCAGCAGACCTTGGGCTGTAATAAATTCCGTTAAAGAACGGTGTACATGTTTCTCTAAGATTTTTGCAAATATGGATAGAAGAGAGATCGGTCTGAAATTTGATGGTAGATCCACTGCTGGATGAACCACCAGAGTTTGAAGATGAGCTCTACTTCCCTGACAACTGGGCTTTCGAGTTACTTTCTTCCTTGCTTTGATACCCCTAAAAAAGCCTCCCAAAAAGATATAGCTAAGGAATATTATTTACTTTAATTGTTTGTGTGTGTCATTGTCTTTCTGGTTTGAATAACAACAAATCCATCACCACCGACTTACTCTTTTATTGCTGGACTGGAGTTGTAACTGTATGAAGTCAGTGAAGAAGTAAGTCCACTCCTCCGAGTCCTGACTTGCCCTAAATCCATTTCCATCAAGCCAGACGTTGGAGAGAGAACAGTACAACACATGTGAAATATGTGCCTGCCTCGAATCCCTCCAAAGAACCTGACAATAATCTATCCTCCTTTGCGAGCCTAGAGGGACTGCCTCGGAAAAACAGTTAAATGATGGCATGCATTGAACGCTGACTCTGAGTGATTGGTGTTTGAGTTGGTGTGCATGATGTCTACTATTATTTAATCTATACACCAAAAAAGTGACTCATGTCAAAGTTTCCCTTCTTATTTATTTATTTATAAAGTTTTATATAGCGCACACATGATCCCGAAGGATATCAGAGCGCTTTACAATTGGAGAGATAGGAAGGTAACAATTGCAGTACAGGCATCAAAAGGAATACAAACCCAAACACATATCAAATAGGTATCCCAAACAAAAAGGTTACAGTCAAAAGGGTGAACAAATATTAAGATAATAACTGGTACATAGCGAACTGGGAGGGGAGCAAATGAGGAAGAATAACAACCAGCGCAGGGCTTAGGGTGTCCAAAGCATTAGAGCAGATGATCCGAAACCCTTTTAAGGTAAGAACTTGTTCATAAGGAATCTTTTTACTTCCAATTTGAAGACAACCTTGGAGAAGATTGTGTGTATTTCTGGTGGGAGAGAGCTCCAGATCTTCGGCATAAGAGCCAGAGAAACCTCAGTGACACGTTCTCTTTTTGAGAAAGTCTGTGGTTTCAGGAGCAGAGAGTTACCACTCCTCGAAGGCCTACCTCCTTCGCTAGATAACTGGGGTTTTTGAAATGGAGGGCTTTGTGAGACAGTCAGGCAATCATGAGCTGTATTCTTGCTTCATAGGGTAACCAATTTAGGGATTTTAAGACTGGGGAGATGTGCGCAGTTCTTTTGATACCCGTAACCAATCTGGCTGCAGCATTCAGTGAGGCCCTTAGTGAGGCCAAGGTATAGTTGGGGAGGTTGTTCAATACAAAAATTGTACTACTGCAGGCCGATGCATTGCATTTTTTATTCTGGACTCACTCGGGAAACTACAGAGTTGGACACCATGCCCATATCATACTCGCAGTCAGTCAGTAGGATCGGAGATGATTGATAGAATAACTCTGGGTTTTTCATGAAGTGGCCAAAAAGGTAAACAAAAACAACACCATCAGACCTACATGTCTGTGTAGTGGTGGAGGCGAGTGTGGTTGTATGATTGACAGCGAGGCATTGATTTTGTTACTTAATTTGGAAAATGCTATGTTGATGTGTGTGTGTATGTTTGTTAAGTGCAAAATCTAAGCTAAATGGAGGTTGGGTGGGCGGGCCTGCTCCTGTTTTTGGCGTTGACTGCTGGAAAAAGTGTAGGTATGATTTAGCCATGCATGCCGCCTCTGAAAGTTTTCTTTTTGCACTCCTCCTAAATTTATGCAGTATAACTTTTCTTTTCTCCTTGATTTTTCAATATCCTTTATGTTTTTACATCTACACTTACAGCCCAGCCTTTACCCTGTGCTATACTGGGAAAAGCAACTCACACTTACCTTACCAAACCTCATCCACCTGGCAGGCACCAAAGATTGACAGACGGACAGTCCATGAAAGGACCAAGAGGAATGCCAAGATGCAACTCCCAATTTGACAATAATTATAGTTTTATTTCATTTGATTCATTTTTTCTCTTCAATCATTATGACAGTGTGTGTTGCTTATATTTGACTCCTACAGATATTTTTTAATTTTCTTTGCTAGCTTTAAAAGGAAGCCCGGTACAACAAAACATAAAATGTATGTAATTTTGGTCTCTCTGGGGGCAGACAAGCAAGGCAATTCCATAAAAATTATTATTATTACTCTGCTGCCCTGTATTACTAGTCTTGTACTACTCATCAGGTAATCATCATGCATGCATTTCCTTTTCCTCCCTTAACAGATTTATGATGGCTGGTTGCCAAGATTATGTGTTGTCCATGTGTAGGGTTTGCCTTTGTCAAACCTTTCCCTCAAATCCCTCTTCCCAACCATTCTTCAAACCCTAACCCTCTTCCCCTGGGCTGTGTGATTTATATTGAGGTGTGAATAAATTAGATTTACACCAATTATTGATCACACACTTGCTGGCACAGATGTGGTGAAAGGAACACAAACTCAAAGCAGGGCGAGGATCTTCTTCTGCTCTAAGTTTATATACTTCACTTTAGCCCACACTGGCAACATTAGATTGCCCCCCATGCACAGTATTCAATATTCAATTTTTTTCTCCAGAGGGAAATAAATAATTGGTTGCCAGAATTGAGTCATCAATCATTCTAGTTCCAGCACTAAAGGTTGACAAAGCTGCTTGTCTGCTTCATCATGAGAGCTAGAGTTGACTTCAGTTTGTAACTTGTACTACGCTATTCCTCCAGGCATTCTGGTTTATTTTACTTTAGCATTGCTTATCATCATCATGGTTTTTGTTTGCCAGTCTTCTTGTGTATTATACTTCTACTACTCGTTCCCGAGTCTCGCACAAGTGACTGACTGTCTCATTTTCTTTTTTAGCAAATGCTACTGTCAGTGTCTACTACTACTACTACTACCACCACCTTGGCGCCTTGGGAAACCAAACCATCACCATGCAGCCATCGCTTTGCCTAAGTATAAATAAACATCAATCACAGGTAAGAAAAGAAGTTTGAGGGAGGCATATTAAATAATATGGAAATTAATTCATTCATTTACACACACACCCTTCCGTGTCCATAGGCTTTTTAGTTGCAGACTGCATAGACTAAGAGGAGAGACTGACAGTACTAGTAGGACTAGTCACAAGTAAGGGTACTGCATCTATCAGTTGGTGTGTTACACTATCTGCATTTTTTTTCAATCAAAAACTGCCTGCCACCCTCCTGCAGCAAAGGAAATTGTGTGAAGAAAAAGAGTAAACCCCCCAAAAACATTTACGTCACATGTAAACTATAAATAATGTATTCCCCTAACAAATAAACAAATGAAAAAACCCACAACACCTGACCCACCCATCTCCCTAACTCTAACCCATATCCATCATAAGAGTCCAATATTCATAAACCCCAACTTTTCCCCAATTCCCACCCACTCAAATAAAAAGATAAAACAAGGGGCAAGGTGATGGCGTTCTAGTGGCAGGCTTGCGGGATCTTGTTATGTTTATCCTCTCCTCTAGGTGCGCTATACAAAAGAGCATGCAGTGCTTAAATGCCTTGCAGTTGCATGCACAGGGGTGGGCAGCAGTGTTTAAAGAAGAAGTGCGGCGGGTGGCTGCTAGACCATGGCGCCGTACCACTAAAGGCACTGGGGGGAGCCTGGCTGGGTCTAGGGGCATTGGAGGAGGCTGCAGCTGCTGCCGCCTCCTCCTACTCCTCCTCTGCCAGAACCACCAGCCGACGATATTCCGTAGAGATGGCCTCCAGCTTCCGTTCCGGGCCATGGCAACTAACTCCTTCCTGTTTTGTTGTCTCAGTTGGGAAAGAGTAGCTATAACAAGAAAGAAAACAGACAATTGTCACCAATACTCTTAGCAAAACAGTGACACAAAATTAATCATACACATAATTATGGTGGCACAGTAGCACTAACAAGCACAGTACATTAACATCTGTGGCATCCTCCCCCTTCCTCAGCCTCTAACATTTGTGGGAGTTTCAGTTTCTTGTTTAGCTGAATTAACCTTGTAGGCATGCCATCTCAGTAGGCTTGCGCCCTAGACAGTCATACTTTTGTTGCAGACTCACGTTATATTTTATTTACTACTGTCTGCAGGTGGGGAAGCTGTAGTCTACAACTACACAATATTTTTCTATTATGACCATACTCTGTTACATCAATGGCAACTGCTCAATTTCACTTTCACCCTGACTACTACAACAAGGCAGATGATATCTTATCTGAATGATTATATATAGGACGATGTGAGGTACTATTGATTGATTGTGTAACCATTCAGCCGATAGGCCACCCATATCTGACACGATCGAAATTACATAGGTAGGGAGTGGGCCTTGGAGTTGGAGGGAGACGATTGATAATAAGTGGATATGGGTACATACATACAAAATAGATATGTTGTGCTTGCAAACTACTGTGAGTCAAAGGAGTGATCTGAAATACAACCTTGAATCAAAAACCTTGAAAAAACAGTCCTTGTTTCTCTTCCCAGCGATTTTTCCATTTCTCATTGCAATGCTCTTCTAGCATTATATTTTTTTATTCTAATCTTATTCTTATCTTCACCCTTGACTTTGCTACTCTGGCACAGTTTATTTTTCTTTTACATTCTCTTCATCCAGTGACAGTCTCCACCTATGCTATGATTGAATACCATCCAGGCATCCATCCATTCAATGTAAACATGGCTATCATTCTTCTTAATCTCTCAACAAACCTTTCACCAAAAACATACATATGTACATTTTTTTAAACCACCATCCGTGCATCCTTGCTTGAATTTGAGTGTGACCCATCAAACCCCCGGAGGATTCCTATTACCCGTACAGTTTCACCCCCCCCACCCCAGGCAGGCCTCCTTTCTTTTACCTTTTACCTATCCTTCAACCACCCATGTATCTGATTCCTATCAGCAACATATGCATCCCGGGCCCCCTTCCGTCACCCATGCATCCTTCTCTGCCAGTCATATATTACATGTCATCCGTCCTTCCTCCTTCCATCCTTCTTTCCCTTTTTTAGCAACCCATCTATCAAGGTTTTCTGACTCTTAGTCTTCTTCATAAAATTTTCCCAGCTGAGTTGAAGTCAGATAGAAGAGGCCATTAGTTACTCAACTCATGCTGCTAATGCTGTTGCTAATGCTATGTATAGGGTGTCTTTTTCAACCGTTGTTCACAACAATTTAGTTTCTCTCAACAGTACAGTGTACACCCTTGCAACAAGTGTGTATTGTCAATAAGTAAGGAATATAACTTACCACCGCCTGACACTGCTGCTGGTTCACCCACCCCTGCAGTTGCCGCATATGCTCCCTCCTGGCTGGCGTTGCCTGCCCTGCCGCTGGCCCCGGCACTGGTGGTCAGTACTCCTAGAAAAAACATTACACATTTTTAGATGCCATATATGAATCCCCCTATTTAATTTGTTTCACAAGCAAGATTGAAAATACAATATATACATACACCACGCACATCAGTAGCACAAATCTGGTACTAGAGTAGAGTATACAGTAGTATGTCCTATCCTATCAAAAAAAGTAAAATATCTGGTTGGGCCTTTTGTTGGTGGAAATGTTCGAAAAACCTCTCAAGAAGAGTACACCCCAAAGGACTGGACTCAGTGACTAGAGCTATTGGTGAATCTGAGTATAAAAACTTTTTTGAAAGAAAAAGAGTGGCCAACTGGGCTGACAATCAGACATGGGGTCTCTCGAGTCATCTCTCTTGGTTGGAAAACGTAATTGAGTCCTCCTCCTCCTCATACTTCCTTCCAGCCATGTTGCACTGTAATCAGTTGTTCTCAATCAACTGCTGCTAATAATAATAATAATAGTACTAGGCCTAGATGAGAAAAAGTAAAATACACCACTTTGGGGTGTCCAACGTGGCCATCATTTTATTTACTGATTGAGCATGAGAAAGAAAGTAAAAGAACGTCTTCTAATCTCAACAAACATGCGTAGAATACCTTAGTTGGGCATGCAATCTGCACAGCAGATTACTAGTATTAGTAGTAGTAAAGGACCAATGTGTTCTCTGAGTCTTACAATAGTACCACCACTAGGCAGTCCACAAAATATAAGGAGAGATGGAAAGCTGACTGAAAAACCAAAATAAATTATAAAGCAAGCTACAGACAGACTAACAGTAGTACAGACTCAGAGGTAGTTAGACTGATGTAAGAAAACAACAGACACTAGAAACATAATAACTAAGTAGCTAGGTAATGCAGGGATCACAAGAAATTAGAAACAGGTAGATCAAAGAAGATTTGGTAAAAAAATTGAATTAGGAAACAGATAAAAACAATAAGGTGTAGTAAAAGTAAGGGAAATATAATTATTAATATTAACAACAGCAGCAGCAGAGCCATCTGTGGAGGAGCGAGCCTGGTCCAGGAGGCATCTCCAGCTCCTGCCTCAGCAGACACCTCATCTTCTTGCCCCTGGATGTTGATCATATAAGACATAATAAAGAGACAAAAAGTCTATTGGAGTGAAACAAATAATACATTTTTTTGAAGGCTCTAAAAAGATTTGTTGACAGGCAACGACAATTGCAAAAAAAATTGAGCTATGTAAATGTAAATTGATACTTGTATAGCGCACTACTCACCCGCAAGGGTCTCAAGGCGCTTGTACGAATACCGCTGTGGAACCCATCCTGGCTTTCCCTGTGAGGTGTCCACTCCTGGGCACCCCCAAGGTGGAGGCCAGGCATCCTTAGCGTTGTGGGGGCCGTTGTGGAGATTAAGCAAGCTATTGCCCAGAGTTGCAGAGTGGGACTCCATGATTGGAATAGGCACCAAGGCGAGAATTATCAGGTCCGTGGAATTTTTTCTTGAGCCCAAGACCCGCCGAGGCGGGGAATTGAACCCTGGTCCCGGGCTAGACCTCTGCATCAGGGTCTGCCGCTCTAACCATTGAGCCACACTTCTCCGCTATCTAATCTAATCGACTAGTAAGATCATGATTGTGGACCGTCCTATCTCCTTACTTATTAATCCAGTGTTCCATTCTGATTCCAGAATCCTAAACCTAGGTACCAGCTAGCCCGCCTATTGCAAAGACATTGGAATGAATTGACAAAAATTATATTTGCTTCGTCTAAGTTCCTATCTCATTCGCAGTCATCAATTAATCAACCCCGTTTGACAGGCAAATTGTTCACTAAGTCTGCATTTCCATTTATCTTAGTCCTCAAAAATGCATAGATGGACGCATGCATCTTTCAGACACTAATTTGTTGGTTAGTTGCGGATGTGCTTAGTTGCTATATTATTCACTCAGTAACAAACTACAAAAGGTTCTACTAAAGACTGGAGTCAGCAGCACGTGACATAGGACGCGTCACACGTACCGCAAAACAATTACCAACTAATACTAAGTAACTAACTATAATAATTACCTACCCCCCACTATCAGAGTGACAGGACAAAGGAAAGGAGGCTCTCTAGCATTACCTAACTTAAATTCTCTAACTTCTCTTACATAATCAGCCCAAGCGAGCGTAAAGTTGCAAACAAGTAAGATTAGTAACGCCGAGCACCTGTCTAGAAGAATAGCAACCACATAATATAAGCATTCTTGCTATTAGTGAAAAAAATTACATTTGCAATAACATAGAACAGAACACACAATAGTGATATAATAAGCTACTCACCAAGACCCACAACCTCAACACCTAGCAGGTCAAGCTGGTCCTGCTCCCGGTCCAGGTTGTTGGACCACCGGTGAGACAGCTGGTTGTAGGTGTGCCAGACCTCAGAGCAGCTAAACACTGCCCGGTGTACACTCGCCACCAGCAATGACACTCCTAGATCCCATATCCGGAACCAGGCCTGCCGCCTGCTGGCAAGGTTTAGGGGAGGTGGCACTGCACGAAAAAAACTAGGGCAGAACCTCCACCTCTGAGAACAAGGCCCGGGCCAGCACCCTTTCCGGGCACCGTCTTCTGCAAGGACTGCGGCTCTTGTTTGCACTACCGTTAGCCATGGTTCTGGGGGGACGGGGCAGAAAAGAAAATGTAGAAGTAAAAAATAAAGTCAGAAAAAGGAGGGAAGTAAAAAAAAATAAAAAGCAAGTAATCAAAAACAGTACAAAACACGCAGTAAAAGTAGAAATACAATGCTAAATATATGCTTAGGAAGAGAGAGGGATAGATAATAAATTAAAAAGATCAGAAAAAAAGTTTTAAAAACAAAGGATTGAAAAGATTCGATAGGATTCAGAAACGGGCCACAGAACCATACAAAGAGTAGAAAAACAAGATGGCCGCGCCCATTGGTGACCGCGTGGTGAAGTTTGCACAATATTTTCCCACACTCAAACCGCAATGGCAAACATCAGAAACGTCTCACGAGCATGCAGAACAAGCAACTCTGCATGCTCTGATGGAACTCCGCGTACCACCGCAGATTTTTTTTACTGGTTTGCGAAGGTTCGCATAGAGCAGCTACGCAAACTCCGCCCAGGCTTAGTTAGTACAAGGATGTACCATTATGATGTTTGTGTATGATCTATGAGGAACTAATCAATTGTGATGTGTGGAGGGAGGTAGCACTCAGCTACCAGTCTGTGATTCAGTACAGAACCGACGACAAAAGTTTGTTTAGGACTGCTCACAGATTGAGACTGTAAGGTGTATGTAAGCTGACCCACAGGAAGTACACATATATTAAGATGTGGTTACAGTGGCACATCTATAGTCATGTTGCTTTAGGCAAAGTGAGCATCATCTGGCACACACTCTAAATGTGTTCTACACAGACACCTTACCTGCAACTACAAATGACACAAACCATTAGCTCTATTTTGCTTAGCATGTCTGAGCAGGGATCAATTTTTAAGGTCCCAATTTGTGCCGGAAGCTGGGACAGATTATGTGCATTAATGCTACCCTTTCATTGTTAGCAATCATGGAGAGTAGAGGTGTAATGGAATCAGCTTCACTCATGTTATGATCTACAACATATGTCCCAACTTGAATCATCATCATGTGTGCAGTTTGTTTTAGGGATCCCTAGATGAGAAATTTAAAGTTTACTGACTAAAATGGTTGCCAAACATACCTGCTGTGTTACACATTGTAGGTTCACAGAAATCAGATCAGTCCCTGTAGGTGTGTGACAAAATCAATGCAGGAACATGTCAACATGTATGTCAGCGGCACCTGGGAACAAAATAAATAATGGTAGTTGCAGCATATGTTTCAAGTGATGGACCTACATCTTCATAAGCAATGTGTTTGGGCCATGACAGACAACCAATGACATGCCTCCATGTTTGTCTGTTCATGTGTTTTTTAATCATAGGATGGACCATAAGATATTGGATGTGTTAGTCAACCATTACATATGTCTGTTGTCATCCAGTTACTGTGGTACTTGAGCATTCCTTATAGTTATAGAGCAAATGTCAATGTATCAAATAAAATTCATGATTCTGCCAGATGAATAGTCCCTCAAGTAGACACACACAACTGAAATGCTATGTTAATTTAATGATATGTGGCTACTAATGCAGCCTTGGATGATGTGTGAACATGAGCATGTTTGACTGTGGCTCACCATGCTTTCTCTACAAGACTGATGCTGGAGAAAATTTTGACATTTCTGTACTATTGCCTATGGTTAAATGTTATTAATGTCCCCCAATCATGTTCTACAGGCAGTATATAACAACCCCATATTCACTAATGGACACTGTGTGAGTGAAGGTAGCAACGTGCACAGCAACGTGTGCAGTTTTGTGATAGTCCAGATGGGTTATGCAGAGGCAAGCCACAATGCCTTTACTGTTTCACCTTATCCACTATCCACCCCTAGGTGGCATGCTTCATCATTGGGAAACCTCCTCACATTGCGAACCTAGTCGCAATGCGGGCTACAACTCCCTCTTTGAGAGGGAGGCGCTCAGGGGTGTTTTCAGCGTTTCAAAAGAAGTGTCCTAAAATCAATAGTTGAGTAGGGTGTGGTGAGGAAAGAAAAGGAAGATAGATGTGTGTGTCAGATAAAACTAACTCTAGGGTAAGCCAAACCATTTTATTGAATCATCTTGTAAAAGGGACATTCCAGCACTCTCTTGTTCTACTTTTATTTTCTATTTTAGACCTAGAGGCCTTGCTGAATTTTGTGGAGTTTGTCTCTGCAGGTCTTTTAACCTCCTCAGGTGTTCTTTTGTGTGTTGATTATTTATCTCAGGGTATCTAGAGAGAGAGTACCCCACTATCACCAGGGAACAGGGTACAGTGACAACCAGTCAGAGGAAAATCCCTGGGTAAACACTATTGTGAAGATTCGCTATATTTCCGTACCCTATCAGTCTAGGCATACATACACTCTTACTCCTGCAAGTGCAGGCCAGTCAATCACAATAATGGTGAATAGTTAATTTCCACACTAAAATTGAACGTTCACGGTCTCTTTAATTAAAATTATGTAGAAAAAAAGGATTTACACAGAATAACAGTTTAAAATTTCAAAGAAAAATCTTTGAACATGTACAGTAAAAAAATAGGTATTCATAACAATTCATTATAAACATTTAAACATTTGACTGGCCTGCACTTGCAGGAGTAAGAGTGTATGTATGCCTAGGCTGATAGGGTACAGAAATATAGCGAATCTTCACGATAGTGTTTACTCAGGGATTTTCCTCTGACTGATTATTTATCTCAGACTGCATGTACATGTACTGAATGTGCTAACTAATTCTTTCTATTTGCACCTTATACAGCATGACAGCTGATGAGAGCTACACATTTGAACTCCATCAGGAACGTTACAGTCATGGCAGGAATGTAGCAAAGGTATACAAGAAAATGTAAAACTGTATGTGTGTGCTTAGGCGGTGGGTCCTGGAATATTGGCCAACCAACCACACCCGCAGTGCCACCCTCACCCACAGGCCAGGACAGACAAGGTCCACACCTCGCCAGAGCAGGACCAAGCCAGCTCAGAGTAGCCCCAAGCAAGCCACAACTGACCCAAATTATTTCCACACCAGCTACCCCAGCAGCCAAACAATGTTTGGCTACATGTTCCAGGAGTCAACACTGACAGGAATCAGTGTGCCCCTACACCATTATCCACAAACTTCATAAACTGAAGTAGTAGAGTTAGTAGTCCTAACTTTACTACTACTAAATGTCTTCTGTGAATTCCAAAAGTAGTAAGTTTAGGATTTATCACAGTTTAGTAGTAGTAATGTTTGGAGTCCTAACTTTACTACTATAAATGCCTTCTGTGAATACCAAAAGTAGTAAATCTAGGATTTTAGCCCAGATTAGTTGTGTGAATCGGCCCCATAGTATTTTAGGAAGTTATTATATAGCATAGGTTTAGGTTAGTTAGTTTTTTTGTTTTTTGTTTTAGAATTTTTCTAGCTTTTAGATTTTTAGTATTTTATAAGGTGTTAATGGGTGGGGGTTAATGTTTAGGCTTTGATTAAAAAAGAAGTACCCAAAATTACATATTTGTTTAGAGTTTAATGTGTGGGTAGGATACATAGGTGTAGTTTATGTTTGTATTGTGTGTTAAGGAGCGGTGGGGGTTGATGTTTAACATGTATGTTGTGGTAAATGTGCAGCATAGAATAAACTTAGTTTAGTGAGGTTGAGGTAGTGTTAAGATAGGTTAGTGTAGGATCGATAGGTTAAGTTAGTTTAGACTTAGTTTAGTATACGGTAGGTAGCTTTAGTTAGTGATAATCACATTTTGATATAACAAAAATATTTTCTACTTTCACACATTTTTAATGGTTTACTACATAGGCAAACACAAGGAGATGATGAACGGAGCGCTGAAACCTTTCAGACACTCACCTCAGTCACTGATCTGGGTTGAATCCATCTTCATTCTTTTGATCACTTCGCCACCCAAGTTTAAACACAGCTATATGCAAATCAGTCTTGACCCTGTGCCCCATGGGAACAGTCCAGACCGAACTGTCAAGCCATGTCTTCCACGGACCACAAACAGGCATCCTGGGACCGGTTTCAGGGTAACACCCCATATCAGCCAAGCTAGCTTGAATCCAGTGACAAAGTGAACAAGGAACCCATGTCTGGGCATAGCCTGCCAATTTAGGGCAAACACAGCAAACACAAGGAGATGATGGACGGAGCGCTACAACTTTTCAGACACTCACTCCCAGTCACAGATCTGGGTTGAATCCATTTTCATTCTTTAGCTCACTTTACCAACCCAGTTCAGACACAGCTATATACAAATCAGTCTGGACCATGTGCCTCATGGAAACAGTCTAACCTAAACTGCCAAGCCATGTCTTCCCTGGACTGGAAACAAGCATCCTGGGACCAGTTTTGGGGTAACACCCCTCATCAGCCAGGCTAGCTTGAATCCAGTGGCAAAGTGAGCAAGAGACTCACGTCTAGGCAAACCCTGCCAACTTAGGGCGAACAAAGTAAACACAAGGAAAGGATGGACGTAGCACCGACATTTTTCAGACACTCATGCCCAGTCACAGATCTGGGTTGAATTCATCATCATTCTTTAGCTCACTTCGCCAACTGCTTCAGACACATCGCTATGCAAATCAGCCTTGACCCTGTGCCTCATGGGAACAGTTCAGCACAGACTGCCAACCCAGGTGTTCCCTGGACCAGAAACAATCATCCTGGGACCGGTTTGGGGTAACACCCCTCATCAGCTAGGCTAGCTTGAACCACTGGCAAAGTGAGCAAGTGATCCACATCTGGGCATACCCTGCCAACTTAGGACAAACAAAGCAAACACAAGGAGAGTGCATAAGAGTTGTCATTATTGCCTATGTTGATTTAAGTACATGATGTAGGAATTCACTGCAGTTTTTGTAGATATGTGTAACTTTGTAGAATGGCTATGGACAAGAGTCAGTCAACATTGACATGGAGTCACTTAGGGAATCTTCAACATCCTTTTGGCACTGTAAGGGGTCCTCTTTGTGTGAATGGATGCACAGCCCAACACAGATAGTCACCTACTATAGCACTGTCTGTAAGTTATGCTACATGTATAGTAGAGATGTATCTGTCACCCCATGGCACACATTCATAGCTGTTTTGGGACACACACTGGTGCCTGCCACTTACACACTAACCCTTGCAACATTGTATTAGTAATTCATTATTGTTTCCTTGTTTGTATCCATGAAAGTGGCCCCCACCTGCCCGGAAACGGCAATCATCCTTGGCATTGAGTACTTGCTAAGTGTGGCATTTCCTCCATGTGAATTAGTGCAAATTCTTGCCAAGTTACAATAGACAATTGTCTGTTTTTTCCTCTTAGCCTGGGGATGTTTAGCTTGGTTCCATGCTATGTGGTCTGGGACTTCTATATTGTTATGTTTGGGTATAGTACAATTGGTGTCATGTGTGGTTACATTCACACTCAATGTGACCTTGTCCAACAATAGAATGTAATAGGACTGTAGCACCATTTCTTTGAGATGGTAAGAAGTTCCCTTTAGGGCAGCACATCTACAATGGTGTAGTTAGTCCTATCTGCAACTGACATACAACATGCAGGTTCAAGGTAGTGCATTTATTTACATGTGTGTTCATAAACAAATTCACAGTAGCAGTTCTTGCAGAAACAACCCCAACATTGTTAGAGAGCCAAAGGTGCTGGACTCCTACCAGTCACCATTGGAAGACAACTTGGGGGTCCTCAGAGCCCAGGCTTGGGCTTTGGCTGATGGATTGGGCATGTTCTGCAATGGGCATTTCCTCTGGAGACCAAGCAACTCTGTCACCCCTTGCCGTGACCGGAGAAGGTATTATATGGAGTCCAAGAGTTGCTGAAAGGTGTCATCATCCATGGGGGCAGGATGTCATCTGCAAATGATTGGTCACCCTGGCCAGGAAGCTGGTCAGAAGGGGGTGTTGTTTCACCCTCTGGAATGGGATTGGAATATGTTAATGGAGATTATTCTAGATGTTGAAATAAGTTACTTTGACTGACATACAGATGTTATTCTCATTTACTTTTAGTTCATTATTAATGTGTAGGGCATATGTTACTCGTCGGAATTGTGGCCAGGGTTCATTGTATTTGCCTTTCAGATGGCATTATCCTTACATTGTTCACAGGATCACTGTGTGACACGGGTGATATTTTGTGTCATATCACACATTGCAATACAGTTACACTTGCTAGCCTGCTCTGTTGGGGAGGGTGAGTTGAGGTAAGGTCCAACCTGCTTTGGTGATAGCCTTTGTTTTTCATGATGGGTATACTGAATGGAGTTTCACTTGTTGACACCACTACTGTGCAAATTGCACCAAGTCACCATGATTATAGCATTGCCTGTGGACACTACTCATCTTTTGTTATATTTGTTGATCCTACACTTTGCGTTTCACACAGTACGCCATCCCAGTCTTTCTTGTTGGGCTGTCTTGCATGCATATTGTGCATTCATGTGGCCAAGGGCTCATATTTGAGATGCATCTACACAACGTGGCACAGCTAGCATCCTTGTTACACTGCAGGTATGTGTAAGGCCATGTACTTACCATGATGTTCCTAATTGTGTAAACGCGTGTGATTTATAGTACACATACAATTTTCCCCATAGCTCTGAACCATAGGCAGTGTGTACCATGTACCAACACTGAGGTGATAGGCCCAGTCAAACTAGGAAGTTTCCTACAGCTGATGCTCACCCCTTTTTGTAATTGCCAGATTTGTTTATCACACATTGCTTAACTCAGCCCCACTCGCATGTACCTGTACATGACCTCTCTGCCACTACTCTAGTTGACCCAGGGACTCAAATGTTTGTCACACACTGATGACACACAGATGATTATTTGACTCCTATGAGACACCAGCACACCTAATGTGAGTCACTATTTGCAAATGAGTAGCATGGCTGCCTGTATCTGAGGTCTATAGCTGAAGTTGTGGCCCGCATGCTAAGAGTTATGCTGGGATGACTGATGCCAACTGTTCCTCCAAGGGGGTCAGCACCTCCTGGTCCTCAAGCCCTCCAATCCACGTGGCTTCCTTTGTTTTTTTTGCCAGTTTCTCCTTGGTCCTACGCTTATAATCATGCCAGCACTCTATCACTATCCTTTGAGCTTGCCAGACACTATTAATCTTGGCCAATATGGACAACCAAATGGTCTCTTTGTTGCCTAAGGGGAATTTGGTGGTGACAAATAGTTGATGTTCATACTTTTTCACCTTTGTTATCAGAATTTGATTCTTCACCTCACTAAAATTACTCTTCCTCTTCCCCTGAGGGTCTGTCTGGACATACTGGCTGGTGCTGGGATTGTTGCCCTGGCTGATGCTGCCTGCTTCATCTCTCTCTTTTGAGCTATTGAGAATGTTTTTCCTTCTAATGCGTTACTCTTTAACAGAATTCTGATGCATGACGCACTCCAATGTGACTCAAGGGTGATTTGTTTGCTTCAAGTCCCACAAAGCAGCCTAGCATCACTTTTGCAGCACTTTCAGTTTTGTTTGTGGCAACCGTCCTATAGAAGCATAATTTTTTTTGACACCCCATGGGACCATATGCCATTCTGCACCATATTATAAATATGACGCATCCAAAGCATTTGGAAGTGTTGTACTGCAACATAAACTTTTGGGCTCATCGCTATCTTACTGCAAAGATTCATCAGTTTTCATAAACAAGGGCCCTAGCATTGCTCTGCATGGCATAGTAAATCAGAAGTAACGCAAGGCAGCGCAAGTACCTGCCTTGCAGTAGTCTGTCCTGGGAAGGCTTTACATGGGGGAGCATGGGTGTTCCATGTTTTTGGGTACATTCCCAGATTTACTAACACTAGTGAAGCTGTGAATGCATCAAAATGCTACACTTTCCCAAGTGAGGTGTACTGAGGAGAAATATGTTTATTTCTCCTCATTGTTTCCTTTTTCTACATGTGCTGCATTCTGTAGCACACATATAAAGAGGAAAAAGCCTCAGATTATTGTTTTTGTGCAGGAAGATGTCCCTTCCTGCGCAAAAACAATCCTGCCTGTAACACAGGTCCCTTGAACCATGGCTCAAGGGTGCCTGCATTGGCACTTGGCTGCACTCCTTAGCAGTATATGTGTCTATATGGTGAATTTCTGCCCTCTCCCTGTCACATAACACAGTGCAGCAAGTTGTCTTGATGTGTGGCATGACTTTTTAGTAAATCTGCCCCTCAGTTTCCCATTATGAGGCCTGATTCACAAAGTCAAGCTTCAAAATGTTAAAGTTTTGTTCTCCAGTGGGATTACTCCAACATGTGCAGGACATTTATACCTATAACAGGATTCACGGAGTCCACCTATCTATTCAGAGAGTGAAAATCAGTTATAGACATAGGTTTGTAGAAATACAAGTGACAGAATTTAATAATGTAGGTGAGTAATGCATGCAAATTGAACATTCACTCAAGTAACTTTTTCTACACAAGGCAAATATGTCCCTCTAAATAAACATAGGACAGTATATTTATGTGGAAAAAAGCACCAATAACCTACCAAGAACATTTTTTGAGCTGTTATGATGGACATGTGTGTTATATTCCATGTTTTATTTATCTTACTGTATGTTTATATGTTTAATGAACATTGGATGGGACTGTATTTGTTTAAGCCTCTAGGTTGCTAGGGAGTAATGGAATGTTGGGTTTCAGCTCTTCAGTTGAAGACTGGTGCTTGACAGGAGAACACTCTGGCAGATCTGAGTACTGTACTTATTTTTAAGATTAAACCTACTTTTATTTTATACTCCTACACTTGTGTTCATTGGATGTAACATAAATATGGCGACAAGTTGGTCAAGACAGCATTCCTTGGACCCACATTTGACTCTTTTCTAAGGAAGACCCTTAAAGAAGATCCTGCCAGAACTGCAGTGTTACCTGATTGACCTTCAACTTACTTCTTGAACTACAATCTTCTTGAACTCTACTTATAAACTCAAGAGTGACTCCCTGATTCATAAGATACGTCTATTTCATCTACTTTTACTATAGTATTATATTTTCTATTGGGAGCTTCGCTGCATGTTCTGCATGATTTCTTATAACATGTCGATGCAGGCTCATAGAAAAAGAAAGCAGTCGTGATGGCCTTCCTGCACTTCATTAAATCGAGCTGCTCTTCTTCACTTTAAGCTATGTGGAGTGGTCATTGAATGTTTCTACTCGTTGTTTATTCGTACATGATTTTTGGGAGTATGCGCTTCACACATTGAACTTTGCTGCTTACTGTTTGACTTACAAGGATCCTCAAGGAAGGGGTTTTGATACAATATTGGTGTCGCTAGCCAGCTAAGTCGGTATCTTTTAAATTGGTGGAAGATACTGTTGGCCTCACGCGACTTTTGAAATTCAAGTGGCGCTTACCGGACTCACCAAGAATCTCTACTCGGCTTATTCTTCGTCACGTTCCTTCGGAGACGCCTGGCCTTCACGCTTCACGCCTCATCACTACGACTTTGCGTGATTACATCACAAGGGTGACTGGTGCTCTGCGTGTGACATCATTACGCAGCGTCATCATGCTGCGTCATTCAACGTGGTGGCCATTTTCCTGATGGTTGTCTCCTGGCAACGCATTGGCGCTTCACGATAAGCCGATCCACTCAGTGTTTATACGATGAGCTGAATCACGCAGCTTATAACAGAAGGCTCCACTTCTTCACGATTTAATGATTTGATGGGGTATTTTGATGACAGTCTCACTTTTGAACACAGAACTGTTGTATCAAAAATGTATGTTGCAAAAAAAGGGTATAATATTCTTGGGTCGAAAGACCAAGGGAAATTTGGTATGGTTTTGAGACCAGGTACTAGCAATCCAATTTCTCTAGATTGTTCCAACAATGTAAACTCTGTGATCACTGAATGTTCTCCTTTAGAAAGAATTATTAACAAACATAAGGCTGTGTTTTCAGATGAATTAGGTTCAGTTAAGGGTTTCGAACATAAAATTATTCTGAAACCTGAGGCCATTCCGGTAATTCACAAGGTTAGACACATTCCTCTAAGTATCAGAGGAAAACTTAAAGATCATCTCCTTCAACTGTGTAAAGATGGTGTGATTGACCAAATAGATTCTTCGTTATGGATTTCTCCCATAGTTGTCGCACTTAAAAAGAATTGTGATGAACTTAGGCTGTGCATAGATTTAAGATCTTTGAATAAGAATATACAAGTTGATTGCTTTCCCCTACCACATATTCAAGACATGCTAGCCCAATTGAAAGGTACCAAAGTTTTTTTCCACGACAGATTTGAGGGCAGCCTACCATCAAATTGAGTTGTGCGATGAGTCTAAAGATCTAACTGCTTTTAACACCCCATTTGGACCTTTCAGGTTTTTGAGACTACCCTTTGGCCTAGCTTCAGCGGCGTCGGTCTTTCAAAAATTAATGTTTCAACTTTTTGGTGATGTAGAGGATGTTTTAGATTATCAGGATGACATATTAATTTCCACCAATACTGTTGAAGAACATCTCGTTAAGTTAGATCAAGTTTTGGGCATCTTGAACAAACATGGTATGATGGTTAAAAAACAAAAGTACAAATTTCTCTTGGATAAGGTAGAATATTTAGGTCATGTTATTTCACATGAGGGTATTAGTCCTAAACAAGACCTGTTGAAGGGAATTCGTGAATGCGGTCAACCTTCCAAAAAGGACCAGTTGCGATCATTTTTGGGTTTGAGTGAATTCTATTCCAGGTTTGTCCAAAATTTTGCTCTCCTTAGTGAACCTTTGAGGCTCCTTACAAGAAACAAAGTTACATTTGTGTGGGGTAATGAACAAAAAATAGCATTTGAAAGTTTGAAGGATTTAATAATAATTGCCCCAGCCCTTAAGCCCTTCAAAGAAAGGTCTACTTCCTACATCACTGTTGATGCCAGTAATGCTGGCTTAGGTGCAGTGCTTAGTCAAATGACTGACGGTGCTGACAACATTATTGCTTTTGCATCTCGCCAACTTACTTCATCAGAAAAAACTATAGCACCATAGAAAAAGAAGCTTTGGCTTGTGTGTGGGGTGTTAGGCATTTTTCACAGTATGTCAGGGGACGGGAGTTTGTACTGGTTTCAGATCATAAGTCTTTGATTTTTATCTGGAATGATAAGGGTTTAAGAAGTGCCAGCCCAAGATTAGGTTGTCTGTTTTCTAAACTCTATGACTACAATTTTGTGATGAGACATATACCGGGTGGAAAGAATTTCACAGATGATTTCTTGTCTAGGTGTCCTTCAAATGATTCCAACTTTGAAACTGTGCTGAGGGAACTATTTCTCAATTTGATTGGACTCAAGCATCATCATTAGACAATTGTCAAGCCATTTTCAAAAAATATATTTCAAGTGGGTGGCCGAGAGAAAGTCAAATAGTTAGAGATTTACTTCCTTTTTCCAAAGTTAAGGAGGAGTTGAGTATTGAAGGAGACTTCATTCTGAGGGGTTCCCTTCTCATTCCTCCAACGTCTATCAGAAATAAAATCATCACCTTAGCACACAAAGGTCATGGTGGGATCACTAGCACTAAGAAAAGGTTGAGGCTATATTATTGGTGGCCTGGAATGGATATCTGTGTGGACACATAGTTGAATAACTGTGTGGAATGCACAAATGCTGAGAAATCTCTACGTACTGTAAACAACCTCCTATGTCCTGTTGTCTTTCCTGAAAACCCGCGGGAGAAATTGGGTATAGATTTCCTAGGACCTGTAGGAGGGTTGAACCAAGGTTACAGGTTCATATTAACAGTGGTTGATTGCCATTGCAAGTGGGTTTCTTTTCAATTTTTGAAGGATCCTAACATGGAGAATGTGATCAAATTCTTAAAGCAACTTTTCAGATCTGAAGGTATACCAGCCTATCTCGTTTCAGACAACGGTGTGCAATTTGTTTCACACAACATGAAAGATTTTTTAAATAATCTTGGTATTAAAAATCTTACCACTGCGTTGTACAGTCCACAAGGAAATGGATTAGTGGAAAGAGTGAACCGTATTTTAAAAGATTCGGTACAGTTGCTTCATCTTCAGGGTTGCAAGTTCAAGAGGTAGTTAGTGACAGAATTTGGTCATATAATAACACTCCACACTCAACTACAGGAATGACCCCGTTTGCTTTGCTGAGAGGAAGGCAATCCTTCAATGAATTGTCTCCTGAATGGGTCATTAGAAAGGCCAATCCTAAGAAGGATATTCCCTGTTTTGATCAAATTAAAAAAATGTTGAATGTGCTCAAGCTAAATCAAAAATCGATACGATGAAAACAAACATGTTAAGGACATCTTGTCCATTGTTGGGGATAGAGTTAAAATTAGAAGACCTTTTAAGGTAAGAGGTTCGAAATATCCGGAAGCAACAATCATTCAAGTGAGTAAACATGCTGTCAAGGTGTCAGGGGGAAATGGTGGAGTAAGAGAAATATTGCTAAAGTTAAAAGTCTGGATTTAGGATGCAACATTTCTCAGGGTGCGCCTGGAGTTGCTAATCTTACTGGTAGTGTGGATGGCTCAATTGCTTTTGCGAGTGGAATGCAACTACTGGAGGGTGACTATGTGCTCAAGGAAAGGTCAGTTTCACTTGATGGTTTGGTACATGAGGGTTTGGTTTCAGGTGAAAATGCTGGAAATTGTATTGAGAATACTGATGAGTCTGCTGATGCCATGTTATCTTCTAATGTATCTGTTTCTTCTTTTAGGTCTAGCTCTAGATTGAAATGTAAACCTAAATACCTTGAAGATTATATTACTTAGTTTGTTTTGTATTTCTTGTAGGGGGTAGGTGTGTTATATTCCATGTTTTATTTATCTTACTGTATGTTTATATGTTTATTGAATATTGGATGGAACTGTATTTGTTTAAGCCTCTAGGTTGCTAGGGAGTAATGGAATGTTGGGTTTCAGCTCTTTAGTTGAAGACTGAAGCTTGACAGGAGAACACTCTGGCAGATCTGAGTGCTGTACTTATTTTTAAGATTAAACCTACTTTTATCTTATACTCCTACACTTGTGTTCGTTGGATGTAACAATGTGGTTTCTGGCAGGTGTGTTATAGCTGGGTGTCTTTTCTGTGAATTACAGTTTCTGTCATTGCTTTTAAAATACACCAGGTTTTTTTGCAGACTAAATGCTTGATTTGCTGAGTTACTCCCACAGTCTATGGGCTCCTGCAAATTATGATTTAAAGTATCAGGCATATGTAAAACAGTAGACTTGCCCACTACCTTGTGAGTGTGAGTAGAGTTTTAAGACGAAAAACAGCTACAGGTTACACTTTGAAAAATGTAATACAATTAATGAGGTTCTGGAGTATATAGTGTTAGAAATTGAGGGGCATTTTACTGGAATTGTGGCACAGGGAAGTGCAGCATGTTACCTTACTGCACTGCCCTACATCACAGGGAAAGGGCAGGAATGCACCAAGTTTATTGAATATGGTGTCTTCCTGACCATTACCCCTGCGTGGTGCCGTTGCTGCAGGCTAGGACCAATGAAGGCACCCTTGTACCACGGTGCAAAGGTGCTTGCATTACAAGCAGGATTGTTTTTGTCCAGAAAGGAGTACCTCCCTGCACAAAAACAGTAGAGGTGTTTTCCTCTTGCAATGTGTGCTGAAGATATTTCTCCTTTTGAGCTTCACCTGGGGAGGAGGAGGCTTTTGACACATTTCCAGGTTCCCAAGTCCTTGTAAACCTGGGAATGCATCAAAAACCATGGGAGTTGTGTGGGAACATCTACCACAACACCAATGGAACACCTCGCTTGCACGGAGTAAGGTAACCCATTGATTTGTGCTGTGTTGCATTACTCCATATTTGTGAAGCCATTCAAAGCCACGCAAACTGCTTGGCACAGAACATTTAGGCTTATTTACAGAGGCAATGTGCATTGTGCAACACACACACACACACACACACACACAGTAACACAACAAAAACACCACACAAATATAAGCAAAATGAGACCAAAACAACAAACATCCAATATGTAGAACTGTAGTTATGACATTTTATATAGACCAAAAATAGTGCTTAGAAGTCAATAGCGCTATGAGGTCATGCTGAAGGGAGGCAAATATAAAGTTCAGACAAGTTCAGACTGACCATGATGGAGGGCAGGCCAGCTACAGGACCCACGCAGGGACAACTGAAAAAGTAACTTGGATGCAGCAATCGTCAAAGGGTCAATGCACTCGTTTCAATTTACGCAGTTGGGTCGATGATTCATTATCGAGCCTCGCAGTTGGGTCCTGCGTCAGTGTTGAACCCCTTATGATGTAAGTGCCACGTTATCATTTAACCACTCAGTAGGGTCCCACGTTGTCATTGAGCCGCACAGGGATGTCCTCGGATCGGCAATGCATCAGTGTCAAAGGACCCTGTGTCAGTTCCGATAGGCACAAATTGTCACTGCATTGATTTTGAAGGAAACAGCTACAGAACAAACTTCCAGGTCCCAGGGCAGGATTGACACCTCAGGCAGGGTAGGACTCACAGATGGCAGAGTCTAGCAGCAGCAGAGTTGTAGGAAGTCTTTCATGGCCTTGAGACTTCAGAAACAAGTAACAAGACCGCAAGGCCTTGGAGTCACTCTGGGTTCAAGTGAGATGGGTCCAGCCCTTGTCCTCAGCAGGGCAGCTAAGTAAAGCAGAAAGCAATTCCTTAAGATCCGCAGTCAGGCAAAGAAGCAATCCTTGTAGCACAACTGTCTTCACTCCTGGCAGACTTCTTCACATAACCTGTAGTGTACTGTCTTGGTAGAGTCAAGGCTCTAGTACTTAGACTCAAATGTGCCTTTGAAGTGGGGGTGAGTTCAAAGCAGACCCTTGAAGAGCACAGGTCCCCTTTCATACCAGCCCTGTCTGCCAGGCTATGTGTTTGAGGTGATTAGCCATCAGTGTGAGAACAGGACATTGTCTATTCAGGTGTGTCAGCTTCATCTCCTTCTTCATGTGCAGGAAGAGCTATCAGAATATAGATGACTGTAGATGAGTTCTCTGTCATACCCACCTTCCTGTGTTTGTGTCTGTCTAGCGGAAATGCACAGCATGTTGCGGTCACCCATCCCAGACTTGTATTGGAGACAGGCTGCAAGGCACACAGAGTAGTAAGAGCAGAGAAATGTCAACTTTCTAAAAGTGTATGTGTGTGGGAATCACACTCGTTTTTTCAAGAATTTAAACAACTGGATAGATATGTGTGCTATGCCAGATTAACGCCTGCTTGCCTTGAATACAAGTGTAAGTGGCCTAGTTACGGAGGGCAGCTAGGACTCTGATATGCAACTACAGGTAGTGGTATTCCTTTTAAAACATTTTAATCATGTATACAAGGAATTTTGAGCATTAAACTTTCGAAAAACAGTTTTAAATTTGCATTTTTTTCATTGGCATATTTTTCATTGCATTACTTTATGTTTCCAACATTATGTGCAATACATTTACAAAGCAAAATACAGTTACATCATGACCCAATGCATTTCGAAACAATGTTCCTTCGTCAGGGGTTCTGTAAAGAAGACAAATGTATAAAGGAAACGAAGTAAAACGATGCCTTTTATATATTCGTTGCTTCCTGATTGTGGATTTTAAATGAACAGAATGGGAATTATTTTTGTAATTTATGAAACAAACTATTTATTGATTCTATTATGGGGTCAGGATGGTGAAACCACATTTTATGTAATCTTACCCATTTTGATGAATGTGGGGTTCGAAAACACACGTAATGTCGAACGATTAACCATGGGCATCTGTTGATAGATATATTTTTGTTTTAAAATGATGTTATATATCGTTTTGTCATAGAGATTATACCGTATGAAATCTTACCTAATGAGAGCAATACTGATATGTTGCTGGATAATCGTGACAACCTATAGATTAAATTAAATAAATTTAGGGTTCAGACTAATGCTATATGCTGATGTAGTTATTAGTCGAAAACAGTGTAGTTTTGCGCGTCTCACCTGTGTGGAGAGGAGCTTTTTCCAACAGGGTTGAAAAAAAGTAATGAATTCCACGAATGTGGAAGCTGAGAAGAAAAAGAAAAAAATAGTTTTAGCACATGCGAGTGCGGTAATTCGTGAAGATATCGAGAGACGCAAATTCGGGATCAACTTACCCGTAGTAACGGGAGAATTGGAGCCGTGGCGTTTAGCTTCCGTGTTCCGCCGGAATGAGTGTACGTTCTTCCTGGTTTCGCTATGCGGTAAATAAAGATAGACAGCGAACTAAACTCAGAATTTTATAAAAATGAAAATAATAATGAAAAAGCTGTGTAATATACATGCGATGGAACAGAGCATAAATGCTCAGCTTGACAAGGATCCAACAACAGACATAGCCAATATACTGAGTACAATTCTAGACCAGGCAGAGAAACTCAATTGGATCGACTTAAACATTAAACGTTACCTGTGGCAACAATTCCCAAGAAGACCCAGAATGTATTTTTTACCTAAAATACATACGATCTTAATAATCCTCCTTTCAGACCAATAGTTTCTGGCTGCGAGTCGATATTTGAAAACCCAGGAAGATTCATAGATAACCACCTTCAATCATTCGTACAAAGCTGGCCAAGCTATCTTGAAGACACATCGGATTTTTTGAGAAACCTAACGACAATCAGCCCTGACTCCACAAACGATTGGATTCTATGTTCTATTGACGTCGTAGCACTGTACACATCTATCCCTCACGCCCTAGGGCTTGAGGCAGTTGAATGGGCTCTATTGAAAGAGAATAAATCTGAAACCACCAATTGCTTTATTATTCAACTCTTGGAGTTTTGTCTAACTAATAGCTACTTCACATGGCAGGATAACGTTTACCTTCAACTCAACGGGACTGCAATGGGCTTTCCAGAAGCCTGTGTATACGCAAACACCTTCATGGCCAAATTCAAAAATGATTTTATCATGACAGATCAAACTTGGAAAGAAGGCTTGGTATATTACAAGAGATATATAGATGATATATTTCTAATTTGGAAGAATTCACAAACGTCATTGATCAAAAACATCAAAACTTTGAATCTAATTGATCCTAGGATACAATTCACTTATCATACTGATAAACAATCCATTCCATTTCTAGATGTGCTGGTCGAACTAAGAGGAAATCAAATTCACACCAACGTGTATAAAAAACCAACAGACAAAAACACCGCATTGCTCCACCAAAGTTTTCACCCAAAAGCTTTGATCAACAATCTTCCAGTCTCTCAATTCATGCGAATTAGAAGGATTTCATCAGAACAAAGTACTTGTGACCAAGCACTACAAGAGCAAAAGCAAAGATACATAGAACGAGGATATCCCCCCAAAAAATTGGATTCACAAATCACAAGAGTAAATTCAATAGCAAGATCTTCCCTTCTGGAAAAGAAATCAAAACAAACAAGCAAACGGTCAGTTTATGTATCAAAATACTCCTCAGCATCAAGAGACATCAAAAAGATTATTCTCAAAAGATGGGAAATCTTAGAAACAGAAAATGATTTTGGACCTCTTTACAAAGATAAACCTCTCTTCGCTTATAAATGCGGACAGAATCTCAAAGAGTTACTCACTACACCGAACAGACAATCAACTCAATCTACACAGAGTTCACATAAAGGCACAACAAAATGCTGGAACTGCAAAAACTGTAAAAATGCCATTACAGGCAATTTACTTTCTCATCCAAGAACTGGAGAAAAAATCCAATTGAGGCACACAGCGAAGTGTGATTCTGATCATTTAGTCTATACTAAAAAATGCCCATGCGGACTCTTATACGTTGGAAAAACAGAGAAGAAACTAAAAATAAGTCTCTCAGAACATAAAAGCAGAATACGAAATAAGAGTACCACCTCACCATTAGGAATCCATTGGAATGAGTTTCGCCACTCAATAGCACAATTAAAATTTAAAATAATTGAAGTAGTACCCCAAAAGCCTGGATTTATTAACTCAACAATTCTACTCCAACCAGAAGTCTTCTGGATAAAGAGGCTTCAAACGCTAGCACCACTAGGTCTCAGCGAGAAACTAGAGACTCCCAGGAAGTCCACTACACGCCAATCTCCATTGATTCTGAAATTCAACCACTCGATAAATCCACTACATGTAAATCTAAAAATGATGTTCGTAGATAGTTCACTATAAGTCTATGTTTTTGAATCAAACATACACATTTGACCTTCTAAGTAACACAATACCCTCGCGCTCATATTTAAAAAAAATAATTACAGACCATCCATCTATTCGAAATACACATTTCATCCGATACGATATCATAAACCCGACCATTCAAGATAACCTACTAAATATTTCGATTTCACTTAACATGCTTACTACCACTTGCAAGCATGAAATTTCATGTTAAACAATAGCTTACGTTTAATTTGATCTGCACTTATCAATTTAGCCAGGTAATATGTGCTATAAAACCTGGAAATACAATTATTAAACTGTACTTGAGAGTATGTAATTGGAACAATAAAGTTTCAAAAAAGTAACACTCTAGTCCTACTACAATATCTACTACCGCTAATAAGCATATTACCATCGTTCTATTTCTTAGTAAATGTAAATGTAAATGTATTTCGATTTATATAGCGCACGTTTCACCCAGGGGTCTCAAGGCGCTTGCTTAGGGAACCCGTCCTGGTATTCCCCTGTGAGAGATACCCCGGCAGGGTATTCACAAGGTGAAAGCCAGGCATCCCGCCGCGAGGGGCCGTAGTGGAGATTAAGCAAGCTATTGCCCAGAGTCGCAGAGTGTGACCCCGTGAGTCGAGTAGGCACCGGAGCGAGAATTGTCGAGTCCGTGGAATTTTTGAGCCCGAGACCCGCTGAGGCGGGGAAACGAACCCTGGTCCACGGCTGATCTCAGCTTCCGGGTCTGCCGCCTCTAACCACTGAGCCACACTTCTCCACAAAAATATATTGAAATATACTTTTGATTCAAGTTTATTTCTTGCTTAACACGATTCGAACAAAGTGTAAAGCATTACATGAATTCATGTGGACTAATCTCGAAATATGAATACGGTAATATACGTAACTCATGAAATGACCATCATTTCATTACTTTTTGATATTTAAAGTGAAACGTTCTTTATCCGTTTAAATAGGGACTTATCCATGTATATTACACAGCTTTTTCATTATTATTTTCATTTTTTTAAATTCTGAGTTTAGTCCGCTGTCTATCTTTATTTAACGCATAGCAAAACCAGGAAGAACGTACACTCATTCCGGCGGAACACGGAAGCTAAACGCCATGGCTCCAATTCTCCCGTTACTACGGGTAAGTTGATCCCGAATTTGCGTCTCTCGATATCTTCACGAATTACCGCACTCGCATGTGCTAAAACAATTTTTTTATTTTTCTTCTCAGCTTCCACATTCGTTGAATTCATTACTTTTTTTCAACCCTGTTGGAAAAAGCTCCTCTCCACACAGGTGAGACGCGCAAAACTACACTGTTTTCGACTAATAACTACATCAGCATATAACATTAGTCTGAACCCTAAATGTATTTCATTTAATCTATAGGTTGTCACGATTATCCAGCAACATATCAGTATTGCTCTCATTAGGTAAGATTTCATACGGTATAATCTCTATGACAAAACGATATATAACATCATTTTAAAACAAAAGTATATCTATCAACAGATGCCCATGGTTAATCGTTCGACATTACGTGTGTTTTCGAACCCCACATTCATCAAAATGGGTAAGATTACATAAAATGTGGTTTCACCATCCTGACCCCATAATAGATTCAATAAATAGTTTGTTTCATAAAATACAAAAATAATTCCCATTCTGTTCATTTAAAATCCACAATCAGGAAGCAACTAATATATAAAAGGCATCGTTTTACTTCGTTTCCTTTATACATTCTTCTCTTTATTTTGTCTTCTTTACAGAACCCCTGACGAAGGAACATTGTTCCGAAATGCATTGGGTCATGATGTAACTGTATTTTGTTTTGTAAATGTATTGCACATAATGTTGGAAACATAAAGTAATGCAATGAAAAATATGCAAATGAAAAAAATGCAAATGTAAAACTGTTTTTCGAAAGTTTAATGATCAAAATTCCTTGTATACATGATTAAAATGTTTTAAAAGGAATACCACTACCTGTAGTTTCATGTCAGAGCCCTAGCTGCCCTCCGGAACTAGGCCACTTAAACTTTATAAAAGTGGCATTTCTAAAACACTAATGTTAAATCCAACGTTACCAGTAAAGAGGATATTTCATCACTATTCCAAAGATATTAACCATACTGTGACTACTCCTTTCTAAACAGGAATTACAGCTTAAATGAGCTTTAAGGAATTCCTAATGCTAGCCGATGCGAAGAGTAGGCCTCACAGTAGTGAAAAAAGCATTTAGCTGTTTTTCACTACCAGGACATGGGAAACTTAAATGTACATGTCCTACCTTTTAGTTACACATCTCCTGCCCATAGGGCTCCTCTGGCCTACCTTAGGGGTAACTAATGTGTAGTAAAAGTGGAGTTTACAGCTTGGTAATTGGTTTTAAATGCAAAGTTGTAGTGGCAGAAAACTGCACTCGCAGGCCTTGCAATGGCAGGCCTGTGATAGGTTTGAAAGGCTACTTATGTAGGTGGGACAACCAGTGCTGCAGGCACACTATTAGCATTTAGATTATGGGCACTGGGTATATGGTATACCATTTTACAAGCGACTTATCGGAAAATTAATTATCCCCATCGTATATGCACAATGTCACCATGTTTAGGGGAGAAGCCCATGTACTTTAGCACTAGTCAGCAGGGGTAAAGTGCTCGGAGTCCTAAGGCCAACATAAATATAGAACAAAAAGAGGAGGTAAGCAGGCAAAACGTTTAGGGGAAGACCACCCTATGGATGGCAAGTCTGACATAAAGCATATGAAAAAAATCTGAATTGGTTCATTTACTATCAGGTCACCTTTGATTCCTCAGAGCTTGTTCAATGTTAGAGTGTGCACCTCCAGTCACCAAGTGTGACTTCTATTATGGGACTGACTATTAGAGAGTCCAGGTGAGGGAAAGGGTGGTTGTGAGGAAACTGCGAGGATAGAGACCTATAAGGCAAGCAATAAATACTCATAACTGACACTGTACAGATTCCTCCCTGCCCTAATGACTAAAGGACTCCTACAATATTCACCTGCACCGCTTGTTTGTGGCCCATGAGTGATGGAGGTATCTGTATAACAATCTGTGAGTGTTAAAGGCAAATGACTCTGAGCAACAAGCACACTTTGTATTCATATAATCAATGTACAATTCTTTATAATAGTGTACAGTATACCTACCAAACACTGCTCTGTAGTAGCTTGGAGCAGGTCTTGCTGTCGAGTCTGCAAGACAGTTGAGCAGTCACTGTTATGTCCTTACAAAAGTCCAACTCAGAGTAGTCTGTGTTTCCTGTAATCCGCTAACATTTCCAGTGTGAAGTCTATGCGTGACCTGCCTCTCAAGTGTACGTTAACCAGCAACAGTATTCTCATTTATATACTTGGTCCAAAAAACAGTATTTTCACTTTTATACTTGTTCAAAAAGTTATGCTCTCTGTACATCAATACAGATTGGCTTGAGGCGCACTTACCAAAGGCAGCCTTCACAATTCTTTTGAAACCCTTAAAAAGGCGGCTCTTATCGGACTCTTCAACGACTGTCACTTACCAAGAACCATGCCCCTGTCAAGCACAGCAAACAGTAGACTTGCTCAACGACTGTTTCCAAACAAAACAGGAGAAAAGGGAGCATGTGGCCAAGGGTGGAGCTCATTTTATACTAGAGCCCCTCCCAAGTTGAGCGCCGACCTCAGAACATGTAGTTCTCCTCCTGATCCTGCTCTAGTGAGTGCTGAAGGAGGGAGACATTCTGCTAAAAACAAAAGGAAAGTCGGTAGCCTGATCAGGAAAAGAGGTTGCACAGTTCGGTACATGTTCTCCATGTTTGTTAAATTAGCAATATTCATTTATCTTACTATGTGGACTAGCCTGCCCATGGGACATCCAGCCAGGAGGCCCAGTACTAGTCATGGGTACATGAAGCAACTATTTTGTTGTATATATTGTTTTAAAACATCATTTAGGGCAGGGAATGGTCTTTGGATGAAATTAAAAATGTGGATGTGTTGTTTTGGTTCACACTTTTTTGTTTCACGCTTTATGTCTGCAAAAAGTGTATTTGTCACTGCCGACCAGCTCGCTACTTCCCTGAGCAAGAACCCTCCCACCAGCACAACGAACCCCAGCCAAGCGGCCACCAACCTCACGAAATGGATAAGCGACTGCGCAGACGACCTCGCCCCTCTGAAGACCCCGCCGAACAGACCCGGCAGCAAGAAAGCCCCATGGTTTAACGACGAACTGAAGAGCTCCAAGAAGAACTGCAGAGCACTCGAGAAAACCTGGCGCAGAGACCCAACACCGGACAACATGACTGCCCTCAAGATCGCCACCCGAAAACACCACCAACTGATCCACGCCACCAAGAAAACCGCATTCAAGGAACGACTGGACAACAACGCACACAATAGCAAGGAGCTCTTCAACATCGTTAAAGAGATCTCCAACCCCAACGCCGGAAACAGCGACATCACCCCTTCGCAAGACCTCTGCAACTCCCTCGCCTCCTACTTCCACAACAAGATCTCGGACATACACAACAGCTTCTGCACTCAACCGACGCACGCCACGATCGAACTACCGCCCCCCACCACCACCCTCCACGCCTGGACTCCGATCAGCACCGAAGAGACCGTCCGCACGATGAACTCCATCCACTCCGGATCTCCGACCGACCCCTGCCCTCACCACGTCTTCAACAAGGCCGACGCTATCATCGCACCCCACCTGCGGGACATCATCAACACCTCCTTCGACACCGCCACCTTCCCAGGGAGCTGGAAGCACGCCGAACTCAGCGCTCCACTAAAGAAGCCATCAGCCGACCCCACCGACCCCACCGACCTCAAGAATTACCGCCCCATCTCGCTGCTCCCGTTTCCAGCAAAAGTCATCGAGAAGACCGTCAACAAGCAGCTGGCCGCCTTCCTCGAGACGAACGGATCCCTTGACTCCTCGCAGTCTGGCTTCCGGGCCAACCACAGCACCGAGACCGCCCTGATCGCAGTGACCGATGACATCCGATCCCTGCTCGACAACGGAGAAACAGCGGCCCTCATCCTCCTGGACCTCTCCGCGGCCTTCGACACTGTCTGCCACCGCACCCTAGTGCAGCGCCTCAGCAACGTCGGAATCCAGGAGAAGGCACTGGAGTGGATCATCTCCTTCCTCGCCGGAAGGACACAGAGAGTCCGCCTCCCCCTGTTCAGATCAGAAGCCACCGAAGTCCTCTGCGGCGTCCCTCAAGGCTCCTCACTCAGCCCAACCCTGTTCAACGTCTACATGAGCCCCCTCGCAGCCATCGCACGCCAGCACAACTTCAACATCATCTCCTACGCCGACGACACCCAGCTGATCCTCTCCCTCACCAACGACCCCGCCACCGCCAGAGCCAACCTTCACGAAGGGATGAAAGAGGTAGCCGAATGGATGAAGAACAGCCGCCTGAAACTGAACTCGGACAAGACCGAAGTCCTCATCCTGGGATCTTCACCCTCCGCCTGGGACGACTCCTGGTGGCCCTCCGCCCTATGCAACGCACCCAAACCAACAGACCACGCACGAAACCTGGGCTTCATCCTGGACTCCTCCCTCTCCATGACCGGAAAAGTCAACGCCGTCCCCTCGTCGTGCTTCAACATCCTGCGTATGCTACGTAAGATCTTCCGGTGGATCCCCACCGAGACAAGGAAGACGGTCACCCAGGCCCTCGTCACCAGCCGTCTGGACTACGGCAACGCCCTCTACGCCGGAACCACCGCCAAACTCCAGAAGAGACTCCAGCGGATCCAGAACGCCTCAGCTCGACTCATCCTGGACATCCCCCGGCGCAACCACATCTCCAGACACCTGAAGGACCTGCACTGGCTCCCGGTCAACAAGAGAATTACCTTCCGCCTCCTCACCCACGCACACAAAGCCCTACACAACGAAGGCCCAGGATACCTCAACAACCGCCTCAACTTCTACGCTCCCAAATGCCAGCTTCGATCGACCGGCCACGCCCTCGCCACCGTCCCCCGCATCCGAAGAGCCACCACAGGGGGAAGGTCCTTCTCCTACCTCGCTGCCAAGACCTGGAACTCCCTCCCGACTCACCTCCGCCTGACCCAGGACCACCTCGCCTTCAGGAAGCAGCTCAAGACCTGGCTGTTCGAGCAGTAGCGGACCCCCCCCTAGCGCCTTGAGACCCCCCGGGTGAGTAGTGCGCTATATAAATGCTTTGATTGATTGATTGATTGATTTGTGGTGTAACAGTTGATGCCTTGGGAGGATGAGTGGTGTTGTAAAATTTTTGCAACTCATATATTTTCATTTTTAGAATTGCTGCATTAATGCCAGTGTTTACTTCAGTGTTGCCATACTTCCTTTGTCTGGCCAGTGTGTGTGTTTATGTGTATGTGTTCACCATAGATCACCATTTGTCTTTTTTCTCCATGCCATGTGCCTAGGGGCCATTTTGAATAGTCAGTGTCCAACTGCCTGTATGTGTTCTTTTTTCCCCATTCCTAGTTGGTTGTTGTTTAACCGTGTGGTCGCCAACCATTTTATGTAGCTGGCCATGTGCTTTTACCACATGCCTGAATGTCTTCTTTTTTGGGACGATGCCTCCTTGCTTGCTGTTGTTGTTTGACCATGTGGCCTGCAACCATTTTGTGTAGCCATTCGGTGTGCTTTTGCCATAGGCCTGCATGTTGTTTTTTGGTGGCCATGCCTCCTTGCTTGCTGTTGTTGTCTTGACCATTCCCTACTTAAACCACTACCCAGCGCGGACGCGTGCAGCGGCGCGCCAAAGGCGCACCTAAGGCAAGCCCGTCTGCGCCCGTCCGCGCCAGGATGTCGCCCGTCGCCCAAACCCCTGGTTAGTTTCTTTAACTTGTGCGGCGCCTAAGTGGTCTGTGCATATTAACTATGATTTGTTACAACCGCCAGGAACTGCTTTCCTTAAACTTGTATAAGCCACTAGAATCCCGGGTAGTCTGTCCCACTGCCATCCCTTTTAGGAATGAATCTGCTAGGATAGCTGTCTCCTCTCTATCTTGTGGGGGTTCTGAGGAACCCATGTCCGAAAGTTCTTGGGGACTGAACAATACTAGTACGAACACGGACACTAAATTACTTACCGCTCTCTATCTTAATACTAGATCTATCCATAAACATGCCTTAGAGCTTTGGTGCCTATTGGATAATCAGAAACCTGACATTTGTTTCTTTACGGAAACATGGCTCCATAATCAGGCTTCTCCTGATATTGCCACGGCATTCCCTAGTGAATACCATTTGATTAGGCAAGACAGAGATGGAAAACGCGGGGGCGGCATTGCAGTAGCGGCAAAAGCCCCCTTAGAGATTACCCGGCTTGACTCGTTCTCCAACGATATGCTCGAAATCCTGATAATTAATATAAAATACAATACGGCATCGTTTGGCAGAGCAGCCCTGGTATATAGACCCCCGGGAGGAAAATCCGATTTTGCCAACAACTTGTTAGACATCTTAGCCTCTCACGTGCTGGCCACAGATAATTTTATTTTATTCGGTGATTTCAATCATCATGCAGAGCTACTATATGACACTGATTCTTGTCATTTAATCTCAACCCTGGAAACCCTGGGACTAACTCAGCGGGTACAAGGCCCCACTCACCAAGCGGGTCATTTATTGGATCTAATATTCTCCAATATGACTGATTTAAAATGTGACTCCCCATTGCAGATGATTTGGACTGATCACTTTTTAATACATTTTTATTTTTCTAAACCCTCCAGGTCATGGACCGCTAGCCATAAAGAATCCACATTTATTCGACCTTGGCATAAATTGACTCCAGAGGCGTTTCTGATGCATTTCAAGCCTCCGGACAACAGTTAATTTAAAAAGAATCGCCTCACCTTGGTTTACCGAGACTCTGAAAAGAGAGAAAATGGCCTGTAGATCAACGGAGAGATTATGGCGGAAGCTCAGAATGCCGGCAAACCGCAAGAATTATAAATTAATTCATTTTAACTATATAAAACATATAAAAGCAGCCAAATCACTCTATATTACGCAAAGAATAAATAGGGCCTCCCAATCTAGTAAAGAATTGTATAAAATACTTAGGGAGTTCACCTCCCCACAGGTGGAGCAATCAGTATTTGATCCCTCCTTGGAGTGGGTGAATTCATTGTCCTCCTATTTTCATAGTAAGATTCAGTCAATGTATTCTTCGTTTCCTTCCTCTCATCAAAAAGTGGCTTTAAATGGGGTGGCTTCGCCAAGTCCTGAGCCCTCCTTTGAAACCACCAACTCTCCATTCATGACAGAACTTGAGCCCACCTCCCCAGCAGAAGTGCTATTGGCACTCAAAAAAATTAAATCAGGATCTCCTACTGATCCCCTGTTTCCACGTAAGTGCAACGAGCTATTTCCGTTGCTGGTAGATGGTTTGACCAGTATTTTTAACACTTCCTTTGAGGGTGCTTCCTTTCCCAGTAGCTGGAAGCTGGCTCAAGTCAGGCCGATTCTTAGAAAACCTAACAGTGATCCCTCCATCCTGTCTAACTACAGACCAATATCTCTACTGCCTTACTTTGGGAAGGTCCTTGAATATTTAGTCAACAAACGTGTTTCTTCTTATATTGAAACGCATGCACTTCTTGACTCGTCGCAGTCAGGTTTCCGTGCCGCCCATGGCACTGAAACCGCAGTGATTGAAATAGTGGATAACATCCGGCTCCCCTTGGATAGGGGCGAATCAGCCATTCTGGTACTGTTGGATCTTTCTGCTGCCTTTGACACCATCTGCCACAGCATTTTGAAACATCGGCTGTGGGAGGATGGTGTCAGAGGCAATGCCTTGGCTTGGTTCGTGGACTATCTCAAGGACCGTCACTCCTATGTCAAGATGAATTCTAATGCATCTCTTACCGTCCCACTTTCTGTGGGGGTCCCGCAGGGTTCGATTCTTAGTCCCTTATTGTTTAATCTTTATATTTGCCCTCTGGCCCACATTATAAAATCCTATGGCTTCACTACGGTATCTTATGCAGATGATACGCAGTTGCTTATCACCTGCAGATCCAATCTCCAGGAAACCTGCGCTAGTTTTAAATGATGCATAGTTCACATCAATAACTGGATGAGTGAAAACAAACTTCAACTCAACTGCAGTAAGACCGAAATTTTGCTATTCGGCAAGGCCAAGACTATCTGGTCTCAGGACTGGTGGCCTCATGATCTAGGGTCCTGCCCTGCGCCTAAAGAAGCCATAAGAGACTTAGGGATCATGCTTGACGGTGCTCTCTCTATCAAAGCTCACGTCAATCAGGTTGCCGGAACTTGTTTCGGAATACTTCGGCAATTGCGTAAAATCTTCAAATGGCTTCCACCTGAAGCCAGAAAGCCTCTGGTCCAGGGACTGATTATCAACAGGCTTGTTTATGGTAATGCAATGTTTGCTTCCATAAATGAGAATCTGCTAACTAAGTTACAAACTCTCCAGAATATGGCTGCGAGACTAGTGCTAGGTCTGCCTCCTAGGTCTGCTTCCAAACCCATCCTTAAAAAGCTGCACTGGTTACATGTGCGCCAAAGATGCCATTTTAAAATCTTGAGTCTAACCCATAAACTCCTTCATGGCATCGGAGCTTCTTATCTAGCAAAAAAATTAGTTTGGTATAAACTGTCTAGAGCCCTCCGCTCTAGCTCAAAGTTCTTGCTGTCCCAGCCTAGAGTCCGGACGTTCAGGAATGGATGTCGGTCCTTCTCATTTGTGGCTCCTCAACTTTGGAATAAGTTACATATCCATCTCCTGTCCCTCTCCAATCATCTGGAGTTTCGCAGGGGTTTGAAGACGTGGCTCTTTCCCAAGTAAAGATCCCCCTGCGATGTGTTTCCACCTAGGCAGGTCAATGCCTTTCTTCTGCAAAGCGCCTTGAGACCTCTTTTGGTGATAAGTGCGCTATATAAAAGCATTTGACATATGACAAATGACATATGTGCCATATGAATCATAGGCTGTAAATAGGCTGTAGGCAATTTCCATTTAGTCATGGTTTTATTTCCGCAACAGCCCTCATCATCCAATGTTCCCTCCTTAGCCCATTGCTCTAGTTCATCTGCAGATGCAGATTGCTGTATGTCCAGCAGGTCTTGTCGGGCATCATGCCAAACCTCCGCCTGTGACTTCACCACATACATATATGTAATGCTTTGCTGCATTGCTGTTTCACGAGCTGTGTAATCTGCGAAGGCATTGCCTTGTCCTTTTTTATCAGTCACTTTCTTGTGTGCACTACATTTAACAATTGCTATTGTCTTAGGATATGTCAAGGCAGTAAGGAGATTGTGCACTAATTCTTCATACACTATTTGTGTCCCATGAGATGTAAGGAAGCCTCTTTCCTTCCAGAGTACCCCAAAATGATGTGCCACTCCGAAGGCATATCAGCTATCGGTGTAGATGTTAACAGACAAGTCAGTGCTAAGTTCACACGCCCTCGCCAATTCTATCAGTTCAGCTGCCTGAGCTGACTTCTGTGGGATGCGAGCTGTCTCAACTACCGTCTGAAGCATTGTGATTGCATATACAGCTGATGTCGTGCCATCTGGCAATTTCAAACAGGACCCATCAACCCATAATTCCCCATCGACATTCAAAAGGGGCGTATCTTGGAGGTCAATACGACCCTTTGTCTGATCCTCAGTAAGGAACATTCAATCATGGGACTCCTGTGACTGGGACTAAGTAGCTGGGAATGACAATAACGTTGCCGGATTAATAGTCGAACATCTTTTCAAGGTGATATGAGGGGCCAAAATTGTCAATTCATATCCTGTCAAGCGGGCACTAGTTAAATTCTGTGTTTTAGTTTGGTTCAAAAGGGCATCAACTGCATGGGGTACTAACACAAGCAATCTATGCAACAAGACTATTCCCTCACTCTGTCGTATGGACACAGCTGCTGCTGCCACAGAACGAAAACACCCAGGCAACGCACGGGCGATTGGATCATGGACAGCTGAAAAATATGCACAAGGACGCTGCTTATCACCGTGTGTCTGAACTAAAAATGAGAGAGCACAACTATCCCTTTCGTGTACATATAGTGTGAAGCCCTTGGTGTAGTCTGAAGTGCCTAACACTGGTACAGAACATAAAGCTTGACGTAACTGCTGGAAAGCATTCTGGCATTCAGTAGTCCATGGGAGGGGCATTGGAGTGTCTTTAGTCAAAAGGGCCAACAAAGGTTTAACAATATGTGAAAAACTAGGAATCCACTGCCTACAGAAAGAAGTAAGACCAATCAACGCATGAACCTCCTTCTGAGTGCAGGGCACAGGCATGTCTAAAATAGCTTGAATGCGATCTGGTGTGAGTGCACGTCCCTCCTTAGACAATAGGTGACTTAAATAGGTAACCTGCTGTCTACAGTATTGCAACTTCTTCCGAGAAACCTATTGATGGTGAGATGCAAGAAAGGAAAGCAAAGACAGTGTTCCTTCTTCACACTGTTCAGGGTTATCCGCTGCCAACAAGATGTCATCGACATATTGTATGAGAGCTACCCGTTTTGGCACAGAGAAAGAAACAAGCTGTCTTTTCAATGCCTAGCTATAAATGCTTGGACTCTCTGTATACGCCTGTGGAGCTCTACAAAATCTGAATGATCGAATATTCAAAGTGAAGCCGAAAAAATAACGGCTGTCAGGATGAATAGATATCAAAAAGAAAGCGTTTTTCAAGTCAATCACACTAAATGTGGTGGCAGTCTGAGGAACCATAGTAAGAAGTGTCGTGATGTCATAGACTACTGGATATTGGGGCACTACGATCTTATTAACCTCTCGCAAATCAATGATGAACCTGTATATTCTAGTGTCAGTATCTTTCGTCAAGATGAAAAGGATAGGACTATTACAAACATTGTAAGTGACTTCTTCCACAACTCCTACTGCAATCAAATCTTGAACAATGCATAGCAGAGCCTCCTTGCCTTCTCAAGATATTTTATATTGAGGCAGTCGAGGCAATGAAGTGCCCTCCTTTACTTGAATATGAACTGCGGGAATAACCATTTGCCCTACATCAGTGTCTGATGTAGCCCACAAAGTACTAGATAGTGATGCTAAAGCAGTGTCTTCTTTAAGAAGACAAGACCTCTCAGCCATAGGATAGTTGTCATTTAAAATAACATGCACACCTTCCGGGCAACAGCGCATCGTGGCCCAAAAATGTTTGAGCACATCGAGACCCACAATATTATCCGGTGTGTTAGGGGAAAGCAAAAATGGACATGCAGCAGAAAACTTATCAACATAAAATGCAAGCGGTTGTGACAGTGAGCTAAAGGAAGGTGTCCCATTGAATCCTATTGATGTTATTGTTAGAACCAATTGAAGAAATACCGTGTTTAATGTACATCTCCCTCTTTGGTGTCCCCTCGGGGGGAGCCGGCTTATTTCGCTCTAAATCCATATTGGTACCTCCAAGAAAGCAACACATCCTTCGGAGCGTGCTTGAAACAGGCATGCCAAAAATATTATAGTGTATATGATTTTATAACAAAGTAGTACTTAACACAAATTGCACTGTCCGAGAATTCAAAATTTTGAGAAAATCTCATCATTGCCTGCCTATATAAATTGCAATTTATATATACCCAAATCAAACCAGAATCTTTGGCCAAACAAATCAAGAAGTGTTGCATCCAATGACCTTATTAAACAAAAGTCTCCAGCCTCAAACTGCCAAGTTTTGAATCGACCAAATGGTCACTGGAAGACGAACGCCAAAAGGGATCTCAGTTGGAGACCGGCACCACCTGGAGGATCAAATCGGTAAAATCGAAAAAGCACTATGGCCTGCAAAGACAAGGGCCTCCTCATGCAGTGTACATCCTTAGCGAGATTCCAAACTTCCGTCGAGACCACTCCTTCGGGCATCCGAGTCACCGATGAGCCTCACGTTGGGTGCCAATTTGTGGGGTGGGCCTTACCGAGCCCACCGGTGCAGGGGTTCGCCCTTCTTTTCGCGCTGGTCCTTAGACTGACAAAATAGAAATTGTCATGGAAGCTGTAATATTAAACAAATAGGTTTTCAAAACCTCATGAGTGGAATTATGTCTATACACAACCCTCAGGCAATGTATGAGGCAGCACATGGAGTAGAGAAACCATGGTGCTTATATACTGTGATAGTTGCAGAGTAAGCATGGATGCTCAAAATGAGGCAGTACAAGTGTAAGTGCTGACATTAGTTAAAAATAGCCTGACAGTTAAGTTTGTAACAGGTGCATTCCAACCGCTACAAGTCTTTCTGATTATGTGCAAGGCTCTGGCTGAGTGCTGAAAGAGTTAATTATACTTGATGACTCAAGCGAAATAGAAGGGCAGGCAACAATGAGGACGGGAAAAGCATGTGGCGAGCACATGGCTAACTAAAATGGCTGCCACAAACAAAATGGCTTCTGCTCATGCTAACAGCGATCTCTGCCAGTTTTCACAGGACCGCTTCCCTTCTCGAAGTCCTCAATATACAATGTTCGGGTTCCTGGCATGAAGGTCCATCTCCTCTTCATGGTCGGTTATGAATGCTATTGAAGGCTTCTAGCACTCAAGTCTTCCTCTGTGGTAGGCTCCTATTTTATCTCATGTAAAGGGAAAGAAAAAGAGACATTATCAAAAAGAAATTAAATACTTACAGTAGTGGAATCGGTGTTGCTTGCAAGCAAATATACTTTAAGATACTTATCTAAATTTTGCTCCAAGTTGATGGAGGTTTGTTTTTTCTTTGTTTCTTATTAAATTCCTGAAAAGTTAAAGGAATAGATTAGTTGCTTGCAGTCAAGTGAATTTATGTTATGGACATTATTGATAATCAAGTTATGCACTTGGAGCATTCCTTATGAACACTACTGGTGGGTTCCATTTCCATAATACCCTTATCAGGCATATACATTGCAGTACAGCAGTTATAATATGTATCTTTACCTTAGCGCCAGGACACCTTTGGGTATAAGTGCGCTTTATAAGCTTTATAAGCACTGTAACATAACATACCATAACATGTTCTTTCTTTAACTAGGTGTCTAAGATCTAAGATTCCCCCCAGTTACCAGGATATACACAGAAGAAGGGAACAGATCAGGTGCATACACTAGACAAGACATTAGCGATATGCTATATCCAAGAGCTTAGGCAGAGTTTATAATTACCTGTTTTCCATATTCTTTTCACAGTGACACTATCTCAGATTGGGGTGAAACGTGGGAACACTTGTGTGCGTTCTCCCTGTTTTCTTCCCTTCTTTCCCGGGTCTCTGTTCCTACTATGACTACGTTGGGTACACTAGATGACCAGGTGAGATTGAGGAGTTATTCATCATCTGCATGACGTTCCTGCAGAAATGTAAGTAACCTTGACACTGGCAGAGGAATATGTGTTGCATAATGACAAATGTTTTGGAAATTAATCCCTCTCTGTACCAGAGTCAACAAAAAAGAAAATAAAGCAGGGAATACAAGAAAGATTTACAAGCTGTTAGCGTCACCAATCGCAACACAGAGGATACTTGGAATTGATAGTACGATCTGACGGAGCTGGCAAAGTAGATGGTAGACACTGGGCTCTGAGAAGCACCTGTCACAGGAGGAAAAGCATCTAATGCACCATGGCCTTCACCAATTGAGGAGCTTGTGGAATCTGTCCCCATACCAGAAGGTCTTATAGGATTGAATTACATTGGTATATCTAAACCGAGTCTGAGACACCAGGTGCCAGTGTGAATGACCCTTCCATTTTTTGTGGACCATGTATAGAGTACAGGTCGGGCAAAACCATCCTACCTACATGTTACCTGATAATCGGGCACTGTATTAGATGACACAGGTGAAGTGCATGGTGAGGATTGCAGTAGGACTTAACATATATAAACTACAGTGCACTAGTTGGCCTACCCAATGTGTAGATGTCAAGTCTAGACCTGTAAGATGCTGAGTATCGTAACATCACCTCTACAGTGCTTAAACAGAGTGAGACAGTGGAGGCCTATCATCAGACCTAGGATAGATACTATGAAAGAGGAGCAGGGCGGTGTTACAACACCCACACCTTAGCGGCAATATCAAGGCTAACACCAATATACAGTGTTTACCAACGTTGCTGTTAAGGTTGGCTTGGAGCCATACTTACCAACAACATCAGAAACAGCACTTTAATAAGCCCTGAAGAAGTCCCAAGAGGGATGAAACGCATTGGCAAAGCAATTGTGTGGTGTTTTTAAAAAGAGGACAAGTGATTTACAATAAAGGATTTACTGTAACTACAATCAAAATATACGACTGTTTGATATTTGCATCTGGGAAGTCATTTTGTTTGCAATATATTTCTGTATTCATCTAAATAAGTTGTACTATGGTAGCTACATAAATAGAATGTAAATTTCTCGAGTGCAGGGTCAATTTGTAGTTTTGGATAACGGGGGTTTTTAACCACCAAATTGGGATGTATGTGGGTCACATCCCAGACCTGCTGCACCGAGGTTTAGTATTAATTTAACAGGCCTACTTGATCGTGACGTCTGGAGCTGGATCATTTAAAGCTCTGACCCTGAGCTTTCGAGACTTTAACCCTGAGAATTGTTAAAGTCAAGGATAATGTGGAGGTTCGGGGGAAATCTGTGAATTCACTTAAAGCACAATCAGAATAATTTTGAGTAAAATCCATGTCCCAATAAATCACATTTCCGCACATGTCGTCCCACAGAGTATAGCGAACCCTTTAGGGTCTCATTGCCCCAAGGCACTTTCCTCATTTTAGGCAGTATCTAGGGTCGGTAATCCAGGATTTCCAGGTAACCATCTGGGCGCCCATTCTGCTACACATTTGACCATACCAGTATTAAAGAGGGACATTAACTTGGAGGCTGGGGAAAGCGCTGCTCCTAGAACCTCGGGTCCATTTTAGAGAGAGGGGGCCTAATGAGAGCCCAACAAGTGTAATCTGGGATCCCAGGGGGCCCTGTATCCTCGGAGTGTACGTTGCAACTTCCCTCAGCATGCAAACCCTATGTTTTAGTTTTGGCTGATGTTCCACCCCTGAAGCCATACATCCAGGAACATTTTCACAAGCTTAAAAATAAGAATGTTCACTGGATTGCACTAAGGATTGTCACTAGCAATGGATTGTCACTATTTGATGAAATGATAATGGAGTTGGGTGAAATAGGTGTGCTTCAAATAAGTATTCCGGGGATAGCATAGTTGTAGGCCCGAGGTAACGTCTCAAACCCTGGCCCTAATTTAGCCCTTAGCAATAATTTTTAACTTTTGAGTGACTGACTGGGGAAGGAAACTAATAGAAATGACTAATCTGAACTGATAACTTCTCAAAAGGAGCCCCAGGTTATTTTCCTGGAACATTGTGGGAGCACAAGAAAAATGTGGTGACCTTACCGGGCTTATGTCTCTTGGTACTTATGACATCATCAGTTTACAGGAGATGTGGGACCCTGCAGGGAATTTATATCTAGCTGGTTATGCCACCTTTACTAAGAACGCTGCCCCCTCCCTTAGTGGAAGAACAAGGGGGGGCCTGACTATGCTTATTAGTTTGAATGTAAAATGTAAAATGGAGGAAGTTACTATCAATTCCCCTCATCATATTTCCTACTTTGAAAATAAGATAAGGAGTTTATGTGTTAATATACATACAATATTATTGCAAAACCCTAGGGTAACTCAAATATGATCAAAAACATGATCCCTTGCTCACTGTGCCACTGGATTCAAGCTAGCCTGGCTGATGAGAGGTAATACCACAAAACTGGTCCCAGAATGCTAGTTTCCGGTCCAGGGAGGACCTGGCTTGGCAGTTCGGGCTGGACTGTACCCAAAAGGAACAGGGTCAAGACTGATTAGCATATGGCAGTGTCTAAACTGGGGTGGCATGGTGAGTAAAAGAACAATGGATTTATCTCAGATCTCTTGACTGGGGATGAATGTATGATTTAGTCAGAATTCCGTCCATCATGTGTTTGAATGGCACATTTTGTCTCTCCCAGCATGCATGGTGCTTGGTGTCAACGGGGTGCAGAGGGACCTTTTTAAATCCATGGTAGAATTATGTGCCCCCATTTTAACCTTACATTATCTCTAATTCTATCCCAGAGGCCTGGTATCACTTGGTTATAGTGCCAGTTTTTAAGAAGGGAGACAGAAAAGACCCTATTTGCTATTGACCTATTTCATTGGTTGATGCTGAGGTACAAATCAGGCAGGGCCACATTAGAGAGATAATCCCTGTGGGCTGATGAGCATTACATGTTGTTAGACCTCCAGTATGGGTTTAGACCCAGTAGGGCTAATAGGGGTTTGAAACATCTGGCCTTCACCATCCTTAGCTCTGCTTTTGATAAGGTGAACAGAGATAATCTCTGAGTAGAGCTGGGCCCGATGGGGGCTGAGCCCCCTCTCATAGCCTTCTTGAAATACTTCCATCACAGTCTGACACGTTTGGTTACATTCAGGAGCAACGTGGAATTCCCAGCACATTGTAATCTCAAGCATGGAGTTTATCAGGGCTGCATGTTGGTTCACTTCCTTTTTAATATGCATACTAATCATTTGTAGGGGGTGCCTATTGAACATAGTCTTGACATGCAGAGAGTGGGGCAGTGTATGCTGCCCGCTCTCCTTTATGCAGATGATACAGTCCTGACTGTGCATACAGCCAGAAGTCTTCAGAGACTTATAGACCTTTTTATCATATTTATGAAATGTTTGGATCCGGTAAAAAACAATTAAAAAATCTTATTATATGGTGGTTGGTCCAAAGACCACCAAAATCTCTAGTTTTTTAGTACAAGGTTGAGCACTAAGAAAGGTAGACAATTTTACTTATTTAGGGATTTTATTAGATTTAGGATTGAGCTGGCAGGCCCCAATTAGAAAGAATACAGGAACTCTTAAGAGGGCTACTGCTGGTCTAAATAGTTTCACAAGCCAATACAGACTATGCTAAGGGTCTATAAAGCAAAATGTATCCCCATGGTAACCTTCAGCTCTGAAATCTGGGGTTACGAAAATATTGCCTCAATACAGAGGGGATAAGTTCAAGAGGAGCCTTTTAGGTGGGGGGAACATACCCCCTCAGAGATCATCCATGAGGAATTGGGCATGGGTTATATTGAGGACTTTATTCTCCTTTTCCCTCTCTTATTGTGGTGTTCAGTCTGGGTTAAGGAGGAGTTAAGCTTAGGGCATGGCCGAGCAGGCGACTAAGATGGCCGCCTAACTTGAATGCTCCGGAGCCATCGCAGCGCCGAAGTCGCCCGACTGCGTGAATATGTGGAGAGAGGTGCCCTATAACACTTGACAGGAGTCCTGATGTCGGCAGACTGCGTTTGATCCCTCAATGAGGGCTGGAGGTGCCCGGAGAGTCAAGATCCACGCACTGCGCATCCGTGCCTGCCGCGGCATTCAGAGGCCCTGAGTCGACAGGGGATTTGGGTGAGCCTGAGGCTGGGGCTCGAAGTGCGTTCCCTCACTGTAATGCTTTGCCCTGGCGGCGCCTCTGCTCCGTCCTGCATGCTTCAGCGGGATCCAGGCTGCCTCACTGCGGACTCCGGGACTTCTGCTCAGACTATTTCATGACCGCACTCCTGCTAAGACGGCATGAAGATGGCAGATCCTTGGTGCAATAAATACCCAAACTCTCTGAATTATTCCTCTTATTCTGTCCCACATGGCACCTGGTCCAGAATTGATAATTGGTACCTTACACCGCAGCTTCTCTTGAATGTACAGCCACTTGATTATCTACCCCGTACCACATCTTACCATTCCCCAGTCTTGCTAGACATGGTTTTTTCATTGATTCTAATGAAGAGGTCGTTATGGAGTTTCCCAACTAATGCCTTATTGGACTCATTATTTCGCAGTGAAGTAGGGCAAGCTATCACAGACTTTTTTCAACTAAACACGGGCTCGGTGCGGTCCCAACTTGTATTATGGAACGCATTTGAGACCTTTATTCGGGGAGTTTGCATCTCAAAACACACTGGTTTATTGAGCTCAATTCAGGGTGAACTGGAAACGATAGAGAGTAAGTTAAAAGAGATTGACACTGCCATGCAATACTCTCCGTCATAGACACTCCTTAGGGACCGGTCCTGCCAAATACCTGAGTTTACTGATGCGGCTGCCCATGAGGTCAAGTTTATGGGCAAATATGCTACAGCCAGGGTAAATGTAACTGATGTAACTATGTAACAATGTTCTGAAACAATGTCCTATCTCATGTAAAGCGCTCTGATACCTCCGGGTCTAGCCAGCGCTATATAAAACATATCAAATAAAATAAATAAAATATGGTGAAGGGGTGTGGCCCGGTAAAACACTCGCACACCTCCATAGACCTCAATACCAGTTGATATACTTAACTCACTTACTTACAGACGCGGACGACTTGTTAACAAGCGGATCAGACATTAACAGAGCATTTCTCAATTACTATACCAAGTTATATCAGATGCGAAATCCACTTACAGGCCAAGCTCTGTCTGCCTACTTACAGGAAGTGACCATGGTCTGGCTAGACAAGGGTCAGCCAAAGTTCCTCACCTTCCCAACAGACGCGGACGAAATCAAACAAGCCATTAAAGACTTAACTAGCAGCTGTGCCCCGGGGTTCTGATAGGCTCTCCGGTGAATTTTACAAAGCCTATCAACAAGAGCTCACCCCACATCTCCTGGAAGTATCTGATGAGGTCCTGCTAAGTGGTTCACTCTCACCTGCGATGCGTGAAGCCATTATCACACTTTTACTCAAACAGGAGAAGTCCCCCCCATAAAAGTCAATCTTATAGGCCATTGTCACTGCTTAACCATGACTACAAGTTATTGGCCAAGATACTTGCCACCAGACTGGCGCTATTAGTCAACACCACCCTCTACACTTTTCAGGCGGGATTCATTCCGGGGAGGTCAACCGCTCAAAATCTTCACACAGTCTTCTCTGTAATAAAGCAAATGGAGTCCACTCTACTGGCGGCAGCAGTTATGCTGAATGTCAAGAAGGCTTTTGACTCCCTGGAGTGGTACTTCTTGTACTCTGTCGTGCTGAAATTTGGAATCCCTATTGGCTTTTTGAACCTCGTCCGATTATTATAGTCTGATCCTACAGCTTGACTGAAAGTGAATGGCATGATCACACCTCCATTTGCTCTGATAAGGGGCACTAGACAGAGGTGTCCGCTTTCACCCCTGCTTTTTATAATAGTAATCAAACCACTAGCTTGTCACATTCAGGAACTGCATCTGCACCGTGGGTTGCAGTTACAAACGGGTCCACTCGTTGCATCATTCTACGCGGATGATGTGATGCTATTTGTGCGTAAACCTGCAGATAATTTACCCTCCCTTTTACTGGAAGTGGTCCACTTTTGTGCATACGTGGGTCTGGTTATTAACGGGACCAAATCTGAAATATTCCCATTGACTCCTGCCGCGATCCCGTGACATGGAATTCCCTCTGAAGTGGTGTACTGACAAGCCTAAATATCTGGGAGTTTATTTAGATTGTAAAGCCTCAGAAGTCACCCGCTTAAATTACGGCCCAACGGTCGACCAGCTCGAGACACAAGTCAACAAATGGATTAAGTTCCCACTCTCTATGGCAGGCAGAATTGCCATCATTATAATGGTAGTGTTACCCCATTTTTTATAACTTTATTTAAACATCCCATTTCCCTCAACGTTGAACTTTTGTTCCACGTTCCAGTTACTTTTGATAAGATTAGTATGGGCGGGCAAACAACCGCGAGTGAACTGGGCCAACTTGGCCATGCCATTTGAATGGGGTGGGGTGGGTTTGGAGTCCCGGACCTCTATTTATATTATCTAGTGGCCCAAGTCGATTTTACATATTACTGGTTTCACCCTGATGCCCAGCTTCAATATCTCAAACCCAATGGCTCTCAGGTGTATCCCCAATCACTATCTACAATATTGCCCTTGGGCCTTTAGCGATGCTCTACAGAAATTCATACTGTCTCCATGACATGCTGGGCATGGTTAAAACTGCGTAAATACCTAAAATACATGTATTTATATTCTCCACATGTACCACTGGCCGATAACCCATGGATGTCCCCTGCAACAAAAGCTCTCACTAAATGGACGTTATCTACACATTGACTATCCAAGTTGGGCGACTTATTTCACAACTCTAAACCATGTTCGACTACTGATTTGGCCGCATGGGGACTTGCAACACATATGGACAGTTTCTTGCTCTATAGAACACAAAGTTCCCTTTTGAAAGTCCTCCCCGACTCCTCAACGGAACCAGTCAACTTTCCCCCACTCTCGCTCCTCATTACTTCCCCATACAGAGCGCATTTAATGTCACGCTTGTATCATCTGTCGCTTTCTCCCTGCCCATCTGTAGGCTCTAAAGTACGAACATCCTGGTAGCAAGACTTAGATGTTACTATCACTGATGACATTTGGAAATACTGCTGCTCCCAGATGCGCTATGTCTCGGGTAACTATAGACACAAATTACTACATTTTAAGTACCTTAACAGAGCCTACATAACTCCTAAGCTACTTGCAAAGATGAATCCTGCCTGTACGTGTTCACAATGTGGTGTCCCCGGAGCTGACTTTGTACATCTAGCATGGCAGTGTGCATCCGTGAGCGCATACTGGAAAGTTTTTTTTTGACAACTGTCACTCATGGTAGCACAGCTCATAACCCCCTCTCTGTTGATGCCCTTCTGGGATATGTTAAGCCGTTGAGGAAGATCATTAGAAGGTTTTCAGCAATGGCCTTGTTAGTAGCTAAAGGGCGGGTATCATTACACTGGGCTGGACCACAATTACCATTAGTAAAGTTACGGATTCATGATCTCACATATTTTAATACTATGTGTGGCACATTTGCCACACTTTTACCCCTCACATCATGCCCTGTGACATTTGGCAGCCACTTAAAGATTATCTACAGTCTCATTCCACGGATTCCCTTGGGGAATGAGCCTACCCACACATTGCTGGTGAGTTACTTTCGGGTAGACCAGGAAATGTGTTCATCCTTGGACATTTTTAATGAGAACAACGATCGTGAATATGCATTATGAATAATATTTTGACTGTACTCATTGAAATTGCTGCGATTTTCTTTTTTACTTGATCAGTATGTAAATTATTCTCCTATGTAATATTTTCTCTTCTGGTTTGCAAGATGACACTTCTCTCTATCATGATGGCAGTTGTTGGTCTGAGTAGTATGGACCACTCACTTGTCACTTATTTGATTGGTTGTAATGTCTCTTGGTTAAAAAAATCAATAAACAAAATTAAAAAATAATTTTTTAAAAGGAGGAGTTAAGCTTAAATAGATTAATTATACGTGATTGCTTAACCCTAGACATTAAGGGGGTCATTAGAGTAGCGGGCAGATCGCCACCGCCTGTATAGCGGTGGTGATCCGCCCGCCAAAAACCACCACCCGCACAAAGATTTCCCCCCGCCACATTGCCATGGTGGGGGGACCCCGGCAGACGGAAAGATCATCCAATCATATTAGCATATCTGTGGTTGCCGCAATGGAAACGCAGGTAGTTCTCGCAATTGGGGGCCTGTAGCTGGCCCCCAGGGATTCTAGGGAGTGGGGGGTGCATATGGGGGTACCCCCTGTAGTTCCATGCATAACAGGGCAGGCACCGCGCAGTGCCTGCCACGTTGTGCATGGAACTGCACAAAATGCCTTCTTGGCAGAGCGGCGGGCGGTGCCGCCGCAATGTCAAGAATGCATGATGCGCCCGCCAGTGTGACGGGCGCATCCTAATATCATCAACAGGATTCCCGCACCAATGGTGGGTGGTCCATCCTAATGACCCACATAGTTCGATATACTCTGGCTACAATACATACATTTACATTTTAAAGCTCTTGGAAGGACAGAGTTATTTACCAACCCTGAGGTCATTTCTAAAGCTGATATTGTTTGACTGAAGCAGGCCTTTTCTCTCTGGGTGGGCCAAGCAGTCGATTCGACAGTACTGCATTGTAAAATAAGTTTATGGCATAGAACCCTGTCTTCTGTTAGAGATGTCTAATCACCATCGGCGTCTAATTTTCCATCACTTGATGTTTGTAAAAGGTGTTTGGTTTAAACTGAATTATCTACTGGTTTGTGTCTGTTATGAGGTTTCAACTATGGACACCATGCATATTCTTTTTATATGTCCCAGATTCGATACTCTCCATCGCAAAATGATTAGGCCACTTTTGGTGCCTATGGATTCGAGACAGGCTAGACCTGCCTTTTTACATTTACAGATTTTATTCACACCTAAAACCTGTTTTTATGTTTTTTGGTTTCTGGCTGCTTTTTTTTTTGCTCTATGTAGTATTCTATTTTTAATTTGTATCCTTGTATAATGCTTCTATTCTCATCCTCTTTGGTTTTAAGGATTATCCCACCGAGTTCTCCTACAGCAACATATGTAGATAGATTATTTGCAAGTTAGTATTGTCTTTTTCTTTTTTTCTTCTTATTTGTTGATTACATTTTGTTGTTGTTGCTCTTTCTGTGAATATATACATATAGAGGCAGATTTACAAGCCCCTTGCGACACTTTTACGCCTCTGTTGAGTCACTTTTGTGACGCAGTGGCGGCTTAAACAATGCGCCACTAAGTGACGCATTTAGTGAGATCCGTCACATTGTAAAGCCCTGAGCTACATTATACCTGCGTCAGGTATAATGTATCCAGGGTGGGCGTTCTGTCGCAAGGAAACCCCGTAAAAGTGACACAGTGAAATCTACAAGATTTCACTGAGTCACTTTTACATCCCCGCTGAGTCAAAACCTTATGCCTGCTTGTAGCAGGTGTAAGGAGTGACACAGCACAGCAAGTACAGGGCACCCCTGAGCAGTGCTGAAGTTGCGTTCCGCTTGCGACACAACTCCAGCACTGCGTCACCTTTACGCCGTCAGTTGCATCATGCATCTCTCTATCCTTGCGCCAAGGTGTGCCGCACTGTAAGTGCTCTAATCTAATAAACAATAGGGCGACCCAATAATCCCCTTGGGACTGGGTATAATCAATCACAAAATACAGATGTCCCTAGAGGAATCATTTAACATTATTTCTTATTTCAACAAATGTCACAACCATGAACATCATTTCACTAATACAGGGTATTCTTCATACACACTGAATAATAAAAATAATTATTTATTCCAATGTATTTTTTCATTTGCTCTTTTCAAATTCCTTAGACTTTTTTTTTCTTTTCTTTTCCAAAATAAGTACAGCAACTACATATACTACTTATAATCTCTGTTTGATAAACAGTAGCATTCTAACACCTTTTGCTTATATGTACATTTGGTAAAACAAAACACCATATATCCAAATTAAACAGAACATTTCATATTATTTCAATTCTGTCTATTGAACATATAAATCCAAGCAAAACAATGCGGAGCATCCATGGTGGCACAAGGGGTTTCAACCGTCAAGCAAAATAACTGGTGCATCCCTGCTGATATACAGGGATGCGCCAGTTGTTATAAATCTGCCCGATAGTATTGTATTGTTCTTTGATCTTTGCTTACCATACTTTTGCTTACTGATGAGAATGTATGATGAAATGTTTTAACATGTATGCTTGTATGATTTTATAAACACAATTGAACCAAGTTAAGATGATGATGAGTCAGGCAGAGCAATATTACCACATGATTTTCTGCGTTAATGTCACTTCGCCGTTGCGTCACTTTTGTGACGCAGCGGCAGCGTAAACAATGCACCACGTTGCGACTTATTTACAACGTGACGCATCTAGGCAGATGCGTCATGTTGTAAAGCCCTGCGCCACATGAAACCTGCGTCAGGTTTCATGTGGGCGTTCTGTCGCAGGGTGGGCGTTCCCTCGCAGGAAAGCTCCCGAAAACTGGCACAGTGAAATCTACATGATTTCACTGAGTCAGTTTTACGACGCTGCTGCGTCAAATCCTTACGCCTGCTTGAAGCAGGCGTAAGGAGTGACGCACCACGTTGAGTATGGGTGGCCCCTGTGCATTGCAGGAGTTGCGTCTCGCTTGCGACGCAACTCCAGCAATGCGCCGCCCATACGCCACAAGATGCGTCACGCATCTTCCCTTCTTTGGACCATGGTGCGCCGCATTGTAAATGCGGCGCACCTGTGGTGGCAGAAGGAGGGAATTGCATGACGCATCTGTTCTGGCGTATCCCTGCTGATTTGCAGAGATGAGCCAGAACATGTAAATATGCCCCTTTGTTTGTGAGCATTTTTCAGTGAGGGGTGGTGATGCAAAATTGGTAAAGGACTGTTGTGTGTCTTCCTCTTATGTTTGTCCTGTAAATAAATGTAAATAGAATCTTTAGTAATCTTGCAAAGACCACCTCCATTAATAAAATGTATATATAATTTTAAAACCGGATTATCAGAATCTCTGTTTTGGTTCCAGGATACCAGAAGGTCAGAAAGTCTGATTCTGGATAGTATTTCACTTCACAAACCAGCTATTCTGCGGTTTCTCGCTGGAATGTTGAATAACTACATCGAATATGAAATACCAGGGTCTTTACCGTGCATGCTTTCACTATTCTGGGGAATAATCTGATGACATTTTCCAAGTCTTTGAAACACGTAGAAAGTCAGTGTAGGGGCCTGTGGAGGACGGGGCAAGGGTACAAAGCCGGCTCATGGCTGTCCAAGGGTGGAACACTGCCTGCTCCCTTCGGAGTGCTACAGAGCTTGGGTGTTGGCCGGGCAGTTATGCTGCCCTCGACCTTTGCATCTACAGAATTTGAGGAAGACCCAGTGTCTCTTGCCCTTTAATTATTGAGTCTTTGGTTTGAGGATCAAATAACTCTCGGCTCGAAGAGACCTCTTATTCACAGTTGAGTTATTTCACACGGAATTAACACTCTGAGTGAAACACCGCAACTCATAAGTAGGCCCTTTGGTTTTGGCACAAAATATTATTTTTCTTTGGCAATGAGTGACATCTTATTTCAAAATTTTCGAAAGGCATGTACATAATAATCTTGTGGGCTTGTGTTTTGTATTTATGCATATACAAAACGCTATTGCATTGTACGCCACGTATCTGATTCCTCTACACCTCCAGCCTACTCTTTCAATTACCTCAATGCTGCTTATATTAAATATAATGCATACCTCTTCCTCCCAAGGACTTAATTTGGTTTTAAGAGAGAACCACCCTCCCACCAGTGGCTTGGCTCTCCCATCTATGGAAGGCAGATCCTAAATCTGACAACTGAGAACCTGGAAGAGTTTGTTTACGCTCAATCCCATAACTTGGACCTTGTATTAGCACTTGTCTTGTACACTAGGGGCATGTTAACAAGGGGGTTGCACCACAGGAACGTCACTTTTTTCGACGTTCCAGTGGCGCAATGCCCTGCACCAAAAGAGGCATTAAGCCACTTAGAGTAGCTTAATGCTGCTATGTAAATATGGTACCCTTTCACACAGATTTCTGCATGAAAGGGGTGTGCAATTGGTGTTGCTGTGGGCGTTCTATTGCAACACCCATTGCTTTTGCAAGGATCTGTAAATCTGAGGCAGCGCCTTAAACTAATGCCATGCAAAAGCAGGTATTAGATTGGTGCAACAAGGAGAAATACTTTTATTTCTCCTCGTTTTAGCAGCACACATAGAAAGAGCAAATCGTCTTTGAAGATTGTTTATGTGCAGGAAGGTGTCCTTTCCTGCACATAAGCAATCATTCCCTGAAACACAGACACCCTTGAACTATGTTGCAAGAGTGCCTGCATTGCATGTTTGATTCCCTGCAACGCAGGCAACCTTGCACTATGTAGCAAGAGTGTTGTAGCAAGAGTGTCTGTGTTGGTGCGAGACAGCTATTTTTAGTACCAGTGCGAGGGAAAACATCGGGGTGCACCGTATTCTTGTAAATATGGTGCATCCCTGCGTTTTTTAAATGTCGCAGCGCAGCATTTCCTTATAAGTATAACCCTAAATGCCCCATTAGGCTTGCATCTTCTTTGACCACCTCCTCGCTAGCACATACAATTTTGTCTCACTGTACTTGTATTTTCTGAATCTTGCAGTTGCCATGTTAAATAAAAGAACACGTCCAATAGATGGATTGCTATTTTATTGAGTGGATTAGATTGGATTCTAAATCCACACAAAGGATTGCCAGATTGTGAGAGGATTGAAGATTGTTTTAGGATCAAAGATATGATTGTGTGCCTCGAACAAAATCTTCGCCTCTGAACTGGCAATGAGTTGGGAAGCCGGAAATGTTTCCTGGTTTTATGTGAATCCTATCGGCACTGTTATACTCTGCATGCACAGTTTTCCTGTGATTTTATCGGGCATTAAATTTGCATGCGGTAAAACTACCTGTGATAAAATCAGGTGTGATTGGACCCTGTAAACCAGATTCTACAGCGTACGTAAAATACTCGCCATCAGATTTGTTTAGGCCGAGATTAGAGCTAGCGTGCATGCGCTGCTCAGCGAGGCTTGTTGTAGTGGAGTAGGGATTAGAAGCCCTGCCCACTCTTCGCCCATATTTGCCATTGGCTTGTTTCATTGTCCGTCCTAAATGCTGGCTTCTGATTCATAAATAGGCTTGTTAGTCTCTCCTTAATACCGCCTCCTCTTCATTTGTCACCTCCCATGGCGACTGGCCCTTTTACTTTGGTTGTTTCACGGTACATGTTATTTAGTCTTTAACCACAATTTTCTTTATCCAGTTTCTCTGTAGTACTGCAGGCACAAAGTGTTTTGGTGTCTTTTTTACAACACTGCCTTCCATCCCGTTGCCCTCTCTCCCACTGTCCGTGACTTCGCCCCCCCACCCCTGCCCTCCCTCCCTCACATTGTCCGTCATGCCTACCATTTGCAATGCAATAGGTCTCGCATTTACGCGAGTTTGAGCTATGGCATTGTAAATGACAATGCCTTTTTTATGTTTTGGTTTTTAAAACATAAATAAAACGCAGTGTCATTTACAATGTCAATAGCTTAAACTCGCATAAATGTGAGACTATTGCATTGAAAATGCTTGTTTATATACCAGGCAGTAATAGTATACATGGGTGCGATTTTTCAACATAACACATGGTCATGAACTTATTTGTAAACCTCATGTGAAAAATTCCCATTCTTCCACTACTCACATTTTCCAAAACCTATCAGCCAGATTCATGAAGCCAAAATCGGCTCGCAAAGGGCCAGATTCTGCGAATCTGGCCCTTTGCGAGCGCTGTTTTTGCATTTGGGATTCATCATCCCAAATGCAAAAATCGCAAATTTTGAAATCGCTACATTGCGAAGAATTGCATTTAAGGAATCTCTATTTGAGATTCCTTAAATGCAATTCATGAACCCCTTTAGAATTGCGAATTCGCAATCCTGGGCCGCTATTTACTGCGAAGTCTGACTTCGTGGTAAATAGCGAAAACTTAGAAAAATGCACTTTAGTGCATTTTTCTAAGTTGGAGGTTACACACACGCATGTCCTTTGCACATATGTGTGCGCAACACCAGTGTAAATCACCGTTTCAGGCGTACTACAGGGTGTCCTTTGGACACCCTGGCACCCTTGAAATCGCTTCCTTATTGGCAATTCGCTAATTGCTAATCGCAAATAAGGAATGACTCCCCATTCATTCCTATGGGCCTTTGGCCCATAGAAATGAATGGGGAGTCATTCCTTATTTGCGATTCGCAATTAGCGAATCGCAAATAAGGAAGCAGTAGAAATCGCTATAAATTTTGCGATTCCTACATGCATCCCGTTTTGCGAGTCTTTAATAGCGATTCCTTAATAATCGCTATTAAGGACTCTCAAAAGAGGAGCATGATGAATCTGGGGGTATGTTTTTCCATTTTCGATTCAGTATTTGGGAATTGCATTTTGGGGCTCTATTTATTTTAATTTCTGAATCAGTATGGATTTGGTTCAATTTTACAAACACCTTGGCAAGACCACTGATCTCCAAAATACACTGACATGATAAAAACACAACTTGGGTAAACAGCAACATGACCACAAGTAAACTACTGACATTATAGAAACCTGTCTATGTCACTGTCCTCAAAAAGACCCACACAGAGCTGCAAGACCATACTAATTCCAGAGTGTGTCTAAATCTTATATTTTTATTAAAGTATTTATAGTTTAAATAGTTATCTTTTTGACAGTAATTATTGTTCATTGTAACAGACATACTCATAGCCGCTTTGAGTGATAGCGAGATCTAGGTAAGATGCATAGTAAGTAGTGAATTTGGACAATTAACAGACTAAACATACAAGACTAATTTAATATGCTTATAAGAGTAATAAATAGTAACTTATCAACACACTTACACTAGGGGCTATTAGGGAGGCGTAGAAGTTCATGATTCAAAAAACAAGGATATGCTAATGCCACTTTTTAACATTTGTATGTGTGGCTTTAAGGCTGTGTTGGAAGCTATTTGAGAGAAGACTGACAGCAGTTCAGCAGGGAGTTTATTCCAGAGGTAAGCTTGGAGTAGCTGGAATGAGCAGAGACTTGAAGCAGTGCATGGAGGTTTACATTGGAAGTTTGGAAATGCCCACAAATGTACATTTATGGGCATTCCCAAACTCCAAACCAAGGGGCATATTATCAAGACTGGCGATAAAATTATTGCTGCTTTAGCGGCAGTAAACTGCCGCTAAAACTGCGATAATTGGCTTGATAATATGCTCTATGGAATTCCAATTGAAGCCCATGTTAGATGTGAAGGACATCTAACATGGGCTTCAATTGGAATTCCATAGGGCATATTATCAAGCCTATTATCGCCGTTTTAGCTGCAGTTTTCTGCCGCTAAAGGGGCGATAATTTTATCGTCTGTCTTGATAATATGCCCCCAAGTCCTTTCTATCCTAAAAATGGGCAGAGATTTGCTCCAGAAAAGGGATGGAATACCTTCCCTTTGAGGGTGGGAAGGGTAACAAATCACCCTCACATTTGTTGGGGGTTTAGAGGAAGGGGTTTTTCTACAGCGAAAAAAGAAAAAGTCTGGCCCCTTTGTGGACTTCTCTGTGTAAAGATCTCTATGAATTCCAAAATGTAGTAAATGTGCAATGTCATGTAGATGCAAGTCTACGGATGTAGTATTTTTCATGAAATGGGCTGTTACAGAGCAAAGAGAATTGTGAAACTGGGTGATGGCTCACTAAGGTTGATGGCAGGGAAATCAAGTAATAGAGAGACTTCCAAGTCGAGGCCCGGAGGTTAAAATCCAAAGAGATCTGAAGCAATTAAAAGCAATGCATAAAAAGTTACTCTAGCAACTCAAAAAAGAGTCAGAAGAGAGTCTGTGGGTTATGCTTATATACGACATTAAGAGCAACAACAGTGCGCAATTCTAACCCACGATCAATATGCTACCAAACCCAACAGCCCATGGGAACAGTTCGCACCTGACAGAAGAGGCCTGAGCAAGCTTCCACTGTGATAATTTCAACAAGTAACCCAGCTGCAATACTAGTCCAAAAGTTACAACAGAGCAACTGAAGGTAGCGAGAATCCATGAGCCACACAATATTCAGGAATCCACCACAATTCTAAACTCTACCACCAAATTTCCAAGAGAATAGCTAAGGGCAGAAGATAGGGAATTCCAGGCCCTCATGAGAGCCCCATATTCTTGTTTAACCTAGACAGTGATTACTGGGCAGAAGTACTGAGTCCAGTCTTTGAATGAATTCTCCAAACAGAGTTAATTCCAGCATCATGAAGGGGCTCAATCATTTCCCCAATCAACAAAAAAGGTGACAGTAATGAGGCTAAAAACTACAGATTGGTAGCCCTGATAGAAAATGGTATCATTAATTTTTGTTTACACTTTTTCACATTGTGTATTTTGCTTTTGAAGTAGTGTATCTCTGGTCCTGATGAATGCCCGGTAGGCTATCACATCCTACGAAGGCTGAAACATGTTGACCGTTTATAACTTCTAAACAACAGTTATTATTTCACACTGTCTAACACTCTGTTTTTAATGTTGACACCATGACATTTCCCTAATAAAATGTTTCCTTATATCATGGTAGCCAATTTTATACTGCACTTTTGATTTCTCTCACATATATCCTTTAACACTGCAATTTCCGTCCCACACCACAGAACACACATATTCGCTGGTATGATTCATCACTGGTGGTTCTTTTGGTTTGGAGCAATATACGATACCAACAGGTGTGTGGCTCCTTAGCCGGACCATCTCTTCAGTAATTCCAGATGATGAAGCTCTGCCATTGGGTGGGCTGATGGGATTCATTTCTTTCTTCTTGTGAACACATCTCGGGAAGACACTGAAGCTTACTGTACTTTCTCGCCCAAGTCGAATGATAGACCAGTGACACTTTTTGTAGTTTAGCTATATTGTGATTGGGGGTATAGTGTCCTCTGGTCTTTAAATACTTTCCCCTCAGACCCTCCACTAATCGTATATAACACAGAAGATACGAATGCCAGGCCCTCATGAGAGCCCCATATTCTTGTTTAACCTAGACAGTGATTACTGGGCAGAAGTACTGAGTCCAGTCTTTGAATGAATTCTCCAAACAGAGTTAATTCCAGCATCATGAAGGGACTCAATCATTTCCCCAATCAACAAAAAAGGTGACAGTAATGAGGCTAAAAACTACAGATTGGTAGCCCTGATAGAAAATGATGCCAAATATTACGTCAGCCTCATACTACAAGAACTGACAACCTGGGCAACGGAAAATGCAGAAAATTCCTCTTAATAAAACAGGCTTTAGTAGGCACATGAGAACTACCTCTAACATTCTAACTCTCTCCCTGCTGATTGATGACACAATAGCAGCTAAACTGCTACTGTATGTCTGCTTCATCTATTACAGTTCGGCATTTAACTGCATTGATAGAAACAAACTGTAGAGCAGACTTACTAAATGGAATATTCCACCCCTTCTCTTGAAACAGCTAATCCTTCTGCACACAGACACATGGGTTCAAGTGAAGCTGAGGTCCTGGAGGTCAACTGTCAAGGATTCCAACCACAATCAGGCTGAAACAGGCCTGCTTGCTAGCTCCAATCCTGTTTAACGACTTCATGGCAGACCAGTCAATGAAAGGAGACTAGTCTTTTCGAATCTACCATACGTGGATAATCTAGTGCTCATCAGCTGAACACCAATAGGCCTTCAACACGTATTGGACACTACACTAAGCTACTCAGTCGAAAACAGCTTGAGCATGAATCTGGACAAATCAAAAGTCATGCACTTAAATCAATGAAGGGCTAAAGGAGTCTACCGCTGGAACTTGGTTAAACAATATCTAGAAATCATCCAAGAATACAAATACTTGGTGTTATTTTAGATAGTAAAGTGACCTTCACTGCCCACAAGGAAGCATTAAAAAGGAAAGGTACAGCAACAGCAGTGGCACTAAGAATCCTAAAAAACAAAACTGTTGGCACAAGCTGTTCTTCACTAGTCCAAGTTATACAGGCAAAACTTATACCAACAATCATTTATGGAAGCGAGGCCATAAGAGGGAGAGATGAGGCTATACTAGACGGCATAGTACCTGGAGCACTTCAAATGACCTTAAACGTACCAAAATACATTTTACCAGCCCAAATAAGATTAGAATACAGAGGCAAGGGCTGACCCACAGAGGAGTATACATCAAATGCTGGCATAAGATCAGAGCCAGGAACACTACACGTTCATCTATGGTCCGAACCGTTCACTCATTAGAAAGGCTCAGCAAGGGCCTATCTGGAAGACTCTCTAGATGAGTTAGGCCTGTTTTGCTCAAACATGATCCCAATGAATGGAAGGTGCGATTTTTATTACTAGCATATAATGCATATTGGAATACATGTTTTAAGAATCATTGTCTATTTTGCTATCTTTAACATTGTTATTTTTATGCAGTTTTAGTATGTATGCTGTTGTAACGGTTTTAATTGATCATGTAAATAAAGACTTACTTACTTGAGTAAAGGTAGAGCAATTGCAGATTTAAAGCTTCGAAAGCATGTATAAGAGATGAGAGATTTTCTTGAGGAGTGTTTTAAACAAGCGTTTGCAATGCAATTGGTCCCATCTTTGGAACCTTATATGTATTTAGCTATGCAGCGCATTCGCCTGAGTGCTGAAATATCTATAATAAACATGGAGGAAAAGTAGGCTCCAAACTGCATGACACTCCAGGTATGGGAACACATGGAGAGAAATATTGCCTTTCAGTGGGAAATGGTATAATCCAAAGCTCTGTTTCTAATATAAAATCAGGGCATTCAGTGGTCATATCACTGAAAATACAAAATTAAAAATATATATTATTTTCTATGGGTGCTTGTGGAAGACAATTTCTATGGACTAGAATCTGGAGAATGCTAAAGTGATTCTGGTATTTTACTGACCTCTGCTGGTCGTTGTCTATCAAGACAGTTAAATAGAAGTAGTTGAACAGGAAAAAAGTCCCTAAGCGGAAGCATACAAGTCCTAGGACTGATCTCCAGAGCCCACAAAGTACATACACATATAAGTATATTCAAAGGTATATACAAGAGGTCTTGAATGCTCGACCTAAAAATGGATGAGGGGTGTGGTAATAGAGTGACAGTTTTGATGATTTTTGGGCTGAAAGGGTCTAATGGTTCACAAAAGGCGTTAGCATTCTTAATTATAGTAGTAGGTTCCATTAATGTAGTCGGGGGAGGACACATAGTTTACCTGCGTTGGTGGGGCTAGAGGGTAGGGAGTAGGCCAAAGGGGTTTGTTTGGCCTGAAGAAGTAAAGCCACTGTGGTTTTAATGAAACACAACATAAGAAACATCATGATCATATTCACGGATATAGCTTCTTGGGCATTCACCAATATCTTCATTAATTGTACTTTTAAACATACACATATTTCAAAGATGCACATGTAGAGGAAATATATAGACAATGTACTCCAGACACCACCAGTTTTTCACAAGATGTAAGTGACTACATTTCAGCAAAGGTAAACATGTTTTTGCTTTGAGTCTTAAATGTGAGAGAGTGAATGGGTCAATGAGTGAGAGACAGTGGTTAGATAGGCGAGCAAGCGCCTCTGTGAAGAATTAAATGACATGTGCATGTTTCTGTAGGTATGTTTCTGTGGTTTACAAAACAACAGGGCGAAAAGGTGGCATGTTTATATGCGGCACAGTGCATACTGGTCATTTCAAAGTGTGAAATCGCATTGACATTTCTACAGTCACATTGAATGCCCTATTCCCCCTAGCGACCCCCTCATCCTCCAACCCATTTAACAATTCCAATTCTGAGGTTTGCTTCTTACCGGCTAAATGAAAAACCTATGCGTCATTCTGGTGTCGTGTTAAAAAAACGAAAAAAGCTTATTATTAAGATGAATCTTTAAAAAGAAAAGCAGTTGAATGCACTTATGCATATAAAAATCTGAATGCAGGAGCAAAACTAATTTTAATCAATTCTGAAGAAATGTGTTTAGCTGGATTTCACTCCACAGTACTACAGTATATGTGCAAAAATATTGTTGCCATGGAAACTAAAATCTGAACTAGAAGTGAAGACTATTATATGCATAAGATTGCCTTCTCGGAGAATAGTTGCGGATAACAATGGAATAAATCAAGAATTCTATAGCTATTATAATGCAATGTATAAATCGGCTGCAACGCCAACAAGCACTGACAAATCCAATAGGTTAGGATTTTGAATAATGACAAATATTAACTAAAACGCACGCAACAGATAAAGCATGGTAAGCAGCTGTGCAAGCAACACTGACACACATGGCAGCCATATCCCACGTCATGTATTAAGACCTAAGCATGCATTAAAAAGGTCACTAAAATCTGCTGAAATAAGAAAAACACAAAAATGCACAAATGCGTGTTTACTGGGACCAGACTGTCGCCAGGATTGCAGCTGCCTTTTTCCTAAGCTGCAGCCTGAGGTTGAGGGCACCAATACTTCTTTTATTTCCATTGTTCTGTAACAGCTTTTATGGGTTTGTACTCTTGGAAGGCTAGACAAATAAAAAAAACTCACTACTCCTCCGTTCTTCGCCCTGAAATCACCGTTATTTTGCCAAATAGCCACTCTTGTCCTTCATCTGTGACGCTTATGATATTAAGGCAGGCCTGGCTCGGACTTTCGTTTTGCGATGTTATCCAGCTTGTAGGCCGTGCTCAGGCTTCTGGTTTTGGTCTGATCTACATTTTTAACGAGGTCCCCTTTTGTTGGTAGGTCTGCGCCTTGTTTGTGAGATGAAGGAGCCTGTCAACAGAGAGGGAACAAGTATATTGATGAATTCCTGCATGAAAAGAGGCGCAATGGCTTCAGGACTTCCTCCTTCCAGCCGTGCAAACACACAGGAAGGAAGAATACATGAAGGTAACAGATGGTCCAATCACATCGAGGCAACCACGATTTGCATAGAATGGACTTCGAATGGCAATGCACACAGTGATGTGTGCTATTGCTTGATAAACACTTGGGCCTGATTTGCAAAGTATATGCACTTGAGGGATAACAATCAATTTCCCCTATATTAGCAGCATTACCCATATATATATTGTGTTAACATGATGTATCTATATTCTTTTTGCGTTTTATATGCTTAATGCCTAACCTATATCTGTTTTAGCTAGTTGATAAGGGTATATACTGCTCGTGTGTTCTGTGTACATCGAGTAGGCCGAGAACCATACAGACTCCATCTTTTCTCTGCCTGCGCCTGGCCGAGCAGTGATCACGTGTTACTCTCCAATAGTTGTCAGGCCCCATTTCTGTTGAGGAGTCCGATCAATGTCTCTATTATTCACCAAACAAGTCAATGGAGCATCTGCCCATGCAGCCACAATGCTGCCCCGTCAGACCCCCAAAGTTCTCCGTGGTACACCGACCACCAAATCCAATACAGTTAACTGCTTCAAAGCAATGCTCCACAGCGCGTTCCCAAAAACACCAATAACAATTCACTCACGTGGTGCACGCAGGTACAATTGCGTATTCTCCACTTCCAACTCCTGACGACCAACACGGTCAGCTCCTGGGTTACGCTCGTAGGACTCAGGCGAAGGGTCACTAGCAGCTGGGGCTCCCTGATCGCGAGAGCGGAGTAAGTCAGAATCTCTGGACAGTCCACCCACTAGACCAGGGCTCCCCTTTCTTTGTCCTTTCTACCCGGTTATGGGAGGCCGACCCCAACGCAGAATCCCACCAGAGTCGCCAACTGATGTACCATAAAAATAACATAAGAAGCTATACCTACCAATAGCCCCAATGCCAATTACCAAATAACCAGTCAGTTGGCAGTAAAGAAAGTTCAATCGTTTATTATGCAAAATACTCTATAGAGGAGCCTCTCCAACCCTCACACATCAGGTGCGTGGAGAAGACCGCTGGCTTACATTCAAAACAGCACATATATACTTTCAGTACAGTACATTAAGTCACCATAAATGGAAAAACACTACTTGGCTCTTGGGCCATATTTGGCACACATGATTAGTTCAAAGCTCTGCTCAGTTATTATTGGGGAGGTCAGGAGGGGTGACTCCCTTTTGTCCTGGTGCCCGGGAGAGCAGGCACGGCACCTTCAGGAATGCGTTGGTGTGGCTTGTTTGGTGCACACCCAGCCGGACTGCTCTCGGAAAAGCCCGTGGTTGTACCTGGGTAGCCTTTGGGACACATCTGAAGCGACGCTAAGGCAGCGGGCTTAGACAGCATAGTCCTGAGGGTGAACCAGGAGGAATGCGGGATGGTCTGTAGGACGGTCTGTGGTTAACCCCTGCCCAACGGTCTCTTGGTAGTCTCTGGACTGCCTGATTTTGATATCTGTTGGTCTGGAAAATCTGAATTGATTAGTTCTCCATGAACGAGAGTCGACGGGCTCCGTTCTTCTGTTTTGGAAAAGACATGTAGTTTTAAAAGTTTCCTTTTGAATATACTTATGTATGTATTGTCTTGTCTGTATTTTTGATTTCGAATGGTGAATGGAATGTTGAGACTGTATGAACACCGTTAAGAGTAATGGGCACAATCGTGGTGTTTACGACGGGATGTAAGGACCCGCTCATGGCGTTTTAGGCGCATTGTCACTTTGATCCCTCAACCGCGCACAACTTTGCGGTAAAGCTTGTGAAATATCCGTAGTCTTTGTCTGACGGCACAGTTGGGCTAAAATGAGCTTGAGCACACTTTCTTTTTTTGTTATTGGGATGTCGTTTGTGTATATATTCATTATTTTTTTAATATCATGTACAACTAGTAGCATTTGTCAATTTACACTGCCATTCTGTACATATACCGACACCATGATTCTTTCACTTTCCGTTTGTAGAGCCATCCCCTGAAGAAGGGCGGAGCCCGAAATGCATCGGGATTGGTTATAACTATGCCATCAATTTCTTTGAACAGAGACTTTATGTTGATTCATGAAACCATGATAATTGAATGCGTTTAAGGAATAAATACGCCTTAATGAATCATACAAATTTGTGTATTAAATTGATTCAGTGAATTAGACCTTTTGGTCTACACACGTTGTGCTCGGAGACGCTCCCCCCAGGCTAGGGGGTGGGCATCGTATTAGTTACTGTATGAACATAGCCATGTTTGAAAGATCGTTTTTCTGAATATGATTGAATTGTCAGTGAATAAGGATGCCGTGTTTTAGTAAATTATGTTTTGGATGTTGTTGCCGTCGAAAAGGCACACAATTGGATGAAAGTCAGCCTGCCCCGTCAGAGGGTATCCCGAGCTATGATATGTATGTTAAACATGGTATTTCACCTATTTTGTTTAATGCGCTGTGGCATAAATACACTAAACTGCAATGGCCCTTTACTGGGTCTTTTGATGAGAAAAAGATACATTACTTGCAGGATCAATTATTTTCCAAACGTAGTCGACAGGCAATGTTTGATTCTTTAAATATGTGGCAAAAGGAAGCAAAACGTAGACGCATTAGGGAGGAGAAGTTATGTAAGATGAAAGGAGGTCAGACAATTACACAGAAAGCTATAGCTTATTATAAAGATCAGATTGAGAAAAATATTGATTGCACGACTAGACAATTCAGGTTACAGGTGGATAAAAGCTATGTAACTAAGACTGAACCAGAGGATGAAATAGAGTATTTATTAGATGCGCGTCCACCTCCCCCTTATGCCCCCCAATGCATATATCCTGCGGTTCCTTTGACTCCAACCTCGGCTCCAATGGCTTCGGAACCGGTTGTATCTTCTTCCCCCGCCCTTTGGGAACTTCTTCTGTATTGTCTCCCTCAGCATTTGGATTGGCTACTTTAATGCCCGATGTGTTGTCCTCTCCCACCATGTCCACAGTTGTTTTGTCTCCCCCAACTCCAGCCTGGGCTTCTCAGTCTTCGAGCACGACCCCCACCCTAGTTGACCCAACTCCCTCTCGTGTTCCGGGGAATCTTGGCGCATGACGGTTGTATACTCGATCAGCAGTAAGGCTAGATGAGAAACAGATGGTTGTGGATTAGACGTCCCAGTGGATGCGGAATGCCGTGTATACTATAACTGATATATGGAGTACTCTTAGAGATTATGAGCCTGTTATGCAGCAACACGCCCTGGAGTATATGGCTACATGTCTTATTTCCTTATGGGAACAGTGTTTCCTGGACGGAAGAGCCCCTCAAGTGATGTATGATATTCTGGACCGGGCTCATAAATTTGAATTAAGATTAGAAGATGTGTACAGGAATGTCGAGACTTTAATGAAATATCAAGGACGGCTGCACTTGAAATGTCCAAATTGGAATTCCCAGCATCCTATGCGGGAAGTTCATCCTATTTACCATCCCGAAATACCAGAATTAAGAAATGATCAGGATCATATAACCAGAGCTCGTGTGGAGCCGCGATTTCAGGAGCAATGGGTCTATACCCCTTGGAAAAGGAGTGAGGTCCTTTCCCTGAAGTCGCAACTTCCTGACCCCCGTAAAAATCCGACTGCTTACTATAAAGAGCTCACCAAGGCTGCCTCTTCGGCTGTTATGACCCTGGCTAATATAGAGTTATTTTTCGGCTTACTAGTCCCTGTTGATGTGTGGCGTCAGGTGCATGATCAGGACCATGCCTCAGAGTTGGGCGGGACTTGGGGTCAGCTTAAAGAATGGGACACGGACCGAAAGCCTGGTGATAAACCTAAACCTGAAATATTGGCTTTGCCAGGTCAGATTAGTACCTGCATGCATTCCTTAATTCCGCCCGTAAGGTGGATTGGGATAAATTGACAGCTTGTAAGCAGAAAAAGGATGAGAGTGTTTCGGATTTCTTCACCACGTTTGAAGGAGTGTTTTTTGACTTTAGTGGACAGGACTTCTCAGTAGACGGTGGTGTACGGTGGTATATATGTTAATCGTTTTGTGACCAATCTGTTACCCGAGATCTCCGCGCGGCTACAAGCTGCTGAGAGATCTTGGACCACTTCCACACCTTCGGTTATACTGAGTATGGCTCTGTATTATGAACATAGATAAAACGAGAGCAAGGATAAGTCAGAAAAGAAAGCAAAAGATCTTAAGACACGAGTATTGCTACAGCAAGTTATCAGGGGACGAGGCAGAGAGAGAGGCGGTAGAGGGTCCATCCCGAGGGGGCGGGAACAGGAGGGGGCGGAGGTCTAGTTGTTGCTTTGGGAATAGACCAATGCGCTTAATGTAAACAGGAAGGGCATTGGCGAGCTCAGTGTCCATTGTTGCTGGCTCAGAATGGGGCAGTAAGAGGGAAAGGGAGAGGCCGAGGAGGGGTGGATCGAAGTGATATGCGAAGAGAAGAAGCAACGCACGGTGAGTCAGAAAATAATTACTTTAATAATCCGATAGGAAGGCAGTATTACAATGAAGATTGTGTGATTGAGGGGGCCGATGGGTATGTTTACACATAGGACAGCAAAGGACAGAGTGGGGGCCAGGTGTCAGTACCCGTTGATCAGCAAGGGCTTTATGTGAGAGGGCGATTGATGGGGACTTCTGAAAACTTTTTAGTTGATACGGGTGCGATGAATAGCTCTATTGCTCATTCGCTGGTCCCAGGGGCTGCTCTGTCCGGGTAGAATAATGTTTCGGTGGGATTTTCTGGAATCCCGGTGGTGAGCCCCATTTCTAAACCTATCCCGTTTACAATTGGTCCGGTCACAGTGGACTCTCCATTTTTGTTAACTTCGCATTGCAGAGAAAATCTATTAGGGTTGGATTTGCTAAAGAAACTGCATGCAAAAATTCATTGTTCCCCTGATGGTGTTTGTTTGACCATAAATTCTCCTGGTAAACATACACTGCAATGCTTCGCTAAAAATGAACCCCTCCCTCCGGAGCTCGCTGCAATCCCATCGACCCTGTGGGCGACCGGGGATACGGATGTTGGTCTATTGAAGATTTCACCTGTTTCCATTACTTTGAAACCAAATGTTCGTTTACCACGTATACCTCAGTACAAAATTTCACCCGCTGGTGAAAGGGACCTGCTCGCTATTATCCAGGACCTGATTGATAAGGGCGTAGTGGAAGAAATGGCTGCCAATGTATGTAATAGTTCTATATTGCCGATTTTGAAAAAGGTCCCTGTTGGAAGTGATCCCGACCATGTCGCTACTTACCGTTTTGTAATTGACCTGCGAGAAATGAATAAAATAGTGGTGCCACAGTACCCTGTGATTTCTGACATCACTTCTATTCTCACTATGATTCCTCCCACTGCCAAGTATTTCTCAGTTATCGATCTAAACAATGCTTTCTTTAGCATTCCGATCCATCCTGAGAGCTGTCATATTTTTGGCTTCTCCTTATCTGGGCGCAGCTTCTGGTTTTGTCGCGCTCCCCAGGGCTACACTGAGAGTCCTAGCATTTATAGCCAAGCTTTGAAAGCCGTATTGGATGATTTGACCCTGCCCCCTGGTAATGTGCTCCTCCAGTATGTAGACAATCTGTTGGTGGCTTCTGATACTGAGGAAGGTTGCTAGGAAGCCACTGTTAAATAGTTGTCTCACTTGGCAGCCAACGGTAATAAGGTATCTCTCTTAAAATTCCAATATTGTCGACAGGAGGTGACTTATCTTGGTCATCTACTGTCGAAAGAGGGGAGGAGACTAACCCCTGAACGTGTGACTACCATCTCTAATATGTCTGTACCTCGTACTCAGCGTGATGTTCGTGCATTTCTTGGTATAATCTCTTACTGTCGTCAATGGATTCCTAATTTTTCTCTTCTGACTAAACCTCTCTTGTACTTAACCACTAAAGATGTGCATGAACCTCTACCCTGGACTGATGAATGTCAGGAAGCTTTTGACTCTGTAAAATCTGCGCTTTGTTCTGCACCTGTCTTGGGTACTCCTGACTACCGAAAACCTGTTGTGCTTTATGTACACGAGGTGGACGGTTGTTCGCTTTCTGTGTTAACACAAGGATTTGGTGGTAAGCAAAGACCTTTCTCGGCGGTGTTGGATAACATCGCCAGAGCGCTTTCTAGCTGTTGCTGCAGTTGCGTTGGCCATCCGACAGTCGGAAGGAATCGTTCTGAATACTGACCTCACAGTGATGGTACCGCACACTGTGGATACATTATTGAACAAAACAAAGACCCAGCACCTTACGAGTGCGCGTCTTACTGGATACAAATTGACTTTGTTTGCTCCCCATATTACAATTAAGCGGTGTGCCACTCTGAATCCTGCCACGTTACTACCCCTCCCTTCAGACGAGAAAAATAATGACGTACATGATTTTATATTTTGGACCGAAGAAGAGACGAAGGGAAGGGTAGATCTCACAGACATTCCTCTATCTGAGCCCCAGGGGGAAATTGTATGTGGATGGCTCTTGTTTCAAGTTACCAGATGGCACGACAACAGCTGCATATGCGATTACAACCCTCAGCACTGTAGTTGAGGCTTCTCGAGTACCCTATCAGTCAGCACAGGCAGCTGAGTTAGTGGCATTGCTGCGGGCCTGTGAGTTGAGTGAAGGATTGAGAGTCAACATTTACACAGATAGCCAATATGTCTTCGGCGTGGCTCATAGTTTCAGTCGGCTGTGGGCGGAGAGGGGTTTTTTCACTTCCCATGGTCAAAGAATACAACATGGCCCTTTGATTTTACGATTACTAACAGCATTGACATTACCCGAGAAGGTGGCTGTAGTTAAATGCAGTGCACATAAGGCAGTAGTAGATGCAGTAGGTGAGGGAAATGCTTTTGCCGATCAGGTAGCAAAGGAAACTGCAAAATCCAAAATGTCTTTGATAATAGTAACTACCTCTGCTAGGTGGGTTGCGGAAACAGAGATGTTTGACAACACTATGGTGAGCGTCCGAGAGATATAGAAAGAAGCTACTCCTGCTAACCTGGCTCACTGGGAAAAGGAAGTGGGGAGATTAGATGAAAACGACTGTTGGATTGATTTGATGGAAAAACAGAGATGGTTGTTGCGCAATGCATCGGTTAATGCTGTAGTAACTATGGCACATGGTTCAGCACACATCGGGGCAAAAGGCATGTGTGCACTTTTGGATCCTGTGTGGAATAATCCTAATATCCCAAAGACTGCTGCCCATTTGGTTCAATCTTGCATGGTTTGTTTACGACACAATCCTGGAGGCAGGGAACCTGTTCTCAGTGGGATCTTTGCATCACCATCTTTGCCTTTTGAGGTGCTCCAAATGGATTATATCCAACTGGAGCATGTGAATATTCTGAAGTATGTCCGGGTCGTGGTGTGCGCCTTTAGTAAATGGGTGGAGGCCTACCCGGCCAAAGAAAACACTGCTCTGGCAACAGCAAAAGCTTTGATAAAGGAGTTCTTCCCACGTTATGGATTACCTCGGGTGATCTGGACAGATAACGGGGAACACTTTAATCCAGATCTTATCAGTTATGTTTGTAACGCGACCCCTGACCTTCTGGTAGGTTGCTCCCTCTCCGCTGCAGCACCACCAGTGACTCTGCCTTCCTGCTGCCGGCTCCTGTCTGCTGACTCGTGCCTGCAGCCCCCGTGCCTGACGCTCTCCCCTCTGCCGTGTGCCTGCGCCCCTGCCCTCTCTTATCTTTGTACCCCGTGTGCCTGTGCCCCCCTGTTTTTTGTACCCCGTGTGCCTGAGCCCCCACTTTTCTTTTTTGTACCTTGTGTGCCTGTGCCCCTGCCCTTTATTTTTGGGACTGCTTCGTACCCTTTTCCCGCCGAGTTTTCCCGCCGCTGCCCCCCCTGCAGCCCCGCCCCCTGTGCCCATTCGCTGCCCGCATTCCCGCCTCCCGCCTCCTAGCTGGTCCTCCCTCCCCTCCTCCCCTTAAATAGCGGCCGCTGCGCCTAAGGCAAGCCCGTCTGCGCCCGTCCGCACCTGGAGCGTGCCCAGGGCCAGAACCCCTGGCCCTCACAACACCCGCAACGCACGCCACCGCTACGATGCCAGCACCCTCATCGCACTCAACGACGGACGCAACCCCAACTGCTACAAGGCCACCCCCAAGCGCACCCACGGCCCCAACAACGCCGAGACCACCACAGCAGCGGAACCCAACCAACTACGATGCATCCTGCTCAACACTCGCTCCGCACGCAAGCACGCCGTTGAGCTCTGGGACCTACTCACCACCACTTCACCAGACGTCGCCTTCTTGAACGAGACCTGGATGAACGATGCCTCCATCCCAGGCATCGCAGTGGCCATCCCCGACGGATACAAGATCTCGCTCAGAGACCGCACCAATGGAGCCGGGGGAGGCATCGCCATAATCCACAAGAACACCATCAAAGTCTCCACAAACACCAACGACACCCTCGCCACCGCCGAACACATGCACTTCAGGATCCACACCAACCCCAAGACCACCCTCAGAGGCACATTCATCTACAGACCACCAGGCCCACAACCCAATTTTGCAACTCCATCACGACTTCATCAGCACGCACACCCTGACCTCCTCCAACTACATCCTGCTCGGCGACCTGAACTACCACTTAGAAAACAACAACAACAGCAATTCCTCCACCCTGATCAACAACCTTGCCACCCTCGGACTAAGACATTTCGTCACTACCCTGACCCTCATCGCCGGTCACACGCTCGACGCCATCTTCACCGCCAGCCCCCACGTTGCCTTCAGCCACACTTCCGAGCTCACCTGGACCGACCACCACTGCGTCCACTTCACCTTCCAGAAACCCGTCTCCACCACCACACTCTACCGATCCCCCGCAGACGCTGGGGAAAAGTCACCACCGACCAGCCCCACTGACCCCGAGGAGGGGGCCCACACCCTCAGACTCTGGATGGAAGACTGCGCCAACACCGTAGCACCCATGAAACAACCCACTGATAGAGACACCAGCCAGAGAGCCAGCTGGTTCACCCCGGAGCTCCTAGCCTCCAAGCGCACCTGCCGGAAACTGGAGAACATCTGGCTCAACGACAGAACACCCGCCAATCGCACAGCCCTCAAAGACGCCATCCACAAACATCACCACCTCATCAGGACCACCAAAAAGGCTCATTCAAAACAACACACACAACAGCAAAGAGCTATTCAACATCGTGAAAGAGCTCTCCACTCCCAGCTCCTGCACCAACGACATTCCGCCATCACAAGCCCTGTGCGACACCCTCGCTGCCTTCTTCCACTGCAAGATCACCAACATCCACAACAGCTTCACCCCCCCGGACGCACCCCTTGGACCTCACCACGGCGAATACCCCGAGCCCCACCGACCATGACCCCCTGACCACCTGGACCAACGTGAGCACCGAAGACATAACCAGGACCATGAGCACCATCCGCTCAGGCTCCCCCACCACATCGCCAACAAAGCCGTCAGCATCATCGCACCCCACCTGCGTAACATCATCAACCTCTCCTTTGAGACCGCTACCTTCCCGAAGAGCTGGAAACACGCCGAGATCAACGACCTCCTGAAGAAACCCAAGGCTGACCCAAGCGACCTCAAGAACTTCCGGCCCATCTCCCTGCTTCTGCTCCCTGCGAAAGTCATGGAAAAGATCGTCAACACCCAGCTCACCCACTACCTAGAAGACAACAGAATCCTGGACCACTCCCAGTCAGGCTTCCGCAGCAACTACAGCACCGAGACCACCCTCATTGCCGCCACAGATGACATCAGAATCCTACTCGACAACGGCGAGACAGCGGCCCTCATCCATCTGGACCTCTCAGCCGCTTTCGACACCGTCTGCCACCACACACTGCGCACACGCCTCTACGATGCAGGGATCTGAGACAAGGCCCTGGACTGGACCACCTCCTTCCTCACCAACAAAACCCAGAGAGTCCGCCTCCCCCCGTTCCACTCCAGAACCACCTCTACCATCTGTGGCGTCCCCCAGGGATCCTCACTCAGTCCGACTCTGTTCAACGTCTACATGGCCCCCCTCGCTCGCATCGCCGGACTACACAACCTCAACATAATCTCCTACGCCGACGACACCCAACTGATTCTCTCCCTCACCAAAGACCTCCTCACCGCCATATCCAACCTACACCAGGGCATGAAGGCCGTCGCCGAGTGGATGAAGGCAAGCCGACTCAAACTGAACACGGACAAGACGGAGGTCCTCATCCTCGGGCCCAATCCCTCAGCGTGGGACGACTCCTGGTGGCCAGCATCACTGGGAACCCCCCCAGCAACAACCAACCACGCACGCAACCTAGGGGTCATCCTTGATTCCAAGCTCAGCATGACCAACCAAGTCAACGCAGTTTCCTTCTCCTGCTTCCACACCCTCCGCATGCTCCGCAAGATCTACAGATAGATCCCAACGGACACTCGGAAAACCGTCACCCATGCCCTCGTCAGCAGCCGACTCAACTACGGAAACGCCCTCTACGCCGGAGCCCCGTCCAAACTCATCAACAGACTCCAAAGAATCCAGAACGCCTCTGCACGCCTGATCTCCAACATCCCACGCCGGGACCACATCACCCCGCACCTGAGAGAACTGCACTGGCTCCCTGTCGACAAAAGAATCACATTCAAACTCATGATCCTCGCACACAAGGCACTCCACAACACCGGCCCAGTCTACCTCAACGACAGACTCTCCTTCTACGTACCCAACAGGAAACTCCTCTCCGCTGTCCTGTCCCTGGCCGCCGTCCTGTGCATCCACAAAACCACCTCCGGGGGCAGATCCTTCTCCCACTGCGCCGCCAAGTCCTGGAATGCCCTCCCCATTCCCCTACGACAGATCGCAGACCTCCTGGTATTCAGAAGACTGCTCAAGACCTGGCTCTTCGACCACTAGCAGCAGATCCCCCCCCCAGCGCCTTGAGACCCTAGCGGGTAAGCAGTGCGCTTTACAAATTCCCTGATTGATTGACTGATTGATAATGGGTTGCAAATTAAGCAGAAGTTTCATGCTGCACAACACCCCCAGTCTGCGGGACTGGTTGAGAAGTATAATGGAGTACTGAAATTAAAACTGGCCAAAATTCAAGAGGGTACTGGGCTGAAGTGGCCCGATGCCCTACCATTAGCATTGATGTCTTTACGAGTTACCCCACAATCCCGATCTGGCTTGTCACTGTATGAGGTCATCTTCGGATGACCAGCCAATGTTTGGGGTGTCCCGAGACCCAGAAAGTTTTGTGATATTGATTATCCTATGATGACAGATTATCTGTATGCTTTGACTAAAGATCTCTGTTCCATTCATTAAAAGGTATCAGCAGTGTTGCAGCCCCTGCCGGAGGGTCCCGGACATCGTTTGGAGCCAGGACAGTGGGTACTGGTCCGCAACTAGCAGACAAAATCCAGCTTGGACCCTCGGTGGTCCAAGCCTCACCAGATTCTTTTGGCCACACGGACGGCGGTGAAGGTGGACGGCAAGAGACATTGGATCCATGTCTCCCACGTTAAAAAGTTGCCTCTCCCGCTTCCTTCTGATCAGTGGAACCAGGAGGGAATTTTGACCCAGGAGAGTGAACGAGCCCCTCGCTTTGTCCCTTTTTCTGATGCCCTGGAAGTTGGAGAAGGGCAAGGAGAAGGAGCAGTAGGCTCGAAAGGGGCTTCGTCGCCTGCACTAGTAATTGCCCCGGATTCTATTGCCCCTACAGTTGAACGAAAGGTTCATGAAATTCCTGTTGTAACGTATGTACCCTCCTCCGTTTTGTTCTCTGATCAGGAAACGCCTGGCCATGTTCGATACAATCTGCGGCCCAGAAAACAACACAGTACCCCAGATGAAGATGGAAGGAGATAGGGAAAGACTTGAGTAATAGGGTTTGTTAGACACCTTTCTGGGGAACTGAGGGAGACACTGGACTGAACACGTTGAGAGCCTGGAACATTTTGTTTGCTCTATTCAGAAAGAAAGACTGAATTTCCTGACAAAGGGGCCTAGATTGGGTTTTCTTCAAGAGTTGTGTGACAACATAACTCCCACGCGAGGATCTGTTTTGGTTTTCTTTGTGATGAACGATAGGATCCTCCCTGTGAGGCTCTACACGGACACAGGAAAGAAGTACCCTCTGGCAGGTTGGACTGCATTGCCCGAGTTTAGTTTTGGGCTTTTAGCTAGAATGTACCCTTTTGCCGGTTTTATTCCCAAAGAGGAACGTCCTGTTGCACCCCGCTATCACCCTACATATATGCCTATTTTTTCTAGTTGGACCATGCGTGTCAAAGTAGCCTTTGTGGTCACAATAGCGATTTTATTAATAATATTAATGAGTGTGTTTGAATATTTTGAATTTCGTCATCCTATGCATACTGTCCTGGGAACAACTACCCCGCCCCCAGAACATTTATTTTATACTTTAACCCCACATAATGAAAGGCACCGTCAGACTTATACTAAAAATGTATTTGTTGAAATGCTTCATCAAACGCATAGTGCTACGAATACAACAAACTTGGGTTTGCAGCCTTCTGCCCTCTGTAATGCACAAACATGATCTATTTATCTCTCTGCCATTATCATATTTAGGAAGTTGTGAAGCTTAGTTTAAGTTGTTATCTATGATGTACATGCATTATACTGTAGATGGATGTATGTCTTTACAACGCATGCTTTTTCCACGCATGCCTTTACAATGCAGGTTTTACAACGCAAGTCGTTACAATGACTTGCGTTGGGGGGCGCTGGATAGTGAATAGTTTAATTTACTATTCCAACTCCAGTTCCCGTGGATAGTAGAGAAGTTGTTGGATAGTAAATTAAACTATTACCTATCCTACAGCGCCCCCCAGCGCAATTCGTTGTAACGAATTGCGTTGTAAAAGTTGCGTGGTAAAAGTTGCGTTGTAAACGCTCTTTACCACTGTAGATACTAAACGATATTCGGAAAAAGACTATGAGGTGATCCTAGCCTACATAGAGGTACATCAAGGTTTTGACCCAGAGGGAAATGAAGGGGAAGGGTCATTAATTGCAAATGCCTGTATGAACTGAACACGAAAATGTTAGCTGGTTAAAAAATGAAATATTCGACTTTGCAGAGTTTAATTTTACCCAGTATTTTCAGCAATTTCAGGAAAGAAATGTTACAGACGACAAAGCAATCCAAGTGCCCATATTAAACAGTACTTCAGCATTCTGTGTGTTTAGGATGTAGGATACATTTCAGTAGGAGAAAGTCAATGTAATTATACTTATCGGCTGCGCACCTTCAGTAGTCCTCCGTTGTTGATTCCCCTAATGTATATTGCGTTTGTGGAGAAAATGCATATACATGGCTTCCCCGTGGTTGGGCTGGCCGTTGTTATTTGTCCATTTTGTATCTTCCAGTCTACATAGCCCCCTCTAATTATCATTAGGATCATCGATTAGATAAACAGAGTCTGCCACTTGTCAGAGATAAGAGCGAGATTGATACCACTGACATAGATCAGACAGAAACTCCCGAGTCGTATTTTATTGACATTGCAAAGTGGGTTTTGCCTATTTGGGGTCCCATCATTACCAGTAAGGAAGTGAGGCGTCTGTCTAGAGTAGTCGAAAGGGTGATCAATACCAGTGCAGGTATATTGACCAATCGAACCGTAGAGCTTCAAGCAGTGAGTCTCGTCTCGCTTCAGAATCGAATGGTTTTAGATGTCAACCTGGCCGACCGAGGAGGAGCTTGCAGTGTGATCGACAGCTCCTGTTGTGTATATATCCCTGACTCCGCCCCCTCTGTTCATCTGGCCATTCAAAAATTACACCGTTTGGCCTCTGAAGTTCATGCAGATTCTGGTACCTGGTCCTTATCCAGTTGGTTTTGGGGTCTGTTGTCCACCTGTTGATGGAAAATATTGATGGTACTAGCAGGTATAGCTGGTATCATATTCCCCTGCTATCTCTGCATACATTGTGGGCCTGATTGTTGCTCCTACTGTGCTGCTAAGCTCGCCTCTTCTGTGACTAGTCCTTCTCCAGCAGCAGTAAAAGCTCAATTAGTTCAGCAGGAAATAAAGGATATCATGCAGATTGATGAAGGGATTTTTGAAGACTGACTTCCCTTTTAGTTAGCTACATCATGCTAAAAGGGCAGTTCTGAGGGATAAAAATCCAATTTCCCCTCAGTATTACCCATATATATATTGCGTTAGCATGATGTATCTATATACTCTTTGCGTTTTATATGCATAACGCCTAACCTATATCTGTTTTAGCTAGATGATAAAGGTATATGCTGTTTGTGTGTTCTGTTTACATCGAGTAGGCCGAGAACCATAAAGACTCCATCTTTTCTCTGCCTGCACCAGGCCGAGCAGTGATCACGTGTTACTCTCCAATAGTTGTCAGGCCCCATTTCTGTTGAGTTACGCAGAGCAGCTGAATGCAGCTGAATGCACACCATTCTTCCTCTGTCCTGGGACTCAAGGTTGCATCTGGCTTTGGGTGCGATAAGCACATTCCTGAAGGCGCCGTGCCTGCACTCCCGGGCACCGGGACGAAGGGGAGTCACCCTTCCTGACCTCCCCAATATTAACTAAGCAGAGCTTTGAACTAATCATGTGTGCCATATATGGTCCTTCCTCGAGGCCCAAGAGCCAAGTAGTGTTTTTCCATTCACGGTGAATTCATGTACTGTACTGAAAATATATATGTGCTATTTTGAATGTAAGCTAGCAGTCTTCTCCGCACACCTGATGGGTGAGGGTTGTAGAGGCTCCTCTAAAGAGTATTTTGCATAATAAACGATTGAACTTTCTTCATTGCCAACTGACTGGTTATTTGGTAATTGGTATTGGGGCTATTAGTAGGTATAGGTTCTTATGTTATTTTTATGGTACGTCGCACTTGTAAGATAAGCTTGCAAATACATTAATTTCCAAGTGCAAGTAATTCACAAAATGTGAAACTGGAAATCGTGCTTTTTAAATGTTTAAGATTGCCGCAGCATGGTATAGATGTATAAAAGTAATGAATTTGTAGGTTTTCATAAACTGATCCTGCACCCATCGACACCAGAAAACAGTTGGAGATTTACTAATTTCAGTAGCAGGGGTAATATTGTTTCAAAGATGAGAATGGGCAGGAACTACTTATGAAATATGCTGGGGTATATGGAAAGAGGTTCCTCTGCAGGGAAACGTATTTTTCTTGAAAAACATATTTTCGAGATGGAGCAAAAAGAACAATACATTTTTGCTTGCACAATTCTGCAGTGACCACGATTATGAGTCAGGCAGAGATGAATTATGATGTGGAATTCTACTTCACCTTATTCAGAGTCAGGGGTGCAACTAGACCCGAACTTCGGTGGGGGGGGGGCTAAGACTCCCAGCCAGTGCTGGTCGCATATGGTGCAATGGTCTTTTTAGGCGACCCCTCCCCCATTTCCTCCTTCTCTATGAATTCCCTCACTAACACTCACCAACAATGCACCTCATCTCGCTATAGCACCTTTCTGACAAACATTTCACTTTTTTATGCCACTACTCATAGTTTACTCACACCCAGTTCTGATCTGCATGCTACATGTTGTAACAGGCACATTAGCCCTCTGCACTGTGTGGGTGACAGGAGTGCCTATGTGAGTGCACGTTGAGCAATGCAACAGTGTGCGAGTAGGGTGAGAGGAGTGACTGCAAGGTAAGTGAGGAGCCCATATGAATTTGGGTGCGGATGTAAGTGCAGGGTGGGACGAATGAATGCATGGTTAGTGATGGGCTTGTTTGAGTGAGATTGCAGAGTGAGCAGTGAGGGAGACAGGTGAGTGAAGTGTCCCATGAGTGCAGGGTAAGTAGTGTGCTCGTGTGACTGCAGGGTGAGGTACACGATGAACAGCGTTAGAGCATTGTGCATGCAGAGCGATCACTGTGAGTGCAGAGTGAGCGGTGTGCTCATGTGACCATAGGGTAAGTGGAGGGAGAATGGTGTGAGTTCATGGCGAGTGGCATAAGTGCAGTGTGGTCACTATGAGTGCAGGGTGAGCAGGTGGTGTGTGTGCATGTTGATCAATGTGAGTACATTGAGATCCCTGTGAGTGCAGGGTGAGTGTGAAAGTGAAGGGCGAGAATGAGGAGTGAGTTATCTGAATGCAGGGTGCATTCCTAGACACTTGAAGTAATTTAGAATGTTATTGATGGCTGGCGTAGGTTTCAGATATAAGTTAAACTATTGCTATTATGGTATTATTCAGGGTCCAGGGATCGAGAGTGGAGGAAATACATATTGTGCCCATCCTGCTACAAACTTCCAGTCTTGTGATTAGTATTGCCAGATCATTATATTGATGTCGGAGACGGTACAAAAATAAGCAGTCACCTAATGTCTATGTTCAGCACTTATCTGTGCATACTTGGAAGAGCATATATAAATCGAAAGCATTTTTATTTTTGTTCGAGGGCTTCTTGAATGATCAATGACTGATAATTAAAAGGAACAAAGATTGAAAATTCACTGAACAAATGAATACATACCATTTTATTTATAACCCTATTTAAAGTCAAGACAAGGCCTTTGCAGGCTCTTTCAACGACAAATGGCTGGAATTTTTCCGAGCCCCCAGCAGCGCAAGCTGCAGCAGCAGCCCCAGCTGAGACACACGAAGGGGGAGGGGGGGGGGGGCTGAAGCCATTTCATGCAAAAGGGCATTGCGTGCCTGTTCAGAGTGGGCTGGTGTTCCGCAACCACTTTTACCGGATATGGGAACATCTGAACTGATTTTTGAAGGCGTTAATATTTCCTGGAATATCACATGAAGGTTTTGGTGGCATCAGTAGCTAAGCATAATTCTTCTTTTTCTTTTCTGGCTGGAGGGCGAGCACACAATGCTCCCCTGCCGTAACTTACCATTTCTTTCTCTCCCCTACTCCCTACACCACTCTCCCTCCCCCACCCCCTTAAACAGTGGTTAGATTTACCACCTGCTCACAGCAGGTGGTAAATCTAAGCAATCACCCAGCATATCTGGGAATTCTGTGTGTTTTTACAACCAGTAAATCTGGTCCTACTTGGTAATTCTCTATTTAATGGCGCTTAACTTATAATTGCACTGTACTATCTAAGATTTGCTGCATGATACCCAAAACTTTGCATGTAAATGTACCCCCTGCTAGTATTGGATGAAGCTTAACTGTGTTAGGTTAATTGTAGACGCTTGTGAATTCATTATTTGAGTACATTTAGGGTTATATGTTATTTTATTGAAACAAATGTCATGGAATAACATTACTGAGAAACCATTTCATCTAAACTGTTTAGAAGATATTTTCCAAATGAATAGCATTTACTTTTTCATAGAAATCAATTCATAGAATGTCTGTCTGCCTGCAATTGGCTTCTGAATGCCTATTTTTAAAAGTATATACAATGGTTACAGGTCTTACTTTCAAAAACAGTTGTTGATTTTAGTGCTTTACTTCAGGGAACATTATTTAATATTTATATATTTTACATTGTCAAACAATTACTTCAGATGCTTTTAATTCCATGACCCATCCCCACCCTTATACACCATCGGCTGCTAACCCCTCACAACCCCTAAATAACATAAATCCCTGCCCCGTGAAACCCCTCACCAAACCTAAACTACACTCCCTGAAGCCTAAAAGCTCTTTCTTCCCCAAAAATCCACCATTCCTGAACCATAAAACCACTCACTACCCGTAACTGAACCTTATAATCCCCTTTCTATACCTAAACCCCACCCATTCCATACCCCTTTAAAACACTTCAGCAGAGGCAAACTCCAACCATTACTGAACCCTATTTAACCCTCACTGCCCTTAAACAACAGCCATCCATGACCCATAAGAACTCCTCATCACCCTAAACTACTCATCCTTGAACCCTGAAAACCCCTTTCAACATCTGAACTCCACACATCCCTGAATCCTTAAAACCCCTTAAGACCCCTCTCCACCCAAAACTACACTCGAGCCTGAACCCTAAAAACTCTTCATCACTCCAGCCACTACTCATAATTGAACCTGAAAAATCCTCACCAGCCCTAAATTCTACCTATTCATGAACCCTAAAACCCCTCAGCACCCTTACACTCCATCCACATCCCTGAAACCTAAAAACACGTCACACACCTAAACACCACTTATTCGTGAACCTAAAATTCTCATCACCCCTACTTTCCACCCATCTCTGAACCCTAAATACCATTTTCTATTCCCAAACTCCAGTCATTTTTGACTCCTAAAACCCTCTAAGCACTCTTAATATTAATAATTCCTTAACCCTAAAACCCCACAGAACTCGTGAACTCCACCCACGTTTAAAGTAAATTTTGGATTTTTCCTTAAAATAATCTTTCCTTAAAAATGATTCTATTCCTTCTAGAATTTGTTCAATATTTCCTTAAAATTGGTTGCCATGATTTGGTTTCCTCCACTGTAGTTTCTAATTTTTTGTTTTCCAATAATTCACACACCTCATACATCTACAGGAGTTATATATGATTTAAGAGATAGGGGGCCAGATGTACAGCCCTAAATTGCATGCACAAACAGGTTTGCGACCCATTTGCGCATGCAAAATGGCCCAGTGCCATGTACAATTACTATTTAGGAATTTAGGAAATTGCGAGTCGCAATTAGGAATTCCGTTCGCAAATCAATGTATGAATGTTTTGTGACCGCAATTGCAGTCTCAAAACTCTCGCAAATTAACACCTTCTTCAAATAGGTGGTAATGCAGTCGCAATTTGGAAAGGGTCCCCAGGGGGTCCCTTCCACTTTAGGACTGTCTCCAGGGACCACTACCTGCCCTTAAAAACTGAAACGAAAATGTTTCATACATATATTTTTTTTAAATACATACAGTTTTCCTGTAAGGGAAACGGGCTGTATTTTTTTTTTAACTGCTTTTTTTAAAAGCAGCCCCAGATATGGTGGTCTGCTGAGCCCAGCAGGCCACCATACATGGAAGGGCCTGTCATTTCCAATGGGCTCGCAAATTGCGAGAGGCTCATTAATATTAATGAGCCTTGCAATTTGCGACCCCAATCGAAATGGCAAACAGTGTTAAACACACTGTTGTACATGGCAAATTGCACCTCGCAAACTGTGACTCGCAAATGGATCGCAATTTGCAAAGCACAATTTTGCTTGTCGTACATCTGGTCCAGGATCTCTGAGGGTAAAGGCTGAAAGCAAAGAATTTTGTTGAAGCTTGGTTCATGCCACATCACTGTATTACTAATGCATTATTATGTTGTTGAAGTACCAAAGAAAGCTGATGCGTCATCATCAATTTCAACATTGGCTCGTCCTCTGTGGGCATTTAGCTTTCTCTGCCCACTCTCAGCTGCCCTACATTCTCTGTGTGCTTGCCCTCTCCCTCCTGCCCTCCATGGTCTGTTGTGCTGCTTCTTTACATACTGGCCTGCCCCACATGGTCAGCTTGCTGCCCTTGAAAAATCCATCTCTGTTCTTCGTTCTTGTTTATGTGCTCTAATCTACTCGCCTGCCCTCTGTGGTCCTTTGTGCTACCGTTGCCTATGCACAAATGAAATTCATGCTTGGTGCCCACCTCCCTTCCTGGGTCCTTGACTCTCCATCTGCGTGCCCCTGCCCCCTTCCACCTGTACCTTAACGTCAGCTTGCTCATGCTGGCCTCCCCTCTGTTGTCAGCTTGCTGCCCCTACCCCTGACTACATTCCCCCATCCTCTGCTATCCTTGTGAGTGGCCATGCCCCTCCCACCTTCTGTCTGAGGGCAATTGTTCTGCCCCTGCCCATGTCGGCTTGCCCTGAATGTTCATCAGGCTGCCCCTACTGCCTCCTTCCGACCCTTCATAATTAGCTTGCTGTTTTGCCAACCTTCCATCTGTGGTCAGCTTGTTGCCCCTGTCTCACGCCCCTAAACTGCCTCAGATGTCCATCAGCGTATACCTGCCCTCCGACCACCTGCCCTCCGTGGACAGTTTGCTGCCGTGTGGTGCCAGCCTGCCCTCTGAGATCAGCTTGCTGCTCCTAACTTGCCCCATTCTCCATGCTCTCTGTTCTCCATGTACAGTCCTTGCCCTCTACCTCTTTCCGTCCATGGTCCAAAGTGCTGTCCCAGCTCATACTGCACTTTGTGGCCAGTATGCTACCCTTGCTCCTCTCCCCCTTCACTGTTGTCCATCTGCAAGCCCCTCCACTCTCCTTCCTTCCCTCCATGGTCCATTTTGCTGCCACTGCCCCACCACCTGCTTTTCCTTCTTTTAAATTCCTAGAGCACTAGCTATAATTTCTATGAGAAAAAGAATCGCTTTATTTTTTGTTTTACAGTAAATGCTTTAGGTTTGGTATAGCGATTTTCATGAAAATGCTAAATTGTATTAACACAATGTGAGTAACATAATGTATTCAAGAAGCTCTGTATATTTCAACATTGATAATGTAGACCTTGGTTTCAAAATGGTTGTTGTTGCCTGTCACCATCTCATTCATGCACGTAGTCATTCTTTTGTCTTTTAAGTGTAGAAAATATATTTTGCAATCAATGTTTTGAACAAGATGTCATTCTCTCATGTTTAACAATGCTTCATTCTGGATCTTTATTTTGTGCTGTTTTAGAATAGTGAATGCTTTCTCAAGGTTTCACTTACTGGACCACAATTTGATTCTCATGAGAAATTAACCTTGATTGTAACAGAATTTGTACTAACTATAGTGTGCCACATGAGCACCAGAGAAGAGAATTATGATATATGAATGTGGGACTGCCAAAAAATTTGATTTTATTCTGTATCTTTCTTTCTGTAATATGATTGGCTGGGATTTCTAGGCCTTTGCACTTTTACACAAAATGTATGACCTTATTGTATTTCGTCTTATCAAATGAGCTTAACACAGAAGGTTCTGGGAGCACTCTCCCCTGATTCTTAGAAGGAGACACTCTGTCAGTACAATCTCTGATCCCTAAATTATTTACTGAGCTGCATTATACTCTGTTCTGCTATTTCATGATTTGTATTTTATTTCTTTTTCTTCTTGAGCAAAACGGGATTTTTATGTTATTGTGAATGTACGTCAGTTAAAACCTAAGCACTATTTCTTTGTGTTTCATTTTAATATTACATTCTAAATAATGTTCAGCAGTAGAGGCCCGTGGAGGGAGTTCCGTGGGTCGGTGAGGTGGGGCGGGGGAGGGGCAGGGTGGAGGGTAGTAAACACCGGAATATGGATGAACTCAGGTAAGTAAACATTTAAATAAATAAAACATTGCATTTATTTGCACCCTGCATTTCATTTTGCAATGCAGCCCGCGCGCACAACGAAATTCATATTATTTATTTAAATGTTTACTTACCTCCGTTAATCCATATTCCGGTGTTTACTAGCCCCCACCCTACCCCTCCCCCACCCGTCTCACCGCCCTGCGGAACTCCCTCCACGGGCCGCTACTGATGTTCAGTTCAAGTAAAACCATAAAACATAACTAAAATATAAATAATACAAAACATACACAGAGTAATATACTAACTACAAAATGGCATAAACCCCAGTTGGATTCAGAGGGAACAGAAGAGTAATACATAATTAGTAAAATTGTCTAGATCAATCCATGGTACTTATATCTTATACAGTAGACTGTGTATACACACTTTAATATCTCAGTTGGATTCCCTAATTTCAGGAGATTGGGACCAACCATTTCTTCCTTGGGAGTCTGTTGAAAAACAAATAGCAAATGACCAGTTTCAGGAGCTCGACAAAACACAGGGAATAGGCTGGATGTAAACTTAGGGTTTAACCACTTATTGTCAAAATTACCAAGAAACCATTCAATCAATCCCTTTAAGAAATTGGGTTGTTGTTTGACTGGGATTAGAGCCCTGGTCAAGCAGCAACCACAATCCTTGTCAGGGTAAGGCATAAGAAGATCCCAAATTAGCCTGTACTCAACCCCTGGTCCTTTGGCACAAAGCAGTTAGGCCTTACTTAGAGGCAATGAGTAAAGTATTTGTGCAACACTTTAGACAGAAATTCAGTGAGAACACCACTTAACAAGATCCCACACCGTATTAGAAATGTAGAGCTTAATTTAATACATGAAACAAGTCCAAAACAACAAAAATCATTTAATAGAACCAGAGATGATGAATTTTAAAGTTTTTAGAGAAAATTGCACCAAAAGACATAACACGCCAGCTGTGGTCATCTGACAGAATCCATGTGCAGGTGCAAGGTGGCAGCCAAGTAGCCCTTGGAGTCACTCTGGGTGCTGGGTTGAAGACATGCAGTTCCAGTCCTTCCCACCCAGGAAAGAGACAACAGGCAGCAGGTCAGCACAGCAGGGCAGGAATCCAGCAGAGTGCAGTACAGCAAAGTGGCAGCCCTCAACCCCAACCTCAATCATCACATCAGTCCTTCCTCCTGGAAAAGTATCCACAGGTCCAGACGTGCACTGAAGTACTGTGTTCTGAGATCCATTATTGATACTGCCTTTGAAGTGAGGGAGAAGCTTCTAGTGGTTTCCATTTGAAATCCCCATGCATCCTGCCTTACCTCTCCTGGCTCCAGACTAACTACAGGGTGGTTCGCTGCCCTTAGTGTGGAGGCAGGAATCAACCTATTCAGTTATCAGTGGTGCTATGCCCAGCTCCTCCTTTCCATCCTGCCAGTTCTGGCTCACCCAGCTACATCCACTCATGTGAGCAGAGAGAGGCTACAGGCATTAAATGAGTAGGCAAGGAAAATGCCAACTTTCTAAAAGGGAAATGTTCAAAATTGCAATTTGAAATCTGACTTCAGCAGGATTTTAACTTGTGATTTCAGAGTTACTAAACATGAACTGATTATCTCTTCCCATTTGGAAGTTACACTTATAAAATATAATGAGGCAATTCCAATGTTATCCTTTGGGAGAGATATGCCTTGCAATAGTGGTAATACATTTTAAGAGTGTTTCTCTACTAGGACATGTAAAACTTAAAAGTAAAATTCTACTTCTTAAATGTCTAGCACCTTGACCTCTGGGCTGTCCAGGGCCTACCGTAGGAGTAACGTATATGTATTGAAAGGAAGATTTGGGCCTGCCAAAAGGCCTAATTTGTTAGATCTGAATGGCAGTTTAAACTGCACACACAGGCTTGCAATGGCACACCTGAAACATGTTTGAAGGGCTACTTAAGTGGGTGGCACAATCAGTGCTGCAGGCCCATTAGTAGCATTTAATTTACAGACCCTTTGCTAGCACTTTACTAGGGACTTACAAATAAATTAAATATGCCAATTGGGGATTACCCAATGTTACCATGTTTTAAGAAGTGAGCCATGCACTTTACCAGTGGTTACCAGTGGTAATATGTGCTGAGTCCTAAGGCTAGCAAAAACGAGATCAGAAAATGGAGGAGGAAGGTGAGAAGTTGGATGGGGAACCACCCTAGCACTGAAAAGGCCAGCAGTCGTCCTCTAGGTCACGCGAAAGCCACCTTACTAGATCAAAAATCCAATATTTGTGTTTCAGTGTTTTTGCACTTCATCTACCAATATATCTACTGATATACTCTGAGTTGGTCATTAAGAACTAGTGAATAAAACCATGCCCTTGGAAACTGAAACCACGGGATAAAAAACCACAGGATATAAAAAACATTGCTCTAGTCTTTTACCTCAAATAACATCTTCCTATATTTCTCCAAAGTATCTAGGGGTCACATATGTAGCCGGTATAGAAGAGTTTTAAGATTAGCAACAAGAACAATATATTTTAAATCTAGATCAAAGTGAATTGAAATAGTGGGTGTACAGTGGTGCATGTTGTTATTTAAGTGACTTTATTAGGTTTTACATTGTGAGTACAAGGATTAACCACAACAATGCACATTAAACATGCCTGTGCATCAACCATACACTGAGCAGGCAACTCATGTGCAGGCCTACAAAAAACTGATGAGGTCTACTAAATTCAAAAGTGCAATACTGTGGTTTATCTCGTTGATAGGCTCAGTGATAGAACACAATTAACACAAGGCAAGTTTTTACATTGTAACAATAATGTAGTAGAAAAGATGGGAGGTTGCGGGCAGGTTAAAATAAGGAGGGAATGAGTGAGGGAAGCTAGAGTGTATAGGAGTGAGGAGGTGGATGGAGAAAAGGTAGAAAGGGAAAAGAGGGAGAAGACAGGAATTGGGGAGAGTATGTTCAAGGAGGGCAGCCCACCCATTACATGCACATAGAAATGAGATCAAAAAGTCCAAATGGGTGTGTAGTCCTTGGTCTAGAGCTGACAGTTCAGCTTCGAATCCCCAAGTGGGCATAGTGGTAACACAATGGGCTGGGGACTCTGTAGAGCGCCACTAGTGGCAGGTATAAGCAGTGTCATGGAGATTTGAGGAACCCGTGAATGCCGCTAGAATTTTCCCTAGGCAGTCATTCAGTCTCTCTATATTACATTCCTAAGATGCCATTTTGTACATGTTCTGAAGCGAGGAATCATATAATGGGCAAACACCTATGCAAGAAAGCTGGAATTACACATCGTTGCTATAGCCAGCTGCCTGGACAGTTGATTTATGATGTCAGGACTTTTTACAGTATTGTGGTGAAGAGTCAACTGAGGCACGGCGGATCTACAAAGGAAAACAGTATTCCTGATGATGGCTGTCACAGAAGCCCAATATTGGGCCAGCAAGAGACATTCCCATAACATGTGTACAATATCCCCCTCCAGGGATCCGGAGTGGCAGTAGGTTGCTGTGGAAAAAAGTAATGAACGTCTAAGTCAGAGGGACATCCAGGGCAATTTGCATTTTATTCCGAGTCTCTTGCTTTTATATACCAAATGGCTGACTGACTCTTCGCCATTTATTTTGCCTCCTGTAATGATTTAAACCTTTAATAAATCTTAATGGTTTTCATCATAATACTTGTCAGAGTTAGAAATTGGGTCACTAGTTTGCAGAGGTATGTAACCAGTCCAAGTAGGGACCACAATTCTACTCAGGGTTAGTCAGACACACACCCTAAACTAGCCTGTGCTCACCCTCTGGTAGCTTGGCACAGAGAAGTCAGCCATAAACTAAGAGGCTATGTGTAAAGTTTGTGTGCACACAACACACAGTACAACAGTGAAACCACCACAAAAAGACTCTCCACCAGATTAGAAAAATGGATTATAATGTTATAAATACAACAAGACCAAAACAACAAATATCTAATCAGTAGAAGTCTAAATATGAATTTTTAATAATTAAATGAAAAAATAGCATTTGGAATCAAATCGCTCCCAAAGAGTTCATTGGACCAGAACAAAGTAATGAGCTCAGGCCACCAGCGATGGAGCACAGGCCAGCTACAGAGCCCATACAAGATCTGCTGAGCCGAAGAACTTTAATCCTTGGCACAGCACGAGATATGTTGGTGATCTCCACTCCAATAGGTTGTTGCGTCACGAAACTGCGGCGATGCATCGCTTTCGATCAGCGAAGTGCAAGTTCCGATTGAGTTGGTTTGAATGCGATGCACCAGGTTAATCCATGCTGGAGGGGCAATGCGTGGATCTTCTCCAAACAGTGGTGGCAATGTGTTGGTTCCAAAGCAATGTTTCAGGAGCCGATGCAGTGGTTCTGAGTGCGATGCACCCCCTAGTCCCTGCAAGAGCAGAGATAGGTCGATCCTGATCTTGCAGCAAGAGATGTGTTAGTTCCGTTTGGTGCAATGGTGTCGATTCACAGGTTCTGGTTCCTGCAGTAGCAGTGATGTGTAGATTCCGATCTCGCAGCAGGAGATGCATCAGTTATGATACTTGCAAACGCATTGGTCCACATGTTCTGGAAGATGCGCAAGAGCCCTGTACTAGATTGGCACCACTTGGCAAAGCAAGAATTACAACAAATAAAGTCCAGGTGCTGAGATAAAGATTAAAGTGAATTATTTGATATCCCAGAAACAGGAGGCAATCCAACAATTCTTTGTAGAGTTCTGGGATATAGAGATGCAGGTCCAGGCCTTCTCACTCCCAGGCAAGATGAAGCAGGCCACAGGGCCCAGTATTTATACCCAATTGGGCCTGTGAAGTAGGAAGGCTTCAAAGAGATGCTTTGAAGTGAACCTCGCCTTTCCTGCCCTGGCTCCAGACTCAGTCTAGGAGGTTATGCAATTGTTGGAATGGGTGAATACAATGTCAATGATTACAGTGATATGTGCAGGCCCAACAACAGCAATACCAATAAATGCAATATCAACGTATGCCATACTCTGTGCTCGTACAACGATGACAGTACTCATCAATGCAATGTTAATGTATGTCATAACCTGTACCTGCACAGTATCGATGACACCAGCAATTTTAGATCAATGTATATCATAATGCATGCTCAAATGACGATACGGTTACTAGTAATTACAATGCCAATGTAAGTTATGACCTAAGCAAACCAAACTGTGTCAATACCAGTAAGAACAATGTAAATGTATGCTATGACAACTGTATGCACAATGTTAAGGATGTCGATGAAAATGATAACGTTGACTGCCATATTATTTTCAGAAGTTCCAATGAAGTCACATCATTCCTGTCGGATTCCCCCATGTGACCTCCCCATCAACTCAGAGTCAGAGATATGTAGTTCGACAAGTCCTATGACCTACACCCACACCTATCAAATACCAGATCACAGGTGGGGCTTCTCTTAACCTAAAGACAAAACGCTCCCCCAGGAAAAATGCTGATCGACCCCACAGATAGATAGTTACACCACTAGCAGGTCCAAGGAAATTGACCCAAATAAAACACTTTTTGGCCAAGGGCACGCGTTCCCCAAAATATCACAAAGCTAGATACCACATGTAGATAGAACATTCAACCAATCAAGGCATTACATGCACACCACACATAACAATCACAGGCTCCTCATGCCGGACATCTGGACATATACACACTGGCCCACACTAGCTCTCTCCGAGGTTGAGCTCCATCTGTGTTCCTGCATTTGTTGATTTATGAGTGAGATGCTTTTTGGAATGTAGAAAATTGCTTTATTGTACCTCCTGAACTGTATATACCGGCGTCCAAAACTTTGTACACTGAGAGATTTTAAGCAGAAGCACTCTGTTCAGGCGCTCTTGGCTGCAGCATTTGATTAAACCAGCTTCTTCCCATTTTGCCAAACCCTCTTGTCTTTTGATTTACTTAAGGTAAACTCATATCGGAACAACATTTTGATGAGCCAGCCAGGAGAGATTAGTTAATCGAGCCTGACTGCTGTTGCAGGAAGGACCACGTCTAAACTGATATGCATATGTGCCAAAAGATCGGTGAGCAAAAGCCATAATTAATTAGAAGGTCTGCTGAATCCACAGGGTGGAGGTCCATCTGGAAGCAGTCGTCATAGGGTAAGAGACTACATCTGATCCTTAGTTCCCACATGTGGCGCATGGCAAGCTAGGACAAGTTCGAACATCACTTTTATTTTTCCCCAATTCAGCATGCTAGAAGAAGGCAAAGGTAGCTACCTGACCTTTGGCCTTAACACATGGTATGCCTCCTCCCTGATTGTGAGTAAGGGATAGCTTTATAGAACAAGAGTATGCAGTTCCTAAGGGGGAACTTTAGGTCTGTACAGAAGTGGGGGTTCTCCTTTTAGAGGCAAGGCCATCACACACCCCAAGGGCTTTCATGCCCCTTGTTTGGGTCAGCACTGCAACGCCCAAAGGGATCTACAGGGGGGATCTTTGCCGGAGGTATTTTCTTTTTGCTGATGTGAGATAAGTGGAGTGGAATGGTGGGTCACGTGTTAAAAGAGTTGAAGTGGAGGGATGGTGTGCCCGATAAAACCAACTAAAGGAATTACATAGATTCTTTATTTACTGTGTGCCTTTGTTATGATAAAAAACAGAAGATTAAGGCCAAGAGCAGGGTATGATGACCATCTCAGGCCCGAGTTAGTGTGTGTGAAAAGAAAAAGGGTCAACATGGTTCATGCATATTTATTATTGAAGGGATCATGACATTTCATCAGGACCAAGGGATCCTTATCTACTCATGTAGGAGATGGTAAATGTGTATAATATCATACCCTAAAATAGTCTAATTTAAAGTATAGTATACCTTCTGGGGCAACCTATAGAGAAAGAGAAGCAACAACAAAATAAACAAAACAAGGTCAACTGGCACAATTATTTATTAACCAGGGTATGTAGAAGCTGGCTGGTACAGTTAGTTATCAACCAGTGTATATAGAACCAGGCTGATCACTACAATAAATAGTTAAAAACTGAAGTATGAGCCAATAGCACACCCATGCATGTAGTTATAGATCATGGATGCAGTGGTGAATAAAAAAGCAGGAATATTGATACAAGATGTCTTGAGGCACCCTGGCGCATGCTCACCTAGCAAAGTGCCAAAGCAGAAGCCGGTAAAACTGCCTGGTAACTCGTGACAGCAACGTACCTAATTGTTAAGTCTAATGGCTCAAGTCGTATGGGCTACGATGAACGCTCATTGGCGTTCCGGTGAACCCGTGGGGTGAAATGAAAGGTTAACCTGCATTTGTAGAGAACAAAGTCCTGTTTGAAAGTTAAACTGGGGAAGAGTGACACGGATGTTTCGGTGATACGGGCCCTTTATAAGTCATTGTAGTAACTGGTGCTTATGTTTGGGAAAGTGCCTGGATGGGGTACAAACAGTTGTGGACTTTCCCAGTGCCGCCATCTGCGAGAGGGACGGGAGTGGCCAACATGTGTCGGTAACTTGGGCCTGGTCAAAGTAAGGCACTGACACCTATGATAAGGGAGGTGCCTTAAGTTGTGCATTCGGTTTTAGTGATGGTTATCGGGAGGCACGAGCTGTAGCTGGATAGAGAAAGAACTGCAGGTATACGGGTAGCTAGGTCTCAGGTAGGGATGCGGGCAATACAGCCTATTGTTGGGGGGGATAGAGAGATGGTACTGACAGTTAGTGGCACTCTTTCGCTCGCCAACCAAAACCTCGTCCTGCTGATACAGGAAGTGAGTCAGCCTGCGGCAGATGGGAGTTCTTATCTGACTGCCTGAAGTTACATTGTCCGGGACTAAAACAAAAATGCCAAATTATGGAGGTAGTCTTGGTGCCATATTGTGTGTAGCGGGCTGCCGTGGTTCTCTAATTATTAACAGGGGACTAGTGAGAGGTGGTTTGTTACAAAAGAGGAGTGGGGACTAATGGCCTTTAACAAGCCTGTATATGTTACATCCCTAAGATATCATTGCAGTGATCAAGCACACAACTAGTTTTACTACCATTACCAACCTAAGATGGCACCCACTTGTAAGAGAAATGTTACTTTCCCCTTATCCAGAGGTTCCAGGTTCCTCCACCATGGTTGGTGCTACATTTTTGTGGAACTTGGTTCCGCTGAGTCCCAAGATGGCTGCCAACCCTTCCTGGTTAAAGTGTTGTCAGCCAATGAAATTTCAGTAGGGTTTCAGTAGGATTTTGGGCTCCCAGATATCTATATTTTTAAACCTCTCTTTAAATATCTCTGAAACTATTGAACAGATTTACAGCAAAACACAAACACCACACTTTGTTGACCGACATCTAGCTTTCTGCCAAATTTGGAGTAATTCTGTTCAGCAGTTCAGGCAGCAGTCGTGTTCAAAAAATGAAAACTCAGGGGCGTGGCCAACTGCACAGGGAAATGGCCGCATGGTAGCTTCGCTCCGTCGCGCCACTCCCGATAAATCTGATAATCTACGACTTGCCCCACCCACAATAGCCTGCTGAGGAGCTCGTTTCACCCTTGTGCCATCCTCTTGTCCTAAACCGAAAACTGGCTGGATTGCCGAGTCTGGGTGGCCGTGGGAAAGCAGAGCTGTGCTGTGGAACTCGGAGATGCTGGGCATGCCAAGCTTAGTTGTGTTTCGATTTAGATACCCGTACACAGGTTTCCTGAATCATGCCCTCATATAGACACAACTCTCATTGCCCTTAGTTAGGTGTAGAATCCCAGTCCTTATTTAGGCATTGCCCATGCAAACCCAATACAGGCATGGTCACCTACATCGGTCCAGCCCACGTAACAACGAGTTCTTAGAAACCAGACTCTTAAGCCATTGGGACTTCCCCTGCTTGGGTTATTGATTTCTCCAAGAACTCATTTATTATGCATGAACAAGTATTCCTTAGGGGTTCATTCATGACGTTCCACTGCCCAACTTTTATGACAATGCTAGTATTCCTAGGCACCTTCCAGGTATAAATATATCTTCACTTACCCTGGCCAACCACGGCTAGGCTACACAAAGTTTTGGAAGGAATTCGAGTACCTGCCTGATGCACTGACCTAACGCTGTCATCCTCCTCACAGAGAATCCAGCTACAGTGTTCTGACTCCCTTCGCGGGGTGTTAGAGATTGAGACCCAGAAAGAGATTCCAACCTCTCTCATTCTAAGGTATGGCGCAGACTAGAGCCTAGAGGGACACTTGGCAATACAAACTATAGCTAAACTATACTATAGAAAACAGCACCTACTTCTTACCTCGTACTACACTTAGGTTAGGTACACTGGGGTAGGACTAGTTAGAAGCACCAGACGAGTAATCACATTTTAGCCTGTGTTATTTATGGATGTACGTCGTTACAACGCGATGTTTTACATCGCAGTACTTTACGACGCATGTTTTACAACGCAAGTCGTTACCACGACTTGCGTTGTTGGGCTGGATAGTGAATAGTTTAATTTACTATTCCAACTCCAGTCCCCATGGATAGTAGGGAAGGAGTTGGATAGTAAATTAAACTATTTACTATCCTGGAGCGCCCCCAGCGCAATTCGTTGTTACAACTTGCGTTGTAAAAGTTGCGTCGTAAGGGAACTGCGGTGTAACATCCGCGTTGTAAAGGATGTTCCCCGTTATTTATGTATGCATTTATGAATATATGTCATAGCTTAAAGACAATGGTTCTGCACTATTATTTCTTCTTACTGCTCACACTGTACGTATTATATTTCGCATTCTGTCTTATGATTGTGTCAGCTCATATCATTTGCACGAGAAAAAAGACTGTTCAATAAACCCTTTTTATTGAAACGCCTTCTATCAATTTCTGTTTAACTCTGAAGAAACTAAGCATGCACGATTGACTGAGGTAAACTGTTATCTATTGTTTCCATGATTCTGAGAACTGTTCCGATTCTAAGGGAAACTAAGTTGTCATGTTTATGCGGTTTTTCAGAAACAAATGCCTTCTTGTTTATTCGAGAAGTTTCTAGTGACCTCTGAGTTATATACTCTATAGAGGCATACTGACCTTAGTCTTATGCAAACATTATAGTGTATATTATTCCAATGAGCAGAGCCTATAAGGGAAATAGGAACTACACTACAGCTTCACTTCGGTTTTGCGCGCCTAATTGAGGCCACGGCGGAGATCCAAGGCCAAAAATCGATGCCTGAGGGGTCAGACAGCATTCGTTGCTGCCGACGAATACCCCTGGTGAGTGCATTGCCCCCGCCTGCCCCGCGAAATCCAGCCTCATCTTTGAGTTGCTCCGCGGGCGAACGGAGGCCCTTAGACGCCAGTATATCCTGAGATGTGGGCTTGTATCTCCCGTACGGGCTGCGAAGATGTGTGGTGCACCCTTCTGCCTTGTGTGCTCACTCAGACCCATCTCTGCACCGGGGCACATTGGTGGGGCTGCACACACAGCTCTGCGGCAGCGGACCCTGCTCCTTTGGGCCCCTTGGGCCCTGCTGGCGAGGCGCTGTGCACCAAGGTTGCGGTGGACTAGAATGCGCTTTTTTGACTAGTGCCAGGGCCACCAATCCAGCTGGGCCCTGCTTACAGACTCTGATGCCATCCCTGGGGGCCCAGGTGCCAGGGGCGGCATTGCAGTGGCAAGGGATGGCCTGTGACCTACCCTACTGTGAACATTCAGGGATTGACGATGCCTAGGGGGCCCTCGCCACCAGGCACGACATACAGCGGGAGCAGCAACCATGGCAGGCCTTGATTTACCTCATAGCTAACTGTTTGGGCCACAGCCGCACCTCCGCATCGCGAGTGCAGGGAAATCGGATCTCATCAATCCTGTACTTGGGCCGCCATATGTTGGGCGGTAGTCGTACTCTCTTCCCCTCCCTCCCTTGCTGCTGTGGTAGCCCTTGGAGCTGCAGCACTCTTGGGTCTGGGACTGACTGGTAAAAATTGACAGGCCGTTGTGGGCTGATTTCACAAGCAGGCGGTAGAGAGTAGCCAGTGTAGCCCCAGCCCCCACCTTCGACACACCACATCCTACTGCACCACTAAGGCGAGTGGCCGCAGCAGACATGGAGTGCTCCAGGCCAAGCTTGAAAAATACGCGTGGCAGAAGGGCCAGGAGGAGAAGCAACCTGGGCCTGAATCCAGCGGAAAGCAACCAGACCCCACATTGCAGGGCATCCTTGCCGCGATAACATCGGTTCGCACCGCCCTGGAAGGTCGTATAGGCACCATCACCATGGAGCTCTCATTGATTAGAGTGGACATGAAGAAAATGGTGGGACGAGTATGCGAAGTAGAAATTACGAACAAGGACCTGTCGACAGACACTGACCTTCTCAAGTGCCAGGTGGCCGACCTTCAGACTACCCATGAAGCCATGGCACTGCAACTCGATGACTAAGAAGGCCGCATGCGGCGCAATAACATCCATATTTTCGGAGTGCCAGAACGTGCCGAAGGGCCTGCTGCGGATCTCTTTGTCTAGGACCTTGTCCTCAAACATCTGCAGCCGAAGGGCCTATCCCAAAATTTTTTTATTTATTTATTTATGTATTTAATGCATTTTTATAAAGCGCAGACTTTACCCGAAGGTGTCAGAGCACTGTGCAATAGAACCAGTTCAGAGTCGAAGCAACGCAGGCAAAAGGCACACAATCTCAAGCACAGCATGAACAGTCTGTACAAGCAAAAGTAAGAATAAATATGACAAATGTTACAATGACTAAAGAACTTCCTGGCGAACAATAGCAGGCCATAGAATCAAAACAATGCAGGCAAAGATAACACAATTTCAAACACAGCAAGCACAGGATGCACAAGCAAAAATATAAACATATTTGACAAATTTACAAAGAACTTCCTGGCGAGGTCTGAGAAGGAGGGAATTAGTTCTGAAAGTGTCTTTGGAATAAAAGAGATTTGAGGTCCACTTTGAAGATCTGGATGGAGGTGATGGCACGGAGCGAAGGAGGAAGCGAGTTCCAGGTTCTCACCGCATTACCTGAGAACGATTGTGCCAACGAAGTTCAAGAAGGAACTTTTCCGCATTCCGAGAGGGTCTTGAGCCTCCAGACAGTTTGAGTTTATTCGCCAGATAGCGAGGGGAGGAAGAGTGCAAAGCTTTGTGGGTGATGCACGCTGTTTTGTAGATAGCTCTAGCCTCGATGGGAAGCCATCGGAGGGAAGACAGGATAGGAGTGATGTGGTCACTTCGTTTGGACCCTGAAATGAAGCGAGATGCTGAATGGAGGACGGATTTGAGGGAGGAGAGGTGAGATTTGGGAAGGCCAGTCAGAAGAGAATTAAAATAGTCAAGTCTAGAGAGAACTAGCGATTGGAGCAAGGTTTTTAGGTCATTCTCTGGGAAGAACCGACGAATCCCCCATAAAAGTCACAGTTGATAACGTGCGCTCTTGGCCATGGAGTTGATGTGTGAGATTAGGTTGAGTCTTTTGTCAAGTATGACACCTAAGGATTTAGCGCAATCCACAATAATGGGTTTACTGTTGAGTAGATTTGATTGATCCATCCAGGCTTGAACAGGAGGCGGAGAGAGAGAGCTAGATATGAGAAGGAATTCCGTTTTGGAGGGATTGAGAATGAGTTGGTGAACTAGCATCCAGTTGTGAATAGTGTTGAGAGTAGAGCTGAGTAGTGAGAGATCATGAGGGGAAGACACCTTGAGGTAGATTTGGGTGTCATCCGCATAGAGATGGTAGAGGATTCCAGATTTGCTTAGCAGGTTCCCTAATGGTTCCAGATAGAGATTGAACAGAGTGGGAGCAAGGATAGAACCTTGAGGGACGCCTTGACCAGCCACCAGTGGAGACGAGAGACTATTTGCAATCTTGATAATTTGGGATCTGTCTGAGAGGAAACAGGCAAACCATTTGAGTACTGTGCCTTCCACGCCCGTTCTCTGATGAAGAATGTTAAGGAGGGTGTTGTGATTAACAGTGTCAAAAGCTGCAGAGAGGTTAAGAAGAATCAGAAGGCACGATTCCCCTGAATCGAGAATATGCAGCGCATCATCGATCACTTGCAGCAGGGCTGTTTCAGTGCTGCTTCTACAGAGGGAGAGTGGTCCACAGGAAAATCCAAGTCCATATCAGTTTTCACGTAGTTTTTTGTGGAAACACACTCAAAAAACTCTGGACCTCTTGAGTTTTTGATTAGTAAAGTTTTGAAGGGGGTAATGAGTGTGTTTAGCATCAATTCTTAATGTCCTTAGGCTCAATCCTTGCTTATATAGTCAGAGTCAGAAGTCCATATTGTGTAGAAAAGTTGCTCTTTATTAATTTAGATAAAAACATTAACAGCCGACACGTGTTTCGCCCCTATGGCGATTTGCGCCAGGGCTTTTTCAAGGCTATTTACAATATAGTTTGTTCTTTACAATTCTTCATCTTTTGTGCTAGTTTCCAAAACAGAATCTGTTTTTTCAAAATGTGAATTTGAGAGGGTACAATCCCTAAAGTGCGTCCTCGGCGGCCTGCTGGATAGTCCTTCCGCTTTCGCGATCACACTGTTTCAGTGCTGCAGTTTTGAATAAAGCCCGACTGGAACATGTCGAGGAGAATATTGTCCATAATGTGTTGGGAGAGTTGTTTTACAACACATTTTTCTGTGATCTTTGAAAGAAAAGGGAGATTGGTGATGGGGCGGAAGTTATCGAGGTCATTTGCATCTGCAGAGGGTTTTTTTTTTAGAAGGGGGTAACCTGTCCTGTTTTGAGGACAATTGGGAGGGATCCTTGACTGAGGAAAAGATTGACTAGCCTGGTCCAGTAGGAATGAGTGTTGGTATATAAATCAACGGCGATGCCACTGGGAATTGGGTCAGAGGAATGGTTGAAGGGTTTGGTTTTGCGGATGCATTTGAGGAGATCAACCTCTGAGATGGCGGCAAAGTTCTGCCAAGTGACTAAGGATTTTTGCTCCTCGATGGGGGTGGAGTGGGTGACCTGTTCCACCATAGATTTTACCTTTTGATCGAAGAATATAGTGAAATCAGTTGCCTTCTTTGATACATCCTCAGGCTTGATGGTTTGGGGAGAACAATTTGGGTTTTTGATGAGGTCTAAAAATTTTTGGGTCTGTTTTTAGCTGATTTGAGGAGGAATCTGAAATGTGGTGTTTTTTCCTGGAAGATGTGTTTGTGGTATATGGATCTTGCTGAACGTAAAAGAGAGAGGTTGGGGTAGATGAAGATTGTCTCCAGTACTTCTCCAAGATTCTAAGGTATTTCCTTTCGTCATAGAGAGCTTTGTTGAACCAAGGAGCTGATGGGGTGGGTCTTTTCCTTTTGCTTTGGAGTGGAGCAACCTTGTCGATTTAGACTGCGAGGATTGAGAGGCAAAGGGGAGTGAGATCGTTGACATCCGTATTGGAGTCTAGACTAGGAAGAGACTGCATAGCAGAATCACATAGAGTCTCAAGATCAATGATTTTTGTGTTGCGGAACCACGTAGAGGTTCTTTTGGGTTGGCCGAGAGTTAAAATGTGAGAGAGGTGAAAACAGAAGTGAATGAGGAAATGGTCAGACCAGTCCACACGGATGGGTGAAGCAGTGGTAATCTGGTCTGATTTGGAAATCACAAGGTCCAGAATTGAGTCCTTGGCATGTGTAATTTCTAAGCAGTGTTGGTCAAGATCGTTAGCGGAAAGAAAGGTTGCAAGCTTGTTGGCAGCCGAGTCTTCCAAAGAGCCCCAGTGGAGATTAAAATCACCTAGGAAGATCTGCTTGTCTCTCTGTGAATATTGGTCACCAATGAAGTCGATGAATTCCTCCATGAAGGAAGAGCAATTACCAAGCGGGTGGTAGATGGTATGGAACCTGAAGGGTGTGCCATGATGAACTTGGAATTCTAGGGAGAGGCATTCAAAGGTGCGAAAGAGGGTAGTGGGAGAGGCTTTGATTTGGAGGGTATTTCTGAAGATAATCGCAAAACCTCCCCCGATCTTGCCTGGTCTGTCGTTTCTGAAAATAGAGTAGTCAGTAGGTAGCAAAAGATCAAATGAAGTGTGAGAGAAGTCATTAAACCAGGTCTCAGTGAGAAAGAGCATGTCAAGATTGTGGTGAGTGATAGTGTCGGAGATTTCCAGTTTGTGTTTGGTTGCAGATCTGCAGTTATGGAGCATACAGTGTAGCTCTGACGCAACTGTTTTGGTGATGTGAGTGTCTGGACTGATGAGGGGGATAGGGATTAGATTCTTGAAAGAGGGGGAGGCTGGTAAATTCTGACAGAAGAGATGGTCTGAATGGCAAATTGAGTAGAGTTGTTAGGAGAAGCGAGTGTAGGGGAAATGACATTGATGGTCTTGTAGGTAGCCAATAGGTTGATAATGTCTGTGGAGGATAGATTGTGGTTGTCTCTATTGGGGCGCGGGAGCAAGGAACTCCTCGGGAGGTTGTTCGGGGAGGGGGATATCTTAGCACATAGGATTGAAATGGACGCTTCAAGCAGGAAATGGACGAGATGAGGGAATCAAGTTTAGTTTCCAGAGAGAGGTGTGCTGAGCACGGAGTGAAGGGTGGCTCAATGGTTAAGGGAGAGAGTGCACTAGACGAAGGAGGACAGGAGGAAGTGGGGGACCGGGGAGAGTGTTGGGGTGCGAGGGTCGAAGGTGGGGGAGGAAGTGAAGTATGCAAAGAAGGGCAGTGGGCTGTGGGGGGCTGGGGGGAGATATGTGATGAAAGGGCCTGAGGGGGGGAAAGAAGGTGGTAGAAAGGAGTGAATGGAGTTACTGAGATATTTTTACTGGTGTTGAGCAGAGGTGAAGAATAGAGATCATACCTAGGAGGAGAAAGTTGAGAAAGTTGAGAAGTAGAAATGGATGGCTGGAGGAGGAGGGGGGAGGGAGTGGGGTAATGGGAAGGCCATGGATATGGTGAGGTGAGAGGAGAAGGGGTTGAGCAGAGAGAAGAGGGAGGGAGGTCAAAGGGAGTCCACACGAGTGGGGAGAAGAGAGAGGGTGCAGGCCAGGTACCATGGGTAATGAAAGGTAAATGTAGGGGTAAAGGCACCAGGCAGAGTGGGGGAGTTGAGCCAAATGAAAGTTGTGGGAGGAGTGAGGGGCTGAGCAGTCAAAGGGAGGGAAGAGGGAGGAATTACCAAGAGGGGAAACAGGGTTGTGAAGCATAAGGGGGAATGTAAGAAGAGGAGAGAAGGGGGGTGAGATCAGTGGGAGGGAAGATGATGGGATTACCAATAGGGGAGGCAGGGATGTGAGGCATGGGAGGGGGGAGAGAAGGTTTTAGAGAGATGGGGATGTGAGAACAGAATTAAGGGTACAAGGAAAGGGGAAGAGCTTAGAGGGGTGAGGAGCAGAGGGGAGGGAGGGGGAGGGTAAGGCGAGTTGATCGGTAGTTCAGATTGTAAGAAAGGTGGATTAAAAAGGGGGAAATGGGAAGGAATAGGGGAGTTAGGGGGTAAGAGAAGGCAGTGGAATAGTGGGGAGATGCAGGATATAGGGATGAAGTGGGGTGTAAAGCAGATGAGGTAAGGGGGAGGTCCAGTTGGGAAGGTGGTAGAATGGGAGGGGAGGGAACGAGAAAAGGGGGGATAGGGTCAACCTGTGATTCTCGGGAGAGCGGTCTAAAGGAATGTGTGGGGGTCAAGGGGGGAGAAAGGGAGAAAAAAGACAAGTTAGAGGAAGAAGAAGAGGAAGAATCTAGAGAGATAGTAGTCGCAGGGGTGGGACGAAAGGAGTGGAAGATGTGGTCAAAGAGAGAGAGACAGGAGTCAGAATGTTCAATTCCATTGAATGTGCTCATCGAGTGCCAGGGAGAAGGGCCAGGCCTGGGGCGCGGCCTCGACCGCTTTTGGTGAGAGTCTTCAACTTTCGTGATAGAGATGTTATCCTGCAAGCAGCAAAAACGGCCCCCACCACTGTCCATAGACAATAGCAGAGTAACCATTTTTCCAGACTTTACGCTACGGGTCCAGAAACAACGTCGCAGCTTCCTGGATGTGAAGTGTGCACTGTCAGAACAAAGCATTAAATATGCCTTGCTCTTTCCAGCCAAGCTGCGGGAGGAATCGGAGGGGAAGGTGTGGTTCTTTGCTAGGCCTGAGGACACTTGGGACTGGCTTGAGGGGTGGAGAACAGTTGGCAAATGACAAGGTAAGCCAGCTGGTGACGGAGGCGGTGGTGACAGGTCAAGCCCGCAGACTGTGTCCCCGTCGGGTGGTCACTCAGAAATGCAGAGCCCAACAGGGTAAGGTTTGGAGGCTTGGCATTGGGATGGCTGGTCTTTGGTCAACGGGACTCGCAACATTGAGTCTTGACAGACACACTGCGCCTTATTGGCAATCCACCGCATACTATATCTTCAGTGCTCTACAAGGGTTTATATAGTTCAACTTTGCATTTATACTGGCCTCTGATGGGGGTGATGATGTTACTCAGGTGAACACACCTTTTATTGGTCCCACTGATGAGATTCATGGTTTGAAAGTGTAATAACTGTTCCTTGGTTAAATTGACATTTTTGAGCAAAGACCTGATAGGCACAGATTGTTCTGCCATCGAATGCTCTTCACTTGACCTCTAACAAAATGCAGATCCTAACTGTCCAGCATTGCGCTGCTCTCTGTTCCAGTGTTTCTGACATTGTTGTTCTTTGAATTGCTTTTTGACTAAAAGTTCACAATGTCCAATTCGCACACTGTGTGGTCGAATGCTGGGGATGCAAGACCTCACATGAATTGATGCTTCAGGAAGTGGGGTTGGACCACGTTCCCAACACTGTTGAGGGTTGGCGACAGGCACTCTGCAAGTTTTGGGTGACAAGTGGTTTTGTACCCGTTGTGCAGGGAGGCAGGGTGAGGGATGGGGGATTAGGAGGTTTGTTTTAGCTGCTTTAAATTATGCTTCTGTAAGATTATTCCGTGTGTTTCTCTTTTTATTGTAGGGTCCAGTTATTTTCTGCAACGATTTTCCTTCTTCATTGTAGTATGTAATAGGTATGTTCGTGTGTCAAGTAGTTCTGTGCAGCACTTCTCCTTTTCTAAGGCACTGCATGTCCACAGTCAAGTCTCTATCGCATCACCATGGGGAGAGCAGGAAGTGGGTAGGGAAGTGTCCATTAGTCCCCTTGCACATTCTATACACGGTCTGAGTTACTGACACATTCCATGCCCACCTACATTCACTTCCCACATGGTCCAGCCATGGGTATGCCCTCTGTTTCATGGCTCTACACTACTAATTTGACTATTCACACATGGGACCCTACTTAGCTCTTAAACTCCTCACATGGAACGTTAACAGCTTTGGAGATAAAAACAAGCGGGGTATAGTTCTCCAGTACCTAAAGCGACAGGCGTCCGGCATTGTCCTTCTCAAGAAAATACATTTAATTGGCAACTCATGCAGGGTTTTGAATAGGGATGTCGGTTGGTCGCTCACTCAGGGTTTACTTCAGGTTCTCGTCTGGCCAGTGTGCTCCTCCGCAGAGGGTGTCCGTATATGATACACAGGGCTTGGTCGGATGAATAGGGTAGGTATGTAGTGCTCTCTGGCACCTGGGAAGGACAGACTCTCAATGTTGTATCCACGTACAACCCCGTGGACTGCAACATCCTACTCTGAGAGACCTCGGGCGCTCTTGTTTGACTTGCCCTTGGGGTTATTGGTGCTGTTTTTCTTTTCAATCTAGCACTAGATGGCACCAAGGATCACCTCCCTCCTTTAAGGGACCCCCTGGTGGGATCTCAATTGGCAGAGTTCCTGTTCACTATGGGCCTGATGGATATGTGGAGATAGCTTAATCCTACAACCGTGCAATTCACATTCCACTCTGGGGCTCACGCTCAGGATATACATGTTTTCACTGAATCCAGGTGATTTGTGCGGGGAGTCTCTGACCATTCCCCCATCCTCACGACACTCACACTCGGACTACACAAGCACTGCACCTCCCTCACCATAAATCCCTGGGTGCTCAAGGTAACCCACATCATGGAAATGAAACTTACAGAAGCTGACTATTACTTTAAGGTGAATGTGAGGTCGGTCACCTCAGCCCATGTATTGTGGGGAGATGTTCGATGCCGTTATGAAAGGTAGAGCCTTATCGTTGATGGTTGGACACAAAAGGGAGTGTGTGAGTGACTGTATGGGTGAGAGTGGGTATAGAGTATCTGAGTATATCTATGAGTGGGTATATGAGTGTCTCACTGGGTCTGGCAGTGGGTGTGTCAGGGTCTCAGTGGGTCTGTGGATACATACATGAGTGGGTGAATGGGTTTATAAGTAGGTATGTGAGTCTTTGAGGTAGGTCTGTACAGTGTGTGAGACTCACTGAGTGAGCCTGTAAGTGGGTCCATTAGTACCATAGTGGGTTTGTGAGCGGGTACGCGAGTCCCCAGTTTGGGTCTGTGGATGGTGTAAGAGTCTCTAAGTGGGTATGAGACAGTGTGCATGAGTCTATGAGTGGGTCTCTAAGTAGGTTTGTGAGTCTCTGAGTGAGTCTATACATGGGTGCTTCACTCTCTGAGTGAGACTGTAAGTGAGTGCATGAGTACCTGAAAGGGTGTGCGAGTGGGTACATGAATATCTGCGTGGGTATGTGACTGGATGTATTAGTGTGTGAGTGAGTATGTGAATGGCTATGTAAATGTCTGAGTGAGTTTGTAAGTGCGTACATGAGTATGTGACACTGAACCACAAATGTGTACAAATATATACATATTTTTTCTTAATATTTAAACTTTCTGTAAATGTTGCATCCAGCCAATCAGAGCGTTCCCACTGACACACACTTTTGCAGTTTACCTTGAACATGTTGTGATTTAACCACGATCATCGCAAAACTGCTGCGAAATATCAGTGACCAGAAATATCACTATTTTGTTCAGATTCAATTTCACAAAAATTATTGAAGAGAGTTGCACCTTATAACAAAAAGCACAATCTGCATAACAATATACCAACATCTACCTGTCTGCCAAATTTGGTGTAATTCTGTCCAGCGGTACTGGTTGTAGGTTCGACAATGAGTTCATATGAGTATTAAGATTACAAAGGTACCCTTATTTTACACCCCTGTTTCTTGGTCCCCAATGCAAGGATCACCCCCAAAGTTTCCATGACACACAGAACCTGTTGACACTGTTTTTGGAAACTTTCATGCAGATTAGTCAAACAGCAACAGAGCCAAGTTAATGCGCTTCCTATGAAAACTAGGTCTTAACTATAACTACCTACTTGTGACCGCCAGTATGTAATATGTATAAATATATATATATATATATATATATATATATATATATATATATATATATATTACCTACTGGCGGTCGCCAGTAGGTAGTTATAGTTAGGATCGTTTTCCATAGGATATCCGCAACATTCTATTGGGAATAACTTTGGCGCCGAATGAGGGATCTGCCTGTAATTTTCCTTAACTTTGCTTCGCTCCTTCCCTGAAAGTTTCGGGGGGATCCGTCAAGCGGGGGCCGAGATAAAAGGGGGTCCCAAAACGTGTTTTTCCCATGTTAATTTCAATAGGGCGGTTGGACTCACTTTTAGCCCGAACGGCTGAATGGATTCCCACCAAACTTGGCAAAATTGTAGGGACTGGTACCCCGATGTGCCTTTGCTAGATCTCAAGATATATGCTCCAGTGGTTTTTACGAAAATTAACTTTGAAAAAATATATATTGGGCCACATTGGGCTATATATATGTTAGAGCCCAAATGTAGCCCAATGTAGCCCAAATATGGCCACCAGAGACAAAAAAAACAAATGTAGCCCACATATCAGCCAGATGTAGCCCAACTATAGCCCAATGACAGAATGTCCCAGAGTGTTCTAAAGAACAACTAGAGCGCTAACAGTCTTACTTATGACAAAAGTATGGCACACCTGAAGTCATCTTGATTGGAATAAAGTGTTAACACTTAAAACATTTAATTTGCAAAGGAACAAAATGAGGGGGTTTATTTTGCCATAGAAATTATGATTAGTGCTGAAGAAAGAAAAATTAGGGCACATTTTGAGTGACTTCTCAAATCCTCTTATATTTCATTAAAAAAATTCTGATATGCAGTCTCCCAAGATGGCCACCAGAGACAAAAGAGCCCAAATGTAGCCCAAATATCAGCCAGATGTAGCCCAACTATAGCCCAATGAGAGAATGTCCCAGAGTGTTCTAAAGAACAACTAGAACGCTAACAGTCTTACTTATGACAAAAGTATGGCACACCTGAAGTCATCTTGATTGGAATAAAGTGGTAACACTTAATACATTCAATTTGAAAAGGAACAAAATGAGGGGTTTCATTTTGCCATAGAAATTATATATATATATATATATATATATATATTAAACACACGAAGAGTTTTCCCCCTTAGAAGAGCCACACCAGCAGTTAGGGACAATTCCGTTTATTAACAGAAAGCTTCAGCAAAGCGGAGGAAAAACCACCAAAGTTATAGTTTGCCTTCAAATCTGCCTGACGCGTTTCATACTCCACGAGCATTTCTTCAGAGGCAAGGCGTCCATGCACAGTCATTCGCTAGTGTTCCTTATAGGGGTGTTCCAAGCTCACGCTGTACTGCACAATAGTCTCTCTGAAAATGACCTTTCTGCCAACTGCCGTCAGTCGGGTGACTGCAGCAGACACCGCATCAACGCGGTAGGGCTTCTTCCACGGCCGGGACCAGCCGTATTTATCAAACACACGAAGAGTTTTCCCCCTTAGAAGAGCCACACCAGCAGTTAGGTACAATTCCGTTTATTAACAGAAAGCTGCAGCAAAGCGGAGGAAAAACCACCAAAGTTATAGTTTGCCTTCAAATCTGCCTGACGCGTTTCATACTCCACGAGCATTTCTTCAGAGGCAAGGCGTCCATGCACAGTCATTCGCTAGTGTTCCTTATATTCATAACACCTGCCCAAGTGGGCGTCGGCTCTCGCAGAGCCTAATGGTGTATGTAGTTCCATATATATATATATATATATATATATATATATATATATATATATATATATATATATATATATATATATATATATATATATTCACTGAAAAAACCATAGGTTTCACACCAGTTATAGTTAGGAATTAGCATTTAAAAAACCTATTAAATTCACTGAAAAAACCATAGGTTTCACACCAGTTATAGTTAGGTGGAAATTTTACTCGCATAAAACCATTGAAATTCCCACGTTATAGTTAGTTGGACTCACTATAACTTGCGCGTGCAATGCACTGCTGATGACGTCACATATTACATCACTCATGACATGGTCAGTGACATCACTCATGACATCACTGATGACATCTCAAATGACATCACTGATGACATCATCCAGTGAATGTGTATTAAAAAGAGTAAGGGCCATCCCTAGAGACTCCCTAATCACTCCGAAATCTGCCATCAAGGATAGGGAAGATGAGAAAGGGAAATTCAGACTCATAACTCCCTTCTCGGCTGGAGCACAGGACCTTAGGTCAATGATGCGCAAAAATTGGCACATTCTCACCACTGACAGTATCATCAAAGATGATTTACCGACCCACCCGCTTATAACATTCAACAAAACTAGATCCCTTCGAGATTATCTAGTGACCAGCCACCTAGAAAAACCACTCCCGAAAAGTAACACCTTAAAATCGATGAGTGGGTTCTTTCCCTGCGGGAAATGCAAAGCATGCGCAGGAAGCAGGAGAGTTCTTGCAGTGGAGAACGTAGAGACAGGCAAAAAACTGCATATAAAACAGTTTATAACTTGCAGTACTCCCCTAGCAGTGTATTGTTTGGTTTGCCCCTGTGGCCTCCGCTACATAGGGAGCACCATTAACATGCTCAAGTTGCGGATCCTGGAACACCTAAGGGCCATTGACAAGGCCGACCAGGCTTATCCGGTCGCCCGGCACTTTGCCGAAAAGCATAATAGGGACCGCAGTCAGCTTCAGTATTTTGGGCTTGATACCATCAAAACCAATGCTAGAGGGGGTGACCAATTGCGACGTCTCCGTAGGCTGGAGTCACGCTACATCATAGACCTCTCTACTAAGTGGCCGAAAGGGATGAATAGCGGGGAAGAAATGGTCTTTCATCTAGGCAAAGCATAATAGATGATTGTTAGATCTATATGTACTCCGTTTCAATGGATCTGTTCTGTATTATGAAATTTAATTCTGTATGTATAGCACTGTATATATTGTCACTTAGATATAGGGGTGTGTATATAAAGTATATGTGGGTATATATCTACAAGAGGAGACATCTAGGATGAATTGAAAAAAAACCCTAATCTCGCTAATGGCTCCACTGTCCCCACCCGGCGGATGGGATGGAACCAATGTATACACATACCCTCACTGTTAAATAAGTGGCAATTTAATGGATCAAGGGGCTCTTTGATTCATTTGAGTTATGCCAGAATGATACTAACTGGATAGTTTTAGTGGGATATCCACGTAGTCTTTGGCACCTCGCGCTATCTGCTGGTTGCCTGAACATAGGTATATCTGAGCAATTATATTGTAAATATGTTGTACATAGGTTGTATATAGTAGGTCACCTCTCATTAGTGTAAGAGGACCATTGCCGATCCACGGCTGTATCAAACATTATATGGAAGACATATGTTATAACATACAAACTTTCTCCCGCAAAGACGCACATCTACCTATCTATAGGGAGCAATACGTTGAGAATATGCAATATATGGTGTTGCGAATATGTAGATAGATATGTATATATGTATATACTTACCATTACAAGATGGCGCGCACTGGGAGGATTGCAGTCCTCTGTTGATATCAACTGAGAGGTGTTACCTGTGTACGCAATTACCTATATTAAGTGTGCCGGTTTCTTCATGTGTAAACACACTGACGAAGGCCTAGTGCTGAAACGCGTCTGTGGCGTACTTGTAGTTAATAAACTACCGTGTGAGCAAGAAAACCTCCGAGTGCTGTCATTTCTTTCCCGGGATCCTGGGATGGTGAAGAGCGCAATATATATATATATATATATATATATATATATATATATATATATATATATATATATATATATATATATATATATATATTCACTGAAAAAACCATAGGTTTCACACCAGTTATAGTTAGGAATTAGCATTTAAAAAACCTATTAAATTCACTGAAAAAAACCATAGGTTTCACACCAGTTATAGTTAGGTGGAAATTTTACTCGCATAAAACCATTGAAATTCCCACGTTATAGTTAGTTGGACTCACTATAACTTGCGCGTGCAATGCACTGCTGATGACGTCACATATTACATCACTCATGACATGGTCAGTGACATCACTCATGACATCACTGATGACATCTCAAATGACATCACTGATGACATCATCCAGTGAATGTGTATCTTTCTGAAAAATAAATATTTTTTATATATGTATATCTAAAGGTTGATGGAAGAATAAATGGGTAAATAAATGTCTAAATGGATTTTTTTTTTGTAAAATTGATTGGTTAACTGACTTATTAAATGTATCTTAGTGAATACATATATTAGCGAGTAATGTTTAAATATTTAAATATCTGTATCTGTGTCTCACTTTGTGTATAAGTGGCTGCATGGGTTGGTGAGTAGCTACATGAGTGTGTATATGGGTTATTAGTTATTTTTTTGAGTATCAGTATCAGTGTCTGTATGGTTCGGTGGGGGATATTACTTAGAGCACAGATGCATGAATGAGTGACTCACTATTTGTATGTATTTTGAAGACAGTATGTGTGCAAGACTTTATGGGTGGATGATTGTGTCTATGGGTGGGTTAGTGAGTATGTGTTTTTATAATTGATTGTTTTAGAGAGTAAATATGTTTCCGTTTCTGTAGAAGTATGTGTAGTGGTGTGTATATAGCAGTATAATCAAGTAAATGTTTTTTTGATAGTTTATTTGCATGTGTGAATTTGTGTGTGAGTAACTATATGGATGAGTATTAGTGTGTAACAGGATGTATAGGTCTATGAGTACATATGATGAGTAAGTACATGCATGAGTGACTATATAGAACTGTTGGTGAATGAGTGGATGTGTATGTAGATGTTGGAATTACCTAATAAGTTGTTGTAATTGGTATTAGTTTCTCCTTTTTTAGGAAAATGTTAGTTTCTATTTTTGAATGTGTGTGTGTCAAAGGTTATTTTATGCTGATAGGAGGTCTGCCACTTTGTCACAAGGATGTTGTCATCAGTGATGTCATTTGAGATGTCATCAGTGATGTCACTGACCATGTCATGAGTGATGTAATATGTGACGTCATCACCAGTGCATTGCACGCGCAAGTTATAGTGAGTCCAACTAACTATAACGTGGGAATTTCAATGGTTTTATGCGAGTAAAATTTCCACCTAACTATAAATGGTGTGAAACCTATGGTTTTTTCAGTGAATATATATATATATATATATATATATATATATATATATATAAATATATATATATGTATACACAAATGTATGTTTGTGTGTATATATATATATATATATATATATATATATAACCTACTGCCAGTCGCCAGTAGGTAGTTATAGTTAGGACCCATTTTCCATAGGAAATCCGCAACATTTTGTTTGGAATAACTTTGGCGCTGGTTGACGAATATTCGCAAGATTTAAAAAACTGGTGGGGCGCTCCGGTCTGCTCCAATCCTAAAAGTCTTGGGGTGATTCGTGAAGTGGAGGCTGAGAAAAAAAAGGGGTCCCAAAACGTGTTTTCCCCATGCAATTTTCCATAGGTACTATTCATCGAGGCTACAGCCCGAACGGCTGAACGGAATTAGACCAAATTTGGAAAAGTTGTAGTCCTTGGCTCAGACTCGTGCCTTTTGCTTATATGGTGTAAATCTGTTCAGTAGTTCCTGAGAAAATTAAAATTAAAAGTACATATATATCTATGGCCTTGGTGGATACGCGCATCTTTCGCGGATTATAAGCACACCGTCCCGATCACGTGCATAATACTGATTGGCTGTGAAGTGGATGTCAACATTCGAAACCAGGAAGTGATGGCAGCCATTTTGTGCCTCAGTAGAAGTGAGGATCTAGAAATTAGTGGGACAAGTCTTTAAAACGTATAAAGGGGGCAGGTAAGAAATATTTTGATTCTCTAGACCTGCTTAGGGGGTGCCACAAGGACCCCTAGGGCCCCAAAAATATTTTTTTTGTTGTTGAAAAAACTGAGAAATGTGCGCTGGGTGCATGGATCCGCCGTAAAAAAAATAAAAACGAAGTGCGGGCTCCTGTGCTTGTTTAAAAATTAGCTACCTGGGAAGGAGAAATCCCGGGGTCTAAAATATTGCTTTTGAAGCAGGGGCCGAGAAAAAAGGGGGGTCCCAAAACGTGTTTTCACCATGCAATTTTCCATAGGAATCGTTCATCACGGCTACAGCCCGAACGGCTGGAAGAAATTACACCAAATTTGGCAAAGTGGTAGTCCTTGATTCAGATTCGTACCTTTTGCTTAAATGGTGTAAATCCGTACGGTAGTTCCTGAAAAAATTACAATTAAAAATACATATATATCTATGACCTCAGTGGATCCGCGTATCTTGCGCACACTCTAAGGGCACCGTCCTGATCATGCGCTGAATGCTAATTGGCTGTCAGCTGGTTGTTAACATTCGAAACCAGGAATTGGTGGCAGCCATTTTGTGCCTCGGTAGAAGCGAGGATCTAGAAAATAGTGGGACGAGTGTTCAAAATGTATAAAGGGGTCATGTAAGAAATAATTTGATCATCTAGACCTGCTTAGGGGATCCCACAAGGAGCCCTAGGGTCCCCAAAAATATTATTTTTTGGGGGAAAAAACTGACAAATGTGCGTTGGTTCATGGATCCGCCGGAATAAAAATAAAAACGAAGCAGGGGCTCCTGTGCTTGTTTAAACATTAGCTACTTGGGAGGGCCATATCCCGGGCTCTAAAATATTACATTTGATGGGGGTCCAGAGGGGCACTGTAGCCCGGGGACCGCCATTCCTCAGTGCTGCAAAATAAATGGGTGAGGGAGCTCAAAGGTCCGTCTAAGCCCGATAGAGTTGAAATGTAGGTGTTCTCAGTGGGAAGGTAGGTATTTCTATGATAATAAAAAAAGGAAGAGGGAGGTATGACAATAGCGTTGTATTTACAAGGCAACCCTGGATTTGAGGACCGATAGGAAAACACTTGCTAATTGCGGTTTATGTCAGATCCTCACAACTGTTCTCAAGTAGTCTTAAGTATATTTAATATGCGCTGTGGATTGATATGTTAAGTCCACAGTCTTATATTAATAAGCTTTTCACTTGCGAACATAAATTATGGCTGTATTTCTCGCGATATTGGGGGCACATTTGCAAGGATAGCATTAAAATGATCATAGCTTTAGCAATAGGAAAGTGTTGTTAAAGCGGCCTTAATGGCTTAATAATAGGCTTTTGAGAATTTGTGAGAATTCCAATTGTAGCCCAGGTTTACACCAGAACATGTTAACGCTATCCTTGATAATATACTCCCAAGTTTGCTATGGCAGGGCGAGAGCCTCGGCTCTCCCTCTTGCATAGCAACCAGTAATGTTGAAAAAAAAATTCAGTAACATAAGAAAGGATTTTGAAGTCCATTATTGCCGTTTTAGTGGTAGTTTGCTGCCGTTAAAGTGGCGACAATTTTAATGCCGTCCTTGTAAATATGCCCCTAAGTATTGTAATCTCGACAATTCCGTCTCCCTTTTAAATAGGCAAAACGTATTTAGTGAAGTGCATTATGAGTCGTGAAGCAACACTGTCTAATTGTGATCGATAAAAGAATTAGAAGAGTTGTGTACTTCTTTTGCTCGCAATGTGCATAGGGGCAGATTTACAAGTTCCTTTCGTCACTATTGCATCACTTTTAACATGGGAAAAGTGACGCGAAAGTGGTGCAAGGGGCTTGTAAATCTGCTACACAGTGTTCTGTCTTAGTTTGCTTTCCTTTCGATCATGTAGAGCATCCTGGGTAAATATAATGGTTTCTGTACAGCCGGTACCTTTCAACCCTACCCCAAACTGCTTACTGCCTGTTGCCAGAGTAACAGTTCATGGAACACTTAAGTGAGCACACAGGCTACAAGTTCACCGCACAATGTTGCTAATCCAAACAGTTACTGTGCTGGAGGTTTTAAAAGTTTCCATAGGAAAAGTTAATCGCAGCTACAGACTCTTGTAAAGAGCTGGTAAAGGGTTAGCTCAGTTTTATATTTCTAGTTATCAGTATCATTTCCATTTTAATTGTTTAATGTTTTCTAAGCATATGATTATCACACTAACTAATAGTGAAATGTTGTCAGAAATAGAAGATGTATATACTTTTTTATTAACTTTTATTAAAACAATAATAAATATCTAGAAACGTAACTTTAAAATAACAATATAATAAATAACTAGAAACATAAATTTAACATAAAAATATAATAAAATGTTCGATGGACTCCAATGGAAGGAGGGTAGGTAACCTGCAAAATAAAAATGAAAATACGTGTTTAAAATTAGATTGATGTGACTGAATGAGGTCAAAGTTCACAAATTAAGGTAACACTTGGCAATATTTGTTAATTTGCACGTCTGCAGTGTGCCTGATACATTCCACCTCTCTTTTAGGCCCGCGTTCAAGAGGTGTCTGTACGGAAGTGCCTACTGCGTCAGATTTACAGTATTTACCAACAGGTTTTTTAAATGATTCAGGGATGAGACAGAATTAGGTGAGAGATCACGTCCTTATGCAGGACAATATTTTTTACTTCAAACGCATTTAATCTGAGGCATTGTGTATCTAGGCCGCTCTGCTTACATTGTGTAAACACTGTGGCGAACTTGAACTCAGCTTTGGTTCTACACTGCAGACTGTATTAAATTCAGCCTTGATTTTTTTAATGACAGAGTTGACAGCAGTGTCCATACTTTAAAAGAGAAAGAGAAACAATGTGAGCGAGAGTGAGAGAGAGAAGGAGAGAAAAAACAAACATTAAAAGTGTGAGAGAGAGAAAGCAATAGATGGAGCAGTTCATACTGGAGAAAATCTTTGTAGCTCACCTTGTTGCCTCAGTTGTGTGTCCAAGCCCGTGCCAGTTCATAGTGCACCCCCAAGTTTAGTGATCTGAAAGATAGTATAGAGTTAGTAATAGCATAGTACATACAACTACACAAGTATATTTTTGCTTTATGTCGTTGTACACTCAGGCGCTGTTTTTCTTCCAAAGTACTATACTCCATGCACTCCGACTGCATAGCGGTGAGGTCTCATTACTGCGTACTCAGACTGTTGCACCCCATTGACTCCCAGAGTCTGAAGCTGAGTGCTTTTTCTTGCACACTCAGGGGCAGATTTAAAAGCTCCTTGCTCCACTTTTGCGTTACTTTTCCCATGTTAAAAGTGATGCAAAAGTGGTGCAAGGGGCTTGTAAATCTGCCCCTCAGACTGTTGCAACCTATTCACTCCCACTGCCCGGAGGTAATTGTACATTCGTACGTAGTCAAGCTGCTGCACACTACCCACTCTCTCCACCCACAGATGACTTGTCGTTGCTTCAGAAACAAGCTTCTTTGCTCACCTTGCGCCATTGGCGCGATGCAAAGAGGGTGCACCAAGTGTCGAAGCAGCCTTCTCAGATGTTGTTACGATGGCCACGCATCATCGCAGAATCCTCAAACGTTTAGCTTTGGAGCTGTTGGGTTGGGGGATCGCCAAGTTGTGAAACACAACCTGTAAGATAAAAAGGAAGTTAACATTGTGCATCATTTATTTATCAAAGGAGAGAGGAAGTGAAAGAGTGACTGAAAATAATATTTGCAGCTCACCTTTCTGTCACCGGTGTGTCTTTCACCATGTGCTGGGACATAATGCACCCTGAAGCTTTACATCTAAAATATAGTAAAATAAAGATGTTATGATTGGTAATTGTTACTATCTTAATGTGGAGTAGAATTACATCGCCCTTTCACACACCTTCCCTCCCGCATTTAAAAAACAACTATTTGTACAGTTCCAACTTGTTTAATTGGCTTAAATTTGTGTAAAATTACTATAGTAGTAATGTTTTTTATCCGGTTGAGAAAGCAAGTGGTGCGCAGTGATACACATGGTTTAGATCATCACAAGCGACGGACATTTAACCGATTATAAAAACTTTCCTGCTATTGAAAAAAAAATACAAATGCAATAAGATACGATATATAGGACTGCGTACGCCTAAATCGCTACATCGCCTTTTTGTATCCAGTCTTGTGCACCCCATCTACTCCCTCCTCTGCGCACCCAGGTCTGACTGCTCACCTTTTCGTGGACAGGGCACCTTCTACATTATGCAGTCCACCAAGAAGTCTCACATATGGTGCTGAGTCTTGATATCGCTATGGCTAAGGACATACTTGTGCTCTCATCATCATCGCAGGTTGCTCACACGCTCAGCCCTTACGGTACCACTAACTCAGTGACCAAAGAGGCCATGCTCGTAGTGGTGGGCCCCCCTGCTCTGTGGTTCAGGCCTACATGAGGTGCCTGAACCACTAGGACGGGCCATCACAGCGCTTGCAATGGGAGCAACTCAAAAATGGTGTAGAGCACTTGCGCCCCATCTTTTTTATTGCTAGGGTCACATGTGTAGTGATGTATGTGCTGGGGTATGCAACGGTTACCACGCATTTTTTACAACGCGGTACCGTTACCACGCTACTTTTACCACGCAAGTCGTTACCATGACTTGCGCTGGGGGGCGCTCCAGGATAGTAAATTGTTTAATTTACTATCCAACTCCTTCCCTAGAGTCCACGGGGACTGGAGTTGGAATAGTAAATTAAAAAATGTACTATCCAGCGCCCCTCCACGCAAGTCGTGGTAACGACTTGCGTGGTAAAAGTAGCGTTGTAACGGTACGCGTTGTAAAAGTACGCGTGGTACCGTCATACATCCATGTGCTGGATGGGTGTGGTGTGGGTGTATACCAACCATGTGGGAGTGTGTGTGTGCCGTTCTGACAACTAGACCTAGAAGTTAGAAATCCCTACAATGGAAATCTGGGCCATGTACGTACTGTTGTTGTGTTTTCCTGGAAGTGTAAGCGGAGTGGGCTGGACTGACGTATGCCAGTGCTGCACGAGGCTGTGAACGATGACTCCGGAGCTATAGGCGTGGTTCCATTGTGAGCTATATGAAAAATCTACTGATTTGGGATGTCCGTGTTATAGTGCTGCTGTCACCCGGGTCTTACACGAAAATGTGTCATTAAGTCTGTAAAGTCCTACAATATGGCTAACATGAAAGGTACGGGGTATCGCTGACCCTATATTCATCCATAGATGCACACCTAAAAGATGGTGCACAGGACGCATTTCTGCAAATATGAATGTTTGTTGTACATTCAGTGGAGTGTTGTAGCTGTAGTAATACAGGGCTGTGAGAGGTTTAGGTTGCAGTTTTTAGCACATAAAGGACAGATAATATATATACGTATGTGGTTATTCAGGTATACTGTCGAACTTGATGCTGTAAATCATTGTTCGAGGCTCGGAGTCGCGGCCACATCCTGTTATTGTAGAGTAATGACGTAATCAACGCATGCCTGAAAATGTACTGTAAATACGGTGCTCATGTAAATTGTTGATATAGTTTTAGGTTGACTTCGCGGTATATAAATAAGCTAAAAAAAGAAATATTACACATTTATAAATTGACTATACAATTTCTTTGCAGTATGGGAATGATCCACTTTGTACGTTCGTATTTGTAGAATGAGGGAGAGAAAGTTATATAATCAAAGTTTTTGTTATTGGCAGAGGTAAGATGGTTGCATACGCTATTTACAGTACAATATAATGTGGTAGGGCGCAAGAGCAGCATTTTACAAACATAATAACTACACAGACACAGATAGATAGTTGAAGTGGGTACGGGCACGTGTAATCAACTCCATTTTATTTGGTTGATGTTGTTAACAAGTAGAATAGTAATCATCATGTCTTACACAGATATTCAATCATAAACGGTTTATGACTTCTGCTGTACAAAGGTAGGCACACTGTATGCTAAATTATATACAGAAGATTATATCGTAAAGGGTTCATGAGTTATGGTACACTGAGGTAGGGGCGGTTTGTGTAGAGCCTGTGATGATGATTGTTCAGGCAGAACGCACTGGTAAGAATGTCTTTTGGCAACTGAATTTTGCCTCAAGGCCACGTGGCAATTATTTTTGGTGCACTTAGTTAGTGATACTGTCAGGTGCTGACTGGGAGCCAGCGTTATACAGAGCGCCTACCACAAAACTGTTGCGTATGTTCTGGACTACATATCCCAGAATGCTTGGAGGGGAGGAGCATTGTCTATATCATCCAGCAAGGCGTGGGCTGAGGCGCGCGTAATCGGCCGTTGTACCTGGTTCATCTGCATCGAGTCTCACGCGGGTTGCGTGGAGGCTCTCTCTCTCGTTTTGGATTCCAGTTGTGCTGCGGGTTGTTCGTCGGACCTTCGCGCCCGCTGTGGGAAGTGCTGGTTTTCTCCCTCTGGATTTGTACTTTCGGGCGTAGCTGGGAGCGCCGCGCTAAGACACACACACTCACCCGGGAAGGAAGGAGTTCTCGCTTTCCTTGTCCCGCCATGGATGTAAACAGTCTTGGTTGGTGTTGAATTCTTCGCGCTGAGGTAAGCGCTCTTCATCACTCCTGAGTAGCCTTGCTGACTGGAATCACTGAGGGAAGTGCTAACCTGTTTTCTGTTCTAATTGACATTTTTGGATTCCATGAACTCGCGCTGAAGTAAGCGCTTTCGTTTTCTGGAGATCCATTGTTTCTTTACAAAACAATCCTTCTACCGTAGGGGAGAGACTGCTTGGATGTTTGCACTATAGGAGCTGTGTACTTCTACGCCCCGCGCTATAGGAAGCGCCTGTTGGTTTTGTTCTTCTTATCATTCAAGGAGAAAACCCACTCCTTCAAAGGACCCTGAGTTTATTATTTTTGTTGCCTCATTTCATACTCATACTGTGGAGCAGTAGAGTACATATCCTTGGGCTCAATTATATCTCGTTTATGAATGGGAAGGAAGCCCTGTTTTGGGAGCTGGTTTTTCAGTTGTAATCTGGATGAGTGTTTGAGGGGCATGTATGATATCAACCTTTTTCCCTATTGGGTAGGAGTATGCTAGTAGAGTGGAATATTTATCAGTGTGGTTTATTGTTGTAGGAAGGCTCGAAGTCGGAAGCTGATGTCCCACATTCATAGATGTAAAGCTACTGTATTCTGCGGCCAGTGGAAACGTACTAGCAAGTTCTAGTGAGATCATATGAGAGTAGTGAGCCTTGACAGGATATGTAATAAAAATGTATTCTTTTGTTTCAGGTCTCCCACTTCCCACTGGTTCTTCACACATCCATTTTTTCCCTCGCCTGACTACCTTTCTACTCTGAGTCGGTTATATCCAGAGTTGGGGAAGTGTGGAGGTGGACCCCTTTTGGCATCATATGAAAACGGAGGAGTGGCCTTGATGCTGACAGATACATCTGGTGCTCAGTGTTTGCTCACCCAGCAATGATGCGTTGTTCTAGTGGTCTGTACTCAAAGCATTGACTGTTGCATACTGGACTGCATGAACTTTGAGTGGAAAAAAAGCTACCATCAATGGTTATCATTTGCTCTGCAAACTAGGTCTAGTGATTGCTCCCCATAACAAATTAAATAATTGCATTTCATGCAGTGCATTCTAACTTTCTCAAAGTGGGGACGTATGTCTGGTAGCGATGTTGATGGTGATGCCCCAGAGGTACTTGCTATTGCCAGTGGTGGAGATACATTTTGGCGCTGTGTTCTACATTCTTTGTGACCATAGTTCACAGGATGCTGGGATTAAAGGTGCTTGTGCATATTAGCAGTGCCACAGGAGTATTTTTTGTCTGTGTCTTAAATAAATCAAGGCTAAATTCCCTACTGTCTGTAGTGTAGATACAAAGGTGAATTCAAGTTGTGAATCCTACTGTCCCCACTGTACATCGAAGCCACTAGTCAGCACATTTAAAGAAGAATGCTTTTTTCACTTATTTTAACAAAATCTGAACACATACAGTATAATTGTCTCTGCATTAAGTAAATCAAGGCTGAATTCCCTACTGTCTATAATGTAGATTCGCTGCTGAATTCAAGTTGTAAACCCTGCAGTCCGCAGTGTAGATCTTAGGGAGGACTGCATCATCTGTAATCATGATTGAAATGAAAGATAGAACATGTATAGAATACATTATTGAAATATATATGTTTCAGGGACATTTACAAGGGCAGTATGTCTCATTCTGACATAAAACTGTTCACTCTTCTTTGCGATGATTTATGGTGCACTGAGTTAGTACTATCTTTGGCGTTGAGCTTGTATGTATCCTGCAATAATGCATAGTGCAGGGAGGCTGCACTGGGAGCAATGTTTTTTGCCTAGTGAATTCTGCCTTAATAAGGCTATGGGGAGATGACTTGTGATGCAGGGAGTTAGTGGTACTGAAATAACTCAGTGTGTGCGCACCCTGTGATGATTCGTGGTTCAGGGGGGGTCGCAGTGGTATAATGTCTCTTATCTAGTAGTATGTGTCATGTACATTCGCCATTCTACCTGACTCGTTCGCACTCACAATGAAGATCGAAGGCAGTAGTCATCACTGGCATCAAGAAATTCTTTTTGTCGTGTCTTTTAACAAAATCTGAGGACATAAAGTACAATTATATCTTCCTTAAAAAAATCAAAGATAAATTTCATGCTGTTTGTAGTATAGATTCAAAGTTGAATTCAAGATGTGAACCCTGGTATACGCACTGTAGATCGAAGGCAGCAGTCAGTAGAGATATCGACGAATGATTTTTGTCACTTGTTTTAACAAAATCAGAACATATACAGTAAAATTTTCTCTGCATTAAATAAATCAAGGTTGAATTCCCTACTGTCCGTAGTGTACATGCAAAGTTGACTTCAAGTTGTGAACCCTACTGTCCGCAGTGTATATCGAAGGCAGTAGTTGACACAGACATCTAGGGATGCTTCTTTTGTCACATAGTTTAACAAAATCTGAGGACACAGTACAATTGTCTCTGCCTTAAATAAATGGAGACTGAATTCAATGTTGTTTGCAGTGCTGATGCGCCACTGGTATCAAGTGGTAAACTCTGTTGATCGCAGTGTACATTTGAAGGCAGTAGTCAGTATAGCTATTGAGGAATGTTTTTTGTGGCATCCTTTAACAAAACTGTCTGTGCCTTACATAATTCAAGGATAACTTGAATGCTGTCCGTAGTGTAGATGGAAAACTGAATTCAAGTTGTGAACGCTGCTGTTCGCAGTGTAGATCTTAGGCTGCACTGCATTATCTGTAATGTACTCCATACAATGACTGTTGCATACGGGACTGATGAACTGGTATCAAGTGAACTCTGTTGATAGCAGTGTACCTTTGAAGGTAGTACTCAGTACAGACATTGAGGATTTTTTTGTCGCATCATTTAACAAAATTGTCTCTGCCTTACATAAATCAAGGCTAACTTGAATACTGTCCATAGTGTAAATGGAAAGCTGAATTCAAGTTGTGAACGCTGCTGTCCGCAGTGTAGATCGAAGGCAGTAGTTGACACAAACATCAAGGAATGCTTTTTGTCACCTATTTAAACAAAATCTGAAGACATATAGTACAATTGTCTCTGCATTAAATAAATCAAGGCTGAATTTCCTAATGTCCATACTTTAACAAATTCTGAGGACATAGTGGAATTATGTCTGCCTTAAATAAATTGAAACTGAATTCTATGTTGTCTGTAGTGCTGATGCGCCACTGGTATCAAGTTGTAAACTCTACTGACCGCACTGTAGATCGAAGGCAGTAGTCAGCACAGATAATGACGAGGATATTGAATCACTTATTTTAACAAAGTCTGGGGGGATAGAGTAGAATTGTCTCTGCCTTACATAAATCAAGGATAACTTCAATGCTGTGTGTAGTGTAGATCCAAAGATGAATTCAAGTTGTGAACCCTGCTGTCCGCAGTGTAGATCGAAGGTAGTAACCAATAAAGACATTAGTCTGCGGTGCTGTGGCTCTGAGTTCGCAATGGGCCTTTATCGAGGAGGCACGTGGTCATTGCGTCAGCCACGTGGCAGGGTAAGGACCTTTGCTGTGGCAGGGTCTTTCCTCTTTGCAGAAGTGAACTACGCCCAAGGCGTAGGCTAATTATTTATACTCTTATGCTGGAGTTGCGTACATTGGATCAGCCCACTCTGCTTCTGATGCAAGGGGGGAGACAACACAGGTATATGACCAAGATATTCCCCAGAGTCTGAGATAATATGGTTTGCATCCACTGTGCAGTACACACGTATCAATGGTATATCTACACACAGAAAAGTATTTGGTTTGTATAGTGAGTTGTGTATAGCATATCACCGGTAGTATTAGCAGTGTGTACATTATTGTTGATGTGCGAGTTCCTTCCCTTATACATAGTTGATTGCCACATCTCTGAACATTTATTTGTGCATTTTTATTTATTTATTTGTGCATTTTTATATAGCGCGGACTTTACCCGAAGGTGTCAGAGCGCTTCACAATAGGAACAGAAGTGGTACATGAGAACATTACAAGTGAACCAAATAAAAAGGCAAACGTTACAATAAATGAAGCAAAAATGACAATCGTGAGCCAGCAAAATACAAGAGGTAGCAAACGGTGCATTACAAAAGTGACAATCGTGAACCAACAAAATAAAAGAGGTAGCAAACGGTGCAATACAGGAGGAAAAAGTGACGTGTGCAAGTTACAAAAGCGTACAAGGTAAACATAAAACTATAATACTGCAATATATGGAGGGCACTCAAGCACAAGACCAAATAAGAAGGGAATGGTGGCACTTGTGCAGGTAAACAATTGTAGGAGGTAGAAAACAGTGTGTTACAAGAGAAAGTGACGGGTGTAGGTTACACATGAGTACTAAGCACAGGCAGAAAGATAGTACTGCACAATATGGCAGACTCTCAGACCACAAGAACACACTGGGAAAACACTACCATAGTCATGTAAAGTAGATTTATCTTTAATGGAAGGGCTTCCTTCGGATAATAGAGAGGGCATGAGTTACATTTGGAAGTGTCTTTGAAGGAGGAGAGCTTTGAGGTCAGTTTTGAAGGCCTGGGAGGAGGTGGTGGTCCGTAGCTGCGGTGGAAGGGAGTTCCAGATTCTCACCGCATTGCCCGAAAAGGATTGTGCCATCGTTCTTTCCTTCTTGAAAGTGGGAGGTTCAAGCAGAAGAGTTTCCGCATTACGTGATGGTCTAGAGCCTCCAGAGAGTTTCAGTTTATTCACCAGGTAGCGAGGAGAGGAGGAGTGCAAGGCTTTGTGGGTGATACAAGCAGTCTTGTAGATGGCTCTAGCCTCGATTGGAAGCCAGCGGAGGGTGGATAACATTGGTGTGATGTGGTCGCTTCTTTTGGCCCCATAAATGAAACGAGCTGCTGAATGGAGAACAGATTTAAGGGGGGACAGGTGGGATTTGGGGAGGCCAGTCAGAAGAGAATTGCAGTAGTCCAGTCTGGAGAGGACCAACGATTGCACCAGGGTTATAAGGTCCTGCTCCGGGAAGAAGCGACGGATTCCCCAAAGAAGGCGCAGATGGTAACGAGCAGACTTTGCAATGGAATTGATGTGGGGGGTTAGATTGAGTTTTTTGTCGAGGATGACACCCAGGGATTTTGCGCTGTCGGCAATGATGGGTTTAGTGTTCAGTAGATTCAGCTGATCCATCCAAGATTGCACTGGGGGAGGAGAGATTGAAGAGGAGAAGAGGAGGAATTCGGTTTTGGAGGGGTTCAGAATCAGTTGATGAGTAAACATCCAGTTATGAATGGTGTCAAGAGTAGAGCTTAGGATCGAGAGATCGTGAGTAGAGGCAACCTTGAGGTAGATTTGAGTATCGTCAGCATAGAGATGATAGTGGATGATAGACATTGAGCTAGTGTGCTGTTGAGGGGATATATTATTTTGGGAAGGTCTGTTGCCCTGTTTTGCAATGCCTCTAAAGTAGTAGGGGGGAGGTGTCCGGGGGGGTGGTTATGGTGGTGGTGGCGCTGGGTGTTGTGATTTTGATGGGTGTCGGAGGTGCATGATTAGTACCTCTATCACATATTCATCTTTAAATATGGGAGTGAGTTGGGTGTAATTCACGCAGTAGACAGTCCACCATTTAAATGTTGATGTTAATTTGTTACTGGTAAGTGGAGCTATCGCTTGTTTTTTTAGTGGTTTGTGATGATTTTGTTGGCGGAAGGAATCGTTTGAAGAGTGGTGATATTTGCAGTTTTTACTGGGTTGAGATTGTGATGATAATTAAAAAATATAGAAAAAAACAGATATGCTTAATGAATATTATAATTAGGAATTATCATTTAAAAAACCTTTGAAATTCACTGAAAAAACCATAGGTTTCAGGCAGGTTATAGTTAGGAATTATCATTTAAAAAACCTTAGAAATTCATTGAAAAAACCATAGGTTTCAGGGGTGTTATAGTTAGCTAGACAGTTCACTCGTACAAAACCATTGAAATTCCTCTGTTATAGTTAGTTACACTAACTGTAACTCTCGCGGCCGCAATCCCACCAGTGGATTGCGGGCGCAAGAGTTACAGTTAGTACAACTAACTGTAACGGAGGAATTTCGATGGTTTTGTACGAGTGAAATGTATAGGGGTGGGCGTAATTTGCGTAGTTCCGCGAAACGGTAAAAAAATCTCCGCAAACACGCACAAATTCCACGAACAAGCGGAATTGCTGGTTTGCAATGCTTTTTAGCTGTTCTCGATGGGTGTTTGCATGTTCGGGGAGAAACATCTCGCGAACACGCATTTTGAGAACGCAAACAAGCAAAAAATTCTGCGAAGCCACGGAACGCAGAATTGTGGGCAATTTCGCGTTCTCCGCAGAACACGAAATTCAGCAAATTCCGTGAGCGGAACGGAATTTACCGGCCTGGCCTAGAATGTCCAGCTAACTATAACACCCCTAAAACCTATGGTTTTTTCAATGAATATATATATATTACCTAGGAAATCTGTAACATTCTATTTGCAATAACTTTGGTGCCCGTGGACGAATCTTTGTGAAAGTTTCAAAATTAATGGCCAGCTCCAGTCCGCTCCTATCCTGAAAGTTTTGTGGTGATCCCTCAAGCGGGGCCCAAAAAAAGGTCCCAAAACTTGTTTTCCCAATGCAATTTTCCATAGGAAGCGTTTATCGCGCTACAGCTGGAACTGCTGAACGGAATTACACCAAATTTGGCAAAGAGGTAGTCCTTAGTTCAGATTCGTGCCTTCTGCTTAAATGGTGTCAATTCGTTCAGTAGTTCCTGAGAAAATGACATTTAAATGTACATATATATCTATGACCGCACAGGATCCGCGCATCCTGAGCGCACCCTAAGCACACCCTCCCAATCGCACACGGAATGCTAATTGGCTGTCAGGTGGTTGCCAACATTCGAACCAGGAGGTGTTGGCATCCATTTTTTGCTTCGGTAGATGCGAGGCTGAAGAAGTTACTTGAATAAGTGTGCAAAATGTATAAAGGGGGCAGGGTAGAAATATGCTGACCCTCTACACCTGCTTAGGGGGTTCTACAAGGACTCCCAGGGCCCCAATTTTATTATTTTTTTTAAATGGCAAAGTACACGAAGGGTGCGCGGATCCTGCTGTAAAAAAATATATATATATAATAGAGCTTCTTTCATAATTAGCCCCGGGAGGGCCAAATCCGTGGGCAAATTATTAAAATGGATGGGGGGCCCAGAAGGGCCCCGGGGACCACCACCCCCAGGGCTACAAAATAAATGGCAGAGGACTTCAAGCCTCCCCCAGCAAAATTCGTGGATGGGGAGGCTCAAGGGCCGCCCAAGTCACGGGGACCTCCACCCCATCGAGCTTTGTGTGTCCCCACCTCCTGGAGCCTTATTGTGGCCCCCGGGGACCAACACCCCCCCAGGGCCAGCTCCTGCAGTGTCCCGGGGTGCCCACCCCCGGGACACTGCTGTTTGCTATGGGAGGGTGGGAGTCTTGTGGCTCCCGCACTCCCATAGCAAACTTGGTTTGGATTTTGAAAGAGACAGCAGGGAAACCTGCTCTCTCTTTCAAAATCCAAACCAAATTGCTTTACCACATGGGGAGCTGCATGTTAGCAGCTCCCCATGTGGAAAAGCAATACCGGCTACCGAAGGACACGGGGAGACGGCTGGGACATGGGGGTATTGGGGCTCCCCCCACGTTCCCCAATGTTTTTATAAGCCCCGGGGGATGGTGTCCCCAGAGATAATAGAAATTCGTGATAGGTCCTATTCTTTTTAACGGTAAAATTAGGAGTTGCACACCCAGCGTGGTGCTCATTGTGGCCCCATGGTGTGCACGCGTTGGATGCACGACTCCTAATGTAGGGTGCACGACTCCAGCATGTTTGGTGCACGACTTCTACGCGTTGGGTGCACGACTCTGACGCGTTGGGTGGGTGACTGCAAGCAAAAATAAAATATATTTTTCAGATATACATCAAGCTTTTGTGTTTAGTTTTTGGGTGGCTCTAAAAAGAGCCCTTGCGTTTATTGAGAGATTTTGGTACCTACAAGTAAGTACCTATGCAGAGTCTACAATTCAAGAGGAAGACTCTGTTACCCTCATCTGTAAAATGTGCACCATCTCTCCTATAGATGTCATCTATATTAAAATGCAGATTGTTGTGGTAAATGGACCCCATCCTATAATCTCGGGGATAAGCAGAAACAGATTTATTGATATGTTTTCTAGCTTTCTCAATTTGTGGACAACATTGATTGGACCAGTTGCAATACTAACTTTGGCATATGTTAGAATAGACATAGGCAGTTTGGGGGAAAAGTGACATAAATTCTGTAAAGGTTTCCTTTATAAGCATTTCCAGACCTACCCCAGCGAAAGTGCCTTGGTCATTGCCACCACAGTGCACAATTATGAGGTCAGGGTGTTGGAGATGCAGAAAGGATTTAACCAATGGCATCAATTGGTGCCACTTAAACCCTCTCTGTCCAATCCATTTAATGTCTACATTTGGCAAAGCTAGGTCTTTGTCCATGCCTCTGTTTTCTGCATACCTTTTTCTCCAGAAAATATAGCTGTGTCTCATAATCCACACTCTAAGCATCTTGAAGGGAAGTCTGGATGCACTCAGATGGTCTCAATATGTGAAATGGCAGTTTGAGAAGTGAGATTTTTCTAAAATGGTGGATCAGATGCAATTTTGAAAAAAGAAAAGAAACGATGGGATGTTTGATATCATTCTAGTCTGAAAAGTAGGTTGCATGATTTTGTTTTTTAAAAGCATGTTTCCTATTGGTTAGGAAAAGGTATTTGAAAGGAACATTACATAGGATACGATGATATTTTGAAAAGTCAAGCAGACTTGCTGTCTTGATTAGCAACATTGTGTGCTGAACTTGTGACCTATGACTTTAGTTAACTGTTCCATGAACTGTTTCCATGGTAACAGGCAGTGAGCATATTGGGGGTAGGGTTCAAATTTAAGTCACTTGGAAAGGGCTAAAATGTGTAACCATTTGAAATGTGTGTTAGCTTTTGAATTAATGTGGGAAGCAATGTGATTTGATATTTACATGTGCATGTGTGCAGAATGAGAGGGAACGTTTTTTTGGTTTTGCTAAGAGCTGCACAGTACAGAGATTATGTATAAGAAAATCTGGTGTGTGACTGACATACTTCTTATTCTACTAATCAATTTGAAAGGTAACGTATTCTTTTGTGAGAGGATGTATGTGCTATGTTTGTTTTTAATAAGATTAATGTGTTTCTCCTGGTAAAGTCCAGGGAGTAGTCCTGCTTGTCTAGATTCCGTTTTTGAGACTGTGTTCCTAAATATGTGGAATGTGTGCCGTCATGTCACCTGTTTCAGACTACTAAATATTTTTTCTAAAGTGCAAGGGATACTGTTATTTGTCAAGAATCACACTGTGAGTCAGTGGGCATTTCGGAAAATTGTGAGGGTAGCATTTGGATGCTTAATGTGTTTTGAGACACAAAAGTGCTTAAAAACCTTTCATGGTGTTAAGTTTTGATAGAATTAGAAAATAGACATTGCTTATGTATTTTGAAAATGAGTTAGGCTTTAACACTGAAATGCATTAATGAAATATGTGGAATGTGTGCTGTCACCTTAGTTTTTTTGGATCAGTCAATCTGTTTTGATAAAGTCAAAGGGATAGTCTTGGTTGTCTAGAATCACAATGTGAGTCTGTGTGCATTTGGGAACTGTTGTGAGAGAAGCCTGTGGGTATTTCATGTGTTTGCAGATATATAACTGGTTAAAAATGTATGCTGTTGCCATAATTTTGGTAGAATTTGAAAGCAGTCATTGCTTATGTAAAATGTGTAAAACTTCCACAGTACAGTGCATTTCTAAAATATGTGGAATGTGTGCAGTCATGTCACCTGTTCCAGACAAGTAAATATTTTTGCTAAAGTGCAAGGGATACTGTTATTTGTCTAGAATCACACTGTGAGTCAGTGTGCATTTGGGAAAATTGTGAGAGAATCATTTGGTTGCTTGATGTGTTTGCAGGCACATAAGTGCTTACAAACCTTTCTTGTTGTTAAGTTTTGGTAGAATTAGAAAATAGACATTGCCTATGTATTTGGAAAAAGAGTAAGGCTTTAACACTGAAATGCAGTAATGAAATATGTGAAATGTGTGCTGTCACCTTAGTTTTTGTAGATCAGTCAATGTGTTTTGATAAAGTCCAAGGGATAGTTTTGGGGGCATATTATCAAGAAATTGAGTTTTAAATTATCGCTGCTTTAGTGGCAGAAAACTCCTGCGAAAGCGGCAATAATGGGCTTGATAATATGGCCTTGAGAGTTCCATTAGAAGCCCATGTTTTGGTGTCAACATGGGCTTCTATTGAAATTCTCAAGGGCATATTATTAAGTTCATTATCGCCGCTTTAGCGGCAGTTTTCTGCAGGTAAAGCGGCGATAATTCTAACTCTGTGCTTGATAATATGCCCTAATTTACAACAAGGGGTGGTGATGGACAGAGTCTCTGAATTAAGCAGAGTACTCTCACCCAGTCAAGAGATCAGGGCTAGATCCAACACCGTTTTTTAGCTCATTGCACCATCCCAGTTTCAGAACCTGGCTGTATGCAAATTAGTCTGTCCCTGGCCCAGTGCATCATGGGAACAGGGCAGACCAGACTACAAAAGCCAATTCTTACACTGGGACTTGGGATTCAAGCAAGCCGGGCCGAAGACGGCTGTAATGCCAGAAACCGGTCCCCGGAAGCTTGTTTCCTTTCCAGTGAAGAATTGGCTTGGTAGTTTGGTCTGCCCTGTTCCCATGATGCACTGGGCCAGGGACAGACTAATTTGCATATAGCCAGGTTCTGAACTGGGATGGTGTAGTGAGCTAAAAAACGGTGATGGATCAAGCCCTGATCTGTTGACTGGGTAGGAGTGTTCTGATTAACTCAGATACTCTGTCCATCACCACCCCCTTTTTGTAATTATTTTGGCCACCATGAGTGTGGAAGGGTATGCTCAGACATGAGTCCCTTGCTCATTGCACCATCAGGATTCAAGCAAGCCGGGCCGAAGACGGCTGTAATGCCAGAAACCGGTCCCCGGAAGCTTGTTTCCTTTCCAGTGAAGAATTGGCTTGGTAGTTTGGTCTGCCCTGTTCCCATGATGCACTGGGCCAGGGACAGACTAATTTGCATATAGCCAGGTTCTGAACTGGGATGGTGCAGTGAGCTAAAAAACGGTGATGGATCAAGCCCTGATCTGTTGACTGGGTAGGAGTGTTCTGATTAACTCAGATACTCTGTCCATCACCACCCCCTTTTTGTAATTATTTTGGCCACCATGAGTGTGGAAGGGTATGCTCAGACATGAGTCCCTTGCTCATTGCACCATCAGGATTCAAGCAAGCCGGGCCGAAGACGGCTGTAATGCCAGAAACCGGTCCCCGGAAGCTTGTTTCCTTTCCAGTGAAGAATTGGCTTGGTAGTTTGGTCTGCCCTGTTCCCATGATGCACTGGGCCAGGGACAGACTAATTTGCATATAGCCAGGTTCTGAACTGGGATGGTGCAGTGAGCTAAAAAACGGTGATGGATCAAGCCCTGATCTGTTGACTGGGTAGGAGTGTTCTGATTAACTCAGATACTCTGTCCATCACCACCCCCTTTTTGTAATTATTTTGGCCACCATGAGTGTGGAAGGGTATGCTCAGACATGAGTCCCTTGCTCATTGCACCATCAGGATTCAAGCAAGCCGGGCCGAAGACGGCTGTAATGCCAGAAACCGGTCCCCGGAAGCTTGTTTCCTTTCCAGTGAAGAATTGGCTTGGTAGTTTGGTCTGCCCTGTTCCCATGATGCACTGGGCCAGGGACAGACTAATTTGCATATAGCCAGGTTCTGAACTGGGATGGTGCAGTGAGCTAAAAAACGGTGATGGATCAAGCCCTGATCTGTTGACTGGGTAGGAGTGTTCTGATTAACTCAGATACTCTGTCCATCACCACCCCCTTTTTGTAATTATTTAGGCCACCATGAATGTGGAAGGGTATGCTCAGACATGAGTCCCTTGCTCATTGCACCATCAGGATTCAAGCAAGCCGGGCCGAAGACGGCTGTAATGCCAGAAACCGGTCCCCGGAAGCTTGTTTCCTTTCCAGTGAAGAATTGGCTTGGTAGTTTGGTCTGCCCTGTTCCCATGATGCACTGGGCCAGGGACAGACTAATTTGCATATAGCCAGGTTCTGAACTGGGATGGTGCAGTGAGCTAAAAAACGGTGATGGATCAAGCCCTGATCTGTTGACTGGGTAGGAGTGTTCTGATTAACTCAGATACTCTGTCCATCACCACCCCCTTTTTGTAATTATTTTGGCCACCATGAGTGTGGAAGGGTATGCTCAGACATGAGTCCCTTGCTCATTGCACCATCAGGATTCAAGCAAGCCGGGCCGAAGACGGCTGTTATGCCAGAAACCGGTCCCCGGAAGCTTGTTTCCTTTCCAGTGAAGAATTGGGTTGGTAGTTTGGTCTGCCCTGTTCCCATGATGCACTGGGCCAGGGACAGACTAATTTGCATATAGCCAGGTTCTGAACTGGGATGGTGCAGTGAGCTAAAAAACGGTGATGGATCAAGCCCTGATCTGTTGACTGGGTAGGAGTGTTCTGATTAACTCAGATACTCTGTCCATCACCACCCCCTTTTTGTAATGATAATATGCCCTGTGTTTGTCTAAAATCACACTGTGAGTCTGTGTACATTTGTGAACTGTTGTAAGAGAAGCATGTGGGTACTTCATGTGCTTGCAGATATATACCTGGATAAAAACGTACGCTGTTGTCAAGTTTTGATAGAATTTAAAAGAAGTAATTGCTTATGCGTTTGCAAAATGAGTTAAGCTTCCACAGTACAGTGCATTTCTAAAATATGTGGAATGTATGCAGTAATGAAATATGTGGAATATGTGCTCTCACCTTAGTTTTTGTAGATCAGTCAAAGTGTTTTGATCAAGTCCAAGGGATAGTCTTGGTTGTCTAGGATTACACTGTGAATCTGTGTACATTTGGGAACTGTTGTGAGAGAAGCTTGTGGGTACTTCATGTGCTTGCAGATATATAACTGGTTAAGAACGTATCATGTTGCCAAGTTTTGGTTTGGTAGAATTTGAAAGCAGTCATTGCTTAATTATTTACAAAATTAGTAAGGCTTCTACAGTACAGTGCATTTGTAAAATATGTGGAATGTGTGCAGTCATCTTATCTCTTACAAACTCTCACATTCTTAGAGTAAACTCAATCAATTATGAATTCATCCACTCTCTCTCCTTATAGTATTGTAATCATTCAGTCAGTATGCATGTACTCATGCAGTGAGCCAGGATTTAGAGCATGGAGTTCTTCAAACTCCTATGCACTATGAATGTAGTAGTCGAAGCACCTTCACACTTGTGCTTCCGGCCTACCATTCCCCAATTAGCATCCATACACTCTAGCAAATACCCTGTGAGTGCTCTTCCAATCCCATAGTGACTCTTTCAGTACCATGTACTAATCCATTCACTAAAGTAAAACTTAATCAATTATGAATTTACCCACTGTCTCTCCTTATAGTACTGTAATCATTCAGTCAGTATGCATGTGCTGATGCAGTGAGCCAGGATTTGGGGCACGGAGTGCTTCAAACTCCTATGCACTATGCATGTAGTACTCTAACCACCTTCACACTTGTGTTTCAGGCCTACAATTCCCCAGTTAGTATTCATATACTCCAGCAAACACCCTGTGAGTGCTCTTGCAATCCCATAGTGACTCTTTCAGTACCATGTACTAATCCATTCACTAAAGTAAAACCCAATCAATTAGGAATTCACCCACTGTCTCTCCTTATAGTACTGTAATCATTCAGTCAGTATGCATGTAGTCATGCAGTGAGCCAGGATTTAGGGCATCGACTGCTTAAAACTCCTATGCACTGTGCATGTAATAGTCTAACCACCTTCACACTTGTGTTTCAGGCCTACAATTCCCAGTCAGTATTTATGTAGAATGTGTTTGTATAGTAATAGAAAAGTATAATTTATAAAGTTATTAATATACATGTGTTTATGCTTATGTTTTACAGATATTGTTTATCATTATTACAATTAAGTTATCATGCCTGAGAAATTCAGAAAGAGAGCTAAAGGACAGTTAATTGAAGAAAACTCAACAAGTTTTGGATGACCAAGATAATGTGACTAAAAAAGAGAAAATGTTCTGCTAAACCACTAACAAAGTTATTAAAAATCTTGAGAATGTTGAAAGCACTGAAAAGGTTCCAACCTCAAAAAATAGTCAAACAAATAGAAAAGGAAAAAAAGGCAATGCACATTCAAAGGATACAACATATGGGAAAAGAAGAAAAAATCAATATAAGGAAATAAGTAAAAAATATTTTATAATTGAGTAGAACATAATTTGCTGAAATATATGAAGAAATATTAAAAGAGAGCACTGTCTTATAAAAAGAAGAAGCATATTGAATCTACTGTTGAAAAGGCTTTTGAAGTAAAGTGGAAATTATTTATTTTAGTTTTGAACAGAATTCGATCACTAGATAAACCAATCCATTCAATGAAGGCCAAAAGTAAGAGGAAACTAATTTTTGTGATTTTTCGGGGGGAATGGAAACACAATTCAAGTTCAGAATCTTTCTTTATTGAAGAGAGTTATTTTTAAACCAATGATTTGTTGCATGCAGTTGACACCAGTGGTCGAGCTTATGAGGCTAGAAATAGTTGTCCAATTGAGAAAGAGGAAATGACTCCCAGAAATGCAGAAGAAGTGATAGCTGATGAAGTTCTAGGCAGACGTCCTAAAGCCCCAGTGTTCACTTGGGATTGCAGTAGTATTTGTAGTGTACGACAAGAATCTATTGATCTTGTTCGCAAATTCTTACAAACATATACTAAAAGATTAAGCAAGGACTAGACCCTTGCAGAGTAAGAAAAAATACTGGTTTGCAAGGTCATTCTCTGGCTTGTCTTTCTAGGAAAGTGTGTCAAAGTGTTTTTCACCATTTCAGGATGTTGGCAGTACATCATACCCAAATGCAGAAGTTAGTCAGAAGATTGTATTATGCAAAAAGTCCAGCACTAAAGTTAAATGAGTTGAGTGATGCGTTTTTTGCATGGGTCAGTATCAGATGTGAAGAAGATTTGTGATGAAATGGAGTTTTGTTACTTTGGTCCTGAACAAGAGAGTGCAGAAACTGAGACATTAATAGAAGAAAATGTTGAAGAGAATGTGGAACATACTATTACAAAAAATTGTGACGATCAAATTACAAAGTTTAAGGTGATTTCAGGTGAAAGGCCAAATTTTTCTTGTATTTGTGGTCGGCGAACTCACTATAAAAATCAGACTAGGAGTGTTGATCTGTATTTAAAAAGTGAAAGAGAAAATAATATGTGGAAGGAATTTGCAACTGACTTGTTGGTCGAAAATTGTTTTGATTTGGGTTCTGATCAGCGTATTTGTAAATATTGTTATAACAAATTAGATGAGAATAAAATGCCCGCTAGAGCTGTCCATATTAATTTAGAGTTGGTTCTTATTCTTTCAGAACTGATAGATTTAAATACCTATGAGTCTATTTGAATTCAAAGTGTGCACCCGTTTCAGGCTATTGTTCGTATGGAGCCTAAAACAGGTAAATTGCCTCCTTCAGATTTACAAAGAGGATTAAAAGGAAGAGTTGTGTATTTACCGTTAGAAAACTATTGATGTAGAGAGTGTAGAAAGTGAACCACTAGTTATTCTAGTTAATGGTGTGCCTACTAAGAGTAAGAAAATATGGCAGGAGTTAGTAAAGTACAGAAGGCAGCTTTGTATTTGATAAAAAATAATAAGTACTATAAACAATTTTATATGGGAGAAGATGAAATACTTTTAGCAGAAGATACTGAAACATCAAGTGCACAAATTGAAAAAGTGGACATGTCAAGATGTGAAGAAGTCTATGAACATTACAGTGTACATCCACTTCATTCAAAATAAGTGATGGGGAACACTATTGAGTTGTTTCAAATGAAAAAAGCAAAGGGAAGTCCCATGAGTGTATGTGAAAAGAGACTGGAAGCTCGTTGTTTTCTACAGTTGTTTCCAACAGGAAAAGGTGGACGATATGATAAACGTCCTGTGCAGATTCCTGCATCTGAATATCGGACAACAAGATTATATGCAGAAGATCCAATATTTTGACAATGTATCCCTTATATATTTCATCTTTTGTTTAAAAGTGACTTATCTGGACTTTCATATGCAGTTATTCACATTTTGAAAACAGGAGTACATCAGCAAAATGTATCTACAAAGGATGTTATTGATAAAGTGCATCAGAGAGATAATCATTTAGAATCTCAGCTGATTATTCTGATGGCATGTCAGCATGGCACTAATGAATATTGGTACCATCGTCATGGAGAACTTAAATGTATGCTAAGGAACTTAGGAATCCCTACATGGTTTCTTGCCCTAAACTGTGCTGAGTATGCTTGGGATAATTTACTTGAATTCCTTCGAGAGGCAAATTCCAATATAAAACATATTGATTACAAGACACCTGGAGAATCGTGTTCTTTGAATCCTGTTAATGTATGCAGGTATTTCAATCATACATTTAAAGCTGTGATGTATTTTATCTGCAATAAAAAAAATCCTCCTCTTGGAGAAGTTCTGGATTTCTTTTGGAGAAAGGAGTATCACGCAAGAGGTGCTCCTCATATACATATGCTGTTATGGATCAAGGAAGCCCCCAAATTTGGAACAGATTCTGATGATACTGTTTAGTATTTTATTGAAGAATATGCCACATATGCTGTACCTAAAAGCAGAGAAGAAAACAACTTAAGACAAGTATTACGATGTGTCAGGGGGTCCCCTGCTCGGCGCAGGCTGAGCTAACCGACTCTTCGTCTTCCCCACAGAGCGGTTGCTACGGGCCCTTTAAGGACAGCCTGGCCTTGCAGTTCCCCGGACCACCTGACTTTGTCGGCCTATCAGGGCCGGCCTCGCGGCTTAAGGAGGTGGATCCGGAAGACGCCAGCGCTTGTGAGCCGCGGAGGATCACGTCGTGGGAATCCGACGTGCAACGCCAGGAGAAGCAAGCCGACCAGGACACCGAAGGACCTGAAGAGGACGTGGAGGTGCCCCTGCTGAGTGACGACGGAGACGGGAGCCCGACGGACGGCGTAGCAGAAGCAAGGAAGCCAGGAGGCCAACGGTTCTGTGTTCCGCCCAGCCACGCGAAGGAGGACGCGTGGCTTCTTCAGGTGCGTGGGCGTTTGCGTGCACTGTTTCATTGGAAGAGGGGAGGGACCGGGTAGGCAGCGAGGCGCTGTTTGGGGCACTACAAACTCCCTGTGCACATACTCACGGGTCGCTCTATATAGATGTCCTTGCTAAGCGGTGGTGGTTGCCTGTTCCCTCACTCCCTACCCTGACTGTAACCATAGACACTAGGACAGTCCACTAAAGCCCGTTATTCTCTTTTTCTTTGCATACGCTGGAGTCCGGATGCCTCCACCCAGGGGAAACTACGCCTGAAGCCTAGGATCCTGGACTTTGCCTGCGTTTATACACCTGCAACCCTGTGTTAAAAACATTAAAAAAACTGTAGAACTGTCGCCCAAGTGTTGGCTCCTTCCTTCTTGCACCCTCAAAGGTGACAAGTGGCGAGCCAGATAGGAGTATCCGTCTGATAGAAGATGGAGACCGTGTTAACTCAGATGAGCGAAGGGCATGCCAAACTTGAATGGGCGATAGGACAGACAAACGAGCAGGCTGAAAACGACAGAGCCTCCTTCACTGCCGCTATCCAACAGCAGTCCGAACACCTAACTAAGCTAGCTGAAGGGCAAACACAATTGTTGGCCGTTCTGGGACAAGGCAGAGTAGCAGCCCCTCCTGGAGCAGTAGTACCCTTACAGAAATACATCGCAGGAGACGACCCTGTGTCTTTTTTCCTCAATTTTGAAAGGGCGGCTAGAGCCAGCGCATGGCCAGGGGAGAGATGGCCCTTTTATCTCGCACCTCTCCTGACGGGGGAGGCCCAGGCAGCCTATCAATTGGCCAATACGGATGGGACAGCCACCTATGGACATGTGAAACAGATAGTCCTGGATAGGCTGGGGGTTGATGACGAGACACACAGAATACGCTTTAGGCAAGAAAGGGGAACCCCGACGGACGCTCCTAAGACTCTGTTCTACAAATTGAAAGACGCAGCGGATAGGTGGTTAAAGCCACAAGAGGGGAACATGGACAATGTCATGAACAAAATATACCTAGAACAGTTTCTAGAGGCCCTACCCTTTGGAACACAACGGTGGCTGCGTCAACATGCAGGGTTGACATTAGATCATGCCATCGAAATGGCCAACTCATATGCCCGAGCTCAAACTCGGCCTACATTTAGAGAACCCGAGAAACCCCCAGTTTCCAAAAGCAACCTGAAGCCTGACAAGAAACCCTTCAAGCCTCAAAGCGAACCGCCATCATTTAAACCAAGACCTCCAAGGCTTGAGCCCCCTGTCATGACTAGTCCCCAGTGTTATGAATGCGGCGAATGGGGTCATATAGCGAGGTTCTGCCGCAAAAAGAAAGAAAAAGAGGAAGAGCCCATGGAGGTGGGATACTTGCCGCGTGCTATAATGTATGCCCAGGAGACAGGACCAGCTTTTTATGTAAGTGTCCTAATTGACAATAAGAAAATCCGAGCTTTACTGGATTCTGGGTGCCGCCATTCCGTTGTTAAACAAAGCACTCTGTCCCCTTCTTCTCTACTGTTGGACCGTACGGTCCGCATCAAATGTGTGCATGGGGATGTTCGTACCTACCCTTTAGCCCAGGTCACTCTACAAACAGAAAAGGGAACCCAAGTACAGTGTGAGTTAGGGGTGCTACCCGAATTACCAGAGCCACTGATCATTGGGACTGATAATGAGTGGTTCTCCACTCTCATGGCTGAAGTCCTAGACAAGCAGGGTTATCATGGGATCCGGGAGGGTCTGTTGATAGAAGAACCCTGGGCCACTGACTCCAACTTTAGGGCGGCCCAACTGAACGACGCGTCTCTAACAACCGCTTGGCAGAATGCACAGAAGAACAAAGGGGTACAACAGCTCCCATATCCCTGTTTTGTTGAACAAAACGGACTCCTGTATAGAATAGGACAGGACCAGGCCACTCCCCAGTTACTAGTACCAACAACGTTCAGGGAACAAGTGATGTTTTACGCACACGCACACCTTCTCGCTGGTCATTCTGGTGCAGAAAAGACCACCAATTCGATCACAGAGCACTTCTATTGGCCTGGGGTGTACGCTCAAGTAAAGAAGTACTGTCAGGAGTGCCAAATATGCCAAAAAAGGAACCCCTACATTCCTCCTAAAGTCCCTCTTGTCCCTCTTCCAATCATAGGGACTCCTTTTGAAAGAATAGGAGTAGACATAGTGGGTCCTTTGCCTAAGTCACACCGGGGGTACCAATACGTAATGGTGGTAGTTGACTACGCGACACGTTATCCCGAGGCTTTTCCCTTGAGGGCGGCTACGACCGGCGCCATATCCCAGAAACTGGTTGAGTTGTTCACCCGAATGGGATTTCCCAAAGACATCATCACAGACCAAGGGACGCCATTCGTCTCTCGTCTTATGAAACAAGTATGTGGTTTGTTGAACATAAAACACCTTCGCACTTCTGTATATCACCCACAGACCGATGGTCTGGTCGAACGCTATAACGGGTTGATAAAGACCACCCTAAAAAAGCTATTGTCGGGCGATGGGAAACAGTGGGATCAGCTACTTCCATTGGCCTTATATGTGCTGCGAAGTCAGTACCAAAGCAGTCTCGGGACTTCCCCCTTTGAGCTACTGTTCGGACGGAAGCCCCGTACACTGTTAGAGATAACCAAAGACAGCTGGGAGAGGACCGGGTCCAAGGACGCTGAAGAGCTATTGGACTACTCACAGCAGTTGAAGTCCAGGTTGCATAAATTGAGGACCTTGTCCTATGAAACATTGGAGAAAGCACAAGGGAAACAAAAGTCCTTTTATGACAAGGGCAAGAAGTGGAGAGAGCTAAACCTTGGTGACTGGGCTCTTGTTCTTCTGCCCACTTCTACCCACAAACTTCGCAAAGAATGGCAGGGACCTTTTCAGGTAGTGAAGAAGATAGGAAGGACCACCTATGGCCTGCGACTGTCTCCTTCCCGAACGCAAATCTACCATATCAACCTACTTAAAAAGTGGTTGGGTCCCCCGCCCAAATCCCCTGCCTCGGTATCCCTTGCCACGTCCTCTGCTCATACCATTGACCAGGCGGTTGTGAGTCCCGAGCTTCTTGATCCCCAAAAGAAGGAATTGAGGGACCTGTTAGAAGCACATCAGTCCATATTCTCTGATCAACCTGGGCGTACTCCACTAGTGGAACACCATATCCCGACCCTTCCAGGGGTGACTATTAAACAAAAACCCTATAGAATCCCCGAAGCCAGACGGGCTGTAATAAAGGAGGAAGTACAGAAAATGTTGGAGGCAGGAATCATTGTTCCTTCCACAAGCAACTGGTCTTCTCCAGTGGTCCTGGTGCCGAAGCCCGATGGCAGTAAGAGATTCTGTATTGACTTTCGAGCAGTCAACAAGGTGTCAAAACAAGACGGTTATCCACTACCCAGAGTAGACGAAATGGTAGAGCGCCTTGGTGAGGCTCGATTCATAACAACTATTGACCTCACCAAAGGTTATTGGCAGGTGCCCCTGTCCCCACAAGATCAGGAAAAAACGGCCTTCATAACACCAGACGGCCTGTTTCATTTCACTGTCCTACCATTTGGCCTCCATGGGGCCCCTGCTACCTTCCAACGTCTCATGGACACGGTACTAGCCCCTTACCGTCAGTTTTCCGCAGCCTACCTGGACGATATTGTCATTCACAGTCCAGATTGGCAAACCCATTTACGACATCTAGGGTTGATTCTGAAGGCCTTGGAGAAAGCGGGTCTACACGTAAACGCCAGAAAATCGCGTTTTGCCTTTACACGAGTCAAATACCTGGGTTATGTTCTCGGTAACGGTCAACTGTACCCACAACAAGAGAAAGTTAAAGCCATTCAGGGTCAAAACTTCCCTACAAACCGTAGAGATCTCAGGGCCTTTTTGGGTTTGGTGGGATATTACAGGCGCTTTATTCCACACTTTGCCTCTGTCTCTGCTCCATTGACAGATCTCCTAAAGAAAACAGCCACTTCTTCACAATCCAAACACCCCTCTCCTCGTGTACAGGATGCTTTTCAAGCCCTAAAAGATGCCCTATCCTCTTCCCCTGTACTCATTACTCCTGATTTTGGGAAGCCTTTCTTTTTACAAACAGACGCATCAGGGGTTGGGTTAGGGGCTGTCCTCTCGCAACACGACACTGAGGGAAGGGAAAGGCCCATCCTATATCTGAGTAGAAAGCTGTTTCCTAGGGAGGTGGCTTATCCCACGATAGAGAAAGAGTGCTTGGCGGTGAAGTGGAGCATAGAGAAGCTCCGATATTACTTGGATGGCCGACGCTTTACCCTCTTCACGGACCATGCACCTTTACAGTGGCTCCAAAGGAATAAAGGGCGTAACGATCGTATCCTTCGTTGGTTCTTGTCCCTCCAGCCTTATGAGTTCGATGTCTGCCATAGGAAGGGTTCTGAACAGACCAATGCTGACTATTTGTCTCGTTACCCTCTTTCCCCCGAACGGGAAAAGTCTGGGGGAGGGATGTGTCAGGGGGTCCCCTGCTCGGCGCAGGCTGAGCTAACCGACTCTTCGTCTTCCCCACAGAGCGGTTGCTACGGGCCCTTTAAGGACAGCCTGGCCTTGCAGTTCCCCGGACCACCTGACTTTGTCGGACTATCAGGGCCGGCCTCGCGGCTTAAGGAGGTGGATCCGGAAGACGCCAGCGCTTGTGAGCCGCGGAGGATCACGTCGTGGGAATCCGACGTGCAACGCCAGGAGAAGCAAGCCGACCAGGACACCGAAGGACCTGAAGAGGACGTGGAGGTGCCCCTGCTGAGTGACGACGGAGACGGGAGCCCGACGGACGGCGTAGCAGAAGCAAGGAAGCCAGGAGGCCAACGGTTCTGTGTTCCGCCCAGCCACGCGAAGGAGGACGCGTGGCTTCTTCAGGTGCGTGGGCGTTTGCGTGCACTGTTTCATTGGAAGAGGGGAGGGACCGGGTAGGCAGCGAGGCGCTGTTTGGGGCACTACAAACTCCCTGTGCACATACTCACGGGTCGCTCTATATAGATGTCCTTGCTAAGCGGTGGTGGTTGCCTGTTCCCTCACTCCCTACCCTGACTGTAACCATAGACACTAGGACAGTCCACTAAAGCCCGTTATTCTCTTTTTCTTTGCATACGCTGGAGTCCGGATGCCTCCACCCAGGGGAAACTACGCCTGAAGCCTAGGATCCTGGACTTTGCCTGCGTTTATACACCTGCAACCCTGTGTTAAAAACATTAAAAAAACTGTAGAACTGTCGCCCAAGTGTTGGCTCCTTCCTTCTTGCACCCTCAAAGGTGACACGATTCCAAAGCCATCAATGTGGAAAATACTGTCGACGAAAGTACAAGTCTAAGGATACATTTTATACCAAATGTCATTTTGCATTTCCACGTCCTGTAATATCCAAAGGAAGAGTGAACATTTTTATGTCAGCTATGCGACATACCATTACATGAAAGTCTACCAAAAATATTTACAATTTAGGAAGAAGCGATGAGTCAAAATACATAAATGACTACAATCCAGTTATCCTATCCATGTGGAAGGCTAACATGGATATTCAGTACGTTGGGGACAATTCCATTGCTATTGCTCAATATGTAACATCCTACATTACAAAATCAGAAAAGACGTAATTGAAAGAAATGTGGGAAGTGATTTCTCACTAGAAGACTCTAAGTAAGAAATTATACAGTTTCAGTTTGAAGATGTTATCCCATCGAGAAATCGGAGCATATGATTGCTCAGATCGGTAATGATCTGCAAGTCTATACTCCAAATCTAGAAGAATAATTCGGGTGAGTCTAAGTCTTGCAGCAATGAGAAATCGGGTACTGAAATCTATATAAGAAACTGAATATTTAGCAGAAAAAGATCCAAGAAAGTACAGATATTTTGAAAACAAATATGTTGGATATATATTACCCAACCAGAAGTCATCATCTTGAGATCTTGTATCTCTATGAAGTGCTGCAAAACTACACTTTTAAACGGAATACTACAGAGAACATCAATGATGGAAAATATGGAGTGATTGGTTCCGAAGGATGTTTAGTGAAACAAACTAAAGGAAATTTGATTAATCACAGGAAGCTGAGTTGCAGCACTGCTGATAAAAGGGAATTTTACTATTTAGCTCTTTTGCAACTGTTCAAACCGTGGTGTTCAGAATTAGAATTACTTGGAGAATTCCAGAGCTATGAAAAGTCCTTCAATGCTTGTAAATATACTATAGAATGCGCTGTTTTTGCACAGAAGCTACAATTGCAGCTGATATTGCTAGAGACAGTTTTCAAGGCAGTCAAAGTTCTGCTGCGCTGAGTCAAGATTCACTAGGACAACCAATTGTTGAAAATGAAGCAGCAATCACCATGAATGAGGTGGAAACAACAATGCATCAAGCTCAAGAAGATGTAACGGACTTAGCAAACTTGGAAGAACAACTAAATGTTGAACAAAAACAAATATATCAGCAAGTGAGACAACAGATTGACCATGGATTTCTGCATGAAAAGAAAGAATGCGCATGTACATCATTTCAACCTATCTGAATGAATGTGAGTGGACAAGCTGGAACAGGAAAAAGTTTCTTAATTAAAGTAATCACCAGTTATCTACAGAAAACAACTGAGTCACATTTGTCTTGTCTTGTAACTGCTAGACCTGGGTGTCGAATTTTGTTCCGCTCGCGGAAATTGCGATAATTTGACATTTACACGTTCCGCAAAGAGCGCGAAAATGCCAGAATTTCCACGATCCGCAGTGTACCGGAAAAAATTTTCATGCTTGCGCTGTAAAAATACGTTCTCGCGTGCGCGATCGCCTTACCTGGATCGTGGGTTCACCGACAAGTTTTCCCGTTCCGGTCGCGTGCTCCACGAGATGTTGGATTGTTGGTAGCCATTTTGCGCTATCTCACGCCCGCTCCCGCGATCACGTCATTCGTCTCGTGATTATGCACCGCGAGAGTATGAGATCTCGAACACGTCATTCTCCACCGCGAGCGAGAGCGTGAGGACGGGAACACGTCATATCGAACGCGACAAGGAGCGAGAGAGCCTAAACACGTCATTCTCCACCGCGAGCGAGAGCGTGAGGACGCAAACATGTCATATCAAACGCGACAAGGACAGCACCCGAACACGTCATACCCAACGCGACAGAGAGCGAGAGAACACAAACACATCATTTTGAACACGCCATCGACATCCGGCGGAAGTAATGTGAAGCTCGAGAACTCGAACATGTAAAATTTTCGATTTGGGGAAGAATATCAGCTTTAGCAGCATAAAACCTTCTGCAAATGATGATTTGGATGACAAAAACTCCTCAGATTGACATTTGGCTGTCCTTTTTTGTGCAAGGAGTCCTTTTTTTAAATGGGGGGAGAGGGAGGAAGTTCCACAGAATCTCCAACTTCCTGTTCCTGTCCAGCAGGCTCCTCCCAGTGCTTTGTCCATCTCCTACTCATTCTGCCTTTGAATTTTGAGCTGGAAAGATCACTCTTTTTGTCTGCTGCATCATGGTCATTGGATTTGAGGATTTTTGAATTGGATATTTTACAAGAAAGTGGTTGTTGTGTCTGTTTGATTGGGGGCATTGCAGTTGTTGCAACTACAATTTAATATTGGTAACTATCATTCCTTTTTTTTTAAATGTTGTGGGTAGTAGTAGTCAGTAGGCCGAGAGCTAGCCATGGCCTCATGGGTGGGTGCATGATGAAGCAACTATTCCTTTGGTGTTTTTTAATGTATTTCATTTTCAAGCATCATTTAGGGCATGGATGGCATTGGATAGAGTTGGGAAATGTGTTTTTTTTGGGTGGGCTTTCTGATGTTGGGCCTGGCCATGTGGCTGGTGGCCATTTGAAGCCTAGGCCTGCAAGCTTCTTTGACCTTGTCTACCAACAGGCCTGCTTTCATCCAGTAGGCTCAGAGCAGGTAGCCACAGCTTTATTAATCAAGTGTTTATGTGTTGTCTGTTGAATTTAGACTTTGTTTAGGGCATGGATGGCATTGGATTAAGTTGGGAAATGTGTTTTTTTGGGGTGGGCTTTCTGATGTTGGACCTGGCCATGTGGCTGGTGGCCATTTTGAAGCCTAAGCCAGCAAGCTTGTCTGGCCTTGTCTGCCAACAGGCCTGCTTTCATATAGTAGGCTCAGAGCAGGTAGCCACAACTTTATTAATCAAGTGTTTCTGTGTGGTCTGTTGAATTTAGACATCATTTAGGGCATGAATGGCATTGAATTGAGTTGGGAAGCGTGTTTTTTTGGGGTGGGCTTTCTGATGTTGGGCGTCCTTAAGACATGCCTTTGTTGTGCGTGTCTGGTGTGTGTTGGTGTGAAATGCATGCACCCTGCAGACCTTTTTGGGGCCTGGGAATTTTTGTATTTGCATTTTGTTGCATTAAAAAGGCAGAGCAGTGTGCTTTAGCATGCATCCTTTGCCTGGCTTTTATAGGCATTTCGTCAGCTCCTGGTGTTTCCAAGGCCCCCTGCTTGTTCCTTGTGATTGGTGAGTGTCCATGTGGCTGGTGGCCTTTTTGTGGTAGGAGTTATTAGTGTCCTGGTTTTGCCATATAGGCTTGCGTGGGTTTTCTATTGGCTTACTGCTTCCATCCATCCACTCCCTTTGCCAGCAGCAGCTCCATGAATGATGTGATGCTCAAATAATTTAATGGCAAATAGGCTCTACCCCACTCCCTTTACATTTTTATTTTGGTGGTTCTTATTCTCTTTCCTATCCTTTCTGAGAGTGTAGTGTGTGTACACAGTAGTATAACATACCCTTGTTGACAAAGTCTAAGAAATGGCTAGACTATATCTTTTGTTTGCACTAGTACAGTAGTACATGAACCACAACAACAAATGCAACATTTCACTGATGTTCTTCTCCTGGAATATTTGCTTTTAGGTGCACAAAAAGCCAGAGGAGGAGGTGTCATCATCCTCACCCGTTGTACTGCCAGCCAGGCAGAAGTCCTGCTGCACATCACGTCCACGTGTGACCACAACTTGTTGTGCATCTGTGTCCTCCTGACATCTGAAGAAGATGGCCCAAAGAAAGGTACCAGGTCCAGTACCAAGAAAGTTGCAGGTGAGAAGAAGGAACAGAAAAAGGAAGTGCGATTTTTGGGACCAAAAAAGTTACTCCTGCAGCAGCGTTGTCCGGTAACCAAGCTGGGAGCAGCACCTCCGCACCAGCGGTCCAACCCCACCAACCTAAGCCCAAGCCCTTGAGTATCGCAGAGGTAGCCAGTCTACTAACGAGCAGCGATGTTGAAATGTCATTATCGCAAAGTAGTACACAATCAACGCAGGCGGAAACTCAGCAGATAAGTGTGCAGCCGCAACAACAAAAGCGGTACAAAAGGGGGTGGTGATGGACAGAGCATCTGAACCAATCAAACACTCACACCCAGTCAAAAGATCTGGGTTTGATCCATCACCGTTCTTTAGCCCACTCTGCCACCCCAGTTTAGACATGGCTATATGCAAATCAGTCTGACCCTGTGCCTCATGGGAACAGTCCAGCCTGAACTGCCAAGCCATGCCTTCCCTGGACCTGAAACAAGCTTCCGAGGACCGGTTTCTGGCATTCCAGCCGTCTTCAGCCCAGCTTGCTTGAATCCAGTGGCAAAGTGAGCAAGGGACTCACGCCTGAGCATACCCTGCCACACTTATGGCGGCAAAAGCGGTACAAAAGGGGGTGGTGATGGACAGAGCATCTGAACCAATCAAACACTCACACCCAGTCAAAAGATCTGGGTTTGATCCATCACCGTTCTTTAGCCCATCTGCCACCCCAGTTCAGACATGGCTATATGCAAATCAGTCTGACCCTGTGCCTCATGGGAACAGTCCAGCCCGAACTGCCAAGCCATGCCTTCACTGGACCAGAAACAAGCTTCCGAGGACCGGTTTCTGGCATTCCAGCCATCTTCAGCCCGGCTTGCTTGAATCCAGTGGCAAAGTGAGCAAGGGACTCACGTCTGAGCATACCCTGCCACACTTATGGCGGCCAAGGGGGTGGTGATGGACAGAGCATCTGAACCAATAAAACACTCACACCCAGTCAAAAGATATGGGTTTGATCCATCACCGTTCTTTAGCCCACTCTGCCACCCCAGTTCAGACATGGCTATATGCAAATCAGTCTGACCCTGTGCCTTATGGGAACAGTCCAGCCCGAACTGCCAAGCCATGCCTTCCCTGGACCAGAAACAAGCTTCCGAGGACCGGTTTCTGGCATTCCAGCCGTCTTCAGCCCGGCTTGCTTGAATCCAGTGGCAAAGTGAGCAAGGGACTCACGTCTGAGCATACCCTGCCACACTTATGGCGGCCAAAGCGGTACAAAAGGGGGTGGTATTGGACAGAGCACCTGAACCAATCAAACACTCACACCCAGTCAAAAGATCTGGGTTTGATCCATCACCGTTCTTTAGCCCACTCTGCCACCCCAGTTCAGACATGGCTATATGCAAATCAGTCTGACCCTGTGCCTCATGGGAACAGTCCAGCCCGAACTGCCAAGCCATGCCTTCCCTGGACCAGAAACAAGCTTCCGAGGACCGGTTTCTGGCATTCCAGCCGTCTTCAGCCCGGCTTGCTTGAATCCAGTGGCAAAGTGAGCAAGGGACTCACGTCTGAGCATACCCTGCCACACTTATGGCGGCCAAAGCGGTACAAAAGGGGGTGGTGATGGACAGAGCATCTGAACCAATCAAACACTCACACCCAGTCAAATTATCTGGGTTTGTCCATCACCGTTCTTTAGCCCACTCTGCCACCCCAGTTCAGACATGGCTATATGCAAATCAGTCTGACCCTGTGCCTCATGGGAACAGTCCAGCCCGAACTGCCAAGCCATGCCTTCCCTGGACCAAAAAGAGGCTTCCGAGGACCGGTTTCTGGCATTCCAGCCGTCTTCAGCCCGGCTTGCTTGAATCCAGTGGCAAAGTGAGCAAGGGACTCACGTCTGAGCATATCCTGTCACACTTATGGCGGCCAAAGCGGTACAAAAGGGGGTGATGATGGACAGCAGCAACCGCAACAACAACAGCAGTAGCTACAAGAACAGCAGCAGCCGCAAGAACAGCCCACAATAGTAGTTGTTGCTCCTGAAGTAGCGGCATTTCAGGAAATCAAGATTCCTGCAGAGAAAGTGGAGCAAACCACTGTTTCGGAAGATCTGTTGTCTTCCAGACCACCAGCAAGGAAAAGGAGGCTTAGTCCATCATCTTCTTCTTCAAGCCCTGCTTCTGATGATCGTGATGCCACTTAGGAGCCACCAGCTCAGTCTGAGAGTGATGCACGCCACAAGACAATGCTTCTGAAAAGGAAGGTTCCAGAAAAACTTAGAGTTATGGAGGTAGATGTAGAAGAGGGGGATGATGTTGATGAAGACGAGCCAGTCATCACGCACATCACTCCCGCCCCAAAGGGGATGGAGACCAACATTCTCACCCTATCCAGAAAGGCTGCTACTGAGCGGGATGTAGCATGGATACCACCAACACAGGTTACACCACCACGACCCCCAGCTGCCATATTTTCAAAGGCCTGGCATGGACCTACTACATCCAGCTCAACCATCTCAGTAGGTAGTGGTAGTAAAAGTCACAGTGTAGCTGCACAGAGTCACATTCCAAGCACACCCTCCAGTTCATCTGGTATTGAAAGTGGCACATCCAGCAGTGCCAGAAAGTTCTCCTTGCCAGTTTGGGACTTCTTTTCTCTTAGTCACCACAGGTGTACGGCGCGGTAAGCTTGGTACAAGTTATCGTACCGGAGGCCAAGCAAGTCATCTCAGAATACACTACACTATTGTGTGGGAGAATTACCTACTTCACTTAAAACAAAGTAAAAAAACTCAACCCATTGAAGTTGGGCGATATTATTGCGGTGGGAGATGAAGAAGAGGGAGGCATTTCTAGCCCTGTCCCCAGTAGTGTAGTAGTACCGCCCACATCCTCCTCAGTAACATCTGAGTGGCACCGCAGTAAGAGCCACACTCAGAGTCAGCCTGAGACACCAAGGCGACGAGTACTGCAATGAGAAAAACTGTGTCGTTGAGCCTAAGTGGGTTAATGAAAACAACAGCACCACAAAGGAAAGTAATCCAGCCTACCATTGAGAGCATGCCTAGGTTGGAGGGGCAGTTCCAACGCAACCACCCAACGGCATGGTTGTACAATGCAAAGCTGGCTAAAAAGTTAGCACTGGACCTTCTCCCTTTTTCATTTGTGGAAGGGGTGGGTTTCCTTGAATTTGTGTCAGCCATCTGCCCTAAATGGAAGTTTCCCAGCCGGTCCTATTTCGCAAGAATTGCTGTTCCGGCACTATATCACTATATCAGTGCTGTTCACAATATCCACCTGACAAAAGACATGTGGACCAGTTTCCAAGCCACAGATTACATGTGCATCACTGCACACTGGGTCTCTATTGTTGGGGTTAGAGATAAACTATCTGAACGGGGTGTTGCTGACACAGTTGAGATTTTTAAAGCTACTCGGAAATATGCAACTGTACCCATGTTCGCAATGGAGAAATCTCATACTGCTGTAAACATTTTGGAACAGTTTCGCAGCAAGGTTTTTTAATGGCTGCGCTCAAGAGGGCTTAGTATTGGTTTTGTTGCCACAGATAATGGCAGTAATGTACTTAAGGCCATGGACTTTGGTTCCTATTTCAGGGTTCCTTGTTTGGCGTACTGCACAAACATTATAGTTCAAGACTTTGTGAAAAAAGAACCCATAGTCAGCAACTTACTGACCATCTGCCGAATAATATGCACTAATTTCAGCCATTCTTTTAAAGCTGAGAAGCAGCTGAGGATCATTCAACGTGAATATAACATGCCAGTCAAAGCACTCATCCAGGAGGTGACAACACGTTGGAACTCAACGTATTACATGCTTGATTGTCTGTTTGAGCACTACAGGCCACTCAATGAATATGTCATGGAAAGACTGAATGCTACTGTGAAAGGCATGACCCTTCAGATGGACCAATGATGCCTAGTTAAATGACTGACTGAGATGCTTCATCCTTTTGAGGTCTTCACACATGTAGTCAGCAAGGAGGACTGTACAATGGGCCAGCTATCCCATTATTGCAAATGCTAGAGCATCAGCTGAAGAAGGTGTCTGAATCATACAAAGGTGTAGAGGAAAAAAAGGAAGCCTATGACTTGGTGGAGACCTTAGCCTGTCGCTTAGCTGAAAATACAAGGGTGCACAATAAGATTTTGTCACAAGAACATTACATTTCTGCCACAATTCTGGATCCACGGGCAAAATTGGGACTGAAGACATTCATTCCTTTTTCAGAGATGGATGTTGCCCGCTACAAAACTTGGATAGCTGAGGTAGCAAGTAAGTTGGAATATGAACGGCTGCCAATTAGAAGCTCGCTAGATCAACCCACAGGAAGTACTGCAGCAGGGCATGCAGCATCAAGTGCAACTTCAGAGGCTGAGGGCAGTTCGTTTGGCTCACAATACTCACCATCACTATCAACAACAGCAACAATAACTGGATCATTAGGCCCAGTAAAATCGTTACACGATTGATATTTACAGTTAGGCATTAATAAGCACAGTGCTGATGCACAGAGAAAAGAGCCCGAAAGGTTAGCAGTAGCACCCCTGAACATTGAGCGGATGGTCCAGGCCTATCTGGACGACCCAACAGAGGTGTACATTGTTTAAAACCCATTGCAGTATTGGTATAGGAAAAGGGCTGAATGGCCACTGCTCAGCAGGCTGATGATAAGCTATCTGGCTTGCCCTGTCGTAAGTGTTTCTTCCAAACGTGTTTTCAGTGCTGCTGGTACCATGGTAACAGTGAGAAGGACTAGTCTTTCGCCCAAATACGTGGAGAGGTTAACAATGAGGGCGACGCGGCGCTTTAGAACGCGGCAGTTGTAGCCACAGTGGGGGGCACCAGAGATGGAAATGCGGCGGCAAGCGGCTGCCAGACGGTAACACCGCACCGCTGGAGGGCGGTGGCTGGGGCCCGGGGCACTGGAGGAGGCTTCAGCTGCTGCCACCTCTTCCAAGACCACCAGCCACCGATATTCTAGTCAGATTGCCTCCAGCTTGTGGCGCCGTGCCTTGGCGGCCAACTCCTTCCGATCTTGTTTGGAAGGAGTAGCTGTATATCAAAAAGAAAAAACAAGACAATTGTAAAATATACTCTTAGAAAAACAGTAAGACAAGTTAATTATACACATAGTGGCATGGTAGCACTATAAAGCACAGTACATAACATTTGTGGTATGTGTCTATCCTCCCACTTGCTTGGGCTTTAACATTTGCAGGATTTTTTCAGGCATTCAACCAACCATGCATCAGATTCTTTACTATCAGACACCTTGGCAATTTGCATGCTTGCATCACACGTTTCCTTCTCTCTGTCAGTCATAAATATTAAATCTCGCCCGTCCTTCTTCCTTCCACCCGTCTTTCACTTTTTAGTTCAACACCAGGTAATCTGATCTGACTTTTAGTCTTCTCCATAACACTTTCAAAGTGGAGTTGAAATCACAGATAGATGAGGCCCTTGGTTACTCAATGCCTTTACTAATGCCAATTAAAGGGTATCAAACATTCACAACAACTCTTACTTACTGTTAGGGCATCATTACAAGCTAAAAGGGACTGCCTGCCATAAGGGCAAGGGTCCCATGGGGGCAACTAGGATGCGCCTCGCCACAGCGGGCGCATCCCGTATTTTTAACATTGTGGCGGGCGGTGCCGAAAGCACCGCCTGCCACAATGCTAAAAACACATGTTGTGCTTTTCCAAGCACAACATGACAGGCCTGCCATGTGGTGCTTTGATAGGCAGGGGGTACCATAGGTACCCTCCATGGGGGCCCGCAACTGGCCCCCCAAGCATACTCCGCATGCCTTTCTATGGCGGCAATGCCATTACGGAAAGGCATTACAAAATGCACATTATATGGCTGGCGGTGTGTTTCAGACACCACCACCATATTGAACCCTTTCCGCCTGGTCGACATGTCGACCGTGCGGAAAATCGGTCTTTTTATCCGCAGCGGACCCCCCAGCCATTGTAATATGGCTAGGGGGTCTTTTCTACAGGAATGGTGGGCGGTTTGCCCCTGCCAGGCCGGCGGTGACTACCGCCACCCCGGCAGGGGCAATCCACCCCCCATTCTAATGGGGCCCTAAGTCTCAACAGTACAGTATACATACAGTACACCCTTGCAGTTAGTGTAATGTCAATAGTTAAGGATTATGAATCTAACTTACCACCGCCCGCCACTGGTGCTGGCTCGCCCCCTACCGCTCCATCGGCAACTGCCGCATCCTCTCCATCTGCGTCGCCTTCGCTGCTGGCCCCGGCAATGGTGGTCGGTAGTGCGCCTAAAAACATTACACATTTTTTAGGCATTATATACACCTCCCCCTATTGGTCAGTAGCAAGATTGAAAAATGAGTTAATAGTATACAACATACATCACTAGTACAAATCAGGTGGTAGTAGAGTAGACACTAGTACTTATATATGGTCCCTAGGGTCATTCTAGCCTTTGCTTAGTTAGCCCAAGCCATGCAACCATTTTACCTTTGTGTCTTTTATTTTTGCACATGTGACGTTACTTTGCAGCTTGTTGTATAAGACACCTTGGAGCCCACATGACCTGAGTCATACTGCTACTGTCTAAGCGCTGCGTACAAGGTAAACTAAAACATTAACAAGCCACGTTTTTATGAAGTTCTGGTGTACTCTTAGTCCATATTGCTTATCCATAAATGCTACACTTTTTGGCACGGCTGAGAAATGGGATGGTGGTGCTTCCACCACTGTTCAGTTATCATGATTAATTTCCCAAACTATAAGTAAGTGTAACAATGTTTATTGTTTTAATGTTATTGATTTTCCTGTTGGTGCTGCATTATAGAACAACGTTCAGAGCTTGTCAATTCAAATTAAAAATTTGTAACTTAAATAGACTTGGTGGTATTTGGTGTGGACTTACACGAGTGAGCCAGCAAAAGGAAGGGTGTGCATGTGCATTGCTTCCACGACTGAGAGGTTGGGTGTGTTATGTTCTGGTTGGTCTACTTGTTGGGTATCTTGGGGGGAGGGTTCGGAGAGCTAATAGTTATGACAAGACACTACTATAACTAGTCGGGCAGGGGTTTGTGGTGGGTTCTGAACTTCTGATTGAGGTGTGTGAGGAAGGTCCAGCCTCCCATCACCAACATCCCATTTTCTTGTGCAAAGTTCTGTTTGTTCAAAGTCCCCACAACAGTAGTAGTATGTCCTATCCTATCAAAATAGTAATAAATCTGGTTTGGCATCTGTTGGTGGGAATTATGAAAAAGCCTCAAGATTAACAAAGACTCAAGATCAATAAGACAAGAAGTAGTACAAGAGGACGACCCAAAGGACTGGACTCAATGGCTAGAGCTACTGGTGAATCTGAGTTTTATTTAAAATCTTTTAAATAAAGAGTGGCCAACTGGAAAGCTTAGCTACTACTGTACAGACAGAGTAATAGTAGTAGTACAGAGAGTCATCATAGCAGAGGCAGGGATAACAAGATTTTCGAAACAGTACAGATCGAAGGATAATTGTTGGTAAAAAATAGCATTAGGAAACGGAAACAATAGTTCGGAAAAAATATGGTGCAGTAAAACCTATGGAATAAGAATTATTAATAAAAAAGCAAGAAGACTTACTAGGACCAGCAGAAGAGCCCTTGTTGGTGTCCTCCTGATGGTGTTCTCCCGTCGACTGCGTCCCTGTCTGCCTGCCCATGGGTGCTGAACAGGAAGGATATAAGAAAGAGACAAACATTGATGAATGGTGTCAAACAAATAAAATATTTTTAATGAACGGTCAAAAAACACTTATGTAAACAACAATTGCAATAACTAAATTGACCAATCTCATTTGATCAACAAGTAGTATCGGGGGATTCGCGGATCGACTACTTACTATTTATCAACACTAATCCAGTCTTCCATTCTGATTCCAGAATACTAACTAAACCTAAGAACGACGTACCACCTGACCTAGCCTACCTATTCCAGGCGTGCCAATTGTACATTAAGTATGCATTTCCACTTCTTTTAGTCCTCAACAATGCATATGGTCAAATGGAGGACACATGACTACATTTTTGTATACACCAAATTTTTGATTGATTGATGCTGATGTTCTGCTAGTGCTAATCCTATTACAATGCATTGAACAAACTAGAAAAGGTTCTAATAAAGACTAGGGTACTAGCAGCACGTGACGTAACAGAGGGGGCATCACGCATACCATTAAAAATTACAAACCCATACAAAGTAACTAAACCTAAGTATCAATCTGCCCCTATCTCTTAGTGACAGGACAAAGTAAAGACTAGAGTCACTATAGCATTACGTTACTTAATTTCTCTAAAACAAACTCTTACATAATCACGCTATGCGAGTGCAAACGCAAAGTTGCAAACAAGTAAGATTAGTAGTGCGGAAGAGCACCTTTGTCATAACAATCACAGAAGACTTTTAAACGTAATTTACCTGTAATGTAAGCAGCAGCATTCTAGCTGGTTTGGAAAAAAAAGATATTCGCAATATATAACACAGAACAGAAAAGCAGAAACAAAGTAGTAAGAATTAAATAGTTACTCACCAAGACTCGGGACCTCCACTCCTAGCAGGTCCAGCAGGTCCTGCTCCCGGTCCAAGATATTGGGCCACCGGTGCGTCAACTGGTTCTGGGTGCGCCGGACCCCGGAGCAGCGAAACACTGCCCAGCGCACCTTCCCCCACGACCGCTGACGCTCCCGGAGCCTGTACCCAGACCCAGGCCTGCCACCTGCTGCCCGGATTAAGGGGAGGTGGCGCTGCACAAAGAAAATGAGTGCAGCCAACTCCACCTCCCCAAATAAGGCCTGTGCCTGCACCCCTTGTGGGCACCGCCTTCCGCAAGGAAGGCGGTCGCTGCTCTGGCTCCTGCGGCGAGCCCTACCCTTGGACATGGTTCTGGGGTAGAAGAGAGTGAGACGGGGCGGGAAAGAAAAGGTAATAAAATCAAAAAAGTAAGTAGAAGAAATTAAAAGAGCAGGCAATAGAAAGAGTGAAAAAGTATCTAAAAAATACACAAAAAGTAGAGAAAAACCCAAAATATAGAAGCAGGAAAATAGTCAGCGAGATAATAAATAAAAAAGATTTTAAAAAAGTGTCTTGAAACAAAGGATTGGAAAGATAGAGGGAGTGTTTAAAAGCAGGCCCCAGAACCATATCAATAGAGTGAAAAACAAGATCGCCACACCCATTACGACCACGTGCACAAGTTTGCACAATATTTTCTCCCCGAGCTAGCAAAATGCGTCGTGAACACATAAAATCGTTCCCAAACAGGAAATGCGTACAGCGAATGGCCGCACCCATGAGCGACCGAATGGGTAAGTTGGCAAGACATTTTCAATGCGATCATGCAGAAAATACCGCGAACGGGCGGGAAAAAAAATTCTGCGTCTTCGCGACATTTCCGCATGTTTGCGGAGATTTTTAAAATTTTCGCGATAGTTTGCGAAAGTGAATTTCGCAAATTCCGCCCACCCCTAGTAATGGCTCCAACTGGGTTGGCAGCACACAACATTAACAGGATTACATTACATTGTTTACTAATTCTACCTGTGGAGCATGAAAATAAATTGGAATACCATAAGCTATCTGGAGAAGTTTGTTGTGAAGTTTCAAGAGGGCTGAAGAAAATGAATCTTCTGATTATTGATGAGGTAAGCATGGTCTGAAATGTAATGCTTGCTTTTGTGCATTTAAGAATGCAGCAAATTCTTAAAACAGAGTATGACGTGATTTTTGGAGGAAAACATGTCATACTTTTCGGAGATCTATTGCAACTTTCTCCCGTAGAAGGACAACCAGTATTTAAAACACTTGCGCATGAAGACACCAGAAAGTATTTGGGTAGCGTTGGAAACGTTAACATTTGGTCATATTTTGAATACAAAAACTCATTACAAATATGCGACAGGCAAATATGTTGATTATGGAAGTATTATTCAAGATATAAGAATTTTTGGTTTACTGACAGAACATGGCAAACAAGTTTTACAGAGTCGATTACTTTCCAATTTGTTTCAAATTAAAACATAGTTCCTGAGAAAATATACATGAAAATTGCAGAAAACAAATCTGTAATCTGCTTAATGCCAACACTGCGTGAGTGTTCTATATTCAACAATCAACTTTTGAAACTGGAAAATGAAGAAATAATGAAAAATGGAAGCCATCGATAAAATTGAACATGAAGGAATCACTATTATTTTGACAGAAAAATTGAAGAGGAATCCAAATACCTTGATCCTTACCAGGCAGGATTTTGAGCGTCTCATTCTTCCGAAACCGTCATATTGGCAGTCTTGGACACCCTCCGGGATCATGCTGACAAGGGCTCCCCCCAAGCATTGGTACTCCTAGATCTATCTGCCGCCTTTGACATGGTCGACCATGCTATTTTGGTCGATCGTGTCAAACTTGCTGGCATCCAAGGTGATGCTGCTAGTTGGCTCACCTCATTTCTAAATGATAGGTCGCAGGCGGTTCGCCAAGGGCTCTTCCTCGCTCCCCCACGTAAAATCACATGTGGAGTTCCTCAGGGCTCGGCACTTTCCCCTCACCTTTTTAATATTTACATCTCCCCCCTGATTCAATCCTTGAAAGAAAGGTGACAGTCTTCAATTATGCGGACGACCTACAGCTGGTCTTTAAGATAGATGGTTCCCACAGTTCTGTTGTGGATTTTCAGGCAACAATGTTACATATACAACAATGGATTGACCATAATCACCTTAAATTAAACCCGGGAAAAACTGAGCTTGTCTGACCGGGGACAGCCATAAGTTCTGGGGCCCACATTACTGCCCCCCAGAGTTGGGTACTTCACCTTCCCCTTCTATCTCGGTCAAAACACTGGGAGTCTCTCTCAATAACGAACTCACACTGAATTCTCAGGTGGGCACAGTGATCTCTAAGTGCTTTTTACAGCTGCGTAAGATCAGAAAGATTCACCGCTTCTTTACCCATGATGCCCTGATCCAGATTATAATTGCCAGAATTTTGTCACACTTGGATTATGCCAATTCGGTTTATCTGGGAATGCCACTCTACCTGTTCAAATGGCTGCAGGTGGTTCAAAACAAGGCAGCACGGTTGGTCCTTCGACAACCAAGATGGCAACCAGTTACGCCCGTGCTAAGGAAACTACATTGGCTCCCTATTTCTCAGCGCTGTGCCTTCAAAACAGGCTGTCTTGTATTCAAAACCCTGTATGGCAAAAGTCCCGCATTTATCAACAGCCTGATACATGGACACACTCCCATACGAAACCTCCATTCTGCCCATCTCTCACTGCTCACTATTCCAACCTTCAAACGAGTACGTCAAGGAGGCTGCAGATTTGCGGTCCTCGCTCCTAAGCTTTGGAACTCCTTTCCCTTGGAAATCCGGTCCAGCACTGACATTCTGCAATTTAGAAAGCTCCTCAAGACCTGTTTGTTTCTGCAAGCATACGAATAGGTATTCTGGTAGCTAACTAAGCCTATTAGCGCCATGAAACCACCCGGTGAAAAGGGAACACTATAAATGCAAAAAAAAAAAAGAAGAAGACAAAATTGGATTCTTTAGAAAAATTGATATCTAAAACTGCTGGTTTAGAAAAGAATTTATATGCATGTAGAAACTGTCAGGTAATTTTAAGGCGTAATTCTGATGTAGAAAAAGGTTTAGTTAATGGAGCAATTGTGAAAATTGTGGATTTTGTTAATTATTCGAATAAAAATTGAATTTGATCAGAATGAAGAAGTGAAACAAATTGGTCATTGTTCAGTTCATTTTTTGTTTGTTAAAGATTTATATGTCCGTGGAAAACAGTTTCCAGTTTCTCTGGCATATGTAGTGACTATTCATAAATCTCAAGGTTTAAGTGTAGACAGTGCTTTGGTGAACATTAGAAGTACTGTGTTTAAGAGGGTGTTGGCATATGTCGCTTTTTCGCGAGTCAGAACTTTATCTGGTTTGTTTTTGATTGATTTTGATGACACAAAGGTCACTGCGGATGCAAACTGTGTAAAGAGTATAATAGGTTAAGAAGAACCTATGCTCCCAATTTAGGTCAATATCCTGTATTTGAAAAGCGTGTAGTAGGTCAAAAAAGAAGGTATGAGATTATCTGCAGTGAAAGTATAGAGAAGGAAAAAAAACAAGATAATGTTGTCATTGCAAGGAAAAAGAAAAAAGACACGGTTGAAGAGATTGTTGGTTATCAGTTTGAAAATAGTTCAGGTGTCAACTGCTATGATAATGTAGTGGTCAATGTTGTTTTTTTCTTGAAGATTTGCAACAGCATATTATAGAGAATCGGGAAAAAACATTTTGTACCTTTTTGCATTCCATTTATGAAAAATTGAGAACTGATACAAGTACAATACAAAGCGTTTGTGATGTTCATAATCTTTTGGATGTACGTTCTGGTACTACACAATTTACACAGAATATCCAACAAGATGCTCAGGAATTTCTAATGTATATGCTTACCGTATTGGAAAATGAAGGTGTAGAAATTGAAAATCTTTTTGGCCTTTGTTATAAATTGGAACATCATTGTGAAAATTGTATGTATACATGTAGCACTAATGTAGACACTGAAAGATTTCTATATTTGACATTACCGGACTGTAAATCAGTGTCTTTCAATAAATTAGTTAAAGCAGCAAATCAAATCATGGAGTGTAGCCAATGCAAATTAGAAATGTTATCAACATTATTTATACAAAGATCTGCCTATCTAAAATGTGAAAAAGGCTGGACACTTTGTAATGATGCTCAGTTGGTTTTCAAACAACATTTACCTAGCCAATTACCAAATTCCTACCTAATATTTTTAAAGCCAAAGATTTAGGAAGATAATGTAGTGTAGTTCCTATCATCCCAATAGGCTCTGCGCATTGGAATAATACCTACAGCAGTAAAGGCCTAGACCAGACGTTAACTAGGTCTACTACTGTCGATACTAGACTTAAAGTTTTGGGTTTGCCAGCTTAGCTCAGAGTTCACTAGAAACTTTCTCGAATGTTCAGGAAGGACTTAACTTCCCTGATTAGACAAGAAGGGATTTAGTTTCTGACAACCATAGAACATGACAACTTTGCTCTCCCCTAATCAAGAGTAAATCTCGAGAGTCGTGTGAACAAAAGGCAAATTATTTTACTCAGTCAGTACCTGCATTCTTAGTCTCATCAGATTGTAGAGAAAAGGAAGAGACGGGCGTGTTCAATAAAAAGGTGTTATTTATTGATCAGTCTCTTTTCTCATACAAGAGAAATGGATCGATATTATTGCAATACTTATAGTTAAGTAAAGTGCATACATTAAAAGCAATAGTATAAAATAATACTGTAAAAACATTGATATGGTTTCTAAGCCATAAGATGTTTTAAAATGAATAAAATATATTACATACACATATACATTTGACTAAACGTACTCAACTGGTGTTTCTAAATACGCCTACCCCGTGTACCTGACCTAAGTCTAATACGTGGGCGGGAATAGAAAGTTACAGTTTAAGTTAAGTTTGTTTTTGCCAAGTGAATAACTAAAGAATTCTCTGTGAGGGGTTATTCAGTTCTGTACCTGGAAGTTTAGGATGAATTAGGGATGGTATCTCTCTCTCTGGTCTCCATATTCCAGGCTGCCTGCGAGGGCTACCCAGAAACGCCGGGGCTGGATTTCTCGGCAGGAGAAAGCAGCGCGTCTCTCAGCGCGTCAGGAAGGCGGGGCTGCTGCCAGCGGGGTCTGCTCTGCTCTTGGCTTCGGCAAGTATGGCTGCTCCGTCTCGTCACCACGCGTGTGTTTGCATAGGGCAAGATCGGTAATATTTATACCTTTAAGGTGCCGAGATTGACGTAAGGATGGACATAGATACGTCAATAAGGATGTCATACGACTTGCTCGTTAGCACATTCTTTAACTGAAGTTCTCGGTGAAATCAAAACAATGGCCGCAGGGTTTTGCCCAGGTTGTCATAGGTTTGATTTGTGATGAGAACTCCGTATGCCTTATCAGGGGCTGGAGGAATATCGCTTGTCTAATTAGATCGCAAGCGTTATGACCTAATCAGATAACACGTTCCTGTGCCGTAGTGTGACTGCGTCAGATAACGGTATCTGCATCATGGGGATTTTCTGCCTCATGGGCTGACTGCTAGTTAACTTGTTGGTTTGTTTAACTAGAATAGGGTCAGGAATAGGAGGATTGATTCAGAACCTATAGGAATACATCACACCCACTCCACGCTAACTATGTACATATTTACTAATCTTATGCATAGTATAACATAGTACAACATACTATAGAGTATAGTGTATACCTTACCACCCCAAAATACATAAATGCATTTTGAAATTTTTCAAATATACGGAAAAAATTGCAGACATATGTATTGTATGCACACAAGCCGTAGAATAATGCCAAAGTAATCGCATTTGTATACATTATTGCTTATTTGGTATATGAGAATTACACATGAAATGGCTTCTTAATACAGAAAAAAGGTTCGAAACCATTCCATCACAGAATAAAATATTTATGAACGTATCAGCGGGCAGCTAATGTCTATAAGCTATCTAAAATTTAGAAACCTTAGTTCTCTAAGAATAGTTCTTACTTTAAGCAGAAGATAGTGTCCCGAAAAATATGCAAAAATATTTGGGGCTGCTGAAAAATTGCTGTCCGTGAACTGGAGGGAAAATCTGTTCATGTGACTTTATTTTTAAAGTTGAAGGCCGAATTCAGGGAACGCCGTGTGCGAGCTTGCTCAAAAGTCTCTATTTCTGTTCTGGAGAGAACATCATATCATTCAGGCTTTCGAAAAAACTGTCAACAGCTTCCTGGGAAAGTTCCACTAACTCGGAAATAGGTGTAATCATGCATTCTTGCGCATGATTGTCTCCATTGACATTCTGATTTGCATTACTGACAGAAGGTCGTACCTGTTCGATGCTGCTTTCATCTTGAACTTCACTACCCATCAATCGTAGTGGTGAAGCTTCCACGAATGCCGTCATCAGGATTGGTAGCCTTTGAGGGCAGCACAAAGCATGAACCTTGATCGGGCTCAACAATGTTTCTGCATCCATTGGCGCATCTGATTGTAGCGTCAGACAGGTGTCTAACACGCATTCTTCTCCGCATAGCAGACACCTCAATACAGGTAAAACACATCTTTGCCACATTGGTCGAAATGATAGAAACCAAGTCATGTTCAGGTCTCTAAGCCGGGATAGTCCCAGGATTTTTGATATCCGGTCCCGGTATCCAATGGCTAGGATTGTTTCTTCCCTTGTCGCAAAAGTTTTGTCTGTGACATGGGTTGCCATAACGAAAAATAAGGACTAAGAATAGGATTCCTGCAATTAGTCCCAGGATCAGGGGAAGTCCGCCAAAAATCGAATGGACGAAATCTGGAAAAATACCCAGTATGGCTTTGAATGGTGTTAATGCCATCGAAAATACTGTCTTAAATACCTTTGAGACCCCATTGGTATCAGAAATATTTAAGATTTCATTCAGGATTTCCGCGAAATGTACGGGGGAATTAGTTGATAATAATGTATGTATCTCTGCAGTCGTCCTTGCGACTTGTAGATCATACGTTTCTTTTGATGACGTGAGCCTTGTAGGCGTCTGAAGAAGCACTGTTTTCATTCTGCTTAAAGTATCTATTCGAATAGAAGTAATTTTCAAATTGGGCCATGCCCTTGCCTCCCTGTCTGGAAAGGAGCTGGGGAACAACGAGCGTCCACAGCACTTGACCTTCGCAGTCGTAGTTACTAGATAAGTAGTCCCGGGCATAAGACTACAACATCTGCGGTCTACAATTAGAATGTAACTCCCATTATAGAGTCTTTGAAAGAATGGTTCTATTTCTGTTGCAGGTGCGCCTTGCTGGTGACATGAAAGGTTGTATGAATTCCCTTCACAGGCTCCATGCAAACTAATTCCGTTACACAGAAGTGTGCCACTTAGTGACATCGCACAATTGTTGCCACTAAGAAACACTTTCTGTCCTTTATTACTGACACATGCATGTGAATAGGGCAGGTTCCATGTTGTTTTAAGGTACCCCTTTCCCAATTTCTCGTACATGCCAGCCTGTATATATTTTTGGCAGTATTGAAACCTGAAGGTTGAGATTGGAATATTTATTATCCCATGTATTATCCATTCACTGACAGGTCATTCTGACATTGTCACTGGTAATCTCTCAAGTTTCTCAATGCTCAGGATTGTATAATCAGCACCCTTTTGTGCCATACTGATTTGTCTATCAGTAAGGTTAAAGATTTGGAATTGTGACGTTGTGTTGATTAAACGCCAAGGCACATAGCCAGAACGCAGATTTTGTAACGTCCAGCCAAGCTGTACAATAGAGCGCAATTGTGACTGACCGTGTTGTAATAACAGTAAGTCTTGCGATAATATGTCGATTGCTGAAGACACAATGCTGTCCAAAGAAAAAATTCTGGAGGACAGAGTCATTAACCCATTGTCCACTACAGAAAGTGATTTTTCCAAATTAATACGGTCAATTTCCCGTATTCTCTCTGCTGTTTCAATTTGAGTAACCTTCCAGGCCTCATTGTATGCTGCATATACAGAGGCTGCTATGAAACGTTTTTGACGCTGTTTGCGTGGTCCCATTATGAAATCACGCAAGTCAGCACCATCAGTAAGTAAAGTTAGGTGTTGCTTAATTTCTGCCAGTGTGGAAGTTTGTAGCCATTGAAGGCATAATTTGCCCACACTGTAGGTTGTTATTATCCCTGGGTGATGTCTTTGGGGATATCTAGGGTCTGGCCTGGTCATTTTGAACCCCTGTGTTTTGTTCAGGAATCTGTCTTGACAGTTATTAGTATCTGTGGGCCAGATCAACCATTGTTTCCAATCAGGATGTGTTCTGTTTTGGTTTAATATATGGTTTACGTCTATCTCTTCATCTGTAGAAGTGTTGCTAAACATTGTTGGTTTCGGAATAGACGGTTTAATTAAATCTTTGATTTTGGCTAAGCCAAGACAGGTGGTTTGTTGAACAGTGTCATTTAAAAATATTATTTGGTCTGGGATCATGCAGGCTCTAAACATAGATTCTATACCCTGCACTTGCCATTCTTTTGTACCCCAAACACTTTTCAATTCAACATTTTTGTCCCAATAATCAAAACCAAAGGTATTCATTTTTTCAAAAAATGAGTCTGAATATATCAATTTTGTGTTGGTTATCATGGTTTTAGTTCCTGTCTTGTTTGACAATTTAAAATAGAATGCTTCAGCATTACTTGTGTTAAAACCTGAAAAGTATGAATATTTGTCATAGAAGGTCCTTGAGCTTCCTTTTGGAGGGGTTGCACAATGTTCCCATTGATTATAATTTAAAACATTTCTAGGTTGTGCAGATCTATGTAAAAAATGGTTACCATAGTGGTTATAACAGTACATACTATCATAATTTGTAGAACCCTGCAAATAATCATGTTTAGTAAATTTAGCAGACATTACTAAGTCAGACATCATATTATTAATGCTTTCGAAGTCCCAATCATCAGCAAATGAGTTTGGTTTTACAAAGTCACTCAAGGAGATCTTAATTTGGTGTGGATATTTCAGGATCTCGACCGGACCATATATTTCATAGTCAGTGTTGTCCCAAGCTACCCCACCAGGTATCGGATTGGCTGTGAAGTTGGCTGAAGAAAGTTCTCTTTTCTCGACGTGTGAAGATGTGTGTGGTTTGAGGATCAAGTTGATTTTCTGACTTGCTGTGTCCATTTTAGCATATTTTCCCACAATGAAGCGTCCCAAAGTTAGTACCATGATGAGCCAAAGTATGAGGATAAATGCACCAAAACCCACCCAGGATTCAATCCATGGAGAAATCAGATATGTTTCTTTCAGTTGTTTCAAAAGTTCTTTAGCTTTATCTTTAAAGGTTTTTGATGATGGCTGTGTTTTTGATTCACTGAAGCCTTCAGAGGAATCATCGAAGTTTATGAAGTAGCCGGATGCAGTTCTGTCAATTGTTCCAATTGGTTCAGGATTTCTGTTTCTTGCATTTTCACTTGGTACTTCATTGTAGATTGGTGTGTCTCTGCTAAATGTTTTTATTTGGGTTTTCAGAGGTCTGAGTTCTATTGCATTGTTGCATAGTCCTTGTTGTTCTTCTGTAGGCGTTTCGAATGTGATGAGCCTCTTCGTTAGGACCTCTGTACTGGTAGCAAACCTTGGTGTTCTGCTACTTATTGGGAGTCCACTTGGCCTACTGTTTGTTATCGGCCACATGTTGTGGTTTTACCAGGTCGATGGATACAACTCGGTTCTCCTTTTTACCAGCAAGTGGCGGTAGTACAACTGATCTTGTCCCGTTGACAGACAAGACAGGAACTGCTTTTCTGTAAGAAGGCCCAAATTCCTTCTTTACCGCGATCTTCTCCCTGACTAGATCCCCGACTTTTGGAATCCAGACAGGTCTTGCTGGGACAGGTGGTGGTTCTTCAGTGGTTGTTGGCTGTTGTTTCAACTTTATGTTGCTCAGGTCTTTTCTTGTTTTGTTTAAGTCCTGCAAAATAGCCAAACGGTCTTTGATATCAAAGCTTTTTTCTTTCACCACTGAAGTCTGACTATCAATGTCAGAGATCATCATCCTAGTTCCAAATAATAATTCGTACGCACTGAATCCCTTCAGAGAATTTCTTGGCAAGTTATTGAGACTACGTTGGACACTTATTAGATGTTTGACCCACCCAGCTCCCGAACCTAATACCTTCGCCGTTATAGATTGCTTTATGTCACGGTTTTTTCTTTCAACAATTCCGTTCCCCTCAGGGTGAAATGGACAAGAGTACCGCAATTGCACGCCCATGCTGACCATGGCCTCCTTATAAGCCCGAGAGCTAAAAGCAGGACCGTGGTCTGAATGCAGCATGCCAATTGCGTATGTGCCGATAAAGACTCGCAAATCTTTTATAACAGTTCGGACGTCAGCCGAGTGCTGGTGATCTACATTATAAGTGGAACTAGCCTGTATATGTTAATCGCAACCCTTCCTTTTTACTCCTGATTTTTCCTGGAGTAAACCGACGAGGTATTAAACTGTTTCTCTCCCCACTGCGATCTCTGTTGCAGTTTGGGCAGTTTTTTACAAACATGGTGTGACGCAGGCTCATGCCTGGCCACCATTACCTTGATTGTAATTCTTCCAGAGAATCTTTTAGTTTGAGGTGTCTGAGACCCTCGCCCATATGTGCGTCTGCGATTAACAAGTTTCTCCTGTCCATGTTTGGAATCACTCTATCCCCCACTCCAGGGATTCGAGCAAAAGGGACGGAGTTTGCATCGATTATGTATGTATTATTGAGTGGATAGTTGATCGGTAACGCTGAGCAGTCGCCTTTTGATGACGTTTTCACCGCCAGCACTGTTTCACCGTCAATGTGTTTTAATGTACGCTTTTTTCGAACTACGGGAGCCGATTTAGTGGCTGCCACTGCGGCTGTTTCAGCCAATGAATTCCCTGCAACGTGAACGCCATCACGCTGATGACTCAGTGAGTGAGTCACGTGAGTCTTTGGTAGTTCTTTTTGTAAAAGAGCTATTTGTTCCCAGAGCAGTTTCTGCTTTATTGGTGCATCTGTGTTATCTTTGTAACCATTTTGAATCCATGTCTGCAAATCCTTGTTATATGATTTGACGCAGTAATATGAATCTGACACTATAAGTGTCGGGAATTCGCGATCCGCATTATCTAGCGCCATTTTCAAAGATAATATTTCAGTTTGTTGTTCTGAATTACTTTCTACTGAGTGTGTCTTTGTTAATAGAGGTTTTAGTTTACCTCCGCGCCACACTTCTTTTGTAATCTCACATGTGGGGTTGTATGCTTGTTCTCCCCAAACGGAGGGTTGAGCATGTCCGTCTGTATAGATTACACAGGCGTAATGTCGTAAAGGCAGAATATCGATTGGCAGAGGATATGTTTTTTCATATTCTAGATTTTTTAATTCTTCTAGTTCTGGATCAAAGTAGTAGTACACTTTGTCCGTTGTGATTGAATTCACCCATTGTCTCCATTCCGGATTCAATGTTGTTGTTGGTAAATTACATGGTGTTGTTAGTGCCTCAAAGGCTGATTCTGCTGTTCTGACTGTGATATGTCTTCCGTCAGCTTGATCTTTTTCTGTAGCTATTGCGGTTTGAACTGCATGAACAATTTTTTCTTTGTTGCTGAATTTCTGTTCAGCTTCTGTGTACAAGTGTGATTTGAATGCAATTGGTACCTTTTCTCCCTCATTTGAGGTCAGGTATGTGAATCCGCATCTCCCTGGGATGACTCGAATCACAAGATTGCGTGTGTTATCACGTGTTTCTAATTTTGTTTTAATTAACATGTCTGTTTGTAGGGATCTCAAAATTTCTGTGTGTATTTGAGTCCAATTGGATCTTTTAAAATCTGGTTTTATCAGATCATAAAGGGGTTTGACCCTTTCTGCGTAATTTGCAATGTATGTTCTTCCGAAGTTTAGGAAGCCTAGAATCGACTGTAAGTTTTTTAGTGTTCTAGGTGCTTGGAGTACGGCACATTTCTCTAGGAAATTGTCTGCCAGGCTTTTGCCTTCACTTGATAACTCATATCCTAAGAATAGGACTGTCAGATGGGCAATTCTGGATTTTTTAAAGTTGAATTTGTAACCCTCTGCAGCGAACCCAAGTATTATGGTGTTCACTCTTTTCAAGTGAGTCTCCAAGTCATCATCTGTTAAGTAAATGTCATCGACATAAGATAATGCTTCATCATCATATAGTTGTAGTAATTCTGTTACTCTCGCTGAGAATACTCCCGGGCTGTTCTTGTACCCCTGGGCTAACCGACAGAATTGTTTTTGAGTGCCATTTATTGAGAACGCAGTTAAATATCTGCTCTCTGGTGCTATGTTTTGACAAAAGAATCCATTAGAGATGTCTAAGGTTGTTTTGTATTTTTTGCGCACTATGTTATTCATTAGTGCAGCACTATGCGAGTTTTGCACTGCAAAAGTTTTGCAACATGAGTTAAGGTGTCGGTAATCCAAAACTAGACGATATGTATTGTCTGGTTTGGAGACCGGAAACAAAGGGTTGTTCATTTGTGAGGTGCAAGTTTCAATCACCCCCTGGTATTCTAGCTGATCTAGTATTTCATTTACCTGTTTTTTAGCTTCTTGCTTAATTGGGTACTGCCTTTGTGCAGTAGGTTGTGATTTTAACTGGATTTTGTGAGGAGGAGAGTCCTCATCCCATCCCATGTGATTTTTATATAAAGCAGGAGCTAGAGCCACTGCCCACTTTCTAGCAAGTGTGTATTTTTTATGAATTGGAATTTGATTTGAAAAGGCAGGCATAATTATTTCTTCGCCATGAGGGCACTCCCTGACAAACTCTGGTGGCCAGTCTTTTTCAGCCAGAAGGATGTCATAGCCCTTGGAGAGATTATCCCAAAATAGTCCCCTTATTTTTCTAGTCTTATCCCCCTCTATACGCAATGTTATTTCGTATATTTTGTGAGGTTTGCTAACTCTGGTGTCCGCAGTTTCCACTTGAAGATATTCATTCGTGTCCACTGTCTCCAGATGATTCATAAGGACTTTGCGAGCTATGCTCACTTCTGCTGCACTGTCTAGCATTGTCTGAGCCCACTCTCCGTTTTTCAGTTGTGTCCTTAGTATTCTCGGCATTGTTAACTACCTTGATACTGGCTACCTTCTTTTTTGGAAATTGTAATTTCTTTTTTAGTTGAGCAGGTTCCTTGTCTTTGGACTTGGTGTGCTCTTCTCTTTGTTCTGATCGTCCTCTTCTTTCCGATTTCTGCGAGGAAGTCTGAAAAGATTGAGAGGGACGTGTATCAATGTCTTGATATCTATCAGGCTTTTTTATATTATCCCTATTTCTAAGGTTATATCTATTCCCAGAGGGGTCACTTTGTGGTGACCTGTGTCTCTGGTTCGGAGATTTTTCTCTTCGCCTAGGAGACCTTCCTCTGGACTGGAATTTCTTTTCTTTAGGATTGGATTGTTTGTTTCCATCCCAGTTCTTTTTTGGTGATGTAGATTTATTATTAAAAAATATTTTTTCTGGACTTTCAATCAGTTGCCGTTTTACTGGTATTCCACCTAAACTATCTCTACCTAGTTCCTCATAGGATTTTTCTATGATTCTGGCAATTTCAGCTGGTTGGTCTGCTATATCTGTCTCTTTTAACCTCTGGCGGATCGCCACGTTTGCTGCTTCACCTTTTATGTTGGCTAATAATATAGCCGAGACCTGCTTGAAGTCTTTTAGTAATTTCATACCAAGAGTTAAAGCGGGTTCAGGACCATATTCATCTTGAATTTGTTTTAGCACATCTGGTATTACCGAAATGGATGGAACACCGTGCGTTTTTGTGTAGATGGAAGCAAAGACTGTACCCCAAGTGTCACAGTCCTCAATGTGTGGTGCGATTCCCATTGGAAGACAGATAGTCAAGTCAAGTCAAGTCAAGTCAAAAATACTTTATTCGATTAATTAAAATCATAAAAGTATACTACAAGCACAAAAACACATATAACAATGTAATAGGCGTACATTTCATTCATTTTTCACTTTTCATTTTTCACCAAGACAATACATTATGTAGTATACATTAAAAAGATGTTAAAAAGGACGTTTAAAAAGAACATTTATGCAGGATGGATCGGGTTCAGGTGTTACTTTAACTTGTAGATAAATCAAACCCCTTTATTTAAGACATCACTTTATATTCTAACGGTAATTCATTACCATATTAAAAACAATTAAAACTATACTGAGCAAATTTAATTATGCAAATCATAAGGAACATGTTTTATAGTATGCTACATCTCAATATTTACATAGTTCATTCAGCTGTTGAGGTATTCAGTGATCTAAGTCGTTTAGCTCTCATGGCTGCAACCAGAAAGCTAGCAACCCCAAACATTACAATAGGGGTCTCCATAATTTGTAAAAACAGCAATGCGGGTTTCACTTGCATAAATCCCCTGTTTCTCAAAAGCGGTAGTAAATATTTTTCTCTCCCCTCTACAAAAAAAGAGCAAAAAAATACAAAGTGGATCTGGTCTTGGTCAGAGAAAGAATCGCATTTACATGGGACATGATCCATTGGCTTGTTCCATTTCGGATAATCACCCAGAAGGAGGTGCATCTGATTGAATCGGAATTTTGTGAGAAGCCACCGGTGGTATGGCCTATTCACTACCCTCAAATAAGGCTGGATGGTCATGGTTGAAACAACAGTATAGTGAGCCCTAACGGTTGTTTTCTCTATTTCTTGGGCTTCACGAAGCATGTCCCTAGACTCTAAAAAATGTGTTTTAATCCATGTGACATCCTCTTTACATAGCCTCTCGGGATTACTATACAAATCAGGGCGACCCAAATGAGTAGCAACAGACTTAATATAGCTTAGCCATTTTATATCTTTAACTCTGTCTCTCCCCATGCAGTCTATAATAATTTGTCGGTTTAGCATCAGGTTCGGGTTCAGCCACATTTTCACCCAAAGAAGTAGTGGGGCCAGGTTAGGGGCATCCTCAATGTATCCTTGCCCTAATTCTGTCAAGACAGAGAAGATGGGTGTAGACTGTGGTAAGCCTAATAGTGAGCGCATGGACCTATTCTCTTCCTTCTGAATCAGTGCCAAGTCCCTGAATCCCCAAATCCCAGCCCCATATCTAGCCAGAGCCAGAGTTTTGGCTCTATACAGTTTGAGGATGGCTTCAGTTGGTTTACCCCCCAGTCTCTTAGCAAAACTCAGTATCGCAGCAAAAGACCGCCGTATAGCCATTGCTTTATTTGCGACCTGCGGGGTCCAGTTGCCCATGTCATCGAAGATGACTCCAAGGTATGTAAATGTTTTGACTTTGGATAAAATCACTCCATTGCATCGTAGGGTTTTTGTGGTGTTTTTACCTTTCCCAATGGACATAACGTGCGATTTTTCCATATTTACAACCAAGTCTAGATTTTCCATAAAAGCCCCAAACGAGTCAAGAAGCAACTGTAAACCATTGGGGGTTCTAGCAATGAGGACCGTGTCATCGGCATACATCAGTACCGGCAACGGTGACCCTCCCATATTGGGTATATCTGGGGTAGCTGTTTTTAGAACAGAATACAGGGAGTTAATATACAAAGAAAATAACATGGGGGCCAAAATGCACCCCTGTCTAACCCCTCTTACTGATCTAAACCCAGTGGTACACTTGCCTTCTGTAGTCATCCGTACTGATGCAGTCAGGTCACTGTGCAAGAAAGCTAAAAAATTAATCAAAGCAAGGTCCAGACCCAGCTCCGCAAGAATCGTCCACAGCTTCGACCTATTTACTAGGTCGAACGCTGTGGACAGGTCCATAAAAGCTAGGTGGATAGACCCGCTGGATGCGACAGTGTATTTACAAATGGTCATGTATAAATTAAGACACTGCTCCTCAGTCCCCCTTCCAGTTCTGAATCCATACTGAGTGTTGCATAAAATTGCATGTTCCTTTTCCCACAAATTAATTTTGTTTAAAATGACTTTACCTAGAATTTTAAATGAGGAATCAAGTAGCGATATTGGTCTATAACACCTGGGATCACCCCTTTGCCCCTTCTTAAAAATTGGTATAATAACCGAATGTGACCACGTGGTCGGAATGTCAGACAAATTCATACATGCTAAATTAAAAACATTCGCAAGTACTATAGACCATATGTAGGGATGTGCTTTATACAAATCAGCGGGGACCCCATCCGGGCCTGGGGCTTTCCCGCCGGCAGTATTTTCAATTGCGTTTAATACTTCATTTACCGTTACCCTTAGAGGAGTGTGTGTAGGTAAGGTATCTATAGGAGTAGAAGGGGTAGTAATGGTCTTGCTTCCGTAGATGTTTTCAAAGTGATCTAGCCATTGCTTCTCGGTGATATTAACTTCTAATGGCTCATTCTCTTTGCCACTAAACAAAGGAGAGTTCACTATAGACCAAAATTTTGCACTATCCCTTAAAGTAAGATTCTCATAGAGTGCTTCCCAGGCTGTGTGTTTTATTTCTCTTTTACGAGCCTCGGTCATACTCCTATATTCTTTCCTTAGTTGGGACACTTCAGTTATGTTACGTGGCTTACATTTTAGGGCTTCTAAGAGTTTTTTATGTGCCTTTGAGCAATCGGCATTAAACCATCCCTGTGCCCTTCGTGGCTTATCAGCTGGTTTGCTTGTAAGGGCCTTAGCAACATTTTTACATATGGATTCAAAGGCTTTTGTGACATTTCCTCCTGTGGTCAAAGGGTCCCTGCATATATTTAGTTCCACACTTACTTTATCACACAAATTGGTAAAAAATTCCTCAACGTTAATCCTAGACCATTTGACTCGTCTACCTTGGTCATGGGCCCGGATGACAGTGGGGTAGGTTAACTGATGGTCAACATTTATAATGGTTGGTTTTAGATTAGTCAGTTCCATAACGACCGGATTATGGTCACTAAATGCTGTTATAATGGCATTGTATGAGATGACATTTGTAAGAACACTAGGTGACCCAAAAATATAATCAATGATGGTATTACTCCCTCTTGCACTATAAGTTACCACTCTGTCTTTCGGATTCACAAAGGCGGGTTCAGACATATCCATATCAATCAACAGTTCTTCTAAGGCGCCCCCTTTTGCAGAGTGTTCGAAGTGCAGATGGGTCAAATAGTCATCATCACAGGAACTGCCGTCATAACAGTTGAGTTGACAGAGATGTGTGTTAAAATCACCTAAAACAATATAATAAACCAAAGTAGATTGACTCTTCTTATAATTGTTTAAAAATTCAGCCAACATTAGGATATTTTCGCTTCCTTGTAGCCCTTCTGTTGAATTATAGAAATTTACATATAGGAGTTTTTCCCCCATGCTCATCGAGACCTCCAGAATAAGACAATTAGGGGAATTAATATTTAAAATTTTCATCACCCCCATGTGGCTTACTGAGATTAAAAGTGCTAGGCCTCCCTTACTTCTGCCCCTATTAGACTTTTGAGCAGCTTTAAAGTAGGATACATATCCTTCTACCCAGAAGTTATTTTCAGTGTCCCAAGTCTCTTGTAGTGCAATCACATCCTGTTCCTTAATGATATCGAGCCATTCTTTATCATCTCTTTTGGCTTGAAGGCCGGAAATGTTCCATGTCATTAGCTTGACTGATCTGTTAGCCCCTTTAGATCTGGGAGGTTCCTGCGGCCCCAACTTGGTGCCCAGTCAGGTGTTAGTATCAAGGTTTGTAAGGGCATCAAAACGGTTTCTTAGCTCCAGGCCAGGGGTCTGAGCTACTTGTTGATTGCAATCTAGGGACAGTTGGGCGCTAAGTGGTTGAGTGGCCCAGTTAGCTAGTTGCGCTTTGTGTCTTGGGGTGTTGTTCCTATATCCTATATCCCGGCTGGCTTGTTGTGTTGGGCGGGGATAGAAAAAGCCCAGTGGGACCGCACGTATTTGCCCTTGGATGATGTCAGTTGCGTCCCAAAAAAGTCTTGTGCAAACGTGTGGATTCCTAAAATTGATAATGACACAATCGTCAGAGAAGCGTTTGGCCGTCGGACCCAGCCAGGTAACTCTTCTCGCCAAGCTTATATGTGCAGAAACATCACTCAGACCTGTACAGTTTTTGTCGCACCAGCTCTTGACATTTTCCATGAGAGTTAGTTGTGTTTCAGGTACTCCCGGGATTGGTCTTGGGACATTAACCAGAACTGCCACGAAAGGAGTAGCCTCAGGGGGTAAATTTACCATAGGCTTGGGATACACACCATTCCCTGTTCTCTTATGAGTCGTTTTAACAGCAGCCTCGTCCTTTGCCTCGCTATTATTTGTGTTGGGATCCAAGTTATTCTGTCTGGTAGGGTGCGGAATAATTCCGACAGATTTAGAATTGTTAGCAGGGATCACTGCTGGGATCAGTGGCAAAGGTGCTGCATTGGGCATTGTAATTCCGTTGTTAGTCACCTCCATAGGTTGGGTTAATTGCCTTGTGGCATGCGATGGATCTAAAGCTAGATGCTCTGTCACCTTTTGGAGCAACACGGAGTTCATCCTCTCACAACGGGACATAATACCTGCTACACAGTCTTTAAGAGTTTCGACTATGTCACTCGAGATCTTGATGAGTGTAGGTTCAATAGTGTGATGAGTGTAGGTTCAATAGTGAAGACAGATAGTCAGAATCCTGTGTTTTTCTAGCGGGGTGGTGTCAGGAAACACCGCCTCTATTTGGGTGATTTTTTGCGCTAGCCAGAATGGTATTTGTTCCCGTTTAGTCGGTACTTTACCTAGGCAGGACTGGATGTTCTGTGGTGTAATTTTATTTGTGTTCCCCTGGTGAGGGGTCAGCTGTGGGAGTTTAATCGCTGGCTGAATTGTTGAAGTCCGCATCACATACTGGACTAATTGTCTATGTATTTTTATTAATTGTTTTAGCTGTATTAACAGCTCTGCTGCTGGCATCTCATTGATGTCTGGATGTGGTGTGTATCCGGCTAGGACCGGCCACGTTGCTCCTGGTCTACCTAAAGGACCGAGCCTGGTGATGTGATTATTATGTTTTAGGGCGCCATCAAATAAGAGCAAATGCTCTTGAAATTTGAGTGGTACTTCCACCTCCTCGAAAGGAGTGTACGTTTCAGGAGGTTCCTCTCTTTTGTAATAGTGGAAGTACTTTGTTACAGCATTTGCTGCTGGAAAATGTATCCATGAATAGTATACCTCTGTCTGCCGATATTCGTGTGCCTCAATTACGAATATGACTGTGCCACCTCTAGGTGTCAGTGCATTTTCTATAAGTTTTAGAGTTATAGATCTCCTTTTGATGACCGGGATGAGTATTATATCCGGGTCTGCTGCCTGCATGGTAGCATCAGCTGCTGCGAGTTCAGTTGCTAATCTAACTGCCTCTCTTTCATCCTCATTGTCTGACATTTTACTGACAGGATGGTTATTTCTTTTGTTTGCAGATCAGGTTTCTTATGGAAACAAAGGTTAGATGCACAATATTTTGGAACTGTTTATCCTTCAACGTTGACTATACCAAGAACCATACATAGGAGTTCCCTCCTGCGAGGTCTGGCGGATATAACCTTTCACCCACTCCAGACGTCTTTGGAGTATTGTGGGAAAAGGGGTCTGAGTGAGAAAGCACGACTGAGTTACTCTAAATGTCTTACGTTAGTTTTATCGCCCTTTCCAAACGCGTTGGGCACCATGTACTGTAGTTCCTATCATCCCAATAGGCTCTGCGCATTGGAATAATACCTACAGCAGTAAAGGCCTAGACCAGACGTTAACTAGGTCTACTACTGTCGATACTAGACTTAAAGTTTTGGGTTTGCCAGCTTAGCTCAGAGTTCACTAGAAACTTTCTCGAATGTTCAGGAAGGACTTAACTTCCCTGATTAGACAAGAAGGGATTTAGTTTCTGACAACCATAGAACATGACAACTTTGCTCTCCCCTAATCAAGAGTAAATCTCGAGAGTCGTGTGAACAAAAGGCAAATTATTTTACTCAGTCAGTACGTGCATTCTTAGTCTCATCAGATTGTAGAGAAAAAGAAGAGACGGGCGTGTTCAATAAAAAGGTGTTATTTATTGATCAGTCTCTTTTCTCATACAAGAGAAATGGATCGATATTATTGCAATACTTATAGTTAAGTAAAGTGCATACATTAAAAGCAATAGTATAAAATAATACTGTAAAAACATTGATATGGTTTCTAAGCCATAAGATGTTTTAAAATGAATAAAATATATTACATACACATATACATTTGACTAAACGTACTCAACTGGTGTTTCTAAATACGCCTACCCCGTGTACCTGACCTAAGTCTAATACGTGGGCGGAAATAGAAATTTACAGTTTAAGTTAAGTTTGTTTTTGCCAAGTGAATAACTAAAGAATTCTCTGTGAGGGGTTATTCAGTTCTGTACCTGGAAGTTTAGGATGAATGAGGGATGGTATCTCTCTCTCTGGTCTCGATATTCCAGGCTGCCTGCGAGGGCTACCCAGAAACGCCGGGGCTGGATTTCTCGGCAGGAGAAAGCAGCGCGTCTCTCAGCGCGTCAGGAAGGCGGGGCTGCTGCCAGCGGGGTCTGCTCTGCTCTTGGCTTCGGCAAGTATGGCTGCTCCGTCTCGTCACCACGCGTGTGTTTGCATAGGGCAAGATCGGTAATATTTATACCTTTAAGGTGCCGAGATTGACGTAAGGATGGACATAGATACGTCAATAAGGATGTCATACGACTTGCTCGTTAGCACATTCTTTAACTGAAGTTCTCGGTGAAATCAAAACAATGGCCGCAGGGTTTTGCCCAGGTTGTCATAGGTTTGATTTGTTATGAGAACTCCGTATGCCTTATCAGGGGCTGGAGGAATATTGCTTGTCTAATTAGATCGCAAGCGTTATGACCTAATCAGATAACACGTTCCTGTGCCGTAGTGTGACTGCGTCAGATAACGGTATCTGCATCATGGGGATTTTCTGCCTCATGGGCTGACTGCTAGTTAACTTGTTGGTTTGTTTAACTAGAATAGGGTCAGGAATAGGGGGATTGATTCAGAACCTATAGGAATACATCACAATAATTTAGCCTCTGAGGAATTTATTCATATGATTTAATAGGATTACTGTTGGACAATTTTAATAAAAATGATTGCAATAATACCATTTGGCCTCAAGGAAAGGTATATATTTGAATTATAGACTTTTTCTTGCACATTGTCTCGGTGTATAGTTGTAAGCGACAACATTTAAAGTGTTTACAAATTTAAGTTATAACATTTTCTTAACAGTACGCAAATGTGTGATTTGTATTATATGGTGTTTTATTGAGGATGGATTCTTGTCTTTTTTTAAACAATCTTATTGATTGTTTTTTTGTGCCTGCTGTTATGTGATGAGTATGGTTGAAATCACTGTTTCTAGTGAAATTCAATATATTCTGAGAACAGCAAAAAAGGCAAAGAAAATAGTATGTAAAATATTAAAATTATGCTGTGCTGTTAAAAATACATTATTATATATCATAACTATTTTTTCTTTTCTTTCACAGATCCTAATTCTAAAATATGCAATTTACCACAATTAAGATTATAAAAAACAACTGAATAAAATGTGTAGCCTTTTTTAGGTGTATTCCTGTTGAGGTAAGTTTAAGTAAGTCTTAAAATGCACAATGGTGTGTGTTTGCACACAGTTGAAAAAAGGCAAGATGGATGGAGTAGATTTGTGCCAGAGAATTCCATTGCGGACAGGTATCAAATAGGACACAGCTTCACAGCACCTGTCTGCATCAAACATGATATGGTATTCAATAGAGACATATGGTGGACTAGTAGGGCCCAGGGAATTTCTGAATTAAAAGAGACAACATTTCTTAACTTAAAACACATCACTGAGTGTCTTAGCACATGTCACATCAGGCCCCATCCCTTCCCTTCAGTAATCTATAAACATTTCCTATAAGTTTGCCAAAACGTAAGTACTTATAAATTTATCTTGTTCTCTGTTTGCAGTACTGACATTTTTCTACTTATTATTCATATATTAGAAATTGGCCTAGCCATTAACCATAATACAAAATAATTTCTTTATATACTATGCATGTACATCATACTTGATACTTTTAGCACAAGATACTGTTTCATATTTACAAAGAAAGGAAAAGGCAGTCTGTGTACCTTTTCGTCTCCATGTAAATACAACCTTATTACACATACTACTTTGCGTTGAAGGGACGTTCTATGGGTGTTGCTGTGCATGTTTGCACAGAACACTCATAGAACAAGACACATCTTCAGGTTTATCAGTAACCAAACTATTTGAATGTGTGTATCATTGTCTCTGTTGTTGTATAACCTGCTGCATCAATTGGTCACTAATTACATGAGTGTCTATTTTAGTTATTGATTAGTTGGCTGAGTATTTATAAGGGAGACTGAGTGTATCTGTGGTTGCGTGGGAGAGTTGTAACTCCATGCATAGATGTGTGAGTGGTTGATTGTCTAGTCATATTGGTTTAGGAGTGCTTATGGAAACAGTTGTTTGGGTGTCTCAGTGTGTTTATTTGTGTGTTGGTAAGTGAATATATGTGTCAGTGGTACATCTCCAATAAAGTAGAAAAATAAAAGGCATTGTTATGAGAGTCGGTGTATATAAATAAGTATACGTAAGAGTCAGTGATTGTGAGAGTAACTGTATGAATTAGTGTATAATTGTAATAGTGATTTTTTTTAACATAGTAACTATGATTTACCATGTGTATGTATAAATCAGGTGTTGTGTGTATAACTGTGTAGGTGAGGAAATGTAAGTGTGATTGATTCTTTTCAGGAGTGAGTGCCATCACTGCATAACCGACTAGGATGACTGCTGATGTGTCAATGTCTATATAGGTGTATGAGTACATTTGATAGTGTTACCATTGATCAGTGGCTGCATGTATAAGTGATTGTGTGGGTGAATGGACAGTTGTGTGTGTAGACTTAGGAATCAGTGAGTGCGCATGTAGTAACTGGTATGTGTGTGTCAATGCTTTCAAATATGGTACTCTGTATTTTACAGTGAGTGATCAAAGGGTATACTAGTGTTCTGATGAGATGTATCAGATTGTCACGTGGATGATGTCATCAGTGATGTCACTAACCATGTCATGAATTATGTAGCATGTGAGCAGCCCGTAATGCAGCAGTGCATTACAGGCGCGTGAGTTATAGTTAGCACAAGTAACTATAACGGAGGAATTTCTATGGTTTTGTACGAGTGAAATGTCCAGCTAGCTATAAAACTCATGAAATCTATGGTTTTTTTCAGTGAATTTCAAAAGTTTTTTAAATGCTAATTCCTAACTATAACGTCTCTGAAACTTATGTTTTTTTCAGTGAATTTCAAAGGTTTTTTAAATGCTAATTTCTAACTATAACGTCTCTGAAACCTATGTTTTTTTCAGTGAATTTCAAATCTTTTTTTAATGCGAATTTTTAGGTGCAATAGTAGTTATACCTATTTTATTGTACTGAATTTCTACAGTTTGTTAACTGTTTATTTATAAATATTTTATTTATTAAACAACATTATATATTTGTCTGAAAATTGCAAAATAAAATTAAATACATTTAAAACTGAAATATTTTTAAATATTTTGCTTTTTTTTGTATTTTAATATATTTATATAATTTTCTTTTTACACAAAAAATTCACAATTTTTGGGGAAGTTGCGCACCCACAGCGTACCTACCGCAGCGGGTCCGCGTATTCTAGCAGCCATTTTTGGAAAAGTTGTGAAGGATACGCGTATGGTGAGCGACGAGTGCGTGTTTTTTTTCAGTTACGTCATATACGTACAATGTTACGTGGTGTGTGTGACCGGTATGCGACAGGTCCGCGACTCCTGCTCCCGCGCACACGATGCTTGCGTGGTGGCGGGCCCCACATGATGTCATATACATGCTGGGGCGCGACTACTGTGACATTTTTTATGTTCTAAAATGATATGTATGTGTCTTTAATGTACATATTAGGGCAAAAGATTATCTAAGGTGTTCATAAAAATAATATATTTCTACTTGTAATAATTGTATATTGTTTTTAAATATATTTTCGCGAAGTCGCGTTGGGTGCGTGCTTCGTGAGCACATAGTGCGCGGATCCCATGTGACCTAAAAAAAAGATTCGATTGGTTCATAACATTTCCCACTGTAACTATTGAAGGACTTCACCAATTTTAATGATTCTGTTTGGAGTAGTTGATGAGAGACATCTCTTCTTCCAGAGCTGGTTTTTGAATTTTTTGGGTGTTTTTAGAAAAATTGCATTAGAGAAATGGCATCTGTTCGCAAGCTCCTCATCATTTTTCAGATGATGATATCTTGGAGGAAGATCCACCCAAGCAGAGGCCTGAATCAGTGGTATGGACATTTTTCACCATTCCTGCCGGAAAAAAAAGGTCAACGCAAGAAAAGTCACATGCTTGCTGTGTGGCAGGGTCCTGTCGCGAGGCAGTGACAAGAAATACTCCTGTGGAACAGTGAGTATGTATAAACATCTGCGGACCATTCACCCGAAGAATTTGGCACGAGAAGAAATGAGGGATGCAGTAAAAAATCCACCACCAGGCATTGCTACACCTCCGGAGCGTCCACTTCAGCACCACCAGTAGACATTTGCCCAGAATTTGATTTTCTGCAGCAGCACTGCACTAAGTGCAAAACCATCATCTGTCATAGTGAACAGTCAGTGGACTCTATTTGTGCAGCTCAACGGAACCACAAATGCACATTTTTTTTGTTTTTTTTGTTTTTGGAATGATGTTGAATTCCAAAAGCTAACTGTTTACTTAGTTTCTTTTTTGTTCAATTTTTTAAAAAAACACCACAAAGAGTACAAAATTGTTAAATAACTACAAAAAAAAGAAGACAAAAAACAGAAGAAAGAAAAAGTTCAGAACTAACTTATCTGGTTCAAAAAAATAACTATAATTGCAAGATAATGTCTGAAAGTTTGGTTCAATGTATGTGTAGTGCATGATTGACTTAAAGAATGCATTAGTACTATATGGTGAATTTATAGGGGCAGATCTATGAGGAAGTGCTGGAGCGTGACACTGCAAGCCCTTTAGCTGCACAGCCCTGCAGCACTACTGAAGGACAGGGATGTGACATATTTACATGAATATGTCGCAATTCTGTGCTCCCTCTGCACTAGCACACAAACTGCAATCATGCAATGACGCAGGCACCGTTGCACCATGGTGCAAGGATATCTGTGTCGTGGGGAGATTGTTTTTGTGCAGGAAGGGACTACTTCCTGCACAAAAACAATCACTAAAGGCATTTTCCTCCTTCAATGTGTGCTGTGAAATCCAGCATGCATTGAAAGAGGAAACAAGAAGGAGAAATGAAAACATTTCTCCGTGTTGTGCCTCGCTACACCATCTCTAGGGTGGCGCACCATTCACATGTATCTACAGATTTACACTTTCTCGTAAGTCTTGAGATGTATTTTTACATGGATGTTGTGTGGAAACAGACATAGCAACACCCATGGAACGCCCCTTCAACGCAAAGTGCTGCGTTTGAATGGGTCCTATTTTGAAGGAGAGGAAAAGCCCTTCTGGGTGGCTATTCCTCTCCTTGTAAATATGGAGGAGTCCCCAGCGCCATCACTACGTTACAAAACGAGACGTAATGGTAGCGCAGGGGGCTTGTAAATCTGCCACATAAGTGCTTAGGTATTGGCAGAGTGATGCAATAAGAACATAGTGCTGGATGGCTGATTGACAACCTGCATGAGACTGAGAGGATGTATCCTAGGCTGCATGAGAACTACTTCAGTATTTAGTGGAGTGTATCAATAGTATGTACCTGCTTAGAGGTTTGTAGGGATTGTGCAAAGAATATTGTACATGTACTTGTATTGGTGCCTAGGTCATTCTATAAGAACATCAATAGTAACTAGAATGATGACAGTGTTATAAACAGAGCGCTCAGTTCATTTATAAGTGCTTAGGTATTGTCTCAATGCCTGAGTCATTCTGCAAGTGCATAGACAGTGACTAGGTTGCTAGAGTGCTAGTAGTTGACAGCAGGATACGTTTATAAGCACTTATGTTTCAGCAGAGGGATTAGATAAGGACATGCTTCTGACAGGATGATTGTAGGAGTGGACACAAACTCACAGTGTGATTCCAGACAAGCATGACCTTTACCTTGACTTTTGCAGGAATGACTCAGTAGTCTGCAAGGGTTTAAAGCACCACACACATTGTGCACATTTGACTGTAACACTGCTTGTCTCAATGCCTGATTCAGTCTGCAAGTGCATAGACAGTGACTAGGTTCCTAGAGTGCTAGTAGTTGACAGCAGGATAGGTTTATGAGGACTTATGTTTCAGCAGAGTGATTAGACAAGTACATACGTCTGTCAGGACGATTGTAGGAGTGCACACAGACTCACAGTGTGATTCCAGACAAGCATGACTATTACCTGGACTTTTGCAGGACTGACTCAGTAGTCTGCAAGGGTTTAAAGAACCGCATACATTGTGCATATTTGACTGTAACACTGCTTGTCTCCATGCCTGATTCATTCTGCAAGTGCATAGACAGTGAATAGGTTCCTAGAGAGCTAGTAGTTGACAGCAGGATAGGTTTATAAAGACATATGTTTCAGCAGAGTGATTAGACAATGACATACTTCTGTAAGGATGATTGTAGGAGTGCACACAGACTCACAGTGTGATTCAAGACAAGCATGACTATTACCTGGACTTTTGCAGGACTGACTCAGTAGTCTGAAAGGGGTTAAGGGACCGGATCTATTGTGCACATTTGACTGTACCACTACTTGTCTCAATGCCTGAGTCATTCTGCAAGTGCATAGACAGTGACTGGTTTCCTAGATTACTAGTAGTTGACAGCAGGATAGGTTTATAAGTGCTTATGTGTCAGCAGAGTGATTAGATAAGGACATGCTTCTGTCAGGATGATTGTAGAAGTGGACACAGACTCACAGTGTGATTCCAGACAAGCATGACTATTACCTGGACTTTTGCAGGACTGACTCAGTCATCTTCAAGGGGTTAAGGGACTGCATATGTTGTGCACATATGACTGTACCACTGCTTGTCTCAATGCCTGAGTCATTCTGTAAGTGCATAGACAGTGACTGGGTTCCTAGAGTGCTAGTAAGTTTATAAGCACTTATGTTTCAGCAGAGATATAAGATAAGGACATGCTTCTGTCAGGATGATTGTAGGAGTGGACAGAGCTGTTTTAGAGCCAGAGAACCAGGTCAGCAGACCTGTTTTAGAGCCAGACACCCAGGTCAGCAGAGCTGCTGTAGAGCCATAGAACCAGTTCAGCAGAGCTGCTTTAGAGCCATAGAACCAGGTCATCAGAGCTGCTGTAAAGCCAGAGAAACCAGGTCAGCAGAGCTGCTCTAGAGCCAGAGAACCAGGTCAGCAGAGCTTCTCTAGAGCCAGAGAACCAGGTCAGCAGAACTGCTTTAGAGCCATAGAACCAGGTCAGCAGAGCTGCTCTAGAGGGAGAGAACCAGGTCAGCAGAGCTGCTCTAGAGCCAGAGAACCAGGTCAGCAGACCCGCTGTTGAGCCAGAGAAACCAAGTAGGCAGAGCTGCTTTAGAGGGAGTGAACCAGGTCAGCAGAGCTGCTTTAGAGCCGGAGAACCAGGTCAGCAGAGCTGCTCTAGCTGACACTGACTGACTAACACTGACTGACTAACACTGACTGATTAACACTGACTGACACTGACTGACTGACACTGACTGACACTGATTGACTGACACTGATTGACTGACACTGACTGACTGACACTGACTGACACTGCATGACTGACTCTGACACTACTCACTCTCTACTACTCACTCTCTACTACTCACTCTCTACTACTCACTGTCCACTACTCACTCTCTACTACTCGCTCTCTACTACTCTCTACTACTCACTCTACTACTCTACTACTATCTCTACTACTCACTCTCTACTACTCTCTCTACTACTCACTCTCTACTACACACACTCTACTACTTGCTCTCTACAACTCGCTTGCCACTACTCTCTACTACTCACTCTCTACTACTCCACTACTCTCTACTACTCACTCTCTACTACTTTACTACTCTCTACTACTCTCTCTCTACTACTCACTCTCTACTACTCTCTACTACTTACTCTCTACTTCTCCCTACTACTCACTCTCTACTACTCTCTCTACTACTCTCTACTACTCTATCTCTACTACTCTTTACTACTCACTTTACTACTCACTCTCTACTACTGTCTACTACTGTCTCTCTGATACACACTCTCTACTACTTGCTCTCTACTACTCGCTCTCCACTACTCTCTACTTCTCACTCTACTACTCACTCTCTACTACTCATTTTACTACTCACCCTCTACTACTCCACTACTCTCTACTACTCACTCTCTACTATTCAATCTCTACTACTCTACTACTCTCTACTACTCGCTCTCTACTATTCACTCTCTACTACTCTCTACTACTTACTCTCTACTACTCTCTACTACTCACTCTCTACTACTCTTGCTCTACTACTCACTACTACTCACTCTTTACTACTCTCTACTACTCACTCTCTACTACTCTCTCTCTACTACTCTCTACTACTGACTCTCTACTACTCTCTCTACTGCTCTCTATTACTCACTCTACTACTCACTCTCTACTACTGTCTACTACTCTATCTCTGCTACTCACTCTCTACTACTCCCTCTCTACTACTGTCTACTACTGTCTACTACTCACTCTCTACTCTCTATTACTCACTCTCTACTCTCTACCTCTCTCTACCTCTCTCTCTACTACTCTCTCCCTCTCTACCTCTACCTCTACACCTCTACCTCTACACCTCTAGCCTCTCTACCTCTCTCTACACACACACATATGCACATATATTTATCCATATATATGCATTTATATATGTATGTGTATATATATTTATACATACATATATAAGCATATATATAATCTGCATATCATCTATATAAATACAAATATAAAGGCATGCATACATATATATATATGCATATATATGCATGTTATGTACATGAAAGTTTGAAAACCACTAATAAAAGCAAAGCTAAAAAGCCACCTAATTACAAACAGAATTACTTTAACTTAAACAAGGGCGAGACATATTGCATTTTCAATGCTTGTTTACTTTGGCTCCATCAAGAGGGCATTCAGATGTGTCACACATATGCCATACATTCTGAATTTTAGCACTCTAGTTGCTCATTAGATCACTGTAATAAAGCTACTGCTCACCAGGGAAGTCTACTGCTGGTATTCAAAGAGTGCATGTTTCAGTCTGAATGTTAAATTTTTTTAATGAAATAGAAGAGGATTTGAGAAGTCAAAATGTGCCCTAATTTTTCTTTCTGCAGCACTAATCATACTTTCTATGGTAAAATGAAGCCCCTCATTTTGTTCCTTTGCAAATTAAATGTTTTAAGTGTTACCACTTTGTTCCAATCAAGATGGCTTCAGGTGTTCTATACTTTTGTCATAAGTAAGACTGTTAGCGCTCTAGTTCTTCTTTAGAACACTCTGGGATATTCTATCATTGGGCTATACTTGGGCTACATATGGGGGATGTTTGTGCTACATTTGGGCTCTTTTGTCTCTAGTGGTCATCTAGGAAAACTTATTTGTTATTAAGTTTCCTAATTTCCTCATTTACTACAGTCTCCTCAGTAGGAAAAACGTTCAGTGTTTTACACTCTAGTTGCTCATTTGATCACTGTAGTAAAGCTACTACTCACCAGGAAAGTCTGCTGCTGGCATTGAAAGCACATGGCTCAGTCTGCATGTCAGAATTTGTTTTAATGAAATAGAAGAGGATTTGAGAAGTCACTCAAAATGTGCCCTAATTTCTCTTTCTACAGCACTAATCATACTTTCTATGGCAAAATGAACCCCCTCATTTTGTTCCTTTTTAAAGTAAATGTTTTAAGAGTTACCTATTTATTCCAATCAAGATGGCTTCAGGTGTGCTATACTTTTGTCATAAGTAAGGCTGTTAGCACTCTAGTTGTTCTTTAGAACACTCTGGGAAGCTGCAGTAGAACACAAAGGAATCAACTGACAGTCTCTGCCCTTGTTGGATGTACATGTTTTACTGAGAATGTCAACTTCATTCTGACATGACTGAGAAAGATAATGTGAATGTACAGAAAATATGCTCTCAGTTTACCTTATAGATAACCTTCCAAACCTCTGTGGGAAAAGTATGGGAAAATAGTTTTCACTCAAACATGATTCATGCTATCCCAGCAGAAGGTTTTTTCACATGGTAAAATCACCTTAGAACACACCACAATTCCTAAAATGAGTATGGTATGGTACCATCAACACATGAATTATAATGTAACTAAAGTCTTAAAACCTTCTATTAACTGCAATGCTTTTTGATGAGGTGCTATCATGTATATTGGTCCCAAGATGGCTGCCAACACTTCTTGGATGAAGTGCTGACAGCCAATCAGATCTCACGATGAGATGTGTCGTTAGGCTCCGCCCAGATATTTATGTAATTTTTCCTTTAATATCTGAAAAACTACTGAACAGATTTACACCATTTAACCAAAAGGCACGAGTGTGAACCAAGAATTACCTCTTTGCCAAATTTGGTGTAATTCTGTTCAGCAGTTCGGGCTGTAGCTGCAATTAAATGTTCCTATAGAAAACTGCATGGTGAAAACACATTTTGGGACCCGCCTTTTTTCTCAGCCCTCGCTTGACAAATCACCTTGAGACTTTCAGGATAGGAGCAGTCCAGAGCGCCCCACCAGTTTTAAAAATTTCCCGAAGATTCGTCAACCGGCGCCAAAGTTATTCCAAATACAATGTTGCGATTTCCTATGGAAAATAGGTCCTCACTTTAACTACCTACTGGCGACCGCCAATAGGGAATACATATATATATACATATTTACAGCTGCATTGCATGCTGGAAGACCGAGTTCGTCCAGCACTGATCAACAGCTGAAACAACTTAAGGCGGGGCCGGGCACACTCCAATCAATTTTGGAACTCCGTGAAATACGAAAGAGGGAGCTGAAGTAACCCAGGCAGAAAAGGCATCTGAGGAAGGCATGAGTTAAACGCCGAAATGCATTATGCTGTAAACCTGCGCTAATTAAAAGGTTACCTGGTACCCCCGCTGTGTCCTTTGGTCCTTTCGTCTGAAAGGGCTTTCTCTGCATCAAATTCAACGAGCTATGCCTTAGCGCGTGAAATGAAGGACCCGTCTCGAAAAGCGACCGGCAACAAGTAAAGGCAACATGGCAACATGACATACGAAAACCAAGGGATTGGTAGTTTGCTGGCCCATCTCAGGAGCACGACGGACAGGAGCTGCTGCAACCCGCAGTCCGTGAAGTCACGGGGACGCTGGATCACGGTATCTCATTGTCACGGCCCAGCCTTGAACTGCTCTTGGGGTTGAGGCGTTGGGGACCTGAGGTGACCTTTTGCACTTTATTTCTGGGACTTTGGTGGCACAAACTCAGCCTTCTCCCCCTTTCGAGGCTTAACAGGGCGCATTGAAGCGCTACTCCGCGTTTTGGATTACAGCTGCATTGCATGCTGGAAGACCGAGTTCGTCCAGCACTGATCAACAGCTGAAACCACTTAAGGCGGGGCCGGGCACACTCCAATCAATTATGGAACTCCGTGAAATACGAAAGAGGGAGCTGAAGTAACCCAGGCAGAAAAGGCATCTGAGGAAGGCATGAGTTAAACGCCGAAATGCATTATGCTGTAAACCTGCGCTAATTAAAAGGTTACCTGGTACCCCCGCTGTGTCCTTTGGTCCTTTCGTCTGAAAGGGCTTTCTCTGCATCAAATTCAACGAGCTATGCCTTAGCGCGTGAAATGAAGGACCCGTCTCGAAAAGCGACCGGCAACAAGTAAAGGCAACATGGCAACATGACATACGAAAACCAAGGGATTGGTAGTTTGCTGGCCCACCTCAGGAGCACGACGGACAGGAGCTGCTGCAACCCGCAGTCCGTGAAGTCACGGGGACGCTGGATCACGGTATCTCATCGTCACGGCCCAGCCTTGAACTGCTCTTGGGGTTGAGGCGTTGGGGACCCGAGGTGACCTTTTGCACTTTATTTCTGGGACTTTGGTGGCACAAACTCAGCCTTCTCCCCCTTTCGAGGCTTAACAGGGCGCATTGAAGCGCTACTCCGCGTTTTGGATTACAGCTGCATTGCATGCTGGAAGACCGAGTTCGTCCAGCACTGATCAACAGCTGAAACCACTTAAGGCGGGGCCGGGCACACTCCAATCAATTTTGGAACTCCGTGAAATACGAAAGAGGGAGCTGAAGTAACCCAGGCAGAAAAGGCATCTGAGGAAGGCATGAGTTAAACGCCGAAATGCATTATGCTGTAAACCTGCGCTAATTAAAAGGTTACCTGGTACCCCCGCTGTGTCCTTTGGTCCTTTCGTCTGAAAGGGCTTTCTCTGCATCAAATTCAACGAGCTATGCCTTAGCGCGTGAAATGAAGGACCCGTCTCGAAAAGCGACCGGCAACAAGTAAAGGCAACATGGCAACATGACATACGAAAACCAAGGGATTGGTAGTTTGCTGGCCCACCTCAGGAGCACGACGGACAGGAGCTGCTGCAACCCGCAGTCCGTGAAGTCACGGGGACGCTGGATCACGGTATCTCATCGTCACGGCCCAGCCTTGAACTGCTCTTGGGGTTGAGGCGTTGGGGACCCGAGGTGACCTTTTGCACTTTATTTCTGGGACTTTGGTGGCACAAACTCAGCCTTCTCCCCCTTTCGAGGCTTAACAGGGCGCATTGAAGCGCTACTCCGCGTTTTGGATTACAGCTGCATTGCATGCTGGAAGACCGAGTTCGTCCAGCACTGATCAACAGCTGAAACCACTTTAGGCGGGGCCGGGCACACTCCAATCAATTTTGGAACTCCGTGAAATACGAAAGAGGGAGCTGAAGTAACCCAGGCAGAAAAGGCATCTGAGGAAGGCATGAGTTAAACGCTGAAATGCATTATGCTGTAAACCTGCGCTAATTAAAAGGTTACCTGGTACCCCCGCTGTGTCCTTTGGTCCTTTCGTCTGAAAGGGCTTTCTCTGCATCAAATTCAACGAGCTATGCCTTAGCGCGTGAAATGAATGACCCGTCTCGAAAAGCGACCGGCAACAAGTAAAGGCAACATGGCAACATGACATACGAAAACCAAGGGATTGGTAGTTTGCTGGCCCACCTCAGGAGCACGACGGACAGGAGCTGCTGCAACCCGCAGTCCGTGAAGTCACGGGGACGCTGGATCACGGTATCTCATCGTCACGGCCCAGCCTTGAACTGCTCTTGGGGTTGAGGCGTTGGGGACCCGAGGTGACCTTTTGCACTTTATTTCTGGGACTTTGGTGGCACAAACTCAGCCTTCTCCCCCTTTCGAGGCTTAACAGGGCGCATTGAAGCGCTACTCCGCGTTTTGGATTACAGCTGCATTGCATGCTGGAAGACCGAGTTCGTCCAGCACTGATCAACAGCTGAAACCACTTAAGGCGGGGCCGGGCACACTCCAATCAATTTTGGAACTCCGTGAAATACGAAAGAGGGAGCTGAAGTAACCCAGGCAGAAAAGGCATCTGAGGAAGGCATGAGTTAAACGCCAAAATGCATTATGCTGTAAACCTGCGCTAATTAAAAGGTTACCTGGTACCCCCGCTGTGTCCTTTGGTCCTTTCGTCTGAAAGGGCTTTCTCTGCATCAAATTCAACGAGCTATGCCTTAGCGCGTGAAATGAAGGACCCGTCTCGAAAAGCGACCGGCAACAAGTAAAGGCAACATGGCAACATGACATACGAAAACCAAGGGATTGGTAGTTTGCTGGCCCACCTCAGGAGCACGACGGACAGGAGCTGCTGCAACCCGCAGTCCGTGAAGTCACGGGGACGCTGGATCACGGTATCTCATCGTCACGGCCCAGCCTTGAACTGCTCTTGGGGTTGAGGCGTTGGGGACCCGAGGTGACCTTTTGCACTTTATTTCTGGGACTTTGGTGGCACAAACTCAGCCTTCTCCCCCTTTCGAGGCTTAACAGGGCGCATTGAAGCGCTACTCCGCGTTTTGGATTACAGCTGCATTGCATGCTGGACGACCGAGTTTGTGCAGCACTGATCAACAGCTGAAACCACTTAAGGCGGGGCCGGGCACACTCCAATCAATTTTGGAACTCCGTGAAATACAAAAGAGGGAGCTGAAGTAACCCAGGCAGAAAAGGCATCTGAGGAAGGCATGAGTTAAACGCCGAAATGCATTATGCTGTAAACCTGCGCTAATTAAAAGGTTACCTGGTACCCCCGCTGTGTCCTTTGGTCCTTTCGTCTGAAAGGGCTTTCTCTGCATCAAATTCAACGAGCTATGCCTTAGCGCGTGAAATGAAGGACCCGGCTCGAAAAGCGACCGGCAACAAGTAAAGGCAACATGGCAACATGACATACGAAAACCAAGGGATTGGTAGTTTGCTGGCCCACCTCAGGAGCACGACGGACAGGAGCTGCTGCAACCCGCAGTCCGTGAAGTCACGGGACGCTGGATCACGGTATCTCATCGTCACGGCCCAGCCTTGAACTGCTCTTGGGGTTGAGGCGTTGGGGACCCGAGGTGACCTTTTGCACTTTATTTCTGGGACTTTGGTGGCACAAACTCAGCCTTCTCCCCCTTTCGAGGCTTAACAGGGCGCATTGAAGCGCTACTCCGCGTTTTGGATTACAGCTGCATTGCATGCTGGAAGACCGAGTTCGTCCAGCACTGATCAACAGCTGAAACCACTTAAGGCGGGGCCGGGCACACTCCAATCAATTTTGGAACTCCGTGAAATACGAAAGAGGGAGCTGAAGTAACCCAGGCAGAAAAGGCATCTGAGGAAGGCATGAGTTAAACGCCGAAATGCATTATGCTGTAAACCTGCGCTAATTAAAAGGTTACCTGGTACCCCCGCTGTGTCCTTTGGTCCTTTCGTCTGAAAGGGCTTTCTCTGCATCAAATTCAACGAGCTATGCCTTAGCGCGTGAAATGAAGGACCCGTCTCGAAAAGCGACCGACAACAAGTAAAGGCAACATGGCAACATGACATACGAAAACCAAGGGAATTGGTAGTTTGCTGGCCCACCTCAGGAGCACGACGGACAGGAGCTGCTGCAACCCGCAGTCCGTGAAGTCACGGGGACGCTGGATCACGGTATCTCATCGTCACGGCCCAGCCTTGAACTGCTCTTGGGGTTGAGGCGTTGGGGACCCGATGTGACCTTTTGCACTTTATTTCTGGGACTTTGGTGGCACAAACTCAGCCTTCTCCCCCTTTCGAGGCTTAACAGGGCGCATTGAAGCGCTACTCCGCGTTTTGGATTACAGCTGCATTGCATGCTGGAAGACCGAGTTCGTCTAGCACTGATCAACAGCTGAAACCACTTAAGGCGGGGCCGGGCACACTCCAATCAATTTTGGAACTCCGTGAAATACGAAAGAGGGAGCTGAAGTAACCCAGGCAGAAAAGGCATCTGAGGAAGGCATGAGTTAAACGCCGAAATGCATTATGCTGTAAACCTGCGCTAATTAAAAGGTTACCTGGTACCCCGCTGTGTCCTTTGGTCCTTTCGTCTGAAAGGGCTTTCTCTGCATCAAATTCAACTAGCTATGCCTTAGCGCGTGAAATGAAGGACCCGTCTCGAAAAGCGACCGGCAACAAGTAAAGGCAACATGGCAACATGACATACGAAAACCAAGGGATTGGTAGTTTGCTGGCCCACCTCAGGAGCACGACGGACAGGAGCTGCTGCAACCCGCAGTCCGTGAAGTCACGGGGACGCTGGATCACGGTATCTCATCGTCACGGCCCAGCCTTGAACTGCTCTTGGGGTTGAGGCGTTGCGGACCCGAGGTGACCTTTTGCACTTTATTTCTGGGACTTTGGTGGCACAAACTCAGCCTTCTCCCCCTTTCGAGGCTTAACAGGGCGCATTGAAGCACTACTCCGCGTTTTGGATTACAGCTGCATTGCATGCTGGAAGACCGAGTTCGTCCAGCACTGATCAACAGCTGAAACCACTTAAGGCGGGGCCGGGCACACTCCAATCAATTTTGGAACTCCGTGAAATACGAAAGAGGGAGCTGAAGTAACCCAGGCAGAAAAGGCATCTGAGGAAGGCATGAGTTAAACGCCGAAATGCATTATGCTGTAAACCTGCGCTAATTAAAAGGTTACCTGGTACCCCCGCTGTGTCCTTTGGTCCTTTCGTCTGAAAGGGCTTTCTCTGCATCAAATTCAACGAGCTATGCCTTAGCGCGTGAAATGAAGGACCCGGCTCGAAAAGCGATCGGCAACAAGTAAAGGCAACATGGCAACATGACATAAGAAAACCAAGGGATTGGTAGTTTGCTGGCCCATCTCAGGAGCACGACGGACAGGAGCTGCTGCAACCCGCAGTCCGTGAAGTCACGGGGACGCTGGATCACGGTATCTCATCGTCACGGCCCAGCCTTGAACTGCTCTTGGGGTTGAGGCGTTGGGGACCCGAGGTGACCTTTTGCACTTTATTTCTGGGACTTTGGTGGCACAAACTCAGCCTTCTCCCCCTTTCGAGGCTTAACAGGGCGCATTGAAGCGCTACTCCGCGTTTTGGATTACAGCTGCATTGCATGCTGGAAGACCGAGTTCGTCCAGCACTGATCAACAGCTGAAACCACTTAAGGCGGGGCCGGGCACACTCCAATCAATTTTGGAACTCCGTGAAATACGAAAGAGGGAGCTGAAGTAACCCAGGCACAAAAAGGCATCTGAGGAAGGCATGAGTTAAACGGCGAAATGCATTATGCTGTAAACCTGCGCTAATTAAAAGGTTACCTGGTACCCCCGCTGTGTCCTTTGGTCCTTTCGTCTGAAAGGGCTTTCTCTGCATCAAATTCAACGAGCTATGCCTTAGCGCGTGAAATGAAGGACCCGTCTCGAAAAGCGACCGGCAACAAGTAAAGGCAACATGGCAACATGACATACGAAAACCAAGGGATTGGTAGTTTGCTGGCCCACCTCAGGAGCACGACGGACAGGAGCTGCTGCAACCCGCAGTCCGTGAAGTCACGGGGATGCTGGATCACGGTATCTCATCGTCACGGCCCAGCCTTGAACTGCTCTTGGGGTTGAGGCGTTGGGGACCCGAGGTGACCTTTTGCACTTTATTTCTGGGACTTTGGTGGCACAAACTCAGCCTTCTCCCCCTTTCGAGGCTTAACAGGGCGCATTGAAGCGCTACTCCGCGTTTTGGATTACAGCTGCATTGCATGCTGGAAGACCGAGTTCGTCTAGCACTGATCAACAGCTGAAACCACTTAAGGCGGGGCCGGGCACACTCCAATCAATTTTGGAACTCCGTGAAATACGAAAGAGGGAGCTGAAGTAACCCAGGCAGAAAAGGCATCTGAGGAAGGCATGAGTTAAAGGCCGAAATGCATTATGCTGTAAACCTGCGCTAATTAAAAGGTTACCTGGTACCCCCGCTGTGTCCTTTGGTCCTTTGGTCCTTTCGTCTGGAAGGGCTTTCTCTGCATCAAATTCAACGAGCTATGCCTTAGCGCGTGAAATGAAGGACCCGTCTCGAAAAGCGACCGGCAACAAGTAAAGGCAACATGGCAACATGACATACGAAAACCAAGGGATTGGTAGTTTGCTGGCCCACCTCAGGAGCACGACGGACAGGAGCTGCTGCAACCCGCAGTCCGTGAAGTCACGGGGACGCTGGATCACGGTATCTCATCGTCACGGCCCAGCCTTGAACTGCTCTTGAGGTTAAGGCGTTGGGGACCCGAGGTGACCTTTTGCACTTTATTTCTGGGACTTTGGTGGCACAAACTCAGCCTTCTCCCCCTTTCGAGGCTTAACAGGGCGCACTGAAGCGCTACTCCGCGTTTTGGATTACAGCTGCATTGCATGCTGGAAGACCGAGTTCGTCCAGCACTGATCAACAGCTGAAACCACTTAAGGCGGGGCCGGGCACACTCCAATCAATTTTGGAACTCCGTGAAATACGAAAGAGGGAGCTGAAGTAACCCAGGCAGAAAAGGCATCTGAGGAAGGCATGAGTTAAACGGCGAAATGCATTATGCTGTAAACCTGCGCTAATTAAAAGGTTACCTGGTACCCCCGCTGTGTCCTTTGGTCCTTTCGTCTGAAAGGGCTTTCTCTGCATCAAATTCAACGAGCTATGCCTTAGCGCGTGAAATGAAGGACCCGTCTCGAAAAGCGACCGACAACAAGTAAAGGCAACATGGCAACATGACATACGAAAACCAAGGGAATTGGTAGTTTGCTGGCCCACCTCAGGAGCACGACGGACAGGAGCTGCTGCAACCCGCAGTCCGTGAAGTCACGGGGACGCTGGATCACGGTATCTCATCGTCACGGCCCAGCCTTGAACTGCTCTTGGGGTTGAGGCGTTGGGGACCCGATGTGACCTTTTGCACTTTATTTCTGGGACTTTGGTGGCACAAACTCAGCCTTCTCCCCCTTTCGAGGCTTAACAGGGCGCATTGAAGCGCTACTCCGCGTTTTGGATTACAGCTGCATTGCATGCTGGAAGACCGAGTTCGTCTAGCACTGATCAACAGCTGAAACCACTTAAGGCGGGGCCGGGCACACTCCAATCAATTTTGGAACTCCGTGAAATACGAAAGAGGGAGCTGAAGTAACCCAGGCAGAAAAGGCATCTGAGGAAGGCATGAGTTAAACGCCGAAATGCATTATGCTGTAAACCTGCGCTAATTAAAAGGTTACCTGGTACCCCGCTGTGTCCTTTGGTCCTTTCGTCTGAAAGGGCTTTCTCTGCATCAAATTCAACTAGCTATGCCTTAGCGCGTGAAATGAAGGACCCGTCTCGAAAAGCGACCGGCAACAAGTAAAGGCAACATGGCAACATGACATACGAAAACCAAGGGATTGGTAGTTTGCTGGCCCACCTCAGGAGCACGACGGACAGGAGCTGCTGCAACCCGCAGTCCGTGAAGTCACGGGGACGCTGGATCACGGTATCTCATCGTCACGGCCCAGCCTTGAACTGCTCTTGGGGTTGAGGCGTTGCGGACCCGAGGTGACCTTTTGCACTTTATTTCTGGGACTTTGGTGGCACAAACTCAGCCTTCTCCCCCTTTCGAGGCTTAACAGGGCGCATTGAAGCGCTACTCCGCGTTTTGGATTACAGCTGCATTGCATGCTGGAAGACCGAGTTCGTCCAGCACTGATCAACAGCTGAAACCACTTAAGGCGGGGCCGGGCACACTCCAATCAATTTTGGAACTCCGTGAAATACGAAAGAGGGAGCTGAAGTAACCCAGGCAGAAAAGGCATCTGAGGAAGGCATGAGTTAAACGCCGAAATGCATTATGCTGTAAACCTGCGCTAATTAAAAGGTTACCTGGTACCCCCGCTGTGTCCTTTGGTCCTTTCGTCTGAAAGGGCTTTCTCTGCATCAAATTCAACGAGCTATGCCTTAGCGCGTGAAATGAAGGACCCGGCTCGAAAAGCGACCGGCAACAAGTAAAGGCAACATGGCAACATGACATAAGAAAACCAAGGGATTGGTAGTTTGCTGGCCCATCTCAGGAGCACGACGGACAGGAGCTTCTGCAACCCGCAGTCCGTGAAGTCACGGGGACGCTGGATCACGGTATCTCATCGTCACGGCCCAGCCTTGAACTGCTCTTGGGGTTGAGGCGTTGGGGACCCGAGGTGACCTTTTGCACTTTATTTCTGGGACTTTGGTGGCACAAACTCAGCCTTCTCCCCCTTTCGAGGCTTAACAGGGCGCATTGAAGCGCTACTCCGCGTTTTGGATTACAGCTGCATTGCATGCTGGAAGACCGAGTTCGTCCAGCACTGATCAACAGCTGAAACCACTTAAGGCGGGGCCGGGCACACTCCAATCAATTTTGGAACTCCGTGAAATACGAAAGAGGGAGCTGAAGTAACCCAGGCAGAAAAGGCATCTGAGGAAGGCATGAGTTAAACGGCGAAATGCATTATGCTGTAAACCTGCGCTAATTAAAAGGTTACCTGGTACCCCCGCTGTGTCCTTTGGTCCTTTCGTCTGAAAGGGCTTTCTCTGCATCAAATTCAACGAGCTATGCCTTAGCGCGTGAAATGAAGGACCCGTCTCGAAAAGCGACCGGCAACAAGTAAAGGCAACATGGCAACATGACATACGAAAACCAAGGGATTGGTAGTTTGCTGGCCCACCTCAGGAGCACGACAGACAGGAGCTGCTGCAACCCGCAGTCCGTGAAGTCACGGGGACGCTGGATCACGGTATCTCATCGTCACGGCCCAGCCTTGAACTGCTCTTGGGGTTGAGGCGTTGGGGACCCGAGGTGACCTTTTGCACTTTATTTCTGGGACTTTGGTGGCACAAACTCAGCCTTCTCCCCCTTTCGAGGCTTAACAGGGCGCATTGAAGCGCTACTCCGCGTTTTGGATTACAGCTGCATTGCATGCTGGAAGACCGAGTTCGTCTAGCACTGATCAACAGCTGAAACCACTTAAGGCGGGGCGGGGCACACTCCAATCAATTTTGGAACTCCGTGAAATACGAAAGAGGGAGCTGAAGTAACCCAGGCAGAAAAGGCATCTGAGGAAGGCATGAGTTAAAGGCCGAAATGCATTATGCTGTAAACCTGCGCTAATTAAAAGGTTACCTGGTACCCCCGCTGTGTCCTTTGGTCCTTTGGTCCTTTCGTCTGAAAGGGCTTTCTCTGCATCAAATTCAACGAGCTATGCCTTAGCGCGTGAAATGAAGGACCCGTCTCGAAAAGCGACCGGCAACAAGTAAAGGCAACATGGCAACATGACATACGAAAACCAAGGGATTGGTAGTTTGCTGGCCCACCTCAGGAGCACGACGGACAGGAGCTGCTGCAACCCGCAGTCCGTGAAGTCACGGGGACGCTGGATCACGGTATCTCATCGTCACGGCCCAGCCTTGAACTGCTCTTGGGGTTGAGGCGTTGGGGACCCGATGTGACCTTTTGCACTTTATTTCTGGGACTTTGGTGGCACAAACTCAGCCTTCTCCCCCTTTCGAGGCTTAACAGGGCGCATTGAAGCGCTACTCCGCGTTTTGGATTACAGCTGCATTGCATGCTGGAAGACCGAGTTCGTCTAGCACTGATCAACAGCTGAAACCACTTAAGGCGGGGCCGGGCACACTCCAATCAATTTTGGAACTCCGTGAAATACGAAAGAGGGAGCTGAAGTAACCCAGGCAGAAAAGGCATCTGAGGAAGGCATGAGTTAAACGCCGAAATGCATTATGCTGTAAACCTGCGCTAATTAAAAGGTTACCTGGTACCCCGCTGTGTCCTTTGGTCCTTTCGTCTGAAAGGGCTTTCTCTGCATCAAATTCAACTAGCTATGCCTTAGCGCGTGAAATGAAGGACCCGTCTCGAAAAGCGACCGGCAACAAGTAAAGGCAACATGGCAACATGACATACGAAAACCAAGGGATTGGTAGTTTGCTGGCCCACCTCAGGAGCACGACGGACAGGAGCTGCTGCAACCCGCAGTCCGTGAAGTCACGGGGACGCTGGATCACGGTATCTCATCGTCACGGCCCAGCCTTGAACTGCTCTTGGGGTTGAGGCGTTGCGGACCCGAGGTGACCTTTTGCACTTTATTTCTGGGACTTTGGTGGCACAAACTCAGCCTTCTCCCCCTTTCGAGGCTTAACAGGGCGCATTGAAGCACTACTCCGCGTTTTGGATTACAGCTGCATTGCATGCTGGAAGACCGAGTTCGTCCAGCACTGATCAACAGCTGAAACCACTTAAGGCGGGGCCGGGCACACTCCAATCAATTTTGGAACTCCGTGAAATACGAAAGAGGGAGCTGAAGTAACCCAGGCAGAAAAGGCATCTGAGGAAGGCATGAGTTAAACGCCGAAATGCATTATGCTGTAAACCTGCGCTAATTAAAAGGTTACCTGGTACCCCCGCTGTGTCCTTTGGTCCTTTCGTCTGAAGGGGCTTTCTCTGCATATATATATATATATATATATATATATATATATATATATATATATATATATATATATATATATATATATATATATATATATATATATATATATATATATATATATATATATATATATATTCAATATATGTTTATATAAATATGATTTTTATAAGAGCGATTTTTTTTAAATCGCAAACAATTAAATATAATGTAAAATATGTTTTAGTAATAGGTATATTATATATATGCATGTCTATATAAACATGATTACACATTTATATTTATGTGTGTATGTTTATGTAAGTATATCATTATGTATAGTAAAAAAATTTACTTACATTTAAATAACGTTATGATGATGTTATTTATTAAAATAGTTAAGGTTTGCTATATTAAACTCTATAAAGGTATTATAAAATTATATTTTTGTATGTTTTTTAATGATGGTAGTGTGAAACAATATTCTATTTCGATTTGTGTTGTACTTAGTTTTATAAGTATAGGGAAACAATATTTTTGCAATCAATATTTGTGACACAATATTTCTTTGTCTTACGATTGTTGTGAAAGATATTGTGTCAGTGATCTATTCTCTAGAAAAGTGAACAAGTAGAATGATGGCTATCTTAGCAAGGGTTGAAAGTTTTGTTTTATCGTGCTACTATTTGAAGTAAACCTTTTATGTTTGCAATACAAAAATGCATAAAGAATCCAAGGTAATGAACGAAGAACTAAGGGCCACATGCATCATTGTAGGATTTTGCGATTCCTAAATTGCGAAAATTAAGGAATCGCAATTTAGGAATTTAGGAATTGCAAAATCCTATGCATCAAGAAATTATACAAGTTTTAGCGATTCCTTCATTTTCTGTATTTGCGATTCCTTAATTGCGAATCGCAATTAAGGAATCGCATTACATTGAGTCCTATGGGCCTAGAGGCCCATAGGAATCAATGGCAAGACATTCTCATTTTGCGAATTTGCAATTAAGGAATCGCAAAATGAGAATGCAAATTCCAAAGGACCCCCCCTGCACCCCTGAAATGTCACGTAAGTACATTTTACTCACACACATGTCCCAAGGGCATGTGTGTGTGTAAAATAGAAGTTTAAAAAATGCACTTTTGTGCATTTTTAAAACTTTTCGCAAATTATCATGAAGGTTGACTTCATGGTAATTTTCCCCTTCCTAATTGCGAATTCGCAATTTAAAAAAAATCATGCATAGCATTTAAGAAATCGCAAAATTAGCGATTTCTTAAATGCTATAGCAATTTAAGAAATCGCTAAAAATTGCGATTTCTTAAATAGCGAAAAATGGAAAAAAATTATGCATCCCAAAAATGGTTTTTGCATTCGCAAACGGCCGATTTTTGCGATTCGCACCGTTTGCGAATGCAAAAACGAATGATGCATGTGCCCCTAGGTCTCATGTTTCTTTGTATTTGAGTGTCATTTTAGTGAATGAATGAATAAAATTGTTAAAAAAGTACATACTTTTGTCCTAGGGCTCTTTTACTTTGAGAGAAAGGTCAAAAGCTTCAGACCACACTGAAATTGAATTCTCAGCAAAGCAGAAAGGTTTTAAGTGATTTTTAAAAAATAAGAAAATTTCTTTGTGGCCAAGGGAATTTTGGAGGGTATTTCTAAATCGTGGAGCCACCATAAAAATACTCTGTCCCTTGTTCAGGATTGAAAAACAAGGGAAACACGTAATAAGGGCTCTTGTAATCATTTTAAAAACCTCTTGCAATAGTTTTTTTTCCTGAATAATTTACTATAAAAATGGAGAACTCCTGGCAAATGTGCTTTTACCAAAAGCATAAGGCCTAGAATTTAGTGTATTCTCCACTGGAAGCCAATGAAGGGAATCGGTTAAGGGTACGAGATATAGACTTAAACCATCCCAAATTAAAAAGTGCCCAAAAGATGCAAACCTGACCAAACTTTAGTTTCATTCTTGGATTGTTAGGAAGACCCATAAAGCAAACGTTGGCATAATCCATTTGGGAGTTTATGTTAGTATTAGCCAATGCATCTCTTAATATATTAACAGACCTGAATTATATTTTTCAGAAGTTTTAGTTGCAAGAAACATGCAGCCATCACTGCATTAGGGCCTTATTATGAGTTTGGCGATCCAACAGCCGGACAACCGCCTCCACGCCTGCCAGTAGCCCACGGCGATGACGTTCCAAAGACCGCCATATTACAAGTTGAGCTTGCTGTGGTGGTGAGTACTTTTTCCAAATATATTGATGCCTGTGTGTGCATTTTGAATGCATGTATGTCCGATGCACACATATGCAAGAGACATGTTGAAAAATACCATCTACCCATTGGCTTGGCCAATATGTTGGTAGTCCGGGCAATGGGATATGGTTCAAAAAGGACTCACCTGTAGACCAATCGCAAACAGGGTCATATTACTTGGGGTGAAGATCCTGCTGTGAAGGAGGGACCTGAAGAAAGGGATCCATGTTGGAATCTGCCTTGAAGAACAAGAACGGGGTGAGTGTGCACCCCAAATCCTTTGTCACCTCCACCTTGAAGCAGGTGGTCAGACTGCTTTGGTCAGCTTGTGGAAAAAGCTACTCATAATATGAATAACATGAATTTCGTTCCGTGCCCTGCATCGCAAAATTCGATGCAGGGCGTGCTACGAAATTCGTTTTATTAATTTAATTGTTTACTTACCTGCAATCATCCATATTCCGGTGTTTATCACACACCCCTGCCCCCCCACCCCACCTGTCTGCCCCACCGCAACTCCCTCCACGGGCCGCGGCTGGTCAGAACAGATTTTTTTGTGTTCAAGAAAGATATAAACAGGTCAAAAACTGTTCCTCCTAATCTCACCCCTCCTAAATCTGCTTGACTAAAATGGAATCGTCCAATGTATCAAACATGATTGACAGGTCAAGCAGAATAAAGCAAGAGGGGTGTCCACTGTCAAGAGATAATGGAATAACATAATCTCATTATTGTTACGTTATTTATTATATCAGGTTCATATAACATGGACCCAGCTCTGCAGGGCCACAAAGTGCCTTTCGAAAATACATGGTTACCTGCTGCCACATTCCCATTAGAGATTCATGTCACATGCTCAGAAAAGTGAGTATGTAAAGCATCATAATGTAATCAAGAGCATTGCAAATGTACAAACATAGCTACAGTAAATAATTATATTTTAGGCTCAAGAGGAAATGACCTTCGATTATTGTGGGTCACGTGTCCATTAATTTCATGCAGATGTTGCCGAATTGCCTCTTTGAGCTGTGTAGGGTGGAGGACACAGCCTGTTTTTTGATAATAACAATATTAAGCCTTAATTATAGTCCTAGATGCTATGAAATGAAAATGGAATGAAAATATGTTTTATGAAGCGCTCGAATGCCCGAGGGCGTCTTGGCGCTGGTAGCACAACAAATAGATGGTTTATGACAGCTGATTATGTATGAGTTTAAAAGCCAGGTCTTAAGATTCTTTCTAAAAGCTCACAAAGAAGAACTGGTCTTTAAGTTGGTGGGTAGGGCATTCCACCGTGTGGCCGTGCCATACATGAAACCTCTACCCCCCCAACGCGGTCTTTTAATCTACACAATAATCACTGGAAACGTAAATGCCAGATTCCCTTAAACTGGGGGGTGTGCACCTCTGCCAGTGAGTGGAATCTGAACGACCTACCCAAGAGAGTAGCGACAAAAAAAAAAAATACCTTCCGCTCTGAACAATACGGCTCTATGAGAGTAAAATAAGCATGCAGTCCCAGTCCTTTTCTAGGAAGGTGCCCTGGAATTGATTCACTGAGCATTTTCCTTCCTTCCTTTTTTCTTTCTTTTATTTTTTAGTTTTTCATGTTCTTTTTTTATTCAGCTTTTGTTCCTTCCAGTCTTTTTAACCCTGCTTTCATTTTTTCTCTTTCATCTTTCTTTCCGTCTATTGTAGTTTTGTTTTCGTCTTCTGCACTCTCATACTCTCTGCTTCTGAGTTTTTTTTCTTCGCATTTTTATCACTTTTCTGTTCTAATCGTGTTTGTTTCCCTTGTCACCTCACCCCAGCCCGTGGAAGTGGCATGGTGTCTTCTTTCTTGCTGTCTTATTTATTAACTTTTGACTCTGTCTACCTCTTGCTTCTTTGTTATGGGCTGCAAGATACATATCAAAGTTAAGAAAGATAACTAAGGACCATTTTATCTTATCAGTGGCACTCCGCAAAAGCTAGCGTAGTGTGTGCTTTCTATGTCCTTGGGCATAGCCCTTGTTTTTCTTATGGAACATTCACTAATCCAACTGAGCTCTTGAGTGTTTCTTTGCGGATACTTCACAAAACGTCAAATGGCGTCTCCATAAGTGGGTGGCTGCTCAAGTGAGCACATTTCAGGGTCACATTGTTACAGCATGAAATGTATAATAAAAAAGTGTCCCTCTTTTGTGTTTGGAGGGTAGTTTAAACATCTTTGGCTTGTCATTATGTTTTCAAAATAATGCCTTCGATTTTCTGGTCACGTCTATATGCCATCAAAGATTGTTCTGTGAAAATAACTTTTAGTTTCTCACTCTTGTCTATCAGTCTCTGGTGTTTGAGAACATATTTTTGTATTTGTTGACTGAGTGCTGCATTTGGTCTGCTAATTTACACTGCATCTGTGCTTAACCCTCTGGTAGCTTAGCACAAAAGCAGTCAGGCTTAACTTTGAGGGAATGTGTAAAGTATGTATACAGCACGCAAACAGTAATAAAGTAAAGACACAGCACAAGAAATATCCCAAACCAACTTAAATAAATACATTTTATTAAATAAAATGACATCAAAATAATACAATCCCAAGCAGTAGTACAGGAGTTATGAATTTGTAAACTTTAAGGCAAAGATAGCACGTAAAAGTGCGAAGCACCAATGGCTAGAATCTGGTTGCTCCGGATCAGGACAAAGTCACACGAAGTGACTGACCGCAACGGAGCTGGGGCAAGATAAACTATCTGGTGCAACTCGCTGAGAGTTGTACCACTTGTCCTTGCTGCAGGGGTTGAGATGAAAAGCTCTGCATCATGCTGCGTCGAGTCCGATGAGCCACCATTCAGGAGTTGTATGGTGGTGCAATGCGAAAACCCTTGTTTCATCCTGTGTCAGTCTGCTTTCGACCCAGTGAACCCCTAATCAGGATCTGCAAAGTGCTGCAAGTTTAGGCCCTGAACCAGTCTGCATCAGAACTGGTGAAACAGCTGATTTGGAGTGGCAGGAATCTGTGAATCATGGCCCAACATAGGTCTGCATAGTGCTAGATTGGAACCTGCGCAACCTACAGTTAAGGTGTGACATTCTTTCCTTGATTCAGGGTACTTTCTGTGAGAGGGTAATCATTCTTGGCGAGGGTAAGGAATCATTTAGAATACTTTTGATATGAACTGGGGGTGAAGCCAACTGCTATTGAAGTGAATACCTATCCTAACACCTTAGTGTTTCTTCAAACTAACAACATCAATCAATGGGTATTTGGTCTCCCATGGTAAGCCTCCTCACTGCCACCCCAATGTATATTTGGTAGGAAAATCTGATCGTGGTGGTGGCCCGCATAAAAGCACTTAGAGGCAGATTTACCAATATTTGGTGCAATGCAACGCAGCGAGACAACTTGCTGAGCTGTGTCAAATGGAGAGGGCAGGAATGCACCATATCTACTACGATATGGCAAATTTCTGCTCTCCCTCTGCGCTGGCACTTGTGGCTGACAAGCACCCTTTTGCCATTGTGCGAGGGAGCCTGCATTACATGCAGGATTGTTTTTCTGCAGCAAGGGACACCCTGCACAAAACCATCCTCTGAGGCTTTTTCTTCCTTCTATGTGTGCTGCAGAATGCAGTAAGCATAGAAAGAGGAATAACAGGTGAAATAACATATTTCTCCTCATTACGCCTCTCCCTGGAAAGGCTTACAATTCTGACTAATTTCCAGGTTTACTAGTGTTGTGGATGTGGCAACACCCATGGGTGGATGCGTGGGAACACCAATGCTTCACCCATGAAACTCCTTCCCAGGGCAGAGTAATGCAAGGCAGCAACATGCACTGTCTTGGCGTACTCCATATTTACTATTCCACGCAGAACCATGCAAGGTGGATCTGTGTGCCAAAGTAAATTTCACTTAAGGGCTTGCTTTGCCTTTGTGTCACCATGCGAAAAAACTTGAAAAAACTGGCCCTCGGTTTCTAGCACTATAATGTTATGTATCAATTGTCTAGCCTAGGAAGTATCACTGAAAGCCCAATTTTGTTGTATGTATTACTTGTACTCTGTTTTCTCTTTCCTGCCATCATGTAGATGCAATCCAAAGCACCACCAGATTAAACACAATTTGAAAATTATGGGGCATGACTCGCTCTAAGAAATAGTTATTGTGGTCTGTTTTATGAAACTGCTAGCCAGGATTCATTGTCCTAAATCTAGCTCTAGACATTTGCCCAGAGATGACACCAAGCCACTTTTACACTACATTTGTCGTGCTTGGTATAACAACTGATCACATTCAAAGATGAGTGGTATTGGTTCAAGTTTGGCTAATAATGATTTAAAAAAGGAAAGCCCTGGGGTGGTAACATGGAATCCGGTTCACATGATGCTATTTGGACAGCTTTTTGTAGCATTCCATGTGAAAACATTAGCTCTCAGTACATACATTTTTCTGGTAATTTCTGACCATATGGGAAGATTATTCAGGAATATATTTTTCATTGGTGCAAATGATTCGGTTGTGAGACTTGCTAAAATATTCCATGGACAGTACATATAGTGGCTGGCTGTTTACCGCTGTTGACAGTGTCCTTTCAGATAAACTCCAGAGATTGAATTAAAAAGCATGCAGCAGATTTTGCTTGCATTCAAAGTGCCTTCCATTCATATGCAAATTTCTAATGGTTTTCATTCGTTTATACGAAGAATAAACATTAATGCATTTAGGGGCCCTATGCTCACTTCATCGGAAGGCAATGGCTGGCTGCTTATACTAAATGTGCTTTTCCATAAGCTATTACACTTCCACTGTCCCTCTTTCCTAAAACCGCAAATGACTGTACTGTCTTCATATAGGTATTAATACACGCGCAATGTCAATCAGTGACCCTGGCAAACAATAGCGGCCGTACAGCGCTCACCATAGTGAATATAAAATAACATTTCCTACTTCGATGGCTATGTTTGTTTTCAGCTCTAATGGAAACAGTATGCTTTTTTGAAATCAGAATGTAAATGGCAATGTACTAAACAGACAACCATTTTCTCAATAAAATGAGAAAACATTGCTATTTTCCAGACTGCTGATCTGAGAACATTTCTTCAAATAAGGTGTTTTGAATAGCTTGCAGTGCTATTAGAATATATTGCTTTGAATTCTAATGGATGATCATTTGTTAGATGTTCATGGAGTGCTTTTGGAGACCTCTGAACATTCATAGTTATTTTATTTCTTATAAATGTAAAAAAGAAGTTTGTGTTTCCTACCTGCATCTCTGCTCATTACAAGAGTGGCTGGCAAAGTGGATGCCTTATAAATATGGCAGATTCTTGCACAGACATTTATAGTTGTAGAACATCTTTTTAAGTTAGAGACATTTTTTCCTGGTGGGCTTTTCTTTTTCTTCATTGCATTCGCCCCCTCTATCACCAGTGGCAGCAGGTTCAACTACCCTTGCTGGTGTCCAATCTACACTAGTACATGTTATGTACTAAGTTAGAAATGTGTGTACTGTTGACCTATAGCTCACTTTGAATGCTTTAACTGATTTCTTGGAGCATACTTTTACAAGGTAAGTGTAAGTGTCCTGGGTTCGTCTGCAATATGGCTGAAGTTTTCGCTGATGAACCTTAAAAAGTTTGGGGCTGCTTGCATTCCCATCCAGAGGTTCCCTGGCTTCTCAGTTTGGAATAAACTGTACCTTTTGAGGGAATACCTGCGGTTTTGAGACTGACCAACCTCAGGTCGGCTCTCTAAAACCGCAATTCCAGTGGGACCACACATGGTGTGGTCGAAGACCACCATTTCCCTATGGGAGCTTGTGCGTCGGTCGTAAACCGGCCGCAGCACAAGCTCCCATAAAGAAATGGGAGTCACTGTAAATCCATAAACTTTGTGGCAGGCACCTCATGGTACCTGCAACACGGGGCATGGATTTACCCTAGGTGCCCCCTCAGCCCACAACTGGAGGCCGAAGAGAGAGGGGGCCCTGCTAGTGGCCCCCAAAGTCGCTTTACGACAGGCTTTCCATGTTGGAAAGACCTACATTAAAAGCCTGTCAGAAACCTGGGGCTGGGAGGATTTCCAACCGACATCCTAATTAGGGCCTACATTTGTATTTAGCATTTCTAAACTTAAAACCAAATTATGTCAAAACGTTTGTTTTACAACAAATTCGAAAAAAGAATACACATGTATTTATAGTTACACATTAATTCCTATTTTTTTTTACATTTTTATTACTTATTAAATATATATATACATGTATACATATTTTTTATATTTTGTTGAACATTTTACATTTCTATATCTCATGAAAACGTTGAATTGGTTAACATAGTCCTTAATATCTTTAAATCATTTTAAACATTTTCAGCAACTTTAAAATAGACTACATAAATAATGGTAAAAAGTTAAATCATAACACAAAAGTCTTAATAAAAAATATGAAGAACATGATTTATGTTGATACTAAATCCAATAAAGCAAACATTAGAAAAGTTTAAAAAACACAGAAGCAAATGTACTATTTTAACTACAGTCCCATAAACATTGTCGGAAGCTCATAAATTATTTCGGGTCGCATATCCTATTTTAACTCTAGCAAACATTATTAAAATTGTACATATATCAAGGGGTAGGGAGAGTAACTATTCGAACTCCAGTCCTACTTACATTTGGGACAGTGCATATATTTGGAGGTGTCAGATTTACGTTTCTTACTCCAATTGCACTAGCATTGGTACAAGTACATATCTTTGGGGAGGAAGGGTGAGATATACAACACTAGCACCAGTCCCCCAAATATATTGGAGTAGGTGAATATATTTGGAGTAAGGGGCAGATTTTTTTTTCTACCTCCAGTCCCACAAATGTTGCTGAAAGTATGTATAATTGGGCGAAGGGGTAAGATTTACTATTCTAAATTTACCCCAACATAAATTGAGAATGTGCATATATTTGTGTGGGTTTACACTTACAGCTATAACTCCAGTCTCCCAGAAATTGCAGAAATTCACACATTTTGGGGTTGAGGGAAGATAACATTTACTATTCTAACTCCTGCCAAACTTAAATGGGGAACAATATATATATTTGGAAAGGTCAGATATTGTGTTCTACATTCGGTCCTATTTACATGTCAGAAAGTGCATATTGTTGGTGGTGGTGTGGTGTACTGTTATAACTCCAACAAAACGTAATTTGGAGAAGGTCTATATATAAATACATAAATAATCTATTTGACCTCCAGTCTTACTTGCATTGTTTAAAGGGAATATATTTGGAGGAGATCAAATGTACGATTCTAATTCCATTCATAGTAACCTTTCTAAACCTAGAAAGGGGGCTGATTTATTATTCGAACTCCAGCCCACTAATTTTGAAGAAATGTATAGATCTGGGAGTCAGCTTAATTGTTCTAACTGCAGCCCAGCTTTAACTGGGGAAAGTGCATAGATTTGGGGCAGGGTAAGATTTACTATTCCAACTCCAGTTCCACAAACATTACAAAAAGCACATGCATTTGGGGCATGTGGAAGATTACTCTAAGTCTTGTCCCACTAACAAAAGGGGAATTTCAAAGAGTGTGTGGGTGTGGGTGTTGGAGTTGCAATTCCATATACTAACTCAAAATAAGGAGAGCTGTAAAAAAATTTAAACACTGAACACATTCTGTTAAATATGACATCAATATCACACATTAATATTATTTAATATAAATTAGAAAGATTTAAATGCATTAATGTATTATTGAATGTATTTCGTTTATCAAAATGTCATCATATATAGTAAAAAACACATTTGAAATGCATTTTAAAAGTTTTACACTGTAAAAAGATCTGAAAAAGTAAAATTTCATCTTCATTTTTATTCAATTATTTTTTATAAACAATTGTACAATCACATTGAACCACAAATAATCCAATTTAAATAAAAAAGGTCCTATTTAGATTGCTAATTTAAAAATAAATTATAATCATATAAAGTGTCTTATGTTTTTACTCATTACAACTATAAATCAATGAATCCCTATACTTATTTAAATATTGTATGGGGGGTGACTACCAGCCGAAGATGACAGCCCCCATGCCTGAGCTCTGCAACTCGGCCCTGCACCATCCACCTCAATCCACATAATGGGTCGAAACTATCAGCAGCCTGAGTAGGAGTTGACAGCACTGTAGTCTTGTCCTCCACCGGGGCCCAAGCAAGAAGGAATCCGCCCACCCCTGGAAGCTCTGACTCCATGGACAGGTGAAGCCTACCTGCTGAGCCTATACACAATGCAAAGGGGTGACACAGTATCCCTCAGAACCTGGGAATGTATAATACAATTAACAATTGGTTCTGTCTGGTGAGGCAATTTCTTTGTAGCTCATAACATTTATGTAAATTAGTGAATCTGGTGAGGACGCTGGAACACATATAAAGTGACAAAGTAATCTGTGATTTCAAAAATAATTTTTTACTTAAACTTCATCAGAGGTTTTTTTTTTCACAACAAAATTACCATAGGAACAGGCTGTCTGATAATTCATTTAATGAAGTGGGGCAAGTAAGAAATATTAACAGTGAAAAAAGTGCTCAAGTGACAGAATCAGTGTCTTGTACATGTAAGTGGAACTATATACATTGGTAATACATTTAGAAGTGAGGAGTGGAGTTTGAGAATAGGTCCAATTTCAGCAGTATAATACAAGTGTCTCTAGCTTAAGAATAGATCCATAGTGATTTGCAAGCTGCAAGACCTATTGATATATGGACATCTAAAACCGTTGACGTTTCGAACCTGACAGGAGCATTATTAAGGGGTTCTCATGTTAGGACAAAGGAATTGAGCGGACAGACTGAATGATGAGAATTCAGGGTAAATATGTGTTTGGAGCGTTTGTCGTAAAGGGGCCAGTGGTGCCCAAACGTAACTCACAGAATCCACAAATTAATCGATGCCAATGGACGTATCAACGAGAGTTGAGGTAGACATGAGAGTCCTACCAGTTGGCCTTGGGGTAAGGACTGGACCTAATTACTATGTGCTTCTGCCTAGGTCAGCATTTAATGCAAAGCAATAAAAGGAACTCATACCTGGACTGATTGACTCTGACTAGACGTATTTTGAATAGTAGTGCGGCTCCTAAAGTAAGAAGAGGAAAAGAACTGGACTTTGTAATAAATTCCTGCATAAACCCCCTAGTCTAATCATTTACAGTAAAAGGCTGGCGAAGAAGCATACCTTGTGGCACTGAGTAAACCAGGCGCTCCTGCAATTTAAACATGGCTCTAGTGGTTGCCCATGGTCGATATGATCCAACCTCCTATTAACGGGCAAAGTCGAGATATTTGCGACCAAATCATGAAAAACGGTCAATTGCAGAAGGGAAAGAAAGTGAAAACTTAATGTGGAGTTCTTGGATAAAAGCGATGAAGGATTTCAAGCACCTTGTTGCCACGAAAGCAAGACGGCAGATCATTCGATGCTGTTTGCTTAAGTTTAAGTAAAAAACTATTTTTAAAATCACAGATTAATTTGTCACTTTATATGTGTTCCAGCGGGGTCTTCAGATTCACTAATTTACATAAATGTTATGTTCCTTACTTTGTAGGTCATGCCCAGGGGAGCCTATGAGGGGCACGTGCGCTCACTAACTGGAAAGTTGATCCTCCCTGCGCACCACAACACAAATGTCATAGGAAAAGATAAAGAAGTACTGCAACCCACCTAGGGCATAATAGATAAATTTGCCAGGCCAACTTCCAGCACCAACAAGAATGAGGGCTGAGACCATGAGGCCCTTTTCCAACAGGATACCACAGCTTCTGTACTCCAAGACTCACTGTGCTCACTCGAAGTAAAGATAGGCAAGCTGAGCCTGATTCTGTCACTCCTGAGTCAAGACCTGCGCAATGCGGTGAAAAGATTGACTGAGGTAGAGGGCCACCTCTTGAGTGCTTAAGAATCATTTTGCCCACAACAAACTGCAATGTCCACCCTCCAGTGCAAGGTGAGCATACAGCAGGCCAGGGTAGAAGACGCAGATAGAATATCAAGGAGAAACAACATCCACATAGTAGGGAGCCCTGATGGAACAGAGGGTCCCCATCTGGTTCCCTTCCAAATGCACTCATCACTAATACAACCAAAGTTCATACCATACTTAACTACAACCCATCCATACACACAATCCCCACTCTAATTACTCATAACAGACCCCTTTTATCATTAAAAAACCCATACTAAGCCTTCCATCATTTGTACAACCAACGCCCTCCTCTTTTTTCTACCACAATAACACAACAACACGACACTTACATGCCAGAGCCCCATTCATTTAACTCCTGCAGCAAACAGGTCTAAAACAACTAGTCTTAAATATACTTCATCCCCCTACAGACAACATACACTCTACTGATAAACACATCATGGCCCCTTTTACCTTACAGCTTCCACTCACAAACAATACTATACAAACAAATCCATCTGATAAAACAAATACATCAGCACCTCTTTTCACTACTCCTCAAAAACAAAATGTATCATGCACATCAGCACAGCAAAATCTCACAAGCCCAACTTCTCATAATACATACAATCACAAAATACAATCATACACCCATCTTTCAAATTACACAAATTAACAAACTCTAATGCCAAGCTTTCCCTCTTCCACCACACCTAACACACATACAGCAACACAGCAACTCTATTCCAACTGCCTATCATTCAATGGACAAAATTAGAACCTTAAGACATGACCCACATGCTGCACCATCACCACTGACTCATACACCTTCCACCCTAAACATACACAAACAATATAAACAATGTGCCACACATCACAACTTTGCTTCTACTTATCTACTGCACAACAAGGTTACAACACAAAAACAACACAGCTCATCATCTCACTCTCAAACACCGTCTCTCCCACCTGCACATGCAGACCCATAAAAATGCCTTCTTAGCATACTAGATGAGGAACACATTACAGAACATATACACGATTGCTATTCTCATGCAGCTAATACCAACATAAAAAAATTCTTCATACAGCTAATACCAGCACTAAAACACACCTGCAACTGTTAGATATAAAATTCCCTTTCACATAATGCCTTTTTGTGCTGTTTTAGGTTAGTGTGTGGCTAAAATATGCATTTGCATCCACGCTAACCCACTGAATTATCCTTGCAGAATGTAAGCTTTAGTTAGCCAGTGTGCATCCATTTTAAATTTCGCAATCCATATTAGACTGTGCCTGGGTTAGGCCTCAGTGCTCATACTGCTTGCCTTAGCAGAACACTGTGTTTTGGTATTATTTCTCCTGTTGTCCAAGGCTGTTTCCTAGACTTGCTAATGAATAAGGTATTCTGCCATTACATTACTAGCTGAATATGTAGCTTCTGCCCCCACCTTAGGAGATGCTGAAACCCAACACCTTGGCCTTATAGTCCTAATAACATGTTCCCATCTGGCATGTTAGCTCATCTCTCTGTGCTCCATTGTTCAGGTCCGGCTCAAGCCAGTACTTTTCCATGCTGGTCGGGGTTCAAGATGGCTGGGAAGCCCTTTTTACCTACTGTAATCTGCTGGGAAGTCAGTCCCCTCAGCGTCCATCTTAGAGTGCAGGTCTGACCGGGGCGCTCTCTGCAGAGAACTAAAAATAAAGGCTGTTTATATTCTCTACTGTCTGACCGACTCTTCCCTTGGGAAGGCATAGCAGTTGGTTGAATATATAACCCGCTGGGACCTTAGAGGGCCACGTCCTTCACTAACACACACAATACTGATGGCTCTTCTACAAAACAAAGTCTCACTGTCAGCAAAACACATTCTCTAAACTGTCTACTAATAAATGCTCGATCACTCTCTGAAAACAAACATCACATCTAGGACCTTCTCACCGAGGCCAAATCAGACATACTATTCACAACTGAATTATGGTTGGGAGATGATGTGGCTCCAGTCTTGCATAAAGCAGTTCCTCTAGCTATCAAACAATCACCCAAAATCATATACGCAAAAAAAGGAGGTGGTCTAGCTGTTTTGTTCAGGCAAACATTACATATCACTAAAGTTGACAACATCTCCATAAAGAATTGTGAGGCTCTTCTCAAAAGAAGCAATCCTACACCGTCTGCCTCCTGTAACTTCCTGCTCCTTTACAGACATCCACCTAGCAAGACGACATTCCCAGATGCACTAGCCACAGCTTTAAACCTGATAACAATACACTCTAACCTATGCTTTCTGGGTGACCTCAACATTTGGTTTGACAAACCCAATATGACCCATCCCCAAAAAATAATCACTGGCCTAGATGCAATGAACCTGCATCAGATTGTCCACAAACCCACACACATCGCTGGACATATCCTAGATGTCCTTTTTGCTAATACAGAACTAGTTATCTTTCAAATTATAACTCCGGTCACATGGTCAGACAACTATTGTTTGCTTTCAAGCATAAAACAACACTAAGCGACTCACCTAAAACCACCTTACGTGCATTCACCTATTGCCCGTAGAACAAACTCAATTAGCAACACTTAGAAACACAATTAACCTCCAGTACAGATCTGAAACCAATAAATTCTGTTAAAAAAACAATATGAGTGGTTACAGGAAGCTTTTAATATCCTGATACCACTCAATACCACACACCAGAACAAAAGAAAACAAGCGCCTTGGAGAAATATGGAGATAAAAAACATGAAACTGCTAATTAGAAAGCTGCAACGTGCCTGGCTCAAAACAAAAAACAAACAAGACAAACTTCACCTACAGACAATTAACAGATTATACAAATCAGCTATCAAAAAATCAAACAAAACGTACTATTCAGACAGAATTCAAAATGCTAAATGTGCAAATAAAGAATTCCATAAAATACAAAATGAATTTCGTAAATCTAATTGCCTTGAAGGAACTCATTCTCTAACTCAAGATTTATGTATATTTCTGTTTGCCTACAGTAATATGTAAGAATGTATATGTTACGTCCTTCACTGATAATTTCTGTTTATCAGTCAAATTAAATAGCAAAAACAGGGCGGAGTCATTCAGATAATGCCACAGTTCTTGTCCACTTTTGTGCATTTTTAAGGTCCATGCAAATTGCATTACAGAATGTAACTGATTTTGACCATGATACAAAACAGATACTTCATGTTGAACAATGTCAATGATGGAAGCTACAATATTATCCAAAGTATATATACAGGAAGGCAGTGTATTAATGCTTTTATCGACTACTGGAAGAACTTTTTCTAAATTAGCTTGGTCAATTTGGTGCAGACGTACTGCTGCTTTCATCTGCGACAGCTTCCAAAAATTAATTATATGCTAAATAACGTTTTTTTCCAGGGGATTTTGGACCCAATAGAAAATCAGCAAGATCGATGTCTCCTGATAAAAGGGAAAGATGCTGCTTGACAGAGGACAATGTGGAATGTTCCAACCATTGTTGACATAATAATTTCCCTCCCTAATATGTGATAACCGAATGGGAATGTGGTATAAACGTGGATCAGATCTACTGTGTGTAAATCCTAGTGCAGTATTGAGAAAGTGGTTTTGACCTGCATTGTAGTTCATTGGCCACAATATCCATCCCAAGGCGTCAATAGTGGAAGAGTTAAGTGTGCCATTCAGAAACATGACAGCTAAGTCTTCAATTGTATAGTTGGTATATGTTTGAAATGTGTCATAAGGGGTCAATGATGGAATTGAGGGAATATTTAGGTTTTTGGCCGTGGCTAAACAACACAAGTAGTCTGTGGAACTGTTGCATTTAAATATATCAGTTGAGATGGTATCAGACATGCACAATACAAAGATTCTGTGCCCTGCACTTGCCAATTTTTGGTACCACAAATGGATATCAAATCAGTCGTGGCCTTCCTATATTCCTAACCCTTCATGGACAAATCATTTATGAAGGACAAGGAATAAACTAATTTTGTGCGGGTCAACATAAATTTAGTGTGGGACGGTATTGTTAGTTTATAGAAATAGGAATGAGGGGCAGAAACAATGTAACAAGAAAAATACATAAATTTACTCTGTTGGGAGCTTGAACTCTCCTGTAAAGGTGTTGGGCAATGCTCCTATTGGGTACATTTAAAAAATGGTCTCAAAGTGTTGGTCTTGTGTAAAAAATGATGGCCATAATGTTGATAACAGAACAAATTCGCAAAGTTTGCCAAATTTAAATACAAATCTTCAGTGTCAAAATCAGTATAATATTTCAAGTCAAAGAACAATGAATGAACAGCATGAATATCACAGTCATCAGAGTGTATGTCACGTAAAACTACATCACCTAAGGAAACACGGAAAAAATATGGTATGTTCAAAAGTTCCATCAGGAATATTGTATGGTACTTTATCCCAAACTATGCAATCAACAACTGGGAATGTTGAAATATTAACTAGGGTTTGATCACATTTCATTTTGTGAGACGATGTATAGGGGGACAGAACACCGTCAACTAAGTTCACAGCAGATCGTTCAGGTAAATAATGGCCATTAATCAAGAAGAAAAACACAGTCACAAACCCAAATCACATGAAAAGGAACACCATTGTCAGCACCATCCAGACGTATGTCCAGTGAGGGACCAGGTAAGTCTTTTTGAACCAGGGGATGAAAAGACTGGTACGAGTAGGGGTTCTATTACACATGTTGAAGACGAAGATGATTCAGAAAAAAAGTTAGTGTGGTACTTATAGTAACCACTGGACCCCAGCGGAAACAACAGTGGTTGTGATTCAGTAGAAGGTGAATGGACTGTACTTTAAGGAATGTCAATTATAACCTCAACGGGAGGAGAAGCATACTAAATATCCACAGTTATGGCTGTAGAAGCTAAAACAGGCAATACATCCATTGAAGTTTCCATCTCCTCCACCATTTGTTGGGGAGCAGTTGAAGAAACAGAAGCCATTGGATTCAGTGAAAGATCCCGGCATGGAATGCTGGGAGGCTTACTATTCAGTATCGGCCATATGGTGTAGCTTGACATGTTTGATGGAAATATAACGATTCTCCTTTCGACCAGGCAGTGGAGGCAGAATCACTGTACAAGTGCCATTTAAGCCAAGGACCCTGACCGGTGCACGGTAGGATGGACCAAATTCTTTTTTGTTCACCATCTTTTCTCAGACCAGATCTCCAACTTTAGGAAGACAGACAGAAACAGGAATCAGCACTGTTCATCCTTGCAAGAGGGCAATCCTGGCTTTTGCTTGTGAATCACAAGCTTTTTGTAGATCATGCAACATTGCACAATGGTTTTCTACGTCAAAGGTTACAGCAGCCGCCACAATGTCTAGACCATCAAGGTCTACCACAAACATTTTAATGCCAAAGAGCATTTTGTATGGGGTCCGCCCACCCAGAGTTCTGTGAACGTTGGACTCCATAAAGATGAGACAGCCACCCCCTGCCAGTACCTAAAACCCTTGCTGTTAAAGATTGCTTTAAGTCATGGTTCATCCGCTCCACAACAGAATTGCCCTTAGGCCGATATCAAGACGGGAATTTCACCTGCACCCCCAGAGACTTTATCGCATCCCGTTAAGCCTCAGAGGCAAACATAGGAACTTGATCAGAATGGAAGGTGCCACAGGCAAATGTCCTAAGGCAGATACACAAATCTTGTATAACAATTTGAACGTCAGCACTGTGTTGCGGCCAAACCCAAAGGAATCTAGGGGCAGATGTATCAAGTGTTTTGCATGTCGCAAATGCTGCGAATCGCAATTTCGCAGCGTTTGCGACATCAAAAAGTGCAATTGGCATGTATCAAAGAAATCGCATCGCATAATAAGAAATCACATTTTTTGCGAATTCTTAGTGTGCAAGAAGTGTCTATTCGCAGAATAAATAGCTATTTCCAATTTTGCATGTCCTTAAGTTTGCGAAAATCGCAATTAACAAATCGCAAGCTAAGAAATCGCAGCAGTATGTAAGAAAATATCGCAAATAGCGATTTCTCAAAAATCGCATTTTAAGAAATCGCTATTAACATCAAGTAGAAGCAGGTGGTAAAAAAAGATATAAAACGGCTCCCAGAATGCATCCTCTTACTTTTCAAAATGGCGGGACTGTACCTGATTGCCAGGAGGCTGCGCATTTAAGCTCTTGCCCAGAGAAGACAAAGACAGGAGAGAATCTTCAGTATACGCATTACGCTGTTCCAGCAGACTCAGGAGGAGATCTATGAAAAATACAGGCTACATCCTCACACCATTCTTGACCTGATAAATGAATTGGAACCTTTTTTGGCACATCCAACAGGCAGAACACAATCAATACCAACACATGTGCAGGTATTGTGCTCACCGCACCTTTTGGCTTCTGGCTCTTTTCAAACTGTAATTGCAGAGGTTGGTGGAGTGTCACAGAGTGCCCTATCACGTTTCTTTCATGTGTTCCTGGACATAATGCTAAGGAGACGAGAACATCATATATATTTCTCCAATACACAACAAGCCATACAGGAAACAAAGTTGGATTTCTATCAAATTGCAAGATTTACACATGTGATTGGATGCATTGATGGAACCCATATTGCCATCACTCCACCTGCAGCCATTGAATATGTATTCCGGAATAGAAAAAGCTACCACTCGCTAAACATCCAGATCATATGCAATGCCAAAAACATTATCAATGACATTGTAGCCAAGTTTCCAGGGAGTACACATGACTCTTTCATCTTCAGACATAGCGCAATTCATAGACGTCTTAGTGCTGGTCAGTTTGGAGATGGATACCTGCTAGGTGAGTAACACTCATACAAACATCCATCCATCCATCAAAATGAAATGGAACATACAGTTACTTTTTTCTCTGTTACTTGCAGGTGATAGTGCCTACGCAGTGCGTGATTTCATACTTACCCCATACTTGAATCCTGCAAATGCAAGTGAAAGACGGTACAACAGGGCACACCGGTCCACACGTGGGGTAATTGAACGTACATTTGGAATATTGAAAAGCCATTTCAGATGCATACACAAAAGTGGTGGTGCATTGCAATACAATCCAGAGACATGTTGCAAAATTGTGACAGCATGTGCAATGCTGCACAACATGGCAATTCGTAAAGGCACAGAAATTGAAGTGAGTGACTCTGACTCATCTGATGATGATGATAATCCTCCACCAAGAATGGCAGTGGCAGGAGTAGAAGCCATGGCTGGCCGTCAAAGAAGGACAGAGATTACACAAAATTATTTTTAGGTAAGAAAAAACTAAACACAAAATCAAGTTTGCAATTGTAATTTTAATTCACAACATGCAAACTGTAGTACTATCTATTTGAAACATTTCTTTGTATTTTTGTTAAATGAAATATCCATACGTGGTAAAGAAAAGAAAACAGTTTCTCAAAGCATTTCTGCTGCATGGATCATTAATCATAGTCATTTCTTGCGCTGGCGGCTGGAAGCATGTTGCTCCCGAGAAGGCATGGCCTCTTGCTCAGGTCTGGTAGTGGAACGCCTTCCACTTCTGCGTTGGACCATTATGTTAGTTGGGGTAGGGTTTCTACTACTCCTACTGGAGTTGTCCTCACTTTTTCCAGAGCATAGGAGAGCGCTTGCACCTTAGTTGGTGGTTTGCATGCTTTCCAAGACCGATGTCATTTTGTCCACACTCTTTGCCATTTCCCGTGTGCAGTCACTTAGTTCTCGCTGCATGTTGATGCTGCGCCTTGTAAAATTGCTTGTGACTGCACAAAGCCTGTTGATGGCCTTGGGTTATGTATGCATTCTGTCTTGTGCAGCCTTTGCAGCCCTGTTACATGCTTTTTCAGTTTTGACCAGTGTCAGGCAGAGTTTGTCAATTGAAGCAGCCATGCCTTCCTGATTTTTGTTAGATTTCAGAAGCTGCCTATTTATTGATCGCAGTGCCTTGTGTTGCAGGCGCTGCACCTGAAGCATGTCCTGCTCAAGGCCTGCGAACACTGTGCCTCCTTCACTTTGTCCTCTGTTGCTCCCACATTCCTCCAGACGGAACGAGCGTGCCCTCCTTGGAGTTTGGGATTGCTGTTGCGAGTCCTGAGAGGACACTGTAACTGTCTCATGGGGGACTGATTCAACTTCAGAATTTTCTTCCACTCCCATTGGTTCCAGAGGTGCAACACGTCTGCGCTTCCTGTGTATGTTCAAATTGGGGACAGGGGCATCAGTGACTTCATCCTCATTTTCAGATGTCACATGAGGAGGAGAATTTTCAATGACATTTTCTGTCCTGGATTCTCTTGTCTGTTCTGTGGATGTAGAGTGTGAAATATGAATTTGTGTTTCTTTACAATTAAATGATTTCATTGCAGACTACAACTTGTACTACACTGCTTCAGAATGCCAAAGTACTACTTGGTAAAATGACATGTGTTACTATGATGATGAGTATTACAATCTCAATAGGACTACAACTCCCATAATGCATTGCTCAATTCTAGTTTCACAGTGTAAGTGGACTACTATTTCTCTGACTATGAGTTTCTGCACAGCACACACACACATTCTTTACACACATACATGGATGCAATTTGCATTCATCTTACCTTGTGTAGTTGCTGTGGGTTCAGAGCTGTCAATGGTAGCCACTCCACTCACACTCTCAGGTAATAGGGTGGATTCTATCAGTTCCTCGTGGGGTGCTGGTTGGTCCACAGCAGAAGTTCCACCACCTGTTTTGTTTGCCTCTTTAATTCTGTCAGCAAGTCTCTCCTTAGATCTGAGTCTCATATCGTACCACCTTTTTTTAATTTCATCAATGGAGTGAGTGGTGACTCCAACAGAGTTAACTTTTTCCTGGATCTCCAGCCAGATTTTCCTTTTCCTGGAGTCAGGCACTTTCAGTGCTTTTTTGCCAAACAGGTCCTCATGGTTACACACCATTTCTTCAATGAGTACTTCTTGCTCCTTTTCTGAAAACTTCTGCTTTCTTTTCCTCTTCTCCAAAGCCATTCCCTCCTGTGCCTTTTGTGACTCCATTGCTCTCCAAACAGGTCTGCTCTGCCTCAGCACACTCTTCCAACTGCCACTGGGTGTGGTTCTGTGTAGCAGGTGCAAGCAATCACTGGAACTTCCTGGTTGTGATGTCATCAGGCTGTTCCTGCATTGCATGATTCCCATTTTTGCGATTTCTTAAATTGCGAAATTCGCAAATTTAGGAATCGCAATATTATCGCAATAAAATCTGCGATTTTTATGGAATCGCACATTTCTCGCAGAATTCTTCATACATCCCATTTTGCGATTCCAAAATTGCGATTCGCTAAAAATCGCAATTTCGGACTCGCAAAATGGAATCTTGATACTTCTGCCCCCAGTGCACAAATCAATGCAACCAGGATATGTGTAAAAGCAGTGTCAGATGTCAAAGGACCGCAGTGATCAAGATAAATACAACCAAAAGGTTGATTAAAGATGTAAAATTGAGTATGTTGCAGACGTGCATAAGTAGATGGCTCAATTTGTTGACAAATGTCACAAGAAAGAACATATTTACGTGCCTGATGATATAATCCATGCTACCAAAAATGTTGCTGTAAAAGTGAAATTGTCGCAGTTACTCCGGCATGTGCAGAAACCACGCCTTCATGAGCGGCAATGATCAAGGAAATTCTACGGTCCCCGTTGGGAATCAGCCGATCCCCAACGGATGGGATAGTTGCAAATGGGACTTGACAACTGATATGAATAACATGAAGGAAAACCTTGGGGAAAATCTGTTTCCTTCTTCATAGCAGTTATAGCCACCAAAATATCATCATCCTTTTTAGTCATAGACCTAGTGAATGCTGCTACTGAACAAGTGGCTACTACAAATGTGGCTGCCTCATCAGCCAGTGATCTACCAACAACGTGTGCTTCCACACATTGGTGGCCCAAAGTATGCATAACATGTGTGAGTGGCAAATGTTCCTTATGAGCTGCCATTCGAGCTCAAAGCACATTATGCTTAATTGCGCTACCATTAGAATCATGAAAATCATTTTGTGTCTAGAAGAACAAGTTGTCATTGAAGGATGGTACACAGTTAAGCTAATTGCACACTACAAGGGTATACACCCGTTACAACGGATCTTTTACTCCGCACTACCATTACAACGCGACTTTTATAATGCATACCATTACAACGCATTGCGCTGGGGGGCGCTATAGGATAGGGAATGGTATAATTTACTATCCAACACCTTCCCTAGGGTCCACGGGGACTGGAGTTAGAATAGTAAATTATACTTACCACTATCCAGCACCCCAAAGCGCTATGCGTTGTAATGGTATGCGTTGTAATGGTCGCGTTGTAATGGTAGGTAGTTGTAACGGTATGCGGAGTAACGTCATACATCCACTACAAGTGTTGGAACCTCCTGGTGAGCAAACTCAGGAGCTAAAACCAAAGCACGCAGCTCTGCCAATTGAGCAGTGCAATCTCCAAGAGACTGTGTGTGCACCAAGGAGGATTTAAAATCCCATCAACAATCTTCCCTGCCAAAATTGCGCAGGCTGCTGAATAAGAATGTTTAGAAACAATGGCTGGTTGTGCAGATCCATCAGTGTAAATAATGCATTTATACTGATCAAGTGGGAGTAATGATAAAGGAGGATGATTAATAAGTATGGGCATAATCCGCAAATTCGTGCAAATTTGCAGATTTTTTTTTACGTGTTTGCGGTCTTTTTGCGTGTTTGCGGGCCGCTTTTAGCGCATCGACCGCGAAGTGACCCATGCGGTCGTACATGGGGACGGCAATCTTGTCCGGGTTGCGTATTACCGTTTCCTGGAGCTATTTGCAAGCTCGCGTTGTGCGCGGGGCGCGATTATGTGTTCGCGTGCGTTTTTGTGTGCTCGCGGAGGAAATATCACTCAAAGTTACCCATGCGGTCCTCAATGGGCGCGGCCATCTTGTTTTTCATTCATTGCTATGGTTCTGGACATGCTTTTTCAATCCTACCCTAATCTTTGCAATCCTTAGTTTCTTTGAACTTTTTTGGGATTTTTTTTCTCATTATCTATCCCTCTCTTTTTCTACATCTATATTTTGTGTTTTTTTTCTCCTTTTGGTTAATTTAAAGCTACTTTTTTACCTCTTTTCTTTTCTTTACTTTTTCCCTATTCTTTCCTTTTTTTTCAGCTGTCCAGGACCATGGCAAAGGGAAGAGCAAGGGGAAGCGTCTCGCACCCCGTACCCGGCTCCCTTGCGGTGCGATTGAGGGGGGAGGATGTAGTGGCCAGGGAGGTTTTTAGCACAGTGGAGGTGGCCGCACTTAATTTTTATGTTTAGCGCCACCGCCCGAAGACCGTGGCAGGAGGGTGCAGGCCCGTTCAAGGGTATGGCCTCCGGGAGCGTCGCCAGCTGTGGGATAAGGTGTGCCGGGCCATGCGTAGGGAGTCGGGGGTCCGGCGCAGCTATGACCAAACAACGCACCGGTGGGCTGTCCTCCTCGACCGGGAGCAGGACCTGCTCCACCTGCTAGGCTTGGAGATCCCTGGCCTTGGTGAGTAGCTATTTAATAACTACTTTGTTTTCTTTTGCTCTGTGTTATATTGCTAATATATGTTTTTCCCGAAGAGCAAGAATGCTGTAGATTCGATTACATTGCAGGTAAAATAATCTTTAAATAGCTTCTGCGATTGCAGGTGCTCGCCTCCTCAGTGGCGTTGCTACTATGCTTACTTATTTGCAACTTTGTGCTCATTTGGCCTGAATATGTATGAGTGTACTACTTTACAGAACTGCGTAATGCTAGAGAGACTAGAGACTCAAGTCTAGTCCTTCCTTTGTACTCCTGCTGCCACTAAGAAGAAGAGATAGTGGTGGATTGACAGGTTGAGTATATTGTGACTTGTTATTAGTAGTAGGAAATTTTGTTAGTGGTCTGCAATCATGATGACGGACTGTGTCTGTCACGTCGCGTGCTGCTGAATGCTGGCAGTTGTAGTAGAACCTTTTTGTTGTTGGTTTAGTTAATGATTTACATAACTTTCCAAGTTGACGGTCTGCGAATCCAGCAATACTGTACTAGTATCCTCCTAGTTGACAGATCAGATAGGTCAATACATGTAGTGCAATTGTTGGTAATTTGTTTCCCCGAGATAATTTTAGATTGTGGTCAAAGAAATCAAATATTTCAAAAAAACAATCATCTATGTTTGTGTTTTTTTCATGTTCACATTCAGCACCTCCCAGGGGCAAGAAGAGTACACCCCAGACTCCGGCGGAATAAAGTGGGCAGGAACGGTCCTCTGCAGGCTCTTCTGCTGGCTCCAGTAAGTTGTTCTGTTGTTAATATAATTATACTTCCCTAACTTTTACAGCTCCTATTCTTTCCAAACTGTTTCCTAATTCTATTTTTTACAAAATAGTCTTTGATCTTCTTGTAGACTGTTTCTACATTCTTATCCTGCCTCTCTACCATCACTCCCTGTGCTACTACTATTTACTATTATTATGAGTCGGTCTCTGTAGGTAGCTAAGCTTGCCCAGTCGGCAAACGGTGTTAAACAAAACTCTGATCCAGCAATAGCTCTAGAGACACTGAGTGCAGTCCTCTGGGTTGCCCTTGCCATGTATTCCAGTCTTCTTAATGTTAGTGCTTTGACAATTTCCAACAACAAAATGTCAATGTCAACCAAGAATAAGCTAGTAGTTGGCTTTTTGATTTGATAGTAGCACATACCATACCGCTAGTGTTTCAGGGACTATTCTGCACATACAGAAGTGTGGACAAGAGAAATAGGACATTATTGATGATAGGTGCAGTTTGACTTTCCACATACCTCAGTCAGAAGTAACTGTGCAGGACACGGGAGCCCGCACCTTGTTGGAACTTCAAGTCCTCCTGGTGGTGATGAGGAGTAGTTGGTTCTGTCTGTAATTAGAAAAATGTTGCACGTTAAAAAGCAAGCATTCATCAGTTGTGCCAAAAAGTGTTGCATGTTATGGCTAAGCATATAAGTTAACACCCTCCCCAAAACCTTGACTTTTCTTCAGTCCCAAAAATTAAAAATTGTATATGTATTAACATTTTCTCTTCCATTACGAGACGAAATAGGGGGTGGTGTATGGCATCAAAAAATATGACATGTTTTTTCTAGGCGTCACAACATCGGATGCGGCACTTCCCACCACCAGTGCCGGGTGCCAGGAGCGCGGAGTGGTCCACTCCAGGGGCGGATGCGGCGGCGCCACAAGTGCCACTAGGTGGAGCTGAGGTGGATGGTTCAGCAGCGGCGGACAGTGGTAAGTTATTATACTCCTTACTCTTTGACATTATAGAGTAGGCTCGCAAAGGAGTGTATGATGTACTGTACAGTAGACAGTACACTAGTACATGTACACTGTACTGTTAAGAACAATTACTAATTTAGAACATTTTGCCAATCACAGAGAAGACAGTCAACCTTGACTTAGTAATAGCATTAGCGGCGGTAGTTCTCGGGTAAGCAATGGCCCCCTCTATTTTACTTCAACTCAGCTTGGAAACTTTTATCGTGAAGGCAAGTCATATCAGATGATCTTGAGGGATGTGAAGAACGAAAAGGGAAAGAAGGGTGAAAGGAAGGACGAGCGAGTCGTAACATGTATGACTGTAAAGAATTATACGTGTTTTTGAATGCAGGCAGAGGTGGCTGATAGGAAGGAATCTTATGCATGGCTGCTTGAAGCAAGGATGGTTGGAAGAGAAAGAAAAGATGACTGCCTGTGTGGGTGAATCAGAAAAGGCATGTATGGTGTGCATTGCAATATATCATTTGGGTCAAACTCAAATGCAAGTCAAGACGGTGGTGTACCAAATAAAATGAAAAGGGTGTTAGTTGGTTGTTGAGAAAAAGTAAACTTGGTACAAGTTGAGACATTAAGAAGAATGATAGATGTTTACTTTGGAAGCCTGGATGGTATCTTCTTCTTCCTCATAGATATCAGAGGTGTAGGTAGTAGAGAAGACGCTCAGCGGATGAACAGTGTTACTTTGAACAGCATGTCCATGCCAGAGTAGCAAAGCTGAGAAAATCCAAATACTAGAAGTTGTGATTGTTCAGAAAATTTAAATACTCCCTTGACTAACAGTACAGTAGTTTACTTTGCAAGCACAGCATATATTGTGTATGTATTGTATAGTTGACATTATATCAAGTCAAGTCCCTTCCTCCGGCAATTATGGGTACCACACTCACTCCCTATGTTAATAATTTTCTTTCATCTGTGTCATGGGTGGACTATTGCTGTTGTTCACTCAATCTATCAAAACAAAGCACCTAAAGTCATCCATCATATCAGCAAAGATCATGTGATCTGCAGGATATATGATCAGAAATGAATAATCTTCATTTTCGTTTTGTAGGGCACTGCGAAATATAAATTACATTGAGCAGAAGCCCTTGATGTAACCGAGTATGGCCAGTGCCACCCCTATAGAAAAGTAAGAGCTTCCTATCCCCACCTGCATATACTGCTTAAAGTAATGCGAGTCTGCGTCATCATGGCTTGTGTCTGTTTTTCTTGGGTGCAAGTTGAGTGAGCTGGCATTATGCCGGCTACCACAAGTTCATGTACAAGTAATTTCTTTTGCAAAACAAGAGAAAAAAAGAAGAAGACTGGTGTAGTTTCTGAATCTCTGACTATGTAGTAGTGAGTCCATAGTACTGCTAGTAGAATTCCTGAAACTCCCACTAATGTCACAGGCCTACAAAGACTGCAGAAAGATACATGCCAAAATGTTATACTGTGCTTGCAAGTTGCTAGTGTTACTGTGAGACAACTTTCTGTTGAATAATTTTGACTTAATGGTAAAGACTATTGGCTACAGTATTTTTCTTTCCCGCAAGGAGATGGCTGTCTGGGCCAGGGCACGCAAGCTGGAGGCCATTTGTGCCGAATATCGGCGGCTGTGGGCTCGGGAGTAGGAGGAGACGGCAACTACTGCATCCTCCTCCAGTGCCCCCCGGTCCACCAGTCAGCAACCTCCAGTGAAACGGCGCCGTGGCCCGACAGCCTCCCGCCGCCGCCGCACAGCAGCATAAACAACAGCTGCCCCCCCCCCCAGAGCCTGGATGGCACGTCTGCGCCACCTTCAAAAGCAAGTCGACTACCTGGAGCGATTGGCAGAGAAGCAACAGCGCCAGCTCCAGGACCTCCACAATGAGGTGCGGGACCTGTCCACAGGAGGACACCGCCGGAAAAAGTGACTTTCCCTTGCCCCTTTTTTAAAGACTGTTGGGGGGGGGGGGAATTGAGCGTTGGGGAAAGGGACTTGAAGGACATTTGGACATTGGTTGGGGTTATGGAGGGGGGGTGAGTTGGTTAGTTTATTTTTGTTAGAGGAAATATATTCATTTATTTTACATACTTAAACATAGTATACACGTTCATATTATTTTGTGTGGTGGTGGGCAGGGGTTAGTGTACGTTTGCTTTCTTCAAACTTACCAGCATGGATTATCTAAACGTCCAAACATGTACAAAAGTGCAACTAACAGAGTTAGTGAATTCAATTGCCCTACTAGTACTTTACTAGTACTACTGTGACACTGTCAGTCTCTCCTCTCCTCCGAGTCCTAGCCCATTATTCTACCTCCCTAAAATGCTTATCTTACCTGTGATTCGTGTTTGAGAATAGGGCTAGGCACAGGGCTGGCTGCATGGCAAATGGCGATTAAGGTTGGGTGTTGACTTGAATCCTGGATTGTTGAAATATCATTGTTGTGCTGGTAGTAGTAGTGGTACACACTGGCAGTAGCAGCATATGAAAAAAAGGAAATGAAACATTGATTGGCCTGAGCGTAGCATTAGAAACAGTACAATAGATAGAACGGTAGAGAACAGTGCCATAAATTATAGCCTAAGCAGTGCTAAAGTATTCAAAAGATAACTAAGTACTAGTTGCGTGGAGTATGGCTACAATAAGAAATAGTATTAAGGCAAATGACAAAGCAACGTAAGCATTAAGCATTCGATTCGTCATGTGTAGGAGGAGGATGTTGTTGATGATCAATCCACAATGGCGCACATGAAATTCTGATTAGAATGATTTTTCTGTTGCATTGACCTTATCCTCCCCAGCAAGTGTGTGGAATTTATTGTTGTCATTTAGTCACACCTCAATGAAAAACCACAGAATCCGGGGGAAGAGGGTTAGGGTTTGAAAATTGGATGGGAATGGGGGTTTTTGGGAAAGTTTTGTGGAGAGAGGAAAAAAATAGCATGGATAAAAAAACAAATGAAGAAAAACAAATCTTTGGATTCGAAGATATCCATAAATCTTTTAAGAGACATAAAGGAAGTGCACTATTGCATGCATGAATTTGTTTGCTAAATGGATGGTTAGGTTACTGAAAAGTAGTACTTACTACAACTTACTAGTAACTATGAAGAAACAATTTGACAGTACAGGGCTGCAGTAATAATTATAATTACGCAATTTCAATTGCCTCTCTGCCCTCAGAGAGAATAAACACTTATTAGTACATTAAATTAGTTTTAAAAATAGCAAAGAAACTTATCAAATAGCTGGAGGGATGAGTTGGAAGCAGAGAACAAACAAACGCACAGAGTCACACTCGTAGAAGTTCAAGTTCACAACAATAACACTTAAAAGGTAAGGAGAAGTTAAGAGGATACTGTAACTGTATGTTGTAGTTGTCCTATTGAATTTGTGAAGTTGCATGCATCCAGCCATTCCTCTTATTCGTTGTACTCCTCCATTCCATCTGACGCTCCGTCGATCAAACTTGGTGACCAGACACACTGTCCACTGCCTGCCTGATGCGGAATTGCGGATCGCTAAAGGTAAGCCTGAGTTAATCGTTTGTTCCATGGCACAGGGTAAAAGCCGGCCTGTAATTGTTGATGGAAAAACAGGAAGTGATATTAAAACACGACGGTGAAAAAAATATAAGGTACGCTGTGTAGTGCAAAAAAAAACTTTATGTTTCAGAGGTGACAGTATTACATATAATCATCATTTCGAAAGTGTGTACTCTGAGTCTCCTTTTCAAGGATAGTAATTAGTAACTATGGCCGATTTTTGCGGATCGTGCCAAAATGCTCTCTGCAACTAGGTCCAAACCCCCTTTTCCACCATGGATTTTCTTCAAACCACTTGCAATCAAAATTAGACCTTCCCAGCAGTGCTACCAGACCCCTCAACCCACCCCCAAAAATCTAAAACACCCTTAAACAGCCCCCAAAAACATGCAATACTGGTATCCCCAAAACATGGCAAATCGCGCAGTTAACAAAAAATTGCTGTTTTCAGCACTTCCACTACTTCGATCCTCTTGAAACTTACCAGGGCACTTGTTCCAGCGATTCCCATGAATCTCAGCAAGGCAGAACAAAATCGATCCACTGGAAGGTGTACGACTAGTTTTCACCCAAACACATGCGCCCGCAAAACACCAAAAAAGGCCAGGATTCAGCCAATTCTGGACCAAAAAACGCCAAACCCCCTAAAACCTTGCCAACATTATTATGAACGAGCCTACATCGGGCCCTGAGCCCTAGACTCCGCGGGAACCCTACCAAATTAAACCCAAAAACCCTAGTAAACCGCACTGAACACTAAACCCTAGATATGATTTGTCTGTCTGTGTCAGGTTGCTTCACTCAGTGGTGCCTGCCTTGACCGTCTGCATGGCCCTGCCACAAGCATGGGCCAAAAATCCGTTACGCTCAAGAATTTGTGAATTTCTGGCAATTTCGCGAGCCATGCCGCCAAAAACCATCAAATTTAGCGAACGTAACGGATTTTTGGCCCGTGCTTGCGGCAGGGCCATGCAGACGGTCAAGGCAGGCACCACTGAGTGAAACAACCTGATGTAGCATACCTAGGCACTTTGTCACAGACATACAAAGCATATATCTAATTGTATGCAGCAAGCCACATAGCCCCAATTTTACATGAACTGCTGTCTGGACTCCGCCTGGCATAACAACACTACACTACCTCGACCACTCCATACCACGACTAGATAGACATGTAGTTCTGCTGTAGTAGTTGTTGCAGACTGGTTTACCTCTTTGCCACTCACGAATTGCCCATAGTTCTTCCGTAAACCGACGCTGATGATCCATCCATCCCAGTGAGTGACTGTAAAGAAAAAAGATATATTATTTAATCAATCATCATGGTATATTGGCAAACAGTAAGTCCAAGGACATTTTGCATATTGGAAAATGCAACGTAGTGGCCCCTGCAGTTGAAGTACAATTTGAATTAAACAAGGTAAAAAAAGCAGAGTAGACTTGAGTTACATTTAGTGTGTAAAAGATTAAATAATAACAGAAGGCATATGATTCATTTCATGCACAACAAACAAACAGCAATTGCTTTCATCAGAGCCAGACAGCCATTGCTGTCCACTGCATGCCATCTTCTTCTCATTATTCATTACCTGTTCTACTTTTTGTCCGCATCTTCTTCTGAAAGTGAGGGCCCACAGGGCGGCCTCTCCTGTCAATTTCAGAAGTAACTGTCAGCAATCAGCAAGCATGTAGTCAGTTATTCCAGTCCCACTTGAGGGGACTCGTCTACGATGACAAAGTTTCTTTATTCTGCGTAATCCAGCCATCTGCCTTGAGGGAAATGGATAGGGGTAGTCTGGAGGAGGAGGAGGATAGAGGAGCATGATTGAGTTGTGAACTTGTAAACCTCAGAAATGTAGACTGCGGCACCTTCAAATCAATAAGGAAATAAGATGAAGACAGTGCTGCTGATGGACTTGTTGTGATTAGGTGATTAGAGTTTTGTTGTGGTAAAAGTTGCAAAACAAAGTAAGACACACAGGAATAAAAGTGAATAAGGACGAAAAAAAGGAAGTAATTTTCAGGCCTCGGTGTCAGGAAAGTAGAGGTGGTCCTCAAACTCTATGAATTGAGACGGGAGTAGGTCAGCTAACAGAGAAGAACTTCCGTCACCTAAGTCGGTGTCCTCTTCTTCCTGCGTGCATTCACGTATTTTGTAATCTGGTGGTATGAAGTGCTGATTCATCTTGATCAGTGTTAACCTCCCCACATTTTTGGGCGAGAGGTGGGTCCTTTTTGAAGTTACAATGGCACCAGCAGCACTGAAAACACGTTCAGAAGACACGCTTGCGAGTGGGCAAGACAAATATTTTAGAGCCAGGTTGGTGATCAGTCGCCATAGAGGCCTTTTCCTATACCAATAAAGCAATGGGTTCTGATTAACAAAGACCTCTGTTGGGTCATCCAGATAGGCCTGCACCATCGACTCAAGTTTCTCCAGGGTTTGCTTCACTTTGCGTACCATCTGTGGCCTTTGCCTCACTGGAACAAGCAAACCCTTGATGAGTTAGCCAATCCGCTTCCGACAATATTATGGCTGGGCCTGGTGCAGGTGAGGAGGATGATACGGTTGCTGGTGTCGTTAACGGCTGTGAGGGAAAGTGACTCCCTTCGGCCACAGATTCAGAAGTGGAAATTGACGCCGGATGGCCTGCTGATTCAGTAGTACTTCTGCCGGCTCCTTCAATGTTCTGCCTCTACTTTTCGAACCGAGTGGCTGACAGAGCTAGCCAATGTTTGTACTTTGAAACATCTGCTTCATTCAAAATAATGAATACTTTTCTGGCCACGGCCTTTTTGTACCGTGGATCAAGAATAGTGGCACAAATGTAATGTTGTTCTGTATGCATTTTTTTTAAGCCTTTCATTGTCAACTAGGGGGCTTAATAACCTCTCCGCCAACTGATATGCATCTTGCTTTTCAGCATCATCTCGGAACGTTGAAGACACCGCCTTCAGTTGGTACTCTAGCATGTGCAAGAATGGGATAGCTTTGCCCAAAGAACAGTCCTCCCTGCTGACTTCACGCGTGAAGACCTCAAAAGGACGAAGCATGTCTGTCAGGCTTGCAACTAGCTTCCATTCCTCCAACTCTAGCCTCATGTCTTTCATAGTAGAACCCAGTTCATAGACATACTCAATGACTACCCCCCACTGCTCAGACAGACGCTCAAGCATGTAAAAGGTTGAGTTCCAACGTGTTGCCACCTCCTGGATGAGTCCTTTGACTGGCAGTCTACGTTCATGTTGCATGCTCCGCAGCTTCTTCCGGGCCTTAAACGAATGGCTGAAATGTGTGCAAATTCTTTGGCAGGTGGTCAGTAACTTGCTGACTGTGATTTCTTTTTTCAAGAAATCTTGCACAACAATGTTAATACTGTGCGCCAAACACGGCACTCTGAAATAGCCACCTTGCTGCATGGCCTTAACTATATTACTGCCATTTTCCGTGGAAACATAACCAATAATGCGATTTCTTGGATGCAGCCATTCATAGACCTTCCTGTCAAACTCCTCCAAAAGGTTAGGTGCAGTATGAGATTTCTCTATGGCAAACATGGCTACTGTTGCATGTTTCCGAGTAGCTTGAAAAACTGTGTCTGTGTCAACACCTGCTTTTAACATGTCTTTAACCCCTGCAAAAGAGACCCAGTGTGCAGTGATGCACATGTAATCAAGGGCTTGGCATCTGGTCCACATGTCTGTTGTCAGGTGGATAGTGTGAACAGCACTCTTCTGAATAGCTGCGCCAATCACCTCCAGCACATCTTGGTGTAGTGCTGGAACAGCAACTCTGACAAAATAGGACCAGCTAGGAACCTTCCATTTAGAGCCGACTGTTGCCACAAATTCTAGAAAACCCACCCCTTCCACGAAAGAAAAAGGGAGAAGGTCCAGCACTAGCATTTTTACCAGCTTTGCGTAATACAGACGTGCCGTTGGGTAGTTGGGTTCAAATGGCGCATGTGACCAAAACATGCTTCTAATGGTGGGCTGGACCATTTTACGTGATGATGATGATGATGCAGACTTCTTCAAACCAGTTAAGCTCATTGATGTACTTTTTCGCATTGGTGTCTCTCCTAGACTATTAGTGTGCCTCATACATGTTGCAGGGGTAGGGGGTGTGGGCGCTACCAGTGAAGTGCTGCTGCCAGGGGTACTGGGTGTACCAGAAAAAATGTCGGTCGGTTCTTGACTTCCCCCATGCACGATCAGCCCCTCGTCATCATCAGATGCAATGTGAATGGATACATTTGCATCAGTTCTACTTTTGGCTTCCCAGATGTTCCTTAGGTGCGCCTCCCATGGATAGTGTGGTGGTTTTGGAGATGACCTCTCTGGCCTCCGGTACCATAGTTGGTACCAAGCTTATCCCGACTAACTACTATTTTACAAATCGAACAAACGACCATGTTTTCCACCTTTTTGCTAACACTTAAGAAGTCCCAAACTGGGGACTGAAAATGTCTGCTGGTGATGGAGGTGCTACTTTCAGTTTCAAGGCCAGATGAAGTGGAGGATGGGCGTGGCTGAATTCGACTCTGTTGTGCACTTACAGCACCACTACTTGAGGTAATGAAGGTCGAGCTGGATGGAGGTCCCTGCCGACCCTTCTGACGAGAAAATATGGAAGCTGTAGGTCGTGTTGGTGTAGTAGTTAACTGCGTTGGTGGTGGTACCAGTGCCACGCCGCCCACATCCCGCTTAGCAGCATTTCGGGATAGGGTCAAAATGTCTTGCTGAATGCCCGCTGGGGCTGGAGTGATGACTGTGACGACTGGGTCGTCGTCAGACTGTTCATCAGCAGCAGAATACACCACTTCTTGTTAGTCGTCATCATCACCCATAACTGAAAGCCTTGCGGGAACCTTCCTTTTAGGCTTATGGCGTGCCTCCCTCTCAGACTCCAATGGTGGGTTCCAATCAACATCAAGATCATCAGAAGGAATGGGGCTTGAAGAAAAACTTGTAGTAGCCCTCCTTGACCTTTTTCTTGCTGGGGATCTGGAAGAATATGGATCACCATCAGGAGGAGTGGCTTCCTCGGATGATACCTCCGCTTCAATCTCGATTTCCTGATGTGCCCCTACTTCTAAAGGAACAAGCATTGTGGGCAGTTGTGCCACTCCATGCGCCTCTATTGTGCCTCTCCTTGCGCCTCTCCTTGCTCCTCTCCTTGCGCCTCTCCTTGCGCCTCTACTTGCGCCTCTCCTTGCGCATGTACTTGCGCCTCTCCTTGCGCCTCTACTTGCGCCTCTCCTTGCGCATGTACTTGCGCCTCTCCTTGCCCATGTACTTGTGCTTTTACTAGTTGCACCTGTGGTTGTCATTGTGTCTGTGGTTGTTGAACACTCTTCGTCAGCTGAGTTACACCCGGCGTTGATTGGATGCTACGTTCTTGCGATGAGCCAACATCACTGGTCGATGGTGATTGAACAATTAAAGTGGCTGCCTCTGCAACACTCATGTGCTTGGACCTAACTCGGCGTGGTGGCATTGAGCCCAATGAAGCGGAGGTGCTGCTCCCAGCTTGGTCCTTGGCGGACACAGCTGCTGCTGCAGGCGTATTTTTTTTTCCCCACAAAAAGGTGTCTGTGGGCACACCAGTCTCCTTGGTAGGTGGTGCCACTTGCTTCTTCTGCTCCTTCTTACCGGCAGTGGCACTGGCAACTTTCTTTGTAGGGGCGCTACGGCCACCTTTCTTTGGGCCCATCTTCTTCAGATGTCAGAACAGCAGGCAGCAGTTGCACGAGTTGCAGAGTTGTCTGTGGCCACATGTGATGTCACGTGACGTTGTGCTGCACACACCGCTGCAGGGCTTCTTCCTGGCACTGGTGGTTCTCTTGTGCACCTAAAAGCAAAGTAAGCCAGAGGTACATCAGTTAAACACCCCAAAAAGTCAGGAAACACACACAAATCACCACAATCCAGTGTCATCCATGCCCTCAATGATGTTTAAATTCAAGACACCCCACATAGAGACTGGGTCCATGGACCACTGAGTACCCCTGGGCATAATGGATGAAAGCAAGGGAAACTGGGTGCAGGCCTGAGCACACTACCTGGCTTCAAAATGGCCCCTTGACCCCCACCCACATGGCCAGGCTCTGCCTGCACCAGGCCTCAAAATGGCCCCCACCCACATGGCCAGGCCCGAACACCACCCCAAAAAGTAAAAAAAAACAAAAATCACCACAATCCAATGCCATCCATGCCCTCAATGATGTTTAAATTCAAGACATCCCACAGAAAGACTAGGTCCATGGACCACTGAGTACTCCTGGGCATAATGATTGAAAGCAAGACAAACTGGGTGCAGGCCTGAGCACACTGCCTGGCTTCAAAATGGCCCATTGACCCCCACCACATGGCCAGGCCCTGCCTGCCCCAGGCCTCAAAATGGCCCCCACCCACATGGCCAGGCCCGAACACCACCCCAAAAAGTCAAAAAACACACAAAAATCACCACAATCCAATGCCATCCATGCCCTCAATGATGTTTAAATTCAAGACACCCCACAGAAAGACTAGGACCATGGACCACTGAGTACTCCTGGGCATAATAGTTGAAAGCAAGGCAAACTGGGTGCAGGCCTGAGCACACTGCCTGGCTTCAAAATTGCCCCTTGACCCCCACCACATGGCCAGGTCCTGCCTGGACCAGGTCTCAAAATGGCCCTCACCCACATGGTCAGGCCCCAACACCATCCAAAAAGTCAAAAAACACACAAAAATCACCACAATCCAATGCCATCCATGCCGTCAATGATGTTTAAATTCAAGACACCCCACTGAAAGACTAGGTCCATGGACCACTGAGTACCCCTGGGCATAATAGTTGAAAGCAAGGCAAACTGGGTGCAGGCCTGAGCACACTGCCTGGCTTCAAAATGGCCCCTTGACCCTCACCACATGGCCAGGCCCTGCCTGGACCAGGCCTCAAAATGGCCCCCACCCACATGGCCAGGCCCCAACACCACCCCAAAAAGTCGAAAAACACACAAAAATCACCACAATCCAATGCCATCCATGCCGTCAATGATGTTTAAATTCAAGACACCCCACTGAAAGACTAGGTCCATGGACCACTGAGTACCCCTGGGCATAATAGTTGAAAGCAAGGCAAACTGGGTGCAGGCCTGAGCACACTGCCTGGCTTCAAAATGGCCCCTTGACCCTCACCACATGGCCAGGCCCTGCCTGGACCAGGCCTCAAAATGGCCCCCACCCACATGGCCAGGCCCCAACACCACCCCAAAAAGTCGAAAAACACACAAAAATCACCACAATCCAATGCCATCCATGCCCTCAATGATGTTTAAATTCAAGACACCCCACAGAAAGACTTGGTCCATGCACCACTCACTACACCTGGGCCTACTGGCTAGTGAGGCTTTACAGGCACCCCAAAATAAAAATAAAAAAATCCACATATAACAGTGAGCTAAAATTCCATGACATAAATGAGATTTAAGTTCAAGAAAACTCACAGAAACAGTTGTATCATGTACCCATGACTAACCCTGGGCCTACTGGATACTGTGGCTACCCACAATATATTTTTTTTAAGTTGTGAAAAAGTTTTAAAATTGTAGTTGCAGCAACTGCAATGCCCCAAACAACACCAACTTAATTGTAAAATCTCAAATCCAAAAGTGATCCAAACTCCAAGGTCCAAAAAGTCCTCAAATACAAATATCCAGCAGCAGCCACAAAAAGTAATCCTTCCAGCTCCAGATCCAAATCAAAAGTGACCAGGACAGGGACAAAGCACTGGGAGTAGCCTGCTGGACAGGAACAGCAAGTTGGACACTCTGGGGCACCACCTTCTTCCCACCCCCCCCAAAAAGGGACTCCTTGCACCAAAAAGTGCAGCCAAATGTCAATCTGAGGAGTTATTCTGATCAAAATCAACATTTTCAGAAGGTTTATGCTGCCTGCGGTGGATTTCTTGTGCAGAATTGCAATTTTTACAAATTCAGGAAAGCGAGCTGTTCAAATCTCCTGCCAGAAGCACCGCATCTACGTGTTCGCAATTGTTTACTCCCGCGATGCGTGATCGCGGGCCCTTATGACGTACTTGCGTTGTCAAACTCTCGCTGCGCGAGATGGCAGGCCGCGATGACGTAATCGCGGTTGAAAAACTCGCGCACGATCACGCAGCAAGATCCAAAATGGCGCAGCACACGCAAACTGGGAGAAAAACAAAGCACCTACAGTCATCCATCATATAAGCAAAGATCATGTTATCGGTAGGTTATATGATCAGAAATTAATAATCTTCATTTTCCTTTTGTAGTAGTCAAGGCCCGGGGGGGGGGGGGCAGTGCGAAATATAAATTACATTGAGCAGTAGCCCTTGATGTAACCGAGTATGGCCAGTGCCACCCCTATAGAAAAGTAAGAGCTTCCTATCCCCACCTGCATATACTGCTTAAAGTAATGCGAGTCTGCGTCATCATGTCTTGTGTCAGTTTTTATTGGGTGCAAGCTGAGTGAACTGGCATTATGCCGGCTACCACAAGTTCACACACAAGTAATTTCTTTTGCAAAACAAGCGAAAAAAAGAAGAAGACTGGTGTAGTCTCTGACTCTCTGACTATGTAGTAGTGAGTCCATAGTACTGCTAGTAGAATCCCTGAAACTCCTACTAATGTCACAGGCCTACAAAGTCTGCGGAAAGATACATGCCAAAATGTTATACTGTGCGTGCAAGTTGCTAGTGTTACTGTAAGACAACTTTCTGTTGAATAATTTTGACTTAATGTTAAAGACTATAAGCTACAGTATTTTTCTTTCTTTCTTCATATAGATGCTCCAAAAAAGCTCACCCGCAAGGAGATGGCTGTCCGGGTCAGGGCACGTAAGCTGGAGGCCATTTGTGCCGAATATCGGCGGCTGTGGGCTCGGTAGCAGGAGGAGACGGCAACTACTGTATCCTCCTCCAGTGCCCCCGGGTCCACCAGCCAGCAGCCTCCAGCGAAACGGCGCCGTGGCCCGACAGACTACCGCCGCCGCCGCACAGCAGCTGAAACAACAGCTGCCCCTCCCAGAGCCTAGATGGCACGTCTGCGCCGCATCCGAAAGCGAGTGGACTACCTGGAGCGATTGGCAGAGAAGCAACAGCGAAACAAAAGGGGATGATGGACGGAGCGTTTGAACAAATCAAACACTCACCCCCAGTCAACTGATCTGGGTTTAATCCATCACCATTCTTTAGTTCACTCAGCCACCCCAGTTCAGACATGGCTATATGCAAATCAGTCTGACCCTGTGCCTCATGTGAACAGCCCAGCCCGAATTGCCAAGCCATGTCTTCCCTGGATCGGAAACAAGCATCCTGGGACCGGTTTCGGCTGCAATGCCAGAAACCGGTCCTCGGAAGCTTGTTTCCGGTCCAGGGAAGACATGGCTTGGCGGTTCGGACTGGACTGTTCCCATGAGGCACAGGGTCAGACTGATTTGCATATAGCCATGTCTGAACTGGGGTGGCAGAGTGGGCTAAAGAACGGTGATGGATTAAACCCAGATGTTTTGACTGGGTTTGAGTGTTTGATTGATTCAGATGCTCCGTCCATCACCACCCCCTTTTGTGCCGCGAGAGAAGCAACAGCGCCAGCTCCGGGACCTCCGCACAGAGGTGCGGGACCTGTCCACAGGAGGACACCGCCGGAGGAAGTGACTTTTCCTTGCCCCTTTTTCAAAGACTGTTGGGGGGGTGGGAATTGGGCGTTGGGGAAAGGGACTTAAAGGACACTTGGACATTGGTTGGGGTTATGGAGGGGGTGAGTTGGGTTAGTTTATTTTTGTTAGGGGAAATATATTCATTTATTTTACATACTTAAACATAGGATACGCGTTCATATTATTTTGTGTGGTGGTGGGCGGGGGTTACTGTACAATTGCTTTCTTCAAACTTAACAGCATGAATTATCTAAACGTCCAAACATGTGCAAAAGTGCCACTAACAGAGTTAGTGAATTCAATTGCCCTACTAGTACTTTACTAGTACTACTGTGACACTGTCAGTCTCTCCTCTCCTCCGAGTCCTAGCCCATTATTCTACCTCTCCAAAATGCTTATCTTACCTGTGATTCGTGTTTGAGAATAGGGCTAGGCACAGGGCTGGCTGCATGGCAAATGGCGATTAAGGTTGGGTGTAGCAGCATATGAAAAAAAGGAAATTAAACATTGAGTGGCCTGGGTGTAGCATTAGAAACAGTACAATAGATAGTACGGTAGAGAACAGTGCCATAAATTGTAGCCTAAGCAGTGCTAAACTATTCAAAAGATAACTAAGTACTAGTTGCGTGAAGTATGGCTACTATAAGAAATAGTATTAAGGCAAAGGACAAAGCAACGTAAGCATTAAGCATTCGATTCGTCACATGTAGGAGGAGGATGTTGTTGATGATCAATCCACGATGGCACACATGAAATTCTGATTAGAATGATTTTTCTGTTGGTTTGACCTTATCCTCCCCAGCAAGTGTGTGGAATTTATTGTTGTCATTTAGTCACACCTCAATGAAAAACCACACAACCCGGGGGAAAAGGGTTAGGGTTTGAAAATTGGATTGGAATGGGGGTTTTTGGGAAAGTTTTGTGGAGAGAGGAAAAAAAACACAGCATGGCAAACAACAAATGAAGAAAAACAAATCTTTGGATTCGAAGATATCCATAAATCTTTTAAGGGACATAAAGGAAGTGCACTATTGCATGCATAAAGTTGTTTGCTAAGTGGATGGTTAGGTTACTGAAAAGTAGTACTTACTACAACTTACTAGTAACTATGAAGAAACAATTTGACAGTACAGGGCTGCAGCAATAATTATAATTACGCAATTTCAATTGCCTCTCTGCCCTCAGAGAGAATAAACACTTATTAGTACATTAAATTAGTTTTAAAAATAGCAAAAAAACTTATCAAATAGCTGGAGGGATGAATTTGAAGCAGAGAGCAAACAAACGCACAGAGTCACACTCGTAGAAGTTCAAGTTCACAACAATACCATTTAAAAGATAAGGAGAAGTTAAGAGGATACTGTAACTGTACGTTGTAGTTGTCCTGTTGAATTTGTGAAGTTGCATGCATCCAGCCATTCCTCTTATTCGCGGTACTCCTCCATTCCATCTGACGCTCCGTCGATCAATCTTGGTGACCAGACACACTGTCCACTGCCTGCCTGATGCGGAATTGTGGATCGCTAATGGTAAGCCTGAGTTAATCGTTAGTTCCATGGCACAGGGTAAAAGCCAGCCTGTAATTGTTGATGGAAAAACAGGAAGTGATATTAAAACACCACAGTGAGAAAAATATAAGGTAAGCTGTGTAGTGCAAAAATAACACTTTATGTTTCAGAGGTGACAGTATTACATATAATCATCATTTCGAAAGTGCGTACTTTGAGTCTCCTTTTCAAGGATAGTAATTAGTAACTATGGGCGATTTTTGCAGATCGTGCCAAAATGTTCTCTGCAACTAGGCCCAAACCCCCTTTCCCACCATGGATTTTCTTCAAACCACTTGCAATCAAAATTAGACCTTCCCTGCAGTGCTCCCAGACACATAAGCCCACTCCCAAACATCTAGAACCCCCCAAACAGCCCCCCAAAAACATGCAATACTGCTAGGCCTCAGTTTAAATTGTGCCACAACGCTCTCTGCAACTAGGCACAAACCCCCCTTTTCCACCATGGATTTTCTTCAAACCACTTGCAATCAAAATTAGACCTTCCCAGCAGTATTCCCAGACCCATAAACCCACTCCCAAAAATCTAGAACCCCTCTCAAGCAGCCCCCCAAAAACATGCAATACTGCTAAAAAAAACTTTTCCACCATGGATTTTCTTCAAACCACTTGCAATCAAAATTAGACCTTCCCAGCAGTGCTCCCAGACCCCTCAACCCACCCCCAAAAATCTAGAACACCCCCAAGCAGCCCCCCAAAAACATGCAATACTGTTAGGCCTCAGTTTAAATCGTGTCAAAAGGCTGTCTGCAACTAGGCCCAAACCCCCCTTTCCCACCATGGATTTTCTTCAAACCACTTGCAATAAAAATTAGACCTTGCCAGCAGTGCTCCCAGACCCATAAACCCACTCCCAAACATCTAGAACCCCCCCAAACAGCCCCCCTAAAACATGCAATACTGCTAGGCCTCAGGTTATATCGTGCCAAAACGCTGTCTGCAACTAGGCCCAAACCCCCCTTTTCCACCATGGATTTTCTTCAAACCACTTGCAATCAAAATTAGACCTTCCCAGCAGTGCTCCCAGACCCCTCAACCAACCCCCAAAAATCTAGAACACCCCTAAACCGCCCCCCAAAAACATGCAATACTGGTATCCCCAAAACATGGCAAATCGCGCCGTTAACAAAAAATTGCTGTTTTCAGCACTTTCACTACTTCGATCCTCTTGAAACTTACCAGGACACTTGTTCCAGCGATTCCCAAGAATCTCAGCAAGGCAGAACAAAATCGATCCCCTGGAAGGTGTACGACTAGTTTTCACCCAAACACATACGCCCGCAAAACACCAAAAAAGGCCAAAATTCGGCCAATTCTTGACCAAAAAACGCCAAACCCCCCTAAAACCTTGCCAACATTATTATGAACGAGCCTGCATCGGGCCCTGCGCCCTAGACTCTGCAGGAACCATAACAAATTAAACCCAAAAACCCTAGTAAACCGCACTGAACCCTAAACCCTAGATATGATTTGTCTGTCTGTGTCAAAGAGCCTAGGTATGCTATGTCAGGTTGCTTCACTCAGTGGTGCCTGCCTTGACTGTCTGCATGGCCCTGCCGCAAACATGGGCCAAAAATCCGTTTGCAGGCCTGAGCACACTGCCTGGCTTCAAAATGGCCCCTTGAACCCCACCCACATGGCCAGGCCCTGCCTGCCCCAGGCCTCAAAATGGCCCCCACCCACATGACCAGGCCTGAACACCACCCCAAAAAGTCGAAAAACACACAAAAATCACCACAATCCAATGCCATCCATGCCCTCAATGATGTTTAAATTCAAGGCACCCCACAGAAAGACTAGGTCCATGGACCACTGAGTACCCCTGGGCATAATGGTTGAAAGCAAGACAAACTGGGTACAGGCCTGAGCACACTGCCTGGCTTTAAAATGGCCCCTTGACCCCCACCACATGGCCAGGCCCTGAATGGACCCGGCCTCAAAATGGCCCCCACCCACATGGTCAGGCCCCAACAGCACCCAAAAAGTCGAACAACAAACAGAAATCACCACAATCCAATGCCATCCATGCCCTCAATGATGTTTAAATTCAAGACACCCCACAGAAAGACTAGGTCCATGGACCACTGAGTACTCCTGTGCATAATGGTTGAACGCAAGGCAAACTGGGTGCAGGCCTGAGCACACTGCCTGGCTTCAAAATGGCCCCTTGACCCCCACCACATGGCCAGGCCCTGCCTGGACCAGGCCTCAAAATGGCCCCCACCCACATGGCCAGGCCCCAAAACCACCCCAAAAAGTCGAAAAACACACAAAAATCACTACAATTCAATGCCATCCATGCCCTCAATGATGTGTAAATTCAAGACACCCCACAGAAAGACTTGGTCCATGCACCTCTCACTACCCCTGGGCCTACTGGCTAGTGAGGCTGTACAGGCACCCCAAAATAAAAATAAAAAATCCAGTAATCCACATATAACAGTGAGCTAAAATTCCATGACATAAATGAGATTTAAGTTCAAGAAAACTCACAGAAACAGTTGTATCATGCACCCATGACTAACCCCTGGCCTGCTGGATACTGTGGCTACCCACAATATATTTTTTTTAAAGTTGTGAAAAAGTTTTAGAATTGTAGTTGCAGCAACTACAATGCCCCAAACAAACAACACCAACTTACTTGTAAAATCTCAAATCCAAAAGTGATTTAAACTCCAAAGTCCAAAAAGTCCTCAAATACAAATATCCAGCAGCAGCCACAAAAAGTAATCCTTCCAGCTCCTGATCCAAATCAAAAGTGTCCAGGACCTGGACAAAGCACTGCTGGACTGTTACAGGAAGTTGGAGACTCTGGGGCACTTCCTTTCTTCCACCCCCCCCCCCAAAATAGACTCCTTGCACCAAAAAGTGCAGCAAAATGTCAATCTGAGGAGTTATCCTGATCAAAATCAACATTTTCAGAAGGTTTATGCTGCCTGCGGTGGATTTCTTGTGCAGAATTGCAATTTTTGCAAGTTCAGGAAAGCGAGCTGTTCAAATCTCCTGCCGGAAGTCAGCTGCGTGCCGCATATACGTTTTCGCAATTGTTTACTCCCGCGATGCCTGATATCGGGCCCTTATGACGTACTTGCGTTGTCAAACTCTCACTGTGCAAGATGGCGGGCTGCGATGACGTAATCGTGGTCGAAAAACTCTCACGCGATCACGCAGCAAGATCCAAAATGGCAAAGCACACGCAAACCGGGAGAAAAACAACTCAGCGAACACAGAATCACGGTAGGTCAACGCCGCGCGCGCGATATTGTATTTTTCAAGCGCGACCAAGCAAAAAAATCCGACAGCTTCCGAATTTGCGGATTTTTGGTCAAATACACAGGATTCGCAGACCGCGAAATTGCCAAAAATCCGCAAATTCCGCGAACGAAACGGATTTTACGCCCAAACTTAATGATTAACATGTTCATATTGTAAAAACTCCTGCATCTGTAAAGAAGTATCAAAGATAAAGTTGACATTAGCCGACGTCAAAAAACTAGCCCATTGTATCCAACGTGGATGCAAGGCTTTGGAATTAGGGACGCTAGTCTTCATAACTTCTTGTAAAGCAGGTACTGGCGAGACCATGAAAATAAGTTTACCTTGAGCCAAAGAGCGTTCCTTAGGAATCGCTATCCTGACAGCTCTCAAAATATTTGTGGTAGAAGAGAAATGCATCTCAGCTGGAGTATATAAATGTGATTTATAAGCAATGAGGACTGGGTCCCCCTTGTTGAATGTCAAGTAAGTGAAACCTAATGCACCTAGTACAATCCTTGTTACCAAATTTGTTGAATTGCCTGTGTAGACAAGAAGTTGGCCACAAGCAGATCAGACTGCAGAGACTGAAGAATGGCAATATGTTCTGGAAGCCAACAGGAAGTTGCAAAAGAAGGTTGTATCGATGAGTAAAGAGTTTTAATTCACTGGGCATAATCAGAAATGTATGTCCTCCCGAAATTTAAAAAAACTACCAAAAACTGCAATTTTTTAAGTGTAGATGAGGTTGCAATTGAGCATATTACTCCAGAAAGTAGGGGCCAACCTCCTACATTAATTGCTGAGTTTGTAACCAAGAAAAAGAACCACCAAAAAGGCAATGTGAGACTTAGCAAAATTGAATTTGAAACCAAAGTTTACAAAATGTGTGATAATGCAGTCACATACAAGAGATGCAGTTTTAATTCATCATCCGTCAAGTATATGTCATCAATGTATAAGAAGGCATCAGGGTTGATCTCATGCAAAAGAAACATAATGTGTGCCGCATACACACCAGGGCTATTCTTATATCCCAAAGGCAATCTCGTATATTGGCGCTGATTGCCCAACTTACTGAATGCGATCAAATCACCGCTCTTAGGAGCCAAAGAGAGGCTGAAGAAGCAGTTCAAAATATCCAAAGTGGTTTTGTACTTTTTCACATGCTGTTGTTTACTAATGCAGAGCTATGTGTGTTCTGAACCACAAAGGTACAAACATGACTGTTCAAATGTCTGTAGTCTAAAACTATACGATATGAAGCATCCAGTTTCAATATCAGAAAAAGAGGATTATTCATCGACAAAACACAGGGTTCAATCACACCCTGATGTTCCAATTGGGTCACTATGTCACTTACGGATGCTTTAGCGTCTCATTTGATTGGATACTGTGGTTGGGACTGAGATGTGGAACGCAAAGGAAACAAATGAACTGGAGAGGCCTCATCCCAATCTGCATGATTGCGATATAATGATGGTGCTAAGGCTAAAGCCCATTTGGAGGCATAAGCCATTTTATAGTCATCAGGAACATATTGTGAAAAAACTAGGTGGAATAACATCTTCCTCTCTAGAGGAAGCTAGGACAAAAGGGGAGGCCAATCAACCTCCGCCAACTAAATATCATAAGAAGAATTGAGATTTTCCCAAAACACTGCTTTAATCAGGCGTTTAATATCACCTTCAATTTGGAGGCTTACTTAATAAAGCCAATCAGGAGGGGCAACTCAAATGGCAGCTATTTCTACGGTAATGAAAGAATCAGTTGCTTTCGCAACCAGACACTGATGGAGTGTCTGACGCAGTATGGTAACCTCTGCTGCGCTGTCAAGGAGGGTTAACGCCCAACTCCTGTAAAGGAGCAGGGTTCTCCCCATCTGAGGCATACTTTGCAGTCAAAGCGGCAACTTTTTTCCTCTGAAATGGGGCACGATATTAATGTGGTTCCCCCTGCTTGACTTTTACATCAAACTGGGGCAGCGGGTCGCATCTTGAGTGCACAGACTCGCCTTCTCTGCGATCCTGTCATCCTCCTCCACTGAATTGTTGAGCTGATGATTCTTAAAAGGAACAAGGAGAACGAGGATCAGGAACCTGGAACCTCTTGGGTGTCTTAATGTAATAGCGGTCATGCAAATCATATCTACTATCAGGAGCGTCAGGTGGAGGCGAACCTGCACGAGAACTAGACTTCTGTTGTTGCTGCCGCTGATTTCTGTTCAAAGCCTTTTCAGGAAAGACTGGGCAACCATCCTTTTCAGGAGGGTACTTAATTGGTGGTTGACTAAACTGTTGAATGCCTAAGCTATTTCGACCTAAAGTTGTATATACATCCGCTATGATAATCTGCTGATCCACTACTGCCACCACCGCTTGGCATTAGTGTACTTGTAACCAAACTGCTTCACCTTCAGTGTTGGCCAGAATCATATCAGAGACTATAGGGAACATGCCTACTAATTTTATTCCCAAATCCAGGGTTGGACCAGCCTTGTGTTCATCTTGAACCTTTTTCAGAACGTTCGGAAGAACGATCATGGAGGGGGTGCCACAGCACAGTGTATACACTGAAGCAAACATCATACCTCAGGTGGTGCAGTCACTTAACCCGTTCAGCGCGGCGCGAATTTTCGCGCTGTGCTGAACGTTCTTAAAAACGGGTGTGGTCATGACGGAACGGTTCCGTCATGAGCACAGCTCAACCGACGCTCATGATGGAACCGTTCCGTCATGAGCATGGAAGGGGTTAAAGCAGGAATCAAACCACTCAGCAAACTCATTGTAAGGATCCTGTGTTTTTCTACATGAGTAGTATGTGAAAAGACAGCTTCAAGTTGTGCAAATTTTTGTGCACGCCAAAATGGCAAGTCATCACGGTTTTGAGGCTGGTTGCCCATCACTGAATTAATCATGACGCGACTAATAACAAGACCACCAACATGTCCTGGTGGCTGAGGAGCGGCTTCAGCCAGTGCCACTTGAATCGCATGTGACAGAAACTGAATCACACTTCTGTGTATATGAATCAGCGTACTAAGTAACTGACGTAGCTCTGTGAGTGTAACATTAAGATAATTTGGATGCAGTGTAAAACCCGCCATAATGGGCCAAGTGGCCGCATCGAATGACAAGGGGCCTAAACGGAACACAGAAAAAGGGTTAGGAAGGGCACCAGTAAACCAGATGGTATCTTCCCAGGCCATCAATGGAACTTCGAGTAATTAGCGATAAGCCTGCAGCACTGCAGCTACTGTATATTCATGAAACAAAGTATCATTCCCATCCACTGCCGGAAATGTAACCCAGGAGTATAATCCCTCAAACGGTGAGCTGGATCTGCCTCGACAACAAAAATAATGTTAGCCCCCGCATTGGGGACTCCACGTTGAGTTAAGAATGCCGTAACTGCTGTGCAGTTAGGCACTGCAATAGCGACTGCCATAATAGAAAGCATAAACCAAAAGAATGGCAGAGCAAAACCGGGTTAGGAGAAAGTAACAAATCCTTTTAAACTTCAAGCTTGAAAAAACTATAAATTACAAATATAGGAGGCTAAGCCCTCCCACCACGGACGTCTCCGGAAACCAGTGAAAGTGTGTTATGGACAAGCACAAGCGCTACTCGGGGGTCTCGTGAATAAGTACCAGAACAAATGTTGGTGGCACCATGTTGCAGGGATTGTGCACAATGACAGAGATATGCACAGGTATATGGGACCTTGCTGTATAGGGACTGAGTCTTCCTACCACCTTAGTTGTCCAAACAACAGCTGCATCGGTATGTTTTGTCTAAGGGCTAAGCCCTTGCCAGAACAAAATAACAAGGAGCATTGTTGTTCGACCTTCCACATAATGTTCGGTCAAAATCCCAGGAACAAGCAGAGAGTGAACACAGCATTAAGTTCTCATGTAAAAACAGCTATAGAAAATATTGCAAAAATAAAGATGTGTAGTAACATACGCAAAGCAGCAGGCAGGCTGCAACATGCTCACGCTAACTTTGTAAAGACGACAATGTCTCTATGGGCCACGTGACACCAGGAGGCATGAATTTGATAGCCCAACAAGTCAACACTTATTTGAAGCACAGTTTTCCCCTCTTTGCGCCGAATGTTGGGGTTGCTGAATACCAAGGCTGCATAGTCTTAATCCATCCTCATGCCGCTTTCATCACCCACCATACACTTCCTGCCCCTTGAGTTCACTCTCAAAAGCTCTTTTTCATCCCTTTTTTCTTTCTTTGTCACTGTTTTTCTTTCTTTCTTCCTCTTCTTTCCTTTTTTGTGTTATTTTCTCATTTACTCTGTGTCAAGGTCATCGGAGGAAAAATAAGTGTTGGTCGCCAAACACATGAGTGCCGGTGGTCCTCACCTGCAACTACCGGCTCAAAATTAGGCACTGCTGCAATATTTGATATGTTAATAATGTGGTCTCTGTATTTCGAGTTCTTTACAAACTTGCATTGGACGATATGTAAAACTATGGTGTGCTAGTTTCACTGGAATGCAAGATGGGCCGACCTCCCCAAAAAATCCTCATCCAGTCTGAAGGCAGATTTTTGGGCTGTTTTATTTGTATTTTGCACTACCTTGTTGTGGTGCTCATAGGCTACTGCCTTACTCCGTGCTGCCCCCGTCAGTGTGGTCACCAAGGATCGGTATTTTATCGGAAAAATCTAGACCGAATAAAGTCATACAAATCCTTTGTATTCTGCGAATCCGCTGATTTTTTTCTGCAAGTTTCACTGGCTGTAGCCATTAAAATCTCCTGTTGCTCTTTATCCTTTTCAATCTGTTTAGAAATGATTAGGTTCCTGGAGAATCCTGGCAAGCTTGCGTGGCTGGCACTTGTGCCGTGCTCATGGATAAATAATTCCACCGTATGCAACAAACCTGGAATATAATTGTCACTCCAGGAATCTGAGCCTTAATGATTCAATATTGAGACATTACGTTATAATTGAATGCAAATTAATTGAACAACTATCTGGGAAAGAACAGATGGCCTGTAATACTGGTTTTCCAAAGAATAATCTGTAAATCATTTTTGTTATCTTAATAGCATCAAGAGTTGCTGCAGGGTTTATACTGTAAGAGACAGATCATACACAGGCCAGCAATATATATTTCATGCCCGTTATTAGTGCCCTCATCACAGTGTGCACGAGACAGGACTGGGGCCCAAAAGCAGCTCTGGCAAAAATGTTCAAAGCAGCTCTGCTCCCTTCCTCCTAGTTCTCTCATCTCACCTTTTCTTTCCTGTTTCTCTCTCTCCTGCTGCCCTCCAACCCCACGTGCCTGCTGTTATAATCCGAGGAAGCGGCACAATGTGACCGGAAGTGCCCCCTGTCCTAAAATCAGGCCATCAAAGGCTCCAGGCCTGTGGATGTGCCTGCATGCTATTTGAGAGTGATGAGGAGTTGGGTGATGTTATTGTAGCCTTTCACTCCTGAGACCCGCCTTCTTGAGCTTCCTTAAGAAGAGCTAGCTAGGTGCAACTTGGGCATTCCAGTGTGTAAGGCCTGGTTCAGATGCTCCGTCCATCACCACCCCCTTTTGTACCGCTTAGTCAAATAAAGGCATGATTAGTAACTGTATAACAAGTTTTCACTGTGATTCTGGTGTCGAGGTTTTAACACATTGCATAGATTAGTTGGCACTGAACCATCTTTCCAATGGTATACTTGCGAGAGTTTAGGTTCAAAGTTTCATCTAGCATGAAGCCCAGAGATTGTTTTGCATTACAATAATGTCAGGTTGTAGATCAGCACATTGAGTCAGTGCAGCACGAGTGGCTGTCAAGCCAAGAGATAACAGGAGATTGGTTTCAAATGGTCTTCGTGTCAGATGAGAAGTCATACATGATTGACTGTCTTCTAGTATCTGTACCCAAAGGAGAATGTCCCATGGGGAGGAAACTTGTTAAAAGAATTGTGTGTCATCTGCATGGAGAAGATAACAGATGCCTTCGTGTATCTAGGCATACATAACGAAGGAGGGAGACTGTCGCTTCTAAAACTTATGTTTGGATGAGCAATACCTTCTTTACACGGTGTTAGTGATCCGTAAAAATCGTGTTGGTTATTTCTGGAAACCGATTTCTGTATCTTATATTTCAAATGGCTGTTTAAATCCAAGCTACAAACATTTCTGTGAGCTTAATTTCAGTATCTCATTTCTGTTTACTCTGTCAATGTTTTAAAACATTTCTCACACATCACATGCTCATTGGTGCTCCAGTCTTTTTGTGAAATACCTTTGTGGGTGGGTTTTTCTTGGATAATTTCTGAAATTGTTTATTAGCATGCTACACATTCGCTCGCTGAGCCTCATTCAGCTGACACGTATAGATTCAACATAGACTGGACACGGAAGAACTCACAAGCAAGGGACCACAGGACAACAATCACATATATATAATCAAATCCTGACAATACATGCCCCAACACATCTCCAATTTTTATACAAATAAGAAACCACACAAAATAACAAAAGAAAGTTTCAGGATAAAATAACAAAATAACAAACGTAAAACAACAACGTGACAAATACTGCACTAAACCACCAAGGCACAGCATACATCATTCACCATACATTATTGTCAACATCGCAGAGCAACCTAATCTAGAACAATGAATTTTTATCAATGCAGGAACACGATCTTTTTCATGGCACAGTCGCTGGAAACTGACTTTCACCAATATTGTTTGCAGGGGAACCCCAGACCACATGCCCACACTTGAAGCATCACTAAGAAACCTGTACTCCACTGCAAATAATACCACTCATGAAGAACGGACCATCCGGTGGAATACTGCACGTTAACACTGAGATAGTTTACCTTTTACAGACACAGCATACCTGTGTTAGCAGTCACATGCTATCACAGTGGAAAACACCCAGTACTTCTGTAGACAACAGCACACTCTGTATCTTGTCTCAACCTCTATCCTTACAGGTCTACAAATTACAAGACTAAGACAAAACAAAAGAACCACCAATCTACTCACAACCAATAACACAACAGACACAGCACCAATGCACACTTCAAGCTAACTACATAACATACTTTAATTTGACTAAAAACATTAATATACAATGGTCACACACTGGCCTCCTAGTTATTACATGCAGGCACAGCACCATAATTCCTCCAAAAGATCACATAATTGGCATCTGACCAGCTACGAACAAAAGAGAAAAAATAATGGAAACGATCCATCTTTGCAGGATATTTAGTTAGTCTTTCAGAAGTCCATCAATATATGCTTTAACATGAAACAGCAATCCATGAGCTATAAACAAATGCTACACACTATCATTAAAACACAAGAGCACACTTACATACCACAACTACTGCCCCAATACTCACTCAGAAGAGCACCATATCAAGCTCACTTTACTTTCAGGAAACATACTCTCCCAGAGCTCCATGGCCAGCCCATGGGAAAAGAAAGGAGAGGGCATGAGAAATGTATATTATCCAATAACAGCTTGCAGAGAATGAGGGTGGAGGGGATGGGGGTCAAAATACAAAAAAGAAATACCACTTACCTCGTCCGCTGGCTGCGTCTCTCCTCCGCTTATTCGGTACAAGGAAGCACCCAGACTCCCCATAGCCAATCACAATGCTGTACTGCAGCATTGTGATTGGTCTAAGCGTCATGGATCGGAGCTCAGATGGAGACTGGGGACCTGGGCATGTTCCCCACCAGACTGTGTAATGAAGCCTGGTGGGGAACATGCAAAGTTCGCCTGACTAGTTGGTCAGGCCGGCCAAGCAATCATGGCCACTTGGAGCGTGTACCCCACTCCTACCACTGGGCCTCTAGCCCCTCTCCACCTTAACACTGCCCCAAACCTGTGAAAAAAAAATTGGTAATATCTATGTTATTATCATTTTACTTTTACTGCTCAAAAAGCGGTGGGGCGATCCTCCTCCACCTTAGTGGATAAGTCGCCCCTCATAAAATCTTCTGGGTTACGTACCAGGTGGGAGGCTATTGGTAGCTGAGTTTGGAGTCTGTATGTAGATTTAGAGGCACTTATTGGTTTGCCTCCTATGCTATCCACCTCAGGCACAACTACCAGTCTGGCTTCAGATCATTCTGCAACACTGGTACTTCTTCCTCAGACACCATAGACAATGTGCTCCTAACCACAGATGAAGATGATAGCTGCCTCCTGGTATTGATGGACCTCTCAGCTGAATTCAGCAAATTCCATCATCTCATAGGCACTTTTTAGTCTCCAATTTTATTCACCAGCAATTTCCTTTACTGGTTTTCCACCTACCTTTTCAACTTACACCAACTAGCCCAACTGCAACAAGGTGAGGGCATGATGGCAATACTGGTAACGAGAACCCCTTTCATGAAACCAACAGACAAAATGCAGCTGACATACTTTCTTAGACCCTTACATGGGGAAACCTGATGGGTAAGACATGGCATTCTTGCAGGCCTTCTGCAAGGATTGGCTCAAACATTAGCAAGCCTCAAGGACATTTTAACCTGTTGAAGACTATTGTCCCATTTATAGTAAAACATAATTTGATGAACCTGGAGTAGCTAGCACCTTATGTGATCAGTAGACAACTAAATGTGGTTTCATATAATTTTGGTGAATATTCTATGTTTAAATTTAATGAGACAGAATAGTCAGTACTGTAAATATTTGCTTCAGACATCCAATGCCTCAAATACTGCCTGCACTGCATTCAGACCTGGAATGTTGGCACCTACCTGAAGCTCATCCTACCCAGGACAGTATTCCAGAGCTCCAGTAACAACTTGCAAGAAACAAGGGGAGAGGATGTACCCTTACGGCTAGAGCAATCGACCTCGAAGCTGGGGAAGCGTGTTTGAGTCTCGACAGGGACGCTCAGCATACTGTGATTCTGGGAAAATCACTTAATCTCTCCGTGCCTAACAAAAAAAATGAATGTGTCCATCTGTAGCAAAACTGGTGCTCATGTAAAGCGCTCTGATACCTGATATCTTCGGGTCAAGTTGGCGCTATAAAAAACAAAAAAACAAAAAATAAAAAAAACACTTACATGAACCCTAAAGCCTTTAAACCCCAACTTTCACTGAATGTCAAGCCACTTGGATTCATCCTGAAGACCAACCTCACCCTCAAGGAACCCATTGCCAAAAAATAAACATGGCTTGGTACCAGCCCTCTTGCAAAGAAAATGAAACTGTTTATTTAGAAAGTGACTTTAGAACTAATGTTTAAGCCCTCATATTTTCACATCTGGGTGTTGATATTGCCCTACTCCATGTTCGTTCAAACTCCACAGTGGCAACTCATAAGGGTGTCCTACACGCTTAAGCAAATCTCATTCTGAGTCTGAAGAAATATGAACACATCAACCCTAACCTGATAGAACTCAATTGGCTTTACTTGTCAGTCAGCACCATCTTCAAAAGCAGCTGCATCATTTTCAAAGCCATCACTACCATCACCCTGCTTATCATACAGAGAAGCTCACCATCTCTGGTGGTATACCTGTGGTCACTACACCATCAGACTACAGACTAAGAAGTTTAAAAAACAGGGCAGCAGGCCGTTTCCATCTATGCACCCAGGATGTGGAACAACATTCCTACATCCATGAGGATTTAGGTCTACTCCAATGGTTCTCCAACCTAGGAATACGTTCAAGATGCACCTTCAAAGAACACTACACCACCATGTGTTAACAGACTACAAACCAGCTTATTCCACTATCACTCATTGACTTTATGCTTGATTTTGATCATGTATGCTCCTCTGCCTTTTGGCTATATTTACATGGTTACGTACATGTTGTCCCCATAAAGTTTGACAAATAGCTGAAGAGTGATGAGTGTTGGTAATGGCTGCACGTGGGATTGCCAGAATGAGAAGAGTAATGTTGGCCTTATTGACATTGCAGGGCTGTTGAAAGGTTCTCATTTCAAATACAGATTTGAAGCTGCCCCTGGACTACAACCAAAAGAGGTAAGTAAAAAAATAGACATGTAAGCTTCGTACTAGTACACCAAATACGATGGGAGCTGTCAGAAGAAGTGTTGTAGTCAGTACAAAATTAGAGAAAGGGATGAGGTTTATAATGTGATTGTTTCCTGGAATTCAGATCTAGATACGGTGGAACCAAATATTAAAGCTTGTCTTACCGTCCAATTTCTTCTTTGCAACAGTTGCATAAATGGCTAAGATAAACAGTCCTCATGACTTCTGAACTCATCCTGGGCAGAGCTCTTTCCAAAAAGGTCAAGAAGTATCAACCACTTTATTTTACGCAGACTCTGGTGCACATCATGGATCTGAGACAGTCGGCAATTCATCCAATAATTAACTTTTATGTTGTGCAGCTCACCCAGTAACCTTCACAGTATGTGTCTTACCCTCTAGTATGGTTTTTACAACTTGTAAAAAAACTACAGTTCATAGTGATACAACTCAAGTTAGTTTAATTCCAGCTGATAATACAGATAATGGTAGCCAAGGAATCCTGGAAACATTGTAATGTCTTGGAATATACAGAGGGAGTACAAATTCAATCCCCAGCCAGGCACAACCCATACACTACTGGGAGTAGGACAAACTATTCAGCAAAATATAGTTATATCATCTCTTGAAGTAACAGTGCTAACAGCTCAGAATGAACACAAAAAGTAAGGTGTTAATAAATACAGCATGTAACAATCCACGTTTAGACTTGGGTGCAATGTTGAAGGTATTGAAGTGCAGTCCACTTCATGAAAGCTCCACAAATGAATAATGAAACAACACAGAGTCAAGTAATAAGCCAAAGCAGAAGAGACACACAGATAAGAGGAAATTTCAATAACAGAGAATATGATTGTGTTAAATTCAGTCCAACAAACTGTTGATAAAGTTTGAGAAAAAAGCAGAACCTATTAAGGAGATCAGAGAATTGAGTATGAAAATTGGATCTCTTGTTGGTGGAATGCAATTTAAAATCTAAGCAACTTCTACTTAAATGGAGTCTATTAGAGAAAACATAATTGGTTTTGGAGAAAATTTGCAACATTTAGACATTTTTTACAGTTGAAATAAAATTAGGAGTAATTGAAGAATGGAATTTTCGGAATCAGATGCAGCTTTAAAATCCTTTCTGACTCAGTGCCTAAAGAACAACAATCTAAAAACTACAAAACATTCCACAGATTGTACTTCAAAGTGTAAGTTGTGTGTATACATATATGTGCACTCTGACTGCAGAGTCTCTGCACACTTAACTATAGATTTTAGTAATAAATATGAGAGAAACACATGGGACTGGGTGAGAAAAGGGGTAGACGTACTACTAAAGGGGATTAGATTATGGAGGAGTAAGAGGGGTTTTGAAAGGTCAGGGGGGTTTTAGGGAGAGAGTCACCAAGCCCACACAAGATTAAGCCAATTGCATTACTCTGGGAGTGGAGATATGCAATTTACACTTTTGTAGGAAGTTTGCATTCAGAGTTTGTGAATACCGAAAGTAGTAAATTTACTACAAAGTGTAAGCATATTCAAAAGTGTAGCTTACCTTTGTGAATAAGAACCAGATGTGATTAAGGTGTGATTAGAGGGACTGCCCAGAGTGTGTGTGGAGTTTGGTAGAGTTATTGGGAAGTGAAGGAAAGCCACTGGCTATAAGACAATATTTAGAAAAGGACCATGGACAGACAATTACTGGAGGTAGCTGGGATAAAAACAGTCTATTTGACAGTACATGGAACTTTGACATTTTATTTCAGGAGTTGTTTAGTTCCAGGGCTACATTATTTCAGTTCAGGAGACACATGTACAGTTTCGTGTAATCCATTTGCTTAATTTTAATTGACAACAATACCATCCGCATTCTGGGAGAGTTCTATTTCTAAAGGAAGAGCAATGCTGGTCACAAATTCTTCTTGGTTTACTGTGCTAATTACTAAAACTGATATAATGTCATGTATGAGGTTATCCAGGTGCTGAAATAAAAATATAAATGGGAGATGGGCAGCTCCTATGGTACAAGTCAAGGAGAATTGCCGTCACTAGACTTAGACAGATGAAAGTGGAAGTGCAGAAATGTAGACATTATTATATTTTGAGGAGACTACAATGTCAATTTCTACGGTAATACCTAACTAAAAAGTGCTAAAGGTATCAATTATTCATCTGCACGTCTATGATCATTCAAGGATTTGTCTATACATTTTCCTGTATATTAACCATTTGGACATTTAATTCATCCCATCAGAATTTCCCAAAAATACATTAATTGTGAGTCCAAAGACCATTCGCAAACAACCTCCCTTGTGGGCCCCTGACTCAAAGAGCAGTCTTGACCCATGAGGAAATAGTCACATCCCTTCCGAATGCTTGGGAACACAGTTCTGAGCTCCTGAATCCGGTCGCCTTGAAAACCTGTACGAAGACTGGCGCTCTAACCTTACATCTCCCGTCTACCAGAAAGATGCTGGGCTGGTTTATGCATGGACCTGTCAGTGAGTCAGCATTGCAAAAAACGAGGTTGGGGGTTCAGTTGTTGGCTGCCTCCTTGAGGCGATTTCTCATGCTTTTACGATTTCTAAGCAAGCTGTCCCTGGTCCGCTGTGACTATTGTGGTTGCAGTTGGCTGTAGTGAGAAGGACCAGCGCGCCACTTTGGGACACACCCTGTCTACCGGGGCACTCATCAGGTTTAATTTTCATGTTCCCCATCATTAATCGGCTCCCATTTTGTGATTGCCAGCATCCAGCACCCATTTTGTGCTTCCAATACAGGCAACTAATAGAAATAGAAGACATACGTGCTGCTTCTCTTCACCCCGAACTTCGCACTGATTTCCATGGAAATAGAAAGAGGATTGGTCTATCCTCCACGAGTGCCGGTCATCTTGGATAGGACAATTTAAATAAATCCTATATACTAGGAATAGACGAGGTACGCACTGCTCTTTTTCCCCTGAACCTCACACTGTTTGCCATCGAAATAGAAAGAGGAAGGTCTATCCTTCACAAGTGGTGGCCATCTTGGATAGGGCAGTTTCATTTGATCCTGTATACTTGAGTACAATGTTCTCCCTTTAATGACTTTTAAATCTACTGTGTATGTAAATAAAATGCTATGCTTGCTACGATTATTGGAAATATCTAAAGTCAGCAGATATTGCTTGTTTTGCCATCCTAATAACTCAATATTGATGGTCCTATATTCAGATAGTTAGCTAGAGGAATTTGAACATTTAGAGGCGGGCAATCGGGACCAGTTGGTTGCTCACCTTCCTGCCCTCTCTACTCTTTCCTGAGTTAAACCATCGCATCCCCCTTGGAACCATCTGGGTTGCATCACTTTTCCTACACTATTCATCCTTTCCACCTCCCTCTCCAAGTATTTGAACCGTAATACATCATTAATCATTAATCACTGACTTACTAGTACAACTCTCACGATGACCTACCAACTTTAACACTCCTTAAACCATGGCATGGCCTGCCTGACCAGAACCTAGGCTGCTCCCCTTATCCCCTGCTTCACCACCATAACCACACCCATCAGAGGCACTCCTCTAGCTGGTATATGGAATAGAGGACACTACTCCTATTATCATCTGGAGCCATGAACCCTAGCTGTTTACACTGCCCATTTTTTCAGTTAGCAGTTGTGATTAGCTTCGATATGGATTCAAATCCTCAAGTTCCAATTCTATTGATTTAGAACCATCTGGCCAGAATGCTTTTATAATCAAATATCCTCCTGACCTATTAAAAAATGCATCAAAAAGCTTTAAATATAGACTCCTAAAATCCCACCCAGAAACCCTGATCTCAGGTCCCTACTTCTGCATAAAAAAGGTGCTACAATAGGCGATCTTATCTTCTATACGGAAATACATGCTTAATGGAGGAAGCCCTCTATTCACTGCTCCAGATCACCAAATCCAGGAAGACTCCTCATGGACTTAGACTTACCATTGCCCCCTCACTGTTATATAGAGCAGATGCTACCATTTCCCTTTACAACAATGGGACTATCCTTCCTCAATCCTTAGACCGCAACCTAGACATGTTTGACAAGATTTTCCCCATCAACAAGAACTCCGTGACTAGCATTAAATCCTCCCCCTCCCAAGGACACGGTAGTTCCTCAGGCTGCCCTCAAAATCCTCAAAGTGTATAATCTCACATCCTCAACACCTCATTCAACCCTACCGTGTCCCCTCCTTTGTCCCCCATAGGGACCACAGTGCATATTAGCAACTATCCATCTACTCCAGGTGGGCATGAGTCCCTCTCTTCCATCTAAGAAACTAGTATGCACGCTCTCCACTCTTCTAGAGCAGCTCAGACTTGCTAAGCTCCATAAGTCACACCATCAACCTAGCTATTCCCTTGAATACCAAGCCCACTACTGCTGACTTTGCGACTGTACCTAGGACTCTCACTATATCCAAATCAGTGACACCCCTGAAATAGGAACACCCGAACTGGGCTAACAACATGATTCCAATAACCCCAGTATTGCCTCTTAACCAGGGGTTGCACCTCTCACCCTCTAACTTACTCTTCAATTCTACCTTGCTTCCACAGGTTCTTCTGGGCCATATATTTCTAACCCTTCATCCATAAACTCATCCTCCCCAGCCCATGGCCCAAGTCCCTGAAACCCATCCCACCTCACTTCCACAGACACTTCCTGGCCAGTTTCTTTCTATTACTTCATCCCCTAGCTCATCCCCCCTGCCAGGCCCCCTGGCCCAAGTCTGAGAAACCCGTTCCAACATCTAATTGGAAGCCAGATTGGATAGCATCACATATTTTCTCCAACAACTCATGGTGGATGTTCAAAGCCTATTACACATTACCTCCGAGTGGAGGTTAAGCTGGGCCTCAAAGACTAATTGACATAACCACACACTTCCCTCTAACTCCAGCACAAGGCTTACAGCATGCCCCCCCCCCCATCAACTAGGACCTCACCAGGCATGGTTTCTCTGCTTTAAAGTTGGAAAACCATACCCAACGATAATGACTCCTCTCGGCTCTTCAGATTAAAAGATTCACTGTCTGACAAGGATATTAATTCCCTCCCACTCTCATATGATACAACGCACTCCGCTAACACAGTTAAAAAATAGAGGCAATCCACACGGCCCCTTACCGAGAACCTAGGGTAAACCCCAGATCCTAAAATAAGAACATCCTTACTAGAGCCACCATCACTCTTTCTACCACAGTGGTAACCAATTCAAAACTTAAATGCATGCTTCTCAACTGAAGATCAGCAGTAACACATTCTGCAGACATTGCTGCCCTCATCCTTGCACATTATCCTGACCCCGTAATGCTGACAGAAACCTGGTTAAACGACTCATCTGCACCTATCCTTGACATACTAGTATCTCCTAACTATGACATCATTAGGTCACATGGGTCTAGTGAACAAAGTGGAAGCATCACTTGTATACATTGTAACTGTCTTTCAGTCAAACAATCGCAATCTGCTGTCTTGTCATAATGCAAATACCTGTGCATCGAGGTTGCTTGTAGCAACAGGCATTTATGCATTTATGCCACGTGCTCTACCACCCTCCACAAAACAACCTTTCCTTCATAGAACACATCATGGAAATCATCTCAACTGACACAGAACTTCATGGCACTCAGATCTTCCCGGGAGATTTTAACCTCCACTGGAATGACATGAATGACTCGGCAGTCAATAGCCTCAAATCCTTATCGATAGACCTTAACCTAATACAAATATGCAACAGCCTTACTCACATCAAAGGCTCCCTTAGATCGAGTCATCGGTAAGGTCAGCTCCATTCTTCTTGAATCTATCGTCCCATGTGACTGGACAGCCCACCACTGCATCACCTTCCTCATCTCAGATTCTGTGAGAGTTATTAACGTCCTGCCAAAGAAACCCAGACACTGAAAAAGATACCTATGAAAAATCAACTTGTGGGATCTGACTGCCCCCTCCTACGGACATGTTGAATGTCCATGACCTTGCAGACCATTATAACCACTTCATGACAAGCATTCTAGACTTGATAGCAACTCTGAAGCTAAAAAGAATATCCTCCAAACTCTCCAAACTTTGGTACAATGGTAGTTTAAACACAGAAAGAGAAAATCTGAGACTATCAGAAAGATTGTTGAGATCCTCCTCCTCCTCCCTCAAACGTCTCAACCAGCTGAGATCATTAGGAAATATTTACAACAAACTTATTAGATGCTCTAATGCTACCTATTTCAGAAACCAACTATAGTGAGCAAAAAACAGACCAAAACAACAGTTTGAACTCATCAAGCTTTAATCAAACAGACAACCTAACCTTTCCTCAGTAGGTCCCTCTACGCAGGCTAAGTGTGAAGAATTTGCTGACTTCTTCCTTGAAAAGACAACTGAGATTGAATCTAAACTTTGGTCAGCCTTGGATCACCTACCGATCACACCCCCTATTACCCTCTTTCCACCTCAGTCTGATGTGACCCTGACTGTTCGGGTACCCCCCAACCCAAAAACAAAGCTTTCTGGAGCATTATCCAAATTTGGATAAAAACACTATACTCATTTGAGCTACTCTAAAACTATCTATCCACTTTAACAACCCCTTGCCATCACACTTCTTCTCTGTGATGAGATTCTCCATTCTCCCACTGTGGACTAGGATGGCCAGTTCCTCACTACTGCAAGGTACTATTCCAGATCGCCTTAAGTCTGGGCAGGTCACCACTATTCTAAAGAAACCATCAGCAGATCACTCTGAACGACAAAATTTCTGTCCAATTGCCAACATTAGGAAATGTCCCCCTGAGCACAGCTGGGCAAATCACGGAATGCGATATAGCAAGTCTGCTTTAAGGCTTTAAACAAGGGTATAAATGAAAGTCTTCATGTTAGTTGACAAAGTTTATTGATGAGGCGATAATATATGAATCATATCACAACTCTGTAAGGTCAACATAAATGCATCTGCACATGAATTTCCAGTTTTTCAATGCATTTCGGGCACCCCTTGCCCTTTGTCAGGGATAGAAATCTGTACAAGAATAACAAAGCATTGAAATTTTTAGAAGCCAGACAAAATGAGTAAGCTGCTCACCTTCACCATGGTGAGTTAGGAGTGTGTCATAACATGCAATGAGCACCGGACTCTGCTCGCTTCATATCAAGGATAGTCATGAACGTCCAAAGGTCTCAGTGCAAACATGCCGGGCTCGGCAACAGAGCATGTGAAAATAGTGGTAAGTATAAAGCATCCGGAAATGATGCAAGTGCCAAAATAAAGTGAACATGGGTTAAAACCGAACGCATGAATTCGTGGATAACCACTGATGAGCTCAGTTCACGAGTGTTCAAAGTGCATATCTAAAAAAACATATAACTGGCAGCTATAACATGATCAAACCAATGAATAACCAAACGCATGACTAGGTGGATTAGCACCGGTGAGCTGGATTACAATTGTGAGATCACGAAGTGTTTAAAATGAGTGCCTAAAGAGTAAAGCTGGTGGGTGTGGTGTAATAAAACAAAATAAACATCAAGCGAAACGAGCTGTGCATGGCTGGGCTGTTTTTCTTACTTGAACGCTGTTACAAGGATTCACGCAGGATGCCGATAATGAGCCAACAGTGTTGTGAGCAAGACGCTGTTAAAAGGGTGCAGGGATAAACGACAGACTTCCCATTTAGTGTGTGACGTTATGGCAGATATGGGCGCCATGTTGGAAGGGCGTAACAGTGCAGACAAACCCAATGGAACAAATGTTAACGGGATGAACAGTGAATGCATGTGGGTGCTCAGTCTATAAAAGAACAACATATACAAGCAGATAAACCCAATAAAACAAGGGTTGACGGAAGGAGTAAAAAGTACGTCTGGGTTGAATACACAGTCTAATAAAGGAGCAATGTATACTGGCAGATCCTAACTTTATGGGTAAAACATCTAGCAACATCAGTGATACACAAAAGTAGAAACTAACAACGTTGGCAAATACCAATGAACAATGTCTCTTATTAGAACAAAATGTGTACCATCTCAACATTATAAGGAACAAGCTACTGATTACAGCAAGAGCAACCTCTGCAGGCTGCCTAAGGTGTTACTTTCTAAAGTGACATGATGGACATATTTCTGAGTGCAAAACAGTTGCGCTGTGACAAAATTGAATAGATGCAATTAGAAAAAAAATCGAATCATGTAAAGGACAGGTAATCACCAACGCAGGAAAAAAGAAACACCTAGAAGTGTTGCATGCCAGTAAAAGGGTGCAAAGAATAGGTTGCGTGTGAAGCATTATACAAGTGTGAAAGCAGCCAAGTCTGAGAGATAGGGTAATGTGTTCCCAATGAAAAGAGGAGGAATGTATCAGTGAGTCAACCTCAATTAGAAAAAAAAATGTTTGTATGAATGTGTAAGTTTACGTGCCTGAGCCAACTATGGACAAAATCCCACAAAAGACAATGAAACAATATGCTGATAATGAGTACATCATAAATAACATGAGAATTCCATTCGGTCATTAAGACCACAAGGTTTTATAGAGTCCAAAAATGTGATCCAGTAGTTCTCTGTCTGAAGGAGACAGTTGTTATTGTCTTTACCTTACAGTTGTTCTACAACTTCCAAGATGATGAATTTCAACTCGCTTATGTTGTGGTTGTTTTCAACGAAATGAGCGGCCACTACAGATTTGACGTTTTTCATCTGGATGCTGCTCCTGTGTTCGTGTATACGAGTTTTGATCTTTCTTTCTGTTTTGCCCACATAAACTAGGCCACATGGGCATTTCAGCAAATAAATGACATTAGTGGTGTCACAGTTAGCAGTTATGTGCAAACGAATAGTGGTACCTTTCATGGGGTGAGTTAATACAGAACTTTTGATTAAATTGTTGAAGTTGCTGCAATTGTAACACAGTGATGATCCTTTGAATGTTGATTGTAATGCACTTTTGGGTGGTTGTGTGATCAATTTCTTAATGTTCTTGCCTCTGTTGAATGCAAAGATAGGAGTTTCACCAAAAATACCCTTGAAATCTGGTTCCAAATTTAAGTTAGACCAGTGGTTATTGATAGATATTTTGAAACGCTGGCTCATTGTGGAATATTTTAAAATTACTACCATGCATGATTGTTCTCTCTTCTTAGTTTGTGTCATCAGGTCTGTTGGGGATTTAGCCATGCTTCTCCCTCTGGCTTCCTCAAGGATCTTTAGAGGATAGCCAGGTTGTTTGAATCTGTCGAACAAGCCTTCAGATTGCTCTTGCAGATCAATGGGATCAGATACAATTCGCTTTACTCTTAGGAGTTGTGAATACGGGAGGTGGTTTTTGAGGCAGTTTTGGTGAAAGCTTTGGTAATGTAGTATGTTGTTCCTGTCCGTTGGCTTTCTGTACACAGTAGTCTCCATTCTCCTGTTGACTCTGTTTATTTGTAGGTCAAGAAATGAAATACTGATTTGTTGGATGTCAAAAGTAAATTGAATAAGGACATTGATAGCATTAAGCATGTTCAAAGCTGTCATGAGGGTGGTGTGTGACCCTTTCCAAAGGATGTTTATATCTTCGACATATCTCAAGAAGACTATGGCATGATAATTCCAAGTGTCCAAGCTCAGGATAAACCGTTCTTCGAATGTGTGCATGAAGATATTGGCGTAGTCTGGCGCGGCACAATTGCCCATTAAAGTGCCAGTAAGTTGGAGATAACACTGGTTTTCTCACTTAAAATAACTCTGATAGAGAGTGAAGTGAAGTAGTTCCATAAGGAACTGTTGAAAATCTTGGTCTAAGGTGGAATTGAGTAAGGTTTTTAGGTCTCGTCTATTATATTCCGCAAGGAATAAATAGACGAGAGTATTGAGGTCAAACCAAGCTCTGAAACCATCGCGGATTTTGGACAGTGCCTGTGGATTACTCGAGCGGAAAGCGCGTCCACATCAAAGCCATCAGCCTCCCTCCCACAGGCATCTGTTGCTTCCTGAGCCTGCGCTCCGCCTCAGGCATTCACCCCAGCGCGCTCTCGGCCTCACTTCTCCTCCCCCCTAATTAGATGCCTGCTGTTTCCTTTTACTTTCACAGCCGCTAGGCTGTGCTTCACTTCAAAGGGATCCACACCCCGCCCCCGCAATTTCCCGGCCACTTTTTGTTAACTTGACATTTTGCCAGTGTCTTTGGCCCAAAACTAAAATGGTGTGATTGCCATTGGACGCTTCTAAAATTCATCCGGATTTCATCAGCAGTCGTTATTATAGAATTTCATGTTGGCTTTCCGTCTCCTACTACCATTTTTAGTGAAACAAAAGTTGACATGGTGGTACGTTTTTTTTTATTATTACATTTTCCCTTTGTAATTACTTTTGTATGACATTGTTGTAAAGCATTTAAACGGGGCAGTAATAGTGCACTTGCATCATCAGCCTTTACCTCCCGGGTGTATTAATGGCTTGTGCTGCATTAAGGGCCTTTCGGTTCCACTTTTGCTCTAATTAATGGATTCTTGTTTATTTAACATATTCTCTGAATAGTCAAAAGTCCCAAAATAAAAGATAAATACATGCAGGGTTAATGAGACAAACTCGCACTTAATCCTGAGAGGCAGAATTTTGATGCACATTTTATGTACTTTCCAAGGTGTGGATTATATGCACATAACTGTCATGAAACCCGTTTAGCAGTCTGGGTATCTGGAGATGTTGAGTAGCAGTTTAAAAGCTTCTGAACAGCAGCGATCTTCAACTGCTAATAAGGTTTTATAAAAATTCACGGGGACAGTGCTGACAGAGAACGCTACCCAAATGCAACAGCACAAAGGCAATTCTAATACGTGGGGAGCTCAACATTTGAGCTAGGGTATACACAGCCATGGAGAAGAGCTTAATGTTACTGATGGCGCCATTCAAATCCAACCCCTACTCCATGAACACCCCTCCCCGTGAGGAGGTGCGTTCTTTCTGTTTTGTGTTTATTATTTTGTTACCTTTCTGCAGATGCTGTTGGCGTGACGATTTACCCACATGCCCTCGTTCCGACCACATGATATGTACTCTCACCACTCAGCACCACCACAGCATCACTCAGCACCACTACAGCATCACTCAGCGCAACACTAGCATCACTTAGCACAACCCCAGCATCACTCAGCGCAACCCCAGCATCACTCAGCGCAACCCCTGAATCACTCAGCGCAACCCCAGCATCGCTCAGCGCAACCCTTGCATCGCTCAGCGCAACCCCTGCATCACTCAGCGCAACCTCAGCATCACTCAGCGCAACCCCTGCATCACTCAGCGCAACCCCTGCATCACTCAGCGCAACCCCAGCATCACTCAGCGCAACCCCAGCATCACTCAGCGCAACCCCAGCATCACTCAGCACCACTACAGCATCACTCAGCGCAACCCCTGCATCACTCAGCGCAACCCCTGAATCACTCAGCGCAACCCCTGCATCACTTAGCGCAACCCCTGCATCACTCAGCGCAACCCCTGCATCACTCAGCGCAACCCCTGCATCACTCAGCGCAACCCCAGCATCACTCAGCGCAACCCCAGCATCACTCAGCGCAACCCCAGCATCACTCTGCGCCATCACAGCATCGATCTCTGCAACCATTCAACAACTGGTTCAAATATGTTCTCTCAATGTTTCAAGCTTTATTATAAATGTCACAAAAATATGTTAATATTTCACTTCTGTTCTTGGATTTTCATCACAATAAAATACACTGAACATAATCTTCACAAAAGTTATTTACAAAAGTTTAAGCTATTGCCATTATAAATTACAATCTCTTTTATTTAAGTATTAATTATTTAAAAAAATTAAAAGCCATTGTTATTTGTAATATCAATACATCTAAGTCACGTAAATACAAAACATGTTGCATTACAAATGCTATAGGTGTCACATTTGCGAAAGTTATAACTATTGGCACTGTAAATGTCATTTTTTCGATAGCTTCCAAACCTAAGTTGGGTGGAATGGAGGTGTAGAGGGATTTGACGTCCACAGTACACAGCCATAACTCTTCATCTGCCTTGAGTGTGACTTGGTTGATTTTCTTGAGAAAGTATCTCTGATATAGGTACGCATACTGATGACAAATGGTTGCAAATTCTTATCAAGAAATGTGACCACTGGTTCATGTAGACTCCCTCTAGTGGAAACAATGGGGCGAAAAGGGGAAAGAGATGATTATGATATGGATGATGATGCCTCAAAAAGGACTGTTCACATCATTTATGCAGTCAACACAACCCTTAGCATGTGCCCACCCTGCCCCCCAGTGCCGGGGCACTGTAGATGGACAACCTCTCAGGGCCCTCATGGACACAGGGGTGTCAATCAAAATATTACCCGTAGCTCTACATCAGAAGGAATCCCCTGTACCAGCACTTCACCCCACCACCACCGAAAGTTAATCTTTTGTCATCACTACATGACTTCCACTTGCCATCACCTTCATCACAATGATTGGACACAGAGGACAGTCCACAAAAGCAAAGGTGTCCATCACCAGAGGTGGATCTGATATGCTCATCAGCTGCCACATGGCTAAATGCCTGGAGTTAGCCCAGTTCTCTTCTGGGATCCATGAAAGTGCAGTGAACTCTCTCCTCTGTGAGTTTGAACACATCTTCCATGACATTGGCTGCTTCAAATACTGAGTAGTCTGCCTGCATATTGATCAGTTGATCCAACCTTTTGACTTGCACCACCGCTGGGTGGTGTTTCATCTTATACAAAAAGTACAGGAGGAGATACAGAAGCTAGAGGCTGCGGAGATAATTGAGAGAGTGGAGGTATCCAGGACCTGGGTTTCCCCAATAATGGTTGCCAGAAAACAGAAGCAACCTGGAGAGGTATGAACATGTGTTGACATGAGGCTTCCGTAAAGAGGGAAAGACACAAAACAGTGACCATGGCAACATTATAGGGGAACTGTCAGGCTCCTGTTGGTCCTCAAAGATGGACCTGAGGTCCGGCGACTATCAGATCCTCCTGATAGCACGTGAGTCCCAGCATGTGATGACATTCTCCACCCACCTTGTTTTGAGGCGGTAGAAACGCCTCCATTTTGGCATATCCAGCTCCATCGAGGTGTTTCAGGACATTGTCAGGGGAGTGCTGGCTAGTCTTCACAAGCCTCAAATATCAGCGGCGACATTGTTGTCCATGTCCCCACACTGGGGGAGCTCCTTCACAGACTGAGAACAGTGTTCAATTGCCTCCGAGACTGTAGGCTCACCATGCACATGGAAAAATGTGAGTTCCTCAAGGAAGAGATTTGCTTTTTTGGCTACAGTCTCTCCACCAAGGGAGTTCGGCCAAAGTCTGTGATGTCCAGTCAGCACCAGCTTGACAAATGTCACTGGGGTAAGAAGAATTTTGGTAATGGTCACCTATAGCATTTGGTTCATGCCCAACCTCACCCAACTCATCAGACTGGACCTCACCAAGGCATCGACCACCTGGCACTGGGGCACCAAGCTAGAACAATATGTATAGGACACCAAAAGAGCACTGTCAGTGAACACCATGCTTGCCTACTTTGATCCCAACAAAGACACTGAACTGGCTGTAGACGCCATCCCTATCAGCCTGGGAGCAGTTCTGTACCAAAAACAGCAATGCTGGAAGTTGTCCCCCATTGCATATGCCAGCCGTGTGCTAACCCCTAAGAAGCCGTTGTATTTCCACATAGAAAAGGAGGCAATTAGAATCCATTGGGGGTGTAGGAATTTCAACAGCTACCTATATGGCCACTCGTTTAAGGTTAGCCCAGATCACAAATCACTGATCTCGCTATTCAAGGGTTCTGTGGCAATACCTCCAACGCGAATTGAAATGTGGATACTCCAGCTAAAAGAATACCACTTCTCAGTAAAGTAAAGACACAGTGCCCACAACCCTGCTGACTACCTGTCACGACACACACAACCAGCCGCGCTCCAGGAAGAATAGGAAGCTACTGATGCAAAGCAGTATGTCAGGATGGGTGTGGAACAATCACACCCAATTCCCGTCTCCTTAACCGACATCATAGAATCCACTAAAACAGCCAACTGTATTTTACAGGCCCTAGCAGCGACCCAGGCACAAGCCTGAGGAAGGGTAATATCCCTACATAAAAAACGAGATGGGCTCACTATTATAGTAGATGGGTGTCTATTAAGAGGCCCCTGGCTCTTCATACTGGCCAGCCTGACCCAGCAGATGGTGGATCTTGCCTATGGGTCCCACCAATTGGTCATCAAGACCAAATACAGACTGTGCTGCGAAGTGTGGTTTCCCAGTTTGAACGACTAGGTTGAACAGTCAGATAATGTGACCTATGCCAAGCTACCAGAGTTTTGGACTCCCAGCCACCTATCCTCGCCAAACAGATTCCGATGGCCCAGTGTCAGTGCTGATTTTGGAAGCCTCCCAGATGGCCAGCATTTCTTAGTAGTCACTGATGACTTCTCCACATACTCAGAGGTCGAGATAGTAAGGAACACCTCTGTCGAAGAGACTGCAGCCCACATGTAATCGATTCCACCAGATCACTAGGTATAATGTTGTACAAATCCCTGAATATGCAAGATCATATCAGGGCCACCACCAGGGGAGCTAACTACCAAATAAATATACTGAGGAAAGTCAACCTTTTCTTGCTCCGACAGGCTTTCATCTATCAGTCCAATCTGGGGTCCTCTCCCGTGTTGATTAGGGGGCAATTACTCTGGCAGGTGTACCCAAAGTAAAGATAGTTCCACTAGGGGACACACTGAATGCAGCTGCTAGGCCCATCACAGGATCCAGAAGATTTTACCATACTACTCTGGACCTCAGCCATCTAAAATGACTCCCATTTAAAGCTAGAATTCAGTTGCATGGCACACAAGGCCCTTAACCAGAACACACATGTCTACCTGGCAAAACAACTTGAACTATCTGGAGGTAGTCGCTCCTCAAGAAGCGCTAGCTCCCTAATCTTGAAGCCACAGAAGTTAACAAAAAAAAAAACCTTACAACTGCTTCTTCTCTGGCCTAGCCCCAAGAATATGGACACACTGCCACCAGAAACTAGGACAAAGCCCTCCTCTACCTTCTTTAAAAACGAAATAAAAAAACTTTTATTGAATAGATTCCTTCAATAATTATCTTTAGTCACTCAGCTTGATCATTGACAGATGGACTCCTCCAGGGCCGGACTGGGAACCACAACCAGCCCTGGCAAAGTGCTCGGCCGCCCCCCCTTACTCACTCGGCACTTTAACAAAAACGGCCCCCAGGGGCCAAAACCGGCTCCGCCCCGTGTGGCGCACTGGGGGATTGCCCGGTGCCCGCTATGGCCAGTACAGCCCTGGAATCCTCTGGATCTTGGATCTTCCTAGCCGTTTTTGTATGTTGTATCTGCTTTTGTTTCTGCATTGCTCACTGCATTTTACCTCTTTCATTTTCTCTTGTTTGTATTTCCTGACTGTTATATGTACAGTGGTCTGATAATCTGAAGGGTCATGTTCGTGCTTTATAAAACTCCGCAAATAAATAATAAAAATAAATAATGACCACTCGTGGCCTCATAAGGAAGCTCTGCACAGACATTGGACCCCCCTTCAATGGTCAGGATCTCACCAGCTACCAACTGTCCTGAAGAACAAAGCACCGCAAGCTCACCCCTTGCTGGCCTCAAGCTAACAGAGAGGTCGACAGATTCATGAGGACTATCACCAAGACCAACCATATAGCACAGGCTGAGCAACAATGAATTGAAAGGGCCATCTAAGCATTTTTGACAGACTAGCACCTGACCCCTCATACTACCACAGTGGTAGGACCCAGTATTCACTGCTTTTGGGTCGAGGACACAATCCCACACCACCTGACGTGGGAGATGATCCCAACTCGAAGCAGCCAAGCACACCCCTACAACAAGAACCGAACCGCTGGGCATCACAGCGTCGGCGATCCAAGACTTCAAACATCTGCGTAGGAGGCAGGTTGCTAATGAGTGACAAACACCCAGGGAGCAAGTTCTGACTCCCATTCGAGCGTCACAAGTGATCAGGTACAAAGATTTAAGTGACCATGGTGGCAGCGCCAAGCGGTCAAGAGACAGTCACCTGGAACGTGTCCATTTTAAAACAGTACCATGGATGTCCAGGAGGGCCACCCACACACTGGAACTTTCTCCTAGTGGATGACCACCCGCCAGCGAACCTGATTGGCCTCAATGAAAAAGCCAATCCATCCAGCATTCGTCCTGAATGCCCAAAGGCCCACAGCATATTCTGAACTAACACCACCAGCCTCCTAGCTGCCGACGGAAGGAGGTACTAGGAGGTCCGCCCCCTTGCAGGATGGACCAGACCGCTGCTTGCCCCAGTACAACCTGCGGAGAAACCTCACTCTGTCCTAAACGTTTCAAGACTATGTGATGGACTTGTAGGACAGGAGACCAGGCCCTAGGTTCTACTGTCTAAAGCGGCCCATATCCTTTAGCCCGAACGTGCAGTTTGTTTCTTTGTTTGTTATTGGTCTCCCTCCAGGGATATTGTAATGTTTTCTCTGTTCAAATATAGTGCTCTGTTTTGTATTATTGGGGTAAAACAGGAATGTACAATTGTAGACTGAGGGTGTTGTCTCAAGCGCCTCAGGGCCAGTGTGGAATGTTCCGAGGTCACGGGACCCCAAGGTATCAATAAATGGGCGGGGCCGCCCTTCGGCAGTTCCGCTCCAGATGATCACCAGTGTGCCGGTGATCCTTTGTCACGCGCCTCACAGCACGCACATTACCCCGGTGCGCCCTGGGCACGCGGCCGGCCGCCTGGGAACATACCAGCTTCCAAATTGTGCAACCCCCAACCTCCAGCCTCTCTTCGACTAAGCATGGGTGTCTTCTCGTCCATTGGCTCATCTCTATCCATATGAAAGTTTTAATTCCATTTGTTAGTGCTTCATCATGTGAAATCGAATGTGGGGACGAGACAATAGTATTTATTAAATATGTGTTCTGACTCTGTTTCTCTGTTGGTTGTTGTGTTCTTTGTTCCATTAAGGCTGACGGTGGATTTTCGAATCTAGATATACCCAATAATAATATTTTGCACAGGTGCTCTACGTTGCCTTACAATATGTTTTAAAAACCTTTATTTATTTTGATTACCGGGAATGTAAACATGCTTTGCATATACCAGATGTATACTTTTTTTGTATTTATTGGAAAGCCTCATCACATAATAACTGCTGATAGGTCACCGTGTAGTAAGCATAGTAGCATACGATTTCAATACATTTGTGGCGAAGTTCACACCGAGATAGTGACCCAAGTAGGTATTCCCGTTATAACTTTGCCAGATCTTTGAAATCAACATTTGAAGCCTATTTGTCAATACCATCGCTAATGCTTTGCTGCCTCTAATAATCGACAAAACGAAGTTTCATATTTCAGAGACGCTTGACAGGTGTGTTGATGAATTAAATCTGTTCTTGCTGCATTTCCTATACGATTCAGTGGTGCACGTGTCTCTAAATCATGCTTCCCAAGTCTCATTTCATTTACGCCTGCTTTGCTGCCTGGCCTCTGCTGATATTACCATTTATTGTCCTTCCGTGGACGATTTATCAGCAGCGAACACTTTATGTTCCTCGTAAGAGTATTTCCATGTTTGCCAGTTAACAACTCTGAGCTGTACACCTGTTTATTGGAAGTCTTCAATGTTTTTATTTTTTTGAAGTCTAATGACTTAATGTAAGTGTGAGCCAACTTGAACTTCACATAACTCTCCCTCATAACTTATTTACTTTTGATTTAATTGAGGGGGTAAGGGGGACCTCAGTAATTCTTACTATGTGCAAATTGATTTCGACGGAAACGTTATTTAAGTCAAAATTTGTCGTGGATAGTGTTATAAATACGTTTTTACCATTCAGCTATATGAGTGTTCTAATTATGTAAGTGGCTTTGTTTTTCTTGACTTACTTAAACCCCTACTTGTTTGTGGCTCTGCTGCACCCTCATGTTTGTGAGTGTGAAAGAGTGCACTGCTGGCACCTGCCCGCGCCTCTTTGGCACACATGAAAGATTCCCTGGTACCGAGTTCCCAATAGCGAACAGTACATATCGTGAATTATACCGACCTCAAACATTACAAGAGCTGCACCTCTATACCAAACAAATGAAATACCCTGAAAAAACGAACGTTATAAAGAAGCCAACATTTAAGGGCAGAAAAGAGTCATTAAAGCACAAAAACCTAAAATAACAGGAAAGTCCCATAATACATTACCACTTGAATCTTAGTTCCTACCCCACCGTGCTCACTTAACTTATCTCAACAATGCTGTTACACACGCTTTCCAACACGAAACATGCTTTCGCAAATGCAATACCGCATATACATAAGGCAAAATCTCACAAATTAAGTTGATAAAACAGCATGGACATCTACATTTATGAGAACAAAAACATTTACCAACAGAATACACATCCATCATACACTGACATATAGGAAGGATGTTAAGATGTAATTCCACACATCCTGACAATAACTGCAAACCAATTCCTAATGTCCTAAATCGAAGTCATTTTTTCATTTTTGCAAAATACATATTTCCACACACAAAAAACATATACATTCACCATTTTAATCCTATATCACTCAAGGTACCTTTGAGTCACCATTATGCAGACTATTTCACTCACCCATGCACATATTCCCTTTTTTACTCACATCTCACTCTCAAGTTCCACTAGTGATGGTAGTGTGGGAGCGAAAGCCAAGGTCGTGCCCTAAGGAGGAATTTCCTGTCTTTTCATATTATGTTTTGCAGCAGAAAAAGGAGAAGCCCACTGTTGGTACTTGGCTTATAGTAGTAGTAAATATATATTTACCACTGGCAATAAGGTCACTAACGGGGTCTAAGGCTCAGAATACGTCTCAGAAAATTATTCCCATGCTCAACACTTGGAAGCTTGTCTGCGAACAGGTAGGCTTTACTTCAGAGGCAGGTATGTAAAGCATTTAAATACAATGATTCAGTAAATAAATAAGACACATCACACAATAGAAATCCAACACCAATTTATAAAAATAAGAACTATTTGTATCTTTAAAATGACACCAAAAATGAAAAAGATCCAATGTAGGGAACCGTAGATATGTATTTTTAAAGATTTAGCACTGTATAGCACATAGAAACCCATTGCGCCTATTGGGACATCTGGTCGTGCTAGACCAAGACAAAGTCACAGTTCCAGGCTGACCACGATGGAGCCCAGTGTGGCCACCAATCGCTGTAGGTCTTGGTCAAAAATCTGACTTGGAAACTTTTCTGGAGCTTTTCTTTGATGCTCTTCACCAGGCCGGATTTGGTGAGGGTTTGCGTGCTTGGGTTTCCACCAAACACCATGTCAAACTCTGGAAGTCGGGCCTCCGGAGCTTTTCAGAGGGACAAACATGGATGGCAGGCCAGTTCGCGGTTGAGGGTCGCTGGATTGGCTGGCCAGGTCTAGTCGGTCCATTTATGGGGCTTTATTCCAGGGCTAATCCAAACTTCTTCAAACTTCTCTTTGAAGGTCCTTTTAAGGTCTCGAAGAGTCCAAATCTTACTCCAAAGGTCTGGAAGCTCCAAGATGGTCCTTGAAAGTTTGGGACCTTAATTCCCACAATCCACTTGGACAAAACCCTCACAAATCCACTGGTTGTACTCCATGCTGGGGATTCTTTGCGCTGATGGTCCAGGTGAGTTCTTCTGTTAACCTGTAGCATGCAGGGAGTCCACTCTTTAGTCCTTTTGAAGCAAGTTAGGTCCACAGGGCTGTAGTTCCAGTTTGTGCAGCAGGCACAGTCAGTCAAAGTACAGGGCCTGCTTGGTGCAAATCAAACCTCTCAGCATGGACCCTTCTTCCTCTTGTTTCAAGCAACAGATCTGGGAGGCACTGCTCCTCACAGATACTTATTCAGTAATCTCTGGGGTCACAAAGGGGGACAATCTTGTCCAATGAGGTGCAGGACAACACCCAAGAGCATGACCATTCCCTCCAAAGTGTGGCACCATGGTCTTCCAGAAAGCATATGTCTCCAAAATTTAAAATGGATGAAGTCTCGGCAGAGAGGCAAGAGCTGGCTAAACCAACCTCCAGGATGGCTCATCCCCAAATTTTCCGTCTCCCTGGCATCTGCACATTTCTTCCTGAAGCCTACCATCTGCCTGGATTCAAAGAGTAGGGGTGTAAAGGAAACTGGTTTCTCCTGCCTATCTCCTCCTTCTATTGAAGATCTTTGTTTACGACCCCTCTCCTTGCTCTGGTATTCCTATGTAGCAGAGCCCTCTACCTCCCAGAATGGCTGTTTCACTTGAGGAGCTACTTATCATCTCATCAAAGGAGCCGGCTAATCCACTTAAGTCTGACCAATCCGTACAGATCACTGGAAGGGTAAACTTTGGCTTGCGGGCAGAAAAGTCTTATTTCTTCGTGTCTGTACAAGAAAGGATACATTCATCAATAGTATATTGTTGGATTTATTAACCAATCTAATAAGTCCTTGAATGGTATTTTTCTGATTCTCCTGTTTTAATTAATAACATCTTGCCAGTTAACCTATGAGGCTGGGGATCTGCAATGAAGAAAACGACTTGGGCAATTTCTCTAACACAAGGGCTTATAAAACATCTTTTATACAGACCCTCCTATATCTAGCGGACCCCAACCCCTGGCATACCTAGGGGAGAATTTAGGGGTTCTGAATATGTAACAATATTGCAGATCCTCACCCACAGTTTACAAGTTGTAAACTTGTAAAACACTACACAGTGCTCCTAGCACAAACATTGATTTTTGGAAGCACATTACTACAATGTGGGAAGTGAAATATGCAATATCGATAAACACGAGGCGGAAAAACTTTTTTTATACGGGTCCTTCTTACAAGTGCCTGACCCACCACCACTGGGATCTGGTCAGGCAGAGCCCAGGTACAGCCAGAGTCCAATTACCACCAGTATCAGTCTGTTCAAAGAATCTGGGGTGCCCGGGGAATAAGGATAACTTAACATCACCCACTAAATGCCAAGAAGAATGCCATCCACTCTTGTTGTTTTTTTTGATTTTCTCTCGGGGGTATATTGCCTAAATCCTTTCACAGGGCCATCAGTTGTTTTTTATTGTAGGGCTGTGTTTCCCCAGGCATAGAGGGTAAATCCCTGGGAGATAATTAAAGTTAAGCCATTTCCATTCCCTAATAAGGCACTCAGGCCTTGACCTTCCAATCACCATTTCTGTTTATTGCAGTCTGCACCTTGGGCATAACACATCTCCATGGAAAAATTGTCTTAGAGAGGCACCTTTAGAAAGGAGATAATTACATCTATCCAATTGTCTCCGTCCCCAAAAAATATTGTACATGATCGTAGCCAGCCTGCCACTTCTGAGCTGGAATGCTACACTTGTCCACACAGGAATTAGTTTACATGGGGATAATCCTGGCATAAGGCACCCCGTTCCAAGGGGACAAAGTTATTGGGCACCTTTTCACTTCCCTGGGACCTGATTTTGCCCTGCTCCCTCCTTGATCAGCCACTGTGGACAAGAAAAAGGCTACTAGACACGAGGGTTACCTGGTGCATGTCTTTTTTCCATGCAACCTACATCAAATGTGCATTGAGAGAGGCACCAGAAGAAATGAGAGAATCACCCAGTGGGGCTACCATTTATATAAAATAGTAGGGCGCGATGGCGCCAAATTCACCATATATGATGCTGCACTTCTCCCCGGAGTTACAAAAGCAGGAATGGAAGGCCTTCCTTCTTGCTCAGTAGAACACGAATCCAACCAATCTTGGAGCTGCTCTCATCAGTCTGAGAGAAGCTCCAGGATTGGTGGGAGCATGCCAGCCCATTGCTCATTTTGAGGCTGGGGGGCTGTGCCAGCAATCCCCTAGCTGTTTTTACAGTGCAGTGATTGCTTGGTGTACAGTGCGCATATCGGGCGGCCTGTAGGTAGCAAGCCGGCCAACCTGACATGTGCACTTAAAAGGACAGCAATAATCCTGCAATAGCAGGATTCAGCCCTGCCCCTTGCCCCATGCTCGCACTGTATACAGCACGAGCTGGTGGCAAAATAAAATGGCATTATTATACTATATTAATTTTGCATGTTTGCCTGCGAAGGTCGTAGCAGGCATGGTGACGTTCCTCCACTCTCATGGAGGAGCAGCAGCTGGATCACCTCTTTACATTGGTCCCTCTCCCCAGCCACATGGTTTCTTTCTCAGGAATTGTGACAGCACCCCTCCCAGTTTCCTTATGTACTCATAGAAAAAGAAGCACCGACCTAAAAAAGAAAAAACTTTAAATTGACAGTGAGGCACAGACATATTCAATGACAGTGAAGCAAAAATAAAATCACTCTCTAAGTCCTCGAATATTATTGGTCTGATTTGCAGCGGATTAGGTTTTGTGCAATCCAAAAGTCTGGAATTGTGTGCAACTTGTACATGATTCATTATATTACTGGGTAAGCAAAAAACAATTTTCTACACTTTGCTCCTATTTTCGGAGTAAGATTTTCTGGCTGCAAATTGAAGATGCAAAATCCTGTTCTCTAATGATGTTTTGAGTGCACAGAGGAGCTTAAGCGCAAGACAGATTTTGCAGTCTGATCACAATCATCATCATGAAGTTTTTTTTTGTGTCCCCTTCTAGTCTGTTTCCTGTCCGTCAGCTCAGTCTGCTTTCCAGGTCAACTTAGAGGCTTATTTATGAGAGGCTTGCGCCGCCAAAACGTCAGTTTTTTTAACGCTCTGGTGGGGCATGACTTTTAATGATATCTATGAGGCGATGCAAAGTCACCCTGCTGGCTTTGCATGGCCTCATAGATCTGGAGTAAGGCAAGGCAGCGCAAGTTGCTGCCATGCCTTACCCTGCACCATGGAGGCATTCCATGGGCATTGTGGTGTGTTTCCCATGCAACACCAATGGATTTTGATGCTGCCCCAGATTTACTGAATCACGTAAACCTGGGGCAGTGCCAAAACCTGACCTCTCACTAGAACAGGCGTAATGAGAGGAATTATTTTTATTTCTTTTTGTTTTTTCCTCTCTCCATATGATTTGCATTCTGCAGCACACATAGAAAGAGCAAAACAAACTCTTAGGATTGGTTTTGTGCAAGAAGGTGTGCCCCTTCCTGCACGAAAACAAGCCTGCATGCAAATGCAGACTTGCCTGCAGTAGCGGTCGGTCGTGGGAGTGCTGCCGGATGGTGACGTGGGGAGGGGGAGGGGCAGGGTGGGGGGTAGTAAACTATGGATTACGGCAGATTACAGGTAAGTAAACATAAAAATAAATAAAACTAATTTCGTTGTGCGCACTGCATCGCCATATGCAATGCAGTGCGTATAGAGCATTAAGATCATCAGGTGGGAAACTGACGATGGTGCCACTGGCAAAAAAAGCCAGTTGGGGAGGTAGAAGCTTTGCAGCTAAGGCATGGAACGGCCTTCCAGTTCACCTCAGGAATATGACTAATCTACTGGCCTTGAAAAAAGCGTTAAAAACATGGCTCTTCACTAATTAATACTCATGGACAGGTCTCCCATCAGTAGGACTTCATACAGCACCAGGACACCTTCGGGTAGCAGCTGCGCTATATAAATGGCAATAACAATAACAATGCACTGTATTTCATCAATACAGTGCATTGCTGCCCTTTCACATTGGCATGGGGCTGCACTGCAAGAAGACTTGCAGCGCTGCCCTATGCCAATCCCCATAAATGAGGCCCTCATTCCTTGGCTCCTACCAGGCACTTTGTGATAGTTTTGTTTTTGGCTTTTGATTATTAGCCCCACCCTCACCTGCACTGCAGTGCATTCTCACGTTCAGCAAACTGGGCACAATAAATCTAGTGGCTGATCTGATACCATTTCCTACAGCGCTGTGTCCATAGAATTGTTCTTTTGGAGGGATTTCCCATAATGAAGCGGTGATGGTGGTTCTGTCCCAGAGAATATCACGTTCTCCCATAGTCACAATAAGGCTGGAAATACAGAGGTGAGTGCGTTGGAAACAAGCAATGTTGAACTCACCCTTCGCAATTCCTACCGTAGAACCAGTTATTGTGTTCTGTTGGACTTTTTGCAGGGTCATCGCTGACATTTTTGCCTTCCTCTTTTATTTTGTCTGACCTGTTGTTGGCTGTGTTATGACTCTGGGCACCGTACCACTGCTGATCAGTGCTAAAGTGCATATGCTCTCCCTATTGTTAAGTGATGTATGGATTAGTGATTCCATGATTGGCTGGTTTGGTTTAACTGTCAGACCCTAGTACCGTGCACCAGGAGTGCCCAGGGCTGGTAATCCAAATGCTGCTAGCGGGCTTGCAGCACTGGTTGTGCCACCCACAGAAACAGCCTGTAAAAGTGTGTATAATGCCTGCCAATGCAGAGCCTGTGTGCTGTCTGGTACAGCCATGCTGTCCGGGCAAGTGCACCCACTTGCCAGTCCCTAAACCTTCCCTTTTCTTCATATCAGACACCCAAATGGTAGGCCCAAGGGCAGGGTGCATTGTAAGTATAAGGTAGGACACGCCCTGGTGTGTGTGTGGCAAGTCATAATAGTGAATTACAGCCATTTTCGTTTTCCACTATTGCAAGGCTACCTGTTCTCCATTGGCCAGAATGGGCAGTTAGATTATTACATCCTATAATCCTAACTGACTCAGGGAACATGGTGGAAATTCGGGTTTAGTATGCCTGAACTCAGAATGATAAAATACATCTTTTAGCGAAGTTGGTTTTAACATTCTGTGTTTCAAAATACCACTTTTAGAAAGTAGGTATTTTCTTGTCTAACTATCCAAGCCTACCTCTGCCAGGTTGTGTTTTCCTTGTCTGGAGTTTGAGTGACAGGGCTGGGGGATTCCAGGAGACAGGATGAGTCAGCCGAGTGGTGAATAGAGAGATCTGCATCTAGATGGGAGGGAGCACCTGGGACCTGAATGGGGCTGTGCCTTCCCTTCACAATGCCGGCTCCACCCCCTATGGTGCGTCTGATGTCTCTGCCCGCACTGTGAAAGGAAGAAGGGAGTCATGTCAACAGAGTGCTCCAGAACTGGTTTGGACTGGGCAAAGGCCCCTCTGCCCTCAGAGGACAAAGGATTTGGGGGTATAAGTATTGGGACCCTGATCCCAAGAATTTAGATACATTTTGGACTACAAGAAGAAACCTTTGCTGAGGAGAGGAACCTGAAGAACTCCGGAAAGACCAGGGGCGGTGAGTCCATTAGGGCGCTGGGGCATTGCCCCACAAGCCTCCCGTGCCCGCAGCTCCCTCGGCGTCTCTGAACTTAAGTAAACTCTCACTTTACTTAAGTTCAGAGATGCCGAGGGAGAATTGACAATCATGTCAGTCAGCTTCACATCAGAAGCTCACCCCCTTCTGAGTCTGAAGGTGGTGGGCGGTCCAACGTCACGTTGACTGACATGATTGTCAACCAGGGGCAGCAGGCAGCACCACAAGTGCGCATGAGTGGGGAAGGTCGGCAAATTTTTCCGCCATGCCCAGTCATGTGCACTTGTGTCTGCACAGGCTGGTGCATGTCCATTAGAAGTGCGAGGGTTGAGCAAAGGCTCAAACCTCGGTCTTCTAATGGGCAGGTGGGTGGAGAATAATTGTACCCTAAGTCAATCCTGGCGCTGCTGGCAGCGCCAGGAGTGGCTGAGAGGGTTTGGAATTTGCCAGCAGTGATGCGGCTGTTCCTCCTGTTGGCGCCAACGGACCCGAGGCGGTGTGGACTTGCAGGTAGGATTTACTAGTTTATTTTAAAACTCACCCCTCCCCCTGCCCTCCACCCGCATGACAACCCCCCCCATGCTCCCCCGCGAGCCTAGACTGCGGGCATCGCGAACAGAGACAGCACTGTTAAAGAGCAGGTCATGGAAATGGCCAGGGTGATGATGTCTCCGTCCAGGAGCAGAGTGTACAGATACCCCCCTCCCCCTCCTGGGCAGGTGCAAGTCAGAATGAAGCCAAAAGCCAAGGCCTGGGGCAGCTGCCAGACCCTGGTTAAGAGAAAGCCCCTGAAGGGCATGAGGATGAACTGGATGGCAGCCCCGAAGATCACCGGCAGGGGCTTCCACCACATACCGCACAGGATCTCCGGCTCTATCTTGCACCCAAAGGCACATTTGTTCAGAAGAACCACGGGTAAGATGATGACCAGGGTGAGAGCGGTGAGATTCCTCGCGTGCTGCGACAGGTGCCTGCGCGGGTGCCCACTAACCACGGTCACGTGCATGTCCTCGGATTACTCGACAAACCTACGCTGCTCGCCCCTCACATCCCACAGCTGGACTCTCCAAGCAGTGTCCCCTGGGCTGTGGGTTTGTACCACCACCAGGAAGTGGGTGGTGTTAGGGGTGCTTCGGGTCACACTCACTACCTGAAGCACCTCCTGGTCTTGCACAGACACCACTATGTAGCTCCTCGACTCGTTCTCCAAGTATCTTGACTTCACGGTGAAGGTGCCCTGCATTCCCAATGGAAGGAGGATGTCCTCGTGGTCACTGATTGAGAGAAAGCTCGACTCCCTCCCCTGTCCCCTGATCACCAGTAACACCGAAAACACTACAAGCCTTGAGGGCATTTTTAACTAGAACCGGCATCTGCAGCAGGAGGTGTGTAGACGAGATCCGTCCAGGGCCTCCCTCACTAATTCAGGAGTCATACTAATTAGCAACTCCTCATCATTCAGGAGAGCAAAGTCCACATACCTGGAGGGGAATGATCTGAATTTCAAACATGCTACTCGAGTCACAAAACAGATCACAAAAATGCAGATAAGCTCCCACACACACATCCGGTATCGCCAGCAGTATTTAATGTCGAGAAAAAGAGTGGATTTGGTGGATCCTCTAAGACAGGAAATGTCTAACGCATTCCTTCACCTTTGCATAAATATACATTGTCAATTAAAGAGGGTGGCCCTTTCCTTTCATTCCTGCTGCTGGCAGCAATCAGACTCAGAGCTGTAACTTTTGGGCTTGGTAGGGCAAAGCAACATTTACAATTCTGCATTTTTTAAGGATGTGCAAACGTGACAAAGCTGAAATGTTAGGGAATAAACTATTTTAATACTGGAAACATTTTGGGAGAAGGCTCAGGCGGGGTCCCGTCATCCGGGTGTTTGAAGTCAGCGCACAGAACCGAAGTCTGAGCAGGGGATCTCATGCCCGAGTGCCAGTCTGGGCACTGGGGCGGAGGGGGCGGGTTGACTAGGAACTCGATAGTAGGCTGCGTGTTGCGCAAAATAAGGCGACTGAATGGTGTTAGGCAGCACAGATACTTGCATCCACTGTACTGATTATAATGCTTCCGAGCGTGCGTCTTCTTTCTTCCCTGTTTGTATGCACCTTGTGCCCCCAGACTGTCGCAGTAATGCCCAGTGTGTGCTCTCTGTGCTAACACATTTTTTAGTAGTGCGCATTTTTGTGCCCGCTAGCTGCCTCAGCTGTGTCTCTGTTATGCCTCTCAAGCCTCCATGGCATACAGGCTGTACGTGTTACCCTGGTGCCTCAGGCTGCCTCTGTAATGCTCCGTCAGAACTTTTTGTCCAACGTTGTTTGAGCTTCTTGTGCCCAAAAGGCTGTATGAGCAATAATTCACTGACTGTGCTACTTGTACCTTGGTGTTAATACACTATCCCAGTAATGCCCCTTGTGTGCTCCTTGTGCCCAAAGCTTATTACTGCAATGCACTGTTTTAACTCCTTGTGCCCAGTGTACGTGTATGTGGGGCAACATTTGCTCCTATGTTCACGCACTATCCCAGTACTGCACTGTGTGAGATGCATAGTATGCCCCAGTGTTTACATACTATCCCAGCCACGCACTGCCTGTGGTACTTGTGTCACCAGTAAGATTAATATTATACTATTTACTTTTCTGTCAGGCCATAAATTCCAGCAATTTCTATATAGGTCACACTCTGACCTATATAAAAAAGCGCTGGAATTTATGGTCTGACAGAGAAGTAAAAAGTATTTTTGATCGTACTGGCGAGCAGTCGCGGCCACACTAGGGCCAACTTACAACACCAGTAATAGTTCTGTGACCATCACAGGACTATTAGTAATGCAGTTAAGGTTTGTGCTCACCTCGAGATCCTGCCCTGTGTTTACTTTCGGCGTGTCACGTTCCACGGCCACGTTCTTGGCTGTTGTGTCACGTGGCGCCAGAGGCATCACGTGTCAACGTCTGTTGAGCTCCTTGCTGTAAACTTCAGTAACTCTTTATTCGAGTTACTTCCTGGCCCTGGTTGTGTCTGACTGTTGGAAGTCGGCACCAGCACTAGTTTTGACACATTTTATTTTTTAAATACTTAAAGACCTGGCTATTTGCAAAGTAAGTTATTTATCTTTGTGGCTGTAGGAAAGGAGTTTATTTTTTAGTACCAGCCGATGCCATGAAATTAATTTCAAAAAAGCTAAAACTACACTGAATTGCTACATACTTCACGAGAAAAGTGTCAAATGCCTTCCAAAATGTTATGTTTTATTTAAAACTGACAAGGTTTCTCAAATCAAAAGTTTGAGAAAAAAAGAAACGTTTAGCTGAGGTTTGAAATGAGGAAAGTGAGTCTGTCAGCATTACAGCAAATCTATGGCAACATCTTTTATTTATTGATCCAAACTCATGGTTCACCTGTACTGGTCTGCGTGTGTGTTTTTTGCATGTTTTTATATAGCGGGAACTCAATTGAGCTTTACATGAGCATAGTGCCTGCACGTGCACCCGTTACTTTACACAGATCTGATGATGCTGCTGCTGTTTTTATGGGTTTTTCTGCATGGTAAGAAGATTGTGGCTTCCCCAAATTGCCATGTGCATGATGGATGATGACGTACTACCTGACTAATCAGCTGTCACAAATGGCCTGCTGGACGAGAGGGGGGCAGCGACAACTGGCTTATGTTGGATGCGAAATGGCTTGCATTTTACTACTTGCATTTGGAATTAGTAAGCACACTGGTTTGCTGAAAACAGCCGCTTCCAAACGCTAGCAGTAAAGTTAGAAATCAGGGTACAAACTAAAACGAACAAAACATACCTCTAAACAAATTCCCATCCATGGGAGGAACAGCGTGTAATTGTGTTATGCATCATCATCATTATACAAGGCATAAATTGAATTACAGTGAGCTAAGACAAGTTGCATCTTTACATGCAATCATTGTAAGGCAAATCTACCTGGGACTCTCTTGTCGTTATGCACCTACTATGCTCCTACAGAGCCTCCTCCCACATCACCCCATAGCCCTTCTCTCACAGGCATTTTTTTGTTTTATAGTGCTGTGTAGTGTTGGATTTCAGAGCCATTCACATCTCATACACATACACATTATACAGAGACAATGGCATACATATGTAAATCATTGCGTAGGGAATGTTACATAAAACAAAGAGGACTACATGGTGCAGGTGTCACATGTCATCCACAATGGTAGGCAGTATAATTTAATGAATTTCTAGCCACATGAACCTTTTTAGCAACATTAGGATAATGAATGATTGGAGAAAAAAAATCATAACAATCTATCCTATACCTTGCAATTTGTGTGCAGCTCTCTGATGACAATTACTAGCTCTATCCACTATGTTAGGTTTGTAACTTTAAAACTGCAAGAAACAAAAGCATGACTTTGACAAAAGCAGTAACCCACTGAACTATTTACATTATACGCACTTTTTGTGATCTGCATGGTACTTGTTCTTTGCAGCAGGCTTCTTAACTCTCTGCGCATTACTACCATTGCCTTGGGCTCTGTTCCAGAATGGGGAAGTGCAATGTAATAACTACACTTTCACAATTGCTTTATTAACCTTGCTTTCCCAAATTTGATTACAAATTCACAATTTGCCCAATCCTTTTAAAATGAATTCTTGGGGGAGAACCTCCTCGAACCCCTTATGTTGTTTCGGCTCACTCGCTGCGCTCGCTCACTGTGGTGCACTCGGGTGTCAATTTTACGCCCTACCACTTTCAAATGTCACCAGCCGCCACTGAGAAAGACTATCCCTAAGCTGAAGTGCTGCTTGGGGGATTGGCCTGCAGTGGTTGCATGACTGCCAAAGAAAGGAGAAAGAACTTTGTGTGCACTTTATTCAACTTGTGAAGGATCTCCAAGGGCATGAGAGAAGAGCTGGTCTCCTGCTGAAGTCTCAGGGACAACAGACTTCAACCCCCAGCTTTGGAAGTGCCTGCTGCTGTTTTGGGCCTTCTGGGGGACTGCGTGTCGCAAGGAGCTTGTAGCGCGACTCAAGAGTGAGAAGCGTGTCGCCGTCATAGCCGCTGCAGTCGCATCGTGGATGTCACCACTGTAGCTGATGAATTGCACCACATCTCAAGAATCGTCCGGCAACCCCGAAGAAGCGTGTCGCCATCGCAACCGCTGCCGTCGCATCGTGGATGTCGCCGCTGTAGCTGTCGCATTGCACCGCATCAAGAAATGCGCCTCGCATCCAGGGAGAAGCGTGCCGCCGTCGGAGCTCCTGTAGTCGCATCACTGAACAAGGGTGTCGCCGCTGTACTTGTCGCATCGAGCGGAAGCGTCTAGCATCTTAAGGTACATTGACTCACAGTGTCGCATTTTAAGAACTGAAGAGAATTAAGCTAAAACTACCATTTTAAGTATAATATTGTGGATTTTTGTCGTTTGTGGTCTTGTGATAAGTCTATATAAAGAATACATATTTTTGATAGAAAAACCTGTGTGGTGTCCATCTGTAGTGTTGCCCCTGGATTACTGTATGTGTTCACAAATGCTTTACACACTGCCTCTGAGATAAGCCTGTCTGCTCGTGCCAAGTTACAGAGGCGGTGATCAGGGGTTATTTTAGGAGAGTACCCCCTTACCCTGACTGGAGGCAAGGGTCCCTATTTGTTACAAGTACCTACCTGTGCCAACTAGAGACCCCCAAATCTAACATGTTCAAAGATAATAAAAAAGACAAAAAGTAACATGACTATCAGTAGACAAAGTGTTTGAGATACCTAAAAATACCGGCGTCATATTGGACCCGGCCACCCTGCAATGGAGATAAGGGTGGTAAATAAAGGCGACAATAAGAGGGCTCCTGGAAGGATTGCAAAACTGAAGCAGTAGCGCCTCATATAATTACAACAGCGGAAGAGACGTTCTTTTCCCTTTAAAAGTACTAAACACATTCTCTTGATGAAGTATTTCAGTGCAAGCCTTCTTCAAACTATTTGGAACAGGTCACTTTTGATGAATGTTAATTATATACCGTTTGTATGTTGTGGTTTTGTTAGGACTCTAGGTTACATGGGCTATATATATATATAGCAGGAGATTATCGAAGGTGCTGTGCCGTCGCCCAGGGAGATGCATGAGAGAGCCCTGAGGCGGACGGGAAAGCACGGGAAAGCACACGGCATCGCTGCCTAGGGAACTGCAGAAAAGGGTGAACAGGCAATCGGGAAACACACAACAGCGACAACGTCTATCGAGGCGGGAGGGGATGCAGCTCAGCTGCTCTGGCCGTGCACAAACATTAACCATCAACGGGCCAGAAATCGATGCAGAAATCGATGCACAATGCAGCGGTGCACATAGACCCTCGATATATGCAAAACTCTGCTGCCAACTTCAACGTACTTGCTGAGCAAAATTCACAATAAGGTATTTATTTACCCCACTCGCTAGTCCACATTTCTTAAAAAAACCTCCTTTGTTCAAAATGGCTGGGGTAATAAAACTGTAGCAATAAATCCCCTCCTGTACCTCCGATGCTCACGAGGCCCGTCATCTTAACTCCTCCACACAAGACCACCAAAATAGAGATAAGACTCCTTCCCATCAAGCTAGGAACTGGGCTTGCTCAAACGGAAACTGAAACTGCCCTTCCCTGTTCTCAAAGCAACAACAACAAACAGAGGACTATCGTCTCTATCTCCCCTACTTGGCGGCCATTTTAGACTGGTCTCTCTCTCTCTTTAGCGGCCATCATGGACTAGTCATTTTCACGATCTGACCATACCCTAAGAATTGGCCTCTTTAGACTAATCTCAACTACCGCATACTTTTCATAGCTCTGTATCTAAACCTTCGTGGGATTAGGTGTCTACCTCTTATTGCGGTATTATACTGCTACTTGTATATAATGCACTGATCGCTACCTCATATATTTCTGGCTGCTCACTAGTGTCATTTTGACTCATGTAGCTTGTTGTTTGCACTTGTATTTTGTTCCAGTATACCACTAGTATTATACTTCCACTTGTATACTGCACATTTTTGTAAGCGACACCCAGTTCACTTATTATTCTTGTATTGCACTGATTGCTACCTCATATACTTTGTACATTTTTTGTAAGCAGCACCCATTTCACTTTTTATTCCTGGACTGCACCAATTGCTACCTCTTATATTTTGGTTATGGTAGTTGCTCACTAGTGTCACCTTTGTCCCATGTTATCATTCACCCTCCCATACCCACCTAAACAGCCATCCCAACATGGATCCGATCGGCAAGCACACACATAAAATCAACTACCCATCCACACTCACCAAAAAAGCCGCTAAACGCTTTAAACATAACTTCCTGAGGTCCCACCCTGAAACCCCCTTTGCCGACACCTACTACTCACCGGTCAATGGATCCCTGAACACCGATATCATCTTCCACACCACACGCAGAGCTCAATGGAGAAAAGCGTTCCTCACCTTACTCAACGTCTCCACCACCAGGAAATCAGCTCATGGCCTAACTCTCTCCATCACATCCTCCCAACTCTTCCCGGGCAGAGCTACCATTACTATTTACAATAACGGGATAGTCCTATTTCAATCCACAGATAGGAACCTGGAACTACTAGACAACCTGTTCCCCACTTTGAAGGAGCACCTCTCCAATCCGCGGACCTACACTCATATCACCTACGGTCCTACCACCCTTGACTTCACAGCTCCCACCACCCATAACACCTCTAACCTATCTCAGCACCAGGTAGCTAACACACACTCCTCATTCAGAGACACACCTACCACCCCGGACTTCTCAGCTCCCTCCCACAACCCTTCTATCCTAGTTCAGCACCAGGTAGCTACCACACACGCCTCAAACACAGACACAGATCTCTCCCTCTCATACACCATTCGCACCCCCACCCCCCCTACCAACCCTCAGACATCCACGCATACCATTAACACTCCTCTCTCCCCTGTCATCGCAGCTCCCACCCACAACACATCTAACCTAGTTCAGCACCAGAACGACACGCACAATGACAAATCCCACCCTTTATCCCCCCCCCATTCTCAGTCCCCACTACCCTCTAACTAACTACGCAGAACACACCTCCTCTCTTAATTTAACTCCCCCTTCCCACAACAGGACCATCTCCAAGCCCATTTCCCCCCCACTCTCAGCCCCCATTACCCTTCCTGCACCCCCACCACCGCTAACATACACCCATCCTCCACCTTGATCTCTCCGCCTACCACCAATGCCCTAGCTCATACCACCAACCTCCTCCCCACCTCTTCCACACCCCTCCCGCCCAAACCCTCTCTCCTCCCTAACACCATCCCGTACACCGACACAACGGAGCCCTGCACGAACACCAGCCCACTCCCCGACATGCACGCTAATTCCCTGGGCAGTCATTCAACTCTGATTTCCACCCCTACCTCCAACACTTACCCCACGTTGGACAAGATTATGGCCACCCTCATCCAGATCAAAGAAGACATACACGACATCAAAGAATTACTCTCCACACACACCATACACCCCTCACCCACCTCCACCAACAACCGCCCTCGTCGCCCCTACCACACCTCACGCACCTCCACCTCCCCTCCCAACATGTCCCCCACCCTTCCGGTGGACTCTCTCACTCAACACTCCCCACACTGGACTTCAATCCCTGCTCGCAATCGCAACAACCGCCCTCGTCGCACCTGCAACCCTCTTTCGGACCTCGACACACTCACCCTCCTCCTCTCCTACGACCCAGCCCCCGAAAATCACACATCCACCACACACCTCACCATTCCCACGATACACTCAAATCCCCTTAGACCCCCACACTAAACAGCAGAATCTCCATCCCTAATAACCTTAGAAAAGTCCCTCTCACTCTAGAACCCTCTACCACCCTCAACACACCCCGTCTCAAATGCATTCTTCTCAACTGCAGATCGGCCTCGAAACACTCCGCTGCCATCGCTGATCTCCTCTTATCACTGGACCTTGACCTAATCATTCTGACTGAAACCTGGCTTACTGAATCGTCGTCACCAATAATGGATATTCTCCGGCAAAATAGGTGGTGGAATCGCATGCATCTACAGGAACAACCTCTCTGTTCTGAAAGTCAACTCCACCTCCCTACCATCCCCAACATCCTGTGAATACGTCTGCCTAGACATTATTAGGGAGGGCAAACGGATATGCTTTCTTCACAGCATTTACCACTCCCCCAGGGACAACCTTACCTTTTCCCAACAAATCATGGATATGATCTCAACCAATTCCGGGCGGCAGCTCACCCAAATATACCTTGGCGACTTCAACCTCCACTGGAACGATCGCAATGAAGCAGTGGTAAATAGTCTCAAAAATTTCCTCGATGCCCTTGACCTCACCCAGATATGCAACAGCCCAACCCACGAGAAAGGCTCTATCCTCGACCTTATCATCTCCAAAGAAGACTCTATCCAACTCGAGTCTATCCAACCCTGTGACTGGTCAGATCATCATATTGTCACATTCTTCATCAATGAAAAAGTTAAATTTAACCCGGCTCAATCCTCCAAGCCCAAAGTCCGGAAAAGAGACCTGAAAAAGCTCGACCCAAGCTCTCTGCCTCCTAACAGCTGCAATCTCCTACTTCCACCTACCGGCGCTACGGACGTCCAATCCTTGACTGACCACTATCTCAACGCTATGACCTCAATAATTAACGAGGCTGCACCTATGCAGCTAAAAAGAGTCTCTACTAAAACCTCCAATCCATGGTACGATGGGAGTCTCAATGATGATAGACGAGACATGCGAATGGCAGAGCGCACCTGGAGATCAGCTCCCTCTGCACTGCACCTAAAAACTCTGAAGAAAAAGAGAAACGCCTATTTCAGGAAAATAAAACGCTCAAAATCAGATTTCTTCAGCCTCCAGCTCGACAAAGCAAAAAACCGTCCGAGAAAACTGTTTGAGCTAATCAAAACACAATCCAAGGAACAACCCCAACCACTCAGCACTGTGCGCAAAGCACCCTCCTGTGAAGACTTCTCCGCCTTCTTTATCCAAAAAACTGACAACATAAAGAGCGATCTCCTCATTGACGCAAGCCTCTACTCCAAACCCCACTGCATAGCACCCACTGAACCAAAAAACAATGCCTCATGGTCATCCTTTGGCACCTACTCTGAAGAAGAAATTGGCAAACTGCTCAGCACCTTGAAACCATCCAATCACCTCACGGACCCCCTTCCTGCTAACGCTGTTAAAGACTTTATCCCTTTGCTTCTCCCACTCTGGACTAAAATTATCAACAGCTCACTTCAACAAGGAGCCATACCTGACTCCCTCAAAGTTGGACAAGTCACACCTTTACTAAAGAAACCTACAGCCGACCCCTCTGATCTGAACAACTACCGTCCCATTACCAATATTCCCACTCTCGCCAAACTGCTGGAAAAATGCGCACAACTACAATTGACCAAACACATTGATCAGTTTGACCTCCTCAACCCTCATCAATCAGGCTTCCGAGCAGGGCACAGTACAGAAACTGCTATGACTCACATAATTGACGATGCACTTCAAATGCTAGACCAAAACGACACTTGCCTCCTCATCCTTCTTGATCTCTCTTCAGCATTCGACACCGTTAAGCATGAGAATTTACTGGAACTACTAAACACAAGAATGTGTATATCTGGAACTGTTCTCAAGTGGTTCACTTCCTTTCTACACAACAGGTCGCAGAAATTCAAGAGCAACAACATGATGTCCTCGCCAATACCTGTATCGCTAGGCGTCCCACAAGGATCCTCCCTATCCCCGACTCTGTTCAACCTAGTCATGGAACCTCTCACCACCCTGCTACAAGCATCCAATGTACACTTTCACATGTACGCCGATGAGACCCAACTTTATCTCAAACTACAATCCCCCAAAGACATTTTGCTCCTGAACTCAACGATCAGAGGCACTCAATCCTGGCTTGCCGATAATCATCTCAAACTCAATGCTCTGAAAACAGAATTCCTTTTGATCTCACCTCCATCGAAGATCTCTACCACTCAAATTTGGCTTAAACACCTAACCGCACTCAATGTCCAACCCACCATTGTGGACTCAGCAAAATCTTTAGGCATAACACTCGACACCAATCTCAACATGCAGCAACATATCAGCAAGGCAACTAAGGGAACGAACTTCCAAATAAATACCCTGAGGAAACTTAAACCCTTCCTCCCAGCCAAAGACTTCCAAACCGCAGTACAAGCACTAGTCATCCCTCGAATAGAATATGGCAGCATCGCCCTCTGCGGACTCCCCTAACTACTACTGCACCACTAAGAGCTTCTCTAAACGCTGCAGCAAGACTCATCACTGGGTCAAAAAAGCATTCTCATATCTCCCCTGACTTGAAATCCCTGAACTGGCTGCCTTTTGAAGCCAGAATACATCTGAAAATAGCCTGCTTGACACACAAGGCAGTACACCTGAACTCACCCGGCTACCTCACTCAGAAGCTGACAATCTCTGGCGGCTCTAGAAACACTAGAGGCACAAACAATCTTCTGCTGAAGCATCGAAGATTCCGGAAGGAAAAAACTTATAAACGCTCCTTCTCAGGAATGGCACCTAGGATCTGGAACTCACTCCCTCCCGAAACCAGGCTCATCTCCTCCACTACACTCTTTAAGAAAGAAGTAAAAGCTATCCTCATGGCTAAATACACCTGAACTACTATTTCGGACTCTTTAAAGACTCTGGATCGATCTGTACTACTTGTTCGACCGCTTTGCTTATTTGTTGGAACTGTATTATTGATCTATATGATTGGCTTTGCCCCCACCTATTCGTACTGCTAGCGTTACTGACTTATTTATTTATTTATTTATTTAATTTATATAGCGCATGATCACCCTGGGGTCTCTAAGCGCTTTCCAGGTACATAGTGCCACACAAATTCCACCGCCAATAGTCAAGATTTACAGCACACCCCATGCTTGCTGAAAAAGCACTGTTTTTAGTTTCTTTCGAAACGGCAGGTTGTTCCAGACAGCTGGACAGATGTTAGAAAAGGCGCGACCCCCAAGGGTGGATAGTTTGTAGCGCGGTTGAACTAACAGAGAGGCATCTGTAGAGCGCAGCTGTCTGCCGGGTTTGTATAAGGCCAGAAGAGCTTTGATGTAACCTGGCGCTTTCCCGTACAGGGCTTTATGCGTAATGCAAAACCCTTTAAACAGAACCCTCTGCTTGACCGGAAGCCAATGGAGTTCGCGCAATAGCGGGGAGGCATGCGATCTCCGAGGTTTCCTAAAAATCAGCCTGGCCGCGTTGTTCATCACGATCTGAAGGCGGCTCAGCTGTTTTTGAGGGAGCCCTGCATACAGTGAGTTTCCATAATCTATCCTCCCTAGAATCATAGCAGAAACTGCACGTCTTAGGGTGGTAAAGGACAGGAGTGAGGAAATTTTCCTAAGTTGTCGAAGAAAACCTACACAAGTGCCCACCACCCCAGAGACTTGTCTTTGCAACGACAGGCTGCCATCGAGGGAGATACCCAGACTTTTTACAACTACTGCCGGTTCTGGAGGTGTTACCTGTTTGACTATGCTCCCTCATCTACCCCTTCTTTGTAAAGCGTTCTGATATCTGCAAAGATCTTGTCCGCGCTATATAAAACTTTCAAAATAAAATAAAAATAAATATACATTGAAGAGGGACCATCTTCCAACAATTGCTCCCACAGGTTTACCATGCTAGTATGCTCATAACCAAAAATGTTCTTGAGACAAACGTTTACTGTGTACTGATTTTGCAAGTAGTGGTGAGCCGGAACATTAGGAGGTTGTCGAGAACATATATTTTCACAAGAATGTAATATTTGCCAACTAGAAAAAATGTTCAAGGTCACCACAAAGAAGTACATGTAACAATATTTTGAATTTGCCATCCATCCTCAGAGATGAAATTAAAATGTTGCCACCCGCAATAGTGACTGAGCATTACAGGCGTGCACTATCTCAATTACAATTTAAAATCTTAAATCACATTAGTCAAACGTTGTTTTGACAACAGACAGCTTTGGAACAAAAAGCACTGGTTGGTGAAAATCACGAAAAAAACGACGAGATGTACATCTTTACGTCTGGATTGCCTACAGGGCAATCTGGCAGTGCCAGAAGGGCTGGTGTGACAGGTCGGTGTGCAGCCTGTTTTTGTGGCTTATTGTGGGCCTGTCCGTTTTAATATAGATTTCCTTGATATTGCCTCAAATATTGTCTGCGGCAACCACAAATGCACACTTCTTTCCATACCCTGCAAAACACTTATACAGTATTTCCTCACAAGTTCAAAACTACCCTATCTTGCAAATGTCACTAATGTAGGCTTCCTACTTTTGGGTGTCGGGTCTATATTCTGACCCTATAGCTTCACAGAATTTACACAGCATGTTCCAAAAGGCTGTCTTGGCGCTAGGATGTGGCACTAGTGTTGCGGTTTTTTCTGCTTGGAGCAAGCAGTCTTCTTGCAAATGATCTACTTGGCACTGCAGTGCAAGACAGACATATCATTATGCAGACACTCCATAAAATGTGTCTGTCATATATCTTAAGCTTCATTGGTTTTGATTAATGGCCTACTTGATATACAAGAGGCTGATCTGTATTTATTTATAGTCGCATGTAACAATGACAGGCACACACAGACACTTTCTGGCGATTAGTTCCAAGCTCTAATGCTAATGCTCTTTCATTAAACTTGTTAACTGTCCTTTCTTTGAACTCTGATCCGAGCACGACGGCACCTAGCTTTAAAGGAGTCGGTGCTGCAGCCATTCCTGGCCTCCACTCGAGCATTATGCTCACATACTGATGCTGATGCATCATTGTACGGGTGCAAGGCCCAGGACGTGCTCGGTGATTGATACTCTGCACTGAAAGGGGAATGTTCCATTCACTTGCAAAGTACGGGGGGGGGAGAAAGGCTCAAAATGCAACTTGTGCCGCTTCCAGCTATCCCAAAGTTCGATATCTCTGCGGCATCCTCGCTAAAATATTCATTCTTTTTTCAGCACACAAAGACTGACTTTGGAGAGAAATCAGGCCCTAACAGCCAGTCTGTAAGTGAAGTGTTCCTGAGACTGGATATTATCATTTATCACTAAACACTTAAGACACAATGTACTAATGGCTTGTCAGAACAAGATTCACAAGACAAATAGAGACTTACACGCACCAGGATTGATAGTGTTTGTGTTGCAACCAATAACAAGGAGTGCATGGAAGGCTGACATACATGCACTTACCATTAGAGCAGCAAGCCTTTGCTGCTACGAGTAGAACTCGGTAAGAGGTTGGCACATGTGTTGGGAAGCCTGTATCCATGGCTGGCTTTCGGCATAGAGGAACCGGGCCATGGCCCAGGGCGCCTAGCTTCAGATGGTGCAAACTGAGTTTACCCCCCAAAGCCAAGTGTAATTGTTTATTTTTATCGAGGTTGCTACCGGCTTTTATTCTCTGCAAGTGCTGCACAATTCAGTTGTTCTCTCCACTTAGTCTATTTCTGTTTCCATTCTCCCCGTTCCTTCTCCCTCTCACCCCTACTTACCTCCAATAACCTCTCACCTCTAACTTATCACCTGAAATAAGTGATTCAGGTGGGGGGAGGGGATAAGACACGTGAACACAAAAGTCCCCACTCCTAACTTTCCCCAAACATCACCACCAGCATGGAGGGCGAGGCAGACAAGGTCGATGGCAGACTATGTAACTCTTACCAACCATCTACAGTGCCTCCTAAACGCCCCCACCCCTCCTTTATGTGAATATTTTTCAAATGAAGACACAATGGGCCCCACAGAGCCAGGCAGCGGGCCAAGCTTCCTCGTCCACACAGAAAACATGTGGTGCAGCAGCGATGTAAACATGCATGACACTAATTCTGGGTATAGCTAGGACTTGGTCATGGTTAAACTCTAAAACACTGCGGAAATAGAGGAGAACAGAGGGAATGCGGACCAGGGATGGCGGAAAATCTGGTTTTGCGCTGGGTGCAAAGCTGGCTCTGTCTCTGTGCACCACAATAAAACAAGACCACCCACTCCAACCAATTGTTGGATAAGTCAATGCACATATAGGATCAAGGAAGTCGACTATCCAATACACATGTTCTTGTACGGAGAATAGTAAAAAAAAAAAAAAAGATCACGAGGAAAATAATATGCAAGAACACATGGCATCTGCAGTGAAAAATGCAACAACACCCCCCCCCCCCTATCCCCCCCCAAAAATAATAATAATACTATCTTAATTCCATGGTACTTAAACAGAAGCCATCGATCTGCTTCCTGTACACTAATTAGTTGTTTTTTATCTGAACAAACCTTTATGCCACTTTGTCCTATCTTTGACAAACGTGCTGCAATCTACTTTTCCAGTAGCATGCAGCTTTTGAGCTTTAGTTGGACATTCCTGGCCAGGGAGCGAACAAAAGCTACTGAACTTTCCAGAAAATATGTTTTCGCTTTAGAGGAAACTTGACAATGTTTTACTGGAAGTTCTCAAACAAGTACCGTAATTGGTGTTTATATTGTGCCGAGCTGCCCGTCACAACCATTTTTAGAGATACAGGTCACGCTTACAAATAGAACACCCACGATTAGCATAGAATAACACTCGTGCAGCTGACTCCGAGAGATGCCAAGAGAAAAATGTCACAGGGATAATTGCTATTATGTGCATGTACTTGGAAGCAGCAGAGTTACAGTGACATAATTTCTAATCATGATTATTTTGGGAAATATTTAGTAAGATGTTTCATGTTTATTGAAACCTATACATACTCAAAAACAACATTATGCTACATGGCTACTTAAAAAAATATATCAGTAAGTGGATACAAAATGGGGACAGTAGTTTCCTCTTCTGATTCTCACGTAACACTTTCCAAAATGTCAGCACATTTAAGGCAAAATATGTTCTTTGTGGCAGATTTATGTTAACTGGCGCATCCCCAGGGATGCGCCAGTTAACATGCGCCACAGTGCGCCACTGCTCCGCCACCCATGGTGCACCGCCGCAAGTGCGACATGACTCCTGCAATGCACAGGAGCCACCTATCCAATTCATGCTGCGTCACCCTTACGCCTGCTTCAAGCAGGCGTAAGGAATTGACATAGAAAGTGACTGAGTGAATTCTCATAGATTTCACTCAGCCACTTTTAGGAGGCGTTCCTGCGCAGGAACGCCCCCCCCTGCGCAGGAACGCCTCCTTATGGCGCAGGGGTTTCCAACGTGACGCATCTCCTAGATGCGTCACGTTGTAAATAGGGTGCATTGTTTGCGCCGCTGTTGCGTCACATTACGTGACGCAATTGCGGCGCAAGGAGGCACAGGAGCCTCATAAATCTGCCCCTATGTTTCTGAAAACCAACCCATCATCCTTGTGTTTGCCAACCACAAAGAAACCTTTTATGTGTTTAACAATGTAGATGAAAGAGGGTGGAGAGAAGTGATGGCAATCGAATCTTGTGCGAACGACACAACACATTGTATCACAACCAACAACCCTGTCGTCACTTGTAACTTCGATATCATTCACATTTTTAAAGGCAGGCTAAGAATCATAAGGGGCTGAGTAAAGTTTCCACCTGTGGCATCATAGCCCCCTCAAAAAGACACTCGGGCAGATTTACAAGCCCCTTGCACCACTTTTGCGTCACTTTTTACATGAGAAATTTGACGTAAAAGTGGCACAAGGGACTTGTAAATCTGCCCCACAGGCAGCTGAAGTACTCAATGTAGTGGCACAAACTCAACCCCAACCTGCCCCACCCACTAATGACAACTAAACAAAATAAACCCCCAACCACAGACTTACTGCCACGCCTGATAATGTTATTTCTACACAGTATATCATTGCACTCTCATTTCTGCACTGGTGTCATTATAGCACTGTTATTAATCCGGAATCCCTCCTGGGTTGTCAATGCTTGGCAAAAGTACCAACAGTCACCTCTGCCTCGAAATACTGAAATGTCCATTATGCTCATTACCACAGGTATCAAATTAATGCATTGATACCTGTGCTCAGTATCATGCGTCTTGATAACTGCTCTTTGTGCCACATTCAGCGGCGGCCGGTGCAGGTAAGTGGGGCAGTAGCGGGATGAAGGGGGGTAAGTTGACAGACAATGGAAAACTTAAAAATAAATAAATAAAATCTATTTTTTCGTCTGTTGACTTCCCCTCGCCCGCCCTGCATCACCAGCTCACCGCGCTTACCTGCACCTGCCGCGACTGGCCCCATTGTCACTTATACTACGTTCCCAAAACCACTGATTTCCATAAAGCACCATTAAACTCTGTACTTTCCTGTCACTACCACTGCAGTCCATGCCAACGTGTAAATAACCGAACCATTGCATTGTTATCAAGAGCTTTGCTCTTGTACTGGCAATAAAACATCAACACAGCTAAAAGTGATCCTGCCACTGCATACAGAAAAATGTCGTCACACATACCTTCATTGCATACTGCATACCACTGACACTATAGTACATGTTTGTTTGTACATGTCAGGTATTTCTATGGTATAGACCTAATCAAAAGGCAGTAGAGTGCTATACATGGTCAAAGTCCATCATGAAGCCAGAGAATGATATGAGAGGTAGACAGTTTGTGGTCTGTTAGCGTATTGTGACATAATGTTCTTAGGTACATCTTAAACTATGTTCTAGATTGGAGCAGCTTTGGGGAAGTCCTAATGGACACATGGATCTTAGTCTAGATACTGGGATCATAAATGGAAAATGGCTGCTCTGTTTTCTTTTTTACACTTGTTAGTCTGCAGTTTGATGGTCCTGGCTGCAGGTATGCTGAGAACTATCAGGAAGTATGAGATTGTTTGCACGATAAGCAGGGATGCTGGTCAGGATGCTCATTTGAAGATGGTGTCGGCCAGCAAGTGAAACCAATGCAGTTGCATGAGGATTGAGTTGACATCGTCATATTTCCTCAATCCCTGGGTGAGACGTGCTGCAGCATGTGCCAGAGTCAGAGAGGGCATGAAGTAGGGCGTTACCACTGTGCAGATGCAACAGTCCAAGGGCTTCAACAGCAGTTCTGAAGACATTTTCTGGTAGAAACAGTTTTAGTTTTGTTAGAAGAGAGAGCTGCTACCTGGCAATGTGCTCTTTGAGTGTGAGGTTTATGTCCAGGGAAAATCCAAGTGACGTGGCATTCAGTGATCACCATTGAATTACATTTCATTAAGCTAGGCCTGTACTTTTCCTTGTTTGTTGTTCTTGGCAAATAACAGGAATTTTGATTTCATTGGGAGGAGCTTCGGGTACACACTGAACATCCAGCTCTCAAATGATGTTTAGACAGTATTTGATGTGTTGGATGTGGGAAGCAAAATAGACTTTCAGGCAGAGTTGTGTATCATCAGCATATCGGTGAACAGTGATGCTGTTGTATGTGGGGAGAGCAAAAAGCGGCTGCTAGTCGAGTTTGAAGATGAAAGGGGAATGTATGAAACCCTAGGGTGAAGTACCGAAAAATAAACAATACCATATAGAGCTATACTTACTAATAGCCCCCAATACCAATTACCAATAATCAGTCCGTTGGCAGTGTAGCAAGTTCAATCGTTTATTAAACAACAACTCTGCCAGAGGAGCTTCTCGCGACCTAACCCCTCGAGGTCCGCCGAGAAGACTGCTGGCACATTATCAAGAGACCACATATATACTGTTACACTTCGAAACCGTTACCTAAGAAGGAAAAATACAAGTTGGTACAGGTTGTTGTAATGGAAAGACCATATATGGAACACAAAGCATTCTCAGTTTAGCTCAGCTCGTTATAGCAAGGTCGAAGTGGGTGACTCCCTTCTGCCAGATTTACGAGAGTCCTTACAGCACCTCCTGGAATGTGCTTATCCAGCCTACCCCCACCTACAACCTTGACAAGACTAACATGCAGAGAAAGCAGCTCGTTACATTTGTCAGACTATTTCTCGAGAGAACGGTTTTTGCAAAATGTAATAGTAGGTTTCCACTAAGGCTACGAGCAGACTAGGCCACAAAATGGCGCTGGTCAAGCCAATCTATATTGCCCATTAAAAGACGGACAGAAATATAAGGCGTATACTAATCCCTAAGCTACTATATTTGCAGGTATATTAAAGCTCAAACATTCTCTTTGAACTGAGTAGGTACATCACGCTAATTTATAACTACTACTATGTGTATTTGGTGTGCTCACAGGGCCTAATTCAGATTTCAGTTCCTCAAACCCTCCTTTTAGCGTGGTGTAGCTAACTAATCCAGTACTAATCCTGGAAGACTTCGTCATTAATGGCCATTAACTCACGGATCTCCTGTTGGAGCATCTGAGACTTGGAAGGGTTAGGAGAAGGGATGATCATAGCTGTCATTTTGGTAGCACAATAAGAGCAACAGGCAGGACCACATTGCACACAGAGGCAACAGGTGAGGAGAATGCCTGCAGCTCCAGCCACTGTCATCAATAGTTTCCATCCCCAGGTAGATAGAAGACCCCAAAACCAGCTAGAGAGTGACCAGGACCCATTGTCAGTATGCATTTCCGCAGCAATGCGGTGTAGCTTCTGAATAGCTAAATGAACAGTGGGGGCGGAGTCTGGAATGTAAACACAACAGGATCTGCCGATCACCCGGCATGTTCCTCCTCGATCAGCTAAGATAACATCTAAAACCATTCAGTTCTGAAGAGAAACGAGTCTCGTGGCCTGAAGTTCTTCCGTTATGTTTGTCATAATATCAGTGGTGATATTAATGAAATTTTCCACTACCCTGGATAATCGTCTAACTTCTCGACTTGTAAATATCGGACCCCAGAATGGGACGAATCCTTTGGCAAAATCAGTAAACTGTTGTAAGGAGGTATCTGTCTGATCGACTTCAGTCATTCCGAGCTGTCTCCGTTGTCTATGAAGAGCTACTTTTGTGTCATATAGTTGATGAGTTTTGTGATAGTCCGAAGGAGCAATGTATACAGGAGGGTACAAGAAAGACAAATAACATTGACCTGCCCATCCTCGCGGTAACCAGGTGTAAGCATTTTCCCCACATACAAAATACACATTCGGTGGCATTAACAATGGGGGGCTGCTAAAGATTTTCATCCTATATGTATAATTACAAATACTATTCCCAACATGAACATGCCCCATTCCTTGCACACAGAAAGCAGAGGAGGTATTCAAAATCGGAAGGGCATAATGCGTTTACTGGTAACGTTCCTAGTGATAAACTGCTGGAAATACTGTGAATGATTGAAGTTAGTGAAGTCATAAAGCTCACTTATCAACCAAGTACTGTTTTCATTACTAGTGTATACATTCATACAAGCATTTGGGTCCAATGATCCTTCCCCTTCATTTCCTGCTGGATCAAAACCTTGGTGTGTCTCAATATAGGCTAAGATCATATTATAATCTTTTTCCGAGTACTGCTTGGGGTTTTCAACATAATGGTTATACATTACTGATAACATTTGAAACCATGCTTCACAACTTCCTAGATAGGATAAGGGCAGAGAGAGAAATAGATCATGTTTATGCATAACTGATGGCAGTAGCCCGCAAACCCAATAATCTGTCATATTAGTAGTACTATACGTTTGGAGGCAGACTCCTATCGTTCATCTCAAGAAAACAAACAAAATCTTCAAGTGATGTTCCGCTTCGTGATGCCTCAGGAGAATTCAGAATACAACCTGCCCTTAGTATGCAAAAAAAAAAAAGTCTTTCTTTCTGAACAGAGCACAATATCAAAGTTCCAGCTCTCAACAGGTTCAGTCCAGTGTCTCGCTCAGTGCCTCAGACAAGAATCTAGCAAGCCCTATTTATTCGAGTCTTTCCTTATCTCCTAACTGTGTCGTATGAGGTATCGTGATGTTTTCTTGGCTGTAGGTTGTAACGAGCATGATCCGGGACTTCCTGATCAGTGAATAACACAAGAGAAGGTACGGTTCCTTCATCAGAGCCACTGCCAGCTGGAATAACAGGGACAAGATCGGGGGCAATTGTGGATTCCTCTATTGCTGCATCGCCCGATCCCGTCACTCCTCCTTCTTGCCTTGGTTCGATTTCACAGGCGTCGGAAAAAGGAACAAATCTGGTGGCTCTCTCACTTTCTTGTGTCAGGATTCCATCCGGATGCTGCTGATCATAAGGAAGCGGAAGGGGCAGCTTCTTCAGGTGAGATACATGGATCCAGTCCACCTTTATGCCGTTCGCGTAACCAGGAGGATTTGATATGGCTTAGACCATAAGGGGGCCAGGCTGGTGTCTCGCTAGTATTTCTTCACCAATACCCATTGACCGGGTTCAAATCAATGTCCGGGGCCCTCTGGCAGGGGCTGCAATACAGATGCTACCTGCTGATGAATAGAACGGAGATCTTTAGTCAAAGTATACAGGTAATCTGTTAACATAGGATATTCAACATCGATAAATGATCTCGGTCTAGGTACTCCCCATACATTTGCGGGCCGCCCAAAAATTACTTCATAGGGTGAAAGGCCAGAGCGTGAATGAGGGGTGACCCATAAAGACATGAGTGCTAATGGTAGGGTGTCAGGCCATTTCAAACCAGTACTCTCTTGGATTTTTGCTATTTCTAATTTCAATATTCCATTATATTTCTCAACTAATCTTGCTGATTGGGGATGTCGAGCTGCATGACATTTTTGTCGTATTTGAAGCCCGTTACAGATATATTTGACAAGGGCTCATTGGAAAGGCCCCCCGTTGTCCGACCAAATCAAACGGGGCAATCCATATCTAGGGATAATTTCCTTAATGAGGGCTTTTGCTGTGGCCAGGGCAGTGTTTTCCTTAGTGGGGTAAGCCTCAACCCATTTGCTAAAAGCACAAACCACCACCAAGACATATTTCAAATTGTTGACGCACTCCATGTGGAAATAATCCATTTGGAGCACCTCAAGCGGTAAGGTCGGGGGTGCGAAATTCCCACTCGAGACAGCTTCCCCTGGATTATGTTGTAAACAAACCATACTGTATTGGACTAAATGGACAGCTGTCTTCTGAATATTGGGATTATTCCACACTGGGTCCAATAAAGCACAAATGCCTTTAGCCCCAATATGAGCTGGGCCATGGGCCATAGTTACAACGGCCTGTACCAGAGCTTTGGGCAACAGCCATTGTTGTTTTTCAGTTAAATCCACCCAACAGTTATTTTCATCCAACCTTTCCACCTCCTGTTCCCATCGAGCCAACTCGACTTGGGTAGCCTCTTTCTGTATCTCCTGCACACTTTCTATGGTGCTATTAAATAAACCAGATTCCTCCACCCATCCTGCAGAAGAGGTTACAAACATAGTGGAAAATGTGGACTGAGCTGTCTGTTTAGCGACTTGGTCCACGAAAGCATTACCCTCACCCACTTCATGCACTACTGCCTTATGCGCACTGCATTTTATGATCGCTACTGTCTTGGGCAATGTTAGGGCTGTAAGCAGTCGCAAAACCAAGGGACCATTCTGTAACTTTTGTCCATGAGAGGTGAGAAAACCCCGTTCTCTCCACAGCCGCCCGAAGCTATGGGCCACGCCAAAGGCATATTGGCTGTCAGTATAGAAGTTAACCTCTAACCCCTCGCTCAATTCACAGGCTCGTAATATTGCCACCAGCTCAGCAGCTTGAGCTGATCGATAGGGAACTCGAGAAGTCTCAACTACTGTTTTGAGCGTTGTGATTGCATATGCAGCTGTTGTTGTGCCATCTGTAAACTTGAAACAAGACTCATCCAAATACAATTCCCCTTGGGGGTCAGATAGAGGAATGTCTGTGAGGTCAATTCTTCCCTTCGTTTCTTCCTCTGTCTGAAAATACAATCATGGACATCATTTTTAGTTTACCCAGAAGGGAGGGGTAGCAATGTGGCAGGGTTTAAAGTGGCACATTGCTTAATTGTAACATGCGGGGCAAACAGGGTCAATTCGTAACCCATGAGGCGCGCACTTGTAAGATGCTGTATTTTTGTTTTATTTAGCAATGCGTCCACAGCAAGCAGCACCATCACGGTTAGACTAGAATTTAGAACAAATGTAAATGTAAATGTAAATGTGTAAATGTGTTGCATTTGTAAAGCGCACGGCTGCCCGTAGGCGTCTCGGCGCTGGAGACCGCTGGGGAACCCGTCCTGGCTTTCCCTGTGAGATGGTCCCTTCTGGGTATCTCCAAGGTAAAACCAGGCATCCCCGCATCTGTGGGGGTCCGTTGTAGAGATGAGGCAAGCTTAATGCCTAGAGTTGCCGAGTGTTATCCCTGGTTAGAGTAGGCGCCGAGGCGAGAATTGTCGAGTCCGCTGACCCTGGTCCACGACCCTGCCACGTCGGGAATTGAACCCTGGTCCCGGGCCATTCTCTGCTTCCGGGTCTGCCTCCTCTAACCAGTGAGCCACACCACTCCACCTCCACTCCACTCCACCTTCGACTGCCGGATGGTCACCGCCACAGCCACAGTGGACACAGTGGCCCTCAGACAGCTGGGAAGTGCTCTGGCCACATTATCTAATGTGGCCAAAGAGGTAAGCACAAGGTCTTTGCTTACCACCAAATCCTTGTGTTAATACTGAAAGCGAGCAACATGTAGTACAAAAGTTTTACGGTAATCAGGAGTATCCAAGACAGGTGCAGAACAAAGAGCAGATTTCAGAGAGTCAAAAGAAGACTGACATTCATCAGTCCTGTAGTGTAGTTCCTATCATCCCAATAGGCTCTGCGCATTGGAATAATACCTACAGCAGTAAAGGCCTAGACCAGACGTTAACTAGGTCTACTACTGTCGATACTAGACTTAAAGTTTTGGGTTTGCCAGCTTAGCTCAGAGTTCACTAGAAACTTTCTCGAATGTTCAGGAAGGACTTAACTTCCCTGATTAGACAAGAAGGGATTTAGTTTCTGACAACCATAGAACATGACAACTTTGCTCTCCCCTAATCAAGAGTAAATCTCGAGAGTCGTGTGAACAAAAGGCAAATTATTTTACTCAGTCAGTACGTGCATTCTTAGTCTCATCAGATTGTAGAGAAGAGGAAGAGACGGGCGTGTTCAATAAAAAGGTGTTATTTATTGATATATTGTGGAGAAGTGTGGCTCACTGGTTAGAGAAGGCAGACCCGGACGCTGAGATCAGACCCTGGACCAGGGTTCAATTCCCGACGCGGCAGGGTCTTGAGCCCAAAATGTCCACGGACTCTGTAATTCTCGCTTCGGTGCCTACTCGAATCACAGGTTCACACTCTGCAACTCTGGGCAATAGCTTGCTTAATCTCCACTACGGCCCCCCGCGGCGGGATGCCTGGCTTTCACCTTGGGGATACCCAGTAGGGGCTATCTCACAGGGAAAAACCAGGACGGGTTCCCAATGCAAAGCGCTTTGAGACCTGGCGGTGATATTGCGCTATATAAAAACCCATCCATCCATCCATCCATCCATCCATCCATTGATCAGTCTCTTTTCTCATACAAGAGAAATGGATCGATATTATTGCAATACTTATAGTTAAGTAAAGTGCATACATTAAAAGCAATAGTATAAAATAATACTGTAAAAACAGTGATATGGTTTCTAAGCCATAAGATGTTTTAAAATGAATAAAATATATTACATACACATATACATTTGACTAAACGTACTCAACTGGTGTTTCTAAATACGCCTACCCCGTGTACCTGACCTAAGTCTAATACGTGGGCGGGAATAGAAAGTTACATTTTAAGTTAAGTTTGTTTTTGCCAAGTGAATAACTAAAGAATTCTCTGTGAGGGGTTATTCAGTTCTGTACCTGGAAGTTTAGGATGAATGAGGGATGGTATCTCTCTCTCTGGTCTCGATATTCCAGGCTGCCTGCGAGGGCTACCCAGAAACGCCGGGGCTGGATTTCTCGGCAGGAGAAAGCAGCGCGTCTCTCAGCGCGTCAGGAAGGCGGGGCTGCTGCCAGCGGGGTCTGCTCTGCTCTTGGCTTCGGCAAGTATGGCTGCTCCGTCTCGTCACCACGCGTGTCTTTGCATAGGGCAAGATCGGTAATATTTATACCTTTAAGGTGCCGAGATTGACGTAAGGATGGACATAGATACGTCAATAAGGATGTCATACGACTTGCTCGTTAGCACATTCTTTAACTGAAGTTCTCGGTGAAATCAAAACAATGGCCGCAGGGTTTTGCCCAGGTTGTCATAGGTTTGATTTGTTATGAGAACTCCGTATGCCTTATCAGGGGCTGGAGAAATATCGCTTGTCTAATTAGATCGCAAGCGTTATGACCTAATCAGATAACACGTTCCTGTGCCGTAGTGTGACTGCGTCAGATAACGGTATCTGCATCATGGGGATTTTCTGCCTCATGGGCTGACTGCTAGTTAACTTGTTGGTTTGTTTAACTAGAATAGGGTCAGGAATAGGGGGATTGATTCAGAACCTATAGGAATACATCACACCCACTCCACGCTAACTATGTACATATTTACTAATCTATGCATAGTATAACATAGTACAACATACTATAGAGTATAGTGTATACCTTACCACCCCAAAATACATAAATGCATTTTGAAATTTTTCAAATATACGGAAAAAATTGCAGACATATGTATTGTATGCACACAAGCTGTAGAATAATGCCAAAGTAATCGCATTTGTATACATTATTGCTTATTTGGTATATGAGAATTACACATGAAATGGCTTCTTAATACAGAAAAAAGGTTCGAAACCATTCCATCACAGAATAAAATATTTATGAACGTATCAGCGGGCAGCTAATGTCTATAAGCTATCTAAAATTTAGAAACCTTAGTTCTCTAAGAATAGTTCTTACTTTAAGCAGAAGATAGTGTCCCGAAAAATATGCAAAAATATTTGGGGCTGCTGAAAAATTGCTGTCCGTGAACTGGAGGGAAAATCTGTTCATGTGACTTTATTTTTAAAGTTGAAGGCCGAATTCAGGGAACGCCGTGTGCGAGCTTGCTCAAAAGTCTCTATTTCTGTTCTGGAGAGAACATCATATCATTCAGGCTTTCGAAAAAACTGTCAACAGCTTCCTGGGAAAGTTCCACTAACTCGGAAATAGGTGTAATCATGCATTCTTGCGCATGATTGTCTCCATTGACATTCTGATTTGCATTACTGACAGAAGGTCGTACCTGTTCGATGCTGCTTTCATCTTGAACTTCACTACCCATCAATCGTAGTGGTGAAGCTTCCACGAATGCCGTCAGCAGGATTGGTAGCCTTTGAGGGCAGCACAAAGCATGAACCTTGATCGGGCTCAACAATGTTTCTGCATCCATTGGCGCATCCGATTGTAGCGTCAGACAGGTGTCTAACACGCATTCTTCTCCGCATAGCAGACACCTCAATACAGGTAAAACACATCTTTGCCACATTGGTCGAAATGATAGAAACCAAGTCATGTTCAGGTCTCTAAGCCGGGATAGTCCCAGGATTTTTGATATCCGGTCCCGGTATCCAATGGCTAGGATTGTTTCTTCCCTTGTCGCAAAAGTTTTGTCTGTGACATGGGTTGCCATAACGAAAAATAAGGACTAAGAATAGGATTCCTGCAATTAGTCCCAGGATCAGCGGAAGTCCGCCAAAAATCGAATGGACGAAATCTGGAAAAATACCCAGTATGGCTTTGAATGGTGTTAATGCCATCGAAAATACTGTCTTAAATACCTTTGAGAGCCCATTGGTATCAGAAATATTTAAGATTTCATTCAGGATTTCCGCGAAATGTACGGGGGAATTAGTTGATAATAATGTATGTATCTCTGCAGTCGTCCTTGCGACTTGTAGATCATACGTTTCTTTTGATGACGTGAGCCTTGTAGGCGTCTGAAGAAGCACTGTTTTCATTCTGCTTAAAGTATCTATTCGAATAGAAGTAATTTTCAAATTGGGCCATGCCCTTGCCTCCCTGTCTGGAAAGGAGCTGGGGAACAACGAGCGTCCACAGCACTTGACCTTCGCAGTCGTAGTTACTAGATAAGGAGTCCCGGGCATAAGACTACAACATCTGCGGTCTACAATTAGAATGTAACTCCCATTATAGAGTCTTTGAAAGAATGGTTCTATTTCTGTTGCAGGTGCGCCTTGCTGGTGACATGAAAGGTTGTATGAATTCCCTTCACAGGCTCCATGCAAACTAATTCCGTTACACAGAAGTGTGCCACTTAGTGACATCGCACAATTGTTGCCACTAAGAAACACTTTCTGTCCTTTATTACTGACACATGCATGTGAATAGGGCAGGTTCCATGTTGTTTTAAGGTACCCCTTTCCCAATTTCTCGTACATGCCAGCCTGTATATATTTTTGGCAGTATTGAAACCTGAAGGTTGAGATTGGAATATTTATTATCCCATGTATTATCCATTCACTGACAGGTCGTTCTGACATTGTCACTGGTAATCTCTCAAGTTTCTCAATGCTCAGGATTGTATAATTAGCACCCTTTTGTGCCATACTGATTTGTCTATCAGTAAGGTTAAAGATTTGGAATAGTGATGTTGTGTTGATTAAACGCCAAGACACATAGCCTGAACGCAGATTTTGTAACGTCCAGCCAAGCTGTACAATAGAGCGCAATTGTGACTGACCGTGTTGTAATAACAGTAAGTCTTGCGATAATATGTCGATTGCTGAAGACACAATGCTGTCCAAAGAAAAAATTCTGGAGGACAGAGTCATTAACCCATTGTCCACTACAGAAAGTGATTTTTCCAAATTAATACGGTCAATTTCCCGTATTCTCTCTGCTGTTTCAATTTGAGTAACCTTCCAGGCCTCATTGTATGCTGCATATACAGAGGCTGCTATGAAACGTTTTTGACGCTGTTTGCGTGGTCCCATTATGAAATCACGCAAGTCAGCACCATCAGTAAGTAAAGTTAGGTGTTGCTTAATTTCTGCCAGTGTGGAAGTTTGTAGCCATTGAAGGCATAATTTGCCCACACTGTAGGTTGTTATTATCCCTGGGTGATGTCTTTGGGGATATCTAGGGTCTGGCCTGGTCATTTTGAACCCCTGTGTTTTGTTCAGGAATCTGTCTTCACAGTTATTAGTATCTGTGGGCCAGATCAACCATTGTTTCCAATCTGGATGTGTTCTGTTTTGGTTTAATATATGGTTTACGTCTATCTCTTCATCTGTAGAAGTGTTGCTAAACATTGTTGGTTTCGGAATAGACGGTTTAATTAAATCTTTGATTTTGGCTAAGCCAAGACAGGTGGTTTGTTGAACAGTGTCATTTAAAAATATCATTTGTTCTGGGATCATGCAGGCTCTAAACATAGATTCTATACCCTGCACTTGCCATTCTTTTGTACCCCAAACACTTTTCAATTCAACATTTTTGTCCCAATAATCAAAACCAAAGGTATTCATTTTTTCAAAAAATGAGTCTGAATATATCAATTTTGTGTTGGTTATCATGGTTTTAGTTCCTGTCTTGTTTGACAATTTAAAATAGAATGCTTCAGCATTACTTGTGTTAAAACCTGAAAAGTATGAATATTTGTCATAGAAGGTCCTTGAGCTTCCTTTTGGAGGGGTTGCACAATGTTCCCATTGATTATAATTTAAAACATTTCTAGGTTGTGCAGATCTATGTAAAAAATGGTTACCATAGTGGTTATAACAGTACATACTATCATAATTTGTAGAACCCTGCAAATAATCATGTTTAGTAAATTTAGCAGACATTACTAAGTCAGACATCATATTATTAATGCTTTCGAAGTCCCAATCATCAGCAAATGAGTTTGGTTTTACAAAGTCACTCAAGGAGATCTTAATTTGGTGTGGATATTTCAGGATCTCGACCGGACCATATATTTCATAGTCAGTGTTTTCCCAAGCTACCCCACCAGGTATCGGATTGGCTGTGAAGTTGGCTGAAGAAAGTTCTCTTTTCTCGACGTGTGAAGATGTGTGTGGTTTGAGGATCAAGTTGATTTTCTGACTTGCTGTGTCCATTTTAGCATATTTTCCCTCAATGAAGCGTCCCAAAGTTAGTACCATGATGAGCCAAAGTATGAGGATAAATGCACCAAAACCCACCCAGAATTCAATCCATGGAGAAATCAGATATGTTTCTTTCAGTTGTTTCAAAAGTTCTTTAGCTTTATCTTTAAAGGTTTTTGATGATGGCTGTGTTTTTGATTCACTGAAGCCTTCAGAGGAATCATCGAAGTTTATGAAGTAGCCGGATGCAGTTCTGTCAATTGTTCCAATTGGTTCAGGATTTCTGTTTCTTGCATTTTCACTTGGTACTTCATTGTAGATTGGTGTGTCTCTGCTAAATGTTTTTATTTGGGTTTTCAGAGGTCTGAGTTCTATTGCATTGTTGCATAGTCCTTGTTGTTCTTCTGTAGGCGTTTCGAATGTGATGAGCCTCTTCGTTAGGACCTCTGTACTGGTAGCAAACCTTGGTGTTCTGCTACTTATTGGGAGTCCACTTGGCCTACTGTTTGTTATCGGCCACATGTTGTGGTTTTACCAGGTCGATGGATACAACTCGGTTCTCTTTTTTACCAGCAAGTGGCGGTAGTACAACTGATCATGTCCCGTTGACAGACAAGACAGGAACTGCTTTTCTGTAAGAAGGCCCAAATTCCTTCTTTACCGCGATCTTCTCCCTGACTAGATCCCCGACTTTTGGAATCCAGACAGGTCTTGCTGGGACAGGTGGTGGTTCTTCAGTGGTTGTTGGCTGTTGTTTCAACTTTATGTTGCTCAGGTCTTTTCTTGTTTTGTTTAAGTCCTGCAAAATAGCCAAACGGTCTTTGATATCAAAGCTTTTTTCTTTCACCACTGAAGTCTGACTATCAATGTCAGAGATCATCATCCTAGTTCCAAATAATAATTCGTACGCACTGAATCCCTTCAGAGAATTTCTTGGCAAGTTATTGAGACTACGTTGGACACTTATTAGATGTTTGACCCACCCAGCTCCCGAACCTAATATCCTTTCCGCTATAGATTGCTTTATGCCTTGGTTTTTTCTTTACACCATCCCGTACCCTCAGGAAGGAAGTGAGAAGATTCCCGCTGGGCTATGCTCATTTGGTCATGTTTCCCCTCACGCTTGAGGGCAAGAGTGGAGACAATGGTCAAACGTAGCATGCTCTTAGCGTATATGCCATTTAGACTCGCAAATCTTTGTATAACAGTCCGGACGCCAGCCGAGTGCTGGTGATCTACATTATAAGTGGAACTAGCCTGTATATGTTAATCGCAACCCTTCCTTTTTACTCCTGATTTTTCCTGGAGTAAACCGACGAGGTATTAAACTGTTTCTCTCCCCACTGCGATCTCTGTTGCAGTTTGGGCAGGTTTTTACAAACATGGTGTGACGCAGGCTCATGCCTGGCCACCAGTACCTTGATTGTAATTCTTCCAGAGAATCTTTTAGTTTGAGGTGTCTGAGACCCTCGCCCATATGTGCGTCTGCGATTAACAAGTTTCTCATGTCCATGTTTGGAATCACTCTATCCCCCACTCCAGGGATTCGAGCAAAAGGGACGGAGTTTGCATCAATTATGTATGTATAATTGAGTGGATAGTTGATCGGTAACGCTGAGCAGTCGCCTTTTGATGACGTTTTCACCGCCAGCACTGTTTCACCGTCAATGTGTTTTAATGTACGCTTTTTTCGAACTACGGGAGCCGATTTAGTGGCTGCCGCTGCGGCTGTTTCAGCCAATGAATTCCCTGCAACGTGAACGCCATCACGCTGATGACTCAGTGAGTGAGTCACGTGAGTCTTTGGTAGTTCTTTTTGTAAAAGAGCTATTTGTTCCCAGAGCAGTTTCTGCTTTATTGGTGCATCTGTGTTATCTTTGTAACCGTTTTGAATCCATGTCTGCAAATCCTTGTTATATGATTTGACGCAGTAATATGAATCTGACACTATAAGTGTCGGGAATTCGCGATCCGCATTATCTAGCGCCATTTTCAAAGGTAATATTTCAGTTTGTTGTTCTGAATTACTTTCTACTGAGTGTGTCTTTGTTAATAGAGGTTTTAGTTTACCTCCGCGCCACACTTCTTTTGTAATCTCACATGTGGGGTTGTATGCTTGTTCTCCCCAAACGGAGGGTTGAGCATGTCCATCTGTATAGATTACACAGGCGTAATGTCGTAAAGGCAGAATATCAATTGGCAGAGGATATGTTTTTTCATATTCTAGATTTTCCATTTCTTCTAGTTCTTAGAAAATTGTCAGCCAGGCTATACTTGATAATTCATATCCTACGTACAAGACTGTTAGATGGGCAATTCTGGATTTTTTAAAGTTGAATTTGTAACCCTCTGCAGCGAACCCAAGTATTATGGTGTTCACTCTTTTCAAGTGAGTCTCCAAGTCATCATCTGTTAAGTAAATGTCATCGACATAAGATAACGCTTCATCATCATATAGTTGTAGTAATTCTGTTACTCTCGCTGAGAATACTCCCGGGCTGTTCTTGTACCCCTGGGCTAACCGACAGAATTGTTTTTGAGTGCCATTTATTGAGAACGCAGTTAAATATCTGCTCTCTGGTGCTATGTTTTGACAAAAGAATCCATTAGAGATGTCTAATGTTGTTTTGTATTTTTTGCGCACTATGTTATTCATTAGTGCAGCACTATGTGAGTTTTGCACTGCAAAAGTTTTGCAACATGTGTTAAGGTGTCGGTAATCCAAAACTAGACGATATGTATTGTCTGGTTTGGAGACCGGAAACAAAGGGTTGTTCATTTGTGAGGTGCAAGTTTCAATCACCCCCTGGTATTCTAGCTGATCTAGTATTTCATTTACCTGTTTTTTAGCTTCTTGCTTAATTGGGTACTGCCTTTGTGCAGTAGGTTGTGATTTTAACTGGATTTTGTGAGGAGGAGAGTCCCCATCCCATCCCACGTGATTTTTATATAAAGCAGGAGCTAGAGCCACTGCCCACTTTCTAGCAAGTGTGTATTTTTTATGAATTGGAATTTGATTTGAGAAGGCAGGCATAATTATTTCTTCGCCATGAGGGCACTCCCTGACAAACTCTGGTGGCCAGTCTTTTTCAGCTAGAAGGATGTCATAGCCCTTGGAGAGATTATCCCAAAATAGTCCCCTTATTTTTCTAGTCTTATCCCCCTCTATACGCAATGTTATTTCGTATATTTTGTGAGGTTTGCTAACTCTGGTGTCCGCAGTTTCCACTTGAAGATATTCATTCGTGTCCACTGTCTCCAGATGATTCATAAGGACTTTGCGAGCTATGCTCACTTCTGCTGCACTGTCTAGCATTGTCTGAGCCCACTCTCCGTTTTTCAGTTGTGTCCTCAGTATTCTCGGCATTGTTAACTACCTTGATACTAGCTACCTTCTTTTTTGGAAATTGTAATTTCTTTTTTAGTTGAGCAGGTTCCTTGTCTTTGGACTTGGTGTGCTCTTCTCTTTGTTCTGATCGTCCTCTTCTTTCCGATTTCTGCGAGGAAGTCTGAAGAGATTGAGAGGGACGTGTATCAATGTCTTGATATCTATCAGGCTTTTTTATATTATCCCTATTTCTAAGGTTATATCTATTCCCAGAGGGGTCACTTTGTGGTGACCTGTGTCTCTGGTTCGGAGATTTTTCTCTTCGCCTAGGAGACCTTCCTCTGGACTGGAATTTCTTTTCTTTAGGATTGGATTGTTTGTTTCCATCCCAGTTCTTTTTTGGTGATGTAGATTTATTATTAAAAAATATTTTTTCTGGACTTTCAATCAGTTGCGGTTTTACTGGTATTCCACCTAAACTATCTCTACCTAGTTCCTCATAGGATTTTTCTATGATTCTGGCAATTTCAGCTGGTTGGTCTGCTATATCTGTCTCTTTTAACCTCTGGCGGATCGCCACGTTTGCTGCTTCACCTTTTATGTTGGCTAATAATATAGCCGAGACCTGCTTGAAGTCTTTTAGTAATTTCATACCAAGAGTTAAAGCGGGTTCAGGACCATATTCATCTTGAATTTGTTTTAGCACATCTGGTATTACCGAAATGGATGGAACACCGTGCGTTTTTGTGTAGATGGAGGCAAAGACTGTACCCCAAGTGTCACAGTCCTCAATGTGTGGTGCGATTCCCATTGGAAGACAGATAGTCAGAATCCTGTGTTTTTCTAGCGGGGTGGTGTCAGGAAACACCGCCTCTATTTGGGTGATTTTTTGCGCTAGCCAGAATGGTATTTGTTCCCGTTTAGTCGGTACTTTACCTAGGCAGGACTGGATGTTCTGTGGTGTAATTTTATTTGTGTTCCCCTGGTGAGGGGTCAGCTGTGGGAGTTTAATCGCTGGCTGAATTGTTGAAGTCCGCATCACATACTGGACTAATTGTCTATGTATTTTTATTAATTGTTTTAGCTGTGTTAACAGCTCTGCTGCTGGCATCTCATTGATGTCTGGATGTGGTGTGTATCCGGCTAGGACCGGCCACGTTGCTCCTGGTCTACCTAAAGGACCGAGCCTGGTGATGTGATTATTATGTTTTAGGGCGCCATCAAATAAGAGCAAATGCTCTTGAAATTTGAGTGGTACTTCCACCTCCTCGAAAGGAGTGTACGTTTCAGGAGGTTCCTCTATTTTGTAATAGTGGAAGTACTTTGTTACAGCATTTGCTGCTGGAAAATGTATCCATGAATAGTATACCTCTGTCTGCCGATATTCGTGTGCCTCAATTACGAATATGACTGTGCCACCTCTAGGTGTCAGTCCATTTTCTATAAGTTTTAGAGTTATAGATCTCCTTTTGATGACCGGGATGAGTATTATATCCGGGTCTGCTGCCTGCATGGTAGCATCAGCTGCTGCGAGTTCAGTTGCTAATCTAACTGCCTCTCTTTCATCCTCATTGTCTGACATTTTACTGACAGGATGGTTATTTCTTTTGTTTGCAGATCAGGTTTCTTATGGAAACAAAGGTTAGATGCACAATATTTTGGAACTGTTTATCCTTCAACGTTGACTATACCAAGAACCATACATAGGAGTTCCCTCCTGCGAGGTCTGGCGGATATAACCTTTCACCCACTCCAGACGTCTTTGGAGTATTGTGGGAAAAGGGGTCTGAGTGAGAAAGCACGACTGAGTTACTCTAAATGTCTTACGTTAGTTTTATCGCACTTTCCAAACGCGTTGGGCGCCATGTAGTGTAGTTCCTATCATCCCAATAGGCCCTGCGCATTGGAATAATACCTACAGCAGTAAAGGCCTAGACCAGGCGTTAACTAGGTCTACTACTGTCGATACTAGACTTAAAGTTTTGGGTTTGCCAGCTTAGCTCAGAGTTCACTAGAAACTTTCTTGAATGTTCAGGAAGGACTTAACTTCCCTGATTAGACAAGAAGGGATTTAGTTTCTGACAACCATAGAACATGACAACTTTGCTCTCCCCTAATCAAGAGTAAATCTCGAGAGTCGTGTGAACAAAAGGCAAATTATTTTACTCAGTCAGTACGTGCATTCTTAGTCTCATCAGATTGTAGAGAAAAGGAAGAGACGGGCGTGTTCAATAAAAAGGTGTTATTTATTGATCAGTCTCTTTTCTCATACAAGAGAAATGGATCGATATTATTGCAATACTTATAGTTAAGTAAAGTGCATACATTAAAAGCAATAGTATAAAATAATACTGTAAAAACAGTGATATGGTTTCTAAGCCATAAGATGTTTTAAAATGAATAAAATATATTACATACACATATACATTTGACTAAACGTACTCAACTGGTGTTTCTAAATACGCCTACCCCGTGTACCTGACCTAAGTCTAATACGTGGGCGGGAATAGAAAGTTACAGTTTAAGTTAAGTTTGTTTTTGCCAAGTGAATAACTAAAGAATTCTCTGTGAGGGGTTATTCAGTTCTGTACCTGGAAGTTTAGGATGAATGAGGGATGGTATCTCTCTCTCTGGTCTCGATATTCCAGGCTGCCTGCGAGGGCTACCCAGAAACGCCGGGGCTGGATTTCTCGGCAGGAGAAAGCAGCGCGTCTCTCAGCGCGTCAGGAAGGCGGGGCTGCTGCCAGCGGGGTCTGCTCTGCTCTTGGCTTCGGCAAGTATGGCTGCTCCGTCTCGTCACCACACGTGTCTTTGCATAGGGCAAGATCGGTAATATTTAAACCTTTAAGGTGCCGAGATTGACGTAAGGATGGACATAGATACGTCAATAAGGATGTCATACGACTTGCTCGTTAGCACATTCTTTAACTGAAGTTCTCGGTGAAATCAAAACAATGGCCGCAGGGTTTTGCCCAGGTTGTCATAGGTTTGATTTGTTATGAGAACTCCGTATGCCTTATCAGGGGCTGGAGGAATATCGCTTGTCTAATTAGATCTCAAGCGTTATGACCTAATCAGATAACACGTTCCTGTGCCGTAGTGTGAATGCGTCAGATAACGGTATCTGCATCATGGGGCTTTTCTGCCTCATGGGCTGACTGCTAGTTAACTTGTTGGTTTGTTTAACTAGAATAGGGTCAGAAATAGGGGGATTGATTCAGAACCTATAGGAATACATCACAGTCCAAGGGAGAGGTTCATGCACATCTTTAGTGGTTAAATGTACCAAAGGTTTATCAAGAAAAGAAAAATTAGGAATCCATTGGCGACAGTAGCAGGTGCCAAGAAAAGCACCAACTTCACGCTGGGCGCAAGGCACGGACATATTAGAAATGGTAGTAATACGTTCTGGAGTCAGGCGTCTTCCCTCCTTCGACAGCAGATGACCTAAGTAGGTCACTTCCTGTCGAAAATATTGGAACTTGGACAGGGACACTTTATTACCCTTAGCAGCCAGATGGTGTAATAACTTGACAGTGGCGTCTCGACATCCTTCCTCGGTGTCCGACGCAACCAACAAGTCATCTACGTATTGCAAGAGCACATTTCCATCGGGCAAAACCAAGTCATCCAGAACTGCTTTAAGGGCTTGACTATAGATACTCGGACTCTCAGTATAGCCTTGAGGTGCAGGACAGAATCTAAAGCTTCGACCAGATAACGAGAAGCCGAAGATCTGACGGCTATCAGGATGGATCGGGATACTAAAGAAAGCATTTTTCAGATCAATGACCGAAAAATACTTAGCAGTTGGTGGGATCATCGTAAGGATAGTAGTGATATCAGACACCACAGGGTACTGAGGCACTACAATCTTATTAACCTCCCGCAGGTCAATCACAAAACGATATGTATCAACTTTTCCAGAAGTCCCAGAATCAGAAGTCTTTTTCAAAATCGGGAGAATAGGGCTGTTACAAACATTTGCAGCTGTTTCCTCAACCACACCTTTATCAATTAAATCCTGTATAATAGACAATAAGGTTTGCTCGCCAGCCGGCGATATTTTATACTGGGGTATTCGTGGTAATTTTACACCAGGTTTCAATGTAATATGGACGGGAGGGATGTCTAACTTACCGACATCCGCATCCCCTGTTGCCCACAACGTAGTAGGTATGGCATCAAACTCAGGTGGAAGACGTTCATTTTTAGTAAAACATTGTTTCATATTTTCATTAGGAGGTTGTATCGTTAAATAAACACCATCGGGAGAACAGTAAATTTTAGCATTCAACTTTTTCAACATATCTAAACCTAGTAGATTCTCACCACAATGTGAAGTCAACAAGAAGGGTGAATCAATGGTAGCCGGACCAATAGTGAATGGTAGTGGTTTAGAGATGGGGCTTATCACCGGAACTCCTGAAAATCCCACTGAAACATTATTTTGCCCGGACAGAGTCGACCCTGGGACCAATGATCGAGCAACAGAACTATTCATTGCTCCGGTGTCAATTAGAAAATTCTCGGAAGTCCCCATCAATTTCCCCTTCACATAGGGTCCGTGTTGATTGACTGGTATCGGCACTTGGCCCCTACTCTGTCCTTGGCTGTCCTATGCATAACCATACTCATCCTGACCTCCGAATGCATAGTCCTCATTAAAGTATTGCCTACCTTGAGTGTTATCGAAATGATTCCGTTCGAACTTGCCCTGTACTGCCTCCTCTCTTCGCATGTCACTGCGGTCTGGGCCACCTCGGCCACGTCCCTGTCCTCGGACAGCCCCGTTCTGTGCTAGCAGTAACGGACACTGAGTGCGCCAATGTCCTTCTTGTTTACAATAAGCACACTGATTTATCCCCAATGACGGGGCCGGGCCTCCACCTCTTCCTATCCCCACCCCTCTGGATACTGGCCCTCCCGTTCCTCTCCCTCCTCCTCACCCTCGAACGACTTGCTGTAGTAACACCCGCGTTTTAAGATCCTTAGCCTTCTTTTCTATTTTATCCTTACTCTTATTCTCCCTATGCTCATAATACTGGGCCATACTCAATATCATAGAAGGAGTGGAGGTAGTCCAAGTGCTCTCGGCGGCTTGTAGCCGACTAGAGACCACTGGTAACAAATTGGTTACAAAACGATTTACGAACAACCGGATCCTGCCCTCTGTGGCAAGGTCCTGTCCGCTAAAATCAATGAATGTACCCTGAAACCGAGTAAAGAAATCGGAAACACTCTCGTCTTTCTTTTGTTTGCAGGCGGTCAATTTATCCCAATCGACTTTTCGTGGGGGAATCAGGGTGTGCATGTAAGCGATTATTTACGCCGGGAAAGCAGTAATTTCGTCTCTTGGCTTGTCCCTCAGTGTCATGAACCTGTCGCCATATATCTATAGGGACTAGCAACCCGAAAATCAACCGAACATCACCAAAAGTCATTCCAGCTGAGGCTGCAGCTTCAGTTAGTTCTTTATAATAAGCTGTGGGATTCTTTCGTGGATCAGGAAGTTTTGATTTCAAAGCTAGGACTTCACTCCTTTTCCATGGAGTGTATACCCATTGCTCCTGAAACCGTGTCTCCACTCTATTCCTTGTAACTACGTTTTGATTATCACGTACTTCGAGTATTTCAGGATGGAAAATAGGGTGTACTTCCCTCATAGGATGTTGGGAATCCCAGTTGGGACATCTCACAAACACTCTACCTCGATACTTTACCAATGTCTCCACATTCTTATACACTTCTGTCGGACTCCAGAATGTCATACAATAACTGAGGAGCCATCCCATCCCGAAAACATTTTTCCCAAACTTCAATAAGGTAGCGAGACATTTGGCGCAAAACATGCTGCTGCATAACAGGTTCGAGGTCCCTTATGGTGCTCCATAAATCCGCTACTGTATATATATCTTTCCTCATCCATTTAACTGCCTGTTCTGTTAAAGCTTCCTTTTCACTATAGCCCACCGATGCTCTCGTAAATAACCGCCTAGCATTCAGCCCGCTTATATCCCCTAATGAAGTATTGTTCCTTACTTCAGGGGTCGCACCAGCCGATTTGGATGTCCATATGGGACTTGGAGCTGCTAAAATTACGGGAGAATTCCCCATGAATGGTCGTGCATCAGGAATAAGGGTAGCTGTGTCTCTTAATGAGGTAGGTGCGGCACGAGATGTACCAGCGGGGGCTAGAGACACATCCACCTCTGGGGCGGAAGCTAGAGGGGCAGTAGCCGAGTGTAGAGGGACAGCGGGGTATATGCGTTGTGGCGCATAAGGTGGGGGAGGTCGAACGTTCAATAAATCCTCTATTTCATCTTTGACTTCATTTCGAGTCACATAACTTTTATCTACCTGTAACCTAAACTGTCTAAACAATCAATATTGTGTTCTGTCTGATTTTTATCATGGGCAATGGCTTTCTGGGTTACAGTCTGTCCTTGTTTTATCTTTATTAACTTCTCTTCTCTGCTCTAATCCGTCTCCGCTTTGCCTCTTTCTGCCATGTATTGAGGGAATCAAACATGGCCTGTCGGCTACGTTTGGCGAACAGACGGTCTTGTAAATACTGAATCGTTTTCTCATCGAAGGATCCTGTCAGCGGCCACTGTAATTCAACATTATCTTTGGTGTATTTATGCCATAAGGTATTGAATAAAAGTGGTGCAATCCCGTGCTTACAATACTTATCATGACTGGGGCTCCCCTCAGGAGGGGACGGCTGGCTTTCGTCCAGCCTCGTACCCTTCCGGCAAACACAGCCAAAACATAGCTTACTAAAGCACTGCATTGTCTCTTCCTATGATCTAGTTACTTCAGCTGAAAAGGAAAAATTATTTACAACACTCTCATACACATGGCCATGTTCAACTCAACTTCAATTACGCACATATAATATACAAACAACAATCTTTTGAACAACATAAAGAATGAAACAACTTTGTACCAAGCAAAAGATAGAGCCCGTCGACTCCTGTCTATGGAGAACTCGTATATCTTTCCAGATTTCCAAAAGCTCTTCCTTAGACTACCTAGAGATAGCCACACAGGTTTTTAAACCACAGACCGACCTACGGGCCATCCGGCAGCCTCCATGGTTTACCTCCTGTGCTATTCTGGCTTAGCCCACTTTTTCAAGTGTCGCTCCAGATCTGCCAAGGGCCTACCCAATCGTGACTGCCAGCATTCCCGAGAGCAGTCCGGCCGGATGTGAACTTCTTCCTCAAGTCACACCTAGGCGTCTGGTTCAAATCTCTATTAATCACCAAGTTTGCCCAAAACAGGAGCGCCTGCCCGTGCAGTCTCAATACTGCCCCGTCAGGCCCCCTTCGAGTTCTCCGTGGTCTCAAACCACCCAAATACTCTATATCAAGATTATCCAACACAACACAAGACGATTCACTCACCTGGTGCACTCAGGTTCAATTGCAAATTTCTCCACTGCCAACTCCTGAAGACCAACAGGGTCTGCTTCTGGGTTACACCCGTAGGACTCCGGCGTGGGGTCACTAGTAGCTGGGGCTCTCCTGATCGGGAGAGCGGAGTAACCCTCGAACTTCGGTCAGTCCTCCCCCTCGACCAAGATTACCCTTCCCAATGTCCCGTTCTTTACCGATTACGGAGGGACGACCCCAACGCGGAGTCCCGGCGGAGTCGCCAACTGAAGTACCGAAAAATAAACAATACCATATAGAGCTATACTTACTAATAGCCCCCAATACCAATTGCCAATAATCAGTCCGTTGGCAGTGTAGAAAGTTCAATCGTTTATTAACCACTTGGCTGCTAAGGCATGTTCCATGATTTACACTAAATTTCCATTGAAATCAATGGGAACTCCATGACGAGTTACCGTTGTCATTAGCAGCCAAGTGGTTAAACAACAACTCTGCCAGAGGAGCTTCTCGCGACCTAACCCCTCGAGGTCCGCCGAGAAGACTGCTGGCACATTATCAAGAGACGACATATATACTGTTACACTTCGAAACCGTTACCTAAGAAGGAAAAATACAAGTTGGTATAGGTTGTTGTAAAGGAAAGACCATATATGGAACACAAAGCATTCTCAGTTTAGCTCAGCTCATTATAGCAAGGTTGAAGTGGGTGACTCCCTTCTGCCAGATTTACGAGAGTCCGTACAACGCCTCCTGGAATTTGCTTATCCAGCCTACCCCCACCTACAACCTTGACAAGCCTAACATGCAGAGACAGCAGCTCGTTACATTTGTCAGACTATTTCTCGAGAGAACGGTTTTTGCAAAATGTAATAGTAGGTTTCCACTAAGGCTACGAGCAGACTAGGCCACAAAATGGCGCTGGTCAAGCCAATCTATATTGCCCATTAAAAGACGGACAGAAATATAAGGCGTATACTTATCCCTAAGCTACTATATTTGCGGGTATATTATAGCTCAAACATTCTCATTAAACTGAGTAGATACATCACGCAACTACTGCTATGTGTCTTTGGTTTGCTCACAGGGCCTAATTCAGATCTCAGTTCTTTAAGGGAACTCCCATTGCTGCATGTCACTGCTACACTAACTGTTAGCAACAGTTTCACATTTTTGCTTTTCTGCCATTACAAATATCCCTTTAAAGGAACATTTTCAAGGCAATTTGGACGACTATGAACTCTTTCTGGGAAGCCATTCCATTGATTTCATATCACATGGACAGTAAGGGCCTGATGCTCTGTTCTAGGTCATAAACCAGGCCTATGCAGTTTTGCACACTGACTTACTCACAAGTGGGAATGAACTTTGTGATGCAACCAATGTATTATAGCTAACATTGTATATTTTCCAATACCAGGGAGCTGCAAAAGAGCCTGCCTAATGAATATTAATTAAACAATCCAGCAACCCACAATTTGCTTCTTCTTGTGGATTGCTATGGTTGCAGTGATGTAGGACTACAAGGGAACACTGACCTCCATTTGGTTTCTCAAATGTGAAACAATTATCTTAAAGCAACATATGTACGTTTTGGGAAACATCCTTTACAACGAAACTTTTACAACGCAGTGCTATTACAACGCATGTTTTACAACGAAAACTATTACAACGCATTGCACTGGGGGGCACTCTAGGATAGGGAATAGATTTTATTTACTATCCAACACCTTTCCTACTATCCACGGGGACTGGAGTTGGAATAGTAAATTAAACTATTCACTATCCAGCACGCCAAAGCGCTATGTGTTGTAACAGCATGCGTTGTAAAAACTGCATTGTAACAGCATGCGTGGTAAAAGCATGCGTTGTAGTGTCATACATCCGTACGTTTATGAGATAGCTGCTTTTTTAATGTTTCCTGTTGGGAACATATCAGAGCACCTCTGGACCACTGCATATTTACCCTGAGAGCACTAACACAATTCTCAAAGAAAGTTGCCCTTCCAGGACAATTTCTCCTTTGCGAATCAATCACCACCCCAAATTGAGGCTTGGTAAGTGATCAATGGTTTGCTACTGCACATGCGGTCACAACTCTTTGATACATCTCTTTGTAATATTAGGAGGTGGACAATTCTTTCATTCTTATTTGTGATTTGGAAATGGTTGCAATTAGATACTCCTCCATCTTCCTCTTCTCACCCTTGACGGAGTCAAGTTTGCCTGGTCCAACAAACAGTATTTACTTATTCTAGTTCTAAAACAAACGCTTAAGCACATGCATATATTTCCTGACTCTAACTCCTCCTCATCCCTGTGATCATAGATTGTAGTACCCTAACAAGCATCCTAACACGAATCCTGAGAAACATTTTATTCTGTCTTGAGTGACAGACGTTATACCTATTCTCCAAAAATGCTGGTATGTTCATGTAGCATGATCATCAGGGGGCTTTGATGTAGATCAAGGTTGCATTAGAGAAAACTTGGCTTTCCTGCTTTAATTCGGGTCCAACTTATAGCTTAGGATAGAGACATGGCTTTCTACCTTCTTGGACTTCTCGTGGGGGTCTCAGAGGCAGGTTGAAAGATAAGCAGTTATGCTATGAAATGTGGGGTCTTTTTGCCTCTTGTGGATGGGTTTGTTCTGGTTTGATTCTAACTTCATTCTCTGAGGACTAAGACAAGGAAAACCAATGAGGAAATAACGCCATAATTACTTACCAGTAATCTTCATTATTCAGAATCCTAGTCTTCCTCGTCACAGTCGGAGTTTCTTTTTTTAGAGTTTTCCAAAGTGCAAACTAGACCCAAGAAATCAGGTATCAGAGTGCTTTACATGAGCACTAGTTTCATTACAGAAGGACACATTAATTTTGTTAGGCACAGGGAGATTAAGTGATTTGCCTAGAATCACAGGATGTTGAGCATCATTGCCGAGACTCGAACCCGGTTCCCCAGCTTCAAGGTTTACCGCTACTGCTGTAAGGTTACTTCCTCTCCCCAGTTACCCTTGCTCCCAAAGTTTGTGTGTTTGACAGCAAAGGGTGGCAGAGGTGCTTGAAAAATCAGAATCTTTGTTAGGGATGGTCCCTATTTATGACTAGGAGGATGGGGAAAAAATATTTTGTGGACTATGTGTATTTAAGAATTTGTTTTAGTGCAAGAGTAAGTAACTACGGCCTTTAGAACGAGTCAAACATCATTCTGTTAGAACTGTTATAAGCAAGACTATTTGGAGAAATGAAGATTGCAAATAAATATTCGGGGCATTTGTGAACTGGAAATACTTTAATGTCTTGTAAAAGAACGTTGGTGCATTGTGAAAAACCCTTTGTCTTTTGCAAGTTCTCTTGCAATTCACAGGGTTTGTGATCGCAAAAATGACTTTGTACAGCTAGGCCTAAGTTCCTCATCAATAACAACAAAACAGATAAATGGAGGGTCCCAGGGAATATTTACCGACCACACAGTTACAGCCCCCTTAACATAGTATACAATACAAAAAAGAATAACTGTGGGTCAACTATGTGTCAAGCTGTGTCGAGATGACCGAGTGTGTACTCTAGGTGTATTAGTAAAGCACACAACAGGATATCACACTGTATGGGAAGATATCCATCAGTTACTCGCCCTTTTCCGCCCTTTCCTCATTTGAACCACTTCCCAAAGTGGAGAGTCTTTGTTGTTGCCACCTATTATGGGAAAAGGCTGCTGTTGTGCAGTTGAGGACTTAAAGGGGAATGGTATTGGTAACTGAAAAGCAGTGCAAAGAAAAAAAAAATTGTGAAAAGAAAGGGAAAAGTGCTCTATGATAAAATTGAATTGAATTAAAATTGAATTGATAAAATTCACTATTGGTGAAGTCACAAGGGCAGGCACACAACTGTGTTACAGTATTGTTTTTAAAGCTCTAGTCACATTTTATTTTGTGTGCGCACACTTGTAGTTTATTTAACTTAGCCAACACATTCCTCAGTTTTCTGTGTTAAGTGATTGGTTCCATTTCTCCAATTCTTAAAACATCGATGAATTTGTGTGGAAAGTGTTTTGGTTTGAACTAGCCATTAAAAATATGAACATCTAGGGTAAATCCCTGTGCCAAAGTGGAACTATATTTTGAGAAATTATTAATTGATATTACAGTAGGTTTCCCTTTTGGCGGTGCCTAAAATTTGAACAACGAGTATGTACACTATGCCGGCAATATTTTGAGCTACTACTGGGCTGCTGTGCATTTTGGGGTGAGCTTTTGTCTTGGAGTGTAATCTGTGGCGAAACCCCATGACTGTACCACGGCAACACAACCTTGAACTAAAGTCAGCTTTTGCTTTCAGCTTCAAGATGGTGCTGTTTTTAGAAAGTGGCTTTGGACTCCATAGCCTCTTGGCCAAGCACCACCAAGCTTGATCACACATTGGCAAGAATAGATCTTAGTAGTCTCATTTACCCACAAATCATATAAATCAACATTTACTGAAGTGTAGTAAGGTACGCATTCTGATTCATTGACTACGCTTTTATGACATGCATGGTTGGTCCTGTAATAAACATGTATTAACCTAAAAGTGTGAAATCTGCAAATGTAAGTGCCCAAACGTGAGGTTTCAGGGCTACTGTGTTATATTTGTGGAAAATCATTATTACACTAGAGGTTTTATGTTATTTGCAGGCGTAAGGAAGATGAGCTACAGTTTCTCATGGGATCAACACGGAGGGAAAGACAAAACAAGTATTTATTTCTACCTAAATGCAAGGGCTGGCATAACCAATTAAATAGCCCAGATTTAGACAGTTCAAAATGAGAAGGCATTGTTACTCACTACTTTTTCTGTGTCGTTAATTCTAAATGTTCATCGTATATATTTGTCAGTTTAGTTACAGCTCGAAGGCTATTTCTTTCTACATATTTCAGTCAATTTAAGAAAGCGTATAATTAATGTAACTTATTTGTGGTAACTGCATCATTTTCAGGTGTATTTTTTGGCATGGCTATTTATTACAGCAAGGCATGTTACCTCTAAAAATCAGATGTTCTTGTTGAATTGTATTTGATTCACACATGATTCAGTGTTACATTATTCAGTGCTCGCTTACCAGTACAGTGGGATGCTTTTAAAACCTTGAGAGGCTGCACGTGTAAATTATTGAGACAAGCACTTTGAAAGGGCCAGTTGAGTACAGCCTTGCAGGGTCGGTCTGGAACAGCGGAATTATGCCCTGGCACCAAATTAAAAGTGGCCCCCATTAGCGAATCAGATAGATAAAAATGTGCCCTACATTTTCAGATCCAAGTTTTAAAATGGGAAAGACAAGCTATAACTGCGTTTTGCAAGGAATGGGAGACTACATCAATGTGTGCTTGTTACAGGCAAAGTTGTGGTAGTATTAGAGAAATCAACAGTACAAACCGGCTCACCAGACCACACAACAGGCCCTCAAACAGCCAATCACCAGCCACAAGAGCATGCAACAGGCTCACATAACTCACAAAAACAGCTCATACGCTGACCTGGCAGAACAGTCCCTTGGGCAATGCCAGATTGCCTTGTATACCAGTCTGACCCTCGCCCCTGGAACTGTAACGAAGAAATAGACTTTGTTTTCACCTATCGGTTCAGAACATTCTGAATTGTGTTTCTCTTGCATCTTGGACCTTGTGATTTTAGTGGCCCAATAATAGATGTGTGCCTTGCAGCATTAGGCTACAACACTAGTTCTCCCACAAGCCCCGCACCTTCATAAATGAAGACAAAGCTAACCCACCCTTCTTTTTTTATTTTCCTTCTCTCACATTGTGAAGTCACTAATTATTATTCTTTTCTTTACCAAAAACGAAATTCTGTTGGGTTCGCTGTTCACAAATAACAACCCACATATTTACAGTGGAGTAAAGCAAAACGTGCTACCAGGAACATTTTCAAAATCATCTGGGCATAAATAAAAAGAAATGAGATAACTACATTTAAACAACCTTCAAATGTGTGCGATAAAATGAAACAAAAATTGTTATTAGAAAAGGTTTTGTGCAAAATAAAACTGACAAACAATTAAAGTGTTAATAGTGTTATTTATAAAAAGCTAAACTGATAAAAGCATAACTAATTAATTATTTTATGATTAACTAATGAAGGACTAAAACGAAAGGATATATGGAAATGTTCAGTCTTTTTTTCTGATAATATTTAGCTTGAAGAAAAATTGGCTTCGAGAGGAAATAGCAATTAAGTACGCGGTTATCTTAAATTTGGACCAAAAAAGACAAAAGAACTAGACATGGCATTGTGCAAAGGATTCATGAGGGCCATAAAGAAATTATTCACATGAATTGTTTACAAATATCTCTCGAGGGATGTAACACTAAACATGAAATAATCCAGATCACAGTAAAACATTTTTAGAAAACAAATAGCAAAGAAGATCATTCATATTACATTCAAAATATGCCCTAGAAAAGTATAATTCTTTCCAGGTCAACATTTAAATATTTAATTAGGAATCTAAACAAAATATTGTGAACAACAGTATATCACCAATGTTGAGAGCCTTAAATTTCAAGCATCAGGATTCTGCAATCGTCAATGAAATTCAAGAAAATAGTAGTGGTGCTCATTGGTGTCCCCTAACATTTTCTGTTATTTTTTTTTTGTAACTCAAGCATATTGGAATTTAAATGATGTTGTTCAACCAGCTTTTCTGCGCACTCCTCCCCACCGGGAGACTTTATAAACTGACAGGGATGTAGAAAATAGCTTCATAAACTAGTGGCCATATAATTTGGTTGCTAAGGAAAATAAACTTGCACATTTCTGAGGCAGTCAGGATAACTAAGGTGTCATTTGAACCAATCACCACTTTACGTGTAAAATGAAGATGTTAAGTGTACCTAGGCAATCTTGATTGGAGTTGTATCACCAGAAAAAAATCATGAATATTGCAAGCCTACCCTGCAACAGAAGATGGAATAATGAAAGTAATGAGTAATTGGTATATTAGTGTCATATGATTAAGAAAAACATTGGGGCATATTATCAAGACAGGCGATAAAATTTGTGCCGTTTTAGCGGCAGAAAACTGCTGCAAAAACGGCGATAATGGGCTTGATAATATGCTCTATGGAATTCCAATTGAAGCCTATGTTAAATGTGAAGGACATTTAACATGGGCTTCAATTGGAATTCCATAGAGCATATTGTCAAGCCCATTATCGCCGTTTTAGCGGCAGTTTTCTGCGCTAAAATGGCGATAATTTTATCGCCTGTCTTGATAATATGCCCCTGACTTTTAAACATGGGGTGTCAGTTCTATGTTAAGAGTTTAATGTCTCATGGTCACAAACAGCAACAATTCTTCCGTCTGAACACTTATCGGGATAATGACTTTCTTGCTGTAGTCTGTAGCCCCCAGCACTGGACTGTGTACGTTCAAGGGCACCAATGCCACCAATGCCTTTTGACATGTTCTGGAACGGACGTACGTATTTCCTGTGCTTAGTAAATACCGATACTACAGAGTGAGATATTTACTAGATTAAGTAAATGTATCCTATAACACTTGGAAAATGGGGCATAACAAGTGTGTTTCACACATGATTTATTCCACTTGCATCCTAATGTACTAGGTTTTTTCTCCAGTAAATGTTCATATGTCTCTAATACTGAAATTTGAGGGGAGGGCACAGTAATGCTCTTGAAATGGCAGACCGGTGCGGCGAGGGAGCAATTTGGGCAAATGTACAGGGAGAACGGAGACATTAGCGGTCAGTGAGGTGTGACGGGGTCTAGGGCACAGCTCCAAGTGCTCCTACATGAGGCATTAAGCTTGCTGCTACGGCGATGGTGTCTTTTATTGTCAATGTATGCACGGTACATGACGCGCTGCACGAGCTATCTGCACACCGACCGCCTGCGTTGCTATCTTTGAACTGCCGAGTGTGTGTCCTGAGGAATGCAGACAGCACCACTGCGCATGGCCCCATTGATGATCCAAAAGTACCTACTGCCACGTGTTTATGAGAGTGTGCATACGTGTCCCGCAATACTGAGCGACTCCAGATACCGACGTATCCTGTATGCGGGAGGTCTGGTGAACGGCGGGCATCATAACTCATCATAACTCGCCCTGAAACCCTCGATGGTGCACTATACAGACGAATACCAGCTATTCAAAAGAGACATGCATAAGTGGCTTTGGTGATACTGGAGGTATACTGGAGGTAGGGAACTATTCACGACGCACACTGGGGCTTCTTCAACACACTGCGGTGGGGCACACAGTTGCGGACTGCTCTCTCTGGACTTGCTCGAGGGTGCTGCAGTCTACGGAGCGTGCCCATACGATGCAACGAGTGGTCTGCTGCACCGAAATTGCGTGATCCTATTAGCCTTACAAAATGGTGCCAAACCCGATCTGACGACTTCTAGGCCCCTCAAGATGGACATGTTGCCTTTCGAATAACAGCGCCTCTTTTCCCTTGAATTTTAACCTGCTCCCTTCCTTAACCTGGAGCTCCACCCTGTGGCCTTTTTTAAACAATGCTCCCACCTGGAAATTCTGTGCTGACTGATGACCCGATATTTTTGATCCTGAACCTAGCGATCCTCTCCTTCTATAGCTTTGTGGGGTTTGATTGTTTGCTCTGCTAAGGTTATTTCAACATTGCTTTATTATAACTCCCTCCAAGCGTAGCTGTGCTGTAATTGTTTGCTTCGCTGGACTGTGTCAATCACCCCCCCTTTTTCGTCTGCTACTATAGCCTAGTCTCCTTTGCCTTTGCCATCCCGACTACCCTGTTTCCTACTTGCTTATCTTATTTATCTTGTCCTTTTTGTTGTTTACCATCTAGTACCTCTGTTTACTTCACCTTGAGATCCCTGGTCCATGCTTCATACATTGATTTGGAATTTATTTCTCTCTTTTTGCTTAGATCTATGTTTTTTACTTTGTTCACAAGCAATTATGTAAAGCAGTATTGCTGATTGTCTACGGCAGGCCCTAAAAAATTGTTTGACAAAATCTAACGCACGTCCGATAACTTTTGCCTTCTAACGCCCAACTACTGTCTCTCCCACTACCTCCTAACTCCGTCTAACTACCGCTTCCTTCGTACCTACCTACATTACTCATATTCTCATGTCTCTGGCCTGTTTCTCTCATATCATCTTGTGACCACATTCCCTCTCTTTTTTCTTCTCCTCTGCCGAATCCTCCCCTTACCCTTTCCCAACCCCACGTCCTTCTACTCCTCCCTTTCCATGTCTCTCCCTCCACAGCTTCAACTCACTGCCCTCCCTTGAATTCTCACGTGACGATCTGATTTACCTCTCTTTCTTTGCCCAATACGCCTCCTCCCAACTTCCCTTCCCCCACCCAGGACCTTTCTCTATCTAAACATGGTCCCAACAATACAGCCCCTAGGTAGGAGATAAGTGTCTCTGTTCAAACCTTATGCACCTCGTGCAACCTTCCCCCCTCTCCGCTCCTTATCTTTCCAGCTTCTGTCCTCTGTCATCAGCCCTCACATGCCCTTGCCCTTTGTTCCCCACCCTGTTTTTCTGTGAACCATAGACAGACTTCCTTTCGTCTCTATGGTTGTCTCGTCCCTTATACTCACTCCCTCTCGTCCCCTACCCCCACTACTTTCTCTCACCTTTCACTCCTCCCCTAATTGTATTGCTGATTGCCTTATTTAATGTTTACTAGTTGATTCTCTACTAGTATATTGTTGAACCACATTCTTGCACTTCCTGTCGTCTCTCCTATTGTCTCCTACCGCACCCTCCCTCTATTTATGTCTCTCCCTCCCTCCTCTCTCAATGATTTGAGACTGAACTATTTTGTCTGATGCCCGATTGAGCTACTTGGTTTAGCTATAGGCGAGATGGGCCTTGGACTCCCTCCTTGGTCGTCACCTACCCAGTCGGTCTTTAGGCAGACTTCTTTTCGTCTCTCCTTATTGTCTCTTCCCTAGCTCCTATCCTCTCTCCCCTGAATCTCTCCCCTTGCCTGCTACTCTGCCTACCACCTGTCCTTTGTGCCCTTTGACTAAGCACTCCTTCTCCCCTTGTTGGGGAAAGGACCAATATTTATACTCTGGAATCTCAGCGAACCTGCTGAGTGAGTCCACTGCGCCAAGGGAGCCACTCACACTTGAGGTATGGTATGGCACCCCTTGCCAAAGCACCCCCTCTCCCCTTTTTGGGGAAGGATCCAGTATGTAGACCTTGGAGTCTCAGAGACCTCTCTGAGAGAGTCCACTGCGTAAAGGGAGCCTCTCGCAATAGAGATAGGACAGGGATTTCACTTTCCCTGGGATTACAGCTTAATGGACTTTGGACGTTGCCTTGACTCGTCTACCGGTTTGTGTCCCTGTCACCCTTCCCCTCTTCTCCCCATGTTGTGACTCTCACCCTCCCCTCCCCTCCCTTCCTCTTTCCCACCTTCATTATCTAGCTATTTCCCCTACTCCAACCCCCCTGAATCTCTCACCTTGCCTTCTTTTCCCCTTACGTATTTGTGCTTATTGTTTATCTCAACCTTACAAGTAACTATGTTGCCATGCTCTAAGAACTATGTAATCTTTGTAACGATGTTACCTGTAACTATGATCTGATGCTCATGTAAAGCGCTCTGATACCTCCGGGTCTAGCCAGCGCTATATAAAACTTTTAAAATAAATAAATAATGACTGTACAGTATCATGTTAATAAAATGGAAACCAAATCAACAGGTATACACAAAACACATTAAAATGTAAAATACCAAATTCATCTGTCCACAATTAATTTTATATGGGAATGCAATTTGCAATGTGACCAATGTAGCTATAGGTTGCATCCTATATTGTACATTCGCAATGAGGGACAATATAATTTGGTTAATGAATAGTATTAAAGGTTTGCAATTTGTGACCCCCTTGAGATTGATTGCAAATGCAGGCATGAAGGCCTACAAGGGACTGTAGACCTCGATCCCTGCTTTGCATTTCAACATGGGAAACCTTTCTTAAAATCAGGCCCTCTCCTTCAAAGAGACAGGTGCTGCGTTTTAAAAATAGTTTTTCTTGTTTGGTACTACATCATGGGGAGCAGGCAGGGCCCTTCTGAGAACTGTTTAATCCCTTTGAGGCTGCCAGCATGATTACCAAAGGGGAACCTCCATATCTGGCAGAATTCGAAAGCTTCACTGGTTACCAGTAAAGAAGAGAAGTACATTTAAAGCTCTTTGCATTGCATATAAGGCAATTCCCGCTCAAGGCCCAGAATTTCTGAAAGACTCACTTTGCCCTTATAAACCTGCTAGATCCCTTCGATCTTCAACTGCTGGTCTCATACAGGTCCCCAGGACTAAGAAAGTCTCCTGGGGAGACAGATCCTTCATAGTGACCACCATCAAACTATGGAACAGTCTTCCACATCATATCAAAACCTCTACTTCCCTTCTTTCTTTCCGCAGACAGATAAAGACCTGGCTGTTTAAGCAATAACTTCTCATGGACTAGTTCAATAAACACTCAGCGCCGAGACACCCTCGGGTATTTGAGCGCTTAATAAATTTCCCAAAATAAATAAACCTGTCTCACGTGGACAGGTTCTCCTTTGTCAATTGGTTACCACACCAACTCAGAGGTCGGTTACTGAGCAATGGTTTGCAACCATAAAGTCACTAATATATTCCATTGATGAACCTTAATAGGAGGTAGATGTCCTTTTTATCCCATCTACAATTTAGTATTTGTAATGGGTCACAAAAGCGTTTTTATTAATCAGAAAACTTTTCTGCCTTCCAGAAGGGCTTTGATATATTTTAAACAGGTATTCAGGGCCGGACTGGCTACCGGGCAGTTGTGTGTACTGCCGAGCAGGGGGATGATTTCGTTGATGGTGACCAGTGTGTGCAAAACGAAATTCGTTTTGCTTTTTTTATTTCAAAGCGTACGCAGGTGGCCATCAACGAAATAAGCCAACACCGCAGAGAAAATAGCCCCCAGGTCGGCAGCACGCACAACTGCCCGGTAGCCAGTCTGACCCTGCAGGTATTTTACATCTTCTGGCGCAACACATTCATGTGAGACCCCTTTTTAGATCTTAATAGTTATTTTATCCTCCCACCCGAAATTTGCAGTCTGACATTAAGAGCCTGATGCCTTTTCAGTTGTATTTAATGAAACTAATTATGTACCTCTTATTCAAGAAGAATGGACAGATCTTATCTTTACCTGTTGTGCCTCTATGCCCTATGCGACCAAATAAGACAGATGACCGTTACTGATAAAAGCATAAAGGCTCTCCTACCATTTCTACATTTCTGAATGTATTACAATTTCAGAGGCTTTCTAGATCTCTATTTTTGAGCTGCTTTACTACCATTTTTATGAATAATATGAACAGCCCTAATTTGTCCATCCTAGTCATACCCTAATTTGTCCATCTTAATCACAGAGCAGTAATTCCATTGGCCCTTGCTATCTTTGTAGTGCTGCATGTATTTTCAAATTGTGAGATTGTGGTGAGTTTTGACTATGTATTTCAACTGACTCCATTTTGAATGTACAACATCATTTTTTTGAGCTTTCATGATTTCCTTTTATGCCTTCTTGCAGGTTCAGAGTGGGATGTTTTCTTTCTTCTCCGCACAGAGCTAATCAGCCTTGCTGAAATAGATTGTGTGGGATGCGAGTTTGAAAGCCTAAGAGAGGAATGTACTTCTCTGTCTCAGAGTCAAAACACTGAGGTTCGGCTGGCTTCCGTGTTGACCTTGGAACAGACTCGTACGGTCAGCTTTGGTTTTGTAATATATAAAGAGAGGGTGAATTTGTAGAAGTCTTTCTCCGTGTTAGTAAAAGGTATAAAAGGTGGGAAAGCTCGCTGTGAAATAGACATGTTGCCACAGGGAACTTTGAGAGCCTAAATCGAGATTTCTGCTTGATTGTCAAGGGCTCCTCCAGTGGAGCTGGCAAGAATGTTGACAAAGTATTTGGTGATGTACTTGTTTCACATATTTTGTGTATATAAGCTATGTTTCATTGCTTTGTGATGTTGTAATGTTGTGTATACATGTTCTTCATATTTGAGTCTTTCAATTGACATTGTTTAATCCTGGCATTTGCCGGTGTTTGTTTCTTGCACTGGAGCCCATTATTATCATCAGCTTATGTTTTGCTCCCTTGCATTTGACTTGTGAATGTTCCATTATTATCTGCTTGTGTTTTGTACCCTTGCATTTGTGAGTGTTTTACTATTATTTGCTTGTGCACATATTACCTACTGGCGGTCGCCAGTAGGTATATATAGTTAGGATTTTTTCTCTATGGGTTTTTTGAAAATTCTATGTCTAATAACTTTGGCGTTTGTGGACGGAATTGGCTGAAATTTTCAGGAAAATGGCACATTTTGTTTCTGAGCAGCCCCTGAAAATTGGGGGGGGGGTTCGTCCAGGGGGGGTCGAGAAAAAGGGGGGTCCCAAAACGTGTTTTTAACATTGAGTTTTCCATAGGGCGGTTGGCCTCACTTTTAGCCCGAACGGCTGAATGGATTTGCAAGAAACTTGGCAAAATTGTAGGGACTGGTAGCCCGATGTGCCTTTTGTAGGTCTCAATATATGTGCTACAGTGGATTTTGAGAAATTAACGTTTAAAAAAAGATATATATCTGTAACAGCGGACCGGGCAGCGCTCCAGGACGCGTACTTTTCGCGCAACGGAGCTTTGTGAAGCGAAGCTGATTGGTTCTCCGGCGTCTGTCAACATTCCAAACAGTCCGTAGCGGCCGCCATCTTGTCTCTCGGTAGGATCGAGAGACAAGAGGAGGCCAAAGCGAAGGGGCAAATGACCATAAGGGGGAATAGTAGATCCTCGCTGACCCCCTAGGTTTGATGTGGAGGTTTTAAAAGGGCCGCGCGGGGCAAAAAAAAAAAAAAATAATAATAATCGAACGGCTGAATGGATTTGCACGAAACTTGGCAAAATTGTAGGGACTGGTAGCCCGATGTGCCTTTGCTAGGTCTCAATATATGTGCTTCAGTGGATTTTGAGAAATTAACGTTCAAAAAAAGATATATATCTGTAACAGCGCACCGCTTCGCGTACTTTTCGCGTTACGGAGCTTTGCGAAGCGAAGCTGATTGGCTCTCCGGTGTCTGTAAACATTCCAAACAGTACGTAGCGGCCGCCATCTTGTCTCTCGGTAGGATCGAGAGACAAGAGGAGGCCAAAGCGAAGGGGCAAATGACCATAAGGGGGCATAGTAGATCCTCGCTGACCCCCTAGGTTTGATGTGGAGGTTTTAAAAGGGCCCCGCGGGGCAAAAAAAAATAATAATAATAATAATCGAACGGCTGAATGGATTTGCACGAAACTTGGTAAAATATTAGGGACTGGTAGCCCGTTGTGCCTTTGCTAGGTCTCAATATATGTGCTTCAGTGCATTTTGAGAAATTAACGTTCAAAAACAAGATATATATCTGTAACAGCGCTCCGCTTCGCGGAGATAAAATTATATCTGTATTACCTAGCTGTTGCTAACACCAGTTAGCGACGGCTAGTAGGAGATAGCGACCATCTTGGGCCCCACTTTGCATGTGAGTGATATTTATCACTAATGACATGCAAAGTGGGCATGCCAAGATGTTAGCGACTGGAAACAGTCGCTAACATCGCTATCTCCTATTATCAACTTTTGGAAATATTCGAGATAAGCGCGAATATCTCCAAAAAGTAACAGCTGCCCTGAGCAGTTCTTAGCCATGTTATCCAATGGGAGGTGGATAACATGGCTAAGAGCATTAGCTCAGTAATGCATGAATATCGCTGAGTTTTCAGCGATATTAATGCATTGCGGTCGTTTTTTATCGTATTTGCGATAAACCTTGATAATAGCAAGGTTTATCTGCGATTATTTCTGACGGTAAAAAAATCTTTGCAATGCATCGTTAGGGATAAATATCGCTTAACTTTGGTAATATGCCCCAACGTCTGTTAACGTTCGATTCGAAGGAAATCAGGAAGTGTTGAAAAACATTGTCTGCGCCATCTTGTCTTTTTTCAAATGCCACACTTTTGTCGTGCACGGCAGCCATTTTAGATGCCTTGACCAGACCCACTCTGTGCACGCTGTCGATCCTTAGCATGGCTCCCCACCCTCGCAAGCATCTCACCCAGGCAGTGGTCACCCCCGCTCTCTGTCTTATGCATGGGTAATAAACCTCCCCCCATCTGCGCTGCTCTTCCCTGAGAATCACACCCTGTGCCCGCCCGACACCTCCCTTTCGCCCTATTCACTACCGCACCCTCTGACACTCCTTTTCCTCTGTGTCCGATTGTCCAGGCCGGTCCTAGGCTATCAGCTAGCCCTGCAGATGTAGTTTATGGCCACAGCTGTAAAGAATCACCCCTCTTCAAAGGAGTTATAGTAGATCAAGGCCCACACTCGATGAGATCCGTCACAGCAGAAGCGTTGCTATTATCTGAAAACCATCCTGTATTGTGATTGGGGAGGGGACCGAGCGTGAAGCGGAAGATTCCAGGGATGACTCTTTGTACATCAAAGTTTTTACAATTATGTGTCACATTAAAAATATATAGCACTCCGACAAAGTAGTAAGATTATAAAACTTTAATAATTTATAAATATATACAAGAAAACAAAAATAGTAATAACATATAAACATTTTTAGGGAAAAACAACGAAGTAGCGGTCGGCTGTGCGAATAGTCCCAACGCAGCACAACGTCCAGATTTCCGGCGTGGGGCGTCGCGGGGGGTGGGTCATCAGTAGCAAACTGTTGTGCGAATAGTTCCAAGGCAGCAGAACGATGGCACCAAGGTGATGTCCAGTAAGTTGCCGCACTGGTTTTGGTATCCTACAATGCTGCTCCGAATAACGGCGTGGGGCGCCCCGGGGGAGGCGGCGTGAACGGGCCTCTCCAGGTGGAGTGTCATCTGTTGTAGTGGGGCGCCCCTTTACCGTTTCAGTTGCCATTCCGTCCGTTTTTGGTCCACTGTGTCAAAAGCCGCAATTCAGCTGAGTTGCGCCCACTCTTGCGGTGCAGCGATAGGCGGCTGTCACAGGACTCTCAAAATGGCGGCAGGCTCTTTCCTTTTTGGGCCTGGTCCACTGAAATGGCCCTGGGACACCTTGGAAATCGGACGCTTGTCTGCTAGGTCTTGGACCCCATTCTCGAAAGCGTCCCCTCCGCCTTGAGAATTCATCAAAAGTTTTGGGGGCCCCGACTCCTGCAGGCTTCTGGTGGGGAGCGGCTGCCATGATTGCTCGCGGAATGACCATGACGGAGCTACGAGATGGTGGTGCTCTCATGCTGACGCCGTCTGAAACATCCAGAAACAAGGTGGGGCTTTCATCGTTTGGGAAAAAAAAAAAGTTTTCATCCAATGAAAAGTGTTGTTTTTAGGTCATATGATCAAGCCTTCCATCATTAGGAAACCAAAAGTAAAATGAACCAATGAAAAGTTTTATAAACAAGTCACATGACCTGTTATGCGGCATAGGGTATAAAATGCGGAGAAAATACGTTGGCACGTGAGGCGGCGTCAGTAGCGGACCGATGTGCGAATAGGCCGAAGGCAATACAACGCGCCAAGATCCGGATGGCACCGAGGTGGTGTCCAGCAAGTTGCAGCACTGGTGTGGCCATCCTACAATGCTGAAAGTCGGCGTGGCGCGCCCCGTTGGCCTGTGAGTTTGCGTCAGTAGCGGACCGATGTGCGAATAGGCCGAAGGCAGCACAACGCGCCAAGATCCGGATGGCACCGAGGTGGTGTCTAGTAAGTTGCCGCACTGGTGTGGCCATCCAACAATGCTGAAAGTCGGCGTGGGGCGCCCCGTTGGCCTGTGAGATGGCGTCAGTAGCGGACCGATGTGCGAATAGGCCGAAGGCAGCACAACGCGCCAAGATCCGGATGGCACCGAGGTGGTGTCTAGTAAGTTGTCGCACTTCTGTGGCCATCCTACAATGTTGAAAGTCGGCGTGGGGCGCCCCGTTGGCCTGTGAGATGGCGTCAGTAGCGGACCGATGTGCGAATGGGGCCAAAGGCAGCGCAACAATATTTTCTGACTGACACCACAAGGCGCTGAGATGCCAAGATCCGGATGGCACCGAGGTGATGTCTAAGTTGCGGACTGATGTGCGAATGGGGCCAAAGGCAGCGTAACAATATTTTTTGTATGGAAGATACCACTAGGCGTTGAGATGCCAAGATTCGGATGGCACCGAGGTGATGTCTAGCAAGTTGCTGTACTGGTGTGGTCATCCTACAATGCTGAAACTCGGCGTGGGTCGCCCCATTAGCCTGTGAGATGGCGTCAGTAGCGGACCGATGTGCGAATAGGCCGAAGGCAGCACAACGCGCCAAGATCCGGATGTCACCGTGGTGGTTTCATAGTTGAGAGGCACTTCATCTGCAGTGGGGCGCCGAGATCCGGATGGCACCGAGGTGATGTCTAGCAATTTGCTGTACTGGTGTGGTCATTCTACAATGCTGAAAGTCGGCGTGGGGCGCCCCATTAGCCTGTGAGATGGCGTCAGTAGCGGACTGATGTGCGAATGGGGCCAAAGGCAGCGCAACAATATTTTCTGAAGAGAAGACACCAAAAGGTGCTGACATTCCAAGATCCGGATGGCACCGAGGTGGTGTCTAGCAAGCTATGCAGTTGAGTTGTGTGCGCACTTGTGGCGAATAGGTCGAAGGCAGCATAACAATGTTTTTTGAATAGAAGACACCACAAGGCGTTGAGATTCGGTTACCACCGAGGTGATGTCTAGCAAGTTGCCGCACTGGTGTGGCCATCCTACAATACTGCTCCGAATAACGGCGTGGGGTGCCCGAAGGGGGGGGGAGCCGGCGTGAATGGGCCTTCCTAGGTGGAGGCTCGTCTGCTGTAGTGGGGCGCCCCTTTACCGTTTCAGTTGCCATTCAGCTGAGTTTCGGCTGCTCTTGATGCTACAGCGACAGGCGGCTGCAAGAGGACTCTCAAAATGGCGGCCTGTTCTTTGGATTTGGGCCTGGTCCACTAAAATGGCCCTGGGACACCTTAGAACTCGGACGCTCGATTTTTTTTCCTTTCCTGTACATGCAAAAAAAGGTAAATGCCCGGTACGTTACACGCTTCATCTGCCACGATGAACTCTCCAGAGGAACCGAAAAAAAATATAGTTGTGGTAAGTATACCATGCATCGTCATATGGAGAGGTGGCACCAATTAATTATAGTGCTGCATAAAAGAGAGATTTGGAGGAGAACCCCTGACCTGCTAGTACATTCATCAAAGAAGTGGCACTGAGAGCTTCAGAGGCAAGGGAAACGGTCCCAAATATTTAGAAGAACTTTGGAAAGATTAAAATGACATGTTTAGATTGTGGCAAATTAATTTCATGTGGACAGATGAGTGTTACTCTAATAAATACAGCATATGAACATCATCATAGTCGATGGTTGGTAGAGACATTTTGACTATATCCTGGACCTGCCCGTCCTCGCCCAAAATGGCGCCGGAATAAATGGGACTCGTAACTCCTTGTTGTGTACTGGTTGCAGAACCTTGAAATCACGAGATACGTATGCAGTTTTGAAGCACATGGCGGGCGGGGACGAGAATTGATTGACTATTTCGACATCCCTATTGATATTAAGTTCTGATGTGTTATTGATTACTGTACTGTTGAAAGTTCGAATTAACGTCACCCATGGTACTTGCCCGCAAATGTAAATCTAGATAATTTTATTGTAACTGGCCCTGTCGTATTTTAATTATAAAATGTACGTCCACCGATTCCGTAACTGTTAGACACCTTAGTTCTTGCAACCTAATGGCCCGCCCGTTACGTTCCTCTACAGTGTAAATGTCTATTCATCATATACGATTACAGTTTGCTCTGTGGCAGGCCCACGTGGTTATAGGCTCGTATTTGTATAATGAAATTTTCACAATAAAGGTTTTTAAAAGAAAACATGGTAGTAGTATATACATTGGTAAAGTTTTTAATAATAGTGACTGTTTTAGAATCATTAAAAGGCAAGTGAAATAAAGCAGACCAATTACATGAAGGGTAAAAGGTATAATACGAAGGAACGCAGTAAAGATAAATGGTCAAGGGCTGTTGTGTTTTCTATTCCTGCAACATAAAGTGATCGATAAGAATCTCATATTCAGGCGTATCGGCGACTAAGACAGCAGGTCGACCCTCTTTTGCTCAACGGCTCCGTCATGGGACGAAGAAACGCTCTTTTTCTCGAAAAAAGAATATATTTTACTTGCAGGACAGTTGTAAAATTTCCGGGAAAGTACATTAGCCTGGAACATTATAACATATATTTAAGAAAAAATAATGTTCGGAAGTAATGAAAAGCGTAATTTTTAGGTCATATGACCAAGCCTTTCATCATTACAATAAGAAAAGTAAAATGAACCAATGAAAAGTTTTATTAACAAGTCACATGACTTGTTATGCTTACGTTACGCGCTGCGCGCCCCGGATGACTTCCGGATGCGCTAACGAGGCGCGTCATATGACGCATTACGCGACAACGCAGGTACAGAATATAGTCAAAATGTCTCCACCAACCAGCGGTCGGAACACAACCCCTTTCAGCAGGCTAAATAGTTCTGTTAAATGACAACAGAAGGGACAGGCAACAAGAACCATCAGTCAAAGAGGGGAGGGCTAGTTCTTCTCTACCGGGTTACATTGGGGCGCTACCGGAACTGATCGAATTGGTAGTCTACAGTGTTTCTGGATGTTTCAGACTGAAGCTGGGGTTAGCATGAGAGCAGCACCATTTCGTTGCTCCGTCGTGGTCATTCCGCAACCAATCATGGCAGCCGTTCTTTATCGTTATTTTGGGCGGGGTGGGTGGCGGAGCCGAGCTGTTTTGCAGCCATCATTGTGTGGAGTTCAGTTCATCTCACTAGTTTTGTATTTGTCATGAGGGGTTGTTCCTAATGTTTCTATTTTAGCGAGGTCAAAAAGAGATCCCATTAGTGGCCTACTGATTTTGCTCGATTCCTTTTCTTTTTTTTTAAACGATTTTTCGTTATCTGCAAAGACTAAACAGAGTATTGCGACTCTGTGTTTGTTTGTAAATAGAGAATGAACCAAAGAGAACTAATTCTAAAACAGTAAATACTTGGATAACAATCAATCAAATGGAGAGAGAAGCAGGCACGACGGATTACAACGGGGGCAAAGGCCTGCGTTAACTACCTTTCACTATCTGCAAAGAGAGAGTACTCCTAATAGAAATGAGGGGGGGGGCACCATTCAAAGCAGATCAGTGTGCATAAACACGAAAATGTTTTCACTTACCACGTACTTGACATTCGACAGCTTATGATATTTGCTATTAAAAAACCATTGAAATTCACTGAAAAAACCATAGGTTATAGACCATATATAGTTAGGAATTAGCATTTACAAAACCTTGAAAATTCACTGAAAAAACCATAGGTTATAGACCATATATAGTTAGGAATTAGCATTTAAAAAACCTTATTTTACTCACACAAAACCATTGAAATTCCATATATAGTTAGTTGCACTAACTATATATCGCGCACCCGCAATCCACTGCTGATCATGTCACATATTACATCATTCATGACATGGTCAGTGACATCACTGATGACATCACTGATGACATCTCAAATGACATCACTGATGACATCACTGATGACATCTCATTTGACATCATTCTTGTGCTAATACGATAAACCTCTTCAGACTCTAATATAACCTTAGATACACTCAGTGTATACAGACACTCACACACTGCCACTCATCCATGGAGTTACTCACACACCCAGTCAGTCATGCAAAGAAACAATCTCACCTCCATTTCTTCAACTATACAGTTAAACACACCTTACTTATTGAAACATATACTAACACATATTTACTCTCTTATACAATCCCTGATACAAGTTCACAATGATCGATACAACCACTCACTCATTCAGTGGCTCTCATGCACAGTTATTTATATATGCCAACTCTCACATGTACTGTGTTTTACATATGTATTTACTATGACATGTAGCATTGAGATATCCATTCACTCATCAATACACTCATGCACACAGTCAACTGCCCATGTAGCTGTTTCCACATGCACTCTTGAACTCATACACCTAGTGAATAAACTGCTCACACATCTATGCATAGAGTCACACACCTTCCAGCCACCCCCACACAAACTCAATCTCCCATAGAAATACTTGGGCAACCAATTAATAACACATATAGCCTCTCGTATAGCTAATGATCAACACATGCAGCAGTTTACAGAACAACAGACATAATGATGCACAAATTAAGACAGTTTAGTCACTAACCCATGCATTCAGTGAGACACATTTAATCACTCACTCATACAGTCAGTCATGCACCTACTAAATCCTTCATCCAGACACTTATACATCCACTCATTCTTCAATATGTAAGACATATTTTAACTTTACAGAAACATACAGTCACTGGATGTTGTCATCAGTGATGTCATCAGTAATGTCATTTGAGATGTCATCAGTGATGTCATCAGTGATGTCACTGACCATGTCATGAATGATGTAATATGTGACATGATCAGCAGTGGATTGCGGGTGCGCGATATATAGTTAGTGCAACTAACTATATATGGAATTTCAATGGTTTTGTGTGAGTAAAATAAGGTTTTTTAAATGCTAATTCCTAACTATATATGGTCTATAACCTATGGTTTTTTCAGTGAATTTTCAAGGTTTTGTAAATGCTAATTCCTAACTATATATGGTCTATAACCTATGGTTTTTTCAGTGAATATATATATATATACATTTGCATGTTGTTTTACCTGTTTCATTTGACATCTGGGAAAGTCTTTCTGTTGGAGAGTGTTGCGTTTATAAAACCCCATGCTTTATTTTCAAACTGCATTTTGAATTTGCCTCATTTTGTTAGTGCTGAGCCTTCTTTTAAGGTGTTCTCTCCTGCTTTACAGAGTGCCTCATCTTGGGAGTGCTGAATTTCTTTTATTTTTGAGTATAAAGCAAGACACTCTTTAATTACATTTTTGCAAGTAATGAACAAGAGTGTCTGCTACCACAACCTAGCATGCAGCATGTTACAATCCCAGTGAAGGAATGAAGAGGACCGGGCAGATTCCAATTTAAAATATAGCTGAATCACAGTGATAGAACTAGATCTGCGTATGCCTAGTACATTCAACCACAATAGGACTTTATTTATTCTCTGTTTTTTTTCTGAAATAGGAGAACTAACCTTGTTCCTGATAAATGAGACCAGGTATAGCTTTTGAATTGTCTGATTTTATTTGGTGGCCATAAAGAAGGATCACCATAAACTAGATCAAATTGTCGATAGGGTTCTCATTTGTGCAGTACCATCCTTTGTTTTTACCAAATAAGTGATGGATGGAATGCTTGAATTAATCTCAGGCACTTGCAATCTCTCTGGGATGCATTGAGCTGATATTTGTTTTCATCACTGAGCAACTCTAGAGATAGAAATGCAATATACATATCAGTATTAGTCCTGCTCCATTAACAACAAGTCAGTCCGAACTGGCAGGCTATGTTTCCTCCAGACGGGAATGCATTGAAGGGTTATTTTATTGTGTAGACCTTTACTTGTGGGCTGCCCTATCCCCCGCTCCTGGCAGTATCCACTTATCTTCACCAAGATCTGGTATTCACTTTGCGTCACTGATTATGCTGAAGAAGAAAGTGATGGTAGAGGAAGAACTGACTACCACTGCCCTAGTACTGAGGTGTGAGTCATTATACCCTGATGGTGAACATGTACCCTGCTCATACCAGTACAAAATCCTATGCTTAGAGAAACTTTTTGTTTAACTTTGCTTTATTGAGTTGCAGGTAATAAAGTAGACAAAGTACAAACCCCATGTATTCCTGTTCGAGTAAGCAGGACCCTCTCCAACTCCAACCCAGCCACCCTGCATCGTCGCAGTTCAAAGCTTGAGTTCGTCTGTGAGGCAAATGTCCAAAACGGCCCGGCAGGGCAAGGGCCCCTGCTAGGTACACAATATACAAACTCAATTTGACAAAAGGAAAATACCCCAAACCCCCTACCCTCCTACTCACCCCTCCCAGAACCGGTGCGCCATGCTCATATTGAGTTTGCCTAGCGCCTGTGTAAGGGTGAAGTTTATCTATTCCTCAGAGACTTCCCCTGGCGTCGAAGTATCGGTGAGTCTCAGGAGGCAAAGATATTTCGGGCATGTGATTTAATTGAATTCTTGTTCCAGTAGAGATAATAACAGTTGCCATATAGCGTTAAAAGAGGTCACAGATTGGGTGTGGTTAGCCTATATACGCTCCATACCAACTATGTACCAAAGCTTGTGTAGCCACCCCGTGTGCGTGTGTCTTCCCCTAATTGATTTCAGTGGGAATGTAAGTGCATTGGGCAGTCCCAGGAGTGTGTAAGCTGGAAAACTAGGGATTTCGGTGTCGAATTGTTTGACGATATCGTTAAGAACCTCTGTCCAATATCCCGTCACTTCCCGGCACTCCCACAGCAGATGAGTTAATGTGCCCTCTTTGTCACATCCCCTCCAGCAAGTCGGACTGTGGTTGGGATTACCCCTGTTCAATATGACTGGTGTTAGGTACCAATAAGTTGCGACTATGACCGCTGCTTCTCTGCTCGCAGTGTTCTTGGTGGTGAGGTTCGCCCTATAGTATATGGCCTGCCATTCCTTTTCGGAAAGAGCCCTCCCCAGCTCCCTCTCCCAGCATTTCTGACCGGCTGATGGCCATGTGAGAGCCAGTGAACAAAGCATCCAATAAAGTTCGGTGATCAGCTTTTGGTCTGTCTGTTTGGTAACAAGCCATTTCTCGTAAGTCGTCAGTCTTCTACCTACTAGTGGACGCATCTCCGGTTGCATCAACCAGTGCCTTATCTGGAAGTACTGGAATCTTTTCAGGTCTGTGATGTTGTATAGCTGTGAGAGATCTGAGAACTTAAGGAACCCCTCGAGGTCGAATAAATGGCCTGCGGATTTGCACTCCGAGGTGCCCCACTGCCGAAATGCTCTTCTTTCCATCCCAGGTACAAACTCAGGGTTGTCAAACAATGGCGTAAGCGGCGAGGGGAAGGAGGTAAGTCCCCCCTCTTATTCGGTACCATATCCCATGCATACATCACTGTGCAGGTAATGGGGGATTTGTTTAGATATTTCAAAATACAGCAAAAAAGGCAGTACGGGATTCTCGGTTGCACCAACTATATATACACATTAATTCGAAAGCAAATGCTTTATGCAAGCTGCCCAACTCCCAAGTCCACTGCCAAGGGACTTTAGAACAAAATAGATATAGAACAAGCACTTGGGGAGGCAACTGAGGAAACAGTGAAAAAAAGATGTAACAATGCAACAAAACACAGATGATGTCCTTCAAAAAAGTCTTGTTTTAATGAGTCATCTTGACACTGTGATACAAGTGAACAGCCAATATTCTCAATATTAGATAACCAATGAGACAGCCAAGAACCAGCCAACGCGTTTTGCCCGAAGCGGGCTTCCTCAGGGCAAAAAATTGTTTTTTCCTCAAATTTGCAGCAACCAGAGTAGTACGACTTCAGGTAATACAATGTGTAGACAAATGCACTGTAGTAAGAGTGATAAAATGAAAAAAAGAAGAAAGAACCTTATTTAAGTATGTATCCTATGTATCCTATATCCTTTTTGCCCTGAGGAAGCCCGCTTCAGGCGAAACGCGTTGGCTGGTTCTTGGCTGTATCATTGGTTATCTGATATTGAGAATATTGGCTGTTCACTTGGATCACCGTGTCAAGATGACTCATTAAAACAAGACTTTTTTGAAGGACATCATCTGTGTTTTGTTGCATTGTTACATCTTTTTTTCTGTTTCCTCAGTTGCCTCTCCAAGTGCTTGTTCTATATCTGTTTAGATATTTCAGCCTGTGAGATCGCCTCAGAAATTGTATCCTCCAGAGGGCTGACTGCGCCATCGCTCTATCCTGAAAGAGCCACCTCTTCTCCTATTCGGGTCGGCTCCATTCCACTAAGTATCGGAGTTGAGTTGCTTGAAAGTACTTTCGAAAGTTGGGGATCCCCAGCCCTCCCTCATCTGGAGGTCGGTAGGAGAGGTCCCTGCACATCCGCGACCTCTACCTTGCCCATATGAATTGTTGTACTGTGTGCAGTTTACAAATTGTTCCTATGGGGGGCCCGACTGGGATGGTTTGAAAAGTGTATAATATTTTAGGTAAGATGGACATCTTTACCGCCGTGATGCGGCCAAGTAATGATAGGGGTTGTTTCTGACTTCTTCTCAGATCTCTCTGTATTTGAGAGGTGAGCTTCTTGCAGTTCAGGGTGACTGTCTGCTCCGTAGACGGGCTTAGAACAATCACCAAGTATAGGATCGAGGCGTGCGACTGAAGTCCCCCATAATACGGAGAAACACCTTGTGGCATATTTGCATTGCACCCTAGGGGTAGGAGCATTGATTTCCCTGTGTTTATTTTGAAGCCGGCCACAGCCCCAAAGGCCACAAGTTCCTGCAGGAAGACCGGCACGGATCTCTTGGGTGTTTCTAAAGCCGCCAGGATGTCTTCTGCTTACAAACTGATTGTATGTTATTCCCCTTCCGAAGGGAATACATGCGATGTCAGGGTTGTCTCGGATCCTCTGTGCTAGGGGTTCTATGTATAGTGCGAAGAGAAGGGGGACAGCAGGCACCCCTGCCCCGTGCCCCTTCTAATGTCAAACAGGCGTGAGTGTGTACAATTAACTCAAATTGTCGCCCTCGGCTTATGGTATCAGCTTCCGACCCAGGCCCTAAAGCTTTCCCCGATGCCAAAGTGTGTCAATGTTTTGTCTAGAAAATCCAAGTCTACCCTGTCAAAAGGCTTTTCAGTGTCAATCGACATTAGCAAGGCATCCAACCCCGTATACCAGGCCTTGTCGATTAGGTGCATGAGACATTTAGTGTTGTCGCTACATTGTCGGATTGGAATAAAACCAGATTGATCTGGCTCGATGATGCCAAGCTGTCGTGGACCCAATCTGGCTGCGATAACCCCTGTAAAAAGTTTTAAATCTAGGTTAAGTAGGTATTTTGGTCTGTAGGCGGGGCACTGGATGACGTCTTTCCCCCGCTGGGGCAATACAATTATGTCTGCCTCCAGCATGTCCGAGGGTACAGAACCTGGTCCCTGAAAGGAATTAAAAAGTTGAGCTAAAATTGGTGCCGAAGCAGGCAGAATGATTTATAAAAAAACAGCTGAAAAGCTGTCAGGCCCAGGAGATTTCAGGGGTTTGAGGCAGAAAATCGCTCCAATCACCTCTTCTATCTCAATAGGCATTTCTAGAGCTGCGGTTTCGGATGCATTAATAGTCGTTGTCGCCACGTGTCAGAGGTAGGCCACCCCGTCCGTGTCAACATTCAAGTCTTTGCTGTAGAGAGATGGGTTGAAGTCCCTAAAAGTCTCCGCTATCTGGTCATCGTTCCCCACCTTCTCTCCACGGCGGGCGTCATGGAGGGCTGCAATTTTAGATCGTTGAACACGAGCTCGGAGTTTGTTTGCGAGGAGACGCCCTGTTTTGTCTCCTACTACTTAATATGTACGCTTGAGCCGTAGGGCCGCATACTCAGCTCGGTCAAGGTCCAGGCCTGCGAGCTGTGCCCTGGCCACCTTCAATTGCTGCCATATCCTGGGAGCTCCAGTACGACTATGCACTCCCTATAGTTCCACTACCTTGGCTGTAAGTTTTTCCCTTTTTTCTTTTCGCTCTTTGGTTTCTGCTGCTGATATTGCAACCAGTTCCCCCCCTCACCACTGCTTTAATAGCCCCCCCACAGCGTGGTCAGAGGTGTGTCGAGCTTGTCATTGGTCTGAAGATAGTCCGTGATGCACTTGTGTAGCTGTTGGGTCACCCCTTTCCTGTGTAATAGGGATTCCCGTGATTGCCACCTCCCTCTGGATATTTTAGTGTGGGGGACTGTGAGGGTCACAGACACAGTGTCATGGTCAGAGAGTACGGCAGGGATGATGTCCACCTCAGCTACTAGTGTGTTGAGTTCGGAGGATCCAATAAAGTGATCTGGCCTGGCATATGTGTGGTGCACATGTGAGTAAAAGGAGTAATGTGTGCTCTGAGGGTGGGCCTTACGCCAAAGATCCAATAAATGGACAGAAAGTGGTGAAATCAATACAAAATCGGTCTTGCATATTATTGAACACACGATCGCTTGTGAAACATAAATATCAATTAGATAATCCAGATATTGTTTTTTTAACTGAGACCTGGACGGATGCCAGTTCCGATCCGGATTAGAATGTGGCTCTTCCGCCAGGATATGCGATGGTGCAATATGATAGGTTAGAAGGCAGGGGCGGGGGTATAGCCCTGATTTATCATGAGAATTGAAAGTTGCGCCATGAGGCTACGAGGCTGCTTCCAGCAGAGGCATTTTTATTTTCATTTCAAATCAATGATGCCTTTATATTTCGGGGGCTACTTGTCTATAGGCCCCTGAAACCCAGATCAGGGTTCTCGCAGGGCCTTTTAAATCTCTTAAAATCAAGTGTAGACTCAGACTTTTTTACCTTCTTGGGTGATTTTAACTATCATCTTGAATTAGAGTCTATCCCAGACACACTAAGAATTGTGGACAACTTAGCAGCATATGGGCGTTCCCAAATAATATTGGGACCAACCATTTAGCAGGTCATACCTTAGATGGTATTTTTACAAACCAACTAGACAGAACTGTAATAAAGACTGTACCTCTACGCTGGATGGATCATAGAGCCATCTATTTTTATGTGATTAATAAAATGTTTACTTCATCTCGACCTCCTCCATCTGTAAAACAGAGGTTTAGGAAATGGAATAGGGTGAAAAAGGTCAATCTAGAACAGGCGCTGATGTCAGGCCCACCTGCGTTAGATAGTGATAATGATATAGCAGCTAACCAATTTGATAATTGGATAAGAATAGCCGCACATGGTATTGTCCCTGAAAGTACCAAAACCACTACGAGAGCTACTTTAACAGCACCTCGGTACAGCTCAGAGCTAAAAACAATAAAAATGAAATGTAGAAGGTCAGAACGGACATGGAGGACAGACTATAGCATGGAGCATAAGCTCACTTATAACCAATGTCTTGAGGAATATAAGCAAGCTATTATCAAAGCTAAAAAAGCGTATTTTACTACTAAAATAGGAGATGCAACCCAGTCCTCAAAGGAACTTTTTAAAACTGTGTATACACTTCCCAAACCCCAACACACAGCAAAGTTCAGACCAGATCATGCTTGCTGCGATGTAATGGCCAAATTCTTTCAAAGTAAAGTACAAATGATCTATGATGACCTTCTAAACCTAATCACCAGTATACCAGACAGCATTCCATCAAATATAAATGTAGGGGCAGTAAATAGCAGACTGGCACGCGTCAGGGAACTTACTGTGGAGGAGGTCCAGGACCTCCTGATATCCACAAAATCTGGCTCACTAAATGATTTATGCCCCCCAGCAGTTATCCATCTGGTATCTGTTGTGAGTTAATTTCATGCCCTTCTTCTTCCTTTGCTCTTTCCTCTTGTTCAGCCTATGATGCCTATAGAATGTGATGACTGCATGGAATGTGGTGGGCAGGGAGTTAGGCAGTTGATGTCAGCAGGCTGCGCAGGAAGGTTATCCTGCTCCTGGTGGGGATTACTTACAGCTTATTTACCATCTTGGCTCATCTAAATTTTCTGTAACTGAATAAAAATAAAGACTTACTTGGAACCTACATCTTGACTTCATGAAGATTCATACTTTATTACAGTATCCAAGACCGTGAGTACATACCTTACTCCTTTGTTGAACCAAGAACTTGAAACTGGTAAATATCCTAATGTCTGGAAAAAGGCTTGTATAAGGCCAATTCTTATAAATATCCAGCCTTGGACCCACTAGAACCAAAAAACTTCCAGCCTATTTCGCGACTACCCTTTCCAGCTAAAATACAGGAAAGAGCCGTAAATAGAGAGTTAATGCAATATCTCGAAAATAATCTGCTGCTGGATCCAACACAACATGGCTTTAGGCCTTATCATTCAACAGAAACTGCGTAGGTGTTGGCCATAGAGGGGATTCGGAGTATAGTGGATGGGGTGGCAGAGCAATCCTGGTCCTATTAGATCTCTCAGCGGCATTTGACACCATAAATCATAAGGTGTTGGAACGGCGGCTGAGAGATGTGGGGGTGGAGGATGTTGCGTAACTCTCCTTGCCTATTTCTTAAAAATAGAGAACAAGAAATACACTGGGAGAATATACAATCTGGAACCTTTCAACTCCCATGTGGTGTCCCGCAAGGATCTGCTCTGTCACCAACCCTTTTCAATATCTAAGTGTCCTCCCTGGCTAACTTAATCAAAAACTATGGTTTCTCCCTAATAATGTATGCCGACGACTTGCAGCTCACCATTTCAGTTTCCTGGAGGAGGGCACCAGGCTGTGATGTGCTAGACCCAGCAGTTTGCAAGTTTCCTGGAGCGAACCCATCTGCTGTACCTTGCCGATCCACTTAAAGATTAGGCGGAAGGGATGGCCCCAGCAATACGGCATCCCTTTGTCTTTCAAGTAGGCTGTCACTTCCTTGAATGCTTTCCTTTCTGCAAGATGGAGGCCAGATCTTGGTAGAGGGCTATGGGGTGACCCTGGTATTTGAGAGGTTGTTTCAGCCTTGCCTCCCGCAATATGCGTTCCATCAGCGGGAAGTCCGGCAGGTAGGCCAGAATGTCAGGCGGCGGAGCCGGCGCTCTATTCCCGGCTCCCACTCTCAGTGCTCGATCGATGCGGATCTCAAAGTCAGAGGGTTCACCTAGGATCTCTCTGAAGCGGCCCTGGAGATATCTGGCCACGTCCTCCCCTTCTTCTCTCAGCAGAACCCCCCTGACGCGGATGTTATCGCGTTATTACTGATTCTCCAAATCCTCAGTGTGCGCCTGTAAATCCACCCGCTGATCGTTTAGGCGGATGATTTCTTGCTGTAGGAGCTCTACCTCCTTGTTTTTGGACTGTTCGCCATTCTCAATGCCAGCTACACGCTCCCCTAGCTCATCGACATCTCGGCGTATTTCTCTTACTTCGCCTGCCACCTCCTGTTTCAGCACCTGAAAGTGTTCCCTGAGCATGTTAAAGAGCGTTTCCAGAAACTTCCTAGTGATGGGCACGTCCTTTTGCTCTCGTTCAGTGTGTAATTGGGACGACGGTGAGGCAGGACCCCCTTTGTCCCCTGTTGTGGGGCATTTGGTGACCATTTCTCTGAGCGATCTCCCCCCTTCTTCCTCATATTGGCCATCGTGAGGCTTCCCACTAGCCCTTTTGATCTTCAGTTTAACACCTGCCGCAGGAGTTACTAGGGGATCTAACTGTCCAAGGGACGGGATGAGATTGCCTTTCCTCCACTGATTCCTATCTTGCCGACGTCCTCTAGTGTCACCCCCTCGTATATGCTCACTCACCGCGGGCTTCCCTAACCGGGCCCCCGCATGATGGATTGCCCTGATATTCTCGCGGAGTTGTAGAGAAAGGCCACTGGGACGTGCCTTCCCCACCAGGGGCTCTAGTGGTAGTTCGGTGTGGACTTGCATGGGTGTGTGATCCCTCCAGTCCGCACACCTCGCCATGCCCCATCTCTTATCTGACTCTCTCACCTGCGGCCCCTCCTGCACAGCGTCATCACTGAGGTCTGCTCAAGCGTCTTAGTGGCCCTCTCCTGCCGCTAGGTATTGTAAAGTGCACCCTGTCCGTGACCCCCGGTGCGTTCTCTTCCCCTATGGCCAACCTCGGACGTGGGGGCCCATCCGGTGGGTGCCCGGCATTGTCAACTGACTCGCACTGCCGGGGCAATCCCCGTCTGTCAGGATATATGAGTTCAGTTCTGGCTGCTGTGCTCTGTTTTGCCCCAGACCGTTGCCTTGCTCCTCACCGGGGCCCTCTCGGGAGGCCCGCTACACACGTGGGTTACACTCTGCTCTCTGCACTCAGTATGGGCCCTCTTGTTGTGAGCTCCTATCGTCGGCCCTGCCCCGAGATCTGTGGGCAGAAAGCCCTGTGATGGGCCCTGCAGAACTCAGCTGCTGTCTTCCGCACTCCTCCAAGGTGGGCACTGTGAAGGGCAGGGTTCGGTCCCCCCCACCTGTGGAGGTCCCCACCGCGCTCCTGCGCTTTGCGCCGTTTCCCAGGTGGGGGCCAGCAGGGTCTCACTCACTGCTTCTCCACATAGGGTGACGTGAAATGTGGTTATGCTGTGATCATCCTCTATGCTCTCAGTCGCTGCGTCCCCCTCATTTTTCTGCCACTTGCCACAGCTGCTGGTGCCCAGCACTGGCCTTTGTAGCCCTTCAGCAGCGGTCTCGATTTCTGCGTCGCCAGGCCCTCCATCTCCCGCTCGCTTTCTTCCCGCAGCCGGAGCTCGTCTCCACTCTCGGCCGTGCGCCTTCTCAGGTCCGCAGGCATCCCCACAGGAGCCCACTTCAGATTCAGCGGTGTCCCTTCACTACCACGGTCTGATGTCCAATGGCCGCTGCTTCTTTTCGCGGTGCTCACGGCCTGGGCGCCATTTTCAGTCGGAGAGTGCCAGGCTGAATTAAGAGTCCCCGCGGCGCCCTCTGCTGGTTAGGCTGCTCCCCGTGATGGCGCCCCGGTCTCCCAAGCTGTGTCACCGATTTTGGGTGCCCAGTTGGGGATCCTGCGTTCAAATAACCGGGAAAGTGGGACCCGCAGCGAGGATCCTCCGGGAGTTGCTCTCCAATCAGGTCGCCATCTTTGCCATGCCCCCGAGAAACTATAATATAAAAATCAGAATTACAGTTGTTCTCTCCGAAGTGGAAGAGAAGATAAAATACATTGTAAGTGGCCACACCTTCTATGAAGTGTCACACATATATGACACATAGGTTTGGCCCTTCAAAGTATATTTTCTTTTCTCTTCCGCATCAGAGAGAGCTACAGTAGTATTGATTACTTCAGTACCCAGGTTCCCAGGAGCACCGGGAAGTCCTGTGTTTATTTTTGTGTAGAAAACGTTAAAATATTTCACAAATTGGGTGTGTGCTGTACAGTACAGCACATATGCAGTTGAAAAAGTTAGAAGAAATGAAATATTTCTCCTTCTTAAAGCCTGCCTTGGGGAGGCATTACTTTTGGGTACAAATCTCTGTCTGCCTTTTTTGGTAGATAGGGTTTTACATCAAAATCCATGGGTAGTTGCATGGAAAAACCCATGTATCACCCATGAGATAACCCCTTGTTTTAATGCAGCAATAGCACTACTTTGTGTTACTTTAGGCGTTCTATTCAGCACAAAGAATGTTTTGAGCTGCAAAGTAAGTTTCAAATTAACAGCTTGCATCTGTTTGAATCACTTTTGTTTAGTAAATATGCCCCATACAGTGCACAGACTGATAGACAAAGGTGCCTGAATCTGGGATTATCGGAAGATACACATTGGGGCAGCTGAAAGAGATTGCACTGGGTGATTGAAGCCAGCAGATTGATTCTCAAAAATCTATTTATAAATGACAGGGTGAAATCTTTTGCTGCATTGTATGCAGAAAACACCCTCAATACTTCTCAAAAATGGCACTAACATTAGTTAATGCGCTGCTTGTAAATACACTCTTAATACTTCCCAACAATGGCACTACCATTAGTTAATGCATGCACTGCACTGTTTACACTTCCTACAAAACGTTTTAGGTTGTGTGTCACACATCATTATGCCATCCCCAGTTATTGGAAATGTAAAGACTAAGGGTAGCATAAATATGTTCTTTCAGGCCTATAAAATATGGAGGGCCCCTGCTGCTATGCTACAGGAGTGAACTAGATTATGTGTCAGGGTTCAATACATTATTCTGCAAGAAAGGCAAATTATGCAGCATAATATGCCACATTTTGTGACTGCATTACCACATTACTTTGGGGGTTATTACGAGTTTGGTGGTATGACCGCTGTAGGACCGCATCTGCCAGCAGCCCACGGCACTGCCTGTCCAAAGAACTCCATATTACGGGTCGACCACAGGGCCGGCGGTGTGGAGATGGGGATCTGGAGAAGTGGGGGCATTTTTACCATATATATCGATCACTTGTGTGCATTTCAACTGCAAATGTTGGTTGCACATATATGCATGACATATGCGGAACAATACCATATACTGAAGTAGCGCTGCCTACTTCAAAAGAGGGGTGTCCCCCAATTCACACTCAATCAATAAAGTTTGTTGAAAGTTGATGAAAATTTAATAAAGTGATTTCAATGGTTGTGCTTCATCATTCTTGATATTTTATTTGCATAAAGATGAATGTATGATGTGCACGTTCAGTTCATCAATTTCAAATCATTAATGCATGATATTTGAGAAATATTCCACTTGTATCCAATTACCCAATGCATTTCGGGCATTTGCCCTTCATCAGAGGCGTAACTACAAAGTACAAAAGAAATTCCAAACGATCAGTTGCGGAACAGGAATATACATTCGATGTTGTAACCGGTATTAACACAATTGTGCTCATTCCATAACCCACTGGTGTTTCGTGAAAAAAATGTAACGTGGAAAAATATGAAAAGTAAGAGAAATAATAGTGAAACTTGATGTGAGAATCTCATAGATTATAAGACAACTCTAGTATGAATGTGAAAAAACGAGTGTGATAAATCAAGCATAGGTGCAAGCCCCATATGCTACTGGGTGCTCTTCAGATCGACGTGTGTCACCAAGTTATGTAAACAAGTATGTGCGGCGCGTTCACGAAGCATGCTAAACGTATCACCGTTGTTCAAATCACTTACTTGGGAAAAAAAGTAGTAAGAGCTTCAATGAAACGGTGTTTCATATCGTGTTCTCTGTAAAGAATAACGGCTGTTATACTATGGTAAAAACATATATGTGATACACACTCATATATGATGCGTGCAGAAAAGCAGCTTACCGATGTCAGACTGGGTTAACGGTGTCGTTCCCAGATGTTGAGGCAGCAAACAAAGTAACGCTAAGACAGTGCGGTGCTATTTAATGATGTCAGGAATCACCTGACCGGTGTAACGGTGATACAGTGTTAGAAAGTGTATTAAGTGCGAAATGGTTGTTAAACCCGTACAGGGGGCTAACATGAATATACTGAAAGTTATACAAAACGGTCTATTGAATGAAAAAAATCAACAACAAAAAAAATCGAGAAAGCCGAAGGTGCTGACATCCTGGGTCACGTGATGATGAACACAGAAGAATTTGTAGTTTACGCAGTGTCAAATTTACATGTATTGACTATGGTATTGTGCTCAATATTAAAGTTAGAATAAAAAGCAAATATATACAGTGCAGTGAATATCAGACAAATTACCAAACATAATCTTGAATGCCAGATACAATAACAATGTGTAATATATCAAAGAACGCAGCTAAGTTCTATTTTTTCGTTAAGACCATTTGGGCTGGTAGTATTGAAATGGTGTATCCAGTAGGTCTCAAGTTGAAGTAAATGTTTGGTGTTGTCACGTCCTTGTTTAATAGTGACTTGTTCTAGTACACAAAAAGAGAGTTGACTGATATTGTGCTGAAGTTGGTTGAAGTGAGCTGCTACTGGTGATTTTTGATTTTTCGTGTGAATGTTACTTTTATGTTCATTGATACGAATGCAAATTTTTCGTTCAGTTTTACCAATGTAGACTAATCCGCATGGGCATTTCAATAAATATATAACATTTTCACTGTTGCAGGTAGCATTGACTTTCATTTTAATGGGAATGCCCGTTTGTGGGTGTCGGATGGTGTCACCTTTAATAATAGCATTGCCGTTCCCACAATTTAAACATTGTGTTGTCCCTTTCCTTTTTTTTGCTCATTTCCAGGTGTTTTTAGCATTTGTTGGAGATTATGAGTGCGTTGGAAGGCAAATCTTGGCATAGATTCAAAAATACAGTTGAAATCAGTTTCAGATTTTAACATAGGCCAATATTTTAGAATAATTCTCTTGATTCAATAACTTTCTGTTGAATATTTAGACACACATACTGTTCTGGTTGTCTCATGATCAGTTGGTTTAGGTCTAAGTAACTCATCTCTTGTTTTGGTTTCAACCTTTGTTATTGCTTCATTTATCACTGTATTTGGATACCCTCTTTCCTTGAATTTTTTAATGCATTTTTCAACACTACGGTCATATAGATTTTTGGTGGATGATATCCTTTTGAGTCGAAGTAGCTGTGAATAGGGTAGGTGATTCTTCAGTGAAGGCTGATGAAATGAATGAAAATGTAGAAGATTATTGTGGTCTGTGGGTTTCGTGTGCACCTCTGTGGTTAATTGACCATTGGACAGTTTGATACATGAATCTAAGAAAGTGATTTCCGTTGTATTGATAGTTCAATCCTTTGATCAACTAGCTGAAGCTATTGAAAATCTCAATAAAGTTGATCAAAGGATTGAATTTACTGCAACTATCAGTACAACGGAAATCACTTTCTTAGATACATGTATCAAACTGTCCAACGGTCAATTTGCCATTGGGAAAATCACCAGGGGCATGTATCAAAATCTACAACTTGCAAAGACTGTCATGCACAGTCAAAGATATATTTCTGAATTCCTAAAAGTTGCAAATATATCCAAATCATAAACAGAAATATATAAAGATACAAAGAAATAGAGCCACTGCCCAAAATTAATTTCATGGTGTTGCACGGTTCCCACGAAATTAGTATGCCTGTGGATTGGATCAACAAAACTTCATATTACAGGGACTGAGTATTCTTATATCCTAAGTAAATTTTAGTTCAGCTAGCTCACAGTACCACTTCTAAACTCCTAAACCTCCACAGTTATAAATACTGTCAGCAACCTGAAACATGATCACTCATATTCCCAAGGAATTTGTGGAAACAAATCTAACCCTTTCCTTTAACACTTTTGCATGCCAAAGGTTTCACAAAGATAAGAGACAATAATACATTTTCAGCTGCTTATTGTAAATATCTAATCCTCGTAAGTAAAACATGAACTGAAATTATTAGACCGATGAGACACATCATACTTATAAGCAATATTAGCATGTTCAAAAACACAAACAATTCAGCCATGTTTATTATTCCTAATATTACTCCTATCACTACACTACACTAGTGAGAGCATGATAAAAGCACCCTTCTGCCAGACCCAGTTGGAATTATCTAACCCCATTCCGTGGTGTAGTGTCTTGGAAAGACTGCCTCAGTGCATTAGCAAATGCACTTCATCTTAGTTTGCATGCCTACACATGTCTACCTGCGCAGCTATCTTTCTTCATAGAATGAATGTTGGGGCCTGCTGAGCTGCGTCTCATTCTCAGCTGCTTTTATGATAACTGTGGTGTGAAGTACCTCTCATGTGAATTCAAAACAGAAGCTGTTTAAATAAGAAATAAAACAGCCTTATCTCATTCTGCAAGAGATGCAGAATAACATCTTTAATTAGTCTGCGTAAAAGAGTTGTCTCCTATTCACACACATAGAAAGTGGAAAAAATGAGGAGAAATACAGATATATCTCCTTGTCATGCCTCACCTTGGGAGGCATAAGATTTGGATGGATCCCCAGGTTTGCAAGTCCTTGTAAATCTGGAAATTCATCAAAAACCAGGGGAGTTGTGTGGGATCACCAACCACAACACCCATGCAATGCCTTCCTTGCCCAGATTAAGATGACTCAGTTATTTGGGCTGCATTGCTTTACTCAATATATTTTTGAGGCCACTCAAAACCATGCAAGGAGGCTTTGCGTGGCTTCATAAATCTGACTCAGAGTCTTATGCCATACATATGCAACTTTTTGTGGTGCAAACATGATGCAAGGCTCCCATAAATATGCCCCCAGGCTCTTGAGAGGCCAGATTCCAAGGGGTCAGGGTGTGTCTCATAACATTATTGAGGTAAAATCTGGCCCAAGACACTAGAATAATAGTCTTAGCTATATTCCCTTGAACCTGTAATAATACTGCCACAATGGGATGTCTGAGAGAGCGAAGCCTCTTCAAGTGAGTATGGCTCTTGTACACCCTTTAGTCTAGGGGCATCACTACACCTAGATGTGAGCAAAATCTTGCCCTTAAATTAGCCTGATCCTGTGAGGACAACAAGTGCAACTTTTCTAAATTTATCAGAAAACTATGGTTCCTTAAGACCACTAGAACTCGCTCTGTATGAGATTCTGTCTGAATCTTCGATGGGCAATAAACTAAGCACTCATCCAAGTAAGACTGAATGAAGATCCCATCCTGGTGAATCAAAGCTACCGAAGGTTCTAGGGCCTCAGTGCAGGTCCAAAGAATTAGCTTCAGCCCAAAAGGGAGGACTAGAATTGGAAGTGAAGATTGTCTGTTGTGAAATGAAAATATCTTTGGTGCTTTGCAAGGTATTTGTAGGTGGCATCCTGTAGATCGATTGTGGTGAGGAAGTCAACTTTGCAAATCCTCAGAATGATCTTCTACAATGTGAAAATCCTAAAGTGACTCCTCTTCACCCAAGAATTCATCCTCTGAGATTCAAAACTAGGCTGTAAGCTCCTGAGTCTTTTTGAAAAAATGAAGAGTATTGAATAAATGCCACTTCCGACCTCCTCTGCAGGGATTGGAACTATAAGCCTCAGTACCTCACTGCCTGAATTCCTGATAACAGGCTTGTTGTCTTTGAAAGGATTCCTGGGAATGGGAGTAAGGATGACTCCAGAAACTGGCGGATAGACGTCCAAGTCTATTAGATAACTGTTCCTGATAGTACTAAAAATCCAAATCATTGATTGGAGACATTTGTATGCCAAACTGCAAGAAAATCATGATTCCTCTCTCTGCCCATCTGGGTAAGAAAAAATTGTTAATATCCTGCACTTCCCCTTAGATTTAATCATACATAGCAAACCTGAAGTATATGACTATAGGTCAAGAATGATTGTGCCTATTTTAAGTAAGAGAGAGGTTGTATTAGTCAAAAGTGCAAAGCAAAGTATAATGTATTAATATTTTGAGATTGTTTAAGCATGTGATAACTTTTTAAAGTACATGATCGATTTTAAATTTACAATACGCATAATTTTATTAAGTTGTAGGGGCATTCAGTTATCTCAAAACATTTGTTTGAAAATGAAATCAATAGAAAAAAGTCCACCATCCTTTATCTGATTATTGTTGTAATCAGGCAATAAAGAGGTGAGCATATTGAGCAGATGATCTAAATATCCTCAACTGATGGACGTAAGGAAGGGGCAGAGGTTAGAAAGCAAAATGCTTTACATAGATCAATGAACTTTCAACAGAGTGGAAAAAATGATTCGTCCTTGATCAAAAAACAATTATGTAAATGTATTGGTACATCACAGTGGTTTTAAAGACATTATCTCACGAGTGCACTAAGAATTATCTGAGCGGTACGCATTTTGCATATCATTTAAAGGTCTTGGGTCTTGAATCTCTTAGTGAGAAAAGTACATGAGCAAAGCATTATAAAAACAGTGCTGTTTTGCAGGATTGTTGGAAAGATGTACATCCACAGGTTGTATGAGCACCTAGATTAAATCAAAACTAAACAGAAGATTTCAAACACAGTTGTTCTGAAAAGGTTTACAGTTGATTCCCTGTGTGTGTGGGGGGTCTATGTTTATGTGGTTTGAAGTGTGCGTGTGTGTGTATAGTGTGTGGGAGGGCATGATGAGTGTGCTTGAGTGTATGTTGTATGTGTATGCATGTTCGTCTGTGTATCTTTCAATACTCTTGCGATCCCTGTTAGCATGGGCAGAGCCAAGGAGGAGAAATCACTGCTCACACATACAGTCATTCACACATTCTGTCACTCACCTATAGTGCCACTCACACACCAACACACTCACCAATACAGCCACACACATAGCCACTCACTCACCCACACAGCTACTCACACACTCACTCACACACCCTTACAGCCACTCACTCGCCCATACAGCCACTCACACACCCAATCATACACCGATACAGCCACTCAGACACTGACTCACACACGGATACACACAGTCACACAGTTGCTCACATACTATATGTTGGAAGTAGTATCACTCGTTAGTAAGGCACCTAGCATACTAATCTAACTTTTGTAGTAAGTTAGTTTATATCTTTAACACACATATATACGCTTAGAAAACACACTCATTGGATGATGTCATCAGTGATGTCATTTGAGATGTCATCAGTGATATCACTGACCATGTCATGAGTGTTGTAATATGTGAGTCATAAGCAGTGGTGTAGTTATAGTTAGCTCAGCTATACATCGACATCTCTCTCTCTCTCGCTCTCTCTCTATATATATACACACATATATAGGTATATATTCATGTATATACATATATAAACATATATATACATATATATGTATGTAGAGAGATAGATAGATAGATAGATAGATAGATAGATAGATAGATAGATAGATAGATAGATAGATCGATAGATAGATAGATTGATAGATAGATAGATAGATAGATAGATAGATAGATAGATAGATAGATAGATAGATAGATAGATAGATAGATAGATAGATAGATAGATAGATAGATAGATAGATAGATAGATAGATAGATAGATAGATAGATAGATAGATAGATAGATAGATAGAGAGATAGATAGACAGACTTGATTGTGTGAATGTCTGTATCAGTCAGTCAGTTGATGTCTAAGTGGCTCTATGGGTTGTGAGTGGGTACGTGAGTGGCTGTATTGGTGACTGATTGGTTGTCTGAGTACCTATATGGGTGTCTGAAGGTCTGTGTGAGTGAGTGAGGGTGTGTGTGACTGCCTGCATCAATGAGTGAGTGGATAGGTCAGTGGCTGTATGGGTTAATACGTGCATGTGAGACGGGCTATATGGCTGAGTGTGTACTTGATTTTTTAGGTATTAATGGCATTTGCAGAGTGGTAGAGAAAGAAGGTAGGCCTCTGACCAGTTCGCAGAAATCCCGCTGTGTAGGTCTTACCAGGAGGCATTCTTGTGCCCCAAGGTCGCTCAGCAGGAAAGTGGACTTCATTTTTGGTTATTGAGGGTCCTTGTGAGCCAACTACCCCTCCTGTTACCTCTCCCACCACCCACTGTCTGGCACACACAGATTACTCTGTGTAACAAATATAAAGGATGTCATTTTCAGTAAGGCAGATATACTGGATTTGTCAATAAGTCCCTAATAACTAAAACCAAATATATATTTCATACATTCACACATTTCAATCTTAATAAAAGTTATTGTCATAAAATATTTTGACTAAAGCCTTTAAAAAACAGTATCCTTTCTTTGAGTCTGTAAGTTAAGATTTTCAATGCACAAAGTGCAACCATAAAACTAACTACTTGAGGTACCTGTACTCCAGCTTAAGAGCATACAGCTACGGTTTATAATGCTTTTAAAAAGTATGGTAAGCTGTCGTAAGGTCCTAGATTTAATGACCCAGGAGACTTAGTTTTTAGTTTTAATTTTTCTGGGCAACTGCTTTACTCTTTGCACCCCCACAACATAAAAACAAATGTTTGGTGACGCCCTTGCCTTTTCTTGGGGCACTGCCAGCAAGAAAATATGTACCGCAAAAAAAGCCTTAGGGCATTATATGGGGCTTCTTGCTAGGAGCAGTGAGTAATAAATGAGAGGCTCTTGCCGCTCAGTTATTATTCATTTTCCCTCTTTTTTAGCTTTTCTATTATTAGTGGAGAAGTGTGGCTCACTGGTTAGAGGAGGCAGACCTGGAAGCAGAGGTCAGCCCGGGACCAAGGTTCAATTCCCGGCTCAGCGGGGTGTTGAGTCCTAAAATGTCCATGGACTCGACAATTCTCGCTCCGGTGCCTACTCGATTCACGGGTTCACACTCTGCGACTCTGGGCAATAGCTTGCTTAATCTCCACAGCGGCCCCTCGCGGCGGGATGCCTGGCTTTCACCTTGCGGATACCCTGCCGGGGTTATCTCACAGGGGAATACCAGGACGGGTTCCCTAAGCAAGCGCTTAGAAACCGCTTGGTGATTTGCGCTATATAAATTCCTGTACATTTACATTTACATTATTATTATTATTATGTTATTATTATTGCAGGTGCTCAGTACACCCACCTCTTTTTGATTTTATCGGAAGCTGTGGGGGGAGCCCAATGCACCAGACGGTAATTCTTTTGATTTTCTTCCTCCCTCATTGCTGACCTCAGGCACCATATCCCCAAGATTTTTTTTTAAGAGGATGGGGCTTGCAGTCCCCTTCCTTGAGCCTGAAAAGGCCCTGGGTACCCTATCCCCAAGGGCCTACAATGGGATTCCAGGTCCCACCGGGGCACTTCCGAACTTTGAACTTTAGGGGCCATAGGCAGAGGCCTAAATTGTGCAAACTATTCTTAACTAACTGTAGGATTATGGCTAACAATTTCAGGGTTTATATGAATGGTCTATTGCTCACAATGGCTTTTTACATTATGCTATCTTACTAGACATTAGTACAGTGCCAAGTTTGGCAACTTGGGGGCATATTATCTAGACAGGCGATAACATTATCGCCGTTTTAGCGTCAGAAAAGTGCCGCTAAAACGGCGATAATGGACTTGATAATATACTCTATGGAATTCCAATCAATTGAAGCCCATGTTAAATGTGAAGGGCATTTAACATGGGCTTCAATTGGAATTCCATAGGACATATTATCAAGCCCATTATCGCCGTTTTAACGGCAGTTTTCTGCCGCTAAAACGGCGATACTGTTATCGCCTGTCTTGATAATATGCCCCTGAGTGTCTTACTGGCATTGCTCTGTTGTTGCATGTCATCTAGGGGAGGCTCTACACTGGGGGATTATTTTCCTGAACTACTTTGGAATGACGGTCTGGATGTGGAGTGTGTGGGTTACTCTTGCTGCGGTGTTGCATCCGGGGGAGTAGGTCTTGCAACCTTCCAGCCTAAGCAGTGGGAATGTCACGTTTGTAATTGGAAGTTCCATCGTGGGTTCAGGTCGTGTGACGCTACCCCTAATAAGCGTCAGCTATGCGAGTGTTGCACATAAAGGCAGATAGTATCATAGCTATTCTTACTTATGCAATAACAATTTGTGCTTATGATAGTGACTGAGAAGCTACTTGACTATAACTTACAGCATAATGCCTTTTAAGATAAGAAGATATTTAATGCCCCCATGAACAAGTATGGCTATACCAGGTATGCTATACAGCTTTTTGTTACGGTGAATAATGTATAAATGTTAAAGGCACATCTCCGAGATGACGTTAAAACGTTCAATTTTGCTCCAGCGCTCTATGATTGCAATCAATTTCTGAGAATTTTTTGAATACGAAAGCTCTGGCTTAGAATGTTAGCGAACAGCTTAAGATTTGCTATTCACTCTGCCGGTGCAATTACATATGCATGTAATTTGGCATGAAGTGTCTCACTGTGAAAAGGCCATGACTAGATCAGGATCTCTACTTATATTACGGCCACAGACAGCACCATTCATCGAAGTACATTTATTTGTCTGAATATCTTCGCAATAGCTGTTAAAAGAAATGTCCAAATATATATACAGATTAACAAATGAACTGTACAGTATTAAAGCATATATCAAGGAGAACAATAACTAACTAATGGCAAGATGGGTCGACATGTTTGGGCCAAAAGTCAATAAAAATGTCCAGAATCAGAAACTGGCTGCTGAGAGCACAGAGTGGCAGTGGAAGGTCAAAGCAACTTGCTAATATTTCTCGAAAATGTTGAAATGCAAGAGGATGCTCATGTATGATGATTTCTCTTGGCTGTAAGTTGGCACGAGGGTCACGGGGCAGGAGTAGGAGGGAACACTTCTCATTCATGGGATTTACACGTTGAGCTGTCTACAGAACCGGGCATATAAGTGAGGGTCGCACGAAGCCCTTTCCCGAAACGGTAGAACAACAGGGCCCTGCAGTCTCATATTGGTTTTACGCCGCTCTGATTGGCATCCCCATGATTGAATTGTCTGCAAACGTGCTGGATCATCTGCCCAATTAGAGTGGCTACAATGAGCTTCGTACGTGTGTTGCCGTTCTTCGTCGTCGATAGATAGAGGCACAATCGCCAGAATTCTCTTCTGGTGTGGGTATATGGAATCTTTAAAGTTTCCGAAGGTTCAGCTTTTCACATTAGCTATCCAGCCACCTCTACCCAGTTATACTGCAATTTTCAGCCTAATATTAATTTCATTATTGTAGGTAAGGCCCACAATATTTTTATTAAATTTTTATTGGTTTTTGAAACATCATATACACTGCAACCTGTCAAATAAAAAAACAATGCAGCAAGCCTTGATTGTGATTAGCAATTCATTAGCAAAGGTGCATGATGTGTGGGATTTTCTAAGAATACCCCACGTGGAATGGCATGTTACGGCTATAGTCAAGTCAAGTTAGTCAAGTTTATTTATTTGTTTGATTAATTAAAATCTTACAAAAATGTGACCTTAGAAAAAGTATCAGCATCAATACACATTTATACATCTTGCAAATAGTAAATCTCTTTAAAAATAATAAAACATGAAGTAAAAATTAAAAAAACTAAATGAAATTTTCCTTATGACCTTTAGCAATCACATTTAACATTTTTACAAAAGCAACATTCATTGGTAGGTCATTCGGATTTAGACAGGCCATTATTGCTTGTCTACAGGATCTTATATCTCGTTCATTAAACAACCTCTTGAGGATTAGTCTCCTTTCTGAGGCTATAGCAGGGCATAAACATACCAAGTGCACAATGTCTTCTTTTCCCCCCTTGCAAAGTCTGCATGACATATTGCCCTCGTTTACTTTCCAGGGTGGGAGATGACACAGACCTGGCCATGCACCAAAGCGTGCTCCTATAAATGTTCGCTTACTTTGGGCTGACCATGCCGTATGGAGGTAGGCTTGGACTTTTTTTTTTTGTAGTCATTTATGATTGGCCATGAGTGCTTACGTTTTACCAACAAAGCTTTGTCTTTAAGCAGCGATAGGTGAGTTACAAGCTTATTGATTGTTTTTTTAAAGCTTTCCTGCGTTATAGAGTTTTCCCAGATTGCTGATATTCCAAATTCTTCTTTTGCGTTGTTTAGATATTTCCACGCTTGCAATTTCTGGTTGTCTTTAACCTCTCTCCACAAAACTATAAACAATTGATTCTCCTGATCATTTTTTACCCTATACCACGCTTTTAATATTTGGCCTTGCCGGGCATATAGTTGATTGTTCATACCAAATTCCATCCTTATTTGTGCTTGTGAGGCGTTACATGGTAGGGTAAATAATATTTTATAGGTTTTTGCTACAGCATTGTTGATGGGCACAGCATCCTTCCCATTTAGCACTTCAGCACCGTAAGCTAAGGATGGTAGTAGTTTGGCAGCTATGATTTTTAACAGTGGCCCGTGTGACAGTGCAGATAGATTCTTTTGAATGGGTTCTAAATGCCGCAATCAAGCTATTTGCCTTCCTTGCAAAAGTAAAGTGACTGTTTATAAAAAAGTGTCTTATCCATTAGAACTGATAAAATTAACAAGTTGGTTGTGGTGCCTAAGCCCTTAATGAAGCCGGTTTGGTTAGGGGGTAGTATTGACTTTTCCTTAACCCAATCTGTCAGAATTGATAATAAGAGACCAGCGAATAGCTTGGCGTCCGTATCTTGCAGGGTAATCAAACAGTAATTTTCCGGTAATTGCCAATTACCCTTTTTGAACACGGGCGATATAAGTGATCCTCTCCAGGATTGTGGTATTTTCCCTGTATGGATAATTTCATTGAAAACCTTTGTCAAATAGGTAGCCCATAATAGGGGGTCCTCTTTATATAGGACAAACGGGATACCGTTTGGACCCGGAGCTCCATCCTTTTGTCTCTTAATTATGTTTGCTACCTCAGCGATTGTGAATTTTATTACCAGATCCATTTCAGTTGGTCTTATAATGGGCTCTTTGTAGTCCCCACCGTTGGTACATACTTCTATTTCGGCGAAAAGGTTTTTTTTAAGGAACCTTACCCAGTCCTCTTCTGTTATTGGCGAGGCTATTACATGCTTGTTTGGTCTGTTTATTTCGTTAATAATTTTCTAAAATTCTCTAGAATTTGGTTGATTGCTGGCGTGGAAGATTTTTGTCTATAGCTCTTGTTGGATTTTATTTTTTTCAGACCATATTAGTTTCCTCAATTTACTATTCGTATCTCTGAGTTGTATCCTAACGTCTTCATTATCCGGCATCCTGGTAAGTTGTTTCCTCAACTTGTTACAAGTCCGCCTCACTTTTTTAATAGTGTAGGGAAAATTGATTTTGTAATCATTTTTTTATTTTTTTTCCCCTGAATTTCGATTTCTTACTAGTCGTGTTTTCATTATCCAACTCTACTGCCTTTTCAGTAAATTGTTCCCAACATAGTATTACTGCCTGCGTTGCTTGCTTCTCAAAACAATCAAATGCCAATTTTTGGGCTCTTTTTTCCACAACATATTTTTTTTCCGGATTCCAGATAAGTTTCTTATGATTAATTGTCGTAATCTGTCCTCGTGTGGTTAAATAACTTTGATGTCTGGAGATATCAAAACACAATTCCACTATTTGCTGGCAGTGATCACTGTCGATTCGCTTATTGAGTAGATAGGAACCAATTTTATCAAACATGTCTAATGACATTAATGTAAAGTCAATTCTTGATTTAGATTCGTGGGTGTGAAATGACCAGCCAGGCGGCTGATCCGTTGGGAACCTTCCATTTAGAACACGTAATCCTATTGCCTCCAAATCCATCAGTAGGTTTTTCCCAATTGAATTTCCCTTGGGAGTTGGACTTTGATCCGATGATTGTTCCGGAATGGACCATTCATAGTTTTGAGAGTGAACCAAGTTGTTCCGTGTCATATTAATCAGCAAGTTAATATTGAAATCCCCTGTGGCTAAAATACTGACAGTCGGGTCAATCATTAGTTGTTCCAGCAGGAATGTTACCAGTTCAAAACTTGTGTTCTTGCGTGATGTCTGATTTGGTGGAATATAAATATTAAGTATCAGTAAGTTAATCCTGTTTTTTAACTCGTCATGCCCCATTGTTATCTTAACAGCTTGTATATTTACGTTGTTAGTGTCCAGCTGTTCATGATTGATTTTGATGTCCATCCCACTAAATAATGCCAGGCCCCCACATGGGCGTCCAAACTTGGTATATTTGATAGCTGGTACATAGAATCCTTTATAGCCTTGTAAGAAGAAAGCTTCCGTGTTCCATGTCTCTTGCAAACATATGATTTAGTAGATATTTGACAGTGATTCTATTCCTGCGTTTTGGATTTTTTTTCCCCAGTCCATTGATGTTCCATGAACATATGGTTAATGGCTTGCAATAATCACTCCGTTCCTTTAGTTTGTTATGGTTATTACCCGGTCAGAGATCATGCAGAGCATTCCGTATCCAACTCTCATTTATTTGCCGAGGTTCTGCCAGTTTTATTTCTTCCGGGCTCTCCTTATTAATCTGGTTTGATCTACCCTGTGGGTTTTTTAATATTGAATATACTGGAATGTCTGTTACTTCCTTATAGGCATTTTTTGGGAGATCCTTTTTAAACGGACTCGGGTAAGGTTTGGAGGGAGGATGAACAATTTTGATCCCCCAACTATCGAAAATTTCTTGCTGTTTTATAATGTGTTCCGCTAAACAAGGGGTATTGACCGTTAGGACTGTGTGTGGGCGAGAGCCGTCCGTATTATGTGCAAATCCCACCGACTCAATGTCTTTTGATGTTATTTTTTCTAACTCAGGAATCGATTTGAATAGTTGTAAGCAATGTTCCCTCTAATTTTTTAACTCTGTGTGCGGCAGTATAAGGTCTCTGTGCTCTGCAACTGAGGCAATGTGCGCCGGGAACCAGACTGCGTATGTGGGTGCAGCGCCAAATATCACTCCAAACCTTTGCTTAAAAAAGTGAAAAGAGAGTGCATTTCCACATATGTAGCGCCGCATGAAATGTCTTAAGGCAGGTTTTCAATTTAGATACACATGCAATAACATGAATTGGTTACACAAGCAAGTACAGCACAGGACTCCAATGGTGGTATAAAAATACGATTTTGCTGAAGATCCTCAGCTCAAGAACTGGTCATAGGGTGGGGAATGTTGAAAGCCTATACAAGATCACATATATTCACAATTAGATAACATATTTACAATTAGACGTGCAAGCTACGGAGTAATGTCTGGATATCCCGTCAGAGATAGATTGTCGTCGTAACAACTTCTGGGTTAAAGTAACTTGTGGTAAAGTCGCAGTCGGGGTAGTGAATGCTTTGCAAAAGGCTGGTCGTTGTTGAGACTGCGAGGTAAAGGAGGTTTCCCATGACTAATATTTCTGCTGGAGAGAGAAGTTTGTCTGGTTGCAGTTTTGACTCATCATAAAGTAATACAGAGGGTTAATATGCCTGTTACAGGGTAAGACTTTAGCACTCAGCTGAACATAAATTTAGGAGTTAGGTCAAACCTTTAAAAAATCTTACCTCTTCTTTGTATGGCATCCATCACTTTAAAGCGTTGTGTCACCTCCACATTCCGGGCTTACCCTCCCTCGAGGACTAAAAACATGGCACGCTATATTTTAAACTAAACAGAGTTGGGAACATTTTATGTGTTTCATTTCTGATCACTTAGGTAAGGATGCAAAAAGAAATTCCCCGCCAATGCACACCGCACTCAGACGAGCACTGGACAAAGAAAAGTGCTGGTAATGCACCCCGTGGTGCATGTTCCATAGACGGTCTGTGCGCGTTAGCTGTACCCTTTATGAGCTGTGCCTGAGAACTTAAAGGCCAAGCAGAAGACAATCCAGACAAAAATTATGCCGCAGAAACACGGAAAGAAAAGCAAACACCTCATACTATGGCGAGTTTATAGCCCCTTTTTTGCGGCAGTGCACCTGAAACGTGTGCCACACAAAGGTCAGGCTGGATTAAAACATTATCATGTGACGGTCTGAAATGCTGGTATGTGCGCCCCGAGGAGACAAAACAGGAGTAGTTGAGGCCGGAAGGTCCGTAAACCAGTGTCATTTACAAGAGGAGGGTGGGTCGGTTTCCTAAACCTGCTCAGAGCCTTTCAACTCTAACACTTCGAGATTAACAAGCATTTGCAATGCAATAGGTCTCGCATTATTAAAGTTTGAGCTATTGGCATTGCTAAATAATGCAACTGCAATAGTTCAAACTTTAATAATGCGAGACCTTTCTTTGGTATTAAAATAGTCATGAATTAAAATATATACATAGAGGAGGTTCTGAGTGAGCCCTCTTCATCCGTTCATACGTTAAATTGTCGTTCACATGTTGCTTCGGCCGACCACTGCAGACAAAATGGGTCAGCCCATTTAGGCTCCTGGCTGTCTTGCCTGGGATAGCATTTCATAGCAACACATGCACTTAGAAAGCAGGGCATTTAGTGCTGAGGGCCAATCTGTCCTTTCATTTTTTTTTTTTTGTACTTATTTCTTAAACTTTTCATTTCTATTGCATATGCATAAGAAATATCCAAAAAAAAAGGCACACTAGCCTATGCCCGTCCTATGGATTTTGTTAATGCTTGCTAAAAAACAATGCTGAAACGAAAGCTATGGAGGGAAATCCCCTCGGCCAGAAACCCACAGGCGTTCAGGTAACAGATGCGTCTCCATATGGAACAAGATACTGTTGAAAGAAATAAACAAGCTACTAGGGAGAGTCAACCGCTGATGGGTTACTTGGGCCAGTTGCTTAGGACCTATGGTAAGTCAAGCCCTAGGAAGATCAGAAGTAAAAGGGCTCAACTCCCATGGCTGGACCCAGTAGTCCTCTGAAAAGGGTTCTGATAAAAAGTTCATGCTGTACAAGTGTGTAATTTTGATAATGTGGTTAAAATTGTTATACCATTCCTTAGGCACTTACTAGAGGTTCAGAGGGTGCGGCTTCAACAAATACATTAGCATGCAATAGTTGTAGACAGAGCCTAACATTGGTTTTTAGGATTGGGGTGGGGGAGGTGGGGGGTAGCTGCTATGTTTCTTTCACATATACACACACAATAAAAAAAAATATTTGTAAAAAGATAATCTTCAACTAAAACAAAAAGTAAAAAAACAGCCTTTGAGGTCTAACTTGTGAGGTAACCCGTGAATGGCAGTCTGAATAGTATACAGAATAGAGCACACCCAACTGCATATTATACGGATAGTGGAAGGGAAAGAGGGGTTCTGCCATGTAAAACACGGGCTCTCAGGAAGAACTCGGAGATAGTATCTGATGGAGCACATCCCAGTCCTGCCCAGATAGATGCCCTTGTCCTCCCACTGCCCACAGCACCCACCTGTGACTCTCTGCAGCCCAGTCCCAGTCAGCAACTACCACCGTCCTGAATCTGTCGGGCAACACCAGTCAGGGTTGCAACTGGTGTAGCCCACTTTGCCACATCGGAGACCAGTGTAAACCTATGACAGAATTAGGAACACCGCCCTAATGTTCTCCACTCAGGGTAAGAGATGTAAACTAAGTTCACCAATTGGCAAGACTTTACCCAAGAAAACAAGGTGCATTTGATTGACAGAGTTCACCGGCCAGATCTGGATCTCTTGCAGACATGGATCTGCGTCCAGCAAGCAGCACCCACTCATCTCACTGAGCCAACTTACCCCACAAAGCAGGCAGGAGAGTGCAATCTCACAGAAAACAAACTAAAATGCAGACAGCATCTAAGAATCAAATGGCATAATAGACGCAAGGCACATAGGGAGGTACATTGCACACAGAGGTTTAACATGTCACTCCAAAGTACACAATCAAACCCCGGGATTCCAGACTCCAAAACATATCACTAGTACACGAAGCTACAGAAACTGAACCCGACAATACTATTGAAACAAAAACGGACTTAAATGGCATTTCCTCTATCAAGGTAATATGAGCAATTGAGCTGCTGCTATTGCCTCTTACACCCCATGAAAAAGAGCTGAGAAGGTTCCACATTGCAGATACTGGCTGGAGTGAGATTTGACGTCACCAGCTAAAGAAAGGTAGCGGTCAGGACAAAAGAAGGCAAGCAAGAGACATGAAAACCGGAACCGCATACATAAACAGCACGGCAGCCAAAACAACGAAAATATTATGCCAGGAAATAAGTAAGCTATTTTTGCATCCCACAAACTAACCAAACTTTTGCAGCTATAGGTTTCAAATGCAAACCTATATAAAGTATTATGTGCATATGAAATTGCGCACGTAAAAGTTAAGCAAGCGAATTTCGATGCCTTTACAGCAGCACAATAAGTACCTTAGCCACAGCCGTCACATTGAAAACTAGTGGTGCGCGAAGAATGCCGGTGCACGAAGCTCTGTCTCTGAAGTCCTCTGCTTGTGCAATTTAACGTCGGCCTCTTTAATTCACTGCCAGATACTTCTTGCAATTTGATCTGACCCTTTGCATGTTCGTGCTTTCTCCCTGTGTGCCAGTAGGAAGTGTGGAGCCTGGAGGGGCTAAGAAGGTGTGAAAAAACGACAAAGACCATTAATGTGCAAATGGTCTTTTGAAGACCTGTGAAGTACTTGAGTGCGGCTGTTGGGTGATTGGGAACCTGTGTCAGCCTGGGGGGTCCACACATGATCGGAGGGAGGGGAGGAGTGGTGGGGGTGCTGAAGCTAAAGTCTGAAGCACTTTGAGCACAATTGGCTTTGCGTCTCTTCCTCTGCCTCCTGCCTGGATTTCGCGCCGCTCGCGTTTTAAAAGCGGCGGCGCGAGGTAAGGGTGTGCGCGCTAAATCCTGGACACTGCGCGCTCCGAGTGACCATCGTGGGCGCGTGCCCACGCGCGCAGCTTAGTGGGAACGTAGGTTGTAAGATATTCCCTCTATTCAGGATATCACTAGGACCTCTTGAGTTGTATACTGGCGTAAATATTATTTGTACCAGTTTCTTTGTATTCATTGATACCAAGTTATATTCTCTTTTAGTTTGCATAGTTTTACAGATAATTTGTTTGTCTTCTCCAGTCTTTGTAACTGTTAATTCCTCATGATTACTTTGATAATCTCCAATATACCTCTTTTTGCTTGTTGTTTCTGCACCGATTGCAGTATCTTCTGGTTGATTTCCAATACCAGGTTGGTAATCTTCCCTTTGGATGGAATTTGTAGTATCATACAGTAAGTTGTTTTTTTCTTGACAAACTGTTCTCCGTATCCTTAGACCTGAGCGGTTGTTTCTTCCGTTTAATGAGATGTTAGGCTCAACTTCAGATGGCACAATTTGAGTATCATTAAAGTCACTATGTATATTGCATGGATGATTCCAGGCTATACATCCCTTTCCATTTTGAGTATTACTTACTATTGGTTCCTGAGATACATTCCGGTTATTTTGTGTCAAATTGCAAAAAACACAATTGATGGACAGAATGTAGAACAATGTCATACATTCACCCCAGTACAAGGATCTGGGCCTAAATCCATCGTTTTTTGCACTCCACACCACCCTGGGTTAGACACTGGCTATATGCAAATCAGCTCTGACCCTGTGCCTCATGGGAACAGTCCAGTCCGAACTACCAAGCCATGTCTTTCCCAGACCGGAATCAAGCATCCAAGGACCGGTTTCTGGCTATCAGCCTTCATCAGCCTGGATAGCTTGACTCCAGTGGTGTGGAGAGCCTGGGACTCACGTCTGAGCATCCCCAGCCCACTCGGGGTGAAATTGCAAAAAACACAATTGATGGACAGAATGTAGAACAATGTCATACATTCACCCCAGTACAAGGATCTGGGCCTAAATCCATCGTTTTTTGCACTCCACACCACCCTGGGTTAGACACTGGCTATATGCAAATCAGCTCTGACCCTGTGCCTCATGGGAACAGTCCAGTCCGAACTACCAAGCCATGTCTTTCCCAGACCGGAATCAAGCATCCAAGGACCGGTTTCTGGCTATCAGCCTTCATCAGCCTGGATAGCTTGACTCCAGTGGTGTGGAGAGCCTGGGACTCACGTCTGAGCATCCCCAGCCCACTCGGGGTGAAATTGCAAAAAACACAATTGATGGACAGAATGTAGAACAATGTCATACATTCACCCCAGTACAAGGATCTGGGCCTAAATCCATCGTTTTTTGCACTCCACACCACCCTGGGTTAGACACTGGCTATATGCAAATCAGCTCTGACCCTGTGCCTTATGGGAACAGTCCAGTCCGAACTACCAAGCCATGTCTTTCCCGGACCGGAATCAAGCATCCAAGGACCGGTTTCTGGCTATCAGCCTTCATCAGCCTGGATAGCTTGACTCCAGTGGTGTGGAGAGCCTGGGACTCACGTCTGAGCATCCCCAGCCCACTCGGGGTGAAATTGCAAAAAACACAATTGATGGACAGAATGTAGAACAATGTCATACATTCACCCCAGTACAAGGATCTGGGCCTAAATCCATCGTTTTTTGCACTCCACACCACCCTGGGTTAGACACTGGCTATATGCAAATCAGCTCTGACCCTGTGCCTCATGGGAACAGTCCAGTCCGAACTACCAAGCCATGTCTTTCCCAGACCGGAATCAAGCATCCAAGGACCGGTTTCTGGCTATCAGCCTTCATCAGCCTGGATAGCTTGACTCCAGTGGTGTGGAGAGCCTGGGACTCACGTCTGAGCATCCCCAGCCCACTCGGGGTGAAATTGCAAAAAACACAATTGATGGACAGAATGTAGAACAATGTCATACATTCACCCCAGTACAAGGATCTGGGCCTAAATCCATCGTTTTTTGCACTCCACACCACCCTGGGTTAGACACTGGCTATATGCAAATCAGCTCTGACCCTGTGCCTCATGGGAACAGTCCAGTCCGAACTACCAAGCCATGTCTTTCCCAGACCGGAATCAAGCATCCAAGGACCGGTTTCTGGCTATCAGCCTTCATCAGCCTGGATAGCTTGACTCCAGTGGTGTGGAGAGCCTAGGACTCACGTCTGAGCATCCCCAGCCCACTCGGGGTGAAATTGCAAAAAACACAATTGATGGACAGAATGTAGAACAATGTCATACATTCACCCCAGTACAAGGATCTGGGCCTAAATCCATCGTTTTTTGCACTCCACACCACCCTGGGTTAGACACTGGCTATATGCAAATCAGCTCTGACCCTGTGCCTCATGGGAACAGTCCAGTCCGAACTACCAAGCCATGTCTTTCCCAGACCGGAATCAAGCATCCAAGGACCGGTTTCTGGCTATCAGCCTTCATCAGCCTGGATAGCTTGACTCCAGTGGTGTGGAGAGCCTGGGACTCACGTCTGAGCATCCCCAGCCCACTCGGGGTGAAATTGCAAAAAACACAATTGATGGACAGAATGTAGAACAATGTCATACATTCACCCCAGTACAAGGATCTGGGCCTAAATCCATCGTTTTTTGCACTCCACACCACCCTGGGTTAGACACTGGCTATATGCAAATCAGCTCTGACCCTGTGCCTCATGGGAACAGTCCAGTCCGAACTACCAAGCCATGTCTTTCCCAGACCGGAATCAAGCATCCAAGGACCGGTTTCTGGCTATCAGCCTTCATCAGCCTGGATAGCTTGACTCCAGTGGTGTGGAGAGCCTGGGACTCACGTCTGAGCATCCCCAGCCCACTCGGGGTGAAATTGCAAAAAACACAATTGATGGACAGAATATAGAACAATGTCATACATTCACCCCAGTACAAGGATCTGGGCCTAAATCCATCGTTTTTTGCACTCCACACCACCCTGGGTTAGACACTGGCTATATGCAAATCAGCTCTGACCCTGTGCCTCATGGGAACAGTCCAGTCCGAACTACCAAGCCATGTCTTTCCCAGACCGGAATCAAGCATCCAAGGACCGGTTTCTGGCTATCAGCCTTCATCAGCCTGGATAGCTTGACTCCAGTGGTGTGGAGAGCCTGGGACTCAGGTCTGAGCATCCCCAGCCCACTCGGGGTGAAATTGCAAAAAACACAATTGATGGACAGAATGTAGAACAATGTCATACATTCACCCCAGTACAAGGATCTGGGCCTAAATCCATCGTTTTTTGCACTCCACACCACCCTGGGTTAGACACTGGCTATATGCAAATCAGCTCTGACCCTGTGCCTCATGGGAACAGTCCAGTCCGAACTACCAAGCCATGTCTTTCCCAGACCGGAATCAAGCATCCAAGGACCGGTTTCTGGCTATCAGCCTTCATCAGCCTGGATAGCTTGACTCCAGTGGTGTGGAGAGCCTGGGACTCACGTCTGAGCATCCCCAGCCCACTCGGGGTGAAATTGCAAAAAACACAATTGATGGACAGAATGTAGAACAATGTCATACATTCACCCCAGTACAAGGATCTGGGCCTAAATCCATCGTTTTTTGCACTCCACACCACCCTGGGTTAGACACTGGCTATATGCAAATCAGCTCTGACCCTGTGCCTCATGGGAACAGTCCAGTCCGAACTACCAAGCCATGTCTTTCCCAGACCGGAATCAAGCATCCAAGGACCGGTTTCTGGCTATCAGCCTTCATCAGCCTGGATAGCTTGACTCCAGTGGTGTGGAGAGCCTGGGACTCACGTCTGAGCATCCCCAGCCCACTCGGGGTGAAATTGCAAAAAACACAATTGATGGACAGAATGTAGAACAATGTCATACATTCACCCCAGTACAAGGATCTGGGCCTAAATCCATCGTTTTTTGCACTCCACACCACCCTGGGTTAGACACTGGCTATATGCAAATCAGCTCTGACCCTGTGCCTCATGGGAACAGTCCAGTCCGAACTACCAAGCCATGTCTTTCCCAGACCGGAATCAAGCATCCAAGGACCGGTTTCTGGCTATCAGCCTTCATCAGCCTGGATAGCTTGACTCCAGTGGTGTGGAGAGCTGGCTTTTGTAGTTCGGACTGTTCGGACTGGACTGTTCCCATGGGGCAACAGGGTCAGAGCTGATTTGCATATCGCCATTGTCTAACCCAGGGTGGTGTGGAGTGCAAAAAAACGATGGATTTGGGCCCAGATCTTTTGACTGGGGGAGTGTGTGACATTGATCCACATTCACTCCATCACTTGTTGTTTTTGCAATTGCCGCCTTAAGTGCGCTGGGGATGCCCAGACGTGGGTCCCAGGCACTCCACACCACTTGGAGTCAAGCTAGCCGGGCTGAAGAGAGGTGTTACCTCGAAACCGGTCTGGTCCTCGGATGCTTGATTCCGTTCTGGGAAGGACATGGCTTTTGTAGTTCGGACTGGACTGTTCCCATGGGGCAACAGGGTCAGAGCTGATTTGCATATCGCCATTGTCTAACCCAGGGTGGTGTGGAGTGCAAAAAAACGATGGATTTGGCCCAGATCTTTTGACTGGGGGAGTGTGTGACATTGATCCACATTCAGTCCATCACTTGTTGTTTTTGCAATTGCCGCCTTAAGTGCGCTGGGGATGCCCAGACGTGGGTCCCAGGCACTCCACACCACATGGAGTCAAGCTAGCCGGGCTGAAGAGAGGTGTTACCTCGAAACCGGTCCGGTCCTCGGATGCTTGATTCCGTTCTGGGAAGGACATGGCTTTTGTAGTTCGGACTGGACTGTTCCCATGGGGCAACAGGGTCAGAGCTGATTTGCATATCGCCATTGTCTAACCCAGGGTGGTGTGGAGTGCAAAAAAACGATGGATTTGGGCCCAGATCTTATGACTGGGGGAGTGTGTGTCATTGATCCACATTCAGTCCATCACTTGTTGTTTTTGCAATTGCCGCCTTAAGTGCGCTGGGGATGCCCAGACGTGGGTCCCAGGCACTCCACACCACTTGGAGTCAAGCTAGCCGGGCTGAAGAGAGGTGTTACCTCGAAACCGGTCCGGTCCTCGGATGCTTGATTCCGTTCTGGGAAGGACATGGCTTTTGTAGTTCGGACTGGACTGTTCCCATGGGGCAACAGGGTCAGAGCTGATTTGCATATCGCCATTGTCTAACCCAGGGTGGTGTGGAGTGCAAAAAAACGATGGATTTGGGCCCAGATCTTTTGACTGGGGGAGTGTGTGACATTGATCCACATTCAGTCCATCACGTGTTGTTTTTGCAATTGCCGCCTTAAGTGCGCTGGGGATGCCCAGACGTGGGTCCCAGGCACTCCACACCACTTGGAGTCAAGCTAGCCGGGCTGAAGAGAGGTGTTACCTCGAAACCGGTCCGGTCCTCGGATGCTTGATTCCGTTCTGGGAAGGACATGGCTTTTGTAGTTCGGACTGGACTGTTCCCATGGGGCAACAGGGTCAGAGCTGATTTGCATATCGCCATTGTCTAACCCAGGGTGGTGTGGAGTGCAAAAAAACGATGGATTTGGGCCCAGATCTTTTGACTGGGGGAGTGTGTGACATTGATCCACATTCAGTCCATCACTTGTTGTTTTTGCAATTGCCGCCTTAAGTGCGCTGGGGATGCCCAGACGTGGGTCCCAGGCACTCCACACCACTTGGAGTCAAGCTAGCCGGGCTGAAGAGAGGTGTTACCTCGAAACCGGTCCGGTCCTCGGATGCTTGATTCCGTTCTGGGAAGGACATGGCTTTTGTAGTTCGGACTGGACTGTTCCCATGGGGCAACAGGGTCAGAGCTGATTTGCATATCGCCATTGTCTAACCCAGGGTGGTGTGGAGTGCAAAAAAACGATGGATTTGGGCCCAGATCTTTTGACTGGGGGAGTGTGTGACATTGATCCACATTCAGTCCATCACTTGTTGTTTTTGCAATTGCCGCCTTAAGTGCGCTGGGGATGCCCAGACGTGGGTCCCAGGCACTCCACACCACTTGGAGTCAAGCTAGCCGGGCTGAAGAGAGGTGTTACCTCGAAACCGTTCCGGTCCTCGGATGCTTGATTCCGTTCTGGGAAGGACATGGCTTTTGTAGTTCGGACTGGACTGTTCCCATGGGGCAACAGGGTCAGAGCTGATTTGCATATCGCCATTGTCTAACCCAGGGTGGTGTGGAGTGCAAAAAAACGATGGATTTGGGCCCAGATCTTTTGACTGGGGGAGTGTGTGACATTGATCCACATTCAGTCCATCACTTGTTGTTTTTGCAATTGCCGCCTTAAGTGCGCTGGGGATGCCCAGACGTGGGTCCCAGGCACTCCACACCACTTGGAGTCAAGCTAGCCGGGCTGAAGAGAGGTGTTACCTCGAAACCGGTCCGGTCCTCGGATGCTTGATTCCGTTCTGGGAAGGACATGGCTTTTGTAGTTCGGACTGGACTGTTCCCATGGGGCAACAGGGTCAGAGCTGATTTGCATATCGCCATTGTCTAACCCAGGGTGGTGTGGAGTGCAAAAAAACGATGGATTTGGGCCCAGATCTTTTGACTGGGGGAGTGTGTGACATTGATCCACATTCAGTCCATCACTTGTTGTTTTTGCAATTGCCGCCTTTAGTGCGCTGGGGATGCCCAGACGTGGGTCCAAGGCACTCCACACCACTTGGAGTCAAGCTAGCCGGGCTGAAGAGAGGTGTTACCTCGAAACCGGTCCGGTCCTCGGATGCTTGATTCCGTTCTGGGAAGGACATGGCTTTTGTAGTTCGGACTGGACTGTTCCCATGGGGCAACAGGGTCAGAGCTGATTTGCATATCGCCATTGTCTAACCCAGGGTGGTGTGGAGTGCAAAAAAACAATGGATTTGGGCCCAGATCTTTTGACTGGGGGAGTGTGTGACATTGATCCACATTCAGTCCATCACTTGTTGTTTTTGCAATTGCCGCCTTAAGTGCGCTGGGGATGCCCAGACGTGGGTCCCAGGCACTCCACACCACTTGGAGTCAAGCTAGCCGGGCTGAAGAGAGGTGTTCCCTCGAAACCGGTCCGGTCCTCGGATGCTTGATTCCGTTCTGGGAAGGACATGGCTTTTGTAGTTCGGACTGGACTGTTCCCATGGGGCAACAGGGTCAGAGCTGATTTGCATATCGCCATTGTCTAACCCAGGGTGGTGTGGAGTGCAAAAAAACGATGGATTTGGGCCCAGATCTTTTGACTGGGGGAGTGTGTGACATTGATCCACATTCAGTCCATCACTTGTTGTTTTTGGTTATTTTGTGTCTGCATTTTTTTCCCAAGGGGTAAATTTCCAACGATTATTTTGGCCACATTATCATTCCGTTTGGTTTCAGTGAGGGTATTCGGCTTGTTTTCAGTCTGGTTATCGGTCTGTTTATTAAAGATATCATAATATTTTTCACCTTTTACGCTCTTGCCCACGGTATCAAGCTGGATCTCCTTCATCTCACTTTTTGTCGGAGTTGGTTCTTCTTCGATTAAGTCTTCCGGATCAGAATCCTGGGATTCTTCTGATGGAGGGTATACATTTACAGTGTTTTGATTTTTTAACTTATTTCTGGCCTTACGGATTTTTTTCCTTTGTCTCTTTGAGAGTTTATATCCTTGGCAATTGATTTTTTCCTTTTCTGTAATTGTTTGTCCGAAAAGGTTTTGCGTGACTGCGGGTTGTGATTCGATATCCACTTTATGCCTTACTGTTTTTCCTTGAAGTTTTGGTATATTTACCTCTTCAGAATTAGTTTTTTTTGTTGTTTGAATAATATTATGGTCTTCAGCGGCTGTGTGGTTTGACCTGCTCCGACTATTTCGCCTGTGTTTTTAATAAGAATTAGATCTTTTACATCTTCCAATATGGTGTTTACTACCTCGGGTATGGTTGAAAGTTTATTTATGATTGGTTCACAGGGACACTCCGGGTAATTAGTTGCTGCATGTTCTTGGGCTTTAATTATTAAGCAGTTCAGCGCCGACAACTTTCTGTCTATTCCGGAAACTGCATTAGCCATTACTCCGAGTATATCAATTTGTGTATCCATTTTGTTTGACTGGTATGTCAGTGCTTCTAGTATTAGCATAGACGTTTGATAGAATATGTCCCAAGTAGCTCCAGAATCACTTTTATCCTTTATCCCTCTTGAGGGATTATAATCTTTGATTGGACAAGTGAAATCCTCATCATTCAGGGTCACACAGTTTTGCTCCCTTTCCCTGTGAGTTGAGTTATTGCTTTCAAGAATTTTTGTCGATGTAGATTCTACCACATGGTTTCTTGCTATATCCAAGTCGTTGTTTCTTAATTCAAACATTTTCCGTTTTTTAGTTTTACCAACTTCGACCTCCGCTGATGATTGATGTAACGTTTCCCCTACAGTATTTCTAGGTTCCCATTCAAGCTTGTTTGATTATGAAGAATCTACTGCCAGAGCCATCGTGCTGTCGGTGACCTTATTGCTTGTTTCATCTTAGTTGTAATATTCACATTAATCTCTAATGGAATTGGCTTTTTCAAATCTGTGGATTGTTGACACATAGAAGTAGTTAGTATTGGCTCTTCGATCTCTCCTTTAACCATACCCGGTGGCTTTACGTCATTTAGCAGTGATTCATGCATTGCAGTATGATATATTAGGTCTCTATCTAGATTCAATGTTTCACTTTCTCCGCTCTTAAGTTTCATTTCTTTAATTAGAGTATTTCCATTCACTGAATCTTCTATGTCAATACCTTTTTCCACAGGGGGTCTTGATGGTTCAATTGGGATTTGTAATTGATGTTTGGATGTGTCTGATTCCATTGACATTAAAACCCCAGTAGGGTCGGTCAGGAATTCAAATTTTTGTGGTATTTTTGTTGACTTTTCAAACATCCATGCAATTGGTGAGATAAGAGTTTGAATTTGGTTTAATCCCTTTGTCTGTGCTTTACTATTTTGCACCTTGAATGCTTGGGTTTTGCGTGTCTTTTTGATCTGGGCACCTGATGATCTTATTTTCCCAGAACGCATCCCTGGTTGCTTTGATGCCAATAACTCACTTGGGGCTTCGCTCCCAAAATTAAGAAATTGATTGGTGTTGGCCAAAAGTGAGGTAAAAAGTAGAGTTCAGATGATTACTCTTCAGCCTTTTTGCCGCCTGGGGGTAGACGTGTTCTCTTCTCCACACTCCGCTCCACTGCCCCAGTTCTAACAAGGGGCGGCGGTGGCAGGAGCGGCGGCTATAGCTCCGTTGTTAGCCCCGAGGTTTGTCCGTGTTGTCCTCGAGTTAATTACTTGGCAGCCTGTTGCTCGTTTCTTGATTCTTGTTGGATCCACCGCCAACAACTCTACGCTCTCACCCTCGACTTCCTCTTGACTTCCTGTCCAGATGGCGCTGTATTCTGGTACAGAACGCAGCAGGAGGGCGAGAAAGGCAAGAAAGAGCGTGGGACCCATGACCTCACTTCGACGGCTGTTTCAGCTGCCAGTTCAGCCGTTTGTCTCCAGCCGTTTGAGGCTGGTTCCTCCCCCACCGGGCCGCAGGGATATCTAGGTAGCTGCACTGGAGAGTTCCTCCCCCACCGGGCTGCAGGGATATTAAAGTGGCTGCATGGGAGGCTTCACAATTCCCGTACCCCCGTGCACTTCATCTCACCACACCTCACCTCTTGCAGCAGTAGGGGCAGGGGGGCAGGAGAGGCTGCTACGTCGATGGCAAACAGAAAGTCACTGACTGCGGCTTATGGGCACTGCACTGCAGTCTAGTACGATAATAAGTCCGGTTTGGCAGTGCTGCTGCGGAAGAACGCGGGAGAACGCCTCTGCAGCTCCTCGCTCCTCGCCCCACTTGCTGACCAGTCGCCGTTATCCTACCTCTCTGCAGGTGCGGTCATGTGGACGCGTGGGCTCGGTCCCGTCAGAAAAGAAACGGTCTTTTCCTCAGTCTTTTCCTCGGTCTTTTCCTCGGTCTCCTCCTCGCCGTTGGCCCGGCTCGGCTCGGCCCTTTGCCTCCCCTTTGCCTGTTACGGCTATGCTGGAGCTGCTCAGGGCAGTTTGATATCTGATTAAAAAGCAGAGCCTTATTGAGCTACAGCCAGTCCACCAAATCCTTAGCTAATTTCCGATACCTCCTAACAATCCCGTTGTTCTTTGGTTAGGGCTCAGCTACCTGAAGCATGCGTCAGCCGGTTTTGCACTTCAGACCAGGAGCGTAACAAACGCCCACGCGGTGCAGGGGGGCCCCGCATTCCAGGGGGCCCCTCTCCCTCACTGACAATCACAATTTTAATTATGCCCATGTCGTGAGGCACTTATAATGCCGACTGTGTCTAACTGGGCCCGGCTCTGACCCTCTTGATTCCATGGTGCGGGGCCCCGGCCGGGGCCCCTGAAATAATTCCAAATGGTGCAGGCCCCGACCGGGGCCCGTGAAGCACTTATAAATGGTGTCTGGGGGGCCCGAGGGTCTTAAGAAATGGTGCAGGGGGGCCCCGGCCTGGGCTTATACAAATGATAGGCGGGCCTGGGGGCCCCCCAGCCGGGGCCCCTGAGGTAATTATGGTGCGTGCCTGGCTGCCTGCGTGGGCCCCGGCCGGGGTGACTACTGACTCTCACTCTGAGGCTCTTAATGTGTGCGACTATGGGCAGGCCCCCGAGATTCTTAGGACGGTGGCGGAGCAGTCGGGCCCCGGCCGGGGCCCCTGAAAGGCAATAATGGTGCATGCCTGCGTGGGCGGCGGGCCCCAGCCCGGGCCCCCATGAGGCTCAAAGAAATGCTGCCGACCCCGGGGCCGCCCCTGAGCAGGCTCTCTTATGTAAATGGCTGCAAGATAGGGTGGGTGAGCGCGGCGCTGCGCACACTTGTTTACTCTGAGTACTCGCGTATGCGCATTAGGGTGGAGGGCGGGGGCAGAGCTGGTGACCACCAATGCCCTCATTAAATTTGGGACAACACATGCGCAATCACCGCAATGAGCTCACAATCACACACACGCAATAAAAAATGCGCGTTTATTTTAGCGTTAGCATCATGATCAGGGGCGCGCGTGGCCAAGAAGAGAAGAAGACAAAGCCACGGCACGCTCCTACCAGGTGACCGTCAGGACTGTCCGAAGTCCCTCAGCGGCGGGGGATTTATTTGCCATAATAATAATTATTTAAATTGCCCAGCCCCGGCGGCCCCCTACCTGGCTAGCTGCGCTCCCCTCAGCCCCGGCTGCGGCCTGCCCATCCCGACCCGCTCGCGCCTCGGCCGCCCTAACTCTGAGCTGCAGGCCAGGCCCTCCCCGAGCCCTGCTCAGATCAGGTGAGTGTCAGTGAGACAGTGAGTCTCAAGTCTGCGTCTGACCGATGGTCCCAGCGCGCTGCGCCTAGTAGGCAGGAGTGGACTCAGGAGGACTGGAGTGGTGGTTCAGGACGGGTGGTGGCGAAGAAGACCGTCGGAGCTCGGAGGGAGTCTGTGTCTGTCTGTCTCAGTGCAAGTGGGTGGCGGTCGGGACGGGTCATGGTGGCACGGCAGACGGGCATGGTGAGGTAGTGTAGTGGGTTATTTCCTTGCTGCAGAAATCTACATGGGTATCTTAGACAAAATCTGCAAATAACACTTAGAAACTTGGAAAGCGTTACTGCTTCCTGGAAGAAATGTTAAATTGTCCTTGCTTCATTTAATAGGACAAATGAAATTAAAAGGAACGTACTGCCATTAGCCCTTGTTTTAACATCCTCACTCCCTACTAAGCACATTTTTATTAGATTTCATGACATGGTAATTGATAATCATTCGTGAATGATAAATTGGAGGATACTCATTTATTGGGAAAAAGCCAGTCGCTCCTTGAAGAAAGGAGAGAGGTGTATACCTAGCAAATGTCAATTTTTCCCATTGGATCATTCATCTGAATAAAACCCAAAGCTTCCCATTTTTCAAGTGAAGTGCTGGACAAAAACTGAATGTATTTAGCAGCTGAGATAGGATGGACTGATCTCAGCGTTGGGATGCCAGAAATTGATAAGGGGAGTATACAGATGGCAAGATGCCCAGAACCCATACTAGTTGTAGTCAGATAGAAAAGTGAAATGAATAGAATTATTTGTAAAGTGCACGTTCACACAAGGGTATCTTGGTGCTGAATAACAGATGCTTATTGTCACCCAGCTCAATGGTACTAATTTTATCGACCTCAGAAGGATGAAAGGCTGAGTGGACCTTCCAGGATTTGAACCTGCGAGCATGAGGTCAAACACAGGTCTCTACAGGGAAGATCATTGTAGGGTAGAATCTCACACAACTCTGGAGCCAACAGACATGTGAGGGGACTCCCGGACTACTGGAGGAGAGCAGAGAGTAGGAAAATAGCACCTCATTGCACTCTATTAGACTGAGGGCAGAGAGTAGGGGTCTTCAGTGGTGTAATATAGGCCCCCGCAGTCCTTGAGATGCGGGGTGCCCTAAGCTCTAGGGGGTCCCCTCAGCACAGCACCCTGATTGAGGTCGGAGGGGGCCCCTCCAAGTACCTTGCAGGGGGGCCCCTCAAGTTTCGTTACGCCACTGCTTCAGACTAGACACCCTGGATAGATAGGACTAATGAAGTATTATGGAAAACAGCACTGCTGAGAAAGACCCAGTTTCGGATTACTTCAGTTAAATCAGGTTTCATATTATTAAAGAGGACTGCTATTATTAACATGCATTAAAGGAAGTTGAATTTAGTTAATTTTAATCTAGCATTTCACAACACATTTTACACCCGCAAAGGCACAGTTCCACTCCTTGTCCAACAGTTTATTCTTCCATTTCTCTCTACCTGCAATGGATAACATTGCAGGTAATGGGTTTGCAATTTCAGTTAGAGCCTTTTGTGTCTAAACAGGGAAACCTTGCTTACAACAACATCTTTACCACAAATGCATTTAAGACAAAAAATACTTTTACCACAAATGTTTTAAACATTTTTTACAACACATATGCCTTTACCACTATATATATATATATATTACCTACTGGCGGTCGCCAGTAGGTAGTTATAACTGGGACTTAGTTTCCATGGGAAATCCGCAACATTCTATTGGAAATAACTTTGGCGCCGGTTGATGAATCTTTGTGAATTTCTCAAAGAAGATGGCCCGCTCCGCTCCGCTCCTTCCCTGAAAGTTTTGGGGGGATTCATGAAGTGGGGGCTGAGAAAAAAGGGGGGTCCCAAAACGTGTTTTCCCCATGTTATTTTCTATAGGACGATTAGACACGGCTACAGCCCGAACGGATGAACGGAATTACAAGAAATTTGGCAAAATGGTAGAGTCTGATTCGCAGATCGCCCTTTTGTTTAAATGGTGTAAATCCCTCCAGTAGTTGTTGAGAAAATCGAAATTGAAAAAGTGTATATATCTATAAGCGCGCACCGTGCGCGCACGGTGCGCACACCATGTGTGCGCGAGCGGAATTCTGATTTGCTGTTAGACGTCTGTCAACATTCCAATCGGTCGAAATCAGGAAGTGTTGGACACCATTTTTTATCGGAGGCAGAGGGCAAAAGTGGAAAGCGTGAAAAGGGGGCAGGGTAGAGAGTCCCTGACCCCCTAGGTGTTCTCAGGGGGTCCCTGAAGGACCCCTGAAGGCCAAAAAAATAAATGCATTTTTTTTTAAAAAAATCGCGAGGTGCGCGCACGTTGCGCGCACGCTCCAGCCACTATTTTGTGTAGTTTCAGAAAATTGTGAAAAACGAAAGCGGAGAACGTAGCAAAGGAAGCAGGGTAGAGTCTCCCTGACCCCCTAGGCCTTCTCAGGGGGTCCCTGAAGGACCACGAAGGGCAAAAAAATATTTTTTGGGGGAAAAAAAATCGCGAGGTGCGTGCACGTTACGCCAACGTTGCGCGCATCCTACAGCCGCCATTTTGTGTAGTTTCAGAAGAGAGTGAAAAACAAAAGCGGTGAACGTGGAAAAGGAGGCAGGGTAGAGTCTCCCTGACCCCCTAGGCCTTCTCAGGGGGTCCCTGAAGGACCCCAAAGGGCAAAAAAAACATTAAAAAAAAAACATTTGCGAGGTGCGCGCACGGTGCACACACATTAGAAAAAAAAAAAAAATACATTTAAATAACAAGTTCGTATGTTTAGATGTTTGGTGGCTCTAAAAAGAGCCGTTGTGTTCATTGAGTGTTTTTTGTACCTACAAGTAAGTACCAATGCAGAGTCTAAAGTTTAAAATTAAGACTCTGTTCCCCTCATCTGTGAAATGTACACCATCTCTCCTATAGATGCTTTGCATGTTGTAACACAAGTTGTTGTGGGATATAGAACCCATACCATAGTCTCTGAGGAAAGCAGAAATGGACTTATTCACATGTTTCCTTGCTTTCTCAATCTGCTGACAATATTGGTTGGACCAGTTCCATTTTTGCCTTTGGCATGTATTAGAATATACCAAGGCAGTTTGTGGAAAAAGTGACATCAATTGCCCAAAGGTGTCCTTTAAAAGCATTTCCAGACCACCCCAGTCAAAGTGCCTAGGTCATTGCCACCACAGTGCACAATTATGAGGTCAGGGTGTGGGAGATGCATAAAGGATTTTACCAATTGTATCAATTGGTGACATCTAAATCCTCTCTGGCCAATCCACATAATATCCACATTTGGTAAATCAAGGTTGAGAAAGCATCTATTTGCTGCATACCTTTCACTCCAGAAAATATAGCTATGTCCTACAATCCATACTCTAAGCATCTTGAAGGCAGATCTGGTTGTACTCAGATGGGCTCTGGAGATGAAATGGCAGTTTGAAAAAAAAATGGGAGTTTAGAAAAAAAATGTGGTTGAGATTCAGTGCACTTGAAAAACAGGAAATGCTTGGTGGTTTCTGATAATTTAACATTGAAAACTAGGGTGCATACTACTGTTTTTTAAAAGGAATAATACTATTGGTTTAGAAAAAGTCATTGAAAAGAACATTGCACAGGATAACCTGGAATATTGAGAAGTCAAACACACTAGCTGCTTTGGTTTGCAGCATTGAGAGATTAACTTTTCACCTTTTGAGTTCAGTTAGTTGTTCTATGGAGAGTTGCCATGGTAACAGGCAGAGAGAGCAGTGGGGGAAGGTTGTTAGTGTTGAAATGTACAACCAATTAAAATGTTAGTTTGGTTTTGAATTTGTGTGGGAAGAAATTTAATTGGTTATGTACAGGGATATGTGTGAAAAATGAGAGGGAATCAGGGCCATTTTGTGGTTGCAGTGTCTGAGGTACATTTCAGAGATTCTGCTTAAGAAAATCTGGTGTGCGATTGACACTGTTCTAAATCTTCAAAAGCATTTTTAAAGGTGAGTTATTAGTTTGTAAGGGGATATATGTTGTGCACCGTAAGTTAATAATAAAAATGTGTTGTAATTTGGATGTTACTCACTTTCCCTCTCTTTCATTCTCTCTCACTGTCTTCCTTTCTCTCCACCACTGTTCTTTTTCCTTCCTCTCTTTTTCTATAAATCCTTCTGTTTCACTTACTCCTTTATCCTTTTTCTTAATATGCTTTTTTTTCTATCACTCTCCTTTCCTTACCCTCATATCTTTTTCCTCACTGTTATTATCCCTTTCCTTTATTCCTCTTTTCTAACTCCTTCTCTCCATCTGATTTACTTCCTTTTGTTTATTTCTTCCATCTCATTGTCTCCCTCTTTCTCTCTCCCTCACCCTTGCTCTCTTTATACAACACTACTAGCAAGACCCCCTTCCCCTCCCCTTCACTGTAGTAATCATTTGACTGAATTGCAAAGATTTTTGTTATGTGTCTAAGGTCACAGTGTGAGTATCATGTTTGGATGTAATGCTGCCAAAAAAGTAATGCTGTAAATTGTAAATGTATTTTGAAAATGACTCAGGTTTTTCCACTGTAATGTAGTCTCTTAAAAGTTTTTGTGTGGTAAATGGGTTTTGGTATAATGTATGGTTTTAAAATTTTTGTCCAGGATCACACTGTGTGTCTGTGTAAATTAAAGAATTATATTTGCACCTTTTTCTATAATCTCACCTGTGTCTCCTCACAGTCTACTTCTCTCTGCTTATACTGTCTTCTTTCTTCTGATATTGTGTCTCATGTTTGGATGTAATGCTGGCAAAAAAGTAATGCTGCAAATTGGAAATGTATTTTGAAAATCACTCAGGTTTCTGCACTGTATTGTAGTGCTCAAAAAGATAGGCTGTGTTCTGTCTCCTAAAGTTTTTCGTGTGGTAAATGTGTTTTGGTTAAATGTATGGTTTTATACTTTTTGTCCAGGATCACACTGAGTGTCTGTGTAAATTAAAGAATTATATTTGCACTTTTTTCTATAATCTCCCCTATCTCTCCTCACAGTCTACCTCTCTCTGCTTATACTGTCCTTTGTTTTCTGAAATTTCCACTCTTTCCTTATTTTTTCTTGTCTTTCTTGAGAGTGCTATTTTTTTTAACTGTTTCTTCTGTTCCCTCTGTTGTGGTTGTCTTTACTGTCCCCTAATGTTCCTCTTTCATTTTATACTCCCTCCTCTGCTTTCTTAATAATACTCTCTGTTTTATTAGACCTCCTCTTAGCAATGACCCATTTAATATAGATAGAGTGCTGTATACACTATCGGCAGATTTACAAGCATATTGGGCCTCTTTCTTCCTGTATTGTGTCTCATGTTTGGATGTAATGCTGGCAAAAAACTAATGGTGCATATTGGAAATTTATTTTGGAAATGAGTTAGGTTTCTGCATTGTAATGTAGTGCTCATATTCATGGGCTGTGTTCTGTCTCTTAAACGTTTTTCTGTGGTATATGTGTTTTGGTGAAATGTATGGTTTTAACATTTTTGACTAAGGTCACACTGAGTGTCTGTGTAAATTAAAGAAATATATTTGCACATTTTTCGATAATGTCATGTGTGTCTCCTCACAGTTTCCATCTCTCTGCTTATAGGGTACTCTTTATTTTGATATTGTGTCTCATGTTTTGATTAAATGCTGGAATAGAAATAGTGCTGTAAATTGGAAATGTATTTTCTGTCTGCACTATCCCTCTCTCTCTGGCTACACCCTATGCCTGCACCCTCTCATGTGCATCTGCAGAGGCCTATTATGATATGTCTGCTGGTGTGTATTAGACAGCGCTTACATGTTAAATCTTTTCCTTCTCTGCCTGTAGTCTCTCACCCTCTGTGTGTACCATTTTATCTCTGTCTTCACTATCTCCCCCTCTGTGTGCTTCAATTAGCCTCTGCATGTAACATTTCTCTCCCTGTTTCCAGAATTTCTTCTCTGTTGTACCATTGTATCCTCTGTGTGTACAATGTCTGTGTCTACTTGCACTATCTGTGTTTCTGCTTGAACAATCTCACCCTTTCTCTGCGCCACCTTTTCTCTGACTGCACCATCTCTCCCTCTGCCTGCAGCCCTGCACCATCTATCCTCTGATTGTACCAGTTTACTCTCTGCCTGCAGTATCTAATTTTCTGTCTGCACCAACCCTCTCCCACTGCCTGCACCCTCTTATGTGCATCTGCAGAGGCATATTATGATATGGCTGCTGGTGTGTATTAGACGGTGTTTACATGTTAAATATGTTCCTTCTCTGCCTGTAGTCTCGCACCCTCTGTGTGTACCATTTTATCTATGTCTTCACTATCTCCCCCTCTGTGTGCTCCAATTGGCCTCTGCATGTAACATTTCTCTCACTGTTTCCTGCATTTCTTCTCTGTTGTACCATTTTATCCTGTGTGTACCATGTCTGTGTCTGCTTGCACTATCTGTGTTTCTGCTTGGACCATCTCACCCTTTCTCTGCACCACCTTTTCTCTGACTGCACCATCTCTCCCTCTGCCTGCAGCCCTGCATCATCTATCCTCTGATTGTACCAGTTTACTCTCTGCCTGCAGTATCTCATTTTCTGTCTGCACCAACCCTCTCCCACTGCGTCCACCCTCTCATGTGCATATGCAGAGGCCTATTATGATGTGGCTGCTGGTGTGTATTAGACAGCGCTTACATGTTAAACCTTTTCCTTCTCTGCCTGTAGTCTCGCACCCTCTGTGTGTGCCATTTTATCCCTGTCTTCACTATCTCCCCTCTGTGTGCTCCAATTAGCCTCTGCATGTAACATTTCTCTCACTGTTTCCAGCATTTCTTCTCTGTTGTACCATTTTATCCTCTGTGTGTACCATGTCTGTGTCTGCTTGCACTATCTGTGTTTCTGCTTGAACCATCTAACCCTTTCTCTGCACCACCTTTTCTCTGACTGCACCATCTCTCCCTCTGCCTGCAGCCCTGCACCATCTATCCTCTGATTGTACCAGTTTACTCTCTGCCTGCAGTATCTCATTTTCTATCTGCACCAACCCTCTCCCACTGCCTGCACCCTCTCATGTGCATCTGCAGAGGCCTATTATGATATGGCTACGGGTGTGTTTATTAGACAGCGCTTACATGTTAAATCTTTTCCTTCTCTGCCTGTAGTCTCGCACCCTCTGTGTGTACCATTTTATCTCTGTCTTCACTATCTCCCCCTCTGTGTGCTCCAATTAGACTCTGCATGTAACATTTCTCTCACTGTTTCCAGCATTTCTTCTCTGTTGTACCATTTTATCCTCTGTGTGTACCATGTCTGTATCTGCTTGCACTATCCGTGTTTCTGCTTGAACCATCTCACCCTTTCTCTGCACCACCTTTTCTCTGACTGCACCATCTCTCCCTCTGCCTGCAGCGCTGCACCATCTCTTACTCTGATTGTACCAGTTTACTCTCTGCCTGCAGTATCTCATTTTCTGTCTGCACCAACCCCCTCCCACTGCCTGCACCCTCTCATGTGCATCTGCAGAGGCCTATTATGATATGGCTGCTGTTGTGTATTATCTGGATTATACTTGATTGATTTTGTTGAGACAAAGATTAGTGCAGATCTTAATTGTGTGAAATAGGTTAAGAAGAGAATATGCTCAAAATTTACCCCAATATCCTTTATTTCAAAAGGTTGTGGTAGGTCAAAAAAGAAGATATGAGAATAATTGTAGTGAGGTTGTAGAGAAAAGAAAAAAACTAGATGAACCAGAAATTGCAAGCAAAAAGAAAAAGGATAGTATTGAAGAGGTTGTTGGATTTCAGTTTGAAAACAGTTCTGGTGTCAACTGCTATGCTAATGTAGTGGTTAATGTTGTTTTTTTTCTTCAAACTTTACAACAACAGATGGTTGAAAGTCGGGATCAAAGATTTTGTTGTTTGTTGAATTCTGTCTTTGAGAAATGTAGAAGTGATAAAACAAAAATAGAAAGTGTTTCTGATATTCGAAATGTTTTAGACATATGTTCTGGAGTAAATCAATTTTAGCAGAATATTCAGCAAGATTGTCAGGAATTTCTTATGTATATGCTTGTTGTATTGCATGATGAAGGTATAGATATTGTAAATATTTTTGGTGTTTCTTATAAATGGCAACATGACTGTGACAATTGTTCGTTTTCAAGTAGTACTGAAATAGACACTGAAAGATTTATATAATTGACATTACCAGACTGCAAATCAGTGACTTTTAATAATCTAGTTAGAGAAGCAAATCAAAACATGGTCTGTACCCAATGTAACTCAGAAATGTTATCAAAATTATTTATACAAAGATATGGACAGTATGAAATTTTAATGCACCAACAATGCAGACCTGATGGAACAAAATTGACAACTTTAATTAAAAAGTTTGTGGCATCTCAAATATCAATTTCAGGAATAACTTTTGTAACTGTAGCAAATATTTTCCATGATGGTTCTTCTACAACATCAGGACATTACACAGCTTACTTAAAATATGCAAAAGGCTGGACTCATTGTAATGATACTCAATTGACTTTTAAACAACGTTTGCCTTTTGACTTACCAAATTCTTATCTAGTGTTTTTACAACCCAAATTGTATGGAAAACAATTGGCCTAGGAGGATTAGTGCTGTAAAAAAATGTTAATCTGCTATTGAGAATTACTTTGCAAGTGAGGGTGATTAGGATAAAAAAACTTGTACTTGTTATAGAGGTAGTGTAAGTGTATCACATTGTGAGTGATATGAGTATTACAGGAAATGTTGATCATGAGTGAGGCAGAGGTGTTTTAGATTTGTTGTAGTTGTTGGAGATGTTGGTGACATGTAAAGGTTTCTTTTAATGGTATACAGCTCCTTGGCAAGATAAAGGATGAGCAGAGCGTGATCGGCATACCAGATGATCTTGAGGTTTTGATAGCATGCTATTTGTTTAAGGTTCTATGTTCGTGATAAATAGCATTGGGTGGAGGTATAACAATTGTTAGATGGTCTAAAAGATGTGGGTGCTTTTGTTTCAGAAGGATCGGGAAATGGACGCTTAAGAGTACTATTAAGTAACTTCCAAACTAAGGATTTCACAGATACTATTTGGCCATGAGGAATAGTATCTCAAACAAAAAATGACTATTTCTGGTAAATGTTATTAGCATATGTTTGGACATCACTTTATTTAGAGTGTATAAGAAAGAAGTAGTAATGTTTTGTTACTTTGTGATTGTTGTTGACATTCCTTACTTACATAAGAAATTACTGTTCGAAAAAGACATTTAAGATATGTTTTTTTCTAATTGTTACATTGTTAATGAAAATGTTGAATGGATTTTTTAAACACAATCTGTTTGATTGTGTTTTTTTTGCCCACTGTCATATGATGAGTTGTATTGAACTCACTGTTTTTAGTGAAATTCAATATATTCTAAGAACAGCAAAATAAAATATATAACATATTGTACAAAATATTTTGTATTTTGTATTTTGAAATATATATTATAACTCAATTGTTTCTTCTCTTCCACAGATAGTATATTTATAATGTAAGTACGACAAACAAAAAATACTTTTTCATCACTTTCTTACTTCTCTTTCTCTCTATCCTTTATTCACTGTCTCTCTTACTTCTTTATCTTTCCTCATCTTACTCTTCTTCCCTCATTCTACTTACTCCCCTTCATTCACCTTTACACTCCTTCTCTCACCATCAGTACTCTTCCTTCACCCTCACTCCTCTTGTCCAACTCCCTCTTTCCTCTGTCTGTCCCTCACTTGTCTTTCCTATCTTCCTCCATCACTACCCTTGTCTTGCTGTATTGATCAGTCTCTTCTCACTGCCCCCTTACTCTCTTTCCTTCACATCATCACTCAGTGACCTCCACTCACTCAACTTCTTTCACTTCCTCACTCCCTTTCGCTCACTGCCCTTTTCTTTCTCCATTCGTCTCTAACTCTCTTCCTCTGTGTAAGTCAGTGTAACTGATTTCCTCCTTCACAGTCCGTCACTCTCCGTCTGTTTGTCTCTTTTACTGTCTCCCTCTCTCTCCACCAGTCTTCCTTTTCTTTTCTCTCTCTTTCCATAAATCTTTCTCTGTCACTTACTTCTTTTTCCTTTCTCTTAATATGCTTCTTTTTCCATCACTGCCCTTCCCTCACTCTTATATCCCTTCCCTCACTATCACTGCCCTTCATTCAATCTGAGTCTCCTTCCTCCACTTCATGTTCTCTTCTCTCTGCATCACTCTCATTCCATTTCTCCTGCACCCATTCCCTTACTCATCCTCACACTCTTTCGCTCACTCCATCCGTAAATTCCCTTCCCTTATTCCCGTTTCCTCAATCCCTTTTGGTAACTCTCATTCCTTTAGTCTCTCACTCCTTTCACTCCATTACTCAGTTCCTCTCTCCCTCTGTGTTTCTCCCTCACCCTTCCTTTCTTTCCCTTTCTGTTTTTATACACTTCTACTTTCTTTTGTATTATGAAATATATATTATAACTCAATTTTTTCTTGTCTTCCACCGATACTATATTTATACAAAAGAATTCTATTAAGTTGTCATTATTTATAAGGAAAGTATGACAAACAGAAAATACTTTTTCTTCACTCTCTTACTTCTCTTTCTCTCTTTCCTATTCTTTAATCTCTCTCTTACTCTTCTTCCTCTACTCATCTTACTCTCCTTTTCTCATTCTCATTATTGCCCTTCATTCAGGTTTATAGTCTTTCTGTGACTATCAGTACTCTCTCTTCACCGTCACTCACCTTGTCCAACTCCCTCTTTCCCCTGCCTGTCTCTCACTTCTCTTTCCTATGTTCCTCCATCACTACCCTTGTGTTACTGTATTGTTTAGTCTCTTCTCACTCCCCCTTACTCTATTTCCATAACATCAACCCTCACTCACCTTCCCTCATTCCACTTCTCTCACTCCCTCACTCCCTTTTGCTCAATTATCTTCCTTTATTCCTTCCCTCACTCTTCTTTCCTCCATCTGTCTCTAAATCTCTTGCTCTGTCTCAGTCACTATAAGAGATTTACTCCTTCACACTCCCTCACTCTCCTTCTGTTTGTCTCTTTCACTGTTTTCCTCTCTCTTCACTACTCTTCCTTTTATTTTTTCTCTCTCTTTCTATAAATATGCTTCTTTTTCAATCACTCCCTTTCCCTCAATCTTATATCCCTTCCCTCACTGTCACTGCCCTTCATTTAATCTGAGTCCTTTCCCCCCACTTCATGTTCTCCTCACTGTACATCAGTCCCATTCCCTTTTCTCTTGCTTCTATTCCCTTACTCACCCTCATTCTCTTTCATTTACTCCATCTGACAATACCCTTCCCTTATTCCCCTTTCCTCATTCCTTTTTGCTAACTCTCATTCCTTTAGTCTGTCACTCCCCTGCACTCCTTTTCCCTCTTTCTCTGTCTCACTCAGTCTAACTACTTCACTCCTTGTCACTCACTTGCGGAGTCTCCTTCTCTTACTGTCTCACTCTTTCCTTTTCTCTCTTCCCTCACCCTTCCTTTATTTCCCTTTCTGTTTCTTTCACTTCTACTTTCTTTTGTATTGTGAATTATATATTATAACTCCATTTTTTCTTGTCTTCCACAGATACTATATTTATAATAAAAAGTACTAATAACTTGTCATTATTTATAAGGTAAGTATGACAAACAAAAGAAATACCTTTTAATCACTCTATTATTTCTCTATCTCTCATTCCCTTTCTTCACTCTCTCTTTTACTCACCTTCCTTTTTTCATATTACTCCTCTTTCCTCATTCTCCTTACTCCTTTTTATTCACCTTTACACTCCTTCTGTCACTATCAGTAGTCTTTCTTCATCCTCACTCACCTTGTCCAACTTTGTCTTTTCCCTCTCTGTCCCTCACTTCTCTTTCATATCTTCCTCCATTACTACCCTTGTCTTGCTGTATAGCTCAGTCTCTTCTCACTCTTCCCTTACTCTTTTTCCTTCATATCTTCCCTAACTCTCTTTCACTCACTCCATCCGTCACTCCCTTTCCCTTACTCCTCTTTCCTCATTCACTTTTGCTAACTCCCATTCCTTTAGTCCCACACTCCCCTTTACTCCATTTCTCTCTCCCTCTCTCCCTCTATCTTATTCAGCCTAACCGCCTTACTCCCTCTCAGTCACTACTCTTTCTTTCTCACTCTCTCTCTCTCTTTCTCTCCCTCACCCTTCCTGTCTTTCTGTTTCTGTTTCCTTCACTCCTACTTTATCCCTCAGTCCTCTTTCTTCTCTCTTAATCTCCTTCCTTCTCTCTCATTCCCTATCACCACCCTCATACCCCTTTTCTCACTGTTACTGCCTTTCACTCACCCTCAGTACTTTTCCCTCAGTCACCTTAACTCACTCCCCTTTCCTCACTGCCTCACTGCATCTCACTTATTCTCCTTTGCTTATTCCTTCCCTCACTTTTTTCATCCATGTTTCTCTCCCTGTTTCCCTCTGTGTCAGTCAGTCTCACTGGGTCACTGCTTCTCAGTTCCTTACTTTTCCTTTCCCTCTCTCTGTCCCTCTCTCTCCCTTCGTCTTAAACTCTTTTTCTCTCTCTTTCTATGAATACTTTTCTATTCCTCACTTAGTTTCCCTGTCTCTTAATTTTCTTCCTTCTCCCTCACTCATCTTCCCTCTTCCTCATACTACTTCCCTAACTGTCACTGCTCTTCACTCACTGTCACTCCCTTTCTCCTTCTGCACTTAATCCTATCTGTATTTTTCACCACTTCACTTTCCTGCTCCTTCTTCCTCACGTCCCCTCACTCTGCCTCTCTCATTCCCCTTCCCTCACTCTTCTTCCTTTACTCCTCTTTCATCACACCCTCACTCCATCTCACTTACTCCCCTTCGTTTACTCCCTCACTCTTTTTTTTTTCATCCTTGTTTCTCTCCATGTCTACCTCTGTCTCACTCACTCTAACTGCTTTATTCCTTTTCAGTTAACAGATAACAAAGAATCTCATTGCAGAAGTTGCACCAAAGGTGGACATTGGCGAAAAGTGGCTGGATATTCAGAGCAGTCGATGAAGGAGATGCTCCTGCAGATTAAGTGCTGAGAACAGCAACTGGAGAGTTCGCTGCAAGGGTTTTGGTAGATGCCCTTGCATAGTTGTTAGAATGTACATTTTTACATTTTTTACGTTCCTAATCAATGTGTGTATACTAAAAGACTATTGTTTCTTTCGGTCTCATCTAGATAGCACACTACCACAGATTTTGCAGGTGAACTTTGGTGCATTTACTTTCTTGTGCCCCTCTGGAAAGGGGGAAAACTCTTTACTCCCCTTCTCTCACTCCCCTTTTCTAAGTTCCTCCATCCCCTCACTCCACTATTCTCTGTCTCACTCCCCATCTCTCACTTTCCATTACCCCCCTTCCCTCACCCTCATACCCCTTCCCTCACTGTGACTCCACTTCTCTTACCTTTACTCCCTTCACTCTGCTCTACTTCTCCCTTTCCATCTCTTACTCCCCTTCTCTGTCTCTGTTCCATGCTCCCCTTTCTCACTCCTCGTCTCTCACTTTTCTTTCCTTACTGCCCTTCCCTTACTCTTTCTCTCCACTTACCTCACTCCCCTACCCTTAGTCCCCTTGTTTCAGTCACTCTTTGACTCCCCTTTTCTCACTCACCATATATATATGTATATATATATATGTATATAAAAGATATAGCTCTTCTTTGAGAAGTGAGGTTAGTTCTGAAAAGAACTGTTTTTTTTTTTTTAACAATTTTATATTTTTGGGGATTTTTTCTTCAAACAAAAACAGTAAACAGGTAACAAAACATTGTTCAACTGGAACAATAATAAAAAATGAAAAAAATTATGTGTGGCTGCATACGTGCTGTGAGATCCTAATGTCGATCAAGTCCACACTTCGCTCACCAAAATATATAATTTCATTGCACTCATTACAAGAAATATGAACTTTGGCAAAATTTGGACAGAGGTCCAGCTGTCTTGTAGTTGGCGGTTGTACTGCCGAAGAGGTGCTCGGCACAGCAGGTGGAAGCTCCCTGGCCACAGCTCTAGTTGCTGCACCTGTGTAATTGATTGGATGCACGTTCTTCACATGCCTTACCATTGTATGGATGCTAAAGGAATACTTATTTTTGGGGTCTCCTCTAGATAAAACACTGCCGCAGATGACACAGGTCACTTTGGGGGCATTTACTTTTTTTTCCCCTCTGGGAATGTAAAAAATTGCCAAATGAAAGAGAGTTTCTTCTTGTCCTTTGGAGGCTCTACAACAAAGGTTTCCACCTCACTGTCCGAAGAAGACTGCTGTTCTGCCATGTTGGAATTGGATTACAGCACGATGTCTGCTCAGGTCCTTCTCCCAACAAAGTAAAAGAGATATTGAGGGAAGTGGGTGGGGTGTTTGAAGTTTCTAGAACAGAAACTGCCATGAACCAAACAAAAGTGTTGTTTTCAAGTCACATGACTTTACGTGCGCGCAACGTGCGCGCACGCATGCGCGCACAGTGCGCGACTGTCGCTTCAAAATGGCGTTTTGTCCGATTTTCAAAAAAGTTTCAAAACGTGAAAAGAAGGCAGGGAAGAGACACCCTGACTCCCTAGGTTTTCTCCGGGGGTCCCTGAAAGACTCCGATGGGCAAAACACCCCATTTAAAAAAACAAAAACAAATTGCGAGGTGCGCACACGTGGTGCGCACCCACGAGGCAGAAGTCACTCAAAAACATTACTGGAGAACGGAGGACCACTAGAAGCTAAAGAATAATCCAGTTCAAAGTCAATTTGGCCTGAACCAGACCCTCCATGACAGGGCAATCTGGAGTTGTCTGATTGTATTTCGAGCCGTTCACTATTATCTTCCAAATTTTGGTCGAGTCTCCGTCTTTTGCAGTATCATTGAAGTTTTGCCGTTTACCAAAATAAAATATATTTAATTTCTTCTTGAGGAGGTGTTTATAATATCCTATGGCTTCTAATGGATGCTTTCTATACTCTGCCAGCCTCAATATATTTTTCACACAAGGCTGTCTATTGCTTACATATTATGGGCCATATTTACAATGAAATGGCACAGCGCGGCGCTGCAAGAAATGTTGCTGTGCAAAGCGGTGTCATTTAAAAAACGCAAGGATGCCCCGTATTTACAGGAATACGGCACAGCCCAATGCTCTCCCTTGCACCAGCGCTAAAACAGCACCCGTGCGCCAACGCAGGCACCCTTGCACGATGGTGCGTTACAGAGATGATTGTTGTTGTGCAGGAAGGGACACCTTCAAAAAAGCATTCATTAATGGCGTTTTGCTCCTTATATGTGTGCTGCAGAATGCGGCGCGGGTAGAAGGAGCAAAAAGTGAGGAGAAATTAAAGTATTTCTCCTCGTTGTACACTTTTAACGCCTCCCTTGGAAAGGCGTCAGTTTTGGTGCTGCCTCGGATTTACAAATCCTTGTGAATCTGGGGCAGTGTCAAAAAGCCATGGGTGTTGCATGGATACTCTCATAGTAACCCCCATGACACGCACCTTTGATGCAGAGTACTGTGCAAAAGAGGGCCAGATTTGCAGGGCCGTGTGAAGCCATGCAAAGTGGCTTTGCGTGGCTTTGTGTCTATGGACAAGCAATCAGATTCATTAGAGCATCAAAAAAAGTGACGCTCCAATGGTGCTAGAGGCTTGTAAATATGTCCCTATGTTTTTATTGGTTTTCCATTACAGATGAGCAGGTTTTCCACCTATGACATTCACTAATCGCATTTATACATTCTTTTCCTTTGAAACAGCTGTAGAGAGATGTACTTATACGCATTTCAAAGACAATAACAATTGCTGTCCAATTATGCTGTATTGAACTTGGTGGTATACCCTTAATAGCCTCTGTACAGGTGCCTACCTTACAAATACCTCTATTATCCATATTGAACTTAATACTGTGCTCACTCTGCATTGAATTGTGGACCAACAATCACATCACATGATCATTATCAGATTAATCATCTTCAGCTGTGTCAAGGAGGAAAGGAAACCATAAAGGAGAAAAAGAAATGACTCCGTTCATCATCATTAGAGTGTGCTGTAATTGTACCTGGCTACCTGCTTTTTGGTCATTAAGCCATTCTGGAAGTTTCAAACGTCATGAGTCTAGACCAGTGTTTCCCAAACTGGTGGTCCCAGTTTCTGGTGGGCCATGAAAGAGCAATAAATAAAGATGCCTTTATATTTTAAAAAAAATAATAATACTGGAATAAAAAAACATTACTGGAGAACGTGAAAAGGAGGCAGGGTAGAGACTCCCTGACCCCCTAGGCTTTCTCAGGGGGTCCCTGAAGGACCCCAAAAGGCAGAAAACCCATTTAAAAAAAAAAATGGCTAGGTGCGTGCACGTGGCACGCACCCACGAGGCAGAAGTCACTCAAAAACAATACTGGAGAACGTGAAAAGGAGGCAGGGTAGAGACTCCCTGACCCCCTAGGCTTTCGCAGGGGGTCCCTGAAGGACCCCAAAAGGCCCCCAAAACTTTTTTTTAAAAAACAGATCGCGAGGTGCGCACACGTGGCGCGCACCCTCGAGGCAGAAGTCACTCAAAAACAATAGTGGAGAACGAGAAAAGGAGGCAGGGTAGAGACTCCCTGACCCCCTAGGCTTTCTCCTGGGATCCCTGAAGGACTCCAAAGGGCAAAAAAAAAAATTGGAAAAAAAATTACATTTGCGGGTGAGCGCACGGTGCGCGCACGTTCAAAAAAATCACAGAAAAAGGTAAATAACAAATTTGAGTGTTTATTGTTGATTGAAGATGTAGACTATACTGTTCAACTTTAACCAAATCATAAAATTAGCTGTGCCATTGCATATTACTGGATACAGTCAATCTATTATAATATACAAAGGCAGTTTGTGAAAAATAAATTTATAAAAAATATAAAAATTGATACAGTAATGAGCATGTTAAAAACTTTGGAAATTCACTGAAAAAACCATATGTTTCAGACCAGATATAGTTAGAAATTAGCGTTTAAAAAACCTTACAAATTCACTGAAAAAAACATAGGTTTCACATACGTTACAGTTAGGAATTAGCATTTAAAAAACCTTGCAAATTCACTGAAAAAACCATACGTTGCACACACGTTATAGTTAGGAATTAGCATTTAAAAAACTTTGCAAATTCACTGAAATCTTGATTGTCCAATGCATTTCGGTCGAACATCGACCTTCGTCAGGGGATAAAGCCACAGCATCTCACAGACTGAGAAGCACACTAGCCAAATTTACTCCTTTAAGGATATTAGCCCTCTAGTGGCCACCTCAACGGGCTGACTGTTACCTAAAAGCATGCCGGTACTCGTAGTGTGCCATTTGTCAATTTGTTGTTTCCCTTCAGTGGGTGATGCCGATTTGATTTTGCTGCTTTCCAAATTCTCCGGAATCCCCTTGCATTCCACTTTTAGGTTGCCTGGGGGATCTCCAAAGTCCAGTCCTTGGCGGCTGCCTGCTGCCCTGTGTGCTTTCGCAGAAACGAAGGGGGGTCCAGTCTCGGGCAGTAACGGCGCTCGTTTTGGGCGGTGCGTGACTCGAGGTGGGACCAGCCTCACAACATGAAACAGAGCCTCTCTGGGAGAAAGGAAAATGAGTCACACACATGCCGGTGAGTTTAGAAGCATTTTATTGCTGGGTGCAGCGCTGGCAAGTTCCTGATTGTCCCAATACATTTCGGTCGAACATCGACCTTCGTCAGGGGAGGAAGCCACAGTATCTCACAGACTGAGCAGCACACTAGCCAAATTTGCTCCTTTAAGGATATTATCATTCTAGTGGCCATCTCAACGGGCTGACTGTTACCTAAAAGCATGCTGGTACTCATAGTGTACAATGTGTCATTTTGATGTTTCCCTTCAGTGGGTGATGCGATTTGATTTTGCTGCTTTCCAAATTCTCGGGCATCCCCTTGCATTCCACTTTTAGGCTGCTGGCAGCCCTCCAAAGTCCAGTCCTTGGCGGCTGCCTGCTGCCCTGTGTGCTTTCGCAGAAACGAAGGGGGGTCCAGTCTCGGGCAGTAACGGCGCTCGTTTATATATATATATATATATATATATATATATATATATATATATATATATATAATATATCAAACAACAGGAAGGGTCCTTCCGGGGTCGGCTCCCTCGTCAGGTGGCGAGTTAGCCAGCGAACCCAAAAGCCAGTCAAATTCAATTCCAAATTCCACAAGTTGCTTTGTAAAGATACGCGCACTCAGGGGTTCATCGTGTGATCAAGCCAACTGTTTGGCGAATCGCGTAGCGTTAGCTTGGAATAAATACTTCATGGCAAAGATGAACCCCTGAGTGCGCGTCTGCTTACAAAGCAACTTGTGGAATTTTATATATATGTAAATGTAAATGTCATGGTACTTATAGAGCGCACTGTCACCGGCCGGCACCTTGCGGTGTCGCCTTTGCGGCTTCCTGGTGCTGATTCTCATACCGCTGTGGAACCCCTCCTGGCTTTCCCTGTGAAGTGTCAACTCCCGGGCACCCCCAGGGTGAAGCCAGGCATCCTTAGCGCTGTTGGGGCCGGTGTGGAGGCTAAGCAAGCTATTGCCCAGAGTTGCAGCGTGGGGCCCGTGATTAGAATAGGCACCGAGGCGAGAATTAACAATATATATATATATATATATATATATATATATATATATATATATAAATATATATATATATATATATATATTACCTACTGGCGGTCGCCAGTAGGTAGTTATAGTTAGGACCTAGTTTCCATAGGAAATCCTCAACATTCTATTTGGATTAACTTTGGCCCTGGTGGATGAATGTTTGCGAATTTCTCAAAGAAGATGGCTCGGTCCGCTGCGCTCCTTCCCTGAAAGTTTGGGGGGGATTGGTGAAGTGGGGGCTGAAAAAAAAGGGGTGTCCCAAAACATGTTTTCTCCATGGTTTTTTCCATAGGACGTTTAGACACGGCTACAGGTCGAACGCCTGATCGGATTTATAAGAAATTTGGCAAAACTGTAGAGTCCGGCTCGCAGATTACGCTTTTTTTGGAATGGTGTAAATGCGTTCAGTAGTTGCTGAGAAAATTAAAGTTAAAGACAATTATATATCTGTACGCGCGCACGGGTGCGCGCACTCAAGCGGCTGCGCGCGAGCGGAATTTTTTTTGCTGCGTGACGTCTGTTAACGTTCGATTCAAAGGAAATCAGGAAGTGTTGACCGCCATTTTGTCACTGCGAGTAAATATATTGTTCATTTCAAAGCGTTGGAACATGGAAAGGGGAGAAGGTAGAGATTGTTTTGCTGCGTAGGTATTTTCAGGGTGTGCAGTAAGGCCCTTAAAGGCGAAAATATATATATATATTTTTTTTTAAAGTTGCAGGGTGCGCGCAGTCGGGCGCGCACACCTATTTACATGAGTGTGAAAATGGAGATAAATCAGAAGTTTGAGTGCTTTGATATAAGGTGGCTCTGAAAAGAGCCCTTGTGTTAATTGAGTTTTTTCTGCATTTATAAGTAAGTACCGATGCAGAGCCTGATGTTGCAGAGGAAGATTCTGTTTCTGCCTTCCTTTTTACCTAGTTATGGTTTTTTCACTCCCACTCCAGGCTTTTAGTCTGTGGATGGAAAACCATGAACCTACACTCACCTATGAAAATCTTACTATTGATGCTTGACTGAGGCCAAGGAGATCAGAGTGCCGGTCTGTGTAAGGTGATGTACCTCTGGGGAGATGATGTTACGTTTAAACGTAGCCCCTGAGTGCTTAGTTCGCTTCTGTTCTCTGTCACTGTTGTTGATTTAGAGCCCCAAATACAAAGGCTTGTTGTTGCTTGTGAATCCCCAAGTGTATATTTGCCCATACTGATCCATAACGCCCCGGCCTCTCCATGTCGTAGGCCGCAAGAGTGGGCGAAACTGAGCTGGCCGAGCGAGACTTGGGGAGGGGGCAGGAGCCAAGAGGAAACAAGGAGGGGTTTTCATCATTTGGGACAAAAAATAGTTCTAAACCAATGAAAAGTGTTATTTTTAGATCACATGACCTAGCCGTACATCATTAGGAACCCAAAAGTGAAATGAACCAATGAAAAGTTTTATTAACAAGTCACATGACCTGTTATGCTTACGTTACGCGCGCCGCGCCTCGGATTGCTTCCGGGAAGCTGCGCTTCGCGCCTCGCGCACCGGAGCACTTCCGGGTGCGCTAACGCGGCGCGTCATATGACGCATTACGCAACAACGCGATACTACAGTGTTTTTATGGATGTTTCAGACTGAAGCTGACGTCAGCATGAGAGCACCTCGTGGCTACGTCGTGGCCATTCCGCGAGCAATCATGGCGGTCGCTCCCCACCGGAACTCTGCGGGAGTCGGGGGCCCCGGTGACTCTTGTAGAATCTTCAAGGCTGAGGGGACGCTTTTGGGAATGGGGCCCATGCCCTAGCAGTCAAGAGTCCGAGTTCCAGGGTTGCCCAGAGCCATCCTTGCAGGCCAGGCCCAAGTCTGTGGAGCCGACCGCCATTTCCTGAGCTCCGTGGCAGCCGCCTGTCGCTGCATCGCAAGAGTGGGTGCAATTCAGCCGGATGGCGGGTGAGACGCTGTAATAGCAAGAGCAGGCGTAATTCAGCTGGCCGAGCGAGGCACTGTGCCGCAGGAGCGGGCGCAACTCAGCTTGTCGAGTGAAGCGCTGGGGTGTAGCTGAGAAACCTCCACCTGGGGAGGTGGGGGAGGCTCGTTCGTGCCGCCTCTCCCTTCCAGTGCACCCCACGCCGTCTCGTGGCGCAGGTATATGTGATGGTCGGACCAGGGGACCGCAGGACGTGTCTTCAGGTCAAACGGATTATGGGACAAGGTCCAGAATGGAAGAGTCACCAAAAGGCTAAAAGTTCCGCCGGACCCCGGACCCCGGGAGCCGGCCGCCTATGTCGAGTGAAGCGCTGGGGTGCAGCTGAGAAACCTCTACCTGGGGAGGTGGGGTAGGCTCGTTCGCGTCGCCTCTCCCTTCCAGTGCACCCCGCGCCGTCTCCTGGCGCAGGTATATGTGATGGTTGGACCAGGGCACCGCAGGACGTGTCTTTAGGTCAAATCCTCAACTATGGCACCCAACATCCAGGACTTATGCCATTTGTGCCAGGCAGTGACATCGAAGCATGTCAGGGACCAAGCATATCCAGAGTCCTTCCTACAGCCTCTGCCTTCCTTCTTACCTAGTTATGGTTTTTTCACTCCCACTCCAGGCTTTTAGTCTGTGGATGGAAAACTATGAACCTACACTCACCTATGAAAATCTTACTATTGATGCTTGACTGAGGCCAAGGAGATCAGAGTGCATGAGTCTCATGCTCGATCGATTGAGCTGGCCGGATCAGGCAACAAGAAGGTGGTGGGGGTGGCGGCATCAGCAAGGCATCCCCCCACATAGCTTGTCGGATATCACCTCTGGATGTACTGGGGATGAGCCTTGGCGCATGGTGTCGTCCCCGGGGTATTTGCACAACGGTCCTCCACCCCTAGGCCGCCAGCTATGCTACTTCGACAGGAACAGCGTCATGCATTTGGATCGATGTTGGAGCAGGCTGCCATGTAAATAGTTATTTAATAAAACGTTTTACCCTGTTACTTTGCTGGTGTGTTGTATATATTTATAATATTTGCATAGGGTTTGTCGTTATTTTGGGCGGGGTGGGCGGCGGAGCCGAGCTGTCTTGCAGCCATCATGGCGTCGAGCTCGGTTCCTCTCACTAGTTTCATATTTCTCATGAGGGGTTGTTCCTAATGTTTCTATTTTAGCGAGGTCAAAAAGAGATCCCATCAGTGGCCTACTGATTTTGCTTGATTCCTTTTGTTTTTTCTAACGATTTTTAAGATAAAGTTTGCTAGCACGATACAGCGGCTAGTCCGCATTTTGTATATATGTCCTTTTTATTAGGGGTGTCCTCCGGTGGAGTCGGACGATCTACCTCTAATAAACGGTAAGTGTTCCTCTGAAGGAATGCGTCTTGAAAGTGGCTGACTGTAATGCATGATATTTCACTCAGTGACTTTCAGGCCCATGCTGTTTCAAAATTGTGCATGTGCTTGAAGCAGGCGTAGGTATTGACGCAGCATTGTGAATATAGTGCATTGGTGAGCCTTGCTGGAGCTGCATCACACTTGCGATGCAACTCTAGCAATGTATTACTTTTTCAGCACAGATGTATTACGCATGTATGGTGTTTTTGTACCATGGTGCGCCACATTTCAAATGTGGCACACCATGGGTAACGGAGCACTAGCATACTGTGGTGCACATTAACTCGTGTATATCTGGGTATGAATTAGTTAACATAAATCTGCCCCATAGGTTACAAATCCGCGTTTAGTAGAGTGTTCGTCCTTTGTAGTGTTATGTTTTTTCTGTTATTCTATGTAGGTATGTAATATTGCAAGATTTTTGTCACGAAAAAGAAGCCATGAGTATTGGGTTTGTGAAAGATTGCAAGATTTTTTAAATTAAAAAGCAACAACCATGGCATTGTTTAATATAGTATTGTAAATACTTATCTTTAACAATGATGAGAGAGTAAAAAAAGGTTAACCTGATGTTTTATAGTTATTCACAGGCTTCTTTAGAGGAAGTGTTCTATATGATTGTAGCGTGGGTGTTTCACTTTTTTATAGGTAATAGAATGCATTCTGTATGCTGTAGCAGGAGGAGTACTACATACTTGAATATTCTTCAGTGCTTATTTTCATTTTGTAAGTGGTATTGAGACCGACACAGAACTTCAATGGATCGGAGGGGCTGTTCCTGTGCATCTGGAGGACTGCCAAGCCGTTGCAGCAGTGGGAGTGAGGCCTCTCACAGGGGCGTAGCGCAGCTCCTTTTGATGCTCACAATTGCAGATAACAGGGTAGAGATGTCCGTGGAATTTATGGATGGTTAGTCACACTAGAGTGTGCGTGGCGCCCCTAGCACCTCATTACGGCACACAGGGGAGCCGCGTTGCACAGTTTTAGAATCAGAGACTTTGGAGATAAACCTTCATAATAGGAAGGCTTCTAAGCGATAAAAATCGCCGGTGCTCGGCGTTAAAAATATCACTGCTATCGGTGGAATTTTCCACGGTGTTAGTGCTTCAACATCAATGGGAACACATATCTGATAGAAAATCTTGTAACAATCTCAGTATTTCACATTATCGCGTGAAAAGAAAGTCTTCCGAAAGATGTTGAACGTTGTTCTCTTTTGAGAGTAGAAAAGATAGTGAGGGAAGTGGGTGGAGTGCTCCGTGTAAATTGCAGAATAGAAACTACTAAGAACCAATTGGAAGTGTTGTTTTCAAGTCACATGACTTCACATGCGCGTCTCAGGACGTGTACGCGGTGACAGTATCTGGTCACGTACGTCATTTGGAAGTAGCGGTCTAATTCAGCGAAGTTTCAAAACGTGAAAAGGAATAAATTCAAACACATCCAGATTTAATATATCTTCTGAGCTCGATTCAAGCATACAATTGTTAAAGTATAAAACCTTTTATATATTTTTTAAAAATACCAAGGTGTGTACATTCGGTCACGCACGAAAGTTTCAAAAGACATTCGGCTCCATTTAATGAAAATTTTCATAATAATAAAAAAGAACCCTAGGTTTAGTCTCTTTGACGTAGTATAAGTTCTTTAATGGTTCTATGAAGAAATTTAATAAGTTGTAATTGCAAAGTTTTCACGAAATATATAGACGGGTGCGCGCACACAGTCGCGCACGAACGAAAGCCAAAAAAGCGGAGATAAACCCCCTTTATAATATGCTCCTGGAGCTCTTTTTGGTACAATGAGTTAGTTCTGAAAAGAACTTTTTTTTTTTTTTTTAAACAACTGTTATGTTGTTTTTGATTTTTTAAACTTGCAACAACATTTTCAAGTGTGACACAGGATCAAAATGAAATGAAGAAATGTATCTTTTCTCGGGGCATTTATGACTCTCAATTTTTAGTTTAATAAGAATGAGGCTCTGCTCTCCGTACAGAAGAATTTCTCCACACTCGTTGCATTTCATGTGCACCTTTGCAAGATATGGTCTCAAGTCCATCACAGCACTCGATGGAGATACAGGTCGTCCACCAGAAGATGTGCTGGCCACCTCTGATGGTAATAGCGTGGCCAGGGCTCTTGTCGATGCCTGTGCAAATTCCACAGGGTGCACTTGTTTGACATGCCGCACCATGGTATGTATGGAAAAGGAATATTTTTTGTTGGATTTCCTCTTGAGGGAACCGATTTGCATATCGTGCAGGTAACTTTTGGCGCATTCACTTTCTTTTGTTCTTCAGGATAAGTGAAAAATTGCCAAATAAAAGACTCCTTTTTTCTTTTTAAAGGTAGTCGCTCATTTCCTTCAGATTCGGAAGATGAATGCGGGGCGGCAGCTATTTCAGCAAAGTCTTCCGAAGGATGTTGAACGTTGTTCTCTTTTGAGAGTACAAAAGATAGTGAGGGAAGTGGGTGGAGTGCTCCGTGTAAATTGCAGAGTAGAAACTACTAAGAACCAATTGGAAGTGTTGTTTTCAAGTCACATGACTTCACATGCGCGTCTCAGGACGTGTACGCGGTGACAGTATCTGGTCACGTACGTCATTTGGAAGTAGCGGTCTAATTCAGTGAAGTTTCAAAACGTGAAAAGGAGTAAATCCAAACACATCCGGATTTTATATATCTTCTGAGCTCGATTCAAGCATACAATTGTTAAACTATAAAACCTTTTATATTTTTTAAAAAAATACGAAGGTGTGTACATTCGGTCACGCACGAAAGTTTAAAAAGACATTCGGCTTCATTTAATGAAAATTTTCATAATAACAAAAAAGAAGCCTAGGTTTAGTCTCTTTGACGTACTATAAGTTCTTTGATGGGTCTATGAAGAAATTCAATAAGTTCAAATTGCAAATGTTTCACGAAATATATAGGCGGGTGCGCGCAATCGGTCGCGCATGTAAGCCTGGAAATGCGATATCCATTTTATTGAGAACTGTTGCCGAGAGTGCGCACACCGGGTCGCGCACGAAAGTTTAGAAAGGCTATTTTTATTTACAGACAAATTTTAATGCGTTCAAAAAAAGGCAAGGTACAGACTTTCTAATTCTGTATCGCTTTACAAGGAGTCTCTATGCAACTTGAACAGTGAAGAAAACGGCTTGTTTCCGAAAAAAATATTGCCAGAACTTTATTGACAAAAGTATAGGTTGCATACACAAGATATTTCTGAATTAGCATTTTAAAAACCAATGAAATTCACTGAAAAAACCATAGATTTTACACACGTTATAGTTAGGAAGTAGCATTTAAAAAACCTATGAAATTCACAGAAAAAACCATAGGTTTTACACCAGTTATAGTTAGCTGGAAGTTTTACTCGCATAAAACCATTGAAATTCCCACGTTATAGTTAGTTGGACTCACTATAACTTGCGCGTGCAATGCACTGCTGATGACGTCACATATTACATCACTCATGACATGGTCAGTGACATCACTCATGACATCACTGATGACACCATCCTTGTGACAGAGTGACAGACCTCCTTTCACTGTAATGTAACCCTTGAAACACATATTCAAAAATAGAAACAATTTTTTTTTTTTAAATGTAGATACCCATACCACTTACAACAACCAATTCAATAATTCCTCCATCTATATAATCATCCACTCATTTCACCAACAGTTCTATATAGCCACTCATACATATAATCACTCATCATATGTAGTGATACACCTATACATCCTGTTACACACCGACAGGCATCCAAAAGTTACTCACACATGCAAATAAACTATTGAACATCCATTCATTAGCATATACAGCTATACACACACTACCACTTTACTTCTAAGGAAACTTACACATACTTACTCTCTTAAACCATCACTTATAGAAACACATACTAATTTAAACAGGAACTCTTAGAATCCCTCACTCTCACATATAGTCACTTATATACATCAATATTCACATATACTAGATTAAAACATATGTAGTTACTGATAAAGACACTAGTGAGACAGTCATTCACTCACTCACTAACACAAACATATACACACTCATCCACCCATACAGTCCTGCACATATGCTGTCTTCAAAACACATACAAACAGAGAGTCAGTCATTCATGCATCTATGTGCTAAGTAACACCCCCACCAAACATATAGACACTCATATTGATATTTAAAAAAATCTAATAACCCATATACCTACACATGAATCTACTCACCAAGCGATGCAGCCACTTATACACAAAGTGAAACACAAATACATATATTTAAATATTTAAACATTACTCACTAATATTTATTTTTCAGAAAGACACACATTCACTGGATGGTGTCATCGGTGAATTTCATAGGTTTTTTAAATGCTACTTCCTAACTATAACGTGTGTAAAACCTATGGTTTTTTCAGTGAATATATATATATATATATATATATATATATATATATATATATATATATATATATATATATATATATATATATATATATATATATATTACCTACTGGCGGTCACCAGTAGGTAGTTATAGTTAGGATTGGCTTCCATAGGAAATCCGCAACATTCTATTGGAAATAACTCTGGCGCCGATTGAGGAATTTGTGTGTAATTTTCCAAAATTTTGGCCAGCTCCGCTGCGCTCCTCCCCTGAAAGTTTCGGGGGAATTCGTGAAGTGGGGGCTGAGAAAAAAGGGGGGGTCCCAAAACGTGTTTTCTCCCATGTTAATTTCCATAGGACGGTCTGACAAGTCTACAGCCCGAACCACTGAACGAAATTACGCCAAACTTGGCAAAATTGTAGGGACTGGTACGCAGATGTGCCTTTGGTATAATTGCTGAAAATTGCTCCAGTGTTTTTTTTTTAAATTAACTTCAAAACACATATATATCTATATGCGCGCTTCGAGCGCTTACAGGTACGCGTACCGGAGAGCGCACCCGGTGCGCTACAGGAGTGCGCGAGCGGAAAGCTGATTGGCTGTCGGGTGTCTGTCAACATTCTAAACAGTCCGGAGAGTCCGCCATCTTGTGTCTCGGTAGAATCGGGACACAAGAGGTGAAAAAGAAAGGGGGAAATAATTAAAAGGGGGCAGAGTAGACACCCCCTGACCCCCTAGGTTTTCTGAGGGGGGCCTAGAAGGACCCTGAAGGGAAAAAAAAACATTTTTTTTGTTGAAATTTTCGCGGGGTAAGCGCTGGGTGCGCTCCCAGGTGCGCTCTCCGGTACGCGCACCACGGGGAAAAACAGTAGGTGTTTTTTGTACCTAAAAGTAGGTACCAATGCAGAGTCTTATATTCAAGAGGAAAACTCTATTCCCCTCATCTGTAAAATGCACACCATCTCTCCTATAGATGTCTTGCATGTTGTAACGCAAGTTGTTGTGGCAAATGGAACCCATACCATATCTCTGAGGAAGCAGAAACAGATTTATTTACATGTTTCCTTGCTTTCTCAATCTGTGGACAAAATTGGTTGGACCAGTTCCATTTTTGCCTTTGACATATATTAGAAAATACCAAGGCAGTTTTTGGAAAAAGTGACATCAATTGCCCAAAGATGTCCTTTAAAAGCATTTCCAGACTTACCCCAGTCAAAGTGCCTAAGTCATTTCCACCACAGTGCACAATTATAAGGTCAGGGTGTGGTAAATGCATAAAGGATTTTGCCAATGGTATCAATTGGTGACTCCTCAATCCTCTTTGTCCAATCCATACAATGTCCACATTTGGTAAATCAAGATTGTAAATTCCTCTGTTAGCTGCGTATTTTTGACTCCAGTGGACATAGCTATGACCCACAAACCAGACTTTTGTCATTTTGAAGGTAGATGTGCTTCTAGTCAGATGAGTTGTGGAAATGAAATGGCAGTTTGATTATGAAAAAAAGTGTTTGAGAATCAGTGCAGATGAATAACCAGAAATGATTGGAGCTTTGTTAAAAATCTCCACCTAAAATTAGGGTGCATGCTTTTTTTTTGGTTAGAAGTCATTTCAATGGTTGAGAAAAAGTCATTTAAAGAAACATTGCATTTCATTAGCTAGTAAATTGAGAGGTCAAAGAGCCTTGATGGATTTTTTTGCAACATAGTATGATTAACTTGTGAACTGTGTGCTGGTTTAAGAGGGAGTTACCATGGTTACTTGGTGAATGAGCACTGGGGGGATGGGTGAATGTTATGTGAGTTTCAAAGTCTTGAAATGTACAACCAATTAAAATGTGCAGTTTGGTTTTGAATTTGTGTGGGAACAATTTTTATTGGCTATGTACAAGAATATGGGTCTGAAATGAGAAAGAATCTCTGCCATTATTGAAAGGCTCCAGTGAAGGAAGCATTGTTCAGAGTTTCTGCTTAAGAATATCTGTTGACTGTGACTGACACTGTTTGACATCTTCCAAAGCATTTTTAAAGGTGAGTAATGATTATTTTAAAAAAGATAGAGAGCTTAAAGATTTTTGACTAGTATCACAGTGAGTGTTAGCTGTGTGTTTATAAGGTAGACTTCTTTATAAATAGTTTTTTATGCTTGGATTCAATGCTGGTTTAGAAATTGTGTAATGGCTTCATTGGACTTGTAAATATGCTCCTTTTTTTGAAGCGCCTTGTGCAACCTTTAGCATGGGTGGAAGCAGTGAATGTATCGAGAGGGATAGGAATAGCAGATAGAAAACCATATGAAATGGTGTGGGAGATGCATAAAGTATTTCAGTAATGGTATCAATTGAGATGGAATATAAGATAAAGAGGGGCATATTTACAAGACTCTTGCGCAATTTTTGACATGGGTGCAAGCAGAAAATGCATGCAGAATAATAAAATATGCACCCAGACAAGAATATGAAATGCCGTGAGAGATGTTTAAAGTTTTTTTTAAATGGCATAAATTGAGATAGAATATACAAAAAAAAGAGAGGCATATTTACAAGCTGTGTGCGCAATCTTTGACATAGCTGTGTGTTTATAAGGTAGACTTCTTTATAAATTGTTTTTTATGCTTGGATTCAATGCTGGTTTAGAAATTGTGTAATGTTTCATTGGACTTGTAAATATGCTCCTTTTTTTGAAGCGCCTTGTGCAACCTTCAGCATGGGTGGAAGCAGTGAATGTATGGAGAGGGATAGCAATAGCAGATAGAAAAACATATGAAATGGTGTGGGAGATGCATAAAGTATTTCAGTAATGGCATCAATTGAGATGGAATATAAGATAAAGAGGGGCATATTTACAAGACTCTTGCCCTGACACTCTCCCGGACATAGTTCTGGGGGTGCCTCCTCTGGACGTGCCGAATCATAGTAGAATTACCAAAACTGTACTTCCTTCTGGGGTCTCCTCTGGAAAGTACAGTATCGCAGATCTTGCACTCCACCTTTGGAGCATTACATTTCCCTGTCTTCTGAAAGTACACAAAATGGCGGCGATAGTGTACATTAGAAAGAGACCGTGAGAGAAAGAAGGCATGAGATGAAGAAGAGATGTGAAATGCACATTGGAGAAAATATAGTGGGAGAAGGGAAGTAACTGTGAGTAAACTTACTATGTAACACAGAAATGTTGCACTCTATACTATAAGTCTCACTTTATACCACAATCATTTCGCTACTATCTCATAAATTACAAATAGAATAATAAAAAATGTCTCAAACAATTTATAATTTCTAAATATAAATGTATTCTTCAGAAGTTTCATAATTTAATGAATTTACATGAGTCCTGGAACTAAATATAGTCCAAAAATTTGATTAATTCAGCATCCAAAGTCTCATCATTAAAATCCCCCATTCCATCTCCTCTCAAAAAAAGGTCTTCTTCGTGGATAGTGTTATCAACAGGATCATTCAAGACCTCAATAAAACTCGCCTCAACAAAAGTCGCAGAAATTTCAAAAATAATTTCAACGGTGTCCTCATTCAGATCCATATTCTTTTCAAATTTCTTGCTGTACATTGCAGAAAAAAAACATCACTTTAATTTATCGTTTTTAGTAATAGATAATATAAAACTAGCTTTATCAAGTATTAAATTCCCCTTACAAATTAACAACTCACCTTTTAGAAAGCAGTAGAAGAGTTAGTACTGTGTAAATTTCACACCAGAAATAGAACACCAAAAATTCCTCACAAATGTACCTCAAAGAGTACTATCACAAAATGGCTGTGTTTCCCTCTCATTTTTCATATATATTCATGTAGAAAACCAATGAAACTTCATCACAAACAAATTCAAAACCAAAGAAACATTTTAATTGGTTCTAAATTTCAAAAGCTAATTGGCACTTGGGTGTCTGTAAACATTCTAAATGGTCTGCAGACACACAAGAGGTGAAAAATAAAAGTGGAAAACGTTGATAGGGGGCAGGGTAGAGACACCCTGCCCCCCTTATGTTTTATCAGGGGGGCGTAGGAGGACTCCGAAGGGCAAAAAAAGTTTTATTTTTTTATTTTTTATTTCGCGGAGTAAGCTCAGGGTGCGCGCACATGGGCGCTTACCGGTACGCGTACCCTGAGTGCACCATGGGGAAAAACAGTGTAAAAAATGAGAGTGAAAAAAATAATTAAGAGTGCTTAGAGTGCTGTTCCCTTACTCCGGTTCCCTCACTACCCTTCATTCTCTATCCTTCATTCCCCTTCCCCTTACGTTCATCCCCCAGTCACCTTCTCTTAGTACCTCTGCTTCAGTCCTGTTCCCCTCTGTTCCCTTTCTTTGCTCCCTCACTCATTGCCCTTCCCTCACTCACCTTACTCTACTTCACTCACTCCTTCTCTCACTCCGTCTGTCCTTTCACATCCTCACTCCCCTTCCCTCACTCCCTCTGTCTTAGCCTCACTCCCTCCGTCCCCTCACTTTCTCAGTCCCCTTTCCTCATGCTCACTCCCTTTAACTCTCTCACACTCCCTTACTTACCTTTCTTTGGTTCCTCTCTCAGTCCCCTTCTCTCACTCTTTCCTTCACTCCCTCTGTTTCCTCACTCTCTCACTCCCCTAGTTTCACTCTCACTTGCCTTTATCCACCCTCTATCACCCCTCTTTACTCATCCTCACTGCCGTTCTCTCACCCTCACTCACTCCTGTTCCCTTACTCCAGTTCTATCGTATTATCACATAGATGATGTCATCAGTGACGTCATCAGTGATGTCATTTGAGATGTCATCAGTGATGTCATCAGTGATGTCACTGACCATGTCATGAATGATGTAATATGTGACATCATCAGCAGTGGATTGCGGGCACGCGAATTATAGTGAGTCCAACTAACTATAACGTGGGAATTTCAATGGTTTTGTATGAGTAAAATGTTCAGCTAACTATAACTGGTGTGAAACCTATGGTTTTTTCAGTGAATTTCAAAGGTTTTTTAAATGCTAATTCCTAACTATAACAAGTGCTAAACCTATGTTTTTTTCAGTGAATATATATATATATATATATATATATAAGCGAACACCTTCCTCCAAAAGAATGAAGCAGGAGCCCAAGGGGGACAAGAAAGACGGGTTTTATTGGCAAAAAAGGCAGCCCCAGTGGCGGTAGATGCATTTCGGCGTAGAGCCTTCCTCGGTACCCAACACCGGGAGCCCTCATTTGTGTTGTATCATTTCTGCTGCCTCAGATGTAGTGCTGGCATTGTCCGCTCCTCCCCCTGACAATAAGGCACACCTGTCGTAGTCTGTTTGACTTAGAGGACTACAACTCCCAAAAGGCCATGTGATCGCGGCAATTCGGGTCGGTGAAATAGGGAAGGCGTGAAGATAATCTTCAGAGCGGTCACACAGCAGGACACGATGACTCAGCCTTCCACTGCCCTAAAGCCAACATGCCCATCCTCAAGTCCCCTTATAACGCCACAGCCTCGCGTGCAGAAAGTCACATATGCAAGGATCAAAAATGCAAAGTGCACAATGTCCAAAACAAGGCAAAATACATATATATATATATTTATATATGTCCACGCTCAAGTCGCACCTTGGGACAGCGCACTCCGGGATGGGTGCTTCAAACGCAACGGTGCGTTTGCGTTGTAACATCTGCTCATTCTTCCTCCATTACTGGTTGCGGGAAAGCACTAGCGGGAATCGCTGCAGTTTTTAAAGCTACTTTAATTCATATGCGGAAAACATGAAGAAATATGACGCGTTTCGGCAATGCCTTAGTCAAATGTTGTTCATAGTTTGCGCCAACAAAGCAGACATTTTTAAACTTACGTTATGTGGGACCCATGATCAAACAATGCATGACAATCAACAGAGGACTACTGGAGTCTAATTTCAGTCGCCATCTTTGAATGGTTCGTTTGAAACTTTATCAAATCACCTATTTAAATGACAATGAGCATTATTTAAATACTACATGGCATTTCACCCATTCATTTCCTCGTAACTAAAAGACAAATCATGGTAAAAGTGCAACTAGTCAAGACCCCAGACTGCCGTATATTGGCAGACACCCGAGCAGAATAGCTACAATTAGAGCGGGTTGCCTATGTCACCGTCAGTTAGCATTACATAAAACCAACTCAACGTTACACCAATTAATTTCCTGTCAAGAAAATAATTAAAGACAGAGGTATCCACAAGCAAATTATGCCGTGCATCGGCAAATGGCTAATGATCAGATCCGGAGTGCAGTAAATAACCACTTGCCGATACACAGCATGATTTACTTGTGGATACCACTTAGTCCAACATTAACCTGTTCTGAAATAAAGAATGACAGTTTTGTTTGAATTACAATGGTAATTCTGATCTAATAAGAAATTGCATAAATAAGAATTGGAACATTCTTAAGGGAGACCCGATAATTGGAGTCACCTAACCAGATAGGCCTAGTAGAACATACAGACGTGGCATAGATTTGAAAGACATTCTAGTGCTTAACAACATTGGCAGTATGAATCTGAATAGAGGTATTGAACTTTGTGGCTTTTATCCGTGTGGGCACTGTAAAGCCTGTAACAACAGCCACATGGTGAAAGAATCCTGAAATCACAGCACCAACAGTATGATTAAAATCAAACAATTTTTGACTTGTACCAGTGCTTTTGTTATTTATGTGTTAGTTTGCCCATGTGACCTTAAATACGTGGGCAGTACTACACATATGGGCAAAAAAAGAATCTTAGAGTGTTGTATAACATTTTAGGATCCTATTGTGATTTTCCCGATTCATGCCCTTATATAGGTATAAATTACCATATCCTTATATAGGCATAAGAATCATAACCATATTTAGACATAGCTCATGCAGTCCAAATACGGCAGGGCTACTTCCACTAGTTCCGAAAATCTACAACTATTTCTTGGAAAACTCGGCTTCAGCAGCAAGGAACTTCCCCTTGCTCGAAAACTGACTTGTCCAAGAACTCATGGAGTTTTCAAAGAACTGAGACTCTTTGATGACGTTATTATGTCCACCTTTACGTCAAACTCGGTACCTTCAAGGTATAAATATGCCCACACTTGCCATAGCAAACACACAGTGGTTTGGAGCAGTTTGACTATCTACTTGCCCGACGCACCCTGCTACTGCAAGTACCAAAGGAAGCCGACCCTCCAGCAGACGCACTGAGAGAGACGCTGTCTTTTCTCCTGCCGAGAAATCCAGCTCTAGTGTTTCTAAGCTACCCTTGCGGGTTATTGGGAAATCGAGTCCTGAGCCTGACCTTCTTCATTCCAAATCAAGGTACGGAGCTGATTAGACCCTAAGAGAAATCTTGGACAGATTCTTGGCAAAAGAATATTACATTTATGCTACACCTCACTTACTTCTTCCCTCGTACTAAGCTTAGGTTAGGTACATCGGGGTAGGCGTAATTTAGAAGCACCAGCTGAGTACTTTCAGCCTCTGTTATTTATGTATGTATTCATCTATGGTTTAGGAACCATACAATGCTCTTACAGCATTATTTTATCCTACTCTTTTTACTGTATGCATTATATTTTGCAACCAGTCTTACGATTGTAGCAGTTCATTTCTTATGCTTGAGAAAGAAGACTGTTCAATAAATACCTTTTATTGAAAACACCCACCTATCTATTTCTCTGCACCTCTGGTGAAACGAAGCATGCACGATTGACTGAGTGAAATATCTATCTATTGTTTCCACGACTCTGAAGATCAGTTTATTCTTCGGGAAACAAAGTTGTCATGTTTATGCGGTTGTCAGAAACGAATCCCTTCTTGTTTATTCAAGAAAGTTTCTTGTGATCTCTGAGCTAGCTGGCACTCACAATTGAATTTAATATATTCGATAGAGACCTAGTCGACCTCAGTCCTACGTCTAATTTATAGGATATATTATACCATGCGCAGAGCCTATTGGAAATATAGGAACTACACTACAAGAGCATACCAGGACCAATAGCAAAAACGACAAACAATACCCGATTGCCAGGCACTTTGAGGCCTACCACTACTCAGACCAAACAAAACTGTCATTCTTTATTGTAGAACAGGTTAATGTTGGACAAAGGGGTGGCAACCGCACTTTGAAATTGAGGCAAAAAGAATCTAGGTATATCATCAGTATGTGCACCCGTTTTCCTAAAGGAGATGGCCATACACTTACAGAGTGAATGATGCTTATTGTTCTCTACCTGACTTCGTTACAGGGGTCTATTTATGTAAGCCAAGTTACGGACAATAAGGCCATTTTATTAGTGTACTTCTTATTATGATCTAAGTTGCAGTGTGAGCTATATGAACCTGTGTAAATGTATCTACCAAGTATTTACACGTAATGGAGTTATGTGCACTAATTTTCATTTGCAGCGAAGTTCTCCATTAACAGTCCAAAGATTAATTTTCTTCTTTTGACCTATTGATCTTCTATTCTCTCTTTTCTCAGAGAGGAAGGGAGGTGCTTTGTCACAGGCTTGTGGAACCTGCACCCTAAACCTTTCTCCGGGATTCATCTTCAATCTACTATCCAGTATGTAGAGTATATCTTTTTATGAAAGTATATGGTTTTAGATTTTTCACATGCACGTATGAATGTTGTCTTCAAGATGAGGTTCAATGTTTGTGCTTTTTTGTATAAGGACTTGGTGGGTACTGAACAGGAATTGTTTCCCTTGTATACATTTTCCACGATAGAACGTAAGGACACATAGAGAATAGATGTCTTGAGCACTAAGAAGCTTGAATGAGATAGAGAGTCACCAAGGCACTAACAGGCCGATATATATGATCTAGATGACTCATAACCCTACATATATGTCGCCATAATACGTAAACAGTAGAACTAACATGCAGGATCCACTGCACTATAAGATGTGCGATCTACCGATAAGCGTTCTTTAGACTGCTAGTGCTGTAACATACATAACCAGTAAATACATCAGCTGCATGATTCTTACATCAGTATGTCTGACACACGGCACCGGCAGTTTAAGGCAATACTTTACTAGAGACTAACTCTGGGTACCAGAATGCACCATTCTAGCGTTACAAACACTATAATGCTGGTCTATACTGACATGTATTATACAAGATATTATCTTATTGCCCGATGCACCACAAGTTATAAAGAATGCATTTTTACACATTCAGGGATAAAATTAATAAAATGTAACATGCACTTCATACTAAACCACTCAAAGATGGCGTCTTGAAATCCAAGTCCTCTTTCTATGATTATTATCGCAACCTGATTGTAATGTTTTTTAAGCACAAACTTTATGCAAAGATTCTTGTGTGAACAAGAGCTCTGTCGAGCGCGAAATGCATCACGATAAGGTTTATGAATACAATAAACCTCACGGCTTTGGCTTAAAGAACCTGGACCCTGTGTTTATTTTGAACCAAGTGCTCGGCGGTACTCTGTTTTTATGTGATATTGTTGACCGGCTGGGAGCCACCCCGGTGAAGGCGAGGGATCTCCGGAAGGAGAATCGCGTTGTTTGGATATATATGTATGTGTGTGTGTGTATATATATATATATATATATATATATTACCTACTGGCGGTTGCCAGTAGGTAGTTATAGTTAGGACCTAGTTTCCATAGGAAATCCACAACATTCTATTTTGAATAACTTTGGCGCCGGTGGACGAATCGTCTCGAATTTCTCAAAGAAGATGGCCCGCTCCTTCCCTGAAAGTTTTGGGGGGATTTGTCAAGTGGGGGCTGAGAAAAAAGGGGGGTCCCAAAACGTGTTTTCCCTATGTTATTTTCCATAGGACGATTAGACACGGCTACAGCCTGAACTGCTGAACGGAATTACAAGAAATTTGGCAAAATGGTAGAGTCTGACTCGCAGATCACGCTTTTGCTTAAATGGTTTAAAACCCTCCAGTAGTTCCTGGGAAAATCAAAAAATATATATATATATCTAGCATTCCGAGCACGAGCTGCATGCTGATTGGCTGTCAACTGTCTGTCAACACTCCAAACCAGAAATTGTTGGCAGCCATCTTGGGACCAATATACATGATAGCACCTCATTAAAAAGCATTGCAATTAATAGAAGGTTTTAATACTTTAGGTACATTATAAATCACTTGTTGATAGTACCATACTAATTTTAGGAATTGTGGTGTGTTCTAAGGTGATTTTACCATGTGAAAAAGCCTTCTGCTGGGATATCATGAATCATGTTTTAGAGAAAACTATTTTCTCATGCTTTTCCCACAGAGGTTTGGAAGGTGATCTATAAGCTAAACTGAGAGCATATTTTCTGTAAATTCACATTATTTTTCTCAGTCATGTCAGAATGAAGGCTGAGATTCTCAGTAAAACATGTACAGCGCTAACAGTCCTACTTATGACAAACGTATGGCACACCTGAAACAATCTTGATTGGAATAAAGTGGTAACTCTTAAAAAATTTAATTTAAAAAGGAACAACATGAGGGGGTTCATTTTGCCATAGAAAGTATGATTAGTGCTGCAGAAAGAAAAATTAGGGCACATTTTGAGTAACTTCTCAAATCCTCTTCTATTTCATCAAGAAATTCTGACATGCAGACTGAAACATGCACTTTGAATACCAGCAGCAGACTTCCTTGGTGAGCAGTAGCTTTACTACAGTGATCTAATAAGCAACTAGAGTGCTAACATTCTGAATTTATGGTGAATGTGTGACACATCTGAATGCCTCCTTGATGGAATCAAAGTAAAAAACTGAAAGTATTTCTTACTGAGGAGATTGTAGTAAATGAGGAAATTAGGAAACTTCATAACAAATACGTCTCCCAAGATGGCCAACAGAGACAAAAGAGCCCACATGTAGCACAAATATCACCCAGATGTAGCCCACATATAGCCCAATGACAGAATGTCCCAGAGTGTTCTAAAGAACAACTAGAACGCTAACAGTCTTACTTGTGACAAAAGTATGGCACACCTGAAGCCATCTTGATTGGAATAAAGCGGTAACATTTAAAACATTAAATTTTTCAGAGGAACAAAATGAGGGGGTTCATTTTGCCACAGAAATTATGATCAGTGCTGCAGAAAGAAAAATTAGGGCACATTTTGACATCTCAAATCCTCTTCTATTTCATTAAAAAATTCTGACATGCAGACTGAAGAGTAGTAGAGTGAGTAGTAGAGAGTGAGTAGTAGAGTAGTAGAGAGTGAGTATTAGAGTGAGTAGTAGAGAGTAGTAGAAAAGAGTAGTAGAGAGTGAGTAGTAGAGAGTGAGTAGTAGAATGAGTAGTAGAGTGAATAGTAGAGAGTGAGCAGTAGAGAGTAGTAGAGAGAGGGAGAGTAGTAGAAAGTTAGTAGTCGAGAGTAGTAGAGAGAGTAGTAGAGAGTAGTAGAGTATTAGAGAATGAGTAGTAGAGAGTAGTGGAGTAGTAGAGAGTGAGTAGTAGAGAGTGAGTAGTAGAGTGAGTAGTAGGGAGTAGTAGAGAGTGAGTAGTAGAGTGAGTAGTAGGGAGTAGTACAGAGCAAGTGGTAGAGGGTGTAGTAGAGAGTGAGAAGTAGAGAGTAGTAGAGAGAGGGAGAGTAGTAGAAAGTTAGTAGTCGAGAGTAGTAGAGAGAGTAGTAGAGAGTAGTAGAGTATTAGAGAATGAGTAGTAGAGAGTAGTGGAGTAGTAGAGAGTGAGTAGTAGAGAGTGAGTAGTAGAGTGAGTAGTAGGGAGTAGTAGAGAGTGAGTAGTAGAGTGAGTAGTAGGGAGTAGTACAGAGCAAGTGGTAGAGGGTGTAGTAGAGAGTGAGAAGTAGAGAGTAGTAGAGAGAGAGTAGTAGAGTGAGTAGTAGAGAGTGAGAAGTAGAGAGAGTAGTAGAGAGTGAGTAGTAGAAAGTAGTAGAGAGTGAGTAGTAGAGAGTGAGTAGTAGAACATAGTAAAGAGTGAGTAGTAGAGATTAGTAGAGTAGTAGAGAGTGAGTAGTAGAGAGTGAGTAGTAGAGAGTGAGTAGTAGAGAGAGAGTAGTAGAGCGTAGTAGAGAGTGAGTATAGAGTAGTAGAGAGTAGTCAGTCAGTGTCAGTAAGTGTCAGTCAATCAGTGTCAGTCAGTGTCAGTCAATCAGTGTCAGTCAGTGTCATTCAGTCAGTGTCAGTCAATCAGTGTCAGTCAGTCAGTGTCAGTTAGTCAGTGTCAGTCAATCAGTGTCAGTCAGTGTCAGTCAGTCAGTGTTAGTCAATCAGTGTCAGTCAGTGTCAGTCGGTGTCAGTCAATCAGTGTCAGTCAGTGTCAATCAGTAGGTGTCAGTCAGTCAGTCAGTCAGTGTCAGCTAGAGCAGCTCTGCTGACCTGGTTCTCTTGCTCTAAAGCAGCTCTGCTGACCTGGTTCTCTCCCTCTAAAGCAGCTCTGCTGACCTGGTTTCTTTGGCTCTACAGCAGGTCTGCTGACCTGGTTCTCTGGCTCTAGAGCAGCTCAGCAGACCCAGTTATTTTGGTACAGAGCAGCTCTGCTGATCTGGTTCTCTGGCTCTAAAGCAGCTCTGCTGACCCGGTTCTATGGCTCTAAAGCAGGTTTACTGGCCAGGTTCCTTTGGCTCTAAAGTAACTCTGCTGACCTGGTTCTCTCATTCTAAATCAGCTCTGCTGACCTGGTTTCTCTGGCTCTACAGCAGCTCTGCTGACCTGGTTCTCAGGCTCTAGAGCAGCTCTGCTGACCTAGTTCTTAGTCTCTAGAGCAGCTCTGCTGACCTGGTTCTCTGGCTCTAAAGCAGCTCTGCTGACCTGGTTCTCTGGCTCTAAAGCAATTCTGCTGAACTTGTTCTCTGGCTCTAGAGCAGCTCTGCTGACTTGGTCCCTTAGCTCTAAAGCAGCTCTGCTGACCTGGTTCTCTCCCTGTAAAGCAGCTCTGCTGAACTGGTTCCCTCGCTCTAAAGCAGCTCTACTGACCTGGTTTCTCTGGCTCTACAGCAGCTCTGCTGACCTGGTTCTTAGGATCTAGAGCAGCTCCGCTGACCTGGTTCTTTGGCTCAAAAGCAGCTCTGCTGACCTGGTTCTATGGCTCTAGAGCGGCTCTGCTGACCTGATTCTCTGGCTCTAAATCAGCTCTGCTGAACTGGTTCTATGCCTCTAGAGCAGCTCTGCTGACCTTGGTCTATGGCTCTAAAGCAGCTCTGCTGACCTGGTTCTCTGGCTATAGGGCAGCTCTGCTGACCTGGTTTTCTGGCTCAAAAGCAGCTCTGCTGACCTAGTTCTCTCCCTCTAAAGCAGCTCTGCTGACCTGGTTTCTCTGGCTCTAGAGCAACTTTGCTGACCTGGTTCTCTGGCTCTAAAGCAGCTCTACTGAGCTGGTTCTCTCCCCCTAAAGCAGCTCTGTTGACCTGGTTATCTGCCTCTAGAGCAGCTCTGCTGACCTGGTTCTCTGGCTCTAAAGCAGCTTTGCTGACCTGGTTCTATGGCTCTAGAGCAGCTCTGCTGACCTGGTTCTCTGGCTCCAGAGCAGCTCTGCTGACCTGGTTCTCTGGCTCTAAAGCAGCTGTGCTGACCTGGTTCTCTCCCTCTAAAGATCTCTGCTGACCTGGTTCTCTGGCTCTAAAGCAGTCCTGCTGACCTGGTTCTCTGGCTCTTCTATTTCATTAAAAAATTCTGACATGCAGACTGAAGAGTAGTAGAGTGAGTAGTAGAGAGTGAGTAGTAGAGTAGTAGAGAGTGAGTATTAGAGTGAGTAGTAGAGAGTAGTAGAAAAGAGTAGTAGAGAGTGAGTAGTAGAGAGTGAGTAGTAGAATGAGTAGTAGAGTGAATAGTAGAGAGTGAGCAGTAGAGAGTAGTAGAGAGAGGGAGAGTAGTAGAAAGTTAGTAGTCGAGAGTAGTAGAGAGAGTAGTAGAGAGTAGTAGAGTATTAGAGAATGAGTAGTAGAGAGTAGTGGAGTAGTAGAGAGTGAGTAGTAGAGAGTGAGTAGTAGAGTGAGTAGTAGGGAGTAGTAGAGAGTGAGTAGTAGAGTGAGTAGTAGGGAGTAGTACAGAGCAAGTGGTAGAGGGTGTAGTAGAGAGTGAGAAGTAGAGAGTAGTAGAGAGAGGGAGAGTAGTAGAAAGTTAGTAGTCGAGAGTAGTAGAGAGAGTAGTAGAGAGTAGTAGAGTATTAGAGAATGAGTAGTAGAGAGTAGTGGAGTAGTAGAGAGTGAGTAGTAGAGAGTGAGTAGTAGAGTGAGTAGTAGGGAGTAGTAGAGAGTGAGTAGTAGAGTGAGTAGTGGGGAGTAGTACAGAGCAAGTGGTAGAGGGTGTAGTAGAGAGTGAGAAGTAGAGAGTAGTAGAGAGAGAGTAGTAGAGTGAGTAGTAGAGAGTGAGAAGTAGAGAGAGTAGTAGAGAGTGAGTAGTAGAAAGTAGTAGAGAGTGAGTAGTAGAGAGTGAGTAGTAGAACATAGTAAAGAGTGAGTAGTAGAGATTAGTAGAGTAGTAGAGAGTGAGTAGTAGAGAGTGAGTAGTAGAGAGTGAGTAGTAGAGAGAGAGTAGTAGAGCGTAGTAGAGAGTGAGTATAGAGTAGTAGAGAGTAGTCAGTCAGTGTCAGTAAGTGTCAGTCAATCAGTGTCAGTCAGTGTCAGTCAATCAGTGTCAGTCAGTGTCATTCAGTCAGTGTCAGTCAATCAGTGTCAGTCAGTCAGTGTCAGTTAGTCAGTGTCAGTCAATCAGTGTCAGTCAGTGTCAGTCAGTCAGTGTTAGTCAATCAGTGTCAGTCAGTGTCAGTCGGTGTCAGTCAATCAGTGTCAGTCAGTGTCAATCAGTAGGTGTCAGTCAGTCAGTCAGTGTCAGCTAGAGCAGCTCTGCTGACCTGGTTCTCTTGCTCTAAAGCAGCTCTGCTGACCTGGTTCTCTCCCTCTAAAGCAGCTCTGCTGACCTGGTTTCTTTGGCTCTACAGCAGGTCTGCTGACCTGGTTCTCTGGCTCTAGAGCAGCTCAGCAGACCCAGTTCTTTTGGTACAGAGCAGCTCTGCTGATCTGGTTCTCTGGCTCTAAAGCAGCTCTGCTGACCCGGTTCTATGGCTCTAAAGCAGGTTTACTGGCCAGGTTCCTTTGGCTCTAAAGTAACTCTGCTGACCTGGTTCTCTCATTCTAAATCAGCTCTGCTGACCTGGTTTCTCTGGCTCTACAGCAGCTCTGCTGACCTGGTTCTCAGGCTCTAGAGCAGCTCTGCTGACCTAGTTCTTAGTCTCTAGAGCAGCTCTGCTGACCTGGTTCTCTGGCTCTAAAGCAGCTCTGCTGACCTGGTTCTCTGGCTCTAAAGCAATTCTGCTGAACTTGTTCTCTGGCTCTAGAGCAGCTCTGCTGACTTGGTCCCTTAGCTCTAAAGCAGCTCTGCTGACCTGGTTCTCTCCCTGTAAAGCAGCTCTACTGAACTGGTTCCCTCGCTCTAAAGCAGCTCTACTGACCTGGTTTCTCTGGCTCTACAGCAGCTCTGCTGACCTGGTTCTTAGGATCTAGAGCAGCTCCGCTGACCTGGTTCTTTGGCTCAAAAGCAGCTCTGCTGACCTGGTTCTATGGCTCTAGAGCGGCTCTGCTGACCTGATTCTCTGGCTCTAAATCAGCTCTGCTGAACTGGTTCTATGCCTCTAGAGCAGCTCTGCTGACCTTGGTCTATGGCTCTAAAGCAGCTCTGCTGACCTGGTTCTCTGGCTATAGGGCAGCTCTGCTGACCTGGTTTTCTGGCTCAAAAGCAGCTCTGCTGACCTAGTTCTCTCCCTCTAAAGCAGCTCTGCTGACCTGGTTTCTCTGGCTCTAGAGCAACTTTGCTGACCTGGTTCTCTGGCTCTAAAGCAGCTCTACTGAGCTGGTTCTCTCCCCCTAAAGCAGCTCTGTTGACCTGGTTATCTGCCTCTAGAGCAGCTCTGCTGACCTGGTTCTCTGGCTCTAAAGCAGCTTTGCTGACCTGGTTCTATGGCTCTAGAGCAGCTCTGCTGACCTGGTTCTCTGGCTCCAGAGCAGCTCTGCTGACCTGGTTCTCTGGCTCTAAAGCAGCTGTGCTGACCTGGTTCTCTCCCTCTAAAGATCTCTGCTGACCTGGTTCTCTGGCTCTAAAGCAGCCCTGCTGACCTGGTTCTCTGGCTTTAGAGCAGCTCTGCTGACCTGGTTCTCCGGCTCTAAAGCAGATCTGCTGACCTGGTTCTCTGGCTCTAAAGCAGCTTTGCTGGCCAGGTTCTCTGGCTCTAAAGCAACTCTGCTGACCTGGTTCTCTCCTTCTAAATCAGCTCTGCTGACCTGGTTTCTCTGGCTCTACAGCAGCTCTGATGACCTGGATCTCAGGCTCTAGAGCAGCTCTGCTGACCTAGTTCTCTGGCTCTAAAGCAGCTCTGCTGACCTGATTCTCTGGCTCTAAAGCAGCTCTGCTGACCTGGTTCTCTCCCTCTAAATCAGCTCTGCTGACCTGGTTCTATGCCTCTAGAGCAGCTCTGCTGACCTTGGTCTATGGCTCTAAAGCAGCTCTGCTGACCTGGTTCTCTGGCTCTAGGACAGCTCTGCTGACCTGGTTTTCTGGCTCAAAAGCAGCTCTGCTGACCTGGTTCTCTCCCTCTAAAGCAGCTCTGCTGACCGGGTTTCTCTGGCTCTAGAGCAGCTTTGCTGTCCTGGTTCTCTGGCTCTAAAGCAGCTCTACTGAGCTGGTTCTCTCCCCCTAAAGCAGCTCTGCTGACCTGGTTATCTGCCTCTAGAGCAGCTCTGCTGACCTGGTTCTCTGGCTCTAAAGCAGCTATGCTGACCTGGTTCTATGGCTCTAGAGCAGCTCTTCTGACCTGGTTCTCTGGCTCAAGAGCAGCTCTGCTGACCTGGTTCTCTGGCTCTAAAGCAGCTCTGCTGACCTGGTTCTCTCCCTCTAAAGGTCTCTGCTGACCGGGTTTCTCTGGCTCTAGAGCAGCTTTGCTGTCCCGGTTCTATGGCTCTAAAGCAGGTTTACTGGCCAGGTTCCTTTGGCTCTAAAGTAACTCTGCTGACCTGGTTCTCTCATTCTAAATCAGCTCTGCTGACCTGGTTTCTCTGGCTCTACAGCAGCTCTGCTGACCTGGTTCTCAGGCTCTAGAGCAGCTCTGCTGACCTAGTTCTTAGTCTCTAGAGCAGCTCTGCTGACCTGGTTCTCTGGCTCTAAAGCAGCTCTGCTGACCTGGTTCTCTGGCTCTAAAGCAATTCTGCTGAACTTGTTCTCTGGCTCTAGAGCAGCTCTGCTGACTTGGTCCCTTAGCTCTAAAGCAGCTCTGCTGACCTGGTTCTCTCCCTGTAAAGCAGCTCTACTGAACTGGTTCCCTCGCTCTAAAGCAGCTCTACTGACCTGGTTTCTCTGGCTCTACAGCAGCTCTGCTGACCTGGTTCTTAGGATCTAGAGCAGCTCCGCTGACCTGGTTCTTTGGCTCAAAAGCAGCTCTGCTGACCTGGTTCTATGGCTCTAGAGCGGCTCTGCTGACCTGATTCTCTGGCTCTAAATCAGCTCTGCTGAACTGGTTCTATGCCTCTAGAGCAGCTCTGCTGACCTTGGTCTATGGCTCTAAAGCAGCTCTGCTGACCTGGTTCTCTGGCTATAGGGCAGCTCTGCTGACCTGGTTTTCTGGCTCAAAAGCAGCTCTGCTGACCTAGTTCTGTCCCTCTAAAGCAGCTCTGCTGACCTGGTTTCTCTGGCTCTAGAGCAACTTTGCTGACCTGGTTCTCTGGCTCTAAAGCAGCTCTACTGAGCTGGTTCTCTCCCCCTAAAGCAGCTCTGTTGACCTGGTTATCTGCCTCTAGAGCAGCTCTGCTGACCTGGTTCTCTGGCTCTAAAGCAGCTTTGCTGACCTGGTTCTATGGCTCTAGAGCAGCTCTGCTGACCTGGTTCTCTGGCTCCAGAGCAGCTCTGCTGACCTGGTTCTCTGGCTCTAAAGCAGCTGTGCTGACCTGGTTCTCTCCCTCTAAAGATCTCTGCTGACCTGGTTCTCTGGCTCTAAAGCAGTCCTGCTGACCTGGTTCTCTGGCTCTAGAGCAGCTCTGCTGACCTGGTTCTCCGGCTCTAAAGCAGATCTGCTGACCTGGTTCTCTGGCTCTAAAGCAGCTTTGCTGGCCAGGTTCTCTGGCTCTAAAGCAACTCTGCTGACCTGGTTCTCTCCTTCTAAATCAGCTCTGCTGACCTGGTTTCTCTGGCTCTACAGCAGCTCTGATGACCTGGATCTCAGGCTCTAGAGCAGCTCTGCTGACCTAGTTCTCTGGCTCTAAAGCAGCTCTGCTGACCTGATTCTCTGGCTCTAAAGCAGCTCTGCTGACCTGGTTCTCTCCCTCTAAATCAGCTCTGCTGACCTGGTTCTATGCCTCTAGAGCAGCTCTGCTGACCTTGGTCTATGGCTCTAAAGCAGCTCTGCTGACCTGGTTCTCTGGCTCTAGGACAGCTCTGCTGACCTGGTTTTCTGGCTCAAAAGCAGCTCTGCTGACCTGGTTCTCTCCCTCTAAAGCAGCTCTGCTGACCGGGTTTCTCTGGCTCTAGAGCAGCTTTGCTGTCCTGGTTCTCTGGCTCTAAAGCAGCTCTACTGAGCTGGTTCTCTCCCCCTAAAGCAGCTCTGCTGACCTGGTTATCTGCCTCTAGAGCAGCTCTGCTGACCTGGTTCTCTGGCTCTAAAGCAGCTATGCTGACCTGGTTCTATGGCTCTAGAGCAGCTCTTCTGACCTGGTTCTCTGGCTCAAGAGCAGCTCTGCTGACCTGGTTCTCTGGCTCTAAAGCAGCTCTGCTGACCTGGTTCTCTCCCTCTAAAGGTCTCTGCTGACCTGGTTCTCTGGCTCTAAAGCAGTCCTGCTAACCTGGTTCTCTGGCTCTAGAGCAGCTCTGCTGACCTGGTTCTCCGGCTCTAAAGCAGCTCTGCTGACCTGATTCTCTGGCTCTAAAGCAGCTTTGCTGGCGAGGTTCTCTGGCTCTAAAGCAACTCTGCTGACCTGGTACTCTCCTTCTAAATCAGCTCTGCTGACCTGGTTTCTCTGCTCTACAGCAGCTCTGCTGACCTGGTTCTCAGGCTCTAGAGCAGCTCTGCTGACCTAGTTCTTAGTCTCTAGAGCAGCTCTGCTGACCTGGTTCTCTGGCTCTAAAGCAGCTCTGCTGACCTGGTTCTCTGGCTCTAAAGCAGCTCTGCTGACCTGGTTCTCTCCCTCTAAAGCAGCTCTGCTGACCTGGTTCTCTCGCTCTAAAGCAGCTCTACTAACCTGGTTTCTCTGGCTCTACAGCAGCTCTGCTGACCTGGTTCTTAGGCTCTAGAGCAGCTCTGCTAACCTGGTTCTCTGGCTCAAAAGCAGCACTGCTGACCTGGTTCTATGGCTCTAGAGCAGCTCTGCTGACCTGATTCTCTGGCTCTAAAGCAGCTCTGCTGACCTGGTTCTCTCCCTCTAAATCAGCTCTGCTGACCTGGTTCTCTGGCTCTAAAGCAGTTCTGCCGAACTTGTTCTCTGGCTCTAGAGCAGCTCTGCTGACTTGGTCCCTTGGCTCTAAAGCAGCTCTGCTGACCTGGTTCTCTCCCCCTAAAGCAGCTCTGCTGACCTGGTTCTCTCGCTCTAAAGCAGTTCTACTGACCTGGTTTCTCTGGCTCTACAGCAGCTCTGCTGACTTGGTTCTTAGGCGCTAGAGCAGCTCTGCTGACCTGGTTCTCTGGCTCAAAAGCAGCTCTGCTGACCTGGTTCTATGGCTCTAGAGCAGCTCTGCTGACCTGATTCTCTGGCTCTAAAGCAGCTCTGCTGACCTGGTTCTCTCCCTCTAGAGCAGCTCTGCTGACCTTGGTCTATGGCTCTAAAGCAGCTCTGCAGACCTGGTTCTCTGGCTCTAGGGCAGCTCTGCTGACCTGGTTGTCTTGCTCAAAAGCAGCTCTGCTGAACTGATTCTCTCCCTCTAAAGCAGCTCTGCTGACCTGGTTTCTCTGGCTCTAGAGCAGCTTTGCTGACCTGGTTCTCTGGCTCTAAAGCAGCTCTACTGAGTTCTCTCCCCCTAAAGCAGCTCTGTTGACCTAGTTCTATGGCTCTAGAGCAGCTCTGCTGACCTGGTTCTCTGGCTCTGAAGCAGCTCTGCTGACCTTGTTCTCTCCCTCTAAAAATCCCTGCTGACCTGGTTCTCTGGCTCTAAAGCAGTCCTGCTGACCTGGTTCTCTGCCTCAGGAGCAGCTCTGCTGACCTGGTTCTATGGCTCTAAAGCAGCTCGGCTGACCTGGTTTCTCTGGCTCTACAGCAGCTCTGCTGACCTGATTCTCGGCCTTTAGAGCAGCTCTGCTGGCCTGGGTCTCTGGCTCTAGAGCAGCTCTGCTGACCTGGGTCTCTGATTCTAGAGTAGCTCTGCTGACCCGCTTCTTAGGCTCCAGAGCAGCTCTGCTGACCTGGTTCTCTGGCTCTACAGCGGCTCTGCTGACCTGGTTTCTCTGGCTCTACAGCAGCTCTGCTGACCTGGTTCTCTGCGCTCACGATGCACGCACCCGACTTCTCGAAAATATATTTAAAAATATTTTATTTTAAGTACAAATATATTATTTTTATGAATATCTTAGAAAATCTCTTGCCCTAATATGTATATTAAAGACACATACATATAATTTTGGAACATCATTTTTTTTGCGGGAGTTGCGCACCCAGCGTGCCCCAGCACATATATGACGTCACACGGGACTCGCCGCTTGCAAGCGTCTCGTACCGTAATGTGCATGTGTCGTGAATGCGCGGGAGCAGGAGTCGCGGCTGGTCGCATACCAATTGCGCACATCACGTAATATTAAATGTATATGATGTAACTGAAAAACACGCAGCCTTCGCACACCGTACGCGGATCCTTCACGACTTTTCTAAATTAGCGTCTAGAATCCACGCACCCACCGTGATGTGTAAGCTTTGAGTGCGCGACTCCGAAAAAAAATTGGGAAATAATATAAATATATTAAAATAAAAAATGAAAACAAATAAATTAATCAATATTTCAGTTTGAATTTTTTTAAAATATTTTTTTGCAATTTTCTGAAAAATATATAATGGTTTTTAATGAATAAAATATTTATAAATAGCTAAAGAACTGTAGAAAATCAGTACAAAAAATAGGTATAACTACTATCACACTTAAAAATTAGCATTTAAAAAACCTTTGAAATTCACTGAAAAAACCATAGGTTTTAGAGACATTATAGTTAGAAATTAGCATTTAAGAAACCTTAGAAAGTCACAGGAAAAAACATAGGTTTCACGGGTGTTATAGTTAGTTGGCCTTTTCACTCGTACAAAACCATAGAAATTCCTCCGTTATAGTTAGTTCTGCTAACTATAACTTGTGCGCCCGCAATGCACTGCTGATGATGTCACATATTGCATCATTCATGACATGGTCAGTGACATCACTGATGACATCTCTAAGGACATCACTGATGACATAATCGACGTGACAATCTGATACACCTCATCATACACAAGTATAGCCTTTCATCACTCACTGTAAAATACAGAGTACTATATTTGAAACCATTGACACACCAATACCAGTTTCTAAAAAACACTAAGTGATTCCTACATCTACACACACATCTAAACACTTACCTATAGATTCACTCATACATGCTGTAAATGATCAATAGAACACTATTAAATATACTATGTCTACATCGACATTACATACCAGCATACATCCTATTCACTTATGCAGTCATTTTACTCACTTATGCAAACAATTGATCATGCTTACATTTACTAAGCTACACACTTATACAAACACCACTTTATTTGTTCATATAGATAGTAACTCATACTTAGTGTGTTATAAAATTACTATTGCAGGTATACAGTTTTCGATAGTCACTCATACAATTACTGAGTATTATGTATACTTATTTATATACAACTGTCACATACACTGCCTTTTATATTTCTAGTTTGTTAGACATGTATCATTGAGAAATATATTTACTCATCACCATACCCATAAAGAGATTCACTCACCCATACAACTGTTTCCACATACAGTCTTAACCTCATATACCTAGTAAATCAACTATTTACACATCTTTGGACAGTCACACACCTCCCACTCAACCACACACACATTCACTATCCCATTCAAATACTCACTTAACTAATTAATACCTACTATAGACTTTCACATAGCTAGTAACCAACTTATGTAGTAGTTTACACAACAAGAGATAGAGTGATACAGGTATTCACACAGTTTAATCACTATCCTATTTATTTAGTGAGACACTTTAAATTAGTCACTTAAACAGTCAATCACATTGCTACTAAATCCTCCATTCAGGCACTTATACATCCACTCAGTCTTCAAGGCAGATTGATATATATATATATATATATTCACTGAAAAAAACATAGGTTTCATACACGTTATAGTTAGGAATTAGCATTTAAAAACCTTGCAAATTCACTGAAAAAACCATAGGTTTCACACACGTTATAGTTAGGAATTAGCATTTAAAAAACCTTGCAAATTCATTGAAAAAACCAAAGGTTTCACACATGTTATAGTTAGCTGGACCTTTCACTCATACAAAACCATTGAAATTCAGTGATGTCATGAGTGATGTCACTGACCATGTCATGAGTGATGTAATATGTGACGTCATCAGCAGTGCATTGCGGGCGCATGAGGTATAGTTAGCTGAACTAACTATAACGGGGGAATTTCAATGGTTTTGTATGAGTGAAATGTCCAGCTAACTATAACTTGTGTGAAACCTATGTTTTTTTCAATGAATTTGCAAGGTTTTTTAAATGCTAATTCCTATCTATAACGTGTGTGAAACCTATGGTTTTTTCAGTAACTATATATATATATATATATATATTAGAAACAAAGCATCCTCGGGATGAACGTGCACTCAAAACCAGCTCATTTCCACAGGCAGCATAACATTTATTCAAGCGCAGAGTTGATTTCTTTGCCTTACGCGTTTCGGGGCTTCATTCCCCTTGATCACAGGCATCATCATGTAATGGGATAGAAAGATGGCACTTCACAGCATGTGACTTTTAAACCCTCCAATGGGGAACAGGTAAGTACAACATAGTGTTGCATGCGGGAGAAAGAAGTCCGTAATTATTTTCTGTTTAAGTAACATTTAAATACCTTCCTGCACAAATATTTCCTTAGTAGGCTCTGTCCCATTACATAATTTCATCGATTTTATAAACCCTCTGATGGGCCTCCAGCATGAAATCCGTTCATTTTAAAAGCCAGCTGGTAATCCAAAAGGGAAACTCTGAATAGTTCATCTGTCTCCATGGCCCCCGGACTTTAGGGACGGTGCACTTTTGCGGATGGATCTGCCGTAATTATTCTAGAAACAAAGCACCCCCGGGATGAAAGTGCACACAAAACCAGCTCATTTCCAAAGGCAGCACAGCATTTATTCAAGCGCATAGTTGATTTCTTTGCCTTACACGTTTCGGGGCTTCATTCCCCTTGATCACAGGCATCAACATGTAATGGGATAGAAAGATGGCACTTCACAGCATGTGACTTTTAAACCCTCCAATGGGGAACAGGTAAGTACAACATAGAGTTGCATGCTGGAGAAAGAAGTCCGTAATTATTTTCTGTTTCAGTAACATTTAAATACCTTCCTGCACAATTATTTCCATAGTAGGCTCTGTCCCATTACATAATTTCGTCGATGTTATAAACCCTCCGATGGGCCTCCAGCATGAAATTTGGTCAGTTTAAAAGCTAGCTGGTAATCCAAAAGAGAAACTCAGAATAGTTCATCTGTCTCCATGGCCCCCAGACTTTACGGACGGGGATGCTTTGTTTCTATATATATATATATACATATCCAAGACAAACTGCTTCCTTTTAGAAGTAGTAGAGGCCACTCTGGGGACGCTTTGGAAAACCTTTATTGACACAGCTTCAGGCATGATGCATTTCGGCCTTACGGCCTTATTCGGATGCCGCTGGAGTTAAGGATTTGTTCCACCCCCACCTTTTTAGCCTGGCGTGGCACTCTCCCATTGGCGGTAGTCCGCTAGTCCATAGATTCCCTGGTTGCAACTCCCCTGTAGCCTTGGAAAAACGACAGTTCCCAGGGTGCAGTATTCTTGGTCATTTCTTACTTGGGGAGAGTCTGGATGTTCGTGGACACAATTGAAAGGTGAGGAGTGTCCAAATATCAAGTCCTTATTCGTATATCTGCCACAGGGCTTTCCTCGAGTCCCCAATATGTTCCAGCCTTCTCATACAAATGCCCGCCGGGCCGTGAGCCAAGTTTGTCGTGCACCTGACTCCTTGTTAATAACAAGCTGCACTAGGCAGCAGCCCATGGCTTGGCCAGCATATCAGGCGGGCCGGAGTAATCCAATACCTTGGATGCAAAGAAAATGCTACAACAGTAGCGGGTGCCAGTTTTAACTCCGGCCACTTGAACGGAACAGAGCCTCTTACGCGCCCCTGGTTAGCGCAAAATATCCAAGACAAACTGCTTCCTTTTCGAAGTAGTAGAGGCCACTCTCGGGACGCTTTGGAAAACCTTTATTGACACAGCTTCAGGCATGATGCATTTCGGCCTTACGGCCTTCTTCGGATGCCGCTGGAGTTAAGGATCTGTTCCACCCCCACCTTTTTAGCCTGGCGTGGCACTCTCCCATTGGCGGTAGTCCGCTAGTCCATAGATTCCCTGGTTGCCACTCCCCTGTAGCCTTGGAAAAACTACAGTTCCCAGGGTGCAGTATTCTTGGTCATTTGTTACTTGGGGAGAGTCTGGATGTTCGTGGACACAATTGAAAGGTGAGGAGTGTCCGAATATCAAGTCCTTATTCGTATATCTGCCACAGGGCTTTCCTCGAGTCCCCAATACGTTCCAGCTTTCTCATACAAATGCCCGCCGGGCCGTGAGCCAAGTTTGTCGTGCACCTGACTCCTCGTTAATAACGAGCTGCACTAGGCAGCAGCCCATGGCTTGGCCAGCATATCAGGCGGGCCGGAGTAATCCAATACCTTGGATGCAAAGAAAATGCTACAGCAGTAGCGGGTGCCAGTTTTAACTCCGGCCACTTGAACGGAATGGAGCCTCTTATGCGCCTCTGGTTAGGGCAAAATATCCAAGACAAACTGCTTCCTTTTCCTGGGTCTCGGATTCTAGAGTAGCTCTGCTGACCTGCTTCTTAGGCTCTAGAGCAGCTCTGCTGACCTAGTTCTCTGGCTCTACAGCGGCTCTGCTGACCTGGTTTCTCTGGCTCTTCAGCAGCTCTGCTGACCTGGTTCTCTGCGCTAACGATGCACGCACCTGACTTCTCGAAAATATATTTTAAAATAATATTTTATTTTAAGTACAAATATATTATTTGTATGAATATCTTAAATAATCTCTTGCCCTAATATGTATATTAAAGACACATACATATAATTTTGGAACCTCATTTTTTTTTGTAGGAGTTGCGCACCCAGCGTGCCCCAGCACGTATATGACGTCACGCGGGACCTGCCGCATGCAAGCGTCTCGTACCGTAATGTGCATGTGTCATGAATGCGCAGGTGCAGGAGTCGCGGCTGGTCGCATACCAATCACGCACATCACGTAATATTAAATGTATATGATGTAACTGAAAAACACGCAGCCTTCGCACACCGTACGCGGATCCTTCGCGACTTTTCTAAATTGGCGTCTAGAATCCACGCATCCACTGTGATGTGTACGCTTTGAGTGCGCGACTCTGAAAACAAATTTGGGAACATTTTTTTTTAAAGAAAATAATATAAATATATTAAAAAAAAAAATGAAAACAAAAACATTTATTAATATTTCAGTTTGAATTTTTTAAAAATATTTTTTGCAATTTTCTGAAAAATATATAATGTTATTTAATGAATAAAATATTTAAAAATAAACAGCTAAAAAACTGTAGAAAATCAGTACAAAAAATAGTCTATTATTACACTTAAAAATTAGCATTTAAAAAACCTTTGAAATTCACTGAAAAAAAACATAGGTTTTAGAGACATTATAGTTAGAAATTAGCATTTAAAAAACCTTAGAAATTCACAGAAAAAAACATAGTTTTCACGGGTGTTAGAGTTAGTTGGCCTTTTCAATCGTACAAAACCATAGAAATTCCTCCGTTATAGTTAGTTCTGCTAACTATAACTTGTGCGCCCGCAATGCACTGCTGATGATGTTACATATTGCATCATTCATGACATGGTCAGTGACATCACTGATGACATCTCTTATGACATCACTGATGACATAATCCACGTGACAATCTGATACACTTCATCATATACAAGTAGAACCTTTCATCACTGACTGTAAAATACAGAGTACCATATTTGAAACCATTGACACACCAATACCAGTTTCTAAAAAACACTAAGTGATTCCTACATCTACACACACACATCTAAACACTTACCTATAGATTCACTCATACATGCTGATAATGATCAATAGAACACTATTAAATATACTATGTCTATCTACATCGACATTACACACCAGCATACATCCTATTCACTTATGCAGTCATTCTACTCACTTATGCAAACAATTGATCATGCTTACCCTTACTAAGCTTCACACTTATACAAACACCACTTTATTTATTCGTATAGAAAGTAACTCATACTTAGTGTGTTATAACATTACTATTACAAGTATACAGTTTTCGATAGTCACTCATACAATCACTGAGTCTTATGTATACTTATTTATATTCACTGAAAAAACCATAGGTTATAGACCATATATAGTTAGGAATTAGCATTTAAAAAACCTTATTTTACTCACACAAAACCATTGAAATTCCATATATAGTTAGTTGCACTAACTATATATCGCGCACCCGCAATCCACTGCTGATGATGTCACATATTACATCATTCATGACATGGTCAGTGACATCACTGATGACATCACTGATGACATCTCAAATGACATCACTGATGACATCACTGATGACAACATCCAGTGACTGTATGTTTCTGTAAAGTTAAAATGTGTCTTACATATTGAAGAATTAGTGGAAGTATAAGTGTCTGGACAAAGGATTTAGTAGGTGCATGACTGAATGTATGAGTGAGTGATTAAATGTGTCTCAGTGAGTGCATGGGTTAGTGACTAAACTGTCTTAATTTGTGCATCATTATGTCTGTTGTTCTGTAAACTGCTGCATGTGTTGATCAGTAGCTATATGATTAACTATATGGGTTATTGATTGATTGTCCAAGTATTTGTATGGGAGACTGAGTGTGTGTGTGGCTGGCTGGAAGGTGTGTGACTCTGTGCAGATCAATGTGTACTTGTATCAATGATTGTATAAGAAAGTAAGTATGTGTTAGTATATGTTTGAAAATGTAAGGTGCTCTATGTTTAACTGTATAGACAAGATAATGGAAGTGTGATTGATTCTTTACAGGACTGACTAGGTGTGTGAGTAACTCCATGGATGAGTGGCAGAGTGTGAGTGTCTGTATAGGTGTATGAGTGCATATGATAGTGTTGTAAAGATGAGTGATTGTATGTATGAATGATTGTATGGGTGAATGAGTGAATGTGTGTGTAGACGTAGGAATCAGTGAGTGCGTATGTAGTAACTAGTATTGGTGTGTCAATGGTTTCAAAAATTACACTCTGTATTTAACACTGGGTGAAACAGAGGTTATATTAAAATGTGAGGTGATGCATTGTATTGTCACATGAATGATATCATCAGTGATGTGGTCATTGATGTCAAATGAGATGTCATCAGTGATGTCATTTGAGATGTCATCAGTGATGTCATCAGTGATGTCACTGACCATGTCATGAATGATGTAATATGTGACATCATCAGCAGTGGATTGCGGGTGCGCGATATATAGTTAGTGCAACTAACTATATATGGAATTTCAATGGTTTTGTGTGAGTAAAATAAGGTTTTGTAAATGCTAATTCCTAACTATATATGGTCTATAACCTATGGTTTTTTCAGTGAATTTCAATGGTTTTTTAATAGCAAATATCATAAGCTGTCGAATGTCAAGTACGTGGTAAGTAAAAACATTTTCGTGTTTATGCACACTGATCTGCTTTGAATGCTGCCCCCCTCCCTCATTTCTATTAGGAGTACTCTCTCTTTGCAGATAGTGAAGGGTAGTTAACGCAGGCCTTTGCCCCCGTTGTAATCCGTCGTGCCTGCTTCTCTCTCCATTTCATTGATTGTTATCCAAGCCTTTACTGTTTTAGAATTGGTTCTCTTTGGTTCATTCTCTATTTACAAACAAGCACAGAGTCGCAATACTCTGTTTAGTCTTTGCGGATAGTGAAAAATCATGTAAAAAAACAAAAGGAATCGAGCAAAATCAGTAGGCCACTAATGGGATCTCTTTTTGACCTCGCTAAAATTGAAACATTAGGAACAACCCCTCATGAGAAATACGAAACTAGTGAGATGAACTGAGCTCCACACCATGATGGCTGCAAGACAGCTCGGCTCCGCCACCCACCCCGCCCAAAATAACGATAAACTCTATGCAAATATTACAAATATATACAACACACCAGCAAAGTAACAGGGTAAAACATTTTATTAAATAACTATTTACATAACTATTTTATACTTTTTGTTGCCCGATCCGGCTAGCTCAATCGATCGAGCATGAAACTCATGCACTCTGATGGTTCAAAGTTTTGAGGAGTGCTTGTAACACTGTCTGAAGCCTATTTGCACTTGCTTCAGCTTCACTATTCTTAATGTAAGTGGGGGCTGTTTGAGGACGTGACTGCATTTGAAAACAATGTGATGCGGTGCCACCCTGAACCGCTTGACGGAGGCCCCCGAGGGACGGTGTCATGGCGCGGACTCGGAGGGGGCGCTTGGCTCCGGCCCCCTCCCCAAGTCGTGTTGCCCTGGTGTGGCCTGAGATCGCCCCCGACATAGGTGGCCGGCTCCCGGGGTCAAGCGGAACTTTTTGCCTTTTGGTGACTCTTCCATTCTGGACCTTGTCCCACAATCCGTTTCACCTGAAGACACGCTGTAGTGGGGCGCCCCTTTTCCGTTTCAGTTGCCATTCCGCCCGCTTTTGCTACACTGTGCCTCTTCCGCTATTCAGCTGTTTACCGCCCGCTCTTGCGACTACAGCGTTTCGCTCACCATGTAGTTGAGTTGCTCCCGCTCTTGCGGTGCAGCGATAGGCGGCTGCCACAGGACTCTCAAAATGGCGGCCGGCACTTCAGATTTGGGCGTGGTCCACTAAAATGGCCCTGCGACACCTTGGAACTCGGACGCTTATCTGCTAGGGCTTGGGCTCCATTCTCGAAAGCGTCCCCTCAGCCTTGAAGATTCTACAAAAGTCTTGGGGGCCCCCGACTCCCGCAGGCTTCTGGTGGGGAGCGGCTGCCATGATTGCTCGTGGAATGGCCACGACGGAGCTACGAGATGGTGGTGCTCTCATGCTGACGCCAGCTTCAGTCTGAAACATCCAGAAACACTGTAGACTACCAATTCGATCAGTTCCGGTAGCGCCCCAACGAGACCCGGTAGAGAAGAACTTGCCCTCCCCTCTTTGACTGATGGTTCTTGTTGCCTGTCCCTTCTGTTGTCATTTAACAGAACTATTTAGCCTGCTGAAAGGGGTTGTGTTCCGACCGCTGGTTGGTGGAGACATTTTGACTATATTCTGGACCTGCGTTGTCGCGTAATGCGTCATATGACGCGCCGCGTTAGCGCATCCGGAAGTGCTCCGGTGCGCGAAGCGCAGCTTCCCGGAAGCGATCCGGGGCGCGGCGCGCAGCGCGTAACGTAAGCATAACAGGTCATGTGACTTGTTAATAAAACTTTTCATTGGTTTTCATTTTACTTTTCTTATTCTAATGATGAAAGGCTTGGTCATATGACCTAAAAATTACGCTTTTTATTGCTTTCGAACATTATTTTTTCTTAAACATATATGTTATAATGTTCCAGGCTAATGTACTTTCCCGGAAAATTTACAACTGTCCTGCAAGTAAAATATATTCCTTTTTCGAGAAAAAGGGCGTTTCTTCGTCCCATGACGGAGCCGTTGAGCAAAAGAGGCTCGGCCTGCTGTCTTAGTCGCCGATACGCCTGAATATCAGATTCTTATCGATCACTTTATGTTGCAGGAGTAGAAAACACAACAGCCCTTGACCATTTATCTTTACTGCGTTCCTGCGTATTATACCTTTTACCCTTCATGTAATTGGACTGCTTTATTTCACTTGCCTTTTACTGATTCGAAAACAGTGACTATTATTAAAAACTTTACCAATGTAAATACTACTACCATGTTTTCTTTTAAAAACCTTTATTGTGAAAATGTCAGTATACAAATACGGGCCTATAACCACGTGGGCCGGCCACGGAGCAAACTGTAATCGTGTATGATGAGGAGACATTTACACTGTAGAGGAACGTAACGGGCGGGCCATTAGGTTGCAAGAACTAAGGTGTCTAACAGTTGCGGAATCGGTGGACGTACATTTTATAATTAAAATACGACAGGGCCAGTTACAATAAAATTATCTAGATATACATTTGCGGGCAAGTACCATGGGTGACGTTAATTCGAACTTTCAATAGTACAGTAATCAATAACACATCAGAACTTAATATCAATAGGGATGTCGAAATATTCAATCAATTCTCGTCCCCGCCCGCCATGTGCTTCAAAACTGCATACGTATCTCGTGATATCAAGGTTGTGCAACCAGTACACAACAAGGAGTTACGAGTCCCATTTATTCCGGCGCCATTTTGGGCGAGGACGGGCAGGTCCAGGATATAGTCAAAATGTCTCCACCAACCATCGACTATGATGATGTTCATATGCTGTATTTATTAGAGTAACACTCATCTGTCCACATGAAATTAATTTGCCACAATTACCATAACTATATATTTTTTCGGTTCCTCTGGAGAGTACATCGTGGCAGATGAGGCAGGTAACGTACCGGGCATTTACCTTTTTTGCATGTAGAGGAAAGGAAAAAAAATTCGAGCGTCCGAGTTCTAAGGTGTCCCAGGGCCATTTTAGTGGACCAGGCCCAAATCCAAAGAACAGGCCGCCATTTTGAGAGTCCTGTTGCAGCCGCCTGTCGCTGTAGCAGCAAGAGCGGGCGAAACTCAGCTAGACGACGCTCCACTGAAGGAACATAGACTTGCTGTGGACCTTCCATCTTTTCAACACACACCAGTGTGGCAACTTGCTAGACACCACCTCGGTGCCATCCGGATCTCGGCGCCCCACTGCAGATGAAGTGCCTCCACATGGAGGGAGAGACTCATTTGCGCCACCTCCCCCCCGCTTCTCAGAACTCTCAACTATGACACCACCTCGGTGCCATCCGGATCTTGGCGCCTTGTGCTGGTTCCGGCCTATTCACACATCGGTCCGCTACTGACGCCACCTCACAGGCCAACGGGGCACCCCACGCCGACTTTCGGCGCAGCATTGTAGGATGGCCACACCAGTGCGGCAACTTGCTGGACACCACCTCAGTGCCATCCGGATCTTGGCGCGTTGTGCTGCCTTCGGCCTATTCGCCGCAAGTGCGCACGCAACTCAGCTGCATAGCGAGTGAAACACCAAGGGGCGCCCCACTGCAGCCGAGGAACCTCCATCTTGGGGGCGACGCACAGCATCACATTGCTTTCCAATGCAGTCAGATCCTCAAACAGCCCCCACTGACTGACGCGAACTCACAGGCCAACGGGGCGCCCCACGCCGACTTTCGGCGCAGCATTGTAGGATGGCCACACCAGTGCGGCAACTTGCTGGACACCACCTTGGTGCCATCCGGATCTTGGCGCGTTGTGCTGCCTTCGGCCTATTAGCACATCGGTCCGCTACTGACGCCGCCTCACGTGCCAACGGATTTTCTACGCTTTTTATAGCCCTATGCCGCATAACAGGTCATGTGACTTGTTTATAAAACTTTGCATTGGTTCATTTTACTTTTGGTTTCCTAATGATGGAAGGCTTGATCACATGACCTAAAAATAACACTTTTCATTGGATTAAAACGTTTTTTTTTCCCAAACGATGAAAGCCCCACCTTGTTTCTGGATGTTTCAGACTGAAGCTGGCGTCAGCATGAAAGCACCACCATCTCGTGGCTCCGTCGTGGTCATTCCGCGAGCAATCATGGCAGCCGCTCCCCACCGGAAGCCTGCAGGAGTCGGGGGCCCCCAAGACTTTTGTAGAATCTTCAAGGCTGAGGGGACGCTTTCGAGAATGGGGTCCAAGACCTAGCAGACAAGCGTCCGAGTTCCAAGGTGTCCCAGGGCCATTTCAGTGGACCAGGCCTAAAAAGGAAAGAGCCTGCCGCCATTTTAAGAGTCCTGTGGCAGCCGCCTATCGCTGCACCGCAAGAGTGGGCGCAACTCAGCTGAATGGCGGATTTTGGCACAGTGTACCAAAAGCGTTGTAGGATACCAAAACCAGTGCAGCAACTTACTGGACATCACCTGGGTGCCATCCACATCTCAGCGCGTTCTGCTGCCTTGGGACTATTCGCAAAACAGACCGCTACTGACGAGGCCTCCCCCCGCACCCCCCGGGACGCCCCACGCCGTTTTTCGGAGCTGCATTGTAGGATACCAAAAACCAGTGCGGCACCCAGGTAACATCACCTGGGTGCCGTCCAGAACTCAGCACGTTGTGCTGCCTTGGGACTATTCGCACAAAACACAGCTACTGACCATTGTTGCTTCTTTTTTAAAAATTTTTTTTAAATGTATTTACTGTTTTTGTTGCGTTGTATATATTTATAAGTTATTAAAGTTTTATAATCCTACTACTTTGTTGGAGTGCTATATATTTTCAATGTGACACATAATTGTAAAAACTTTGATGTACAAAGAGGCATCCCTGGAATCTTCCGCTTCAGGCTCGGTCCCCTCCCCAATCACAATACAGGATGGTTTTCAGATAGTAGGAACGCGTGTGGTGTGACGGATCTCATCGGGTGGGGGACTTGATCTACTGTAACTCCTTTGAAGAGGGGTGATTCTTTACAGCTGGGGCCATAAACTACATCTGCAGGGCTAGGTGATAGCCTGGGACCGGCCTGGACAATCGGACATAGAGGAAGAGGAGTGTCAGAGGGTGCGGTAGTGAATAGGGCGTAAGGGAGGTGTCGGGCGGGCACAGGGTGTGATTCTCAGGGAAGAGCAGCGCAGATGGGGGGAGGTTTATTGCCCATGCATAAGACAGAGAGCTGGGGTGACCAGTGCCTGGGGGAGATGCTTGCGAGGGTGGGGAGCCATGCTAAGGATCGACAGCATGCAGAGAGTGGGTCTGGTCAAGGCATCTAAAAAGGCTGCCGTGCACGACAAAAGTGTGGCATTTGAAAAAAGGCAAGATGGCGCAGACAATGTTTATCAACACTTCCTGATTTCCTTCGAATCGAAGGTTAACAGACGTTATCTCTCCCACACTACCGGTCCCCCTGGGCTTAAACGCCGAGATGGTAGGGACTGCATCCTGTGGAGATAGGCCGAGCCGTCACTCAGCAGAAAAAAAAAAAAATAAAAGTCTATAAACATACAATAAGTTAAAAGTCAATCATTCTTGTTTCCTTGTAGTACGCTCCCCAGTCCGCTTTCCGTTACGCGTACCGGGCGCACCCCACGAAAAAAAACAAATTTTTTTTTTTTGCCCCGCGGGGCCCTTTTAAAGCCTCCACATCAAACCTAGGGGGTCAGGTCAGGGAGGATCTACTATGCCCCCTTATGGTCATTTGCCCCTTCGCTTTGGCCTCCTCTTGTCTCTCGATCCTACCGAGAGACAAGATGGCGGCCGCTACAAGATGGCGGCCGCTACGGACTGTTTGGAATGTTTACAGACACCGGAGAGCCAATCAGCTTCGCTTCGCAAAGCTCCGTAACGCGAAAAGTACGCGAAACGGAGCGCTACCCGGGACGCTGTCACAGATATATATCTTTTTTTGAACGTTAATTTCTCAAAATCCACTGGAGCACATATATTGAGACCTAGCAAAGGCACATCGGGCTACCAGTCCCTACAATTTTGCCAAGTTTCGTGCAAATCCATTCAGCCGTTCGGGCTAAAAGTGAGGCCAACCGTCCTATGGAAATTAACATGGGAAAAACGCGTTTTGGGACCCCCCTTTTTTCTCGGCCCCCCTTGACGAACCCCCCCCCCAAATTTTCAGGGGCTGCTCAGAAACAAAATGTTCCATTTTCCTGAAAATTTCAGCCAATTCCGTCCACAAACGCCAAAGTTATTAGACATAGATTTTCAAAAATCCCATAGAGAAAACATCCTAACTATATATACCTACTGGCGACCGCCAGTAGGTAATACAACTGTCACATACACTGCCTTTTATATTTCTAGTTTGTTAGACATGTATCATTGAGAAATATATTTACTCATCACCATATCCATAAAGAGATTCACTCACCCATACAACTGTTTCCACATACAGTCACACACCTATATATATATATATATATATTCACTGAAAAAACCATAGGTTATAGATTATATATAGTTAGGAATTAGCATTTTCAAAACCTTGAAAATTCACTGAAAAAACCATAGGTTATAGACCATATATAGTTAGGAATTAGCATTTAAAAAACCTTATTTTACTCACACAAAACCATTGAAATTCCATATATAGTTAGTTGCACTAACTATATATCGCGCACCCGCAATCCACTGCTGATGATGTCACATATTACATCATTCATGACATGGTCAGTGACATCACTGATGACATCACTGATGACATCTCAAATGACATCACTGATGACATCACTGATAACAACATCCAGTGATTTTTTGTTTCTGTAAAGTTTAAATATGTCTTACATATTGAAGAATGAGTGGATGTATAAGTGTCTGGACGAAGGATTTAGTAGGTGCATGACTGACTGTATGAGTGAGTGATTAAATGTGTCTCACTGAGTGCACGGGTTAGTGACTAAACTGTCTTAATTTGTGCATCATTATGTTTGTTGTTCTGTAAACTGCTGCATGTGTTGATCAGTAGCTATATGAGTAAGTATATGGGTTATTGATTGGTTGCTCAAGTATTTGTATGGGAGACTGAGTGTGTGTGTGGGTGGCTGGGAGGTGTATGACTCTGTGCATAGATGTATAAGCAGTTGATTCACTAGATGTATGGGTTCAAAAGTGCATGTGGAAACAGCTGTATGGGTGGTTGACTGTGTGCATGAGTGCATTGGTGAGTGTATGGATATCTCAGTGCTACATGTCAAAGTAAGTACATATGTAAAACACAGTACATGTGAGAGTTGGCATATATAAATAACTGTGCATGAGAGCCACTGAATGTGTGAGTAGCTGTTATGGATCATTGTGAACTTGTATCAGGGATTGTATAAGAGAGTAAATATGTGTTAGTATATGCTTGAATAAGTAAGGTGTGTATAACTGTATAGTTGAGGAAATGGAGGTGAGATTGTTTCTTTGCATGACTGACTAGGTGTGTGAGTAACTCCATGGATGAGTGACAGTGTGTGAGTTTCTGTATACACTGAGTGGATCAAAGGATCAAAATAAGCTTTATTCGGCTTTTTAGTTTAAAAACCATAAAAGCAGCAAAATGAAGTGCATTTCATACAAAAATATCTCAACAATACATTTCATAGTTAAGAATATGAATTGACTTGAACCCAACTAAAATAGTTTAACAAAAACTACTATTCAAAGTAATAACCCAAGATACACAGAATCCCCCCTGTTTCACCCGATGTTATGGTGATTCGGTGCTCGGGGACCAGGATAGAAATCGTGCAGGTCCCAGATACAGATGGAACCATCTCCAAGTTTGGGTTTGGTAGATCTCAAATAGGGGGCAATGTTCCTATATTTAAATTTAATTAAGATCAGGTCCCCCGAAACATTTTTGGGTAGATGACCAAGCCACCCCACTCTTCTGACGCTCATTATCCCACCGTCTAGTGTAGGTGGTAATGATCTATTGTTTTTGAGCCAAAAAATGGCTTTGTTCAGTAGGTCCTGGTGTAGCTCGCGTTTGCCCGGACTGAGAGGGGGGACCCCAGAGAGAACAGTGACGTATGGGGCAGCTTCGGGGGGTAGATCAATACGATGTCTTCTCTCTAGGGGGATCATATGAGCTCTATGTGGGGCATGTTCAGAGTTACAAGTCGCTTTTTTTCCAGTATGAGTGGGTGGTATCAAAGGGGAGTTGCAAGTTTCAATTATCCTGGGAGCATTGTTAGACCTTTCACGGGTGTTATGGTGGATATTAGAGGGGGTAGAACGTGTGGGTATAACAGTATTACCAGTTGATGGGTATGACCCAATTACAGTTTTTTCGATTCTGGCCAGCCTGTCTCCCAAGTCATTTATTTTTGCTACCAGTGGAGATAGAGCAGTGATGACCAGTCGCTCTATTTGGGCCAGGAGGGTCACTTGAAGGGGGGATGCGGAGTCATTTGGTCGAGTCTCTGCTTTATCCAACGTAAATGAGGCTGGGTTGGGAGCAAGTAGAGAGGAGCTGCATTTATTGGATGGAGAGAGGGTTATAACGGGAGATGCCTGGGGAGAGAAATATACTAAATCAGTGTCTCTGGCCGCTATGGGGGGGGGTTATTGCATCTGGGATATAGTTTGTGCCACAGAGGTCGTTCAGCTCTTCCCAGATGGACATTATAGTTTGTAGTCTGGATCCAGACGACAACCGTAATTAGTAATTAGTTCAGAGCGCTAGAGGTTAAATGGATAGAACCTGACTGTACCTTATACTATGATGGAACCAAGGGTAGTGGCCCGTCCCGTCCTCTTTGTGCCTCTGAGGGCCACAGAGGGCCCGCCCTTTGCCCGGGCTTAGCCCGGCGCCGACCCGCGCGCGGTCCCGCGACGCGGATGCTGGAGCCCTTTTGAAGCGCCTCCTGGCGCAGGAAATCCGTGTGGCGGCGTGTCCCGCCGCTAGGGCTGCTGGTGAGTGTAGTTCTGGGCCGGGCACGCCCCCCTCGCACTGCGGCCGCTGGTCAGGGATAGCGGCGGCAGGAGGGAGCGTCGGAGCTGTGCTGCAGTGGCCCAGGGTATGCCCCCCAAACGGTTTTGGCTGTCTCCCTGCTCCACCGATGCTGGAGCCCTTTTGAAGCGCCTCCTGGCGCAGGAAATCCGTGTGGCGGCGTGTCCCGCCGCTAGGGCTGCTGGTGAGTGTAGTTCTGGGCCGGGCACGCCCCCCTCGCACTGCGGCCGCTGGTCAGGGATAGCGGCGGCAGGAGGGAGCGTCGGAGCTGTGCTGCAGTGGCCCAGGGTATGCCCCCCAAACGGTTTTGGCTGTCTCCCTGCTCCACCGATGCTGGAGCCCTTTTGAAGCGCCTCCTGGCGCAGGAAATCCGTGTGGCGGCGTGTCCCGCCGCTAGGGCTGCTGGTGAGTGTAGTTCTGGGCCGGGCACGCCCCCCTCGCACTGCGGCCGCTGGTCAGGGATAGCGGCGGCAGGAGGGAGCGTCGGAGCTGTGCTGCAGTGGCCCAGGGTATGCCCCCCAAACGGTTTTGGCTGTCTCCAAATACACTGAGTGTATCTAAGGTTATATTAGAGTCTGAAGAGGTTTATCGTATTAGCACAAGAATGATGTCAAATGAGATGTCATCAGTGATGTCATCAGTGATGTCATTTGAGATGTCATCAGTGATGTCATCAGTGATGTCACTGACCATGTCATGAATGATGTAATATGTGACATCATCAGCAGTGGATTGCGGGTGCGCGATATATAGTTAGTGCAACTAACTATATATGGAATTTCAATGGTTTTGTGTGAGTAAAATAAGGTTTTTTAAATGCTAATTCCTAACTATATATGGTCTATAACCTATGGTTTTTTCAGTGAATTTTCAAGGTTTTGTAAATGCTAATTCCTACCTATATATAATCTATAACCTATGGTTTTTTTAGTGAATTTCAATGTTTTTTTAATAGCAAATATCTGTAGCTGTAAAATGTATTCTTCTTTAAATCCCAAAATATATTTTATATGTTTATTAATAATTTTTTTTTTTTTAAATTTTTTTTTCTTCGTTCCCGCTTCGCGAATCGGGAAGCTTCCCGTTAGCTGACCTTGATGCCGCGAAATAGACCGCGAGCCGGTAAACATTTCTTTACCGCAACTGCCGCATTAGAAAACAACATCGTGACGCCTCCCGTCCGCATGACGTTTCGCGTTGTCGCGTGATACGTCATATGACGTACTACGTTAGCGAACTGGTACGCTTACCGAGTCGCAAAGCACAGGTTTCTGGAAGCAAACCGGGAGGCCCTGCAAAGCGTGTAACGTAAACACAGCAGGTCATGTGACTTGGTAATAACACTTTTCATTGGTTCATTTCACTTTTGGTTTCCTAATGATGTAAGACTAGGTCATATAATCTAAAATGAACACTTTTCATTGGTTGAGAACTATTGTTTTTCCCAAATGATGAAAATCCCTCTTTCTTTCCTCACTCTGACTTTCATCATTGTGAGAGAAAGACCCTTTGTTACCAGTGAGCAATGGCTTCTTTAGTAGCTTCAGCTGGTGCTTCCCCACCACCTCCACCACATCCAAGGAAGAGTGGACCGATGTGTGAATGTGTTCACTGTATGCAACAACTTTGACACTTACAGAAGCCTCACCTTCTCCATGCCTCCTACACAGTTCTACATGTACATCATAAATGCAAACAGAACAGAATTAATTATACATGTTAAATGGTTTATTTTTGCTGTTCTCAGAATGTATCAAATTTCACTAAAAACAGTGACTTGAAGGTATTCATCATATAACAGCGGGGAAAAAAAAACACAATCAAAATGATTGTGTTTAAAAAACCCATACAACATAAAAAATCAGAACTCCTTAAAGTTAACTTACTTTCCATGACGGCCAAGGATGTCCTATGAACAGCTTACACTCTGTTGTGCTGTTATTACTTTCAACCCGCCACTTTCTGAAAGAAAACCTCCATCGTTTTCAAAAACATGTTACATACAATAAATGACTTCTTGCTCTCTACCACAAGTTTCCACAAGGCCAAATCTTGTCAGACCCATTTATAACTCTTGGATTTCTTGTAAGCCAATCCCGTCTTTTTGCATTTCCGCAACTTTCAGAATTAAAATGTTGAAGATCATTTACACAATCCTGGACTAGTAATATCTTCCCCTTCTTGCTCAATCATGTTCTACATTTCCTATCACACTGATACTGCTTACTATGAAGCAGACTTACACTACCTTTATGACTAGTACTATTATTTAATTCTCTACATCACTTTTAATCACAAAGCAATGTAAAACAGTAGACAGCATTGCAGACTTACATTCCCTCTACTCCATGTTTTGATTGGCTGCTTCAATTAGCTTATAAAAAGAAACAGTTTTTCTGAACTCATTCAAAGTGCACGTATTTCTCCATGACGTCCAGTGTTATGGTAAGAAGTTATGTCTCTGTACTACACTTATCCTCAAGGCCAAATAGTGTAGGAGCCATGAGAACTTCTTGAAATTCCTCAGAGCACATCCCGAGATTCTTTCCCTAAAATTTTGGTTTTAAAAACACCAGGTAAGAATTTTTAAGGTCATACGGCAATTTTTTTTTTTAAATTAAAACAGAATCATTGCAGATGACCAGCCATTTCTACACTTTAAATAAGCTGTATAATGTCCTGATGTTATTGAAGGACCATCATGATATATAATTGCTACAGTTACAAAAGTCCTTCCTGATATTGACAACTGTGAAGCCACAACATTTTTAATTAAAGTTCTCAATTTTGTTCCATCAGGCCTACATCGTTGGAACATTAAAATGACATACTGGCCATATGTTCGTATAAATAATGTGGACATCATTTCAGATTTACATTGGCTACACTCCATGTTGTGATCAGCTGCTTTTACTAGCTTATTAAAAGAGACTGATTTACTGTCTGGCAAAGTTAAATATATAAATCTTTCTGAGTCTACACTAGTAGTACTTGATACCCTACAGTTCTCGCAGTCATGCTGCCATTGATAAGAAAGCCCAAACAGGTGATCTACATCTACACCTTCATCATGCAATACATCAAGCATATACATTAAAAACTCCTGACAATCTTGCTGACTATTTTGAGAGAATTGTGTTTGGCCTGAACATCTGTCTAACAGATTTCGAATTTCAGACACACTTTCTATGTTTCTTCTATCAGTGCTACATTTCTCTAACACAGAATTTAACAAACTGCAAAATCTTTGATCAGAATTGACCACAATCTCTTCTTTTACATTTTCTAGAGAAAACAAAACATTAACCACTACATTAGCATAGCAGTTGACACCAGAACTGTTTTCAAATTGAAAACCAACAACATCTTCAACAGAATCCTTTTTGTTTCTGCTTATAATTTCAGGTTCATCGACTTTTCGTCTTTTTGCTACAACCTCCCCAGTATTGGTCACATTTCTTCGTTTCCGGCCTACCACACGTTTCTCAAACAAAGGATACTGAGGCAAATGTGGCGCATACTCTCTTCTCAACCTATTGTATTCCTTAACACAATCTAGATCCGCACAAATGTTTGTGACATCACACTCAATCAAGTACAATCCCGATAAAGTCCTAACTCGTGACAATGCCACATATGCCATACCCTCCTTTAACACAGAACTGCCAATATTCACCAATGCACAGTCTACACTTAAACCTTGCGATTTATGGATTGTCACCGCATATGCCAAGCAAACAGGAAACTGCTTACGACGAACATATAAGTCTTTTACAAGCAAAAATCTAGCAGAACAACGAGCAATTAGCTGTACTTCCTCAATGCCATCAAATTTAATTTTTAAAAATTCAATTCCATCTCTATTTCTGTATTTCACAAAATCAACAACATTACCCATTGATCCATTTACCAGACCTCTTTCAACATGTAAATTCCTTCTTAAAATTATACGGCAGTTCAAGCACACATTCAGAGTCTTTTCAAAACCCGCAGTTTTAGATACACTCTTCTCTAATGAATCCAATTTTGTTTTCAGATTCTCAGACAAAATAATTGTTGATCCCATATGCTCTACTCTGTCAATAGCTTCCAGTTTCACAATCTCTTGCTTTTCTAAATGCAACATTTTGTTGTTGAATTTGGCACATTCTGCAAGAGTTGGCATCAAACATATTCCACATTTTTTCTCAGTAACATTCTGAAAAATATTCTCAGGCACAACATCTTCGTCTGGATATAAATTTGTCAGTAATCGTGCATGTAAAGCTTCTTTCCCATGCTCGGTCACTTTTCCAATTCTAACATCTTGTAGAATAGTCTTGTAAACTTCATCCTTTGCCTGACGCATATTTTCATGCAGTTCAGCATAATTGAAGTTTAACCATATATTGACGTTGCCAATGCTCCCTAAGCACTTCCTGGTATCTTCATGCGTGAGCATTTTGAACACAGGTTGCCCTTTCACTGGTGTCAGCTGCAGAAGATCTCCGAAAACAATGATGTGTTTGCCACCAAATAACACATCATACTCTGTTTTGAGAACTTCTTGCATTCTCAAATGCACAAAGGCAAGCATGACATTGGAAACCATGCTTACTTCGTCAATGATAAGAAGTTTCATTTTCCTCAAGACTCTTGAAACTTCAAAACAAGCATCTCCAGATAGCTTGTGATATTCTAATTTGTTGTCATGCTCCACTGGCAGCATCAGTAAACGATGTAAAGTAATCCCTTTAATGTTATATGCTGCCAGTCCAGTTGGAGCGGTGACAACACAAGACAGCGATGACTCTGTCCTTTCCTGCAAATAACATGAAATTGCTTTAATAAGGAAACTTTTTCCAGTTCCCGCTTCTCCAATCACGTACAGTCGGACAGGCTTCAACGACGTACATGAGCACTCTTTCTTGTCATGACTTAATCCATGATCAATTTGCATGGTAAGTTCGTCATATATTTTCCTCTGCTCAACGTTGAGTTGTCTTTCCAACTCTTTACTAAGTTAACCGCATCCTCCTGAGCATGTGCCATGGCTCTTTCCACTTCATTCATAGCAGTGGCAGCTTCATTTTCGATAAGAGGTCCTCCTAGTGGATCCTGACTCAATGAAGCAGAACTCTGACTGTCCTGAGAACTGTCTCTGGCAATCTCGGCTGCAATCGTTGCTTCCTGCTCAATTTCCACATTCAACATTTCTACATATTTGGGAAAAGCAGGACATTCTATGGTCTCCTTGGCAGCATTGAATGAGTCTTCGTAACAAAGGAAATCTCCAAGCAGTTCCTCTTCTGCACGCCAAGGCTTAAAAAGTTGCAAAAGTGCTAAATAGAAAAACTCCTTTTTTTCAGGAGATTCGCCACTCAATTTTCGATGGTTTATCAAGTGGCATTTTCTTTGCTTGACCAGACATCCCTCACTTCCTATTACAGCATACACTCCTTTCTCATTATCTTCTTTGATGTTCCTCTTGAATATGTAATTTTGCAGAACCTCATACAGACAAACATTCTCGAGGTGACTGCTTCGATTTGGATAATATGTATCCAACATGTTGCTCTTCAAAATGTCGGTACTGTTTGGCTCCTTTTCCGCCAAATACTCAATTTCCCGCACAGGTTTCAGAACTCGATTACGCGTTGCAGCAAGACCAACACTCGCCCAAACGATACTCCTGGACTTGGCATAGAGACTTGCTGAAGACAACCGGTCAGAACATTCGTAAGCTCCGATTTCTCGATGCGACAACATCTTCAGACTGAAACTGTACAACTTCTTGCTGAGGCTCTTTTCATGGGAAATGTCCTCCCACATATCCTTCAATTCTGTCTTCTCTTTTTTGGTGATGTAAGATGTCACATACCGAGCCACAGCCATACAGTTATCAGCCACAAACTGTATATCCATGTTAGCATTCCACATGGACAAAATCACCGGGTTGTAGTCGTTGATGTACTTAGACTCTTCGTTCCTCTTCAAATTGTATGTGTTTTTAGGTGATTTCTTCATCACATTATGTCGCAGCGAAGACATCAAACTGTTCACTCTTCCTTTAGAAATCACCGGTCGTGGAAAGCCGAAACGACATTTGGTGTAGAACTTGTCTTTGTTCCGGAATTTACGACGACAGTACTTTCCACATCGATGGCTTTGGAAACGTAGAACTTTTTCTCTTAGGCTTTTTTTCTCCTTTGCGTTTGGAACAGCACACGTAGAATACTGTTCTATGAAACTCATCACTGAGTCTTCTGCATCCGTTCCAAATTTAGGTGCATCCTTGATCCACAGCAACATATGTATATGAGGAGCACCTCTTGCTTGGTACTCCTTCCTCCAGAAGAAATCCAACACCTCTCCAAGAGGTGGATTCTTCTTATTCATGATGAAAGACATCATACCTTCCAATCTATGATTGAAGTACCTACATACATTGACTGGATCCAAAGAGCACAGTTCTCCGGGTGTCTTGAATTCGATGTTTTCTATGTTAGCATTTGCCTCTCGTAGAAATTCAAGTAAGTCTTCCCAGCCATACTCAGCACAGCTCAAAGTGAGGAACCATGTGGGAGTTCCTAAGTTCCTCAGCATACATTTTAAATCACCATGACGACGGTACCAGTACTCATTAGTACCACGCTGACACGCCATGAGATTAATCAGGTGAGAATCCAAAATACTGTCTTGGACATTGACTTTATCCATAAAGTCACTTGCCGAGATGTTTTGCATGTGTATACCACTTTTCAAGATGTGGTTCACTGCATATGACAGTCCAGACAGATCGCTTTCAAACAGGAGATGAAACAAATAAGGAATGCATTGTCGAAACCTAGGATCTCCTGCATACAATCGCAAAGTCCGGTATTCAGAAGCAGGAATTTGATGAGGTCGCTCATCATATCTTCCTCCCTGACCTGTTGGAAAAAGCTGTGGGAAACACCGAGCTTCCAAACTTTCCTCCCAAACACTAATGGGACTCCCTTTCGCTTGTTTCATTTGAAACAACTCAATAGCATTCCCCATGACTTCCTTGGAATGCAAAGGATGAACACTATAATGTTCATATATTTCTTCGCTAGTACAGGGTTCTACTTTCTCAATTTGACCAGCACACAAATCGCTATCCTCTTCCTCACTTACTTCCTCTTCTGCAACATATACATTTTTATAGTATTTATTATATTTTTTCAAATACAATGTTGCCCTTTTGACTTTCCTAACATCTACTAAATCTTGCCATATTTTCTTATTCTTTGTCGGAACCCCATTAACTAAGATAACAAGAGGTTCCTCTTCCACTTTTTCTACTCCAATTGTGTTAATGTTTTTCTTCAAATCTAGAGGCAAATAAACAACTCTTCCCTTTAATCCTCTCTGTAAATCTGATGGAGGCAATTTCCCTGTCTTTGGCTCCATTCTTACAATAGCCTGAAAGGGATGGATACTTTGAATCAAAATAGATTCATAAGTATTTAAATCCTTCAATTCAGAAGGAATCTCAACCAATTCCAGATTATTATGAACTGCTCTAGCAGGCATCTGGTTTTGATTTAATTTGTTACAACAATAAGTACACACACGTTGATCCAATCCCAAATCAAAACAATTTTCTACCATCAAGTATGTTGTAAAATCCTTCCATTCACTATTATTTTCCCTTTCACTTTTTCCATATAAATCCACTAACTTAGTCTGATTCTTATAATAAGTGCGTCGACAACACACACAAGTGAAATTTGGCCTCTCACTTGATTTCACCTCAAACGTCGCAATTTCCCTCTGGAAATTATCTGTACTGGAAACCTGTACACTATCTTCCACATTACTCTCTTCTTCTTGGTCAATTTCAACATTCTCCTCTTTACTTCCAAAGTAACAAAACTCAATTTCTTCACATATATTCTTCACATCTATTTCAGAACCATGCAAAAGAGCAGCGCATAATTGTTTAAGCATAATTGCTGGACTCTTAGCATAATACAACATTCTAACTAATTTCCTCACTTTATTATGATGCACTGCTAGCATCCTGAAATGATGAAAAACACTCTGGCATACTCTCCTGGAAAGACAAGCCAGTGAATGACCATGCAAACCTATCACTTCTCTCACTCTGCAAGGATCTAATTCTTGCAACAACTTCATTTTCTGCTTCAAACTTTTCTTATTAAATGACCGTATAAAATCACAAAGCAAATTGATGGAATCCTGTCGTACACTGCAAATACTACTACACTTCCAGGTGTACACAGGACCCTTAGGACGTCTCCCTAAAACCTCATTACCTAACACCTCTTCTATCTCTGTTCTCACAAGTTTTTCTTTTTCAACTGGACAACCATCTTTCACTTCATAAGCTCGACCACTGGTGTCAACTGCATGCACCAAATCATTATCCTGGAAATAACTCTCCTCATTAAAAAATGCCTCAGAGCTTGAACTATGCATCCATTCTCCAGAAAAAACGTCACAAAAATTACTACGATTAACTATTCTCTTCCATCTACTATTTCTTTTGAAATCATAAATTGCCTTGTTTAGCTTCCTAATTCTATTGATTGTCAAAATAAATAACTTACGTTTAATTTCAAATGCCTGATCAATAACTTTCTCAACTATTTTTTTTCTCTTATAAAAAACCACTTTCTGTTGACCTTTCTTAATATTTTTTAACAAATTCCCAATTATCCTGTTGCGGAACATTCGTTTACGAATGTCCCTAAACTGTTGTTTCCTTCTACTTTCATGCATAGAGTTATCTCTTACTCTAGCAGTAACATTTCTCATTGGCCTTTCCTTACCATTTGAATTGTTTCTCCTTTTCTGGACTGAAACATTTTCTGTAGTAATATTTTTTTTACTAGACATATTTCTTATGACTGTTTTTGGACTCTTACCCGGTGCTTTCTTGGTGACTTGACAAATCTTTTTGTTAGAGGACTGCTGCATTATTCCATGGTCCTGCTGTCTTTGACGTTTTGCAGCCTTTCTCACTCTTTCTTTGCTTGGCATCCTAAAATCTTGAAATAATCTGCAGTTGAATCTGTGGTAAAATATAATAAAAAATGTTATTAACCACTATTACCCAACAGTAAATTAATAACAGTCATCAAAAACTTAACACACTACTTAAGTATATAATATACTGAAGCCTATCTCCAATTTTTCACTGAACAGGACTCATCTCTTCTTAACCTTGGATAAACCTCGCCTACTCTGTGTCCCCTGCACATAATTAAATGTAAAGGGACAGATTTATATTAACTAGCACATCCCCAGGGATGCACCAGTTAACGTGCACCGCTGCTCTGCCACCCACGGTGTGCCGCATTTACAATCAGATAGGACAAAGCTACATCAAAACCCTGCGCCTGCTTGAAGCAGGCATAGATCTTGACGCAGGTAGGCTGAAAGCTAAAGCAACAACTAAGTGTCGTGTGCAGAAGTTGCAAAAAAGGAAAAATGGCGTTTAAACCAGTAATGAGCCCATGCTAACTTAACACAGAGTAAAAATATCCAGGATCTACATCAGTTTGGGGTTCACGAACCTGGCAGGTACAAGGCACTGAGGCTTTCCACCGTGCATGTCTCATCCCACATCATATGTTGTTTGTGAATGAAACAATTTCCCAGACCAAATGCTTTGGATTGGCTACTTCTAAAAAATTAAACACCCCTACTATCCCGGAGTTAGAGGAATATGATGGTTGGAGTAATTTTACTCGTTGTCCATTAAAGATTTACAGGCCCTACTCCGTAATTCTTCCTTTAACATTTCCAGTATAAATCCAAAAGGTTGACTGCTTTGGCAACGTGCCTTATCCACGGTTTAATAACGCTGCCTTTTGCTTTATATAAGTTTTCAAATTGTATGAAATATATACCAATAGGTCGTTATTAACCTTTAGGTAGTGGTTTTCTTCATGAGGTCTGGTCGCTTCCATACACATACAGATTTTCAAAGATGATCAAGAAGTTTATCTGAATGGAGAGGAATGCACTGAGACGCCAGATCATTCACTAATGTGTAGGCACATACAGTTACACGGTTCATGCAACAAACACCGACCAAATATGGCTTGCGTGTTGCAAGGCACACCAGTTCCTGCTATCATCCCCACGTTCAAGTTCTTGGAAAATGGTAGTTATTTGATGCTCAATAATGAAGATTGTTCTGGGTTAATTAAAAGTATTCCTTTTATCGTAACAGTAAATGAACGGGTTATTTGCTGCAGAAATGTTCTATTTCCTTCCACACATGAACATAGGGAGTTTTCAATCTGGCCACAAATACCAACCTTGGGAGCACATTTCAACGGCATGGCAAGAATAAGAGCTCTTTTGTCTCAGAGAGAGGTGGCCTTGACTTCGGCCCGTGAAACTTTCGTGCTTCACATAGCGAACACCAGTACAGAGGTGCAGACCCTTTTAAATACAGATTCGCCTTTCCATTTCAGCAAGATGGTTCGGACTATCTCTAACGCGTCCTCCACAAAGGGCCTGGCGCACTTTTTTAAAGTTGTTACCAGTGGTCTCGTGACTTCATTTGAGAAAATCTTTGGAGTCATCCCTGCTTTCTTTCATTCTATTTTTTCCACTCTGCTTCGTGGATTCCCATTTTTACTTGCATTACCAGCGGACGCTCTTGTGCTTTTTTACATTTTTAAATATGGATGTCCCTCCTGTGCAAGCTCCCGCCCTGCAGCTGCTGACACTGTTCCGCAATCGCATGCTAGAATATTATGGCACAATGCCGTTGGCGATATTAAGCACGGCATATGGATTATCTTTTCGATTCTCCTACTTCACCTGTGTCCAGCCTGTATTTCACTGCCTGACCTGTGATTTCGATTGGGCCATTGATTTGTGTCTCTGCGGACCGGTTTCTCCTGACGTCGACTTTAATCAGCTGATGACTCCTATCATTACTCACGAGTTGGTTTGTCCTGGCGAAAGGATTATGGCTGTGGCATTGATGCATGGACTAATTGGTCCCTGGAATTTACTGGCGGCAACACAGTCTTTCTTGGAACAGAGCTTTCTTGAAAACCCACCGAGCTGTCCTCTGATGTTGATAGAGGATCTGGTGCTGGGAGAGCACGTATGTTCTTTTCCGCTTTTAAATTGGATGGCTGAACTCTTTTCGGATGAAGACGGTGACTTCCTATTGGAGGCTGTTGCAGCTTATTTTGCATACACAGTTATGTCATAGACCTTTTTCATGTTTGATATGCTGAGTACTAGCATTTCATTGACAATTCATTGACTTATTTGTCAAGTTTTTATTATTTAGCTTGCCTATTGGCTTAAGACTCGATAAAGTACTTGGCTGTTTTATTTTTCTTTAGCATAAAATTTTCCTAGTTTTTAATGTTTTACCTTGCGGACCGTCCACATATAAACTTGCAATCTGCTCTCATGAGATGGCACTTCTATTATCTTATTCAGTTCGTTTCCGGATCATGGGGAGGTGTCATCTAGGTCCTGGATATCTTTACACCGTGTTAAGTTAGCATGGACTCATTACCGGTTTAAACGCCATTTTTTCCTTTTTTGCAACTTCTGCACACGACACTTAGTTGTTGCTTTAGCTTTCAACCTAATAGTTCATCGTGATTTACATGACAATAATATGTTATTGCTCTACTATCTGCTTTACTTGTTAAACTATATCTGTACAGCGAGTGCTGAAGTTTCAAGAACAACACGATACAGAATTGTTATGAGGTCTGATCTCCACGACTTCATACTCATAACATAAGTGCAGCTTCTGCCAATTCTGGGCATGAGGCGGGTTTTATATTGCTTTGCCGAACACACATACACAACACTTGATGCGGATCACATGAAGAGAGAGCTGGTGTATGCTGATGTGATTCCTTCAAATCTAAGACACTAAAGTATCGGCACGCCCTAAACCAACACAAAGAGACCTTCTTAGCAAATAATATATTATGTGTATTAGGGAGGGTGAGATATAAGCAGCCGCGGGCCGTGGAGGGAGTTACGGTGGGGCAGGGAGGGGGTAGGGGGAGGGGCAGGGTGGAGCCCTCTCCACCCTGCCCCTCCCCCTCCCCGCCTCCCTGCCCCACCGTAACTCCCTCCACGGCCCGCGGCTGCTTATAAGTGTTGCTAACTCTTATTCATTTACAGCATGTTAACATACTGTCACCATTCGCTTTTTATGTACTAGTAACTATGCTGGTAATTTTGCTACTGATAATATGTGTACTTGTATTATCTAAGATACTACGCCTGAGAAGACGGCATTAGTAAATAAACATTTCAAATACACATGTGTTCTTCTTAACTCCATGTTCTGGTTTCTAAGAAATATATAACGACCGACTGTTCATGAGTTCCACGTATCCTGAGGTACTATAAGTTCATATTCTGGATTGTCTAAACATTGAGAGTTTGTTATATCCAATGTGACACTGTACCTAGCTTGCTAAGGGGTTTTGATTACTAAGGTGATTTTTGGGACACCCTAATTTGCCGAGGTTCCAATCCTCTGTCCACAGTTCTGTGTGAGAACAGAAACCCTGCGACAGGGGCACCCCTGAGCCTTGCTGGAACTTCATCACACTTGCGATACAACTCCAGCAATGCGCCACCTTTACGGCACAGATACGTCACGCATCTGTGCTGTTTTTGCCCCATGATGCGCCGCAATGTAAATGCAGCACACCATAGGTGACGGAACAGCGGCACAGAATGACTAACACATCCCTGGTGATGCGCCAGTCATCATAAATCTATCCCTATGCTTCTTATCTTGTTAGAGATGAACCGCCATATGTATCATCAACGTTTTTTGCATTTCCTAAATAGCGAACTTTAAGGAATAAATAGCGATTCTTTACCATTCCTAGTTTGCGATGACCTATTTGCTAATTACAAATTACCCATTCATTTCCATGCAGCAGGAGGCCCATAGGAATGAAGGTGCAATTTGCGATTAGCAATTACCTCATCGCAAATTACGAATTTTTCCGAGGGTGCAGGGGTGTCTCAAGAACACCCTGCTGCACCCCTGAAAAAGAAATTTGGGGGCATATGGCGCACATAAATTTTGAAAACATTCCTTTACCTCAAAAACGATTTTCAACTCATAATTTGAAAACACTGCACATGGGGAAATGACTTAAAATGTCCTTAAGACACATAAAAGCGTTTTTTGATTGCCTTTGCAGCATGTTTCAGTCACCTTAACATGCCTATGTAACGCAAACATTCAAAATCTAAATTTGCCATGCACAGGTGGGAGCATATTTACAAGCAATTTGCTCCACAGACAAACTTCTTACATTGAAATGGGAAAAATAACATCAGAGACTCTCAATTACCTTATAAAGATGCAGACACCATTATGTCCTTCTCATCAATATTAAAACCATTGCTTTTTCTCAAAAACGATTTACAAGTCATAATTTGAAAACACTCCACAGCTCCTATGCACATAAAAGCCCTGTCAGTACTAATACTTCACATTTTCTCCAATTACAATTTCTCAAAGAAACAAAATCTATTTGTAAAACACTTGAGACAAAGCAACATTTGAAAAACACAACTTTCTTCATAATTTTCTCCTTAAAGCACACTATTTTCTATCTAAATTAAAGAAATCTTTTCTCACCTTAGCAAATACTTTGAGTTTCAAAACAGTCTCAGAAACACACCAATTTGTCTTCAGCAGAGCAAAAGGTATGCACTCCAGAGTCTGCAGCTATCAAAAGCACAGAAATGCTGTAATTCCTCACACATATCTCTCATGTCACCCAATCAAAACTCTTCCCTCACTTTTTTTCAAAGCAAAACCCTTCCCCCCTCTGCCCCCTCTCTGCTTTTTCTGCATAGCAACCACCTCTTGCAAGACCTCTGGTGTTTCCAAGTTCACACAACAATGTTGCAATTGAACTCTGAACTCTCAGTGCACCTGCATATCCAGAGCATTCTTTCATTTAATGATTTTTTCTTCGCCACTCAAAATACATCTTTCAACGAACTCATCCATGCACACTAACTTTCTGTTTTCAGCAATCAAAATCCACCAATCACTCTTACTGCTTCATTAACACAGAAACTCCTCAGTTTTTTTCATTTTACACTCTCATTTTTTCAACTGCCATTTCATTGCCACACTTCATCTGACTGCAGGAGAACCTTCTCTCGCCATGTTTTCTGTCTGGATTGTTGGACATAGTTATATCTATTGGGCTCAAAGGTACGCTGAAAGCAGGAATTTAACTAACCTCAATTTACTAGATGTGGAAATTAAGTGGTTTGGCCACAGAGGATTAAAATGTCACCAATTGATACCATTGGTGAAAACCTTTATGCATTTGCCAAAACCTGACCTGTTAATTGTGCACTGTGGAGGTAATGATTTGGGCACTTTGACTGGGGTAGGTCTGGAAATGCTTTTAAAGGACACCTTTGAGCAATTGATGACACTTTTTCCTCAGACTGCCTTGGTATATTCAAATATATGCCAAAGACAAAAATGGAGGTGGTCGAACCAATTTTGTCCACAAATTGAGAAATCGAGGAAGCATGTAAACAAATCTGTTTCAGCTTACATGAGAGACCATGGAATGGGCTCCCTGTACAACAATAACTTGCGTTACTACATGCAAGATATCTACAGAGGAGATGGAGTTCACTTCTCAGATGAGGGCAACAGAATTTTCACTCTGAATTTAAGACTGTGCATTGGTACCTACTTATAAGTACCTAAATGTACCATAAACCCAAAAGCTCTTCTCAGAGCTACCCTACATCTGATCACTCACAATTATTATTTTACTCTAACTTTTTTCACTAATTTTCAAGAAAGTACGCTCCCCAGAACGCTTCCCGGTTCGCGAACCGGGCGCACTCCACGCAAAAAAACTAAAAAAACGGTATTTTTTTTTTTGCCCTGCGAGACCCTTTCAAAGCCTCCACATCAAACCTAGGGGGTCAGGGACGATCTGCTATGCCCCCTTATGGTCATTTGCCCCTTCGCTTTGGCCTCCTCTTGTCTCTCGATCCTACCGAGAGACAAGATGGCGGCCGCTACGGACTGTTTGGAATGTTTACAGACGCCGAAGAACCAATCAGCTTCGCAAACCTCCGTAACGCGAAAAGTACGTGAAGCGGAGCGCTGTTACAGATATATATCTTTTTTTGAACGTTAATTTCTCAAAATCCACTGGAGCACATATATTGAGACCTAGCAAAGGCACATCGGGCTACCAGTCCCTACAATTTTGCCAAGTTTCGTGCAAATCCATTCAGCCGTTCGATTATTATTATTTTTTTTTTTTTTGCCCCGCGGGGCCCTTTTAAAACCTCCACATCAAACCTAGGGGCTCAGCGACAATCTACTATGCCCCCTTATGGTCATTTGCCCCTTCGCTTTGGCCTCCTCTTGTCTCTCGATCCTACCGAGAGACAAGATGGCGGCCGCTACGGACTGTTTGGAATGTTTACAGACGCCAGAGAACCAATCAGCTTCGCTTCACAAAGCTCCGTTGCGCGAAAAGTACGCGAACTGGAGCGCTGCCCGGTCCGCTGTTACAGATATATATCTTTTTTTAAACGTTAATTTCTCAAAATCCACTGGAGCTCATATATTGAGACCTACAAAAGGCACATCGGGCTACCAGTCCCTACAATTTTGCCAAGTTTCGTGCAAATCCATTCAGCCGTTCGGGCTAAAAGTGAGGCCAACCGCCCTATGGAAATTAACATGGGAAAAACGCGTTTTGGGACCCCCCTTTTTTCTCGGCCCCCCCTTGACGAACCCCCCCAAAATTTTCAGGGGCTGCTCAGAAACAAAATGTGCCATTTTCCTGAAAATTTCAGCCAATTCCTTCCACAAACGCCAAAGTTATTAGACATAGAATTTTCAAAAATCCCATAGAGAAAAAATCCTAACTATATATACCTACTGGCGACCGCCAGTAGGTAATATATATATATATATGTATTCACTGAAAAAAACATAGGTTTCACACATATTATAGTTAGCTGGACATTTCACTCATACAAAACCATTGAAATTCCCCTGTTATAGTTAGTTCAGCTAACTATAACTAGGGCGCCCACCCGCAATGCACTGCTGATGATGTCACACATTACATCACTCATGACATGGTCAGTGACATCACTCATGACATCACTCATGACATCTCAAATGACTTCACTGATGACATCACTGATGACATCATCCAATGAATGTGTGATTTTCTGAAAAATAAATATTTTTTTATATATGTATATCTAAAGGTCGACGGAAGAATAAATGGGTAAATAAGTATCTAAATGGATTTTTTTTGGTAAAAAAGATTGCATAACAGACTTACAAAGTGTATCTTAGTGAATACATGTATTAGCGAGCAATGTTTAAATATGTAAATATCTCTATCAGTGTCTCACTTTGTCTATAAGTGGCTGCCTGGGTTGGTGAGTAGCTACATGAGTGTCGATATGGGTTATTAGTTGGTTTTTTGAGTGTCTGTATGGTTTGGTGGGGGTATTACTTAGTACACAGATGCATGAATGACTGACTCACTGTTTGTATGTGTTTCGAAGACAGCATGTGTGCAGGACTGTATGGGTGGATGAGTGTGTGTGTGGGTGTGTTTGTGAGTTAATGATTGTCTCAATAGTATCTTTATGAGTAACTACATAAGTTTTAATCTAGTATATGTGAGTATTGATATATATAAGTTATTATATGTGCGAGTGAGAGATTGGACGAGCTCCTGTATAAATAAGTATGTGTTTCTATAAGTGATTGTTTAAGAGAGTAAGTATGTGCACGTTTCTGTAAAAGTAAGTGTAGTGGTGTGTGTACAGCTGTATATGCAAATAAATGGATGTTTGATAGTTTATTTGCATGTGTGAGCATGTGTGTGAGTAACTCTATGGATGAGTGTCGGTGTGTAACAGGATGTATAGGTGTATGAGTACATATGATGAGTGAGTACATGTATGAGTGACTATATATAACTGTTGGTGAATGAGTGGATGTGTACGTAGATGGAGGAATTACTGATTAGGTTGTTGTAACTGGTATTGGTATCTCCATTTTTTTGAAAATTTTAGTTTCTATTTTTGAATGTGTGTATCAAGGGTTATATTACGCTGAGAAGAGGTCTGCCACTCTTTCACAAGGATGATGTCATCAGTGATGTCATTTGAGATGTCATCAGTAATGTCATGAGTGATGTCACTGACCATGTCATGAGTGATGTAATATGTGACGTCATCAGCAGTGCATTGCGGGCGCGCGAGTTATAGTTAGCTGAACTAACTGTAATGGGGGAATTTCAATGGTTTTGTATGAGTGAAATGTCCAGCTAACTATAACATGTGTGAAACCTATGTTTTTTTCAGTGAATTTCTAAGGTTTTTTAAATGCTAATTCCTAACTATAACGTGGCTGAAACCTATGCTTTTTTCAGTGAATTTCAAAGGTTTTGTAAATGATAGTTTTTAAATGTATTAATTGTTATTTTTTTTAATGAATTTACTACATTGTTTTAAAGTATTTATTTTTAGATATTTTAATTTTTAAATTACATTACATATTTTTAATATAAATTGAAAAAAATGTTTTTAAAAATATTGAAATTGTAATATTTTTTTATATATTTTTTATTTATATATATTTTATATAGCAGGCAATGATATCCTATGGAAGGAAATTCAAGTTACTGGTAAGTACAGTTAAATTTACATTTCAGGAACAGTAGTGAGCTGAAAGATACAGCACTGAGGTCTCTCCTGATAACAGGTGAGTAAATCAGAATTTGTAGTTTTTTTTCAGTTCTTTATTGAACTTTTTACATTTTTGACCAGCCCACCCCCCACCCCCCACCCCACCCCCATACAGGCATTTTTAGTTGATATATACATACATTGATGGATGCAAACATAATGAAGTACATATTCGAAATTGATATAATAATATTTATATCAGAATATTTAAAAAAAAATTGGTTAGTCAGGACATTCTTTCCATTGTGTAAGGGAGTACCATATTTCTAATCCTTTCTTTTTCTTATTCCTACCCTTCTCCTGCTGTAAATAGCTATCTCCAGGCTGTATGTTGCTAGCAGTCGTGCCCGCCATTGCTGAAATGTTAGTGGGTGTGGGTCTAGCCAGACCGATGCCAGACATATTCTAAGAACTGCGATTGAAACAAACAAAAGTCCCTTCATTATATCAGGTCGAGTATCCCTGTCTGCCCCCAGTATTATTTCCGCAGTTGATATCTCTATTCTTGTTTCAAAGATTCCTGAAAGAAATATAGAGATTTCCCGTCTGATGGTGCTAAGTGTCCTGCATGTAGAAAACATATGTATTAGATCTACTTCAGGCATCGCACATCTTGGGCATTGCGCCCCTTTACCAGTACTCCATTTGGCTATTCCATTGGGAGTATAATACAATTGAAAAAAAGGTTTTATAAAATTGAGCTTGCAATTTGGTTGACATTAATAGCGATTGGGAAAGTTCAAATGCCCTCTGAATGGAGGTCTCTGGTATTTCTAGTTTGTTCTGCCATTTATGGATGTGTTTATCCAGATCATCAGGTAAACCGGCAATTAAGTTATATATTTCCCCAATTTTGACTCTATTATTTTGAACCACTGTTTTGATTATCTGGATTTTCTGGAAGGCAGCACTGCCGCCCCCTTTTTCATTATAAAATCTCTAAATTGTAGGTATTTGAAGAAATCTCGATATTCTAGACCAAATGTATTTTTTATGTCTTCAAATGAGTTAAAACCTGTTGTGTTATAGAATGAACCAAATTGAGTGATACCTGACCTGACCCACCGCATCATGCATGTGTCAGTAAAGATCTCTGGGAGGTTGATATTTCTATGGAGGGTCGTGTAATAAGAGAACCTTCCAATCCCAAGAAGTTTACGTACATGGTTCCATGCAATATAGATTCCTTTTAGGGTTTTGAATCCAACTTTTTCAAAATGACAATCATAAGTCAATCGCCACAGATGTTTTCCCATTTCTTTGCCGAGGATAAGTTCCTGTGGGGTTGGGACCCTCCTCTCCTGATCGGGATCCCGATTTGGAGTTAATAGTGCTCTGCTACATTTGAGTATTGTAGCCCACCAATAACCTTTAAAATTAGGTAAAGCAACACCTCCTCTTTCTTTTGGTAAGGTGATGAATCTGTAAGCTCTACGTGATCTACTATACCCCCAAATAAAACGAGAAAAAATACCATCAATTGCTTTAAAGATCTGTGGGTCAAAGTTTAAACAAATAGTTCGGAAAAAATATAAGAATTTAGGAAAAAATTGCATTTTGATTAGATTGCATCTTCCGATAATGGTTAGATGTAGATTATGCAATCTACTCAAGTTTTTTTCTGTTTGTTTCAAAAGTGGGTTCAGATTACGTGTAACCAGGTTATTTAATTTTGAGGTAATATTAACTCCTAAATACAAAGCGTTATCAACTACCCTAACGTCGTAATAGTTGCTTTTGCTGTTGATTATGATCTGGGTTTTATTTTGATTTAGTTTGTAACCAGAGATTTCTCCAAAGTTATTTGCTTCTTCTTCCTTTAAGTTGACTGCTTCATTTGGGTTGGTTGTGACTATTGCGATGTCATCCGCGTATGCAAGGGTCTTGGTTTCTCTGTTAGGTGTCCTCATTGGTGTTATGGCTAAGTTGGTTTCTAGCCTACAAATGAACGAGTCTATAAATATAGCGAATAGTAGAGGGGAGCAAGGGCAGCCCTGCCTTTTCCCTCTGGTCACTTTGATGTTGTCTGAGATTTCCCCGTTGATCATAACCACTGCTTCCGGATTTACATACATCATGCGAACATCGTTGATAAATTGTCCCCCAATCCCACTCTTTGAAATAGCAGTCCATAGATATTGCCAGGAAACCCTATCGAAGGCCTTTTCGGCATATAGCAATATCAGCGCCATAGGGTCTCCTGTTGCTTCTGCTATGTCAAAGAGTTTGATCACCCTCTGAATATGGTCAGTAGTTGATCTGCCTGGAACAAATCCATGTTGCCTGACTGAGATGATTTTATGAATTACTGGAGCGAGTCTGCTAGCTAGCAATGTAGAATATATGTTAGAGTCATGATTTATTAACGTAATTGGGCGGTAGGCCCCTAGCTCTGTGGGGTCTTTGTTCTTCTTGGGGAATACAATAATTTTAGCCCGAGCCCAGGATTCCGGTGATCACCCTCCCTGGTAAACATGAGTCATCAAATTAGTTAAAATTCCTTTCAATTGCTTGCTAAATCTAGCATACAATTCTGTGGGAATTCCATCTAGGCCTGCTGCCTTGCCAGATGAAAGGCTGTTTATTTTAACGTAGGATTTCTACCCATTGTGGTATCTCTGCCAGAGTGTCTTGGTCGGTTTGAGGTAGCTGAGTCCCAATAACTGAATCCAGATATTCCTCAATTTTGGACTGGCTTTTGCTTGTCTCAGTGTGTAGATCCGCATAGTAACTCTGGAATGCATCCCTGATCTCTTTGGGGTCTTGTGTAAGGCCATTAATTGGGTCCCTAATCTCTTTAATCATGTTTTCCATGTTCCTCTGTCTTGTTCGGACTGCTAGTTGGTGTCCTACCTGCTCACTTAGTTCATAGATTTTCTCTTTATTCAGAGTGGCTTTACATATGGCTTTTATGGCGAAGGTCTCAGCTATTTGGTTTCTTGGGATGGCAACATCTCTTACAGCCGTTTCGATGTTAGTGCCTCACTGAACTGCTCTCACAAGATCTTCTTCCTTTCTTGCTAGAATGTCCTGTAGGTTTTTAATTTTTTTTTTGCCTCTTGGTTGCTTTTAATTGAGAATCTAAGAGTTTCTCCCCTTAGTCCCGCCTTGAGTGTGTCCCAAACCACTTCTAGCGGAGCACTACCCAGATTATACTTTAAGAATTCTGGAATCCAGTTTTCTATGAGCTGGCAGTATTTTTCATTAGCCAATAAAGCCCTTTCGAATGTCCCTCTACGGTGGTCAAGTTGTATCTTCCCGGTGTAAATACTTACGATTAGGGGATTATGATCTGATAGAACCCTAGGTAATCGATCTATAGAACACTTGGTTATGCTAGTGTGTGAGGCAAATATATAATCCAGCCTGGCAAATTTAAAGTGTGGGTGGGAGAAAAAGGTATAGCCGGGATTATTTGGGAATTTCCTCTGCCAACAGTCAGAGATCCCATGTGTGTTGCAAAGTTCCTCGAGGGCTCTAAATACTTTTGGTTTCCTACCCTGGTAAGTGAAATTGTGCCCCGTCGACCAGTCCGATGGTAGATTTAGGTTGCCACATACAATCTTTGGGAATGATCAGTGTACTAGCTCATTAGACAAGAATTCCAAGAGATCTGGATCATCTATGACAGACCCTTAACACCGAGGAGATAGTTAATTTTTTCCCCACACCATATTGGCACTCTGTAATAGCCCACCGTCCAAATTTATCAGCGGCCGATCTCGTAAATTGGAGCCCCCCTCCATGTGCCAAAATAGCCACCCCTCATGTTTTATTTGCCTGAGTTGTAGCTGTGACCACTCTATATCCGAGGGTATTCAGAATATGTGTTTGGGACTCCTCCACATGGGTCTCTTGAAGACAAACGATTTCTGCCCCAATTGATTTAAGACCTATTGCCGTTCTCTGTATTTTGTTTTGGATCGTTGAGGCCACAGATATTGATGGTCAATATTTTTAGTTTAGCCCTTCATGCAAAAAATAAATTCTGCCTTGTCTAATTTTGAAACCTTTCTCAATCTAATAGACCCTCTTTTTTTAAAGGTCCCATCTGTTACAAGTTTTGAGCCCGGGACATTGGTCTTAATTATAGCCCTTACCAGGGCTTCTAAGCTGGATCCATGCCTGTATGCCCTCCCCCTCCCCCCTTCCCCTGTACACCTTCTACTAGACCCAGCCCCCCTCCCCTAGAACCCGACTGCCCCCCTCCAACACCCATTGAGGCTTCCTGGTTCGGTGTGGGCATCCGGGTAATCAGCGAGCTTCTAGCGGTTCCTTGCCCCTTCCCCTGTATCTGCCAGAAGAAAAGGAGGTATTCACTATGTTTTAGGTTTTCAAAAGAACTTTGCATATATACATATTAGTAGTAATGTTACATTTGCTTTTCAGTCTTTGACTCCCCCCTCATCTTCCCTTCTCGTCTTGCTCTTCTGATCTTATCGCTGGTGGTTTGGATAAGCTGATTTAGGAATGTTGTCTATTTACTCTTGGTTTGTCTCTTCCTGAGTCTGTAATTTCCTTAAGATATGCTTGTGCCTGGATTTCGCTGGTAAAACTTCGAGTGACTCCATTAAAGATGATCTTTAGTCGTGCCGGGTTCTGAAGGTATACAGTAGCGCCAATCTGTTCAAAGGGAGTCAAAAGTTATCTCATCCTCCATCTTTGTTCCACCGTCGCATGAGCGTTCTCTGGTCTGCTGAAGAACATGAAGCCTTTATGCTCCCTTTTACTTGTTGGCCATGCAAGATCGAAAATAGCTTCGCGTAAAAGAAAGTTTCCAAAGTATACCAGCATTGCTCTTGGGTATTGTGCTGGTGTATGCGGTCGTTTTGGGAGGGTCCGAGAAAAACGGTGAGCACGCTGTACTTCTCTGTCCAATTCCCAAGCATTTAGTTCTGGGAATGATTCTTTAAGAAGAGATGTCATGTAGCCTCTTGGGTCATTCCCCTCTGCTCCCTTGGGAATTCCAAGAAAGCGTAAATTATTACGCCTAGCTGTGTTTTCTTGGTCTTCGACCTTCAGCATCAAGTCTTTAACAATTCCCTCCTGCTCTCTTCCCTGTGTTTGCAGAGCGGAGACGTCTTTCTCAAGGTTCTCGGTGCATAGTGCTAACGAAGCCATTCTGTCCGAGATCTCCAGACAAGTGCGTCCCACTTTTTTAATTGCTCCTTGGAGTTTCTGGATGGCGATGTGGTTCTTCTTGTTGTCAAGTTTAACGTCTTCTTGGAAATTCTTAATTGAGTTTAGCACATCGCACAGGGAGGGTTCGGCTTGCTTTCCCCTACAACCAATGATGTCAGATTGCTTATGGTCGATCACTTTGGAATCTCCCGAGAGACACAGATTGTGGTCCGACTTGTGGAGATGAGTTCCTTAGTCTATGATCGATCTGATCTGTATTACTCCCTTGGTCAGTAGTGTCTTCATACATTAGTTTATTTTGTCTTTTTTGTCTTCTTTTCCTTTTTTCCTGTAACTTTCATGCGGCGTTGTCCTTCAAAGACTCAATCAATTTCTTTGAGTTTCGATCTGGAGAGTCCGAAGAGTCAGCACTTGTCTGCTCTAGTCTCTGTACCTCGCTTGAGGTAGACGTGCCAATTTCATATATTTCAGAATCTGATTCGTCAAAGGGAGCTTGGGCTTGGGGTTGAGATCTCTTCCTTTGAGATAGGGGGTTTGGAGATATAGTTTGACATGGATTAATATCATCCCCTGCGCCTTCTTTTGTTGAATCACTGTCTGAGATAATCTCTGATATCAGATCTATAATGCCTGGGTCGCGTACTGGGCCTGGTTCAGTATCTGCGACGTCTGACTTTGCGCCTGCGGCTAGTTTTTGAAGGGGAGATGAGATCAAGAATGCTAGTCCTGTCGCCATTTCTGCTTCTTTTGCTGCTGACTCTGCCATTTCGCTTGCTTTGGTTGTTTCAGCAGCTGACATGCCTATCTCATCCCTCTGTCTCCCAGTTTTGGCGGAAAGGTTCATTCCTTGTGCCCCACGTATTTTTGTCTTGTTACTTAATATTTTACCAGGCCCACCATCCCCTTCTAGGTCACAAAACTCCTTGATCATTGGACTAAAGATGTTTGATATCCGTGGTTGAGCATCAGTTAGTTGTCCGCTAGTTTTTGCTGCCGACTTTAGGTTTTTTATTGTCTGAAGTCTCTTTGCCTTTTTTGCCAATAGTTCCATTTTATCGTCAGACTGCATGCTGTCCAAATCTCGATATTTATCTTTATCTTTACTCTTATCTTTACCCCTTTCTTTATCTTTATCGTCTTTGTTTTTAGACCCCCTTGTTTCGGGCCGCCTCAGTGTGCTCTGTGCGCTCTGTGTATTTTGGGTGCCTTGGATGCCTTGTGGGTTCCCAAATACTACCTCGGCCTGACTGCCAGCCATTTCACATCCTGCCCCCCTCTGCCCCGCAATGCTTACTCATGTTGGTTTCTGCGCTGGCATCTGCCGTGATCCTTCTCCCGCTGCGTCAAGATCGCGGTCACGGTCAATAACAGCCTTCGCCTTCGCCCTTGTTTGCAACACATTTTGATACCTGTTAAAGTTCTTTGGCCACGTCCACACCCCCCTGCTAATCACTCGGACCACGATGCAGAGGAGCATTTGTCTAGTGGAGCAGGTAGTAGAGCATGTAGTAGAGCAGACAGCAGTAGAGCAGGCAGCATCGGCGGCCGACCGGCGTCTCCCTAGCAACGGTGTAGCATGGGCCGACAGAGGAGGGTTGGATAGGCAGTGGAGCGTCGAGCCGTCTGACTCGTGGATTTCCATCGTGGCAGCAGCGGCAACTGCAGCAACAGCGGAGGTCGAGGTCGAGAGATCAATCATACATCCTTCATCGCCTTTCTTCTTCGAGATGCGACGTGAACAGAGAGCATTCAGCCCGCAGGAAAGAAGATTTTCGCTGAGGATCAGTAGTGGGCTGAAAGATGCAGCACTGAGGTCTCTCCTGATAAAAGGTGAGTAAATCGGAATTCGTAGTTTGACTGATTTTTGGAGGATTTGTTTAAATTTCGAAAACTCCACACTTAGAAAACTGTCCAAGTGAAACCAGTCAATGTTAGCCTATGGAAGGAAATTCAAGTTAATTTAACTACGATTAGAATTACTTTTCAGGATCAGTAGTGGTCTGAAAGATGCAGCACTGAGGTCTCTCCGGATAACAGGTGAGTAAATTGGAAGTCGTAGTTCGGCTGATTTTTTAGGAATTTTTTAAAGTTCCAAAACTCCACACTTAAAAAAAATTCCAAGTGAAACCAGTCAATGTTAGCCTATGTAAGGGAATTCAAGTTACTGGAAGTATGGTTAGAATTACTTTTCAGGATCAGTAGTGGGCTGAAAGATGCAGCACTGAGGTCTCTCCTGATAACAGGTGAGTAAATCGGAATTCGTAGTTCTGCTGATTTTAGAGGAATATTTGTACATTTCAAAAATAGACACTTAGAAACTTTTCTGGTGAAAACCACACAATAGATTCCTATGGAAAGAAATACAAGTTACTGGTAAGTACGCTTAAATTTACTTTTCAGGGTCCGTACTGGGCTCAAAGATGCAGCACTGACGTCTCTCGTGATAACAGGTGAGTAAATCGGAATTCGTAGTTCCGCTGATTTTAGAGGAATATTGTGATCAATAGTGAAGGAAGGGGGCGGGGCCTGAGGTGACATGTGTGCAAACACGCCCTGTGGCGCATTTTAGATTGGGGAATTATTTCCTCTTCAATCCTGAGGTCTCCTGTGAGCCAACTAGCCCACCAGGTACCTCAAGTATGCGCCAGGGAGCTGTGTTGCAGAGAAGTGTTCAGAGGGCATGCCCCCTTTTTACAACACTCTGCAACGCAGCTCCGTGGCGCTTACTGGAGGTACCTGTTGGACTAGCTGGCCCCTAGGGGACATACTGGAGGTTCCTGGTGGGCTACTTGGCCCCCAGGGACCCCCGGTATTCAAGGGGAATTATTTCCCCCTCTGCAAACGTGCCAGGGGGCGCGTTTGCAGAGTGATGCCTTAATGTTTTTTGGGGGGATCGGCAGGGTGCGCGTACCCTGCGCGTATCCCGGGATTTAAAAATATATATATATATATTTTGGCCTTGGGGGTCATTGTGGGACCCCCTGAGCAGGCCTAGAGGGTCCGGAATCTCCAGTATGCGCAAGGGGGCTGCCTTGCAGGAAGGTGTAAAAAGGGGCATGGCCTCTTTACACGTCTCTGCAAGGCAGCCCCCTGGCGCGTTTGCAGAGGGGGAACTAATTCCACTTGAATACTGGGGGTCCCTGGGGGCAAACTAGCCCACCAGGAACCTCCAGTATGCTCCAGGGAGCTGTGTTGCAGAGAAGTGTTCAGAGGGCACGCGCCCTTTTTACAACACTCTGCAACGCAGCTCTGTGGCGCTTACTGGAGGTACCTGTTGGACTAGCTGGCCCCTAGGGGGCATACTGGAGGTTCCTGGTGGGCTACTTGGCCTCCAGGGACCCCCAGTATTCAAGGGGAATTATTTCCCCCTCTGCAAACGCGCCAGGGGGCGCGTTTGCAGAGTGGTGCCTTAATGTTTTTTGGGGGGATCGGCAGGGTGCGCGTACCCTGCGCGTATCCCGGGATTTAAAAATAAATATATATATTTTTTGCCCTTGGGGTCATTGTGGGACCCCCTGAGCAGGCCTAGGTGGTCAGGAACCTCCAGTATGCGCCAGGGGGCTGCCTTGCAGGAAGGTGTAAAAAGGGGCACGGCCTCTTTACACGTCTCTGCAAGGCAGCCCCCGGCGCGTTTGCAGAGGGGGAACTAATTCCCTTTGAATACTGGGGGTCCCTGGGGGCAAACTAGCCCACCAGGAACCTCCAGTATGCGCCAGAGGGCTGCGTTGCAGAGAGGTGTAAAAAGGGGCGTTGCCTTTTTACACGTCTCTGCAAGGCAGCCCCCTGGAGCATACTGGAGGTTGTTGGTGGGCTACTTGGCCCCCAGGGACATCAGTATTCAAGGGAAATTAGTTCCCCCTCTGCAATGGGCCAGGGGGGCGCATTTGCAGAGTGGTGCCTTAATTCTTTTTTTGGGATCGGTAGTGTACGCGTACCATACGCGTATCCCACGATTTTTTCAAACATTTTTTTTTGTGTTGGCCTTGGGGGTCCTTGTGGGACCCCCTGTGCAGGCCTAGGGGGTCAGGGTTTTTTTACCCGGCCCTCTTTTCTTCATTTTCACCTTTGTTTCCCTGTTTTCTTGTGACTCGGTTCTACCGAGGCACAAGATGGCTGCCAGCACTTCCTGGTTTGGAGTGTTGACAGACAGTTGACAGCCAATCAGCGTGCAGCTCGTGCTCGTAATTGTACGGTTTTCGGTACACTTACTGTACGCGTACCGTACTTCGTCTCTAGATATCACTATGATTTTACTTTTGATTTTCTCAGGAACTACTGAATGGATTTACACCATTTAACAAAAAGCACAATCTGCGAACCGAACTCTACCTTTTTGCCAAATTTGGTGTAATTCCGTTCAGCAGTTCAGGCTGTAGCCCTGGCTAAAGGTCCTATGGAAAATTGCATGGGGAAGAAACTTTTTGGGACCCCCCTTTTTTCTTAGCCCCCGCTTCACAAATCACCCCCCAAACTTTCAGGGAAGGAGCAGAGCAGGCCATTTTCTTGGACAATTTCGTGTGTATTCGTCGACCGGCGCCAAAGTTATTCCAAATAGAATGTTGCGGATTTCCTATGGAAACTAGGTCCTAACTATAACTACCTACTGGCGACCGCCAGTAGGTAATACATATGTGTATATATATATACAACTTGATCGGATTATACTTTGGGTCAGATATATTGATGATCTTTTTCTGATCTGGAATGGGACCAATGATCAATTAAAAAAATTCTTCATCAAACTTAACCAGAATGAGATTGGACTCCAGTTTACATGTTCAAACAACACTGAGGAGATAGACTTCCTAGACACCAAAGTCTACATCTCAGAAGGAAAACTAGAAACCACGTTGTTCCGCAAGAAAACTGCCACCAATAGTGTTCTCCACGGCACTAGCTTTCATCCGAAATCACTGCTTAAAAGCATCCCGTATGGAGAATACGTTTGACTTAAGAGAAATTGCTCAAAAATGGAAGATGCGGAGAGAATGATACTTGAAAGCAAAACCAGATTCCAATCCAGGGGATATAAAGACTATGTATTGAAAGATTGCAAAAAGAAAGTTGACAAAATCAGCAGAGCCGAAATTTTGATTGAAAAAAAGAAACCCCCACAAGACAAGGATCCTCCAAGATTCATAACCACTTACAACAAGGAGAGTGGGTTGATTGCAAAGAAAATGAAAAAGTATTGGCATTTAATAACCAGTGATCCAGACATTGGGCCACTAGCTGGCAAACATCCTTCCATTACTTATAAAAAGAACACATCCTTGCAAGACTTATTAGTCAAAAGCCACTTTCAGATTGAAGAACAACCAAAATGGTGGACTGAACAAAATGTGGGCTTTAAACCATGTACTACATGTAAAGCTTGTAAAATAGGCAAAAAAATGAAGAATGTAATGGAACCAAATGGTAAATATATGCCGATCAAACAATACATCACATGTACATCCAAAAATGTGGTGTATGTGATTGAATGCAAATGTGGTATGAAATATATAGGATCCACAACATGTATGTTGAAAAAAAGAATGTTGGAGCATATCCGGGCTGTTAAAAATTCAAACATGCTATATGCCACAGCCAAACATTTAAAATCTTGTCAGAATGGGGATTGGCGAGCCATGAGTTTCTATGGATTGAAAATGCTGACCAAACTGGACAGAGGAGGAGATACAGTGCGTCTCCTACGACAGATGGAATCACGTCTCATAATTCAATTCCGAACAAAACACCCCAGAGGCATGAACTTTGGAGAAGATCTCCACATACATCTGGAGTGATATTGAACTCAGCATGAACTATAATTGACTGTAATATGGTACTGTACCCAAAAACGCAGTAAGATCATAAATGTATGAAATGCCCTAAGTGAAAATAACTAAGGATGCTTAAGTACTATACTTATACAACCATAGCACACCAGTCCTTTGTTTTAATTATATTGTTTTTTACATATTGCTTGATTAACTACATATCCCATAATGCCACCGAATGGCTAAGATGGGGCAGTATATAAACAAAAAGCAAAAAGGGACTTGCTGACCGTGAGAAAAGCCGTGAGGCTGAAACGCGTCGGTGGAGTGTTTGTGTGATTAAAGCTTCGTAAAAAGTATCCAGTTGTGCCGCCCTCTTTGTTCTAAAAATTAATACAGGGCTATGATCCAGCCCTCGGGCCGAGCACACACTGCTGAGCGCTCTCAGGCTTGAAAGGATCGCTTTGGATTTATACGTTTGCTGTGAGATGCGCCCGATTGCCTGTGTGTAGCAAGTCTGCTGAAACACGAAGGAGACGCCCTCGATTGCTATGTGGTAGAAGCGGCGGGCTCGGCTGCAGCTGTTTAAAGAACACACTACGAGGTGAGCGTCCCCGTTTTACATTGAAATAACTAAGTTAGCGGACAATCGAAGTGGCTGCTTACATCAGCGGTGAATGCGTCTGAGCGTACACGATACGCGAGGCGAGTTGGTGTATAGCAGACTGGAGAAAGTGAAGCATGATCTAAGTGTACCATCGATAAAAGCACTCTTGCAGTAAAGGTGTGCTGTGACTCTAATTTGTGAGCAAACCACAACAATGGAAGCGCGTGTTGCTAAACGCGCTACAAAAGCATCAATAATGTTTAAACCAGGGGCTGCAGCGGTAGACGTGACCCGCAGAACAAAGGCACCTGAGAGTGAAAATGTCACGTTAAAACAACAAATGAATGCATTAGAACGTTTGTATAAAAAAGAAGTGAACAAAAGCTGGGAAATTATAACTCTTGAAAATTATGTGGAAGTCAAACGAATTCCGCGTGGATTAAGGATATTTACCATGCCAACTCATCCAGATACCAAGGAGGAATTGATTCTGGAATGGTTAGAAAATAACACGTTGTGTTCCCTAAATATGATGCGCATTCTTATTAAACACGCTAAAATGGACATTGATGATATCACAATAAAAAACAAAGAGATTGAAGAACTGATTTCCAAAGAAACAAAACAGGAAGAAATAACTAAATTAAGATCAGAAATGGAAGCAAGACTGGATGCATATGAAGTAGAAATACAGGAACGCAAAGAGCGTAAATTCAAAAGAGACGAGCTTGATTATTTACATGGTCGCATCCTGACTTTTGCGAGACGCTACGATAACTTAAAAAAGAACTTTCCTCCCACCACACAGGCATCCAGTGGCAGTGAATCAGATGCAAGCCTAATTGAAGTGACAGGCGACCAGTCAAAAAACTTCAACATTTTAGAAGAAGTAAAAATGGTGAACTTAGAAAAGAATATCACCAGAGGGGGAGGAAGAGGAAGAACGTACTTTCGGAACAGAGGGAGAGGAAGAGGTGCACAAAACCAACCAAATCCCTCACCAGCACCCGAAAAACCCGCAGGTCCAAGCAACGAAAGAAGGCAGTACCCCCTACGCAACAGGAAGTGACCAATTTAATAGTGAACCTATCGCAATACCAACCAACACAAGAAGAACAAAACGTATTAAATAAAGGTTTATCATTTTGCCCAGAAGCCCATTTCGATTACCCACAAACAAAAATTGACCTGTATAAATTCGTAAGGAAACTGAAACTGGCGAAAATTCATGCCAACAAAGGAACATCAGACTGTGTAAATGACATCACAGAAGAAGCAACGGAAGAAAACATTACCACTACCATTGAACAAATATCTGACCTAAGAGAGACATTTGAGGCAATGTTCAACCCTGATGGCAACATCATAACTGATTCCCAAATGCTGGAACAAATGGACATTCAAACTAATTTGAGCAAGAATACTGGACTAAAAAACAAATCTCGATACTGTCCAGTCCTATCGCCAGGAAATAAAATTGATTTGTTCTCGGATGCCATGATGGAAGAACTTGACAATCTCATTAAAGTCAAAGACAACAAGAGACAAAATCTATCAATTAAAGAAAGAAAGGCAAATGAGAATCTGACGAACAATGCAACCATAACGATAAAACCCGCCGACAAAGGGGGAAATATCGTTATCATGGACACCAAGGATTACATTCAAGAAGCGGAACGTCAACTTAATGTCTCACAACACTACAGCAAGTTGAAAACGAATCCCATAGGAAAAATGATGTCCGACTTAAAAGAACAACTACTATCCTGGGAGGCTAAAGGACTGATAAGTGAAGACGAGAGAAAATACATGACTACGGAATATCCAATCACTCCGTGTGTCTACTTTTTACCAAAAATCCATAAGACTCTCATTAATCCACCAGGGAGACCAATTGTGTCCTCATGCAACTCATTATATGAAAAGGTCTCAAGGTATGTGGATAACTTTCTTGCTCCGATTGCCCAAAGCATGCCATCGTATTTAAAGGACACTGGAGACTTTCTGAGAATCCTAATGGATATACCATGGAATCCTAGCTATCTCTTAGTGACAATCGATGCCGTGTCACTCTATACCTCAATAAGGCATGAAATAGGTTTGAAAGCATGCAAATACTTTCTACACCAGCGCAGCATTAAGGAACTGCAACACACAGCAATGCTTCTTAAGATGATAGAGCTATGCCTGACAAACAATGTATTTTTATTCAAAAGTGATCTGTACAAGCAAGAATGTGGCACGGCCATGGGGATTTCCTTTTCGCCCAATTATGCCAATATCACCATGGGCTATTGGGAAAAAATGCTAGTATGGACCAACAACGAACAGGAAGAACTTGATCGGATTATACTTTGGGTCAGATATATTGATGATCTTTTTCTGATCTGGAATGGGACCAATGATCAATTTCAAAAATTCTTCATCAAACTTAACCAGAATGAGATTGGACTCCAGTTTACATGTTCAACCAACACTGAGGAGATAGACTTCCTAGACACCAAAGTCTACATCTCAGAAGGAAAACTAAAAACCACGTTGTTCCGCAAGAAAACTGCCACCAATAGTGTTCTCCACGGCACTAGCTTTCATCCGAAATCACTGCTTAAAAGCATCCCGTATGGAGAATACGTTCGACTTAAGAGAAATTGCTCAAAAATGGAAGATGCGGAGAGAATGATACTTGAAAGCAAAACCAGATTCCAATCCAGGGGATATAAAGACTATGTATTGAAAGATTGCAAAAAGAAAGTTGACAAAATCAGCAGAGCCGAAATTTTGATTGAAAAAAAGAAACCCCCACAAGACAAGGATCCTCCAAGATTCATAACCACTTACAACAAGGAGAGTGGGTTGATTGCAAAGAAAATGAAAAAGTATTGGCATTTAATAACCAGTGATCCAGACATTGGGCCACTAGCTGGCAAACATCCTTCCATTACTTATAAAAAGAACACATCCTTGCAAGACTTATTAGTCAAAAGCCACTTTCAGATTGAAGAACAACCAAAATGGTGGACTGAACAAAATGTGGGCTTTAAACCATGTACTACATGTAAAGCTTGTAAAATAGGCAAAAAAATGAAGAATGTAATGGAACCAAATGGTAAATATATGCCGATCAAACAATACATCACATGTACATCCAAAAATGTGGTGTATGTGATTGAATGCAAATGTGGTATGAAATATATAGGATCCACAACATGTATGTTGAAAAAAAGAATGTTGGAGCATATCCGGGCTGTTAAAAATTCAAACATGCTATATGCCACAGCCAAACATTTAAAATCTTGTCAGAATGGGGATTGGCGAGCCATGAGTTTCTATGGATTGAAAATGCTGACCAAACTGGACAGAGGAGGAGATACAGTGCGTCTCCTACGACAGATGGAATCACGTCTCATAATTCAATTCCGAACAAAACACCCCAGAGGCATGAACTTTGGAGAAGATCTCCACATACATCTGGAGTGATATTGAACTCAGCATGAACTGTAATTGACTGTAATAAGGTACTATACCCAAAAACGCAGTAAGATCATAAATGTATGAAATGCCCTAAGTGAAAATAACTAAGGATGCTTAAGTACTATACTTATACAACCATAGCACACCAGTCCTTTGTTTTAATTATATAGTTTTTTACATATTGCTTGATAAACTACATATCCCATAATGCCACCTAATGGCTAAGATGGGGCAGTATATAAACAAAAAGCAAAAAGGGACTTGCTGACCGTGAGAAAAGCCGTGAGGCTGAAACGCGTCGGTGGAGTGTTTGTGTGATTAAAGCTTCGTAAAAAGTATCCAGTTGTGCCGCCCTCTTTGTTCTAAAAAAAAAATATATATATATATATATATATATATATATATATATATATATATATATATATATATATACATATTTATATTCATACAAACACATATAGGTGAAGAAGACAGTGCTGTACACCATGCTTTCAAGAACACCAAGAACTTTATTACAAAAGTGAAACAAATGTGCCCTCTCACTCCCTTTACGCATTTTGGCTTTGTGCCTTAATCAGAGGTGAGCAGTCTTTGCAAGTTTAAAGGAAACACAAGCTTTGAAAGCCGACTCATGGTCTCCTTAGTGTGTCCGTGCAATTCGAAAAACGTGTACTGTATTTAAGCGGACTGCAGAGTAAATCACGATAACAGTCCTTCACACTGCATTCCCAAATTACTGTCTTGTATAGATCTAATGTGCATAATTTACCTCTCACGTAATAAATCTGCCACAAAATTCCAAATTGTTTAAATGCACCATTTCCCGAAAGCAACAATTAGGGATGTAAATCTCCCCTCTTACTCCCTTGCCAGCTGCCACTTTCAATAAACACTAGAATGAATCCTCCTGCACTTCAATGGATGCGGGCTGGTCAGCCCCCGAATTAAACACCAGAAAAAACAGCTTCATTTGAGGGAGCCCCAGACCCTGCAGGGCAGTTTTGGTAAACAGGAATGAAGCATCCTGTCAATTAAACATGAAGAAAAAAGTGCCGTACATCATTGTCTGACTGCGGCAATTAGAGACATAAATAATTTTATCCCCTCCTACTCCTACCAATCTGGGTCTCACTGGACTCTTTGCCCAGTGGACTTCATTTTAATGCACTATGTAGCAAGCCAGTGTCCTACAGTTCCCGTTTTGCCGACGCCAATTCATTAAAGAAAACGAGGTTACAGGGACGTTATAGTTAGGCTCAGATTTCACTCATACAAAACCATTCAAATTCAGCATTTATAGTTACCTGTGCTAACTATAAATTACGCCCCCACAATGCCCTGCTTATGACCTCACATATTACATCAGTCATAACATGGTCAGTGACACCACTGATAACATCACTCCTGACATCTCAAATGATATCACTGATGGCATCATCCCCTGAGTGTAAGTGTTTTGTAAATGTTTTTAAGACTTAAAGATAGCTAAGCTACAGCATAAGTTAAATTACTATTCTTTCTGTACTGGTAATTGGTCATACTATTTCTAGCATATCTCATCTGAGTGGCTGTGTGACTGTCTATATCAGTGTATGAGTGGATGTCTGAGTGGCCGTGTGGATGTGTTAGTGGGTATGTGAGTAGTTGTATGGGTGAGGGGTGGGTGTGTGTGTGGTTGTATGGGTGAGTAAGCAGCTGTCTGAGTAGCTGCATAAGTGTATGAGTGGGTATGTGACTGGTTGTATGGGTGACTGGGGGGCTATGGGAATGGCTGTATGGGTGAGGGAGTGGGTATGTGAGTGGTTGTATGAGTGAGTAGCTGTTTGAGTGTGTGTATGGGTAAGTGAGTGCGTGGGAGATGCTGTACAGTGAATAGCTATATGAGTGGCTGTATGGGTGAGTGAGTGGCTGCGAATTTTTGTATGGGTGCTTGAGTGAGTGAGTGGCTGTGAGGGTGTATGAGTGGATATGTAAGTGTCTGTATGTCTGTATAAATGAATGTGTGAGTGACTGTATTGATGAGTAACTGGGCACATGAGTGGCTATATGTGTGAGTTAGTTGGTGTGCGAGTGGCAGTATGATTGAGTTGATGTGTGAATGGCTCTATTGATGAGTAATTGGTAGTGTGAGTACTGGTATGTGTCTGTGAATGGGTACGTGACTTGTGTCAAAGTGTGAGTGGATGTGTGAGAGGTTCTATGGGAAGTGAGAGGGTATATAAGTAGTTCTGTATATGATGTCATCAGTTGTGTCACCAGGTATATCATTTAAGATGTCATCAGTAATGTCATCAGTGATGTCACTGACCATGTCATGATTAATGTAATATGTGAGGCCATATGCGGTGCATTGCAGAGGCATACGTTATAGGTAGCTCAAGTAACTATAACTACTGAATTGCTATGATTTTGCTTGAGTGAAATCTGAGCCTAACTTTATCGTCCCCATAACCTTCATTTTTTTCTGTGAACTTCTAAAGTTTTTAAATTCTATTTACTAGCTATAATGTCCCTGTAATGTTTATTTCTTTCAGTACACGTTTGAAGTTTTTAAGTTCTTTTTCCTACCTATATCGACCCTGTAGCCTTTGATTTTTAAGTGAACTTCTAAGGTTTCTTAATTTTAATAACTGTAACCTGTAACATTTGAGAGTGAGTGTGTGAGTGAGTGCATGAGTGTCTCAAGGGTGGTGTGATTGGGAGTGTGAATTTTTTAATAGGCCTAGGAGTGGCTGCATAAGTGTCTCACTAGGTATGTGAGCGGGTGTGTGAGTGTCTGAGTGGGTCCATGAGTAGGTGCATGAGTGTCTGAATGGGTGCATGAGTGTCTAAGTGGGTCTGTGAGTGGGTGGGAGAGTGTCTAATCAAGTTTGTGAGTGCCTCTATGAGTGTGTGTTAGCCTGTGAGTGAGTGCATAGGTGTATGAGTGGGTCTATGACTGGGTGTGTGAGTCTCTGAGTTGGTATGTGAGTGGGTGTGTGAATGTCTGAGTGTCTGACTGAGTGGATACATGAGTGTATGTGTGGTGCCTGAGTAGATGTTTGAGTGTCTGAGTGGAAATGTGAGTAGATGTCAGAGTGTCAGATTGGGTTTGTGACTGCTTCCATAAGTGTGTGAGTCAGTCTTTGAGTGAGTGCATGGGTGTCTGAGTCGGTCTGTAAGTGGATGTGTGAGTCTCTAAGTGAGTTTGTGAGTGAGTTAATGAGTTCCTGAGTGGGTCTGTGAGTGATTGCATGAGTCTCTTAGTGGGTCTGTGAGTAGGTGTGTGAGTCTCTGAGTCAGTCTGTGAGAGGGTGCATGAGTGTCTGAGTGACTGTGTGAGGGGATACATAAGTGCATCAGTGGGAACATAAGTGGGTGCCTGAGTCTCTGAGTAGGTCTGTGAATGGCTGCATGAGTGTTTAAGTGGGTCTTTGAGTGAGTACATGAGTCTCTGAGTAGGTCTGTGAGTGGGTGCATGACTCTTCGAGTAGGCCTGTGAGTTGGTGTGTGAGTCTCTAAGTGCATTTGTGAGAAAGTATGTGAGTCTCTGAGTATTTCTGTGAGTGGGTGCATGAGTCTTTGAGTGCGTATTTGAGTGGATGCATAAGTATCTGATTAAATCTCTGAGTGGATCATGAGTCTCTCATTGGGTCAGTGAGTAGGTGCATAGTCTTTGATTGGGTCTATGAATGGGTGCATTAGTCTCTGAGTAGGTTTGTGAGTGGGTACATGAGTCTCTGAGTGGGCCTGCCAGTGGGTGTGTTATTGTCTGAGTGGGTCTTTGAGTGGGTACAGAAATTTCTGACTGGGTATGTGAGTGAGTACATGAGTCTCAGTGGATTTGTGAGTGGGTGCATGAGTGTCTAACTGAGTCTGTGATTGAGTGTATAAGTCTCTGAGTGGATTGTGAGTGGGTGCATGTGTCTCTGAGTGGGTCTGTGAATGGGTACAGGAGTAACTGAGTGACTGTGAGTAGATGCTCATGTGTATCAGTGGGTCTGTGAGTGGGAGCATTGGTCTCTGAGTCAGTCTGTCAGTGGATGCTTGATTGTCTGAGTGGGTGCCTGAGTCTCTGAGTGTATCTGTGAGTGGGTGCATGAGTCTCTTAGTGTGTCTGTGAGTGGGTGAATGAGTATCTGAGTGTGTCTATGAGTGAGAGCATGAGTATGTGAGTGGATCACTGAATGGATTCAAAAGTCTGTGAGTGGGTCTGTGAGTGGGTGTATGAGTCTGTCAATGGGTCTGTGAGCGGGTGCATTAGTCTCTGAGTGGGTCTGTGAGTAGGTATATCATTGTCAGAGTGGGTATCTGAATGTTTTTTTTATTTTGATTAGAAACCCTCAAGGCCAAACCCTGATTATCAAATAAATTCTCAATTATTATATGACAATTCTTGCATCTAACATTGTATGTCCCTTGTATTGTTTTTCAACATTCACTTCAATTGGTACAGGATTTGCCCGGAACATGAATACAGGACACAGACTTGGACTATTCACAGTCTGTTCAATAGACAATGGACCAACACAATTTGGTTGAAATATTTGGGATTTTCTAAAACATAAATTCTTAATGAGAAACGTCATTTCTCACCACAAAATATTTGGGTGCAGGAGTTACTTTATGATCAAAATATAATTTATATCTAGCTTTAGCTTTTCCCAAGGTTTACTATACTGATTTTTACACCTTCCTCAACTAAGTTAAATGTTCTTGTCTCAAAGGAACTGGGATAGTTAAAGGCAAATCTAAAGGAAATATTCTAATTGCAATACTTACAAAAAAGATGCCATTCCAGCAGATGAATGACCAGTATTATTGTTAGTCTATTTTGCTAAGCATAATGTCTTACTACAATCCTCTTCTTGTTGCAAAGCTTTATGTAATAAATAGTGTTCAACACATTGGCTCAGTTTTTCGTTCTAACAGTTTGTTTTTTATTTTCATTTTCAGGTCTATTTTGCCTAGACAACCCATCAGATTTATTATTATTAGAACTGATGTGCAATTAATTTACATCATGTCGGGAAAAGACGAGGGAAGCCTTGTTTTAAAAAAAAAATACATTCTCTCTTCTGGAATCTTTTGAAAATAAATACAAAATTATAAGTTTGCTGCATGTCTCTATCATGTTGACTGAGCCGCTGGTCAAACTTACAATGCCTTCACAGGACCCAGGTTCCTCCCAATGCTAGAAATGTCATCTAGAAAAGCAGATATTTCTAAATTTGAGAAGCAGGAACTCTGTCAGGGTGACAGAGAAATTTGACTCCATCATCCTGATGGAGTTACCCATTTGCAAAAATATCAATTAGGCCCTAACTCGGAAGGGAGAACTTTCCACCGGACCAACACTGGTCCCTGTATCTGACCCACCCAAAATTGAAGTATGCCTGAACTTTTGGCTTTGACTGGATCTAGCTTGCAGATGTGTGGTGGCACTTTGTGCTTTTGGAATTAGAACCATCATAAACTGTGAAAAGTCATATCTCTGGTTCCCTACATATGATGTGTCTTGTTGGTATCTATTTGCTAATTAATGTTATTGTTTAGTGTTTCTAGTTTTTAACTGTTTTGGTTCTGATAAATGGTTTCTACACATTTCTCCTCAGTTAAGATTATCTGCTTTGTGCTACAGCTACCAAGGGTTGAGCTCAGGTATAGTTTTGAGGCTTAATTGGACCTAGTAAGGAATAGTGTTATTATCACATGAGGCGGACTAACATTCTTTTTAACTAATAATCCACTTTTCTTTGAAGATGTCCTACTTTTTAAATACCATGCACCATGCCATCCGCCATGCACCATGCCATATGGGTTTTTAGGGCCTACATTAGGGCAGGGATTGGCCAAATGTTTTATACGTACCACGGAATACGCAGAATTTGGCCATTCTGCATTACTCTTGTAATGCAGAGTTCCAGGCAAATTCCTCCAAATGCTGTATGGTGGACTTTTTCCCATAACACTCCAAAAATGTGAGCTTAAGAGTACAAGCGAGATTTGGCATTCCCCAGTGTGATTTATTAATGTAGGCAGTTGAGTTAAGAGGGCTGCTTCTCAGGTACATTTGCTGCTGCTCAAGTAGATTTTCAACTCGAGCACCAGCAAAATCAACTCAAGTGGCAGCATGCTCTTGCACAGCACACAGTGCCATTCATGCTGATTTTTAAGCTGTGCTTCAGTGCCTGAGTAGTATGAAATTCATACTTTCCACCCGTTGGCAGAACTCTGCAGAATCTTGCAGAGTTTTTATGTAACGCTGTGAAATTTCATGGAGTTCCACCCAGGCCTAACTTAGGAGTGCTTTACCAGTTTTAAAAGGATAGTTTAGGCCGAGCAAAAGGTTTATTTCGCCAGGTCAAAATTGCAGTTATAAACTGCACACTCAGGCAGCAGCAACAGGCCTGAAGAGATGCTTTTACTTTTTCCCCTTAGTGGTAGCAAAAGAGGCGCTGCAGTCCACTGGTGACATTTAACATACAAGCCCCTGGTAAACAGAGTAAAATATAGTAGGGACTTACAGGTAAGTTAAGTATGTGAATCAGGGATTAGTCAATTGTACACTTATTTTAGGGGTCCATCTTATGCACTTGTGTCATGTAGTTCCTATAAAACTAAATAGCATCTGCACTTTTAGACAACATAAACTGTGAGATTGGTGCCCAGACTGATCCGAGACACCCACACCGGGTATGTTTGCCTGTATACCAGCTAGCTCAAAGTGCCACTGTAAACTCCTCTTACCAAGGAGAGAATAGATCCTGGCAACTATCTAACATGACAACCCTGTCACATCAGGGTTAGTGGAAACGGTACAGTACTTTTCGCTCAGCCACTCGTGCTCACTTTGTTTCAGAGAAGTACACTGATTAAATGGTGGGGACATTTTCCAATAATCATTTATTGAACCAGCGTCATTCTAGTGTAAAATAGGCGTGCTGAAGCAACCAGAAGGCAGAAAAAGATATGAATGATTATAAGCACCACTAGGGTTAAAGGATGGTATATTCCTACCATAGTGCTAAAACAACTAATATAAATTCATGGCAATAATAATAATGCGTACCCATATGATGCAACCCTAACTAGATGTACCTAAGTGTAACTAGCATGTATGTAGGTGTAGAGCCAAGAATCCCTCTAGGCTGTAGCCAACTCCATTGCCTGAAGTGAGAGACTGTGGGACCCCATCTTGGTCTCGAGATGGACACCCCACGATGGATGTCAGACGACTGCGAGCTGGGGTGTCTGCGTGCAGGAACCTCAGCGTCTCACGTCAGCATGGAATTCTTTCTCCTCTGCCTGCCCCACCAAAGATATGGTGTATATATACTCAAAAGGTACCCTCACAGGATTTTACCTTGCTGTGTCATGTAGGCCAAGGGATGACCATTATACATAGTTATTATGCAGAAGAAAGTAATACTGATGTGAGTCTGAGAATCCTCATGCATAATTGATGAGGCTAGTTTTTGAGTTAAACCACATGACATTTATGCAGTGCTTAACTAGGCAAAAGGTCAATACCAAACGCCGTTATGTAGTGTAATTGTATGGTAATGTAGATGAAAGGTTAGGGGACTACTCAAGCCTATATTGGAGTACCCTATGAAACATAACACTTGGGCCTGGTAAGCTGTGCAACAGGGTCGAAAACCAGCAGCAACAATCCACAAATTCAGCGGTGATCATGCATATTTTCTCTTTTCTTAAATCCTTCACTACCACCCACCTCCCCCTCAGTTCTTTAATGATGGTGGAGGAATTCTCCCAATTGTGAGATTTTTGGGAATAAAATAGAGGAATCTTTTTCTGGATTCTCTTTAGTCAAGCCATTTTGATTACTCAAAACAGGTGAAATGTCAGTGTAAAAATCTGGAAGAAAATTGAGAAAACATGCAGGAGTCGATGTGAAAACACTGATTCTCACATCTTATTCTCAAATACCTTTAGATTAGAGTTAATTTCCATCACCCAAAATTACTGACGTCCACCTAATCAAAAGATGCCAGGCCATTTATCTGCCCTCTTGTAGTAGTTCTCAAAAACCTTGTTTTCTGGTCTTCGTTGCTATGTCTAGTCAGATAAAGTAGCATGTTTTTTTAAGGTTTAGCAGAAAGATGATTGCTTTTCTGCTGCTGAATCTTACTAACCACAATTAAACATTACAGATTGTGGATCCCTCTGAACTTTGTGTAAAGGGAGGATGGGTATCAGTGGTCCTAGAAGAATTTTCAGAAATTGATGCTCACCAATGGCCTCATTTTAATACAATTTAAGGATTTCAAAACATCACTCATGTTACTGAGTGTATTAGCCTAACAACTGGGCAAAAGATGGGTGTGGAGAAAGGGCCTCTCAATTAAGGCTTTTTTTAAAGTAGGACCCAGGGTTTATTTAAAAAGATGTAAAGTAAAATGTGATATAAGTACTCACAGTGAGCATTTGGTTGATCAAATTTAGGACTAGATGTAGGTAAATCCGATTTACCGACTCTTAAATACCGACTCATACCGAATCGGTATTTAAGAGTCGGTAAATTGGAAGGAGGCAGATGTAGGTAATAAATTACCGAATCTGTAAGAGTCGGTATTTACCGATTCAGTAAATACCGAATCTGTATTTCCCATTGATTCCTATGGGCCTTGAAGCCCATAGGAATCAATGGGAAATACAGATTCGGTATTTACAGAATCGGTAAATACCGAATCCTGCAAGGGTGCAGGGGGTGTCACTTTGACACCCTCTAGCACCCAAGTACAGGCTTGTGTGACATGTGGCACACATACATGCCCTAAGGGCATGTCTGTGTGTCACATTGCACAGGTGTGCATGCACAGATGTGCATGCACACCTGAATTCTGTATTTTACCACCCAATAGGATTGGGTGGTAAAATACCGACTCTTAAGGGCCTGTGGCACTCTTAGGAGTGTCAACTACATATGGATTTACAGAATCGGTATGTTTACCGATTCGGTAAAATACCGAAGTGGTAAATTTACCGAATCGGTAAATATACCGATTCTGTAAATAACTACCCACCTACATCTCAAAAGCCAAATACTGGTCGGTAACGGCCGAATTCGGCCGTTACTGTCAGGGTCTGACGTGTGCCTACCCAGTTGTAAGAAGTGGACTACATCTCCCAGAATCCTTAGGGGCGCCAGGAAGGGGAGAGGCTTCAAATATGTGTGAGACGCTGGGGGCGGTGCACGTGACTTGTCTATGTTCGTTTCTGGAGAGCGAGGGCAGTGGACGCTCGTTGCCTTTGTGCCTGTCAGGATTGTAGGTTTTGACGTTCTGTTTACTCGCTGCTGTGCCTTTGCCGGTCGGTGGTCCGAGCCGGCTCAACTGCAGTGGAGGCTTTTGGTTCGGAGATTGTGGGCGCCTTTTTTGCACAGATCAGAGACGCGGGTTTCCTCTGCTTCTGTTGGCAACTGGCGAGTGTATAGTAGTATAGCCAGGGACGCTGGATTTCCCCCCCTCGCGATACAAGTGACCTGTTGTAGATAACTCGGAGAGACGCTGGATTTGCCCCCTCTCGAGTTAGCCAGCCTTAGCCCCGGCAGAGAGACACTGGATTTCCCCCTCTCTGAACAGGAGGACACATCGAGGTGTGCGTGTTTGTTGGAACGCTCTCTCGGAAGCGGCTAGCATTACGGTTGCTGGTAAGACCTCTGTCAATATCCTTGACAGTTACAAACTGCTGAACTGCTGTGACTTTAACCGTTTATTCCTTGGTTGCTATCGTTTATTTGCTATTGGGATTACTCATTGAATCTTGCAAGTGGGTACCCTAGGATTCCTTTTCTGCTACGGGGCGAGAACGCATGGTATGTATGTGGTCTTATGTGTAGCATGTGTTACATTGAGTGTTGTCCCAGCGAAGCTCCTGGAGAGTTGTTTATTTTGTTTCTATCATTGCAGACACCTATCCTTAAGAAGTGAGAGACGTCATCTCATATACTTGATTAGAAGAGGGAAGGGCCTAGCAGCATCTGAGACTTATCAGGTGGGCAACTGTCTTACGGTGGTAGAGAAGTAGGGGTGGTAGGTTGAGAGCAACTCTAATGCATGTTCTCTTGTGCTTCTACAGATTACCCTTCCATGACGGTTCCCACCCCGGCTTCTTTTTTCCCTCACCTGCTGACCTCGGTGCTCTGAGCCTCTGTTGAGTTGGAGCACGGGGACAGCTGGAGGTGGACCCCTTTATAGCATCACATCGATCCTGAGGAATCGTTGGTCCGTGACAGTTACCGACCGGTATTTGGCTACCTACATCTGGCCCATAGAGTCTTGAAAATAATGTTTTAGACTAGCACTCAAGGCTATTATATTCGGTAGGGGTGTCCTAGTAAGATTACCAAGTAATTACTGGTTTCTAGTTTGAATGTTGCTTTGCAATCTATTTGGATGAAAAATCCTGTCTGTTCCCAATATTTTTTTCCCATTTATTTCCTGCAGATGACAATGCTGGTTCCACTTCAGAGTTGTGATATTTTCCCCATTTTTCATGTTTCTATTTTTAATTCTTCCCATATGTATGTCTGTCTGTCTGACTGCCAGTCTGCCTGCCAGCCTACCTGCCTACCTGTCTGTCTGCATGTCTGTCTGTCTGTCTGTCTATCTATCTATCTATCTATCTATCTATCTATCTATCTATCTATCTATCTATCTATCTATCTATCTATCTATCTATCTATCTATCTATCTATCTATCTATCTATCTATCTATCTATCTATCTAACTATCTATCTTTAGCTCCATCTATATCTCTCTTTCAAACACACTGGCATGTCAACGGTGATCTCCATATCTTTTCATTTTTCTTTTTCTGAGTTGCTACAGTGTATGGAGCCTTGTCAGTATTCATTTATCAATCTGGGGAACCAACGAGGTAGTTTTGCTGCGATGGCTCTCACAAATAGCAGGGTGGCTGGACGCTCACCATTTGAGGAGGGAAGAGTTGATCAATAGGCCCTGATGGCCTGGCACATGGCTTTTTTTAGATCGATTCCTTCCATACACGCTCGTTGAATGACCCTTTTGAAGGTGCCCATGAATTGTTCAACTACACCATTGGCTTTGGGCCAGAGGGGTGTACTCTTTTTGTGTTTGCTATTGGGGAAGACTGTTGGATTTGAAGATTTCAGGGCTACTGCATGTTGCAAAGATGCCATGTTCTATGACTTTTCAGAAAAGATGGGTGGTGATGAACAGAGTGTCTGAATTAAGCAGACCACTCTTACCCAGTCCAAAGATCAGGGCTTGATCCATCACTGTTATTTAGCTCACTGCCCCATCCCAGCTCAGAACCTGGCTATATGCAAATTAGTCTGTCCCTGGCCCAGTGCATCATGGGAACAGGGCAGACCAAACTACCAAGCCAATTTTTCACCAGAAAGGAGACAAGCTACCGGGGACCGGTTTCTGGCATTTCAGCCTCGTCGGCCCGGCTTGCTTGAATCCTGATGGAGCAGTGAGCAAGGGACTCATGTCTGAGTATACCCTGCCACACCTATAGTGGCCAAAAACGATTCAGAAAAGGGGGTGGTGATGAACAGAGTGTCTGAATTAAGCAGACCACTCTTACCCAGTCCAAAGATCAGGGCTTGATCCATCACCGTTATTTAGCTCACTGCCCCATCCCAGCTCAGAACCTGGCTATATGCAAATTAGTCTGTCCCTGGCCCAGTGCATCATGGGAACAGGGCAGACCAAACTACCAAGCCAATTCTTCACCAGAAAGGAGACAAGCTACCGGGGACCGGTTTCTGGCATTTCAGCCTCGTCGGCCCGGCTTGCTTGAATCCTGATGGAGCAGTGAGCAAGGGACTCATGTCTGAGTATACCCTGCCACACCTATAGTGGCCAAAAACGATTCAGAAAAGGGGGTGGTGATGAACAGAGTGTCTGAATTAAGCAGACCACTCTTACCCAGTCCAAAGATCAGGGCTTGATCCATCACCGTTATTTAGCTCACTGCCCCATCCCAGCTCAGAACCTGGCTATATGCAAATTAGTCTGTCCCTGGCCCAGTGCATCATGGGAACAGGGCAGACCAAACTACCAAGCCAATTCTTCACCAGAAAGGAGACAAGCTACCGGGGACCGGTTTCTGGCATTTCAGCCTCGTCGGCCCGGCTTGCTTGAATCCTGATGGAGCAGTGAGCAAGGGACTCATGTCTGACTTCTTCCACTAAATGAAAACAAGAATATTCATCTATGAACACCATGAGATGGTGTCCATTTCTTTATGGCACACAAAAGTCAACTGCGACCCTCTCCAAGGCATGGGCAGGAAGGTCATACATTGTCACTGGGTGCTGTGTCACCTTGGGGGACAAATATTTGTAAATGTGGTACACTACCCCTCCTTCTTGACATGCCTCTGGACGAGGAAAGCACAACTGGGGGGTCATTAGGATGGGCCTCTGCAGAAGTCTTTCCATGGCGGCAATGCCACCACGGAAAGGCATACAGTCTTTACTGTGGGGGCCCCCTGCAAGCCACCGGAATAAAGGAGAGGTGGGGGATGCACACGGGGGGTACCTGTGGTACCCCCAGCATTTGCATACACAAAGCGGGAGGCACCACGCGGTGCCTGTCGCTTTGTGTTTGCAAATGCATACATGAATTTTTAGCATTGTGGCAGGTAGTGCTGAGAGCACCGCCCGCCACAATCTTAAAAATGCATAATGTGCCCGCCACTGTGGCGGGCGCATCCTAATACCCCCAACGGGACCCCCGCCCTTATGGCGGGCGGTCCCTTCACACAATGGAATGGTGGGCGGACTAAGTCCGCCCGTCATCCTAATGGACCCCTATGTCAGCCGTGGTGGCAAACTGAGCAAACAGGCACTCAACTAAGTCCCTTTTAGAACATGAATGGTGGCTTGTACTGATGTATTTTTGTGGCTCATTGTCACTGTGAACGACCTTTGTCTTTGCAATGGCTTAGAAGCGGCCCAGGTACATATCTTTATGACTGACATAGTAAGATGAGGCACAGTAGATAAGGTTTTTAACCAGCCACAGCTGCTGCAGGTAAGAGCAGTTGGGTGGTGAGGCCAGGTGAGGGGGGATTTTGAGAGATGACCACAAGGGAAAACTAAATAAATAATTAATTATCCCTCATGGTGATCTCTCGTAATCCCCCCTCTCCTGGCCACATCGCTCTTTCCTGCATCAGCCAGGTCTATTTAACTTTTCCACTATCATGATGTTAATCAATGCACCACTGTCTATATTGAAAAATATTGGTTGATTGTTCACTTTCAATGTGATTTTGGGACAGTGTCCAAATAAAGTGTGTTGCCTTGTTTGCAGAGATTTCTTTGAACTGTGATATTCATTGGAGACAGCTAACCCCAAATGTTAACGCTGTCCTTTAGTAGATATAATCAGGGCACACCCATCTTCTCTGCTGGTACTCAATATTGACGTTGAAAAACCTTTGTACAATGTGCTTGACGACGACGATTTTGTCTGGTTTCTACTTGTCGTAGCTGATGTTGCTTTTTGGTTTTCTGGGCATGTCACATTAATATTTTCTTGCCATCATGATGCACTTGATTTTTCTTTAGCTCAACACACAGCAATGAAATGTTTTTTTTCCCCACAATTTTTGCAGCCTTATCCAATGGTTGGACATTTACATTTATGGGGAAATGACAATCCACATTGGAAGCATAGTGTTAGAAATGGGGGTCTCTAGTTGGCAAGGGCTTGCACCTTTGTCCAAGTAGGGACCCTTCTTCCTAGTCAGGATAAGGGAGTTCCACTCCTAAAATAACCCCTGCTCATCCCTTTGGTAGCTTGGCACGAGCAGTCAGGCTTATCTTAGAGGCAATGTGTAAAGCATTTGCACATAACCAACAGTAATACAATGTATGCACTACAAAAGGACACCACATCAGTTTAGAAAAATAGCCAATAGTTTTAGATACTTAACCCCTTCGATGCTGATGACGAGCTCAGCTCGTCATCAGCTATGGCGCTCGTGTGCTGATGACGAGCTGAGCTCGTCATGTGACGCGTTTTTTTAAATTTTCCAGCACACAGCGGGAAAATGCACCGCATTGATGCGGTTAAACAAGACCAAATACAATAACAATCAACAATACAGTACTTTGAAAATAGATGCGTTGAAAGAGGACTTTAAATTGCAAAGATACAATGAAAACACTGTTCCTAGATGTCGATAGCTCTGTCCATGACCACCACGGCGTCCTGAACAAACAAATCCAAACAGTTCTGGCTGACCGTGGCGTCGCGGGTCAGCTACGGTGGTGCACAGTCAAAATATTGGGTCTTTTATTTCGATATACAGAAATATCGAGTTTTAAATATCGACATTTGGAAATATCGATATTCTGTATATCGAAGTAAAAAATATCGATTTCACATAGTTTTTGAAATATCGAGGTAAGTAATGTCGAAATGAAAAATATCGAAATGTAAAAATATCGTTTTAGTATGTTTTTATGTTATTTTGTAGTTAGTGTTAAGTATTACATTTTTTTAAATATATATATTAATTTTTTTTTTTGTTTTAGGAGCGGGATGTTGGGTTTATAGGGGATAAGGGTGGGGAGTGTTTTAAGATATTTATATTTAATTAATAAAAATTTCAAATTGAATTAGGAAATTAATTTAATAAATTTCAAATTTCAAATAACATTTTAGGAGCGGGATGTTGGGTTTATAGGGGATAAGAGTGAGGAGTATTTAAAAATATATATTTAATTAATAAAAATGTCTAATTTAATTAGGAAATTAATTTATTACATTTTGAATTTTGAATTAAAATTTAGGAGCTGGATGTTGTGTTTATAGGGGATAAGAGTGGGAGTGTTTTAAAATAATATTATTTAATTATTAAAAATGTCAAATTTAATTAGGAAATTATTTTTTTTAATTTCGAATTTCAAATTCAATTGTAGGAGCGGGATGTTGGGTTTATAGGGGATAAGGGTGAGGAGTGTTTTAAAAATATATATTTAATTAATACAAATGTCTAATTTAATTAGGAAATTAATTCATTGAATTTCGAATTTTAAAATACATTTTAGGAGCGGGATGTTGGGTTTATAAGCTATAAGGGTAGGTAGTGTTTTAAAATGTTTATATTTAATTAATACAATTTTCAAATTTAATTAGGAAAGTAATTTATTAAATTTTGAAATGTAAATAAAATTTTAGGAGCAGGATGTTGGGTTTACAGGGGATAAGCATGGGGAGTGTTTTAAAATATTTATATTAAATTATTTTAAATTAAATTTAAAATATTAAATTACATTTTAATTTCCAAATTTAAATTACACTCTAGGAGTGGGATATTGAATTTATAGGGGATAAGGGTGGGCAGTGTTTTAAAATATTGACATTAAATATTGTGGTGTCCGGGTGTGAAGAGTGCCCCTCACACCCGGACACCCTCCCCTAGGTGCAGGCAGACTGAGGCCTCCACCCGCCAGTCACCCCATACCCGGAAGGGCAAGACCCCACCCTCACCCCCCAGCTCCACTGCACAGTCTCCTTCCTCCATCCCCCAGGTCAGCACACCACAGGTTCCCCCACCACTCCCTGTCCCAGGTTCCCCCACTCACAGATACATCATCCCCAATATACTCAGGCCCTCCAAAAACTCCCACTTGCTCTTCCACTGACACCACCACCAGTCTGTCTGTTACTGCCACTACTGTGGGGACCGTGGCCCCCGCAGCTGTCCTGCCAACCTCACCTGCACCCCTTTCCTCTCCCATGGGGTTAGCCACTGCAGTGGAGCCCACGACCACCCATTCTGACATGGGCACTGAAGTGGGGACCATGTCCACTACACCTGACTTGCCCACTGCAGTGGTTCCAGCACCCACCCCATCAGAGTTGTGCCCCACATTTTTGACGGCACAAACCATGTCAGACACCTCTAATGCAGTTGCCAATGAATCTCCTGCACCCACCACCCCTTCACAGCCTCCTTCTGATGAGCCCTGATCCTGTCCCTGCGGTGCCTGGCCTGCCCAATGTATGCCCCTCAGAGTGGATTTCCCCAGTCCTTAGCAGTGCAGGCAAGCAACAGGTGACAGGTGTCACTCACACCCTCACTGGACTTTGTTTTTTGATTGGACATTGGACTAAATTTTATTTTGGATTTTCCCTTTCAGATTCAAATTTGCTGAATAAAGCATTTTTGTTATCCTTGTGCATTTGATATAGCTGTACATATTGTTGATGCTCTTTACCCTGACCTTGCTGTGATGATGTAGGATTTACAAATGTCTGTTACTGAGGTGTTGATGTGGTGTACTCTATGTGGACCATGAGATATGTTTCCTGTTCAGGTTGGTATCCATGTCATCCTTTGCAGCTGACTGGGTGTGTCAGGATTAACTAATTTTGGACAGGGATGTTAACATTTCATTGGCATGGCCACATCTGTGGCTTGCACACATGCACATATGATGTGCTTCACATTGTACAATTTGACACTTTCCCTGACTGTTGTCCCATCTCCACTGTACATGCAGCTGTGGGCATCATTGGTGTAAAGTTAACTGTGTCCTCTGTGCAACTTGCTAGACATATGTATTGTCTATGTGCAGGTGACTTAATTGGCCCTACTGTACCCAGACGTATGTCACCAGTGCTTACATTAGGTGGTAAATGATGGTTGACTGAACAAGTGTTGTGCTGACATGTCCAGGAATCATACATACTGTTTGGCATGTGCTGCTATTTCCGTGATGACACTTACCTTGAGGTCACTGTGATGATGGGGGATTCAGACACTTTGCCACAATGCTGAACTTTAGCTGCAGTTTGTGTCCACACAATTGACATTGGATGTACACAATGATGGGGGTTTTGAGCACATTGGCCCAGTGCTATTGCAAAGCTTGACTTGTGTAGCCCACACTCTGGTGTTCACACTTGTGATGGTAGTTACTTTGTGTGTCATAAATCAAAATCACTGTTGGGGGTATTTGTCAGGCACTACACACTGTTGACATGATGTTGTGGGGAAATGTATTTGGCTGACATACCTGTAGTTGATGTTTGATGGATGTGTGGCGCATCATCCTCCCTATGGGTGGGGGTGTCAATATTGTCATACACACTGACCCGTATGGGTGGGTGAGACATCAGTGATAGGCATCATTACACATATGGGTGGGGTGGCATTAGTGATATGCAACATGCCCCTATGGGTGGGGTTGCATCAGTGATAGGCAACATGACACATATGGGTGGGGTGGCAGTATGGGTGGGCAACATGCCCCTATGGGTGGGGTGGCATTAGTGATAGGCAACATGACACATATGGGTGGGGTGGCATTATGGGTGGGCAACATGCCCCTATGGGTGGGGTGGCATTAGTGATAGGCAACATGACACGTATGGGTGGGGTGGCATTAGTGTTAGGCAACATGCCCCTATGGGTGGGGTGGCATCAGTGATAGGCAACATGACACATATGGGTGGGGTGGCATTAGTGAACGGCAACATGCCACTATGGGTGGGGTGGCAGTGGTGATGGTTATGGGTAACCTGTTACTGGGGACAGGGTCTGGACCCCCTGGGTGTGTGTGACATTTGGCGTGTACGTGTCATTTGTTTGTATGGTGGGTGTCCGACTTACCATCTGCGCCGTCCACGTCTGTTCCTGATCCAGTCATATATGTAAAGGACTGGTATGACCTGCGCAATTGGATTCATGTTGCTCCGTCTCCAACCTTTGCTAGCTGCTCTGTTTCGAATCCGTGGATTGTGTTCATGGCGCGATTCGTTGCTGATATGCAGCTCTTCCGGGTGCTGTGACGTGCTGTACGTGGTGACCCGTCCGGAACATAGGACGTACGCATTGTACTTGACCGGCCGGAAGTAGCTGTGTTTCTGGAGCCGTGCAACGCGAATTGGGTGTTTTTCCGGGTCAGGCTCGGACAGTAAATGTCGATGGAGTTGGTTCGTACGTGTCGGTCAGTAATTTGTCACTTTTCCGCATCGTACTTCATCGCCCGGATGGTCCCGCTCCTGGTACGATTTGTAGTGAGTTTACAACGGGGTATACCCTAAGAACTCTCTGACCTGGGTCAGTTAAGGTAAGTATATATGCAGTGGTCAGGGTCTATAGATTATAACAAAGAATGTATCATTTAAACCGTTAAATTAATAAATTATTTTAAGATTGCTTCTGTGCAGTACAGGACCATTTATTCAAACATTTTGATGGTCGGTGTACTTGGTAATATTCAAAAAAGTACAATATACAATAAAACCAATTACTTCATTGGGTCAAACACATACTGAAGGACATGAGTCTCAGTGGAAATGTTATGAAAACTTTCTTGTGGGTTCAATTCACATATATTATCTACACAGTAACATTACGACGCGCTCAAAGTGACAAGGAAAGGAGACAGTTAAGTGGGATGGGTGTGGTTGGGTCAAGGTGACGACTGGGTAAAGGATGTTGTGACCTTACTACAATCACAGTGGTATTCAATGCAACCTTTACAGACTAATTTTGTTCATTAGTTCCAAATGACTCTTTAACATAGGATCTGTGTTAATCCATGGGTTGCTTCCTATGTTAAGAGAATAAGTGCAATCCGGTCTACGTTTCGACCCCTGAATTAAGGGTTGATTGAAGCCTCATGCTGGGGTCTTCTTCAGGACTTAGAGGTGCAGGAGCGCCTAAAGATGATACAATTATGAGAGGGATTGTATCAATACTTAAGTGTAAAACACAGGTGTACTGCAACTAACTTTACTTAAAGGTGGGATTCTTACTTAATGTTGGGCCGTCCAGTGGCCTAAAGGGGTAGGACCATCATCGGTTCCTCTGCGATTAGAATTGACCTAAATGTGTTTAAAATTGGAGGTATGAGTTTAAGTACCGGGTTAGTTGTGTAACCCTATTAACAATGTACTCGGAAAAATAGCAAGGGGGCCACTTACTGGGACATCCGGGGCTTTCCAAATAATCAGTACATTTTTCATTTCCGTTTCATGGCTCCTCCAGATGCGTTAAATAATCATGTGGTCCGCTTTAGTTCTGGAGATAGAAAGAGAACGGTTCGTTTTTTGTGAGCGAGTCCTATTGTAATAAAAGGGCCGATTAATAAACTGGTTAAATCAGCGGGAATTGGAAAGGTGCTTACATTCAGTCTAGAAAGTGCATAAATCTAAAGACACGTGTCTAAAAGGAATTGTCGAAGTCTTAAGTCTATCAAGCGTCTACAATTAGATCTTTAATCCGGTATTTAAAACATGCCTCGCTTGGACACCAAACCAAGCAGTCTAGGTAGTGCATTAGTCTAAAGACTTCGGAAAAGTCTTAATTCTATCAGGCATCTCGAAATGAGTCTTTAATCAGGTGTTTAAAACAAAACTCGCTCGGACACCAAGCCGAGCGGATCTGGGCCATTAGTGTTGAATAATAATCAGGGCATGTGGAATACCTTATTATTTAGGTTGTCTGTTGCTTACCGTCAGGACTCCATCAGAGCGGGTGCATTCAGCAGCTCTGCCCGGCCGCGAGTGAGCAAGCCGCGAGGTGCAGGCGCTGAATACTTCCTGGAGGCTCGTCCTGATCCACCAATCAGGCAGTAGCAACTGCATCGTGTTTAGGGAGTGTATACAAAGCTCAGACGAGAGCTTGCACGGTCCACGGGACCTGGGTTGGAGAGTCTACTCGGAAATGTTTGCCATCAAAGACATGGGTAGATCGTTTGTCAAAACACGGAACGCATTCCTGTGTAATGACTTTTGTTCAGACGGAACGTCCGGTAAACTTCAAAAATTATGACAGTCTCGTTAATGCAGAATCGTCTTAGGCCTTTAACAGTTATACCCCTGAGGGGACACGTTTAGCCACAATAGTACATATGTATGTTACACATGGTAATTGTCAGTGACACTCATTACAATAAGCAACATTTGGTGACTTTATATAGGGAGCGCATACCAAATCGTTGTTATCAGATAGAAACAATTGTTACGGGGCACGTCAAACCATGGAGGTATATTCTGTATTGGCTTGTTGGAACGTTAAAATTATATGAAACCCATTGCAATGTACAGCATATGGTGGCTATATTCATACCAAATAGTTATGGTGGAATGCAAACAGTTATTACCCATAACTAAATTATAGCGTGGCCTGCCAGCATATATGACTTTTAAAAGGAGCGCATACCAAATTGTTGTTGTCAGATAGAAACAATTGTTACGGGACATTATTCTTAGCATGACATGTCAACACATAAATATATGTTTAATCGCAACAGAGATCTCCAGAGCATGTAAAGCTCTATAAATACACCAAGGTGTTAGTCACAGTTAATCAGAGCCATTTGAGAGAAGGTTGCATCCATCTCATTCAGTCCATTTTGTACAGAGTCAAATAGCTGCATCCATTTACATTCTCTTATGTTCATAATGGAGTCCAAATCCCCGCCCCTAGGTCCCAGTGTGATTTTTTCAATGACCACCCATTTTAGAGATTCAGGTGTATGGGTCTTTGCTAGAAAATGGTCTACTAGGGGCGCCCCCATTGTTTGGCATCTTATTCTGCTACAATGTTGCAGTATCCTGTTTTTAATCTTTTGCTTCGTTTGGCCTATATAGATCAGGCCGCATGGGCAGAAGATGGCATAGATCACTCCATTGCTATTGCAGTTTGTTAGTGTCTTCAAATCGATAGTGATGTTATTATGTGTGATATCCTTTGTTTCTATACAAAGTGTACAGGCCTTGCAGCTGCTGCATTTGTAATATCCAATTATGTTCGGTAGATTCCACATTGTTTGTATTGTTGGGGCCGGTGTAGTGTCCAGCATGGAGCGGACCACAAGGTCTCTAATGCTTTTAGATTTTTTGAAAGCGTGCATTGGGGGGTCAGGTACTTCAATCACATCTGATATGATGCTCGAATGGTTGTTAATTATTTTACGGATCTCGTTGCTCTTGCTGCAATAAGTGGTGACACAGATCATCCTGTCTTCCGGGAGTTTTCGGTTCCTTGGTATAAGCAGGGTTTCCCTGTCACTGAACCACGCCCTTTTGCGTGCTCTTTTGACCAGTCTTTTCGGGTATCCTCTTTCCAACAGTCGGCATATAAGCTCATCAGATTCAGCAAAATAATCATCCTTCATGGTGCAGTTCCTCCGTATACGGAGGAACTGCCCAAAGGGTAGATTAACACGTAGGGCCCGGGTGTGGTGGCTTGTATATCTAAGTAGAGTGTTTCTCTCACTCGGTTTCCTGTATAGGGTGGTGTATAGCAATCCCCCCCGCTCTCTGATACTGATGTCCAAGAAATCAATGGATTCATTACTGCAATTGGTGGTAAATTTAATGTCTTCTGATTGGGTATTGGGAAAGGAGTGGCCATGGGGGCAGCATTTGCCCCAGATCTGGCGATCCTCTATATGAGTGATTATGAACAGCACCATATCCTTTCACCAAACAACCCTTTTGTCAATAACATATCGGAATACCATAGATACATTGATGACATCCTAATGATCTGGACAAGAAACAAACAAGATCTTGAAACATTCACTCAATGGCTTAATACCCAATCAGAAGACATTAAATTTACCACCAATTGCAGTAATGAATCCATTGATTTCTTGGACATCAGTATCAGAGAGCGGGGGGGATTGCTATACACCACCCTATACAGGAAACCGAGTGAGAGAAACACTCTACTTAGATATACAAGCCACCACACCCGGGCCCTACGTGATAATCTACCCTTTGGGCAGTTCCTCCGTATGCGGAGGAACTGCACCATGAAGGATGATTATTTTGCTGAATCTGATGAGCTTATATGCCGACTGTTGGAAAGAGGATACCCGAAAAGACTGGTCAAAAGAGCACGCAAAAGGGCGTGGTTCAGTGACAGGGAAACCCTGCTTATACCAAGGAACTGAAAACTCCCGGAAGACAGGATGATCTGTGTCACCACTTATTGCAGCAAGAGCAACGAGATCCGTAAAATAATTAACAACCATTGGAGCATCATATCAGATGTGATTGAAGTACCTGACCCCCCAATGCACGCTTTCAAAAAAATCCAAAAGCATTAGAGACCTTGTGGTCCGCTCCATGCTGGACACTCCACCGGCCCCAACAATACAAACAATGTGGAATCTACCGAACATAATTGGAAATTACAAATGCAGCAGCTGCAAGGCCTGTACACTTTGTATAGAAACAAAGGATATCACACATAATAACATCACTATCGATTTGAAGACACTAACAAACTGCAATAGCAATGGAGTGATCTATGCCATCTTCTGCCCATGCGGCCTGATCTATATAGGTCAAACGAAGCAAAAGATTAAAAACAGGATACTGCATTGTAGCAGAATAAGATGCAAAACGATGGGGGCGCCCCTAGTAGACCATTTTCTAGCAAAGACCCATACACCTGAATCTCTAAAATGGGTGGCCATTGAAAAAATCACACTGGGACCTAGGGGCGGGGATTTGGACTCCATTATGAACATAAGAGAATGTAAATGGATGCAGCTATTTGACTCTGTACAAAATGGACTGAATGTGATGGATGCAACCTTCTCTCAAATGGCTCTGATTAACTGTGACTAACACCTGGGTGTATCTATAGCGCTTTACATGCTCCGGAGATCTCTGTTGCGATTAAACATATATTTATGTGTTGACATGTCATGCTAAGAATAATGTCCCGTAACAATTGTTTCTATCTGACAACAACAATTTGGTATGCGCTCCTTTTAAAAGTCATATATGCTGGCAGGCCACGCTATAATTTATTTATGGGTAATAACTGTTTGTATTCCACCATAACTATTTGGTATGAATATAGCCATCATATGCTGTACATTGCAATGGGTTTCATATAATTTTAACGTTCCAACAAGCCAATACAGAATATACCTCCATGGTTTGATGTGCCCCGTAACAATTGTTTCTATCTGATAACAACGATTTGGTATGCGCTCCCTATATAAAGTCACCAAATGTTGCTTATTGTAATGAGTGTCACTGACAATTACCATGTGTAACATACATATGTACTATTGTGGCTAAACGTGTCCCCTCAGGGGTATAACTGTTAAAGGCATAAGAGGATTCTGCATTAACGAGACTGTCATAATTTTTGAAGTTTACCGGACATTCCGTCTGAACAAAAGTCATTACACAGGAATGCGTTCCGTGTTTTGACAAACGATCTACCCATGTCTTTGATGGCAAACATTTCCGAGTAGACTCTCCAACCCAGGTCCCGTGGACCGTGCAAGCTCTCGTCTGAGCTTTGTATACACTCCCTAAACACGATGCAGTTGCTACTGCCTGATTGGTGGATCAGGACGAGCCTCCAGGAAGTATTCAGGGCCTGCACCTCGCGGCTTGCTCACTCGCGGCCGGGCAGAGCTGCTGAATGCACCCGCTCTGATGGAGTCCTGACGGTAAGCGACAGACAACCTAAATAATAAGGTATTCCACATGCCCCGATTATTATTCAACACTAATGGCCCAGATCCGTTCGGCTTGGTGTCCGAGCGAGTTTTGTTTTAAACACCTGATTAAAGACTCATTTCGAGATGCCAGATAGAATTAAGACTTTTCCGAAGTCTTTAGACTAATGCACTACCTAGTAGGCTTGGCTTGGTGTCCAAGCGAGGCATGTTTTAAATACCGGATTAAAGATCTAATTGTAGACGCTTGATAGACTTAAGACTTCGACAATTCCTTTTAGACACGTGTCTTTAGATTTATGCACTATCTAGACTGCATGTAAGCACCTTTCCAATTCCCGCTGATTTAACCAGTTTATTAATCGGCCCTTTTATTACAATAGGACTCGCTCACAAAAAACGAACAGTTCTCTTTCTATCTCCAGAACTAAAGCGGACCACATGATTATTTAACGCATCTGGAGGAGCCAAGAAACGGAAATGAAAAATGTACTGAATATTTGGAAAGCCCCGGATGTCCCAGTAAGTGCCCCCCTTGCTATTTTTCCGAGTACATTGTTAATAGGGTTACACAACTAACCCTGTACTTAAACTCATACCTCCAATTTTAAACACCTTTAGGTCAATTCTAATCACAGAGGAACCGGTGATGGTCCTACCCCTTTAGGCCACAGGACTCCCAACATTAAATAAGAATCCCACCTTTAAGTAAAGTTAGTTGCAGTACACCTGTGTTTTACACTTAAGTATTGATACAATCCCTCTCATAATTGTATCATCTTTAGGCGCTCCTGCACCTCTAAGTCCTGAAGAAGACCCCAGCATGAGGCTTCAATCAACCCTTAATTCAGGGGTCGAAACGTAGACCGGATTGCACTTATTCTCTTAACATAGGAAGCAACACATGGATTAACACAGATCCTATGTTAAAGAGTCATTTGGAACTAATGAACAAAATTAGTCTGTAAAGGTTGCATTGAATACCACTGTGATTGTAGTAAGGTCACAACATCCTTTACCCAGTCCTCACCTCGACCCAACCACACCCATCCCACTTAACTGTCTCCTTTCCTTGTCACTTTGAGCGCGTCGTAATGTTACTGTGTAGATAATATATGTGAATTGAACCCACAAGAAAGTTTTCATAACATTTCCACTGAGACTCATGTCCTTCAGTATGTGTTTGACCCAATGAAGTAATTGTTTTTTTTGTATATTGTACTTTTTTGAATATTACCAAGTACACCGACCATCAAAATGTTTGAATAAATGGTTCTGTACTGCACAGAAGCAATCTTAAAATAATTTATTAATTTAACGGTTTCCATGATACGTTCTTTGTTATAATCTATAGACCCTGACCACTGCATATATACTTACCTGGTACGATTTGGCCGTAAGGTAAGGCTACTGACACGTCTCGGAGGGCTGACCGACCGAGATCGGAATCGGCCCCTCTGTTGTAAGTAACATTTACATTATTAATGTTTAAATATAATGTAATATTATTGTTTATGATAATTATTATTGAACTAAAATTGTATATATATGCTAAATAAATATATTTATTATGTCTTTTATTATATTTAGATTATATAAATTATATATATTAATTATAAGAACAGCAATTTTTAAATGAATTTAAAGTCATAGCAATGTTAAGATAGTAAAAGAAATGAGGCATATTATTTTCAGATTTTTTATTATATAAAATATAGAGGTCATAAGTAAATCAAAATAGTATTTTTTATTAAACAGTATAAATATAATCACAAAATATAAGTATTTGCAGTAGTATATATTTATTTTATACAATTCTATTTTCCCAATATGTATGTTGCAACAAGTTTGTACAAAAATAACATAGTTTAAATTATAATATAAAGTACATCTATTTATAATATTAATATTATAATGAATTATTAATATTAATAATTATTACATATCACATTTGTTTTATAAACATAAATAACATTTATACAATCATTTAATAATTGTTTTCAACATAAATATTTTTTAAATTATAATATTAAACATTATTATGTCATAATATTCATTATTGTCCTATTACTTACTGGTAATCTTCATTACTCCTGGTCCCGTTGTCCTCATCCCATTCCTTAACTAAGTGGAGATGACTATCTCTGCGACAGAAAAAAGAAAAGGAGCATGCTGGGATACCCAACCCACTCCCTCCCGCTGGGAGTACATAAGCGCTACAAGCCCAGCATGCAGCCTGAAAATAACAAGCCAACAACCGGAAGGCCGGCCGTCAGGGAGGGAGGGAGGGGCCTAAGACATGGGACGAGGACAACGGGACCAGGAGTAATGAAGATTACCGGTAAGTAATAGGATATTACCCCCAGGTCCCTCCTGTCCTCGTCCCATACCTTAACTAAGTGGAGAATACCAAAGCAGAGAACCCGGCCTTCCAGGACCCCACCAATTCCAAGGGCACCAGACCGAAAAACGGCACCCCACAGAAGCAAAAAAAGGGGCCACCACGAAGGAGAACAACGCAAGCAGGAGCACACAACCAAGCAACCCAAGCAAGCAGACAGAGCTGAGACCCCAAAACCAGCAGGGCACGACCAGAGAAAAACACAACCCCCCAGGCAAGCCTGAAGGGGCCACAAACACAGAGCCAAGCCCCAAGGGAGCAACCAGAGGGGCCAAAACCAAGCCCCCCCCCGAACGACCAAAGGAAGTCCAAGAGAAGCGGGCGTGTCCCAATGGAGAAACGGAACCAGAAAAGGCAACCGACCAGGGAGAAACCCCCAAGGGCGTAGCCCACGGACCCAGGCCCCACCAGGCAGCCATTCGACCAGCAACCCAGCCCAACGGCCAAGAGCAGAAGAGAACAGACTGCACAGGGCGGCAGGGCTGAAGGTCCAGGAACGAACACAGCAGAAGCAAGACTCGAGCAATTATAGAACCACCCCAACACACCAGAGGAAGCCACCAGCACAGTCGCAAAGACCAAAGAGGGCAGAAACAGACAAGCAAATAGGCCCCCACCCAGAGGAACAGCCAGGAAGAGAAGGGAGCAGGGAACCCAAGCAAGGTCCCCCCCAGCCAGAAACAGCCACAACAGGGAACCCGAAGGCCAGAAAACCGCAGAAGGACCAGGCACAGGGCAGGACCGAACAAGGGCCAACCCCATTCAAAGAGCAGCAGGAATCCAAAGGCCCCCCACCGGGAAAAGAACCCGGGGCAAAAGAAACAACCAGGCCCGAGGCACACCCCCACAGCAGGAGACACCGGGACAAGAAGCCCAGCAACCCACTCAACGGAGGCCAGGGAGAGCAAAGAAGCTCAACCCGAAGCAGACCCGGCAAAAACAATGTCAAAACCAAGAGACAACAAAGAGGCCCAACACGGAACCAGGTAAACCAAAACCCCAGAACAGGAAAGGAGAAACGAACACCAACCAAGAGCCAACCAACCGCCAGGAGGAAGGCGACCCCAAGAGGTATAAGGGCAAAACAGGAAAGACTAACAAGGAGGCCAACAGCCCAACCCCGCATGAGACCCATAGACGGCCAAGAAGCCAGCCGGAGAACCGGCAGTCCAGCCAGCCAGCCAGGAGGCACAGAACACAGTGCCACCTGGACCCGGAAGGAGAGACAAAAAGAACCCTCAACAAAGAAGGGACACAGCAAAAGGCACAGCAGCCCCATAATGGCCAGCACCACAGCCAGACGAAAAGGAGCAGCACAGTAAAGGACCGCGACCAGAACAGGACCGCGACAGTGCCCAAGAGAACGTGCGGCTAGGAAAGGACCCAATCAAGGACCAAAAGAGGACCCCCAGCAAACTAGGGCCCCACAGCACAAAGCCCAACACAACCAGACTGAGAGCCGCACCAGCGATCCAAATGCACAAGCGAACAGGAGGCCACACACAGGGACCACAAGAGCAAACCCGACAGAGGTAGAGCCCAGGCCCCCAGAGCACACCGAAACAACCCAGGCACCAGAAACCACAGGAGAGGAGCCCGGAGAAGCCACAGGTGCACCACCCAACAGGGGAGTGGGAACAGACTCAAACGAGGGGAGAAGGAACACCCCAGAGCCAACAAGAGAGCTAGGGCCACAGACACCATAGGCCGAAAACAGCCCACGAGGGAGCACAGGCCCAATGACAGGCCCCCCAATGGGAAAAACCAGAGCCCCTGACCCGAGGCAAAGCCAACCGCAACCCAAAAGCGGAACGAGAGGAGCGGGAAGCAACAAACCGGCCTACACACCAGGGGAGGCCGATACCCAACACCCACAAGAAGGGAAAGGGCATAGCAGCCAGGGCAGGGCACAGGATCCGGGGACCCGAAGAACAAGGCAGAGGCCAAAGAAGACCAACGACCACCAGCCACCACAGGCGGCAAAAGAAGCAGCAGGCAAAAAGGCAAGCTCAACAAGCCAACACCCAACACCAGCCAGAGACCATCAGGGCCCCAACCAGCACCGCCCCGGAGCCAACAGCCCAACAAGGCAGAGGGACCCCCAGAACCGAGGAAGGCCACAACCCCCCCCCCCGGAAAACAAGGAAGAGGACCCAGTGAAACAGCGGAAGGCAGACACCCCAAGCATGGGGCAAGCCAAAAGCACCCTGAAGGATGCAAGAAGCGCCCAACAGCGAAAACCGTAGGCAAGCATGCCCCCAGACAGGCATGCACCAGGCCCTAACCCACAGAAGGGCAGGAACCAACAGGCGGAAGGGCCGCAGGCAGCCAAAGAAAGTCCAAGAACCGCAAGGCACCAGGACTTGAAAAGGACAAAACACCTGACAAGCCGCCAATGATGAACAGAACAGGCAACAGCAACAGGCAAATCCAGGCGCACCCCAATCCAGGCACCAACCAGGGTCAACCAGGGACAACAGAAGCCCGCAGGACAGGACAGCCGGAGACCCAGCAGAGAACAGAGCAAAGAGGCAACAAAAAGAAGCCAACAAACCTCTGGAAAGACTGACCAAAGCGAGCCATGGCCCAGCAAGCAGACACCATCCCAAGGAGGAACCAGGTCTGACCCGACCAAACCACAGGGTGGGCAGCAGGCGCAACAGAAGCCAAGGCTGCAGCCCAGCAAAAGCAAGCAAGAAGCCACCAGGCAGCAGGCACCAAGGGGACAGGCCAACGGGAGACCCACTGGAATCGACTCCCAGCCCAGATGCCAACCCGCAACAAGCGCCGAGCAAGCAAAAAGCCAAAAGGCTAGGAAACACACAACCACAGAGGAAGGCCCGAAGGACCTCCCAAAACCACCAGAAAAAGGCAGTGACCCAGGGGAAACCAAGGCCCAAGACAGGATAGCGAAGATAGGAAAGCCAACGTCGCAGGCAGCCGAAGAAGCCGAAGGACTGCCAAGACCCCGGGAGCAGGGGGCAGGAGAGGCAGCAAACCAGGCCAGAGACACCAAGGGCCCAGGACTGAGACAGCAAGCAGACCTATGCCCCATGCAACCAGCAAAGCACAGATGGCCAGCACGCAGGAACAGGCACTAGCAAAGACAGGAATCCCCCAGCACCGGGCGAGACCTGAAACCGACTGCATCCAACAGCACCTTAGAGAAAGCAAGGAACCCAGACAGCAAGACCCAGGGAGACCAGCGGAGGCCAATGCAAAGACAAATGGTGCAAGAAACGCCAGCAGGAGGCCTCAGGACCAAACCCCGGCACTGCCCATAGGCACAGGCGTACATTGCGGCAATGACCAGAAGTCCAAGCAGACAGCAACCCAAACACCCAAAGAGGGCAAGGGGAAGAGACACCACCCAGGGCTGCAAGCAAACCCCATGGAAAGCAGAAGCCAAATGAACCCGGAAAACCCAGGCGAAAAAGAACAGAGATGGAGCAGCAGGGAGCGAAACCACAAGTGCGTGCAACAAAGACACAGGAACGAAGGCAGCATTGCTGACCCCGTCAAACAGCCCATGCCCGAACTAGCCAAACCAGAAATAGTAGCACATGCCACTGCAAAGCAAGCCACACCAAAGGGACACGTATATCAGATCCACATAACATCCTCATAGTACAAAAACGTGAGTCACAGCACACAAGGAAGGGAACACGTATGGAAACAGAGGATGTGGAGCAGATGCCTGGCTCAAACCCACCGACACAGCCTCAAAAACTGGCAACTCCAGCCACACGCCACAACCACGCCCACCGAAGAATCAGGAAGGCATGGCCAGAGGAGACGCGGGCAAGGGCAGAAGCGGGGAAGAAGCCCAGCAGAAGAGCTCCTGCACTGCATGCATGTGGCCCTCGGTACAAATTCCGGCATCTCCAGGAGACCCCGCCACCCCATCCAGGCAGCACCCAGAAGGAGAGCCCCCCAACATATCCCCAAAACAGCAAGGCTAAAAAGGGACCGCTACGTGTTACTCACCAAGTGGGCAGGAAGGGCGCACCACAAGCCCACTGCCCCCAATATCCAGCCCAGGCGTGCTCCAGGAAACCAGCGCCGGGAGGAGAAGCCCGCCGAAAACGGCCTCCGAGGCCACAGCAAGGCCCGCCTCTGCAACAACTCAACCAAGCAGCAGTGGTGGCAGGAAGAAGAGGAGGCCGGCAGGGCATCAAACGCCAGGCAGGGGGCCCAGGAGCATCGCCCAGAAAAGCCCCAGGACCCGCTAAACAGCCGCAGCAGCACGTCCCCCACACCGGCCAAGCCACAGGGAGATGCGCACAGCAAGCCGGAAGAGACCGGGAGTAACAGCGCCTCAACGGCAAAGGGCCGGTCGGCAATCAACGCGGCTTCTGGCAAGCCCGGCAGGCCAGGAGAACGCGGAAGAGGATGGCGAGGACAGCCCAGCAGCCCCGACGAGACGTCCAGTGAAGAATCAATCAGGTAAGTCCAAACACGTCCTAATCTGTCAGAAGACAGAAAAAAAGAACAGGCTGCATGCTGGGTTGGTACCGCTTATGTACTCCCAGCGGGAGGGAGTGGGTTGGGTATCCCAGCATGCTCCTTTTCTTTTGTTCTGTCACGGAGATAGTCATCTCCACTTAGTTAAGGAATGGGACGAGGACAGGAGGAACCTTGGGGTAATATAATTTTACAATACATGTAAAAAATACAATATTTTTTCAAATATAATGTACAATTTAAAATAATTTATCATAATGTAAATTTAATTTTTTTATTATTATTTAATGTTAAATAAATTGTTCAGTCATTTATTTAACATTTCTTTTAATAGAAGCTATTGTTGGTAATTGACCTCTTGCTTCTCTACGTACTCTAGGTAATAGTATAACACTTGTAGGCAGTTCTGAAGGTGCTACTTAAAACTTTAATGTTTTCTATAGTTGATCTCACTTCTATTTCAGAGATATTTGGTAGATGGTTGTGCTCACTTGTATGTATTACACTTGTATTCCCTGGTTGTTGCATGTCCATTACATTTGTTTGAGTAATACTTTGAACATTTCCAGTTTACTTTAAGCCCTGTTTGCTTTACTTGGATGTAAACATACCCCATATAGCACAATAAAAATGTCCCTTTTTGAGATGTAATAAATTTTGCATCTTCAGTCATTGCGGAGTAGAAAAATATAGAAAAAATGTATATAAAATGATATGTAACACTATGTTCTACATTATGCATGAAGAAAAACAAATGTAGTTTTATTATATACTTACAAACTATTATTTAGTTGAAGTTGAATGTAGATGTTTCCTTGTTCGGTGAAGGCTTTTCTTTATTAAGTGGTCTGTGAAAAGAAAGTAAAGTATATTTTAATGTATGTTTTTCATTTATATGTGGTGGTGGCGTTTTTTATGACACAGTATACGTTCATTAATGTTTAACTTTTATTTTATAAACTTTTTTCAAGTGTTAGATATTTAGAAAAAATGTCTAAAAAAGTATAAGTAAAACGATGTTATACATTGTGCATGAATAATAACAAATGCAGTTTTATTATATACTTACCAACTGTCATTTATTTGAAGTTGAATGTAGATGTTTATTTGTTTGGTTATTGCTGATCTTTTTTAAGTTGTCTGTGGAAAGAAAGTAAAGTATATTTTATTCAATGTTTATCATTTGTATGTGATGGCGTTTTTTAGGATGAAGTGTACTTTCATTAATGTTTTATTTTTATTTTATAAACGTTTTTTACAAGAGTTAAAAGTCTAAATGGAGTTGTTATGATGGTCATGACAGTTTAGGTGTTTAGTTCTCTTTTAGTTAGATTAAATACAATATTTTTAAAGCATACTTACTTTGCAGTTAGCTGTTTTGCAAGTTGAACATGTTTTTGTTTTTCTAGTTATATCTATAGTGGAAATATAAAGAGATAAAATATATGAGTTAGTATTTTTAGTAATGAATTTAACTCTAGGTTACATTTTAACTTAACAGTTTATTAAAAAATGCTTATTTACTTACTTTTTATTATTTGTAGTAGGTCTTTTTTTAGAGGAGTCTTTGAGAGTGTTGAAAATCCGGCAGAGTTTCGCCTTCCTGAATTTTTGGTTGAAGGTGTAATAGTTTTCAGTTGAGTTCTTTATATAGTGAGTATTTAATTAGTTGTATGTCATTGGTCAGTTTTCTTTTTCAGTGTTTCTATTGGTTTATTTGAATTTTTTTAGTTTCATAATTGTTTTACTTGTATGTAAATTGGTAGAGAAAATGTATTTTTATTATTTGAGGAAGGAGATTCAGAATGTATTTTATTTAAAAAAAGGTATAACATATATTTTAACTATTGAAGATGTTGATTATACTTGTTTCTAAATATTTTGGTTTTTGTAGTTGTTTTATTTTTATTTATGTTGTAATAATTTTGTTGGGTATGTTTGTATCTAACTTTAATGTGATATGTGTATATATGTAATTTATTACAATTATAGTGTTGAGAATAGTAGTTTAATGTGTTTTAAAGTTGTCGATATTTTGTTAATGACGATCATATTGAGGTCTATATTTTTGTTGTCGATATTTTGGCCTATATTTATTTATAACCTTCGATATTTTGTATTACGATATTTGTGTTTGCGATTTGTGTGTTGTCGATATTTTTGCATTACGATATTGTAGTATTGATATTATTGTATTTTTATAAATAAGTATGGAACATCGATATTTTAGTTATCTATATTTTGAACTCAATATATTTGTATATCGATTTTTTTCTTTCAATAATATGTCAGTGATTCAGCTACAGGTCTGGCAGACCCTCAAACAGTAACTTTCAGAAATGCAGGTCATCGATGACCTCTCGTTGAGCCGCCAAAAGCATGGTGTTCACAGGCATCGGTCCCAGAGGTCTGTGCAGGAGTTGTCGGGGCCCTCAAAGTCACACGCGTTGCAGATCAAACTCCCCTCTGATGGAGTCAGGAGCGTTGGCGTCAGCAGGTGTCGGGTGCTGCGGTTCAAAGTGCAGCGGTGTGTTGTGCAGGGCCCTCAGGTGGCGATGCGAGCAGCAGCTCGTTGGCGGCGTCTGATGGTGTAGTCGTGAGACCAGGGTTACGGTGTGAGATGAAGGCTCTGCTTGTTACGGTGCTGACAGGTCACGGTGCAATAGCCTCGTCATCACTGTAATCGGCTGATGAACTGAAGTCGATGGCTCCAGCATCGGTAGGCCAAAGCTGCAGTGCGGGATGAGTCCAGCGTGGAGCGACATCGTCGGGGATACATGGGGCCAGATGTAGGAAGGCTATTACCGGTCGGTAGCGGCCGAAATTAACGAATTTCGGCCGTTACCGACCGGTAATAGGCTTTTCTGATGTAGGGGCAGAAAATAAGGATTCGGTAATTTACCGAATCAGTAATTTAAGGAATCGGTAAATTACCGATTTCTTAAATACCGATTCGGTAAATTACCGAATTCCTAATGTAGGGAGCCCTTAAATGAGTGCCTATCCAATGTTAGGATTCGTTATTTACCACCAACTACCAGTTGGTGGTAATTAACGAAAAAAAAACAAAAAGCAATTGTATGCAAATTGCTTCAGTGCCATGTTGCAGACATACATTCCCTTAGTGCATGTATGTCTGCAACATGTGCACCCATACACAATTAAGGGGTGCAACAGGGTGTCAAAGTGACACCCTGCCAGCCTTCAATGTTTTCCCCCTTTTGCCGAATCGGTAATTACCGATTCGGTAATTGACATTCATTCCTATGGGCCTCCAGGCCCATAGGAATAAATGGCAATTACTGAATCGGTAAATACCGAATTTTACAGATTCGGTAAAATTTACCGAAAAATGACCTACATAATATTTACCTATTCTTAAATACCGAATCGGTATAATTCGGTATTTAAAAATAGGTAAATAGTATTTATCTACATCCGGCCCCAAATGTGTTGTCGTGAAGCAAGTTGATGCGGAGTGCAGTGCCCACAGGTCACTGTGCAAGCAGCGGGTCAGTGGCTGCGTCAGCAGACTTCGTCGATGAGACCAGGGTTGCGGTGCGGCATTGCGGCGGTGCCCTCTGCGGTGCCTTCAGGACACAGAGTCAGCAGCGGCATCATAGATGGCATCAAGGTTGCAGTCTTCGCTGTTCCTGAGACTTCTTGAACAAGTTGCAAGCTCTACCTCCAGCCCCTGGAGACACTCACAAAAGTAGATTGCAGAAAGTTCAGTCCTTTCACTGCCCAAGCAAGAAGCAGCCAGTGCAGGCCAACACAGCAAAGCATGCAGCAAAGTGACAGACCCTCCTCTAAGTTTCTCCAGCAATTCTTCTTGGCAGTCTTCTTGAACCAGAAGAGTTCTAAAATTCTGGGGTTTGGGTCCCCCTATTTATCCTCAATTTCAGTTTGTTCTCTGAAGGCAGAGAGGCCTTTGCCTAGTCCAAACCACTTCTGGTCATTCTTGGAGCACTTTGTTGACAAGACTCCATCTTTTCTTTCACAGTGTAGGCCAGGGACATCGGGCGCACCACAGGAGGTGGAACCAGCATTGTGGAGGGAAGGCACAGCCCTATTCAGGTCCCAGATGCAACTCCTCCCACCCATCAACATGTAGATCTTGCTATTCAGCCCTGTGCTGACTCACCCCGTCTCCTGGAATCCCCCAGTCCCTATCACTCTAACTCCAGACAAGGAATACTAAACCTAGCAGAGGCAGGCTTGGATGGTTAGACAAGAAAAATACCTACTTTCTAAAAGTGTTATTTTCAAACACAGAATGTTAAAAACAACTTCACTAAAATATGTATTTTATCGCACTGAGTTCAGGCACACTAAACTCGAATTAATACCTTGTTCCCTGAGTCAGTTAGGATTATAGGATGTAATAATCACACTGCCCATTCTGGCCTATGGGGAAAGGTTGCCTTGCAATAGTGAAAAACTAAATAGGCTGTAATTAGCTATCAGGACATTCCACATACATCAGGGCATGTCCTACCTTTCACATACAATGCACCCTGCCCATTGTGCTACATTGGGCCTACCAGAGGGGTGACTCATATGTAGAAAAGGGAAGGTTTAGGGACTTGCAAGAGTGTGCACTTGCCAAGTCGACATGACAGCCCCAAGCTGCGCACAGGTTCTGCAATGGCAGGCCAGGATTACACTTTACGGGCTGTTTGCATGGGTGCACAAAACCCGGGAGGTAAGAAAGCAAAAACTCAGGGGAAACACGCCAAAGGATACCAAGTCTAACACATAGCATAGTTTTCTTTGAAGAAATTGACCTACATGTATCTTGTTCATGCTTCTGCTTGCTTTTCATGGATAATGATGGTTCATCATCTGCTGTTCCTGCTTCCATGTCTCCCATTCGGGTTACATTCTAAATATAAAATTCATAGTTAAAAACATAATGTATCATCATCACAGTATGCACAAGAGCATGAAATAAGTTACGAAAAACCGACCCTGGACGTTGGAACAGGGAGGCCGAAACGCAATTAAAAGGAGATGCAGTTGCACCCCAAAACCTAAATTCAACCGCAAACGACCTAACATAAAACAGGGGTGACTCTCATTGAAAAAAGAGCGCCTTATACCTCTGCAAACGTATCTACAATCATTTACGGTGGTTCCAACGTGCCGAATTGATAATATAAACCTATCCTTACGGCTCAAGACAGAACGAGTCATAAGAAATCAGACGGCGGAATTTAGAAATTGACTAATCAAATTCGGACATGATTTCCATAAGATTTCACATCGATAATGTCTTTGTCCTGATGAAGGTGATAAGATTAGCAAACACCGAAACGCCGCGTTGACTGTTTTAAAAAAAAAATCTTTGTTTAACTTATTTCATGCTTTTGTGCATACTGTGATGATGATACATTATGTTTTTAACTATGAATTTTATATTTAGAATGTAACCCGAATGGGAGGAATTAAATAAATTCTATTCTTTTTTATTGAATCTGATTTAATTGTCTAGTAATTAGTGACACTTGCCCTAATGTTTTGAGTTTTTTATAAAATGTATATATTTTACAATTTTGGTAATAGCACTGAAAGGATTGCAGAATGTTCTGTAGTTCTCTCCCCTAGATCCATTAGACATCTTTATTACAAAATCACAGGGTTTTACCTTTGTCTGTCACTTACCCCCTTCCCTGTCAATAAGTATAGGGGTATCTTCCTAATTTTTTGCACCTGCTTCCATGTCAGCAGCTTGTCGGTCTGCTTGTTCGTCTGCTCTCAAAGTCATCAGCATTTTTTCTAGACTGTGTGTTTCTCTCAAACCATCAATGACTCTGAGGGGCTTGGCTTCTTCGTATGAGAAGTGGAAGAACTTGCAATGTCTAATGAGTGTATCAAGTCTTTCATCAAACTCATCCATTGTTTTACTAACTTATTGTAGTGCTTAGTTGACTACCGACCTTTCATATTCAACCCTTGCCATTGGAATGAACTTTGCCTTCAATGCTTCTTTTGCCTTTTGGTACAATTTTACATCAGTCTTTGAGATTTCCTTTAGCACGTTGTCACTCCATCACCTTCAAGTTTTAAATAGTTTAAATATTTGATTATCTTCTTGTCATCTTCATCCTGTACGGCATCTAGAAAGTAATCGAATGATTTGATCCATGCAGCCTACCTGGCACCAAAGTTCTGTTTCTTAGAAGTGTTGAAAGGCAGTGGTGGTTTCAGGAAGATGGCTGCATCGTATTTCGTGCTCTCTTCTGCCGCTATTTTGTTGGCAATTGCAGTGTAGGCAGGCACCCACCTACAACTCCTGCAAATAGAAGTTGCAGGAGAAGCATGCATTACAGTATGCTTCAGTCGTCCTTGATGGTGAGTAAGTTCTCTGTTTCTCATATGCTGTTGACATTGTTATTTCTTGCTTAGTCTGACTAATGGAGTGCAGCTCAGTGTCTCTCTCGACCACTTCAGCAGCGTTTATTTTGTGTGAATATGCTTCTCTGCAGGGCCTTCAATTTCTTCTGTGGCTATATATGGGCTGGAGCAGGGCTTTGACTCCACATGTGCCAGTCACAGATCGTTCTGCATTGATTCTGGGCACACATGGCATGCACAAGCAGTTTATGTAATCCTTCAGGGAGACCAGTCTTGTCTTCTTCGGCACATATCCCATACTCATCAACAGTTGCAGTGTCTTTCCCAGCTCAGGGGCTTGCACATGAATTACCCCACGCTTCACCTACAGTCAAGCATTACTTTATTCTGCAGCTTACACTCACACACTGTGCATTACAACATACTTTCTGTTAACAACACCCTAACACCTCCCCGCATTCTACAAGTTTCATCTTCAGAGTCGCCCAGAATCACAAGACCCTACTGCACATAAACATCAATATGCTACAGAATCTGTGTGTAGTTAGAAGGAGCGGGACAGTGGGTGGACGTATACATACAACTGACATGGAGGCCTGTTGCTTTGCAGGTGTGGAGCTGAGCAAAGATGATTTCTGCAATGTGTAGGTGGTGGTTCAGTTTAGCTCCAAATTCTCTTAATGACATATTGGAATAAGTTGTATTCCCACAAGCTTCTATCAGCATAAAAGCTACCCAATGAAGACCAATGAACTAGAACAATGACTATTACAAATTCATTAGTGCATTTCAGTCGTACTGGGATTGTCTGAGAGAATTAAGCCTTAGCTAGGACAAGATTGTTTAGCTTCATAATTCATTGTGGTAGGGCCATGTCAGATTGCTATATTGTAATTAACATTTGGCGCCAAAAGGAACTGATAAGATTGTCATGTCCTTCACAGCAGAAATTCTGAAGCTGTTTATTTTTCATCATGTATTTACCATTATGACCAAAGAATTGTATTATATACAATTAGCCCGCATTTGTACTAATGGTACCACGTCACTTGTTTTGTATTGTCTCAGTGTGGTTGAGGTTGTCTAGCATATTCACTTCTGCTTTCTTCACTTGCAACGCACCTGTGCCACCATGCAACAAATATCAAGGTATTGTTGTTAGAGGCCTGCGATTTGATTGGGCAGAAGTAGTCCTAGACTGCTGTGCTCTTGCTTGCGCCATGGAAAGGTTAGGGAGCATGACCAGCCTCCTTTTCAAACACTGCAGTGCAACCTCACTACACTGCACTTAACCTGCTGCTATCAGACACCACCTCAGTCATGGTGGACTGTCTTGGCTGACTCCCTTCTGCCACGCTTACTTCTCAACCTCTTCTCCCAAGTTCTTTTCCAGTTTCTTCTCTCCCCAAACTCCAAGTTATTTAAAAATGCAGTTTAATCTTTGAATGAAACATTTACTGCTGGAATGATTTTACTGTTTTTATTGGGTTAAACCACAAACGGTAACCTTAGAGAAGGAAGGGACCCATAATTTAGTTACGTGTTTAAAAGTGTCTAACAACTAATATATGCCACGTTTTTTGAAAAATGAAAATCTATCTTTTTTATTTCAATGCAGAATGTTTTGTGCCACACGCAAGGAAGATACATTCAAAACGTTAAGTATCAAATAGCTCCTTAGACTAGTATGTCTTCATTCTGGATCTATTTACTGCACTGTTAACCTGTTAGAAAGTGTAATGAACTCGAGCTCTGTTAAATATTATAGGGTGAACAGACTGTGAAATGATTCCGAAATGTTATTAGTAGTAAACAATATTAATGAGATTAATTATTAACATTCTGCTGACAGTGCTGGAAATATGAACTCAAAGGCTCATCACCCAAAGAAAATCTCCCTATGCTAAATACATCAAATAAGGCAGCCATCGCCATAGTAATAAAAACAGTGTAAAAATAAGAAACACCATTACCATGATAAGGCATCGACTATTTTTAATTTGATTTTAGGGAAATTGATCTTTGCTAAAATACATTCCGGCAGAGAGATTTTCTTGATATTTTTAATGAGACATTTGTTGTTTTTCCTTCAGTTCTTAAGCACTGCATCATTAGTGCCAAATCTGTTACATTGGCATTTTCATAATTCAATCACATCTGCGATCCTTCAAAGGCACCGGCTCTGTATTTATTATTTGATTGGCACATCTCAAAACGCATGCCCCTTGTGCAGTGAGTACGGAGACAATCATTAATGTGCATCTTTCCCAAACAGATGTTAGTGGTACCTTCGCTCATTCCACTGGCGAGGAACGTGTAGCTAAAACGTTTAGAGCACACTACGCTGTCCTCAGGAGAAGAAGCCTTCGGGTGTCGATATTTTATTAGCCTTCGGGTGTCGATATTTTATTTTTCATCATAAAAATGTGTCACGTTAGCATCCCATTTCGATTTTTACTTCCGTCGATTTCCTTCAACAAGTAAACGACAGTGTGACATTTGCGATGTTCCCCTCCTCTCTATCCCAGTGGCGGGCAGTCTTTTTTAATTATGGACACAGCAATCTTAATTTCAGTACGTATTTAGACCATGAATAAAAAAAAATACCATGCCTTTTGGTTAAATAAAGAAAGCCGGAGGAATCGTGATATCTCGTGTCCTCTTAAATGCGTTCCAGCGCAGTTTGCATGGTGCCAGCGGGCGTTTTCATTTCCTGATTCTATTATAGGCTAAGTGGCCACCTGAACCTGCCAATGAATCTGTTCCTCTGTGTTTTCTATTTTTAATCCGGGAAGAGTAAACACATTTCTCATCGGTTGTTTCAGACTTCTGTACATTGGTGAGATTTATGAAGGTGCCACTGGGTTATTACAGAGCCATTCATTTTTAAATAAGTGTCCAGCCTGAAAGCAAACCATAAATGATAGCTGTGCTTTCATCTTTCTACCAATCTGAGTAACAAATGTGTTCTCTCTTTTGTCATATATATTTTGTTAAATAGATTTATGTATGTATATAGTCATGTCTTATCTCTCTATCTCACTCTGTCTTCACATATCTATAGCTATATATATATTCACTGAAAAAACCATAGGTTATAGACCATATATAGTTAGGAATTAGCATTTAAAAAACCTTATTTTACTCACACAAAACCATTGAAATTCCATATATAGTTAGTTGTACTAACTATATATCGCGCACCCGCAATCCACTGCTGATCATGTCACATATTACATCATTCATGACATGGTCAGTGACATCACTGATGACATCACTGATGACATCTCAAATGACATCACTGATGACATCATCCAGTGACTGTGTGTTTCTGTAAAGTTTAAATATGTTTTACATATGGAAGAATGAGTAGATGTAGAAGTGTCTGGATGAAGGATTTAGTAGGTGCGTGACTGACTGTATGAGTGAGTGATTAAATGTGTCTCACTGAGTGCATGGGTTAGTGACTAAACTGTCTTAATTTGTGCATCATTATGTCTGTTGTTCTGTAAACTGCTGCATGTGTTGATCAGTAGCTATATGATTAAATATATGGGTTATTGATTGATTGTCCAAGTATTTGTATGGGAGACTGAGTGTGTGTGTGGCTGGCTGAGAGATGTGTGACTCTGTGCAGATCAATGTGTTCTTGTATCAATGATTGTATAAGAGAGTAAGAATGTGTTAGTATATGTTTGAAAATGTAAGGTACTCTATGTTTAACTGTATAGATTAGAAAATGGAAGTGTGATTGATTCTTTACAGGACTGACTAGGTGTGTGAGTAACTCCATGGATGAGTGGCAGAGTGTGAGTGTCTGTATAGGTGTATGAGTGCATATGATAGTGTTGTAAAGATGAGTGATTGTATGTATGAATGATTGTATGGGTGAATGAGAGAATGTGTGTGTAGACGTAGGAATCAGTGAGTGCGTATGTAGTAACTAGTATTGGTGTGTCAATGGTTTAAAAAATTATATTCTGTATTTAACACTGGGTGTAACAGAGGTTATATTAAAGTGTGAGGAGATGCATTGTATTGTCACATGAATGATATCATCAGTGATGTGACCATTGATGTCAAATGAGATGCCATCATTGATGTCATCAGTGATGTCATTTGAGATGTCATCAGTGATGTCATCAGTGATGTCATTTGAGATGTTATCAGTGATGTCATTTGAGATGTCATCAGTGATGTCATCAGTGATGCCATTTGAGATGTCATCAGTGATGTCATCAGTGATGTCATTTGAGATGTCATCAGTGATGTCATCAGTGATGTCACTGACCATGTCATGAATGATGTAATATGTGACATGATCAGCAGTGGATTGCGGGTGCGCGATATATAGTTAGTACAACTAACTATATATGGAATTTCAATGGTTTTGTGTGAGTAAAATAAGGTTTTTTAAATGCTAATTCCTAACTATATATGGTCTATAACCTATGGTTTTTTCAGTGAATTTCAATGGTTTTTTAATAGCAAATAACAAAAGCTTTAAAATTTATTTTTCTTTAAATCAAAAAATATATTTTACATGTTTTTAATACTTTTTTTTTAAATTATATTTTTTGTTTCGCTCCCGGTACGCGAACCGGTTAGCTTCCCGTTAGCGCAATTTGGTGCCGCGACCCGGTCCGCGAACCGGTAAACGTTCCGTTTCCGCAACTGCTGCGTTAGAAAACAACATCGTGACGCGTCGCGTCAGCGTGACGTATCGCGTTGTCGCGTAATACGTCATATGACGCGCCAAGGTAGCGTACCCGGAAGCGAACTGGTACGCGAACTGAGGCGCGAAACGCTGCTTCCCGGAAGCGATCCGGGACGCGGCCCAAAGCGCGTAACGTAAACACAACAGGTCATGTGACTCGGTAATAACACTTTTCATTGGTTCATTTCACTTTTGGTTTCCTAATGATGTAAGACTAGGTCATGTGACCTAAAAGTAACACTTTTCATTGGTTTAGAACTATTGTTTTTCCCAAATGATGAAAACCCCTCCTTCTTTCCTCACTCTGACTTTCATCTTTGTGAGAGAAAGACCCTTTGTGATCAGTGAGCAATGGCTTCATTAGTAGCTTCAGCTGGTGCTTCCCCACCACCTCCACCACATCCAAAGAAGAGAGGACCACCTGCTGAAGTTATCATTCAGCAAGAGGAGGAAGAAGAGGAAGAAGAGGAAGAGCAGCAAGAGAGGCACTTTTTGCGTGAGGAGCCCAGGAGGTCTCATGTGAAAGTAAATTATATTTGGCAATTTTTTACTTATCCCCAGGGCCAAAAAAAAGTCAATGCACGGTACGTAACTTGCCTTATATGTAGAGAAAGCCTGTCCAGAGGGACCGAGAAGAAGTACAGTTACGGCAATTACACGATGCATCGCCATATGAGTAGGTGGCATCCTATCAACTACAGTGCTGCGCAGTTACGTGACCAGCAAGATAATCCCCCTTCTATGGCCAGAAGATCAGTTGTGCAGGAAGTGACGGGACCAGAGGCGAGGGAGTTGGTCCCAAATATACAGATGAGATTCGGGGAAGTGAAACAAGTGTGTGTGCATTGCAATCAGTTCATTTGCTACAGAGAAAGTAGCATCAATCTGATCAACAGAGCTATCGACAATCATGTTTGTCCGAAACGCCCCAGACAATAAATTCTTTTTTTTTTGTTGCTCCTGTTGAGCCCTTTACAATGAATCGTTTTCGTTTCCCCCCCCCAAAAAAACCAAAAAAAATATAAAACTGTTCAGAAAATACAAAAAAAGTAAAAAAATGTTCAGAAAAATAATAAAAAAAATATAAAACAACAAAAACAATAAAAAAAAAAGTTCTTTTCAGAACTACCTCCCCGTTATAAAAAAATTGGTAGAATATTTGGAACTCTGCCAACCTCTATTTCTTTTGGTTCGCTTGCCAGTTCGCTCTCCGGTACGCGAACCGGGAGCGAACCAAAAAAACAAAAACAAAAAAAAAGAAGAGTAAGTATAAGGGAAGGAAACAGACAGTTATGTTAAAAGAAAGACAGCTATAGGGAGTAAAGTAGAGATACTGTTTAATAGATCTATTTACTGAAGAAAAGATTTAAGAGAGTATAATTGTGAAAAACAAAATAGATAAGGAAGTGAGAAAAAAAAAGAGAGTAGAAGAATAACAAACAAGAGTTTCTTAGAGAATGTGACTGAATGATCAAATTAAGATTAAAACATCGGAATAACAGAGAGAAAAAACACAATGCAGAAAAGAAGAAGTAACAGAAAAGGAATGATTGAAACAGCAAAGAAATGTAAATAACATAGGGGCATATTATCAACATAGGCGATAAAAAATTTGCTGCATTTATCAGCAGAAATCTGACACTAAAGACGCTTTTGCGGCAGTTTTCTGCCGATAATTACTGCTTTTATCGGCAGAAAACTGCCGCTAAAGCCGCTTTTCCGGAAGAAAACTGCTGCTAAAGCCACTTTTGCGGCAGTTTTCTGCCGATAAAAACACTGATAATTTTATTGCCTGTGTTGATAATATGCCCCTTACTGTGCTTGAACTACAGAGACAAAGCATAATGAACAAGTTGTGAAAGAGTGATCAGTCAGAAACAGTGAGAGTAATAGAGACAGAGTGAGTGAACAAGAGTGACGAAGTATGAGAAGAGAGGGACTGAGAAAAATAGTGGAAGGAGTAGAGTAAGTAAGTAATAGAGAAAGGATTGAGGGAAGTAGCAAAGGCAGGAAAGTGAGGGTTAAAGAAACGAAGTAGTGAAACTAATAGAAGTTAAATGTGATAGAAATGTAACGAAAAGAGTACAAAACATTTACCTTATAATTGTCGTTAACTTAGTCACTTGTAATTTTTATACTTTCAATCTGTGAAAGAGAGAACAAACATTTGAAAAATATTAAAACATGTATTTAAAAATTAGAAAAGACAAGGGAAAAGATTGAAGGACAAACAGTTTTTCAATAACTTTGACACTTACAGAAGCCTCTGCTTCTCTATGCCCCTACACAGTCCTAAAAATATACATTTTAAACTAACAGTATCTTGATGCAGATGTGAGGCCTATCTTGCAACATGGTGCATCTTTTGCACTGCTGCTGTCTCACAACAGTGATGCAATGGCAGCGCAAAAGAGGTGCAAAGCCATCATAAAATTGCCCTTAACATTTTAAATAATTGTTTCAGGATGCCAATAAGATGTGTCCTATCCAGAGGTTTGTTTGAGGTGAGGCCTACTCAGGGTTCCAAATGAAATTTCGAGTTGTTGAAGAGTACAGAGGAGATAATACATGTGAAGGCCTACCAATGAAGTAAGTCATGTCCACTTCACTCTTGAACAAAGGCCAGACCTCTTTTGTGTCTGTGGACAGACCTAAACTTCATCTGCACAATATCATTCGTAAACTTGGGAAACACAGGTGATGTAATTGAAAAATGTGGAGTTTCTTTTCCTCATTTCACAATCACATCACCTGTGTTTCCTTTGCTTAGGTATCTCATAGTGCAGATGGAGTCTAGCATATCAAAGCGTACACAGAAGTTGAGCAGTGTATACAACAATTTTGACATTTACAGAAGACTCAGCTTCTTATCTTGTTGGAGATGAAGTGAGGCCTGTCTTGCAACATGGTGCATCTTTTGCATCACTGCTGCATCGGTTTCATGTGGCACGGGTTTTTTACAGCATGACACATCTGCCTAGATGCATCAATTTGTAATTTTGTCGCCTCATAGCAAATCTTTTCCACCGCCAATGCGTCACAAAAGTGACGCACAGTGGCGCAAAAGAGGCATACACCTATCATAAATCTGTCCCTAACATTTTAAATGATTAATTCAGGATGACGATAAGGTGTGACCTCTCCAGAGGTTTGTTTAAGGTGAGGCCTACTCAGGGTTGCAGATCAAATTTACGCTTGTTGAAGAATACAAAGGAGATAATACATGTGAAAGCCTACCAATGAAGTAAGTCATGTCCACTTCACTCTTGAACAAAGGCCAGACCTCTTCTGTGTCCGTGGACAGACCTAAACTTCATCTGCACAATGTCATTCGTAAACTTAGGAAACACAGGTGATGTAATTGAAAAACGTGCAATTTCTTTTGCTCATTTCACAATCACATCACTTGTGTTTCCTTTGCTTAGGTATCTCATTGTGCAGATGTAGTCCAGCATATGAAACAGTACCCAGAAGTGCAGCACTGCATGCAACAACTTTGACACTTACAAAAGCTTCAGCTTCTGCATGCCCCCTACACAGTGCTAATTATATACATTTTAAACTGATGGTATCTTGCTGGAGATGAACTGAAACCTATCTTGCAACATGGTGCATCTTTTACACAAAAGTGACCCACAGCGGCGCAAAAGAGGCGCACGGCCATCATAAATCTGACCCTAACATTTTAAATGATTGTTTCAAGATGCCGATAAGGTGTAACCTATCCACAGATTTGTTTCAGGTAAGTCCTACTCAGGGTTGCAGATGAAATTTAGGTTTGTTGAAGAATACAGAGGAGATAATACATGTGCAGGCCTACCAACGAAGTGAGTCATGTCCACTGCACTCTTGAACAAATGTCAGACCTCCTCTGTCTCCTGGAACAGGCCTAAACCTCATCTACACAATGTGATGCGTAATGTTAGGAAACACAGGTAATATAATTGAAAAACGTGCAATTTTTTTTGCTCATTCCACAATCATATCACTGTGTTTCCTTTGCTTAGGTATCTCATTGTGGAAATGTAGTCTATCATATGAAAGACTACGTAGAATGTGAGCACTGTATGCAACAACTTTGACACTTACAGAAGCCTCTCCTTCTCCATGCCTCCTACACAGTTATAAATGTACATCATAAATACAAACAGTACAGAATTAATTATACATGTTAAATGGTTTATTTTTGCGGTTCTCAGAATGTATCAAATTTCACTAAAAACAGTGACTTGAAGGTATTCATCATATAACAGCGGGGAAAAAAAAACACAATCAAAATGATTGTGTTTAAAAAACCCATACAACATAACAAATCAGAATTCAGAACTCCTTAAAATTAACTTACTTTCCATGACGTCGAAGGATGTCCTATGAACAGCTTACACTCTGTTGTGCTGTTATTACTTTCAGCCTGCCACTTTCTGAAAGAAAACCTCCATCGTTTTGAAAAATATGTTACATACAATAAATGACTTCTCGCTCTCTACCACACGTTTCCACAAGGCCAAATCATGTAAGAGCCATTTATAACTCTTGGAATTCTTGTAAGCCAATCCCATCATTTTGTATTTCCGCAACTTTCAGAATTAAAATGTTGAAGATCATTTTCACAATCCTGGACTAGTAATATCTTACCCTTCTTGCTCACTCATGTTCTACATTTCCTATGACACTGATACTGCTTACTATGAAGCAGACTTACACTACCTCTATGACTACTACAATTATTTAATTCTCTACATCACTTTTAATCACAAAGCAATAAAAAACAGTAGACAGCATTGCAGACTTACATTCCCTCTACTCCATGTTTTGATTGGCTGCTTCAATTAGCTTATAAAAAGAAACAGTTTTTCTGAACTCATTCAAAGTGCAGTTATTTTTCCATGACGTCAAGTGTTATGGTAAGAAGTTATGTCTCTGTACTACACTTATCCTCAAGGCCAAATCGTGTAGGAGCCATTAGAACCTCTTGAAATTCCTCAGAGCACATCCCGAGATTCTTTCCCTAAAATTTTGGTTTTAAAAACACCAGGTAAGAATTTTTAAGGTCATACAGCAATTTTTTTGTGAAAATTAAAACAGAATCGTTGCAGAATGACCAGCCATTTCTAGACTTTAAATAAGCTGTGTAATGTCCTGATGTTATTGAAGGACCGTCATGATATATAATTGCTGCAGTTACAAAAGTCCTTCCTGATATTGACAACTGTGAAGCCACAAAATTTTTAATTAAAGTTGTCAATTTTGTTCCATCAGGCCTACATCGTTGGAACATTAAAATGACATACTGGCCATATGTTCGTATAAATAATGTTGACATCATTTCAGATTTACATTGGCTACATTCCATGTTGTGATCAGCTGCTTTTACTAGCTTATTAAAGGAGACTGATTTACTGTCTGGCAAAGTTAAATATATAAATCTTTCTGAGTCTACACTAGTAGTACTTGATCCCCTACAGTTCTCGCAGTCATGCTGCCATTGATAAGAAAGCCCAAACAGGTGATCTACATCTACACCTTCAGCATGCAATACATCAAGCATATACATTAAAAACTCCTGACAATCTTGCTGAATATTTTGAGAGAATTGTGTTTGACCTGAACATCTGTCTAACAGATTTCGAATTTCAGACACACTTTCTATTTTTGTTCTATCAGTGCTACATTTCTCTAACACAGAATTTAACAAACTGCAAAATCTTTGATCAGAATTGACCACAATCTCTTCTTTTACATTTTCTAGAGAAAACAAAACATTAACCACTACATTAGCATAGCAGTTGACACCAGAACTGTTTTCAAATTGAAAACCAACAACATGTTCAACAGAATCCTTTTTGTTTCTGCTTATAATTTCAGGTTCATCGACTTTTCGTCTTTTTGCTACAACCTCCCTAGTATTGGTCACATTTCTTCGTTTCCGGCCTACCACACATTTCTCAAACAAAGGATATTGAGGCAAATGTGGCGCATACTCTCTTCTTAACCTATTGTATTCCTTAACACAATCTAGATCCGCACAAATGTTTGTGACATCACACTCAATCAAGTACAATCCCGATAAAGTTCTAACTCGTGACAATGCCACATATGCCATACCCTCCTTGAACACAGAACTGCCAATATTCACCAATGCACTGTCTACACTTAAACCTTGCGATTTATGGATTGTCACCGCATATGCCAAGCAAACAGGAAACTGCTTACGGTGAACATATAAGTCTTTTACAAGCAAAAATCTAGCAGAACAACGACCAATTAGCTGTTCTTCCTCAATGCCATCAAATTTAATTTTTAATAATTCAATTCCATCTCTATTTCTGTATTTCACAAAATCAACAACATTACCCATTGATCCATTTACCAGACCTCTTTCAACATGTAAATTCCTTCTTAAAATTATACGGCAGTTTAAGCACACATTCAGAGTCTTTTCAAAACCTGCAGTTTTAGATATAGTCTTCTCTAATGAATCCAATTTTGATTTCAAATTCTCAGACAAAATAATTGTTGATCCCATATGCTCTACTCTGTCAATAGCTTCCAGTTTCACAATCTCTTGGTTTTCTAAATGCAACATTTTATTGTTGAAGATGGCACATTCTGCAAGAGTTGGCATCAAACATATTCCAGATTTCTTCTCAGTAATTTTCTGAAAAATATTCTCAGGCACAACATCTTGTTCTGGATATAAATTTGACAGTAATTGTGCATGTAAAGCTTCTTTCCCATGCTCGGTCACTTTTCCAATTCTAACATCTTGTAGAATATTCTTGTAAACTTCATCCTTCGCCTGACGCATATTTTCATGCAGTTCAGCATAATTGAAGTTTAACCATATATTGACGTTGCCAATGCTCCCTAGGCACTTCCTGGTATCTTCATGCGTGAGCATTTTGAACACAGGTTGTCCTTTCACTGGTGTCAGCTGCAGAAGATCTCCGAAAACATTGATGTGTTTGCCACCAAATAACACATCATACTCTGTTTTGAGAACTTCTTGCATTCTCAAATGCACAAAGGCAAGCATGACATTGGAAACCATGCTTACTTCGTCAATGATAAGAAGTTTCATTTTCCTCAAGACTCTTGAAACTTCACAACAAGCATCTCCAGATAGCTTGTGATATTGTAATTTGTTGTCATGCTCCACTGGCAGCATCAGTAAACGATGTAAAGTAATCCCTTTAATGTTATGTGCTGCCAGCCCAGTTGGAGCGGTAACAACACAAGACAGCGATGATTCAGTCCTTTTCTGCAGATAAGATGCAATTGCTTTAATCAGAAAACTTTTTCCAGTTCCCGCTTCTCCACTCACGTACAGTCGTACAGGCTTCAACGACGTACATGAGCACTCTTTCTTCTCATGACTTAATCCATGATCAATTTGCTTGGTAACTTCGTCATATATTTTCCTCTGCTCAACGTTGAGTTGTCTTTCCAAGTCTTCTAAGTTAACCACATCCTCCTGAGCATGTGCCGTGGCTCTTTCCACTTCATTCATGGCAGTGGCAGCTTCATTTTCGATAACATGTCCTCCTAGTGGATCCTGACTCAATGAAACAGAACTCTGACTGTCCTGAGAACTGTCTCTGGCAATCTCGGCTGCAATCGTTGCTTCCTGCTCGATTTCCGCATTCAACATTTCTACATATTTGGGAAAAGCAGGACATTCTATGGTCTCCTTGGCGGCACTGAAAGAGTCTTCGTAACAGAGGAAATCTCCAAGCAGTTCCTCTTCTGCACCCCAAGGCTTGAAAATTTGCAAAAGTGCTAAATAGAAAAACTCCTTTTTTTCAGGAGATTCGCCACTCAATTTTGGATGGTTTACCAAGTGGCATTTTCTTTGCTTGACCAGACATCCCTCACTTCCAATTACAGCATACACTCCTTTCTCAGTATCTTCTTTGATGTTCCTCTTGAATATGTAATTTTGTAGAACCTCATACAGACAAACATTCTCGAGGTGACTGCTTCGATTTGGATAATATGTATCCAACATGTTGGTCTTCAAAATGCCGGTACTGTTTGGCTCCTTTTCCGCCAAATACTCAATTTCCCGCACAGGTTTCAGAACTCGATTACGCGTTGCAGCAAGACCAAGACTCGCCCAAACGATACTCCTAGATTTGGCATAGAGACTTGCTGAAGACAACCGGTCAGAACATTCGTAAGCTCCGATTTCTCGATGCGACAACATCTTCAGACTGAAACTGTACAACTTCTTACTGAGGCTCTTTTCATGGGAAATGTCCTCCCACATATCCTTCAATTCTGTCTTTTCTTTTTTGGTGATGTAAGATGTCACATACCGAGCCACAGCCATACAGTTATCAGCCACAAACTGTATATCCATGTTAGCATTCCACATGGACAAAATCACTGGGTTGTAGTCGTTGATGTACTTGGACTCTTCGTTCCTCTTCAAATTGTATGTGTTTTTAGGTGATTTCTTCATCACATTATGTCGCAGCGAAGTCATCAAACTGTTTACTCTTCCTTTAGAAATCACCGGTCGTGGAAAGCCGAAACGACATTTGGTGTAGAACTTGTCCTTGTTTCGGAATTTACGACGACAGTACTTTCCACAACGATGGCTTTGGAAACGTAGAACTTTTTCTCTTAGGCTTTTCTTCTCCTTTGCGTTTGGAACAGCACACGTAGAATACTGTTGTATGAAACTCATCACTGAGTCTTCTGGATCTGTTCCAAATTTAGGTGCATCCTTGATCCACAGCAGCATATGTATATGAGGAGCACCTCTTGCTTGGTACTCCTTTCTCCAGAAGAAATCCAACACCTCTCCAAGAGGTGGATTCTTCTTATTCATGATGAAAGACATCATAGCTTCAAATCTATGATTGAAGTACCTGCATACATTGACTGGATCCAAAGAGCACAGTTCTCCGGGTGTCTTGAATTCGATGTTTTCAATGTTTCCATTTGCCTCTCGTAGAAATTCAAGTAAGTCTTCCCAGCCATACTCGGCACAGCTCAGAGTGAGGAACCATGTGGGAGTTCCTAAGTTCCTCAGCATACATTTTAAATCACCATGACGACGGTACCAGTACTCATTAGTACCACGCTGACACGCCATGAGATTAATCAGGTGACAATCCAAAATACTGTCTTGGACATTGACTTTATCCATAAAGTCACTTGCCGAGATGTTTTGCATGTGTATACCACTTTTCAAGATGTGGTTCACTGCATATGACAGTCCAGACAGATCGCTTTCAAACAGGAGATGAAACAAATAGGGAATACATTGTCGAAACCTAGCATCTCCTGCATACAATCGCAAAGTCCGGTATTCAGAAGCAGGAATTAGATGAGGTCGCTCATCATATCTTCCTCCCTGACCTGTTGGAAAAAGCTGTGGGAAACACCGAGCTTCCAAACTTTCCTCCCAAACACTAATGGGACTCCCTTTGGCTTGTTTCATTTGAAACAACTCAATAGCATTCCCCATGACTTCCTTGGAATGCAAAGGATGAACACTATAATGTTCATATATTTCTTCACTAGTAGAGGGTTCTACTTTCTCAATTTGACCAGCACACAAATCGCTATCCTCTTCCTCACTTACTTCCTCTTCTGCAACATATACATTCTTATAGTACTTATTATTTTTTTTCAAATACAATGTTGCCTTTTTGACTTTCCTAACATCCACTAAATCTTGCCATATTTTCTTATTCTTTGTCGGAACCCCATTAACTAAGATAACCAGAGGTTCCTCTTCCACTTTTTCTACTCCAATTGTGTTAATGTTTTTCTTCAAATCTAGAGGCAAATAAACAACTCTTCCCTTTAATCCTCTTTGTAAATCTGATGGAGGCAATTTCCCTGTCTTTGGCTCCATTCTTACAATAGCCTGAAAGGGATGGATACTTTGAATCAAAATAGATTCATAAGTATTTAAATCCTTCAATTCAGAAGGAATCTCAACCAATTCCAGATTATTATGAACTGCTCTAGCAGGCATCTGGTTTTGATTTAATTTGTTACAACAATAAGTACACACACGTTGATCCGATCCCAAATCAAAACAATTTTCTACCATCAAGTATGTTGTGAAATCCTTCCATTCACTATTATTTTCCCTTTCACTTTTTGCATATAAATCCACTAACTTAGTCTGATTCTTATAATAAGTGCGTCGACAACACACACAAGTGAAATTAGGCCTCTCACTTGATTTCACCTGAAACGTCGCAATTTCCCTCTGAAAATTATCTGTACCGGAAACCTGTACACTATCTTCCACATTACCCTCTTCTTCTTGGTCAATTTCAACATTCTCCTCTTTACTTCCAAAGTAACAAAACTCAATTTCTGCACAAATATTCTTCACATCTACTTCTGAACCATGCAAAAGAGCAGCGCATAATTGTTTAAGCATAATTGCTGGACTCTTAGCATAATACAACATTCTAACTAATTTCCTCACTTTATTATGATGCACTGCTAGCATCCTGAAATGATGAAAAACACTCTGGCATACTCTCCTGGAAAGACAAGCCAGTGAATGACCATGCAAACCTGTCACTTCTCTCACTCTGCAAGGATCTAATTCTTGCAACAACTTCATTTTCTGCTTCAAACTTTTCTTATTAAATGTCCGTACAAAATCACAAAGCAAATTGATGGAATCCTGTCGCACACTGCAAATACTACTACACTTCCAGGTGTACACAGGACCCTTAGGACGTCTTCCTAAAACCTCATTACCTAACACCTCTTCTGTCTCTGTTGTCACAAGTTTTTCTTTTTCAACTGGACAACCATCTTTCACTTCATAAGCTCGACCACTGGTGTCAACTGCATGCACCAAATCATTATCCTGGAAATAACTCTCCTCATTAAAAAATGCCTCACAACTTGAACTATGCATCCATTCTCCGGAAAAAACTTCACAAAAATTACTACGATTAACTATTCTCTTCCATCTACTATTTCTCTTGAAATCATAAATTGCCTTGTTTAGCTTCCTAATTCTATTGATTATCAAAATAAATAACTTACGTTTAATTTCAAATGCCTGATCAATAACTTTCTCAACTTTTTTTTTCTCTTATAAAAAACCACTTTCTGTTGACCTTTCTTAATATTTTTTAACAAATTGCCAATTATCCTGTTGCGGAACATTCGTTTACGAATGTCCCTAAACTGTTGTTTCCTTCTACTATCATGCACAGAGTTATCTCTTGCTCTAGCAGTAACATTTTTCATTGGCCTTTCCTTTCCGTTTAAATTGCTTCTCTTTTTCTGGACTGAAACATTTTCTGTAGTAATACTTTTTTTACTACAAATATTACTTATGAATGATTTCGTGGTCTTACCCTGTCCTTTCTTGGTGACTTGACAACTTTTTTTTGTAGAGGACTGCTGCAGTATTTGATACACCTGCTGTCTTTGACGTTTTGTAGCCTTTCTAATTCGAGCCTTAGTTGGCATTTTCAAATTTTGAAATGGTCTGCAGTTGAATCTGTGGTAAAATATAATAAAAAATGTTATTAACCACTAATACCAAACAGTAAATCAATAGCAGTCGTCAAAAACTTAACACACTACTTCACATTTTTACATAGAATATTTTTTAGTGCGTTGGCAAATTTAGAATACACAAATAGCAGAAAAGAAATGGAATTCTTCTTCATTTACCTGTCCTGTTTTATATGTGAATCTGATCTAATTTTATGAGCATATTTTAATATTTTATTGAAGACACTAAACATAACCTGTTTTTGAAGGTGTGTTTAATTTAAAATTAAACAGTTTACATTTTTACTTTTCATTTATTGTAAATTTTAAAAATAAATGTTTATAGTTCCATAGACTCAAGCAGGTCAGCTTCCCACCCTATGTCATACAATTCTGACAAATCTGCATCCTCATCATGTTCTTCTTCATCCTCAGGATTTAAATCATCCAAGGGATCTACTTCCACTGATGTTTCAATTACGAGTTCAATGATGAGGTCGAGATCAACTGATTGCCGCTCATGTTGATGTTGTCGTTATCTTTAAAGAAAGATAACAACAATGAGATGTTGCAGAGTAAGAGACAAATCTCAGAGATTATAATAGTAAAATTGTTTAACAAGAGTAACATTTTGCAGCTATTATTTAGCCATGTCCAGCGATGCTGAGGAGGTGAGGCCTATGTCCAAGTTTTCAGTGAACAGGACTCATCTCTTCTTAACCTTGGATAAGCCTCACCGACTCTGTGTCCCCTGCTCATACTTAAATTTACAGGGGCAGATTTATGCTAAGTGGCGCATCCCCACGGATGCACCAGTTAATGTGCACCGCTGCTCTGCCAGCCATAGTGTGCCGAATTTACAATGTGGAGCACCATTGAGCAAAAACAGCACAGATGCGTCACACATCTGTGCCGCAAAAGCAGCACATTGCAGGAATCACGTCATAAGCGCGACATGTCTACTGCAATGCACAGGAGGAACCCTCACATTGCATGGTGCATCACTTCTTATGCCTGTTTCAAACAGGCGTAAGGATTTGATTCAGCAATGCTATAAAGCTGACTCAGTGAAATCTTCTAAATTTCACTGTGTTAGTTTTACAGGGCTTTCTTGCAAATTAATGCATACCTTGCAACAAAACACCTATATGAAAACTGACGCAGGTTTCATGTGGCACAGGACTTTACAGCATGACACATCTGCCTAGATGCATCAATTTTTAAATATGTCGCCACATAGCAAATCTTTTGCACCGCCGCTGCGTCACAAAAGTGACGCACAGCGGCGCAAAAGAGGCACACGGCTATCATAAATCTGTCCCTAACATGTTAAATGATTGATTCAGGATGACGATAAGGTGTGGCCTATCCAGAGGTTTGTTTAAGGTGAGGCCTACTCAGGGTTGCAGATTAAATTCACGCTTGTTGAAGACTATAGAAGAGATAATACATGTGAAGACCTACCAATGAAGTAAGTCATGTCCACTTCACTCTTGAACAAAGGCCAGACCTCTTCTGTGTCCGTGGACAGACCTAAACCTCATCTGCACAATGTCATTCGTAAACTTAGCAAACACAGGTGATGTAATTGAAAAATGTGGAGTTTCTTTTCCTCATTTCACAATCACATCACCTGTGTTTCCTTTGCTTAGGTATCTCATAGTGCAGATGGACTCTAGCATATGAAAGAGTACACAGAAGTTGAGCAGTGTATACAACAATTTTGACATTTACAGAAGATTCAGCTTCTTATCTTGTTGGAGATGAAGTGAGGCCTGTCTTGCAACATGGTGCATCTTTCGCATCACTGCTGCATCGGTTTCATGTGGCACGGGTTTTTTACAGCATGACACATCTGCCTAGATGCATCAATTTGTAATTTTGTCGCCTCATAGCAAATCTTTTGCACCGCCACTGCGTCACAAAAGTGACGCACAGTGGCGCAAAAGAGGCATACACCTATCATAAATCTGTCCCTAACATTTTAAATGATTAATTCAGGATGACGATAAGGTGTGGCCTCTCCAGAGGTTTGTTTAAGGTGAGGCCTACTCAGAGTTGCAGATCAAATTTACGCTTGTTGAAGAATACAAAGGAGATAATACATGTGAAAGCCTACCAATGAAGTAAGTCATGTCCACTTCACTCTTGAACAAAGGCCAGACCTCTTTTGTGTCCGTGGACAGAGCTAAACTTCATCTGCACAATGTCATTCGTAAACTTAGGAAACACTGGTGATGTAATTGAAAAATGTGGAGTTTCTTTTCCTCATTTCACAATCACATCACCTGTGTTTCCTTTGCTTAGGTACCTGATAGTGCAGATGGAGTCTAGCATATCAAAGAGTACACAGAAGTTGAGCAGTGTATACAACAATTTTGACATTTACAGAAGACTCAGCTTCTTATCTTGTTGGAGATGAAGTGAGGCCTCTCTTGCAACATGGTGCATCTTTCGCATCACTGCTGCATCGTTTCATGTGGCACGGGTTTTTTACAGCATGACACATCTGCCTAGATGCATCAATTTGTAATTTTGTCGCCTCATAGCAAATCTTTTGCACCGCCACTGCATCACAAAAGTGACGCACAGTGGCGCAAAAGAGGCATACACCTATCATAAATCTGTCCCTAACATTTTAAATGATTAATTCAGGATGACGATAAGGTGTGGCCTCTCCAAAGGTTTGTTTAAGGTGAGGCCTACTCAGGGTTGCAGATCAAATTTACGCTTGTTGAAGAATACAGAGGAGATAATACATGTGAAAGCCTACCAATGAAGTAAGTCATGTCCACTTCACTCTTGAACAAAGGCCAGACCTCTTTTGTGTCCGTGGACAGAGCTAAACTTCATCTGCACAATCTCATTCGTAAACTTAGGAAACACTGGTGATGTAATTGAAAAATGTGGAGTTTCTTTTCCTCATTTCACAATCACATCACCTGTGTTTCCTTTGCTTAGGTACCTCATAGTGCAGATGGAGTCTAGCATATCAAAGAGTACACAGAAGTTGAGCAGTGTATACAGCAATTTTGACATTTACAGAAGACTCAGCTTCTTATCTTGTTGGAGATGAAGTGAGGCCTGTCTTGCAACATGGTGCATCTTTCGCATCACTGCTGCATCGGTTTCATGTGGCACGCGTTTTTTACAGCATGACACATCTGCCTAGATGCATCAATTTGTAATTTTGTCGCCTCATAGCAAATCTTTTCCACCGCCACTGCGTCACAAAAGTGACGCACAGTGGCGCATCAGAGGCATACACCTATCATAAATCTGTCCCTAACATTTTAAATGATTAATTCAGGATGACGATAAGGTGTGGCCTCTCCAAAGCTTTGTTTAAGGTGAGGCCTACTCAGGGTTGCAGATCAAATTTACGCTTGTTGAAGAATACAGAGGAGATAATACATGTGAAAGCCTACCAATGAAGTAAGTCAAGTCCACTTCACTCTTGAACAAAGGCCAGACCTCTTTTGTGTCCGTGGACAGAGCTAAACTTCATCTGCACAATGTCATTCGTAAACTTAGGAAACACTGGTGATGTAATTGAAAAATGTGGAGTTTCTTTTCCTCATTTCACAATCACATCACCTGTGTTTCCTTTGCTTAGGTACCTCATAGTGCAGATGGAGTCTAGCATATCAAAGAGTACACAGAAGTTGAGCAGTGTATACAACAATTTTGACATTTACAGAAGACTCAGCTTCTTATCTTGTTGGAGATGAAGTGAGGCCTGTCTTGCAACATGGTGCATCTTTCGCATCACTGCTGCATCGGTTTCATGTGGCACGGGTTTTTTACAGCATGACACATCTGCCTAGATGCATCAATTTGTAATTTTGTCGCCTCATAGCAAATCTTTTCCACCGCCACTGCGTCACAAAAGTGACGCACAGTGGCGCAAAAGAGGCATACACCTATCATAAATCTGTCCCTAACATTTTAAATGATTAATTCAGGATGACGATAAGGTGTGGCCTCTCCAAAGGTTTGTTTAAGGTGAGGCCTACTCAGGGTTGCAGATCAAATTTACGCTTGTTGAAGAATACAGAGGAGATAATACATGTGAAAGCCTACCAATGAAGTAAGTCATGTCCACTTCACTCTTGAACAAAGGCCAGACCTCTTTTGTGTCCGTGGACAGAGCTAAACTTCATCTGCACAATGTCATTCGTAAACTTAGGAAACACTGGTGATGTAATTGAAAAATGTGGACTTTCTTTTCCTCATTTCACAATCACATCACCTGTGTTTCCTTTGCTTAGGTACCTCATAGTGCAGATGGAGTCTAGCATATCAAAGAGTACACAGAAGTTGAGCACTGTATACAACAATTTTGACATTTACAGAAGACTCAGCTTCTTATCTTGTTGGAGATGAAGTGGGGCCTGTCTTGCAACATGGTGCATCTTTCGCATCACTGCTGCATCGGTTTCATGTGGCACGGGTTTTTTACAGCATGACACATCTGCCTAGATGCATTAATTTGTAATTTTGTCGCCTCATAGCAAATATTTTGCACTGCCACTGTGTCACAAAAGTGACGCACAGTGGCGCAAAAGAGGCATACACCTATCATAAATCTGTCCCTAACATTTTAAATGATTAATTCAGGATGACGATAAGGTGTGGCCTCTCCAAAGGTTTGTTTAAGGTGAGGCCTACTCAGGGTTGCAGATCAAATTTACGCTTGTTGAAGAATACAGAGGAGATAATACATGTGAAAGCCTACCAATGAAGTAAGTTATGTCCACTTCACTCTTGAACAAAGGCCAGACCTCTTTTGTGTCCGTGGACAGAGCTAAACTTCATCTGCACAATGTCATTCGTAAACTTAGGAAACACTGGTGATGTAATTGAAAAATGTGGAGTTTCTTTTCCTCATTTCACAATCACATCACCTGTGTTTCCTTTGCTTAGGTACCTCATAGTGCAGATGGAGTCTAGCATATCAAAGAGTACACAGAAGTTGAACAGTGTATACAACAATTTTGACATTTACAGAAGACTCAGCTTCTTATCTTGTTGGAGATGAAGTGAGGCCTGTCTTGCAACATGGTGCATCTTTCGCATCACTGCTGCATCGGTTTCATGTGGCACGGGTTTTTTACAGCTTGACACATCTGCCTAGATGCATCAATTTGTAATTTTGTCGCCTCATAGCAAATCTTATGCACCGCCACTGCGTCACAAAAGTGACGCACAGTGGCGCAAAAGAGGCATACACCTATCATAAATCTGTCCCTAACATTTTAAATGATTAATTCAGGATGACGATAAGGTGTGGCCTCTCCAGAGGTTTGTTTAAGGTGAGGCCTACTCAGGGTTGCAGATCAAATTTACGCTTGTTGAAGAATACAGAGGAGATAATACATGTGAAGGCCTACCAATGAAGTAAGTCATGTCCACTTCACTCTTGAACAAAGGCCAGACCTCTTTTGTGTCCGTGGACAGACCTAAACTTCATCTGCACAATGTCATTCGTAAACTTAGGAAACACAGGTGATGAAAGTGTTTTTTTAAAGCCTTTGCACCATTTTTGGGTCACTTTTAACATGGCTATGTAACTCAAAGAATCAAAATCTAAATTTGCCAAGCACAGGTGGGAGCATATTTACAAGGAATTTGCACCACGGGGAAAGGTCTTAAATTAAAATGGGAAAAATAACATCAGAGACACTCAAATGCCTTATAAATATGCCCCAAACAACCTATGAAGCTCTAGCAGTACATATCCAGAAATGTAATTGATTTCAAAAAACGTTTTTAAACACAACATATAAATCAATTGTATACCTACATTCATGGGAAAATGACTTAAAATGTCCTTAAGACACATGAAAGCGTTTTTTGATTGCCCTTGCACCATTTTTGGGTCACTTTTAACATGGCTATGTAACTCAAAGAATCAAAATCTAAATTTGCCAAGCACAGGTGGGAGCATATTTACAAGGAACTTGCCCCACGGAGAAAGGTCTTAAATTAAAATGGGAAAAATAACATCAGAGACATTCAAATGCCTTATAAAGAAGCAGACACCATTATTTCCTTGTCATAAATTTTAAAAGCATTCCTTTTCCTCAAAAACGATTTTCAAGTCATAATTTGAAAACACTGCACAACTCCTATGTACAAAAACACCCTGTCAGTACTAATACTTCACATTATCTCCAATTACAATTTCTCAAAGAAACAAAATCTATTTGTAAAACACTTGAGACAAAGCAACATTTTAAAAACACAACTTTCTTCATAATTTTCTCCTTAAAGCATACTATTCTCTATCTAAATTAAATAAATCTTTTCTCACCTTAGCAAATACTTTATGAGTTTCAAAACAGTCTCAGAAATACACCAATTTGTCTTCAGCAGAACAAAGGGTATGCACTCCAGAGGCTGCAGCTATAGAAAGCACAGAAATGCTGTAATTCATCACACATATCTCTCATGTCACCCAATCAAAACTCTTCCCTCACTTTTTTCAAATCAAAACCCTTCCCCCCTCTGCCCTCTCTGCCTTTTTTGCATAGCAACCACCTCCTGGAAGACCTCTGGTGTTTGCAAGTTCACACAACAATGTTTCAATTGAACTCTGAACTCTCAGTGCACCTGCGTATCCAGTGCAATCTTTCATTAAATGATTTTTTCTTGACCAGTCAAATTACATCTTTCAAAGAACTCATCCATGCACCCTAACTTTCTGTTTTCAGCAATCAAAATCCACCAATCACTGTTACTGCTTCATTAACACAGAAAATCCACAGTTTTTTTCATTTTAAACTCTTATTTTTTCAACTGCCATTTCATTACCACACTTCATCTGACTGCAGCAGAACCTTCTCTCACCATGTTTTCTGTCTGGATTGTTGGACATAGTTACATCTACTGGGCTCAAAGGTATGCTGAGAACAGAAATTTACCTAACCTCAATTTACAAGATGTGGAAATTAAGTGGTTTGGCCACAGAGGATTAAAATGTCACCAATTGATACCATTGGTGAAAACCTTTATGCATTTGCCAAAACCTGACCTGTTAATTGTGCACTGTGGAGGTAATGATTTGGGCACTTTGACTGGAGTAGGTCTGGAAATGCTTTTAAAGGACACCTTTGAGCAATTAATGGCACTTTTTCCTCAAACTGCCTTGGTATATTCAAATATATGCCAAAGACAGAAATGGAGGTGGTCGAACCAATTTTGTCCACAAATTGAGAAGTCGAGGAAGCATGTAAACAAATCAGTTTCAGCTTACATGAGAGACCATGGAATGGGCTCCGTGTACAACAATAACTTGCGTTACTGCATGCAAGATATCTACAGAGGAGATGGAGTTCACTTCTCAGATGAGGGCAACAGAATTTTCATTTTGAATTTAAGACTATGCATTGGTACCTACTTATAAGTACCTAAATGTACCATAAACCCAAAAGCTCTTCTCAGAGCTACCCTACATCTGATCACTCACAATTATTATTTTACTCTAACTTTTTTCACTAATTTTCAACAAAGTATGCTCCCCGGAGCGCTACCCGGTACGCGTACCGGAAGCTAACCGCGCGAAATTTCTTAAAAAAATGTTTTTTTCCCACACATATGGGCCTCCTCAGCCACCCTCCGAAAACCTAGGGGGTCAAGATACGTCTACCGTACCCCCTTCTACCCATTCTGAACATTATTTGCCCTCCATCTTGTATCTTAATTCGACTGGAACACAAAATGGTGGACTCCCGTAACGCTGCTGGTTCGCGTACCGGGGCGCTCGCCAGTTCGCGTACCGGGGCGCTCCCCGGGAAGCGCTCCAATAAAAAAGGTGGGAAAGTAATTTACAGAAGAAACGCTTGAGACACTTTCACCAAATATAGATTTGCTCATACTACATACCAATCCCTACCATTTTCACAAATTTGGTTGAAATTCCATTTAGCCATTTAGCCTGTAGACCTCTCTAAATACCCTGAGGTAAATTACTTCACAAAACACATCTGAAGTGTTGGAATTGACAACCAATTAAAATGTTAATTTCATTTTCAATTTTTTTTTACCTGACATTTGATTGGTTATGTACCTGAATATATATAAAGGAAGAGAAGGAAACACAGCCATTTTGACTACTACTTCCTGGTGTACATTTCAATAGGCTTTTCACTAATCACTTCAACTTCTTTGTAAAGGTAAGTTGTTATTTTAAAAACTGAAGTATATTGTGCACTATAAGTTAATGTGGTAAACTTTTTCTGATAGTTATATACTATCCCTCTGTAGTAGTTATAGATTTAGATAGACTTCTCTGTTATAGTTATGGATGGAGTTAGGTTTCTCTTGTATAATTATGAATTTACTTACGTTAAATCACATACACTTTTTTATATTCCTACTTCCACTCTGATACTATACACTGCCCAAAGATAAATTCACTGTTAAAAACTGCCTATCTAAAATTAATCCCAACAGTGCCCTATCTCTACTAATATATTTTTTATCCAAATTTCAGACAAAATGGAAGGCGAACAGAAAGTTTCATTTGAAATTGTCCTGCAAGAGACCAACCAAGAAATAATTGATCCAAATTATATAGAATTTATGGATGAAACTTGGGACCAAGAACTACTGCAATGTGTGCAAGCAGTAGATGTCCTCCTTGAAAATGAGGACATTTTACACACTCAAACATTACAAGCTATGTTCAATGAATATAACGACATTTCAGACAGTGAAATGTTAGACATTTTATTACATTTTGAAACACAATCACAATAATAAATAATTGCTTAAAAAATAAAGAAATAAAAAATAATCAACAAAACCAACATTCAATTAACATACAGTATTTGAAAAGTCTATCATTCTTTTTTCCTTATAGTATGCTCCCCGGGCCGCTTCCCGGTTCGCGAACCGGGTGCTATCCACGCAAAAAAACAAATTTTTTTTTTTGTTGCCCCGCGGGGCCCTTTTAAAGCCTCCACATCAAACCTAGGGGGTCAGGGAGGATCTACTATGCCCCCTTATGGTCATTTTTGCCTTTGTTTTGGCCTCTTGTCTCTCGATCCTACCGAGAGACAAGATGGCAGCCACTACGGACTGTTTGGAATGTTGACAGACACCGGAGAGCCAATCAGCTTTGCTTCGCGAAGTTCCGTTACGCGTCAAGTACGCGAACCGGGGCGCTGCCCGGAGCGCGCTTACAGATATATATCTTTTTTTGAACGTTAATTTCTCAAAATCCACTGGAGCACATATATTGAGACCTAGCAAAGGCACATCGGGCTAACAGTCCCTACAATTTTGCCAAGTTTCATGCAAATCCATTCAGCCGTTCGGGCTAAAAGTGAGGCCAACCGCCCTATGGAAAACTCAATGTTAAAAACACGTTTTGGGACCCCCCTTTTTTCTCGGCCCCCCCTTGACGAACCCCCCCCAAATTATATATATTCCATTTTCCTGAAAATTTCAGCCAATTCCGTCCACAAACGCCAAAGTTATTAGACATAGAATTTTCAAAAATCCCATAGAGAAAAAATCCTAACTATATATACCTACTGGCGACCGCCAGTAGGTAATATATATATATATATATATATATATATATACCGCCAGTAGGTAATATATATATATATATATATATATATATATATATATATATACATATTACCTACTGGCGGTCGCCAGTAGGTATATATAGTTAGGATTTTTTCTCTATGGGATTTTTGAAAATTCTATGTCTAATAACTTTGGCGTTTGTGGACGGAATTGGCTGAAATTTTCAGGAAAATGGCACATTTTGTTTCTGAGCAGCCCTTGAAAATTTGGGGGGGGTTCGTCAAGGGGGGGCCGAGAAAAAAGGGGGGTCCCAAAACGTGTTTTTAACATTGAGTTTTCCATAGGGCGGTTGGCCTCACTTTTAGCCCGAACGGCTGAATGGATTTGCACGAAACTTGGCAAAATTGTAGGGACTGGTAGCCCGATGTGCCTTTTGTAGGTCTCAATATATGTGCTCCAGTGGATTTTGAGAAATTAACGTTTAAAAAAAGATATATATCTGTAACAGCGGACCTGGCAGCGTCCCAGGACGCGTACTTTACGCGCAACGGAGCTTTGTGAAGCGAAGCTGATTGGTTCTCCGGCGTCTGTCAACATTCCAAAAAGTCCGTAGCGGCCGCCATCTTGTCTCTCGGTAGGATCGAGAGACAAGAGGAGGTCAAAACAAAGGGGGAAATAACTATAAGGGGGCATAGTAGATCCTCGCTGACCCCCTAGGTTTGATGTGGAGGTTTTAAAAGGGCCCCGCGGGGCAAAAAAAAAAAATAATAATAATAATCGAACGGCTGAATGGATTTGCACGAAACTTGGCAAAATATTAGGGACTGGTAGCCCGATGTGCCTTTGCTAGGTCTCAATATATGTGCTCCAGTGGATTTTGAGAAATTAACGTTCAAAAAAAGATATATATCTGTAACAGCGCTCCGCTTCGCGTAACGGAGGTTTGCGAAGCTGATTGGTCATTCTGTCACTGGGCTATAGTTGGGCTACATCTGGCTGATATTTGGGCTACATTTGTTTTTTTGTGTGTCTGGCGGCCATCTTTGGGCTACATTGGGCTACATTGGGCTTCATTGGGCTACATTGGGCTACATTTGGGCTCCAACATATATATAGGCCAATGTAGCCCAATATATATTTTTCAAAGTTAATTTTCGTAAAAACCACTGGAGCATATATCTTGAGACATAGCAAAGGCACATCGGGCTACCAGTCCCTACAATTTTGCCAAGTTTCGTGGAAATCCATTCAGCCGTTCGAGCTAAAAGTGAGTCCAACCGCCCTATGGAAATGAAGGAAATGAATGGGTAATTTGTAATTAGCAAATAGCTCATCGCAAACTAGGAATGGTAAAGAATCGCTATTTATTCCTTAAAGTTCGCTATTTAGGAAATGCAAAAAACTTTGATGATACATATGGCGGTTCATCTCTAACAAGATAAGAAGCATAGGGATACATTTATGATGACTGGCGCATCACTAGGGATGTGTTAGTCATTCTGTGCCGCTGTTCCGTCACCTATGGTGTGCTGCATTTACAATGCGGCGCATCATGGGGCAAAAACAGCACAGATGCGTGATGTATCTGTGCCGTAAAGGTGGCGCATTGCTGGAGTTGGATCGCAAGTGTGATGAAGCTCCAGCAAGGGTCGGGGGTGCCCCTGTCGCAGGGTTTCTGTTCTCACACAGAACTGTGGACAGAGGATTGGAACCTCGGAGAATTAGGGTGTCCCAAAACTCACGTTAGTAATCAAAAACTCCTTAGCAAGCTAGGTACAGTGTCACATTGGATATAACAAACTCTCAATGTTTAGACAATCCAGAATATGAACTTATAGTACCTCAGGATACGTGGAACTCATGAACAGTCGGTCGTTATATATTTCTTAGAAACCAGAACATGGAGTTAAGAAGAACACATGTGTATTTGAAATGTTTATTTACTAATGCCGTCTTCTCAGGCGTAGTATCTTAGATAATACAAGTACACATATTATCAGTAGCAAAATTACCAGCATAGTTACTAGTACATAAAAAGCGAATGGTGATAGTATGTTAACATGCTGTAAATGAATAAGAGTTAGCAACACTTATAAGCAGCCGCGGGCCGTGGAGGGAGTTACGGTGAGGCAGGGAGGCGGGGAGGGGGAGAAGCAGGGTGGAGAATACAAGTACACATATTATCAGTAGCAAAATTACCAGCATAGTTACTAGTACATAAAAAGCGAATGGTGACAGTATGTTAACATGCTGTAAATGAATAAGAGTTAGCAACACTTATAAGCAGCCGCGGGCCGTGGAGGGAGTTACGGTGGGGCAGGGAGGCGGGGAGGGGGAGGGGCAAGGTAGAGAGGGCTCCACCCTGCTTCTCCCCCTCCCCGCCTCCCTGCCTCACCGTAACTCCCTCCACGGCCCGCGGCTGCTTATATCTCACCCTCCCTAATACACATATTATATTATTTGCTAAGAAGGTCTCTTTGTGTTGGTTTAGGGCGTGCCCATACTTTAGTGTCTTAGATTTGAAGGAATCACATCAGCATACACCAGCTCTCTCTTCATGTGAACCGCATCAACTGTTGTGTATGTGTGTTCGGCAAAGCAATATAAAACCCGCCTCATGCCCAGAATTGGCAGAAGTTGCACTTATGTTATGAGTATGAAGTCGTGGAGATCAGACCTCATAACAATTCTGTATCGTGTTGTTCTTGAAACTTTAGCACTCGCTGTACAGATATAGTTTAACAAGCAAAGCAGATAGTAGAGCAATAACATATTATTCTCATGTAAACCACGATGAACTACTAGGTGGAAAGCTAAAGCAACAACTAAGTGTCGTGTGCAGAAGTTGCAAAAAAGGAAAAATGGCGTTTAAACCGGTAATGAGCCCATGCTAACTTAACACGGTGTAAAGATATCCAGGACCTAGATGACACCTCCCCATGATCCGGAAACGAACTGAATAAGATAATAGAAGTGCCATCTCATGAGAGCAGATTGCAAGTTTATATGTGGACGGTCCGCAAGGTAAAGCATTAAAAACTAGGAAAATTTAATGCTAAAGAAAAATAAAACAGCCAAGTACTTTATCGAGTCTTAAGCCAATAGGCAAGGTAAATAATAAAAACTTGACAAATAAGTCAATGAATTGTCAATGAAATGCTAGTACTCAGCATATCAAACATGAAAAAGGTCTATGACATAACTGTGTATGCAAAATAAGCTGCAACAGCCTCCAATAGGAAGTCACCGTCTTCATCCGAAAACAGTTCAGCCATCCAATTTAAAAGCGGAAAAGAACATACGTGCTCTCCCAGCACCGGATCCTCTATCACCATCAGAGGACAGCTCGGTGGGTTTTCAAGAAAGCTCTGTTCCAAGAAAGACTGTGCTGCCGCCAGTAAATTCCAGGGACCAAGTAGTCCATGCATCAATGCCACAGCCATAATCCTTTCGCCAGGACAAACCAACTCGTGAGTAATGATAGGAGTCATCAGCTGATTAAAGTCGACGTCAGGAGAAACCGGTCCGCAGAGACACAAATCAATGGCCCAATCGAAATCACAGGTCAGGCAGTGAAATACAGGCTGGACACAGGTGAAGTAGGAAAATCGAAAAGATAATCCATATGCCGTGCTTAATATCGCCAACGGCATTGTGCCATAATATTCTAGCATGCGATTGCGGAACAGTGTCAGCAGCTGCAGGGTGGGAGGTTGCATAGGAGGGACATCCATATTTAAAAATGTAAAAAAGCACAAGAGCGTCCGCTGGTAATGCAAGTAAAAATGCCAATCCACGAACCAGAGTGGAGAAAATAGAATGAAAGGAAGCAGGGATGACTCCAAAGATTTTCTCAAATGAAGTCACGAGACCACTGGTAACAACTTTAAAAAAGTGCGCCAGGGTCTTTGTGGAGGATGCGTTAAAGATAGTCGGAACCATCTTGCTGAAATTGAAAGGCAAATCTGAATTGAAAAGGGTCTGCACCTCTGTACGGGTGTTCGCTATGTGAAGCACGAAAGTTTCACGGGCCGAACTCAAGGCCACCTCTCTCTGAGACAAAAGAGCTCTTATTCTTGCCATGCCGTTGAAATCTGTCCCAAGGTTGGTATTTGTGGCCAGATTGAAAACTCCCTATGTTCATGTGTGGGAGGAAATAGAACATTTCTGCAGCAAATAACCCGTTCACTTACTGTTACGATAAAAGGAATACTTTTAATTAACTCAGAACAATCTTCATTATTGAGCATCAAATAACTACCATTTTCCAACAACTTGAACGTGGGGATGATAGCAGGAACTGGCGTGCCTTGCAACACGCAAGCCATATTTGGTCGGTGTTTGTTGCATGAACCGTGTAACTGTATGTGCCTACACATTAGTGAATGATCTGGCGTCTCAGTGCATTCCTCTCCATTCAGATAAACTTCTTGATCATCTTTGAAACATCTGTATGTGTATGGAAGCGACCAGACCTCATGAAGAAAAGCACTACCTAAAGGTTCATAACGACCTATTGGTATATATTTCATACAATTTGAAAACTTATATAAAGCAAAAGGCAGCGTTATTAAACCGTGGATAAGGCACGTTGCCAAAAAACCCGCAATCCTCTGCTGATGATGTCACTGAGCATGTCATGAATGATGTAATATGTGACATCATCAGCAGTGGATTACGGGTAATAGTATCTCTAGTTTACTCCCCTATAGCTGTCTTTCTTTTAACATAAGTGTCTGTTTCCTTCCCTTATACTTACTGTTTTTGGTTCGCTTCTGGTTCGCGTACCGGCGAGCGAACTGGGAAGCGAACTAAGAGAAATAGAGGTTGGCACAGTTCCAAATATTGTACCAATTTTTTAATAACGGGGAGGTAGTTCTGAAAAGAACTTTTTTTTTTATTGTTTTTGTTGTTTTATATATTTTTTTTTTTTTTCGGAACATTTTTTTACTTTTTTTGAATTTTTCTGAACAGTTTTATATTTTTTGGGGTTTTTCTTGGAGGGGGCAATGAAAACGATTCATTGTAAAGGGCTCAACAGGAGCAACAAAACAAAAAAAGAAGTATTTATTATTTTGGGCGTTTCGTACAAACTTGCATATGATAGTCAATAGCTCTGTTGATCAGAGTGATGCTTTTTTCTCCGTAGGAAATGAATCCATCGCAAAATACGCAGATGTGTTTTACTTCACCAAATTTCATTTGTATATTTGGCACCATCTCCCTGCCCTCTGGTCCCGTTACTTCCGGTACAACAGATCTTCTGGCCATAATAGGGAGATTATCTAGGTCGTTCCGAAACTGTGCAGCACTGTATTAGTTAGGATGCCACCTAGTCATATGGCGATGCATTGTGTAGTTTCCGAAACTGTATTTTTTCTCGGTTCCTCTGGACAGTCTATCTTGACATATAAGGCAAGTTACGTATCTTGCATTTACTTTTTTCTGACCTTTGGGAATTTTAAAAAATTGCCAAATGAAGTTTTCTTTCCGGTGAGACGTCCTGGGCTGCTCAGGCAAAAACTGCCTCTCTTCGTGCTCGTCGTCCTGTTCCTCTTCTTCTTCTTCTTGTTGAATTATAACTTGAGCAGGTGGTCCACTCTTCCTTGGATGTGGTGGAGGTGGTGGGGAAGCACCAGCTGAAGCTACTAAAGAAGCCATTGCTCAGTGATCACAAAGGGTCTTTCTCTCACAATGATGAAAGTCAGAGTGAGGAAAGAAGGAGGGATTTTCATCATTTGGGAAAAACAAGAGTTCTCAACCAATCAAAAGTGTTCATTTTAGATTATATGACCTAGTCTTACATCATTAGGAAACCAAAAGTGAAATGAACCAATGAAAAGTGTTATTACCAAGTCACATGACTTGCTGTGTTTACGTTAAGCGCTTTGCAGTGCCTCCCGGTTTGCTTCCAGAAACCTGCGCTTTGCGACTCGCTTCGCGTACCAGTTCGCTAACGTAGCACGTCATATGACGTATCACGCGACAACGTGAAACGTCATGCGGACGGGAGGCGTCACGATGTTGTTTTCTAACGCGGCACTTGCGGTAAAGAAACGTTTACCGGCTCGCGGTCTATTTCGCGGCATCAAGGTCAGCTAACGGGAAGCTTCCCGATGCGCGAAGCGGGAACGAAGAAAAAAAAATATTTAAAAAAAAAATTATTCATAAACATATAAAATATATTTTTGGATTTAAAGAAGAATACATTTTACAGCTACAGATATTAGCTGTTAAAAAACCAATTAAATTCACAGAAAAAACCATAGGTTATAGACCATATATAGTTAGGAATTAGCATTTACAAAACCTTGAAAATTCACTGAAAAAACCATAGGTTATAGACCATATATAGTTAGGAATTAGCATTTAGAAAACCTTATTTTACTCACACAAAACCATTGAAATTCCATATATAGTTAGTTGCACTAACTATATATCGCGCACCCGCAATCCACTGCTGATGATGTCACATATTACATCATTCATGACATGGTCAGTGACATCACTGATGACATCACTGATGACATCTCAAATGACATCACTGATGACATCACTGATGACATCTCATTTGACATCAATGACCACATCACTGATGATATCATTCATGTGACAATACAATGCATCTCCTCACATTTTAATATAACCTCTGTTTCACCCAGTGTTAAAAAGAGAGTATAATTTTTGAAACCATTGACACACCAATACTAGTTACTACATACGCACTCACTGATTGCTACGTCTACACACACCTTCACTCATTCACCCATACAATCATTCATACATACAATCACTCATCTTTACAACACTATCATATGCACTCATACACCTATACAGACACTCACAGTCTGCCACTCATCCATGGAGTTACTCACACACCTAGTCAGTCCTGTAAAGAATCAATGACACTTCCATTTTCTTGTCTATACAGTTAAACATAGAGCACCTTACATTTTCAAACATATACTAACACATACTTACCTTCTTATACAATCATTGATACAAGTACAGATTGATCTGCACAGAGTCACACACCTCCCAGCTAGCCACACACACACTCAGTCTCCCATACAAATACTTGGGCAATCAATCAATAACCCATATAGTTACTCATATAGCTACTGATCAACACATGCAGCAGTTTACAGAACAACAGACATAATGATGCACAAATTAAGACAGTTTAGTCACTAACCCATGCAGTCAGTGAGACACATTTAATCACTCACTCATACAGTCAGTCATGCACCTACTAAATCCTTCGTCCAGACACTTACACATCCACTCATTCTTCAATATGTAAGACATATTTAAACTTTATAGAAACAAAAAATCACTGGATGTTGTTATCAGTGATGTCATCAGTGATGTCATTTGAGATGTCATCAGTGATGTCATCAGTGATGTCACTGACCATGTCATGAATGATGTAATATGTGACATCATCAGCAGTGGATTGCGGGTGCGCGATATATAGTTAGTGCAACTAACTATATATGGAATTTCAATGGTTTTGTGTGAGTAAAATAAGGTTTTCTAAATGCTAATTCCTAACTATATATGGTCTATAACCTATGGTTTTTTCAGTGAATATATATATATATATATATTACCTACTGGCGGTCGCCAGTAGGTATATATAGTTAGGATTTTTGAAAATTCTATGTCTAATAACTTTGGCGTTTGTGGACGGAATTGGCTGAAATTTTCAGGAAAATGGAACATTTTGTTTCTGAGCAGCCCTTGAAAATTTGGGGGGGGTTCGTCAAGGGGGGGCTGAGAAAAAAGGGGGGTCCCAAAACGTGTTTTTAACATTGAGTTTTCCATAGGGCGGTTGGCCTCACTTTTAGCCCGAACGGCTGAATGGATTTGCACGAAACTTGGCAAAATTGTAGGGACTGGTAGCCCGATGTGCCTTTTGTAGGTCTCAATATATGTGCTACAGTGGATTTTGAGAAATTAACGTTTAAAAAAAGATATATATCTGTAACAGCGGACCGGGCAGCGCTCCAGGACGCGTACTTTTCGCGCAACGGAGCTTTGTGAAGCGAAGCTGATTGGTTCTCCGGCGTCTGTCAACATTCCAAACAGTCCGTAGCGGCCGCCATCTTGTCTCTCGGTAGGATCGAGAGACAAGAGGAGGCCAAAGCGAAGGGGCAAATGACCATAAGGGGGAATAGTAGATCCTCGCTGACCCCCTACGTTTGATGTGGAGGTTTTAAAAGGGCCCCGCGGGGCAAAAAATAAATAAATAATAATAATCGAACGGCTGAATGGATTTGCACGAAACTTGGCAAAATATTAGGGACTGGTAGCCCGATGTGCCTTTGCTAGGTCTCAATATATGTGCTCCAGTGGATTTTGAGAAATTAACGTTCAAAAAAAGATATATATCTGTAACAGCGCTCCGCTTCGCGTACTTTTCGCGTTACGGAGCTTTGCGAAGCTGATTGGTTCTCCGGCGTCTGTCAACATTCCAAACAGTCCGTAGCGGCCGCCATCTTGTCTCTCGGTAGGATTGAGAGACAAGAGGAGGCCAAAGCGAAGGGGGAAATGACCATAAGGGGGCATAGTAGATCCTTCCTGACCTCTTAGGTTTGATGTACTATTTTGCCAAGTTTGGTGTAATTCCGTTCAGCCATTCAGGCTGTAGACGTATGTAAATGTCCTATGGAAAATTGCATGGGGAAAACACATTTGAAAGTGTTGAAATTTAGAACCAATTAAAATGTTAGTTTGGTTTTGTATTTGTGTGTGATGAAAGTTAATTGGTTATGTATATATTTCAAATGAGAGGAAACCACAGCCATTTTGTGATACTACTGTCTGAGGTACATTTGTGAGGAATTTTTGGTGGTGAATTTCTGGTGTTTGATTTACACAGTACTAACACTTCTCCTACTTTTAAAAAGGTGAGTTGTTAATTTGTAAGGGGAACTATGTTGTACACTTGAAGATAATTTGAAAAATGTTTTCTGTTATTTATTTGCAGTCCTTCTGTTATACTAAATACTTGATAAAGTTAGTTTTATATTATGTATTACTAAAAACGATAAATGAAAGTGATTATTTTTTTCTGCAATTTACAGCAAGCAATTTCAAAATAAAATGGCTCACAATGAAGAGACCGTGGCAATTTCTTTTGAATTGTCCACTACATTGATTGAAATTGAGAGCACCAATAATGAAATATTGTCACAAGGAGGAGATGACTTGTATGATTCCATTAGATTGATTGAAATGGACAGCACCAATAATGAAATATTGGCACAAGGAGATGACTTGAATGATTCCACTACATTGATTGAAATTGAGAGCACCAATAATGAAATATTGTCACAAGGAGGAGATGACTTGTATGATTCCATTAGATTGATTGAAATGGACAGCACCAATAATGAAATATTGTCACAAGGAGGAGATGACTTGAATGATTCCACTACATTGATTGAAATTGAGAGCACCAATAATGAAATATTGTCACGAGGAGATGACTTGAATGATTCCACTACATTGATTGAAATTGACAGCACCAATAATGAAATATTGTCACAAGGTGGAGATGACTTGAATGATTTTTTTGATCAATCTCTTGATGGCGAATTTATCGAATGTTTGGAGACCATAGAGTTACAAGAATCATCATTGCAGACTTTTCATGAGGACATTGCTGATGAGGACATGTTACTAGTTCTTTCAAATTTAGAAAATTCTGAAGAATAAATTTATATTTAGAAATCAAAAATTGTTTGAGACATTATTCATTTTTATTTTTAATTTATGAGGTTGTAGCGAAGTGATTGTAGTATAAAATGAGACTTATAGTATAGAGTGCAACATTTTTATGTTACATGGTAAGTTTACTCATATTTACTTCCCTTCTGCCACTATATTATCTCCAATGTGTATTTGACATCTCTTCTTCATCTCCGGCCTCCTTTCTCTCACTGTGGGGCATATTATCAAGGGGGTTTATCTCCGCTTTTTTGGCTTTAAAAGCCAAGAAAGCGGAGATAAAATTATCTCCCTATTACCAAGCTGTCGCTAACACCAGTTAGTGACAGCTAATAGGAGATAGCGACCATCTTGGGCCCCGCTTTGCATGTCAGTGATATTTATCACTAATGACATGCAAAGTGGGCGTGCCAAGATGTTAGCGACTGGAAACAGTCGCTAACATCGCTATCTCCTATTACCAACTTTTGGAGATATTCGCGCTAAGCGCGAATATCTCCAAAAGCTAACACCTGCCCTGAGCAGTTCTTCACCATGTTATCCAATGGGAGGTGGATAACATGGCTAAGAGCATTTGCTCGATAATGCATGAATATCGCTGACTTTTCAGCGATATTCATGCATTGCGGCCGTTTTTTATCGCATTTGCGATAAACCTTGCTAATAGCAAGGTTTATCTGCGATAAAAATCGCCGATGTGCGGCGATAATTTTTGTCTCTAAACAAGTTAGAGACAAAATTTTCGCTAGTTGTTGGTAATATGCCCCTGTGTGTCTCCGATGCATCTTATCGCTGCTATTTTGTGTAATTACAGAAGAGAGTAAAATAAAATAGTTCGGAACGTGAAAAGGGGGCAAAGTAGAGTACTCCTCACCCCCTAGGCCTTTTTAGGCGGTCCCAAAAGGATCAGTTTCTGCTTTCCTGAGAGATTATGGTATGAGTTCCATATACCACAATAACTTGCATTACAACATGCAAGATATCTATCTCCTTTTGGAGATATTCGCGCTAAGCGCGAATATCTCCAAAAAGTAACACCTGCCCTGAGCAGTTCTTAGCCATGTTATCCAATGGGAGGTGGATAACATGGCTAAGAGCATTAGCTCGGTAATGCATGAATATCGCTGAGTTTTTAGCGATATTGATGCATTGCGGCCGTTTATTATCGCATTTGCGATAAACCTTGATAATAGCAAGGTTTATCTTCGATAATTTCTGACGATGCTTAGCGGTAAAAAATTCGTTGGTAAGCATCGTTAGCGATAAATATCGCTCAACTTTGGTAATATGCCCCAACGTCTGTTAACGTTCGATTCGAAGGAAATGAGGAAGTGTTGAAAAACATTGTTTGCGCCATCTTGCCTTTTTTGAAATGCCACACTTTTGTGGTGCACGGCAGCCATTTTAGATGTCTTGACCAGACCCACTCTCTGCACGCTGTCGATTCGTAGCATGGTTCCTCACCCTCGCAAGCATCTTCCCCAGGCACTGGTCACCCCCGCTCTCTGTCTTATGCATGGGCAATAAACCTCCCCCCATCTGCGCTGCTCTTCCCTGAGAATCACACTCTGTGCCCGCCCGACACCTCCCTTTCGCCCTATTCACTACCGCACCCTCTGACACTCCTCTTCCTCTGTGTCCGATTGTCCAGGCTATCAGCTAGCCCTGCAGATGTAGTTTATGGCCCCAGCTGTAAAGAATCACCCCTCTTCAAAGGAGTTATAGTAGATCAAGGCCCACACCCGATGAGATCCGTCACACCACACGTGTTCCTACTATCTGAAAACCATCCTGTATTGTGATTGGGGAGGGGACCGAGCCTGAAGCGGAAGATTCCAGGAATGACTCTTGGTACATCAAAGTTTTTACAATTATGTGTCACATTAAAAATATGTAGCACTCCAACAAAGTAGTAGGAATATAAAACTGTAATAACATATAAATATATACAACAAAACAAAAACAGTAAAAACATTTAAACAACGAAGAGACCGTGGCAATTTCTTTTGAATTATCCAATAGATTTATTGAAATTGACAGCACCAATAATGAAATATTCTTGTCAGTAGCGGTCTGTTGTGCGAATAGTTCCAAGGCAGCAGAACGCGCTGAAATCTAGATGGCACGAAAGTGATGTCTAGTAAGTTGCCGCCCAGCAAATAACGGCGTGGGGCGCCGCGGGGGTGAGTGAGTCCAGTAGGCACCACAGCTATTCTTACCGGCATCGCAGAATTACTGCTGGGGACAATGCCTGTGCTGTAGCAGGGTCACAGCATAAACAAAAAGGATTTTGTTGAAGATGTTGTTGGTTTTAAATTTGAAAACAGTTCTGGTGTCAACTGCTATGCTAATGTAGTGGTTAATGTTTTGTTTTCTCTAGAAAATGTAAAAGAGGGGGAGGCAGTCCAAAGTTCCGTTAAAAGGGCAAAGGAAAGGATCGGTGGTTTGAACTATCAGTGAAAAAGGGGAGGGGGTGCAACAATTTTTCCTACCGGGTCACACTGTGCTTTCACCGGAACTGAGGTCTGCAGGATTCTAGTAATTCAAAGTGAGGCTGGCGCCAGCATGGGAGCGCCGACGTCCCGCGGATACAGTTTCGTCACTCCACGGGCGATCATGGCAGTCATTCCCCATCGGGGGTCGGAGACTCCCGCGGCTCCTCTAGAATCTTCAAGGTCGTGGAGGACTACGGTGGTGGAGTCAAGCAGTGACCGGGCCATTTCTTTATGCTGGGCCCGCTCTTGCCAGGTCGACCGCCATTTTGAGAGTTCGGTAGCTACTGGCGATCGCGGGGTCAAATGAGCGGACGGGCTCCACCCTGCCGGGCGAGACGTTGCAGCATGGCCACAGTGGAAGAACCCTTTTCCGGGCGCCTGGAGCGCTGAGGGTGCAGCTGGGAAGCCTCCACCTGGGGAGGCGGGAGAGGCCTGTTCGCACCGTCTCTCCCTCCCAGTGCACCCCACGGCGTCTCGCTTGAGATTTGTTATGGCCGGACCAGGCGATGAGGACGAGGGGGGGGGGGTCGGAGGCATGTGCAAGACATCCCCCCCAGTGTTGTCGCAGCCATTATTCAAGAAAGAAGAAGTGTCCCGTCCGTCTTCGGGCCGGGCTTCCGGTAGATGTCGGCCGGACGCCCCTGACTCTGGCCCCATGAACGGGTTTCTTGGTTTATCGGCTGCAGCCGGATCCCGTCGTCCTCGGCCCCCCGACCGTTGGTGGCCGGACCGGAAGAGCATGTGGCGGGAGTACCTGCAACTCTCAAGGGCCACCGCGGCCGGACTGGGAGAGAGAGGGGAGGGTCGAGGAGACATTCCCCCCCCCTGCAACTGTTCAGCGTTGTAAAGGCAAACCCCTGGCCGGGTCCCGCTGGCCTCGGCCTCTCCTCCGGCTACACTCTACGTTAGGATCTCCTGGCCGAGGCGTGGCAGCAGGAGCTGCCTTATATGGGCTGCTCCCGGCTGGGCGTAGCCGCAACCCTGCCTCACCTTGGAAGTTTCCAGAGTGGGGGCGGATGTTCTACTGACTTGCATTTTCCCTAGTCTATCGATTTTTTTGGCGTGGCAGGCGGTGGGACAGCGAGGGGTGATTTGGTTTCTCTTACTGTTTTTCTGGTCTCTCACCACTGGCATATTTTAACGTTTTCTTGTTTCTAGGACATTAATAGGTTTTATCATTACGTTATGTTATCGTTTCTTTGTTCGTTGTTTAATAAAAGTTCATGTTCATCAGTGGCCTACTGATTTTCGTTTTCCTATTCTTTTCTTTCCAGGTTGTTTCATGCTAAAGTTTCTGTTAACAGGATACAGTGATCACTTCGTTATTATTGCATATGTCCTTTTCACTAGGGGTGCTCTCTGGTCGGGCCAGATGACGTATCTCTAGTAAATGGTCCGGGTGAAACAGGTGCATCAATCAGTGGGGAGTAGATAGGCATGACAGATTACAACGGGGGAGAAAGGTCCGCATTACGTACCCTTTCACTACTTGCAAAGATTTTCCTACGTTTATTTGCAAACAGGGAATACCTCCAAAAAGAACGAATTCCCAAACAGTCAATGTTCGGACAATCAATCAATCAATGAGGAATGAAATAGGTACGACGTGTTAAAGGCTTGCGTTACCTACCCTTCACTATCTGAAAAGGGAGAGAGAATATTCCTATTCTTCCTCGTTTGCAGGCAGAGAAGATCCTTAAGAGAACCAACTTCGAACAATTCAATGCTCGATTGAAACAATCAACAAGGGGTACTGTGAACACAAATGAACGCCGCTTATGTACATACGCATTGCTATTTTCAACAGGTTGTTCCTAATGTTTCTATTTTAGCGAGGTCAAAAAGAGATCCCATTAGTGGCCTACTGATTTTGTTCGATTCCTTTTGTTTTTTTACACGATTTTTCGCTATCTGCAAAGACTAAACAGAGTATTGCGACTCTGTGCTTGTTTGTAAATAGAGAATGAACCAAAGAGAACAATCAATCAAATGGAGAGAGAAGCAGGCACGACGGATTACAAAGGGGGCAAAGGGCTGCGTTAACTACCCTTCACTATCTGCAAAGAGAGAGTACTCCTAATAGAAATGAGGGGTGGGGGGCAGCATTCAAAGCAGATCAGTGTGCATAAACACAAAAATGTTTTTACTTACCACGTACTTGACATTCGACAGCTTATGATATTTGCTATTAAAAAACCATTGAAATTCACTGAAAAAACCATAGGTTATAGACCATATATAGTTAGGAATTAGCATTTACAAAACCTTGAAAATTCACTGAAAAAAACCATAGGTTATAGACCATATATAGTTAGGAATTAGCATTTACATTTTATTGACATAAAACCAATGAAATTCCATATATAGTTAGTTGCACTAACTATATATCGCGCACCCGCAATCCACTGCTGATGATGTCACATATTACATCATTCATGACATGGTCAGTGACATCACTGATGACATCACTGATGACACTGATGACATCTCAAATGACATCACTGATGACATCACTGATGACATCTCATTTGACATCAATGACCACATCACTGATGATATCATTCATGTGACAATACAATGCATCTCCTCACATTTTAATATAACCTCTGTTTCACCCAGTGTTAAAAAGAGTATAATTTTTGAAACCATTGACACACCAATACTAGTTACTAGATACGCACTCACTGATTGCTACGTCTACACACACCTTCACTCATTCACCCATACAATCATTCATACATACAATCACTCATCTTTACAACACTATCATATGCACTCATACACCTATACAGACACTCACAGTCTGCCACTCATCCATGGAGTTACTCACACACCTAGTCAGTCCTGTAAAGAATCAATGAGACTTCCATTTTCTTGTCTATACAGTTAAACATAGAGCACCTTACATTTTCAAACATATACTAACACATACTTACCTTCTTATACAATCATTGATACAAGTACAGATTGATCTGCACAGAGTCACACACCTCCCAGCTAGCCACACACACACTCAGTCTCCCATACAAATACTTGGGCAATCAATCAATAACCCATATAGTTACTCATATAGCTACTGATCAACACATGCAGCAGTTTACAGAACAACAGACATAATGATGCACAAATTAAGACAGTTTAGTCACTAACCCATGCACTCAGTGAGACACATTTAATCACTCACTCATACAGTCAGTCATGCACCTACTAAATCCTTCGTCCAGACACTTACACATCCACTCATTCTTCAATATGTAAGACATATTTAAACTTTATAGAAACAAAAAATCACTGGATGTTGTTATCAGTGATGTCATCAGTGATGTCATTTGAGATGTCATCAGTGATGTCATCAGTGATGTCACTGACCATGTCATGAATGATGTAATATGTGACATCATCAGCAGTGGATTGCGGGTGCGCGATATATAGTTAGTGCAACTAACTATATATGGAATTTCATTGGTTTTATGTCAATAAAATGTCCAGCTAACTATATATGGTCTCTAACCTATGGTTTTTGCAGTGAATTTTCAAGGTTTTGTAAATGCTAATTCCTAACTATATATGGTCTATAACCTATGGTTTTTTCAGTGAATTTTCAAGGTTTTGTAAATGCTAATTCCTAACTATATATGGTCTATAACCTATGGTTTTTTCAGTGAATATATATATATATATATATATATATATATATATATATATATATATATATATATATATATATTACCTACTGGCGGTCGCCAGTAGGTATATATAGTTAGGACCTAGTTACCATAGGAAATGCCGAACATTCTATTGGGAATAACTTTGGCGCCAATTGAGGGATCTGCCTGTAATTTTCCTTAAATTTGCCTCGCTGTGCTCCGCTCCTTCCCTGAAAGTTTCGGGGGGATTCGTCAAGTGGGGGCCGAGAAAAAAGGGGGTCCCAAAACGTGTTTTCTCCATGTTAATTTCCATAGGGACATTCTGACAAGGCTACAGCTCGAACAGCTGAACGGAAATACACCAGATTTGGCAAAGTGGTAGGGACTGGTATGCAGCAGTGCCTTTTGTATGTTTGGTGTAAATCCCTCCAGTAGTTTTTGAGAAAATTGAATGTGAAATTGAGTCCAATGCAATTTTCCATAGGACCTTTAGACACGGCTACAGCCCGAATGGCTGAATGGAATTACTGCAAACTTGGCAAAATGGTAGAGCCTGGTATGCAGAAGTACCTTTTGTATATTTGGTGAAAATCCCATCAGTAATTGTTGAGAAAATTGACTTTTTTCAAATTATATATCTATAGGCGGGACACGGTGCGCTCACGGGCTTGCCCCATCCTTGCACTGTCCGTGCACGTGCGCGGACCTTAGCGTGCGCGCGCGGAATTCTGATTGGCTGTTGGACGTCTGTCAACATTCCAGTAAGTCGAAATGAGGAAGTGTTGTCCGCCATCTTGTTTTTGTGGCAGATGATAGTGGTTGTAAACAGAAGTGTAATAGTTGACAAGGAGGCAGGGTAGAGATTCCTGAGCCCCCTAGGCTTTGTCATGGTGTCTGTAAAGGACCCCAAAGGTTGAAAAAAATAAAAAAATAAAATAATTAAATCGCGGGGTTCGCGCTCCATGCGCGGACCGCGGCTCAAAAAGACAAAAAAGTTTCAGTGTTTAGATGTTGGTTGAGTGCAACATTGAGTGATGACTCTTTCACCTTTGGGTTTAGGTAGGTCTTTTGTGGAGAGTTAGTATGGTAATTGGTAGAGAGCATTGGGGGTAGGTTGAAGATTATGTGTGTTTGAATGTGTTGATAATTTGAACCAATTAAAATGTTACTTTGGATTTGATTTTGTGTGTGATGAAATGTGATTGGCTGGGTATTTGAATATGTACGAAAAATGAGAGAGAAACACAGCCATTTTGAGATTTTAGTGTTTGAGGTATACTTCTGAGGTGTGAGATTGAGACAAAATTACTGTACAACAGTTTTCTAGAAGGTGAGTTGTTAATTTGTAAGGAGAACTCTGTTGTTCACTTTAAGTTAATAGAAAAAATATTTTCTGTTAGTTATTTAATGTTTTTCTGTTATACTTATGGATTGAGTAGGGCAACATCAGATGCAGTGCTTTATATTTCTAATTCTTGCTTGATACTATACACTGTCCAGGGAAACACGCCCATTTTGTGACTATAGTGTCTGAGGTACTTTTGTGTGGAAATTTTGGTGTTCAATTTCTGGTGTGAGACTTACACAGTAGTAACTCTTCTTATAGAATTTAATAGTTTTTCTCTGCCCTATCTCACTCTTACCCTGCAACATCTCACTGTCTTTCTCTTTCTTTTAATAGTACACTAACATCAATAATGGTTGAAAATGAAGAGTCATTTGACATCGTTATAGACATTTTTGTGACTGTTATTGAGGATGTTCCTGTTGATGAGAGTAATCCTGAAGGAGAGCTTTATGATGGAGGAGATGGCATGGACGATTTCTATGATGAATCCTTGGATTCAGATTTAATGGAAGCTTTGGAGTTCATTGAGTTTGAGGATTTATTTGGGAGATTTTCAATATTGATAATGATGCAATCTTAGACGATCATTTAAATTTTGGAAATTCCCAACAATAAATTTAAATTTAGTAAATAAATATTGTATGAGAATTTATACTTAACTAAATGTAATTTATGAGGTAGTAGCAAACTGATAATTTTTTGTGTTACATAGTAAGTTTACTCATAAATACTTCCCTTCTCCCCAAAATGTTTCTTAAATGTGTATTTGACATCTCTTCTTCATGTCCTGCATCCTTTCTCTCACTGTCTGTCTCTGATGCAGAAGATTGCAACATAAGTAAGTTTAAAGAACAGCAAGTGTGTCTCACCAGAGCAGGAAATCATGCAGTAAGCGCTGTTTCTCTTTCTTTTAATAGTACACTAACATAAAATGATGAATGAAAATGAGGAGCCTACCAACATCTTCTTTGAAATAACAGCAACGTGTATTGAGGCAACTTATTCTGTGGTGTATATTGATCCTATAGATGAAACAAATCATGAAGAACATGAAGGAGATACCATGGCAGATTTTTTTGATGAAACACTAAGGGCCAGATGTAGGTAGGACTTATTTACCGATTCTTAATTACCGAATTTTACTGATTCGGTAATTAAGAATCGGTAAATAAGAAGGGGGGACATGTAGGAGCATCCAGATGTTTCATTTACCGAATCGGTAAAAATCTGTATTTACCGATTCGGTAAATACCGACCGGTAATGCCCATTCATTCCTATGGGCTTTGAAGCCCATAGGAATGAATGGGCATTACCGAATCTGTACCGAATCTGTATTTACCGAATCGGTAAATACCGAATTACACAAGGGTGCAGGGGGTGTCACTTTGACACCCTCTGGCACCCCCAAAAGAGGCTCGGGTGCCATGTGGCAGGCATACCTGCCCTAAGGGCAGGCCTGCCTGTCATATGGCATAGGTGTGCATGCACACATGTGCATGCACACCGGAATCAGTATTTTAACATCAAATTGAATTTGATGTTAAAATACCGATTCTGTAGGGCTTGTGGGACTCAGAGAGTCCCACCTACATCTCATAATTACCGATTCGGTAGAAATACCGATCGGTAAATTTACTGATCGGTAATTTTACAGAATCAGTTACACATGCCCCTACATCCCATTTCTGTAATACCGGTCGGTAACGGCCGAAAATACCGATTTTCGGCCGTTACCGACCGACCTACATCGGGCCCTAGATATGGAATTAATGTATTGTGTAGACGTTGTTGAGTTTGACGAATCATTTTCAGACACTTTGATGGATGAAATTTCTGATGAAGAAATGCTACAAGTTCTTTTAGATTTTGAAAATTCTGATAAATAAATTTTAATTTAGTTAAATAAAATTGTTTTGAAAATTATACTTATTTAAATGTAATTTATGAGGTAGTAGCAAAGTGATACAATTTTGTGTTCTTCATGTCCTGTATTCTTTCTGTCACTGACTGTCTCTGATGCACTAGTTTACAACATAAGTAAGTATATAGAACTGCAAGTGTGTTTTACCAGAGTAGGAACTCATGACCCCCTACGCCAATTCTGACCACACATTGAGAAAGGAAGGAATCATGTGAACAAATCTGTTTCTGCTTTCTTGAACGACTACAGTATGGATTCAATATACCACAATAACTTGCATTACAACATACAAGGTATCTACAGAGGAGACGATGTCCATTTCCATTTAGTTTTATTTAAAAATTCCAATAGGTCCGCGCACTGTGAGTGCTCGGTGAATGCACGGTGCGCGAACCCTTTCGCCGCCATTTTGTGGTTTCAGAAGAGAGTGAAAAATATAACTTAAAAACATGGGAAGGGGGTAGGGTAGAGTGTCCATGACCCCTTAGGCCTTCTCAGGGGGTCGTTCAAGGACTTCTAAGGTTAAAAATAATGTGTTTTTTAAAAAAAAATAACAGAAAGCACGATAGGTTCGCGCACGGGGAGTGCTCGGTGAGTGCTCGCTGCGCGGACTTCGGTAGAAAATTATTTAAAAAAATAAAGTTACAAATTATATTTGAGTGTTTACATGTTAGTTGGCTCTAAAAAGAGCCGTTGTGTTCATTGTGTTTTTTTGGTACCTACAAGTAAGTACCAATGCAGAGTCTGATGTTACAGAGATAGACTCTGTTCCCTTCATCAGTGAAATGTACACCATCTGTTCTGTAGATGCCTTGAATGTTGTAACGCAAGTTGTTGTGGTATATACAACCCATTCCATAGTCTCTCATGTATGCAGAAACAGATTTATTTACATGTTTCCTTGCTTTCTCAATCTGCGGACAAAATTGATTGGTCCAATTCCATTTTTGCCTTTGGCATATATTGGAATAGACAAAGGCAGTTTGAGGAAAAAGTGACATCAATTGTCCAAAGATGTCCTTCAATAGCATTTCCAGACCAACCCCAGTCAAAGTGCATACTTCATTCCACCACAGTGCACAATTATGAGGTCAGGATGTGGGAGAGGCATGAAGGATTTCACCAATGGTATCAATTGGTAACATCTCAATCCTCTCTGGCCAATCCATAAAAATCCACATTTGGTAAATCAAGGTTTAAAATTCCTCTGTTTGTTGCATACCTTTTAGACCAGAATACAAAACTGTGTCCTACAAACCATACTGAAGGCATCTTCAAGGCAGGTCTGGTTGTACTCAGATGAGGGCTGTAAATGAAATGGCAGTTGGAAAGCTTGCAGTTTAGAAACAAAAGAGGAGGACATTCACTGCACTTGAAGCTTAAGAAATGATTGGTGCTTTCTGAAAATGGAAAAGAGCATATTAGGGTGCATAGTTTTGTTTTTTAAAAGAAGCAATTCTATTGGTTCAGAAAAGGTCATTGAAAGGAACATTGCACATGATTAGCTGTTATTTTGAAAGCCTAACAACCTTGCTGGATTCATTTGCAACATAGTATAATGAACTTTTAAACTCTGTTCTTCCTTAGGTGGGAGTTACCATGGTGACAGGTTGAATGAGCACTAGGGGGATGGGCGAATATTATGTGAGTTTGAAAGTGTGGGAATGTAGAACCAATTGAAATGTTAGTTTAGTTTTGAAATAGTGTGGGAAGAGATTTCATTGGTTAAGACCTGAAATATGTGTGAAGAATGAGTGGGAAAGTGTGCCATTTCTGGATTCAGTGTCTGAGGTGCATTTCAGAGATTCTGCTTAAGAAAATCTGCTGTGTGTTTGACACTGTTCTATATTTTCAAAAGCGATTTTAAAGGTGAGTAATATAGAGAGAGAGCTGTTTGCAGTATTGGGAAGCATAACAAGCATATTGGTCTTCATTCCTGTTATATTTTGAAAATGAGTCAGGTTTCTGAATTGTAATGTAGTGTTCATTTAAATGGGTTGTGCTCTGTGTGTAAAATGATTTACCATGCTAAATGTTTTTTGATAACATGTGTGGCTTAAAGATTTTTGATAAGTATCACAGTGAGTGTCTGTGTGAATTAAGGAATAATATTTTTACCTTTTCCATAATGTTAGCTGTGTGTGCTTACAGTTTGTATTTTTTAGTTTATAAGGTAGACTTCTTTTTAAATTGTTTTTTATGCTTGGATTCAATGCTGGTATAGAGATAGTGTAATGGTTTCATTGGACTTGTAAATATGCTCCTTTTTTAGAAGCGCCTTGTGCAACCTTTAACATGGGTGGAAGTAGTGAATGTATGGAGAGGGATAGGAATAGCAGATAGAAAACCATATGAAATGGTGTGGGAGATGCATAAAGGATTTCACTAATGACATCAATTGAGATGGAATATAAGATAAAGAGGGGCATATTTACAAGCCCCTTGCGCAATGTTTGACATGGGTGCAAGCAGAAAATGCATGCAGAGTAATAAAATTGGCACACAGACAAGAATATGAAATGCCATGAGAGATGCTTAAAGTGTTTTGCTAATGGCATAAATTGAGATAGAATATACAAAAAAAGAGAGGCATATTTACAAGCCCCTTGCGCAATGTTTAACATTAATGCTGATATAGAGATAGTGTAATGGTTTCATTGGCATATTTACAAGCCCCTTGCACAATGTTTAACATTAATGCTGGTATAGAGATAGTGTAATGGTTTTATTGGCATATTTACAAGCCCCTTGCGCAATGTTTAACATTAATGCTGGTATGATAGACAATTTTTTACAGCTGAACTCCTCTAAGACGGAGATTCTGTTATTTGAGAAAGCAGTAGAATTGTGGAGCACCGACTGGTGGCCAACAGAATTAGGGGAACCCCCTGCCCCTAGGGGATGGGCAAAGAACCTAGGGATCAAAATGGACAACAATCTTTCAATGGAAGAGCAGGTCAAAATTTTAGCAGGCACCTGCTATAGGACCTTGAGGTCACTCAGAAAGATCTTCCCTTGGATCCCTCCGACGGCAAGAAGAACCCTGATCCAGGCACTTTTGATAAGTCTCCTGGACTATGGCAATGCTTTGCTGGTAGGCGTGAGGGAGGATTTGTTGGCCAAGCTCCAGGTGGTGCAGAATACCGCAGCCCGCCTGGCACTGGATAAACCAGCGCGAACTCCCTCCCTTCCCCTGCTACAACTTTTGCATTTGGCTGCCTGTAAGAAAGTGTGACATTTTGAAACTGCTTTGTATGGTCTTCAAGTCTCTGCATGGACTGGGTCCGTCGTTTTTGGCTAAAAAGATTGAAAGTTACCAACCAGGAAGACAACTCAGATCGACTAACCGCAAACTGCTATGCGGCAGGAGAATCATGAAGGTCAAAATGGGAGGACGTGCCTTTTCCTACCTGGCCCGACACACTGGAATAGGCTTCCGGAGTCTCTCCATGCCTGCACTAATTTTGTTCATTTTAAAAAGCTACTTAAGACCTGACTGTTTTGAAAATTGACTGCACACTTCTCCTCCAGCTGTTTCTTTCTCAGGCACCGAGATATCCCTTAAGGGATGATTTGTGCACCTTAAAAATGAGTTTAATAATAATAATAATAATAACAATGTGTGTGGTCTGCTCAGCCATCTCACGTTCTAGATGTGCCAACCTGACATTAATGTCCATTATAGCACGGCAGTCCCGCATGGTAAATGGGACTACATGATCAGATTCTCCAGCTGCCAATGTAGGTTGTCCTTGAGTCTGTGAGGGGGCACCAGAATGGGTTGCAGAGACTGAGGTTGCAGGCTTGTCTCGGTGTACTACCAGGGGAAGTGCAGATCCCTGCCCATGTTGGGACCCACGCCTGTCGCCAGAAGTGCCTCGTCTGGCCTGTGTCACACTCTGGCTGTGTCCTTGGCCTACATTGGGGACCGATTTCCACCTACCAGCTGCTCTGTCTTCTTGATATCTCCTCGACGTGTTTCGGTATCCCTTTAACACCTTGCGGATGTGGAGATACCTGTCCTTCCTGACCCTGAATGTATGGGCCTTCTCTGGCAGCATGCTGTCTGTCGAATAAGAGCAATGAACAAATGTGAGTCACGAAGACTATGTACATTCTCTACATTGAACACAGTAATACTGGGCCAGTGGAACATGGGAGCCTACACTCTAAGAAAAGATAGTGAAGTTTGAGAATAACATGTACATTGCAATGTAGAATCAATAATCTGTTACAACATGCTGTCAGCACTGACATGACAGTGCATGGCATGTAACTGGTAGAGTCACACCCCCATGACTATATGGGGCATATGTACAAGCCACTATCACCACCATAACATCACTTTCAATGACATTATCATGGAGCAAGGGGCTGCACCTTATGTACAAGGCAGCATTAAGGCACATAACATGGCTTAACACTGCCTTGTACATCAGGCACCCTTTCACACTATGGTTAGTGTGAAAGGTGCATCCAGTGGGTGTTGTGTGGGTCGTTCCAGTGCAACACTCATTGTATTTGACGCTGTCCTCTATGTACAGGGGTGGTCTACATAAGAGGCAGCAACAGGTATAAGACCTTGACAATCCAGGTCAAAATAAGTCAAAGGGATGATAACCAATGAATTTCTCAACACAGTAGATTCTTCAATGTGTGCTGCCTTATGCAGAACACATGCAATATGCAAAACACCATGTTTCGTAAATGTACATAAAGGTGTGCCTTCCTGTACATGAACCACTGGGTATATGTACTAGGAAGTGGTGGAGCATGTCATTAGCCTCCTTGGCTCAACAACACTCTCAGCCAATTTAGAAACCCAAGGCTGCACCGTATTATTAAGAATATGGTGCTGCCTTGTCTTTCATCCTGCAGTTTTGCGAGGTTTGACTACTTTGCACCAACGCAGGCACCCTTGCACAAGAGTGAAAGGGTGTCTATGTGCATGTGACGATTGTTCATGTGTAGGAAGGTGTCCCTCCATGCACAACACCAATCCTGGAGAAGCCCTACTGTCACTTTCACTGGTGCTGCATTAAGCATCACACATGGCAAAACAACATTTGGCGTATGAACACTGACTTGTACATGAGGTGCAGCCCCTCTTGCCAGCACTACCTCACAATAAGTGACGTAGTAGTGATGATCGGGACCAATATGGTTTAATCCACATTTTTGACCCTGCTGAAATTTCTAAGCACAGGACTGTATACCACTAAATTGTGCAAGACATAAGTAAGGCCCCCCTGTAGTCAGAAAAGTCATTGAGATTTGATGGTGAATGTTTTTTAAAAATTTGTGTTTTAAAGCCCAGCATTGTAAAAGGTATTATGTGTTAAAACATGTGGATTAGAAGCATGTCTTGAAACTGCATGTTTGGTAACGTCACAGATTCTGCAATAGTGACTTGTACATTAGACCTTAAATCAAATGAGGGGAATGAGTCCAAAGAAACAGCTTTACAACATGATTGCAGTGACAAAACATGCCAATTATATACACAGGCCCATCTTTGCAAATTGGTGGGAGAACGTGCCATTGGCAGACTTGGCTTTCAGCTACGCCATGCAAAACTTTCAAAGCTGTTATGCAGCATACATACGATAGTACTATGCCGACCTGTATCTGACACCGCACAGCCAGAAAAACACTACCTACTTGTGTATAATGTGGCATACTTGTACATTCATCTCAGCCAAGGATGTACACTCATTCCATGTCTGGTCATACTCATCACCAACACCACTCACATGTCTCCTCTTCTGTCTGTATGCTCTGGAATCAGCATGCATGTACTGTATAGACAGAACACATTGATATGTCTTGCATGGGGATGTGCAAATATACATCAGGAAGACATATGCATTCTTCCATCTTCACTTACTAATTTGTACACCCGTCACATTTCCACCAAATCTATTAACATTGAAGTCAAGGTATATGTGATACCCACACACACTGGCTGGTACTAAGGGCATGATTTGATCCTGACATTCATCACATCTCACATTGACAAAATTTAATGTGTGTACTCACCAGTGGCGTGTGGGTCCCTGAAGGCGTTGATGTCCCCCTGTGTGATGAGTGGTCTTCCGGCTGTGAGACATAAACCAAATATGTGTGTTGGTAACCCAAACAATATTTCACCCTGTGTCCTAATCATCATCATCCAATCGATCACCCTCAATGCTCTGTAACTGTACTTTTGCAGTTCATGTGACATACATGATAGTGTAGACTTTGCCAATGTCTGAACTGGGGTGGCAGAGTGGGCTAAAGAACGGTGATGGATTAAACCCAGATCTTTTGACTGGGTGTGAGTGTTTGATTGATTCAGATGCTCCGTCCATCACCACCCCCTTTTGTACTGTTATTACAATAAGTCATGATAATGCGGAGTGAGGGCAAACAAGACAATCATGCTGCACATTCACACATTTTGCACAGACAACTTGTGTGACACATTCCCAAGACCCTGTTTGGCCAAACATAACTATGCCCTACATGCTCTTTTGATAATAACATCAATCGAGAATGCACAAGGGTGTATCAAAACTATTGATGATGTATGTCACTCTTGAGAAGTTATATGCTAAATACAAGGTACAAGGGCAGCGTACATAGTAATCTGCGCCAACATGGGATGTTAGTGAGTAGCTGTTCCTACCTCAGCAAAGGTCAGAGAAAAGCATTAATCTTCATTTTGTATTATCTTTACATGTGTGCTGCCTTGTTCAGCTTGATCCCAAGTGCAGTGTGAATATGTTGCAACATGAGAATGGCAAGGTAGAAGAGCTCTAGATTGAATGTAAGCAGTGCTGTGTGGTAAGTCAGAGAAGAATGAAGTAGATGATGTCAGCAATGCAAAGGGACCATACCACAGACCCAATTGTGTAGTAAAGATTAATGGGGTGGAGGTAAGATTGTGGGTGGATTTATGTTTGCCATACACACTAGTTGATAAAGAAGCTTGGTGCTGTTTTGGGTCAAGAAGAGTACAAACATGGAGTTAGTGGGATATTGTGAAACAAATTTACTCGTGATTGGGTATTTCCAGGCTCAATTCAGTTTAAAAGTCGGTTATGTGTGTTGGAAAGAGGAACAGTTTTACTGGGGTGGTGTGAACAATGTGTATTAAGAATCGTACTGAACCCTAATGACTGTGCACAAGTCTTGGAGTTGGAACAGGATGAAGCAGGAAGATGGGTGAAGGAGTTTACTGTATTGTTTGGACAGAGTTGGGATGATTGAAAAGTTTATAAATTAAATTATTTTGAGAGACTGCTATGAATGCTATGGCTCATATGGTGCATAGTGTGCCCATTGTGTTGAAAGATGCATTAAGGGAGGAATTATGTAGGTTGTTGGTGAATGGAATTATAGAACATATTGATTCCAGTGGCAATTGCACGCAAATATAATGGGAAGATTGGGCTGTTTCAGGATCTCAGAGTTCTGATTAGCAATATATGGGTGGTTCTTCATCCCATACCCAATATTGGAGAATTATTGGCTGAGGTCCGAGTATGGCGTTATTATTCAACACTCGATTTATTGAGAGCATATCATCAAATATCGATACACCTGGAATCTAAGCATTCAACATCATCCATTACACTTAAGGGAGCATTCGGTTTTGTGTGGATGCCCTTTGGACTGGCATCCATTTCTACAATATTCCAACGTGTCATGCAAAGTTTGATATCTTGTGTTAGCTATTGTAAACTTTTTCCAGGATGACATATTGGCATGGGCAGCAAGCAAGGAGAAAATTGATGATTTATTGTAAACATGATGTAGTATCCTAGAGGGAGTAGGCCTCATGGTTGAAGTGGACTCATTTACACCTCCAGAAGTGGAGTATTTTGGTCATACCATTTTGTGTGAGGGTATAAGCCCAAAGCAATTGAGAAGGCCTCGTATTCAGAAGATAAAGATGCTTAAGATCCTTCTTAGATTTGCAGGATATTATGCCAAGTTTGTGAAGCATTTCTGATAGTGAAACCTTTGAGGGTTTTAATGAAAAAAGTACAGAAGTATGTGTGGACACAAGAGTATCAACAAGTCTTTTGAAGCAGGAGACCACACAATTGTGGCTACTTATGTGAGTATGTACGGCCTAGAAGTGGTTTTATTGCAATTTTGTGAAGTAACTGAAAGGGTGGTAGCATTTGAGTAAAGCACAATAAAAAATGCTTTAGCAAGTTACTCCACCATAGAAAATGAGGCATTATCCTGTTGGTGAGGCATCCAGCATTTTAGGAATCATGTGTGGGGTACAGAATTTGAATTAAGGATGAAACTCAAGCCATTGGTGGATGTGTTTACTACAAAAGGAGTGGGAAAGGTGTCTCAATGCTTTGCAAAATGGTTATATAAATTGCAAATGTTTACATTCAGTGTGAAGCCTGGGACAAGCAATATGAATGCTGATTGCCTATCTAGGTTACCTATACAAGATGTAGAAGAAGAGGATGAAGATGAGTGGGTCATTGCTGATGTACTGAGCAATGGTTTAAAAACTGTTTCAGAAAATGAGTGGATAGAAGTAACAGCTAAGGATTTGGGAATGCAGAGAATTATTAAGTGTTTTCCTAAGAAATTACCAGTAGCTGATGAGGTGATGTTGATACTAAATTATAAGGACGTGTCGTCGGAGTTGTTATGTCACAATGGAATAGTAAGGAGGGGAGAGAAATTGGTAGTGTTATTTGAGTTGAGGGAAACGATGCTGGCGATACAGCATGGGGGTCATGGTGGAATACCTTTTATGAAAAGTACATAAGGGATTTTTGTTGGCCTGTAGTAGATTATGATGTGGAGAAGTTTGGAAGAGGTTGTCTGAGTTGTGCTTAGGTGATAAGTCAATATCCAAAAGGGTGATAGAATACACACCTTTGTCATCGTAATGTATCCAATCTTAAAACAGATAGTAATCCATATCTGTGTGCTTACTGGGCATGCGCCTTGCCCTGGTGGCACGCTGATTAATTTCATGTAGTTGGCCCCAAGCACAGTCGCACAGCAACATCATGAATATTCAATAATACTCAATTCAATACATAATTGTCAATTTTTCTCCTTTCTTTTAACGCTTGATTTCATTTTTCAAATACTTTTTCTGTTTGAGTCCACATATAAGGTTACATGCTATTTAAAAGCTTCAAATGCTCTTGATGTGCCCATCCATGCTTCTTTCAAAAACACAGTGAAAATGCATCATACATCATAAATAGTATTTCGCATTCCAACCCAATGCATTTCGGGCTTCAACCAACCCTTCTTCAGGGGTAACTGGAAATTTAAATATAAAAATCACCATTACTATATTGTCCTTCATCATAACATAAAACAAAAGTCTATACTTCCCTCATTTCATTAATTCAACTTAAATAAGATTCTGCCAGCAAACCCCTTCCCTGTTTCTATCCTGTGATTCTAAACCCCCAACCAATTTTCAAAATCAATCCCCCAGTGCCAAACTAACCCTCGCAGACATCAACCCTGTGTACACCCTTTCACTATCCCATAATTAATTATCCCAACCGTAACACCACCTCCTCACGCACCCCCCTCCTGCCTCCCAAGATTCACAGATCAAACCTCTCTCTCCTCACTACTCTGCAATCTTCCTCTATACTCGCACTCTATCCATTTCATAACAACCGCACTCGTTACCTACACATCGCACTCCCATCTCTAACTCCCAAATTCAACTCTTCATGCTAGAACCACTCCGCTCTCCGCCACTTAAAGTCAAACCTACTCGCATCATACTCCAAACACCCCTACATCAAACATTCAAATTACCTGCAAAACCTGAGTCCCTCTCTCAACTCATCATCAGACTCCGTAAAACTGTGACTACCCCCACGTGACCACTCCATTTTAAACCATCCAACTGGAACCTAAACCACTCCCTCCTCAGTGCTTAGGTGATAATGTACCCACATAAAGTGTAGCAGACATTGCCTATAAATGAATGTGGTTCATTTGAAGTGGTGAATACAGGGTAGAAGTTTGCCAAAGTGCTCACTGATTATTACTTGAAATGGCCGGAAGTGAGTTTAGTGGGGGAAGTGGAATTTAATTTCATAATTCAGTTTTGTGAGGAACTTTGTCATAGTGAAGGGTATCCTGAAGAAGTGACCATGGACTGTGGTCCCCAGTTCGTATTTTAGAAATTTGAATTGTATTTGTTCAATGTGGGGTTAAGCAGGTGAAGGCGGGAGTGTGATATCCACATGAAAATAGTTTAGTGAAAAGGTTCAATAGAGTGCTGGGGGAGCATGTACAATTGAGGGTGCAATGTGGATTGGAGTGGAAGGAGCAGATTAAGAGGCTTCTGTGGATGTATTGCACAACCCTGCACTCCACTATGGGTGAATGGCTATTTGTGTTGTTGTAGGGAAGGAATTCATTTATTAAAGGGGTTCCTGGATGGATGTGTAGAGGTGAGAAGAAGAGAGCTGACAAAGACACGTTGAGAAAGAGAGTGCAAGTAAAACAAAGGAAATATGCTGAGACAGAAGGTGACAAGTTTAAAAGGAAAGGATGTGAACATGTGAGTGGAGATTTTGTGGGCATGTGTTTGTAGGTGCGAAGAAAGGAGGGTCAAGTGGATCAGTGGCTAAAAGAGTGTGAAAAGTGGGGGAACATACTGTGATAATGGAAGATGGTAAGAATTGGAACTCAAGGAATGTGGTCAGTGTGGCAAGATGGAAATAGGAAGATGGAGGAATGAAGGTGTAAATACTTCCACATCATGACGTGAGAGTCCATTGATTTTGTAAGTGAATATTTGCGTTAATACAGTTGAAGTATCATTGGTTGTATATATATTTTTCTGACTGGTGTTAACATGTGTGGGAAATCATTTGTTAATTACATATATTTGTAATTCTGCAATTATTATGGGGGAAATGTGTTGTATTGTAAATATTGCATGTGTTGGAGATAGAATATGGAATGTGGAATATGGATTATCTTGGTGTCCTTTGACATGCACTGCTGTGAGATCACCACAGGCAGTTTCTGCATGATATGGAATGCACAATGTTGTGAATTCCAAAGTGTGCAGGAACGGGAAGTGCAAATGTACAGGGGGGCACAACATGGGCCCTCCTGCATGAACACCTTGGCCCATGAGCACCATGGGCCCCCCTTAGTTTCCTCACTACCACCATTTCCATGGCTGATCACAACCATGAAAAGGTGCTAAGTGAGGAAACTCGCAATATGCTTACGGTGCCTCAGCGGCACTGCCAGCGTATTACTTCCTCAGACCGCTGCCACCACCTCGGGTTCGAGGATCCCCAGCAGTTGCAGCGGTCCCGTGGCTGTCCAACTGTCCAAGTCATAATAAGGCAGGTAGACCACCAGTGTGGTGGTCCATAGACTGCCACCATGACTACGGAGGTCCAGTGGACTGCCATAGTTGTAATCAGGCCCTTAGTCTTAACTAGCACTCAGCTTCTCACGTAAAACCATAACCGGTACTGAATATTGATTGTGAAAATTACATTACTGCAAATGGATATGAGATCCATGCTTTACCAATGAACAAGCTTAAAAAGAACTGTCTATAATGTAAATGAAGACTGACGTACAGTAACAGAAGCCAGGAAAACTGCTCACCTCCATCCATAGTCCAGCCTTTACCTGTGCTTTAATGTGGGGTACTGCTGTATGTGTGGATAACCTCCATATCCCATTTAATGTGCAACCTTGTGGTAAAATAACAATTCTTGTGTGTAGTATCCCATATTGGTATAATTAAAGATGAAAGTACTTTCTGTTTACTTAGAAAAAAGTGCTAGGCTGCACAATGAATTACCATGCCTGATGTTTATCTGTATGGGTTTTGAGTCTCTACCCCCACTACCTCCCTGTGAAAACTTTAACTACTCACCATCGCTACAGTGAGCGTCAAGTGAGGAATGGGTGTTGTTGGCCCTGTATGCCGAGCCATAGTAAGCTGGAACTCATGACACAAGTGCTAAATGACCCCAGCCACAATAGTTGAGGCCCAGAAGCCTCTGCATGTCCTGTGCCACCCATGGACAACCTGAAGATTCATGACTTATTCCTTTATTCGTGCCAGTAAACATGCTCAGCTACGTTCATCCCCAAAAATATTTTGTATGCCATAGCCTCACATTTTCATCATAGGCCCACACACTCAGATGTGAAATATCAGATGTCCTGATACTTATACCTCTTCAGCCATAGATTTCATACCAGTCTTCACCTTGCTCTTCCAAATTGTCCCAAGCTGTGATGAGCAGCAAAAAAAAATAGGCTACTCTTCTGAAAATTTCTGCCTAACGATATGGTCGGACCCAGAAAGCAGGTTTACATTTATGAAAATTGACAAACAGGGCACGGGAGTGGCAGTGGGTTTAATATTCACTCTGAAAGGAGTCAAATCTAACTTTCTTGATGTTTTCCTACGAATTAAGTAGCACAGAATGTGTTGTAAGTGGCTACTCGGACTTGAAGATCCAACCTGCTATAGACATCTTTGGGAAAGTCAAAGCTGGCAGTTTCAGTGACAGGTCTGTATTAAGAGATGTGAAGAGAAGCCAGATTTTATTAGGACTTTCGAGAATAGCATATCTGTGAGGTAGACAATGCATGCCTCTTTTTTGTGTCCAACTAACACACATGAGAATAGAATATTGCTTATCACATGATAACTTCCAACAAATACCTCTCGATTTGCCATACTGGAAGAGGAGTGTACTGTTTCTTGACCTGGGACACATCTCTCCGGCAGTAAAGAGGTTGTGACTACTAAATACAAATACAAAGTGCCTGAATAGAAGAAAATAGATATACACAAATTAATGTAAAAAAAATATTTAGAAGAGAATGAAATATCAGATACTTTAGGTTGCAAGGCAGGCTCACCTGAAAAGTATAATAATGAAAGACACCGCCATAGCCAGTTAAACTTTGAAAAAAAAACAATTACTCTCAGAAAATAGTATATTGATATTGACTACTGATTGCACCACAACTCCCTCCATATGACTGCAACATAACCTGAGGCTGTTGACCTAGAACTGGACATGCTGCATACATCACAGGCTGAATACACACTAACGGGGAAAAATTATAGCACAGAAAAAAGACGCTGAAGTGAGATTGTAACATTTCTGTGTTATAATGTCATTGTTCAAAAAGACAGTGGTTACTGTTAATACTGGTTTCCTTGATTGTCTTCTTACTGTAATAAAGCGCTATTAAAGCCTAAATCATTTGCTGACTTTTTCAGTCAATGATATTACTGTTACCGCTTAAAGACTTCTGAGTTGAAACCCAGATTTCTGCAGTTTTGAAATGTCCACGGTTGACTGATTAAGGTGTCTCTCTCTATCATGCACTGAAAAGTCTACAAGGATGCAGAAACAGCAAATATGCAAATTTCTGAAGCCAGCAATGACACAACAACCCCCGTCTTTCAGCTTGAAAAGGCCCCTATAGGTTAACAGCAGCCTAATATCACATTGACTGGAAACCATTGGCCAAGGTCCTGGATGACATAGCATGACAGTGATACCAAATCTCATACTTGTGTTGAAAACTGATTTTGTCCCTAGCCACTCATTCTGAAATAACATTCCAACCCTAATACATGTATGTGGTAGATGAGGGAGGATGATGATCAAAAGGTGAAGATATTGCTAGATGCAGAGAAAACATTTGGCCAGGTTGAGTGGGTGTACCTCTTCTGGACTCTTGAGTTTGCATGATTGGTTCCTAACTACGTTTTGGATGTGAGGTGAGTGTCTAGGTTCGTTGTCCAGTTTAAATGTGGTGGTTTCTTATAAGTATGATTTATGGTGAATAGGGGCACCCCAAAATGAGGCCCACTTTCAACAATAATTTTAATTTGCACTTGGAAGACTCTGGAATTTGCATACAACAATCATCAATAAACAGACTCCTACACCAGATAATAGAAGATAATGCTGATTACTCACAGCATTCTTCTCACATTAATCGACTGTGTCCTTGAATCAATGTTTGATGGATTTGATAGCATAATTCTCTTAATTATGTGGTTGTGGACTAAAAGGGAGAAACAACTATTGCCAACAAGTATCTCCATTATGAGGGACACTATAGCTGGTTACCAATGAACATTGATTCCCAGTAACCTAAAATACCCAGGTATACTAATTAACCTTCATTTAGAAAACATGGTCAGTGACTAGTACAGGTTAATAAGGTAATGATTTAACTATATTTTCAGGATGATGTGCAACTTACTTCTTTGGTGAAGTTGTGCACTGTTGACGAACACATTAGATTTTTAAATTGTACAGATTTGAAATGTAGCTCTATGCAGTCGTGATCCGACCCAGTGGCAGTGTGCCAACACCCCCTTAACCACTCTCCAGTGACAAAACTCTAAGTGCTTCATTCAATTTGTTGACAACAGACCACCCCATCATCTATTGATAAAACCAAACAGGGACAATATTCCCAGAATCCTGAGAAAGTCATAAAAATGAAGAATGTGCCTGATGTATTTGATGTAACTTGACAATACTGATGTTGCAATCTGGCATTGGTCCATTGAGATCATCAACAATAAAATCCGGCACAAACTGAGGTTACTCTCAATTTACAATGGTGAAGTCAGTTCACACCATCTTGTCAGGAGAGGGACTAGTTGGATTTGTTGCTAATGCTTCAGTGGTTAAGGGAAACAACACTTAAATGTTGTATTGTTAAAGCCTTGCATGATTGACCCAACCTCGTACAAGCTTACACTCCACAGGCTTAATTCTGACCTGTGCAATGGGCCTCCGTCTAGACTCAATAGGACCTACCCACACACAAACTGCATTTTGTAGTAGATTAATAGTATATTTGTATCACCAACATACTGTAAAATACTACATATATATCCAAGTGCAGAGTTCTACACATCCACCTCACCTATCTAGCCTGCGTTAACTTCTCCACCCCAACTGCAGAGTAATAAATATGCAATGGACAGAGAGGAATGGTTGGAGAAAGGGGACAGCTTACAACTAAAGGTGATGCATTTAGGGAGGAGTAACGAGGAGTTTAGGGAGAGAGAGGGAGGGTTTTAGGGAGGAACATGCACTCACCCACAAAAGAGTAAGCCTATTGCTATTAAAAACTGCCCTTCTATATTTACTACAGGCTAAAAAAAGGCCCCTAAACAATTACCTGCAGCACCACAGATAACAAAGCACCCGTAATGCAATACCCTATGGACTTTTAAAAAAATCCCTAAAAGAACTGATGTTAAAATCAGTTACATTAATGAAACTATGTACAAACTTACTTAAATACATTGCATTTATATTAAAAAAAGTTTCTAAATAAAGCACATGTTTATGTTATTTTAAAATATTGCACCCCCTATTAACCTTTAACAATGTAAGATTGCTATTTATCATAAAGAGTTATATTTTGAGCTATTTTAATATAATGATACAAAATACTACTTTTTACTCTAGGTGGGATTTCCTTTAATTCAGCAAATAATTTTTCTTTTAGTTTGATATATTGAAAATAATTACAAATGGCATTTAAATTAAGTTATTTAGTCTGTGAGTTTGTTTATACTTGCCTACAGTTAAAAAAATATACAAAATGAACCTTAATATACAAAATAAAAATATTTCTTCTAATTTAAAAATGAAAAGTTTAATGACATTTTATAATTTTCCCTTTACTTTACCATACGGAGATATCTGCCCTGAATGTGAAGTTCTACTCCAATTATGTAGCACATTAAATATCGCTCAAAATAGCAACTTTGCGGTTGTATTTGACATTTCTACTGACTTTATTCCCCTATCAGGGGGTAGGGAAATGTAACTCTACACTTTTGAGTAACATTACACTTGTAAATGGTGGATAGGCAGAAGTAGTACTTGCCCAAAAGTATAAGAGTAACTTTTCTTATAGTAAATCTACGTGAGTAGATTTATATTGTGACTAGGGCCCCTTGGTGTTGGAGATGCATCTCCTGGACCATGACCATGTGGAAACACCTTTGTCTTGCCCCAGTCAGAGCATATACTTGTCAGAAATATGCACCAACCTTTTTGTTATGCTTTAAACCTTAACTGGATGAACTAAACTTATCCAACATCAGCAAAGTAACAACCCACTGCAGAAGGTGGAGGGCTACTTTTTGGCCTGTTTCAAAGATCTTTACCCTTAAATGATGGAAAATTAAGGAACCTAAAAACCATATTTACTGGATATCTGAAATGTCTTTACAGCAACCTATGAAAGTCTTATTTAGAAGCAACTGGATCAATTCACTATTCTTGTTTGCAGCAGGGGACCTCTCATCTCAAGATAAGTGTTTAGCTCACCTTCAGACACCTCCCTTTTAGAGCAAACTGACTGAATCATTCTTCCAATCGCTTTGCAAAGAGATCTCACCACTTTGTTGACTGCAACTCCCTATGTTTATATCCTTTGCAACTATGTTTTTTAAAGTTTTGGATACTATGCTACATCACTTATATTAATGTTACACTTCAGTAATTTCTTCATCCTTTTAGTTTATCCAGCTACTTCTCTTCCAACTGTTTCTCCTACGGCTAGTTGAATATTCACATTTCATCTACTTTTCTGACTACCTATTCCCATTCTTCAATCTCTCTTTTCATCATGTAGTCTTCATATCTCTGATTTGCATTTGGGATTATTGGACTTGAGAATCTGCAGTGTTTGCAATTGGCCCAGTTGCTATCTACTATGCTTTGGTAATTTTTGAAGATGTTCAATAAAGTATTGTTTTTAAAAACAGTATTTTTCAATGAATGTTGTTTGTAAATTAAACACATGCAATTTTGGCAAGTGACAGTCTCTTCTTGTTTAATAGATTTGGATCATATGTCTGTTATTATTCCATTTATTTTTTATCTTATGGAAACAAGTATTTCAGATAAACTACTATAATTGTTAAAAGAAGAAAGTCTGATAAAACTGTGATGATCTTTGGGTGTGATTACTTAACTGAATCAGTGTTTTGAACCTTTTATTACTTTCTTACCATCCTAATTGCCTAATTATGACAAAAAAGCCTTTGAGGGATGTGGCTGAATCGCCTGCAAGATGGCCGCGGGCTTCTAGAGCTCCTCAGCACACTGGGGCCCTTTACTGTTGTAGTACAGCACCTTGACGCCTGCGGGCACAGCCCCAACATCCATGCAATCATGGGGGAAAAGGTATTTTCGGTCTTATGACGTTTTTAAGCCCTTTTGCCTGTATTTCCCCTCCGCATCACCTCAGTCACCTCATGCCTGTGGCCACCATTTTGCTTCCTACACAGCTTGTCAGCATTTTTATTGTTTCTCCACACTGTGTCTGTGCTTTATTGCTTCTACTTGCCCATTATAATGCTTCTCTTGTTAAATAAGAAGTGAAGTGCCTCAATTTACTCATCAAAATTCCCATTTAACTCATGCAGCATTCTGTAAATGCATCCTTTGGTTGCTAGCCATCTAAAGCAACTGCTTCTGCTTTTCCTAACCACAGAGCGCAGGTGAACTTGCCACAGGTTGTTTATTACCCTCCATCCCTTGCATATGTTTTGACTCAGCCTTCATATGTTGTCCTGACCAATATCCAACCTGCAAATAGTCTTTATAAAGGACCTTTGTGGCATTCAAATGTGACTTGCTTTGTTTTTGGAGTATTCATCCAGGCTGTCCCTTGGAAGTCCCAGAGAGCAGCGTTTCTTGCATTTGGTCACTTTATTCTGCAATATTATCTGCTCCATACAGTAAAGTCTGTAGTGTGTAACAGGGGTTCGTTTTGCTGCACTTCCTCTGCACATTTAGAAATGTTACCAGGGTTGTGTTTCCGGTCTTGGGAAATTCATATTCTTCTGTTATACTCACTTATGGAGTCCTCTTCATCTTCTGGTCAAAAGGCTTCTACCTCATCTGGAAATATGCCCTCTATCCCCAAAGACATCACCACGACCACAATATGACACAAAAAAGACCCTAGTTCTCCTACTAAGTCTCCTTTATCATTGACCCTGGATGACTTTATGGAAGTATAAAACTTCTGAAACCTTTTGTCATGGACACCAATTCTGCGCTTCAGCGGATAGAAGAAAAATGGTCCAATCTCGAATCCAGAGTGTCAGAGATAGGGCAAAGCATTAGCAAAATACAAGATGTGGCATTTGAGTTTGAGGGTATTTGCGGGTCTAAAAGAACAAACATAGGATTTGGAAAATCGCAATCGTCACAATATTCTTCGAATTTATGGAATCCCTGAAGGGTTAGAAGGTTCGGACATGCTAGCCTTTCGTAAGCTGCACATCCCGAAGATAGTTAGGCTTAAGAAGCATACAAATCCTAATCTAAAATAGGCTCTTACAATTGGTCCTAAGTCTCTGGGATCTTCATCATCTGGAAGTCCAAGAGGAATAATTGAGCATTTTTGGGAATATACTGAACTTTTTATGGTTTTATCAGTGGCTACGCAGAAGAAACAAGTGCTCTGGTCCGGTCAAAGGGACTTCTCCTCACAGGACGTGGCTCGTGCAACTGTAGCCCTTCAAAAGGAATTCCTTTCTGTTCACCCCGCTTTACCACAAACTGTGTGGGTCGGGCGCGGCCAATCGCATGGATGTGTGCAACATTATTTGAAACGCAGTGTTTCTTATCATAATTCTCCAATTTCAAATGAAGAACTCAAACTCTTATTCGTTAGATTATGTGATTTGTTTTCCTTTGTATTTATCCTTCAGACGCCTGAAGAAGGGTTGTCACAACCCGAAATGTATTGGGTTTTGGAATAAAATATTGCATTGTGATGAAATCATGATTGACACATGAACCAATAAAATAATTGAACAATTAAATGAAGACATTCATGGGATGATTTGAAATTGTAGAATTGTAATAAGAAAGATTGCACTTCAAATAAAGTTGCACACATCTATGGGATTGGCCGCGACTGACTGCTAGACACAGTGTAACGGATAGAGTAGCACACAACTAATTTGGAAAACTTTGGATAAAAAAGGAAATTGCGAGTACCACGAAAAGAAGGATACATTTATTACACCCTGCTTTACGCCCATGAATGGAAGATATGGCCTAGTAAATCCTTGTTTTTTCAAAGTGACTTACAAAGATTTGATTCTCCATATGACCTGCAGCCTGCTAAATTTCCTTTCTAAGTGCAAGGTTGAAGAAATGGGACTTGGAAATAATGGAAGTGTTTTTGTTGTTGCTCAGTAATTGATATGTTGTTTTACCACCATCCATAGCACTCCCATCTCCTTCCTTAACGTGTATGGCCCCACTGGCAAGGACATACAATGTTGGGAACACATGTCTCATATCATACACTCTTCTCCCAGCATCAATCTTATTGTGGGAGGTTATTGTAACCAAATTATGGAACCCTTTACTGATAGAAAACCTCTTGCCTGATATTTTCCTAACAGAAAGCAAGAGGCTTTCTAAAATACTATTCGATCTAGGATTTAGTAGATGCGTGGAGGATTTATAATCCGGAGAAACTAGAATGTACCTTCTATTCCCTTACCAACAATTCCAAATCAAAAATTGATTATGTTTTATAAACCCTCAATTACATCCCAAGCTCCTGTATTTTCCTTTCCAATTTGATACCTGATAAGGTTTTCATATATCTCTGCTACTTTTTACATTATCAGCCCTTTTTACACAGTCTGCACCATTCATCTCCCTTCCATGGTTTTACTCATAAAAATACAGAAATTCTTTTTACTCAAGTGAATTCTACCTCACATCCACCCATCAAATGAGACACCTGTAACAGTCTAGTCTGGTGGACTTTGGAGGACTCTCTGATTTTCCCTTTCCCTTTTTAGTCTCTGGACTATTTTACGCACCCTCCTCACTCTTTTACATCACCTACCATTAACATTCTATTTCTACCCTATTTCTGATCCTTATCAAGTCTTTCTCACCCTTTTCGTGCCTTCCTAGAATCCTGCATATGGCACAATAAATATATTAAGGAATTAAATCTCACTATTTGTTGGAAAGATTGGGTTACTAAAGGAATAATTCAGGTCCAACATTTAGTTCAGGGGACACATCTCCTTTCCTTTTATGAAATGCAAACCAAATTTGGCCCATTTGATACCTCCACTCTTAAATATGAATCATTAAAAAATTCTCTTACACAATATATCTCTTTGGTTTCTTGGGATCCCCCTTCCACTTCCAATCTCTCTCCAGCAAAATCATTTATTTCCCTATATTTTAATGCCTCCTCCATATATAAATATCCCCACTATTTTGTACCTACGCACACAAAATATAAAATAGAATTTTTATGGCAATCAGAATTACAATACTTTCTCCACTCAAACTTGGAATTCCATTTGGCGAAAAATTCACCTTACCTCATATAATGCCATAACTATACAAACCTTATACTATTTCTATTAAGGATTGTTCTCCACTCCTACCTCTATATGCATATAACCTGTCAAACTCATGTTGGACCTGTGCAAATACTCCAGGCACATATTTACATTCATTTTTTTACTTCCCTTATATTCATTCTCAATGGCAGAGGATTTGTAGAACAATCTTAATTATGTGTTCTATTGAATTTCCTTTGGATAGCAAATCTATTTTTTGGGTAGTTCTCCACCTACTTGGATCTGTGCTAAAAAAATAGGAATGTTTATGGACTTGCTTATTGTGGTTGTTTTTCAATTCGTTACATCTAACTGGAAAGATGCTACCAAAATTACTTTCACTGGATGGTGGAATTTACTCTGCCACCACCATTAACTCGACAGAGCATCAGCCACTTCTACACATCAACTTTTTCAGAAATACATTTTCTGGTCATCACTTACTACTTACCTTTCTACTCCTCCCGCATGGATCCAGGACAGTATTTTCATTTTTCAACCTGCATGAATTTTACATTTATTGTTTATAACATTCACAGGTTTTAATTGTTATCATTGTGTACAATTGTTTTGCTAATCCATAATCCATTATCTTCTCTTCCCTCTCTTCTCCTTTTCGTTTCTTTCAATATTCTTTCTTTTCCCTCTTAATACATAATACAAAATGCAGTATTTCTAGGATTCTATTTTTATTAGTTTTTCTTCTTTGGTTTTAGGTCTTTATAATGCAGTTTTAAAAAAGATTTACTGATGCTTTAATTGTATTATAGTTATAGTTCTCTGCATTATTATGTTAATATTATCCTCTTTCTCGGTTATCATTTTTGATGAAATTATTTCAATAAAGCTTTTGTAAACCTACAAAAAAGCCTTTGTGCTGCAATATTTAGTGGAAATATTTATTTTAAAACTTTGCAAGGAAAAATCTATGCTTCACGTTAGAGGTAAAGGAAGCAACATTCAATGGTGAGACTATTACTGGAACTATGTTTTTTTTGGTTTGGAGGACGTTCTGATATTCCACCATAATTAGGGATCTCTACTTGCCTGGCAGAGATCTCAGGACTCTCAGAAGTGCAGCTGCCATCTAAGCTCCTTTGAAGGCAGTGTAGGTTTGCTGTGTGGCCACTGTTTTTAATGTGCTACTTTGCAATCCAGGATTTTAAACTGGAAAAGGAAAAGATTTTATGCTCATATTGTTACCAAAATGAATAGAAGTACATCAATAGAAACAGTTGATCTGGTATGATTTATTTAGACAGCACCACTCCAACTCAAATCACAGCTTAATGAATAAGAATACACCAGGACCACAAGTTTGAGGAGTAAAAAAACAGGACGCAAACCTAGGAGCACAGAGAGAGACAGGTTGAACAGAGACATGGCTCTAGAATCCTATGTACCTTTGTGGATGAGTGAAAATAGGAAAGCTTCATTAGCAATAGCAAACATACATTTCAGGTAGGCAGGTTTGATGTGATGTGTCAGATTTGGCCCACTGGATTGATTATTTTGAATTTACTTGGGCAGATTGTACATTAGTTTTGCTTTGGACATCTAGGTCTGGGGATTCAGGTAATATGATGTATTGCAGGATCTGTGACACAGAGTATTTGAATGTGTTGAGTGAATTAGAGGTACTGTGAATGGAAGAATGCTCTGAAGAATCGGGCTTTGGTGTATGTGTTGATGTTTACATTAAAAGGCATATTCAGTGAGGTGTAACAGGTTGATATGCAGAGTAACTCTTGGGAGGAGAGTGCTTGGGAGCGAGTAATGGAGCGTGCAACATGCAGACTTTGTGTTGTCTTATGCAAGTGTTTCAGGTTCAGTTCAATGACAGACATTTCATGTTGAGGACTAAATAGGAGGTTTGTGCTCTGATGATTAGCAAGGGGCTGTAATGAAGTATGAGGTGAGTAATCACATCTCTTGTATTAAGTATTCATTTGTGTGGTTGAGTCCCTCTATAGAATGTCAGTTTTCATGATATAGTTTTTAAGCACTAACTGGACTGACTCTAGAGATAGGTTGACAAAGGGATATTGTATTGATAGTGGTGGGTTGTGGGGCTGGTCCTTGACAGTATTTTGGCCTTTGTCAATGTAGTATCAGCTTTTGATCCTGGCTACCTTAATTTTTGCTGTCATTATGCTGCCTGGTTCCATTTCCCAAGGGGTGTGTGGGCAATAATAGAGAAAAAGGGTGAGCAGAGGAATATGGGGTAGGGTGGCATGTAGGGTGTCATAGTCGATAGAGATGGTAGCCTGGATGGAAAGATTGGGAGCATTTAGGGTATCAAGAGATGTGACGGAGATATGGAAGTTGTTAGCTAGTGCATTTTCCTACAGGGTGATGCACAACTCACCTTTCTGGTTATGGGAATCTGAGATAGTAAGTTATTTCCTGCAATGTATGTTAGTGTTCTTTTTCACTAATAAGAAAAAAAACATGGTATATCGGTTAACAATAGTATGTTCTAAACAAAAAAATAAAGGATAGGTCAGGTTTATTGGAACCTAGATCATGAATATGGTGCTTTCCATCTGGTAAGGTCTCCAGTTGGCTGTCAAGGTTTGATATTAATATGGAGTCTGAGCTGGTGTTTCATGCATCCATACAAAGATCACACGAAAACCATGACATTATTGTGGGACAGTCAGGTACTAACTCGTCGTTTGTGAATACCAAAGGAAAAACCATAAACTTACACAAAAGTATAACTTTATCTTTGTAAATCAGGCCCTTAGGGAATGATGGAAAAGTAGTTTGCTATGCAGATTAATTATACTTACCAATGTAAATGTGCAATTGCCTTCCATGCATTTTACTTCCCTCAAGTATTTGCGAGGGTGCTAGTTATTATCACTGGCTGTATTTACCACCGGCAGTGACAGCGAATTGTAATACTACAGACATTACCATTTTGTTTAGCCATAATATTAATTTAGCTATGCTTTGCTGCCAATGGCAGTGCATACACAATAAGTGCCCAGTAACAGAAATTCTAGTTTGATACCATAATGTTATGAATTTCATTTATCAAAACAACTTTCATTACTGTGCCTGTCTCAGACATCTTTATATGATGGTACGTACATTGAGATTTAAAATACTCATCAAGCCAAATAACTGTGGTTGCAAAAGAAAAAAGAATTTGGGTCGTTTATACAGTCCTACGGGGAAGTTCTCTTAATAAGACTTTAAACACTTTGAATCAGTCCTCCAGGCATTAGCATATTGACCCACTAAACCACCGCCAACTATCACCTCATAATGATGTTTAAATGCAAAACAGAAATCAAAAAACGGTAAAGGAAGTCTCCGATAGCATTTACTTTAATAGGTGCAAAGACACTTGATGCATAAACTACCTCTCCCATTTTAGCAAATTACTGCCTCCTCCATATATAAATATCCCCACTATTTTGTACCTACGCACACAAAATATAAAATAGAATTTTTATGGCAATCAGAATTACAATACTTTCTCCACTCAAACATGGAATTCCATCTGGCGAAAAATTCACCTTACCTCATATAATGCCATAACTATACAAACCTTATACTATTTCTATTAAGGATTGTTCTCCACTCCTACCTCTATATGCATATAACCTGTCAAACTCATGTTGGACCTGTGCAAATACTCCAGGCACATATTTACATTCTTTTTTTTACTTCTCTTATATTCATTCTCAATGGCAGAGGATTTGTAGAACAATCTTAATTATGTGTTCTATTGAATTTCCTTTGGATAGCAAATCTATTTTTTGGGTAGTTCTCCACCTACTTGGATCTGTGCTAAAAAAATAGGAATGTTTATGGACTTGCTTATTGTGGTTGTTTTTCAATTCGTTACATCTAACTGGAAAGACGCTACCAAAATTACTTTCACTGGATGGTGGAATTTACTCTGCCACCACCATTAACTCGACAGAGCATCAGCCACTTCTACACATCAACTTTTTCAGAAATACATTTTCTGGTCATCACTTACTACTTACCTTTCTACTCCTCCCGCATGGATCCAGGACAGTATTTTTATTTTTCAACCTGCATGAATTTTACATTTATTGTTTATAACATTCACAGGTTTTAATTGTTATCATTGTGTACAATTGTTTTGCTAATCCATAATCCATTATCTTCTCTTCCCTCTCTTCTCCTTTTCGTTTCTTTCAATATTCTTTCTTTTCCCTCTTAATACATAATACAAAATGCAGTATTTCTAGGATTCTATTTTTATTAGTTTTTCTTCTTCGGTTTTTGGTCTTTATAATGCAGTTTTAAAAAAGATTTACTGATGCTTTAATTGTATTATAGTTATAGTTCTCTGCATTATTATGTTAATATTATCCTCTTTCTCGGTTATCATTTTTGATGAAATTATTTCAATAAAGCTTTTGTAAACCTACAAAAAAGCCTTTGTGCTGCAATATTTAGTGGAAATATTTATTTTAAAACTTTGCAAGGAAAAATCTATGCTTCACGTTAGAGGTAAAGGAAGCAACATTCAATGGTGAGACTATTACTGGAACTATGTTTTTTTTGGTTTGGAGGACGTTCTGATATTCCACCATAATTAGGGATCTCTACTTGCCTGGCAGAGATCTCAGGACTCTCAGAAGTGCAGCTGCCATCTAAGCTCCTGTGAAGGCAGTGTAGGTTTGCTGTGTGGCCACTGTTTTTAATGTGCTACTTTGCAATCCAGGATTTTAAACTGGAAAAGGAAAAGATTTTATGCTCATATTGTTACCAAAATGAATAGAAGTACATCAATAGAAACAGTTGATCTGGTATGATTTATTTAGACAGCACCACTCCAACTCAAATCACAGCTTAATGAATAAGAATACACCAGGACCACAAGTTTGAGGAGTAAAAAAACAGGACGCAAACCTAGGAGCACAGAGAGAGACAGGTTGAACAGAGACATGGCTCTAGAATCCTATGTACCTTTGTGGATGAGTGCAAATAGGAAAGCTTCATTAGCAATAGCAAACATACATTTCAGGAAGGCAGGTTTGATGTGATGTGTCAGATTTGGCCCACTGGATTGATTATTTTGAATTTACTTGGGCAGATTGTACATTAATTGTGCTTTGGACATCTAGGTCTGGAGATTCAGGTAATATGATGTATTGCAGGATCTGTGACACAGAGTATTTGAATGTGTTGAGTGAATTAGAGGTACTGTGAATGGAAGAATGCTCTGAAGAATCGGGCTTTGGTGTATGTGTTGATGTTTACATTAAAAGGCATATTCAGTGAGGTGTAACAGGTTGATATGCAGAGTAACTCTTGGGAGGAGAGTGCTTGGGAGCGAGTAATGGAGCGTGCAACATGCAGACTTTGTGTTGTCTTATGCAAGTGTTTCAGGTTCAGTTCAATGACAGACATTTCATGTTGAGGACTAAATAGGAGGTTTGTGCTCTGATGATTAGCAAGGGGCTGTAATGAAGTATGAGGTGAGTAATCACATCTCTTGTATTAAGTATTCATTTGTGTGGTTGAGTCCCTCTATAGAATGTCAGTTTTCATGATATAGTTTTTAAGCACTAACTGGACTGACTCTAGAGATAGGTTGACAAAGGGATATTGTATTGATAGTGGTGGGTTGTGGGGCTGGTCCTTGACAGTATTTTGGCCTTTGTCAATGTAGTATCAGCTTTTGATCCTGGCTACCTTAATTTTTGCTGTCATTATGCTGCCTGGTTCCATTTCCCAAGGGGTGTGTGGGCAATAATAGAGAAAAAGGGTGAGCAGAGGAATATGGGGTAGGGTGGCATGTAGGGTGTCATAGTCGATAGAGATGGTAGCCTGGATGGAAAGATTGGGAGCATTTAGGGTATCAAGAGATGTGACGGAGATATGGAAGTTGTTAGCTAGTGCATTTTCCTACAGGGTGATGCACAACTCACCTTTCTGGTTATGGGAATCTGAGATAGTAAGTTATTTCCTGCAATGTATGTTAGTGTTCTTTTTCACTAATAAGAAAAAAAACATGGTATATCGGTTAACAATAGTATGTTCTAAACAAAAAAATAAAGGATAGGTCAGGTTTATTGGAACCTAGATCATGAATATGGTGCTTTCCATCTAGTAAGGTCTCCAGTTGGCTGTCAAGGTTTGATATTAATATGGAGTCTGAGCTGTTGTTTCATGCATCCATACAAAGATCACACGAAAACCATGACATTATTGTGGGACAGTCAGGTACTAACTCGTCGTTTGTGAATACCAAAAGAAAAACCATAAACTTACACAAAAGTATAACTTTATCTTTGTAAATCAGGCCCTTAGGGAATGATGGAAAAGTAGTTTGCTATGCAGATTAATTATACTTACCAATGTAAATGTGCAATTGCCTTCCATGCATTTTACTTCCCTCAAGTATTTGCGAGGGTGCTAGTTATTATCACTGGCTGTATTTACCACCGGCAGTGACAGCGAATTGTAATACTGCAGACATTACCATATTGTTTAGCCATAATATTAATTTAGCTATGCTTTGCTGCCAATGGCAGTGCATACACAATAAGTGCCCAGTAACAGAAATTCTAGTTTGATACCATAATGTTATGAATTTCATTTATCAAAACAACTTTAATTACTGTGCCTGTCTCAGACACCTTTATATGATGGTACGTACATTGAGATTTAAAATACTCATCAAGCCAAATAACTGTGGTTGCAAAAGAAAAAAGAATTTGGGTCGTTTATACAGTCCTACGGGGAAGTTCTCTTAATAAGACTTTAAACACTTTGAATCAGTCCTCCAGGCATTAGCATATTGACCCACTAAACCACCGCCAACTATCACCTCATAATGATGTTTAAATGCAAAACAGAAATCAAAAAACGGTAAAGGAAGTCTCCGATAGCATTTACTTTAATAGGTGCAAAGACACTTGATGCATAAACTACCTCTCCCATTTTAGCAAATTACTTTTAATACACTCAGAATTTCAGTAATGTCTAGTTAAGGTTTCATTATGACATTTCCGTCTCTAAAATACTGCAACATTTCCAGCATGTTTTTATAAAATGTTAGAGTGTGAGAGATTCACATTAACTACAATTGCTGAAATGACTGATGTTTAAATCCAAAGACATTATTAAACTTCATTATATAAAAAAGGAAGATGTGGGTGGAATTGTAGTTTGATGGCTTTGTAATTTGCTTTACCTTTTCAATATACTTTTCAGTTACATTAACTGAATCATTTCATCTTATGGATGCAAAAAAGAACAAAAGGAACGAAAACATGCCCATTAACTGAAGCAGTGCAAATGTACATAGCTAATGGAAACCATTTTGACATTTGTATTTGATTCTATGCGGAATCTACTGGAAAACTTTCAATGACATATTAGAAAAAAGCTACATTTTATTTCTCGCTAAAATGCAAGTAATAGACTTCGAAATTACCTTTGTACTGAAAGTATTATCTGCTATGAATGAAAAAATATTTTACATTATGCGAAGCTAATAAATCAGCAAAATGGAGCAACGGTCTGGAATAATAAATCAAAAGAAAGCGTGAGAGAGGGAGAGCGAGCGAGAGAGCGGGGGCTGCTGGGAGGAAAACACACACAAAGAGATGAGGATTGTAGGGGAATAGACAAATACAATGTCTGTAAAGAAACAGATAAGGAAGAGGAGAGCGAAAAAAGAACACATTAAATGGACAGAAAATAGGAAAAAGGAAACCCATCTGCAGAGAAGGGATATGTAGAAAACATGGGGCACCCTGGGCAAAAAATAAGAGAAATAATGTCGTCGTGTATTGAACATAGTAAATGTTTCACGTTTTTGCAAAATTGTTCATTTGCTATATGGGTTTTCATAATTCATTCTTTTAAAAAAAAAGGTATACCATGGAAGAAAATGAGCACTAGATTAGGTCTATGCAGATAGCATGCTGTATCACACAACCCAGTTCTCAGGTCTCATAACAGGTGTGTACGAATCCAGATGATTTTTATATTTAAACACGGTTGATGAATTATTAACACATTAAAGCATCGCTTCATTCACAATTATGGACTCTGTTTCAATTATAGGTCAATGAGCCATATGGTTCCACATATTCTGGTCTGACCAAAACTCAAAATTTGTTAAAAAAAAATGTCCATTAATGTGCCTATTATAGCTGCCTTAGAAGGATGCCTGTGCGAACATCTCGGAAAATTCCTCTGTCAATACTAACTGCTTTACATTTGTAAGAAGTAGCTCTTGCGTGTACCAGAGTATTATAATTGTATTCCTCTACTGAGGTACTGTTTACCTGCTAAATTCCCCAGTTCACTGGTGGAGTCGGAGTAGCCAGAGTAATTCCTATAGTTGTCTCATTTGCATTTTGAAACTGCCGTGCACAGGAAGATTGGTACAATCATTTCCATATTTACATCTAAGCTGTGTAGAACTCTCATTGGGGCCATAGTTGTAAATCATAAAACATGGATTTGAGCTCATTCTCTCTGAAGTAAACAAACAAAAAGGTTAGGGCTGGTATGCTTGAATTCATCTCTTACTCTGGTAATTATTCAGGCAATATCGCAGTCATCATTCGTTTGCCAATAATGCTACCTCGGATTAGAACCAGTCATGTGTAAATCAGCCATGCTCGTGCTCCGATATGATCCGTCCAGCCCAACTATTAAGCCAGATCCTCTCTAATCTGTAAACAAGCAACACAGGGCTTATTTTGCCATGGATGTGGCTCTTTAGTCAAATGCAGGTTGGTTTCTGTGGCAAAGTGACCACAGGACCCATGGATGGGCATAACCATCACAGTTAGGGCATCATACTGAAGCAAACAAACAAGTAAGTGATGGATGTAATTCTTAAATTAATCTCAGCCACTGGTAATTATTTAGAGCCGCATCCCAGGCGTTTTGCCGTCAATGCTATCTCAGATTAGACAAAGCTATATGCAAATCAGCTTTAAGCCTGCTGCAGTGCAATACCCTAATTCTGATGGGTAAGCCCCGAGGCGGGTCCCATAATCATTGTGCCACTGGAACCAATTTGCACGGGACAGACAAACCCCAAACAGGGCGAAATTGGTCTTCAATTGTTTTTGTTCCAATTCAGAAAGGTCTTGGCCTGGCAGATTGAACTGGACTATTCCCACTAGAGTAAGGTGAAGTCTAAATTGTGTATAGCTCGGTCCAAAACGAGGTGGAATGATGTGCTGAAAAACATGGATTGAAATGTGCTCTCAGTAATTACCAGTGGCTGAGATTAATTCAAACTTTCTATCAATCACCTATTTTGCATACTTCAGTGCAATGCTCTAAGTGGGGCGGATATGTCCAGATGTGGGTCTCATGCTCTCTGTGCACTGAAACAAGCTGACCCAACTGATAAGCCCCAATCAGGGCAAAACTGGGCTTGGGTTGCTTGTGTTCAGGTTAAGAGAGGACCTGGCCTGCCAGTTCGGGCTGGATTGTTCTTTTTGGAATAGACTCAAAACTGATTTACATATTGCTGGGTCCAAACTGAGGTAGTATGGTGTGCAAAATAAAAATGGACCGGAATGTTGCCCCAAGCAATTAGCATTCGATGTGATTAGTTCAAGCGTTCCATCTATCACTTCTTTGCCTACTTCATTCTCTCCACCACCACGATGGACCTTTAACCTTGTCAAAGGTGAGAATAAATCAGTATCTAAGGTTAGAAACAAGTGGTTGGAAGAATAGGTTCTTCAACAACAAGAATATTTTACCTAGGGAGAAGAGAAACTGAAAATGTTTTTAAATACAGTTGCTGCATTGAGAGGTATTTTCATATGCATAATTGAAAATCATGCAAACTTATGCATGGAAAAACGTCATTGCAATTGGGTTATTCACATTCATAAAAGAAGTGCAAAACTAAGCCTAGGAAACTATGACTATGACTCTTGGAGGGAGTGCTGCGGGGCAGCGGGGCGGCGGAGGGGCGGGGTGGGGGGTGGTAAACTCTAGCATACGGCCGATCAGACTTAGGTAAAGAAAGAAATAAATAAAACGAATTAAATTGTGCACGCTGCAATACATTTGCATTTGCAACGCATTTGGCGTAAATTTGTTTCTTATTTCTTGGACATCTCCCTTTTCTTCAGTGCTGTGAATCTTATCATTCTCATTCTTATAGTGTTTCTATCAGCCCTCTCCAATACATGAACCCTCTTGAGGTGTAAAGAACAGAGGGGTAGATTTACAAGCCCCTTGCGCTGCCAGTACGTCACCTTTTGCGTGGCACTGGTAGCGCATTTCTCTGCCCCATATTTACAAGGACAGGAAAAGCCACTCTGCGTGGCTTTTCCTGTCCTTGTACGGCCCCTTTACATGCAGCACTTTTAGCTTGAAAGGGGAAATCCATGGGTGTTGCTGTGGGTGTTCCAACGCAACACCCATGGAACCAGACACATTTCCAGATTTATGAGGAATCGTCAGTGTACAGTTTTGCTGAAGCAAGCAAAAAGATAAATAAGGCCTAGAGTGAGCATGGCTGATAAAGCACCATTCTGGTTTCAAAGCACTACTTTCTCTGAGCTGAAAGATCCACACAGCTTTCTTGCACAGAACTTTATCTGAACATGTGACTGTGTGCTACTCAGTACACTTAACCCCTTTTTCAAGTGTACTGAAATCAGATCAAATTAGCATTTCGTAAAGCACTTAGGGCCAGATGTACGACCATTCCAAATTGCGACTCGCAATTTGAGCTCAATTATGAGTCACAAATTGCAAGTCGCAATTTGGAATGTACAACAGTGTCAGAGACACTGATTAAGATTCCCAATGGGGTCGCAAAATGCGAAGCTCATGTATATTAATGAGTCACTCGCAATTTGCGACCCTATTTGGAATGGCTGGCCCTCCCAGCGATTGTGGCCTGCTGGGATAAACAGACCTCCATGCCTGGGACTGCTTGTCAATAAAGCACTTTTTTTTTAATGCAGCCCATTTTCCTTAAAGGAAAACGGGATGCATTAAAAAAAACAAAAAACTTTTCGTGCCATTTTTTAAGGGCAGGCAGTGGTTCCTGGGACCACAGCCCTATCCTTAAAAAATATTTTTAGTGCAAGTCACAAAGGGGAAGGGGTCCCCATTTACGACCCCATTAGCACCCTCTTGAAGAGGGCAGTACATTCCGAGTGTTTTGCCACGGCAACTGTGGTCGCAAAACATTGATGCATGGATACAGAGTCGCCATTAGGAAGGGATCTCCCCTTCCTAATAAGAAGCCTCAAAACACTATTTTGTGAGCCACAATTTTTGCATCTCGCATAATAGTGTTTGTACATAACCAGGTATGTTTTTGTGTGCACAAACGGGTCGCAAACCAGATTGCGTACACAAACACTGGTTGTATATCTGCCCCTTAATTTTTTTCTTGGATGAACTTCCATTTTTGGCTCCGGTGTGGAAGGCAGCCTGCAAATTGTGCACTAGGCACTTATGTAAAAATGGTCAACCCGCAGTTCTGTCTGTCTTCTTTGTGGCATGAGTCTGGCTTTGCAGAGGCCAGGGTTGTTGTAGCTCCCTGTGTTGTGTAGCTCCCATATCTCTGATAGGCTCTGCACATGGGAATGATATACACTATAATTTTGACATAGGACTGAGGTCAGTATGTCTCTATCGAGTACATTGAACTTAATTACTTGAGTGTGCCAGCTAACTCAGAGGTCACTAGAAACTTCGTGAATAAACAAGAAGGGATTAGTTTCTGACAACTGCATAAACATGACAACTTTGTTTCCCTTAGAATCGGAACAGTCTCTGAATCGTGGAAACAATAGATAACAGTTTCACTCAGTCAATCGTGCATGCTTAGTTTCTACAGAGTTTACACAGAAATAGACGGTGTTTCAATAAAAAGGGTTTATTGAACAGTCTTATTTCTCGTGCACGAGATATGAACTGCTACAATCGTAAGACAGAATGCGAAGTAAAATACGTACAGCGTTAGCAAGATAAAATAATACTGCAATAGCATGGTTTGTAGCTATGAAATATAGATTCATAAACATACATACATAAATAACACAGGCTAAAATGTGAGTATTTATTTGGTGCTTCTAGCTAGTTCTACCCCAGTGTACCTAAACTAAGTGTAGTATGAGGTAAGAAGTAGGTGCTATAGTCTAGTTTAGCAATAGTTTGGATTGGTGTTGCCAAGATTTGTCTTGGTCAGTGCATCAGGCGGGGACTCAACTTCCTTCCGAACTTGCCATGGAGAGCCGCGTAGCTGTACCATGCAAGTATGCAGCCGAATCGTGTTTTGCCATGGCAAGTGAAGGTATATATATACCTTGAAGGTGTTTAGGAATTCCGGTATTGACGTAAAAGTCGGGCAGAGGAACGTCATGAATAGCATGGATAATGCCTAAATAAGGGTAGGATTTCTATGCCTAAACATTGGCAATGCAAATTGTGACTATATAAGGGCATACATCAGGTAACCTATATGCAGTATCTAAATCAACACACAACAGGGGTTTCTGGCATTATACCTGCAACTTTTGAAGAACAACTAGTGTAAAATATTACATTCCCAACTTTAGCTTTCATCTGCCTTCTTCTGGGCCTCCAAAACATAGAAGCCTTTTCAAGTTTTTAGTTATATATGTTAATAGTTTGAGTAGTTGAAGTATATAAAGTAGTAATACTTTACATATGTCAACATACAATTAGCAAACCTCTGACCTGAGATCTCATTCTCAGCTTCACCTATATTTTCTGTATAGAAATCTCTGCTCCGGCAGCAGAGATACACACACACACAGCTTAGCGGTAAATGTAGGTGAGTCAATGGGACTAGTTGGGAAAATGAGAATGCATACTCGTAAATGGGTGGTTTGGGGTAAAATTGAATGGGGATGGAGTTTAGAAAGAGGTATGCTAATTCAAAAGACATGCTCACATAAGAGTAAGGCAATTGCTTTTTGCTAAATAGACATCAAAATCTACATAGTAGCACAACTGATATAACGGCCCATATTTATCAAGCTTTCACGCAACACATGTTGTGTAGTTTCCACATCACAGTAGGAACTGCACGTTTGTGGACAGCATAAATGTTGGGATGGTGGCACACTGATTTTATGCACCCCATCAGGATGTGTGGTCCTATAGACCAGCTAGCTCACAGTGCCACCATAAGCCCCCCTAAATCTGATTGGGCAGAACATGGTTTCTGGCAGCCACTTAACATGACAACCCTCATACCTCAGGAAGCGCTGTAACAGATATAGAACACTTTTGCCCAGACACTCATGCTCTAATACTTTCATAGAAACATACAATAAATGCACAGAGGAATGTTTTCAATATTTAATCAACCAGTGTGATGGTTGTATAAAATATATGTGTTGCAATGATCAATAAACAGAAGCAAATGAAAGTTACTAAAAGCCCCAGAACGGTGAACAGAGTAAAGAGCTCCACCATGGTGGTAAAACAATGTATATATACAGGCATAAAATACAAGATGGAGAATTGGTTATACACCTACTATGCAGTCCATAACTTAAGTGTCTAGGGCGAGGGTGTGTGTATAGCCAAGAATCCCCGTACTGGATGATCCAACCCTTGGGTACCTGATGGACAAGAATGTAAGTCCCCATTTTGGTCAGAAGCTGGACACCCTTGCAAGGAGAAGTCAGCAAGCTGCTGGGTTGAAGTGCCAGCATGTACAGACCTGGGCAATATCAGCGAAGAGGTCCTCTGCCAAAACCCAGAAATGCTTGTTTATTTATAATGAAAAGCATCCTTGCAAGTCCTGCGCAAGACAGCATTATTTTGGTCTATAGATAGCTATGTTGCCCCTTGAATGAAAAATAGAACAACATTTGCACAATATGCCTTGAGGCCTTGTACGTTGTGTTCAAGGAATCGTGATAATGTTGGGAGAAGCAAAATCTGTAAGCGAAGCAGCTTCAGAGAAACTAATCCAACATTGTCACACACGCAAATGTGTGTAAAAGGCTATTGTGTGAAAGGGAACGCAACTTATGAAAACGTGGTGGCCATGATAAAAGATGGCATTGGTTCTATGTGGGCCTAACTCAGACACATAACACACAATGCAGCAAGCAACCTTTATAAAGAGAAAGGGCAGGAATGTTCCATATTTACCATTATATGGTGTATTGCTGCCCTTTCATAATACTGGCACACTTTTGGCTGTCTAGCGCTAATGCAGGCACACTTGCACCAAGGTGGAAGGGTGCCTGTGTTGTAAGCAGGATTAGTTTTGTGTAGGAAGGGACACCTTCCTGAACAAAAACTATCTGTCAGGACTGATCGAGCCATTGTCAGATCTAAACGGTGTTCAGTTGTTCCTGGTTCTAGGAAAAGATATGGCAGCAGGCAGGTTGTAGGGAGTTGGAGTCAGCTGGTCGCTAAAAGATTCAACTCCCCAAGCTTCTAGATAGCGGGTTGTGCTTGGCAAGGAATTCCAACATGGCATTCATATTCACTCAGTAGGCGTTCTAGTGTTTTGCCTGATTCTCGGAACGGTCAGTTGATGTGCCCGCACACCTGTAGCGCGTTGCACTACAACCATCGTTTGTTCAGAGAATAGCTGCGTATTCTCATTTCTCACGTCACTGTCTGGATTTTCGTCGCAAGTGTGTTCCCGCTCGCACTTTCTTGGCTTTACAGTTTAGTACATGAAGCCTTGAGGTCAGTGAAGCAGTCCTCTACCTTCCTTTGTTGGACCTCAGGTATTCGCTCTGTGCTCTGAGGGAGTGACATTCCCTTGTCACTCTTGGCAAGCTGCAGCTTTTCATTTTCTTCCTGATATTTACTTTTGGGGAGATTTCGCCAGAGAACAGGACAAAGTTTATCAATTAAGACTGCATTCTATAGAACTTCACGTTAGCAGTCAGTAGTTCGCTATTCTCTGAATGGTGGAGCTGACTGTTCATTCAGAGTATTGAGTAGCGCACATTAACTGTTATAACCCTAGCACTGCATATTTGTCAGCCTTGAGCTTCTTGAGAGCTGAGAGACTTCTTTCATGGCTTTGCAAAATGTCAACAACTAGCAATTTAAACTACTAAAAGCATGTATGTGGAAAAATATATATATATATATATATATATATATATATATATATATATATATATATATATATATATATATATATATATATATATATATTTGTACTTACCGGCATTCAATAGTGCAGAACTGTCAGCATCGTTTGGAACTCTTAACCGAAAGAAGACTTGCTAGTGACAGTTCAAAACAAGACTCTACTCATTTAACAACATACCCAGAGAGAAGCTAGACCACAGTAGCAGACAGGTATAGAGAGCCTTGGAGTAGACTGTGAACACTTGTACTGTATGTTCAGTGGGCTTTGAATAATCTTGTACCTCTTCATTACAGGTGCAGGGAACCAGTTAGGAAGAGCTCCGTAAGCACCGCTGTGGCAGCCTCTTTGTTTTCTCCCATTCCCCTTTCCCCCTCTCTACTGCCGGCAGAGAATTTCTGGTGAGCAGTAGGGTTTGGGAGTTGGGAAAAAATTCATCTTGAAGTTGATTTAGCCCATCTTCTCCCGTGGAGGCTTAAGTATCAGGTTTCACTCAACACTATCCTGAGAGGCATTTTGATCTTTCTTTGTGTGGTGCAGAATACAGGATATGCAGAAAGAAGAAAAAATGAGGAGAAATTAAGATATTTCTGCTTGTTACCCTTCACCAAGGGAGGTGTAGCATTTTGATGCATTTCAAGGTCTATCACTGATAGTAAATCTAGGAATATACCAAACTCCATGGGTGGATGATTGAGAGCACCCCGCTCACTATGGAATGACTGCCTGCCACAGAGTAATGCAGGCAACAATTTGTGCTCCCTTGCTTTACTCCAGCCTTAGAAAGCCATGTAGGGTCAAGCAAGGTGGCCTTGCATGACTTGATACATCTCATTTGAATTTTGTATCACCCTTGCACCTCCTTGCATGGTATATGGATAATGCAAAACCTTGACAAAGATTGGGTCAACATTTTAAAACATACTCCAGTCACATAGGGAGGCTCCACAAGCTAATATGTCGGTTTACCCCTATGGAGCAATAATATACTTTAATAGGCTCCTAAAATCACATTGGTGAACTATTGATCTTGAGGTATATTATTTATTATTATAACCTTTTCAGATTGCAATTTTCCTCACCTACTGAAGCTACTACACTGGTTGAGATAGATACTGAATAGCCTTATGCCCATATTAGTTGATCTGTATGTGACATTCCTGGCTGAAAGGCTATATCAATGGAGAATGACGATGCTCCAAAAAACATGCAACAAGAATCCTGATTTTATAAAAGACTTTGGAGACTATCATTCTGCATAAACCTTTATTGCTGCCCCAGCATGCAGCCCTTTAAAGAACAAACATGCATCATAAAGTAAAATATTAGGTTCTGGAATTATGACACAGCAAATATATGAAACAAACACAAGGAGATGATAGACGTAGCGCTGACTTTTTTCAGGCACTCACCCTCACTCACAGATCCGGGTTGAATCCATCATCGTTCTTTAGCTCACTTTGCCACCTCAGTTTAGACCCAGCTATATGCAAATCAGTCTTGACCCTGTGCCTCATGGGAACAGTCCAGCCCGAACTGCCAAGCCAGGTCTACCCTGAACCGGAAATGAGTATCCTGGTACTGGGTTCGGGGTAACACACCCCATCTGGTTATCAGTGACATCAAACATGTTCAGACTTTGCAAGTCGTGATTGTCTATTGTGTCGTGAAGGGCACTACTTTCTCCTATGCCAAGGTGGACGCCAATGCCTCTGGTAGCGCTGTGGCTACCCTGGTCTCTTGTAGCGCTTAGGCTAACACATAATGAGGACAGGGTCTCATCCCCCTTTGTCCTTGACTTAGAAATCTTGTGTCTGAACAGACGCCTTATTTTAGAAGGAGCATTCCTGCCCTTTTTGGGGGATGCAGGTCTATCCTCATCAGAGATGGAGAAATACTCCTCTTCTGAAGGATCACTCCTCTTCCTCTTGGAAATGCTTCCTTTATAGAGCACTTGGGGCCTTCCTCGAAATACCTCTACACACATATCTACACCTACCTCCATCTGAGGCAAATCCTTATCCTCCACAGTATCAGGAATAATAATAGACTATAAACTAAAATACCTGCATTATTACTCCTATAATGACAGCAATCCCAATCCTAAATGCGGAAAAATAAATAATGCCAGTTTAAAAATATTATAGTTTGCAAATATTAAGTATTATATTTTGCAGAGGTCATGAACAGAATAACTAGAACAAAATGAGGACATCTAACATATCTATAATAACCTATTCCTAAGATATCAATCCCAGGACAATCTAAATATTAAACCCCAGTCTAAGATATTAAATCCTCCCCTATCATCTTCTCTCCTCCTTTATGTTTTTAAATTTTTTTTATTGGCAAAGCCGTTAGAGGAGGATGGGGTGGAAAAGAAACATCGCTACTTAGCAGGCGAGTGAAACGGTAAAGGCTTACTCAACTGGCGATCGTCGTTCAAATCGGCTTTACAATGGCAACCGTCGTGTTCATGGGAATATAGAGAGAAATTGTGGGTGGAAAATATCAGTCCGCTTTTTCTTACTATAGCCACGTTCATCCATGGCTGAGGAGCCTCTATCAATTAGAGGGAATCACTGCTGCGGCCAGGTACGAGCTAGTGCCAGCGCTACAGGTAAGGGGAAACATCGTAATGTGGGCAGGATCCAGTTGTGATTGGAGTCGCCTGTTGAGGACGCTTGAAAGCGCAGTGAGAGTGCAAACCTCCTTCCGCTCCCAAACACTTTCCTGTACAAAGACAGGAGGTCTGCTAGGAAATGGGAGGCTACATGGGGAAGCCCCAAGTTAGAGTGCTCGTGAAGGTAGGATCTGTACCAGTGCGGTACGCGTGCCAGACTCTGCCCTTTTCAAACAATACCTGCCTTGAGAGAGACAGCGCCTCTTGGAACAAAACTGCTCGCTGTCCAGAAGTGAGTAAGAATGCATAAAGAGGGGAGGGGGCACTGTATGTTATGCTAACAACCGAAGCTCTACAAAACATAATTAGGCTAGAGATAAGGGCTTACACCATAATTTGGAATAGCTCCAATAACGTCTATGTATTAACACAAACATGCATAGCAAAGAAAGACCCCATAAATAACCATCTATGTATTAACACAAACATACATAGCTACGAAAAAAACATACATGTGTGTAGTAAATATTCAGGAGACAATAACAAGTACTTATCTGTCCTGAGGTAGCAGCTAATAAAAAGAGAAAGAAGGTTTGCCATAGTCATATATATTGCAGTGCCATAATTCCAGAAGGGAATTTTTTACGTTATGATGTATGTTTGTTCTTTAAAGGGCAGCTTGATAGGGCACCAATAAAGGTTCATGCATAACGATATCCTACGTTCATGTAATGAAATCACAAAGGTAATTATATGCTCTAATGGCATGAGCTTCGTTCTTTAGAGGACCCCTTAAACTACTTACTTCAAGCAAGGTGGGTAGGATCTCCACCTTTCTCTGGATGTCTTTGTTGTACTGTAGTATGAGAATAAAAGTTACTCCCAGTCTGTGAGGGCCTAAGAAATCCTGGAAGGGGAAAGAATATGAACTTGATTACTCTAACCTAAAATGCTCTAGCATGTTACAGTGCAGGAAAGGGGAGTGCAGCCCAGCTTAGGGTAAATCTGGAACAGAAGGCACATGATACAATTGCTACATGCAGAGGTTTAGTTATTACTCATGCAACCAATAGAAGATTCCACAGTGTAGGGCCACCTTAAACTTTGCCATTTGTTTGTGGGATTGGAATTGAAATTGCTGTAGGTCTAAGTCTGTATTGCTCTAATACAAAGCGTGACTTTGTCCCTGCTCCAGGTAAAAATAGTTTTGCCATATCTCTTCCTGGCCTTAACTTGAACCAATAGATTGATAAAGAGATTAGCGCTCTGTGAGGTAAGCACAAAAACGTGTCAACCGAAGGCAAACATCCACCAGAGCTAGGAAACAACAAATACATGTTCAGCATCAGTTGCTGAGTATCACATTCTCCTAGCTGAATCATTGATTTTTGTCATTACTATTTGCTCCAGTCTCAAGGTTAGGCCATTGCTTCCCATGGAGCCTTTCTCAGAACAAGCCTTGAGGTAATTATCATGAAGGAGATTGTGATCTATAAAAAGTGTGATGACAACTTTTTTCACTGCGTGTCAGGTACTGGTAGCCATATCTCTCACCATATGATATGGTTGGGGTTTTTAGCCTCTCCATTCTACTTCAGTACCTTGAGAGCACTAAGAGACCTTCATGGCCACCAAGACATGGAATCAGAAGGGTATTTCAGTCACTCTCTGGGTGGGTAACCCTAGAGGCAGTAACTAGTATGGGCACATCACAAAAGGTCATTGTCTAACTAAGATTATCTCAGAGTCATTCCTTGTTTGTTTCATATATGTAAAGTGAGCAAAATATTGTTGACTCCTATTAATCATGCTGTTAGCAAACTTTGTTGATTATTTCTTTGGCCCATGGAAAGATGAACACAATAATAACAGTAGTGCAATATATAACACAATAAGATATGATATATTAGCACAGTTGTTAAGTTGCTATGTTAAGCTCATGCATATTAGCAGACACACGTCTTATTTTACCTGGGGCAACCTTGTAGTAATATTTGTTTTTGTTGTTGCAGAACATTATCAGCACCTTATCTTCCATTTTTTCACATTTAGATACTCTGTAGCTCGATGTTTTTGTTACCTGGATAACATCTCCCCAAAAAGTTAATAATCAAAGGTTATGTCACCAAAATAAGGTATTGCATCTAACAGTAGTGGGCTATGACTTCTCACAAACACGTAGCAGTGAAAAAGCTGAATTTAAAGCCTTGAGTAAAAAGGTTACCATTTTGCAAGAACATGTGACTCTGTTACCAAAAACTTGGGTTCCCATCCAGAATCTATGTGACATCCCATTGAATGGGTTTCGAAACTTAGTCCATTCAATCACTCAGACCTTGTTTCTACCTACCAGTTTCAGATACTTGACCCAGGAACAGTACCATTAGCTTCTCCAAAACATTTCAGAGAAAATATTCCAATGGATTGATATTTTAAATGTACTTTGTTTGCCACCCGGCCATATTTCCAAATGGACTAACTAGAGTAGTCTCCATATGACTGACCTGGGTCGTCAATGCAGCATCTGTGGATTCTCTGGAAAGTGATAACAATCTAATTTAATGCAATTTGGGCGGAGCTCCAATCCGATTTTGGGATAATATTTTGCTATAGACCAATTGGAATATCTGCAGAAGAAAAGCTACTGAAGCTGAGTCAGTGCCACTGGGATTTTGTGGTTTATGTGACTGAAAGACTGAGTGTAAAAATATCATGGTCTGAAAATGCCATAACTGTCCTATCAATGGATATGGTATGCTATATGTTATGAAGAGTATTACTGTACATATCAATCCTCAACTGTTTCTTGAGTAGATCTCATAAATATTAGTTTAAGGTTTGCTCAACACTTAGTTGATGGGAAAAGCATAAGGTAGCAGCAAATAAAACCAATTACCTACTTTTAATGACCAAATGATCATTCATCCAAATCAACTACAGAACCCATGGACATATTTGGCAGTTTGGATACTCTAACTAAAGAATAGCACAAAAACAATTGGTGCAATGTCACCGTCTTAGAGAAATTTAAAAGAGCCCTGCGGGCAGGAGGGTAGGTGGCTTTTAGCTGGATGTAGGGATGGTACTGAGGTAAATACAACTGAACCTTCAGATGAGTCCTACTTGTAGCATGCGGACTGTGGGTGTGCATTGAGCCTAAAACGTGAATTCATGATCTGATAGAAGGCATAAAAAATAAATCAAAATCCTAATAGGCTTGTGGTCACTATGGCCACCTTTGTTAATTTCTTGTATAAGGTATATGAGTTCTGAAACACAAGTATGACACCATGGCAACTCTACCATCCCTCACCTTATTCTTGGAACATTGTATTTTTAATCACAAATATATCTGTGTGTTTGAGAAGCAGGAAGAGAATTTGAAGATTGTCATGCATGCTTTTTTACATTTGTGAATAATATGGGCAAGTTCACAGTTACTTCTTTACTTGTAGAACCTGGATTACAAAAAGTGCAAGGCAAGGTTTTATAGGAAAGAGATTGAGGTGTGGTAAAGACCATCCTGCTTTCGAATCCAAATAAAGTTACATACCACATTCTGAAAAGGAAGTTATGTTAGTACAGTGGTGAAAAAACAGATTGTGGTGGACACAAGGAAACAAGATGCATATGGCTTTAGGAAAAGAAAGTATGATCTGAGATGCAGGATACAGGATCAAATAATACTAGGTAAGTAACATGCTTGGGTAAAGGTGGGGGCTCCCCAGTGGACCTTGACCTCACACTCATTCAGGAGAGAGTATGGAACAATATGGACATTAGAGTATAAATGGCCTGTCTGGCATGGATAGTCATTAGAACCACGTTGATGGGATGTATTAGTACTCTATTAGAACGTTTGTTCATATTGTACAAGCACAGCATTCTTACCCTTAGTAATTCATGTGCTGCACTTTTACTTAGTAATGCTAGTCTATGAACATGTCAAGCCAATGATCAGTGAATTTTAAGGTGTGCTCACCATAGGAGGCTTTTGCTTAATATTGTTCATTTGCTCTACTACAGACAACTCTACTGAAGATGAGGAAGTTGGCATCACAATCAATATAGAAGTGCCTTCCACTTTTCCACTGCTTGTGTCACAGTGACAGCATCAGCAGCTCTAGAGGAAACAGGAGACACAGATGTATGCATTGAAGGTGTGGCTTTGGCACAGCAAGGCAGCAAGTTGGTTCGGCTCCGGATCCGCACTCGCATCTACACCCCCCATCATCACCTGCATGGCGCATCACAGCAGTGAGAGAGGCCCCCCCAGGCATGCACAGCTCCAATAGTAGATGGCTGCAGAGAGTGAGCCCTCAGCGGAACCACGGAGTTGGCTCAACTAGGTTGGGTGCAGCCTGCGGTCCTGCCCTGTGTGCTCTGCTTGCCCTTGTGCCATTATCCTTGTGGCTCCGGACCCAAGCTCCATGCTAGGGCAAGACTGTGAACACTGCAACAGCAGCTAGAGAGGCAGAGAGGGCCAGCAAAACACCTAAAAGCCCCATGAGCCACCACCCTCCCCTAAGAAGCAAGGGGGAGCTAGCAGTGGCCCTGTTAGATAAAAACAATCTCCAATAGTCAGTGGGAACAAAGGCTCCACCAGGAGTCCAGGGACAGGACACAGGGTGAGAAGGTGGGTGAGGGATTCCCTAACATGCCATGCTTTAAGCTCCAAGCTGTAGTACCCTGTTCTAGAAAAAGATCAAAAAGGGGAGAGCACTCAATTTTACTTACAGCACAGCTTCTCCACAAAAAGACTTTCAAAGCAACTCACGGCCCTATACCTAAACATATTTCTTGGACCATGAGACCTGCTACGTACAGCCTAATCATCCCCCTTAAAAAGAAGGTCTACGAAGTGGCAGTAACTGACGAAGTTGGAATAGGAGCCAGTAAGCTCTACAAGCATCAAGCAGATACACTCAACATCAAGCAAGCCCCTTCATGATATCAGGAAAAATAAGAGGCATGGCAAAATACATGTCAAGAGGGATAAAGGGGGCCAAATAGATGTGGTGGCAATAACTAATGTGTTACAGGACTCAGCTTCGGAGTTTGACATAGACAGAGACAGTGTTGAGAAAGGAGAGCCGACCCCAAATGTTATGCCTTGCTCAAGCACCGAAGCCAGAAAGCAGACGCTTATCACAAACTTACTAAAAGTGCACCACAGGGGTCCCCCTGAGAACCACAAGGAAGCCAAGATGGGCAACAACTATAACATCTATAGCCAATGCACTCAGGAGATCCCCCTGTAATAAGAGCAAATGAGCACAAATATCTATTGCAGTGACAGAAAGTCCCTCATTCTCCAACAAGAGAAAATTCAAGTAAACAATCAGGACCTACAAATAGTAAATGGTTTAAATCTATCAGGCAAATCCCAAGGACACCAGCTCTTAGAGGCCCTAGTTCATACACAGGCACAGTTAAGCTGGGAGCAGTTAATCAGCCAATCAGATCAGCCAGTACCATGGCCTCATCCAACACCAACTGATGAATCCAATGACGATCTAGCGCTTTGGCAAGATGATCTTTTAGGCCCGTTTGCACAATCTCACTCACCATCTGAGTCACAATTACAGGAACAGCTGTGAACAAGACTTCGATATCCTGCTCTCACCATGTGAATTGTCCAAAAAAGTACACCAAATGGAACAGGAAGCATGCTTGATCAATCCAAATGGGTGTCCGTCTCAGGAGGCAAAAGGTTTCCACTCACCCCCTGCCCCCTCTGTTAAACCCCATGGAAGTCATCGGAATCGCCATGACATACCATGCAGATAAGCTTGACACACAAGTCGAGCTACTAAACATCTTAGCTATCCACATTCAGGGGATGGAACAAAAGGTGCAGACCTTAAACACTATGATCGCGAAAGTTCCACAGGACCGGCACATCACGTGTCATTCTTCTCATTGTCCCCAAATAATTGATAAACTTGCAATGGTTCCAATTATAATGACAGTGCTATTGGAATTAAGGAAACCATTCAAATCCCACACTAACCAGGGATTGGCACTCAAAGGCTGAAGATTGTGGCAACTTCCAGTTGGCCCAAAGCAACACATAAAAAAAAAGATCTTTAATAATATAGAACACTTATCCACAACTACACCTCACATAAAGGAAGAGAGTGAGCAATTAAATGAACAATCATCTGGAGGGTCAACAACCTTACCAAAACAACAAAATTCAACAGGGAAAGTTGATGAAAACTCTAAATGTTATGTTATGTTATGTTATGTTATGTTATATTTAATTTTTACAGTGCACGGCTACTCAAAAGTGTCCCGGCACTTACTTGGGAAAGAAAAAATGCACACAAATCAGAGACTAAAAAAGCACAGTTTTTGTTTTTTCTTAAACAACAGTGGATCCTGGGTGCCCCGAAGAGCCAAGGGCAGCATGTTCCAGGCCAGACCAGCTTTCCGCACAAAGGAATTCCCACAGAGTCTTTGGCGATTGTACCTAGGGGTCTGTATCAACAGCTGAGCAGACAAGTGCAGCTGTCTCCCTGATTTGTAGTAGACAAACCTCTTCTGCAAATAAATAGGGCCTAGGCCATAAAGGGCCCGATGCGCGATAGATAGCATTTTGAATTTCAGACGAGATTCAACTGGGAGCCAATGCAAGGAGCGCAGGTGGGTGCGAACACTATGCCTAGATGACAGACCCAAAAGCAGTCTGGCTGCCGAGTTTTGGACAACTTGCAGTTTCTTGACAAGCATACTCTGGCTACCAACCAGGAGGGCGTTGGCATAGTCCAAGCGATACAAAATCAGGGCACGGACCACAGTTTCTTTGGCACTACCTGGCAGAAGGGGAGGAAACTTCCTCAGGGTTTTCAAAGTGTCAAAGCAGGTACCGGCCAACTACTTCATCTGTGTCGAAAAGTTCAGATTTTCATTGAACCAGACGCCAAGGTTTTTAGCGGTTCCTTTGCCCGCAGTTGGTCGCGGAAAACCGGGAGGCCATAGCCTTTCTATGAAATCCGCTGAGAAAGCCATACAGGAGCACTTCAGATTTTCCTCCGTTACACTTCAGCTGTGCATTCGCCAGCCAGTGAAAAACCGAAGTCAAACAATGTTGCGCAGACACAACCGAGTTACCCTCCTTGCTCCAGGAAAACAAGAGCTGGGTATCATCAGCATATGCCTTCACTTTAGCCCCTAATGACTTCGCATGATAGACCGTTTGGAGTCACATAGATGTTAAAAAGAAGGGGGCTAAGTGATGACCATTGTGGCACACCAGTAGTCACCTGCATAGGCACGGAGGCACACGGAGAAAGCCAGACCCGCTGCGACCGGCCTTCCAAGAAAGACCTGATCCACTGCAGATCTGAGCCAGAAATGCCCAATTATGATAGACGGTCAAGGAGCAGGGAGTGGGGCACAGTGTCAAATGCCACCGAGAGATCTAGCATGACCAAAGCTGCTCTCCCACCGGCATCCATACACTGCCGGATCGCCTCTGTCATCTCTAGCAGTGCTGACTCCGTACTATACGAGGCACGGAAACCGGATTGTGCCAGATAAAGCAGGCCTGACACCTCCTCATAGTTGGTAAGTTGAGACGTAACCACCTTCTCGCAGACCTCGGCCAAACTTGGCAGAAGTGAGATAGGGCAGTAATTCTCAGGTTACAGAGGTTCAAGTGATGGCTTCTTGAGAAGGGGAAGAATCAGCGCCTGCTTCCACAACATTGGAACGCACGCCTCGCAATGCGATTTGTTGACCATTAAATTTATTTCTGGATTAATAGTATCCGCCACATCAGACAGAAACCTGGCCGCACACGGGTCATTAGGAGATCCCGACTTTAGTATCTTAAGGATTCTGAGAGAGCTGGGCAGATCGAAAGGTCTAAACCCGGAAAAAGTGGGGGCAGATTCAGACATTGACCATGCTAACAAAGCACCTATAAGCTTCCTGGGAGAAGTTGAAAACATATCTTGGAGGCTGATTATTTTGTCCCTGAAACATTTCGCCAGAGTGTTACACCAGGTCTACGAGACAGATGCCACCACCACCTGGGCGCTGGAGGCTAAGAAATGTTGCACAATTGCAAAGATTTATTTCGAGTTGTTATTGGCCCGATCAATGCGAGCGGAGTAATACTGGCCTTTGGCCTCTATAATGGATGTATGACGTTACAACGCATACTTTTACAACGCCTACCTTTACAACGCATTTTTTACACCGCAACATCCATTACAACGCACACCATTACAACGCATACCATTAGAACGAATTCTTTGAAACTACCTTTACAACGCATTCCACTACAACGCACACTACATTTACAACGCATACCATTACAACGCATTACATTACATTGCATGTAAGGTAAGTGTTGGATAGTGTAGGGGTAAAAATTACTATTCTAACTCCAGGGGGTGCAACAGTAGGGTAAGTGCTGGATAGTGTAGGGGTAAAAATTACTATTCTAACTCCAGGGGGTGCAACAGTAGGGTAAGTGTTGGATGGTAAGTTATGCGTTGTAATGGTATGCGTTGTAATGACTGAGTTGTAATGGCATGCATTGTAGTGGTGTGCGTTGTAGTGTCATGCGTTGTAATGACTGCGTTGTAAAAACATGCGTTGTAATGGATGTTGCGTTGTAAAAGTTTCGTTGTAATGGTAGTGCGTTGTGAAAGTTGCGTTGTAAAGGTTGTTTCCCCTCTATAATACCCACATAGAATAGTTTTTGTTTGGCTCTCAGAGCGTGTTTATCAGTAGAGCAGTAGCCACTGGAGCACCATACTCTCTCCAATATTTAAATTTTACACACATGTTTCAGAGTCCTCAGCTCAGGGGTGAACCAAGGCTTGGAGGGGGACTCTCTCCTCAGCTTTGGCTGACATGGTGCAGACAGAGTAACAACCAAACTTGAGATCCAGTCTGCAAACTGAGACACATTCTCCTCCAGGTCCCCCAGGAGGGAGGGCCAGGAGGCTGCCAGAGAGCTACTAAGCTGCCCGGGGTCCATTTTTCTAGTGGTCTGGGGGCAGTGGCAGTTGACTAATCGTGAACAACGTTTACTATCCCATGAAAAACATATGGTAAAAACCATGCATTTCCCTCGCAAAAATGCCTGAGGAAAGCAAGGAAAAGTAAATTAAGTAAACAGTGTGCATACCCATCACTCAGACAAGATGGAACCCCTCCTCATAATACCAATGAAAAGACAGAGAAAGATTTAGCAGCAGAAAACATCAGGGAAGCCCCATTAATTAGCAGGACAATAGACCACATGCATGAGCCATCCAAGACAGCAATCCAGGGCGAACCAGAGACCAACTCAAGCCAACTCCCCAAGGAACCAATGATAAAAATGAGGAAAACCAGCAATCAGGATGCAGCTATTGGCAGGGGGCTAGTCACAATAGACATGTGTAAATGTAAAGACGGCCAGATAACTCCACCAATCCAGAGCGGTTTGGAGGCTCAACCACAAATGGATTTTGAATGCATTTCACAAAACCCTACAGGTCAATTCTCACATGTAGCACCATATCATCAAGATACCACCAAAGAATTAGCAGAGACATCAAGTTACCATTCCAAGCTACATCCGACAAATCTTCTAACCCTGCGTAATGAAAAGATAGAGCTTGTTCCACACTATACTTTGAGGGGTGCCTATGACATACTGAACAGAAGTGCAATACTAAAATTACTAGAAGATCTCCCGGACCTGAGGCATATTAAATCGAGAGACCTGGAAAGAATTGTCTTTAAACACAACCCCAAATGATTGGGGTCCACAATCATGATAGCAACCCTGGAAGATCACCTTATCTCAGAACAGATTTTGCTGCATAGGGAATCCTTTGTAACATGGGGCATCTAGTTAAAAAAGGTGGTGCTACACTGCTACCCAAGCCCACTACAATGGTCGATTCAAATAACAGACATACTGAAAGTAGCAAAAAGGCCTGACAATTTCAGCATAGGCAAACTAGGTGCTCAAATCATAAGGCAAATTATCATAACAAGATTACAGCTCCAAGTAGTTAACCTTAAGTATAACCTACAGGCAGGGACTCTAAAAACCAGACAAAATAGCATGAACCACCATACAAAATGATAGCAATCCAGCACAGTGTTGCAAGATTTGCTCCTTGAACATGAATGGTTTAATACCAAAATAGACAATGCTGACTTTGCAGAATTCATTCAAGCGTATAAAGATACATTTTATTGCACAATTAATAAAAATCATTGCAATTCATACAAAAAATCGTTAAAGCAATTTCCATTCCCTATTAAAAAGGAGTTCGTATTAAAAGAAAATTCATGATTGGCATGGCTGAAATTCATGGCGGTTGTCTTATATAGATTTGATCTCAGACATGTATTTTACAAAACAGGTGACCATCTGAGCTAAATCACCCTTCATGCACTCATTTAGGGCATCTTGACATGTCCACACATTGAGGATCCGCCATATTGGACGCAGCCAAAAGGTTTGCAAGGGTTTGCAAGGGACGTAAGATCCTTCAAAATTATAAGACTTAAATTACGTATTCTTCCCCTTTGCCACAAAAACGGCACTGAGAGGCCTTATACCTCTGGCCATACTTGCACGCCATCAGGGGGATTAGGCTAAAACGTAGTCTCATTAGATGGTGTTCCACTGATGGCTTCATGGGGGAGAACAGATAGCGTGGTAGAGTTTCACGATCATAGAGTTTTGACGCCCAGCTTCCATGGGAGAGCTTTTTTCACGGCAAGTGAATCATGTTCCACTGACAAGATCTTCGCTTTTTTGGTCAGTACTTTTGTGACCACCCTGTGGGCAGCGAACTGGCCCATATATCTTGAGGTTGCAGTGCGTCCAAGCAGTGTGTTAAAAATGGACTCCTGGAGATTCTTGGGTTGTTTAGCAGGGACGAGATGCAACTCATTAGTGTAAGGTCACAGGCCTTTTTAGTTTTTGAGCAGGAGGCAATAAATCTTGCTTTCATAATCCAGTGTTGGGATGACAAGCTAAACTCCATAAGGATTTGGGCGTCAGAGGTCGACTTGGGTAGATGGAACACTCTGCAAAAACAGGCTGATTGCGCTCTATCTAACAAGGTGAACATTTTATCTTTGAAGGTTAGTGCGCCAAAGGCTAAGGTCGGTAGAAGTTTGGCACCTATCATTCGGATTACCAGCGAGAAATCAGGAGAATATAGGGCTTTCTTGGTTCATGAGAAGCCCCTCTCCAGGAAGCGACCCTCTCCTTGCATTGCAGCAATGTACGGAGTCGATCTTCCTCTGTGATCTTTCCAGACTCTCAGGTACTCATATGCGGCCACTACCTCTATTGATTTTCTTTCATCATACCAGAAGCGCTTTCTTGCTCATTGTCTTGAGACTATCATCACCTTGGTTTTGGCAGTGTTAATCTCTAAAGTGTTTGTTTTGCATTACGATGCCAAGGAATCGAAGAGTCTCCAGAGGCCCACCTGGGTTTGATCGAGGAGAATCGTGCTGTCTGTATATTACATTGATTGAAATGTAATAGATGCGATTCTAGGCGGGAATGCTTGAGGGAGAGCCAGCCACTTGAACAGGTCTGCTAGGTACAAAGTAGAGAGTAGAGAGGCCAATATGCCTCCTTGCTTTAAGCCTCTGTTGGTAAATATTTTATTAGTTGTTGACCTTCCAGAGGTAACTTATTTTTACCCAGGTGTCTGTATATAGGGCAATGAGAGAATTCAAGCGTATGATATCCTGTTATTTCAGGAAACCTGGCAGTCAACGATTGTAGGCTACAAATAACATCTTTACATAGCCACAATAGAAGCAAAATACAGAAGGGCAAAAGACGACTTATCAATTTATATTTCAACTGACATTCTTTGGGAATACGAAGAAATAGATCTGGATTCATCCTGGATTCAATGTATTAAATTAGCAGTCTCATCTTCCTCTACTTTATTAATTTTGAATACTTAAATTCGCCCAGCCCACAAGCACAAGGAAAAAAAATGCAGTTACTGACAGGCTCGCTTTAAACTTTAAAATCCACCTATCCACATGCCAACATAATTCTGTTGGGAGATTGTAATATGAATTTACTACAAGGCTGCGAAAACAATTTAGCAGGCCATATACAGGTAAGGCAGGGCAGCACAACATGATGTGATACGCCAGGCAAAACATTTTATCGCACTACTGGAAGAACTATCCCTGTTCACACTAAATGGACGAGGCCCCTTGGACAGCCTTTACAAGAGTTACTGACAAAACTGGAAAAACTATAGACTTCACCCGGCAGACCCAGATTTGTTTCCTTTTATCTCCAAATTTAAAATAAAGTAAAGAGCTGAAAGGGATGGCTACCCCCAAACACTTACCCTAGCCTGCATCCAGAAAGGACTCGGCAAGCCAAGTCCCTCACATTAATAACCCAGCCCTGCAACCTAAATTGCCTCCTCTGGAATGAAAATAACATTGATGTCATCATGGAGAGTTGCACTACCTTACCAGCAACAGCCAATGCAAGGCTACTCAGTACAGAGGCTTGGGAGGCCTTCATCGTCAATTTAAATACAAAATTCCATCATAGCACCTCCAGTCACAAAGTAGTCGGGAGCACTAGTGCAGCATGGTTTACACATAACCTGAGGACAAAAACAAAACATGATAAACAACTAAGATCAATGCTCTCTCAGGACTCACAACCAACTCAACATTCACTTCCAATAACTTCAAAAATTAAAAAAGACTTCAGAAAGGAAATCAGGGTGGGAAAGCACTTATGTAATGGGGCAATTTGGTCAAAAATGCTTCATGTTTGCCAGGAAAGAAACTCAAAACTTTTCTGGCCAAACATTAATAACCTACTAAATGCTAGCAACCAGCATTACGACTCAGACATCACAGAAAACACCAAGAGTGCTCACATAGCAATCACATACAATAATGTGGCTCACCTTAGTACAGCAACCACCGAAGAAACATTGAATGTGACTGAGTCGGCCTTAACCCTGAAAAAGAGCCTCAAGGTCCTGTCGCTCTTAAATAAATTGAACACAGACACCAAGATCTGCTCACCAACTTCTATCAATCCCTCTAACTTCGAAAATAGCTACATAGCAGACGAGGTGCAGCCTGAAGCACACCTAACACCAAGGGCTGATCAAAAAGATCCATCCTTCTGGTATACAAACCTAACCCCCTTGTTTACCTATGCTTTGGAGACATGTACCATCCCAGACTCATGGAGAGGAAGTATACTCCAACTAATATATAAAAGAGGGGTTCGCTCAGATTCTACTAATTATAGATTTATAGCACTCATTGATGTGGTGGCTAAGAAACACACTTCAAATCTGTTGACTAACCTAGAGGATTGGGTTACCAGCATAAACTTAATCCCTATAACAGGAGTCTGTGCAGGAATGAGCACCATAACAAATCTATCAGCAGTCATTCTCCTGGCCGACCAAGCCATTGCTAAATCAAGCTTCCTGTATGCATGTTTGTAGACCTTAAAGTCACTTTTGATAAGGTCCCCATAACAAGTTATGGGAAAAAATGATATCCTAGGGAGCGCCAACAAAATTGCTTGAGGCAATCATTAACCTCTACTCAAGAACATGGGCCCAAATAAAATTAGGGAATGGTTGAAGTCTTACTAATAAAATCTTAACCACCAACGGCTTAAAACAGGGGTGAGTCCTGTCCCCGTGTCTGTTTAACATTTACACAGCGGACCTAGAGAACCATCTTTGCCTAATACAAGGAGACCCCTCAAAATTGGGTAATGCTCCAAAAGCAAGCTGGCAATAAGCTGGTGGGCTCACTGAAACAATATTTGGGTCAATAATATTGAGTTACAAAAATATCGAGGTAAAAATATAGAATACCAAAATATCGACCTCCTATCTCCAAACAGGTAAGTACAAAAATATCAAATCAAAAATATCGAGGTAAAAATATAGTTAGTCAAAATATCGAATTTTTTAAAATGCTTTAAATTAATTAAAAATTAATTAAATAATAAATATAACAAACTTAAACATACTTAAAATACTTAAATAACCTTAAAATCAATAAATAAATAATGTTAGTAAAAAAAAATAATACAAATTGATTTGTTAATACACAAAAATATATAAACACAAAATAATAAAAAATTTACAATATTTTTACCTTAGGATAGCGGAAAGGGTACAATTTACTATAACCACTCCAGTGAGTGCAACAGTAAGGAAATCGTTGGATAGCGTAGGGGTAAAAATTACTATTCCCACTCCAGAGAGTGCAACAGTAGAGAAAGCGTTGGATAGCGTAGGGGTAAAAAGTACTATTCCCACTCCAGAGAGTGCAATAGTAGAGAAAGCGTTGGATAGCGTAGGGGTAAAAATTACTATTCCCATTCCAAAGAGTGCAACAGTAGGGAAAGCGTTGGATAGCGTAGGGGTAAAAATGACTATTCCCACTCCAGAGAATGCAACAGTAGGGAAAGCGTTGGATAGCGTAGGGGTAAAAATTACTATTCCCACTCTAGTGAGTGCAACAGTAGGGAAAGCGTTGGATAGCGTAGGGGTAAAAATTACTATTCCCACTCCAGAGAGTGCAACAGTAGGGAAAGCGTTGGATAGCGGGAAAGTTAAGATTACTATTCCCACTCCAAAGAGTGCAACAGTAGGGAAAGCATTGGATAGCGTAGGGGTAAAAATTACTATTCCCAATCCAGAAAGTGCAACAGTAGGGAAAGCGTTGGATAGCGGGAGGGTTAAAATTACTATTCCCACTCCAGAGAGTGCAACAGTAGGGAAAGTGTTGGATAGCGTAGGGGTAAAAATGACTATTCCCACTCCAAAGAGTGCAACAGTAGAGAAAGTGTTGGATAGCGTAGGAGTAAAAATTACTATTCCCACTCCAGAGAGTGCAACAGTAGGGAAAGCGTTGGATAGCGGGAGAGTTAAAATTACTATTCCCACTCCAAAGAGTGCAACAGTAGAGAAAGCGTTGGATAGCCTAGGGGTAAAAATTACTATTCCCACTCCAGAGAGTGCAACAGTAGGGAAAGTGTTGGATAGCGTAGGGGTAAAAATTACTATTCCCACTCCAAAGAGTGCAACAGTAGGGAAAGCATTGGATAGCGTAGGGGTAAAAATAACTATTCCCACTCCAAAGAGTGCAACAGTAGGGAAAGCGTTGGATAGCGTAGGGGAAAACATTACTATTCAGACTCCATAGAGTGCAACAGTAGGGAAAGTAAATACTTCATATATGAATAAAAATAAATTAAATATTAATACTAAATACAAATTAATTAAAAGTAAATAACAATTTTATATTATATAATAATTAATAAATTAAAAATACAAAATAATTACCTATTAATACAAATTATTTACCAATTACCAATTCATTAATTAACAATTAAAAAATTATTTAAAATTACAACAAAACAAAACTAATAAATAAAACACAATATTTAATTATTTACAATTAAATTACTTCCCACCCTATTCCCCTATAAACCCACAACCCGCTACAGAAAATACATTAATAAAATGTACATAATTATCAATTAATCAATTAATTAAAATTAATTACCAATTATATTTTAATTAATTACCAATTAAAAATGTAAATATCAATGAATTCAAAATAAATACCAATAAATACATTTAAACATTTAAATAATTATATTTGAATTACTTCCCACCCTATTCCCCTATAAACCCACAACCCGCTACAGAAAATACATCAATAAAATTAACATAATTAACATAATTATCAATTAATCAATTAATTAATATAATTACTAATTATATTTTAATTAATTACCAATTAATTATTAATTAACAATTAATTCAAAATAAATACCAAAAAATAAATTAACATATTTAATCAATTATAATTAAATTACTTCCCACCCTATTCCCCTATAAACCCACAACCCGATACAGAAAATACATTAATTACATTAACATAATTATCAATTAATCAATTAATTAAAATATTTACCAATTACATTTTAATTAATTACCAATTAATTATGATTTAACAATTAATTCAAAATAAATACCAATAAATAAATACCAATAAATAAATTAACATATTTAATTAATTATAATTAAATAACTTCCCACTTTATTCCCCTATAAACCCACAACCCACTACAGAATTATATTACGCAGAAATTAAATACCATAACATTAATTAATTAAAATAAATTATAAAATAAATATACACTTTTCACACATATACTAACATAAAAAATACTTTAAAAAATTAATATTAACTTACCTCAAATTCGATATTTTTGTTGTCTATATTCTGTCCATTCTATATTTTTGTTGTCTATATTTTGTCATTCTATATTTTTGATGTCTATATTCTGTCCATTCGATATTTTGTCCATTCTATATTTTTGATTCGATATTAATGCTATTCTATTCGATATTTTTGTATTCTATATTCTGTCCATTCGGTATTGCGTCCTTTCTATATTTTTAACTCAAAATTAATGTAACTCGCTATTAAAAACTCAATATTTTGAGTGTATTCCAAGCTGATGACATTGTTATGCTTTGTTTAAAACTCATCGAGGTTTGCAGCGGCTGATTATCCAGTTAGAAGTCAACTAGATATTTTTTTTTTAAGTTCAAGTAAAAATTTTATTAGAGTAAAAAAGGTGTCATTACAGAAAGAGAAATGAGATGCAATATCATCAAGCAGGTAAGGTAAATTAGGTTACAACAATAAGTATAAAAAAAAATAAAAAAAATGAGGCTAGAGATACAAAATATATGAGGCTGTCTAAATGAGGGCAAGGCAATAGATATTATGTAAGAAAAAATAAGTTCTAAAGAAAATAAAGGAACGAAAGGTAACTTAGGGGGGTTTTGAAACCTCTTGTTGAGAGGTAGGTAGATGAGAGGGGCGTTTAGCACAAACATCAAGGTATAGGGTGATGGGAAGCCATAGGGCGTGTCTTTTCGGGGCAAGATTAAGTGGATAGACAAATGCAGTATCAAGTCTATGATTATAACATACATTACACCACCAAGCTTTAAAAGTAATGTTATTCGAATTCTTCCAATTAACAGTGATCTGTTGGAATGCAACAGCTAGTAACAAATCAATAATTTGAACATTTGAATCAACATTAGCCCAGGAAGAGGAAAGTGTGCCAAGAAAAATAAAGTCAACTAGATATTAATTTCCAAAAATCGAAGGTCTTACTCATCTCAAGCTCCCACAAATATCAACCCAGATTCACCTTGTCAGCTAAAAGTAACATTGTGGATCAGGTTGTAACATACAAATATCTGGGGGTACTACTAGATCGGCACCTCAACTATAAGTAATACCTGGCATTAAGGCAAGTAAACGAATCAGCTGCTATTCGCATTTAAAATCTTACAAAAAAACGTAGCAAGTGCTCAATAAATCCTCAGTTAAAGGACGTTGCGGCAAAATTCTTGCCCTCAATCTCATACGGATATGAATTGCTCAAAACCAATGATTCATCAGCCCTGAATACTGCACAATCTAGTCTCTTTAACCCCTTCCATGCTCATGACGAATTCGCAAATAAGGAATAATTCCCCATGCATTCCTATGGGCCAGGAGGCCCATAGGAATGATTTTGAACTAATTCTCAAATTGCGAATTCGCAATTTGCTAATCGCAATTTGAGAACTATTTCAAGGGTGCAGGGGTGTCTGAAAGACACCCTGCTGCACCCCTGAAATGTACATGTGTGTGCATATGGCGCACATACATGCTCCATGGGCATGTGTGTGCGTCACATGCCACCTTAAAAAATGCAAATTTGTGCATTTGTTGAGGACTTCGCAAATTACCATCAACTACAAGTTGGTGGTAATTTGCGATTCCTTAACAAAAATTCGCAAAAGAAAAATGCATCATACATATCATTTAAGGAATCGAAAAATTTGCGATTCCTTAAATGCTATGGCAAATTAAGGAATCGCAAATCTTTGCGATTTCTTAATTTGCGATTTTTTGATACATTCAAAAACATACAAAACAACCATTTGCGAGTCGCAAAGGCCGAAATTCTGCGAATTTCGGCCTTTGCGAGTCGCAAAACGGTTGATACATCTGCCCCTTCATTACATAGAACAGTTGAATGTCACTAAACAATAACATTTAAATTCATTTGACATTCTGATCACAAAATGCATATAGCAATACATATGAAAAAAAGAGAATACGTTTGTCCGTATCAACATGTGCATAATATCATTTCAAGTGAATAGATGAGGGCAGATACAACATTTTAGACAGTGGAAAATAATGCAAAAGACTAAAGATTAAAACGGGTTTCCAAACTAAGACAATTCCCAAAGTGGGGGAATGACAGCAACCTCTGCGCCCCATGTTAATTGCAATGTTATCATTCCACATGGACCAAAAATGTTTTGCAATCAAAAAACCAATATGTAGTAATTGATTATGAGGATGATCATTCCTGTAAGACAGGTTCAGGCAAGTGCCCAATTAATTCATCCTTGAATGACAAATAAATCCATCGAAGCATGATAACAAACAAATAAGTAGATCATTCAAAATGAATCTTCCTTCGTGCAATAAAGATAATAGCCCAAAAACTATTTTATTGTATAATCAGTGTGGTACTAAGCAAGTGGAATTATCATCCATCAGCAACTAAGAAATAACTGACATAGGTGTATTAGTGTTTGCTACATTTTTGTACTGCCTCATGCAAAGAGAAGCTAATATATTTGTACATGATCTACCAAAATAAAAACTAAATAATGAAATTAAAAATGACAATAATGTCCGGAACCACAGAGTGAAATAAAGGAGAATCAGAATAAGATGAAATATCTGAATAAAAGGAAGAAAGCTCACAATAGGAAGAAGAAAGAGAGAATTCATCATTGGAAAACGTCCAGGTGAGGGTTAACCAGCTCAAGATGACAGAAGGATAAAGAAAGAGAGCTATAAGACTATGCATCAACATTGGAGCTAGAGACAGATTGCAGGATATACTACCATTAAGAATACTGAATACTCTACACTCCAATGTGAACTGCTAATTCTTCGTCAAGCCATTGGGACTCTTCGTATTTAATTCATTAATGCAATGTGATTATAAATTCATAACTGTCTCTCACTGTCAACTCGTCAACTCCTCTGATGTTTGATGATTTTGTCAATACCAAAGAAACATAGCAACTAATGTTTGCTATCTTGTTTGAGATGGAAGTGGCTGGCTACTGAATAGGTGTAATCAATGTTTTTCGATAGCAACATTCTCTTTTTTATTGGCAGCTCGTACTACCCATATACATCAGTTTGCACACACACTCCAAGGCATATACTGCAAAGTCAGATGTGCATGTAATGAATTTGCAGATTTATTTTTAATCTTACTCTGCGTGCATGCTTTGCATGAAGCACATTTGAAAAAAAACAACTTGCTCACTTAGCTAGGTAGATGTTTTCTTTGAATCTAGGTGGCTATGTACCAACATTTCTCTGGTCGATCTAGGCTTTCTGTGGGTGATAGCTGCAGAGGATCCAATATATTTGCCTATGAATGGATCTGCACTTGACAAACCCCAGTGTTGTTACATAATATTTCTTAACCTATACGATTGCCAATTGTGTTTAGTAACAAAACTAGATGTTTCTTTTTTTGCTGTCATAAATGTGTTATCATGTTCCTCCAAAAAGTCACTATTGGTACTACAATTGGGTCATGCCCTAAGGGAGCACCCAGAGGGGATGCTCCATTTTAGGGAGTTGTAATGATGTCTACTGGTGTGTAAGACATTATTGCCAGCTATGTCCTTTCTATCTAATGAAGTTGTAAGTTTGGTGTTATTGACATGTATGTCAATATTCAAATACTCACAATTATTTTTGCTTATCATGTGTATGAAAGTAACGTCCAAAATATTCTGTCCTACCATATTGATGAACCCAGAGGCTAGATTAATATCCCAATCTCAGATCAGGGAGAGGTCCTCAATATATCAAATCCAGATGGGTATGTATTTGGTGTACATCTTTTTAGCATCTGTCCAGACCACCTGCTCCTCCCACCAGCCTAGGAAAAGGTTTGCAAAACTGGGGGTGAAACACATGCCCATTGCTTTTCCGGACTAACAATATAATATCTCCTCCTTAGGTGTAACATCCACAATATTTGATGAAGGCAGACTCTGCGATACACCCAAATAACTTTACACACATACCCGTACAACCCAACACATACACAGTAACATCCACACTGATACACATACTGATATGCACACACAAACCCATATAGATATCTGACAACAACGTACAGATACTCCTATTTAGTCATATACATGTTCATAAAAATGAAAGTCACACACACTCATCTATACAGAAACAGAGACATCCACTAAAATTCCCTCATACACATACAAGCAACTACTGCACATAATGAGGCAAATACGCACACATAGAGAGACACACACAAAGTCATGCACACATACACACACTGCCATAGTCAGACACACCAACAGTCAGACAAACAGACTTGCAAATTCACTCACACCAGACTGATACACAAACTTACACGCAGTTGACAACACACATTCACTTGCGCGTGCACACACACACACACATGCGTTCCGTTACAGACTGTTTTAGACACACCTGGGAAGTTATGTATATATATTCACCAAAAATAGGTCACAAGGACGTTATAGTTAGGCTGAAATTTCTCTTGTACAAAAGCAAAGAACTTCAGCAGTTATAGTTACCTGAGCTAACTATAACTGCATATGACCTCACATATTACATCACTCATGACATAGTCAGTGACATCACTCATAACATCACTCATGCCATCTGAAATGACATGACTGAGATTTTTTGGGTATTATGTTATCCAGTTTTTCAACTGCTCTTCTGTTTGAACTGAGATTTATAACCCCTTATTGCCATTTGTTTAGGAAAAGTGATGATTCAATGACTTCATTCATGTTGAATGGATGATTCAATGAGTACATGAGTGCTCTTTAGATGTTAGAATGAATCAATGAGTCGTGCAAGGATGCTTCAATCACTGCATGATTCATACATGGATGATAGCATGAGTGCATGAGAGGAGCATTGCTGTTATAATGAATGGATGAGTGCCTCATGGATGATTGATTGTGTGCATGAGTGGGGCATGGATGATTCAATGAGTGTATGAGTGGTGTATACATACTTGAATGGTGGTGAGTGGTGCATGGATCTAAGAACGAGTGCATGCATGGTGTATGGTTGATTGAATGAGTGTGTGAGTGGTGCATGGGTGATTGAGTGCATGGATTTAGAATGAGTGCTTGGGTGGAGCATGTATGATTGAATGAGTGCATAAGAGGTGCATAGATGTTGGAATGAATGCATGAGTGCTGCATGGATGAGTAATTGCATACATGAGTGGGGCATGAATGATTCAATTACTATAGGAGAGGTATATACATGATTGAATGAGTGCATGAGCAGTTCATGGATGAAAGAAAGAGTAATGGGTGATTGAATGACTTAATGAGTGTTGAATGGATGATTGAATGAGTCTATGAGTGCTGTTTGGATGCTAGAATGAGTACATAAATACTGCATGGTTGTTTCATTCAATGCATGAATTGTGCATTGATGAAGGAATGAGTACATGAGAGGTGCGTGGATGTTAGAATGAATGCATGAGTACTGCATGGATGATTGATTGTGTGCATGAGTGTGGGTTGGATGATTGAATGAGTGTATGAGTGGTGTGTACATGATCGAATGAGTACTTTGAATGAGTACATAAGTGGTGCATGGATCTAAGAATGTGTGCATGAGTGGTGTATGGTTGACTGAATGAGTGCATGAGTGGTGCATGGGTGGGTGATTGAATGAGTGGATTGGTGATGGAATGAGTGGATTCCTGGAGTCAAGAAAGACAGTCACCCATGCACTCATCAGCAGCAGATTGGACTATGGAAACACACTATACGCCAGCATCAACAAGTCCCTAGTCCGAAAACTCCAGACGATACAGAATACCACCGCCCGACTCGTCCTCGGCATCCCTCAGCAAGAACACATCAGCCATCACCTTCGAAGGCTCCTCTTGGAGGAAAGAGTCACCTTCAAAATCATCTCTCACGCCAACAAATTCCTACACAACACCGGATCCAAATACCTCAACGACAGAATCAACTTCCACATACCTAAAAGACACCTTCAATCCTCTAACCTCGCGCTGGCCAAAACCCCACACATCAGCAGAACAATAGCAGATGGAAGTTCCTTCTCTCACATCACGGTCAAAACCCGGAATGAGCTCCCAGAAGACTTCAGACTCGCCTCCTCCCTGAACACCTTCATGAAGGCCCTCAGACATGGCTCTTTGGCTAACGGACTTGCTACCCCCTCAGCGCCTGAGGCCCTGACAGGTGAGTAGCGCGCTTAATAACTCCCTGATTGATTGATTCGCTTTCTTATGAATAATACATCTGTCTATGATTGAAAATTGATTTGAAACACACAATCCCACTGAACTCTACCCACTCTGGAAAAAGAAAAACAAAGAAAAAAATATGTTAGTATTTGATTTTGAAGATTACAAAATTATACCAGCATACATTACTTATACTGTAACAGTTTATTACAACATAGCAAAAAAGTATTTTTTTTTCCTTTTTACTGTTCTCAACGCTCATAGTTGTTCACCATAAATAGTGGGCTGTATGAAGCATCATCAATGAACAGTGGGAAAAAAATAATCAATGAATTTAAAAAAAACAATGCTGTATAGTAGATGTTTACAAATAAATAATATTATGCAGGACACTCATTAATTCATTAATTATTGGCTTTTTCTAAAGTTATTATAATAATATCTAGAAACATAGGTTTTCACTATTTTTATATTGTTATATCTGGTACAATATGACATATAATTGTGAAATAGTCATAAATTGTTTAGATCCTTTTCAAGACTTCCTTTGTTGTAGGTAAATTATTATGGAAAATAGTGATGATCCATGTAGACAGTTTTAGGTGGTATCTTGAGGTGCTGTTATTGCAGTATATCAGTTCAGTATTTAACTGTAGTAAGAGATTGATGGGCCTGATTATGATGTTGGGTGGACTGCAACCAACCGACCATTTGTTGCGGTCTGCCTGACATCTGCAATTACGGTGTGCCCGCCACAATACGATGCAGCGGGCTGAGGCATCAGGCAGAGGGGCTGCCCACTGTGCTTTTGATGGGCTCAAGGAGCCCCCGTGGAGCATCAGGAACCCACATAATCCCATAATGTCGGGATTATGATGTGATTTTCCGACAGCCTTTCCGTGTCGGCTTTCCTGACATGGAAAGTGACTTTGGGGGCCCCTAGCAGGGCCATTGTCCCTCCGCGGCCTCTGCTATGAGGCCTGGCAGGCACCTATGGTCACCCCCTAAACATCCCTGCACCGTTTGGCAGGCACTGCATGGTTTAAAAACATTCTTTTTACAGTGGCAGCTTATGCTGTGGGCCTTTTACTCTCGCCGCACAAGCTGCCATTATAAAATGGATGTGTTCAACCGCCCATAGGGAGGTTGCATCCAAGTTGTGTGATTGAAGCCGCTGACCTATGGTTGGGCTGTACCAGTCCAATATGATGTCAAGGGGACGCAAGTCCACCGAACATTAAAATGATCCCTGTAGTGTTTAGTGGTTATATAAACTCCTGTCTTGAAAGTAAAAGAACCAAATAATGTCTAATAAATCACAAATCATGTAATAAATATTACCATACAACAGTTTTCTTTCTATAAATAATCCTCAAACATTTGTTGAACAATAAGAGATATGAGTTTCGTAAGCTCCAAGGTAGGCCTGTTCTTGATTTTTGATTAGTGTTATTGCAGTCAGTCCATCCAGATTGGAATCTTAAATAGACAGTATAGTGCACAGACATTGTATTAACTACTTCATGAAAGATGATTGCCAAAGTAGAAAAAGTCCTTCCTGAAATTCCTATTTTTCCAGTTTATTATTTCGGTATCCAGTTTTGCACCATATGCTCAGCATCATTTTAACATTATTATGATGTATGCTCCTGATCTTTATAGAAACAATCTAGACATAAGGTCTGATCTGCAGTTTGGGCAGGTCATATTTTGTTTGGCATTTTTTGTCAATTGCTGAAAGGGCACAGTTTTACATTCTGGTAATGTCAAGTACAGGAAGTGTTCTGAATTGATTTCAGTAGTAGAGGTGAATTCACACTCTTCACAATTATGCTCCCATTTGTAACTTAATCCAAATAAGCTATTAATATTTACTTCTACTTTCTTCAATATTGTTGAATAATGAGAGTAAATCCTACTGATCCATCAGACATATCTATAAGATATAGTAGTTCTGAAACACATTGTATTCTAGTTCTGTTTCTCTGTAAACGTTGCAGCAAACCATGGGCCATATTATCAAGAAAGGGCGATACATTATCACCGCTTTTATTGAGAGGAAACTGCCGCTAACACCAGAACCTGGGCTTCTATATGAATTCACAAGGGCATATTATCAAGCCCATTATCACCGCTTTAGCGGCAGTTTCCTGCAGCAATAATGTATTGCCCTTTCTTGATAATATGACCCCATGTGCTTTAGAAATTCTCTTATCTCTTTTTTGTTTGATTTCAGTAACAAAATCTGGCAAATGGAACAGTACATTGACAACAACATTTGCACAGCAGTTGATCCCAGTAGTGTTGTCGGATTGGAAACCTACACATTTTTCATCATTTTGTACTTTCCTCTTCTTTGATTCTTGGGGGAATTTTCCTAAAGCACTGCCTTTTGTTTACCATCTAAACTCTCTTTAGTTCCTTTTCACTTTGGATATATTACTTGTTTCTCTTAAACTGGCTACTAGCCTAAATGAGGAGCAAATACACTCCTAAATCAATTGTACTACCTTAGACAGCTAGCATCAGCACTAAGGTTTTTTGGATCAAAGTCAATCAAAACCAAACTGGACAATATTCTAATTTGTGAAAATGTTAGATAGGACATTCCTTCTTTGAATACAGTACATCCAAAATTAATAAAAGCTGCATCTACGCTTAAACCTTGTGATTTGTGGATAGTTACAGCACACTCTAGAGACAGTGGGAACTGCTTTTGCTGGACATACTAGTCTTCCACGAGTAAAAAACTTGAACAACGCATCTACCTATCTGCTTAACTTCATCACCTCATCAAATTTTATGGCGAAGTATTTCACCTCATTTCTGTTTGAGTAATTAACACATTTTATAGCTTTACCCATTGCACCATTTACTAGTCCTTCTTCAACATTTAAATTCAGATGCAATAATACACAACAATTTGTACAGACACGTAACCGTTTTCATAATCCTGCAGTTTTGGAAGCAGACAGCTCTAAAGTGTCCAATTTTGACTGTAGTTTTTCTGTCAGTAGTACTCTAACTCCTTGATCTATTTTATCAGTTGCTGTAATCTCTATAATGTCTTCTTTTTCAAGTTGTAGTAATTCTTCATTGAATTTAGAAAACTCAAACAAACTATAAACTTGTCTTCTTTATTAAAATCATACATCAGTTGAGCAGCTATAATATATGATGGAAATAGATTTTTCAAAAGACAATTTTCTAATGCGCCTTGATTTGTAAGAACTCCAACTCTTATGTCCTTGAGTATATCTCTATATTCGACATCTGCTACTTGGCGCACATTTTTCACTAACTCTATGTATTGAAATGTTCATTCTCAAATCTTTACATTTCCAATTCTTCCTAGTGAATTCCTTGTTTTTTTAATGTAGTAGTGACTTGAAAACAGGTTGCCATGCGACTGGTGTTAGTTGTAGCAGGTTTCCAAACACTATTAAGTGTTTTCCATTACATTGTATGTCGTACTCAGTTTTTAATATCTACTGCATCTTAAATCTATAAAAGCAAGCACTAAATTCAACACATTGATTCTTTAATACTCTCGATACCTCATGACAAGCATCACCAGACAATGTGTTCTATTCCCATTTGTTGTCATGTTCAACAGGTAGCATTATTAATCGATGAAGGGTAACTCCTTTAATATTATGTTCAGCTAATCCTGTTGGTGCAGTAACTACACATGACAAATTAAAATCTGTAATCTTCTGTAGACAAATTGTGGGTGCCTTAATCAAGAAGTTTTTTCCAATTCCAGTATGACAACTTATGTGTAGTAGAACTGGTTCATATGTTGAACATTCATACTCCTCTCAAGCAGGAATCCCTGTTCTAATTTATCTTTCACTTTATCCAAAACTTGTTTCTGATCTGTATTCAGTTGTTGTATTACTTGTTCCAAATCCACAGTTTCCCGTCTTGCTTGCTGCATTGCATTTTCTACCTCATTCACAGCTATAGTAGCTTCATCTTGAATGATTGGCTCTCCAAGAGAATCTTGACTTGCAGTTGTTGAATTTTGGCAGCTCTGAGAACTGTCCCTTGCTATCTGAGCACTGCATATTGTCTTTTACAGCAATACATACATCTTAATAACTCTGATTCAGCACACCATGGCTTGAACAACTGCAACAATGCTAAATAGAAAAACTCTCTTTTGTCCAGGGTTGGCAACTTAGCTTTCTATGGTTGATGACTTTTCCTTTGTTAACTGTAACCAAACATACTTCACACCAAAGGACAGCACATTTTCTTTCTGATGTGTTTTCACTGATATTACTTCTATATGTATTATGTTGAAGTATTTCGTATAAAACAAGATACTGGTGCTATACCATGTGACTTCCTCCCTAAAGCCCATTGGAGGAGTTCCTTTCTGCAAATAATAAATATAAGTTAATGTATATTAAATCAACTGACCTATTAAGATCTAAGATGATATAATAATACTTTCCAAGACCACCTTCAATAATTTGAGGTGGTTGATCTACCAAACAACTGAAGATAAACTTCTGTTGTAAATATCTTGTTCCGAAGAAGGTGGTGTGTATTAAGCCTTATCTACCGAAATGCTGCATCAACAATTTACAATTTTTGATTTTAAAACAAAAGGGATTGATAATTTGGGATTTTGGATTCTGAAAGATGATGGACTAGCAAAACTCATGACATTGGTTTTTTAGCTTCTTTATGATGTCTATTTTTAACTTGACTGACTAATGTAGTTTACTTGTCATGTTTTGTATGTATTGTTGAAGGGATTCTTTTTATAATCACAGTGAGATCATCATTTTAATTTTTTAATAAATGTGACACCTTTGCATATAACTGTGTTCACTGTTTAAAAAGAAGAATGAATGTTAGAACCGATACATAGGGGTCCAACAAGCTTTTTATGTAATGTTCTGAATGTGGGTTGAGTTAGAGTAAGTGACACAAAAAGGACCATTTACTGTTTTCACCGTACTTCATATAGACAAGTCCTCTCAAAATGACGATTCCTTCATGGATAGTATGTATCCAGTATGTTAGTCTTCAGAATGTCTGTAAACTCATCCACAGAACTCCTCTTGATTTAGAAAACAAACTAGCTAAGCTTAACCTATCTGCGCATTCATAAGAGTCTATTTCTCTGTGAGAAAGCATTTTCAAACTAAAACTGTACAATTTCTTTGTAAGACTCTTTTCTGCCGACATCTCTTCCCAAATTTCTTTCATCTTAGTCTTCTCTGACTTTGTTATATATGAAGTGAAGTAACAAGCAACAACAATTTAGTTATCTGCAACAAACTCTAGATTAAGTATGGGCGGAATTTGCGATTTCGCGGTACGCAAATTCGCGGTCCGCGAAATACGTGAATTTGCAGAATTTTTTTTGCCGTGTTTGCGGGGCTTTTTGCGTTTTCGTTGGGCTTTTTGCGTGTTCACAGGATTTTTTCAGCGCAGCTACTGCTAGGTTACCCATGCGGTCATACATGGGCTAGTTGCATGCTCGCGTTGTGCAATTGTGTGTTTGCGTCTGATTTTGCGTGCTCGCGGACAAAAAGTCTTGCGACCAAGCAAATAAATCCGCAAGCTTGCAAATTGCGAATTTTTTTACAAATTCGCGCGATTCGCGGATCGCCAATTTTGTCAAAAATTCGCAAATTCCGCGAGCGGAACGGATTTTACGCCCATGCTTACTCTAGATCCATGTTCTCATTCCACATCTTCAAAATCACAGAATTCTAGTCATTGATGTATTTTGAAGCTTCTGTTCTTGTGAGATTGTATGTGTTCATTGCTGATTTCCGTATGAGAGTGTGTCTTACTGCAGACAAAAAGAATAAAAGCTGTTAACTCTTCCTTGTGAGATCACAGGTTGTGTGAATCCAAAATGACGTAGTGAATAAATATGTTGCTTTCGATCTGCATTTGTGACGATAATATTTTCCACACCTAACATTTTGTCAGCATTCTCTTATGGGATGACGCAAGTCACATACTGCTCAATAAAATACAACACAGAATCATCACTGTCTGTTCCTAATTTTGTGGTATCTTTTACCAAATAGCCATGTGAATATGTAGAGTACATGAGCTTGGTATGCTTTGTGCCTAAAAAAATCTGTTACTTCGCCAAGAGGAGGATTACTTTTGTTATAGATAAAATACATTATAGCTTGAAATATGTGATTGAAATATCTGCCAGCATTTGCATGGTCCAATGAGCAGAGTTCTCTTGGTGTCTTTAGATTAATGTCTTTCATGTTTGAATTTACCTCTTGCAAGAATTCTAGCAGGTCATCCCATGTATTCTAAATACAACTGAGTGTTAGAAACTATGTAGGTGTTCCTACATTTCTCAACATATATTATAATTCACCATGACATCGATACCAATATTCGTTGGTCCCACGTTAACATGCCATTATATTAATCAAGTTATATTCCAGTTTTTCCATGAACTTTCTCAACAAATTGTTTTGCTGATAGATTTTGCAGATTCACACCTCTTTTTATAATATGACTAGGGGCATAAGACAACCCAGACAAATTACTTTCCAATAGTAGATTAAACATACTAGGAATACATTGGTGAAATCTAGGGTCCTCTGAGTAAAGTCTAGTAGATCTGTACTCGGCCGCTGGTATTTGTACAGGCTAGTCATCATATCTACCACCTAGTCCAGTAGGAAAGAGATGTGGATTTTCCCCCTGTCCTTCGGAATCATATCCTGGTACGGTTGACAAACAAGAGACCGAACGGCAGAGGGTCCATTTGAACTGGTTTTTTGTTTTTTTTAACCTAAAGGCCCCGAACAATTACGCAATACAACGGAAGCGATGAGATCCGGGAAAATAGGAAAAGCACCCTCCGCACTAAAATGAAAGAAATCAAAACGGCTGGCCACAGACGTGGAGTGTGACTCAGTCAACCTCACGAACTCATTGACCTCTACGATCACATCGAAGATTCCTAACTCCCCATCAAACGGTCGGCAGAACAACAACAACAGCAATATGCATTCCTCCCATGCACCATCCGCGAACACTTCCAAACCTCTCTCTCTTTTGAATTACTTTAAAAAAGCACCTGGTGGAGTAAAGCACCCTTCCTCCCCTCAAGCTTCTGCAGCAACTAAGTTTTGTGATCCTTATCAACCTACTGAGCCAAGTGTGCACCTGCCTCAACTGTCTCAAACATCAACCAACAAGCCTGCTCTAGTACCGGACGTTTTTATATTTGGGTTACTAGCTGACGATCAGAACACAGCTTCGGAGTGCCTTATGAGGGCTACTCAAAATCCTTCACCAAGTCACCAACATTCACCAAGTCAGCTTCTTCCCTCCTATGACACCTGCAAGCAAGAGGCCTCCTCCAACCAACCATCTTCCGCGAGTCTTATTTACAACTCCAGTCACCAAGCACTGCAATCATTGCAAACAGAGGACGTTTCGACTACGTTACCACAAAACACCTTTTTAATTTTTCCACAAATTCATACGCAAAAAGATTTAGAACCCAACTCCGACATATTTAGTCCTTGCTCATTACAGGGCTCAAGCTTCCTTGAGGGGAGCTCTAAGTCAACTAAGCTCCAACAACGACCACACTCATCTTCAGCAGTAATAACAGTTTCTTCAAAGTCCCCACAAAAAAACGATCCAAACGATCAATTATTAGCATATCTTTCTTTCTTTCTCAAAAACTATGAAAACTCACCCAACCCCATATTAAAAACTGAGCCACTCCCCGAGGTCCCTACAAACATGAGTATCTGGCCTCCATTACTCCAAACTTTCCAGTTGACAGTCACTGCCTTAAATTATCATTCCGACAAACTGGGCACACAGGTTGACCTATTGAACACCTTGGCTCTGTTTACAGCAGGGATTGATAATAAGCTGGATAAACTGAACAATCTAATAATAGGAGCACAATCGTCCTCAAAATTAGTACAGTCAGTTTGCTGCGGCTCGCTCATTATTGATTCTCTCTCCTCGCTTCCAGCTTTTTTATCCAGTGTCATAAACGAAGTTAAGCTGTTGAAGGGAGCCCGAGTAACAATGTCCCGGCCAGTTACCTCAAAAACCCCCAACACTCAACTCAGAACTAACTCAGAACTAACTCCCTGATCTCACCCGTAGTTGGGACTAGGGTAAGTGGGGAACTAAAATCTTCCGACCACCCACAAGACCCCCACCAAGAGCAAGGCATTCATTCCATCATCGGCCTTAAGCCCTCAGACAGCGAGTGGGCACATTCAAACCACTGGTAACAACATGGCAGGGTCTTCTGTAAAACTAGCTGCTGCTACAGCACCCAATCACGAATCACTTCTTGCTCCCTTGCCAGCCTGCAGCAAGAGAGAGCGTAAACGTCAGCGCAAACAAAGAAACAAATTAAGACTAAATCCAACAGTCGCTCTTCCTAAATTATTTCCTCTGTTTTCAACCGCTGCCAATAACAAAGCTATAAGTCTCTCACAACTACCACTAACCTCAACAAGTTTCTGTCAAAGCCCCCTCATGGCCGACTTAGCCTCAAGTGCCAGTCAACAGATTTCTGTGTGTCGTTACAATCAGAATACTTTACCCACGGAAATAGTGGCACTAGAGCCACAGCCTGGCACTGAAAAAACAAGGGGTAAATCTAATGAATCATCTACAAGGAAGACGATAGTCACGTTAACCCAATCTCAACTAGCTTCCCCTTCAGGTCCACCTCTCCCTGAAAAATTAAACACCGGATTCAATCCCTTAAAAGTAATTTTTAATAATACATCAATTTCACTCAGACATCCAGGCAGGGTTCACGAGATCCTCCCCAAAACAATCAGGGACCAGACATAGGCTTCTCAATTGCTAAACCCACTCTGCCCAACCTAAGCCCTAGCACCAAAAGCTCCAAAAGTGACCTAATGCACCCCAAAATACTTCTTGCTCCTGAATATAAATCAAAAGGTCGGCACGACATTCTCAACAGATCAAACATACTTAAATTAGTGAACGGTGCCCCGGGCTTTGAGGCTCTGACATCGGAAGAAATTGAGTCCATTGAATTTCTTCCACCAAGAGGCCTACAACCCTCTGAGGTAACCCTGGTGTCATTCAGATCTGCTATTTAGGCACGAGCATTCTGAGCCCAAAAGGAAATTTTTCAGCAATGGGGAATTTAAATCCATCCTTATTCTACCCCAGGCTATCCTACAGTGCTATTAAAGCAGCCAGCCACCCCGACAAGAGCGCAATGCCCTAGGATTGGAATAAAAACAGGCCATATCAATCTTAAAAAATGCCTTAGGCACAACACAACTGACTGAAAATGTATGGACTAAAGCACCCAACTCTGAAAAAACCCCAGATTGGGGATGGCTTCCGGCCGCCCTGTCCTGCAAAATATCAGACTGACCACTTGAAAAACATTCTGCAGACCCAAATTGCAATGACTTGGTCCAATCAAGACCCCAATTATCACCGCTTATAAACTCTCTAAACCCCCAGTCGCAGTCCTCTCTTACATTGTGCTCATGGAACATTAGTGGTCTCCATCAGAAAATGACCAATTTGGAGACGCACAACTTCACATTTGGGCACGATCTAATAGCACTTCAGGAAACATGGGCCACTCAAATTGTCCAGTGATAGGCTTTATTGAATATTTGAAACCTGCAATTAGAGACTGTCTTTATGGCCACCCCAAAGGTGGTCTGTCGATCTACGTCTCAAACAATTTAAAAGGCCCGATCGAGCTATTGAATTTTGACGTGGACTGGTTACTCGGAGTTAAAATAAATTCATGGACAAACAGCGATCGCTTTTACTTCTTAATGTTTACATTAATCCGAGCACGCGTTCAAAAAAGGAGCATTTAACATGCCTAATGAAAATCGTGTGTGACCTGGCTGCGGATCACCCCCATTCAGACTGTATGATCACCGGAGAATTCAACACTAACCACTTTCAGGGAAACCCTGCTGATTTTGAAGGGCTCTTTCCATCCACATCGACAGAAGTGGAGGTACAGTCCAAACCACCAAACCAAGCACATTGTGGTCTAGGAGAGCTTTGTGTTTTGCAATTTTACAGTGTCTGCTTTTTTGTAATGAATGGTAGATCCATGAAAGACATTCCACCATAGTAGTCTTGGACAAATGGCTGCAAATATTCCTATCTTAATTATACCATCTGTAATTCAGCCCTGTTCCAACACTTGGGTAGCTACAGCATTCATCCTCGAATGGAAAGCGACCATCGCCCTCTGCATATTACACATGAAAGTATCAGTTGTTTAGCAGAAGTGAGAATACATTTCTCAATCATATCTCCGAATGTCATTCCATGTGCACATAGGTTTGTGGGTAAATCACTAAGGGGCTGATTATGATGGCGGTTATACGCACCTCCACGGAGCTTGCAGAAAACATCCATTCAGTTAGTCCTGCGGCAGTCCTCCCGACCGCCATTTTACAATAGGCAAAGATAGTCCTTTTTCCATCTGTCACTGTGTTTCCAGATCCGCCAGAAATGTTTTTCTGTAACGGTGCTGGAGGAAGCCACTAGAGAAAGCCCACTGTTTAGAATGACGTCTCGCCCCCCCGGCCAGAGCACAATGTGTCAACCAGTCCATCAGAACGCAGAGGAGAAAAAAGCTCTTCGGAGATGGTGGAAGCACAACTGCGGAGATAGAAACTGAAGTCTGAGACAACGACACACGTTCCTGCACGTCAAGGATCCTGCTCTACAAGCCCTTCCGCTGCTGTACCTGATCCACTACCAGCAGATAAGATGCCGTCGCGGTCAACACCGCAGGTAAGTCAAAAACATATCCCCGCATACAACACCTGTACAACAACAACACACAACTGTCGCACTGAAATACATGTCCTGTCTACATCAGACACCCTGGTGGAGATAGGAATATGTAACATATTCTAAGTACACATGTCTTGCACATAGGTCAATTGTCACCTCAGCATCGGGGGAAGCCATCTCCATTGAAATGATTGCATCTAGCCCGGTCGTGTGGGTCACGTCACCACAGCAGTGAAGCTAAGGTAAAACTTGCCCACAATATTGTAGGAACCCAGGACATTGTCCCTGGCAAGCAAGATCGTCATTACAACCTCCACACCACATTTATTTAAAAGAGGTACCATTTGCAGGGACACTGTCTACAGTGACATCTCCTTAGGATCTTCAGCAATTGCATAGCAACATGAGTGAGGGATGAGGCAAGAGTCCCTTCAAATTGACAACAGTCATCATTGCATCTGACTAAGGGTCAGTCCACATTCAATGTGGAACAGAGGAGGGCAGAGCAACCAGGGTGCGTATGTGTATTTCACAGTCAATCAATCAATCAATCAATCACGGACATTTATAGAGCGCACTACTTACCCGGAGGGTCTCAAGGCGCTTGGGGGGGGGGGGGTGCTGCTACTGCTCGAACAGCCAGGTCTTCAGCTTCTTCCTGAAGGCGAGTAGTCCAACAAGGTGTTGGGTGAGTCAGTGAGCCAAGGTAGATGACATATTATTGGAGACACCACTGTCACATAATCACATATGAGCACACACCCCAAGCAGACATTGGTAGGCTCATCACATACAATGGCAGACCATACCACATCATGACAGCCCATACCATGCAACACGGTACAATATTTCTGACTCAAACAGCAAACTCAAAGTGAGCACCAGTGTGTATTTTACTCACTTGTGTACTGCTGCACTAAATGACACCCTGTGAGTATGTCCTGTAAATCAATAGCACTGACTACTCTGCCACTTCACAGAACACCTCCACACCATTACTCCACCTCAACAAAGGTAGCACCAACTATAAAGTATTGAATGAATGCCAAAGTGTCAGGAAGAGTCCATCTTGACAGTAGTAAACTCTGACCTGAGACTCATGACAACCCTCCTCTTCCTCAGACCTGCCTTCCACTCATGTGAATCAGAGTGAGTAATTGACAAAATGAAGAATTACTGAGCAGATTAACAACCTTGGAAATGTTTACTCTGCATATTAAGTCCTTGATAAAGCTCACACACTTTAACTCTGCCTCATACACAAACCATAAGGCAGCAGCACTGTATGATAACAAGTAAACTATTCTAAAGTGGAGTGTACAATGCAGGAAAAGCAAAATGGCTGGTGTCATATGTACATGGAATTAAAGAGGTACCACATATGACACTACAGTTAGGACGTCAAATAATACATGGGTGGCACAGAGATTAAAATTGCATTAAAGTAACATCTGTGCAGTATCCCTGTGATACAGCAATGCAAGTAATGCATTGAACCAGAATAAGATTGAATGTTATAAATCAAACAGTGACCAGCCCCTCATCTGTATCAACTATCTTGACTTGTGTATGCCACCAGCACAACACTCATGGATCACAGTGATATTCCCTGACTGTCAAACTCAACTATGACCTTCACACATACCCCTCATCTACCCATCTTCCACCTTCACTGTTCTACACCTGGGAGATGCTGTGATTAAGGTGAAAATAATGTCCTATAAGTTCCCTTATACCCAATGCTACACCCTAGTGTGTATCTACAAATGTCTGAATTCCACTCAGGGATGTCTGATCCAATGCTGAACTCAAACCAATTGCCAAATACGTGTATCACAAACCACACCAAAAGAAGTCCAACAAGCATGGTCATGTGTCGCAAAAGAGTGAATAGGCAATGTGATCACAGACAACCCTGGAATAGGCAACATTTCTCCTCTGGCCAACTGCACAGACAGCTTAATCAAAACTAATCCCAAAATACATGAACAAATGTCAATTATAAACACAAACTGTGTGCAACCAGACAAATCTGCAAAGACAGAAATAGGCACTCCGCAGGTTACAAAGTGAGAATGGTCCACATGCACAATCTTGACAAGTGACTGTTCAAATATATGAGGCCACAGCACAATTGTACAAACAAAACAAGCTAATAAACAAGACTCCACATTGCTGCAGGTGACATGCATACAATAAATGCACAGTACAAATTCAACACACATCTGAAAGCATTCAAATACACAAACTCACCACACAGATTGTCATGCTAAAAAAAATAATTATACACACATCGACCTGTCACTAGAAAGAGCCCGCACAGGACAAAGACTGCATCCCTCAACAACAAATTCATAACATATGCACATCCAAACACATCACATAGCTATCTCAGCTGGACATCAGGGTGACTTACACCTGGCAAAGACAATGCAATATCCACTGACAGCAGTGCATGCACAGTAAGCAGTGTGTGAACACCACTAAAACCAGTATCACAAATATTTGATTTCACCACCATGAACTTTAACATCACAAATCATCACATCACACAGATCACTTCACACTCAGGATGGGTAGCATTACCTCAGGAAACAGATACACACTTTAGTTATCACCTAATGCTGCACAACTCAGGCTAACACATATGCATGGAACCTGACTAGAGGACTGTGCTGGAAACTCATCTGTACTGTACATGAGCAACCATGACTGCAATCAAGTACAATAAAATAGCACATAGCAAAGTGTGAAACAGTGCTGAGGGGCACAATGGTTCTGGACACAGATCATCCTCCCACAGTATAGTGTCACACTATGGAGTGGTGGGGAGGGTCATACACTGGCAAGGCATGGAGTGGAACATATTAGATTGAAGTTTTGTATACATTAGTATTGTACTGGTGAGGAATATACAGAGCAAAATCACATAGAGGAGTAACTCACAATGTGTAGGCATCAAATGGTCTTCTTCGGGTTGGTATGACTCTAAATACCACAGAGTTGAGTAAGTTAAGTGTAAATTAACAACAATGTATGTGAAAAGCCACTTATAATGTTTGTTTGCCTGAGCCAGTCAGCAAACTTTGAACAAAGGTAAGCAAGAGTAATTGCTGATCCCAAAATTCACGACCGAGACATTGCACTGACACAATCTGCATACTCACACATGATGTGGACAACAAGTAGGTGTACCCTTGGACGACAAGGCCACACCAACACACTGCACATTGCTCCGAAAACAACTCATACATGTGCCCAAAATCTACAGCTGGTGTCTGATCATGTAAACAAGCATGCACTCATCAACCGGATCATACATGTGTGTAAGGGTCATGCTCAATGGCACGTACTCATCAATACTTCAGTTAATGAGAGGACAATCACACTGTATGAGTACTGAAGTGCATACATTCAAATGGACCCATGTGACTATGAAGCCAGACCTACACAAGATGACTACACATCTATACCGGTGTGTACACATCAAGGTAGATTCCACAGATATGATGAACCCTTTCCATTCCTCAAGCCATCATGTGAATAGAATTTTCTGCTGTTGTGGTACAACATCCAGATATGACATGCTTACAAAATTAGAGACCTGACAATAGAATGATTAGGACAAGAGTAGACCATCACAGACAAGCATCTTTGCACCCTCAAGCCTCTGAGTCAATAAGCACAAACGTTACTGTAACCTCTGGCAACCTCTTCAAAAGTAAATCAAGTAGATGCCAATGTGAATGTGGCATACAGAGCACGTAACAGATGAACATATACACATACTGAATCATTAGCTAGGGCAGTGACAAAGCTCAGAGCATAAATAACATTTTTATTACATAAACTCTGTATCGGTATCAAAAGTGCAAAACATTAAGGCCAATGGCCAGTCCAAATTTCAAGTCCGCACATATGTGCATGAAAACTTACCCAACAAACATGTAACACAGTCCACTGCCATGGGAATCACCCCTGGATAGGGGCCTCAAATGGGCAGTCCATGCACCGCTCAGGGAGGAATGAGATGGGAAGGGGGACTTGGCTTCAAAATTGTGCGGAAGTTGAACTGGAAGGGGGCTGACTGTCTGGGCTAGAAGGAGGACTGAATCTGGGAGGGTTAGAACTGACTGAGGTAGAGGGATCCGTGGATATGGGAGCTTGAGGGCTGGTTGGATCGGGTGGAGTCATGGCATGGGGTGGCAGAGAAATTCTGTGTGGAGGCTCAGTGGCTGATGGTGAATGAGGAGGGCTGGTTCTCAATTGTTTGAGGATCCGATATCCGCCAAGTGTCGTGCTACAGTGAGAACTGAGGTGGCCCCAACAGTCTCCCTGTTCCGGAAAGTGCAGCAGGTGGTGGTGTATCTTACTGTGGGAATTTGCTAGACCTGGTGGTACGCTAGGGTGGGGGTTGCCTTTTCCCCTGCCTGTTGTGGAGGTACACTCCCCATTTTACTCTCTTGTCCACACTTTACAGGGTTGTTTGTGGGAGCGGAAATGTTGGGCGAAACGGCCTTCTGAATTTGTTTGGGGATAGTTGCGGCAGACACCAAGTTCACGGCAGTGACAGGGCAAGTGTTTGTGTTGCTTTGGGGTCAGGTGTGGGGATGGGAGTGCTCTTGCAGGGTGAGAAATCTGAGGAATGCAATGTGGATGCATGTTTTTTGTCCTCATGTCTCTGAGTGTCCTGTGATGGACTTTTTGTGGTGTGGTCAAGTGTGCTCTTTGTGTGTTGTAGTGATGGTTTTTGGTGTCTGGCTCACTTGGAGTGCTGTGTGTGGATGACTGGGTGCCTGAGTGCTCTGGTGTGTGTGTGCTGTGGTCAGGTGGGAGCACTGGGACTGTGGTTGCGGAAGGGACAGGGTCTGGACTGGGAGCTTGGGACTGCTGAATGGCTGCCATCACTGTGGAGGATAAAGACTCTAAAAGTGGATCCCGACAGAAACAAGAAAAACAGTGACACAGGCCCTCGTCAGCAGCAGGCAAGACTATGGCAACGCACTCTACACAGGTATCCCGGCCAAAAACCTGCGACGCCTCCAACGCATTCAAAACGCCTCTGCCCGACTGATCCTCAATGTACTGTGCCACAGCCACATCTCCCCCCACCTGAGATATCTTCACTGGCTCCACGTAGACAAGAGGATCACATTCAAGCTCCTTCACCCACGCACACAAAGCACTCCACAACACCGGACCTGCCATCCTGAACAACAGACTCAGCTTCTACACCCCCACTCGACAGCTCCGCTCCACAAGCCTCGCCATCGCCATCGTCCCCCGCATCCAACGAAAGACATGCGGCCGCAGATCCTTCTCCTACCTTGCCGCCAAGACCTGGAACTCTCTCCCCACCAACCTATGACAGCCCCAAGACCTACTCACCTTCAGAAGACTCCTCAAGACCTGGCTCTTTGACCAGTAGCAGCACCCTCCCACCTCAGCGCCTTGAAACCCTAGCGGGTATGTAGTGCGCTTTATAAATATTTTGATTGATTGATTCTGTGTAGGCCACCCATGTCAGAATGAATGACCTCCAAGAATGCAACAACCTGTGACAACTTGTTGCCATGATCCTGGAGGGCATTCAAACACAGCTGCTTCATAATGTCTATGGCCTCTACAATGAGGGCAGCAGGGGAGACAGGGGCAGGGGCAGCAGTGCCTGGGGGAGAAGGAGACTCTACCCTTCTCAGGGCTGTGGTCATGGATTGCACTTTGGAGAACATCACGAAGGGTGGACACAGGATGTGATGTGTGGGCGAAGATGCAGATATTGAACTTCCTGTGCCCGCCAACACTGAGGAGTCACCGCTGGTGTTTGAAGATGTGAAGGTTGGTATTTCCGGATGGGAATTCTCCAGGGCACTCCTGTCCCCCTCCCAGGCGCTGGTCCCCTCAGTGTCGCTGTACTCCTGTGGGCCAGTTGTGCCAGTAGCTTCCCCAATGGTGTTGGGCTCCTCTCCTTCCATGCCCTCGGTAGATGCTGCAAGAGACAGAGACATAGATTCAGTAAATAGGCGTATTCACAAACATTATATGTAATACAAACAGAAATACTTGGACTGAAACTCCCACATTTAACTACACCATGCACTGTCAGCATATTCCAAATGTATGCAATCAGCTGATGCATGGAAACATGCTTAGTTGATAGTCACGCTCCATGTTGCTTTGACACAGCCAAATTGCTGTGCATGTATCTACAGTTCAACATCACATACAATCATCTGTAGGCACACCTACATGCCTGCATGTAAGAGAGCTACACATCCAAATAGGTTGTGTTACTCTCACTTGAAGTATGAGTTCACTTAACTCCACCGATATCAAGTGAAACCTATTCATTGTCAAGTAATATTCCCTCCTTAAATCCACCATGTTGGGCACTGAAGCACAACTACAGTTGTACATTGGTGTTAACTTTGTAGATGTATCAAGGAATTTGAAGTGTACAGCACACATCTCTAAATGCACACTAACATGATGCTCACTGCTGTTCACTGCCTGTTGATGTCTCTGAGACTCAAACTGCTGCATATGTCAGATGGGCAAATATGTTTTGGTGATGAAGTGCAAATAAGCCCCATGTACCAATGTAGTCACATGAACAATGCACAATAGCATGATAAGGGCAATATAATGCAAGGCCTTTATGTGTTGTGACATGTCACATACCAACAGCTTTTTAATTGCCTGACAGGCCGTCATTGATCCAAGGCATGAGAGTGCCTTCTGTAGATGAAGTTGTGAGTGGCCTCCATTAGGACAGCTAATGTGTGACAATACCTAGGGTCTGGCATATGACATCCCTACGTTGTGCTGACTCATGACATCAATTACACATCAATGTGCCAATAATTCACTCACTGATTAAAAGCAGTAGACTCAACTACACCATGCACTGATGCATATGGACATCCTTCCGCAATGCACACATATTAAGGACTGACACTCTGAGTAACATTTGCTTCTTTCATATATAAAATGACAGTCCAACACCTCAGTCACATCACAATTTGCCATACCCACTGATCACATCCAAAAATGTTAAGCCCTAGTGCCAAACCAATCTCAAAATAGCCAGGTTTATCTACATTGCATTTAAATTCCATAGTCTGACCATCCCAATCATGTTGCTTTGTATACAATTGGCAAATACAAATCAGCCAATGCATCACTGCAATCCTCACCATCTACACCATCACCACCTGTGTGCACTTGCTGTCACTGTGGCAGGAAATTACATCATGTGATGCGATGCTGCTGATATTAGGCTATTATGTTTGCAGTGATGCTGTCATCTGTATCATTCTGAAAAACACAACCCATGGGACAGGTGTAACCTCTACCAACTTACTGCACCCTGAGCCCACATTTGTGCATGTCTCTTGCCACTTACACATCATCACATGAGCACACTATTGTGGTGGCCACACAGCACACACAAGCCTGACAAGTGTACTGGGCTACACCCTTCACATAACAAATGTTCCTGTGTAGTAATGTCTCAATTCAGACAACATTCACAAAATGGAAGATGAAAACATGTCAAGATGACGTGCTTTGACATCGTTAATGTATTTTCCACATGAGAATCAAAATGTTGTACACATGCAGAACCTCTGCACTCAACACTGAGGCTACTTAGAAGCCATTGCATCACAGTAGAGACATCCCAGTGGTCCAGCTTTGCTCTGGGCTGGGATTCATGCAGTCACTAATGTGCAAAGTCACACTTAGCACAGTACTCAACCCCAGCTTCCTGCTGTTGGGCCCTCAAGCGTCCATCCAGCTCTAGCTGTGTGACTGCCAGGATGTGGGCCATTAGTAGGGTGATGCTCCTGCGCGATGACCTGCCACTTCGACGGACCAACCCCAGCTCCATTTCTGTGACGTTTTTACTGAGGCAGCAGATGTCATTTCACCTCTTGTGGCGTCAGTTTGAGACCCCCAGGGACCGTATCCTGTGGGTAATGGCTCTTCAAATGATCTCATGCTGATGGACCTTGAGGTGTAGGCATGGAAGACAAGAAGAGGAATATTTGTAACACTTTGTTGTGTACCACTGTGTGACAGTACAGGAGCATGTAAACACATAGCACACAGATTTGTCAATGGAGAGCAGAGGCCATAGACCATGCCACATAGTACACTTGGATCAAGCCATCTCATTGCAATGTATACATCTATGATGATGGACACACTACATGCCCATCTCATACACATGCAGCGTGCTATCACAGAAATCAAGGTGAAACTGAGCCTCATCTGTTATGCAGTATGTGAGTGAGCATGACATACTATACACTGTAAATGACGTGTAGTAGTCAGGCTTACTGTATCTTACACTACACATCCCTTTATGTCCTTGACCATTGCATAGCTACATGTGTCATGAAGGTCACAATTAGGTACCTGCTCTTACATTCTCACTCTGTGGCCGGTCTTGTGTACTCCTAAGGCCTATAACATATGCTTCCAAATAGTATGATGGACAAAGTCTTTTTAGTGATGGGGCCTTGAAACATTGTGCATTTACTTGCCAGGCCTGAGGGCTATTCACTGACAAAAACCAAGGTCCATCACAAGAATCACATGCATGTACAATGAGAATGGTGAAACAGTGCGTACACATGGGAGACTCTACACATAATGGAATCAAAAGAAGGATGAAATATCCACTGTACATTTATCAGATGTGTAAGAGCTGATTTTCCTCAGAATAGTGATAGATCAGGCCTTGTACTCCTTTGCAGAAGGTCCACATCTCCATAGGGTCAATATCAAAGCAGTACACACATTAATCAGTACCCTCTGGCCATTCTATATTTTAAATCTCACAAATGATCATATGCACACTTAATGTACTATGACATGACGTGGCACAGGGAATGTGTTTTCAGAGTGAGAGTTCCTCAAATCAGCAGTGTAACTGTACAACTGCTAAACCACAGTGTGTCCTTTTCATAATTGCATGCAGTCAGGGATCTGGGTGAATAAGTCTATACACCCCATTGACATGAAGTTATTAGGCTAGGCAGTGTATCACACATTTACATGACTGAGTCTCAGAACAACATGTGTGATGTTTGGATTCAATAAAGCTGCACTAGTGTCTATGTTGTCATCCTTCCCACATACTCAAGTGAAAAACGTTCTAGGTCATGTATGGACCATGCTGTTTGCAAACTCTGAATGCATTAACATTGCCTTGCACTCACATCGTACTGTAACAATGTGAGCATTCTCATCACTCTCAAACTTTTACTCATACACTTACCAGTACATCTGGAGCACCATATAGCTGCACGTACTGGCCAAGGACCTCGTCCACCAAGACCTCCAGCTCCAATGTGGTGAAGGGACGGGCCCTAATGTTCTCTGTACGAGCCATGACTGGGTCCAGAGTAGAGGCACAGCAGCAGTTGGTGGTGATGAATGGCAGGCAGCAGTGTCTGAATGCAAGTGACAGGTGTGCTATCTCACAAACATTTATAGGCTCCTAGGGTTGTTCCAGTAGGACTCTTCTGATGCAATTGGTCCACCTGGTTTGCATCTTTTAATTGTGGCCAATGCCTGTGACCACAGTGGTGGAGAATGCTTAGCGGAATTTCAAAAATTAAATGCACTACCGCGATAGTGGTCCCCATTGGCTGCAATGTCATACGCATATGTGGTGTCGCACCTTGGGGGCGAAGAGGTTTCTTCCGCAATCCTGCATCATTCAATTGTTGCCAATGCCTGTGACCGCAGTGATGGAGCCCGCCTACCGCAAGTTTAAAAAATAAAATGTACTACCGAGATGGCAGTACCCATTGGCTGCAATGTTATTTGCATATGCAGTGTCACACCGCGTGGGCCAGAGGGTCTCTTCCGCAATCCTGCATCACTCAATTTTGACCAATGCCTGGGACCGCAGTGGCAGAGCACGTTTACATCACCTGTAAACACATTGTGCAATAGCATTATTACTTTGCAAATTGCATCACTGATCACTACACATTACAGTCCTGTCAATGTTGTGGTTGTGTTAGTCAATATGTAAGATGTTGCCCATATCTCCTCTCTGACTCATTTTTACATGTGTTCCCTGACACAATACATAGTAGATGACCACCTGTGTATCAACCTTTCCCAGAGCTGGAGACAAGGGAGGATATTGACATCATTAAAAAATTCCGTCCGAATTGCCTTACCCTTCAAGAGCTATGTGCTCAGTTGGAGCCCCATTTGAGGCCTCACAGAACATATCCAACAGCTTTGACACCAACAGTAAAGGTGATGCCCGCCCTGCATTTCTTTGCCACTGGTTCATTTTAGTACACGGTGGCCATCGCAGCTGGGATGTCTCCACCTATGTTCGGCATGGTGTTGCGTGATGTCCTGTCCGCATTGTTGACTAACAAGGACAGCTACATTTGCTTTCCAAGGAGACATGAATTGGCAGATGTGAAGGGGTATTTTATGACCTTGGTCACATACCTAATGATGTTTGAGCTATTGACTGCACACACGTTGGCCTAGTTCCACCACAGGCACCTGAGCACATCTACCTTAACAGGAAGCATTATCATTCAATTAATGTGCATGTGGTATGCCAAGCGAATATGATTATCTCCCATGTATGTGCCAAATTTCCAGGTTCTGCACATGACTCCTACATACTGCGTAACAGCGTCATCCCACAACTGATGGAAAATTTGCATCCAGAGCTTGCATGGCTTGTTGGTGAGTGAGCTGTGTCAGGTAGTGTGCTGTATGTGTGACATGCTGTTCTCCTCAACTATTTCTATTATAAACTTGGTCTGTGTTTCTCACAACTAGGTGACTCTGTGTATCCCAACCGGACTTGGTTGCTGAGCCCACTGAGAATTCCAAGGACACCAGGGGAAGTCCGCTTCAATGATGCCCATGGGAGAGCATGTCGTGTAGTGGAGCGTGCTTTTGGACTCCTGAAGGCTAGATTTTGGTGTCTGGACAAGAGTGGTGGTGCACTACTCTACTCTCCACAAAAGGTGGATGCTCTACAACCTGGCCTTGTGCAAAGAGATCCCCTGATTCTGGACGATGATGAGCAGCAGATGCCACCCACTGCAAATACACACATGCCCAGTGACAATGATACTTGAGAAGAGGAACGTTTTGACCTGCGTCAACAGCTCATTGCCAACTACTTCCCTTGAGAGTAACTTACCATTGAGCAACTATGACAATGTCTGTTTGCTTTGCTGTTGATGTACATGACATAGATGATGTGTTTGTTTGCTGGCTGTTGTTTGCTCACTGCTAAGGTCTAATATGTGTGGTAAAGTGTTTTTGATTCCACTTACCTCATGTCTATGTTGATGGTGTTGGTCAGTGTTATGTGGGATGAATCTTGTGTGGTGTTGACTAGTGGTGCGTTGTTGCTGTAAAGCATCATATGACAACTCAATGTCATCCTCTTGTGTCTGTCTAGGTTTCTCCACTCCATCAATGTCTCGTCACAATCAGAGCTTGTGTTACATTGGAATCAGAGATGACATTGTACATACTGTGATAAACATGGAACTGACACAAAGGTATAGGTGAATAAATATTGTTTATTTCCTATTAGATTGTGTTACATTTAAAGCGAATGAAAAGTTAGTTGTGCATAGTGAGTGTATGAGTTGTCAGTGATGGTAACAGAGACAAATAGAGTAGTCACCGCAATAATGGAATTTCACAGTCCAACAAACTCCTGCCATCAACATGGCAATGTGGGATTGGATAATCAACAAAGTTAATGTTCAGTGCAACACTGGTGCCAACATGGCTGGCTCAGCGACTTGGCTTTGGTTAGTGCTTTGCCACGCGATCCTCATGTGATGTTTCTCGGACGTCCTCTCTTGCGTTTGGCAGGGGGGGCCTCAGCTGCAGGCTCAAAGGTGTCTGAGGACTCATAGTCTTGCAGCTCACCCCTCTATGTGGCTGCAGCTGAGGTGGTGGGAATATCATCAGGATGGCCACTGGAGGGAGAGTGAGCCATCATTTGAGCAGCATGTATGTCCCTCAGAACACCCACACGCTGGCCCATGAGATCCACAAGTTGTCCCATTCGTGTGTCCATGGACCTCTGCAGGAAGCGGTGTTCACGCAGTTCTACTACAACCTGGCCCATCTGTCCCTGGTTCTGTTGGTATTCACCAAGGACTCATGCGAGGGTGGCCAGTGCTTCTGTCTCAGTGTCCTCATGTGATTGTCCCCCAGTTGCCCTCCACCTGCCCTGCTGAGACAGACCTGTGGCGTTGAATGTCTATAACACCCACACACTGTCCCCTGCATCCTCAGCTTGTGTGGTGGTGATGGTAACCACTGAGCCAGGGACAGTGTTGCAGGCAGCGGTAGTGATGGTGGAGGTGGCTGCAGCACAGGTCATTGTAGCAGGGGTCAGCGTAATTGTTGTCACTGGTGTGTTTGTAGTTGTGGTGGTGGGGACAATGAGGCCCTGAGACGGAGTGTGCCCTGCAGTCCTGAGGGCCCAGGTCGTTGCTCCTCATCCAAGAAACACAGGAAATCAGCATCAGAAAGTTCACATTCGGGGGGGTAGACTGGCTCTGCTGGTTGGTATTGTTTTTGCCTGCTTGTGAATCTCCTGTTGATCAGAGGTTAGTTTGTCAGTTAAGTACACTCCACTGCCTTGGTGACACAGTTTTGGATGTTTCAGTTGAAACGTCAAACATTTTACATTGCAATCACTTGGTATTGGTAGAAGATTATCAGCATCATGACATGATGTATAGGTACATACATTACTTGTTATTATTGTGACATGTAAAACGTTGTGCACATCAACTTTGGTCTATGCTTGGATATTGTCGACTTTTCTGAGAATCTGTTTCAGCTATGCCAAATCTTCCTAATTTCATTTGTTAAAATTTATTTGGAATTATGTGGTTTTGTCTGTTTGACAAATTGACCATGCATGTGTTGTGTTCATATGAGCCTTTATGCTTTGAAACAATGGGACTTAAACATTGCATTGTGTGTTACTTCCCAAGATAGTGTGTATGCTGTTTGATCTGCACATCTATTTTTAATAGTATTGTGTTTATGTTGCCAATATCCTTCAAGACACATTTCCTGAGTGCACTCTCACGGTTTCACAATACCCGCCCACTAAGGTATAAGTCCACTAGAGCTGAAAAACAGCCTAGAAACAATGTCCAAAGAATACACCAAAGCACACCACTTGATTGTAACTCTTATCCTCAGTCAATAATCTGTATTCCAGCCAATCAATAGGAATTTTCTTTGGAAGAATTTCACAACAGTTGTTGAATCAGTTCACTTGGATTATTTATTCCATTTTATTACAGACAGAAAGCAGCAGCCGATGCGCGTTTCGTCCTCCTGGACTTTCTGAAGGCTGCAAAAACCTCTGTATAAGCTATTTGTATACTGCAATAAGTTGTACAATATCTGAAACATGATTATAAATATAGAAACCAAACGCCCCATTACTTATTGGAGAGATGAAAAGAAGACGTGCTACACAGAATCAGCAGTGACTAAGGGCCATATGTATCCTACAAATTTGCTTTCGCAAAGGCCGAAATTTGCGAATGCGAATTTGCTAACTGGGATGTATGAATGAAAATCCGGTGCAAAATAAGGAATCGCTATATTTGCGATTCCTTATTTTGCAATTGCATTTAAGGAATCGCAAATTTTGCGATTCCTTAAATGCAATGTATGAAGCTAAAAAAATTGCTAATTGTCCCTAAGGAATTGCAAATTACCACCAACTTCAAGTTGGTGGTAATTTGCGAATTTCTTGAAAAATGCCAATTTTAGCATTTTTCAAAGTGCCATGAGACACACAGACATGCCCTTAGGGCATGTATGTGCACCACATGTGCACCCATGCTTATTTCAGGGGTGCAACAGGGTGTCCTTTGGACACCCGTGCAACAGGGTGTCCTTTGGACACCCCTGCACCCTTAAAATTATTCTCAATTTACGATTAGCAAATTGCGAATCGCAAATTGAGAATAAATTCCCATTCCTTCCTATGGGCCTCCCGGCCCATAGAAATGAATGGGAAAGTATTCCTTAATTGCGAATTCGCAATTAAGGAATATCGAGAAATCGCTAAAAAACTGCGATTTTCTTGATACATACCAACTAGCGATTCTGAAATAGCGATTTCTTAAAAATCGCTATTACAGAATCGCTAATTGGTACCTTGATACATATGGCCCCAAATGTCAGTAATGGAAATCACACCACAGAGTGTCAGAACCAATCCAGTTATGAAGAAATACCTGTGAAGAACAGAACACTGGTCAGCAGAAAAAATATATGCCCATTGAGAAAAAGGCACATACCCTATTTGTGAATCAATCAAAGTGATAAGAATGTGACAAACAAAATCAGTGTGTTTAAAAAATATTGAAGCCCCACCTATTGTATTCCTAGGCCCCACGGCCATAAAGGAATAATATTTCCTCATGTGCCTGGTAGATTATATAGATTGGCCAAATGCAACAATACCTCACCTTCACTCCAAGTTCACAGTTTGAATTCTGTTTCATATAATTCTTAAATACATTTCATCTTGAGTTCCAGTAGAATAACAAAGTTGATAAAAAATATATTTATCCTATGTGGAAAAAATCTGAAATACAAGTGTATGTAAGTATATCGAGTTCAAATGAATCACTCATAATTGAAACGTGCACCTCAGCCCACTCAACTAAATCCATAAATATTCATGATATTGTTGCTTACCAATGTTTTGGGTCAAAAACGAGCCCAAGTAGCAAGCCATATATATGTTACATAACATCCACGTATCTCACATCCCGTAATGATCTTTGGAGGGCTCTCTTCTCCTCGTAGGACCCTGATTGATAAGTCCACTCTAAATGATAAAAACATACAAAACCCCCCCGGGAACTCCATTAGAATTAAGTCACCCTGACGTAAGAAGTGTACTATACATTTCTACAGTTTAACAAAATTACATATCATAGGTCTACGTTTCCAACTAGGAAGCAATCCGTAATCCTTGTACCGAAAGAAACGAGTGTTTGGCGTGCAAGCGCGATCATTCTTAAGTAACTGCATCTGATATTAGACGACATAGAGAATGGACCAACGTTTCAGGAGATTATCAGCATCATGACATGATGTACAGGTACATACAATACTTGTTATTATTGTGACATGTAAATAACAACCATTTGACATGACAGATAGTGTGTTTACAGGCAAATGTTGTCAGCTACCAACTTTGTGCCCATCCACTTTGGTTTATGCTTGGATATTGTAGACTTTTCTGAGAATCTGTTTCAGCTATGCCAAATCTTCCTAATTTCATTAGTTAAAATTTATATTTGGAATCATGTGGTTTTGTTTGTTTGACAAATTGACCATGTGTTGTGTTCACATGAGCCTTCATACTTTGAAACATTGGGACTTGCGCGTGGCATTGTGTTGTTTGCCTGATTGGGCCCTGAATTTATTTAGCATGGGACATTGTGATTCAAAGTATAATTTATGTGACATTTACATGTGCTTAGCTGAGTGCGCACTGGATATGACATTTTGATCTGTACAGAGTTGGATAAAAAGTGAGGGATGCAGTGGTCATATGTCTCCATGCATTTTGAGAAGGATGACAGGGTGCAGGCACTCGCTACCTACCTGTTAGGTGGCACACTAGAGGGAGATGGCTGCCTCATGGTTCTGGGTGGGGGTAGGGCTCCATCCTGCTCAGGGGTGATGCAAGTGAACATGAGAGGGCTACCTACATGTAAGATGAAGCAGAGCAATAAAATGGATGCCACATGGTTCTGGGTGGGAGGAGTGTTCCATCCTGCTCAGCTGTGAGACAAGAGTGCCTGATGGGAGTTGTAGTGCTGGTTGACTATTCACACACCCCCTCCCTTTTACGAAGGCTACCTACCTGTAAGGTGAAGCAGAACAATGACATGGTTGCCACATGGTTCTGGGTGGGCGGACTGTTCCATCATGCTTTGGGGTGATGCAAGTGAGCACAAACGGCCACATACCTGTAAGGTAAAGCAGAGCAATGTAATGACCGCCAGATGGTTTGGGGTAGGGGGAATGTTCCATCCTTCTCAGCTTTGAGTCAAGGGTGCCTGATGGGAGTTATACTGCTGGCTGCCTGTCCACACACCCCCTCCATGTTGAGAAGGGTACCTCCCTGTGAAGTGGAGCAGAGGAAGGTAATAGGTTACACATGTCTCTTTGGTGGGGTGAGTGTTCCATTCTGCTCAGCTTTGAGTCAAAGGTGCCTGATGGGAGTTATACTGCTGGCTGCCTGTCCACACACCCCCTCCCTGTTGAGAAGGCTACCTCCCTGTGAAGTGGAACAGAGGAAGGTAATAGGTTACACATGGCTTTTGGGTGGGGTGAGTGTTCCATCCTGCTCAGCTATGAGTCAAGAGTACATGGTAGGAGTTGTTGTGCTGGCCACCTGTATACCCTTTATACACATACCCCCATGGAAATATTTCTAGCTACCTTTGAGGTGAATCAAAGGAAGGAAATGGTAGATATGTGAGACATGTGTTGTTGGGAAGAGTGTGTTGTACATAAGTGCATTTAGGTCTGGAAAGTGTAGCTTTATATTTGTGCAATACAGTACATTCTAGTGTGATGGAATACATTTGTTGATACTTACCAACCTCCACTCCCCCAGCTATTCATATGAGACTCTCTGGATGCAGTATGGTAAGCACCTTCTCCTCCCATTCAGTGAATGCTAGTGGTGAAATTGGGGGGCCACTGCCAGTCCTCTGAGCTGCCTCATGGTTCCTGTTGCCAAGGTATTTCATACTGGTCTTTAGGTCATGCCACTTCTTCTTGATGTCACGCTGTATGTGCAGGGTGGTCCCTACTGCATTGACTTTGTTGGCTATCCTTTCCCACATTTGATTTTTTCTGACTAGTGGGGTCAGTTGGACCATGCTTCCAAACAATTGTGGTTCTACTCAAATTATCTCATCTACCATCACTAATAGATCTTTGTCTGTGAGTTTGGGCATTTTTGTTTCTGTGCCATGGGGTGTGATGTGCAAATAAGTGACAAGTGCAGGTAAAAAGGTATTGGTGGAGATGTGTGAGGTGCGTGTTGGTAGTATTGGTGTGGGGGTTGTGATGGTGTGATGTGTGATGATTTTCGTCTCATTTCATCTGTGGTGTATGGCCCTTCACTACAGGAGTTGTGCAAAGGATGATAGTCAGAGAAGTGGTTGGTTTTATACTCGTGAAATCCAACCACCGCGGTCGGATTTTATTCCATTAATGGCATCGTAATGGCACTGCATGTTTTTCCGCAGAACATGCAGGCGTAATTTTTCGGGAATAACTGCGGTCTGAGGGCTTTTCCGTCTGCCATTGTAATGACCCCCTAAGTCTCTTTGAAAGCTCTGATGTTATCTAAATGTTTCTGTAAGGGACTGTATAATTTCCCTCCTGAATATCCCACTGATTATTAGCTTTTTTAGCTGTGCCTGCAAGTACCTTTATTAGCACTATAGGGATATCACTTATGTCTGTCTATATAAGTGAATGCTTAGCACCTTTTATCACTTTGTCAGTGGGTATTTTATTACCTGTCTGTTTTCTTAGTTAGGTGTGTCACATAACACTCTGGTTGGCAAACTGGATGTTAAATAAGGCATTTCAGTTTGTATAAGTACATATAGCTCAGTAAACCTTTAGAGTAAATTAATTACCTTTTAAGCACATGGCCACCTCTTTATGGCCTAGCTACAGTCTAACTCAGTGGTCACTGATATGTAATAAAAGATCAATTTATAGCCTTTTGTACGAGTTTAAAATATGAAGCTGAGGCTATCACTAAAACTGCATCCAGACGCTAAACTATGCAAGCCCCGGAGATGCTAGAGGGCGCCAGGAAAGATGGCCGCACATTAGTGTAGCTCCGCCAGGCAGATCTGCAATCCGCCTAATACCAGTTGAATAATGAGGCATTCATCCTTATCCTTTGGCATCCGGAGTGCAACAACGTCTCTGAGGCGAATTGTGCGGGAATAAAATCTGGAGAACGTTGTGGCGAGCTGTGGATAGACGGAGGGGTTTCGCCTCCAGCGAAATTACGGTGTGAGCTGGTTGGGGGAGGAGCCCGAGTGCCGCTCGATGTAGAGGAGGACTCAGCGACCCTATGCTGTTGGAGTTTTGACCCCTTACTTGCTGTGGGGTAGATCGACAAAACTGGCCTGCAGCGGTGTGGTGACAACGGGACTGCTCCTCCCCGCAGCCTACCTGTGGATCCGGCACTGCAGCCTGCAATCCTGCTGCCGGATGTGAGGCGTTGAAACCCTGCTTAAGACTCTGGGCCCCGAAGGCGGTGGTGCGGCGGTGCCTGCGTTGGGCTGAGGTACGTGGGTGCAGCCCGGACCTTGGCCCACGGCTGTGGAGGTGGGTGTGGGCCCGGGATCCGGGTCATGGCCTGCCGCCGGAGGTCTGCGCGCGTGGCCCGTGTGCGTCTGCTTTGGGTCCCCGCCGGCGGGTGCTCCACCCTGGGAGAGTGTACTGTGGGCTACAGCGGCAAGGGAGCCCATTTTTGGGGGCCGGCTGCCTCCAATCACGCTGCTCAGCGGCCTGGCAATTACGGGCGATTGCAAATAAGCTGTATAGACAGCACCAGGAAGGCATGCTGTGCTCCCTCTGAGACTTAAACCTAGACATGCACTACGATCCATATTGGCCCCTCAATTTCACCATACATTTGAAGTGGCCCTTGCTGATACTGGGGGGTTCTACCTGGCTGGCTGCGTTTGGAATAGGAATTTATTGTTAATACTGGCAGCTGCTACCCTATTTGTTGAGCTTCGTCTATCTAGATAGTGGATGTCGCTGTATTACAAGGTGTTGCTGTGAAGTCTGGCAGAGTGATATGTAACCTGTGCCTGGGATTGGCTGCGCTACTTGGTGATTGTTAACTGCCTGAGGGCTTAAATCTCTAAATATCTGGGGTACTGCAGACTTGTGCTCAGACTGCATGCCTGTATAATCCCTGCTGCACATTGGAACTTTGATCCTTTACATATGGGCAAGAAACACTCATTTGAAAGTAATTGACATACCATTGTGTGCTGCAGTATAGGGCTACTCCGCCTACTTGTGGCTGGTAGCATCAGGACCAAAGCCTGGCAGAACTGGGTGTTTTGCATTTCCCTCCGCTCACTATGGGTAAACCGGACAAGTCGCAGGCCCGCCTCACTTTTGAGGCGCGAAAGTCGGGCAAAGCCCTGCAGACGGCGGCTTCTGATTCAGAGGACGGTGGCCAGGGAGATAACCCTCCAAATCTAGAATCCATGCTACTGGCCATGCAAAAAAGCCTACAAGCTTTGGAGGGTGGCCTGTCCACTATAAATCATTGATTAGACCACATGTCCTCGCAATTGGAAAAACAGTCGACGAGAGTGGGAGAGGTCGAGCAGAGGGTCTTAAATGCAGAGGATGGTCTGGGTGAGGTAACTAACAAAACGCTTAATATGGTAAAGGTGCTGTTCCTCATACAGGCCAAGAACGAGGATTTGGAGGCCAGGCGATGAGGAACAATCTTCGCATAACGGGCCTTCCTGAGTCAACGAATACTGGGAGGATGGAACAATTCATTGAGACACTGATTAAAGATATATTTGGTTCCAAGCATCTGTCAGCCACACTTTAAAAGGCACCACCGAGAGGCAGACGTTGAGCAGGAAGAGGACGACAAACAATGATGAACTAGATGGGAAACAACCATTACAACGCAACTTTTACAACGAACTACCATTACAACGAAACTTTTACAACGCAAAAACTTTTACAACGCATACCATTACAACGCAGGATTTTACAACGCAAGTACCTTTACAACGCATACCATTACAACGTAAGTATAGGTAAGTATATAATTATTTTTAAAATATTATATGTTTGGGTTTTTGGGTAAAGGGGTATTTTTAGGGTTCAGGGTCAGTTTTCAGTTTTTGGGTAAAGGGGTATTTTTAGGGTTCAGGGTCAGTTTTCAGTTTTTGGGTAAAGGGGTATTTTTAGGGTTCAGGGTCAGTTTTCAGTTTTTGGGTAAAGGGGTATTTTTAGGGTTCAGGGTCAGTTTTCAGTTTTTGGGTAAAGGGGTATTTTTAGGGTTCTGGGTCAGTTTTCAGTTTTTGGGTAAAGGGGTATTTTTAGGGTTCAGGGTCAGTTTTGGGTTTTTGGGTAAAGGGGTATTTTTAGGGTTCAGGGTCAGTTTTGGGTTTTTGGGTAAAGGGGTATTTTTAGGGTTCAGGGTTAGTTTTGGGTTTTTGGGTAAAGGGGTATTTTTAGGGTTCAGGGACAGTTTTGGGTTTTTGGGGTACAGGGTTAATTTGTAAAAATAAAATAAAATTATATTTAAATTAAATTAATTAAATGTAATTAAATAAAAATTAATTATATTTTAATAATTTAAATTAAAAAAAATATTTTTAGGGTTCAGGGTCAGTTTGGGGTTTTTGGGGTACAGGGTTAATTTGTAAAAATAAAATAAAATTATATTTAAATTAAATTAATTAAATGTAATTAAATAAAAATTGATTATATTTTAATAATTTAAAATAAAAAAAATATTTTTAGGGTTCAGGGTCAGTTTTGGGTTTTTGGGGTACAGGATTAATTTGTAAAAATAAATTAAAATTATATTTAAATTAAGTTAATTAAATAAAATTAAATACAATTTAATTATATTTTAATAATTTACAATAATTTATATTAAAAAAAATATTATATACTTACCAATATTTACGTTGTAATGGTATGCGTTGTAAAGGTACTTGCGTTGTAAAATCTTGCGTTGTAATGGTATGCGTTGTAAAAGTTTTTGCGTTGTAAAAAATTCGTTGTAATGGTAGTCGTTGTAAAAGTATGCGTTGTAACGTCATACATCCTAAAACTAGATATTGTGGTGTACCAATAGTATGACGTATTGACATGTTGCCTTATGTTTTGCCAGATATATATGTGCACTGTTATTATTCTTATCGGGCCCGGCAAAGTCCAGATGTGCTGTATATCGGAAATACAAAAGGTGAGTGATGCCTTAGGTTTTATGTATTCAACCGTATACTGTAACACAGGTTATAGACCTGATCAGCCACCTCCTACAAAGTGGAAGGACAGTAGCACTCTGACGCGCCTCAAATGGGAATACCCCACGTTGTACTGTTTTGTAGAATTGTCTATAGGGTTTGTTTAGATACTCTTGGGATGGCTTTGGCGAGTTGGGGTAGCCGAAGTGGATGGGGGGTACATTCGGGGAAGGGGGTGTGGTGGACTACGTGGGATTGTGTAGTACTCATTCATATTGCAGTTCACATGTTCATTGGTGGCATTGTTTTAGGATTTTTTCTGACTGATCAATGCACGGTATGAGTGGTGTAATTAGGTTTGTCACTTGGAAAGTACGTGGTCTTAATTTACCAAAGAAAATTCGCTCAGTGTTTGCTCAATTGGATAGAATGGGAGTGTCAGTAGCTTTCCTTCAGGAGATGCATTTAACTAAGACCTCGGCGCAACGCATAGGTACGAGATGGGCTACTGTAAAACCTGAATTGTCATACTCAATACTAATAAAAAAAGGAACAAACTTCACATTGGTTAAGACAGATGCAGATGACCAGGGGCGAGGGGCGATCATGTATGTTTAGGTGGGGAATAAGCTGGTTTCATTGGTTATTACTTATGGGCCAAATGTAGATGGCCCTTCATTTTTCTCTGATGTGTGGCGTCGCATCCTGAGTTTTCAATCAGTGGAAATATTCTGGGGAGCTGATTTTAATGTATGTTTGGAAGCATCCATGGATAGAACGGGAACTACTGCAGGCAGAAGCAGGAAGGCCATTCTTGGACTCTTGGATGCTGGCCCCTTACTGGATATTTGGCGGCTCCAGCATCCAGGACACCGAGAAAGCATGTTTGTCTCTTCGGTTCACGGGACCTGGTCCTGTCTTGATTACTGGCTTCTATCTGAGACGGTTGGGACTTGGACTGTCTGTGTGAAACACGAGCCACGCACATTATCAGACCACTCTCCGGTAGTTCTAGCATTGCAGATACCTCTGTGTGAGAGACCGCCATTTGCATGGAGACTGCAACCTGCTGAGCTTGCGGATCCAGTTTTTAGGCAGACTATTGGGGAAACGTTTCGAACTTTTTTCCATGAAAATGAGAGGTCTGTAGACAGCGCTGGCTCGCTATTGGAGGCTTTTAATGCGACAGTACGGGGTGCATGTATTGGAGCGCAATCTGGGGTATTAAAGGATTTAAGACGCAGGATTCATTAACTGGCACTTGAGATATCCACACTTGAACGTGACTATGAGTCAAATCCCTCATCTCACTTACTCGCTAAAATTAGGGATCAGGTCTCTGAATGTAATGATACAGTTGACCAGGAACTGCAACACCGTTCTCGTCGAACGAAGGCTCGTTATTATGATGAGGGGGGACTCCCAAGTCGCTCGTTAGCACAGAAGTTGTCAGAACCCAGTAGCCAAGAGCAGGTTAAGGAACTAATGGATGGGGAAGCACATTACTTGAACTCTGAGCTTACCAATACTGTTTTAAGATTTTACACTACTCTATATGCTGCTAAAGAAGGTCCTCCATCAGAGGAAATAGACTCCTATCTAGATGACGTGGCATTGGGGTGGCTTTCCAATGCACATAGGGAATATTTAGTGCAGCCTTTTGATGGAGAAGAAGTTAAACTTGCTTTCATGGCACTGCCCAGTTGCAAAGCAGCTGGTATAGATGGATTTCCTAGCGAATTCTATAAAATGTATGTTGATGATGTTGTGCCTTGCCTCTTGTCAGTATTTCTGGAGGTTTACGATAAAGGGAGGCTCCCGCCTACACTACGGGACGCTCTAATAGGACTTTTACTGAAACCTGACAAACCCCCCAAACAGATGCAAATCGTATCGTTATAAATATTGACGTCAAAATGTTGGCGATGATGATTGCTACTCTGCTGCAACCATTGATCCCTCTTTCAGTCTTACAAGACCAGTCCGGATTCGTGACTGCTAGATCTACAACACACAATTTGCGCACTGTGTTTTCTATGCTGCATTACTTTGAACCTGACTTTCAAGCGGTGGCTGTGCTGCTTGATGCAGCTAAGGCCTTTGATTCCCTCTGTTGGGACTTCATGTTTACGGTCTTACAACGCATGGACTTCCCTCCTTTCTTTCTTCAATGGCTCTGGGCCCTCTATACGCATCCTGCTGTGAGTGTGCGGGTCAATGGGTGGGTCTCCCTGATGTTCCCTATAGAAAGAGGCACAAGGCAGGGATGCCCTTTATCCCCAATACTTTTTTCACTGGCTTTGGAACCTTTAGCGTGTAACCTCAGACAGCTACATGCGCACGCAGCATTACGATTCAGGCAAAGACCACTTGTGGTTTCTTCATATGCCGACGATGTGATGCTATATGTCCGGGAACCTGTCACTTTTCTACCGGCCCTTTTGCGGAGTACATGAAATTTGAGCGTTACTCGGGCCTGTGCATCAACTGGTCAAAGTCTGTAGTGTTTCCATTGACAGCTAGTACCTTAGCAATAGACCTAGATTTTCCTCTGACGTGGACTCAGGAACCGGTAAAGTATCTTGGGGTCTGGCTGCATAGAGACCCTGAAAGGGTGATTACGGAAAATTATGTCCGGACCATCACACGTATAACTGAGCAGGCAGAGAGGTGGGTACATTTGCCGGTCTCTCTTGCAGATGGGCTTGCGATCATTAAAATGACATTCATGCCTAGGCTGCTATACTTCTTTGTTAATATACCCATTAAACTGAACATAGCTTTATTTCAGACGTTACAATCTGCACTTCTTTCTTTTGTGTGGGCCGGGAAAAAGCCTAGATGTAGCTGGCAGGTGTGAGTGCAACCATTTGAACAGGGTGGATTTGAAGCTCCAGATTTCAACTCTATTATTTATGCGCTTAGGCGCAATTTGCGCACTATTGGCACCATCCGACGTGATTTGTACCCCATCTTGTGATTGAAGCTGACGCTGTCCAACCCATGCCCTTACAGGCAACAACCCTCTCTGGAGGATCAGGAGGTCCTAGGACTGAAATTAATCCAGTGTTATGCACTGCTTGGGCCTGGATAATGCTAGCTAAACGGGCTGGACTTTCATATATTTATGCCCAGAAGTTGCCCCTGGCTTCTCACCCGGACATTTCTGCGGCAAGGGAAGCACCGGCCCTGAACTAAACTTGTTTACAGTACCTCTACATATACATTTCAGGGTATTTGAAAATCTGTGGTTTATTATATAAATATAATACGCAATATCCAATTATACAAAGAAAGTACGAAAATCTTACAGGTCCGCTAATAAAAAATGGACATTACAATTAAGAAATAATTTAAATTGAAAAAACCAAAAGTTACAGAAACATTATAGTTAACAATTTGCATTAAAAAAAACTTAGAAATTCACTGGAAAAAAAAAGGTTACAGGGACATTATAGTTAGGCTTGTACAAAACCAGAGAAATTCAGCAGTTCTAGTTAGCTGAGCTAACCATAACTCATATCTCCACAATGCACTGCTTATTACCACACATATTACATCACTCATGACATGGTCAGTGACATCATTGATGACATTACTCATGACATCACTGTTGACATCATCCACAGAACCTCTCTGACGCAGCCACTTAAACCCTCATGAATCCTTTCATACACGCACTCCAATTTTCACACTACCATTATCTAAAACATTGACCCACTCCTACCAGTACTTATATACCTACTCACTCATTCATAGGTCTACACACATGCCCATTCACTCACCCATACAGCCACTCATACACTGTCAGACACACACCTACTAACTCACCTACTTACCTAGACAGTTATACACACACACTCACATATTCATACAGATACTAACACATACCTACTCACCTCTACAGTCACTGACACAAGCACACAATCACCCATACAGCCACTCTCACAATCACTCACACCTACAGTCACTAATTTACTCCAACACTCACATATACTGCCTGTCACATGTGCAGTTACTCACCCATATATTACTGAGACATCCATTCACTCACTGACACAGCCATACATATAGTCACTCTCCAATACAGCCCCTCTTAGACACACTTGTGAACCCATGCAGCCAGTAATTTACTCACTCACTCATCCATGCAGGAAGTCTCACACCCCTCACCCACCCACACAGACACTCAGGTACCCACACTGGTACTCAGACAACCAATCAATAACCTATATGGGCACTCATGTACCTACTCACCAACCCATGCAGCCACTTACACACCAACTGTCAGACTGACACAGACATTCCCACAGACTAGTCACTGAGCCATACAATCACCGAGACAAGAATAATCCCTCACTTACACAGTCAGTCACACACCCCTCTGAATCATCCATGCAGGCACTCATACACCAACTCATTCATCAATACACCTTAATGTATATATATTTTTAACACTCGTAAAGTTTTTAGAAACACTCACAGTCATCTGTGATGTCATTTGAGATATAATCAGTGTTGTCAAGAGTGATGTAATAGTTGGGGTCATAAGCAACGCATTGTGAGGGCGTGAGTTATTGTTAGCTTAGCTAACTATAGCTGCGGAATTTGTTGTGCAAGTGAAATGTCAGTCAGCCTATCTATAATGTCCCTGTAACCTTTAGTTTTTTCAGTGAATATATATTATATATATATATATATATATTCACTGAAAAAACCATAGGTTATAGACCATATATAGTTAGGAATTAGCATTTACAAAACCTTGAAAATTCACTGAAAAAAACATGGGTTATAGACCATATATAGTTAGGAATTAGCATTTAGAAAACCTTATTTTACTCACACAAAACCATTGAAATTCCATATATAGTTAGTTGCACTAACTATATATCGCGCACCCGCAATCCACTGCTGATGATGTCACATATTACATCATTCATGACATGGTCAGTGACATCACTGATGACATCACTGATGACATCTCAAATGACATCACTGATGACATCACTGATGACATCATCCAGTGACTGTGTGTTTCTGTAAAGTTTAAATATGTTTTACATATTGAAGAATGAGTAGATGTATAAGTGTCTGGATGAAGGATTTAGTAGGTGCGTGACTGACTGTATGAGTGAGTGATTAAATGTGTCTCACTGAGTGCATGGGTTAGTGACTAAACTGTCTTAATTTGTGCATCTTTACGTCTGTTGTTCTGTAAACTGCTGCATGTGTTGATCAGTAGCTATATGAGTAACTATATGGGTTATTGATTGATTGTCCAAGTATTTGTATGGGAGACTGAGTGTGTGTGTGGCTGGCTGGGAGATGTGTGACTCTGTGCAGATCAATGTGTACTTGTATCAATGATTGTATAAGAGAGTAAGTATGTGTTAGTATATTTTTGAAAATGTAAGGTACTCTATGTTTAACTGTATAGATTAGAAAATGGAAGTGTGATTGATTCTTTACAGGACTGACTAGGTGTGTGAGTAACTCCATGGATGAGTGGCAGAGTGTGAGTGTCTGTATAGGTGTATGAGTGCATATGATAGTGTTGTAAAGATGAGTGATTGTATGCATGAATGATTGTATGGGTGAATGAGTGAATGTGTGTGTAGACATAGGAATCAGTGAGTGCGTATGTAGTAACTAGTATTGGTGTGCCAATGGTTTAAAAAATTATATTCTGTATTTAACACTGGGTGTTACAGAGGTTATATTAAAGTGTGAGGAGATGCATTGTATTGTCACATGAATGATATCATCAGTGATGTGACCATTGATGTCAAATGAGATGTCATCAGTGATGTCATTTGAGATGTCATCAGTGATGTCATCAGTGATGTCACTGACCATGTCATGAATGATGTAATATGTGACATCATCAGCAGTGGATTGCGGGTGCGCGATATATAGTTAGTGCAACTAACTATATATGGAATTTCAATGGTTTTGTGTGAGTAAAATAAGGTTTTCTAAATGCTAATTCCTAACTATATATGGTCTATAACCCATGGTTTTTTCAGTGAATTTTCAAGGTTTTGTAAATGCTAATTCCTAACTATATATGGTCTATAACCTATGGTTTTTTCAGTGAATTTCATTGGTTTTTTAAAAGCTAATATCTATAGCTGTAAAATGTATTCTTCTTTAAATCAAAAAATATATTTTATATGTTTATTAATAATTTTTTTTATTATTATGTTTTGGTTCGCTCCCGGTTCGCGAACCGGGTAGCTTCCCGTTAGCTCAATTTGGTGCTGCGACTCGGTACGCGAACCGGTAAATGTTCAGTTTGCGCAACTGCCGCGTTAGAAATCAACATCGTGACGCGTCGCGGAAGCGCGACGTATCGCGTTGTCGCGTAATGCGTCTTATGACGCGCCGCGTTACCGCACCCGGAAGTGCTCCGGTACGCGAACCGAGGCGCGAACCGCAGCTCCCCGGAAGCGATCCGGGGCGCGTCGCGCAAGCGCGATGTATCGCGTTGCCGCGTAATGCGTCTTATGACGCGCCGCGTTAGCGCACCCGGAAGTGCTCCGGAGCGCGAACCGAGGCGCGAAGCGCAGCTCCCCGGAAGCGATCCGGGGCGCGGCGCGCAGCGCGTAACGTAAGCGTAACAGGTCATGTGACTTGTTAATAAAACTTTTCATTGGTTCATTTCACTTTTGGTTTCCTAATGATGTAAGGCTAGGTCATGTGACCTAAAAATAACACTTTTCATTGGTTTAGAACTATTTTTTTTCCAAAATGATGAAAGCCCCCACCTTTTTTCTCACTCTGACTTTCAACTTTGAGAAAGGAAGACCTATTTTGCTGAGTAGAAAATGGCTTCAGTAGTAGCTTCAGCTGGTGGACCCCCACCACCACCACCACCACCAAGGAAGAGAGGACCACCTCCACAGTTCATTCCCAACACAGAGGAGGAAGAGGATGAAGAACAGGAAGAGGAAGTACAGCCAACCCAGTTTTTACGTGAGGAGCCCCGGGTATCTCACCACAAAAATTGTTTCATTTGGCAGTTTTTTTCTTTTCCTGAAGGACAAAAAAAAGTGAATGCTCGCTATGTGACATGCCTCATATGCAAAGAAGATTTATCAAGAGGCACAGATAAGTAGTATAGTTACGGCAACTATACTATGCATCGTCACATGCAGAGGTGGCATCCACTAAATTACAGCAGGGCAGAGATTCGTGACCTTCAAGACAACCCCCCAACTCCTGTGGCCAGGACATCGGCACAGGTAACTCTGTCGGGGCCAGAGGCACGGGAAACAGTGCCAAACATTCAAGAAAACTTTGTGCACATGAAAATAGTGTGTATCTATTGCGGTAGCCTACTCTCATGTGCCAACATGAGTATTAATTTGATAAACAGAGCATATGAAAACCACAAGTGCTCTAAACGCCCCCCAAAAAAAAAAAAAAAATTGCTCCTGTTGAGCCCTTTCCAATGCCTGTTTTTTGTTGTTTCCCCCCCCAAAAAAACAAAAAAAACACAAAATTGTTCAAAAAATCCAAAAAAAACAAAAAATGTTCAGAAAAATAAAAAAATATATAAAACAACAAAAACATTAAAAAAAAGTTCTTTTCAGAACTACCTCCCCTTTATAAAAAAATTGCTAGAATGTTTAGCACTCTGGCAACCTCTATTTCTTTTGGTTCGCTTCCCCGTTCGCTCTCCGGTACGCAAACCGGGAGCGAACCAAAAAAAAAAAAAAAAAAAAAAAGAAGAGTAAGTATAAGGGAAGTAAACAGAGAGTAATGTTAAAAGAAAGACAGCTATAGGGAGTAAACCAGAGATACTGTTTAATAGATTTATTTACCGAAGAAAAGATGGAAGAGGATATAATTGTGAAAAACAAAATAGATAAGGAAGTGAAAGAAAAAAAGGAGAGTAGAAGAATAACAAAGAAGAGTTTCTTAGAGAATATGAGTGAATGTTCAAAATAAGATTAAAACATGTGGAATAACAGAGAGAAAAAACAGAAAGCAGAAAAGAAGAAGTAACAGAAAAAGAATAATTGAAACAGCAAAGAAATCTAAATAACATAGGGGCATATTATCAACATAGGCAATAAAAGTTTTGCAGCTTTTATCAGCAGAAATGTGTCGCTAAAGCCGCTTTTGCGGCAGAAAACTGCCGCTAAAACCGCTTTTGCAGCAGTTTTCTGCCGATAAAAACAGCAATAATTTTATTGGCTGTGTTCATAATATGTCCCTTAGTGGGCTTCAACTACACAGAGAAAGCATAATGAACAAGTAGTGAAAGAGTGATCAGTCAAAGACACTAAGAGTAATAGAGACGGAGTGAGTGAACAAGAGTGAGGAACTATGAGAAGAGAGGGACTGAGAAAAGGAGTGGAAGGAGTAGAGTAAGTAAGTAATAGAGAAAGGAATGAGGGAAGTAGCAAAGGCAGGAAAGTGAGGGTTAAAGAAATGAAGCAGTGGAACTAATAGTAGTTAAATGTGATAGAAATGTAACGAAAAGAGTACAAAACATTTACCTTATAATTGTCGTTAACTTAGTCACTTGTTATTTTTATACTTTCAATCTGTGAAAGAGAGAACAAACATTTGAAAAATATTAAAACATGTATTTAAAAATTAGAAAAGACAAGGGAAAAGATTGAAGGACAAACAGTTTTTCAACAACTTTGACACTTACAGAAGCTTCTGCTTCTCCAGGCCCCCTACACAGTCCTAAAGATATACATTTTAAACTAACAGTATCTTGATGCAGATGAAGTGAGGCCTATCTTGGAACATGGTGCATCTTTTGCACTGCTGTTGTCTCACAAAAGTGACGCAATGGCAGCGCAAAAGAGGTGCACAATCATCATAAAGGTGTTCCTAACATTTTAAATGATTGTTTCAGGATGGCAATAAGGTGTGTCCTATCCAGACGTTTGTTTCAGGTGAGGCCTACTCAGGGTTGCAGATCAAATTTAGGCTTGTTGAAGAGTACAGAGGAGATAATACATGTGCAGGCCAACCAATAAAGTTCAGACTTCCTCTGTTTCCCTGGACAGGCCTAAACTTCATCTGCACAATGTGATTCGTAATGTTAGGAAACACAGGTAATGTATTTGAAAAACGTGCAATTTATTTTGCTCATTTCACAATCACATCACTTGTGTTTCCTTTGGTTAGGTATCTCATTGTGCAGATGTAGTCCAGCATATGAAAGAGTACGCACTGCATGCAACAACTTTGACACTTACTGAAGCCTCAGCTTCTCCATACCCCCTACACAGTCCTAATTATATACATTTTAAACTGACGGTATCTTGCTGGAAATGAACTGAGGCCTATCTTGCAACATGGTGCATCTTTTACACAAAAGTGACGGAACAGCGGCGTAAAAGAGGCACACAGCCTTCATAAAACTGCCCTTAACATTTTAAATGATTGTTTTTAGATGCTGATAAGGTGTAACCTATCCACAGATTTGTTTCAGGTAAGTCCTACTCAGGGTTGCAGATGAAATTTAGGCTTGTTGAAGAGTATAGAGGAGATAATACATGTGCAGGCCTACTAACGAAGTGAGTCATGTCCACTGCACTCTTGAACAAATGTCAGACCTCCTCTGTCTCCTGGAACAGGCCTAAACCTCATCTACACAATGTGATGTGTAATGTTAGGAAACACAAGTAATATAATTGAAAAACGTGCAATTTTTTTGCTCATTCCACAATCACATCACCTGTGTTTCCTTTGCTTAGGTATCTCATTGTGGAAATGTAGTCTATCATATGAAAGACTACGTAGAATGTGAGCACTGTATGCAACAACTTTGACACTTACAGAAGCCTCACCTTCTCCATGCCTCCTACACAGTTCTAAATGTACATCATAAATACAAACAGTACAGAATTAATTATACATGTTAAATGGTTTATTTTTGCTGTTCTCAGAATGTATCAAATTTCACTAAAAACAGTGACTTGAAGGTATTCATCATATAACAGCGGGGAAAAAAAACCACAATCAAAATGATTGTGTTTAAAAAACCCATATAACATAACCAATCAGAAATTAGAACTCCTCAAAAGTAACTTACTTTCCATGACGTCGAAGGATGTCCTATGAACAGCTTACACTCGGTTGTGCTGTTTTTATTTTCAGCCCGCCACTTTCTGAAAGAAAACCTCCATCGTTTTGAAAAATATGTTACATACAATAAATGACTTCTCGCTCTCTACCACACGTTTCCACAAGGCCAAATCATGTAAGAGCCATTTATAACTCTTGGAATTCTTGTAAGCAAATCCCGTCATTTTCTATTTCCGCAACTTTCAGAAAGAAAACGTTCAAGATCACTTTCACAATCCTGGACTAGTAATATCTTACCCTTCTTGCTCACTCATGTTCTACATTTCCTATGACACTGATACTGCTTACTATGAAGCAGACTTACACTACCTCTATGACTACTACAATTATTTAATTCTCTACTTCACTTTTAATCACAAAGCAATATAAAACAGTAGATAAAATTATATCAACCCCTAGAATCATTATACGCCAGTTACCTACCCTAAATTCTCTTGTCTGAAAACAGAAAGTAAGAATATTTTTAAGTAAAAAGGCAACATTGTATCGTAGTCAAATGGGAATAATTTCCGAAACAGCAAATTTTTTTACATTTTCAATAAGCTGTGTAATAAGCGGATCTTGTCAAATGACCATCATGCCATATAATAGCTGCAGTTACAAATGTTCTTCCTAAAATCAACGACTGTGTAGCCACAACATTTGTAATTAAAGTTGAAGACTTACTTTCATCAGGTTTATATAGTTGGATTTTTAAAATGACATTATAATCAAAAGTTTGGACCAATAATCTAGACAGCATTGCAGACTTACATTCCCTCTACTCCATGTTTTGATTGGCTGCTTGAATTAGCTTATAAAAAGAAACAGTTTTTCTGAACTCATTCAAAGTGCAGTTATTTTTCCATGACGTCAAGTGTTATGGTAAGAACACCGTTTGCTTTGGGAAATACTCTGTTGTCCTTCAACTAATCTCTGCCCACCACTTTCTATAAGAAAATCTTTTTTTCCAGGAACTATTTAAAACTCAAAAATAACTGTTGACTCTGTACTACACTTATCCTGAAGGCCAAATCGTGTAGGAGCCATTAGAACCTCTTGAAATTCCTCAGAGCAAATCCCGAGATTCCTTCTCTAACATTTTGGTTTTAAAAACACCAGGTAAGAATTTTTAAGGTCAAAAGGCATTTTTTTTTTGAAAATTAAAACAGAATCGTTGCAGAATGACCAGCCATTTCTAGACTTTAAATAAGCTGTGTAATGTCCTGATGTTATTGAAGGACCATCATGATATATAATTGCTGCAGTTACAAAAGTCCTTCCTGATATTGACAACTGCGAAGCAACACATTTTTTTATTAAAGTTGTCAATTTTGTTCCATCAGGCCTACATCGTTGGAACATTAAAATGACATACTGGCCATATGTTCGTATAAATAATGTTGACATCATTTCAGATTTACATTGGCTACACTCCATGTTGTAATCAGCTGCTTTTACTAGCTTATTAAAGGAGACTGATTTACTGTCTGCCAAAGTTAAATATATAAATCTTTCTGAGTCTACACTAGTAGTACTTGATACCCTACAGTTCTCGCAGTCATGCTGCCATTGATAAGAAAGCCCAAACAGGTGATCTACATCTACACCTTCAGCATGCAATACATCAAGCATATACATTAAAAACTCCTGACAATCTTGCTGAATATTTTGAGAGAATTGTGTTTGACCTGAACATCTGTCTAACAGATTTCGAATTACAGACACACTTTCTATTTTTGTTCTATCAGTGCTACATTTCTCTAACACAGAATTTAACAAACTGCAAAATCTTTGATCAGAATTGACCACAATCTCTTCTTTTACATTTTCTAGAGAAAACAAAACATTAACCACTACATTAGCATAGCAGTTGACACCAGAACTGTTTTCAAATTGAAAACCAACAACATCTTCAACAGAATCCTTTTTGTTTCTGCTTATAATTTCAGGTTCATCGACTTTACGTCTTTTTGCTACAACCTCCCTAGTATTGGTCACATTTCTTCGTTTCCGGCCTACCACACGTTTCTCAAACAAAGGATATTGAGGCAAATGTGGCGCATACTCTCTTCTTAACCTATTGTATTCCTTAACACAATCTAGATCCGCACAAATGTTTGTGACATCACACTCAATCAAGTACAACCCCGATAAAGTTCTAACTCGTGAAAATGCCACATATGCCATACCCTCCTTGAACACAGAACTGCCAATATTCACCAATGCACTGTCGACACTTAAACCTTGCGATTTATGGATTGTCACCGCATATGCCAAGCAAACAGGAAACTGCTTACGCCGAACATATAAGTCTTTTACAAGCAAAAATCTAGCAGAACAACGACCAATTAGCTGTACTTCCTCAATGCCATCAAATTAAATTTTTTTAAATTCAATTTCATCCCTATTTCTGTATTTCACAAAATCAACAACATTACCCATTGATCCATTTACCAGACCTCTTTCAACATGTAAATTCCTTCTTAAAATTATACGGCAATTTAAGCACACATTCAGAGTCTTTTCAAAACCCGCAGTTTTAGATATAGTCTTCTCTAATGAATCCAATTTTGTTTTCAAATTCTCAGACAAATTAATTGTTGATCCCATATGCTCTACTCTGTCAATAGCTTCCAGTTTCACAATCTCTTGGTTTTCTAAATGCAACATTTTGTTGTTGAAGATGGCACATTCTGCAAGAGTTGGCATCAAACATATTCCAGATTTCTTCTCAGTAATTTTCTGAAAAATATTCTCAGGCACAACGTCTTGTTCTGGATATAAATTTGACAGTAATCGTGCATGTAAAGCTTCTTTCCCATGCTCGGTCACTTTTCCAATTCTAACATCTTGTAGAATATTCTTGTAATCTTCATCCTTCGCCTGACGCATATTTTCATGCAGTTCAGCATAATTGAAGTTTAACCATATATTGACGTTGCCAATGCTCCCTAAGCACTTCCTGGTATCTTCATGCGTGAGCATTTTGAACACAGGTTGTCCTTTCACTGGTGTCAGCTGCAGAAGATCTCCGAAAACAATGATGTGTTTGCCACCAAATAACACATCATACTCTGTTTTAAGAACTTCTTGCATTCTCAAATGCACAAAGGCAAGCATGACATTGGAAATCATGCTTACTTCGTCAATGATAAGAAGTTTCATTTTCCTCAAGACTCTTGAAACTTCACAACAAGCATCTCCAGATAACTTGTGGTATTGTAATTTGTTGTCATGCTCCACTGGCAGCATCAGTAGACGATGCAAAGTAATACCTTTAATGTTATGTGCTGCCAGTCCAGTTGGAGCGGTGACAACACAAGACAGCGATGACTCAGTCCTTTCCTGCAAATAACATGAAATTGCTTTAATGAGGAAACTTTTTCCAGTTCCCGCTTCTCCACTCACGTACAGTTGGACAGGCTTCAACGACGTACATGAGCACTCTTTCTTCTCATGACTTAATCCATGATCAATTTGCTTGGTAACCTCGTCATATATTTTCCTTTGCTCAACGTTGAGTTGTCTTTCCAAGTCTTCTAAGTTAACCGCATCCTCCTGAGCATGTGCCATGGCTCTTTCCACTTCATTCATGGCAGTGGCAGCTTCATTTTCGATAACAGGTCCTCCTAGTGGATCCTGACTCAATGAAACAGAACTCTGACTGTCCTGAGAACTGTCTCTGGCAATCTCGGCTGCAATCGTTGCTTCCTGCTCGATTTCCGCATTCAACATTTCTAGATATTTGGGAAAAGCAGGACATTCTATGGTCTCCTTGGCGGCAGTGAAAGAGTCTTCGTAACAGAGGAAATCTCCAAGCAGTTCCTCTTCTGCACGCCAAGGCTTGAAAAGTTGCAAAAGTGCTAAATAGAAAAACTCCTTTTTTTCAGGAGATTCGCCACTCAATTTTCGATGGTTTACCATGTGGCATTTTCTTTGCTTGACCAGACATCCCTCACTTCCAATTACAGCATACACTACTTTCTCAATATCTTCTTTGATGTTCCTCTTGAATATGTAATTTTGTAGAACCTCATACAGACAAACATTCTCGAGGTGACTGCTTCGATTTGGATAATATGTATCCAACATGTTGGTCTTCAAAATATCGGTACTGTTCGCCTCCTTTTCCGCCAAATACTCAATTTCCCGCACAGGTTTCAGAACTCGATTACGCGTTGCAGCAAGACCAAGACTCGCCCAAACGATATTCCTGGATTTGGCATAGAGACTTGCTGAAGACAACCGGTCAGAACATTCGTAAGCTCCAATTTCTCGATGCGACAACATCTTCAGACTGAAACTGTACAACTTCTTGCTGAGGCTCTTTTCATGGGAAATGTCCTCCCACATATCCTTCAATTCTGTCTTTTCTTTTTTGGTGATGTAAGATGTCACATACCGAGCCACAGCCATACAGTTATCAGCCACAAACTGTATATCCATGTTAGCATTCCACATGGACAAAATCATTGGGTTGTAGTCGTTGATGTACTTGGACTCTACGTTCCTTTTCAAATTGTATGTGTTTTTAGGTGATTTCTTCATCACATTATGTCGCAGCGAAGACATCAAACTGTTCACTCTTCCTTTAGAAATCACCGGTCGTGGAAAGCCGAAACGACATTTGGTGTAGAACTTGTCCTTGTTTCTGAATTTACGACGACAGTACTTTCCACAACGATGGCTTTGGAAACGTAGAACTTGTTCTCTTAGGCTTTTGTCCTCCTTTGCATTTGGAACAACACATGTAGAATACTGTTCTATGAAACTCATCACTAAGTCTTCTGGATCCGTTCCAAATTTAGGTGCATCCTTGATCCACAGCAGCATATGTATATGAGGAGCACCCTCTTGCTTGGTACTCCTTTCTCCAGAAGAAATCCAACACCTCTCCAAGAGGTGGATTTCTCTTGTTCATGATGAAAGACATCATAGCTTCAAATCTATGATTGAAGTACCTGCATACATTCACTGGATCCAAAGAGCACAGTTCTCCGGGTGTCTTGAATTCGATATTTTCAATGTTTCCATTTGCCTCTCGTAGAAATTCAAGTAAGTCTTCCCAGCCATACTCGGCACAGCTCAGAGTGAGGAACCATGTGGGAGTTCCTAAGTTCCTCAGCATACATTTTAAATCACCATGACGACGGTACCAGTACTCATTAGTACCACGCTGACACGCCATGAGATTAATCAGGTGACAATCCAAAATACTGTCTTGGACATTGACTTTATCCATAAAGTCACTTGCCGAGATGTTTTGCATCTGTATACCACTTTTCAAGATGTGGTTCACTGCATATGACAGTCCAGACAGATCGCTTTCAAACAGTAGATGAAACAAATAGGGAATGCATTGTCGAAACCTAGCATCTTCTGCATACAATCGTAAAGTCCGGTATTCAGAAGCAGGAATTTGATGAGGTCGCTCATCATATCTTCCTCCTTGACCTGTTGGAAATAGCTGTGGGAAACACCGAGCTTCCAAACTTTCCTCCCAAACACTAATGGGACTCCCTTTGGCTTGTTTCATTTGAAACAACTCAATAGCATTCCCCATGACTTCCTTGGAATGCAAAGGATGAACACTATAATGTTCATATATTTCTTCACTTTTAGAGGGTTCTACTTTCTCAATTTGACCAGCACACAAATCGCTATCCTCTTCCTCACTTACTTCCTCTTCTGCAACATATACATTCTTATAGTACTTATTATTTTTTTTCAAATACAATGTTGCCTTTTTGACTTTCCTAACATCCACTAAATCTTGCCATATTTTCTTATTCTATGTCGGAACCCCATTAACTAAAATAACCAGAGGTTCCTCTTCCACTTTTTCTACTCCAATTGTGTTAATGTTTTTCTTCAAATCTAGAGGCAAATAAACAACTCTTCCCTTTAATCCTCTCTGTAAATCTGATGGAGGCAATTTCCCTGTCTTTGGCTCCATTCTTACAATAGCCTGAAAGGGATGGATACTTTGAATCAAAATAGATTCATAAGTATTTAAATCCTTCAATTCAGAAGGAATCTCAACCAATTCTAGATTATTATGAACCGCTCTAGCAGGCATCTGGTTTTGATTTAATGTGTTACAACAATAAGTACACACACGTTGATCCGATCCCAAATCAAAACAATTTTCTACCATCAAGTATGTTGCGAAATCCTTCCATTCACTATTATTTTCCCTTTCACTTTTTGCATATAAATCCACTAACTTAGTCTGATTCTTATAATAAGTGTGTCGACAACACACACAAGTGAAATTAGGCCTCTCACTTGATTTCACCTGAAACGTGGCAATTTCCTTCTGAAAATTATCTGTACTGAAACCTGTACACTATCTTCCACATTACCCTCTTCTTCTGGGTCAATTTCAACATTCTCCTCTTTACTTCCAAAGTAACAAAACTCAATTTCTTCACAAATATTTTTCACATCTATTTCAGAACCATGCAAAAGAGCAGCGCATAATTGTTTAAGCATAATTGCTGGACTCTTAGCATAATACAACATTCTAACTAATTTCCTCACTTTATTATGATGCACTGCTAGCATCCTGAAATTATGAAAAACACTCTGGCATACTCTCCTGGAAAGACAAGCCAGTGAATGACCATGCAAACCTGTCACTTCTCTCACTCTGCAAGGATCTAATTCTTGCAACAACATCATTTTCTGCTTCAAACTTTTCTTATTAAATGTCCGTACAAAATCACAAAGCAAATTGATGGAATCCTGTCGTACACTGCAAATACTACTACACTTCCAGGTGTACACAGGACCCTTAGGACGTCTTCCTAAAACCTCATTACCTAACACCTCTTCTGTCTCTGTTGTCACAAGTTTTTCTTTTTCAACTGGACAACCATCTTTCACCTCATAAGCTCGACCATTGGTGTCAACTGCATGCACCAAATCATTATCCTGGAAATAACTCTCCTCATTAAAAAATGCCTCACAACTTGAACTATGCATCCACTCTCCGGAAAAAACTTCACAAAAATTACTACGATTAACTATTCTCTTCCATCTACTATTTCTTTTGAAATCATAAATTGCCTTGTTTAGCTTCCTAATTCTATTGATTATCAAAATAAATAACTTTCATTTAATTTCAAATGCCTGATCAATAACTTTCTCAACTTTTTTTTTTCTCTTATAAAAAAACACTTTCTGTTGACCTTTCTTAATATTTTTTAACAAATTGCCAATTATCCTGTTGCGGAACATTCGTTTACGAATGTCCCTAAACTGTTGTTTCCTTCTACTATCATGCACAGAGTTATCTCTTGCTCTAGCAGTAACATTTTTGATTGGCCTTTCCTTTCCGTTTAAATTGCTTCTCTTTTTCTGGACTAAAACATTTTCTGTAGTACTACTTTTTTTTTTACAAATGTTTCTTATGAATGATTTTGTGGTCTTACCCGGTGCTTTCTTGGTGACTTGACGATTTTTTATTGTAGAGGACTGCTGCATTAATTGATGAACCTGCTGTCTTTGACGTTTTGTAGCCTTTCTGATTCTATCCTTAGACGGCATTCTCAAAATTTGAAATGATCTGCAGTTGAATCTGTGGTAAAATATAATAAAAAATGTTATTAACCACTATTACCAAACAGTAAATCAATAACAGTCATCAAAAACTTAACACACTACTTGACATTTTTACATAGAATATTTTTTAGTGCTTTGGCAAATTTAGAATACACAAATAGCAGAAAAGAAATGGAATTCTTCTTCATTTTACTTGTGCTGTTTTATATGTGAATCTGATCTAATTTTATGAGCATATTTTAATATTTTATTGAAGACACTACACATAACCTGTTTTTGAAGGTGTGTTTAATTTTAAATGAAACGGTTTACATTTTTACTTTTCATTTATTGTAAATTTTAAAAATAAATGTTTATAGTTCCATAGGCTCAAGCAGGTCAGCTTCCCACCCTATGTCATACAATTCTGACAAATCGGCATCCTCATCATGTTCTTCATCATCCTCAGGATTTAAATCATCCAAGGGATCTACTTCCACTGACGTTTCAATTACAAGTTCAATGATAAGGTCGAGATCAACTGATTGCTGATTGTCACTCATGGTTGATGTTGTCGTTATCTTTAAAGAAAGAGAACAACAATGAGATGTTGCAGAGTAAGAGACAAATCTCAGAGATTATAATAGTAAAATTGTTTAACAAGAGTAACATTTTGCAGCTATTATTTAGCCATGTCCAGCGATGCTGAGGAGGTGAGGCCTATGTCCAAGTTTTCAGTGAACAGGACTCATCTCTTCTTAACCTTGGATAAGCCTCACCGACTCTGTGTCCCCTGCTCATACTTAAATGTAAAGGGGCAGATTTATGCTAACTGGCGCATCCCCACGGATGCACCAGTTAATGTGCACCGCTGCTCTGCCACCTATAGTGTGCCGCGTTTACAATGTGGAGCACCATTGAGCAAAAACAGCACAGATGCGTCACGCATCTGTGCCGCAAAAGCAGCACATTGCAGGAATCACGTCATAAGCGCGACATGTCTACTGCAATGCACAGGAGGAAGCCTCACATTGCATGGTGCATCACTTCTTATGCCTGTTTCAAACAGGCGTAAGGATTTGATTCAGCAATGCTATAAAGCTGACTCAGTGAAATCTTCTAAATTTCACTGTGTTAGTTTTACAGGGCTTTCATGCAAATTAATGCATACCTTGCAACAAAACACCTATATGAAACCTGACGCAGGTTTCATGTGGCACAGGACTTTACAGCATGACACATCTGCCTAGATGCATCAAGTTGTAAATATGTCGCCACATAGCAAATCTTTTGCACCGCCGCTGCGTCACAAAAGTGACGCACAGTGACGCAAAAGAGACATACACCTATCATAAATCTGTCCCTAACATTTTAAATGATTGATTCAAGATTACGATAAAGTGTGGCCTATCCAGAAGTTTGTTTGAGGTGAGGCCTACTCAGGGTTGCAGATGAAATTTACGCTTGTTGAAGAGTACAGAGGAGATAATACATGTGAAGGCCTACCAATGAAATAAGTCATATCCACTTCACTCTTGAACAAAGGCCAGACCTTTTCTGTGTCCGTGGACAGACCTAAACCTCATCTGCACAATGTCATTCGTAAACTTAGGAAACACAGGTGATGTAATTGAAAAATGTGGAGTTTCTTTTCCTCATTTCACAATCACATCACCTGTGTTTCCTTTGCTTAGGTATCTCATAGTGCAGATGGACTCTAGTATATCAAAGAGTACACATAAGTTGAGCAGTGTATACAACAATTTTGACATTTACAGAAGATTCAGCTTCTTATCTTGTTGGAGATGAAATGAGGCCTGTCTTGCAACATGGTGCATCTTTTGCATCACTGCTGCATCGGTTTCATGTGGCACAGGACTTTACAGCATGACACATCTGCCTAAATGCATCAAGTTGTAAATATGTCACCACATAGCAAATCTTTTGCACCGCCGCTGCGTCACAAAAGTGACGCACAGTGACGCAAAAGAGGCATACACCTATCATAAATCTGTCCCTAACATTTTAAATGATTGATTCAGGATGACGATAAGGTGTGGCCTATCCAGAGGTTTGTTTAAGGTGAGGCCTACTCAGGGTTGCAGATGAAATTTACGCTTGTTGAAGAGTACAGAAGAGATAATACATGTGAAAGCCTACCAATGAAGTAAGTCATGTCCACTTCACTCTTGAACAAAGGCCAGACCTCTTCTGTGTCCGTGGACAGACCTAAACCTCATCTGCACAATGTCATTCGTAAACTTAGGAAACACAGGTGATGTAATTGAAAAATGTGGAGTTTCTTTTCCTCATTTCACAATCACATCACCTATGTTTCCTTTGCTTAGGTATCTCACAGTGCAGATGGACTCTAGCATATCAAAGAGTACACATAAGTTGAGCAGTGTATACAACAATTTTGACATTTACAGAAGATTCAGCTTCTTATCTTGTTGGAGATGAAATGAGGCCTGTCTTGCAACATGGTGCATGTTTTGCATCACTGCTGCATCGGTTTCATGTGGCACGGGACTTTACAGCATGACACATCTGCCTAGAAGCATCAAGTTGTAAATATGTCGCCACATAGCAAATCTTTTGCACCGCCGCTGCGTCACAAAAGTGACGCACAGTGACGCAAAAGAGGCATACACCTATCATAAATCTGTCCCTAACATTTTAAATGATTCATTCAGGATGACGATAAGGTGTGGCCTATCCAGAGGTTTGTTTAAGGTGAGGCCTACTCAGGGTTGCAGATGAAATTTACGCTTGTTGAAGAGTACAGAGGAGATAATACATGTGAAAGCCTACCAATGAAGTAAGTCATGTCCACTTCACTCTTGAACAAAGGCCAGACCTCTTCTGTGTCCGTGGACAGGCCTAAACCTCATCTGCACAATGTCATTCGTAAACTTAGGAAACACAGGTGATGTAATTGAAAAATGTGGAGTTTCTTTTCCTCATTTCACAATCACATCACCTGTGTTTCCTTTGCTTAGGTATCTCATAGTGCAGATGGACTCTAGCATATCAAAGAGTACACATAAGTTGAGCAGTGTATACAACAATTTTGACATTTACAGAAGATTCAGCTTCTTATCTTGTTGGAGATGAAATGAGGCCTGTCTTGCAACATGGTGCATCTTTTGCATCACTGCTGCATCGGTTTCATGTGGCATGGGACTTTACAGCATGACACATCTGCCTAGATGCATCAAGTTGTAAATATGTCGCCACATAGCAAATCTTTTGCACCGCCGCTGCGTCACAAAAGTGACGCACAGTGACGCAAAAGAGGCATACACCTATCATAAATCTGTCCCTAACATTTTAAATGATTGATTCAGGATGACGATAAGGTGTGGCCTATCCAGAGGTTTGTTTAAGGTGAGGCCTACTCAGGGTTGCAGATGAAATTTACGCTTGTTGAAGAGTACAGAAGAGATAATACATGTGAAAGCCTACCAATGAAGTAAGTCATGTCCACTTCACTCTTGAACAAAGGCCAGACCTCTTCTGTGTCCGTGGACAGGCCTAAACCTCATCTGCACAATGTCATTCGTAAACTTAGGAAACACAGGTGATGTAATTGAAAAATGTGGAGTTTCTTTTCCTCATTTCACAATCACATCACCTGTGTTTCCTTTGCTTAGGTATCTCATAGTGCAGATGGACTCTAGTATATCAAAGAGTACACATAAGTTGAGCAGTGTATACAACAATTTTGACATTTACAGAATATTCAGCTTCTTATCTTGTTGGAGATGAAATGAGGCCTGTCTTGCAACATGGTGCATCTTTTGCATCACTGCTGCATCGGTTTCATCTGGCACAGGACTTTACAGCATGACACATCTGCCTAGATGCATCAAGTTGTAAATATGTCACCACATAGCAAATCTTTTGCACCGCCGCTGCGTCACAAAAGTGACGCACAGTGACGCAAAAGAGGCATACACCTATCATAAATCTGTCCCTAACATTTTAAATGATTGATTCAGGATGACGATAAGGTGTGGCCTATCCAGAGGTTTGTTTAAGGTGAGGCCTACTCAGGGTTGCAGATGAAATTTACGCTTGTTGAAGAGTACAGAAGAGATAATACATGTGAAAGCCTACCAATGAAGTAAGTCATGTCCACTTCACTCTTGAACAAAGGCCAGACCTCTTCTGTGTCCGTGGACAGACCTAAACCTCATCTGCACAATGTCATTCGTAAACTTAGGAAACACAGGTGATGTAATTGAAAAATGTGGAGTTTCTTTTCCTCATTTCACAATCACATCACCTATGTTTCCTTTGCTTAGGTATCTCACAGTGCAGATGGACTCTAGCATATCAAAGAGTACACATAAGTTGAGCAGTGTATACAACAATTTTGACATTTACAGAAGATTCAGCTTCTTATCTTGTTGGAGATGAAATGAGGCCTGTCTTGCAACATAGTGCATGTTTTGCATCACTGCTGCATCGGTTTCATGTGGCACAGGACTTTACAGCATGACACATCTGCCTAGAAGCATCAAGTTGTAAATATGTCGCCACATAGCAAATCTTTTGCACCGCCGCTGCGTCACAAAAGTGACGCACAGTGACGCAAAAGAGGCATACACCTATCATAAATCTGTCCCTAACATTTTAAATGATTGATTCAGGATGACGATAAGGTGTGGCCTATCCAGAGGTTTGTTTAAGGTGAGGCCTACTCAGGGTTGCAGATGAAATTTACGCTTGTTGAAGAGTACAGAGGAGATAATACATGTGAAAGCCTACCAATGAAGTAAGTCATGTCCACTTCACTCTTGAACAAAGGCCAGACCTCTTCTGTGTCCGTGGACAGGCCTAAACCTCATCTGCACAATGTCATTCGTAAACTTAGGAAACACAGGTGATGTAATTGAAAAATGTGGAGTTTCTTTTCCTCATTTCACAATCACATCACCTGTGTTTCCTTTGCTTAGGTATCTCATAGTGCAGATGGAGTCTAGCATATCAAAGACTACGCAGAAGGTGAGAACTGTATGGAACATGACTATGTAAGTCAAATAATCAAAATCTAAATTTGCCAAGCACACATGGGGGCGTATTTACAAGGACCTTGCACCACAGGGAAAGGTCTTAAATTAAAATGGGAAAAATAACATCAGAGAGACTCAAAGGCCTTATAAATATGCCCCAAGCAACCTATGAAGCTCTAGCATTACATATCAAGAAACCTAATTGATTTCAAAAATCGTTTTTAAACACATCATCTAAATCAATTATATACCTACATTCATCGGGAAGTGACTTAAAATGCCCTAAGACACATGAAAGCGTATTTTTTAAGCCCTTGCTCCATTTTTAGATCACTTTTAACATGGCTATGTAAGTCAAATAATCAAGATCTAAATTTGCCAAACACAGATGGGGGCGTATTTACAAGGACCTTGCACCACAGGGAAAGGTCTTAAATTAAAATGGGAAAAATAACATCAGAGAGACACAAAGGCCTTATAAATATGCCCCAAGCAACCTACGAAGCTCTAGCATTACATATCAAGAAACCTAATTGATTTCAAAAATCGTTTTTAAACACATCATCTAAATCAATTATATACCTACATTCATCGGGAAGTGACTTAAAATGCCCTAAGACACATGAAAAAATTTACAACAAGGGGTGGTGATGGACAGAGTCTCTGAATTAAGCAGAGTACTCTCACCCAGTCAAGAGATCAGGGCTAGATCCAACACCGTTTTTTAGCTCATTGCACCATCCCAGTTTCAGAACCTGGCTGTATGCAAATTAGTCTGTCCCTGGCCCAGTGCATCATGGGAACAGGGCAGACCAGACTACAAAAGCCAATTCTTACACTGGGGACGAAGACGGCTGTAATGCCAGAAACCGGTCCCCGGAAGCTTGTTTCCTTCCCAGTGTAAGAATTGGCTTTTGTAGTTTGGTTTGCCCTGTTCCCATCATGCACTGGGACAGGAACAGACTAATTTGCATACAGCCAGGTTCTGAAACTGGGATGGTGCAATGAGCTAAAAAACGGTGTTGGATCTAGCCCTGATCTCTTGACTGGGTGAGAGTATTCTGCTTAATTCAGAGACTCTGTCTCTCACCACCCCTTGTTGTAAATTATTTTGTCCACCCTAAGCGTGGAAGGGTATACTCAGACATGAGTCCCTTGCTCATTGCACCATCAGGATTCAAGCAAGCCGGGCCGAAGACGGCTGTAATGCCAGAAACCGGTCCCCGGAAGCTTGTTTCCTTCCCAGTGTAAGAATTGGCTTTTGTAGTTTGGTTTGCCCTGTTCCCATCATGCACTGGGACAGGAACAGACTAATTTGCATACAGCCAGGTTCTGAAACTGGGATGGTGCAATGAGCTAAAAAACGGTGTTGGATCTAGCCCTGATCTCTTGACTGGGTGAGAGTATTCTGCTTAATTCAGAGACTCTGTCCCTCACCACCCCTTGTTGTAAATTATTTTGTCCACCCTAAGCGTGGAAGGGTATACTCAGACATGAGTCCCTTGCTCATTGCACCATCAGGATTCAAGCAAGCCGGGCCGAAGACGGCTGTAATGCCAGAAACCGGTCCCCGGAAGCTTGTTTCCTTCCCAGTGTAAGAATTGGCTTTTGTAGTTTGGTTTGCCCTGTTCCCATCATGCACTGGGACAGGAACAGACTAATTTGCATACAGCCAGGTTCTGAAACTGGGATGGTGCAATGAGCTAAAAAACGGTGTTGGATCTAGCCCTGATCTCTTGACTGGGTGAGAGTATTCTGCTTAATTCAGAGACTCTGTCCCTCACCACCCCTTGTTGTAAACTAAGACACATGAAAGCGTTTTTTTTAAGCCCTTGCTTCATTTTTAGATCACTTTTAACATGGCTATGTAAGTCAAATAATCAAGATCTAAATTTGCCAAGCACAGATGGGGGCGTATTTACAAGGACCTTGCACCACAGGGAAAGGTCTTAAATTAAAATGGGAAAAATAACATCAGAGAGACACAAAGGCCTTATAAATATGCCCCAAGCAACCTATGAAGCTCTAGCAGTACATATCAAGAAACCTAATTGTTTTCACAAATCGTTTTTAAACACATCATCTAAATCAATTATATACCTACATTCAAGGGGAAATGACTTAAAATGGCCTAAGACACATGAAAGCGTTTTTTTTAAGGCCCTTGCAACATTTTTAGGTCACTTTTAACATGGCTATGTTAGTCAAAGAATTAAAATCAAAATTTGCCAAGCACAGATGGGGGCATATGTACAAGGACCTTGCACCACAGAGAAAGGTCTTAAATAAAAATGTGAAAAATAACATCAGAGAGACTCAAAGGCCTTATAAATATGCCCCAAGCAACCTATGAATCTCTAGCAGTACATATCCAGAAACCTAATTGTTTTCTTAAATCGTTTTTAAACACAACATCTATATCAATTATATACCTACATTCATGAGGAAGTGAGTTAAAATACCCTAAGACACATGAAAGCATTTTTGTAAGACCCTTGCACTATTTTAGCGTCACTTTTAACATGGCTATGTAACACAAAGAAACAAAATCTATTTGTAAAACACTAGACACAAATCAAAATTTTAAATACACAACTTTCTTCATAATGATCTCCATAAACCATACTATTCTCTATCTAAATTAAATGAATATTTTCTCACCTTAGCAAATACTTTATGAGTTTCAAAACAGTCTCAGAAACACACCAAATTGTCTTTAGCAGAGCAAAAGGTATGCACTCCAGAGTCTGCAGCTATAAAAAGCACAGAAAAGCTGTAATTCATCACACATATCTCTCATGTCACCCAATCAAAACTCTTCCCTCACTTTTCTCAAATCAACACCCTTCCCCCCTCTACCCTTTCTGCCTTTTTTGCATAGCAACCACCTCCTGAAAGACCTCTCATGTTTGCAAGTTCACACAACAATGTTTCAATTGAACTCTGAACTCTCAGTACACCTGCATATCCAGTGCAATCTTTCATAAAATGATTTTTTTTGACCATTCAAATTACATCTTTCAAAGAACTCATCCATGCACCCTAACTTTCTGTTTTCAGCAATCAAAATCCACCAATCACTGCTACTGCTTCATTAACACAGAAACTCCACAGTTTTTTTCATTTTAAACTCTTATTTTTTCAACTCCCATTTCATTGCCACACTTCATCTGACTGCAGCAGAACCTCCTCTCACCATGTTTTCTGTCTGGATTGTTGGACATAGTTACATCTACTGGGCTCAGAGGTATGCTGATAACAGAAATTTACCTAACCTCAATTTACAAGATGTGGAAATTAAGTGGTTTGGCCACAGAGGATTAAAATGTCACCAATTGATACCATTGGTGAAAACCTTTATGCATTTGCCTAAACCTGACCTGTTAATTGTGCACTGTGGAGGAAATGACTTGGGCACTTTGACTGGGGTAGGTCTGGAAATGCTTTTAAAGGACACCTTTGAGCAATTGATGGCACTATTTCCTCAAACTGCCTTGGTATATTCAAATATATGCCAAAGACAGAAATGGAGGTGGTCGAACCAATTTTGTCCACAAATTGAGAAATCGAGGAAGCATGTAAACAAATCTGTTTCAGCTTACATGAGAGACCATGGAATGGGCTCCATCTACAACAATAACTTACGTTACTACATGCAAGATATCTACAGAGGAGATGGAGTTCACTTCTCAGATGAAGGGAACAGAATTTTCATTCTGAATTTAAAACTGTGCATTGGTACCTACTTATAAGTACCTAAATGTACCATAAACCCAAAAGCTCTTCTCAGAGCTACCCTACATCTGATCACTCACAATTATTATTTTACTCTAACTTTTTTCACTAATTTTCAACAAAGTACGCTCCCCGGTACGCGAACCGGAAGCTAACCGCGCGAAATTTTTTAAAAAAATGATTTTTTTTCACACATATGGGCCTCCTCAGCCACCCTCAGAAAACCTAGGGGGTCAAAATACGTCTACCGTGCCCCCTTCTACCCATTCTGAACATTATTTGCCCTCCATCTTGTATCTTAATTCGACCGAAACACAAAATGGTGGACTCCCGTAACGCTGCCGGTTCGCGTACCGGGGCGCTCACCGGGAAGCGCTCCATTAAAAAAGGTGGGAAAGTAATTTACAGAAGAAACTCTGGAGACACTTTCACCAAATATAGATTAGCTCATACTACATACCAATCCCTACCATTTTCACACATTTGGTTGGAATTCCATTTAGCCATTTAGCCTGTAGACCTCTCTAAATACCCTGAGGTAAATTACTTCACAAAACACATCTGAAGTGTTGGAATTGACAACCAATTAAAATGTTACTTTCATTTTCTACTTTTTTTACCTGACATTTGATTGGTTATGTACCTGAATATATATAAAAAAAGAGAGAGCAACACAGCCATTTTGACTCCTACTTCCTGAACTATATTGCAAGATCATTTTCACTCACAACTTAAACTTGTTTTTAAAAGGTAAGATATTATTTTATAAATTTGAAAACATTTTCAGATAGTTATATACTATCCCTCTGTAAGAGTTAGACATTGAGAAAGGCTTGTTTATTATAATTATGGATTGATTTAGGTTTCTGTGGTATTATTATGAATTTACATAGGCTTTCTCACAGGCACTTTTTAATAGTACTACTTCATGCCTCAAAAGTACCTGTCTGAACTTAAACCCAACAGTGCCCTATCTCTACTGATATATTTATTTTTTATTCAAATTTCAGCACAAAAATGCAAGGAGAACAGAACGTTTCCTTTGAAATTGTCGTAGACATGAATAATGAGGAAATAATTGAACCCATTGACTTGGAATTCATGGATGAATCACGAGACCATGAACTTCTACAATGTGTAGAATCTATGGATCATTTACTTCATTATGATGACGGTCAAATGTGGGAAGTTATGTTCACTCAACAAGAGGACATATCGGACAGTCAAATGTTAGACGTTCTATTAAATTTTGAAAAAGAATCAGAAAAATAAAATTATATTTAATATTAAAAAATTGTTTGAGTCTTTAATCATTTTTATATGTAATTCATAAACTAGTACCAAATTGATTATAATGTAAAGTCAGACTTATAGTATACTGTGCACAATTCCAAAAATAAATTTATATTTAATAATCATAAATACTGCTACTTAAATAACAAAAAAAAACAAAAAAAACAACAAAAAGAACAATCAATAAACATACAATATTTCAAAATATCATAGTCTATCATTCTTTTTTCCTTATAGTACGCTCCCCGGACCGCTTCCCGGTGCGCGTACCGGTCGCTACCCACGCAAAAAAAACAAAAAAAAATTATTTTTTTTTTGCCGCGGGGCCCTTTTAAAGCCTCCACATCAAACCTAGGGGGTCAGGAAGGATCTACTATGCCCCCTTATGGTCATTTCCCCTTTGTTTTGGCCTCCTCTTGTCTCTCGATCCTACCGAGAGACAAGATGGCGGCCGCTCCGGACTGTTTAGAATGTTGACAGACACCGGAGAGCCAATCAGCTTCGCTTCGCGAAGTTCCGTTACGCGTCAGGTACGCGAACCGGGGCGCTGCCCGGAGCGCGCTTACAGATATATATATTTTTTTGAACGTTAATTTCTCAAAATCCACTGGAGCACATATATTGAGACCTAGCAAAGGCACATCGGGCTACCAGTCCCTACAATTTTGCCAAGTTTCGTGCAAATCCATTCAGCCGTTCGGGCTAAAAGTGAGGCCAACCGCCCTATGGAAATTAACATGGGAAAAACGCGTTTTGGGACCCCCCTTTTTTCTCGGCCCCCCTTTGACGACCCCCCCAAAATTTCAGTGGCTGCTCAGAAACAAAATTTTCAATTTTCCTGAAAACTTCAGCCAATTCCGTCCACAAACGCCAAAGTTATTAGACATAGAATTTTCAAAATTCCCATAGAGAAAAAATCCTAACTATATATACCTACTGGCGACCGCCAGTAGGTAATATATGTATATATATATATATATATATATATATATATATATATATATATATATATATATATATATATATATATATATAGGGAGGAGACTAAGATGCAGGCACGTATTTGAAACAGGATGGAGGCTATTGGTGAAGGACTCGCCACAGTGTAAGGCGCTGAGAAAGGCAGTATAAGCCGAAATGCATTCGCCATCACTGGGACATCCAGAATAAAGCGTGTTACCTGCCCTGTTACCCCCTCTGGCCTCTGATTTCTTCTCCTAGGGAATCTTCGTCATGTTTACTGCGCTGGCCAGAGGCGCAGGACAGAAGGCCCTGCTACAACAAGTGACCCAAACTTTCACTGGCACCGCGCTGTTTTCTGCGTTTTTTGGATTGAGGAATCAATATTTTCGGAGTCCGCCAGGAACTGCAAGCCGGCATAGGTGGACTGAGGTATTTAATCTCTATTGGGCGGTATGTCTCGAATTTGACAGCCCGTGCCTAATCGCGGACCTGTGGCAACTGATGGTAGCAGCACGAGGGGACACAGGACAGCAGCCGTGGTTTCTTTTTGTTTTGAGGACGCCTTTCCACTCACCTGCAAGCACGCATCGACCTACAGTTGTTGCTCACTCCCCCATGCCACCTACTCAGTTTCGCCGACACAGTGCCTTCTGGGATTTGAAGTTCTACACATGTACCAAGAACTTCTACAGGTGTGCTGACAGCATTAGGGGGAGGAGACTAAGATGCAGGCACGTATTTGAAACAGGATGGAGGCTATTGGTGAAGGACTCGCCACAGTGTAAGGCGCTGAGGAAGGCAGTATAAGCCGAAATGCATTCGCCATCACTGGGACATCTAGAATAAAGCGTGTTACCTGCCCTATTACCACCTCCGGCCTCTGATTTCTTTTCCTAGGGAATTTTCGTCATGTTTACTGCGCTGGCCAGAGGCGCAGCACAGAAGGCCCTGCTACAAAAAGTGACCCGAACTTTCACTGGCACTGCGCTGTTTTCGGCGTTTTTTGGATTGAGGAATCAATATGTTCGGAGTCCACCAGGAACTGCAAGCCGGCATAGGTGGACTGAGGTATTTAATCTTTATTGGGCGGTATGTCTCGAATTTGACAGCCCTTGCCTAATCGCGGACCTGTGGCAACTGGTGGTAGCAGCACGAGGGGACACAGGACAGCAGCTGTGGTTCTTTTTGTTTAGAGGACGCCTTTCCACTCACCTGCAAGCACGCATCGACCTACAGTTGTTGCTCACTCCCCCATGCCACCTACTCAGTTTCGCCGACACAGTGCCTTCTGGGATTTGAAGTTCTACACATGTACCAAAAACTTCTACAGGTGTACTGACAGCATTAGGGGAGGAGACTAAGATACGGGCACGTATTTGAAACAGGATGGAGGCTATTGGTGAAGGATTCGCCACAGTGTAAGGCGCTGAGGAAGGCAGTATAAGCCGAAATGCATTCGCCATCACTGGGACATCTAAAATAAAGCGTGTTACCTGCCCTGTTACCCCCTCTGGCCTCTGATTTCTTCTCCTAGGGAATTTTCGTCATGTTTACTGCGCTGGCCAGAGGCGCAGCACAGAAGGCCCTGCTACAACAAGTGACCCGAACTTTTACTGGCACCGCGCTGTTTTCGGCGGTTTTTGGATTGAGGAATCAATATGTTCGGAGTCCGCCAGGAACTGCAAGCCGGCATAGGTGGACTGAGGTATTTAATCTCTATTGGGCGGTATGTCTCGAATTTGACAGCCCATGCCTAATCGCGGACCTGTGGCAACTGGTGTTAGCAGCACGAGGGGACGCAGGACAGCAGCCGTGGTTTCTTTTTGTTTTGAGGACGCCTTTTCACTCACCTGCAAGCATGCATCGACCTACAGTTGTTGCTCACTCCCCTCTGCCACCCACTCATTTTCGCCGACACAGTGCCTTCTGGGATTTGAAGTTCTACACATGTACCAAGAACTTCTACAGTTGTGCTGACAGCATTAGGGGGAGGAGACTAAGATGCAGGCACGTATTTAAAACAGGATGGAGGCTATTGGTGAAGGACTCGCCACAGTGTAAGGCGCTGAGGAAGGCAGTATAAGCCGAAATGCATTCGCCATCACTGGGACATCCAGAATAAAGCGTGTTACCTGCCCTGTTACCCCCTCTGGCCTCTGATTTCTTCTCCTAGGGAATTTTCGTCATATATATATATATAAATATATATTACCTACTGGTGGGCGCCAGTAGGTAGTTATAGTTAGGACCTTGCTACCATAGGAAATCCGCATCATTCTATTGGGAATAACTCTGGCGCCGGTTGAGGAATTTGCGTGTAATTTTCAAAAATTTTGGCCAACTCCGCTCTGCTCCTTCCCTGAAAGTTTTGGGGGGATTCGTGAAGTGGGGGCTGAGAAAAAAGGGGGGTCCCAAAACATGTTTTCCCTATGTTAATTTCCGTAGGACGGTCTGACTAGTCTACAGCCCGAACGGCTGAACGGAATTACGAGAAATTTCCAAAATTGTAGGGACTGGTACGCAGATGTGCCTTTGCTATATTTGGTGAAAATTGCTCCAGTGTTTTTTTTGAAAATTATCTTCAAAAACACATATAAAGCTATAGGCGCGCTCCAAGCGCTCATCTGTACGCGTACCGGGGAGCGCACCCGGCGCGCTACGGGAGTGCGCGAGCAGAAAGCTGATTGGTTGTCGGGTGTCTGTCAACATTCTAAACAGTCCGGAGAGTCCGCCATCTTGTGTCTCGGTAGAATCGAGACACAAGAGGTGAAAATAAAGGGGGAAATAATTAAAAGGTGGCATAGTAGACACCCCCTGACCCCCTAGGTTTTCTGAGGGGGGCCTAGAAGGACCCTGAAGGCCCAAAAAACTTTTTTATTTTTTTTATTTTCGCGGGGTAAGCGTTGGGTGCGTTCCCAGGTGTGCTCTCCGGTGCGCGCACCCTGAGTGCACCACGGGGAAAAACAGTGTAAGAAAATATAGTAAAAAAATAATTTTGAGTGCTTAGAATTAGGGTAGCTCTGAAAAGAGCTGTTGTGTTATGTGGGTGTTTTTGGTACCTACAAGTAGGTACCAATGCAGAGTCTTATATTCAAGAGGAAAACTATATTCCCCTCATCTGTAAAATGCACATCATCTCTCCTATAGATGCCTTGCATGTTGTAACGCAAGTTGTTGTGGTAAATGTAACCCATACCATAGTCTCTGAGGAAAGCAGAAACAGATTTATTTACATGTTTCCTTGCTTTCTCAATCTGTGGACAAAATTGGTTGGACCAGGTCCATTTTTGCCTTTGGCATATATTAGAAAATACCAAGGCAGTTTTTGAAAAAAGTGACATCAATTGCCCAAACATGTCCTTTAAAAGCATTTCCAGACCTACCCCAGTCAAAGTGCCTAGGTCATTTCCACCACAGTGCACAACTATAAGGTCAGGGTGTGGAAGATGCATAAAGGATTTTACCAATGGTATCAATTGGTGGCATCTTAATCCTCTCTGTCCAATCCATACAATGTCCACATTTGGTAAATCAAGGTTGTAAATACCTCTGTTAGCTGCGTATTTTTGACTCCAGTGGACAAAGCTATGACCTACAAACCAGACTTTTGGCATCTTGAAGGTAGATGTGCTTGTATTCAGATGAGTTGTGGAAATGAAATGGCAGTTTGAAAGTAGGAGTTATGCAAAAAAGTGGTTGAGATTCAGTGCACTTGAAAAACAAAAAATGATTGGTGCTTTCTTAAAATTCAGCACTGAAACTTAGGGTGCATGCTTTTTTTTGAAAGAAGTCATTTCAATGGTTGAGGAAATGTCATTTCAAGAAACATTGCACATGATTAGCTGGTACATTGAGAGGTCAAACACCCTTGCTGCATTTTTTGCAACATAGTATGATGAACTTTTGAACAGTGTGCTGGGTGAGGAGGGAGTTACCGTGGTAACAGGGGAATGAGCACTGGGGGGATGGGTGAATGTTATGTGACTTTCAAAGTGTTCAAATGTACAACCAATTAAAATGTGCAGTTTCTTACTCCACTTCATTAACTCCTTCTCTTTCTTCCTCTGTCCTCTCCCCTTCCCTCAATCTCTCTCTGTTAGCCTCATTCTCTCCGTCCCCTTAGTCTCTCACTCCTCTTCTGTCACGCTCACTGCCTATAACTCAGCCATACTCCTACACTCACCTTCTTTCAGACCTTCTCCTTTACTTTCCTTCCTGTCTCTTCCCTTCTTTCGCTCCTTCACACTTTTCCCTTCCCTTACTCTCCTTACACCACTTCACTAACTCCTTCCCTCTCTTCTCTTACTTCTACACTCCCCTTCCCTCATTCTCTCTCTGTTACCCTCATTCTCTCCATCACTTTAGTCTCTCACTCCTCTTCTATCACGCTCACTCCCTATAACACAGCAATACTCCCACATTCACCTTCTTACAGACCTTCTCCTTCACTTTCCTTCCTCTCTCTTCCCTTGTTTCGCTCTTTCACTCTTTTCCCTTTCCTGACTCTCCTTACTCCACTTTAATAACTGCTTCTCTTACTCCCTCTGTCTTTTTAGTTCTACACTCCTCTTCCCTCATTCTCTCTCTGTTAGCCTCATTCTCTCCATCCCCTTAATCTCTCACTCCTCTTCTATCACGCTCATTCCGTTTAACTCAGCCATACTCCCACACTCACCTTCTTTCAAACCTTCTCCTTTACTTTTCTAGTACTCTCTTCCCTTCTTTCATTCCTTAACTCTTTTCTCTTCCCCTACTCTGCTTACTCCACTTCACTAACTCCTTCTCTTACTCCGTCTGTCCTCTTAGTTCTACACTCTCCTTCCCTCATTCTCTCTCTGTTAACCTTATTGTCTCCGTCTCCTTAGTCTGTCACTCCTCTTCTGTCACGCTCACTCCCTACAACTCAGCCACACTCTCACACTCACCTTCTTTCAGACTTTCTCCTTTAGTTTCCTTCCTCTCTCTTCACTTACTTCATTCCTTTACTATTTTCCCTTCACTTACTCTCCTTACTCCACTTCACTAACTCCTTCCCTCTCTCCTCTTACTTCTACACTCCCCTTCCCTCATTCTCTCCGTCCCCTTAGTCTTTCACACCTCTTCTGTCGCGCTCACTCCCTATAACTCAGCCATACTCCCACACTCACCTTCTTTCAGACCTTAACTTTTACTTTCCTTCCTGTCTCTTTCCTTCTTTTGCTCCTTCACTTCTTTCTATTCCCTTACTCTCCTTACTCCACTTCACTAACTCCTTCTCTTACTCCCTCTGTCCTCTTACTTCTACACTCCCCTTCCCTTATTCTCTCTCTGTTAGCCTCATTCTCTCTACTCTCACTTTTTCTTTCACTTTCTCTGTCTCTTCACTCCCTTACTCCCCTTGTCTCATACTCACTTGCCTTTATCCAGTCTGTATCTCCACTCTTTCCTCAACATCACTGCTCTTTTCTTACCCTTCCACACCCCCGTTCCTTTACTACATTTTCTTCACTTATCCTCATTCCCCATGTTCACTCTCCTTCTCCTCACTCACCACCCACACTCACCTTCTTTCAGTCCCCCTACTTCACTTCCCTTCCCCTCTCGTCCCTTTCTTTGCTTTCTCACTCATTTTCCTTTCCTCTCTCACTGCACTCCACTTCAGTTACTCTTTTTGAATTTGTTAAGAATACAGCTCTTTTTTGAGAATTGGAGGTAGTTCTAAAAAGAACTTTTTTTTTCTTCTTTTTTCGTTTTTTTCTCAACAAAAACAAAAACAGGGAATGCAAAACTGCTCAGCAGGAGCAAAAAAAAGGGGAAAAATTAGGGCTGGGGAGGGCAGCGGTGTTCTTGCCTCCTGCGTGTAATGATCTTGATGCTCTGCTCACAATAGCAGAGCAATTCTTTGCATTGCCTGCATTTTATAGTAATGTTATTAAAAACAGGTTGAATGTTCGGAATCATCTCTAATTGCCCTGCACCTCCTCTCCCTGAAGTTGTAGCTCCTCCTGTTGATGTAGAGGCACCATCTACGTGCCAGGTCTCGGACACACTCCCGGGCATAGTTCTGAGGATGCCTGCATTGAACGTGGCGAATCATTGTTGAATTTCCAAAACTGGACTTCCTTCTGGGGTCTCCTCGGGAAAGCACAGTTTGGCAGATTTTACATTCAACTTTGGGAGCATTCACCTTTTTTAATCCTTCAGGTATTGAAAAAAACTTCCAAATAAAATGTTCTTTGACCTTTGGCTGAGGAGGCTCTTCATCAATGAAACCATCTGACTCCTCACTGCTGATGAGTGCTCTGGCAGCCATTCTTCACACAAAATGGTAGGACAGAAAAAAACAAGTCTTGCTGTCTCCAAAGTGAAAGAAGAAGTGAAGGAAATGGAGGGTGTTTTCATTAGTTGTAAAAAAAACTGTTAACAACCAATGAAAAGAGTTATTTTAAGGTCGCATGACTTGACACACTTAACCTGCGTGCACCGGAGCGCTTCCGGGGGCGCTTACGCGGCGCGAAAGTAGGCGCTTCCGGGGGTGCTTACGCGGCACGCGTGAATGACGTTTTGGTAGCTTTACGGAAATGCAAAATCATTTTCATTCGGAAAATCAAAAATGCTAATTTTATAAGTATGGTACTGAATGTCTTGCATTATTATTTAGTTTTCAGACATATTTTTTTTTACGTATGCAGAAATAGCGCTTTCGCTGCGCTCTCGGGAGAGCTTACCGGTGCGCGCACCCTGAGTGCTCCAAGTCAAAATGATATGGGTAAGCTTACCCGTGCGCGCACCCTGAGCGCCCCAGGACAAAATGATTTTTAAAAAAACCATGAAAAATACATTGAAAAAAAATAATAATAATAATAATAATTAATTGTTATAAAAAACAGCTAATAATAAAAAATAGTTTAAAAATTTTAGGTTACAAACTCGATATATAAAGGAATTCGTTTTTAAAAAACCTTTGAAATTCACTGAAAAAACCATAGGTTTCACAATCGTTATAGTTAGGAATTAGCTTTTAAAAAACCTTTGAATTTCACTGAAAAAACCATAGGTTTTACACCAGTTATAATTAGCTGGACATTTTACTCATACAAAACCATTGAAATTCCCACGTTATAGTTAGTTGGACTCACTATAATTCACGCGCCCGCAATCCACTGCTGATGATGTCACATATTACATCATTCATGACATGGTCAGTGACATCACTGATGACATCACTGATGACATCTCAAATGAACTCACTGATGATATCACTGATTACATCATCCATGTGATAATACAATACGCCTCCTCACATTAATGTACACTCTAATCTAACCTATGATACACCTAGTGTTAAATACAAACTACCATTCCTGAAACCATTGACACAGTAAAACCACTTACCACATACGCACTCACTGATTTTTAGGTCTACACACACATCCACTCATTCACCCATACAAGCTTTAATACATACAGTCACTCATCAATACAATACCATCATATGCACTCATACACCTATACAGACACTCACACACTGCCACTCATCCATGGAGTTACTCACACACCTAGTCAGTCATGTAAAGAATCAGTCACACTCCCATTTCCACAACTATACAGTTATACACACAAAACCTTGCTTATTTAAACATAGACTAACACATACTTACTGTCTTTTACAACCACTGATACAAGTACATATTGATAGATGCAGTCACTCATGCAATCACAGGCTGTTATATATAGTCATTTATATATGACAACTCTCACATGCACTATGTTTTACATATGTACTTACTTGGACATGTAGCACTGAGATATCCATTCAGTCACCAACACACCCATTGCACACAGTAAACCACCTATACAACTGTTTCCTCATGCACTCTTGAACCCATACACCAAGTGAATCAACTGCTCACACATCTATCCACAGAGTCACACACCTCCCAGCCACCTCCACTCACACTCACCCTCACATACAAATACTTGGGTTATCAATCATTAACCCATATAGCCAGTCATATAGCTACTAATCAATACATGCAGCAGGTTACACAACAACAGACAAAATGATGCACATATTCAAACACTTTAGTCACTAACCCATGCATTCAGTAAGACACATTTAATCTCCCACTCATACAGTCAGTCACACACCTACTAAATCCATTATCGAAAACACTCATACATACACTCATTCTACAATATGTTAAACACATTTTTAATTTTTAATTTACAGGAACACACATTTACTGGATGATGTAATCAGTGATGTCATCAGTGATGTCATTTGAGATGTCATCAGTGATGTCATCAGTGATGTCACTGACCATGTCATGAATGATGTAATATGTGACATCATCAGCAGTGGATTGCGGGGGCGCGAGTTATAGTGAGTCCAACTAACTATAACGTGGGAATTTCAATGGTTTTTTATGTGTAAAATGTCCAGCTAACTATAACTGGTGTGAAACCTATGGTTTTTTCAGTGAATATATATATATTCACTGAAAAAACCATAGGTTATAGACCATATATAGTTAGGAATTAGCATTTACAAAACCTTATTTTACTCACACAAAACCATTGAAATTCCATATATAGTTAGTTGCACTAACTATATATCGCGCACCCGCAATCCACTGCTGATGATGTCACATATTACATCATTCATGACATGGTCAGTGACATCACTGATGACATCACTGATGACATCTCAAATGACATCACTGATGACATCTCACTTGACATCAATGATCACATCACTGATGATATCATTCATGTGATAATACAATGCATCTCCTCACACTCTAATATAACCTCTATTACACCCAGTGTTAAATAGAGAGTATAATTTTTGAAACCATTGACACACCAATACTAGTTACTACATACGCACTCACTGATTCCTATGTCTACACACACATTCACTCATACAATCATTCATACATACAATCACTCATCTTTACAACACTATCATATGCACTCATACACCTATACAGACACTCACACTCTGCCACTCATCCATGGAGTTACTCACACACCTAGTCAGTCCTGAAAAGAATCAATCACACTTCCATTTTCTCATCTATACAGTTAAACACAGAACACCTTACATTTTTGAAACATATACTAACACATACTTACTCTCTTATAGAATCACTGATACAAGTACACATTGATCTGCACAGAGTCACACACCTCCCAGCCAGCCATACACACACTCAGTCTCTCATACAAATACTTGTGCAACCAATCAATAACCCATATAGCTACTTATATAGCTACTGATCAACACATGCAGCAGCTTGCACAACAACAGACATACTGATGCACACTTTCAGACAGTTTAGTCACTAACCCGTGCATTCAGTAAGACGCATTTAATCACTCACTCATACAGTCAATCACGCACCTACTAAAACCTTCATTCAGACACTTATACATCCACTCATTCTTCAATATGTAAAACATATTTAAACTTTACAGAAACACATAATCACTGGATGTTGTCATCAGTGATGTCATCAGTGATGTCACTGACCATGTCATATGTGACATCATCAGCAGTGGATTGCGGGTGCGCGATATATAGTTAGTGCAACTAACTATATATGGAATTTTAATGGTTTTGTGTGAGTAAAATAAGGTTTTGTAAATGCTAATTCCTAACTATATATGGTCTATAACCTATGTTTTTTTCAGTGAATTCTTAAGGTTTTGTAAATGCTAATTCCTAACTATATATGGTCTATAACCTATGGTTTTTTCAGTGAATTTCATTGGTTTTTTAACAGCTAATATCTGTAGCTGTAAAATGTATTCTTCTTTAAATCCAAAAATATATTTTATATGTTTATGAATAATTTTTTTTTTAAATATTTTTTTTTCTTCGTTCCCGCTTCGCGAATCGGGAAGCTTCCCGTTAGCTGACCTTGATGCCGCGAAATAGACCGCGAGCCGGTAAACGTTTCTTTACCGCAACTGCCGCGTTACAAAACAACATCGTGACGCCTCCCGTCCGCATGACGTTTCACGTTGTCGCGTGATACGTCATATGACGTGCTACGTTAGCGAACTGGTACGCGAACCGAGTCGCAAAGCGCAGGTTTCTGGAAGCAAACCGGGAGGCCCTGCAAAGCGCTTAACGTAAACACAGCAGGTCATGTGACTTGGTAATAACACTTTTCATTGGTTCATTTCACTTTTGGTTTCCTAATGATGTAAGACTAGGTCATATAATCTAAAATGAACACTTTTCATTGGTTGAGAACTCTTGTTTTTCCCAAATGATGAAAATCCCTCCTTCTTTCCTCACTCTGACTTTCATCATTGTGAGAGAAAGACCCTTTGTGATCACTGAGCAATGGCTTCTTTAGTAGCTTCAGCTGGTGCTTCCCCACCACCTCCACCACATCCAAGGAAGAGTGGACCACCTGCTCAAGTTATAATTCAACAAGAAGAGGAAGAAGAGGAACAGGACGACGAGCACGAAGAGAGGCAGTTTTTGCCTGAGGAGCCCAGGACGTATCACCGGAAAGAAAACTTCATTTGGCAATTTTTTAAAATTCCCAAAGGTGAGAAAAAAGTAAATGCAAGATACGTAACTTGCCTTATATGTCAAGATAGACTGTCCAGAGGAACCGAGAAAAAATACAGTTTCGGAAACTACACAATGCATCGCCATATGACTAGGTGGCATCCTAACAACTACAGTGCTGCACAGTTTCGGAACGACCTAGATAATCTCCCTATTATGGCCAGAAGATCTGTTGTACCGGAAGTAACGGGACCAGAGGGCAGGGAGATGGTGCCAAATATACAAATGAGATTTGGTGAAGTAAAACACACCTGCGTATTTTGCGATGGATTCATTTGCTACGGAGAAAGAAGCATCACTCTGATCAACAGAGCTATTGACTATCATATGCAAGTTTGTACGAAACGCCCAAAATAATAAATACTTTTTTTTTGTTTTGTTGCTCCTGTTGAGCCCTTTACAATGAATCGTTTTCATTGCCCCCTCCAAGAAAAACCCCAAAAAATATAAAACTGTTCAGAAAAATTCAAAAAAAGTAAAAAAATGTTCAGAAAAATAATAAAAAAAATTTAAAACAACAAAAACAATAAAAAAAAAAGTTCTTTTCAGAACTACCTCCCCGTTATTAAAAATTGGTACAATATTTGGAACTGTGCCAACCTCTATTTCTCTTAGTTCGCTTCCCAGTTCGCTCGCCGGTACGCGAACCGGAAGCGAACCAAAAACAGTAAGTATAAGGGAAGGAAACAGACACTTATGTTAAAAGAAAGACAGCTATAGGGGAGTAAACTAGAGATACTATTACCCGTAATCCACTGCTGATGATGTCACATATTACATCATTCATGACATGCTCAGTGACATCATCAGCAGAGGATTGCGGGTTTTTTGGCAACGTGCCTTATCCACGGTTTAATAACGCTGCCTTTTGCTTTATATAAGTTTTCGAATTGTATGAAATATATACCAATAGGTCGTTATGAACCTTTAGGTAGTGCTTTTCTTCATGAGGTCTGGTCGCTTCCATACACATACAGATGTTTCAAAGATGATCAAGAAGTTTATCTGAATGGAGAGGAATGCACTGAGACGCCAGATCATTCACTAATGTGTAGGCACATACAGTTACACGGTTCATGCAACAAACACCAACCAAATATGGCTTGCGTGTTGCAAGGCACGCCAGTTCCTGCTATCATCCCCACGTTCAAGTTGTTGGAAAATGGTAGTTATTTGATGCTCAATAATGAAGATTGATCTGGGTTAATTAAAAGTATTCCTTTTATCGTAACAGTAAGTGAACGGGTTATTTGCTGCAGAAATGTTCTATTTCCTCCCACACATGAACATAGGGAGTTTTCAATCTCGCCACAAATACCAACCTTGGGAGCAGATTTCAACGGCATGGCAAGAATAAGAGCTCTTTTGTCTCAGAGAGAGGTGGCCTTGAGTTCGGCCCGTGAAACTTTCGTGCTTCACACAGCGAACACCCGTACAGAGGTGCAGACCCTTTTCAATTCAGATTTGCCTTTCCATTTCAGCAAGATGGTTCGGACTATCTCTAACGCATCCTCCACAAAGGCCCTGGCGCACTTTTTTAAAGTTGTTACCAGTGGTCTCGTGACTTCATTTGAGAAAATCTTTCGAGTCATCCCTACTTTCTTTCATTGTATTTTTTCCACTCTGCTTCGTGGATTGCCATTTTTACTTGCATTACCAGCGGACGCTCTTGTGCTTTTTTACATTTTTAAATATGGATGTCCATCCTATGCAACCTCCCGCCCTGCAGCTGCTGACACTGTTCCGCAATCGCATGCTAGAATATTATGGCACAATGCCGTTGGCGATATTAAGCACGGCATATGGATTATCTTTTCGATTCTCCTACTTCACCTGTGTCCAGCCTGTATTTCACTGCCTGACCTGTGATTTCGATTGGGCCATTGATTTGTGTCTCTGCGGACCGGTTTCTCCTGACGTCGACTTTAATCAGCTGATGACTCCTATCATTACTCACGAGTTGGTTTGTCCTGGCGAAAGGATTATGGCTGTGGCATTGATGCATGGACTAATTGGTCCCTGGAATTTACTGGCGGCAACACAGTCTTTCTTGGAACAGAGCTTTCTTGAAAACCCACCGAGCTGTCCTCTGATGGTGATAGAGGATCCGGTGCTGGGAGAGCACGTATGTTCTTTTCCGCTTTTAAATTGGATGGCTGAACTGTTTTCGGATGAAGACGGTGACTTCCTATTGGAGGCTGTTGCAGCTTATTTTGCATACACAGTTATGTCATAGACCTTTTTCATGTTTGATATGCTGAGTACTAGCATTTCATTGACAATTCATTGACTTATTTGTCAAGTTTTTATTATTTACCTTGCCTATTGGCTTAAGACTCGATAAAGTACTTGGCTGTTTTATTTTTCTTTAGCATTAAATTTTCCTAGTTTTTAATGCTTTACCTTGCGGACCGTCCACATATAAACTTGCAATCTGCTCTCATGAGATGGCACTTCTATTATCTTATTCAGTTCGTTTCCGGATCATGGGGAGGTGTCATCTACGTCCTGGATATCTTTACACCGTGTTAAGTTAGCATGGGCTCATTACCGGTTTAAACGCCATTTTTCCTTTTTTGCAACTTCTGCACACGACACTTAGTTGTTGCTTTAGCTTTCAACCTAGTAGTTCATCGTGGTTTACATGAGAATAATATGTTATTGCTCTACTATCTGCTTTGCTTGTTAAACTATATCTGTACAGCGAGTGCTAAAGTTTCAAGAACAACACGATACAGAATTGTTATGAGGTCTGATCTCCACGACTTCATACTCATAACATAAGTGCAACTTCTGCCAATTCTGGGCATGAGGCGGGTTTTATATTGCTTTGCCGAACACACATACACAACACTTGATGCGGTTCACATGAAGAGAGAGCTGGTGTATGCTGATGTGATTCCTTCAAATCTAAGACACTAAAGTATGGGCACGCCCTAAACCAACACAAAGAGACCTTCTTAGCAAATAATATAATATGTGTATTAGGGAGGGTGAGATATAAGCAGCCGCGGGCCGTGGAGGGAGTTACGGTGAGGCAGGGAGGCGGGGAGGGGGAGAAGCAGGGTGGAGCCCTCTCCACCCTGCCCCTCCCCCTCCCCGCCTCCCTGCCCCACCGTAACTCCCTCCACGGCCCGCGGCTGCTTATAAGTGTTGCTAACTCTTATTCATTTACAGCATGTTAACATACTGTCACCATTCGCTTTTTATGTACTAGTAACTATGCTGGTAATTTTGCTACTGATAATATGTGTACTTGTATTATCTAAGATACTACGCCTGAGAAGACGGCATTAGTAAATAAACATTTCAAATACACATGTGTTCTTCTTAACTCCATGTTCTGGTTTCTAAGAAATATATAACGACCGACTGTTCATGAGTTCCACGTATCCTGAGGTACTATAAGTTCATATTCTGGATTGTCTAAACATTGAGAGTTTGTTATATCCAATGTGACACTGTACCTAGCTTGCTAAGGGGTTTTTGATTACTAAGGTGAGTTTTGGGACACCCTAATTCGCCGAGGTTCCAATCCTCTGTCCACAGTTCTGTGTGAGAACAGAAACCCTGCGACAGGGGCACCCCCGACCCTTGCTGGAGCTTCATCACACTTGCGATACAACTCCAGCAATGCGCCACCTTTACGGCACAGATACATCACGCATCTGTGCTGTTTTTGCCCCATGATGCGCCGCATTGTAAATGCAGCACACCATAGGTGACGGAACAGCGGCACAGAATGACTAACACATCCCTGGTGATGCGCCAGTCATCATAAATCTATCCCTATGCTTCTTATCTTGTTAGAGATGAACCGCCATATGTATCATCAAAGTTTTTTGCATTTCCTAAATAGCGAACTTTAAGGAATAAATAGCGATTCTTTACCATTCCTAGTTTGCGATGAGCTATTTGCTAATTACAAATTACCCATTCATTTCCTTCATTTCCATAGGACGGTTGGACTCACTTTTAGCTCGAACGGCTGAATGGATTTGCACGAAACTTGGCAAAATTGTAGGGACTGGTAGCCCGATGTGCCTTTGCTATGTCTCAAGATATATGCTCCAGTGGTTTTTACGAAAATTAACTTTGAAAAATATATATTGGGCTACATTGGCCTATATATATGTTGGAACCCAAATGTAGCCCAATGTAGCCCAATGAAGCCCAATGAAGCCCAATGTAGCCCAATGTAGCCCAAAGATGGCCGCCAGAGACGAAAAAAAACAAATGTAGCCCAAATATCAGCCAGATGTAGCCCAACTATAGCCCAGTGACAGAATGACCAATCAGCGTCGCAAACCTCCGTTACGCGAAGCGGAGCGCTGTTACAGATATATATCTTTTTTTGAACGTTAATTTCTCAAAATCCACTGGAGCACATATATTGAGACCTAGCAAAGGCACATCGGGCTACCAGTCCCTAATATTTTACCAAGTTTCGTGCAAATCCATTCAGCCGTTCGATTATAATTTTTTTTTTTTTTTTGCCCCGCGGGGCCCTTTTAAAACCTCCACATCAAACCTAGGGGGTCAGCGAGGATCTACTATTCCCCCTTATGGTCATTTGCCCCTTCGCTTTCGCCTCCTCTTGTCTCTCGATCCTACCGAGAGACAAGATGGCGGCCGCTACGGACTGTTTGGAATGTTGACAGACGCCGGAGAACCAATCAGCTTCGCTTCACAAAGCTCCGTTGCGCGAAAAGTACGCGTCCTGGAGCGCTGCCCGGTCCGCAGTTACAGATATATATCTTTTTTTAAACGTTAATTTCTCAAAATCCACTGTAGCACATATATTGAGACCTACAAAAGGCACATCGGGCTACCAGTCCCTACAATTTTGCCAAGTTTCATGCAAATCCATTCAGCCGTTCGGGCTAAAAGTGAGGCCAACCGCCCTATGGAAAACTCAATGTTAAAAACACGTTTTGGGACCCCCCTTTTTTCTCGGCCCCCCCTTGACGGACCCCCCCCGAATTTTCAAGGGCTGCTCAGAAACAGAATGTGCCATTTTCCTGAAAATTTCAGCCAATTCCGTCCACAAACGCCAAAGTTATTAGACATTGAATTTTCAAAAATCCCATAGAGAAAAAATCCTAACTATATATACCTACTGGCGACCGCCAGTAGGTAATATATATATATATATATATATTACCTACTGGCGGTCGCCAGTAGGTAGTTATAGTTAGGATTGTTTTCCATAGGAAATCCGCAACATTCTATTGGGAATAACTTTGGCGCTGAATGAGGGATCTGCCTGTAATTTTCCTTAACTTTGCCTCGCTGCGCTCCGCTCCTTCCCTGGAAGTTTCTGGGGGATCCGTCAAGCGGGGACCGAGATAAAAGGGGAGTCCCAAAACGTGTTTTCCCCATGTTAATTTCCGTAGGGCGGTTGGACTCACTTTTAGCCCGAACGGCTGAATGGATTTCCACCAAACTTGGCAAAATTGTAGGGACTGGTACCCCGATGTGCCTTTGCTATGTCTCAAGATATATGCTCCAATGGGTTTTTACGAAAATTTACTTTGAAAAAATATATATTGGGCTACATTGGGCTATATATATGTTAGAGCCCAAATGTAGCCCAATGTAGCCCAATGTAGCCCAATGTAGCCCAAAGATGGCCACCAGAGACAAAAAAAACAAATGTAGCCCAAATATCAGCCAGATGTAGCCCAACTATAGCCCAATGACAGAATGTCCCAGAGTGTTCTAAAGAACAACTAGAGCGCTAACAGTCTTACTTATGACAAAAGTATGGCACACCTGAAGTCATCTTGATTGGAATAAAGTGTTAACACTGAAAACATGTAATTTGCAAAGGAACAAAATGAGGCGGTTCATTTTGCCATAGAAATTATGATTAGTGCTGAAGAAAGAAAAATTAGGGCACATTTTGAGTGACTTCTCAAATCCTCTTATATTTCATTAAAAAAAATTCTGATATGCAGTCTCCCAAGATGGCCACCAGAGACAAAATAGCCCAAATGTAGCCCAAATATCAGCCAGATGTAGCCCAACTATAGCCCAATGAGAGAATGTCCCAGAGTGTTCTAAAGAACAACTAGAACGCTAACAGTCTTACTTATGACAAAAGTATGGCACACCTGAAGTCATCTTGATTGGGATAAAGTGGTAACACTTAATACATTTAATTTGAAAAGGAACAAAATGAGGGGTTTCATTTTGCCATAGAAATGTTATATATATATATATATATATATATTACCTACTGGCGGTCGCCAGTAGGTATATATAGTTAGGATTTTTTCTCTATGGGATTTTTGAAAATTCTATGTCTAATAACTTTGGCGTTTGTGGACGGAATTGGCTGAAATTTTCTGGAAAATGGAACATTTTGTTTCTGAGCAGCCCCTGAAAATTTGGGGGGGTTCGTCCAGGGGGGGCCGAGAAAAAAGGGGGGTCCCAAAACGTGTTTTTAACATTGAGTTTTCCATAGGGCGGTTGGCCTCACTTTTAGCCCGAACGGCTGAATGGATTTGCACGAAACTTGGCAAAATTGTAGGGACTGGTAGCCCGATGTGCCTTTTGTAGGTCTCAATATATGTGCTCCAGTGGATTTTGAGAAATTAACGTTTAAAAAAAGATATATATCTGTAACAGCGGACCGGGCAGCGCCCCGGTTCGCGTACTTGACGCGTAACGAAACTTCGCGAAGCGAAGCTGATTGGCTCTCCGTTGTCTGTCAACATTCTAAACAGTCCGGAGCGGCCGCCATCTTGTCTCTCGGTAGGATTGAGAGACAAGAGGAGGCCAAAACAAAGGTGGAAATAACCATAAGGGGGCATAGTAGATCCTCCCTGACCCCCTAGGTTTAATGTGGAGGCTTTAAAAGGGCCCCGCGGGGCAAAAAAAATAATAATTTTTTTTTGCTTTTTTTGCGTGGGTAGCGCCCGGTCCGCGAACCGGGAAGCGTTCTGGGCAGCGTACTACAATGAAAAATGAATGAGAGACTTTTCAAATGCAGTATGTTAATTGATTGTTGGTTTTGTTGATTATTTTTTATTTTCTTTATTTTTTAAGCATTTTTTTTATTGTGATTGTGTTTCATAATTTATTAAACTTTCTAACATTTCATTGTCAGAAATTTCATAATTATCATGGAATATACATTGTAGTCTCTGAGGGTGTAAAATGTCCTCATTTGCAAGGAGGTTATCTACTGCTTGTACACATTGCAGTAGTTCATTGTCCCAAGTTTCATCGAAAAATTCAATGTCAATTTGATCAATTGTATCAATCAATCCTTGGCTGCTCTCTTGCAGGTCCATTTCAAAAGAAACTTGGTTTTCGCCTTCCATTTTGCCTGAAATTTGGATTAAAAAAATATATATTAGTAGAGATAGGGCAATGTTGGGAATAATTTTAGATAGGCATTTTTTATCAGTGAATTTATCTTTGGGCAGTGTATAGTATCAGAGTGGAAGTAGGAATATAAAAAAGTGTATGTGATTTAACGTAAGTAAATTCATAATTATACAAGAGAAGCCTAACTCCATCCATAACTATAACAGAGAAGTCTCTCTAAATCTATAACTACTACAGAGGGATAGTATATATCTATCAGAAAAAGTTTACCATATTAACTTATAGTGCACAATATACTTCAGTTTTAAAAATAAAAACTTACCTTTAGAAAGAAGTTGAAGGAATTAGTGAAAATACTATTGAAATGTACAGCAAGAAGTAGTAGTCAAAATGGCTGTGTTTTCTTCTCTTCCTTTATATATATTCAGGTATATAACCAATGAAATGTCAGGTAAAAAAAGTAGAAAATGAAAGTAACATTTTCATTGGTTGTCAATTCCAACACTTCAGATGTGTTTTGTGAAGTAATTTACCTCAGGGTATTTAGAGAGGTCTACAGGCTAAATGACTAAATGGAATTCCAATCAAATTTGTGAAAATGGTAGGGATTGGTATGTAGTATGAGCTAATCTATATTTGGTGAAATTGTCTCCAGTGGCTTTTCTGTGAACTACTTTCCCACCTTTTTTGATGGTGCGCTTCCCAGGGAGCGACCCGGTACGCGAACCGTTGAGCGCCCCGGTTCGCGAACCTTAAGCGTTCCGGGAGTCCACCATTTTGTGTTTCGGTCGAATTAAGATACAAGATGGAGGGCAAATAATGTTCAGAATGGGTAGAAGGGGGCACGGTAGAGTTATCTTGACCCCCTAGGTTTTCTGAGGGTGGCTGAGGAGGCTTATATGTGCGAAAAAAAAACATTTTAAAAAAAAAATTCGCGAGGTTAGCTCCCGGTTCGCGTACCGGGTAGCACCCCAGGGAGCGTACTTTGTTGAAAATTAGTGAAAAATGTTAGAGTAAAATAATAATTGTGAGTGATTAGATGTAGGGTAGCTCTGAGAAGAGCTTTTGGGTTTATGGTACATTTAGGTACTTATAAGTAGGTACCAATGCACATTCTTAAATTCAGAGTGAAAATTCTGTTGCCCTCATCTGAGAAGTGAACTCCATCTCCTCTGTAGATATCTTGCATGTAGTAACGCAAGTTATTGTTGTACAGGGAGCCCATTCCATGGTCTCTCATGTAAGCTGAAACAGATTTGTTTACATGCTCCCTCGACTTCTCAATTTGTGGACACAATTGGTTTGACCACCTCCATTTCTGTCTTTGGCATATATTTGAATATACCAAGGCAGTCTGAGGAAAAAGTGCCATTAATTGCTCAAAGGTGTCCTTTAAAAGCATTTCCAGACCTACACCAGTCAAAGTGCCCAAGTCATTACCTCCACAGTGCACAATTAACAGGTCAGGTTTGGGCAAATGCATAAAGGTTTTCACCAATGGTATCAATTGGTGACATTTTAATCCTCTGTGGCCAAACCACTTAATTTCCACATCTTGTAAATTGAGGTTAGGTAATTTCCTGTTTTCAACGTACCTTTGAGCCCAGTGAATATAACTATGTCCAACAATCCAGACAGAAAACATGGTGAGAGAAGGTTCTCCTGCAGTCAGATGAAGTGTGGCAATGAAATGGCAGTTGAAAAAATGAGAGTTTAAAATGAAAAAAACTGTGGAGTTTCTGTGTTCATGAAGCAGTAACAGTGATTGGTGGATTTTGATTGCTGAAAACAGAAAGTTAGGGTGCACGGATGTGTTCTTTGAAAGATGTATTTTGAATGGTCAATAAAAAATCATTAAATGAAAGAATGCACTGGATATGCAGGTGCACTGAGAGTTCAGAGTTCAATTGCAACATTGTTGTGTGAACTTGCAAACACCAGAAGTCTTCCAAGAGGTGGTTGCCATGCAGAAAAGGCAGAAAGGGCAGAGGGGGGAAGGGTTTTCATTTGAAAAAAAGTGAGGGAAGAGTTTTGATTGGGTGACATGAGAGATATGTGTGAAGAAATACAGCATTTCTGTGCTTTTGATAGCTGCAGACTCTGGAGTGCATACCTTTTGCTCTGCTGAAGACAAATTGGTGTGTTTCTGAGACTGTTTTCAAACTCAAAGTATTTGCTAAGGTGAGAAAATATTTCTTTAATTTAGATAGAGAATAGTGTGCTTTAAGGAGAAAATTATGAATTATGTGGCGCAAATTGCTTGTAAATATGCTCCCACATGTGCATGGAAAATTTAGATTTTGAATGTTTGTGTTACATAGCCATGTTAAAAGTGATACAAACATGCTGCAAAGGCAATCAAAAAACGCTTTTATGTGTCTTAAGGACATTTTAAGTAATTTTCCCATGTGCAGTGTTTTGAAATTATGATTTGAAAATCGTTTTTGGGGAAAAGGAATTGTTTTTAAATTTATGACAAGGACATAATGGTGTATGCTTCTTTATACGGCAATTGACTGTCCCTGATGTTATTTTTCCCATTTTAATGTAAGACCTTTCTCTGTGGCGCAAGTTGCTTGTAAATATGCTCCGACCTGTGCATGGGAAATTTAGATTTTAAATGTTTGTGTTACATAGCCATGTTAAAAGTGACCCAACCATGCTGGAAAGGCAATAAAAAAACACTTTCATGTGTCTTAAGGACATTTTAAGTAATTTCCCTGTGGGCAGTGTTTTCAAATTATGAATTGAAAATCGTTTTTGAGGTAAAGGAATGTTGTTAAAATTTATGTGCGCCATATGCCCCCAAATTTCGTTTTCAGGGGTGCAGCAGGGTGTTCTTGAGACACCCCTGCACCTTTGGAAAAATTCCTAATTTGCGATGAGCTAATTGCTAATCGCAAATTGCACCTTCATTCCTATGGGCCTCCTGCTCCATGGAAATGAATGGGTAATTTGCAATTAGCAATTTGCTCATCGCAAATTAGGAATGGTAAAGAATCGCTATTTATTCCTTAAAATTTGCTATTTTGGAAATGCAAAATAGTTATATGATACATATGGCGGTTGATGTCTAACAAGATAAGAAGCTTAGGGATACATTTATGATGACTGGCGCAATGAAGTGGACATCACTTACTTCATTGGTAGAGCTTTACATGTATTATGTCCTCTGTATTCTTCATCAAGCGTAACTTTAATCTGCAATCCTGAGTAGGCCTCACCTTAAACAAACCTCTGGATAGGCCACACCTTATCGTCATCCTGAATTAATCATTTAAAATGCTAGGGACAGATTTATGATAGGTGTATGCCTCTTTTGCGCCACTTACAAAACACTGTCCACGGGGAAATGACTTAAAATGTCCTTAAGACACATGAATGTGTGTTTTTTAAAGCGTTTGCAATTTTTTTGGGTGACTTTTAACATGGCTATGTGACTCAAACAGTCAAAATCTAAATTCACCATGCACAGGTGGGAGCATATTTACAAGGAATGTGCTCTATGGGGAAAGGTCTTATAATGTAATATGGGAAAAATGACATCAGAGACACTGAAATGCCTTATAGAGAAGCATACACCATTATGTCCTTGTCATAAATTTGCAAACCATTACTTTTCCCCAAAAACGATTTTCAAATCATAATTTGAAAACACTGCACATGTGGAAATTACTTAAAATGTCCTTAATTCAAAATTTGCTATTCCTTATTTTGCGATTGCACTGAAGGATTTGCAAATTTTGCGATTCCTTAAATGCAATGTATCAAACAAAAAATATGTAAAAAATGATATTAAGGATTTGGAAACTACCACCAACTTCTAGTTTGTGGTAATTTGCGAATTCTTTTCAAAAAGCATTTTTTTCCAAAAAACAAAAGGTGCCATATGACGCCTATACATGTCCTTAGGGCATGTATGTGTGCCATATGCCCCCAAATTTCTTTTTCAGGGGTGTAGCAGGGTGTTCTTGAGATACCCCTGCACGCTTGAAAAAATTCCTATTTTGTGATGAGCTAATTGCTAATCGCAAATTGCAACCTTCATTCCTATGAGCCTCCTAGCCCATGGAAATGAATGGGTAACTTGCAATTAGCAATTTGCTCATTGCAAATTAGGAATGGTAAAGAATTGCTATTTATTCCTTAAAATTTGCTATTTAGGAAATGCAAAATAGTTTGATGGTACATATGGTGGTTCATCTGTAACAAGATAAGAAGCTTAGGGATACATTTATGATGACTGGCGCAATAAAGTGGACATTACTTACTTCATTGGTAGGCCTTTACATGTATTATCTCCTCTGTATTCTTCATCAAGCGTAACTTTAATCTGCAATCCTGAGTAGGCCTCACCTTAAACAAACCTTTGGATAGGCCACACCTTATTGTCATCCTGGATTAATCATTTAAAATGCTAGGGACAGATTTATGATAGGTGTATGCCTCTTTTGTGCCACTGTGCGTCACTTTTATGATGCAGCGGCGGTGCTAATTTGCAATTAGCAATTTGCTCATTGCAAATTAGGAATGGTAAAGAATTGCTATTTATTCCTTAAAATTTGCTATTTAGGAAATGCAAAATAGTTTGATGGTACATATGGTGGTTCATCTGTAACAAGATAAGAAGCTTAGGGATACATTTATGATGACTGGCGCAATAAAGTGCACATTACTTACTTCATTGGTAGGCCTTTACATGTATTATCTCCTCTGTATTCTTCATCAAGCGTAACTTTAATCTGCAATCCTGAGTAGGCCTCACCTTAAACAAACCTCTGGATAGGCCACACCTTATCGTCATCCTGGATTAATCATTTAAAATGCTAGGGACAGATTTATGATAGGTGTATGCCTCTTTTGTGCCACTGTGCGTCACTTTTATGATGCAGCGGAGGTGCAAAAGATTTGCTATGAGGCGACAACATTACAAATTGATGCATTTAGGCAGATATGTCATGGTGTAAAAAAAACATACCACATGAAACCGATGCAGCAGTGATGCAAAAGATGCACCATGTCGCAAGACAGGCCTCACTTGGGGCCATATGTATCAAGCTAATTAGCATTCGCAAAGATCAAAATTCTACGAATTTCGGCCTTTGCGAATGTTAATTATACAAATGGTATGTATCAAACAAGTTTGATGCAAAATAAGGAGTAGTAAAATTTGCTATTCCTTATTTTGCAATTGCACTGAAGGATTTGCAAATTTTGTGACTACTTAAATGCAATGTATCAAACAAAAAATATGTAAAAAATGACATTAAGGATTTGGAAACTATTGTGGTAAATTGGTGGTAATTTGTGAATTCTTTTCAAAAAGCTTTTTTTCAAAAAAACAAAAGGTGCCATATGACGCCAACACATGCCCTTAGGGCATGTATGTGTGCCATATGCCCCCAAATTTCTTTTTCAGGGGTGCAGCAGGGTGTTCTTGAGACACCCCTGCACCCTTGGAAAAATTCCAAATTTGTGATGAGCAAATTGCTAATCGCAAATTAAACCTTCATTCCTATGAGCCTCCTAGCCCATGGAAATGAATGGGTAACTTGCAATTAGCAATTTGCTCATTGCAAATTAGGAATGGTAAAGAATTGCTATTTATTCCTTAAAACTCGCTATTTAGGAAATGCAAAATAGTTTGATGGTACATATGGTGGTTCATCTGTAACAAGATAAGAAGCTTAGGGATACATTTATGATGACTGGCGCAATAAAGTGCACATTACTTACTTCATTGGTAGGCCTTTACATGTATTATCTCCTCTGTATTCTTCATCAAGCGTAACTTTAATCTGCAATCCTGAGTAGGCCTCACCTTAAACAAACCTCTGGATAGGCCACACCTTATCGTCATCCTGGATTAATCATTTAAAATGCTAGGGACAGATTTATGATAGGTGTATGCCTCTTTTGTGCCACTGTGCGTCACTTTTATGATGCAGCGGCGGTGCAAAAGATTTGCTATGAGGCGACAACATTACAAATTGATGCATTTAGGCAGATATGTCATGGTGTAAAAAAAACGTACCACATGAAACCGATGCAGCAGTGATGCAAAAGATGCACCATGTCGCAAGACAGGCCTCACTTGGGGCCATATGTATCAAGCTAATTAGCATTCGCAAAGATCAAAATTCTACGAATTTCGGCCTTTGCGAATGTTAATTAGACAAATGGTATGTATCAAACAAGTTTGATGCAAAATAAGGAGTAGCAAAATTTGCTATTCCTTATTTTGCAATTGCACTGGAGGATTTGCAAATTTTGTGACTACTTAAATGCAATGTATCAAACAAAAAATATGTAAAAAATGACATTAAGGATTTGGAAACTATTGTGGTAAATTGGTGGTAATTTGTGAATTCTTTTCAAAAAGCTTTTTTTCAAAAAAACAAAAGGTCCCATATGACGCCAACACATGCCCTTAGGGCATGTATGTGTGCCATATGCCCCCAAATTTCTTTTTCAGGGGTGCAGCAGGGTGTTCTTGAGACACCCCTGCACCCTTGGAAAAATTCCTAATTTGTGATGAGCAAATTGCTAATCGCAAATTAAACCTTCATTCCTATGAGCCTCCTAGCCCATGGAAATGAATGGGTAACTTGCAATTAGCAATTTGCTCATTGCAAATTAGGAATGGTAAAGAATTGCTATTTATTCCTTAAAATTCGCTATTTAGGAAATGCAAAATAGTTTCATGCTACATATGGCGGTTCATCTGTAACAAGATAAGAAGCTTAGGGATAGATTTATGATGACTGGTGCATCACCAGGGATGTGTCAGTCATCCTGCGCCGCTGTTCCGCCACCCATGGTGTGCTGCATTTAGAATGCGGGGCATCATGGGGCAAAAATGGCACAGATGCGTGACGTATCTGTGCTGTAAAGGTAGTGATTGCTGGAGTTGTATCGCAAGTGCGATGCAGCTCAAGCAAGGCTCAGGGGTGCCCCATCTCCACAATGTTGCGTCAAGACCTATGCCTGCTTAAAGCAGGCGCAGGGTTTTGACAAAGCTTTCTCCTATCTGATTGTAAATACGGCACACCATGGGTGGCAGAGTAGTGGTGCACGTTAACTGGTGCATGCCTGGGGATGTGCCATTTAACATAAATCTGCCCCTTTACATTTAAGTATGTGCAGGACACACAGAGTCGGTGAGGCTTATCCAAGGTTAAGAAGAGATGAGTCCTGTTCACTGAAAATTTAGACATAGTCTTCACCTGCTCAGCATTGCTGGACATGGCTAAATAATAGCTGCAAAATATTACTCTTGTTAAACAATTTTACTATTATAATCTCTGAGATTTGTCTCTTACTCTGCAACATCTCATTGTTGTTATCTTTCTTTAAAGATAAAGACAACCTCAACATGAGCGACAATCTGCAATCAGTTGATTTTGACCTCATCATTGAACTTGTAATTGAAACATCAGTGGATGTGGTATACACCCGTTACAACGGATCTTTTACTCCGCAGACCCATTACAACGCGACCATTACTCCGCATACCATTACAACGCATTGCGCTGGGGGGCGCTCTAGGATAGGGGATAAGTATAATTTACTATCCAACACCTTCCCTAGGGTCCACGGGGACTGGAGTTAGAATAGTAAATTATACTTACCACTATCCAGCGCCCCAAGGCGCTATGCGTTGTAACGGTATGCAGAGTAAAAGTCGCGTTGTAATGGTCTGCGGAGTAAAAGTATGCGTTATAACGTCATACATCCGTGGATGTTGATCCCTTGGATGATTTAAATCCTGAGGATGAAGAAGAGCGTGATGAGGATGCAGATTTGTCCGAATTATATGACATAGGATGGGAAGCTGACCTGCTTGAGCCTATGGAAATATAAACATTTATTTTTAAAATTTATAATTAATAAAAAGTAAAAAGGTAAACCGTTTAATTTAAAAATAAAGACACCTTCAAAAGCAGGTTATGTGTAGTGTCTTCAATAAAATATTAAAATATGCTCATAAAATTAGATCAGATTCACATATAAAATAGCACAGGTAACATAAATATAAATGTCATTTCTTTTCTGCTATTTCTGTATTGTAAATTTGCAAGGACTAAAAAATCTTCTATTTAAAATGTCAAGTAGTGTGTTAAGTTTTTGATCACTGTTATTGTTTTACTGTTTGGTAATAATGGTTAATAACATTTTTTATTATATTTTACCACAGATTCAACTGCAGATCATTTCAAGATTTCACCATGCCAACAATAGAAAGACAGAGAAAGGCTGCAAAACGTCAAAGACAGCAGGTGAAAGAAAATAAGCAGCAGTCCTCTAACAAAAAGATTTGTCAAGTCACGAAGAAAGCACCGGGTAAGAGCACAAAATATTTCATAAGAAATATGTGTAGTAAAAAAAATATTACTACAGAAAATGTTTCAGTCCATAAAACGAGAAGGAATTCAAATGGAAAGGAAAGGCCAATCAAAAATGTTACTGCTAGAGCAAGAGATAACTCTGTGCATGATAGTAGAAGGAAACAACAGTTTAGGGAGATTCGTAAACGAATGTTCCGCAACAGGATAATTGGCAATTTGTTAAAAAATATTAAGAAAGGTCAACAGAAACTGGTTTTTTATAAGAGAAAAAAAAAAGTTGAGAAAGTTATTGATCAGGCATTTGAAATTAAACGTAAGTTATTTATTTTGATAATCAATAGAATTAGGAAGCTAAACAAGGCAATTTATGATTTCAAAAGAAATAGTAGATGGAAGAGAATAGTTAATCGTAGTATTTTTTGTGAAGTTTTTTCTGGAGAATGGATGCATAGTTCAAGCTGTGAGGCATTTTTTAATGAGGAGAGTTATTTCCAGGATAATGATTTGGTGCATGCAGTTGACACCAGTGGTCGTGCTTATGAAGTGAAAGATGGTTGTCCAGTTGAAAAAGAAAAACTTGTGACAACAGAGGCAGAAGAGGTGTTAGGTAATGAGGTTTTAGGAAGACGTGCTAAGGGTCCTGTGTACACCTGGAAGTGTAGTAGTATTTGCAGTGTGCGACAGGATTCCATCAATTTGCATTGTGATTTTGTACGGTCATTTAATAAGAAAAGTTTGAAGCAGAAAATAAGGTTGTTGCAAGAATTAGATCCTTGCAGAGTAAGAGAAGTGACAGGTTTGCATGGTCATTCACTGGCTTGTCTTTCCAGGAGAGTATGCCAGAGTGTTTTTCATCATTTCAGGATGCTAGCAGTGCATCATAATAAAGTGAGGAAATTAGTTAGAATGTTGTATTATGCTAAGAGTCCAGCAATTATGCTTAAACAATTATGCGCTGCTCTTTTGCATGGTTCTGAAATAGATGTGAAGAATATATGTGAAGAAATTGAGTTTTGTTACTTTGGAAGTAAAGAGGAGAATGTTGAAATTGAGCAAGAAGAAGAGGGTCATGTGGAAGATAGTGTACAGGTTTCCAGTACAGATAATTTCCAGAGGGAAATTGCGACGTTTGAGGTGAAATCAAGTGAGAGGCCTAATTTCACTTGTGTGTGTTGTCGACGCACTTATTATAAGAATCAGACTAAGTTAGTGGATTTATATGCAAAAAGTGAAAGGGAAAATAATAGTGAATGGAAAGATTTCGCAACATACTTGATGGTAGAAAATTGTTTTCATTTGGGATTGGATCAACGTGTGTGTAGTTATTGTTGTTGCAAATTAAATCAAAACCAGATGCCTGCTAGAGCAGTTCATAATAATCTGGAATTGGTTGAGATTCCTTCTGAATTGAAGGATTTAAATACTTATGAATCTATTTTGATTCAAAGTATCCATCCCTTTCAGGCTATTGTAAGAATGGAGCCAAAGACAGGGAAATTGCCTCCATCAGATTTACAGAGAGGATTAAAGGGAAGAGTTGTTTATTTGCCTCTAGATTTGAAGAAAAACATTAACACAATTGGAGTAGAAAAAGTGGAAGAGGAACCTCTGGTTATCTTAGTTAATGGGGTTCCGACAAAGAATAAGAAAATATGGCAAGATTTAGTAGATGTTAGGAAAGTTAAAAAGGCAACATTGTATTTGAAAAAAAATAATAAATACTATAAGAATGTATATGTTGCAGAAGAGGAAGTAAGTGAGGAAGAGGATAGCGATTTGTGTGCTGGTCAAATTGAGAAAGTAGAACCCTCTACTAGTGAAGAAATATATGAACATTATAGTGTTCATCCTTTGCATTCCAAGGAAGTCATGGGGAATGCTATTGAGTTGTTTCAAATGAAACAAGCCAAAGGGAGTCCCATTAGTGTTTGGGAGGAAAGTTTGGAAACTCGGTGTTTCCCACAGCTTTTTCCAACAGGTCAGGGAGGAAGATATGATGAGCGACCTCATCAAATTCCTGCTTCTGAATACCGGACTTTGCGATTGTATGCAGGAGATGCTAGGTTTCGACAATGCATTCCTTATTTGTTTCATCTCCTGTTTGAAAGCGATCTGTCTGGACTGTCATATGCAGTGAACCACATCTTGAAAAGTGGTATACACATGCAAAACATCTCGGCAAGTGACTTTATGGATAAAGTCAATGTCCAAGACAGTATTTTGGATTCTCACCTGATTAATCTCATGGCGTGTCAGCGTGGTACTAATGAGTACTGGTACCGTCGTCATGGTGATTTAAAATGTATGCTGAGGAACTTAGGTACTCCCACATGGTTCCTCACTCTGAGCTGTGCCGAGTATGGCTGGGAAGACTTACTTGAATTTCTACGAGAGGCAAATGCTAACGTAGATAACATCGAATTCAAGACACCCGGAGAACTGTGCTCTTTGGATCCAGTCAATGTATGTAGGTACTTCAATCATAGATTTGAAGCTATGATGTCTTTCATCATGAATAAGAAGAATCCACCTCTTGGAGAGGTGTTGGATTTCTTCTGGAGAAAGGAGTACCAAGCAAGAGGTGCTCCTCATATACATATGTTGCTGTGGATCAAGGATGCACCTAAATTTGGAACGTATCCAGAAGACTCAGTGATGAGTTTCATCCAACAGTATTCTACGTGTGCTGTTCCAAACGCAAAGGAGAAGAAAAGCCTAAGAGAAAAAGTTCTGCGTTTCCAAAGCCATCGATGTGGAAAGTACTGCCGTCGTAAATTCCGAAACAAGGACAAGTTCTACACTAAATGTCGTTTCGGCTTTCCACGACCGGTGATTTCTAAAGGAAGAGTAAACAGTTTGATGTCTTCGCTGCGACACAATGTCATGAAGAAATCACCTAAAAACACTTACAATTTGAAGAGGAACGAAGAGTCCAAGTACATCAACGACTACAACCCGGTGATTTTGTCCATGTGGAATGCTAACATAGATATACAGTTTGTGGCTGATAACTGTATGGCTGTGGCTCGGTATGTGACGTCTTACATCACCAAAAAAGAGAAGACAGAATTGAAGGATATGTGGGAGGACATTTCCCATGAAAAGAGCCTCAGCAAGAAGTTGTACAGTTTCAGTCTGAAGATGTTGTCGCATCGAGAAATCAGAGCGTACGAATGTTCTGACCGGTTGTCTTCAGCAAGTCTCTATGCCAAGTCCAGGAGTATCGTTTGGGCGAGTCTTGGTCTTGCTGCAACGCGTAATCGAGTTCTCAAACCTGTCCGGGAAATTGAGTATTTGGCGGAAAAGGAGCCAAACAGTACCGACATTTTGAAGACCAACATGTTGGATACATATTATCCAAATCGAAGCATTCACCTCGAGAATGTTTGTCTGTATGAGGTTCTTCAAAATTACATATTCAAGAGGAACATCAAAGAAGATACTGAGAAAGGAGTGTATGCTGTAATAGGAAGTGAGGGATGTCTGGTCAAGCAAAGAAAATGCCACTTGGTAAACCATCGAAAATTGAGTGGCGAATCTCCTGAAAAAAAGGAGTTTTTCTATTTAGCACTTTTGCAACTTTTCAAGCCTTGGCGTGCAGAAGAGGAACTGCTTGGAGATTTCCTCTGTTACGAAGACTCTTTCAATGCCGCCAAGGAGACCATAGAATGTCCTGCTTTTCCCAAATATGTAGAAATGTTGAATGCGGAAATTGAGCAGGAAGCAACGATTGCAGCCGAGATTGCCAGAGACAGTTCTCAGGACAGTCAGAGTTCTGCTTCATTGAGTCAGGATCCACTAGGAGGACCTGTTATTGAAAATGAAGCTGCCACTGCTATGAATGAAGTGGAAAGAGCCATGGCACATGCTCAAGAGGATGCGGTTAACTTAGAAGAGTTGGAAAGACAACTCAACGTTGAGCAGAGGAAAATATATGACGAAGTTACCATGCAAATTGATCATGGATTAAGTCATGATAAGAAAGAGTGCTCATGTACGTCGTTGAAGCCTGTCCGACTGTACATGAGTGGAGAAGCGGGAACTGGAAAAAGTTTCCTCATTAAAGCAATTTCATGCTATTTGCAGGAAAGGACAGAGTCATCGCTGTCTTGTGTTGTCACCGCTCCAACTGGACTGGCAGCACATAATATTAAAGGGATTACTTTACATCGTTTACTGATGCTGCCAGTGGAGCATGACAACAAATTACAATATCACATGCTATCTGGAGATGCTTGTTTTGAAGTTTCAAGAATCTTGAGGAAAATGAAACTTCTTATCATTGACGAAGTAAGCATGGTTTCCAATGTCATGCTTGCCTTTGTGCATTTGAGGATGCAAGAAGTTCTCAAAACAGAGTATGATGTGTTATTTGGTGGCAAACACATCATTGTTTTTGGAGATCTTCTGCAGCTGACACCAGTGAAAGGGCAACCTGTGTTCAAAATGCTCACGCATGAAGATACCAGGAAGTGCCTAGGCAGCATTGGCAACGTCAATATATGGTTAAACTTCAATTATGCTGAACTGCATGAAAATATGCGTCAGGCGAAGGATGAAGTTTACAAGACTATTCTACAAGATGTTAGAATTGGAAAAGTGACCATGCATGGGAAAGAAGCTTTACATGCACGATTACTGTCAAATTTATATCCAGAACAAGATGTTGTGCCTGAGAATATTTTTCAGAAAATTACTGAGAAGAAATCTGGAATATGTTTGATGCCAACTCTTGCAGAATGTGCCAAATTTAACAACAAAATGTTGCATTTAGAAAAGCAAGAGATTGTGAAACTGGAAGCTATTGATAGAGTAGAGCATATGGGATCAACAATTATTTTGTCTGAGAATCTGAAAACAAAATTGGATTCATTAGAGAAGAGTATATCTAAAACTGCAGGTTTTGAAAAGACTCTGAATGTGTGCTTGAACTGCCGTATAATTTTAAGAAGGAATTTACATGTTGAAAGAGGTCTGGTAAATGGATCAATGGGTAATGTTGTTGATTTTGTGAAATACAGAAATAGAGATGGAATTGAATTTTTAAAAATTAAATTTGATGGCATTGAGGAAGTACAGCTAATTGGTCGTTGTTCTGCTAGATTTTTGCTTGTAAAAGACTTATATGTTCGCCGTAAGCAGTTTCCTGTTTGCTTGGCATATGCGGTGACAATTCATAAATCGCAAGGTTTAAGTGTAGACAGTGCATTGGTGAATATTGGCAGTTCTGTGTTCAAGGAGGGTATGGCATATGTGGCATTGTCACGAGTTAGAACTTTATCGGGATTGTACTTGATTGAGTGTGATGTCACAAACATTTGTGCGGATCTAGATTGTGTTAAGGAATACAATAGGTTAAGAAGAGAGTATGCGCCACATTTGCCTCAGTATCCTTTGTTTGAGAAACGTGTGGTAGGCCGGAAACGAAGAAATGTGACCAATACTGGGGAGGTTGTAGCAAAAAGACAAAAAGTCAATGAACCTAAAATTACAAGCAGAAACAAAAAGGATTCTGTTGAAGATGTTGTTGGTTTTCAGTTTGAAAACAGTTCTGGTGTCAACTGCTATGCTAATGTAGTGGTTAATGTTTTGTTTTCTCTAGAAAATGTAAAAGAAGAGATTGTGGTCAATTCTGATCAAAGATTTTGCAGTTTGTTAAATTCTGTGTTAGAGAAATGTAGCACTGATAGAAGAAACATAGAAAGTGTGTCTGAAATTCGAAATCTGTTAGACAGATGTTCAGGGCAAACACAATTCTCTCAAAATATTCAGCAAGATTGTCAGGAGTTTTTAATGTATATGCTTGATGTATTACATGCTGAAGGTGTAGATGTAGATCAGCTGTTTGGGCTTTCTTATCAATGGCAGCATGACTGCGAGAACTGTATGGTATCAAGTACTACTAGTGTAGACTCAGAAAGATTTATATATTTAACTTTGCCAGACAGTAAATCAGTCTCTTTTAATAAGCTAGTAAAAGCAGCTGATCACAACATGGAGTGTAGCCAATGTAAATCTGAAATGATGTCCACATTATTTATACGAACATATGGCCAGTATGTAATTTTAATGTTCCAACGATGTAGGCCTGATGGAACAAAATTGACAACTTTAATTAAAAATTTTGTAGCTTCGCAGTTGTCAATATCAGGAAGGACTTTTGTAACTGCAGCAATTATATATCATGACGGTCCTTCAATAACATCAGGACATTACACAGCTTATTTAAAGTCTAGAAATGGCTGGTCATTCTGCAATGATTCTGTTTTAATTTTCAAAAAAAATTGCCGTATGACCTTAAAAACTCTTACCTGGTGTTTTTAAAACCAACATTTTAGGGAAATAATCTCAGGATGTGCTCTGTGGAATTTCAAGAAGTTCTAATGGCTCCTACACAATTTGGCCTTGAGGATAAGTGTAGTTCAGAGACATAACTTCTAACCATAAGACTGGACGTCATGGAGAAATACGTGCACTTTGAATGAGTTCAGAAAAACTGTTTCTTTTTATAAGCTAATTGAAGCAGCCAATCAAAACATGGAGTAGAGGGAATGTAAGTCTGCAATGCTGTCTACTGTTTTACATTGCTTTGTGATTAAAAGTGATGTAGAGAATTAAATAATTGTAGTAGTCATAGAGGTAGTGTAAGTCTGCTTCATAGTAAGCAGTATCAGTGTCATAGGAAATGTAGAACATGACTGAGCAAGAAGGGGAAGATATTACTATTCCAGGATTGTGAAAATGATCTTCAACATTTTAATTCTGAAAGTTGCGGAAATGCCAAATGACGGGATTGGCTTACAAGAAATCCAAGAGTTATAAATGGCTCTGACAAGATTTGGCCTTGTGGAAACTTGTGGTAGAGAGCAAGAAGTCATTTATTGCATGTAACGTGTTTTTAAAAACGATGGAGATTTTCTTTCAGAAAGTGGCGGGCTGAAAGTAATAACAGCACAAAAGAGTGTAAGCTGTTCATAGGACATCCTTTGACATCATGGAAAGTAAGTTAACTTTAAGGAGTTCTGAATTCTGATTTCTTATGTTGTATGGGTTTTTTAAACACAATCATTTTGATTGTGGTTTTTTTTCCCCGGTGTTACATGATGAATACCTTCAAGTCACTGATTTAAGTGAAATTTGATACATTCTGAGAACAGCAAAAATAAACCATTTAACATGTATAATTAATGTTCTACTTTTTGTACTTATGATATACATTTAGAAATGTGAGGTAGATATGGAGAAACTGAGGCTTCTGTAAGTGTCAAAGTTAATGCTTACAGTGCTGCACTTCTGGGTACTGTTTTTTTTTTAAAACTGAATAGGCCTCACCTTAAAGAAACCTCTTGAAAGGACACATCTTATTTGTATCCTGAAAGAATCATTTAAAATGTTAGACACAATTTTATGATGGCTTTACATCTTTTTTGCGCTGCTATTGCATCACTATTGTGAGACATCAGCAGTGCAAAAGATGCACCATGTTCCAAAATAGGCCTCACTTCATCAGCATCAAGATACTGTTTGTTTAAAATATATATCTTTAGGATTGTGTAGGGGACGTATAGCAGCAGAGGCTTCTGTAAATCTCAAAGTTTTTGAATAACTGTTTCTTCTTGAACCTTTTCCCTTGTCTTTTCAAATTTTTAAATACATGTTTTAATATTTTTGAAATGTTTCTTCTCTCTTTTACAGATTGAAAGTATGAAAAAATATTTGAAAAAGTTAACAAGAATTATAAGGTAAATGTTTTCTACTCTTTTAACCCGCAATCCACTGCTGATGATGTCACTGACTATGTCATGAATGATGTAATAAGTGGACATGACTTACTTCATTGGTAGGCCTTCACATGTATTAATGCATACACTGCTGCACTTCTGCGTACTGTTTCATATGCTGAACTACATCTGCACTATGAGATACCTAAGCAAAGGCAACACAGGTGATGTGATTGTGAAATGAGCAAAAGAAACTCCACGTTTTTCAATTACATTACTTGTGTTTTCTAAGTTTACGAATGACATTGTGCAGATGAACTTTAGGTCTGTCTATGGACACAGAAGAGGTCTGGCCGTTGTTCAAGAGTGAAGTGGACATGTTTTACTTCAATGGTAGGCCTTCACATGTATTATCTCCTCTGTATTCTTCAACAAGCATAAATTTGATATGCAACCCTGAGTAGGCCTCATCTTAAACAAACGTTTGGAGAGGACACACCTTATCGTCATCCTGAATCAATCATTTAATCTATCACATTTAACATCTATTAGTTCTACTGATTCATTTCTTTAATCCTTACTTTCCTGCGTTTGCTACTTCTCTCATTCCTTTCTCTATTACTTATTTATTCTACTCCTTCCAGTATTTTTCTCAGTCCCTCTCTTCTCATACTTCTTCATTATTATTCACTCATTCTGTCTCTATTAATGTTACTGTTTCTGAATGATCTCAACATTTTTTAAAAACAAGAACAGTAAGTATAAGGATAGGAAACAGACATTTATGTTACAAGAAAGACAGCTATAGGAAGTAAACAAAAGATACTGTTACTCGCAATCCACTGCTGATGATGTCACTGACCATGTCAAGAATGATATAATATGTGACATGATCAGAAGTGGATTGCGGGTAACAGTATGTTTTCTTTACTCCCTGTAGCTGTCTTTCTTGTAACATAACTGTCTGTTTCCTTCCCTTATACTTACTGTTCTTTTTAAAAAAAAATTTTTTGGGTTCGCTCCTGGTTCGCGTACCGGAGTGCGAACTGGAAGCGAACTAAAAGAAATAGAGGTTGGCAGAGTTTCAAAAATTCTACCAATTTTTTTTATAATGGGGAGGTAGTTCTGAAAAGAACTTTTTTTTTGGTTTTTGTTGTTTTAAATTTTTTTTATAATTTTTCTGAACATTTTTTATATTTTTTTTGTTTTTTCTGAACATTTTGTAATTTTTTTGTTTTTTGGGGGGGAGGGGGGAAACAAAAATGATTCATTGAAAAGGGCTCAACAGGAGCAACGAAAAAAAGAAGAATTTATTTTTTGGGGCGTTTTGGGCAAACATGATTATTGATAGCTTTCACTATAAGAGTAATGCTACTTTCTCGGTAGCATATTAATTGGTTGCACCGCACGCACACTTGCTTTACTTCCCCCATGTCCATTTGAATGTTCAGGATCACCTCCCTCGCCTCTGGTCCCGATACTTCTTGGACGACAGATCTACTCGCCATTGCCGGGGGATTTTGCTGTTCATCGCAAAGCTGGGCAGCACTATAATTATTTGGGTGCCACCTACTCATGAGCCTGTGCATTGTAAAATTTCCAAAACTATATTTTTTGTCCGTCCCCCTTGAAAGTCGATCGTCGCAAATACGGCAAAAGACATATCTGGCATTGACTTTCTTTTGCCCTGCTGGAAATTTAAAAAATTGTCAGATGAAGTTTTCCTTTCTGTTGTACCTCCTGGGCTCCTCTGGCAAAAACTGAGGCTCTTCCTCCTCTTCCTCCTCTTCTTGATCTTCCTCTTCTTCAAAGATTGGTTGAGCAGGTGGTCCTTTCTTCCCTTGAGGAGGTGGGGGTGGTGGTGGGGGAACACTAGCTGAAGCAACAATGGAAGCCATTTCTCTAGAATGTAAAAGGGTCTTTCTCTCACCAAGATGAAAGTCAGAGTGAGGAAAGAAGGAGGGGTTTTCATCATTTGGGAAAAGCAAAAGTTCTCAACCAATGAAAAGTGTTATTTTTAGGTCACCTGACCTAGCCTTCCATCATTATGAAACCAAAAGTGAAATGAACCAATGAAAAGTTTTATTACCAAGTCACATGACCTCTCACGCTCATGTTACGTGCTGCGGAACGCTCCCCGGTTAGCTTCCGGGTCGCTCAGCTTCGCGCCTCGGTCCGCGCCCCGGGACACTTCCGGGTGCGCTAACGCGATACGTCACAAGACGCATTATGCGGCAACGCGATACGTCGCGCTTTCGCGACGCGCCGCGGATCGCTTCCGGGGAGCTGCGTTTCGCGCCTCGGTCCGCGCCCCGGGGCACTTCCGGGTGCGCTAACGCAGTACGTCATAAGACGCATTACGCGGCAACGCGATACCGTCACTATGTTGATTTCTTATCGGTTCGCGGACCGGGTCGCGGCATCTATTTGAGCTAACGGAAAGCTTCCCGGTTCGCGGACCGGGAGCGAAACAAAAAAAATATTACAATTTTTTTATTAATAAACATATAAAATATATTTTTGTATTTAAAGAAGAATACATTTTACAGCTATAGATATTAGCTTTTAAAAAACCAATGAAATTCATTGCATTTACAAAACCTTGAAAATTCACTGAAAAAACCATAGGTTATACACCATATATAGTTAGGAATTAGCATTTAAAAAACCTTATTTTACTCACACAAAACCAATGAAATTCCATATATAGTTAGTTGTACTAACTATATATCACGCACCCGCAATCCACTGCTGATCATGTCACATATGACATCATTCATGACATGGTCAGTGACATCACTGATGACATCACTGATGACATCTCAAATGACATCACTGATGACATCACTGATGACATCTCAAATGACATCACTGATGACATCACTGATGACAACATCCAGTGACTGTATTTTTCTGTAAAGTTAAAATATGTCTTACATATTTAAGAATGAGTGGATGTATAAGTGTCTGGATGAAGGATTTAGTAGGTGCATGACTGACTGTATGAGTGAGTGGTTAAATGTGTCTCACTGAGTGCATGGGTTAGTGACTAAACTGTCTTAATTTGTGCATCATTACGTCTGTTGTTCTGTAAACTGCTGCATGTGTTGATCAGTAGCTATATGAGTAACTATATGGGTTATTGATTGATTGCCCAAGTATTTGTATGGGAGACTGAGAGTGTGTGTGGGTGGCTGGGAGGTGTATGACTCTGTGCATAGATGTATGGGTTCAAAAGTGCATGTGGAAACAGCTGTATGGGTGGTTGACTGTGTGCATGACTGTATTGGTGAGTGAATAGATATCTCAGTGCTACATGTCAAAGTAAGTACATATGTAAAATACAGTACATGTGAGAGTTGACATATATAAATAACTGTGCATAAGAGCCAGTGAATGTGTGAGTGGCTGTATGGATCATTGTGCTCTTGTATCCAGGATTGTATAAGTGAGTAAATATGTTTTAGTATATGTTTGAATAAGTAAGGTGTGTATAACTGTATAGTTGAGAAAATGGAGGTGTGATTGATTCTTTGCATGACTGACTAGGTGTGTAAGTAACTCCATGGATGAGTGACAGTCTGTGAGTGTCTGTTTACACTGAGTGTATCTAAGGTTATATTAGAGTCTGAAGAGGTTCATCGTATTATCACATGAATGATGTCATCAGTGATGTGATCAGTAATGTCAAATGGTCATTGGTTTTGTGTGAGTAAAATAAGGTTTTTTAAATGCTAATTCCTAACTATATATGGTGTATAACCTATGGTTTTTTCAGTGAATTTTCAAGGTTTTGTAAATGCAAATTCCTAACTATATATGGTCTATAACCTATGGTTTTTTCAATGAATATATATATATATATATATATATATATTCACTGATGTCATTTGAGATGTTATCAGTGATGTCATTTGAGATGTCATCAGTGATGTCATCAGTGATGTCATTTGAGATGTCATCAGTGATGTCATCAGTGATGTCATTTGAGATGTCATCAGTGATGTCATCAGTGATGTCACTGACCATGTCATGAATGATGTAATATGTGACATCATCAGCAGTGGATTGCGGGTGCGCGATATATAGTTAGTGCAACTAACTATATATGGAATTTCAATGGTTTTGTGTGAGTAAAATAAGGTTTTCTAAATGCTAATTCCTAACTATATATGGTCTATAACCCATGGTTTTTTCAGTGAATTTTCAAGGTTTTGTAAATGCTAATTCCTAACTATATATGGTCTATAACCTATGGTTTTTTCAGTGAATTTCATTGGTTTTTTAAAAGCTAATATCTATAGCTGTAAAATGTATTCTTCTTTAAATCAAAAAATATATTTTATATGTTTATTAATAATTTTTTTTATTATTATGTTTTGGTTCGCTCCCGGTTCGCGAACCGGGTAGCTTCCGGTTAGCTCAAATTCGGTACGCGAACCGGTAAACGTTCCGTTTGCGCAACTGCCGCGTTAGAAATCAACATCGTGACGCGTCGCGGAAGCGCGACGTATCGCGTTGTCGCATAATGCGTCTTATGACGCGCCGCGTTAGCGCACCCGGAAGTGCTCCGGTACGCGAACCGAGGCGCGAAGCGCAGCTCCCCGGAAGCGATCCGGGGCGCGTCGCGCAAGCGCGACGTATCGCGTTGCCGCGTAATGCGTCTTATGACGCGCCGCGTTAGCGCACCCGGAAGTGCTCCGGAGCGCGAACCGAGGCGCGAAGCGCAGCTCCCCGGAAGCGAGCCGGGGCGCGGCGCGCAGCGCGTAACGTAAGCGTAACAGGTCATGTGACTTGTTAATAAAACTTTTCATTGGTTCATTTCACTTTTGGTTTCCTAATGATGTAAGGCTAGGTCATGTGACCTAAAAATAACACTTTTCATTGGTTTAGAACTATTTTTTTTCCAAAATGATGAAAGCCCCCACCTTTTTTCTCACTCTGACTTTCAACTTTGAGAAAGGAAGACCTATTTTGCTGAGTAGAAAATGGCTTCAGTAGTAGCTGCAGCTGGTGGACCCCCACCACCACCACCACCACCAAGGAAGAGAGGACCACCTCCACAGTTCATTCCCAACACAGAGGAGGAAGAGGATGAAGAACAGGAAGAGGAAGTACAGCCAACACAGTTTTTACGTGAGGAGCCCCGGGTATCTCACCACAAAAATAGTTTCATTTGGCAGTTTTTTTCTTTTCCTGAAGGACAAAAAAAAGTGAATGCTCGCTATGTGACATGCCTCATATGCAAAGAAGATTTATCAAGAGGCACAGATAAGAAGTATAGTTACGGCAACTATACTATGCATCGTCACATGCAGAGGTGGCATCCACTAAATTACAGCAGGGCAGAGATTTGTGACCTTCAAGACAACCCCCCAACTCCTGTGGCCAGGACATCGGCACAGGTAACTCTGTCGGGGCCAGAGGCATGGGAAACAGTGCCAAACATTCAAGAAAACTTTGTGCACATGAAAATAGTGTGTATCTATTGCGGTAGCCTACTCTCATGTGCCAACATGAGTATTAATTTGATAAACAGAGCATATGAAAACCACAAGTGCTCTAAACGCCCCAAAAAATAAAAAAAAATTTGCTCCTGTTGAGCCCTTTCCAATGCCTGTTTTTCGTTGTTTCCCCACCAAAAAACCCCAAAAAAACATAAAATTGTTCAAAAAATCCAAAAAAAACAAAAAATGTTCAGAAAAATAAAAAAAATATATAAAACAACAAAAACATTAAAAAAAAGTTCTTTTCAGAACTACCTCCCCTTTATAAAAAAATTGCTAGAATGTTTAGCACTCTGGCAACCTCTATTTCTTTTGGTTCGCTTCCCCGTTCGCTCCCCGGTACGCGAACCGGGAGCGAACCAAAAAAAAACAAAAAAAAAAAAAAAGAAGAGTAAGTATAAGGGAAGTAAACAGAGAGTAATGTTAAAAGAAAGACAGCTATAGGGAGTAAACCAGAGATACTGTTTAATAGATTTATTTACCGAAGAAAAGATGGAAGAGGATATAATTGTGAAAAACAAAATAGATAAGGAAGTGAAAAATAAAAAAGGAGAGTAGAAGAATAACAAAGAAGAGTTTCTTAGAGAATATGAGTGAATGTTCAAAATAAGATTAAAACATGTGGAATAACAGAGAGAAAAAACAAAAAGCAGAAAAGAAGAAGTAACAGAAAAAGAATAATTGAAACACCAAAGAAATCTAAATAACATAGGGGCATATTATCAACATAGGCAATAAAAGTTTTGCAGCTTTTATCAGCAGAAATGTGTCGCTAAAGCCGCTTTTGCGGCAGAAAACTGCCGCTAAAACCGCTTTTGCAGCAGTTTTCTGCCGATAAAAACAGCAATAATTTTATTGGCTGTGTTCATAATATGCCCCTTAGTGTGCTTCAACTACACAGAGAAAGCATAATGAACAAGTAGTGAAAGAGTGATCAGTCAAAGACACTAAGAGTAATAGAGACGGAGTGAGTAAACAAGAGTGAGGAACTATGAGAAGAGAGGGACTGAGAAAAGGAGTGGAAGGAGTAGAGTAAGTAAGTAATAGAGGAAGGAATGAGGGAAGTAGCAAAGGCAGGAAAGTGAGGGTTAAAGAAATGAAGCAGTGGAACTAATAGTAGTTAAATGTGATAGAAATGTAACGAAAAGAGTACAAAACATTTACCTTATAATTGTCGTTAACTTAGTCACTTGTTATTTTTATACTTTCAATCTGTGAAAGAGAGAACAAACATTTGAAAAATATTACAACATGTATTTAAAAATTAGAAAAGACAAGGGAAAAGATTGAAGGACAAACAGTTTTTCAACAACTTTGACACTTACAGAAGCTTCTGCTTCTCCAGGCCCCCTACACAGTCCTAAAGATATACATTTTAAACTAACAGTATCTTGATGCAGATGAAGTGAGGCCTATCTTGGAACATGGTGCATCTTTTGCACTGCTGTTGTCTCACAAAAGTGACGCAATGGCAGCGCAAAAGAGGTGCACAATCATCATAAAACTGTTCCTAACATTTTAAATGATTGTTTCAGGATGGCAATAAGGTGTGTCCTATCCAGACGTTTGTTTCAGGTGAGGCCTACTCAGGGTTGCAGATCAAATTTAGGCTTGTTGAAGAGTACAGAGGAGATAATACATGTGCAGGCCAACCAATAAAGTTCAGACTTCCTCTGTTTCCCTGTACAGGCCTAAACTTCATCTGCACAATGTGATTCGTAATGTTAGGAAACACAGGTAATGTATTTGAAAAACGTGCAATTTCTTTTGCTCATTTCACAATCACATCACTTGTGTTTCCTTTGGTTAGGTATCTCATTGTGCAGATGTAGTCCAGCATATGAAAGAGTACGCACTGCATGCAACAACTTTGACACTTACTGAAGCCTCAGCTTCTCCATACCCCCTACACAGTCCTAATTATATACATTTTAAACTGACGGTATCTTGCTGGAAATGAACTGAGGCCTATCTTGCAACATGGTGCATCTTTTACACAAAAGTGACGGAACAGCGGCGTAAAAGAGGCACACAGCCTTCATAAAACTGCCCTTAACATTTTAAATGATTGTTTCTAGATGCTGATAAGGTGTAACCTATCCACAGATTTGTTTCAGGTAAGTCCTACTCAGGGTTGCAGATGAAATTTAGGCTTGTTGAAGAGTATAGAGGAGATAATACATGTGCAGGCCTACTAACGAAGTGAGTCATGTCCACTGCACTCTTGAACAAATGTCAGACCTCCTCTGTCTCCTGGAACAGGCCTAAACCTCATCTACACAATGTGATGTGTAATGTTAGGAAACACAGGTAATATAATTGAAAAATGTGCAATTTTTTTTGCTCATTCCACAATCACATCACCTGTGTTTCCTTTGCTTAGGTATCTCATTGTGGAAATGTAGTCTATCATATGAAAGACTACGTAGAATGTGAGCACTGTATGCAACAACTTTGACACTTACAGAAGCCTCACCTTCTCCATGCCTCCTACACAGTTCTAAATGTACATCATAAATACAAACAGTACAGAATTAATTATACATGTTAAATGGTTTATTTTTGCTGTTCTCAGAATGTATCAAATTTCACTAAAAACAGTGACTTGAAGGTATTCATCATATAACAGCGGGGGAAAAAAAACACAATCAAAATGATTGTGTTTAAAAAACCCATATAACATAACCAATCAGAAATTAGAACTCCTCAAAAGTAACTTACTTTCCATGACGTCGAAGGATGTCCTATGAACAGCTTACACTCGGTTGTGCTGTTTTTATTTTCAGCCCGCCACTTTCTGAAAGAAAACCTCCATCGTTTTGAAAAATATGTTACATACAATAAATGACTTCTCGCTCTCTACCACACGTTTCCACAAGGCCAAATCATGTAAGAGCCATTTATAACTCTTGGAATTCTTGTAAGCAAATCCCGTCATTTTCTATTTCCGCAACTTTCAGAAAGAAAACGTTCAAGATCACTTTCACAATCCTGGACTAGTAATTTCTTACCCTTCTTGCTCACTCATGTTCTACATTTCCTATGACACTGATACTGCTTACTATGAAGCAGACTTACACTACCTCTATGACTACTACAATTATTTAATTCTCTACATCACTTTTAATCACAAAGCAATATAAAACAGTAGATAAAATTATATCAACCCCTAGAATCATTATACGCCAGTTACCTACCCTAAATTCTCTTTTCTGAAAACAGAAAGTAAGAATATTTTTAAGTAAAAAGGCAACATTGTATCGTAGTCAAATGGGAATAATTTCCAAAACAGCAAATTTTTTTACATTTTCAATAAGCTGTGTAATAAGCGGATCTTGTCAAATGACCATCATGCCATATAATAGCTGCAGTTACAAATGTTCTTCCTAAAATCAACGACTGTGTAGCCACAACATTTGTAATTAAAGTTGAAGACTTACTTTCATCAGGTTTATATAGTTGGATTTTTAAAATGACATTATAATCAAAAGTTTGGACCAATAATCTAGACAGCATTGCAGATTTACATTCCCTCTACTCCATGTTTTGATTGGCTGCTTGAATTAGCTTATAAAAAGAAATAGTTTGTCTGAACTCATTCAAAGTGCAGTTATTTTTCCATGACGTCAAGTGTTATGGTAAGAACACCGTTTGCTTTGGGAAATACTCTGTTGTCCTTCAACTAATCTCTGCCCACCACTTTCTATAAGAAAATCTTCTTTTTTTCCAAGAACTATTTAAAACTCAAAAATAACTTTTGACTCTGTACTACACTTATCCTCAAGGCCAAATCGTGTAGGAGCCATTAGAACCTCTTGAAATTCCTCAGAGCAAATCCCGAGATTCCTTCTCTAAAATTTTGGTTTTAAAAACACCAGGTAAGAATTTTTAAGGTCAAAAGGCAATTTTTTTTTTAAAATTAAAACAGAAACGTTGCAGAATGACCAGCCATTTCTAGACTTTAAATAAGCTGTGTAATGTCCTGATGTTATTGAAGGACCATCATGATATATAATTGCTGCAGTTACAAAAGTCCTTCCTGATATTGACAACTGCGAAGCAACAACATTTTTAATTAAAGTTGTCAATTTTGTTCCATCAGGCCTACATCGTTGGAACATTAAAATGACATACTGGCCATATGTTCGTATAAATAATGTTGACATCATTTCAGATTTACATTGGCTACACTCCATGTTGTGATCAGCTGCTTTTACTAGCTTATTAAAGGAGACTGATTTACTGTCTGGCAAAGTTAAATATATAAATCTTTCTGAGTCTACACTAGTAGTACTTGATACCCTACAGTTCTCGCAGTCATGCTGCCATTGATAAGAAAGCCCAAACAGGTGATCTACATCTACACCTTCAGCATGCAATACATCAAGCATATACATTAAAAATGACAATCTTGCTGAATATTTTGAGAGAATTGTGTTTGACCTGAACATCTGTCTAACAGATTTCGAATTTCAGACACACTTTCTATTTTTGTTCTATCAGTGCTACATTTCTCTAACACAGAATTTAACAAACTGCAAAATCTTTGATCAGAATTGACCACAATCTCTTCTTTTACATTTTCTAGAGAAAACAAAACATTAACCACTACATTAGCATAGCAGTTGACACCAGAACTGTTTTCAAATTGAAAACCAACAACATCTTCAACAGAATCCTTTTTGTTTCTGCTTATAATTTCAGGTTCATCGACTTTTCGTCTTTTTGCTACAACCTCCCTAGTATTGGTCACATTTCTTCGTTTCAGGCCTACCACACGTTTCTCAAACAAAGGATATTGAGGCAAATGTGGCGCATACTCTCTTCTTAACCTATTGTATTCCTTAACACAATCTAGATCCGCACAAATGTTTGTGACATCACACTCAATCAAGTACAATCCCGATAAAGTTCTAACTCGTGACAATGCCACATATGCCATACCCTCCTTGAACACAGAACTGCCAATATTCACCAATGCACTGTCTACACTTAAACCTTGCGATTTATGGATTGTCACCGCATATGCCAAGCAAACAGGAAACTGCTTACGGCGAACATATAAGTCTTTTACAAGCAAAAATCTAGCAGAACAACGACCAATTAGCTGTACTTCCTCAATGCCATCAAATTTAATTTTTAAAAATTCAATTTCATCCCTATTTCTGTATTTCACAAAATCAACAACATTACCCATTGATCCATTTACCAGACCTCTTTCAACATGTAAATTCCTTCTTAAAATTATACGGCAATTTAAGCACACATTCAGAGTCTTTTCAAAACCCGCAGTTTTAGATATAGTCTTCTCTAATGAATCCAATTTTGTTTTCAAATTCTCAGACAAAATAATTGTTGATCCCATATGCTCTACTCTGTCAATAGCTTCCAGTTTCACAATCTCTTGGTTTTCTAAATGCAACATTTTGTTGTTGAAGATGGCACATTCTGCAAGAGTTGGCATCAAACATATTCCAGATTTCTTCTCAGTAATTTTCTGAAAAATATTCTCAGGCACAACGTCTTGTTCTGGATATAAATTTGACAGTAATCGTGCATGTAAAGCTTCTTTCCCATGCTCGGTCACTTTTCCAATTCTAACATCTTGTAGAATATTCTTGTAATCTTCATCCTTCGCCTGACGCATATTTTCATGCAGTTCAGCATAATTGAAGTTTAACCATATATTGACGTTGCCAATGCTCCCTAGGTACTTCCTGGTATCTTCATGCGTGAGCATTTTGAACACAGGTTGTCCTTTCACTGGTGTCAGCTGCAGAAGATCTCTGAAAACAATGATGTGTTTGCCACCAAATAACACATCATACTCTGTTTTAAGAACTTCTTGCATTCTCAAATGCACAAAGGCAAGCATGACATTGGAAACCATGCTTACTTCGTCAATGATAAGAAGTTTCATTTTCCTCAAGACTCTTGAAACTTCACAACAAGCATCTCCAGATAACTTGTGGTATTGTAATTTGTTGTCATGCTCCACTGGCAGCATCAGTAGACGATGCAAAGTAATACCTTTAATGTTATGTGCTGCCAGTCCAGTTGGAGCGATGACAACACAAGACAGCGATGACTCAGTCCTTTCCTGCAAATAACATGAAATTGCTTTAATGAGGAAACTTTTTCCAGTTCCCGCTTCTCCACTCACGTACAGTCGGACAGGCTTCAACGACGTACATGAGCACTCTTTCTTCTCATGACTTAATCCATGATCAATTTGCTTGGTAACCTCGTCATATATTTTCCTTTGCTCAATGTTGAGTTGTCTTTTCAAGTCTTCTAAGTTAACCGCATCCTCCTGAGCATGTGCCATGGCTCTTTCCACTTCATTCATGGCAGTGGCAGCTTCATTTTCGATAACAGGTCCTCCTAGTGGATCCTGACTCAATGAAACAGAACTCTGACTGTCCTGTGAACTGTCTCTGGCAATCTCGGCTGCAATCGTTGCTTCCTGCTCGATTTCCGCATTCAACATTTCTAGATATTTGGGAAAAGCAGGACATTCTATGGTCTCCTTGGCGGCAGTGAAAGAGTCTTCGTAACAGAGGAAATCTCCAAGCAGTTCCTCTTCTGCACGCCAAGGCTTGAAAAGTTGCAAAAGTGCTAAATAGAAAAACTCCTTTTTTTCAGGAGATTCGCCACTCAATTTTCGATGGTTTACCAAGTGGCATTTTCTTTGCTTGACCAGACATCCCTCACTTCCAATTACAGCATACACTCCTTTCTCAATATCTTCTTTGATGTTCCTCTTGAATATGTAATTTTGTAGAACCTCATACAGACAAACATTCTCGAGGTGACTGCTTCGATTTGGATAATATGTATCCAACATGTTGGTCTTCAAAATATCGGTACTGTTCGGCTCCTTTTCCGCCAAATACTCAATTTCCCGCACAGGTTTCAGAACTCGATTACGCGTTGCAGCAAGACCAAGACTCACCCAAACGATACTCCTGGGTTTGGCATAGAGACTTGCTGAAGACAACCGGTCCGAACATTCGTAAGCTCCAATTTCTCGATGCGACAACATCTTCAGACTGAAACTGTACAACTTCTTGCTGAGGCTCTTTTTATGGGAAATGTCCTCCCACATATCCTTCAATTCTGTCTTTTCTTTTTTGGTGATGTAAGATGTCACATACCGAGCCACAGCCATACAGTTATCAGCCACAAACTGTATATCCATGTTAGCATTCCACATGGACAAAATCACTGGGTTGTAGTCGTTGATGTACTTGGACTCTTCGTTCCTTTTCAAATTGTATGTGTTTTTAGGTGATTTCTTCATCACATTATGTCGCAGCGAAGACATCAAACTGTTCACTCTTCCTTTAGAAATCACCGGTCGTGGAAAGCCGAAACGACATTTGGTGTAGAACTTGTCCTTGTTTCTGAATTTACGACGACAGTACTTTCCACAACGATGGCTTTGGAAACGTAGAACTTGTTCTCTTAGGCTTTTGTCCTCCTTTGCATTTGGAACAGCACATGTAGAATACTGTTCTATGAAACTCATCACTAAGTCTTCTGGATCCGTTCCAAATTTAGGTGCATCCTTGATCCACAGCAGCATATGTATATGAGGAGCACCTCTTGCTTGGTACTCCTTTCTCCAGAAGAAATCCAACACCTCTCCAAGAGGTGGATTTCTCTTGTTCATGATGAAAGACATCATAGCTTCAAATCTATGATTGAAGTACCTGCATACATTCACTGGATCCAAAGAGCACAGTTCTCCGGGTGTCTTGAATTCGATATTTTCAATGTTTCCATTTGCCTCTCGTAGAAATTCAAGTAAGTCTTCCCAGCCATACTCGGCACAGCTCAGAGTGAGGAACCATGTGGGAGTTCCTAAGTTCCTCAGCATACATTTTAAATCACCATGACGACGGTACCAGTACTCATTAGTACCACGCTGACACGCCATGAGATTAATCAGGTGACAATCCAAAATACTGTCTTGGACATTGACTTTATCCATAAAGTCACTTGCCGAGATGTTTTGCATGTGTATACCACTTTTCAAGATGTGGTTCACTGCATATGACAGTCCAGACAGATCGCTTTCAAACAGGAGATGAAACAAATAGGGAATACATTGTCGAAACCTAGCATCTCCTGCATACAATCGCAAAGTCCGGTATTCAGAAGCAGGAATTTGATGAGGTCGCTCATCATATCTTCCTCCTTGACCTATTGGAAATAGCTGTGGGAAACACCGAGCTTCCAAACTTTCCTCCCAAACACTAATGGGACTCCCTATGGCTTGTTTCATTTGAAACAACTCAATAGCATTCCCCATGACTTCCTTGGAATGCAAAGGATGAACACTATAATGTTCATATATTTCTTCACTTTTAGAGGGTTCTACTTTCTCAATTTGACCAGCACACAAATCGCTATCCTCTTCCTCACTTACTTCCTCTTCTGCAACATATACATTCTTATAGTACTTATTATTTTTTTTCAAATACAATGTTGCCTTTTTGACTTTCCTAACATCCACTAAATCTTGCCATATTTTCTTATTCTTTGTCAGAACCCCATTAACTAAAATAACCAGAGGTTCCTCTTACACTTTTTCTACTCCAATTGTGTTAATGTTTTTCTTCAAATCTAGAGGCAAATAAACAACTCTTCCTTTTAATCCTCTCTGTAAATCTGATGGAGGCAATTTCCCTGACTTTGGCTCCATTCTTACAATAGCCTGAAAGGGATGGATACTTTGAATCAAAATAGATTCATAAGTATTTAAATCCTTCAATTCAGAAGGAATCTCAACCAATTCTAGATTATTATGAACCGCTCTAGCAGGCATCTGGTTTTGATTTAATTTGTTACAACAATAAGTACACACACGTTGATCCGATCCCAAATCAAAACAATTTTCTACCATCAAGTATGTTGCGAAATCCTTCCATTCACTATTATTTTCCCTTTCACTTTTTGCATATAAATCCACTAACTTAGTCTGATTCTTATAATAAGTGCGTCGACAACACACACAAGTGAAATTAGGCCTCTCACTTGATTTCACCTGAAACGTGGCAATTTCCTTCTGAAAATTATCTGTACTGGAAACCTGTACACTATCTTCCACATTACCCTCTTCTTCTGGGTCAATTTCAACATTCTCCTCTTTACTTCCAAAGTAACAAAACTCAATTTCTTCACAAATATTTTTCACATCTATTTCAGAACCATGCAAAAGAGCAGCGCATAATTGTTTAAGCATAATTGCTGGACTCTTAGCATAATACAACATTCTAAATAATTTCCTCACTTTATTATGATGCACTGCTAGCATCCTGAAATGATGAAAAACACTCTGGCATACTCTCCTGGAAAGACAAGCCAGTGAATGACCATGCAAACCTGTCACTTCTCTCACTCTGCAAGGATCTAATTCTTGCAACAACATCATTTTCTGCTTCAAACTTTTCTTATTAAATATCCGTACAAAATCACAAAGCAAATTGATGGAATCCTGTCGCACACTGCAAATACTACTACACTTCCAGGTGTACACAGGACCCTTAGGACGTCTTCCTAAAACCTCATTACCTAACACCTCTTCTGTCTCTGTTGTCACAAGTTTTTCTTTTTCAACTGGACAACCATCTTTCACCTCATAAGCTCGACCATTGGTGTCAACTGCATGCACCAAATCATTATCCTGGAAATAACTCTCTTCATTAAAAAATGCCTCACAACTTGAACTATGCATCCATTCTCCGGAAAAAACTTCACAAAAATGACTACGATTAACTATTCTCATCCATCTACTATTTCTTTTGAAATCATAAATTGCCTTGTTTAGCTTCCTAATTCTATTGATTATCAAAATAAATAACTTTCGTTTAATTTCAAATGCCTGATCAATAACTTTCTCAACTTTTTTTTTTCTCTTATAAAAAACCACTTTCTGTTGACCTTTCTTAATATTTTTTAACAAATTGCCAATTATCCTGTTGCTGAACATTCATTTACGAATGTCCCTAAACTGTTGTTTCCTTCTACTATCATGCACAGAGTTATCTCTTGCTCTAGCAGTAACATTTTTGATTGGCCTTTCCTTTCCGTTTAAATTGCTTCTCTTTTTCTGGACTAAAACATTTTCTGTAGTACTACTTTTTTTTTTACAAATGTTTCTTATGAATGATTTCGTGGTCTTACCCGGTGCTTTCTTGGTGACTTGACGATTTTTTATTGTAGAGGACTGCTGCATTAATTGATGAACCTGCTGTCTTTGACGTTTTGTAGCCTTTCTGATTCTATCCTTAGACGGCATTCTCAAAATTTGAAATGATCTGCAGTTGAATCTGTGGTAAAATATAATAAAAAATGTTATTAACCACTATTACCAAACAGTAAATCAATAACAGTCATCAAAAACTTAACACACTACTTGACCTTTTTACATAGAATATTTTTTAGTGCTTTGGCAAATTTAGAATACACAAATAGCAGAAAAGAAATGGAATTCTTCTTCATTTTACCTGTGCTGTTTTATATGTGAATCTGATCTAATTTTATGAGCATATTTTAATATTTTATTGAAGACACTACACATAACCTGTTTTTGAAGGTGTGTTTAATTTTAAATGAAACGGTTTACATTTTTACTTTTCATTTATTGTAAATTTTAAAAATAAATGTTTATAGTTCCATAGGCTCAAGCAGGTCAGCTTCCCACCCTATGTCATACAATTCTGACAAATCGGCATCCTCATCATGTTCTTCATCATCCTCAGGATTTAAATCATCCAAGGGATCTACTTCCACTGACGTTTCAATTACAAGTTCAATGATAAGGTCGAGATCAACTGATTGCTGATTGTCACTCATGGTTGATGTTGTCGTTATCTTTAAAGAAAGAGAACAACAATGAGATGTTGCAGAGTAAGAGACAAATCTCAGAGATTATAATAGTAAAATTGTTTAACAAGAGTAACATTTTGCAGCTATTATTTAGCCATGTCCAGCGATGCTGAGGAGGTGAGGCCATTGTCCAAGTTTTCACTGAACAGGACTCATCTCTTCTTAACCTTGGATAAGCCTCACCGACTCTGTGTCCCCTGCTCATACTTAAATGTAAAGGGGCAGATTTATGCTAACTGGCGCATCCCCACAGATGCACCAGTTAATGTGCACCGCTGCTCTGCCACCCATAGTGTGCCGCATTTACAATGTGGAGCACCATTGAGCAAAAACAGCACAGATGCGTCACGCATCTGTGCCGCAAAAGCAGCACATTGCAGGAATCACGTCATAAGCGCGACATGTCTACTGCAATGCACAGGAGGAAGCCTCACATTGCATGGTGCATCACTTCTGATGCCTGTTTCAAACAGGCGTAAGGATTTGATTCAGCAATGCTATAAAGCTGACTCAGTGAAATCTTCTAAATATCACTGTGTTAGTTTTACAGGGCTTTCATGCAAATTAATGCATACCTTGCAACAAAACACCTATATGAAAACTGACGCAGGTTTCATGTGGCACAGGACTTTACAGCATGACACATCTGCCTAGATGCATCAAGTTGTAAATATGTCGCCACATAGCAAATCTTTTGCACCGCCGCTGCGTCACAAAAGTGACGCACAGTGACGCAAAAGAGACATACACCTATCATAAATCTGTCCCTAACATTTTAAATGATTGATTCAAGATTACGATAAAGTGTGGCCTATCCAGAGGTTTGTTTGAGGTGAGGCCTACTCAGGGTTGCAGATGAAATTTACGCTTGTTGAAGAGTACAGAGGAGATAATACATGTGAAGGCCTACCAATGAAATAAGTCATATCCACTTCACTCTTGAACAAAGGCCAGACCTTTTCTGTGTCCGTGGACAGACCTAAACCTCATCTGCACAATGTCATTCATAAACTTAGGAAACACAGGTGATGTAATTGAAAAATGTGGAGTTTCTTTTCCTCATTTCACAATCACATCACCTGTGTTTCCTTTGCTTAGGTATCTCATAGTGCAGATGGACTCTAGCATATCAAAGAGTACACATAAGTTGAGCAGTGTATACAACAATTTTGACATTTACAGAAGATTCAGCTTCTTATCTTGTTGGAGATGAAATGAGGCCTGTCTTGCAACATGGTGCATCTTTTGCATCACTGCTGCATCGGTTTCATGTGGCACGGGACTTTACAGCATGACACATCAGCCTAGATGCATCAAGTTGTAAATATGTCACCACATAGAAAATCTTTTGCACCGCCGCTGCGTCACAAAAGTGACGCACAGTGATGCAAAAGAGGCATACACCTATCATAAATCTGTCCCTAACATTTTAAATGATTGATTCAGGATGACGATAAGGTGTGGCCTATCCAGAGGTTTGTTTAAGGTGAGGCCTACTCAGGGTTGCAGATGAAATTTACGCTTGTTGAAGAGTAAAGAAGAGATAATACATGTGAAAGCCTACCAATGAAGTAAGTCATGTCCACTTCACTCTTGAACAAAGGCCAGACCTCTTCTGTGTCCGTGGACAGACCTAAACCTCATCTGCACAATGTCATTCGTAAACTTAGGAAACACAGGTGATGTAATTGAAAAATGTGGAGTTTCTTTTCCTCATTTCACAATCACATCACCTATGTTTCCTTTGCTTAGGTATCTCACAGTGCAGATGGACTCTAGCATATCAAAGAGTACACATAAGTTGAGCAGTGTATACAACAATTTTGACATTTACAGAAGATTCAGCTTCTTATCTTGTTGGAGATGAAATGAGGCCTGTCTTGCAACATGGTGCATCTTTTGCATCACTGCTGCATCGGTTTCATGTGGCATGGGACTTTACAGCATGACACATCTGCCTAGATGCATCAAGTTGTAAATATGTCGCCACATAGCAAATCTTTTGCACCGCCGCTGCGTCACAAAAGTGACGCACAGTGACGCAAAAGAGGCATACACCTATCATAAATCTGTCCCTAACATTTTAAATGATTGATTCAGGATGACGATAAGGTGAGGCCTATCCAGAGGTTTGTTTAAGGTGAGGCCTACTCAGGGTTGCAGATGAAATTTACGCTTGTTGAAGAGTACAGAAGAGATAATACATGTGAAAGCCTACCAATGAAGTAAGTCATGTCCACTTCACTCTTGAACAAAGGCCAGACCACTTCTGTGTCCGTGGACAGGCCTAAACCTCATCTGCACAATGTCATTCGTAAACTTAGGAAACACAGGTGATGTAATTGAAAAATGTGGAGTTTCTTTTCCTCATTTCACAATCACATCACCTGTGTTTCCTTTGCTTAGGTATCTCATAGTGCAGATGGAGTCTAGCATATCAAAGACTACGCAGAATGTGAGAACTGTATGGAACATGACTTCTAGCAAAGATGGCCGCCTGCGGAGGAGCTGACTGAAAAGCTCCTGGTTTTTGGGATCACCTTTTGGCTGAAAATCCCTGGAAAAAAACACTTAAGCAGTGCTGCCTCCTACACCACCCTTAATCGGAAGACTACCCCTCAAGACACAGGCCTCTGATGCAGACTTCTGACCGCCACTTACCGAGTTTCAGGGACCGGATGCTTCAGTCTGCCGCGAGGGTCTCTGCTCAGCACTGCGGACCGAGTGGCTGGATCCTCCTGCTTGTGACCCCGTGATGCTGATGATGCTCCCGATGCCACTGTGGCCGCATACCACAGTCCCTGAACGGTCTCTGCTTGGCCCCGCGGACCGAGTGACTGGGTCCCCTATTTAATTTCTCCGTGGTGCTGCCAGTGCCCCTGCTACTGCGCCCGCATACCACAGTTCCTGGACGGTCTCTGCTCGACCCCACGGACCGAGTGGCTGTGGCTGTGTCCCACCTGCTCCTCTGTGACACTGCCGAAGCCTCTGTTCCTGCGGCCGCATGCCACTGTGTCCGCTATTGGCGTCCCCGTCTGTTTGACGCTTTGGAGGAGGGTGCACTCTCGCCCGGTCTGGCGAACCTTCTTCTTTTCCCTCTGCGACGCCTGCCTGGAGCCTCCTGGGGGTTGCTGCGTCGTGGCTGCAGTGCCTGTGCAGAGGCCCCGCTGCCTCCCTGTCGGATGGGACATCGTCCCCTGTGCCGCCACCGCTTGCCCTGCTGTCGGTACTCCCCCCTTCAGCCGGGTTGGACCTCTGGCCTGGAGTGGCCCCGCTACCCTGGAAGCACTTCTTGCTCTGCCATCTTGTGCCCGTCCGGAGGGCGCGCTCTGCTCCTCTCGGCCTTGAAGGATCCATGCCCCTGTCTTCCGAGCATTTGCTCAGCTGGATCCATGACGAGGACCTGAGGCTAAGACGTCCGCCACCTCGCCTGCCTCGTTCCCTGGTTTCCCGGGCCCTGATCGGACTAAGTGCAGGTTATGTGTTGAACTTGGCGGAGGGCGCACATCTACCCAGTGTTTTCTGTGCATCACTCATGGACGCTTTATGTGCCTCTTCTCTAGATCGCCGGATGACCCCCCCTGTTTGCCTCCCCATTTTGTTTCTCACTATCTCATCATGGTCTATCACAGTCTCTAACTGGCATCCATTTTGTACACGCTACTATCCTCTATCCATTGACCCAAATTGAATCAATGAAACTAATAAAGGACTGGCTGCACCTCGACTAATTTGGCGGCCATCTTAGAAAGGTAGCCCTGATCACTAATTTACATCTGTTATCTCTACACTGTACACGTTCTCCCATATCTCTCATTGTTTCCTATCTCTCTCCTAAATACCACTCTCCACATTTCTCCTCATTTATCTTTTCTCCATCGCTTCTTTTTAATTTTTAATTTTTGTATTCTTCTTAATGGTATTCTATTCCACTATACCCTCCAATCCTTTTTCACCCTCTTTCCCAACTACCTCATTTCATCTCTTCACCCTCCTTAACTGACCTCTGACCTATCCCCTGCTACTCATAATTCTTTTATATGCACTTTAATTAATCTATGTTTGGGTATATTATATTACTTTATTGCTGTATTTGTTCCCTATTTGCATAAAAAAAAAAGAATTATATATTGTATATATATGTGTATATATATATATATATACACAGTGCCTCACTCTTCCTTCCAATTTTCTCCTCTACCTCCCTACCATACCTAACCTCTTCACTTAAACTACTACAATATTTTCCTCACCTTACCCCTACCACCTCCTAAACTGACTTTTGACCTATCCTATATAACCTATATTGCCATTATATGCTCATTAGTAATTTATCGCTTAGATATTTATTCTATTGTTGTACTTATGACGTATATTACTGTTATGCTTTACATTTTCTTATTAGTTACCTGCTCATCCTGCTTTGATGATCTTTTTCGCTTGTTTGTCCACTTAGTTTTGCACTAGGTATTGTCCCTTAATCCTCACCGCATACTGCCATTATATGCTCACTAGTAATTTATCGCTTAGATATTTATTTTATTGTTGTACTTATCTAACTTTGCTTTAGATCCACGTCAATCTCTAACTTCTCAACTCCTGGACTGTCTAGTTAAGATATATCCTTCCTTCTACTCAACCCTTATGACGTATATTATTGTTTTGCTTTACACTTACATTACTTACCTGCTCAGCCTCATTTGATGCTCTATTTCTCTTGGTTTTCCACTTAATTTTACGCTAGGTATTTCTACCTTAATCCTCACCGCTAGGAGTTTTGAACTCTACTTTGACCTGCACTCTTTCTCTCCATATTCTCTGAATCATGCCACCCCTCTCTCTCCCCCCCCCCGACCTCAAGCTCTCCTATCTCGAAAATTAGCCCTAACTCCTGGTCCATCCTCTACCCCTCCCACCTCTCCAAACATGGCAAGAAAAACTTCAAGCACAAACTTCTCTGCCTCCACCCAGAAACTCTATTTGCAGATCATCACAACAGCCCCAACTCCTCACTCATCACCAACTTCATCTTCTTCACCAAACGCCCATCTAAATGGAAAAGCCTATTTCTTAGTCACCTCCCTATATCTAACTCACGCAAAATCCCATATGGCCTGAAACTCTCCACCACGCCGTCCCCCTCCTTTCCAGGTGAAATAGATATCTCCATCTTCAAATCCGGAACCATTCTCATACAATCATCAGAAAATAATCTCGATATCTTTGAACAACACTTTAGCACTATCTCCCAATCCCTCACACAATCCTTGAACCCTACCCACTCACCGCCTCAATCCCACGGCTCATCACCCCGCAACACTTCCCATGCACCCATTTCTCGTTCCTCTGAATCACCCCAAACTTTATCACCGTCTTCTCCCTTCTTTTCCACTACCCTCCTTTCACCTCTTCCAGAAATACCCCCCTCCTCTCCTACCTCCAACTACCCTACCCCCTCCAACCCACTATTGACCTCCCTAGCCTACGTCACTAGTACTAGTACGGAATCCCCTCACACCCCTCTCACCTTACCCCCCCTCTTGATCTCCCCCTCCCCCTCCACAACTAATCCCACCGATTATACCCAATCTCTACTCACCTCTCTCGCGCTCAACATTATAACATGTTACGACTCCCTTATCTCCCAGCCCCATGCCACCCCTCCTCCCGCCCACAACAACAACTCCCCCCTCCCCAACCATGAATCCTCCACACTGTATGATTGCCCTATCTCCCTCCTGCCCACTCCTGCTTCCCCCCCATCCCTGAACTCTCTATACTCCGCCTCTCCTTTCGATCTCCTCTTTAACATTCCCCCATCTTCCTCCACACTACTCAACCCCTCAATGTTATCTTCTGCCAGCTTCACTCTCCCCCCTATCTCCCCTGACTCAAACAATGCACTCACTTCTATGTCCATCCCACCCCTTGACGCCCACCTCACCTCTCCTTCTACCACTTACCCCCAGTTCTCCCCCCCTTCTAAACAAACCCTCTCCTCTATGCTCCCCCTTCCCCCAGACTCCCATGTCCCTTTGCCCTCTAACACTCACCCCTTGGTAACCCAACCTCCCAATATTACTCCCTCTACTACGCCCCTCCCTTCCGCTGACTCAATTACCACCTCTCCTCCGTTCACTCCTCTTCCCCTCACCCCACTCTCATGCATCCCCCAAACTGCTTTTACTGCCCCCACACCTCCTCAAACCTTACCCCACTCACACACACCCTTGCTATCCCCAAGAACCCACATTCTTCCAACGACGCCAATTCCTACTGCCCCCTTGCCATCTTCACTTAATTGCTTCCCTAATAGGATTACCCCTCCCACATCCACCTTCTATACACTCCCACTCTCCAATAATGATCCTCCCCCACACTATAATTCCACCCCCTCCCCCCTCCTGGTTTTCCTCCCCTTACTCCTCACTTGATCCCCCCTCGGACCAATCCTAACCCATACAACTACCCAACTAATACTGTTCTTCCAAACTCAAACTCAACCCACACTTTGACACCCCTTTACACTGAACCCCTCCTTTCATCCCTCGTTTCTGAACTCTCCTCACTCAGAAACGCTATCTCTCTCCTTACTAATACCATCGCCTCTACCCATACCTATTCTCCCACCCCCTCCCAATACACACTATCTCCGCTCATTAACACCAATTCCAACCCACCATCACACTGCCCCACAATTGAGACTACCAACATCAACTCTTCTCCGCCCGCATATAGCTCCTCAACCTGTCCCTCACCCGCTCAACCTTCCTCAATCGTTTCACTCCACAATTCCATCACGCCCCCCCACCCACAACCTGATACTTGCCTAAGAACCTCTGAAACTAAACCTTACACGAACTTACCTTCCGCCCCCTGTTTACCCTCATCCGCTACACCACTCATTCACCAATCTTCTGACACTAAGCACTCTACTCATCAATCTACTATCCCAGTTCTCCTAGGTATAAGCAGACTCCCCCTTCTTCCTACCTCCCCTAGACCTCCACAACAATTGAGACCTATCCCCCCTTGTCCCCCCTGTCCCTCAACTCAACAACCTGACCCCTCTCCCCTACATTGCATGTTGATCAACTGCCGATCCGCCTCCTGCCACGCCACTGAGATTGCTGAAACCATTCTCAGCGAAAACATCGACATAGCATTCCTAACCGAAACCTGGCTAACCGCCCACTCCACTCCGATTCTCGACTTTCTTATTCCCCCAGGTTACTCTATCATCAAGAAAGATAGAATAGAGCAAACGGGAGGCGGCCTTGCACTAATTTTTAAAGCTGAACATAACATCTCGCTTGTCGAATCACAAAACCCTTCATCCTTTGAATACCTTTGCGCAGATCTCCTTATGCACGACTCTCCCACCACTCGGCTGCATACCATCTACCACCTCCCTGGAAATTGTATCTCTTTTTCTGAAGAGATGTCTGACCTTATTATCCAAGCTTCTCTCTCACACTCTAAGAATCTCTTCCTTGGTGACTACAACATCCACTGGAACAAAAGTGATGACCCTGCTGTCATCACATTGAAGAATATCATGGACATCACCAACATGTCCCAACTCTGCCATTCCCCCACTCACAACAAAGGTTCCACCCTAGATGCTATCATAACCAGCAACGACCTGGCCTCCCTCTCTTGTATACTTCCTGTCGATTGGTCTGATCATTACCTCGTCCTCTTCAACGTGAACAGACCCTCTAATCGTCCCGCCCCCATAAACACCCTACCTAAGAAACCTACACGCAACCTTCACCTTATTCCTCCTGGTGAACTGGAATCCACAATTAAAACCCGCTTACTTCTCCCCCCTCCCTCTGACAGCCCCAATGACCTAACTAACCATTATAATAACTCTATTCTCGAAGCCCTTGATGTAATTGCTCCAATTAAACTCAAACAACAAAAAAACAACCCTCCCAAATCCTGGTTCAATTCTGAACTCAATAATGAAAGACGGTCCCTTAGACAATCTGAACGTATTTGGAGAAATCGTCCCACCGCTGACAATCTGGTCCTCCTCAGAACTGCTAGAGCCCAATACAAAAAACACATCTATAACGAAAAAGCCTCCTTCCTCCGTTCACAACTTGACCAGGCTAGAAACAGACCTAGAGAACTCTTTAGCATTGTTAAAAAACAAACCTCTACTGGCCCCCCTAAAATATCAGCCTCTATTGACAAATGCGAAGAAATCGCCAGCTTCTTTATTAACAAAGTCAATAAGATCGAACTTTCCTTCTCCTCTCTCCCCCCATCACTCCAACCCTCCTACACACAACACACCCTCCCTAACACTCCTAAGTCACTCTCGTCCAGTCTTCCCACTCTTCGCGACCCCTCTATAACCCTTCCTACCCCCGCTCATCCACACCCCCCTCCTAATGAACTCACAGCCAAAAACAATGCTTCATGGAGTGAATTTTGTCCAGTTTCAGAGTCATCAATCATTAACATCATCACCAAACTCAAACCTTCCTCCCACTCCAAGGATCCTCTTCCCGCTCATTTGGTCCAAGACCTCAAATCTACCATTGCCCCTATATGGACCAATATCATCAATTCCTCCCTTGCCACTGGTTGCGTCCCGGCCTCCCTTCAGCTTGGCCAAATCTCTCCCATCCTGAAAAACACCTCTGCCGACCCAAATGACCTTAACAACTTACTCCCTATCTCTAACCTTCCTTTCCTCTCTAAAGCCCTGGAAAAATGTGTCCTATCTCAACTAGAGAACCATATCCTCGCCTTCAATCTCCTTGATGTTTTTCAATCTGGATTTAGAAAAGGCTGTAGTACAGAAACTGCAATGTTAAACATCACAGACGACATTCATCGCTCCCTTGACAAAGGTGAATCCTCACTGCTAATACTCCTTGACCTATACTGTTCATCATCCCACCCTTCTAAATACTCTCAAAGCTCGATTTGGCTTGGAAGGCACGGTACATAAATGGTTCTGCTCATTCCTTCAAAACAGATCTCAGCAAATCAAGCTTAGCCACTTCCTTTCTAAACCCCAACCTGTCTCCCTCGGTGTCCCTCAAGGCTCTATCCTATCCCCAACCCTTTTCAACCTTTTCATGGAACCACTCACCCTCATTCTCAAACAAGCTAAAATAAGTTACCACCTCTACGCTGACGATACCCAACTATACTACAAGATCAAATCCCACAATGACATCCTTCACCTCAATGACACCCTGACTAGAGTACAAGCCTGGTTCCACCTCAACCATCTCAAATTGAACCCTAAAAAAACTGAAATCATTCTTTTCACCCCCAAAAACAATACCCTTCCCATCCAAATCTGGATCGACGATATCAAAGCTCTAAATTGCTCCCTCTCCCTCTCCACCTCTAATTCTGTTAAATCCCTAGGCATCAGCATCGACCAGAATCTCAATCTCATCCCCCACATTAAAAACACAGCCAAAAGTGCTCTTTTCACCCTTCACCACCTCAAGAAGATCAAACCTTTCATTCCAGCCGATGATTTCAAAATCGTTGTCCAATCGCTTGTCCTCTCCAGGATTGACTATGGTAACGCCACGCTTACCGGCTCTCCTAAAACCCATCTTGCTCCGATTAAATCTGTCCTCAATCTAGCTGCACGACTTATCTCTGACTGCAAAAGATTTGACCACATATCCCCCGTCCTCAAAAATCTTAACTGGCTCCCAATTGAAGGAAGATCCGCTTACAAAACCGCCTGTATCACCCACAAAGCTCTTCACCAAAACACCCCCTCCTACCTTGCAACCAAACTAAAAAAAGCAGGTTGCTCCAGGTCCCTGAGAAGCACCAACTCCCTCCTCTTGATCCCACCTAGACTTAAATGTCAAAAAACCCAATCACGCGCATTCTCTGGTAATGCTCCTACCATTTGGAACTCTCTCCCCAAGGACCTTCGCTGCATCCCCTCTTACTCCCTTTTCAAAAGTGAACTCAAAGCACTTCTCCGCAACAAATATTGGGGTATATAACAATATTGTCAATGAGCTTGTCCACTCTTCTCTCCTCTCTTATCCCCCCTTCCATTCTGAATGCAACTTTTTATCACTTTTTGCTGTTTTCGCCCTTTTGTAAGTTTACCTTCCTTTTTCTCCCCCCTTTTAAATGACGTATTGCAATACTGTATCACGTTGCTAATTTTGCACCTATTGTTATCCTATATTTTGTTGTTCTACCTTGTTGTAAAGCGCTCTGATACTCCAGGGTCCAGCAGCGCTATATAAAACCCTCGAAATAAATAAATAAATAAATAAACATGGCTATGTAAGTCAAATAATCAAAATCTAAATTTGCCAAGCACACATGGGGGCGTATTTACAAGGACCTTGCACCACAGGGAAAGGTCTTAAATTAAAATGGGAAAAATACCATCAGAGAGACTCAAAGGCCTTATAAATATGCCCCAAGCAACCTATGAAGCTCTAGCATTACATATCAAGAAACCTAATTGATTTCAAAAATCGTTTTTAAACACATCATCTAAATCAATTATATACCTACATTCATCGGGAAGTGACTTAAAATGCCCTAAGACACATGAAAGCGTTTTTTTTAAGCCCTTGCTCCATTTTTAGATCACTTTTAACATGGCTATGTAAGTCAAATAATCAAGATCTAAATTTGCCAAACACAGATGGGGGCGTATTTACAAGGACCTTGCACCACAGGGAAAGGTCCTAAATTAAAATGGGAAAAATAACATCAGAGAGACACAAAGGCCTTATAAATATGCCCCAAGCAACCTATGAAGCTCTAGCATTACATATCAAGAAACCTAATTGATTTCAAAAATCGTTTTTAAACACATCATCTAAATCAATTATATACCTACATTCATCGGGAAGTGACTTAAAATGCCCTAAGACACATGAAAGCGTTTTTTTTAAGCCCTTGCTCCATTTTTAGATCACTTTTAACATGGCTATGTAAGTCAAATAATCAAGATCTAAATTTGCCAAGCACAGATGGGGGCGTATTTACAAGGACCTTGCACCACAGGGAAAGGTCTTAAATTAAAATGGTAAAAATAACATCAGAGAGACACAAAGGCCTTATAAATATGCCCCAAGCAACCTATGAAGCTCTAGCAGTACATATCAAGAAACCTAATTGTTTTCATAAATCGTTTTTAAACACATCATCTAAATCAATTATATACCTACATTCAAGGGGAAATAAGGGGAAATGACTTAAAATGGCCTAAGACACATGAAAGCGTTTTTTTTAAGGCCCTTGCAATATTTTTGGGTCACTTTTAACATGGCTATGTTAGTCAAAAAAATAAAATCAAAATTTGCCAAGCACAGATGGGGGCATATTTACAAGGACCTTGCACCACAGAGAAAGGTCTTAAAAAAAATGTGAAAAATAACATCAGAGACTCAAAGGCCTTATAAATATGCCCCAAGCAACCTATGAATCTCTAGCAGTACATATCCAGAAACCTAATTGTTTTCTTAAATCGTTTTTAAACACAACATCTAAATCAATTATATACCTACATTCATGAGGAAGTGAGTTAAAATACCCTAAGACACATGAAAGCATTTTTGTAAGACCCTTGCACTATTTTAGCGTCACTTTTAACATGGCTATGTAACACAAAGAAACAAAATCTATTTGTAAAACACTTGACACAAATCAAAATTTTAAATACACAACTTTCTTCATAATGATCTCCATAAACCATACTATTCTCTATCTAAATTAAATGAATCTTTTCTCACCTTAGCAAATACTTTATGAGTTTCAAAACAGTCTCAGAAACACACCAAATTGTCTTTAGCAGAGCAAAAGGTATGCACTCCAGAGTCTGCAGCTATAAAAAGCACAGAAAAGCTGTAATTCATCACACATATCTCTCATGTCACCCAATCAAAACTCTTCCCTCACTTTTTTCAAATCAACACCCTTCCCCCCTCTACCCTTTCTGCCTTTTTTGCATAGCAACCACCTCCTGAAAGACCTCTCATGTTTGCAAGTTCACACAACAATGTTTCAATTGAACTCTGAACTCTCAGTACACCTGCATATCCAGTGCAATCTTTCATAAAATGATTTTTTTTTTTACCATTCAAATTACATCTTTCAAAGAACTCATCCATGCACCCTAACTTTCTGTTTTCAGCAATCAAAATCCACCAATCACTGCTACTGCTTCATTAACACAGAAACTCCACAGTTTTTTTCATTTTAAACTCTTATTTTTTCAACTCCCATTTCATTGCCACACTTCATCTGACTGCAGCAGAACCTCCTCTCACCATGTTTTCTGTCTGGATTGTTGGACATAGTTACATCTACTGGGCTCAGAGGTATGCTGATAACAGAAATTTACCTAACCTCAATTTACAAGATGTGGAAATTAAGTGGTTTGGCCACAGAGGATTAAAATGTCACCAATTGATACCATTGGTGAAAACCTTTATGCATTTGCCTAAACCTGACTTGTTAATTGTGCACTGTGGAGGAAATGACTTGGGCACTTTGACTGGGGTAGGTCTGGAAATGCTTTTAAAGGACACCTTTGAGCAATTGATGGCACTATTTCCTCAAACTGCCTTGGTATATTCAAATATATGCCAAAGACAGAAATGGAGGTGGTCGAACCAATTTTGTCCACAAATTGAGAAATCGAGGAAGCATGTAAACAAATCTGTTTCAGCTTACATGAGAGACCATGGAATGGGCTCCATCTACAACAATAACTTACGTTACTACATGCAAGATATCTACAGAGAAGATGGAGTTCACTTCTCAGATGAAGGGAACAGAATTTTCATTCTGAATTTAAAACTGTGCATTGGTACCTACTTATAAGTACCTAAATGTACCATAAACCCAAAAGCTCTTCTCAGAGCTACCCTACATCTGATCACTCACAATTATTATTTTACTCTAACTTTTTTCACTAATTTTCAACAAAGTACGCTCCCCGGTACGCGAACCGGAAGCTAACCGCGCGAATTTTTTTTAAAAAATGATTTTTTTTCACACATATGGGCCTCCTCAGCCACCCTCAGAAAACCTAGGGGGTCAAAATACGTCTACCGTGCCCCCTTCTACCCATTCTGAACATTATTTGCCCTCCATCTTGTATCTTAATTCGACCGAAACACAAAATGGTGAACTCCCGTAACGCTGCCGGTTCGCGTACCGGGGCGCTCACCGGGAAGCGCTCCATTAAAAAAGGTGGGAAAGTAATTTACAGAAGAAACTCTGGAGACACTTTCACCAAATATAGATTAGCTCATACTACATACCAATCCCTACCATTTTCACACATTTGGTTGGAATTCCATTTAGCCATTTAGCCTGTAGACCTCTCTAAATACCCTGAGGTAAATTACTTCACAAAACACATCTGAAGTGTTGGAATTGACAACCAATTAAAATGTTACTTTCAGTTTCTACTTTTTTTACCTGACATTTGATTGGTTATGTACCTGAATATATATAAAAAAAGAGAGAGAAACACATCCATTTTGACTACTACTTCCTGAACTATATTGCAAGATCATTTTCACTCACAACTTAAACTTGTTTTTAAAAGGTAAGATATTATTTTATAAATTTGAAAACATTTTCAGATAGTTATATACTATCCCTCTGTAAGAGTTAGACATTGAGAAAGGCTTGTTTATTATAATTATGGATTGATTTAGGTTTCTGTGGTATTATTATGAATTTACATAGGCTTTCTCACAGGCACTTTTTAATAGTACTACTTCATGCCTCAAAAGTACCTGTCTGAACTTAAACCCAACAGTGCCCTATCTCTACTGATATATTTATTTTTTATTCAGATTTCAACACAAAAATGCAAGGAGAACAGAACCTTTCCTTTGAAATTGTCCTAGACATGAATAATGAGGAAATAATTGAACCCATTGACTTGGAATTCATGGAAGAATCACGAGACCATGAACTTCTACAATGTGTAGAATCTGTGGATCATTTACTTCATTATGATGACGGTCAAATGTGGGAAGTTATGTTCACTCAACAAGAGGACATATCGGACAGTCAAATGTTAGACGTTCTATTAAATTTTGAAAAAGAATCAGAAAAAGAAAATTATATTTAATATTAAAAAATTGTTTGAGTCTTTAATCATTTTTATATGTAATTCATAAACTAGTACCAAATTGATTATAATGTAAAGTCAGACTTATAGTATACTGTGCACAATTCCAAAAATAAATTTATATTTAATAATCATAAATACTGCTAATTAAATAACAAAAAAAAAAAAAAACAACAAAAAGAACAATCAATAAACATACAATATTTCAAAATATCATAGTCTATCATTCTTTTTTCCTTATAGTACGCTCCCCGGACCGCTTCCCGGTGCGCGTACCGGGCGCTACCCACGCAAAAAAACCCAAAAAATAATTATTTTTTTTTGCCCCGCGGGGCCCTTTTAAAGCCTCCACATCAAACCTAGGGGGTCAGGAAGGATCTACTATGCCCCCTTATGGTCATTTCCCCCTTTGTTTTGGCCTCCTCTTGTCTCTCGATCCTACCGAGAGACAAGATGGCGGCCGCTCCGGACTGTTTAGAATGTTGACAGACACCGGAGAGCCAATCAGCTTCGCTTCGCGAAGTTCCGTTACGCGTCAGGTACGCGAACCGGGGCCCTGCCCGGAGCGCGCTTACAGATATATATATTTTTTTTAACGTTAATTTCTCAAAATCCACTGGAGCACATATATTGAGACCTAGCAAAGGCACATCGGGCTACCAGTCCCTACAATTTTGCCAAGTTTCGTGCAAATCCATTCAGCCGTTCGGGCTAAAAGTGAGGCCAACCGCCCTATGGAAATTAACATGGGAAAAACGCATTTTGGGACCCCCTTTTTTCTCCGCCCCCCTTTGACGACCCCCCCCAAAATTTCAGTGGCTGCTCAGAAACAAAATGTACCATTTTCCTGAAAATTTCAGCCAATTTCGTCCACAAACGCCAAAGTTATTAGACATAGAATTTTCAAAAATCCCATAGAGAAAAAATTCTAACTATATATACCTACTGGCGACCGCCAGTAGGTAATATATATGTATATATATATATACATATATATATATATATATATATTACCTATTGGCGGTCGCCAGTAGGTAGTTATAGTTAGGATTGTTTTCCATAGGAAATCCCCAACATTCTATTGGGTATAACTTTGGCGCCGAATGATGGATCTGCCTGTAATTTTCCTTAACTTTGCCTCACTGCGCTCCGCTCCTTCCCTGAAAGTTTTGGGGGGATCCATCAAGCGGGGGCCGAGATAAAAGGGAGGTCCCAAAACGTGTTTTCCCCATATTAATTTCGATAGGGCGGTTGGACTCACTTTTAGCCCAAACGGCTGAATGGATTTCCACCAAACTTGGCAAAATTGTAGGGAATGGTACCCCGATGTGCCTTTGCTATGTCTCAAGATATATGCTCCAGTGGTTTTTACGAAAATTTACTTTGAAAAAATATATATTGGGCTACATTGGGCTATATATATGTTAGAGCCCAAATGTAGCCCAATGTAGCCCAATGTAGCCCAAAGATGGCCACCAGAGACAAAAAAAACAAATGTAGCCCAAATATCAGCCAGATGTAGCCCAACTATAGCCCAATGACAGAATGTCCCAGAGTGTTCTAAAGAACAACTAGAGCGCTAACAGTCTTACTTATGACAAAAGTATGGCACACCTGAAGTCATCTTGATTGGAATAAAGATTTAACACTTAAAACATTTAATTTGCAAAGGAACAAAATGAGGGATTTCATTTTGCCATAGAAATTATGATTAGTGCTGAAGAAAGAAAAATTAGGGCACATTTTGAATGACTTCTCAAATCCTCTTATATTTCATTAAAAAAATTCTGATATGCAGTCTCCCAAGATGGCCACTAGAGACAAAAGAGCCCAAATATCAGCCAGATGTAGCCCAACTATAGCCCAATGACAGAATGTCCCAGAGTGTTCTAAAGAACAACTAGAACGCTAACAGTCTTACTTATGACAAAAGTATGGCACACCTGAAGTCATCTTGATTGGAATAAAGTGGTAACACTTAATACATTTAATTTGAAAAGGAACAAAATGAGGGGGTTTCATTTTGCCATAGAAATTTATATATATATATATATATATATATATATATATATATATATATATATATATATATATATATATATATATATATATATATATATATATATATATATATTACCTACTGGCGGTCGCCAGTAGGTAGTTATAGTTAGGATTGTTTTCCATAGGAAATCTCCTACATTCTACTCGGAATAACTTTGGCGCCGAATGAGGGATCTGCCTGTAATTTTCCTTAACTTTGCCTCACTGCGCTCCGCTCCTTCCCTGAAAGTTTCGGGGGGGATCCATCAAGCGGGGGCCGAGATAAAAGGGAGGTCCCAAAACGTGTTTTCCCCATGTTAATTTCCATAGGGCGGTTGGACTCACTTTTAGCCCGAACGTCTGAATGGATTTCCACCAAACTTGACAAAATTGTAGGGACTGGTACCCCGATGTGCCTTTGCTATGTCTCAAGATATATGCTCCAGTGTTTTTTATGAAAATTTACTTTGAAAAAAATATATATTGGGCTACATTGGGCTATATATATGTTAGAGCCCAAATGTAGCCCAATGTAGCCCAAAGATGGCCACCAGAGACAAAAAAAACAAATGTAGCCCAAATATCAGCCAGATGTAGCCCAACTATAGCCCAATGACAGAATGTCCCAGAGTGTTCTAAAGAACAACTAGAGCGCTAACAGTCTTACTTATGACAAAAGTATGGCACACCTGAAGTCATCTTGATTGGAATAAAGTGTTAACACTTGAAACATTTAATTTGCAAAGGAACAAAATGAGGGGGTTCATTTTGCCATAGAAATTATGATTAGTGCTGAAGAAAGAAAAATTAGGGCACATTTTGAGTGACTTCTCAAATCCTCTTATATTTCATTAAAAAAATTCTGATATGCAGTCTCCCAAGATGGCCACCAGAGACAAAAGAGCCCAAATGTAGCCCAAATATCAGCCAGATGTAGCCCAACTATAGCCCAATGATAGAATGTCCCACAGTGTTCTAAAGAACAACTAGAACGCTAACAGTCTTACTTATGACAAAAGTATGGCACACCTGAAGTCATCTTGATTGGAATAAAGTGGTAACACTTAATACATTTAATTCGAAAAGGAACAAAATGAGGGGTTTCATTTTACCATAGAAATTTTATATATATATATATATATATATATATATATATATATATATATATATATATATATATATATATATCACTGAAAAAACCATAGGTTATAGACCATATATAGTTAGGAATTAGCATTTACAAAACCTTGAAAATTCACTGAAAAAACCATAGGTTATAGACCATATATAGTTAGGAATTAGCATTTAAAAAACCTTATTTTACTCACACAAAACCAATGAAATTCCATATATAGTTAGTTGTACTAACTATATATCGCGCACCCGCAATCCACTGCTGATCATGTCACATATTACATCATTCATGACATGGTCAGTGACATCACTGATGACATCACTGATGACATCTCAAATGACATCACTGATGACATCACTGATGACATCACTGATGACATCTCAAATGACATCACTGATGACATCTCAAATGACATCACTGATGACATCACTGATGACATCTCATTTGACATTACTGATCACATCACTGATGACATCATTCATGTGATAATACGATGAACCTCTTCAGACTCTAATATAACCTTAGATACACTCAGTGAAAACAGACACTCACAGACTGTCACTCATCCATGGAGTTACTCACACACCTAGTCAGTCATGCAAAGAATCAATCACACCTCCATTTCCTCAACTATACAGTTATACACACCTTACTTATTCAAACATATACTAACACATATTTACTCACTTATACAATCCTGGATACAAGTTCACAATGATTCATACAGCCACTCACACATTCACTGGCTCTTAAACACAGTTATTTATATATGTCAACTCTCACATGTACTGTGTTTTACATATGTACTTACTTTGACATGTAGCACTGAGATATCCATTCACTCACCAATGCACTCATGCACACAGTCAACCGCCCATACAGATGTTTCCACATGCACTTTTGAACCCATACACCTAGTGAATCAACTGCTCACACATCTATGCAGAGAGTCATACACCTCCCAGCCACCCATACACACTCTCAGTCTCCCATACAAATACTTGGGCAACCAATCAATAACCCATATAGTTAATCATATAGCTACTGATCAACACATGCAGCAGTTTACAGAACAACAGACATAATGATGCACAAATTAAGACAGTTTAGTCACTAACCCATGCACTCAGTGAGACACATTTAATCACTCACTCATACAGTCAGTCATGCACCTACTAAATCCTTTGTTCAGACACTTATACATCCACTCATTCTTCAATATGTAAGACATATTTTAACTTTACAGAAACATACAGTCACTGGATGTTGTCATCAGTGATGTCATCAGTGATGTCATTTGAGATGTCATCAGTGATGTCATCAGTGATGTCATTTGAGATGTCATCAGTGATGTCACTGACCATGTCATGAATGATGTAATATGTGACATGATCAGCAGTGGATTGCGGGTGCGCGATATATAGTTAGTACAACTAACTATATATGGAATTTCATTGGTTTTGTGTGAGTAAAATAAGGTTTTTTAAATGCTAATTCCTAACTATATATGGTCTATAACCTATGGTTTTTTCAGTGAATTTTCAAGGTTTTGTAAATGCTAATTCCTAACTATATATGGTCTATAACCTATGGTTTTTTCAGTGAATTTCATTGGTTTTTTAAAAGCTAATATCTATAGCTGTAAAATGTATTCTTCTTTAAATCCAAAAATATATTTTATATGTTTATTAATAATTTTTTTTAAATATTTTTTTTTGTTTCGCTCCCGGTCCGCGAACCGGAAAGCTTTCCGTTAGCTCAAATTGATGCCGCGACCCGGTCCGCGAACCGGTAAGAAATCAACATAGTGACGGTATCGCGTTGCCGCGTAATGCGTCTTGTGACGTACCGCGTTAGCGCACCCGGAAGTGCCCCGGGGCGCGGACCGAGGCGCGAAATGCAGCTCCCCGGAAGCGATCCGCGGCGCGTCGCGAAAGCGCGACGTATCGCGTTGCCGCGTAATGCGTCTTGTGACGTACCGCGTTAGCGCACCCGGAAGTGCCCCGGGGCGCGGACCGAGGCGCAAAGCGCAGCGACCCGGAAGCTAACCGGGGCGCGTTCCGCAGCGCGTAACATGAGCGTGAGAGGTCATGTGACTTGTTAATAAAACTTTTCATTGGTTCATTTCACTTTTGGTTTCATAATGATGTAAGGCTAGGTCAGGTGACCTAAAAATAACACTTTTCATTGGTTTAGAACTATTTTTTTTCCCAAATGATGAAAGCCCCCACCTTTTTTCTCACTCTGACTTTCAACTTTGAGAAAGGAAGACCTGATCATTTGCTCTGATTAAAAAATGGCTTCAATAGTAGCTTCAGCTTCTGCACCCCCACCACCACCACCACCATCTCCTCATAGGAAGAGAGGACCACCTGCACAGTTTATTGGAGACACAGAGGAGGAAGAGGAAGAACAAGACGGAGAGGAAGAAGAGGGACCACGATTTGTCAAAGAGTTACCCCGGGTATCTCATCGCAAAGTTAGCTTTATCTGGCAATTTTTTTCCATTCCACCAGGAGAGAAAAAAGTCAATGCACGCTATGCTACGTGCCTTATCTGCCAAGAAAAGTTATCCCGGGGCACTAATAAAAAATACAGTTATGGAAATCACACGATGCATCGACATATGCAGAGGTGGCATCCAAACAACTATAGTCGTGCAGAGATGCGTGAACTACAACAGAACCCCCCAACTTCGGTGACAAGAACATCTACTGATATCTCTCTCACATTTGGAGAGGCCAACGAAACAGTGCCAAATATTCAAAAAAAATTTGTCCATATGAAGCTGACATGCTTATATTGTGGCACTTTAATTTCATGCGCAAACATGAGTCTGAAATTAATTAATTTGGCTTTCGAGAAACACCGATGCTCCAAACGCAGCAAGTTTTAATTTTTTTTTTTGCTCCTGTTGAGCCTTTTTCAATGCCTCTTTCTGTTCTTTCCCTTTGAAAAAAAACAAAAAAAACAAATAAGTGTTCAAAAAATACAAAAAAAACAAATAATGTTCAAAAAAGAAAAAAAAAATATAAAACAACAAAAATATAAAAAAAAAAGTTCTTTTCAGAACTACCTCCCCGTTATTAAAAAATTGCTAGAATGTTTAGCACTCTGGCAAGCTCTATTTCTTTTGGTTCGCTTCCCGGTTAGCTTCCCGGTACGCGGACCGGGAGCTAACCAAAAAAAAATAAAAAATAGAGTAAGTATAAGGAAAGTAAACAGAGAGTGATGTTAAAAGAAAGACAGCTATAGGGACTAAAGAAGAGATACTGTTTAATAGATCTATTTACCGAAGAAAAGACGGAAGAGGGTATAATTGTGAAAAACAAAATAGATAACGAAGTGAAAGAAAAAAAAAGAGAGTATAACATTAACAAAGAAGAGTTTCTTGGAGAATGTGAGTGAATGTTCAAAATAAGATTAAAACATGAAGAATAACAGAGAGAAAAAATAGAAAACAGAAAACAAAAAATAACAGAAAAAGATTAATTGAAACAGCAAAGAAATGTAAGTAACATAGAGCCATATCATCAACATATGCAATAAAAGTTTTGCAGCTTTTATTGGCAGAAATGTGTCGCTAAAGCTGCTTTTGCGGCAGAAAACTGCCACTAAAACCACTTTTGCACCAGTTTTCTGCCAATAAAAAGAGCAATAATTTTATTGGCTGTGTTCATAATATGCCCCTTAGTGTGCTTCAACTACACAGAGAAAGCATAATGAACAAGTAGTGAAAGAGTGATCAGTCAGAGACAGTGAGAGTAATAGAGACGGAGTGAGTGAACAAGAGTGAGGAACTATGAGAAGAGAGGGACTGAGAAAAAGAGTGGAAGGAGTTGAGTAAGTAGGTAATAGAGAAAGGAATGAGGAAAGTAGCAAAGGCAGGAAACTGAGGGTTAAAGAAATGAAGCAGTGGAACTAATAGTAGGTGAATGTGATAGAAATGTAACAAAAAGAGTACAAAACATTTACCTTATAATTGTCGTTAACTTACTCACTTTTTGTTTTTATACTTTCAATCTGTGAAAGAGAGAACAAACATTTGAAAAATATTAAGGACATTTTACACCCTCATAGATTACAAGCTATGTTCAATGAAAATGACGACATTTCAGACAGTGAAATGTTAGAAATGTTATTACATTTTGAAACACAATCACAATAATAAATAATTGCTTAAAAAATAAAAAAAAATAAAAAATAATCAACAAAACCAACAATCAATTAACATACAGTATTTGAAAAGTCTATCATTCATTTTTCATTGCAGTACGCTGCCCAGAACGCTTCCCGGTTCGCGGACCGGGCGCTACCCACGCAAAAAAACAAAAAAAAAAAATTATTTTTTTTGCCCCGCGGGGCCCTTTTAAAACCTCCACATTAAACCTAGGGGGTCAGGGAGGATCTAGTATGCCCCCTTATGGTTATTTCCCCCTTTGTTTTGGCCTCCTCTTGTCTCTCAATCCTACCGAGAGACAAGATGGCGGCCGCTCCGGACTGTTTAGAATGTTGACAGACACCGGAGAGCCAATCAGCTTCGCTACGCGAAGTTCCGGTACGCGTAAGGTCCGCGAACCGGGGCGCTGCCCGGTCCGCTGTTACAGATATATATCTTTTTTTAAACGTTAATTTCTCAAAATCCACTGGAGCACATATATTGAGACCTACAAAAGGCACATCGGGCTACCAGTCCCTACAATTTTGCCAAGTTTCGTGCAAATCCATTCAGCCGTTCGGGCTAAAAGTGAGGCCAACCGCCCTATGGAAAACTCAATGTTAAAAACACGTTTTGGGACCCCCCTTTTTTCTCGGCCCCCCCTGGACGAAACCCCCCCCAAATTTTCAGGGGCTGCTCAGAAACAAAATGTTCCATTTTCCAGAAAATTTCAGCCAATTCCGTCCACAAACGCCAAAGTTATTAGACATAGAATTTTCAAAAATCCCATAGGGAAAAAATCCTAACTATATATACCTACTGGCGACCGCCAGTAGGTAATATATATATATATATATTCACTGAAAAAACCATAGGTTTCACACCAGTTATAGTTAGGAATTAGCATTTAAAAAACCTATTAAATTCACTGAAAAAACCATAGGTTTCACACCAGTTATATTTAGGTGGAAATTTTACTCGCATAAAACCATTGAAATTCCCACGTTATAGTTAGTTGGACTCACTATAACTTGCGCGTGCAATGCACTGCTGATGACGTCACATATTACATCACTCATGACATGGTCAGTGACAACACTCATGACATCACTGATGACATCTCAAATGACATCACTGATGACATCATCCAGTGAATGTGTATCTTTCTGACAAATAAATATTTTTTATATATGTATATCTAAAGGTTGATGGAAGAATAAATGGGTAAATAAATGTCTACATGGATGTTTTTTTTGTGTAAAATTGATTGGTTAACTGACTTATTAAATGTATCTTAGTGAATACATATATTAGCGAGTAATGTTTAAATATTTAAATATCTGTATCTGTGTCTCACTTTGTGTATAAGTGGCTGCATGGGTTGGTGAGTAGCTACATGAGTGTGTATATGGGTTATTAGTTGTTTTTTTGAGTATCAGTATCAGTGTCTGTATGGTTTGGTGGGGGATATTACTTAGAGCACAGATGCATGAATGAGTGACTCACTATTTGTATGTATTTTGAAGACAGCATGTGTGCAAGACTGTATGGGTGGATGATTGTGTGTATGGGTGGGTTAGTGAGTATGTGTTTTTATAATTGATTGTTTAAGAGAGTAAATATGTTTCCGTTTCTGTAGAAGTATGTGTAGTGGTGTGTATGTAGCAGTATAATCAAGTAAATGGTTTTTTGATAGTTTATTTGCAAGTGTGAATTTGTGTGTGAGTAACTATATGGATGAGTATTAGTGTTTAACAGGATGTATAGGTGTATGAGTACACATGATGAGTAAGTACATGCATGAGTGACTATATAGAACTGTTGGTGAATGAGTGGATGTGTATGTAGATGTTGGAATTACCTAATAAGTTGTTGTAATTGGTATTGGTTTCTCCTTTTTTAAGAAAATGTTAGTTTCTATTTTTGAATGTGTGTTTCAAAGGTTATTTTATGCTGATAGGAGGTCTGCCACTTTGTCACAAGGATGTTGTCATCAGTGATGTCATTTGAGATGTCATCAGTGATGTCATGAGTGATGTCACTGACCATGTCATGAGTGATGTAATATGTGACGTCATCAGCAGTGCATTGCACGTGCAAGTTATAGTGAGTCCAACTAACTATAACGTGGGAATTTCAATGGTTTTATGGGAGTAAAATTTCCACCTAACTATAACTGGTGTGAAACCTATGGTTTTTTCAGTGAATATATATATATATATATATATACATATATAAATATATATATATATGCATATTCACTGAAAAAACCATAGGTTTCACACACGTTATAGTTAAAAATCAGCATTTAAAAAAACTTAGAAATTCACTGCAAAACCATAGGCTTCACACATGTTATAGTTAGCTGGACATGTCACTCATACAAAACCATTGAAATTCACCCGTTATAGTTAACTATAACTCGCGCACCCGCAATGCACTGCTGATGACGTCACATATTACATCACTCATGACATGGTCAGTGACATCACTGATGACATCTCAAATGACATCACTGATGACATCACTGATGACATCATCCAGTGAATGTGTATCTGTCTAAAAAATAAATATTTTATATATATGTATATCTAAGGTCGATGGAAGAATAAATGGATGAATAAGTATCTAAATGGATGGTTTTTTTGTTGAAAAATTGATTGTATAACTGACTTAATAAGTGTATCTTAGTGAATACATGTATTAGCGAGTAATGTTTAAATATTTAATTTTCTGTATCAGTGTCTCACTTTGTGCATAAGTGGCTGCATGGGTTGGTGAGTAGCTACATGAGTGTGTATATGGGTTATTAGTTGATTTTTGAGTATCAGTATGAGTGTCTGTATGGTTCGGTGGGGAGTATTACTTAGCGCATAGATGCATGAATGAGTAAGTCACTGTTTGCTTGTGTTTTGAAGACAGCATGTGTGCAGGACTGTATGGGTGGATGAGTGTGTATATGGGTGTGTTAGTGAGTGAATGACTGTCTGAATAGTATCTTTATGAGTAACTACATATGTTTTAATCTACTATATGTGAGTATTGATTTATATAAGTGATTATATGTGAGAGTGTGAGAGATTGGAAGAGTTTGTGTATAAATAAGTATGTGTTTCTGTAAGTGATTGTTTAAGAGAGTAAGTATGTGTAGGTTTCTGTAAAAGTAAGTGTAGTGGTGTGTGCATAGCTGTATATGCAAGTAAATGGATGTTTGATAGTTTATTTGCATGTGTGAGTATGTGTGTGAGTAACTGTATGGATCAGTATTGGTGTGTAACAGGATGTATAGGTATATGAGTACATATGATGAGTGAGTACTTGTATGAGTGACTATATAGAACTGTTGCTGAATGAGTGGATGTGTATGTAAATGGTGGAATCACTGAATAGGTTGTTGTAACTGGTATTGGTTTTTGAAAATTTTAGTTTCTATTTTTGAATGTGTGTATCAAGGGTTATATTACGCTGAGAGGAAGTCTGCCACTCTTTCACAAGGATGATGTCATCAGTGATGTCATTTGAGATGTCATCAGTGATGTCATGAGTGATGTCACTGACCATGTCATGAGTGATGTAATATGTGACATCAACAGCTGTGCATTGCGGGTGCGCCAGTTATAGTTAACTATAACGGGGAAATTTCAATGGTTTTGTATGAGTGAAATGTCCAGCTAACTATAACATGTGTGAAACCTATGGTTTTTCAGTGAATTTCTAAGGTTTTTTAAATGCAAATTTTTAACTATAACGTGTGTGAAACCTATGGTTTTTTCAGTGAATTCCTAAGGTTTTTTAAATGCAAATTTTTAACTAAAACACCCCTGAAACCTATGGTTTTTTCAGTGAATTTCTAAGGCTTTTTAATTGCTAATTTTTAATTGTAACGTAGGAGAAACCTATGGTTTTTTCAGTGAATTTGAAAGGTTTTGTAAATGATAATTCTTAAATGTATTAATTATTTTAAAAAATCTGTTTTCATTAAATTTCCTCATTTTTATAATAAATATTTAGATATTATTTTGTTTTATTTATATTTCATATTATAATGTAAAATAATAACAAAACTAAACTGATTTTTTTAAATTAATTAATTATTTTTTACAAATACAAAAATTAACGCGCACCTCCGAAAGTTTTATAATGTTAAAAACGATATATTTATGTATTTTTTGTAACTTTTAAGAACGTTATATTACTTTTAATTTACGAATATCGCGATGGTACGTCCAGTGAACACGCACCGTAAGAGCATCGTAAGCGTAACGTAAGAGCTCCGTCAGCATACCGTAAGAGTACGTACAGTCATGTGACATTAAAAGAAGAGATTTCATTGGACAATGGAGTGCTCTGGGCTTATAATGGCTGGTATAAGCCTGGAGTTCCAACATTCCAATGTTTCTTTGTTCACAGCTCTGGATGTGAACAAAGGGTTTAGGGAGCCTGAGGGGATTCCAATCCCCTCACGCTCCCAAAAGGCTTTATTTTTTTTGTTAGAACATTCTGTCCTCTAATTACAGAATGTTCTAATAGCCTTATAGCCCTTTGTAGATGGGCTATACCGCTATTAAAGTCCCTAACCCTTGTTAAAGGCCCTCGCCTTCGGCTCGGGGACTTTAACGCTGGAGAGGGCCTTTAATAGCCGGTATAGCCATCTACGGCGAGCTATAAGGCTATATTAAAGACTCTCTCCAGCATTAAAGGCCCGAGTCGAAGGTGAGGGCCTTTAACAAGGGAGAGGAACTTTAATAGCCAGTATAGCCCAGCTACAAAGGGCTATTAGACTATTAGAACATTCTACCATTAGGAGACAGAATGTTCTAACAAAAAAGAACAAAGCCTTCAGGGAGTGCGAGAGGATTGGAATCCCTGAAGCCAGAACAGTGAACAAAGTAACATTGGAATGTTGGAGCTCCAGGCTTATACCAGTCATTATAAGCCAAGAGCACTCCATTGTTATCAGTGGAGCTCCCAACATTCCAATGTTCTAATAGTTTACAGATAAGCACATAGTGCTGTATGGCTCAATACAATACTGAAACAGTAGAGTGAAAGTGATTGATGAAAGTGTAATAATACAGACTGGAGAATTCAATATAGAAAACACTAGTTTGTAGGTACATAGAAGACTGTAAGGATAGTCTATGGAGGTTTAAAGCAGTCCACAGCCTAAGACGAACTGTCCTCCATGAATATTTGGATACTGACTAGATGATTACAGTTCTGCAAGCAGATTGCCGACTGAATTTTAAATAACTTCATTTTTAGCACAGTGCATACTGAAGGATATTCTGTTGAATAGCTCTGTACAATACGGAATCACCAATCACAGAGACTTTGCTGTAAGTCAAAGGATATACACCTGGAAATAAAAATTATAAAACACAAGTTTGCTGGCGCATAGAACAGTACATACATAATCTATAAAGGTTTGAAGCAGTCCATGCCCTAACACCCAGTTTGTACCATGAGAACTTAAATACTAGCTGAATAATTACAATTCTGCAAGAAAAGTCTCTCAAACCATTTTTATTTTTTTATCATAAAATTATTTTTGTAACATTTCATAATTGAATAGAACGTCCAGCATAATTTCGTCAGAAATTTCGTTTTCTTCATCATGAATTTCAAAAGTCATATCATGAAACTCAATGTCGTTTAACACTTCAAGAAAGTTCTTGTCTAAAGTTTCATCTAAAAAAATCGCAGGTAATATCTCCTGCACCAATACTTTCTTCTTCATTCTCAGTCTCCATGAAAGGTATATTTAACTCTTCCATCAGAGAGTTAGTAATTTCAAAACTCTGTTCCATATCCTTCTGCTCCTCTTCCATAGTGAATTTTATTATGTTGTTTTTCCTTTGCGAAAAACATAAACACTTCATTTTATCATTTTCCCTAATACATAATTAGCTTTATCAACTATTTTGCTCTTTAAAAAATATTATGCAAAAACCATTCTCAACTACTTTATATGATTATATCTATAAAATTTGGTTATATGAATATTTAGTGATAAAATTCCCTTACATTTTCAAACCAGTCACTCTTTATCAGTATAAAAAAAACTAAGGCTATTATAATAAAATGCAGTACTAAAGAAAGTAAAAAAATATCTATTCAGCTTAACAGTTCCAAAGCAGTTGATGTGTTGTAGTAAAATACAAAGTACACAGGTACACTCAGTATATATTTTTTTAATTTCTTCAAATGTGTTTCAAAGATACAAACCGTCTTTACAAACTTTTGTACACCATGGACGTTCTGTTACTTCACCTCTGTAGAAGTACATCCCATCGATTATTTTTGACAGTTAGTTACCTTCAAAATAACAAATTAAAAAAAATATTAATTATTACAAATTTAGCATCTGTAGAAGACAAAAAAAAATAGAGTTACAATTTATCTTTTACAACACAAAATCATTACTAAAGCATCTGATTTGCCTTATTTGCTGTTCTCAGACTATATTGAATTTCACTACAAACAGTGAGTTCAATAGTACTCATCACATAACTGCAGGCAAAAAAAAGACAATCTAGAAGATTATCTTGAAAAAAACCAAACAAAAAACTCAATAACAATCTTAAATGTTTTTTTCTAAGACCAATTTCTTACGTAACTATGAGGTATGTCAAACAATCCTGAAATAACAAAACACCATCATTAATTTTATTCCATTATAAGTAATGTTACTTACAAATATGTGCTAACAAAGGGGTCAATTATGATCGCAGACGGACTTGAGTCCGTCCGCGACCCCTGAGGAGGAGGGAACGTCCACCAGGGCGGCGGAGTTCCCTCCGAGCAGATTAGGATGTGACCGCCAGGGTGGCGGTCACATCCCCTATCTTTAACATTGCGGCGGGTGCAGCTTCAAGCTGCACCCGCAGCAAGGTTAAAAATGCATGCATCGCATTTGCATGCACAAAGCGGCAGGCACCGCGCAGTGCCTGCTGCTTTGTGCACGCAAATGCGGGGGGTACCATAGGTACTCCCCATGTGCACCCCCCGCCCCCCCTTCACCCAGGGGGCCCGCAACGGGCCCCCGAAGTGAAAGTCCGTATGCTTTTTCATGGCGGAAAAGCCGCTGCGGAAAAGCATGTCTTTACAAACATCCTAATATGGCTGGCGGTGTCTGATAGACACCGCCAGCCATGTTAGAGCTTTTCCACTGCGGTCAGAAGGCGACCGCGGCGGAAAAGCTGCGGACGAAATTCCAGACCCACCAGCCATCCTAATATGGCGGTGGGTCTTTGGAGGCTCCGGCCCGGCGGTGGCTTCCGCCGGCCCGGAGGATGCGGAAAAACCGCTATCATAATCGGCCCCAAAATTTGGAACAAAAAGTTATTAAAGGTTACACATACTTTTCCGCATGGCCAAAAGTATGTGTGAAATTCTTAGTTTGAAAGTTGTTCAATACTAATTCTGAACATCTGCCTTCCAGCCTTCTGATCCAAATCCACTGATATTATTTGCACTGTCCCCCAGGGCTAATCTCTGAGCCCAACGCTATTCAACATCTTCATGACCACCCTCACACAAATAGCCCGCCATCTCAACAACAACATCATCTCTTACGTCGACGACACCCAGCGCATCCTCTTGCTCACCAAGGAACCACATACCATAAACAACAACCTCCACAATGTAATTAAGGACATCACCAAGTGGATAAAGAGCAGCTCTCTAAATCTGAACTCGCACAACATGAATATACTCATCCTCAGACCCACCCCCTCAGTTTCAGATGACTCCTGCTGTCCAACTGCATTGTTAACAGTACCAACACCTACTGTCCATATACACAACCTACAATTCATCCTCAACTCCTCCCTGTAGATGTGTAAACAAGTCTACAGCATTTCGTCATACTGCTATAACATACTGCTATAACACCCTCCACATTCTGCACATCATTTACAAGTATATCCTAAAGAAAACAAGAAGAAATAGACTACTCTGTGGCAAAACACACTCTACACAAGAATTCCAGCCAAACAACTATAACGACTACAACCAATTCAAACTACCTCCACCTGACTGATCTTCAAAGTCCCCTGCTACACCCACATCACCCACAACATGATATAGCTACACTGCCTCAACATCAACAAGAGAATTTCCTTCAAGCTCCTCACCCTCAGTTACAAAATACTCTACAACACCAGACTAATCTACCTTTACAGCAGTAATTCTGAAAGGCCACATTTTGAGCGTAATATTTTGGCTTTAAAAATCGTAGGTAATAATTTGGTAACTCTTTAGGCAGACGTTGCTTAAAAACTAATTGACTTTCATTACAATGTATCCAACCTTTCTGACATTTTAAATGAACAGTGTAATGTCCAGATGTTGTAGAAGGTCCATCATGAAAAATAATTGCAACAGTGTTGGACCTAGAGTTGTCAGGTCACCTAGGGTAGCCTGGCCTAGGGTAAGACAGTCACTAAATCGAGGCGCATGTGTAAAGGTTGCACACCACCCAGCAGTAACTTAATGCACTTCCACACAAAAATAAGGACACTACACCGATTTTGGAAAAATACGAGTCACTTTATAAAAGTTTTTTTAGTTTCTCATTCCTCTAGCTGTTCCAGAACTTGATATAATCAGGTTTTCACAATCTGACTGTTTTACATTGGCAAGATTAACATTTTACAGTTTTCAACAGGATTTGCGCATAAATAAAGTTTCTCAGTAAACGCTCCTTTACTTCCTCCTAGAGTTCAGACTTGTACAAGTCAATTAAGCTATTCTATTGCATATTTTACTTCAAGAGAGAGATCAGGCTGACCTAAACTGTACCTGAATAGGCTCAGGGTTAACAAATCGCTAGTTGAAACCATAGGTTGGGGAACCCCTTTTTCCTGTTACATATGCAGAGGGATTCAATCAGCTGTAAGATTGGGAGAGAACAGGCAAGTTAAATTACATAGGCTCTATTCATACATAAACCCCTCTTTCAGCTCTACCTCCCTCTCACCAATAACTATGGAAAGTCACTTGGTCTGTTATGCCCCTCCTTCACAGAAGTCCCTTTCGCCTAAGTAACCCTGGAGCCAGCCAGGGCCGTTCTGATAAGTCGCTGCTGGAAAAGTCTAGATGCAGTACTGCTCAGCTGTCCTCATTTATTAGTGCTTATGGGCTAATCCTGTTGTTCCTGCCGCTCCCCCCACCTTCCCGGCTTACTTTGCCGAATGGCTCTCGAGATCCCATCACCAACTGTTCCCTCTTCCTTAGGTGGCCTCTTTCGCCATGTCAGAGGGTTCTCTGCCCTTTCCCCTGTCAGGAGAGCAGTCGTCTTTCCGTGCGCGTTACTCCACAGCGCTTGTCAGCTTTCCCTGGCAGGAAGCAGGTTTCTCAGAGCGCGTCCCGTTGCAGCGCTTAGCAGACGTCCAAACACTCCTCCTCGCCGATTCCTCCCACAGTGCTCCGCCTACAGCCAACCTTCTTCCGGCGCTCCGCCTACAGCCGACCTCTTCCGGCGCTCTTCCTGCAGTCTAACTCTTCCGGGGCTCCGACGCCTCCTCACGCGACACCGGAGCCTTTGAGTCACACCTTCAGCTGTCCTTACCGAGGGAGTAGTTGACAGCAGATCGGGACCACGGTAAGATTTACTGCACAGCGTCCGCAGCTGAGACCTCACACAGCGCTCTAGCGGGGGGGGGGGGGGGCGATCACTCAACTCGGCCAGGCAGTCTTCCCCCGATAACAGCAGGGAAGGATCGATTACACACCGGAGTTGTGTCCACTCCAAGTTCAGCTTCACCTTGTTCCTCACTTCCTGCTGGGTCTTCAGGAGCAAGTAGTGGAATATGAACCGAGGGCAAGTGAGGTAACCATGGAGGCAGGGTTCAGTCAACAGATGAGGGGACACGTCAGCATAGGGGGGCAGTCTACCTACAAGTCGATCTCTCCCCTCTCAGTGGTGCTCCTCCTCACTCAGTCGCCTTACTCCAACACTGCCCAGAACCCCACTTCTCACAACACCATTCAAAATGGCTGCCCAACATTCCGCCTGTTATAGGCTGACCCCAGAAGGTCCAGAAGGGTCCAGGGCATTCTGGAACTTTCCTATACTAACCTATGGGCCCAGTCCCTAGGGTGGCAGTTGTGGCAGTTGCTGTCCACCATTTTGTGGGTTGTGAATCCAGTCAGGAAGGCGCCAAGGCCTCAAGAAAAAGGACTACGAGGGCAAAAGAGCATCTAACCCCTAGGTCAATACCACAAAAATTCAGTGGACATAAAAAGATAAGAAAAGGTTATGAGGGCAAAAAGGGGACAAAATAAATAATTAATAGGAGGGGCTGTCCAAAGGGCAGACAGGTCTAACACGCGTCCCCCCCAGCTGAAAGTGGGGAGAGCTACCCAACCCCTTGGGAGTCCTCATCACTAAGGCGGAAATACCTGGAGAGACCGTCTGCATTGGCGTGGTCCACTCCAGGCCGATGTTCCACCCGGAAGTCCATTCCCTGTAGGGAGATGGACCATCTCAACAGCTTGGGATTTTCCACCTTTATCTGCATCAGCCAACGAAGGGGTCGGTGGTCAGTCTGAACCAGGAAGTGCAAGCCAAACAGGTATGGCCACAACTTCTTCAGAGCCCACACCACCGCAAAAGTTTCCCTCTCAATTGCACTCCACTTCTGTTCCCGGGGAAGCAGTCTCCTGGATAGGAAGACTACAGGCTGATTCAGGCCCTCTTCATTCAGTTGCGATAACACTGCCCCAATGCCATGTTCTGATGCATCTGTCTGGACAATGAACTCCTTGGAGAAGTCTGGGGCCCTCAGGACCGGTGCTGCACACATTGCCTGCTTCAGTTTTTCAAAAGCTTGCTGACAAGCCTCCGTCCAAACTACCCGTCGAGGTTGTTTCTTTGAGGTGAGCTCTGTGAGGGGCGCTACAATAGTGCCATACCCCTTCACAAAGCGGCGGTAGTAGCCTGTGAGGCCCAGGAAAGCTCGGACCTCAGTCTGTGTCTTGGGGGGTTCCCAGGCCATGATTGCCTCAATCTTTGCCTGCAGGGGCTGCACTGTCCCCCTTCCCACCAAGTGTCCAAGGTACACAACCGACCCCTGCCCAATCTGACATATGCTGGCCTTGATTGTCAATCCAGCTTGTTTCAGGGCCTGGGAACTGCTTGCAAATGTTGCAAATGGTCCTCCCAACTGCTACTGAAGACAGCAATGTCATCCAGATAAGCAGCGGAGAAACCCTCCATTCCGGAGAGGACCTGGTTCACCAGCCGCTGAAAAGTGGCAGGCTCGTTCTTGAGCCCAAAGGGCATCACGCAGAACTGGAAGTGTCCCTCAGGCGTGGAGAAAGCTGACCTTTCTTTTGCTCCGTCTGTAAGGGAGATCTGCCAGTACCCTGAAGTGAGGTCAAAGGTACTCAGATATTAGGCAGCTCCCAGCCGGTCAATCAATTCATCCGCCCTAGGGATCAGATGAGCATCAGTCTTGGTGACTGAGTTCAGTCCCCGGTAATCCACACAGAACCTCAGTTCTGGAGTGGTGCCTGGTGGAGCTGCCTTTGGCACTAGAACCACCGGACTGGACCAGGGGCTGCTGGAAGGTTCAATAACTCCTAGCTCCAGCATCTTGGTAACCTCTCCATGGATGCTAGCCTTCACCTTGTCTGACAGCCGGTAGGTCTTTGACTTCACTGGTGGGCTGTCTCCTGTGTCCACATCATGGGTACACAGGTGGGTCCTTCCCGGGACAAGGGAGAACAACGTAGAGTACTGCTCCAGTATCTGGCGGCAGTCCTCCCGCTGTTCAGGAGTTAGGGATGGGGAGAGAATCACTCCCTCCACTGACCCATCCTTTTCTCGAGACGAGAACAAGTCTGGGAGAGGTTCGCTTTCCGCTTCCTCTCCTCCATCAGTCACCATCATTAAGATGACCTCGGGCCTCTCATGGTGGGGTTTGAGTCGGTTAGCATGTAGCACCCGTAGTGGCTGTCGAGGGGTCTTAAGGTCCACCAGGTATGTGGCCTTACCCTTCTTTTCTAACACCTCAAAGGGGCCTGTCCAGCGATCCTGGAGGGCACTTAGCTCTCCAGGCTCCATCACCCACACTTTCTGGCCAGGCTCCAACTCCACCGGGTGAGCGTTGTGGTCATACCACTCCTTCATTACTGCCTGACTGGCCTCCAAGTTGTCAGAAGCTTGCTTCCACAACTTCGCCATTTGGCTCCTGAAGGCCAGCATGTTGCTCACCACATCCTGGGGGGTTTCCTGGGAGACTTTTCCCATCCATCCTTCACCAGGCTGAGAGGACCGCGTACAGGGTGCCCATACAGAAGCTCAAAGGGGCTGAAGCCCACTCCCTTCTGTGGCACTTCCCTGTAGGAGAATAGCAAACAGGGTAGGAGGATGTCCCATTTCCTCCGCAGGCTTTCAGGCAGACTTCTGATCATGCCCTTCAAGGTCTTGTTGAACCTTTCTACCAGTCCATTGGACTGGGGGTGATAGGGAGTGGTGAACCGGTAGGTCGCGCCACACTCCTTCCACATTGCCCGCATGTACGCTGACATAAAGTTGGTCCCCCTGTCGGACACAACTTCCTTGGGGAATCCCACTCGGGTAAAGATCCCCATCAGGGCCCTAGCCACCACAGGTGCAGTGACAGTCCTCAGAGGAATTGCCTCTGGGTACCGTGTGGCATGATCCACCAGAACCAGGATGAACCTGTGACCAGCTGTTGTTGGTGGATCCAATGGCCCTACAATGTCGATGCCCACCCTTTCAAAGGGGGTGCTAACGACAGGAAGTGGTTCTAGGGGAGCTTTCAGCTTCACCCCTGTTTTCCCACTGGCTTGGCAGGTTACACACGTCCGACAGTAGGTGTTAGACGCCACTTTCATCTGAGGCCAGTAAAAGTGGGGGACAAGCCGAGCAAAGGTCTTGTCCTGACCTAAGTGTCCTGCCAAGGGAATTTCATGAGCCAATTCCAGCAGAAAGGCTCGGTACCGTTGCGGGACTACCAAGGCCCTTGATGAACCAGGTAAGGGTACCTTGGGTTCACTGTAGAGGAGTCCATCCTCCCAGTAAATGTGGTAGTGTGCCGCAACGTCCCCTGCTGCCTGGGCTTCAGCCTGTCGCCTCAGTCCCTCAAGGGTAGGGCACTCCTTCTGGCCCTTACAGAACTCCTCTCTGGTAGGCCCTCCCTCCACATGCCACTCAGTAGGGATGGGCAGGTCCTCCAGAGAAACTACTTCCCCCTCCACGGACTCCTGGTCCACCACCGCAGGCAGCCGATCTGTCACATGGGGTGTGGAAGCCGAAGCAGGCTTCTCCTGTCTTCGGGTCTGTCCCTTTTTGGCAGCGGGTTGGGCCATTGTTCCAGGCTCCAACCCAGGCAAACTCCCTCTCCGGGCAGTCGCAGACCTTGTGCTTACACAGGCCCAGTCAGGTGTACCCAGCATCGCAGAATGCGTCCGGTATTCCACCTCTCTCCAAGCATTGTGCTCCATATCATTCCCCAGCAGACAATCAACTGGCACGGCAGGGCTTACGGCAACTCGAAGTGAACCTGCAGCCCCTTCCCACTCAAAGGGAACCTCAGCCACGGGATAGTGGCCCATTCTGCCGTCAGCCATCGCGGCGGGGTGGAGTACATTGGGAACCACCTGCTCTGGAGACACCAGCTGACTTCTCACCATAGTCATACTGGCTCCTGTATCTCTCAGAGCCTCCCCTCTCTGGCCATTGATGGTGATCCCTTGCCCATACTTAACAGTATTTGGGGGCACTTGGATCTTAGGAACCATCTCCCGTTCTCCCAGGGACACTAAGGTGACACCCGCCCACTCACCCCCCTTATCTAAGGGCAACTCCTCCCCAAGCGCTACACTAGCTACTCCCGGGGCTTTTCCTCCGGTGGGAGGGGGTGGTCTCTTTGGGCATCTGACATCTCCCTTATAATGTCCAACACCACCACACTCGAAGCAGTGGACAACCCTTGGCTGCTGGCTTTGGCCAGGATGAGGGTTTCTGGGCGGGTTAGCCTTAGGGGTGAAACCTGTTCCCTTTCCCTGGAAACTGTTTTGGGGACCTTTAGAGAACTCCCGCTTTTTATCTCCCCCCTCCTTCTTCTGAGGGGCGCCCTGTCCGGCCTTTTGGGAATCCCCTCCAGTCCCCTTTGAGGACACCCGGGTACTTGCCCAGATGTCCGCCTCCTCTGCAAGCTTCCGGGGGTTAGTCAGCTTGCTGTCCACCAGGTGTTGGCACAGCTCGGGAAAACATTTCTCGAGTAGATGCTCTTTCAAAAAAAGATCATACAACCCCTCATAATCCTTCACCTCACTGCCCTGTACCCAGCCCTCCAATGCCTTCCTTGCATAATCTAGAAAGTCCACCCAGTTCTGGGTGCTTAACTTGTGGCTCCCCCTGAACTTCTGGCGATACTTTTCTGGGGTTAGCCCAAACTTCCTGATCAATGCTAGCTTCATGGGGGAGTAATTAGTCTGCTCCTCTGGCTCTAAGGCTAACAAGGTGTCTCGACCAGTGGGAGGCATATACTTATACAACCCACCCCCCCAGTGTTTTTCCTGGATCCCATGGGCTCTTATGTAGACCTCATAGGCAGCCAGCCATTTGGCTATATCATCCCCCTGACTATAGCTGGCAATTATATCCTTAGGCAGGGACTGGACTCCCTGGTTAGTTCTCTGGTTTCGCTGCCACCATTTGGAGTTGGAAGGGTCCCCGTTGCAGGGCCTGGAGTTCTAACTCTTTTAGTTTGAATTCATGAGCCATTCTCCGCTCTTCCTTCTCCTGTTCTAATCTGGCTAACTCCCACTTCAGCTTCCTTTTTTCCCTCCTGTCTGTGAGCTCCGCTTCGGTCAAGCTTCCCCCGGAGACACTACTGCCCCTCCTAGAAGAGGTCATTGGTTCGGGGAGTAGGTTTCCCACCTCTGGATGGAACAATCCCTCTACCCCTATGACCGTGCCCCGGTCTGTCTCCCCATCCTCCTCCTTCTCTTCACTGCGCGCTTCCACCCAAGCCCTCAAACTGGTCTGGAGTTCCCCCTTCTTGGCACCACGCTTAAAGAACACTCCCATTTGTTGACAGAAATCTTTTAGCTGGGCCAATGAATAAGTGTCCAGTTTTTCCAGTGCAAATTCCATTTTGCAAAAGGCAACACAAGGTTAAACACACAAAAAGAATAGAGTTGCAAGGGCAACCTGAAGCTACCTCCACCCCACCACCAGGAATAAATTTGGAAAAAAGCAAAAGTAAAAATTAGGAAGGCCGCCAGGAGAAAACTCCAGGTGTAGGTTAGTGGATTACACTTAGTTACTGCAGAGTAGTCGCAACCACAGTTTTCATCCCACCGCTAGACACCAATATGTTGGACCTAGAGTTGTCAGGTCACCTAGGGTAGCCTGGCCTAGGGTAAGACAGTCACTAAATCGAGGCACATGTGTAAAGGTTGCACACCACCCAGCAGTAACTTAATGCACTTCCACACAAAAATAAGGACACTACACCAATTTTGGAAAAATACGAGTCACTTTATAAAAATGTTCTTAGTTTCTCATTCCTCTAGCTGTTCCAGAACTTGATATAATCAGGTTTTCACAATCTGACTGTTTTACATTGGCAAGATTAACATTTTACAGTTTTCAACAGGATTTGCGCATAAATAAAGTTTCTCAGTAAACGCTCCTTTACTTCCTCCTAGAGTTCAGACTTGTACAATTCAATTAAGCTATTCTATTGCATATTTTACTTCAAGAGAGAGATCAGGCTGACCTAAACTGTACCTGAATAGGCTCAGGGTTAACAAATCGCTAGTTGAAACCATAGGTTGGGGAACCCCTTTTTCCTGTTACATATGCAGAGGGATTCAATCAGCTGTAAGATTGGGAGAGAACAGGCAAGTTAAATTACATAGGCTCTATTCATACATAAACCCCTCTTTCAGCTCTACCTCCCTCTCACCAATAACTATGGAAAGTCAGTTGGTCTGTTATGCCCCTCCTTCACAGAAGTCCCTTTCGCCTAAGTAACCCTGGAGCCAGCCAGGGCCGTTCTGATAAGTCGCTGCTGGAAAAGTCTAGATGCAGTACTGCTCAACTCTCCTCATCTATTAGTGCTTATGGGCTAATCCTGTTGTTCCTGCCGCTCCCCTCACCTTCCCGGCTTACTTTGCCGAATGGCTCTCGAGATCCCGTCACCAACTGTTCCCTCTTCCTTAGGGGGCCTCTTACGCCGTGTCAGAGGGTTCTCTGCCCTTTCCCCTGTCAGGAGAGCAGTCGTCTTTCCGTGCGCTTTACTCCGCAGCGCTTGTCAGCTTTCCCTGGCAGGAAGCAGGTTTCTCAGAGCGCGTCCCGTTGCAGCGCTTAGCAGACGTCCAAACACTCCTCCTCGCCGATTCCTCCCACAGTGCTCCGCCTACAGCCAACCTTCTTCCGGCGCTCCGCCTACAGCCGACCTCTTCCGGCGCTCTTCCTGCAGTCAAACTCTTCCGGGGCTCCGACGCCTCCTCACGCGTCACCGGAGCCTTTCAGTCACACCTTCAGCTGTCCTTACCGAGGGAGTAGTTGACAGCAGATCGGGACTGCGGTAAGATTTACTGCACAGCGTCCGCAGCTGAGACCTCACACAGCGCTCTAGCGGGGGGGGGGGCGATCACTCAACTCGGCCAGGCAGTCTTCCCCCGATAACAGCAGGGAAGGATCGATTACACACCGGAGTTGTGTCCACTCCAAGTTCAGCTTCACCTTGTTCCTCACTTCCTGCTGGGTCTTCAGGAGCAAGTAGTGGAATATGAACCGAGGGCAAGTGAGGTAACCATGGAGGCAGGGTTCAGTCAACAGATGAGGGGACACGTCAGCATAGGGGGGCAGTCTACCTACAAGTCGATCTCTCCCCTCTCAGTGCATGCTCCTCCTCACTCAGTCGCCTTACTCCTACACTGCCCAGAACCCCACTTCTCACAACACCATTCAAAATGGCTGCCCAACATTCCGCCTTTTATAGGCTGACCCCAGAAGGTCCAGAAGGGTCCAGGGCATTCTGGAACATTCCTATACTAACCTATGGTCCCAGTCCCTAGGGTGGCAGTTGTGGCAGTTGCTGTCCACCATTTTGTGGGTTGTGAATCCAGTCAGGAAGGCGCCAAGGCCTCAAGAAAAAGGACTACGAGGGCAAAAGAGCATCTAACCCCTAGGTCAATACCACAAAAATTCAGTGGACATAAAAAGATAAGAAAAGGTTATGAGGGCAAAAAGGGGACAAAATAAATAATTAATAGGAGGGGCTATCCAAAGGGCAGACAGGCCTAACAAACAGCTACAAAAGTTCTTCCTGATATTGAAACTTGACCAGCTACAACATTTTTTATTAAAGTTTCCAATTTTCTTCCATCAGCTCTTCAACGTTGCAGCATTAAAATAACATACTGTCCATATCTTCGTATAAATAATGTTGATGACATTTCTGATTTACATTGGGTACACTCCATGTTTTGACTAGCTCCTTTAACTAGATTGTTAAAAGACACTTATTCTCAGTCTGGTAAAGTCAAATATATGAATCTTTTAGTGTCTATATTAGTGCTACATGCAAACAAACAATTTTGACAGTCATGTTGCCATTTATAAGAAAGGCCAAAAATATGTTCAATATCTATACCTTCATCTTCCACTACATTAAGCATAAACATTAAAAATTCCTGACAATCTTGCTGAATATTCTGTGTAAATTGAGTAGAACCAGAACATATGTCCAAAACATTTCGAATATCAGAAACACTTTGTATTTTACTTTTATCGCTACTACATTTATCATAAACAGAATACAACAACGAACAGAATCTTTTGTCCCGATTTTCAACAATTTGCTGTTGTGAACTTTCAAGAAATAAAACAACATTAACAAATACATTAGCATAGCAGTTGACACCACAACTATTTTCAAACCGATAACCAACATTCTCTTCAACACTGTCCTTTTTCTTTTTGCTTGCAGACACAGCTTCATCTTGTTTTTTTTCTTTCTCTACACTTTCACTACAGATATTCTCAAATCTTCTTTTTCTACCTACCACACGCTTTTCAAATACTGGATATTGACCTAAATTGGGAGCATATTCTCTTCTTAATCTATTATACTCTTTGACACAATTTGCATCTGCACTAACCTTTGTCTCATCAAAATCAATCAAGTACAATCCAGATAAATTTCTGACTCGGGACAAAGCAACATATGCCATACCCTCTTTAAACACAGTACTTCCAATATTTACTAAAGCACTATCTACACTTAAACCTGGAGATTTATGAATAGTCACCGCATATGCCAAACAAATAGGAAACTGTTTTCTGCGTACATACAAATCTTTTACAAGCAAGAACCGAGATGAACAACGACTAAATTGTTGTATTTCTGCAATTTCATCAAATTTGATCTTCAAGAATTCAATCTCATCTCTATTTACATAATTAACAAAATCAACAATTTTACCCATTGCTCCATTTACTAAACCTTTTTCCACATTCAAATTACGGCATTAAATTACCCTACAATTTACACATGAATACAAATTCTTTTCTAAACCAGCAGTTTTACTTATCGACTTCTCTAAAGAATCCAATTTCTTCTTCAACTTTTCAGTCAAAATATTAGTGATTCCTTCATGTTCAATTTTGTCAATAGCTTCCAATTTTATAATTTCTTCATTTTCTAACTTTACCTTTTCTTCATTAAATACAGAACATTCATGCAGTGTTGCCATTAAACAAATTAAAGACTTGTTTTCTGCAATTTTCCTATATATTTTCTCTGGAACAATATTTTCATTTGGAAACAAATTGGGAAGTAATCGTGTCTGTAAAGCTTGTTTGCCATGTTCTGTCACTTTTCCTATTCTTATATCTTGAAGAATAGTTCCATAATCAGCATAATTTGCCTGTCGCATATTTCTAATAAGTTCCTTATAATGAAAAAATGACCAAATGTTAACATTTCCAATACTTCCCAAAGACTTTTTGGTATCTTCATGTGCCAGTGTTCTAAACACTGGTTGTCCTTTTACAGGAGTAAGTGGTAGTAGAAAACTATGATGTGTTTTCCTCCAAATAATACGTCATACTCTGTTTTAAGAATTTGCTGCATTCTCAAATGCACAAAGGCAAGCATTAAGTTTGATACCATGCTTACCTCATCAATAATGAGAAGTTTCATTTTCTTCAAGACTCTTGCAACTTCAAAACAAGCTTCTCCAGATAGCTTGTGGTATTCCAATTTATTTTCATGCTCCACTGGTAGCATTAAGAAACGATGTAAAGTAATTCCTTTAATATTGTGTGCTGCCAACCCAGTTGGTGTTATATAGGAAACAAAGGAACTCGAAGGTAGTACACTAGGGACCTTGGGTGTTTAGCTTATTACAAAAAACAGTGGACCCTAGTAGTTTGGGTGATCAGGGTAAGGATAGACACAAACTGGAATAGTATTTATGTCCTTTGTCCAGCCGGACAGGAATTGATTTGGCAATGCACACAATCAGAAAGTAATGTCAAGGGGGCACAGCCCATGACCCACAGCGAACAAGACAAAACAACAAGTATAGGCAAGAACGAGCAAATCGGTCTGTATACTTATAATCAGTGAACAGACTTGATTGTAGTTTGAGTGACCATTGTACATAGTATTCACAAGCATATTCAGTACATATGATCCTATTGTGTCGACGACGTTTCAATGCCGAAAAACAAGACCTGTACTATCTCCCCGCCTAAGGATCTGTCTTGCACGAAAGGCAATTGTTTATAATTCCAAGACAAACGTGATTTATATATTTGTCCTGAAGATACAATAGGATCGTATGTACTGAATATGCTTATGAATACTATGTACAATGGTCACTCAAACTACAATCAAGTCTGTTCACTGTTTATAAGTATACAGACCGATTTGCTCGTTCTTGCCCATACTTGTTGTTTTGTCTTGTTCACTGTGGGTCACGGGCTGTGCCCCCTTGACATTACTTTCTGATTGTGTGCATCGCCAAATAAATTCCTGTCTGGCTGGACAAAGGACATGAATACTATTCCAGCTTGTGTCTATCCTTACCCTGATCACCCAAACTACTAGGGTCCACTGTTTTTTGTAATAAGCCAACCCAGTTGGAGCAGTGACAACACAAGACAAATACGACTCAGTTGTTTTTTGTAGATAAGTTGAAATTACTTTAAATAAAAAACGTTTTCCTTGTCCAGCTTGTCCACTCACGTACATTCGGATAGGTTGAAATGATGAGCAAGAGCACTCTTTCTTCTCATGAAGTAATCCATGGTCAATCTGTTCTCCCACTTGCTCGTATATTTGTTTCTGTTCAACATTTAGTTGTTCTTCCAAGTTTCCTTAGTTTGTTAAATCTTCTTGAGCTTGATACATTGCTGTTTCCACCTCTTCCATAGCAGTTGCTGCTTTATTTTGAACAATTGGTTCTCCTAGTGGGTCCTGACTCAACGAAGCAGAAGTTTGACTATCTCTAGCAATCTCAGCTGCAATTGTAGCTTCTTGCTCAATTTCGTCGTTCAATATTTTCACATGATTAGCAAAAACAGGACATTCTATATTATCTTTAGTTGCATTGAAGGAATCTTCATAGCTCTCGAAATCTCCAAGTAATTCTAATTCTGAACGCCATGGCTTGAAAAGTTGCAAAATAGCTAAATAGTAGAATTCCATTTTTGTCAGGTGTTTCGCAAGTCAGTGTACGGTGATTAATCAAATGTCCTCTTCTTTGTTTCACCAGACATCCTTCAGAACCAAACACGGCATATATACCATTATTCATGTTTTCTGTAATATTTCGTTTAAAAATATAGTTTTGCAGCACTTCATAGAGACAAATGTTCTCAAGATGATGACTTCTATTTGGATAATATGTATCCAACATATTTGTTTTCACAATATCTGTACTTTCTGGCTCCTTTTCAGCTAAATATTCAATTTCTTGTACAGGTTTAAGTACTCGGTTTCGTGTTGCAGCAAGAACTAGACTCACCCAAATGATTCTTCTAGATTTGGAGTATAGACTTGCAGATGATAATCGATCCGAGCATTCATACGCTCCAATTTCTCGATGAGATAACATCTTTAAACTGTAAGTATATAATTTCTTACTTAGACTCTTCTCGTGGGAAATCTCTTCCCACATTTCCTTCAATTCTGTCTTTTCTGATTTTGTTATGTACGATGTTACATATCGAACAACAGCAATGGAATTGTCTGCAACATATTAAATATCCATGTTAGCATTCCACATGGACAAAATGACTGCGTTATAGTCATTTATGTATTTTGAATCTTCATTTCTTCTTAAATTGTAGGTATTTTAGGAGACTTTCTTGTGATAGTATGTTGCAAAGATGACATAAAACTGTGCACTCTTCCTTTCGATATTACTCGACGTGGAAATTCAAAACGACATTTGGTGTAGAATTTGTCCTTAGATTTGTACGTTCGACGACAGTATTTCCGATGGCTTTGGAATCATAACACTTGTTGTCTTAAGTTCTTATCCTGTGTACTTTTTGGTATATCAGCGTATACTTCAATAAAAGACAACACAGTATCATCTGAATCTGTTCCAAATTTGGGAGCATCTTTGATCCATATTAGCATGTGTATGTGAGGAGCACCTCTTTCTTGATAATCCTTTCTCCAAAAGAAGTCCACAACCTCTCCAAGAGGAGGATTTTTTATTTGGATTTGCCTCTCGAAGAAATTGAAGTATATCATCCCAAGCATATTCAACACAGCTTAGAGTAAGGAACCATGTAGAAGTTCCTAAATTTCTTAGCATACATTTAAGTTCTCCATGACGACGGTACCGGTACACCATTAGTACCACACTGACATGCCTTGAGATTAATTAGCTGAGATTCCAAAACATTATCTTTCTGGTGTACTTTATCCATACATTTTTTTGCCGAAACATTTTGCAGATGTACACCTGTTTTCAATATATGGTTTACTGCATAAGAAAGTCCAGACAAATCACTCTCAAACAAAAGATGAAACAAATACGGAATACATTGTCGAAATCTTGGATCTTCTGCATACAATCTTAATGTCCGGTATTCAGATGCAGGAATCTGCACAGGTTGGTCATCATATCGTCCTCCTTTTCCTGTGGGAAACAAATTAGGGAAACAACGAGCTTCCAAGCTTTTTTCCCATACACTAATGGGACTTCCCTTTGCTTCTTTCATTTGGAATAACTCTATAGTATTGCCAATCACTTCTTTGGAATGCAGTGGATGAACACTGTAATGTTCGTAGATTTCTTCAGTTCTGGACACATCCAATTTTTCAATTTGTCCAGATGGTAAGTCATTATCTTCTTCAACAGTTATTTCTTCTTCACTCATAAACACATCTTTATAATATTGATTATTTTTTATCAGATACAAAGTCGCCTTTTTCACTTTCCTAACATCCACTAATTCCTGCCAGATTTTCTTATTCTTAGTAGGAACACCATTAACAAGAATAACTAAAGGTTCATCTTCTACATTTTCTACACCAACTGTTTCAATAGTTTTCTTTAAATCTAATGGCAAATACACAACTCTTCCCTTTAATCCTCTCTGTGAATCTGAAGGAGGCAATTTCCCTGTCTTAGGCTCCATACGAACTATAACCTGAAAAGGATGCACACATTGAATAAGAATAGACTCATAAGTGTTTAAATCCACCAGTTCAGAAGGAATATTTACCAACTCAAAACTATTATGCACAGCTCTAGCAGGCATTTTATTCTCGTCTAATTTGTTATAACAATATTTACAAATACGCTGATCACAACCCAAATCAAAAGTATTCTCGACCAACAAATGAGTTACAAATTCCATCCACTCCTTATTATTTTCCTTTTCACATTTTAAATACAGATCAACAGTCCTAGTCAGATTTTTATAATGAGTACGTCAACAACAAATACAAGAATAATTTGGTGTTTCACCTGAAACCACCTTGAACTTTGTAATTTCTTGCTCAAATTTTTCTGTACTGCAATGTTATACATTTTCTTCTACATTTCCTTCTACTAACGTATGAATTTAAGCACTATCTTCTTCTGCACCAAAGTAACTAACCTGAATTTCATCACAAACGTTCTTTACATCTGACACAGATCCATGTACAAGAGCACTGTTCAACTTCTTTAACATTAGAGCTGGACTTTTAGCATAATACAATGTTCTGACTAATTTCCTCATTTCAGTATGATGCACTGCCAACATCCTGAAATGGTGAAAAACATTTCTACAAACTTTTTTAAAAAGACAAGCCAAAGAATGTCCTTGCAAACCAGTATTTTCTCTCACTCTGCAAGGGTCTAATCCTTGCAAAATCTTAATCTTTTGTTTAACAATTTTCTTAGTATAGTTACGTAAGAAATTGTGTAAAAAATCATTATATTACTGCCGTAAACAACAAATACTACTGCAATTCCAAGTGTACACTGGAGCTTTAGGCCTTCTCCCTAATACCTCGTCAGCTAACACCTCTTCTACATTTCTTTGAACAATTTTCTCTTTCTCAACAGGACAACCATTTTTAACCTCATAAGCACAACCTGTAGTGTCAACTGCATGCAACAAGTCATTACTCTGAAGATAACTTTCCTCATTAAAAAAAGGCTCAGAACTTGAACTATGTTTCATTCACCCAAAAAAACTTCAGAAAAATTAGTTCTGTTAATTATTCTTCTCCACTTACTTTTGCTCTTCATTAAATGGATTGGCTTATCTAGTGATCGAATTCTATTGATTACTAAAACAAAACTTTTTTTTTATTCAAAAGCTTTCTCTACAACATTTTCAATACATTTCCTTTTCTTATAAAATGTGGTTTTCTTCTTACAATTCTTTATTAACTTAGTTAAATTGAACAAACTTCTATTATAAAACATCTTCCTTCTTATGTCATTAAATTGATTGATCCTCCTTTTACTATATACATTTTTTTCTGAAGTTGTTCCATGACTCTTGTTTTTTCTCTTAATTGCCGAAACAGTCACAGTATTGTTCACTTTGCGCACTCTACTGTTAACAATTGTCAATCTTCGCAGAAAAGTTTTAGTTTTCTTACCAGGACTTTTTTTTCTTTTTGTTACTACATTGATCTTCAGGTAAATGTTGTAGATGAGTCCTCTTTAAATAAACTGCTTTCTTTGGTCCTTTCTTCTTCTCAGTTTTAGAAGGCATGATGATTTTTTTCAGTAGTGACCAAAAGTATCTATTATAAAAAATATATATCACTTTAGAAAAATAAATTATATTAAATACACTATTATATTAGTTATAAGAAAATAGGAGCGATTATGACAACAAACATAAGAATATGAAAATAGAACGACTTACAACAAGAGAAAGAAGACTACAAGACAATATGAAATATAAATAGAAAAGAGAATATAAGCAGACAATGCAGTATAAGGGGATAAATAGAGTATGAAAAGACTGGAAAATATGAAGAGATAATGAGGATTATGAGTAAGGGTGGGCGGGCAACTTTGCTACGCCCACGGAGTGGGCGTAGTGTTGCCTACTTCGCCCTTTGCAAAGTAGGCGAAGCAGGCAACACTACGCCCACTTTGTGGGCGTAGCGAAGTTGCCCGCCACCCGCCTCCCTCCCGCCCTCCCTAAATGCTTACAATAATTTATGAAATAACTATAAAACCACTTACCTTGTCCTGCCGCGTCCCCGGGGCTCCCGCTCGTCATTGCGCCGCCGGCGTGCGCATCCTGGATGCTAATGCGCATGCGCAGGCGGCCGCGCATGCGCATTCTCTCGTGAGAAATGCGCATGCGCGGCGGCCGCGCATGCGCATTAGCATCCAGGACGCGCGCGTCGGCAGCGCAATGACGAGCGGGAGCCCCGGGGACGCGGCAGGACAAGGTAAGTGGTTTTATAATTATTTCATAAATTATTGTAAGCATTTAGGGAGAGCGGGAGGGAGGCGGGTGGCGCGTAGTGGGGCTACGCGAAGTGCGTGGGTGGGCGTAGTGTTTTGCCCACTTTGCGTAGCTTCACGAAGCCCCACTACGCCCACTACGCCCACCCTTAATTATGAGGAGAAAGGTAGCAGAGAGAAGGGAGATTATAAGAAGAAAGATACAGAGTATGAGAAGACAGGTGGACAGTATAAAAAAAGGTTAGACAAGGGAGTATAAAAAAAATGTGAGTATGAGGACACAGACGAGACAATTAGGCCAGAGAGACACTAACAGGCCCATTACGATGGCGGGCATATTGCCTCCGCCAGCCTACAATACCCACCGCCAGCCTGGTGAGGGCAATCCACCTGCAATCCCAACCAGAATGACCCTCCGCCATGGCTGACAGCTCCACAGCAGTGGCAAAGACTGTCCACCGCTTTCCTGCCCCGGTCACCTTACGACCAGGGTGGAAAAGGTTTAACATGGTAGTGGTGTCTAATACACACTGCCAGCCATATCATAATGGGCCTCTGCAGATGCTTTTCCGTAGCAGCAATACCTTCACGGAAATGCATGCGGTCTTCACTGTGTGGGCTACTTGTACGCCCCCACACTAAAATTGTAATTGGCAGTGCACATGAGAGGAACCTGTGGTATCTCCCAGCATTCACATACACAAAACGGACATGATGCAGACAGAGGTAGTAATGTTACAGGAGGAGGAGACATGGTGCAGACAGAGGGGGAGATGATGCAGGCAGAGAGAGAGATGGTGCAGGCAGAGAGTGAGATAGTGCAGGCAGAGAGGGACATGATACAGGCAGAGGGTGAGATGGTGCAGGTTGAGGGGGAGATGGTGCAGGCAGAGGGGAGATGGCGCAAGCACAAGGAGAGATGGTGCAGGCAGAGAGAGAGATGATGCAGGCGGAAGGGAGATGGTGTGGACAAAGAGAGAGATAGTGCAGACGGAGGGGAGAATGTGCAGGCAGAGGGAGGTATAATGAGAGAGAGAGGATTAAAAGATCAGACAACGAATTATAAAAAGAGGGGTACTATTAAGAGACAAAGGAGACAATGAGCACAGTAACACACTAAGAGTACAGAAGAGACAGTGAGAAAAAGCAGCACTATAACGAAAGACAAGTGAAAATGAAGAAAGAGGGAAAATATCACAAGAGAGGAGACAGTATAGGCTGAGAGAAGTACACTGTCAGCAGAAACTGTGAAGATTATGGACAAAGCTGCAACTTTAATTCCTTAATTTACACAGATGCTCAGTGTGATTCTAGACAAATTATTTAAAACCATACATTTTAGCAAAACACATTTCCCACACTAAAACGTTTAGCTGACTAAACACATTACATGTATATGACCACTACATTTCAGTGGACAATCCAGCATTACACCCAAAAGTGAGACACAATAGTACAGGAAACAGGCCCAAAGGGCTTGTCAGTGGCGTCACTAGAGGGGTGCAGAGGGTACAGACCGCACCGGGTGATACCCTCACATGAGATGACACCACCTGCTTACGCTATGTATGTAACACAGCTCTGTAGCCTCGCCTCTGCTCTGTGTCTATTTAAACTTATTCCAACAGCACACGCACAAATTCAAAGCACATTTCATATGTTTATTTCAGTGACTTTAAAAAAAGGCAAGAACTGTGAGGAACAAACCATGGGGTGGGAGGGGAGACAATGTGATGGGAAAACAGTTAAAATAGCAGCAGGCGGAAGAGGGGATGCAGGCGGAGGGGGACATATGGTGCAAACAGAGAGCAAGATGGTGCAGACAGAGGATAGATGGTGCAGGGCTCCAGGCAGAAGGAGAGATGGTGCAGGAATATGTTGGAACCTAATTTTGTCAGGTCACTTAGGGTAGCCTGGCCTAGGGTAAGACAATCTCTAATTGAGGCACATGTGTAAAGGTTGCATACAACACAGCAGTAACTCAATGAAATTCCACTCAATAATGACGCTACACCAATCTTTGTGTAAAAATACGAATTGTTTTATAAAAATAGTACTTTGTGGTTTTGTTGACTTTTTATACAACTTCAATGCATCACAGAATCTTACAAATCATTACTACTTTTACTTTCATTAGTCAAACCGTTAACAATCACTTTGAGTTGAGCTTCTATGGTTCTAATAGACTTTCCTTCATACATATAAGTTAGCTTGAGTTTCTGTAATTAGCAAGCACCTCTCACTGTTTCATATTACATACATTCAACAAGGTTTCACGACTTTCAATGTCTCATGGGTTATAAAAGATGATCTCTCCCCAAGTAATAGCCTCCCAATCCTTCTTGATCCTGTCTCTGCAAACCAGTATTATTGCCTTGTCTGGTTGGGACAGTCCCCACACAAGCCCAAACCTGTATCCCGATTACTAGAGGGGATCTAGTCAGTGGGGGCTCCCAGGGCTCCTAAAGAGACTCACGAAGAATCTGGATAAGGTAAAGTCTTTTAAGCAGGGTTTCCAGTCCTCAGACCTCTGATTACCCGGGTTGGCTCTTTCAAGGGTTGTCCCCTGTTGCTGGGTGGGGTTCCGGTGAATTTCCCCGACCCCCCCCTCACTTCTTCCCTCAGATTCAACAGTGGGGAGGCCTCGGAGGACACCCTGGTTGACTTCTCCCCAGACCTCCCTGTGTGACCAGCTTACTTGATGGGTGCGCGAGTGTAACAACCTCCTCCTGCCGCCGGGGCCTCGGATTACTTACAGTCCTCCGGAGATTAGGAATGCAGCAAGACGTTTATCAGCCCTCTGCTGCAGCTCCTCCTCCGCTTGGACTCCGTTCAGTCAGGGGGTTAAATCGGGCCTTTCCCTGCCCGGCGGAGAGATAGCAGGGGGGGGCTGTCTGTCACCACACTCACTGCAGACGCTCCGCTGAAGAGACGCTACCTTCTAGCCTCGCTCCCCGGGGCATGCGCGGAAGTTGGTCCGCTTTAGCACGGCACCGCCCACAGCCGGGGAGGACCTCCGCTCTAACTTCCTGGCCTGCGCACACGGCAAGACGCTTCTCCGATTCCCTCTCCTCACCAGCAGGACGCCGGGGAACCACCGGACACTCCGATTCGGCTGGGGGCCTCGATTCCTTCAGCAAGGGAACCGCTTCTGCGCACAGCAACGGGGGGCTCTCCTGGCAGAACAGACGACGTGGGGTGAGCAAGGTAGGGGAACACTTCAGCCTCCTTTCCTCCTCCTACACTCCCAAGTCAAGTCCGATGCAGGCGCTTACTGCTGTGGTTTTCCCAGCTACTATGAACTGGCAATATTACCACATGGATAATTCCCTCAGCTGGGCCAGATCGACTGGAAGGGAGGCAGATTCTCAGCTCGGGCAGGAGACCAACAAGGGCTATCAACCCTGACAGGATCTCCCTTCCCCTATTCACAGTAGTCTATGCTCCAACCAGACCTCAGGGTTCCTTCTCCACCAAGCACCAACAACAACAATAACCACTCCAAAATGGCTTCCCAGCATTCCGCCTTATATAGGCTGACCCTCAAAGGTCCAGAAGGGGCCAGAAGGTTCTGGAATGCCCTATTCTGTCCTATGGGTCAGATCTCAGGTGTGACAGTTGTAGCAGTTGGTAGCCACCATTTTGTAGATCTGGATTAATTCCTGTCAGGAAAGGCACCTAGGCCTGAGGTGAAAAACCATGAGGGTAAAAGAGCATCTATCCCCCAGGCCATCACCATAAAAATCTAGTGGACACAAAAAGATGAAAAGGGTATGAGGGGCAAAAAGGGGACAAAATAAATAAATTATAGGAAGGGCTACGCTAAAGGTCAGACAGGTCTAACACGCGTCCCCCCCCAGCTGAAAGTGGGGAGAGCTACCCAACCCCTTGGGAGTCCTCATCACTAAGGCGGAAATACCTAGAGAGACCGTCTGCATTGGCGTGGTCCACTCCAGGCCGATGTTCCACCCGGAAGTCCATTCCCTGTAGGGAGATGGACCATCTCAGCAACTTGGGATTCTCCCCCTTCATCTGCATCAGCCAACGAAGGGGTCGGTGGTCAGTCTGAACCAGGAAGTGCGAGCCAAACAGGTATGGCCGCAACTTCTTCAGAGCCCACACCACCGCAAAAGCTTCCCTCTCAATTGCACTCCACTTCTGTTCCCGGGGAAGCAGCCTCCTGGATAGGAAAACTACAGGCTGATCAAGGCCCTCTTCATTCAGTTGCGATAACACTGCCCCAATGCCATGTTCTGATGCATCTGTCTGGACAATGAACTCCTTGGAGAAGTCTGGGGCCCTCAGGACCGGTGCTGCACACATTGCCTGCTTCAACTTTTCAAAGGCTTGCTGACAAGCCTCTGTCCAAACTACCCGTCGAGGTTGTTTCTTTGAGGTAAGCTCTGTGAGGGGCGCTACAATAGTGCCATATCCCTTCACAAAGCGACGGTAGTAACCTGTGAGGCCCAGGAAAGCTCGGACCTCAGTCTGGGTCTTGGGGGGTTCCCAGGCCATGATTGCCTCAATCTTTGCCTGAAGGGGCTGCACTGTTCCCCTACCCACCAAGTGTCCAAGGTACACAACCGACCCCTGCCCAATCTGACATTTGCTGGCCTTGATTGTCAATCCAGCCTGCTTCAGGGCCTGGAGAACTGCTTGCAAATGTTGCAAATGGTCCTCCCAACTGCTACTGAAGACAGCAATGTCATCCAGATAAGCAGCGGAGAAACCCTCCATTCCGGAGAGGACCTGATTCACCAGCCGCTGAAAAGTGGCTGGGGCATTCTTGAGCCCAAAGGGCATCACACAAAATTGGAAGTGTCCCTCAGGCGTGGAGAAGGCTGACCTTTCCTTTGCTCCATCTGTCAGGGAGATCTGCCAGTACCCCGAAGTGAGGTCAAAGGTACTTAGATATTGGGCAGCTCCCAGCCGGTCAATTAATTCATCCGCCCTAGGAATCGGATGAGCATCAGTTTTTGTGACTGAATTCAGTTCCCGGTAATCCACACAGAACCTCAGTTCTGGAGTGGTGCCTGGTGGAGCGGCTTTTGGCACTAGAACCACCGGACTGGACCAGGGGCTGTTGGAAGGTTCTATAACTCCTAGCTCCAGCATCTTGGCAACCTCACCTTGGATGCTAGCCTTCACCTTGTCGGACAGCCGGTAGGTCTTTGACTTCACTGGTGGGCTGTCCCCTGTGTCCACATCATGGGTACACAGTTGAGTCCTTCCCGGGACAAGGGAGAACAGCGTAGAATATTGCTCCAGTATCTGGCGACAGTCCTCCCGCTGTTCAGGAGTTAGGGTTGGAGAGAGAATCACTCCCTCCACTGACCCATCCTTTTCTTGAGACGAGAACAAGTCTGGGAGAGGTTTGCTTTCCGCTTCCTCTCCCCCATCAGTCACCATCTTTAAGATGACCTCGGGCCTCTCATGGTGGGGTTTGAGTCGGTTAGCATGTAGCACCCGTAGGGGCTGTCGAGGGGTCTTAAGGTCCACCAGGTATGTGGCCTTACCCTTCTTTTCTAACACCTCAAAGGGGCCTGTCCAGCGATCCTGGAGGGCACTTAGCTCTCCAGGCTCCATCACCCACACTTTCTGGCCAGGCTCCAATTCCACCTGGTGAGCGTTGTGGTCATACCACTCCTTCATCACTGCCTGGCTGGCCTCCAAGTTGTCAGAAGCTTGCTTCCACAACTTCGCCATTTGGCTCCTGAAGGCCAGCATGTAGCTCACCACATCCTGGGGGGGTTTCCTGGGAGACTTTTCCCATCCATCCTTCACCAGGCTGAGAGGACAGCGTACAGGGTGCCCATACAGAAGCTCAAAGGGGCTGAAGCCCACTCCCTTCTGTGGCACTTCCCTGTAGGAGAATAGCAAACAGGGTAGGAGGACGTCCCACTTCCTCCGCAGGCTTTCAGGCAGACTTCTGATCATGCCCTTCAAGGTCTTGTTGAACCTTTCTACCAGTCCATTGGACTGGGGGTGGTATGGAGTGGTGAACCGGTAGGTCACTCCACACTCCTTCCACATTGCCCGCATGTACGCTGACGTAAAGTTGGTCCCCCTGTCGGACACAACTTCCTTGGGGAATCCCACTCGGGTAAAGATCCCCATCAGGGCCCTAGCCACCACAGGTGCAGTGACAGTCCTCAGAGGAATTGCCTCTGGGTACCGTGTGGCATGATCCACCAGAACCAGGATAAACCTGTGACCAGCTGTTGTTGGTGGATCCAATGGCCCTACAATGTCGATGCCCACCCTTTCAAAGGGGGTGCTAACGACTGGAAGTGGTTCCAGGGGAGCTTTCAGCTTCACCCCTGTTTTCCCACTGGCCTGGCAGGATACACATGTCCGACAGTAAGTGTTGGACGCCACTTTCATCTGAGGCCAGTAAAAGTGGAGGACAAGTCGAGCAAAGGTCTTGTCCTGTCCTAAGTGTCCTGCCAAGGGTATTGCATGAGCCAATTCCAGCAGAAAGGCTCGGTACCGTTGCGGGACTACCAAGGCCCTTGATGAACCAGGTAAGGGTACCTTGGGTTCACTGTAGAGGAGTCCATCCTCCCAGTAAATGTGGTAGTGTCCCGCAACGTCCCCTACTGCCTGGGCTTCGGCCTGTCGCCTCAGTCCCTCAAGGGTAGGGCACTCCTTCTGACCCTTACAGAACTCTTCTCTGGTAGGCCCTCCCTCCACATGCCACTCAGCAGGGATGGGCAGGTCCTCCAGAGAAACTACTTCCCCCTCCACGGACTCCTGGTCCACCACCGCAGGCGGCCGATCTGTCACATGGGGTGTGGAAGCCGAAGCAGGCTTCTCCTGTCTTCGGGTCTGTTCCTTTTTGGCAGCGGGTTGGGCCATTGTTCCAGGCTCCAACCCAGGCGAACTCCATCTCCGGGCAGTCGTAGACCTTGTGCTTACACAGGCCCAGTCTGGTGTACCCAGCATCGCAGAATGCGTCCGGTATTCCACCTCTCTCCAAGCATTATGCTCCATATCATTCCCCAGCAGACAATCAACTGGCACGGCAGGGCTTACAGCAACTCGAAGTGAACCTGCAACCCCTTCCCACTCAAAGGGAACCTCAGCCACGGGATAGTGGCCCATTCTGCCGTCAGCCATCGCGGCGGGGTGGAGTACATTGGGAACCACCTGCTCTGGAGACACCAGTTGACTTCTCACCATAGTCATACTGGCTCCTGTATCTCTCAGAGCCTCCCCTCTCTGGCCATTGATGGTGATCCACTGCCCATACTTGGTGGTATTTGGGGGCACCTGGATCTTAGGAACCATCTCCCGTTCTCCGAGGGACACTAAGGTGACACCCGCCCACTCACCCCCCTTATCTAAGGGCAACTCCTCCCCGAGCGCTACACTAGCTACTCCCAGGGCTTTTCCTCCGGTGGGAGGGGGTGGTCTCTTTGGGCATCTGACATCTCCCTTATAATGTCCAACACCACCACACTCAAAACAGTGGACAACCCTTGGCTGCTAGCTTTGGCCAGGATGAGGGTTTCTGGGCGGGTTAGCCTTAGGGGTGAAACCTGTTCCCTTTCCCTGGAAACTGTTTTGGGGACCTTTAGAGAACTCCCGCTTTTTATCTCCCCCCTCCTTCTTCTGAGGGGCGCCCTGTCCGGCCTTTTGGGAATCCCCTCCAGTCCCCTTTGAGGACACCCGGGTACTTGCCCAGATGTCCGCCTCCTCTGCAAGCTTCCGGGGGTTAGTCAGCTTGCTGTCCACCAGGTGTTGGCGCAGCTCGGGAAAACATTTCTCGAGTAGATGCTCTTTCAAAAAAAGATCATACAACCCCTCATAATCCTTCACCCCACTGCCCTGTACCCAGCCCTCCAATGCCTTCCTTGCATAATCTAGAAAGTCCACCCAGTTCTGGGTGCTTAACTTGTGGCTCCCCCTGAACTTCTGGCGATACTTTTCTGGGGTTAGCCCAAACTTCCTGATCAATGCTAGCTTCATGGGGGGGTAGTTAGTCTGCTCCTCTGGCTCTAAAGCTAACAAGGTGTCTCGACCAGTGGGAGGAATATACTTATACAACCCACCCCCCCAGTGTTTTTCCTGGATCCCATGGGCTCTTAAGGAGACCTCATAGGCAGCCAGCCATTTGGCTATATCATCCCCCTGACTATAGCTGGCAATTATATCCTTAGGCAGGTAGGGTCTGGACTCCCTGGTTGGTTCTCTGGTTTCGCAGCCACCATTTGGAGTTGGAAAGGGTCCCCGTTGCAGGGCCTGGAGTTCTAACTCTTTTAGTTTGAATTCATGAGCCATTCTCCGCTCTTCCTTCTTCTGTTCTAATCTGGCTAACTCCCACTTCAGCTTCCTTTTTTCCCTCCTGTCTGTGAGCTCCGCTTCGGTCAAGCTTCCCCCAGAGACACTACTGCCCCTCCTAGAAGAGGTCATTGGTTCGGGGAGTAGGTTTTCCACCTCTGGATGGAACAATCCCTCTACCCCTATGACTGTGCCCCGGTCTGTCTCCCCATCCTCCTCCTTCTCTTCACTGCGCTCTTCCACCCAAGCCCTCAAACTGGTCTGGAGTTCCCCTTTCTTGGCACCACGCTTAAAGAACACTCCCATTTGTTGACAGAAATCTTTTAGCTGGGCCAATGAATAAGTGTCCAGTTTTTCCAGTGCAAATTCCATTTCGCAAAAGGCAACACAAGGTTAAACACACAAAAAGAATAGAGTTACAAGGGCAACCTGAAGCTACCTCCACCCCACCACCAGGAATAAATTTAAAAAAAACAAAAGTAAAAATTAGGAAGGCCGCCAGGAGAAAACTCCAGGTGTAGGTTAGTGGATTACACTTAGTTACTGCAGAGTAGTCGCAACCACAGTCAAGATCCCACCGCTAGACACCAATATGTTGGAACCTAATGTTGTCAGGTCACTTAGGGTAGCCTGGCCTAGGGTAGGACAATCTCTAATTGAGGCACATGTGTAAAGGTTGCATACAACCCAGCAGTAACTCAATGAAATTCCACTCAAAAATGACGCTACACCAATCTTTGTGTAAAAATACGAATTGTTTTATAAAAATAGTACTTTGTGGTTTTGTTGACTTTTTATACGACTTCAATGCATCACAGAATCTTACAAATCATTACTACTTTTACTTTCATTAGTCAAACCGTTAACAATCACTTTGAGTTGAGCTTCTATGGTTCTAATAGACTTTCCTTCATACATATAAGTTAGCTTGAGTTTCTGTAATTAGCAAGCACCTCTCACTGTTTCATATTACATACATTCAACAAGGTTTCACTACTTTCAATGTCTCATGGGTTATAAAAGATGATCTCTCCCCAAGTAGTAGCCTCCCAATCCTTCTTGATCCTGTCTCTGCAAACCAGTGTTATTGCCTTGTCTGGTTGGGACAGTCCCCACACAAGCCCAAACCTGTATCCCGATTACTAGAGGGGATCTAGTCAGTGGGGGCTCCCAGGGCTCCTAAAGAGACTCACGAAGAATCTGGATAAGGTAAAGTCTTTTAAGCAGGGTTTCCAGTCCTCAGACCTCTGATTACCCGGGTTGGCTCTTTCAAGGGTTGTCCCCTGTTGCTGGGTGGGGTTCCGGTGAATTTCCCCGACCCCCCCTCACTTCTTCCCTCAGATTCAACAGTGGGGAGGCCTCGGAGGACACCCTGGTTGACTTCTCCCCAGACCTCCCTGTGTGCCCAGCTTACTTGATGGGTGCGCGAGTGTAACACCCTCCTCCTGCCGCCGGGGCCTCGGATTACTTACAGTCTTCCGGAGATTAGGAATGCAGCAAGACGTTTATCAGCCCTCTGCCGCAGCTCCTCCTCCGCTTGGACTCCGCTCAGTCAGGGGGTTAAATCGGGCCTTTCCCTGCCCGGCGGAGAGATTTGGCCTCAGCGTAGAGCGCGCAGGGGGGGGGGGCTGGTTGTCACCACACTCACTGCAGACGCTCCGCTGAAGAGACGCTACCTTCTAGCCTCGCTCCCCGGGGCATGCGCGGAAGTTGGTCCGCTTTAGCACGGTACCGCCCACAGCCGGGGAGGACCTCCGCTCTAACTTCCTGGCCTGCGCACACGGCAAGACGCTTCTCCGATTCCCTCTCCTCACCAGCAGGACGCCGGGGAACTACCGGACACTCCGATTCGGCTGGGGGCCTTGATTCCTTCAGCAAGGGAACCGCTTCTGCGCACAGCAATGGGGGGCTCTCCTGGCAGAACAGACGACGTGGGGTGAGCAAGGTAGGGGAACACTTCAGCCTCCTTTCCTCCTCCTACACTCCCAGGTCAAGTCCGATGCAGGCGCTTACTGCTGTGGTTTTCCCAGCTACTATGAACTGGCAATATTACCACATGGATAATTCCCTCAGCTGGGCCAGATCGACTGGAAGGGAGGCAGATTCTCAGCTCGGGCAGCAGACCAACAAGGGCTATCTACCCTGACAGGATCTCCCTTCCCCTATTCACAGTAGTCTATGCTCCAACCAGACCTCAGGGTTCCTTCTCCACCAAGCACCAACAACAACAATAACCACTCCAAAATGGCTGCCCAGCATTCCGCCTTGTATAGGCTGACCCTCAAAGGTCCAGAAGGGGCCAGAAGGTTCTGGAATGCCCTATTCTGTCCTATGGGTCAGATCTCAGGTGTGACAGTTGTGGCAGTTGGTAGCCACCATTTTGTAGATCTGGATTAATTCCTGTCAGGAAAGGCACCTAGGCCTGAGGTGAAAAACCATGAGGGTAAAAGAGCAACTATCCCCCAGGCCATCACCATGAAAATCTAGTGGACACAAAAAGATGAAAAGGGTATGAGGGGCAAAAAGGGGACCAAATAAATAAATGATAGGAAGGGCTACGCTAAAGGTCAGACAGGTCTAACAGTGCAGGCAGAGAGGAGATGGAGCAAAGACAGCGTGAGATGGTTCAGGCAGAGAAGCAGATGGTGCAGGCAGAGAGAGAGATGATGCACACAGGGGGTGAGATGGTGCAGCAGAGAGGAAATGGTGCAAACAGAGGAAGAAATGTTACATGCAGAGGAGAGATGGAGCACACAGAGAGGGAGATAGTGCAGACAGAGAGGGAGATGGTACAGGCAGAGGGTGAGATGCTACAAGCAGAGAGGGAAAGGATTTAACATGGTAGCGTTGTCTAATACACACCACCAGCCATATCATAATAGGCCTCTACAGATGCCTTTCAGTAGCAGCAATAACGCCACAGAAAGGTATGCAGTCTTTAGTATGTGGGCCCCTTGCACGACCCCAGAGTAAAAGTGTAATTGGGAGTGCACATGAGAGGTACCTGTGGTATCTCCCAGAATTCACATACACAAAGCGGAGATGATGCAGACAGAGGTAGTGATGTTACAGGAGGAGAGGAGATGGTGCAGACAGAGGGGGAGATGATGCAGGCAGAGAGAGAGATGGTGCAGGCAGAGGGTGAAATGGTGCAGGCAGAGAGAGAGATGGTACAGGCAGAGGGTGAGATGGTGCAGGTTGAGGGGGAGATGGTGCAGGCAGTGGGTAGATGGCACAGGCACAAGGAGAGTTGGTGCAGGCAGAGAGAGAGATGATGCAGGCAGAAGGGAGATGGTGTGGACAAAGAGAGAGATAGTGCAGACGGAGGAGAGAACTTGCAGGCAGAGGGAGGTATAATGAGAGAAAGAGGATTAAAAGATCAGACAACCGGGAATAAAAATAAGGGGTAGTATTAAGAGACAAAGGAGACAATGAGCACAGGAGCACATTAAGAGTACAGAAGAGACTGTGAGAACAAGCAGCACTATAACGAAAGGCAAGTGAAAATTAAGAAAGAGGGAAAATGTCACAAGACAGAAAACAGTATAAGCAGAGAGGTAGACTGTCAGCAGAAACTGTGAAGATTATGGGAAAAGTTGCAACTATAATTCCTTAATTTACACAAATGCTCAGTGTGATTCTAGACAAATTATTTAAAACCATACATTTTAGCAAAACACATTTCCCACCCGAAAACGTTTAAGTTACTAAACACATTACATGTATATGACCACTACATTTCAGTGGAAAATCCAGACTCAATTTTCAAATACATTTCAAAATTACTGCATTATTGTTTTGCCAGCATTACACCCAAATGTGAGACACAATAGTACAAGAAACAGGCCCAAAGGGCTTATCAGTGGCGTTACTAGAGGGGTGCAGAGAGTACAGACCGCACCGGGTGATACCCTCACATGGGGTGACTCCATCTGCTTACACTTTGTATGTAACACAACTCTGCAGCCTCGCCTCTGCTCTGTGTCTATTTAAACTTATTTCAACAGCACACGCCCAATTTCAAAGCACATTTCATATGTTTATTTCAGTGACTTTAAAAAAAGGCAAGAACTGTGAGGAACAAAATATGGGGTAGGAAGGGGGACAATGTGATGAGAAAACAGTTAAAATAGCAGCAGGCGGAAGAGGGGGTGCAGGCGGAGGGGGAGAGATGGTGCAGACAGAGAGCAAGATGGTGCAGGCAGGGGATAGATGGTGCAGGGCTGCAGGCAGAAGGAGAGATGGTGCAGGCAGAGAGGAGATGGAGCAGAGACAGCGTGAGATGGTTCAGGCAGAGAGACAGATGGTGCAGGCAGAGAGAGATGATGCACACACGGGATGAGATGGTGCAGCAGAGAGGAAATGGTGCAAACAGAGGGAGAAATGTTACATGCAGAGGAGAGATGGAGCACACAGAGGGGGAGATAGTGCAGACAGAGAGGTAGATGGTACAGGCAGCGGGTGAGATGCTACAGGCAGAGAGGGAAAGGATTTAACATGGTAGCGGTATCTAATACACACCACCAGCCAGAGGTAGTGATGTTACAGGATGAGAGGAGATGGTGCAGACAGAGGGGGAGATGGTGCAGGCAGAGGTTGAAATGGTGCAGGCAGAGAGAGAGAGATGGTGCAGGCAGAGGGTGAGATGGTGCAGGTTGAGGGAGAGATGGTGCAGACAGAGGGGGAGATGATGCAGGCACAGAGAGGGATAGTACAGGCAGAGAGAGAGATGGTGCACATGGAGGGAGAGATAGTGCAGACATACACAGTTATATTACAGGCAGAGGGAGAGATGGTGCAGGCAGACTAAGAGATGGTGCATGCAGAGGGGAGATAGTGTGGACAAAAGGAGAGATAATGCAGGAAGGGAGGAGATGGTGCAAGCAGAAACTGTGGAGATTTTAGAAAAAAGGTGCAACTATAAATCCTTAATTTACACAGATGCTCAGTGTGATTCTAGACAAATTATTTAAAACCATAAATTTCAACAAAACATAGTTCCCACACTAAAACGTTTAAGTGACTCAACACATTACATGTATATGGACACTACATTTGAGTAGACAATCCTGACTCATTTTTCAAATACATTTCAAATTTGCTGCATTATATTTTTGCCATCTTTACAAGCAAAGGTGAGACACAATAAAACAAGAAACAGGCCCAAGGGTTTTATAAATTTACCTAACACTGTATGCAGCAATCTATGTATTCCGGCTGAGGAATTCTTAACCGGGAGGTATGATGAGAGACGGTTCATTAAAAGGTTAGAGAAGCCAATATAAAAAGAATGGAGACTATTAAGAAACAAATGAGAAAATAAGGTCAAACTCAAAATACAATTCTACAAACCTTTCAAGATTAAACACATTACTTTTACTAAAAATAAAAAGCACCACATACATTCCCTTACAACTTTTAAACTCACCTCTCAAAGTGATTGGCAGATTAAGAAGAATGCCACTCACACAGCAGATAGCCTTATACAGAACCTCTGTGCTCCAGTGCTTGCAGCAGAACCAAAGAAATGGCACATTTTCCCTCTCAATTTACACATATATACACATTACTAACAAATCAAATTCCTTCACACAATAATTGAAAACCAATGACATATTTCTATTGGTTCAATAATTCCAACCTTGCCAACTGACATAACTTTCCACCCTACCCCCCAACTGTAAACTGTCACCAGAGGTCAAAAGTTCACCATGCTATAAAACACTGCTTCTTAACATATTTAGACTATACATAAGTACTTACTTATAAGTACCAATAAAAAAAGCTCTAGTTAGAACCAACCAACACATAAATACATCAACTACAAACATATCTCTAAAATATATTTTTTCAAATAATTTTTTTCATGCTAGGGTAAGCTTATGGGACGCCTTACAGACTTTGCACCATACATCGTACATGATTTGCACCGTACGCGCACGTTAAATCTATTGTAAAAAAAAAAATAGCGTCTATTACACATTTTTTATAATCCCCGGGGACCACATCCCCCGGGGCTAATAAAAAACGTTGGGGACCGCGGGGGGAACCTAAATGCCCCCACGGTCCCAGCTGGCTCCCCATGTCCTTAGGGAGGCGGCATTGCTTTTCGTCAGAGAGTCCAGCTAACATGCTGGTCTCTCTGATGAAAAGCAGTTTGCTGTGGTAGGGTGGGAGCCTCGAGGCTCTGCACTACCACAGCAAACAGCAGTGTCCCGGGATTGGGCACCCCGGGACACTACAGGAGTCGGCCCTGGGGGGTGGCGGTCCCCAGGGTCATCGAGAGCTCCAGGAGGGGGGCCGTGCCCCCCCTCCCAACAACAACAAAGCCCCGGGGGTTGTTGGTCCCCGGGGCTGGGGTGTCCATCACGGACCCCCCCTATTTTACATATAAGTGCCCCGGGGAGGTGGCGGTCCCTGGGGCATGTGGGGGGGTTGAGACCCCCACAATATATATTTTTTTAAATAAAAAAATTAAGCCCCGGAGGGTTGCTGTCCCCAGGGCAGTGTGGTGGGGATTGGGACCCCCCCACACTTTTTAAAACATTTTCCCCCGGGATTTGGTCCCCCCGGTGGCTAATTTATAAAAAAGCAGACCAAGATAATATTTTTTTTTTTCGCGGAGTTCACGTACCGTACCGATTTAAAAAAATATATATATACAATTTGGGGAGACCTTGGGGGTCCTTGTGGGACCTCCTGAGCAGGCCTAGGGGGTCAGGGTATGTCTAACCTGCCCACTTTGTGTGTTTTACGCATTTGTTTTCAGCTTTCTTGTACCTCGGTTCTACCGAGGCACTAGATGGCTGCCAACACTTCCTGGTTTGGAGTGTTGACAGACAGTTGACATCCAATTAGCATGCAGCTCATGCTCGGTAAGGTACGTATACGGTAAGTGCACTGTACAAAGTACAATACAGAGTACGGTAAGCTTCTATAGATATACTTAAGATTTTACTTATGATTTTCTCAGGAACTACTGAACGGATTTACACCATTCAACAAAAAGCGTGATCTGCGAACAGAACTCTACCTTTTTGCCAAATTTGGTGTAATTCCGTTCAGCCGTTCGGGCTGTAGCCATGGCTAAAGGTCCTATGGAAAATTGAAATTGTCTAGTCTCAGGAGTACTGCATGCCCTGTCGATCCATAAAAATTCCCCATACGTGATACTAGCTATAGTATGTTGGGGATGAAAACTGCCTGCATGCAATATGGTATTTCCTATTTATATATAAGGTAACAGCAGCTCACTGGAGAGATACATAGCACTGCAAGTACCATCAGGCCACAGGGCTGGCCACGCCTACATAGGCGGAGTATGAAGTTAACAGCAAGCAAGTGTTTGAAATCGCCGTGCCTTACAGTCCAGGAACCCATTGCCTTTGAAAAAGGGGTTGCACACGAAACGCGTCAGGCATTTTGGACAATTTTGCTGTGCTGGTGAGTAGTCATCCTTTGTTCCCTCCAAGTAAAGCATTTTTTTCAAACAAACTTACCTGTCGTGGGCTTTCTCTACACCAGGCACCTTTGGTTTTGGATGTTAAAGCGGCCCCGCCTGAGCCGCGGAGAAAGCCCCGGTGTTTCAAAGCACTCCAGCAGGGACGTCAAACGACGCCGCTGCTTAAGGGAAGGGCGCCTTTTGGTTTGGAGATACTGAGTGTCAGCAATGATGTAAGCCCTGGAGCACTACCCACTGTGGATTTACTTGTATATATTTGGACTACAAAGGTAACAGCAGCTCACTGGAGAAATACATAGCACTGCAAGTACCATTAGGCCACAGGGCTGGCCAAGCCTACATAGGCGGAGTATGAAGTTAACAGCAAGCAAGTGTTTGAAATCGCCGTGCCTTACAGTCCAGGAACCCATTGACTTTGAAAAAGTGGTTGCACACAAAACGCGTCAGGCATTTTGGACAATTTTGCTGTGCTGGCGAGTAGTCATCCTTGTTGTTCCCTCCAAGTAAAGAATTTTGGCAAACAAACTTACCTGTCGTGGACTTTCTCTACACCAGGCACCTTTGGTTTTGGATATATATATATATATCCATACTGATATTATAAAGAGAGAGCCCAAACCTTTGAGGCGGGTAATATCAGTAACCTCAGCACCAATCACAACACCCAATACAGCGTTGGAAAGGGCAGTTGCAGCAGAAGGACATAGGTTATGCAGACGGCCACCATATTTGTAAAAAAATGTTCAGAGTTTTATATAGCGCAAACTTGACCCGTACTGAATCAGGTATCAGAGCATTTTACATAGCACCAGTTACTTTACATGAGGACACACATTCATTTTTGTTAGGCAAGTGATATCCCCAGAATCACAGGTTGTTTGGCGTCGTTACCAAGACTCGAACCCAGATCCCCAGGTCCGAGGTCGAGCGCCTTAGCCGTTAGGCCAACTCCTCTACACATTTAAAAGGTAAAAGAACCAAGCCAGCAAAGTAGTCCCTTGTGGGCGTCTCTGCGTTGTGCTGTGGGTGTAGGCTGGGGGTGTGACTAACCCTGGGGGCGTGTGGTATGGCCATCACATCGTGGGCTGTGGGTGTGTGCTGGGGGGCGTGACAAATGCTGGGGGCGTGAGAAACGCTGGGGGCGTGTGTCCGCCCTTCATGCCATGTGAGTCATACATACAAGCGCCAATTATGCAGCATCAAGGGGCACGCTGGGGGCGTGACACGTTTGGGGCGTGAGAAACGCTGGGGGGCGTGTGTCCGGCCTTCATGCCATGTGAACGCAATTGCGCCGTATCAAGGGGCACGCTGGGGGTGTGAGAAACGCTGGGGGTCTGGGCTACGTTCCACCCTTCATGCCATGTGGGTCGTACATTAATCAGAAGATCGTCTGCTGTGGCCGTGTGCTGTGGGCGTGACAAACGCGTTCACCTGGAGGCCTGGTAAGTAACGTTACTGCAGCCTCTCCTGCGCGATGTTACTGAACTCTCTCATTCAACGAAATTACACGTGCCTGCTACCATCAACCAGGGCTCTAGTCGGGCTCAGGCGGCAGATCAGTACACTAATTACACGCGCCTGATAACATCAACCAGGGCTGCAGCTGGGCCTCAAGCGGGGGAACACGCGCCTGCTAACTTCAAACAGGCCTGCATCTGGGCCTCAAGCGGGGAAACACGCAAATGAGCATGTCTGCGGGGACAATTACTGCAGCCTCTCTTACTCGCTGTCACTCAACTCTCTCATTAAACGGATTTACCCGCGGCTGATAACTCTCTCATTCAACAACATTACACACGCCTGCTAACATCAACCAGAGCTGTAGCCGGGCTCAGGCGGCGGATCACTACACCAATTACACGCGCCTGCTAACATCAACCAGAGCTGCAGTTGGGCCTTCTCTGTCCCTATTCTAATGAAACAAAAAATGTTGTCTACCGCGAGATTTTAAAATAAATTGCCCTTGCCAAATACACACATTACACACATTCTATTTCATACCCGGATAACGTCGGGACGGGCTGCATTACAGTGAAACAAAAGGAAAACAAAAATGTACAAAGAAGTGCAAAATTGAATCATCAAAAAAAAAAATAATGTTGAAAGGAGGAAGAAACTATTCTTTGAGATTCGAAAAAGATTGTATCCAAATAGAGTACTACAAAATTTGTTTAAAAAAATGTAAAAAATACAAGAAGATGTCAGCATTTTACAAACAAAAAAAGGAGATTCTAAGTGTCATTGAAAAAGCATTTGAATTGTTCATCTTAGTTTTAAACAGATTGAAAACTTTAAATACAATAATGCAGTCTACGAAGGACAAATGTAAAAGAAAAATAATTATAAATAGAACTAACTTTAATAAAATATTTTCTGGGAAATGGAAGCATACTTCTAGCACGGAACCTTTTTTTTAATGAAGAAAGCTATTTTCAAGGAAATACATTAGTTCATGCAGTTGATACCTGTGGTCGTTGTTACAAACTTAAAAATGTCTGTCCAAATGAAAAAGAAAAGTTTGTTCCTAGAAATGTGGAAGAAGTAATAGTTGAAGAAGTTCAAGGGAGACATACACAGGCTCCAGTGTTTATATGGGATTGTAGTAGTATTTGTAGTATACAACTGGAATCTATTGATATATTACTAAATTTCCTAAGAGAATATGGGAAAAAATCTGTGAAACAGAAGATTCAAATATTACAAGGACTGGATCATTGCAAAGTGAGAAAAAATACAGGGCTGCGAGATCATTCTCTGGCTTGTCTTTCTAGGAAAGTGTGTCAAAGTCGATTTCATCATTTAAGAATGTTAGCAGTACATTATTCCGAAATGGGGAAGTTAGTTAAAAGATTATACTACGTGAAAAGTTCTGCATTACGTTTAAATGAAATTAATACAGCTCTTTTGCATGGTTCAGTGCTGGATGTAAAAAAAAGTTTGTGATGATATAGAGTTACGTTTGTTTTCTGGTCAAGAGGAGTGTAGAGAAAGTAAGAGTTTGTTAAGAGTAGGTGTTGAAGGAGAGCTAGAAGATGATGTGAAGTTTGAAAAAGAAATAACATAGTTTAAAGTAGTTTCTTGTGAAAATCCCAACTATGAGGTCGATTAGGATGGCGGATGGACTTTGTCCGTCCGCCATCCTGTCGTGGCAAGGGACCGTCCGCCATAATGGCTGAGGTCCCGTGCGTCGAATTAGAATGCACCCGCCACAGTGGCGGGTGTATCCCGCATTTTGTTGTGCGTTTCAAAGCACAACATGACAGGCACCAGGCGGTGCCTGCCATGTTGTACTTTGAAACGCAGGCCCCCATGTGCACCCCCCACCCCGCCTTCACCCTGGGGGCCCGCAACAGGCCCCCCAAAGCAAAGACCGTATGCCTTTCCGTGGTGGCAATGCATTTCCCAAAGCCCATCCTAATATGGCTGGTGGTGTCTGATAGACACCGCCATCATATTAGACCTTTTCCGCCACGGTCGCAAGGCGACCACGGCGGAAAAGCGGCGGACGGTCTTCCCATCCGCCGCGGACCCCCCCAGCCATCCCAATGTGGCGGGGGGTCATTTGAGTGAGGATGCCGGACGGATTGCCCCTGCCGGGCCGGCGGTGGCTACCGCCAGCCCGGCGGGGGCAATCTGCCTGCCATCCTAATCGACCCCTATGTTTGTATTTGTTGCCGACGTACTCACTATAAAATTCAAACTAGGAATGTAGATGTGTTTTTAAAAAGTGAAAAGGAAAACAATGATAAATGCTGCATATTTGTTTGTGGAAGGTTGTTTTGAGTTGGGTACTCTACAATGTATTTGTAAATAATGTTACAATAAATTAGAAGCGAACAAAATGGCATCTAGAGCTGTTTATAATGACCTAGAATTAGTAGCTATACCTCCAGAACTTAAAGATTTAAATACTTATGATTCCATCCTTATTCAATCTGTGCACCCGTTTCAGGCTATAATTCATATGGAGCCTGAAACAGGTAAGCTGCCACCAACAGATCTGCAAAGAGCTTTAAAAGGAACAGTTGTGTATTTACCTTTAGATTTTAAGACATTTTTGGAAATAGTTGGTGTAGAAAGAGAGGAAAGTGAAACTGAAGTCATTCTCGTTAATGGTGTATCCACAAAGAGTCAGAAAATAAGGCATGAATTAGTGGATGTCACCAAAGTCCAAAAGGCTACATTATATCAAAGGCTACATTATATCTGGTGCAAAACAATATTTACTATAAAACTGTAAATGTAGAAGAACAGAAATATGTTTAGAAGATGAAACAGACATTTCAAGTGGACAAATAGAAAAAGTGGAAACCTTCAGAAAAGAAGAAATTTACGAACATTACACTATACACCTTCACCATTCAAAAGAAGTGATTTGAGACAGCCTTGAATTGTTCCAGATGAGAAAATCAAAAGGTACTCCCATGAGTGTATGGGAAAAAAAAGGTTTGGAAGGTTGTTGTTTTCCACAGCTGTTCCATACTGGAAAAGGTGGACGTAATGATGAACAACCAGTTCAGATTCCAGCTTCAGAATATCATACTTTACAACTGTACCATGAAGATCCAAGATTTCGACAGTGTTTTCAATATTTGTTTAATCTTTTATCTGAAAGTGACCTCTCTGCAATTTCACAAGCAGTGAATCACATATTAAAAAAAAGAATTCATTTTTCGGATGTTTTTCTAAAGTAATTCATGGACAAAGTTGAAGAAAGAGACGAACAATTAGAAACAGAGTTAATTAATTTAATGATGTGTCAACGTGGCACTAATGAATATTCGTATTGAAGTCATGGATAACTGAAATGTATGTTAAGGAACTTAGGAACCTCTGGGCCTCATTATGATTGCGGATAATCCGCATACTCCGGGCCGGCGGAAGCCACCGCCGGCCCGGAGTATGGGGATTATCCGCCACAGTGCAATAGAAGACCCACCACCAGATCAGGATGGCGGTGGGAGTGCGGTTGGACCAGCGGTGGACGGCAGGTCCGTCCGCCGCTGATCCGCGGTGTGAGGAGGGCAATTTGGTGACGGTGTCTGCAAGACACCGTCAGCCAAATTAGGATTTACACGAACACATGCTTTTCCACGGCGGCTTTTACGCCATGGAAAAGCATGTGGACTTTGGCTTTTGGGGGCCTGTTGCGGGCCCCAGGGTGTCAGGGGTGGGGGGTGCACATGGGGGGTACCTATGGTACCCCCCCAACATTTACATGCACAAAGCGGCAGGCACCGCGCGGTGCCTGTCGCTTTGTGCATGTAAATGTAACACATGCAGTTTTAACATTGCGGCGGGTGCTGCTTCAAGCAGCACCCGCCGCAATGTTAAAACATACAGGATGTGACCGCCAGGGTGGTGGTCACATCCTAATTAGCACGGAGGGACCGCCGCTGCCCCTGCGGACGGTCCCTCCACCTCTGGGGTGGCGGATGGACGCAAAACCGTCCGCCATCCTAATCGGCCCCTCTATGTGGTTTGTTACACTTAGATGTGCTGAGTACGCATGGGATGATTTACTTGATTTTCCTCGAAAAGCAACTTCAAATATAGAAAATATTGAATTGAAGACAGCTGGAGAACTGTGTTCCCTGGATCCTGTAAATGTGTGAAGATATTTTAATCATAGGTTTGAAGCTGTGCTGTCTTTCATCTGTAATAAAAAGACTCCACCTAGTAAATTAATTAATACAATCCAGTGATTTGGACGATGTGTTATGCAAATATGGACAAACAATATGTTGCAGATAACTCAATTGCTGTTGCTCGCAATCTCACGTCATATATTACCAAATCTGAGAAGACAGAATTGAAAGAAACGTGGGAAGAAATTTCACAGGAGAAGATACTTAGCAAAAAATTGTACAGCTTCAGCTTGAAGATGCTTTCACATCGAGGAATTGGATTATATGAATGTTCGGATCAATTAACATCTGCAAGTTTATATTCAAAGTCAAGAGGAATCATCTGGATAAGTCTAAGTCTTACTGCAACACGAAATCGTGTTTTGAAATCTGTACAAGAAATTGAAAACTTGGCACTGAATGAACCGGACAGTACAGATAAACTTAAAACAAATATAGAAGTCTACACCTGGAAAATTTGTGTCTATATAAAGTACTGCAACATTACAGCTTTAAGAAAAATGTTAGGAAAATATAAACGAAGGAAAATATGCTGTAAGTGGATGTAAAGGATGTTTGGTAAAACATGCCAAAGGATATCTATCTCAGGAAACTAAATTGCACTACTCCAGATTAAAGAGACTTTTTCTATTTAGCTCTTCTGCAATTCTTCAAACCTGGTGGATTGAAATGGAATTATTCGAAGATTTTGACTGCTATGAATATTCTTTCAAAGAATGTAAAGATAGCATTGAATGTTCAATTATTTCAAATTATCTCTAAATGAAGAATGAAGAGATTAATCAAGAAAGTACTATTGCAGCTGAAATAGCTAGAGATAGTTCTCAAGATAATCAGAGTTCTGCTGCACAAAGTCAAGATCCACTAGGAGAAGTCATACTTGAAAATGAAGCAGCAGTAGCAATGAGCAAAGTGGAAATGGTTATGCAACAAGCACAACAGGACACTATTGATTTGAAAAACTTAGAACAACTGAATACTGAACAGAGAGAAATAGATTACCAAGTAACACAACAAATAGAACACGGACTACTGCATGAAAAGAGTGTTTGCCAATGTACATCATTTAGACCTATTCTTATGTACATCTGTGGGCAAGCAGGAGCAGGAAAAAGTTTCTTGACTAAATGTTTGTCAAGTTATCTACATTACATCGCTTACTTATGTTACCAGTAGAACATGAAAATAAGTTGGAATATTAAAAGCTATCTGGAGAAGCTTGTTTCGAAGTTTCAAGAGTACTGAAGAAAATGAAACTTCTGATAATTGATGAGGTAAGCATGGTTTCCAACTTATTGCTTTTGTTTGTACATTTGAGAATGCAGCAGATTTTAAAAACAAATTACGATGTTTTCTTTGGAGGAAAATATGTAATTGTATTCAGTGATCTACTAAAACTCAAACCTGTGAAAGGCCAACCAGTTTTAAGACCCTTCTTTATGAAGACACTAAAAAAATAATTGGGAAGTATTGGAAATGTGAACATTTGGAGTTATTTTGAATATAAAGAACTTATTCAGAACATGCGACAAGCAAATGACGAAGATTATGGAAACATTCTTCAAAATATTAGAATTGGTGTCTTAACAAAGGATGGCAAAGAAGCTTTAGAAAGCTGGCTGCTGACAAACGTGTTTCCAAAAGAAAATTTTGCACCTGAAACAATCTACCAAAAAATTGCAGAAAAGAAGTCTTTAATTTGCCTTATGCCAACACTGAAAGAATGCTCTACATTCAATGAAGAACTGCTGAAACTGGAGAAACAACTTGTTAGATCTGGGGGTCTCTAGTTGGCAGAGGTAGGTACCACTGTCCAAATAGGGACCCTTGCCTCTAGTCAGGGCAAGGAGATAACCCTCTGAGATAACCCCTGCTCACCCTATAGGTAGCTTGGCACGAGCAGTCTAGGCTAGCCAGAGGCAATGCGTAAAGTATTTGTACCAACACTCACAGTAACACAGTGAAAACACCACAAACTGACTCCACAACAGTTTAGAAAAATAAAGGTTTTTTTAATCTAAACTATACAAGACCAAAACGACAAAAATCCAACATACACAGTTCAAGAATATGGTTTCAAAAAGAGTTCTTAAGGTTGCGTTTGAATTCTCTACATTGCGATAGAATTCTCTACTGATGCGTGAAAAGTTCACAGTTGCGTCACGTTTACTCACAGTACCTTTTAGTTGCAACAAAGTTCCAAAAGCAGAAGCTGGTGCGGTGGAAAACAAGCGATGCGTTACTCCTGAGACCCTGGGGAGGCGATGCAACAGCCCCGCTGCAGCAGCGGGCGTGATGCGACGAATCCGGTCTGTAAGGGGAGGAAGGCCACTTGTATGGATTCCGGTGAGTAGGTTCCGTAAGAAGTCTGTTCTCGCAAAGGCACGATGCGACGATCTCGTAGGGGCTGCGATGATCTCCGGGGCGTCGATGCGCGGTCCAGCGGGGATCCTCTCTCTCGCAGCTCCTCGATGCATTGATTCTGCGACGATGCTCGCAGCGACATGATGCAGTCCGCAAGCAAGCGGTGCGGCGATCTCACCCAGCGACGACAGGCTCTGCGACGATACTCGCAGCGATGTTCGATTCTCCCGAACCGGTCTGGTGCGTCCCGCAAACGAAGGATGCGACATCTCTGGCAGCGGCGTCAGGCGCTGCGACGATCTCGACCTCCGTAGCGGCGGGAAACTTCTCGCACTGTCGGGGATGCGCTCCGCAAGCGAGCGATGCGACACTTTTCAAGTTCAAAAGTCACTCAAGCTTAGTTTCAAGCTTCCCATCTCAGGTACAACTTCCAGAGGCCCCACAACTGGATCAAGCACTCTAGGAAGGACAGCACTCTCTCAGGAGAGTTCAGGGAAGCTGGGGGTGAAGTCCTTTTGTTCCTGGGACTTCAAAACAGGGAGCCAGCTCTTCTCAGGCCCTTGGAGATTCCTTCAAGACAGGGGACACAGCTCAGCAGCAAAGTCCTTCCCCTCTCCTTGGCAGCAAAGCAACAGGTCAGTCCAGCAGAGCAACAGCAGGACAATCTTCCTTCTTCAGTTTCAGCTTTCTCCTTGGCAGAGGTTCCTTCTTGATTTCCAGGATGATCTAATTTTCTGTTGTCAGGGGTCCTGTACTTATACCCCTAAAGTCTTTGTTCTCTTGGTGCATGTGGGCCCTGAGCCCGGTCTGAACCAGTTCTGGGTGGATCCTGAGCACTTTGTTTTGCTGGCTGCATCTTCCCTTTCAGAGTGAGGGGCAGAGTCCTCAGCCGCCCAGCAGGGGGGTGGAGCCAGCATTGTGGAAGGCAGGCACAGCCCTATTCAGCCTAGGTGCTAACTCCTCCCACCACTCCAGTTGCAAATGCAGTCATTCAGCCTAGTGCTGACTCATCCAGCCTCCTGGGGAATCCCCCAGCCCCTGTCACTCTCAAACCAGACAGTCAGTACACAAACAGGCCCAGGCACACAGAAGGGTCAGCGATACAAAAGGGGATGATGGACGGAGCGTTTGTATAAATCAAACACTCACCCCCAGTCAACTGATCTGGGTTTAATCCATCACCATTCTTTAGTTCACTCAGCCACCCCAGTTCAGACATGGCTATATGCAAATCAGTCTGACCCTGTGCCTTATGGGAACAGTCCAGCCCGAACTGCCAAGCCATATCTTCCCTGGACCAGAAACAAGCATCCTGGGACCGGTTTCGGATTCATAATCCTCATCAGCCAGGCTATCTTGAATCCAGTGGCCAAGTGAACAAGGGACTCACGTCTGAGCATACCCTGCCACACTTAGGGCGAACAAAGCGATACAAAAGGGGATGATGGACGGAGCGTTTGTATAAATCAAACACTCACCCCCAGTCAACTGATCTGGGTTTAATCCATCACCAGTCTTTAGTTCACTCAGCCACCCCAGTTCAGACATGGCTATATGCAAATCAGTCTGACCCTGTGCCTTATGGGAACAGTCCAGCCCGAACTGCCAAGCCATGTCTTCCCTGGACCAGAAACAAGCATCCTGGGACCGGTTTCGGATTCATAATCCTCATCAGCCAGGCTATCTTGAATCCAGTGGCCAAGTGAACAAGGGACTCACGTCTGAGCATACCCTGCCACACTTAGGGTGAACAAAGCGATACAAAAGGGGATGATGGACGGAGTGTTTGTATAAATCAAACACTCACCCCTAGTCAACTGATCTGGGTTTAATCCATCACCATTATTTAGTTCACTCAGCCACCCCAGTTCAGACATGGCTATATGCAAATCAGTCTGACCCTGTGCCTTATGGGAACAGTCCAGCCCGAACTGCCAAGCCATGTCTTCCCTGGACCAGAAACAAGCATCCTGGGACCGGTTTCGGATTCATAATCCTCATCAGCCAGGCTATCTTGAATCCAGTGGCCAAGTGAACAAGGGACTCACGTCTGAGCATACCCTGCCACACTTAGGGCAAACAAAGCGATACAAAAGGGGATGATGGACGGAGCGTTTGTATAAATCAAACACTCACCCCCAGTCAACTGATCTGGGTTTAATCCATCACCATTCTTTAGTTCACTCAGCCACCCCAGTTCAGACATGGCTATATGCAAATCAGTCTGACCCTGTGCCTTATGGGAACAGTCCAGCCCGAACTGCCAAGCCATGTCTTCCCTGGACCAGAAACAAGCATCCTGGGACCGGTTTCGGATTCATAATCCTCATCAGCCAGGCTATCTTGAATCCAGTGGCCAAGTGAACAAGGGACTCACGTCTGAGCATACCCTGCCACACTTAGGGCGAACAAAGCGATACAAAAGGGGATGATGGACGGAGCGTTTGTATAAATCAAACACTCACCCCCAGTCAACTGATCTGGGTTTAATCCATCACCATTCTTTAGTTCACTCAGCCACCCCAGTTCAGACATGGCTATATGCAAATCAGTCTGACCCTGTGCCTATTGGGAACAGTCCAGCCCGAACTGCCAAGCCATGTCTTCCCTGGACCAGAAACAAGCATCCTGGGACCGGTTTCGGATTCATAATCCTCATTAGCAGAAGGGTCAGACAAGAGAACAGTAACTTTCTAAAAGTGCTGTTCTCAAACACAGGATTTAAAAACAACCTTTCCTAAAAGATGTGTTATTAAATTCTGAGTTCGGGGATACTAGATACTTATGTCCTATCTTGTTCCTATGGGAAGAAATGCTGTTAACCACTGTAGCCAGCATCCCCCATGTTAACCTATGGAGCAAGATAGCCTTACAGTAGTGAAAAACGAAAATGGCTGCCATTCACTACCAGAGCATGTCACCTGCACTAGTACATGCTCTACCTTTTACATACACTGCACCCTGCCCAGGGGGGTACCTTGGGCCTTCCATAGGGGTGACTGATGTGCACAAAAAGGGAAGGGTTAGGCCTGGTCAGTGGGGACACTGACCAGGAGGACACGGCAGTTCTAAACTGCCCATAGGCACTGCAGTGGCAGGCCTTAGACACTATTTTAGAGCTACTCCTGTGGGTGGCACAATCAGTGCTGCAGGGCCACTAGTAGCATTTGTCATCACCTGCCCTGGCACACCCAGTGCACTTTACTAGGGACTTCGTGGTGATACATATATGCCAAACATGTATATCCAATCAGAATAACAATTTACACAGAGAGCATATGCACCTTAGCACTGATCAGCAGTGGTAAAGTGCGCAGAGTCCTATTGCCAACAGCCACGGGTCAGGAAAAATAAGGGAGGAAGAAGCAAAAAGTTTGAGGATGACCCTGCAAGAAGGGCCAGTTCCAACACAACTGATAATGAAAATGGTAGCCACTGATAAAACAGAACATGAAGGAGTAACTATTCTTCTGTCCAAGAAATTACAGTTAAAATTAGACTCTTTGGAAAAATCAATATCTAAGACTGCTGGTTTGGAAAATACTTTATATGTATCAGTAAACTGTCGGGTAATATTAAGGCGTAATTTAGATGTTGAGAAAGGTTTAGTAAATGGAGCAATGGGAAAAGTTGTTGACTTTGTTAGTTATCAAAACAGAGATGGAATTACATTTTTGACCATTACATTTGATCAGATTGAAGAGGTGAAACAGATTCTACATTGTGGTGTTCGTTTCTTGCTTGTAAAATATTTGTATGTTCGTAGAAAACAGTTTACTGTTTGTTTAGCATATGCAGTGACCATTCATAAATCTCAAGGTTAAAATGTTGACAGTGTTTTGGTGAATATTGGAAGTTCTGTATTTAAAGAGGGTATGGCAAATGTTGCATTGTCTCAGGTAAGGACATTATCTGGATTGTATTTGATTGATTTTGATGAGGAAAAAGTTAGTGCAGATGTAAATTGTGTAAAAGAGTATAATAGGTTAAGAAGACTCTATGCTCCTAACTTAGGTGAATATTCTATTTACGAAAAATGTTTGATCTGTCCAAAACGAAAATGTGTGAATCATTCTACTGAGGTTACAAAGAAGAAAAGAATGATGAGGCTGGAAAGAAAATGGAAGTGGACATGACTGCTAATATTCTAGGATATCAGTTAGAAAATAGTTCAGGTATCAACTGCTATGCTAATGTAATCGTGAACGTTGTGTTTGTTTTAGAAAATCTACAGCATACAATTATGGAAAAGTGTGAAAAAAGATTCTGTTTTTTGTTACATTATGGTTTTGAAAAGTTGAAAACTGACAAAATGAAAATCCATACTGCTTCTGGCGTGCGGAATCTTCTGGATATATGTTCTGGTTCTTCACAGTTTACACAGAATGTACAGCAAGATGCTCAGGAACTTCTTATGTTTATGCTTGCAGTATTGGAAGATGAAGGAATACAAATTGAAAATCTGTCTGGACTACGTTACCGATGGGATCATACATGTGACAGATGTTCATGTTCATCTACCACTAAAATAGACACTGAACGATTCATATACTTGACAATACCAGATTGCAAAACAGTGTCTTTCAATGAATTTGTCAAATCAGCTAATCAAGATATAGAATGTACTCAGATGGACAATACAACATTTTAATGCTGCAACATTGTAGAGCGGATGGAACAAAATTGGAGGAAAAAAAAAATTGTGGCGGGTCAAGTGTCAATTTTAGGAAGAACTTTTAGTACACTGGCTATTGTTTTCCACGATGGACCTACTTGAACATCTGGACACTACAGTGTGCATTTAAAATGCAATAAAGGATGGACACTTTGCAATGATGCACATTTAGAGTTCAAATGTCGGCTGCCTTATGAATTACCAAATTAATCTCTAATATTTCTGATGCCAAAATTCTGAGAAAATGTCAACATAAATTAATCAGTACACTGTGGATATTTTCACTACAAATGATTTCACAAACATCATTCGGCCTATTGGGAAGGTGTCAATATGAATTCAGAAGTTTATTTTAGATATCCTCAATGCATATCATTTCAGAAACATCATTCGGCCAATTGGGAAGATGTCGAGAATTACTGTTTGAATTATTGATTCTGTTCTTTGATATTGCATTTTGAAAATTGTGTTCGGAAGAAGGTGCTTATATATTTGATCTTAGTACTATATACAACATAATGAGGGTGTTCATTTGTGAAAATGTAAATAGATATTTGAGTTTCTTGTAGATATTTTGAACACAGGTATGGTTTTTTTTTAATAATCTTGTTGACTGTATTTTTTTTCCCGCTGTCATAGGATGATCAATATTGAAATCACTGTGAATGGTGAAATTCAATAGAATCTGAAGACAGCAAAAAAGGCAAACTGAATATGTTATGTAATTGTAAAATTATTTTGTGTTCTTAAAACGTGATTGTACGAGAGTATGGAAACTGTATCGGTGATTACTGAACTGTAAGGCTGCTGCATGGTTGTTTTATGAATGTTTCGGCAGTGGAGTGGAGTCTGATTTAATGAATTCATGGATTATAGCTGGGTGATTGGAGGTGTGCACGAGGAGTGACAGAGTGATTGCTGGAGTGCATGGGTACTAACTGGGTAATTGGAGGAGTGAATCAGAAGTGTGTAGGTGGTTAGAGATCTGCATGGGTAGTGCATGCAGGGTTGTAGAAGTGCACGAGTTAGTGCCGGAGTCATTGCATGAGTACATGGGTAGTGACTGGATCATTAGAATACTGCAACGAGAGTGCATGGTGAATGTATAAGTGCTTGGGTATTGGCGGAGTGATTGGATAAGTACATGATGCTGGACGTGGGATTGGAGGAGAGCCTGGGAAGTCATGGGCGGGATTGCTTGAGTGCATGGGTACTACCTGGGTAATTGGTGGAGTAAATCAGTAGCGCATAGATGGTTAGAGGTCTGCATATGTAGTGCATGGAAAATTATTGCAGTGCATGTGCTAGTGCCTGAGTCATTGCATTAGTACATGGGTAGTGACTGGATGATTATAGTACTGCAAACAGAGTGCAAAATGAATGTATATGTGCTTGGGTTTTGGCATAGTGATTGAATAAGTACATGGTGCTGGATGGATAATTGGAGGAGTGCACGAGGGGAGTGACAGAGGTATTGCTGGAGTGCATGGGTACTACCTGGGTAATTGGAGGAGTGAATCAGTAGTGTGTAGGTGGTTAGATGTCTGCATGGGTAGTGCATGGAGGATTATAGCAGTGCACAAGTCAGTGTCTAAGGCATTGCATGAGTCCATGGGTAATGACTGGATGATTAGAGTACTGCAAAGAGAGTGCATGGTGAATGTATAAGTGCTTGGAATAGGTGAATATTCTATTTACGAAAAATGTTTGATCTGTCCAAAACAAAAATGTGCGAATCATTCTACTGAGGTTACAAAGAAGAAAAGAATGATGAGGCTGGAAAGAAAATGGAAGTGGACATGACTGCTAATATTCTAGGATATCAGTTAGAAAATAGTTCAGGTATCAACTGCTATGCTAATGTAATCGTGAATGTTGTGTTTGTTTTAGAAAATCTACAGCATACAATTATGGAAAAGTGTGAAAAAAGATTCTGTTTTTTGTTACATTATGGTTTTGAAAAGTTGAAAACTGACAAAATGAAAATCCATACTGCTTCTGGCGTGCGGAATCTTCTGGATATATGTTCTGGTTCTTCACAGTTTACACAGAATGTACAGCAAGATGCTCAGGAACTTCTTATGTTTATGCTTGCAGTATTGGAAGATGAAGGAATACAAATTGAAAATCTGTTTGGACTAGGTTACCGATGGGATCATACATGTGACAGATGTTCATGTTGATCTACCACTAAAATAGACACTGAACGATTCATATACTTGACAATACCAGATTGCAAAACAGTGTCTTTCAATGAATTAGTCAAATCAGCTAATCAAGATATAGAATGTACTCAGATGGACAATACAACATTTTAACGCTGCAACATTGTAGAGCGGATGGAACAAAATTGGAGGAAAAAAAAAATGATGGCGGGTCAAGTGTCAATTTTAGGAAGAACTTTTAGTACACTGGCTATTGTTTTCCACGATGGACCTACTTGAACATCTGGACACTACACTGTGCATTTAAAATGCCATAAAGGATGGACACTTTGCAATGATGAACATTTAGAGTTCAAATGTCGGCTGCCTTATGAATTACCAAATTCATCTCTAATATTTCTGATGCCAAAATTCTGAGAAAATGTCAACATAAATTAATCAGTACACTTTGGATATTTTCACTACAAATGATTTCACAAACATCATTCGGCCTATTGGGAAGGTGTCAATAAGAATTCAGAAGTTTATTTTAGATATCCTCAATGCATATCATTTCAGAAACATCATTCGGCCAATTGGGAAGATGTCGAGAATTACTGTTTGAATTATTGATTCTGTTCTTTGATATTGCATTTTGAAAATTGTGTTCGGAAGAAGGTGCTTATATATTTGATCTTAGTACTATATACAACATAATGAGGGTGTTCATTTGTGAAAATGTAAATAGATATTTGAGTTTCTTGTAGATATTTTGAACACAGGTATGTTTTTTTTTAATAATCTTGTTGACTGAATTTTTTTTTCCCGCTGTCATAGGATGATCAATATTGAAATCACTGTGAATGGTGAAATTCAATAGAATCTGAATACAGCAAAAAAGGCAAACTGAATATGTTATGTAATTGTAAAATTATGTTGTGTTCTTAAAACTATACAATTATATGTAATACCAGGACTTTTTTCTTCTCTTTTGCAGACCAAACTACTAAACTTAAAAATATTTTAAATTTAAATTACAAAAAAAGAAGTGAAAACATGTTTCAATCAGTTTCATATCTACATCAAAACAGGTAAGATTAAGTCACCCAAGCACTTCCCATGCACTGCTACAATCACCCATCCAGCACCATGTACTTATCCAATCATCCGCCAATACCCATACACTTATACTTTAACCATGCACTCTTTTTGCAGGACTCTTATCATTCAGTCACTACCCATGTACTCAGGCAATGACTCAGGCACTAACACATGAACTCCTACAATACTCCACGCACTACAGATGCAGACCTTTAATCACCTACACACTACTGATTCACTCCTCCAATTACCTAGGTAGTACCCATGTACACCAGCAATCCCCAGTCTCTCCCCACGAACTCCTCCAATCACCCATCCAGCACCATGTACTTATCCAATCCCTATGCCAATACCCAAGCACTTGTATATTCACTATGCACTCTCTTTGTAGTACTCTAAGCATACAGTCACTACCCATGTACTCATGCAATGACCCAGGCCCTAACATGTGCACTGCTACAATGATATGTGTACTTTCCATGCAGCCTTCCAACCACCTACACCTACTGATTCACTCTTCCAATTACCCAGGTAGTACCCATGCACTCCAGAAATCCCCCTGTCACTCCCCATGCACTCCTACAATCATCCATCCAGCACCATGTACTTAACCAATCACTATGCCAAAACCCAAGCACTTATACATTCACCATGCACTCTGTTTGCAGTACTCTAATCATAAAGTCACTACCCATGTATTCATGCAATAACTCAGGCACTACAACAATCTTCTATGCACTACATATGCAGACCTCTAACCACCTACACATTACTGATTTACTCCACCAATTACCCAGGTAGTACACATGCACTCTAGCAATCCCACCCAAGACTTCCCAGGCTCTCCTCCAATCCCTTGTCCAGAACCATGTACTTATCCAATCGCTCCGGCAATATCCAAGCACTTATACATTCACCATGCACTCTCTTTGCAGTACTCTAATCATCCAGTCACTACCCATGGACTCATGCAATGCCTTAGACACTGACTTGTGCACTGCTATAATCCTCCATGCACTACCCATGCAGACATCTAACCACCTACACACTACTGATTCACTCCTCCAATTACCCAGGTAGTACCCATGCACTCCAGCAATACCTCTGTCACTCCCCTCGTGCACTCCTCCAATTATCCATCCAGCACCATGTACTTATTCAATCACTATGCCAAAACCCAAGCACATATACATTCACTTTGCACTCTGTTTGCAGTACTCTAATCATCCAGTCACTACCCATGTACTAATGCAATGACTCAGGCACTAGGACATGCACTGCAACAATTTTCCATGCACTACATATGCAGACCTCTAACCATCTATGCGCTACTGATTTACTCCACCAATTACCCAGGTAGTACCCATGCACTCTAGCAATCCCGCCCATGACTTCCCAGGCTCTCCTCCAATCCCTCGTCCAGCATCATGTACTTATCCAATCACTCCGCCAATACCCAAGCACTTATACATTCACCATGCACTCTCGTTGCAGTATTCTAATGATCCAGTCACTACCCATGTACTCATGCAATGACTCCGGCACTAACTCGTGCACTTCTACAACCCTGCATGCACTACCCATGCATATCTCTAACCACCTACACACTTCTGATTCACTCCTCCAATTACCCAGTTAGTACCCATGCACTCCAGCAATCACTCTGTCACTCCTCGTGCACACCTCCAATCGCCCAGCTATAAACCATGAATTCATTAAATCACACTCCACTCCACTGCCGAAACATTCATAAAACAACCATGCAGCAGCCTTACAGTTCAGTAATCACCGATACAGTTTCCATACTCTCGTACAATCACTCAGGTAATTTTTCTTTTTTTAACCAGTAGAGGTGATTTCGTGAGAACCATTTATTTTTCTTCAGAAAAATTGTAAATTCCTTTTGTTATTTTTTTACTTTTTAAACTTTTTTTGTGTTTTTTTAATTTTATAACAAAAATGACGATCAGGACATGATCTCACCAACATAAACAAAAGCACATTATAAATAGAAGAATTAACATTAATGTGCTTTCAGAGCAGCAAATATAACATCCAGACACTACCCTACCATACAGACTGTGATGTCGCACTTTACACAACGAACAGCAGCATTTATCAAAATTCAGGCATAATGTGGGACCTTGGAGTAGATGCAAGCTGTGCTGATGTTTATGGAGCATTTCTTTCTCTTTCGGCAGCAGCATTCAATTGTCTTCTGCTCTCCTCTCTTACGAGGTGCACAGGATGTGTGGTCTTCAAATGCTTCTTCATGTTGCTGGTACAGCACAAATATTTTTTCTCAGATCCTCTCGACAATATTTTCTTACAGATTCTGCAAGTAACTTCTTCACACGTTCACTTTTTTATCGCCCTCCGGAACGCTGAAAAAAGTCCACACAATGCTTTATTTTTTCTTCTTGTTCTGTTCTTTCATCTGTTCTTCCTCCTCCATGGCCAGAGGATCAATCTCAGCAAAACTTGAAGCCATTTTTGTTTAATAAAATAAACAAATACACAAAAATGGAAAAAGTTTTAAAGAGATCTGGGAAACAGGTCTTGTCTCTATCAAAGACAAAAAATAAGGGGAACATCAAGAGGATGGATCCTCCCTCTTCCACAATGAACTTTATTTAAACCACTCAGATTTTTTCAGAACACCTCTCTGCAACGCAGCCCCCTGGCGCATACTGAAGATTCCTGTTGGGCTAGTTGGCCCCCAAGGACCCCAGTATTCAAACCATAGGTACATAGATGTTATAGTTAGAAATTAGCATTTAAAACATCGTTGAAACTCACTGAAAAAAACATAGGTTTCATGAGTGCTATAGTTAGCTGAACATTCCACTCATACAAAACCATAGAAATTCCTCTGTTATAGTTAGTTCTGCTAACTATAACTCGCGCGCCAGCAAGGCACTGCTGATGATGTCACATATTACATCATTCATGACATGGTCAGTGGCATCACTGATGACATCTCAGATGACATCGCTGATAACATCATCCGAGTGACAATTTGATACACCTCATCACACACTAGTAAAACCTTTGATCACTCACCGTAAAATACAGAGTACCATTTTTGAAACCATTCACACACCAATTCCAGTTACTACATACCCACTCACTGATTCCTAGGTCCACACCCATAGAATCACTCATACATTCTGTCACTGATCAATAGAACACTAACAAATGCACTCATACACCCATATCCACATTGACACATTAGCACTCATCCTAGTTGGTTATGCAGTCATCCTACTCACTCATGCAAACAATCAATCACACTTACATTTTCTCAACTACATAGTTATCAAAACACCAACTAATGTATTCATAAAGATAGTAACTCATACTTTGTGTCTTCTAAAATCAGTATTACAAGTATACACTCATCCATACAATCACTGACTCTTAGGTATAGTTATTTATATAAGTGGTAAGTGGACTGTGGCAGCGTCCCTACCGCTTTTAAACCTAAGCGCATTTGCGTGTAGCTCGCATGCTTTGCGGCGCGTGAGCGTTTTAATGCTTTTTTAATTCTGCACATTACTTTCTCCTCACCTGGCTGGGAAGCTGCTTGCACAGCGTGTTGTCAGCGTGTTGTCTGTCCCTCCACACTTTGCTCGGCTGAGCTTCGTTAGGCGGACTACGGAGTGCTGGACTCGCCCCTCCCTCCCGCCTCGGTCTGACGCCGGTGATTAGCGCCGTTTGAGCAGAGGGCGTGGAGGGTCCGAGCCAGGCACTTCCGGTAGGGAACAGCAGCGCTCTAGTTGTTGCGACGCTGGGGGGGATATAAGGCACTGGATACAGGAGCCTTGCGTGGTAAGTGGACTGTGGCAGCGTCCCTACCGCTTTTAAACCTAAGCGCATTTGCGTGTAGCTCGCATGCTTTGCGGCGCGTGAGCGTTTTAATGCTTTTTTAATTCTGCACATTACTTTCTCCTCACCTGGCTGGGAAGCTGCTTGCACAGCGTGTTGTCAGCGTGTTGTCTGTCCCTCCACACTTTGCTCGGCTGAGCTTCGTTAGGCGGACTACGGAGTGCTGGACTCGCCCCTCCCTCCCGCCTCGGTCTGACGCCGGTGATTAGCGCCGTTTGAGCAGAGGGCGTGGAGGGTCCGAGCCAGGCACTTCCGGTAGGGAACACCAGCGCTCTAGTTGTTGCGACGCTGGGGGGGATATAAGGCACTGGATACAGGAGCCTTGCGTGGTAAGTGGACTGTGGCAGCGTCCCTACCGCTTTTAAACCTAAGCGCATTTGCGTGTAGCTCGCATGCTTTGCGGCGCGTGAGCGTTTTAATGCTTTTTTAATTCTGCACATTACTTTCTCCTCACCTGGCTGGGAAGCTGCTTGCACAGCGTGTTGTCAGCGTGTTGTCTGTCCCTCCACACTTTGCTCGGCTGAGCTTCGTTAGGCGGACTACGGAGTGCTGGACTCGCCCCTCCCTCCCGCCTCGGTCTGACGCCGGTGATTAGCGCCGTTTGAGCCGAGGGCGTGGAGGGTCCGAGCCAGGCACTTCCGGTAGGGAACAGCAGCGCTCTAGTTGTTGCGACGCTGGGGGGGATATAAGGCAGATGTGCTGTCGTCAGCGCAGCGGACGAGCGCAGCGGGCGCGACGAAGGCGCGCCGGAGTTGCGCCTGAGTTAAGCCCGTCTGCGCCCGTCCGCGGCCGATTGCGGCCCAGGGCCAGACCTCTTGCCTCTTCATCCTGTCAAGTCTGCTGGAGTCGAGATGATTTACTTCTCCTCCGCAGAGAGCTGCGTGGGCTTTGCCCTCACAGCATTGAGGCAGGGAACAACGCGGGCTGCAGCCACTGTGATTACACCTTCAACACAGGTAAAGCACTAACCGCAGGCCAGCATACTTTGGTATGTGGTCTACTAAACGTACGCTCACTACGAAAACACTCCCTCGACATTCATGACCTTCTCACTGGGAAACAATGGGATCTGTTTTTCCTTACGGAAACCTGGCTTGACCAAGACTCCATGCCGGAGATCATTGAGGCCATTCCAGAAGGTTACTGCCTGCAAAGGCTAGATCGAATACGGGGGAGAGGGGGCGGCATAGCCATTGTTGCTCGACAAGACTATCAATGTCAGCTAGATCGCACTGTGATTGACGACAGTGAGGCTGGCGCCTTTTCCATTTCTATTAATGGTTGTTTTACTTTGAAAGGCTTGTTAATTTATCGCCCCCCAGGCTCCACTGCAGCCTTCATTGAAAAGTTAGTGGAAGGCGTCACAGAAGCTGCTTTACGCTCAGACAAATACCTGGTCCTGGGGGATCTTAACTTACATCTAGATACCCCCACGGACAGGGTGGCGAGTGAGCTATGCCATACGATGGCTAGCTTACAATTCGAACAGAAGGTATTGCAACCCACCCATAAGTTGGGCCACCTTCTAGACCCAGTTTTTGCTAACTGGAGCCAAGTGGATGCCCAAACCCCGATACCCATTGCATGGTCTGACCATCTCCTTGTCCCCTTTACCATCGAAATACAGGGACCACGTCCCAATGACCGACCCGCTGATAAACATCTTAGGCGCAGATGGACAGCGTTCTCCCAGGCCAAATTCAACCTGGCACTCACCGAGAAAGGTCATCCTGGGGGCGATGGGGTTGATGAAATTAATTCCAATCTTGACCACCGCATTTTGGAAGCCCTGAATCAGGTGGCACCTTTGGGTATGGCGAAATTAGGGGGCCGAGTGCAACGATCGGCACCTTGGTACAATGAAGATCTGCGAACGGCCAAAGCAACATGTAAACGTGCCGAAAGGCAATGGAGGATAGCCTATTCCACGCAGGCCAAAACAATTTACATAGATTGCAGACGTGCCTATCACACGCTGATTAGGAAGGCCAAATCATTGTACTACTGCAATAAGATAGAGGAAGCAAAGCAGTCCACCAAGGAGCTTTTCTCTATTTATAAATCTATTGCAATAGGAAAAGCCGCCACAGTGCCTAAGAAACTCTGCACCACGGAGGGCTGCAATCGAATTGCTGAGTTCTTTGCAACTAAGGTCTCCAATATTTACAATTCCTTCCCCCAGGGGATAGACAATGGTCCTATCCCCTCGGAATTCCCAAGATTGAAAGGGGAACATCAGCTAACCACTTTTGTTACTCCTTCCACTACGGAGCTTCTCCGTATTTGTGGATCCATAAAATCCGGTTCCCCTAGAGATCCGACCACTCCCAGTCGGCTAAAGGACAGTCTGCCAGTACTGGAGCCCTATGTGCGGCAGCTACTGGACATCTCCTTTGAGTCTCAGGTGGTCCCGAAGGCCTGGAAACAGGCAGTGGTACTTCCTCTGCAAAAAAAGACCAACGTTAGCTTCGAAAAGTTGGATAACCTCCGTCCTATTTCCCTCCTTCCCTATATGGCGAAGGTGGCGGAAAAAATAGCCAACATACAGCTTATGCAGTTCGTGGGGACGGCGTCGCTACTCCACGACTCGCAATTTGGCTTCCGCCCCCGTCATTCGACGGAGTCTGCTCTCCTCGTGGCAGTGGAAGCTCTCAGACAGGGAGTAGACGAGGGCCAAACGATGGCATTGATCCTACTAGACTTAAGCGCAGCATTCGACACTGTAGCACATTCCACCCTGCTACAGTGTCTGAATGGAGGAGGGGTGACAGGAGCTGCGCTTGGTTGGATCAAGTCCTTCCTTTCTGAGAGGTGCTTCCAAGTCAGATTGGGTGACTGCTATTCTAGGGAGATTGAGTTGGGCCAGGGCGTACCTCAGGGTTCGTCCCTGAGCCCAACTCTATTCAACATCTATGTCTCCCCCCTGGCGACTATCGTGGAGGGGCATGGTCTCCGCTTGGTGTCCTACGCCGATGACACGCAGTTGGTCATCTCCCTATCGCGCGCGCCCGGACTTGCGGCGGACATCTTCAGGAACTGCATGAAAGATCTTGCTGCCTGGATGACTGCAAACTGTTTAAAGTTGAACGGGAGCAAGACCGAGGTGCTCGTGGTGGGGGGTGCACCATCTGCGTGGTCGTCGGCGTGGTGGCCACCTTGTCTGGGGGAAGTTCCTGCTCCCTGCCGTGAGGCAAGGAACCTTGGCGTGTGGCTGGACAAGGACCTTACTTTCGGCCCACAGGTCGGTCGGGTGGCAGGGATATGCTTCAGTGTTCTGAGAGCCCTTAGGAAAGTATTAGATCTGCTTCCCATTTCTGCTCGTCAGACACTGGTGCATGCCTTGGTCACCTCCCGACTTGATTATGGGAACCTGCTCTATTTGGGGGCCACAGGCAGGGTCATCGGCCGCCTGCAGGTTCTTCAAAATGCGGCAGCGCGGTTGGTCCTCAGACTCTCTAGGAGGTCATCCGCCAAATCAGCCTTACGGGCCCTCCACTGGCTCCCCATTGAGAGGAGAGTGGAGTTTAAGGCCCTTGCCACTTGTCATCGTATCTTGAGCGGCAAAGCACCTTTTCCGCTCCAAGGTCTATTATCCCATTATGAGCCTGCACGCAGCCTTCGGTCCTCGCAGACCGGGCTGTTAAAAGTTCCAAGAATATTCAAAGCTCGTATGGGAGGTAGATCCTTTAGATACCTTGCTCCCAAATGCTGGAATAATCTTCCGCTGGAACTTCGGCTTGAACCCTCCGAAGTCCAGTTTAGGAAAAAACTTAAAACGCACCTTTTCAGCAAATAGCTTGGTTGGGAGGAGGGGGGACAGTCACTCCACTTGTCATAGCGCGGGGACACGCCAGTGGCGTAACCAGGCGCTTAATAAATGCCCATTAATAATAATAATAATAATATACAACTCTCACATACACTGCCTTTTATTTTTCTACTTCGTTGGAGATGTACCAATGAGACATATTCGCTCATCAACACACCCATAAACACACTCACTCACCCAAACAACTGTTTCCACATGCACTCTTAAACTCATACACCTAGTCAATCAACCACTCACACATCTATGCACAGACTCACACCCTGACCCATCCACATACACACTCAGTTTCCCATTCAAATACTCAGCCAACTAATCAATAACTAATATAGACACTCATGTAACTAGTGATCAACTGATGTAGCAGGTTACACAACAACAGACAGAGTGATACAGACATTCACAGTTTAGTCGCCATAGAAATTCCTCTGTTATAGTTAGTTGTGCTAACTAGAACTCGCGAACCCGCAATGCACTGCTGATGATGTCACATATTACATCATTCATGACATTGTCAGTGACATCACTGACATCATCCAGTAAATTTGGTTTTGTTTGAAATTTAAATATCTGATATATATATACATACCAATCTGTATTGAAGCTTGAGTGGATATATAACTGTCTGGCTGGAAGATTTAGAAGCTGTCTGACTGTTTAAGTGAGTAATTAAATGTGTCTCGATAAATATTTGGGTCAGTAACCAAACTATGTGAATGTGTGTATCACTGTCTCTGTTGTTGTATAACCTGCTGCATCAATTGCAGTATAACCTGCTGCATCAATTGGTCACTGGGTGTCTATATTAGTTATTGATTAGTTGGCTGAGTAATTGTAAGGGAGACTGAGTGTATCTGTGGTTGGGTGGGGGAGTTGTAACTCTATGCATAGATGTGTGAGTGGTGTATTGTCTAGGCATATGGGTTTAGGAGTGTTTATTGAAACAGTTGTTTGGGTGTCTGAGTGTGTTTATTTGTGTGTTGGTAAGTGAATATATGTGTCAATGGTATATCTCCAATAAAGTAGAAAAAAAGGCATTGTATATGAGAGTTGGTGTATATAAATAAGTATATGTAAGAGTTAGTGATTGTGAGAGTAACTGTATGAATGAATGTGTGTATAATTGTAATAGTGATTCTTTAACATAGTAACTATGATTTACTATGTGTGTGTATAAATCAGGTGTTGTGTGTATAACTGTGTAGGTGAGTAAATGTAAGTGTGTTTGATTCTTTTCATGAGTGAGTAGCATCACTGCATAACCAACTAGGATGACTGCTGATGTGTCAATGTCTATATAGGTGTATGAGAACATTTGATAGTGTTACCATTGATCAGTGACTGCAGTATAAGTGATTCTGTGGGTGTATGGACAGTTGTGTGTGTAGACTTAGGAATTGGTGAGTGCCTATGTAGTAACTGGTATGTGTGTGAATGCTTTCAAATATGGTACTCTGTATTTTACAGTGAGTGATCAAAGGTTATACTAGTATGTAATGAAGTGTATCAGATTGTCACGTGGATGATGTCATCTGTAATGTCATTTGAGATGTCATCAGTGATGTCATTGACCATGTCATAATTGATGCAATATGTGACATCATCAGCAGTGCCTTGCAGTCGCGCGAGTTATAGTTAGCACAACTAACTATAACGGAGGAATTTTTATGGTTTTGTATGAGGGAAATGTCCAGCTAACTATAACACTCATGAAACCTATGTTTTTTCCAGTGAATTTCAAAGGTTTTTTAAATGCTAATTCCTAACTATAACGTCTCTTAAACTTATGGTTTTTACAGTGAATTTCAAAGGTTTTTTAAATGCTCATTTCTAACTATAACGTCTCTGAAATCTATGTTTTTTTAGTGAATTTCAAAGGTTTTTTAAATGCTATTTTTTAAGTGCAATAGTAGTTATACCTATTTTTTGTACTGAATTTCTACCGTTTTTTAACTATTTATTTATGAATATTGTATTTATTAAACAAACTATTTTTCAGAAAATTGCACAAAAAAATTAAAATACATTTAAAACTGAAATATTTTTAACTATTTTTTTTTCAACATTTTGGGGGGAGTTGCGCAACCAACGCGTACCTATTGCAGCGGGTCCGCGTATTCTACCTGCCATTTTGGAAAAGTCGTGAAGGATCCGCGTAAGGTGAGCGACAAGTGCGTTTTTTTTTCAGTTACATCATATACGCACAATGTTATGTAGTGTGTGCGACCGGTATGCCACCGGTCCGCGACTCCTGCTCCTGCGTATTCACAACACATGCGTATTATGGTACGCGATGACTGCGCGGTGGTGAGCTCCACGTGATGTCATATACATGCTGGGGCGCGCTGGGTGCGCGACATCCTTGAAATTTTTTATGTTCTAAAATTATATGTACGTGTCTTTAATGTACATATTAGGGCAAAAGATTATCTAAGGTATTCATAAAAATTATATATTTCTACTTGTAATGAACTTATATTATTTTTAAATATATTTTTGCGAAGTCGCACTGGGTGCGCGCTTCTTGAACGCACGATGCGCGGATCCCACGTGACCTCAAAAATAATATTTGATTGGTTCATAACATTTCCCACTGTAACTGTTGAAGGACCTCATCCATTTTAATTATTCTGTTTCAGGCAGTTGATGAGAGACATCTCTTCTTCTTCCGGAGCTGGTTTTGGAATTTTTTTGATGTTTTAAAAAAATTGCATTGTAGAAATGGCATCTGTTTCGCAGGCTCCTCATCATTCTTCAGATAAAGATATCTTAAAGGAAGATCCACCCAAGCAGAGGCCTGAATCAGTGGTATGGAAATTTTTCACCTTTCCTGCCGGAGAAAAAAAGGTCAACGCATGAAAAGTCACATGCTTGCTGTGTGACAGGGTCTTGTCGCAAGGCAGTGACAAGAAATACTCCTGTGGAACAGCGAGTATGTATAAACATCTGCGGATCATTATCTGGCACGAGAAGAAATGAGGCGTGCAGGATAAATCCACCACAAGGCATTGCTAGCACCTCTGGAGCGTCCACTTCAGCACGACCAGTAGACATTCGCCCAGAATTTGCTTTTCTGCAGCAGCACTGCACTAAGTGCAAAACCATCATCTGTTATGGTGAACAGTCAGTGGACGATATTTGTGCAGCTCAACGGAACCACAAATGCAAATGTTTTTTATTTTGTGTTTTTGAAATTATGTTGAATTCCAAAAGCTAACTGTTTACTTAGTTCCTTTTTTGTTAATTTTTTTAAAACACCAAAAAAAGTACAACATTGTTAAAAAGCTAAAAAATATATAGAAAACAAAAAACAAGTTCAGCACTACCTTATCTGGTTTAAAAAAAGAACTATAATTGCATGGTAATGTCTGAAAGTTTGGTTGAATATATGTGTAGAGCATGATTGACTGACAAAATGCATTTGTACTCCATGGTGATTTTATAGGGTCAGATCTATGAGGCAGTGCTGCAGGATGACACTGCAAGCCCTTAAGATGCACCACGCTGCGGCACTTCTGAATCACAGGGATATGACATATTTACATGAATATGTCGCAATTCTGTGCTCTCTCTGCACTAGCACACTAACTGCAGCCATGCAGTGACCTAGGCAATCTTACACCATGGTGCACGGATATCTGTGTCGTGGGGAGATTGTTTTTGTGCAGGAAGGGACTACTTCCTGCACAAAAACAACCCCTAAAGGCCTTTTTACTCCTTCAATGTGTGCCGTGGACTGCAGCATGCATTGAAAGAGGAAAACGCGAGGAGAAATGAAAACATTTCTCCTTGTTGTGCCTCACTACACCACCTCTAGGGTGGCGCACCATTCACATGTTTCTACAGATTTACATGTTCTCGTAAGTCTTGAGATGTGTTATTCCATGGGTGTTGTGTGGGAACAGACACACAAAACACCCATTGAATGCCCCTTCAACGCAAAGTGCTGCGTTTGAATGGGTTGTATTTTCAAGGAAAGAAAAAGCCATGCAGGGTGGCTTTTCCTCTCCTTGTAAATATGGAGGAGTCGGCAGCGCCATCACTACGTTACAAAAAGTGACGTACTGGTGGCGCAGGGGGTTTGAAAATCTGCCCCATAAGTGCTTAGGTATTGGCAGAGTGATACAATAAGTACAACGTGCTGGATGACTGATTGACAAACTGCATGAGACTGACAAGAGGTATCCTAGGCTGCATGAGTACTACTTCAGTATTTAGAGGAGTGTACCAATAGTATGTATCTGCTTAGAGGTTTGTAGGAATTGTGCACAGAAGATTGTACATGCACTTGTGTTGGTGCCCAGGTCATTCTATAAGAAGATCACTAGAATGATGACAGTGCTGCAAAGAGAGTGCTCACTTAATTTAAAAGTGCTTAGGTATTGTCTCAATGCCTGAGTCATTCTGCAAGTGCATAGACAGTGACTAGGTTCCTAGAGTGCTAGTAGTTGACAGCAGGATAAGTTTATAAGCACTTATGTTTCAGCAGAGTGATTAGATAAGGACATGCTTCTGTCAGGATGATTGTAGGAGTGGACACAGATTCACAGTGTGATTCCAGACAAGCATGACTATTACCTGGACTTTTGCAGGACTGACTCAGTAGTCTGCAAGGGGATAAGGGACCGGATATATTGTGCACATTTGACTGTTCCACTGCTTGTCTCAATGCCTGAGTCATTCTGCAAGTGCATAGACAGTGACTATGTTCCTAGAGTGCTAGTAGTTGACAGCAGGATACATTTATATGCGCTTATGTTTCAGCAGAGTGATTAGATAAGGAATTGCTTCTATCTTGATGATTGTAGGAGTGGACAGAGACTCACAGTGTGATTCCAGACAAGCATGACTATTACTTGGACTTTGGCAGGACTGACTCAGTAGTCTGCAAGGGGTTAAGGGACCACATACAATGTGCACATTTCACTGCACCACTGCTTGTCTCAATGCCTGAGTCATTCTGCAAGTGCATAGACGGTGACTGGGTTCCTGAGTGCTAGTAGTTGACAGCACGATAGGTTTATAAGCGCATTTGTTTCAGCAGAGTGATTAGATAAGAACATGCTTCTGTTGTGATGATTGTAGGAGTGGACACAGACTCACAGTGTGATTCCAGACAAGCATGACTATTACCTGGATTTTTGCAGGACTGACTCAGTAGTCTGCAAGGGGGTAAAGGACTGCATACATTGTGCACATTTGACTGTACCACTGCTTGTCTCAATGCCTGAGTCATTCTGCAAGTTCATAGATAGTGACTGAGTAGCTAGAGTGCTAGTAGTTGAAAGCAGGATACGTTTATAAGCGCTTATGTTTCAGCAGAGTGATTAGATAAGAGCATACTTCTCTCGGGATGATTGTAAGAGTTGACACAGCCTCACAGTGTGATTCCAGACAAGCATGACTATTACCTGGACTTTTGCAGGACTGACTCAGTAGTTTGCAAGGGGTTAAGGGACCGGATATATTGTGCACATTTGACTGTACCACTGCTTGTCTCAATGCCTGAGTCATTCTGCAAGTGCATAGACAGTGACTGGGTTCCTAGAGTGCTAGTAGTTGACAACACGATACGTTTATAAGCACTTATGTTTCAGCAGAGTGATTAGATAGGAACATGCTTCTGTTCGGATGATTGTAGGAGTGGACACAGACTCACAGTGTGATTCCAGACAAGCATGAATATTACCTGAACTTTTGCAGGACTGAGTCAGTAGTCTGCAAGGGGGTAAGGGACTGCATACATTGTGCACATTTGACTGTCCCACTGCTTGTCTCAATCCCTGAGTCATTCTGCAAGTGCATAGATAGTGACTGAGTTCCTAGAGTGCTAGTAGTTGACAGCAGGATAAGTTTATAAGCGCTTATGTTTCAGCAGAGTGATTAGATAAGGACATTCTTCTGTCGGGATGTTTGTAGGAGTGGACACAGACTCACAGTATGATTCCAGACAAGCATGACTATTACCTGGACTTTTGCAGGACTGACTCAGTAGTCTGCAAGAGGTAGAGGTGATAGAGCACGCGAGGCCACCCGGCCAATAGTTTTCGCCGTTTCCGGCTTCAGGGCCCATATACTTTTCAAATCACCATATACATCGATCGGGTGACTTCACGAGCTCTATCAAGTTGGTGTGTGTGTGTTCCCTGCTACCAAATTTCAGTGCACCCGACTTACCATCCACCGATGCAGGTGCCTAATGACCACAATGAATCAGGGAGCTAGCTGTAAAAGGAAAAGCAGCAAAATACAAACCCAACCAATAACATTCAAATACTGTTTAAATGACCACGGACAACTGGAAGTTTTAAAATGTTTATCTAAAGTTCAATATTTTCTTGCATGAGATACAGTAAAATAAGGCAATCAATAACCAAGATAACGTAAATCACATAGGCAGAAAGAAATAATGACAGAGTAATCATCAAAGTATTAATACAATGTAACGAGAAAATACTATGCAAGTCAGTATTATCTAGACAGGGATAGACTAAGTGTATGTGACTATAGGAGAGCTTATAATGAATAACACGCTTCACTTAAGGTGAAGGGACCTTTGAACAATCTAGGCAACGAAGTTCTAGACCATATCAGAAAATGACACACTGCTATGCAAAATATAATTTCTAACAATTGAGAAGACATAGGAATAACTTTGCAAATTATAAATGACTGTTCAATAGTTGCGGAAAGGCATGGAAATATAACATATGCAATGTTGAACTTTATTCAAGCAAAAGTTAGAAATTCAGAAGGTGCAAGAATTTTAATAGGTTCAGAGTAATATTTACCTAGAAAAAGGTGTGGAAACCAAACCCTGGCCACGGGTCAGTTAAGGACAGGAAACCCTCAAGGAAGGATACCCCTCAAAGGACAGCAGGTGCAGAATGGACACCCAGGACAGGATACCCTCGGAATAGGAATCAGGACAGGACCCTCAGGACAGGACAGCAAACCCTCAGGACAGGACCCTTTTCAGGACAGGACCAGAACCCACAGTTCGGAAGCAACGCCTGCGCTCCACCCGCTCTGCAGCTATCGATCAAGACCCCGATTGGGTCAGCGAACTCCCAGCTAAGTGCCTTGCCAGCACTTTAAGGTTCAGTAAACCTTAGTCTATGGTCAAATTCGGACAGAGTGCTCCGCAGCACTCTGTATCTTCAGTCACCTATTGAGTGCGTTGGGTCAGTGACAGGTCAGCTAAACCAGACAAGTCGGACGGTTCACTAGGTGAACCCAGGGTAGATATACAGTTTTGGGACAGTGTACCACCCCCCAATGTTGCAAAGTGTCAGAATCCCTCAATTTCGATTGGTCCTAAGGTAGGGTTTGGGTAACACACCAATCACAATACACGAATTGAAGCCTTCATTAACATATTTGGGTACCGCCTAGCAGATTTGGGGTTCCCATGAGCTAACAGTAGCGCAAAAATACAATGTATCATATAAGAAGCCACATTCGCTGTTCTCGCAGGGCAGAGGTGACTTTCTCAGGAGCATCTCGCCCATCACTGCCAGCTGGCTATGTTCCATCAGCCAAGGTCCCTTGTGCTGCCGAATGTCGCACAGGCGCAGAAGGGACCCCCAATATGGCTCTCCTCTCACTCAGACCCTCATTTCCCGCGGTACATGAAAAGTAAGCGAAAACAAATTAATACATAATAATGTCATCATGAAAACACATCACAGGGTTTGTACTTTTAACTCATCATCAAGAAATAAACTTATGCATTTAAATGTTAGCTACATTGAGACGAGCACAAGAGCAGTGGCACGAGCAGTACCACATGATAAGCACAGCTATGAATTACGCATGCGCATAATTTTCCCTCCACTTCTGCAGACGCGTCAGGACACGTGAGTGTGGCTGACGCATGCGCAGTAACTAAAATACAAGCGGCGGCCATTTTAGAGGACATGGATTAAATTCATTAGAAATACACATAGGCAAGCGTCTTAAACTTTACTCAAACTTAATATAAATGTTAGTAAGACGTACATTTATTACCTTGTTATACATAAACGAGGTTCTTGATTTCGGCAAGCCGCAAAATATGCGAAGCTTTGCTTCATCAATCCCCTCTTTGATGATATTTACTATCATCACAAATTATAATGGAACCAGATGCCAACTTTCTTTCACACTTTATAAAGTTCTATTTCTTCCAGCAACCGTTCTAGCTTTTCTCTTTCAGTTTTAGCAGGGTGAGAAGTCTTCACCTTTTTGTATATCTGATCATTCACTTCCTCTAATTCAATCTCATCCACACTTCGTTTCACTCCTCTTGCATTAACCTCGTGCTTTTTGGTGCGCTTGCGGTATTTACAGCATAAGAAAATGGAAAGTATAATAAGACCTATAATACCAATTGGCATCAGAATTTTGAATAATAAGCTTTTACCTATGCTAGCAAGCCAATGACCTACATTTGAGAGACCATCTACCAGTCTCTTCCAGGCACTATCAACCTCGAGTGGTTTGAGTTCCTTTGCCAAATTAGTAATGTTTTTCACATATCTTTTGATCTGTACACTTTTGTCCGGAATATAAGTGCAACAATGTTGCGCCTTCAACATCCGGCAGACTCCGCCCTCTTTCGCTAATAAGGTGTCAAGAGCAAGTCGATTTTGTAAAACCATTGATCTGATCGCAACCATTTCAGTATTGACCAGCAGAAATCCATGAGCTGTTTCAGTAGACAGCACATCTACTATAGTAGACAATTTGCAAATTCTGTGAGTGTTCAGAACCACTCCCACTCCAGGTATCAGTGCACTGAAAATACTACCCATAATTTCACCTATACTTTCTCTTTTACTACGCACTAAGCCATTAGTATCTTCATTGCTTCCAGCTTTTCCATTCACATGGTATATTTTCGGGAAAACAATGCCAAAGTAGCAGCTCCCATACCAGTGATCCGGCAATTTGAAATAAGCCTTGTCCCCACAAATATAATAAATTCCAGGAAACACAGGCTCTGACCCATTTTTAAAACCCCAACCTCCAATTACCTTGTAATTATGTTCGCATTCACTGGAACCAATGAAAACATTATTATAATAGCTAGTCTTCTCGCGGTGAAGACATAGCTTGCCTTTCTTTTCAAAATCCAGCAACAGAGCAGGACCCGCTCCACCAGATGAGGTGCCTTCCATGTTTTCTGCCCACTTTGGCTTTTTCTGACTTTCGTCATTAGCCTTCTTCTGGATTTTAATTCTCCTTTTCTCTGCCATGTTCAGGAACATCTTTTCCTGCTCACGCAAAGAACAAGTCAAGTTATCTCTGTGTGCGTCTGCTATGTCAATGTTCCCTATAGTCAGAAAGTAGTCTCCCATATATCTTATGGTGTCAGTTTTTGTATGTACAGGATTCAAGTTCCCACGTATAGGAAGTTCAGAAAAGATCACGTCATTGTTAGAGTAATAATACTGTAACGGTCCCCTTTTGTAAAATAAACTAGCTAAAATGCTACAGGAAATTCCATATGTCAATGGCAGATGATGGTATGTCACGCCTTCAGCCACCGAAGTAGGTAGCTTCATGCAGACATAGCAATCTTCAATTTCCATAGTTTCTACATAGTGTATTAACAAGTTTGCGAAAACATTCAAATGTGTCCTGTTTTTCATTCCATGGTAATGTAGTCCTTTCTCATCTGATGCTTCTAAGTCTCGTTTAGTTTGTCTCAATGCTCTCTCATGTCTTTCTACACTCTGTGTTGTCAGCTCCTCATTGTCAGTATTTACAACTTCAGTAGGGACAATGTTAGTATCTTTACTTACAGCAAAGGGAATGAAAATTGTTAATCCTATCCAGATAACTATCAGCACTACTACACTACATAAACACACCTTGCAACACGTCTTAAAACGGCTGCAACTAGGACTACCATTCACTGTTGAATCAGACATTTTAGCTCAGAAGGAGTGTTCTTACCCCTCTTTTTTACTTTTTACACAACTAGCTTACTTAGTGCAAATTCACGGTGGTTCGTCTTCCTCTTCAGCTGAGTACTCTGGGACAGGTTCTCCGTCGCTCACGTCAGTTATATCAAGATCTTCAAGTTCTTCCAAAACCAGTGTCCATTCAGGAGACTTGTACTTTTTGTTTTGTCTTTTTATTCGCTCACTTCTTCTTTTGGAAGAATCTTCTTCTTGCTCTGCTATTCGAGCACTTCTTCTTGCTTCTGCACGTTTTTCTTCTACTGTCTTTATCCTTAGTCTCAGTCTTTTTACAAACCTAGGCTCAAGGTTGTTTCTTTTCTTTAGTCTCTTAGTCGGTACTTGGACTTCACTTTCTTTTCTTATTCTCTTGTTCTCTTTATCTTGTGGTGATTCTTCTCCACTTTCTTCTCTTTCTTCCCTTATCTGACTAGTTCCAGGGCTAGCATCAAATTCTTCTGCCTGGTTGCTAATCTGGCCTTGTTCAGGAATATTTTGTTTTTGGCTTTCTATTGTCTCAGTTTCTGTTCCTATTTCCTGAACCCGTTTTTCTAACTCTATCTGATCCTGTTCAAGCACTTCGATCTCTTGATTTTCTTCTGCTCGAACTATTACTCTATGTCTAGTCTGTCCCTTATCCACATCAGGAGTTAGCGGAGGAGTATCAAACACTTGTTCTGTATCTTGCACTTGTTCAGTATCGGGTACTTGTTCAGTTTTGTTCACTTGATCTGTAACAATCACGTGCTCTGTCCCTGTCTGACCTTCTCCTTCCTCAGTTTTGATTTTAATCTCAAGTGGCTGAGGTTCTTCGCCTGTGCCTTGCTTTTCCTGACTAGTCCACTCTCTACCTTCACTAAGTCGTTCTCTTGTTCTGATAGGATCTTCGGTCAGATCAATCATCGGTATCCATTCTTCTGGCCATATGCTTGGCAGCTCGTCTTCAGCTACTCCTGGCTCAGTTTCCTGGACCTCTTCAGCAGGCTGGGTTCTTGGCAGTTCGCAGTCAACTACTCCTGGGCCAACGTCTGCTGTTCCTGCAACCTGACTGGTGCTGGGCTGCTCGTTGTCAGTTGCTACTGGTCTGACTTCTTCAGGGTCCTCTGCTGGTTGCCCTGGTTCTTCAAATCCTTTGTCTGGCAATACCTTCTGGGTGTGTCCGGCGTGGATCCACTGGGGAACACCTGCGACTTTTACTGCAGTGGTTGTCACCAGGATTACTTGGCGTTTCTTTCCCCACCTTGGTGCCAGACAGCTTGATCGAGTGTGCTTCTTTATTTTGACCCAGTCTCCTGGAACCAAGTTGTGGAGAGGAGTCGTTGGATTAAGGATGCCGTCGTCTCCAATCTGGCGAGAGATAGAACGCACTTGGTCACCCAATCTTCTGCAGTATTCAAGCACCAAATCATCAGTAATGCTCAACAATTTGCTTCCTGGCACCCATGCTTGTCTCATCACTCTTCCCATAATGATTTCATGGGGACTTAGGCCTGTCTTGCGGTCTGGAACACTTCTCAGTCCCATCAGGACCAGGGGCAGGGCCTTCACCCAGTTCATGCCAGTAGCATCTGTCAGCTTTGCTAGTCTGTTTTTGATAGTTCCATTTACTTGTTCCACTATTCCAGAAGCCTCTGGGTGGTATGCACAATGGAGTTTCTGCCTTATTCCAAAGGCCTTACAGAGTTCAGCCAGTATGTCATTCTGGAAATGTCCACCCTTATCTGATTCAATAATGCATGGTATTCCGAACCTAGGTATTAGTTCTTTTAGCAAACACTTCGCTACTGTCAGTGCGTCACTTTTGGGAGTAGGGTAAGCTTCTACCCATTTCGAAAATACGCACACAATGACAAGGACATATCGCTTTCTTTCACAAAGGGGCATGGTGATGAAATCAATCTGTATTTTTATAAAGGGACCCCCTGACCTCCCAATCTTGCTCAGCTCAACCATTGTCCTTTTGCCTGGGTTCATCTGCTGACATGACAGGCACCTCTGGCAGAGGGACTCCGCTACCTTCCTGAATTTCTTGCTGTACCAAGTCTGTTGAAATACCAGAATCATGGCATCCCTACCAATGTGTGATCCTTCATGTATCAATCTTGCCATTGTGCCAAGCAAGTGTCGGGGTAACACAGGCATACCAGTTGGGCCTATGATGACACCATCCACACGTCTCGGTCTACATCCATCCTCCTTCCATTTCTCTCTTTCTTGCCAAGGAGCCGACTCCTGCCACTCTCTCACCTCATCCCATGTAGGCACTTCCTCAAACACCTGAAGCTGGCAGCTGGTTCCTGGCCCCCCTCGTTTTGGATTTATAATATACCGATCTTTGGCACACCATTGAGCCACTCGATCAGCATAATCGTTTCCCAGTGATACTCTGTCCATGCTCCTTTGATGAGCAGCACATTTTACCACTGCCAGTTCTTTGGGCAACTGGATGGCCTCTAAAAGGTCATGAACAATCTTTGCATTCCGAATGGGAGTACCTGAGGAAGTCATAAATTCCCTCTGTAGCCATAATTGGCCAAAGTCATGCACAACGCCATAACAGTACTGACTGTCAGTATACACTGTTATGCGTAAGTCCTTCCCAATTTTGCAAGCCATTATCATGGCTATCAATTCGGCTACTTGTGCAGACTTGATGTTATATAGGTAACCTGCTTGTTCAATTTTTGTGAAAGACACTACTGCATAAGCAGCACTCAAGCCTCCTAATTCATGTCTTAGGCAGGAACCATCCACAAATAGTTCTTTATCATGCTCAGGCAATGGTACTTCTTTTATGTCTGGGCGTGGCTTGGTACTGAACTCTGTCAGATCAATACAATCATGTTCATCATCATCCCCACCTTCCATTTCCAAGGGGTCGGGGAGTAAAGTGGCAGGGTTCAGAATACCGCACCTTACAATGCTCACATTTGCTGCACCCACAAGAATCCTCTCGTATTTAGTCAGCCGACTAGGGGTGAGATACTGTGTTTTAGTTCTGGTCAATAGAATTACCACTCCATGTGAAACATACACAGTCACAGGATGTCCCATGACAATGGACTCACTCTGTTCCAAACTTGCACAGGTAGCAGCTACTGCTTTTAGACAGCCTGGTAACCCAGCAGCTACTGGGTCCAGTGTGGCAGAGAAATAGGCCACAGGCCTCCTGGTTGTGCCATGTTCTTGAGTCAGGACAGACAATGCGCAATTATCGCGAGTGTCACAGAAAAGTGCGAACTCCTTGGAATAATCTGGCATTCCCAACGCAGGGGCTGTACACAGACAGTTTTTCAATCTTGTGAAAGCCATTAGACTTTCATCGTCCCACTGTACAACATCTGGCATTCCTCTCGTGGTCATTTTTATCAAGGGCCTGGCTAAGGCTGCAAATCCCAGAATCCACTGCCTGCAGTACCCTAATACACCCAGGAACATTCTGACTTCTTTTTGAGTACGGGGCAACTGCATTTTTTGAATTATTCTCACTCTTTCTGAAGTGACTTTTCTGACACCCTTTTCTATCTGGTGTCCTAGATATTTCACTGATTTTGCACAGAACTGTAGTTTGTCAGGGGCCACTTTATGCCCTTTCTCACACAGATGATTTAGGAGGGCAATGGTGTCAACTACACAGTCCCGGTGACTTTTAGACGCCAGTAGAAGGTCGTCTATGTACTGGACTAACACAGAGTTCCCAGGTAAGATCAAAGTCTCTAGACATTTTTTCAAGATCTGATTAAAGATAGAGGGGCTCTCTGTATACCCTTGAGGGACCCGGTTCCAACAATACACGTGACCCTCGAAGGCAAATGAGAAAAGAAATTTGCTGTCGGGGTGCAGGGGTATCGAAAAGAATGCATGACACAAATCAATCACAGTGAACCACTCAGCATCCCAAGGAATCTGGTACAGAATCACTGCAGGGTTCGGGACAATAGGGCAGCAAGGAACTACAATTTTGTTAACCTTTCTCAGGTCCTGCACTACCCTATACTTGCCACTAGGCTTTTTGATGCCCATAATCGGTGAGTTGCACGGGCTGCTCATCACTTCCTGTATGATGTTTCCTTCCAATAATTTTTGTATTTCCAGAGTGACACCTGCTTTCACTTCAGCATTCATTCGGTAGGGCCTAGTGTTAGGATATACTGCATTGTCCTTGATGGCTATTTGTATGGGGTCCACATCTTTCATCAACCCCACATCCTTTCCAGTGAAATCCCACACCTCTGGCTTTACGGCTTCCTGTAGTTCTTGGGGCAAGTCCTGCAGGGTCAATCTTTTAATTTCTGAGTCAGGTCTAAGCAACAATAATTTATAAATGCCGTCTTCATCTGGGGTCTGTATTTCAACACCTTTTGGTGTGCAAAAGATGGTACAGTTCATTTTGCACAGCAAATCACGTCCCAGTAGATTCACTGGACTGGTGTCACAGACGACAAATCTATGCATCTGTTTAAAATTTCCAATTGAAATCTCCATTGGTTCGGTAACAGGAGTACTAATCAATTGATTAGATACACCTACTACTTGGATATTTTCTCCCGAGAGGGGTAGGTTTGGAACGTCCACTGTTCTTACAGTAGAACGGGTAGCGCCAGTGTCCAACAGAAAGGTGACATCATTTCCGTCAACCTTTCCTTCAATATATGGTCCAGACTGGTCCACCGGCAAGGAAGCGCCAAGTACGCACTCCTCGTCCTCCCCTCTCAGGCCCCGTCAGTCCTGCTCATTACAAAGGAAGGTATCATTCAGCAGATACTGCGAAGTTGCTGTATTTCTGTTCTCCCCGCTTTCCCAAACCTCTATCTCTTCATTTTCTGCCTGTCTTCCCCTGTATACCTGTTTGGGTGCTCGAGGCACCTGAACTGTTTTTACCTGGGGTTGAGTCTTTCTTGGTCTTTCTTTCTGCGTCTGTGGAATTAAATCAGGAGTTTTCTCATTAACATCGACTAATTGGGGACACTCGTTTCGCCAGTGTCCAATTTCGCCGCACTGATGGCAGGGAAATTTTTTCATAGCCTCTTCCCTGCTAAATTTGGGCCGGGGCTTTCCTCCACCCCCTCCCCCAGGACTTTTGTTCTCAGCATTTTTAACCATGTTACTCAATTGTTTTTCCTGTTGTTCTGCGAGCTTCACCTGAGCCCACATAACCTTCTCCTTAAGGGCCTTTTTCTTTTCTGCCATCTCGTCCTCACAGTACTTAGCGTACCGCAGGACCTCATCCATTTTCTTAGTATGCCAACAGATTTTATTGTCTTTTATCCACTGACAAATTTCAGGTCTTAAACCATTTACAAACCTGTAAATAAAGTGCGTCATATCCTTCAGGTCGATGTTGTCAATACCACTGTATGTTTTAAATACCTGCAATAACCTCTCATAGAAGGAGTGCACTGTCTCGTCCCTTTCCTGTGTTGTTCTATCTATTTTTGTCCAATCAGTTTCCTTTGCGGGCACCTTTTCTTTCAAATGCTGAATTACCTGCTCATATTTTCGCATGACATCCTTTGATGGCTCTCCTGTTTCCTTGTTTCTGGGATACTCCTCACTGGGCCAATCTATGGCTATTTTACACTGGGTCCATAAATCTACTGGAACCACAATGTCGAAAAACCCATCCAGGTCTTTCCACAGACATTTCTGTACCTTCACGAACCTCTCCACTTGCCGGTACCAGTCAACTGGTTTCTCTCGTAATTTTGGAAAATCGTTCGTGAAGGACACAATATCCTGCCTAGACCAGGGGACATGCACATATTTCCCTCCTGGAACTTCGCGCATGGGGCATAACTGCTCAGGTTTTTCTACCTCTCTTAAAGCAAACTCGGGAGTCACTTGTCGGGAGCGAACTTCTTCCCTCTTTTTCGCCCACCTGCTTCTCCATTTTTCCACATCTCCCCATTTCTGCAGTACCCCCATTAATTCTTTAATCTGCAACTTCTTCCCTGCCACATTCAGGTGTTCTATATCTTTGTCTGAGAAGTCTGCTCTGTACGGTTTCTGTAAGGGCTTGGATTTTGAAATATCTACCCCCATACTAACTGCTGTTTCGGTCAGTTTTTCGTGGAGCACTCTGGTGTTCCTTGTAAAGCTTTTACATATGAACGACAATTCTTCCTCAGAGTAGGTATTTAATCGATCCAACCCCACATTTCCTGCCATTAATTCTTCTATTTCAACCCTCAGCTTATAGAGGTCTAAAGGCTTTGTTTGCGGAGTCTGCTTTTCTAATTCACGACTCCAACTCTCAATTTCATCCGGAGTTACCAGAGAGACATTCCTAGTACCTGTTGCTGTCTCTAATTTAATTTCTTTTGTATTAAAAGGATTATACCTCTGCTGTATTCCCTTTCCAGTCTGTTTGTTTGGCAATTCCAAAAACGCAACTTCAGACTCGCATTCACTGGACTGATCATCTATGATGATTGGTTCCTGTCTCGGGGTTGCTATGACTGGGGTCATGACTGGAGTAATCGGATTTCCCTGACCATTTCCGTATAACGGGACCACCGGTCCAATAGTTACTGGAATAGTCAATGCCTCAGGACTGGTATTTATCTGAGAAATTTTCTGAATTATTTCTGTTCTTTGTCTAGCTAGAGCCTCTTGCTCCTTTTCCACTAGTACCCTTCTTAGAGTTGTGTCATGTAATATCTGTGGGGTCAATGGAGGAGTAAAACTCGGGACAGTAGGCAGAGGAGTAAAACTCGGGGCAGTAGGATGCGTTTCACTTGGTCCTCCCCCATAATTTGGTTTCGGGAATAAAGTTCCAGTATTAAAGGACCTGCGCTCTTCCCTATATGGAGGTTGAACAAAAGGCAGTCCTGAATTCGAGGGTTTCTCTTCGCTTTCATACAAGGGTCGGGGAAAAAAGGTTTTCGTACGTGAATAATTTTCTTCCTGACTTGCGGGCACTTTGGGATATACGTCCCTAGTTTCCGTCAGTTCGGGTTTTTCAGGATAGGGCAATACTTGACCACCCCCTCCCAGTCCCAGGGACCTGTCTTCTTCCTTTAGGAAGTGGCGTCGGGGAACATCTCCTACACTGGAAGGTCGGGTTCCCTCATTGTAAGGTGGCGGACTTCTGGTACAGATGTCATCTATTAATTCATCATCTGATTCCCCCAGGGCCCCCCAATGCTTACATTTTTCAGTATTTTTCTCACCCGCTCCAATGTTATGACATGCCGGCATCATGGGAAACAGACCCTCAACAATCATGCTCTGTCTCCACTGTTTCATCCTTTTATCCCTGGACTCCTGTTTCAGCCTGGGGTACCACTTGGTCAAACCCTTGTCCATTCGGGGTCTTTCTCTTTCAAAAGCCTCAATCTCCCATTCCTCTAATGCCTCATACTGCGTTAGTCTCGGTCTGGGATGCAGTTCATTCATTCGGGTTCTTAAATTAAATAAGATCCTACCATTGAAAGTACCATCTAACGGAAAAGCCAATACTCCGTCGTCTTTTGTGTACTTCACCCAATTCTCCAGCCACACACAGGTATTGTACCCTCGGTCAAACATCATGAATGAGGCGGGAGTATTGGGTGCTGGGACAAGAACACCTTCCCTAGATTTAATCGGTTTGTCCGTTTTAAAATAATTTTTCACCTTATTTACAAGGGACATTTTTCTCTTGGTTCCGTACATAATATCGTATCTGTTAGCCTTCCACTGATCCCTTTCAAACCCTAGATGCCTTGGATCAGGTCGCGTCTCTGTAGTCCGCGAGTGCCACATACGACTTCTGCGCTAACTTTGTTTACAAACTACCTCCAATCAGAATACTCTTCAGAAAATTCGTGCAACCAATGGGTGCGCGACACAAAATAAGCTCCGCCAATGGGTGCGCGGCCCCTTCGTGAGACAGTTCCCACGCTCTGGCGCTCACCCCTCCTTTACAATCCTCAGCTCCGCTACCCGCCCGCTGCTTCTACCAATCCCAGCGCGGCACAGAGTGACGTCAGAGGCGCTTCGCGACTGACTCCCTCCCTTCACAAGGTAACGGAAACTTTCTTTCTTTTAAAGTGCTTAGTGCTTGGTTATTTTACAACAAATACACATTCGCCACAGTGCTCAAGTGTCTAGACAGAGAAAGAATTCTATTACTGCAAGTAAACTACTTCCATTTACTTTTCACTCGCTGCGGGCAGATCTCTTCCGCCTACCCTTCACTCTAGCATCGGTGAACCTGTTATTCCCCTAAACTCATCCACTTCTCTCCGGGATATGTTCCGAGTTTAAGGTTTCTCAGCGGACCCCTCTGCTTTCACGCTAGCTCCGAGGAACCTGCTACTCTTCCGATGTGACCCTTACTAGGTTACGCCACTATGGGAATTTTGCCAATGAACCCCGTTACTGTCATTTATTCACACATGTATTCAGAAAACCCTAGTTAGTGCTTCCCGGTTATCCTAACCTGCACCTAACTTTCCTCGAACCTGTGACCTCAGGACAATGGATTCTATTCACCACTTGCCCTTTCAATTCCCCGGGGAGTTCGGACAACAAGAAACAAGACGGTTGACAATTGCATGGATTAGTACATATAACAATATAAGAACAAGAATAATAACAACACAGTAATTCATAAATTTCAGCAGCGTATTCACAAGAGAGTGATCAGATCCCTCAGAACAGTCGCTCCTATAGCAGCATTAATATAATAGCAGCTTCCGACTTAACTAGTCCAACTAATCCTGCCTAACCTTTAGCTAGTCCCTAACCATCCTCTGATCTACCAGAAAACTGATAGAGCGCGCGAGGCCACCCGGCCAATAGTTTTCGCCGTTTCCGGCTTCAGGGCCCATATACTTTTCAAATCACCATATACATCGATCGGGTGACTTCACGAGCTCTATCAAGTTGGTGTGTGTGTGTTCCCTGCTACCAAATTTCAGTGCACCCGACTTACCATCCACCGATGCAGGTGCCTAATGACCACAATGAATCAGGGAGCTAGCTGTAAAAGGAAAAGCAGCAAAATACAAACCCAACCAATAACATTCAAATACTGTTTAAATGACCACGGACAACTGGAAGTTTTAAAATGTTTATCTAAAGTTCAATATTTTCTTGCATGAGATACAGTAAAATAAGGCAATCAATAACCAAGATAACGTAAATCACATAGGCAGAAAGAAATAATGACAGAGTAATCATCAAAGTATTAATACAATGTAACGAGAAAATACTATGCAAGTCAGTATTATCTAGACAGGGATAGACTAAGTGTATGTGACTATAGGAGAGCTTATAATGAATAACACGCTTCACTTAAGGTGAAGGGACCTTTGAACAATCTAGGCAACGAAGTTCTAGACCATATCAGAAAATGACACACTGCTATGCAAAATATAATTTCTAACAATTGAGAAGACATAGGAATAACTTTGCAAATTATAAATGACTGTTCAATAGTTGCGGAAAGGCATGGAAATATAACATATGCAATGTTGAACTTTATTCAAGCAAAAGTTAGAAATTCAGAAGGTGCAAGAATTTTAATAGGTTCAGAGTAATATTTACCTAGAAAAAGGTGTGGAAACCAAACCCTGGCCACGGGTCAGTTAAGGACAGGAAACCCTCAAGGAAGGATACCCCTCAAAGGACAGCAGGTGCAGAATGGACACCCAGGACAGGATACCCTCGGAATAGGAATCAGGACAGGACCCTCAGGACAGGACAGCAAACCCTCAGGACAGGACCCTTTTCAGGACAGGACCAGAACCCACAGTTCGGAAGCAACGCCTGCGCTCCACCCGCTCTGCAGCTATCGATCAAGACCCCGATTGGGTCAGCGAACTCCCAGCTAAGTGCCTTGCCAGCACTTTAAGGTTCAGTAAACCTTAGTCTATGGTCAAATTCGGACAGAGTGCTCCGCAGCACTCTGTATCTTCAGTCACCTATTGAGTGCGTTGGGTCAGTGACAGGTCAGCTAAACCAGACAAGTCGGACGGTTCACTAGGTGAACCCAGGGTAGATATACAGTTTTGGGACAGTGTACCACCCCCCAATGTTGCAAAGTGTCAGAATCCCTCAATTTCGATTGGTCCTAAGGTAGGGTTTGGGTAACACACCAATCACAATACACGAATTGAAGCCTTCATTAACATATTTGGGTACCGCCTAGCAGATTTGGGGTTCCCATGAGCTAACAGTAGCGCAAAAATACAATGTATCATATAAGAAGCCACATTCGCTGTTCTCGCAGGGCAGAGGTGACTTTCTCAGGAGCATCTCGCCCATCACTGCCAGCTGGCTATGTTCCATCAGCCAAGGTCCCTTGTGCTGCCGAATGTCGCACAGGCGCAGAAGGGACCCCCAATATGGCTCTCCTCTCACTCAGACCCTCATTTCCCGCGGTACATGAAAAGTAAGCGAAAACAAATTAATACATAATAATGTCATCATGAAAACACATCACAGGGTTTGTACTTTTAACTCATCATCAAGAAATAAACTTATGCATTTAAATGTTAGCTACATTGAGACGAGCACAAGAGCAGTGGCACGAGCAGTACCACATGATAAGCACAGCTATGAATTACGCATGCGCATAATTTTCCCTCCACTTCTGCAGACGCGTCAGGACACGTGAGTGTGGCTGACGCATGCGCAGTAACTAAAATACAAGCGGCGGCCATTTTAGAGGACATGGATTAAATTCATTAGAAATACACATAGGCAAGCGTCTTAAACTTTACTCAAACTTAATATAAATGTTAGTAAGACGTACATTTATTACCTTGTTATACATAAACGAGGTTCTTGATTTCGGCAAGCCGCAAAATATGCGAAGCTTTGCTTCATCAGAGGAACTGCATACATTGTGCACATTTGACTGTAACACTGTTTGTCTCAATACCTGAGTCATTTTGCAAGTGCATAGACAGTGAATAGGTTCCTAGAGTGCTAGTAGTTGACTGCAGGATACATTTGTAAGGACTTCTGTTTCAGCAGAGGGAATAAATAAGGACATACTTCTGTCAGGATGATTGTAGGAGTGGACACAGACTCACAGTGTGATTCCAGACAAGCATGACTATTATCTGGAGTTTTGAAGGACTGACTCAGTAGTCTGCAAGGGGTAGAGGGACTGCATGCATTGTGCACATTTGACTGTAACACTGCTTGTCTCAATGCCTGAGTCATTTTGCAAGTGCATAGACAGTGAATAGGTTCCTAAAGTGCTAGTAGTTGACAGCAGGATTAGTTTATAAGGACTTATGTTTCAGCAGAGGGATTAAATAAGGACATACTTCTGTCAGGATGATTGTAGGAGTAGACACAGACTCACAGTGTTATTCCAGACAAGCACGACTATTACCTGGACTTTTGCAGGACTGACTCAGTAGTCTGCAAGGGGTTTAGGGACCGCATATATTGTGCACATTTGACTGTACCACTGCTTGTCTTAATGCCTGAGTCATTCTGCAAGTGCATAGACATTGACTGTGTTCCTAGAGTGGTAGTAGCTGACAACAGGATATGCTTATAAGCACTTATGTTATAGCCGAGTGATTAGATAAGGACATGCTTCTGTCAGAATGATTGTAGGAGTGGACAGAGCTGCTTTAGAGCCATAAAACAGGTCAGCGAGGCTGCTGCAGAGCCAGAGAACCAGGTCATTAGAGCCGTTGTAGAGCCAGAGACCCAGGTCAGCAGAGCTGCTGTAGAGCCAGAGAACCAGGTCAGCAGAGCTGCTTTAGAGCCATAGAACCAGGGCATCAGAGCTGCTGTAAAGCCAGAGAAAACTGGTCAGCAAAGCTGCTTTAGAACCAGAGAACCAGGTCAATCAGAGCCGTTGTAGATCCAGAGAACAAGGTCAGCAGAGCTGCTCTAGAGCCATAGAACCAGGTCAGCAGAGCTGCTTTAGAGCCAGAGAACCAGGTCAGCAGAGCTGCTTTAGAGGGAGAGAACCAGGTCAGCATAGCTGCTTTAGAGCCAGAGAACCAGGTCAGCAGAGCTGCTCTAGAGCCAGAGAACCAGGTCAGCAGAGCTGCTTTAGAGGGAGAGAACCAGGTCAGCAGAGCTGCTTTAGACCCAGAGAACCAGGTCAGCAGAGCTGCTCTAGAACCAGAGAAACCAGGTCAGCAGAGCTGCTTTAGAGGGAGAGAACCAGGTCAGCATAGCTGCTTTAGAGCCAGAGAACCAGGTCAGCAGAGCTGCTCTATAGCCAGAGAACCAGGTCAGCAGAGCCACTTTAGAGCCATAGAACCAGGTCAGCAGAGGTGCTCTAGAGGCAGAGAACCAGGTCAGCAGAGCTGCTTTAGAGCCATAGAACCAGGTCAGCAGAGCTGCTTTAGAGCCAGAGAACCAGGTCAGCAGAGCTGCTCAAGAGCCTAAGAACCAGGTCAGCAGAGCTGCTCTAGAGCCAGAGAACCAGGTCAGCAGAGCTGTTGTAGAGCCAGAGAAACCAGGTCACAAGAGCTGCTTTAGAGCGAGAGAACCAGGTCAGCAGAACTGCTTTAGAGCCATAGAACCGAGTCAGCAGAGCTGGTTTAGAGCCAGAGTATAAGGTCAGCAGAACTGTTGTAGAGCCAGAGAACCAGGTTAAGCATGGGCGGATTTTGCGGATCCACGATTCACGAATTTGCGAATTCACGGATCGTGGATCTGCAAAATCCGCGGATTTTGCGGATCGGCGGATTTGGGGGCGGGGCTTCCTCAAGTGTGTGGGCGGGGCCAAACGGACGGGGCTTCCATGCGAGCGCACATGCCTCTTGTGTGTATAAAAGGTCAGAGACCGATCAGAGCAGCAGATTAAGAGACAGAAGCTCCTGGTCACAGGAACAGCACGGGGATTGCGCTCGTGAAAGTCAAAGATGCAAATGCCTCTGGCCAGCATCACAGCGGATTTTCGATGGTATATTTGGGAAGAAGGCACACCTGCCCAGCCTCCACAACGCTCACGATTGTTTTTGGGCTGATGAATGAGTCACTGAATTTAAGCTTCAACTAGGGCACATGCTTTATTGATATCTGTAAGTGTTTCCTGTTGAGGTTTAATTTTTGTGCCAGGACCGTCGTGCCAGAATGAACCCTGCCCTTCATATTTATTCAAGAAGACACCACCGTTTTTCCCCATCGTAAATAATTTACGATGGCGCCGGCAAGCTGCCAGCGCCATCCTGAAAAAGTTACTTAATTAGTTTCAACAGGAAGCTCCAATTGATGAAATAAAGCAGGCGCTCGAGCCCCTGCTTTATCTTATCTATTAGAGCTTCCTGTTGAAGCTAATTAAGTAACTATTTCAGAATGGCGCTGGCAGCTTGCCGGCGCCATCGTAAATTAGGCTTGAACTTTTGACCGCGGAATCCGCCGCTCGCGGATTGCGGATTTTCGGTAAATTCGCGAGAGTTCGCGGACCGCAAATTTACCGAAAATCCGCAAAATCCGCGATCGGAGCGGATTTTGCGCTCATGCTTAAACCAGGTGAACAGAGCTGCTCTAGAGTCTAAGAACTAGGTCAGCAGAACTGCTTTAGAGCCAGAGAACCAGGTCAGCAGAGCTGCTGTAGAGCCAGAGAAACCAGGTCAGCAGAGCTGCTTTAGAGCCACAGAACCAGGCCAGCAGAGTTGGTTTAGAGCCAGAGAACCAGGTCAGCAGAGCTGTTGTAGAGCCAGAGAACCACGTGAACAGAGCTGCTCTAGAGCCAGAGAACCAGGTTAGCAGAGCTGCTGTAGAGCCAGAGAAACAAGGTCAGTTGAGCTGCTTTAGAGGGAGAGAACCAGTTCAGCAGAGCTGCTCTAGAGGGAGAGCACCAGGTCAGCAGAGCTGCTCTGGAGCCAGAGAACCATGTCAGCAGAGCTACTTTAGAGCCATAGAACTAGGTCAGCAGAGCTGCTTTAGAGCCAGAGAACCAGGTCAGCAGAGCTGTTGTAGAACCAGAGCACCAGATCAGCAGAACTGCTCTATAGCCTAAGAACTAGGTCAGCAGAGCTGCTCTAGAGCCAGAGAACCAGGTCGGCAGACCAGCTGTAGAGCCAGAGAAACCAGGTCTGCAGAGCTGCTTTAGAGGGAGCGAACCAGGTCAGCAGAGCTGCTTTAGAGCCAGAGAACCAGGTCAGCAGTGCTGCTCTAGCTGACACTGACTGACTGACACTGACTGATTGACACTGACTGATTGACACTGACTGACACTGATTGACTGACACTGACTGACTGACACTGACTGACTGACACTGACTGACACTGTTTGACTGACACTGACTGACACTGATTGACTGACATTGATTGACTGACTGACACTAACTGACTGACTGACACTGACTGACTGACTATGACTGACACTGACTGACTGACATTGACTGACGTCTCTCTACTACTCTACTACTTACTCTCTACTACTCTCTACTACTCATTGTCTACTACTCACTCTCTACTACTCACTCTCTGCTACTCTCTACTACTCACTCTCTACTACTCTACTACTCTCTACTCCTCACTCTCCACTACTCACGCTCTACTTTTCTACTATACTCTACTACTCACTCTCTACTACTACTCTCTACTACTATCTCTCTACTACTCGCTCTCTACTACTCTCTACTATTCACTTTCTACTACTCACTCTCTACTACTCTCTCTCTTCGGCTCACTCTCTACTACTCACTTGCTACTACTCTCTACTACTCACTCTCTACTACTCACTCTCTACTACTCTCTACTACTACTCTCTACTACTCTCTCTCTCTACTACTCACTCTCTACTACTCACTTGCTTCTAATCTCTGCTACTCACTCTCTACCACACACTCTCTACTACTCAGTCTCTACTACTCACTCTACTACTCTCTACTACTCACTCTCTACTACTCTCTCTCTACTACTCACTCTCTACTAGTCACTCTCTTCTACTCACTCTCCACTATTCACTCTCTACTACTCACTCTTCACTCTTCACTCTCTACTACTCACTCTCTACTACTCCCTACTACTCACTCTCTACTAGTCACTCTCTACTACTCTACTACTCTCTACTACTCTCTCTACTACTCACTCTGTACTACTCACTCTCTACTACTCACTCTCTACTACTCTCTACTACTCTCTCTACTACTCACTCTCTATTACTCTCTACTACTCACTCTATTACTCTCTGCTACTCTCTAACACTCACTCTCTACTACTCTACTACTCACTCTCTACTACTCTCTACTACTCACTCTACTACTCTCTACTATTCACTCTCTACTACTCTCTCTCTACTACTCACTCTCTACTACTCTCTACTACTCACTCTCTGCTACTCACTCTCTACTACTCACTCTCTTGTACTCTCTACTACTCACTCCACTACTCACTCTCTACTACTCTATCACTCTCTACTACTCTCTCTATTACTCACTCTCTTCTACTCTCTCTACTACTCACTCTCTACTACTCTCTACTACTCACTCTCTACTACACACTCTATTACCTGCTCTCTACTACTCACTCTCTACTACTCTCTACTACTTACTCTACTACTCATTCTCTTATACTCTCTACTATTCACTCTCTACTACTCACTCTCTACTACTTACTATCTACTACTCTCTACTAATCACTCTCTACTACTCTCTACTACTCACTCTCTACTACTCTCTCTCCACTGCTCTCTACTACTACTCTCTACTACTCACTCTCTACTACTCTCTACTACTTACTCTCTACTACTCACTATCTACTACTCTCTCTCTACTACTCACTCTCTACTACTCACTCTCTACTACTTACTCTCCCCTACTCACTCTCTACTACTCTCTCTCTACTACTCTCCACTACTCACTCTACTATTCACTCTCTACTACTCTCTGCTACTCACTCTCTAGTACTCACTGTCTACTACTCTCTCTCTACTACTCTCTACCTCTCACTCTACTACTCACTCTCTACTACTCTCTCTATGCTACTCACTCTCTACTACTCAGTCTCTACTACTCTCTACTACTCACTCTCTACTACTCTCTACTACTCACTCTACTACTCACTCTCTACTAATGTCTACTACTCTGTACCACTCACTCTCTACTACTCACTCTCTACTACTCTCTACTATTCAATCTCTACTACTCTCTACTACTCACTTTCTACTACTCGCTCTCTACTACTCACTCTACTACTCACTCTCTACTTCTCACTCTCTACTACACTACTACTCTCTACTACTCTCTCTTTTCCCATCACTCTCTAATACTCACTCTCTACTACTCTCTACTACTTACTCTCTACTACTCTCTACTACTCACTCTCTACTACTCCCTCTCTACTACTCACTCTCTACTACTTAGTCTCTAGTACTCACTCTCTACTACTCTCCCTCTTCTACTCTCCACTACTCACTCTACTACTCACTCTACTACTCAATCGCTACTACTCTCTATGACTCACTCTCTAGTTCTCACTCTCTAGTGCTCACTCTCTACTACTCTCTCTCTCTACTACTCTCTACTACTCTCTACTACTCACTCTACTACTCACTCTCTACCACTCTCTACTACTCACTCTCTACTACTCCCTACTGCTCACTCTCTACTACTCCCTACTACTCACTTTCTACTACTTACTCTCTACTACTCACTCTACTACTCACTCTCTGCGATTCTCTCTAATACTCTCTACTACTCACTCTCTCCTCCCTATTACTCACTCACTTCTCTCTACCTCTCTCTACCTCTCTCTCTACTACTCTCTACCTCTCTAACTCTCCCTCTCAACCTCTAAACCTCTACCTCTACACCTCTAGCCTCTCTATCTCTCTCTACACGCACACATATGCACATATATATGCATTAATATATATCTATGTGTGTATATATATATATATATATATATACCACATTTATAACCGTATATATAGTCTGCATATCTATATAAATTGAAATATAAATGCATGCATACATATACATATACATATATGCGTACATATGCATGGTATGTAACTGAAAGCTTGAAAAACACTAATACAAGCAAAGATAAAAGGCAACCTAATTACAAACAGAATTTCTTTAACTTAAATGAGGGTGAGACCTATTGCATTTTCAATGCTTGTTTACTTTGGTTCCATCAAGAGGGCATTCAGATGTGTCACACATTTGCCATACATTCTGAATGTTAGCACTCTAGTTGCTCATTAGATGACTGTAGTACAGCTACTGCTCACCAGGGAAGTCTGCTGCTGGTATTCAACTGACAGTCTCTGCCCTTGTTGGATGTACATGTTTTACTGAGAATGTCAGACTTCAATCTCACATGACTGAGAAAGATAATGTGAATTTACAGAAAATATGCTCTCAATTTAGCTTATAGATCACCTTCCAAACCTCAGTGGGGAAAGCATGAGAAAATAGTTTTCTCTCAAACATGATTCATGATATCCCAGCAGAAGGCTTTTTCATATGGTAAAATCACCTTAGAACACACCACAATTCCTAAAATGAGTATGGTACCATCAACAAATGATTTATAATGTAACTAAAGTCTTAAAACCTTCCATTAACTGCAATGCTTTTTAATGAGGTGCTATCATGTATATTGGTCCCAAGATGGCTGCCAACACTTCTTGGATGAAATGCTGACAGCCAATCAGATCTCACGATGACATGTGTAATTAGGCTCCGCCCAGATATATATGTATTTCTTTCCTTTAATATTCAACAAACTACTGAACAGATTTACACCATTTAATCAAAACCCGCGAGTGTGAACCAAGGACTACCTCTTTGCCAAATTTGGTGTAATTTCATTCAGCAGTTCGGGCTGTAACTGCAATTAAAGGTTCCTATGAAAATTGAATGGGGAAAACACGTTTTGGGACCCCTTTTTTTTGCGGCCCCTGCTTGACGAATCACCCTGAGACTTTCAGGATAGGAGCGAACCAGTGCTGGTCATAAGTTTTGAAAATTTTGCGAAGATTCGTCGACTGGCGCCAAAGTTATTCCAAATAGAATGTTGCAGATTTCCCATGTGAACTACCTACTGGCGACCGCCAGTAGGTCATATATATATATAAATACATTTATTCACATCCAATGTCAACACCTTCGGCGACTCATCATACATCGGAACACAAACTCCTCAGACGACATTCTTTGTGAGTTTTCCTTCATCCTTTTATTTCTTCTTCATTTTTTTTATATATATATTTTTTTTTATATCTTTATTAAAATAAAATTTAATTTTTTTCCCAAGGCATCAGCACAAGGTTATCTCAAACAAAACAATAAAGAATATGCAAGACTTCATAAAGGAAAACAGCCAAAGCAGATACAGTATAGAGAATCAAGAAGAAATACATACATTCGTTATTTAGGGCTTAAATAAACAAAAACATTTATATCCACATTTCCTTATGGTGTTTGACCCAACTTATACCTTTATACCTTTCCTGTTACTTGCAATTAACTGCTGCCTTCCATCTTACAAGAGGGACCCAGATTTGCTGCCCCAACTTCTTAGCTTTCTTTCCCTTCCTCTCATATATCACTCTCTCCAGCATGAATATAGAGAGAAATCGCGTCAACCATTGATTTAATGTGGGGGAGAGAGGGTCCAGCTAAGCAGAGGCAATGTTAATTCTTAACACTGCCATGGAGAATAGGAAGTAGTAAACAGGCCCTATCTGACTCTCACTACTTATTCCTAACAGAATGAATCTAGGTGTTAGTATAACTTTTTCGCCAAGAGAGCGATCAAAGTATTCAATATTTGAATCCAAAACTCCCTTGAGCCGCGGGCAAGAGGCGAACATATGGACCAAGTCTGCCTCCAACCCCCCACATCTGGGGAAAGTATTACTGGATACTCCACCCCACTGTGCTATTCTAGCCGGGGTATAGTATAGGGAGAAAACTGTTCTATAATGTTGAGCCTGGAGACCGGCAGAGCATAAGACCAATTGAGACAACTCCAAAGATTTTGAGACTGCATTAGGTGCGGCGCCCACCCTTTCCACCCATTTGGCCTCGTGTTTTGGCAAATCATCAGATTAAAAATGTATCAATTCTTCATATAACACCTTAATAACCCCCTTGGTGCGATCTTTAATAATATCAATTATTACATTGCTGCAAAACCTGCTCATCCCCACAGACTTTTTAGTAAGGAAGCTGCAGAGTTGTGGATATTTTAAAAAAATTGACTCTATCTAACCCAAACTCCAACTGTAAATCACTAAATTGATGAAACCCTGCACTATTAACTACATCTCCACCCTTTTGAATTCCCTTGGTCTCCCAGCCTGCCATGATCTCATCTGAAAAAGTTCCTGGAAGTGTAGGGTTAATATAAAGACATGTATAATAATTGACTCTCCCCAAGCCAATCTTCCTTTTTAACACCCCCCAAATCTTAAAGGCCTCAATTAAAGACTTAAATGTTGTTCTTCTAATAGCTTGGCTCAGTAAACTTAAAAAAGCAATTCTCTGCATTTTCGTCCATTAATAATTTATAAACATCCAGCAGGTCAGTTTGTCCTACTTCACCCATATCCCCCGGGTGTGAGCCTACGAGTATCCCCATATATTTTAAGGCTGCTGCATAATAATAACTTTGAAAAGTCAGGAACCGAAAATTCCCCTCTTTCTCGTGGTAATGACATAAACCTAAGTGCCCGCCTTGTTTTCCCTTGTGCCCAAATAAACCGATTAACTAAGCCCTCCAACTTAACAAACCAAGGTCTCTGGAAATCCAGGAGGACGGTGGGATAATTTCGACATGGCCAAGCGTTCCACTGCTCTCTCCAGATGCAGATACATTATTTTCTGTAAACGAAGAAGCGCATACAAAGCAATCTAGCGAAATTGATACAACGCAGGAGAGTGTATCGAGAGATGAATCAGGAGAAGAGTCCCCAGCTACACAGAAAATACACAATAGCAATGCAGGGGCCCCTGGACGCTGGGCTAGGATCAGGGGTAGGTCATCAGAATCCCCTAAAAAACAGCTGGAGTGGGACTACACAGCATCAACATTGGCTGCCTGCTCTACTAATGGCCCCGGGGTAGAGGCCGCAAGTGTGAGTGCAGGTGGAAACAACAGGATAGGTAGTACATCCCCTGCGCCGACATTGAAATTGTTATACGCAACCCTTAAACAAATGCAGGGGGGGCCAGGCAGGAAAGCAAGAGATCACAACTGGCAACTAAGAAACTCCAGGGTGCCATTAGGAAAACAAGTAAGTTATGTTCCGATATGGCTGACCTAATTACGCATATAGAAGAACGAACAGTTGCAGTGGAAGAAGAGGATGAGAAATTGCAGGCCTGTAAGGTTACCCAAGAGAAACACTCTTGTGACTTAGACTGGAAGCTCGAGGATTTCGAGAACCGGCAACGCCGCAATAAGAATAGGTAGTACATCCCCTGCGCTGACATTGGAATTGTTATACGCAACCCTTAATCAAATGCAGGGGGGGGGCAGGCAGGAAAGCAAGAGATCACAACTGGCGACTAAGAAACTCCAGGGTGCCATTAGGAAAACAAGTAAGTTATGTTCCGATATGGCTGACCTAATTACGCATATAGAAGAACGAACAGTTGCAGTGGAAGAAGAGGTTGAGAAAATGCAGGACTGTAAGGGTACCCAAGAGAAACACTCTTGTGACTTAGACTGGAAGCTCGAGGATTTCGAGAACCGGCAACGCCGCAATAATGTACGTCTCCTTGGCATAGAGGAGAATGTGGAGGGGGACAACATCCTCCTTTTCGTGGTGAAGCTACTGAAGGGCTCTTTTCCGGATTTGGCCAATTGGAACTGGGAAACAGAAATACAATAAGCACATCGCTTCCCAATGGTGCAAAGAAAGCAGCCGAAGAATCAAGAAGGACGACTCAGAGCTATTTTGATATATATTGGTAATTTTTGTTAAGGCAGGCAATCATAGACTGTGCCAGACCAGACTCTAAAAAAACTTGGGCAGGGACATACATTCTTCGCTCGACCGGATTTTTGTCACACAACTGTCGAGCAGAGATGGCGGTTACGCCAGATGATTAATCCCTTTCAAACTCCGGGCTGTGAAGCCTTTTTGCTTTTCCCTGCCCGATTTAAGGTTATCCACAGAGGAAAGGTCAGGATGTTTTTCTCTGAGATTAAAGCCCAGGACTTTCTAACCCAAATTACTGAATCACGAGGGGGAAGGCCTCCGGGTACTGTAGTGGGTAGTGTAGAGGGAAAGGGAGCCGCAGGAAAGGAATGATTCTTGTCCGAAAGCTGGAAAGCTAACTGGAAGTTAAGGCTATGGTACTGTGGGGTGGGGGGACTAGGTATTAGCTGGGTAATAGGATCTATGACATAATATCGACAGACAAAATATAGACATACAAAAATATCGACACAAAAATATCGACATCAAAAATATCGAAGTTCTATCTACATAAAGGTAAGTATAAAAATATCGAGAAAAAATATCGTAGTACAAAAATATCGAAGTTAAAAATATTGTTTTTTTAAATGTATTAATAATAATGTAAAAATAATTTTAAAATACATATAATTTAACATATTATAGATATAAACATTAAAACATATTTAATAAATAATACATATACATTTAAAATAAATTAAAAACTCTACATATAAATTAATACATATACTTACTCCACATATTGCATCAGTAGGGAAAGCATTGGATAGCGTAGGGGTAAAAATTACTATTCCCACTCCAGAGGGTGCAACAGTAGGGAAAGCGTTGGATAGCGTTAGGGAAAAATTACTATTCCCACTCCAGAGGGTGCAACAGTAGGAAAAGCGTTGGATAGCGTAGGGGAAACATTTACTATTACCACTCCAGAGGGTGCAACAGTAGGGAAAGCGTTGGATAGCGTAGGGGTAAAAATTACGATTCCCACTCCAGAGGGTACAACAGTAGGCAAAGCGTTGGATAGCGTAGGGGTAAAAATTACTATTCCCACTCCAGAGGGTGCAACAGTAGGGAAAGCGTTGGATAGCGTAGGGGAAAAAATTACTATTCCCACTCCAGAGGGTGCAACAGTAGGGAAAGCGTTGGATAGCGTAGGGGTAAAAATTACTATTCCCACTCCAGAGGGTGCAACAGTAGGGAAAGCGTTGGATAGCTTGGGGGTAAAAATTACTTCCCACACTACTCCCCCTTTAACACACAACACACTACACATACAAAAAAACACAATTAATATAAATATCAAATAATCAATTAACATTATTAAATTGATGTAATTATAAATTAACTAATTGACACATATTAATTACCAATTAATAATTAATTACCAATTAATAATTAATTAACAAGATATTTACAAGAAAAACAATATTTATTAATAAATGATTTATAATTAATATTATAAAATTATTAAAGAAAATAATTACCAATTAATTAATTAACTATTAATTAATAATAAATACCAATAAATAAATACAATCTCTTTAATTAATTTAATTTAATTATGTCACACCCTATTCCCCTATAAACACACAACCCACTACACATAAATAAATCACATAAAAAATGTAATTATCATTTAATCACTTAATAATAATCAATTACCAATTAATTATTAATTAATATTAAAAAATATTAAAAATAATAATAATTAATTAATTATAATTAAATTACTTCCCACCCTATTCCCCTATAAACCCACAACCCGCTCTGATACTAAAACGCAAAATGTAAACAAAATTACTAATTTCCAAACATACATTAAAAAAATGTTTAACAAACATATACAAAATATAATAAAATACATAACACTAAACAAAATTTCGATATTAGTAACATAGATACCTTAAAATCGATATTCTGTCCATCGATATTATTGCACATCGATATTCTATACCATCGAAATTAAAACAACGATATTATTGTATATCGATATTTTAATTTCGATATTTTGTCTCCCTACCGGGTAGTAGATATGAGACGCTGTGGTTACCCTATTGGTGAAATTTGTTTTTGGTATGTGTAATGTGGCTATAGGGACTTCTGTCCTTTTTTTTCTTTTGGGGAGGGTTATTATAGTATGAATATGGGCTCACCGCGGAGAGGAGGTTGGTGCCGGAGTGAAGCTAACTCAGTGGTCATACTTAGGTCATGCTTGACCTAATTGCCTGTATGGGAGGTAGGGGGGTGGAGACATCTTGGGAGGGGCTTGGAATGGCATCAGCACAGCAGGAAATATATCAAGTTGCGAGGCTACTGGAGGAATGTTTCTTATGGGTTCAAGTCTGTTTTAACTTTTTATTTAGAGTGTTTTGTTCTACTAGAATGAAGGAAAATCTGAGGGGTGAGATATCAGCCTTGGAAAGGTTTGAGCATAGGGAATTTAATAAGTGTGTAACATGAGCCTACGGATCTTGACAGTTAATATATGTGGGCTCAATGATCTGCATAAGAGAAATAAGGTAGCAGTTTGGTTGAAAACTCTTCGCTTAGATTTCCTCTGTATCCAGGAGACACATGTCGAGGGATGCAGGGCACGTATTATACAACAACTTGGGTTCAAACTGTTGGCATATACAACACAGGGTTCCCGTAATTGGGGGGTGGCAATTCTTACTCGGATGAATGATGTTAAGGTTTAAAAAAAATCAGTAGATCAATGGGGGCGATGGGCCTTGATTGAGTGTCAGGTAAATTGCCAGAAGTTTACACTTTGTTCAGTGTACGGCTCAACACGGGATGACCCAGAGGTGTTAGAATATCTAGATTCCACCCTAGCAATCTAGCCAACCCCAATAATTCTATGTGGGGGTTTTAATGTTAATGGACTAGAGGTACAATGGGTTGTTTCTGGAAGGAATTATTTAGGAAATAAAAGCAAGGTGGGATTTGCCCTTTCTAATTTAGTCTGTAATAATGGCTTCATGGATGTTTGGGCTCACCTGAAACCTGTGGAAGCAGGAAGTACTTTCCTTTCTGCCCCACATAAGATTGTGTCTTGTTTAGACTATTTTTTTGTCTCCAATGAATTAAATAACAATCTAGGTATTGAGATGCCTTCGCGCATCCTTCCTGACCATAACCCTTTACTCTAGACTGTTAATTTTCAAAGGATTGAAAGAAGCAATATTGGTTGGACGTTCGAATGAAGGCTGTTGTTTGACCCTGACTATGTGACATACATGAAGGGGTGGATTAAGGAATTTTGGGATTTTACTCGGGGGAGTACCAGGTTGGGAATTGTTTGAGATGCTTTTAAGGCGGGGGTGAGAAGAAAGACATTAAGCTACAGCTTGCGACGTCAAAAGAAGGAGCGAGTGAAGGAACAGCAAGCCATAGAGGAACTAAATAATCTGGAAGAAACGCTAGCCAGGGTGGTGGGCGCTGGGGGAGTAGTAGACGGGATATTGATGCAGCTGGCTCTGAAAAAAGTAGAGGCAGTATATCATTTTGCTCAGAAGGCTGCTGAGATCTATCTATCCAAAAGAGAGCACTGTTATGAATTTAATGAGCGGGTGGGGCATACCTTAGCCGTAAGAGCCAGGCAAAAAACATCATCTGGGGAAATCACTGAAATTTATGATGCTGGAAGGAAAGTTATCACAGAAGCATTAGAAATATGAGAAACCTTCAGGCTTTTTTACCAACAGCTATATGCTGTAGGCTCAGCTTTAGCACTAGGTGGGGTTGGTGATTACCTGGATATGGTACCTCATAAGAAAGTAGACCCTATAGATAGGGAGGAACTTGAGAGGGCCTTTACTCAAGATGAGATTATGGGGACCTTGCGGGAGCTGCCCTCTGGGAAAGCTGCTGGTCCGGACCAGATCCCGTTGGAATTTTATATGATTTTTAGAGATTCCATCGAAACAGATCTAATAGAGGTAATGATGTTAGCCCAGAAGGGTGGACCAACTCCTGAATCTTGGGCATGTGCTGACATTGTTGTATTTTTAAAAAGAGATAAACCAGCCAGAGAACCAGGGTCCTACCGCCCGATCACCCTTATGAACAGTGATGTCAAAATCTTTTCTAAAGCTCTGGCCACCCGACTAAATGCTATCTAATGGAACACCATACATCTGACTCAGCATGGGTTTATTAGGGGGCTTGGTACAACCCAACACATACGCAGGGTGATCATTCTCTTTGACGCGATGGAGATCTCATAAGACCCTATGGCTGTTTTATTACTAGATGCCGAAAAAGCAGTTGATAGGGTCTCCTGGGATTTCCTTTGGGGGACATTGAGATGGTTTGGGCTGGGGGAGGGCTTTATTAAATATTTCCAAGTGTTATATAGGGCCCCCACTGCTCGGCTGAAAGTAAATGGCAACTATTCTCTTTCTTTTAATATACAGAGGGGGACACGGCAGGGGTGCCCCTCCTCCTCTTTGCTATTTGCCATTTACATGAACCCCCTTCTACGGCTATTCAAGACTAACAATGGAATTAGCCCAGTTATAAGTCAGGGGTTTGAGACCAAAGTCCTCGCCTATGCCGACGACGTGGCTATTATTACGACTAATCCACACAGGGTGCTGGAATCGGTTGAGTCAATTGCTGCAGACTATGAGTCATTCTCAGGGTATGTACTCAATAGACTAAAGTAATTAAGAATCGGTGGGCTAGATGCGAAGATCCTCGTGTAGCCGATTCTGCAGTACCTATGTGACATGTATTATGGGTTCTACTCCTGACTTTCTTATTAAAGTGTCGTATGGTGTTCTATGCTAGAGAATATGCTAAAGTGCTTGGTGTCATTTACTGCACTATTTGTCCCATGTGACGTGTATTATGGGTACTTCTCCTGACTTTCATATGTTCAATTATTGCACGTATCCCTATGAAGTAACTATTCCACTAAAGTGATGTGTGCTATGCGTGTTCTTTGTTGTTCAATTCTTCCTATGTGGTATGTGCTATCAATTGACCTCCTGCTACCCTGTGCAGCATTATTGCTCTATCCCTTAAAAGTGTCTTATACTATTGCACTTACTTATTCCACTAAAGTGACTTGTGCTTTGCTTGTTCTTTGTTATTCAATTCTTCCTATGTGATGTGTGCTGTCAATTGACCTCCTGCTACCGTGTGTACCATTATTGCACTATCCCTTGAAGGGGGTCGATTCCGATTCGGGAAAAACTGCTCCGAATAGCCGTTCGGAGCGTTTTTCCCGTACGAATCGTACCCTGCAACGTCCCCTGTACGTACGACGAAGTACGATTCGTACCAGGAGGCGTACTCCCTACGAGTCGTACAAGATACCGTACGACTCTAATCTCCATACGATTCTCCCTCGGAACCCGCTGTACGCAACATTTGTACGGTTCGCGGCTGGTTTTTATTACCCAGAAAGTACAATACGTGTCGGGTAAGCACCGTACAACCCTTTTTCTACGGGTGCTGAAAACAGCCGTAAATGAGAGTTCGCGGCAAAACAGCTACGGAACAGCCCTCCCGGGTACGGTGCGTACCCCCCATAATCGCAGGGGTACGCACCGTACCCCCATTGTACGATCGGTGTACGAGCCATAACCCCATTTTACGATGGGGGTATGGCTCGTACACCCATCGTACATGAGGTACGGCTCGTACACCGATCGTACAATGGGGGTACGGCTCGTACACCGATCGTACAATGGGGGTACGGCTCGTACACCCCATGATCGCAGGGGTACAGTGCGTACCCCTGCGATCATGGGGGGTACGGACCAGAACGGTATGTATGTGTTTGTGTGCTTTTCCGTACGACTCGCCCTTACCTGACGTGGACCGTACGAATTGCGTCCTCATACCCCGGTCCGGATCGTACTCGTTGGGTCGTACGGCATGTGTACGAGTCGTACGGTATGTGTACGAGTCGTACGATTCACGGTTTCAGCCTTGCAATATGTACGGATCGCGACGATTCAGACGGATTCACGGAATACGCATCGTACTTCGCGACTCGGATGGACGGGTGGAGAAGCGTGGCTCAGTGGTTAGAGGCGGCAGACCCGGAAGCTGAGATCGACCGTGGACCAGGGTTCGATTCCCCGCCTCGGCGGGTCTCGGGCTCAAAATTCCACGGACTCGACAATTCTCGCTCTGGTGCCTACTCAACTCACGGGGTCACACTCTGCGACTCTGGGCAATAGCTTGCTTAATCTCCACTACGGCCCCTCGCGGCGGGATGCCTGGCTTTCACCTTGTGGTCACCCTGCCGGGGTTTCTCTCAGGGGAATACCAGGACGGGTTCCCTAAGCAAGCGCCGGGACGCTCACGGGCAGCTGTGCGCTTTACAAGTCCAACACATTTACATTTACATTACATTACATTTACATTACGGAGAGGGCTCCGGATACAAATCGTACAGACGTTTTTTTTTCCGAATCGGAATGGACCCCAAAGTGTCTTATGCTATTACACTTATTCTGATAAATGGCTTGTGCTGTCTGTTCCATGCTAATGGGTGTGTTGAAGTGCTTATTGTCATTTACTGCACTATTTGTCCTATGTGACATGTATTATGGGTTCTTCTCCTGACTTCTATTTATTCAATTATTGCACTTATCCCTATGAAGTAACTGAAACTGCAATATACTTATTCTCAATGTTTATCATTATGCCCATATATTCTTTTCATTTGTTTCTTTACTAGATATCCATTTTAAATATTTCAATCATATATTTGCTATGGTGCATTTCCCAAACATTCACAACCATTTGATATTGTATCGCCAAGGGATCCCGAACAAATATACATCATGACCATCTGTAGGCTCCATCATGTAGCAAGAGGATGCATTATTTCTTGTGAAAATTGTGCTCAACAATTAGAGATGTACATATAGTTCAGCATCTGTGTTATGTCCTGTAGGAATTTTTAATTTTTAATTTTGATTCTTCTCATATCAGAGCCCATTTTTATTTTAAATGGGTGTTGGACTTTATGTTTTAGTGAGCTTGACGGCGCTGACCTTACGACACGCCCTCTCATTCTGGAGCAACCAAGAGTGGATTTTGTATGAGGAATGCAACGCATAGTCCCCCCCAGCTTGATACTTGGTGATTTGCACATTGGGGAGAGAGGAGGCAGCAATTTCCTGTTGGAAGGATCATCATTCTGCATTGAACTGCTACAGCCATGACCCACCAGCCCAAAAGCCAACTGGAGGCGGGCCATTAATATGTGCCTGAAGGTCAGTTACTTAGCTGCCTTTGCGTTAAGGATTGACGTATAGGCTGGCAGCAAACCATTGGCGCGGCATCAGCTTCAGATTTATACTGTGACTGGGGTATAGCTTGGGACAGAACTGATTATGACATTTTTGGCCCTGTGGAGCTGTTGAAAATTCCACACCAGTTCAAGATTTCCCTGAATGACTTTGTTTCATCTAGTACCTTTTCTGATGATTGGAACTTCGAGACTGTTAAGAATATGATGTCAGACTTAGAAATGTCTGCTGTTTTTACAAGACATGAATACTTAGAAGGTTCCTCAGTCTATAAACAAATGTATTGTTATATTCACTATGGTCATCATTTTTTGCACAAATCTACAAACCCTAGAAATGTATTTATGTATAACCAATGGGAACATTGTCCTACGCCACCAAAGGGTAGCTCAAAAACATTTAATAGAAATTCCATCCTTTTCAGGTTTTAGCGTATTCCAATCCAGAATCAATTTAATTTAAAAAGGTTAACAAGACAAGATTGAAAAGTATGTTGACGAATACAAAACACATTTATTCTGCAGCCTTTTATGCTCAGCTGTCTACACTAGGTTTCGACTTTTGGAAAGACAACATTGAGACAAAAACTGTCTGTGGTACACAAGATTGGCAAGTTCTGGGAATAGAAGCTTTATTTAGAGCCTGCATCGTCCCTGAACAAATAATGTTTTTGAATGACACTGTCCAACAGACGTGTTGCCTTGGGTTAGCCAAGATAAAAGACATAAACAACCCGGCTATACCTACACCTACACCTGATAGTGACACTTCAGAGGGGCGGTCGACGTACATACTATTTTGCTTCACAACAGAACAGATCCAGATTGGAAAAAATTGTTAATCTGTCCCACAGACAGAAACAACTGTCAAGGTAGATTCCTGAACAAAACACAGGGTTTCACATTCACTAGGCCAGACCCGAGATATGTTCAAAGACAGCATACAGGAATAGTAACAACATACAGCATAGGGAAGTGGTGCCTTGAATGGCTACATAGATCTACCCTTAAGGATGTTAAACAACACTTATCTTTACTTAAAGATGGCGATGATCTCAGAGAATTATTGATCGGTCCAAGAACAGAGTGTCATAAACGTTTTATATATGCCGGTATCTATACTGCTTATAATAAAGCATGGAAGATTGCGGATACAGAGACTTCAGAAAGAATACTGGAAACTGATCGTATTAATTTAGAGAAAACTCTCTCTGTGGTTGACAATGGGTTAACGGCTCTGTCGTCCAGGACATATTCTATGAACAGCATAGTATCTTTTGCCATAGACATAATGGAACAGGACTTGGACTTGTTGCAACATGATCAGTCGTAATTATGTTCTATCCTGCTATTAGGCTGGACGTTGCAGAACCTTCATTCAGGGAATGTGCCTTGGCGTTTAATCAATACTACGTCACTGTTTTCAGAATTCAATCTCACCGATAAACAGATAAAATTGCCACAGAGGGGAGCAGACTATATGGTGCTGAGCATTGAAAAACTGGAAAGATTGCCATTTACTGTCGCTGAAAAGCCAGCTACTGAATGGATTATACACGGAACAATCACTCTACCCGTTACAATTTTCCATTTTCAATATTGCCTAAAGCACATACCAGCAGGCACATATGAAAGGTTGGGTAAAGAATACATCAAGACATCCTGGGAATTACCATACACTTACAGATATTGGAGTGGGGTCGTGAAGTGTTTCTTAGCGGGAAAAACTGTGAAAACTTACTAAGCGGTTCCCTCCTTTGTTAGGGTATAAGCATAAATGGGGCCTGCGATGGTTCCTCTAACAACTCATCCTGCCACCTTCAAGGTTCTCCGGCTGCAGTGATTGATCCACTTTTTGGACAACTTTCAAATGGAAGTTACATTATGTTGAATGATCACAGCTGCTGTGGCATGTAGCAAGGAATACCATATCTTGTAACTGTGTCAGCCAGGGTCACTTGCTGTATGCAAGTATTGTTTCCTAAGACGAGGACAGACCAGGAGTCACCTTTATGGCCTTCACTGAACATCTCTTATATACAAATTGATACTTTAAGCAGAATGAAAGCTATTCTTTTGCAAAAAACTGCGCCACTGACCTTGGCCAAAGAAACCTATGATCTGCAAGTTGCAAGGACTTCTGCAGAGATACCTGCCCTTTTAACTACAAATTGCCCTATAAATATTGGAACGCTAGACATTATGGGGAGGGAGAACGGCCTGGGAAGACGTTGGCTACCATTATACGGTAACGGTGACATGCGGAGGGATACTGCCCAAATTGGGGAGGTATTTACTGGCCACTATAAAGCGCTACACCTCTCAAGCCACACTTGATATAGACTATGACTCATTTATGGGTGATGTGGCACTATGCTGTTTGAGCGATATACACAGAAAATGTTTGAGTGCCCCTCTGGAATTAGATGAAATAAAGGATGCGATCATGTCCCTTAAAAATGGGAAAGCACCGGGACTGGATGGTATTCCGGCGGAATTTTATAGGTGCTATATAGATATCATGGCCCCGGTACTACGTGAAGTCTTTGAGGTGTCACTGAAAGTGGGCACCCTGCCTCGAACGATGCGTGAGGTGGTAATCACTTCCCTCCTGAAGCCCGGTAAGGACCCCTCACTGTGTGATTCCTACCGACCACTGTCACTTATCAACTGTGACGCGAAGATATTGGCTAAGGTTCTAGCCACCAGGCTGTCACTGCTTACGACTCAAATAGTACTCCCGGATCAATCGGGGTTTGTCCCATCAAGAGCTACAACCCATAACCTTTGAACCCTATTTTGCCTTATCCACACAGTGGCACTGGATTTCCCATTGGCTGCCGTGTTTTTGGATGCTTCGAAAGCTTTAGATTCCGTTGAGTGGTGCTACCTATTCACGGTGTTACAAAAAAAGGGCTTCCTCCCTGTTTTTCTGGCATGGGTAAAACTATTGTATACTGCGCCCACGGTGCGTATACTTATAAATGGTCACCTGTCACCTGCGATATCACTCACGAGGGGCACTCGGCAGGGGTGCCCACTGTCCCCTCTTCTATTTGCAATTGCAATAGAACCATTGGCATGCAGGATACGACAGATGCATAGAGATAGTGCCTTCTGTTGTTTTCAAAGGCAGATATCTGTGTCGCTGTACGCGGATGATGTTACACTCTACGTCACGGATCCACAAACAAAACTGAACGCGCTATTACGAGAATTTCTGGTGTTTGGCAGAATATCGGGAGTAAATATAAACTGGAGTAAATCCCAATCCTTACCATTGACGCCGGCTGTAACCAAATTCCCACTGGATTATCCGATAGAATGGTGTGATACTGACTTAAAATACCTGGGGGTGCAGGTCTCAATAGAATGGGAGGAAACATTGCGCATGAACTATGGCACGGCAGTTATGAAATTAAAGGATACCATTACACGCTAGATAGCGTTGCCCTTGTCAATGACGGGACGCATCTCGCTGATCAAAATGGTAGTACTTCCGCGCTTCTTTTATTTTTTCCTCAACATTCCTTACTATCCAGGCACTTTTTTCTTCAAAACTCTGAGATCGGAGCTTATCAGACTGGTGTGGGGGGGACGACAACCTAGACTCAAATGGAGTGTTATAGCGCGGCCATATGCTAAAGGAGGGTTTGATGTCCCTGATTTTGAGGCCTATTACCTAAGTGCCCAGGCACATTTTCTGTACCACTGGCTCCGACCCACTGGATATATGCCACAACTAGCGGTTGAAGACTGGATAGTGCATCCGCTGCCCTTAACTGGCATTGTCCATGGGCCGGCTGGCGTCCTGGAAACGCCACCTCCGACAGTTTCTTGTACGATAGACGCATGGCACAGAATACTGCACAAATTGCAACTCCCCATGCTGTATGCACCGCGCATGCCTATGACATATCACCCACACTTGGCAGTATTGCATGAAACTGGTTTTCAGCTCATGGGCAAGAGATTGCGATAGACCACATGGGGAGAAATGTTTCTCAATGGAGTGTTCTGCACGAAGGAACACTTCTTTGGTGATACTGACCCCACTCCCCTTGAAGTTTTTTACTACGTGCGGCTCAGAGAATGGATGAAAAACCTGGTATCTGAGTATCCTAAGGAACCGGAAGTAGTCCCTCCATTCGCCATCCTACTTAACAGCACCGACGGCACGCACCTAGTATCAAGTATATACGGAAGTATTCGAACACACACATTAGAGGTTGGTGGAAAGGCACGCAGCTACTGGGAAAAGGACATAGGGAAGGCTATCCCTGATGAGACCTGAGAGTATTGTTGCGAATTGACAGGACGTATTACGTCCAGCTGTAGATTTAAGATCATCCACTATAAATTTCTACATCGCATCTATTATACCCCTGCTCGGAAATATCGGTTTCACTTGGCAGACTCGGACCGGTGTGAGAGATGTCAGCAACCAGGGGCCGATTTTTTTCATCTAGCCTGGCTTTGCCCACAGGTGGGGGCTTATTGGGAACAGATACATAGTGCATTGGAGAGCATGATTTCTATAGGACTGGCTAGGGATTCCTTGCTCGACCTATTGGGCCACACGACACACATACCCAGAACATACAGGAAATGTATTGATACGGCTCTTCTGTTGGCTAAACGGAGACTAGCAAGTCAATGGGGGAGGGGGAGGGCCCTGAAATTCAAGGAATGGATGCACGATATGTTGTATAGTCAGGATCAATATGGTATATATGCTGAAACACAACCAGTAAAATCTAGACCAGCAGATATCTGGGGACCACTACAATCCTACACATTGCAAAAGGAGGCGGACTATACAGAATGCGAGGGCCAACTGGACACTGGAGCTTCGGAGGGGCGGAGGGGAGAGGAAGGAATGTAACAACTTTGACTGTTGTTGCTGTGTTCCATAGTCAATAGAGGATACTAAGGTCGGACATTGTAACACCAGGTTGGGTCCTGATCCCTATGACAAAGTACAATGACTTTTGTATTGGACCACTGATGCGATAATTGTCAATAGTTGATTAGAACACTGGTAAAATGTCATCCTACCGCATGGATCCACATGTATGAAGTAGATCCCTCACTCACTACCTGAATGCCTTCATTGATCGACTATGTATTGTAGACTTCAATTGCCTTATCAATTGCACATTGTTTATGTATGTGAAAATGTTATAAATAAACGGTTAAAAAAAAAACGCGCATGATCCAAATTCTAGGACTACCTCGTATGAGAGAATTGAATACCACATGGTTTCTACCATTCAGACCAATTTGGCAAGATTGCATCTTACCTGTTCTAGGCTGCCTGCTATGCGGAGAAGAATGGGTGTTGGACTAATGTCTCACACTCCCATCAGTCATGCCATCAGATGTTGATACTTTGCTTGAACAAGTAATGGCCCATGCACTGTGCTGTCCCCAGCGGCTATCAATTCTGATGATGGCATTCGTTGAGATCTCACAGAAGCAAAATGCTACTGTTGAGGTACGAGAAACGACAGGCACACAGGTACCCTCCAATTCGAACATTGCTAATGCGACCAATGCTGACGGCGATGCTTCACATCTATGTGCGGTTGATCTTCTTTACGAGGTAATCCAACTTTCACCTACAATGGTAGACACATTTTTTACAGACTTGGAAGATTTGATGTTTTCTCCAAACAATAACACTGCCTTTTGACTTGGTACACAGTGTTCTGAGAGCCACTGAATTTGACCTTCATTTTTTCAAAACAAAGTTCTAACTTTGGAACTCTTTTTTCTATGATTATTAATTTTTCCAAATGTATATTTCATTTTTTTGGCACAAAGTAATCTTCTTAAAGTAGAACTATTCATAGTGAACTAGAATTCTTTGAAAAACTTCCAGAGACAATATTTTGATCTTGTCCTCATACCAACAGTTATATGTATTCTGACATGAAATGGTGTCTGCATTTTTTTTCTGTATTTACGAGCCATTTCATAAATGTATTTACGTGATTCATTCAAGATAGCATTTTCAAATGTCACCTATATGCTTAGAATGAAACATTACTTAAATGCGTACAGCAAAAATGCTCCTTTCGTGTACAACCGGTACCATTGCATTTTTATGTATTTTTGGTGGGTTTTAAACACTTGTTGTATAGATAGTATGTAGATACGTTTATTCATGTTTAGAACTTAGTATTTAGTACAAACCGTACGTAAGAAAGTGGAGTGGGTATTGTATGGCATGTTAGATTCCGAATGGATTTTCCCAATTCATGCCCTTATATTGGTACAATTCACGTTGCCCTTATATAGGCATAGAATTCAAGCCCTTATTTAGGAATAGCCCATGCAGTCCAAATACAGGCATGGCTACTTCCATCCGTTCACCAAACATCACAACGATTTCTTGGAAAACCAGCTTAAGCCGTTAGGGATTTCCCCTTGCTTGAATAATGATTTCTCCAAGAACTCAGTTAAGTGTACAATAAACATCTATTCCCTAGGGATTCATTCATGGCGTTCATATGCCCGACTCTACATCAAACATGGCATTCCTAAACACCTTCAAGGTATAAATATACCTTGACTTGCTATAGCAAAGTACGGTGTTTCGGTGCAGTTCGACGACCTACTTGCCCGACGCAGCTCACTACAGCAAGTGCCGATCAGGAAGCTGCCCTCCTCTGCAGAGAATCCAGCTTCAGTGTTTCCGATTCCCCTTGGAGGGTGTTGGGAAATCGAGTCCCGAGACAGAGATACCAGACCTCCTTCATTCTAAGGTATGGAGCTGATTAGAACCTAGAGAAACCTTTGGCAAATTCTTGGCAAAACTAAACCTATGCTAAAGACCATATTTACTTCTTCCCTCGTACTAGACCTAGGTTAAGTGCATTGGGGTAGGTGTATTTTAGAAGCACTAGTTGAGTATTTTAGCCTGTGTTATTTATGTATATATTTTTATATGGCTTAGAAACCATATAATGCTCTTACAGTATTATTTCATATTACTGTTTACGCTGTAGGCATTATACTTTGCATTCTGCCTAACGATTGTAGCAGTTCACCTCTCTTGCATGAGAAAGAAGACTGTTCAATAAACCTTTTATTGAAAACGCCCGTCTCACTATTGCTCTACAACTCCTTAGAAACAAAGCATGCACGATTGAATGAGTAAAATACTTATCTATTGTTTCCATGACTCTGAAGAGAGTTATTCCAGTCATAGGGAAACAAAGTTGTCATGTTTATGCGGTTGTCAGAAGCTAATCCCTGCTTGAGTATTCGAGAAAGTTTCTAGTGACCTCTGAGCTACTTGGCACTCACAATTAGGTTTAGTATATTCAATAGAGACCTACTGACATAAGTCTGACGTCATATCTATAGGTTATACTATTCCAATGCGCAGAGCCTATTGGGAATATAGGAACTACACTACAGGTGCACCTACCTGGTTTGTAATTCTAAGTTGTGCAGAGTATACCTCAATACCTCACATGATTTGCATGAGTTCTTTAACCACTTGGATGCTAAGGCCCTGGAAAGATTTACAACCACTTTCCATTGAAATCAATGGAAACTCCATGACGAGTTACCCTTGTCATTAGCATCCAAGGGGTTAAAGAGGCTAACTTGAAGATTCCTAGAACTCACTTTAAAACACTGGGTGAATTATGCTCAATGGTTCCTACAAATGTATGCATGTACTTTCATCATAGATTTCAAACCATACCTCACTTTATCTGCAACAAAAGAAACCCTCCTCTTGTTGAGGTCACTGACTACCTTTGAAGGAAGGTATACCAAGCTAGGGATTTACCACACATTCATGTGTTACTGTGGGTTAAAAGTGGACCAAAATGTGGAAAATGCAGATGAATCAGTACTATCATTCATTGAGCAGTATATAACAAGTGAAATTCTCAAAGAAAGTCCCAACAGAACTCTTAGGTATCTAGGATTGTGATTTCAGATCCACAGATGTGTCAAATAATGTTGTCCCTGATAGAGAAACAAAGGAAACTACTACATCACGTTTTGTTTTAGTTTTCATGGGCTGTTATCTCTAAAGGCACTTCTCAAAAGAACACATACAACATAAAGATAAATTAGGCTTTTACATGAATTAATGACTACAACCCTGTCATTCTGGCCTATGCAGAATTCAAATATGGACATTCAGGTTATAGCTGATAATTCCATTGCTGTTGCTCGGTATGTTACCTCTTACATTACAAAGTCTGGAAAGACGTAAATGAAAGAGGTGTGGAAAGAGATTTCTGCAGAAACGTCTTTAACAAAGAAGTTTTACAGCTTGAGTTTGAAGATGCTTTCCTAAAGGTAAGTACATTTTCATGAACCACCCGACAAATTAAATTCTTCTAGGTTATATGGAAAGTCCAAATCCATTATCAGGGTTAGTTTAGGCTTTGCTTCAACTCATACCACAGTACTAAAGTCATTTGATGAGATAGAATACCTGGTACACCCTGATCCTGATAGTACAGAGATTGTGGAAACAAATATGATGGATACCTTCTACCCAAGTTGAAGTGGCCGTTTAGCAAATCTCAGTCCGTATGAAATGGTTCAGTTCTACACACATAGAAACAATGTGAAAGAAAAGATTAAAAGTGACAAGTTGTCTCTCACTGAGTGCAATGGTTGCTTGGAGAGAGACAATAAAGAAAGGTCTTATGAACCACAGCAAGCTCTCTTGTCAAAGTGCAGATAAGAAAGAGTTTCTTTATTTAGCTCTTCTGCAACTGTTTAAACCTTGCATCATTAAGCTTTGCTGCTAGGTCAATGTGACTTCTATGGGGATGATTGTAATGCAGTTACATATCTGATTTAATGTTCAGTGTTTCCTCCTAGGTTTAAAATGTTGAATGTTGAATGATGAAATACAACAAGAAAAGAAAATAGCATCTGAGATTACAAAGGTAAGTTCACAGGGCAGCCAGATTTTTGGAACTCATAGTAAAAATCCACTTGTCCAACATATTATTGAAAAAGAAGTACAGAATGTGATGGACCAGGTCAAGATTCAATCCATAACCTCAGAAAAATTATTATGTCAACTAAATGAAGATCAACCACAAACATACCAGAAGATAAGAATATAAGTGGATCATGGAATACTGCATGAATACTCTGAGTGTACATGCACTATATTCAAGCCTTCACTTTTATATGTAAGTCGACAAGCAGACATTGGCAAACGTTTCCAGAAAAAAAGTTCTTACTGCATATGTCCACAAAAAGATTGATTGCAACAATATTGTGTCATAACAGCACCCACTGCACTTGATGCACACAATATATTAGTTATTACTTTATGCTGACTTTTGACATTGCTAGTTGAACAAACTAGAGTACCATGAGATATCTGGCAATGCTTGTCATGTAGTATTAAGACTCCTTAAAAAAATGAAGGTTTGATTATATATGAGGTGAGCATGGTATAAAGCGTAATGCTTGCCTTAGTTCAGGCAAGACATTCTCAGGACAGACTATAATACTCTCTTTGGTGGAAGACATGTTATAGTGTATATGGATCTACTTCAGCTGAACCCCGTGAAAGTCAGCCAGTATTAAAAAAAAAAGTCTCCATGAGTAAATTAGAAATTTATTAGGCAGCATTGGAAATGTTAACATTTGGTTTCATTTCCAATACAAAGAGCTCACTAAGAAGGTGAGTCAGGCTGCAGATGTGGAGTATGGAGATATCTTGAAAAATAGTGGAGGAGGAATAGTAGCAGAAAGGCTAAGTCAGCTCTTCAGAGTCCACTTTAACCACTCTTTTTCCACAGCACATGTTTGCAGGAGGTGTAATGGAACACCTCCTAAAATGTGAGTAAAAAAATGTCTGCCTTTTGCCAAATTTAGATGAGTGTGCCCACTTGAATGCAAAAATGCGAACATTAGAGAATAAGGATAATATTAAACAAAGTATAGAGGGAGGCAGAGTTAGAGGCTAGGTTTATCGTCCTGACAGTAACATAGTGAGAAAAAAAGCTAGTATAGCGAAGAAAACCTGCCTGTAGGGAATTAGATAGTATACAGCAAGAATTAGTTGTAATCCCTTGTCTAGAAAAAATACTTTATTCTAGAGACCCCTCACCCACCAGGGTTGCCTCTAGGTAGCATGATTCATCATTGGGGTTCCTCTTAATCCTCTATGGATTGAGGCGTGCTGCATCTTGCAAATTACGTATGAGCACTTTTTTATTGTAGATTGTGTGTAGTGCAGTGATGTGGAGTGGAAAGGGAAAGAACATCTAAAAATACCTGACTAGTTAGCCACTCTTTCATTTCCACCCCTAGTTGGTATGGTTAAAAATCATGGGTCATTTACTGAGAAAAAACCTGACTTTAATGAGTCTGGTTGTCTCAGTAATGTGTTTTTGTCAACATGTTTCGAGCTGTTCCCCTAATAGCTCTTCATCAGAACTCCACGGGGTCCAGCCCCGTGTGTACCACTCCTAGTGAATCCTGTAATAAGGACACAAATCATGCACACCTAATGCACACTTTATACATACGGTTCTAGTGATTAATCTGTGTCTGTAATTAGATAGCAAAAAGATATATTAGGATGATTGTGCATCCAAATATCAAAATATCGCACTCGCACATTGTGAGTGGTCATATTATCTATCCCATGTGCTCATATAGTATGTCAGGAACATGCCACACACTGTAATGGGTGACACCACTCGTAAAAACGCACTCATGAAGCAAGACACCACATGACAGAACAACATAAAACAGAGAAGAGATAATCCATGTGATGTACTGCTGTAGATGCTATATTATCGCACCATGGTCAAAGCCAGGTGTATAGGGGCTTGTAGTAACACTCTAAAAAAGGGGAGAAGGTCTATAGAGACTAGACTCTTTAAAACAGAGACCCCCTGCTTGCACATGATTAGTAATATGGGATAACACCGGCAATGTATCATTAAGAGATTATTCTAATATACATCTGTTTAACAATGGTACATCTTAGCGTGATAAGGGTTCTTTACTATTCACTGGGAATGCATCAGATAAACATCTGTCCGATAATGCGACATCTCAGTGGTTAAAAAGAACCCAGGAAGGAGTCATCAGTTGAAATGTGTATAGTAAAATACTGATATATATATATATCACCTACTGGCGGTCACCAGTAGGTAGTTATAGTTAGGACCTATTTTCCATAGGAAATCCGCAACCTTCTCTTTGAAATAACTTTGGCGCCAGTTGATGAATCTTCGTGAAATTTTCCAAACTAATTATCAGCTCTTGTCCACTCCTATCCTGAAAGTTTCGGGCCGATTCATGTAGCAGGGGTCGAGAAAAAAGGGGGGTCCGAAGACGTGTTTTCCCCCTGCAATTCTCCATAGGACCTTTTGACATAACTACAGCCCAAACTGCTGAACGGATTTACACCAAATTTGGCAAAGAGGTAGTCCTCAGTTCAGACCCATGCCTTTTGCTTAAATGGTGTCAATCTGTTCAGTAGTTCCTGAGAAAATGACAGTTAAAATAATATAACTATGGCCGTGGTGGATCCGCGCACCATGAGTGCACCATAAGCGCACCCTTCTGATCACGCACTGAATGCTGATTGGCTGTCAAGTGGTTGTCAACATTCGAAACCAGGAACTGTTGGCAGCCATTTTGTGCCTCGGTAGAAGCGAGGCTGAAGAAGTCAGTGAAACAAGTATGCAAAACGTATAAAGGGGGCAGGGTAGAAATATCCTGATCCTCTAGACCTGTTTAGGGGACCCCACAGGGCTAAACATTATTATTTTTTTTTAAAACAGCAAACCAGCATGTGCGCGCAGGGTGTGCGGATGCTCCAGGAAAAAAATATATATATAACGGGCCTTCTTTTATAATTAGCCCCCGGGGGGCCAAATCCCGGGGGCAAATGTAAAAAATGTATGGGGGCCTAGAGAGGCCCCCTAGCCCCGGGGACCGCCACCCCCTGGGGCTATAAAATAAATGGTTAGGAGGGTTCCAAGGCCCCCTGCAAAATTAGTGGTGGGGGCCTCTACGACCCCCCCAAGCCCCGGGGACCACCACCTCTGGAGCTTTCTGTATTGTGGGAGGGGGGCTGTGTGGCCCCCCTCCTGGAGCCCTCGAGGGCCCTGATGACCACCACCCCCCAGGGCCGGCTCCTGCAGTGTCCCGGGGTGCGCTATGAGAGGGAAGGAGTCTTGCGCCTCCCACCCTCCCATAGCAAACTTTGTTTGGATTTTGAAAGAGAGAGCAGGGAAACCTGTTCTCTCTTTCAAAATCAAAACCAGATTGCTTTTCCACATGGGGCGCTGCATGTTAGCATCTCCCCATGTGGAAAAGCAATGCCAGCTCCCGAAGGACGCGGGGAGCTGGCGGGATAATGGGGGCATTGGGGCTCCCCCCACGGTCCCCAACATTTTTTATAGGCCCCTGGGTATGGGGTCCCCGGGGATATTAGAAATTAGTGATAGGGGATATTTTTTTTTACGGTAAAATTAGGTGTCGCGCACCCAGCGCGGCGATCAGTGCAGCCCCTTGGTGTGCACCCGTTGAATGCACGACTCATAATCTGTAGGTTGCGCTACTCCAGCGCGTTTGGTGCATGACTTCTAAGCATTTGGTGCACGACTGATGCGTTGGGTGTACGACTCCTTGCAAAAAATCACAAAAATTGTTTTAGATATACATCAAGCTTTTGTGTTAAGTTCTTAGGTGGCTCTAAATAGAGCCCTTGTGTTTATTGAGAGATTTTGGTACTTACAAGTAAGTACCTATGCAGAGTCTAAAGTTCAAAAGGAAGACTCTGTTACCCTCATCTGTAAAATGTACACCATCTCTCCTATAGATGCCATGCCTATTGAAACGTAGATTGCTGTGGTAAATGGACCCTATTCTATATTCTCGGAGAAAAGCAGAAACAGATTTATTGACATGTTTCCTAGCTTTCTCAATCTGTGGACAAAATTGATTGGACCAGTTCCATTTCTACCTTTGGCATATGTTAGAATAGAAAAAGACAGTTTGGGGGAAAAGTGACATCAGTTCCTTTAAAGGTGTCCTTTAAAAACATTTCCAGACCTACCCCAGGGAAAGTGCCTAGGCCATTGCCACCACAGTGCACAATTATGAGGTCGGGGTGTTGGAGATGCAAAAAGGATTAAACCAATGGCATCAATTAGAGCCACTTTAACCCTCTCTGTCCAATCCATTTAATGTCTACATTTGGTAAACCTAGGTCTTTGTCCATGTTTCTGTTTTCTGCATACCTTTGGCTCCAGAAAATATATCTGTGTCCCACAATCCACACTCTAAGCATCTTGAAGGGATGTCTGGATGCACTCAGATGGTCTCTGTAAATGAAATGGCAGTTTGAAAAGTAAGATGTTTCTAAAATGGTGAATAAGATGCAGTTTTGAAAGAAAATAAATGATTGGTTGTTTGACAACATTCTACACTGAAAACTAGGGTGCATATTTCTGTTTTTTAAAAGCATGATTCTTATTGGTTGACAAAAACTGATTGAAAAGAACATTACATAGGATATGCTGATATGTTGAAAAGTCAAGCACACTTGCTGTTTTGATTAGCAACATTGTGTGGTGAACTTGTGATTTGTGTGCTCAGTTAAGTGTTCCATGAACTGTTTCTATGGTAACAGGCAGAAGGCAGAGTGGGAGTAGGGTTCAAATGTATGTCACTTGGAAAGGGCTGAAGTGTGTAACCAATAAAAATGTGTGTTTGCTTTTGAATTCATGTGGGAAGCAATGTGATTTGATCTTTACATGTATATGTGTTGAAAATGAGGGAAACTTTACCATTCTTTGGTTTTGCTGACAGCTGCACAGTACAGAGATTCTGTATAAGAAAATCTGGTGTGGGACTGACATACTTCTTAATCTACAAAACAATTTGCATGGTGAGTTATTAATTTGTCAGGGGTTGTATGTAGTGTCTGTTTTTAATAAGATTAATGTGTTTCTCCTGCTAAAGTACAGGGAGTACTTTTTTTGTCTAGAATCTTATTGTGAGTGAGTCAGCATTCAGAAACCATTCAGAGATAAGCATTTGTGTAGTTCATGTGTTTACAGACAGATAACTGTTTAAAAATCTGTGCTGTTTTAATATTTTGGTACAATTAGAAAGCAGTTATTCTTCAATATTTGCAAAATAGGTCAAGTTTCTACACTAAAATGACGTACTCCTTCCAGACTATGAAATGTGTTTTGATAAAATGCAAGGGATAGTTTTGTTTGTCTAGAATCACACAGTGAGTCTGTGTGCATTTAGGAATCATTCTAAGAGAAGCATTTTGGTACTAATGTGTAGTGGAAAATATTGTGGAATGTGTGCAGTCACCTTACGTCTTGTAGAATAGTAAATGTATTTTGGTAAAATATAAGAGATAGTGTAGCCTGTCTAGAATCACATAGTGAGTCTGCGTGTATTTAGGAATCATTCTGAGAGACGCATTCTATACTAGTTTGTGGTAGAACATTTTGTGGAATGTGTGCAGTCACCTTATGTCTTGTAGATTAGTAAATGTGTTTTGGTAAAATGTAAGGGATAGTGTTGCTTGTCTAGAATCACACTGTGGGTCTGTGTGCATTTAGGATTCAGTGTGAGAGAAGCATTTTGGTACTTTATGTGTTTGCAGACATATGATTGATCAAAAACCTATTGTGTTCTCAATATTTCGGTAGAATTAGAAAAAAATCATTGGTTATGTATTTGCAAAATGAGTTAGGCTTTAATAGTAAAATGCAGTAATGAAATTTGTGGAATGGTTGCTTGATGTGTTTTCTGACACATAAGTAAATGTATTCATGCAGTGAGCCAGACTTTAGGGCATGCAGTGTTTCAAACTCCTATGCACTATGCATGTAGTAGTCTAACCATCTTCAAACTCGTGTTTCAGGCATACAATTCCCTAGTTAGTATCCATACACTCCAGCAAACACCCTGTGAGTGCTATTGCGATCCCATAGTGACACTTTCAGTAGCATGTAGTAATCCTTGCAGTGAAGTGCAAGGGATACTGTTATTTGTCTAGAATCACACCGTGATTCAGTGTGAATTTGGGAAAATTGAGAATCATTTTGTTGCTTGACATGCTTGCAGACATATAAGTACATGTACTCATGCAGTGGGCCAGGCTTTAGGGCACGCGGTGTTTGAAACGTCTATGCACTATGCATGTAGTAGTCTAACCACCTTCATACCTGTGTTTCAGGCCTATAATTCCCCAGTTACTATCCATACACTCCAGCAAACACCCTGTGACTGCTCTCACAATCCCATAGTGACTCTTTCAGTAGCATGTAGTAATCCTTTCAGTAAAGTGCAAGGGATACTGTTATTTGTCTAGAATCACACTGTGAGTCAGTGTGCATTTGAGAAAATTGAGAGAGAATCATTTGGTTGGTTGATGTTTTTTCAGACAAAGAAGTTCCTTTACTCTTTGTAAGAGAAGTCACATGGTGTTAGCTGGAATGTATGGATACTAACTGGGGAATTGTAGGCCTGAAATACAAGTGTGAAGGGGGTTAGACTATTACATGCATAGTGCATAGGAGTTTCAAGCACTGCATGCCCTAAAGCCTGGCTTACTGCATTAGTACATTTACTTATGTGTAGTGCTCTAACCACTTTCACACTTGTATTTAAGGTCTACAATTTCTTAGTCAGTATTTATATAACATGTGTTTGTATAGTAATAGAAAAGTATACTTTATAAAGGTAATATTATATATTTATTTATAATTGTTTTTTTTACATATACTGTTATCATAATAATTATCATCATAATTAAAATTAGGTTATCATGCCGGATAAAGTAAGAAAAGAAAATGGCAGAGAAAGGACAGTTACTTGAAGAAAACTCAACCACAAGTATTGGATGACCAACCTAATGTGGCTAAAAAGACCAAGGGGCAGATTTATGATGACTGGCGCATCCCCAGGGATGCGCCAGTCATCCTGCGCCGCTGCTCCGCCACCCATGGTGCGCCGCATTTACAATGCGGCGCACCATGGGGCAAAAACGGCACAGATGCGTGACGCATCTGTGCCGTAAAGGTGGCGCATTGCTGGAGCTGCGTCGCAAGCGCGACGCAGCTCCAGCAAGGCTCGGGGGTGCCCCATCTCCACAATGCTGCGTCAAGACCTACGCCTGCTTCAAGCAGGCACAGGCTTTTGACGCAGCATTGTCCTGAAAGTGACTGAGTGAAATCTTATAGATTTCACTCAGCCGCTTTTGCGAGGCGCACCTGCCCCGGACGCCCACCCTGCGCCGGAACGCCTCCTGATGGCGCAGGGCTTTACAACGTGACGCATCTCCTAGATGCGTCACGTTGTAAATAGGGCGCATTGTTTGCGCCACCGTTGCGTCAAATAAAGTGACGCACCGGCGGCGCATGGCCTTCATAAATCTGCCCCAAAATCTTCTGGTAAGAGCACAAAGCAATTTATAAAAAATGTTTGTTGGGTCAGACAGAATGTACATAATGCTGAAACCACAAAAAATGGTTCAAGTAGAAAAAAATAGTCAAAAAAGTAGAGAACGAAAAAAAGCAAATGAACAAAAGGATACGATCTATGGAAAAAGAAAACAAAATCAGTATAAAGAAATTCGCAAAAAAATATTTTATAATAGAGTAGTTCTTAATTTACTAAAAGATACAAAGAAATACAAAAAGAGAGCACTATTTTATAAAAAGCAGTGTATTGAATCTATTGTTGAAAAGGCTTTTGAAGAAAAAAGAAAACTTCATTTTAGTATAAAACAGAATTCGATCACTAGATAAACCAATCAATTTATTGAAGGCCAAAAGTAAGAGGAAAAGAATAATTAACAGAACTAATTTTTTTGATGTTTTTTTAGGGGAATGGAAACACAGTTCAAATTCTGAGCCTTTCTTTAATGAAGAGAGTTATTTTCAGACCAATTTTTTGTTGCATGCAGTTGACACCAGTGGTCGAGCTTATCAGGTTAGAAATGGTTGTCCAATTAACAAAGAAAAATATGGTTCCCAGAAATGCAGAAGAAGTGATAGCTGATGAAGTTCTTGGCAGACGTCCTAAAGCCCCAGTGTTTACTTAGGATTGCAGTAGTATTTGTAGTGTACAACAAGAATCTATTGATAATTTACGCAATTTCTTACGAAGATATACTAATAAAAGTGTTAAACAAAAGATTAAGATGTTGCAGGGTCTAGACCCTTGTAGAGTAAGAAAAAATACTGGTTTGCAAGATCACTCTCTGGCTTGTCATTCTTGAAAAGTTTGTCAAAGTGTTTTTCACCATTTCAGGATGATTGTCAGAGGCAGTTCTCAAGACAGTCAAAGTTCTGCTGCGCCGAGTCAAGATCCACTAGGACAACCAATTGTTGAAAATGAAGCAGCAATTGCCATGAATGAGGTGGAAACAGCAAAGCATCAAGCTCAAGAAGATGTAATGGACTTAGCAAACTTGGAAGACCAACTCAATGTTGAATAGAAAGAAATATATCAGCAAGTGAGACAACAGATTGACCATGGATTTCTTCATGAAAAGAAAGAATGCACATACATCATTTCAACCTATCCGAATGTATGTGAGTGGACAAGCTGGAACAGGACAACGTTTCTTAATTAAAGTAATTACTAGTTATCTACAGAAAACAACTCAGTCACATTTGTCTTGTGTTGTAACTGCTCCAACTGGGTTGCCAGCACACAACATTAAAGGAATTACTTTGCATCATTATCTAATGCTACCAGTAGAGCATGAAAACAAATTGGAATACCACTAGCTAACTGGTGAAGCTTGTTGTGATGCTTCAAGAGTCCTGAAGAAAATATAACTTCTAATTATTGATGAGGTAAGCATGGTCTCAAACTTAATGCTTGCTTTTGTGCGCTTAAGAATGTAGCAAATTCTTAAAATAGAGTATGATGTGTTATTTGGAGGAAAACATGTCATAGTTTTCGGAGATCTTCTGCAACTTACTTACAGCCACTATTTAAAACACTTGCAAATGAAGATACCAGAAAGTCCTTGGGTAGTGTTAGAAACGTGAACATTTAGTCATATTTTGAATACAAAGAACTCATTACAATTATGCGACAGGCAAATGATGTTGATTACGGTACTATTCTTCAAGATATAAGAATTGGACTACTGACAGAACATGGAAAACAAGCTTTAAAAAGTCGATTACTTTCCAATTTGTTTCCAAATGAAGATATAGTACCTGAGAAAATATACATGAAAATTGCAGAAAACAAATCTGTAATCTGCTTAATGCCAATACTGCGCGACTGTTGTATATTCAACTAACAACTTTTGAAACTGAAAAACTGAAGAAATAATAAAAATGGAAGCCATCGATAAAATAGAGCATGACGGAATCACTATTATTTTGACAGAAAAATGTAAGACAAAATTGAATTCTTTAGAAAAATCGATATCGAAAACTGCTGATTTAGAAAAGAATCTAAATGCATGTAGAAACTGTCGAGTCATTTTAAGGCGTAATTTGGATGTAGAAAAAGGTTTAGTTAATGGAGCAATGAGTAAAGTTGTGGATTTTGTTAATTATCAGAATAAAGATGGTATTGAATTCTTAAAAATCAAATTTGATCAGGTTGGAGAAGTGAAACAAATTGGTCGTTGTTCAGTTCGTTTTTTGCTTGTTAAAGATTTATTTGTCCGTAGAAAACAGTTTCCACTTTCTCTGGCATATGCAGTGACTATTCATAAATCTGAAGGATTAAGTGTTGAGAGTGTTTTGGTGAACATTGGAAATAGTTTGTTTGAAGAGGGTATGGCATATGTTGCTTTGTCGCGAGTTAGAACTTTATCTGGTTTGATTTTGAGTGATTTTGATGACACAAAGGTTACTGCATATGCAAACTGTGTAAAAGAGTATAATAGGTTAAGAAGAAGATATGCTCCTAATTTAGGTCAATATCCTGTATTTGAAAAGTGTGTAGTAGCTCGAAAAAGAAGGTATGACAATATCTGTAGTGAAGTTATGGAGAAGGAAAAAAAATAATGTTGTCACTGTAAGCAAAAAGGAAAAGGACACAGTTAAAGAGATTGTTGGTTATCAGTTTGAAAACAGTTCAGGTGTCAACTGCTATGCTAATGTAGTAGTCAATGTTGTTTTCTTTCTTGAAGGTTTGAAACATTGAGAACTAATAAAAGTAAAATCCAAAGTGTTTGTGATGTTCGTAATCTTTTGGGCGCATGTTCTGGTTCTACACAATTTACGTAAAATATCCAACAAGATGCTTAGGAATTTCTAATGTATATGCTTACTGTATTAGAAAATGAAGGTGTAGACAAGAATATTTTTGGCCTTTGTTATAAATGGGAACATCATTGTGAAAATTGTATGTATACATGTAGCACTAATGTATACACTGAAAGATTTCTATATTTGACATTACTTGACTGTAAATCAGTGTCTTTCAATAAATAAGTTAAAGCAGCAAATCAAAACATGGAGTGTAGCCAATGCAAATCAGAAATGTTATCAACAATAATCATACAAAGATATAGACAATATATAATTTTAATGATGCAACGTTGTACAGCTGATGGGAGAAAATTGGACACTTTAAAAAAACATTTTGTTGCCAGTCAACTATCAATATCAGCAAGGACTTTTGTAGCAGTAGCAATAATTTCCCCTGATGGTCGTTCCACAACATCTGGACATTACACTGCCTATCTAAAAAGTGATAAAGGCTGGACACTTTGTAATGATGCTCAGTTGGTTTTCAAACAACGTTTGCCTTTTGAATCACCAAATTTATACCTAATATTTTTAAAGCAAAGTTATAGGAAGATAATTCAGTCTCTGAGGAATTTATTATTACGATTTAATAGTGTTACCATTGGATAATTTACATAAAAAGTAGTGCAAAAATACCATTTCGCCTCATGGAAAGGTATCTGTTTGAATTATGGACTTTTTCTTGCACATTGTCTCGGTGTATACTTTTAAGTGACAATATTTACAGTGTTTATAAATTAAAGTTATAACATTTTCTTAGCAGTAAGGATTTTATATATGTGTGATTTGTTTTATGAGGTATATTTTTGAGGATGGATTGTTGGGTTTCTTTAAACAATCTTATTGATTGTTTTTTTTGCCCGCTGTTATGTGATGAGTACGATTAAAATCACTGATTCTAGTGAAATTCAATATATTCTGAGAACAGCAAAAAAAGTAAAGAAATTACTTTTTAAAATGTTTAAATTATGCTGTGTTGTTAAAAATATATAATTACATGTTATAACTATTTTTTCTTTTCTTTCACAGATCTTAATTTTAAAATAAGCAGTTTACCACAATTTACATTATAAAAACAACTGAATAAAATGTGTAGCGTTGTTTAGATGTATTACTGCTGAGGTAAGTTTGGGTAAGTCTTAAAATGCAGAATGGTGTGTGTTTGCACACATTTGAATAAAGGGAAGATGGACGGAATAGATTTGTGCCAGAGAATTCTATTGCAAACAGGTATCAAATAGGAGACAGCTTCAGAGCACCTGTCTGCAAGATACATGGTATAGTACACAATAGAGACATATGATGGTCTTGGAGGGCCTGGTAATTTCAGAATTATAAGAAATAAAACTATTTAACATAAGGCACATCACTGTGTTTGCACATGTCACATTAGGCCCCATCCCTTCTCTTCAGTCATTATAAATATGGGCGAACAAAGCGATACAAAAGTGGATGATGGACGGAGCATTTGAGCAAATCAAACACTCACCCCCGGTCCCAGGATGCTTGTTTCCGGTCCATGGAAGACATGGCTTGGCAGTTCGGGCTGGACTGTTCCCACGAGGCACAGGGTCAGACTGATTTGATTATGGCCATGTCTGAAATGGGGTGGCTGAGTGGGCTAAAGAATGGTGATGGATTAAACCCAGATCAGTTGACTGGGGGTGAGTGTTTGATTTGCTCAAACGCTCCGTCCATCATCCCCTTTTGTATCGCTAGGGTTACATAGTAAGCATAAAACCAAGGGGCAGTCCTGGCTCATGTAAGCATGCAAAATAACTAAGATGGGCATACAAGATGTGCTTGCTCAACAAAGTGGGAGGAGAGTTACTTCTCCATGCAGCAGCAAAAATAGCCTGACAGTTATACTAGAGAAGCAGGTGTATTCTACAAGCTAGGCCCTTCTGGGCATGTGCGAAGGTGGAAGATGCTAAATATAATTTGTCTCTAGGCAGACTTCAAGAGCAGTTAACACTGAGGGAGGACAGAGCACATGGCGCGCACATGGCAAACAAAATGGCTGCCAGAAATACAAAATGGCTTTCAGCTCATGCTAACAAATCCGTCCAATATTTAACAGCTGGAAGATACAATTAGCAAAGACATAGTTACCAAATCGAGCGAAGATCTGCGCAAGACCATGATGAAACGACTCAAGGAATACGAGTCTGGAATCAAAAAAAGAAAGAAAACCAAGTTCCAACGAGATGAACAAGATTATGTAACGGGTCGAATATTAACATTTTGTCAGGTCCCAGCGGTTTGTGGAAGGTTCTGCCCCCAGATTTCTGTATAGAATCAAGGCAGGTTTCAATCATTCGCTCTCTGCCTGTCATTGGAGGCAGAGAGTTGCCCAATCTAGACGCAAAGACACATTTCTTGATTGTGCCACTGAGTAGTTACCTTAACGCTCTAGTTTTTCTTTGGCGGCCATTTTGTGCACTTGTGCCTTTCTCTCGGCGCACTTCAACGGTCGTTTTCCTGAGGAGCGGACGCTTCCTTCCGAGAGCGTCTCTTCGATTTTGCCCTGGTCCTATCTGTTCTAGTTTTGAGAAGGTTCATTCCTTCAGTTTTCTCTTAGCGTTATAGACGTTAATCGGTCTGTGAGCGCTTTCCTTTCAGTCCGGTAATTCTTCCTCGGCAGCTGCGCAGTTATCTCACCACAAGGACCTGGTAGGACAATACTTCTTTTGAGACTCTTGTCTTCCAGTGGGAGGTAAGAATTCAGTCTGCGCAGTGCTTGCTCTGTATCCAGAATTCTCCTGTACCCCTTTGCAGTTCGTGAATTACCCTATGGCACTCAGAACTTGCACTTGAATTTCGTAAGACATCTGAGGCTGGTGTACTACAGCGTATGTGATTTACTAATACCCCAGAGGCTTATGAACTACAGCGTATGTGCATTACAAAGACTTTCTTGAGCTAGAGACTCCTTCGTGGTGTTTGATCATCAGCATTTGTTCTTCATCCTTCCTGAGCCTAGATGACATCAAGTATAGTAGTGCATTACTGATATGCATATTAATTATACAGTATTATACCACCGTGAACTCAACAGCTGTGTTAATACCCCTTGAACACCTACTCAACTCCTAGCTGGATTCAGTCATACCTATCTGGACTACCACTTCTCTAGACTCTATTAAAGAGAGGGGCTAATGTCCACACATATTCAGGTACTTGTCCTTGATAATTAAGTGGAGAGTTAGGTGATAGAGTCAGAGTGTTGTGGGGAACTGTAGTAATGTTTTGCTTACCTTTTACAGGAGATGATCTTTCTGAATGAAGAATAATAGAAGATTATTTTGTGTGGCAGTCTCTCTGTTTGTTATCCACTTCCCCTTTCCCTTTCATTCCTGGGCTCAGAGTTCTCTGGGTACAGGGGTGTAGGGGAGTTGGGAAATTCTCACCTAGCAAGGACCTTCTGGCCACCTGCTCCCACGGATTCAAAGGAATTCAGGTACGCTCTCTGACAGATTGAAGTGCCGATAACATTTCTCTCCGTCTGGGCAGAATGGCAGAAGGTTTAGATGTGAAGGCTTTGGCAACCATTCTCGAGGATTTGCAAAAGCAGCTTAGTGAAACCAGGGAAGAGGTTAGGAAGTCCAATCAGGAGGCAAGTTACCTTAGGCAGCGGGTAGAAGAGCTTTCTGTGAGTCCCAGTCCTAACTTCGGAGGGCTTAAATCTCCAACCTTTACTCCCACCTCATCGTCATCATCTGCGTTCACTACGCAAGTTGTCCATGCTATGTCCCCAACTATTCCTTTGGCCCCTCCAGAAAGATTTCAAGGAGATCCTCATAAGGCTCAAATCTTTTTGACCCAGTGTTCCCTGCATTTTCTTTGTAAGCCCATTTTATTTAAGGAGGATCAGTCTAAGGTGGCGTTTGTGCTGTCCTATCTTAGTGGTGACGCTGCTACGTGGTCTATGCCTCTGGTCTCCTCTAATGATCCGGTGCTATACAAATTTGAAGATTTCAAGGCAGAGTTTCTTCGAATCTTTGATCGTCGTACTATAGCTCAGACTACTGATAACGAGTTATTGGACCTGAAACAGGGAAATAGAGAGCTTGTGGCATATCTGGCACAATACAATAAGTTAATTGTTGAAACCAATTGGCCTGCAGCAAAAAGAGCGGCAATTTTTTACAGAGGCCTAAGGGATGAGTTGAAAGATGGTTTGTCCCAGATTCCTAGAAGACCCACAGATGTCTCGGAATTAATCGACTTGGTCCTTCAAATTGATCAAAGGCAAGCGGAACGGCGAAGTGAGAAACGAAGAGATGTAAAACCCTTTCCGCCACGTTTTGATCGAGTTCGTTCGGAGCCCCCTAAGAACAGTGAAGTTCATACAAGTGAGGAACCCATGCAGATTGGTGCGGTTCGTGGCCCGCTGTCTCAGGAGGAGAGAGAAAAGCGACGCATAGGGAAATTATGCATGTATTGTGGTCAGTCTGGCCACTTTGTCAAAGAATGCCCGAAGAAACCAAAGACCAATTCATGGGTAAAAGACAAGCTCCACCAGTAGACGGAGTTGCACTGGTGGGAGCAGCTCCAGAGACAACTCCCAAGACTCAGCTACTTGCAAATGAATGGCAGGCTGTGGCCCCACATTTAATTTTGCCATGTACAGTATGGTTCGGTAAAGGTCAGAAAGAAAGGGTGTCTGTAATGTTGGATTCCGGCGCCACTGGAAACTTTTGTGATCTACAATTTGCTAAAATGGTGGGAATTCAGTTTGAAAAGAAACTAAAGCCAGAACCGGTGCGTGCCGTGGATGGAACTGAGTTATCTTCAGGCCCAATAGTGTTTGATACTGAGGTTATTACTGTCGTTGGTCCAGAGGAACATCGGAGTTTTATCAGTTTTAACCTCATTGATGCTCCTCAGTTCCAAATGATTTTGAGGCTGCCCTGGCTCACTGAGCATAACCCAAGGATCGATTGGGCCAAACGTACTGTAGAGATGACTTCAGAATTTTGTACAGAACATTGTTTTCATGCACCTGCGGATTCTTCGCCGACTACTATGTCTTCCAATTTGGCAAATCAAATGCCCATGGTTTGCGCTGTGGAAGCTCCTGAGATTCCAGAAGTTTATCTCGACCTGAAGGAGGTCTTCAACGAAAAAGAAGCAAAACAATTACCTCCTCATCGGGAATATGATTGTCGTATCGAGTTGGAGCCTGGAGCTACTTTACCGTGTAGTCGCATCTATGCACTATCGGAACCCGAAAACCAACACCTCAAAGAGTATATTGAACAGAATTTAGAAAGTGGTTTCATTCGACCCTCTCAGTCGCCAGTTTCTTCCCCCCTCTTTTTTATTCCTAAAAAGAATGGAACCCTGAGAACTTGCATAGACTATCGTGCTTTAAATCTGGTCACCAAAAAGAACCGCTATCCTTTGCCTCTCATTTCTGAGCTCCTTGATCAAGTTAAGAGTGCAAGTATCTACACAAAATTGGATTTGAAGGGAGCGTATCATTTGGTGCGAATGGCGGAGGGTGAGGAATGGAAGACGGCTTTTCGCACACGATTGGGTCTGTTCGAGTATCAAGTCATGCCTTTTGGGTTATGCAACGCTCCTGCAGCCTTCCAGCATTTTGTAAATGACCTTTTGAGAGAGTTTTTGGATCGCTTTGCCATTGTCTATATTGATGACATTCTCATTTTTTCAAACAATTTGGAACAACATGTTCAACATGTTCGTGTCATCTTAGAACGTCTACTGAAGAATCAGCTGTTTGTGAAACTGGAGAAATGTGTTTTTCATTCAGCTTAGGTGGAATTTTTGGGTTTCATTCTTTCTCCCGAAGGTGTCAACATGGATAATTCAAAACTGGAAGTGATAAGATCCTGGCCTGCTCCCCGCTCCATCAAGGAAATACAGAGTTTTTTGGGATTCGCCAATTTTTATCGGCGGTTTATTCAGAATTTCTCCGAGAAGGTCAGCCCAATTACTCGGCTTCTAAAGAAGAATGAGCGTTTTGTTTGGGGAAAAGAACCTGAAGAGGCCTTTCAACAGTTAAAAGAAGCCTTTGTATCTGCACCCATTTTGCAACACCCAGATTTGAAGGAACCTTTCTTTGTGGAAGCGGATGCTTCCAATTTCGCAATTGGGGGCATTTTGTCTCAGCGACAGAAACAAACGGGACAACTACATCCAGTGGCCTATCATTCAAGAAAGCTTTCGACTGCTGAAATAAATTACCCCATTTCTGACAAAGAACTTCTGGCTGTCAAAGAGGCCTTTAAGATTTGGAGGCATTACCTGCTTGATGCTCAGCATGTCATTACGGTGTTCACAGATCATCGCAATTTGCAGTTCTTAAAGTCCGTCCGAACCCTCTCTCCTCGTCAGTTGAGATGGTCCCTATTCTTTGCGGACTATGACTTTGTTTTGACATACAAACCTGGATCGGCTAATGGGAAAGCTGATGCACTTTCTCGTCTAAGCTTGGGAGATGTTACGGACAAGAAGGAGGAAGGCTATATCATTCCACAGAATAAGATTGTAGCAGTTATTGTGGAGGATGAGTTGGAAAAGCGGGTGCGTGAAGCCTTCCAAGGAAATGAATTCACAAATTGGATATCTGAAGGTCCAGAAAGAGAACTTAAGGATGGGAAACCATATTTTCAAGGGAAACTGTTTGTTCCAGTTGAAGAATTGCAGTCAGTAATCATCCAAAAGTTTCATGATCATCCATTGGCAGGCCATAAAGGAGCAGTCAAAACGCTGGAACTGGTGAAGAGGATTTATTTTTGGCCAGGCATGGAAGCGCAGGTTAGGCAGCACATCGCCACTTGTGAACAGTGTATTAAGGGGAAGAGTTCTAGACAGCCACCTCAAGGGTTACTTAGGCCTTTGCCCGTAGCACCTTCTCCCTGGCATACCATTTCTATGGATTTTATTGTAGAGTTACCCTCCAGTCAAGGTTATTCTGTAATCTGGGTGGTGGTTGACCAGTTCACAAAGATGAGTCACTTTATTCCCCTAAAAAGCCTCCCAAAAGCTTCTCAATTGGCAAATTTGTTTGTTCAACATATTGTGCGTCTGCATGGGATCCCTAAGATTGTGATCTCCGATCGAGGTTCACAGTTTGTTTCTCGATTTTGGAGATCTTTTTTGAGAGGATTGGGGGTGGATTCTCGTCTGTCCACCAGCTTCCATCCAGAAACGGACGGACAGACAGAGAGGGTGAACCAGGATTTGGAACAGTACCTTCGTTTGTATTTGATGGATCAAGAGGGAGAATGGCCCTCTCTATTGAGTACTGCGGAGTTTGCCTATGATAATTCCGTCCATTCTGCTACCGGCTACTCCCCATTCTTCCTTAATTCAGGTAGACATCCAAATATGTTAGTGGGTAGAGTAGAGGTAGAGGTACCTGCAGCAGAAGAGGTAATTCAAGATTTGCATAAGGCCTTTCAGTCAGCATCAGTTAATCTTTCCAAAGCTAAACAGGACTATAAGAAGCAGGCTGACAAGAAACGTAGGGAGAGTCCAGAATTTGAGGCAGGGGATCTGGTCTGGGTTTCCACTCGCCATATGTGGTTGGTGGGAAACCGGAAGTTTCAGCCTCGATATGTGGGTCCTTATCCAGTAGTTGACATGGTAAACCCAGTCAGTGTTAAGTTGGCTCTTCCAAAGTCCATGAAGATTCATCCCACCTTCCATGTTTCCTTACTAAAACGCAATCCACCAAATCTTCGAAATTCACTTCCCCCAGCTCCAGTTCAAGTCCAATCTGCAGAGGAGTTCGAGGTGAAGAGAATTTTGGACTCTAAATTGAGAAAGAACACTTTGTTCTACCTAGTAGACTGGAAGGGTTTCGGTCCTGAAGATCGATCATGGGAACCTAGCAAGAATGTTCATGCCCCGCGGTTGGTAGCTGAATTTCACAAGACACATCCTCAGAAGCCTAGAGAGGGGGCTTTGGTGGGGGGTACTGTCAGGTCCCAGCGGTCTGTGGAAGGTTCTGCCCCCAGATTTCTGTATAGAATCAAGGCAGGTTTCAATCACTCGCTCTCTGCCTGTCATTGGAGGCAGAGAGTTGCCCAATCTAGATGCAAAGACACATTTCCTGATTGTGCCACTGAGTAGTTACCTTAACGCTCTAGTTTTTCTTTGGCGGCCATTTTGTGCGCTCGTGCCTTTCTCTCGGCGCACTTCAACGGTCGTTTTCCTGAGGAGCGGACGCTTCCTTCCGAGAGCGTCTCTTCGATTTTGCCCTGGTCCTATCTGTTCTAGTTTTGAGAAGGTTCATTCCTTCAGTTTTCTCTTAGCGTTATAGACGTTAATCGGTCTGTGAGCGCTTTCCTTTCAGTCCGGTAATTCTTCCTCGGCAGCTGCGCAGTTATCTCACCACAAGGACCTGGTAGGACAATACTTCTTTTGAGACTCTTGTCTTCCAGTGGGAGGTAAGAATTCAGTCTGTGCAGTGCTTGCTCTGTATCCAGAATTCTCCTGTACCCCTTTGCAGTTCGTGAATTACCCTATGGCACTCAGAACTTGCATTTGAATTTTGTAAGACATCTGAGGCTGGTGTACTACAGCGTATGTGATTTACTAATACCCCAGAGGCTTATGAACTACAGCGTATGTGCATTACAAAGACTTTCTTGAGCTAGAGACTCCTTCGTGGTGTTTGATCATCAGCATTTGTTCTTCATCCTTCCTGAGCCTAGATGACATCAAGTATAGTAGTGTATTACTGATATGCATATTAATTATACAGTATTATACCACCGTGAACTCAACAGCTGTGTTAATATCCCTTGAACACCTACTCAACTCCTAGCTGGATTCAGTCATACCTATCTGGACTACCACTTCTCTAGACTCTATTAAAGAGAGGGGCTAATGTCCACACATATTCAGGTACTTGTCCTTGATAATTAAGTGGAGAGTTAGGTGATAGAGTCAGAGTGTTGTGGGGAACTGTAGTAATGTTTTGCTTACCTTTTACAGGAGATGATCTTTCTGAATGAAGAATAATAGAAGATTATTTTGTGTGGCAGTCTCTCTGTTTGTTATCCACTTCCCCTTTCCCTTTCATTCCTGGGCTCAGAGTTCTCTGGGTACAGGGGTGTAGGGGAGTTGGGAAATTCTCACCTAGCAAGGACCTTCTGGCCACCTGCTCCCACGGATTCAAAGGAATTCAGGTACGCTCTCTGACACATTTGCACGAAAATGTTATGCCACAAGAAAAAGGATGGCGCAAGGTACCCAGAACACTGCCAATAGATAAACCTCTGAATCGGAGGCAGACGCCTCAGAGGGGTAATCAACAAGCGGCAGAGAACTGAGGGGGCAGATAAAACATCTTCTGCTCCTTTTTTAGACGAGTACCAGATAATGAAGGAGACACGACAATGGCCATTACAGAAGCCACATCCACCCTCAAAAACAGAACAAAACAAAAAAGAAACGCAAAACGAGGCGAGGGAAACGCAATGGCAGCTACCCCAATGGTTACTCGCAGCTGAGGCAGGAGGAGACGATTATAGTAAATGACAACACAATTATCAACCTTTCTAAGAGAAAACTTACATCGGATGAAGAACGGGTGCTCAGGAAGGGTCTGACCTTTTGTCCCACAGTCAAGTTCGATCCAGTTCAAACACGCATAGACTTATTTAAATATGTTCGAAAGTTGAAACTTCAAAAAATATTTGCCTTGAATGCCGAAAATACAGCAACAACGAATCAAGAGACGAATGATGATAACGACCAACCGGGACTAAGAGACAATGATCTGGACATGCTCATGACAGCCCAGATACTGGCTGGTATGGAGGACATTCCAAACTCAATCGAAGCAATAATAGCCGAGGGGAATAGACAGGAAAGAGATCCAAGTAATCTGAAGAAGAATTCAAAGGTCCTAGCACAAACCCCTCATGATGCTGTGGATGTCTTCAATGATTCAGTCATATTAGACCTACAAAAACTGGCAACTAAAACAACTTAAATGGATATGAAGAACTCTAACATCACTAGGAAGGAATGGGAAGCCATAAAGTCCTTGAGGTCCGATCCAAATATAGAAATAAAACCTTCGGACAAGGGTGGAAATATAGTTGTTTTAATAAAGAAAAGTACAAACAAGAAGCTATGAAACAAATATTGAACAAGGACTGCTATGAAACAATCTCAGGAGCAGATTATGTAAAATGTACTTTGAAATACCAGGGTCTGTTGGAAGGTTGGAGGGACGAAGGGATGATAAATAAAAACGAATTTGACTATTTGAGATGTGAGAGCCCAGTGATCCCTACTTTCTATCACCTTCCAAAGGTGCACAAAGATGCTATGCTAAGAACCCCCCAGGAAGACCGATAGTTGCTTTAATAGGCAGCTTCCTGGAAAATACATCTAGGTTCCTAAACACCTATCTGGCACCATTTGTAAAAGATCTATCCTCATACGTGAAGGATACCCAGGACTTCCTCAGATTAATTGACAACATCACATGGGAATCAGACATGCTCCTGATAACCCTGGATGTTCCCAATTTATACACAGGTATAGGTCATAAGGAGTTGGTTTTTAGGCCGCAAACCACTCAAATACCACCAACACAACCGTATGCTTCTGACAATGACGGAATTCTGTCTTGAAAATAACATCTTCCTATTTGCAGGGATCTTGTACAGGCAGATACGTGGGACGGCCATGGGCACGTGATTCACCCCCAGCTACGCAAACTTGTTCGTCGGCTGGTGGGAGAAGCACGTGGCCTGGGGCGGGGCCAATGAAAGATGGTTGGACAAAATTATGATCTGGGCCAGATACATCGACGATCTCTTTGTTGTTTGGCGTGGCGACAGGGCCTCGGCTGAGGAGTATGTCACCATGCTAAACAAAAATGAGCTCAACTTAAAATTCACCAGTACTATAAGCAACACTTCGGTGAATTATCTGGAACTAGAGGTCTATGTGGCAGGGAATACACTGCAAACTAAACTCTACAGAAAGCCCACGGCAGACAACGCTGTATTACATGCAGCAAGCCATCATCTCAAGAGCCTAATACGCAATATACTGTTTGGAGAACTACTCCGTCTGAAGCGTAACTGCTCTGGCGGTGAAGAATTCCACAGAGCTAGGGATGAAGCCACTATAAGATTTAGAGAAAGGGGCTATTCTAAAACAACACTGGCGAATGCAGCAAGTAGAGTGGAATTAATTGACAGAAAAGATCTATTGGTGGACAAAATCAAACAAGAACCCGAAGGAATAACACGTATGATTGCCAATTTCAGCATAAGATCAGGGGAATTGGTATAGGTATTTAATAAAAATTGGCACATCTTACAAACGGATGCTACTTTAAAAAGAATCATACCACCACATCCATCTATAACCTATAGACGCTGTCAATCATTAAATGACCACCTGGTACACAGCCATTTTGTGGGCCCACCTAAAACTACAACGCTAAAAACTATCAAAGGTTTTTACCCATGCCTACGTTGTGAGGCCTGCAAATACAGCAAGAAGAGAGTCAAATACGAGGAAAGACCAAATTACCCACGTCCTGTAAGAGAAATCACAACATTTCTCAACTGCAATTCTGACTTCACGGTATACTGTTTAAAATGTCCTTGTTCCAAGAGGTATTTCGGAAGCACAATTCACCCCGCATACAAACGTGTGCTAGAGCACATGCGTGCCATAACAAACCGGGATAAAACGTACCCTGTGGCACGCCATTTCGCGACACACCATAACAGCAACAGAGACCTGCTCACTTTCTTCTGCCTGGACCAGGTGGATAGAAAGGAGAGAGGGGTGGACCGTGTCAAGGCTCTAAGGGTTTTGGAGTTGAAATATATTATAGATCTGCAGAGCAAATGGCCAACAGGGCTCAACAACGATGAAGAATTATGGGTCCACCTATTAAATAGGTACATGTAAGAACAGAGACTAACTGACAGTGACATAATGAACAAAGGGGAGAGATTATGTTGTAAAGTGTGGGATCACACAATCAGTAATCGGATAGATACACCAGACATCTCTCTCACTCCTCCTAGATTCCACGTAGCCCTAATGTGAAAATATTGTTTTTAACCCATCTCTCCTCTCCCAGACATAACGGACACATTTAGGACAGCCCATACAGGGCTAGATAACACTTGAGCCAGCCCATACAGGGCATCATAAGTGGTGGAGAAGGAAATTAAGATTCTTTTAGATATTGTTGGGTGTGGCAGCTAAAATATACTGACATTCTTTCCACGTCTAATATTATGTGGAAGCTGCTATAACACACTGCATATTTTGAAACCATTTAAAAATGACAAAATGAATTGTATTAGCTGTTTGGTAAAGAGAAAATTGTATTGCTCTACTTTTCTCCTTGTTTTCCCCTCTCCATTTTATGAATTGTCTATGTAATGAAGGAAAAAAGGAACTGTTTTTAATTATGCACTTGCACTTTTTGGAACCATTTTATCGAAAAGAACGTCCCACTGTAAACATGTTTAAAGATGGCTACCACAATGAGACATACACGAAAAAGTCAGTTTTCACTGTCCATAGGGTATGTGGGAACGATGGGAATAAAATGGTTTCTGTTTGTTTCACATGCCAACACTGACGAAGCCGAAAGGCGAAACGCGTCTGTTGGAGAGGCAGGGGGCCTGCAATAAACTGTTTTTCAGCTCGGAATGGATGCTGACATGTTGTGAGAATATATATATATATATATATATATATATATATATATATACATATATATATATATATATATATATATATATATATATATATGATTTTAATTTTAAATATTACTATGGGAGGGGGCCACGTGGCATCCTCCCCGGGCCAATTTAACCCCAGGGACCTCATACCCCGGGGCCCTGCCATTTACAAATCGTTGTGCGGGGTTCCCTGCCCCTCCCAGATATCCTATCTGCTGTATTATAAGTGCCATAAGGCACTTGTAATGCGGCATACTGGATATCCATCACATTTGTAACAGACCACCTGTTAAGATCTAAATCAGGCCGTAAGACTAGCCAGAGTAGATAGTTTAATCTTGATGTTCCAAAAAGACTTAAGGTGCAAAAATTGGACTCAAGAATCATTAAGAAAAATTACAAATGATGTAATCAATTACTTTATGCCAATTAAAAATCAAAAGTACATTTTTACTGTAAATTAAAATAAGGGATTTTTAATTTTAAACTTTAAACGAGTGGGACTGCTAAACTAAAGTTCTGCTATTGTGTTTTTATCCAGGAGCCTAATTCGATATTACTATTTTATGCCCTTGTTCGGTTATAATCAATAATATTCCTATAACAGCATAATAATCATATCCATATTCAGTCGTAGCACATGCTGTCACATTAAGCAAGGCTACTTCCCCGGCCCCCTAGAAAGCACAACGAGTTCTCTAAACAAATCCAAACCTCCAGCAACCTGGGAAATCCCCCTTGCTTTTGTTTTGATTTTATCCTAGAACTCCTGTAAAGCACTGTAAGAACGGCCAGTTCTTAGTGACATCTTTATTGACGTCTTATGTCCAACCTTACGTCAAACCCGGCACCTTTCAGGTATAAATATACCAACGTTGCCTTAAGCAAACACACGGTGGTGATTTTGGAGCAGAGCAGCTATCTACCTGCGCGAGAGCCCAGCTGATGCGAGAGCCCACGGACGCTGCCCCTCCTCTTTTGACGCACTGACTTTTCTCCTGCCGAGAAATCCAGCTCCGGTGTTTCCAGATACCTTCGCGGGTTACTGGGATATCGAGTCCTGAGAGAGAGATACCAGACCTCCTGCTTTCTAATACCCAGGTACGGAGCTGACTAAAACCTTAGAGAGAATTCTTGATTCAGATTGTATGTATTGCGACTTATATAGCGCACGTATCACCCGAAGGTATCAAGGCGCTTGCTTAGGGGACCCGTCCTGGTATTCCCCTGTGAGATACCCCGGCAGGGTATCCACAAGGTGAAAGCCAGGCATCCCGCCGCGAGGGGCCGTAGTGGAGATTAAGCAAGCTATTGCCCAGAGTCGCAGAGTGTGACCACATGAGTCGAGTAGGCACCGGAGCGAGAATTGTCGAGTCCGTGGAATTTTTGAGCCCGAGACCCGCCGAGGCGGGGAATCGAACCCTGGTCCACGGCCGATCTCAGCTTCCGGGTCTGCCGCCTCTAACCACTGAGCCACGCTTCTCCACAGGCATTCTTGGCAAAACCAACTTAACTTAACCCCTTCCATGCTAATGACAAGGTCAGCTCGTCATGCAGTGCACTGGAGCTGTGCTTATGACGAGCTGACCTTGTCATGAACAATGGGATTTTCAATCAATCAGCACCCAGCAGGAATTGCCTTAGCACCAATGTGGTTAAACTGCTACTTACTTACTCCTTCCCACGTATTAGGCTTAGGTCAGGTTGGCGTATTTAGAAGCACCAGTTGAGTACGTTAGTCAATGTATATAAGTATGTATATATTTTGTCTATTTTAAAGTATCTTATGGCTAAGAAACCATATCAATGCTTTTACAGTATTATTTCTTAATCCTCCTTTTATTGTAGACACTTTACTTTACTATGAATATTGCAATTGTGGCAATTCATTTCTCTTGCATGAGAAAGAAGACTGCTCAATAAATAACAACCTTTCATTGAAAACGCCCGTCTTTCTTTTCTCTGCACTCTGGTGAAACTAAGTATGCACACTTGACTGAGCGAAATAGCTGTCTATTGTTTTCACACGACTCTAGAGATACACTCTTATTCTGAGAGAGCAAAGTTGTCATGTTATATGGTTGTCAGGAGCTAATCCCTTCTTGTCTATCCAGGGAGGTTAAACTCCTCCTCGTTTATTCGAGAAAGTTTCTAGTGACCTCTGAGCAAGCTGGCAAAAACTTAAGTCTAATATAGTCAGTAGAGACCTAGTTGAACTCAGTCCTACGTCTACACTGCTGAATATATTATTCCAATGCCCAGAGCCTATTGGGAATATAGGAACTACACTACACTGTATCCATTCCCAACAACCCTAACACACAGGATTTTTTCTTCCAGCACATCTGGGAGATTGTTTATTTTCCCTGCCTAAATCTCCATGCCTTGCATAGCAGCCCGAGACCTAGAAAATCAATGTCAAGAGACTCGTCCTGAATATGGTCAGACTAATACCACTGTGAACTGATTGCCCTGTCGTATATGTGCTGCAGAGTCAAGGGTTCCTACCACCTGGGAGTGTAGAGGCCCCACAGGCAAAAACTCTGGGGCATATTTACAATAAAATGTTGGAGCGCAGAGCTACACCAAATTTAGCAGTGCTGCACTCTGGCATTTTCAAATAGCATGGATGCACTGTATTACCAGGAATATGGTGCATGCCGCCATGTTGCATGGGTGCCTGCACTGCAGGGACGATTGTTTGCTGGAAGGGACACCATTCTGCACATAAACAATCAATAATGGCAATTTGTATCTTCCATGTGTGCTGACAGTACACATGTAAAGAGCAGAAAAACAAGGGGAAATTAATAATTTGCCATTCTAACACATGATTTCCAAGGAGTTTCTGCACACTTACTCCATGTAAATCTGGGGCAGCTTCAATTGCCAATGGGTGTTGCAGTGTAACACCCACAACAACACCCATTGCATGCTCCTTTGCTGCAGAGGACTTCTGTTGAAAGGGGCATATTTACAAGGTGGCGTTCAGCCACGCAAAGTGGCCTAGCACTACCTTGCATATATGGAAAATGGCACTGTGCCACAGGAGCATCAAAATAAGTGTTGCTCCGGTGGCGGTGAGGGCTTGTAAATATAGAGTTGACCTCCTCTGCAAAGTTCAACATTTTTCCCCAAGTCTGGCCTCCGACAATTCTGACAAGTTTTGGTCACAATCAGGTGCTCCATTCTTGACAAGAAATATTAATAAGTTGTTACCTTATAAACTGCAAATCATGGGAAATCACATACTCTAGCTTTAATTCAAGATAAGGCACAGAACCACCCTCTTCAATCTCAGTGAATTACATTTGGCAGTGATAAACAGGCAAGGCTGCTTTAGTGATGTTACTGTACTGATCAACTGCCTAATGGTATTAAACTTTTCATATTTCTGGAGGATCTGGAGTCTGACGCACGAGGAAACATGAGCTTGTGGGTTTGTTTGCATCATTTATAAGTCACTCTGGGGCATATTTACTAGAAAATGTTGGAGCGTAGAGCTATACCAAATGTAGTAGTGCCGCACTCCAACATTTACAAAACACAGGGAAGCACCATATTTACTTCAATAAGGCGCACTCCTGTGTTTTCCCTGGCACTGGTGCTGAAATGAGTTGCCTAGCTCCAATGCAGACACCCTTGTACCATTGTGCAATGGTGGCTACGTGCAGGGAATGACTGTTTATGTGCAGGAAGGTGTACTATAACCTATTATGGCTATTTGTTACTTCTATGTGTGCTGCATTAGTGCACATAGAAGTAGCAAATTCTTATTGTTTAATAATTGTTTACATGCAGGAAGGGACACCTTCCTGCAAGTAAACAATTATGAATGGCTTTTAGCTCTTTCTATGTTCTGCATCACACATAGAAAAAGAAAAAAACGAGGAGAAATAACAGCATTTCTCTTTGTGCGCCATTCTAATGCCTGCCCTTGCATGGTATTAGTTTTTGGCACTGCCACAGATTTACACCTCCTTATAAATCTGGGGCTGCATCAAAAAGCATTGGGTGTTGAAGTGGAATGCCCACAGCAACACCAATTTCACGCCCCTTTGCCACAGAGGACTGTGACGGAAAGGGGCATATTTACAAGGTGGCATTAGGCCACACTAAGTGGCTTACCACCACCTTGTAAATGTTGAAAATGCTGCAATGCCACCGGAGCGTCAAAAACTGTTGCGCTCTGGTGGCGATAGGCGATAGACAATTGTAAATATTGCCCTCTGTCTGCCAGATAAAGTGAGTTGATTCAATTTAGTTACAACTTTAGTGTAAAATTACATAAATAATTACAATTGGACCTGTAAAATAAATATTTAATAATAATAAAGTAAAAGGGTAGCGCAACAGCAAACCTTGAAGCAAAAGATAAAAGAAAATGTTAATCACGCTGCTGATAAGTGTGCACCGTGCAGTTATATAAAACCAGTGATAAAATTCATAGCAGTCATTAACTGGTATTGCATTAATCTCCACATTATCTGTACACATAAAAAAACACCAATTGAGAATTATGTCCATTCAGACTGGAAATTGCAGTATCTCGTCATTTTCTCAGACAAAGACGTTTAAAGATTGATGTCTAAAAAATCTTTCTCACAAGAGCCGATGCAGGATATAGACCTATCATGTATTCTAATGTATCTTCCTTATATCCACAGTTTGCAACTGGGATTACTGCTGAGACATTTTCACACCCCTAATGGTATATGTATTTATAGCGGCAGCGCTAAAGTTATTAAACTCAATACAGAGAAGACTTCTTAAGGTTCTCAATGGAGTCGTCCTGATTTTAAAGCAGATATTAACAAACTTTCAAAGGTTTGTTATTGCTTTAATAAACAGTGTACCAGAGGAATATCTGCTTGTCCCCTCAGACAGGCATCAGACAGCATAGCCCATTGGGTGAATGTATCAGAGAAGACTACCAGCCCATAGTTTAGGGGGTTCATCAGATTTATTAAAAGTAAAATTCACATAATAATAAATTAATCAAACAAGAAGAATTTAAAAGGAAAAAAGTATGCATATTTAACAACATGAAATGCAGAACAGCTGTTTATAGTTTTGTATATTCTGAAGGGAAAGAGGGAAAGGTACAAAAAGAACAAGAGGGAAGGGGAAAGGTATAACATCAATACGCAATTGAAGATCTAATAGTAGCATGAATCTAAATGAAATAATAAAAAATTACAACAAGTATGATAATGCAAAATAAATATATAGCAATAGGCAGAGAAAATTAGAGCTGACGGAGGTTCAAAGGTTTCAGAATGAGTATGAATTGCAAGTTGTTTAACAAGAAAATGTAAATAATTAGTTAACAACATCCATAATAAGTCATTATTAACCTGCGGTCTACCTGCAGAAGAAAACACAACACCTAATCTATGATAATGACAAACATTATTCCACCTGGCAGTAAATGATATATTAGTAGAAAACTTCCAATTAGTTGTGATTTGTAGAAAAGCTAAGGCCATCATAAGATCAAATAAACCTTTGCCATGAAACTTTAACATAACTACATCTGATAAACTAGTTTGAAAAAGCAAAGAGCTGGACATAGGACAATGTGGATTAAAAAGTTTTTAAAAAGGAGACCTAATACCCCCCCAAAAAGAATAACAGTAAGAGGACAGAGGAAAAGAAGATGTAATAGGTCACCAGTAGAATGTCCACAAGACCAAAAGGCCGTTTTGGTTCCATTTGACAAATTGACTATAGAGACAGGAGTGTGATATATTCTATGATGCAAAAAGAGTAGGGTCTGGGTGGTAGAAGCAGTATTTGAAACTCTAAATATTGTGGATTACATGTTATTCAATAAATTAATAGTTCAGTCACATCCCACATTTTTTTCCCAGGTAACTTCTATCTTAGTGTTAGCATGGGAGGGATTTGGGCTCAGAAAGTATCTATTAATAAGGGTAGCTTTGGGAGCAAGTTTAGGAATGTTAGAAGACAAACGGGAGACAATAGAGTGATGGAAGTTGATGGAAAGGAATAAAGAGTATTTTAAATAAATTCCATAAGGATCAAACATTTATACCAAGATGACTGAGGACAATTAAAATGTGATTGAAACTGAGGAAAAGAACAAGGGTTCAAACAGTCAAATAAGTCCTGAGCCCATATAATTCCCCTTTGTATCCAAGACTGAAATTAAATGGGCCTAATATTTATATGAATGAGAAAGTGGAGAATGTAAAAATGAGTCACAAGATAGAATCTGAGAGTGATAATAAGGCTTCAACAGAAAGCATGTGTGATTGAAAAATGCTGAAGATGTAAAGCAGTTTTTGGAAAAAGCTAGGACTTCTTTAGAAGTAAATAGTGGAAGAAAGGAAGTACAACGTCAAACCACCACAAAGGATGTTAAGGAGAAGAGAGAAGGTGAAGCCACTTGGAAGCCTATCTTAAACAAAATGCTTTATGATGTGTCGGAAAAACTGGAAATTTTTCACCACCATCTGCTTTACTTTTTTTGATGAGATGAGAAATTCAAGATCTTTTGCTGTTCCCGAGAAATTTGCAGAGAAGAGAGTCAATTTAAAATAGAATTATTTAGGTGCAATGTGTATGGGGATTATAGATAAAATATATCATAAAAAAGGAGTGATCTTCATTTTGATGGAATCATGACGGCCCTGCCATGACAAGAAAAGAGGATTCCAAGTAGACAAAAATGAATCAATTCTATTTAAGCCTTCTTTCATGTTGAGTTTGACTGTATCTGCAATAGAATTAGAAAACCAAATAAATAAATATTTTATCTTAGATGTTTTCCAATGAAAACCTGTGGATTCAAAGGAATTCTTAACAGACAATATTGTAATGGGGTAAACCTTAGGTTTTTCATAATGAAATTAAAGTCTTGTAACAGCAGAAAAAACAGCAACTTCAGGCGGAAGAGCAGGAATTGAAGAATGTTGATTGGAGAGACAAAGAAGAATAACATCTGCATAAGCAGATCATTTTAAATGCTTATCACCATAGTAAAAATCCTGATAAAAGAGTATTCTTGCGAATACGAGATAAAAAGGGTTCAAGAGCTAAAAGAAATAAAAGCAGCGAGAAAGGACATCCTTGACGAACCTCCCGTTGTAATGGAAAATAATTAGAAAGATGGCCATTAACTCCTTAGATGCTGTTGACGGAACCGCTCCGTCATCAGCTGCGGTTGAGCTGTGCTGATGACGGAGCGGTTCCGTCATGGCCCGCTCGGCACGCCTGCGCGGCGCGGATTCCGTGCCTGCGCTGAGCGGACTATTGAGCAGGGCGGGCCATGACGGAACAGCTCCATCATCAGCACAGCTCAACCGAGGCTGGTGACGGAGCGGTTCCGTCACCAGCATGCGGCCGCCACGTGGCCGCCCCGCCCCCTTAGCGCTGCAGTGGAATAGTCGCCGCAGCGAAGGAGTTAACTAACACAGAAGCTCTCGGAGTTGAATAAAGTAAAGAAATCAGTGAGATCATCTTTGGACCAAAGCCGTGCCAGCAAGGATTTTAAATGAAAAAATACCAATTCACCTTATCAAATGCGTTTTCAGGGTCAATAGACACTGCAGCTAAAGTATAAAAAAGAGAAGGAACTTTATGTAATAAACTAACCCCTTGGGTGCTTGTGATGGAACCGTTCCATCACAAGCCTCGGGTGGGCTGTGCTGGTGACGGAACGGTTCCGTCATGGCCCGCTCGCCGCGCCTGCACGGCGCGAATTCCGCGCCTGCACTGAGGGTTCTATTGGGCGGGCGGGGACGTGATGGAACCGTTCCGTCACAAGCACAGTCCACCCGAGGCTCGTGACGGAGCGGTTCAGTCATGAGCACGGGAGCGCCGCGCTTCCCCCTCCCCCTTAGCACTGCGGCGGAATAGCCGCCGCAGCTAAGGGGTTAAAGAAAAGTCTTGCATTGTCTGAGGTCAAATGGACCTTAACAAACTCACATTGTTCCTTACCTATTAGTTTGAGTAAAATAGGCCCAAGACGCAGCGCAAGTAACTTGGCAAACATTTTGTAATCAACATTTACAAGGGAGATAGGATGATAATTTTTACACTGAAGAGGGTCTTGACCATCCTTATGATTTAGACAAATTGTAGCATCCAGGAAAGTACCTTCAGCTTTACTGGACTAATGTATTTTAAAAAAAAGATGTAACAATTTTGGTAATAGCATTATGGAGAAATATAGATACAATTCCACAGTAAAGCCACCAGTACCTGACAATTTAGGAATTAAATTAATCATGAGAGGGAGGAGTATCATCAAAATATGCCTCATTTAGAGAAGAATGAAGAGGAGATTCAGGAGTATAAAGCTGTTTATAAAATTTCATAAACTCCTCTAAAACACCTTTATCCTTGAAAAAGTGCACCCCATCAGAGGAATTGATAGAGGCAAAAGAAGTACATTCTTTGCAAATTTCAAAAAAATTAGCTAAAAGTTACCCTACCTTGCTATGGCCTCCATAGTAACGAGTGCGCAATAAGATGGAAGAGGCATTGTCCATAGGTATCTTATTGAATTCTAGTTTAGCAGAGACAAGTTCTTGTAAAGAAGAATCTGAACAAGTAGTATAGAATTCCTGTTCTAATCACTTATTGTTAGGTAGGAGGAATTTGTGCTATGTAAGAAACACTTCTTTATTTTAGAGATGAAAACAATTATAAAGCCACATGCTGCAGCCTTAAAAGTATCCCACACTAACTGGGGGAAGTATCAGAATCAGGATTAAGTAGAAAAAATGAATCAGCAAAAGATGTAAAGGAAGAGGAACAAAACTGATCTAATAAAAGGGAATTGTTAAATCTTCACCTATTTGACTTGGGAAGTGAAGAGAGTACAGCCAAATCAACAACTGGTTCATGGTCAAAAATAACAATGAGTCCAATAGTGGAGGAAATAAGATTTTGAGCTAGGTGTTTATTATTAAAAATATAGTTTAAACGAGAAAGGGAACCATGTGGTCGAGAATAAAAAGAATACTCCTTCGCAGTAGGATTGCATAATCTCCATGTATTGACTAAACAATTTTGTGCAACAGTGGACTGTAATTGTTTGTGAGATTTTTGGGGAATAAAACAAGCTAAAGAATAGCGATCAATAAAACGATCCATAATCTGGTTACAATCACTACCTGAAATAAAAAAACAATCTTTAAACTGTAGACCTTTCTTTGTTGTATTAGGCCAGAACTAATAATCTGGTTGAGTTGGACCATAAACATTAAACACAGGCAATGGAATGTTATTAGTAGGCTTGAGTGACAAATTCCATTCCGCTAGCGGAATTTGCCGAATTTGGGTAATTTCGCGTTCCGCGGAGAATGCGAAATTGCCCAAGTTTTTTTGCTTGCTCGTGTTCTCAAGTGCGTGTTCGCAAGATATTTTTCCCGGAGCACGCAAACAGCAATTGCAAACAGTAAAAAAGCACCGTGAACAAGCAATTCCGCATGTTTGCGGAATTTCTGCGTGTTAACGGAGATTTTTTACCATTTTGCCGAGATTTGCGTAACGCGCTTACCCCTAGTTATTGGCAAGAACTTTGCCAATCAGCCAAAAGCCCTCCTAATCAGTTTCTTGAGAGATAACAGTACAAGTTAGAACTACTCCATACTGCATGGAAGTAGGTGAAGTAAGAACTAAACCAACCCAATTTTGTTTGAGCTTTAAAGCCTCATCTTCTGTAGGATCCGGCTCTTGCAAGAGGACTAGATCAGGGTTATAGGAAGCTAAATGTGATCAAATTACCCGTTGTTAAATAGGATTAACAAAATCTTTCACATTCCAAGATATTACTCTGAATGTAATAAGCAGCAAATAAATAGAAAGTTACGTGAACAACCATCTGATAAAGATAAAAAGAGAAAAAGGAGCAAAGAAAAGCAAAAAATACAAAAGAGATACAAGCTAAAAAAGATTAGATTGAACAGGAAAGGAAGAGGAAATGCAAGGGGAAAAAAAACAAATCCAGCAATAGGGGACAGTACATGTCAAAAATTCATGACTGAAATACGTACCTTACAGGAGACAAAAAAGGAACAGTGAGTGGAGAAACACAGAAGATGGCACGACCAACAAGGGAGAAGACAGAACACGTAATGCCATATGTAACAAATATAAAACAGATAATAGAATACTCTTGGATACCTGCAAAGGAGTTAAGAAGAGTTAGTTTAAACAAAGATTAAAAGTACCAATGAACAGGCTATAAAGCAGTCAATAAAAACAACACAATAACAAATCTCAAAAGCAGTCAAGGTGAGGGGGATGGATAAGCTGTAGCCATTGAAATTGGCGAGTGAGACATATAACATTTCCTGAGATCTGCTGGCTCATAAAATGTTTCAGTATTATTTTGAAATGTAACTGCAAATGTGCAGGGATGAACCAATGCATAACGTGCACCCATAGAACGCAATGCAGGATGCAGCTCCAGAAATTCCTTCATGTATTTAGCTGTTACTGTTGTAACATCTTGTGACAGAAGCAGTTTTGGACCAGACAACCTAAGTTTCTTCTTGGTGTTTGCGGCTCGTACGACTTGTAAAAGGTCTGCAAGTGTAAAAAATAATATGAAGGCGGTGGGCACGCCGAAAGTTTAAGTTGGTAGCTGAAGGTAAATCCACAAGCTTTTGCAAAAATGAGATGAAGAGGGCAGTGGGTCCCCACACTCAATGCGTTCTGGAAGACCATGTAAACATAGGTTTCGCCACATATTTTTATTTTCAAGGCCTTCAGAGTGCTTATTCAGCAATAACACATCCTTCACCAAAATAGCAATTTTAGAAGATGTGTCTCGCATATCTTTAACCCAAGTCTCCACCAAAGTCACTCTAGACTCCATAGATGATGATTCATTGTCTAGTGCTTGAATACGACTATTAGTTTCCTCAATGAAGGGTCATAAGGCATGAATTTCCTCCAACACAATGCCAAGAGAGACAGGAGAAGAAAACTTCGGAGGAGAAGGAGGATCTTGTTTCAGCCTTTTGTAGGCAGAAGAAGGTGGCTGTACTTTTAAATCACAGAGCCAACTACACAAGACGAACCAGGCTAAGCCTGGTTCATAGATGCACATGAATCATCAACTAGCAACATTGTAGATGACGAGCAGAGTCCAGAATAACCTTATGAGATTCTTTACTGGAGTGCAGCAGCTTTTTAGCTCTGCCCATAAATGACATGTGCATCTCTGAAAAAGGTTTGATACCGAAGATGGCTCATAAAATATTTGGGTAAACATCGTTTTAAAACAGTTTTGCTCTGGGCATTAGTCTAAAACTACAAGGTGAGCAAATATAAAATTTATATATCAATAATACCTTAACCGCAACAAAGTGCTGAGGAGAGATGAGTAAAAGCGATAAAAATACAAAATGGCATTTGCATCTTTGCAGGAGATGCCGGCCGCAAATTTCAGCACCAAATGCCATGACGAAATGACAAATATTTGAAAAGCAAGTCTCTTGATGTTTACCTGTATTGATACGGTCATCATTTCAGGGAGAAAAGCAAAGCAGAAACATATATGAAGGAGTGTGCAGCTCTGACGCACTACGGAGCTCCAGAGCTAAGCAGCTATCTTAGGTGGCATCCATGCCACGCCCCCCCATCCTGCCCATAGTTTAATGTCAGCATAAATTTTGCTTTCATTACCCCCAAAATACAAACCAATAAAATATCTGTGATATATTTACCTAGCCACAGAAAATCAGAATGATGTGCTGTAGCCCTGTGTGTCTGTTAAACACTTCATAAAAACCAAGAAATCTGGTGGTCTGAAAATCATGCACACAAATAGGAAGATAGAGAACAAAGGGAACAAACGTGGTCCTATCACGTGTGAACTATATATAAACACGCTGAAGGACTAAAAATTCCAAATATAGGGAAGATGAAACAAGGAATTCCATCAACTGCCCTTCGTGGCCAGTGTCATCATTTGGAAATTCCAGCTTCCCTGTCACATCACCGTTCTTGAACAAGGGATGGAACCGGGAGTGTGAACCAGATAGCTAGACAGCCATAGAATCAATATACAATGACTACCAGCCTCATGTCAGACGTACACAGACCTAGTCAGAAGTGCAGTGCAAAAACAAATATATTAGTGAAAATTTAAAAAGGAAATGATAGCAGACCCAACAATTTTATTATTGCCTGCTGCCATGCCTATTAAAAGAAATGCAAGCGCGGCTAACAACAAATATGCCGCAGATCTTCGGTCGACTAGTTTCTGCCAAATGGGTCAATGAACCCTGGCTTTCTTCAGGACCTTCTCATAGCTACTGCAAAAACGTGATATAGCAACACAAGCACAAAACAAAAAGCAAAGCGCGCAATACAATATGGCACACTTTGTCACCATTTACCAATACCTCTATACAGGATGGATGATTTTCATGCCTAGAAAAAGAGATCAGGCACGTTTAAATATACATAACTCTTAAATCATAAAACCACATCCCATCTCTCCCCCTCCATTAAGATCATATGAGTGTGCACTCACCTATCCTGTGTAGGGAAATAACCTCACCTCACCTGGCTCAGACTCAGGTATAAACGAGGCCCCGCCCTGTGGGAAAAACAGATGAGAGTCTATTTACTCGCATCCAATATCATCCCTCTAGTATGCAAATCACTAGGGGACAGCTGTTTGTTAACAACTGGAACAATCTTCGTCACATTAAAATATCAATATCAATCCTGTCTTTAGCTCCGTCCGGAGTGCTTTTCCCGATTCTTCACAGGCATTCAATGTCCAAGTGCAAGTCTGCTTCAATACTCGTATCAGTCACGGGGCTGATGAGTGTCAAATGTTGTCAAAATGTAAGTGAAAACGACTATGATTAACGTGTACCACTCCCATCTACCCCGTCCCGAATGCGTAGCCCATCTATTCCAACTATGATCACAGCCTCAGTCATAATGACGGCATCTTTCAACTCAACATTTTAACTATTGTACATTTGGTAATACCCGGCCGCTTACCTCTCCGTCGGTGCCTCAGTCTTCCATCTGAGACTGGGGAAGGTGGAGAACGACGCGAGGCGGCCATAATTTGTACTCTTGTTCCCCGGTCATGAGACTATTGTCACGTGAGTCTCAGAGTCCATCCACAGCAGACTACAAAATAACGTCGCCGTAGTGGCGGCTCGTAGTTCAAAACCCATTTCCGGTGCCTACATCTTTATGGAACTCTTACTGTATTGCCACTGTTTTACATCGATGCTTATACAAGCCCCAACTTTTGTTTCATATAATCCTGTTGAGATTTAAACTAATATCTGGTGACCACAAATAATCGTAAGTGCTCCAACTTTCTTCGACCGGTCGTAGGGGAGTACTACGCCTGAGATGGATGTGTAATCTCAAACACTATACGCCCGCAGCTCTCGCCTCGTGATCTCAGGGACCAGCCTACAAACTGACATCAGTCCAGGCGAAACCGTAGTTCGAAAAGCATTGTTGATACCTACATTGTTTCACGGATGTAATAGACAGGGCGCAGAAAATTGGATCTTATCTGCTTAACTACAGTCCCTTCTGAAACGATCAATAATCTGTCATGGGGATCTCTTTTGAGAAGCCTCAGATAGAATTACGAGAATGCTTCTATCTCTTTCATCATCCGGCCATATGAAGGGATAAGTTGTAAAAACTCCCAATACAATGACCATGATTACGAAACTCCATTGTCCCCTTAGTCTGGTTTTCAGGTCGCTGAGGATAATCGAGTTCTCATTTCTATCATTGAAGTGCACCCCAACTGCTATTATATTCTGTACAATGATGGCTGTACTTAAAACAGCCTCCTTAGCAGTGGGTCAACAACAAATATAGATTAGGACTCTAATCTTCAATCAAGAACTCACACATACAGAGGAGCTTTAAACGATAGGCAAGATGGTTATCACAATAGAGTCCACGGGATTGCATCATTTAATCCCCGTGTATCACTGTTGAGCCGAAAGACCCACCTTTGTTCCCTCAGAAACAGGAATTTAGTCTTATATTTGACATAAGGTGGTATAGCCGGTTTCTCCAGAACAGTCCAGAGAAACTCATCTGGCTTGTGATTCATTTCCAGGTAGTGTCTTGTAAGTTTGGGGTTGGTTTTCTTACATCGGAAAGTGCTTTTGTGCTCCAACATCCTTTGGCGCACTTTCCTGGTAGTCATCCCAACATACGTTCTCAACAAGGGCACTCAATCATGTATACCAAATTGTCGCTATTACAGTTAGAAAAATGCGACTGTGTCCATGGTCTATGAGTCCCAATGTCGATAGTTTTAGATTGCCTTGTCTGTGGGCTTACAGAGCAGTTTCCACACGGAAAATGCCCAAGCACAGGAGGCAGGTTCCAAAGGCTGTTTGTGTCGTTTGATGGCATTACCCTGGGGCAGAGCTTTCCAAACTCTGTGTCCCGACACAGTAGTGTGTCGCCTGCAAGTGGTGGGTGTGTCGCAGGATGAGGCACTTAGCACATAACTGCTAATTAGGAGGCATTCCTTTGAAAGAGTGTCTCGGAGTCAGCCACAGCAGCGACTCCGAGACACTCTGCTCTGGGGGGGGGGCGGGAGATTCACAAAAAAGCCCCATTAACAAGTAAATGGTCCTTTAAAGACCTGCGTGCCCGGGAGGCTGGGGTGAGGTGCCAGAGAGCGACAGGCAGAGGGAGGGAGACAGTGAGATAGAGGTAGGAGGACAGGGGGAGAGAGGGAAAATAGAGAGAGGGAGACAGAGACAGGGAGGGAGACAGAGGGACGGATACAGAGGGACGGATACAGAGGGATTGAAACAGAGGGAAGGATACAGAGAGAAGGATACAGAGGGTGACAGAGAGGGAGACAGAGAGAGGGATATAGAGGGAGGGAGACAGACAGAGGGAGGGAGATAGAGAGAGGGAGATAGAGAGAGAGGGAGATAGAGAGAGAGGAAGATCAAGAGAGAGAGGGAGAGAGGGAGAGAGGGAAATCGATAGAGAGAGGGAGATGGAGAGAGAGAGGGAGATGGAGAGAGAGAGGGAGATGGGGAGAGGAGGGAGATGGAGAGAGAGAGATTGAGAGGAAGAGAGAGAGAGAGGGAGAGAGAGAGGGAGAGAGAGAGAGATAGAGAGGGAGATAGAGAGAGAGAGAGAGAGAGAGAGAGAGAGAGGGGGGAGATGGAGAGAGAGAGGGAGATGCAGAGAGAGAGGGAGATGGAGGGATAGAGGGAGATGGAGAGAGAGAGAGAGATTGAGAGGAAGAGAGAGAGGGAGATAGAGAGAGGGAAATTGATAGAGAGAGGGAGATAGAGAGAGGGAGATAGAGAGAGGGAGATAGAGAGAGAGGGAGATAGAGAGGGAGATAGAGAGAGAGGGAGATCGAGAGAGAGAGGGAGAGAGGGAAATCGCTAGAGAGAGGGAGATGGAGAGAGGGAGATGGAAAGAGAGAGGGAGATGGAGAGAGGAGGTAGATGGAGAGAGGAGGGAGATGGAGAGAGAGAGGGAGATGGAGAGAGAGAGAGATTGAGAGGAAGAGAGAGAGAGGGTGAGAGAGAGAGGGAGAGAGAGAGAGAGAGAGAGAGAGAGAGAGAGGGAGATGGAGAGAGAGAGGGAGATGGAGAGAGAGAGGGAAATTGAGAGATAGAGGGAGATGGAGAGAGAGAGAGATTGAGAGGAAGAGAGAGAGGGAAATTGATAGAGAGAGGGAGATAGAGAGAGGGAGATAGAGAGAAAGAGGGGAATAGAGAGAGAGAAAGAGGGAGATAGAGAGATGGAAAGAGAGAGATAGAGAGATGGAAAGAGAGAGGGAGATGGAGAGAGAGATGGAGATGGAGAGAGAGGGAGATGGAGAGAGAGGGAGATGGAGAGAGAGGGTGACAGAGAGGGAGATAGAGAGAGAGAAAGAGGGAGATAGAGAGAGGGAGAGAGAGATGGAAAGAGAGAGGAAGATGGAAAGAGAGAGGGAGAGGGAGATGGAAAGACAGAGGGAGATGGAAAGAGAGGGAGATGGAGAGAGAGAGGGAGATGGAGAGAGGGAGATGGAGAGAGAGGGAGACAGGGAGAGAGGGAGATAGGGAGGGTGGGAGATAGAGGGAGAGAGATGGAGAGGGAGGGAGATGGAGAGGGAGGGAGATAGAGAGGGAGGGAGATAGAGAGGGAGGGAGATAGAGAGAGGGGGAGATAGAGAGAGGGAGGGGAGATAGAGAGAGGGGGGAGATAGGGAGGGAGATGGAGAGAGAGGGAGATGGAGAGAGAGGGAGATGGAGAGAGAGAGGGAGATGGAGAGAGAGAGAGGGAGATGGAGAGAGAGGGAGACAGGGAGAGAGGGAGATAGGGAGGGAGGGAGATAGAGGGAGGGAGATGGAGAGGGAGGGAGATGGAGAGGGAGGTAGATATGGGGGGAGATAGAGAGGGAGGGAGATAGAGAGGGAGGGAGAAAGAGAGAGGGGGAGATAGAGAGAGGGGGGAGATAGAGAGAGGGGGGAGATAGAGAGAGGGAGGGGAGATAGAGAGAGGGGGGAGATAGAGAGGGAGGGGGATGGAGAGGGAGGGAGATGGAGAGGGAGGGAGATATGGGGGGAGATAGGGAGGGAGATAGAGAGAGGGGGGAGATAGAGAGGGGGGAGATAGAGAGGGAGGGAGATGGAGAGGAAGGGAGATATGGGGGGACATAGAGAGGGAGGGAGATAGAGAGAGGGGGAGATAGAGAGAGGGGGGAGATAGGGAGGGAGATAGAGAGGGAGGAAGAGAGAGAGGGAGGGAGAGAGAGGTAGAGAAAGGTAGAGAGATAGAGAGGGAGGGAGACAGAGAGAGGGAGGGAGACACAGACAGACAGAGATGCAGACAGAGACGGGGACAGACAGAGATGCAGACAGGGACAGGGACAGACAGAGATGCAGACAGAGGGAGACAGACAGAGGGAGACAGACAGACAGAGACAGACAGACAGAGACAGACAGAGAGAGACACAAAGACATACAGACAGAAACACAGAGACAGACAGACAGACAGAGACAGACAGACAGAGACAGACAGACACAGGGAGAGAGACAGACAGAGGCAGAGGGACAGACAGAGGGAGAGAGACAGACAGAGGGAGAGAGACAGACAGAGGGAGAGACACAGACAGCAGACAGACAGCAGACAGACAGATAGACAGCAGACAGACAGACAGACAGACAGACACAGACAGACAGACAGACACAGACAGACAGAGACAGACAGCAGACACAGACAGACAGAGACAGACAGACACAGACAGACAGACAGACAGACAGAGAAAGGCATACAGAGAAAGACAGACAGACAGAGCCAGACAAACAGACAGAGAAAGACAGACAGAGGGAGATAGACAGACAGACAGAGGGAGACAGACAGGCAGACAGAGGGAGAGAGAGGGAGGGAGAGAGAGAGAGGGAGAGAGAGGGAGGGAGACAGACAGAGTGGGAGACAGAGGGAGGGAGACAGAGGGCAACAGACAGAGGCAGGTAGACAGAGGGCAACAGACAGAGGGAGGGAGGGAGACAGAGGAAGCGAGACAGACAGAGGGAGGGAGACAGAGGAAGCGAGACAGACAGAGAGACACAGAGGGAGGTAGACAGACAGAGAAAGACAGAGGGAGAGAGAGGGGGAGGGAGACAGTTACAGGGAGAGAGAGGGAGACAGAGAGAGTGAGTGAGAACCCCCCCCAGCACAACCCTTAGGTAGTTTGGGCTCGCTACGCTACGTTCGCTCGCTATACTGCCTTAGTGTGTCCCAAAATGATGCACCTCCAAAAAGTGTGTCCCCAACATAAAAAGTTTGGAAAGCTGTGGGGTGTGTATGCACCAGTGCATCACGCAGATTTCGTCCCCGTTTAAAAGCAAATAAGGGCATGGGAATCTTTTCTGTTTTCGTGTTCAGAAAGCGCCAGTGTCTGCGGATGCATTTTTGTATGCTGTTGCTCAGGGTACTAAAGGTGTTAACAAAGGTCATCCTCCCTAAAAGAGGTTTTTCAACTATAGGCTCAAGGAGGGACTCCCTATGTTTGTTAGAAGCCCGCTTGCATGCTTGTTTAATCAGTCTGTGAGGATACATTTTGTCATGTAGTTGTCCTGAGAGATTATTGGCATGATGTTTATAACTGTTCATACTGGAACAGTTGCGTCTCAAACTAAAAAATTGCCCAAACGGCAAATTGTCCCTAAGAGATTAGGGATGCTGGCTTTCATACCGAAGGAGCGAATTACACACCATCGGTTTACAAAAAAGTTCACTGGCCAGACCGGAGGGGGTCCCATAGATCGATAGATCCAAAAAAGGAAATTCTGGACTTATCTACCTCTAAGGTGAATCTGAGGTGATCATTCTGTGTGTTCAACCAAGTTTGAAAGCTCCTCACAGATGCTTCATCTCCTCTTCATACCACCAGGATGTAATCGCTGTAACGTTTCCATAATCTTATGGACTTGTGAAAAGGATCCGTGTCGGTCAGCACTTGCCTTTCCAATTAAATCAACCTTCAGAATATAGACAGGTAGGCTAAATAAAAACAACTGTATTTTTTTTTCTATAATGTGTACAGGAGAGCATGTTAACCATCTAATCAAAGTTCGTTATTTCCACCTGAAAGGTCTTGCCATGATGGACTCTTTTGATTGGAAAATAGAGAGTGGCTATTGCAAGAATAATTGTTGGGTCTCTCTTACACTATGGTAACTAACTGTTTCTTGGAGCCTGTAACATGTTCCCCGGGCTCGCCTTCGGAGTTTTCTACCTATGGAAATTAAGGACTCTGAATTTTCATTATTTTAAGAATACTTTTGCTGAGCAGGGTTTGTTTCAGCTGGAACTGGCTTAAGTCCTGAGATACCCTGTTATTGTAGGTGCTATAGAATCAATTAAACTGATCACAACAAAAGGTGTGGTACAATCTAAGTAGTTCTATTCAGAAGAGCCCATCTCTGGTCACAACTTTTTTTGTAAGTTCTAGGGCTAAGGTTATTTCTCAATAGATGGCTTCTCTCATAGAACTCTTTTAGGTCATGGTCCTTCAAAGAGTAGATGATATTTATGGAGTTGCCTTGACAAGTCGATCATCTTCTACCTTTTTTTATTATTTTCCTCCATTTGCTGAGAGTAGACTTTTAACAAAGTATATTACTTTAATTTCTGAGGTTTACTATTTGGATGAAGTTAATGATTTCTGTACTAGTCACTCACATCAATCAATCAGTAGATTTGTAGAGCGCGACTTGTCACCCGTCAGGGTATGCAGGCGCTGGCAGGGTCCAGTTGATTAGCCGAATAACCAGATCTTCAGTGACTGTTGCAACTCTGGAAGAGATTGGGGGAGCAGTTCCCTATTAGCAATGTTGCGTTTAGCCGGGAAAAAGAAAAATGATATGCCTTTATCTATGTGGACCAAAAGTCAAATGTACAATGCACTCTTGTGGCTGCAAACACTTCTACTCACAAATCAGATGGGTTGTGACCATTAAAGGACTGTTCACAAAGCACAAAAAACCATGTAAAAGCCTGAAAAAGCCTTTTTGACCCATAAAAGAGCATTTGCTATCTTTCACAAACCTTAATTTAAGGGGTCTTGAAAGGGGCATATCCCTAGTAATTTGCAATACTGAAAGGTGTGCATCAAGTGGATTCTGACCATATATGCAATCATAAACTATTGATCAGTTATGAATCCCCGAGTTGGATTGGTAATTGTTCTGATTTGCAAACAAGTAGCTGTACCTATGGGACAGCATCCCCATAAGTAATAGGGTTGGCAGACTATGAGGGAGTAGGCAGTGGTTCAGAGTACCACTGCCTGACCCCCCGATGTGTTACTAAACAGGACACATTTTTTTAAGGCAATACATCTCCCTTTAATAGGCGGCCTGATTTTAAAAATAATTCTTTCATTTGGAAAAGCACATGCAGAGATGGAGTGTGGATGTCCTTTGCATGGCTGCATCCCTGTATTTGCAGCCATTAATAAGGGCAATGTATGATTTGACCTTTTAGTACATAATTTGCATAGCAAATTTCATATCCATGTTTTTGCAAGTGTGAATAATAAATTAGATTTACATTCTCAGTGTTCCTTCTTTTACATTCCAAATACCGTGAAACAAATAGGATCACTGCTTATGTTACAATCAAGGATTCTGCCTTGTTTCCTATAAATCACTATCTATGTAATTGACATGATGTGCAATCATGTATGCATATACGGTTTGTAGGTATTATAGATCTACATACACACAGAATGAGCAAGTGCTAGCACTGAATTATGTTTCAAATATTTGATACATGCTGTTGATAAATACCCTTACTGCAAATCTTTACTTACAAATTACATTTCTACATATGGATATATATGTTTCTGTCCCATGCCATTGATGGAGCCGGATTTACTGTATCACAATGTTCTGGTGTAATCATTAAACAACCCTTGGTCTTGGTCTGTCTGTTGTACCTCCACTAACATCGTGTCCCATTCACGCAAGCCAGCTATCTCCTCCCTGTGCAGCGCAGTGCTTTCTGCCTGTGTCCATACCACCAATGAGCATTTCCAGTTGTTAAGCGTGGGGATGTCTATATTTCCATTGTTGGGTAATTAGCCTTTTTGCAACAATGAACCCTAAATCCATGAATCTAGAAGTGACTTTATCTGTTTTGGGTGTGGGGAATAAACCCACTATGCACTCTTCCCATGTATGCAGTTTTGGTCGATCAGTGTAAGCTGCCAGCGGTACTGTCACTTCCTGTCAATACAATTGGGGCAGGACCATGTCATGTACAGGAAGTTGGCATCCACCCTTGCGCAATGAGGACATGTGGAGTCAGTTAGTTGGAAGTACTTATTCAATTTGTCTGGAGACAGATATGCCCTGTGTGTGAAATACGTCTGTATAATCCAAAATTTGGCGTTTCGTGTTACCTGCGTAGAGCTGGCCAAGATTGTGTTCCATTTGCGTTCCGTCCATGAAGTTCGCTGGTCCTCTTCGCACTGTGTGCGCAGGGATGTCAGGGGCTGTAGAGTGTGAGTTAGCAAGGTTTCTGTCAGCCAATGTATAATGGGGCTTTCATTGCCCATTACGTGTAGGTACTGAATCAGCATGTGCATTTGTGGTTCAGTGTTTATGTCTCCCCATACCATTGTAAATGTCCTTATGATTGAGTTGTACAGTAGGAATTTGCCTGCTCGCAAGTCGTACTCACAAAGCAGTCTGTCAAAAGGTGTCAGGGGGCCGTTTGCATATAAGTCGCCAAGTGTATGAATCTCTGCAAAGTGCGAGTGGGTAGGTGCGCTCTTTAGAGTGACCACTTTTTTTCTCAGGGTATCCTAGAGAGGCAGTGCTGGAGAATATGGTATTATGTTTCTGGTGAAATATAGACTGTGTTTGTGGCACTGATAAGCTAATGTTAGGTTGGACGGCAATGGGACGGGCCGGGCCATTGGGTGAAACAAGTGGTAAATCTTGGACAGTGACCATGATGGTTGTGACGTAGCCATGTCAGTGAGTCACTTCGTGGGCTGCCAGGTAGTAGAGCTCCATGTTTGGGACAGCTAGCCATCCCCTGCGTGTAGGTGCATACAGTTTCCAGAGTGCTAATATGTGGTGGCCTAAGTTCCAGATGAAGCCCCGAATCAGTTGCTCCAGTTCTCGGTACGTTTTAGTTGGGTCATAGATAACCCTGGGCGAAGCACTACGCTCCGCTCGCGGAGTTTGCGAAGTTTTTGCAACTTCGCACTACGCGAGCGGCACGTAGCACAGTGCGAACATGCGTAGTGCAGCGTAGCGTAGTGCAGCGCTAATTTTTTGCTTGTTCGCGGTCCTGAACGTCATGTTCGCGACCGCGAGCAAGCAAAATGACATCCCGGCGAGATTCTCAACGCGAGGAGGTCAGGTTTCTCATTGTGAGTGGTTGCGCATGCTCGCGACCGCTCTCAATGAGAAACTACCTGTTCGCGTTGAGAAAGCTGCTGCTCGAGTAATAATCTCCTCGAGCAGCAGAAAACAACAGCTCGCACTGTGCAAGATGCCGTTTTCAATGCTTGCACAGTGCCGGATGCTTGTCCGCACTGTGCAATCATTGAAAACGCATCTTGCACAGTGCGAACATGCTACTACGCAGCTCGCGGAGTGCTACGTGAAGTTCGCGTAGTGCGAAGTGCACTTCGCGTAGCTTCGCGTAGCGTGTACTCCGCGAACTACGCCCACCCTTAGTCATAGACAGGGAGTAAAGCAGCTTTGACAAAATTTCCATTTTGGTCAAGGCAGTTCTGCTCATCACATTTAGTGTAGTGTTTTCCAGAATTTAACTTGTACCCTGATGGAGGATACAGCGGGACCGCTGTATATTAAAATGCCAAGGTATTTGAAGGTGGATGGTTGCCAATTAAGGAGCGAATTGTTTATTAGATAGTTTGGGTTTCGGGTTGCAATCCCAAAGGGATGCAAACACGGCTTGGCCCAATTTACCTTCAGGCCTGCGTCACTTCAAACAGAATCAGTGTTTCTGCTATGGAGGCCGGGATTCTAGGTAGATCCCTAAGGTATAGCAGTATAGCAGGAGATTGTCTGCATATAGCGAGACCACATGCAAACGATCTCCCAGTTGGATCCCCCAGTCTCCACCTCCCCCACCACGGAGTTGTGTTGCTAACAGTTCTATGGCCAGCGAGAATAGCAGCGAGGATAAGGGTCAGCCTTGTCTGGTGCCTCTGTGAATGGTTATGCTCTCCTACGTAATGCTGCCTGTGTATATCCTGATAGTGGGATGTGTGTAGAGCCACCCAATCAATTGGAGAAAGGTATCTCCAAAGCCATAGTCGTGCAACACCGCAAAGAGATAGGCACATTCGAGCGAGTAGAAGGCCTTCTCCAGATCCAGGACCATGCATACACAGTTGGGCCAGGTGCATGTGGCGTATTCCTGAATTCTAAAAAATCTATGTATGTTCAGTGAAGTGTTCCGGGCAGGGACAAAGCCATTTTTGTCAGGGTGCACTAATATTTTCACTAGCAGTGCCAGTCTTGCAGCAAGGATGGATGCAAATATTTTATATTCCATGTTAAGTAGGACCAGCGGTCTCTATGAGCCTAGTAGAGCTGGGTCTTTGCCTGACTTGGGAAGAGAAACCAACAGTGCCTCCCTCTGTGTGTCCGTGTGCATGAAATCAGCAAGTGCAGCACCATACACTCTTTGGAGTTGTGGCGCTAGTATGGCAGCGTAGCCTTTGTAAAATTCAGATTGGAAGCCATCCGGTCCCGGGGTTTTACCCTTGACTAAGGAACGCATGCCTGCTAGAATTTCCTCCATGCCTATTGACACGTTGAGCTCCAGCCTCTGCTCTGGGGTTATTTTAGGGAGAGTGATTTCCGATAAATATTGGCAGGTCTCTTCTGCAGTTACAGTGACTGTGAATTTATATAATTCAGCATAATGCCTCGCGAAATCCAGATGTATGTCTAGTTGCGAGGAAAGCAATGTGCTTTGTTGGGAGTGAATAAATGTGATAGGGGACCTGGGGTCCTCCTGTCTGATGAGCCATGCAAGTAGCCTGCCAGCTTTATCTCCTGTACTATCGGTGCGCGCCGGGTGCACTGTGTAATTAAGACAGCAAAGTCTTTCCAGTAGGCGGGTGTGCTCTGCCCTGTTCTCCCAAAATATTATATTAGACAGCGAGTCAATGGCACCAGTTTTCAAACTTTGTAAGATCTACTTCCAGTGCCCTACACATGCCGGCTTGTGTACCTATGCAGTTCCCCTGTATCGCCAACTTGAAAGCCTTCCATTCTATTAAAGCTGATGATGCGGTGTCTGTGTTTTCATCAAAGTAGTTTGTCATGGCAGTGCTTAAGGAGTCTCGGAATGGTTTGTCCTCTAATGTTTCAGATTGCATGCGCCATCTGGGTATTTGCTTTGTGTTATTATCCCAGGCTATTCGTAACGTGTGGGGGTTGTGGTCAGAGTGGGTTTGACCAAGATAATGAGACTCTTGTATAACTGGTAGTAATTTCTCTGTAACTAGTATCCTGTCACGTCGGACATGTAAGTTATGAGACCCTGAGTAAAATAAATAGATACAGTCCGTGGAGTTCCTATGGCACCAAGCATCTACTAAGTGCCATTGTGTGGTCCAAATGTTTAATGCCTTCATGGCCGCGACAGTTGGTGCCCCCAGCAGAGGAGGGAAGGAGCAGTCCAGGAATGTATCAAGCACACAATTTTAATCTCTCCCAAGTAGCATCGGAGTACTGTTCCAGGTGGACAGTTTACTTGATAATGAGTCATGGAATGCTAATTGCTCAGTGGTGGGTGCATATATTGAAGCAATTACAATGGGTCTGCCATCTAGTCAGCCCTTCACTATAACGTAACAAACGTCTGTGTCTATGAGCAATTCCTCTGCTCGAAATGGGGTACCCGGTCTAAACCACACTAATGTACCTCTGACGAAGGCTGAGTAGCTCGTGGCATGTAATTGGCCCCTCCATCTCCTCTGCAGGTTCAACGCCTCTGGCCCAGTAAGAAGCGTCTCTTGTAAGAGGGCTATTTGGACCTGGTGCTGTTTAAGATAGGAATTGATCTGATACCTACGGGAAGGAGTGTGTATTCCCCTCACATTCCATGTGCATATCTTAATTGATGTAATGTCCTGGGAAGAAGTTTGCACCAACTACCAGTGGGGGCCCTGGGACCTCTATGGCTTCTGCAGGTGAATCTATAGGTGGGGCTGTCTGGTGCTTTTCAGCTATGTCGCCATGGGTATTGTATTCGAATTATGTGTGCTGGTTAACTAAACTGATGAAAAAAATCAAAACATCTAATGCCAATAGGGTGAGCATGGAACAGGCAGTCGTCCAAACCATGAAACAGATAGACATTTCATCAGCGACTGGGGGGTAGGATCATCCACATGGCATGTGTCTGTAGGTGTGCGAAAGTTTGTGATCCCCTTTGACATATGGAAAGCAATGCCCGGGGACTGATGGGCAGTTTTATGTACCAGTGTGGCCTCCGTGCAGATGCGAGCTACCAGCCCCTACCTGTCATAGTAATACTTATTTTATTTGTGGCTTATGCAAGATGTTATTATTATCATAGATATGAAGGAAATACTACATTATTATATGTGTTCCTTTGTACTTGCATATTTGTTGCTGTAGCCTCATGATCCAATTCCGCCAGACAGCAATCAGATTGTCACATTATGCCATCTGCTGTTGGGGGCATGATTTCCGGCAGAGTCCTTGAGTCCTGTGAGTTCGAGATTTCATCTATGGACTCCACGTTGCTTGCTCTGTCCAGTAGGCTGGCCTCTGAAAATGAGTCTTCCTGGAGGCTTCCGAGTTCGGCTGCTGCTTGAAGTGTGTTGCGCTGGTCGAACCTCATTTGCCTCAGGTTTGGGCCGAGATTCTGGGACAGTGTTGTCTTGTCTCCGTGGTCAATGGCGATCTCACCGACCCACCCAGGCAGAGCATCTTCTGTAGGATTTATGGAGTCTAGCCATTCCCAGACTGCGGTGGGAGTATTAAAGAAGCAGGTTTTACTGTTATAGCAGAGAATATTTGAGTCTTGTTTACGAAGTTCGAATTTCACCTCCAGGAAGGAGTACCTTTGGTTCTGTACCGATGCAGTATAGTCTGGGAAGAAAATAACTACACTGTTCACCATCTGTATTCTCTGCATTTTTCTGGTCTCCTGTAGTATTCTGTCCCTATCTTTGAAGTTCAGTATGCGGAACAGGAATGGTCTTGGGCCTGCTCCTGGTGGGGGGACTGGTCGGCACCAGGTGTGCTCGCTCTATGACAAAGAGCTGCAATAGCGCTCCTTCTGACAACAAGTTCTGGATCCAGTCTCCTGTGTAGAATGTTGAGCCTCCCCCTTCTTTGCCCTCTGGTAGGCCAATGACTTACAAGTTATTATGCCTGGAGCGGCCCTCTGAATCTTCTGCTCGGTTTTCATGGATTTTCACTCAGCCATGAGGTATTTGAGGTGCTTTTCAGTGTTCTGCCCCTGAGGGGAGAGTTAAGCCACTGTTACCTCCAGCGTGCATGTTTTGTCTGTGAGTTTCCGATGGTCTGAATGCAAGAGGTTCAAGTCCAGAGCTACCTTGTTGATTTTGTTTTCGAGCGAGGTCCGTGTCTGCTCCATTGTGGTACTCCACTGCTACTAATACTGGGTCTAGTTGATTTGACATGTGGTCTACAGGTGTCTCACCGAGCATTTTTTCTGGTTGGGAGCGGGACTAGGGTGGTTGACCCGATGGGTCTCCAGTACCTGACCTAAGACGGCCCATGTGAGACATATGTTGCCGATGTATGGCGTTGCAGTCCTGCCTATTCAATTTACACAATGCGTTGCTCTATTCCGATGTGTGGTTGCTCCAGCACAGGAGCTGATTGCTTCGTTTCTCTGCGTGAGAGCCACAGGTGGAGACCACAAACGTTACCCTCAGCACAGGGGTACTAGTCCCTCCTGTGGCTCTGTGAAGACAGTACCTGTTGATGTGGCTCTTCTTGCCGCTCTGCCAGCCTGTTGTGCCATAGCGTGGGCGAGGACCATTAAACTACTGCTTCTCAATGAGACTTGGCGATGGCATCATTCAAGCTTCTGCTCTGTTCTGATGTGCCCACGACTTGCTGCCCATTCCCTCCGCCATCCTGCTTCGTGCTTTCTAGTGTGTGCCCAGGCCATTCTCGGGAAAGCAGGCCATCCTCTGGAGATGCTGCTGTGGGCACGAAATGCCCTGCTCACCGCGCCCCTCTGCCCCGCCACTCTGTTAGTCGTATTCCCTGTGCAATCTAAGGCCTGGTCTTTAGCCTGGGCCGTGAGGACCCCAGTCCGGTATTTCCTGTGGGGGATCTTTATTGCGCCCCTGTTTGCTGTGCCCCAGGCCCTTCGAGTCCTTTCTGTTAATCTTCTTCGCTGACGCTCTCCTTTTCACCCTTCTGGTCACTGCCTGGCCCAGTAGGCCGCTTCGATATCCAGTGCCGGTCCTCCTCTGCCGAGCGCAGAGCGTGTGTGATGTACCACTCCTGCCTTGGCGCTGCTCACCTTTGCGCTGCTTTGTAATGATATTTTCAGGCGGTTAGTTCCATGATCAATCATTTCTCTAGCGGGATATCCTTCCGACTTCTCCTCCTGCTGCCAAGTGGCACACAAGCCGCAGGCGCCGCCGCTAGGCTGTGACCCCCGGCGTTGGGCCCCTATTTGTTTCTGGTGCTAGGCCAGTCATTGGTACTGCACAAACCTCCTGGAAGGCGAGGAGGCCCTGCCATCGGCCTCTCTGCGAAACTGCTGCGATGGACTCCCTGGATTGCATTAGGGCCTTGGCTCTGCAGAGCAGCAATGGGCCACGTCTCATGCCCCTCTGCCCGGGGCAGTGTCTCCTCAGTGTTGCCGCATCACCCCACAGCAGCTCACCGGCAACTTCAGAGCGCATGGGTTGACCTCAAGTTTGTAGGGTCTTTTCGGGCTGTTTGGCGGCCCGGGGATGCTTTGCTCAGGAAAATTAAACAGATCTCGAGGGATGAGCGGGGGAGCTCTGACAGAGCACATCCACCATCCTCACCTGCATAGCCACACCCAGTGGACCTGCAGCACTGATTGTGCCACCCACACCAGTAGCCTTTCAAACCTATCTCAGGCCTGCTATTGCAGGGCCTGTGTATGCACTTTACTGCCCCTTCTACTTGGCATTCAAAATTACTTACCAAGCCTTAAAATCTGCTTTTATTAGATATAAGTAAACCCTACAAATCAGACACTTCTGGATCCTGAACTGAACCTCCGTCATAAGGACTGCAGTGCTGCTCAAAGTACTCAACTGGACTGCTTTTCTGGAAGAACTGCTTTTCTGTTTATTGCACTGCTGCCTGTTGCTCCCTAACTCTGCTGAAGGGGAGCTGGGCTCTGCCTTCCCTCCAAGTAATCTCCAGGGGCTTGCTGGCTTGCCTCCTATTTGCTGAAGTCTCAGGGACACAAAAGACTTCCTGCAATCCTGCTGGTGCTGCTGGACTCTGCCTTCTGTGAGTCCTACATTTGATAAGAGATGGTCTCTCCGAGTTCTGGGCCTCCGAAGTGGATTCTGCAGCTGGTTAGCTACAAAATTGATGCATCGTCTCCAACGCTTCGATTGTAACCAACTCAGTGCCCTTCGACGCCTATGCAGTGCCGATCCACAGAGAGCCCTGCATGGCTTGAAGATGATGTGGGATCTAACCGTGAGATGCGGTGACGAAGCAACGCCAATCCTAAGGTCCCAACCACAAGGCATGACTTCTGTGCATTGACCCGACTGTGAGGTTTGACAACCGCAAGGATCAACTGCGACGCATGGAACCACCTGTGTGAATCGTAACTGATCTATTACCTTCACGGTGTGGAGAAGATCAACTCATTTCATTGCTTTTGACCAGAAAAAGTACTTTGTGCACTGGGGCCTGCATTGGTCGTGTAGTCAGCCTGTGCTTCCATGAGGCCAGCCTGAACTTTGGCTTTGTCCCGGTCCAGCACGACCTAAAGTAACCTTTTTAACGCTACTTGCTCCCTAGCGCTCTACTGCATTAATGCTTCAAACTTCAATATTCCAACTTCTACATGTTGAATATTTGTTGGTTTGGTTTTATTTTTCTCAGATAACTATTATCTATCTTTCTAAACTTCTGGTGAGTCTTTATTTGGTGTTTTCACTGTATAAGAGTGTCAGTTATTGTACCAAAACATTAAACAATTCCTTCTAAGTGAAGCCTACCGGCTCTATGCCAAGGTACCAGAGGGTTAGCAGAGGATTATTTAGGATTGTCTTGTGACTTACCCTGACTAGGATTGTGGTCCCCCTTAGACGGGGTGCATACCACTGCCAACTAGAGACCCAATTTCTAACAATTACAAAAAAGAACAGAATTTTCAACAAGCTAACATTCAAAATAGTAATGATGCATCAAGCGTGCTCCATGAAGGAATCTCCCTATTCTAAATAAGCTGGGATAATTAAAGAAAATGTGTCAGTTCAGAAACCCATAAAGAGTACTCACTGAGAGAGAGAAATATATGTGCAAGCATAAAACTTTAGCAAAGCAGACTCGAGATTTAATCTCAGTCATAAATCAGCAGTCATATAAAATTAGTTTAGTAAGTAACCTCTCATGTAGAGAGGTCTGGGAGATCAGAGAAAACTCTATAGTCAGAATGTCAGGGAAAAGGAATCCCATAGGATCTTCTGCTTGAGTCTAAAGTCACGGGTCTGCTCTGCAAGCCAGCTCAGCTACTCTAGGTACAAGCACTACTGTAAACACACATATTGTACGTAGCAACACTATTTTCTTCTGTCTTCATTATCCAATAGAATATCAGTAAACTCCTGGAAACAGATTCACTTGCCATGTTCTCACAAGAGCATAATAGACTTTCAGACATTAGTTCTTGGAAATGTTACAGTGTTAATTTCTAGAGGTCCAAACGTCTTCCCATGAATCATTCTGCCTGTTGATATTGTCTCTTCTCAATGGGACCCTCACTAACAGTTGTCTAATACACAACAAGTGTCTGTTCACTAACTAGCAGTAGAGTTCTGAAGTAGCAACATCTATAGCAAAGAGAAGAAAGACATATTGCACAAAAAAGTATTTAATGTGAAAAAGGCTAACACATTATATATCTTTTTAATATGACCTTGACAGTTAAGCTAACTTAGTCCAGCATTTGATTCATGATCAGGCCTATAACATTTAAGTATGATTACCTACAAATGTTTTTGCATTGAATACATGTTTTATTTAAACAGAAGATTAGTGCACATTATTATTGCAAGTGTTTTCAATGGCAAATAGAATTTGCTGCAACACCCATGGATACCTTTGATAGTACTGGATACATTTGGGTAGCAGATTGTTTTCACTCTAGATGCTTCACAAAAATGTGTCCTTTCAATGTGAGCAAATAAAAAAAAATCTGGTTCAGTGTATGTAAGTGCCTGTTTCCAGTCAAGGAAGGCCTAGCATGACAGTTCGGGCAGGACTGTTCCCGTGAGGAGAAGGGTCAAGACTGATATGCATATGGCTGGGTCCAAACTGGGGTGGCTTAGTGAACAGGAGAATGATTACGGATTCAACCCAGATCTGGGACTGAGGTGGTGTATCTGAAATGTTTCGGCAATACGTTCATCATCCTATTATGTTTGTTATGTTTGCCCTATGTGGCCAGGGTATGTCCAGATATGGGTCCCTTGCTCACTTTGCCACTGGATTCAAGCTAGTCTGGCTGATGAGGGTTGATATCCCGAAACCGATCCAAGGATGCTTGTTTTTGGTCCAGGGAGGACCTGGCCTGGGAGTTTCGGCTGAATTGTTCCCATAATGAGGAGGGTCCAGACTGATTTCATATGGCTGGGTCTAAACTGGTATAGCTTAGTGAGCAGAAGAACTATGATGGAGTCAGCCCAGATCTGTGACTGGGGGTGAACGTATCAAAAGTTTCGGCACTCCGTCCATCATCCTATTGTGTTTGCTTTGTTTGCCCTAAGTGGCCTGGGTATGCCCAGACGTGGGTCCCTTGTTCACTTTGCCACTGGATTCAAGCTAGCCTGGCTGATAAGGAGTATTATCTCGAAACTGGCTTGAGGATGTTTATTTCTAGTCCAGGGAGGACCTGGCCTGGCAGTTTGAGCTGAACTGTTTCCATGAGGACCAGGGTCCAGACTGATTTGTATATGGCTGGGTTCAATGTGGGGTGGCTTAGTGAGCAGATGAACGATGATGGATTCAACCTAGTTCTGTGACTGAGAGTGAGTGTCTGAAAAGTGTCATCACTTCGTTCATCATTTTATAGTGTTTGTTTAGTAACTTAATGACATGAGTTATAGTTTTTTTTAACTTAAGTATAACTATAAGTAAGTACATCTACGTAGTGCCTACATACCTGGGCTCCTCTCCTGGTCCCTTCACAAATAAATTGCCCTGCTGTAACCATCCCCATTGTCCTCTCTCTAGTCTATCTTTGCCTGATCTCCTTTAAAACTCTACCAGTGCCACTCCTAGTCTACTAGTCTAGTCCCCCATCCAGCTATCATCATTGGGAATCATGAACATACCCAATCATCACCCCACACTTTAATGGGTTTATATAACTTGAGCAGCACCTACCTTCCTATTAGAAGTAGTTGCTTGTACTGACTTACTCTCTGCATTGACCAGTAAATAAAGAGTACATAGTCTCAATGTCAACCCAAGCCCCTCCCTCATCCACACTCTGAGAGCAATTTTTTTTCTTACTTGAATAGTATAAAGTGGTGGTTGCAGCCACCTCCAATCGACAAAATAGTACCGTGATGCAGGGGGGTTTCAAAGGGTCTTACTGCTGATGGTGGCCCTAACAGGGTAGATGTCACAGAATTAACCAGATTATTTTTATTGCGAATAAAGCTGGCGAAGCAGTCAAAAGATTTTCGTTCTGCTACAAGCAACTAAACTGAAGGAAAAAAAAACAGAGTGGACAGTCCTAGACAGAAACATTTGCAAATCAACATAGTGTACAAAGTTATATTTTGTTTACTAAAGTTAGTATAAATGCTCAAGCTTAATCTCATGACACTTGAGAAAGTTACTTCAGTACAATTTTGCGGATATAGATTTTAGACAGTGTACACTACATATGCTTGCCAAACCATTGAATAATTCTCTGTACTTTTCTGACCCTTTCTTACTTGGGTAGAAGGGGTGGGTCCACCAAGTGTGAAATCTGTTGATGGTGGAAAGTAATTATTAGTACAACAGAGACAAATCTTGGTAGAAGAGGATTAAGGATTTCATGACTGGGTAAGCAGGGGGAATTAAGGACATGTGACAGACAAAACAAGACAACAGTCATCAACTTCAGGAGGATGTCACATCTGTCGTGGAAGGAAGACGACAGTTCAGTTAGGAAATTCAAACAGTCTTCAGCCCCCAGACTCTCATGCTAGCTGTTAGTTAGGATTAATAAATGCACAATACGGAAGGTCCAGACAGTTTCAAAAATATTTGTAATAAAAGAAAAAATTTATTGTAAATAAATGGATAGTGCAACTGCATTTTACTGGCCTGATAATGGGTACAGGACTCTAACTATATTATAATGGCAAGACGCGTTGGCTGGGTTGGCCATGGTCCTAAGAGTATTGAGGGGGATTGTGTGGTAATCAGTTTTAACAGGAATAATGTAGCAGGTTGGCTTTTTGAAGATAATAAGCTTGGTGGTTTGGAGGGCATTAGAGCTCTTCTGCTGGTAGCATTTTACCCACAGAGGATACCTGAAAGATCCTGTAACTTAGTAATGTCCACTGGTCTATTCTTGGATATGAATAAGCAAAGCATAACAACCGGATCTCTTCCCATAGAGGACCATCGCCTATGGGATGGTATCCCCGCAACCCCCCACTCTTGAGGGATACTAGTGGAGTGAGTATGATGATTAGAGGGGTGGAAATATCAAATAGGTACGATGTACTTTCTCAATTAGACAAAAATGATTGACTAACGACCGTCTCATCTTCTCAGGGGCAGGAGATGACGATATTAAACACGCAGATTAATGATTCACCATTACTACCGCCTCATGGAGGTTTAATTAAAATACTTAGCAGGAATATTGCGGGTTTGAGAAACAAAGTAGAGGACATAAATTAGATTACCTTTTAAAAAAATTATGATATGATTGGCCTCCAGGAATCCTGGGAAGTCGAAAATTCATTATGGATAGATGATTTTACATCTTATTTTGAACCTGCCAGACCATCCACTATGGGTAGGCCGAAAGGGGTTTAATTACATTGATTTCCCTAAAAATTGCTGGAAAATATCGTAAGTTAGAAACAGGTTTAGTAAATTGTCTAGTTGTTGAGGTTACATCTACAAATTCAACTAGAGTTATAATTGTGAATTTTTATAATTCTTTTGATAGAATCACATTCCTAGAACATTTGGTTAATCTGAAAACCTACTTAGAGGGGTATAAGGAGACCTATTCTTTGCCTTGTTTGGTTATAATTTTAGGAAATTTTAATATACATTTATTTCATAAGCACTGCAGTGTTTCGGACTGTTTAGGGCCTGATAGGTTTTCAGAGAGTCACTTTGAGCATATCCCACAAGGTGTATATCTGGAGCAAATCATGGCAGATTTGGGACTCTTTTGCCCAACTAATCCAAGTGAGACACATGTTATCACTACCTTTAAAGGAAGGGGAAAACACACAACCATTGACTACATGTTTATATACAACCCTTGAAGCATATGTCAAGTAATACACATCCCTATGGTCTCAGTTCAGTGATTATAATCCCATACATTTGATTTTGAGGGGGGGTATCACCCTTAAGTCTGAAGTTGACACATGGGTTGCCTCAGCAGCAATTAAGAATACAGACCAGGGCTGTGGACTAAAATGGAGTATGATCATTCCAGAAGATTTTTGTAATGAATTAGTCAATCAAGTTGGTCTAGAAAAGGAGATGTGTTGTGATAGTGGGGCAGGAGATAATAGGGTCCTAAAAGCCTATGACACAATTAGTAAGCAGGTAGCAAAAGATCTCTCGTATTCCTGCAAAGAATACACACATTGAGGAGAAACATGGTTTGGTCACAAGTGCTCAGTGGCACATCGGAATTTAATTGGTACTTTAAAAGCTAGTCCACAAGATAAGACCAAGATTGCTGCCTGCAGGAAAGAGTATAAACTGGCAATAAAGACTCGTAAAACAGACATAAAGTATGATGCTTTAACAAATTAACTTCCATTGATGTGTTAGCAAATAGTTCAAAATGTTGGAGTCTTGTTAATAGACCTTTTTTTCAGAAGATAAAGGAACTACATTGGAATGTAACATAAGTGAAAAGGATTGGGTTAGCCATTTTAAAATTATATATGGGACCTGGAAGATACTGCATCCAAGGATCCTATTTATGTGGGCAAAACATATTCTCTCACTTTTACAGATAGTGAAATAGCAAATGCCATAGTCCAAATGTCTAAAAATGAAGCCCCAGGACCCGATGGGGTTCCAGTTGACCTCTTTAAAACTAATATACCTCTATGGCCCAAACTGTTGGCTAATGTTTTTAATAGTGCCTGTAAAGTGGGCTTGCCATGATCCTGGTCGTTATCAGTAATAGTACCAGTTTTTAAAAAGGGACTAAGAAGTGAACCGTGCTGTTATCGGCTTATTTATTTGATTGATTCATTTGTGAAGGACTTAGGCAGTGCGGTACTGGCAAAGCTTACAAAGTGGCTGGATCACACCAATATTCTCTTCAATCTACAGTATGGTTTTAGGAAGGGATTAGGTACCACTGATCAATCCCTAAATATACTTCTGTTGACCGGGAAATATACTCTCGCGAAGAAGGGTACTTTACATCTAGCATTTATGGGCCTTTCCGCTGGCGTCAACCGAGTAAATAGATCTAAACTATGGCACTTACTGTTGAAGTTTGGAGTAGATGAGAACATTGTAAATTTCTTAGCGGGTCTTCATCAAGATTTTGGAGCCACAGTAAGATTTGATCAAAAAGGTAACTTAACACGCAACATCCATATAATTGAAAGAGTGAGACAGGGCTGTATTTTAGCACCACTTTTATTTACTTTATACATTAATAATCTTGATGAAATTTTATCGGGTGCTAACATGGATATCCCTCGTAATGGACAGAGATTAATTCCGGCCCTCCTATATGCGGATGACGCTGCCCTTTTTGCTGGAACTGTGAATGGTTTACAACATCTTTTAACCACCTTTGCCACCTTTATGAAGTCCCTGGACTTGGACGTACATTTTTTTACATCCCACATTATGATTATGGGGTCCAAGCCCAAGAAATATAAGACTCACTATTGTGAGGGGAATGAAGTTACTCGGGTAACGTCATTCCCATATCTAGGAGTGCTATTTGATGAAAGGGGGTCTTGGATCCCACAAATGCAGGCCAAAAGAAATATAATGGCAAGATCATCTATTGCCGTCTTAGATTTTGCGCCTAGATTGGGCTCTAGACCCATTCAAGCTATATTAAGCATCTATAAGGCCAAATGGCTTGCTTTTATGAGTTATGGATCTGACCTTTGGGGTTATAGGAATACTAAGGATATCCAAATTGTAAAAAACAAATTTTTACTACATTTGCTGTCTGTTCCGTCCCCTAGAATCAAGCTATCCTGGCTGATGACGGCTGATAGCCTGAAACTGGTCCTAGGATGCTTAATTCCGGTCCAGGGAAGACATGGCTTGGCAGTTCAGGCTGGACTGTTCCCATGAGGCACAGGGTCAAGGCTGATTTACATATGGCCATGTCTGAACTGGGGTGGTGTGGTGAGAAAAATAACGATGGATTAAATCCATTTCTTTGTCTGGGGGTGCATGTTTTGCCATTGTGCAACATTCCGTCCATCAATTGTTGTTTTCGCTTTTCTCACCCCGAGTGGGGTGAGTATGCTAAGACGTGAGTCCCGTGCTCTCCATGCCACTGGAATCAATCTATCCTGGCTGATAAGGGCTGATAGCCAGAAACCAGTCCTAGGATGCTTGATTCCGGTCCAGGGAAGACATGGCTTAGCAGTTCGGGCTGGACTTTTCACATGAGGCACAGGGTCAAGACTGATTTCCATATGGCCATGTCTAAACTGGGGTGGTGTGGTGAGCAAAATAACGATGGATTAAACCCAGGTCTGTGACTGGGGATGAAAGTTTTGCCATTGTGCTACATTCCGTCCATCAATTGTTGTTTTCGCATTTGTCACCCCGAGTGGGACAGGTATGCTCGGACCTGAGTCCTGTGCTCTCCATGCCACTGGAATTAAGCTATCCTGGCTGATGACGGCTGATAGCCAGAAACCGGTCCTAGGATGCTTGATTTCGGTCCAGGGAAGACATGTCTTGGCAGTTTGGGCTGGACTGTTCCCATGAGGCACAGGGTCTAGACTGATTTGCATATGGCCATGTCTGAACTGGGGTGGTTTGGTGAGCAAAAAACCGATGAATAAAACCCAGATCTGTGACTGGAGGTGAATGTTTTGCCATTGTGCAACATTCCATCCATCAATTGTTGTTTTCACATATTTAGGGAGATCGGAGTTGTTTAGCTCTCCAGGAAAAATGGTTAAGGCAGACATATTGTGGGCTTTTTGGATATTTTTATTTTACATTTGTAGTATGCTTTTATGGTTTTAATTAACCAAATAAAGTGAATTTGACTTCCTGGGTGTAGGACTCAACCACAGAGCAGGAATGGCATGGAGCTTCTTTCAGAAAAGAGGGATTGTGGAACGTAAAAATACATTTACCGTATTGGAGAGTCAAGGTAAGCATGAGGAGCTAGAAGGCAGAGCTTGGGCTGGCGCAGTAGTGTGCTATTTACTAAGACCTTCATACCAATCACAGACAACTAGCTGTATGTACAAGACTTATCACTTAAACAGCAAGATAGCAACATTTTGCTGTGTCACCATGTGACATGAGCAGGAGACTACAAGCACTTAGTTAGACTTTACCATTTGAGCCACAAGTCTCCATTATATCTTTCTAGTCCACGGCTCTAGGCATCTTTGAGTCTACTTGCATACCATAGAAGTAGATATGCAATGGTCTGGGTAAACTGACTTGTCTTAGAAGGACCTAGAGATCATGGACTCGCATTAACAAAAGAACAATAATGTTCTATACCAGTAAGGAGTGTAAGGTAGCCACTGTTTTTTCGTCCCATGCCAAAAGGTCAATGGGTCATGATCTAGGTAAACCTCTGTTGGGCAAATCAGATATTCCCAGAGCAACTGAATTGTCTTGGCTGCACCGGTGCACTTGAATTAAGTCCTGCCATTTGAAGCCATCCCATTGCAAAGGTTGGCAGTGAATCTGTTGTTGTTGTCAATTTTAGTGTTAGCCAGCAAGGAGTTGGTTGCTGCTGTAGAGGCAAAGAGCCAACAGCACCACCCCTTCTGGATGTTGAATTCTGCACTTTAGTCCTGTCCTGTCATCAAATGTGCTGTTGTTCATCTAAATCACATGTTTTCCTGACAATCCAAGTCTTGCAAATTGAGAAATCCAATTCTGTTAAACTAATGAATACGGCCAGCACTTTTTTGTACCGTGGATTTTGTATTGTGGCACAGATGGACTATTTGGTGGGCACATTCTCTCTTTGTAGCCTTTGATTAGTGTTCAAACAAAGGATTAAGCTGTTCATAAAAGAAACTACTTCTACATTGATATTGGTACATGTCTTTCCACCTGTTGGCAATTATTCAGTTTCAGATGCAACAATGGGATTTCTTAGCTCATTGTACTCTCCTCCTGGCTGAATTCTCTTGTCATAGTCTCAAAAGGAAGTAGCATTTGTAGCAGACACTCCACTAGGTCCCATTTGTTCACTTCCATTGTTATGGCTTTGGCAGCTGCATCCCCTCACCTTTGAATGACATAATCTTTGATAGACATATGCTGCTCCAACAGGGTTTGCAGTATGTAGTAGGTTTTGTACCAATATGGTGGCATTGCATGCATGAGGGCTGTTATAGGTACGTTATTAGCATGATGAATGATCCTCAACTGCTTCCTGGCTTTGAACAAATTACTAAAATGAGTGCAAGTTCTTAGTGTGCTGCTAAATACGTCTTCATTTTTTGAGCATGCCCTGCACAGTTAGTTTGGTGAAATGAGCTAAATGCAGGGCTAAGTATCCTCTATCAGCCATGGCTTTGCGATATTACTATTATTATGTCTACACAGAGGATCTAGCAGGAGGGGCCTGACCAATGGAGTCTTACTCCCTATCTTACATGCAACTCACAATAGGTAAGTCTGGTCAGAAACTCGGAGTAGAATATCAGAGGAAACACAATACATCTATATGTTGTCCTATATGTGATTGTATGTGTGTATAAGAGAGAGCGGTCATGGGAGACTTCCTTTCAGGACAAGAACCCTCACTCACCCGCAGGTAACATACTTCATCATTGGGTTCCCTCCTCACACCTGGACTATAAGGTCCAAAGTATGGGCTACAACTCCCTTGTGGGGAGGAGTTGAGGTGTTTTTGAGATGAGCGATGTTATGGGATACGTGGGGGCACCGTGCAAAAGGAGTGTTGGATGAAACTATCTCCAGGCGGCTGAAGCAATTTTTATTTACACTGGGATAGAATAAAAAAAGGAGAGGACTCAGGGTTTTAATCAAATAGACCCCTGTAGATGGTCAACATGCTTCTGTCCATGATTGACCCCAAAGGGGCTTAAGGGCATTCATCAGTACCTGGTAAATTAGTCACTCTGCTGAATGTTGTAATAGTAATTGAAAAGTATACTGGCCACCAAGATAACAGAATGATTAGACTGCCGATTGCGAGGGGTATTAAGGGTCCACCATCTTTCTAATATGGGGGGAATTTGTGTCCACTCTCAAACCACAGGGTACGTAATTACCGCCAATCTCCTTGGTTTGTGCAGCCACTTCAGTGGCAAGAAATCCAGTGCTGAGACCTCTGGGTTGAAGCCATTTGTAAACGTTGGTATTAAATTTGTCCCAGATATTGGATGCTGTATGCAATTTCTCCATGGCAAACAGAGTATCTGTTGCATGCTGCTGAACATCAAAAAAACTATTGTCAGTGGTGAGCATTTACCCATTGCTTCACTCCCTTGAAAGATATCTAGTGTGCAGTGATGTGTATGTAATCCTGTCCTTCATGAAGTGGATGTATTGAACAGTGCTGACCTTCATATTATCACCAACCAATTGCAGCACTTGATGATGCAGAGCTGGCACGGCAACATTGGAAAAATCAATCTGGCTTTTGGGCTCTATTTAAAGTCACCCCTAGCCTTCCCCCCAAAAAAGGGTGGGTGTAAAGAATATTGTTGCCAGCTTCCCATTGAATAAATGGACTTTCTCATGGGGTTGTGAAACCGTGACATCTTTCGTGAATTTTGCCTTTAAGGTTGGTTGTCGTAATAGTTTTTGTTATACCTTCTGTAGTACAGACCATTAAACAGCAGATAGGCTGCTTGGGCACTTTGGGGTCATAATATCCCTCTGTCCCTTGTGGGATTCTGAGGTTGCTGCATGTGATGTCTCCATAATCTGTGCAACAGGTGTAGGGCTGCTTTGCACACTGTTGACATCCTCCTCTTCCTCTTCACCACCACCTCCTTCTATGAATTGGGCTTCTTTTCGCTCTCTCGACAAACAGCTATGTTTTTGAGGTACTGATTTTCCAGATGTGCCAGTTGACCCCTGATACCATAATATCCACCTGGCATGCCATGGTACATTTGTTTTGCAAATTGAACATTTTCGATAAACTCCTCATTTCGCCACAATATAGGAAGTGCCAAACTCGGGAGAAGAGCTTTCTTATGATTCTAAAGAATGAAGAGCTTGTTGATGGGACATAGGTGGTTGTGTTGGCCTTTCTCTAGGGCAGGCTGTCATTCAGGTAGGTTTGGTGGCTGCTGCAGGATCTTGGACACATAAAAAGATGGAAGAGATGGAACCTGTGGGTAAGAGCAGGTGGAATTGAGCTGAGCTGTACTTCATCTGTGCCAGTCTCACACTAATAACTACTGGATCATCATCACCTTCCTCACTTTGAAGGTTTCCAGGAACTTTTTTCCACTTGTCTATCGTGGCAGGTCTCTAGTAGGTTCCCGTCCAAATCCAGATCATCAGGAAAGGAATTTGTAGAATATTGGGGAGTACACTTTCTTTTCTTTGCTAAAGATTGTGAAGCTTATGTGTCCAGTGTAAGAGCATTCACAACAACAGCCTCCTCTGCTCTGCTTCTACCACTCAAAAGTCAGGTGTTGAAGGCTGTGGTTGGTTTTGTAGTCTTTCCTGTGAAGATTTGGTTGGCTTCTAGGACAATTCAAATTCAGACTCGCTGTTGTCAATGGCTGCAGTGACTCCAGCACTGAGAGACACAGGCTTAGGTTTTGATGGTGCTGTTGATCTAGGGGGGATGCTCTTTCGACTCTTCTCCTGGACAGTGGATGGTGCAGCAGGTAGGTCACATTTATGGAAATATAAGGATGGCTTAATGCCAGTGGAGGCAACAGACTTTCTCTTCTCATCGCGGGCAACTTTCTTGACTGGAACCTCCTTCTGTAGGGTCATGTTCTTTGATGGGTTAGCAGTAGCTCTTAGCACAAGCAGGATAACGCAGCAGAAGACTCTGGTGTCACTGTAATCTAATTCTCTGACCTTTCTCTGTGTCAGTATTGCATGGGACCTGACTTCTTGTGAAGTTATACACAAGAAAAATAAAGAAGGAGGTCAGAGCGACTAGGGAAACCTATCCAATGAAAAAAAAAAGGCATCATCACCAATGCTTAACAATAGCGTACTCATGTATAAACTATTGCTTGCTTGACATAACACAAGAAAAGTTAACTTGGAGCCCCACAAGTGCCCATTGGGGATCCTATGGCAGGCGGTGCATGCAAAAATTGACTAAATGAATAAATGAAATGCTGGTGTCCTCCACGGCCCATAGGTGATCCACAAAGCCCTAAATTGATTAAAAGAATATAGCACTGCAGCAGTGAAAATTTGAAAAAATTAAATAAAGAAAAATACAACTAAGGCATACTAGTCACAACACAGTAAAATGATCAACATATTTGTATACAATTCACAAAAACACAAGGAAAAGGAGAGAATGTACTTAAAAACCAAGCCTTCACCATGCCAAAACAGAGGAGCATATTTACAAGAAAATGGTGAAGCGTGGTGCATCAGTGAATTACCCGGTGCCGCGCTCTGCCATTTCCAAAATGCAGGGATGCACCCTATTTACAACCACTCGCAGCACCCCAGTGTTTTCCATAGTGCTGGCTCTAAAAAAAGCTGCCTAGCACCAACACAGACACCCTTGCATCATAGTGCAAAGATTCCTGCGTTGCGTGGAATGATTGTTTATGTGCAGGAAGGGATACCAATCAATAATGGAGTTTTGCTCTTTCTATCAGTAGTGAAGAATGCAACACACATAGATAAAGCATAAACAATGAGAAGTAAAAGTATTTCACCCCTAGCACCATTTCAACGCATGGCATTCTAACGCATGGCATTAGTTATTGGCACTGCCTCAGATCTCCAATCCTTGTAAATCTGGGGCAGCATCAAAAAGCAACACCCATTGCATGTCCCTTTCACACAGATACCGGCATAAAAGGGTACCATATTTACAAAGCAGCATTAAGCTGCAAAAAGTGGCTTAACACAACTTTGCAAATATGGTGTATGGCACTTCAGTAAATGTGATGATCCAGTTAACATGCCCCAGAATCCCTTAAAAAAAAGCATTCACATAGGGGTACCCCTTCCTAACCACACCATCCAACAACAAACAAACAAAAAGAAAAAAGACCAAATTGGAACACAAATAGTAGTACTTGCCCTCTCTCAAACAACACTCTTTTTGCAAAGTACTGCAAATAACTTACTTGATTTTTCCCAAAATGTTAACTTTTCAAGGGTGTGGATGTAGAAGAGATTGGAGACATAAAAGGAGAGACACTGTCCCTTCAAAATCCAAATCTCCAAATCCAGAATGACCATGGGCTGGATAAAACAGATGGAGAAGTCTCAGAACAAGAAGAATAAGTTACTACTGCATGCAGAGAGCATCCCAGTCTCTATGGCGCTGGGTTCATATTGAATAAAAATGCATTTTATGCTAAAATAATTACCAGGTCTATTCAGCTAAAATTTTAACTCCAAAATTCTTTCAACATGTTTTTACTTTTACCTTTGTATCTGCTAATCATACACTCTGAAAATGTCAGCAAACGAAAAAAAATGCTTGCACACATCATTATGTTTATTATAGGTATTAGTATTGCCTGAAAAGTATTTCCATCTAAATTACTTAGCCATTTGCCATCCTTACCCTTACTCTTCCTTATCTCATTCAATCATGAACTTACAGTTTCCCATAAACCATAAACCATAAACCAAATTCAAAAGATTTAATCTCATGTGAATGATTACTCAGATTAGTAATAAAAGACTCACTAACTCTACTACTATCGGATATGTAAGTACAATATCTCTTAGCTTTTATCCCCATACAATCTACAGCCTCTTTCACAGAGAGATTATCTAATGAAAAACTATATTCAATAACCATAGTTCTATTAGCTATTATTTCTACATTTACTTGCTTAAATGATCCTGCTGTATCTGCTGCAAGCCTATCCACAACACTAGACAAAGCCTAATTTTCACACCATTCATTTCCACGCATACAGAATGAATATAGCACCTAATATATCTAAAACTACTTGTCCAAAACTATGTCTAATTTTTCCCAAACTGTGCTTACTATCTAATTCATTCACATGATAAACTCTTATAAACACCAAAACTAAATAACATGTACCAACTCAATTTCTTAGCAGATTGAAATAATCAGTCTTTAGACACACATAACAAATACCCTCAAAATAACTTCTACACTTTGCAAATAGTATCCATTGATTTCATATGTTCTATCACACACACTTTCTCCCACAATGGTAGCCTTTCCTCACGTAAAAGGGGTAAACTTTGCCATACAGGCCTCACCTCTTCTCTCCTGTTCCATTTTAAACACAAATGCAAACCTGACAACCTGAGTTCCTCTTCTTCTCTTATCTGTTTTAAGGCACCTTTATGTTCTTGCAAATATTTCACAATTTTTACTCCTCTCTCATTGTATTCTCTAATAAAAGTAAGCTCTTTGCTACTCAAAATACACCCATAATCCTGATCAGTATAAGTATCATAGTTGGTTTGCGCAATCACTCCCAAACATGTATTAAATCTAATGTCTCAATTGTCTTCTTTTATGGGCATATTCTACAAAGACACAATACAATAAAACTAAGCAAAATCGCTATCTATCCATTACAGAAAGGGGATAGGAACTAGGAAGCAGTACATACCATTAACCTTATCCAGCTGAGGTGGGAAGGTAGGCACACAGCAAACACCTACTAAATTTCATTATATCTATACCTGCTCTAGTCATTTTAGTATGAAAATGAAATGAAATGAAATGAAATTTGGGTTTTCTATAGCGCATGGCTGCCCGTGAGCGTCCCAGCGCTGAAGATTGCAGAACCTCTGGGGGGGAAGGCCGGTGGTAGGGAAGAAAGTTATGAAGGAAACAGATGCGTTTTGAGAAGCTTCCTGAATTTCATGAGATTAGTTTCAGAACGAAGATAAGATGGCAGAGCATTCCAGATGGTAGCCGCTGTGACCGAGAAGCGGCGTCCTCCCGTTCTGGCTTTTTTGATTCTGTGGACCGTGGCCAAATGATGTTGGGCTGAGCGTAGGGGCCTGTTGGGTGTATATGGGAAGATCATTGCTTTCAGCATTGAAGGCCCTTGGTTTTGCATAGCTTTGTGAGTGGTACACAGGGCCTTAAACTTGACCCTTTCGCGGATCGGCAGCCAATGTAGTGCCTTGAGGGCAGGTTTGGCTGAAGCTCTACGGGAGGTCCCCGTGAGGATCCTGGCCGCAGCATTCTGTGTTCTTTGAAGGATGTTAATCGTAGATTCTGGGGCCGCCAAAAAGAGGGCATTGCAATAGTCCAGTCTTGATAGGACTAGACCTTGTATTAGCAATTTCTGTGAGGGACCTGGAAGTAATGGGAGGATCTTTCTGGCGGAACGCAGTAACCCCACACATGTGCCAGCTGTTTTTTTTGCTTGCGTTTTCAGGGATAGGTCATATTCAAGCCAGAAACCCAGACTTTTTAATTCAGTCTTGGGTTGTGGGATAGGGCCCAAACAGGCTGGCCACATGGCAGAGGGAAGGGATGAAATTTTGTTTCCCAGCAGCATGAGCTCAGTTTTCGAGCCGTTGAGTTTGAGCCTTGAGGTGGTCATCCAAGCGTGAATTCCTTCTAGACAGTCATGTAGATTTTTGAGCTTATCCTCTTCAAGTGAGAATGATACGATCATTTGGGTGTCGTCAGCATATGTGACGGCTTTTATCCCAAAAGGGGAGACCACATCTTCCAGGGGGGCCATGTATGTGTTGAAAAGTGTAGGGCTCAGTGAAGAGCCCTGGGGTACCCCACACTGGAGAGGGAGAGTGTCGGATCGCACATTCCCTTCGCAGACCTGGAATGTTCTGTCTTGTAAGAACGATGAAAGCCAGTTAAGGGCTGTGCCCCTCACTCCTAAACTGGAGAGGCGCTTGATCAGAGTTTTGTGATCAACCGTGTCAAATGCAGCGCTTAGATCCAGGAGGATCAGTAACACCGATCCCCCTGAATCCAAGATGCATCTGGCCTCCTCAACCACTTTAAGAAGGGCTGTCTCGGTTCCTTGACCAGGACGGAAGCCTGTCTGTGTGGGTCGGAGAAGGTTGTTGGTTTCAAGAAAGGCAGACAGTTGTTGGTTGACTACCTTCTCCGCAATCTTACTTAAGCCTGGTAGGAGGGAAATTGGGCGGAGGTTAGTGAGGTCTGCAGGGTCCATACCTGGTTTTTTTTGTAAAGCCTTTACAATGGCATGTTTCCATTTTGGGGGGACTACTCCTTGGTTAAGGGAGGCATTGATAAGGTTGGTAGCCAGATGCGAGATTGTAGGTCCGACTTGTTTAAGAATGCGAATGGGAGCTGGGTCGTTGGGGGAGCCACTTTTCAGGTTGGAAAGAGCTTTCAAAAAGTCGTCATTAGACAGTTGGGTGAAGCTGTCTAGAATTGGGCTAGTGATGAGAACTGGTGGAACGACTTGGGGGGTGTGATCAATTAAAGGAGGAAGTGACTGTAGGATATTGGTAATTTTGTTTTGAAAAAAACAAGCTACTAGATTGCATCTGGCAACTGTGGGTTGTTGATTTGAGGGGGGATTGGGTATTTTGAGGAGGTCTTTAACTATTTTATAAGTCTCGCGAGACGAGCTGGAGGCAGCTCTGATTTTTTTCTCAAAGAAAGAGGTTTGTGCTGCTTTTCGCGCAGCTTTGTATGTCCTCATTGCTAATTTATATTCTGCCTTGATGGTAGGGTCCCATTTTTTTCTCCATTTGCGTTCGTGAGTTTTGCAAATTCGCCTTAGGTTCTTGAGTTCCTGTGTGTACCAAGGTGATTTGAAGGTGGTACTTTTGTTCTTAAGGTCTGTCTTGGGGGCTACTATGTCCAGGGAGGAAGTGAGCCAATTGGTAAAGTTGTCGTTGGCTCTCACTGGGTCAGGGTCTGGTAAAGGAGTGGAGCGTATTAACTCCTGAGTCCAGCTTTCAAAGGGTATTCTGGACCATAGTCTGTCACGTTCTTTTGGAAATGGCTTGTGGCTTGTGTTTGTGGTGGTTTGCCACATAAAAGGGATGAGGAAGTGATCAGTCCAAGGGAGGGGGAGTGATGGGCGAGTTTCAATTGTTGTGAGGTTAGCAAAGAGAGGGTCCAGAAGGTGGCTCTTGATGTGAGTTGCCTCTGAATTAATCAAGTGAAGGTCGAGTGTTTTTAGGTCTGAGATAAGGTCCATAGCAGTTTTATTTGAGCTGTCCTCGAAGTGTAGATTTAAGTCACCAAGCAGGATGAAATTAGGGGTTGAGATACACGAGGCGGTGGTAGTTTCCAATAGCGCATTAATAAAATTACCTGTGCTCCCCGGAGGACGGTATACCAAAATGCCTGAAAGGGATTTATTGGGGGTTAATTGAAGTAGAAAGTGCGCACTTTCACAGTCCTCAATTCCACCTTCATGAAGCCTGCATGTGAAGGAATTTCTATATATAATCGCTAGGCCGCCTCCTATACCCTTTGTTCTGTTCTGATGGTGGATAAGGTAATTCTTGGGTAGCATGCTCACAATGTCCGCCTCTGAGTGAGGCGTCAGCCAGGTTTCTGTGAGGAATAGAATATCTAATTCTAGATCTTGAACTAGTATTTTAATCTCGAGTGCATGCTTAACCGCCGATCGGCAGTTCAATAGAGCCAGTCTAAGGCAGTTAGCGGTTTGGGGGGTGAGTGTTTTAGGGCACACATCATTAAGGATGATTGAGGGAGTAGGGATTAGGGGGGGAACTTTCGAACGGAATTGTAGAAGGAAATCCCGGGAGTATCTGATTCGGTCCCTAGGCAAAACGGGCATAGTGGGTGGCCCTGTGCCCGGCCTGGCCCGGACGGGCCCAGACGGGCTTGCCTCTGGCGCGCCTCCGGCGCGCCATCGGCGCGCCCGCTGCGCCCGCCCGCTGCGCGGACGTGGAGATAGCTCCATTTTATAGTGGGATGGTCCCAAATCGGCCAGCCACTAGAGCGCTGTCCAGGCCCCACTTAAAGATGGCGGCCGTGGATTCTAGCCTCGAGGAAGTAGGTGTTTGGTTCTTAAAAGCTAAGAATAAGGCTTTTCGCTTTGGAAGTAATCTCCAAATGAGAGCGCTTTGGTTGTGTAATCAGGGGCAGCGTACAAAGTATTTAAATGACACAGAAAACAATTACACGATAAAATTCACAAGTCTGTATGTTTTAAAAAGAGCGCTAAATTCGGAAAGTGCAGTAATTTAAAAGCAACTGGATCAAGTGTCAGCTAGATAAACCTCCCGGCTTCCGCCTCAGGAGTGTGGTGCAATCAATCTGATTCGAACGTGTTGCTAGCTCTTTTGTAGTGGGATGGTCCCAAATCGGCCAGCCACTAGAGCGCTGTCCAGGCCCCACTTAAAGATGGCGGCCGTGGATTCTAGCCTCGAGGAAGTAGGTGTTTGGTTCTTAAAAGCTAAGAATAAGGCTTTTCGCTTTGGAAGTAATCTCCAAATGAGAGCGCTTTGGTTGTGTAATCAGGGGCAGCGTACAAAGTATTTAAATGACACAGAAAACAATTACACGATAAAATTCACAAGTCTGTATGTTTTAAAAAGAGCGCTAAATTCGGAAAGTGCAGTAATTTAAAAGCAACTGGATCAAGTGTCAGCTAGATAAACCTCCCGGCTTCCGCCTCAGGAGTGTGGTGCAATCAATCTGATTCGAACGTGTTGCTAGCTCTTTTGTAGTGGGATGGTCCCAAATCGGCCAGCCACTAGAGCGCTGTCCAGGCCCCACTTAAAGATGGCGGCCGTGGATTCTAGCCTCGAGGAAGTAGGTGTTTGGTTCTTAAAAGCTAAGAATAAGGCTTTTCGCTTTGGAAGTAATCTCCAAATGAGAGCGCTTTGGTTGTGTAATCAGGGGCAGCGTACAAAGTATTTAAATGACACAGAAAACAATTACACGATAAAATTCACAAGTCTGTATGTTTTAAAAAGAGCGCTAAATTCGGAAAGTGCAGTAATTTAAAAGCAACTGGATCAAGTGTCAGCTAGATAAACCTCCCGGCTTCCGCCTCAGGAGTGTGGTGCAATCAATCTGATTCGAACGTGTTGCTAGCTCTTTTGTAGTGGGATGGTCCCAAATCGGCCAGCCACTAGAGCGCTGTCCAGGCCCCACTTAAAGATGGCGGCCGTGGATTCTAGCCTCGAGGAAGTAGGTGTTTGGTTCTTAAAAGCTAAGAATAAGGCTTTTCGCTTTGGAAGTAATCTCCAAATGAGAGCGCTTTGGTTGTGTAATCAGGGGCAGCGTACAAAGTATTTAAATGACACAGAAAACAATTACACGATAAAATTCACAAGTCTGTATGTTTTAAAAAGAGCGCTAAATTCGGAAAGTGCAGTAATTTAAAAGCAACTGGATCAAGTGTCAGCTAGATAAACCTCCCGGCTTCCGCCTCAGGAGTGTGGTGCAATCTAACAATCAAGCTTTGTTTATGCTCTGGTACATCATGTTTTAATCTATTTCTTCTAACAGCAAATCCAACTTTAGCTTCATTTGAAACATATCCCACAGGAGTAAGTATGCACTACAACTGTCCCACTAAAACTATTATTATTAATATTAACAGTTACCCTACAATTTTACAACGTTTGCTGCATCTCATATTCGAACTGAGACAAACACTTATTGTGGCAAATATTAAAGTACTTCACATGCTCTTCAAAGCAAGAGGAAGGGAATTAGGCTACTTTAAACCAAATGAAGTACACATGTTCTACAGGTTATCCTTGAGGCTGCCATTGGCCCCCTGCACAATTTCTGAAGAGTGTGGTTGATAACTACAATGGACCTTCTGATTGATTTGAAAAGGCTGTGAAATCATTTGCAAAGTCTAATTTTTGGAATGGGTTCCATGATCTGTCTCAATAGAAGTAGGAAGACAAAAACACAATATCAACTCCCTCAACCAGAATTTGGCAGCTGTAAGGCTATCTGATCTCTGGGTTGCAAAGGCTTCAAACCATTTAGAAACAAACACATTCTTACCAGGATGCACTATAAACCATTACAATTTGGTATCTCAATAAAATCTTCCTGTAGTCATATAAATGGGCCCTCCGATTTGCCAATATGAAACATGACAGTAACTGCCCTCTTCCCTTGATTATTCAAATGACAAGTTATTCATCTACTGCAAACATCCTCAGCAACATTTCTAAATCCTGTGTTTTGCCAGTACTTTTTGAATATTCTGATTAGTTCATACATCCCTGCATGAGATCTGTTTCGAAAATATTTGCAAATTGGGTACAACTTAGAATCTGGTAACACATGTTTATGCTCAGTATTTACATGCAAATCCAGATCATTCATCTTGTAGACTGGTCCCGCTTATGTTCTTCCTCATCTTCTAAGCATCATCCTATAAATCTCCTAATTCAAGAGAAGTCTGTATTGAAATTACAAAGAAACAATTTATTTTTTCTGCATTTAATTAGTGAATTAATTCTGAACTGTCTCAACTTGCAATGCACAATATTTTGCTATCTGGTCAGCACATTTACTTCCAAGTGAGATCATGTTATTTGCAACTTTATGAGCTTTTGTATTGCTTTCAATAAATTAATTAAGTAAGCCCTAATATTTTTCAGAGCTCCTGAGGATGTCATAAAACCCCCGTGTGTGCACAATTGACCACATTCATGCACAACTCTAAAACTATACTGGCTGTCTGTATGGAGTTTCACATCGATGTTTTCTGAAAAGCAGTAAGCTGTTGTCAATGCAACCAATCCTGCCACTTGTGCTGAATTATGGTTGACAGAGAAGATGTTTCTAATGTTTCAGAATTGTAACATTCGACATAGGCAGCCTTTTAATGATCCATATTGTTCTTACACAGAACCATAAACAAACAATGTCACATCAGCATTCCCAAAGGTGTCTCTTTAATGTCTGATCTTGGTTTTACACATAACTCACTCACTTCAATGCAGCTATGGTTTGGTTCAATATCAGTATTGTCATTTTCTTTTTCTTCCCAACTTCTGTATGAAATAGTAAGCAGAGTCACTGGATTTAAGATATTACTATTACTAGTAAAGGTATTTTCAGTTGCAAGTATGAGGAGTCAGCCTGCTGTTGGGTGTATGATGTGTTCTCATTCTGGTCAAAGAATATCAGCTAACTGTGGGACATATAGAATTAAAGTATGGTCCATCACAATTAGGGCTCCCGGTGTTATGGTCTTTATTTTCTTGTCATTTCCATCTGTATTTATCCATATTTATTTTTTGCTAATTTTATCTGTATTTATCCATATTTATTTTGGGTTTTGTGGAAAAATTAAGCTGAAATTAGGATATTTCCACATTTATTTAACCGATAAATATGCACTCATGCTTGAATGTCTGCCAGTTTCCGTGCTGTGAACACCCACAGAAGATAAATTATTGCACTCAAATGAAAATATGCACATTTCTGTATCAACCTTGTGCATATTTAATGCTGTTAAAGCCTCTTTACTAAAATTACTTTCTTTTTTAACCCCCTTATCTATCAATCCGCACATCTATTGGCCTGGCAGACAGTATTTAGAATTACTCAAAAAGCAACCCAATTTCTGTTTTTATCGACATTTAAAAATGAATACAGACCAGAAAATAATGTTTTCTGTCTGCATTTATCTGTAAAAATCAGTAAAAACGGAAAACAGGGAGCCTTAATCACAATTCCTTCACTTTGCTCAATGGCAATGCAAAACGCTGCAGATTTTGAAAAAACCTGGAAGACTTACAGCTTTTGTATCAAATACTGCTGACAAGTAAACCACTGGGTTCATTAAACTACCATGTTTCTATGTAAGAATCGAAAGTGGACATCCACCACTCTCAAGACAGAATAAGAAAAATGTCAAACTGCAATAAGGAATTCTGAGTGTGGGTGCATGACACAAATATTCTTTCAGCTTTTCAAATGCATCAGAGCATTCTTTGGCAAATAGTATCAGATCTTGATCGTTATTACATGGCAACCGAAAAGTTTGGATTCCAGCGATGACAGTACCCAACAATTCCTAGAAACATCCAACCTTCCTTTTTGGGTTGTTGGTTGGCTTATTTTCACAATTACAGAAACACATTCTTTTGAGACTTTCCTCTCACCCAATTCAATATTGTGTCAAAGAAAGATGACTTGCTTTTTACAATACTGCATTTTAGTTGGGGAGAAGTTATGTCCATTTTCAGCTAGATGATTTAACAAGGTAATTGCATCTTGTTTAACGCCCTTGTTTGTCTTGTTTGCAACAAGTAGGCCATCAATATATTGAACTAAGACTAAAATGCATGGCACTCTCAAACTCTCTAGATCTTTTTTCAAGATTTGGCTAAAAATCAAAGGACTTTCGGTATACCCATGTGGGATTCTACACCACACAAGGACTTTATTTAAAAATGTAAATGAATTAAGGAACTTTGTTTCCTCATGCAAAGGAATTGAAAAGAACCCTTGTGCGTAAGTTGATGAGTTTATACAATGCTGCATCTGATGGCACTTGAAACAAAATCACTGCTGTATTCGGTATCCCTAGACAACAGGGAATATTATTCATGCTGAAATCTTGTACGATTCCCCACTTGTAATTTGGCTTTTTAATTACCATCACGGGAGAGTTACAAGTAACTACCCAATACCTCCTAGAGTATTCTCTGATAAATCATATTTTCAATCAATAGTTACATTCCTTCCTCCACCTCTTCTGTAAGTCTGTATTATCCAGTTCTAAGAAATATTGCATAGGACTTTAGCCTTTTTTTGACTGAGATTGCTCTTTTAAACAATCCAAACTTTTGTCCAGTAAAATCCCATACTTCATCTTTGACAGAATGTCTTAAATGCAGAGGTAGATCTTCTTTTGTTAAAACTGGCAATACCTCAACTCTCGATTCTGGTGAGTACTTCTTAAACATTAAATTCTAATCTTGGGTTTCAATTACAATACAATCTAATGTGCAATAAATTACACAATTCACTTTGCATAGCAAGTCCCTTCTCACTAAATTCACATGCTGAGTCACACAAAATATGTTGATGACAATGCTCCATCTGACCAGTTTTAATTAGGACATCTGCTGTAACCTGTTGACAGTTTATTAATTATTGAGCACTACAATGTGGACTTCTGTTCCTGAGCGGGGTATGTTTGGGTTTTCTGCAGAACCGCTGTTGCTTTCCAGAGATGTACGACACAAAATTAATTTTTTTTAAAATAATAACCCATTCGCTAACACTACCAGGCCCACATCCGAACTGCACTGGAAATGTCCTTGGGATCGCAGCATTGAATACACAAGGACAGTTCCAGTCACAATACATGCACTCTAAGGAAAATAACTAGTTATGTCACTGTGTTCTTCTAAGACTGCGGGGAGGGATGATATACAAGGGGACATTGATTGGGAGGGTGAACAAGCAAGAGCAAAATGAGCATAACATTAACACAACAACCATATTAACCTCTTCGCTGCTAGGCCTCCCCCCGTGCTAAGCCCTTATTTGGCTATTTGGGGTAGTACTTGCTTAGGCCTCTGTAACTTTTCGCCCACATAAGGTATCCACGCCAAATTTGCGTCCTTTTCTTCCAATATCATGAGGATTCTAACGGCACCCAGAGTTTGTGGATTCCCCTGGAGGGGACCCAGAAATTAGCCAAAATACAGCAAATTATGTTTTTTTTTTTAAAATGGGAAAAAGGGCTACAGATGAAAGCGTCTATTTTTTTCCCTGCAAAAGGTATAAAAAAAAGTGGGTTGTGGTGCTGAAATCACCATTGTCCCAGCTTTCAGGGACAAGCAAACTTTTGTCAGAAAACCAACATTTTTACACAGTTGTGACATTTTTCTGGGACATAGCCTATTTTTGCTATTTTTTGTGCTTTCAACCTACTTCCACTTAATGTTAGAAATGGGTATAAAAGCAATAATGGATCCTGGAAAGCTATACATTCCCACAAAGTAGACAAAATTCAGAATTTAGCAAGGGGTCATTTCTATAGATCTTTTAAGGTTTCTTCATAGAAACTAACAGTTGAATATGAAAAAGTTGAACATTAGTTGAAAAAAGCATACATTTGTGCCAACGTTCTCTCCTGTAAAATCTTCAAATTATGAAAGCAGTTTCAAAGCAATATACCATTACATCCATTGGACCTTTCTGGTTGTGGGGATATATAGGATTTGTAGGTTCACCAAGACCCCGATGACCCTGAGCCAATAACTGAGCAGCATCTTGCAATGGTTTTTTATTATGAACCGAGAGTAGAGCAATTCATTTGGGAAAATATATACATGGAAAAATCGGTATGAAAGACACCTATGTATTTCTGAAATAGGAACAAAATATAGAGTTTAGAAACAGTAGATATTTGCACATTTCCAAAATTGTGAGTCCCCACACTAGCATGAGAATTATAGGTCATGTTTTTCATTTGGAAGGCAGAAATGCATCGAAAGTCAAAAGGTACTAACAGTTGCTCTACCGTTCTGTATTAGCCTGTCTCCCAATAAAAATGGTACCTCACTTGTGTGGGTAGGCCCAGTGCCCGCGACAGGAAAAGGCTCAAAACGCAACATGGACACACCTTTATTTTTACAGTGAAAACTGACCCTTTTTTTGCAAAGTGCCAAGCTGAAGATTTTTAACCCTAGCTCTGCCGGCACCTAGGGAAACCTAGCAAACCTATACATTTTTTAAAACTAGACAGCCTGGGGAATACAGGATGAAATGACTTTACTGGCTCTTACCAGGTACTGTTACCCAGAATCCCTTGCAAACCTAAACATTTATAAAATAAACCACATTTTCCTCACATTTGTGGTGGAACGTTCTGGAATCTACGTAGATCCACTAATTCCCACACACCCTGCATTTCCCAAAATCTTCCAAGAAAAATGGTACCTCACTTGTGTGGGTAGGCTTAGTGCCCGCAACAAGAAAAGGCCCAAAACACAACATGGACACACCATATTTTCAGAGTGAAAACTGACCTTTTTTTTGCAAAGAGCCTAGCTGTAGATTTTGAACCCTAGCTCTGCCTGCACCTAGGGAAACCTAGCAAACCTATACATTTTTTACATCTAGACACCCAGGGAAATCCAGGATGGGGTGAGTTGACTGGCTCACACTAGGTTCTGTTACCCAGAATCCCTTGCAAACCTAAACATTTGTCCAAAAAAACACATTTTCCTCACATTTCTGTGGTAGAAAGTTCTGGAATCTGCATGGATCCACAGATTTCCACCCACCCCGCATTTCCCAAAGTCTACAGAGAAAAACTGGTACCTCACTTGTGTGGGCAGGCCTAGTGCCCATGACAGGAAGTGGCCCAAAATGTAACATGGACACACCACATTTTCAGAGTGAAAACTGAACCTTTTTTTGCAAAGTGCCTAGCTGTAGATTTTGAACCGTAGCTCTGTCGGCATCGAGGAAAACCAAAGCAAACCTTTACATTTGTGATAACTAGACACCCAGGGGAATCTAAGATGGGGTTACTCGACTTGCTCTCACCAGGTTCTGTTACCCAGAATCCATTGCACCCTGGGAAATACAGGATGGGGTGACTTGACTGGTTCTCAACAAGGTTCTGTTACCCAAAATCCCTTGCAAAACTAAACATGTGTAAAAAAAACACATTTTCCTTACATTTCTGTGGCGCAAAGTTCTGGAATCTGCGTTGATCCACAAATTTCCACCCACCCAGCGTTCCCTAAAGTATAGGGTATAGCACTGATAATTCTAAGGACTCATTTTTTTTAAATACGCAAATTCTACATTGGACATCCACACAAGTGAGGTATCATTTTACTTGGCACAGTAAGGAAAACGCTGTGGGGTAGGACATTTGTGTTGGCACAGTGATTCACGCAGAAATGAGTGGAAAATGTGTTTTTTCCAGCAAAATTCGAGGTTTACAGGGGATTCTGGGTAGGGAAACGTTGGAGGATCCGTGCAAGCTATACCTCATTGGACTCCCCAGAGTGTCTAGTTTTTGAAACGTGTGGGTTTGGTAGGTTTCCCTAGATGGTGGTGAGCCCGGGACCAAAAAAACAGGCACGCCCCCAAAAACCAGGTAGTTTTGTTGTAGGTAATTTTGAATTCTCCACACTACGATTTGGGCCATTTCCTGTTGCAGGCTCTATGCCTACCCACACAAGTGAGGTACCATTTTTATCAGGAGACCTGGGGAAACGCTGGATGATAGAAAATTGGTGTAAGTCAGGTGAAGCTACAACTTTCCCACACAGAAATATGAGAAAAAAGTCATTTTTTCATCAAAATTTGAGGTTTGCAGGGGATTCTGGGTAGGAAAACGTTGGGGGACCCACGCAAGCCATATCTCGCTGGATTTCCCCGGGTGTCTAGTCTTTAATGTGTGGGTTGGTAGGTTTCATTAGATGGCCGCTGAGCCCTGGGCCAAAAACACATGAGACCCCCCTAGCAAAACAAGGTTGTTTTGTGATAGGATATTTTGATGTCGCCTCAATAGGTTTTGGGCCCTATCCTGTCTTGGATATAGGACCTACGCATACGAGTGACGTATAATTTTTTATCAGGAGACCTGGGGGAATGCTGGGTGCGAGGAAATTAGTGGATCCACGCAGATTCCAGAACTTTCCTACACAAAATTTCAGAAAAAAGTGATTTTTTTTAGCTAACTTTGAGGTTTGCAGGGAATTCTCGGTAGGAAAACGTTGGGGGATCCATGCAAGCCATACCTCGCTGAACTCCCCTAGGTGTCTAGTTTTCAGAAATGTGTAGGTTTTGTAGGTTCCCCATGATGGCCGCCGAACCCGGGGCTAAAAACTCATGGGACTCCCCTTGCAAAACCATGTTGTTTTGTGATAGGTAATTTTGATGTCGCCTCAATAGGTTTTGGGCTGTTTCCTGTCACGATCATTAGGTCTACCCACACAAGCAAGGCACCATTTTTCTCGCAAGACTTTGGGTACGCGGGGTGGGTGGAATGTTGTGGATCCACATAGATTCCAGAACTTTCCACCACAGAAATGTGAGAAAAATGTGTTTTTTGGGTGTGGAAGGGATTCTGGGTAACAGAACCTGGTGAGAGCCAGTCAAGTCACCCCATCCTGTATTTTCCTTAGTGCCTAGTTTTCAAAAATATATAGGTTTGCTAGGTTTCCCTAGGTGCCAGCAGAGCTAGGGTTCAAAATCTACAGTGAGGCACTTTGGGAAAAAAGATCCGTTTTCACTCTGAAAATGTGGTGTGTCCATGTTGCATTTTGGGCCATTTCCTGTCACTGGCACTAGGGCTACCCACACGAGTGAGGTACCATTTTTCATGAAAGACTTTAGGGAACGTGGAGTGGCTGGAATTTTGTCAATCCACGCAGATTCCAGAACTTTCCAGGACAGAAATTTGAGGAAAATGTGTTTTTTTACAGATTTTTAGGTTTGCAAGGGATTTTGGGTAACAGGACATGGTGAGAGCCAGACAAGACACTGATGTATGTGGCATGTCCCAATAGTGAATTACAGCCATTTTCGTTTTTCACTATTGCAATGCTACCTGTTCTCCATAGGCAAGAATGGGCTGTTGCACTCATTTCTGGAGACTCCAACACTTCACAGCGTATTGGTGACTAGAAATAACTTGAACGCCCCCTCCAATGAGGTACCAAACAGTTTACAGGCTCGGGTTTCATCACCATTACCCAGTTACCCTGTACTGAGGTCATGGCACTGCTCCTGTTGGACTGCTTGGGCAGCTTCGCCACCCTGGTGAGAAAAAGGACACTTTTTCAGGAACAGCTGGCAGCCTCAACACCTGTCCCATGAAAACCTAGTGGGCCACAATCCTGCCCACATATCTGGAATACTTCTCAAACACAACAGAAGAGGCAATGCATCTGGACATTTCAGAGATGTAGAAGCGCACACTTATGCCAATCTTGATTTCAATGTTCCATTCATCTGCTCAACCAACCTAGAAGCCCCTCGTTGGTAACTGAACTGGAACTTCTGCTCAACCGGTAGTGCTACTCATAACATTTTTTGAACCTCATTATTAAAATGAGTTCCACGATCTGACTCAAGAGAAGCCGGAAATCTGAACCTCAGAATGAATTAACTCAACAGTAATTTTGCCACAGTCAAACTATCATTCTACAAGTAGAATTGGTTTCAACCCATTTTGAAACAATGCGCATAATGACCAAAATATACCTTAACCATTGCAAAGGAGCATCTCTGTGATGTCCATTTGCATCCAGTTAAAAGGACCTGCAGATTTACGAATGTGACTCCTGTGTTTTCCTTCCTGAGTGTTGTTGCTGACACACCACACAATGATGACATAGCATTTCTGCAGTTACTCTGAATCTAGGATCATATCATACCTGTTGGAAAAGGCGCATCATTGCATGTCTCCCAATATGTCCAGGACTGTAGTTATGTATTTCCATTGGTGACAAAAGGTTATTAGTCAGCACTGGTCTGCCATCAATGCAAACCCATACATTGTCTTCTCATTTGTTGCAACATGCTTGCACCCAAACTTGCTGTTTTGCTTCGGTCACTTCATTCTGGAATTTCTTCATCCCTCCCAGGTATCTGAAGCTGACAACAAATTACAATCTGTGAAGTTGGATGTATCATTCGGTATTTCTTCCTTAAATTTATGTGCATTCAGTGCATAATTCATTGCCATCTTGTTGGCATAATGATTGCCAACTATAGCAAAGTTGGTACCTTGCCTATAAGCAATACATTTCACAACATCAATTTCAGCAGGTAATTGGAGAGACAGCAAAACGCTCCTCATGTACTCTCCATTTCTTTTTTTTTTTAATATACTACACTTTTATTGTTCTGTTTTACTACACTATTTTCATTTTTTTTAATAATAAAATACAATAAAGTACAATAAAATAAAATACAATAGAACAGAAATAAAAATGAAACATGTGACTTCATTGAATCATGTACTAAGTTGCCATGAATTACATACATATTTGAACAAAATTACAGATATACTTAATTCCAATGAAATCATACGAAATACATATCAATAAATGCTGCACAGCTTATACATATACAGTTGCATATACAATGTGTGTATCTGTCTAGGGTCTCGTATCAATAGCATCTATAGACGTCTCACGATTCAGGGTATCTTTGGGAATAATGACTTGAGATTGGTGTTTGTCCACGGCAGTCATGATGTGTGATATGATTTCTGCACAACTACCTTTCGGAGGGAAGCGTATAGGTTTACCTACAGTACCTACAGCAGGTCAAATGAAAAGGAGGAAGCATCAAGCGATTTCCATAGTTTTTTATGAGAAGCGCGCCCTGGAGAGGAGTGTAGGGCCGGGTTATCAGCCCCTCTTAAAAACGACAACTAGTTCAGTTCATACGTCTTTATTTTCGATATTTTTTTTTGTGTAAAATTTTTATTTTCGGTTTTCAGAACACAAAATAGGAGAAAAGAAGAAAAAACAATACAATGAGCGACACCCCTGCAATGCAGACTACATATGGGCAGAGCAATTCAGGAGGCAAGCACCTCGTAGGTCAGCAGAAAAAATCCAAAGTCCATGACTGAAGTCCTACTATGGAGGGTAGCCGGAGCAGCAGCAGGCAATATCGTGCACAGTCGCTGAACCCTTCTAATTGTGCCAGGGGTGTCGTATATCAGAACCAACCAACAAAGAACCCACCCCCCCTCCCACCCCACCCCCCGTGGTGATGACAGCCATTCATACACACATACATACTTTTTGCGTAGTTAAAGTTGAAACAGGTGGAGCGCGCGCACTGAGGAAGGGCAGACTGCTGATGGCAATCCCTGTGAAAGGAATCGGACTAGTGGTCCCCAGTGGAAGATGAAGTTCTTAAAGTTTCCCAGAAAGATGTCCGCCACTCGTTCCACACTCAGGAGTCTCCACAGTCGAGCGTGCCAGAGGGAAATCGCTGGTGCAGCTGGTTTCTTCCATGCTGCCGCAAGGGTGAGTTTAGCCGCTCCAAGACAGAGCCAAAGAATCTGCTTGTCGGCTCTCGTCTGGTGTTCGAGATCAGGGTCCCAAAGCCCGAGTAGGACATGTTCTAGTGAGTCAGAGATTGGGTAGCCAAGTATGTCCTTGAGGTGGGACAAAATCTCCTCCCAATAAGGGCGAATGATCGGGCAGTCCCACCAGATGTGGCGGAAATCCCCCAAGAACCACAGCCCCTCCAGCAGCGGTTAGATGAGGACGGAAAGATGCGGTGCAGTTTGGATGGGTACAAGTACCAGTCCATCAGCGTTTTGAGATGGGCTTCCCGTAGCGCCACCGAGCGGTTGTGCGCCGTGATGTCCCGCCAGAGGCCCACCCATTCCGCATCGGCGATGTCTCTTCCATGCAGTTCCTCCCAGTGTCCCATATAACGTGGACGGGGTGACGCCGCCGTATTGAGAAGCAACTTATAGAGAAAGGATATGGCTCCCTTCATGGTGGAAGTGCGCAGAAGGAAGGCCTCGAAGGCGGACGGCGGTCTTGTGGCCGCATCCCCCACCCCGGTGGAGGTAGCCCAGTGGAGGAGCTGGAGATGGTGATACCGTTCAGATGGAGGAACCCCATAGTCTCTCATGCAGTTAGCGAAGGAAAGCGGGGCGGTACCGTGGAAAAGATGAGTAAGTGCTCTACAGCCCCCCTCATGCCACAGTTGGAAGGGACCTTCCTGCAACGCCGGGGGGAAGGCCGGGTTGAAATGAATGGGGGTGAAGGGCGACGGGAATGTCGTCCAGCGGTCATCCCCCGAGACTGTGTCCCACACTTTCAGCACCGTGCTACTGGGGGTACTGAAATAGGCATTCCTGGGCCTATCACTATTGGGCTTCCAAGCCAGGTCCCATATGGACCGACCCGCGACACTACTGTCCATATGCAGCCAGTGTTTTTCTGAGAGTTGCTGGGACCATTCCACAAGGACTCGTAGTTGTGCGGCCTTATAATATAAGTGCATATCAGGAAGACCCACTTCCCCCTCCGACCGTAATCGGCGCAATGTAAAAAAGGAGAAACGGGCTCGCCCGTCTTGCCAGATGAAGCGGAGCATCAAGGTTTTGAGGCGCCTAAAAAAGTCCAGATCCAGTGTAATGGGAAGGGCCTGAAAAAGGTAAAGAAATTTGGGGAGGAGAACCATCTTGATGGCATGTATTCTGCCTAGCCACAAGATGTATTTGGGCTTCCAGCGGGCTAAGTCAGCTCGTATGGACGTCAGCATCGGGGTAAATTGGCAGAGAATAGGCCCCCTACAGTAGGGGTCAAGTGGACCCCTAGATACAAGTGGGAGCTGGTCGCCCAGGACAGGGGGGTCAAAAGCCGTACACACTCCATTTCAGCCGGCGAAAGTGTAAGGTTAAGGATATACGATTTCCCAAAGTAAACCTTAAATCCGGCTACCTCCTCAAACTCGGACAGGACCCGCTGGATATGTGGAAGCGAGCGAGCTGGCTCCCCGACGGATAGTAGAACGTCATCCGCGAAGAGTGAAATCTTGTGTTGTTCCCCGGTGAAGGGGAGGCCCCGAATCCCCTCGTGTTCTCTCACCACCAACGCCAGCGGCTCAATGCTCAGCGCAAAGAGCAAAGGGGAAAGGGGACAGCCCTGCCTGGTCCCGCGGGAGTGGGAGAAAAAGGGGGACAAGTGGCCGTTAACCGATACCCTGGAACGGGGAGTACTGTAGTTCGCCCGGATCATTGTGATAAATTTATCCGAGAATCCGAAGGCCGGCAGGGTATGGAACAAAAACCCCCAGTCCACCCGATCGAAAGCCTTCTCCGCATCTAGTCCCACTAGTACTGCAGGGATGCGAAATCGGTTGGCTTTTTCAATCAAATGAATCACCCGACTCAAATTGTCGTGAGTTTGTCTTCCCGTGATAAAACCCGACTGATCTGGGTGGATGAGGATCGGCATTAGATCCTGGAGGCGCCGTGCAATGATAGCTGAATATAGTTTCGCATTGATATTTAAAAGGTCAATCGGTCGGTAGGAGGAGCAACTAGAGGGGTCTTTCTCGGGTTTAGGAATGACAGAGATCACCGCCTCGGCCATAGAGCCAGAGATGCCAGAGATGCCTCCTGTCTCGGCCATCGCGTTGAAGAGATCAACCAGGTGGTCACAGATCTCGGTGGAGAAGGTCTGGTAAAAAAGGGCGGTGCACCGATCCGGCCCCGGCGCCTTGTGAGGTTTTCAGGGCTTTGATGGCGTCTAGAACTTCCTCTCGGGAGAAGGGAGCCGTTAAGAGGTCGTTTTGGTCAGCAGAGGCTTGAGGTAGTGATAAGTTTGCTAGGTATCTCCTTTGTGCTTCAGGATCAACGTAGTAGAGTAAATTCCGTCCTGTTGTTGTAGTGGGCCCTCAGTTTCCCCCGGACCGCCGTAAGGGGGCAAAGGGTGAGTCGGGAGGGGTTCAATTTATGCGCTAATTCCAGGGAGGCAAGCTGCGCCTCCAGCTTCTCCCGTTCCGCCCTCCGCAATTTGTTAAGATTAGCATTTAGGGAGAGGCATGTGCCCCTCAAGGAAGCCTTGCAGGCATCCCAAGTATTGAAGATGGAGGTGTCCGAGACGGGGTTGAGAGTCAGGAAGTCCCAGATGGCCGTCCGCAGTGCCTTACACGAAGTGTCATCTCGGAGCAAGGCAGCTGGGAAATACCATTTGCGTAGCCCATCTCCCCTCGCCGACCAACGCAACCCAAGGACCAGCAGGCTGTGGTCTGAGACAGAGAGTGGAAATATGCTCGAGTCGCGGACATCGCCCCGAAGGACCTGGCTTAGGAAGATATGGTCCTGACGGGAATAGGAGCGATGGACAGCAGAGAAGAAAGTGTAGTCTCGGGAGTGGGGGTGTAGCGCGCGCCAGCTATCAAACAGACCCATTTCACCAATCTTACTCTGCGTGGCTGTAGAGAACGAGCCGGCATCGGCTCTAAGAGTACCTGAACTATCCAGGGTTTTGTCCCACACCAAATTAAAATCTCCTAGGAAAATCAAAGGACCCTCAACAAAGTTCTCAACTCTACGCAGCAGATCCTGGAGAAAGCTATTTTGCCCTGAATTAGGAGCATACACTGGCACAAACGTACAAAGCCTTTCGTGCAGTAACCCTTTGACCATCAGCCAACGGCCCTCCTTGTCACCCTGCATCCCCATTGGTTGAAAATGGAGGGCTGCTCGAAACATAAGGGCCACCCCTCTATGTTTGGTGGAGGCCGAGGACCTATAAATAAGAGGGAAGTGCCTATGCTTAAGACGCAGCTCATCTTTACGCGCCAAGTGGGTTTCCTGTAGACCCACCACATCTAGCTGATGATCAGTCAGGTATTTCTAAATTTTCTGGCGCTTCTGCGGAGAGTTCAGGCCCTTCACATTCCAAGTAGCAATATTAAGTGGCATTGAAACAGAGTAGAGTCCCCCGCATTGCAGTCATCCCATCCACTCGCCTCCTTGTACCAGCCAGCACATCAGCCCAAGTCCTCCAGCCCCTCCAAATCTCAGCGTCCCTCTCACCAACATGCCCCACCACCTTCTTCTGCAGCATCCAGCTTCGCTCCCCACTCCCCCCCCCGGGGTTCCTCAAAAACCTCCCGCCATCGGGCCAGCAGAGCCAAGAAACGGTCTATAACTTCCGTAAAACCCCAGCCTCTCGGGACAAGGAAAGAGCTCCCCAGCCGATTCAACACGCAGAAAAATCCAAGCATTCCTGTCATCACCACCTCCCCGAACAACCCACCCGATCGTCCCAACCCCCAACCCCACCTCCCCCTCAACAACCCCTCCCGGATTCAACTCCCCCCAACCCCAAAACCCCTCAGCCCCCCTCCCCAATTGGCCTCCAAGTCTCTCCCGGCCCCCCCAAACCCAAACCAAAACCATAACAGTGTACTTAGCAGTCCCATCGGAGAACAGGTCGCAGAGGTCCTCCTGGGTTGGGGATGGGGCACCCATGGTGGGACCCCATAGGCCAAGGTATGGGGTGTCTTCTCCAAAAGTACAATGAAACCCACGATACCTGGTGTCATGTGCCCCTCCAGCACCAACCAGCTGGCGGCTCAAAGATCAAGCGGCACCGGAGCTCTGCTGGGACGATGCCAAAGTCGCCGAGGCCACCGAAGCCACTGCACTACCTCTCTCTTGTAGGCTAACCGCACGATCAGGCCGCCCACGGTTCGTGGCCGGGCCCACTCTCTGCCATGAGGAAGAACGTCTGCGTCTTCGCGGCGGCGATCTGCCAGCCTCCTGCGAGGGAGTTTCATCATCCAGCCCCAACAGATCTTTCGCCACCTGGAGAGATCGAATCTGCGCAAGTCTGTTCTCCTACCGAAAGATGATGCGGAAAGGATGACCCCACGAGTAGGAAATGTTGCGTTCCCGGAGGAAGGCGGTCACCGGGCGGAACTCCCGCCGCTTCTGGAGGGTCGACGCTGCTAAGTCCTGGTACAGCTGTGGACGATGCTCTCTGAATTGCAAGGAAGGGATGGTCCGTGCCTTCCGTAAGATACGCTCCTTTAGCTGGCGGCCCCCCACCCCTTCTAGGGAGACCGACCCTGTGTACTCTGTCCCTTCTGATTTCCTGAACATCATCGTCGCCCAGAACCTGTAAGAAAAGAGCTTGGACATAACCCCACAGGTCACCTGCTTCTCCGTCCCAAGGCACCGCCCGAATGCGGATGTTGTTCCGGCGGGAACGGTTCTCTAGATCCTCCATATGGGACTGGAGGTCCAAGTTCTGCTCCGTGAGCCGAATGATATCATGCTGTAGCTGATGGACATCGCTGGCCACGCTTAAGTCGTGGTCCTCCAACGTGGCCACCCTCTCTCCGAGGCCGTCCACGTCTCTCCGCACTTCACGGAGGTCCGATGCCAATTGGGCGCGGAGTTCAGAGATGTCCTCTTTAATGGAGGCAAAGAGTTCCGTCATAAAGGCCTTGGTTGCAGGGGCCTCATCGTCCGATTGCTTGGGCGATACGCTGGGTCCGGGGGACGGCGGTTGTTGAGAATTCTTCGCTGCGCCATCTTTCCCAGGCTTCCGCTTGCGCTGCATGGAAGACATCGCGACACCTTCGGGTAGGGCAGCAGTCCCCTCTCCGGTATTCACAAGGACACCACCGCACCAGAGCCGGCAAAGCAGTTCCTGCACCGATCCCCCGTGGCTCTCCAAAGGGCAGGCCCCAGTCCGTATTCCAGACGTCCGCCGCTCGCACTCCGCCTCCGGGGGTTGCGCAGCCGATTCCACTGCTAGCGTCCCATGGTCATGGAGCCCCCCGGACTCATGGCCCAGACATATGTCCGCCCCGCCGCGGGCAGTCGTCGCCGTGAAGCGCACAATGCTCCCTACACCGAACCGCTGCGCCCTCCAGCCGGGCTCTCAAGGAAGGGCCACCTCCGCGGCCGACCAGCAACGCAGGTGCACAGATGTGGCGCAAGCAGGGGGGCGTCGAGCCCCCTCCAGGGTTCCCCCCAGGCACTCGGGTCTAAGGGGGCTGCTCCCCAGTAGGGCCTCCCCAACTTCCTGGTCACCTCAGGGGCGTAGTGGGGAAGAGATAGCGCCGGTGCTAGGGCCCCTTTTGGGTGCCAGTCTTCCTCTGCGGCCTCCACTCTCCGGCCAAGGTGCAAAGTCACTCTCCTCCGGTGCCCGGAGCAGCTCCCCAGGTCGGCGGGGGGCAGGCGCGAGACCAAAGGCCAGGAGTCCCCTCCGTCGTGGCCCCTCCTCAGTGTCTCCTACCCCCTCCTGCTGTGCCCGGAGCCCGAGCCCGCCAAGCTCCCAGGGCCAGGGATCCCGAGACCGCGAGCCGCAGGGGCTCCGGAGTCCTCTTCCAGGCCTTCTCTAGTCCAGAGCGGTCCGCCGGTGCCCACCACTCCGCCTCGGGGCTCGCCTCAGAGGCAGACGCAGGCGGGGAGATCGCGGCCGGGCCGCATTGCCAGGCCCGTTGAAGCGGAGCCGGGGGGGAGGGGAAGCAGCGAGGCCGCCGCACTCACCCGGTCCCACCTATCCTCCCCGCCAAAGCTCTCCTGCCGGTCGCCGCTCACCGGCGGGGTGTAGGGGCGTCGCGCAGCACAAAGAGTCTCCTCCCAGCCTCCGTCAATGCCTGCTCCGCTCCGCCGCGGACCGGAAGTCCGGCTCTCCCCTCTACTCCAGGCCAGGAATTGCAAGGCTGCAGTCTGCCGCTGCGGCTAAGTCCACCCTCGGGCCTCCGCGGCTCGCACTTGAGACACCGGACCGGACCCCTCAGCACCAGGCGTCACTGCAGGTCCCAAACAGTCGAGAAGCAGGCCGCCTCCGATGCTGGAACAAAGCTAAGCTGGGCTCGGCGCCGGAGGGACTCGAAAGGACGTCTCACTCCGTCGCCATCTTGACCACGCCCCCTTTATTTTCGATTTTCTACATCATAAAAGACAGTCTACATAAAAAGAATGAAACCAGATCATATATACATAAGATTTAGAAACACCATATTTCTTCCAAAACAGTTCATCATTTAAAAAAAAGAATTAAACAGTAATTTTAAAGACGCAGTATGAAGATAGTACCAATATTTAAAATTGATAATCAGAGAACATGAAGGTGTCTAGCTCTGATAACCCAGGCCCACCCTAGGTACTTTGCTACTCCTATAACCACAATCTCTGAGGTATTTGTTCTTAGGGCCCACAATGCCTCTGCACTCCCTCCAATATTCATCAGACGGCAAATGGGCCTAATCCATTGGTTCCTTGGGGCTGAATAGGCAGGACAAGCAAAGTAGAAATGACCCACACTCTCCTTTTGGTCATTGCACCAGGGGCAGTACTCAGTTAATTGGCCATCCCATTTCTTGGAAAAGGACCTTACTGGTAGAGACCCAACTCTAAATTGATGATATAATTTTTGTCCAGGCTCCTGGTAATAACATCCCAGTAGTTCTCAAGTAGGGGATCCAGTTTGTGCACCACGAATCTACCCGTTAGGGTGGCAGCATCCGATAGCGCAACAAATTGGTGTCTAACAGATGCCCAGAAAAGCATTCTAAATTCTTTTTTGGGGGGAAACGCAGTAGACCCCGGGTTAGCCCACATTTGGCTAAGTCCCATACTTTCCAAGATTAATTTCACCTCCCAGAGCCATGGAATATTACCAGCATCCAAGATTGATCTCACTTCCGCAAGTTCGTTAGCAAAGAGGCTTAGATCCGGCGACGCCCAAATCCGTCTCCACAATGCTACCAGCCGGTACCGTGCCATCTCATTTATCGGCTTACAGCCGATATCCAACAAGAGGTTTTTAATTGGAGTGGATTGGGGTAATCCTACCAGTTTACGCAAAAATTTATCAAGGGGGTTAGGTCCAGCCCCATACAATATGGCAGAACTAATTTTTGCTTTAAAAATCTTCAATGCAGGTGAAACCCTTTTGGTCAAAGACATTCTTTGCTCCTGGATTAGGCATCCCGTAAGGCGTACAGATCTTAAGTGGAGAGCATCAACCTGAGGCTTCCAACGTAGGCGATAGTCTAGGGTCACTCCAAGATAGGTCATAACATCCACTTGTTCAAGGCCGACTCCATTCATGCTAACGTAGCTTTTAAAGGGGCGATTTTTTGTTAAAACCATAAATTTAGTCTTACTCACATTTATTTGCAGATCATTTAGTTTACAAAAATCCTCAAATCTTTTGATCGCCATTTGGAGACCACTACGTGTCTTGGAGAGGATTAATGTATCATCTGCAAAGATGAGCAATGGGAACTTAGTCCCGCCCAATGTGGGTGCATCAGTGGGGGTGTCTGCAAAAAACTTCACTACCTGGTTTATAAATAATAAGAAAAGGGTAGGTGCCAAAACGCACCCCTGGCTGACACCCATCGTGACCGGGAAGCTATCTGTCACCTGCCCCTGTTTCCCCCACCTCACCTTAACAAAATTGCCCTCGTGCAATCTTACCAAGATTTCAAGGAGTTCGGACAGTCCACAATTTTGCCCTAGGCACCAGATCGAAGGCGGACTTAAGGTCCACAAAGGCGGCGTAGATGGTCCCTCCGCCCAACAGTACCACCTTCCAGTATATCAGAATGAATCGGAAGACCTGGTAGATGGTGCTGGTGCCTGATCTAAAGCCAGCCTGTAATGGAGAGAGAATGCTCTCCATCTCCATCCACCCTTGAACTTCGGCAAGGACCATCCTGGCGACAATTTTCTGCAGGGAATCTATGAAACTTATAGGGCGATAGTTTCCAGGGACCGATCGACCCCCCTTTTTAAAAATGGGAAGAATTTCCGCACCTTTCCAAGACTCTGGGATTCTTGCCCCCTTGGCAATAGCATTAGCAATCTGAGTAATATAGGGAACCGAGAGTTGGGGGTCAGTTTTAAATAAGTCAGCCAGGATACAGTCCATACCAGGAGCTTTCCCAATTGAACCAACCGGAGTGCAGACTCAGTGTCATGATTCGTAAATACCAAAGGATGACAGGGAGAAGGAGGCAATGGAGCCCAAATCACCGGGGCATCAATGAGTTCATACTCTGGGTCTTTAAACTGAGATGAAAAAAAGTCCGCCCATGCTTCCGCAGAGACATAATTTACTGGGGTCTGCGAGTTAGGGTTTCTGCCCCATTTCACAACTTCCCAGAACTTAATCTGGTTAGAGGATAGGCAGGCCTCATAGAGGTCAGACCAATAACACTCGTCCCACTCTCTCCTCGCCTCATACTGAACCCTCTTGTACTTTTGCCGCGCCAGTTTGATATCAAGAGTTACCCTAGATTTAATAGCTTTTATGAGCCCACTATATGCCTCCCTGCATTTTTTATTATACCATTTCTTACTGGTGCCAATTATTTTCTCTTTCCCGTGCTTCAGAGGTAGGGTAAGGAGAGCCTTCAGCTTATTGAAACACTGCTCGTGTAGGTCACTAATCTGGTGGACTGCTTCCATATTAGAAGAAAGATCGTGTATAGCACTCAAGGTAGATGAAACTTCCAAAGATATGCCATCTAACATGGCGGGATCCGCCACGACCCTGCACCATCTGACCCTCCTTCTATCGTTGGCTGAAATGGCCTCTGCAGTAACGCACGTAGCTGCAGGAGACCTGCCTAAACCACCAGAGAGCTTCAAACTTAGAGACAACGGGTTATGGTCACTCTCAGGACGAACCACAACTACCATATCTTCCAGGAGAGACCAATACTCCATTTTAACCAGAATGTAGTCAATTCTACTTTTACTAACCCCATTATCAAAAGTAGGATGACCAGCTTTGTCAGAAATTGTACGACCATTGGCCGCTCTCAAACCCCACTCTAAGCACAGCCCTAACCAGTGCAAGGCAGCCTCGGAACCCTTTTTAATATGGTTCAGTGTCAAATTCGGATATTCCACACAACATCTTCCTCAGAACAAAAGTCCTCACCCTCACTCATCAGGTGTTCAAAGGTGCAGTTTAGATCCCGCGCTATAAGTATCAAATTGTCTCTCCCAATCAATTCAAGGTAGGCGTCCAACTCATCTATAATAGCCGGGCATCTCCCACCGGGAAGGCCTTGAGCATATATATTGATAACAATAATATCCTGGTGATTTTCCCTACATAACTTGATCCCCAGAATATCGGGATTATTCACTAGAATTTCTACCGGTCTGTAACTGATGGACTGCCTAACCCAAATTACTAAGCCCCCTGACGCTCTACCCTTAGTACCCTTGAATGCTGGTTTATAAACATTAAGAAAACCGGCTCGAAAGATTGGTTCGGGAGCCCAGCTCTCTTGGAATAATAAAATATCAAAAGAATCTACGAAATCTGCCCAGTCATCAGAGCCTATTCGCCCTTTGAGCCCTGCAATGTTCCATGATGCTATTTTTATTACGGTATCCTGAAAGGGAGAGGCATCGCAATTCAAAGCCCTCGGCTCTCGGCCTAAATCCCCACCGTCAATAGACGGAAAAACAACCAGGGAGTTACCCTCTAAAATGCTCCCAGCAACCTCATCTGTCTTCGCATGCCCCGGCCCCCCTCCTGACTGGCTGAACGTGCCATACTGTGTAATTCAACTTCCCCATTTTCAAATTTGCCTAAGTGACTCTCTCCGCCGGATACAGGACGGAGTCAATCAATGCCCTCCAAACCAGAGAGTGGTTTAAAGAGGTTGAACAATTGGGGAATGAATGGGGTGTTTGTGTTCCTGTCTGCTGGAAATCTCCCATAAGTTCTTCTAGGCGTTAGGGGGTTGGCAAAGGGCATATTATTTCTTTTGGGATGAAAATAACTGAGACCCAATGACTGCACGTCCCCCATCCTCCCATATCTAGCTTCCCTACGTATAAAGTCCACCACCCAAGGATCCCTGAAATTTACTATGATGCAATCCCCATCCAGGTCCTTCGGGCTATGTCCCACCCAGTTTACTCTTCTGACACTCAATATCTCCGGGGCAGAGGATGGTGGGAGGGGTCTGTTTTTGTTTAACCAAAAAACAACTTTGTTTCTGAGGTCCCCATAGGATTCAGGTATGTCATACCTAAGGGTTGAGACACCTGTTAGAACAATCGTATAAGGAGTGGCCTCAGGGGGGGATAGGTCAATGCGAGGGGGGCCCTGTTTAAGAACCTTCTGAGCTAAGGCGATGGGGTTTTTGTCTTGACTCCCCAAAGCTCTAGTGCTTGATTTAGTTTGAGAGGTCGATTTGGAACTACCCCTCGCAGGGTTCAAAACTTGGGCAACTGTAGAAGGCTTGGTGTTATGTGTTGTGTTAACTTTCGAGCTCTCACCCCTGGGGGTTACCCCAACAGGATTGTTTGTAGCAGGCCGAATATTAGGTTGTTTAGTAGAAGCCTGGAGTGGCCGCTTAGTTGTAACAGTAGCACCTGGGGGGTTTGATATGACACTTGGGATAGAGGGTATAACTTGAGCATTTACTAGCTTATTTAATATGCCAGTATTATCATTAACAAGATTCTCCAATACATCCAATTTCGAGTTCATGAGTCTAGTTCGTTCTAATAAGGGTAGCATAAGTGTTTTTACTAATAGTTCCATTTTACTTAAAAGGCCGTCATCTTTACTATTACACTCAGGGCTAGTAACTAAATTCCTAAGTGGTACTTGAGGGGGGGACAGAGAACTAGTTATGACCAGTGAAGGCTGGGAGCTGGTAATTGTTTCTGGGGCAAGGATGGGCTGGGGTATACTATTTATTTTGGGAATTTTAGAAGTGCCCCCCTTCTGTGGGCCCTTACTTCTCTTCCTCTTGCAGGGCATATTCCTTTGGGGCTCTCCATTAGTAGAATCAAATTGAGCTGGGCTAGCATTTAACACACTTTCCCCACCCCTACTTCCAATAGAGACACTGGATTGTGAGCCACCATCAGATGTGTTCAAAGACGAACCCTCAACCTCGGGATGGACATCTACCAACACAGGGTCCAAAATCTGGTTAGGAATCATAGTAGATGCTTGGGGGCTGACCACTGATGCAAAGCGGCCTAAAGAGGAGCGTTTCCCCGTAGTAAGATCCAGCGATAGACGTTTCTCGGCAAAGGCTATCTCCTTTTCCAAGATACTGGTCGCCCTAGTTATAAAGGCATCTAGGGGACCAGTTACCACCCCGCTAAACGTCTGTAATTGCATTGATATTTCTTTTCCCGAACGTAAGGGCATGATTCTAGATAACAAAGGAGGCCAACAGTTTTTAAGGGGGGCCAAAGGTGAGCAACAATACCTCCCAGAAAAGACAGAATCAGCAAAACAAGGGAGGTGGCCCAACCCAACCTCGGCCGACCTCGTACGGCCACAGACAGCCCGCCCTTTGCCCGGGCTTCGCCACGCGCTTGGCCCGCGCGCGTCCCGCGGCAGCGTGAAGGGCCAACCTTAAACAGAAAAAGGAGGAGGAGTCACAGGAAGAGGCGGCAGGTGCGCGTGATGTTAGAGGCGCTCTGACCTGTGGGCCTCGCAGACCTGGACCCTCGAGACCAACAGCACTTCAATGGGCAGCAACAGCAACGGTAGTTCCAAAGTCAGGATAAGGCAAAGCAAGTTCAGCTCCCACTATAGCGGTAAACTCCAACTGCGAGCGGCTCCCGCGGAGCGGGGGCCGCGAGTCGTGTTTTAAGGCAGCAGGCTCAGCAGGGAGGAGTCTCGGGAAGAGGCGGCAGGTGCGCGTGATGTTAGAGGCGCACTGACCTGTGGGCCTCGCAGTTCCGGACTCCCGAGACCAACAGCACTTCAATGGGCAGCAACAGCAACGGTAGTTCCAAAGTCAGGATAAGGCAAAGCAAGTTCAGCTCCCACAATAGCGCTAAACTACGACTGCGAGGACAACCATTATTGCCACATTTTGTACGACACCTCAGAGGCGTTCTTCCAACTTTGCATGCTAGAGTGAGTCAAGGAGCTGGCGGTCATTATCATTTGACAATTTCGGGTCTAGTACACCTAGTAGGACATAAACAAATTCCCTCGCAGGCTTGATGCTGAAAATATGCTCTATGCATTCAAAGATTCTTTCCCAGTATTTCCCCAAGGAGGGGCAATTAAAAAGCATATGGGCTAGGTCCCCTACTCCTGAGTCGCAATTCCAACACTTAGGGCTGTCTCTTAGGTGAAGTCTAAAGAGCTTCTCTGGTGTCCAATATGTTCTGTTAATTATCATGTATTTAGTTTGTGACAGTATAGGAGAGACCTTGTTCCTGAAGGCAGTGGTGTGAATTTTATCCCACTCAAAGGTCAGACCCGTTGCATTGGGCTCTGTTTCCCATCTTATCTCATTTTGTCTGTGTGTTTTCTGGGGTAGGGGGAGGAGAAGTTTATAAACCCTCGAGACAAAATGCCCCGTAGCTCTGATACGAGTAATGTTGCTCCAAAGCCATGGTGCAGGGGGTGTCAAGGAACGAGCAGACAGGAGAGCTTTTAATTTCAGAAAGTCGTAAAAGTCTATTGGTGCGAGATCATGTGTGGCTTGAATTCAAGAGAACGGTAGTGTGTTGCTTCCCTCAAAGAGATCACACACCATGTTGATGCCTTTTTTAGACCAGTGTTCCCATTGGAGAGGTTCTCCATTGATTTTTAGCACAGGTTTATGCCACAAGGCAATGGAGGTGAATTTTTTGAGCTTTAAGCCTGTGTGATGTGTTTGGTCGAGTTTCAGCAGGGCCCGTCTTGTGTTCAGCAAGATGTATTTCGAGTGGGGCAGATGTGCGAGGTCCATGGTGAGTAGGGCAGAGAGGGGAATATTGCCAATGATGGCTCTTTCAACATCCAACCATAGTGGGGTGTAGGCTGAGTCGTCGCTTAGCCATTGTGCACCTTGCTTACATAGGCCCTACCCCTCCAGGATAAATATTTAGGACACCAACCGTCGAGTAATTTGGACATTTTCTTCAGGAGTATGTGTTCGTTAGTTCGTAACGTAGATATTCGGTCCCTATCAAAGTCCAACCCTAAGTATTTAAAGCAGCCTGGCTGCCAATATAGGCCAGAATCCCCTAAAATCTCCTTATTCCCTCGATTGTTTAGTAGTTTGACTTCTGTTTTGTCTTTGTTTAATTTATAGCCGGAGACCTTCGAAAACTCCTCGATAGTAGTTAGGAGGGCCGGTATAGCTTCATCAGCCTTCTCTGACATGACTAAGACATCATCCGCATAGGCCGTTATTTTTATCGTACAGTCTTTAAAAGGAATGCCTGATATATCTTTATTGCGTCTAATATGGTGGAGGAATGGTTCACTAGCCAATAGGAACAGTGAGGGGGAGAGAGGGCATCCCTGCCTGGTTCCCTGATGTAGACGGAACGATGATGAGAACGACCCCCCAGCTCTAACCCTTGCCGATGGACAAAAATATAGCGACATGATCATCCTTATAAATGATGTACCCAGGTTAAATTTATTCAATACGGCCTCCAGATACGTCCAGTCCACTTTGTCAAATGCCTTTTCGGCATCGAGTGTGATAGCTGCAGTAGGAGTGGTTAGGAGCTTTGCTTTCTCCCGCACATGTGTTAGAGTCCTGGTGTTATCACTGGACAGCCTGTGCTTCAAGAACCCTGCTTGCGACGGATGTATGAGTTTGGGTAAAACTCTCTGCAGACAATCGGCTAAAATCGAGGCTAAAAGCTTACAGTCTAGATTAGTAAGTGAGATGGGCCTATAATTCTTGGGCAATGTTGGATCCTTCCCATCTTTGGGTAAGACCGCGATAATGGCTTCTGATAGTGTACCTTTTCTCTCTCCCGTTTCATTGATCTCCCGAAACATGTGGAGGAGTGGTTGTGATACTACAGAGGAAAGGCATTTATAGTACCTGGCAGTAAACCCATCCGGTCCGGGGACCTTCCCACATTTTAGCGATTTTATGGCTTTCCCAACTTCCAGGCTCGTAATTGGGCCATTAATGTCTGCTTGCTCTTCCGAGGAGAGAGACGGTAACATGCATTCTTCTAAATAATCTTTGATCTTGCTGCCTTCGACTTACGTGTTTTTGGCGTAAAGACATTCATAAAAATCTTTAAATATATCAGCAATTTTAATAGAGTCGGAGTGGGCCACACCAAGCTGATCTACGATAGAATTTATCGTGTTTTTCTGTACTTTGAATTTAAAATAGGCTGCTAAGCTTTTCCCAGCTTTATTTGACTCACATAATTTAAACCGTTTTCCCATGTTTAGCCACACTCCTGTTCTCTCGCTCACTATTTTATTGTACTCGTACTTCTTGTTGGCCAACTTAGTAAGTGTCTCATCCTTCCTATCCAGCAGATGCCTAGCTTCCAGAATAGAAATTTCTTTCTCTAGGTTCTCTAGCTTCTTAGTGTGGTTTTTGTTCATGGCAGATTTAATTTTAATGATAACCCCTATAATTGTACTTTTTAATGCCTCCCACCGAGTCAAGTCATAGGTGTCCCCCCTGTTGTTGTGTTCCAGATATTCCTTGATGGCAGCTTCAATGGTAGTCCGATGCTATTCTTGTTCAAGGACTTCATCATTAAGGCGCCAAAGAGATTGGCGGGTGGATGGTTTCACATCGGAGATGGATAGTGTGATGCAGGAGTGGTCGGATAGAACTCTCCATTCTATCGACGTTTCCTCTATTCTGGGAATAGCGTTCTTTGTAATAAATAAATAATCAATTCGAGAGAATGAGTCGTGAGGGGAAGAGTAAAATGTATATTCCCTCCCATCAGGATTCTGTAGCCGCCATGGATCGATTAGATGGAATCGGTCGCAAAGGTTGAACACGGCCTTGTGTGATTGTTGCTGCAAAAAGAGCATCGGCAGTCCCTGTCAAGAATCGGGTCAAAGGGGAAATTAAAGTCTCCTGCGAGAATATGGACTGCCGAGTCCGGGATGCTGTCGATTTGTTTCGTTAGGTCTGACCAGAATTTGAAGTCACATGTGTTTGGGGCATAGACGTTTGTGACAAAAAATTCGGTATCGTCGTTTAGTAATTTGGTTGTGACCCAGCTCCCTTTGGTGTCTGCCGTGGAGGAAAGCAAATTAATGTTGGATTTTTTGGCTACCAGTGTTACTACCCGTTTTTTTTCCCAACGGCTTCCGAACCAGTAACCTCGGTGAAAAATGTATTCCTGAGTGTATGAAATTGTTTTGCATTAAGTTTAGATTCCTGTAGTAATGCAATATCTCCCTTTTGTCTGCGTAGATAGTCTAGGATTTTCTGGCGTTTGGCAGGCCTATTAAGACCTTTAACCATGAGGGAAAGCACTTTCAGATTTCCTTCCTTTAATACCCCAAGGGACGTAGACATGGGCATGTATTAAACGATTCAATACAATTAGGTAAACCATGCTGACCAAGTTTCCGTGTGTATTGCCACCCTTCCAATCCAAAGTATGAGAGTGCATACATATGATGAGTTTGAGACCCCTCATCTTTAATCTGAAGACCTGGATAACATTCGTAGTGAGAACAACATGCCTTGCAGAGTAAGGAAAAATGACTACAGAACATTTGAAATGTGATCACCCTGACATTGTTATGCAGCAAACAATAAGTGTATAGACAAAGACAAAGAACAAAAGAACAACCAGAACCCTCCTGCGCCTCTCCTTTCCCTCCCCCTTCCCACCCTCCCTGCCCTCCCATCCCAACCCACCCGCCCCACCCCAAACGTTGCCGATAGGCATGGTGACTAGGAGAACAACAGCGTCGTCCCTCCCATGGTCTTACAAACAGAGTATATTAAGAATTGGGAATTAATTCAACGGTGTAACATTAGTTAACATATGCATATGCATATATATGCCAACGCTATCCTGTCCCATGGGTATCTGTACCAAAGCGAGCACAAGAAGACCAACTCTACTGAGCGTTCTGTCATCCATAGCGAACTTCTCTGCTTGTCATGTAAACAAATTGAACATCATTAGCTTTTAGATTGTGCTATGTACTGTATTATACACCATATTTGGTACTGTATTAGGCACATTTTAAGACAGGTTTGTAGTTGGTCGACTTTTAAAAAAACAGCAACTTTTCTAATTCAGTACAAACTATTTTAACTGTTATTTTAACTGCAATAATAACTTCAGTATAAGCTTCAGTGTGTTTAACTTCTGAAATAAATGCAATCAAGGTCCAACATTACCCATGCAGTATGGCTTGAATGGATTAAATGGCTTAGATGAGACGGCTCAGTGACATTGAATAGGATGACGAGTATACTATGTTTTATTAAAGCTTCATTAGAGCACCTTACAAGCTGGTACGTGGCAGGCAACACAGATTTCAACAGTGAATACATTTTGAGCTTACGAACCCTGTATGTGGAACCTGATACCACAGAACTATACCGCTAAACCATACGGAAAAAGGATATTCATTTATAGCCAGAGGCTGAGGCAGCCTCAGAGTTCACCGATGCTGTGTCCATATTTAGCTCCTCTTGGCCATCCAGGAGCTTTTTGAGCTTTTGCGGGTCGGTGAAGATCTGAGGCACCCCCTTGATAAGGACTCGAAATTTTGCTGGACCTATGAACCCAAATTGGTGGCCCAATGACGGTAGCTGTGGGCGGAGAGCAAGAAAGGCCTTCCGTATGTCAACCATCTCTTTACTGTAGTCCTGTGAGATAGAGACCTTGTTCGACTTCCATAGTATATGGTTGTTTTTCCTGACGAAGGATAGTATCTGTTCCACGTGTTGGTATCTCAAGGGTTTGCAGACGATGGGTCTGGGGCCTTTCTGAGTCTTCGTGATCCTGCCCGGAACTCTGTGTGCTCTGTCGAATTCAAGCGGCTGATGGAAGGTAAGGTTGGTCGCTTGAGAGAACCACGATTCTAGAAAGGAGACGCATGAACCTTGAGCTTCCTCTGATCCTTCCGGAATGCCAAATATGCTGAGATTTCCCCTTCGATTCCTGTCTTCCAACTCGGACAGCCTCCTCGTCGTTTGTTCTGAGAATATAGTACGGCGTTTAAGAGCTCCTCAGGTTTTGACCTCTGTGTATTCCAAACGGCTGATTCTTGATTCCGTTTCAGTGAGTCTAGAATTAGTGTCCCGTATGTCCTGTCTGATGGCTGCAACTTCTTCTTTAGTGGATCTAACCAGATAATGTACCTCTTCTAGCTTGCTCAGTATAATGTCCATAGTGTCATTGACATAATTTCTGCCTTTGATAGGCGACACTGGATTCTGTGGTTCAGCCTTGAGCCTCTTGAGGTTTTTTGTCGTTTCCTTGCCCCCCATGGTGAGACTTGCTGTGGTAACTCAGGTATGTAGCACTCTTAAGCGGTGCCCCCTCGTGTCAACTGGTGTCGTGGAGGTATTATGCGAGGCAGCCCAAGGATTGACTCGTCGAGTTGCGTTTGTGTTTGTGGGAGCCAGTGATGGCCCACTTATACGTGCCTCTGTCGTTATCCCTCTATTCCGCTTATCCTCATAAGAGGCGGTTCGTGATTGTGTGTGCTCCGATGCCCTTCTTAGTTTGCTCTTTCTAATCGTTGTTCTTTGTGTTTGCACTAAGAATTGACCATGTGAATGACATAAGAGTTATTAGAGAAAACCAGTGGTGAGCATCTTGTGTATGCATATATTGATAACCTTCTTCGCCGTTTATCTTCCCCTGACGTGTTTCATGGTCCCGTGGGCTCCTATGACTTCATTTGTTTTGTCCACTCTGCATGACCATTTTCCTAGAACAGGGGTTTGCGCCTAGATATTCGCAGTTTTGCCCGCCTTTGTGTTGTTTAAGTCACTAATGTTGTACCATGCTTATTAATGGTTACTGGTTGATTCTTTCGCAGTGTAGTATGCTCAATATACTTTAGTATGCTATAGTAGTGATCTTAATACCCCTCAGATGCATAAGCTTTTAGTGCACATCACATTATGACTCCAAGGTGACCTATTCACATAATTGCTGCTGTATAATATTTCATCCACAGTATACTCGCACCATCGGCCGGTAGTTTGTCTGTTGGATAAGTGCTCAAAGTCTGTCAAATGTGCCTAGATCGCCGAGTTGCATTTTGTACGAATTTGCATTTTATAAGCATTAGTGGCTGGTAGTGAATAGGTCAGCCGCCATTTTGAAAGTCTTTGGAAAGCAAGGTCAAAATCAAGGGCCCCCCACTGGCAGAAGATTGCGGTCTGCTTACACTGCCTACAGTTCAGGAGGAAGCTGCTTACAAGAGGCTCCAGGAAATGCAGCGTTGCCCTGAGGGTATTACCGCACTGACTTGTAAGTAGCGTTATTCTTGAGGCTGCGAATCGCCATTTTGTGCGTTAGCTCCAGTCTGTGTTAACAAAATAGCCCAAGGGGTGCAGAGTGCAGAAAATAGCCCTACGGTAGAGGTACAATGCAGTAGTAAAGGCTTGTCCTGGGCAAGTATGGTAATGGCAAGGACCAGTTGGCTGAATAGGTCGTCGGACTATGCTTTTATGCTTTTATATCAGCGATTAGAGATAGATTCATATTGTCCCAGCATAAATCACATTTGCATTCGTACCTCAGCTGCAGGTGTAGAAAGTGGCCACTGAGGGTGTGTGGGGCAGCTGTCACAGGAATATCAGTGTATTATGGCTTTCTCACTTGGACTTTCATTTGTAAGCTCTGTGCAACACCATTAGATAATCGCCATTGCGTTGCACCATCAGTTATTTGCCCTACTCACACACCTCTTATATGGCCATTAGATATTTGTCATTGCGTTGCATCTTTAGTTATTTGCCCTGCTCACACACCTCTTATATGGCTCATTGTGCCATTGTGTTACACCATTAGGCATTTGCCCTGCGCGCAATTACTTTATTTTATTTTGCCAGCAGGTTGAAATTACATTCCATCGCCACTCTATAAGCATACTGTGAGCACTAAGTATGTAAACACTATGCATCAGCGAGCGTTAAGTGTTAAGTGTTTGGGGATAGTTCAGCATACTCAGTTTGTAGCTCATTCCAGCATTATGTCCAACCACACGCGTCTTATATTTCTGCTCCACGTGCATTACCATGCACAGATTGCACACCTCCTTTATGCCCCGATATGCTTCTTATGTGCCTTCACTACCTCATTGTAGAATTCATCGCTCAGGCATCGCAGTACATCGCAGTTCGCATGCAGTTATGATGCACTCTGGGTCGCTTTCTTTACTCCCAACCGCCGACCGTTAAACCTTTCATCTGTGCTTTCGCAAACCCAGCGCGCCCGCCATTTTCTTTATTCACGTCGGCCTCCGTGTGAGTGACCTTCACCAGCAACTACAAGCCCCCAGTGTGGAAACCAACTGTCTATACAGGTGAGCGTCGCTAAAGCAGGGGGAGCGTTTGTGTAGATAAACAGCGTTTGTGCAGATAAGCCGATTGCAGAGTGTGTAGAGTATGCGGTTCACACAATTCGGGTCTTCCCTTCTGGGTGTAGCCGCCATTTCATCAGCATTAAAGTGCGGTTGGGAGGTGCCGATCCTGCAACCGTCGGGAAGACTGGTGTGTGGTGAGAAGTGTTTCCTTTGCAGAATGCGCTCCACTTACAGGACTTAAAGTCGCCCGGTGCGCAGCAGTCACTTTTTTTCCGTCCAGCCCGCCGGGCTCAAACACTACGGGAGTCCCGCCGGTTCATCTCCGCCAGCCGTGCTCCGGGAACTGTGGGGTCGCGGTTTTCTCCATGAAGGAACCTCGTAATACCCTCAAAAGCCAGAAACTGGGAGGCTGCACCTTCCGAATGCCAAATCCGTTGTTTGTCGCCGCTCTGCACCAAGTTTACAACACCAAGAGCATTGGGAACTCTTCGCCACGGGAGGAGGTGTAGCCCTAAGCCGCCATTTTCCACGGCGTCCAAACCATGCCCCATGTCCTCTCCATTTCTATTGGAAGAACCAGAGCACGTCATGAACTCATGCTGTGACCACAATTGCCCAAAGTCATGTACCAATCCAAAGCGATACTGATTGGTATAAATTGTAACTCGGAGCTGTTCTGAAATGATACATGCTTGTGTCAGAACTATGAGCTCTGCAACTTGTGCAGAAAACACTCCTTGCAATCATGAACCTTCCACAACACCTCCAACTGTACACGCAGCATAAGCAGTTTTCAGATTTACTTCATTGTCTCTCAAACACGAACCATCAACAAACATTTCCAGGTAATTGATAAAAGTAGGCAAATTCAACACTGTGCACCTCTAATGAGTCACATTCTCTGCACCCAACAAAATCTGTTCATACTTAGTCGAACGATTATTGGTCAGGTAGTGTGTTTGAGAATGAGGCAACAGTAACTCCATTGACTGGGGCACAAATACTGTCAGTGGATGACCCATGAGAAGACCTTCACACTGCTCAAGACTCACACATGTAGATGCAACCGATTTCAAACATCCAGGCAATAAAGGCACAACAGGGTCAAGTGTCCTCGAAAAATAGGCAATAGACCTGAGATTACTTCCATTTATATGTGTCAACACTGAACACTGAAAGAGTGCAACCTTTTCTTTCATTGCAAAAAAACACAAAGCACTTGTTGTAATAAGTAAATAGTGTTAACTTTTCAAGCTTCCTTCATAGTTGATGCCACAAATAGGTTGTCAATATACTGAACTAACACTGATTGATCTAGCATTATCAGGGACCCAAGAATCTTTTTGTGTATCTCATAAAAAATTGAGCGACTTTCTGTATACCCTTGTGGGACTTAGCATCATGCCAAAACATGACTGTCAAAATGGAACGCAAATAAAAACTTAGAGCCAGATGTATCAAAACGTTTTACCCATTCTGTGTCTATGGGAAAATGTGTTCATACATCTGGCCCTTACTGTCTTCGTGCAACGGGATAGAAAAGAAAGCCTGGCACAAATCAGTAATGGAAAACCATTCAGCTATGCATGGAATTTGAAATAAAATCACAGCTAGATTTGGTACCGGAGGACAACCTGGAACAACAATAGAGTTGATCCAACGTAAACCCTGCACAATAGGATACTTTTCATTCAACTTCAGCAAGCCCATAATGGGAGTGTTATATGGACTTTCTATTTTCTCTTTCAAGATCCCTTGCTCAATCGTTGAGTCAATCACAGGAGTAATTCCGCATATATCTGGAGATAAATTGTATTGTGGGATTCTTGCGAACTCTGCATTTGGTTTAACTGAAAATCGGACTGGGTCGACACTTTTAATGTGTTTAATATCTTTATCTGTAAAGTCCAGACTTCAGGTAACACTGTGTCTCTAAATTCAATGGGAACATCCTCACTTGTCAGGAGAATACATAACCACATCTGATTTCTGTTGAGCCAAGTTTAAACACAACATCCTCATCATTTGTGTTACATTCGATTTCTCTGGGCGTGCAACAAATTGAGCTATTTATTAACATAGTAGATCACATCCAAGCAGATTACTGAACTTGTGTCACTTACCACACATCTATGTTGATCCTGGAAGGATCCTATTTTAACTGTAACTGGTTCCGGATTTACGGTAGACAACTTTTTATTTGTAACTCCTGCAACTTGGATACTTTCTCCAGAGAGGGCGTGTTGGAAATGCCCCTTTTTGCAGGGTTATCCCCAAACTTTTTGCTTCTTCCTCCTTTATTTTTCCTGACCCATGGTTGTTGGCAATAGGACTCTGGGCACTTTACCACTGCTGATCAGTGCTAAAGTGCATATGCTCTCTGTGTAAATTGTTATTGTGATTGGTTATCCATAATTGGCATATTTGTTTTACCAGGAAGTCCCTAGTAAATTGCACTGAGTGTGCCAGGGCTGGTGATTCAAATGCTACTAGTGTGCCTGCAGCACTGACTGTGCCACCCACATGAGTAGCCCTAAAATGGTGTCTCAGGCCTGCCACCACAGTGCATGTGTGCAGTTGCTAACTGCCATGCTGACCTGGCCAGTGTCCACACTGACCAGGCCTAACCCTTCCCTTTCTATACAGATTGGTCACCCCTATGGAAGGCCCAAGGTACCCCCCCTGGGCAGGGTGCAGTGTGTGTGAAAGGTAGAGCATATACTAGTGTGGGTGACATGATCTGGTAGTGAATTAAAGCCATTTTCGTTTTTCACTATTGAAAGGCTATCTTGCCCATATGCTATAATGGGGAATGCTGTGTATAATGTTTACCTGCATATCTTCTCATAGAAGCAAGATAGAAAATTGAAGTCTATTATCCCTGAACTTAGAATTTATTAACACATCTTTTAGGAAGGATGGTTTTTAAATCCTGTGTATGAAAGCGGCACTTTTAGAAAGTGGCTGCTTTCTCGTCTGACCTTTTTGTGTGCCTTTGGCTGTTTGTGAATTGACTGTCTGGTTTGTGAGTGACAGGGCAGGGGGATTCCAGGAGACAGAATGAGTCTGCCCAGTGGTGAATAGAGAGATCTGCATCTAGATGGGAGGTTGGGGTTGCACCTGAGACCTGAATAGGACTGTGCCTGCCCCCCAGAGTGATGGCTCCACCCCCTGTGGTGCGTCTGATGTCTCTGCCCTGCACTGTGAAAGGAGAGAAGGAATCATGTCAACAAAGTGCTCCAGGGCTGTGCTTTCCCTCCACAATGCTGGCTCCAACTCCTGTGGGGCTTCTGATGTTTCTGCTCTGCACTGTGAAAGGAAAGAAGGAGTCATGTAAACAGGGTGCTCCAGAACTGGTTTGGACCATGCTCAGAGCCCTCCTGCACAAATGGAACACCGACTTTTTGGAGTATAAGTACAGGACCCCAGACCACTGAACTTTAGATCATCCTGGAATCAAGAAGGAACCTCTGCCAAGGAGAAAGCTGGAAGACTGAAGAGGAAGGACTATCCTGATGTGTGCTTGTGGACTGACCTGCAGTTTCTTTGCTACCAAGGAGAGGGGAAGGACTTTGCTGTGTGATGTGTCCCCTTGCTTGAAGAGATCTCCAAGGGCCTGAGGAGAGCTGGCCTGTTAAGAAGTCCCAGCTTCCTCCCTGAACTCTGCTGAGAGAGTTCTGCCCCTCCTGGAGTGCTTGATCCAATTGTGGGGCCTCTGGAAGTTGTGACTGCTGTTTGGGAAGCTGGACAAGGAGAAACTAAGACAATCTGCAATTTTCACGCATTGCTCGCTTGCCGAGTGCATCTCCGACAGTGTGAGAAAATTCCCGCTGCCGCGAAGATCTAGATCGTCGAAGCGACTGTTGCAGCTGCAAGAACCAACGCATTGCTCACTTGCGGAACGCATCGCCCCGGTGCGGGAAGTTTCCTGTCGCTGCGAGTATCGTCACAGAGCCTGTCGCCGCTGGGTGAGATCATCGCACCGCTTGCTTGTGGACCGCATAACGTCACTGCGAACATTGTCGCAGAGCCATTGCATCGAGGGGCTGCGAGAGGAGAAGATCGACGCTGCGCTGCGCATCGCTGCCGCACCTGAGAACATCGCCGTCCCAAAGATCGTCGCATCATGCCTGTGTAAGACGCTTCCTACTGAACCTGCGCACCAGAATCCATACACGGTATCGCATCCCTCCCCATACTGACCGTATTCGTCGCAACAGACCCACTGTGTGCGGCGGGGCTGTCGCACCGCCTCCCCAGTGTCTCAGGAGTGACGCATCACTTGTTTTTCAACGCTGCAGCTTCCACTTGGAACTTTTGTCGCATCTACAGGGACTTTGGGCTAAACGTGACACAACTGTGGATTATTTTGACGCAAACCCTAGAACTCTTTTAAAATCATATCCTTGAACTGTGTATGTTGTATTTGTGTCATTTTGGTCTTGTGTAGCTTAGAAAAAGATACTTTATTTTTCTAAACTGGTGTGGAGTCCATTTGTGGTGTTTTCACTGTGTTACTGTGAGTGTTGGTACAAATACTTTACACATTGCCTTTGATAAGCCTGTCTGCTCGTGCCAAGCTACCAAGGGGGTGAGCAGGGGTTATCTAAAGAGTGTATCCCCCTTGCCCTGACTAGAAGCAAGGGTCCCTATTTGGACATTGGTACCTACCTCTTCCAACTAGAGACCCCCAGATCTAACAGGGCAAGGTTGGGAACCGCTGCTGTTCTTACAGTAGAGAAGATAGCATCAGTGTCGACAAGGAAAGAGACAAGATTCCCATCCACTTCTCCATCCACACAGGGACCACTCTGCTCTACCTCTAAGGATGAGTCAAATACGCAGTACTCCTCCCCCCCAAGGCACCGTTATGCTAACCGGTCCTGGTGCCTGTCATCCGATTGAATGAAATACTGCGGTGCTGCATTTTGATTTTGAAAAGAATTTCTATTCCTCTGCTGCTTTTGATTTGCAGTGTATCATTGTACCTGAACATTCTTTTGTGGCATTGGAGCTTGGTGCATTTTCATTTTCCATGATACATTAGAATTCTCTATTCTCTGTCCATTGCATCTGTTGAGTTAGCCTCATGTTATTCCCTTGAAACTACATATTCATTATTCTGCATCTGATTCCCTGCATTATTAATGAGAGACCTACACTTGCGTCTCCAATGTCCAAATCTTATGCAATCATTACATAAATTTGATTTCTTCAAAAGTGACACATTAACACTAGTTCTAGGATCTTGAGGATTACCACTACCTCTACTTTGGGATAGAAAATTCTGCTGCTCAAAACCATTAACACCCTGCTTCTTCAGAGCTTGATTATAATCTCCCAGCCCCTTTACTGTGTTATCAATACTCATCTGGTTTTGACCTTTCTGCATTGCTTTTATCCGGGCAATCATTAACCTCTCCTTGAGTTTCTTGTGCTTCATCTCAATATTTTGCATTATGCAGAATCTCATCTAGAGGTATGCTTTGCCAACAAAGCACTTGCTGTCGGATCAAGTTAGAAATCCTAGGTCTCAAACCAAACACAAATCTGTAAAGAAAATGTCCAACATCTTTATCTGCAATATTGTCCAATCCACAATACTGTTTGAAAGCCTGCAGTAGTTAATTTCTTGTAAAAGGCATGCTTTGATTCTTTAAGTTCTTCGGTCATCCTGTCAATCTACATCGAATCAATCTCTTTGGGGGAATTTTAGTCTTTAAGTGATTTATTACCTGCTAATATTTCCTCACAACTGCTGGAGATGGTGCTCCTGTTCTAGAATCCCTTTCTGGGTCTGACTCATGCTATTCCACAGAAACCTTACATTCAGCCTAAAAATCTCCTGGAGCCACAATCTCAAGCCACAAAACGTTTGAAATCTTGTCCATGGTATATGAATATAACCTTCTGTCTAGACCGTCCCCTGCACCTTAGAACTACCTCATCACTCCAGCAGTCCAGGAAAGGGCTCAAGTTCTGGCTGTTTGAATAAACAAATCACCACATAGCAGCGAGCAACTTCAGGGCCTTGAGACCCTCATGGGTGATTTGCCATGCTCTACAAATCCTTGATTGATTGAGATCTGAATAAACCACCAACTATAATACAGACTACTTCCAAACCATGTTAAGGTGGGACTCAATGTGAAATATGAATTGAACTAAACGTTAATGACCCAGGTAAAGAAATCCCTCTTTCACATACACCGGCACCAATATGAAAGAAAAGAGAAAGTGGGCCCCATTTTAGCCCTTAAGCTCTCCCAAAAGACCACAAAATAAATAGGGACAGACTTAAGACATTTCTTGAAATTCTATCTGATTTCAGTCTTCTACTGTCCCACTTCTGGAATTATCAGCGCCTGGGATAGTGCATGAGAATGCATGTGGGTCTCGGACTTTATACTCTCCAGGAATCATCGATTCTAAAATATTTTACTACTTGAGGCACATAAAAATGTCAGTCACTAGAATGTATAAAATAATAGACCTCACATTCTTGAGACCTATAGCCAAACAGCTGGATGGTTGGTGGTACGATAGACGTACATTTCTATAAGAGGGCGTGTTTACATATTGCAATTGCACAATAAAAAGCCTACGAGAAGCCTGACCGAAGTTTAATTCCTACGTATTTCTTCACAGGTGTCAATAGTTCGGGTGCAGTAGGCATTAATAACAACACAAGATGTTGGAGGTGCCCTTCCCTAGACTCTGTCATAGTACACCTACTATGGGAGTTGTTACAGTAGAAATATTGTCAAGAAGTATGGCATATAATATTGCAATCTCTAGCAACACTAAGGGGCATATCATCAACAACTAGCGATATTTATCGCTAAATAAGCTTAGCGGAAAAAAAAATTAGCGCCGCGCATTGCCGGGTTTTATCGCAGAGATAACGTGCTATTGGCAACGTTTATCTCCAAAGCGAGAAAATATCCGGCGATAGCGGCAAAATGCGTGAAAATCGCTGGAAATCCAGCGATATTCAGCCATTATTGCTAATAGGGACTTAGCCTGAATATCCACCTCCCATTAGATATACAGGCTAAGAACTGGTCTGAGCAGGCGTCTGTTTTCAGCGATATTCGCGCTTGGCGCGAATTTTCTTGCGCTACTTCTGCGTTGATAATAGGCGATATCGATGTTAGCGACTGCTTTCAGTCGCTAACAGGTTGGGTACGCCCACTTTGCATGTCATTAGCGATAAATATCGCTGACATGCAAAGCGGGCCCCAAACCGCTCACTATCGCCTACAAGCTGTTACTAACTGCTGGTAGCGACAGCTTGCTAATAGGGTGATAAAATTATCGCCGCTTTGCAGGCAAAAACGGCCGCAAAAGCGGTGATAATCTCATATCGCCCGCCTTGGTAATATGCCCCATAGTCCTGCATGATGCTACTTTGTACCCTAAAATCACACCAAAAAGCATCAGATGGTTCATGACAGCACTCACAACGGTCAAAATACAGTATTAAGGTTGTGGAAGACAGATACATGTCTGGGGGTTGACCCTTGGATACAGGAGATGTAGGCGTGGCATTATAAGAGCAGATTATCCACCAGTTTAACGACCAGAGCGATACATTCATTTAACTTTGAGGAGACGCTGCGGTCAATCCTACCAGAAGGTGATAAACTCTTGCAGCATTTCACATGCTAAGCGGGAAAGAAGGGGTGGGTAGGAATAGCGGTAAGTCTCGATAAGGGACGGTGATTATACTTGATGTTTGTTTTCTTCTCTCTATATATTTTGCCCATTGCCCTTTACTGATGTTCAAACATGCTTGTTGCAGAATCTCCTTTAAAACTGGTTTAGGGGATAGCGCACACGACATATGTTTTCATTGCAATAAAAATGGATAACACAGACAGAAAATTCCCTTTTTCTGGTAAAGATATTTGCCGAAAATAGTTTAACTGTGTAGAAGATAACACTGCTAGATAGTATCATGTTTAAAGCACGTGAACGCAGACGGGACTTGCTGCTTTGGCGCACAGAAATAGATGGAAATACCACCCCACCCCCGTAGGATCTTAGATTATGTTTTCTTTTCATTTCTGGCGGTTGTAAATAAACTGAACATATACAGTAGGTTTTTGTCAGGCTCCCAGAAGGACAATTTGATTTTATAGCACATCCTAGACTGACAGCTAGAAACTGTTCTGCACCACCTCAGTACAAACAAAATTAGCTTCTCACAATATTTTTGCAGATGTTAAAGGCCATTGATAGAATGAAACCAGATGACTAAAGTAATACATTTGGAATGATTGGGTTTCAGTTTCTACCAGCTTAAAGACACAAAAATCTTTTTCCTCTCTTGCTGGCATCCCCCCAATGCATTATTTTTTGTAATGTACCATGTTCTAAAAAAAATATGAAGAAAGTCTGAAAATGATGCCGGCACATTTGTTGGCTGATGAAAACCTCACGTGTGACAAATCTCTCATTTGAGAGGGAAGGCTGTTGCATCAATCATTCAGAAACCTTCCTGCTTTAATCAAAATTCAATCTGTGCATTTTGATCATGGTTCAAACTTTTGCAATCATTTCATGAGATTGTGTTTTCAGATACATTCTGATGGCGTGCTAGTGCTTGCTTTTTTCTCCTCAAAATTAAAATGAAACAAAAAGAATCTAGTTGCGGCAAAGCAAGTGGATCTATCGATTTGAATGTGCAGCACCGTGTACTGCTGAAGGTAATGCTAGAGACACTGACAAATACAGCCACGTCCTGTTCATTTACTTTCCCTAATAGCAATATGCAGCTGTACTCAACAAACAGAAATTATTTTCTAGCACGATCACAGTTGCACAACAGCCCACATTTAATCAAAAACCTAATCATTCTTTTTAGACCAAGTACATATAAAGCTTTATGCCGAGAACAATTGATCACTGTTTGTTTTTCCTCTTAAATAGTTTTCTTCTTAGTGCTATATGACATCGATCAGCTGACGACATCGGTCCAGAGTACTTAAGTAGCCGTAGATATCTTGCCACAGCATCTGTTACTGTTGTCATCTGCAGTAGGACCAAAATAAATCTATTTTCATGCAGAAAACTGCTTTTGGAAATTATTGTCCTCGAAGATTTGACGAGGTGTCCTCGATGGTCGATACACACTCGGGTTGCTCGAGATGCTTTATTTTATTTGGTCACTATGTTTCTCCATTCCATTTGAAAGTATGTATCCGAGGCTGCACCATTGTCTTTGCTCTCATGCCCCATCTCTGTTTTGGGGCAAGTGTACTTGTGCACTTCTATTTTACAAGGTGTGTGCATTTTGTGATTAATCTGGATTGTATTCTTTTGCAGTTATTTATGCTGTAGTATGTGAGTGGGTATGGCACAGGCTACAGTGAGTGTGTTGCATGTACTAAAGATCTGTCATGTTTGAAAGCGTTAGACTGAAGTCTGAAATGTGAACTGCAACAGAGCTGATTGATTGATTGATTGATTTTAGCTTTTGTATAGCGCATACTGTCACCCTACTGGCATCCTGGTGTGTAGTATGCCTGTAGACTGGGGTTGGTAGGGGTTTTGTGCATCATGAGGGAAAATGTACATGCTTGAAGTCAAATAGATCAGTTTGGGATGGGTTTAACTGACTGCTACTTCAAAGACTTTGAGATGAAAAATGCTCCTCATGCCGACAGAATAGAAAATGGAAGATAAACAGAATCCATGATGAACACCACTAAAGTTCTTTCACTTAACACGCAGACATTTCATTGCATCAGTCAAGTACTATAGCAACACCATCAGTAAAGCTGCCAACAGGGGAAAAACAGGCATCAAAACAATCAAGCACCGAAGCATTCTTTTGCCAGGCAATCCAATTCCACATTCGACGGACAATAGGATCAACCCTTCTTCAAAGAAAACATTCAAAAGATCTGTCAGCACAATGACACCACCAAATACGGCTTTTCCTCTGACACTACAACCTCGATGCTGCAACTCTCAATGATCATCATTCAATCTATGGTCTCTCAAAATTCTCACAGATCCTCAGCTCCCTCAAAACCACAGTCTCTGAGGATGATCTCTTGCCTCTTCCTTCTTCAATGTGATCCTTGCAGAAGCTATACCACCCCTATTCATGATCTCCAGTGTGTTACTCACTGAAGGCATCATTCCTGAAGCCCACAAGACTTCTAAATCCTCCCACTCTTGAAGAAACCCACATCTACCTTGATGGCATTGCCAACTACTGGTCCATCATCATCTTTCTTTCACTGGCAAGAGCAACAAAAAAAGCAGTCTATAAACAACTTCAAGATCACAACAGCACAATCATCAAATGCATGACTATAAATCCGGTTTCAGATCATGCTGCAGCATGGAGGCAGCTAACTTACAAATCATAGATGGTGTGTTCCAGGCCATGGATTAAAATGACCTCTGTCTTTTGTGATTCCTGGAAATATCCGCTGTGAACCATCACAACTCTCATCTTCATGCTGAAGTCTCAACTGGGATTCATGGTAAACGATCTCATCTGGATCTCCTCCTACCTATCTAACTGGCAGAGTTCTTTTACATGTGCAGCACTAGGTCCCAGAATATTCCTCTCACATGTGAGTTTCTCCAGGAGAAGCCTTTGTCACCACAACATGAAGCCCCTTGGTGCTCTAGTCACAGAGGAACAAAATCACTAATGCTATGTGAACACATGAATATCTGAAGGTCTGCTCTGCTCAGACATCCTCAAGCATTGCTTGTACCTCATCCAGATGTAGAAGTCGGGCACCTGGTTAAAGCTCTACTCCACCGACAGAGAAATCCGAACATTCGCATTGAACATCAAGCAGCAACTACTGAAAATGTGGCCCGTCAACATGAACCTGGATGGATTCAAACGTCAACTCAGAAGTCACTCAGATACACCTTCCACACTGACTGATCTTACCCCGAAAGAACACATCAAAAAAACCTAAGACAGCCTGGTGCCAGCTCACTCTACTAAAGTGAAACGATTTATCACAGCACAGAAAGCGATTTCAGAACAGCCAGTCAAAACCTCATACACTTGCCTCTGGAGGGTGGCAAAACCCTGCTCCACACTCTCTCCTTAAGAGAAGTCCATATGCAGCAGTATGCCTCAACGAGAGCCCAAAGTAATATGATCACATCGCCCATACCCTGATGAAACCCCACTGGGTCCTCTTGCATCATCTTTTCACCAAATGCATTAAATTCAAAGTCATCACGATCAGCTGAAGTAAGGAAAAAGCTGAAGACCCACCTTTTAAGAACAATCTATAACGAATCAGGGAAGTTCAGTTACTCACTAAGAAATGAGTTGCCCTTCCGTCTGCACGTTTAGCCTTGTGCCCTAATAAGAACTCCTCTGCCTTAGGGCAAGGTTTGTGCTCTATAAATAGCACATACATTATGACATAAATACATTCATAAAAGTAAACCTTTTATTCATTTTATCTTCCCTGAACTACTCCTTCGAACTCTTGCTTATCCCCTATTTAAATACTGCTCTTCTTTGTAAGTGGGTCCGTCTAAATACCTCACTACTCCTTTGCGTTCCATACAGAATGCGTACATCCAACTCCAGAATTCTTTTTCACCTCGATCTTCTATCTTTCTCCACCAGCTGCAATTACTCTGTGTCTTTCTCATCAAAACTCAAATAAACTTTATATGTATTGTCTTTAAATTCTATAATTTTCTTCTCCTTTTTTACTTATCTTCTCTGAATGTATCTTTTTTTACCATTCAATTTCTTTGAGCTGCTCATGCGTGTCTGCTATCTACACCCCTTTCCCATTACACATGCCCACATATTTGCTCATTGAAATGACTTTCTTCTTTGCTGTAGAATCTTCTACTTTGTAATAATTTGACAGTTTGGTAAAAGATCATGTACTGCCTACCTGTCCTACATGCTAACCTTACCTTGATTCTGTCTTTCTTCAGCCGTGCTGCTTCTTGTGTACATCCCTTTGGATAAAAACATTATATAAAATCGAATTAATTGATGGTCACCGTGAAGTCAGTCTGTCTGTCTGCAGAAATGTGCTGGATTGCCTCAAATTTGTATCCTATCAACTGTGGATGGAGAAGGAACATGACCCACGGAGAAATATGTTCAGCCTCCATCATTTACGTACTTCCCTTCTTTTTGAAGACATGCTGTGTGATATGCTGGGTAATTTGTGGTATGCATGAAGAATGTGCTGTATGAAGGACTTCGTCTGTCAGAGTGATGGACAGAGAATACTGACGGCGAGTTACAAAGTGGACAAAAGGAGGAGGCTAGCAGCCTTCAGCAGAAGCGGGAGAGAGTACACTCTGTCCTCAAATGCCACCTTTAAAAAAAATATATCTTTACTGTTAGGCTATATGCTTAAGTTGCATACAAAGGAGGGGGCAATTAATATTGTTTTCTCTCTGAAGAGTAAAATCTGCATGATTGGTTGTTGGATATAAATTGTTGTGATTGGCATTTTTAGCAGATGATGAGTGCAATTTCCTCTGATAATGGAGTAGCACAATCAAAGTTCCGGGTTATATTGAAAATTAAAGGTCACCTTTTTATCACTATTGTTCATTGCTTGTCAGTGGAATCCACATTTATAAAGCTTCTGTTATGCAACACGTTTCCCAGTGCAAGGTACTGTGGGCCTTGGTGACCGTCCTGACTCCATCGGAAGCGGCCGCTCCCCAAGCTCCCTGGTCTTACCTGGTATCGTTGGGCTCTCTCGCATTGCTTGTTGCTATTAAGAATTGCTGCCTGCCTAGATTGCTGCATGCTTAGTTTTCATTTCATAGCTTGTGCATTGTAATACCATAGCGCTCTATTGCTGATTTGCGCAGTGTAATTGTCATAGCGCTTTATTGCTCATTGCTACATTATCGTAGCGCTCACATTGGATTATTGAAAATAATTACCAGTGCCTAATTGTCCCGGTGCCACTGCCCACAGCGTATTCCCACTTTGGGCCCCAACCTGTTTCTGTTTTGTTTTTGCTGCCATCCATTTTGTTGTTGTGCCTCGGAGCCCGTCCCCTCCACCCTGCTCCCGCCTCCCAGCTGCTCCTCCCTCCCACTGACTGATAAGGCTCGCCCCGTCTTTACTAGAGCTGTGACCGTCCTGACTCCATCGGAAGCGGTCGCCCCCCACGCTCCCTGGTCTGCCCTGGTATCGTTGGGCTTTCTCGTATTGCTTGTTGCTATTAAGAATTGCTGCCTGCCTAGATTGCTGCCTGCTTAGTTTTCATTTCATAGCTTGTGCATTGTAATAACATAGCGCTCTATTGCTGATTTGCGCAGTGTAATTGTCATAGCGCTTTATTGTTCATTGCTACATTATCGTAGCGCTCACATTGCATTATTGAAAATAATTACCAGTGCCTAATTGTCCCGGTGCCACTGCCCACAGCGTAATCCCACTTTGGCCCCAACCTGTTTCAGTTTTGTTTTTGCTGCCATCCATTTTGTTGTTGTGCCTCGGAGCCCGTCCCCTCCACCCCGCTCCCGCCTCCCAGCTGCTCCTCCCTCCCACTGACTGATAAGGCTCGCCCCGTCTTTACTAGCGCTGTGACCGTCCTGACTCCATCGGAAGCGGTCGCTCCCCACGCTCCCTGGTCTTCCCTGGTATCGTTGGGCTCTCTCGCATTGCTTGTTGCTATTAAGAATTGCTGCCTGCCTAGATTGCTGCCTGCTTAGTTTTCATTTCATAGCTTGTGCATTGTAATACCATAGCGCTCTATTGCTGATTTGCGCAGTGTAATTGTCATAGCGCTTTATTGCTCATTGCTACATTATCGTAGCGCTCACATTGGATTATTGAAAATAATTACCAGTGCCTAATTGTCCCGGTGCCACTGCCCACAGCGTATTCCCACTTTGGGCCCCAACCTGTTTCTGTTTTGTTTTTGCTGCCATCCATTTTGTTGTTGTGCCTCGGAGCCCGTCCCCTCCACCCCGCTCCCGCCTCCCAGCTGCTCCTCCCTCCCACTGACTGATAAGGCTCGCCCCGTCTTTACTAGCGCTGTGACCGTCCTGACTCCATCGGAAGCGGTCGCCCCCCACGCTCCCTGGTCTGCCCTGGTATCGTTGGGCTTTCTCGTATTGCTTGTTACTATTAAGAATTGCTGCCTGCCTAGATTGCTGCCTGCTTAGTTTTAATTTCATAGCTTGTGCATTGTAATACCATAGCACTCTATTGCTGATTTGCGCAGTGTAATTGTCATAGCGCTTTATTGTTCATTGCTACATTATCGTAGCGCTCACATTGCATTATTGAAAATAATTACCAGTGCCTAATTGTCCCGGTGCCACTGCCCACAGCGTAATCCCACTTTGGGCCCCAACCTGTTTCAGTTTTGTTTTTGCTGCCATCCATTTTGTTGTTGTGCCTCGGAGCCCGTCCCCTCCACCCCGCTACCGCCTCCCAGCTGCTCCTCCCTCGCTCCGCCCCCCTCCACTATCTACATATGTCAATGCAACAGACGCGCAGCGTCCACGCGCAGCGTGCGCGCCCTATGCGCGCCGAAGGCGCGCCAAAGGTAAGCCCGTCTACGCCCGTCCACGCCTGGACCGCGCCCAGCGCCAGACCCCCTGGCCCCCGCAAACTCCTCTCCACCCGCATAACGTACGACTCCACTACCCTCTCAGCACTCAACCCCGGCAGTCTCCCAGACTGCTACCAAACCGCCCCAGGACACACCCATGGACCCTTCACCTGCCACTCCTGCAAATTCGACTACATCAGGACCCACACCAAATCCACAGAGCTCCGACACTAACCACCTGAAGTGCATCCTGCTCAACACCCGCTCGGTCCACAGACACGCCATTGAACTTTGGAACCTACTCGACACCACATCGCCGGACGTCGCCTTTCTTACAGAAACATGGATGAACGCCTCATCAGCGCCCGACATCGCCATAGCCATCCCGGACGGCTACAAGATCATCCGAAAGGACCGCATCAACCAAACAGGAGGAGGAATCGCCATCGTTCATAAGAACACCGTCCGCATCACGACCAGTTCCGATGACTACCTCACAACCGCCGAACACCTTCACTTCCAGATCCACACCGACCCCAAGACCACACTCAGAGGCACCCTCATCTATAGACCACCCGGACCCCGCACACAATTCAGCGAAGACATCACTGACTTCATCAGCCCTCACGCCCTCCCCTCCGAGGACTACATCCTACTGGGAGACCTCAACTTCCACCTGGAAAAGAACTACGACAGCAACACCACCACCCTTTTGGACAACCTCGCCAATCTCGGACTCAAACAACTTGTTGACACTCCCACCCACTTTGCCGGGCACACGCTCGACCCAATCTTCACTTCCAGCAAGCACATCTCCTTTAACCACACCACAGCTCTCCATTGGATGGACCACAGCTGCGTTCACTTCAACTACAAAAAGACTACGACCCACAACCACCCACAACCAATTCCACGGAGAAACTGGAATAAAATTACCACCGACCAGCTCTTCACATCGCTTCACCAATACCCTCCTGCAAAATCATCGGACCCAAACCAAGCAGCCACCAACCTCACACAATGGATCACCCACAGCGCTGACGAATTAGCACCCTTGAAAAACCACCAAATCAAGCAAGGCAGCAAAAAAGCCCCCTGGTTCAATGATGACCTTAAGAAATCCAAGAAGATCTGTCGCACCCTCGAGAAAGCCTGGCGAAAAACCCCAACCACCGACAACCTCACCACCTTCAAGAACGCCACCCGCAAACACCACCAACTGATCCGATCCTCCAAGAAATCAGCATTCAAGGATCGACTCAACAACAACGCCCACAACAGCAAAGAACTATTCAACATCGTCAAAGAGTTTACCAACCCCACCGCCGGCACCAACAACATCAATTCATCTCAAGACCTCTGCGACTCTCTAGCCTCGTTCTTCCACAACAAAATCGGTGACATACATAACAGCTTTGGAGACCAACCCACCCCACCTACCTCCGAACTAAAACGCCCCTCCAACAACCTCTGCGCCTGGAACCCAATCACCACTGAAGACACCATCCGCCTGATGAACTCCATCCACTCAGGATCACCAACCGACCCATGTCCCCACCACATTTTCAACAAAGCAGACTCCATTATTGCACCCCATCTCCGAGACATCATCAACTGCTCCCTCAACTCCGCCACCTTCCCGGAAAGCTGGAAACACGCCGAACTCAGCGCCCTCTTGAAGAAACCTACAGCAGACCCCACTACACTTACGAACTACCGCCCCATTTCGCTCCTCCCATTCCCTGCCAAAGTCATTGAGAAAGCCGTCAACAATCAACTTGCCGCCTTCCTCGAATCCAATAAATCCCTCGACCCCTCACAGTCCGGCTTCCAAGCCAAACATAGCACAGAGACCGCCCTCATCGCAGCAACAGACGACATTCGAACTCTACTAGACAATGGAGAAACTGCTGCCCTCATCCTTCTCGACCTCTCCGCAGCCTTCAACACAGTCTGTCATAAGACCCTTATACAACGCCTCAGCAACGTCGGAATACAAGGAAAAGCATTGGACTGGATAATCTCGTTCCTCGCCGGAAGAACCCAGAGAGTCCACCTTCCCCCTTTTAGATCAGAGGCCACCGAAGTCATCTGCGGCGTACCCCAAGGATCTTCACTCAGTCCCACACTCTTCAACGTTTACATGAGTCCCCTCGCATCCATTGCACGCCAACATAACCTCAACATTATCTCCTACGCAGACGACACTCAGCTGATCCTATCCCTCACCAAAGACCCAAACACCGCCAAAACTAACCTACACGATGGAATGAAAGAAGTAGCCGAGTGGATGAAGAACAGCCGTTTAAAACTAAACTCGGACAAAACGGAAGTCCTCATCTTAGGATCATCCCCCTCCGCCTGGGACGACTCATGGTGGCCACCGGCCCTGGGAACCGCACCCACACCAACGGACCACACACGTAACCTGGGCTTCATCCTGGACTCCTCCCTCTCAATGACCAGACACGTCAACGCCGTCTCATCATCATGCTTCAACATCCTACGCATGCTCAACAAAATCTTCCGTTGGATTCCCACCGAAACAAGAAAAACGGTCACCCATGCACTGGTCACAAGCCGACTAGACTACGGAAACACCCTTTACGCCGGAACCACAGCCAAACTACAGAAAAAACTCCAACGCATCCAAAACGCCTCAGCCAGACTCATCCTAGTCATCCCCCGCCAAGCTCACATTTCCGGTCACCTGAAAGACCTCCACTGGCTCCCCGTCAACAAGAGAATAACGTTCCGCCTCCTCACCCACGCACACAAAGCCCTCTACAACCTAGGACCCGAATACCTCAACACACGCCTGTCCTTCTACACCCCCACCCGCCAACTTCGATCGTCCAATCAAGCCCTCGCCGTAATGCCACGCATCCAAAGATCCACCATGGGAGGAAGATCCTTCTCCTACTTAGCGGCCAAGTCCTGGAACTCCCTCCCCACCCACCTCCGCCTCACACAGAACCACCTCTCCTTCAGAAAACAACTAAAAACTTGGATATTTGATAACTAAAGCTCCCCCCTCCCTCAAGCGCCTTGAGACCCTATGGGTGAGTAGTGCGCTATACAAATTTAAACTTGACTTGACTTGACTTGTTTATGGCATTTTAGCACAGGGCATAGCAGCAGGCAACCTTGCTGTACAGCCCTACGCCAAAGTACAAGGGCAGGCATGCATGGTATTTAAGCAATGCAGTCAATTCCTGTCCCATCTGCATGCTCTGGCACCATTTTGGCAGTCTAGCGCCAATGTAGGCACCATTGCACCATGCAAGGGTGCCTCCATTGCATGCAGGATTGCATTTGTGCAGGAAGGTGCACCTTCCTGCACAAAAACAATGAGATGAGGTGTTTTCCACTTTCTGTGTGTGCTGCAGAAAACAAGGAGAAATTAATATATTTCTCTTTGTTAAGCTTTACCTCGAGAGGCATACGGATTCGATGCTCAGCCATACATTCTAGCTATGCTAGACTTATTGCAGTTCCTCATTTTCAAAGACAACAGAGAGGAGACTCTTCCTTCATTGTTAAAGGGGCAGTTCTGTGGAATCAGGTGCCTGTACAATTGAGGTCCATCTCTGAGGAAATCACATTTATAAAGGATCTGGAAACACTCTTATTCATACTTGAGCGATGACAGGATTCCACCCGGACACTCTTTCTGAGTAGCTGTGGGCTATGGAAGAATCCTTAATTTATTCATTCATTCAGGTTTACATCACTTTGTAAATCTCGGGCAGCGTCAAATTCCATGTGTGTTGCATTGGAAAACCCACCGCAACACCCATGGAACGCCTCCTGGGCGCAGAGTACGGTGAAGCAGCGATTAGCGCTACGTCGCCTTATTCATGATTTGTGAAACCACTCAAAGCCGTGCAGCCTTGTGTCAGGCATGTACCACTTTACATTGTGCAAAAGTGATTCAAGGCTGTCATAAATAAGCCCCTTTATTCCCAAACTATACTGCCAGATAATGGAAGTCTCTCAGGCTGCAGCGTTAAGGAAATGTTTGAGTTGCCTGCTTTTCCGGATCTCCAATCTGCCATCACTACACAGAGATTGATCATCCTCTCCAGAGAAATGCAATGTGTGAAGGAAGGCAAGTGACTATACTACTGTACTGCTGTGAGAAAGAATGCAGAGTCCCTTGAAGTACACAAAGGATATACAAAAGTGAAACATGTATGATATGTAGGAAAATAGTGTTTAAAACACAGACTTGTTTTCGGCTGTTTAGTTACCATAGCTAGGCCGAATTAGGCCAAAGTACACGTGTAAATGTTGTGCATTCGCAATAAGTTTCATTTAGCTTTCAGAAAATCAGAGAAATTCAGCTCCAACTATGGTCTGTCTCTGTATGTGAAGTAACGTTTTTTCTCCCAGCCTCCTCAGCTGAAGGATGTGCTTTTGCAACATTACATTGTTATGAACTCGTAGTGCTGAACAGTGCCTTTTGTTAAGTTGCTTTTCTCATAAAATGCCATTTTCAAGTAGGTATTTTGAAACTTATCAGCCTTATTGGTTTAATGAGCAAGTACCAATTCACTAGTCCTTTTCTACGTAAAAGCATTCCATGAAATTGTGCTCTGTCTTTGTCTGTAACATAAAGATATGCTACATGGGGAACAGTTAGATCAGATCATTCATTTCTTTTTCCTTAGAGGGCCAGATGCTGCGTGGGCTTCTTCTTGTTAATTTGACTATATTCTAATGTGATGTGGCTATTAGATTTCTACGGCATATTACATATTTTCATGTATTAATAACATTATCTTCTGATTCTAACATACTTTCTTTAATGATATATCATTTACATAAATCTATAAACTGGGACAGGAAAAAGCCTAATTATGAACATATTGCCTAATGGTCTGGACTGATTGTTTAGGGACAGGATTCTTCCTTTCCTGCAAATTGACCCTCCTTAATGTTATGTGAAATCACATCAATGAAGTAGGAAAATGTTGCAAATTAAAAAGTTACTGTATGGTACGCATGCCATGCCAGTTTTTGTTATAAAATAAAATTTTTATTTATCATTTCATGCACTTTTCTTAGTAGATAGGCACAATGCTGTGACTTGAAGGGGAGCAAGGTGTTGGACACCTATAAGGCCTGACATATGAACGCACTGTGGGGCATATTATCAAGGGGGGGGGCGATAGGAAATTATCGCCGCTAAGCGGCGATAATTCTATCGCCCTATTGCCCTATTAGCAAGCTGTTGCGAACAGCAGTTAGCGACAGCTTGTAGGCGATAGCGAGCGGTTTGGGGCCCGCCTTGCATGTCAGCCATATTTATCGCTAATGACATGCAAGGTGTGCGTACCCAACCTGTACTAGCAGTCACTAACATCACTATCACCTATTACCAACACAGGCGTAGCGATGGAAATATTCGCGCTAAGCGTGAATATCTCCAAAAACTAACGCCTGCTCAGACCAGTTCTTAGCCATTATATCCAAATGGAGGTGGATATAATGGCTAAGACCCTGTTAGCGATAATGTGTGAATATCGCTGTATTCTCAGCTATATTCACGGATTTTGCCGCTATCGCCGGGAATTTTATCGCTTTTGAGATAAACGTTGCTAATAGCACGTTATCTCAGCGATAAAATCCGGTGATGCGCGGCGATAAAAAAATTGCATCTCAGCCTACTTAGCGATAAATATCGCTATTTGTTGATAATATGCCCCTGTATTCTGTATTCTACAGTGCCATCATATAAAAAATATTATAGAGTCATAGTGACCACTGCCTACATTAATATAGTCATTGTTAGTCATGCAGCATTACTGCTATAAAACAGGAAATGGACAGATGCCATCTATATGATGCTGCACTTAACTGAACTGTCTTAACCCAGAGTTGCTAAGTGACCTGGGAGGAATGAAACGGTCAGAACATCCCTGTGCAGCATTGCACTGGAGCACACAGAGGCGCCAGGCCAGGAGATAGCAGCAGAGATGTGATTGCAGCAAAAACAGGAGAGAGGCGGAGCTGCTGGACAGCCCAGCGTGTTTCTGGCAGGGAGCGTGGAGAGAGGTGCTGGTGCAGCATGCAGCCTGCGAGAGGACATGAATCCAGCGAAGGTCCCCCTGAAGTAGCAAGTAGTTGATGACTGAGAACGCTGGGAGACTCTTGAGCGGTGCTGAGGAGCATGAGTGAGATGGCAATACACGTGCAACAATGCCCTCCCGCTTTCCTCCACTGTGCCTTGGATGAGAAGGAGCGAGAATGAATTGCTCTAGCAAGACTAAGCCTGAGAAAGGGTTTGGGGGTGAACAGCAGAGTATCAGTGGCAACAAACTGCATTTGGTTATGGACTGGGTGTGGAAATTTAAAAAAATTAATACAAATATAAAACAGGAAATTGCAGATATTCCCTTGCTCGAAGTAAAAACTGACCTATCCTGGGAAAGGTCAGAAAAAGTCAGGCCCTGTTGAAACAAACATTTGAACAGTGAAAGATGGTTTAAGAGACAGTGACTGGTGCGTAGTATAGGCTTGGTCCCATCCAGGTGAAAACCAGGTCAACAGATCTTGAAAAAGAAAATGAAATATGAAAATTAAGGTATGGACTTACACTCTTCTATGTAGAGACCTAAAGGTACTAAATAGAGCCAAGAGAAAAGTCTGAGGAAATCTTTTACACATTGCCTCTTTAGATAAGCCTGACTGTTCTGTGCTAAGCTACCAGAGGGTGAGCATAAATACCCTAACTAGAGTGGTGGTTCCTGCTTTTAGAGGGTGCATTCTCTGACAACCAGAAACCCCATTTTTGACAGATGGTAATTTAGGGAAGGCCTTGACTTCGATGAGACCAGCCAATCCATGTCTTTTTTTGGATACAGTTACCTTTATCCCCCATAGGGAGGGTGTCTACAGTGAAAGTGCTGACCATTCCTAGACTTCTATATTTTTTGCTGCCTCACCAGTTTTACTGAATAAGCCATTTTCACAGAGCTGCAGTGATTACTTGCAGCCCTCCTATGGGGCACCGGGAGACATAGAGTGCCAATCAACACTCTGTACACTCCACTGCAGGAAGGGGGGTTGGGACGCCTAATTATGAACTTTATTACTCAGCAGCTCAACTGCAATGGCCTCTGTTCTATCTGGGAGAATTGCAGAGTCCTGAATGTACTATGGCTAGACAGGAGCCAAGTGACCACGCATTATTGGAGTGGCTTCAGAACATCCCTGAGGGACATTCATAATGTACTACTGAACTTAGCACTCTGGTGTTGGAGAAATGTTGTACACAGAGATATGAAGGTAGTACCTTATGCCCCTATTCTCCTGCTGTCAGTTGGTCCTCTCTACGGACAGGTTATGGAATCACACCAAATTGGTGGTTGGATGGCCAGAGGACTAGAGCAATGGGGGAACGGGAAGAGGATGTGAAGCTATGCACATTTCTGGTATCCAATTTTTATTTTTCAGGAATACATTTTCCCTTTGCATTTGGCCCTACATGGGATGGGGGGCAAGATGTGGGAAATAGAGTATGATCTGCCCTAGAGAGGATGAGATAGGTTTTTACAGAATTATGTGGGGCGCTGACCAAAGGATCTGGTATCCTGGCAATGCGGGTTCACAGGGGGTGGTGGGAAGACTGACTAGCAATAGAAATACTAGAGATTTTGTGGGGGCGATGCTTGGGCTCCATCTAGATGGTATCTGGGAATGCTCACTTTCATTTCACCCAGTCAATTGTGTATATTATGCATAACTCTCCCTCGACAAGATACGTAAAATGTACATTGGCACCAGATCCTTATGTCCTAGGTGCCATGCAGAGGATGCAGATTTTGTGCACATAGTGTAGACTTGCCAAGTAATAAGCACTCTCTGGAGCGAGATCATGCAATGTACTTCCGATGTGACTGCCTCTATTTTACCGCAGAATCCACTTAGATGTTTGCTTGGTATGGGGGATGTGACTAAGAAGACGAGCCAACTTGCTGACTTTCAGAACCTGGCTCTGGTGCTGCTATGCATCACATAGCAATGACATGGAAAATCGTCAATAGACCAGTGGCAGAAAGATGCGGTGAGGTGAGTGTCAGCAGAGATGGTGGTGCCTGCAGATACTAGAGCAAGGGGTGGGAGGTGCTGTTATATGGACCAGTGGGAGATTTATATTGAGAGACTAGACCAATTACCAGAAACATAGCCAGCGTGAGTGGAGAGATCAAATGGAGTTATGTGGCTGTGAGAAGCGTATGAGCATGCTGCCAAGATAGGTATGGGAAAAGCCTAGGTAACAAAATGCAAGAAATTGAGAAGGTGCTATGTGCCAGGCTCGGAGATGAGTTTCAAGACACGCAGGGTCATATTCTCAAGGAAGTGGCAGAGCGAGGCATTAGCCTTCTTGGCTTAACGCCTCTCTCCGCCACTTCGGAAACGCATGGCTGCACCCTATTCTAAAGGATAGGGGTGCAACCTCGCATTTCCCCCTGCGATGGCGCTAAGTTTCACAACTTAGCGCCAATGCAGGCACCCTTGCACCAGAGTGCAAGGGTGTTTGCAAGCAGGGAGGTTTGTTTATGTGCAGGAAGGTGACCCTTCCTGGTCTTAAGTTTGGAGCTACCTCCTACTTATGCTGCCCTTGTGAATAGGAAGTAGCGTTTCAATGGGTGTTGTGGTAAAAAGCCCACCGCAACACCCACTGCACGCCCCTTACAAGCTACAAACAGCATGAAGGGGGCCCTATTCACAAGGCAGCGTTAAACCACTTAACGTGGCTTAACGCTGCCTTGTGAATAGGGCTAAGCCCTTATTGCCACAGCAAAGTCACTGAAAGTGATGCTGTGGTGGAGAATATGCCCCACAGTGAGGAGAAGTAAGATTGACAATGGGTGAGTCCATATACTGACCATATACTGAGACCTCACTGTGTTCTGGGGTCAGCATTCTAGTCTCCCTCACTTTCTCGGCATAAAAGTCACATACATCGAGTTGTTGATCGTGAGAGTGTGATTGTATTTCTTTGGCTGCTAAATTGCTGTTTATACGTTTTTATTAAGATATAACCAATTTTTAACAATTTTAAAAACAAAAACAATCATCATATTGAATATTTTTGTACCTTGTCATTGCCTCAGCATTGACCCAGTGGTGTTCGCTTGTTGGAGTGAGCCTGCTGTGTTCTGGGGTCAGCTAACAATAGAAGGTATGGCCTCTCACCAGTAAGGCTAGGCCCATCAAACAAAACACCACTAGCATTGCCAATCGTCTGCATGAGCGAGAAAAAAGCCATCCGCTGCGCTACTAACTGAAAGAACAAGTCATTATAAATCTTCCAATCTGGCATACAAAGCGAACCACAGAGATAAGAAAGAAGCAGTAAAACACCGCAAGGATGGCTGCTTGTGCCCCCCAAAAGAAAGACATAAAATGAGTCTTGGAGACAATAAATATTTGGAGAAAAAGAGATCGGCTGATCTCATCATAGAAAGCTGTTGGTCCTGATGAGAACCCCTTACTAACGCTTCGGTTTGAAACGCATCGACCACGTATTGTATCACAACAAGTGCAGCAAAAAGAAAGATCCCCCTTATCTCATCATAAGTGTTTGGATAAATGTATCTAATAATGAGATTAAGTTCCACGAGCAGAGGGTTGTTTAATAACAGGCATTGTTGATTTCAAGAGGTTTATCCAGTGAATTGTAAATAAGCAATTTTTCTATGTAAACATTTGTCATGTTTGTGTTTGATCATTTTGTATAAATAATGTTTTTGTCTTTATGTTGCAATTAGGTAATGTCAAAAAAGTATTTCTGTTTGTGTTTTGTATAAATGTAAAAAGGTGGGTGTGGGTTGTATGTAAGAGATGTGCAGAGTATATGATCTTAGTATTGATATAAAAGAAAAAGATAATAAGATAATGAACAATTTGAAAAATAAAAAGAATATGAAGTAAAACTTTTTGTGTCACATTGAGTCAGGGATGTGTCCCAATTAGAGACTAAGGAAATAAATAGTGAACAGTATTGGCAATTATAGTGGTGTTTTGTGTTCTGGGGTCAGCATTCTAGTCTTCCTCACTTTCTCGGCATAAAAGTTGTTGATTGTGAGTGTGTGATTGTATTTCTTTGGCTGCTAAATTGCTGTTTGCACATTTTTATTAAGATATAACCACTTTTTAACAATTTTAAAAACGAAGACAATCCTCATATTGAATATTTTTGTACCTTGTCATTGCCTCAGCATCAACCCCGCAGTATTCACCTGTTAGAGTGATCCCGCTGTGATTTGGGGTCAGCATTCTAGTCTCCCACACTTTCTCTGCATAAAAATCATGCTGGCGCCAAAGGCAAGCCTGTCTGTGCTCGTCCGTGAACCGGCCGCACACAGCACCAGCCACGCTTCAAATTTTGAAACGGATACCAGGGGATACAGGTATACTAGCCCTCAATTACGAGCTATAGGTAAGCTGGGAGGAGGGACTGGTGGGAACAAGTGGGCAGGGGTGGATGGGATGATAGCAAACCTAGCAAGAGGGGCTACCCTTAGGTGTGGGCTTAATGTTAGATCCCTGCCCAAGCACTACATGGAGGTCCAATTATTGCTGGAAACATATATCATGGACATATTCTTCATGACAGAGACATGGACACACTCTGGATCTGATCCCGAGCTGGGACTGATTTGCCCTCCAGGCTATAAAGTACTACATAAGCCACGATTGGGTGGCAGAGGGGGTGTGATAGGGATAATTTTCAAGGAGAAATGGGATATCATCTCAATGGAGATTGATACAGTAGAGGGGATGGAACTATTTGGATTTGCAATAAAAGAGCCTCAAGGTCATATATTGACTGGCATTGTGTGCTATAGGCACCCTGGGACTGTTAGTCCTCAACAGCATCAGGAGCTAACGGAAGTCCTTAGCAACATGGCGCTTGCCCATAATAGAATGGCGATTTTAATGTATGGCCTAACGGGAGTATGGAGCTGGGCTATAGAAATATTTTTCAGTCCTGTGAAAATCTGATCCTGCAACAATGGGTCACAGAACTAACGAACAGAGAAGGGCATTCACTGGACCTAATTTTTGCAGAAAAAAATGCCATAGGAATGGAAAATATCCTACCTATGACTTGGACTGACCATTACTTGGTTAAATTCTGATTATACATCCCAAAAACAAAGAGATCAATCACTAATGTCATATAAAATCACCAAGGCAGAGAATGGAGTGGTATCTTGGAAAGGGCAGCATCATCCCCTTTATTCTTTATGGATAGGTCCCTTGATGTGGACAAACAGGTGGATGAAAATGATGTGGCCTTTTGCAAACAGATAAGCACAAGGCTTGATCAGATAGCTCCTCTGAAAAATAAAAATAAGTCAAATTTCAGCCCCCTGGTACAATGAAAAACTGAAAGACCTAAAAAAGGGCTGTAAACAGGCAGAATGGAAATGGAGAAAGGCGTTTGTAGAGGAGGACAAGGTCAACTGGAAGGCGACAATAGCTCATTATAAAAAGGAAATGAGTACTACAAAAGCAGAGTTGTTTGCAGATGCAATTCTGAAGGCGCCTAACAGCACCAGGAGTATCATCAAAATTGGGAAGAGATCTCCAACCCAGAGTGTACAAAAAATGAGACGTATCCCACACAAGAACTTTGTGATAATCTGGCCTCCTTTTTTGAGGAGAAGATTAGTAAAATCATGGACGGGCTACAAGTGGGCAATATGGCTAACATAGAGGGCAAAAGTAATATGAATAGGAAGCTGCTATCTGATCAGAAGGAGGAGTGGATTGGGATGGTTACCCCTGGCACACTGAATTGTTTTGAAACTCCATCGGAGGAGAATTTTAATAAAGCAGCCCTTAGTGTCTCCTTGGGATCCCCCTTGGATCCCTTACCTCACAGAATATTGAAAGCACTGGATTCTGAACTTTTCCCTGTGCTTAGAGTGATTTGCAATCAATCTCTTAACAGCAGGACAGTGCCTAGCTGCTGGAAACAAGCAATAGTAACTCCACTTTTGATAAAAGCATCGCTTGATCCAGCTTGCCCAAAAAACTAAGGGCCTATATCCCTTTTACCTTACCCAGTGAAGATCATGGAGCGATTAGTCTGTAAGACACTTTCATAGTTTCTATAATCCAATAACAAATTAGAGCATGTGCAATTTGCATTCCATCCAAGACACGGGACAGAGACTGCCCAGAGGACTGCTCTAGTCGACCTCAGAATGCGAGTGGACAGGGACCAATCAGCTATACTGATTTTGCTGGACCTGTCCACCGCATCCGATAGGGTCAATCATGAAGTACTACTGGCTAGGTTCACTAGAGTTGGAGTAGAGGGCCTGGCACTGAAATGGTTTCAATCCTACTTAGCAAACAGACGACAGGCAGTAGCCCTCCCTCCCTATCATTCAGAATTCACAAATGTTCAATATGGTGTTCCACAAGGGTCCGCGATTAGCCCAATTTTGTTTAATATCTATATGAGCCCATTGACGGCTGTCATCAAGTCACATAATGTTAACCTGGTAAATTATGCGGATGACACACAACTTATCTTCTAGCTGGAAGGTAATCAGTCGTTATCTTTGGAAGACTTCCATTCGTGTATGCACGACATTGCACAATGACTGAAAGAAAACTACTTACAATTTAACTGTGACAAGACGGAAATCTTATGCTGTACAGGTGGGAAAGCCCACTTCTCACTCCCTACTAGGTTCTGGCCTATCGCCACGGATGCACCCCCTATACCTTCCAAGATGGTTGTAAATCTGGGAGTTAGTTTGACACTAAACTGAGTTTAGAAACTTATGTGTACAAAACAGTTGGGATTTGCTTCGGAAGGTTCTCCCACTGTTACCTATACAGGCAAGAGCATTGATAGTCAGGAGTCTCATCGTGAGCCGACTGGATTACTGCAACTCTTTGCTGCTAGATTCTGGTTGGGAGACTCCAGAGGATCCAGATAATAGCGGTCAAGCTAGCCTTAATGAAACCAAGACGTTTTTCAGCCTCTCAGGCTCTGTCATAGCTCCATTGGCTCCCAGTTTCATAGTCTCACAGAGGATACATTTTAGGTTTCTATGTATTGTCTTTAAGGCTTTGCATGGATCTGGCCCTTTACCATTGCAAATTAAATTTGAATGGTACGTGCACTCTCGTAATCTCCGTTACTACTCAGCTAAATTGGGGAGAGCGCCCAAATTTAAAATGGTAGGATCTGGAGGAAGGGCTTTTAGTGTTGCAGCGGCAGGGCTTTGGAAACAACTCACAAATTTTCTCAGACAGATGGAATATCTGATGCAGTTCAGGAAGAAACTAAAGACATGGCTTTTTCCTAGAGAATGAATTCAGTTTTTCATCTGATGTCAGGACTCTAAAAGATCAGAACAGTAAAGTCTGTCTATTTAGGCAGGAACCATTAATCACAGACATACAGAAGGTCAAGGCCATTACTTGGAAAGAAGCTTGGAGGTTGAGCAACTCCAAAATGGCCAACGATATACAGAGGGTGTAGTTCTAGTCTTTATCTTGTTTCACGAAATTCTACTTGGAGCGCTCAATGTAGAACATTGGCGCACTTCACCTGGGATCTTGACTGGAGCACACGCACCTCAAGTTTTCTCTTGTTGTGTTAGTTATGGTAGTGGTTTGTCGATATCCATCGGATATCTTTCGTTTGCGTCTTCCCCCTGAGCCGTATTTCTTCAGAGTGTCTTTTTGCTGATACTGCGCACTCGCGTCTCACTTCGTCGAAGTGGTGGTTGCCCAGCGTATATGAAAAGAAAATTCCTAACACAATCACTGCTTTGTTGTGAGCAGTATTTCAAAAATCTGATGCCGGTAGAGCATTCGAGTACAACGGCATAGTCGGAGATGACAGTTTTGGACTGCTGCTAATAAGCTAAGTACTCACAGAGTGACTATTAATATGACTTTGTGATTTGAACTATATTATTCACTGAATAGTTTGTGGCAACACATATGAAAAGACATTGTCAAGGGAATATTAAATACTCACCTGCACAGTCTGAATAAATTCGCACCTGATACCTGAAAATAGAAGAAAAGGAAAAAAAAGTTAGAGGAAAGAAACATAGGTATGTAGAACAATAATAACAATAGAGATAAGGAGACACAGTTATTTTAGGAAACATTAAATAAAACCAAATACCTTTTCCCTCAGTTATCTCCAGAATTTCATCATGCAAGATAGAGAGAGTTTGAACTCCTTAATTGCAAGAACATAAATGAAGACCAATAGAAGAGAGACAAAAGTCTACGGTTACCTGGTACGTTGTTTAGCTACAAGGAAAATATTCAAGTTAGTAGAGAGTGTAAGGAAATGTTAAGCTAAGTATATTGGTGTGTTTAGTTTTCCAGAACCCACCGTCAGAGCCAATCTATTTAGCGCTAAGGTGAAGTCGAAAATTGAAAAGCAGATAACTGCAGGCTGTCTCTTCTTCTTCTTCTTTATTATTGTATCCACTCCCCTTCCCCCCTTTGGGAGATTCTTTCAGGCACTTGTTGTATTAGGTGTCGGAGAGATTTCCCAAATAGGGCATAGGGAAAAGGTATCTCTGTTCCTGCGTAAGTATTGAATACCGCTCTGACAGAGTAAAGTGCCCAAGTATTGGAACTTGCCCCTGAACAGAAATGGAAAAAGGCATAGATCTAAAACATTTGGGAAAAGTATTAGGCCTAATACAAAAGGAGTTAGCAGCGATTAGGGAAGAGAACAGAGGATTGAGACAAGAAATGATGGATGCAAGTAAAGAAACTGTAGAGTTAGCAGCTAGAGTGACAAACAAGAATCAAACGTCTAGTCTAAGATTTCCAGGGACTGAACGGGAAACCTTGGGTTCCACATCTAGAGTGGCAACTCACGTAGTGCATTCCTTATCCCCAGTGCCTCCCTTAGTACCACCAGACCCATTAAGTAGGGATCTTCAGAAGGCCCAAATATTTATGACACAATGCTCCTTACATTTTATGTGTCGTTCTTCGATTTTTCCAGACGCACAGTCCCGCATGGCCTTCATTTTGTCCTACCCCAGTAGCGATGCTGCCAGCTGGTCTATGCCCTTGGTCACAAGGGATGACGCTCTTCTCTACAATTTTGAGGACTTTAAGAAAGAATATCACTGGCCACAGTTAATGAATTATTAGTATTGAAACAAGGCAATAAAGATCTTGTGGCGTACCTAGCCCAGTTTAATAAGATGGTAGTTGAAACAGACTGGCCGTAGAGTAAAAGAGCAGCACTCTTTTATCGCGGTTTAAAGGATGAATTGAAGATGTTTTAGCCCAGATCCCTAATCGACCCACGGATATATCAGCCTTAATAGACCTAGTTTTAGAAATTGACTTTAGACAAAGCGAAGGGAGAGGTGAGTGAAGAAAGGAATTCAGGTTCAACACTCCAAGGTTTGATAGAGCCAAGACGGAATCAACTAAGGCAGCAGAAAGTCAACCCGGAGTAGAACCAATGCAAATTGGAGTGGTGCTAGGGCCTTTAACCAAGGAAGAAAAGGAAAAAAGACGACAGAATAATCTATGGATGTATTACAGAGGCAGTGGACATTTTGTGGGAATGTGTCCTAAGAAACCTGAGATATTTTCCAAGGAAAAGGAAAACTTCAAGCAAACCCTTACACCAAGTCAACTTAGGTGGTCATTGTATATCGCAGATTATGATTTTGTGATTACCTACAGACCCGGAACTAAGAATGGGAAGGCCGACGCTCTGTCTAGGCTGAACACAGAAAAGGTAGAAGACCACCAAGAGCTATAAACAATCATTCCAGAACACAAGATTGTGGCAGTGGTGAGTAGGTCTGGGTGGGAAAATCTGTCTCGCTCACGGAATTTGTGGAATTTGGGTAATTTCACGTTCCGCAGATAACGTGAGATTGCCAAAAATTTCCCGATCCGCAACTTCGCTGAATGTGTTGCTGGTTCGCACTTCAAAATATGTGTTCATGAGATATTTCCTCCGAGCACACAAACAGCGTTCGCGAACAAGATAAAAGTATCGTGAACGGGCGGAGCAAGCAATTCCGTGTGTTCACGGAACTCTACGTGCTCGCGGAGATTTTTTACTGTTTCGCTGAGTTTTTCGTAGTGCGACTATGCACCCCAAGTGGTGAGTCAAGAAAATATCGAGGAGAAAGTAGTGAAAGCAATGTCACAAGAAGAAATGATAGAATGGGCTAAACAAGAACCACAAAGGGAAATTCGGCACTGCCTGCCATTTCATGCAGGAAAATAGTATTTGCCTAATCAAGAGTTGCAACAGATAGCTCTTGAGGAAAACCATGACAACAAACTAGCTGGTCACAAGGGAATCTTTAAAACTGAGGATTTGGTAAAAAGAAAATGTTGGTGGCCACAAATGTCTAAAGACATTGATTCCCCCGTGAGGACATTTGAGGTCTGTACTCAGGGAAAATCGGAGAGACAATCTCATAAATGGTTACTCCAACCTAAGCCCATCCCTCCACATACCTGGCATACAGTTACAATAGATCTAATAGTGGACTTACCTTCGGGTCAGGGGTTCAACGCTATATTGGTGTTTGTTGATGCCTTCACCAAGATGGCCCATTTCATTGCTTTGAAGAGAATTCCAACTGCCAAAGAATTGGCCATTCACTTCAGCACCCACATAGTGCGGACTCATGGCATTCCCAAGGTTATGGTTTCAGACAGGGGCCCCCAATTCCTGTCCTACTTTTGGAAGGCATTCATGGAAGGGTTAGGTATAGAAACTAGATACTCTACCAGTTTTCATCCAGAGACAGACGGGAAAACGGAGAGGGTAAACCAAGAATTAGGGCAGTACCTAAGATTTTATTTACTTGATCAAGCGGGAGACTGGCTAGAGTATTTATGGGCAGCTGAATTCGCACAAAATAATGCAAAAAAATTTTCCACTTGTTTTTCTCTATTCTATCTTAATTATGGAAGACGCCCTAATTCCTCTATATTTGGCAGAGAAATCTCAAATCCAGCAGTCCAAGACACGGTTAAAGACTTAACACAAGTCAATCAGACAGCCACAGAAAACTTGGTTAGAGCCAAGGAGAACTATAAGAAATATGCAGATAAAAAGAGAAGAGGGTCCTACATTGCAAATTGGTGATAAGGTGTGGCTGAATACCAAGAACCTTAGGCTAAAAGGGGAGCACAAATTTCAAACCAGGTTTGTAGGTCCATATCAGCTTGAAAACATAGTTAATCCTGTAATTTACAGATTAAAACTGCCCAAAATAATGAAGATCCACCCAGTTTTTCATGTCTCTCTGTTAAAAAGAACTTCATCCAATCTAAGAGTCACACTTCCTCCTAAAACAGTGCAATTAGAATCCGAAGAGGAATTTGAAGTTAGAAGAATACTAGACTCTAAGAAAAGTAAAGGGAAAATCTATTACCTAATTGACTGGAAGGGTTATGATCCTGAGGAAAGATCTTGGGAGCTAATCTCTGATGTACACGCTCCCTGTTTGGTGAAGGCCTTTCACCAAACATTTCGGAGAAAGCCTCGACTTGCAAGGGGGTACTGTTAGGTCTCTAAAAGATCAGAACCTTACAGTCTACCTTACTCGTCAGGAACCGTTAATTTCGAACACACAGAAGGTCAAGGCCATTACTTGGAAAGTAGCTTGGAGGTTAAGCAACTTCAAGATGGCTGACGATATACAGAAGGAGTAGTTCTAGTCTTTATCTTGTTTCACAAAACTCTACTTGGAGCGCTCAATGTAGAACATTGGCGCACTTCCCCTGGGATCTTGACTGGAGCACACGCACCTCAAGTTTTCTCTTGTTGTGTTAGGTATGGTAGTGGTTTGTCGATATCCGTCGGATATCTTTCGTTTGCGTCTTCCCCCTGAGCCGTATTTCTTCAGAGTGTCTTTTTGCTGATTCTGCGCACTCGTGTCTCACTTCATCGAAGTGGTGTTTGCCCAGCGTATATGAACAGAAAATTCCTGACAGAATCACTGCTTTGTTGTGAGCAGTATTTCAAAAATCTGATGCCGGTAGAGCATTCGAGTAGTCGGAGATGACAGTTTTGGACTACTGCAAATAAGCTACGTACTCACAGAGTGACTGTTAATATGACCTTGTGATTTGAACTGTATTATTTGCTGAATACTTTATGACAAGTTAAAACAGATGAAAAGACATTTTTGAGAGAATATTGAATACTCACCAGGATAGTCTGAATAAATTCTCACCTGATACCTCAAAAAAAAAGAAAAGAAATAAAAAGAGTTAGAGATAAGAAACATAGGTATGTAGAACAATAATAACAATAGAGATAAGGAGACACAGTTATTTTAGAAAACATGAAATAAAACCAAATACCTTTCCCCTTAGTTATCTCCTGAATTGCCTCATGCAATAAAGAGAGATTTTGAACTCCTTCATTGCAAGAAGATAAATGAAGACCAATAGAAGGGAGACAAAAGTCTAAGGTTACTTGATACGTTGTTTAGCTACAAGGAAAATATTAAAGTTAGTAGATAGTGAAAGGAAATGTTAAGCTAAGTATATTGTTGTATTTAGTTTTCCAGAACCCACCGTCAGAGGCAATCTACATAGCGCTGAGATGGAGTCGAAAATTGAAAAGCAGATAACTACAGGCAGTCTCTTCTTCTTTTTCTTTATTATTTTATCCACTCCCCCTTTTGGGAGATTCCTTGATGCGCTTGTTGTATTAGGTGTCTGAGAGATTTCCCGGATGGGGGCATAGCGAAAATGCATCTCTGTTCCTGCGTAATTATTGGATAATGCTCTAACATCTGAATCGGAATACTACCTTTTTTTACTGCATTTCGGCTCGATAGACTATACGTATCTCAGTGCTAGGATACCCTTAGGGTAACAGTGAGCTTTATAAGTTTCGCTAACATTGACATTAATAACATTAACATTACCATTAACATCATATGTTGGGAAAGAGGTTGGGAGGAATGGCCAGCAGGTGGTTGTGTTCTTGTTCTGTTCATTTGATATGCTGCACCCAGCTGATTTCACCTCAAATGGTGGTTAAATATACAAGTAAATGGAGGGTTTCATGTGAATATGATATATCAAACTTTGAAACACCTATTGGATATGTACCAATGCTTATGTTGTTCAATGAACGTGTTACACTGTGATAACATGATAAAGATATTTACAGAAAAAAATAGATAAATGATTCCAATAAAACTTTAGTCAAAAATCTTCAGTGAAAATTACTTACTATAACCTTCTCTGGATTAATATTTAGAATGTGAAGAGTGTAGAGAAAACTAGCTGACTAATCATCCAGTTGTTTGTAATAGAAAGCAACCGATAAAAAATATTCACACATCCACAGATCAGCAAGGTACTTTACATCATGATAAAAAGACCTTAATTTCCAGCCTGTTTATTCAAAATTGAAGAGTATTTCTTGAAATGTTAGGATATCTTGGATGGCAAAATCTGCAAGAATTTCCTAGAGGGTCAATTCACTCTATAAACACTGTATTGTAAAATTACAGACCGCAAAGCTAGGAAAAGTCTCCAGCTTGACATGTTTGCATACTCTTTTTATTGCCTCAATAATCTGCAGAGTATTATTGGAACATTAATAACCAAATGTTCTTCTCCCAAATTCAGCATCTAACATTACCTTTAAGTTTAGAAAGTGTATTAAGATAATAAACAAAGTAAAAAAAACATCAATACATGGTTATGTAACATGAAAATAGAAGTAAAAGATATATATATATAACGACAAGGCAAATAAAAAGCTCAAAATGAAAAACCTATACAGAGAGTAAATACATTTGAACATGTGTAGATTTTAAAAGAAACAGAAAAAAAAGAAGGGAGGAGAAGAGGGGGAGGGGAATACATCAGAAGTTAAAACAATTATGCAGAGTAATGAGGAACAGTTAAACATTATGAATAATAAGAAAAAAATTGCTAACATAAATACAAGTGGAATCAGGTTGCCAACCGGGAAAGAGGAAAGAAAAGTGGCTAATGGTGACCAAAGCAAGTCTTGTTTAATCAAGACAGGTAATGAAGTGGCATGGGGACGATTGAACCTGTGATGATGACAGAGCAAGTTCCACCAAGCTTGATACGAACTTTTAGAGGTGTTCTTCCAATTAATGGTGATGATCTGAAAGGAACTAGCTAGAAATAAATAAATACATTTAACCACGTTGCTCTGGGCATCCTAGATAGGCAAACAGCTGCCCAAAAAAACATGCACAATATCAAAAGAAATGTTGGTAGATAATATTTCATTACATTTCAACCAAATAGGAGACCAAAATGATTTAACCAAAGGACAACAGAAGAACATGTGAATAGGATTACTGTTCTCGTAGGAATAAGACCAGCATTTTTCTAGTCTAACAATTTGAATTTGTGCAGGTCTATAGGAGTGAGAAAAAGTGTATTGTAAAAGTAATATAATGTCTGCGTTGTGTTAGCTGAGCGTGAGGAAGTGGGGATTATTTTCCAGATTGAGTCCCGCTGTCCAAGCCCTCGTGGTGTCAAGACTGGACTACGAGAACTCCTTGTATTTGGAACTACCTGAGTACTTACTCTGCTGTCCACAGATGATCCAGAACATGGCAGCCAGGGCCTTCTTTTTGACTAGCCGTAGGACTCGTACTTTTCATCTTTTGTCCTCACTTCATTGGCATCCGTGCAGAAAAGAATCCATTTTAAAGCTTTCGTCCTGGTTTTCAAAGCTTTTCACAAGATAGGTGCCCCCTACCTAAGGGAAAGATTTCAACCTTATACTCCACAGTGCACCTTGAGGTCCTCTACCCAGCGCCTGATCTCGATTCCTATGGTCCTGCTCTCCCGGGTTGGGCGAAGATCTTTTCAAGCAGTAGCATCTCGACTTTGGAATAGCCTCCCTCCCCCACTGAGACAGATCCCGGACCTCCTGACTTTTAGGCGGAATCTGAAAACATGGCTTTTCCAGCTCTAGGCCTATCCGATTCTGTGGCAAGGGCCGATTTTCTGTCTACTGTTCTTGTGGTCTTTTCTCTCAGTGCCGGGACACTGCTGGAAGGAGCCGTGTGCTCTATAAATTCCTGATAACATAACATAACAACATGTTTGAAATGAAAAATCCTGAGCCAAATCCCTCTCCTAGAGAAGTTCTAAGTTGGATTTGATTATAGCATCAACAGAGCAGGATAATATCTTGTATATAACAGCTGCTTTGAATTGGGTAGAGAAATCAAGCGAGGGGAGGAGGCCTGATCAGGTGAAGCAGAGGAACAACCCTGGGAAGGGAGATGAGTCTGAGATGCTCTAAGCAAGGGTTAATGAAGGGCATGTATGGAGGAGATACCGTAAGACTTTTGGATCTCCGTAAAGTCCATAAAGGACCCATCCTTCAACAAATGATCAAGTGTAATGATACTTTTGTCAATCCATTCATTCCAGAATAGTGATCTGTTATTAATCTTTAAGTGTTAATTATATCAGGCAGCAGTGCATAAAAGATGGTCTGCAGAGGAGAAATTAGTTCTAACCAGAGAGGTTGCAAGTGCTTTGGAGTGAGTAAAGGTAGGTGAGGAGAACCACTTAGGGGATTGGGATAAGCAGATGCCTGTGATAAAAGAGAAAGGTGTATATTGAGCTTGTTCTAACAGACTCCAGGCCGTTAAAGGTATATGTGTGGATTCCGTTAAAAAGGTCCATATTTGTTTCAGGGTGAATGCAGAGAGGTCTAAGTATGGGCGAAATTTGCAAATTCGCGGTCCGCGAATTCGTGCGAAATGGCAAAAAAATCTGCGAGTACGCGAATTTTTCCCCGAACTCGCGGATATTTGCGCCATTTGCACAAATATGTGACCACGTGTGCCTGTAAATTTGACAGCGCGCCAAAAGGCGCCGAGGTCCCTTGAGTGAGCTGGCCATTATAGTGGGAACGGGCGGGAAGACGTTTCATACCGCTAGTGTGTGGTGGACGGGGCCTCACGGGCGGGGCTTCTATGCGAGTTCACATGCATCTTGTTTATAAAGGGTCAGAGACCGAGCAGAGCAGCAGATGAGGAGAAAGCAGTCTCCTGGTCACAGGAGCTACACAGGATTGGCGCTCGGGAAACTCATGGATGCAAAAATACGTTTGGCACAGGACCCCAGAATCCTTCAGATGTCTAAGATAGCTCTGCTGTGCGTGTTGGTTCAAAGCCATTCTGATCCTGCTCAGTGGGTTCAGGCGCATGCAGCTGCTGCTGCTGGACAATGTTCCATCTCATACTAAACTGCCCCGTACAGACATATGCTGGCGGTGGGCAGTAGGGTGCAGTGGCATGCGGGTGCTCCACGCCTGGTAAATGCGCATACCGGTGCCAGGGGGGACACATGTTTATTGGTGCTGTGTAGCAAGTTATGACTTTACATTTTGACTGCACCAGACGGTGGTACCACCTACATGGATCAGGAGCATCCAGGCACCAGACATCATGGTGCAAGAGCATAATGGTGCTGTGTGGTAGGGGTATATATGTACTGGGGGCAGGGGGGCACTTAGCACAATGTGTGCTCACACCCAGAGGGCTCCCAGGCAATTGAGCATGAATGATTTTCACACTACGAGGGCTACGGGGCACTTCAGCAGCACGGGGGCTCACACACACTGGGCCCCAGGGCAGTTCAGTAGCGCGTGGGCTCACAACCCCTGGGCGGCCCAGCAGCGTGGGGGCTCAAACCCACAGGGCTCCCGGGCAGTTTAGCAGCGCCACCCTCTGCTTCATCACAGCACCCTCTGGTTCACCACTGCCACCCTCTGGTTCACCACTGCCACCCTCTAGTTCATCACTGCCACCATCTGGTTCAACACAGCAACCTCTGGTTCACCACTGCCACCCTCTGGTTCATCACTGCCACCCTCTGGTTCAACACTGTCACCCTCTGCTTCACCACTGCCACCCTCTGGTTCATCAAATCACCCTCTGGTTCACCACTGCCACCCTCTGGTTCACCACTGTCCCCCACTGGTTCACCACTGCCACCCTCTGGTTCATCACTGCCACCCTCTGGTTCATCACCGCCACCCTGTGGTTCATCACTGCCACCCTATGATTCACCACTGCCACTCTCTGGTACAACACTGCCACCCTCTGGTTCACCCCTGCCACCCTCTGGTTCATCACTGCCACCCTCTGGTTCACCCCTGCCACCCTCTGGTTCATCACTGCCACCCTCTGGTTCATCACTGCCACCCTCTGGTTCACCACTGTCACCCTCTGGTTCACCACTGCCACCCTCTGGTTCATCACAGCACCCTCTGGTCCACCACTGCCACCCTCTGGTTCAATCCTGCCACCATCTAGTTCATCACTTCCACCCTTTGGTTCATCACTGCCACCCTCTGGTTCACCACTGCCACCCTCTGGTTCATCACTGCCACCCTCTGGTTCACCACTGCCACACTCTGGTTCATCACTGTCACCCTCTGGTTCACCACTGCCACCCTCTGGTTCATCACTGCCACCCTATGGTTCACCACTGCCACCCTCTGGTTCATCACTGTCACCCTCTGGTTCATCACTGCCACCCTCTGGTTCATCACAGCACCCTCTGGTTCACCACTGCTACTCTTCTGGTTCACCACTGACACCCTCTGGTTCACCACTGCCACCCTCTGGTTCATCACTGCCACCCTCTGGTTCACCACTGTCACCCTCTGGTTCATCACTGCCACCCTCTGGTTCATCACTGCCACCCTCTGGTTCATCCCAGCACCCTCTGGTTCACCACTGCCACCCTCTGGTTCACCACTGCCACCCTCTGGTTCATCACAGCACCCTCTGGTTCACAACTGCACCTTCTGGTTCATCACAGCACCCTCTGGTTCACCACTGTAGATTATGGGGAGAAAGCACACCTGCCCAGCCTCAACCGGGGGCTGGTTAATGTGTTACTGAATTTGAACTTCAAGTCCGGCACCTGCTTCCTTATCTGTAAGTGCTTCCTGTTGTGGTTTAATTTTTGTGACAGCCTGGAGCATTGTGCCATACTTGTAATTATTCTCTGACCCTGATTCGAGGGTCAGAGCAGGGTCAGAGAATAGTTGCAAGTAGGCAGCAACTCTGGAGGCGCTGCTCAGGAAGCACTTACAGGGTTACAGCAGGTGCCCAAGTTGAAGTTAATTTCCTTTTAACCATTTTGTAAATGGTTACAAAGAAATTAGCTTCAACTTGGGCACCTGCTGTAACCCTGTAAGTGCTTCATGTACTTTTTTGAATTTAGCAGATTTTTCAGAAATTTCGCGAGATTCGCGGACCGCGAAATTGCAGAAAATCCACAAATTCCGCTAACGGAACGGATTTTACACCCATGCTTAGAGTGGTCACATATGGGGTTGGGAAAATTGACCCCTCCTAACTCTTTGGGTTGTTGGAGACGAGTAAGTGAAATCCTAGCCTTGCGATCATTCCTGAGAAATTTGGTCAAGGAGCAATTGATATTACTAAAAAAGGAAGGTGGGAGAGTGACCAGGAGCATAGAAAGATATGTATTGATTATTGGAAGAAGCTTCATTTTATTTGTAGCTAATCTACCCCACCAAGATAAGAAAAGTAGAGACCTGCTATCAGTGACAACAGAGAGCGTTTTAAGTATGTCAGCAAGGATAATTTTAATGGTTCCTCTAATATTATTAGCCTAAAAAAATGCCTAAGCTTTTGATACTTCTGGAGTTCCATTCGAAACCTGTGTCATGAAACATATGCTAGAGACAGTGCTAATTTAAAGGCATGACTTTAAATGGTCGACATTCAATCTGTAGCCGGAAACTATAGAATAATCTTTTAACAAGGAGAAGAATGCCGGCAAACAAATAGACGGATTGGAGAGATATAACAAAATATCATCTGCATATGCAGTAAATTTGATGTCGATATTTTTAAATTGGAGACCTGTATATTGTAGTGAGCATCTAAGTTTCTCTAAGAAGGGTTCTAAAGATAGAATAAATAAGAGTGGGGAAAGAGGACATCTCTGCCTGGCCCCCCTAAGGATTGGATAATATTTAGATTGACAACCATTCACCCAAATGGAGGTAGAGGGAGCAGAATAGAACAACTGGATGTATTTAATATTAGGAGGGCTGAAGCCGTGCCATTTCTATGCGCTAAAAATGAATTCACAGTTTACCCTGTCAAATGCTTTCTGAGTGTCTAATGTAATTGCAGCGACTGGTGAATCTATTTTAGAAGCCACGTAGACAATATTAAGGAAAGTTCTCAAGTTATTTGTGATAGATCGTCCTTTAACAAATCTTGATTGGTATATCTTGATGAGGTCTGGGATTACCTTATTAGTACGCAGGGCAAGTAATTTAGCAAAGATTTTACAATCTGAATTAATCAAGGAAATGGGCCTGTAGTTTTTGCAGAGAGAGGGGTCTTTATCTTTTTAGGGATCAGACATAGCAGTGCCTCGTGATTCACTGATGGTAAGAAAGTGGTTTATCAATGAGAATAACAGAGGGACAATGAATTGTTTAAAATGAAGGAAAATCGTATGGTAAAAACATCTGGGCCAGGTGTTTTGTCTTTGGGCAGGAGGTTGAAGGCATTAGTGATTTCTCGTTCCAATATTGGATCAACCAAAGATGTGAGATCAATGTCATTCTCAGGAGATTTGGGAATAGTTTGGAAAAAGGAATCGATTTAATTGGAAGAAGGGATGAACTCTGGGGTGTAGAGGGAAGAATAATATTCAATGAAACAATCAAGAATCTTAGCGTCTGTAATATGCCGAACTCCAGAGTTATCTGTAAGGGCTACAATTTTGGATTTTTGCATTTTTAATTTTAAGATAATTGGCTAAAGATCTAACTGCTTTATCCTGACCATCATACATTTTAGCATTGCATTTGAGGAGATTGTTACAAGCGGAATCCGAAGATTTTTTATTGTATTGCATTTTTGCTTTGACAAGATTTGACAATGTGTCAGGGCAATTAGTGGTGAAGTATTTATGTTATTATTTCACAAAGAGTACCCCCTGATTATTTAACCATTGGTAAATGGTTAAATTTCTTGGAGCAATTTGTGAACTAACACTGGTGGCGAACCCTCTGTGAAGCTGTGACTATTACACCACTATAGAGTGGGAAAGGAGGCACATCCTTTTGTTTTATATTCCCTCACACACCCTAGTGGTGTCATGCTTCATCATCGGGGCACCCTGTCTCCTAGAAGTTAGGGTGGGCTCGACCATCTTTCAGGGAGCACTTAGTGAGATGTTTTTGGCCAGGGGGATAAAGATTAAAAATCCACTGTCAGATCCCAGTTTCCCTTTATTCTTGGATCTGCCAGAGACAGTAAAAACGGAAAAAATAGGTCAAGAGGGATATTATGGTCCTAAGACCCTATTGCCAACATGTTTCAGTTTGCAGCTGCCCCATAAAGGGTGCTGGACTTTCTTCAGGGCGGGAATGGTTACCCCCTCCCCTGGAGCAAGGAATAGTAAGAGAATTTCCCTATACTATTTTGAATCAGGGCAGATAGCGGCTCCTTAGTTAACTTGGACTTTTGCCTCTAGTTTAATCACTCCATCTGTGCGTTGTGCTGGTACCCCCATGTTATAATGTTGCAAAAGTGACAAAAGCAGTAATGCGTGTGATGTACTTGCATTTGTCTATCACACATTCAAATATTTGTATTGCCCATTTTGGTGGTGGCTAATTGCCGCATCCTGTCTCCTTTCACTCACTAGTATTTATGTTCCCAATCTGTCATTTGCTTTGGATGGATGATGAGTCCATAAGTGCTTTCCTTTTTTTTCCGGTACAGAAAATGTCACCTTTGTAGCCTCTGGCAGTAGCTTTGAAGGCATCCTAGAGAAAATGGTGTTGAGAAGCAGAGAAGAGATTATTGTTAAAGAATTCCTGTATAAAAAGTGTAAGTTATTCGACAAATTGAGAGTCCAGGAGAAGGGAATTGTTGAAACACCATTGGCAGGACGTAGGGGCTGGTGAAGGATAAACCATGTCTAAAATGATGGGGCGCGATCTGAAATGAGAATGGAGCCAATCTCTGCATTAGTCATGAATTGAAGAGCTGCTTGTGTGAGAAAAATGTAGTCTATGTGATAGTGAGATCTGTAAACCGGGGAGAAAAGGGAAAATTCTAGTACATCAGGTTGAGAGGTTCTCCATGTATCTAATAGTCCTCTAGAGGTGATAACCTTATGAAAAAGCTTCTGCATCTTGTTAGAGATATATTTAGTTTGAGCTATCCGGTCTAGGAAGGGATCCATAAGTTGGTTACAGTCACTACCCACAATCAAATTATATGCAGCGTGGGAGGAGAGAAGAGTAGAAAAATTGTTCTGTTCCAAAAAGATGTGAATGTCATTGGTACCATAAACATTGCAAATAGAGAGTTGAGTAATGTTAACTTTAGTATTCAAAAGAAGCCATCTACCATTACTATCCTTGGATTCATTTTGTAAAGGAACATTTACTGACTTATGAAACAAAATAAGTACACCGTTCTTATTATTCACTGCCCGGGAGCAGAAAATATCTCTTACCCATAGTTTGTACAAGGAAGGCAGATCTTGTAACTTGAGATGTATTTCTTGTAATAACGCTACATGACATTTCAGTTTAGCAAGGTGAGACAAAACTCTCTGTTTTTTAACAGTATTGCAAATACCTTTAACATTCCATGAAATTATATGGAAGCCATTCATCGGTAAAACGTTTGCAAAATTAAACATGAAAATACATGAATGAGGATGTGCAGAAAAAAGGTGTAAGAAACCAATTTAAAAAGGGATATACCAGTGTCGGGAAAAAGCAAAGACAGATAGAATAGACACCTGCAAAAACCATTTAAGAGCAGAGGATAAAAAATAACAAAAAGGAAGGAAAAAAGAGTAACTAGCATTATGAATCCAGAAAAACATACCAGGGTGAGAGCAATTAAATACCATAAATATGAAAAGGAAAAAAGGGGGTGCAGCGAAGTCAAGGTCGAAGAGACGAGGAAAGGAGAGGGGTGAAAGAAGAGGAAACGGGGATATAGGAGAAAATAAAGAGGGGAGCATAGTCGCCCAGTAAGAGCTAACAAAGAAAAGATGACAGAAAGCCGGAAGGCTTTAGTCATAATGTTCACAAAGAAGAAGAACATTAATTGGGGGGAGAATAGCAAACTGAGAAAAAAAAAAATGGGGGCCGCAGCGCAGCCCGGCTGAGGCGGAAGGTAAAAGAAAAAAACAGAGCCAAAAAAGACCCAGAGGTCCAAGGAAGCTTGCCTCAGCAAACAACACAGCTTCCACCAGAGGAATCCATTATTTTTCCCCTCGCTCTGAGCAGGAAAGCAAGCCCTTCAGTGAGAAAGACTCCTCCGTGTCACAGAGCAGGTTCACAGAGAGGCCATTCTGGATCGCCGACGCCGCGCACCTCCCTTCTAACATTAACTTGACAGGAATAACTTGGCAATAATACTTCTCCTTGTTCAATTTCTTTACTTAACATTGACTACAAAACAAGAGTCATTCAATGGATGTGGTATGATCAGGATAAAAGACACAACACTGTTGCACTTCAGCTAATTTCATTGTATGTCATGCAATGCACTCTTAGATTCAAAACAGTGAATGTAAGTTCTATATTGGCAACTGCGGGCTCTTCAAATGTGCTCTGAAAGCTGAACTCTAAAAGAAAGCCTTTTCTTACACAAGTTATTCATATATTGATCCTCAGTGTTAATTCACTTGAAGATAATTTCTATATTATTTAAGAATGAGGTACATCTAATCCGCATTCAGAATAAAATAAGCTACATAAAAGATACTTTTTATTAAGAGTTCTTAAAAAGAGAGAATTGTGACCAATGTTCCCTCTAATTAGTTTTCTCATTGTGTGGCTAGGGAATACTTGTGAGTTCGCATTGTCAAGTTTGTGTGCAGAATCGAGAATAAATGCAAGTCATTATGGGGTTGATCATAATGAGCAGGGCACGTTGGATGGGGTGGGAGAAGTGTGAGGGAAATCAGAGGTTCAATCAAGATTTGTTTTTTCAACATCAAGCATTCCAATATTTTGTTTGTCACCTGTTGCTTCTAGTGTTCATAGTCTTATATTCAGTAAACTCATGCATCCTTAGATATGTAAGCCCGCAGGAGTATGCTTATTCAGAAATCCTCAAATATGTCACCTGCCAGTGATCATCCGTATATTTTGAAAATGTGTGAATGACATTGAACTAATCTTAAACAGCAAAGTAAGAGTGCACAAAGTCTATTGACTCAGACTACTGCCTCATCAAATGTACAAGACGGATTGTGGCCTAATTGTCTCTCAGCCCCTACAGATGCTGAGAGAAATTGTGCCCAAAACACACTTAGGTATGTAGATAATGACTGAGGCCATGATTTATATATTGGTGGATGGGTTACTCTGTTACAATGGTGATGGATATCCCTTCATCTGAAATCTAAATGCCATAGGATACTATGGGATTTTTATTTTGGTGGATGGGATATCCATCCCCGTTGTGATGGACTAACCCATCCATCAATATCTAAACCAGACCCTCAGACAGAGAACAACACTGTGAGTGCCACCTCACACATCCATGTCGGGTTTTCAAAACTTGTGCACAATTGTTTTATTGTTGTATTCTGCTACTTTTAGCTATGGATATGAAATTGGAAAATTAGAACTGTAACTAACTGAAATATTAGACCCGGAGGAGCCACTTTAACATAGCATGGGGCCCCAACCCAATTCCTCCTCCAATTTATAAATGAGCTGAAAACAGATTTCTTTACAGAGCAGTAAATAGTCACTTTCGCTCTCAGAACCCAGCTACCCCTTCAATTACTCACTGACTGTATTGTATGGTGCTAGGTTTCCTTTCAGCTAGGTTTGCACTAAACATTTGCCACATACATACATAGCTCTGTAGTCTTGGGAAAGGTAAGCACAAATGACTGTCTTGAAATGACATCTAATGGATTGGACTTGGGTCTCAATCGAAATTCCTACAGTTCCAGTGGTATCTGTAAGTTAAGTAAAACTAGAAAAAAACTCAGGAGTGTCCAACATTTTGCTGTACTCTACCCAGCATACTCCTCACTCCTAACTAATGTTGTTAACCTGTGGAAAGATAGCACTGACAATGCTATGCTTATATATGCATTACATAAAATGTTATGGCATAATATGGAATTGAAGAATGGTCGACATCAATGAACCGCTGATGGGGCTGTAATAATGCTGGTGTGGCAGCCAAGCAATGAATTACAAATTCGGATGCTGGTAGCTCTTACCCATCCTTTCATCCATTCCAGACGATAACAATGCCAACTAAAAGCAACACCAACTATTTAAAGTTCTGTCAATCTTCAGGCCTTTGGCCTTAATCACAACATATAATTGAGTCTCTTTCCTCTTTCAGTAGTTATATGAACTGTTTTGATCATTTCTTGTTTCATCTTGTTTAGTAAAACCCATATGGTAAAATAGATAAAGGACTTGGGGAGCCTCCTGCAAGTCACAGATTTGACACATGCCAGTGTTTGCACCGGTTTTCAGCCTTCTGAATTCGACATACAAGTTCCATTGAGTTACAGAATATTTATATATTAAAATGGTATCACTGCTGCATAATAAACTAGTTAAAGAATCATGTGAGAGTTGTATTTATCAGAACATTCAGTTTTCAGCATACCCATATACGTTGCTGCAATGCTAGTTTGCAACAAAATCACCAAGGTGAAAAGAAGATGCAAACTTAGGACCTGATTATGATTGCAGGATGGAGACCTCCATTGATTTACGTCAAGCCTCCCTCCTGCATCCTTGGTGGTCCGACCAGAAAACAGCGTTTACAATGCTGTCTCCACAACCCAATGCCATTACAACACAATCATTACAACGACCGCGTTGTTAGTACGCAATACCATTACATTGTAAGTCATTACAACACCTTGCTGTAAGGGCGCACTGGTATTGGATTTAAAATCCAACACGTTCCCTGCTGTTGCACAAACTGGAGTAGGAATAGTAAATAATACTATTCCTAAATACAGCGCGCCCCAAACTGCAAGTCTTTGTAATGACATACGATGTAATGGTATTGCGTACTAACAACGCAGTCGTTGCAACAACTGCGTTGTAATGGCCTGCGAGGACTCTGGTGGCACTGAAAAGTCTTATATCCCAGTATACTGATTTTATGCATAAGCTGGACCTGCAAGTTAATAATACCAAATCCTATATAATGCCAATAGGTCAACATAAAAATAAAAAACGTAGTTTTAATTAGGTAGGGAAAAAAATGACTCATTTTAACTATCTAGGGGTTACATTTCACAGTAAGTTCTCCTGGAGGAGATGCTGCAAAATAGAGCTAACACTATGATACAATGCATTGCTGCATTATTTAGGTTTTCCAAAAAACTAGGTCAAACGCCTATGTTGGACATGCTCACAATTTATAAGGCTAAAATGCGTTCAATGGCCTCCTATGGAGTAGCAATTTGGGGAATTACTGACGTAGCCATTTTGCAAAAACAGGAAGACAAATTCATCAAAGATTACTGTTTATTCCTCATTCAACTAGTAACTGTATAGCCCATAAAGAATCTGGCATCCCCTATATTATGGACGCGATCGGATTAGCCCCACTCACTCTCTTGTTATCCATTTGGAAAAGGGAAACTCTGGGCCTGAATCATAAAATCATCAAAGATATTCTATCTTTGGATTATGCCTATTGAATCCCATGGTTAACCTATATCAGAGAAAATGTTAACATGTTGGGCCTTGGGTTTCTGTTTTATACACCCTCTCTCTGCAAAGATTTCTCTAGATCAAGATTAAAGGCGATCTTTTTAAACCAAGATACGCAGGACAGATTGAATAATCACATATGGAAAGAATCTGTTAAGTTTTATGAATCTTTACCACGGATCTTAAATCATTCTTTCTCCTATGCACAAACAGTGACAAACAACCAGCACCGATTTATTTTTACAAGGTTCAGATTGAACCTAATTCCGTTTATGCTTGTTTATCCAAACAATCAGTTTGTCCTCAGGAATTTATCAATAAGTCAGCCCAATCAACATCATATACCCTTCTTTTTTGCACACATTACGGAAAAGAGAGGAAAACTTGTATAATTCCGCTTTTAAGGAAATTCTGTATTCGAACAACAGTAGTAGCCCACATGCTATACCCCACTGGTTTGCTTTGCATTAGCTTCCTTTCTACTGGCTTTTCTGAGAATCCATAAGGCCTGTTGCACTTTATCAAGAGCACTTCAAATCTTTGCTGCTGATGTCAGTTTGTTTCTTTTTTTTGTAAATAACAGTGGTTGCACTACCAGCCTTAACACTTTATTTAACAATTTTGACTACCTGTACTGTATTAATTTTTTTTTTTTTTTGCAGAGTTTTATATAGCGCGAACTAGACCCGAACCGAATCAGGTATCAGAGCGCTTTACATAGCACCAGTTACGTTACATGAGGACACACTTTCATTTTTTTAGGCACGGGGAGATTAAGTGATTTGCCCAGAATCACAGGAGGTTTTTGGCGTCGTTACCAAGACTCGAACCCAGATCCCCAGGTCCGAGGTCCGAGGTCGAGCGCCTTAGCAGTTAGGCCAACCCCTCTCCCCAAACTTTCATAGAAGCAATTGATTGCCAGTATTTTTTAACCTTTTATAATGTACTTGTTTTTAACATATGTACTTTTATGCAATTCTCAGAACTGCGAAATAAAGTTTATAAAGAAAGAAAGAAAGGCATGCGATTAAATCGCATGCATTGTAAATAGCTATGTTCTGTCCGACCGCCCAATCAGGAAGTGAGCAGGGCCACCACCTCAGGACAGCTGAGCCGACCATAAAGGCAGTCTAGTCCAGCTCACCATCAGCCCAATCCTGACCTGCCTTTCCACCCACCTGTTCCTGGCGGGGACACTGCCATGCGGGAGTTGCCAGAAAGGCAGGTAATGAGCGGAAGTAATGGCTCAAGGGTGAATGTGCCCATATGTAATGTAGGTGGTGCTCATCTAGTGCCCTCCAATGCCTTCAGGGCGGGTGCACGCAATGTTTCACTTATACAACAGAATGCAAGTAAACAATGTGCCCGGCTGGTGGGAGGCACAACAGTATGGTCTACTTTGGCTTCAGGCTCATTTCAGAGCTGAAGCATGCCACTCCCATGACTCCGCTGCCCACACACTGCCAGCCCAGTGGGAGACTTGTTATATGGTGGCGGGATGCCGCCAGCTGGGCATTGATTTCTAAACCGCCTCCGCAATGGGCCTGTGGTAAGACCACCTAAGTCATTATCAGGTCCTTAATCTTTCAGGCATAACCTTTCCATGAAACAACCAATGCAATGTTTTTCAAACTTAACTAGTAACCATGCACCATGAAAACAATAGCCAAATAATATCATATCAAAGGCAACATTCTGACACCAGGCTCTGTGATGTTAATTTTTATTGAAATGGATGATCTTTTCTACAGACCCAGCTAATGCAGCTTAGAACCTGGAACTGCAGATAGCATTTTATTGGTGATTTCTTTACACATATTTGCTAGTACAGTAGACAATTCACATTTAGTAGCAGTGATCAAGGCACTGGAATGCCATTGACATATTTTCAGAACATATCGCACCATTCTTTAGCAGCAAGGGGAAACTCACTCTTCAAATGAACAACAAAAACTTGTACAGCTGATTTTTCCCTCTTGAAAGAAACATGCTACTTTTTATTCAAAGACTGTTTCACAGTTTTTTCTCTTCTGTGTAAAATAAAAATACACCTGTATGTTTAGAAACAGTTAACATCCAACTGGTACAAGAGATACTGTTAACTGGGAAGTCATCTCCATTAGCTTTGATTTCAGTGAGATTGCGATCTTCAAACGTGTCTGTGCACAGCATCAAGAGGGGATATGCACGGCCGCGCAAGCGCGCATCTTAGAGGGATCTGTGGTTGTGACATAGGAGGCAAGTGACATGTCAGTGTTTTGATCCACATGATGACAAAACGGATCATCATCATGGTCGATTCAATCAATATACATATTTCTGAAACAAATATTAATAGACTAATTAAACTCTATGTGTTCATAATAATTGTTAACATAAATATTTATGTTCGATCTCGTACAATTGCTCCAATTTGACAAATATACATTTTAGACAACTGATTCTCATCAACTATGTAGCTATATTGGAGTTGGCCCTGATTGCAGGGCCATACCCAAAATGTTTGCCTTCACCCTTCTGTTTTCTGAACACGTTTTTGTTGGCTTTTTAGGACTCTGCACACTTTACCCTTCCTAACCAGCTAAGCTGTTCTCTAACATCTCAAGAGAAACCAATCTGATTGTACGTCATAGCAGCTGGTTTTGACATAACTCCCAAAAAAATTCAAGAAAGATGTATTTCATAGAGATTGGTCTTCTTCTAAAGTTTTAAGGTAACTTTTACTTGAATGACCAGAAGGCATTGCTCAAAATGCCACTGCTTCAGAATCTACATTGACCTTCTGAGCCAGAAGGACGTTCTCCCTATTGCTAAATAATACCTGCCCATCAGCACAGAGAACGGACTGAGTCAGATCCATGAAAAGGGCTATATTCCTTGAAGAGAAGGTAATATATTTCAGAACTGGGAAAAGGCCCTGCAACTGCTGTGACCTGAAAATGAGAAGGTTGCAAGCTGCCGCGTGTGCTGAAAAAGTGCCTTATGTCAAGCCAAGAGCTTTGTGGCCAGCAGCCCTATGTGCTGCTATGAGGTTATTTAGGTCTAGAGAGTTGCGATGTGCTGCCACAGACCAGGGTTGCTAAATATTGATGCTGCAAAGAGTGGAGTTCAACCCAAATCCCAAAGAAAGAATGAATTTTGGCAGAATTCAGCCACCAGCTGAGACAAGAGAAAAGTCAGGATCCCCCAGGCGGATCCACTACCGAAGACCCGGGCTTCCCAATGTCTCTTTTTCTCTCCCTGTGCTGATCACGCCCTCTTCCAGTGTATTTTTTTTGTAGAGTTTTAGATAGCTTTAGCTAGACCCGGAGGTATCAGAGCGCTTTACATAGAAGAGGACACGATAGTGTATTCTGGATGTATGACGTTACAACGCATACTTTTACCACGCATACCTTTACAACGCATAGCGCTTAGAGGTGCTGGATAGTGGTAAGTATAATTTTCTATTCCAACTCCAGTCCCCGTGGACACTAGGGAAGGTGTTAGTGTGGTTCTGAAATTCTGGACCCTACTGTTGTTCCGATATCGAGGTCCAATACCCGTGTCCCGAAACGTCAACGTACCATGACGAATTTGGTGTCGACGAACCGATAATGATTAGGACATCATTCCTATGCATTTGCATCATGATCGGGGCATGCTAACACCCCTGAATCGTAGTTCCCGTCCTGACCCCCCAGACTCCATTTTGTAAACGGTATCCATCTTGTGTCTTGCCCTCATGATAAGTCAATTAAAGGTCGAGCTTGATCTAAAAGGACACGTCCACCTTCCCTGACTTCCCCCTGACCTGTCCCAACTGACTCCCTTGCCTCCAGCCAAACCTGTTTGGGCAGCTCCTCGCCCAGTGGCCAAACACGATAGCATCAATGCACAACATACCACAAACCATTCACCGCATACAGATCATGTTTTCTACACACATACACACCTGTCCACACTCCCTGTTTATGGCCAGTTTTACGACTAGGAGGTGCCTTCTTTTATTGGGGCTTCACCGATATCTGATGGGAGTTCCGGGCCTGGCTAGGTAATCTATCACGAATTGGACATCTAAAATACGGGCTTGCCTACATGACTTCGCTCTTTTGTATTATTGTAGAAATATGTGTATAGCCATATCATAAACTCAAGAATTCTTGCTTGCAGCTATTATTTCTGTATATAAGGAGAAGGCTGGTTCTGTAAAAACGAACAGTCTCCTGAGAACACATGACCCGTGTTTGTCGTGCTTCTAGGACACCTGTTACTTGGTAGCTGCCAATAAAACTTGATCTCTGACTGCGACTAGAAGACTCCGTGTTTCTGTGGTCCGAAACAGGGAGAACTCAGAGGTCTTCGGGTGTTATCCCCTGGCACCAAACGGGTTCCTAAAAACCCGTTACCTCAGTTGGCGCCCAACTCGGGGCGGTATCAAGCGGCGACGGTCCAAGCCAGATGTTCGTGAGGAGCTTCGTGTGAAAATTCCGGAGGACGGCCAGCGACTTCAGTGACCCCTGTATGTCGACGTGGTTCCGAAGGTCTTTGCTGCGAGGTTCCCCGCGTCCCGACGGCTACGAAGGACTGCTGCCCTGACTATCGCCTTGTTTTGGACCCAGTGATCTTGGTAGAGCGAAACAATAGACGAGTCTTCTAGCGACGTCACCGATCTTCAAATACTTCAGTTAAGTATAAGTGGAGCCTCTCCCAGTCCTTAGTTTGTCCTTAGTTTTTGGTATCCTTGAGATACGCTTTGATTTGGTACTTGCAAGCCCCAAAGCCGAAGGACTTGTGTATTCACGAGAAATATCGTAACAGATAATCCTTTGAAGTTTGAAGCTAGACTAGTGAGCGAAGATGCCTGGTTTTAGCAGACTTGGAAACTTGTTTTGTCTTGGTTATAGTAAGGACTCCCGATTAGAGGATTCCTGTCCGGTTCCTCCGATTGGAACTCCAACATATGAGCTCTATGTAAAGCACGGCGTAGGTCCTATCACATATAATGAAGTGTGGATAAAATACACCCGCAAGGATGGTGTTTTAAAATGGCCCCAATATGGTAGTTTCGACTCAGAAATATTAGATAACCTAGAGGTCAAATTATTTAAGAGAAAAGCCCGGCCGGCGATGTTTGACTCTTTCCGCTTATGGCGCAAAGAAGCCAAAAAGAAAGAAATAAAATTAGCAAAAAAGAATAAAAGAGGTATGTCAATGGTGCAAGCTGCCGTTGCATACAGGGATAACGAGGAAGAGCAAGAAAGCGAACAAATACTTCGGAGCAAGAAACTAGCAGTAGATAAATGCTACCCGATGTTACCAAATAAGTGACAAGGTCAAGAGGAGAGATCCGAGAAAGATCCATTAATGTCCCACTTATTAAGCTCACCTCCACCGTATGCATTAGACGCTACTACAACACCAAAGCATTTTACTATACCGCGCCCCGGCGCACGAAACACAGCTCTTGCACACACGCCAGCTACTCTACAGCTGGTTCCTACTTCTCCGGCGCAGCCTTCTCAAAGGCCGCCATCTTTGCTACATACTCCATCTACTTCTACGACTTTGCCTACAGCTCCAGCTATTGTCTATGATACTACGTCTGCTACTACTTCAACTTCCTCTGCTATTGCCTCTACTTCTTCTTTGCCTCAGCCTGTTTTTTCCGATGCACTTGCTCCTCCGCAAGCTTCTCCTTCTATTAGACAAAGAGTGACAGGTACCGTCACTGGTCTGCTTTCACCTTTCTTCGGGTCGCCTAAAACGACCCCCAAAACAGAACATAGACAGTTACGTAGTCAACTGCCTGATTTTGAGGAAAGAAAAGTGCTGAATGAACTAGCCCGTAAATGGATTACGGATACTGTTAGATATGATGTTCAGTCTGTTATGGAAGTTTTCCGTCAATGGAATGCACCCACTCAGAGATACGTATTCGAAGAAATGTGTGTATATCTGGGCGAAGATGTGAAGACAAATGATCCCAAATACACAATGAACGAACTATGGCGTACACGCTTTAAGTTCTATGAAGGTATGATTATAGGTGCAGATGTTGAGAAAGCGATAGAGTTATTGCTCTCTTATAGGAGTAAGGGAAACGTCTCTAGATCATGTCACGAAGACGATGCACCAGGCGGGAAAAGAGCGAGACAGTCCCCATGAGAGAGGTTCCTCCGGTTTGGAGGGAAGGTGATGCGAATGCGAATCCACCGATTCTGCCTCATTTCCAGCGTGTATGGGTACATGTCCCCTGGAAAAGATCCGATGTCTTAGCACTCAAGCAGACACTTCCTGATCCTCGTAAAAACCCGACTGGGTATTATAAGGAGTTATCACAAACTGCAAGCTCATGTATAATGAATTTAGCGGATATAGACATGTTGTTTGGGAACGTTGTTCCACATCCTCTATGGAGCAAAATACGTCATACGAACCATGACCAAGAACTAGGTGACTCATGGGCGAACATTGCAGCTATAGATGCTAGACAAATTGGTGGTTCTAAACCTGAGCCGTTAATAGCTGAACTTCCCGGTAGAATTATCGCGTACATGAAAACGATAATGCCTGAAGTACGCGTAAACTGGGGCAAGCTATCTGCGTGCAAGCAGAAGAAAGATGAGAATGTGTCTGACTTTTTCACAAGATTTGAGGAGACTTTCACAGATCATAGTGGTCAGGATATGGCTACCGAGGGTGGTCAAAGATTGTTTGTAGACAAATTCGTACATAATTTAATCCCTGAACTGTGTAATAAACTGAAAGATTCAGAGAGTGCTTGGGCTGTCTCTACGTCAGCGCAAATTTTAGCTACAGCCCAGTACTATGAGAATAGGCGCAAAGACGAGCTAGATAAAGTCGACAAAAAGACAAAAGATTTAAAAACTAAAGTTCTTCTCCAGCAAGCCTATCCGCCTCGTACGACTAGTCAGCCCAATTATCAACTACAACAGCAGTATTCGAGAAACGCGCAAGGAAACGAGTTTTCCCATCAGCGTATTGCTTATGGTCCGAATCAATGTGCGTATTGCAAGGATGAGGGTCACTTTAAAGGTAATTGTCCGGCTCTTGCGCGACGTTTGAGCGGTGCTTCAGGTGTAAGGGGAAGAGGTGTTCAACATCCCCCTAGAGGTAGGGGCCATGGAAATTTCACCCAAAATACAACTTCTTTTCCGCCTCAGAATTCGATGAACAGCTTTGACCAACAGAATAATGCGTCGTCCAGGTCAGCTCAGTACTATACTGACGACTATTACACCGAACACGAAAATGAGGGTAACGATTGCTAGGACAGCCATGGACAAAGAGAGGGAGTTGTTTCAGTTCCAGTAGATCAGAATGGACCTTATGTTGAGGTAATTACCTCAGGAGTGTCAGAGCCATTTCTGCTGGATACTGGTGCTACAAAAAGTTCTATCATGCACTCGAAACTTCCTGGCGCACCTTTGTCTGGCGAAATGAATGTTTCAGTAGGTTTCTCTGGCGCCCCTGTTAGAAACCCGATCTCTAGTCCCATATCTCTTTCTATTGGCCCGTGCGAATTAGAAGCACCCCTCATTTTGACAACAGGTTGCGGTGAAAATTTGTTAGGTTTGGATTTGCTAAAAAGGTTGTATGCGACTCTGTACTGTTCACCCTTGGGAGTACAACTTACTTTAGGTAAGAAAGTCATTTCTCCAATGTATTTGTCAAAGGACAATATTCCGACTGAGTTGTCATCACTTCCTGATATACTTTGGGCTAATGGCTCCAATGATGTAGGTCGTTTGGAGATAGCACCGTATGTCATAACATTGAAAGCCAACGTTAGGTTGCCACGTATTCCCCAATACAAAATATCTAGCGAATGTGAAAAGGCGTTATTGACGATTGTTTATGACCTGATTGATAAGGACGTCATCGAAGAAACGACAGGAAATGTTTGTAACAGTCCAGTCTTACCGGTCTTAAAGCGTACCGATCCTTCACAGCCCCCTGTGTATAGGTTCGTGATCGACCTCAGAGAAGTGAACAAGATAGTTATCCCACAGTTTCCAGTTGTCCCCGACATTACTGCTTTATTGACGATGGTTCCAGCTTCAGCAAATTGGTTCTCGGTGATTGACCTGAAGAACGCTTTCTTCAGCATCCCGATTGCCGAGGAGAGTAGAGATATTTTTGGATTCAATTTAGGAGGACGAAGCTTCCGCTTCAAGTGCGCTCCTCAGGCTACTGCGAAAGCCCATCAATATTCAGTCAGGCCCTGAAAACACAATTAGACACGATTGTTCTACCGAATGGTTCAACTCTGATTCAGTACGTAGACGATCTGCTGATCGCTGCAGACACTGAAGAGATTTGCAAGAAAGCTACGTTATCATTACTACGTAACTTATGTGACATGAAGCACAAAGTCTCTCTCTCCAAACTACAATTTTGCCGACAAGAGGTAACCTACCTAGGTCACATCTTGTCGAAGGAGGGAAGGAGACTGACACCAGAAAGAATACAGGCAATTGCAGAACTGAGTGCCCAAAGGACACAGAGAGAGGTTCGAGCCTTCTTTGGCATTACATCGTACTGTAGACAATGGATACCGAATTTCTCACTACTAGCCAAACCCTTGCTAGCACTACTCTGTAAGGACACGCCAAATCCTATGCCCTGGTCTGAAGATTGTCAGACGAGTTTCCACGAGTTGCGTGATGCATTGTGTTCGGCTCCTGTGTTGGGAAACCCCAACTACAGTAAGCCTTTTACATTATATGTCCATGAGAAGGAAGGTTGTGCATTATCAGTTTTAACACAACATTTTGGGGACAGACAGTGCCCATGCGCGTATTTTTCGGCAACTCTAGACCCTGTGGCTAAAGCCCTACCAAGTTGTCTGAGGGCTACCGCCGCAGCAGCTGTCTGCATTCGACAATCCGCTGGATTAGTCATGAATAATACTCTGATCGTTATGGTTCCGCATGCAGTAGACATTTTACTAAACAGGACGAAGACACAACACCTTACTAGCGCTCAACTATCCAGTTACGAACTTACATTGCTAGCAAGTCACATCCACATAAAGAGGTGCGATACACTGAACCCCGCAACGTTACTACCCATTCCGACAGAAACAGACAAGATTGATAACCATGACTGCTGTTTTAGGACAGAAGAAGAGACAAAAGGGAGAGTAGACTTACAGGACACTCCCCTTCCTGAATGCAACGATACTTTATGGGTTGATGGTTCATGTTTCAAGCTGCCGAATGGTGATACGACAGCAGCATATGCCTAACGACATTACACACCATTATAGAGACCGCGCGCATTTCCCATAATTCTGCACAAGCTGCAGAGCTAATTGCGCTTACCAGAGCATGTGTGTTAGCGAAAGGAAAGTGAGTGAATGTGTACACTGACAGCCAATACGCCTTTGGCGTGGCTCACAGTTTTGGGAGATTGTGGCGTGAACGTGGGTTTCTTACGTCACATGGTGCAAAGATACAACATGGTCAGCTAGTTAATGAGCTCCTCCAGTCACTGACCTTGCCACTACAAGTTGCCATTGTAAAATGCAGTGCACACAAAAAGATTCAGGATGATGTTGGCCGCGGGAATGCATTTGCAGACGAGGTTGCGAAAGAGACTGCAAGGAACACAATGAGTCGGATGTATGTTGTAGGTCCCGCTAGATGGATTACTGATGTGGGAATGTGTGAGGACACCATCGAAAGCGTGAAATCTATACAAGCCAAGGCAACTGAGAAAGAGGTGAATGAATGGAGAAAAAGTAAGGGTAGGTTAGATGCGAATGGTTGTTGGGTCGAATTGTCAGAACACCAGCGATGGCTATTACCTAACGCCTATGTACTTGCAGTAGTAACAATGGCTCATGGATTTGCGCACATCAGTTCGAAAGGAATCTGTAAAGTATTGGCCCCAGTATGGCAAAATAGCAATATCCCGAAATATGCAGAGAATGTGGTCAGAAATTGTATGGTGTGTTTGAAGTACAATCCCGGTAGGGGAACCCCAACTCCAGCTGGTCATTTTGCGCCTCCAACGTATCCGTTCGAGGTTTTGCAGCTCGATTTCATTCACATGGAGAGATGCAACAATCTGAAGTATGTGCTCGTTGTTGTTTGCGCTTTCTCCAGGTGGGTGGAAGCGTACCCCCTTAACGACAATACTGCCTTGTCAACTGCCAAAGCCCTTGTCAAAGAGTTCTTCCCGAGATTTGGCATGCCTAGAATCGTCTGGAGTGATAATGGAAGTGAATTCGTAGGACGCGTGATGAAGAGAGTGTGTGAGTGTTTAGGCATACAACAAAAGTTTCACTCTGCGAATCACCCCCAATCAGCTGGATTAGTAGAGTGCTACAATGGCACTGTAAAGCTCAAATTAGCCAAGATCCAAGCCTGTACAGGTCTTAAATGGCCTGACGCCTTGCCCCTAGCACTCTTGTCAACCAGAATGACAGTCCATTCCAGGTTAGGACTTAGCCCCCATGAGATAGTGTTTGGCCGCCCAGCCAACGTCTGGGGCGTGCCAAGGCCAAAGAAACTCAGCGAAATAGAGCACCCCGTACTGCTTGACTATTTGTGCGAATTAAAAACTAAATTGCGTGTTTTACACCAACAGGTTCACAGTTCCTCTCCGCCAGCCTCTGACGATCCAGGTCACTCCATCGCACCCGGCACATGGGTCTTGGTGCGGAATTTCCAGCGCACAAACAACGGACAGCCGAGGTGGACCGGACCATACCTGGTACTTCTTTCCACGAGATCAGCAGTTCGGGTGGAAGGCAAAAAGAACTGGGTGCACGGGACCCATTGTAAACGGGTCCCTTTACCCCTTCCATACGACCGGTGGGTCCACGAAGGAATTGCCGACTCCGAGACAGAATCCATACCTCGCTTCATCCCTTTCAGCGATGCACGTTTAAAAGAAACTGGTACCGAAAAGGAGAGTGATCATATTTTACAAGGATTTGTGCCACCGTCAATGCAGTTGGACACTTCAGAACCTAAGACATTGTTTGAAGACCACACCGTACCTGGGAAACAACAATATAATCTAAGGTCGAGACAAAGAGACTAATAAAAAAACAAACTAATGTGATTTCCCTTCCCCCAAGAACTATTTTTTTGATTTTTCAGCTCTCTCACTCTCAGGAAACTTGCTCATTTTTGATTTTCGAACCGCCATCCGGTTCTGCTGCTAGGGTCGTGGTTGAAGTCTGGGGAGTGCAACTGAGGACGTCTAGGTCAACGGTTCTGGTTGGTCCAAGGGAGTTACCCCGGACTGAACAGAGCGCACTCCCTGGCAGAACCAACCTACCACCGCGGGCAGCAACTAGAGGATGGAGTTTCCTAGGGTAAAGAGACCTACCAGACTCACGAACATTGAAAGACAATTATGCACTGTACTGGCCAAAAGAAGGTTTTTGATAACATGTATTTTAATGTTGTGTAGCATAACGATGTTTTTGACTGGTTATACTCTATTCGTATTCCAAGTTACTTTTTCAAATGACACCCGGCCACAGCCTCCTCCTACTATCTCTCCACACTACTTTCACCCTCTACCTGAACACGAGTCTGCCAGAAGACTAGAATTTGTAAATAACTCATTCATTCAACTTCTACACCAACACCAGTCCATAATGAACACATCGAACTGTTGGATATGTGGACTCATGCCACACACAACGGATAAGGGTATCCCATACTTCATCCTGCCTTTCAGTTATTATGGTTCTCTGTGGGCTTTCCAGACAATGTTCCTATTTGCCCTAGAACCATACCCGACCCGTTCTACTGAGAGTGATTCCAGTAACAAGGCACTAGTAGCAGCGATAAGAAATATGAGTAGAGAGTTCGACACATATCTAACGATTCCCAAAGACGAACTCACTCCGTACACTCGTTGGAACGTGACTAAATATGGGGTTTACCTGAGTAAGAGCCAGACAGCAAAGAAATCCCGCCCAGTTTGGATAGTACCCAACCGAGGTCACTTATGTTTACAAGGTATCGGCAGGGATCCCAAAGCACAATTAGGAAAGAGTATATGCACGGAAACCTATGTGTTCGCTTCCCGAACTTCCCCTATACTATTAGCAGCCAAAGGCACGTATTTCGTCTGCCACGACCAAGCCTACACCTGGTTGCCCCCTGACTTCTCAGGTACATGCTTTATCTCATTTCTGCTGCCTCCCACCTACACGGCCAGAGCAGATTACCATCGGACAAGGACAGCTAGAGGTGTCGTGAGTAAAGACGACACCGCGGGTCAGGAATTCGCTGACTTCACAAAGGGTTTTCTGCCATTTTGGGGGCCTATGGTGAACAGCAGGAATATTCGCCAGTTATCGAGGATAGTTGAATCCGCCGTGATTACAACGGCCAGAGCCCTTGGCAATTTGACGACCGAACTTCAGTCGGATCGACTTATGACCCTTCAGAACCGAGTTGCCCTAGATATCATACTCGCCGATCGTGGTGGTGTGTGTAGAGTGATCCAATCCAGTTGTTGCATTTTCATCCCTGATAACGCACCGACAGTGTACCAGGCCATCTCCAAGCTACACGAGATATCTGGTTCCCTTCACGTAGAAAAAGGGGACTGGTCCTTACTAGGGTGGTTCTGGGAACTGATCGCTACCTGGGGATGGAAAACACTGATCTTCATTGGGATGATTTTAGCATTTCTGTTTATGTTTTGCCTGTGTATACAGTGCGCTCCTGCACTATGTGGCCTCTGTGCTACATCATGTGTACGGAAGCCTGTGTCAAGGGACGAACTGAGCAACAGAATGATGCTACAGCAGCATCTCCACGAATTCCTTCATACAGATTTAGACTCGGATTAACATGAATTATTGCCTTATATGAGGGCAAAAGGAGGGTCTGTGGTTCTGAAATTCTGGACCCTACTGTTGTTCCGATATCGAGGTCCAATACCCGTGTCCCGAAACGTCAACGTACCATGACGAATTTGGTGTCGACGAACCGATAATGATTAGGACATCATTCCTATGCATTTGCGTCATGATCGGGGCATGCTAACACCCCTGAATCGTAGTTCCCGTCCCGACCCCCCAGACTCCATTTTGTAAACGGTATCCATCTTGTGTCTTGCCCTCATGATAAGTCAATTAAAGGTCGAGCTTGATCTAAAAGGACACGTCCACCTTCCCTGACTTCCCCCTGACCTGTCCCAACTGACTCCCTTGCCTCCAGCCAAACCTGTTTGGGCAGCTCCTCGCCCAGTGGCCAAACACGATAGCATCAATGCACAACATACCACAAACCATTCACCGCATACAGATCATGTTTTCTACACACATACACACCTGTCCACGCTCCCTGTTTATGGCCAGTTTTACGACTAGGAGGTGCCTTCTTTTATTGGGGCTTCACCGATATCTGATGGGAGTTCCGGGCCTGGCTAGGTAATCTATCACGAATTGGACATCTAAAATACGGGCTTGCCTACATGACTTCGCTCTTTTGTATTATTGTAGAAATATGTGTATAGCCATATCATAAACTCAAGAATTCTTGCTTGCAGCTATTATTTCTGTATATAAGGAGAAGGCTGGTTCTGTAAAAACGAACAGTCTCCTGAGAACACATGACCCGTGTTTGTCGTGCTTCTAGGACACCTGTTACTTGGTAGCTGCCAATAAAACTTGATCTCTGACTGCGACTAGAAGACTCCGTGTTTCTGTGGTCCGAAACAGGGAGAACTCAGAGGTCTTCGGGTGTTATCCCCTGGCACCAAACGGGTTCCTAAAAACCCGTTACCTCATTAGATAGAAAATTAAACGTATTCCCTATCCTAGAGCGCCCCCAGCGCAATGCGTTGTAATGGTTTGCGTTGTAATGCCAGCGTTGTAATGGTATTGCGAGTATTCTGAGTATTCTGCTTGTGAAGTTTGCCCTGACCCCATGATACTCCTAGGTTTGGACTGCTTTGCCCCAACCACCAACTGCACTTCAGAATGCAACACTGTGGATGCACTACTCCTGTTTGTGATCTGCTCCCCATCTAACCGCTGAACCACGAAAGTGAGTGTGCAAGACCCAGACTCTGGATCCTGTCATTGTCGTCCCATCAATCTCGGCAATTCACCCTCACAAGAGCGCAGAGACTCTCAAACCTTTGCGTGGTCCCTGATGTGGTCCTTTCATTTACACATTTTAGTGCTGCTCCCTGCATCAGACCAGTGTGCCGAATTCTGGTGACTTTGACATAAACACTTCCATGCTTTTTTAATGTTAGTTTTATTTGGGAATTTATAACAAACTTATAATTTAAATGTTTCTCAAGTGCATGTAACAGACAAAGTTGCAAAGATGTTACACAAAATATACCTGGTAGGATGTATGGTAGTTAAACACAGCGCTTGAAAGCCATTACATATGAAAAATTAAGTCTAAAAAGTCCGATTTTTGATGGAATTTCTTCCTAGCACATAGTCTTTGAGCATAAATTCTTTCCAATTCTCGGACTTTGAAAGTTCTTCATTTGTGAAAGAAAATAAGTGCTAGGGCCCTCGTCAGGAGGCCACTGCAGCTCTCACCAGCTATTCTCCATGCCGGCGCTGCAAGGACAGTAACATCACAACTACTAGCATTCACAATCCTACAAGTGTGACAATTCCAGACCCCCAAAGCTGCAAGAACGGCTTATGAGGCAGGAATTAGTCATTAGAGTTAACAAAGGACTGCTGTGCTCATCTCTAAATTAGACATACAGTGTCACCAAGTGGCAGACTGGCATAAGTGCTGGTGCTCACAAATAAGCAGTGGAAGCCACTGGCTCAAATTAAGCATTGGACTTCGGTCATTTTAGTAACTCATTCTTGAAATGTAGGTGGTTTATCGTTTTCCCAATTTTGGTTATTGCCAACCTCATTACCAGCATTGCGATAAATGACTTCACGAAGTTAACAGACTTCTGAGTTAATTAAGTCAATGCGTGAAATAATATTACCTGGTATTCATACACAGTGGGCATGATCAAAATATATGAAACCAGTCTCCCTAAACTTGAGGAGCTCCTTTCATGCCTGGTACATCACTTATTGGCAACTGATGATTTTCTGATGGGAGCTCATATTTTCCAGATGTGCTTTCACTGATCCATAATGGTCTACATTGATGGCTTTGTCCAAAATTGAACTGTTACAGGAATACATTTGTGTCAAGGGTGTTACCCTTGCGTTGAATAATGGGGGACTGTTGAAATTGCCCCGGGTCGTTGAAATTAGAGACAGCTCCTATCCAGGGCTTTAAGTGGGATGAAAAAACTGGAGGGTCGCTCAAAGGGGCGTGGCAATGTAATTAAGGGCGTGATTTAAAAACACTTAAACTAAAAAATCTGTGCTTAGCATAGTGTGGCGCCCAACTTGTATTTTGCTGTTTGTCATTGCGTCTAGATATAATAGTACAAGTAACATCATACCTACAACGAGGCAGGACTATTGGCTTTATCAATCAATGATTGTTACTTGCATTAGATAAATAAGCAGCAACTATGGCTTGTTATATAAAAAAATAAAAAAAGCTGCCACTTAATGCCCTGGTGACACCAGGACAGTGTTGATGCTCCCAAGTTTCAAAATGAGAAGGGAAATAAAGAGAGAAAATTACTCTTTAAAGGGTTCCCCTTTCCCTACAACGCTCACCTGGCATGACATCATGCCGTAACTTCTCCACTAGTGAGAAGAGAGCATTGTGAGCTTGTGCACATTGATGTGTCTGCTGTCACTGCAGTCCGAGAAAAAAACTGACTGCGGTGACAGCAGGCACAAAACATAGCCCGAAAGAGACCCATTTCGAGGACCCCTTTCAAAAACTGCCGGTGCTCTGACCCGGTGAGACCCGGCCCACTTAAAGCCCTCCTCCTATCTCTTTAACATAACTTCTGCCTTGATCTATTAAAATTGAGGCTTTTAACGAGGTTGTTTTTAATGATGCTTTAAGCCCAGTACTCCTGCGTGTAGCGTGGCTCAGCAATGCATTTTTGGGGCACCCGTCAGGTACCTTTCAGGCACACACCAGTCTGTGGGTGCGGTTTACATATCTTCATCAAGCATGAAACAAAATGTGAATTGGCGCGGTAATAATTTAAACAATGTATGATTTCTGAGTAAGTCACCATTCGGGTTGGCATGATTACCATAAATAAACAAATAACTCTTAACGTAGCATTTTGCCTGAACGTAGCACCCAAGATCCCGGCTTTGTGTAGCCATGAGCGAATCCTATATTTGCTTCTTGACTCTCACACTCCTTTCCGGTAGTTGAAATGTATTGGCAGCTTGAAAGGTAGTGGGGTCGGCAGCGAGCTGCTTCAAGTAAAATCTTTATCCACTTTCATAAGCTCTCGTCCCAGCGCCTACCCTAGAGCTTTGAGGTAGAAAAAGAAAAAACGCTATCCCCTTTTACTCCACCAGCTAATGTAATTACAGGCACAGCATGAATAGATCAGCTAGGTATCGCAAAAACTGAATGGAAAACTCAGGGGTTCATTTATGAGAACTGACATTTGAGTGCTTGCGTCAGCAGTAGCTCAAAAAGTGACGCATTGGAAAAAGGAAAATTCCAACACATCAAAAAGAAGAAATGGATCAGCAGCAACAGTCAGGGCAACAATCTAAACACCAGCCAGGATATCAAGACAGACTTCCAGAGGAAGTCATTTTAGTGAGGAGGAGAACCACATTTTAATAACAGAGGTTACAAAGCATGAACTCTTTGTCACCTCAAAATTGCCATTTGGGAAGAAAGAAGCCATTTGGCAGTCCATAGTGGAGAAGATAAACAGTGTAGGGCAAACTAAAAGGACAGTGCTAGCATGCAATAACCCTGGCATGATTATAAGGGCAGGACCAAGGAGAAACTGGCCAGGACGAGCACTTGAGGACCAGGAGGTTCAGGAACCCTTGCAGGAGCAGGTGGCGTCAGTCAAACCAGCAGTGTTGATGGCAGGAGTTCCCAGACAGGACAATGTTGGGTTCGAGGACCAGAAAGATCTACTGGGTAAGTGGCAACAAGGGACAATATGGTCAAAATGTCATACTGTGCAGTACTGCAACCTACGTTTCTGCCATGCACTGTGCTGTGTAAAAGGGGAAAGACAGCAATCTCTCACTTTTTAATTCATACATCACATACGTCATACTGTCCAGTTACATACTGTACAGCCTAATCCTACTCCATCAAGTACATCCACTTCATGTGTGATGTGCAACACTAGTCAAGGTTCCTCTTTGTGTACTGCGATTTGTAGTGAAATGTAGGTTATGATTGACCAGGACTACAAGTCCCACTATGAAGAGCAAAAAATCTGGACTGGAGCAGCACACGATGCATATATACTTGGACACTTGGACCCTTCCCAACCTGACAGTGACAATCCTAGCTCCCTTGCACCATGAGGCTAGTGTGTCTTACTTGGAAACATGCAGCTAAATCTGGACTATAAGGAAATGGAATGGGATTTGCAGAGGATTAACTTCTCATCTGAGAGGGGGTTTAGGGTTGGAGTATGTGAAGTGTCACCAAGTAGGATCAAGTTAAGAGCTACATGTATAGTCACTAGTTTCAAACTACTTTGCACACAGCTGTCCGAAGTGTGGGGTGAGTGCACACTAGTGTTGTTCACCATGTTAGGGACCACTCTACCTCTTGTCATGTACACATGTATACTGAGGGTGAGGGTGAATGCAAGTGATGTACACCAGTGGGCCGTGAGTGTTTGTTGGCAAAATAGATGGTGTGTAAACCTGGTGTGCCCCTGGTAGAGTAGTGCAATGTAGGTGCGGCTGAGCACATTGAACTGGCACTATGTCTGAATGGGAAGCCACTGCATAGCAAGAGCGTGTATTGTGATGTGTATACTGCAAGATAGCCTAAGTGGTAGTCACACACTGCTTTGTCCAATAGTGTCACACTTGTGTCAAAGCTATGAATGGATGCCGTAGAAGAGGGCATTGGTGTACTTAATCTTATATGTAATGTGGACCAGGGTGAAGATGTAGCAGGTGTCAGAAAGTAACCAGCAGAACAAATGTCTGACTATGCCACATATCTTAAAGCAGGAGGATCTGAAACAGGAAATAGTGATGTGACAGAATCAGATAGGTTTCCACAAGGATGGGCAGGTTTTTGGGATGGTTGATGGTTGAGGTGTATGGGCCTAGTTGTGTGGCCAACCAGGGAAGGTACATGTCACAGAATATCATTACTTCTAGCATGTTTGGTACAGCTGGAGCCATAGCTCTCAAATACAGGCAGCCAGGTTGGTCAAATGCATATGGTAACCTATATTGGCTTGGGACGCCCTCTTTGACTCACCTGTAGCCTGCTAGTGGTGACCCTTCTGTTGCTATGCTGCCTGGAACCCTTTGCTGCCATTCAGCCCTCGCGGAGCGCACGACTGCTGGGACTCTTACTCCCAGGAGGCAGCGCGCTCTCGCAGGACTTCCAGCGAGGCCATTCAACAGAAATACCATCCGGGGCACCCGTGTCGCGTGACGCGCGCGGGTTCGCCCGGGCCAAGCCCGGGCCAAGGGCGGGCCCGTCCATGCCTGTCTGTGACTGACTGATGCTGAGCTGGGCCCATTCTCTTGTTTTTTTTCCTGTGAATTCCATGACTCGATTGACAACAGCCAGTAAGAACCCACTTATCGTTTGTGTTATTGTACAGTTCCTTTACTGAGCGCGGACTGAGACTGAGGGTCACGTAATCTATTTAAGCCACAAATATTGACCTGTCCGTGGAATTGCTACTAAGGGGAGGGGAGGGATTATAAGATTGTCTGCATTTTCTCATTTTCCTCCATATTGTGTTTAATATTGTATATCTATTTAGGAAATGGGGAAAAGGACATTGTTAAGCCCCAAGCCCTCTGTGGGAAAAATTGTTCCAGCTGCTTCACAACATTCCTTACTGAGCTATCTCACAGGGGCTATGGGGACCTTGAATAAGCAGATTTCCTCGGTAGAAGAATCCCGCGAGGCAGGTTCCTCGCGATCAATTACCCATCTAGACCAACCAGTAGATCAAGCCTCACTGAGGCAACCCGGAGTCCCCAAAACTATTACTAATGGTTGTATTCAAAATATCTCTGACGAGATCTCTCTAAGGGATCCTGACTCTTTATTACAACCACCCCAGAAAAAACATAATATTCCTTCCTGTGTTGAGAGTTCGCGTGTCGATAAGGTTACAGGCACGGGCGAAAAAAATACTATAGACATCCCACGTCTATAATAACAAAACAGAGCAACTAAAGAAAGAAAAGGACAGGGGCAAGAAGAGGTAGGGGGAAGGAGGACGCCTGTAGAAAATCTGAAGCGCTAAGTAGTGATATTGGCCTCCACTTCCGCTCGCCATCAGTTTAGAGGTACCGACGGAGAGAGCGGGGCCTCATTCTCCCGAGCGGTTGCCGGGTGAGGTGAGGTCGTCACCCACACAAAGCTGGGAAGAAGATTCATTCCTCTCCCTTCAGTGGACATTTAAGTATCCATATTCTTGATATAGCAGTAACTTTGTCAGTACATGTTTATTATTCATTATCTATACACTATGTATTTAGTTGTAGTAGCTAATTTTTTGTCAACGGTCCTGAAGAAAGCTGGGCTAGATGCCCATAAGGCTGAAACATGTCGACCATACCGCACTGCGCTATAGGGTAGTCTTACTACCCAGCGTGTCTTTTAATCCTTAACATCCGGACTTCTGTCGCAATGCCATCTGGATTCCGCATAGATAATTTTATCTTCAATATTTTTTGAGCACTGCACTTTTTCATTTACATCACTTTAGGATGCATGTTTATGATGATACTTTTGACATCCATTCCCGCACCGGCACTATATGGTCGGACTTGGGCTGGCATGATTTACATTTCTCACATGACGTAAACTCCACCACATGGGTGGTCTGATGGGAATTGTTTCAGCCTCCCTTGACTAACATTCAATGGTTGTGGCAACCCTTGTCTCACGCACTCACCACCAGTACCGCATGGTTACTGTTGTAGGCACACATTTTTTCAGACTTGTTCTGCTCTTGTATGTTTTTGTATCTTGATATTGGGGAACGAGCAGACAGGTCAATAAACTTTCCCTTTGACCCTCCACACACCTTTCTTGTTTATATTATAAGATTGTCTGCATTTTCTCATTTTCCTCCATATTGTGTTTAATATTGTATATCTATTTAGGAAATGGGGAAAAGGAAATTGTTAAGCCCCAAGCCCTCTGTGGGAAAAATTGTTCCAGCTGCTTCACAACAATCCTTACTGAGCTATCTCACAGGGGCTATGGGGACCTTGAATAAGCAGATTTCCTCGGTAGAAGAATCCCGCGAGGCAGGTTCCTCGCGATCAATTACCCATCTAGACCAACCAGTAGATCAAGCCTCACTGAGGCAACCCGGAGTCCCCAAAACTATTACTAATGGTTGTATTCAAAATATCTCTGACGAGATCTCTCTAAGGGATCCTGACTCTTTATTACAACCACCCCAGAAAAAACATAATATTCCTTCCTGTGTTGAGAGTTCGCGTGTCGATAAGGTTACAGGCACGGGCGAAAAAAATACTATAGACATCCCACGTCTATAATAACAAAACAGAGCAACTAAAGAAAGAAAAGGACAGGGGCAAGAAGAGGTAGGGGGAAGGAGGATGCCTGTAGAAAATCTGAAGCGCTAAGTAGTGATATTAAGAATCTAACCACCTTAGTGGAAAGATTAGATCTTTATTTAAGAGTTAACTTTGACCAAATGCAGGCAAGATTGACTCTTATTGAAGATCTTATGTCAAGTAATAAGAAGCAACGCTGTGACTCTATATCTGGTGTACATGAGCAAAGGGTGGAGAATAAGGGTAATATTACGCAGACTTACCAATTAAGAACCCTGGAAAGAACCCACGCCAAAGCTAAGGATACAGAACACTCTTAGATGGGTGTACTCACCCCAAAAGCAAGCGTAAATTATTCAACAGGGATTCCCTCCTCCCAGACCAAGATAAACAACCAACCAAACATTTTAGTTGCTGGCGAGAGAGATGGGGGTATAACAGGCTCATTAAAGTCCACAGGTCTCCCCCACGTTCCTCCCAGATTCGCCAATATCCACCGTCCACCCCCTCAGGCCAAACCTGGGGTAACTCTGGGATCCAGTTCTTGACCTTCCACAGTGTGCAACACCATATGTAATTGTTTTGGCAAATGCACCAAAAAACGGCCTCTCAGAAGTAGAATCCTGGGAATCACTCAGAAATAAAACTCTTCATTGGCTAGGTAGGAGGACGGGTCTAATTGACTAACTATTTAATGAATTTAAGATGGTGAGAAGGGTCCAGTGGGTGGGCAACACTAGGAAATCGCTACCGGGAGACTGCATTGTTCTCACATTTAGATCTCCCATGCTGGTTAGGAAAATTCTATGGGAGGCTGGAAACAACTCTTTAGCAGTAGGCGGGATTAATATATTGCTGCTTGGCTTTTTCTATCCTCCCTGTAGCAGGTACCCAACCGTATTTAAGAGCAGATATATTGCACCAACTCCAGGTGATCATTATGGTGTCCCAACCTTTAATAGATTTAATTTGCTATCTGGTTTGGAAGGAATTGATTGACTGGTCAATTCTAATCCTACTTATCCTGGCTCATGGGAAGTTTTAAGTGAGACGGCAAAAAATCAAATAAAATGTCTGCCCACTTCCAACTGGCCCCGTACGTAGAGGCCTATAGTAGCAAACTTAATATCCAGACTTTATTTTATCCGCCTATATTAGAGAACACAGGCCCAGTTTTACCCGGGAATAATATCTTAAATTGAGATGGGACTGGAACCATAAAGAAACCAGATTTAAATGGAGGGCCCATTGATCAAAGCCTTGAGTCTGGCCTGGGATATTTTAATGTGCTTTACCTTCAGGAGACATGGGCCACTTCAGCTTTACACATTGAGGGTTACAAAACGTATTTTTCTACAGCAATCCCCTCAATTTCTGGGAGAGCCAAAGGGGGCCTGAAACATTCATCTCCAATCTTTTAGTTTTAGTGATTAAGAAAATTGTTTTACTTAAAGCGGAACCAAATTTCCAAATAATAACTCTGGATATGAATAAATTTGACACCAACGTACTGGTGATCTTTTATAACAATCTACTCTCCCTACAGGAATTAAAAAATAAGTCTAATAAAAATGTCCTAATTATTTGCTGGGGCGATTTTAATCTTACCCTATGTACCCAAAATAACAATTTTAGTTGTGGTCTCCAGGATGAGAACAAAAATACTTTAACTCACTTTCCCCATACAACAAGTGGAGAGTACATGAATGAAGTACTAAGCGTTCTGGAACTAGGGTTGGCAAATTAATTAGTGGTCCCCTCGATCCCGCTTACTCATACTTTTAACGGAAGGGCAGCGTCAAGCATCATAGATTTTATTTTAGTTTCAACTAATGCAGCGTCTCGCATTGTCAATTTTAAAACCCATGACAACACCACCAGTGATCATTTCCCCAATAGTATCACAGTATTTTACCCACATAAATTAGATAAGCGAAACTCAGTGAGAATATATGGGCAAGGAACTCTATCATTGGATAGACTAAACGGGTATTCGCTTAAGTGGGAAAAGATCGACCCAAATGCAATTACTACAGAAGTAGTGAAAAATTCATTAAAATCGGTCAAGAAGTGTTTAGATTTTACTGCCTCTAATGAAGAAATCCTGAATAGTTTTTCCAATATAACTAGAGCAGTAAAAGCAGCCCTGTATAGGAAATTAAAGGATAGAAAGGGTAAAACTAAAAGATGGTTTAACAAAATTTGCACAAAAGCATATTCTAATCTAAAAGCTGCCCTTCACAAAACAGAAAGAGATAAACAAGAAATTGCTTATTGTAGAAGTGAGTACAATAAGGCCATGAAAGTAAGAAAAGTCTAATTGAAAAATGAATTATGGGTTCAATTCCATAAAAGTTGCACCATGAAAGATAATATTGGTTTTTGGAAAACCATCAAGTCTCCTTTCCTTTTGGAAGCTAGTAACACCCCTAAAATAGATATAGCTATTGACGAAGCAGCGTGGGTTCAGTATTTTGTTGGGATTTTTTGCCTTTTATCTCAGAAACATTCTGTTCAAAATAATAGGGAAAAGACAAGCCTATATCCCATGAAATCTGTTTTTCCCATTGCTCTCGAAATAACCTATTTGGAAGTAGAGCATGCTTTGTTAGCCAGTAAAGGAGGAAAGGCGGCCGGTCCCGGTGGGGTGCCAGTAGGCCTTTTTAAGTACGACTTGGAACTGTGTACCCCAGTACTGACCAGAGTCCTCGAGGCATCTTGTGCTGTGGGCCTCATAGATTCAACATATGCTAACAATGCAAACCACTCTGGCCATACAACCATATTTAACTTTTGATCTGAGCGGTTACAAAAGATTTGTGCTGATTCGATTTAGGTGGAATATATTTCATCACCTGGTGTCCTTTCCGAAAACAAATGATTGGTCTATGAACCTAACAACTTGCCCCTGTGATGAAGCTTCTACCTAATCTATGATCCACGTGGTCCTATTTTGTAAATTTTATAAAGAGCCGAGGACCGGTTGGTTGATCCCGATACTAAAAGCTCTGGGTTGAAGGAGATGTCGCCCAGCTTATCTCGTTTTGCAATTTTTGGAGGAACCATTGTTTGCAAAAAATATTGTTCAATTCCTGAAGTTTTGTGTAAAACATAGGCAAAACCTAGGGTAGGATATGAAATGTATAGAATTAAAATGAATTAAGTTATGCATTATCTTCTTGTGCTTATAATTATCCTTAGAATGCCATCTAACACCTAGCCTGTACTGTAGCACTTTATTTGCTGGATTGGTTGTCAATTTTTTTAACCATTGATATCCTCAGCGGATATTCTTTTTAATTACTGTTTTAATGTAAATTTAAAAAAAATACTTTTATGGTTTTTCTAAATTTTGAATACCAAATAAAGGACTTTTGATTTGATTTGATATTGGTTTGTGTTGGTGTCACATGGGAGTCAATGTATGATCTGGGTGCCATTAGTGTGTGACAGTAAGTTGAGTCCCTGGGTCTAAATGAGGAATGCAGAGGAGTCGTGTACAGGTGCAAGTGAGTGGGCTGAGTTAAATGGTGTGTGATACTCTGCAGATAACTAACTCTGGCAATGACGAAATGGGGTGAGCGTCAGTGGTAGCAATTTTCCAGCTTTGACTGGGCCTCTCACCCTCAGAGTTGGTACACAGTGCCTACTGTTCTGATCTATGGAGACAGCTAAGTGTGTAATGAAATTACATGAGTGTACACAAATAAGCAAACCATGGTATATACATCTCCTACACATGCCTGCAGTGTAGCTAGGTTGCTAGCTGTGTAGATTTTTATGGATGTATGTTAAATATGAGCCCTTGGCCACATGAATGCATCGTGTGCATGCAAGACAGCACAATAATGCAGACTGACATGGTGTACTGTGTGAAAGGCAAACTGCAGGAACAAATCAATTACATATCCAAACTTACATTCCTTTCCCAGGAGCTGTGGGCTGAGTAATGGGTAGAGGGAATGCAGGCACCCTGGTGACTTAGTGCAATGTGCACAGTAGTGGTGTCAAAAAGTGAAACTTAAATAGGTATAGCCATCATGAAAAAGAAAGCTAATCACCAAAGCAGACGTGGCCCTTACATTAACTGACCCTAACAGGCAGGGCAGGCCAGAAAGATGTGTAACTGTTTTGCAATGTGTGGTATGACACGAAAAGGCACACTTGTCACACAGTGGTCATATGAACAATGTAAAGAGATTGTAATCTGAAATGCAACTGCAGTGCAACTTGGCCTCATTTCCTACTAGTAACATATGTTCTACACATCAAAGTTTAACTAAAAGTGAATGAGAATAAAGTCTTTATGTCAGACAAATTACCCATGGCAACATCTTGCATAGTGTGTATCCGAAGCATAGAGAACTATGTACACAATACTTGATGTTAAGGACGCTCAGTGGCATATACTCGCGAGAAGTGAATGCCAGAAAAAGAATCAAAATCATACACACTATAGATTTATCAAAATACTTTTTTCTTAACTGATACTAATTGCATCATAGAAGATGGATAGACAGTGAGCTTGGTGTCCCAATTGAAGTAGAACCTAGAGAAAGGGGGATGACAGTGGGTGACATAGAAAAAGGTTCTATTCATATCAAACAGCCACAGTTCAATGCACTAGATAAGATACCAGTCCTCTAATACAAAGTTAAAGGCTGAAAAGATGGTTCATTTGCAGTGTGTGTTGATGATGTTTCGACCCTAAGGACAATGAAGGGGTCTCATTAGGACCATGTAATGTGGAACACCTGAATGAGGCCAATGGACTTTCAATGTGAGAGAGGAACACCAGAGTGATTGTGTGGCTCAAGACAGGTATAAGAAACAAGATAGTCACAGATGGACCCAGCCGAGTGCCCAAAGTGAGGTGGACACAAGAAGACAGTCTTCGCACACCGTTTGGAGCTACACTCTCTTTGACTGTGCTAGAGGGTCTGAAGGTGAACACACTGTGGCTGCACACACACTCCCAACATGTGCACACTGTTCTACATTGCAAGATTTCTGTTGTGCATATCTTGCACAGGCAAATGTATCCTGCACATGGTTTTAACATGCACACATGTTTTGATATACATGATTTTAGAGAGGGGTGAGTGTGACACACAGTATCTAACCTTTGGAATAGCTGAGTGAGCCACTAGGCTTCACTGCAGTGAACCAGGAACAAATGGTCAGGTACACTACTGTTGTTCAGTGTACCCTGTTCTACCAATCATACATGATCTCTGTCCACATCCTGTCATAGGCAGTTGCAGCACATCTACTCTGAGGGCCAGTCTTTTGTGTGGGTCTCCTGGTCCAAATAGACAGCATTCCCTGACACAGGCCTATGTAATGGCACACACTCAAATGCCATTGCCCAATTAGGATGAGACAAGTTTAGCGAACCCCTCAACTATGCACTTTTACACTCAGGGCATGGGTAAACTACTCTATCCATGCAGAGGCAAGTGTTTATCCACATACTTCCATCACACTATGTTCAATGAATGTATGTGTGTAACCATACGTTTTTTGCCAGACTTTTCACATGGATATATCACACGCTTGACAACTCTGTTTTCTTCAGGTGTTGTGTTGTTTGCAAAATACATCTCCATTGTTGTGGTCCTCTACGTGATTACTCACAATGCAAGGTTTATGTTCATATTGTGGTATTACAAGACTTTGACTCTTATCATGTGACTGTGGAAGGGCTGTGAGTTGTGTATACTGACAACTGGGCCTGAAGTGGTATGTATGACGACTAGGCCAGGAATGGATCCACATCAGTTGTGTTTTGAGGTTCCCCAGACATGCATGTATGCATTCTGTAACATGAAAATGTCATCGTGTACTCATCATACTTGGCTGTTTGCCATGACAACTGTCACTCATGATCTGTGAAGTTATGTGCTACTACATTTGCATCTGCAAAATGCTGCCATTGTGAATGGTAACACATTGGTGAGACACATTATACTGAGTTGACTGTCTCAGGTTTGGACATATTTGGTAGATTGTGTTTCAGCTCTCACTGAGTGCCATCTGAAAGACACTTTGCTGCTGCAGAATACAGCAAGACTGCTAGCTGAAATGCGTGTGGACAGCAATGAACATTTGACATGTAGATATTTGGCATGCCTGGCCTGTTCTCTTAATGCAGTGCACCACATTGCTTTTCTGCATAGTTGGTTTGAATACTGGGAGCCATAGCCCCATGTTGCTCAATGGGTCTGACAACATGATTGTTACATGTTGAGGCCTAATTCAAGATGAGGAGATGTGAGTGAGACGATGTTTAAGAGACTGTGACATAAACTTTCCAACACATAGGAAGAGTACAAACATGTATTTACATTTTGCACAATTTAGGTCACATCTGAATTTTTTTCCATCCAGTAAATGGAAATGTATGCAAAGAAATTCTGCAGAATGTGACTGTGTCACCTACACCTGGCAATTGTGTATTCAATCTCTACTCCATTCTAATCCTTCTCTTCCACTGGTTCCTGCTCCTCATGGTCAAAGGGACATTTGTCCATACACATATGTTGCGTAGGATGGCACATACAAGGCTGATCTTGCACATCATGGGGGAAATCATAGCAATCTCCCCCCTAACATGTCCAGGGATCAGAAGCAGGACTTCAGCACACCAAACATATGTTCCAAAATATTCCTGGTCTTAGTCAGTGCCTGGTTGTACTGCCATTCCGGCTCAATCTGGGAATAGGCAGTTGGGGTCATGATCCATGGCTGCAGACGATATCCTTGGTCAGCTGAAATAAGAAAATAACACTGTCAATAACTATGCTGATTGTTGCAGGCACCATTTTGTACATGTTTGTTATGTGTACTGAATGACTCATTCACATTTGTTACAGTATTTGACAATATATGTTACATATGCACTTGCCCATTGTATTGCACAGGTCTCTTCCCTTTCTCTGTGTCATAGCAATGGATGTCCATGCCCTGATAATTTGGACACTTCTACATGCAGACATGTATGTTTGGCCAGTAGCTTACTGTGGTACTTATGTTATGTGCACTCACTGCATGGGCAAAGTGACAGAATATTGATCAGATTGTTGGTCTTTTGGTCATCCCTGGGTACATTGTGACAGTGCCAACATGATTGACACTCAGACATGCATATGTCTCTGTGGAACCACTGATGTTTTTGCTGCCATATCTGACAATTGCACTGCCTTCGAATTGTTCACTTACTTTAGAGTTAGAATGTGGTGCTTACATGTGGTGTGTTTCCAACATGTTACATGGATAGTTGTACAATTTATGTCAGTCTTCAGCTGTTGCTATTCAGCAGATGATTTATCATGGTGCTCTTTGATTGACAAATAGGTATTGTGATGTGGGACATCTCTATTCTGGACGCACTGATGGTGTTACAAGCGTCTGCCTGCCACAGACCTGGACACAATACTTTGGCATTTGGCCTTCACATGTATGTGTATTACTCTATGTTTTAGGCGACCTTGTCCTTCTGTCCCTCAAATGTTTCCGTACTGCTGTAGCAAATTAATGTTGAGATTAGAGTTTTGAGTACATTGTTGTGCATGGCCCAGGTTGCATTTTATTCTATGTTTATGACTGATGTATGACATGTTTGCCAGTACTGTGTTAGACTTTGTGAGTTTCACTTTGCTGAATTCATATACTTTTCATTTGAGCTACTTACTCCACAGAACAGGCGAGCCATCACATTGGTTACATCAGTCAATGCGGCTGTAAATCTATGTGTATGTGAGTATGTAGAGAAATGTGTGTTTTGTACTGTTGGTGTCAAAATGTTATCCAATAATGACATTTACACATGTCTGGCACCTCCACTGACATGACATGCCACACATGGCCTTTCCACATACTTCTTCCGGTTTTGCTCCTAAAACTTTGGTCAACATACAAGTATAGTACCATGTGTGACACACTTACTCATTTCCGTAGTACTTGTTCTCAAACTACTGAAATTGTGCCCTTTATCTTATACTGAGAGTAGGTACGCTATTGAGAACACTCATCTCCCACTTATCTCTTCTGTTGCCTTTGTACTCATATTGGCTTGTCTTGCATGCCACATGGTTTCATTCCTGTGCACTTGATGCGGTTCCATCCATCTCATAAAGTGAAATGACACATTACTACTCATTGATGTTCTGTATCTACCAATCAGTGAAGAACTTTATTTCGATCACTATAGATCACTATAGATCATGAAAGTACATCAAAAGATAAAACAATTACAAATGCATAATACAAACAAGACATAACATTATAAATACACATTCACAAGCTATTTACAATCACACAGAGCGTCAATCGATTAAAGTGCACCAGTGATCGAAGGAAAAGTGCATTTTGGTAACAGCATGATTGAAGAATAAGATTTCCATAATTGTTTATACTTAATAAGTACACCATAAAATTCTATAAAAAAGGGGGAAATTAGATATGTTAAAAATCTATAACCATTCAAAATAACACATGACCCAAAGTAAAACCTAAATGGGCGCCATAAAATATGGTATGCCCTAGGAACTGAACCTTAAAGGCTATCAGGAGAGTACTTGGTATGCCTGATCCACACAGCCAAAAAATACTTTGCTGTGCAAAATATAATCATACCTGTTGTATTTGTCTGTATTATTCTATACGCTTCCTTGTACCTCCTAACTCCCAGATTTCTACAGAGAGGGGCAATCCATTTAATTCAGGATTGGTAGTACAGGGGACACAAAAGCAAAACATGTTCAGATGATTCAGTAATCCCTTGATAAAAGGGACAATGTTCTTCAGTATTCCCTCCTGCTTTAGACCAGTTTCTTTTGAAATAGTTAACAGGTACACTACCATACCTAAACTGTAGGTCAAGTTTTCTTGCTAACGGGGGCTCAATGTCATCCAATAAATGCTCTGAAAACACAGTTTGTTCAAAATTCATTAAAGCAATCAACAGTGATCCCTTGCAATTCACTATCAAATCAGTTTCAATCATACCCCAATATACGTCTTTGAGTTGTGATTTGTTAAAGGGTTTCCAGTTCTCTCCAATAGACAACCAATCCTAGCTTAAGTAACAGGTTCTTGACTGTGAGCATCCAAGAAATCTTGCCCACACAAGATGTTGTCATTAGTTCACGGATGCTCACCCTATAGGAAGCGAGGGCTGCAGTAGACCATAACCAATGCTGTAGCTACTGCCATTGACAGAGTAGTGAGTGCATGCCAATGTGGGACATCATTGTCTACACGTTGCAGTACATTAGGGCCACTATGTGCACATGATACGAGTGCCCACATATGTGGGAAAGTGGCACTATACAGAGCAGCCAGTCGCCTATGGGCACTGCAATGCATCACTGAGAAAGGGCAGTAGTGCACAATATTTAGCCCATACATCACATTCCTGCACTGTCACACAATGAGTTGCCTAGCACAAACACATGCACACTTGCACCATGGTCCTAGGGTGCCTACATCGCATTGTGGGATTGTCTTAGTGCAGCAGGAGGAACTTTCCTACACATAATAAACGCTTAGAGGTCTGATCATCTATGTATGTATGCCACAGTATGCTGCACACATAGGAAGCAGAAGTGACTTGGATGAGTTAAGTTATTTTTACTTGTTACGCATCACTGGGGAGACCAAGTAGTTTGACACATTTCCATGTTTATCTGGTGTGGGATACATGACATGCCTCATTAACCATGGCAGTTGCATGGAGACACCCACACAACGCCCATGCAATTCCTGCCTTGAATACAGTGATGCTACATTCCCTTTTACACAGCATTGCATTGCTCTGGCCATTCAAATGCACACAAAGTGGTTTTGGTTGTCTTAACATGTGTGACTTGGGGGTTTACATTACACCTTGTACCATGATGCATAAGGCAAGTACGTAGCACACCCCTCATACATATGGCCCTATCTCTGTTGACTGGCACAAACATGGCTATTATGACATACATTTTTTTACTGTTAGTAGGTCTGTTATGTACTTCTGCTTTGCTTACTAACAAGAAGGCCATTCTATATCATCCATTCTGGTAGCGCTCATTGATGATGCTGTGCCAGAAGAAGTAGGCATCATGCACGCTCCCTGGGTATTTATCTAACACATTGGTGGAAATCCCAGGATGGTCCCCAATGGCCTAGACATTGATAGATTAGGTTAACTTCTGGTTCCTGTACAGGTGTGATGTTTCTGCAGGTGGAGTCAGTTGCACAAGTGGAAATCCTGCAATATCATATAATCCTTGCTTGGTCTCCTGCTGCTGTTGTTGGGGAAGAGGAGTTACTGCGGAGTGAGGTGGATGATGGCATCCAAGACAGAGGGTAGGAAGGAAGAAAAAGATGGCTGCAATATTCCTGCCACTCTGGCTGTTGTGATCTAGATATAACTATATGCCTGCATGTGGAGGACTGCCATCATCTTGACCTGCGGAGGGATGTTAGTGGGACTGGCACTTGGTGTCTGGAGCCTCTGCAATATATTGTTTAGCAGTTCTATTATGGAGTCTCTCCTGAGTCTGTAATATCTGATGACCAAATCCTCCTTGAGGTCCATGAGGGGACTCAACTGGCAAAAAACTCGATCCCTTCTCATGCGCGGCCTATGTGGTGGTGGTGGGGTTCTTCTCACAACTTCTAGCTGCAGAATAAGCAATTCCATGGCGTAGTTGAACTTGCAAATTGTTTTGGGTGGCTTATCTTTATGTACCACTTCCTATGCCAGGGCTGCTGATGCCCAGGTATTTTCCTGCATTTCCGTCTCTGTGCACTGCTTGCTGATGATGTGTCACACATTGACAAAACCATAAATATCACTGCATAATTTACTCTCTGCATGGTGCAGCCAGTTTTGGCACAGTTCTTTTTAGGTGCAGGCCTACAAAAACAGACACATTTGGCCTCATGCATTGACTTGTAGATATGGAGTACTGCCTGCTCTCCATTGTGTCAAAATTAGTGATGAGCCCGCAGAGCAAGCCCCTCATATGCCTGATAGTGGCCAATTTTCTTCTGTGCGATTCCACAGATGCTGCCAAGCAGCGCCTTGTCTGCTTCATGGGAGTGGTTGGCAAAATAGCATGCCACAGTGGCAGGCATGCCAGGGCCCAGTAAGCTTTCCTTGCCTCAACCCTAACATGATCATGCTGTGTGCATTGAGCAAGTCAAAGTACGACTGGTGTGTGCATGCTTTCTCCTGGACAAGACACTACATTAAGGCTACACCCTGCCACAGCCCCGCAAAGCCAAGCACCCTTGAGTTTGAATCACTGATCATTATGTAAAATAATGAGTGCCAGAGCCTAATATATTTCTCAGGGGACCACTGCCACTTACTCCTCCTATAGTTCCTGCCAGTGCTACCAAACACCAGTACCCAAAGACATCTGCGTACTATTAAAGTCCTATAAATGTGACAAGTGTGACTAATCTAGGTGAACCAAAGCTGTAAGAATGCCCTGAGCACCCTGACCTTACTATTTTTGTAATCATTTACTGAATTTTAAACATTGCACATGTGTTTTTTGCAATGTAATCTGACCTTCACCCTTTGGTGGAACGGTATAACAATTTGTTGTTGTTTTTTTAAAAGAGTTTTATATGGCACAAACTAGACACGATGATATTGGGTATCGGAGCGTTTTACATGAGCACAAGTTTTGTTACACAAGAACACATTCATTTTCTTGTTAGACAAGGGGAAATTAAGTGATTTGCACAGAATCACAGGCTGTTGAGCGTCGTTGCCAAGACTCGAACCCGGTTCCCCATCTTCGAGGTGACCGCTCTAGCCAGAAGGCTACATCCTCTCCCGCAAACTATGTGCTAGTGTTTCAAAATAAGCGCACAGGAAAACACTGGCACAAATTAAGCACTGGTTTGCATATACTAAGAGAAAGAATGATCCTAGTCGGCAAAATAGTTAGTGAACATGCAGGATGAGTAATTAAACATAACAACAATGTGGTCTTAACAATATGTTTATTGTACATTATATTTGTAAAGCTTTCTACCACACATCATGTCCAAGGATAAGGCTTGACATCTTACTTACCTATAACCTACACTCTATAAAAAACATGCTACTAAGTTATTACATTTAAACAGAATCCCATAAATGCTGGATATCTGCAACCTTAAAAGCACAACAAAATCACCCCACAGACACTATGTTCACACATATATTGATATACATACATAACAAAATTGCAGAATGGCACTTCTGAAGTATGATTGATGAAAAGAAGAGAAAGCCATTTGGCGCAGATGGGAATAACATTGTGTGCCTGTGCTTTTTTGTGTATTTCCGTTCGATTATATGTGTGCTTGTACGTGGCTTTATGTAAACTGTCCTCAGTCATCACTCATTGCATAATAATTGCTGATGCAGAAAAATAGGGCTTCTTAGCACTGCACCACAGTCGACTATATTGGAATATTTCATAAATGGCCATGCACAATATCCAGTATATTTGTGTCTTTTAGGCAGTGTATTTGTACAATGCGGAAACTATTAGCCACTTGGCACCATTGCTTTAAAAATGTTCTCGGGCGAATGCTCTCTTCCCCAAAAAGATGAAACTGGGTTCCCTGCTTTGCTTGCATATTTGGTGAAATTCGCTAATATTTATGCCTCACTACTTTCAAAGTTCACTAGCTGCCTCTGTAAAATACATCAAAAGCTGTTGCTTACTTATGAAGGAACCACAGAAATAGCCATTGTTTAATTAAAAATATATGACTATTTCCAGGATATTGACTTCCATATTAACTAACACTGGCTGGGTACTGGAAGAGACCTGCATATGAAATACAAGAAGCAACAGTAAAAAATAATTGGGCTCGCCATTCCTCAATTCATAAACACATCCTGCATAAAATATAACTACTCCTTATAATCCTATTTAATGTTCCATTTAAGTGGTTTGGCAAATGCTGTTAGCAGCTAATAAAAGTGATGTGGTCTACAATTAAAATCCAAAAAGGAGTGCGGTGACAAAATCGCTAAACATTCAAGGGTAATACATTGTATTATCCTTTCACCATTAAATATATATTTAATGGCAATAAGATAATTCGATTTATTATGTGTGTGTGTGTGTGTGTATATATATACATATATATACATACATATTACCTACTGGCGGTCGCCAGTAGGTAGTTATAGTTAGGAACTATTATCCTTAGGAAATCCGCAACATTCTATTTGGAATAACTTTGGCGCTAGTTGACGAATCCTCGCAAAATTTTCAAAACTGGTGGGGCACCCTGGTCCGCTCCTATCCTAGAAGTCTAGGTGTGATTCATTAAGCGGGGGCCGAGGAAAATGGGGGTGTCCCAAAATGTGTTTTCCCCGTGCAATTTCTCATAGGAACTGTTCTTCGCAGCTTCAGCCCGAACTGCTGAACGGAATCACACCAAATTTGTCAGAAAGGTTGACCTTGGTTAAGAGTCTTGCCTTTTGCTTAAATGGTGTAAATCCATTTATTAGTTCCTGAGAAAATGACAATTAAAATCGCATATAGATCTATGGCCGAGCAGGATCCGCGCACCCTGCCGAGCACGAGCTGTATGCTAATTGGCTCTCAACACTCCAAACCAGGAAGTGTTGGCAGCCATCTTGTGCCTCGGTAGAACCGAGGCACAAGAAACCTAGGTATAAAATACGAAAAACGTGAAAAGGGGGCAGGGCAGAAACACCTGCTCAGGGGGTCCCACAAGGACCCCCAGGGCCAAAAAAAGCATTTTTTCAACAAAAATAAATCGGTAGATTCGTGCACCCAGTGCAAATTTTGGCAGAAATAAAAAAAGTCATCGTTAATTAGTCCCCGGGGGCATGATCAAAAAAACATGTGGGGGGGCTCAATCCCCCCACACTGCCCCGGGAACCTCCTCATAATATAGGCGGGGGCTCACCGCCCCTCGGAGCCCTGGGGACCACCACCCCCCGGGGCTTCTTTAAATTAGGTGGGGGGACTCTCAGGCACCCCCAGCCCTGGGGACCACTACTCCCCGGGGCTTCTTAAAATTAGGTTTGGGGGGCTCTCAGGCCCCCCCACCCCCGGGGACTGCCACCCCGGGGCTCCTTAAAATTAGGTGGAGGGCTCTCAGACCCACCCAGCCCCTGGGACCGCCACCCCCGGGTCTTCTTGAAATTAGTTGCGGGGGGCTCTCAGGCCCCCAGCCCTGGGGACCGCTACCCCCCCAGGGCTTAAAACAATTAATTGCATGGGGCCTCATGGCCCCCCGCGGACCCTGGGACCGCCACCCCCTGGGACTTTATTTTTAAAAAAATACCCTGTGTGCGGGGGCTATAGCCCCCCCACACGCCCTAGGGAGCACCACCTCCCTGGGGCACTAAAGATTAAAATTGGGGGGTCTGTGATGGATCACCCAGCCCCGGGGACCACCACCCCCGGGGCTTTGTAAAATATGGGAGGGGGGCCGCGCAGCCCCCCTCCTGGAGCCTTGTCCCACCCCCGGGACACTGTAGTTTGCAATGAAAGGGCAGGAGCCTCGCTCCCACCCTGTCATTGCAAACTGCTTTGCTTCATTGAAGCGAGAGCAGGGAAACCTGCTCTCACTTCAATGAAGCAAAGCAGATTGCTTTTCCACATGTGGGTGTTTTTTAAGTTGAGGAATTAAGTCCCCTTTAATCATTAAACTCCCCCAGTCCTACTAGCCCATCATGTCTCTCTGTTAAACATCATAGACCTGCGTTACAGAGAGGTGGTCCGAGGCCATGCCCCATTTTACACCTCTCTGCAATGAAACTCTGTGGCACTTACTGCACATATCTGGTGAGTTAGTTGGCCCCCAGGGACCCTCAGGATTCAAGTGGACTTTATCCCCTAACTTAAAATGCCCACAGAGCGTGTTTGCACACATGTCAACTCAGTCCCCCCCTTTCTTCACCAGTGTGCAAACGCAGCCCATTGTGCGTTTTAATAATTAGTTAATCTTACCTTGACAGTAGTAGATATGAAAAAATGCTAAACATTTTCTTTTTTTTTTATAATTTAAATTTCTGAAAATTCCATATTTTAGAATTAAGATCTGTGAAGGAGAAGAAAAAATACAGTTATAACATATAATATATTTTTTACAACACAACATCATTTTAACATTATATAAATTATTTTGTTTTCTTTTCTACAAACAGTGATTTCAATGTTACTCATCACATAACAGCGGGCAAAAAACCCAAATCTGTGTAAAAAATATTTTTAATATACTCAACTATTTCTGAACATTCCATAAAAACAACATCCTCAATAACATACCATATAATACAAATCACACATATATAAAATGCTCCCTTCTAAGAGAATGTTCTTACTTGAATTTGAAAGATCTCAAATCAAAATTCAATGAACAATTCTTTTTAATTTCCATACACTGTAAATGATGTTCTTTACAAATGTATGCTGTGAGAATGTGCAAGAAATAGTCCTTAATTCAAATGTATACCTTTCCTCTAGGCAAAATGGTATTTCTGAAATCCTTTATACTGAAATTGTCCAATAGTAATCGTATTAATACATTTTAACATATTTCTAATAGGCAGAATTCTGTTCATAAAACTTTGGCTTCAAAAGTATTAGGTAGGAATTTAAGTAGTTTGTTAGGCAAACGTTGTTTAAAAATCAATTGAGCATCATTACAATATGTCCATCCTTTATTGCATTTTAGATAGACAGTGTAATGTCCAGATGTTATAGAAGGACCATCATGGAAAATAATTGCTACTGCTACAAAAGTTCTTCCTGATATTGATAGTTGTCTTGCTACAAAATGTTTAATTAAAGTTTCCAATTTTCTTCCATCAGCTCTACAACATTGTATCATTGAAATTATATATTGTCCAAATCTTTGTATAAATAATGTTCATAACATTTCTGATTTGCATTGACTACACTCCATGTTTTGATTTGCTGCTTTAGCTAGTTTGTTGAAAGCCCATATTTTACCGTCCGGTAATGTCAAATATATAAATATTTTAGTATCTATGTTAGTGCTTCATGTAAACAGACAATTTTCACATTCATGTTCCCATTTATAAAGAAGGTCAAAAAGATTTACAATTTCTATTCCTTCATTTTCCAATACTGCAAGCATATACATTCGAAATTCCTAAGCATCTTTTTGAATATTCTGTGTAAATTGTGTAGAACCAGAACATATATCCAAACGATTACAAATTTCAGAAACACTTTGCATTTTCCTTTAATCAGTTCTTAATCTTTCATAAATACAATGCAACAAGGTACACCATCTTTTTTCACGATTCTCCATAATTTGCTGTTGCAAACTTTCTAGAAAAAAAATAACATTGACCACTACATTAGCATAGCAGTTGATACCCAAACTATTTTCTAACTGATACCGAACAATCTCTTCAATAGTGTCCTTTTTCTTTTTCACTTGCAATCTCAACATTATCTTGATTTTTTTCCTTCTAAATAACTTCACTACAGATATTCTCATATCTTCTTTTTCGACCTACTACACGCTTTACAAATACATGATATTCACCTAAATTGGGTGCATACGCTCTTCTCAACTGATTATACTCTTTTACACAGTTAGCATCTGCACTAATCTTTCTCTCATCAAAATCAATCAAATACAATCCAGATAAAGTTCTGACTCGGGACAAATCAACATATGCAATATCCCCTTTAAACAGGGTACTTCCAATGTTCACCAAAGCACTGTCTACACTTAAACCTTGAGATTTATGAATAGTCACCGCATATGCCAGAGAAAGTGGAAACTGTTTTCTACGGACATATAAATCTTTCACAAGCAAAAAACAAACTTAACAACGACCAATTTGTTTTACTTCTTCAATTTGATCAAATTTGATTTTTAAAAATTCAACTCCATCTCTATTTTGATCATTAACAAAAGCAACAACTTTACCTATTGCTCTATTTATTAAAACGTTTTCCACATCCAAATTACGCCGTAAAATTACCCGACAGTTTACACATACATATAGATTCTTTACTAAACCAGCAGTTTTAGATATAGATTTTTCTAAAGAATCCAATTTTGTTTTCAATTTTTCTGTCTAAATAATAGTGATTCCTTCATGCTCTATTTTATTTATAGCTTTCAATGTTATTATTTGTTCATTTTCTAGCTTCAAAAGTTGTTCATTGAATATAGAACACTCGCGCAGTGTTGGCATTAAGCAGATTATATATTTATTTTCTGCAATTTTCATATATATTTTTTCAGGAACTATATTTTCATTTGGAAGCAAGTTTGTAAGTAGTTGACTTTGCAAAGCTTGTTTGCCATGTTCTGTCAGTACTGCAATTCTTATATCTTGAAGAATAGTTCCATAATCAACATAATTTGACTGTCGCATATTTGCAATGAGTTCTTTGTATTGAAAATATGAACAGATGTTAACGTTTCCAACACTTCCCAAAGACTTTCTGGTTTCTTCATGCACCAGTGTTTTAAATACTGGTTGTCCTTTTACGTGAGTAAGATGCAGTAGATCTCCAAAACCTATTACATGTTTTCCTCCAAATAAGACATCGTACTCTGTTTTATGAATTTTCTGCATTCTTAAATGCACAAAAGCAAGCATTAAGTTTGAAACCATGCTTACCTCATCAATAATCAGAAGTTTCATTTTCTTTAGCACTCTTGAAACTTCATAGCAAGATTGTCCAGATAGTTTATTATATTCCAATGTGTTTTCATGCTCTACAGGGAGCATTAGTAAACAATGTAATGTGATTCCTTTAAAGTTGTGTGCTGCAAACCCGGTTGGAGCAGTTACAACACAAGACAAATGTGAGTCAGTTGTTTTCTGTAGATAACTGGGCAATACTTTAATTAAGAAACTTTTTCCTGCTCCAACTTGACCACTGACATACAGTTGGATAGGTTGAAATGATGTGCATGTGCATTCTTTCTTTTCATGAAGACATCCATGGTCAATCTGTTGTCTCACTTGCTGATATACTTCTTTCTGTTCAACATTTGGGGCCATATGTATCAAGCTAATTTGCATTCGCAAAGGCCGAAATTCTGCGAATTTCGGCCTTTGCGAATGCTAATTAGACAAATGGAATGTATCAAACATGTTTGATGCAAAATAAGGAATAGCAAAATTTGCAATTCCTTATTTTGCGATTGCACTTAAGGAATCGCAAATTTTGCAATTCCTTATTTTGCGATTGCACTTAAGGAATCGCAAATATTGCGATTCCTTAAATGCAATGTATCAAACTAAAAATATTCAAAAAATGCCATTAAGGATTCGCAAATTACCACCAACTTCTAGTTGGTGGTAATTTGCGAATTCTTTTCAAAAATCTTTTTTCCAAAAAACAAAAGGTGCCATATGACGCCCATACATGCCCTTAGGGCATGTATCTGTGCCATATGCCCCCAAATGTCTTTTTCAGGGGTGCAGCAGGGTGTTCTTGAGACACCCCTGCACCCTTGAAAAAATTCCTAATTTGCGATTAGCTAATTGCTAATCGCAAATTGCCCCTTCATTCCTATGGGCCTCCTGGCCCATAGAAATGAATGGGTAATTTGCGATTAGCAATTTGCTAATCGCAAATTAGGAATGGTAAGGAATCGCTATTAAATAGCGATTTTGTACATACATACCGTTTTGCGAATTCCAAATAGCGATTCCTTAAAATTCGCTATTTGGAATTCGCAAAACGGAAGTATGATACATATGGCCCTGAGTTGTTCTTCCAAGTTTCCTAAGTCCATAATATCTTCTTGAGCTTGATGCATTGCTGTTTCCACTTCATTCATGGTAATTGCTGCTTCATTTTTAAGAATTGGTTCTCCTAATGGATCTTGACTCAGTGGAGCAGAACTTTGACTGTCTTGATAACTGTCTCTAGCAATGTCAGCTGTAATAGTAACTTCTTGATCAATTTCATTGTTGAACATTTTGATATAATTTGGAAAAACTGTACATTCTATGGTATCTTTACAGGCAATGAAGTAATCTTCATAGCTCTGAAAATCTCCAAGTAATTCCGATTCTGTACACCACGGTTTGAAGACTTGCAAAAGTGCTAAATAGTAAAATCCCCTTTTATCAGAAGTATCACAACTCAGTTTTCTGTAATTAATCAAATTTAGTTTATTTTATTTCACCAAACATCCTTCAGAACCAATCACTGCATATTTTCCATTATTTATGTTTTCTGTAGTATTCCTTTTAAAAGTGTAGTATTGCAGTACTTCATAGAGACATATGTCCTCAAAATGATGACTTCTATTTGGATAATATGTTTCCAACATGTTTGTTTTGACAATATCTGTACTTTCCGGATCTTTTTCTGCTAAATATTTGATTTCTTGTACATATTTAAGTACTTGATTCCGCGTTGCAGCAAGACCTAGACTCACCCAAATGATGCTTCTAGATTTTGAGTATAAACTTGCAGATGATAACTGATCAGAGCATTCATACGCTCCAATTTCTCGATAGGATAGCATCTTCAAACTGAAACTGTACACATTTTTTCTAAGACTCTTCTCGTGAGAAATGTTTCCCACATTTGTTTTAACTACGTCTTTTCTGATTTTGGTATATAAGATGTCACATATTGGGCAACAGCAATGGAATTATCCGCAACATACTGAATATCCATATTAGCATTCCTCATTGAGAGAATAACTGGATTATAATCATTGATATATTTTGATTCTTCACTTCTCAAATTGAATGTATTTTTGGAGATTTTCTAGTGATTGTATGTCTCACAGCTGACAAGAAACTGTGTATTCTTTCTTCGGATATTACAGGACGTGGAAATCCAAAACGACATTTGGTATAAAACGTTTCCTTAGACTTGTACTTTTATCAACAGTATTTTCCACATTGATCACTTTGGAATCGTAAGACTTGTTGCCTTAATGTGTTTTCTTCTGGTTTTTTTGGTATAGCACATGTGGCATATTCTTCAATAAAAGACAAAACAGTGTCATGCGAATCAGTTCCGAATTTGGGTGCATCCTTGATCCATATCAGCATATGTATATGAGGAGCACCTCTAGCTTGATACTCCTTTCTCCACAAAAAAGTCACTACCTCTCTAAGAGGAGGATTCTTTTTATAGCAGATAAAAGACATCATAGCTTCAAACCTATGATTGAAATATCTGCATACATTAACAGGATACAAAGAGCACAATTCTCCAGGTGTCATGTATTCAATATTTTTTCTATTCAAATTTGCTTCTCGAAGAAATTCAAGTAAATCATCCCAAGCATATTCAGCACAGCATAGGATAAGAAACCACAAAGGAGTTCCTCAGTTCTTTAGCATACATTTAAGTTTTCCATGATGACGGTACCAATACTCATTCGTACCACGCTGACATGCCATCAAATTAATCAGCTGAGATTTTAAATGGTCTTCTCTCTGATGTACTTTATCCATACATTTGTTTGCAGATACAGTTTGAAGATGTACTCCTGTTTTTAATATGTGGTTAACTGCATATGAAAGTCCAGACAAGTCACTCTCAAACAAAGGATTAAATATATATGGGATACATTGTCAAAATCTTGGATCTTCTGCATACAATCTTGTTGTCCGATATTCAGATGCAGGAATCTGCACTGATCGCTCATCATATCATCCACCTTTTCCAGTTGGGAACAGCTGCAGAAAATAACGAGCTTCCAAACTTTTTTCTCAAACACTCATGGGACTCCCCTTCGCTTTTTTCATTTGGAATGATTCAAAAGTATTCCCCACCACTTATTTCGAATGAAGTGGATGTACACTATAATGTTCATAGATTTCTTCACTTTTGGACATGTCCACTTTTTCAATTTGACCACTTGACGTTTCAGTATCATCTCCTGAAAGTATTTCTTCTTCTTCCACATACACTTTTTTGTAGTACTCATTGTTTTTTATGATATAACGTTGCCTTTTGCACTTTCCTAACATCCACTAACTGATGCCAAATTTTCTTACTCTTAGTAGGAACACCATTAACTAAAATACCTAGTGGTTCACTTTCTACATTCTCTACACCAATAGTTTCAATATTTTTCTTTAAATCTGGAGATAAATATACAACTCTTCCTTTTAATCCTCTCTGTAAATCTGTTGAAGGCAATTTACCTGTTTTAGGCTCTATACGAACAATAGCCTGAAATGGGTGCACACATTGAATCAGAATAGACTCATACATATTTAAATCTATCAGTTCCGCAGGAATAATTACCAACTCTAGATTATTATGGACAGCTCTAGCAGGCATTTTAATCAAGTCTAATTTGCTATAACAATATTTACAAATATGCTGATCAGACCCCAATTCAAAACAATTCTCTACCAACAAATAAGTTGCAAACTCCTTCCACTTATCATTATTTTCTCTTTTACTTTTTAAATACAGATCAACATTCCTAGTCTGATTTTTATAGTGAGCTCGCTGGCAACAATTACAAGAATAATTTGGCCTTTCACCTGAAATCACCTCACACTTTGTAATTTGCTCTTCAAAAATTTTTGTAGTACTATGTTGCACATTCTTTTCAACATTTTCTTCTATTAATATGTTAGTTTCTATACTCGCTTGTTCAGGACCAAAGTAACAAAACTCAATTTCATCACAAACCTTCTTCACATCTGATACTGACCCACGCAAAAGAGCATTGTTCAACTCATTTAACATTAGTGCTGGACTTTTTGCATAATACAATCTTTTGACTTACTTCCACATTTGAGAATGATGTACTGCTAACATCCTGAAATGATGAAAAACAATTTGACATACTTTCCTAGAAAGACAAGCACAAGGATGACCTTGCAAACCAGTATTTTTCAGACTCTGCAAGGATCTAGTCCTTGTGTTGTGAATGTATCTAGGACCCTAATTAAATATTCCCGATTCATGCCCTTATGTGGTTATAGAAAAACATAACCTTATAAAGGCATAAGAATCATGTCCATATTTAGTCATAGCCAATGCAGTCCAAATACGGCAAGGCTACTCCCATAGACTCCTAGAAAGTACAACGCGTTCTTTAAACAAACCAAGCCTCCAGCAGCCTGGAAATTCCCCCTGCTTTTGTTTTGATTTGCACAAGAACTCCTGGAGTCCAGAAAGAACTGTAAGTTCTTAGTGACGTCTTATGTCCAACCTTACGCAAACCCAGCACCTTCCAGGTATAAATATACCAACGTTGCCTTAAGCAAACACACAGTGGTTTGGAACAGAGCGGCTATCTACTTGCCCGAATCCCAGCTGATGCGAGTGCCGAAGGAAGCCAACCCTCCCATTGACGCACTGAGAGAGACGCTGTCTTTTCCCCTGCCGAGAAATCCAGCTCCGGTGTTTCCAGTCACCCTTGCGGGTTGCTGGGAGATCGAGTCCTGAGAAAGAGATACAAGACCTCCTTCATTCTAAAACCAAGGTACGGAGCTGATTAGATCCTTGGAGAAGTCTTGATGCAGATTCTTGGCAAAAACCTAACATAACTTAAACTGCAACTTACTTACTCCTTCCCACCTATTATGCTTAGGTCAGGTTCACCGGGGTAGGCGTATCTTAGAAGCACCAGTTGAGTACGTTTAGTCAATGATTTTATGTATGTCTATATTTTATCCATTTTAAGTATTATATGGCTCAGAGACCATATCAATGCTTTTACAGTATTATGTCATAATACTACTTTTACTGTACACACTTTACTTCATGTTAAGTATTGCAATTGTGGCAATTCACTTCTCTTGCAAGAGAAAGAGGACTGCTCAATAAATAACACCTTTTGGCGCTTTGTCTCGTCTTTAAGGCTTTGCACGAACAGGGGCCGATACCGCTCCAAAAATCTCTTTTCCTGGTACCGTGCTGCCAGACCACTAAGATCCTCCTCTGCGTTCCTGGTGACGGTCCCCAGGATCAATAGAGTGAGGATGGGTGGCTGTGCTTTTAGTTTCACGGCTGCCACTCTTTGGAACACCCTCCCGCTGGCGCTGAGGTGTAGACAAGATTTCATTCCTTTTAAAAAGGACCTCAAGACCTTTTTGTTCCCCAGAGCAATGTAATGGTAGTATGCCTGCAGGATAGACGCAGTTTCAGCGCCAGGATACCCTTTGGGTGGCAGCCGCGCTTAACAAGTAAATAAATAAATATAAATAAATATTTTATTGAAAACGTCCGTCTCTCTATTTCTCTGCACTCTGGTGAAACTAAGCATGCACGATTGACTGAGTGAAATAACTGTCTATTGTATTCACACGACTCTGGAGATATACTCCTTGTTCTGGAGGGAGCAAAGTTGTCATGTTTATGCGGTTGTCAGAAACTAATCCCTTCTTGTCTAATCAGGAAAGTTAACTCCTTCCTGTTCATTCGAGAAAGTTTCTAGTGACCTCTGAGCTAGCTGGCATACCTAATTAAGTCTAACATATTCAGTAGAGACCTAGATGACCTCAGTCCTACGTCTAAACTATTGTTTGTGTTATTCCAATGCGCAGAGCCTATTGGGAATATAGGAACTACACTACATGGTGCCCAACGTTTGGTAAGGCGATAATCTAACGCTAGATGCTAGAGTAACTCAGTCGTGCTTTTCACACAGACCCCTTTCTCCCGTAAATACTCCAATAGTCGTCTGGAGTGGGCGAAAGGTTAATATCTGCCGAAACTTAGTAGGAAGAGATTCCTATGTATTAATTTTTGGTTTAGTCAACGTTGAAGGATACAGTGTTCCAAAATATTGTGCACCTAATCTTTGTTTCCTTGAAACTTGATCTGCAACAAAAAACTTTCTGTCAGTAAAATGCCAGAAGGTGATGAAGAAAGAGATGCTTTGGCAGCTCAACTTATAGCGGATGACACAAGTCTCCGAGAAGAAGACCCGAATGTTATAATCATTCCGGTAAATGTAAGAAGAACTATAACTTTTATACTTATAGAAAATGGACTATCATCGAGAGGTGGTACAGTCATATTTGTGGTAGAGGCCCATGAATATCGGCAGACAGAGGTATTTTATTCATGGATACATTTTCCAGCAGCACATGCTGTGACACAAGATGTCTACCATTACAAAATAGAGGAATCTCCAGAGGAATACGCTCCTTTCGAGGACGTTGAAATTCCACTAATATGCCAAGAGCACCTGCTCTGGTTTAATGGCGCCCTAAAACATCAAAATCACATCACCAGGCTCGGTCCACTAGGTAGACCAGGAGCCACATGGCCGGTTCTAGCCAGCTACAAACCACATCCAGACATTGAAAAAATGTCAGACCGGGAACTTTTAGCTCAGCTAAAACAACTAATTAAAATACCTAGACAATTGGTCCAATATGTCATGCGGACTTCAACAGTCCAACCAGCAATAAAAATTCCACAGCACACCCCTCACCAGGGGAACACAAATAAAATCACACCACAGAATATACAATCAGCCATTGGCAAAATACCCGCAAAACGGGAACAAATTCCATTCTGGTTAGCTCAAAAAATCACTCAAATAGAGGCAGTATTTCCTGATACTGCACCTCATGAGAAACACAGAATTCTGACTATCTGTCTTCCAATGGGGATCGCACCACATGTGGGGGACTGTGACACCTGGGGCACAGTCTTTGCTTCAATATACACAAAAACACATGGTGTTCCGTCCATGGCGGTTATACCACACGTACTAAGACAGATTCAAAATTAATACGGTCCAGAACCTGCTTTAACTCTAGGTATGAAATTACTAAAAGACTTTAAGCAAGTCTCGGCTATATTACTAGCCAACATAAAAGGAGAAGCAGCATCTGTGGCGATCCGCCAGAAATTGAAAGAAACAGACATAGCAGAACAACCTTTTGAACTTGCCAGAATCATAGAAAAATCCTATGAAGAACTAGGTAGAGATAGTTTGGGTGTGAAACCACTAAAACCACAACTAATTGAAAATCCAGAAAAAACCTTTATCAAAAATAATCTCAACACTCCAAAAAAGAGTTGGGAGGGTAATAAACAATCCACTCCCAGAGAAAAACGGTTTCAGTCCAGAGGAAGGTCTCCTCAGAGGAGAGATAGATCTCCAGAAAGAGTAGGCAAGTCTCCCCAGAGGGAGCCCTCTGAGAAAAGATACAACCTTAGAGATAGGGATAAATTGAGAAAACCTGACAGATATCAAGATAATGATACTCGTCCCTCTCGATCTTTTCAGACTTCTTCACAGAAATCGGAAAGAAGAGGGCGGTCAGAATACAAGGAAGAGCATGTCAAGACCAAAGACAAGGAACGTGCTCATCAAAGTAAAAAATTACAATTTCCAAGAATGAAGGTAGCCAGTATTAAAATAATTAAACATGCCGAGGATACTGAGGACACAACTGAAAAACGGAGAGTGGGCCCAGACAATGCTAGACAGCGCACCAGAAGTGACCATAGCTCGCAAGATCCTGATGAATCTTCTGGAGACAGTGGACACGAATGAATACATTCAAGTGGAAACTGCAGACACCAGAGTTAGCAAACCCCATAAATTATATGAAATAACATTGCGTATAGAGGGGGACAAAACTAGGAAAATAAAGGGTCTCTTGGGATAACCTTTCAAAAGGCTATGACATCCTTCTAGCTGAGAAAGACTGGCCACCAGAGTTTGTCAGGGAGTGTCCACATGGCGAAGAAATGATTATGCCTGACTTCTCAAATCAAATTCCAATTCATAAAAAATACCCATTTGCAAGAAAATGGGCAGTGGCCCAAGCCCCTGCATTAGATAAAAATCATGGAGGATGGGATGAGGATTCTCCTCACCACAAAATTCGGTTAAAAAATGAACCAACTGCACAAAGGCAGTATCCTGTTAAGCAAGAAGCTAAAAAGCAAGTCAGGGAGATCTTAGATCAACTTGAATATCAGGGGGTGATTGAAACAAGCACCTCACAAATGAACAATCCTTTGTTTCCTGTCTCCAAGCCAGACGATTCATATCGTCTAGTTTTGGACTACAGACTCTTGCTGCAAAACATTTGCAGTACAAAACTCACACAGTGCAGCACTAATGAATAACATAGTGCGCAAAAAATATAAAACAACATTAGATATTTCAAAAGGTTTCTTTTGTCAAAACATTGCACCTGAAAGCAGGTATTTGACCACTTTCTCAACAATGGGAGCGCAAAAACAATTCTGTCGACTCCCACAGTGATTCAAGAATAGCCCAGGATTATTCACAGCAAGGGTAACAGAGTTACTACAAATGTATGATGATAAGGCATTATCTTATGTCGATGACATCTATCTTACAGACGACGATCTGGAGACACACTTGAAAAGAGTGAACACCATAATACTTGGGTTCGCAGCTGAAGGGTACAAATTCAACTTTAAAAAGTCACGAATTGCTCACCTAACTTTCCTGTTTTTAGGATATGAATTATCAAGTGAAGGAAAAAGCCTAGAAGACAACTTCTTAGAGAAGTGTGCAGTATTCCAAGCACCAAAAACGCTGAAGAACTTACAATCAATACTAGGTTTCCTGTATTTCGGAAGAACATACATTCTAAATTATGCAGAGAGGGTTAAACCTTTATATGAATTAATAAAACCTGATTTCAAACCAATTAATTGGACTCAGAAACACACAGAAATTTTACGAACATTACAAACAGATATGTTAACTAAAACAAAACTGCAAACACGCGCAAACGAACGCAACCTTGTAATCCGAGTCATCCCAGGAAGATGCGGATTCACGTACCTGACCTCTAATGAGGGAGAAACGGTACCAATAGCTTATAAATCACGCTTGTACACACAAGCTGAAATGAAATTCAGTTCTACTGAAAAAATTCTAACTGCGGTTCAAACTGCTGTAGCAAAAGAAAGAGCCCTAGCACAAGGTAAACATATAATAATCGTTACACCGGTACCTGCCCTAGAAGCGGTAACAAGAGCAAGCATTCCGAATGCTAAAGCTTTACATCCGAGTTGGATACAATGGGTTAATTCTCTTACTGCATCAGACGTAGTATACGAATTCGATCCTAACTTAAAAACACAGGAATTCCTCCAATACGAATATGAATGTCCTCTGCCGACCGAAATCCTGCCTTTGGAACATTACGGCTGTATAATATATACAGACGGTTCAGCACAACCCGCAGTTGGGGGTAAACAAGCCTATAGTGCTGCGTGCGCGATTGTTAAAGGTCATTGGCACGAAGGAAAATTTAGACCACTAGTCACTAAAACTCAATCTCTAGAAGATTGTACAGCTCAGCGAGCTGAACTACTGGCTTTTAAGATGGCGCTTGAAAATATCGATCGCGAATTCCCCACACTAATAGTGTGCGATTCATATTACTGCGTTCAGTCTTACAATGAATACTTGCAGAACTGGGTTCAAAACGGCTTCAAAGATGCAAAAGGTGGCACAATCAAGCATAAAATGCTCTGGGAACAAGTAGTTTTTTTAAAGAAGGAACTACAAAAGACTTACGTGATACATACACTGAGTCATCAACGTGATGACGTTCACGTTGCTGGGAATTCATTGGCTGATGAGGCAGCGAAAGCAGCTGTGCAAACGGCTTCCGTAGCTGCCATCACCCGGTCAAAAACAAAAATAGACAGTGATATAATGCAGGCTGTCAGTGCTTCAGTAAAAGACAGTGGGAATACACTCCCGAAAGGCTTTCCAGTAAAGTACTCATACAAAACTGATGCGAATAATGTTCCTTTTGCTGTAATCCCTGGAGTGGGGGATAGAGTAATTCCAAACATGGAACACAGGTTAGCACTAATTTTAGCGGCACATGAAGGGCTCGCTTCTGCACATGCTGGTGTTTCCGCCACAGTATCATTATTAAAACAGAGATATTGATGGCCACGCATGAGGAAACAGACTAGAAACTATGTTCTAGAATGTGAAATATGCCAAAGAATGAAAGTATCAACAGTGAAACGACCAGCACAAACGCCCCTTCTTATCTCAGATAAACCATTAGCATGTGTTTACCTGGACCACTGTGGTCCCTTACAAAGGGATGGCAACTATAAATATATAATGGTCGCAGTGGATTCCTGCACAAGATTCATTTGGGTGTGGCCCCAGCGCTCGGCTGACGCCAGAACTGTTATAAAAGATTTGTGAGTCTTTATCGGCACATACGCAATTGGCATGCTACATTCTGACCAGGGTCCTGCGTTTAGCTCTCGAGCTTACAAGGAGGCCATGGCCAGCATGGGCATTGCATTGCGGTACTTTTCCCACTTCCATCCTGAGGGTAATGCGGTAGTAGAAAGAAAAAAACGTGACCTAAAGCAATCTATAACGGTGAGGGTATTAGGTTCGGGTGATAGGTGGGTCAAACATCTAACAAGTGTCCGAGTCCAACGTAGTCTTAACAATCTGCCAAGAAATTCTCTAAGAGGTATCACTCCATACGAACTATTGTTCGGTACTAGAATGATAATCCAGGACTTAGATTGTCAGACTTCAGTGGTGAAAGAAAAGTCCTTTGATATCAAAGATCGTTTGGCTGTTTTACAGGACTTAAATGAAACAAGAAGAAGTCTAAGTAACATAAAGTTAAAGGCAACAACCACTGAAGAGAAACCACCTGTCCCAGCAAGACCTGTCTGGATTCCAAAGATTGGGGATCTAGTCTGAGAGAAGATCGCGGTGAAGAAGGAATTTGGGCCTTCTTACAGAAAAGCAGTACCTGTCTTAGCTGTCAGCGGAACAAGATCAGTAGTACTACTGCCCCTTGCTGGTAAAAAGGAGAACAGAGTTGTATCCATCGACCTGGTAAAACCACAATCATGTGGCCAATAATAAGTAGTAGGCCCAGTGGAGTCCCAAGAAGTAGCAGAAGACCAAACCTTGCTACACTCCAAGAGGTTCAAACTGAGAGACTAATCACTTTTGATAAACCTACAGTAAATAAAAAAGGACTATGCAACAAAGCCATGGAACTTTTGCCTCTTGAAACCCAAATTACAACAGTTCGTCAAGAAACACCTGTCTACAATGATGTAGCATCGGACTATACTAATGTACCAAAGAAAGATCCAAAGACTAAAGAAAATCCGGAAGCAATTCCAACAATTGACAGAACTGCATCTGGCTACTTCATCAATTTTGTTGACTTTTCTGATGATCCAAGTGAACATGAAGAAATGCCAGCAACAAAAACTTTCAAAGAAAAAGTAACTGATCTCTTTCATCAACTCAAAGAAACATATCTGATTTCACCATGGATTGAATTATAGATTGTGTTAGGTGTACTTTTCCTCCTGCTTTGGCTCATCATGACTTTATGTTTGGGTAGATTTATTGATGGAAAATATAGTACAAAGGACACAGCAAGTCAGAACATCAACTTGGTCCTAAAGCCACACAGATCATCTCACATCGAGAAAAGAGAACTGTCATCAGTGAACATCACAGCCATTCCTATACCCGGTGGGGTAGCATGGGACAAAACGGATTATGACGTCTATGGTCCGATTGAGCTCTTGAAATATCCACATCAATTCAAGGTTTCCGTAAGTGACTTTATGACACCAACTACTGTCTCTGATGATTGGGACTTTGAAAATATTAATAATATGATGTCAGATTTAGTAATGTCAGCAAAATTCACAGAACATGATTATTTGCAGGGTTCATCAAACTATGAAGAAATGTACTGTTATAATCATTATGGTCATCATTATTTGCATAAAACTGCTCAACCTAGAAATGTTTTTACTTATAACCAATGGGAACATTGTCCAACACCGCCAAAAGGCAGCTTGAAAACATTTTATGAGGTATTCCCATACTTCTCAGGGTTTAACAACAGTGATCCAGAAACGATTTATTTGAAAATGTTAAATATGACAGGAATGAAAACAATGTTGACAAATACTAAATTGATTTATTCTGAAACATTTTATGATAAAATGTCTAAATTTGGTTTTGAATTTTGGAAAAACAACATTGAAACAAAAACCATCTGGGGTACAAAAGACTGGCAGGTACAAGGTTTAGAATCATTATTTAGAGCCTGCATGATCCCAGAACAGATAATATTCCTGAATGACACCATTCAACAAACAACCTGTCTTGGTTTAGCCAAAATAAAAGATTTGAACAAACCATCTATTCCAAAGCCCATACCTGATTGTAATAGCACTACAGATGTGGAGATAGACGTATCCCATATTTTACACCAAAACAGAACAAATCCTGATTGGAAAAAATGGTTGATCTGGCCCACAGACACAAATAACTGTCAAAATAGATTCCTGAACAAAACACAGGGGTTCAAACATACCAGGCCAGACCCAAATATTCCCAGAGACAACATCCATGGATAGTTATAACATACAGTGTAGGGAAACTATGCCTTGAGTGGCTACAAAAATCCACACTGGCTGAAATTAAGCAACGATTGACTTTACTTAAAGACGGTGCTGACTTGCGAGATTTCATACTGGGACCTCGCAAACAGCGTCAAAAATGTTTCATATACGCCGGTATATACGCTGCTTACAACGAGGCTTGGAAAGTAATGCAATTTGAAACTGCTGAAAAAATACGAGAAATTGATTGTATAAATTTGGAAAAATCACTGTCTGTAGTGGACAATGGGTTAACGACTCTGTCCTCCAGAATTTATTCACTGGACAGCATTGTATCATCTGCTATTGATATAATAGAGCAGGACTTGCTAATGTTACAACATGGCCAGTCCCAATTGCGTTCTATTGTACAACTTGGCCGGACGTTGCAAAACCTGCGTTCGGGCTACGTGCCATGGCGTCTAATCAACACAACGTCATTATTTTCTAACTTTGACCTTACTGATAAACAAATCAGTTTGGCACAAAAAGTAGCAGATTATATGATTCTGAGCATTGAAAAACTTGAGAGATTACCATTGACAATGTCAGAGAGACCTGTCATTGAATGGATAATACATGGAACAATTACAATTCCGATAACAACTTTTCAGTTTCAGTATTGCCAAAAGTATATACCAGCAGGCCTGTATGAAAGGTTGGGTAAAGGATACATCAAATCAACCTGGAATTTACCTTACACACATAAATGTTATAGTGAAGGGAAAAAAAGAAGTATTTCTTAGTGGTAACAATTGTAAAAAGTGGTACACTTCTGTGTCAAGGTATTAACTTGCATGGAGCCTGCGAAGGTGCATCAAATAACCTTTCATGTCACCTGCATGGCACTCCTGCAACACAGATAGAGCCTTTTTTCAGACAGCTTTCCAATGTCAGCTACATTCTAATAAGTGACCACAGCTGTTGTGGCATGGTGCCAGGAAAAGCCTATCTCGTAACCGTTACTTCCAGGGTCATTTACTGTATGCAAGTATTGTATCCAAACAGCAATCCAGACATGGAGGCGGCAATATGGCCTTCTTTGAATATCTCTTCTATTCGAATTGATACTTTGAGCAGAATGAAGTCTATTCTTTTACAGACAAATGTGCCTTTAACCTCGTCCAGAAATGTTAGGTCAAATCTTAAACATGTCTGATACCAGTGGCATCGCACATGTATTTAAGACAATTTTTTCGGGACTGTTAGCACCCTTTGAAACAGTTCTGGGCATTTTCTCGAATTTTGTGCATTCTTTATTCGGCGGCCTGCTTCTTCTTTTGGGTCTCGTAGCAGGAATTTTATTTTTAATCCTTCTGCTCCGATATGGCAAGCCAAGCCACAGACAAAACTCCAGCTACGATGGAAGAAACGATCCTAGCAATACGTTACTGAGACCGAATCACTAGAGTCCTCGGATTAGCCCGGCTAAGAGATCTGAATACAACTTGGTTTCTTTCATTCAGACCAATCTGGCAAGATTGCATCTTACCTGTGCTTCGATGTCTGCCATGCGGAGAAGAATGCGTGTTGGACGTCTGTCTTACACTACCATCAGCAGTACCAACGGATATCGATACTTTGCTTGGTTCGGTAACAGCTCATGCAACGTGTTGTCCCCAGCGGCTACCTATTCTGAAGACGGTATTCGTTGAGACTTCACCATTACGATTAGGTGGCGGGGAAGTACGAGATGAAAGCAGCACCACACAGGTACAACCTTCTGTGAGCATTGCTGATCCCGACATCGATAATGGCAATGATTCGCACATATGCACTATTGCAGCTTTTTCGAACTTGGTTGAACTTTCACCTACTGTTGTAGACCAATTTTTCGCAACCCTGTCTGATATGATGTTCTCTCCTAACAACGAGAATAACTTTTAAAACAACGTGCACACAGCTTTCCCTGAACTCTGAATTCGGCCTTCAGTTTTTGATAAATAACACTACTGAAAACAATTGGTACTATTTTTTCCCCTGAAAGCGAAATAATGTTTCCATTTCCAAAATATTTACCTTTTTTCTGGCACATGGTACTCTGCTTAAAGTAGAACTATTCTTAGAGAACAGAACTTCTGTTTTAAAACTCTAGCGACAATATTTTGATTCAGCATCTAGCACATGTACAGTCTTGTATAAATATGTGATGAAATGGTCTCAACCTTCTTTTCTGTATTAAGAGCCATTTCATAAATGTAATTTTCGCAAATTCATTCAGCTGATATTCATATATGCATTTTCTGAATGATACCACAGCTTGAAAAACGTACAGTATAAATACTCATTTTCGTGTATATACCATATACCATTTCAAATGCAATTGATGTATTTTTGGGGTGGGTTGGAAAACACATGCATCGTTATATGTTTAGTATTGCTTAGTATTTAGTAATGATGGACATTATACGTGGAGTGGGTGTTGTGAATGTATCTAGGACCCTAATTAAATATTCCCGATTCATGCCCTTATGTGGTTATAACAAAACATATCCTTATAAAGGCATAAGAATCATGTCCATATTTAGTCATAGCCAATGCAGTCCAAATACAGCAAGGCTACTCCCATAGACTCCTAGAAAGTACAACGCGTTCTTTAAACAAACCAAGCCTACAGCAGCCCGATAATTCCCCCTGCTTTTGTTTTGATTTGCATAAGAACTCCTGGAGTCCAGAAAGAACTGTAAGTTCTTAGTGACGTCTTATGTCCAACCTTACGTCAAACCCGGCACCTTCCAGGTATAAATATACCAACGTTGCCTTAAGCAAACACACGGTGGTTTGGAGCAGAGCGGCTATCTACTTGCCCGATGCCTAGCTGATGCGAGTGCCCATTGACGCACTGAGAGAGACGCTGTCTTTTCTCCTGTCAAGAAAACCAGCTCCGGTGTTTCCAATCACCCTTGTGGGTTGCTGGGAGATCGAGTCCTGAGAAAGAGATACAAGACTTCCTTCATTCTAAAACCAAGGTACGGAGCTCATTAGATCCTTGGAGAAGTCTTGATGCAGATTCTTGGCAAAAACCTAACTTAACTTAAACTGCAACTTACTTACTCCTTCCCACGTATTAGGCTTAGGTCAGGTACACCGGGGTAGGCGTATCTTAGAAGCACCAGTTGAGTATGTTTAGTCAATGATTTTTGGTATGTATATATTTTATCCATTTTATGTATCACATGGCTCAGAAACCATATCAATGCTTTTACAGTATTATTTCATAATACTACTTTTAATGTACGCACTTTACTTCATGTTAAGTATTGCAATTGTGGCAATTCACTTCTCTTGCAAGAGAAAGAGGACTGCTCAATAAATAACACATTTTATTGAATACGCCCGTCTCTCTATTTCTCTGCACTCTGGTGAAACTAAGCATGCACTATTGACTGAGTGAAATAACTGTCTATTGTTTTCACACATCTCTGGAGATATACTCCTTGTTCTGGAGGGAGCAAAGTTGTCATGTTTATGCGGTTGTCAGAAACTAATCCCTTCTTGTCTAATCAGGAAAGTTAACTCCTTCCTGTTCATTCGAGAAAGTTTCTTGTGACCTCTGAGCTAGCTGGCATACCTAATTAAGTCTAACATATTCAGTAGAGACCTAGATGACCTCAGTCCTACGTCTAAACTATTGTTTGTGTTATTCAAATGCGCAGAGCCTATTGGGAATATAGGAACTACTCTACACTTGCAACAATTAATCTTTTGTTTAACACTTCTTTTACTATATTCTCGTAAGAAATTGCGCAAAATATCAAAAGGATTCCTGACATATACTACAAATATTACTGCAATCCCAAGTTTACACTGGGGCTTTAGGAAGTCTCCCTAGAACTTCATCAGCTATCACTATTTCTACATTTCTAGGAACCATCTTCTCTTTCTCAATTGGACAACCATCTCTAACCTCATGAGCTCGACCACTGGTGTCAACTGCATGTAATACATTATTGGTCTGAAAATAACTCTCTTCATTAAAGAAAGGCTCTGAACTTGAACTGTGTTTTCATTTACCCAAAAAAATATCACAAAAATTAGTTCTGTTAATTACTCTTTTCTTCCTACTCTTGTCCTTCATAAACTTAATGGGTTTATCTAGTGATTGAATTCTGTTTAAAACTAAATGAATAATTTCCTTTTTAATTCAAAAGTCTTCTCCACAATCATTTTTATTTCCTTCTACTTTTTATAAAATAGTGCTCTTTTTGGTATTTCTTCACATCTTTTAATAAATTAAAGACAACTCTATTGTAAAAATCTTTTTTCTTATTTCCTCATACTGACTCTGCCACCTTTTACCACACATTGTGTTTTTTTAATGTAATTTTCTTTTATGTACGTTTCTTTTCTTATTATTGTTTTTTGTTGTTGAGGCATTCTTTCTACTTTCCTCAATGTGCACACTGTTTGTAGGCTTTATAAGTGTTTTAATAAATTATTTTATTCTCTTACCGGAAGACTTATTCTTTTTCCCCACGTGTTGTTTGTCATCCAAAACTTGTTGTTGAATTTCTCTTCAAATAATAGTCTTTTTCTGTTTGTTTCTCTTATTTCAATAAATCTATAAAATATACTTTTCTATTACTAAAAAAACACATTGTATATTAAAACCATTTAAAAATTTCCTTTTGTAATCATAATTAATTTACTGAAGCACAAAGGTACTAATTGAATAATTATTAGAAATAATACGTTTTTTACAAATGCATTCACAGTAAATGAATACCGAGAGTAGTACTTGTTCATAGCAAAGTATACCATTGCTTGTGTGAATGCTGACTCATTCTCCAAGCACATAGACAGTGACTGTGTTCACAGGCTGCTACTAGTTGAGAGCCTAATAAGTTTATAAGTGCTTAAGTTTCAGTAGAGAAATTATATAGTAGGAGTACACACAGATTCACAGTGTCTTTAAAAAAAACCATGACCATTTCCTGGACTTTTCCAAGACTGACTCAATAGTCTACAAGAGATTAGGTGACCATATACATTATGTACATTTGACTGTAACACTGCTTGTCTGGAAGCCTAACTCATTCTTCTAATACATACACAGTGACTGGGTTCTCAGACTGCTAGTAGTTGATAGCAAGATAAGTTGATAAGCGCATTTATATCAGCAGAGAAATTAAATAAGGATATGCTTCTGTCAGGATGATTCTAAGACCAGACACAGACTCACAGTGTGATTGCAGACAGGCAAGACTATTCCCTGGACTTTAGTAGGACAACCTCAGTAGTCTAAGGGGTTAGGGGACCGCATACATTGTGCTCCTTTCACTGTACCATAGCTTTTCTGAATGCCTGACTCATTCTCCAAGTGCATACACAGTGACTGAATTCTGATAGTGCTAATAGTTATCATCACAATAAGTATATACGCATTTATATGTCTGCAGAGAGATTAAATGAGCACATGCTTTTGTCAGGGTGATTCTAAGACTAGGCACAGACTCACAGTGTGATTTCTGACAGGCAAGACTATTCCCTGGACTTTAGTAGAAGAGACTCAGTAGTCTGGAAAGGGTTAGGGGGCTGCATACATTGTGCTCATTTCACTGTACCATAGCTTTTCTGTATACCTGACTCATTCATCAAGTGCATACACAGTGACTGAATTCTCATAGTGCTAATAGTTATCATCACAATAAGTTTACAAGCACTTATATGTCTGCAGAGAGATTAAATAGGCACATGCTTCTGTCAGGATGATTCTAAGACTAGACATAGACTCACAGTATGATTGCAGACAGGCAAGACTATTCCCTGGACTTTGGTAGAAGAGACTCAGTAGTCTGGAAAGGGTTGGGGGACCACATGCATTGTGCTCATTTCACTGTACCATAGCTTTTCTGAATGCCTGACTCATTCTCCAAGTGCATACACAGTGACTGAATTCTCATAGTGCTAATAATTATCATCAAAATAAGTTTATAAGCACTTATATGTCTGCTGAGAGAAGGAAATACTTCTGTCAAGATGATTCTAAGACTAGACACAGACTCACAGTGTGATTGCAGACAGGCAAGACTATTCCATTGACTTAAGCAGAAGAGACTCACTAGTCTGAAAGGGGTTAGGTGAACGCATACATTCTACACATTTGACTACAGCACTCCTTGTGTGAATGCCTGAATCATTCTGCATAATGCATGAGCAGTGACTGGGATCTGATACTATTAATAACAGACAACAGGATAGGTTTTTAAGCAGTAATGTGACAGCAAAGAGATTAGGTAACCACATGCTTCTGTCAGAATGGTTGCTCAAGTGGGCACAGACTCACAGTGTGATTCTAGACAAGCAAGACTATTCCCTGGACTTTAGCAGAAAAGACTCACTAATGTGGAAGGGGTTAGGTGAACGCATGCATTCTACACATTTGATTACAGCACTCCTTGTGTGAATGCCTGAATCATTCTGCATAATGCATAAGCAGTGACTGGGATCTGATACTACTAATAATAGACAACAGGATAGGTTTGTAAGCAGTTATGTGTCAGCAAAGAGATTAAGTAACCACATACCTCTGTCAGAGTGGTTGCTCAAGTGGACACAGACTCACAGTGTGATTCTAGACAAGCAAGACTATTCCCCGTACTTTAGCAGAAGAGACTCACTAGTCTGGAAAGGGTTAGTTGAACGCATACATTCTACACATTTGACTACAGCACCCCTTGTGTGAATGCCTGAATCATTCTGCATAATACATAAGCAGTGACTGGGATCTGATACTACTAATAATAGACAACATGATAGATTTTTAAGCAATGATGTGTCAGCAAGGAGATTAGGTAACCACATGCTTTTGTCACAATGGATGCACAAGTGGACACAGACTCACAGTGTGATTCTAGATAAGCAAGGCCATTCCTTGGACTTTAGCAAAAGAGACTCACTAGTCTGAAAAGCGGTTAGGTGACTGCATATATTCTACACATTTCACTGCACACTGATAGTGTGAATGCCTGAATCATTCTGCGAATGCATAGGCGGTGACTGGGTTCTAATACTACTAACATTTGACAACAGGAAAGGTTTTTAAGCAGTTATGTGTCAAGAAAGAGATGAAGTAACAACATGCTTCTGTCATAATGGTTGCACAAGTGCACAGACTCACAGTGTGAGTATAGACAAGCAAGACCATTCCCTGGACTTTAGCAGAAGACACTCACTATCCAGGAAGGGGTTAGGTGACTGCATACATTCTACACATTTCACTACAGCACTGCTAGTGTGAATGCCTGAATCTTTCTGTGAATGCATAAGCAGTGACTGAGTTCTAATACTACTAAAACTTGACAACAGGATAGGTTTTTAAGCAGTTATGTGCCAGCAAAGAGATAAAGTAATCACATGCTTCTGTCAGAATTGTTGCACAAGTGGACGCATAGTCACAGTGTGATTCTAGACAAGCAAGACTATTCCCTGGACTTTAGCAGAAGAGACTCACTAGTCTGGAAGGAGTTAGGTGATTGCATACATTCTACACATTTCACTAAAGCACTGCTAGTGTGAATGCCTGAATCATTCTGCGAAAGCATAGGCAGTGACTGAGTTCTAATTTCTACTAAAACTTGACAACAGGATCGTTTTTAAGTAGGTATGTGTCAAGAAAGGGATGAAGTAACCACATGCTTCTGCTAGAATTATTGCACAAGTGGACACAGACTCACAGTGTCATTCTAGACAAGCAAGACTATTCCCTGCAGTTTAGCAGAAGAGACTCACTAGTCTGGAAGGGATTAGGTGAACGCATACATTCTACACATTTGACTACAGCACTCCTTGTGTGGATGCCTGAATCATTTTGCATAATGCATAAGCAGTTACTGGGATCTGATACTACTTTTAATAGACAGCAGGATAGGTTTTTAAGCAGTTATCTGTCAGCAAAGAGATTAGGTAACCACATGCTTCTGTCAGAATAGTTGCTCAAGTGGACACAGACTCACAGTGTGATTCTAGAAAAGCAAGACTATTCCCTGGACTTTAGCAGAAGAGACACACTAATGTGGAAGGGGTTAGGTGAACGCATACATTCTACACATTTGACTACAGCACTCCTTGTGTGAATGCCTGAATCATTCTGCATAATGCATGAGCAGTGACTGGGATCTGATACTATTAATAACAGACAACAGGATAGGTTTGTAAGCAGTTATGTGTCAGGAAAGAGATTAAGTAACCACATACCTCTGTCAGAGTGGTTGCTCAAGTGGACACAGACTCACAGTGTGATTCTAGACAGGCAAGACTATTCCCCGGACTTTAGCAGAAGAGACTCACTAGTCTGGAAAGGGTTAGGTGAACGCATACATTCTACACATTTGACTACAGCACTCCTTGTGTGAATGCCTGAATCATTCTGCATAATACATAAGCAGTGACTGGGATCTGATACTACTAATATTAGACAACATGATAGATTTGTAAGCAATTATGTGTCAGCAAGGAGATTAAGTAACCACATGCTTTTGCACAATGGATGCACTAGTGGACACAGACTCACAGTGTGATTCTAGACAAGCAAGGCCATTCCTTGGACTTTAGCAAAAGAGACTCACTAGTCTGGAAAGGGGTTAGGTGACTGCATACATTCTACACGTTTCACTACAGCACTGATAGTGTGAATGTCTGAATCATTCTGCAAATGCATAGGCAGTGACTGGGTTCTATTACTACTAACATTTGACAACAGGAAAGGTTTTTAAGCAGTTATGTGTCAGCAAAGAGATAAAGTAACCACATGCTTCTGTCAGAATTGTTGCACAAGTGGACGCATAGTCACAGTGTGATTCTAGACATGCAAGACTATTCCCTGGACTTTAGCAGAAGAGACTCACTAGTCTGGAAGCAGTTAGGTGATTGCATACATTCTAGACATCTCACTAAAGCACTGCTAGTGTGAATGCCTGAATCATTCTGCGAATGCATAGGCAGTGACCGAGTTCTAATGCTACTAAATCTTGACACCAGCATAGGTTTTTAAGCAGTTATGTATCAGTAAAGAGATGAAGTAAACACGTGCTTCTGCTAGAATTATTGCACAAGTGGACACAGACTCACAGTGTCATTCTAGACAAGCAAGACTATTCCCTGCAGTTTTGCAGAAGAGACTCACTAGTCTGGAAGGGGTTAGGTGAACACATACATTCTACTAATTTGACTACAGCACCCCTTGTGTGAATGCCTGAATCATTCTGCATAATGCATAAGCAGTGACTGGGATCTGACACTACTAATAATAGACAACGGGATAGGTTTTTAAGCCGTTATGTGTCAGCAAAGACATTAAGTATCCACATGCTTATGTCAGAATTGTTGCACAAGTGGACACAGACTCACAGTATGATTCTGATGGTTAGGTGACTGCATACATTCTACACATTTCACTACAGCACTGCTAGTGTGAATGCCTGAATCATTCTGCGAATGCATAAGCAGTGACTGGGTTCTAATACTACTAAAACTTGACAACAGAATAGGTTTTTAAGCAGTTATGTGTCAGGAAAGAGATGACGTATCCATATGCTTCTGTCATAATGGTTACACAAGTGGACACAGACTCACATTGTGATTCTAGACAAGCAAGACTATTACCTGGACATTAGCAGAAGAGACTCACTAGCCTGGAAGGGGTTAGGTGACTGCATACATTCTACACATTTCTCTACAGCACTGATAGTGTGAATATTTTTGTAGAAGGAAAAAATACGGTCCAGGAATCCTAGGGCTGGACATGAATTCCAAATTTTTTTGGGAGGAAAATTTACTCAAAGCTCTGGACCTCTCCAGCCTCTGAGGAACATATGTGAAGAAGGGGTTGCGAGCATGTATTCCTCCTTTCCCAATATTGTAGTTCACTTCCATCAATGGGTATTACTTTTTATTGATGTTTTTCACCGAATTTCATCCATTTTCACTAATTCTTTTCAGATAATTATTGTGAGGTATTTCTTTGAAAACAAAAGACAGAACTGTTATTTGAGTGCATCCAGACCTCCCTTCAAGATGCTTAGAGTGTGCATTGTAGGACACAGCTATATTTTCTGGAGCAAAAGGTATGCTGAAAGCAGAGGTATTGACAAAGATTTAGCTTTGCCAAATGTAGACGTTAAATGGATTGGACAGAGAAGATTAAAGTGGCACCAATTGATGCCATTGGTTAAATCATTTTTGCATCTCCAACACCCTGACCTCATAATTGTGCACAGTGGTGGCAATGACCTAGACACTTTGACTGGGGTAGGCCTGGAAAAGCTTAAAAATTACCTTTGCAGAATTGATGTTACTTTTCTCCCAAACTGCCTTTGTCTATACCAAACCAAAGACAGAAATGGAACTGGTCCAATCAATTCTGTCCACAGATTGAGAAAGCAAGGAAACATGTCAATAACGCTGTTTCTGCTTATCTCACAGAATATAGAATGGGGTCCATTTACGACAACAATCTGCGTTTTAATATGGATGGCATCTATAGGAGAGATGGTGTACATTTCAAGATGAGGGTAACAGAGTCTTTCTCAACAACTTTAAACTCTGCATAGATACTTACTTGTATGTACCAAAATCTCCCAATAAGCACAAGGGCTCTTTTTAGAGCCACCCAAGATCTAAACATATAAGCTTGATGTAAAAAATATTACATTTTTTTGTTTGTGGCTGCGCATCCAGCGCGTTTTGGAGTCAAACACCCAACGCGTTCACACCAGGGGGCCATGCTGGGAGTCGCACACCCAACAAATTCACACCAGGGGGCCGGCTGGGAGTCACGCAAACAACGCATTCACGCCAGAGGGCTGCGGTGGGAGTCACGCACCCAGCACGTTCACACCAGGCGGCCGTGACTCCAAATTTTTCCGTAAATTCTTTTTTAGCTCCTACCACTAATTTATATTCTCCCCGGGGACCCCATTCCCCAGGGCCTATATACAATGTTGGGGACTGTGGGGGGAGCCCAAATGCCCCCACGGTCCAGTCGGCCCCCTGCGTCCTTCAGGAGCTGGCATTACTTTTCCACATGGGGAGCTGCTTACCTGCAGCTCCCTGTGTGGAAAAGCAAAATAGGTCTAAACTATAACTACCTACTGGCGACGGCCAGTAGGTAATTATCTACTGGCGGTCGCCTGTAGATAGTTATATTTAGGACCTATTATACATAGGAAAATCGCAACACTCTATTCCCAATAACTTTGGCGCCGATTGATGAATATTCACGAAATATTCAAAATTCGTGGTCCGCTCCGGTCCGCTCCTATCTGAGAAGTTTTGGGGTGATTCGTCAAGCGGGGGCCGAGAAAAAAGGGAGGTCCCAAAACTTGTTTTCGCCATGCAATTTACCACAGGAAACTTTAGACACGGCTACAGCCCGAACTGCTGAACGGAATTACACCAAATTTGGCAAAAAGGTAGCCCTTGGTTCAGAAAGATCAGTTTTTGTTAAATGGTGTAAGTCCGTTCAGTAGTTGCTGAGAAAATCGTTTTGATCTCTAAGGCCGTGCAGGATCCACACATCCTCCCGATCATGCCCTTTATGCTAATTGTCTGTCAACACTTCAAACCAGGAAGTGTTGGAAGCCATCTTGTGCCACGGTAGAACTGAGGCAAAAGACATCAGTAAAACTAAGGCGCAAAACACGAAAAGGGAGCAAGGTAGAAACAACCTGACCCCCTAGGCCTGCTTAGGGGGTCCCAGAAGGACCCCCAGGGCCCTAAAAAAGGATTTTTTTTTAAATCAGCGAAATGAACGACGAATCCGGCCGCGGTGGACCAAATCCCGGGGGCATTGGTAAAAATATTTGCAGGGGACTGCCACCCCCCGGGGCTTTCAATTATGAATGTGGACGAGGGCACACAGCTCTCCCGCAGCCCTGGGTACTGCCACCCCCGGTGCTTTCTTTTTAATGAGTGGGGGGAGCCTCCAAGGGCCCCCCCCAAGCCCCAGGGACCGCCACCCCTGGGGCTTTCAATTAAACATGTGCGGGAGGCAGCCCCGGGGACCACCAACCCCTGGGTCTTTCTTTTTAATTAGTGGGGGTTAGCCTCCAAGGCCCCCCATAGCCTCTGGGACCACCAACCCTTGGGGCTTTTCTTTAAATTTTGCTGGTGCACACGGCCCCCCAGCAGCCCAGGGGACTGCCACCCCCCAGGGCTTTAAAAAAATAAATAATAATAACCTGTGTGTGGGGGGCTTGAGCCCCTCCACAAACCCTGGGATCACCACCTCCCCGGGGCTTAGTAATTAAAGGGAGGGGGCTGCCCAGCCCCACTCCTGGAGCCCTTAATGACCCTGGGGACCACCCCCCCCCAGGGCCGGCTCCTGCAGTGTCCCGGGGTGCCCACGCTCGGGACACTGCCGTTTCCTATTGCAGGATTGGAGCCTCGGGACTCCCGCCCTGCCATAGCAAACTTGCTTTGGATTTTGGAAGAAAGAGCAGGAAAGAGCAGGAAACCTGCTCTCTTTTTCAAAATGTAAAGCAGATAGCTTTTCCAAATGGGGAGCTGCATCTTAGCAGCTCCCCATGTGGAAAAACAATGCCGACTCCTGCAGGAGGTGGGGAGCCGGCAGGGACCATGGAGACATTGGGGCTCCCCCCATATTCCCCAATGAGTGGCCAGGCCCCGGGGGTTGGGGTCCCCAGGGCCAGGAGTGGCCTGGGAGGGGGGCCACATGACCCCCTCCCCAAAAATGATTAAAATAAATAAATAAAGTCCAGCCCCAGGGGGATGGGGTCCCCGGGCCCAATAGAGGCCTCGGGAGGGGGGCCATGCAATCCCCCTCCATTAAAATGTTTTTTAAATGTGGCCATGCCCCGGGGTATTGGGGCCCCCTTCCCGTTCTTTTTTTTATTTCATTTATAAAAAAAGGGGACAGGCCTTAGAGGGTGGGGTCCCCAGGGCCCAAAAAAGGAAATAGAAGGGGGGGCCACACAGCCCCCCTTCTAAAAAAGCAAAAAACTAAAAAAGACGCAATCGTGCATCAGGCCCGCCCCCTCCCTTCACCACTCTGCAAACGCGCCCTGTGGCACGTTTTAAATTGGGGAATTAATTCCCCTTCAATACTGGGGTCCCTAGGGGCCGACTAGCCCACCAGTAACCTCCAGTATGCGTCGGGGAGCTGCGTTGCATAGGGGTGTTCTGAGGCAACGCCCTTTTTTACACCTCTCTGCAACGCAGCTCAGTGGCGCTTCATGGAGGTACCTGGTGGGCTCGTTGCACCCCTGGGGCCCTCAGGATTCAAGAAGAGTTAATCCCCCAACTTAAAATGTGCCACGGGGCACGTTTGCATAGTGGTGAAGGGAGGGGGCGGAGCTTGAGGTGACATGTGTGCAAACACGCCCTGTGGAGGGTTTTAAGTTGGGGAAATAATTCCTCTTCAATCCCGAGGGTCCCTGGGGGCCATGTAGCCCACCAGGTACCTCCAGTAAGCGCCACAGAGCTGCGTTTCAGAGTGTTGTAAAAAGGGGAGTGGCCTCTGAACACCTCTCTGCAACGCAGATCTCTGATGCATTCCGGAGGTACCTGGTGGGCTACTTGGCCCTCACGGACCCTCAGGATTGAAGAGGAATTCATTCTCCAACTTATAATGCACCACGGGGAGTGTTTGCAGACATGTCATCTCAGGCCCCACCCCCTTCCTTCACCATTGTGCTTCCCCTCACAACAACATCAGGGGTGTAACACAGGCCCCTACATCCCCCGTTGTGCGGTGGTGCCCCCAAGCTCCAGGGGGGCCACTCAGCACACTACTCTGGCTGGCGAACTTCGGATTGAGTGTGGAGAGGGCCCCTCCAAATACCTTGCAGGGGGGCCCCCTCAAGTTTTGTTATACCAGTGAACAACATACACAACACAGCAATAAGTCAGCCAAATTCAGCCATTGGCTCTTAACTTTAAGTGATGTCATTTTGCATCCTGTCTAAAAAGAAGTGACATTCCTTGCCAGCACGGGTAAGTTAATGTTTACTTTCCAAATGTTTTTCCTCTCCTTTCTTTATCATTTTATTTTTATTTCTTAGTCATCCTGAATATGAAATATTGTCCTTCAGCTACAGTAATTCAAAGCCAATAGTACATTTTCTTCTCACCAAAAAGAATCATATTTCTTTAATGTGCAATAACACTAAAAGAAAAATGTTTCAATACCTGTTCTAAGTAAGCCTATCTGCAAGGAAGCACCTTTACTATTTTAATAAAATCACATGTAATAGTTATATTTTTTTATTTAAAAGTTTCATTTTAAGCATATGACCTTATGTTTCAGCAGCAACGTGTTTTCTTTTTTTGTGGCAAAGGTTTGCTACAAAAAATAAATAGAACATAACAGCTTGTCAAAGGCAGACCTATTTGCTTTGACAGTGCTTGTTTTTAATGTCTCGCAGTGTTCGTAAACACTGAGAAAGATTTTTAAAAATGGCACAAACTACAAAACCGTTATTTGAATATTTTATTGGTTTGTGGTCCAGGAAAGCCCATAGAGAATGTAATGGTTACATTTTTTAATTTCAAGTGTTATGTCAAGCATATGACCTACATGTTTAAGAGGCAAAACATTTTTTTCTTCATTTCTTTTGTAGCACATGCTTGCAATATAAAACAAATAAAACATAACCATCACAGCAGCTTGCCAAAGCCAGATGTTGGTTTTACCAGTGCTTGTTTTCAAGTCTCTAAGGGCCTGATTACGACTCACACGATCCACAGGTAGCCAGATTCATGGGGGCACAGCAGTGGTGGCCTTCCAACCGCCCTATTACAACTAGGGTGGTCAGACCGCTATTGCACTGCTGCAACCACCAGGGATATCTGATGAGACGGTTGTGAGGCCACAATATGCTTGGAGGGACAGATGTGGACCGGCCATGCATATTACAAGTATCCTGTCTGCCACAGTATTCATGGTACATAGTGTTAAACCTCATTAATAATTAAACTACCACGAACACTGAATCCATGGACACTCACCGATATTGTACGTTGGTTCAACTAGCCGCAATAATATAAATACATTTGGTCCACTTTAAATCGGTCTAGGCCAGAAAATATGGAAAATCCTCCCTGTAATAAAAAAGTATATGGTGAAATTCTGAAAAAATTATTTCAGCCAATGGTTTCACCCCAAATCTAACTTTGTTGCACAATTTACCCCTTTCGCTCACAAGTACATATGCACATATCCTGGGAATAGGGAATCTGCGCCCAAACAAGTTCATACCTTGGTTTTCTTTCAATGAGGCCATTGTGGCATGTGTAAATGGGCAATAGACAAAACAAAGAGATTTGGAAAAGATGAAGCCAATAGGTATTCGTTCCAATATCAATTTGTGACACAAGATTTGTGATATGTGTAAGCCTGGGTGGAGTTCACATAGCTGCACTACATGGAACTCCGCAAAGCTACGCCAAGTTCCAGGAGAGGGGGGAGTTGGTTGTCCTACCCATTTGCATGATGTTTCCTGTCTTACGGCAATGCGGATTGCATGTTTAGGGGGAAACATTGCACAAACTGCATCAAGCGGTAGCCCGTGGGTGCAGCCATCTTGCATTCTTCTATGTTATAGTGCCATGGCCTACTTTTTAATCCTGCCTTAATCTCTTCAATCCTTCTTTCACAAAACGTTTTAACTGATCTTTTTTATTTATTATCTTTCCCTTGGTCTTCTTAAGTGTATATTTTGTGTTCTTTCTACTTTGTCTGTGTTTTAGTGAGTTTTGTACTGTTTTTGTATATTACTTGCTTTCAATTTCTTTTTACTTCCTTTCTTCTTCTCCCTTAATTTTTTACTTTCTAAATTTTCTTTATTGCCCCAACTGCCTCCCAGGATCATGGCAGAGAGTGTGACCCGTGCAAAGAAGAGCTGCCTTCCTAATGGAAGACTGCGTCTGGAAGGGGTGCTGCCCCAGGCCTTGTTTTCCAAGGTGAAGTATTCACAATAAAAGCACTGCTAGTAATAAATCAGGGAGTTATTACATTACAACGGTCATTCTGGTACAAGGCATCCCGGTTGGTGTGCTCATTCAGATTCCCATTTTAGTCGCCTTGTCCCGCGAGCATTCCGGCTTGAATCGCATTCCAAACTGAGAACCGGCAGCAGGACCGTTGTAATGTAATAACTCACTGGATTTATTACTAGCAGTACTTTTATTGTGAATACTCTACCTGGCTTGATTTCTTCTAAATTACAGACTTCATTGCATATTTGTGCAAATCATCTCTGTCAGCTATTGTTTACTGTATACAATCAGAGTCCTCTTTTCACTGAAGTTTTGGATTCCTTGTCATTTATTCTCATTTAATGAAGATGTATTCTTCCTAGTGATACAGATAATATATTAAAACCCAGTGGACGCTCGTATGTTTGATGTTTTGTCCTGATGATGACCCCTCAAATACTAATGGGTCGAAACGCTATCAACGCTAAGATGTGGCTCTAATTGAAGAGGATGTCATTTTTTTGTGCTGTGTGTCTCTGTTTCGTCCAGAACCTTGCTTTTGTATTTTCCCTCAGCAACTTTCTGTTTGATTACACATGGTATTGTGTGTATTTGTAGCACTGTCTGTGTAACCCCATGAGATCTATTATTGTTGTGTGTATATTTTTGATATGTTATTTGGATAATAAATATTTTAACTACAAGAAATTACCTGTACATGGGTACTGTGTGCCTAAATAGTTGGCTGGCATTTCTTTCTTACTTTCTAACTTTTTTCCTTGCTCTAGTGTCCTTTTCTTCGTTTAGTTTACAAATTCTTTTTCAATCTAAATGGTTTACTTGAACCATTGTTTGTATTCTAGTGTTTGTTTGTACAGTGCCACCTCCCCTCCACCCTGGCAGCAGGCCTGGGTCTGGGCACTGGGAACATGAGCAATGGTGGGCAGGGTCCGTCGATCAGTGTATTGCTGCTCAGGGGTCTGGCACACCCACAATCCGCTGACTCAATGGTGGTCCAACATCCTGGACTGAGAGCAGGACCAGCTGGACCTGGTAGGGGTTGCGGTCGTGGGGCTTGGTGATTAGCTAATTATTATTATTGTGTGCTCTATGTTATTGCTAATATTATTTTCCCAAATAGCAAGCATTCTGCTTATATGCATGTAAGTTACATTTACAAATCTTATAATATGTAATCATTATTCTAAACAGGTGCTCAGAACTACCTAATCGTACTTGTTTGCAATTTTGCGCTCACTTGGGCTGATTATGTAAGAGAACTTAAGTTAGGTAATGCAGACTAGAGAGACTCCTTTCCTTTGTCCAGTAAAATAGTGGTAGTTAGTTAGTTATATAGTATTAGTAATTTAGCGGCCTGCCTTCTCACACTTCAGTCCTTAGTAACCCTGGGCGGAGCTTGAAGAGTTATACTCCGTGGAATTTCATGGAGTTACTGGAAAACTCAGTGAAATTACGTGGAGTTCTGTGGCCAGGCAGAGTTACTTGCACCATTCATTGCCCCCCATGCCCCCACACCGTCCCTGCCCCTCTGCATGGTAAGGCCTGACCTTACTTGCCATGAGCCTCCACATTGGTGGGTGGGTATGGCGGTGCCGGCTGTCCACAGCAGTGCAGCTCGGCTGCCAGTCTCCTAGCCGCCAGAGCCACTGCCTTCCTTCTGGTTCCTGCTCCTGGCTGCACTCCATGTCTGCTGCTCCGGCTCTGAGAATTCGATCAACCACAAGAACTGTAGTGCGCATGGCATATTGTTGGAGGCATGTCTAACCCAATGAAATCCCATGACAGGGTAAGGCATGCGGTCACACAGTATGCCATGCGCACTTCAGTTCTTACTGTTAATTGAATTCTATGAGCCAGAACAGTGGAGTGCAGCCAGCAGCAGGAGTATGCTGGACATTATTTGGGAGGTAAGTCCTAGACTCCTCAGCACCGTTAAACTAAATCTCCGCAAACTTCACTGGCGGAGCGGAGTTAACCGCCCACCTTTAGTCCTTAGTAGAACTTTTTTGTAGTTCAAATAGTGAGTGACTAGCAACCAAATAATTTGTTGTATGTCATATGCATGCGTCCATCAATGCATTTAAAGACTAAATGCAGAATTAAGGAATTGGACCATCAAAGGGGGTTAAGATGATTGCAAATAAGATTGGAACTTAAAAGCAAATATATTTTTTTGCAATACATTCCTAAATCTATGGGAATACATGGACTAGGTAGGTTTAGGATTCAGTAATCGCATTGGAACTGTGGAATAATGAAGACAGGATGGTCCCCGACTGTGATACAAATCTACTACTAGGTTGATCTGATTTAGGAAAGGTCAAAGTTATTGCAATTGCCGTTTCCTGTCAAAAAATCATTTGAAGCGATTATGTAATATTTATTTAACACCAATAATTTTTTGTTTCTTTAATTATGTCTTGCATGGTCATCAGCATCCAGGGGCAAGACAAGATCATCCAAGGCAGGTGTGGGAGCTGGAGGCGCCTCCCAAGAACGCTCCTCAGCTGATGGCTCTGCTGGCCCCAGTAAGTCCTCTTGTTGCTAATATTAATATATATTTCCCTAACCTTTACCGCTCCTTCCTTATTTTGAAATATTTTTTCCATTTCCTTATTGTATTTTTTCCCAAATTGTCGTCCATCTATCTGTTTCTAAATTATTGTTATCCCTGCATTATCCTATTTACTAACATGTTTATTTTATATTTCTAGTGTCTGTATTTTTTTTTTACATCACACTGCCTCTGTCTGTTCTAGCCTGTTTGTAGCTTGCTTTCTTCTGGTTTTTCAGGCAGCTTTCCCTCTTCCCTTATATATTTTGTGGATGCCTAGGGGTGTGAAGACTCAGTGCACCCATTGGTCCTTACTACCACCAGTGCTTGTACTAGTACTCTGCCATTAAGAATGCATGGCCAAGTAAGGTATTCTACGCATGTTTGTTGAGATGAGAAGGCTTTCTTCTACTTTCTCATGCTCAATCAGTAAATGTAGGTTACATTGGACAACCCAAAGTTGTGTCTTCTTCTCATCTAGGCCTTGTATTATTATGAGCAGCAGTTTGTGGTGAATTGATTACTGTGCACCATGGCTGGATGGAAGTATGAGGAGGAGGGCACCCCTACATTTTCCAACCAGGAAGACCTTATGTCCAATTGTCCGCCCAGTTGGCCACTGTTATTTCTTTTAAAAACTCATATTCACTCATAGCTCTAGCCTCTGAGTCTAGTCCGTTACAGGTTGTCTTCTTGAGAGGCTTTTCAAATATAGCCACCAATAAAATGTGCAACCGGATATGTTATTGTTTTTTATAGAGCAAACACAAGGAGATGATGGACGCAGCGCTGAAACTTTACAGACACTCACCCCCAGTCACAGATCTGGGTTGAATCCATCATCATTCTTTAGCTCACTTCGGTAGCCCAGTTCAGAAACAGCTATATGCAAATTAGTCTTGAACCTGTGCTTCATGGGAACAGCCCAGACTGAACTCCCAAGCCACTGGACAAATCGGTCCCAGGATGCTTGTTGCTGGCCCAGGGAAGACATGATTTGGCAGTTCGGTCTGGACTGTTCCCATTGGGATGGTTCCAACCCAGATCTGTGACTTGGGGTGCGTGTCTAAGAAGTTTCAGCGCTCCGTCCATCATTTCCTTGTGTTTGCATTGTTCACCCTAAGATAGCATGGTATACCCAGATGTGAGTCCCTTGCTCATTTTGCCACTGGATTCAAGCTAGCCTGGCTGATGAGGGGTGTTACCCCGGAACCGGTACCAGGATACTTGTTTCTGGCCCAGGGAAGACATGGATTAACAGTTCAGGCTGGAAAGTTCTCATGAGGCACAGGGTCAAGAGTGATTTGCATATAGCTGTGTCTGAACTGGGGTGGCCAAATGAGATAAAGAATGATGATGAATTAAATCAAGATCTGTGACTGGAGTGAGTGTCTGACAAGTTTCAGTACTCCGTCCATCATTTCCTTGTGTTTGCTTTGTTCACCCCAAGTTGGCACGGTGTGCCAAGACGTGGGTACCTTGCTCACTTTACACCTTGATTCAAGCTAGCTTGGATGATGAGGGGTGTTATCCCCAAACCAGTCCCAGAATGCTTGCTTCTGGTCCAGGGAAGACATGGCTTGGCAGTTCAGTCTGGACTGTTCCAATGAGGCACAAGGTCAAGATTGATTTGCACAAAGATGTGTCTGAACTGGGATGGTGAAGTGAGCTAAAGAATGATGATGGATTCAACCCAGATCTGTGACTCGGGAGGAGTGTCTGAAAAGTTTCAGCGCTCTGTCCATCATGTCCTTGTGTTTGCTTTGTTTGCCCTCAGTTGACAGGGTGTGCCCAGACATGAGTCACTTGCTCATTTTGCCACTGCATTTAAGCTAGCCTGGCTGGTGAGGGGTGTTACCCCAAGACCGGTCCCAGGATGCTTGATTCTGATTCAGGCTAGACATGGCTAAGCAGTTCAGGCTGAACTTCTCCCATGAGGAACAGGGTCAAGACTGATTTGCCTATAGCTGTGCCTGACCTGGGTTGTTGAAGTGAGCTAAAGAATGATGATGGATTCAACCCAGTTCTGTGACTGGGGGTGAGTGACTGAAAAGTTTCAGTGCTCCGTCTATCATTTCATTGTGTTTGCTTTGTTTGCCCTCAGTTGGCAGGCTGTGCCAAGAAGTGGATCCATTGCTCACTTTGCCACTGGTTTCAAGCTAGCCAGGCTGATGAGAGGTGTTACCCCAAAAATGGTCCCAGGATGCTTGTTTCCGGTCCAGGTAAACATTGCTTAGCAGTTCAGTCTGGACTGTTCCTAACGGGCACAGGGTCAAGACTGATTTGCATATAGCTGTATCTGAACTGGGGTGGCAAAGTGAGCTAAAGAATGATGATGGATTCAACCCAGATCTGTGACTGGGAGTGAGTGTGAGTATCTGAAAAGTTTCAGCGCTCTGTCCATCATTTCCTTGTGTTTGCAATGTTCGCTCTACGTTGGCAGGGTGTGCCCATACATGGGTCCCTTGCTCATTTTGCCACTGGATTCAAGCTAGGCTGGCTGATGAGGGGTGTTACCCTGGAACCGGTCCCAGGATACTTGTTTCTGGTCCAGGTCAGACATGGCTTGGCAGTTCGGTCTGGACTGTTCCAATGAGGCGAAAGGTCAAAGATTGATTTGCACAAAGCTGTGTCTGAACAGGGATGGTGAAGTGAGCTACAGAATGATGATGGAGTAAATCAAGATCTGTGACTGGAGTGAGTGTCTGACAAGTTTCAGCGCTCCGTCCATCATTTCCTTGTGTTTGCTTTGTTCACCCTAAGTTGGCACGGTGTGCCCAGACGCGGGTCCCTTACTCACTTTGCACCTTGATTCAAGCTAGCTTGGATGATGAGGGGTGTTACCCCCAAACCAGTCTCAGAATGCTTGCTTCTGGTCCAGGGAAGACATGGCTTGGCAGTTCGGTCTGGACAGTTCCAATGAGGCACAAGGTCAAGATTGATTTGCACAAAGCTGTGTCTGAACTGGGATAGTGAAGTGAGCTAAAGAATGATGATGGATTCAACCCAGATCTGTGACTCGGGATGAGTGTCTGAAAAGTTTCAGCGCTCTGTCCATCATGTCCTTGTGTTTGCTTTGTTCACCCTCAGTTGACAGGGTGTGCCCAGACATGGGTCCCTTGCTCATTTTGCCACTGCATTCAAGCTAGCCTGGCTGGTGAGGGGTGTTACCCCAAAAACGGTCCCAGGATGCTTGATTCCGATCCAGGGTAGACATGGCTAAGCAGTTCAGGCTGGACGGCTCCCATGAGGCACAGGGTCAAGACTGATTTGCATATAGCTGTATCTGAACTGGGGTGGCGAAGTGAGCTAAAGAATGATGACGGATTCAACCCAGATCTCTGACTTGGAGTGAGTCTGAGTATCTGAAAAGTTTCAGCGCTCTGTCCATCATTTCCTTGTGTTTGCTTTGTTCGCTCTAAGTTGGCAGGGTATGCCCAGACGTGGGTCCCTTGCTCATGTTGCCACTGGAGTCAAGTTAGCCTGGCTGGTGAGGGGTGTTACATCAAAACCGGTCCCAAGATGCTTGTTTCAGGTCCAGGTAAACATTGCTTAGCAGTTCAGTCTGGACTGTTCCTAAGAGGCACAGGGTCAAGACTGATTTGCATATAGCTGTAACTGAACTGGGGTGGCGAAGTGAGCTAAAGAATGATAATGGATTCAACCCTGATCTGTGACTTGGAGTGAGTGTGAGTATCTGAAAAGTTTCAGCGCTCTGTCCATCATTTACTTGTGTTTGCATTGTTTGCTCTAAGTTGGCAGGGTATGCCCAGACGTGGGTCCCTTGCTCATGTTGCCGCTGAATTCAAGCTAGCCTGGCTGATGAGGGGTTTTACCCTGAAACGGGTCCCAGGATGCTTGTTTCTGATCCAGGGTAGACATGGTTAAGCAGTTCAGGCTGAACTTCTACCATGAGGAACAGGGTCAACACTGATTTGCCTATAGCTGTGCCTGAACTGGGGTGTTGAAGTGAGCTAAAGAATAATGATGGATTCAACCCAGTTCTGTGACTGGGGGTGAGTGTCTGAAAAGTTTCAGTGCTCCGTCCATCATTTCATTGAGTTTGCTTTGTTTGCCCTCAGTTGGCAGGGTGTACCAAGAAGTGGGTCTCTTGCTCACTTTGCCACTGGTTTCAAGCTAGCCAGGCTGATGAGAGGTGTTACCCCAAAACTGGTCCTAGGAAGCTTGTTTTCGGTCCAGGTAAACATTGCTTAGCAGTTCGGTCTGGACTGTTCCTAACGGGGACAAGGTCAAGACTGATTTGCATATAGCTGTATCTGAACTGGGGTGGCGAAGTGAGCTAAAGAGTGATGACGGATTCAACCAAGATCTGTGACTGGGAATGAGTGTGAGTATCTGAAAAGCTTCAGCGCTCTGTCCATCATTTCCTTGTGTTTGCATTGTTCGCTCTAAGTTGGCAGGGTGTGCCCATACATGGGTCCCTTGCTCATTTTGCCACTGGATTCAAGCTAGGCTGGCTGATGAGGGGTGTTACCCCGGAACCGGTCCCAGGATACTTGTTTCTGGCCCAGGGAAAACATGGCTTGACAGTTCTGTCTGGACAGTTCCCATGAGGCACAGTGTCAAGACTGATTTGCTTGCAGCTGTGTCTGAACTGGGGTGGCGAAGTGAACTAAAGGGTGACAAAGGATTTAACCCAGATCTGTGACAGGGGGTGAGTGTCTGAAAGGTCTTGCACTCAGTACATCATTTCCATGTGTTTTCCTTGTGCGCCCTACGTTAGCAGGGTATGCCCAGACGTGGGTCCCTTGCTCTTTTTGCTACTGGATTCAAGCTAGTCTGGCTGATGGGGCATGTTACCCCAAAATTGGTATCAGGATGCTTTTTTCCAGTCCAAGGAAGACACGGCTTGGTAGTTCGGTCTGGACTGTTCCCATGAGGCAAAGGGTAGGCCTGGGCAGTAAATTCCGTCCCGCTTGTGGAAATTGCAGAATTTGGCTAATTTTGTGTTCTGCGGAGAACGGGGAAAGAGGAAGGTTTTCACTAATTTTCAAAAATTGAGAAGGTTAGGCTTGGAACGTACATGGTGGGGAAGGTTGTTCCAGAGCCTGGCTGCATTATATATAAACAATCGGCCTCCACTTCATGCTCGTTTAATCTTGGGGACTGAGATTAAGCCCTTATTATCAGATTTAAGGGCTCTGTTGGGTCGATATGGTTGAATCCAGGGACGAATCAAGAGCAAGTCTTATCCAGAGAATGCTTTATGTGTAATGCACAAATCCTTGAATGGAATTCTTTCCTGTTCGGGGAGCCAATGCAAGGTAGCGAATCCGGATTTCGCTGAAAGGTGGCTGGCCATATTCAGCAGCAAGCGGGCCGTGCAATTCTGTACCGTTTTAAGTTTTTTGGTGGTGTCCTAAGGGGCTCCCAGGTAGACAGTGTTAGCGTAGTCTAGTCGTGACAGAATGAGGGCCTGGACTAGCAACTGTCTGGCAGCAAACGGTAGCAGGGGATGTATCCTTGTGATCATTCTTAGAAGGCCATAGCAACTGGCTGCTACTTTGCGTGCTTGTTCCTTGAGATCAAGGTTGCAGTCAAGCCAGGAACCCAAGGCTTTTAATCTGTTTTTTTGGGATGGGGTGGACCTAGGCAGCCAGGCCAGAAGAGGTCTATATGTAAGGGGGCAAACTTCCCCAGGAGCATGAGTTTGGTCTTTGATCCATTAAGTTTAAGGAATGAGTTGTTCATCAAATTGAATACCTTCTCGAGGCAGGAGGCTAAATCAGGGCCATGTTTGCTGTGTTGTTTCAGAGAGACAACTAACTGGGTATCGTCAGCATATATGATGATCTGAACCAAATGTGTCTACAATTTCTGCCAGTGAGCTCAAGTACATATTGAACACGGTGGGGCTTAGGGAAGATCCCTGTGGGACCCCAAATGCCAGGGGAATTTGTTTTGAGGAGGATTCTTCTTCAAAGACTGTGAAGACCCTGTTTTGAAGGAAGGACTGTAGCCATTTTAATGCTAATTCTGTCACTCCAGCCTCCCTGAGTCTTTGGATCATCAGATGGTGGTTGACTGTATCGAAGGCTGCGCTGAGGTCCAGTATAATCAGGGCTGTGCAGCCTCCATTGTCAAGAATCTTCCTAGTTTCTCTACTACGACAAGAAGAGCAGTCTCTGTGACCTGTTGTGATCTGAGGCCTGTCTGAGTTGGATGGAGATGATTATTATTTTCTAGAAAGGCCGATAAAATCGAATTAGTCTTTTTCTCCACTAATTTGCTTAATTCAGACAGCAGAGAGGTATGTCGATAGTTTGCCAACTCTTCTGGATCAAGGTTAGGTTTCTTAGGAGTGCTTTGACTCTGGCGTGTTTCCATTAGGGTGGCACGATCCCTGCCTTGAGTGATGTATTTATCACATCTGGTGACACGACCTCCGTAATCTGATGAAGAATGGGAGTGGGGCGGGGTCTGAGGGGGAGCCTGATTTTAACTGTCTCAGGAAACCTTGCAGGGTGGGAAGATCAAGTGGCAGGAATTCTTCCAGCAAGGCCTGGGCTTATGGGATGGTATTGTCTGTTAATAAACGGGTTTGTTGATCTATGATTTGAGGAAATCACTTATAGATGGCAAGTATTTTTTCAGAAGAAAAATCTGCAATTTGATCGCACCCAAGTTGGCCATTGTCAGTGGTGGTGGAGGGGATGGGGGTGTGAGGAGGGATTTAGCGATTTAAAATATTTTACGGGGGGAATTTGAAGCTAATGTAATTTTTTCTTGGTAGTAGAGAGCTTGAGCATTTTTTATTTGGGAATTATACGTTTTAATGGTTTCTCTATAATTAGCTTTCCTGGAGGCGGAAAAATTCTTCCTCCAGCTTTTTCGTATTTGTTACATAGCTGTTTCAGTTCTCATAGTTTCTGGAAATACCAGGTTTTTTTTTTACCTCCCACCTTTACTGGCATCTCTGTCCTTAGGAGCACTCGATTAAGTGACGATTCAAGCCAATTGTTGAAATTATTATTTGCGACATCAGGGTTTGAGTGGGATAGTGGAGTAGTGTCTACTTATCCAGGAATCCAAGGGGAGTTTAGACCACTTATGAGACAATTTAATGGTTATAGCAGCTGGTGAAGTGGAGTCTGGTAATGCCCAAGTGAAAAGAAATACAAAGTGGTCTGACCAGGGTAAAGGGACAGAGCTACCTACCCAAATAGTATGTATATTTGAAAAGATAGGGTCAAGCAAGTGACCTTTATTGTAAGTAGGACCCGACACTTTTTGGGTAAGTTGGAACGCTGGCAGTTCTTCGATAAGTTCCAATGTAGAAGAAGATTGAGCATCATTGAAGTGCATATTAAATCTCCCAGAATTGTAAAGTTGGGAGAGGAACTAGCAACGTTTGCTACAAGACTGGGAAGGTCTTTGTTAAAAAGCCCGAAAGGACCTGGGGGCGGGTAGACTAAAATCCCTGAAAATGTATATGTAGGTGATAGGCTGATTACAAAGGTCATACTTTCGCATTCGGGAATGGGATTTATCGTATTCTGACATCTAAAGTTGTCTTCATGAATTATAGCTAAACCGCCTCCACGGCCTAGATTTCGGACAAGCCTCTGAATTACATAATTCGGAGGGAGGGCTTGGATGATGGCATAGTCTGTCAAATTTTTTAACCATGTCTCTGTTAAAAATAAGACATCTGGGTTCATCTCTTCTAGGAGTAGGTAAATTTCAATGGAGTGTTGAGGAAGTGAGCGGCAATTAAGTAAAAGCGTCAAGATCTAGTTTTTGTTGGGTGTGTCTGCCAAGGGTTGAGGAGTGGGAGAAAGTTTAAATTTACAGTGTGTGCATTGTGTGCTGGTGCTATCAGGCATAATGGTGTGACCACACTTACTGCCCACATCTCTTCTAAGGTAGTAAAGTTGTTCCGAGTTATAGGAGAGCCTCTCCCGCACAAAACTGGCAGGGGTTCCCGCCACGGGCCCTGCTTGGGCGCGGATGGGCGCAGACAGACTTGCCTTAGACGCACATTTTGCACTCCAGCGTCACGTCCGCTACGCGGTCACGCCATTGGCAATTTTATGGGGCCGAGTATTAACGTCAAAGACCAGAGCGCTGACTTGCCAATTGTTTATGTACCCCCGAGCTATAACACGGGTCTGTAACTAGGGATGAGTGTCTGAAAAGTGTCATTTCCTTATGATTGCATTAGTTTTGATACAACATACTGTCTGTACCCAAATTGTATTGATGTGTGTGGTGTATGTATTTTCAATCTTGCTATGAAAAAAATTAATATGGAGAGGTGTATATTGCATCTAAACCGTGTATAATATTTTTTCTAGTCATACCGACCACCAGTGCCAGGGCCGGCTGGGACGGCGTCTCCAGCCAGCAGGGAGCAAATGCGGCAGCTGCAGGGAGTTAGCCAGTAGCAGTGGCAGGTGGTGGTAATTCATATTGCTTGCTTATTGACAATTTATACACTCTCTTCAAGGGTGTACACTGTACACAGTGCTGTTGAGACTAAGTTGTGATCAGTTGAAGACTCCATTTACTTAGCATTAGCATATAGAGTGGGCGTTGAGTAACTAATGGGGTTTTCTGTCTTCAACTCAGCAGAGAAAGTTTTGTGAAGAAAATTCAGACCTTGATGGGTTGACAGAAAAGGGGAAGAAGGATGGAAGTAGGAAAGAACCGTGAAATGTAATGACTGGCAGAGAAGGATGCATGGGTATATGGCATATATAGGTGGCTGATAGGATGCAGGGTGGTTGAAGGATGGGTGAAAGGTGCAAGAAATGATGCCTGTCTAGGTGGGGGAAAGTGTATGGGTGAAAGGAATCCTCCAGGGGTTTGATGGGTCAAAGGCAAGTATGGACGCATGGCTGGTTCAAAGACAAATTTATGTTGGTTAAAGGTTTGTTGAGAATGATAGCCATGTTTGGATGAATGGATGGTATGCAATCATATGTGAAGTGTGGATAAAGAGAATGATAAAGAAACTTAAACCATTCCTGATTAGCACAGCCAAGGGTGAAGAATAAAAATAATGCTAGAAGAACAATGCAATCATAAATGGAAAACTCCCTGGATAGAAGAATAAACAAGGAATTATATTTTTTATCAAGGTTTTTGATTCAAAGGTTTGAGGTTATATTTCAGACTACTCCCTTGACTCAAATTAGTTTTAAAGCATAAAATATATATTATGTTCCCACCCAACATCAATCGCCTCCCTCTGAGGCCAACTCCCTACCCATGGCATTTCAACAGTGTCAGCCATGGGTGGCCTATGAACTGCATAGTACAATAGTAGTACCTCATGTGACGTTGTGCCATATATCATCATTCATATTAGTTACTATTCATATCATCTACCTTGCTGCGGTCAGGGTGAAAGCTAAATTGAGCATTTAACAGAGCATGGCCATAATAGAAAAAGAGATAATTGTGTAGTACAGCTGACCCATCTGCAAACTGTAGTAGTAAAGTAACATAAGTCTGCAACACGAGTATGTCTGTCTAGGGCGCCAGTTTAGCGGTAATGCCAACAAAATGTATTTAGCTAAACAAGAGAGAGAATAAGAATTGTCTACTTCCTATTGCCTAATGCCTCAAACTCTAATCACATCCAAATCTTAGGGGCCGAGGATTCAAGGATACTACAAATGATATGTACTGCTAGTGCTACTGTGCCACTATATCATTTTTGTGTAACTGTTTTGCTAAGAGTATTGGTTGCAATTGTCCTTTTTCTTTCTTGATATAGCTACTCCTTCCCAACCCACCCAGCATAAGATAGCATCCAAGACCCTGCAACGGAAGTAGGAGGCCATCAGGGTAGTATATCAGCAGATGGTGGCCTTGTAGAAGGTGAAGGAGGCATTGACAGCAGCTGCTGCCTCCAATGCTTCGAGACCCAGCCAGCCCCCCAGTGCCTCCAGTGACACGGCGCAGGGGTTCAGCAGCCGCCCGCCACCATTCAACCACCACTGCTCCCCCTGTACACTTAGAACCCTTCAGCACTGCATGCTCCTGAGGATGGCACCCCGGGAGGCCAGGATGGAGGGATATTTTGACCAGCTGGAGAGGAAGATCCAAGTCCTAGCTCGCCACTATACCCTTCTTGCTCCTTCTTTAACTTTTGTTTGGTGAGTGGATCTTGTTGGGGAGTGGGTGGAAATGTGACAGTTGGGAACAATTCAGGTGTATTTTTATTTATGAATCAGGACCTGGAGGCGGGTAGACTAAAATCCCTGAAAATGTATATGTAGGTGATAGGCTGATTACAAAGGTCATACTTTCACAGTCTGGAATGGGATGTATCGTAATCTGACATCTAAAGTTGTCTTCATGAATTATAGCTAAACCGCCTCCACGGCCTAGATTTCGGTCAAGCCTCTGAATTACATAATTCGGAGGGAGGGCTTGGATGATGGCATAGTCTGTCTAATTTTTTAACCATGTCTCAGTTAAAAATAAAACATCTGGATTCATCTCTTCTAGGAGTAGGTACATTTCAATGGAGTGTTTAGGAAGTGAGCGGCAATTAAGTAAAAGCATCAAGATCTGTTTCTTTGTTGGGTGTGTCTGCCAAGGGTTGAAGAGTGGGAGAAAGTTTAAATTTACAGTGTGTGCATTGCGTGCTGGTGCTATGAGGCAACATGGTGTGACCACACTTACTGCCCACATCTCTTCTAAGCTAGTAAAGTTGTTCCGCGTTATAGTTAATATTAATGTTAATGTTAATGTTAGTTGGGATTTGTTAAGCGCTCGTACGCCCGGAGGCTTCATGGCGCTGTAGAAGGAGCCAAACAAGGCAGTCAAAGGAAAAGCAGTGCTATCAGTAGTAAGCTTGAGAAAACAACCAGGTCTTCAGAGATTGTCGCAAGGCTAAGGATGTTATCATTCTGCTTTATATGGAGAGGAAGAGAGTTCCAGAGTACAGCAGCTTGATGGTCGAAGCAGGTGCCTCCGAGGCGTTTCCTTTTGAATGGAGGAACAATCAGAAGTGATTTGTAGGTGGATCGAAGGTGACGGGAGGGGCAGTATTTTTTAAAAAGATCTCTGATAAAAGAAGGGCCAGAGTCGTTCAGAGACCGGAACAGAATACACCCAGCCTTAAAGGCCACACGTTGCTCGACTGGCAACCAGTGTAGTTGCTCAAGGCCAGGTCTGATGGATTGCCTCCTGGATATATTCAGAAGTAGCCTGGCAGCTTGGTTCTGAACAAGCTGGAGACGTTTAAGCTCACCAATTTGGAGGCCGAGGTAAAGACTGTTAGAGAAATCCAGCCTGGACAGAACCAAGGAGAGGACAATCTGTGTAAGGGCTGCTGAAGAGAAAAAGCGAGCAATTTTTCTTATTTTCTTCAGTTGAAAAATGCTGGAAGATACCACCGCTCCAACCTGTCTTTTTAGCGAGAGATCCTCGCTGATAAAAATGCCTAGGCTTTTAACCACGGAAGATTTAGTGGGAGGCGCTCCCATGTTAGTAGGCCAGAAGTTGGGGTTCCAGCTAAGTGGGCTCTGTCCGGGCAGGACCAGCTCGGTCTTGCCCGGGTTCAGCTTCAGATGATTGCAGCTCATCCAACTCAATATGTGGGACATAGTTCTTTGGAATTCGTCCACTGAGTCAATGTTGTTAAGAGGGAAGATGAGCTGCAAATCATCCGCATAATTGAAGATGGTTACATTAGCATGACGCAAGGAGTGCAAAAGAGGGCGTAAGTAGACATTAAAAAGAAGGGGAGATAACGAGGAACCTTGTGGTACCCCGCAGGTGGTAGGTATAATGGGAGCGGAGAAGGAGCCGAGTCTGACCGATTGTGTGCGGTCCGAGATGAAAGAGCGGATCCAGCTCAATGCAGGGCCCCTGAGACCTGCCTGCTCGACACGGTCGACCAAGATGGTGTGGTCGACCGTGTCGAACGCAGCAGAGAGGTCCAGTAGCACAAGCGCCTGATGGATTCCTGCATCTGCATTCCGCCTCAGAGTGTTTAACACCGAGAGGATGACCGCCTCGGTGGAGTGGCAAGGGCGGAACCCTGCTTGATTCGGTGCCAGGTATTCAGACTTTTCCAAGAAGCTGGAGAGAGTTTCGCACACATGTGACTCCAGCAGCTTGGCACAGTATGGCAACAGCGATATAGGTCTGTAGTTGATGGGATCTAGCGGGTTAGCTCCTGCCTTTTTTATGAGGGGAACGAGAAGAGCTTTTTTCAATTTGCGTGGAACTTTGCCCTGTGCAAGTGACCCATTCAGTAAAGAAAGTAAGCACTCAGGGAGATTGGTGCCCACCTCTTTCAAGATGTGAGGGGGGCAAATGTCATCAGGAGAGCCAGTTTTAACTTTGGTTAATAATTTGAGTAGCTTGATATCGTCTATGAAGGGGAAAGAGTCTAGAGTGGCAGGGTTGTAACAAGTGTCAGCAGACAATAAAGGGGACTGAGTAATAAAAATGCTTTGCTTGATCATGCAAATTTTATCATAGAAAAAAGAGTTGAGTGTGTTGCAGAACTCTTGGGTAGGAACCATAGGAAGGGAAGTTCTGTCGCTAGAACTGAGATTTTCCACGATGTTGAACAACTCTTTTGACTTATTTTGGGCCTTGAAAATTTTATCCGAGAAATAGTCAGTTTTGCATTTAAGGATGAGATTTTGGTATTCCCTGCGGGCCTTACGGAAGTTGGCTCTGTCATGCTCTAAGTAGGCTGCGCGCCATTTGCGCTCCATTTGACGAGCTTTAAGTTTAAGGGCTTTTAGGTGAGGTGTAAACCACCTGTGAGCATCGTTGGGGCGAGAGCGGAGAAAGTTAACGCAGGGGGCGTGAGCTTCAGCTGCCTGAAGTAGCCAGTCGGAGAAGACTACTTCTGACTTCTCTATGTCCAGATCGAGTGAGGGACAAGTCGAGGTTAACAATTGGAGAAAAGCCGGAATGTCGACCTTTTTCCACATTCTTGCCTTCCCCCCTTGTTGAGGCAAAGGTTTGCTGTTTTTTGCAATGATTATGGTAAAATTGATCAGGAAATGGTCCGACCAAATACAAGGCAGGATGGAGTTAACCGCCAAGGAGATGTTTTGAGACCAAATTTGGTCAAGGCTATGACCTTTCTCGTGTGTTGGAAGGAGAATGTGTTGGATAAGATTAAAATCAGAGAGAGTGTCCTTCAGTGTGGCTGCCTGAAAGTCAGACTCCACCGAATCCAGCCAGAAATTGAAATCGCCCAATAGTAGAATTTTATCATGGGAAATAATAAGGGGGGCAAGTTGTTCCGATAGGGATGCAGCGAAGGTAGGCATATTTTGAGGGGGGCGATAAATGAGGACCACGAGAAGCGAGCCAGTGTCCGCATCCATTTTAAAAATTACATTATCTGATCCTGTCAGATCAAGAGATGGCAAGAGAGAGATTTTAAGGTTTTTGCGAATAATCGCAGCGACCCCTCCGCCCCTCTTACCAGCTGGCCTATCGACATGCAGTATATAGTACTCAGCGGGGACTGCCGCCAAGATATCAGGTAGGGATGCATCATTAAGCCAAGTCTCAGATAGGCAAAGAAGATCTGGTTGATCGGCCTGAAGCAGAAGAAAGATGTCCAAGTGATGTTTTACCATGGACCTGGTGTTTAGGTATAGACATTTTAAAGTAGTCTGAGGCACATGTGGGGATGAAGGGGTAGAACGTGGTGAGGGCTTACAAGCTTTAGTAAGCATAAAATCAGGTTTTAGAATGCCATACGTGGCGGCGCGCTTTAGAGTGTGAGCGGGCGGGGGGAAAGTAGTGCTGTCAGAAGGTCTTAATGACAGCAGCGAAGCAGAGGAGTAAATGTAATTTTGACCAAGGAGTCTGGCCCCGAGCCCCGAACTGCCGCGGACGGGCGCAGACGGGCTTGCCTTAGGCGCGCCTTTGGCGCGCAAACGGCGCTCCCGCTGCGCTCGTCCGCTGCGCTTCCGGTAGCAGCACATGTTGAAGCCGGAATCGTGGCGTGGCTTAAAAGGGGGGCGTGGCCTGCGTCCTCGGCGGACTGGCGAGAATGGTGACGTTGCAGCCGGCGCTAGGAACGCTGCCCGGGCTGTTTAGGATGGTAAGTAGTAGTTCACTACACAGATATCAGAATAACACAAGTAAATGCAATTTTTTAAAAGTTTTAAAACAAAGGTGCTCCCGCCCTTCGCCTGGGGAGTTTAGCTCGCTCTGGGGCGGCGCACTGCAAGCCTGCGCTTTTAAAGAGCGTCAAGGGGGCGTGGCTTAAAAGGGGGGCGTGGCCTGCGTCCTCGGCGGACTGGCGAGAATGGTGACGTTGCAGCCGGCGCTAGGAACGCTGCCCGGGCTGTTTAGGATGGTAAGTAGTAGTTCACTACACAGATATCAGAATAACACAAGTAAATGCAATTTTTTAAAAGTTTTAAAACAAAGGTGCTCCCGGCCTTCGCCTGGGGAGTTTAGCTCGATCTGGGGCGGCGCACTGCAAGCCTGCGCTTTTAAAGAGCGTCAAGGGGGCGTGGCTTAAAAGGGGGCGTGGCCTGCGTCCTCGGCGGACTGGCGAGAATGGTGACGTTGCAGCCGGCGCTAGGAACGCTGCCCGGGCTGTTTAGGATGGTAAGTAGTAGTTCACTACACAGATATCAGAATAACACAAGTAAATGCAATTTTTTAAAAGTTTTAAAACAAAGGTGCTCCCGGCCTTCGCCTGGGGAGTTTAGCTCGATCTGGGGCGGCGCACTGCAAGCCTGCGCTTTTAAAGAGCGTCAAGGGGGCGTGGCTTAAAAGGGGGCGTGGCCTGCGTCCTCGGCGGACTGGCGAGAATGGTGACGTTGCAGCCGGCGCTAGGAACGCTGCCCGGGCTGTTTAGGATGGTAAGTAGTAGTTCACTACACAGATATCAGAATAACACAAGTAAATGCAATTTTTTAAAAGTTTTAAAACAAAGGTGCTCCCGGCCTTCGCCTGGGGAGTTTAGCTCGAGAGAGGAGAGGAGAGCCTCTCCCTCACAAAACTGGCAGGGGTTCCCGTCCCGGGCCCTGCTTGGGTGCGGATGGGTGCAGACAGGCTTGCCTTAGGCGCACATTTGGCACTCCAGCTTCAAGTCCATTACGCAGTCGCACCATTGGCAATTTTATGGGGCCGAGTATTAACGTCAAAGACCAGAGCGTTGACTTGGCAATTGTTTGTGTACCCCCAAGCTATAACACAGGTCTGTGACTGGGGATGAGTGTCTGAAAAGTGTCATTTCCTTATGATTGCATTAGTTTTGATACAACATACTGTCTGTACCCAAATTGTATTGATGTGTGTGGTGTATGTATTTTCAATCTTGCTATGAAAAAAAGTAATATGGAGAGGTGTATATGGCATCTAAACCGTGTATATTATTTTTTCTAGTCGTACTGACCACCAGTGCCAGCGCCAGCTGGGACGGCATTTCCAGCCAGCAGGGAGCAAATGCGGCAGCTGCAGGGGGTTAGCCAGCAGCAGTGGCAGGCCATGGTAAGTCATATTGCTTGCTTATTGACAATTTATACACTCTCTTCAAGTGTGTACACTGTACACAGTGCTGTTGAGACTAAGTTGTGATCAGTTGAAGACTCCCTTTACTTAGCATTAGCATATAGAGTGGGTGTTGAGTAACTAATCGGGTTTTCAGTCTTCAACTCAGCAGAGAAAGTTTTGTGAAGAAAAGTCAGACCTTGAAGGGTTGACAGAAAAGGGGAAGAAGGATGGAAGTAGGAAAGAACCGTGAAATGTAATGACTGGCAGAGAAGGATGCATGGGTATATGGCATATATAGGTGGCTGATAGGATGCAGGGTGGTTGAAGGATGGGTGAAAGGTACAAGAAATTATGCCTGTCTGGGTGGGTGAAAGTGTATGGGTGAAAGGAATCCTCCAGGGGTTTGCTGGGTCAAAGGCATGCATGGACGCATGGCTGGTTAAATGACAAATCTATGTTGGTTAAAGGTTCATTGAGAATGAAAGCCATGTTTAGATGAATGGATGGTATGCAATCATATGTGAAGAGTGGATAAAGAGAATGTAAAAGAAACTTAAACCATTCCTGATTAGCGCAGCCAAGGGTGAAGAATAAAAATATTGCTGGAAGAACAATCAAATCATAAATGGAAAACTCCCTGGAAAGAAGAATAAACAAGGAATGTTATTTATTATCAAGGTTTTCGATTCAAAAGTTTGAGGTTATATTTCAGACTACTCACTTGACTCACATTAGTTTTAAAGCATAATATATATATTATGTTCCCACCCATCATCAATCACCTCCCTCTGAGGCCAACTCCCTACCCACGGCATTTCAACAGTGTCAGCCATGGGTGGCCTATCAACTGCATAGTACAATAGTAGTACCTCATGTGACGTTGTGCCATGTATCATCATTCATATTATTTACTATTCATATCATCTACCTTGCTGTGGTCAGGGTGAACATTAAATTGAGCATTTAACAGAGCATGGCCATAATAGAAAAAGAGATAACTGAGTAGTACAGCTGCCCCATCTGCAGACCGTAGTAGTAAAGTAACATAAGTCTGCAACACGAGTATGTCTGTCTAGGGCGCCAGTTTAGCGGTAATGGCAACAAAATGTATTTAGCTAAACAAAAGAAAGAAGAAGAATTGTCTACTTCATAGTGCCTAATGCCTGAAACTCTAATCACAGCCAAATCTTAGGGGCCGAGGATTCAAGGATGCTACAAATGTTATGTACTGCTAGTGCTACTGTGCCACTATGTAATTTTTGTGTTACTGGTTTGCTAAGAGTATTGGTTGCAATTGTCTTTTTTCTTTCTTGATATAGCTACTCCTTCCCAACCCACCCAGCATAAGATAGCAGCCAAGACCCAGCAACAGAAGTAGGAGGCCGTCAGGGCAGAATATCAGCAGATGGTGGCCTTGTAGGAGGTGAAGGAGGCGTTGACAGCAGATCCTGCCTCCAATGCTTCTGGCCCCTGCCAGCCCCCCCAGTGCCTCTAGTGGTACGGCGCAGGGGTTCAGCAGCCGCCCGCCACCATTCAACCACCACTGCTCCCCCCTGTACACTTAGAACCCTTAAGCACTGCATGCTCCTGAGGATGGCACCTCTGGAGGCCAGGATGGAGCGATATTTTGACCAGCTGGAGAGGAAGATCCAAGTCCTAGCCCACCGCTAGACCCCTCTTGCTCCTTCTTTAACTTTTGTTTGGTGAGTGGGGCTTGTTGGGGAGTGGGTGGAAATGCGGTGGTTGGGAAAAATTGGGGTGTATATTTATTTATGAATATTTGATTTATATGGACAATTTTAATTTTGAACTTGCTTTACTTTGGGCAATGGTTAGGTTTAGGGAGAGGGTGAGTAGGTGTTTTAGGTTTACTTCTAGTTTATATTTGTTAGGGGAATAAATGTATAGTTTTATATATGATGTAAATCTTTTTTGGGGGGTTAATCTTTTACTTCACACTGTTTTCTTTGCCACAGAGCCACAGCCAGGTTTTGAAATCTTCCAATAGTGTAATACACCAACAGATAGATGTGGTACCCTCACTTGTCCTACTATTCTCAGACTCTCCTCCTAGTCTATAAAGTCTGCAACTATTTTTGCCCCTGTGAACTCGAAATGGGTGTGGGTGTGCGAATTAATATCCATAGTATATAGATTATTGCATCTGATGGCCTGGTAAAATACCCTAGGTGTGTGGCTCAGCAGAGAAACGCAGGGAATCTGGTGCATGAATTTTGGGAGGCTCATGGACTGTCTGGAGCACAAATCCAAAATATGGTTGTCCTTGCCCCTAACTTTAGCTGGGAGAATAGCCCTAACGAAAATGATCATTCTTCCCAAGTTCCTAAATTTGTTCTCAAATATCCCCATTCCCCTAACTCAAGCTTTCTTCAGGTCCCCTCGATTCATTGTAATAGCCTTGGTATGGGCCGGGAAACAGCAGCGGGGGAGCTGGGAACTACTAACACATCCACTCTCAAGGGGAGGACTGGGAGCTCCGGATTTCGAACTCTATGCCCTATGCACACAAGCCCAATATCTCCATTACTGGGTGCATCCCACCCAATTTAAACCACACGTGGCAATCGAGAAAGACGTTGCAAACCCCGTCCCCCTACATGCTGCATCATACAAGCCATGCCATAGGACAACCGGAGATGTTGACACAGTTGAGACATTGCGCTGGTCTTGGGAGGGCCCTAGGAAACGTGTTGAGATACCATTGCTATATACGCCCTCCACCCCACTTGCACACCACCCGCTCTTCCCTATCCTTCAAGACAAAGGCACTCTTACACGGGCCCGTTCCATGGGCCTACCCACATTAGGAGATCTCTAACCGCAGGATACATTTCTGGAAACACCACAAAGTCAAGAAGGTACTCAAGCACCTATTTTAGAATTGCTCCTGTATTATCAACTTAGAGCCACCTGTAGAACATTACACCCCTCCTTCCCAACAGCTCCCACCATAATGATGCCACAAGAGCATATACTTGTCACGCCATCTCCCTGTAAATTGATAACCAGACTATACAACCAAATGCAATCACATACCCCCTTTTCCGCCCGAGGGTCCTGGCGCAGTGGAGGATGGATCTGGGTGAATTACCTACAGATGACCAATGTTCATTCTGCTGCTACCAACTTAGATTTCTATCCCCAAATTACAGACTGTGGCTTATCCATTTCAAATTGATACACAGACTGTACCACACTCCCCTAAAACTACGCAAAATTGGTCTACGTCCTGATGCGAATTGCTGGAAATGCATGCAACAAGATGTCTGCTTCTTACATGTTGCATGTATGTGCCCATACCTAGCCAAATTCTGGTAGGAGGTATATGCAACTATACACGCGGTCGCAGGGGTCTCATTGAAATGCACACCACTAGTAACTCTGATGGGATGCATAGAAGAAGTCCCTCCTGACAAACGCCGATTCGTGGTTATGATTCTGCTACTTGCTAAACGTAGACTTGCCATGTGCTGGGGTGCCCCTTTGGTTCCGAAAATAACCAATTGGTTGCAGGATATTGCTTACTGCCAGGAACAACTAGTTGAGTTCTGGGACTGCATGCTCACAGCATCCCACCCGAAAGATATCTGGGAGCCAGAGAGAGAGATGAGATATTGCCTGTAGTTTCCACATCAGCCACAGTCTCACAAACCCCAACTTAATACCATCCACCGACCTGAAACACACTTCCAAATGCGCACAGCTCTTGCAGAAGCTATGCATACGTGTTTGTTTACCCCTGTGCCAAAACAATATCGCTGAATGTTTATATGTATTAAGGTAATGCCCGACAAGGCTCATTAGGTGCCAGTGATTACCCCGAGATATTGTAATCATGTACCTGTTTCAGTCGTATTTATTGCATGGATGCTGGAGGTGAAGTCACTCTTTGGGTTGAAACTTAGCAATATCTGTATTAGCTGTCTACTGTTTTTTATAAAGTTGTAAACTTGAGATGTATCTGCACAGTGTAACACTACCAAAAAGTCACTCTTTAGGTTGAAACTTAGCAATATCTGTATTAGCTGTCTACTGTTTTATATAAAGTTGTAAACTTGTGAGGTATCTGCACAGTGTAACGCTGCCAAAAAAAATACATGGGTATGTCTGAAAAAACCCAATAAAAAAACAAAAAAAAAACCTCGTGAGGCTCTCTCCTTCTCTTTTTAGCCTACTCAGTTTATTATTTTTTCATTACAGGTGTCCTGATGAGATCCCTAATGATTGTGGGGTTGAAATGCCATCGACACATTCACAAAACAAACCATTTTCCAGCCTCTTTACTATTACAGCAGAAGGCTGTTAATAGCTATTGAATATTTGCCTCATGGTTGTTTGTTTGTATATTTTTCAACCTATTTTTCACTGCATTTAAATTCTTACATAAACAGTCAATAATTTCAAAATGTCTTATAGTGTGTAATTATGACTCTCCTGTTGACCTATCTTTTCCCATGCATATTACCATTGAGCAAAACAAGTATTATATATGATACACATTGTCCCCAGGAACCACTGGTCCTTGTTATAGATTAGATACCCTGGTTATATGTGAGTAGGGTGGTCCTTGTTTCATTAAACACAACTGGTCCCATCCAGGTTACCCAGTCATTTTCACTGGGGACCGCGGGGGAAGCCTGAAAGTCCCCATGGTCCCTGCCTGCTTCCCCAATCCTGCAGGAGATGGCATTGCTTTTGCACAGAGGGAACTGCTGAACATGCACTCCCTCTGTCCCAAAAAGTTTTTTGCTTTGATTCTAGAAAACATGAGAACATTTACTGTTCTTACTTACAAGAAGCACAACAGAGTTTGCTATGGCTTGGCCGGAGCAATGTTAATCCTTCCAGGGTGGGCACTTCTGGAGGTAGCAGGAGCTGGCCCTAGGGGGTGGCGGTCCGTTTAGACAGAGGAAGCTGCTGAACATGCAGCTCCTTCTGTCCAAAAGCAATTCTGTTTCGTTTCTAGTATGTAAGATACATTTTTTTCTGCTCTGTCCTACTAGAAGTGGAGCAGAGCTTGCTATGACTTGGCCGGAGTGGTTTCGTTCCCACCAAGCTATAGCAAACAGCTACCTCCTGAGGGTGAGTACCTCAGCAGGTAGCAGGAGCCGATCCTGCATCTTGAATGGCTCCAGGAGGAAGGCCACGTAGCCCCTCCTTTAAAGAACACAGCCCTGGGGAGCTGGTGGTCCACAGGGCTATGGGGGCAGGATGGCCCCCTAATTTAATTTTAACCATTATCCCCGTAGAGGTGCTGGTTCCTAGGGCTCACCAGCATTAATATTTTATTTAGCACCATGGAGGTGGTGGTCCCTGGGGTAGCGAGGGCCACCAGGCCCTCTCACATTTAATCATCATTTGTCTCAGGTTTCACTCATACAAAACCAGTGATATTAAGCAACGCACCCCAGCAATGCACTGCTTAGGACTTCACATAATATATCACTCATGACATGGTGACATCACTGATGACATCTCAAATGACATCACTGATGAAATCATCCAGTGAATGTGTGCGTTTTCTAATTGTTTTTGTGTGTTAAACATATATACTAAGGTACCACAAAAGTTACATTAGTATACTAGGTGCTATATTACTGAGTGATACTACTTCTATCATATATTAAGTGAGTGGCTGTGTGACTGTATGCATGGATGTCTGAGTGGCTGTATGCATGGTTGAGTCAGTATGTGAATGGCTTTATGGATGCATAAGTGGGAGTGGGAGTAGCTATGTGGGTGAGCAGGTGGCTGTGTGAATGGCTGTACTGGTGAGTGAGTGGCTATATGGGTGACTGAGGGTGTATATGAGTGACAGTATGTGTGAGTGAGTGGCTGTCCAAACGGCTGTATGAGCGAGTGATTGGGTGTGTAAGTTGTGGTTTGGGTGAATGAGTGGCTGTTTCACTAGGTGTTTGGTTAAGTGAGTTGGTGTGTGAGTGGATGTATTTGGAAGTGAGTGTCGGTGTGAATGGCTGTAAGGGTGAGCAAGCAGATGTGTGAGTGCTTGTATGGATGTGTGAATGGATATGTAACTGACTGTGAGTATGTGAGTGACTGTGTGACATTTTGTATAGATAAGTGAGTATCTGTGTTGAACGGCTCAATAGGTGAGTGATTGGCTGCATTGGTGAATAAGTGGGTGTGCACGTAGCTGTGTGGCTGTGTGAGTGGCTGTATGAGTGAGTGACTGGTTGTATAAGTAGCTGTATGAGTGAGTGAGTAGGTGTGTGAATAGTGCTCTGTATGAGTGAATGGTTATGTGAGTACTTTAAAGGGTCTAGAAATGGGTATGTGAGTGGTTGTGTGGGTGCATCAATGGGTATATGAGTGGGTGTGTGAGTGGTTTCATGGATGACATAATCGGTAATGTCATCAGTGATGTTAATGACCATGTCATGAGTGATGTAATATGTGAGTTCATAAGCTGTGCATTGCAAGGCATAAGTTATAGTTTGCTCAGGTAACTATAACTGCTGTATTTCTATGGTTTTATACAAGAGAATTCTGAGCCTAACTAGAACATCCCTATCACCTTTTCTTTTATTTCCTAACTTTAACCTCTAACCTCAGAGAGTGAGTGTGTGAGTGCATGAGTATCTGTGTGTGTGGGTGTGAGTGGGTAAGGGAGTGTCTGTGTGGATCTTAGAGTGGCTACATAGGCATCTCACTCTGTATGTGAGTGTCTGAGTGGGTCTGAGAGTGGGTGTGAGAGTGTCTGAGTGGTTTGCATGTCCAATTATGAATGTGTGAGTCAGTATGTGAGTGAGTGCATGAGTTTTTCAGTGGGACTCTTAGTGGGTCTGGGAGTCTCTGAGTGGTTCTGTGAGTCAGTGTGTGAGTCTCTTAGTAGGTCCGAGAGTATGTATGAGAGGGTAAGTTGCTGAATGAGTGTCTGGGTGGGTCTGTGAGTGGGTATGCATGTCAGATTGGGTCTGTGAGTGGCTGTGAGAGTATCTTAATGGTTCAGGGATTCTGTTAATCTGCCCGCTGTCAAGTGGGCAAGAAAACAAATGAAAGAAATGCTCCCACATGCAGGGAGTGCTATTTTTTGCTGCTCCCTACGTGGGGGAGCAATACCAGCTCAATCAATGAATCAGTGGATTGTGAAGCTCGCTACTCACCCATTAGGGTCTCAAGGTGTTGGGGGAGGATGGGTGCAGCTCAGGGTTGGCTGAAAAGCCAGGTCTTGAGGCTGTTCCTGAAGGAGTGCAGGGTGCTGGAACATTTGATGTTGACTGGAAGTTTGTTCCAGGCTATCGCAGCTCTGGTTCTGCGGATGTGTGGGGTCGTTACTAAGGTGAGGTCGGTGGAGCAGAGGTTTCTTTCGGGTGCGTGGGTGAGTAGCTTGAAGGTTATTCTCTTTTCGATGGGGAGCCAGTGGCGGTCTCACAGGTGTTAGGTCATGTTCTTGTTTCGTGGGGTGCCGAGGACGAGTCTGGCAGCAGTGTTTTGGATGGTCTGCAGTATCTGTAGTAGGGATTTGTTGATTCCTGCATAAAGGGTGTTTCCATGGTCCAGTCTGCTGGTGATTAGGGTGTGGGTGATGGTCTTTCTGGCTTTGGGTGGGCTCCACTTGAAGGTCTTGCTGAGCATGCAGAGGGAGTGGAGACAGGTAGAGGCGATGGCGTTCACCTGGCAGGTCATGGTGAGGGTGGAGTCTAGGATAATGTAGAGGTTCTGGGTGTGGTTCATCGGGGTGGGTGGGTTTCCGAGGGCAGAGGGCCACTAGGAGCTGTCCCACATGGAAGGGGAGAGTCCAATGACAAGGACCTCTGTTTTCTATGAGTTAAGTTTTAGGCAACAGTCGCTTATTCTTTATTGGAAACTGAGTCTGGTGTCTTTGGGGTTCTTTGTGAGGGAGAGGATGAGCTGGGGGTCGTCGGCATAGGATACTATGCTGAGCCCATGCTGTCTCATGATGGCGGTGAAGGGGGTCATGTAGATATTGAAGAGCATGGGGCTAAGTGAGTATCCCTGGGGTACTCCGCAGCTGATCTCTATGGGCTCGGAGAAGAACGGTTGGAGTCTAATCTGTTGGGTTCTGCCGGTGAGGAAAGAGCAGATCCAGTCGAGGGTGAGTCCTTGTGTGCCAGCTTTGTGGAGTTAGGTTGCCAGAGTGCGGTGGAAGACGGAGTTGAAGGCAGTGGAGAGGTCCAGCAGGATGAGGGCTGCGGTGTGTCTCTGGTCAAGTAGCATGCGGATGTCATTGGTGGTGGCGAGGAGTGTGGTCTCGGTGCTGTGGTTGCTGTGGAATCCGGATTGGGAAAGGTCGAGTATGGCGTTCTCTACGATGAAGGTGGTTAGTTGTGTGTTGACGGATCTTTCAGAGACTTTGGCTGCGAAAGGAAGGAGAGAGATGGGACGTTAGTTTTTTGGGTCTGTCGGGTCGGCGGAGGGTTTCTTGAGGAGGGTCTTGACCTCAGTATTCTTCCAGTCATCGGGAAATATGCGAGCTTCAAAGGTGGCATTGCTGGTGAAGCAGATTTCGGGCAACGATGGAGGCTCTGTGGAAGAAGTGCGGCAGGCAGGGGCCCATGGGGGCTCCTGAGTGGGTGTTTTGCATGGTCTTGGTGGTGTCTTCGGTGGTGACCGGTGTCCAGGTGGTTTTGGTGGGCTGGCTGTTATTGCTGGAGGGGAGGGTGGTTTCTGGAGTCTGTTTGTTGAAATTTTCATCGAGGGCCTTGATCTTTAGGTGATAGTAGGAGCTGAGTTTGTTGCAAAGGTCCTGTGATCGTGTGATGTCAATGGCTTCCCTGGGAGGTTTGGTGAACTGCTGGATGATGTTGAAGAGTTCCTTTGAGTTGGTGAGGATTTTGTTCCTAATAAAGGTCCTCTTGATCGTTCTTATGCATTGCTGGTAATCTGTCATGACATGCTTGTAGGTGGACTGGTCCTCTATGGTTTTGATGTTTCTCCATTATTTCTCAAGCCGTCTGCATGAGCGTCCAGCTTCTTGGAAGTCGGTGGGGAACCAGGTGGCCTTCAGATGGCGTAGTCTGTTGGGGCGGCAGAGGGGAGCGAGCTTGTCTGCGCAGCTGGAGATCCTGCGGTGTAGTTCTGTGTCTTCAGAGATGGCATTGGTTGTGGCGGAGTGGGGGTCATGGATGAGGGTAGAGTTGAGCTCCTCTTCTGTGATCTTGTTCCAGTTCTTTTGTGTCAGGTGCTGGGTAGGCTTGCAAGCGGTGGCGGTGCAGAAGGAGAAGTGTACGCAGTGTGGTCTGTCCAGAGGGGCTACGAGGTGTGTCTGAAGTAGATGTTTGTCCATCCTGCGAAGATGGGGGTTTGAGGATGTGTCTGGAATTGTGGGTGGGGGTGGTGACGAGCTCCTTCAGTCTGAGGTTGTCCAAGTTGTCCAGGGGGGTGGTGGAGTTTGGGTCGCTGCGGTTGTCTAGGTGGAAGTTGAGGTCTCCGATGAGTATGTAGTCAGTGGAGGTGATGGCATGGGGTGCGATGAGGTCAGCAATGGTGGTGGTGAAAAGAGCGTGGGGTCTGGGGGGTCTGTAGGCAAGGGTGTCTCAGAGTGTGGTTCTGAGGTTGGTCTGGATCTGGAAGTGGAGGTGTACGGTGTTGGAGAGGATGTGGCTTGTGCTAGAGGTAGAGAGTCGAAGGGCGCTCTTGTGCATGATGGCGAGTCCTCCTCCTGGGCTGTGGGGGAAGTCTTTCCTCTGGATCTTGTAGTCATCTGGGATTGCAGTTGCGATTTCAGGGGCTGAGGCGGAGTTTGTCCATGGTTCTGTGCAGAAGGTTACGTCTGGCGAGAGGGTATCGAGGAGGTCCCAGATTTCTATGGTGTGTCTGTGCAGGGAGTGCACATTGAGGAGGATACATTTCGCTGCTTCATTTGTGAGGGTGTGTGGCGTGGGTGTGGTGGTTGAGGGGTGCTGTCGATGGTGATGGTCTGCCAGCAGTGTCAGCAGCTGAATTGGCCTTGGGTGGTATTCGGTGACGACAACTGGCAGTTGCTGTTCCTTCCAGGGTTCAGTGCAAGGAGGGCAGCCGGGTTGTAGCGGTGGTAGGTCAGAGAGGCAGGGTCCATGGTGCCGGTCATGTTTGGGTCATGGATGGGTGCAGATTGGCTTGCCTTCGGCGCACCAGTGGTGCGCCCGCTGAGCGCAGCTGCCATTAAGTAGGCGAGGGGGGAGGGACTCACAGCTGGGAGGCGGGAGCAGGGAATGGGCAGGGGGAGGGGCTGCGGGGCAGCAGCAGCGGGAAGGGAATGGGCAGGAGGTGAGAATGAAAAGAAAAAAAGAACAAGAAATAAGGGGGGAAGGAAAATTAAAACAGGCACAGTCAGCTACATGACAACACAGTAACAGTACAGCAATTAAAAGACAAGACAACTGAGTAGAAAACAAAGTTAAAATGGCACAGTCAGCTACAAAGACAATACAGTAACAGTACAGCAATTAACAGACAAGACAACCAAGCAGAAATACGGGCACAATACAGGGCCTCGAACCCCTGTCAGAACCGAGCGTGGCACACTGAGGGCAGTAGCACTTACCAGCAGGGCTGCGGGGGAAAGAGCAGGTCCCTGAGCAGGAGGTTTGCAAGTAATACAACAACCACACAGGAAAACAAGTGAGATACCAAAACAACACATTTTGCAATTCAATCCAATGCCATCCATGCCCTAAATGATGTTTAAATTTCGAACCTGTATGCAGGGAGAAACTGTGGGTTATGATGGAGGCTATGGGCTTTGAGGAGCCTTTGGTAACTCTGCTCCGTAGGATGCATGCTGCTACAACAGTCAGGGTTAGATATGGTCCTGGAGGTGAAAAAACCAGGCATATTTTTTCCACTGAAGGAGTCCGTCAGGGATGTATACTAGCTCCCTTTTTATTCCTGGTATATACGAACGGTTTAGAAAGCTTTTTGATTGAAGCTGGTGCCGACTTTCCTAAGATTAATGGTAAAAAGATCCCAATGTTGTCATATGCTGATGATACTGTGCTAATGACCCTTACCCCCAATAGCATGCAGACTTGTCTGAATGCCTTTGATTAATTTATGGGTAAATTAGATCTTGGGGTCAACTTTAGCAAATCCTTTGCCATGATGTGTGGTCAAAAGAAAAATGTTAAAATCCGCAACTTCAAGGTGAGGGAGTTTAGCATAGAGAAAGTTGATAACTTCAATTATCTGGGCAACCTTTTTAACAAAAAATTGAAATGGGAACCGTTGTTGTTAAACCGAGTACAAAAGGTTTCACAGCTAAATGAGGCTCTCTTTCGTTTTGCCAGTAAACTAGGACAACAACGCATTGCTGAAATGATATCTTTATACCAAGCTAAATGTGTGTCCGTTATAACATATGGTGCTGGTGTTTGGGGGTCACAGAACTGTGACAAAATACAGATTGCGGAGAACAAGTTTTTAAAACGCCTATTATGCGTTCCCTCGGGTACGTCAAACTCTTTTTGTCATAGTGAGGCTGGAATTGAGTTTGTTTGTGATACTATTCATATTGCACCCCTAGTACTATGGTCTAAAGTTTGGCAATCTGATGATCTGAAATTGACGAAAGAAATTCTCACAGATTGTCTCAAACTTGAGCACCTCAGGGAAATCCCTTGGCTTCGATATGTCAGAGACACCTTTTGTAAGATCGGGCTAGATATTATGTTTAAAAACCCTGATACTTTGAAAAAGGACTCTAAGACTGTCATTAAAAAAGAATATAGCCAAAAATTGGGATCCTTGAGTGGTAATGAACAGGTACTACGTGTACAGGGAAAATTAGTGCGCCCATTTTATCTAACATATATTTTGAAAATGCAAGGACGCTTCTATCTCACTAGGTTTCGTCTTGAAACCTTACACTTCCTTTTTGCTTTCCCGAACCAGGGGGGTTGGAAGGTGACATTACCTTGTTGTCCCTGTAATAATAAAGTGTCACAAAACACCTTACATCTCATTTTATTCTGTACTTTGTACAAAGAACCAAGAAATTCCTTCATTAAACCACTATTATTATCCCTTGGAACGCCATTCTACAAAGAAGGTTATGAATATTTGTTATCATTGTCAACGGACAAGATCTGTAATGCTGTATTAAGTTTCATTAGATCGGCTCTTGCAATCAGAAACCGTTATTGATCTATCTTGTGGAAATCGGAATTATGTAATAATGTTTTATGATGTTCCATTTTTTCTTTTTCTTCTTTTCTTCTTCAGAGAAATCGTTATTGATTTTATTTTTATTTAGGTTTTTATAGAAATGTGCAATAATGTATTATGATGTTGCCTTTTCCTGGATTATTTGGAAATGTATTGTGATTATTGTTGGTATATTTTTAAATAACTGTATACTTTTATGATTTCTTCTGAGAAACCGAAATAAAGTTATTTGAACGAACGAACGAACGATGTTTAAATTCAACAGACACCAGACAAACTTTTGCTTTATGTGCCAATGAGTAGCACAGGGCCTATTGGTTGGAAAACCCATTGGCAGACTAGGCCACATAGTGGATCAATTCAAATCAATAATATAGTAAATTCATTAAAAAAAATTGTGAACTGTGCTGCATTTTGTGCTGGATAAAAGAAAAAGAAATGCATGTAAAACTACAACAAGGCATGGCCATCACAAAGAAGGCTTACAGGCCTAATGAAGAAGTACACTGGCTGCCTTCACAAAATGGCCGCCAGTCACAAGGCCAGGTCACACCACAACAACGAGAAAGGGAAGACAGACAATGTAGGCCTATGGCAAAAGCACACTGGCTGCCTTTACAAAATGGCCACAACCATATAGCCAGGCCACAACAACAAGAAAGGCAAGACAGACAATGCAGACCTAGGGCAAAAGAACACAGGCTGCCTTCACAAAATTACCAACAGCCACATGGCAAGTCTACACAACAAGAAGCAGTAAGCCAAAAGGAACAAAGGAAAGACATGCAGGCCTATGGCAAAAGCACACTAACTACCACCACAAAATGGCCATCAGCCACATGGTCACTCACAGTCACAATAAGCAGGCCTACATGGACACAGACTTTACAATATGCCCCCTGGCTACACAGGGAGGCTCAGCAAAATAAAATGCTCGTCCACTATTACAAACACACTCACACACTGGGCATAAAAAGGAGGCAAGCTAAATAACACAGGGTTAAAAAAGGTTTGCAAGTTACACAATAACCACACATGAAAAAAAGTGAACTAGCAAAAAAAACATTTTGCCATTCAATCCAATGCCATCCATGTCCTAAATTATGTTTAAATTCAACAGACACTACATAAACAGTTGCTTCATGCACCCATGAGTAGCTCTGGGCCTAGTGTCTGAAAGGCCTATTGGCAGACTACTGGGCTAGTGATTTAAAATAAATATTGCAAATGTATTTATAAAGTTGTTGGAGAAAATGTAGTGAATTGTGCAACATGTTCCATTTTTTAAAAGAAGAAAAATCACTTACAAAGAAACAAATAGGACCCTACTGAAACTACAGGCCACTCACCACAATATTGTTTTTAAAAATGATGAAAAGTACAAAAAAATATATGTTCAATGCCCCAATCAAACAAACAACACCGATTTTCCAACTTACTTGAGAAATCTCAAATTCAAAAGTGCTTAAGTCCAATAATATATGATGCAACAGACACAAAGAGTGATCCTTCCAGCTCCAAATACAAATGAAAAGTTAACAGGAGATGAACAATGCAATGGGAGGAGCCTGCTTGACAGGAACAGGAAGTTGGAGACTCTGGGCACCTTCTTCTTCTTAAAAAGAAGTAAAAAATGAAAAAAGGTCTCCTTGCACAAAAAAGTGCAGCCAAATGTCAATCTAAGGAGTTTTTAAAAAAATCCAAAACATCATTTCTAGAAGGTTTTGATGCTGCTCAGGGGAGAACCTTCACCAGGTTGCAGATTCAGCGTGTTCGGGATCACATTCTTCACAAAACTTCAACCGGAAGTCCGATGGTGAGCCCGAATGACGTGTTTGTGATCTCACACTCTTGCGGGACGGTGCGGCTGACTACCAAATCTCGTGGCACTCACGAACAGATGGGAAATCTCGTTGGTGATCGCAGGCACCCAATAAGTCGCTCCTGTGCACGCAAAAATGCATTTGGGGCACACAAACACAAAAAATACTCTGCTCCATTGCAGAGCATTTTGCCTATTTTTTTGTCTAAATATATCTATCTTATCTCTTTTTCTCCTCAATAATGCCCAGCTGGGCCCCATGTGAGTACCCCGCTCCATATGCTCTACCTAGAGCAACTTCTTTTTATTGGTGTGCACTACTTCACAATGTTTATTGTTGATCCATCAGGTATTTTCCTCAGCCAGTACATCACTCTTTGTGAGGCTCTGGGGTTGTTTGGTTTCGCCGTGCTGCAGAATGGCCACCTTCTAGAGGGCCTCTTCAGGCCGGGATCATTAATCTGGCAATATCAACATTACGCGGGAGGAATCCACTGCTGAAACATTGCATCTAAAGCCCTTGCACACCGTCTCCCAGTCGGTGCAATTTTGTATATTGTGGAGGTGGCATCTGTTTAACTCTGCAAGCCCAATGTGCTGGAGCCAAGCGAGCGCGGCTGTTATGGCCACGGTGTGAGATCGGCTGGCTGTTGGGGTGATACTGACCTGTAAATCCTGCACTGGTGCACCATCACAAACCGGGATCCTCTAAGTGGAGCGTGAGGTCCTGGCCTCCGCCGTCTGCCTTCCCGCTAACCATGCATATCACTGAAGCAGAGACCTGTGACGCTCCTGCTCCCATGCAACTCCTGGAGCCCTGAAATGGCTGCTGAGACCGGGTGAGATGTTGGAGCCCCAGAGGCAGCTCCCTTCCCCCTCCTGCAGGCACTGGGGGTTGAGACGACACCAGCAGCAGACATCAAGGGGAGATGGACAGGCGGGATGTGCTGCATGCCTCCATTGCTGCAGCCCAACACTGTGCAGTAAGTGACGGCGTGAGCCGGGTGGGCGCCCTGCCTTGCGCACTCCCTGCAGTCGGGGCCCACATCCTGCCCTGAGATTTGGTGACTGAGGGGATTGTGCCCAGACGTGGGGGTGGTGTGCCTGCATATGCGGCCTATGGGGCACCGCGCAGCATTTGGAACTGGGGCTGAGGATTACGTGGTGGCCCCGTGCGGGTGGTGTAGCGTTGGGCCGGTTCCTCCGCCCCCTGCTCTACTCCCAGTGTGTGAGGTTGTGGAGCGGAGGCCTGGATCTGTTCTCGCTTTACCTGCGTTGGGGATCGATCTGTGCGGAGGCACACCTCTTCATTTAAGCGCTGGGCCAGTGATCGTTTTGGGCCTTGGGCCCCAGGCATAATTTGGCTGGGTGTACACATGTCATAAAGTCACCATACGGGCACATTTGAAAGATCTCGCACTGCACAAAGGGGCGCCCACTACACAGTTGTGCTGATCTGCTGCGCACCAGTCCACTTCTTGACATTGGGGGTGAATTTTGCCTCGGAGCTCCAGATACTACACACTGCCTGTGCACCACCTGCCAAATGGAGAAGTCTGACCCTAGACAATCCAAGCTCTCCTTCAACAGTAAACATCAGACTCATACAGTGGATACCAGCTCTGAGCCAGATAAGGATCCAGGCATTAAAGGTGCTGAGGAACACCAATAGGATGACCTACGCACCATATTGCTGGATGTGCATTCCAGCATAAAAACCATTGACAATAAAATTGACTCACTTACCTTGAGCTTAGACAAGGTTAAAAAATGTGTTGACACTCACAAAACCCACATAGACACTCTTGAAAACAGTATCTCTGACAACCAGGACTTTCAAGCTGAATCCAGGGAACAACTACTCCAAATGGAGAAAGTATTGGTGGTGATTAAAGTAAAAAACTAGGGCTTAGAAGCACGCTCGAGGCGCAACAACCTTAGAATTATTGGCCTGCCCGAATCCACTGCTATCCAAAAAATTGAAATTTACATAGAAAATCTTTTACATGAACTGTTTGGTTCTGTGCTGATATCAGCCATGATTGTTGATAGGGCCCACTGCACACTGGGTCCACAAACACTTGTTTGTGCTGCGTTATGTCCTATAATTGCACGTCTCCTACATTATAGAGACAGATGCGATCCTCAAGGCTGCTAGTGACCAGAGTCCAATAAACCATCAGGGCAATTCCTTATCATTCTTCCCAGACTACACACCTATGGTGCAGGAAGCACGCAGAGAATTTACACAGACAAAGCGTATCCTACTAAAAGCTCCTATTCCATACGAAATGCTCTACCCATCCAAACTGAAAATCACACACAAAGGTCAATCACACGTTTTACCGACGCCAAAGCAGCATTAAAGTTCACCAAATATATCAAAAAGCCATCTCCTCATTCCTTGCAGCAAACTGGTTCAGAACACAACCTGAGTGACAATGACTGATGAGTTATCTTTTCCGTTTTCAACTGTTCAGCTTACTAAGTTCTTTGTATTATTTTGTATTGCACTGGAGCTGTGGTTGCTGTGCCAGGTGGGTCCAAAGTTAATTATCCTTTTTCTGCAACACTGGCCCCTAATACACAATAGGCGGATTCCTAGCGCTCTATCTTCACCAGGCCACCCTGCCACCAGGCAGGGATTACGCGGGCATCCCATGCCCCTCCGGGAGTTCCCCATGTGTTTCAGTTGTCAGATTTACATGGGGTTAAAGGGTGGGGGGATGGGCAATTTAACTCAACCTGTTTGGGGGTTGGTATGTGAGGTGGGTGGGTAAGGGTGATTAAAGCAGTTTCAGACAAAATGTTATCCACTGAGCAGTATAATCGAATGGTAGATCGAATTTTGCCTTTCTCAGATGTCACTTCAGGATCATATATGTATTTGCAAGGTAACAGTAGCAGTATCCAATATCTCACTTTTCTTCCCAATGTGCATTTTCACCAAACGTGTCACATACCATATAACACCATTGCTACCTTATGACTGCGACCAATATCCTCATATGGAATATTAGAGGGCTTAACCTTTTTTGAAAAGCGAGGTTGGTGTAGACATTTATATTCAGACACCACATTGATATCTGTATTTTGCAGGAGACCGACTTGAAGTGCGGCGATGACCCTAAATTACATAACAAATATTGGGATGAAACGCACTCAGCTTCGTATTCTAACTATGCAAGAGGAGTGTCAGTGCTGATAAGACGTGTTTTGATTGGACAACTTCTCACACAAAAATAGACCCAGAAGGGAGATACGTAATTTTACACAGTACACTAATGTCCACCCAGGTGACCCTGGTTGCCATATAGGGTCCAAATGTGGAACGATCCAAGTTTCTTCCTCAATGTATGGGCTAAAGTGTTCTCAATGGGAGGCGACACAGTAATATGGGGCAGGGATTTTAACACTACCGTACAAAATCGGGTAGACAGGGTTGGAGCTGCCCGCAGCTGTGGGCATTTCAGCAGTTTAACTCTATTATACTAGACCACAATCTCATAGATGTCTGGCGCAGCAGGAATCCAACTACCAGGGAGGACACTTACATATCCTCACATTACCGCCCCTGGTCTAAACTGGACTATTGGATTGTAACTGGAGACATAGCTTCCTGGACTGTAGATGTTGCGCACCTACTGCGCACACTTTCTGACCACGCCCTGGTGTTGTTGCGCTGGACCATTCCAAAATATCTGCCCGCCCATTTAGTTGGAGATTCCCAGCACTCGCCTTACTGGACACAGCATTCAGGGAGGGAATTAGAATTGAGCTCACCTACTTTTTCTCAATAAACAAGTGGTCAGTAGACACTCCCTCAACCCTCTAGGAGGCCTTTAAGGCAGTTATCAGGGGTGCATGTATTGCAAAGCAATCAGGAGTCCTGAATACCATAAGATCAACACTTTCGATACTAGAACATGACATCCGAACTACAGACCAGTTGTTCCATCAAACGTGGGCACCTGTACATCTTGCAACCCTCCGGGAGAAAATATTTGATATTGAGGAAGAGGCAGAAAGAGAAACTCACTTCTTGGGGAAGTACACTAAAGCACATAGCTATTGAGAGGGGGATAGGCCTGGTAAGGCTCTGGCGAACACACTTAAGCGGCACACATCCTCAACGTTTATAGTCAAACTTCTAGATGACCACTCAAATCCCATTAGAGGACAACAAGAAAATCACACACATCTCACCAGCTTCTACTCAGTATTATCCACAGCCACGCAGCGTATCCCTCACCCAGAGCTGCTGGCATGTTTAGACTACATTGAACTGCTCTGGCTTTGTGAGGCCCACCGGGCCTACCTGGATGTACCTCTCTCAGCAGAAGACATAGTACAGGTCATTGGCAGCTGCCAGATGAGAAGGTGACTGGGCAGGAGGGGCTGACGGCCTCTTTTTATAAAACTTATGCGGCAGAGCTCGAACCCCGATTGCTGGCAGGATATCAGGAATAGTACAAACACAAATAGAATCTGGTGGTCAAACAACTATAGTGAGAGAAGAAAAAATGCAAACTCTGTATCAACTGCCCGTCGTGGTCAGTGTCATCATCTGGAATTCCTGCATGCCTACCACTACACCTCACAACCAAGAGGGGTGCCACTGTGGATTGGATGACATACTAGTCAGACAGCAGTAAGCAAGTTGTTCACCAAACTAGACAGGAAAACGCCTACTAACATATGTTTAAAATAGTCAATGGAAAGAAAGGAGTGCAGTGCAAACATTTGTGAAGATTAAAATAGATATGGAAGCAAACAAACACTTTTATTCACGTATTGCAGGATCGGCTTCTCTCAAATATGCTGTTGTTCTAATTGGTCTACTAGTTTCAGCCACAAGGGCCACTCGCCCTGGCGTTTCTTCAGGACCTTATCATATTCAAGCTACTGCAAATTATGAGTGAACATAAAATGATTAAACAAATACCTACATACAGGCAGGGTGATCTTCACACCTGTAGGGATAGATGACATAAAAAGAATGGAGTGAACAATAAAAACAGAAAATACATTTATCTACTACATCTATACATTATAAGGACAGATCCACTCACCTGTCCTCTATGAGGAAGTGGCCTCACCTCACCTGGTAACCACTCAGGTATACAGGAGACCCCGCCCTGTAAGAACATTAATTTCCCTCAGTCGGAGGCACCGTTATTAGTACTGGGATGGTTTGTGTCCTTACCCCAGTCTGTGTAGGTTTACATTAAAAAAAATTCGAATGGCAAAACAACCTCTGAAAACTACTAGGCCACCCTATGATTACAATAACCTCACTCTGATGTGCACTAGGCGTTGTTGCTGTTTCCTGTACTAGTGTTGTGCCATAAGTTCAGGTTTAGAAGGACCCTGTAACCTGTGTGGTAAAAGTCTGAGGGCCAGATGTAGGTAGCCAAATAACGGTCGGTAACGGACGATTTCGGCCGTTACCGACCGGTATTTGGCTTTTGAGATGTAGGTGGGTCGGAATTTACAGAATCGGTATTTTACCGAATCGGTAAACATACCGATTCTGTAAATCCATATGTAATGACACTCCTGAGAGTGCCACAGGCCCTTAAGAGTCGGTATTTTACCACTCAATCCTATTGGCTTGCAAAATACCGAATTCAGGTGTGCATGCACATCTGTGCATGCACACCTGTGCAATGTGACACACAGACATGCCCTTAGGGCATGTCTGTGTGTCACATGGCACACAAGCCTGTAGTTGGGGTGCTAGAGGGTGTCAAAGTGACACCCCCTGCACCCTTGCAGGATTTGGTATTTACCGATTCTGTAAATACCGAATCTGTATTTCCCATTGATTCCTATGGGCTTCAAGGCCCATAGGAATCAATGTGAAATACAGATTCGGTATTTACAGAATCGGTAAATACCGACTTATTTTTTACCTACATCTGCCTCCTTCAAATTTACCGACTCTTAAATACCGATTCGGTATGGGTCGGTATTTAAGAGTCGGTAAATCTAAATTACCTACATCTGGCCCTGAGTAACTAAATACCAACAAATCATCACTGTCAGTTATAAGGTGGAACCACGCTTGTCTCTGCCATAATAGTGGATGCTAGACTTGTTGATGACCGCCGGTCTGTCAGCTAAGACTGGTTTTCTTTTATTATTTTGGCTCTTATGCGTAACGAACTTGAGAAGTGGAACATACTGTGCAGCTTTTTGCTGATGTGACCTATAATTACCCGCAATAATCTAGTAGATCTCCAGGGTAAAATAAAACATTTTATCTAGGTCTTATTTAAAATTGTCGCTAAAACCTAAAACCAAAGTCAAAGCGCAAGTGCACTGGTCATCATTAAAAAGGGGTTTCACTGCAAACTATAGAGCTACCCACCGCTAGTCGAACCGGTGGTGCTTAATAACTACTTACTGCTGGAAACAAATGGCACCTTATACTCCTCTCCGTCAGTGCCTCGGTCCTGTCCCTAGTTGGTGGGAGGTACCAAGGCACAGGAAAGGAATGTATTTACACGGTGACCGTTCGGAACAGGGCACAGCCATTGGTGGCGTAAAATCATGTGCAGGAAACAAGTGGTGTACCAGCGTCCTACACGTCTACTACAAAATGACGTGGAGTCAAAATCATTTGTATTTCTTGTGCACAAGTAAGTTGTATTATCGTTATAAACACAACACATAATAACAGCGACCGGAACTACAAAGTGACATCATCGAGGGGCGACTTGTAGTTCCTGAATAAATTGGCACCGGATGAACAAATAATTCTTTATTTATACCTCTGCCTATGTATTTCATGACACAGTCACATAATTACAGAGGCAAGGAACTTTAAAATGACATCGTCAGAGAGCGACCTATAGTTCCATGGATTAAACGGCACAGAGTGATCAAGCAATTCTTTGTTTATACTATTGCCAAAGTGTTAACATATTGCACCTAAATTCTCACTATTACAGTTCGAGAAACTCGATTGTTTCCATGGTCTTGCTGTCCCAATGTCAACTGTTTTAGTATGTTTAGTCTGGGGGCAGATCGAACAGCCCCTGCAAGGGAAGTGGCCTTTTACAGGACAGGTGGCAGATCCCATAGTGTGTTAGTCCTACTTTGATCTACTTGCCGTAGACGTGTGTGTATCAAATTATCCCTTATGTTTCGCCCTCGCTTGAAGGCGAATAACGGCATGGGTAATTTCTCTTTCTTTGTATTCAGAAAACGCCAATTTTTTCGAATGCACTTCTGTATGCTGTTGCTAAGAGCGCTGAATGTGTTGACAAAGGTCAACCTACCCAGGGGTGGTTTCTCAATTCTGGGATCCAGTAAAGACTCTCTATGCTTGTTAGAGGCACGTTTGCAAGCTTGCTTCACCAATTTCCGGGGGTCATTTTGTCGAGTAGTTGGTTGGACAGATTACTCGCATGTTATTTGTATTTGTCCATAGTGGAACAGTTACGTCTCAACCGCAAAAATTGGCCAAATGGCAAATTGTCTCTCAGCGACTTAGGATGTTGACTATCGTATCGCAAGAGAGAGTTACATGCCATGGGCTTACGGAATAATTCACTTGCCAGTCCATTCGGTGTCACATAGATGGATAGATCTAAAAAAGAGATCCTAGACGTGTTTAGTTCCAAAGAAAATCTAAGGTAGTCATTACAGGTGTTCAGCCATGTGTAAAAAAGTTTGACCGACTCCTCATCCCCACGCCACACCACCAGAATATCATCAATGTAGCGTTTCCATAGTCTAATAGACTTATGGAAGGGGTTCAGGTTTGACAGTACGTATTTCTTCTCGAAGTTATGTACGTACAGGTTCGCCAGACTAGGCGCATATACACTCCCCATACTAGTTCCAGACACTTGAAGGTAATACGTATCCTCTAACTAATAGAAGTTTTCCTTCATGGCCAAGTATGCTAGGGTCATGATGAAATTCACTGGAGTGATGGAATTTAACTCTGTGTTGTTCAGGATATCTGGGATGGGTTCCAAAGTTTCATCTTGAGGTATGGATGTATATAGAGATTCCACATCCAGTGAGACCAATAGGTCGCACTCGGAATAAAAGTCAACTGTTGGTAGTAGTCTCAATACATCCTTGGTATCCTGTAAATAAGTTGCCATTTTTTGCACAATTGGTCTCAGAAAAAAATCTACAAAGGTAGATAGCGGCTCTAAACAGGAGCCTATGCCCGATATAATGGGTCTACCCGGCGGTGGCCTTTGTGCTTTATGCACCTTCAGTAAAATGTAGAAATAGGGCATCACCGGGTGAGTTGTCTGTAAATAGATGGATTCTTGAAACGTTATCCATCCTTCCCTGTGGGCTTCTTCTACTGCTTCCATAATAACCTTACTGAGTCTGGTGTTAGGGTCCTCTTTCAGGCGACGATAGCTTTTCCTATCGTTTAATTGGCGTATGCATTCTGCACGATAAACTTCAGTGTCTAAGATGCCTGTGGCACCGCCTTTAGCTGCGTGCTTGATTGTAGTGGTCTGATCTTCCATGAATTCTTTTAAAGCGTTTTGGTCATTCTTTGGCAGATTCTGATAATGACTCTTCTTATTTTCACAGAGGGTAGTGTCTTCTTGTTGTACTGCCCTCTCAAAGGCCAAAACCTGTGGAGGTATGCTATGCAGTGGAGTCTTGAATGTATATCAGGAATCCCTAGACTTTGGTTCTTTGCCACCCTCTATGAGAAAAGCAGTGATTATCTCCCTCCTAAAACCCAATAAAGCAGCCAATCTCTGCGACTCATACAGAACGCTATCTTTAATCAACGTAGACATAAAGATCCTAGCCAAACGTATTGCTAATAGATTACAGCCGCTCCTACTGCTTATAGCCAGGCCTGACCAGTCTGTTTAATTCAAGGAAAATCCATAGCCCATAACCTGCGTACTTTCTTTGCTGTTATTATTATTATTATTACTGATATTTATTGAGCGCACAGCTACCCCCAACGGGGTGTCCCGGCGCTGAGGACCGGGAATGAAAGAAACCAAGGTTTATCCAGCTGGAGAATAGGAATGTCTTCAGTTTGCTTCTGAATTGTGATTCTACATCAGTCAGGCAGAGATTAACCAGTAGGGCATTCAAGAGTCTGGAGGCCACCACCGCGAAAGCTCTGCCACCCTTTCTGGCTAGATGGAATCTGGGGGGAGCAGGAGACGGAGGTGGTTAGATCTGAGGGCACGTAACGAATGAACTATCTTTAATCTTCATCTGAGATATCCAGGACCCTTTCTGATGAAGCAGATATTTCTACGATACCAAATACATTTGTTTCCAGGCCTATAGTCTTCTTTGAACTACTAAAGAATTGACACCAGCAAGAATTCACAAAATGGTTGCACGTTCCATTTTGTGTGTCAGTCAGCTGCAACGTGCAAGCAACGCAAGGCTTTCGGAGAACAAGCATGCCAGCTTCCAGCTAGCTATTCCAAAACCTCACATTTCAGTAATCATGTCGACATGACCTGGCCGGTCGCGTACGTGCCAAGTCCACGTATACCAGAGGCACAGATTTCACCTTTAGGGGAAAGCCCAAATCTGCTCTTATAGATGGCACGTGGGCAGCAACACCAGGGTATAGACATATTTTGTGCCTTAAAAGGGTATCACACCACAATTGCCCTTCATTCATTGGTCCAGTAGGACCTCGTCTGATCTAGGTTACGTATGCTATGATGCCCATCCTGTAGGGCTTGTGTCTATAAAATGTCTTTGCACTGTCATGCCAATTGGGCACTCAGTAAGCTTTGCTGTGGTCTCCGTGCCGCACGTATATTTGCATTCTGATTGCATTCTGATTGGGTTCCCAATAAACCTTGCAAACTTGTGTGCTGAGAGCGAATTGTTTATTTCCGTGTTGTCATTTATCCTTTATTTTCACAGCTTCACAGTGAGCTTCAACATTTGGTGGAAGAATTGCGGACCCGTTACAACAGACTGGCTCCACGGCCGGACACTGGTGGTTGGACTCTTCGGCTCCTTTCTGAGGAAGGGGATTTGAGGTGATAACGTTCCGTTTGTTTATCTCTCCCTGATCTCTCGGGTGGCTGGAAGAGTCGGACTCAGTGGATGGTCTGTTTGTTGCCTCTCTGTTGTCTTTGGGGTGATCCTGCTCTTTTCACTCTCAGCACGCTTGTGTTGTTTCTGCGTCTTCTAGCTCTTGTTCTTGGCTTCCTATGTCTGGGCCGGTGTGCCTGTGTCCTGGGGATATTTTCACCGCCTGCCAAGACTCCATGTCTTTTATGATACCTTTTCTGATCTCTTTCTTTCTTCTCCTGTTATTGGCTCTGATTATTTATTTTTGTTTTTGTCACCACGCTGCCGAGGAGGTGACTCCTGTTTAGCCGTTTCCCTCGCTCCCTGCGCTATTGACTTTTCTTCGGTTCTGTGCCACTGGCGTGTGTTCCCCTCTGTCATTGCTACCTGGAGTCCGCTGCCTTTTCTCACAATCAATTTTTGTCCTATAGGGTCTGGCTTTGGTCTCCTGCGTTCCCTGGCTGGTGACGGCAAGTTTCTGCTGGATTCCTGGCCGGCAGTAACTCTTTGGTGATTTCAGTGTCGGAGGGCCCTTGGCCTGCCTTGAGGGCGAAGTTCTGCACCCTTTCCCCCCGCCAAGCAGAGAGTCACCGGCCGCTGGGAGTGGAGGACACCCTCGCCAGACCGTTTCCTTTGGTTGCAGCGGATGTCGGTATGCTCTGACAGACTGGACGAAGCCCGGTGAGTACACTTGGGGGGGGTTTCATTCTCCGTTATTGGGTTATAGCAGTTAGCCCCTCGTTGTTGACTTGTGGCAGTTTTGGCTCCCCTGTGGTTGGTAGCAGGTAGCAGGCCGTTTTAGGGCGTGGAAGTTTTGCTCCGCAGATTGGCACATAGTGTTTGTGGCTGTTAGGTATCGCGATACGAGTGGCCAGGTTGGCTACTAGGTTTTGTTGTCTAACTGTGTATTTGTCGATCGTACTTTTATTTTGTTCTCATGAGATCTGACCTGGGTCCAGCGCTATCGCCCACGCGCCGCTGGCCTAATATTTGGGCATTTATGAGGAACACTCTGGGCGCTCCTGGCTCCTTGGCTAGCACCCTTTCGCCCTGCCTGGGTTCCGCCTCCGCCCTCCCCCTGGAGACATCCCCCTAGGCGCCAGAGTGGTTCTAGGTTCGTGCCTCTGGACATCTCTCGGCACGAAGAGGAGGGTGTGACGCTTGGTACACCAGTGTTTTTATTTTCAATCATTTTAGGGTTCATTGCATTCTTTTATTGTGTCCTTGTGATGTGCTTGGCTTATTTAGTGGCCAAATACTGTCAGGTACGTGGGGTGTTTTCACTTGGTGCCAGGTTCTAGATTTCCTTTGCCAGCTTATTCATTTAATCTGGGTATCAGAAGGTTATTTGACGGAGATCTGATAAAAGACCTTTACCTCACACACCCATTTACCAACGTTGCCAAATAGGTACTTCCGTCCATAAAACTCTCTGGCCTCTAAAAGGGACTGGCTGAAAGACCGATTAATGTGCACTTCTCTAAAATTCCAAAACTAAAAAGAATTTCTGGTATTCCCCTTACCCCTTTGGGACTAAGTACAGCAGACCCACACGCATTCTAAGCACAGAGGTTTTTTTTTTTCTACAGCGCTGCCGCGTAGGATCCCCATAATTTGTCCTAGATGTTTTATGTGATTGTCTGAACTGCACGAAGCAATTCACCACTCTTGCTCTATTGTTGAATGTCAGCACCCTGTGGCAGAGCCACAGACAGGGTCTGTTTTCCTATCTTACTTATTTCACAGGCCGTCAAGGCTCAACAAACAACCAGGATCTGGCTTCTTTCTTCCTTGTGAAACAGCTTTGGTAAATTTGCACAACATGACCTGTTGGGGTGACTGATATATGGCTTTCTTGCTGCCCTCTTGCAAATACTGTGTGGCTGAAATATATATGAAGTATTTCTGTCAACCTATTGTATCACATGTTACCGTGTTGAAGTCCACCCTGCAACCCATCTGTCTGGTATACTTGAACAGTTATTTGTAAGGCGTTTAGGACTAGCTACTACACACAACTCAACCATGGGAAACAGCAATAGCAAACAGATTTTAGATACGGCTCAGCCAGCCCCACCCAAGAACTCACCTGCATATATAGTGGGTATAAAAAGAGGCTTAAGCTCAATTATGTACACACACAAGTGGCACAATCTCACATCTAAAAACCCGGATCTACAGTTCCCATGTAATGGCACATATGACATGGCAAAATTATCATATTTGCGCCAGATGTTGAATTTAAAGGGAAAGAAGTTCAGAAGCCTGTAATGGGAGGCTTACTATAGTTGGGACTGTGTGTTAAGTGAGATGCTTTAAACCAGCGCAGTAAAATCAAAGGTCCACAGTGAAATTGTGGAAATTAAAAGAAAGTATTACAGGCAAAACTGGAGGGCAGATGGAGAAAACATCAGCTAGACGTAGTAGGCGCATTCCCATGCGTCCAAGTTAAAGAAGAAAAGAAGGTAGAAGGTGGGGCAGGGGTGGAGGATCAACTCCTAGAAGATATTCTCTTGGGATGCCTGGGATGCGATTCACCGCTGCCTGCATCTGAGCCAGAACACACTGAGCTAACTCCCGGGGAAAGAGAGGCAGCCATAACCTTTGTACGCAGAGCGCTGAAAGATAAGGTTGCGAGACCAGAGTTGGACGCTGTCCAAGACCTGGGTTCTCTGAAACTAATGAGAGAAACAGCAGTCCAAGCTGCTTCAGACTACAACAATAAGAAATATAGCATTCTCAAAGAATGTGTTAAAAAACAGGTTAAAGTACCTAAATTAATAGACAGACAGTGGCAGCAATTATTTGAGGATGAATCACAGGATGATTCATTCAGTCAGGCACAGTGGCACTCACTAATATGGGATGTATTTAAATATGTCCACCACACAGAACACGACATTTCGACCTTAGAGCAGTGTTTGGCAGACACAGAGCCAACTCCAGAGAGCAAAGGAAGAGGCAGTTTGGGGGGAGGATTGGGAGGAGCTTCTGCGTCCAACCCAAACTCACTAAAATTGATGCTAAAGAGCGATTCTTTAAATTGTCAAGCACTACTACAGCGGCTCATAGAGGGCTCACTAACAGTGGATTCCTTTATACAAACACAGAGTAGAATGTATTTAGAGAAAACACTATCCCTAGCACGAGCAGAGTTAATGAACAAAGGACCCCAGGCCCATTTAGCGTATGCTAAGCAAGCCAACACCCAGACAACCACAGGTAGCCGTGCCCAACTACCAGCACAATATGATTGGGAAGTAGGGAAGTTCGGATTCACAGACTCAGATTTAATAACATGGGAAGAGTCTAACTTGCAGGACACGCTTAATTATGCTATAGAAAAATTACAACAATGGAAGCAGCTAATACACACATGTGCAGTAATTGACGTAGCCCACTCTCTTGCCCACTCCATCACCACAGCCAACATAACAGACTCCTCCACCACAACAGAAGTCCCATCACTTATCATGCCCATACGGGAGATACCGTCACCACCTGGCAGTGAGCCAAATAATTTAGCATATGTTTATGTCCCATGGTCCAGGCAGGACATTAATTGCTTTTCTAGAGAGTTCCCCAGACTAAGAGATGAACCGCGAAAATGGTATGAAGAGCTTAATAGAATGTCTGCATTAGGGGGGTTACTATGGAGAGATCTTGATATGTTGTTTAATATCATTATCCCAAAGGACCTTTGGGAAGAATGTAAAGGGAAGGTCGGGTGGCCAGATGTGGAGCCAAAGAGGGGCAAGGGAGGGATGCCAGGTCCAGAAATAGATGAGTTATATAAGAAGGTGGTGGAACACTTGAAGGAGAAGGTACCTGAAGATAGGGTTGATTGGAGCAAAATTACGAGTACTAAACAGGAGAAAGATGAAAGTGTGAATACAAACTTTGACCGCCTCCTGCAAGTATATAGGCAGAACAGTGTATTGAAAAACCCTATGTGGGATGCGATGCCGGCCCTGGTAACTACATTTGTACAAGGCCTGGCACCAGCTATCAGAACACACTTGCAAACTTCTTTTGTCTGCTGGCAGCAGGAACCTATAGAAAAAGTACTGTTAGCAGCTAAATACTGCCCAGATTTCCAGTCTAGTGCGCAGGCGATGGAGCAGAAAAATTAAAGAAAGAAAAAGTGAGGCTAATGGTAGCACAAGAACGGTTTTACAACAATAACAGGGGAAGGGAGAGGATCAGAGGAGGGGCACGAGGCGCAGGAAAACAACAGACAAGTAGGGCACCTTCCATATCCCGCAGATCAGCCTCCCTGCCACCACAAGGAACAGCATGTTTCTATTGTAAGGACCCCGACCATTGGAAAGCAGATTGCCCAATATTAAAGCAAAGAAATGAGGACATTAGGTACAGACAGAACAGCGGGCAGGAAGGCCGACATCAGCACACCAATTACACTCGGCACACAGGGTACCGAGATAATGCGCAACGGGAAAATGAGCCTCAGCAGCAATGGACAGGAGGGGAAGGATGGACACCAGTAACCACTGACTGGCCTCCACCACCACCCCCCAACATCATTCTAGCGATGCCTGAAAGTGGGAAACTGCGTGATAGCACCAGCAATAGCAGTAGATCAATCCGGACAATATGTAGAGGGAGAAATATTGGGTATGGTTGTTCCATTTCTAATTGACACAGGGGCTGAAAGATCAATGCTGAAGGCACTAACAACGCCTGAGGCTCCACTTTCTAGGACTACGGTAACCGCAGTAGGCATGACTGGCCAACCGATTACAGAATACCTCACTGAGCCACTACAGTTTGTAGTAGGCACAATAACAGTGCACCACCAGTTTATTCTTAGCGTGAATTTGTTGGGAGGAGATTTGTTATGCAAATTGCAATGCACCATACACTGCTCACCCACAGGGTTCTTTCTAGAGAGCAAGGCCAATGGCCTAATGTTACACGCCTTTATGACATGCACAGACCCCACAATACCACCATAACTACGCCACTGTGTGCCGCCTGAAGTCTGGGCTACAAGCGCCAATGACGTAGGGCGGGTATTGAACTACTCACCAGTACAGATAAAACTAAAGCCAGAGGCAATTCTCCCAAGAGTGCCACAATACAAGATCTCTAAAGAGGGGGAGGAAGGCATCGCAGCAGTCATACAGGACCTATTGAAGCAAGGAATTTTAAGGGAGATTCAATACAGTCAATGTAACACCCCAGTTCTCCCGGTGAAGAAGGCAACTAAGGGCCCAAACGGGCCCCTGTCTATAGATTCACACAAGATTTGAGAGAATTAAACAAAATAGTGTTGCCCTCTTTCCCAGTGGTCCCAAACCCAGCAACAATATTATCCAACATCCCAGTGACAGCAACCACTTTCACAGTGATGGATCTTAGCTCCGCCTTCTTTACCATCCCCTTGCACCTTGACAGCCAACATTTCTTCTCCTTCAGTTTTATACAGAAGAGATTTTGTTGGACAAGGGTCGTGCAGGGCTACACAGAATCACCCTCCATCTTCACACATGCCTTAAAAACAGATTTAGACTCCCTGGTACTTAAGGAGGGATCCACACTTATGCAGTATGTTGACGATTTGCTATTGGCCTAGCCTTCAAAGGAGGCTTGTGTAAAGGACACCATCGCTGTCCTGTGCCACTTAGCACTAAAGGGATACAAAGTCTCCCCAAAGAAGTTACAGTTTTGCCTCACCTCTGTGAAGTACCTAGGCCATGAGTTAACAGAAGGAACAAGAAAACTGTTGCCAGACAGAATCTCGACAATAACCCATTTTCCCAGACCCCGCACTCAGAAGGAAGTTAGGGCGTTCTTAGGGGTTGCAGGGTACTGCCGTCACTGGATACCAAATTTTTCTCTCATTACGAAACCCTTACAGGCACTGACACACAAAGACATACCTGACACAGTACCCTGGTCACAAGAATGTGAGAAAGCCTTCAATGAGCTGAAAAAAGGATTGCGGGAAGCCCCAGCACTAGGCATTCCGGACTATAGCAAGGATTTTCACATGTTCTGCCACGAGAAGGGAGGTTGTTCAATGGGGGTCTTGGCTCAGAAACATGGAGCCTTCTACCGCCCAGTGGCATATTACTTTGCAACGCTAGACCCAGTGGCCTCAGGGCTCCCACCGAGTCTGAAAGCAGGGGCAGCTGCAGCACTTGCAGTGAAACAGTCAGACAACTTAGTGTTAGGACACACACTAGTCCTACACGTTTCACATGCAGTGGACACACTTCTCACATCCACTAAGACAAAGCATCTACCCAATGCACGCCTCACCAGGTATGAGTTGGTACTCTTGACACCACACATTATCATCAAGAGTTGTACCACCCTGAACCCTGCGTGCTTGCTACCAACTGAACATGAGCTGGAGGATTTTGATTCAGATGATTCCTTTCATGATTGCGCCTTGGTCATAGATAAGCACACTACGATACGCCCAGACCTTAAAGATGCACCACTCCCAGATGCTCAAGGAGATTTGTTTGTAGATGGGTCGTGCTTAAGGGATGACACCGGAGTACTACAGGCATCCTATGCGGCGGGCACAGCTACTAAATTATTGGAAGGAGGGAGACTGACAGCAGCAAAGAGTGCACAGGCAGCCGAACTCGTGGCACTTACAAGGGCATGCACATGGGCTGAAGGAAAGAAAGTGAATATATACACGGACAGCCAGTATGCCTTTGGCCAGCTGTGGTCAATGAGGGGGTTCCTTACATCAGCAGGCCAGCAGATACAACATGCACAATTGATTTGTGACCTCCTCCAAGCGCTACTACTACCTTTCAAAGTGGCTATCATAAAATGTGCTGCCCACACCTCATCAAAAGACCCCATTTCCAGAGGCAATGCTTTCATTGACCAAGAAGCGAAGAGAATAGCGCTTACAGGCTGCCAGCTAACCATGGTACAATTAGTGGACAACAGGACAGACACAAGAGAGGATAGGGGTTCACTACATTTTGACCCAATACATATTCAGATGAGTGCAGCCAACCAGGAAAAGGAGGAGTGGGCGCAACAGGGTTGCACACAATCAAAGGAGGGGCTCTGGATAGGGCCTAATGGCAGGATATGTTTGCCTTCCACCATGCTCCCTTCAATGAGCAGACTGTTCCATGGGCCTTCACATGTGGGACGTGATGTTATGATCAGATTGTTTTCTCAATGTTGGTATAACTCAAAATTTCACCAGACAGCAGAAAGGCTTTGCAAGCAATGCTCTGTCTGTGCCCAATACACCACCGGAAAAGGTACCCCAACTGCACCTGGCCACTTCCCCCCTCCTCATGGGCCATTTGAAAGCCTTCAGCTTGATTTTATAGACATGCACCCCACCCAGACATATAGGTATGTTTTGGTCGTTGTCTGTATGTTTAGCAAATGGACAGAGGCCTACCCCACCAAACATTGTGATGCACAGAGCGTGGCCAAGTGCCTACTGAAGGAACTACTGCCAAGGTTTGGGATACCCTCCCTCCTTGCGTCTGACAATGGGCCTGCATTTATCTCTCATGTCATAAAGGTACTATGTAAGGGGCTTGCCATAACACAGAAATTGCATTGTGCTTACCATCCACCAGCAGCGGGCGCTGTTGAGAGGAAGAATGGGGTGTTGAAAAACAAAATAGCTAAAATGTGTGCGTCAACAGACCTCTCCTGGGTAGATGCGCTGCCCTTAGCACTATTAGCAATGATATGAACACCAGACAGAGTAACAAAGCTGAGCCCACACAACATTGTATTTGGAAGGCCAATGAACATTCCAGGACACATGTCAACAGCCCCACTGTCAGTGACAGACGATTTATCATTTATATTACTGTAGGAAATTAACAGACATTTTACGTTACCTCCATTGTCAGGTGCTGAAGTCCCTGCCAGAAGCCGCGACTCCACCAGCCCACGATCTGCAACCAGGGGATTGGATCTGGGTCAAAGCCAACACACGGAGAAATTGCTTGCAGCCCAGATGGAGGGGACCCATGCAGGTTATTCTCACTACGGCTACAGCAGTGAAATGTGATGGTCTAACTTCATGGATTCACGCGACACACACCGAAAAAAGCAATGCCTAAGAACGAAGGACAGATCCAACCAACGCTGGTACCGACAGCAGGGCCTCGCCAGGAATATAACCTTCACTCCAATAAACAGAAAGCTGCAGAGCCAGATTAATTATTAATGAACTGCTGCCTAAATGCAAAGGCTCAGGACTGATAGACTTCGATCTGTGTCAATACAAGCCTGCGGACAACGGTCCAGGATACAATTAACTATTTTGTGTCCGGGGAGAGATATAAGTGCAACATTAACATTACTTATCCCAAGGCCACTATTGCTTAGTGAGCTAATAAGACTAATTTTTAATGAGATTTCCTTTCCAACGGGCCCAGAGCAAGCCCCTGAGCAGGAATTAACAGATCTACGTTTTGACATTCTCAATGGTGCCATTTTTGCGATAGAAAGCACTGGTTCTAGCATTATTCAAAACCTTGAACATTCTCCATCGTGCCGTTTTTGCAACAGAGGTCACTGGTCCTAGACTTATTTGAGACATTAACACCTTGACCGCGGCGCCGATTCCGCCCCTGTGCTGGACATTCCAGAACAGGGCGCGGTCGTGACGGAACCGTTCCATCATCAGCACAGCTCAGCCGTGACTGATGACGGAACGGTTCCGTCACCAGCATCGAAGGGGTTAAATACAAGAGAAAAACAGTGGTTAAATACTTGGCTCTAGGGACAGTTAGCGTAGCGCCAAGAGAAGAAGAATAAAATTAGAGTCTATTCACAAGCCCGAGTGGACCAAGAATAAAATTAGGGTCTATTCACAAGAAGATTGCATAGCATAGGAAAGGGTTAGGTTTGTTTTGAGTCATGCCGTCCACTGAAAGACACACATGTAACTGGAGAGCAGTGATCCTTGCAATATTGTTACCAGCACCAGCAATACTAGTAACAACGATGATAATAGTGTATTCTGCTGAGCTTGAAATACCACATCTTAAAGGAAGAGTGGGGGATGGTAGTGATGGAGCTGAGCCAACAAAATACCCAAAAGACTATGGACAGAATATAACAACGAACATTACTGAAATGGGGGTGGATGTGAATAAAGGGGACCAAGAAAGGTTGTGGGATACATATGAAGGAAACCAATATATTGAAATGCTGAAACTATATGTGACAATTTTGAATATATCAGAGTGCTATGTTTGCACACACCTGCCCACAGATGCCACACATAGTTTGAAGTACCACGTGCTGCCAGTATCCAAATATGTAGGCTGTGTTCTGCTGCGGGACATGTTACTAAGTGAACAAAGCATGTCTGTGTCAGTATCGATGGGTGTGACCTCATCTGAAGTACTGGTTGCTGATACCAGCGGTAGCAATGGCTATAGCTATAGCAGAAAAACAACAGGCCCTCCTCTCAGACCTAAGAGGATTCCTTGCATGAATATACAGCCAACTAAGGGAGACCTAGAGATGCTAAAAAGATTTGACAGGGCTTCTAGGAATGAGGAATGGAGAGGCCGAGCGGGCTGGGATGACATAGAGACAGGCCACATGAAAGTACCAAGGTTCAGGGAAGGGGAAGTTTCAGCCCCCTCCTGCATCCTCACGGGTGAAAGAATAACACAAACAAAGAATACCGGTTTTGCCAAAAGGAGCTGCCAGAACATGCAGTTTTTCGGAACTGCTGTCCAAAGACAACTGGAAAGAATGCATTTCATTTGGATGCACCTTCGAAGAAGTTGCTAAAGGAGAGCAGGGATGGTTTGACTGTGAAGACAGGATAAACAGGATAAAAGGCATACTACCAACAAAGACAGTTCCCCAGATATACATGGGGACGAGCAGCTGTAACCACACAACCAGACTAACTCGAGTTAGGAGTCGTGATGAGCCGTCACCAGATCTGGTAGGTTACAGGGGCCTTTTCTTTGTCTGTGGTCCATGGGCATATTTCTACCTGCCCTCAGGATGGTATGGAAGTTGCTACCTAGCATCCATCATCCCACAGATGACCCACTTCACTGCCAGCAGAAAAGAAAGAGTTGACACTTGTTAGGGCCAAGAGAACAGCCGCGTGGGTAGACCACATGTTAACAGGTTTTGGGGCAATGATCCCAGTAGTAGGCAATATCTATACCTCAGAAAGGATACACCAGTTATTCAGGATGATCGAGGATCTAGCGGACTCTACAACTGATGCCTTAGGAAATATAACAGAGAAACTAACCTACATGAGAGCAGTTGTGATCCAGAACAGGATTGCTCTCGATATCATTCTGGCCAAGGAAGGAGGAGTCTGTTCCGTCCTTCATGAAGCATCTTCCCCGGCATCTTCCCTGGCCCAGGGCCAGTGCTGTGTATTCATACCGGACAACAGTGGGAATATAAATAAAGCAATAAAAAAGATAAAAGACATTGGAGATGAGGCCCACAGTATACACACGGGAGGTTTATGGGAGGACATGATGCACTGGTTCACAGACTGGGGTTCCAGGATACTAAAGTCAATTATAATAGTGGTAGCAGCCTTTTTGACACTATGCCTCCTGATCAAAATATGCCCAGCTTGTTGTACAGTAATTTCCAGCTCCTGTGCCCGCTGCCTATCCAGGAAAGGTGACACACCACACCACACCCATAAGGATGAGGGACAGGAGATGGTGAGGATAGATGGTTTATGATTAACATATGATTCGGTATCAGATTTGGGAATGATGAAGCAGATATTTCTATGATACCAAATACATTTGTTTCCAGGCCTATAGTCTTCTTTGAACTACTAAAGAATTGACACCAGCAGGAATTCACAAAATGGTTGCACGTTCCATTTTGTGTGTCAGTCAGCTGCAACGTGCAAGCAACGCAAGGCTTTCCGAGAACAAGCATGCCAGCTTCCAGCTAGCTATTGAAAAACCTCACATTTCAGTAATCATGTCGGCATGACCTGGCCGGTCACGTACGTGCCAAGTCCACGTATACCAGAGGCACAGATTTCACCTTTAGGGGAAAGCCCAAATCTGCTCTTGTAGATGGCACGTGGGCAGCAACACCAGGGTATAGACATATTTCGAGCCTTAAAAGGGTATCACACCACAATTGCCCTTCATTGATTGGTCCAGCAGGACCTTGTCTGATCTAGGTTATGTATGCTATGATGCCCATCCTGTAGGGCTTGTGTCTATAAAATGTCTTTGCACTGTCATGCCAATTGGGCACTCAGTAAGCTTTGCTGTGGTCTCCGTGCCGCACGTATATTTGCATTCTGATTGCATTCTGATTGGGTTCCCAATAAACCTTGCAAACTTGTGTGCTGAGAGCGAATTGTTTATTTCATTGTTTTGTCATTTATCCTTTATTTTCACAGCTTCACAGTGAGCTTCATCATTTCCAAAGTACCAAGGCTTTAAACTGGATACGTGCTGCAATAGGAAACCAGTGAAGGTTCTTCAGATGAGGCGAGATCGAATGACGGTAAGGGACCTTACAGATCAGCCTGGCCGCAGCGTTCTGCATGATCTGTAGCCGGTGTAGGAAGTAGGCTGGCACTCCCACGTAAAGGCTGTTTGAATAGTCCAGGTGGGAAGTGACAAGAACATGAATTACTGTCTTCATTACCTCCAAGGGGAGGTAGGGGGAAATCTTTTTTATCATATGTAGTTTGGCAAAGCAGACCTAGGTAACTTTGTAAATTTGAGTTTTATAAGATAATTTGTTGTCGATTTGGACGCCAAAGATTGCGTGCAACTTTAACCGGGGAAGGAGGAGGGTTCAGCTCTGATGGCCACCGTTGGCAGGCAGTAGGGGGGGGTCACTTGGTTAAAAAATTATCACCTCAGTTTTGTCGGTGTTAAGTTTTAGTGTATTCTTAATCATCCATACGACAATGTTGGAGAGACATGATTTAAAATTCTCCAGTCCATGGTCCGAGTGGTCTATGAAGGAGAAAATAAGCTGAGCATCATCAGCGTAAGAGACCACTCTGATCCCAATTGCCTCTATCACCTTAGCCAGGGGTGCAAGATAAATGTTAAAAAAGAGAGGACTAAGAGCTGACCCTTGCGGGACACCACAACTAAGGGGCTTTTTATCTTTGGACCAAAAGGCTCGACACCACACCTGTTGAGTTCGGTCCGTCAGGAAAGATGCAATCCAGGCCAGAGGGGTATCACAGATCCCAATATCATGGAGCCTATTCAACAGTATGGAGTGGGAGACCGTGTCGAAAGCTGCGGACAGGTCGAGGAGCACTAACATGGCTACCTCTCCCCTGTCCACACTTTCTCTTACGGTCTCTGTGACCTCCAATAATGCCATCTCCGTACTATAACCGTCAAGCTGTTATCCATCAGCTTGACCCTCAGCTGCCAGCTGTTGCTGAATTCCTCTACGCCACCAAGGCGTTCAAGTCCCTTGAATGACCTTTCCTATTTACTATCCTGCCCAGACTAGGTTCAGCCTCAATTTCATCAAGCTTATCAGTCTGCTCTATACTAAGCCCACAGCTCGTTTAAGAGCTAACGGCTTGCTTTCAGAGCCTTTCCCTGTAACATGTGGAAACAGGCAAGGATGCTCCCTCTCACCACTGCTATTTGCAGTTGCAATGGAGCCCATAGCAGCCAGAGTACGTCAGCACCACACTTCTCGGGGGCTGGGGTTCACAGACAGATGTCTCATCAGCTCCATGTATGCAGATGACATTACATTGTACATCCATAAACCAGATGGGAATTTAAACCCAGTGCTACAGGAAGTCCTAAAATTTGGAGGAATGTCTGGCCTAAGGGTAAACTGGTCTAAATCATCACTCCTGCCCTTAACGGATTCCCCACTAAGTGCTAAACTAGAATTCCCACTTACATGGGCTGATGGCGTGGTAAAATACCTAGGTGTGTGGCTCAGCAGAGAAACGCAGGAAATCTGGTGCATGAATTTTGGGAGGCTCAGGGACTGGCTGGAGTGCAAGTCCAAATTAAGGTTGTCCTTGCCCCTAACTTTAGCCGGGAGAGTAGCCCTAACGAAAATGATCATTCTTCCCAAGTTCCTAAATTTGTTCTCAAATATCCCCATTCCCCTAACTTAAGCTTTCTTCAGGTTCCTCCGATCCATTGTAATAGCGTTGGTATGGGCCGGGAAACAGCAGCGGGTGGGCTGGAAACTACTAAGTATGGGCGGATTTTGCGGATTGGCAATCCGCGAACTTGCGTATTTACGTATTCGCAATCCGCAAAATCCGCCAACTCCCGCGAATTTGCGGATTTGGTTTTTTTTTGTGTTGGCAAGGGTTTCTGCCAGTTCGCGAGGTTTTGTACCAGTTCGCAATTGCGAACTTACTTGTCGGCTCGCAACGGCCGCGACTATGTTGTTTCTACGTCTGGTTCATCATCACAGGTTTGCGAAGTTACCCTAGCGGTCGTACATGGGCGCGGCCATCTTGTTTGCGTGATGTAATTCCGTTTCCGGGCGCTATGTGTAATCTCGCAAAGTGTGCGGCTTGCTAGTACAATTTTGCGTGTGATCGTGAGGAAAATCTCGCGTGAACTTACCCACGCGGTCGTGAACGGGCGCGGCCATCTTGTTTCTCATTCATTGCTATGGTTCTGGGCACGCTTTCTGTATCCTCTCTGAATCTCTGCCATCCTTTGCTTGTTTGAAGTTTTTTTTAATCTATTTTACTTATTATCTATCCCTCTATTTTTCTAGCTCTATATTTTTGTGTTTTCTGCTACTTTTTGTTAATTTTAAACTACTTTTTTAAACTCTTTTCTTTTCTTCTTCCCTATTCTATTTCTTCTTTATTATTTAGCTTCCTTTCTGCCCAGACCATGGTAAAGGGAGTCGGGAAGCAGCCCGCAAAGGGGAAGGGTCCCTCACCCCGTGCCCGGCTCCCGTGCGGGCGTTTGAGGGGGGAGAATGTTGCGCCCCGGGAGATCTTCAGCGCGGAGGAGGTGGCCGCACTAGTTTTTTATGTTCAGCGCCGCCTCCCCAGGACCATCATGGCAGGCGGCAAGATCGCTAGCGGTTACGGGATCCGGGAGCGCCGGAAGCGGTGGGAGAAGGTGTGCCGGTCCATGTACCAACAATCTCGGGTCCGGCGCACCTACAACCAAGTCACCCACCGTTGGACGGATATCCTGGACCGGGAACGCGATTTGCTGGACCTGCTCGGCCTTGAGATCCCCGGGCTTGGTGAGTAGTAGTAGCTATTTCTTTACTACTCTGTTTTCTCCTGCTCTGTGTGTTATTATCTTGCAAATTTTTGTTTTTTACCAAGAGCAATAATGCTGCTGATTACATTGTAGGTAAATTATATTTCAAAATCTTCTGTGCATTTCAGGTGCACTGCTCTCCTTCTCAGTAGCGCTGCTACTATGCTTATTTGTTTTCGATTTTGTGTTCATTTCATTGGCCTGTGAAATTATGCATGAGTGTAGTTTAAAGAACTGTGTAATGCTAGACACTAAGGGTCAGATATTTAATTACCGGCGCATCCCTGCAAAGTAGCAGGGATGCGCCAGTAATTGTGCGCCACGCCACCACCACCCATGGTGCACCGTATTTACAATGCGGCGCACCATGTGCCCAAAACGTCACCGAAGCGTTACGCTTCTGTGCCGTAAAGGCGGCGCATTGCTGGAGTTGCGTCGCAACGATGGTGCAGCTCCAGCAATGCTCTGGGGTGCTCTATCTCCCCAATGCTGTGTCAAGCCGTACGTCTGCTTCAAGCAGGCGCAGGGTTTGAGTCACGCATCATTGTCCTCAAAGTGACCGATTAAAATCTTGTAGATGTCACTCAGCCACTTTTAGGATGCGTTCCTGCGCAGGAACGCCCTTCCTTGCGCCGGAACGCCCCCTGATGGCGCAGGGCTTTACAACATGATGCATCTCCCATAAGCGTCACGTTGTTAATATACGCCGCACCATGGCGCCTCTTTTGTCCTGCCGCTGCGTCACAAAAGTCACGCAACAATGGAGCAAAAGAGCCGCAAGGGGCTTGTAAATCAGCCCCTACAGACTCAAGTCCAGTCCTTCCTTTGTACACATGGTGATAAGAAGAAATAGTGGTGGAGGATTGATAGTTTGAGTATTTTAATGACTGGTTAATGTAGTAGGAAACTTTTTAGTGTTGTTGCTGATCTGCAATCACGATGGACTTTGTCTGTCACTTTGCGTGCTGCGGACTGCTGCCTGCCAGTCCTAGGCAAACCTTTTTAGTAGTTTGTTTAGTGAGTTACATAAGAACTTTCCAAGTCGACGGTCCGCAAATCAAGCAATACTAATAACGTAGTAGACCACATGGGATCGGTCAATATATCCCGTGGAATAGTTGTCTATTTGCTATTTCGCCAAAATATTTTGGTATTGTTCTTTTGAAATGTTTGATTTGGTTGACAACAATCATCCATGTTTTCGTGTCTTTCTTTCTTTCATGTTGTACATCAGCTCCCCCCAGGGGCAAGAGGACAGAGGAGGAGGTGGTTGCTGCTGCTGCTGTAGAAGGCCAGGATCGGCCAGGCGAGGGCTCCTTTGCTGGCCCCAGTAAGTTTTCATTTTAATATAGAGTACCTATTTTTTCCTAGCTTTCCTCATTCGATTTTTTCTAAATCGTCTTTGATCTTCTTGTAGACTGTATCTAAATTCTTATCCTGCCTCGACTATGACTCCCTGTGGTATTACTAGATTATTCTTATTAGTCTGTCTATGTAGCTAACTAAGATTGCACATTTGGCAATTCCATTGGACTCCCATTCTAGTCAGCAATAGCTCTATGCACTGAGCCTTCCCTGGAAAAAGGAAAATGTTTACTTTAGATTAGACAGTCACAAATTATTACATTGTTTTCTGTTTTTTTTCACATTTCTTTATTCCTAGACCAAATATTATATAGTAGTGAGTGGTGTATTCTAACAATCTTAAATGTACTTTGTAGGTGGAACATCTGGTGGCGGGGCCAGCGCGGAGGTGGTGGTACTGGATGAGGACACTTCTGGGGAGGAGGCGGTGCAAGTGCCGGACGACACCAATGTGCCTGTGAGGGTTCACACGGTGGTGGCGGGCAGAGGTAAGCTATATATTCCTTACTTATTGAGATTGAAGACTGCAGAGTGTGCTTTCTGCATGGGTGTATTATAAATCAACCAGGTAGTAGCCTCCTCTAAATGTACTTCGACTTAGCTGTGAAGTTTTTGGCGAGAAGAATCTCAATCAGATCTGAGATGAACAAAAAGCGAAAGAAGGGTGTAAGTAAGTGTGGAAGGACGAGAAATTTAATGATGACTGGCAAAGAAGAATGATATGTGTTTGCTTGATCCCCGAGGTGGCTGTGAACGAAAGAATATGGTATGGTGCATGGCTGGGTGAATGATGAAGCAAGGATGGGTGGAAGGAGAACAGCCTTGGTGGGTGAAACAGAAACTGTATGTGTGCATATACTTTGAATGGATGGATGCCTGGATCATGGTACTATCTGACTCTTAGATAGCATATGTGTATCTAGAGAGAGTAGATGGTCACTGGATGAACTAAGTGTTACTTTGAAGAGCATGTAACACCGGACCCGCACGTCCGTTCCAGTGTAGGAAAGGCAAGGAAAAGAAGTTGTAATTTTGTCCAAATACTACCATGAATAGTAGCAATAGTTTATATTGCTACTGCAAGCACAGCATATATCCGGTTATTACGGTGGACACTCCATACCTCTCTTAATAATTTTAGTTTAATAGTAGTACGTCATTCATGTGTGGGTGTATCACTGTTCACTCAATAAAAAGCAAAGCATCTAAAGTCATCCCATATGTAATCAAATACATCCCATGTGAAGTGATAGATAATCAGATTATTTAGTTTCTTCTTTTTCCTTCTCTAGTACTCATTTGCATTGTAGGGTGAAAGTTAAATTAATTAAGCAGTAGCCCTTTTAACAGAGTATTCTCAGTGCCACCTGTAATAGAAAAATATGAGCTTCACCACCTGCATGTACTGTACCGGTACAGTAACGCAAGTCTGTCTCACTCATCATGGTGTGCGTCTGTTTTTCTCGGGTGCAAGTTCACTGCGCTGGCATTATGCCGGCTTGCAGAAGATAACGTACCAATTTTCCTAAACAAGAGAGAAGAAGAAGAATAAGACTGGTGTACTGTCATAGTTGACTGTAATGGAAGTCCATAGTGCTCGTAGAATTTGTACCTTAAACTCCCACTAATGTTAGAGCAAGGATGAAGAAGTGGGAGGTTAGATACATACTGGCCTCAATAGTTATGTACTGTGCTTTCAAGTTGCTAGTTGTACTGTGACACAACTTTCTGCTCAATCATTTTGTGTTAATCTTAAGAGCATTGGTTACAGACTATGTCTTTCTTTCTTTATATAGTTGCTCTTTCCAAATCCAACAAACCATCAAGGAAGGAGCAGGCTCGAATGGCCCGGCAACGGAGGCTGGATGCCACTGTCGCAGAATATCGGCGGCTGCTGGCCCTGGAGGAGGAGGACACGCAGTCTACTAGTACATCTACTGCGACAGCTGCATCCTCCTCCGGGCCCACACGGGCAGCCAGCCAGCGCAGTGCTCCAGCGGAACGGAGCCGGGCTACCAAAACCAACCGCCACCGCCGAGCAGCAAAGACATCAGCTGCCCCCCACAGGAGTTACAAGGCACGCCAGCGCCGCTTATGCCTCAGAGTGTCCTACCTGGAGCAGGAGGTCTTAACTTATAAGAACTTGGTGGAGGGCCTCCGCTCCGACCATGCCACCCTCCGCAAGGAGTATGATGCCCTGGCCGCTACAGTGAACAGCATCCTGCCGTAGTGTCCCTTGCCCTTTTTTTAGAAACTTTTGGGGGGTGGGAATTGGGAGTTGGGTTCTTTTTGGGACTTTTGAAGGACAATCGTTGGGGTTAGGGAGGGTCTTGCGGGAGATTATTTTGTTAGGGCTACAGAAATATACTTTTTGAAACTTTATCTGAGCATACCTGTTTTTTACTGCTTTTGGGTCTGGTGGGTGGGGGTTTAACAGTAAGTTTGTTTTCCTGAAACTTAAGTCTGTGTCATTTTCTTCCTTTAAATGTCAATGGCTAAATGTTTTCAACACTAAGTGCCTCTCACAGAGTAAGTGATCCCCCCTTTCCCACCATGGATTTTCTTCAAATCACTTGCAACCAAAATTACACATTCCCACGAGTGCTCTAAGACCCCAGAACTCAGTTGCAAAAATCAAGAACACCCCGAAACACATGCAATCCTGCTGCTAGGGCTAACCCTAATGAACCCTAAGTTACAAAATGTGCCAAAAGGCTTTTCCTCATGGATGTTGTCCAAACCAGTTTTATCCGGTATTAGACCTTCCCAGCAATGGCCCCAGAGCCGTCAACCCAGGCGAAAACAAGTAGAAGGCCCCCAAACAGCCAAAAAGCAAAAGTACTAAAATGTGGACTTTGTCACTTTCCTGAAAATTTGCAAAATCACTCAGTGCGCGCTCTGCAGCTAGGCCCTAACTCTCCTCTGCCTCCATGGATTCCCTTCAAACCTCTTGCTATCAAAACTATCCATACCCAGCGTTGCTCCCAGACCCCGAAACCCACCCACAATTACCAGGAAGCCCCCCAAACAGGCCCCCGAAAACACTACATGGAGCGAAATGTCAGAAAATGCAAAAACTTTTTCCTCATGTATGTTGTCCAAACCAGTTTTATCCGGTATTAGACCTTCCCAGCAATGGCCCCAGAGCCGTCAACCCAGGCGAAAACAAGTAGAAGACCCCCAAACAGACAAAAAGCAAAAGTACTAAAATGTGGACTTTGTCACTTTCCTGAAAATTTGCAAAATCACTCAGTGCGCGCTCTGCAGCTAGGCCCTAACTCTCCTCTGCCTCCATGCATTCCCTTCAAACCTCTTGCTATCAAAACTATCCATACCCAGCGTTGCTCCCAGACCCCGAAACCCACCCACAAACACCGGAAGCCCCCCAAACAGGCCCCCGAAAACGCTACATTGAGCGAAATGTCAGAAAATGAAAAAACTTTTTCCTCATGGATGTTGTCCAAACCAGTTTTATCCGGTATTAGACCTTCCCAGCAATGGCCCCAGAGCTGTCAACCCAGGCGAAAACAAGTAGAAGACCCCCAAACAGACAAAAAGCAAAAGTACTAAAATGTGGACTTTGTCACTTTCCTGAAAATTTGCAAAATCACTCAGTGCGCGCTCTGCAGCTAGGCCCTAACTCTCCTCTGCCTCCATGCATTCCCTTCAAACCTCTTGCTATCAAAACTATCCATACCCAGCGTTGCTCCCAGACCCCGAAACCCACCCACAAACACCAGGAAGCCCCCCAAACAGGCCCCCGAAAACGCTACATTGAGCGAAATGTCAGAAAATGAAAAAACTTTTTCCTCATGGATGTTGTCCAAACCAGTTTTATCCGGTATTAGACCTTCCCAGCAATGGCCCCAGAGCCGTCAACCCAGGCAAAAACAAGTAGAAGACCCCCAAACAGCCAAAAAGCAAAAGTACTAAAATGTGGACTTTGTCACTTTCCTGAAAATTTGCAAAATCACTCAGTGCGCGCTCTGCAGCTAGGCCCTAACTCTCCTCTGCCTCCATGGATTAACTTCAAACCTCTTGCTATCAAAACTATCCTTACCCAGCGTTGCTACCAGGTCCCGAAACCAACCCACAGACACCAGGAAGCCCCCCAAACAGGCCCCCGAAAACGCTACATTGAGCGAAATGTCAGAAAATGAAAAAACTTTTTCCTCATGGATGTTGTCCAAACCAGTTTTATCCGGTATTAGACCTTCCCAGCAATGGCCCCAGAGCTGTCAACCCAGGAGAAAACAAGTAGAAGACCCCCAAACAGCCAAAAAGCAAAAGTACTAAAATGTGGACTTTGTCACTTTCCTGAAAATTTGCAAAATCACTCAGTGCGCGCTCTGCAGCTAGGCCCTAACTCTCCTCTGCCTCCATGGATTCCCTTCAAACGTCTTGCTATAAAAACTATCCATACCCAGCGTTGCTCCCAGAACCCGAAACCCACCCACAAACACCAGGAAGCCCCCCAAACAGGCCCCCGAAAACGCTACATTGAGCGAAATGCCAGAAAATGAAAAAACTTTTTCCTCATGGATGTTGTCCAAGCCAGTTTTATCCGGTATTAGACCTTCCCAGCAATGGCCCCAGAGCCGTCAAGCCAGGCGAAAACAAGTAGAAGACCCCCAAACAGCCAAAAAGCAAAAATACAGGTGATTAAAGTTTTAATTATATTAACTGTGCAAAACAAAGAAAGACAGAAACACAGGAATAAAAGTGAATAAGTACGAAAAAGAAAGTTCTTGATTTATTGGCTCATTTTCAGGGCTCGGTGTCAGGGAAGAAGAGTTCGTCCCCATACTCTGCGAATTCAGGCAGGAGTAGGTCAGTGTCACCTAACAAAAAAGAAATTCCCTCATCTAAGTTGCTGTCCTGCTCGTCTTCTTCCGTCGTGTAATCTGGTACTTTGTAATCTGGTGGTATGAGGTGCTCATTCATCTTGATCATTGTTAACCTCTCCACATTTTTGGGCGAGAGGCGGGTCCGTTTGCAAGTTACAATGCCACCAGCAGCACTGAAAACACGTTCAGAAGACACGCTTGCAAGTGGGCAAGACAAGTAATTTATAGCCAGGTTGGTGATCTCTGGCCACAATTCTTTTTTCCCATGCCAATACGCCAATGGGTCAGCATTAACATAGACCTCTGTTGAGTCATTCAGATAGTCCTGCACCATCGACTCAAGGTTCTCCACGGTTCCTCCACTTTGCTTACTTTTTGCTCGGACCTTTGGAGAACCAAACCCAAGCTCAGCTAGCCAATCCTATCACTATCATCACCCGATATTTCTGTTGTGTCTGGTGCAGATGATCCGGTTGCCGGTGTCTTTAACGGCTGAGAGGTCACTTCTGCCACAGCCACAGGTGCAGAAGTGGAGTCTTTTGACTGGGGATGGCCTGCTGATGCTGATGTACTGCCTTTTCCTTCAATTTTCTGCCGTTCTCTTTCAAACCTCATGGCTGACAAGGCTAGCCAATGTTTGTACTTTGTAACATCTTCATCACCAAAAGGAAATAATGCACTGCCTTCCAGCGCCTTTTTGTAGCGTGGATGCAGAATAGTAGCACAAATGTAATGCTGTTCTGAGTGGATCTTTTGAAGACGTTCATCGCCAAGTAGGCGCTCTAATAATTTCTCCTCCAAAACAAAAGCTTCTTGCTTTTCTTCATCTTTTTAAAACTTAGAAGACACCACCTTCAGTTTGTGCTCCAGCATGCGCAACAATGGGATAGCTTTTCCCAAATTACAGTCCTCCCTGCTGACTGCACGCGTGAAGACCTCAAAAGGACGAAGCATGTCTGTCAGGCTTTTAACTAGCTCCCATTGCTCCGCATGTAACCTCAGGTCCTTCACAGCTGTACCCAGTGTAAGGAAATACTGATCGAGTACCGTAAACTGCTCATACAGACGCTCAAGCATGTAGAAGGTTGAGTTCCAACGTGTTGGCACCTCCTGGATGAGTGCTTTCACTGGCATTCGACGTTCATATAGTAGGCGCCTCAGATGCTTCCGGGCCTTAAAAGAATGGCTGAAATGGTTGCACATTTTTCGGCAGGTGACCACTAACTCGCATGCTGGACTGTCTTTATCCAAGAATTTTTTTACCACCAGGTTTATACAGTGCGCCAAACACCCAGATCCATGGCCTTAACTACATTGGCGCCATTATCCGTGGAAACATAACCAATCTCGTGTTTTTTTGGGGACAGCCAGAGAAAGACCTTTGTGTTAAACTCATTCAAAATGTTTTCTGCTGTATGACGTTTCTCCAAGCCAAACATGGCTAGTGTTGCATGTTTCCGAGCAGCTTTAAAAACTTGGTCCAGGTCAACACCTGCGTTTAGCTTTGCTTTAACCCCTGAAAAAGAGACCCAGTGTGCAGTGATGCACATGTAATCAGTGCCTGCGCCACTGGTCCACATGTCTGTTGTCAGATGTATAGTGTGAACAGCACTCTTCTCTAAAGTTGCCCTAATCACCTCCAGCACATCTTGATGTAGTGCTGGAACCGCAACTCTGGCAAAATAGTACCGGCTAGGAACCTTCCATTTAGGACAGAGCGCTGCCACTAATTCTAGAAAACCAACACCTTCTACAAAAGAAAAAGGGAGAAGATCCAGCGCTAGCATTTTAGCCAGCTTAGTGTTATACAGACGCGCCGTTGGGTGGTTGCGTTCATATGGCGCGTCTGAAAACAACATGGTTTTAATGTTGCCCTGAACCATTTTACGGGATGATGATGATGACTTCTTCGACCCAGTTACGCTCGCTGATGAACTTTTTCGCCTTGGTGTCTCACTCTGTCCCACACTCTTAGTGTGGCTCACAGGGGGTGTGCTGACAGGGGTACTGGGTGTAAATGAAGTGTGTGACGCTTCTTCCTCCTCGTCATCATCAGATGGAACATCAACGTTTGGCGACTTGCAATTCAGGCTTCCTTGATCTCCTCTAGGTGCGCAAACCATTGGACAGTGTGCTGTCTCTCAAGATGACCTCTCTCGCCTCCAGTCCCATAGTTGGTACCAAGCTTACCACGACTAACTGCAAGCTTACAAATGCTACAAATGGCTCGGTTTTCCTTTTTTGGGCAAATACTAAAGAAGTCCCAAACTGCGGACTTGAAATGTCTGGGGGGGCCAGAGGTAGCGATACTGGTGGTGGTCATGCTGCTAATGCCAGATGAAGTGGAGGATGCGTATTGATGAACTTTACTACGTTTTGCACTTTGCCCACCACTAATTGAGGTCAAGGTGGATGGAGGTCCCTTCTGGCGAGAAAGAAATATGGAAGCGGTAGGTGGTGGTGTACTAGTTAACTTCAATGATTGTGGTGTTCCCATTGCCTCCTCGTCGACTTCATCATCACACTCAGCAGCTTGTCGGGCTAGGGTCAAAATGTCTGTTTGCTGCATGCCCGCTGGTGCTTCAGTGACGTTAGTGATGACTGCGTCGTCATCGTGAGAGTCTTCAGCAGCAGGAGTATACGCCACTTCTTGTTGAGCGTCATCACACTCCATAACTATGAGAGTTTCGACGACCTTCCTTTTATGCTTACCTACCTTTGTCAGATCATGGTGTGCCTCAGCCTCACTCTCAGACGGCAGTGGAGCTGGTTCCCAAGTAAGATCCATATCATCAGAAGGAGGTGGGCTTGAAGAAGATGTAGACACCACCCTTGATCTTTTCCTTGCTAGGGATCTGGAAGACAATGAATGATCATCAGGAGGAGTGGCTTCCTCGAATGATACCTTGGCTTGATTGTCGATTTCCAGATGTGCCCTTACTTCTGGAGAAACAACTACTGTGGGCACTTGTTGTGCCCCTCCATGCACCTCTGCTTGCTCCTCTCCTTGCGCCGCCTCTCCTTCCACATGTACTTGGGCTTGTACTTGCACATGTGGTTGTTGTTGCGGCTGTGGTTGTTCAACACTCGTCAGATGAGTTACAACAACCTGTGTTGATTGAGGGACATTGCTGCTACTTTCTTGCGATGAGCCAACATCACTGGTCGATGGTGATTGAACAAGTAGACTGGCTGCCTCTGCAGCATTCAAGGGCTTGGACTTAAGTTGGCGTGGGGGTGGTGGCACTGAGCCCAATGGAGCGGGGGTGCTGCTCCCAGCTTGGTCCCCAGCTGATCCCGCTGCTGCTGCAGGCGTACTTTTTTTTTATTCCCAAAAAATGTGGCGGGCGGCACACCAGTTTGCTTGGTAACTTGCTTCTTCTGCTCCTTTCTGGCATCTTTCTTGCTAGAGGAGCTACGGGGAACTTTTTTTAGGGCCATCTTCTTCAGATGTCACTCAGAACAGCAGGCCGCAGTTGCTCAAGTTGCAGAGTTGTCTGTGGCCACACGTGACGTTGTGCTGCACACACCGCAGCAGAACTTCTTCCTGGCACTGGTGGTTCTCTTGTGCACCTAAAAGCAATGGAAGACAGAGGAACATCAGTTATACACCCCAAAAAATCGACAAAAACCACAAAATTCAGCACAATCCCAGCCCACCGATGCCCTCAATGATGTTTAAATTCAAGAAGACACCCCACAGAAAGACTAGGCCCATGCACCACTCACTACCCCTGGGCATAATGGATGAAAGCTATGCAAAATGGGTGCACCTAAGCACATGTTGCCTGTACAAGCACTCAAAATGGCCACCACCACCCACATGGCCAGTCCCCATCAACAGTAGACCCCAAAAAAAACGAAAAACACACACAAATCATCACAATCCAATGCCATCCAGAATGTTTACATTAAAGAGACCCCACAGACAGACTCAGTCCATGCACCACTCACTACCCCTGGGCAAAAGGTCACAACAGCAGACCCCAAAAAATCGACAAAAACCACAAAATTCAGCACAATCCCGGCCCACCCATGCCTTCAATGATGTTTAAATTCAAGAAGACACCCCACACAAAGACTAGGCCCATGCACCACTCACTACCCCTGGGCATAATGGATGAAAGTTATGCAAAATAGGTGCACCCCAAGCACATGTTGCCTGTACCAGCACTCAAGATGGCCACCACCACCCACATGGCCAGTCCACATCAACAGTACACCCCAAAAAAAACGAAAAACACACAAAAATCACCACAATCCAATGCCATCCAGGATGTTTACATTAAAGAGAATGAGAGCCCACAGGCAGACTCAGTCCATGCACCACTCACTACCTCTGGGCAAAAGGCCCCAACAGCAGCCCAAAAAAATCGAAAAAACCCCACAAAATTCAGCACAATCCCAGCCCACCCATGCCCTCAATGATGTTTAAATTCAAGAAGACACCCCACAGAAAGACTAGGCCCATGCACCACTCACTACCCCTGGGCATAATGGATGAAAGCTATGCAAAATGGGTGCACCCCAAGCACATGTTGCCTGTACAAGCACTCAAAATGGCCACCACCACCCACATGGCCAGTCCACATCAACAGTACACCCAAAAAAAATGAAAAACACACACAAATCGCCACAATCCAATGCCATCCAGAATGTTTACATTAAAGAGACCCCACAGACAGACTCAGTCCATGCACCACTCACTACCCCTGGGCAAAAGGTCACAACAGCAGCCCCCAAAAAATCGACAAAAACCACAAAATTCAGCACAATCCCGGCCCACCCATGCCCTCAATGATGTTTAAATTCAAGAAGACACCCCACAGAAAGACTAGGCCCATGCACCTCTCACTACCCCTGGGCATAATGGATGAAAGTTATGCAAAATGGGTGCACCCCAAGCACATGTTGCCTGTACCAGCACTCAAGATGGCCACCACCACCCACATGGCCAGTCCACATCAACAGTACACCCAAAAAACCTCGAAAAACACACAACAATCACCACAATCTAATGCCATCCAGGATCTTTACATTAAAGAGAGTGAGAGCCCACAGGCAGACTCAGTCCATGCACCACTCACTACCCCTGGGCAAAAGGCCCCACCAGCAGCCCCAAAAAAATTGACAGAATCCACAAAATTCAGCACAATCCCAGCCCACCCATGGCCTCAATGATGTTTAAATTCAAGAAGACACCCCACAGAAAGACTAGGCCCATGCACCACTCACTACCCCTGGGCATAATGGATGAAAGCTAGGCAAAATGGGTGCAGGCCTCAGACACTGCCTGTCTTCAAAATGGCCCCTTGCACCCCAAGCACATGTGGAGGGCCTGCCTGTACCAGCACTCAAAATGGCCACCACCCACATGGCCGGTCCCCATCAACAGTAGACCCCAAAAAAAACAAAAAACACACATAAAATCACCGCAATCCGATGCCATCCAGGATGTTTACATTAAAGAGACCCCACAGGCAGACTCAGTCCATGCACCACTCACTACCCCTGGGCAAAAGGTCACAACAGCAGCCCCAAAAAAATCGACAAAAAACACAAAATTCAGCACAATCCCAGCCCATCCATGGCCTCAATGATGTTTAAATTCAACAAAACAGTTGTATCATGCACCCATAACTAACCCTGGTCCTACTGGATACTGTGGCTACCCACATATATTTTATTTAATGTTCTGAAAAAGTTCCAAAATTGTAGTTGCAGCAACTGTAATGCCCCAAACAAACTTACTTGTGAAAGTTGATTTCTAATCCAAAAGTGATCCAAAGAAAGTCAAAAAGGCCTTAAATCCAAATATCCAGCAGCATCCACAAAGAGTGATCCTTCCAGGTCAAGGTCCAAATGAAAGTGACCAGCACATGAAGAAAGCACTGGGAGGAGCCTGCTGGACAGGAACAGGAAGTTGGAGACTGTGGGGCACTTCCTTCCAAAATGGACTCCTTGCTAAAAAAGTGCAGGCAAATGTCAACCTGAGGAGTAATTCTGATAAAAATCATCATTTTCTGAAGGTTTATGCTGTTTGCTGGTGGATTTCTTGTGCAGAATTGCAAAATCTGTATTTTGCGAGTGCGAGATTGTTGCTGCCCGCCGCACCTACGTGTTCGCAATTGCGAACTCTCACGATGCGTGCTGTGCAAGGTGGCAAGGCGCGATGACGTAATCGCGGTCGACAAACTCCCGCGGGATCCCGCAGCAAGATCCAAAATGGCGCAGCACTCACAAAATATCGAGAAAAACAACTCTGCAAACACTGAATGACGGTAAGTGAACGCCGCGCGCCGCAAAATTGTAACACCAAGAAAAAAAATCCGCCGCGTGCGAATTTACGGATTTTTGGCAAATTCGCTAGAGTTCGCGGATTGCGAATTTGACGAAAATCCGCAAATTCCGAGAGTGGAACGGATTTTACGCCCATGCTTACTACTAACACATTCACTCTCAAGGGGAGGAATGGGAGCTCCGGATTTCAAACTCTATGCCCTATGTACACAAGCCCAATATCTCCATTACTGTGTGCATCCTACCCAATTTCATCCACATGTGGCAATCGAGAAAGACGTTGCAGATCCTGTCCCCCTACATGCTGCATCCTAAAAGCCATGCCATAGGACAACCGGAGAAGTTAACACAGGTGAGACATTGCGCTGGGCTTGGGAGGGCCCTAGGAAACGTGTTGAGACACCATTGCTAAATGTACCCTCCACCCCACTTGCACACTACCCACTCTTGCCTATCCTTCAAGACAAAGGCACTCTTACACGCGCCCGTTCCATGGGCCTAACCACATTAGGCGATCTCTACCCGCAGGATACATTTCTAGAAACACCACAGAGTCAAGAAGGTACTCAAGCACCTATTTTGGAATTGCTCCTGTATTATCAACTTAGAGCCACCTGTAGAACATTACACCCCTCCTTCCCAACAGCTCCCACCATAATGAAGCCACTAGAGAATATACTTTAAGTATGGGCCAAAAATTCGTCCCGCTCGCGGAATTTGCAGATTTTCCGCAATTTCGCGATTCGCGAATCTTGCGAAATTGCGGAAAAATCCGCAAATTCGCGAGCGGGACAAATTATTTCCAGGAAGCACTTACAAGGTTTCAGCAGGTTCCCAAGTTGAAGCTAATTTCTTTGTAACCATTTACAAAATGGTTACAAAGAAATTAACTTCAACTTGGGCACCTGCTGTAACCCTGTAAGTGCTTCCTGAGTGGCGCCTCCAGAGTTCGTTGCCTACTTGCAACTATTCTCTGACCATGCTCTGACCCTCGAAGCAGGGTCAGAGAATAGATACAAGTATGGCACAATGCTCCTGTCACAAAAATTAAACCGCAAAAGGAAGCACTTACAGATAAGGAAGCAGGTGCCGGACTTGAAGCTCAAATTCAGTAACACATTAACCAGCCCCAAATTAAATTGTCTCGGTTGAGGCTGGCTGAGCAGGTGCGCTTTCTCCCCATAATCTACAGTGGTGAACCAGAGGGTGCTGTGATGAACCAGAAGGTGCAGTGGTGAACCAGAGGGTGGCAGTGGTGAACCAGAGGGTGGCAGCGATGAACCAGAGGGTAGCAGTGGTGAACCAGAGGGTGCTGTGATGAACCAGAGGGTGGCAGTGATGAACCAGAGGGTGACAGTGATGAACCAGAGGGTGGCAATGGTGAACCAGAGGGCGACAGTGATGAACCAGAGGGTGGCAGTGGTGAAGCAGTGGTGAATCAGAGGGTGCTGTGATGAACCAGAGGGTGGCAGTGATGAACCAGAGGGTGGCAGTGATGAACCAGAGGGCGGCAGTGGTGAACCAGAGGGTGCTGTGATGAACCAGAGGGTGGCAGTGATGAACCAGAGGTTGACAGTGCTGAACCGGAGGGTGGCAGTGGTGAACCAGAGGGTGCTGTGATGAACCAGAGGGTGGCAGTGATGAACCAGAGGGTGACAGTGATGAACCAGAGGGTGGCAGTAGTGAACCAGAGGGTGGCAGTGATGTACCAGAGGGTGACAGTGATGAACAAGAGGGGGGCAGTGGTGAACCAGAGGGTGGCAGTGATGAACCAGAGGGTGGCAGTTTTGAGCCAGAGGGTGGCAGTGGTGGATCAGAGGGTGCTGTGATGAAGGTGGCAGTGATGAACCAGAGGGTGACAGCGGTGAACCAGAGGGTGGCAGTGGTAAAACAGAGGATGGCAGTGGTGAACCAGATGGTGGCTGTGATGAACCAGAGGGTGGCTGTAATGAACTTGAGGGTGGCAGTGAGGAACCAGAGGGTGGCAGTGGTGAACCAGAGGGTGGCAGTGGTGAACCAGAGGGTGTTGTGATGAACCAGAGGATGGCAGTGATGAACCAGAGGGTGACAGTGGTGAACCAGAGTGTGGCAGTGATGAACCAGAGGGTGGCAGTGGTGAACCAGAGGGTGCTGTGATGAACCAGAGGGCGGCAGTGGTGAACCAGAGGGCGACAGTGATGAACCAGAGGGTGGCAGTGGTGAAGCAGTGGTGAATCAGAGGGTGCTGTGATGAACCAGAGGGTGGCAGTGATGAACCAGAGGGTGGCAGTGATGAACCAGAGGGCGGCAGTGGTGAACCAGAGGGTGCTGTGATGAACCAGAGGGTGGCAGTGATGAACCAGAGGTTGACAGTGATGAACCAGAGGGTGGCAGTGGTGAACCAGAGGGTGCTGTGATGAACCAGAGGGTGGCAGTGATGAACCAGAGGGTGACAGTGGTGAACCGGAGGGTGACAGTGGTGAACCAGAGGGTGACAGTGGTGAACCAGAGGGTGGCAGTGGTGAACCAGATGGTGGCAGTGATGAACCAGTGGGTGGCAGGGGTGAACCAGAGGGTGGCAGTGATGAACCAGAGGGTGGCAGTGATGAACCAGAGGGAGGTGCTGCTAAACTGCCCGGGAGCCCTGTGGGTGTGAGCCCCCACGCTGCTGAGCTGCCCAGGGGTTGTGAGCCCCCGCGCTACTGAACTGCCCCGGGGCCCAATGGGTGTGAGCCCCTGTGCTGCTGAACTGCCCTGGAGCCCTCTCAGTGTGAGAATTATTTGTGCCCTCTGGGTGTGAGCACACATTGTGCTAAGTGCACCCCTGCCCCAGTGCATATATACCCGTACCGCACAGCACCATTATGCTCTTGCACCATGAAGTCTGGTGCCTGGATGCTCCTGATCCATGTAGGTGGTACCACCATCTGGTGCAGTCAAAATGTAAAGGCATACCTTGCTACACAGGACCAATAAACACGTGTCCCCCTGGCACCGGCATGCGCATGAACTAGGCCTGCAGCACCCGCATGCCCCTGCACCCAACTGCCCAGCACCAGCATATGCCTGTACGGGGCAGACCGGGGCGGACCACGAATTCGCAAATTTCGCCCATATTTATTATACTTGTCACGCCATCTCCCTGTCAATTGATAACCAGACTATACAACCAAATGCAATCAAATGCCCCCTTTCCCGCCAGAGGCTCCTGGCGCAGTGGAGGGTGGATCTGGGTGAATTACCTACAGATGACCAATGTTCATTCTGCTGTTCCCAACTTAGATTTCTATCCCCAAATTACAGACTGTGGCTTATCCATTTCAAATTGATACACAGACTGCACCACACTCCCCTGCAACCTCGGAAAATTGGTCTACGTCCTGATGCGAATTGCTGGAAATGCCATCAACAAGATGTCTGCTTCTTACATGTTGCATGGATGTGCCCATACCTAGCCAAATTCTGGTAGTAGGTATATGCAACTATACACGCAGTCAAAGGGGTCTCATTGAAATGCCCGCCACTAGTAGCTCTGATGGGATACATAGAGGAAGTCCCTCCTGAGAAATGCCGATTGGTGGTTATGATTCTGCTACTTACTAAACGTAGACTTGCCATGCGCTGGGTTGCCTCTTTGGTCTCGAAAATAACCAATTGGGTGCAGGATATCGCTTACTGCCAGGAACAACTAGTTGAGTTCTGGGATCGCATGCCCACTGCATCCCGCCCGAAAGATATCTGGGAGCCAGAGAGAGAGATGAGATATTGCCTGTAGTTTCCTCATCAGCCACAGTCTCACAAACCCCAACTTAATACCATCCACCGACCTGAAACACACTTCCAAATGCGCACAGCTCTTGCAGAAGCTATGCATACGTGTTTGTTTACCCCTGTGCCAAAACAATATCGCTGAATGTTTATATGTTTTAAGGTAATGCCCGACAAGGCTCATTAGGTTCCAGTGATTACCCCGAGATATTGTAATCCTGTAACTGTTTCAATCGTATTTATTGCATGGATGCTTGAGGTGAAGTCACTCTTTGGGTTGAAACGTAGCAATATCTGTATTAGCTGTCTACTGTTTTATATAAATTTGTAAACTTGTGATGTATCTGCACAGTGTAACGCTGCCGAAAAAAGTTACATGTGTATGTCTGAAAAAACCCAATAAAATAACAAAAACAAAACCTCTTGAGGCTTTCTTCTTCCCTTTTTAGCCTACTCAGTTTATTATTGTTTCATTACAGGTGTCCTGATGAGACCCCTAATGATTGTGGGGTTGAAATGCCATCGACACACATTTAAAAAACAAACCATCTTCCAGCCTCCTTTCTATTACAGTAGAAGGCTGTTAATAGCTATTGAATATTTGCCTCATGGTTGTTTGTTTGTATATTTTGGAACCTATTTTTCACTGCATTTAAATTCTTACATAAACAGTCAATAATTTCAAAATGTCTTATAGTGTGTAATTATGACTCTCCTTTTGACCTATCTTTTCCCATGAATATTACCATTGAGCAAAACTAGTATTATATATGATACACATTGTTCCCAGGAACCACTGTTCCTTGTTATAGATTAGATACCCTGGTTCCATGTGAGTAGGGTGGCCCTTGTTTCTTTAAACACAACTGGTCCCATCCAGGTTACTCAGTCATTTTCACTGGGGACCACGGGGGAAGACTGAAAGTCCCCATGGTCCCTGCCCGCTTCCCGCATCCTGTAAGAGATGGAATTGCTTTTGCACAGAGGGAACTGCTGAACATGCACTTCCTCTGTCCCAAAACGTTTTTGCTTTGATTCTAGTAAACAAGAGAAAATGTGCTGCTCTTGCTTACAAGAAGCACAACAGAGTTTGCTATGGCTTGGCTGGAGTATTTTTAATCCTTCCAGGGTGGGCACCTCTGGAGGTAGCAGGAGCTGGCCCTGGGGGGTGGCGGTCCGTTTGGACAGAGGGAGCTGCTGAACATGCAGCTCCTTCTGTCCAAAAGCAATTATGTTTCTTTTCTAGTATGTAAGACAATTTTTTCTGCTCTCTCCTACTAGAAGTGGACCCGAGTTTGCTATGGCTTGGCCGGAGTGGTTTTGCTCCCACCAAGCTATAGCAAACAGCTACCTCCTGAGGGTGGATACCTCAGCAGGTATCAGAAGTCGATCCTGGGTCTTGTATGGCTCCAGAGGGAAGGCCACGTAGCCCCTCCTTCAAAGAACATTGCCCTGGGGAGGTGGAGGTCCACAGGGCTATGGGGGCAGGGTAGCCCCCTAATTCAATTTTAACCACTATCCCTGTAGAGGTGCTGGTTCCTAGGGCTCCCCCGCATTAATATTTTATTTAGCACCATGGAGGTGGTGGTCTCTGGGGTAGCGATGGCCACCAGGCCCCCTCACATTTAATCATCATTTGTCTCAGGTTTCACTCATACAAAACCAGTGATATTAAGCAACACCCCCCCCGAGCAATGCACTGCTTAGGACCTCACATAATACATCACTCATGACATGGTTACATAACTGATGACATCTCAAATGACATGACTGATGAAATCATCCAGTGAATGTGAGCGTTTTCTAAAAGTTTTTGTGTGTTAAACATATATACTAAGGTACCACAAAAGTTACATTAGTATACTAGGTGCAATATTACTGAGTGATACTACTTCTATCATATATTAAGTGAGTGGCTGTGTGACTGTGTGACTGTATGCGAGGATGTCTGAGTGGCTGTATGCATGGGTGAGTCAGTATGTGAATCGCTTTATGGATGCATAAGTGGGTGGGTGAGTAGCTATGTGGGTGAGTAGGTGGCTGTGTGAATGACTGTATTGGTGAGTGAGTGGCTATATGGGTGGCTGAGGGTGTATATGAGTGACAGTATGGGTGAGTGAGTGGCTGTCCAAGTGGCTGTATGAGTGAGTGAGTGGGTGTGTACGTTGTGGTTTGAGTGAATGAGTGGCTGTGTCAGTAGGTGTTTGGTTAAGTGAGTTGGTGTGTGAGTGGATGTATTTGAGAGTGAGTGTCTGTGTAAATGGCTGTAAGGGTGAGCAAGCAGATGTGTGAGTGCTTGTATGGATGCGCGAATGGGTATGCAACTGACTGTGGGTGCGTGAGTGAGTGTGTGACATTTTGTATAGATAAGTGAGTATCTGTGTTGAGAGGTTCAATGGGTGAGGGATTGACTGCATAGGTGAAAAAGTGGGTGTGCACGTAGCTGTGTGGCTAAGTATGTGGCTGTGTGAGTGGCTGTATGGGTAAGTGACTGGTTGTATAAGTAGCTGTATGAGTGAGTGAGTAGGTGTGTGAATAGTGCTGTGGATGAGTGAATGGTTAGGTGAGTACCTTAATGGGTCTAGAAATGGGTATGTGAGTGGTTGTGTGGGTGCATCAATGGGTACATGAATGGGTGTGTGAGTGGTTCCATGGATGACATTATCGGTAATATCATCAGTGATGTCAATGTCCATGTCATGAGTGATGTAATATGTGAGTTCATAAGCTGTGCATTGCAAGGCATATACTTAGCTCAGGAAACTATAACTGCTGAATTTCTATGGTTTTATACAAGAGAATTCTGAGCCTAACTAGAACATCCCTATCACCTTTTCTTTTTATTTCCTAACTGTAACCTCTAACCTCTGAGTGAGTGTGTGAGTGCATGAGTATCTGTGTGTGTGTGAGTAGGTAAAGGAGTGTCTGTGTGGATCTTAGAGTGGCTGCATAAGCATCTCATTCTGTATGTGAGTGTCTGAGTGGGTCTGTGAGTGGGTGTGAGAGTGTCTGAGTGGGTTTGCATGTCCCATCATGAATGTGTGAGTCAGTATGTGAGTGAGTGCATGAGTTGCTCAGTGGATCTCTTAGTGGATCTGGGAGTCTCTGAGTGGGTCTGTGAGTGGGTGGTTGAGTCTCTGAGTGGTGCAGTGAGTCAGTGCGTGAGTCTCTTAGTAGGTCCGAGAGTATGTATGAGAGAGTAAGTTGCTGCATGAGTGTCTGGGTGGGTCTGTGAGTGGGTATGCATGTCTGATTGGGTCTGCGAGTGGCTGTGAGAGTATCTGAGTGGTTCAGTTATTCTGTTTCTCTGCCTGTGGTCAAGTGCGCAAGAAAACAAATGAAAGAAATGCTCCCACATGCAGGGAGTGCTATTTTTCGCACCTCCCTATGAGTGGGAGCAATACCGGCTCCTGCTGGAGGTGGGGAGCTGTCAAGTGCCACGGGGGCATCGAGGCTCTCCCTGCTATCCCCAACAGTGGTCAGTAGGTACCCTGGGATGGCTTCAGGGTACCAAGGAGCAGGAGGCCGGGTCCAGGAAGGTTGGTGTCCCCAGGCAACAATTGCCCGGGAATCGGGGCTGTAAAGCCCCCCTTGCAACAATCGACCTGGCCCTGGTAGATGGGGTCCCAAGGTTAAATTGGTCTGGGAGGGGGGATGTGTGCCTCACTGCTCTATTAATTTTTGGCCGGATCGTGGGGTATGGGATCACCAGGGCTGAAATCACCAGCACCCCTCCGCCATTAACTTTTGGCAAGGCTGTTCTGGGCCTGATGCTCATTTCACAGAAATTAAACTTCAGATGGGAGCAGTTTCAAATATACACATAGTAGGTGCCCCAGTTGAAGCTCCACATTTGTAAAGGACAAATTATCCTCATCTCCTAGGCTTGACAAAAGCAAAGCAAGTGTATTTTCTGAGAAGGTCTACATTGAAAAATGACCTGAAATAATTTGTTTAGGTGAAGGCATCATTGATCTATTCAAGCGCAGTCTGAAGTGACTGTATGAGTAGGTTTGTTCTTGTTCTTACCTGGCGAGAGCAGAGACCATGGTTCTCCCTTTAATTTACTATGAGTGTTCAAATCACTTGGAAGCTTTGTCTGTTTGGCCCGCCCACCTCAGTGATATGCAAAGGTCAGCTTAAGAAGAGAGGCATCCAAGCATGTTTTTCGCTAATTTAGTGAAACGTTATCGATGTCGAGGAAAATGAGTACAACGCCCCCAAAGAAAGCAGTACTTACTTCAAAAAGTTAAGTAGATGGGCCCTTGTTCTGTGGAGATTTATCTATTTGAACTCTGGTCGTCTTCTCTATATGAATATTCAAGTTATCACAAAGTTCTGGAAAAAGTTGCAGAAGGAACAATCATATTGCCAAAAAGGCCATAAGGTCAATGGTGATATTTCCTCAAGCTCCATTATGTGGCTGTAGTATAGGATGCATACTGAGCAGTTAACTAAAGAGGTAGCATTTGGTAGTTAACCAGTAGAAAGTATTGCACTTAAGTAGCTAATTTGTGCAAAACTGTGGCCTCTTTTTAGATAAAGGGGCAGGTGCAGTTCTGTTGTGCCCCAGTCACTGACACAGTAACTGACACACCAACACAGACAATTAGACAACCACTCACACACTCAAACACTGATACACCCACTCACAGACCTACTCAAATAATATCACACATACTTAGACCCACTCAGAAATTCATGCACCCACTCACAGACATACTCAGACACTAATATACCGAATCACTGAACCACTCAGACACTCATGAGACACTTATGCTTTCACTCACACACACTGATAGACATACCCACTCACTTATGCACTCACTGATAGATCCAGTCACAGACTCATGTACCTATTCAGATACCCACTCATACACCAATCACATACCTTTTGAGAGACTCCACGACCACCAGTGTGGCCCCCGTGTACCACTTCGACACTGCGAATATTGGTGGGAATATAAAAAAAACACAGTGTATCATTAATATGCATTGGTATTGAGATATTGAGATTCTGATCAAAGTATTTGTAGAGTTATTTATATAGTGAGTTATCTACTGTGATGGTGGTGACCATTGAATCGCTACTTTTGCTTTCCACATTCGTGATGTGACCACAGGTTATCGCGATGACCAATGTCATTGTGATCTCCGGCATCAACGCGAAAACAGAAAATAGGTGTTAGAGATGGTTGTTCAAGAAATACTCAAGAAAAACATGATTTTAGAGAATACTGTAAGAAACCCCTAGTGTGTAAAATACTGTAAAATGTGTGGATATACGTGTTTTAGATTTTATGAACAGGCAATCATTGAGGTTAACAACATTATCACAACGTCCCAACTAGCCGCTAAATGAAAAACAGGTCTGAAAGATGGTTTTTAAAGAAACTTAGTACAAAAAAATTAGTTTAAACATGCATTGAAAGAAGTATGTATATAGTCATACCCTGTAATCGCGAAATCGGCGGCTTAGCGCGATGGCCGCGAAATTTGCTATTTTGGCCGCTAAAAAAAGGTCTCCCAGGAGAGAGGAAAAACATATGGCTTCTTTTTGGTTGCACGCGCACACGTCACTACGTGCCGCCGTGCAGCCGTAACATAGCTTGTTGTAGGCTTCTCTGTATTCTCTGCCTCAAGGCACTAGGTAGAACTGCTGACTTGTTGTCTCCAGCCGGCTCTACATGCTTAGCTAGCTTGCTGGTAATGATTATGCCTATGCATCTTACGAGCTGTTATTCATACCTTCAGGCGTGTTTGCTTAGAGCTTTTGCTGCCAAGCCGAATTTCCCATTGATAAGTGCAATGAGATATCTTTCTCGTTCTGTGTTAGATTTCAATAGGCTTTCGTTTCTCTTTTTACGATGTGCATGCACGTATCACTTCTGCGTAACGGTCCTGTATCCATTTCCTGCCTTTCTTGGGACAGGTTCTTGTTTTAGTCCTATGATTCTTGCATACAGCAACGCTACATTCCTTTTGAAGACTTAGGGGGTCATTACCATGTCGGGCGGATCGCCACCGCCATGGTGGCGGTGGCGCTCCGCCCGACAGAAATGCCCTCCCGCCACCTTTTTCCCCCCTGCCACATTACAATGGCGGGGGGACCGCAGCGGAAGCAAACACCGCCCGCCACTTTTCCGCCCCGGTCGCCTTGCGGCCGGGGCGAAAAAGGGTTGATATGGTGGCGGTGTCTATCAGACACCGCCAGCCATATTTGGATGCGTGAAAATAGGTGCCTTTCCACGGCGGCGATGCCGCCACGGAAAGGCAGGCGGTCTTTGCTATGGAGGGCCCCTGCGGGCCCCCTGGTGAAGGCCAAGGTGGGGGTGCACACAGGGGGTACCTATGGTACCCCCCTCATTTGCATGTACAAATCGGCAGGCACCGCGCGGTGCCTGCCGCTTTGTATATGCAAAGGCGAAAATGCATTTTTAGCATTGTGACGGGCGGTGCAGAGTGCACCGCCCGCCACAATGCAAAAAATGAAGGATGTGCCCGCCACTGTGGCGGGCACATCCAAATTCCCCCAACGGGACCCCCGCCCTTATGGCGGGTGGTCCAGAATGCCGATAGGGTGGCGGGCGGACAAAGTCCGCCCGTCATCCTAATGAGGCCCTATGTCTCAAAACCTGCATAAAGTTATCCTAAGTCATGACAGCGGAACGGACCCCGTCTAGCATCTGAATTGTATGCAAGTTATATTACGAATTTGGGCCCAGCAACCCCTGCTTCTAGAGTCAGTTCCATGCATGAACACTTCCCATACATTATTCACCTTGCACCAGAGTGATACCTCTGTTGGAATTCGTTAACCTCGCCCCCCCAGGCTGGTTGAATGAATTAATGCTTCTAAGTGGTATCTGCTGTGATCTGTAAGTAACACGTTTTCATCCACCTGGGTTTGGTAAAGCTGAGTACCATGAGTTTGGGTGAGAGTAAATCCTGTTATTTACAACGCCCAGAAACAGCAGTAGTGCCATAAATAGCGCTATATGGACATAATAGATGGGAATATGTATACCGTTCTTTCTGTGGTTGGGGTCATGATAACTCTGCTCTTACTGTTTGACCACCGGCTGCACGCTCCTTTGTCAAACTTATTTTCAGATCTTGTGCTTTGATTCCCATTTGAGAGATGCCAACGCATCTCTACTAATTTTGACATAAAAGCACCTTTTTAAAGCACTAAACAAAAGTGACATTGTGAGGTGTGGGCAGAGAGGACACTGGTGGCAGGGTGCTGGCAGAAGAGGGGCAGGCGGGTGGGACGCTGGCTATCACATCTCCTCTACATTACATTAGAGACAATTCACAGCCAGATGTGAGCATCTGAACAGACAGAACATTTCAAAAGGGCAGAGGGCTTTTGGTGTATTGATTTGCTTCGATCCAGAAACTAAACTGAGTATGTCTTGCAATTAGAGAAACTGGAATGTGATTGCCTCGTCCTCTTTTGTTATTGACGAACTATAGTTGTGCGGCCCAATCATTTCGAATTTTGTACAATATAGAGGCTGCCCATGTGTGTTTTAAACTTGTTATTTTTTAAATCATTTTTATATTAGCTGAGCGAATTTTAATTGATTGTGATGGTATTCCAGCTTCTGTCAAGCTATCTGTTTCTATATGTAAAAAATAAAATAAATATTTTCTTCACAGGGCCTGCACATTCTGTACAGGGCCTGCTGTGTCTCAGTCAGCCTGGACAAACTAGTACCAGATTCCTCCAAACCAGATATGGCTCACATGCCTCAGGGCGTGTGTGTCCACATGCAAGCAGCAGTCCAAAAACACCTAATTGTGCAGAAGAATTTAAAGGTCTGGCTGCTTCACTGGTCTGCTACCAAATTTAATGTGAATTTGGCTGATTTCTAGCTCCACAAACCACCAAGGTGAATAATGTGTACTAGCATAATGTGCCACCCTAAGCTTGTCTCCCGCCTATGCTATTCATTTCCATTATGCACATGGGGGAATGACGCTAAAACATTCTATGGAAAAATAGGGCCCAGCTCACGAGGTTAGATTTAGAGTTCTGCTTCCGTAGAGTTGCAGGCACTTTAAACATACCTATTTCAAAGTAGAATACTTTGTTACATTAGTTTCCATTGATTTAAGGCTAAAAAAGAATGATTACAAGTAAAATAAAGTGCCGCAATAATGCTGCTAAATTTCCATTTTTGTGCCGCTAAATTTCCATTTTTATGCCACTAAATTTCCAAATCTAGGCCGCAATAATCTGGGGGATCTGTATAGTGATATGTATAGTACAATGTTGAGAATGTATTTGTTATACATTTTTTTTGATGTGTTGGTGGTCATTGAGTGTCTGCTTTTGTTTTCCGTTTTCATGACGTATTCACAATGATCATAATGTTGCTGCGAAGATTGTCAAAAAATGAAAAAACCTTTAGAAAAAAACTTCACAATATTTCAGGTACAAGAGTGGCTTTGACAAGAGCGGTTGTGTTGGTTGCGTGCATATGGCTGCCGGATGCAGAGTTTCAGGTTACTTAGAACCAGTTGCCTTCATCTGTAAAGTGCACTCCATAATTTCTATAAATTTCATGAATGTCGAAATGCAGATTGCTGTTATAGATACAACCCATACAATGGTCTCTGAGGAATGCAGTTTTATTAATATGTTTCCTAGCATTGTCAATCTGTGGACAGAATTGATTTGACCACTTCCATTTCTGTCTTTGGCATATATTAGAGTATGTAACCACAATTCTGAAGAAGGGGGGACAAGGAGCTAGTTGCACAACTGCGGCAACTCCTAAAAGATCTCCACCAGAGTGCCCTCCTGTAGGGCCCATGAGGGACTGCAGCGCCACCCCCACGAGGAGCAGTGCCCAATGATGATGTTTTACACTCGAAAGGGTGTGTGAGGGCACAACACACAGGAGTACCACTCCCTCTTCTTGCACGTTTTTTTTCATTAGGCTTTCCAGACCTACCCCTGTCAATGTGCCGAGGTCATTGCCACAATAGTGCACAAACATGAGGTGAGAAGCTTGAGAATCCACAATGGATTTAACCACAGCCAGCAACTGATTACATTTTAACCTCCTCTGGCCAAACCAAGTAATCTGCACATTTGGTAAACCCAAGTCTCTGTCAATATCTTTCTTGTTTGCAAACTCTGTAGCCAAAAGATATAGCTGTGGCCCACAGTCCATGCTCTAAGCATTTTGAAGTGAAGAAGGAATAGTAGTCAGGTGAAGGCTGGAGCGCAATGAGGTAGTTTTCGGAAGAAAATGCGGTTAAAATGGAGGTTTTTAAGAAAATATCATTTTCATTGGATGCTGGCAGCTTGAAAGTGAATAAAATTAGGTAGTGTGTTATATGCCTTTGGAAGAAGTCTTATTGGCTTTTGTTTAAAAAAGGAAATGTTATACATACATGGATATGCTTTGAATCTGTGGAGCAAACCACTCCTGCTGTATCTCATTTGGAAGTAGCATGTTCCTTCTAGAATGTGCTATGAACTAATGGGTTACTAGGTATACTAGAGTATATGGGGGATAGGTCGTTAAAGAGACAGAACATTTTCTAAAAAGTTGAGGAATGATGACACAATTTAATGGTAAGCTTTAATTTACAACTCAGGCCTACGTAATAAACTATTGTGTTGTATTTAAATAAGTAAAAATGAAGCTAGATATAGGTTTTCTCTGTGATCATGCTAACCATTCACACGTGGAGATGCAGTAGTCTAAAATAAAAGACATTATTTCATTTGCTGTCTTTCTCATGATGATAGAGAGGAAAGATGAAGTGGTCACCATTTTTTAGTTGCTTTTTTTAGAGTGGTGTACATTTTCTTGTGCTTAGTTTTTACAAATTTTAACAGTGTAAAAACTATCCAGAAAGAGCTAAAACAATATAATCAATGAACTCAATTCACTGGTATATATGTAACCTTTTAATTAAATAAGAGAAGTACATTAGAAATAAAGATGTATATGAGAATGCACAGTGATTTGAAATAAATATATCAGATTAACTGCATCTTTCAGAAGGTGTGTGTTAAAGATGTTAGCACTGTTGAAATGACCATGAGCAATGCCCTAAACAATGACAATGTTTTAAATGCCTAAGCATTATGTGCAGAATAGATACATCTATATTATTTGCATTCTGGGAGTTGTGGTAATTTTACTCACATTTTAAGCAGGAGAACTGTAGTCATGAATACAACATAAGAACCTGTGCTGGGCCTGTATATAAATTATAAAGTAGTAATACTTGTTAAGTATGCATTAGAAATTGTTTGTCAATGTGGTTTTAAACTTATATTATCAGTTTGTGTTTAGATGATGAGATATGTTTTTCTGATTGCAGATAGTTATATGTACAATGAGACTGTTGAGTTCAATCAATCAATCAAAATAAGCTTTATTCAAAATCACAGAGTGAATCATAAAAGCTGCAAAAATACATCTATGACAAAATTTAAAAACCAGAAAACGAGTTTAAAAAGCTACAAAAAGGTATTCTATATAAAAACATATAAAACATTCATCAACTGTGAGATCACTCAATTTCTATTTACAGCTGCTTCCTGTAATTAATAACGGCCAGCAGAAATCGTGACACTACTACACATGTGTATAAATTCGGTAACACTTGCAAATAAATAAAAGCTGGGCGACATTGTGTAAAACCCAGCTGTGATAACAATGGTTTGATGAATTTTTTTCTCAACCCTGAAAAATGTTTGCAAAAAAGCACAGTATGCATGGTGTTTTTTGGTGAGATCTCATCACATGGGCAATTCCCCAGGTCAGGTGACCAGTTGTTAACAATAGGAAAATTAATTAAACGGTGAAAGATATCCAAGCAAAAGCGGGTCAACACGAACCTGTGGCATGAATTATACACTTTGGCTAAATATGGTTGCATATAATAGCTAGTCACAATCATTTGATTCCTCAACACAGAGGATATCCAAATTTCAGAAGATAATCTTTTTTCCTCCAATAAAGAAATGCATTTCAATTTCAGGCTTTTCTTTGGACACTGACCATACTCTTGGGAAGATTGAAGTATTCAGGATGGCCGAGGTCTGTCAGGAAGTTGTGAACAAATTTAAGCCAAGGGATGTTAAACACAAGGGAGGATTTTAAACAGTCAACAATTATAGCTCTATTAAGAGTAGTATGTACAGATGACCACATTTTATGCCAGAATAGGACTGGCTGGATCCTGATTAAATCTGCTATGTAAGGGGCTCCTATCTTGGAGTGACATACAAAGTTTGGAGTACTTTTCGGGAGAACTATAAGAGTCCTTAAAAAAGCATTTTCTTCAAGCTGAATTGTATCAATATCTCCATTCACACAGAGTGCAGCCCCGTGCATAGCAGTGGATCTGCATTTGGCCTTATGAATTGTCATCAGTACCTTCGGATGTTTAATGCCAAGCTGTCTAGCAAAATTTAGCAGAGCCATTATTGTTTTGACAAAATAGAGCAGCCTTGATTTAATTGCCCCTTGACCGTTCCCAGATTGACTAAATACAATATCCAGATATGAGAATGATGCTGTGAACTCAATTTTAGAATCCTCAATGAAAATGTCACGACAGCGGGATTAATATCGCGTCTTCGGCATACAAAAGAGCTGGTATAGGTTGATGTCCTATCTGAGGTAGATCAGCATATTTGCTTGCCAGTATAACCCATACGCTATTAAGATGGAGAAGGGGGCCAGTACAGATCCCTGGCGAACTTCTCTTCCTATTTTAAAAGGCCCAGTACAATTACCATTGATGCCATAGCGAACTCTACCTCTGCCTTGGACGTACAGATCTCTGAGAAAGTTCACAATAGTGCAGTATACGCCCATATTGGCCATGATTAACCATAACTTATCGTGGGCCACAAAATCGAACACAGAAGATAAATGCACAAAAACTAAAACCAAATTGCCTCCTTTTATGTGCACATATTTACCAATTAGTAACTCTAAATGAATGGCCTGCATTACAGTCCAAAGCCCCGCCTTAAAACAGTACTGTAGGTCCAAAAGGATATTATTAGTTTCTGCCCAGTCCTGGAGTTGTCCTAAAAGAATATGACCGGCCACTTTTACCAAACAATCCAAAAGAGAAATAGGCCTGTATTGCACTGGGTTGTTATGGTCACCATTCTTAAATATAGGGACAATAAGCAACTCAGGCCAGGTGGATAGAAAACCTTGTTCCCAACAGGCTCTAAGGAGCAAGGTAATTATAGGGCCCCAAAGATCAATGTTAGATTTAAATAGCTCTATAGCGATCCCATCAGGCCCCTGGGCGTTTACCCCTTACTTGCTTTCCATGCCAAAACAACTACATCAAAGGAAAATTCGGGATATCTCAAGTTGGTTAAAGGTCGGATGGAATTGGGAAAGTTGGTGTAGGGCACTGGCCCACTCTGGAAAGAAACACTAGGGGGGGGAGATTTTAATGTCTTCTTTAGGAGAATGCAACTTTGTAAAGTGTGCTATCAATGCGGCCTCTGTGATGGCTATCTCTGCTTGACGGCAGTCTGGGGGATTAAAAGAGGGAGAGTTGATGACACATAAAAACATGGTGTTTTCCTTGGACAAGCGAGCATCAAATAATGTGTTCTACGTTTCCTCCTTCAAGTTTCTTTTCAGTTAGTGTATGGCTAGTTTATACGCTAGTCTGCATTCCTGGACTTCATTAACCGATCTTGGTTGTTTAGCTAAGGCAAATTTTAAGTTTCTATGAGTTTTTGTGCAAGCTGGATCAAACTAGCCACAATAGCCCGCCTTTGCTCTTCTCTGCTTTGCATAGCGCCCCTCTCCAATGCCCTTTTGTATGCAATAGAATGCTACAATAAACTTGTGCACCTCTGTCGTTTCATCTAGGCATGTTTCAAAAGCCTCCCTCTCTTTTTGAATTAGTTTCATTAAAAATTCAGATGGATCCACCAGGGACCATCTTAACCTGGACCCATTACGGTGGTAGATCACAATTTCCTCTGGTGCAGTGACTTTTTGTGCATCTCGTGACTGTTCCAAAATATCAAAATTCAAGGTGACACTTTGGGGGAAATGATCACTGATTGCTATATCACAAATACTGAACTCTAAAACCAGTGCTGAATAACGGGGAGGGAACAATAGGAAGTCTATCACACTGTTATAGCCCCTTCCATTGTAGGTACACCTCACTGTCACTGGTATACAATTAAGTTCATTACAAAACCAAAAATTAAAGAGTGAGGGCCATTTTATCAAGCAAGGGTGAAACATTATCGCTGCTTTTATCGGCTGGATACTGCTGCTAAAGCGGCAATAATGGGCTTGATAATATACCCTTGTGAATTCCCATAGAAGCCCAGGTTAACACCAGAACCTGGGCTTCTATGGGAATTCTCTAGGGCATATTATCAAGACCATTATCGGCGCTTTACCGTCAGATTTCCGCCGATAAAAGTGCCGATAATTTATCGCCGTTTCTTGATAATATGGCCCTAAATCATTTAGAGTATCCCCATACTCCAAATGGAGAAAATGGCTGATCTCACAACTTTCGGGAGATGTCATTCCACACACCTTATTGGATGACACAGGACTGAGACATGTATTAAAATATCCGCCCAAAAAATAATTGGATCCCTACAATTGTTGGGAAAAGCTTTTTCCAGGTCATGATCTAATTGGTGGAGAACTGTAATAATTTCCGATGTGCAGGCGTTATTATAAAAATTAACAATGGCCAGAGTTGGGTGAACAGAAATTTGAAGAGACACAATTTGATAATACACGCTTGTAGCAATGGCTGTGGTTATTAGACGAGCCAACAAGTTTGACACGTAAATACACAGGCCCCTTTTAGGTCGCCCACAATTGGAATTAATTGCAGGGCTCGGAAATGTTTTAAAGCCATTTAAGTGGATTGGCTCCACTACCCAAGTTTCCTGTAAGCAAAGTATATTAAACTTAGATGTGAAGTCAAACCATTCATTCGTAATACCTTTATGACGTAAACCAGCTATATTCCAATAAAGAACTGTAAGGGCTGCTACAGAAGTCTTAGCCACCTCAGATGGTAACTGCGAAACTGGGGAGTGATCCGCAAAACAAGGCCCTGGAATATCTAGGGACACAGACGCTCCGTCTGTCTCTGTACATAGCCCTCTCTCATGCACAGTTGAGTTTACTTAAAGATGCAGAGAACTATATATTTTAAGAAAGATGGCCTGATGGTGTATATTTTTTATGAAATCACATATATGATAACATGGTAATCTCTGTTATTCTAGGCTGTTGACCATTCCATATATTTAGCGAGGGTGGTGCATATCTTCCAACATGCTCTGTTTAAAATTGGGGAGGAGTAATAGCGAAGAATGTCTTTTGAGAGTTTGTGGGCTTGCTTCACTTTTCTTTTGCAAAGTCTGAAAATATGTTTTAAAGACAGAAAAAGCATTGTGTAATGATGTAGGTATGTCATTAGGAATAGGTTTTGAGCTTTCAAAAGGTGAGAATTGTTGTTTTCAAGTTTTAGAAACATATTGATGCATGTGGACACTGAGTAACAGAGCAATGTACACTCTTAAAACCATGTATGCAATTATATATCATGTGAGATCTAGACTTATTCAATCACCTAGGCACTAAACATGCACTCTTCTGATCGCACAGGCATTAATCAGGTACTCATTGAACTGCACAGGCACCACCCTTGCGTTCGTCCAATCACCGAGATTGTAGCAATATAGCTATGTGAATACACAGGTGCTAACTACACAGATATGGGAACACCACCGATGTAATTAATACATACTCAGGGAATCATGTAGGCATTTTAAGAGAAAATTACGTATGCACTATCTGTGCACTCATCCAATCATCAAGGTAGTATTGTTGTACTCATCCAGAAACACATGTATTTAAAAGTAGTTAGTCAGGAATATGTACTCTTTTAGAACCATCTGGTGAATTATATATGTGCAGTATCATACACTGTTTGCATGTAATCAGAAGAATTAGAGAGCTATATGCTGTGATACAGAACAATGTGCCGAATTTTATATGCAGTGTTACTCAAAATATAAATCTGACACATCTAAGTAGAAAAGTACTGAAACTCTAAATCTACGAGTGACACAGTGGTAGAGAGGCACAGAAATAGCTCTTATGTTGTGTTTTCAGATTTAGAGTATACTTTTACACTTTGGTTGATGTTTATTTTAAAAGTTACTGCAAAAGGCATAACGTGGGCTTTTACTGTGCATATGTGAGAACTGAGATATGGTGCAGCTGTCTTGTAGGAGAGGGTGCTACAATAATAAAAGGTAACTAATAAATTACGTTTTGTCTTTTGCTTTGGGTGTGATAGATTTAGGTTAGTGCTTCATCTGTAGATTTAAAACTGCAACATAACATAAAAACTATTTTTGTATTTTGTCTAAGCCAGTAGTAAACTAGTTGGTGGGTTGGCTGGAATAAAAATTTAAATATACTGCAGACAGAATGCCTATAAAAGCTCAGAGGAAAATAGAACTGAAGCAACTGCAGTATCTATGCAGAACCGAGACTCAAAAGAAGAAATGGTGGTGAAAGAAAAAAAGAGCTACTGGTAAGAGGACCAAGTCATTTCTTAAAAATATATGTGGACATTACCAAAGATTACAAAATAATGAAAATAAAATTCATACTATGAGATAGAATAACAGAGGACACTATCTATATAACAAGAACAGGGAAGGGTGTAACAAAGATGGACATACCTTCAACAGGATACAGAAGCAGTTTAAGGATATCAGAGCAAGGATCTTTTTGTAGTAGAGTAGTTATAAATCTACTGAGAACTACGAAAAAGTATAGAAAAACGAGGGAGGCACGAAAAACAAGAACAAATTGATTGAGTAGTTGATAAGGCCTTTGCTTTGAAGGTGAAGCTTTTCATTTTGATTATACATAGAATAAAGAATCTTAATAAAATGGTATTGTGCATGAGGAGACAAAACAGAAAAAAAGATTAGAGAATAGAAGCAACTTATGAACAGTTTTTAGTAGAGAATGCATACATACTTCTAGTACAGTGTCTTTCTTTAATGAAGACAGCTATGTCCAGGATAATAGATTAGTTCACACTATTCATAATAAAGGACAATGTTATATAATGAAGAATGGCACTCTTATAGCAAAAGAGGTGACAGTACCTACAAATCTAGAACAATTTATTGGAGAAGAGGTCCAAGGAAGGCGGAGTCAGGCACCATTATATAAATTGATTTGTAGTAGTGTTTGTAGTGTTCAACAGCAACTTATTGATATATTAAGGATATTTCATATCTTTCCAAGGTGAAGTTTAAAACAGAAAATAAGTACTTTACAAGGATTTGGATCATTGCAAGATTAAAAAGCATAAAACTCTGCAGGGACACTCGCTAACTTATTTATCGAACAAAGTGTGCTGAACCACCTTTCATCATTTCAAGATGTTAGTTGTACACTACTCAACAAAGCAAATTTTAGTTAGGAGGCTGTACTATGTGAAAACTTCTCCCTCATGGAAGAGTTGCTAAGAGAAGGAGTTGCAGAACAGGACACATATTACAGTTGATAGTTTTAAAGAAGAGATTACAAGATCTAACACAGTATAGTCTGAAAAAACAAAGTATGTTGGTATATGTTGTCAATGCACTTACTAGAAGATTTAAACACAGATGGTTGACTTATATTTAAAACGAGAAAATGTGAATAAAGATAATTGGCAAAAATTAGCTGTGTATTTATTTGAAGAGGAACACCTTGACTTGTCTATAAGGAAATGTATATGTAAGTAGTGTTACAATAAATTAGAAGATAGTAAAATGAGCAGCACATTTTGTAAGACAATATAATGCCTGTTAATGCAGAAAAACTATGAAGGGCCAAACATGAAAAATCAGTAACATTCATGATTCTTTGCAGCATTGCCAAGGGCCATTATGGACTGCTCTCCAGCACTCACTACAATTCTACAATCCATGCAGTATGATGCCATCCTGGAAAACTGTGGAGCCAAATCTTGAAGTTAAGATTGGACCTCTAAAAGGACTCTCTCCCCCAGAGTTTTTGTGGCGGCTATTGAATTTGAGGGTCCTTCAACCTGGCGTTATTTTCTTGGTGCTTTTACACTATTGCTTTCTTAGGATTTTAGATGGCAAAGCATGGATGTAGTGCTGCAAGAATAGGTTTCTATTTGTACCCCTTGACAATGTGTTATGACATATTTTGTATTGCACAAATCTACTCACTATGAACTCCTCTTAAAGTATATTCAAGATAGATAAATGGACATGTTTTTATTGTTTTAGTTGAAAAGTGTATTATCCAATGACATTCCTCAATTTCCTAGTGGCGTGATTTTGTGCTTCATTTAGGAATTCTTTTCTTTTAAGGGGTTTTGTAAAGTTGTGCATTTTTTTTGTTTTTTTTAATGGTAACCAAAAAGGCAACTAGGAAAGGAGGAATTTGAAAAATGTGTCCTCAGAAATGTCCCCAAAAATATAAAAGGGGACAAAAAAATGAGCATGAAGGATTTTTTGCAGCATTGTGAATAGCTGTAAAAGACTGCTCATCAACAGTTATAACAACAGTACAGTCCATGCAATATGTGGGCAGTCTTGAAAACTCTGGAGCCATATCTGTTGCAGTAATCTTCACCTCTGAAGGGACTTTCTTGCCAAGAATTGTTGTTGCTGGTGCTACTGATGCAGATGGTCCTCCATCTTCCCTCCCTTTGATTGCCAGTTAGAGATGTTTTCTATGTTAGGTTTTAAGATGATACACAAATGTATGTCATACCACATGAATATTTTTCATTCATCTCTCTAGAGTGGATCTTTTCACAGAGTGCGCATTGTACTCATTTTGGAGCAGTTTTGGATTCCTGTTGAGTTTGACTAGGAATGGGTAGTTTTTTGAGTGAATTGTAGTTATGTTCTATTCGTGAGTTCAGATGTTTAAAGTTATTTTTGTTGTGTAAATGTCTGTATCTGTCTGTCAGTTGCTGTCTAAATGGTTGTATAGATGTGTCAGTGAATATGTGAGTCTCTGTATGGGTGAGTGATTGGTTGTCTGAGTATGTGTATGGGTGTCTCAAGGTCTGTGTGGGTGGCTGAGGGGGATGTACCTGCCTGTATGAAAGAGTGCATAGGTGAGTCAGTGGTTGTATGGGTTAGTGAGTGTATAAGTGAAGGGCTGTATAGTTGACTAAGTGTATGTATGGCTGTGTCGGTGAGTGAATGGTTATATCAGTGGTATATGAGTAATTAACTGCATATGTGAAAGGCACTAGAGGTGAGTGCGGGAGTATGTGAGTGTATGTGTGACTGAGTGATTGAAAGAGTGGTCGTAAGGGTGAGTGTGTGCTTGTATCAGTGACTGTATGGGTGAATGAGTATGTGTATAAGTGTATAGGTGAGTGAATGGTTGCGTGATTGACTCCATAGATGATTGAGTAGATGTGTGAGTAGCTCTGTGAGTGACTGACTGTGTGTGACTGGCTGTATGAGTGTATAAGTGGATGTATCGGTGGCTGTGTTAGTGAGTAAGTTGGTATATGTGTAGCTGCATGGGTGACTGAGTGGATCTGTGTGTAGTCCTATGAATCAGTTAGTGGGTGTGTACATACGGATAGTCATACGAGGACTCAGCAATTCCACTGTGTTGGACTTACTGGAGATAACAGGAGTGGTAGTTGGCCCTGTGTGTTAAAACTTTGGCCCTGGGAGGGGGCAGTCCCCAGGGCTGCAGTGGGCCTTACAGGACCCCACATCAAATTATAAATCTTTGCCCCTGGGAGTTGGTGGTCACCAGGACACGCGGTGCCACTTGGCACCACCCACATTACTAAAATACCTTACCCCCAGGACCTGGCCAACCGAGGGGCCTATATGAAACAAAGCATTGGAGCCCATGCTTCAATTTTTACATTTCAGGGAGTTCAGAATCCAGCATGACTCCCAGTAAATTTTTTTAAAATGCTTTTTTGGCCTTGGGGTGCCCCTGTGGTACCCCCCCCCCCAAGAGTCTCACAGGGTCAGGGTGTTTCTACACTTCCCCCATTTCTTTTTTTAATCTTTTTAATGTGACTTGGTTCAACTGAGTTACAAGATGGTTGCTAACACTTCCTACTTTGAAGTGTTGGCAGCCAATCAGATCCCAGCACAAGATAGGGAGAGGTCGCAGATCCTCCCAGTCCCTATATATTTAACTGGGAATTTCTTTAAATTTCTCAGCAACCTCTGAACGGATTTACACCAAAAAACAAAAAGGCAAGTCCTTGTGAACCAACATCCACCTTCCTGCCAAACTGTGTAATTCTGTTTAGCAGTTCGGGCTGTAGTAGTTTCTAAAGTTTGTAAAAAATGGGTACTCCTGACGGTAGTTCCTAAATCAGTTCATATAACATAGATCCAACGACTATAATTAGAAAATACACAGAGAAACAATGCACTACATACATTTGTGCTTAACAAGGCAATAGTTTATTCCCCCTAGGATACGACCCATATTTTACATATCACACGGAACATACTATACGATGGCCGCTACAGCATCATACTATTCCAGCCCTTCATACGTCGGTTTCACTTCTGGGTACTGTAATTCAGTTCCGGTGAGTCAGATACATCCTCGAAAGCGGTTGGCTTACTTAAGAAGCAATGAATAAGCAACATACAGAGGACAGGGACTCTAACAGATGGCATGTAGCTGGTGAGACGCCAGGATTTCGGGATTTCATTACCGGCACGCATCTGACTACATCAGTCTGCACTCGTGAGCCCCATAAACGGTGAGCACACTGTATAACTGGCAAGTTAGATCACTAGGTTATCTCGTGAGAGAGCGCTGAGCTAATCAAATATATTTCCGTTTCATATTTTTTATCATCTCTAAAGGAAAGAAGATCCTTTTTAGCAAATGACAATGGGTACCCGTTAACCACATTATAGGAGACTGGCATACAGCGTCGCTGTCAAAAGCACTAAAAGAGGTATAAACCAGTCAATCAAACTATATCGGTTATCTCGTTCTCCAAGGATTATTCATAATGGTTTTCAAGCATGCCTGTTTCTTTTCGCCTGTTTTTCAGGCCATGCAACATACGAGATCCCCTAGCAAGCTGTTTCTCAGTGAGGCTCCGATTTTTAACATTCAGGTACAATAACAGGCGAGGTTTATTTCCACACAACTTTTCATTTGGAAAGACAAATATTATGTAGAAATTAACATCCTTTCATTAGCGTATTAGAACAGGACCGGGTAACATAGTCAGGTCTTAGTCGAGCCATTGAGAGTAACACTCGTTAAAATTCTTTTGCAGGGTATAATTATAAGCACCATGGTCTGAACAATATAGTAATAGTAGGTAGGGGCAATTTCCTGCATATTTGAAGTCTGTACCTTTTACCACTCCTTGTATACCCAATAAGCAATAGCTTAAAGATGTTACTGTCCTCTCTTATATATTTTAGAAAGTGATTGAATTAAATATGCCTTTGTCCCTTAGTTTAGTCATATCGTCACATACCCATTGAAATCCTTCATAGGGGTTAACTATATGCACAATGGTTTGAACAAAACAGACAGCCGCTATTTCTTTAATAACTTCAGCCTGTGCCTTTCACCACTCCATGTATACGTCATAAGCAATGGCTTAAGGGAGTTATCTTCTTCTACCATATAGTTTGGATAGTGATTGAACTAAATATGTTTTTCTACCAATTATATTCAGATTGAGGTTACCGATAAAGGGAATAGACGGCTCGAATTACCACAACTGTCATCGATATATATATAGGAGAAAAATTGGCGCTGCCTCACGGCTAAAAAACTATCATTCCTGGTAAGGAAAACTTCGGACCCGCCCCTCTAGGTGATGTGATCAGAGCGGTAGAGGTATTTACCTCTCATTGTGGCATGTCGCCCCTGCTCTATTTTGGCATCACTTTTGGGGGCTGTGACGGTATAAAGGAGACCGGAGGAGCAGCTTTTAACAGGAGAACGGGTATTTTGTGACATCGAGCCCTGCAGACTTTGACTTGTCCTTCCATTACACCGGCTCGCCTTGCTTAATCATAAGGCATTGTGGGAGTTGGAGTGCAACGATGTCCGTGAGCACTACAACAGGTGGCCTGCACATCATGGGGGAGGAGCCAAGCAACACCAGCATTTCAAAGCGGCAGGAAGCACAGACCGGGACATTTTGGTCGGGTGTAGGGCGCTGAGGAAGGCGAAAAGTGCCGAAATGCATTCGCCGCCACCGGACCTTGATCTCCATTATTAAAGCCTCTCCAAAGTCTCTCCTTTGTGGTTGTTGCCTTCTTCGTTGTGTGGAGGGCGGTTTTGGATATATATATATATCTATCTATATATATATATATATATATAGAGATAGATATATATATATAGATATATATAGATATATATATGGCTGATCCATCAAGTTCAGTCTTGAGGTAACAGTGAGATCCACAAACTCATATACTTTTTTAAAATAATCTATGATATATAGATTAGGACTAATACAGTTTTACTCTATCCCCCTTTTTTTTCAGCCTACAGAATTTCCCTTAAGAATGCTATAACAGATTCCTGTAGAAATATCAAAGAAGTCAAATGATCCATTATGAGAAAACAAGGTATTGATTAGTGTATACAAGTTTAGAGACACACATCAATATACGTAACTGTGAGATTTGATGGCTTCCCCTCTCTTTGTAATTTTTCTTTACTTTCTTCTAGCCGGTTTTAGGAGGGACTTAACACATAGGTTTTGGGGAAAAGGTTCTTTGATATAACACTGACATGTGATATCAAACGAACTCCATTAATTTGTCTTTTTCTTCTCCTCTTCTTTCTTTCTTATTTAACCATATTTTCTTCAATTCTTTTATGGTCAACATTTTTTCTCAAGTGACTAGTGTTTTTACTCTGTTCTCTTTTGTAAAAATGATAATCTTTGATCTCTCTAAATATTATAGAAAATGAAACAATGTAAATAGGACTAATGTGCACCACTGATAAATGTTTTTATCTACATGTAACCCTTCTAGGTTTCTAATCATATATGTGCATGGCATCCTGATGAAGGCTCCAGCCGAAACGCGCGTAGGAATTATTGTATGGAAAATCCATGCCCCAAATCATGTTGTTCTCATTTTTTAATAGCATTTTACACTGTGTGTAGGATTTAGGAAATGTTGATGAACTTTAAAAAAAAAAGAAAATTATTGTATCCTCTGGAACAAAACAATTGAAGTAATTATCCATGTAAATAATTCTACATTATTTGACACAGAGGTTATTGCTATTTTGTATTTATTTTTTGAAAACATTCCCTTTTCTTCAAATATGATTAACTTATAAAATAATATAAATAAAAAACATATATTTTTGGAATACTTGGTACAAGTATGTCATTGTGTGTATGCTCCTTAGGTCCACTAAGAGAATTATCATGTTCCTAAATTGTTCTTAATTACAAGTCGTTGCTAAAGTTCCCATAGAAATTAACATGGGGGAAGGCGCATATTGGCACCCCCCTTTTTCTTGGCCCGCTTGATCAATCACCCCAAATCTTTCAAGATAGCAGGGAAGTAAATGTTAAACTAATTTTGAAAAATTGGCAAGGATTTATCACACAATGCCAAAGTTATTGGCAAAACAAAAAATGCACTTCCTATGAAATTATATCCTAACTAAATACCTACATGTGTCCACCAGTAGGCAAGATATATATATTCTACATATATCTGGATCATTAATTTACAGATCTGGATAGTGACATCCTCTGAGGAATGCTCGCAAAAGTTTAAAAAAAACCTGCACCCTTTTTTCTTACTTTATCAACAGATCCAAATTCAGATTCATCAATCAGTGAGTGTGCAGTAACATGTCTGTCAGCATGCCAATATGGAGTGTATTCAAACCAGTACTGCTGTTCTACCCGCAGTCTCTTAAGACCTGGAAACTAGCATTTAGTCAGATACTGTGCTGATACACCAGACACTGGAGAAATCAGGGGAATAAAACTAGGAAGAAGGAGGAAAAGCTGGTTTGAGTGAAAGTCACAAAGATGTTTCCAAATTGTGGGAAAGTTTATACAAAGAACAAAGGGCAGGCTGTGATCAGTAGTAGTTGGATTATCTCACGCCAGGTGGCCAACTCACACTGTGCAAGGCCAAAGGTCATGTGCAGTAGTGGTTGGCCTCCAATGGGGATTTGGGAGCAGGACATGTACTGTGGCACAGCCATGTAGCACTGTGCATGGCCAATGGCTGTATGCAACTGGGTTTGTTCACTCATGATGGATTGGGCACATGGCCCGACAACATGCCAGACCCTTGAGTTGCCTCAAGCTGCTAATGGCCTTTGGCCATGCACAGTGTGTTTTGGCCACAGGGCCTGACCAAAGTACAGGCCCTGCTCCCAAACGGCTATTGGCTTCTAAACACTATTGCACACTACTGCTCATGGCCAATTGGACTGGTAAAAGCCAACCCTTGTTGAGCACAACCTACCTTTTTATCTTATTTTTACTAACATGGTGTTTGGTGCACCACAACAGTAATTTCCCAACATTTGAATGCTGGGTTCAGTGGGAATTGGCTGCCTACATCAGGTTGTCAGCACTCAGGCCAAAATCCAAGCCTTGAGGTTGAAAGTAATACACAGTAAGGAAGGTTAATTAGTCTGCGTGCGGACACTTTGCCCTTGCTGTAGGAGACACTTTTGCTTATGAGGTCAGAACTTACCAGGGTTTCGCCTCTCGTTTTTGCCATGTGGTTGCTGTGCACTGCATCTAATGTAACACTTGGTTCACACAATTAGCATCTTACCGTTTTGAAGCATTCACCACAATATTTATGGGACAGTACTTTAGCAGTGCAGGTCATACTATTTGAAATTTGGAACTCATCATTGCCTCGTGTGTCACATCACAGTGTTCCTTTTGGACCATTGGGTAATTCATGTGAACAATTTGGGCTTCAGAATACTCTACTGTTTGTACCACTTTGACAGTGCTACATTGGAATATAATGCTTCATTATTCCCATATTGCCTTGAAAAAGTGTGAGTATAGACGAAACACTTGTCAGCTAAATCGTGTGCTGGGAATCTTTAAAAAATCAATAAAAGGAAAAAGAATTATCAACTGTTGATGCTTTTGGACTAATTTAAATGCTCTACATATAACTTGTCGAATTTAACTATCCACATGTGCTTAGGAATATTTTGGTTTCCAGACTGTGTTTAGTAGTTGTCCAATATTGTTCTTGGATTTGTATACATAGTAATGGATGTGCTGTATCAGCTTATTTTTTTGTGCACAGTAAGGAAGGTGTTGCCGTATTAAAAACTGGGCGTAGAATTTTCAAAAAACAGATTCACTGAAAAAACACAGTTAACATCAAATTACAGTTATGTTTGGTCACAACACATACAAATATGTTGAAAAATACATAATTTGCACAACTACTATACCAACCAAAATTTGCACACCAAATACAATGCCTATCGTCTCACTCTTGCTGTTTCAGATGCCATTACAAATTACCTAAGCGCTATTACACGTAGGATTATGTATCACATTATGACTAACCTTCTTAAAGAGACAATTGTGCGTGTAGTATTATATACAGGTTTCAGTGTGTGTTATTATGTATTGATATTCCATTTGATCAGTTCTAACATATCACTCTAAATTTCATTAGGTCAGATTACATTCCATTTGCCAAATGTCTGTTTATTGGCATATAGATATAAAAAAATGATTCCAAACAATCTGGGCTAGTAGCCATCTCAACATTCCGACAGCTATTCATATATAAATCTGTCACAGTGTCTTACCATTTTGGAATGATTGACTAGTGCGGCTCATTAATAGCCCTTAATGTCTTGGCATTATTCAAGAAGAAAAACAAATAACTAAGGACCCCAACTCCCAATCCCCCCTCCCATCTCCCAATGGTGGAGAAGCAGACCCCCATCCCATGCTACTACGTAAATCTGACCTGTACATTGCATCCGTGTGATGTCTCAATAATTGCAGTCCATTATTCATTAAAAGCCATTTGCTGAACCCTATTATCAAGTCTAAAATTGGAACAGATTTAGCCCTCTCAGTGTAGGTGGACAGACGGCCAACGGGAGCCCCTTTGTGAGGTATGCCACCAGTGGACTCTAATTGTACTCAAAATTCTTATATTCGTCCCTAAAAATTTCCGCCATTCGCTCCATCGTGAGTATTTTCCTTTGAGAATGCTATTGGGCCAGTATGGGTTTCTTTTTTCCTCCAATTAGCCGCTATCATCTTTTTAGCTGCTCCAAAACATGCCCACATAATGACCTTGTCCTCCTTCATTTCATGTTCTAGTGTGGTATCTCTAAGGCCTAGTAAGACCATCTCTATGTAGTTCGGGACAGGGTATCCTAACATATCTTTCATTTGGGATAGGATTTCTTTCCAGAATGGTCTGATTGTCAGGCAGTCCCACCAAATGTGAAGGAATTCCCTGAGGACCCCACACACTCTCCAGCATAGATCTGAGGTGAGGGTGAAACGTTTCTTAAGTTTGGCAGGTACTAGGTACCAGTAGAATAAAATGTAATGTGCCTCCCCCAAGTCGATGTAGTGGTTGAATTTAGTGATATCTGACCATAAGTGTTTCCATTCCCCTTCAATAGTCTCCTGTCAAAGGGTCTGTTCCCATGTAGATTTGTATCAAGGCTGTGGTGGAATTGTGGTGAAAAAGCTTGCATAAAAAGGAGATCATGCCCTTAGTCAAACTAGCTTTCCGCACTAGGTTTTGTACTGGGGTCAGGTCTCTAGTTGATGCATCTCTAACCTGTGGGTGTAGTGCCCAATGCTTAAGTTGCAGGTAGTGAGAGTACTCTGAGGGCGGTACCCCAAAATTCAGTTGACAATTTTCAAAAGAGAGATTGTTATAGTTGTAGAATAGATCGGAAATCACTTTGCATTCTCCCTCTCGCCATGTTGAGCGCTGTGGTAAAGTCCGGGTTAAAGTGTATAGGGGTATTGAGAGATGGAAAAGAGGTCCAGCTCCCGCTCCTATTTAACTCGTCCCAAGTCCTAAGCATTGTCCTGGTAGGAGTGCTAAGGTATGCATTAGCCGGTCTGTCCTTTTTGGATATCCACAGCACATCCAAATTGTCCTGCCCACAATGGCCCGATCCATCTGGAGCCAGTGCTTGTCTGATTCCCGCATTGAGCATTCTGTGATAACCCTTAACTGCGCTGCCTTATAATAAAGCTCGATTTCTGAGAGACCCACCCCTCCCTCCGCTCTTGGTCTCCTTAACATTTGGAAGGATAACCGCACACTACCATCCTGCCGGAGGTAGTGGAGTATCATAGACTGTATCCCTTTTAGATAATTCTTATCTAGTTCTATTGGGAGTGCCTGGAACAGGTAGAGTAGTTTAGGGAGAAGGGTCATTTTGACTGCATGAATCCTACCTAGCCACAAGATAAACAGGGGTTTCCCTCTCTGTAGTTCCTGTTTTACCTGTCTAAGCAGGGGGGAAGTTTGCCCGCAACAGTCCTGCTATAAATGGGGTGATCTGAAATCCCAAGTAAGTTAAACTATGTCTAGCCCATGCAATTGGAGATTCCTCCTGTATTAGTAGCCTCTCTCCCTCTCATAATGTTAAGTTAAGTATCGAAGATTTAGAAAAGTTGGCCCGGAAACCTGCCACTCCCTCAAATGTTTTAACTCCGGTTGTAGTGCTGGGAGGGACTTCCAGAAGCCGTGAGTGTTAATAGGATGTCATCCGTGACTAGTGACACCTTATGTTCATCTCCCCCAAATCAAATCCCTTGAATGTCCGAATTCGCCCTAAGTCTGGCCACCAGTTGCTCAATACTCAGAGCGAACAGCTGTGAGGACAAAAGGCACCTTTGCCTCGTTCCTCGTCCCAGCTCAGCCCATTAACCTGAACTCTAGAGCGCTGGCTTAAATAATTGTCTTGTACCATTCTTAACAACGTTTCTCCAAAGCCAAACCTCTCCAGGGTAAGAAACAGGAAGTTCCAGTCCACCCTGTCGAAGGCTTTGTCAGCGTCTAAGCCCAACACCGTTGCTGAAATTGAACTTGTTGGCTTTTTCGATAAGATGGAGCATCCTGCAGGTATTATCATGCGTATGTCTACCTTTTATAAAACCAGACTGGTCTGGGTGGATAATGTTGGGGAGTAGATTTTCTAAACGGGTTGCTAAAATGGAGGAGTAAAGCTTGGCGTCAAGGTTTAGGAGAGCTATTGGCCTATACGAGGCGCAATGCTGAGGGTGCTTCCCCAGCTTTGGGATTACTGTGATGAGTGCCTCTGCCATGGTGGGGGTGACAGCCTGTCTCATTGCTACATTGTTAAATAGGGTTGTCAGATGGGGCAGTAGTTTGGATGCCTACATCTTCTAAAAGAGGGCTCTTAGTCTGTCCGTCCCGGGGACTTATGAGGTTTAAGCGCTCCAATTGAGAGTCACACTTCCTCTTCAGAGATTGGAGTGTCTAGCTGGTCTGTCCAAGTTTCTGAGATCGTAGGCAGAGCGAGCGAGTCTAAGTAATCCATCTGTGCCGTAATGTCAGTGGGTGTTGCTTTATAGAGATCCTGGTAAAAAGCACCAAACAGAGAGGCTTTACCTGTGTCATCTAATTCTAACTCCCCCTTTGTGGATTCCTCCAATAAACTCACTCATCCTTTTTCCCCTAAGCTGTCTCACCAGATGCGTGCCCACCTTATTCCCCTATGCGTAAGCACTCCGACGAAGACAGAGCAGGGTGATTTCAGCTCTTTGTAGATTTCCCCAGTTTCCTTTTGAGAGAACTCAGCTGGCGCTTAAGGCTATATGTGGGGTTCTGTTTTTATTCCTTTTTTAATTGGGATAGTGCAGCCTCCAGGACCTCCCACTCCTTTGCCCTTTCCTTATTTAGCGCATATGCCATTTCAATACACTTCCCCTGAACGACCGCCTTAAAAGGTTCCTAATTGTTCTGGGGAGATGTGTCACCTGGGTCATTTGTTTGAAAAAAGTCTTTAATCGCTAGTCGTAGTTCGTCTCGGTGCAACTTATCCCGCATCTCTGAGGCGGGAAAATATCATGTAGGGAACCACTGCGTCTTTCCACCCCAGTTCAGGCCCAACGTCACAGGACTAGGGTCAGATAGAGAGACGGGAAGGATCTTAGCTCCCTGGAGTGTGCCCTGTAGTTCCTTGGACATAAATATGTAGTCAAGTCTGGAGTAAGTTTGATGGTCATGTGAATACTACGTGTAATCTTTGGTGATGGGATTGAGAAATCTCCATGTGTCAAAGAACCCCAGGTTTACAAAAGCTTTTTTTAGGGATTTAGGGAATCTGCCTCCTGTGTACCTATACGGCTGACAACTATCGTCTGTAGAATGCCAAGTGAGGTTAAAGTCCCCCATTACGATTATGAGACTCTCTGAAAATCCAATCACCATGTTCAGTAGTGAATTCACAAATGTCGCTTGTCCTGAATTGGGGACATAGGCCAAAACATATGTCACCGATCTACCCCTGAGCTTCCCTTTCACCTTTACCACCCGTACGTCTTTGTCCTTCTGGATGAAATTTGATGTTGTTTTGAAACAATAATGCTTCCCCATTATGCTTTGTTTTGGCGGAAGACCTGTATAAAAGTGAATAGTTTTTGTGTCTAAGCCTTAACTCTTCCGACCTTTTAAGATGTGTCTCTTGGAGCAGCACCACAAAGAATTGGTGGTCTTCCAGGTACTTCAAAATTCTTAGTCAGGCCCTTCACATTCCACGTAGTGATGGATATCATCCTATGAGGTACCTCTGCCCCTTCGTCATGTGCCCCCCTGGACATTCCATATCTGCCGTCCCCACCCGTTACCTCTAATTAATGTATTTTCTCCTCAGACAATATAGATTGCCATGTGGCATGGCATAGCACTGTCTCCCCTTACTCTCTCCCTCTGCTTCTCCACCATCCCCCTACACCCGAACCCCCCTTTACATTTAAAACATAACCAAAATGATTAACAGTGTTGTCCGTGGGACTCTTACGTGTCCTGCTGTTACGACAGTTCTCGTGAAGAGCAGCAAGTGGGGGTTTCGGCCCTCACCCGTCACCTTGCTGTCTTTGTAGCGATATCCAACGTAACCTAGATCAGTTGGAGCGGGAGTCCTTGTTGTATGCTTCATGACAAATCCTGGGAAATGTGATGTATATCATACCCTTCCCCGGACCACTTGCTCTCTAATCAACCTTAGTCTGTGCGTCGCCTAGTGTTAAGCATTCAAAAAGTTCAGTGCATTCCTGCGTTCTGTGTCATAAAGGTGTTGATCACTCCTCATCGTCGTGTGTGCCCTCGTAGGCATAATTTGGCTGAGGCTTGTGTTCATTCTCTGTTGATCGGAGCATTCCTTTAGGCTGATGTGTATTAAAATTCGCTCAAATCATTATCCTCCTGCACTTTGACCATCATGCATGATTTAGGCCTATCCTGCACATTTATAAGTATCTGGCCTCCTCGTGTGTGTCTCTTTCAAGGCAAACCTTCCTTTACCTCTCCTGTCTGCGAATCAGGACCTGGATGAACGTCGTTTAGTGATTGTTTGCCATTTTGTGGAATTGGACCGAGAGAGGGCACTCTTTCCGAACTGTAAGCTCAAAGCCTCATCGTCTGGTATTGGAATATCGAGGCACTTCATACCTTCTTTGAGCTCTGTGACATGACGCTGTTTGTTTTTATATTCGAACGATAACCCAAAGGGATAAGTCCAGCGAAATCCTATTTGGCTCTGTCGGAGCATCTCTGTGAGAGGCCTGAAGGATTGTTTTCTCTGAAGGGTCGCCTGCGCCAAGTCTTGGAATGGGACACAACAAAATCCTTGAAAGGTGATAGAGTCTTTCTCTCTGGATTCTTGTTGGATAGCTTATTTGATCTTCTAGGAATGGAGTTTGACAAGGACAGCTCGGGTGCGATGTCTCTTACCCAGTAGAGCTGGACCCACCCTGTGCGCCCCTTTGATTTTAATTTTTAATAATTTAGGCCCAAGTATCTCTGCGAAAAGGCCTTCCACAAATGACTCTAAGTCTGGACCTTCTACCCCCTCTTCCAGGTCCCTAATGTATATATTTTCCACACCTTGGCCTGTTTTCCAGGTCCTCATTCTTCAATATGGCCAGTTGGAGTAGCGAATGTAAGAATTCCACCTTGTCTTCCGTGGTCTTCGTTCGCTTGTCAAGCTCCTGGGTTTGGGACACCGTGTCCAACACTCTCCTACCGATGGACTCCATTACCTGTTGTAGAGAGGTCTTTTTTTCTGAGAGATACGTTTTCAATTGTGCCATGGAGGCCTGCAGGTCTCTTTTTAGTTCAGCACTGAGCTCTACTTTAAAGTCCTTCAGAGAATTGAGCAGATCTTCCTTGGTCAGGGCCATGACTGGATCGGGGGTTTCTTTCTCCTGATCTTGAGTCTTCTCTTCGGGTGCAAAGTAGAAAGACAACTTAGAGGTTGCCTTCTTAGGTGACATAGATGCGGTCTCTAATAGGAACCAGTGTTTCCACAGTCTCCCAATCCTCTTCTGCTTCTCTCCTGCCACTCTCTAAAAGGGCCCTGTGGCCCCGTAAAGGGGGAAAGAGTGCTTGTGGGGTGACCAATTTGCAGTGGCCATATTAGGGTCAGGCACTCCTTGCGTGTTCTTGCTGTCCAGCTAGAGGAGTACTATCCATTGACCTCCAGTCACATTATGTGTCTGTGTCTGCGCTAAAGTACAGGCTTGCATCAGTGGCATAGGCGTGGTAAAACCGATTTGTGGGCCTTAGTCCGCCATGTTGGAGTCAGGCAATATGAAAGGAGGGCTCCCCACCACATTGCTGGTGCCTCATGGGCCCCCCATTGCTTCCAGCTGCCTTCTGTGGGTAACTCAGTCTTCTAATATGAGGCAGGAGCCGCTGCCTACCTTCAGAGGTGTCAGGAGCCTCTCATCCGCACCAGATCTCTACAAGGCACACTGCTGCTACCCTCAGTACTGAGCCTATCGGCGGTATGTGGGACCTCAGGCGTCTAGTCGTCAGCTTCCTCTGCGCTAGTTCAGGCGGCGGCGCTAGGGGTCGGATAGCGGTGCAGTTCCCGCTACGCTATCCTCAATCCAGTTCTACAGCTCTGGGTCAGTTTACACGGCCGCGCTATGCCATCTTAGGCTTCACCTCCCATCTACATGATCTGTGTTCCCCTGCAGCCGCAGCCGCAGCCGATTGTTCCCTGATTCCGCTGCGATCACCTTTGCTACTGTGGCAATGACGCTTATTGAGCTGTGTTTAGGCTACATTGGGGCTGTAGGTATGCTTACGACAGCCTTGTGGTGATGGAGCCAACGAGTATCACCTCGGATCGGCCATTTTGCGTGGCCATGCCCCTGTTACATTCCATTTGCTGTTTGAGTTATGGTTTACTTGGTTTTCATGCAAGAATTGCTTGAGGAATTCACCATAACTCACATATTTCATTGTATTTTCACTTAACTGTGCAATCTATATAGATATTAATATAAAAATATTTATTCAAGCTTACTGGCATGAAAGAGAGCTGGTTTACTGACAATTGATGAATTTAAATTTCTCAAGAACGAACACCCTGTGAGGCCAGTCGTTTACTTTATTCCCAAGATACACAAAGACACATGCAAACCACCGGGCAGGCCAATAATATCGGCAGGCAATAGCATCATGGAAAATGTAAGCAAATATGTGAATTTCTATTTGCAGTAATATGTAAGAGGTCTTCCCTCTTTCATTTTAGATACAGGTGATCTGCTAAGAAATCTAAAAGACATTGTTTGGAATCCTGGTTATTTGCTTACTTCATTAGATGTCTTGTCCTTATATACGAGTATTCATCATAGGGATGGTTAAAAAGCGATAGAGCATTTTTTAAAAACCAGAGCGATTTGCTATTACAAGGACAACAAAATGTTACTGGCCATTATCACAATGTGTCTTGAGAATAACGTTTTTCTTTTCCAGAACCAAGTGTTTCAGCAGGTTTGGGGTGTGGCCATGGGGGTCTCTTTTTCCCTCAGTAATCCATCACAAACTCCTTTGGGGAAATCATGTCAAACAATGTAATACAATGGTTTCAATACATTGATGATTTGCTAATAATTTGGAGCGGTATGGAGATTGGTGCCCTCCAGTTCATTAAGCAGATACATATTAACAGTCTTAATCTCAAGTTTACCAGCCCGATTTTCAATGTATCTATCGGCTTTCTTGATGTTGAGATTTTTGTTCAGAATAACCAGTTGCACACAAGGTTGTATAGAAAACCCATAGCAGGCAATGCTTTGCTAAATGCTGCAAGTCACCACCCTGCCCATCTGATCCGCAGCATCCCCTACGGGGAGATGCTGCGGATAAGGAGAATTTGTAGCTCTGACCTTGTTTGGCAAACAGCACAGAAAGAATGCTGAGACAGGTTTCTCAGGAGAGGCTTCTCAGTGGATGTGATCAATAAAGCTATGATCAGAGCTAAGGAACAGGTTAGAACATGGACATTGGCTTGTAAAGCCAGCACTAATTCAAACCTGTTATCAGAGTCAACAAAACCTACAGTATTCAACACAAAACTATACGTAGGATGATTAACAGAAATTGGGCATTGGTGAAAAATGACCCAGTCCTAGGTGACAAAATAAGCAGGTCACCAAATATATCATTTAGTAAATCCCGCTCTATGAGCGATGCTTTGGTCAAAAGTAGCCCAGAAGTGAGAGATAATGTGACTTGGCTCAATGCCAGGAAAGGATTTATTAAATGTGCTGAATGCAAAGCCTGCAAACATGGTGTCAGTAAGACTGAATATGTCACGCCTTTCAGAAACAAACCAATCCACATTAGCAAAAAAACGGCATACAAGACTGAATTTGCCCTTTATGTGCTGCAGTTTGCTTGTGGCCTGCGATATGTAGGCAGCATCAAGCTGCAGGTTCACAAATGGATACTCTAGCACATAAGAGCAATCAACAATGGTGATGTAACATATCCCGTAGCACGATATTTCGGGGAAGTGCATGCTAAGAAATCAATTGAGCTTAAATATTTCTTTGTGGACTCGGTCCCACCTCTGAGAAGAGGCAAGGACCGAGAAGCAATGCTGAGAAGGCTCGAGACTAAGTATATCTTGGAAATTGACTGTAAGACACCACATGGTTTGAATTCAAGTGAAGACTTCTTTCCATATTTATAAAAATTCTGGTTTCAATCGAACTGCTTACATCTTTTCAATGTCTCAGCAAAGTTTTTAATATTTAGCTTCTGTATGTTGGCACTAACTTTGCACATGTGAACCTCAGGGTTCCCTAGGTGACACTTTCATTTGCACTGGCACTTTATTAGTGGGCATGGAATGATTGATCCAAAGCCCACATGGGCTATTTTAGTTCATAATCACAATTGCAATAATTTGGCATTGAGATGCACATAGTTGAACCGTGTTAGATTGGGAATATGCCATTATTTATATGATAAAGTTTACATTTGTTTCACTTTTAAATGCATTTGTATCCAATCTGTGAGGTTCCTATTACCTTTTTATTCTAGCATATGTTATGAGCATTGCATGTATTTATCTAATATTTATATATTTATTTACATATTTATTGATATTTATATATTTTACTGCTCATGTTGCACCATATTTACTATGCCAACTGTAGTTCATAATATGTTGGACTGACTTGCCATCGTGAACATAATTGTTACGACTTTTTTTCCATGTCTATGAATTCTATAGTCACGGTTAGCAGCACTGTCACTTTAAAAAGGCTATGTTTGCTCCTCTAACATGTCATGTGATCAAGGCCCCACGAGGGCTGAAACACGTTATGGCCGCAGCGTTGCACAGGATTAAATAAACAAAATTGCACTATATCTTGGGGTCGCTTTGTCTTTTCTACGAATTAAGGCTATATATATATATATATATATATATATATGTGATCAAGGCTTTGGGCCGAAACGTTATGGCGACAGCTGAATAAAATCTAACCAGCATCCGAAATTTCTGGTCCGTGTCTGTGTCCAAAACGTGATCGGAGTGAGAGCGATTGCGGGAGGAGATGGAGGTTGTTTGATATATATATATATATATATATTACACTGTTAGTGATGGTGAATTATTCTGCATAAATATTTTTAATCAAAGAGAGAAACTGCCAGAATTTGGCCATGCCACAATTTATACAGATTCATTCATTGGCCAAAGTAAATGGTACACCAAAAATCACTGAACAAAATTACTCATTGGAGCAAGTACTCACAAGCTCCGTGATTGAATAATGAGGATGGGTCTCAAAAGAACCATTTTTAATGATTTCCTGAGTTTGTAAGTTTTATTTCCAATAACGTATGCAGATTCTTTAGTAGCCCAAGAGTACTTTAAAACTGTGAACAATGTTTTTCTGTTTCTGAAGATGTTATTTGTAGTGATCTTCCATCATCTTGGTCTTAATTCCAGGATTTTCATTTTCGCATCACATATTAGTGGTGAAATGCAATGGACAGATGTAGAGCTAAGGGTAGTTCTGGTACTCAATTGGTTTCAGCATCTCTACAGGGATATTTGCAGAAGCTCCTGTGGTGTTTGACTTCTTTGAGCATTGTTCAATTAGGAATTGCTCAATCTCCTTTTGGTGCTTTTCTTTAAGGTAACACAGTATGGTTGATGTTCCAAAAGAGTATTAACCCATTTGCCATTTACTGACCTTTATGTCACACAGTTTACATGCTACACTTTGGGCATTAAGTTTCTTATCTCCAGGGTCCTGGCGAATAAATTCCAAATAATGGGATTTTAAGCAAGCTGTCCTCACTGGTAAGCGGGAATAAAGCACCTTATTGTTAGGAGGTCTGGTGTGCGACGTGCTTCTTTGAAAAGTCTGCAAAGGAGTTTGTGTTGGATTTAAGTGGGGTGCTCCATCCCCACACGCCGAGGCTGCCCTGCTGAGGTTGAGGATCTCTAATACGGAGTACAAAGTGGTGAATGTTCAGCACTTCACCAGGAATAGGTACGGATTGTCCCAACCATTGAATTGGAGGTCAAAGCGTGGCAAGGGAGAGTGAAGTGTTTCGTTCACATGGACATTCGACCATAATGTGTTGCAAGAAATGATTTTAAAGAGGTTGCGAGTCTTTTTGAAGAGTTTGATAAACAGCACCTTTTGAAGTACGTAAAATAAGTTATGAATTCAATGTACCATATAAAAATAATTGGAAAACGAATTGCATACAGAAGGTAAAAATCATAAAACTAAGAGACTGTCAAGGTGCATTCTGGTGATTGCTGTACTAAGAGCCCACATGGAGATCAAGTAGTCTCAATTAGGCGTATAAAAACAGGAAGTTATGCCACAGTCACTTGAAAACTCACCTGTGATCAAGGCTGAATGGAGGCCGAAACGCATCAGGACTTTTGGGATTTTAAGCAAACTGTCCTACTGGTATGTGTGAACAAAGCACCTTATTGTTGGAGGTCTGGTGGGCGGCGTGCTACTTTGAAAAATCCGCAAAGGAGTTTGTGATGGATATATATGTATGGGTATATATATGTGTTGTCTGATGACATGAGCTATCACCAAACCACCCATCTTCTGTGCGAGAGACTTAAAAAGGGGATCAAGTGTTGCTCAAAATAATGTTTCACATTTGGAATCCTGAAGAGAAAACGTTGGATTATCTGTTCAGGCCGGCACTCGGGTCAATAGACCAACAGTTGTTTTTGTTTACTCTGGCCACAAAATGTAAGTTTCATGATGACTGAAAGTTCTTTAGGTTTTCACGGAGGCTGTGACTTTCTCTATCACACAGTATTTGGTGCCTCACACTTCAGTAAAGTTATTATTAACCCTGGGCATAGCACTATGCTACACTCGCGTAGTTTACAAAGTTTCCGCTACTTCCGCTACTGCAAACACGTGTAGCGTAGTGCAACCGTCATTTTTTGCTTGCTCACGGTCCTCAACGTCAAGTTGGCGACCGCGAGCAAGCAAAATGACATCCCGGTGAGACTTTTTCCTCGTTTGAGATCAGCAACATTAAGTTGCTGATCGCGGGCGTGGAAAATAAACCTCCCAGCGAGATTTGCAACATGGGGAGGTCAAGTTTCTCATTGCGAGTTGTTGCGTATGCTCGCTACCGATCGCGATGAGAAACTACCAGTCCGCGTTGAGAAAGTTGCAGCTCGAGTAAAAATCTACTAGAGGGGCAGAAAACTACATCTCACTCTGTGAAAAATGCCGTTTTCAATGATTGCACTGTGCAATCATTGAAAACGGTATCTTGCACAGTGCGAACAGCCTACTACACACTTCACGTAGCTACGCATAGCACTACTTCGCGAACTACGCCCAGGGTTAGTTATTATAACATAATGTATTTAATAATTCTAGTCCCAGCTGTTGTTTCAAATACCTGGTCACTAGATGGGAATAGGTTTAAATTGTTTACAATAAATCAGCAACAATAGAAACTATACATTAGAATTTCTTTAAAAATGTATTCCAACTTAAAATTAAACGTCTGCTGTCTCTGCCTTAAAACCTTGCGCCTTTTAGTCTGTACTCATGACTGGAATTGAACATCATGAGATTATGTGTGCTGTAAAAGAAAAGGGGGTCAAGCCAAGTATTTGCCTATCCCGAGATATTGACATGAAAACCCCTTCTTGAACCCACTGTTGGTGCGTTTACTTAAACTCACATTTTATTCCTTCCCTGACTCTTCTCTAATTGTTATTAACAAAAAATGTCCGCATATACCTTTAACAATTATGGGATAACTTAATTTGAAAACTCGTGAAATGATGATATTAACATAATGCTGTTTAACGTTGTTTTGGTCCTTGCACTAATGTAACCTCCTTGTTGTTAATTCTTAAGAGTAAACATGCTGCAAATTACAAATCACTTTAATACTTGATTTAATTCCAGATAAACATATTAGTATTAGCATAATCACGGCTGAAAAAAACAAGCAATTCGGAAAACAATGTTCAGTATCCTATAAAAGAAAAACAGAGGATTACAAAAACAGGATCACATCATAGCCTTTCTAATATATACATTTGAGTGTGATGCTGAATTTTCTGCAATGAATCTTGACAGAAAGGCTCCAGTACTTGCAAATTAAGGCAATTATTCACTTAAGTGAGCATTGGATCATGCAATCACAAGGTGGGGTGGGGATTAATCAATACATTTTACAGCCTTTGCCAATTCTCTTTACTCAACACTAGAACACATAACAAATATAATTAAAAAAGTCTTAGAGTGTAGAAAACAACTTATACATGGTTTATGTCCTGATAAATGTTTTGGCGCCGTATCTGATTTTTGCTCTGCAGGAAGATTATTTTTCAAAACTGCTTATAAAAAAAATCTTTTTTTGTGCTCAGAGCTTATGTTGACGGCTGCTGACGAATCCGTTTAGAAATTAATCAAATATTAATGTCCCCAAGAAATAATGTTTTTTGTATTCTTTGGTCCTGTACTGTGCCTGCGTTTGCGTTTTCAAAAGTATTTTTGCAATCTATACATGTTTAACTGCTTTTATTAAAGGGTGTAGTGCCTCTTGATGACTGTCCTATGACATTTGCTAATCCCAAACACAATGTGCTTTCAACACCGAAGGCTATGTTTAATTTCCACTTCTGCCTTTGCTCTTACACTACGATCATTCAACTGTATCTGACATTCCTTTTTAAATTATGTCAGTGATTTTGCCTCCCCCAATATGCAAAAATGCAGTTATATGCTTAATATCGCTTAAAAAAGAATAATTTATCATATCTTAATAAAACACATTTCACCCTTGCCTGTTGGGGGTACCTGAAAGTCTATACAAAAGTGGTCGCACTTTCTGGCACACCAGTGAGAGAGTTTATGGCAGCTGATGTGGTTTCACGAATATCAGATTAATAGTGTGTTTATGCAAATTTGCACAGTTATGTTAATATGGAAAAAGTTGATGCTAACATGAAAAAAGATACATTCATTTGTGAGAATAAAACCGTGTCTCTATTTACAGATTTGCCTGTTGTGAGCTTCAAATCAACCCTTACACGCAAATACGTAGTCAGGCAATCTCTGAGACGTAGGCCAGAGGTTACTGTTTGGTGGCTCACAAGTGGGGTCACATGAGCCCAGCAGACAAATGCACAAATACAAAACCTTAGATAAATCCCACAGATAAGTGCAGCAAAACTACAGTGGCCCCAATAAAGCACACATGGCCAGAAGGGGTGTGCACACTCCTAAAACACAATACCGTCAGATGCCACATGAGTTAGGAACATATAGCCAATTAAGACACAGCAAACGCAGTGATCACATGTGCCCCATGCTGGATATCTAGACATGTTACCCACTGGCCACATTGTGTCCTTGCAAGGTCGAGGCCCACCTTCATTTGCCATTAGACAATTCATTAATGACTCCAAAGGCAGCAGCTTAAATTCCTCACCCTGTATGGATCACTGGAAATCGCCTTGCGATGAACTGTATAAAAGGAGGCTGCAGACCACTTGTAAGTTGAGACAGTCCTCAGAAATGCACCTGTAGCTGTTCTCCCATCGCTATGTTTAATTAAACAAACGGTTCCTGTTTTGCCAAATGCCTATTGTCTCTTCTTTTTTCATGGAATTTTGGGCCTAATTTCGATTTTGACAGTGTGAGAGAGGGCCGCAACCCCAACAACCAGCTCTCACACTGCCAAAGTCAACCGGCGCCCACCCATCAGATTATGACTTTCCTCATCGTTTTTATTTTTTACTTTAAATACCTTCGTTGGTTAAATTTCACCAAATTTAAATTTTCAACATCTACATCACAAATACAAAAATTCTTACTTTTCACAAAACATTACATCTACATATTCATCATCATTCCATAAGCAGTCACTCAACATATCAGACATTCAACCACTTCACACTCACATACACAGCCACACAAAGTTATTTACAGTTCAATACTAATTACAATAATATACAAAAACCATGGACATTAAATTTATCTAATCTCATAAATTTGGAGCAAATTTTTTTTTGATTTGAAGATCCTATGGCTCGACAAACCATAATTCGACCATAGTTTGTCGAGCCATAAGAATTTTTGTATTTGTGATGTAGATGTTGAAAATGTAAATTTGGTGAAATTTAACAAACAAAGGTATTTAAAGTAAAAAATAAACAAAGAGATTAATTTAGACTAAACAAGAAGTCTTGTACCCACATTGTGTTCAATTCTAATGTGCTGTGGTGAAAAGAAAAGAATTTAGGAAACAGTATTGGCAATTGTTTAGTTTTCTATAGGTCAGTGGCTTGGCCTCACTGTTGGGAGGCCAAACCAAGTGGTGTTATTTATACAGGAACAGTGGTGCATGCACATAGATGGGCACAACTTGTGCCACTCTGCATGCACCCTCGATCACAGGGGCCCTCTTATTTTCCTAATCGCCAAACTTTTTATGTCGGGCTCACCGACATGAAATATGTGCTGGTCTGGAATGTCGTAATGTGATTGGTAGTGATGCAGCAGCACCGCCAGCATATTGCTGCCTCAGACCGCTATGCACCGCAGAGGGATCGAGGATCCCCAACGGTTGCAGTGATCCCATGGCATTTCAACCACTAAAGTTGCAATATGGCAGTAGGACTGCTGATGCGGTGGTAGCAGTGGGGTTGATGGTCCAGAGACCGCCAAACTCTTAATCAGGCCCTTCATGTTCAAGTAACATTTTTGCAAACAAGTCAGGAGCTGATTGATACCTTGAACCTGAATGCAACCATAGGAAGGAGACCCCACCCAAATGGATTCCCATTTGCGGATCAACGAAGGTAAGCAGACACCGCAAGTTCTGCTGAATTCCCTGGGCGGAGGTCCGTCCTGAATCAGCCATCACAGAGGGTAAGAAACTACTCAGAAACTAATTTAAAGCATATGGTATGATATGGAGAAGTGCAAAAAGATAACCCGAGTACCCTGCCACTACAGAATCTGGCATATTACCTATTTTATATGTCCAGCTGAGTAGTTACTAGTTAGGCGGTCTCAGCGGCGATTCCATGGAAGAAATCTTTTTTGTTAGCATGCTAGGAAAGGTGAAAATTTATTGTATAGCCCTTTAAGATTCCCAGGATGCGATTCTGTGTTAGAGCTATCTGATTGGGTGAGCGGGCACTTGAATTTCATATTTTTTAGTCTAAAAGGTTTTCTCAGTGCTACTGGATTCTTAACAATGTTGGTATCTGAAAGGAGGGAGACGTGTTGCTTGCTTAGACTGCTGGGTATGACACAGATGGTATGCTTGGCCCCTGGGTGTGATGCAGGGTGTGATTTAGACATTAGGGAAAAAAGATTTGGACCTGGGAAATTAGGTATAACTTGAGTGTGGCCAAGAGGGGCCTGAGGTTCCCAAATAGTTCCTTTTTTTCATATTGATTACTGGCCAGACTGCCAGGCTCACTTAATGTTGTGTACCGCACAGAGCTTCCCCTGTTTAGTATGCGCTAGGAGCAGACTAAGATCATTTTTGACAAAGTTGGTGTAATATACATTTGATGCAATGGTGCTATCATATATTGAAAACTGTATATTGTGCACAAATTGATATCACTCAGATACTGTCCTAATGTTTTTCTCGCCTATGTTTCAATACTTCATATGAGGGTGCTGTTATTCATTGTAAACTGTATTTTGTGCAAAAGTTGATATTGTGCAGATACTGTTTGTATATTGCATGTTATTTACCTATTTTCATCCCTTCATACACAATTGTATCTGTGTTTATTGAGTTGTTTACGTTTAATTGTTTAATTCATCTGTGAATAGCGCTGAGCTCACAGTACATAAAATTGTAAGAGTGCACCATGTACGTTTGTCCGCACATTTAGAGCAAACTTTGTACTTTGTCCACAAAACCACAAAAATTGTCATGGATTCCCCATTAAAACACATGAACACCAGATTCCCACAGAGGCAAAGAAACATAATTAGTTTCCCAAGAATGGCATGCATACACAAAGGCACACACATTTCCCTGGGCCAAGGAGGGATATATTTGACACAAACTCAATTGAGCATACTAAATCATACATAAAAATTGAATTTACAGGTCCAAAGAGAGACAGGAGAGAGGCATCACTAGAGTTGTGGGCGAACTTTGAAGAGGCCCAGAGAAATAGCCCTACACTCCAGATAGCAAGCAATGCGTCAACACCTCCATCACCATATAAAGGAATGGAGGCGCTAATGCCAGCTCCCCCTCCAATAGGATACTCCAATACACCAATAGTATGAGCCAATGTGCCTCCTACAGAAAGACAGGCAATTAGGCCCAAGCATAAGGAATCAAAGGCCAGCACGGCCAGACTCTTCTTGTGCAATCAAGTGCCTTGAAAAAGTCCCCAAAAGCTCGACCCCTTTGTTTACCACCTCCAGCACATAGGACCTCAGCAGCAAGGAGAACACACACTCCCACTGGTTTGAGCAAACACTCACGAGTGACACTGAGGTTTGGGGTGGTTCTAGATAGTGATACAGTGAGTTGGGAAGAGAAAGGGAGTCCCAGTCCCCTGGGAATTAATGACAAGGGTGAGACTACAGGATTTGCCTAGGTAGACAAGGAGACAGCATATGTGCGAGTTTGAAGGAGAAGCCTGGCCAATAGAAAAAGGGCATAGCTCAGAACAAAGGAGGCAATGCAGATATGGTGAGTAAGAAAGGCATGAGCTGAGGTAAGAGAGAGAAAAAACACACACCCAGGAAGTACAGCAAGAACACAGGGCAGTGCACTCTTCATGCGAGGGATGGGGAGTAGATACAGGGCACCTATTGAGAAAGAATTGGAAGCATAAATGAATGAGCGGCTTTTAGCAAGGATCAGAACCTCACCAATCAGTTGACAAAAGAGAGTGGCTGACTGGGAAATAAAAGACCAAGGCAGCCTGGTACTAACCCAACCAAGATGCAGGAAAAATAAGATGACGCCCCTTTGTGTGCACAAGAGGGGAGTAGCAACGGGGATCCATCTCAAACCGGCTTTAGAGCTAACAATAGCACCGAGGCAACGTTGCTGGCAGTGTCGGACAGTATCAGATGCTCCACTGATCACTGCTTGACTTGTCAGCAGCGTTTGATACGGTTTCCCACGACTGTCTGCTAAACACACTCCTGAGTAAAGGAGTGCAATCAACAGCACTGAACTGGATTCGATCCTTCCTGAGCAATCGTACCCAGGCAGTGCATATGGGTCAGTTCCACTCAAAACCCAACACCATCGGCTGTGGGGTCCCCCAGGGGGCCTCATTGAGCCCCACTCTTTTCAATGTCTATATCTCATCACTGGCCGACATTGGAAGGAAGTGGGGCATTGGGATATGCTCTTATGCTGATGATACACAGCTGATGGTGGCAATGGATGAAGGGCCTGAGACAACAAAGAAAAAGCTTCACGACTGTCTCTCCGAGATGGCCCAATGGATGCACAACCACTGCCTAAAATTAAACGCCGGCAAATCGGAGATTCTCTTGTTCGGGGGAGCCAAACTTATATGGGACGCCACATGGTGGCCACCCACACTAGGACTGGCCCCCGCTCCAAAACAACATGCGAGAAACTTGGGGATCATCATGGACGATGCCCTGTCCATGAAGGACCACGTCCGATCACTCTGGGGCAAGGGTTTTGCCATACTCAAACTTCTCTCAAAGATATTTCCCTGGATACCCCTGGATTGCAGACGCTCAGTCACCCAAGCCCTACTGGTTAGCCGCCTGGACTATGGCAACGCATTATTTGAAGGGATGAACGAACAACTCTTCTCCCGCCTTCAGGTCTTGCAAAACCAGGCGGCCAAACTGGTCTGTAATAAAGGCAAGCGAGACTCGGCATCGGAATGCCTAAAGAAACTTCATTGGCTACCGATGCGCCAGAGAGCTGCCTTTAAACTACTAAGCCACACGCACAGAGCTCTTCACAAAACTGGCCCCACAATTCTCCAAGGGAGGATCGACTTCTACGTTCCCAACAGAAATCTACGTTCAAGTCAATCAGCTCTGGCCAAACCTAAGCGTATTTACAAAGTCAGAACAGGTGGCCGCGCCTTTTCCTACCTGGCAGCCAGAAGATGGAATGACCTACCTTCCGACCTTAGACACACCACAAACTATCTTCAGTTTCGACAAAAACTGAAAACCCACCTTTTCCCTAAAACGTAACCCTTCCCTAAAACACAACCCCCCAGCAATGCCTCGGTAGTCTCTCTTGGTTCATAGCGCCGTGATATCCCTTGGGATGAGTGTCGCGCTTTATAAATACCGAAAATAAATAAATAAAATAAAGACGTGCACTGCTCCACGTGAGCACACAACAAAGATAAACTAACTCCAAGGGAGAAAGTAGCAAGAGAGGAAGGTGAGATCTTTGTGCACACAGTCTGCCACATATTAGCCTACAGGACTGAGGAAAGGGACCAATATGATAGACCATGGCTGAAGAAAGTATCATTTGAGCCAGAGGAGATCGCTATTGTGGAGGATTTCATCCGACATGGAGGGGGAGTCCCCAAATGGAACTTCCCCTAAATGTAGGACTGTCTAAAAAGATGAGAAAGCCAAGTTATGGATGAACCCCATGGTTTACCCCCCGACCTGACCTTCCCTCCACCATCCCCCATCCTCCCCCCCTACTGTAATGATTATTGTGGTTCAACCTGTGCACAAGTTATGTTATTTTGTTCTCAATAAAGAATTGCAACACAAAATAAAATCAGTGACAGAAGCTGCACTGATAAGCAGGAAAGGGAGGTAAGGTGGTTGACTTCCTGCCAAGTGTCAAATCCAACGAATCATGGCACAGATCTCATGCTGTTTTCAGCAGGAGTGCAGTTCCAGGATTGTTTTGAGTAGGCTCACATAGGGCTCATTTTCAGGCTGGGAGCCTATTCCAGCAATCCCATGGATATTTCAAAGCGCCGGGATAACTGCCTCCGAAGTGCGCATGTCAGGCTGGCCGTCGTAAGGCAGCTAGCCGACATATGCACTCTTCATTAGTAGTATTCTGCACTCCCAGGAATCAGCCCCAGCTTGATACTAGCGCTATAACATCGCTGCCGGTGGCACACAGACAGATAGTTTAATAAAATGGTAATACCCATTTTAATAATTAATCTGTGTTTACTTGCTGCACTCGCATCAGGTGAGGCTACACTCCTCCGCTCTTCAAGAGAAACCGCCACTGCTTTTTATTCATAAGTATGGGTTATGAAACCTCTAACCCCACTTCAAAGAATTTCCTAAATATACCCGAGTACTAGACATGTAGGTGTAAGGATGAATTAATTGTATACAATTGTCGCAAGTATCAGCGTGTTTCTGTAAATGGTTGTCTTTTATCCCTGGGGAATATCAAAGGAATATATGATGATACAACGAATTCCGTTGCAACGCATGCCTTTACCACGCATGCGTTACAACGGAATTCGTTTACCACGGATAAACATTACCTCGAATAATTGCGTGGTGACGTCATACGTCGTTAAGAGAAAACGGCATTTTTTTCCGATTTCTCATTAACGACGCTGACGCCGACGTGACTTATGGTGAGTTGTTTTATTTGGGGGGGGGAAACCCCCCCAAGCCCCCCTTTTTTTCTTTTTACCTTTACCACATATGCCTTTACTACAAACATCGTAGTATAGGTATGCGTGGTAAAGGCATTAGTGGTAACCACGGATGCGTTGTACTGCATGCGTGGTTAAAGATTTCGGGGAAACGGCTTCGTTGTAAAGGCCGTTTCCCATATCAAAGGGTATGTTGTGAGAGTGTTGTATTTTTAAATCATTGTTGATTACCATTTTTAAAATTATTTTCCACATTAATTTATTGTTTAATTGTTGTTCATTTACATTACATGATGTACATATAGCTTTGCCATCGTGCAGAGTTACTCTGAGAATCATTCTTTTTGTGCTATTTACCTGGCAACACGTTCATTTGCTTTTTGGCACATACTTTCACTTGTTTATTTGTGGTTAATAACGTATTGTGTTGTATTGTCAGGCTTAATCACTTTCTGCCAATGCTGTTACTGCCAGTGTTATCTTTATCGTTTCTAGTGACAGATTGTAGAATTATGGCCTTAACAATCAGCTCAATGCCCATTGAACAAAGCAGTTCGATTTTTAGGGCTCAGGTTACATTTGAGATTGTCGTTACTAATGTCTGAGTTACAACCAATGAAGTTTCAGTTTTCCTCTACACTTCTTATTGGCCTCATCCAGGGCGTCATTGAACCAATGAAGTGTCAGCTTTCCTGTGCAATTTCGTATGACGTTGTTCAGGTCTACATTACAACTAATGAAGTTTCACTTTACTGCTACACTTTTTGAATTTTTTTCGGTGTGTGGGTTCCAACCTATGGTTTTATCTCTCACTGAATGACAAGCAATGTGGTGTCATGTTCGAGCCATAACAATACGTCTTCATAAAAAGCACCTTTCTTATTGGTGTAGTGCGGCGTTTTGGGAGATAGCAGAGTAGCAAGAGAAGCGCAGAACATTACATGCTGGCTTCCTGAGCAGGACAATCACTACTCTCTATAGCATGGAAGAAACATAGAGGTATGTTCCATACATTCATTTACAGTTCAATAAATAGCTATCATTTTGAAAGTGTAACAACAAAATAGAAGTGTAATCTTTTGTGCCTAGAGCCTTTACTTATCCAGCATACTACATTCTATGATAGGGACAAATGTCCATAATATTGTACGTCACAAATTGTGACAGAGTACGAAGAGCGTTCCTGTCTGTTCATCTTATTCAGCTTGCTCCTGGGGTATGTGGTAAGTGTGAGGGAAAAGGCGGTAATGTGGAATAAGGTACAACTCTTTCGTAAAAAGGATACATAAGCATTTGGCTGAAACAGGGTTATTAACCTCACATTTGGAGTTGTCCGCTATCAAAAATAGCTATGTTTACTTGCAAAACCAATACTTTGGACTTGGTGAAACCTAAGATTACTTTACAAAGCCATTCCAAATGCAGTTCCACAATCGTCACTTATGCAATTAAGTGTGCAGAGCATTTTGCGAATTCAAACACTGTGTTTTGCAAAATGATAGGGTTTGCAGTAACCTAATGACCTTGGGATATATATTCAGCCTATTCGGCCAGTAGGAGAAGCCTTTCCAACTTTCTAAATGGATTTAATGACCCATGCTAAATCGCCATTAGGAAGAGGTGTGAAAATGGCATCCCCTCCTAAATGTGATTTGGCACAGCATATATGAATAGTTTGTGATTGCAATTTTGGTCACAACCCATTGATCAGGTACCAATACCTCAAAGGTGGTGGTACATAATTCACATGTAAATAAAAATTTCTATTCAGTGGTGTACTTTTGGTGCTGTCAGGTGACAATGGGGGAGTAGGCAGTCAACCTGCAGTGTACCTAAAACAGATTTAAAGGAAGGCTGCTATAAAAAAAATGATTCTGATTTAGGAATGCAAACACAGAGACACCGGTGGCTCCTCCCTTATGGCGGAGGAGTTTTGCCACCCTGCCAGCAAAATTTGAAAAATAAAATGATAATAAAACAGGTTTATTTTCATTGTATTTTTCTTCATAGGGAGGGCCGAGATTTGGGGCGGGCCTGCATGACAACTCATGGAGGAGGAATGATGGACACTGCTGCAAGTGGTGTGCATGTGAGTTTGGCTGGCTGTCTTAGGACGGCCAAACCAACATGCGCACTGATGTGTATCCAGCCCAAGCTGCACTGCTGGGTTAGAGACAGCAGGCACAGGCTCCCAGTCTCTCTGGGAGTGCAATTCCAGGCCGCTCTTGCCAATCCCTGTGTTTCTCTCATGCTTCCAGAAACATCTAGATTGGCCGTAGAGGAGTCTGGCAGCTTCAGCCAGTGCTGCAGTGGAGCCAGAGGAGCAGAAGAGCTGCAATGTAGCAGGAGTTAGGTAAGTTCTTCTTTGTTTGTGTTATTATACGTTGTGTTGTTATTGTCGTTATCCTTAACCTTTTCCGTGCTGATGACGGAACCGCTCCGTCATCAGCCACGGTGGCGCTGTGCTGATGACGGAGCGGTTCTGTCATGGCCCGCCCGACGCGCCTTCTATTAAGCGGGCGGGGCCATGACGGAACTGCTCCATCATGAGCACAGCTCAACTGCGGCTGGAGACAGAGCGGTTCCGTCACCAGCATGGGCGCACCGCGCGGCCCCCCCACCCCCTAAGCGCTGCGGCGGAATAGCCGCCGCAGCGAAGGTGTTAACCCTTCCACGCTGCCCACCACCTTTCCCTGACACCAGCCACTACTTCACAGCGATGGTGATCTGTTTTTCCTTGCCAGCCAGCCACCAGCTAAACACAGGGAGTCATCGACACTAACCCCCTAATCGCGAATGTGTCCGCAAAAAAGTCTGTGCACAATTTATCACCCCATTTTCTTACCTGTCTCTTGGTACATCTGGCCCTAGGTGCCCTTGCAGATTTTTATATGTGGTTTAGACAATGCAAAAATGTAAAGCGTGCACTACACAGCAAAGTCGCATCAGGTGTAAGACCTCCAAGGCGCCTTTGGTACAGCGCTTCATATAAAAACGACGCATTGCAAGCGATATGCTGGCAAGATGTAGAGAAACTGTCTTGTCACCACAGTGTTATGATGGGCTTTCAATACTTAATTATTTTGTTAGTGAATGGATGAATACATTCTACGCATTTGAATGTGGACTCAATGCTCATTCAAAATGCACCTTTTGCTTATTTCTGGTTGACTCTGACTTCCAATGTATTGATATTTCTAAAACAATGAGAGCATAAAACACGCGTACATAAAATACTTTTATATATATTCCGGATTTTATAACATCTAAGGCATTGCTTTTCACGTGGAAACAATTCTTTCCTTAACGATCTACTAAAAACAATACTATTTTCCTACTATTCCATTGTAAACAATATAATTTTACATCTTTTAACTTATGATGACAGACGGAGACATTTTTATTATTAACTAGATTTATACCGTTAGACAATGTCCTGAACATGCAGACATCTGAGTTCAAATGTCGAATTTATACAATTTTTGAAGTGAAATCCAATATTGCTATACTTTGCAGGAAAATGCAGCCACTCAGGTTGGCTGTTTATTTATTTTGCTGCTGACATGGGCAGTGTTTTGTACCTTTACCCTACGAGAAAAAAGTCTCCTGCACTGACTGTGATGGCAGTTGTTTCTATTCTGGTTTATTTATTACGATGATCTAAATTGGTTCTCTGAAATAGAAGGACTGGGTTTGCTGATATGTTTTTAATGAGCATCCACTTCCCTTTCCATTTTGATGGGATCGAGCCAGGAGCATTCATCTTGAAAACATTTTTGCTCCAGATAAACAAGCTTGACTTCTTTTCTTCAAACCAATGAGCCTGTTTACAAAGGTAAAATTACATATGTGAATTCACTCACAGTTAAAATTACTCCTACACCTAGGTGTAAATCTGCACGTTTTGTGCTATTCATAACTTCCTAGCTTACATATACATTTAAGTGTACACCTCCAGAGCTCAACCCTCTGAAATCGGGGATGGATACACGCAAGTCTGAATTTACATACAAGTGGAGGTCTTTGCCACTAGGGCAGATATCTCTATATGGGAACGTTCATGAGGCATTAATAACGTTTATTAATACAAAAGTAAAAATATTTTAATGACACATATTAATATAAAATACCCTACCTTCAGCTAATTAAATAAAAAGCTACAGTACAATAATAGTCAACATATAATATTATTAACTAATTAAATGCATTACGATGAAATGTTTTAATTTATTTTATATCTACGTTTTAAACTAAAATAAAAAAATCCACCCTCATTATCATTTTTATTTTTAATTGATATTTATTACATTTAATTGAAACTTAAGTGTTAAATTAATGTAAATTGCATTTTATTTCTTTTTATACAAGTTAAAATATAGTTGCATTTTTTTAAAATAATTTAAATAAACTAACTATTACGTTTTAAAATATCTATCCATGAGTTTCTATGGTACTGTGTTGTAGTTCCTGTGAGCGGCCTTGAGTGATACTTGGCTTATTCCAAGATTGGGCTGTGGTAAATTTACACCTGGTTTGTGAACGTAAGGCTGTAGTAACTTTAGAGTCATAGGGGCAGATTTACAAGCCCTGTGTGCCACTTTGGCACCGCCGTTGCGTCACTTCTGTGATGCAGCAGCGGCGTAAAGCTAGCGCCATGCTGCGGGGGATTTACAAAGTGACGCATCTAGGGAGATGCGTCACGTTGTAAAGCCCTGCACCACATGAAACCTGACGCAGGTTTCAAGTGGGCACACTGGCGCAGGGTGGGCGTTCCGGCGCAGGAACGCTTTGGAAAAGTGCCTGAGTAAAATCTACAAGATTTCACTCAGTCACTTTTCCGACCCTGCTGCGTCAAAACCTTGCGCCTGCTTGAAGCAGGCGTAAGATGTATTTATTTATTTTGTGTTTTCTATAGCGCAAACATGACCCTACATAGGTTGTCAGAGCGCTTTACAGGAGCATTTCAACAATCCGAAACGTATAGAGTACAAGACATTACTGATTTACGACAATTTTACACTTAGGAAGGCATATAAAAATATATAACAGTCAACAGTTAGATTACCATAAGGCAGCTTAAACCATAAAACCACACGAAAACGTATATACAAGCCAATATATGGTTAATGAACGGCTCGCGTGAACTTTGAAACAAACATGACAGGTTTATAGACAGATGTACAGTTATAAGGATTTATGGGAGAAATGTCCTCATATAAAACAATTTTGCTTCCTTTTTGAATGCTGCGATGGATGGAATTATTCTAATGTTGGGGGGGAGTTGGTTCCAAATTCTCGGTGCTGCCCCAGAGAACGCTCGGTCATAAGTTCTTTTCTTGCAAAAACGAGCCGGTTTCAGTAGTAAGTCCGCTTTGCTCCTGGAGGACCGGTTCCCTCCCGAAAGCGTGAGTTTCTGTGCAAAGTAGACTGGTGTTTTGTTGTGTATTGCTTCATGAGTGATGCATGCCAACTTGAATGGACTTCTTGCTTCGAAGGGAAGCCAGTTGAGTGCTTTCAAGTGAGGGGAGATATGGTCGAATTTTTGGGATCCTGCTATAAGTCTTTTGGCTGCATTAGGACATGCTTTCAATGGGGCTGTTGAGATCTTGGGGAGCCCTGCCAAGGTAGTGCAACCATATTCGATCCTTGAAATGACAAGTGCCTGAACTGCTATTTTAAGGTCTGTTTTATTTAGGAATGGTTTTAGTTTTCGCAAGTAGCTTAAGTGGAACCTGGTGTTTTTTGCCATTATGTTGATATGTGCTTACATGTTCAGGTTTTTGTCCAGAGTAATATCCAGTGATTTAGTAGAGTCAACAATCTTCGGAGTACACTTTAGAGCAGTGATAAGGTTGGACCATTCTGCTATCTTTAGTTTGCGTTTCTGGGGTGTAATCAGTAGGAATTCAGTTTTCTGAGGATTTAGCTGCAGGTGGTTCTTGGTAAGCCATTGGAGGGTTCTCGTTAGAGCTTGGTTCATGGTGTTTATCTCTTCTGTCGATGCGACCTTGATGTACAGCTGAGTGTCATCAGCGTACATGTGGAAAGCAATGTTCTCTTTTTGTAATATTTCCGTGAGAGGTTCTACATATAGATTGAAAAGCGCCCGAGATAGCGTTGACCCTTGCGGATAGTATTATTGGTTGGGCCTGAGAGCGTTTGGTTGACAATGAATTTTTGCAATCTATTCTCAAGAAAGGAGCTAAACCAATTAAGGACTGTACCCTCTAGTCCCATTCTGTTTTTCAACCAATCTAGTATTTTGGCATGGTTCATTCACTGTGTCGAATGCTGACGACAGCTCCAACAGGATTAAGAGGCATGATTTGTTGTGGTTGAGAGCCAGTAATGCGTCATCTACTATGTGCAGAATTACAGTTTCTGTACTATGGTTTGGACGGAAACCAGATTGGCAATAATTTAACAGCTTGAAATCAGAGATATGCAGACTCAGTTGTTGTTGGACACATTTTTCCAGAACTTTGACTAACATGGGAATGTTAGTTACAGGTCTGAAATTGTTTGGAACTGAGGGGTTCTCTGTTGGATTTTTAAGGAGCAGAATGACTTGCCCTCTTTTTAGGCAGGCCGGTATTTGACCTTTTGGTGATGAGGCATTTATGATCTTAGTCCAAGATGGGATTAGCAGGTGGTTTATGGAAGACCAGCACTTTGCCGGTAGGGGACCGTTATAGTGATTGTTAGGTTTAGTGGTCGACATGATCTTTGAAATGTCTAATTCACTGACTAGTTTAAATCCTGACCATCATGCATTGTTTTTGGGTTTGACTAGTAATTGTTGATCCAGTACTTCATCAAACGTACCCTTCTCACTTTCAATGTTTTCAGCTACTTTTTTGAGCTCCCCCTCCAATGAGTTAGCTTTGTCTGTAAAGAAAACCGAGAAATCTTCACTATGGAGGCTTGTTTTGTTGATGACTGGTGCCAATTTGGTTGATTTATTCGATTGATCTTTTAGTAGATCGAATAATTTCCTACATCTACGCACCATGTGGAAGATAGGCAGGGTTGGCACAGTGCTGGAGTTGCGTCTCTATGCGCAACACAACTCCAGCACTGCGCCAACCTTACACAAGCACATGCGACACACATCTGCCTATCCTTGTGCATGGCGCGCCGCATTGTAAATGTGGCGCATCCATGGCGGTGCAACAATGGCATTGCGTGTCGCATGTTTCTTGGCGCATCCCTGCTGATTTGCAGGGATGCACCAGGTAACGTAAATCTGCCCCATAGTTTGTGAATAGCAAATGTTTCTCTTTTTAGGTGTGGATTTGAATTTTCATGTTCCTCTCTAAACAACCCATCTTTATGTATTCTTCACAATTTTCCTACATCTCTCCAGTCCATCCCATACTTGCATCTGAGCTATATACATATGATATTTCCGCAACATTGGTGGAATTCTCCATGTAGAAAAAGCGGAGGTGTCCACCAGCATACCGTACTATGTGAGTCGTATTAATGTAGAACTACTACAAAATACTACAAAATACTGTACAAGTACTTCAAAATACAATTTGTGAATAGTCTCCTCAGCTTGTAAACTTTTCTCACAATTATAGTCTTTAAGTAAATATTAATGCTTTTGTATGAGCCCTCTCATTATTTTGTTTCTTGATGATTAGAAATTTGGCAAAATACTGTGTGACTGGTATCATTGCCAAGACGGCTAGCAATCTATGGTAACCCTGTTTTTGCTTGATTTCCCAATTGCCTTACAACAAGTTTTTATTATACTAAGTCAAATCTATTTATTCTGCCAATTATTATATTACTTACTACAAGCCCAGCAGGCTCTTACAGTGCAAAGTCAATATACAGTGCACACCAGCGTAATTGGCACAGGATGCAAAGATTGTCAGAGGAACAATTACACCGAATTCTCCCAAATCATAAGCATTTTCACATTAAATATGTTAAGAAAATATTGTGTTCCTCTTCATCAGCAATTATGTTGTGTTTTTATTGATACCGGTGCATTTGAACTAAACACTCTTTCTCAAAATAAGTTACTAAATTGTGATAGCTGACAGAGGTTGCTGAGTGTATAACATCAACTGTAACTTGTGAAAAGATTGCAGAAACAACAGACTTCAGTAAAAAAAAGGCTATAAAAAGAAGATGAAAATGAGAGAATGCTTCTGTAATAGAAAATACCTCAAATATAGCACTTACAAGGCGATTTGACCATTCGTTAATAACTAACTTACAAAAATAGTGGTGCGGGGAACGTGACTACTGTATAAAGTGCTTTTTTTTATTTAAAGTGCAATTGAGTTTACAGTTAGCTTGCGTGTTAATTTTGATGAATGTTTGCATTAGGGCTCCTTCTGTTAGATGAAGTGAAGTTCTGAAGTACAAGCAGAGATCAACTGTGTAAGACAAGTTTTTTTAAACATATTTTGAGAGTAAAATATGAATTTGTATTTATTAAAAGGTCAGGTTATACTAACATCTGTGAAAAATGTTATATTGTTGTTTGACTCAGTGTAGGTAAAGATTCCTTCGCTTTCCAGGAAACACGTTTAAAATTCTAATTTCTTTGACATCAACGTTTTTTGTTTCTTAGGGGGGAAGGCACTCAGGTTATTGAAAAATACTTATTCTGAGAATCTTCACTTTCATAATTATTTCCATTTAAAAAATAGACTTCTAAACTTGTGCATAATATCTTTCTTAAAGTTTCCACAAATAGAATTAACAACATTCATTTCAGAACCTTTTTCCAGTGTACATGCTATGAGTATGATCACAAACTTAACTCCAATGGTCTTGTTGCCAAGGACAAATTACCAGCTGTAAAGTGTTATGTCTACAGTCATATTTTCTCATTGAATTAGGATGACGCAGATGTTGTGGTTCTACAAACAATGTTAGTGAAATATTGAAATAAAGTTCAAGTAAATCAATGTTATAAAATGTTGCATTCTTCTAGATGCTCAATTACAGTTTCTGTTCATATTATTGACCAGGTAAATCAATATTGGTTGGGCAGGGGCAGTCAGGACAAATAGTACAGAACTCTGCCATGGATTTTGGAGATCTCTAATGCAAGCACGCAATCTATGAGGAAGAAGAGCAGACGCAGGATGGGTCAAGACACAGAAATTGAAATACTTTTGATCCATTATTCTTGGTGGGATTCCATAGAACGCGACCAGTTAAAAGGGAATGCAAGAGGATCACCTGGATTAAGGAGCATAAACCTGGTTTTATAGGATATAAGAAAGAGCCAGTTCAGGATCATTTCAGGTCATAGCATACCTATGAAGGCCCAAGGTATAGCACTGGAAAATATTTGCAATTGGTTTTGTAGATGTGGGGTGGGCACTTGATGTTGGCCAAGCAGGAAATTATCACTAAGTAGGAGTGAAACGTTTTTATTTGGTGGACCCTCAGCTTCCCAAACTATAATCCAGAATTTACACAAAGGAGGGTGGACCCAAATCTCTTAAATCCCATCTTTTCCTTTTTTATATGAGTGACCTCACAAATATCTCAGGGTTAGTGAGTGATCGGCACCCAGGTAAATTAGGGCTTTTGCCACATTTCTTGGATATATTTGTTGGGTCCTCAATCACTGGTGCCACATGTGGCCTGCTTCATCAATGGACCCTCATGACCTAGTTTGAGTGGGCGGGCTCTACGAATTCATAAGCGGAGCACTTAAAAAGTGAAAGGCAAGGAATGTTATGATCCTAAAATCAGGAAATAATTACAACGGTCTTGGGAAACAAAACAGTGAGATGTCATAAGGATTTAATAGTCCTTGACATCAATAGTTCGACACTTTTCCGTTGTGTTACTGCCCCAAGGAGTCAATCGTCTCTTTTCTGGACCAATATGTTGCTTTCTTAAATCCCTGTGTGGTATGGTTGAGCTTTCCAACCTATTTCAATGCATTCATACCAATTTAAAGAAGCATGAGGCCTTTTAATGTCATGGACTATTGAATCCTTATGACATCTTACTGTTTTTAATCTTGCCGAAGACCTTACTTATTAAATCATGGGTTTAGGATTGATGAGGCAATTTTTACTTGCTCATGAAATCCCTTGCTTTTTACTTTCTGATGTTCCGATTACTACCGTGCCGGGCACACCCACTCACACTAGGTGATGTGAGTGTGGGTGTATTGATGAAGTAGGCCACAGGTGGTAGCTGTGGGTGAAGACCCAACAAATATATTCAAGTAATGTGGCAAGAGCACTAATTTACCTGGGAGCCGATCACTCACTCACTTGAGATACTTGTGCGGTCACACATATAGCCAAGTAAAAGACGGGTTTCAAGAGAGTTAGGCCAAGCAGGACCGTCTGCTGAGACATTTTGGAAAAGAATGAGGAAAACCATTTCCATGATGTTCCTTAGATATTGCTGATGGTTATTGAAGTATACCATGTGCAACTGTGTTGAACACAACTTAAGGATGAAGACAGAGCAGAAAGTAGTGCTTATTTGAAGTGAGAAGTACATTTCTTTGGATGTTGAGGATGGAGATTTCCATTTCACAATGAAGGAGGGACCTAGATCATCAATCATTTTCAATATTGAGCTCTTCTAGTTGAGCTGGTCATTTCATTTTGCCCAAAGATTTCATTTTTTTGGCTATTTGGGAAATACCAGAAATGTGGTTCGAACTGGTAAGAGATTTTGGTTTTTAAATGATTGTCTTCAGAACTGGAGTAAATCACATTATGGTTGAGCAGTTTTGGGCATCTCCAACACTGAAGAGAAACATAGTCCACAAAGCAAGAGTCAATGACTCAGTGCAAGACATCAACTGAAGGAATCTGTGAATGGCACCCATGGTAACACGTGTAAAAGTGGTGGGTACACACAGTCTTCCATGAACTGTACCAGAGGTTGATAAAATATAAATGATTGAGTTTGATAACAATAAACCCCTGTTAGTCAGTATCAAAATGTCCATGGGTGAATGTGCACTGTACAAAGTACATATAATTGTAAGGGCATGGTCCTTCAGGGCTATTAATCAGAACAAATGTTCTTTGCCAATAATAAAGTGTCCACTTTCCATCCGATTATTTTTTATTTCGTTTTTTATTAAGGTGCACACAAATAAATAATTCGAAGAACAGGGTTCAGAATACTTAAAAGGAATTCACGCAAAAATCTGAATATGACTTTTTACTCTCATTGATGTTACACACGACAGACAAATACACTGAAATATTTCTAAACTTACAATAGCATTTGGCCAAAATAACATTTTCTTCACCCGTTCTTCAAATGTCGTGAATGCAGACAATTTCAAATTGGTAGTATTAATGCACTTGGCAGTACCATAGCAATTAATATTTGCACAATTGCTGAAAAAAACTATAACTGTGGGAAGGTCAATATGGATTAATAGACTCATACATTAAAGTATTTCTGCCAAAATTCAGTCAAGCTTCGTCAGTACTCATCATATGCTTCCAGTTGCTTTATTCCTGGCACCCTGGGCACCATGGATCTACAGAGGTGTATACCATCTGAAGAAATAATAAATATGGTAAACAATTGGCCCAGAGAATGTAGCACAACGAATTCTCAATTCCTGTCTCTTCGACCAATTTATTAACCATTTACTTAGAAGGATGAGACTGGGATTTGTTCTGTAAGATTGTGTCATGCCTGCAGTCGTGGTTGGCAAAACCACAACGGCCGGCTGGTTGGCAAGATGGCCGCCGGTAACATCAGCGCAAGTGCGAACCTTAGCGCATGCGCTTGAGAGGAAGAGGCCGATCTTAAGCCCATCTCCATTCCGTTTCCGAGGTTCCAGAGTGCATTTCCGGGTCACAGTGGTGGCGTTTTCGGGCTCGTCTGGACTTCGGGGTTTTTCCCGCAATCCGAACCTGGTCTACGGTAATATTGTTGCAGTTAGAGTCTGTAAAAGTAAGTCTGACCTCGTTTGTACTTTTGTCATCGAGGTTCTGGCATTAGTTGATTATTGTTGGATTCTTTGGATCCGGTCTTTTGAGCATCGCCTGATAATTTCCTGCAATAAGGAAATGATAGCTTGTCTTTTGATTTCTGTGGATATTTTCTGATTCACTGAGTACATACAATATTGGAATTGTTTGCTTAGTCAGTATAAGTTATGAGTGGTAATGGTTTATACCAGGTATAGTTTGGTAGATTATTGAGTGCCTATTAGGTATTTCCTTTGTGGAGTGTAGTATCTTGACATTTCCTGAACAGTGCAGTTCCCCACTTTACTTCTTTTGGTTTTCTTCTATGTGTATCCAGCCACTCATACAGGTGAATGCATTATCCGTGAAAAACCAGTAAACACTTACACTACATTAATTACAAGCAGTAACTTTAGTTTATCATTATTTTAGATAGGTCAAAGGAGTTCTTGATCCCTACTATCCTGTCTCCCCTACATGTACTACAACTGGAAGAACAGGTATATTACATTGACAAACTATTACCTATTGTAGTCAATTATATCAAAGGGGTGAAACTAAACTTGTTATGTTTTCTTTCTGTAACATAGCTGTTGAACGTTGAAGGTATCCTACCCCTCCCAGGATCCTCAAGTGCCTATCTGATGACCTATCCTAAGAGGACTCATTTGTCTCCCTCCTTTCCTTGTTTTGTTTTCCCTTCTTCCCCCTGGATACCTTTAGTTGTTTCCAGTGCATACTCTGGTATCTGAAGGTGTTCTGGGGAAGTTGAGGACCTGTCTTCACTTCTGTGGTACTCCTGAGGCAACTTAAGGTGAGAGCACGACAGATTGTTTGCCAATAAACTATGCAATTGATCTCAGGCTTAAAAAGTATTTCAATAATTTCAGCCAATTCTGCCAACTGACTAACCACTGTTTAGTCAAAGGCACTACCATTTCAGTATAACATGTCCAAAACCAACTTTGGTGAACAACCCCTTGCACTCAACTTTGATGAGCATTCATGTGTTACAAGGTAATTTCCCAACAAGATAAATCAATTTTCTTGCCAATGCTTGAAAATCAGTCAGATCTGAGAGTTAAATAAGAGGATCTTAAAGAACCTAAAAATAATTTGCTTGTTATAAACAAGACAAAACACTTTGATAGCATTTTGTATTTGACTCTCTTGGAATGTTATTAGATCACACAACACATGGGATACCTAGCATTGTTTGTTCTACTATAATCTCAATCACAATATTATCATACATATTTAGGACTCTAGTTGGGGCAATTTGCTACAATAACTGGTGAAGGCAGCAAACTGATATAATCTAACATTGGGCAAGGACAGCCTACTGAGTTCCTTTGGGAGACAAACATTGCTCAAAGTGAGTCTGGTCACTTTATATTCCAAATAAAATTGGTTAATGTGATGTTCACCAATGTGAAAAATAATACATAAACTAGGAAATAAAGAAAATGATCAGCAGTAGTGCTGACATTTTGATCAAGACATCTGAACTCATGAAAGAATTTCAGAGCAGATCCTAACAAGTGAGCAAAATGTATTAAGCAGTGGTTCATAAATTAGGCTCTAAAGATCCTAAATCTTGTCACAAATGTATATAACTTTAGATATATTTGGGTTTATTTAAATACCGGTCTCTACTTGAGTTAGGGTATATCATATTTGAGGAATTAAATAACAGACTTTCTATTTTTGATAGCTAAGTTTACCCCCCTCCTCCATTGTGATATATATCTGTGCTTGTTCCAATGGTAATTTAATATTTTGTTTGCCTGCTTTCAAATATATGGCAACATTATCCACATGAAGTGTGAGTTTTAGAAAGGATTGTTTCTTAGGATTTGTGCAGATGGTGACATCTAATGACTATAAATAAGGCAAACAGAATTGGGGACAATGGACCCCCCATCTTATGCCTCTGTTGATTTGAATAAATCCAATGGCCAATGAGTTATTCACTATGTTAGTGCTAGCTTTATTATTTACAAAATGACATTTTCGGCATCTAATATTTACTGCAATTTAGATATTCTTGTTTGGAACAGCAGATCTATTGCTATGATGAGGAAATGTTTGTTTCCATAACGTTGTTTTCCCATCAAAAATGTATTCTGGTCGCTTCGTATTAATGGAGATGATGCAATAAATATCCTTAGTGTTATTGCCATTATAACAATATTATAATCGGTACTCAACAAACTATGTGGTCCATATGAGTTAACATAGTCTGGTCTCTTCCCTTGTTTGAGAAGGCTAACTATTTTCCCATTATGACATGAGGGTAGGTGGCTTTACTCTTGACATCAGCTTGTTTTTTAGTTGAGCGATAAATAGAGATAGTAACTGTATGGATTTTTGGTACAATCTTAAGGGGATCCCATCTTCCCCATACACCTTGCAGTTAGGTAATCCAGTTATCCATTTCCTCTATCAAAAAATGAAATATAAAATAAGCTAGATCAAGTTCAGGTGCAGAAACCTGAGTTCCAACCAAATATAATGAGTTTACCCTTTCACTCTTTTCTGATCTTCTGCATACATTTTCCTACAATGATTTACGGAAATTTGTTGATATTGTTTTGATTTAGATGTTATTTTATTTGTTGGAGGATTAATAACATGCATACATTTGTACTTATTACATTTTATCTTGGCTGGCTAAGCTAAAATTTTCCCATTAACTTCCCAACCTCATCCCAGCACTGGACATCAGTTGCCAAGTTTAGTTGTTCAGTTTCATAGTAATAACATAGTAAATAATTTTCAGTTTTTTCCCACTTTTTCTTTTATGTGCTGCTAATTTCGTTTTCATGATGACTTTGAAAATTCTCTGTATGAGTCTATAATTCCTGACATTCTTTTATTCTATTATTTACATTTGATTATATATTTTGAAATTATCTTTCCTCATAATTTTTGCATTAAAAAAATAATTTACAAAATGTCGGGAAACCAGAAGCGCCGGTCATGACCCACCTAAGACAGAAGAAGATGACTCTCTATTGCTTCATTATATCACTCCTCTTCTTTATTTACAGCCCCATATTGACTTCACTTCATTCCCTGAAATGGGAAACCCTGGTTAGGAACGGGTCCCTTTAAGAAAGGGAGTGTCAGTGATGACATTGGTGGAGCATTTGGACCAATCATCATGGACGAGAACCGATCAACAGGATATCCAGGAAGCAAGAAGAAGGAGTGGCGTGTTCCGGACAGTCTAAGTTGAGGGTCGCCAGGAGAATGCCAGGAAGAGAAGTCGTCATTGGAGGAACGCTATGGAGGAAATTTGATGGCCGGAGAACAATGTGGAGAACAAGTGCCCGGATCGGGGTTGAAGATCGAAAAACTCCCCAATACCGAGATGACCCAGTTGTCTAGAAAGCCAGTGGGAGTCCAGTGGCAGTATGAAGTCTCGCACCACATTCCTGGAGGAGCGTCGTTTTATCACGTATGTGCCCGTAAATGGCACCTGGCCAGCAGGAGGGTGGAAGCAGGAAATTAGCCACACTGTGCTGTAGAAAAAAAATACGAAGAAGCATGAGCTTAACAGTGCTTTAGTGTCGAAATAGCCCATTTGTGGAGTTCTTTTAAAAAAAATTATATTTGTTGTCGTGTGCACGGGTGAAGGCATTTTTTTAATGGTGAATCTCCTACACCCCTTATGTGGCAACAAAAGGATTTAAATGTGAATTAATAAACACTTACCTGAGCTCTGTTGTTTTTTCAGGGAACGCTGGTACTCTGAAGCAGAGAAAATTCCGCAGGAACTTCTAACTGAAGAAGGAAAAAAGACCTTGGTCCTCATAAAACTGGGAGAGTCCAGTTAAACTGTATAACTGAATAAACATAGACAAGACAAGGAATTTTGCTAACTGCCTCATCAATCCTGTTGCAGCCTCTTACACAAATACATTAATTTCAACTAACCCGTCTTTATCATCAAACAACTACTAGTTCATTTACCACCCTAGTTTAATCTTTGTACCAATTATCATTAAGATTTCAAGTTCAGTTGTGCAGTGAACCCATTTACTATTGGTCACCCTGCTGTTACTATTAGTGTGGAGGAAACAGTAGCGGTCGGTGGCATGAGTGCTTCCGGGTGGTGAAATGAATTTTGTTGTGCGCACTGCATTGCCAAATTGCCAAATGCTATGCAGTGTGCACAATGACATTTGTTTTATTTATTTTTATGTTTACTTACCTGTATTTGTCCATATTCCGTAGTTTACTACCCCCCACCCTGCCCCTCCCCCTCCCCACGTCACCGCCCAGCAGCACTCCTACCACCGACCGCTACTGGGAGTTAGAAAACAAAAGTAAAAGAAGTTTAAAAAAACCTGCGTGGTTTAGCACCATCATATATTTTTGAAAATGCAGGTGTATTCTGTGAAATCTGAATATTAGGATTCCAAGGCTCCATCAGATTCATTACCCCCTTTAAAGTACTGATTGCTGCTGCATTTTCTACGTATAATTCTTTTCATTTTGGTTTAAGGAATCCAATGCCAAATCTTGTATGGAATAGATGTATTTGCAGCTTCTGAATGTCATTATGGACCAAGCCTCTCCCCTTACCTTTGTGTTACTTTCTAGATGAGGTAGACATATCTTGCAACATAATTTTAGGATAACTCCTAACGCCACGGGGAAAATATTAGAGTATAGCCACATTTCACTAATAAATGTAAAGCACCGTTTCAAAGGGGCACATGCATCAAGGGTTTTTGCATTCGCAAACGGTGCGAATCGCAAAATGTGGCCGTTTGCGAATGCAAATCTCTTTTTTGGGATGCATTAGGCTTTTTGCTTTTTTTGCAATTTAAGAAATCGCAATTTATTTGCGATTACTTAAATTGCGATTGCATTTAAGAAATCGCAATTTTGCGATTTCTTAAATGCAATGCATGATTTTTTTTAAATTGCGAAATCGCAAATAGGTAGTGGTAAATTACCATGAAGTTAACCTTCATGGTAATTTGCGTAAACTTTCAAAAGTGCACAAAAGTGCATTTTTGAAAGTTTCATTTTACACACACACATGCCCTTGGGGCATGTGTGTGTGAAAAATGTACTTAAAGGTACATATCAGGGGTGCAGGGGGGGTCCTGTGGTCCCCCCCAGCACCCTTGAAATTGCATTCTCATTTTGCAATTCCTTAATTGCGAATCGCAAAATGAGAATGCCTTCACATTCATTCCTATGGGCCTCTAGGCCCATAGGAATCAGTGGAAAGGTATTCCTTAATTGCGATTCGCAAATTGTGAATCACAATTAAGGAAAATTAAGAAATCGCAAAAAAATTTGATTTTTTTGATGCATAGCCGTTTGCGAATTCTTGAATTGCGATTCCTTAATTTTCGCAATTAAGAATTCGCAAACGGGAACATTGATGCATGTGGCCGCATGTACCTGGGCCATGAGAGTCCCACAGAATGATAACCCTTAAAATTAGAACAGAAACCCTCGCAAGAAAACGCTCAAAACCATAAATGTTTATTCGAAACCAAACTATCATAACAAAAGGCAAAAAGTATTACTTCTTCAGTTTCAAATCATCTTCAATAATGCATACAACTAACACTAATTGCAAGAGCTTATGAAATAATTTATTTAACCAAACCAACATACAGTTCAGCAAAGTATTAGCATAAATGTACTTAGTTTTTAAGCCAAGGGAGAGTCTAAATATAAATCAGTAAGAAGACCGGCATGAATTCTACCTCCAAGGCACAAGCCAAACGGTCTAATTTTAAATAAACAGTCTAATGTGGAGATGGCTTAAATCGGAAAGCAAAACGATTCTGAACACATTCTGACATAGAGACTGCTCAGTTGAAAGCCTGGCACTCATCCCAGAAAGGCAATGTTTTATAGATTTCAGACAGGGAAAACCACACTTCATGTGATGTGAAGTGAGCATCGTAGGGCTGTACTAACAAACTAACATGACATGAACCAATAAACATTGTAGAAATTATGCTACATAAAATAAGATATACTAAGAAAATACCTGTATTACGAATAATTATTGAACAGCCTTTACTCTACAAACAAGAGAACCAACACTGCACTATTGAAGCAAGCAAAATACAGTAAACCATTAAGAAATGAATGAAATACAGTTGTGGCCTGGCCAGCTGACTCTGGAAATGTTACTCATACTGCACATCTCCTGGTACATGGCTTCCTTCTCGAGGAACACATTAATACACTTAATTTGCAACTTGTACCGCAGCATGACAATTAAATGCATTTGTTTTATTTTTAGAAAATGAAAAATACCTGCGAGTAACAAAGCTCATTTATAAAAAATGAAAGCGACACCTTTTCTTCAGCTTTAAAATGGATATCAGTGCAAGCAGGCTGAGGCCCAGTAATGTCAATCGGTAGCTCGGTTATGCTGACCTGAAGACAGCTAATTAAACATTATTTTCAAGTATTAAAAATACTTTCCCATATTTTAGATGAAAATAATTGGACACAGTGCCAAACCTGCCTTCTCCTCCAGTCAAGCTCATGACTGAGGTTTTTGCCTTTCCCAAATCATTTCTATATATCATATATTGTGTAAGGGATGATAGTTGACTTCGAAATGCACTTTATTTTAGATCATACCTATTTATGGGAGGTAACCCCCAAAACTCAACTCTTATTATTGTTGAGATGAGGGAAGGATGAATTGGATTCTATGTCAGGACTGGAGGCTTCAGATTATGCTATATCTTCCTTCGCTTTATTAACATAAGAACTCCACAGCAGCTTAGGAAAATATTCAAAACAGTGAAAGAAAAATGCTTTAGGTCCCAAAGCATTTGAAGGAACGTTTTAACAGTCCAAAACCACAACTCCCATGAGTCTCTTGTGTATCGCTAGTCCATAGTCCTTCCATCATGTCTTCCATAGCTAGATAGCCAGTCCTCTCTTCCTCTTCCTCCTCTTTCTTCGCTGCTCCCGCAGCCAGATAAGTGCTTTTCATGTTTTTTCCTTTTGTATGAGATTTCCTGTATATATCGTGTATACGATTTGTTGGGGGCTCGTCGCATGGTTTGCGTTTCTTCATTGCAGAGTCCCCGGTCGCGGGAACGTTCTATTCGTTCCTACGCGACTTTTTCTTTTCCCGTTTGGGTGCGGTGACTGATAAAGCCGCTAGACGGCGCGTCTCTTCAGTTATGGGAGCCGCGCTGAGGAGCCTGCCTGCGCCGGAGCCTGCCCTCGCTTGCCCCTCTGACACCTGGTTCGCCGGGTCTGTACTCCTGCTTTCTGACGCCCCGCTGGGGTCTGTATTGCGGCGTAGACCGCGTGAAACGCCTTCGGGCACATTTTGTGCACCGCAGTTACATTCGTGTGGCGTAGCGCGCTTGAGGGGTGGCATGACTCGGTCCCGGTGAGGAGAGACGGCGTGCTGGGGGGTTGGTGCAGCCCTACCTGCCACGCCTGTTGGCCCACAAAGTAATCGCAGTCAGTTTTGTCTGCCCAAAATCGAATTGCCTTTCAAATAACACCCTCTTGAGTGTTTGTAGGGCCGGGTGGCCCCTGGATTTGGGGGGCGTTTTTTCCCTGGCTTCTGTCTTGTGGCTTGTCCCCTTGTTTCTGTGTGTTCGTGATGGAAGGGGAGTATGTGGAGGAACCCTATTCCTACCTCCAGGACGATGAATTTTACCATGCGGTGGATAACTCCATTTACCGCTGTGTGACGGAGGTGGTGGGGCCCATGGAGGACCGCCTCTCCGCACGCATTGTTGAAGAATGCGCAAAATTAGCGTCCGCGCATTCGGGGGCGCCTACTGACCCCCCAGGAACATCGGGCGGGAAACCGCCGGCACCGAAGAAACCCTGCAGAGAGGGACCCTCTTCAGGGTCGCAGGGGGTAGACAGAGGCGCTTTTGAGCGTCTCCGTGACGCCTTTTTGGCAAAGGCAACGGCTGCGCCCCCTGCTCCCCTGGTGAGCCCTGACGTTGCGGGGACGTTGGCACGGCCCCCGCGTCACCAGTGTATGATTCACCGGACACTGACGATGACGGGGAGTCGGTGCGCTCTTGGCGTCCTTCGGGCTCAACCGCGGAGCTCCCTCGGGATGAGTCGGGCATGTTGGACCCGGACGAGATTGTTCATCCACGGTCCGCAGCTTGGACACTGGGAGAGACTGTGGCAAAGTTCGTTGTGGGTCGACTGCGCAAGCCGCTGGAAAAGGAAGCCAGAGGCAGTCTGTGAGGGGAATGCCCGAGGCCGACTTTGGAAGGGAAGGTGGCTATGACCCCCGAGTTGGATGCGAAAATGGCCACCTTCCTGGCCAAATTCATGAAAGATCCCCGCAAGGGTATTGACCGATCCTGGCGGTCCTGTCAGGATAAGTTACTGGATGCCGTGGGGCCTGCCACAAAAATCCTCGACATGGCGGAGGAGGCGAAGGCGAATGGCACGGTCATTTCCCCGGAGGTGCTATCGAATTGGGCGCAACGTGTTATCGTGTTTCTGGGTAATGCCAATTGCGCCCTGTCCACCGAGCGCAGACGATCCTTGCTGATTAAATTAGACCCTAAGCTGGGGGACCTGGCCTCGTCGGAGGCGGGCGCGGTAGCCCAGGGGGGCCTCTTCGGCGAGCCCTTTATCAGAGAGCTGGGCAAGTTCGTGTCCACTTTTACATCGCTGGACAAGGCACAGTCCAGCATCAAGCGCGTTTTTCACCAGCGTTTCTCTGGAGGGGCCGGTCGCGGCAGGGGCCGCGCGACCGGCCGGCCAATAATAGAGGGCAAGGCTCCGGCAGAGGCCAGTACCAGACCTCTGCAAACTTCAATAATTTCTATCCCACCAGAGGGCAACGTTTCGGCGGCAGAGGTTTCAGGAAGAATTCCGGACCAGGACATACCTCCGGTGAGTGTACTTTGTTTGGATCAGGTTCCGATAGGAGGGAGGTTGGCAGCCTTTTACGAGGAGTGGGAATTGCTCACTGCCGACGCTTGGGTTTTGCAAACCGTCCGTGGGTTCCATATAGAGTTCTACGACCGGCCCACTCAGGAAGTTTTTCCACGTCCGATGGTGTTTTCAGAGTCCGACGCGCTTTTGCTAGACGGAGAGGTCGCGGAGTTGCTTCGCAAAGGTGCCATCCGTCAATCAACGCGCCACCCCAATGGATTTGTCAGCAATGTCTTTCTAGTGGACAAGACGGATGGGGGCAAGAGGCCTGTGATCAACCTCAAGGAGTTCAACGGGTGGTTGATCTATCGGCACTTCAAGATGGAGGGTATCCACCTCCTCCGAGATGTGCTCCTCCCTCGGGATTGGATGGTGAGGCTAGACCTCAAGGATGCGTATCTAGTCGTTCCTATCCACCCGCCACATCGTCGTTTCCTTCAGTTCTTGTGGAACGACAGAGTGTTCGAGTTCACGGCGCTGCCGTTCGACCTTTCATCGGCCCCCTGGTGCTTCACAAAGGTGTTGCATCCGGTGGTGGAGTACCTCAGGGGTCAAGGGGTGCGGATGTTAGTCTACTTGGACGACATCCTCCTCATGGGTCAATGTCCAGTGGTTTTGGCCGGGCAGCTGCAACAGGCCTTACACCTTCTTCAGAAACTGGGGTTCGTTATCAACGGCTCCAAGTCGGTTTTGATCCCCACTCAGAGACTTACCTTCCTGGGTTTCGTCTTGGACTTCGGGTCGGTCCCAGATCTCGTCATAGAGTCCGATGCCAGCAGATCGGGTTGGGGCGCTCGGTGCGGGGATTTCTCCACCGGCGGCGCCTGGTCTTCAGACGAACAACGGTTGCATATCAACTGTTTGGAGCTCCTGGCGGGCTCCTTCGCGGTCCGTTGCTGGACCAAGGATTCGGTCAAGGCCTGTGTTTTACTGAAAATGGACAATGTTTCAGCGGTTCGTTATGTGAACCATCTAGGGGGTCCTCGCTCTCGCGCTCTGGCGAATTTGGCGAAGGACTTCTGGGATTACTGCCTATCGCGTCACATTGCTGTGACAGCGGAGTACCTGCCAGGCCAGGACAATCAGGTAGCGGATTGGCACTCCAGATACCTCAGGGATGCCAGTCAGTGGAAGCTGGATTCGGTAGTTTTCCAGTGGCTACAAAGCCTTTGGGGTCCCTTTTCGGTGGACCCGTCTGGACCACCAACTGCCGCGTTTTTTCAGTTGGAGGCCGGACCCTCTCGCGGAGGCCACGGACGCCTTTCTGCAGGATTGGAGTCGGGAGAAACCGTTTGCGTTTCCCCCGTTCTCCATGGTGGTGCGGACAGCGGCCCAGGTTCGCCGCCAAGGAGTGGGGCTGGTGTTGATTACACCGCTTTGGAGGTCTCAAGTATGGTTTCCGGTTCTTCTGGAACTTTCTTGGGATTTTCCAATCCTACTCCTCCTGTTTCCTCTCCTCCTGAGGAATCCAGATCAGGAACCGCATCCTCTCATCGTGCGGAATTCGCTCCGCCTCATGGCGTGGAGGCTCTCAGGAGACGTTGGACGCTCCCGGGCCTTTAGGGGTCGGCTGAGAACCTTCTCTCCAAAGCATGGGCCGATAGTACGACGAAGCGCTACAGATCCGCTTGGCTTAAGTGGATGCGTTGGTGTCTTCGAAGGGATTTGGATCCCTTGGTCGCGGGTCTCGTTCCCGTCCTAAATTTCCTGGCTGAACTAGTCGACAAAGGCCTTGCCTACAGAACAATTAATGCGATTCGATCAGCGATCTCGGCAGGTCATGACAACATCGATAACTCTCCGGTGGGGGAGCATCCTTTTGTTTGTCGACTTCTGCGGGCTATTCGGCTCGCGTTGCCTCCAGAACCCAGGTATTCCGTCCTTTGGGACGTCAATTTGGTCCTGAATTTGTTCCTTTCATGGCCGGCCAACTCCTATCTGTCTCTAAAAGAGCTCTCGGCAAAGTTGGCCATGCTGTTGTGTTTAGTTTCTTGTAGACGGGTGTCTGACGTACGCGCCCTGGACATATCAGCGCGCATCTTCTCCCCGGATGGGGTTACCTTTACTGTGGGCCGCCGCACTAAAACGGCGTCACGATCCATTTCATATCCAGCTTTTCTAGACACCCCTAAGCTGTGTGTTGTGCAATGCCTCAAAGCATATGAGGATTTAACATTGGAATTGCGCCCATCGGGCGAGCGTCAATTATTGATTGCCTTGCGAAAGCCACACAAAGCTGTCTCCTCCCCCACTATTGCTAGGTGGGTGCGTTGGGTCATGCAAGAAGCAGGCATCAATACGAAGCTGTTTGGAGCACACTCTGCCAGAGGGGCCATGGCCTCTAAGGCGTTCGCTGTGGGTGCTCGCTTGGAGGATTTAATGCGAGCTGCAGATTGGTCCTCGGACTCCACCTTTAAGAGCCCAGTTGGTGGTAAGTAAGCTTTGAACTAGCATAATCTGAAGCCTCCGGTCCTGACATAGAATCGAAATTTGCCTAGCTTATGTAACGGTAAGTTTCAATTCTATTAAGGACACGGAGGCGAGGATTATCCCACCCAGTACTCACAGTGTTTCTACCCACCCGTATGGCAGTAAGTAAAGCGTTTTCCTTTTATGCAGTTGTGTTATGTGACTAGATTTGATTATTCCTCTGTCAAATTACTCGGCTCCTGTGACCCCTCGCTTACGCTGTCCTTTTTTCCGGCAGGCAACGAGGGTGCTAAGCAGGATCAGTGAGGCGAATGCGTGATCTGCGCGAAGAAAGAGGAGGAAGAGGAAGAGAGGACTGGCTATCTAGCTATGGTAGACATGATGGAAGGACTATGGACTAGCGATACACAAGAGACTCATGGGAGTTGTGGTTTTGGACTGTTAAAACGTTCCTTCAAATGCTTTGGGACCTAAAGCATTTTTCTTTCACTGTTTTGAATATTTTCCTAAGCTGCTGTGGAGTTCTTATGTTAATAAAGCAAAGGAAGATATAGCATAATCCTCGCCTCCGTGTCCTTAATAGAATTGAAACTTACCGTTACATAAGCTAGGCAAATTTCGATTCTACCATCTACTGCACACCAAATGATAGATGATTGCCACTCTGCTCAGCTTCCTAATACCTTGCTCCACAGGCTGCTATTTAGTTCTGTCAGCCTCTAGTCTAATATTTCTGGATAGTTATTTTCACCTTTGAATCAGATAGAAAAAACATATGTGTTTAAAGTGTACCTTAATGCTCACTGCTGGACTGCAGCACTTTGCAACTCAAACATTGCCTCAAATGCCAGTCCAGCACTGGGAACTTTTAACATGAGCTCGCAGAGCCTAGGACACAATAGTCATCTGCATTGCATCAGTGCATTCAGTGCTTAATTTGTAATATAATGTGTGCCAGGGCTTAAGGTTTTGTTTAGACTCCAGCAACAAGCACTATTGAATGTTGATTTGCTGAATCCAAGTTTGCATTGTCTGCTTTCCACCTAATGCCTTTTTCGTCCACCACCAGACACTGCTGTCTCTTTATTTTGACTCTTTCAGGTCCTTTCTAATCCATGCTTCCTCCCCTTGTCACCTTTTCTCCAACTTTTTCTTCTTCCTTCTTTTGCCCTTTTTTATTAAGTGGTGGTTCCAAAAGAGGTAGTGTTGGTGTACTCCTCCTGCAACCACCAGCTCAAATTAGGAACTCTGGGGCATATTCTCAAGGACTTATCTCCGAGTTAGCGGCACTTTATCACAGCCAAAGTGGCGATAAATATATCGCCCTATTCACAAGCTGGTATGAACAGCCGATATCACCAGTTTTCCTGTGGTAGCAGCAGTAGCGGTCGGCAGTAGGTGTTTCTGTAGGGCGGTGACGTGGCCAGGGGGAGGGGCAGGGTGGGGGGTAGTAATGTATGGATTACGGAGTTTTATAGGTAAGTAAATATTTAAATAAATAAAAACGAAATTTGTTTTATTTATTTAAATGTTTACTTACCTGTAAAACTCCATAATCCATACATTACTACCCCCCCACCATGCCCCTCCCCCTGCCCACGTCACGGCCCTACAGAAAGATCTACTGCCGACCGCTACTGGGTAGCAGCCGCTAAAAACATCACTACTGATTACTCCAACAAGTAACGCTAATGAGATGCAGAGTAGGCTTTCCTGTGCAAAAAGCCACAAAAACACCACTTCACAACATTCTCAACTACCAGCCAGATCAGGGATAAGATCCCAAAAACTGCTATAAGGTGCGTTAGCAGGAGGGCTTTAACACCTGCTCTTAACCTGGTGTAAAGTCGGACGACAACCTGCACTATAAAAGGGAGCCCAGCCCAGAGCCACACCTGAAGAACAACAGATGCCATAGATCTACTGATCATGCAGCTCGGACACCCAAGAGGGCCACAACACCCACCGCCACCACCCCCGAGTCCGCCAGCCCCCCGGACAAAGATATGTTACATCAACTTTACGCAATCATGAACAAAACAATTCGCCTGATGTCGTACAATTACAACACTTAAAATTCATGTGTGGTCAGAAAAAGAAAAATCATTCATTCATCCATCTTTGAATTTCCAAACAAATCATTTTATTCAAATTAAATTCAAAACAACTATTTGGAAGAGTTATGGCGGGTTTTCTCTGGACAATCTGTAAGTCACAGCCTGCAAGACAAAATTCAAGATCAGAAGGTGTGTCATGCGCTCATCAAAGGACAGGGAGAGAGAGAGAAAGAAAGGGAGAGAGAGAGAGAGAATGAGAGGGAGAGAGAGAAAGATTGAGAAATAGAGAGAAAGAGAGCGAAAGAGAGGGAGAGAGAGAGAGAAAAGGAGAGAGAGAGAGAGAGAGAGGGAGAGAGAAAGAGAGAGGAGAGAGAGGAGAGAGAGAAATAGAAAGAGCGAGAAAGAGAGGGAGAGTGAGAGAGAGTGAAAAGAAGAGAGGGAGAGAGAGAAAGAGAGAGAAAGAGAGAATGAAAGAGAGAGGAAGAGAGAGAGAAAGAGAGGGAGAGAGAGAGACAGTGAAAGGAAGAGAGGGAGAGGGAGAGAGAGTGTCAAACACTGCAGACCCAGAAGTCACTGCTCACCTGCTGCCACCTGTGTGTCTCCAACCAAGTGCCAGTATACACTGTAGTCCACCAGGTCCCTTATATGAAACAGAGTCCAGATTAATGAATGGCAGATTTCATACAATTACACACACCATCATCGCTTGCCTGCCCCTGCTCACACAGGCTGCTGCACCCAGACCCTCATGCCGCCCAGTGGTGATTGCGTGCCCCTGCACACCCAGGCCTCACTGCTCACCTTCTGCCACCAACATGTCTCCAAGAGGGCCCTCCACTTGCCGGTGTTAGCTCCAAAAAGGGGCCCACAACCTTGGCAGCCTCCATATCATGCAGCCCCACACCAGGGGCCACCAGGTCAGGTCACACACTTGATTCCGGGTCTTGATTTCGCAATGGCAGAGATCATATCAGTGTACATGGCATCATCACAGGCTGCCCACCTGCTCAGCTCTTTAGGTGCCACTAACTCTGTGAACCGTGAGGCAATGCCATGTGACGGTAGGCCTTCTCTGACCGCTGGCTCAGGCCTACACTGCGGTCCAGCAGGGCTCACACAAATCCTTACCAGTCCAGACTGCCAAGATAGGGCATCATCGCAGGCTGTACACCGACGCAGCACTTAAGGTGCCCCTACCTCAGTGCACTGAAAGGCACCGTCCCATGGCGGTAGGCCCGTGCCAGCCACCGTGTATCTGGTGCACACCAAGTCTGAGCAACACAAGTCATGAACTCTTTATGATTGAGTTTCGTGGTGCGAATCCCATCATGTCACCTCCGGCAGTGGGGAATATAATGGGGTAGGACCCTGGGTCCTCATGTATAAATATTAACCACATGGATACACCCAGATAGAGGGTGGAAATGGCGTCGAGCACATGTGCTCTGCCCTTTTTATTGGCAGGGTCACATGTCCTGTGACGCATGTGCTGGATGGGTGTGGTGTGGGTGTAAACAGACATGATGGAGTGGCTGTGGCCTGCTGACAACTAGACCTGTGATCAGCAGATCACTACAGGGAAGACCTGGGACATGTAGCGTTGACGTCCCCCCTGTAAGCATAAGCAGAGTGGGCTGGCCTGGCCTGGCGTGAGCCAGTCCAGCGTAGGGGTGTGAACAATGACCACGGGGCTCTGGACGAGGTTCCGTCCTGGGCTGGACACGAAGTAACTAATGCGTTTGTTCTGTTGTAGTGTTGGCGCCACCCAGACCACAATCGGTAATGTTGCACCCTGTGACTCAAGTCCCACAACATGAGCAACATGGACATACAGGGGAATCACTGACCCCACATTCATCCATACTTCCACACTTGAATGATCTTGGCCATGCAGACCCCACTTTATATTGTTGGCTTGTGGAGGGCCAGCCAGAGTCCTTTAGGGAATGACAAGTTCATCGGAAGAGGGAGAGTTCAGTCCACAGACTGATTGCTGTGTCATTGGTAACCAAATAGAATATGGCAGTCCATGTTGAGGTCCAAGGTGAGTGTCGCAGAGTGTACCGGGGGACAGTGGAAGGTGATGATGCGGAGGGCAGAACCAAGCAGAAACAGGCCATATGGCGGAGATGAATGCTACAGCTTTCTTCCTACAAGTAAGGCAGATTCATCCACATCTTTATCCCCTGCTGTTTCATGTGCCTCACATGTGGGTGGTGGTGTTCTGTCTCTAGCACTGTGAGGCAGTGACACCTCAGGGGCCGGAGGTGGAATGTCTGCCGCACTGTGAGGCACTGACACTTCAGAGATTTGGATGGAGTGGTAACATCAGCATTCATCCGCACCAGGCCTTGTGGCAGGAATGCCATGAGGAGGGTCTGCAGGGCATGGAAGAACCCATCTACCTCTCAGTGGTGTGCAGCAGTGGCAGCTGCTCTTTCCACCTGCATCCGCTCTATGTTCTCCATGATCCTCCACATGTGTCCCAGCTCCCGGGTGGCAGCGCTGGAGCCAGTCTGACTAGACAGTTGTCCTTGTTTCAGAGTCAAGACTCCAGCAATGTCAGTCATGGATCATTGGAGACTGTGGGTGTCCGTTAGAGACTGTGAGTGGTCCCTGATGGGACTTAGACGCCCACGTATGGCATCTTGTTTGGCTGCCATGCCGTCGAACCCCACCCACACCTGTTCAGCCATCTGCTCCTGTCACCCAACACACAGTGTTGGAAGGCCATGTGTTGTTTGTGGGTGTCCTGGGAGGCAGCCAGGTTGGTGGGTGCTGCCTGCTGTTTGGTTTGTGCAAGGGGTGATGTCTCATTAATGCAGCTGGGCGGCCCTGCTCCTGGAGGTGGGTTGTCGTAGCTGTCAATGAACTCTTGGAGTGCGTCGGTGTCGAAGGTGTGGTGGTCCTCTTCGTCATCAGAGAAGAGAGGTTTGGTCTGCTCTGCAGGAGGTGTTGGTTTTCCCTCCGCACTGTGAAGAGGAGATGCAGTTTAACATTGTGCTCAAATGTATGTTGACACATTGTACATGTTTCCATGCAGACTGCATGACATGGTTCATTGTGACTGTTTGGGATGAGCTGCCTATTTGATGCAGGACAGTGGACATTTCGACAACATCACGGATGTGTGTTTGTACTTGTACATTATCAACTCACATTCCCCTGCTCTGCCAAATGTGATTGACCCGTTTCTACACACATATGGCACCAGTTGTGTCCTCTGTTCTGTTGTGGATGTTTTGCGGTTTGTACCTCATTGTTGGCAATGTTGATGGGCTCTTCATGTGTTGTGTATGTGTGCTGTATTTTGGGAGAGTCACCCCTGCAGCTCTGATTTTGCTGCCCCTTATCCCTTTCATGCTGTGTGCCTTCGACGTCTGTGCTTATACAGAGCTGAGGTGTTGCAGACATGGGTACATTGGTCTCTTGGTGGGACTTGGGAGTCTGGGGCATGGTTTATCCGCTGATGTATTGTTGAAGTCAGGGGTTGTTTGTGCACATGGATGTGTCAGAGTGTGACCAGCTCCTTGACGGATGTGGTCCACACTCAGCCACCTCAGTGCCGTGGCGTGCAACATTTCATGATATATTGACTGCGGCAATGCTATTCGTCATGCAGTGTCACTTGCATTGTCAGTGTTGCTCACAGACACGCCACTTTGCTGGATTTAACACATGTGCATGGGTTGGTTGTGAGATTGGTGGTGAGTGGGAAGGGCTCCCTCAGGACACATAGTTGATGGGGCCTACTTGCTGTTTCTAGGTGTGCTGCAGTGTGTCAAGGGGATCAGAGACATGCTCCAGAGTCATTGTGGGTGTGCACTGTGCTATAATAAATTGTACATGTGTGCCATTGTGCCCATCTCCCCCCGTCCCCCCTAGTCCCTGCGCATTACTCACCCTGTTGCTTTTGTGTCAGGTCATGTTGAGCAGAGTCTGGTCCCCCAACTCCTGCCACTGTCTCCACACTGATGACTGTGGACACCATTTCCTCCTTCTCATCCAGCTCCTCCTGTGTCGCAGGACTCCCACCTCCAGTCTGCATTGCTGCCTTCTGGTTGTTGCCGAGTTTCTGCTTGGTTTTGCACTTCACATCATTCCAGAGCATCTTGACCTCTTCCATTGTCCTCCTTAGCACTCCAACTGCATTCACCTTGTCCACGATGAACTGCCATATTCCATTTTTTGTTACCAATTACACAGTGGAGGTGACAGACAGTAGTTGATAGTGTTCTATCACCTCCGTTATCAGGATCCTGTTTTCCTGTGGACTGAACCAAATCTTCCTTTTCTTCTTGTCCTTGCCCTTTCCTGACCCCGAGGTCCCAGGCTGGTCCTCTGTGGGGCTTGTGGGGTTCTGGTTGTCCTCTGTACTTGCTCCGTCTACCTGCATTGTGCTTCGCACTTGTTTTGCTTTTGTTTGTATTTTTTTTTCTACTTTGCTGCGATTTTTTGCACCTGGAGTGTGTGACTTGCAGGCCTGGTGCAGCTTATTACTGATTTTTTTTATCGCAGTTTGGCCATCGCTATTTTTTTCACGTTGAGGTTTGGATTTTTATTGCCGTCCCAGTGACTTTATCGCAGACATTTGACGGGTTATCGGGATAATATTGCATGCTACCGTGTTGTGAATAGGACATTAACACTGAGTTATTTTTCCTCGTTCGACGGAGATGTGAAATATTGCCTTAACCGATTTTGGCGATGATTATCGCACGTTCTTGAGAATATCCCCCTAAGTATCTACAGTACATTGACTTCCATCCAATTACACACTGTGTTTCTTTCTCTTGGTGAGCTGATGTGCCCTACGCAAGTCTGAAATTGCATCTCACAAGCCATTATTCCATACTGCAGCAGCTCGGAAAAAAAGAAATGTCTTGTCAATTTGCTTGGTCCCTATGCATATAGATTTGATCACTGATTATGCTTCACTCTTTGGCATTGTGCCTGGAGCAGTAGTGCATGCCAAGACTTGTGGAGGCATGGTCTCCTGCAAAATGAGGTCTTGCCACAGGATCAGGGTCTTGATCGGGCATGCCACACAACCTCCATCCACTGATCTTTACATTCGGTCTTCAGAGCGTATTAATCAAATAGAGTCTTCATCAAGAAATTTCCAAATACAGAGTTCTTTTCTTTACATAGAGTTAGGTGAATATCAAAGGAAAAGTCTTGATATTGCTGCATGTTTTTTTTGGGGCCTGGGTTTCAGGGCTTTTGTCAATCCTCACAGATGCTGGAACTTTCCCTCAAATAATCACGGTAAAATGTTGTGATTTAGCAAAAGTGTGGCATTACATGATATTTAGAGTTAAAAAAAAGTGTTTGGTCATCTTAAGCCACACCAGCATCTCCCCCTAACCCGAAGACCACTGGGGTATCTAGCTCTCATAAATTATGGTTTGGCAGGTTTCCCTGAGTGCTGGCCTATCATGAGTCCAAATACCAGTTATCAACATCTCTAGAAACATTGCAACTCCAAAGAAAAATAGGCTCATCCACTCAAGTGGGTTACTGTTTTTATCAAGGGAAGTGGAACACAGAATGGTAGAAAATAATGTTTTATTGCTTGAATGTTTCTTTATTTTTAAGTTTCCGAAGGCCAGATGTAGGAAGGCCATTACCGGTCGGTAACGGCCGAAATCGGCCGTTACTGACCGGTAATGGACTTTTCCTATTTAGGAGGCATATTTACTGATTCGGTAAATAAGGAATCAGTATTTACCGATTTGGTATTTACCGAATCGGTAAATAAAATGTAGGAAGCACTTCAAAGAGTGCTTCTGGGCATTAAGGATTCGTTATTTACCACCAACAATTAGTTGGTGGTAAATAACGAATTCCTATGTAAATGCAAATCTGTGCATTTACACCTGTGCCATGTGACAGACATACATGCCCTTAGGGCATGTATGTGTGCCACATGTGCACAAAAGCACTAATCAGGGGTGCAACAGGGTGTCAAAGTGACACCCTGCCACCCTTGACTTTTTCACAATTTTACCGAATTGGTAATTACAGATTCGGTAATTGACATTCATTCCTATAAGCCTCCAGGCCCATAGGAATGAATTGCAAATACCGAATCTTAACGATTCAGTATTTTTTACCGGTTTTTTACCCACATAGCATTTACCGACTCGAAAATACCGAATCGGTAAAATTCGGTATTTTCGAATCGGTAAATTTAAATTACCTACATCTAGCCCTAGATGTCAGTGTGCCAAAAAGAACACATTTTGAAAAATGCCCTCTGAATCACATAAAATTATGGGCAACCCCAAATTCAGAGTCATACAAGTAACCACTGTTCCTAAACTAAGATTCTTGGGCACATTTCAAAAATGAATATACTGCCTTAATGTCCTTTCATTCATTAGATTGTACCTTTATTAAAACATGGTCAGTATGTAATTACAAAACACTATAGGTTTTGGCATGGTTAATTTCTCTGATTATCAAATGTTTTTGGGAAGCCAACAGACATTATGTATTCCGGCAACTGGAAGAATCTGACAAATGTAATGGAGTATTACTTTTGTAGATTGGCCTCCAGTGGGACATTGGAAAATATTAATGAAAATATTGTTACTCATTTCTATTTTTTTCTCCTTACTTCCAGTAGTTTTTCCTTTCAACTGTTTCTTTTGGTAAACCATGAGCAATCTAGCCAATGACCCCTGGCTAAATTCAGAATTGCACCTATCTCAGAAATATTCAACCTTCTGAATTCAGTTATGGGTTGTATACACCATTTCCCCACAAACTGTAAGGAGGTGCAAAATGTACAGATTAGGAAATATTGACTACCACATAACAAACTGAAAAACTATGTTGTAAGAGCTAGGAAGAGGTGATCGTAGGAAACAAATCATTTGTTGATACTATTTGTACAAATAAAAATACCCTTTCTTGAACACTAGGTTTTGCCATTTTTTAAACCCTTTAGAATCCATAACATGTGCAGGGAGAGAAGGACACAAATTAGGTATGGAAATCTTTTGTGGAAAACAATTTTGAAGGCTGAAGAGTGAACGTTAGTAAATATCAAAAAAGGACATAAGAAATCAGGGGAAACAAGGCCTGAATATGTCTTTTAACTGTGTAATGACCCTAAAGTTAAGGTTAATCGAAATGGATATTGTTTAGGGTGAGAGGGCTTGTATAAAGTCAGCCCGTTGACGTTTTTGTTATTTTCATAGTCAGCTAGCGACTAGTCACAGCTGCTAGGATCAATGAGGATATTGAAATGGGAAAGAATGTAAGATTACACTATTGCAAATGACATCTTGTTTACACCGGCAGACTTGGTAGAATCCATTACTCCCATCCCTCAAACGATAGGCTAATAAGGAAAGAAACAAAGTTAACTTGAGCAAATAAGAGAAGTTAAACCTAATACTTGCTCCCAAGTGATCAGTGAGACTTTGGAAATGTTCAGGTTCAATGAGCGTTGCTTTACCTTAAATATTTGAGGGCTGCTGTTATGAGTAATGCTAGCTCTACTATTTATGTAAAGCCAGCTTTTATAGCTTTTGAAATATATTAGAGTAGATATTTATCCTAATGCAATGTTACAAAGTCATTGATTGCTATCAATTCTTCCTTTCAAAAGAACATTTGTCTTGTCTTGTTACAACTGCTGTACTTATTCAGGGACGGAAGAAACCCTTTAATGAAACTCCTCTGGAAGGAAACAACAAAGAGATCAAGGATGGAATGGAGTAATGCATGCTCTAAATGTGTTTAAATACCACCAACATCTGTTTCTTAGCAAATAAAATACTTAAACAAACTCCAGGGCCATTCATTAATTGAAGGCCCATCAAATGAGAATGTAAATCTGTATTTGTAAAGCGCAAACTACTCACCCTTACGGGTCTCAAGGCACTGGGGGCCATTGTGGAAATTAAGGGAGCTATTGCCCAGAGTCACATGATGCTGAGTTGATCTGCCTCCGGAGCTGGGGATCGAACCGTGAGCCGGGGATCGAACCATGAGCCCTGTGCTCTGAAATCAGTTGCCTTGGCCGCTGCACCACACCTCTCATTGCAGGATACCGGCAATATTATTTATCTATCTCCTACCTGGAGAGTGTCATTGGCAAGATAGCAATGCACTTCTACACACATTACCTCCAAGGTTTTGATTGAATTTACCAAATTTACTTTCACTATGGTATTTGAATCATGGCAACTCATATTTTGCTACTGATTATAAAAAACACTGATTAGCACCAAATCTACTTGCACCATCAAGAACTCAGCAACCATAGACCCTCTCGTTCCTACCATTCCCATCCAAAGTAATTCAGAAAGCGGTCAACAGGAAACTATCCTCCGACCAAGAACAGCACCACCTCCTTGATATCACTCAGTTAGGGTTCCTCAGCAATCACAGCATAGAAACAGCCCTCTTGGCAGCAAAACGTGGTACCCAGACCATCAAGGACAGAAAGGAAACCACCGCTCTCATCCTCCTTAATCTCTCAGTGGTCTTCGATACCCTGTCTCATGGCACCTTCAGCTCTAGACTTCATGGCTTGGAATTCAAGGATCCATCCTGAGATGATCACCTCCTTCCTCATTTACAGAACACAAGTTAGGCTCCCCCATACACCTCCAAACCCAAGAAGCTTGTGTGTGGAGTCCCCTAGGGATCCTCCCTCAACCCAACCCTTTTTAACATATACATGGCACCCCTGACCCACAACATAAAAGCCCATGACAACAACTTTGTCTCCTACACCGATGACACACAGCTCATCCTTTCCCTCACTGACAAAAACAACTCCTCCTGCATGACCAACAGGACTAATTGGATGAGGGAGAATTGCCTAAACCTCAAAATAGACAAAACTGAGGTCCTGATCTTTAGAAACAAGAGCTCCCCATGGGACTCCTGGTGGAGAGCCTCACTGGGACCCAGGCCCAGCCCTTTAGACCACACCAGAAACCTCACCATCATCCTAGATGATAAACTCACTATGATTAAACAGGTGAATGCAGTGACGTTATCCTGCTTCCTCATACTCTCTAAGTTTTCAAATGGCTTCCAATGTATACAACATGCACTGTCACCCAGGCCCTAATAACCCACAGACTGGACTATGGCTACAAGCTCTACACCAGCATCTCTAATGAGCTGACTCAAAGACTGCAAACCATCCAAAACTCATTCACCAGACTCATCCTAGATGTCCCAGAAGAGCTCACATCGCTCATTATCCATCCAGAAACAATGCTAATTGAAGCTGCCCGTAAACACATACAAAGCCCTCGAGAGCACTGGACGTGCATGCCTCAATGACCAATTTCATCTCTACCATCCTACCAGACATCTACACTCTCCCTTGCTCATCCCTGACCCCCCTCTGCAGTAGTAAATCAAGCGGGTGCTCCTTTTCCTATGTCACCACCAAGACCTGTAATGAACTTCTTCAACACATCAGGACTGCCTCATTGCTACTCAACTTCTGCAAGAAATTGAAGATCTGGCTGTTCAACTGGGAGCTCTGTTCACTCTACGTTACAGCTCCAGCTCCTGGATACCCTCTCGGGTGATAAATTGCTGTATACAAATCAATATAACATAAAATCTAGAGCCACTGGGTTTAAAAAGTAGAGGACATACGTTGTAAATATATTAAACATAGGTTTCAGTTTACAAAAGTTACTTAAATCCTTCAAGTAGTACAATTTAGAAAAACAATATTTTGGATTATAGCTTAAGGAGTTGGATAGAATATACCAAGTGCTTTCTGCATAAACAAACTAACCCCTTCCTATCTAATATTAAAGCTTTGCAGGAGTTTCTTCTTAGGAAGTTGTCTTTAAGACAAAATATTGGAGAGAGGATAAACTCTCACTTTAAAAATATGTGCAGAGCAGGAAACAATCCCTTAACTGATGTCAATGCGTTATGTGGTGCCCAAATAGGATGACATTTCATGGAGTTTATTTCTGATCTCTGCTGGAGAAACATTGTTGAGGTTGTACCATCCTACACATTTAGAGGTCATTTGTGAAACTGCTTAGGTGTTGGGACAATGTCTTCAGGGAAATCTTTGGCTTAAAGTGTTGCTTTGCAAGCACAGTCAAAGGTGGTGCTCTTAGGTATGCAGCACACAGAAGAGCAGTCAGTATGCCTTTTGAGCGTGGCCACATATTCCCAGCATTCTGTTGGCAGCCAAAAAGTAGTATGGATCATTGTAGGTATTTCCACTCATTCTGCTGAAGCACTGTCCTAATTAAGAAATGTTGGGAGATATTTTTGTAGGATATGATTACCTAGGCAACCCAGTGGCCAATATGCTATCCTACACTATCTAATGTAATATAACTATATATTAAAACAAAATATTTTTATTGTACAGATTTGTAACGCTCAAGCAATTTTTCAGTCCTGAAGATGACCGTGTAATATTACAGTGGTCGAAACGCCGTCGACGCTTTTGTGGCCAAAATTATCCAAGGACACATTATTTATGTCTGTGTTGTTCCTTTAAACATGTAATGTTTTTGTTAGCCACTTGTTTGATTTGTGATATGTTTGTTTTCTTGTATACCAGCACTTTGTATTGAGCATAACTGTGTGTTTTTTCTCCTTTTTAAACTCTTGTGGTATGTAATAAATAATACATTTTTTTGATACTGAATTCTTTTTGAATTTATGAATTGGTAGGCTTCTCCTGCTTCTTTTTGTTTATTCACTATTGTTTCTATTTTTAATTGAATGTGTGGAGTTGCATAGTTTATGTGACCTTTCTCCTGAACCTCTTGTTAGGTGCATCGACTGTTTGTCCCTGGTTCAGGGTTGTTGGACAGCCCCTGTGGTTTCTAATGATTTAAGTACAGTCGGTAGGCTGTGAGGGCTTTTTGCCTTGATATTTGTCTAATATAATAATGGCTAATATCGATGCTCCTACTTACTCAGAGGAGTATATCTCAAGAATTAAAAATGGTCCCTCACTGCTCGGCTCAGCAGTAGTAACACCTATTGTAAATGAGGGACAAGCATTGCTTGATGAATTGGAGCAATGCCCAAAAAACATGTACGGACTATATTGCATGCTCTAATGATGACAGAATACCTTAAAAAAGATGTCATACCTGTGGGACTACAAGTCCGTAATGTCCCTGTGATATTCACTAATGACCCGAAATTTCGCAAGGGTTTCAGCCATATAGGTGTCACATGCTCTAGCCATTGGCTTGTGCATGGCATCGATACGGCTTTAGAGCATAGTAAAAGAGAACTGGAAATCATAGCTGACCTTGAGAAACGGCTGTCCGAAGGAAATGTGATTGCCGATGCGAAGGCGGCACTTGAAAAGGTGACTAAAACAATTGCAGAATTTGAATATATCGAGCGAACTAAAAAAACTAATAAAATAGAAAGGATATAGCCAATTTTGATCAAGTTCGTTTTGATCCATATATACAAGACCAATTTTTTTCTCAGCCTCGACAACAATACTCAGATAATTACCCCACTTGGAGGCGTTTTAAAAGAAACATTGGAGTTACATTTTCTGACTCATCCGCTAGCTCAGGTGATGAGGGCGATCCTGGGACCAGCTCTCGACCTAGCTACTTAAATGCAAACTATCCCCCTCCCTCCTCTTTTTTAGAACATCGCGGAAGGGGGAGAGGGAGAACCAAAACTCGAGCACCACAACCCAATCCCCAAATACAACACTGGAACTTCCAGCTCTGGAGAGAGGCAGACCCGCAGGAAATTTTACCAGTGGGGACCCCCGCAACAGTAGAACAGGATTCCTCCACTTTTGATACTATTCCTATTTTCAATTTATCCGAGCATTTGTTGTCTTCAGCTGAGATTTCACTTTTAACTAAAGGACTGAGTTTTGTACCTACTGAGACAGCATGTTTATTTGATACTCAGTTGGAGCTCTTGCAATTTTTTCGAAAACTGCGTATAAAAGCCTTTTTTTCTAAACAAAAGCTCCAATATGGTTGAGAGCCATTCTGGATTACGACCCCCCTCTGTCTTCAATCCACCCACGAATAAAGTGCCTATTGAATTGTTGGCCTTTAAATCAGTGGTTCTGAAGGAGGTCTCGGCTTTGAATAAAAAACTGTAAATATATCCCTTATAACATCTCTCTGACCGAGCGACAGGCATTAGTCAAACTGAAACAAAATCAGGAAGTTATAATTAAGCCTGCTGACAAGGGTGGGGGGATGATTGTTGTGCAGTCTATGACCAATTATAAGACTGAAATAAAGCGACAACTAAACACCACTAATCACTATCAGATTTTAAGAACCAATCCTCTGACTGAGATTCAAAATGTGATTGCTACAACAACCATGGCAGCCAAAACAGAGGGCTATTTAACTGATAAGGAATTTGCGTTCCTCAATGCCAAAACGCCTCGGACACCTGCCCTTTGTACTCTCCCAAAAGTACACAAAAGTTTGCTGAATCCTCCAGGCCGACCCATAGTCTCCGGATGTGGGTCGGTTCTGGAGCCTTTATGCAAATATATTGATGTATTTATTAAGGACTTCGCCTCTGCTACTCGCAGTTACGTGCGTAACAGTGGTGACATTATCTCAGCTAGAGGTAATGCAATTCTGCCCTGAGATGGAGTTGTTGGTGTGTTTGGACCTTGAGTCCTTATATACCAACATTCCCCAACTTGAAGGAATTGAGGTAATTAGAAGGTCCTGGACACACGGACTGCACCTGTGCCAGTACCGACTGACTTCATTATTGACCTCTTAAGGATATCACTGACTCGTAATTATTTTGAGTTTGACGGACAATGGTATTTAAGGATTAAGGGCACTTCGATGGGGGCTTCTTATACCCCCAATTTTGATATTCTGTTTGTAGACGATTTTGCAAATCAATTTATTTTTGACTCCACTAACAACCCTTTTTTTTATAATGTTCGCCATTGGCGACGTTATATCGACGATATTTTTTTCATTTGGACTGGAACAGAGGATGATTTGAACTTGTTTCTCAACTGGCTGAATTCTTGTTCTCTCGATTTGAAATTTACATCTAATTCTATCAATAGTCATGTTGACTTTCTGGATCTTACAATTTTTCCATACGAGGGCAGGCTGTCCACAAGCCTGTTTACAAAACCTACAGCCCGTAATACTCTATTGGAGTATTCAAGTAACCATCCACGAGGGCTTAGGGACGGCCTCCCATTCGGGCAATTTCTACGGACCCGTAGAAATTGTTTTTTTAAAGAAGATTATTTCCGCGAGGCAGAGATTTTATCAAAGAAACTACAACAGCGTGGTTACCCGCGTAAATTGATAAAACAATCCATGAAACGAGCGTGGTATAATCACCGTGATTTTTTTGTTGACCCCTAGAACAAGGAAATCGATGACTCGGATACCATGAGTGACCACATTTGGAACACGCAGTAATCAAATCTCTGCGATTATTAGGAGACATTGGCCTTTGGCTGTTGCCACAGGAATTATGCAAGACCAGCCTTTGTTTTCCAACAAAAGGGGCAAAAATCTCCGTGACCATTTGGTCCGAGCAGCTTTACCTCGGTCAGAAAGCCCCAATTTGACATCTCTGTGGGGCCTTAACAAGATAGTGGGACATTACAACTGTGGTGGCTGTCTTATGTGTAGTTCAAGCATGAACACCAAACAGTTCATTCATGAAAACATCAATCATGACCTACGTGACTTTTCAAATTGCAACACATCTAATGTTGTGTATGCGATTTGGTGTCCATGTGATTTGATCTATATTGGGCAAACAACCCAAAAGATAAAAACAAGACTTGGGCAACATAAAGGCAGAATCCATTGTCAAACACAGAATGCACCCCTGGTGGCCCTCTACTTAGAGCTTAACCATGCCCCCGGCGATATGCGCTGGCAGGTTATTGAAGTGGTACATATCCCGGCAAGGGGTGGGAGTATCTCAAATATCCTTAATAAGACCGAATGCCGTTGGATACTTAGATGTGACAGCGTTAATCTGGGCCTTAACTCTATGGAGGAATGCCATTCTGTCATAACCAGTTGATGTGATTTAGTTGTAGACACTGTATTCTGGGTCCTGTATACAGTATAATTGTACAATAGTCCACATTCGGCTGAGATCGTTAACATCTGATTAACATGTCAATTTTCTTTGCGATTGATACATGTTGTTGAAAAGAGAAAACAATGTCTTCCACCTTACAATCGCGGATTTGTACCAAATATAAGTGTACTGCCATTTTTGATGTGATATTTCTATGATGTACTATTGTAGACATTGTACTCTGGTTCTTGTATACTGTATAATTGTACAATAGTCTACATCCAGCTGTGATCGTTAACATCTGACTAACATGTCAATTTTCTCTGCGATTGAAACATATTGTTGAAAAGGTAAAATGATGTATTTCCAACTGACATTTTCGGATGTATACCTAATATAAGTGTTCAACTCATTTGTGATGTGATAATTTTATGATGTACTATTCTTTTCACATCTTGTAACTAGACCTCTTTGAAGGAAAACGTCTCTTCCCCCTCTGTTTTTCACTTTTAAACTATGTCAAATGTGGTAGAGATCCTATTTTAGGAACTTTAATTGCTATATGGCCCCACTACATGATGGCATTGTGGTGCGCCAACCGTATTTCCTTACTGGGCCTCTTCTATTTTCATGACTCTGATTTCCAACTATCTTCGGGGATTGAATTGAAACGCCGCCTAAATTATTGGAGCGCCGACCGTATTTTCTTTCCGGGCCTATTTTCATGACCCTGATTTTCAACTATCTCCGTGGATTTCATTGATACACCGGTCATCCTACTCACGAGTGCTGGTGGCGCGGAAATACTATTGTTAAGCATACTGCACTCCAAGATGGCGTTGTGCTGTGCCGATTTTATTGTCTTACTGGGTCCTCTTTTATTTCCATGACCCTGAATTCCATCTATTTCCGGGGATTCTATCGAGACGCCGCCAAAATTATTCTCGAGTGCCACGGACGCCGAAATATAATCGGTAAGCACACTTGGTAATCCATACGATTTATATTCTGCTGCCTTAATTTATCTTGGGTGTGTGACACTAGGCAATTGCGTGTTGGTGCCATATGTAAGGTACGGGCATTCAGACCGCTTGTTCCGTTTTGTCATTTTGCCGATTTAAGTTGAGCTGTCAACTGTTAATTTTCAATAAATGAAGATAGTGATTGTGCTTTAAACAATGGTTGATGTGCACACATTTAATTGTAATTCTCCTATGGGGCCACTACGTGCAATTCTAAATTAAATCACATGATTGCACAGGACCTGACCGGCCATACGCCCTGTACAGTGACGCTGGCCTCTAAATCATGAACCTAATTTAGGCGTAGGCTACTACATCACCGTCTATAACATGTCCTTGAAAAATATTTTTTTTTTATTTTTAGCCGATTAACTGGGCGTATTGTATGGTGGACCCTTGGTATCATTGACAGATTGAATTAAAACTCTCAGACACATTGTGCCCTACCCGAACTTCGTTGTGGCAGTAAGTTTAAGTTTCGATTCTCTAGTGGCCTCTTAATTAGGTTCTCCTCTATATAATTGGCGCAATTGGACTAATTTACTTTTTTGACCTGATATAGCATTGGAATTCTTCGGACACCCATTATTGATTGGTCCATTTTTATACAGGTGATTTTTTTAAAGTATTCGTATTGATTGGTGATGGAATCACAATGGTGTGGTGTTGGTTCCTTTTAAAATTCCTTTTTCTGGTCGTTTTGTCACTTATGTATTTGTTGAAGCCTTTTCCTTCAAAAAAGCCTACACTATCTAATGTAATATAACTATATAATAAAACAAAATATTTTTATAGTACACATTTGTAACGCTCAAGCGATTTTTGAGTCCTAAAGATGACCATGTAATAATACAGCGGTTGAAACGCCGTTGACGCTTTTGTGGCCAAAATTATCCAAGGACACATTCTTTATGTCTGTGTTGTTCCTTTAAAGATGCAATGTTTTTGTTAGCCACTTGTTTGGTTTGTGATATGTTTGTTTTCTTGAATACCAGCACTTTGTCTTGAGCGGTAACTGTGTGTTTTTCTCCTTTTTAAACTCTTGTGGTATATAATAAATAATACATTTTTTTGATACTGAATTCTTTTTGAATTTATGAATTGGTAGGCTTCTTCTCCTGCTTCTTTTTGTTTATTCACTATTGTTTCTATTTTTAATTGAATGTGTGGAGTTGCATAGTTTATGTGACCTTTCTCCTGAACCTCTTGTTAGGTGCATCGACTGTTTGTCCCTGGTTCAGGGTTGTTGGACAGCCCCTGTGGTTTCTAATGATTTAAGTACAGTCGGTAGGCTGTGAGGGCTTTTTTGCCTTGATATTTGTCTAATATAATAATGGCTAATATCGATGCTCCTACTTACTCAGAGGAGTATATCTCAAGAATTAAAAATGGTCCCTCACTGCTCGGCTCAGCAGTAGTAACACCTATTGTAAATGAGGGACAAGCATTGCTTGATGAATTGGAGCAATACCCAAAAAAACATGTACGGACTACATTGCATGCTCTAATGATGACAGAATACCTTAAAAAAGATGTCATACCTGTGGGACTACAAGTCCGTAATGTCCCTGTGATATTCACTAATGACCCGAAATTTCGCAAGGGTTTCAGCCATATAGGTGTCACATGCTCTAGCCATTGGCTTGTGCATGGCATCGATACGGCTTTAGAGCATAGTAAAAGAGAACTGGAAATCATAGCTGACCTTGAGAAACGGCTGTCCGAAGGAAATGTGATTGCCGATGCGAAGGCGGCACTTGAAAAGGTGACTAAAACAATTGCAGAATTTGAATATATCGAGCGAACTAAAAAAACTAATAAAATAGAAAGGATATAGCCAATTTTGATCAAGTTCGTTTTGATCCATATATACAAGACCAATTTTTTTCTCAGCCTCGACATCAATACTCAGATAATTACCCCACTTGGAGGCGTTTTAAAAGAAACATTGGAGTTACATTTTCTGACTCATCCGCTAGCTCAGGCGATGAGGGCGATCCTGGGACCAGCTCTCGACCTAGCTACTTAAATGCAAACAATCCCCCTCCCTCCTCTTTTTTAGAACATCGCGGAAGGGGGAGAGGGAGAACCAAAACTCGAGCACCACAACCCAATCCCCAAATACAACACTGGAACTTCCAGCTCTGGAGAGAGGCAGACCCGCAGGAAATTTTACCAGTGGGGACCCCCGCAACAGTAGAACAGGATTCCTCCACTGTTGATACTATTCCTATTTTCAATTTATCCGAGCATTTGTTGTCTTCAGCTGAGATTTCACTTTTAACTAAAGGACTGAGTTTTGTACCTACTGAGACAACATGTTTATTTGATACTCAGTTGGAGCTCTTGCAATTTTTTCGAAAACTTCGTATAAAAGCCTTTTTTTCTAAACAAAAGCTCCAATATGGTTGAGAGCCATTCTGGATTACGACCCCCCTCTGTCTTCAATCCACCCACGAATAAAGTGCCTATTGAATTGTTGGCCTTTGAATCAGTGGTTCTGAAGGAGGTCTCGGCTTTGAATAAAAAACTGTAAATATATCCCTTATAACATCTCTCTGACCGAGCGACAGGCATTAGTCAAACTGAAACAAAATCAGGAAGTTATAATTAAGCCTGCTGACAAGGGTGGGGGGATGATTGTTGTGCAGTCTATGACCAATTATAAGACTGAAATAAAGCGACAACTAAACACCACTAATCACTATCAGATTTTAAGAACCAATCCTCTGACTGAGATTCAAAATGTGATTGCTACAACAACCATGGCAGCCAAAACAGAGGGCTATTTAACTGATAAGGAATTTGCGTTCCTCAATGCCAAAACGCCTCGGACACCTGCCCTTTGTACTCTCCCAAAAGTACACAAAAGTTTGCTGAATCCTCCAGGCCGACCCATAGTCTCCGGATGTGGGTCGGTTCTGGAGCCTTTATGCAAATATATTGATGTATTTATTAAGGACTTCGCCTCTGCTACTCGCAGTTACGTGCGTAACAGCGGTGACATTATCTCAGCTAGAGGTAATGCAATTCTGCCCTGAGATGGAGTTGTTGGTGTGTTTGGACCTTGAGTCCTTATATACCAACATTCCCCAACTTGAAGGAATTGAGGTAATTAGAAGGTCCTGGACACACGGACTGCACCTGTGCCAGTACCGACTGACTTCATTATTGACCTCTTAAGGATATCACTGACTCGTAATTATTTTGAGTTTGACGGACAATAGTATTTACAGATTAAGGGCACTTCGATGGGGGCTTCTTATGCCCCCAATTTTGATATCCTGTTTGTAGACGATTTTGAAAATCAATTTATTTTTGACTCCACTAACAACCCTTTTTTTTATAATGTTCGCCATTGGCGACGTTATATCGACGATATTTTTTTCATTTGGACTGGAACAGAGGATGATTTGAACTTGTTTCTCAACTGGCTGAATTCTTGTTCTCTCGATTTGAAATTTACATCTAATTCTATCAATAGTCATGTTGACTTTCTGGATCTTACAATTTTTCCATACGAGGGCAGGCTGTCCACAAGACTGTTTACAAAACCTACAGCCCGTAATACTCTATTGGAGTATTCAAGTAACCATCCACGAGGGCTTAGGGACGGCCTCCCATTCGGGCAATTTCTACGGATCCGTAGAAATTGTTTTTTTAAAGAAGATTATTTCCGCGAGGCAGAGATTTTATCAAAGAAACTACAACAGCGTGGTTACCCGCGTAAATTGATAAAACAATCCATGAAACGAGCGTGGTATAATCACCGTGATTTTTTTTGTTGACCCCTAGAACAAGGAAATCGATGACTCGGATACCATGAGTGACCACATTTGGAACACGCAGTAATCAAATCTCTGCGATTATTAGGAGACATTGGCCTTTGGTTGTTGCCACAGGAATTATGCAAGACCAGCCTTTGTTTTCCAACAAAAGGGGCAAAAATCTCCGTGACCATTTGGTCCGAGCAGCTTTACCTCGGTCAGAAAGCCCCAATTTGGCATCTCTGTGGGGCCTTAACAAGATAGTGGGACATTACAACTGTGGTGGCTGTCTTATGTGTAGTTCAAGCATGAACACCAAACAGTTCATTCATGAAAACATCAATCATGACCTACGTGACTTTTCAAATTGCAACACATCTAATGTTGTGTATGCGATTTGGTGTCCATGTGATTTGATCTATATTGGGCAAACAACCCAAAAGATAAAAACAAGACTTGGGCAACATAAAGGCAGAATCCATTGTCAAACACAGAATGCACCCCTGGTGGCCCTCTACTTAGAGCTTAACCATGCCCCCGGCGATATGCGCTGGCAGGGTATTGAAGTGGTACATATCCCGGCAAGGGGTGGGAGTATCTCAAATATCCTTAATAAGACCGAATGCCGTTGGATACTTAGATGTGACAGCGTTAATCTGGGCCTTAACTCTATGGAGGAATGCCATTCTGTCATAACCAGTTGATGTGATTTAGTTGTAGACACTGTATTCTGGGTCCTGTATACAGTATAATTGTACAATAGTCCACATTCGGCTGAGATCGTTAACATCTGATTAACATGTCAATTTTCTTTGCGATTGATACATGTTGTTGAAAAGAGAAAACAATGTCTTCCACCTTACAATCGCGGATTTGTACCAAATATAAGTGTACTGCCATTTTTGATGTGATATTTCTATGATGTACTATTGTAGACATTGTACTCTGGTTCTTGTATACTGTATAATTGTACAATAGTCTACATCCAGCTGTGATCGTTAACATCTGACTAACATGTCAATTTTCTCTGCGATTAAAACATATTGTTGAAAAGGTAAAATGATGTATTTCCAACTGACATTTTCGGATGTATACCTAATATAAGTGTTCAACTCATTTGTGATGTGATAATTTTATGATGTACTATTCTTTTCACATCTTGTAACTAGACCTCTTTGAAGGAAAACTTCTCTTCCCCCTCTGTTTTTCACTTTTAAACTATGTCAAATGTGGTAGAGATCCTATTTTAGGAACTCTAATTGCTATATGGCCCCACTACATGATGGCATTGTGGTGCGCCAACCGTATTTCCTTACTGGGCCTCTTCTATTTTCATGACTCTGATTTCCAACTATCTTCGGGGATTGAATTGAAACGCCGCCTAAATTATTGGAGCGCCGACCGTATTTTCTTTCCGGGCCTATTTTCATGACCCTGATTTTCAACTATCTCCGTGGATTTCATTGATACACCGGTCATCTTACTCACGAGTGCTGGTGGCGCGGAAATACTATTGGTAAGCATACTGCACTCCAAGATGGCGTTGTGCTGTGCCGATTTTATTGTCTTACTGGGTCCTCTTTTATTTCCATGACCCTGAATCCCATCTATTTCCGGGGATTCTATCGAGACGCCGCCAAAATTATTCTCGAGTGCCACGGACGTCGAAATATAATCGGTAAGCACACTTGGTAATCCATACGATTTATATTCTGCCGCCTTAATTTATCTTGGGTGTGTGACACTAGGCAATTGCGTGTTGGTGCCATATGTAAGGTACGGGCATTCAGACCGCTTGTTCCATTTTGTCATTTTGCCGATTTAAGTTGAGCTGTCAACTGTTAATTTTCAATAAATGAAGATAGTGATTGTGCTTTAAACAATGGTTGATGTGCACACATTTAATTGTAATTCTCCTATGGGGCCACTACGTGCAATTCTAAATTAAATCACATGATTGCACAGGACCTGACCGGCCATACGCCCTGTACAGTGACGCTGGCCTCTAAATCATGAACCTAATTTAGGCGTAGGCTACTACATCACCGTCTATAACATGTCCTTGAAAAATATTTTTATTTTATTTTTAGCCGATTAACTGGGCGTATTGTATGGTGGACCCTTGGTATCATTGACAGATTGAATTAAAACTCTCAGACACATTGTGCCCTACCCGAACTTCGTTGTGGCAGAAAGTTTAAGTTTCGATTCTCTAGTGGCCTCTTAATTAGGTTCTCCTCTATATAATTGGCGCAATTGGACTAATTTACTTTTTTGTCCTGATATACCGTTGGAATTCTTCGGACACCCATTATTGATTGGTCTGTTTTTATACAGGTGATTTTCGTATTGATTGGTGATGGAATCACAATGGTGTGGTGTTGGTTCCTTTTAAAATTCCTTTTTCTGGGCGTTTTGTCACTTATGTATTGTTGAAGCCTTTTCCTTTAAAGAAGCCTACACTATCTAATGTAATATAACTATATAATAAAACAAAATATTTTTATAGTACACATTTGTAACGCTCAAGCGAATTTTGAGTCCTAAAGATGACCATGTAATAATACAGCGGTCGAAACGCTGTTGACGCTTTTGTGGCCAAAATTATCCAAGGACACATTATTTATGTCTGTGTTGTTCCTTTAAAGATGCAATGTTTTTGTTAGCCACTTGTTTGGTTTGTGATATGTTTGTTTTCTTGTATACCAGCACTTTGTCTTGAGCGGTAACTGTGTGTTTTTCTCCTTTTTAAACTCTTGTGGTATATAATAAATAATACATTTTTTTGATTCTGAATTATTTTTGAATTTATGAATTGATAGGCTTCTTCTCCTGCTTCTTTTTGTTTATTCACTATTGTTTCTATTTTTAATTGAATGTGTGGAGTTGCATAGTTTATGTGACCTTTGTCCTGAACCTCTTGTTAGGTGCATCGACTGTTTGTCCCTGGTTCAGGGTTGTTGGACAGCCCCTGTGGTTTCTAACAATATGGTAAATTAGACACATTTGGCAGCCAAAATATTGCAATATATTTAGACAAAATATAGTTTACTCCAGGTAACTAAGATTTAGGGAGATGAGTATGATGATGGACCTTGCATGAATACTTTATTCTACACGGTTTTTATTTATGGACTTGCTACTTCCTCCAGGGTCATGATGATATACATTTCAAGCAATTTATTTTCCTTTTTAATTTTGTGATGTAGCATGCATTTATATATGAACAGTAAATAATTTGATAATAGACTTAATCCTGGCACGAGAAAAACCTTAAAAAAACAAGCTTAAATAAAATAAATATTCCTGCACTATTTACCAAAGAAAATAATTCATTTTGTCAAAATGTTTTAAAAACTGTATTTTGCAGTGTTCCCATACAGTAACAAAATAAAAACATCAAAAGCCATAAATGAATAAACTGACATTGCCTCTTAACTGTTAATACATTAAACAATACCCAAACTCCCTTACTAAGGACAACAAACAATATTCAGTATTGTACAAGCTCCATTTCAGCTCACAGAAAGTGTATAACATATATTTGTTCAATCCACTGTATTAAAAAAGAAAGACACTACAGAGGCTCACCTACTCAGTTGGTACAGAAGAGCTCCTTATTTCCCAGAATTATTTGGTAGCGGAATGAGCTAAATGTATAGTAGGCCTGGGCGGTGAACTTTGCTCCGTTCGCAGAGTTTGCAGAGTTTTCTTCACTCCGCACTCTACGGAGCAGGTAGAGTGCAGAAAACTCCACTTCGCGATGTGCAGCAGAGATTGTTCCATCACGAATGGTAAGTTCACGAGCATGAGCTGCTGCTCAGGTAGAATTTCTACCCGAGCGGCAGGAATGCCAGCACAAACTGCAGTTTGCACTGCACTCCACCACTCGTGCGAACTATGCCCAGGCCTGATGTACAGCTACAGTCTAAATGCTTTCATAATGACATGGAAAGAAATAGAAATATTTTGTGTCATGATTTCCTTAGTTTTCCCTGACTTAGCTACCTGTGTGCAAAGCTGTTGCCAAACAGTGAAATAGCACATATGCATTTCTCCTAAAATATGTAATGTGAAATGGTGTCACCCATATGACTTATTTGCCTGTCCTGTAAGCCCATAGCAAATAGTGTAAAAAATGCATCCATGGTGTGGAGTTAAGTGTCAACTATGGGCTGCAGTGTGCATTTACAGCACTCATGTAAATTATAGTAATTTGTGGCTTTAGGGTGCATCATAGTTCTTTGGCATAAGCAAATGGGTGTATGTAACTGCCTTGTGAGTCTCACGAGATTTTAAATTTTTGTTAGATAAGAAATAACCTTCTACTCATCACAGTACTTATCTCTTACAACCTTCCTCTCTACAACAAGGGCCACAATATGCATTCCAACTAGTGGAGTCCCTCTAGACACCTCATCTCTAAAATCCAGGGGGCGAGGGTGCATATCTTTTCGCTGCCCCCTTAAATAGATTTTTTTGATCCATTTCCAGAACACCTCCATTTTTTCACAGTAAACAGTAATGGTAATGGTGGCTGTTTCATTTCTAAAATCCCACTCATTATTGCAGGACTCATAGGATCCTTTTGCTCTCCCTAAGTGCGTGAAGGATCATGTGAAAAATGTGCCTCTCCACTAATCAAAAGGCTCCATATTTGATTGTTTCATTCTTGCAGGAGGCTTGCGATACTCTTGCAAGCCCAACTGCCAAAATATGCAATTGCTTTTAACCCTTAATATCTCAAAAGCTACTGAATGGAATTGCACCAAAAAACACAATCTGTGGACGAAACTCTAGCTTCCTGACGAATCTAATGTAATTCGATTCAGCAGTTTTTGCTATAGCTCGTCTTAAAGAAGTCAATGGAAAATGAATGGAGATTTTACACCCTCCTTTTTTCTCGGCCCCCACTTCACAGAACACCCTAAACCTTTTTAGGAAGAGGCTGATTTGACGCACCTTTTCTTTGGAAAGTTTGTCTATGTCTAATGAAAAACACACCTAAGTATAACTGCCTGTATATATAATATTCCATTCATCAATCATCATCATTGTACAGATAGAGGCTGTTTTGGAAATATTAAGGTTTTTTAATTAAGACTTTTGTTCCATTACCGATAATTTTATCTAACAGTGATGTTATGAATTTATAATCATGTTTCTTTTAAATTATTTTAAAAGATGTACATTTTAGCTAGCGAACTATACAAAAATAAGTATTTTTACTATGTCCTTGTTTTTGTGGGAGGAGTCAATTGTGGGAACTACCAGTATATAACCACTGTGATCTCTGGGATTTGTCATGTGATCAAGCCCGGGTTTCCCGGACGAAACGCGTCATGTTGCCGTTCCCATCGATGGAATAAAGCACTTCACTTGAATTACGAAACTCTCGCTGTGGTCTGTACCTGGTTTTGAGTCGGAGCCGTGCCTGGCTGCTTTCACTACAGGATTGTGGAATTATATATACATATATATATATATATATATATATATATATATATATATATATATATATATATATATATATATATATATATATATATATATATATATTTCCATTCAAAAAGCGTTTTTTCTTTTGCCAATATATTTGGCGCTGTTTGACCATTCTTCACTAAACTTTCCAAACTAATGAAGAGCACAGGTCAGCTCCTGTCTTACAATTTTGGGGGTGATTCATAAAGCGAGGGCTGAGAAAAAATGTGGGTCCCAAAATGCATTTCTCCATGTTAATTTCCATAGGAAACTTCAGACAGAGCTACAGCCCGAACTGCTGAACGGAATATACCAAATTTGGCAAAAAGGTAGGTCTTGGTCTAGAAAGCATGCTTTTTTTCAAATGGTGTAAATCCGCTCAGTAGTTGATGAGAAATTCAAAAAATAAAAATATAGATATCTGAGCACCAAGGAGGATTCGCAAATCCTCCCGAGCGCGAGCTTCATTCTGATTGGCAGCCAACACTCCAAACCAGAATGTGTTGGCAGCCATCTTGTGACTCAGTAACTGAGTCACAAGAAAATAGTAGAAAAAACATAAAAAAACAAGAAAAGGGTGCAGGGTAGAAACACCCTGACACCCTACGATTACTCAGGGGGTCTCACAAGGACCCCCAGGGCCCAGAAAAGCAGTTTTTATATAAAAAAAAATCAGCTGCATTCAAACTGGGTGTGCAAATCTGGCCGAGTACATTTAAAAAAAATAAAAGCTGACACCTGAGCTTCATATTCTATGAGCCCCTGGGTGGGTCAAGGCCAATTAAAAGGGGCCCGTGGGGTTCCCCGCAGCCCCAGGGACTACCACCTCCATGGGGCTTTTGTAATTAGGGGTTGGGGGCTTTCCAGGACCCCAAACCCCTAGGGACCACCACCTCCCCGGGCTTAGTTTAATTGTAGATGAGTGGGTCTCATAGGCCCCCCAAGCCCCGGGGACCACCACCTCCCGGGGCTTTGATTAATTATTTGAGAGGGACCTCGCAGGCCCCGCAAGCCCTGTGGACCAACAGCTCCCCGAGGCTTTAATTAATTATTTGCAGTGGGCCTTGTGGGTCTTCCAAGCCCCGGGGACCACCACCTCCCCGGGGCTTCAATCATGATGGGAGGGGGGCTGCGCAGCCCCCCTCCTGGAACCCTCGATGGCCCTGGGGAACGGCCACCCCCCAGGGTCTGCTCCTGCAATGTCCCAGAGTGCCCACCCTGGGACATTGCCATTTGCTATGGCAGGGCGGGAGCATGGCTCCAGCCCTGCCATAGGAAACCTGCTCTCACTTCCAAGAAGCAAATCAGAATTGCTTTGGGGCAAGGGGAGCTACATCTTAGCAGTTCCCCTTATCCAAAAGCATTGCTGGCTCCCGCAGGAGGTGGTGAGCCAGCAGGGACCATGGGGGCAATGGCGTACCCCCACGGTCCCCAATGCTGAGGCCAGGCCCCAAGGGATGGGGTACCCTGGGCCAGAAGTGCCACTTGGCTGCCCTCAGCTTTAATTGTTTATTTTTTTTAAACGGAAGGCCAGTCCCAGGTGATGGGGTCACTGGGGCAATAATTGGGCTCAGAAGGGGACCATGTGGCCCCCCTCACAAAAATATTAAAATAAAACAAGGGTGGCCAGGCCCCAGGGGTTGGGGTCCCCGGGGCCATAAATTGCCTCAGGAGGGAGGCAACGCGGCACCCTCCTAAATAAAAAAAAGGAAAGGCTTCTAACAAAACAAAACAAAACAAAAGCCAGTATCTTGCCAGAGGCCCCGCCCCCTTCCAGCACGACTCAGCAAATGCGACTAATGGTGCATTCTAAGTTGGGGCATTAAGTCCCCTTGAACCCTGAGGGTCGCTGGGGGCCAACTACCCCACCAGGTACCCCCAGTAAGCCCCACAGAGTGGGATTGCTGAGAGGTGGTCCAAGGCCATACCCCTTTTTCCACAACGCGCCTCTTGGTGCACTGCTAGTGGGGCGATTAGGTCTTCTTGTGTCCTGAGGACCTCAGGACTAAAGTGGAATTCATCCCCCAAGCAGCAGAGCACCAGGAGGCACGTTTGCAGAGTGGTGTAAAAAGGGGACATGGCCTCTGACCATTCTCAGCAATCCAGCTGTGTGGGGCTTACTAGAGATAATATGAGGGCTAGTTGGCCCCCAGGGACCCTCAGGAGGCAAGGGGACTTCATCCCCTAACCAAGAGCGTGCCAAGAGGCACATTTGCAGAGTGTTGGAGAAACGGGGCATGGCCTGTGTTCACCTCTCAGCAATCCCACTATCTGGGTCTTACTTGAGGTATCAGGTACGCTAGTTGGCCCCTTAGGACCTCCAGCAGTAAAGGGGACTTTAATCCCCATCACAGAGCGCACCACAGAGCGAGTTTGCAGACTGGTGGTCAAAGGGGGCATGGCCTGCTATGAGTACTTACCAATGCTTCTGTGTGGGACTTACTGGAGATAATAGGAGGGGTAGTTGGTCCCCAAGGATGTCATAGGGGGTCAACTACCCCTCCTGTTACCTTTAGTAAGTCCCACACAGTGGGATTTCTAACAGATCTTCGGAGGCCATGCCCTCCCTTTCTCCACCACTCTGCAAATGCACCTCCTGGCACACTACAAGTTGGGGGATGAAGTCTACTTTAGTCTTGAGGGACTTTAAGGGCCAAGAAGTCCTCCTGGAGGCCAGCCCCCTTCTCCATCACGCTGCAAAAGCGACTACCAGTTGAAGAAGCATTTGCAATGGAATAGGTTTCGCATTTGGGAGAGTTAGAGCTATTGATGTTGTAAATGTAAAAGTGTTTTATTAATGTTTCTTGAAGTGGAGTAGATGTAGGTTGTGTGTAGTGGAATTATGTGGATAGAAAGTATGTGGTATTTAGTGTATACAAATTATGTAGAGTGGGATTGTGTGTTATGGGGAATAATTGTGTGGTATGATAGTCTGTGTTGTAGAGTGGTAACCTCAGGTTTAGTCTTCCTCGTTTACATAGAAGCAAAACTATAAATTCAATGAGACAAAAAAAGAAGGAACGACTGAGGAGCACTTCTGAACCTAGGCAGAGGTATGAGCAGGGCCACTGGAATTATGCAACTGTTTGGCTACACCAATTTTTTAACAATTATAGATTTTCTGCATTTGTCACATAACCCATCATCTGCTGCATAATCTGCAAACCTAGAATGTTCACCTGTTACATATTGCTAAATGTGGGTAATAAATTGATACTAATGGTGAGTAAAGCACTCTTGCTTCTTTCTGCACCTCTCTTGCCTCTTTCTGCATTTCTCTTGCCTCTTTCTGCACTTCTCTTGCTTCTTTCTGTACCTCTGTTACTTCTTTCTGCACCCCTCTTGCCTCTTTCTGCACCATTCTTCCCTGTTTCTGCAACTCACTTGCTTCTTTTTATACCTCTCTTCCCTCTTTCTGCACCCCTCTTATATCTTTGTGCACCTCTGTTGGTTCTTTTGTACCTCTCTTGCCTTTTTCCACACCCCTCTTGCCTTTTTCCATACCCCTCCGGCTTTTTCTGCACTCCTCTTCCCACTTTCTGCACAGCTCTTGTTTCTGTCTGCATCCATGTTCCCTCTTTCTGTACCTCTTTTGCCTGTTTCTGCAACTTTCTTGCTTCTTTCTGCAGCTCTCGTTCCTCCTTCTGCACCACTGTTACTTCTTTCTGCATTTGTTTTGTCCCTTTCTACACCTCTCTTGCTTCTACGAGAACAATGGAGCAGTGCACTCCCAAATCAATAACACATCAATAAAGAAGCTTGATAAGTGTCTTTGTGGCAAAAGAATATCAATCTTTATTTTCAAAAATCCAAACGGTTTGTAAAACACATCAGCCAACACGTTTTGTTCCACGATTGAACTTCGTCACAGCAAAATTGTGGAAGATTAGATATTTAAGTAGGAAATGTGGGTTCTACGGGCCCGACGTGGTACATACCCTGTTCTGAAAGTCAATGATACTCGGTCTTATCGTTGCAAAATAATGAGTGAGCCTCCTTGATAAGGGCCAGCAAAGAGTTCCTGCAAAGCCCGTAACGGTGTATCAGCTTACAGGGCAGCACATGCTTCTTTCTGCACTTCTCTTCCTTCTTTCTGCACCTCTTTTGCAAATTTCTGCATCCCTCTTCCCTCTTCCCTCTTCCTGTACTTTTCTTGCCGGATTCTGTACCTCTCTTGCATCTTTTGGCACCTCTGTTGCTTCTTTCTGCACTTCTCTTACTTCTTTATGTACCCCTCTTACCTCTTTCTGTACCCCTTTTGCCTCTTTGTGCACCTCTCCTGGCTCTTTCTGCACCGCTCTTGCCTTTTTCTGCACTTCTCTCTCATCTTTCTGCACCCCTCTTGCCTCTTGCTCCACCTCTGTTGCTTCTTTCTGCACTGCTCCTGCTTCTTTCTGCATTTCTTTTTCCTTTCTGCACCCCTCTTCCAATTATTCTGCAATTCTCTCGCCTCTGTCTACACCCCTCTTTTTGCACCTCATTCATCTGTTTCTGCAACTCTCTTGCCTCATTGTGCAGTTCTCTTGCCTCCTTCTGCACATCTGTAGCTTCTTTCTACACTTCTCTTGCCATTTCTGCAGCCCTGTTGCTTAATTTTGCACTTACTATGCTTCTTTCTTGACCTGTCTTGTTTCTTTCTTTTCCCCTGTTGTTTCTTTCTGTTCTCATCTTCCCTCTTTCTGTACTGCTCTTGCCTCCTTCTGTACCCCACTTGTCTCTTTCAGCACTTCTCTTGCTTCTTTCTGCTCACTTCTTCCCTTTTTTTCTCCTCATCTCTTGCCTCTTCCTGCACCTCTTTTGCCTCTTTTTGCAAATCTTTTGGTTCTTTATGCACTGCTCTTGTCTTTTTCTGTACCCCTCTTGCCTGTTTCTGCACAGCTGTTGGTTCTTTCTGCAATGCTCCTGCTTATTTTGTACCTCTTTTGCAAATTTCTCCATCCTTCTTGCCTCTTTCTGCACTTCTCTTCCCTCTTTTTCTCCTTATCTCTTGCCTCTTTCTGCACCTCTTTTGCCTCTTTTTGCACATCTTTTGGTTCTTTATGCACTGCTCTTGTCTCTTTCTGTACCCCTCTTGCCTGTTTCTAAACAGCTGTTGGTTCGTCCTGCAATGCTCCTGCTTGTTTTGTACCTCTTTTGCTAATTTCTCCATCCCTCTTGCCTCTTCCTACACCTCCCTTGCTTCTTTCTGCACCCTTCATCCAGTTTCCTGTACATGTCTTGTCTCTTTCTGCACCTTTGTGGCCTCTTTCTGCAGGTCTTTTGCCTCTTTTTCCACCTCTCTTGTGTCTTTATTGCACTTCTCTTCCTCTTTCTGCATCCCTCTAGCCTCTTTCTGCACCTCTGTTGCTTCTTTCTGTACCCCTTTTGCCTCTTTTTGCACCCTTCTTCCCTCTTTCTACACCTCTCTTCCCTCATTATGTACCTCTCTTGCCTCTTTCTACATCCCTGTTACTTCTTTCTGCATATCTATTGCCTGTTACTGCAAATCTCTTGCCTCTGTCTACAGTTCACTTTCTTTTTGCACCTCTCTTGGTTGTTTCTGACTGTTCTTGTTTCTTTCTGCACCTGTCTTGGAACTTTCTGCACCCCTCTTGCCTCTTTCTGTACCCCTCTTCCCGTTTTCTACTTCTCTGTTCCTTCTTTCTACACTTCTCTTGCTACTTTCTGCACCCCTCTTGCCTCTTTGTGCACCTCTGTTGCTTATTTCTGTACTTCTCCTATCTCTTTCTGCATCCCTCTTTCCTCTTTCTGCACCTCACTTGGTTATTTCTGTACTGTTCTTCTTTCTTTCTGTACCTGTCTTGCAAATTTCTACACCCCTCTTGTCTCTTTCTGTATCTCTCTTCCCTCTTTATGTACCTTTCTTGCCTCTGTCTGTACCCTCTTTCTATACCTAATGTTCCTTCTTTCTGCACTTCTCTTGCTACTTTATGCACCTCTCATGCCTCTTTGTGCATCTGTTGCTTTTTTCTGCTCCTCTCTTGCCTCTTTCTTCGCCCCTTTTGTCTCTTTGGGCACCTCTTTTGCTTTTTTGTATACTTTTCTTGCCTCTTTCTGCACCCCTTGTGCCTCTTTCTGCACCTCTGTTGGTTCTTTCTGCACTGCTCTTGTTTCTATCTGCTACTCTCTTGCCTTTTTCTGTACCTCTGTTGGTTCTTTCTGTACCTCTCATGCCTCTGTGTGCACCCCTGTTCATTCTTTCTTCACCTCTTTTGACTGTTTCTGCAACTCTCTTGCCTCTTTTTGTACTTGTCTTGCCTCTTTCTGCACCTCTGTTGCTTCTTCCTGCACTTTTCTTGCCTCATTCTGTACCCCTCTTGCCTCTTTCTGCACCTCTGTTGCTTCTTACAGCAGATTGTTTGCTTCTTTCTACACCTCTCTTGCTTCTTTATGCACCCCTCTTGCTTCTTCCTACATCTCTTTTGATTCTTTCTGCATGTTTCTTGCCTATTCTCACACCACTCTTGCTTCTTTATGCATCTCTCTTGCTTCTTTCTGCACTTCTCTTGTTTCTTTCTATACTTCTCTTCCTTCATTCTGCACCTCTCTTGACTCTTTCTGCACACACAGGGCTACTTTTAAGCTGACCTCAGGCTCAGCAGTGCACACAATGAAGTGCAGAAAAGGGCTGCTGGCCTCTAATCTGCCATCCCCTATTATATGCTAGGGACTTAGAGTTCTTTAAACCCCCTGCCCTATTATGTACCAGGGCCTTACAGTGGAGGCCATGCCAATCACATGGGTAACCCAACCTATAGTAAACCCTAGTGTATGTAGGTGTTTTCACTGTATTCTAAGTGTCTTTCAGCATAGCAATGGCTCCTGGCCTGGTTAGGCAGAGCCCTGGGTCAGTTGGAGTCAGTTACCACCAGTACCAGTCAGCAAAAAGTTAGGGGATGCCCAGCGCACAGGATGACTTTGCAACAAGGCCTCTTTCTGCACCTCTGTTGGTTCTTTCTGCATATCTGTTGTTTCTTTCTGCACCTTTCTTCTTCTTTCTGGACTTCTGTAGCCTCTTTCTATATTTCTCTAGCTTCTTTCTGCGTCTTTCTTCCTCTTTCTGCACATGTCCTTCCTATGTAGGCATAGTTAGAAATTAGCATTTAAAAAAACTTTAGAAATTCACTCAAAAAAAACATAGGTTTTAGGGAAATTATAGTTAGAAATTAGCATTTTAAAAACCTTAGAAATTCACTGAAAAAACCGCAGGTCTCAGTGACGTCATAGTTAGTTGGACATTTCACTCGTACAAAACCAGAGATATTTGTCCTTTGAGATGTCACTGATGATATCATCCACATGATAATCTGATGCACCTCCTCATACCCTGATATAACATTTGATACTCCCACTATAAAATACAGACTACCATTCTCAAAACCATGGGCACACCAATACCAATTACTACACACCCACTCACTGATTCGTTGGTCTACACACACATCCACTCAATGACCCATACAATCACTCATAAATGCAGTCACTCATTAATACAGCCACTATCATATGCACTCATACACTAATACAAACACTCACATACCACCACTCACCCATAGAGTTATTTGCACAGCTAGTCATGCAAAGAATCAATCACACTCCCATTTACTAACTTATATAGTTATACACAGACCACCCCCTTATTCATACAGATACTAACACATAGTGACTCTCTTATATATTCACTGACACAAGAACACTCTCATCCACACAGCCACTCTCAAAATCACTCGCTCTCACATATTGTTCTTTATATACTCCAACATGCACATATACTGCCTTTCACATATGTAGTTACTCACACATGTACCACTGAGACATCCATTTACTCACCAACAGAGCCATACACGCACTCTTGAATCCATTCACCCAGTGAATCACCCACACACATATCCATGCAGTGAGTCACACACACCCCACCCACATACTACACACACATATTACATAATATGCTAAGTGAATTCCAGCCTTACATCCAATTGCTTCCACCTGGCAGGGTTGGTTCAGACGGGCGGGCGCTGGACCCGCTGTAATATTTGTAAGTATCTCACGCTGCCAGGACTTCTCTCCAAATATGCAGCAATAGAACTCCAGCAAATTCGGGAAGAACTGAAACTACTCCGTGAGGCATTGGGCAAAATGCCAGCCCAGGATGAGATAACGAACTTTATCAAAGAACTGGAGATAAGACTAAGTATGAAGACGGCATAAAGGCGAGGAAACACTGGAAATTTATAAGGGATAGGAATGATTATGTGCAAGGATGCTTCCTAACATTCAGCAGGAACTACGATGCCATAAGAAAGGATTACATGAAAATCAAAGCGCTTCGAGCTCAAGAATCGGAGACCTCCGGTTCAAGCTCAGCGGCACCATCGGATGACGAGAAAAGGCACACAACATTGGGACTGAACAGAGGACCCTTCACATCATTGGAGGAATACCGTTTTAAGCAATTAAGCCTCAGCGCCACCACAAAACCAGCACGGGGAAGAGGGAAAGGAGGAGGCAAAGAACAAGACTAAAGCGAAGAAGCAGGAGAGGGGGCGAAGGCCAGCGACAAAACAACGCCACATGGGAGAGGCATCAGACGATCCAAGAGGAACAAATGATGGGTGAGCAATCAAACCTTTCTATTATTAACCTTTCCACCAATGTCATCACCCCTGAGGAAAGATCGGTCTCAGAATTAAGCCTATCTTTCTGCCCCACAGCCAATTTTGATTTTGCTAAAACCCGCATTGATCTGTTTCTACTTTTGCTCAAACTCAAGTTGCTGAAGCTACATACTTTGAAACATAACAGAGGCCCAGCAAATGCCACACAATTAGATAATACCCCTACCCCCACAGATGCAGCATTATCCGTGGGTGATATTGAGACCTTATCAACTATGAGGGAATTTCAATTGTGAACTAGAGACTGGGAAACAGATGGTGACCTTTTGATCAGTATGGACATGGAGGTCAGCAAAAGATCAAGGAATAACTTCAAACTTAGATCTAAATTCAACCCGATTACATTGCATGATGGAATTGATACATTTCAAGAGACAGTGTTACGTGATTTTTTGGATCTATGGAAATGAGAGGGCAACAATTTTGCTAGGAATCTAACCACAGCACAAAGGACAGGTTTGCAGTCTTTGAAACAAGCAACACACTTTGTGATCAAACCCTCTGATAAAGGGAGAAATGTGTTCCTTTGGAATATTAACAAGTACAGAGTGGAGGCCAAGCGACAACTTGAATTCTCAGGTTGTTACCTGAGATCAAGTCTGGGAAGGTACAATAAAACAGTATAGGAATATCATAAAATGCTGCATGACTGGTGTGAGAATGATATGCTGAGCCAAAATGAGTTCCTGTTTCTATTGGTACGAAAACCAGTCACCCCGGTCTTTTATATGCTACCAAAGGTGCATAAACATCCCACAGACCCTCCAGGCAGACCCATCATCTCGGCCAATCAAAGCCTCCTTGAAAACACTTCCGTTTATCTAGACTATTTTCTTTGTCCCTATGTCCTCAACCTACCATCTTATTGCAGAGATACCATGGACTTCCTGTCAAAGGTACAGTAAATTCCATGGAAAGACACCCACATCCTGGCAACAATAGATGTTGTTGCCCTTTATACCTGTATTGAACATGATCTGGGCCTGGAGGCTTGTAAATAATATTTAAGAGACAGGCCTATCGCCATGTACGACCACACTATGCTTTTGATGCGCATGCCACACTTCTGCCTACAAAATAACTGTTTTTTGTTTGAGGATGATTGGTATGAACACTACACTGGTACTGCCATGGGAAGTTGCTGAGCTCCAAGCTATGTCTGTTTGTTTATGGGGTGGTGGGAGGCGGTGCACCTATGGCATGACGGGAATATCTTTCACATGAACAATGTTGTCCTGTGGACCCGCTACATCAACAACATTTTTCTGATATGGGATGGTCCTCAGGACGCCTTGGATTTTTTCATTCAAGGACTTTCTGTGAATAATTTAAACCTCAATTTCACCAGTAAAACCGATCGTTACAGCATTGAGTTCCTAGACATTCTAGTGGAGGTTAAACTAGGGACACTACTCACCAGCCTGTATAGAAAGCCAATATCGAGCAACAGTATCTTACATGCACATAGCCATCACCCGACAGGTCTGAAGAATAGCATTCCATACGGGGAGCTATTAAGAGCAAAACAAAATGGTAGCTCAACTGATTCCTAGAAGAATGAAGCCAAGAACATGAGGGGTTGCTTTAGAATCAGGGGCTATTCGGGAAAACCATCAGATTAGCCACTGAGAAAGCAGACAACAGAACAAAAACAGTTCACTTGTTCCAAAAGATAATGAAAGTGGCAAACATGAAGTGAGACTTATCATCACTTTTAACCATGCCTCACAAGAGATCCATTGAATAATACACAAGCACTGGCACATAGTCAGGAATGATGTAATCATAGGGAAACTGGTCATCCCTTCACCACATGTAACATACAAAAAGTGTCAGTCCTTAAAGGACATGCTGGTACACAGTCACATTTCCGTCAAAACTAAGACATGTGGGACCTGGTTGAGAGAACTCCTAGGATTCCACAAGTGTGGGCGGTGCAAAGCTTGCAACAACAGCACAAATGTGAAAACTTTCAACCTTCCTAATGGGAAAACAGGGAGGATTAATGGTATTATAAACTGTAACACTAGTTTTGTTGTTAATGTTTTGATTTGCATTTGTGGCCTACGCTATGTGGGGAGCACCATCTTCTCGGTGAAAAAACGTGTTCTAGAGCATTTGCGCGCAATCAAGAACGCCGACATGTCATACGCCATTGCCAAGCATTGTGATTTGGTACACTCGGATGTCAAAGATATGAGTTCTAAAATCTCATATTTTGGCATTGATAGGATTCCTGTATCAGCAAGAGGGGGAGATCGGGATCGTCATCTGCAATGTCTGGAATCTGAATATATAGTGAAGCTGCAAAGCAAGACCCCGGGAGGCCTTAACCATGAGGAGGTCCTCCATGTCCACTTAGGCTGAGCTGAGAGCAACTTCCTCCTACTATTACACTACAGTAATAGGGTGAAATCCCTCTCTCCTCTTTTCCCACCAGGGGGTGCCCCCCATACTCTGTACCATGAGTAATTCACAGTGTATCTAGCGGCATTACCCAATCCACGTCTCTCTCTCTTTTCACTCCCCATCACTGGGCCATGCTTGTTTCTCCCTTGAACAGCCACCCAGCAGACCGACTGGGTCTGCCTTGCCTTCTCTCCCCCTTTTGTTGTGTTTATTTTTATTTGTTACATTTTTCCACTCCAATATGCCTCCGCAGAAACTGATGTTTATTTTTGGTTTTTATTGGTACCAGGAGTGGACCCAACCCAGTGTCTCATCAATCTGCACTAACTGTGGCGTTAACAGGACATGCAACCTTAGGCACTTGCCAATCCCTGTATTACTATTCATTAATTAACTATCTTTCGTGCCCCTTGAGTAAACCTTGGGTTTCTGAATTGTAATAGAGCATTCAGTGCAACCGAGAGCAGAACCATAGGAGTGTTCACCGCCACTAAGCATTTTTAAACCTTTGATTTGCGCTTTTTTACCTATTGTCACAATGAATTCACATTAAAAAACTGTCACCTTGCATATATTTTGATTTAATAGTGATTGTTGTAACTGTTTAAATTGTTTTCTAACTTTGTTCAAATAGAAATGATAACGTTTTTTGAAAGTCTGTCTTTTTTTCAAAATATGAGGCAAAGACAAGGACCGTGCTCTTGAAAGGCGTCGAGTCATTAAATACGAACTCCTAAACATTGAAATCCTGTGTGCGACTTTTCTTGCGTCCTGGCAGCACAAGATACTCACAAATATTACATAATATATATCTATATATATATATATATATATATATATATATATATATATATATATATATATATATATATATATATATATATGTATATATATATATATATATATATATATATATATATATATATATATATATATATATATGTATGTATATATATATATAAACTGGCAGTCAGTTTTTTTATTTACTTTCTCGCGTCAAACTGATTTCCACATTTGCTTCTTTTGTAAATTTTACTGTAATCATCGAAAAAGGTTTTTAACTTATCTTTTACCAAGCTTAATTTCAGACAATGTTGCCTGGCCCTTTAACCTGTTTTAGTGTTGCTTCTTTTTTATGTGCATCTCTGAGAACAAGGAAAATGATCATTTTCTGACATGAATTGTTTGTTTTTAGAGTTTCTATTTGTTATCTGTGATGTATCTTTGAACTTTTATGATTAGTTTTGTATTAATCGAATAAAGTAATTTTTGATTAATTTGCCAATAACTTTGGTGCCATTTGACAAATCTTCACAAAATTTCCAAAACTAATGGGGTGGTCCCGTCAGCTGCTGTCTCAAGGAAAATGATCATTTTCTGACATGAATTGTTTGTTTTTAGAGTTTCTATTTGTTATCTGTGATGTATCTTTGAACTTTTATGATTAGTTTTGTATTAATCGAATAAAGTAATTTTTGATTAATTTGCCAATAACTTTGGTGCCATTTGACAAATCTTCACAAAATTTCCAAAACTAATGGGGTGGTCACGTCAGCTGCTGTCTTGAAAATTCCAGAGTGTTCCATCAAGAGGGGGCTAAGGAAAAGGGGGCTCCAGAAGCACTTTTTCTCAATGTTCATTTCCATAGAAAACTTTAGACACAGCTACAGCCCAAACTCCTGAAAGGAAGTTTTGGCAAAAAGGTAGCTCTTGGCTAAAAAAGCCCTCTTTTTGTTAAATGGTGTAAATATTTTCAGTAGTTCCTGAGAAATTTAAAGATTTCTCAGATATATAACTGTGCCGCTGGGGATCCGCTAACCCGCCCGATCTCGTGCCTGAGATCTGATTGACTTCAAACCAGGAAGTGTTGGCAGCCATCTTAACATTTAAAAAAAGAGCAAAGGTGGGCAGGGTAGAAATACCCTGACCCCCACGGCCTGTTCAGGGGGTACCCCCGGAGCCCCAAAAAGCATTTTATTTTAATTCAGCAGGTTAACGGTGGATCTGCGAATCTAACCTTTACTTTAGGCCCATGGGTAGGCCAGGTCCCGGGGCAATTATAAATAAAGATGTGGGGCCTGAGTGGGCCCCAACATCCTTGGGGACAACCATCTCCATGGGGCTAATTGTTTGATGTGCAGAGGGCCACACAGTCCCCTTGCAGCACCAGGCACTGCCACCTACCAGGGCTATTTTCAAATAAGATAAATGGGGGGCTCGGTCCTGCCTATGCAGCCTTGGGGACCACCACCTCCCTGGGGTGACTATACTTAAATGGGAGGGGGGCACACATTCCCTGCTGCCCCTGGGACCACCACCTCCTTGGGGCTATTACCAAAATGGGAGGGGCCCGCTCCTAGAGCAATAAATGGCCTTGGGGACCACCACCCTAGGGCGATGTCCCTGGTAATGTTACTGGGTGCCCACCCCACGTACATTGCAGTTTGCTATGGGATGGCAGGAACAGTGCTCCCACCATCCCATAGCAAACAGTGTGCTTCACTTGAACAAGCAAGAGTGTTTTGCTCTTGCTTGTTCAAAGTGGAACACACTTTGCTTTTTACACCCAGGGAGCTGCATGTTAGCAGCTCCCTGGGTGTAAAAAGCAATGCTGGCTCCCGCAGGAGGCAGGTGCTGGCTGGAACCATAGGGGCCTTCAGGCTCCCTCGCATTAATCAAGGAGAGGCCATGGCCCAGGGAATTGGCCCCCCTCCCATGACAGTAAGAAAAAAAAGAAAGGCGCAGACCCCAGGAGATTGGGTCCCTGGGGCCGAAATCAGCCTTGGGAGAGGGGCAGGACTGGTAGTGGGTGAATAAAAGATTATCTAAGGGTGTGAGTGGGTGCATCGGAGATACTGTGGATGATGTCATTGACCATATAATGAGCGATGTAATATGCGAACCTTGACCCTACCAGGTAGGTCATTCCCCCTCCGCACAGCACCGCCTGTGTCTCCCTGCCCCAGCTGCCGCTGCTGAGGAAGTTCGAGGACCTCCACCACCCACAGGCTACCACCTGCACCTCATCCCTGGTGGCCAGTGGTAGGCCGTAGGTAGGTTTGTTCATCCTCCGCTTTATTGCTTTTATTGTATTGCCTGTATTTTCATTGTTATGTCTGTGACTGTTGTTGTCAGTCTTCCCCCGCTGCCTGTACGTGGTCGGTGCCACTTTTTCTTCCCTCTGTTCCCCTCGTTGCCCCCGTGTCTCTGCCCGGTTTTCCCTTCTGTTCCCCTCGCTGCCCCCGTGCCTCTGCCCAGTTTTCCCTTCTGTTCCCCTCGCTGCCCCGTGCCTCTCTGCCCGTTTTGCCTTCTGTTCTTAGCTGCCCCTGTATTTCTGTGTTCTGTATTTTGCCTCGGTGCCACTCGTTTATCTGGTATTACTGTGCCCTTTTGCCTTCTGTGCCACTCGTTTTTCCCACGCTTTTGTGCCCCTTTTGCCTTCTGTTCCACTCATTTTTTGTGTCCTTCTGCCTTCTTGCCACTCATTTTATCTCTTGTTTTTGTGCCCCTTTTGCCTTCTGTTCCGCTCGGTTTTTGTGCCCTTCTGCCCTCTGTTTCACTGTTTTTTGTGCCCTTCTGCCCTCTGCGCCACTTGTTTTTCCCTTGTTTTTGTTTCCCTTTTGCCTTCTGTTCCACTCGTTTTTTGTCCCTTCTGCGCCACTTGTTTTTCTCTTGTTTTTGTGCCCTTCTGCCTTCTTGCCACTCATTTTTTCTCTTGTTTTTGTGCCCCTTTTGCCTTCTGTTCCACTCGTTTTTTCTGCCCTTCTGCCCTCTGTTCCACTCGTTTTTTCTGCCCTTCTGCCCTCTGTACCACTCGTTTTTCCATTGTTTTTGTGCCCCTTTTGCCCTCTGCTCCACTTGTTGTTTGTGCCCTTCTGCCCTCTGTGCCACTCCTTTTTCCCTTGTTTCTGTGCCCCTTTTGCCTTCTGTGCCACTTGTTTTCCCCTCGATTTTGTGCCCCTTTTTCCTTGTTACCTTCGTTGTCCCTCGCCGATGCGTCCCATGTGGCTCCGCCCCCCTGGCGGCCCACTGCCCATTCGCTGCCCCCACCTCCCACCTCCCAGCTGCTCCTCCCTCCCACCTCCCCATATACGCAGGCCTCGCAGCCGCGCCTCTGGTGTGCCGAAGGTGCGCCTAAGGCAAGCCCGTCTGTGCTTGGACTGCGCCCAGCACCAGAACACCTGGCACCCTCACCCGCCATGATGACCGCCGCCACTACAACACCAGCACTCTGCAGGCTCTCAACTCTGGCCGGAGCCACACCTGCTTCAAGGCCGCCCCGAAACGCACACACGGCCCCTTCACCTGCCGGAACTGCAGCTACACCAGCCTCGGAGCCGGCGAACCACCCGCCAAGAAAGACCCCAAAGACCTCTGATGCATACTACTGAACACCCGCTCCGCACGCAAGCATGCCATCGAGCTCTGGGACCGGCTCGACAGAACATCCCCGGATGTCGCCTTCCTGACAGAGACCTGGTTTAACGACTTCTCGGCACCCGACATCGACATAGCCATCCCTGATGGCTACAAGATCACCCGCAGAGACCGCACCAACGGAGTCATCGCCATCGTCCACAAGAACAGCATCGGGTCTCGACTAGCTCCGACGACGCGCACAGCACCGCTGAACACATGCATTTCCAGTCCACACAGACCCTAACTCCACCCTCAGAGGCACCCTCGTCTACCAACCTCCAGGACACCCCCCAGTTCAGCGACTCCATCGCCGACTTGATCAGCATGCACACCTTGACCTCCACTGACCTCATCCTCCTTGGAGACCTGAAATTTCACCTTGAGGACAACAACAACAATAACTCCACAACCCTGATTCATAACCTTGCCAACCTCGGACTAAAGCAACTCTTCACAACGCCCACCCACTCTGCCGGTCAGATGCTTGACCCCGTCTTCTCCTCACGCCCACACGTCTCCGTCAGCCACACCATCAAACTCCTCTGGACCGAACACCGCTGCATCCACTTTGCCTTCCAGAAGCCCACCACGCAGCACCGCACCCAACAGATCCCATGCCGCTGCTGGACCAAAATCACCGAAGACCAACTACACGCAAACCTTGCTCTCAGCCCACCCACCGAACCCTCCAATACCGACGACGCTGCCCACAGCCTCAGACGCTGGATCGAGGACTGCGCCAACACCCTCGCCCCGCTGAAGAAACCCCCCTACAGAGATACCTGCAAGAGGGCCAGCTGGTTCACCCCAGAACTCCCAGCCTCCAAGCAAGCCTGCAGAAACTTGTAGTGTAGTTCCTATTATCCCAATAGGCTCTGCGCATTGGAATAATATCTTCAATAGTATAGACGTAGGACTGAGGTTAACTAGGTCTTCTACCGACGATATTAGACTTAAAGTTATGTGTGTGCCAGCTAGCTCAGAGTTCACTAGAAACTTTCTCGAATAGGCAACGAGGAGTTTTATCTCCCTGGATAGACAAGAAGGGATTTAGTTTCTGACAACCATAGAACATGACAACTTTGCTCTCCCCTAATCAAGAGTATATCTCTAGAGTCGTGTGAAAACAAAAGACAACTTATTTTACTCAGTCAGTACGTGCATTCTTAGTTTCACCAGATTGTAGAGAAAAGGAAGAGACGGGTGTGTTCAATAAAAAGGTGTTATTTATTGATCATTCTCCTTTCTCATACAAGAGAAATGAATCGCTATTATTGCAATACTTATAGTTAAGTAAAGTGCATACAGTAAAAACAGAATTATAAAATAATACTGCAAAAGCATTGATATGGTTTTTTAGCCATATGATACTTAAAATGGATAAAAGTTATATACATATATACATTGACTAATCGTACTCAACTGGTGCTTCTAGCTACGCCTACCCCAGTGTACCTGACCTAAGCCTAATACGTGGGCGGGAGTAGATAAGTAGCAGTTTAAGTTAAGTTTGTTTTGCCAAGGATCTGATTCAAGAATTCTCTGTGAGGGGTTATTCAGTTCAGTACCTGGGATTTAGAAGGCTGGTATCTCAATCTCAGGACTCGATATCCCAGTTGCCCGCAAGGGCGGCTGGAAACGCCGGGGCTGGATTTCTCGGCAAGAGAAAAGGCAGCGTCTCTCTCTCAGCGCGTCAAAAAGGAGGGGCAGCGTCCGTGGGTTTCCTCTGCATCAGCTGGGCTCCTCGGCAAGTATCGCTGCTCCAATCTCGTCACCACCGTGTGTTTGCTTAGGGCAATGTCGGTAATATTTATACCTGAAAGGTGCCGAGATTGACGTAAGGATGGACATAAATACGTCAATAAGGATGTCATAAGAACTGGTCGTTCGTACATTCTTTACTGGAGTTCGTGGTTAAATCAAAACAATAGCTGCGGGGGATTTCCCAGGTTGCTGGAGGTTTGATTTGTTTTGAGAACTCGGTATGCTTTCTATGGGGGCTGGGGGAATAGTGCTTGCCTAACGTGGTAGCATGCGCTATGACCTAATCAGAGAACGGGTTTCTGTGCCGTTGTATGGCCACTATTGATTTATTAACCGGACAAGGGTCAGAAACAGGTATATTGGTACAGTTCCCATAGGAAATACATCACAAACTAGAGAAGAAATGGTGCAGTGAACAAACTCCGGACAGCCACGCAGCACACAAGGACGCCATCCAAAACCCCCACCACATCAGGGCGGCCAAGAGGACCTCCTTTAAAGACCACCTTGACAACAACGCACACAATAGCAAGGAGCTCTTCAACATCATGAAGGAACTCTCCAACCCCAGCTCCAACACCAACGACATCCCACCGTCGCAAGCCCTGTACGACTCCCTCACCACCTTCTTCCACCGCAAGATAGCAGACATCCACAACAGCTTCAACACCAAGACAGCCCCAACAGACAGCAGCACAACAGACCCTCCGCACACCATCGACCACAACCCCCTGTTAGCCTGGACCAGCGTGAGCATCGATGACAACATCAAGACCATGCTCACAATCCACTCCGGCTCTCCGTCAGACCCATTCCCGCACCACGTCTTCCACAGAGCAAGCAGCTCCATCGCACCCCACCTGTGCAATGTCATCAATATTTCCCTCGAGACCGCGACCTTCTCAGTGATCTGGAAACACGCCAAGATCAACGCCCTACTCAAAAAACCTAAGGCAGACCCAAGAGACCTTAAGAACTTCTGGCCCATCTTTCTGCTCCCCTTCCCCGCCAAGGACATCGAGAAAACCGTCAACAGACAGCTAACCCAATACCTTGAAGAAAACAGAATCCTGGACCCTTCCCAGTCAGGGTTCCACAGCAACCACAGCACCGAGACTGCCCTCATCGTCGCCACCGATGACATCAGGAACCTTCTGGACAACGGCGAGACCCCGGCACTCATCCTCCTAGACACCATCTGCCACCGCACACTATGCGCACACCTCCATGCCGCAGGCATCCGAGACAAGGCTCTGGATTGGACCATCTCCTTCCTCTCTGGCAGAACCCAGGGCGTCCGCCTCCCCCATTCCGTTCCAAAGCCTCCAGGATCATCTGCGGCGTACCCCATGGATCCTCCCTCAGCCCGACCTGTTCAACATTTACATGGCCCGGCTTGCACATGTAGCCAGACAGCTCCACCTGAACATAATCTTTTATGCTGACAACACTCAGCTGATCCTCTCCCTCACCAAGGACCCCATCACTGCCAAAGCCAACCTCCACGAAGCAATGAAGGCTGTCGCCAACTGAATGAAGACCAGCCGTCTGAAGCTGAACTCCGACAAGATGGAGGTCGTCATCCTCGGCTCCAACCCTTCAGCCTGGGACGACTCCTGGTGGCCAACTGCACTGGGGCCAGCCCTAACACCCACTGACCATGCACGCAACCTGGGAATCATCCTCAACTCAACGCTCTCAATGACCAAGCAAGTCAACGCTGTCTCCTCCTCCTGCTTCAACACCCTCCGCATGCTCCGCAAGATCTACAGATGGATCGCGACACAATGCACTCCACAAGACTGGCCCAGCCAACCTCAACAGATGGCTCTCCTTCCACATCCCCAACTGCCAGCTATGCTCCACCAAACTCTCGCTCACCAATATCCCGCACTTCCGAAGAACAACCACTGGTGGGAAATACTTCTCCCACCTCGCCGCCAAGACATGGAACATCCTCCCACTAAGCCTACGACAGGCCCAAGACCTGCTGACCTTCAGCAGGAGGATACTCAAGACCTGGCTGTTCGATCAGTAGCACCCCCCCTCAGCACCTTGAGACCCTTGCAGGTATGTAGTACGCTTTACAAATGATTGATTGATTGATAAGCAGTGCATTGCAGGGTCTTGAGTCAAAGTTAACTCAGCTAACTATAACTGCTGAACTATAATGTCTCTGTAACTTTCCTTTTTTAGGGAGTATATATATATATATATATATATATATATATATATATATATATATATATATATATATATAATAAATATATGCTCATATATATATATATATATGTATACACATACGTATATGTATACACATTACCTACTGGCGGTCCCCAGTATGTAGTTAAAGTTAAGACCCAGTTACCATTGGAAAATCAATTTTTGACTTGCCTATAACTGTGGCGTCATTTGACCAATCTTCATGACATTTTCCACAAAAAGTATCAAAGTAGATTCTGTGTGTAATAGGAAGTTTGAGGATGTTCCATACAGCAAGGGCTAAGAAATAGAGGGGCAAAATAAGTGCGCGTTATTAATGTTAATTTCCATAGCAACACAGTGTCAAACCCACAGCCCAATCCACTGGACAGAATTACACCAAATTTGACAGATAGGTAGATGTTCTTATGCAGATTGTGCTTCTTGTTATTTGGTGCAAATCCATTCAGTAGTTTTTGAGAAATGAAAGCAAACAATGATAGTGATATCTCTGGGTGTGGAATGGATATTTTGCAGCGATTTTGCAATGGTCACAATATTTCACGGCGATGGTGAATCATTAACGCAAGTACCAGCGATAATGCTCTGATTGGCTGGACACAACCTGAACAGAAAATTGGGCCTCTATTTTATCGATCAGGAACTGTTCCAGGGGCTGAACATTTCTGTGAAAGCTAACATAAATAAAGCTATTATATAAAGCTGCCCTATCAAAATATCATGCTAAATGTAAAACAGCCAGAGCTGAATATACCAAATCAACTATTGAGAATGCTCAAAACCGTCCTAAAGCACTTTTTAAAATTTAGCAAGAACTCTCTGGTTCTACCTGTCAACCGAAAGCCCCTTGTCTGGACTCCTCACAGTGCAATGTTCTCGCAGAATTCTTTATAAACAAAATAGATAAAATCTATGCAGACTTCAAAGACTCAACTTCTTCTCCAATAGTACTTGAATCTCCCAAAATGATCTCTAACTCTGACGATGCTAGACCGGATCCTTTTTTAGGTGGCACCCCTCAGCATCTAGCCAACTGGGATTTGCTCAACATGTCATCATTACGTGAAATCATCAAAACTATCAAATCCGGCTCCCCCCTGGACCCCTTTCCCCCACAAATCCTTCTGACACTCGACACCCCTTCCCTTACGCTCATTCTGGAGCTCCTTAACTCCTCCTTAAGAGAAGCCAAAGTCCCCAAGGCATGAAAACATGCCATGGTATCACCTTTACTGAAGAAAGCTACTGCGGATCCGAATGACCCTTCTAACTTCCACCCAATTTCGCTCCTACCCCTATTTTCTAAAATCTTGGAAAAACATATTGTTACCCAACTTACTTACTTTACAGAAACTAATAAACTCCTTCACACATCCCAGTCGGGATTTAGGACAAGTTTCTCAACCGAATCGACCCTTCTAGGGGTCTCCGAGACCATACGCCGGCAAGTTAACAATGGGGAAACAGTGGCACTCATCTTACTCGACCTCAGTGCCGCGTTTGACACGGTTTCCCACACCATCCTCCTTAACACCTTACAAACTTGCGGCATAACTGGATCTGCCCTTGCATGGCTCAAAAGTTTCCTTACTGGCAGAACTTTCCAAGTCTTCTCTTCCACATCATCCTCCTCAAAACCTCATGACTCACAATTTGGGGTTCCCCAAGGCTCGATTCTCAGCCCCATTTTATTTAATTTGTATATCAGTCCCCTTGCTACTTTAGCGGAAAAATCTGGGTTGATGATCTACTCATATGCTGACGACACCCAGCTCATTTATTCACTCTTCGCTAATGCACATTCTAACCCGTCTTCCCTCTGCTCCGGCCTTAACAACATTGCCAAATGGATGCATGATAACAAACTAAAACTCAACGGAGGAAAGGCTGAACTGCTTCTATTTGGTAAACACACTGCCTTATGGGGCCCCCAACATTGGCCACCTCAGATGGGACCTACACCCTCTCCCTCCAAAACCGCTCGCAATCTTGGCATCATTTTTGATGACCAAATGTCTATGAAACAACAAGCGGTCAGAGTTGCAGCCACTTGTTTTACCATCCTCAAGTGGCTCAGGAAAATCATGTGGATGCTCCCCCAGAACACACAAAAAACCGTAGTCCAGGCCCTAATCACATCTAGACTGGATTATGGCAACATCTTGTATCTGGTAGCCGGTAAAGAAGTCACAAGGAAACTTCAAACAGTAAAAAATGAAGCGGTTAGGCTGCTTTGCAAACTACCCAAAAAATCTCCCACCTCTTCTGGTCTACGGAGTCTTCACTGGCTTCGAATCGAAAGCCGCACAAAATATAAAGCTTTGTGTTTTATGCACAGAATTAAGGCAGGCAAAGCACCATCCTACCTGAGCACCCTTGTTCATCAATATTGCCCCCCTAGAACCCTACGTTCCTCAAGCCAACATAAGTTTCAGGTACCCAGGATTAACCGAGCAAGACTGGGTGGACGTTCCTTCTCATACCTGGCCCCTTCTCTTTGGAATTCTCTCCCAATTCAGCTCCGTACGGACAAATGCTACCTCCAATTCCGTAGGAACCTAAAAACATGGTTGTTCAACCAATAATCCCCCCATAATCCCTCGGTCCCCCTACTATACTTTCGCTCAAAATGTCCTTAGCGCCGGGAAACCTCCGGGTAGCTGCGCGCTCTACAAAAATAAATATAATAATAATAATAATAATAATAATAAGAGGTCAGGGTGGAGGTACTCTGACCCCATGTTTGAGAAATGGGGGTGTCAGTGACAGACTTTATGTGTCCAAAATTGCTTTTTTTAATTGCGTGTGATATTCAAAATGACGCTGCGCCCGCCAGTACAGCCCTGGTGTACTATCATGGTGACATCGCGAATATCACAGTGATACTGAATTTATTGGTGAAAATATAAAAAATATATATATTTGAATACACTTGCTGGTCAGTCACAGACTTATGTACGCATTCACAAACTCAGTCAGACACTTATACACCCATTCACATACTCACTCAGACTCTAATATATCCAGTTCCATACCCATTCAGGTACTCATGCACCCACTTACACACCCATTTGGAGAGTGAAGTTCCAATGTACAGACCTACTCAGAGACTTGTGCACCTAGTTAGAGACCCACTCATAGACTCATGCATAAAGAGCCATACTCACTTAAAGACTCTTACACCCACTCACAGATCACCTGGGCACTCCTTTTCCCACTCACAGATCAACTCAGATACTCATGCACCCACTTATAGACTCTCTTGGAGAGTCATGCACCCATGTACAGACCCACTTATATACTCACATAAGTACTCACAGACCCACTGAGGCACTCGCATACCTACTGATAGACCCACTGAGACACTTATACACCCACTCACAGATCCACTCAGACATTCATACACCTACTCACGCACCCATACAGTCACTCACACACTCATTCACACAACCTCTCAGAGACTTATGCAAGCACAAACTTGCTCATACATACAAGCTCCTACTCAAAGAGTCACGTATCTACTCACAGACCCACACAGACACTCACCCTCCCAGTCACAGACCCACTGAGACACTTATGCATGCACCCATTCACTCTGCCACTCAGAGACTTATGCTCTCAGTCACAGACCTATTGAGAAACCCATACACCCCTACCAGATCCTCTCAGACACTCATACACCCACTCACAGACCAACTCAGACACTCACACACCCAAAAAACACTCACACACTCACTTACAGACCCACTCAGAGGCGTATGCACACAGTCACTCATACACTCAGAGACTCCTGCACCCACTCATAGTCCCACTCAGATACCCATGCATCCTCAGACACTCACCCTTCCAGTCATAGACCCAATGAGAGACTCATGTACTGACTTACAGACCCACTCACGCACCCACTCCGACACCCACTCAGAGTCTCATATATCCACTCACAGATCCAGTCAGTCATTTACTTACTTACACATGCAAAGGTTACAGCAAGGTTATAGTTAGGAAATAGAATAAAAAACTTAGAAATTCATTTTAGAAACTAAAGGTTACAGGGACGTTATAGTTAGGCTGACATTTCACTTCTGAAATTGTCATTTCAGATGTTATCAGTGATGTCACTGGCCATGTCATGAGTGATGCAATATGTGAGGTCATAAGCAGTGCATTGGAGAGTTATAGTTAGCTCAGGTAACTATAACTGCTGAATTTCTCTGGTCTTGTACAAGTGAAGTGTCAGCCTAACTATAACATCCCTGTTACCTTCATTTTTTTGGTGAATATATATATCTCAAATATCACTTTAATAGTCTATTATTAACTTACTAGTTACTATGAACCCACCATTAGACAGATGTTTATCTTACTTTACACTTACTATTCATCCCTATATTAATTGCAATTCAGTATTTTTAATATGTGAAATAAATATGGGTTGTATTGGTACAAGCTCTTTAGCGTTCAAGGTGTCTGGTTTGTTCTGAAAAGAACATTGGTTTACTTTTTTTTGTTTTTTAAGATTTTTCCGGAAGGTTTTGTTTTCTTCAGTGACTAACTTGACCAAACAACAAAAAAGTTTAACAAGGGATCTTTCTTTTTTTAATTAAGGCTGTTAGGGAGGATACTGGTGAGCTATGACAAGTTCAGGATGTATGGTCATATCTCGCTTTACCACAACAATTACAGTATGGCAGAGGAGACAGTATATCATATTATTGCCATACTGCTCTATAATTTCTCTATTATGTTTCAACATTTGTATTGGCACAGCAGTACCAGGAGCAAGTACTGATTCAGGAATGAATGCACCAGGTGGCGATAGAGGTCCTAATGGAGCAGAAGAAGTAGAAGGTGCTACTGGAGGGACAAATGCAATGGCTGGCGTTGGAGGTGCTGATAACGCAGAAGACATTGAAGATGTTGCAGTTGGCAAAGAAGTAGCCACTACTGATTTTCCCATTTTAGCCTCTTCTATTGTCTTCTGGCGTCTTTTTTCCTCATGCGCTATGCTGGTGGTGTGAATTGTCTGCAGGTGTTTTCTCTTAACTGTGGAACCAAATGAGTACTGTTTTACATTCCCACAGTTGCATAGGTTGTAGGTTTGTGTTGTGTGTATGAGTGTAAGATAAATCATGAAAGGATGAAGATTTAGGGGCTTATTCAGCATTTGCATTTTGAAGTATTTTAAGGAGTACTACAATTGTACAATTAAACTTCTACAAAAATCTACATTGAGGGTGGATGAGAATCAGTATGAATTAATAACAGGTAAAGTGTTGCAACGTATACAAGTTGAAAAACAACCGATAGTCATTGGTTGAAGTCTTTGTGTATCTTTATTTCAAGTACGCTTGGTTTGCGTTTTTTTGGAAACACCCTACGCATTACGCCCACACAAGGGCTTCTTCAGGGTTGCAATGGCATACAATGTACATGTACTTTAGAAATACGTAGGATACAGACCACAATGTTTGGTGTGTAAATTGAAAAAGAGAGTGAAGGAGAGAACAAAAAAGGAAAAGAGGCAGGAATAAGGTTCTGAATTGGACAGACGTGATCCATGTGAAAATGAAGCGCGAAGGAAAAAACCTGTATGGTGAGAACGCAGTGAGAGGAGAGAGCGAGAACGGTAGTGAGAGTGAGGAAAACAGGAGGAAAATGCAAAATATCCAAATCAAGGTTTTGAGACCCAAGTTATTAGTTAAACACCCAGGTTTCAGTGTGTGAGACGAAGCATAGATAGTATCAAAGTTGGCCAGCTTACCGATCGATGATGCTGTATGTGTCTAGCCGGTGTATTGGATATATATCATAGGGCATAGTCAACATGGTAGGCCTGTTTAGGGACGTTAGTTGGAAGTGAAGAGGCCTAGTATGGAGAAAATGGTGTAAGTGAAAGTGGTGGTAGCCACTCGTCCGTCAGTGGTAGACCATGTCAAAGTCTGGCTCAAGCTCTAAGGACCGCCTGTGTGTCCTAGTTAGTGAGATCCAATCAGTGGAGTTAGACAATCAAAATGTCTTCTGTGGATGCAATAATGTATGGAACGGTAAGGGTCATAGTAAGTCAGGCAAAGAGATGTGAGCCTCCTAATTGACAATAAAGGTGGTAGGTGTGCAAAAAGATGATCAGCAGTAGCCATGGTATGCCATACTCACAAAAAATTGAGCTGCCTTGCAATGGGAGAGCCACGCATGTCTCAGTGTGAAATCAGAGTCATGTTAAACTGAGCCGCAACCCGATTTACGCGAAGGGCGTCAAATCAGTAATAAATGACTAGTGTGGCTCGTGTAAGGGATAGCATGCACACAATCTGGTGTTAGGTATGAATTTAAACATCGTGAAGTGAAGAAGTAAGTTGATGTAGTGTAGGGCAATAACCAAGTTAATAATAGCCCCCGGGTGGCCAAAGTAAAGCGGTGTCGGATAATTTCTGGAATGAGTCTAGGCCTATACTATAAAGTAATCCTCTATAATGTAGAGATCGTAAGAGTTAAGTCGAGCGGCATCACAGATAATTTTAACGGAAATGGCCCTAGTGAGCCATGCTAGATTGAAATGCTAATGTGTGGTGAGGTTTAAAAAAACCTGCGTGGCAAAGTAACCCGCTCTAACACCAGAACTGCCTACGTAAGGGCGAGTAAACAAACAGGAGATCTGCACAATATATTGCAATATCCAGTAACTTATCAGCCTTAAGACTTACTTGCGTGTAGATCACAGTATAATGTGATTAGACCCGTGTCCGGATACCGTCCTATACTCACGGGGATGAAAGGCGATCTGAAACCTCGCTGGTGGTTCCTGCTAAGTAACATGGAATATGCGAGTCAGCTTCGGGTAGCGGAAGACTAGACAGAGAACCTACAGTGTCAAAGCTTCCGGATTCCGGGGTAAAGTGAACCAGGCGAAAGTTGGAAGCATGCTTTTAAAAGAGTGAAAGAGCTACGAGAAATGTATTGTTAACGCAAATTATTTAAAAAGAGTGTTCATGCTATGGAAACTGGCTAATGTATCGCGTCTAGGCTAGCACTCAACTAGATAAGTATAGTGCACTAGAAAGAGAATAGGAGCATTTGCCACTTAGTTAACCATTAGGTTTAATGGTAAAATAGACATATGGAGCGGTAAAACTAGGTGGTCAGCCATGGTAGTAAAGACTACATGGCTACGTGGGTTCTGAGGAGGACCAAAAGGAGGCAATCGTGATGATAGTGGGTGACCAGAGTCTCGATAGATGGCAAGGGGCAAAGCCAAAGATAATGAGGAGAAAGAAAGAGTCATGGTTTCGGAACATGTAAAAGCATCAGTAAGGCTCAGTCCAATCTGAGCAAATAAAAATTTGTTGTAAAATAAGGTTCAATTCACTCTTAGCTGGTTTATGAAAAGTAAAAAAGTCCGGTGAGATTTGCAAAAACTGTTTAAGCAATGCAAATAATTATTGGGTTCTTTAATTTCACGATGGTTAAAATTGTAGACAACATATGAAAAAACAATAAAGAACATAGGTGAGTGAGAGGCATCGGAAGCATGGATGAATTTAAGCCTTGGGTATACGAGCAATAAGGTTACAGTGCCTCACATCATAAGGTGAAAATCAGGAAAAGCTAGTTATGTCAAACCTTAGACTTGGCTGGCAAAAGGGTTACACTGTGGCCAGACAGAAAGTTAAAAAGCAAAATCAATTGGGTAACGCAAGAAGTTAATAAATCAAAGTCAATTGATGGGAGCTGTAGGTATAAAGGTACTCAGAAGTCAATTTTAGATAAACTACTCATGTTACAAAGTAGGTGTTGAACAACAGACAGTAGCATGTCCCTAGTGGACGGGCATTATGTTGGAGTACCACAGAAAGAGAGAGGATATGCATTCAGGGTTACCCCTAACGTAATTTCTTTGGGCAGCAGGGAGAACAGTTATGGTACCAGACTATATGGTTAAAAGTAGTCCTTGTGCATTTGTGTATCTCCAATAAAAAATGGGGGAGTTTCATAATTGCAAGAAATTGTCTCAGATAATATGTACACCATTAGAGGAAATAGTGCATTTCCTAGTCCGTGTTAAGACCTAGGGATGTCGGGCGGATTGCCTCCGCCAGGGTGGCGGTGGCCACCGCCACCCTGGCGGAGGCAATCCGCCCGACAACCACTCTTGTTTTCCCCTCCGCCAGATTAGGATGGCGGAGGGGAAGGTGGCAGTGAAAAACACCACCCGCCTGTTTTCCGCCCCGGTCGCCTTGAGGCCGGGACGGAAAACGAGTAACATGGAGGCGGTGTCTGTTAGACACCACCCGCCATATCACTATGGGCTTTTGTCAATGCGTTTCCGTGGCGGCAATGCCGCCACAGAAAGGCATGCGGTGTTCACTCTGGGGGCCCCCTGTGGGCCCCCAGAGTGAAGGCCAAAGGGGGGTGGCACACGGGGGGGTACCTGTGGTACCCCCCTGCATTTGCATTATCAAAGCGGCAGACACCGCGCGGTGCCTGCCGCTTTGATTATGCAAATGTAAAAGTGCTTTTTAAGCATTGTGGTGGGCGGTGCTGAGAGCCCTTATTCCGGGCGGTCCCGCATACCGACAGGATGGCGGGCGGACAAAGTCCGCCCGTCATCCTAATGACCCCCCTTAGTGTTGAAGAGCGTAGAGTGCATATCCATCTGGCTTCCAGCTGTCTAAGTGCCAGTGCGCTAGCTCCCCTCTTTTGTTGCTTAAGGCAGCGTCTATGCCATGGAAGTGGAACTTAGACCTGTCAACTCAACTCCACTTCTGCACTCATGTGAAACTTGTGTGTATCCTGTGTCTCCAATCAGTGCTGCCCTGCGATGTTCTTGAATGTGTGTTTTGAGCTGCCTTGTGGTGCTTCACATATGAATCTTGTCACACCCATAAATGAGTACATAAAGTACGAAGCTGGTGAGACAGTTGAAAAACTGTTGTATCCTGTGTTGCTTGTCAGTGTTGTAGCTGAAAGTCGCAGTTCTATAGTGGCCTAAGTTGCAGATGTTACAAGTGTCACATGTGTAAAATCCCATGGGTTTGTGAAGCCAGCAAAGTCATTGTGGTGCTTTGTAGAAGGTGTAACTTGGACACAGTGTCCCTAATTGTTCTGCTCCTCTTGAATGCCATGGACAATTTCTCTGTGATGATGCTGTTAACTCAGGGTACCCCCTTAAGCAGTGCCAAATGTTTGCCAAGAATTTTGAAAACCTTGTGATTGAGTTAGTGGACCACCATTTGTTGTGGTCAACCCTAACAGAGATGGGAGCTCCTAGGGCTATTATTGGGTTCCTCTCCCGCCTGTACGAAAAACTATCTACTCAGGTCCTATTTGGTCCCCAGGGAGAATGTACACCAAATTTTAAGGTGGGACAGGGGATTCGGCAGAGGTGCATATTGGCACAAATTTTATTCTCCTTATTTTTAAATGGGACTGATAATCACTTACAGGCAATACAGACCGACGTCCCTATGGTGGCAGGTCGTCCGACATCTGTCTTGTTATATGCGGCGATGACGTAGTTGTTGAAAGAACCCCAATAAGCCTGCAGAGATTGATGGAGGCATTTTCTGATTTTATGTTACAGAGGAAAATGGTCATAAATAAATCTAAAACATATACTATGATGTCTGGGCCCAACCCCAAAACCCCTAAAATATTTTATATTGGAGAAACTACTATTAAGACTGTGAACTCTTTTTGTTATTTAGGTATTGTTTTTGTGGATATTTGGCTCTTGGTCCCAAAATATTCCATATATAAGAGCCAATATGAGCTGGATAACTCAAGGTATTTTAAAGAGTCGGCCAGTGAATGAGATGGTAGCTTTATACAAAGATAAAGGAACAAGCATAAACATGTATTGGGAAGGGCTATGGGGCCATTCAAATACCAAAGTCCTGCAATCCGAAGAAAACTTGTTCTTGAAACGGTTGCTTTATTTACCTTCATCCACATCTAATACCATTGCTCCTTATGAGACAGGCCTTCAGTTTTTAGAAGACTCCCTATTGGCCCGACTCCTACTACTGTGGGATTCAATATGGAAAAGGGAAGAAACAGGTTTTACCAAAGCAATTATTTTGGACTGCTGTACGTTAATACTGTTCTAGAAAAGATATACAAAACATCAATATGGACCGAAAGGTTTAAAACATTGATCTATTCTAAGAAAGAAATTAGAGACTCCTTTCTACAAAAAGGGATGGATCTAAGGCTTTTGACTGAAAAGAACAAACCTATTGTGGCTCAGTATATGTCATATAGAAGTGATGTGTTTACTAATAACTATCTGTCATGTGTGACTTACGCACAGCATTGCTTTGTATTAACCAGATTTAGATGTGGCAATGTTCATTTTCTTGTAGCTTTTCCTACTATCTGGTTTCATCCGCCTGCAGATTTTTTATGTCCATGTGACAATAGAAGTGAACAGAGCACCTTACACTTTATGCTGTTTTGGAAATTTTATACGTTTATTTTTTGTCCCCATGTCAGCATAGCGTCTTACGGATCAAGGACCATATCTTGGCGCCCTTATATTGTATTGACCCTTCCCTTCCTCCGCAAGACCCTTAAAGGAGGTTCTTTCGTCCAGCGGGACATACATCTTCCTCATTTTCTGCTGTAATCATAGGAGTCAAAAAAAAAAGAGAGAATCTCCAAGCTAATTCGAACTGTCAACAAAGGCCTTCCACACATCTCTTGCTCGCTGCAAATTTCCATCTGTTACTACTTTACATGTCCACCTGGCTGCTGCCAACCAACCACTAGGATGTGGTGGTACAGAATCTATCCAGTGTTTGCAAATCTCTCGTCTTGCCAGTAGTATTGAATAAAAGAGCAACCCCCTTGATGTACTATCAAGCTTTGTTTCTGGATCGTGATACACCCCAAAAAATACGAGAGCCGCTGACAGTGTTAGTATTATCTTTAGAATGTCACTAATAGTTGATTCTACCACTTTCCAATATCGCTCTATTCCAGGGCATGTAAGAAAGATGTGCATATCATTAGCTTTTGGTCTCTAACATCTGTTACAGCTGGGGATTGTTTGAAAGACAAACTTGGCTATTTTGTGTGCCGTCCAATACAGTCTAGTTATTGTAAAAAAAAAATATGTATTTTAAGATTCGCTGGTGCGACTAAAGAATATAACATTTTTAAAGAGCTTTTCCAGAGTATCTGTGAATCTTCTTCCTGAAACGTATCTTGCCATATGGTGTATGAAGGATCCATTTTCTTTTCTTCTGCTTCCATAAGTTGTGTGTACCACTTGGAGACTTCTTTACTTTTTGCCCTTGTGTCTTGAATGTCATTCTCGAAGTCCCATAGTGATCTTGTCTCTTGAGGAATTGTGGAGAGCCATGAAGTTAGCTGGATACATTTAAATTTTGATAATTTATTTCCAGTTTTGATTTTCAATACTTCCCAGGGGACCAATTTGCTTTCAAATAAAATGTTGCCCCACTTCGTCAACCTGGCTTGCTTCAATGGTAGTGCTAGGGCATTTTCTAGGCATTCCGGTATGCTGGGCGAGTCCCAAATGGGAGCAAATACTGAAAAATACCCTATGCTTAGCATCTTTCTCATTGTGAGACATAAACTTAAAGATGCTGTCAGAACTTTTATTCTTACTTTTTTAAAACATTTCTAAACCCAAATGTATGCAAAAAGGCTGATCTAAATTCATCTAACATTACCTGCAATATTAGTCCCCAAGTAGTCGAATCAGGCCCTTTATAAGCATTCGAAAGTTTTTAAATTGAAACACAATGCCTATATCTTAAGGCCTGGCAGGGCTAGACCTCCCCTATGGAGTCATCTTCTCAGCTTCTTCCATGAGAGGCGTACCCCTCGGGTGGCCCAAATAAAACTCGTTATTTTCCTTTGGATTTTATTTATCATTTCTGTTGGGAATTTTAGCGGAATACAGTTGAATATATGTCACGCACCCAAGGCTTAAAATCATACATGCTTCCGATGCCTCTCACTCACCTATGTTCTTTATTGTTTTTTCATATGCTGTTTACAATTTTAACCATCGTAAACTTAAAGAACCCAATATTTATTTGCACTGCTTAAACAGTTTACGCTAATCTGACCGGACCTTATCACTTTTCAGTAACCAGCTAAGAGTGAATTGAACCTTGTTTTTCAACAAATTTGTATTTGTACAGATTGGACGGTGCCCAACTGATGCTTTTACATGTTCAGAAACCATGACTCTTTCTTCCTCATTGTTATCTTTGGCTTTGCCCCTTGCCATCTATCAAGACTCTGGACACCCACTATCATCACGATTGCCTCCTTTTGGCTCCTCCTCTGAACCCACGTAGTCATATAGTCTTTACTGCCATGGCTGGCCACCTAGTTTTAACTCTCAATATCTCTATTTTACCGTTAAACCTAATGGTTAACTAAGTAGTAAATGCTCTTATTCTCTTTCTAGTGCACTACACTTATCTAGTTGAGTGCTAGCCTAGACAAGATATATTGGCCAGTTTCCATAGCATGAAAATAGTTTATAAAAATTTTGTGTTAACAATACATTTCTCGTAGCTCTTTCACTCTTTTAACAGCATACTTCCAACTTTTGCATGGTCCACGTTACCCCGCACCCGGATGCTACTTCCTTTGACACTGTAGGTTCACAGTCTAGTATTCCGCTACCCAGAAGCTGATTTGCATATTCCACGTTACTTAGCAGGAACCACCAGACAGGTTTCAGATCACCTCTCATCTCACTGAGTATAGGACGGTACCTGGACACGGGTCTAATCACATTTCATTGTGATCTACACAAAAGGAAGTCTTAAGGCTGATTAAATACTGGATATTGCAATATATTGCGTTCATCTTCCATTTATTTACATACCCTTAAGTAGGGAGTTCTGGTGTTAGACCAGGTTACTTTGAACTTTGCTACGCAGGTTTTTTTTCAACCGTGCCACATATTAGCCTTTCGATCAGAAACATCTCACTAGGGCAATTTTGGTTCAATTTATCTGTCAGGACACTCGATTTAACTTTTATGATCTCTACATTATAGAGGAAAACTTTATAGGAGTGGCTTAGACTCATTTCAGAAGCTATCTGACACCGCTGTACTATGGTTACCCAGAGGCTATTATTACCTTGGTTACCGCCCCACACTTCATCGACTTACTTCACTTCACGATGTTTAAATGCATGCCTAACACCAGATTGCGTGTATGCTATGTATTTCTAAAATACATGTACATTGTATGACATTGCAGCCCTGAAGCAGCCCTTGTTTGAGCGAAACAGGTTGGCTGTTTCCAGAAAACAGAAACCAAGCGTACTTGAAATAAAGAGACACAAAGACTTCAATCAACGACTATCAATTGTTTTTCAACTTGTACACGTTGCATCACTTTACCTGTTCTTAATTCATATTGCCTCTTAACCACACTTCTTGGCATGTTTCTATTTGTGATCAAGGGGTAGCTGATCATTTGAGGTGGGCAATATCTGTATACCACTTGACTGATCCAGGTAGTGCAGTTTCCTATAACCTGGCTGCTTTCCATTTTTGTTGATTCTACAAAAATCTATTCACAAATCCTACAACCAATGTTCCCTCTAATTTTTTTCCTCTGTGTGCAGCAGTGTAGGGTCTCTGTGCGCTGCAGCCATTGCTACATGTGCCAGGAAAAAGTCTGCATGTGTGGGTGCAGCACAAAATATCACTCCAACCTTTTGCTTAAAAAAGTGTAAAAACAGTGCATTTTCACACATACATTGCTATGTTAAGGGTCTTAAGGGTGGTTGCAATTTGGATACACATGCCATGACATGAATTGGTTATGCAGGCAAATACACTTCAGGTTTAGAAAAGCAAAAAACTCCAATGGTGGTACCATCGTAAGAGTTTACTGCTGTAGATGTAATGTTACTTGTTGTTTTATATATCTGGATGCAGAGACAGAAAGAAGCAACAAAATACCAGCAGGGCAGCACACTAGGCTATGCAGAGAGTTCTAACTTATGCGTTACCGAAGAAATGCAGCAAGTCCGAAAGCACGATGTGTAAAGCATGATGGTGCTCAAACCAGTCTAGTCCGCCCGCTCTGTCAGGGGGCATAGGAGCTAAATTATTGGCCACGCCGGCAAATTAATTCCAAGCATTCTAGGATGGCCGACTCGAGTCTACTGTGCGATGAAGAGTGCACTACTGCATCATGCAGTCAGGAAACAGCAGTGAGAGGGCCAGTCGTCACCCGTGGAGAGTCATGCTGCTGAGGGGAAGAAGAAGAACTACAGAATGAACACAGTAAGTATTACCACCAGCCACTGTCAGCCATAGTATACCAGTCACAAACAAATTGATTTAACTTTGACAGAATTACTGAATAGCACGATCTATAGTAAAAACTGAGCTACAACTATGAACTAAGTAGTGGGCAAATTAAACATTGTTTTTCTTATTGCGGTGCTGGCTGCAGGCACTGAGAGAGTGTAGAATTGGTGTCATATAGTCCACTTGGGGACTCAATGGTAATGTACTGTGTGTATGCTTATCGGAGTTCACAGTGTTGTCAGCGTCGGTGACTGAGACTATGCAGGGTGTTTTTCATTTTACTAGTCTTACCCTAGAATGCATTGCTGCTGCTGGGGCTAGTGGCTGCGCCCTGTAAAACAGTTGCAAGGAGCCTTGTAAGATGCAAAAACTGCTGTGTGCCAGAGCGAGAAACTCCTGAGGAGATCTGTCTGTGGCTCTCCATGCATTCTGACACATCTTTAAATTGCAGCTATAGAATCTTTCCTTCCTCCTCGGCTGATGACTGAAAACATAGCTGCTCTCAGGAACTGGTGGAAAGCAGAAGTCAGGTAACTCACCCTTGGGTTGATACTTTTTCCGGAGAAAATTGGCCATTAATTGTTATCCAAAGAGTCTGCAAAGGCCTGGTCCTGATACTAAAAAGGACTGAATACAAAATTGAATGTATTCATTTTTAAAGTGCCATTTCTGTCTATGTTTACTTTAAGTATTACTCACTCATAGACCACCTCCAGAACACTTTTAAAACTGCTTTCTATTTATATTTGTTCCTTGTAGTATGTACAGATGAAATGTAAAAATTCCAGCTTTAAATGATTTTGCTTATGTTTGTACTGTCTGCAACATCAAGATATCTGCCCTGTGTTAATTTACTTTTAGAAGGATGTGCTTAGCTGTATTCTGTTGCAATAAAGTGCATGGGGGTATGAGAGTTTTAGGATGATTTCTTTACTTTTATATCTTCTGGGCACGCAAATCATATCAGTATCTTAACTTTCCATTTCAGGGGTTTTGAAGCAGTTTCAAGATATTGTGGGTCTTATTGATCTGGAGGGTGTAATTTCCAATATTTATCTCTTTCCATGCGCTTCATCGCTTAGTTTCACTCTCGAGAAAATGTCACATAAAGGGGGAGCTTTTTTTGTATTCAGTTGAATAATTGAGGAACTGAAGTACCATTTCCAGCATCTATATGTTCCTACAATTGATACATGTAGAACAAATGTTGCTATTTCAAAGTGAGACAACCAATATAGAAAAAGCATTTTCTTAATAAATGGTTTCTTTGTTGTGGGAGAATACATGCCTCCCACTGGGCCTTATCCCGCCAAAGAAAGGCATGGATACGCTACCCTGATTGTGGTAAATAAATAATTAATTACCGGTACTATTTTTCTAGGCATTAACTGAAACAGATAGCTCAATAAATAAGAGGCAGGATCCGTGGTATCTGAGTCGAATAGGCTTTAATCAGATGGCTCGAGCCAATGGACCATCGGGTTCCATCACCTGCAAAGGTTCAGGAAGGGACAGACACAAGGAAAGGGGAATGGTAGCTGCAACGTCTCATTAACATTATACAGTATATATAGTAAAACAGTACAATTGCATTGAATACAGTAGGCGTAACAAGTGACAAACGAAAGATAAGAACACATGGGCGTGAAAAGAAGGCGTGCACAGGGCGTGCACGAAGACATGTGATGTAAACGTCACAGAAGTGTCATAAATGGGTGGATACATGGAGGGGGCTACCTGTGCAGCTGGAACCTTTAACCTACTGGTGTGCGCAAACGGGCCATGACGTGGAACTGGGGAGAGCTGAGGCTCTGACTTCTGGCACTAGAAGAGGAGACTAAAGTCTGGGATGTCAGGACGACATGTACCTATAGCGTATCTGATATCTGGTGTTTGGAGAACATGTTGCTTGAATCTAAAAGTCATCAGGGCAAAGGCTACTTGACACTAAGGCTGGTGCATGCATATATTTCTTAGTGTATTGCGTGTGCTATGAATCTTCTATGGATACTAATTCAGTAATTCTCTTGCATGGAGACAGAAAGACTAGACTATAGATGAAGATGTTTATGCGGTTCGTTAGCTAGGAATGTGAAGCCGGGGAGCTGAACTGATAACTAGAGGCATAACATATTCTTGGTAGACAGGCAGGCAGGCCAGGCCGGGCACCGCGCTGCTTGGCAGAAAGTAAGTGAAGGGTCAAGCATGCGGGAGGGGCTGCATCGCTCCTCGGAGAGGTTTCAGGAGACTGGAGACTCGAATCTGGTGTCCGGGCCCTTTGAGGCCTAGAAACGGGGACAACTCGATGATTTAACGTGCACAATGTAAAGACGTTGGCAACATAGGCCTAATACTCGTTGCTTTCACGAGGACTGGATAACTGGCATACTAACGTTGGACACAACTATAATTGCGTCTTTATTCGGTCAAGGGGGTAAATATGCATAGCGATCATGCACATATAACATATAATGGGGAACACGTAGGGACACATGACAGGGCAAAATTCAATTTTCCTCATTCCCTCCTTGTTCCCTACGTTTCCTTCAGGAAACATCAATATTCATGAGACCATCTATCTGTTCATAGAGCATCATTTGCTCGTCCTTTATCTTCTTGGAACGGGACTTTGGACTTGGAATACAAGATGTAGCGCACAAGCCGCAAATCGCAGGGCCACATTGTAAACATAGGCAACAACTGAATATGATCATTACTACTATTCCTAGGAATGATAGTACTTTCCATCCCCAAGCAGATATTATACTCCAGAGCCAACCGGACCATGTCCAGGTGCCTGGATTCTGGTGCAACTGATGGGCTATCTTGTGAAGTCTGGTTATAGCTGAATAAACAGACGGTGCGTTATTAGGAATGAAAATGCAACAACTAGATCCGATGACTCTACAAGCTCCGCCCCTATCGGCCAATATGACGTCAAGAACGAGGCGGTTCTGAAGAACAACAAATCTCATAGCAGACTGTTCTTCTGTTAAGTTACCTAGAGCGGAAGTAGTCTCATTCACTACTGCTTCAAGGGTTCTGGTTAACCTACGTATTAACTTACTATTCTGGACAGGTCCTATAAAGAAAAAGAAACCTTTATTGAAGTCTGTATACTGTTCTAATGCAGTTTCAGTTTGATCGACAATTGGGGACTCGATCTCCCTTCTAGGTCTGCTGTGTACTAGATGTGTATTTCTGTGATAATCGGATGGGGCTAGGAAAACTGGTGGCAGTAGGAAGGCAATGTAACATGTTCCATCCCAATCTAGGGGCAGACGTACGTATGCGGTCTGACCACATACAAAATATGAATGACGTGAGGCTTTGAAAGTAGATTTCCCACTGTCACTATACTCGACCACAGTAGTACAATCACTGTGTCCTAGATGTACTGAACCATTCTTTCTAACAAATAATTCGCCTTTCACTGGTAGGACTGTAATAGCAGGCAAATCTGGAGTAGTCTCGGACTGAACATTCAAAACCATGAAATTCGAGGAATAATTACCTAGATCATATACTTCATTTTCTAGATCTAACCCTGTCCTATGGGAAAGACCTTCCTTGTCTGGGAAACATGTTCTATTCAGAAGGGACTTATCGTCTAGGGATGATGTTAACGTAAATCATGCTCCACACGAACCATTGTGTGAAAACGGATAGGGAAAGAGTGGCAGAACTCCCTTCGGTGTCTGGTAAGGGGGGAGTCGACCACACACCCAACAATTAGTGGCATTGTTAGTCTGGTGTGAATAGTGTAACATTCGGATAAAAGTATTGTTGCGCATTGCAAGTCGGTAGGATAACTCGTGAGGAGGTAGTTCACTAAAAGTGTGCTCTACTGTATCATTAGAAGAAAGATGTATATGCGAATCAATAGGAGGAAAAAATACATGTAAAACGTAACTTATACATGTGATCGTAAGACTCAGAAATAACATAAACAATAACGTAATAATACATCTGCTTCGCAGATTCTTACAATAACGTATTTTCTTGGAGTTTTGTCTAACTCTCTCACTATGGGGGTCTATCTCATACATGTCAGGAACCTGTCTAACCGCTTCACCCGAGAGGGACTTAAACAATTAAACTGTCTGACTTGCTAGACCTCAATTTCATTTTATACTCCTGCTGCGGAGTTTTCTCTAACAGGGGAAGTTTAGAGTCAGTATCGGGGCAGTCCTTGAAAAAAGTCTTTGGACGGAGTCCATGAAAACGCTTGATGTGGCTGGAGTGTAGCCACCCTTTTCTTCCTTCTAGCTTTACGGCGGTCCTTGTGGTCATCAGAACAAGTTTTGGCTCTTTCCAGCGAGGCTCCAGTGGACTTGAACGATCGAAATTCCTCACTAGAACGAGGTCGCCTGGAATGACCTCGTGCGGTTTCACTTGGGTGTTGTCTGGAAAAGCAGCCGCGACCTGTGAACGACAAGAGAGTAGTGCAGACATCAAGGAAGCTAGGTAATCTGTCAGCATATTACTGTCTACATCGGTAATTTTACGTGGCATAGGTGTACCCCACATGTTCGGGGGACGACCAAATACTACTTCATACGGTGACAGACCTGACCGGGAGTGAGCGACCATTCTCATATAAAAAAGGGCGACTGGCAGAGCTACCATCCAATCTACGCCTTTCTCGGCACAGACCTTTGCAATGCGGATTTTCAGAGTCTGATTATGTCTCTCGACGAGGCCAGCTGCCTCGGGGTGTCGTACACAGTGGAACTTCCACTGGTACCCTAACAGAAGAGATACTTGTTTCATGAGTTCGGATGAGAATGGCTGGCCGTTGTCTGAATACACGACCCTGGGCAAACCATAGCGGGGGAACAACTCACGAACCAACTGCCTGGCAGTGGTCGCGGCAGTGTAATCTGGGACTGGATATGCTTCTGTCCATCTGGACAAAGCGCATAATACTACGAGGACATACTTGAAACCTCAACATCGATCCATCTGAATATAATCCATCTGGAGGACTTCAAAAGGGTGGTCAGGAGGATGGAATCCACCTTGTTCCACCGGAACACCTTTACCTGGATTGAACTGACAACAGATCATGCAGGTACGCACTTTCTGCTTGGCTGCTGCTCGTAAATGCTTGTTAAACCAAAGGTTCTGGATGCTGTCTAACATGGCTTTTTCTCCTAAGTGTGCTGGACTATGTGCGGTGTTAATAATGACTTGAACCATAGAGTCCGGGAGAAACCATGTGGCTTTTCCCTTCGTCAACCATCCCTGATCTGTCTGGACCCCTCCTTGTTCAGACCATTTCTTGATTTCGTCTGGGGTAGCATGTGTCTGTATGTCTAATACGTCTTGTGTAGGGTCCTTAACTGTCATACAAGTCGTCTGATCTGGAACATCTGTCTTTGTCGTGTTAACTGGAATGTCTGGAGTCTGAGCTGTAAGCTTGGCTGTTCGATCTGCTAGATCGTTACCTTGAGAAATGACGTCAGTGGCTTTCGTATGTGCTTTGCACTTCATAATGGCAATGGCTGTCGGTAAATGTATTGCTTCTAAAAGAGCTTGAATGAGGGGGCCATGCTGAATCTTGGCTCCATGAGAGGTCATGAAACCTCTTTCTTGCCATAGGACTCCAAAGTCGTGAACGACTCCGAATGCAGAACGTGAATCTGTATATATGTTTACTTTCAGGTTCTTGGCTCGTATGCAGGCTTGGGTCAGAGCGATGAGCTCTGCTGCTTGAGCAGACAAGGTGTCAATACGATGTGTTTCTATGACTTCAGTTTCAGTAGTCACTGCATACGCGGCTACTAGTTCTCCTGTACTTGTTCTCATACATGAACCATCCACGTAAAGTGTCAGGTCTGGATCAGGTAATGCAATGTCCGTCAAGTCTTGTCTTGGCTTTGTCATGGTGTTGATAACTTCCACACAGTCATGTGTGGCAGGGTTTGATGTAATCGAGGGTAACAATGTAGCAGGATTTAAAATGTTGCAGCGTCTGATTTCTATGTGTGGCTGAAACAGTGTCAGTTCATATCCTGTTAAACGTGCTATTGTCAGGTGCTGAGTCTGTGTTCGGTTTAAAAGAACTTCCACGGAATGTGGAACTTGTATTGTCAGGGAGTGTCCTAACACTATGGAATCACTTTGTCTGATAGCTAGAGCTGTGGCTGCAACTGACTTGAGGCACGCAGGCAGAGCCTGGGCTTCTGGATCTAATGTGCTAGAAAAATAAGCACAAGGCTTGTGTTGTCCTGCTTGATCTTGTGTGAGAACAGATAATGCTGTACCATCACGTTCAGTGACAAAAAGTGTAAAAGGCTTACTGTAGTTTGGTGTCGCTAAAACAGGCGCATTACATAAAGCTTTCTTTAACTCATTGAAAACAAGTGTATGTTCCTGGGTCCAAGGGAGGACAGTCGATGTGGCTGCCTCCTGTGTCGTTAACTGTATCAGTGGTTTGGCTAGATATGCGTATTGAGGAATCCATTGTCTGCAGTAAGAAGTGAGGCCGATGAAAGCTCGTACCTCCTTCTGTGTCTTGGGCTGTGGAAGATGTGCTATTAACTGGATACGGTCAGGTGTCAACTGTCTACCCCTCTTGGACAGTAAGTGTCCAAGGTATACCACTTGCTGGACACAGAATTGCAGTTTGGAAGGGGACACCTTGTGTCCCATCTCTGCCAGGAAATACAAGACTGTCAGTGACGCACGTTCGCAGTCACGTTCTGTACGGGCTGTGATCAATAGATCATCGACATACTGGAGCAGGGCAGTGTCAGTTGGCATGTGAATACTGTCTAGTTGTCTTTTAAGTGCTTGACTGTAAATACTGGGACTTTCTGTGAAACCTTGAGGAGCACGTGTGAATTTATAGCTTCTTCCATTTAAACAGAATCCGAAAAGAAACTGGCTGTCTGGATGAATGGGGACACTAAAGAATGCATTCTTGAGATCAATAACAGTAAAGAACGTAGCTTCGGAATCAATGGCAGTCAATAGGGAAGAGATATCTGGAACCACTGGGTACTGGGGTATGATACATTTATTAAGTTCTCGAAGGTCAATCACTAATCGATAAACTGGAGGTGCATTTGGGTCAGTACGTTTAAGAATCGGAATGATAGGAGAATTACATACATTGGAGTCAGTTTCTACAACTACTCCTTGAGCGATGAGCTCGTCAATGATTTTCGATAAGGCTGCTACAGCCTCAGGGGGTAACTTGTACTGTCGGATTCGTGGTAATACAACACCTTGTTTCAGAGTGACACGATATGGTGTAATATGCATACAACCTACATCAGTTGGACCTTGCGCCCATAAGTGCTGTGGTACATTCCATAATCTTGGATCAAAATCACGTAACACATAATGACCTTTAAAATCACGTAAAAACAATCTCACTCCTTCCGGAGAGCAGCATATTACGGCACCTAACTCTTTCAATGTTTTAATACCCAGTAAATTTTCTGGACATGATTTCGTAAGTAATAAGTCTGTAGTTCGGGACAATGGACCAACTTCTAGGGAAACTGGTTTCGATATTTCATTAACAATCGGCTTTCCTGAAAATCCCAGGGAAACATTTCTTGAGCCTGAGAGTGGAGCCCCTGGAACCTCGTCATGACTGATGGTAGTCCTACTTACCCCTGTATCAATCAGAAATTTTCTGTCTTTCCCTAATACTTGACTGTGTACATAGGGACCCTCTTGATCTACAGGAATCTCGATGAGAGGCAAGCCAACCTCCCTCTCTAGGCTGTTTCATGAATACTGCTGATATTCTGGATAATCTGACTGTGCGTACTGGTACATCTGTTGTGTAACGTGTTGTGTGGCAGCTATAGGCTGCGGTACTGTAACTGACTGTTGTGCGTTCTGCGGTGGTTGTGTATTTTGCGGAACATGTTCTTGTCTAGGAGGACGCGGTCTCTCTTTCGTCTTACCAGTAGCTATGTTGTGTTTCAGAACTGCACATTCGTTTATATAATGACCTGGCTGTTTACAGTAATTGCATGTCCCTTTAACGGGAGCTGTAGAATGACTAGTTTGATTCGTACCCCTCTTCTGACTATCTGATGGAACAGACTGTGCAACTAGTACTTTCATTTTCGTGTCTTTCATACGTCTCCTTTCGTGTTCTTGCTCTTCCCTAATTCGGTTCTGGTGATACTGTAACATCTGGAGCATTTGGGACGGGGTATTAGCTTGCCATGTACTCTCGACTTTCAATACTCGATTTTTAACTTGTGGTAAAGAATTCTCAACTAGTTTGGTAACAAAAAGATGTGGATACGACTCACTACTTGTTTTCAGACCGCTATTAATAATGAAACATTTCTCGAATCTGGAATAAAAATCACTAGTGTCTTCGGCCTGTTTCTGTTTACAGGCTGAGATGGCGTCCCAGTCTTCCTTTTTCGTGGCTAGTAATCTTGGCAAGACTTGTATTAACAACTCGGGCAATTCTTTGGCTTTATCCCCAAGACCAGTACCTGGGACTCGTGTATTATCTTCGTTCTCTAACGCTGTCCAATCAATCTTTTTCTCTCCCACCTCCCATTCTTTTTCTTTAAGTTTTTCATATATGCCCGCAGGCAACAGGACCTTTAACATTTTGATGATATCAGGATACGTGTATTCTCCCATACGGAGCATGTCTTTTAACTCTCGGTGGAACCCTGCTGGATCTTTATCGTGACAGGGCACTAACTTTTTCATTTCTAGTAGTTCTATTTTCGTTATAGGGGTGTACACAAATACTCGTTCAAGCTCACCCCCCGTTCCTTTAACAGGATGCACTTCTCGCAACGGATTCTGTCTATCTATGTAGAATGGGGGTGAAACAGGAACAAAATGCGGAGTCAGAAACGTTCTGTATTTGTGGCGTTGTTCTAAAATGACGCTAATCAAATCGGTACCTAGACCTTTCCATCTGTTTAGGAGTAACTCGTTCAATACATTATATAAGGGACCTGGATCAGAATGCTGACTCTCATACAGTGTGATGAGGTGCTGGATCATGTACATACCCACCAGTCGCTGCTCGGCTGGCGGTAGTTTCAGAAACATTTGAGCCACTACTTCGTCTGGAAACGTGGTAGAATCACTAGTCCATCGGACTGCTGATCGGGCGAGTTCTTGTTCATGCATGGTACTAAGTTTACTGTAACCAATTCGTAATTTCAGAACTTTATCGGTAGCCTGGAATACTTGTTCAAGAGAACACTGTTCTGGTACGGGAGGAGGAAAAGCTTTCTTGTAGTCTAGGTGGGTGTGTCTATCAAAGGGTCTCGTCCTACCTACATACGCTATTCTGGTGGGATTCTCGGTGTCTACATCTTCGTCTGAAGAGTCATTCTCTTTCTCTGCTATTATTCTTGCTTTCTCCCTCTCGTGTATGCCTATAATTTCTTTACGAATCTTTCTGTACATGGTTTCTATGCTATTCTGTGTCTCCATCTGGTCAGGACTCTCATCTCTTCTGGATTTTTATCAGGATGATCCTGTTCTCTTATTAAACAATTTATTAAAAATGGCAAAATCATGCCTTGAATCTCGACTTTTCTGTGTACCATAGCTTCGTGAATACTTTCTGGTTTCTCCCCTGTTCGGATGAAATGATATATTCTGTCTAGATGTTCTTTCATATTTGATATGGTAACCAAGAAGCTTGCAACTCGTCGTAAACGTATGGAATATATTATCATACTATCTTCACCTGGCACTGGGTCATATCTACAATCAGATCCGCACTCATTAAAATACTTTTTGAGGGCTTCGTACGTAGTCACTTTTGGCGTACGTTGTAACGCTGCATCTCTCAGCGTCAGTCGCTTTGTTTGAGGCGGGGTGATAGGAGTACCTCCCCCTGCTCCTCCTGAACTGGAATCGTCAATTAATACTGAATGTGCGGCTGCTGGTAACGTGACTGGTAAAGTAGGGGTACGTAATGCGGGTTGGTCCTGGGGTGCTGGCACATTAACAGGACCAACGACTGGAGGCACAGTAATTACATTATGAACAGGGTGTTGGACCTGAACTGGCGGAATTGGATTCGTATTAGCATATTCTGGGACAGTGTCGTCCAAATAGGAAGAAAGGAAGATTTCGGCTGCGGTTGGTTTATGACGTAGCTTAATCGGGACCAATGGTGGCGGTAAATTACAGAGTGGTTCCGGGGTTGCTTTAGGCAAACCCTCGGCGAGAAGAGGATACATACCTTTAATAAGGGCATTTCTCTGTCGGTCTGACTGTTCTGCTCTAACTCGTTCACCTTCTTCTAGTAATTCCCTTTCTTGGGCTTTTTCTGAGGATTCTCTACTTAATTCGGCTTTTCTGAATTCCTTTTCTGTTCTTTTATGCGATTCTTTACGCCATAATTCTATGGCATCTTTCTGGGATTGTCTGGCTTTCTTTTTCCATAATGCTTCTTCTACTCTTATGATGCACTCGGCATCCCATGTTCCTGACACAGGCCATCTATATTTCTCTTCGAGATGTTTGGTGTAGTCCACCCATAAATCTAGATACAGTATGGCATCTAAGCCATGCTTATGATACATGAAATGTCCAGGACTGTCCCTGGGAGGGACAGGAACTGATTCTTCGAGTAACCCTTTTCTGGTTTTTATCTGACGTAACTTCGAAAACAGCGGCATATTTGAACCGTACTTGAACTTGACCACAATACACAATGAACACAGTAATGAATAGCAAAACAATCACTCATACCACGACATCAAGAACACATTAATAACAGTTCGAACAGAATACTACCTGATACATTGAAAACATAATACTTGAACTTCTCGAGAACAGACTTACTAGAATTACTGGATGCACTGCTAAAACAGTACAGAACATACCGGTCTCCTAAAGAGACACGTCATACCGTATCCACCTAGGTGAACACGTCGGACCGGATCTGTGTACCCAAACCCGTCGGACCGGGGACAAATTAATGAACCCGTCTAGATACCCCCAGCAACGGTACTCACCGGGAAGCAAAACTGAAGGCCTCGGACTGGACTGGACTGCTACGACGTCTGGTTACTGCTACGCACTACGCATGCGCCTCGGGCTTCGGAAACAGGTGGGCCTCCGGATACCTCGGACCTTGCTCTCTCGGCTTGGGCTCTGGTCGGGACGACCCGCCTTCCTCACCGCCTCGTCTGGATGCCGGACCGCAGTCTCCGTCTCCTCCGTGGGCCTGAGGGAGACTTGAAGCAGAAATATCTGCACGTGCACAGTAGGGGTCCGTCACGGCTGTAGAAGGGTCAGGGGGCCTGCGTTACATCGCCGGTGCGTGGGGAAGGGGCTCGTCCCTATTCGGGCGCCATTTATGTGGTAAATAAATAATTAATTACCGGTACTATTTTTCTAGGCATTAACTGAAACAGATAGCTCAATAAATAAGAGGCAGGATCCGTGGTATCTGAGTCGAATAGGCTTTAATCAGATGGCTCGAGCCAATGGACCATCGGGTTCCATCACCTGCAAAGGTTCAGGAAGGGACAGACACAAGGAAAGGGGAATGGTAGCTGCAACGTCTCATTAACATTATACAGTATATATAGTAAAACAGTACAATTGCATTGAATACAGTAGGCGTAACAAGTGACAAACGAAAGATAAGAACACATGGGCGTGAAAAGAAGGCGTGCACAGGGCGTGCACGAAGACATGTGATGTAAACGTCACAGAAGTGTCATAAATGGGTGGATACATGGAGGGGGCTACCTGTGCAGCTGGAACCTTTAACCTACTGGTGTGCGCAAACGGGCCATGACGTGGAACTGGGGAGAGCTGAGGCTCTGACTTCTGGCACTAGAAGAGGAGACTAAAGTCTGGGATGTCAGGACGACATGTACCTATAGCGTATCTGATATCTGGTGTTTGGAGAACATGTTGCTTGAATCTAAAAGTCATCAGGGCAAAGGCTACTTGACACTAAGGCTGGTGCATGCATATATTTCTTAGTGTATTGCGTGTGCTATGAATCTTCTATGGATACTAATTCAGTAATTCTCTTGCATGGAGACAGAAAGACTAGACTATAGATGAAGATGTTTATGCGGTTCGTTAGCTAGGAATGTGAAGCCGGGGAGCTGAACTGATAACTAGAGGCATAACATATTCTTGGCAGACAGGCAGGCAGGCCAGGCCGGGCACCGCGCTGCTTGGCAGAAAGTAAGTGAAGGGTCAGGCATGCGGGAGGGGCTGCATCGCTCCTCGGAGAGGTTTCAGGAGACTGGAGACTCGAATCTGGTGTCCGGGCCCTTTGAGGCCTAGAAACGGGGACAACTCGATGATTTAACGTGCACAATGTAAAGACGTTGGCAACATAGGCCTAATACTCGTTGCTTTCACGAGGACTGGATAACTGGCATACTAACGTTGGACACAACTATAATTGCGTCTTTATTCGGTCAAGGGGGTAAATATGCATAGCGATCATGCACATATAACATATAATGGGGAACACGTAGGGACACATGACAGGGCAAAATTCAATTTTCCTCATGATCGTCATCCATCCACTGTTTGTGCAGCAACTGGAGGAGGATCTTTCTTTATCGGAAGTGCTTATTAAAATCACTGCGCCTCTTTTGGCCACTTACCTTTTCTTATACTTAACTGAGACTCTACTATATCTGGGCTGTAAATTGTATGTAGGGGACAAAGTAGTTTTAGATACAGTGATATAGAACTCAATTAATTTCAAGATTGTCAAGTATCGTAGACACTGTCATGGGCCTTGGGATCGAGAAAGCAATGAAGCTCCCAGATAAAATCTGAATGACAAAATACAGAAAAAATCGGGGCTCAGTGGGCCCCTTTGAGCCCCAAGGCCACTGCACCAAAGGAAGCTACGCCCCTGAGGCTGGGATGATAACAAACATATTTGCGCCATATAGGACAATGATTTTCCTTTGAGAAATATTGTACACTTTTAATTAACTCTAGTTCACCCAAAGGTATTATTTATAACTGTATTAGGTAGCTTTGTAGTCCAACCTATATGCAACCCTAGCAATTCCTGTAGCAGTAATAGGCACATTTGCCGCTAATAATGCAGTTTTCCAGTGGCTATTTATATAGATTGGGTTGCTTGTTATTATAAAAGCGCTATATATCTCTTGTTTCGCTTAATCATCAAGGTATCTCAAACAGTATGTACTCCATCTTTAAAGTAAAAAGACCAAAATATACCAGACACCAGAGCCTAGATGCCACAGGTCATGCTATCATATTCAGAGATTGTCGACAGCGGCAACGTAGTTTTGAAACTCACTGAGCTACATGAGACAGGCTCCCCGAGGTGTTGGTCTGGAGGGTATTCTTAGATACTGATTGGTATTGGGAGTCTACATTTTAGCACATTTGCGATGCAGCTAGCTGCAAAAAGATGTTGTTAAGTTTCTTGTAGGGCTCCGAACATGCATAAGAGGCTTACATCATGTAAAAAGAATTATAACGTACATTTAGTTTTAGATTTTATTAAAGGTGAGGACACTAATATTATCCCACTGTCCTCTGACCTCCATGAGAATATTTGTATGTCATTGTGCTCAAAGCGTCTGCAGATTTGATGATTATTATTATTATTTAATTAGCACCAAGTTGTTCCTTTTCCACTGGTGCAGATCTCATTTCCCGATAGTAGTACCCTACTGTGAAACCTGAATATTCGCTTCTGAGCAAGTATTCTGTAATACTTTGCACATCTGTCACATTACGTAATTTTGCATAATAGTTAATTTCTAAAAGTTTCCAGTATGCCCTTTGTACTGCATTTCGTTTTACCTCTTTTTGCATGTTATTATCTTTTCCTCCTCAAAATTACTCTCAATGTATGATGCATGAAACTTTCTTTACTTTTTTGTTGCAAGCAGTTCTTATTCTTTTATAATTCTACAACTCCCCATATGTTTTCACACCATGTAAAACGTCAAATAAAGACTGGTTATAGATTCAGAACCAAAGCCATAGAGAGGGAGTAGACTTTTACAGGGAGATCCCATTGACTGGTTCCACAGGCAATATTGTTTTTCTCTGCAGTGGTAAGGCCAGAACATATATAGATTGCAATATTTTTCTTTGCTTCCAATCTCTGTAATCCATTTCAATGTGTCTATCTTTTGGTAAATCACTGAGGGGCATTTTATCAAGAAACGGCGTTCACATTATCGCTGCTTTAGCGGCAGAAAACTGCTGCTAAAGCGGCGATGATGGGCTTGATAATATGCCCTTGTGAATTCCCATAGAAGCCCATGTGCTGGTGTGAACATGGGCTTCTATGGGAATTCTCAACGGTGTATTATCAAGCCCATTATCGCCGTTTTAGCAGCAGTTTTCTGCCGCTAAAGCAGCGATAATGTTAATGCCGTGCTTGATAATATGCCCCTCTGTTCGGCCATTATTGTTTTCCATTTCCTAATAAGTAGCTATCATATGAAATCATAAGAAGGGAGGAGATTCATATTTGTGGTGTCTATTCTGGATTATGCAGCTGAAAGCTATCTCTTAAAGTTTGAAAAAAGTCCTTATGGCGTACATTTACTGCACCATCATGAGCTGCAATTAAAATATATATTTTCATAATGGCCCACAATAAGCCCGCAGCCGTACTCCATTAAGAAAAGACATGCATCAATTCCAAAAGCACAATGTGTAAAGCTCAAGTCGCACTTTTGGGCTTGCTGCTTTTCTTCTCTTAATACATAGCTGTCAAGGTTTCAGATTGCTTATGTGTGACTTTTTCATATTTTCAAGGTTCTTTTGAGTGATATTCAACAAGTAATGTGTGACACTTTCTCACCAGTAAAATCAAGCAATGAAGACCAGAGAAACATTTAAATATAAAAATTGCACTCATTTGAGCAATCAGAAACCCTTAGAAGAAATTAAACCTGCTGCAAGAAATGGAAGGGCAGTTGTGGCACCGCTGTTATGAGAGAGGCGTGACATTTAAACATACTCAGCACCACCTGCTCAGCTGTCCCGGACTCTGAGCACTTATCGAGAGGTTGGACACCTGTTAGAATTCTATTACCAGGGAAGCAACAATTACTGGAAGCCTGGTCCGGGGTGCAGGCAGGAAATTGAACATCCTGCCACAGCCTAGGTCGGACACCTATAAGCCAGGCGGCAGAAACAGCTATTGGGATCCTGGTTTAGGCAGCCTGTCCCGACCGAACCTTCTGGGTTCTCCCTGAAAATCTATCAAATTATTGGCAGCATGATTTGAGTTGGGTCTGAAGGCCCTGTATCCTGCGCGGTGTCCGATCAAACACGCTGAGAGGCCCCAGCGTGATCTCTGCAGCTATCAATTTTAATGTGCTCAGTGTGTCATTTTCATGTGACTCGCGCAGCGCTGCCCAGCCCTGCAACCTTAGCAGTCAGTTTAATCAGTATATTACTTGGTTACAGGAGCTTTTTTCATAAGTGATAACGTGCTTTAAATTCAGCTTGCAATTTGTCTCCCCTGACATGCGGGCAGTTGGTGTCACCTTTCCCTCTAAAATATATTTTTTGCGCTTGGGTGGGTTTCAACCAGCATGTTTATAGAGATTCCGTTTGAGTGGGTGGGGTCGGGTTCCCCCGCACCCCTATTACCACCCCTCCCTGCTATGATCCTGATGAGGCCTGCTGAAGAGGTGATGATTCCCTTTCCGACTGGGAATACCGGCCCGAACTAGTGGGGCACCGGGGTTGATGTCTGACACTCAAAAATGTATATAATAGTATTTAAATTACCTGGTGAGGCTTTTAAAACCCTTTCTCTGGCAGAGTGAGCTACGGGGTACCCGCAGGGCCAGTGTTATGAGAGGCTGCAAGCACCAAATAAACTCTGGCAGCCGCACACGCCCCGGTCTCACGTGGCATGACTATAACAGGCAGCAGGCACCTCCAAACTGAGACTTTCTAGCAGCCTCTGTGGCGGCATTCACTGCAGAGTCAATTAGAGCGTGGCTGAGGGGTGGTTGTGGGCCATTGTGAAAATAATATGTTAATTGCAGCACATGAGGGTGCTGCAATTAATAGGAATACTTTCACAAGTGTCCACAATCAGCCCTCAGCCGCGCTCCATTAAGAGAAGAATTGCAGCAAGCCCAGAAGCGTGATGTGTGCTTTACACATCATGCTTTTTAACTTGATGCGTATCTCTTTTTAATAGAGCATGGCTGGGAGCTGATTGTGAGCCATTGTGAAAATATTTATGTTAATTGCAGCGCATGACGGTGCTGCAATTAACAAATATTTTCACAAAGGGCCACAAAGAGCCTGCAGCCGCGGCCCATTTAGAAACAAATGTAGCAAGAGCCCCTTGCTATGGAACGCATCCCTGCAACCAGGAAATTACTGTTTTTCGCACCACTTGCGCTTTAAAAACGGAGGCTCGAATGCTCTCCAGGGATGTGTGCGTGCTTCACTCACGACACTGCGTGCTCAGGGTCACTAAGATGTGCGCGCGCATCTTAGAGGGAGCACTACCTACAACTGTGAATCACCACCTCTCCTATCTGTTGTATCGGATAGGCTCACACATGTAACTTTACTACTACAGACCTGATTACGAGTTTTGTGGTGTGGGAGCAGGACCATCCCGCTGCCGCACAACCAAACTTGTGTATGCACCGCCAGCCATATTATGACTTTTTCTGTCATTTGCGGGCGTTGCTTTGGCGTTCATATAGTAGTGCCTTTGAAATAAGCACTGCAATGGAAACGTCAAAGGCATTACCTGCACGACATGGATTGGTGCACCCCTGCATGCACCCCATTGACTTGAGGCACCAAGGGGCCCTGTAGGACTCCCTTGTTTCCTCTCTGCCACGTTTTTCATGAAGGAAGAACAGCTATGAAAACTGCCGTGGAGAGGAAACAGAAAGACGGTACCTCCAAGCATATTGTAGCCTCAAGACTGCTAAGCCACCGCCAGGGATCTCTGAATGGCAATCTGACCACCTTAGTAGTTGTAAAGTGGTCAGAAGACTGCCACACCACCATGAGTCTTTGTCACATGGCCCATGAGGACAATGTCATCTTCACTAGGTTAGCATGAGCACGCTGCAGATTGCCCTCTCCTTTGTGCACCTTACTATAAGACTTTATTTTTGCAACTGTCTCTATTGCCGTTTTCTCATGAGAAGCCATTACTGTGTTAACACTCTGCAGGTTCCTGGTATTTTATCTGAATACTGTGGGCAAGGTCGAACAACAATGCCCCTTGTTATTTTGTTATGGCCAGGCCTTGGCACCTAGACAAAACATACTGATGCAGCTGTTGTTTTTGACAAAGTACTTTGTTCTTATTGGAATACACAAATAGGTGGCACACACTTGTAGAGGGACCTTTCTAGGGAGAAGAGCGAGGCAGCGCCTATGCTGTAGATCTACCTTCTGTAGGCTGAGATATGGGGTCTACAGATAACGCCCAGAGATCTTCTAATATACAATAATACTATTTCTATGCAAGGGGAGGGAGGTTAGGGTATACTGTCTTTTCCCAATGACATCTCCTTTTATGATTTATGGACTAACTACTATGATGACCATACTGGTATTATGCATTTTCCTGCTTGTTATGGCACGTATACTGCATCTTAGAGCACGTTAGCTAAAATAAATATTTTAAACTTGTTCATGACTCTGTCAGATCTTATTGTGGACACAACAAGTATGACAGCTAAAGGGTGTGACTTGCTACCGCGATTCCTGAAAGATCTGGAATGTTGTGTTCTGGGGTGTCTAATAACTTGTTTCTCTGTGTGTGAGTAGGATAGCAAGTGATTCACTATAGCTAGTCAGTCATGGGCTCATGGGTACTAAGGTGGTAGGATGAATCAGTCCCTATTCACTAAGGTCCCAAAATTCTACTCATAGTTCTGTTTTTGGGCATAATCCTTGCATTATCTGGTGGTCCGTGGACTGCCAGACTCATAATCAGGCCCTTAGTAGTTAATGCCTTAACCGCGGCGGCAATTCCGCCACGGTGCGGGCGTTCTAAAGAGTAGGCGAGGCTGCGACGGCCGTTGGCCGTTCGCAGCTCCAGGGAGGGAGTGCTCCCATCGGCCTACTGTAAAATATGTCATTCTTGTTACTAAATGGGAGAGCTTTAGCGAGGGTTTTAGGGAGGAACATACAGCCACCCACCAATGAGGAAGGCTATTGCTGTTCACAAGTTGAACTTCTAAAGTTACTAAAGGCAAAAAGCAGTAGTCAATTACTTCAACTCAGAGCTAGAGTAAGTCCAGCACCAAATATGATCAACTACTGGTACAGCAGCACTCTCCCATAGAAAATAGTGGCAGTTGGTACTTAAAATGAAACCCCATAGGGAATAATGTTGATTAAAATATTATTATATCAATAAAACAATTTATAATTAAATAATAAATATGTGCTATATGTATTTTTTTACATTAAATTATATTTATATTTGTAACTATTTCAAATAATGTAATTTAATTTACCATTAAGAAATATATGGTTTGCAATGTCCTTTCCACTATTTTCTTCCAAGGAAGGGTGTTGCAGTATCAGAGGTTAGCCATGTGTTGTGCTGGACTTAATACATTTACTTTTTTGGCAGCTCAACACCTTTTTTCCTGATATAGAGCCATGCACAGTTACACTATTGAGAAACTTTATACTCAGATTTTATGAATAGCCAAAAGTTGCTAAAAAGTGAAGAAGTAAATTACACACTTAAATTACTCACAAATGAAAGTTAACTTTATGAATAACCTCGTCACTTTTCAAAGTGGAGGGTGGAATGTCCACATCAGATGACAGTTTCTTAGATATATTCTGGAGCTAATAGGCAGTGTACAAGCAGGACTTAATTAGGGGTGTCGGGATAGGCAGAATTTGATTCTCCACAATTCCGCAGTGCTACCAAGTTTCTGCAGAATTCCATGAGGGAGCAGAGTGAGAATTTGGTGTTATTTTCTTAGTATCAAAAGCATCCTAGCATCCAAAAATAGATGAAAGGATGCATTTTGCTCTAAGAAAATAGCGAAGGCAAATATAACTTGCCACACTTACATACTCTGCAGTGATTATACTGCACAGTATGTAAGGGTGCCACCACCAAGTGGAAACCACTGTATGTCACTCTTCGGTGCATACCCCTCTGCTCCCTTACATACTCTGCAGAGAAATCTGAAGAGTATGTAAGGTTGCTCAGGGGTATGCATTGCAGTGATTTCTAAACAGGGCAGGAAGAGGGAGGAGCCTCTCTTTGTTTAAAAACCAGCGCAGTGGTTTCTAAACATGGAGCAACTACTACATCTTCCTGCCTTGTTCAGAGATCAATGCAGGGAATATCTGTCTGGATAAGCAATACAAACCTTACCTTACTTGTCCTCGTACGGCAGTGTCGAAGAGACAATATGGACTCATCTCCTCTATGACCTATCTTTCCTCAAGAGATATGACAGCGCTATCAGAAAATTGGTCAAGCTCAGGGAGGAGGATCTGGTTGGTTGAAGGTCTGCTCTGCATGGAGTAATCATGGTTTTGTTAGCTGGGGTCATCCTAATCTGCTGCTCTGTTTTCAAACCTTCTGTAGAAGAAGGGACACCAGTTAGGAATGTCCAGCCCAAATGTTCTTTGCCCACCCTCTCACACCCACTCTCCCACCTTGTGATTTGTGTGGTATAATAATTGTCTCAATTGCTGCAAAGCAACTGGAGCCAACATACTGTGAAAATATGCATTATTAAACTCACATAATTTAAATGTCCTAACGCTAACAACAACTTCTATGCCTAGTGTGTTGTTTTAAACACCTCTATGTTTACACAGTCAATTTCAGTTAAACAAGATTTTCTCCATGTACCTTTGGTTCCTGGGCATTGGTATATGGTTACTTATGGTTTTCCTTTCTTCTCTTTACCTTACAGGTGATGACTGAGGGTGAGGTGTTGCATAAGCTGAATCTCCGTTAGACTTGAAAACTCAGGTAAGTTGTTGTAGTTTTCGAAACATGGTTGAGACCCACACCCAAATCAGAGGCGAGATCCTGTCTCTCTGGATGACTCAGGGCAAAGAGCTGAGTCAGTCTCTGAAGAGGTGTAAGTAACAAGACCATGCCCAAGATTACTGCCGAGATTTGGGGAACTCTCGCAATCACTGCACTGCAGAGTGTACTTGACAGAGTGAGCGTACACCTGCTGCTTTAACACAAGAAAGGCAAAGGCATTTTGGTTTAGAAGGTGTGGCTTTTATCGTGTGTAAAACAGGTGTGCTTGATGTTCCAAATGACTCTGGTGTATTTGACATAGACATCCGTCCTTACGACAGAAGGATATGTCTACATTAAACACATCCACCATAACAATACTCAATTGCAAAACCCTGCATCACCACTGTGATGACAGGCACACTTACATTTTGTGGCTGTTAAACCACCAGGCCAACGGCAACAGAGTACTTTTGATGCCTGTAATGAATCTGCTTTTCGCAAAAAGGACAGATCCTAACTGCAGCACCCCCTCAGGCTGAGGCAAAACCCAGCACTTACCCAAGGCGAGGTACTTTTTACCACTGCACCCTTAAATAATATACACTTTTGAGCATGCAATGAATGTCTTACCACTCCTGACGCAGCAAAGACTTCAAAACAAAGCAAACAGCATCTTTTGAAAAGGGGTTTTACTCAACAGAAAGTAAAGACTCGCTCTATTTTAGAATAAGGCTTGGGGTTTATTATATAATGCTCTCTAAACAAAGGCTGTCTCAGATGCCAAATGCATAAAATTCAAATATATGTAGAAAACTATAATCTAAATTATATATATACACATATCAGAGGATTACTCTGGATGTGCACCTCCCACACCACAAGGAAAACACCTCAAATTATCAAAGCCACTGGCTAAACATCACAATGGCAATAACCACAAAACTCAATTCATCACCTGGTGGACACGCTACATCTGCATCTTAGCCCACTTCTGGCCTAGAGAGTCTTCACAGCCGGGGTTCAGAGCTCGGCAACCATTGTTCACCCTGGAATAGACACGTCTGCCCTCGCTCGGATTCCAAACTCATAGTTTTTCAGTCTGCAACCCTCAGCTTTAAACACACTAGAAGATTTGCGAAAGACCTCCTCCCAGCGCCAGAGGAATTTTACCAGAACTGGCCAAGTTCCAAGCAAGCATCCCCATGGCAGTAAGGAGCTCTGACGTCCCTTCCTCCATTCTCACATCTTCCAGCCTCTATCTTAACGAAGCTCCCACAAGGCCTTCCAGAGTACATTAAACAAAAGCAATCGCTAGAAAAACAGAAAACCTTGAATGTGAATAACTCAAACAACTTGCAAGCACTGCTGTGCACGCAGCAGTAAGGCAGAGTCAATGATTTAATGACATGAGGCCATGTCAAAGCACCTATAATTCTCATCCACACAACTTGCAAGCACCACTGTGCACGCAGAAGACCTGAAGAAAGGCAAGTCAGGAAACAAGATGGCAGGAGGCCATGTCCAAGCCAATAGTAGGACCTCACAATACAATACACATTCCTGCACAACTGCTTATAGCATCACATTCTTCATCCCCCAATATACCGAGCACATGTGTGCACACCCGCCCACAACACTGCACTTCGAGACCAAAAAGTACATTCCACACCTCTCTCTCCCCCCTCACGCCTTCAAATGCACATTCCACATGCTCTGCTCTTGGCAAGACTGTTCCATTCTGTGATTGCTCCCAATGAAAAACAGCAAGATTACAGAACAGAAGAGAAGCAGACATATGCAGGACCATCCTACATTAAGGCTAGGGTAAAATACCACACTAAAGTCAGTTAAAATGGTGGTGTTTGAGGGTCATCATAGGGTGCCAAAATCACAAGAGTGGCTCTTTCATTACAACGCCAGACAAATGGTAGCCACTGAAGGAGGACAAGCGTTGGATGGATGGATTAACTCCATCAATGCGGCAGAGTTGCTCTGTCAAATATACAAATCAGTCAAAAGGATTTCCACTAGCATGATGGATGGATTGAAACCTCCATACGGAAGATGAACGGTCTGACTGTCAAAATATAAATCGAGCCCTGTATTTATTTTATTAAGTAAGTTGTTTTTAATAAAAAGTTAAAAAATATTCGAATATTTTTCTCAGATATAAGCAGAGATCATCTTCTATTCAGGCCACAATCAAAGTGTCAAAATAAGGCTACATGATTGTTGTGAAAACAAATTACAAATAATCAAAATTGTTGTGGTGATAGTTTTCCATTAGGACTCATTCTTGGGCACTTGAAGACCACTTTCTTCAGCTCATAGAGTCAGTCTCTTATTTATTTTTGGATCTTGTAATTTATAAGAAAGGCAGCCAGTGCTGAGAAGAGCAACCAGTATAATTATTGACAAATGTAATAAATCTAGCAATAATTCTATTGAAAAGCTTGTGGTAACCATGAATATCTGCTGTGCACAGTTTTGTAAGACTGTGCGTAGGAGCAATGGCAGTATTCCTGCTGTAGCATGAATTTTGGTGCTTAGGGGTTGTGAGGTTCGTTTTGTGGTCAATGTCAACACGCTTGCTGTGAGTGTTTTCATTTGGGTTCCCTTGCTGTTTCATATCAGGAATCCTATGGCAAAATGGGCAAAAGAAGGGTTTAGGAAAATATCAGACTTCCTTCTGACAGAAAGATGGCTCACTATTTCTGAAATTCATGAGCTAATTAAAAAAAAAATTATTCGTGGCTCAAAGAGTATATCATATGAAGTTTTCAGCAATCTGGAAATGGGCCAGATAAACGTCAGTAAAAATATGGTATTGGCATTATGTGAAGTCGACAAAGATAAAAATCCTGGGGAATGAAAAAAAATGTTGGCTCATATAAAAAGTCTGGATCTTACCCAGAAAGTAATCGACAAATGGGGAATACACGAAAGCCTGGAAGTACCAGCTAGGATGTGAGACGAAGTTAACAAACGTAACTTCAGCACCCTAATAGGAGCCCATTGCCTTTGGATGCTATTCTTCAGTAAATGGCAGTTATATAGAACCCCACAATTTCTCTCACAAATTAACCCTAAACTCCTAAATCATTGTTTTAGTTGACCAATTGGGCCGGAAGACAACTGGGCTCATATCATGGACCAGTAGCCTCTTATCCAGGGGTTATGGAATTATATATTCCTGTACTTGGGGGTTGAATGGCAAATCAGATTGGTATATAGCAATTGGTTGAAAGTTCTTGGATATGATCCATCTCGCTGCCTAATTATCAAATGGGCCAAATTAGTTTATATCACAATGGTAGTAGCCAGATCCCACTTGCTCCAAAAATGGCGATAACGATGGCTTCCAACAATACGTGATTGGGTACAGAAAATGAAGCAAATTAGAAACAACAAACCATTATATGCAATGCAAAATGGGGGGATTAAGAAGTTTGAAAAATTATGGGAACAGTATTTTGAGTAAAAAGAAGGGTTAGATCTGATGATTCGATTTTCATATTGCTATTTTGCACATCTTGTTCTGCATGCACTTTAGGTACTAGATATTGCCTATATCAGGAGGCGTCTACATTATTGATTCCATGTTTTTACCCTAGGGGCGTTGTAGCTACTAACATTCCTCTTCATAAATGGGGTGCATTTTTGATTTTCGATTATGTATGCTGTATTTATGGAGGCTAGTGTATGTACAACATTTATGAATTGAGTGTACTGATATGTTGGTAACTATATTTGGGATCTAAAAAAACTAATTTTTAAAAATAAAAAAAATAAAAAATCCTACTCATTTGTATCTCAGTGATTCCATTCAGGCTAGTTATACTTTCTTGAAGGTGTAGTGTTTGTTTTCATTAAACCACGGGACCCAAATATCTGAAAGAGTGACTTTTTAAAAGAAAATGTTAGCTCTGAAAAAGTGGCATTCTCCGGACTTGCAGAAACATAAAAATATTTGTTTAGCAAAGATGTGTTGTGGCAATGATGTTTGTTTGGTAAAGAGATGCTCACACAGTTTGTTACAGCTCCTTCCTCTAAGTCGTCCATGTAAACAACTGCAGTGTAGATGTGCACAAGAGCCTAATAACCCAGTCACCTACTACTATGGTGAAGTCTGCTTCGGACTTCCCATAATGTAAGACAAAGAGCGGTTTTAAAATTCCATGAAGCAGAGTCAGAGGGTACCAACAATGGACAAGCAGCTCAGTTTTAAGAAGCGGTAAGGTTACTCAGTTGTCGTTCTTTGGATTCTTGAAGTTCCATCCTCTGGTCAGGTTGCTTCCCTATGCATCAGACACTGATGGGTCAGAAGTTGACTACCCAGCTGATTAGCTTCCCTACTGTCTTTATTTATTTGAAACGTTTTATAAAGCGTGAACAAGTCCCATATGGGTATAAGAGCACTGTACAGAATTGGCGAAAACAATTGTAACAAACACAGTGGGACAAGGGTGAAGTTACAACAAAGGGGAAACAGATCCGGACGTGAGTTGGGGGTATCAGTGGTGCCCTAGAGCACAAAAACAATTTAACATAAAAGCATACAAAAAATCGCACCAGTGTAGTACAATAAGAATCAGAATATTAACAAAGCATGAGCATGAAAACAAGTTGATGCTGTTAACTCTTGTGGGAGGACACATTTCTCTGTGCTCTCTTTGATGAATGTCATTAATGCCCTGCTTTTTTCACTGCTGGATATTTGGGCATCTTACCGTGTCCCAGGTGGGTGCCGGGACATCCCTGATATACGTAATAGCTGCCAGCATTCCTAGCCTTGTGTGTACATGCAGTAAGATGGCAGCTCTTCTGTATAAGACTACTGAGCATGTATGCTTGCCGTTGCAGAGTAACCAGTGTAAATTGAAGGCCTGTGGGTTGGCTCACCTGTGTCCGCCTGTTTATGGCATCGAAACAGATCTCGCCTAGGAATAAACATTTCCATTTCTTATCATGCAAAAAATGTGTGTACACAGCTACTATAGAATGGGACGTTGGTGCTTGAAGTACATGTGAGATATTTTCTAACAGCCCTAAAGTAACAAGCATTTGCAATGCAATAGGTCTCGCATTACTAAAGTTTGAGCTATTGGTGTTACAAGTAATAAAGGAACGCCACCAGCTCAAACTTTCAGTAATGCGAGACCTATTACATTGCAAATGCTTGTTTATAATGCACTTTATTCCCAACCCTTTTGCACAAGGCCATTGGTTGTGCCCAGAGTGGTTTGGCCACAGGGCCTTGCCATAGGCCAGGTCCTGAGTGCTGCCAACCACTGGTGGGCAAGCCCTGCTCGGCACAAACTTTGCCGTGCAGAGCGGGCAATCATTCACCGTTGCTCAAAGAAGTTGCCCTATAATGTTTGGCCTTATTTATTATTATAATTTATTTTGTAAATTAATGGACCTTAATTTCGAAATGTGAATTCAGGACAAGCTTCATACCCGGATACCGCAAACCCAGGACAAGCTTCTCCAACTTATACTACTCCTTGGAGGTTCACGGTTCTGATTCTGTAACCAGGAAAGGCAACACATGGGTCAGAAGCTTGCTTGTAGATGGGTTCACAGAATCCGGACATAAAGCTTGCCTTAGATTTGCGGAAACTTTTTGCGGAATCCTGAGATGGCCTACACCTAAAATGGCTTCCATCTTGTTACAGATTACTTTGACCACCATTTTAGGTTTTGGGTTTCTGTGAATCTCGAAAATGATCTAAGCATACTGTGACTTATTTACATTTTAAAAAAAATATTTACTTATGGGGCATTTGAGGATCCCCTGCTATGTTCTGGGTTGGGGTGTGCCTAAACTTCCCCTTTATGTATTTTTTTTCTTTCTTGTTAATGATACTAGGATTATATTCTAAAACCTGGCGGGGCAGGGGCTTCAGATTTTCCGACGATCACGCTGGCATATCATGTTAATTATTTTATGAGGAGGAGTGCATGAGGGGGTTTAAGGGCCAATGGAAAGGTAACAGAGTGTAGATTGTGAGGGGTATTTAAAACACCCATGTTTTACGACCTTTAAAACAGAAGAGTGGGCATATGTTTTTGTCTAAGTGGGTATCTAAAAATACCAGTTGAAATCCGACAGACACCTTAGTACACCCAAATGAAAGCCCCTGTATCTAATTATTTACTAAATAATACATTACATTATATGTTACTTCAATAAAATGTAAAGTTTTTGGCTAACTCTAGAACTTTAAAGTGTCAGCAGACCCGCCAGACGTCGTCTGTTATTTTTGCGTATGCATAGAAATAATTCTGTTGACCACCTGCACGCCATCTAGAGCCTTTCAGTGCGGCAGCCTTTCTAAAGAGATTTTACCCTACCCCGCCTCAGACCACAGTGCGAGATCTGTGTATTCTAATTTTTGGTTATTTGTTATCTCTTGAGCATCGCCACTCTCGCAGCTTGTCTTCTCCCAGGTCTGACATGGTAGCACCCGGAAAACAGAGACTGAAAAAGCATAGATAAGTACAGAGGCAAAGAAACCTACTATAAACATATTTGACATCCATAAATATTTGAAAAAGAGCCCCTGCTGGTCACTTACACCTCTATGGAGGTCCTATTTACTTTGACATCACAAAACGAGACTGATATTAAAACATTTCCCGGGGCAGCGTTTTTCTCCGAGTACAACCTGCATCTCTGCCACACCGATGAGCCCCAGCTGGGCAACAAAATGTCTGTGATTGATGGATGCCTCTGATTGCTGTTTCAGTGTGGCTGATTTATGCAGACCGTTTAGAAATATTCATTTCCTGGTTCCTGTTCGGGACAATGGGCTACAAGAAGAAAGGGATGGGGGTTGGGGGGATCCTTAAAGAAATGTGGCATTCCTCCACTTATTTGGAGGCCTTATGCCTGGTCTTATCTGAACACATGTTACAATTGTCTGCTTCGGGAAGGTGATCTGTAGAAGATCATGAGCATAGTTCTCCTGCCTCAACTTAGAGTGTTTTACTTTTTTTGTCCATTCAGTGTGATGTTGAAATAATTTAATGAACCAATATGTCCCATTGAAAGCTGAAACAATCGCAGTAAAATTGACCCCATCCTTGTAAAATGTAAAACAGCCATGGCACTGAAATGTTACACAGAAGCTGAAGTAAAATTTACAATATCAGTGGCTCACATTAAAAAGACATCATCGGGCCTTTCATTCAGTTGGTTCCCTGGGAAATGGATCCAAAAAACCGGAACAATCCCGTGACATGTGCTTTCAATTATCCCGCCCGTGTCTGGGCACGATTATTGAAAGTGCATGACAGCCGGTGCTCGCAACAGACACCAATAGGCCTTGGGCGGAGTAATGCGCCCGCCTTTGACCTATTGCGTGCAGTATTTTATAAAAAGACGCTCACAAAGGCCAATAGTGGCCCACAAATGGAAAAGCACACACACGAGCGTGTGCGGTTCCTAGGTCCGCTTGAAAACCCAATTTTTAGCTACTAATGTCTCGTGCTGCGCGTGCACTGCTGAACACTCCACCGCTAGGCGCAAGATCTCAAAAACACTAATATTTGGGAGCCCAGAAACTTCTCCTGAGGTTACTGGATAACTGCTTCATTGTACTTGTCATAAAGTGTCACTCATACAAAATGAAGTGTCACACTTACACCCACTAAAAGGATGTTAATGTCACATATAGGCAAACAGAAAACTTGGAAGCTGTCTTAGAAGTTTCTCACCTCTCCAATGTATACCGCCAATTATTTGCTGTTTTCTCTAATCATGCAGTATATCTGTAAAAGTTATGAATTTTCTGTAGAAAATATCCATTCAACATCCCCCCTCTTGCAACAACTGAGTCTGTGAAAGACGGCAATGTACTACCTGGGCTCAGTGGACTCATGTGTCCATAGACGTACACTACTGAGCACAAACTCAAAGAGAAACAGGATGGCCACAAAGCTCCTTAATTGTCTTTTCAGCACTCATTTCTTTTTCCAAGACTCCAAGAGAGTCTTTTTCAATAGATTTCCAATCTTTTTGTAACACTGTGATGTGATTTGTGCAGGTCAAATGGAATTATGTACGAATGTATTACTCTACCAAATATTCTACTGTACTTAAGTTTAATATTTACAATTCTAATATACCACATAAAGCTGTCAGTATTATCCTTTTCTTCTACTGCAGTTGTGAAAGGGCTAAACAGAGGCAGACTTCTCTTGTGAAAAATAGAAGCATTCAACCGCTTTGCATGTTTTTAGAAACTTTGGGCCTGAATCAGAGTTTGGCGGACAGTTTTAGGGCCAGATGTAGGAAATTCATATTTACCGACTCTTAAATACCGAATTTTACCGATTCGGTATTTAAGAGTCGGTAAATATGAAGGGGGGAGATGTAGGTATTACAGAATCTGTAAATACCGAATCTTTAAGATTAGGTATTTACCGATTCTGTAAATACCGAATCGGTATTGCCCATTGATTCCTATGGGCCTTGAAGCCCATAGGAATCAATGGGCAATACCGATTCTTTAATTACAGAATCGGTAAATACCGATTTTAGCAAGGGTGCAGGGGGTGTCACTTTGACACCCTCTAGCACCCCAAAGACGGGCATGTTTGCCATGTGGCACACAGACATGCCCTAAGGGTATGTCTGTCTGTTACATGGCTAGGTGTGCATGCACACATGTGCATGCACACCTGGATTCGGTATTTTACCACCCAATTGGATTGGGTGGTAAAATACCGATTCTGTAAGGCCTTAGGGACTCTGAAGAGTCCCACCTACATCTGGAAGGTACCGAATCGGTAAAAATACCGATTCGGTATTTTACAGATTCTGTAAATTTACCAATTCGGTAAATTTACAGATTCTGTAAAATCTGGCCCCCTACATCTCAAGATGCCAAATACCGGTCGGAAACGGCCGAATTCGGCCGTTTCCGACCGGTATTTGCCACCTACATCGGGCCCAAGGTACCATCTCTTTTACGGAGTACTTTACTCCCGCAATGTCGAGGGTACTCCGCATGCCAAATTTAGAGGTGTCTGCCAGTCCAGCGGACTTATCTTGCATTTACAGGAACCGCCGTCACAGCAGTTCCGGTAAATGCATTAAAAGTTAAAAGTGTGCACATGATGCCGCCGCACTGAGAACTTTCATTCTATGTTTTTTGTTTTTGCAAATAAACAAAGCAATGGCCCCCTTTACTATGGTTGTTTCCTCCAATGGCATCGGGGTCATTGAACATTTTTTACTCTTACTTTAACGTTTTGGGTGGTGGTTTGCATAAGTAAAAACTTGTCATGTGTTAGCCCACTCTAAATCAAGAACATGTACATACGGTCAAACTTCCAACGGGCCTCACTCGGTCAGGCTGGGGTATGTTATGTTATGTTATGTTAAATGAATTTATTGAGCGCAGCTAACACCATTAGGTTTCTTGGCGCTGATACTGAGGGAGCAGAAAAAAAAAAAGAAAAAAAAAAGCGTAGAGATTTAACAGCTAAGGATAAGACTCAGTAAAAAGAAAAGTTTTGAGGAGGGATCTGAACCTGGGGTACGGGAGGGACAGCCTGAGAGGGAGAGGAAGGGAATTCCAGAAAGACGGGGCTAGAAATGAAAACCTAAGGCCACCGTGCTTCCTCCTCTTAAACCTGGGAACTGATAACAAGGCCAACTGAGATGACCTAAGATTACGAGAAGGAACATACGGGTGAAGAAGGGAAGAGATGAAAAGAGGACTGTGGCCAGCCAGAGATTTAAAGATAGTGCAGCCAAGCTTGAATTTACAGCGGGCAGATACCGGGAGCCAGTGGAGACTTTTTAAAAGAGGGCGAACGTGTTGATCTCTGGGTTGGTGATAAATCAGGCGAGCGGCCTGATTTTGGATCAGCTGAAGTCTCTTAAGTTGGTAATCAGGAATGCCTACATACAGTGTGTTTGCGTAGTCAAGCCTAGACAAGACTAACGCAAGCAAAGCCAGAGTAAGGGCTTCGGTGGTAAGTAGGCGAGAGATTTTGCGAATTTTCCTGAGTTGGAAATGGCTAGAGGACACTACTGCGCTTATCTGGTGAGTCATAGAAAGTTCGTTACTAATGACGACCCCCAGACTTTTGGCTGAATTGGCAGGACAAGGGGGACTGCCCAGGCTAGCAGGCCAGAAAGAAGGTTGCCAGGGGTTGGAGAGACCCCCGACAAGAACCAGCTCGGTCTTGTCGGGGTTGAGCTTGAGGTGGTTTGAGCTCATCCAGTTGCTGATGAAGCAGAGCGTGTTTTGGAAAGTAGTAATTGATTCATCAGAGGAATCAATGGAAAAGATTAGTTGAATGTCGTCCGCATAATTAAATGCGGTGACATTAAACCTGCGGAGGGAGCGTATTAGCGGGGCCAAGTACAAATTAAAAAGAAGGGGGGATAAAGAAGAGCCCTGCGGGACTCCGCAGGTCAGTTTGACCTGGGTGGCAGAGAACTGGGACAGCCTGACGGCTTGTTGGCGTTGGGTCAGGAAAGATCGGACCCAGTCCAAGGCGGTACCCTGGATGCCAGCCTCTCTGACACGGTCGACCAAAATATCATGGTCGACCGTGTCAAAGGCGGCCGACAGATCCAGGAGGACCAGGGCCTGACAGATGTTAGTGTCGGCCCCTCTGCGCAGTTCCTCCATCACAGAGAGGATGACTGCTTCTGTGGAGTGCGCAGGTCTAAACCCGGCCTGCTGGGGGTCCAAGACGCACGAGTCCTCAACAAAAGTGCTGAGGGTTTGGGTGACGTGCGACTCCAGAACCTTGCTGAGGAAGGGAAGGAGAGAGATAGGGCGATAGTTGCTCATGATGGAGGGGTCTGCCGAAGGTTTTTTCAGGATGGCAACCACCTCGGCCTGTTTGAAAGAGCCCGGGACCTCCCCAATGGTCAAAGAGTTGTTTAACAAGGCCAGGGGGGGTTCGGGGCAGGAAGTGAAAGCTTCCCGAAGGGCCGAGGGGGGGCAGCAGTCGCCCGGAGAACCAGAGGAGACTTTGTACAGAAGTGAGAGGAAATTGGTTTCCAAAATGGGGGGGATCTGGGTTAAAGTGTGAGTGTTGGAATAATGGCCAGGAGCGCTAAGCTGAGGAGAGACTGGCAGAGCTTGGACAGAGATACTAGTTTTGATCTTAACAATCTTGTCCACAAAAAATTGGTTCAGGGAGTCGCATAGGGACTGAGAGGGAAGAGGCGCAATGGTGACTCTCGCGGGATTAGAAAGTTCCTCGACAATAGAAAATATGTCCTTAGACTTATTTGAGGAGTCCAGAATTCTATTGGAGAAATAACGGGATTTAGCAAGAGTTATGGCTAACTTATACTCTCGCAGTAGGGATGAAAATATCTCTTTGGTCTCGGGGGAGTACCCACGGCGCCAACGCCGTTCTGCCTGGCGAAGACCAAGTTTTAAAGCTCTGAGGTCTTCGGTGAACCACCTTTGGGCATCATGGCTTCGTCTCGCTCTAACTAATTTTAAAGGTGCCACCGAGTCAGCAGCAGAAGTAAGCCAATGATTAAGGTTCCGTGTCTGGGAATTGATGGAAATAGCAGGGCCCGTTATAGGTGGAGCCGATGAACTGAGGAGGGAGATGAATTTGTTTAAATCAGCCTTGTTCCAATTACGTGCCAAGAAATTAGTCTCTCGGACTGTTGTGACAGGGGAGGGCAAAGCTAAAGTAAAAGTGATTAGAAGGTGATCTGACCAAAGACAGGGAAGAATAAGGGGTGCAGAGATGTCTAGGCCAGAGGTCCAGACCTGGTCTAGAGTATGGCCCTTGACGTGAGTAGGGGTATGTAGGTGTCAGTCTGCATTCTCATATCTGCCCATCTGTAAATCAGTACTGCGGACCTTCAGTTTGGCTAAGAGGGTACTCCGTCGAATCCCCGATGGAAAACCCTCTTTGCCAATCTCTAATCGGCCGCTTTATCTCTAGACATTCTGCCCATGCCTATTTTTGTCACCCAGTGAAAACGCTGAGGTCCTGTTACAGACGGATTTATTTGAAGCTTCTTCATACTTCCCAACATTTCAAAACAGGAAAGAGGGAGATAGTGAAGAAGAAATCGGTGAAGTTTTTTTCCTCCTTGCCTGACCTAGAAACAGATGCAATTCTAGCCCAGAGACAGCTGACATAAAGCCGTTTTGCTGTAAAAATCGGGAGTCTCTCCTGAATGCTGTTTGCATCTCAATGTAGCGCCTGCACATTTTAGGTTTTATACAAGGAGGACACTACAGGATAGGGAAGTCAAAGTCCTGTCCGCAGATGTAGTCCTCTCTACAATGGCATTTGAGATGAATTAAAATGTTTTCCATTTAACACAACCAAACATCTCTTTTATTAACTTCGCTGTAAAACCCATGTTAATGTATCAGAGACGTTTGTATATTCTGAACGACGCAGGTTTGAATCTGAAATGGGTTTTGTTAAGTATGTTGTTTTGCATTTATGGTGCATAATTCGGCTGATGGGATGAGAGGCCTACCCAGCTGGTACCTAATGTTTTTCTGTTTGCCTACAGCCGCAACAGGCAGGGCAACAGCTCTGCGGGAGTACTCTGTAATGCTAGTTTGCAACATTTAATGTCTATTTTATTATATTTAGAGAATGTTGACGTTTTTAAAAAGCTTTTTAGGACAGCATACAGTGTATGTATGTGGCCTTTTCCTGTTGTAACATGGTACTTGCAAGATGCAAGTTTACAAGGTGCAGCACTGGCCATGTTGTGTTCCCTGAGGACAAGATTACAGAGAATGTGCTTTTTAAACTGCAGCAGGTGGAATGCCTTTGCTATGCTCTTTGTGCAGATGCTGATTCGCTGCAGACTTGTGACTGTCACTACCCAGTGTCGGCTGCTCGCATTGCTTAGTGGTGGGGTGGGGGGGGGATGGAAAACAATCAAAATGGAAGACATCATTGAAATTATTCAACTTGCACTTACCTAATGCCACGCCCTTGCTTCTCTCTCCCAATCCTTGACTCTGGCTGCACACTGCACAGGCTCCCACATACCAATCCAGGCACTTCTCTAATGCTGGGAATACTATTTGTAATCTAGCTTAATTTTGCATAACACCAGTGAAGAACACTAAAAACTACATATCCCAGGAGGCTTAGCAACAGGCTAGCCAATGGGAATGAAACACGAAACACACACCATATTCAATAGTATTACAATGCCCTGCATAACGTCCCAATTGATTGTGAACAGCCCTCTTTTCTTGTGCGAGAAGTTAGTAAGAATCAGAAAACAAAGACAAACTAGGAGACACAATAGAATAAAATGCCAAAGTAAATGCAAAGAGATCCTGACAAAACTTCACCATGGTGAAGCCTCTGGAAATATCCAGAAAAACAGGAAAAGGGTCCTTACGAAACGTTGAAGCAAAAGATGAGAATCCTTCTTGGGTCATTATGTCCTAAAGAAGAAGCTGCTTGCAAAGCTGGAGTTGCTGTCAGGGAGGGAAACAAACACAATTAATGAGTATTGAGGTGGGATAACACGCACCTCTGTGTCTTTAATAAAAGTAAGACTTTCCTTCATAGTTTACAAGGAAAATCTACACTTTATGTCAAAACCCGAGGTTCCTAGTATGATTGTTTAAAGCATGTTACTCACCATAGAAGTTGCAGTATAAACAGGTTTACAGTAGAAAGTTCTAAATACATTATCGCCATTATTTACGCTTTGCTAACGTATGGCCTTGTCTGTACCCTTTGAGAGCTGGCCTTAACATACCTAAAAAAAAAAAATCAGAGCGGTGGGAGGTTCTTGTTAAACAGTAGTTACAGTCATAGAGTAAGGAGGTAAATAATTTTCTTCCTGCACTCGAAATAATGATTGTGCAAAGTATTTCCAGTAGGATAAAGTGATATCATGTAAAAAGTATCCATAAGCACCGGACTAAAGGACAGGTTGCACTGACTTATTTTAAAGTATCGGGGTGAAGGGCAAACTAATTTATAAACAGGGGAAAATAAAGGGATCTTTGCGCATTTGTAACAGTAATGTTTAAGTCAATGGCGAAATAAGATTTGTTTCCTTGTTCCCTTGCAATATACTTAGGCATAGTTACGGAAGAATTTAATTAGTTATCATTAGTGTAAAAAATGAATCTCATTCCAGCGCTGTGATATTAATGATGGAATTGATTGATTCTGTTACAAATAATTTTCTAATAGGATAATCATGAAAGAAGTGAAAAAGTATGCCTTCAAAAGCATCTGCTGTAAGAGCAGGTTGGTGGGCAGCAGTTCAATTGCTTATGAACTCGTTTCACAAAGAGTTGCGGTTAGTAAATGTGCCTTACTCCAGAGTTTCCGAGAGTGAGTCACATTTACACACAGAAAAGTAGCACTGAGTGTCTCACCTGGTGTGAGGTAGTTTGTGATTGTTCCATAAAGAACTGAGTAATTTGGATGTGTACTTTTATTAAATGTTTATAGGAACGTGGAACTCACTAACTGCTTGATTTGAGGATAAGGTTGAGTGTTACAAGGATCCATCGATTTATCCGATGTTTGTGTCACTTGTATGTAAGATGGAAAAAGTGTGAATCTGCTTTGTCTGTGTCCCAATTATTTTTTCCCAAGATTGAAGTGCTGCATGACACCATACCCACTCATTTAGATATCATAACCGGAAGCACCATGAGTATGTGGAATAAAAACAAGGGACAGACTTGGACCACACAGAAAGAGGTTGCAAAAAAACCGCAACACAAATACTCTTTGTGTACTCCTGGGTATGTGGAAGCACTTTCAAGTCAGACATATTGGCTTTACCAAGCAGTAGCAAAGAGATTTTTTTATTACCCTGTTAGACCTGGCATAGCTTGGTGTAATTACCCCAGACTTTTTGCCTTTGTTTCCTGTGAAGTTAGATGCTGGAGGTACTTGCCACTGCTAATCAGTGTGCAAATACAGGTGTTCCCTGTATACATTGTAGTGGTGTTTGGTTGTCTCTGATTGTATGTTTGCCTTGCTAGCCAGATCCCTAAGTGATTTGCACTATGTGTGCCAAAGCTAGAACTAAAGAAATGCACGGAGAGGGAGCACAGGTCTTCAGTGTAGGGTCTGAGTGCATTATGCTAAATTAGCATGTTGTCCTGACAAGTGCTACCACTTGTCAGGCCTTACTTTCCCTTTTGCAAACACATGTGGCACCCCTGTAGGACGCCTTGTGTAACTCTTAGGCAGGGTGCAAAGTAGGTAAAAGGCAGGACCTGTGCCAGTGTGGGTGCTGGGTGAAGTGTTGTTAGCCTAGGTTAATGGAACAGTGACATTTTGTGTGTCTGAACTCACAGCATCCTAACGGATCTTTTTGGGTAGATGGTTTTGTCGCTGTGTGTCCAGACACTGCTGTTTGAGAAAATGGCAGAGTTTATGCTTTAGACCTTTTTGTGTGTCCCAGCAGAATGTGAATTGCCTGCCTGGATCTGGGAGAGGTGAGCAAGGCTGAGGGAGGTCATGCCCCAGGGGAGGGGTGGAGATGGCGCCAGGCTGCCCTGCACCTGGAGCGGGGAGAAGGAGAGGCTTTGCAAGGTGAAGAGGCCTGGTGCAGAGCCATAAAACAATAGACCCATCTCCTTCTGAGTGATTAAAGATCCAGGCCCCCAGTATCAAAGAGAGAACTGTGACACTGGGGGGGGGGGAGATACGCAAGACTGATTTAGGGAGGGGTTGGGGACCACTGAACACAAGGACACTTCAAAGACAATGAGGGGTATAACTGGAAGAACGGTAACCCGAAGACTTTGGTGTGGTTATGTTGACGATGTCATCGAGAACGGTCTCGGTATTGTTCAGAGAAGTACTGGGAGTTCTTTGAAGACACCATGGACTGGTCGAGCCTCTGGCGGCTTTGACCTGTCCGCAATCTGGAAGAAAACCTCTGCCTCAGGAAGAATTGCTGAATAGGCTGCGGGAGACACTTGACCCTTGCTTTGTGATCTGGGGCTTGTGGGCAGTTTGTAGCTCTTGACAACGGAGAGACTGAAGGGCCACTGCAGTGGGCTGTGCCCCCTTCTTCCTGAGCAGGATTTTGCTGTGTGCTGCGTCCTATACCCCAAGGGCCTGAGATGAGCTGACTCCCTATTCGGAAGCACAGGAAACTAAAAGTCATAAGTGGTGCGGTGGTGGGACAATGTCGTGGCAGCCTGAGACCTCTGAAGTGGTGCCTAAAGTGATCGTGGGCACCCGGTGCGGGTGTGTGTCTTGGTGCGGCTACAGGTGTTGGAGTGCCTTTGGATTGTGGGCATCGTGGAAGAGAGCCAAGATACGGGACACACAGGGGGTGCATGTCGTAGTGCAGTCCAGGCACTAGTGAAGAGTGCAGGGACATCATGGGCACTAAGAAGGAGTAAGTCTCCAACACGCAGATCAGTGTGTGGTGGAGAGGGATGTGGATGTTGTGGTGCGACCCAGGTGCTAGTGGAGAGTGCCGGAAGACCGTGTGCACCAGGAGACGGAGTGAGTCTCGGACGCACAGGGGTGCTTGTCGAAGGTGCCACCAGAGTTGCCGGAGAGAAGTACCGGGGAGCGGTGAGCACCAGGGAGCGAAGAATTCCTAACAGCGCTGGAGAGGAGGGCCAAGTGATTGGGCCCTCGAAGGCAATGTGAGGTAGCACCAGTGTCGTGTGGAAGACTTCATGGAAGGAGTTTATGCTGAACATTGGCGGCCTGGACCGGCAGCCCCACAGGAGATGAACTACCAGCCTGAGCCCGCCTTGCCCGTGGTGACAAGGTTCTGGAGTGAGGCCAAGCCGCTGCAGCAGGAGAGGAGAGTGGGGTTGCGCCACCCCCCCAGGTAAAGTGGATCATCGCCTGGGGCGGGCCCGGGGGGACAGTCTCTCGGCTTCTCGCTGCCGGCAGCTGTGTGCGCCTGTTGCTTCGTCCCAGATCTCGGTCCGTGCTGGTCCTGGACAGGGGCAGTACAGGGGCCGGGCCCCGGAGTGGAACTTGGGTGTCATCGTTGATCTGTGTTGGGGGCAACCGGTCGCACCACTTCTAAAAACAGTTGTTCAACACTTTGCTTATTTTCTGCTAATGAACTATCAAACTATTAAACAACGTCTGACACTAGAGGTGCTTAACGAACTCAGGGGTCAGTTAGCTACACCTTACGTTATGTTTCTCTTTCAGGATACAGGATCATAGCACTGCATTGGTTGTTTACTGCATTGTACTAAATTGCACTGTGACGCATTACCTTATTCCTTCCCTTGACAGGGCATGCTGGTGGTGATACGCATTGCATTGTTTTCCTATCGCACTGACCGTAATTGCAGCATGAATCATTGTTGTATTTCTTCCTTGAACAGGGCACACTGGTAGCGAATCGAGTGGCATTATCTTGTGTTGACTCAGTACATGATCTTGATGCTACGCATTGCATTGTTTCACTGTGGCACTGTACAGGAACCCATCGTTGAGTAGGGCAGTATTCCTTGTATTTTGCAACATGTGTGAATCTAGTGATACGATGTACCTAACCTGTTGAGAACGGTTAAAAGTCAGCGTAACTGTTGGTTAGAATCAGTGGTTGGGGATTAGAACCACCCAACCCACCAGACACAATATTACCCAGTGTATATATGTGGGAGTTGTATCGTGTGGTCATTTTGTATATCTGTTTATATAAAGTATACTCATTTTATACAAACTCGTGTGGAGTTCATTTGTGGTGATATCATTGGGATTACTGTGGGCGTGGTTGCACATACTGAACACTCTTGCCTTGGAGATAAGTCTGGCTGCTCATGTTAAGCTACTAAGGGGATGAGCAGGGCTGTCTCTGACGGTGTCCTTTCTTGGCCTAACATGAAAGCGGGAACTCCAGCTTCTAACCCCACCAAAAAATACACACATATTCATTAATACATATGAGGAGTTCAGTAATTTCTCTTCAAATTCTGAGTACACCCACAATAACATATAGCAATGTGTCAGCCCTTTTCAGCTTTTGGCTTTCCTTACTTTAGTTGATAGCATTTGGCTTGGGCACATATTCCAAGAAGGTAACAAAGTCTTCCTATGCCCTGGAAAACCCTGTTAGTGTTTTTCTGACTGATGGTAATGGACTCTGGCTGTCCCTGGACTCTGCCTAACCTAGCCCAGGGCCAGTGCTATGCTGTAAACACAATTAAAATACAGTGACAACACCTACATACACTAAGGTACACTATGGGTTATGTTGCCCCTTTTATTGGCCTTGACCTCACCAATAAGGCCCCTATAAATATTAGGGCAAGGGGATCAAAACTACCTTTAAGTCCATAGTATATAACATGGCATGGCAGTTTAGAGGCCAGCTTCCCTTTCTACACTTGCTTGTGTGCAATGCTGAGACCTAAAGGTCAGTTTAAAATCAGCCCCATGTTGCAAGGCTGCTTTTAACATGTAGATTGTGCCCAAACTCAACTTTGGTGTTTGGAGCACTTTAAAATTCATAAACAACAATATTCTGTCATATTAGGTACCCCTAGGGTCCCAGTGGTGAGGGGCCAGGTACTTATAAGGAGGACCCTTATAAAATAGGTTTTATACCCCTTGGTTTAGTAAAATTGCACATTTTACTTCCCGCATTGTAGTAAAGTGCTTCCAAAAATCAACTTTTGTGCTAGGAGCATAGTCGAGTGAGGATCTGCAAAATATTTACATATTCAGAACCCTTAAACTTTCCCTAGGTATTCCAGGGGTGGGGGTCCTATAGATATAGGCAGGGTTTTTATAAAATATGTTTTATAAGCCCTGGTGTTGGAGCAATTGTCCAGTTCATTTTTCACATTGCAGATCCACAGGCATATAGGTTAACATATCAAGAAGTTATTCAAAAATAATTTCAACGAGGAAACCAAGAAAATATCATACATGGACTTGCTAGAATGTTATTGATAAAACCAACAATATGCCATTGTTGAATTTATCCTAAAATGTACAGACAAGAAGTTATAAGACCTCCTTGTCTGTAAGTTATAATTCAGCCTTCCAGTGATCTGCCCTGATTGGTCAGAGTTAAGTGGATTAGCCAGGCTGAGTTGGTTAGTTAATAAAGAGCCCCTGCGGTGAAAGAGCCGTTCTGGGGGGGGGGGGGGGGGGGTTCTGCTGCATATGAAAGCCAGAGCAAGATGTTGAGATCGTAAAATGTGATCTTCAAAAGAAGGATATTACCGGTAGAAGAAACCAGTTTCATTTACACCCCTACCCTCTGAACCCAGCCAGATGGCAGGCTTAAGGAAGGAGTGTGCAGATGCCAGGGGGAGGGAGTCTATGGAGACGAGCCAGCCTGGAGGTTGGTTTAGTCAGCTCTTGCCCCTTACTGAGATTTCAGCCATAATGAATTTTAGAGAAATAGAGTTTTCCGGGAGACCACTGTGCTACACTTTGGAGGAAATGGTCACTACCAGTGGTGTTTGTCCTGCACCACATTGGGCAGGTGTGCCCTCCTGTGTGACCCCAGAGAACACTGAATAAGTGTCTGAGAGGGGCAATGCCTCTCGGATTTGCTGCTTGAAATAAGGGAAAGAAGAAGGGTCCAATGGTTAAAATAATAATTGTGGATTTCAAAAGGTAAAATGAGCAGCACGATCATCATTTTAATGGTATCCAATGTAGCCCACCAGGATAAATGTAGGGGGGACCATGAGGAGAGTATGTTTTGAATCTTAATTTTCAAAGCGCTAAAGTTATGGATAAGAGTTTGAGGAATAATAGGGGAAAACCATATGCCAGGGTATTTAATTTTAGTTTGGCACCATTTAAAGTTGGTGTCAGAGAACATGAATTGGTAGCATATTAAATTTAAGGGTAACATTTTAGTTTTAAATTTTTTTCACTTATAGCCAGATATTTTAGAATATAAATCAATTTCTTGCAAGAAGGTGAGTTTGGAAATTAAAGGTTTTGAAAGGTAAATCAAGATATCTTCTGCATAAGCAGATCATTTAATTTTATGGGAATTATGAAATAAACCAATAAGCAAAGGATTATTGAAAATGAGTTCAAGAAAGGGTTTGAGACATTAAAGAAATAAAAGAGGAGAGAGGGGACAACCTTGCCATGTACCTCTGTGTAAGTTAAAATAAGGGAATAAGAGACCATTAACAGATACACATGTACGAGGATCAGAATACAGTAATTTGATGAGCGAAATACATTTTGGGCCGAAACGGAGACACTGAAGATATTTGAACATGAACTGTCAATTTATGAGATAAAAAGCTTTTTCAGCATCCAGGAATAATGCAGCTAGAAGTGCAGGATAACGTTTCCCTAGGGTGATTTTATTAGAGAACATTCTAGCATTATCTGAGGAGAGCCTACCCTTAATAAATCCATACCGATCAGATTTAATAAGTAATGGAATAACCCCTAATAATCTAGAGGCAAGAATTTCTGCAAACATTTTGCAGTCATAAATAATTAATGAGATTGCCCGATAACCTTGATAAAGGAAGAGATCTTTATTGGGCTTAGGCAGAGTTACAATGAGGGCAACAAGAAAGGGACCTTCAGGTTTAGAATGCAATAGAAAAGAGGTAAAGAGTTCAAGTAGGTGTGGAGCAAAACTAGAAGAAAAAGAGGATATACGTTCAATAGAAAAACCATTAGGGCCAGGAGCCTTAGCTTTCTTTAAGGGATTAATTGCATCCAAAAATATCCTGAAGAGTTATACATTTTTCCAGGAGGGCCATAGCATCCGGAATAGAGCAAGGAGAGGGAAGACCATCAAAAAATGACTGAGTATCGCAGATGGTGGGATGGGTATGTTCCATATATAATGAGTGGTAATAAGTCCCTGTAGTAGATTGTTAGTAAGAGTATTACGAAAATAGTCAATGGCTTTCTTTCTGATTTAACTTTTAAATAATTAGCCAACATTCTACCTGCGTTGTTTTGACCCCCATGATATTTGGATTTTATTTTAAGTAGAATATTACAGGCAGCAATTGTGGCCAATCTGTGTAGATCAGATTTAGACTTGATTAGATCCCGGAGGTGAATAGGGGATTTGGAGGTATAATAAGAGTGTTCAAGGGTCTTAATATGATTGAGAGAGGAGAGGTATTAGGAGTTTAATAACTTTTTCTTTCTAGCAGTGTAGGTGATAGTAAAAGCTATGAACGAGGCATTAAAGGCTGCCCAATTGTTATGTACAGAGGTATCACTTAATTTGTTAAAATGAAAAAATTCTTGTATAAAGGAAGTAGCATTTAAAATTTGTGGTCGGATATTAAGGAATTATTAAATCTCCATTTAGCCTGTTTGGTGGTGGCAAGGGACAAATTGAGAGAACTGAGATCGGGGCAAAGTCAGAAATAAAAATGGAACCAATCTCAGAATATTGGAGCAAGGGAAGTAAAGGTATAGAAATCAAAACATAATCAATGCGAGACAAAGTATGATGAACATTAGAAAAGAACATGAATACATACTGACAAGGCTAAATTGCTAGAAAAAGCGCTCAGGATGGAAGCCGACAACCTTACCAGGCAACCACCTCCACTGAACATTGATACCATGACAAACGATCACGATAGATTGAAAAACAATGCACAATGGGCAACCTTCAAGTTATATGATCAGAACACCATTGACAAAACTCTATCGGATATAAACCCTAAGAATCACTGCAATTACCCCCTCCCCTCTAAATGCCTAAAAATAATCAATCATATTGTCGTCCCAATATGGACAGAAATAATAAATGCCTCACTATCTCAAGGGATACTACCAGAGTGCCTAAAAACAGGTCAAGTACTCCCTATCATCAAAAAACCTACAGCGGACCCGGCAGAGCCAAGTAACTTTCACCCAGTAACCAATATTTCATTACTTGCCAAAGTAATTGAGAAATGCGTAACAAATCAGCTGAGCGATCACATCGCCGATTTCAAGCTGCTGGATGACTGGCAATCCGGATTCAGACCAGGCCACAGTACAGAAACAGCAATCTTTAATATAGTGTACGATGCGCTAAAGGCGCTAGATCACAATCAAATATGCCTACTTGTCCTGCTTGACCTGTCGTCTGTGTTTGACACGGTAAATCACAAAAAATTTCTAGCCAGGCTTTAAGACAGGATGGGACTATCTGGAATTGTTAAGAAATGGTTTGGATCCTTCCTTCAGAACAGAAGACAAAGATTCCTGGTCAACCAGACGCTATCACCATCATGCCCATATTCAATTGGAGTCCCTCAAGGATTGACATTATCACCGTCACTTTTCAATCTTTATGTCGAACCCCTTACAGAAATTCTCCGAAATGCAAACATATCTTATCACATGTACGCGTATGACACTCAGATCTACACCAAGATTGCGTCACTGGAAGACATCAAGATAATGAATGAGGCCTTAAAAGTGTCATTATACTGGTTAACTAGCAACCACTTGAAACTAAATGCACAAACAATGGAATTCCTATTAATATCACCACCAAAGAACCCCACAGAAGTGAAGGAATGGACCAAACTGATCACAGCGCTAAACTACACCCCTACTCCAGTTGAATCTACAAGATCACTGGGAATCACGCTTGACAAGAACCTAGACATGAAAGCCCACATCAAATCATTGGCAAAAAGTGCCTGGTTTCACCAGAACTATATTAGAAAAATGAAACGACTCATTTTTACGGCGGACCTCGAAATGGCAGCTCAATCCTTCGTTATTTCAAAGATTGAATATGGATGTACTACTCTAGCAGGTCTATCAAAAATTTCCACAGCACCACTAAAAGCATGTCTAACTGCGGCCGTAAGACTCATTACGGGATCTAGACAATACAACCATATCTCCCCTCACCTGAAAGCATTAAACTGGTTATCTTATGAAGCCAGCATTCAACTAAAACTGGCATGTACTACTAACAAAGCGCTCCACTACAAAACACCAAGGTACCTAGCTAAGAAAATAGAGCTATCAGGAAGAAGCAGACCAGCTCGGAGTGCCAGAGAGCTGTTGCTGAAACCTCCCATCTTTCAGAAGAAGAAAACATATGACAGAGCCTTCTCAGGAGCAGCACCCAGAATCTGGAACTCACTACCTCCAAACATTAGAAAAATTCCAAACACAGCAACATTCAAGAAGGAAGCAAAGCTCTTCCTAATGAGCACACTCCTTTCTTAGGCTAGACTTTTCATCATCAGCAACGTGATTAAGTATCGTGATTAATACCTAAACGTATATAGTGAACTGTGTATGATGTAGAACCAGCGGAAAGCACATCAGAAAACCTTGCATAGAAATACTGTTACACCTTGTTCCTTAAGAAGTTCCTAGAAAGAAAATGAATGCTGCTATACCCGCTATGGTCCAAATATACCTCATTGTATATTGTATATTGTATTTTATTGTATAATTGTTTTGCAGAAACTGCTAGGAGAATTATGTACCGATTATTATATATAGTAATATTGCTATACCCGCTATCTTCCAAATGTACCTCATTATACATTGTATATTGTATATAACTGTATATAGCTATTCCCGCTATATTCCAAATGTAACCCATGTAACTGTGAAGCGCTCTGATACCCAAGGGTCACGTTCGAACTATATAAATCTCTATAAATAAATAAATAAATAAATAAAATGAATTATCAGGAATACTAATCTTCAAAGCATCATAGAGTGGATGAGAGGCAATAGCAATGTGAAATGCTTTATGAGATTTATCAGGTTTAAATTTACAATCTGATTTCCTATCAGAAAGGGGTCAATCTCCAGCAACAATAATATTAGGGTTAGTAATTGAAGATCATTTTTGTTTATTATTCTGACAAAAATCCGGATCAGATTTAACCGGCCTATAGATGTTAAAAAAGATGACATGTTTATTATAGACCGTGGCATGAAGTATAACCCATTGTCCACTTGTGTCATTTTCAGTTGATACAATTTGTAGTTTCAAAGATTTATGACATAGGATGACAATGCACCTTTAAGGTTGGTAACAGGAGAGAAAACAACCTGACCCACCTGTTGACGCTTCAACAGTGGGTTCCCTGCAAAAAAGCGATCAGACAATCAAGCTTTGATAAATGAGAAAGTACCTTTTGACGGTTGACAGGATGACCCAGACCACGAACATTCCATGATTCAACATTAAACATGTGAATGTTTAGGAAACAGGGGAATAATCACAATGATGACGAATTGCAAAAAACAACAATGGAGAGAAAAGACGCTGGTCATAAAAGTCGGGAAACATGATGAGATTAACAAGAATCTAAAAAAGCAAATAAAATAACAATTCATACACATATATGAAGGGGGAAGGGAAACAAACCGAGAAGAGGGAAATTTAAGAGAGGATACAGGAAAACAGAAATGAAAAGAGAGTGAAGTAAATAAGAACAGGGAAAGATCAAGGACAAAAAGCCAGATCTCAAATATGAGGAAGAGACAAGAGAAAGGTATGTCAGTAGTCAAGAACAAGAGCAACAATGGAAGAAGATGGAACTGAAGGAGATAAGGAAACTGAAGAGAAAAGATATTATAAGATATTTAGGCTGCATAAGTCATAATAAAAATATAAAGAACAAGAAGGCAACAAGAAATAATGGATTGTGAAGCATTCCAATTTACCAATTTAAGAACATTGAGTATTTGTGTCCATAGGTATTTTAGTGATAGAATGCAAAAAATGTTTTAGTTTAGATGGATCCTCGAATGAATGAGAGATACCTTCATGGATAATTTTGCAAATACAAGGATGCAAGAAACCATTCCCAATGTTCATAGATCTTAATTGTGAACAAAGAGCTAGGAATTATTTATATCTAGCATTGGTAGAAATTGAGATATCTTGTGAGATGAAGATGTTAAGGCCATCCATTAGGGATTAGTGAAACTCAAGATACATGTTAAGCAAAAGAAGGATAGGGGTGATGATATTTCCTATTCCTTAGCACCAATCACTTCTAACATCCAAAAAAGAGCTTCCTAGAGCCTGCCACCACAAACGTGTGCTGCCATACAGCAGGAGGTGTATTCAGTATGGATGAGGCCGGATGAGGACTTTAAGTAGCCGAAAACTACTTCTAAGCTCTGTGAGGTGAGGAAGCTCAGCTAACAGCTGCTATCCTGTCAAGTGCTTAAGCTACACCCCCCCAGAAACATCTTTTTGAAAGCTGTTCATGTTGCCAGATACTGTGAGCTTCAAGTACTGAAACAATCAAGCTTGCAGGGTGGTCTTCACAATCAAACTGCTCACTAAGCCACTTAGGCTCACTAAGGAAATGGAAAAGATGAGGTAAGCTTTTTAAAAGCAGTCGACAGAGGGAAGCACCAGGTGCAGCTGGTACTGTAGACAATTGGCTCTGTAGGGAGCAAAGCATCAGTGTAGATCCGTAGGAGAAGAAATGTACACAGTGGGAATGTGATACACTCAGACGATATGCGCAACCTGTGCCTGCCTTGTGATGCTTTTCCTGTCTCTTGCGACTATGGATTATCACTCCTTTAATAAAACATTGTTTCTGAACAGCCCCAATCAGGAAGTTGTTCTACCTTCAGGTGACCAGCATATTCTTTCCTCAAGAGACGCGGGCGCTGCACATACAAAATGATGACCGCTTGCGTCAGGGAATAGAAGTCACGGTGGAGTCCGCCGAATTGCAAGATGTAGACTCACCCTCTACCGCAAACATGTGCCGCCATACAGCAGGAGGTTTATTCAGTTCTGAAGATGCGGGTTGAGGTCTTTAGGTGGCCGAAATCTCCTCAGTGAGCTCCATGATGTAACAGAGCTCAACTATTAGACGCCATCTTGTCAAGACCGTAAGCCACGGCCCTACTGTTTTAAAAAAATATATATTTACATTAAAATCTTGCCCATTCATTATGCTTTGTTTTACAAACCACATAAATAATTATTTATTTTAGATATGCTCTACAATAGGACGCTAGTGCCGAGAGATAAAGTTTGTGTTTGCTCCACCATTCTAGAAGTACTGTATCGCCTGCTACATTTTGCTATGTGGCTATTAAACTTTTTCAGACCCAGGTAGGCAATTATTGCAAAATCAAGCTACAAGGTCACTACTGTCAAAATATCTTGAGGTTTTTATGGGAAAATATTGTATTTTTTGCTTTTTCCCAACAGCAGTAAATGGAAAAATACCTGTCCTTAAAAATGTTAAATCTTTGTTATTTCCAATGTTAGCTTCCTGTCAGTCTAACTCCTAAGTTCTTCACTTTGCATATGGGATTCAAATGTGATCTTTGGGCCTTCTACCAGGTTTCTCTAGGACATGTTGTAGACAGGATACAATCCCTTTTACTTACTATCCTGTTAGGGGTGAACTTCAAATGGCCCATTTCCAACTTGTTATCAAACTTTGGTAATCACCTATGCCATTACAACCTTTCAGTGGAGCATTAGCGTGGCAGAGCAAATTGCAGCGCCACTGCTCCACCGAAGGTAGCCTCGCCAGATTACATCTGACAAGTAGTCTGGCAGGCACGTGGTGTGGCGGTTCCATGGTGGTGCCTTTTTTAAAGGTGGCGGTACCAGGTTTCTCTAGGACATGTTGTAGGCAGGATACAATCCCTTTTACTTACTATCCTGTTAGGGGTGAACTTCAAATGGCCCATTTCCAACTTGTTATCAAACTTTGGTAATCACCTATGCCATTACGACCTTTCAGTGGAGCATTAGCGTGGCAGAGCAAATTGCAGCGCCACTGCTCCACCGAAGGTAGCCTCGCCAGATTACATCTGACAAGTAGTCTGGCAGGCACGTGGTGTGGCGGTTCCATGGTGGTGCCTTTTTTAAAGGTGGCGGTACCATTAAAAAAGGCACCGCAATAGGACCGCACTACAAGGTTCCTGCACAGCATGGACTCGAAAGTCCATGCCATGCAGGAACCGATGTGCATGCACACACAGGCCACTTGTGCATCAATGTAAGTTTGAGGCACAGCATGGCCCTATAGGGCCCCCTTTGTTTCCTCTCCACCAGGGTTTGCTTAGAGACATGAAAGCCCTGGCAGTGAGGAAACCCGTAATATGCTTGGTGTGACCGTGTCGGTCCCACCGACTATATTACGTCATCTGACCACCACTCCAATGCCAGGGGATGGTGGTTCCCAGGTGGAGCCGGCAGTCCCAGGGCCGTCTGAAATCCCAGGTCATAATTGGACGGTCGGACCACCGGTGTGGTGGTGATTGGATCCACCACTGCAACGCCACCCCGAGTCTGGTGGTACTCGGACCACCGACTCGTAATAGGGCCATTATTGAAACTGTTTTTGTCTTCTTCAGAAGAAGACAGCATTTTAAATATGAGTTGGGAATTCTCAACATAGCTATACAAATGAATGTGCTATTTCATTAGTAAATTCACCTGTGAATTCACAAATAGATTAAAAAAACAGTGGCAACAGTAGCTCCGGAGGCAACACTACAGTTTAAACATAATTTCTTGAATTGGAGACATTAGTTGCTAAACTAATAGCTTGAGCTCTAGAACTCAAAATAGGTTTTTAATAGCATTTTGTAAAAAAAACAAAGTCAAAGCTATTTCCTCTGAGAAATTCTTTCCTTAAAAATAGTAGCTTGCCACAGGCAGTATAGTCTTCCTCGAGGAAAATTGCTTTGATACATGTAAATCAATATAGAAAACGTTATGGGGCCAATTCACAAAGGTCCTCTGCTCTTGTGGCGGAGGCCCCGCAGTTGTGATGCAGGGGCCTGCACTAGTGGCGGGGGCCCGCAATGGTTAACTGAGTTACAGAGCTCCTGACACGAATGCAGGCCACAAGTGCGGAGGCCTTTTGTGAATCGAGCGCAAAATTGTTACCCTTCTCTCTGTCTTCTAATTCCTCCCAAAGCAAAGCCACATCACTGAACATGATAAAAGAAAAATTAAATGTCTTTGGTCATACATGCTCGCCCCCTACGTGATTTCTAAAAATCTTTTATGGTTTCTTTCTTCACCAAGCAATACCAGTAGGACAGTCAATCAGGCCCTTGTCACCAGTAGGCTGGACTATGGGAAAAGTCTCTGCATAGGAATCACTGCACACCTGCGGAAGAGACTACAGACAATGCAAAACTCAGCAGCAAGGCTCATCCTCGACTTCCCCAGATGGACTCACATCACCCAGCATCTCAAGAAGCTACACTGGCTCCCGAGATGCCAGTGCAAGATGCTGACTCACACATACAAAACCCTGTACAATGAAGCCCAGTGTAAATCAACAAAAAAACAACTTTCCACCAACAAACCAGATACCTGCGATCCGCCTCCCTCTTCCTTGCATACACCCACCACGCTCCTTCTCTCACCTGGTAGCTAAAGCCTGGAATAAACTTCACCTGCACCTTAGGAATGCTGCCCTGCTCTGTAAATTCAGGTAAGGACTCAAGACCTGGCTGTTTGAATAAACAGAGTTCCACGATGCAGCTAGCAATTCCAGTGCCTTGAGACCCTCAAGGGGGATTCACTTTGCTTTATAAATCCTGATTGCTTGATTGATTTCTTCTAACATGAGGGGCTTCAGGATCCTTTTAGCAAGCAGATGCAGTCTGTGAGGGCATTGAATTATTGTGTCAAGTGAAGGTGTCATCTTGTGACAATTAGTCACCTCTTGTGAGGAGACACAGTGGTAAAAACTGTAATAGTTATTATTAGGTTTGAATGTTTTTATTACATAACTTTCACTAAAAGAAGCACCAAGTCAACTACTAGCCATTAGCCATAACAATAATGTAACCAAAAGATTATCAAAGCATGAGACTTATATAAACACACAACAAATAGTGAAAACATCCCTGAATCCAAAACCATGGCTGCTCCGAAGAGTTTGGGAGTAGAAAGGGGAAAAACGGAGTAATCAAACATCGCAAATGCAGGATCAGTCATTGCTAACTCTCCCTTTGATCCCCTCCATCTAGATTATACTCCCCTGTGATCTATTCCGACCGCTAAATCAGCCTCCCTCCTGGGACATCCCACATCATAACTCTCAATCAAATCAATCTTCCACACAAAGGCAAACCAGAAAGTCCCCCTGAGCAGTGCTAGTTTTCTTTTGCATCCAACAGCATGACTTGGTTGTGGCACACAAATATGGAAACAATGGAAAGCTTGTCTTGAACTACACCACCACTTTCCATGGATTGCTGCTTGAAAGACTTGATATCTCCAGTAAGTGATTGCCCACCTAAAATACATTTTCACCAATCACATTTTTAACTCCATTTCCTTATGAACTTGTGGCCATTCTAGGCCGATGCAGGCAACAACCCCCAAAGTACTTAATATATTGATTCAAGTACTTCAGGGGAGACCTTGCCAGTAACTCACAGCATCCTGATATTCATGCTCCTGATTATGTTGGCCAAAACAGTAATCTCAGCATTCAATTTAATAATAGCCCCTGTTGCATAGTCTTTGAAAAGGACAATAGTCCTGCCTCTGCAACAGTTTGTTTGAGTCTAAAGGTTTTACACTGCCTCTGTGTTGCTAGTTTCTCTATCAGTTTCATATGGAGAGCTGCAATAGAGCACAGCACGAGTTGCTCTTCCTCTGCTTTTTCAGAGGGCTCACATGTTATTGTTGTGTTGTAATCATCCATCAATTTAGCCCTTTGTTTATGTTTATGATTTTGAATCATGAGAATACCTTTTTAACAATGGTGGAGGTTGCACTAGATTCAGTTGTGGCCAAGGCGAGTGTTCCTTGAAATATGTCAGTGTTTGTTATCCTATTTCTGCATATCATGGTTGGTTAAAGATTATGGATTTAGCAACTTCTGAACATGAGTCTCTCCATTAGTATGCAAGTGGAGTGCTTTCATGCATTATGGGGCTCCAAAAGCTGTACATGCACCAATGCAGTTTAGGCTGGGATCTGTGAGGTTATCGTGGATTTGAAGTGTAAACTTGTGATCATCAGAATACATCACTTCATTAAATCAGCCCTTCTGTTTGGGTGGCAGAAACCCCGGAAGGACGGGAGCTATGCGCGGAGTCAGAGGTCCCAGAGGATGCAACCATTAAGCTTGGGGTGAGCAAGAGTCCCCTTATTAGAGTAAGCAGTCTTGCAACACATGTCGACCATGAGTGTCTGTGAGCTGACGAGCTAAGGGGCAGGAGGAGGACGGGACACCACCGCCGCGGCCCCAGATACCAGGAACAGGAGCCGAAGCCAAAGAGAACCCAGAGACCCCGAAGCAGCCCGAGAGCAAGGACCGCCCCCATCAGCCATGCAGGGGACCATAGAGACGCCACCCCCAAAACCCGGGAGTGAAGCCCGGGAAGGGGAGACATACAACCCCCAGGGCCGAAGGCCCAAGAATGCGCGAATAACCAGCACATACATGGCAAAACACATCTCGTCACAAAACAGAACGCTCATAAAGGAGAACGCCAACCCTGAACAGGGGTCATGCAAAACCTGCCTGCAAAGCATCACACAACAGGCGTCCATGTAAAGTGCATGGCCACCCGCAGGTGTCCTGGCACCGAACAACAGATGCTCAGTGGAACCCAACCCAAAGACACACAGAGCATCGACCACAGATGGAGGAAGAGCCGAGTGGACCCGCAGGGATCTGAAACTGTGACCATGAGGACCAACACAGTACCTTGCAGTGGCTGCCTCAGACCACTGAGCCACCAGACCCGGCAAGTTGACAGCACTGGCAGACCCCGGACCCGAGATAGGCTGCGGAACCAGTGGCCCAGAACCTACCACTGAGCAACAGACCCCCGGTTGAACATGAAGCACCCTAGGACACTTAGAAAGAAAAAGAAAAAATGGCAGGACTGAACCCCAGTCCTGTGGAAGCCAATGTGAACAGAGATACAAGACACACCACAGAGCCATAGCTGCTTGACCCGGAAGGGCCCAACCCTCACCAAGCAGCGCACGGCTAAGAGGCCGCAACTCTGGAAACCTGATGAGCATGGACACCCAAAAGGGAAAACAAAAAGAAAAAAACTGAGTGGCGCCAATAGCAGAACCAGGGAATCCACAGTACCAAAGTCGTCGCCCAACCGGGCACAAACAAGAGCCGACCACGCACAAACACCAGAGAGCAGACGAGAACAGGATTCCACAGGGCGGTAAGGACGCAGGCTGAACACAGGCCCCCACCAGTGGAAAGTGGAGAGACGGAAGACACCCGAAAACAAATCCAACAGCAGGGTCGCCTACCCCATCCCAAGAGGAAAGAGGAGACAGGGAACGAAGAACTGGGCACACAAACCCCGAGGGCAGGAGAAAAAGAACGTAACATACAGGCCCACGGGCGCCCCGTAGTCGCAAACAAACGCGCGACGCCACGGTGCTGCAAACGCGCCCAGACAGCCCAGAGCGACACATAGTGTGAACCCGACCCGAAGGAGCCAGGGAGCATCACACGAGCAGAGCCCGAAAAACACATGCACGGCGCCCCAACACAGAGGCCGACTGTCCCAGCCGGAAGGACAAAATCCCCCCGAGAGCCACAAGCGGCAGGGAACAGGACAAAAAGCACAGCACGAATAGGGCAACCTAAAGACACCCCGAAAGAAGTGGTTTCAGAACCCCGGCCCTGGAGAAGCCCGAGGCAGTAGGACCATAGCTCCTCGGCAGATGTTGCGGCCAAGGAAACGACGGAAGACCAAGTGGACCGCCAATATAGGAGTGTTGCCAACACCAAAATACCAGGAACCAAAAACACCGAAACACCAGGAAACGAACCACTGGGAAAGAACCCGTGACTATGAGTGACGGCAAAACATAACCCCGTCAGCGGCCCCGCCTCCAAATAACAGAAGGTGCCCAGAAAAACTGACGTCAGGAGAAGGGTCAAATCCAAAAGCCGAGGCTATTTTAGTAAGGTGCACATATACCCTTCGGGGTCTCTAGATACTGAATAACAGATGCTAATTGCTACCCAACGGCACTAGATGAAAGACTAAGTTGAACCACCGGGAATTGAACCTGTGATCAAGAGGTCAAACACAGGCTCCTGCAGTGGATGCATTAGTCCACTGTGCCACCAGGACACACTCGAACTCGTAACTGGCCAAACACCGCAAAGACAGCGGCGAGCGTGAAACCGCTAGATCAGACCGAATACTGACAGCTCCAGAGAATATAAATCTCGAGAGCATGAGGCCAAGACAATAACCATCAGGCCAAAGAAATACCCAAACTACAATTGCTAACTGACACACACAAGAAATTGTACCGGCTGCCACACAACAGAGGGGGCCGGAGGCCGCGCCCCAGGCCCAAAATGAAACAGGCAGCCACCACTACAGAAAAGCTGTCAAATGGCAGCGCCCAAACCCGCAGCCACTCCCACTATGGAAGAACGCTACAGTGGGAGCGGGAGCGGGGGGTTGGCGCGAGGGCCGGAAGGTGGGGCAACCAGGAATGAGCCCGCTAGAGCAGGGCCTCCCCCCGGCATCATACGGACCGCGCCCCCTGCCCGTCGAGGCAAGAGAAGCCACGAAAACCGCAAAGGACAGCTGCCGCCCGCCAGGGCAGTCAAGGGAAGGTGGGCAGTGCGAAGGCACCACGCAGCCTTCACCTGCCTCTCCGAGCCTGTGTAACCAAAGCAGGGCCAGGCAGGAACGGAATGGCCGAAAATAACAAAGGGCAGCAGTCGCCCCACAGCATGTCTTCGCCAGCCCCTCTGAGCCCGTGAAGCAGGGCCAGGCAGGGACAGAAGTGCCGCCGCGGTAAATGGAGACTGTGAGTACTACAGGAGTCCTACCGCCTTTAACCCAGCGTGAGCAGGTCACAGTGCACCGCCTGCCTGACCCTCGAGACTCAGGGGCGGGCGGCGGCTCGGAAACGTCTTGTCCTTAGGCTTGCACGGGACGGACATCAGCGTTAGTTAAACGCCACTAGGATACCAGGGTGGTTGCCGCTAGTCTGTCTCGCCGCCCGCCTGACCTGAAAAGAGAAAAGCGGGAGGCGCGAGATATAAAAAAGCGGTCTTACACAATAGCGCAGTCCCTAGCAGCATGTCCACGCCACCACCCCTCTGAGCTCGTGTTCTTGCAGGGGAAAACGCGAACGCAGTCTCCCACTACCCAAACCGGGACACGCCGTAAAACACCAGCGAAGGGAAAAAATAAACTCGAGCGCCACAGTTTCGCCTTGAAGGGAGAAAGGCAACCTGCGGGAAAACAACAGGCGGCAGCGACAAGGCACAAAACAGAGGAGGGAAGGCAGCGCCGCCCCCACTGAACACCCCCCCTGGAAATCCCCGGCCCGCTAGAGCAGAGCCCAACTGGCTCAACATAGGACCAGGGGAAAGGGGGGGGGGAGTTCAAGACTAGAGCAGGACCTCCAATCCAAGACCCATGTACCTGCTACAGCAGGCACCACTTACCTGACACATCTGGAGAGACTTGCGCAGAACTAAAAAAACAGGCTGATGGGTTGGGCCGGCCCGCCTCTTCTAGAGGTCAGGTGGTATTGAGTCGGCCATCTTGGGAAGGGATGGGAGGAATGGGAGGCTGACTTTTTGCTTTGGAGGGTTCTGGTGTGTAGCTGAAGCTCCCTTTGTAAGTCATGTGGCGAGGAATACTAACAAGGACCGATCACAAAGGGGTAACAGCGATGTCTTTCGTCCGCTCAGAGGCTAAGTTCTCTGTGTGCATGCAAGGGGCTCACAGGGAGTGAGCTCTTGCGACTGCTGTGATGCCTGCAAATTAATAGGAAATAATGAGCCTACAGCAGTGATGGGAGGAACTGACAAAGTGCACTTTATGCTGTGTCTCAGGAATTGAGGAAATAAATAAAGATAGAAAATCAGGGCGCTAAAGAAGCAGCGAGAAATTTTGTCCGCAGTCCAGTTTAAAGTTGATGCATGGTCAAGGGCAAACTCAAACGTCCACTGTGTTGCCTGCAATTAAATAAATAAGAAGTTGTGATCCTGCAGGGATGCTGGGAGAGTTATGCCAGAGAGCACCTTTTACTGTTGTCTCACAGAAGGAAAGCACAGACAGAAGCTAAACAAATTAGAGCATTCAAGAAGTGGCAAGAATTAGTATCTGCCATGCAAATAAAAAACATCGAGGTGCTGCATCACTGCTACTTGAAGAGACAACGAACAGCACTAGTTAAAGCCATAAAGTTGCCACTGCTATGGAGACATGCGCTTCCTGGTTAAAGCGATTATGCTGCTGGGCAGACAAACCATAGAGTTACCGCCACTGTAGAGGCTTGCACTTCTTGGTGAAAGAGATTTCCCTGTGCGGTGAATGCATCTTAATCAAACAAGATATGACCTTAAAACATAGCTGTGTGGGTTAGATGTGAATAAACAACTTACTTCTGGGTGAGTGTAGCAGAGTTCTCTTTCGGTAGAGCCGTAGCGAGAGTCACCAGCTTGTTTCAGATGCAACATCTTAGTCATGCTGCCTGCCGCATTTGCAGATTGAGCTGGAGGTGATTAGGTGAAGGGGGTGTGTTATGGAGGCAAGCTGGATGAGTCATGTGATACTTTAGGGAAAAGTGTCAGCCATCTTAAAATTAGTTAGTATTTAGGCCAATGCATATACGGTGTTGTAAAACATTGGCAGAGCATTTTACATAAAAGGATGACAAGGCACATGAGTTGTTACGTCTACATAGTTACATTTGGAATGAAACACTGAGCATGGCTAAATATGACAGAATTACTTTGAATAAATGTGGGTTTCAATTGAAGTATTTTCCATGTAACACATGTAAAGGTGTCTACCACCATCTCAGGTTATACATGGTAATCCATGACCTATATAGATATGCAATCCTTACTGGTCTCAATGTGTACAGAATACCGACAGATAGGCATGTTCACTTTAACTGCTATGCTTTTAATATTTATTTTTTTATACATATGTTTCCAGCGGATGTATGACATTACAACGCATGCTTTTACATTGCATGCTTTTACATCGCAGTTTTTACCACGCTTGCTGTTACAACGCATAGCGCTTTGGGGTGCTGTATAGTGAATAGTTTAATTTACTATTCCAACTCCAGTCCCCGTGGATAATAGGGAAGGTGTTGGATAGTAAATTAAATCTATTCCCTATCCTAGAGCGCCCGCCAGCGCAATGTGTGTAATGGTTTGCGTTGTAAAAGTTGCGATGTAAAAGCACTGCGTGGTAAAAGTTGCGTTGTAACTGATGTTTCCCGTTTACAGCCAATTGACTTTGTATTTAGCCACATTCAGCCTTTCATTTCAAATGTAACTATGTAGCTGTATTTCCTGTATTGTAACTATCCTAAAATTGCTATTCTTTATTTTCTCCCCAAAATACATAAGGATGCCATCAATCCTTCGGGAAGACCAATTGTGTTCTCAAAGGGATCAATGCTTGAGAAACACCTCCAAGTATATTAGTTTATTTTCAGTCCCGTTGTTTTGGCACTTCCCTCATATATCCAAGACAGTAAACTCATATAGATGACATTTATCGGGAGTATCATTTTTTACTGCTTACATTGGATGTGGGTAGTTTGTGTACAAGTATAGAGCATGATGCTGGGATTGGTGTATGTGCACACTTATTAAAGGCTAACCGCCTGATTCATCAAGCAAAATTGCGCTCGCAATAGCTGCGAAAATGCTATTACGGGCGCAATTTCCCCAATCGGCATTCACCACGACAATAGCGAAGCCGCAAACACATAATAGCGAATCCGCAAATAGATTCGCAGAATCCCGGCAGGAGAGCATTAGCGAATCGGAAAATGCGACAAACCACGGAAACTGCGAAAAAAATTGCGAATTCGCTATACAATCGCAATCGGTAATCATGAAAATTCACAAATAGCGAAAAAACCCAAAATCGCTGTTTGCAAGGCGCAAATTAAGGACAACCCAAAGCAGGTGGTAACCATAAAAGCCATTGAAATTTTTTTTTGAAAAACCGTTGGCCAATCCGTAACAGGTGCAGGCCTGACCAAACACACATAAGGAGAATCAGCAGCAGCATTTGGAGTCTCACAATGCCAGGAATGTACATGGTGGTCAGGCGGCGAAGGCTACAGCGAGCAGCACAGAGGAGACGCAGAATCCAGGACAGGATATTCCGCCAGCGGGTCACCCTGCTGGGCCAAACCAGAGAGCAAATATATGCTAAGTACCGCCTGAATGGGGAAATGATAATCCAGCTAATACAGGACCTTGACCCCCTGATGCAGCACCCAACAAGGCGGACCAATGCCGTGCCTACACATGTCCAGGTATTGTGTAGCCTGCACCTCCTGGCCTCTGGGAGCTTCCAGGGGATAGTAGCGGTTGCTGGGGGGATATCCCAGCCCACCATGTCCCGCTGCCTAAGGAGTTTCCTTGACGCAATGCTGACCCAGCTACACCAACACATCACATTTCCCACCAGCCAACAGGATTTGGATTCGACCAAGCTACAATTCTACAATGTTGCCCATTTCCCACATGTGATAGGATGCATTGACTGTACCCATATCGCCATCTGCCCACCAGCACCAACGGAGTACATGTACCGCAATCGCAAGTCCTACCACTCCCTCAACATCCAGATGTTCTGCAATGCTAAGACATACATCACGGACATAGTGGCACAGTACCCAGGGAGTACCCATGACTCATTCATATTACGGCACAGCGGCCTCCACACACGACTGGCCAGGGGAGACTTTGGGGAAGGACACCTACTTGGTAAGTACACTTTGTCCACAATGTCACATTGCGATGAAGTAGCTGCGCTGCACAGGCACTCACCCTCTGCTCCTCTCATTCAGGTGACAGTGGCTACGCCCTCCGTGAATACCTCCTCACCCGATACCTCAACCCTGCTACACCACAGCAACGGTGTTACAATGTTGCACACATACGGACAAGGAATTGCATTGAAAGGACTTTTGGGCTAAGGAAGAGCAGATTCCGCATACTGCACAGGACAGGTGGGGCCATGTACTACAGTCCTGATGTGTGCTGCCGCATTGTGGCTGTCTGTGCAATACTACACAACATTGCTACCAGGCGCAGGATACCTGTAGACATCTCTGGCAGTGAGTCGGAAGGGGACGACTGGCCACCTGCACATGGGAGTCATGCACGGGGGGAGAACCCAGCTGAAGGCCACAGACGCCGCAACCACATCACAATGAACAGTTTCTGGTGCACCCACTCCCCTCACCCAACAAATCACAATTGCATGCAAATGGAAATAATGACAGGACGCCAATGTATGATGCAAGAATAAATATTATTGTTTGATTCACAATAATAGTGCAAGTTGCCATCCTTCCTATGCAATCAGTATTGCCCCGTACTGCTGCGCCCAAAACACAGGGCAGGCTTATAGTGTCAGCCTGTGCCTGTAAAAGTACATGTTAGTCAGGTGCGCCTCCGGCGCGAATCACCCAAGTGGCTCTCCGGCTCCTCCTCCGCCACAGCACGTGACCCTGCAGTGGGCCTGGTGCTACGTCGTAACACCGCTACCTGTGAGGCAGACTGGCTGCTCACACTTGAGGTGCCCTCGCTGGCATCGTCCCCCCCGACATTGCCAGGTACAGGGGGGTGGAGTGCAATAACGGCAGTGGTGAGGTGTTCTAATACTCTGGCCACATCCTCGCAGCATTGGATTAGCTGCTGCTGCTGCGCCAGGGACCGTCGCGATAGCTGGGATGTCGCATTGCCGATCACGTAGTTAGACCTGGTGTATGACGACAGCCGCGTCAGTAGCTGCCGGTGGGGGCGGCGCCCGGTGTTGCGCTGTGATATTAGCACAGCAGTGTTGGCCTCCATGGCTGCCGTCATGCGGTCCATCCTCTCCACCACACCTGCCACATTGCGGCCAATATTATGCAGCTGCATCTGTATGGCCCCTTGCCGGCGTGCCTGCATCTGGTGAATGCGTAGCATTCTACGCTCTATGCTCATGCTCGGCAATCGCACTTCCATCCCCCTCCTGCCGCTGCGTGCATTGTTCTGCAGGCGAGCCCTGCCATGCCTGCTCTGCTGGCTGCCCACAGTGGGTGGGCGCTGTGTCACCGCTGTCGCTGGAGCAGATGTGGAGGCTCCAGCTGCTGCGGGCCTGGCTGCAGGGGTTGGTGCAGCGCCTGTTGGTGCTGGCGCTGATGCTGTGGGCCTGGCTGCAGGGGTTGGTGCAGCGCCTGTTGGTGCTGGCGCTGATGCTGTGGGCCTGGCTGCAGGGGTTGGTGCAGCGCCTGTTGGTGCTGGCGCTGATGCTGTGGGCCTGGCTGCAGGGGTTGGTGCAGCGCCTGTTGGTGCTGGCACTGATGCTGTGGGCCTGGCTGCAGGGGTTGGTGCAGCGCCTGTTGGTGCTGGCGCTGATGCTGTGGGCCTGGCTGCAGGGGTAGGCGCAGTGCCTGTTGGTGCTGGATGTGTTTTTGACGGCACCTCCTCCGCATCCTGTGGTTGCTCATCGATGAGCAGCCTGTCACTGTCGCTGCTGTCTGCGCCACCTGTGAGGGGAAGTGGACGTCCATTAGTTGCATGTATCTGTCACACGTGCGGTTGCTACATGTATGCTGGATGACATTCCCTGACTGGCTTTGGCATTGCGTACTTTGGAACCTGTCTGGCTGCATTGGGGTACTTGTACATTGTGGCCACACTACATGTCCCACAATGCTTTTGGGCATTACCTAATGTGCACCGATGGCATGACTTTGGAACATTATGGGAGGCTATAGGGTAATGGCCATTCATAGGGGACAGGGTCGCAGTCGCATGCCACTTACCTTGGCTCTCTTGGGTGGGGCGGGATGAGTCCAATCTGATGACCCCAATGCACGCCTCGGACTCCAACGTGTCCTCGACGCGGTCCTCCATGGCGGTGTTTGGAGGGACTGTAGGTCCTCCCCCTCCAGTGGCCAGGGACTCTCCCAGCCTCTCGGCAACCCTCTCCTTGGCACGACCTCGGAGGTCGTACCACCTCTTCTTTAGTTCATCCAGTGACCTGTCTGCCAAGCCCACGGAGTTCACTGTGGCCGCTATCCCGACCCATATTCTCCGCTTCTCCTGCTCAGGCACCCTCCTTGACTCTTTCCCAAACAGTTTGGAGTGGTTCTCTACCACCCCTTCGATGAGGTGCTCCAACTCCTGTTCGGAGAACTTCAGTTTTCTCTTGCGCCCGGTGTTGCTGGGCCCTGGCACAGCCTCCTCTGCCATTGCTGCAGTGAGATTGGGTGTGGTATTCCAAGTTTGCAGGTGTCCTTGCAGGAGCTGACTCAGTTGCTGCCTCGAGGTCTGCCTCACTGTGGTGAATGGGGGTGGGAACTGGCTGCTTCCTGGTTGTGATGTCATCACTGTGCTCCAAAAGCGACTTCCCGTTTTCCCGATCACGCGTATTAGCGATTTCGCAATTAGCGATATCGCTATTTGCGATATCGCAAATCCTACACGGATGTTGCCGAAAATAGCAATTAATCTGCGATTTTCGACACTCGCTAACGCTTTTTGCGGCCGCGTGCGAATCGCTTTTTTTATTCGGAAAAATTCATGAATGCCGATCTGTGATTTCTAAATTGCGATTCGCAGTTAATCGCAATTGGGAAATCGCAGATTCCGATTTTCATGAATCAGGCTGAACATCCTTCTTACGCCTCCTCATACAGAAATGATTCTGAAAATTATTGAGTTTCGCCTTAAGTACAATATTTTTGTATTTGATGACAAACACTTTAGACAGGTTCCAAGATACAGCTATAGGCACATGTTTTACTCCATGTTTCACCTAACTCTTTCTGGGATGATTTTCATTCACACGTGGTTGCATGGATTCAGTAAATCAATGATCTCTTTATATTATGAAAGGATGACATTGATGAAGCAACTAGATTTGTGAATACCCTGAAAATGATTGGGATACATACAAATTTTACCAGCCACATCAGCAAAACATCCATTGAGTTTTTGGGCATTCAAGTGGAAGTTAAGGATAACAAGCTAGTCATCAGATTACATAGAAAGCCTTCTGCTGGCATCACACTTTTACATCCTCAAAGCAGCCACCCCAAATCCTTTATTCAGAGTATTCGTATGGTCAACGTTTAAGTGCCCAGCTAAACTGCAGTACAGATGAGGCTTAGGAACGGGAGTGTGAAACTATGTTGGTGAGATTTAGTCAAAGAGGTTACTCTAAATCTACATTGCGGATAGCAGTACTGTAGCACATGCCTCATCTCCAGAGCCGTGGCTTGAGACAAGTACTGACCACACTGATATTGTCATGTCTCAGGAGCTGGTAGAAGTCTGTTTTGCCATTTTGCCTCTTGCCTTGCCTCTTTCTCTATTTTTGTCTTTTTGACTTTGTTCCTTGCCTTTTTCGCTTTGCCCTCTTTTTGTCTTTCTTTTCTACTGTACCAGACGCTCCCTGCGCTGCTGCCCGAGACCCCTCCCTGACAATGTTGTTCCCGCCTCCCAGCTGATCACCCTGCCCAACCCCTACTTAATGGCTGCCGCTGCACAGCATGAAGAGAAAGACCTCCGACCCCTATTCAGAGTTGCTGCTCTCTCCACGCAGCTCCACTGTTGTGTGACTGCCCTTTAGCGCCACTTGAGCTCCCTGCCATCTAGGTGTTCGAGGCCCTGCTCCACCTGCAGGCCCCTGCTTCTGCCTTATCCCTGGTGGTCTAGTGGAAGAACACCCAGTTCTTCTGCTATTATGCTTTGCCTGTGCTGTCCGTTTTTTGCTGTCCATTTGTTTGAACCATTTTTTCTGTTTTTGCCCTTTTGCCTTTGTTCCTTGCCTCTTTCTCTTTGCCCTCTCTTTGCCTTTCTTTTCTCCTGTCCTTCTCGCTTCCCACTGCTGCTTCCCCTGAAGCTTCTTCCTCCCAGCATGTAACACTAGCCTCCCAACTGATTGCCCTCCTCGCCCCTGCCTAATGGTGGCCACTGCACGGCCACACTCATCGGGCATACTGCTGGTGTGCCACAGGTGCACCAAAGGCAAGCCTGTCTGCGCCCCTCCGTGGCCTGACCACAACCAGCACCTGGGACCCTGGCCACCTGACCCCCCACCGCTATGACCCCAGCGCTCTCCACGCACTCAAACCCGGACCCGACAACAGTTACCAGCTCTCAAAGCCGAGCAACACCCAAGGCCCGATCTCCTGCCGAGATACTGCCGCCACTCCGGACCCCGGCAGCCAACCCACCGGTCACCAGCGCATACAAACCACTAAACTACATCCTCCAAGGCATGGAATCCTGCGGTGTGTAATTTTAATGAAGTTTAGGCTACTCCCTTTTAACTCACTGATCTCTAAATGGACTCACAAAGAACAGGTTACCAGCATTTGCGATCTCTGCAATGGCGGAGTGCAAGATCTGAAACACATATTGTTGGTATGCCCAAACCAGTTATTGGTTGAGGCTAGAAAAATGTATTTAAAACCATTACAATTTAGGTACAACAGCTCGTCTGTGCAGAATTTGATCAAGCTTTTCAACTTTCCCCCTGATGAATTTGTATGTCATAACTTGTTTACATTTTTAAAATCCTTTTTATATTTGTATTGATTGTTTTATATGTACAGCAAAAACACTTGCTTTGTAGAAAATGTGTTGTTCTCAGTAGAGAACTAAATCAAATAAATAATACTTTGACTTTGTGATACATCCTCCATAAAGTGCGCTCCCTGCACAGACATGCTATAGAAATCTGGGACCTCCTCAACACAAATGCCCAACATCGCCTTCCTCACATAAACCTGGACCATCGGCAGCGCCGCACCCGACATCGCAACCGCCATCCCTGATGGATACTAGATCCTGAGGCAAGATATATTCACACTATAAACACAAGGATACAGGGATGTAATAGTTAGGAAATAGAATTTAAAAAAACCTTAGGAATTCACTGAAAAAAATAAAGGTTACAGTAATGGTGTAGTTAGGCTCAGATTTCACTCATTGGAATTAAGCAGGTATGGTTACCTAAGCTAACTATAACTTACATCCGCACATTGCACTGCTTATGACCTCATATATTATTTCGCTCATGAAATTGTCAGTGACATCACTGATGACATATCAAATGACATCATTGATGACATCATCCACAGAACTTATTACATACCCACTCATACCTCATACAACCTCTCATACACCTACTCACACACCCACACAACCACTCACTTACCCATTCACAGAACCATATAACTATTGACACACTCCCACTCACTCAATCATACAACCACTCATTCAACCATTCACTCACCCATACATCTGCTAACAGAGCTACTCACTCACCCATACAGCCACTCACACATCCTTTCACTTGTAGTGAGGGCAGACCTCTGCTTGCGCATATTATTATGTTAGCATAAGCTTATTAGAAGTTTAAATCCATTTTGCCTTTTTGGCGCTTTTGCACAAAACAATTCAGGTGGCTGTTATTGCAAGGTTTGAATTCGTGAATATCTTCACATGAGAAGGGCTTGTTTTCAACATCCCTAGACTTACATTGCGACCTTAGTCTGTACAGTGAGTTCTGAAGCCTCCAAGGTCATCATAACAATGTTTGTCTGATCGGCTCACACTTAGCCACACGCAGCTGCAGTTAACTGGAATTCTGGCGCCTTTAATATGGCACTGCATACATGATTTTACACACTTGGAAGAATTCCGTTTCCAGAGAGAACGAAAGCTTTTGCAGATCCTGGTGTGATACACTCCTGCTGATCTTAGAGGTATGGGGCCCCCACACAAGCCTAAGAGACCTTCTATATTTTATAAAACATAGATCCTAGCTAGGGGGGATGGCATACAAGGCACTATAGAACCTGTTCCCACCATCATTATAATATGATTTCCCCTTTTGTGTTTTATGGAATTGTAACAATGCTGCTTGTATTATTTTTAATCAAATGCCTGATTATGCTCGCAAAAGTACTGCATCTTAGAGCACAACGTTAAAAATAAACATTTTGAACTTTACTGTGTCTCTTTTTTACTCATGTAGTGGGCTGTTATGAGAATAACAAACAAAAGAGTGTTCTTGATTCCCACCATTCCTGAGTATAGCCTGAGTCGCATGTTCTGAGTTGTCTAATCATTGGTTACTTTGCTATAGGATGAATAGCTAATGTAACACTGATGCTAGTCGGTTAGGGTTTCTAGGTACTGGGGTGAGTTTTTGGTCCACCACAATTCACTAAGGTCCTGGGTCTCTGTGCACAGTTCTGTGTCTGAGCAGAATCCCTGCAACATGGCGCACCCAACCTAGTGGTTTTATTTTGAGACTCTCGAGTAGAGCTTATATCAATCCATGACTCCCTCACTATTGTTTTGGGTTGACAATGGTGACGGTATAACCTACCTATAGCTACATAGGTTTTTTCAAGCTTGATAATTTAAATGGTTCGAACTTTGAGTTACTCCCCATTTGGTGTTGTGCTACATTTCAGCCGCCACCCGTGGAGGGAGTTCCGGTGGGGCAGAAAGGCGGGGCAGGGGAGGATGCAGGGTGGGGGATGCTAAAAACCGGAATATGGATAATTGGAGGTAAGTAAACAATTTAATAAATAAAACGAATTTCGTAGCACGCCCTGCATAGTAGGAAGGCAGTCCACAATCATTTGCAGACTTATGCATGGCGGTTGTTTTTGTAGTGAGTGCTAAAGCAGCATATCCGCTTGAGCTTTTCTACTCATGAATTACGTTTCCTGCTGTGAATGCAGATAGCAATACGTTTCATGTTTACACTCCCACTGCCGTGCCTATGGAGTATACTCCCTATAGAACACAGGAGATTCCAATTTCAGCTTGGCAGCACCAAGTTTGGTTTAATGGCGCCCTTTCCCACTTTGTAACAGTGGTTCGGTTAGGTTCGTTGTCCATCACAGGAGCCTCTTGGCCCATTTTGGCTGGGTTTACTCCACACCCGCATTACATGCTAGTTCCCGTTAGTGAACTGAGGACCCTTTATACCTCTGCTGTAGGGATTATTAGGGCCTTGGTTCAGTACGTAGCCTGCAACGTCCAAGGCAGGGCACCTGGAGCTGGGACGCATCCGGTTGGGCCAAGCGAGATGAAGTTTATTCCCGTCATGGTTATGGGCAAGCACCCCCAGGATAAGGCTGATATGTCTTTTTGGCTTGCTGAGAAATTTGACCAACTGGAACCAGTATTTCCCAATACGACTCCTGTTGAGAGACACAGGATTCTTACTATCAGTTTGCAGAAAGACTTAGTGCCGGAAGTGACTGATTGTGATACTTGGGGTAAGATATTTGCGGCAGTGCTTTGGCACTCCGTCCATGGCTGTCCTACCTTCCGTCATTAATTGTGTCCAAGATGAACACGGGCAGAGGCGGCTGTTGAATTGGGAATGAGACTCGTTGGAGTGTTTGATGTAGTTTCTGATCTGGTCCTTGCTAATGTCAAGGGTGATGCGGTAAGCTTTCAGGTGTCTAATGCTTTCCGCGATGTCCCCGATGCCAATAAGCCCCAGCAGTTACCGAAAATCAGTACGGCGGCTTATAAGACCATTGGCCGTAATAGCTTAGGTGTTAAGCCTTTTGCTAAAGCAGCACAGAAGCAAACTCAGGAGCAAAAGTCTGCTAAAGACGACCGCTCTGATTTTCCAAAGCAGAATTGTAATAAGAATCAGAAACAGGGAAAAAAGCAACAGAAACAGGGGTCCTGTCCTGCTTCTCCAATACCTGTGTCTACTGAACGCACTTATGATTTGCATGACCGCACTACTATTTAGTCACCTGATCGTTTTCAGGTTCCTGAACAACGTTCTCCTCACTCTTTGCAGGAAACATCAGTCTCACCAACCGGTGGAGGAGACGGGGCGCACAGCTAAGCCGTTAGCAGCCCCGCCAGACTGACAGTAAAGGCAAGAAGGACGACTCTCAACGTCCTCAACCCCAGATTCAGAAGAGGAAGGTTGCAGGTTTAACAGCGAGATATGCCACGAATAGTGAGAACACAGCTTCGGAACTTGACGTGGGCGCTGATGCTACTAGACAGCGTGGTGAAAATTACCTTAGTGGGGGAAGCAGTGCGTCCACTTTTGAAGTTGACAGCAACTGAAACATTCGTTGTTGAAATTGCTGACACTAGAGTGGCTCCCCCTGAAAGACTTTGAAATCGCCCTTTTAATTGAAGGTGACATACAAAGTACTATAAAAGGGGTATTTTGGGAAAATCTTACGACTACATATGACATTTTATTAGCAGTAGTAGATTGGCCCCCGCCTTTTGTCCTGGCTGCTCCGCAAGGGGAGGAGGTAATCCACCCTGCTTTCACGCACACAGTGCCAAAGAAGCTGGCCCTGCATTTTGCATAAGAGTGGGCTAAGGTGCTTGCATCGGCAGTGTACCGTACTCAATGTGGATGGGACACATTTTCTCCAAGCCATGAGATTCCTTTGCGGTCTATGCCACAGCCTCAACCCCAATACCCCAGGCAACGTGTAGCAAAAGCTCCCGTGGTGGAAATCCTTGAACACTTGGAATATCAAGGTGTGATTGAAACGTGTGTGTCTTCAATGAATAACCCTCTTTTTACTGTGTCCATGCCTGATGGCTCGTACCGTTTGGTATTGGATTATCAGCACTTAAACTCCCATTGTCGGACCTGCGCGGTACAGAATACTCACAGTTCAGCCCTTGTGAATAGTTTTGTGCGTAAAAGGTTTAAGACCGCACTTGACATATCCAATGACTTTTTCAGACATAACCTTTCCTCGATTAGCAGTCAATGGACAGCATTTACCTGTGGCGGTAAACAAAAACAGATTTGAAGATTAGCTATGGGCTATAAGAACAGCCCTGGTATCTTTGCCGCCCACATAGTCTTTCTTTTAGAGAGGCTCGACCCTGATGTGTGTTCGTATGTGGATGACATTTATCTGACAGATGACGAATTATGGACGCATCTGTGTTGCGTTGACCGCATCATCTGTTCATTTCCGGGCTTCGGTAACAAATTTAACTTTGCAAAATCACACTTTGCAGAGTACACAGTGTTATTCTTAGGCTATGAGCTCAACAACGAAGGTCGAGGTTTGGCACCTCACTACCTGGTGAAATGCCCACAGCTGCGCGCTCCGACAACTCTGAACAAAATTACAATGTTTGTGGTTTTTTTTTTAATTTCAGGCTTACTTACATTCCCGGTTATGCACAGCGTATCAAGCCACAAAATGCCTTCGTACAACCTACTTTTTCCAAATCTTGCTGGCTGCCTGAACATTCTACAATTTTGCGATCTATGCAGTCTGATCTTCTTGAATCTAGATTCTTACTGACTCGTGACAACCATACCAACCTGGTCATAAGAATTGTGCCTGGGGCGGTGGGTTTCATGTACCTAACTTTTAATGAGGGTGACACAGTCCCTATCGCTTACAAGTCACACTTGTACACTTCAGCTGAATTGTGATTTTCCTCTGTGAAAAAAGTTCTGACTGCAGTGCAGATGGCGATTCTCAAAGAACGTGCATTGTCGCAGGGGAAACGCATGTTGGTTGTTACTCCGTATGCTGCCTTGGAGGCAGTGACGAAAGCCAGTGTACCTAATTCAAAAGCTTTACATCCCCAGTGGATACAATGGGCCACATCTTTAACATCTCCGGATGTCACCTTCATTTTTGATTACTCTTTGCAGGCTCAAGAGTACTTGCAATATAAATTTGTTCATCCTGCTCCTCTGACCATGCGCCCGCTGGAGGATTTACATTGTATCATTTACACTGACGGATCAGCGCAACCTGCGACGGAGTCTAAACATGCTTATTCTGCGGCCTGCGCAGTAGTGGTTGGTACCATTGTGAATGGTGAATTCAAGTCCGAAGTCGTGCATACCCAGACATAAGGGGACTGTACGGCCTAATTGGCAGAGCTCCGTGCTCTGGTGCTTGCACTGGAATATACAGATCCTAACGTGACTACTCTTGTTGTCAGCGACTCTTACTTCTGTGTACAGTCTTACAACGACAACTTATTATTTTGGACTCAGAATGACTATCCTGGTTCCAAAGGTAGCACGATTAAACACAAAATGCTTTGGATTCGAGTGGCTGAGCTCAAAGAACAGCTCCCACTCGTGTTTCTAATTCATACTCTTGGTCACCAATGAATGGGGGTACACGCTGTTGGTAACGGTCTTGCTGATGAAGCTGCAAAGACAGCAGTTGCAACATACTTAGTAGCAGCAGTAACACGATCCAAAAGTAAAATTGATGATGACATCTTGGCAGCTATTGCCCCAAAAGAGAAGGGAGGTAATTACCCGACAGGTTTCCCTTCTAAATACTCTTATCACTTTCAACAGTCTTTATTCGACAATTAAGTCATAAAAGAGTACATATATACATTATTGATACAATAAAATCTCATAAAAATACATTTTGTATAAATAATTAGGAAAAGATTAAGCTCCACAAGACTAATGTCGAATATACAGCTTTAAAAATACAAATTGATAAAATACTCGTTTTTAAAAAGGGTTATACTAAAATTACAATAATCAAAAAACTAGGCATCAAATCTTGTAACTCAACTGTTCATAGTAAGGGGAGCCCAAGACAAATTAAATCTACCCAAAATTTACTCAAATAAGTTTCGATCGAATTACCCACGACCATTTCAGAAACTTTGCCATAGCAACAGCAATTGAGAGGCTGGGGTCGGTACATAGTATTCTTAACGCCTCACCATGCTTTCGCGAACCAATTAAATGACATATTGGTTTTACCCATTGTTTCCTAGGAGCAGAATACAAGGGACAAAAGAACAATAGATGACTTATAGTTTTGTGTTTGTCCCTGCATTTAGGGCATTTATCATCACTGGTCCCAGCCCACCCTGCTGTAAATGACCTTATAGGGAGGGTGCCTACGCTAAATTGGAAGTAGAGTTTCCGATCAGACGGTTTCTCGATGGCGTCCCAGTAAGGCTCCAAAGCTGGGTGAGCCCTAAATTCAAGAAATCGCCCTTTAAGATGGGATGAAAGGCCTTTGGCACATTTTTCTGAGGTAACCAACTTCCAATATGAGGCCTTCATATCTTTCTTTGATGGGAATATTGTTGATATTGGGTCATCCCATAGATCACTCATGCCCATTCTCCCCAGCAGGGATCTAATTGACTTCAACCAAGTGATTCAATGAAAGTGATCCTTTTCAATGATTTCCTTGAGACCCAGGACATAATGATGTAGCTCCTCGGTTGTCCATAGTCTGCGCCAATATAATAATGGGCGCAGTGTGGCCAGATCTTGAACCTCTCTTTTTCCAAGGTCCCAGAACAGTGGTGTAAGGGGGGTACTTTTAGGGACGCTAGTAGCTTTACACAGAAATTCATTCTCTACTAGTGTCAAACCTTTCAGATTTTCAAATCCCCATAGTTCAGCACCATAGAGGACCGAACCTAACACCTTTATCCCATAGATCTCAAGGAGTGGCCTAATAGGTTTAGTAAGGGAAGACTTAAACCTTTTGAGAAGGAAACCTGACTGCTGCTGGAATCTTAATTTGGTCAGATCTATTTGACTATTCCAGCGCATGTCTCGCTGAAGGTTGACCCCCAAATACGTAAAAGCATCAACCTGCTCTAAAGGACAGATGTTCATATATATGCTTCTTCTAAATGGCTTAAGTGACTTGGAGACCTTATGTTCAGTAAGAAACATAAACTTTGTTTTGGCAGTGTTTATTTCAAGCCCACGAAGCAGACAAAAGTCTGTGAAGCGCTGGCGGGCCCTCTGCAGACCCCTTGGGGTTTTTGATATTATCAAAGTATCGTCCGCAAACATAAGGATCGGGACGCGATTACCAGCCGTCATAGGGGCATCAGTAGGGACCTGGGAGAGGTAGTCTGCCGCCCCGTTCACGAAGAGCGAGAACAGGGTGGGCGCCATAATGCAACCCTGCCTCACGCCCCGCTCGACAGGGAAGGCATCCGTGACCTCGCCCTGCTTACCCCACCTGACCTGACATAGTTGACTTCGTGCAAACGGGCGATCAAGGTCAACAGTTCCGGGGCCATTCCAAGATCTTTCAAGACTCACCAGAGTTTGCAACGTAGGACAAGATCGAAAGCCGCCCTCAAGTCAACAAATACCGCATACAGTACCCCTTTCTCAAGGACCACTGTTCGCCAGTACAGGATTATGAAACGAAAAACTTGATCTATCGTGCTAGTCCTGGGGTGGAAGCTGGCCTGCAGAGGACTCATGATATTCCCTTCGTCCATCCAATCTTTTATCCTCCCCAAAACTAGCCGGCCCATTATTTTTTGGATGGAATCGATCAAGCTAATCGGTCCTGCTAGCGACTTATCCCCTTTTTTATAAACAGGCACAATTTCTGCTCCCTTCCATGATTGGGGGACAGCCATCCCTTGGGCAATGGCATTTGATAGATGGGCAATATATAATCGCCATCTTTCTTTGTCGTTTAGGAAAAGGTCTGCAGGTATGCAATCCATTCCTGGGGCTCTCCCCTCAAATACTGAATTTAATGCGTTATCAACAACCGCCAGACTAAGTACAACATCATCGTAAAGTTTGAAAACAAAGGCCGCCTCAGAATAAGTTTCTTCATTATTAGCATATTGGGGCTTAAAGTACTCTATCCATGTATTTTAGGGCACATTGTTGTGCGGGCTATCTGCACAACCACCTCCTTCCCATTTGTAAGTATCCCAGAATAGCTTCGAATTTTTAGCAGAACAAGCCCTCTTGAGTTCCTGCCACTTGTGGTCTTCCCATTCTCTTTTTGCCCCACACTTTATTCTCCTATAGTTACCCAGAGCCACTTTTACTATACCAGGGTTCCTGGTTTTTAATGCTAGGCCCAACTCAGCTCGGGCTTCCCTGCATGATTTATTGTACCAGCTCTCTGGTTTTTCCTTAGGTTTTATCCTAGCAGAGCTTGGCTTGCAAAAATGGGATTTAAGGTAGGCAAAGAGGTCAGCATGGTCTTCCATAAATGGACTGTGCTTTGCCCCATTAACCACATCCGGCCCCAGCCTAACAAGTACCATGTCAACCCTGTCTTTATTGGCCAGTAGAGATTCTGGTTGTTCAACAACTTTACACCACCAAAGGTGGCGCTCATCATTTGTTAAAATAGTTTCTAATAGTATCGGGACTTCAGTTACACCTGCCTTTCCCTCCACACCCAGGCTTAATGATGAGGTTAAGGGATTATGATCGCTCTCTATGCGAGTCTTAACCTCCATGTCCACGAGAGAATGCCAGAGCTTTCGGTGGACAAGCAAATAGTAAATTCTACTTGACCTTATGCCATTATCGTAGGTGTTCTTCCCTGTCCTGTCAGACGGTGTTCGACCATTTGCAGCCCTTAACTGGTTTCCTAAACAGAACCCGTTCAGGTGCAGTGGGGCCTCGGTCCGCTTTTTTATAGGCCTGGTCTCAAGTTGGGGCACACCCCATCTTGAGTCCTCTTCCTCTGTTAGGTTTAAATCTTCAGATCCTAGAGGCTCAAAAGTTGTATTGAAATCACCCGCGACTAGCTGCAATACACCCGGTGGCATAGATTCAATCAATGTTTCTAAAACAGTTACAGCCTCCGACTTTTTCCCACCAGGGACACCTCGGGCATAAACATTGATAAGTTCAATTTTTAGGCCAGACGGGAAAACAAGTCTTACTGAAAGGATGTCACAGTGTAAGACTGGAAGTAGTTGAATACTACAGCTTAGGTTCTGCTTTACCCGAATCACCATACCTCCTACTGGTCGTCCCTTATGACCTCTCACAGCCGGGACATAGAAATTCAGGTAGCCTAGTCTAAATACAGGGTCAACCGACCAAGTCTCTTGGAAGAGACAGATGTCAAATTCGTCGATAAAACTCGAAAAACATGGCAACGCTACCTTTGGCCCCATACCCGCCAAGTTCCAACATACTAATGATGTTGGGCCAGATTTACTTTGCCGCTCGCTAACTGTGTCATTACTTACTGCCACGGGGTCAAACAGTGAAAAATGTTTAGGGGACGTAAGACGTAAGGGGCTAGTTCTACATGCCTCACTTTGGGGAAAAGGCTCACCCCCCCTTATGACTAGAAGTTATTTTTCCATTTTTCACCTTAGGCTCCGTCCCACATACCGGTAAAGTTATAATGTTGGGTAGTTGCCCCTCACAATTATCGTGCACCTGTGCCACAATCTCTGAGTGGCAACCTTCCTGCGTTTGCTGTCAATCGCAGTCCTCCAACCCAGATAGGACCGTAAATCTATTGTGCAATCTTACGTTTCAATCCGTGAAATGGTTCGGTTCCTTGCCCCTTAGACAAGTTTCTCTGTGCAAACCCTGTGATGGTAAATAAAAGTAAGTCAATGATTGGATCATGGTCTGGGAAACATTTTGTGGCCAGTTACTGATGTGATCAACACATCACTTGTCCCTAAAGTTGATGATAATACAATCTCCCCCAAGAGACTTAGTGGACCTGCCCACCCAATTTACTCTCCTTACAAATAACATTTCCGCACATATATGGGATGGTAGCGGCCGATTTGCATTAAGCCAAAAAATGCATTTGTTCTTTAATTCCATATATGACTCCCTCTTTCCCTGATCTAGCGATGGAACCCCTGCAAGTATTACCACACAAGGGGCTGACTCTGGGGGTAATTCTATGGTTGGCAGGCTAGCTATACCAAGGGATGAAGGAAGATTAGCCGTTGATCGAGGTTGCACTAATGGTTTACTAAGCCCCAGATTTTTATCCCTTTCAATCTGGGCTGTTTGAACAGCCCCATCCGAGTTAATAGGTGGATTAGCAACGCAGGGGACATCAGGCTTATTTACTGGGGCATCTTTACTACCATTTAGCAAACCATTAGAGACTATGCCCCCGACCGTTTGCCCTGATGAGCTTGCCCGCGTGCAGTGTTGGCCGCTACCCCGGTTGCCCACCCGTGACTGGCAAGTGAAAGTTCCAGGCATACCTGTCTCGTCTCAATACAGTCTAGTCTCTCATAGATTGGGTGGATTAACTTCCTTACAGTAGATTCCAGCCTTTTCCAGAAGAAAGAACCCATCACACCCGAGAGATCACCCTCCACACTGGGCGATGAATTAATCCCTTCGTTAACTGATGATGATGGGTTAGAACATGCTATAATAGGTTGTGCAGTATTCTCCTTATCTCCTGCCTCATTGACATTCTTTGACTTTTTTGCCATTAATGGTGCTTGCACCCCTGGACGTTTCCTTTTTGGTGCTGCACTCTTTTGAGTATTTACTGCACCCGCTTTGGCATTGCTGGCTGATCTTCTCTTAATGTTGGGGGAGGTTAGTCTCTTTGAAGTAGTGCTCGGGTTAGTGTTAGTCATAGGAACAATAGCAAAGCCTCCAGGGCTTCACAGTGACCAGTTAACTGAATATTACAGCTGCTCTCATCCCCCCCAGCGAGAACAATGAATCCTGGAGGTCAAACTCATTAGCCGCGGGTGACCTAGCCTTTGCTAGACTTCCCATTGAAGACCTCTTGTCAAACAGGGGGTCAAGAGATAGTCTTTTTTCAGTAAGTTCAATATCTTTGGCCAAAGCTGTTGATACTCGGATGAGGAAATTATCCAAGGTGCCCATTAGAGATCCACCAGTACTTTTCCTGACATTCCCTCCAGTGGATGGGTCAGTGGCCATAGTGATTGCGGCAAGTATAGTACGGTGTAGCGAAAAATATTGATATCCAGCTCAATCAGACAAAAAAAAGATCAATACAGATAGTCACTGACCTTTCAACAACACAGATGTTAGAGCGGTGGCCCGTCCCGTCCTTGTCCATGCTTGAACGGGCTTAAACAGGCCCGTCCTTGGCCCGGGCTTCGCCCTGCTTGTCCCGCGACGTGGAGGGCTGTACGGCTTATGTGCACCCCCTAAGGCTGCCGGGATATGAAATCCCGGGGCTGCAACGGCGGCAATGGTGCTGGTAAACTATTGACTCCTGGCGGTGGCGGCAAGAGGGTAAGTCCCTTTTTTTTTAACCTTTTTTTAATGATAACACAAGCAGCAAGAAAAACTTTACAAAAGTAGATCATTTGATCCGTTCGTAATAAAACAAAACCATCTGATTTTACAAGTACCAAGAGCAATTAATACCAAAAAATAAAAGCAAAAAGGAAAAGAGACATACAAGCAGAAAAAAACCAATTATATAAGACAACTCAAGTGACGAATAACAACTAAATCACATCACATCAGATCAGGCCTGGAAGAAGAAATCCCCAGATCTTATCTATTTTCTTTACTGATCGATCCCCTCTTGTTCTGGGTAAAGAAAGTTCTATATCATGTATTTTGTTCACCAAGAACCACCATTCGTTTACATGAGGTGGTTGATCCGATATCCATGCCCTTGCAATGATCAATCTAGCACATGATAACATAAATAAAAACAAGATCCCCATATGGAGTAATAGTTGTTTGCACCCCTAGAAGAATCGCCTCAGCTGATAATGGAGTATAAATTGGCTATTTCTGTTTCAAAATATTTTCTAAATTGTCCAAAAATAAACGTAATTTCGGACATGAAACGATCATATGCTCTAGGTCGGCAGCCTGCAGGTCGATTTTTTGGCATTTTGTACGATCATTAAGAGCGTTATTAGCAGACCACTTAGAAATTTGTAGCGGAGTATATTATAGCTGGCAAACAGTCTTGTAAGATTGAAGTTTTAAGCTGGATGAATGAACAAGAGTATCAATATTATTTAAGAATGTAGAAATGGTGTTCGATGATATACCAGTCCCCAATTTGGAGACCCATTTCTGAGCCAACTTAGGACAATCATCTGTTTTGAATTGGCTAAGACATTTATAGCCTAGGCTAATTATAGCTTTGCTTTTCTCACCCCCATACATGCAAACCCAGAAATCTGAATCTGAAATAACTTTAAGCTTCAATTTGCCAATAAAAAAATCACGAATCTGTATGTATTTGAATTGCATATGTTTGGGTAATTTGTGAAGTAGTCTAAGTGTTTCAAACTCTAAAAACCCAGAAGAACCATAAAAATCTCCCAGCTTAGTTATGCCTAGATTGGCCCACATTCTCCACCCCGGCTCGCTAAAAATGCCCGGTAGTCCCAGATTATTCCAAAGTGTTAGCTTAGGGTTGGTACTCCCCTGAGGCGGAAAGCCGGGGGATTAGGACCTAGGAATAACTCTCTGCTGTGATATGCTGTGATATGTTTTATGAGCCTCGTAGAACAATTTTAAACCAATTGCGGGCTGCAATTTATTTTACAATATTTCCATCACCCTTTAAAATCTTTACTTTACTGGGACACATACCTGCCTGGAAACACGTCCCGACCCCCGCACAGCCGATTAAGCGCTGTTGCGGTAGGGGGGGCATGGAACTGCCATCTTGGGGGTAGGACAGGTCGGCAGTCTAGCTTTCGCGGCCTCCTGCCCTCCTCTTGTTCCTTAAATGGCGGCATGGGTTCACCCGCGCAGCGGCGGGCGCAGCAGGCGCGCCGGTGGCACACCGAAGGCGCGCCAAAGGCAAGCCCGTCTGCGCCCGTCCGCGCCGGTCCCGCGCCTAGCGCCACAACCCCTGGCCCACATTGCTCTGGAACCCCGCTTTGTCGGGTCTTCAGTCGTGATCAGCTGCTGAAGCTCAACCCGGGTTCGGATAAAGAGGGCTGCACTATTTACAGGCCAGACTCCGATGGCCAGGTAAGATCGCATCGGTGTTCATCCTGTTTGTTACCTCTCCCTGTGTTTATTTGGGAACGGGTCCGGTCACTCCATAGGACTTTCTCTTTAAAAGAGGTCTGTGGAGAGCACAATACCAGTTGCCTCCTGATTAATGCAAGATCTTTAGTAAAACATAGTGTGGAGTGTGCGGAACTCATTCAGGATAGAAACATCAAAATTGCTTTTATCACAGAGACTTGGACTGATGCAGCTTCTGGGCCAGACCTAGCTAAAGCAACCCCACCCAACTATTTGAACTTTGTTCTGGATAGGCCAGGGAAAAAGGGAGGGGGCCTGGCCATTATCTATCAGGCCTCTATTCAAGGGTCCTTTCAGCCTATGGTGCTTAAAACATGTGAAGCCATGGGATTTAAGCTGCAGCTATCTAACCATCAGTCCATTAAAGGGTGTCTTCTTTATAGACCTCCTGGGGCAAGGGCCCGGTTCCTTGAAGAGATGAATAATATCCTTGAGGAAGCCTTGTGTGCGAACTCTTTTATAGCCCTAGGCGACTTTAATTTCTACCTAGAGGACAGCACTGACCCTGATACGCTCACACTAACTGAAGCAATGCACGGGGTAGGACTTACTCAGTTGGTTAAGGGAGCGACACATCTGGCGGGACATACGCTAGACGGAATCTTTGCAAACAATCCTAACATAAGTCTTGTAAAAGTCGAACCCATGGCCTGGACAGACCATGCTGTGGTGCTGTTTAACATCTTCAGCCCCCCCCCCCCATGCGTAAGCTTACGCACGACGGGAACACAGTAATGACTTGTAGCCCTGGAAAAAACTGGAGGGCACTGCTCTTGAGGAGCTATTGGTGTCCTCTAGGTCAATGTTGCCAATAGATGTGAACAAAGCGGCGGCCAGATATACGGAATGGATCGATCAGGCCTGTCGTACTTTAGCCCTGCCAAAAGTATGCCGCTCAACGAGATCGGCTCCGTCAGCCCCATGGTTTACAGATGAGCTTAGAGATGCTAAAATTGTCTGTAATAAGCTGGAGCGCATCTGGCGCTCCAACTATAATGATACAGACAAGGTCAGATTGAAAGCTGCACTAAGGATGTATAAGGATTTCATAAGGCAGGCCAAGACTTCATATTTTACAGATCGGATCGAGAGGGCAAAAAACTCCTCTAGAGAACTCTTTGATACCGTTGCTGGCTTAGCCACTCCCAAGCCAGTGACCGTTCCTCCCAGTTTAGAACTCTGTGAGTCTCTAGCTAAATTCTTTCTTAACAAAGTGCAGGCCATCTTTACCTCTCTTGAGCCACAGGTCGCCTTGAGTCTACTAGAGGATTCCCACAGGTCTCCCGTGAGTACTCCTCAAGTAGAGAAATTCCTGGCGTTTGAACCAGTACATACTATAGACATCCTTAGATTATTGCAAGCAACTAACTCGGGCTCCCCCTTTAACCCCTGCCCTGTGGCAGTAGCAAAGCTAGCAGCCCTTCCAATTGCAGATACTTTAACTGAGCTGTTTAATCAGATGTTTGAGGCGGGTGATTTTCCTACATGCTGGAAACGGGCCTCCATCCTTCCTTTGCTCAAGAAGCCCACACTGGATATTACTGATCCAAACAGCTATAGGCCCATTGCCAGATTGCCGCTCCCTGCCAAACTTATCGAGAAGGCCATGAACCTCCAACTATCTGCCTTCCTGCGCTCAACACAGGGCTTGGACCTAGCCCAACATGGATTCAGGGAAGGTCACCGATTCAGGGAAGGACCGCCCTGATCAAATCCACGGAAGAGGTTAGGAAGGCTCTTGATGCAGGAGGACAAGCTGTTCTGGTCCTTCTTGACTTATCCGCGGTCTTCGACACGGTCCACCACTAGGTGCTGGTGGACCGTTTACAGGACTGCAGGATTCAGGGGAAGGCACTGAGCATTTTGAAAGCCTTTCTGAGGAACAGGGTTCAGGTGGTGGCAATGGGAGATTTCGAGTCGAAACCTTTCGAACTTCCAGGGGGGGGTCCCTCAGGGATCCTCCCTAAGCCCCACCCTATTTAACCTTTATGTCTCCTCTCTTGCCCCGGTGATCCGATCCCATGGGTTCGAGTTAACATCGTATGCCGATGATACCCAGATTGTGGTATCATTGCTCCCGGGAAAAAATCTAGGCATTGCTGCCAGGTTTCAAGGCTGTATGAAAGCAGTCAGCATCTGGATGGAAAAAAGCTGCTTAAAATTGAACTCCTCCAAAACTGAGGTGCTACTTTTTGGGCAGAAAACCAATCTTTGGGGCCCGGAAGGGTGGCTGGAAGATATGGGATCCCCACCCTCCCCCGTGATAAAGGTGAAGAATTTAGGAGTAATTATTGACGACCAACTCTCCTACAAACCCCAAGTGAATGCGCTTTCATCATCCATTCATTGGACCTTGAAAATCATCAAGAAAATCCTTCCCTTTTTACCAGTAGGGAGCAGAAAGACGGTGGTGTCAGCCCTAGTGCTTTCACGCCTTGATTACTGTAACAGTCTACTACTTGAGGCCCACCAGGGGCTACTTAATAAGCTGCAGATACTGCAAAACGCGGCGGCCCGTCTAATTCTTGGCCTGCCGAAATTCGCCTCCGTTTCCAGGGAGTTGGTTAAGCTGCATTGGCTCCCGGTGCGGAAGCAGATCAGCTTCAAGGCCCTATGCATTGTTTACAAAGCGCTCCATGGAATAGGTCCAAAATTCCTCCAACAGCTATTTCAATGGTATACGCCGGAAAGACAACTAAGACCGGCTAACTTGGGGCTGATCAAGACTGCCCGCATTAGGAAGGTGCGTTGGGGGGGCCGAAGCTTTGTGAGAGGGGCAGCGCTGGCTTGGAATGCTCTTCCTTTAGCCTTAAAGCAAAGCGCCAACCTCTTGGCTTTTTGAAAATCACTGAAAACTTGGCTATTCTCGAGTTAGATCAGAGATCATAAACACAGGGAGATACCACTTTAGCACCATGACACCGGCTGGTATTAGTGCGCTCTATAAATGGTATAAATAAATAAAAATAAATAAATAGGGTGAAAAATCGAAGTCTTATTCATAGCCAATATTATATTCCATATACGAATCGTGTCTTTAGTGGTCTTGAACCTAACTCTCTTAAAATAGTTCGGGTTGTTCGTTCTTGCAAGGAATTGTGTAGCATTAGAGCCCAGCATGAATTGGTGAAAGTAATATGGATTACTGGAGTTGAATAGACTGTGTAACGCCCCAAGAAGGAAGCATAAAAATAAATTTGGAAATCTGGAAAATTAAGACCACCTTTGATAAATGGTAATTTCAAAAAAGAGAGTGCTCTACGTTTTTTTTTGAAGCCCCATATGAAGCTTCCTAAAATACCATCTAGCTTTCTAAAAAATAAATTATTGATAATCAAAGGAATACACCTAAATAAGTACAAACATTTGGTCAAAATGTTCACTTTAATAAGATGTATTCGTCCAAAGAGATTTAGGGGGGCCTTATGCCATTTTTTAAGAAGAGAGGCAGTGTCTTTTAATAGGATATCATAATTAAGTGCCTTGATATCCCTGATATTAGATGTGATTTTAATGCCTAGATAGGTAGCTGTGTGGCAGATACCCATAACTGGAACCCTTGGTTTGTGATTCACTATAATTTATGTTTTGTTCAGGTTTAATTTATATCCCGGAATAGCCCCTAAATCATCTGCTTCTTTGATAATTCCAGCCATGGCTTCTGTCACGTCAGTTGTATATATTGCCAGATCATCAGCGTAGGCTGTAATTTTAAGTGAATTACTGCTATGCACAAATGGTTTAATACGTTCTTGGGACTGTATAGCCTTAATAAATGGCTCCATAGCAAGAGCAAATAAAAGCGGTGATAGAGGACACCCTTGACGAGTACCTCTTAAAATAGGAAAATTAGGGGATAACAAATTAACATATCCTATTTTTGCGTTTGGACAGTCGTAAAAGCTTGTATTCTAGTTAGAAATTGTGATTTAAAACCAATTTCTTTAAGAGTAGCCCAAAGATAATCCCACCCCACTCGGTCAAATGCTTTTTCAGCGTCGAGTAATACCATACCGAGTGGGGAGGAAATAGTGGCTGCAACATCAAAAGCAGTAATGGCCATGTTGACATGTAAGGTTGTATCTCTGCCTACCACAAAGCCATGTTGGTGTTGACTAACTAGCTTGGGCATAAGAGGAGACAGTCTCATAGCTACTAATTTGGAGTATGCTTTAGCATCCGCATTAATCAGAGAAATGGGCCTCTAGGACCCACACTCTACCGGTGTTTTGTTCTTTTTTAAGAAAAAAATTATCTTTGCAGTTTTCCAAGAAGAAGGAACCCTACCGGTTTCACCTATTTGATTAATGACTGAACAAAGAAGGGGAAGCAGTTCCTCGCTGCAGCTTTTATATATTTCGATGGGAAGTGTATCATCTCCAGCTGTTTTCCCAGAAGGAAGAGAAAAAATAGCTAATTTTAATTCAGTGAGATTAAAATCTTATTCCAATTCTTCCATTGCTTCTGTATCTTTTTCTAATACCCAATTCTTTCTAATATAACTCTGCAAAGTTTCTATCACCGGGGAATGTTAGGAGGTATAAAGTTTGCTATAATACATAACAAACTGTAGCAAAATCTGTTCTGGTTGAGTGTAGTTAACTCCATCAGCCCCTCTTATGCTTTTAATTAAAGAACTGGCTGTGTCCTCCGCAACCTTGTAGGCAATGATCTTACCAATTCTATCACCGCTCTCATATTGTGATAACCTATATTTGTGAAGTTTGGAGCTGATTCTGTCTCTAAGGAATTTTTTAGTCTTGGAGCGTAAAGTGATTAGTTTAAGTTCTAATTGAGATTTGTTTGGTGTAATCGTTACCCCTGTACTCTCTAGCCCAATAATTTCTGCCAAATATTCTTCTAGAGGCCGGAGATTTGTTGTTATTTCCCTGATCTCATTTTCCCGTTTTGCATTCTGCCTAATAATGAATTGCTGGGCAAACCCTCTAATGCTCGCTTTACAAGCATCCCACACATAAATAAATTGGGCGGAATCGATGTTGAACTCCAGAGAGTCTTTAATATGCTCTTTCAACTGATTAATAAATATTAGATCCGATAACATATATATGGGAAAAGAAAATATCCTAGCTTCCTGTTTTTTAGATGTAATATTAAACTGTAAAAGAATGGGATTATGGTCCGAAGTTATTCTTGGACAGATCTCCATTTTGCAGCCTTTAAGTATGTTATCAGAGGCCCAAGCCATATCAATGCGCGAGCACATTTTATGTGGTGTTGAATAATATGTGTATCCTGCCAGTGTGGGGTGAAGATTCCTCCATACATCTTTTAAATTATGTATACGTGCAAGTTCTAGGATAGCCGCTCTTGTTTTGCGCATGCGTTGTGAAGGACTACGCTTAGTAGTGTCTTTTAAATAATCAATAACACAATTAAAGCCGCCAATTAATATAGGCTCCCCCTCCCAATCTAATAATTCTATATTAAGTCGGTCAAAAACTACCGCTTCATCATGGTTTGATCCATACACTGCACATAAAACATATTTGCAGTTAGACAAAATAACTTGTGCAATTGCCCAGCGACCAGCTTTATCAGAAGTTACTCTAAGAACTTCTACATTAAATAGTTTTTTCTTAAGTATAGCCACTCCCCGTATTGAGGCGTTTAAGGATGTACATGTTATCAGTTCATAACCTCCTTGTTCCATCATCTTCCTATCTTGAAAGCGAATATGGGTTTCGTTTAGAAGTGCGAAATGAGGGTTATACATTTTAAGTTCTTCGAACACGAGTTGCCTTTTGCTTTTGATACTAAGACCCGAAACATTCCAGGCTAAACAATTAATTTGTAACACATCTTACTTCAAATATGTTCTGATTTCCTAACTTAATCTGACAAAAAATAATTTTGCTCATTCTGTACTTTAAATCTTCCATGCTTGTGTCATCAATTTTCCCCTTTAATTCCCCCCATACCTCTTCCCTTGACCCTACCCTCCAACCCCTACCCCCCCTATGAGTACCTACCAGGAAGACTCCCTCTATTAACTGCTGCCGTTGTAAGGGCAGCCAACCAGAGAGGTCTCCACAAGAACCCCCGTCCCTTCATGTTAAACTCATAAGCCCATTATACAAAAGAAGGTGCCCTAGTGATCAGCAAAGTGAACAAAATAAGCAAAAAAAAGTAAGCATTAGAAATTTAAGTGTCTGGCCCCATCTTAGAAAGAAATTGCTCAGCTTCTTTGACATAGTTGAATAGATAAGTATGGCCAGATTTCATAAATTTGAGGCGAGCAGGCTCCTGAAGCTACACCACCGCCCCCGGAGATTTAAAAGGGTCAATCAATTTACGCAATCCCCAAAGTTTGTCCATAGTAACTTTGCTAAGGTCAGACTTCGCAAAAAAAAGTTACATTATCCGCAGTCACAGGGTTATTTGGCCTAGCTTTGATGGAAACCGTTTGTCTTAAAAGAAAATTGCCAAAGTAAATTAGAATAGGTCGTGGAAATTTACTCTCCTTGTTTCGAATAAACATAGGTAGTCTGTGGGCTCGTTGGAGCTGTGAGTCCCAATCCCAATCCAAAAGGTCCAGAAATGCCCTTTGGAACAACTTGACCATATAAGCTCGGACGTCCGAGCCCTCCGATCCCTCAGGTACTCCGAAAAGTCTCAGGTTCTGACGCCTTTGTCTATTTTCTAGGTCTTCAACTTTACTCTGTAAAGCCGCGATGTCTTTGTCATGTTGGTTAGTCGTGGTCACTGTAATAGTTAAGGATTCCTCAGCCTCGACCACCCTTTGCTGCAGTTCTTCAATCTCTTTGGTAACACTATTCAATTTACTTGTAACCTCTAGCAAGCAATTCTGTGTTTTGCTGTTGTCTTCCCTTAACTGAAGAATGTGCTGTTGGGCCTCCTGTAGATGTTCCATTAATGTTTTCAAAATTAAATCCAGAGAGGATATTGCCTGAGGAGCCGGAGAACAGTGATGAGGTGTGATGGATATATCTTCTCTTCTAGTAGTGGATGAAGGTAGGGGATCAATACTCTCATACAAAGCACTAGGACTAGTAGACGGCAAATTATCAGGCCGAGCACCTATTAAAGATACCTCCAAAGGTTCTGGGGAGGCAGTTTTGCTAAGAGAAGTGTTTTTAGAGTTTTTCAAACTGTCTCCCTCTGTGGGACTAGTACCAGATAACCGCATGGCCATACTCTTCACACCGCCTTTTGCTTGAATCCATTTACGAAGGGGGCTCTGATCTTTAATAAACTTCTCTCGAGCACTTGTAGAGGCTAGTGTAGCCGATAAGGTCGTAAGATTCATATTTCTTTCTTTCTTAGCTTTGTTCTTAGCTTTTCCCTTCCCTTTTTCGAGGCCAGAGAGTTTACTTACATCAGCTAAAGTCGAGTTGTGCTCTGTTTCCTCTCCTCCCTTCTCCAATTCCACCAACTCCTTATATTCATCATTAGACTCCTCTACTGATACATCTGCATTGTCCAAATCATCGCCTCCAACTGCTGAGGTTCCAAGATCTGAGATTAATATTTTATGAGCTTCTAAATCTTGTGGGGTTGGTGGAGAAGCCCCAATAACACCCGCCCCAGCCAAGGTAGTATCAGTAGGCTTCGAAATGTCAACTGTAGAGGTTTTATCCATTCCAAAATCAGCAGCTAGAACAGTCAAGTCCTCTTCATTACTTTCAGCATCATTCCAATCTTGTCTTTGAGGTGAGCTCTGAGGTGAGCTCTGTAGTATGCCTGATTCTGTGTAGCAGATTTCAATCACCCCCTCTTCTCTAGCTGTGTCTTCCTCTGCCTCTGCCTCATTGTTACTGTCCCCCTGAACAATCATGTTAATGGATACTTTTTTAGCAGGCATATCATTATTAGTAGATTTTGCTAGAGTGTTTTTATCCCTGGGGGCCAAAAAAAGAGGTGGGCGGATAACCTGTTCCTTACCTCCTTGTCTGTCCTTGTTGCTGGGAGAGTTAACCACTGCAGGTGTAGTCTTAATCACTGCCGACGCCGCAGTTGGTTTAAGAGGGGCCACCGCCGCAGCCCTATCCTCCACTTCATCATCCGGGGGGGATATCTTTAGCTGTTCTGCTCAAGCGTGGCACATTTTTGGGCGCCATCTGCTCAATGCTTTTCTGTTTCTTACTGCTCCTAGTCCTCACAACCGCGATTCTTGCAGATGTCGACAGCTCCAGCCAGTTCCAACCAGCCTCCACTCCCCCGCCAGTCAGACCAGTAAATCAAACTCAGAATATACAAGAGCCTCGTAGCGACAGGTTTTCAATCCCCAGCCTCGGGACCTAAGAGCCACCACGCAGTATGTATAACTTTGTCCTTCTGCTTCTTAATCTTTTTATTCTTTTTGGCACTCGTCGGTATCTGTACCCTCACTCCAAAGCCTCCAAAGCCTCAGCCCCCAGAGCCTCCAGGAATCGAAACCGCCAGAAAAGTGCACCGCCTTGCTCCGTTCCCCACAGAAACAATCAAGGAATCAGCAAGCTAAGCAGCCGCTCACAAAACTCCGGTGTCTCAGTCTCTAAGCCTCTGTGAATCGAAGCCGCTTGACCAGTGCACCGACCTGCCCCGCTCCGCTCCTTTCAAAACCCCTGACCTTGGGTCCTCGGAGCCGTCTCAGAACCGCCACGGAGTTCCGATCCGATCCGGCACACCAAAGCAAACCAAGGCATCAATCAGCTGAGCAGCCGCCCGCCACCTCATAGGCTCCGGAGTCTCTGTCACAGCCTTCGGTAAGTCACCGCTCCGCTCCGTGCTTTAACAAAACACCTTCAAAGTGATTTTCTATACCTATATCACTAAAACTCTATTTTAAATCGCCATATATGTTCTATATTGCAGAGTTCAGGGAGTCCTCATTAGAGCGTCCTCTCTATGGTGTCTTCAGTCCGCCAGCTTGCTTCCCAAGAGGGTGAGTCCCAAATAGTAATATGCTCCGGTTCTCGCAGATTCCCCACTCTTATCATTTAAGTCCTGATAAAGTTCCCTATGTGAGAATTAATGACGTTGGTGACAGGTTGATTCCCAATGCGGACCGAAGGCAGGTGTTGATAACAGTGGCTCATGAGGGTATGGCCTCGGCCCATGCCGGCGTGTCAGCTACTGTATCTCTCCTACAACAGCATTACTGGTGGAGCGGTTTGTACCAACAGACACATTATTATGTCCTTCATTGTGACATATGCTCGCAGATTAAGCTTTCAACTGCTGCGTGCCCGCCACAGATACAGTCGTACATATCTAATAAACCACTGGGGGGTGTTTATTTAGATCATTGCGGTCCTTTCTCCTCTGATACTGTGTATAAATACATCTTAGTTGCAGTTGACTTGTGCACACGCTTTGTTTGGGTGTGGCCGGAAAGGAGTGCTGATGCCTGCACTGTCATCAGGGATTTGCATGTCTTTGTGGGAATTTTTGCATGTGGTACCTATTGTAAAGATGCAATACTCAGGAAGCAGGATAAAAGGAGTTTATTAGCCCAACAGGGAGGCAAGTCATCCACATCAAGGACCTGGAGAACAACTGACAGGCATAAGGAATTCCAGGGTGACATGGCTGCATTCTCTAGAAAGAATGTACATATTTAAAGACATAGATACAACACATCTCCCTTATAATAATAATGAAATAAAATAAAAGGAAAAATGAAACAAAAAAGGAGTGAACAGGAAACTTGAAAAAGAGGAAAATTAACCAGAATGGTAATCTTGGAGATACAAAGGTGGTCTCCTGATTCTAGGGTTTGTCCCACGGGACGAAGCACACCCATCTTGAGGAGATGATGGACCTGGGTAAACCTGTTCCTTCCCAATACATTTACCAGGAGCTAAACTCACGGGAGCAGGTTCAGGTTCCATAACACCATGACCCCCTTCCACACACCTCGACAAACGTGACATGCTCCAAACATCTCCCCCCGCAAGAATAACCACATTCTTCATAACTTTCACAATGCGCCTAGGCCCAAAGAACTTAGACTCACCCTTTGGGGACCAAAGACCCTTTTTGATAAAAACAAGATCACCTACTTTCCAAAAAGGATCTCTCGCACCCTTCAATACATCATACCTGCGCTTGTATCCATCCTGGTAATTACTTAACCTAGAATCGTTGAGTACAGCGCCTCTATCTTTAATAGACAACCACAAGGGATTGAGCTTTGAACCAGCGATACGGCCCCTGAGTTTCTCGAAAGGTGAAATACCAGTTACACTATTGGGAGCATTCCTGTGCGCCCACAATTTTTCTCTGAGAATGGGTTTTAGAGGAAGTCCTCTCTCCAAGGCGGTCTGGGCACACGCTCTAATCAATCTATTCATACTTTCCACCAAACCGTTCGCCTGTGGAGAATAGAGGGCAGTCCTATGATGGGTGATGGAGAGATCTTTAAGAAAATCAGACATTTCCTGAGAGGTGAACTGGACACCATTATCGGAAACCAAAGTGTCCGGAACCCCTTCACAGGTAAAAGCATCCTTAAGAAATTCAATGATATTCCTACTTAAAACAGTTCCCATGCAGGCAGCAGACAACCACTTAGAAGTGTAATCTACAAGGACAACAACAAATCTCCCAGAAAGTCCGAGGTTCACAAAGGGTCCAACTATATCAATGGCCACCTTGGACCAAGGTCGTTCAGGAATGGCAACAGGAGAAAGAGGTGCGGTGCTCACTTTCCTTGATTTATCGTTACCAGCACAAATGTGGCATTCTTTGACAACAGATTCAACTTCACGGTCTAACTCGGGCCACCAATAGGATTCTCTCACCCTTGCTTTGGTGAGGCTACGACCTAGATGTCCCTCATGGGCTAGGTTGATTATCTTTTCCCTCATACCAGAAGGGGGAATTAGTCTGTCACCCCTAAATAATTCACCCAGAACGATGTTCAACTCGTCCTTAACATTCCAAAAACCTTTGGCAGAATCAGGAACTTCTTTCAAAGCAGGCCAACCATTGACCGTAGCTTCCAAGATAAAATCCCTAGCTGGATCATCAGGAAAACAGCCTTTCCATTCTACTTCATTTAAAGCAGACTCTCTCACCCATGAAACAATGGGAGCATCTGGATCATACGTGGCCAACTTATCAACCGGCAACCTAGAAAGAAAATCAGCGGGAACATTCTTGGGACCAGGTAAATACTCAACACAAAAATTGTACTCCATGAGACCTTCAACCCATCTCTTAATTCTGGGGTTAGTGCATTCGACATTCCTACACGAGAACAACTGCACCAGGGGTTTGTGGTCAGATCTTACTACAAATGGTAGGCCACACAGATAAAATCTGAAGTGTTTGATGGCCCAAAAGCAAGCTAAGGCTTCGCGCTCAATGACCGAATAACGCTCCTCTGCACCCTTCAAAGAACGTGACGCGAAACCAATAACTTTTTCTGAACCATCCACGAGCTGAGCCAAAACAGCCCCCAAACCACGTAAGCTGGCATCGGTGGATAAAATGGTCTTTTTCCGCACATCAAAATGCCCCAAAGTAGGCATCTTAGCAATCTCCAACTTGACTGTGTCAAAAGCAATGGAACATTCTTTATTCCAATCAAAAACCGCACCCTTCTTAAGGAGAAGTCTGATAGGTTGCATAACGCTAGCAAAATTTGGAATAAACTTGGAGTAATACTCCGATAACCCATTAAAAGACTTTACATGATCCTTATTAGAAGGAGGTTGAGCTTGAAGAATGGCCTCTGCAAGATCAATCTTAGGACTGATGCCCTCCCCAGATATATTATGCCCCAAATAAGACACAGACCTAACCCTGAATTTGCATTTCTCTCGTTTAAGAGTCAGACCGGCATCCTTGAGTCTAGACAAAACAGCAAAAAGGGTAACATCATGTCTGCTAACGTCAACACCGTGGATCAAAATATCATCCTGGAAAAAGAGGACACAGTCAATACCAGAAAGAACATTTTTCATGATTCTCTGAAAGCAGGCAGCAGCGCTGGCTAAGCCAAAAGGCATCCTAATGAATCTATATGCACCGATGGGAGTAACAAAGGAAGTCAAATGTCTTGACTCCTCATGCAAAAGAACCTGGTGGTAAGCTGCTGACAAATCCATAATGCTAAACAGAGTAGCACCACCTAACTTGGTCAAAATCTCATTAATATTAGGCAAAGGCTGCCTGTCCACCCAAATAGAACTGTTTAAACTCCTGAGGTCCACACACATCCTGATTTTGGTGCCCTTGTCTTTAGGTGCCAAAACAATCGGCGCAAGCCATTCCGAGGATTCTATCTCCTCGACAACACCAAGTTTCAATAACCTGTCAATCTCAACTTGCAGGGGTTGCAACATGAGGTTGGGCACCTTCCTAACCTTATTTACCACAGGCTTGGCACTACCTTTCAAAATTATCCTGTGTTTGAACCCTTTGAGTAATCCCAGATCATCAGTAAAAACTTCAGGGAATTTCTCAAAAACATCTGAAACATCACCCACAACAGATACCAACATAACCTGCTCGGGAGCATTGGGATTCAATGTGATCCCCAGATTTCTTTGGTGACGCCAACCCAGGAGATTATCTCCCCTCTTAGCAATATAAACCTTACCAACAGTTTCCCTGCCTTTGAATGCAATGGTTTGGATGGAATATCCCAATACCTCAATCTTCTGTTTAGCATACCCCACAGGACTGATATCAGAAGTTATAAGTTTAATCTTGTCTCCGTCAAAATTTGCAAACCAAAACTTATCGCTGATAAGGGTGAACAGAGAACCAGAGTCAGCTAGCACGGGAACAACTTTGTTGGCAATTTGAATGTCACAAGAGGGCATAACTACTATATCGTCATCAACTTGATTCACACCATTGATAACATCATCCGTAATGCAATGAATGGAATCCTGGGAATAGGCTTCATCATCATCAATACAATTGACCTTGTTACTTTTGCACATCCTTGCATAATGACCCTTCCTCCCACAATTTCTACAAACAGTACTTTTAGCAAAACAATTTGGATAATTCGGTCCATGTTTCTCACTTCCACATCTGGGACATCTAAATTTATTCTCCCTGTTAAAACTATTACCAGTATAGCTTTGTTTAGGCTTTTCAGTCTTAACCGTGGTTTTCTCTTGTTTGGGAGAAGTTTTACTAACCACAGCAACATTACACTCAGTTTGGAGAATTTGTCGATGTTCAAGACCGACACTGGAAACAGGATCATTTTGAGAAGGCCCCTTCCTGATTTCCTTGACCCAAGTAGAGGTATGTTCAACACTCTCAACAATAAGTATAGCCTCTTTTAAATTGGGATTTTTTGACAGCAATTTCTCTTGGATTTTGGGATCATTTGTGCAGCGAACGAGTTGATCACGAATGAGAGAGTCAGTTAAAAGTTCAAATTCACAAGTCTGTGCAAGGGATTTGAGTGCTGCAACGTAGTTCCCGACTCTCTCACTTTTAGCTTGAACACGCATGAAAAACGTATGCCTCTCCATGACAACGTTAATGCGTGCACCAAAATGATTTTTAAGGAGAAGAACACTCATTTCAAATACATCCGAAAGTTCACCAGCACCTCTGCCAATAGGTATCGGATCTAGACTGTCATAAATGTTTCTTCCTTCGATTCCAAGGTTGTTTAACAAAACAGCCTGTTTCCTGACAGCAGAAAATTTCTCTCCGCCAATTGCAAGTAAGTAAGAGTCAAAAATAGGTTTCCATTTCTTCCACGGTAAGATAGGTTCACCCTGCTCACTTAAAAACTGGGGAGGTTGATTCATACTACTCGTAGAAGACGACATGCTGAAAGAAAACAACTAAACAAACTAAAACAACAAGTTAACTAAATAAACTAACACAACAATCTAAAATAAAGAGTTAAAATAACAACAAAGGGATTCCACAACTTCCCTTAAGGTGCCATGTAAGTTTTGTTTCACTGGGATACTTCTTCGCTTTACTTCACTGGAGTACTTCTAACAGCTTCACTGCTGTGCACTGCGTACAGCTATTTCCACATGGGGTTTTAAGCTTGAATCACAAAGCGGTAAGTTCAACTGTTGGACTTGATTTCCAACTGCTTCAGCCAGGTATGTACGTCAAAAAGTGAAACTGTAATCAATATATCCAAAGTCAAACTGCATCAAACAAATATATGACTTGCCTCAATCTGAAGAAAAAACAAGTGAAATCGTGCCCATAAGGTAATTAGGAGAGTCTTCAGCGCGTTTTCCTCAGGAAAATCTTCAGCGCGGTTTACTTAGAAAAGTCTTCAGCGCGTCTCACAAATGGCCGAGAAACAGACGCGTAGCATCGGCAAACACGCGGTTGCTAGGTGACTGGGCTACGCGTTAAGAAGCAGGAACGCGTTTGTTTATCACCCCGGCAACACGTTGCGTGTGACGTGTGGCTAGAGGAATCTCCGTGCGCTAACAATGGCAGGCACGCTCCTGGCACGCTCCAGTGAAACAAGACAGACTTGTGCAGGTTTTAAAAGATGCCGAGTAACGGAGGTAGGAATACTTCATCAAATAACGTTAATTTGGCAAAAGTAACGAAAATGTACCTTCCGCTGGTGCCGGCGCCGCCGATTAAATTCTCCTCACAATTCCTCGTAGGGCACAATGTAGAAAAGGTCAAACGAGGGTTTCTTTTTTTTTTTTTTAACGGAAAACTTAGCTAAAGAGAGATCTTCATAGCGTTGGGTTCATGATCGCCTGCTGGGCTCATCGTCGCCAGTATTGTAAAGATGCAATACTCAGGAAGCAGGATAAAAGGAGTTTATTAGCCCAACAGGGAGGCAAGTCATCCACATCAAGGACCTGGAGAACAACTGACAGGCATAAGGAATTCCAGGGTGACATGGCTGCATTCTCTAGAAAGAATGTACATATTTAAAGACATAGATACAACAGTACCTTTCATTCGGACCAGGTTCCAGCGTTCGCCTCTAAGGCGTACAAGGATGCCATGCGTTCATTGGCGGTCCAAGTCAAATTTTCGTCTCCATACAGGCCTGAGGGCAATAGTGTTGTGAAGCGAATTAACCGTGACTTAAAGCAATCCTTGACAGCTAAGGTTTTAGATACAGGGCGGAACTGGCTGTCCCATCTCTATAGCGTGCAACGTGCACTTAATAATCTCCCTAGAAGGTCTCTGGGTGGGCGGACCCCAAATGAAATGCTCCTTGAGGGTCTAAACATGGCGGTGGCGGCTGCATCCTTTGACATCGATGAACATTTTGATGTTTTACAGAATCTACTGTAGTTGGTTGGCTACCCCGAGTTGGTTATCTGGTCCGTGAGAAGGTGGAGAACAAGAAGGAGTTTGGCCCCTCATATCGAGCACCAGTCCCTGTACTTGGTGTGCAGGGCACAAGAACAGTCGATTTACCTACACTACCTGGTCGCATGGAAAACAGGTACATCTCCATTGACAATGTCAAACTACACAGAATAGCCGATACTTCTTAGTTTGTCACCTGCGGTCTCTTGTCCTGCAATGCTGAGAAATTCTGTTTTGGCTCCGGCAAGTGACACAGAACCTGACGTTGCCTACGGTTACAAATCCTTAATTAAATCCACCAGCTGGTGATCCCCTTGATGATACTGAGTACACTTGCCTCACAGACTTATCAATGCCCGACTTACAGACCTGTGTGGCGAACCAGTCACGTTTTTCATTAAACTCTGACTCTACCACATCAAAATCCCCATCTAAAGTTTCAATTTTTGTTGTTTGGTTTAGAAAACATTTTTTGATACCACTTGGACTTACATTTGGCTGGTGCTATTTTCAATTTTTGTATTCATGTCCATTGGATTTTGTGGGTTATTACGGCCATTATGTTAAAGAAAGAACTACAATTAGACTAATTGATGGAACTTTGGCACCCCACTCCTCATCACAAAGAATGAAGACACACCAAACTTTTGTGAATATCACTGCTTGGCCTGTTTTAGATGGGATTGTATGGGATGCTGTTACATTTCAGATTCATGGTCCCACAGAGGTTATTAATGTCCCTAATGTACTTCGTGTTTCAATGGGGGATGTGGTTAAACAAAATATACGCTCTGATGATTGGGAAGTCCAAGCCATAGAAGGCTCTACTTTCTGATTTGAAATATTATGCTGCCTTTGATGCTGAAGATTTGTACTTAGATTCTGCAAATTATGTTGACTTGTTTCGTTACCAACACTGTGGCAATAATTTTCTGCACAAAGCAAAAACGTTTAGAAATATGGTTAATTATACACAATGGGAACATTGTCCTGCCAGAGTTGAAGGCAGCTCTAAAACTCTCTTGAAAAAGTTTACTTATTTTACTAATTTTAATCAGTCCAATCCTGATGCAGTTTATTTGAAGATGACTGCTAAGTCCTCTTCCAAAGTTACTTACCCACACTAAAGTATTATATTCCAAGTCCTTTATTGACCAATTGGCTATTGGGGGCTATGAGCTGTCGAAAGATACTATTGATCTTAAATCTGTTTGGGGTACTAAAAGTTGGCGGCAAGTGCAATGCTCTGAGGCTTTGCATCATGCATGTCTCCATATGTTGTTTCTAAATTCGACTATTTCACAAACCACCTGCTTTGGATTGGCTACGTCTAAAAAATTAAATGCTCCCTCTATTCCTGATTTGGGAGAATACTCCAAATGGAATAATCACACCAGTAGGTCCCTTAGTGGTTTACAGACTCTGTTATAAAATGTGTCATTTAATATTTCTAGTTTTAATCCCCAAGGTTGGTTATTATGGCAAAAAGTTCAGATTTGTGCCAACATCGTTTTCTGGGTTTGGCCCCGGGTTACACACAGGTTAGGGTGGATCCCCGTTTTTAAAGTGGCCATGAAACTAATTCTGCTGTTTAGCTTATCCATGGGTTAATAACTCTACCTTTTCCGTTATTTAAATTTGAAGCATGTATGAAAGACTATGCCATAGGCAGATATGAACCCTTAGGTAGCGCTTATCTCCATGAAGTTTGGTCCCTACCATTTACCTATAGGTGCCTGAGGGAAGGTAAAGAGGTTTATTTGAAAGGTGAAGATTGCATTTCAACACCAATTGCATGGCTCATGTAATTCTGACGCCCTGAATTTGGCCTGCATTTTAAAAGGTACACCAGCCCCGGTTATTACACCGACTTTCACGTTGTTAGCAAATAATAATAATGAAGATTGCTGTGGTATGCTGGCAGGTATTCCGTACATAGTGACTGTCTCCAAAAGTGTTGTCTGTTGTAAGAATGTGTTGTTTCCTCCTCCACATGGGAAGCTCGATGCATCCATCTGGCCTTCCATTCTGACCTTGAAAGCAGAGTTCAAGATGATGAGTATAATAAGTGCTCTTTTGTCCCAAAAAGAAGTCGCCCTGACAACCGCATGTGAAACATGTGTCCTCCACGTTGCAAACACTCGCACAGAGGTGCATAACCTTTTGCATACTGATCTCCCACTGCATTTTGGTACTTTGATTCACACTATATTCAATGCCTCGTCGACCACAGGCTTGGTGCACTTTTTAAAAGTAGTAAGTTCTGGTCTTGGGACCTCATTCCAAACTATGGGGTCGAATATGTTGGCGGTGAATCCGCATCCTCCGGGCCGGTGGAAGCCACTGCCGGCCCGGAGGATGCGGATTCACCGTCTCGGACATTGCAAACACCCACCGCGACATTAGGATGCCGGTGGGATCAGCGGCGGATGGCAAGTCTGTCCGCCGCTGATCTGCGGTGTATGCACGCAAATATGGTGGCGGTGTCTGCAAGACACCGCCAGCCATATTAGGTTGCAGGCGGAAACATGCTTTTCCACGGCAGCTTTTCGGCCTTGGAAAAGCATGTGGTCTTTTGTGTTTGGGGGCCCATTGCGGGCCCCCAGGGTGTTGGGGGTAGGGGGTGCATATGGGGGGTACCTAAGCTACCCCCCTACATTTACATGCACAAAGCGGCAGGCACCACGCGGTGCCTGCCGCTTTGTGCATGTAAATGCAAAGCATGCATTTCTAACCTTGCGGCGGGTGCTGCTTCAAGCAGCACCCGCCGCAAGGTTAAAGATACGGGATGTGACCGCCAGGGTGACGGTCACATCCTAATTGCAACTGAGAGACCGCTGCTGCCTCTGCGGACGGTCCCCCTACTTCGGGGGTGGCGGACAGACGCATCCTAGTCGGCCTCTAAATTTGGTGTGATACTGGCATTTTTTCATTCTATTTTTTCCAGCCTCTTCGGCGGTTTACCGTTAATTCTCGCCTTGGCTGCCGGTGTATTGCTGTTAATTTGCTTGCTCAAAAATGGTTGCACATTCTGTGCCCCAAGACGACCTGCCCCGGCTGCTCCTACTTCTTAACAGGATGCTTGAATATTATGGATCGCTACCTCTGGCTACATTGAGTGTGGCATATGGTCTATCTTTCCTGTTTTCGTACTTTACGCGTGTGTAAAAAGTTTTCCACTGCCTGGATTGCAGTTTTGAATGGGCTCTGGATTTGTTTCTCTGCAATAGGGTGTCTCCTAACCCGGATTATGCTCTACTAATGAGTCCTTTAGTTGCTCATGAACTAGACTGTTCTGGTGTCGGGATTATGGCCTGCCCAGCGGCGCATGGAGTCCTAGGCAATTGGAATATATGGACTGCAGCCCATGACTTCCTGGCTCGTAGTTATCTGGAAGAACACCCGAGTTGTCCTCTGATGGTGCTAGAGGCTCCGGCTGTTGAAGAACATGTGTGTTCTTTTCGATTACTGACTTGGATGGCTGAATTTTTCACTGACGATAACAATGACTTCTATTGGAGGCGGTTGCAATGTACTTTGCCTATATGCTGTTGGATTGAAGTGTCCATTTTTTTCTGCTTCATTGACACATACTGGACTCATGACTTTTTTCTCTTCATTTTTTCTTTCTATGCATTAGATGTTTTAAACACTATATACCCCTATTGGTTTTGAAGTTTTGCTTGAAAACAAATTAGAATTTTTAGAAAGCAAAATTATTACTCACTTAGCCCCGCAACCTCAACACCCAGGAGGTAGAGCAGGTCCTGTTCCCAGTCTAGAATGTCCACCCAGAGATGCATCAGCTGCTGCTGGATGAGCTTGATGCTGGTGCTGCAGTGCACACACCTCTGCACTTGCTCCTAGAGCACCTGATGCTCCAGCAGAGCTTAACTCTTACCAGGCATGTTGCTTGCTGCCAGCATGTAGGGGAGGTGGTGCTGCACTCAGAAACTAAGTGTGCCCACCTCCACCTCACTGAAGATGGGGCACGGCTGCACCCCTGAGATCCTGCGTCACCCCCAGCGGCAGCAGGTGGCAGTGCCTGCTTGTTCTGCCATTGGGAGGGAGTTGCACTGAGATGGGAATGAAACAGAAACAGGAGGACAGACAGAGAGGACGGGACAGGAAAGGAAAATAAAAAGCAAAGTACACAAAAGTTGCAAAAATACACACACAGAATGTCAGACAGTGATAAGGAAAAGGTGGGATTGGAACGTGGGTGGTCAGATGGGCGGATTGGAGTGGATTGGAGCTGTAAAACAGCAGGGAGAATGGCAGGCAGGGGCAGGCAAAAAAATAAATGGCCAAGTGCTTGCGCACCGCATGCTGCTGTTCACTTTGATTTTTCAGCACAGAATGCATTACTGGTGCTAAACCACAGTGCACACAGCATTTGGTACATTAACTCCATGGAATGCTGCTGAGTTTTTTTGTAATACTGTGGAATTCCGCAAAGTGATATTCCGTGAGCTCCAACCACCCTTAGTCCACAGATGTTCTTTAACTCATGATGCACACATTCTTAAATCCAGAAATGTCTATAGGTCACAGAAGAACCATACATCGACATTGGAACACCGTTAGCTAATGCAGAGCTAGCAAATAACTGGGGCCCGATTCACACAGTTAAACTTACTCTTTTGTGTAAGTTTACCATTTTTTGGTATTCACAAAAGGATTTACTATTAGTATCTTTTTTAGTGCAGAGTCTCTGGACATAAAAGTATAGGAGAGTCCTCCACTCTTTTTATGGGCCAATTGGTAAGTGGCAGTTCAATAAAAGTGTAAATAGGGTAGAGAATCAGGGTGAATGAATTTAAGTTTGTATGGGAGTTGACGAGAATGACCCACGTATTGCCTTCACAGTTCTAAGGGAAGAATGTTACCATGCAGTGGCTAGAGACAGCAAAAGCCCTCCAACTGTAATGCTATTAAAGACTATTTTGTGTCAAAAGGAGGCTATGGTTATTGGATTATTTGGTGTGGGTGTGTGATGCCATTGTTTTTCACACAGTACAAAGCAGTCAGAACATACATTGCTTTGCTGGTTAGTGCAGCAAACTGGTGTTGATATTATTTAAATGGGTTGATTAGGTTTACATTAGACAGAAGACTTTTGGCAAACTTAGGCAACTCTGTTTAAAAGAGTGAATGTTTATTGGAAAATATTGGTGAGAACAAATGCAGTTGTTAAGTTTATTCAAAGGTAAAGAAATTGATGAAAGATATGGATGTTTGGAATTGGATGTTGTCAGATTTTGTGTAGGTTAGGGAGGATAAATCAGGCACCGATCATACTAAAGCTGATAATGTAAGGCACTTGAGGTTGAGTGTTGAAATTCACACCACATTTCTGGCTAATAGATATGGAAGGTGTTATGAAGGATGGATACTGGAAAAACAGGCAGCTATTTGAATGTGGTGGATGGTAGGATGTAGATGATCATAATTTTGGCTGTGTTTAGTCTTAAGAGTGGAGGACTGTCCAGCTACTGATGGGTAAAGGCGGTTTTTGATTTTAATGGTCCGAAGCGGTAGCTAGTACCGTTGCGCGGAGGGCGTGGTAGGTAGAGTCGTGCACTTCCGCATTACCAGGTTAGCGGTCTAGTTGCAGGGGAGATCCTGCATAAATTTCACATGCCCCAGCGACCGCGCAGTGGACGCGCGCAGCGGGCGTGCCAAAGGCACGCCAAAGGCAAGCCCGTCTGCGCCAGTCTGCAGCCGGCCGGGGCTCGCGGCCAGGACCCCTGGAGGATTTCAGGTAGGCCAGACCTATACGCAGCAGGAGTTGCTGGCACTTCGTACTGGAGTGATGGTTAATTGCAGACATAGGGGTCAATTAGGCGGTGGCGATCCATCCGCCATCCTTGCCCGTCTGCCACCTATTTCCCCCCCGCCATATTACAATGGTGGAGGGACCATGGCAGACATGAAGACCGTCCGCCGCAGCTCTAATATGGTGGCGGTGTCCATCAGACACCACCAGCCATATTAGGATGTGGATGGGGCTATGCATTTCCGTGGCGGCATTGCCTCCACGGAAATACAAGGCATACGGTCCTTGCTTTGGGGGCCCATTGCGGGCCCCCAAAGTGAAGGTGGGTGTGGGGGGTGCACATGGGCGGTACCTATGGTACCCCCATACAGTTGCATGCACAATGCGGCAGGCACTGCGCGGGGCCTGCCGCTTTGTACATGCAAATGCACAGCATGCATTTTTAACTTTGCGGCGGGTGCTGCTTAAAGCAGCACACGCCGCAATGTTAAAGATAAAGATACGGGATGTGACTGCCAGGGTGGCGGTCACATCCTAATTGCAACGGAGGGAACGCCGCTGCCCCTGCGTCCGTCCGCCATCATAATCGACCCCTTAGTCTGGACCTTGATTGTGCTGACCAAACTAATGGATGTAGGTAATCCTATTTTAGGGAGGAGTGTGGCTAATAAGGAGCTCAGATGTGCCTTGATTAATTGTAGATCTCTTAGGAAACATAGCTTGGAAATCCGAGACTATCTGGAGGATAGTCAGCTGGACATATTTTTTATTACCGAAACTTGGTTGGATGAGGACTCGGCCCCAGAAATATTAGATGATTTGCCTCATGGTTACGGGATATGTAGGTTAGATAGACCCTGTGGGAGGGGTGGAGGGATCGCTGTGATCCACAAATGCAATGTAAAGTGTACACTGGAGCCAGTGGTAATTTCTGACAGCGTAGCAGGCGCCTTTTCCATAAAAGTGTCCAATATTTATATAATCAAGGGTCTTTTAGTTTATAGACCTCCGGGAGGAAGCACTCAATTTGCTGCTAGCCCTATTCATAATTTATTGCTACCTGCTATGCGATATGAGAAGTTCCTCCTGCTAGGGGATTTGAATCTGCATTTTGAGGATGCTTCTAATGCTCCTGCCCAAGAGCTCCGACAGGACTTGCTAACTTTGCAATTATCATTAAAATCTGAGCTTCCTACACACCGGTTGGGACATCTTTTGGATCCAATTTTGTGTAATTGGGAAGCTCTTAAAATTGAACCTCCAATACCGATGGTTTGGACTGACCATTTCTTGGTCCCTTTCCAAATTACCTATAATCCCGTTAATACACCTTGGAAACTGGGAGGCAATAAAAAAAGGCAGAGGAAATGGGCTAATTTTTCCTCTGAGGACTTCTGCATTGCCTTGGCTCAGGGTGGGACTCCGGGAGGATTAGGATTAGAGATTGATGTAGCCTATGAGGCCCTAGACCAGCGCATTCGGTTCGCTTTGGACAGGACGGCGCCTTGGTCTAGTATGGGGTCCACATGGTGAACCAAATCTGCCCCATGGTTCAATGCTGAACTAAGGGAGGCAAAGACAGCCTGTAAGCGTCTTGAGATGGGCTAGAGAAATGGATACCTGCCTACTCCTGAGTGGGTATATAAATCTAGTTTCAAGACGTACCAAGTGGAGTGGTGTGGCTCACTGGTTAGAGGCGGCAGACCCGAATGCAGAAGTCGGCCCAGGACCAGGGTTCGATTCCCGACTCGGCAGGGTCGTGGACCAGGGTCAGCGGACTCGATAATTCTCGCCTCGGTGCCTACTCTAACCAGGGGTCCCACTCTGCAACTCTGGGCATTAGCTAGCCAACTGGCAACAGTGCGCTTAACTAGCATACTTTACATTACATTGATTAGGAAAACTCGCTCCGCTTACTACGCAGAGCGGATTGATAAGGCGGATTGCTCAGCCAAGGAACTGTTTCAGGTATATAAAGAACTATCCTCACTGGCTTCTATTGGGGAACCTGAGGCTGGTTCTGCAGAATCCTGCAATCTGATAGCAGATTTTTTTGCCAATAAAGTGAAGGAGATTTACACTACCTTCCCGATCGAAGCCAGAGTTTGGTCTGATAGGGAGGAAACACCCATGGGTGGGTTAGTGAATGAAGAATGCCTGAAGGTGTTCAGGGTTCCAGACGATTGTAAGCTGCATAAGATAGTTAGTGGTGGGAAATCTAGCTCACCTAAAGACCCTGATCCAGCTAAAATCTTGAGAGGAAATAGTGAGATCTTGGAACCCTATATTAGATATTTGCTGGAGCTGTCTTTTGGCTCGGCTACTGTGCCGAAAATCTGGAAGGAAGTGGTGGTTCTTCCGCTAAAGAAAAAGCCGCATATTAGTATTAATCAGCTGAAAAGTCTGCGTCCCATATCACTCCTCCCATATTTTGCCAAAATAGCTGAAAAGTTGGTTAATAAGCAACTGACAGCCCACATTGAAACCCATAAGCTCGTTCACCCATCGCAGTCAGGCTTCCGTGCTTGCCATTCTACGGAGTCAGCCTTGCTCTTCTCCACAGAGGCCTTGCAGAGACATGTGGATGAGGGTCATACCACGGCACTGATTCTCCTTGATCTCAGTGCCGCGTTCGACACTGTGGCGCATCACACCTTGCTGCAGTGTCTGAGGAAGTGTGGAGTGGTAGGGAAGGCATGGGACTGGCTGGAATCATTTCTTCACGAGCGTAGCTTTCGAGTTGAACAAGGGCCCCTTAGGTCTAAGGCTATTAACTTGGATCAAGGGGTTCCACAAGGTTCCAGCCTGAGCCCTACCCTTTTTAATCTTTATGTGGCACCTGTGGCTATAATAACTGAGCAATATGGGGTGGAAGTGGTGACTCACGCAGATGATACTCAGCTGGTTGTGGCTTTGGCACAGCCAGCTGAGCATGCAGCCAGCAATTTTGCGTCTTGTCTCCAAGTCCTTGCTGTTTGGATAGCCAACAATTGTCTCATATTGAACGGCGACAAAACTGAGGTGCTGATTTTGAGCAAAACTCCGTCAGTCTTGACCTAAGCCTGGTGGCCCCAGGTGCTGGGGCCTCTACCCGTGCCAAAGGATCAAGTTAAGAATCTTGGAATATGGATCGATTCCAAAATATCCTATGAGTATCCCACCAGACGTGTGGCTGGTACTTGCTTTGGCATTCTGAGTAGTCTTAGAAAGATGTTGGATTTGCTCCCTGTTACAGCGAGGAAAGCCCTGGTTGATGCGTTGGTTACTTCCAGGCTGGACTATGGGAATGTCCTCTATCTGGGAGCTAATGTGAAATGCCTCCAGAGACTGCAATATATCCAGAATGCTGCCGCCCGCCTGGTGTTGATGCTGCCTTAAAAGAGACACCTCAAAAAAAGCCCTGGAATCGCAGCACTGGCTGCCAATCAGGGAGCGTGTCCAGTTTAAAGCCCTATGTGTCAGTCACAGGATTGCGCAGGGGAAAGGTCCTCGCTTCTTTTGCAATCTTTTAACATCCTATACTCTGAACCGACTTCTGAGATCACAGGGGGCTGGCCTGATGCAAGTTCCTAAAATCAGAAGAGCTAGAATGGGAGGGAGATCCTTCCGATTTTTGGCTGCCTGTCGGTGGAATGCCCTACCCCACAGGCTTCGTCTGGAAGCCTCAGAGGTGTTTTTTTGTAAAGAACTAAAAACCTATTTATTCCCTAGGGGTTATGTCCACTTGGGGTGGGTTGGGAGGCTTTAATAGTTGGGTAGGTTTGGGGCCATTGACGAGCGCGGGGACACACTGGCTAGTGTAACCAGGCGCTGTATAAGCTCAGATTATTATTATAGGGTGAAAGTAGAAAGAGAAACAGGGACATTTGTTTCATTAGCCAAAATGAAACAAAAAAGATATCTCAGAATGAGGTACTGTAGATGTAGAAGAGAAGAGCAGTGAGGCTTGGGGTACACAAACTGGAAGAAGGTTGAGCAGAAGAACAAGTTAGAAATATGGATGTACCGGCAAAAGATGCAACAATTAACCTCAGAAAGCAAAATGTGATAAGTACTGTAGAGGCTAGAATATTGTGATTTATGAGCTTAGTTAAGTGGACACAATGTTAAACGATGCCCTATCACAATTGATAATTAGTAAAGGGATGCCTTTATCTGCTTACTAAATGTTAGATGGCACTTTATATTATAAGTAGGGACAGGCCGAGTCATTGAAGACATATAGTGCAGTTGCTGAAGAAATGCAAAGCTCCATTAATTTGGTTCTCCATAAATAGCAGATCTTATACTATATCATCTAGTTCAATGGCAGTGTTAGCAATCCTCTTGAAAGAAGTGTTCTTTGAACTTTTGAAATTTCAATAGAAACTCCGTTTCTGGCTCATTCAAGATCAAGCACATAGAGTCCCTCCCTACTTCCACTACAGAGAGGATACATTTAATATAATCAAGGTCCTGCTCAAGGGTAATGTGATCTAACTATATCTTGTGTGTCATCGGAATATTTGGCTATGGAATGACATATCCAGGTAGTTTGAGAAGGGACTTAACAGGTTAAGAAAGTAACCATAGTGATTTAGAGTCTGATAGAAAGTATTTCTCAAACAACTTTACACTGCCTCCCACTTAGAAGGGGCAAACCAGGCACGAAATGTGACCAGCACCAGACTACCTGCTCAATAGTGGACTACAGGACTTGTGATCAAGTGTCAGGTTAACGAATTGAAGAACCTCTGAAAGCCTTCTGCCGTCCCACAATATGTGCGTTGATGAACAGGATGGAACTTATCACTAGTACCAGAATTTGGGAAAGAAACAGGGAAAGGGAGTGAGGGAATAGTCCTGGACTAGATCCCACTCTCCTAGGAACTGGCTGTCTTAATGCGATGAAAAAAAGGTAGATCTGACCTGCTAAAAGGCAATTCTCAGTAGATAATACTTGCTAAGTCTCAAACAATGAATAACAAATTGAACAAGCTTACGGGTTCCACCGGAGAATATTGCTATGATGTTCCAGGAGCTGACTATGAGTCTGGCAAAAGCCTTTAGACAGTACTCAATACAAACTAGTCATACTCTATGAAGAAATGGGACAAAGACAGCACAGTCAACTGGACAAGGAAAGGACTAACAGGAAACAAGGGAAGGAGAAGGAAAAAAATACAAAAATAGTGAGGAACGTTGTACTGGTGGACTTATTGAGTTGAAAAAGCCAATATAACCATGCAACAATGAACTAAGTTGTCTAAGGAGACAAAGTAGGGCTCTACCCCTCTTAACCTGGAAATTACCCCAACTCAGGAAGTGAGTGCATGCGGGTGCACTGAAGGTGAGCAGTCTAGTGTTTTAACCCATGTACACTTCCAGATGACTGTTCTCCAGTGCATCCAGCCACTGTGGACCTGTCACCTGCCTGACTCATGGCATTGAGGGAGTTAAAAATATCTGAAAAGTTCAAACAAATTAACAGTGATAGAAGACCCTCATACATAATCACACAAATAAATGATTGAGCTCCAGAAGGCATGTTTATGTACTCTTCTGGCCACTAGGTTAGATAATATTGGACCAAAGATGACAGTGGAGTTGAACTAAAGCTAGCTTCGTCAATCTTATAAGGAGAAGGGGCACGTTGAAGAGAGGCTCGTAAGTTATCCTGTACATGTGATTCTTATTCAGACATCCCTTTCTTTAGAAAGGGAGGATCTCATGCTTATTTTAGGGAGTAAGGTATTGGACCAGTGAAAAGGAGCAATTAATAAACTCGGTTTATGAAAGGTAAAAGCTCATCCAAACATGAATCATTAAAAATTGTACATCAAGGATGTGGGTTTCTTTAAACTTGAAGAAATGACGGTTGATGAACATCAGTGGAACTGAGATTAGTAGGTGTTGAAGTCAGGAGAAACTGGATCCCTAAAAACTGTGTTAGAGTGAGACATTGATATTGTGACATATTGTTTTCATTTTCCCTAAAAGAAATTCAGTAATTAATTTTGCAGGTTCGAGGAATGATTTACTCCTGCAGAGGTTGAAGAAATATTACCTTTTATATGGATTTTAAGGAGCTTCTTTGATGAACTTCTGAATAATTTGATTACTATAATTAAAATAGCATTTTTGCTTGTTCAGTAGCTCCTTCACTATCCAGTTGTTTTATTTTATGTTCCCCTTATTTTACTGTGTGCCATTTGCCATTGATGCTTGTTGTGTGTCACTCTTTTAGATGTGTAGGCACTTTTTCAGAAACTCTGACAGCATTGCAAATGCTAGGGAATCTCAAATAACTTTTTTGATCCACCAAATATATTACTTTGCAGTTGAGATAGGATCATCTGGCAAGGGGAGTTATCCAGCTCCACAGTCAATAATAGAGCTCTGGTCTTATGTATCAACCTTTAAACTGGTGAACTATTTGATGTTGGTTAGTTGACAGCTAGGATGAAGGTTTCAGTTCAATAATATGACCAATACTGAAAGTTAAATGATGTTTTAGTAACCAGTCAAGAATAAGACTTTTGTATGACAGAATGAGGATTCTAATTTATGCAATATTGTCTGCATACTACAAGCTATTCTGTGAGACTTATCATCAAGCTAAAGATTTAAATCCCCTTAGGATATAGTTACTGAAGAAAGGGGATCTGGCAGACAGGCTGACCAGCCACTAAGGTAGTCGGTCTGGGTGCAAAGCCAGTTACTTTAGTTGTGTAAGAGAAGAGGCAAAACACTTGGGGGCCCATTAGGATGGCGGTAATGAGGTCTGGTGGGTAAGTGCAAGTTTACAAGCAGTTCCATGTACAGGTGGTCGAAAGTCCTATCCGTGGAAAAATAGCTGACTGCCAGATATTGGGTACTGGTCACACATTCACACGCAGACAATCCGTTTGGATTTTTTAGAAGTCAGGATTTTTTAGAAGTCAGAAAACCTTCTTCAACTTGTAAAATTGTGTTAGTACATAGGAAAAAACAGTTTATGGGTAGCAAACATTGAATCAAAATATTTGCTATTATTAAAATGCTTCGTACATCAGGCCCCTGATTTACTTTGGGAAATCTGTGATTTTCACACAGAAATGATAATAAGGTAAGGTGTAGTCATATGTGGGCTCTGACAAGTAGACCAGGTCCTTATCTACTGTCCTTCTTGACTTTGCACAACAAGTTCACAGAATTAATCACCCAGTATTCTTCAGTAGGAATCTGAATATCTGAACACCTATGCGCAGGAAATCACTTAAGACCTTTTGTTGTATTCAATCTCTGAACACCTGAGATCAGACCTCAAAAATCACCCGTGGGGATTATACCAGAATGCTATTTCATCAAACTGAACATACAACCAACCCTGTTCATCAACATGCTTGATACAACCCATACATTCAAATATGGAGCTGAGTGTCTTTGGACCATGAGGTCTCTTGGCAAGTCTGACAAGATTGGGACAATACATCATAAGGGTCCATGGCTCATCATCAAGGTTGTATGACAAAGAGAGAGGTAGGGAGAGTACTCTGACACTCTTGTTCCCCGGTCAATATTCAATAAACAAAAAGAAGAGTGTCCATGAAGAAAGGACTAAGCCGTTCACGGGAGCACCAGAACAACCACACTGGGATGTTAAGGAAGGCCCTCACTCACCACCTAGTGATGACATGCTTCATCATCGGGCCCCACCAAAGAGACCGAGTGTCTCTTTGGTGTGCTGCAACGCCAGAATTACTGCGGAGCGGGATGGTGAGTAGAGGGCGTGTTGCGTGCAAATGAAAATTAGTGAGTGATGGAGGTATTAAAAAATGTCAGTAGTGTATCTGAGATAATACTTTATTAAATGATCACTAAAGACAATGGATTTAAAGAATGTGAGGGACCAGTCCACTTTAATTGAGTGGTGGGTTCCTACAGAGTGGTCGACATGTTTCTTGCCATTGAAACGGTGTTAATTTACCCGGCAATTCATCAGGACTGGGTGTGAAAAAACCCCGGTGGTATGGGCACGCTAAGGCCCACCCTTACCTGGGGACGTGAGTGTGAAAAGTTTAAAAAGGTGAAAAAGTGCAAAAAAATTAGGAATAGAGACTTATTCCTAATTACTCCTGGTTTAGGAGGCTTCTACTGATCGTTTCTGCACCTGGAAGGAAAGGGACAGAGACATACAAGTAGAACAAGACAAACATATAGAGTTGTTATTGGTTGTCAAAGGTTCTATAGTAACTAACGTGCTCCAAAGGTGAAAGGCATTCTAGCTGTGGCAGAATAGCGCTATGGTTAACACCACCTGATAGCCCCTGGTTCGTATGAGCTAGGAGAGGTGTAGTGTACTATTCGTGGTACAAACTAGAAGTGACTAAGGGATAAAAACAGTGAAAATCTTCATGGAAGATCGTCAGCCTTGCGATCAATATAAAATTATGTCAAGATCGCCATCAAGTTAAAATTGTCTCACTTTTTGGGTGTTGTGAATAAACACCATGGGTCTCAGGAGGGGGGTGGAAGCGTATTCGGCACACCCTGTAATATGGCAAAGGAAAACAAAAACGATATTATAACAGAGTAAGCCCCTTGGAAAACGGAGCGCGATCAGTACTTAGCTCTGTTTTCTGCAGAGGACTCCCACTTACGCCCTTGACGCTCGGCACCCGTAGTCCACCTACGTCACCCTCGAACTGGACCCCGACGATGTTAGCGGGGGCTCAGCTCTGTGCTTAAAAGCAAAACGGCAAAGTGGCAATTGCTTCTGGGTGGGCGTGGCCACATGACGCGTTGCCGGACAGAGCGTTCAATTGGTTCAAAAGGTGGTCACGAGGTTACTAGTTGCTAGGTGCCCCGTGTAAACACGGAAAGGATTGTGCAAGGAGCGTCATCGGTCACATGTTTACGCGTTACCTAGTGACCTGGTTGGACAGAGAAGAGTCTCTCTCTGATTGGCGGATATACGCCGTGCTGGCTCTGACTGTCGGTAGTAAGATGGATACCATTTAAATCAAAGCTAACCCGTGAGCGTTTAATATATACAGGCAGTTATACACAGGTAACAGCTGTACACAGGTAAACTTCGTAAAAAGGTCGTGAGTGTTGCAACCAGATCCCGTCATATTTAATGAAAGGGGGTTAAGGTTATACTTTAAAGAGCCCGTTGGTACTGCTATATTCTCCTGACTCTAAATCGGTTCATTTGTTCACTTGATTACAGTATTCCACGGAATATCGTCATTAAGCCCTACAAGGTGGGTACCCAATCTGTACACCCACCTTTGCTCCTTTTCGAAAAGGAGATTGGGAAGGTTCAAGGTGCCAGTCACATGCTCAATGACAGTCCAACGCAGGTCGTTGGGAGTGTGATTGTGCTCCAAAAAGTGGCGGCTCATTTTGGTGGTTAGTTTCTTGCACCTGATATTGGAACGGTGTTCCCCTATCCTTTGCTTCACTCTGCGGGTCGTCATTCCCACGTATCATAGGTCGCAGGCACAGGTGATCAGGTAGACAACATTTTGCGTGTTGCAATTGGTGTGGCATTTCTGTGTCCATACCTTCCCTGGTTCAAGCTCCAGAGTTTTTGTGTGTGTCGTCAAATGACAAACACTACAGTTAGCACAGGGGAAGTGTCCAGTGATTTGTGGAAACCCCACATTTCCGTGATTGATCTTTCTGTGGTTGTTGCCTCAGTTTTGGGTCGAGTGTGGACAAGGGTATGCTTGAGGCTGCGCCCTTTCTTGAAGGAGAACAAAGGTTTTTCCCAGTCTGTTTTGATACTGGACACAATGCGCCAATTTTTGTTGATGGATTTTTTCAGGTAGTTGGACATTGTATTATATGTAGTTTCACAGGTCAGTGGTATGGTTTGATTGTTGGTAGACCTGTCTTCGAGGAGAGAATCACGTGGTTGATTGCGAGCCCTCTTGTAACCCTTGTTCAGTATGTGGCTGGGGTAGCCTCGAGACTTCAGTTTCTCTGTTAGATCAGCGGATCGGATCTTGAAATCATGGAGCTCAGAGCAATTGCGTCTGATTCGCAAATACTGCCCATAAAGAAGATTTTCTTTTAAGGGTCTGGGGTGAAAGCTTGTGAATTGTAGTAGGTTATTTCGAGATGTTGGCTTTTGGTAGGTCTTGGTCATCAGCTTGGTGCCACAGATCTGGATCCTTACGTCCAGGAATGTGATTTCTGTCTTGCTCATTTCAGAAGTGAACTTCAGGTTCACGTCTAGTGTGTTAATCCAACCTAGAAAAGCCTGTAGTTGTTCATCATCGCCTGTCCATATAATCAGGACATCGTCAATGTAACGTCTCCATATCTTTATGGATGATGTATAGAGGCTGTTGGGTTGCGTGATATGTCTGGCTTCAAAATCAGCGACGTACAGCCCCGCCACGCTGGGAGCAAAGGTACTACCCATCGAGGTCCCAGTAGTTTGCAGATAGAGGTTGTCCTTATAGGCAAAGAAATTCTCCTTTAGAGCTATGGTGGCGCAGTCTAGGATGAAGGTTTTCGAAGCCTGGTAATCCCAGTTAATGGAGCCTAAGGCCGTCCCCAGGACCCTGATGGTGTCGTCCTGGGGAATGCTGGTGTACAGACTCTTAATGTCTAACGTCACGAGTGTGACTGTGTTCTCTGGGAGATCAATATTTTGAAGCAATTGAAGTAGACTTTTGGTATCCTTCAAGTAGGATGGTGTATTTTGTACTAAGGGTTTGAGATAGTAGTCACAAAACCGCGAGAGTGGTTCTAAAAGGGAGCCGATACCTGAGACAATCGGTCTCCCGGGAGGTGGTGACCGGTTTTTGTGTGTCTTCGGGAGAGTGTAGAAGTAAGGTGTTCTGCCCTCACTCGTACTCAGGAAATCCGCCTCATTCTTGGAAATCTCTCCATTTTCTTCAGCCCTGTTGACCAAGTTGGTGATACGAGCACTCAGCTCGTGTGTAGGGTCTTGTGATAAGGGGGTGTAGTTCCTCCTGTCTGCCAGGAGAACTTCACACGCCTTCTCATAATCTGTTGTATTTTGAATGACTAGTCCACCCCCTTTGTCTGCTGGTTTTATAGTGATCTTGGAGTCATTTTGTAGAGATCTCAGTGCTTGGTATTCCTCTGTGCTGAAATTGCAGTAGGTTGGACTGGCTTGGTAGGTCTCAAGATCCATAAATACTGCTTGCTCAAAAGCAGTGATAGCTGCAGGTACTGTCTGAATAGGAGGGTTGAATGTAGAGTTTAATCTCAATGGATGATCATCATCAAGGTTACCTACTCATGTCATCGACTATTTAGAGAGTTAGTGTTGCCTCAAAACATCTGACAGAAACCCAAAACAAACAAGCACAAAAACAATTCTTCCGTACTATCTCTCACATATGCGTTAGTATCATAAACAGCTGAATGAAAAAGTCAATAAACTGTCAGAGGTGCTCTAAAGCAGAGCCGCTTTGGTAAGTTGTGAAGAAGATTGTGAGTTATCTATTATTCTTTCTATGATGAGTGCAAATGGATGGATCTGTGGAGTCTGAACTAAGTCATAGTTGTCGACTGTTCCTCTTTATTACACTCATTTACACAAACAAGAACTTTGTATCTGTAGCAGCCATGTGCTGCTAAGAGTGCCGCGGGATTTTTTCAAAAATGTTGGCAACTATGCTGAGTTCACATGAGGGCTGAAGCCATTTGACCAATATTCATTGAATTACTTTGCCATTCCTCTGACTGTGTGAAAGAACAGTCTTCCATAACTTCATGTGGTTTGCTTATTTGAATTCATGAACTACTAGAGAGCTATAGGTCATAATATTGTCATTTTACCTACCCTTTTGCGGATACATTTATAATCTCCTTTTCCACATTTGCATCCTTTTTTGTTTCCGTTTGTTGCATCTTTTGCCCACATGCCAATAAAAATATCGGTCTTTGTTCCTGTAGCAGTCTTTCTTCTACGTATATTACAGCCCTTTCATATCTGAGATTCTCTTTATTTTTAGACATTATTCTATTAGGATTTTTAGGTGTCTTAAATAATTTTTAGAACGCACAATTTTTCGTTTCCACAGGCTAGCTTCCTGTTTTACATAGCGTGCGCGGTAATCAGTCCTCAGTATTAGTTCCTATTTGAATGATTTAATCTTCCATGCATTATGGCCCACAGAGATTAAGAAGTGATTCCAGTTCCTGCGCTGCTGGAGAGTGTTCTCCCCATCATCCATCTTGGGTCACCGTTTGACCACCATTTTGAGTTCTTCTCCGAATTGACTTCTTATGGTGTTTGTGTAAGCTTTCTTCAGATTTTACCCTGCACTCCTACATATTTAGTTTTGGATAGCGTATATTTCTGACTATTATTTTTCTGATTAGAGCTATCCTATTGTAATGGGCAAGCATATTCTATTTTGTGTTTTGAAACACTTGCCTGGCAGTGTGTGTTTTGTACCTCGTTTTTGTTAATTACTGGAGTTGGTAACATGTCCCCCTTCTGCTTGTTTCAGATTTTGAGTACAAATAATTCCATGGAACGTTTGGTACACGCAAGACTTTCTTTTCTTCTCCACTGTCACACATATGAACTAAATTGTCCAAAACGTTATTCATTTACCTCAGAGGGAGAATATAAACATAGTACCTTGATGAAGACCCCATTAAAATCATTAGCTTGATGTTGAAACCTCGACAGAGTCATGTTTCAGACTGTAGTCATTTGAAAGGGTTAGCACTCTTAAAGGATAATCATTGTTAATTGCTCTTTTCCATATCCTGTCCAGCCAAAACTTTAAAAATATTCAAACAAATTAACATTTGCTTGTGTTTTTACTGTGCTTCTATTTTCATTTATTCAAAATTCATGTGTACTGCACCATTACATACCAATGATAGGTGCTTATGTTGGCTATTATGTCTTTGTGGATACGATATAGTTTTCCTTCCTCCATTAAAAAGTATTTCTATACATATATGTTGACTGTGGTTAATTAGGCTATATGTTTTAATATGCTCTGTATGGTAATCGTACTGGGTGAGACATTTAATGTTTCTTTCAAAAACTAAATTTACTTATAAATGAGTCAGAATAAGCAATTGTTTCATATCTCCAAATCTGTAAGTGGCACAGAATCAATGTCACACATCACAGTATACAGGTCTTGGTCCTGAATAGGGCCGGACTGGGAACCAAAACCGGCCCTGGCAAAGTGTGTGGGAGGGGGGGGGGTTGGGGGTGCCGCCGAGCTCTTTGCCAGGGCCTGTTTTCTGCCGATTTTGTTATATGGACGATTTTGCAGCTATCGGCCCTGTAACAAAAACGCCCCCCAGGGGCCCAAAACCGACCCCCACCTGTGCGGCACACCGGAGGATTGCCGGGTGCCCGCTACGGCCAGTCCAGCCCTGGTCCTGAAGGGAAGCATTCAGGGAAATAACATGAAGTGTAGGTTTGGCTATAAATACACATGCACAATCAACAAACACCCAGGTCTTGCTGAGTTTGGGATCTAACTAGCTTGCAAGTCAACCTCCATGGTACACCTCTGAAGTGTAAGGTAAAGTTAGGGGAAATACAAATGTGAGTCATGAGCACTTCTTCCTGAACCAAGGCCACTGAAGGTGGTGCACTATGAGCGGTCAGTGCTGTGCTGGATTGTGGTTGGCGGGGACCTTCAGTAAATAGCCAACACTGTGCCATACATTCGGGAAGCACCACAGCATGGTCCATGGGGGTCTATGACAGAGGTAAATCTTAGGATTTCAATTTTATACTCACAGTTTTTGGCACTTAGGATGTGACAATAAGCTCAAGTGCATTGCAGTGGTTCAAAGAATCTAAACCAGGCAGGCAGGAACAAAGATAATTTCCAAGAAGTAGCCTCTGGGTAGAGTGAGGCTTGCTCCTGCTATACACAATATAGTGTGAGGGCTGGTACCTACATAACACCAGACAGGTATATCTCATTCAGACATTCTCAAGGTAGTAAGAACAAGGAGCACAAAAACAGGGAAAAGGGGGAGGAAGTGGTGATAGATGAACTGAACCTGTTGTTTATCTTCGGGTAGCATTGATTCTGCATACATACTCATCGTTCATATAGAACTAAGTTTGTGATCATGTACGGATATCCTTAGTAATAAGCGTAGAGCAAATGATAACAATCTATCTTCATTTTGCAGTGATGTTTGTGATCATTATTACAACCACAATCCTTATAATGTGTGCGAACAATAACTTCAATTCAAATAAACACAAATGAGTCCCTATTACTCGTGGCAAGTGGATTTAATTTTCTTGTATCCAGTAAGCATAACTTTTATGTTATGATATGTGTATTTGTACCCGTGAGGGTATCCTAGCGCTGAGCAGATACGTGTGCCTACCCCTGCCTATGGTAGATTGGGCTTCAGCTTCTTGCTGCATTAGGGAAAGGAGTAGGAGGCTTTGATGTGGAGTCTTATCCACCACAAAACTGTATAAACACTGCTACTAGCCGGGACCTTAGATAAAAGGGTCAAACAGGGCACTCCCTTTTTACTAATTGTGTGAGGATACCAGTTAGGATCTCTGTCCTACGTTCCAATTAGTATGCCCCTGTAGAGCAAAGAATCTTCTTTTTTGGGGGTTCCCTTGGAATTAGGAGCTCCTCAATCTGACCATATTAGAAAAATCTGTGGAACTTCAGAAACAAAGGAAAACTGGTGGTAATATGACTCAATCCTAGTAGTTGCACTTTATTTAATGTCATACATAAAAAACAAATTGATGTGTCCCATGGTCCTCTATGGCATTAACTTCAATACTTTCTGAATTATTTGACTCATATTTGTCTGCTGTGCATATTTTGTGAAAATCCTCTCTCCAAGGGACTTACTCACTAATTAAAATTTGTTGATTTTGATTGTGTAGTAATCCATGGAAGGAGAAAGACCACCGTCATTTTTAACTTATGCAATATCACCGTTTCTGAGTGGTATATGGATTCAATTAGGAAACTAATTATCATCTTTAAACTAGATATTTGATTTGATTTCCTCCAAGACGAGCTCATAAAAGTATACTGACTGAATCGATGGTACAATAAACTTTTGTAGGTTACTAAAAGTCAAAAATCCTTGGGAAGGGATTTATTTTTCAGCGCATACATTTAATTGCTTTCACTGATACTCCTTACTTTGAGAAGTGTTTCAAATGAGAAACCTTTAACAAATCACTATAGTGGCAGTATCTACAGATTTTATAATTCTATCAAAATGCATATGTCTTAAAATGTAAGTGGGTATTACATTCCATTAATGACCCACTGGCTTATATTTTCAGCAAAGAAGTGTATTTTTACAACATTGTTACAGCTCCAAGGAGCAATGGAAACAATACATTACTTGTGACCCTGATGGTGTTTAATATATTATTAATGTATTCCTCTTCCTCAACCCCGTCCTTGCTACAAGAAGTGTAGGATAGTGACATGGGAGAGTAGAACTCGGTGTAATGCCTATACATAACCTATCTGCTGTTTACAAATGTACTATATGTTCTCCTCTGCTGTGGCTATTACGTGAGCCAGGGTGTCACAGGTTCTAATAATGATGAATAGCCTTATCATCAAAGCAGAGCAAGCAGTAGATTCAGAAGGGGTTTCCAGAGACAAATTAAGCTATTATTTCTGGTCATGTTACATCAAATGGTTCCTGAATTTCCCTGGATGCAACACTCATGATCTTTATCTGCAGCCTTTAATAATAGGCTCCAATATGGTGTAGGCGGACAGAAATAATATAAAATAGCTTTATATAGCTTTGGCTTTTATAAACCTTTGCAGTGATGCCAGTCAGGTAGAAGGTGGTTAGACTTCAAAACTAATATAACTCAGAATGGCTACAAAAATGCGTTTCTAATATAATAAACACAATTAAGCATATGTATACGAAATACTTGTCAATTTCTTTAACCATTTTCAACACAGTTACCTAATCAGATATTACTTTCATGACAGCTGATATTTTCTTTTGCAGGAAACATGTTTTCCTTCCGGATCGTCATCTAGAATGGTCATGTTGTAGGATTACTTTCCAAATCAATGCTATACTTGTTTATTTATTGAAACCCAGTCACAAAACATTTAAGTTTTACCTACCCCAAGTTGGGGTGGTAGCCTATTCTCAAAAAGGAAAGGGTTCCTTTAGGATACCTTCCCTTTTGTGAGTTATAAAAAAGTTATGGGAAGTAATCCATGGGTAAGTAATGCTTTCTTTTAAAATGTAGACTCGTTTTCTTTAAAAGAAATGGGCTGTGTTTTGAAAGAACAATTTTACAATAATTTAAGGCAATCACAGACATGGTGACCTGCTTACCCCAACAAGCCACCACCCCCGTGATGGACTTCAATATTGTTCGCAATTTGCAACCTACATCATAAATATTAATGAGGTAGGTTAGATTGTGACCTACTCCAAATCTGAGGTTTTCGAACTGACCTATTTGTACATAGGTAATTTCAGAAAATTATTTACTGGTCGAAAGTTGCCAACAGTATTTTTTGAGCTGGTAATTGTACATCTGGACCATGAATACTAACCTCACCCACGAACTGTTCCCGCACACTATTCTAAAATCCTTTACATTAATTTGAAGGAGGCTGACTGATTAGATGAATATGGTTCTTAACTGTGCTGCCACAATTTGAAAAACTGAACTGAGAAAACCAAGAGCAATACTTGCATATTTAAAATGTTGTCAGCATATGAATATTGATTTTTTCCAGAAAATATTTGCATTTTGTATGCATTTCTCACCTTTAGCAGACAATTAAAAAAAATCAAGCCCATACTCTTTAAAGAGAAGCTCTTTAACTATTGTTTATCTTTTCAAAGTACATAATGATAATAACGACGACGAAATCCACTACACGTGAACAGTTTTCAATTTTTCCTTAACAATAGCAATAAACAATATGCATACACCCCATATGTTTCTTGTTTCATTCAGCTGTTTCACAGAAAGTGCTGCAACTTCCACTGCCGCTGTTCCTTACATGGCAGCCAGGAGCATCTGCCATCAGCACAGAATGTTGTAGCTGAAGCTGTGTGATGAAGCCACAGTAGAGTATTGTTGAATAAACTGGTAGATAGTTACTTTTGCAGGTATATGCTTAACTCAATATTTCAGAAGATCGTTCATGAAGATATTTTTGTATTTACAGAACTCTAAACATATTTAAACTTTGTGTCATACTTTCTAAATTGTGGAAAAGATCCAAAAGAGGATCAACTTTTCTGACATGGAGATAAAGTCTTCAAACTCATTATTCTTCCTAATGACTGTAAATGTCTCTCCTGCATTGTAGAAGAGGCCTAGGTGTAGGGGATGGGGTCTTCCTGAAAGGATGGTTGAGGAGGAGCTGTGCCCTGCCCTGATTACTCTTCAACGTTGCCTTCCTGCAGCCCACACAAAGGAACCTGACACCAGGCCTGCTCTTGCTGCTGTCATCCTAAACAGTTAGAAACCAGGACCAAGGGGAATAGTCTAACTGACCAGAACCGTCATTCATTTTTTGGGGGTAGGTCAAGGAATTCCTCCACCAAAAAGACCGGCAACAAGGATTAATATTGGCCCCTTTAGAACCTCCCATCAGAATTCTCATGGACCCGTGGCAGATTCAGAAGAATGACTGCCCTGATGTCTGTAAAAGGAAGATTGGACCTTGTCTCCAGGACCCCCAAAATTGACTTCTAGGGTCAGATGGCTGATATCCTGTTTGAGCTAAAAGGACACAACAAGCTTCCGGAGGCCTCCCTGGATCTGCGCAGCTGATCAGCACCAACAAGTTCTGCCTCAGCCCGGCTGTTGGCCTCTGTTGGAGTGAGTCCTTGGTAATTGAGTATAAGCAATTTTATTTACTGAAGTACTTTATATACAAATTACCATAAAAACTGCAGCCTTTCAACTGCCACAAGCAAAAGCTTTGGTCAAACCAAAATGCTTGTGTAAAAGGTTTCATGATTAGTCACATCTTACACACAGGCACACACAAACACAATTGAGTCATACCAGTTTTTTAAATTATAGTGTCATGGTTTTGGTGCTTGTGAACTGACTCCTAAAGCATGATAAATGTGTAAATCCCCATTTGGCACAATTCATTTTCGAGCAAGGTCAGAGTATACAGTGTAAGAAAACAGTCAAATGGACTAGAGCACCTATTGTTCCATTCACTACGCTCACAAGGAAAATAGGGCTTCAGCCTGACAATTGCAGCTTTTAAAACATATAGACTTGTCAAAATAAACCTTTTGACAAGAGGGAGACCCTAGTTGTACATATCAATGTGATCACCGTTAAGTAGGCCTTGTAGCCCATAAGGTTGGCTGTCTTGATATTTGAAAGTAGAGCATGCACAAATTTAATGTTTGCATATTCCTACATTGATCAGCCTCCAAAAGCTATTTTTACTGATAGGGCTATATCTGTTTCTATGAAGAAACAGCTGAAAGTGCAGTCAATTTGTTCACTTTGTATATTTGTTTTGGAGTAGGTACAGAGAAAGTCCAGCCACTGTTTTTATAGTTACCGCAATTCAATTATCTGGTGATGTTGGACTTTTAATAAATATACAGGAAAAGTAAATTTTTAACATTTACACTTTTCCTGCCTGAAATTCTTTGCAGGCTACACAGCACTGGCTAGCCTGCAGCTGGCCTGCCAGTGCTGGTATAATTAGGTGTGTAATACTCCTTTCAAAGCAGAGACAATGGCTTGGGCCTGGCAAGATGCCTTAGGGGAGGAATGTTCAAAGAGAGGACAGTTTAGGGCTGTCCTGGAGCTTAAAAAGGATCAGTGAAAACTGTGCTTTAATACCTTAGTGATAAGGAAAGACTTAAGAAGAGGCGTTGTTTGATCCCAAAGTATACTTTAGCCTCTTTGCTTTAGTTTCATTGGAGAAAAGAGCTGACCACAGAACTAATTTGGAGTGGCTGAATGAGCGGAAACTATGTATTACAATAAACACAGCCCTAGGTGTGCCACAAGCCTCCTTCAGGTGCAAAAAGATCATTTCAGTCTTTACAATGTGCATATTTACTCCAGACTGGGCATCTAGGTGTAGTACAGAGCAAATAAAGTGATCATATGCCCACAGGAGAAACCTCATAAAAGCGTGAGAAGTGTATCATATTCACAAATTGGCCTTTGTGATCAATGACTCCTTGTCTTTCGCAGATGAATGGCTCTAAATGTGTTAGTCACCTTACTTTGATGTGGAAACCTGCTAATTATGCCACGTTTGTCTGTTTATTTGCTCTACATCAGACATAGGAATGATGAGCCCAGAGGAAGTCTTGGGAGTTGATGGGTTGGAAAGCAGAAGACAGAACAGAGTTCTAACTTTACTACTCCTAAACTGAGAAAAATCCTAACTTTAAGACTTTTGGTATTAACAGAAGGTCTTTAGGAGTCCTAAAGTTAGGAGTCCTAACTTTACTACTCCTAAACTGAGAAAATTTCTATCTTTAAGACTTTCGGTATTCACAGAAGGTATTTAGGAGTCCTAAAGTTAGGAGTCCTAACTTTACTACTCCCAAACTGAGAAAAATCCTAACTTTAAGACTTTCGGTATTCACAGAAGGCTTTTAGAAGTCCTAAAGTTAGGACTCCTAACTTCTGTGAATACCGAAATAAGTAAGTGCCTTCTGTGAATACCAAAATTAGTAAGTTCCTTCTGTAAATACCATAATAGTAGTACGTTTAGGATTTTGTCTTAAGTTAGTTCTGTGAATCGGGCCCTGTGTTTTTTTGTGCACATGAACATAGCTATGGAATAGCACTGGAAGAAAGAGGAACAAAGTTGAGACAGTAATTCATGGGTACCCCACATGGAAAGCTGCATGGATGCATTTTGGTGATGGTAGTAAGGCGCACTGAGGACAGCAAGCTATCCACTCTCCTGCCAGGGAGTGGTAGCAAGCTGTGGTGGATCATGCGATAAGTTTGGAGAAAGGTATGCCATGTAGCCAGGATCTGGAATGTTGCCCTCCCAAGGCTCCTTTGGAGATTTGGGCTGTGTTGATGAATTAGGGAATTCAGCATTCTAGTTGTCGTATACTGGGCAAAGATGATGACCTTTCGGGACAGAAGCCGGCATGGACTTCATTTGGGAGCAGTCAGAGGTTCCAGCTATGACCTTTAGCTGGCTCCCTTCTACCTCCAGCACTTCCTTTGCAGCCCCTGGCCTCAGAGGGGGCAAAAGGTTTGCCTCCCCTGAGGCCTGGGGTTGCAAAGGAAGTACCAGGAGTAGCAGGGAGCAAGCTAGAGGGTCTGGCTGCGATACTTGACTACTCCCAAATGATCTACTTCTCATAAAAAGGGAACTGAATCTAGAGGTTTACAGACTTCTAATGCAATTATTCAGGAAACCCCAGGATGGAGGGGATCGCTCTAAAGCCAGTTGAAAAGAGGTGCTGCCAAGGAACGACACAATGGATGCCTTCTCTTTAAAAAAAAGCCAGATCCATCTCATTAACTCTGTCAACTTTCTACCCTCTCAGAAATCTATTAAGAATTTTGTCAGCGTAGGAAATATGAGAGAGCATGGTTGCCTTAAAAATGACTGAAACCACACAATAGCTTCAGCTTATCATCTTCGAGGAGATATTTGTAGTAGTCTAATTGTGGATGTCCTTTTCTCACCCCCTTACTAACGAAGCATTATGTGTACATAAGTGAATCAGATGGTCAGAAGGCTCATTTCATACCTCATGAGATAGCAACAGGGTGATTGGGATGGATCCTGGAGATTCACAGGGATACTTTTGGGTAATATACTGAAAAGTCGGCATGGTGTCTTCATCTGCTGGATCACCCGATAACTTTGATCAGACCTCCACTCTTTCTGTCCACAATCAACAGCAGATGATAAATGAGTCTTTAAAGGGGATTTATGATTCACAGGAGGCTCTATAGCCTTTCTTTTCATTCTCAGAGGCAGTTAGCCAATGGAAGCTGAAGGAAGAAATTGAGAATGTGGGAGCACATAAGGCTGGTGAACTGCCTAAGGCCGCATTACAATTGACCATCCTGCAAGAAGGGCTCCGTAAGGGAGTTAGTAAGGACCAGTTCCTGTCGTGGTCAACTGACTTGGTGGGAGATCTAATGATGCAGGCATTTGAAAGTGGTGCTCCGGATCAGGTTTAGTCTGACAAGGATGAACTGACAGGGGATCCTGAGGGTGTGGAGATTGATCCTACTACTAGTGAGCACCATCCCAAGTCCCTGGAAACAACACTCAGACCTTCTAAAGCCGGTGTGAATGCTGTAATGCTGCTGACCGCCATGGCCTATAGGGCACCTTGGAGTCCGCTTGTATGGGTCACAGTGAGCAGATATTAACCTTAATCTACAAGCTCATTTAGACATACAGAGATGAGAACTGAAAGGGCAATCTATTGTCAAAAACTACCCATCTCAAAACACAGGTTTTGTTGCATAAATTATCTAAAAATACGTACATCTTACAGACCTGAATCACAGAAATGGAAACAAGACATAGTATTCTGGAGGAGGTTGTCCATAGTAACTAATCTAAAAAGGAACTACAAGGGGTCAAATTAGAGAATGTATCTTCTAGATTGGAGGACATGGAAACAAGTCTCCATAGAAATGACTTATGGGTCCTTGGGATACCGGAGGGTAAAATCAATTATAACAACAAGAATTATTTAGCAGTGACTCAGTTCAAGCTACGGATTTGATTAAACAATGGACACAGCCTGTAACATCAAAGGCGTCTAGGAGTGAGGCATTATAAGGCTTTATAATGTAATGATCATGCATTACTTTTAAGTTGCTCCATTGCCCTCAATCTCTTATATTACTTTTCTGCATTATTTTTTAATTGTGTTGTTCTCTATTCCTCTTATCTTTCTTCTTTTTCTGCTCCTTTTTTTCTAACTGCTTCATTAGATGTGGCCTGCGGGGTTTCCCCCTTTAGGTATCCAACACTTAAGGGATCCACTAGTTTTATTTTTTCTAGTGTGAGTGGCAATGTGGGTGCTGTGTGGAGCATGGGGGAGTAGGGACAATTTGGTTTAGTTATATTTTTGTGAGCTATTTCGGGCAGGATAATTAGGTGAAAAAGGTCTAGAAGGTAATAAAAGAACAGGTTGTTCTGAAAAGAAGGTCAGTTGTGTCAGAGGTCAAGACTATGCTGTACATATGTATATAACGAATAATACTATTAAAGCTGGCACCCAGGATCTTCACATCCTGAGCTGGAATGTTTTAAAAAAAAATCTTTTTATTGAAACATAACAGCTCCATTAAAATACACATCTGATAGCAGTGGGAGTGCATCGGTACAGTTACATCACACAAATATAAAATCACTTGGCGAGATCCATGTTGGCCGACCCCCATAGCCTGAGCTGGAATGTTAAGTGTTTAAGATCTACTAAGAAAATTGCCCTAGTTTAACCCCTTGTGTGCTGATGACGGCTCCCATCCGTCATGCATTACAGTGCTCCTGTGCTGATGACCCCGCGATCGGAATGTCCAGTACAGGAGCGGAATTCTGGCCGCGGGCAAGGGGATAAGAACTTCTCTCTCTCAAACCGCATGTCATATGTTTTCAAAAGATGCATTTATCCCCAAAAGAAATACATGAGCTTCGCAAACTTGGTTATGCAGTTCTGATATTGGCATGAATTGATGCTCCACAGTGAGGTGTTGCTCTCTTGGTCTTAAGTCGGGAGTGGGAAGTTGATAATGCTAGGGTTGACCATGGCGGCACCTGGTTGATAGCTCAGGTAAGGAAAAGGTGAGTGCAGTTTACTATTCAATTGTTTATGGTCCTAATTTAGATTACCCATAGATATATCATTTTCTGTTAGGGGTGCTCCATCAATGGCCTGAATTATGAATAATATGTGGGAATTTTATCGCGATTTTGCAGCCTGGGTTAGATGCTTTTCTGGTTGAGTCATATGAAGAAACCTGTAAGCATAAATCAAGGGGCTTGGTTTTGGAAAGTGGTTTATGAGTAGTGATAAACAGGCACGGCCCGTGCAGGGCGTTATACCGGGCAGGTGACGTCAGGCGGGTGAGGGTCATGGTGGGGGATTGTAAAATGCGGGATATGGACAATTACAGGGAAGTACCGAACAAAAAAAATAAAACAAATTTCGTTACCTGCGCTGCATTGCCAAATGTGATGCAGCGCGGGCAACAAAATTCGTTGTTTTTTTTCCGGTACTTACCTGTAATGGTCCATATCCCGCATTTTACAACCCCCCACCCTTACCCTCCCCCGCATGACGTCACCGCCCCGGTATAACGTCCTGCACGGGCCATGCCTGGTGATAAATAGGGACCTACAACTAGTAATAAGGTCATAAACACAATAAAAGGCTCAGTCAAGGTCTCAATAATTATTTCCCTTGCTCAACCCTTGGTAGTTGGCCACGAGCAAGCAGGCTTAACTTAGGAGACAGGTATGTAAAGCATTTAAAAACACCAAAAAATGTAATATGTAAGACACAATACACAATAATAATCCAACACCAATCTATAAAAATAGGGTGCATATTCTATGACCAAATAGACACTTAAACAACAAAAATCCAATGTAGGGAACCAGCGAAATGATTTTTTAAAGATTAAAAGTCAAACTTGCACTTAGAAGAAAAAAGGCTCTCAAAGGGTTCAGAAAGTTTGTGCTGGATCAGGACAAAAGTCCAGTGTTCAGGCTACCCACGATGTAACAATTTTACACTTCCAGAAGTATATCTTGAGGGAGGAAAGTGGTCCACAGCACTAGCCAAGTGTTCAGATTCACTGGTTTGCTTCCTGGGGTCTGGGACTGCAGCTCCTGCAACGCACCTGGCCAACACATGAGATCTTTGAAAAAGTTGCTCCAAACATCTCCAGACGTCTGGAATACTTCTCCCTGGAGTTCCTTTAGTTGGTTTAAAGCGTCCAAACCACCAATCCAAGAGTATAGAAGCTCTGAGATGGTCCTTGGGATGTTCGGACTACAATGTCCACAATGCACCCGACCAAATCCTTAAAAGTCCACTGGATCCACTCCAGGATAGGGAGTTCTTGGTGGAGCTGATGCAGGTGGGCTCTGTTGACCTGTAGCTTTCAGGGCGTCCCCTGTTCAATTCTTGTGAAGTCAAGCAAAGTTCTTAGGGCTGTAATACCAGATTGTATAGCAGATGCATTCCTTCAGAGTGCAGTCCTTTGGGGCAGGTCAGGGTTCCAGCAGGGCAGTCCTTTTTCTCCTTGCCTTTTCAGGCAGTAGATTTGTAGCTCATGTATACCTATTTCTTTCAGGGACTCCCCACCCCCCAATACTTCTGAAGTAAGGCAAACTCCTTAGAGCTGTACTTCCAAAGTGAGCAGCAGGTGCAATATTAATTAGTGCAGTTCTCTTGGGATGCAGACCAGCGATTCCAGTAGGGCAGTTCGTCTCCTGATTTTTCCAGGTAGGAATCTGAGTTGCTTGGCAGCTCTCCCATATTTATTCACAGTTCCTGGTGATAATCAGGGGGGCACCCCTGACCAATTGGTTGTAGAGTGCCAACCTCCAACAAAATGTGGCATATTCTTGAACCAGAAACCACTTTTCTTCCAAAATCCAAAATGGAGTAACTCTCTCCTGGAGGGTTAGATCTAGCTAAGCATAACCCACAAGTGTGGCTGATATTTTCTAGCACTCCCCTTCTAGTCACTCAACTAATCTAATTGCAGGGACTCCTGTGTGAATGGGAATGTAGGATGCGGGGGTGAGCCTGTGCTGTCGTTAAGTGTCAGTCTCCTTTTAAAGACCCGTTTGGCCACTCCACCCCATCCTACCTTTTGCTTCTGCAGTTCTCCTCCCACAGGAAATCCTTTCTCTTTCTAGGAGGCCACTTCACAGCTCATTAATACAGCTTGGCTCAGCCTGCCATAAGAAGGCCAACCAGGAGTGGGCAGTTCAAAGGGTGTATTTTGGCTGACAGAAAAGAAAGTTCTATAACTATTTTTTCTGCAATAGTTATAATGAATCTCTCAGTGGAAAGTTGTTGGATTCATCATAACTATCATTTTGAGTCTTTGAATGACATTTCTAATGTACTCCTGTCAATTTTTATACTTGAATAAGATATTCCAATGTTAGCCTACGGAGCTAGTTTTCTACAATGGGGAAAACTAAATTGGTAGTTTTTCCTCACCAGGGCTTATAAAACATATTTTGAGTGTTCCCTCCTTATAGTTAAAAGGCACCCTACCCCTGGTGAACCTAGTGGAGACCTTAGGGATAACTTATAATAATATGTAAAGATTAGGAAGTATGAAATTTTGGAAGTACCTGTAAATCCAATCGAATTTGTACATCAATGAATGTAAAGGCGACCTAAAAAGCAGTGCTGCTTTTAAAATAACAGCAGGCAACACAGTAGTGCACACTTAGGGGCTGATTATGATTGTGGAAGGACCACCACCGCAGGGCCGGCAGTGGCAACCACCGGCCCTGCGGTGGCGGTCCTTCGCCATCGTACAGATATTTCCCACGGCCAGATGGGATGGCGGTGGGAACATGAAAGCTTTTGCCACGGACGTAAAGACCACGTGCCGCCAGCAATCCTCCCAATTGCCTAGCGGACGGTCTAGGGAGCCCAAAATGGTGCAGTGCCTAGCAGGCACCTTCCACCTGATTAGAATGCCAGCATTAACTGGCCTTTCCATGGTGGCACTGTAGTCATGAATAGGTATACAGTATTTTGCCACAGGGCCTGTTGCAGTCCCCGAGGGGGTTGAGGGTGGCTGGCTGCACTTGCGGGGTACCTATGGTACCCCCCTACATTGCCCTGCTCAAGGTGGCAGGCACCGCAGGGTGCGTGCCACGTTGTGCGTCACAATACAAAACATGGTATTTTAACATTGTGTATGGTGCTGCAGCCAGTAGCACCGTCTGCAATGTTAACCTAGCAGGATGCAACCACCAGTGTGGTGGGTGCATCCTAATATGGCGGGCGGGATGGGCTCACCTATGGCAGATAGTCCCAGCTCTGCAGGGATTGCCCCGCCATCCTAATAGGCCCCATAGTGCATTAAGTCTACCAGGCCTCTAAACCTACATGCCCTATTACAAACTAGGAACTTACAACTAGGCTATCATAGCTAATTGTAATGATACCTAATTACCATGTGCTTTTATTCAGAGCACAGGCCCAGTGTCTGGTTAGCAGAGTCCAGGGTGCAATCAAAATCAGAAACCAGCATCTAGTATTCAAAATGGGGGCAAAAAGGGGAGGGACATTGCAAACAAGTCCGGTTTTCTCACACTTGGTTATTCAGATTATGAAGACATACTTTTAATGGATGTACAGCAATATTGCCACCCATTAGAGTATTGCTTCACATACTACTCTGCCCCACACAAATCGTTATCGCTGATTGATATGTTCCTGGTAGATAACACTTTGGCTTCAGGCTTATCTATTCACCTTAATCCACAGGTAGTAACACACCATAATGTGCTTTGATAGGAAACTCCTTTAAGTTATGCACTATATTAAAAGTATGGAAACCATACTTGCACAGTTTTATAGAGATTAATTTGGGAACTGCATTTATTCTACTGGTTTGGGATGCATTGAAAGACTTTTTCCAGGAGCATATGATGATTTTCAGTATTGGGAAATGTTGGAAATAGAAACAGATGGAGGTAGAGATTTGTGGTTGTTGCCTGCATTGGGAATAGAACAAGCTAACTGTATCATTCATTATCCTGCTGTCGGATCTTTATTGATTTATGAACAACGTATTGCCACGTAGACTTCAATTAAAAAGAAGATATGGGATAATGCTAATAAAAAGATCCAGGCATATCAGCTTTACCGGTTTGACAATTGCAAAATATTGGATGCAGGCTTGGTGTTCAAACTTCAAAACAATGTGAACATGTTCTTTAACTGGGATTGATCATACTTTTATGAGTCAGGTGAGGGACATACAACGGATCACTGACTGCATATTTCATATGTGTCTTGAGGTCTGACTGCTAGTATAGTAATTAATAGGGGCACTGGGCAGGGTAGTTTTTTTCAACCCTTCTTATTGCTCTATATGTAGACTCTCATACAAATTCTGAAATATCTTTCAAATCGCTTGGATTGATTAAAGACGTTGCTGAGCATTTTTTACATATATATATGGTTTTTAAACTTATTATTGAAAAAGCTCTATTTGTAACCAACGGCTCAGATATGTGAACAGAACCCCATTGGTTAAGTTTGATGGTATATTTAGAGTACATGTGACCCTTACTATGGTGATATCAGAGGGGATTGCAGCATTCTAAAATAGTTGTTCTGCCTTGCTAGTTATATAATTTCAGAACTGTACCCTTATATCTGTCTATGAGTTGTATCATAATGTGGAAGCCAGTTGGCAAAAATGTATCTGAGGATATTGAAAGCTCCAATGCTCTACCCAAACTTTACAGCTACCACATCCGGAGGGTAGTGTGGCATTGCCTGCTTTATGGCTATATTTTTGGGCAGTGTTTACTTTTCAATTATTTACTATTATGGGTGGGCTAGAGTGCCCCCTGGGGCAATTTTATCTCACTATAAAGGATGAGACAGATTACAAAGCTTTGAATTACTTATATGGTACAGCATATTTTAAAGGTAATTTATTTAAGGCTCTAATGGTTTACCACTCCCTAATCTCCCAGAAACATTATTTTTCAGGTTTTTCTTTCACTTACTGGCAGGCTTGTAATTTACATGTCCTCACGGTTAAATAAGTGGAGCATAAGCAGGATTCTCGTTTCGTTTGTTGTGCTACATGGGAGGCTGATGATTCTCATATCTTTGCAGTATGTCCAACAATAAGAAATTATTAGAATGTTGTTTTCAAAAAGATTAGATGGATTGGTGAGGGGGCATATGCTTGGGATACTAAATGGATAATGGTTGGGCACTCCCCAGATATTGCTCCTTGCTTTGTGGCATCTAAACAATGGCAATCAGATTGGCCAGGCTCTGTCCGGTGTGAAATTGGCTTCAGAAAGAACCATTTAGGCCGTTGCAATGGTGGCTGGTGTTTGTTACCCTCTGTGGCTTAGAAATTGTGGTTCTCAAAAGCGATGCACATAGAGCAAAGTTTCTTTGAATCTGTGATCCCTGATGGTTGTGCAAGCTGTTCTCTGGATATGATCCTGGCTAGTAAGTTTAATTGGCTCCTCAGGGTTTATGGGCCATGCTTCTAGGACATGGGATGCCTGCATAGAGTTATTATTGGTTGCCAGCTTAACACAAAGGAGCATTGTTTGGTGCTTCTGTTTAATATATGAGATTTTATTTTTGACACACAATGCACTTTATAATACATATTAGTTTTTCAACTCTTCTGCTTTGGACCAATTTATCAATAAAAAATGAAAATCTGACTTACACACATAATTGTGACACACATCTGCATTTTATGCAGGGTTCACTGACACATCATCGATGTCACAAATATCGACTCCCTATAATGAAACAGATAAGTACAAAAATATCATCATCATCATTGATAACTTTATTTCGGTCAAATGACCATAAAAGTGCACATAGAATACATCAGAGCAATAAAACAATAAATAGTCATAAAAGGTTAAAAGAGAATTAAACTACAAGTTATCTGAATGCGAGAAATAAAAGCAATAAGTGCAACAATTAGGTTAAAACGGTTTGCCTCCTACGCCACATACTAAATAAATAACAAGAAACAGCAAACACAATGGGAGGATGGGTATCGTAGGTCAGTATCCTGCAGGCCTGTGTAAAATGCAGGAATCCCAAATTCTTACAAATAGGAATCAGCCAACATTTTCTAATTGCAGAGTAGGCAGGGCAAAAAAACAATACATGAGTTACATTCTCCTTTTTATAACTACATGCAAGGCAGACTTTGTTATCAAATAAATAATAATGATATAAAAAATATAGTTGTACAAAATATCGATTTATATATATATATATATATATATATATATACAAAAGAATAAATAATAAATATATTAAAAAATACAATGAATTTTAACAAAATAAAATAAATTTGACATACATTTTAACAAAATATAACAAATAAAATTTATTTAATAAAGTTAAGCACACAAACATAATAATTTGTACATATATGAATATATATATATTTACTTTAAAACAATTAATAAACTATTCATTTTACTTTTTTTATATGTTTAAAAGTATATAAAAAAGTTAAAATATATATGCATTGAATAATTGAAACTATGAGGAAAAGAAATTCTACAATAAATTAAAACATGAAACTATTAAAAAATATATGAACTTAAATTTCCCAATACAGTCAGTGCAACAGTAGGGCAAGTGTTTGCTAGCGGAGGGGTAAAATTTACTATTCCTACTCCATTGTGTACAACAGTAGGGAAAATGTTGGATAGCGGAGGGGTACATTTGCTATTCCCACTCCATTGTGTGCAACAGTCGGGAAAGTGTTGAATACTGGAGAAGAAAATTTACTATTCACACTCTAGACAGTTCAAAAATAAAAACAAAAAAATATTTCAAAAACAAAAATGATTATAAAAATAAATACATAAATAAATATGCAAAAATGTTCAAAATTAAAATATAAATCTATGTATTATAAAAAAAAACTATATAATAATAATAATTCAATATGACAAATACCTACAAATCATATCATATGTAAAATAAAATTAAAATAAACTTTCAATATTTTTAACTAGAGAATATTTACAAACAAAAATATTGATTATTACATTTTTTGATTTATTTACTACCCTATAACACCACACAAATCACAAACCACTTCTAAATTTAAAAGAAAGCACTTCCATAATTAACATAATTAATTACCAATTAAAGAATTTTTTCTAAACTAATACAAATTAATTAACTACCCAGACTTTAACTCTATAATCCCCACAATACTGACCTAAATTAATCTTTAAAATAATAAATTACATGATTAAACCTTATTTTAAAATTAAAAACTATTACTATTGAAAAACTAATTATAAAGTAAGTAAAATGTATGTAATACCCACATTTTTCCACTATAAAAGTGAAAACACCACACACAAAAATAATCAATTAACCAAAATAAATATCAATTAAGTAATTAATAATAATTAACAACTATATAGTCATTAATTAACAAATTACTTCCCAACCTTTACCACTATAAACCCCACAAGAAACACCCAAACATAATTACACAATTTCCATATTTAATTTACAATTAATAAATTAATATTAGTTAACATCTAATTATGAATTAATTAAACATAAATTACTTTCCACAGTTTACCCCTATAAACCCCACAACCTGCACCTACAATTAATTACACAATTGCCATAAATAATTTAAAATACATTATTTAATGCCAATTAACAAATAAATATTAATGAATGAAAAATAATTACTTCCCACCCTTTACCCCTATAAACCCCAAAACACACACCAAAAGTTAATTGCACAATTACCATAATGAATTACCAATTAATGCATTATTATTATTTGACAACCAATCATTAATTAATAAAAAATATTATTACATTCCACCCTTTAAGCCTATAAACACCAAAAAGCACACCTAAAATTAATTACAAAATGACTTTAAATATTTACCAATTATTTAATTAATATTAATTAACAACCATTTATTAATTGCGTAATAATAAATTACTTTACACAATTAACACCATAACATCTCAATTAAATAAATGTAATACATACAAATTATCATTAATTTACTTCCCACCCTATTCCCCAATAAACCCACCACAAAATGCAAAATTCAATTAAAATAAAATTAATATCTACTAAAAATGTAACACATATATTAACAAATATAAACAATTCTTAAACAAAAAAATACATCACATACATTTAAAATATGTACTACAATACATAACACTAATTAAAAAATCGATATTTTAAACAACTATATTTTTGAAAACAATATTAAACACTTCAATATTTTTAAAATCAATATTACTTACCTTGAGTAGATATTCTTGCCCACGATATTTCTTACTCACGATATTTATGACTCGATATTTCTGTCATTCTACATTAAAAAATCAATATTTTGACATCACACCTATATGAAGCATCTCCTCTGTGTTGTCAATGCAAATTAGGACCAACATTCTTTCATTATATTTTTATACATTTTTATACATGCATTTTCAAAAAATACAAGTAGACCAATGCCATCTCAAGGAATATTGTTGCCCATTTCCAACTGATTCAAAACATTATTGTGCCAGACAAACTTAACATAGGTGCTCACTTTTAAGAAACAGGGGCAATCCAAAGCACCCAAAATCTCAAATTGACAGGTGTCTACTAGCCAACCAGTGGCAAAAGAATGCTTAGAGCCTTGATTTGGAGTGTGTAGAACGGTTAATCTGTTGCAGAAGCGATGGAGAACGCTTTACATCATACCCATTTAGAGTCAGGGTAACTTTCAGTATGTCAGCGGCAAAGACTATTCCCTCTCTGCTGCTGACTAGACCATTGACTGCCAGATGTAGTAAGTGACCTCAGGGGTTTTGTTTGCAGTCCTTTTGCTTATTTAGAGTGGGAGAACACATGGCAAGTTTTTACTTTTACTTACCACCAACAAAATTACAAGTGAAAGTACGAACATTTCAATGACCCTCAGGCCCTGGGAGAAAACTACCAAGGCATGGGGTCCATTGTTTTTTTTTCAAAATGAAATTCCTGTCAACATTATGGAGCCGTACGGCACACTTTCAATGCACTGACAGAAATCGCCATGATTGCTATTGCTAAAGTAAAACATATCAGCTGGAGCAGCGGACATCTCTAAATATGGAGTATGGTTACTCAGTCAGAGCGTAAACTACTCTGTTGTTGGGACAGAATAACTACACTCTAAGTCAAGCCCTTAATTAAGCACTTATAATGTAACTTTGTTTGTGCTTTCATCTAGGTTTTTTGCCTTGAAATAATATTTTACATGAAAGTCTGTGTCTAACCCACCTTTTACGGAGTGTAGGAAAGACACACAATAAGACATATCTATAATTGGAACTTTAATTACCAGATATTCACAACCACTGATAAACTCCCCTTCACATAACATATCTAGGATTCTTGGGGGAAATGGGATACAAAATCACTCTGGAAACAGTAACAAAGACACTGAGTAAGCCATGCAGTGGTCATAATGCTATCAGGACAACAACCCCTCCCCCTGTAGAAGGGGCGGTAAGGGGAAACTGTGCGGGTACCTCATGGAGGGCAAGGAGGGGAAGAATGAGCAATGAGGCAAAGGAAAATAGATGTATAGTGTGAGATATGGTCCTCTGAGACTCAGCACATGTAATAACCCTCTATGTTGCAGCAGTAGTAACTCTGTACATGAGGAGGGCCTTACATTTTACCAAGTTTAACTTGTAGCCTGATATCCGGGAGAAATCATCAATGGTGGACATCTCTACAGTGATGAAGGACCCTGGTGAGACAAGAGGAGCAGAATGTTGGCTGCATAAAGGAGGGGTTTGACCTTTCTGGCCTCTGTGGATATGACCCCAACTCCCTGTGACAGGGAGAGCCTCATTGCAAAGGGCTCAAGAGCCAACACAAAGAAGATAAGTGAGAGGGCGCATCCCAGTCCTGTGCCTTAGCCTTAAGATGCGTCTCATTTGGGTGGTCTGGTGGCATCGGCAAGCAGATTAACTCTCATGATTGTCTGGTGTGGCTAACAACCCCTGAGAACAATAGCTGACAGGGAGAGGGCTTGAAGTGTGGCATATAGTGCTGCAGGGATGTGTCCAGTGTTTTCCATCTATAGTAGCACTTACAGCTATTGTGAGAACAACTCATTTATCCAAGCCAAACATGAGAAAGATGATCTGGTCACAAGGGGAGGAATCGATGCTTACTGACTTTCCATCTGTACTCAGGAACAAAGCTGGCCAAGAGACTGCCTGGTCAATGGAATGCTGGAGAGGGAGGAGGTTAATTGGCCAGTCTAATGAGAAAGTCAGTTGCTAGCAGTCAGTAGGTCTGATCCCTCATTGGATGTCACTTGAACCGTGGAATCAATCACTTAGGATCCAATGTAACAGACAGCAGCCAGACAACTGCAGGTAGCAGAGTATTGAAGCATAGACCATGGAGCAGCCAAGGCACACTGCACAGATTGGGAAGGCCACACCAGGTTCTCATGCTACTCCGCAGCCAGGTTCTCATATCCCAAAACTGTAGCCTGATCATCCGCTGATGTCCAATAGATGTGCAGGATCTAACAACATGCATCTGCGGTATGTTGGGTTAAGGCAAGTAACAAATGACCTGCTTGCATAGTCGATTCTGGGTCCCCCAACACTCTCTTCTTAGTCCTCTCCACCCTCCAGTAGTATGAGTCACTTCACTGGGGCCACTCTCCAGATCTTCCATGTGATCTGATGGAGAGCTGTCCCTACCATGGGGTGGATACTGGTCCATGTTAGTCCTTAGGGTAATGGCCCTTGGCCTTCACTGTACATCTGACTATCCCGGCTGCAGTAGACAGCCGCTGCCTCACACTATTCACAGTATGATTAGCAGACATGCATCATCAATTATGGTGGGATCCTTTGTTTGGCAGTATAAACACAAAAATCTGAGTTTACCTTTGTGAATCAGGACATTTGTCTCTCTGGAGCATTTACCAGTGACGGATGAATTCTACAATTCCTATGAGTCCACTGAACGCTGACGTTGGAAAAGGTGGCGGTCATGTTGAACTCCTTAGGGAAAGGTTTCCTCATGATTCATGTGGCCTTGCTAATCAATTGCTAGACTTTGTTAGTGCATTCAGGCCTTGATATTGGAACCTGTGGAAGTCTTAGATTTTGTTGCTTGGAGACGTAATCTATGGATTATTCTCTGCTGCGAACTGAAAAGTTGAAATACAGTGCCTAATAGACTTTGTTCAAATACTGAACTATATTTTCAGACATGACTTTGTGTGGAAAAGGAAAGGTTCTTTTTCATCTTCAAAGACTATTGTTATATTCACAATGTACATGTATTAGATAAGGCAGCAGTGGGTACCAGGAAAATGATTAAGAAGTATCAGACTGATTGATAAATTCTGATGAATGTTTATTATGCTACAATGTATGAAAAGGCATAAATGTATGATTGTATATCATCACTACAGATAGTATATTAACAGTATATAACAAAAGGTAGTTACTTTACTAGCAGGTAAAGCAAGAGTTTTGCCAAAATGTTTAAGTAACATCAGATTTATGGATAAATATTTCTGTGGTACAATACAAACAACACCAGGTAACTCATGTTATTAGTTTATTGCACAAAACATGGAATTGTGATGACTTCATGATTAGTTAACATCAGTATAAATCAAAAAGCAAATAAATGGGGATTTAGAGATGACCAAAAACTGGGACATATTTTAAATTCAACAGGATGCCTACACTAATGCTGAAGAAAGAAACTCCAGTGTCTGTTCATTTGACACAGCAGTTTACCTCTTCTTGCACTATTAAACTTGGAAGGCAAATATGTGGTAGTAGAAAGACTTGTTACAATTCTTTTATCAGCTCAATATTTTTTTACAAGCTTGATGGACAATGCCCTAGAGGAAGACACAATGGCCGATCGGGGTTGCATCACTTTTGTGGCTCATGCCTGACGCAATATCTATTTTAGCATTTACTAGACCATACAAACCACTTTGCGTAGTTTAGTAAATTCAAAGTAAAGCAAGGTAGCGCTTTGTGTTACTTAGTGGTACTTTGCGTCAGATTGCATTATATGGGTAGAGCATAGGTATTTTGATGCAAACTCAGATAACCAAAGACTTGCACATCTGGGTTTGAGCCTAAATGGTGCGCCTAACCAACAGAGGCATAAATAGGAGAAATATGTGTATTTCTCCTCGTTATTACCTCTTTAAATATGTTCTGTATTCTGCAATACATATAGAAAGAGGAATATGCCTTTAAGGTTTGTTTATGTGCAGGAAGATGTAGCTTCCTGCACAAAATTAATCCTGTCCATAACACAGACACACTTGCAGTATGCTGCAAGGGCGCCTGAGTTGGTGCTAGAAAGCACACAGTGTACCAGCGCAATGTTAGAGCAGTTATGCTTCAAATCTTTGTAAATATGGGGCATTTCTGCTCTCCACTTCTCACGCAAAGCAAATTCCCTTGCTGCACGGTGTTGGTAAATCAATTGTAAATGTGCCCCAAATTCTGTTTATTCTTTATAATGTGTACGTTCAATTACTATATTGGCCTCTGTAGAAACTCTCCGCTAGGTGCTGATACAAAATGTCCAAAAATATGAACCACAAGACCATCCATCTAGCCAATTAGGTGGCACATTTGGAAACTCCATTCTCAAATTCTGCTGTACTTTTAATGCAGCAGTCCATATATTTTCAGACTGTGCCGCACGAGATGAGATTGGGATGAATCATGTACATTTATTTTCGGTAGTATCGAATCTTTGCTGCCTCTCCAGCTAGTGGAGGAGGGGTCTGATTTAATGTTCCATGACACAAAAACATAATTTATATCTGGGACCGTGACTAAGCCAACCTGGGACCCCAATTTCCAATGAGCCACAACTGCAGACGTTAAGTAACACTGGCACAGAGTGATGAAAGATGACAATGCCAGGTCAGATGGATCCACACAGAAATCTTTCATTTATAAAAAGAGAAATGCCTTGGCAAAGAAAGGTTAAATTGCGCCCCTCCTTTTTGCGGCCTTCTATGATACAACCTGTGTACTAATATGTTGAACACAAAATCTCCACTCACAAGGAGTCATAGAACGACCTGCCTAATTAATATTAATCAGGCAGTCAGTTATTTGGAACCCCCCTACGATTGGCTGCAAAGACAGAGACAGAGGCCTGTAAGGATCAGCAAGCAGACAACGATCAAGGTATTTGCTCTCTCAAACTAGAATCTTTTTTTAAGCATCCCATGATCCTTAAAGGAACAAGAGCAGCTTTGAACAAACATTTTCTATTGGGCCTACTGCTTGTTCACCCTCAAGTCACCCAATTCTATTTTTAAAGAAGGTTACCTTTGCGATCCAATTACCACCATCTTTGAGGTGTTAGTAACTGATTAATGGTTTGGGACTGCAGTTCGTGGGCCATTGATGCATGCCAAACCGAATCATACATCGGAGGAAATGCCCCTTTCATTTTTTTAAATATATTTTTATTGGCTTTCAAACAAACGCATCCAAACGTACACATGATACACAGGCCAACAGATACCCATGGGCATTAACAGTCTCTGCTCACAGTCAAATGCAAAATACATATCCACAAATAACAGGATTTCGTAATAGCCCCCAAGGAAAGAACACTGTGACATTGCAGCAATAGTCAATATGAAATGAGCGACATATGAGCAATATCATAACCTTCAGTCAAAAGGACACAAAAACAAAACAAAACTAAACCCCCTACCCTCCTATCCCTCCCCCCATCTCGGCCTGTCGATCAAAGAAATCATTGTAACAGCATCTGGTTAGGGCACAACAATTCGCAAAACAGATCTCAAGGGATATACATCAAGGAACACCACTTTTATGGTAATAGATATTGTTAAATGTATGAGCGGTAGAGACAACCAGGTGTGAAATCTATACATCAATATATATCAGGGCGAACCAGCCGGGGTACTTGACACAGAGTTCACATCCAACGATTCATCCAGGGCTTTCAGTAACATCATCAGCGCCTCCCAAGCCCTTCTTGCGGCCTCTAAAGCTTTGTCGCTGTTCGCTCTGCAAGTCAACTGCAATCTAACTGTGCCCTCACAGTCTGCCCATCTAAGGAGATCAGCCCTCCACCTCTGAACGCTGGGGCCCATCTAGACTTCCCATGCGCTATAATGTCTTTTTTGGCCAGAAGAAGACCCAAGGACAAGAATTTGCTAGTGATCTTGGATGAGTGGGTAAACCAGCGGAGCAAATAAGGACCTATAGCGGGTTCTAATTTCCTTTCAGTAATATCACACAATAGGGAAACCATTATTATTATTATTATTATTATTATTATGCGTTCTTATATAGCGCTCGATTACCCGTAGGCATCTCGGCGCTTGCCTTGGGAACCCGTCCTGGCTTCCCCAAGGTGAAAGCCAGGCATCCCGCCGCGGGGGGGCCATAGTGGAGATTAAGCAGGCTAATGCCCAGAGCTGCAGAGTGTGAACCCGTGATTCGAGTAGGCACCGAAACGAGAATTATCGAGTCCGTGGATATTTGGGCTCAAGACCCTGCCGCGTCGGGAATTGAACCCTGGTCCCGGGTCTGACCTCTGCTTCAGGGTCTGCCTCCTCTAACCAGTGAGCCACACTTCTCCACATCTCCATCTCCTCCCAATACGTCCCCAGCAGGGGCAGTCCCACAACATATGGTGGAAATCCGGGCCCTCCGGGTTGCATCGCGGGCACCGCACTGCATCCATATCAAAGTATGTGTTAATTTTAGCCGGGGTGAGGTACACCCTATGCAGTATGAAAAAGTGCACCAGCTGGAAACAGGCATTTCTAGAACTTTTCCACACACTTTCCACCAATTCAGCCCACACCTTCTCTGGGATTTCTTTGCCTAAGTCCTCCTTCCATTTCTGCTGTAATTCCTGCAGCGGAGTCAGCGCCTCGCACATCATACGCCTATATAGGCAAGTAACTGCCTTAAAGGTCCCTGCCACCATTACAATGTACTGACATGTCATGGAGGTCTGTGGTTCTGACAACCCTTCACTCCAACGCTTTTGGAAGGCCGAGATCAGGGCTGAGTGAAGCAGAAAATCCCCACGGGGAAAGACATATCTGTCCTACTGTGCATTAAAAGGGAGGAGGGTGCTATCCTCATAAAAATCCCCTAACATATGTAGTCCTTTCTCTCCCCAGTCAGCCAACGCAGTCCATTTGCCTCGATGTGGGAGTACAGCACATATGACTAAAGGGATCTCTGGGGCATAAGAACGGTCAATCCACGCACTCCGCTGACTCTTGTTCCAGCAAAGCTGAAACATCCGTAGGTCATTAGTGAGCGTCTGGAGCCGTAATGGCTGCTGTAAGATAATACGGGACAGCACCTGATCTGAGACCCACCCTCCATCCCGCTCGGCCGGACCCCGAAACTCCAGCGCCACTGCTTGAGTAAGCCACTGCAATAGGACTGCCAGATAGTATGTCTCAAAATCAGGGGCCGCCAGCCCGGCATCAGCTTTTGGCCTCATTAGCATTTTCTTTGCCACCCACCGCCTACCAGCCGCCCAAAGATAACCTGTGATCATTGATTGTAATTGTTTAAAAATCGACGCTGGTATCCAGACTGTCAGAGTTTGAAAATAATAAAATAACCAAGGGAGAGCCACCAGTTTAAGTAGGGCCACTTGACCTGCCACATAGAGAGGTAGGGTCCCCAAATTTTCAGGTTGCCCCTAAGGCTCCGAATAGCTCTAGCCACATTGCCTTCCAACAGGTCGGCTGGCATATGATAAACGAGGGTTCCAAGGTATGGCAAACATCTACACTCCCATTGCACACCATCTGTGTAGGAAGGCCCCCTCATCCAATGGGGCAATAGGGAACAGACAAGACTTCGCCCAATTCACCTTCCCAAAACCGCCTCAAGATCCTGGAGCAAGCTCCGACAAGGGCGTCAGTTGTGTTTGCTAGAAACATGAGCAAATCATCAGCATAAAGCGCAATGTATTGAATAGAGCCACACACATTAAGCCCCGAATAGCATCGCCCCAACCGGGCCTGAGCCGCTAGATGTTCTATGGCAAACAACGGAGGGGAGAGCGGACATCCCTGCCGCGTCCCCCGGCTCACAACGCACAACTCTGAGATCAGACCACCCGTCTTAACCAGAGCAGTAGAAGATTTATAGAACAACGCCGTCCAAGCAACAAAAGTATCGCCCAAACCTAACCTGCGCAGAACTTGAAACAGGTACGGCCATTCTAGGCTGTCAAATGCTTTGTCTATGTCAGCCGAGAAAATGGCAGCTGATGCCGAAGTCAGCTTCCAAGATATGCAGCCCCACATTGATAGCAGTGTACCGTGTTGGAATGAACCCTGCCTGATCTTTGTGCACTAATTACACCCTATACGGGAGCAATCCAGTCGCTAGGATCCGGCTCAATATTTTATAATGAGTGGTGAGCATAGAAAGTGGGTGATAAGCAGTCCTGTCCGAAGGTGACATCCCTGGTTTCAATGACCGGATAATGATGGCTTCACGGGTAGAGACAGGTAGCACACCCGAGCCCTTCACCTCATTATAAAGGGCTACTAATTTAGGAGCCATGGGATCAGTACAGGTCAGATAAAATTCGATTGGCAGTCCATCGGCCCCGGATGTCTTTTTCCTCGCCGTATGCTTTATTGCTCCCCTAATGTTATATCCTGACCTAAAAGGTCAGCCTGTGATGCATCAAGATGCGGAAGATCACCTGTAGCCAAAAACTCACCAAGGGCGTCATCATTCACCATCACCTTGCTCCGATAAAGGTCCGTATAGTATGAAAGAAACTGATCATTAATCCCCTGCTGGGAATATGTAAGTACCCCCATCGGACTTGATAATTCTAAAATGACCGTCCCTCTTCGGGCGGGTTGGCTAACCGAGCCAGCAATGCCCCTGATTTATCGTGTTCGCTCTATATATTTTTATAATCCAAACAACGCAGTCTTTCAACCTGTGCAGTGACCGCCTCCCTAGCCTCCAGTAATTCTTTCTGCCCAACAGGCTGTTCGAGCCGGGACCTTTCCGCTGCACGCAAACGCTGATCCGCAGTCTCTATATCTTGCAGTAATGTCTTACACACTCCCACCATATTGGCAAGACAGTGCCCCCTCATCACAACCTTAAAGACATGCCACTCCACTGCAGTGTCCGTATTCTCGAGAAAGTACTGAGTAAATTTGCCGCTTAAACCTGAGAAGCTCTGGGTTTCAGCGGCAAGTTGGAATTGCGGGGAGCACCTGGGGCCAATGAAACCTTAGGAATAGTGGATTACGATCTGACAATGTTCTAGTGAGGTATTTACTATGTTTAACTACCTTGTGTATGTCTGGGGAACACAGTATCGCATCTAGCACTACATGAAGTTCGTGTAACGCTGAAAAGAAAGAATAATCGTACTCTAATGTGACACGGGCCTTAGGTGAGGATCACACACTTGCAGAGGTATGCTGCTCTCCCAGGGATAAGTGATTGTGGCACTGTTCCTGTGCTTGGCTGCATTTGTGCTTGGATGGTCCCCAAAGTGGGCATGTCAAGGATGTGGAGTGGGATTCTTTATCCCGAGCTGTACATTTTTTGTTCAATTTGTGAGATGTTATGTAGCAGTGTGATAGGGGGTTTCAATGTGTCACTCAGCAGCACTTTAGGCCATGGTTTTTCCAGAAGGCCCATAAACATTGAAGGCTGCAAGCTGCAGAGACCCCCCTCTGCATGGTTGGGCTTAGTATACCCACTCTCACAGTTGGAATAATGGTGCTCTCAGTGGTCCAACTTCATCCCCTTTAAACTATTGGTAGGGGGTAGGAAGCAGCCTTGTTTATAAGCACATGGGTGGTGGTAACTCCATGTCCATACCTTTTACTGTGCTGCAGCAGCTTCAGTTACTGGGTGATTTCTTATCACTCATCCATATATTATGGACAAATTATGGACAATCATTTTCTTTTACAGTGCCGCTGAACGTATTTAAAAGAGCACAAGACATTTGACAGGTCATCCATTCCCTTGTAAAGTTTTTCCCAAAAAGTATTCTTTATAGCTTAATAATGGTTTGGTCGTGCTTACATGTGTGTTCCACAGAAGATATCCAAGAATCTAAAGAATAAAAATGGAATGGTAGATGGTGGTTGAAAAACGGGAATAATAACCCTATCTTTTGAATTGACAACATCGGGGCTTTCTTTACCTTTCTCCTACTACAGGAACACATCACTGTCCATTCCTGACAAAATATGAGGATACGCAAATAGTGTGAGATGCATATTCCACATGGGCACAGTCACCTTTTCATCACTTTACATTTGCAGTGCTTTGTGTCCACTGGTTTTATTGCATGTAATGTGCTGTATTTTGTATTGTGTGTCCATTATGGCTCTGGTATTGCACACCTCTTAATCAGAAGGAGGTAAACAAAATTTGTGGAATCATTCTGATGACTATGCATATATTTGTGCCACTGACAGGCACTAACCAGTAGGTGCAACAAGTCCAACGGGACCAAGTAAACCCCCACATTTTATATTTATTCCCACAAAATTAACCAGACTGGTATGGATAGGACTTTGCATATACAACAATAGGGATTACCTTTTGTCCTGACAAAAGCTGAGGAGCCTTTGATGCCTTAGATAATGACTGAAGCTTTGATACGTGGCCAATGGTACCTATGGGCATCTATACTAATTTTTAATCATACGTTAGACACCCAAATTAAAGCAAACTGGGAAATCCCTTAGGTATTTATATTTTTAGATTATACTCTGAGAAGAAATGTTCCAATTGCTCCCACCACCAGGGTTGTGAAGAACTATGTGACTCCTAAAGCTATGAACAATGCCCATGCTGCTTCTCCCGCTTGGTCTGAAGAGCTTTCTCAGTTTTTCATCAATAAAGTCAGGACTCTCCAACTGTCATTTTTTAGCCAGGTCACCTAGGTTTCCTTGGAGTCCCCTGACCGACGTATCCCATCTCCTGTTAAAGTCACCTTTTCCAGCTTTGCAGCCATATTACTAATGGACTGCCTGGGAGCTTTATCCACCCTTAAATCGGGTTTCCCTAGTGACCCCTACAATGTCAAACTCATGGCCAGTGCGGCTGTAGCTATTTACCCTTTTCTTAAACAGCTGATCAACACCTCTCTGACACTGGCCTATGTCCCCACTGAGTGAAAAAAGGCACTACTTATCCCTCTGATCAAAAAGCCGACTTTAGATCCTAACCTTCCGACTAGCTACCACCCTATTTCTTTGCTCCCTGCTGTTGCCAAAAAAGGCGAAAAGATTGATCAATAAGCAGCTGACTGCCTTTTGAACAGCATGGCCTCCTTCATCAGGCCCAATCTGCTTTCAGGGCTGCCTATAGCAAGGAGTCTTCCCTGGTGGAAATCACAAAAGCTATTCGCGAGACTGTGGATGCTGGGGTCAGGGCAGTTTTGGTCCTGTTGGACCTCTCTGCCGCTTTTGACACTGTCCCCCTTTCACTTCTTCTGGCCATCCTCAAGGAATTAGTCATTATTGGTGCCGCCAGTGAATGGTTGAAATCCTTCTTGGAAGGTAGAACCCAACAAGTGTAGATCCCTCCCTTCACGTCTACTCCCCAAGTTCCATTGACAGGGGTTCCACCGGCGTTGGTACTTAGCCCACTTTTGCTCAACTTATACATGACTCCTCTTATTCAGTTGACAGAAGAGCTAAGAGCTAAGGTTGTTGTCTCTGCCAGCGACACTCAACTCCTGTTCACTTGGAACAAATCTGAGTCATCCTCTGCCCATGTTAAAACCTGTTTAGCTGCAGTGTTTAATTGGTTGACACATGCTCAGCTGAAATGCAACAAGGATAAAACGGAAATGTTATTCTTTGAAGAATTTCCTCCCCAGGTTTGGCACACCTTCTGGCCTGATGAGTCTCCTAGGCCCTCTCCTTCTGGACTCCCTGTAAAAATCCTTGGGCTCTGGTTTGATGAAAAGTTGAATTTCTGTAATCAAAATAATAAACTGACTGGTACTTTCTTCGGCATTTTGTAACTGCTCAGGAAATGTTGCCCCTTCTACCCTTAACAGCTAAGGAAACGGTTATTCGAGCTCTTGTTACCTCCCCCATTGATTATGAAAATGCACTATACATGGGCCTTCCCACCTATCTTATTGATAAACTTCAGGTGGTCCAAAATGCCACTGCTCGTCTGCTTCTTGACCTCCCCAAATGTACCAGCGTCAGGCAACACCTGCGCAACCTGCACTGGTTACCGGTGAAGACAAGGGTCACGTGTAAAGCCCTGGTAACTATCCATGCCTGACTTTATGAATACCTCAGGAAGCACTTTTAGTTCTACTCCGCCAGCAGACATTTGCGTTCCTCTAACATGCTACTGACTTCTGTCCCGAAATTCCGCTTGAAGAGAAAGGGCGGTAAGTCTCTGGCCTACTTGGCGGCCATGGCTTGGAACTCACTCCCTCTTGACCTGCGTAGTCTGCAGAATTCTACCCAATTTAGGAAGGAACTAAAAACCTTCCCTTTTCAATGTTCTGTTTTTTTGTGTTACTGGCTCATATTTTTTCCCTTTCCCTCTGCTGTCTCTTGGTCTCGCGCCGGGACACTCTTGAGTAGCTGTGCGCATTACAAAACCCTAAACATCAAAATAAACACATAAACATAAACATGGGCATCTATACTCATTTTTTATCATACGTTAGACACCCAAAATAAAAGCAATCTGAGGAAGCCCTTTGGTATTTCAATTTTTAGATTATACTCCGAGAAGAAATGTTCAAATTGCTCCCACCACCATGGTTGAGCTCATCCTGGTTTAAATGCACCAGGAAGAGACCCAATGATGAAGCATGCTACTAATAGAGTGGGGGAAGGTTTTTAAAACAAAAAGGGAAGTACTTATATGAGGGTCCACTGTTCCATTTTTTTTCTTTGAATACTAGGATACCTTCTGTGGAATATGAATGATGACAAAGGGAGGAGGTATCGTCAGGCCCAATACCAATCCTCTCATCCCTTTACTATTTGAACGGTATGTTTATATGTGTTCAGCCATTAAGCACTGCTTGCTCATTCCTGTCTAGCAAAATAATGGCACTTGTTTTTCAAATGCTCTTCCTCACAAATGCCTACTTGCAAGTTACAAGATTGACACACAACACTACAACAGATGTCCTTGGTGTGTGCATGCTCACATGGAGGCTTTTTTAATAACTTCATTGAACCTGTATAAGTGAAATGAGAATATGCTCCGTCACTGATATTCAAGTTCAAAGTTTTTTATTCACTGCAATGGAAGCCCTCCATTAATGGACTGATATGCCTGCTGTACTAGTGAAATGTCTGTATAAAGGTGCAATAGTAAAACTGAATACATAATGTGTTTTGGTCGGCAGGGGAATGGTGTTGTTATACTCTTTCACATCTCTGTTCAGTCCCTAAACTTCAATAATTACCAGCTCACTCCCATGCCCAACCATAAGGTGGAGAACTGCAGAAGCCATTCAAAGATAAAGTTGGGTGAAGCAGTGCTATTGGAGATCCCTGAATAAGATGTTGCCAAGATTCTGCCTGCGAGGCAGGTGAGTGGTCCTTGATTAGATCAACATACCATTTGCACAATGACCACTGCAGTGGTGGCAGCCAAACCTGGCTTCACAAAATTTACCATGAATCTGAGATTGCTGGGAGGAAATCCACATTTAAGCTGGAGAGTTACAAGCCCGACTGAGGGCCTGAGACAGCAGAAGAAGGAAGACTGCTGGGACCACCTGTGGAGGAGCATAGCCGTAAGCCAGGGGAACTGCTTGGATCCTCTTGACGTCGACGGTACTTGCCTGCAAAGGGGCACCAAATGGGGTGAGAGCAGACCAGCACTTAAAAGTGAAACCCAGAAGTGAAAAAGATTGGGCTAAACAGCGGGTCACTGACCACTCAAAAAATCTGAGGCAGCATAAGAACAGTGGTGGAGCCCCTAAAATGCCATAGGGGAGAAGGTCTGGGGCTCCCACAGGCTCATTACCAGCAACCGAAACACAATATAAGTACCTCAAAGCTCCTGACCATAAACACAGAGGTCAGAGCTGCTGTACACAAAAAAGGGTTCATTATAGTGAAAGCAGACAGGTAAATAACCAAGAGCACTGAGGGAGCCTACCCGAACCATTAAGAACAGTAAAGCAAGAACATGGCCTTACCACAAAAGATGTGCCCTCCAGGACACTGCGAGGGGCATTAGTGCTCTCGTCCATGAGATTATGGGCTATTTCACTCTGGGCCTCCCTCGCAGTTTAGGAATGAGGGATGGATGTAAGTCAGAAAGAATTCCTTCACGGCAGCCTTGATGGTCCTCTTTGCTAAGCATGGGCGCAAAATCCATTCCGCTCGCGGATTTTCGGCAAATTGGCGATCCGCGAATTCCCGCGAATTTGCCGAAAATCCACGAATCCGCGAGCGGAACGGATCCGGGGGGCAAAAGTTCAAGCTTCAAGCTTGTAACTATTTTAGAACGGCGCCGGCAAGCTGCCAGCACCATTCTAAAATAGTTACTAAGTTAGCTTCAACAGGAAGCACTAATAGATAAAATGCAGGTGCACAACAACGAGTGGGGCAGAGGGCACAATGGCACAAAAACGAGTGGGGCAAGGGGCACAAGGGCACAACAACGAGTGGGGCAAGGGGCACAAGGGCACAAAAACGAGTGGGGCAAGGGGCACAAGGGCACAACAACGATTGGGGCAGAGGGCAGAATGGCACAAAAACGAGTGGGGCAAGGGGCACAAGGGCACAACAACGATTGGGGCAGAGGGCAGAATGGCACAAAAACGAGTGGGGCAAGGGGCACAAGGGCACAACAATGATTGGGGCAGAGGGCAGAATGGCACAAAAACGAGTGAGGCAAGGGGCACAAGGGCACAACAACAAGTGGGGCAGAGGGCAGAATGGCACAAAAACGAGTGGGGCAAGGGGCACAAGGGCACAAAAACAAATGGGGCAGAGGGCAGAAGGGCATAAAAAAAAACGAGAGGGTGGCAGTGATGAACCAGAGGGCGCATCGCGGTCTCACACAAAAAAAACCCGCGAACACACAAAGCACCCTGCGAACATGCCAAGAGCCCCGCGAAAATAAAAAAATCCGCAAATTCGCACAAATTTGCGAATTTTGCGGATCGCGAATTTGCAAATCCGCAAATTCGCGGATTGAGAATTCGCAAAATTCGCCCATGCTTACTCTTTACCTTTTGGTAAAGCACCATATAGTCAATAGGGTATCAGCATGCAGTGATAGGCCTCCATGTGGAGGTAAGTAGTGATCAGGGATAATCCCTGGCTTATCCTGAATGCCTGGCTAGCTCTGCAGCTTACTGAGCTAGACACATCCTGGAGAAACACAGTGTGGTAGACAGTGGCACAGCCCACCAAGAGACATTGGACCCTATATGGATTTGAAGACTATGGCATCAAGCAGAATCAGAAGCAAAACAAAATTAACAGTCAAGGACATATTTGTTGTCAATGCTGACAGGAAGGACAGAGAGACAGGGATTGAACAGCCACAGCCGCATGTGACTGACAGGACTTTAAAGGCAATTACTTGGAATAAAAAATAGACCTGACGTCTCTCGGTAGTAGAGAGGATAACCATAAACAACATTAGATGCAGGGGGTCATTATGTCCTTCATTTGGAGAAACTCAACATGATGCAAGAAGGTCTTGCAAATAGATCAAGATGAAAGAATATTTGAATTCAAGGCATTCCAAAAGCACAGAAGGACAAAACCATAAAAAGATATGCGCTTGATCTGCTTCACCTCCTCAGAGGTAATCTGGATGGCCCTCAGATGAGATCAGTGCTCAATGTGCCCAGCAGCACCTATGTGTTTGGACTGTAAATTACTTTTTCTCACCAGACTTTCACTCAAAGCAAGAGAAAGTAAAACACACAAAGGTGGAATTAAGGAAGAAGAGGAAGGCATAAAAACAGCAACTGTATTTATTATTTTACAAATTAAGCACTGGGTGAAGCTGTACCAGACTCACAGAGAAGCAATATGAGATGGTAGAGGAGAAAAAGGGCCTTTCCAGACATCATTACTATAATCTACTTTTTTGACTTAAAAGAGCAAATGGTGGCCTATGAGAAAGGTGAGTGGGTTTACGAAGGCTATAGGATGCAAACAATGCAACATCTGTTCCATCAGATGTATGAGATTACAACGCATGCTTTTACCACGCATGCCTTTACAATGCGGTTTTTACATCGCAAACCTTTACAACGCATAGCGCTTTGGGGTGCTGGATAGTGAATAGTTTCATTTACTATTCCAACTCCAGTCCCCGTGGACACTAGGGAAGGTGTTGGATAGTAAATTAAACTTATTCCCTATTCTATAGCGCCCCCAGTGCAATGCGTTGTAAAGGTTTGCATTGTAAAAGTTGCGTCGTAAAGGCACTGCGTGGTAAAAGTTGCGTTTTAAAGGATGTTTCCCGGTTCCATCACGATGCAGTGTAGAAAGGACTGAAAGCCGGGGATGGACCTTCTGGGATCTCGAAATATCTCTTTCCAGGGGAAGCATCATGAGTGAAAGATAAAAGTGGTAGCCAGCTCTATTAAAGAGGTCACGAAAATTGTAGGTCTCAGGGACAAGTATGCAATCAAGTCAAATGAGAGCTGTCCAGAAGCTAGGTTCTAAAGAAACACAGTGCAGTAGTGCAATGTGCAACCTCAGCGGGGCGTAAGGGACCATTTTTAAACCGATAAGACAACAGCAAAGGGAGAAGTGATACAATGTCTGAGAGAGGTGGAGAGAGTAGGAGAGAGAACATGAACAGGGGATTGTGACACAGCTCCTCAAAATGGCGTAGGGCACTTCTGTAGTAGATTTGCTCCCTGTCCATATATACATTTAAGGGCTAGGGTACAGGGAGAAATCAATGTATAGGAGGGGGCCCAAGCGGAGGTGCTCAAATCAACCTGAATCAATCTAAAGCGGAGCTCAGTTTCAACCTTATTGTTCGTTAATGCGGTCGTTTTTTTTTTGGGTTTCTTCTCATTATTAGGCAGCAATGGAAGTACTTCACTGCCCTTTAGGAACTTGCACAACGCAGTCCAACTTGCAAATACTTACCAATGAGAGCAGTTGCATATGTATTATTCCACTCTGACACACACCTTCCATGATGAAAGTCAATAGTCTTAATGCGAAGAGTTGGTGCCCCACCCAGGAAAGAACACAGCAATCTTAAATATGCTGAAAGATATGACACGGGATATCTTCCTATTAAATGAGACCCATCCACTTCATGAATATTGGCTGCACCTGATATTGAAACGGTTCTCCTCAAGCAGCCCCAAGAAAGGAGGAGTGGCAATCATGTTTGGACAGAACACAAGATAGGATATTGTGAAAACCTACACTGACACAAAGGGTAGATGGTTGCCATTAACTTTATAAAAGGGAAAATAAAGATGCACTTTTGTCAATCTGTACAGACCAAGTACAGGCCAAGAATGGTTTCTCCAGAAGTGGAAGCACTATAAGTGGCACAAGTAATTATACAAATGGAAGGTGAGGGGTTCATCAACCAAGTTACGGACAAATCAAAGGAGTGAATGGCCATAAACTTCAGCAAGTTGGAGACCAAAGAATGGTTGCTGCTGATGGGCATTATAGAAGTCTGGCATGTGCAACATGGGGACCAAATAGACTACACACACACTCTTCCACATTTCATAGAGCCTATGCCAAATTAAACCACTACCTGGCATCTTCATACAATAGCACACCCCATACAGGATACTGGTGTTGGCACTAAAGCCTAAACAGATCACGCCATATAATGCTTTTTTTAAATGCACCCGATCCACCAGACCAGACAGACACTAAAAGTTATGGAATGACCCGCTTCCAGACAAAAAGATTAGGGGGAGTGCTCAGATGTACATTCTTCAACTCATGATAAATAATGACAACCACAGTATCCTTTGCAATGCCCTAAAGGTGGTTCTAAGAGGCCTCAAGCAACAAAAGGGCAGCAAGAGAGGTTAATACCTTAGTATTATTCCAAAAGATGTGATGTTCCGGTGAGATCCCGAGCCGACATTGGGGTTAGAAGGCTGTACACAGACATTTCGTACAAAAAATGTTCTCTACAGAGATCCAATTTTCAGGATGCAAGAACATCAGCCACCTAGGTGACATGCTTCATGAGTGGGTCCTTTGGTGGAGATCCTTTTCTTGCACTCAGTTTGCGCTACAACAGGACCAATTGAACATTAGTCGTTCTGTGGTCCTGGTGTCTAGTTGTAAGAAGCCACCTTTTATCAACAGCAACTGAGGAAAACAAAACCAGATCTGAGAAAAGAAGCGGGACGTAAAAGAATCAACAAAGATCTGGCACAGAATTCTCACGCTCAGTCTCCAAGTCAGAGCTGCCAATATTCCAACTATGTGGTAGTGCTGATAAACAATGGTACTGTAATGGGGGGAAAGCTGGGACTCTATTGGCATGTGACTTCAGAGCGACAAAAACAAGACAGAATTGCATCCATCCCCAACTCAAAGGTATAAAAGGTGCACGATATGTGTTTGACAATTATTACGTTCTCAGCAGATTGCATTGTGTGTTGTGATAACTAGTGTTATGATGACGTGTACTAATTCCTCTTCAGTTAGCCTTATAAATGCTAGTGCACTGCACTCATCCTATTAGTTGACTTCATTTTATTTATAGAACTGAATGTATCTGTAATACCGCTGTTTATATATAAGAGATAACTGCACATGGAATCAATAACGTTACTGTCGTTTTTTTTTATTTCATCACACCGACCTGAAGGTTAACCTCGAAGCTGGTGTCTTGCATTCGTTTCTGTTGCAGCTATTACATTTAGCCATTTAAAAAAATAAATGATGGATGGTTGCAATTTCTTATTAATTACTGGAAAGTATACCCAAATCTTGAGAGTTCTGATGAGTGATTCTGACCACAAAAAAAGGTCAACTCTATTTCCTGGAAATGTCTCACACGTACATTTTGGATAAACAGAGTTTGAATTATGCCTTTAAATAGTTAAGAAAATATACATTTGGCATTTGTCCAACAGCTACAAAAAGTGCAACGTAAAGAGGAAGGGATGAAATCAATTCTGATGCCTAAAAGTGTGCAAATGCATAATGTCTGTTTTAGACCGCGCTATTTAATGTACAAGTAGCTCCTAATTTCTATGGACAAAACTTTTGCCTATTTTATTTCATTTTTTTTAGGTTTAATTTGTCATTACTTAACGTAAATTGACCAAAAGCACATCATATTGCAATACTTTTGTCATTTTTGAATTTAACAGCGGTTGCTGGGATAAAAAGGAATGGAGTCGGTCTGTAGAAAAATAATGATGAGCGGAAACATTTTTGGACTGTTTCCATTACAAGTAGATTTGTAGCTATCCGACCAGAGCGCGTAATTTAAAGGGGACACAACATCATTTTTAGAAGGAGTTAAGCAGTGGAGGCTTTACAAGTTGGAAATACTGTACTATTCTGTATAATCCATTCAGCCAAAACATATTAGACGTGTTTTCTGGGTCCTGGGGAAGTCAGACACTGTTAGAGAGTATCCATCGGGTGTGTTGTCGTTTACCATTTACCCTTTAAATAAATTAGATAACTAAGGGCCTGATGTACCAATTCAGGGTCAAAATTCAGCTCTATTTTAGTTTTTTGCACAGTCACTGTTTTGCGGTATTGGCTTCATTTTGTGATGCAACTGATGTACAAATGAGTATTATTGTAAAAATTCCATACACACAAGTGGTGCAAACATTTCTAGCTTATTAAAGTTAATGAGACAGCACACATTTTGTAGCACCTTGTAAATAAATGCAAATGTAGGGATGGAGGCATATGAGAGACAGCAGACCTCATTCCCTGCATTCAAATTCCCTGTATGCTGACATTTTTAAAAGCAGATGTTCATAATAAAATTGGCATGCAGCAAATGACTGGGTGGGCAGCAGGGTGTGGTACCCTGAAAAACTGCCTGTCTCCCTAAGACCAGCAGACACCCTTCAAAAGATGGAAGAAGTGCCATTAATATATATACATATATATTCACAGAAAAAAACATAGGTTTCAGGTCATATATAGTTAGGAATTAGCATTTAAAAAACCATTAAAATTGCTCCTATATAGTTAGTTGTACTAACTATATTTCGCGCACCCGCAATCCACTGCTGATGATGTCACATATTACATCATTCATGACATGGTCAATGACATCACTGATGACATCACTGATGACATCTGAAATGACATCACTGATGACATCTCAATTGACATCACTGATCACATCACTGATGATATCATTCATGTGATAATACGATGCACCTCTTCACACTCTAATATAACCTTTGATACACCCAGTGTTAAACACAGACTACCATTCTTGAAACCATTGACACACCAATACCAGTTACTACATACGCACACATTGATTGCTAGGTCTATATAAACATCCAATCATTTACCCATAGAATCACTCATGCATACAGTCACTCATCAATACAACACTATCATCTGCACTCAAACACTTATACAGACACTCACACTCTGCCACTCATCCATGGAGTTACTCACACATCTAGTAAGTCATGCAAGGAATCAATCACACTTTCATTTCCTCAACTATACAGTTATACACACAACACCTTACTTATTCAAACATATACTAACACATACTTACTTTGTTATACAATTACAGATACAAGTACACAATGATCCATACAGCCACTCGCACAATCAGTGGCTCTTATGTATAGTCATTTATATATGCCAGCTACCCACACACACACTCAGTCTCCCATACAAATACTCGGGCAACCAATCAATAACACATATAGCCACTCATATAGCTACTGATCAACACATGCAGTTGCTTACACAACAACAGACATACTGATGCACACATTCAGACAGTTTAGTCACTAACCCATGCATTCAGTAAGACACGTTTAATCACTCACTCATACATTCAGTCATGTACCTACTAAATCTTTCATCCAGACACTTATACATTCACTCATTCTTCAATATGTAAAACATATTTAAACTTTACAGAAACACACAGTCACTGGATGATGTCATCAGTGATGTCATCGGTGATGTCATTTGAGATGTCATCAGTGATGTCACTGACCATGTCATGAATGATGTAATATGTGACATCATCAGCAGTGGATTGCGGGTGCGCGAAATATAGTTAGTACAACTAACTATATGGGAGCAATCTCCATGGTTTTTTAAATGCTAATTCCTAACTATATATGACCTGAAACCTATGGTTTTTTCAGTGAATTTGCACGTTTTTTTAAATGCTAATACCTAACTATATATGACCTGAAACCTATGGTTTTTTCAGTGAATTTGCAAGGTTTTTTAAATGCTAATTCCTAACTATATATGACCTGAAACCTATGGTTTTTTCAGTGAATTTGCAAGGGTTTTTAATTGCTAATACCTAACTATGTAAGGCTTGAAACCTATGGTTTTTTTCAGCGAATATATATATTTAATATAATATATATATAATTTTTATTTTCACGTTTTTTTTATATGATTACAGGGTCCGCGCAACGTGAGCGCTCCGTAAGCACACCGTAAACGCTCTGAGCTCTTACCCCGACACATTTTTTACATTTCTAAAACATATCTACGTTTTTAACGTAGATTTTAAAAGTAGACAATATCGGCTTTAATGTAGAAATTTTTTTTTTAAACTTTTAACAACAGTATATTACTTTTTGAAGTAGTAACAAATCTCGCGAGGGTACGTCGCACGTGCACGCAACGTAAGAGCTCCGTCCGCGCACCGTAAAAGCTTCGAGCTCTTACCCCTGAAAGTTTTATAAACTTTAAATCGTTATATCTACATATTCATTGCACAATGTAAAGGTACATATTATCTGGGATAATAAAGAACATGTTAATTTAAACTTTTAAAGACCATATTAAAGCAATTATAAATCTTGCGAGGGTACGTACTACGTTAGCGCATCGTAAGATGACGTAAGCGCTCCGTAAATAATACGTAGGCGCACCATAAGCTTACATAGGCGCTCCGTAAACGCTCCGTAAGCTTACGTCCAACCATGTGACCTCATAACAAAAGATTTAATTGGTTTATAATACTTCCTACTCCAATTCTTGAAAGACCCCTCCCATCTTCATCATTCTTCTTTGGCTTTCGAGGAAGAAACACCTTTTTTCGTCAGCACTTTGCTCCTGAAAAATCTATTGAAATGTCTGAACAGCAGGAACCTGAGCATTCAGAACATGAGGAACCTGAGCATTCTGAACATGAGGAGCCTCAGCATTCTGAATACCAGGAACTTGAGGATCCTTCTAGTTCATCTTCAGAAGAGTTTGTTCCTGAAACCCCTAGATCACCAAAAGAGTCCATAGTTTGGAAATTTTTTAAATTCCCAGAAGGACAGAAAAAGGTAAATGCGCCTTTTGTCACATGCAAAATCTTTGACACGGTACTTTCCAGAGGGGATCCACAGAAGAAGTACAGCTTTGGAACTTTTAGCATGGAATGCCATGTCAAGAATATACACCCAAACAATAAGAGTAAAGCTGTAATGAAAAGATCATCAGAGGAGCAGGGCTTTGCTCCCAGCACTTCTTCTCAACCAACAGCACCACCAATGCAAGCATCAATGATTGCAAATATCCAACCAGAACTTAAGAATTTGATGATGCAATGCATTCGTTGCCAGAAACTAATAGCCTTTGGACAAGAGTCCATTCAAGTTATCCTGCAAAAAAACAGGAAGCACAGGTGCACCCCATAAGTTTTTTTCTTAATTTTTCATAGTTTGTTCCGATTGAACAATTATCTGCCTTAAAAAGTTAATTTTTTACATCTTTTTTCAAGTAAAACAAAAACAACAAAAAAAACAGTTCTTTTTAGAACTACCTCTACTGGTTAAAGAAAGAACTACATTTCTATGTTTGTATGTAAAAGTTTGTCATAGTGAATGTCAAAGTGCAAAACTATAAGGATGTGGTACAGCATAAACCTATAAGGTGTTTACCTATAGTATACTGTACTACTTCCAAAGTACTGAAATGTAACATATGCATATAAATATGTTACAACTCAATGGGCCAGATGTACGTAATCTCGATTTACCTACTCATAAATACCGAGGGCCCGATGTAGGTAATCCCAGATTACCACTTCTTGGATACCGAATCATACCGATTCGGTATTTAAGAACTGGCAATGGGGATGTAGGTATTTTTACCGAATTAATTACAGATTCGGTAAAATTCGGTAATTACAGATTCGATAATTACCGAATCTGTATTTGCCATTGATTCCTATGGGCCTTGAAGCCCATAGGAATCAATGGCAAATACCGATTCGGTAATTAGCGAATCGGTAAATACCTAATCCTGCCAGGGGGAACAGGGTGTCACTTTGACACCCTGTAGCACCCCTGTTTTTGGCTTGTGTGCAATGTGACACACATACATGCCCTTAGGGAATGTATGTGTGCCACATGGCACAGGTGTACATGCACAGATGTGCATGTACACAGGAATTCCTTATTTACCACCCAATTGTATTGAGTGGTAAATAATGAATTCTTAGACGCCTCTAGCACTATCAACAGTGCTACCTACATTAGAATTTACAGATTTGGTATTTTTACCGAGTCTGTATTTACCGATTCGGTAATTTTACCGATTCGGTAAATACAGAATCGGTAAAAATACCAAATCTGTAAATAAATGCCTCCTACATAGGAAAAGGCATTTACCGGTCGGTAACGACCAAATTCAGCCGTTACTGACCGGTAAATGCCTACCTACATCGCGTCCCAAATCATACCACTTCAATATTTAAGAGTAGGTAAACGGGATGTATGTAATTTCTCTTTTGAAATTACCGAATCTGTATGATTCAGTCATTTGATTCCTATGGGCCTTGAGGCCGTATAGTATTCGGTGGTAACTAACAAATATTCTTTCAAAACAAAGAAGTGTAAACAAAAGTAAACACAAAGAAGGAAGTGCACTGGAGGAAGTGGAGTGCCAATAAATGAAGGTTTACTAACAGGTAAGAAATGGATAACAGAGTGAAGGAAGGAGAATAAGATCAAACCTAACAAAATAAAGAAAGAGGGAAACTGACTGAGGTAAAGAGGAGGAGTGGTAGAAAGAGAGAGCAAAGAAGATTAACTGTAAGGGAGAGACATGTAGAGAGAGAGGGAGCAAGGGACTGAGAAAGAGTGAGGCAGTTATTCTGTCACAATAAAAGAGTGATAGCAAACTTATTTTTGACTCTCATACTTACCTTATAAATAATGAAAACTTAGTCACTGATGCGAAAAACGTTTTTTATTTCTTATACTTACCTTCTAAGATATAAGAAAACTTAAAGAAATTATTTTTTTTAAATATAATATCTGGAAAACACAAGAAACAAATAAATTATAATGCATACAATGTATATTTCACAATACAAGAGAGAAGGAAGGAGATTAAGAGTCAAGAAAGATAGATGGCACATGCAGAGGGACACATGCCACAGGTAGAGAGTAAAATGGTGCAGGCAGAGAGTGAGATGGAACAAGTAGAGGGTGAGATGGTGCAAGCAGAGGGTAAGATGACACACGCACATACATATATTGTGCAGACAGAGGGTAAGATGGCACACACACAGAGAAACATGGAACAAGCAAAGGAAGACATAGCACAGTCAAAAGAGAGATGGCGAATGAGCGTGACACAAGGGGTGTGAGGAGACAGAGGGAGTGAAGGAAAGAGTGAGAGAAGGGGACTGAGTGAGGGAGCAAAGAAAGACAAGTGATGGAGTGTGGGTGAGTTAAAGAGAGGGAGTGTAAGGGAAGGGCAGTGAGACAGTGAAGGGACAGAGGAAGTAAGGCTAACAGAGAGACAGCGAACAAAGAGAAGTGAGGATGGGAGTGACAGAAGGAGTAAGTGAAGTGGAGTAAAGTGAGTGAGGGAAGGTTAATGAGTAAGGGAGCAAAAGAAGGAAAGAGAGGTGAAGGGGAGTAAATCTGATGAACTGAGAAAAGGTAAGTGAGGGAAACAAGAAAGGAGAAGGGGAGTGAAGGATAGGAATAAAGGGTACTGAGGGAAGCAGCTTAACGAAACAAGGGTGAGGTGAGTGAGAGAAGGATAGTGAAGTTGAAGAAAGACAAATGATAGAGGGTGGATAAAGTCGAGTGAGCGTGAGACAATGGGAGTGAGTGATTGACTACACACAGGGAGTGAAGGAAGGAGTGATAGAAGGAGACTCAGTGAGGGATCAAAGAACGGAAAATGAGGTAGTGTAGGTGAGGGAAAAGGAGTGACAGAATGAGGTGATGGAGAGAGTCACGCTAAGAGACAGGGAGTGAAGGAAGGATAGACAAAAAGAGAAATAAAAAAGTTTTTGGGGTCAGTCGTACTTACCTTATAAATGAAATATCTGTGGAAACGAATAAACAAATCAGTTATAATACATTATTCACAATACAATAGACAAAGCAGGAGAAAAAGGAAAGAGGAGTTAGGGAAGGGAAATGAGGGAGAGGGAAGGGGGAATTAGTGCAGATGCGTTAACAACAGTGAGTCTAAGAGAGAGGGAGTGATGGAAGAGCACAGAGAAAGTAAGAGGACACAGGGAGTTTTGTGAAGGTGTGTTTGAAGTGCAGTTAGGTGAGTGACAGAAGGGGAATTAGTGAGTGAGCAAAGGAAGGAAAGAGAGGTATAGGGGAGTGAAACAGAGGGACTGACTTAACATGAGTGGGTGAGAAGACTAAGAAGAAGGGGAGTGAAGTATAGGGAATGAGGATAAGTGAGGGAAGCACAATAAAAGGACAGGGGTGACATAGGGTAAAAGAATGACAGTAAGTTTGACGAAACAGAGGTGATAGAGGATGACTAAAGGCGAGTGAGCATGAGACAAGAAGAGTAAAAGAGTGAGGAAATAGAGGGAGTGAAGGAAAGAGTGAGAGAAGGGGACTGAGTGAAGGAGCAAAAAAAAGTCAGTGACAAAATGTGCATGAGTTAAAGGGAGTGAACATAATAGAAAGGGAGTGAGAAACTGAAGGGATGAAAGCAGTGAAGTTAAGAGAGAGGCAGTAAGGGAAGGCTAGAGAGAAACAGAAATAAAAAAGTAATGAAAATGTATTTTTTTTTAGTCGTACTTACCTTATAAATGTACTATCTGTGGAAGAGAGTAAACAAATCAGTTATAATATATATTTCACAATACAAAATGCAAATTAACTTGTACAACATGTTATATGGTTTATTTTTGTTGTTCTCAGAATATATTGATTTTCACTCAAAACAGTGAGTTCAATACTATTCATCATATCACAGCGGGCAAAAAAAAAACACAATCAAAATGTTTGTGTTTAAAAAACCCATAAAACTTAGAAAAAACATATCTTAAATGTTTTCTTCCAAACAGCAATTTCTAAGATACAGTATCTCATTATTATACTCTCAAACTAAAGTGATATAGAAACCTATATTAACCACATTTACCCGAAATACGTATTCTTCATTTACATACCTTTCCACATGGCCAAATGGTATACAGAAAGTCCTCTTTTCGGAAATTACTTAATAGTAGTTTTAAACTTCCATTTACCCGACTTTCTGAATGAAAAGTCCAACATTTATTTCATCATCTAACAATAATTATATTTGCACCTCTGACTTACTCTTGATAAACATTTCCTATAATACTGATATCACTCACTATGTGATACACTTATACTACCTCTCTGACAACTACCAGTTTACTAATTATCTTGATCACTTTCACTCACAAACTAATTTTGAATAACACACTTACTTTTATTAACTGCTCCAATCTTCATTGTCCAATTACTATCACTAAAATTTCGGTTCTAAAAACACTAGGTAAGAATTTGTTAAGTCAAAAGGCAAACGTTGTTTGAAAATCAATTGAGTATCATTACAAACTTATGTAAAAACATATATTATCAAAATTTACCCGAGAAACTCATTTTTCATTGATATACTTTCCCACATGGCCAAATAGTACGTAAAAATTCCTTGGTTTGGAAAATACTTAATAATACTCTTGACCTTCCATTTCCCGACCTTCTGCATGAAAAGCTCCAACGTCTTTAGTAACACCTAACAATATTTATATCTCCACCCAAGGATGTGTATCATGTCCATAAAACCTTAAACAACCAGTACACTATCAGAATCTGAACATCATATAGTATCCTGATGACTAACTTTTATTAATTGCTCCAATCTTTCTAGGCCAATTACTTTTCCTAAAATTTAGGTTGTAAAAACACTAGGTAAGATTTTTTTTAAGTCAAAAGGCAAACGTTTTTTGAAAGTCAAAAGAGTATCATTACAATAAGTCCAGCCTTTTTGACATTTTAAATAAGCTGTATAGTGTCCAGATGTTGTTAAAGGACCATCATGGAAAATAATTGCTACTGTTACAAAGGTTCTTCCTGAAATTGATAATTGAGATGCCACAAAATGTTTAATTAAAGTTGTTAATTTAGTTCCATCAGGTCTACATCGTTGGAACATTAAAATACGCACTGTCCATAACTTTGTATAAATAATGTTGATAGCATTGCAGAGTTACGTTGGGTACAAACGATGTTTTGATCAGCTGCTCTAACTAGATTATTAAAAGACACTGATTTGCAGTCTGGTAAAGTCAAATATATAAATCTTTCAGTATCTACTGTTTTACTACTTGAAAAGGAACAATTATCGCAGACATGTTGCCATTTATAAGAAAGGCCAAAAAGATTTTCAACGTCTATACCTTCCTCTTGCAATACAACAAGCATGTACATTAGAAATTCCTGACAATCTTGCTGAATATCCTGAGAAAATTGAGGTATACCAGAACATATGTCTAAATCATTTCGAATATCAGAAACACTTTCTATATGTGTTCTATCACTGCTACGTTTCTCAAACACAGTATTCAATTAACAACAAAAACTTTGATCCCGATTTTCAACAATCTGTTCTTGCAAACTTTGGAGAAAAAAAAACATTAACCACTACATTAGCATAGCAGTGGACACCAGAACTGTTCTCAAACTGAAATCCAACAATATCTTCAAAAAAATCCTCTTTGTTTCTGCTTACAATTACTGGTTCATCTACTTTTCTTTTTTTTGCTACAGCCTTGCTACAATTTTTCTAATTTCTTCTTTTTCGGCCTACCACACGCTTTTCAGATAGAGGATAATGAGGTAAATTTGGAGCATACTCTCTTCTTAACGTATTACATTTCTTTACATAATTTAGATCTGCACTAATCTTTGTCTCATCAAAATCAATCAAGTACAATACAGATAAAGTTCTGACTCGAGATAAAGCAACATATGCCATACCCTCCTTGAAGACAGAACTTCCAATATTCATCAAAGCACTATCTACACTTAAACCTTGAGATTTATGAATAGTTACTGCATATGACAAAGAAACAGGAAACTGTTTTCGACGGACATATAAATTTTTCACAAGCAAAAATCGAACAGAACAACGACTAAACTGTTGTACTTCTTCAATTCCATCAAATTTAATTTTCAAAAATTCAATTCCATCTCTATTTCGGTAATTCACAAAATCAACAACATGACCCATTGCTCCATTTACTAAACCTCTTTCCACATTTAAATTACGTCGTAAAATTATACGACAATTTAAACATACATATAGAGTCTTTTCAAAACCAGCAGTTTTAGAAATTGTCTTCTCTAAAGAATCCAACTTTGATTTCAACTTTTCTGACAAAACAATAGTAGCTCTATTTTATCAATAGCTTCCAGTTTCACAATCTCTTGATGTTCTAACTCTAACATTTTGTTGTTGAAGACTGAACATTCTCAAAGAGTTGGCATCAAGCATATTACAGTTTTGTTTTCAGCAATTTTCTGATAAATAATCTCTGGGAGAATATTTTCCTTTGCAAACAAATTTGAAATTAATCGTGACTGTAAAGCTTCTTTGCCATGTTTAGTTACTTTTCCAATTCTTACATCTTGTAGAATATTTTTATAATCTTCATCCTTTGCCTGTCGCATGTTTTGAAGCAGTTCTGCATATTTAAAATATAACCAGATATTCACATTTCCAATGCTTCCTATGCACTTTCTTGTATCTTCATGCGTAAGCATCTTAAACACTGGTTGTCCTTTCACTGGAGTTAGCTGCAGTAGATCTCCAAAGACAATGATGTGTTTGCCTCCAAATAACACATCATACTCTGTTTTAAGAATTTGTTGCATTCTTAAATGCACAAAAGCAAGCATCACATTTGAAACCATGCTTTCCTCATCAATGATAAGAAGTTTAATTTTCTTCAGGACTCTACCAACTTCACAACAAGCTTCTCCAGATAGCTTGTGGTATTGAAATGTATTATCATGCTCTACTGGCAGCATCAATAAACGATGTAAAGTAATCCCTTTAATGTTATGTGCTGCCAACCCAGGTGGAGCAGTAACAACACAAGACAGTGATGACTCTGTTCTTTTCTGCAGATAAGTTGCAATTGATTTAATCAGAAAACTTTTCCCAGTTCCGGCTTCTCCACTCACATACAGCCGGACAGGTTCAAATGACGTACATGAGCACTCTTTTTTATCATGACGTAAACCATGCTCAATCTGTTCTGTGACTTCATCATATATTTTTTTCTGCTCCACGTTTAGTTGATTTTCCAGATCTTCTAAATTAACTACATCCTCCTGAGCTTGTTCCATGGCTCTTTCCACCTCTTCCACGGCAGTGGCAGCTTCATTTTGGATGATTGGTCCTCCTAGTGGATCCTGACTCAACGAAACAGAACTTTGACTGTCTTGAGAACTGTCTCTAGCAATCTCTGCTGCAATGGTAGCTTCTTGCTGTATTTCATCGTTCAACATTTGCAGATAATTTGAAAAAACAGGACATTCTATGGTAACCTTGGTTGCATTGAAAGACTTCCCTTTTATCAGGAGATTTGCAACTCAATTTACAATGATTAATCAAATGTCCTTTTCTTTGTTTCACCAGACATCCTTCACATCCAATTACAGCATTTACTCCTTTATAGATATCTTCTGTCATATTGCTCTTAAAAGTATAGCTTTGCAGTACTTCATAGAGACAAACGTTCTCAAGATGACTACTTTTATTTGGATAATATGTATCCAACATGTTTGTCTTCAAAATATCTGTACTGTTTGGTTGAAACTCCGCCAAATACTCAATTTCTTGTGCAGACTTCAAAACTCGGTTTCGTGTTGCAGCAAGACCTAGACTCACCCAAATTATGGATCTCGTTTTGGCATACAGACTTGCTGATGATAACCGATCTGAACATTCATATGCTCCAATTTCTCGATGCGACAACATCTTCAGACTGTAACTGTATAACTTCTTACTTAGGCTCTTTTCATGCAAAATATCCTCCCACATTTCCTTCAGTTCCGTCTTTTCTGATTTTGTGATGTAAGACATTACATATCGAGGCACAGCAATAGAGTTGTCATCAACATATTGAATACCCATGTTAGCATTCCACATGGACAAAATGACTGGGTTGTAGTCATTTATGTATTTGGACTCTTCATTTCTTTTCAAGTTGTACGTATTTTTCGGTGATTTTCTTGTCACAGTATGTCGCAGTGAAGACATAAAATTGTTTACTCTTCCTTTAGATATTACTGGTCGTGGAAATCCAAAACGACATTTTGTGTAGAACTTCTCCTTGGATTTGAACTTTCTACGACAGTACTTTCCACAGCGATGGGTTTGAAAGCGTAAGACTTGATGTCGTAAATTGTCTTCTTCTGTACTTTTCGGAACAACACATGTGGAATATTGTTCAATGAAACTCATCACTGTGTCATCCAAATCTGTTCCAAATTTGGGAGCATCTTTGATCCATAGCAGCATATGTATGTGAGGAGCACCTCTTGCTTGATACTCCTTTCTCCAAAAGAAATCCAAAACCTCTCCAAGTGGAGGATTTTTTTTGTTTATGATGAAAGACATCAGAGCTTCAAATCGATGAATAAAATACCTACAAACATTAACTGGATCCAAAGAGCACAGTTCTCCAGGTGTCTTGAATTCTATATTTTCTATGTTTCCATTTGCCTCTCGAAGAAATTCAAGTAAGTCTTCCCAGGCATACTCAGCACAGCTTAGAGTGAGGAACCATGTAGGAGTTCCTAAGTTTCTTAGCATACATTTCAATTCCCCATGACGACGGTACCAATACTCATTCGTACCACGCTAACATGCCATGAGATTGATTAGGTGAGATTCCAAAATATTGTCTTCCACTTGGACTTTATCCATAAAGTCCCTTGCCGAAACATTTTGAAGATGTACTCCAGATTTCAGTATATGGTTCACAGCATAAGATAGTCCAGAAAAGTCACTCTCAAACAGAAGATGAAACAAATATGGAATGCATTGTCGAAATCTTGGATCTTCTGCATATAATCTTAAAGTCCGGTATTCCGACGCAGGAATTTGAACAGGTCGGTCATCATATCTTCCACCTTGACCTGTTGGAAACAATTGAGGAAAACAACGAGCTTTCAAGCTTTCGTCCCATACACCTAAGGGACTTCCTTTGGCTTCTTTCATTTGGAACAACTCAATAGCATTCCCCATTACTTCTTTGGAATGCAGAGGATGAACACTATAATGCTCATAAATCTGTTCACTTCTAGACACATCTACTTTTTCAATCTGTCCAGCTGATGAATCACTGTCCTCTTCTACAGTTGTTTCCTCTTCTCCTACATATACATTTTTGTAGTACTGATTGTTTTTTACTAAATACAATGTTGCCTTTTTGACTTTCCTAACATCCACTAATTCTTGCCAGATTTTCTTACTCTTTGTAGGAACGCCATTAACTAGAATAACTAGAGGTTCCTCTTCCACTTTTTCTATGCCAATGGTGTCAATATTTTCCTTTAAATCTAAAGGCAAATAAACAACTCTTCCCTTTAATCCTCTCTGTAAATCTGAAGGAGGCAATTTCCCTTTCTTAGGCTCCATGCGAACAATAGCCTGAAAAGGATGCACACATTGAATCAGAATACACTCATAGGTATTTAAACCCATCAATTCCGACGGAATCTTTACCAACTCAAGATTATTATGTACAGCTCTAGCAGGCATTCTGTTTTCATTTAATTTATTATAACAATATTTACAAATACATTGATCAGAACCCAAATCAAAACAATTCTCAACCAACAAATAAGTTGCAAAATCCTTCCATTCATTATAATTTTCCATTTCACTTTTAACATATAAATCAACTAACCGAGTCTGATTCTTATAATGAGTTCGTCGACAACACACACAAGAAAAATGTGGCCTTTCACTTGAAATGACCTTAAACTTTGTAATTTCATGATCAAAATGTTGAGTACTTACAATCTGTACATTCTCTTCCACATTACTTCCTATTACTGTATCATTTTCGGCAGTGTCCTCTTTTTCACCAAAGTAACAATACCCTATTTCTTCACAAATCTTCTTCACATCTAATTCAGATCCATGCAAAAGAGCACTGTTTAACTGTTTTAGCTTAAGTGCTGGACTTTTTGCTAATACAACCTTTTCACTATTTTCCTCACTTTAGTTTGATGCACTCCTAGCATCCTAAAATGGTGAAAAGTACTCTGACATACTTTTCTAGAAAGACAAGCCAGTGAATGTCCATGCAAACCTGTTTTTTCCCTCACTCTGCAAGGATCTAAGTCTTGCAACCTCTTAAACTTTTGTTTTAGACTTGTCTTACTATATGCACGTAAGAAATTGCAAAACAAATTAATAGAATCCTTTCCCACACTACAAATACTACTACAATTCCACGTATACATCGGAGCCTTAGGACGTCTCCCTAAAACTTCATCAGCTAACACCTCATCTGCATTTCTAGGCACAATTTTTTCTTTTTCAACTGGACAACCGTCCTTCACCTCATATGCTCGACCACTGGTGTCAACTGCATGCACCAAAACATTACCTTGAAAGTAACTCTCTTCATTAAAAAATGGCTCACAAACCCCTTGCGTAATGCATATTCTTGTCTGTGTGGCAATTTTATTACTCTGCATGCATGTTCTGCTTGCACCCATGTCAAACATTGCGCAAGGGGCTTGTAAATATGCTTCTCTTTTTTGTATATTCTATCTCAATTTATGCCATTAGTAAAATCCTTTACGCATCTCTCACAGCATTTCGTATTCTTGTCTGTGTGCCAATTTTATTACTCTGCATGCATTTTCTGCTTGCACCCATGTCAAACCCTGCGCAAGGGGCTTGTAAATATGCCTCTCTTTTTTGTATATTCTATCTCAATTAATGCCATTTGTAAAATCCTTCACGCATCTCTCACAGCATTTCATATTCTTGTCTGTGTGCTAATTTCATTACTCTGCATGCATTTTCTGCTTGCACCCATGTCAAACATTGCGCAAGGGGCTTGTAAATATGCCCCTCTTTATCTTATATTCCATCTCAATTGATGCCATTAGTGAAATCCTTTATGCATCTCCGACACCATTTCATATTGTTTTCTATCTGCTATTCCAAACCCTCTCCATATATTCACTGCTTGCACCCATGTTAAAGGTTGCGCAAGGCGCTTTCAAAAAAGGATCATATTTACAAGTCCAATGAAACCATTACACTTTATCTATACCAGCATTGAATCCAAGCATGAAAAACAATTTAAAAAGAAGTCTACCCTATAAGCTAAAAGATACAAACTGTAAGCACAAACAGCTAACATTATGGAAAAAGATGAAAATATAATTCCTTAATTCACATACACACACAGTGTGACCCTTGTGAACAATATTATAGCCACACATTTCAGCAAAAATCATTTAGCATGGTAAATCGATTTAGACACAGAACACAGCCCATTTCAAAATGCACTACATTACATTGCTGAAACCTAACTCATTTCAAAATGTCATTTCTAATATGCACCATTCATCTTTTTGAATGACTAGGCTTGTAAATATGCCTCTCTTTTTTGTGTATTCTATCTCAATTTATGCCATTAGTAAAACCCTTTACGCATCTCTCACAGCATTTCATATTCTTGTCTGTGTGCCAATTTTATTACTCTGCATGCATTTTCTGCTTGCACCCATGTCAAACATTGCGCAAGGGGCTTGTAAATATGCTTCTCTTTTTTGTATATTCGATCTCAATTTATGCTATTAGTAAAATCCTTTACGCATCTCTCACAGCATTTCATATTCTTATCAGTGTGCCAATTTTATTACTCTGCATGCATTTTCTGCTTGCACCCATGTCAAACATTGCACAAGGGGCTTGTAAATATGCCTCTCTTTTTTGTATATTCTATCTCAATTTATGCCATTAGTAAAATCCTTTACCCATCTCTCACAGCATTTCATATTCTTGTCTGTGTGCCAATTTTTTTACTCTGCATGCATTTTCTGCTTGCACCCATGTCAAACATTGCGCAAGGGGCTTGTAAATATGCCTCTCTTTTTTGTATATTCTATCTCAATTTATACCATTAGTAAAACCCTTCACGCATCTCTCACAGCATTTCATATTCTTGTCTGTGTGCTAATTTCATTACTCTGCATGCATTTTCTGCTTGCACCCATGTCAAACATTGCGCAAGGGGCTTGTAAATATGCCCCTCATTATCTTATATTCCATCTCAATTGATGCCATTAGTGAAATCCTTTATGCATCTCCGACACCATTTCATATTGTTTTCTATCTGCTATTCCAAACCCTCTCCATATATTCACTGCTTGCACCCATGTTAAAGGTTGCGCAAGGCGCTTTCAAAAAAGGATCATATTTACAAGTCCAATGAAACCATTACACTTTATCTATACCAGCATTGAATCCAAGCATGAAAAACAATTTAAAAAGAAGTCTACCCTATAAGCTAAAAGATACAAACTGTAAGCACAAACAGCTAACATTATGGAAAAAGATGAAAATATAATTCCTTAATTCACATACACACACAGTGTGACCCTTGTGAACAATATTATAGCCACACATTTCAGCAAAAATCATTTAGCATGGTAAATCGATTTAGACACAGAACACAGCCCATTTCAAAATGCACTACATTACATTGCTGAAACCTAACTCATTTCAAAATGTCATTTCTAATATGCACCATTCATCTTTTTGAATGACTAGGCTTGTAAATATGCCTCTCTTTTTTGTGTATTCTATCTCAATTTATGCCATTAGTAAAACCCTTTACGCATCTCTCACAGCATTTCATATTCTTGTCTGTGTGCCAATTTTATTACTCTGCATGCATTTTCTGCTTGCACCCATGTCAAACATTGCGCAAGGGGCTTGTAAATATGCTTCTCTTTTTTGTATATTCGATCTCAATTTATGCTATTAGTAAAATCCTTTACGCATCTCTCACAGCATTTCATATTCTTATCAGTGTGCCAATTTTATTACTCTGCATGCATTTTCTGCTTGCACCCATGTCAAACATTGCACAAGGGGCTTGTAAATATGCCTCTCTTTTTTGTATATTCTATCTCAATTTATGCCATTAGTAAAATCCTTTACCCATCTCTCACAGCATTTCATATTCTTGTCTGTGTGCCAATTTTTTTACTCTGCATGCATTTTCTGCTTGCACCCATGTCAAACATTGCGCAAGGGGCTTGTAAATATGCCTCTCTTTTTTGTATATTCTATCTCAATTTATACCATTAGTAAAACCCTTTACGCATCTCTCACGGCATTTCATATTCTTGTCTGTGTGCCAATTTTATTACTCTGCATGCATTTTCTGCTTGCACCCATGTCAAACATTGCGCAAGGGGCTTGTAAATATGCCTCTCTTTTTTTTATATTCTATCTCAATTTATGCCATTAGTAAAATCCTTTACGCATCTCTCACAGCATTTCATATTCTTATCAGTGTGCCAATTGTATTACTCTGCATGCATTTTCTGCTTGCACCCATGTCAAACATTGCGCAAGGGGCTTGTAAATATGCCCCTCTTTATCTTATATTCCATCTCAATTGATGCCATTAGTGAAATCCTTTATGCATCTCCCACACCATTTCATATTGTTTTCTATCTGCTATTCCTATCCCTCTCCATACATTCAATGCTTGCATCCATGTTAAAGCCACACATTTTATCAAAAAACATTTAGCATAGTAAATCATTTTACACACAGAGCACAACCCATTTAAATGAGCACTACACTACAATGCAGAAACCTGACTCATTTTCAAAATACAACAGTAATGAAGCCCAATATGCTTGTTATGCTTCCCAATACTGCAAACAGCACTCTCTCTATATTACTCACCTTTAAAATCGCTTTTGAAAATATAGAACAGTGTCAAACACACAGCAGATTTTCTTAAGCAGAATCTCTGAAATGCAGCTCAGACACTGGAACCAGAAATGGCACACTTTCCCACTCATTCTTCACACATACCTCAGGTCTTAACCAATGAAATGTCTTCCCACACTATTTCAAAACTAAACTAACATTTCAATTGGTTCTACATTCCCACACTTTCAAACTCACATAATATTCACCCATCCCCCTAGTGCTCATTCAACCTGTTACAATGGTAACTCCCACCTAAGGAAGAACAGAGTTTAAAAGTTCATCATACTATGTTGCAAATGAATCCAGCAAGGTTGTTAGAGCTTTCAATATAACAGCTAATCATGTGCAATGTTCCTTTCAATGACCTTTTCTGAACCATTAGAAATGCTTTTTAAAAAAAACAAAACTATGCACCCTAATATGCTCTTTTGCATTTTCAGAAAGCACCAATCATTTCTTAAGCTTCAAGTGCAGTGAATGTCCTCCTTTTTTTTCCTAAACTGCAAGCTTTGCAACTGCCATTTCATTCACAGCCCTCATCTGAGTACAACCAGATCTGCCTTGAACATGCTTTTAGTATGGTTTGTAGGACACAGTTTTGTATTCTGGTCTAAAAGGTATGCAACAAACAGAGGGATTTTAAACCTTGATTTACCAAATGTGAATATTTTATGGATTGGCCAGAGAGGATTGAGATGTCACCAATTGATACCATTGGTGAAATCCTTCATGCATCTCCCACACCCTGACCTCATAATTGTGCACTGTGGTGAAAATGACGTATGCACTTTGACTGGGGTTGGTCTGGAAATGCTATTGAAGGACATCTTTGGACAATTGATGTCACTTTTTCCTCAAACTGCCTTTGTCTATTCCAATATATGCCAAAGGCAAAAATGGAATTGGTCCAATCAATTTTGTCCACAGATTGAGAAAGCAAGGAAACATGTAAATAAATTGTTTCTCCATACATGAGAGACTATGGAATGGGTTGTATATACCACAACAACTTGCGTTACAACATGCAAGGCATCTATAGGACAGATGGTGTACATTTCACTGATGAAGGGAACAAAGTCTTTCCCTGTAACATCAGACTCTGCATTGGTACTTACTTGTAGGTACCAAAAAAACACAATGAACACAACGGCTCTTTTTAGAGCCAACTAACATGTAAACACTCAAATATGATTTTTAACTTTATTTTTTTAATTAATTTTTACCGAGGTCCGCGCACCAAGCACTCACCGAGCACTCCCCGTGCGCGGACGTATCGTGTTTTCTGTTATTTTTTTTTAAAATAAACATTATTTCTAACCTTAGGAGTCCTTGAAGGACCTCCTGAGAAGGCCTAAGGGGTCAGGGACACACTACCCTACCCCCTTCCCACGTTTTTAGTTATATTTTTCACTCTCTTCTGAAACCACAAAATGGCGGCGATAGGGCTCGCACACCGTGCATTTACCGAGCACTCACAGTGCATGCACCAAGCACTCAAGGTGCGCGGACCTATTGGAATTTTTAAAAAAAATATAAAACTAAATGGAAATGGACATCGTTTCCTCTGTAGATACCTTGTATTTTGTAATGCAAGTTATTGTGGTATATTGAATCCATACTGTAGTCTTTCAGAAAAGCAGAAACCGATTTGTTCACATGATTCCTTCCTTTCTCAATGTGTGGTCAGAATTGGCGTAGGGGGTCATGAGTTCCTACTCTGGTGAAACACACTTGATGTTCTACATACTTACTTATGTTGTAAACTAGTGCATCAGAGACAGTCAGTGAGAGAAAGGATGCAGGATGAAGAACACAAAATTGTATCACTTTGCTACTACCTCATAAATTACATTTAAATAAGTATAATTTTCAAAACTATTTTTCTTTACTAAATAAAAATTTAGTTATTAGAATTTTCAAAATCTAAAAGAACTTGTAGCATTTCTTCATCAGGAATTTCATCCATCAAAGTGTCTGAAAATGATTTGTCAAACTCAACAATGTCCACACATTCCATTAATTCCATATCTAGTGTTTCATCAAAAAAATCTGCCATGATATCTCCTTCATGTTCTTCATGATTTGTTTCATCTATAGGATCAATACATACCACAGAATAAGTTGCCTCAATAAACGTTGCTGTTATTTCAAAGAAGATGTTGGTAGGCTCCTCATTTTCATTCATCATTTTATGTTAGTGTACTATTAAAAGAAAGAGAAACAGCGCTTACTGCATGATTTCCTGCTCTGGTGAGACACACTTGCTGTTCTTTAAACTTACTTATGTTGCAATCTTGTGCATCAGAGACAGACAGTGAGAGAAAGGATGCAGGACATGAAAAAGAGATGTCAAATACACATTTAAGAAAATTTTGGGGAGAAGGGAAATATTTATGAGTAAACTTACTATGTAAAGTATAAATTCTCATACAATATTTATTTACTAAATTTAAATTTATTGTTGGAAATTTTCGAAATTTAAATGACCGTCTAAGATTGCATCATCAGCAATGTCAATATTAAAAATCTCCCAAAAAGGATCCTCAAACTCAATGAACTCCAAAGCTTCCATTAAATATGAATCCAAGGATTCATCATAGAAATCGTCCAAGCCATCTCCTCCATCATAAAGCTCTCCTTCAGGAACATCCTCAATAACAGTCACAAACATTTCTATAACGATGTCAAATGACTCTTCATTTTCAGCCATTATTGATGTTAGTGTACTATTAAAAGAAAGAGAAAGACAGTGAGATGGTGCAGAGGAAGAGTGAGATACGGCAGAGAAAAACTATTACATTCTATTAGAAGAGTCACTACTGTGTACATCTCACACCAGAAATTGAACATCAAAATCTCCTCACAAAACTACCTCAGACACTATAGTCACAAAATGGCCGTGTTTCCCTGGACAGTGTATAGTATCAAGCAAGAATTAGAAATATAAAGCATTGCATCTGAGGTTGCCCTACTCAATCCATAAGTATAACAGAAAAACTTTAAATAACTAACAGAAAACATGTTTCCTATTAACTTAAAGTGAACAACAGAGTTCTCCTTACAAATTAACAACTCACCTTCTAGAAAACTGTTGAACAGTAAATTGGGTCTCAATCTCACACCTCAGAAGTATACCTCAAACACTAAAATCTCAAAATGGCTGTGTTTCCCTCTCATTTCTCATACATATTCAGATACCCAGCCAATCAAATATTATCACACACAAAATCAAAACCAAAGTAACATTTTAATTGGTTCAAATGGATCACTGACATAATATCGAGGGACATAATATCGACAAGCAAAAATATCGGCGAAAAAATATCGATAGACAGAATATCAACTTTGTATCTACAAACAGGTAAGTACAAAAATATTGAGTTAAAAATATTGTTTACAAAAATATAGTTTATAAAAATGTCGACTTTATTTGAAAACAATGTTAAATTAAATTAATATTAAAAATTAATTATAAAATATACTTAAAAATACTTAGATTACCTCATAATAATAAAATAATTAATTCAAGTTATAAAAAAAATTACAATCATATTTGTTAAATCATATATATATAGTAACATAATATAATACAAAAATATCCAAAACTATTACCGTAGGATAGCGGAAGTGTAAAAATTACTATTCCCACTCCAGAGAGTGCAACAGTAGGGAAAGCGTTGGATAGCGTAGGGGTAAAAATTACCATTCCCACTCCAGAGAGTGCAACATTAGGGAAAGCGTTGGATAGCGTAGGGGTAAAAATTACTATTCCCACTCCAAAGAGTGCAACAGTAGGGAAAGGGTTGGATAGCGTAGGGGTAAAAATTACTATTCCCACTCCAGAGAGTGCAACAGTAGGGAAAGCGTTGGATAGCGTAGGTGTAAAAATTACTATTACCACTCCAGAGAGTGCAACAGTAGGGAAAGCGTTAGGAATTAGCATTTAAAAAACCTTATTTTACTCACACAAAACCAATGAAATTCCATATATAGTTAGTTGTACTAACTATATATCGCGCACCCGCAATCCACTGCTGATCATGTCACATATTACATCATTCATGACATGGTCAGTGACATCACTGATGACATCACTGATGACATCTCAAATGACATCACTGATGACATCACTGATGACATCTCAAATGACATCACTGATGACATCACTGATGACATCTCATTTGACATTACTGATCACATCACTGATGACATCATTCATGTGATAATATGATGAACCTCTTCAGACTCTATTATAACCTTAGATACACTCAGTGTAAACAGACACTCACAGACTGTCACTCATCCATGGAGTTACTTACACACCTAGTCAGTCATGCAAAGAATCAATCACACCTCCATTTTCACAACTATACAGTTATACACACCTTACTTATTCAAACATATACTAAAACATATTTACTCACTTATACAATCCTGGATACAAGTTCACAATGATCCATACAGCCACTCACACATTCACTGGCTCTTATGCACAGTTATTTATATATGTCAACTCTCACATGTACTGTATTTTACATATGTACTTACTTTGACATGTAGCACTGAGATATCCATTCACTCACCAATACACTCATGCACACAGTCAACCACCCATCCAGCTGTTTCCACATGCACTTTTGAACCCATACATCTATGCACAGAGTCATACACCTCCCAGCCACCCACACACACACTCAGTCTCCCATACAAATGCTTGGACAACCAATCAATAACCCATATAGTTACTCATATAGCTACTGATCAACACATGCAGCAGTTTACAGAAGAACAGACATAATGATGCACAAATTAAGACAGTTTAGTCACTAACCCATGCACTCAGTGAGACACATTTAACAACTCACTCATACAGTCAGTCATGCACCTACTAAATCCTTCATCCAGACACTTATACATCCACTCATTCTTAAATATGTAAGACATATTTTAACTTTACAGAAAAATACAGTCACTGGATGTTGTCATCAGTGATGTCATCAGTGATGTCATTTGAGATGTCATCAGTGATGTCATCAGTGATGTCATTTGAGATGTCATCAGTGATGTCATCAGTGATGTCACTGACCATGTCATGAATGATGTAATATGTGACATGATCAGCAGTGGATTGCGGGTGCGCGATATATAGTTAGTACAACTAACTATATATGGAATTTCATTGGTTTTGTGTGAGTAAAATAAGGTTTTTTAAATGCTAATTCCTAACTATATATGGTGTATAACCTATGGTTTTTTCAGTGAATTTTCAAGGTTTTGTAAATGCTAATTCCTAACTATATATGGTCTATAACCTATGTTTTTTTCAGTGAATTTCATTGGTTTTTTAAAAGCTAATATCTATAGCTGTAAAATGTATTCTTCTTTAAATCCAAAAATATATTTTATATGTTTATTAATAATTTTTTTTTAATATTTTTTTTTGTTTCGCTCCCGGTCCGCGAACCGGAAAGCTTTCCGTTAGCTCAAATTGATGCCGCGACCCGGTCCGCGAACCGGTAAGAAATCAACATAGTGACGGTATCGCGTTGCCGCGTAATGCGTCTTGTGACGTACCGCGTTAGCGCACCCGGAAGTGCCCCGGGGCGCGGACCGAGGCCTGAAACGCAGCTCCCCGGAAGCGATCCGCGGCGCGTCGCGAAAGCGCGACATATCGCGTTGCCGCGTAATGCGTCTTGTGACGAACCGCGTTAACGCACCCGGAAGTGCCCCGGGGCGCGGACCGAGGCGCGAAGCGCAGCGACCCGGAAGCTAACCGGGGCGCGTTCCGCAGCGCGTAACATGAGCGTGAGAGGTCATGTGACTTGTTAATAAAACTTTTCATTGGTTCATTTCACTTTTGGTTTCATAATGATGTAAGGCTAGGTCAGGTGACCTAAAAATAACACTTTTCATTGGTTTAGAACTATTTTTTTTCCCAAATGATGAAAGCCCCCACCTTTTTTCTCACTCTGACTTTCAACTTTGAGAAAGGAAGACCTGATCATTTGCTCTGATTAAAAAATGGCTTCAATAGTAGCTTCAGCTTCTGCACCCCCACCACCACCACCACCATCTCCTCATAGGAAGAGAGGACCACCTGCACAGTTTATTGGAGACACAGAGGAGGAAGAGGAAGAACAAGACGGAGAGGAAGAAGAGGGACCACGATTTGTCAAAGAGTTACCCTGGGTATCTCATCGCAAAGTTAGCTTTATCTGGCAATTTTTTTCCATTCCACCAGGAGAGAAAAAAGTCAATGCACGCCATGCTACGTGCCTTATCTGCCAAGATAAGTTATCCCGGGGCACTAATAAAAAATACAGTTATGGAAATCACACGATGCACCGACATATGCAGAGGTGGCATCCAAACAACTATAGTCGTGCAGAGATGCGTGAACTACAACAGAACCCCCCAACTTCGGTGACAAGAACATCTACTGATATCTCTCTCACAGTTGGAGAGGCCAACGAAACAGTGGCAAATATTCAAAAAAATGTTGTCCATATGAAGCTGACATGCTTATATTGTGGCACTTTAATTTCATGCGCAAACATGAGTCTGAAATTAATTAATTTGGCTTTCGAGAAACACCGATGCTCCAAACGCAGCAAGTTTTAATTTTTTTTTTTGCTCCTGTTGAGCCTTTTTCAATGCTTCTTTCTGTTCTTTCCCTTTGAAAAAAAACAAAAAAAACAAATAAGTGTTCAAAAAATACAAAAAAAACAAATAATGTTCAAAAAATACAAAAAAAATATAAAACAAAAATATAAAAAAAAGTTCTTTTCAGAACTACCTCCCCGTTATTAAAAAATTGCTAGAATGTTTAGCACTCTGGCAAGCTCTATTTCTTTTGGTTCGCTTCCCGGTTAGCTTCCCGGTACGTGGACCGGGAGCTAACCCAAAAATTTTTTTACAAAAAAATAGAGTAAGTATAAGGAAAGTAAACAGAGAGTGATGTTAAAAGAAAGACAGCTATAGGGACTAAAGAAGAGATACTGTTTAATAGATCTATTTACCGAAGAAAAGACGGAAGAGGGTATAATTGTGAAAAACAAAATAGATAACGAAGTGAAAGAAAAAAAAAGAGAGTATAACATTAACAAAGAAGAGTTTCTTGGAGAATGTGAGTGAATGTTCAAAATAAGATTAAAACATGAAGAATAACAGAGAGAAAAAATAGAAAACAGAAAACAAAAAATAACAGAAAAAGATTAATTGAAACAGCAAAGAAATGTAAGTAACATAGAGCCATATCATCAACATATGCAATAAAAGTTTTGCAGCTTTTATTGGCAGAAATGTGTCGCTAAAGCTGCTTTTGCGGCAGAAAACTGCCGCTAAAACCACTTTTGCACCAGTTTTCTGCCAATAAAAAGAGCAATAATTTTATTGGCTGTGTTCATAATATGCCCATTAGTGTGCTTCAACTACACAGAGAAAGCATTATGAACAAATAGTGATACAGTGATCAGTCAAAGACACTAAGAGTAATAGAGACGGAGTGAGTGAACAAGAGTGAGGAACTATGAGAAGAGAGGGACTGAGAAAAAGAGTGGAAGGAGTTGAGTAAGTAGGTAATAGAGAAAGGAATGAGGGAAGTAGCAAAGGCAGGAAACTGAGGGTTAAAGAAATGAAGCAGTGGAACTAATAGAAGTTAAATGTGATAGAAATGTAACGAAAAGAGTACAAAACATTTACCTTATAATTGTTGTTAAATTACTCACTTTTTGTTTTTATACTTTCAATCTGTGAAAGAGAGAACAAACATTTGAAAAATATTAAAACATGTATTTAAAAATTACAAAAGACAAGGGAAAAGATTGAAGGACAAACAGTTTTTCAACAACTTTGACACTTACAGAAGCTTCTGCTTCTCCAGGCCCCCTACACAGTCCTAAAGATATACATTTTAAACTAACAGTATCTTGATGCAGATGAAGTGAGGCCTATCTTAAAACATGGTGCATCTTTTGCATTGCTGTTGTCTCAGAAAAGTGTCGCAAGACACTAAAATTTTAAATGATTGCTTCAGGATGCCAATAAGATGTGTCCTATCCAGAGGTTTGTTTGAGGTGAGGCCTACTCAGGGTTGCAGATGAAATTTCGAGTTGTTGAAGAGAATAGAGGACATAATACATGTGAAGGTCTACCAATGAAGTGAGTCATGTCCACTGCACTCTTGAACAAAGTCCAAACCTCCTATGTTTCCCTGGACAGACCTAAACTTGATCTGCACAATGTGATTCATAATGATAGGAAACACAGGTGATGTAAATGAAATACGTGCAATTTATTTTGCTCATTTCACAATCACATCACTTGTGTTTCCTTTGCTTAGGTATCTCATTGTGCAGATGTAGTCCAGCATATGAAAGAATACGCAGAAGTGCAGCACTGCATGCAACAACTTTGACACTTACAGAAGCCTCACCTTCTCCATGCCTCCTACACAGTTCTACATATACATCATAAATGCAAACAGTACAGAATTAATTATACATGTTAAATGGTTTATTTTTGCTGTTCTCAGAATGTATCAAAATTCACTAAAAACAGTGACTTGAAGGTATTCATCATATAACAGCGGGGAAAAAAAAACACAATCAAAATGATTGTGTTTAAAAAACCCATACAACATAACAAATCAGAATTCAGAACTCCTTAAAGTTAACTTACTTTCCATGACGTCAAAGGATGTCCTATGAACAGCTTACACTCTGTTGTGCTGTTATTACTTTAAACCCGCCACTTTCTGAAAGAAAATCTCCATCGTTTTTAAAAACATGTTACATGCAATAAATGACTTCTTGCTCTCTACCACAAGTTTCCACAAGGCCAAATCTTGTCAGAGCCATTTATAACTCTTGGATTTCTTGTAAGCCAATCCCGTCATTTGGCATTTCTGCAACTTTCAGAATTAAAATGTTGAAGATCATTTTCACACTCCTGGAATAGTAATATCTTCCCCTTCTTGCTCAGTCATGTTCTACATTTCCTATGACACTGATACTGCTTACCGTGAAGCAGACTTACACTACCTCTATGAGTACTACAATTATTTAATTCTCTACATCACTTTTAATCACAAAGCAATGTAAAACAGTAGACAGCATTGCAGACTTACATTCCCTCTACTCTATGTTTTGATTGGCTGCTTCAATTAGCTTATAAAAAGAAATAGTTTTTCTGAACTCATTCCAAGTGCACTTATTTCTCCATGACGTCCAGTCTTATGGTTAGATGTTATGTCTCTGAACTACACTTATCCTCAAGGCCAAATTGTGTAGGAGCCATTAGAACTTCTTGAAATTCCACAGAGCACATCCCGAGATTATTTCCCTAAAATTTTGGTTTTAAAAACACCAGGTAAGAGTTTTTAAGGTCATACGGCAATTTTTTTGGGAAAATTAAAACAGAATCATTGCAGAATGACCAGCCATTTCTAGACTTTAAATAAGCTGTGTAATGTCCTGATGTTATTGAAGGGCCGTCATGATATATAATTGCTGCAGTTACAAAAGTCCTTCCTGATATTGACAACTGCGAAGCTACAAAATTTTTTATTAAAGTTGTCAATTTTGTTCCATCAGGCCTACATCGTTGGAACATTAAAATGACATACTGGCCATATGTTCGTATAAATAATGTCGACATCATTTCAGATTTACATTGTCTACACTCCATGTTGTGATCTGCTGCTTTTACTAGCTTATTAAAGGAGACTGATTTACTGTCTGGCAAAGTTAAATATATAAATCTTTCTGAGTCTACACTAGTAGTACTTGATACCATACAGTTCTCGCAGTCATGCTGCCATTGATAAGAAAGCCCAAACAGCTGATCTACATCTACACCTTCAGCATGCAATACATCAAGCATATACATTAAAAACTCCTGACAATCTTGCTGAATATTTTGAGAGAATTGTGTTTGGCCTGAACATCTGTCTAACAGATTTCGAATTTCAGACACACTTTCTATGTTTCTTCTATCAGTGCTACATTTCTCTAACACAGAATTTAACAAACTGCAAAATCTTTGATCAGAATTGACCACAATCTCTTCTTTTACATTTTCTAGAGAAAACAAAACATTAACCACTACATTAGCATAGCAGTTGACACCAGAACTGTTTTCAAATTGAAAACCAACAACATCTTCAACAGAATCCTTTTTGTTTCTGCTTGTAATTTTAGGTTCATCGACTTTTCGTCTTTTTGCTACAACCTCCCCAGTATTGGTCACATTTCTTCGTTTCCGGCCTACCACACGTTTCTCAAACAAAGGATACTGAGGCAAATGTGGCGCATACTCTCTTCTTAACCTATTGTATTCCTTAACACAATCTAGATCCGCACAAATGTTTGTGACATCACACTCAATCAAGTACAATCCCGATAAAGTTCTAACTCGTGACAATGCCACATATGCCATACCCTCCTTGAACACAGAACTGCCAATATTCACCAATGCACTTAAACCTTGCGATTTATGGATTGTCACCGCATATGCCAAGCAAACAGGAAACTGCTTACGGCGAACATATAAGTCTTTTACAAGCAAAAATCTAGCAGAGCAACGACCAATTAGCTGTACTTCCTCAATGCCATCAAATTTAATTTTTAAAAATTCAATTCCATCTCTATTTCTGTATTTTACAAAATCAACAACATTACCCATTGATCCATTTACCAGACCTCTTTCAACATGTAAATTCCTTCTTAAAATTATACGGCAGTTCAAGCACACATTCAGAGTCTTTTCAAAACCTGCAGTTTTAGATATACTCTTCTCTAATGAATCCAATTTTGTTTTCAGATTCTCAGACAAAATAATTGTTGATCCCATATGCTCTACTCTGTCAATAGCTTCCAGTTTCACAATCTCTTGCTTTTCTAAATGCAACATTTTGTTGTTGAATTTGGCACATTCTGCAAGAGTTGGCATCAAACATATTCCAGATTTCTTATCAGTAATTTTCTGAAAAATATTCTCAGGCACAACATCTTGTTCTGGATATAAATTTGACAGTAATCGTGCATGTAAAGCTTCTTTCCCATGCTCGGTCACTTTTCCAATTCTAACATCTTGTAGAATAGTCTTGTAAACTTCATCCTTCGCCTGACGCATATTTTCATGCAGTTCAGCATAATTGAAGTTTAACCATATATTGACGTTGCCAATGCTGCCTAGGCACTTCCTGGTATCTTCATGCGTGAGCATTTTGAACACAGGTTGCCCTTTCACTGGTGTCAGCTGCAAAAGATCTCCGAAAACAATGATGTGTTTGCCACCAAATAACACATCATACTCTGTTTTGAGAACTTCTTGCATTCTCAAATGCACAAAGGCAAGCATGACATTGGAAACCATGCTTACTTCGTCAATGATAAGAAGTTTCATTTTCCTCAAGATTCTTGAAACTTCAAAACAAGCATCTCCAGATAGCTTGTGATATTGTAATTTGTTGTCATGCTCCACTGGCAGCATCAGTAAACGATGTAAAGTAATCCCTTTAATGTTATGTGCTGCCAGTCCAGTTGGAGCGGTGACAACACAAGACAGCGATGACTCTGTCCTTTCCTGCAAATAGCATGAAATTGCTTTAATGAGGAAACTTTTTCCAGTTCCCGCTTCTCCACTCACGTACAGTCGGACAGGCTTCAACGACGTACATGAGCACTCTTTCTTGTCATGACTTAATCCATGATCAATTTGCATGGTAACTTCGTCATATATTTTCCTCTGCTCAACGTTGAGTTGTCTTTCCAACTCTTCTAAGTTAACCGCATCCTCCTGAGCATGTGCCATGGCTCTTTCCACTTCATTCATAGCAGTGGCAGCTTCATTTTCGATAACAGGTCCTCCTAGTGGATCCTGACTCAATGAAGCAGAACTCTGACTGTCCTGAGAACTGTCTCTGGCAATCTCGGCTGCAATCGTTGCTTCCTGCTCAATTTCCGCATTCAACATTTCTACATATTTGGGAAAAGCAGGACATTCTATGGTCTCCTTGGCAGCATTGAAAGAGTCTTCGTAACAGAGGAAATCTCCAAGCAGTTCCTCTTCTGCACGCCAAGGCTTGAAAAGTTGCAAAAGTGCTAAATAGAAAAACTCCTTTTTTTCAGGAGATTCGCCAGTCAATTTTCGATGGTTTACCAAGTGGCATTTTCTTTGCTTGACCAGACATCCCTCACTTCCTATTACAGCATACACTCCTTTCTCAGTATCTTCTTTGATGTTCCTCTTGAATATGTAATTTTGAAGAACCTCATACAGACAAACATTGTCGAGGTGACTGCTTCTATTTGGATAATATGTATCCAACATGTTGGTCTTCAAAATGTCAGTACTGTTTGGCTCCTTTTCCGCCAAATACTCAATTTCCCGCACAGGTTTCAGAACTCGATTACGCGTTGCAGCAAGACCAAGACTCGCCCAAACGATACTCCTGGACTTGGCATAGAGACTTGCTGAAGACAACCGGTCAGAGCATTCGTACGCTCCGATTTCTCGATGCGACAACATCTTCAGACTGAAACTGTACAACTTCTTGCTGAGGCTCTTTTCATGGGAAATGTCCTCCCACATATCCTTCAATTCTGTCTTCTCTTTTTTGGTGATGTAAGATGTCACATACCGAGCCACAGCCATACAGTTATCAGCCACAAACTGTATATCCATGTTAGCATTCCACATGGACAAAATCACCGGGTTGTAGTCGTTGATGTACTTGGACTCTTCGTTCCTCTTCAAATTGTATGTGTTTTTAGGTGATTTCTTCATCACATTATGTCGCAGCGAAGACATCAAACTGTTTACTCTTCCTTTAGAAATCACCGGTCGTGGAAAGCCGAAACGACATTTGGTGTAGAACTTGTCCTTGTTTCGGAATTTACGACGGCAGTACTTTCCACATCGATGGCTTTGGAAACGCAGAACTTTTTCTCTTAGGCTTTTCTTCTCCTTTGCGTTTGGAACAGCACACGTAGAATACTGTTGGATGAAACTCATCACTGAGTCTTCTGGATCCGTTCCAAATTTAGGTGCATCCTTGATCCACAGCAGCATATGTATATGAGGAGCACCTCTTGCTTGGTACTCCTTTCTCCAGAAGAAATCCAACACCTCTCCAAGAGGTGGATTCTTCTTATTCATGATGAAAGACATCATAGCTTCAAATCTATGATTGAAGTACCTACATACATTGACTGGATCCAAAGAGCACAGTTCTCCGGGTGTCTTGAATTCGATGTTATCTACGTTAGCATTTGCCTCTCGTAGAAATTCAAGTAAGTCTTCCCAGCCATACTCGGCACAGCTCAGAGTGAGGAACCATGTGGGAGTACCTAAGTTCCTCAGCATACATTTTAAATCACCATGACGACGGTACCAGTACTCATTAGTACCACGCTGACACGCCATGAGATTAATCAGGTGAGAATCCAAAATACTGTCTTGGACATTGACTTTATCCATAAAGTCACTTGCCGAGATGTTTTGCATGTGTATACCACTTTTCAAGATGTGGTTCACTGCATATGACAGTCCAGACAGATCGCTTTCAAACAGGAGATGAAACAAATAAGGAATGCATTGTCGAAACCTAGCATCTCCTGCATACAATCGCAAAGTCCGGTATTCAGAAGCAGGAATTTGATGAGGTCGCTCATCATATCTTCCTCCCTGACCTGTTGGAAAAAGCTGTGGGAAACACCGAGCTTCCAAACTTTCCTCCCAAACACTAATCGGACTCCCTTTGGCTTGTTTCATTTGAAACAACTCAATAGCATTCCCCATGACTTCCTTGGAATGCAAAGGATGAACACTATAATGTTCAAATATTTCTTCACTAGTAGAGGGTTCTACTTTCTCAATTTGACCAGCACACAAATCGCTATCCTCTTCCTCACTTACTTCCTCTTCTGCAACATATACATTCTTATAGTATTTATTATTTTTTTTCAAATACAATGTTGCCTTTTTAACTTTCCTAACATCTACTAAATCTTGCCATATTTTCTTATTCTTTGTCGGAACCCCATTAACTAAGATAACCAGAGGTTCCTCTTCCACTTTTTCTACTCCAATTGTGTTAATGTTTTTCTTCAAATCTAGAGGCAAATAAACAACTCTTCCCTTTAATCCTCTCTGTAAATCTGATGGAGGCAATTTCCCTGTCTTTGGCTCCATTCTTACAATAGCCTGAAAGGGATGGATACTTTGAATCAAAATAGATTCATAAGTATTTAAATCCTTCAATTCAGAAGGAATCTCAATCAATTCCAGATTATTATGAACTGCTCTAGCAGGCATCTGGTTTTGATTTAATTTGTTACAACAATAAGTACACACACGTTGATCCAATCCCAAATCAAAACAATTTTCTACCATCAAGTATGTTGTGAAATCCTTCCATTCACTATTATTTTCCCTTTCACTTTTTGCATATAAATCCACTAACTTAGTCTGATTCTTATAATAAGTGCGTCGACAACACACACAAGTGAAATTTGGCCTCTCACTTGATTTGACCTGAAACGTCGCAATTTCCCTCTGGAAATTATCTGTACTGGAAACCTGTACACTATCTTCCACATTACCCGCTTCTTCTTGGTCAATTTCAACATTCTCCTCTTTACTTCCAAAGTAACAAAACTCAATTTCTTCACATATATTCTTCACATCTATTTCAGAACCATGCAAAAGAGCAGCGCATAATTGTTTAAGCATAATTGCTGGACTCTTAGCATAATACAACATTCTAACTAATTTCCTCACTTTATTATGATGCACTGCTAGCATCCTGAAATGATGAAAAACACTCTGGCATACTCTCCTGGAAAGACAAGCCAGTGAATGACCATGCAAACCTGTCACTTCTCTCACTCTGCAAGGATCTAATTCTTGCAACAACCTTATTTTCTGCTTCAAACTTTTCTTATTAAATGACCGTACAAAATCACAAAGCAAATTGATGGAATCCTGTTGCACACTACAAATACTACTACACTTCCAGGTGTACACAGGACCCTTAGCACGTCTTCCTAAAACCTCATTACCTAACACCTCTTCTGCCTCTGTTGTCACAAGTTTTTCTTTTTCAACTGGACAACCATCTTTCACTTCATAAGCACGACCACTGGTGTCAACTGCATGCACCAAATCATTATCCTGGAAATAACTCTCCTCATTAAAAAATGCCTCAGAGCTTGAACTATGCATCCATTCTCCAGAAAAAACTTCACAAAAATTACTACGATTAACTATTCTCTTCCATCTACTATTTCTTTTGAAATCATAAATTGCCTTGTTTAGCTTCCTAATTCTATTGATTATCAAAATAAATAACTTACGTTTAATTTCAAATGCCTCATTAATAACTTTCTCAACTTTTTTTTTTCTCTTATAAAAAACCACTTTCTGTTGACCTTTCTTAATATTTTTTAACAAATTGCCAATTATCCTGTTGCGGAACATTCGTTTACGAATGTCCCTAAACTGTTGTTTCCTTCTACTATCATGCACAGAGTTATCTCTTGCTCGAGCAGTAACATTTTTGATTGGCCTTTCCTTTCCATTTGAATTGCTTCTCTTTTTATGGACTGAAACATTTTCTGTAGTAATATTTTTTTTACTACACATATTTCTTATGAATGTTTTTGTACTCTTACCCGGTGCTTTCTTCGTGACTTGACAAATCTTTTTGTTAGAGGACTGCTGCTTCTTTTGATTGGCCTGCTGTCTTTGACGTTTTGCAGCCTTTCTCTCTCTTTCTTTCGTTGGCATGGTGAAATGTTGAAATGATCTGCAGTTGAATCTGTGGTAAAATATATTAAAACATGTTAGTAACCACTATTACCAAACAGTAAATCAATAACAGTGATCAAAAACTTAACACACTACTTGACATTTTAAATAGAAGATTTTTTAGTCCTTGGCAAATTTACAATACAGAAATAGCAGAAAAGAAATGGAATTTATATTCATGTTACCTGTGCTATTTTATATGTGAATCTGATCTAATTTTATGATCATTTTTTAATATTTTATTGAAGACACTACACATAACCTGTTTTTGAAGGTGTCTTTATTTTTAAATTAAACGGTTTACACTTTTACTTTTTATTTATTATAAATTTTAAAAATAAATGTTTATAGTTCCATAGGCTCAAGCAGGTCAGCTTCCCACCCTATGTCATATAATTCGGACAAATCTGCATCCTCATCACGCTCTTCTTCATCCTCAGGATTTAAATCATCCAAGGGATCAACATCCACTGATGTTTCAATTACAAGTTCAATGATGAGGTCAAAATCAACTGATTGCAGATTGTCGCTCATGTTGATGTTGTCTTTATTTTTAAAGAAAGATAACAACAATGAGATGTTGCAGAGTAAGAGACAAATCTCAGAGATTATAATAGTAAAATTGTTTAACAAGAGTAACATTTTGCAGCTATTATTTAGCCATGTCCAGCGATGCTGAGCAGGTGAAGCCTATGTCTAATTTTTCAGTGAACAGGACTCATCTCTTCTTAACCTTGGATAAGCCTCACCAACTCTGTGTCCCCTGCACATACTTAAATGTAAAGGGGCAGATTTATGTTAAATGGCACATCCCCAGGCATGCACCAGTTAACGTGCACCGCTGCTCTGCCACCCATGGTGTGCCGTATTTACAATCAGATAGGAGAAAGCTGCGTCAAAACCCTGCGCCTGCTTTAAGCAGGCATAGGTCTTGACGCAACATTGTGGAGATGGGGCACCCCTGAGCCTTGCTTGAGCTGCATCGCACTTGCGATACAATTCCAGCAATGCGCCACCTTTACAGCACAGATACGTCACGCATCTGTGCCATTTTTGCCCCATGCTGCGCCGCATTGTAAATGCAGCACACCATGGGTGGCGGAACAGCGGCGCAGGATGACTGGCACATCCCTGGTGATGCGCCAGTCATCATAAATCTATCCCTAAGCTTCTTATCTTGTTACAGATGAACCGCCATATGTACCATCAAACTATTTTGCATTTCCTAAAAAGCGAATTTTAAGGAATAAATAGCAATTCTTTACCATTCCTAATTTGCAATGAGCAAATTGCTAATTGCAAATTACCCATTCATTTCCATGGGCTAGGAGGCTCATAGGAATGAAGGTGCAATTTGCGATTAGCAATTAGCTCATCGCAAATTAGGAATTTTTCCAAGGGTGCATGGGTGTCTCAAGAACACCCTGCTGCACCCCTGAAAAAGAAATTTGGGGGCATATGGCGCACATACATGCCCTAAGGGCATGTATTGGCGTCATGTGGCACCTTTTGTTTTTTGGAAAAAAAAGTTTTTTGAAAAGAATTCGCAAATTACCACAAACTAGAAGTTGGTGGTAGTTTCCAAATCCTTAATGTCATTTTTTACATATTTTTTGTTTGATACATTGCATTTAAGAAATCGCAAAATTTGCAAATCCTTCAGTGCAATCGCAAAATAAGGAATAGCAAATTTTGATTTAAGGACATTTTAAGTCATTTCCACATGTGCAGTGTTTTCAAATTATGATTTGAAAATCGTTTTTGGGGAAAAGGAATGGTTTGCAAATTTATGACAAGGACATAATGGTGTATGCTTCTCTATAAGGCATTTCACTGTCTCTGATGTCATTTTTCCCATATTACATTATAAGACCTTTCCCCATGGAGCACATTCCTTGTAAATATGCTCCCACCTGTGCATGGTGAATTTAGATTTTGACTGTTTGAGTCACATAGCCATGTTAAAAGTGACCCAAAAAAATTGCAAACGCTTTAAAAAAACACATTCATGTGTCTTAAGCACATTTTAAGTCATTTCCCCGTGGACAGTGTTTTGTAAGTGGCGCAAAAGAGGCATACACCTATCATAAATCTGTCCCTAGCATTTTAAATGATTAATTCATGATGACGATAAGGTGTGGCCTATCCAGAGGTTTGTTTAAGGTGAGGCCTACTCAGGATTGCAGATTAAAGTTACGCTTGATGAAGAATACAGAGGACATAATACATGTAAAGCTCTACCAATGAAGTAAGTAATGTCCACTTCATTGCGCCAGTCATCATAAATCTATCCCTAAGCTTCTTATCTTGTTAGACATCAACCGGCATATGTATCATATAACTATTTTGCATTTCCAAAATAGCAAATTTTAAGGAATAAATAGCAATTCTTTACCATTCCTAATTTGCAATGAGCAAATTGCTAATTGCAAATTACCCATTCATTTCCATGGGCTAGGAGGCTCATAGGAATGAAGGTGCAATTTGCGATTAGCAATTAGCTCATCGCAAATTAGGAATTTTTCCAAGGGTGCATGGGTGTCTCAAGAACACCCTGCTGCACCCCTGAAAAAGAAATTTGGGGGCATATGGCGCACATACATGCCCTAAGGACATGCATTGGCGTCATATGGCACCTTTTGTTTTTTGGAAAAAAATGTTTTTTGAAAAGAATTCGCAAATTACCACAAACTAGAAGTTGGTGGTAGTTTCCAAATCCTTAATGTCATTTTTTACATATTTTTTGTTTGATACATTGCATTTAAGAAATCGCAAAATTTGCAAATCCTTCAGTGCAATCGCAAAATAAGGAATAGCAAATTTTGAATTAAGGACATTTTAAGTCATTTCCACATGTGCAGTGTTTTCAAATTATGATTTGAAAATCGTTTTGGGGAAAAGGAATGGTTTGCAAATTTATGACAAGGACATAATGGTGTATGCTTCTCTATAAGGCATTTCACTGTCTCTGATGTCATTTTTCCCATATTACATTATAAGACCTTTCCCCATGGAGCACATTCCTTGTAAATATGCTCCCACCTGTGCATGGTGAATTTAGATTTTGACTGTTTGAGTCACATAGCCATGTTAAAAGTGACCCAAAAAAATTGCAAACGCTTTAAAAAAACACATTCATGTGTCTTAAGCACATTTTAAGTCATTTCCCCGTGGACAGTGTTTTGTAAGTGGCGCAAAAGAGGCATACACCTATCATAAATCTGTCCCTAGCATTTTAAATGATTAATTCATGATGACGATAAGGTGTGGCCTATCCAGAGGTTTGTTTAAGGTGAGGCCTACTCAGGATTGCAGATTAAAGTTACGCTTGATGAAGAATACAGAGGACATAATACATGTAAAGCTCTACCAATGAAGTAAGTAATGTCCACTTCATTGCGCCAGTCATCATAAATGTATCCCTAAGCTTCTTATCTTGTTAGACATCAACCGGCATATGTATCGCATTTCCAAAATAGCAAATTTTAAGGAATAAATAGCAATTCTTTACCATTCCTAATTTGCAATGAGCAAATTGCTAATTGCAAATTACCCATTCATTTCCATGGGCCAGGATGCCCATATGAATGAAGGTGCAATTTGCGATTAGCAATTAGCTCATCGCAAATTAGGAATTTTTCCAAAGGTGCAGGGGTGTCTCAAGAACACCCTGCTGCACCCCTGAAAAAGAAATTTGGGGGCATATGGCGCACATAAATTTTAACAACATTCCATTACCTCAAAAACGATTTTCAATTCATAATTTGAAAACACTGCCCACAGGGAAATTACTTAAAATGTCCTTAAGACACATGAAAGTGTTTTTTGAAAGCCTTTGCAATTTTTTTGGGTCACTTTTAACATGGTTATGTAACTCAAACAGTAAAAACCAAAATTAACATGCACAAGTGTGACCATATTTACAATGAATGTGCCCCACGGAGAAAGGTCTTTTAATATAATATGGGAAAAATGACATCAGAGACACAGAAATGCCTTATAAAGAAGCATACACCATTATATCCTTGTCATAAATTTACAAACCATTCCTTTTCCCCAAAAACGATTTTCAAATCATAATTTGAAAACACTGCACATGAGGAAATGACTTAAAATGTCCTTAAGACACATGGAAGTGTTTTTTGATTGCCTTTCCAGCATGGTTGGGTCACTTTTAACATGGCTATTTAACACAAACATTCAAAATCTAAATTTGCCATGCACAGGTGGGAGCATATTTACAAGCAATTTGCGCCACAGAGAAAGGTCTTACATTAAAATGGGAAAAATAACATCAGAGACATTCAATTGCATTATAAAGAAGCATACACCATTATGTCCTTGTCAGAAATATTATAACCATTCATCTTCCTCAAAAACGATTCTCAAGTCATAATTTGAAAAGACTCCACAGCTCCTATGCAGAAAAACACCCTGTCAGTACTAATACTTCACATTTTCTCCAATTACATTTTCTCAAAGAAACAAAATCTATTTGTAAAACACTTGAGACAAAGCAACATTTGAAAAACACAACTTTCTTCATAATTTTCTCCTTAAAGCACACTATTCTCTATCTAAATTAAAGAAATATTTTCTCACCTTAGCAAATACTTTGAGTTTGAAAACAGTCTCAGAAACACACCAATTTGTCTTCAGCAGATCAAAAGGTATGCACTCCAGAGTCTGCAGCTATCAAAAGCACAGAAATGCTGTAATTCTTCACACATATCTCTCATGTCACCCAATCAAAACTCTTCCCTCACTTTTTTTCAAATGAAAACCCTTCCCCCCTCTGCCATTTCATGCCTTTTCTGCATAGCAACCACCTCTTGCAAGACCTCTGGTGTTTGCAAGTTCACACAACAATGTTGCAATTGAACTCTGAACTCTTAGTGCACCTGCGTATCCACTGCAATCTTTCATTTAATGATTATTTATTGACCATTCAAAATACATCTTTCAAAGAACTCATCCATGCACCCTAACTTTCTGTTTTCAGCAATCAAAATCCACCAATCACTGTTACTGCTTCATTAACACAGAAACTCCACATTTTTTTTCATTTTAAACTCTCATTTTTTCAACTGCCATTTCATTGCCACACTTCATCTGACTGCAGCAGAACCTTCTCTCACCATGTTTTCTGTCTGGATTGTTGGACATAGTTATATCCACTGGGCTCACAGGTATGCTGAGAACAGAAATTTACCTAACCTCAATTTACAAGATGTGGAAATTAAATGGTTTGGCCACAGAGGATTAAAATGTCACCAATTGATACCATTGGTGAAAACCTTTATGCATTTGCCCAAACCTGACCTGTTAATTGTGCACTGTGGAGGTAATGATTTGGGCACTTTGACTGGGGTAGGTCCGGAAATGCTTTTAAAGGACACCTTTGAGCAATTGATGGCACTTTTTCCTCAGACTGCCTTGGTATATTCAAATATATGCCAAAGACAGAAATGGAGGTGGTCAAACCAATTTTGTCCACAAATTGAGAAGTCGAGGAAGCATGTAAACAAATCTGTTTCAGCTTACATGAGAGACCATGGAATGGGCTCCCTGTACAACAATAACTTGCGTTACTACATGCAAGATATCTACAGAGGAGATGGAGTTCACTTCTCAGATGAGGGCAACAGAATTTTCACTCTGAATTTAAGGCTGTGCATTGGTACCTACTTATAAGTACCTAAATGTACCATAAACCCAAAAGCTCTTCTTAGAGCTACCCTACATCTGATCACTCACAATTATTATTTTACTCTAACTTTTTTCACTAATTTTCAACAAAGTACGCTCCCCGGGGCACTACCCGGTACGCGAACCGGGAGCTAACCTCGCGAAATTTTTAAAAAAAATGTTTTTTTCGCACATATAAGCCTCCTCAGCCACCCTCACAAAACCTAGGGGGTCAAGATAAGTCTACCGTGCCCCCTTCTACCCATTCTGAACATTATTTGCCCTCCATTTTGTATCTTAATTCGACCGAAACACAAAATGGTGGACTCCCGTAACGCTTAAGGTTCGCGAACCGGGGCGCTCAACAGTTCGCGTACCGGGTCGCTCCCTGGGAAGCGCACCATCAAAAAAGGTGGGAAAGTAGTTTACAGAAAAAATTTAAATTAAAAAATAATCAACAAAACCAACAATCAATTAACATACAGTATTTGAAAAGTCTATCATTCATTTTTCATTGCAGTACGCTGCCCAGAACGCTTCCCGGTTCGCGGACCGGGCGCTACCCACGCAAAAAAACAAAAAAACATTTATTTTTTTTTGGCCCCGCGGGGCCCTTTTAAAGCCTCCACTTTAAACCTAGGGGGTCAGGGAGGATCTACTATGCCCCCTTATGGTTATTTCCCCCTTTGTTTTGGCCTCCTCTTGTCTCTCAATCGTACCGAGAGATAAGATGGCGGCCGCTCCGGACTGTTTAGAATGTTGACAGACACCGGAGAGCCAATCAGCTTCGCTACGCGAAGTTCCGGTACGCGTAAGGTCCGCGAACCGGGGCGCTGCCCGGTCCGCTGTTACAGATATATATCTTTTTTTAAACGTTAATTTCTCAAAATCCACTGGAGCACATATATTGAGACCTACAAAAGGCACATCGGGCTACCAGTCCCTACAATTTTGCCAAGTTTCGTGCAAATCCATTCAGCCGTTCGGGCTAAAAGTGAGGCCAACCGCCCTATGGAAAACTCAATGTTAAAAACACGTTTTGGGACCCCCCTTTTTTCTCGACCCCCCCTGGACGAACCCCCGCCCAATTTTCAGGGGCTGCTCAGAAACAAAATGTGCAATTTTCCTGAAAATTTCAGCCAATTCCGTCCACAAACGCCAAAGTTATTAGACATAGAATTTTCAAAAATCCCATAGGGAAAAAATCCTAACTATATATACCTACTGGCGACCGCCAGTAGGTAATATATATATATATATATATATACATCATGTATGATGATGATATCTGTTGATGGACTCAGAATTCTGGTGAAAAACCATTGATTCGTTTAATTGAGAATCCCAACAAATGGAGGGATGCCCCTTTGATACCCTCCCTCCTATGTTCAATGTATTATGAGTTGCAAAAGGTGCTTCATGAGTTGGGAAAGTGTAATAGCATGGATTGTGGCCAAAATTAAATAATACCGTTCACCGCTTGAATTACCATCACTTACAGGGTTAAGCCCCGTCTCCAAGCCAGTCTTTTTTTTCGAGGCAATGGAACTTGGTCACCGTATCATGATTCAAAGAGCTATTTCGACTTCACAAACAAATTTCGAATACAATTCCCAGTTCAGTCAATGAGGAGAGTTTTTGGATACATTTTAAATGCTTGAATCGCATAAGATATTAGTAATTGTCTCTTTATTCTTTTTCATATTCATTTTAGTCAAGAAATCTTTATTAATTTTACAGGAACCTCGTAAAAAGGTTTGGTTATAATGAAATAGACAAAAATGTATCAAGCACGTTCCATGAAGGAATAAACCCTATTCCAAAGTTCGGACCTTATTTCAGTGTTAGCTGAACCAATGAAGAGTTCAAGTCCAAAGGAAAAGATTGAGATTAAAGCCAATTTTAAGCAGCAGAACATACCATAGAAAGGTAGTTCATCAACCCAGCCGAGTCTCATCAAATTGAGCAGGTGACCATACAGTTGCAGCAGAAATCTGTAAAAATAAAGCCTCAAAAAGAAGTAAGATGAACAAAAGCAGCAGTAGCTCCAACTATCAAAAGGTAGATAAGAGGTAGAGAAAAGGCATCGGGGTGAGAGCATGGAAAAAGTTCATTGAAAAAGGAACTGAAAGTAACTAGGAACACGCACTAACAGAGACATGAATACATGTTGCATACATTGTGTCTGGTATTTTCTTCTTCGGACCAATCAAACGGTAGCTCTCATCTGTGTTCAGTTTCTGTTTTTCCTTCCCCACAAATGTTTATGTGGATGGCGAAGCCATATCCCAAGTAAGCTACAGACATTCTTCCTTAGTTAAGTTCTGGAAGCATAAGCCCAAGTTCCAATAGGCATCAATCACAAGTTGTCCTGCTAAAGAAGTTGTTTCACTACATACACAATGAACTATACTAAAGAGAGGAAATATTATCCTCGCAAAAATACTGTTTAGTAATGTATTTCATGATTACAACCAAGAAATATTATTTTTAATAAGCAACTATTCTGTTTAGGCATTATGTGAAGTAGGGTGAGATTTGGATGTTTAATCATTATAAACAATAAGTTGCTTAGTAAAACAATACATTTGATTAAAACCGGAAAATTCCCCCTTTTTGACAAACATTTCAAAGCATGTCACAATAAGGTCAGCCTTCTAAATCATTTTGTGCACAGTTCAGCAATATTAGGTTCATGTCTAGTCAAATGAAGCTAGCTTCTTAGTATTTCTATGCCTGTACACATAGCGATGACTGCCTATTTAAGTTTGCATATTTAAAATGCTTGCCATTGCTTTGAATTTTACGTGAATCATTGCACATTTTCAACTGTTAATAATTAGCATTTTAATTAGTCAATCTTACAAGTTCCCAATATGTTGGTTATTTTAACCATCACACTAATTTGATTTCACATGTGCGCTCTGCTCAAAGTGCAATTTCATCATTCGTTGAATCGTGGTGTTTTCATTTCAAACGTTGGATTTTTATTGACTTTCATCAGTTATCATTCATGAGGTCATTTAAATGTGAACATTTTCGTTTTTCTTTGCTCTTTTTCTTGTGTAAGTAATATCTGCAGCCATTAAATATAGCAAATAGGCTTAACAAACAAAGCCCTATTATGAGCAGTGGCATAAGTATATCTTTCAAAATAACTCCTCCTGATGTTGTAATCCAATTCCCAATTGTATGAATCCCTTTTCCACAATTCTCAAAAACACTGGGTGTTTCTATTTCTTTTAATTCAAGTTATAAGTCTGAAATGTTCTTTGGAAATTCCTCTATTTACTTACTTTCATCAGGTATGAATGAGCAAAAATGGGTTAATAAAAGCATCTTGCAGACTCTGACTTTTTTGCGAGTGAAATGTCTTATGCTAGATGGTCTTGCAACACTTTTGATTGTATTGCTACAAGCTCAGTGTTTACTACTAATAAATCTCCAGAAGTGCTGGTTGCTAGCTTGTCGACAACAGTTGGCAGCTCTCTAATCTTTTTGTCATTTAATTTGACTCCTACAGGTGAAATGATTGCACCAAATAGGTCTCCCATAAATTCACCCCCACCCTCTGTACTACGAGTGTGTCTGTGTGATGGTGTCATTATTTTTGCATTTATACTATTCACACAATGCATTTAAGGGGAATAGCACATCTAAATAGCATATCCCCTCCCAGTTAGCAAGCAGCATAACATAGGTATTCTGTCCACAAACAAAATAAACTCCTGGAATTACAGATTCTGGTCCCTGTAACATTTGCCATGTTCCTCCCATTCATTTGAATGTGTGTTCACAACTATTGATCCCTACATGTCTTGTTCTCTTAGATGTGCTTCTTCTGTAAACACAGATTTTCCCTTTATGTTTACTTAATTTTGAGCGTGGGCAACGAAATTCTTTTTATTTATTTTTATCGGTACTTACCTCTAATGGTCCATATCCCGCATTTTACAACACCCCACCTTGACCCTCCCCTGCCTGACGTCACCGCCCCAGTATAACGCCCGGCACGGGCCGTGCCTGTCAGCACCTAGGCCAATGTTAGCAAAAAATAGGAAATTGCTGAAAAGCATTCTGATTTGTGTTAGGGAATTGCTCAAATGTATTATGGTTTGTGTTTAGAAAAGGATTTTTGGATCTGGTTCACCTTAACCCCTCACTGCTAGGCCTCCCCCGTGCTAAGCCTTTTCTGGCTATTTGGGTCAGCTTGCGCTTAGACCCCTGTAACTTTTAGTACACATAAGGTATCCACACCAAATATGTGTCCTTTTTTTCCAGCATCCTGGAGATTCTAAAGGTACTCAGTATTTGTGGATTTCTCTGGCGGGGACTGAGAGATTGGCCAAAATACTGCACTGTTTGTTTTTCAGAAAAATTGGGGAAAAGTGCTTCAGAAGAAAGTGTCTGGTTTTTTTCCATGCAAAAAGTATCAACAAAGAATTTGTGGTGCTACAATCACCATCTTCACAGCTTTCAGGAACATTCAGACTTTTTCAGAAAAACAAAATTTTCTACAGTTTTGAAATTTTACTTGGACATAGCCTATTTTTCCTAAGTTTTGTGCGTTCAACCTCCTTCCAGTTAGTGGTAAAAATGGGTACGAAATAAATATTGGATCCTGGAAAACTATATATTTCTGATACGTAGACAAAATTATGAATTCAGCAAGGGCTCATTTGTGTAGATCCTTCAAGGTTTTTTTTGTAGAAACTAACTAAGTTGAAAAAAACAGCCATTTGTGCCAACTTTCTCACCTGTAACTTCTTCTAAATATGGCAGATCTTTAAACCAATACACCATTATATCTGCTGGTCGCTTCTGGTTGCGGGGATATATAGGACTTGTAGGTCCACCTAGAACCCGACGAACCAAAAGCCAATAACAGTGCTGCTTCCTGAAATGGTTTTTCATTGTGTACCGGGTATATAGCAATTCATTTAGTAAAATAGCTATATATTTCTGAAATGGCAACAAAATATAGAGTTTAGTATTAGTGGTTATTTGCACATCTCTGAAACTGTGGGTACTTATACAAGCATGTGAATTTGAGGACATTTTTCAAAATGAATTATTTTTTACACATTGTATTAAATTTGGAAGGCAGAAATGCAAAGAAAGTCAATTGGCCAAAACACTTGTTCCACTATTCTTTGTTCCCCTAAGTCTCCCAATATAAATGGTACCCCAATTGTGTGGATAGGCATAGTGCCTGCAATAGGGGGTGGCCCAAAATGCAATGTGGACTCAACACATTTTTCCAGTGAAAACTGACCCGTTTATCACAATGTACCTAGCTGTGGATTTTGGACCCTTAATCTGCCGGCACCTAAGAAAACCTAGCAAACCTATACATTTTTAAAAACTAGACAATCGAGGAAAATCCAAGATGGGGTGACTTGTGTGCCTCTCATCAGGTTCTGTTACCCAGAATCCCTTGCAAACCTCAGACCATTTAAAAATAAACACATTTTCCTCACATTTCTGTGATGGAAAGTTTTGGAATCTGCAGGGAGCCAAAAACTTCCACCCACCCAGCATTCCCCCAAGTCTCCCAAAAAATAAAGTAACTCACATGTGAGTAGTCATAGTGCTCATGACAAAAACTGCCTAAAACACAATGAGGACACTTCACATTTTTCCACAGAAAACGTACCCTATTTTTGCAATTTGCCTAGCTGTGGATTTTGGACTTTAGCTCAGCTGGCACCAAGGAAAACCTAGCAAACCTGTACATTTTTTAAAACTAGGTACTGAGGGGACTCCAGCATGGAGTGACTTGTGTGCCTCTCACCAGGTACTGTTACCCAGAATTCCTTGCAAACCTCAGACTTTGTAAAAATGAACACATTTTCCTCACATTTCTGTGATGGAAAGTTCCGGAATCTGCAGAGAGCAACACACTTCCACCCACACAGGATTCTCCCAAGTCTCCCAATAAAAATGGTACCTCACCTGTGTGGGTAGGCCTAGTACCCATGACAGAAAACAGCCCAAAACAACATGTGGACACATCACATCTTTCCAGTAAAAACTGACCCTTGATTTTCAATGTGCCTAGCTGTGGATTTGGGACCCTAGTTCAGCCAGCACCTAGGGAAACCAAAAAAATAATACACATTTTTGAAAAGTAGACATCCAGGGAAATCTAGGATGGGGTGACTTGTGTGCCTCTCTCACCAGGTTAAGTTACCCAGAATCCCTTGCAAATTTCAAACATTGTAAAAAAAAAACAAATTTTCCTCAAATTTCTGTAATGGAAAGCTCTGGAATCTGCATGAAGTCACAAACTTCCACCTACCGAGCATTTCCCCCGAGTCTCCTGATAAATTGGTACCTCACTTGTGTGGGTCAGCCTAGTGCCCTTGACAGGAAACAAGCCAAAATGCTACATGGACACATCCCATTTTTCCACAAAAAACTGACCTTTTTTTTTTGCAAAGTGCCTAGCTGTGGCCTTAGTTTAGCAGGCACCTACGGAAATCTAGCAAACCTGTACATTCTTTAAAACTAAACACCCAGGGGAAGTTAGAATGGGGTGGCTTGTGTGCCTCTAACCAGGTTCTATTACCCAGAATCCACTGCAATCCTCAAACTCTGCCAAAAAAACACATTTTCCCCATATTTCAGTGATGGAAAGTTCGGGAATCTGCAGGGAGCCACAAACCTCTACCTAAACAGCATTCCGACAAGTTTTCAAATAAAAATGGTACCTCACTTGTGTGGGTAGGCCTAGTGCCCTTGACACGAAACAGCCAACAATGGAGATCTGGGTTCAAAAACTGAGGTGATTCCCTTGCAATACAAGGTATTTTTGTAATCATCAATGTTGAAGTTTTTACTTTCCTTCATTTCCACTGTTTCCAAGATCATACATTTTAGTTGACAACTGTTATGACCTAATTCTAAAAAATGAGCCACCAGTACTGATTTTAAATTTTTTGTCCATATGTTGCTTTTGTGTTGATTGAACCTAGTTTTTCTTTTTCTTTCAGTTTTCCCTATGTAAATCAGACAGCATGGGCATTTCAAAAGGTACCCCGCATTCATTGAATTGCAAGTGATGTAGTTTTGAGTGCAATTTTGTTTCCTTTCCTGGGATGACAAGTTGTTTTGATCATCATGAACACGAATGACAATCAATTACAAAATATCTCATTGGTAATTTCTTGAATAAAACAGATCTTGAGAATCAAAATCTTCAAATTAAATTAAAGTCAATGAGCCATATATACAAGCCTACTGGTTAGGTTTTCAAGTAGTGCAAAGAGGGGATGGGCCCCGGAGGCGAGCGCTTTATGGATTACTGACTACACACTCTTGGATCGGAGAGTGACACCCTACTGCACGCTAGAAGTTGAATACTTTATTTGATGGTCATTGAGTAACAAGGAGTGTGTGATCCACAAATTTTAATAGGTTTTCCCAGATGGCCATCGAGCCCTGGACCAAAAACATAGGTGCCCCCCTTGGAAAATCAGGCCAATTTGTGATAAATAATTTTGATGTTTCCACAATACATTTTGGGCCCTTCCCTACTGTGGGTACTTGGCCCACACACACAAGTGAGGTACCATTTTTATACGGAGACCTGTGGAAATGCTGTGTGGTAGCAAATTTGTGTAAGCCCACTGATCCCACAACTTTTCCACACAGAAATGTGAGGAACATTTGATTTTCTTTGCTAAATTTGAGGTTTGCAAGAGATTCTGGCTAAGTAAACATTGCAGAATCCACACAAGCCACACCTCCATGGACCCCCCGGGTGTCTTGTTTTAAGAAATGTCTGGTTTTGATAGGTTTCCCTATATGGCTGCAGAGCTCGGTACCAAAAATACAGGTGCCCCCATTCATCACAAAGCGACCTGGTGTTGCAAGGAGGGCACCTGCATTTTAGGTTGCGGCAGCCCCTACCCCTCCTTTTAAAAAAAACCCCCTAATTGTCTAGTGGGCTTTCTGCCGCCCGGGGGGCAGATCGAGGTAATAAGCCTCATCTACCTATCTGCCTCCCTAGGGGGGCAGAAAGTCTGTCCCGTTTGGGGGTAGGAGCACTGGCATGCCCATTCTGGACAGCTCCCACCGCTACATATAAAACAAATCCCTGGTGCCTAGTGGGATTTCAGCCCCCTGGGGGCAGACCAAGGGCTATTGCCCCCATCTACCCATCTTCCCCCAGGGGGGGGGGCAGAAATACTGTCCCATTTGTGTTTGGGGAGTGCAGTCATTGGCACACCCATTCTGGGCAACCCCCACTCCTATGTATAAAAAAATTCCAAACTCCTGGTGCCTAGGGGGGGCGTGGCTTAGCCAGCAGTGAGATGGCTGCACTTTAAGTGGGCTCTGCCGGCCAAGTTTTGAATCCTACAAAATCCGACAGACAACAACTTCATATCTGCCCGGCTCCGGCATTTCCGCACTCACCTCGTCCGTGGGCGCAGAACGACCTCTTCAGTGACTCCCTCCGCCATGCCCGGGGTGCGATATGCTCCTTGACGCTGAGGTTCCTGCCGTCACCTAGGGGCCTACTCGTTTCTGCTCTACCGTTCCTGTGGCACCTGCTGGGTGGTCCGACCCCTCCTTCAATCACTGAGGACACTGGTGGGTGCCGCAACAGCTGAGGCTCCCGGGTGGCGTGGAGTGGGGCTCACGCCCTGCATTGCCCAGCCTTGCCTGTCTCATTTAGCGTGCACTGCCATTTTGCGATCCGGCACCGCTGCAGCTGCGCATACACAGTTCAGGCAGGGTGTCGTGGGCGGCGCGCCGCCCATGTATTCCTGCTGCCTGTTGCCCTCCGGTGTAGCTGTACTCAGGTTCCTGCTTTGGCCCGGCATGTCCGCCCAGCTGCCCCTGACGTGAAGACTGAGTTTGACTGCACGGCGCCTGCAACCAGCGACACTGTCGCTCCTGCTCATGCCCTCCTCCTGAATAACCACTGCCACGATCCTGTCATGGGCAGGGGGTCTGCATGTCGCTGCTTTACCCACCTGCCATCTGAGTACTCCTCTGCTCCCCACCCGTCTCCTGGCACCATCAAGCACCGGCTGCAGCTACGTGGGCGCTGGTGCCCTGCTCACTGGAGTAGGTGGAATTCTTGCGGGGGCCGCTGCGGCTGGGCTGGGGGAGCGTGTGTCCCTGCACAGGGGCCCCACCTCTGTCTTCACTCGCTACTCCCGTCACGTCACCCTTTGGCCCTGTGACTCCTAGCTAAGTGTGGTGGGCCGTGCTCCCTGAGTCTCCCTGCTGCCCTACCTCCCCCTGGATGCACCCCCCACCAAGCATCATACTGCCATAGCCACCATGGGCACTGCCCTCTGAAGTCTTGCCAGTGATTCCCTCCTCAGGCTCTGCCAGCCATCGTGGGAGCACAACCCCAGCGCCATCCGCCTAGTCACTCCCTGGGCTTCTACTGCTGCCTCACAGGCGAGAGACTGCCAGGTTGAATACCGCTTCCTGAAACTTGCTTCAGCACTTCTCTGGGCCCCATCCCTTTGTCTGCGTGTTCAACTCCTATGCAGCTTGGTGCAATGTCTCTCTGGCATCTGGTTGCACTCCCTGCTCTCAACAAACCCGGCTTACCTTCGATCAGCGGCGCCAGACGTGCCAGGATGGGCGGCTGCGGATGGAGGCGACCCTGCTACCTCCACGGAGAAGACCAGATCCCAGGAGACGACCTTTAGGCCATCATGTTTGAGGTCAAATGCGCTGTTTCTGGCATAGCTGCCCAACTTGATCAGTTGTCTTTGCGCCTCAATGTGGTTAAGTCACGACTGGACTCACATGACAACTGCCTGTTACACGTCAAAACTAGGGTCTCTGACGCGAAAGACGCCGCCACCCAAGACCGTCAGAAGCTCGTTCAAATGGACAAAATCCTGGACTTGATACGCTCCAAAAACAAGGATTTGGAGGCACGCTCTCGTAGGAACAACCTCCTCATCACAGGGGTGCCAGAATCCACCAACATCGCACGTATGGAGGATTTTGTGGTGAACTCTTCAATGCCGTGCTCACTCCATTTTCAAAGTGGAGCGAGCCCACCGATCCCTCGGCCCTCGCCCAGCCCCCTGTCATATAGTTACTGCTTATCTATATACTGTGTTAAGTTAGCATGAGCTTATTAAATGTTTAAAGGCCATTTTTCCTTTTGCTGCTTCTGCACACGACACTTAATTGTTGATTTAGCTTTCAACCTACAAGAGCGTTGTGATTTACATGAGAATAATATGTTATTGCTCTGTTATCAGCTTTGCTTAGTAAACTATGTCTGTACAGAGAGTGCTGAAGCTTCAAGGATAACTCAACACAAATTGTTGTGAGGTCTGAGCTCTGCACCTTCATAGACATAACATAAGTGCAGCTCCTGCCAAATTCTCGCTTTAGGCGCGTTTTATATTGCTTTGCTTAGAGCACAGATACACACTTGATGCGGTTCGCATGCTGAGAGAGCTGGTGGAAGCTGATGTGATCTCTTCATACTAGGATCTTGAGGTATGGGGCCGCCCAGCTAAAACCCAAAGAGACCTTCTTAGATATTAATATAATATGCTAGTTAAGGAGGGTGGTGTTAACCCTTATTCATTACAGCATTTTAGTATGCTGTCACCATTTGCTTTTTATGGACTAGTAACTATGCTGATAACTTTGCTTCTGATAATATGTTTCCTTGTATTATCTAAGATACTGCGTTTGAGAAAACGGCATTAGTAAATAAATATTTCAAATGTGCACGTGTCCTCATTTACTCCACGTTCTGGTTTGAAATGATTGTATAACGAAAGAGTGCTCATGTGTTCCACGTGACCTGAGGTATCGTAAGCTCATGTTCTGGTTTGTCTAAACATTGGGAGTTTGTTATGACCAATGAGACACTGTAGCTAGCCTGGTAAGGGGATTTTGGGTACTGAGGTGAGTTTTGGGCCACCCTAATTCGCCGAGGTTCCAAATCTCTATGCACAGTTCTGTAGGAGAACGGAATTCCCGCTACATGGCGCCCATTCGTTGGTGGTCTTATATCATGACACTCGAGTAGGATATCATTCAAACCTTAACCCCTTCACTGTCGTTTCCGGAAAACGGTGGTGTCGGACAAAACCTACCTATTTTTGAAATAGGTCTTTTCAAGCTTGAATCTTTCTAAAACGGTTTCCTTGAATTACTACCCAGTTGTGCTACAAAGTTTACTTTGTTTTTTTAACTTCCTGTGCAGTCATGGCCCAACCAGTGGACATTCCGCAGCATAGTCGAATTGCGGTACCCAATCATATGCAGACTTACCATGTCCCCTTGGAAGGCTTGGCTGTGATATTGGTGGTGAGTGCGGATGCAGCTTACCCATACGAACTGTTTTATTCGTGGGTGACGCTTCCGGCTGTGGACGCTAATTCTGGTGTGTTCCACACTTACACTCCCTCACCTGTACCGGCTGAATATACTCCGTACAGGGCACAGGAAGTACCTATTGATACTTTGCAGCATCGCGTTTGGTTTGGTGGCGCCCTACCCAATTCTCTAACTGCTCCGAGGTTAGGTCCTTTGTCCATTCCAGGCGCTAATTGGCCTGTTTTGGCTGGATTTACTCCTCACCCTCAGCACGGCAATTGTACCCTTGCTGAAATTCGTAGACTACATGTAGTCTCTATTGCTGTGATTCGTGCTTTGGTGCAATACATAGCCCGCAATCTTCCTGGTGGGCCCCTGGGGGGTGCGGCGCTTCCAGCCGGACAGGGCAGATTGAAGCTCAGTCCCATGATGGTCAATGCTGTAATGGGCAAGCGTCCCCAGGAAAAGGATGATTTCCCTTTCTGGCTTGCCGAGAAATTTGACCAGCTGGAAGCTGTATTTCCTAATACAACTCCTGGTGACAAACACAGGATTTTAACGATTAGTTTACCAAAGGATTTGGCTCCTGAAATCGGTGACTGTGAAACCTGGGGAAAAACGTTTGCGGCGGTCTATGCGAGGTGTTATGGCACTCGTCTATGGCTGTCCTGCCTGCGATCATTAAATGTGTTCAAGATGATCACGGACCGGAGGCAGCGGTTGAGTTGGGTATGCGCCTGTGTGGCTCCTTTGATATAGTTTGCGATCTCATTCTTGCTAATGTCAAGGGGGATGCAGTGAACTTTCAGGTGGCTAATGCTTTGGAGGTGATTCCCGATGCCGATAAACCCAGACAGTTGGCGAGGATTATTGTGGCAGCTTATAAAACTGTGGGTCGCAATAGCAAGGGTCTAAAGCCTTTTTCTGTCAAAGAGAAAAAGCAACCCCAAGGGCAGACTTCAGAAACGGAAGTACAGCCCAAGTCCAAGAAACAAATTTGGCCTAAAAAACAGAAACAGGGTAAGCAACACCAACAACAGCAGACACAGGAATCTCGTCCTGTGTCTCCAATGCCTGCGCAAACAGAACGTGTTTATGACTTGCGCGATCGCTCGACGATTAAATCACCTGATCGATTTCAGGTTTCTGATCAACGCTCTCCTCGTTCCTTTCAGGACTCATCGGCCCGAAGACCGGTGGTGGAGGAGGCGGAAGGGGTCGGGGTGGTCAGCAAGGACGTGACCAGCCCCGCCAAACAGACGTTACAGGAAAGCAGGACGGCTCAACGCCGAAGAGACCGCAGTTTGCAAAAAAGAAAGTCGCGGCTTTAACAGCGCATCGATATGCCACAGATAGTGAGAACGCGGCTTCGGAATCTGACATGGGCTCTGACCTTGCTGGACAGCGCAGCGGAGATTACCATTGTGAGAGAGGCCCCACTACTGAAGGTGACAGCGACTGACATTTATGTTGTGATAGAAACAGCTGATACAAGAGTTGCTCCCCCTGATAGACTTTATGAAATTGTCCTGTTAATAGAAGGTGACATACAACGTACCATCAAAAGAGTATTTTGGGAAAATCTTTCGTCTACATATGACATTTTGCTTTCGGAGGCTGACTGGCCCCCACCTTTTGTGCTCGCAGCGCCGTGAGGGGAGGAGGTAATCCTCCCGAGTTTCGCGAACACAGTCTCGAAGGAGCATGCGCAACATTTTGCAGAAGAGTAGGCTAGGGCTCTAGCACCGGCTCTGTACCGCAACCAATGTGGTTGGGATAAATTGTCCCCGTGCCACGAAATTCCTTTACGGTCTCAGCCGCAGCCTCAACCTCAATATCCCATACGGCGTGAAGCCAAGGTTTCCGTCGCGGCAATCCTTGAACAATTGGAATATCAGGGAGTTATTGAAACATGTGTGTCACCGATGAATAACCCTCTTTTTACTGTGACCAAGCCAGACGGGTCATATCGTTTGGTTTTGGATTACCGGCATTTAAACTCGCAATGGCGTAACTGTGCAGTACAGAATACTCACGGCTCCGCCCTAGTGGATAGTCTTGTGCGTAAGCGTTTTAAAACCACGCTTGACATTTCCAACGGTTTTTATGCCCACAGATTGGATAGCTTTAGCTCCCAATGGACCAGCTTTACTTGCGCCGGGGTCCAAAAACTATTTCAGCGTCTCCCAATGGGCTATAAGAATAGTCCTGGTATATTTACCGCCCGCATAGTTTCTCTTTTGGAGAGAATCGACCCAGATGCATGCTCATATGTGGATGACATCTATCTCACTGACGACGAAATTTGGGAGCATCTGTGTCGAGTGAACTCCATAATTTGTACCTTTGCAGACATGGGTTACAAATGTAACTTTGCAAAATCGCACATTGCGGAGTACACAGTGTTGTTCCTGGGCTAGGAGCTCAACAATGAAGGTAGAGGTTTGGCTCCTCACTTCTTGGAGAAATGAGCACAACTGCACGCTCCTACAACACTGAAGAAATTACAGTCTTTACTGGGTTTTTTGAATTTCGGGAGAACTTACATTCCAGAATATGCCCAGCGTATCAAGCCTTTGTATGCTTTGATACAACCAACTTTTTCCAAATCATGCTGGCTGCCTGAACACTCAGCCATCTTGCAATCTTTGCAGGCTGATCTGCTCGCTTCTAAATTCTTACTCACTCGTGATAACCACACCAACCTGGTGATAAGAATTATTCCTGGGACGATGGGTTTCACGTACCTAACTTTTAATGAAGTAGACACAGTACCTATTGCTTACAAGTCACACTTGTACACTTCGGCTGAAATGCGGTTTTCCACTGTGGAGAAAGTTTTGACGGTGTGAAGATGGCGATTCTTAAGGAACGTGCTCTGTCACAGGGAAAACGCATGTTGGTTGTTACACCCTGTCCTCATTTGGAGGCAGTTACGAAAGCCAGTGTACCAAATTCTAAAGCTTTGCACCCTATCGGGATTCAATGGGCTGCTTCCTTGACGTCCACGGATGTCACGTTTGTTTTTGACGCCTCATTACGGTCGCAGGAGTACTTGCAGTATGAATTTGTTCATCCTGCTCCTCTGGCTATGCGACCTTTGGAGGACTTCCATTGCATCATATACACTGATGGTTCGACGCAGGTTGCGCATGGCTCTAAACACGCCTACATTTCCGCATGCGCCATTGTGGTTGGTGCCATGGTGAACGATGAGTTCAAATCCAGAGTAGTGCACACGCAGACTCTAGGGGACTGCACCGCCCAATTGGCAGAGCTTCGTGCTCTTTTACTCACGTTGGAGTACGCTGATCCTAGTGTGACTACTCTTATTGTGAGTGATTCTTACTACTGTGTCCAGTCTTACAATGAGAACTTGTTCTTTTGTATTCAGAATGATTTTCGTGATTCCAAGGGTAGCACAATAAAACACAAGATGATCTGGGTTCGAGTGGCTGAGCTTAAGGCTAAGTTGCCACTCGTGTTTGTGATTCATACTCTCGGCCATCAGCGTGTGGGAGTCCACGCTGTCGGTAACTCGCTTGCTGATGAAGTGGCGAAGTCAGTGGTATCTACATATCTAGTTGCAGCAGTTACATGGTCCAAAAGTAAGATTGATGATGAAATCTTGGCGGCTGTTGCTGCCACTGAGAAGGGAGGTAAACATCCTACGGGGTTCCCTTTGAAGTACACATACCACTTAAGTCCTGAAAAGGTTCCTTTTGTGAAAATTCCTGAAGTTGGAAAGCGTTTGATTCCCAACTCGGATCGCAGGGCTACGTTGATTACAGCGGCACATGAAGGTGTGGCGTCTGCGCATGCGGTCGTCCCGGCCACTGTAGCTCAATTACAACAACGTTTCTGGTGGCGGGGACTGTACAAACAGACGCGAGACTATGTCCTTCAATGTGACATTTGCCAGCAGATTAAACCTTCAACTGCTGCGCGTCCGCCACAGACACAGTTGTACATATCTAATAAACCGCTAGGTTGTGTTTATTTAGATCACTGTGGTCCTTTTTCCTCTGATACTGCGTATAAGTACATTTTAGTAGCAGTTGATTCATGCACACGCTTTGTGTGGGTATGGCCTCATCGCGGCGCTGATTCACGGACTGTCATATGAGATTTGCGTGTCTTTGTAGGGATTTTTGCCTGTGGTACTTTCCATTCGGATCAGGGTCCGGCTTTCGCCTCTAAGGCGTACAAGGATGCCATGACTTCGATGGGAGTCCAAGTCAAGTTTTCGTCTCCCTACAGACCTGAGGGTAATAGTGTAGTGGAGCGAATGAACCGTGACTTAAAGCAATCATTGACAGCTCGAGTTATAGGCACTGGCAGAAACTGGCTGGCCCACCTCAATGGCGTGGAGCCTGCACTTAATAATCTCCCTAGAAGGTCTCTGGGTGGGCAGACCCCATACGAAATGCTCTTTGGCATCAAGATGTACGTCCCTGACCTTGATGGTCTAGACTGCGTGGCTCGCGCCACTACCTTTGACGTAGATGAACATTGCAATGTTTTACAGGATCTACAAAAGACCAGAGACAGTCTTGCAAAGGAACATTTGCCCTCCACATCGGATGATGCGTTGCAGATGCCGGTAGTTAGCTGGCTACCCCAAGTTGGAGAACTGGTTTGAGAGAAGATCGATAACGAGAAAGAATTTGGACCTTCCTATCGAGCTCCGGTTCCTGTCCTTGGAGTGAAGGGCACAAGAACAGTCATTTTACCGCCCCTTCCAGGTCGTAAGGAAAACAGGTTTATCTCCATTGACAATGTCAAAATACACAGAATGGCCGATTCTTCGTAGTATGACATCGGCAGTTTCCTGTCCAACCATTGTGAGAAATTCTGTCTTGGCCACTGCTTCTAATCCTGAACCAGAAGTGGCCATCGAGTTACCTGCAATTTCCAGTCCTTTATTAAGTACTTTGCCTGGTAAAGACCATGATGACATTGATTACACTTACCCCACTGACTTATCTATGCCTGACCTGCAAACACGTTTGGCCACAGAATCCAGATTTTCATTTGACACTGTTTCAAACACCTCAAAGAAGCCCTCACGGTTTGCAGTTTATGCCAGCTTATTTAAAAAAAAAATGTTGATTCCCCCTTGGACATATATTTGGCTAGTGCTTTTTTCAATTTACCTTTTTATGTCAATTGGGTTTGTGTTTTATTTTTTTTCGATTGTCGATGGACATTATGTCAAGGAAAGAACTTGCACTCGACATCTCAATGGAAATTTGGCCCCACTTTCCTCATCGCATTCTGCACACAGACTGAAAAGAGACTTGACATTTGTTAACATAACTGCTTGGCCTGTCCTTGATGGGATAGTGTGGGATGCCGTTAGATTTCAAATTCATGGCCCTACGGAGGTTGTTAATGTTCCCAATGTGCTTAGAGTTAACATGGGGGATGTAGTGAAACAAAACATACGTCCTGATGATTGGGATGTTCAGGCCATAGAAAGTTTGTTTTCTGATTTGAAATACTATGCTGCCTTTGATGCTGAAGATTTGTACTTAGAATCTGCTAATTATGGTGATTTGTTTTGCTTTCAACATTTTGACAATCACTTCTTACATAAAACTACTTCCAGAAGAAATACTGTTAATTATACGCAAAGGGAGCATTGCCCAGCACCGAAACAAGGCAGTTCAAATACTTTTTTGAAAAAGTACACTTATTTCACCGACTTTAATCAGTCCAATCCCGAGTCCTTTTATTTTAAAATGACACAGAAGCCAATGTCCAAGGTTAGACTTACCGATACCAAATTGTTGTACTCGAAGTCCTTTCTTGATCAGCTGGCTGTTGGCGGCTATGAATTGTGGAAGGACATTATTTACCTTAAATCAGTTTGGGGTTCTAAAAGCTGGCAAGTACAAGGCACAGAGGCTTTACACCGAGCATGCCTCATCCCAAATCACATGTTGTTTCTGAATTCAACTATTTCACAAACAACATGCTTTGGATTGGCTACTTTCAAAAAATTAAATACTCCTACCATCCCTGAGTTAGAAGAATATTCTGGCTGGAACAATTTTACTCAGTGTTCCATTAGGGACTTGCAGACCCTATTGCTAAATTCATCCTTTAACATATCCAGTATGGATCCAAAAGGTTGGCTGATGTGGCACAGAAGTGCTGATGCATGCCAGCATCGTTTTTTGGGTTTGTCTGATGGCTTTAAACAGGTCAGACCTGATCCACGTTTTGATTCTGACCATTCAGTCACAACTTATTGAGTAGGCAAGTTATGTCAAAATTGGCTGACACATTCTACTTTGGCTGCGGTTAAGCTACATCGATCCAAGCTGAATGAAGATGTGGATTTAAATGATTTCATAAAAGGCCCGGCTAGTGGTAGATCAAAAAGATGGATATATGCTATTTACAATGAAATCTGGAAAACATCACAGATTGAGGCGGCGACACGCCTTAGAGCTATTGATCAAGCTAATATAGAAAAAGTGCTTGCAGTGGTCGATAATAGTATTAACATGCTTTCTTCCCGCATTTACACGTTACATAATATTGTGTCCTCTGTAGTGGATATTGTGCAGGATGAACTGTCTGTATTGTACCATGGTCAAAATCAATTGCGTTCTATCATGCAATTTGCGTGGACCCTGCAGACACTGAAGTCTGGCAAGGTGCCATGGACCTACATGAATGTTTCTTCTCTCTATGCCCCTTTTTATTTAACTGATAAGCAGCGCTTGCTTTCCATGCGCGATGCGTCTTTTTCAATGTTACATATTGAAAGGTTAGAATCCTTGCCTTTCTCTGTGGCAGAAGCCACTGCTGCAACGTGGCTTATCCACGGTTTGATAACATTGCCGTTTGCTTTATATAAATTTACAAATTGTATGCGATATGTTGCTATAGGTCGATATGAACCATTAGGTAATGCATTTCTTCATGAAGTCTGGTCACTCCCATTTACTTACAGATGTTTAAAAGACGTACAAGAAGTTTATCTGAATGGGGAGGAGTGTACTGAGACACCGAATCACTCCTTAATGTGTAGACACATTCAATTGCACGGTTCTTGTAACCAAGACCGGCCAAATTTAGCCTGTGTTTTGAAAGGCACACCAGTTCCCGCAATCATTCCCACTTTTACTTTACTGGCAAACGGTAGTTATTTACTTTTGAATAATGAAGATTGTTTTGGGTTAATTAAAGGTGTTGCTTATGTTGTAACCGTATCAGAGCGTGTGGTTTGCTGCAAAAATGTACTTTAATTTCTCTGTGGCTTCTGCCACAGAGAAAGGCAAGGATTCTAACCTTTCAATATGTAACATTGAAAAAGACGCATCGCGCATGGAAAGCAAGTGCTGCTTATCAGTTAAATAAAAAGGGGCAAAGAGAGAAGAAACATTCATGTAGGTCCATGGCACCTTGCCAGACTTCAGTGTCTGCAGGGTCCACGCAAATTGCATGATAGAACGCAATTGATTTTGACCGTGGTACAACACAGACACATCATCCTGCACCATATCCACTACAGAGGACGCAATATTATCTAACGTGTAAATGCGGGAAGAAAGCATGTTAATACTATTATCGACCACTGCAAGCACTTTTTCTATATTAGCTTGATCAATAGCTCTAAGGCGTGTCGCCGCCTCAATCTGTGATGTTTTCCAGATTTCATTGTAAATAGCATATATCCATCTTTTTGATCTACCACTAGCCGGGCCTTTTATGAAATCATTTAAATCCACATCTTCATTCAGCTTGGATAGATGTAGCTTAACCGCAGCCAAAGTAGAATGTGTCAGCCAATTTTGACACAACTTGCCTACTGAATAAGTTGTGACTGATTGGTCAGAATCAAAACGTGGATCAGGTCTGACCTGTTTAAAGCCATCAGACAAACCCAAAAAACGATGCTGGGAAAGGGGATGTTTCCATCTGGCCGCGCATCCCAACCTTGACAGCGGAGTTCAATGGCATGAGTAGAATAAGAGCTCTTTTGTCTCAAAAAGAAGTGGCCTTGAGTTCGGCTCGAGAAACATTTGTGCTTCACATAGCTAACACCCGCACAGAGGTTCAGGCCCGTTTAAATACTGATTTGTCGTTGCATTTCAGCGAACTGGTTCATTCAATCTTTAACGCGTCGTCCACAACTGGGCTCGCGCACTTTTTTAAAATAGTTAGCAGCGGACTCGTGACTTCATTTGAGAAGATATTTGGAGTCATTCCTGCTTTTTTCCATTCTATTTTTTCAAGTTTATTTGGTGGATTTCCGGTTTTGCTGGCACTGGCGGCAGGAGTTCTGGTGATATTTTGCTTTATTAAACATGGATGCCCTTCGTGTACAAGAAGCCGCGCAGTCCCACCTCGCACTGTTTCGCAACAGGATGCTTGAATACTATGGCACACTGCCGCTTGCGCCTTTAAGCACGGCATATGGATTATCGTTTTGATTTTCCTATTTTACATGTGTCCACCCTGTGTTTCATTGCCTGAGCTGTAAATTTTGACTGGGCCCTTGATTTGTGTCTCTGCAAGACGGTATATCCTGACATCGATTTTAATCAGCTGATGGGTCCCATCGTTACTCACGAGTTGGTTTGTTCTGGCGAAAGGATTATGGCCTTGGCAGCGATGCATGGACTAATGGATCATTGGAACATACTCGCAGCAGCGCACGATTTCTTGGCACATAGCTTTCTTGAGAACCCACCGAGTTGTCCTCTGATGGTGATAGAGGCTCCGGTACTGGAAGAGCACGTATGTTCTTTCCCATTATTGAATTGGATGGCTGAACTGTTTTCGGATGAAGACGGTGATTTCATGTTGGAGGCTGTTGCTGCATATTTTGCATATTCGGTCTTGCCCTAAAAACTTTCCGAGTTTCAGATCACGACCCCTTGTTTTCTACTGACATCATTTTTTGCAAATTTTGCTCGAATTTTTCACCTCCCAGACCTATTGGCTTGAGTGAAAGTGAACAATATATTGACGTTTTTGAAAATTCTTTTGAATTGATTCATGAATAATTCTTTTTCATCTAATTTTGAATTATTAGTATTGCTCATCGTTCTTGAACTCTGCTTTCATGGGGAGGCCCTTATCTTATCTTATCTTATCTTATCCGTGCTCGGATCATGGGGGGTGTCATATAGTTACTGCTTATCTATATACTGTGTTAAGTTAGCATGAGCTTATTAAATGTTTAAACACCATTTTTCCTTTTGCTGCTTCTGCACACAACACTTAATTGTTGATTTAGCTTTCAACCTACAAGAGCGTTGTGATTTACATGAGAATAATATGTTATTGCTCTGATATCAGATTTGCTTAGTAAACTATGTCTGTACAGAGAGTGCTGAAGCTTCAAGGATAACTCTACACAAATTGTTGTGAGGTCTGACCTCCGCACCTTCATAGACATAACAGAGGTGCAGCTCCTGCCAAATTCTGACTTTAGGCGCGTTTTTTATTGCTATGCTTAGAGCACAGATACACACTTGATGCGGTTCGCATGCAGAGAGAGCTGGTGGAAGCTGATGTGATCTCTTCATACTAGGATCTTGAGGTATGGGGCTGCCCAGCTAAAACCCAAAGAGACCTTCTTAGATATTAATATAAAATGCTTGTTAGGGAGGGTGTTGTTAACCCTTATTCATTACAGCATTTTAGTATGCTGTCACCATTTGCTTTTTATGGACTAGTAACTATGCTGATAACTTTGCTTCTGATAATATGTTTCCTTGTATTATCTAAGATACTGCGTTTGAGAAAACAGCATTAGTAAATAAATATTTCAAATGTGCACGTGTCCTCATTTACTCCACGTTCTTGGTTGAAATGATTGTATAACAAAGAGTGCTCATGTGTTCCACGTGACCTGAGGTATCGTAAGTTCATGTTCTGGTTTGTCTAAACATTGGGAGTTTGTTATGACCAATGAGACACTGTAGCTAGCCTGGTAAGGGGATTTTGGGTACTGAGGTGAGTTTTGGGCCACCCTAATTCGTCGAGGTTCCAAATCTCTATGCACAGTTCTGGAGGAGAACGGAATTCCCGCTACACCCCGGACTGCCGGCCCGCCCTATAATAGCCAAAATCCTGAACTTCCGTGACACAATCCTCAGGGTGGCCAGGGAGAAAGGTGAGATCCGCCACCAGGGCAACTCTCTGTCCTTCTATCTGGACTACACCTTGGCGGTACAGGCGGCCCGCCATGGGTTCCTGCCTGCCAAGCGCATTCTCTAAAAATACGAGATCCCGTACTCATTGGCGTATCCGGCTAAGCTGGGTGTCAGGCAAGGATCCAAGACTCTCATATTTCCAGATCCTAAGGCTGCCCTCGTCTTTGCCAAGAAGCTGGATCACTCCCACTGCTCCACCTCCGCAAACTCTCAAGAACCTGCGTCCGGCGACCTGGGTGACAATGACTGATTCAATCTCCTTCAGTGGTATTGTTGAAATGCTGTCACCCATTTGGTTTCTTGTTTCACGGTTTTCTCTGTATGTCTTTACACCGTATTGCCATAAGGTGCCATGTCCTTTCACAATAATGCTTAGGGTTTAGCCACCACTCCTCCATTGTAAGACTTTGAATATACTGTTGTCTGCTATTCCTGTTGGCAGGGGTATTCGCCAAGCGTTGCCATACCTCTACAGGATGACTCCCACTTTGAACACTTTCTCTCCCTATCCAAGTTGGGGCTCCCTAGGGTGGTCGTGGGTGGGTTCTCAACCTGCTTTGGGGGTTGGTGTGGGTGGGGGGTGGGCCATTGTTGGTGATCTGTCTGGACGTGGAACGTCTGTGGTCTCAATGACCACTGTGAGGCTCGACTAGTACATGCACACTTCCTTAGGCACAAAGTGGACATCTGACTGCTCCAAGAGACCCACTTGCTACCCGCATCTGCTGCCAGGCTCCACTCAAGGCCCTCGGAGAACTGAATTCCTCATTCTATTCCAACTATTCTCGGGGAGTCTCTATTCTCATACGCAGCGGACTACCTTAGCAAACCTCCCAGGCAATCACTGACCCTGATGGGCGCGTTGTTATTCTCCACGCTTTCCTCCAGGCCCAACCTTTGACGATCGCTGCTATTTACAGCCCAAACAACGATGACCCGGACTTCTTAGCGCAGATGTGGCATTTTATCTCATCCCTTGACCCGCTGTGCTCCTCTGGGAGGGTTTTAATGTTACACTTTCCACTGATTTAGATCGCTCTGGCCCACATGCCTCCCACCCGCACACTGCAGCACTCCTAAGCTCCATTATCACTGATAATTCCCTATATGAAGCTTGACGACACATGCACCCGGACACCCGCGAGGGTACTTGTGTCACCGGCACCCTGGGTTGTTGGTCCTGTCTGGATGTTTGGATTACCTCCCCAGATATATTCTCCTGGCTCACCTCTGTTGATCACATGACGCGCACCCTCTCCTATCATGCACCTGTTCAGCTTGGGCTCTGGATACTGCATTCCCCTCGACGTGCCTTCTCCTGGTGGCTTCCCTCTGGCGCTGCGAGATACTGTTTTCCGCAACGAGATTCAGACCGCAATCACTAACTATTTTGGTCTTAATGAGGGATATTTGGACTCTCCCTCCACTTTCTGGGAGGGTTTCAAGGTCGTTATTCGCGGTGAATGCATCTCTAAACAATTTGGGGTCCTACTCTCCATCTGCAGCACTCTCGATAAACTAGATTCGGACATTAAAGCTCTGGACACTTCCCATGCACTTGACCCTGGGCCCGATATGCTTCCTTGTCTCCGTGAGAAACACACTGAATTTGCCGAGGAGGCCAGCAGAGAGCTCTCGTTTCTTGGCAGGGAGGCCAAAGCGCGCCACTTCGGCGAGGGCGATCGACCCGGTAAAAGCGTGGCTTCTCTTCTCCACCCTCCACGTGCTGCATCTTATATTACTGTGCTCCAGGATGGCGGCCCAGTTTGTACCACCTCCCCTGAGAAAATCAAGACGTGTTTTATTGATTTTTACAAGCAATTATACACTGCAGGACCCTCCCTCCTGCGCGAGGTCCTTGACCAGTATTTCAACACTCTCGAGCTTCTGTGGCTTGACAACTACCACCGGGAATTCCTCGACGTGCCCTTTTCAAAAGAGGAAACACTTGCCACCATAAATGGTATGCCGAGTGGCAAGGCCCCTGGCCTTGACGGCTTGCCTGTCTCATTTTACAGGGCCTTCGCCACGCTTCTGGTGCCACATCTAGCTGCCAAGTATAATGAATCTTTTGAGAGCAGTCAATTCCCTCCCTCGCTCCGTGAGGCTATTGTAACTCTTCTCTCTTCTCCTCAAGCCTGACAAACCTCCCGAACTAGAAGATTCTTATTGCCCTCTGTCCCTCATTAAATACAGATAACAAAATCTTCGCCAAATTGCTCGCTTCGCATATACTCCTTCTCATGCCATCTTTGCCCGTCTGGACCAGTCCAGCTTTATCCCTGGATGCGCGACCTCACATAATCTCCGGACCATCTTCTCAGTCCTCCACCAAATCAACCCAGCTCTCCCTGCAGTGGCCACCCTGCTTGACTCTACAAAGTCCTTTGATACCCTGGAATGGCCCTTCCTTTTTTTACCTTCTTCCCCTTCTCAGTTTCAATCCATTCTTTATACACAAAATTCTCCTCCTGTATACTCTTCCCAGTGTCCGTCTTCGAATTAATGGCCTAATATCTGAACTTATCCCCATCAGGCATGGCACCCGTCAGGGCTGCCCACTCTCACCCATGCTATTCTCGATCGTGATGGAGTCACTGCCGGCCAGACCACACCCAGAGGCTCATTGGATTTGTGGCACAAGCCCTCTTGGTCTCCATGTACGTGGACGATATCACTTTATATGTTCGCAACCCCCAAGAAAATCTTAGTCCGCTGGTGCACGAAATTATACGGTTCGGAGGTTATTCGGGCGTACAGGTAAACTGGAATAAATCAGCCCCCTTTCCGCTCACCGATGCCACCATGCCCTTTACACCTGACTACCCCTTCGTGTAGGCGAAGGGCCCTACTCTCTATTTAGGCATCTGGTTGAGTAGGGATGTTGACGAACTCTGGAGGGCTAACTTCGGTCGTGCATTGAATTGGCTTGAATCCAAGAATCCCTTATGAAGCCGACTTCCACTGTCTCTAACCGGCCGTATAACGATTACCAAAATGGTCGTCCTCCAGAAGTTTTTATATTTAATCTTGAACGTACCCGTTCCCCTTACTGCTCACTTTTTCCCCAGGGTCCGCTCGCTTATAATGTCTCTTATCTGGGCAGGTAAGCAGCCTAGGATTCCGTATGACATTCTAACTCTTCAAATGTCGTGTGGAGGCCTTGGCGCCCATAACTTGAAACTTTATGCAATGTGAGCCCAGGCCAGCTTTCTGCATTTTTGGCTTCACCCCACTCCTTTCCAACCACACATGGCAGTTGAGGCGGATCTCGCTGCCCCGTGGCTTCTTACCACTACCCTGTTCGCCCCGGCCGAAATCCCACGTAAAGAAATTGACACGGTCAAGACTCTGCGCTGGGCTTGGGAGGGCCTTTGCCATTTTTCCGGTGTCCCCATGCTTTCGGCAAACATGATGCCAACTGTTCAGCAGCTGGCCTTTCCTCCTCTTCAGCCCACCGGTATGGCTAAACACGCCACCCGTCTGGGGTTGAACATGGTAGCGGATCTCCACCCCGGGAACACATTCTACTCTCTCGCTGACAACTCTGGTCCCATGGACACCCTGCTCTTTTACCAGTTGGGGGCAATTTGTATGGAGCTACACGCTGAGTTCCATCTGGCCCCTCCTCTTCGTTGGCCGCTCTGGACCTTTTATATTCATCCCCCTCTCCTCATGAGTTGGTAACAAAACTTTACGCCCTCACGCTTGCGACCACCTCTATTTCTACTGACCGTGCTTGTGTGGTGTGGGGTGAGGATCTCTGCGTCAACATATCCCAAGCTGACTGGCTGTGGCCTGTAACCAGACTAAGTGACTGTCCCCAAATTATCGCTTGGGCCTTATACATTTTAAATAGGCTTCACCACACTCCTGTTCAGCTGTACAAGCTGGGTTTTCTCCCCAATTACAGATGCCTGCACTGTTCTGCTCCTGGGTCAGACTTCTCCCATCTTGCCTGATTATGCCCTAAGGTCTCCACTTACTGGTGTGAGGTTTGTACTGCCATTTCAGAGATTACCTCTTCACCGGTTCAGCCTGACCCCCCACTCTGCCTTTTATTGTTTGTTAAATTTTACCATGACACTTCTCGTCGCCTGATTGCCATGCTGCTCGTCCTCGGACAGCGTAGGGTCTCCATATGCTGGGGTCGAAAACCTGCACCTAAGTTCGCTCATTGGCTCGAGGATGCACCCTATTGTCTGAATTCTGGGACATCATGCCAGCTAGATCTCGCCCACTCGATATTTGGGGACCCCTAGTTACCTACCTCTTGGCTCACACTTCCCACAGCCTGTATACCTTTCCCGCTCTCCCCGCCGGCACTCCACCCACGGAGGCCGCTGGTTTAGGTTAGTTCTTGGCCTCCCCCCATCTCTACTCCTCCTTAGGTGGGCCTGCTCCCTATCCCGTAGCCTGTGCACCTCATGTCAATCACGGTTCACTGCCCTGTTTTGCCTATGTAACATCTGTCATTTTATCACCATCTGATGTTCTGTGCTATTGGTCTGCTTTGTTAATTTCCATTGTGCCCATGTATGTGGTGCTCAGTTTCAGTGCAAATGTGTAATTTGTCTATGCAATCTTGTTAATAAACGTTTTTGAAAAATTAAAAAAAATCCCTGGTGCCTCGTGGGCCTTCTACCCCTCTGGGGTACAGATCAGGGGCTATTGTATTAACTGTAAGGGAGCTAAAATACTGGCATGCAGTATCCCCTCTGAAGTCACGTATAGAGATTGGAAAGCTCTGGAAAGGCGGAGAATTACTGGTGCTATGTTCCAAGTGGAGGATAGCTTCTCTCCAAATCTTCCGGCCGAGGATAATTATGAGGTTTTTTGTCTCAGGATATCGACAACTATTGACTCCCTAGCTCCATTAAAAACATGCAAGCACAAGGATAGAGCATCTGCTCCTTGGTTCAACGATTCTTTAAAGGTTCTTAAATTGGCCTGTAAGCAGGCTGAAAGAAAATGGAGACTGGGCTACCTTGATGCTAACAAGCAAATCTGGAAAATTAAACTTTTGGAATATAAAAATGCGATTATGAAATCCAAATCTGCTTAATATTGTTCCACAATTTGTACAGCCGCCAACAGCTCCAAAAGTATCTTCCAGATTTTGAACAGCCTTCCTCATCCTGATTGCGCAAAAAAAGCCATCCCTCCCACACAACACCTGTGCGACAATCTGGCGCTGTTCTTCAATGACAAAATTGAGACTATCATTCGAAACCTAAGCATCTCCCCCACTCTGGTCGACTCCATTGGCCCTGAGATTGCCATCATCGACCATGGAGCAGCGAGCCAAGGGTGCCAGCCCATGGACCTTCTCGGGGAATTTCCCCCCATTACTGAGGTGGAATTTAACGGACTGGCTCAAGGAATTTCCTCGGGCTCTCCTCTCGACCCCATCCCCCCTAAAAACTGGAAGATATCCGGAGAGGAACTCTTTCCCACTCTTTGCAGGATCTGCAATAAATCCCTGAGCAGTGGCCTAGTTCCTGCCCTTTGGAAGCAGGCTCTTATTCGGCCACTGTTGAAGAAACCCTCTCTGAATCCTGAGTGTCTACAGAATTATCGACCAATCTCCCTGCTACCATTCCCTGCAAAAATTGCCGAGCGCTGGGTGAGCTCGTGCCTCTCCAAACATCTGGAGCAGAATCATTTCCTGTACGAAATACAATTTGGCTTTCGTCCAGCCCATGGCACTGAAACAGCCCTACTTACTGCCAAGGAGGACCTTCGTATGCGTGCAGACAGGGGCCAGGCAGCAGCCTTGATCCTGTTGGACCTGTCTGCCGCATTCGATACGGTCAACCATATGATTCTGCTGGAGAGACTAAGAGAGGCCGGGGTGGGTGGCAATGTCTTGCAGTGGTTTCACTCCTTGCTGAGGGATAGGAAGCAGGCTGTGTCCCTCCCCCATATCAATCTGCCTTCTCCCCGGTGACCCACGGGGTGCCTCAAGGCTCGTCCATCAGCCCGATTTTATTTAACGTTTATTTAAAACCTCTGATTACGTTAATAAAATCCCATAGGCTAAGAGCAATTACCTATGCCGATGACACTCAGCTCATTCTCTCTTGGGAGGGTGAGGAATCGATTCCTCTGGAGTCGTTTCATGACTGTCTGCGAGACACGGCTCGCTGGCTACACAAGAATTCCTTACAGTTCAACGCCTCCAAAACCGAGGTTCTGTTCTGTGCCGGAGGTAGAATCCCTCGCCCGTTCCCAGCGGAGTTCTGGCCCCCTGAAATTTTGGAAAAACCGCAGCCGGTCACCACTGTTCGCAATCTGGGTGTCATGATAGACAATAAGCTCACCATGGAAGCCCAGGTTGCGAAAACAGTGCTCACCTGCACTGCCCTTATTCGCTCACTCCGCAAGATATTTCCACTCCTTCCCTTGCAGGCCCGGGCCTTAATAGTCAGGTGCACCATTCTTAGTCGCCTTGACTATTGCAATGCGCTGTTGCTCGAGGCCCCGTCTGCGCTGTTAGACAGACTCCAAAGAGTTCAAACAGCTGCTGCCAAACTGGCCCTGGGCTAGCCTAGGAGATCCTCGGCCACTGCGGCAATGGCTGAGCTTCACTGGCTCCCTATGAAACAGCGAGTTGCTTTTAAATCTCTTTGTCTTGTTTTTAAAGCTTTGCACGGAGTTGGGCCCGCTCCCCTGCAATCTATGTTTGACTGGTACATTCCAACCAGAGCCCTCCGATCTACAACAGCCTGTCTTGTTAAAGTACCAAGATTTAAAAAAGTCAGGACAGGAGGAAGATCTTTCAGGGTTACTGCATCAAAACTCTGGAACAGCCTGCCTTTGGATGTCCGTCAAATAAGTGAACTTCTCCCTTTTAGGAAACGGGTCAAAACTTGGCTGTTTCCAAAATGTTAACTCCCAATTACTCAACTGTTGTCTCCCAGTGCATTCCTCTTAAGAGTTGTCTCAGCGCCAGGATACCTGCAAGGTGATAGTTGCGCTTTATAAATGTTTTAAATAAATAAATAAATAAATAAATTGCCCCCATTAGCCTCCTACGGCGGCTGAAAGACTGGCCTTTTGGGAGGGGGCATAATCATGCCATTTCTGGGCAACCTCACCTCTGAACTTTGGAAAGAATAATCCCTGATGTCTAATGTGCTTTCTGCTCCCCCGGGAGGCAGAAAGACTGAATATGCCAATTTTGATATGGAGAGCAAAGTCCATTGCTCCATGGTGTCTGGTGGTGGATCCCCGCTTTGGGATTGCCCTCCTGCAGTGACCATTCCATTATGAGCATGGAAGGGGTTTCATGTGGAGTTTCCCTTATTGTGTGGGACCATTTGCGTTTGTGGGACCTGCATCATGGGAATTTGTTTTTGCATTGCAACTTGCATTTGTTGTACTGGTATATGTTGTATTTGCATTCCCTTCTGCATTTGCACATTTATGTTTGCATTTCAAGCTTAAATCTGCACTCCCTCATCCAAAGCCCCACTCTGTTACAAACATGACAAGGAGTCATCTTCTTCAGTGAAGCAACATCTATTCCTGAACCAGGATCAGTTGTAAACACCTCTGCCTCTGCCTTGTAAAAAACCAAGCCCTTCTGAATTTTCCTGCGAACCCGCATGTAGAATGATAACACTTTGCAGACCAACTTGATGTCCTGCAAAAGAAGGATTCTGAAAAACTTTATGTGCAAATTTTGTCTGAGCCATTATAAATTTCTCCTTAATCCTTTTCTGTTTTTATTTCTTGTTCATCACTGTAATATTTTGCATACTTCATGATCTCATCAAGTTATTTACTCTGCCAGCAGATTACACTTAGACTTATATGCAAACTGATCTCGGGTCACAATCCTAGATCAACCTGAGTTATAAAAATATCCATGTCTTTCTCATTAGTATATTCTCTTCCACTGTGCTGCTGAACCAACTGTAACTACCCCTCATAGTACTCATGAACTGATTATTTTGCTCCTTGTGTCATTCAATTATTTTTCATCCAATCAAGATCTTTCGGAGGCACTCTGCCTTTCAGGAAAGTAATCACTGCCTCTTATTTTTCCATTGCTTCAGCGCGTGCCATTCTCACTGGTTCTTCATGTGGCCATTGTACATTAGTCTTACACTCAGCTCAATAATCACTGGATACCACAATATCAAAGAACGTATTCAAACCAATCCACAACACCTTGGACATTTTCACAAATCTATCTACTTGTGTCTACCACTGCTCAGGTTTGTCTCTCAATTTCGGGAATTTTTTAGTAAACATTTCAAAAACTCCTCCACTCCAAAGTACATGGACATACACACCTCCTGTTGTTTCTCTCAATGGATAAGCTGAAGCTCCTTCCTCATTCTGCTCATTCTTTACCCTTACTAACTCAGGTTCCTTCTTTTTCTTTTCATGTTTTCTTGCCCATTTGTTCTCTCTTTTTTCAGTATCACTCCATTTACAAATACACTTTATTAATTCTGTAATGTGCAAACTAATTTCTGAAGAATGCGTTGTCTCAATTGCTTCATAATATATTTGAACCATGTAAATCTTCTGTGAAGGAAAACTTTTAAAAAGATCTACTTCCTATTTTGGAGCCAATTCAGCCAATTTATCATGTGTATTTGCTGTTTGCCTTGTAATGTCTTGTAAAGTCTTTACACAATTATATCAATTATTTCTCCTACTATTGGTTTAAATGCTCTAATTCTAAATAGTCCCTAATTCTTTTTTCCAATTCAATTCTTAATATGGAAATATGTAATGGTCTTTCCTTTCCAGGGTCTGGGCAAGCTTGCTACACTGTGGTTTATTTTGAAGTTCAAAGCATTCTTTTAGGTTTTTCCACAAAAAGAGTAGAAGAAAGACAATACAGCCTATACATGGGAAAACATGCAATAGGAATTCTCTTGTATAAGTTTGGTAAGTGGGTAATGAGCCGTAAAGAGACAGAAAGGTACAAAAAGGAAGAGAAAGAAGGCCAAATCAAGTCAAATTATTCTAAAAGGAAGAACAAATGAGTGATAAATAAACAGGTAGTGGCTTTGATTACTCCAAAAATACATTTCATCAGGCATATAGTTTGCAAATGATATGACATATATAGAGGGTTTATGGAGGCAAACTAGTTGTAAAGTGCCTTCCATATAGAGTTGTTACAAGATCTCCATGGAGAGTTTTGAAGGGAAATGTTATCTGCGCCTGGCCCCCCAGGTAAGCAACCCATTTAACCAGAGGAAAAATCAGGTGGCCGCTGTGTTAGCAAGGACGGACTTACAAGACGCAGTCAGTAGGATTTCCATCAGAAGGCTGTCATGTGATTTCATCTGTGGGTCTGGGATCCCTGCATTTTGGACTGAAAATTCCTTTTCAGATAAACTCTGATCAGGTTATAGATGAAGTATAAATTACATCCGAGAATGGGGAGATAGCGGTGCAGTGGAGAAGTAGGTGGGGAAGGTCCCCCATCTCTTTGTTGCAGATCCAACAAGCTGGATTCTCTTAAAGGGCCAGATATGAAGACTGGCAGGATTCCAAAATGTCCTATGAAGGAGCCAACATTTAGTTTGGGAGAGGGAGGGTGTAATTTTATGGGAGACAACCGACTTTCAAATTAGTCCAAGAGAATGAAGAGAGAGCCTCAGAAGAGTTCCATTTTGTTTGAAGTTTCGAGGTCAGGTGTGTAGACTTTGGTTTTGAAAGATGATAGAACTTAGAAGACTGGTGGACAGTTTGTTAAAGTATGTACAATGTAGGGTTATCAAAGAAGTAGGATGGTGAGGATGAGGCAGCCAAAGCAGGTAAGTGCTTATATTTGACATTATAATTACTTTGGGAGGGTAGAGAGGCCGGCTAAATCCACTCTTCCACTGAGTCAGAGTTTTGCCTAAACTCATGCGGAGTAGCCAAAACTCCGGAAACTCCGCTGGTGGAGCGGAGTTACTCACCCGGGGTTAGTTATGAAGGGATTACAGGTGCAGAAATTGTTCAGGACCAGGGGCCAGATGTAGGTGGCCAATTAAAGGTCGGTAGAGTAGATTCGCCAAAACCCATCTTCCTTTATCATCCGTTATGTGTGAATTGATGGTCAAGCCTGAAACTTGTCTATGCCACCCTTTTTATTTCCTCAGGTGGACAGAGAACATCACTGATCCAGCTCTTCCCAAATGTGATCAGTTCTTCATGGGTGATATTTGTTTCATGTAGTAGGATTATATTGGGTTTGAGTTTAAAATGGTAGTTTTCACATTTCATTTTTTTATACATTTAACTGGGAGATTAAGCTCATTTAGAGAGACAAAATTTGGGTTAGTACTTAAAGGACAGCTCATCATGTTAAAGAGGTATGTGATTAGCTATTTGGTGAACGTACATAGGTTGTGGGTTGTGTCAACAAAGAGAGTGAACAGGTCAATGCCTGAGTATGAGTGCAGCATAGGGCCATACGGCGTGTGTATGATATCAGTAAATCCCAGCAGCCAGCAGGGGTGTAACACTCTGAAGACCCTCTGAGAGAGTGTAGGAGCAAAGCATGCCTCTGAACTGGAGCCAATGGCAAAGGGTAGAAATGAATAGTTCAGAACAAAAGGAATCCAATAAAGCAAAATTTAATACAGTCAAAAGAGGAGAAGAAAAGGAGAAGAAAACATCCCGTATCCCAACCCTCCCTCAACACCCATCACCAACCACCCACCCAACCTACCCCAAGCAGTGAATGTGAGTGAGAGATAATGGGCTGGTTCTTGCGATCATGATCTTACAACCAACAAACTGTATGACCAAACTGTAGTTTGCAAACAAAAGGAGGTTTACATTGAGAGGGAATTATAAGCTCAGAGTCTCCACCATTATTGGTGGTAATGGCCTTTAGGTGACAGCAGTTGTAGCATCTGAGGGGCTTAGTGGCGGTTGAAGTTGTAATAATGGGAGACGCATTCTGAACATATATAATCTGCATGAGGGCCGCATGGGTTAAAGGATCTGCCTGTGGGGATTGTAACCTTGAGGCAAAACTGTGTGCGAGCAAGCTATAGTGAGGGTAACATGCTTGGGTGAACTACCAAGGTGGTGAGAGTGGTATAGTCGAAGGATTCTCACATCCAGCAGGGTTCTACAGGATGGCGCCTAGAGTACCTTAGGAATAGCTTAGGAGGTCGGCAGCCCATTTATTACAAAACTGGGAGTAGGCAAAAAGATGTCAGCTGAGGCCTGCGATACCTATGCCGGAGATGAGCAATGTATATAACGCAATTAGGTTTCAAGTATGAGGGGTACTAAGAGAAATCTCTTGTTGGTATCTGAAACTGAGGAAGCTGTATGGAAGGATAGTAGGTCTTCTGGTGAATAGCCAAGTGGATAATGAAAGTTTGTTGATATTAACAACGTTAATTAAAAGGTATCCTATGTGATAAGTTTAAATACAAATTAAGCATCACAATATTGAGTGCTCATTTCAAACGTACAGAATAAACATGTTTGAAGTAAATACATAAATAAACAGAGTGTAATCTAATATACATTGTTATAGAAACAGTAGTTCAAGAAATTCTCTTATGAGGAAATGTTCTTTCAATAGTCTCTTGTGTGACTCCATAATAATTATCCATTCAAAGATGTAGTTAATGGGTGCAACTCGTCGTTAATACCAACAAAGGGTGGGCGGGGAATTTGAGATTAATGTCCAGGAAGATTTATATGCATAGAACGTGAAGCATCGTTAACAACATGGTTTGGTATGCAGACAATTAAGGCATCTTAGGTTGACAGAGGCAGTGTTGTATGGGAGTTGTAGTGCAGTGGTTTTGTCAAGGACTGTGAAGGAAGAATGGTATAATGTAGGATCGTAATCGTTGTAACCTGCACGATGAAGGAGTAAGGTTAAGTACAGACAGGGAGATAACATTGTTCACAGTGACAACATAGAAGAGAATCAAACCGCCTACATAGAAAGGAACAGGACATAGGGTTAAGAGTTGATGGCAACTCATGAGTGAGAAGAGCTATTGGAGGGCGGAGACACAGTTCAGGTGGTTTAAATGTAGAACAAAGGCAGAACTTAGTACGTGAGTCACTCGGGAGGCGAGAAGAAGGACTGTTGTAAGGTATTGGCTTGTGTAGATAAGATTCTTTTTGCTGTCAGTTAATTACCAGAGCACAACATGGTTTGCACACACGTACTTGGGAACCGTTACATGGGGATGCATAAGGTGAAATCAAATATGAGAGAGATGAGAGCGGTTGGTAGAGATTGACCTTGGGCATTAACTAAGTAGTAGTATTTTCACTACGGTTAGTGGGAAGACGTTAGTTATGTGATGAGTTTACAAGACAAGGGGTTGCAATGTTTTTAGCATGAACACACATGGATTATCAATGAATATGCTTTGTTTACAACATTGCTTTTTCTTAAATTGTAGAGTACCCCTGAATAAGGGCCAAGAAAAGGCCCAAAATGCATTGGGTTATTTGAATGAGCCGATGAGGATGATTTACATACACCCCTAGCTACTGAATAAGGCCTGGATTGGCATTTCTGCAGCTTCTGAGGTTACAGTGATAAATGTAAAAGGCCTCTCATGTGACTAATGCACAAACCATAATTATTGCGAAAAAACGTGGTGAAACTGAATAAATACTGGTAAAATCTGGATCAACTTGCCGCGTCATTGTTTTGCAACTCATCATCGCAGTCTGCCCGGAAATGGGGCGAGATGTCACCCCATTTTTTCCAGTGTATCTCTGATTTTGCCAGCCTGATGAAAGGGAATTGTAGGTTTGAGGCTTTAAGTCTGGTGTGAAGAGCGGAGATGCCCCTCCTTTTTTGCACAGTGGATCTGGAGTAATCTTGAGAGACGTAGATTCTGTGGCCTTTCCATGGTATATGGTTTTATTTAAACACTCATGGTTGAGGATCATCTCTGTGGGTTGGTAACTCAATGGGCAGCAGGCAAACTGGGGTCTGGTATTTCTGTTTCCGACTGGAATGTGGGCACCCAATGGCCTCTTTCAAGGTTGAAGTCTTTCTTGAAGGAAAGACCTGTCATATGAGGGACCCATTTTTCTAAAAAGGCTATGCAGGAGTCTGATGAGTCTTCCAATCTCTTGGGTAACCCTAAGATGCAAAGGTTTCCCTTGCGATTTCTATCTTCCAATTCAGCTACATGCTTCTGTATGGTCTTGGTGGTAATCTGTAATCTCTGAATATCCCTGATTGAGATGGTTGACTTAACTTCCCGTTAGCTGATTTGCGACTCCACTTTCGACACCCTGGTGCTAATGGAGTTGATGTCAGCCCTGTTAACACACAGTCGTTGCTGTATCATGTTTGTATAAGTTTGGGGGATTTTGGCAACTCATGCACCTCCACTAGCTATTTGAGTATCATGTCCATGGTGCCATTTGCATCTAATTTACTTTTTATAAGTGAGTCTGAGAGCGGTGGTTTCGCCTTTGAGCACCTATTGCCTGGTTTGAACTCTTTGTCAGCCATGATTTTCACAGGAGTTAGGCGATTCAAATTGCACACCAGGGTTATGCCCTGTTTAGCTGTAGAGTTGAGATGCTGAGAACAGGGTGCTGCAATACTGACAGAGGTGACAGCATGTGCAGAGAATGCAACAAAGAGCACTTGAGGTAACGAGCTTTGCTATTAATCAGATAGTCTGTGCTGGATGAGCCTCAGGATACAGTACCAATGGAGGAGTTGGGCTAGTCAAGTTTTGAAATGATGTCTTCGCAACTCGAAGGGGCAGAGCACACCTTAAGATGAGAGGCATGAAGTACAGTGGATGTGCATCCCCTGATAGGGGTGAAGATTCCCTCTCTGTCTGATAGGACTGGAGGACCAGAACCTCAGTCAGCAGGACTTCGAAGGACAGTTCTTTAGATGACAGATGCATAATCAGAGCATAGGCTCAGAGCTGCATAGGACACAGGGGCTCCTGCAGACATCAGACTTCAAACCAATATCAAACAGGCGGACATCAAACAAGCAGCACCCAATTCGATGTCACTGTGCTTTCTGTCTTTGAAATCACTGTAGCTTCTTTAAACCAGGGTGAACAAATTCCATCGTCAACCAAATTTGTTTCCCCGGGGGCTAATGATGATGTAAAAACAAGCCTTCTCCCATCTCTTAATGAACGGACTGTAGCGGTCTCCACATCATTATTTGTGAATTCTGAAAAGTCAGAATGAATGCTATAGTCAGTAAACTTCATACTGCTCCTTGAGCCTCTAAAGTCAAGTAAACATTTATTGGTGCATTTACATCTGGTCTACGACTGACTGTACAATTATTGGTTGTGGTATTTGTACTGGACGGTGCATACAAGGTGGATTTACCATAGGTGGATGAAGAGTCTGTGAATGGGCAGCTCGTGGTGGGTCAATCAGTAATTCTTGAAGGGAGCTCTCAATTGATATTACTCTATTTTCTACAGGGGTAGTAGCTATTGTAGTGCTTGGCGTGACACCACTTTCAGCATTATCAGTAAGTGTTGCATAAGGTGGGAACCATGCAACCAACATTTCTTCTAAAATATTATCCCCTGTATCACTATCTGTCTCATTCTCTTTTTATTTGTTCTCTTTATATTTTCCATGAGTCTTTTTCTTCTTCCCTTCAGATGGTCTGTAGAAATAGCTGGATGTAATTTAGAGTATTTTACTATGGATTTTCACCATCTCTGCTGTCCCTCATCCCAATGAGTATCTGTATATTTACTTACTTATCTGATATTTTTCCCTTTCTTTCTCTGAGGTAACCTTTCCCCACATATTTAGGGCTTTATATTGTGTGGGTCCAGGGAGAGGATTCATTTTGTTCAATTTTTCTTTTAATCTTTCAATAATCATAGTCTCAAAGCTGCCTTATTTTATAATTCTTAATGCACCTTTCCTATCAGTGACCTTGCACCATTAACAACGCCATAGACATGCATATAATTCCAATTTAGTTGCCATATATTGTGCAGGTGTGCCTTCAGGAAGTGCCTCTTCACCCTCCCATATCAGAATTGTAACATCGCCCTTCACAAAACTCTCAAATCTTTAAAATATTTCATGATTCTGGCTAAATCGCAATACAAACAATTTCAATTAATATTTTGATTCTGTGCCATAAATGTCACATTTTCTCCACTCCAATCCCGTCATAGTTGTTATTTTGTCAAAGTCCCGTTAACAAAACACAATGCTGTATCCACACAAACTCTGACCTATTGCAGTGCAACACACTGATGTCACCAACCAATTCCAATGCTAAAGCAAACCAACCAACCAATCTCAGTGCGAAAGCTCTATGACATACAATCTCACCCCCGCAGCATCTCATTCTCCTTTAAAATGTCTCTTGTACTTACACAAACTCCCAAAAATTGACAATATATAACACATATCAATTCTTGTTTGCTCTTCTAGAGAAAATGATAGTAATTCATCCAAACAAAAGAATTCACACAATTGCCAGTGAAATTACGACCTGCATGCATTCACCCTAATCAATGTGCTTCACCCTTTTGCACAATTACGTTCTGCTAACATCAAATGATATTAAACAAAACAACAGATTATTAGTATTTCTATCTCAATTGTATAGGTGATGGTACCTCAAACACTACATCACAAATGTGCAAACAGGAAATACCAATTGCCAATGGCTTACTCATGTGTCTTCTACACGTCTTTTATTTTTTATCTCTTATTTCTTATTCTGGGATCTTAAACTATGAGGAGTCTGAAACTTTTTAATCTCTTTACATGAAATCAATAAACATCCTCATTCATCAAACATTCACTCTCAACTCCATAATACAACGATAAACACAATTACAATAGACATCACACCCTCCCATTAATACTCACACCTCCAAAACAGCAACTGCCTTCGAAAAACGCCCTTGTACAATTTCCAGTTCAGTAAATACAGAGAATTTTAGTTAAAGTTTAAAAGCTTTCTTCTTGTTAAGAGATTAGTAATTGCCTTTTTATTCTTTGTCATTATTCATATTAATCAGGAAATCTTTAGTTATTTTACAAAAAATTTGGAACAAGGTTTGCTTAGAATCAAAGACACAAAATATTGCATCAAGTGCGTTCCATGAAGGAATAAACCCTATTCTAAATTTCAGACCAGAATTTCAGTGAGAACCCATGGAGAGTTCAAGTCCAAAGGAAAAGAGTGAGATTAAAGGAGCATTAAGCTCAAAGCCACATTTTACGAAGAAGAACTTCCCATAAAGAGTAGTTCATGAAACTCAGATGAGTATCATTAAATAGAGCAAATGATCATACAGTCAATCTGCAACAAATAAAGCCTCAAAATGAAGTACGATCAACAGAAGCAACAGAAACTATGACCTTCAAAAGGTAGGTAAGGAGTGGAGAAAATGCATTGGGGTAAGAACATGGATAAAGGGCATAAAAAAGGACATTGAAACTAACTAGGAAAACACACTAACATAAAAAGACATGAATACATGTTGCAGACATTGTATCTGGTTTCTTTCTCTCTCGACTAATCAAAATACAGCTCTCTTCAGTGACCAGGTGCCGTTCTTCCTTTCCCACAAAAATCCAAGCCGATTGCAAAGCCTTATCACAAGTTAGCTACAGACATTCTTATGTAGTTTAATTTTGGAATCATAAGCCTCAGTTCCCATAGGCATCGATTGAAAGTTGGCCTTATAAAATAATTGTTTTACTGCATACACAGTGAACTGTGCCAAAGAGAAGAGACAGTATATTTGCAAAAATACTGTTTAGTAATGCATTTCATGAACAAGAAATATTGTTTTGAATGAGCAACTATTCTATTCAGGCATTATGTGAAATAGGGTGAGAATCAGAGGTTTAATCATTATAATCAACATGTTGCTTAGTAAAATATAACTAAGCAGGTTTTTACCACAGGTGAAGGAAGAGTCTGTAGCTGGGCAACTTGTGGTGGGTCAGTCAGTAATATTTGAAGGGGTCTCTCAATTGATATTACTCTAGTTTCGACGGGGCAGTGGCTATTGTACTGCTTGCTGTGACACCACGTACAGTATTATCAGTAGATTTTGCGTAAGGTGGGTGCCGTGCAATCAACATTTCTTCTAAAATAGCATCACCTGCATCACTATCAGTCTCATTCTCTTTTCATTTTTCCTCTTTACATTTCCCCTGGGTTTGTCTCTTCTTCCCTCTGGAATTTCAGTAGTAAAAGCTGGATAGGATCTAGTGACTTCTACTATGGCTTTTCTCCATCTCTGCTGCCCTCACGTAGTTTAGATCTGGAAACATAAGCCTCAGTTCCCAGAGGCATCGATTGCAAGTTGGCCTTCTAAAATAATTGTTTCACTGCTTACACAATTAACTTGCAAGTTGGCATTGTAAAATAATTGTTTCACTGCATACACAATGAAATATGCTAAAGAGAAGAAACATTATCTTTGCAAAAATACTGTTTAGTAATGCATATCATGAATATGAACAAGAAATATTGTGTTGAATGAGCAACTATTCTATTCAGTCATTATGTGAACTAGGGTGAGAATTTGAGGTTTAATCATTATAAACAACATGTTGCTAGGTAAAATAATACATTTGATTAAAAATTGAACATTCTGTAGTTATGAGGAACATTTTTAAGCATGTCACTTTAAGGTCAGACTTCTAAATGATTTTGTGCACAGTTCAGCAATATTAGGTTCCCTTCTAGTTAAAGGTAGTTTGGTCCTCATATTTCTATGGCCAATACACATAGCTAAGCCTGACTATTGCAGTTCCCACATGTGTCATTGCTTTGAATGTTGTGTTAATCACTGCACATTTTTAACTGTTATTCTAAATATTTTGCATTTTAATTAGTTGATCTTATCAAGTGTGTATCGCAATGTACTTTATATTGGTTGCTGTTGCATATATTGTGATTGTTTGATTGGCCTGTGCACAAGGGACTTGCTCAGGAAAGCACTTATGTCTGTGAGAGCACAGGGGATCAAAGGCTGGTTTGTGTTGCTTGTATCTAAGTGCACCAGTTTGATGGCATGCAAGACAGGGTTGCAAGAGGCTCTATACTTTGGGCACATTCTGGAAGGAGGCCAAATTTCCAGCGGAAAACAGAAAGAAGACAAAGATCGAGATCCAGGAAGCAGGAGGATCCACTTTTAACTCAGTGTAGAGTATTTAAGTGTGGCAGGTTAATAACCTGGTGCATCGTGACAATACAGGGTGTTTTTTATCCTTCTTTTTGTTCTGCATGTTCATTGCAATTGAAAGTTGGCCTTATTTATGTGTTTTTGGTCTTAGACACTTTTGGCTTCCGCTTTTTGTTTTTTTCTTCCATTTTTACTTTGGTTCACCTTCTTGTCATTTTGTGTGCTCTCATTGTTGGCAATCTAAAAGAACTGTTTTTATGCCACTATTTGTTTTACTCCTGTAAGCGGTCTTCTTTCAGTCCAATCTCCAGCTTTGTGTTACAAGTCACTTACTGGCAAAGATCGCTATCTCCAGTGTTAGAGCAAATTCACAACTCAAAGGGCCAGATGTAGGAAGGCCATTACCGGTCGGTAACAGCTGAAATCGGCTGTTAGAAACTGGTAATAGGCTTTTGTTATGTATGGGGCCAATTTACAGATTCGGTATTTACCGAATCATCATTTACCGATTCGGTATTTTACTGAATCGGTAAATGACATGTAGGAAGCCCTTTAAACAGTGCTCATGTGCTTTAAGGATTCGTTATTTACCACCAACTATTAGTTGCTGGTAAATAAGGAATACATTAGAAAATGCAAATCAATGCATGGCAGACATACATGCCCTTAGGGCATGTATGTGTGCCACATGTGCACACAAGCACTAATCAGGGGTGCAACAGGGTGTCAAAGTGACACCCTGCCACGCTTGACTCTTTTCCGGTAAAATTCTGTATTTTCGAATCGGTAATTTGCAATTACCTACATCTAGCCCAAAGTCTTTGCTATGCATGAGTTTTAAACACCATATCCCCAGCTATTGCTCTTGTGCACCTACCTCTCCAAAGGTAGTAAATGCAAGCATTAAAGACTTACTGTAAGCAGTTGTAGTAGGTTGGAGCTCATATATAGCACAAAAATAAAATAAAAACACAAAATAACTGAACGCCCAGCTATAAGGAAATTCAAGACAGTTAAATAATGAAGAACACCAAAACACAGATGATCCCACCACCTTCTGGTACAGAGATATAACCCAAACAAATGTGAAAGCATTTGCAATTGGTGCTAGAATTCAAATAACATGAGTGACTACTTTAACGACTCTCAGCTGAATATTTTAGGCCACGATTATCTTCCATGGTGTTGTTTAGGGTCCAGTCAACAGGAAAAAAGCACTGAGCAGAATGTGTTTTATGAATTCAGTGAAGCATCTGCCCCTTTTCCAAGTTTCTCAGGGACCCTGCTATGTTGCTGGGCATTTGTTTGGCAGTACTTGTTTGTCACACGGTAGATGCAGAAGGATTTACTGGAAGCAGCCTATACTCTTTACACTACCCTATTGATTATATGAAACTAGGAATGCTGTCGAGGTTCCCCTTAATTTTCTAATTCAGGAAGTGGTATTCCTTGTACTGAGTTTGTTATCTAGGCTGGTGAACAGTGTTCAAAAGAAGCAGTTCCGCAATGGCTTGCCTTGAGATTAATTGAGAAACATTAGTCCTGGCACATGCTTGGGGTTATGTTATAATTATTGCATCATGATATTTTCCTTGAAACGCTTGTTGAAATTTATCTTGGGGAGGCGGCAGAACAAAGACAAAGTGTTGTCTTTTAAATGCCAATTAAACATTATGCCTCACTTTCAAAGGAATAACTTGAAATAGTAGGTGTTTAGCACACTCCATACATTTCTATGGAGCGAATGGTATTTACAGAGGGCAGTAAATACCTCACCCCTTCCGGATCACTTGTGCCTGGAAGGTGTAGCCCTGCTCTGTAATGTTCTTTGGCCATTGTCCCCTTGTTGCCATGCCACTGTGACTCCACTTTGGGGAATATGGTATGTCCATGAGATCCAAGGCTAAAGTGTTTTGGGGAATATTCTCAAGAATGTGTGATAACCATTGCAAAAGTTACTTAACACAACTTCCAACATCGCAGGCTATCGCGGGAAAATTACCCCGTGTTAACCAAGCATTCTCAACCCAGCACTACCATGCGATAGTCTCTAGATAACGCGTCAAATGTCTGTGTTAAAATCAATGCCACACTGCAAAAATGCATAATGTGGACGCAAAAAATACTGCAATGAGGCCAATCGCAATACTAAATTATGCGAAAACCAGCAACAGGCCTGCAATACCCATGGGTCATGCGGGAAAACGCACTATAAAAGCCAAAACAAAAAAACACGCCCAAACCAAATCAAAACCTCATAGCACCATGGATGCACCCTGGGCTGAGCTGAGAGGAGGCGCAGAACCCCACAAGTCCCACAGAGGACCAGCCAGGACCCCATGTGCAGGGAAGGGCAAGGAGAAGAGGAAGACGGGGTAAAGTCTGCATGAAGACCGGATCATCGTCACAGAGGTGCTAGGACTCTATCAACAACAGTTTGTCACCTCCACTGCGGCACAGGCAACCCAAATGGAAATATGGCAGACCATTGTCACCAACTTCAATGCAGGCGAAGTGGCGAGGAGGTCCATGGAGGAGGTCAAGAGGTGCTGGCATGATGTGCAGAGGCAGACAAAACAGAAACTCGCCACCAACAGGAAGGCAGCAACAGTGACTGGAGGTGGGAGTACTGCACCACAGGACCAGCTGGATGAGCTGGAGGAAATGGTGGCCACAGTCACCAGTGTGGAGAAGGTGGCAGGAGTCGGGGCCTGGAAACAGCATGATATGACCTGACCCAACTGCAACAGGGTGAGTGATGACCAGGTACTGGGGGGGCATGGAATAGTAAGTAAGTAAGTAAGTATTTATTAGCACAGTTAATTAAAAGCAATGCAATACAAAAGCAGAATATATAAAAACAAGTATATAAAATGACATGTATTTTAAAACCGACATAACATGGACATTGCTGTTCTATTCGTGCTGGTAATAAGGTGAATTGTCGTTTCATTTTTCACGCAGAAAGTACTTTGGCAGTGGAATTAGTTATTATTTTAAAAGCGGTTTAAAAATCGGTTCTGGGCATTTTTTTCCACTGCCTTTATAAATTTTACCAGGCTGCAGCTCAGTTGGGGGTCCTGAGATGAAAAACAGGTGAGAAGTGCGCTCCTTCGTGAGCGTTTCCCGTATCGAATGAAGTGGCGCTTCAGCAAGAGTTTCCACTCATCTAGCAGTTTCTCACAGGAGCATAGCAGGTGTAGCATGGCCTCTTGCATAACGCCTCTTGTCGTCCCACTGTCCCTGGGGGGACAGGGGGAGATGGGCACAATCCCACACATGCACAATCATGTAAAGCACCCCGCACATTCACAATGACAGTGGGACATGTCCCTGATACCTTTGGCACACTGCAGCACACATAGAAACACCAAGTAGGCCTCCGTCCACCATGTGCACAAATGGGCCCCCTCAAGTAACCAACAATACCACCAATCCATGCACATGTGATGAAACCAGAGAAGTAACGTCTCTGAGCCACACTGACAAAGCAAGTGACACTGTATGACCGATAGCATGGCAGCAGTCCAAATGAATGAACTTGTGCACTAATCGACATGAAGGTGTCCCAGTGTGGATCACATCCGTAAAGGAGCAGGTCACGCCCTGACACATTCACGTGCACATACAAGCAGCAGACATATAATGCAAAAGGCCATCAAATCTGTGCAATAACACAAATGACCCAAGTCGCAAACATCCCAGCTCTCGATAAGCACACAATTCAAAGGCACACCACCTCAAAGGGTCAAGGGTCCACGAAATCAGAGCTGCAGGGCCGACTCACCCCACAATGCAGCAGACACACATAGCAACCACAGGACATCACCAATGACAGCAATGTGGGACACAGTGCAACACCTACATCACAGGAAAGAGGTGACTACAGGATCCACTTGTGCGTAGTAACTGGCCACTCACATCTGGCATTGCCTGACACTCTGTGATGACAATGTATGGGTACCACCACACATCCATCGTGTACTTGGAAAACCCACTGTCTGTCATCAAATAGCCAGTACCACCTAAACAGTCACAATGTGCATTGTGATGCAGTCTGCATGTCAATATCTGCAAAGCGTCAACATACATGGGAACCTCTGTTAATATGCATCTCCCCTTAACATTGCAGGGGGACAAACAACACTTACTGCAGAGCAAACCACAAATCCTATCAGTGATGATGAAGAGAACATCCTGCACATCTGTTCAGACACCCTCCAACGGCTAGTGGACAGCCTCAGCACCTCAACCCCAGGCACAGGGCAGCCCAGCAGGAAACACACACCACCACGGCTGTCTCATAGTACCCCCACAAAGAACACATGGAATTCCAACACTGTGTGTTGGATTGTCAGGTGGAGTTGGCTGATCAGCTGCGGGTGGGTTTTGAGCTCGGGGCAGCCAAACTCAATACCATACATTGGTGTCTGAGTCCCATCAGGGACCACTTACAGTCCCTAATGGACACACACTGTCCTCGCCTTGTTCCACGACAATCCTTGGATGACATTGCTGGGGCCATATTTTGGATGCAAGATCTGTCTAGTCAGACAGGCACCACCGAGGACAGCAAAGAGGTGGCACAGATTCACAGTACATTTGAGACCATGGAGCAGATGCAGGCTGGAATTTTTGGCTGCCACAGCTGCACACCAGCGAGATGTAGCTGGGATCTTCCATGCCTTGCAATTCATCATCCTGCCATTGCTGCCACTGAGCCAGGTCCAGATGACTGCTGCGGGAACTGCAAAACACACCTCTCCAACCCCTGATCTGTCAGTGGCACACAGTGATGCAGCCCTATCACCATCACACCCTGATTTGTCAGTGGCACCCAGTGATCCAGCCATAACCCCGCCACACACACCGAACACACTAGACACTGATACCATATGACCTGTCCCTGCCTGGTTCTTGCCCATGCATCATTTCCTGGGACAACGCCTTCCACTGACCCCCAGAGCACTCAGCGACATATACATGGACCCCGACATGGAATGGCATATCTTCACTGTTGGACAATACCACAGCACTCCTGCAGCAGACTGCACTCTCCCTCGCCCTAATCACTTACCAATCCCCAGCGGACTCTTGTTGGCCCACCCCTGGGCTCCCATGCAATGTGGTCTTGGCATGGCCATGTACAGCTCCGGCTCCGGAATGCACCAGAATGTGAATAAAGCATTCAGAATCACACCGATATGTTATGATTATGTTCACCCAAGTGTGAAAGTATGTATGTATGGTCAATGATTCATGACATGAATGCGCATGTTGAACCTTGAGCTACATGGCCAGTTGTATGTCTGTGAAGGTGAGTACTAGCTGTGGCCTCATTGCACATTTCCAAGAACCTCACTACCCCCCAACGTAGGCACACGTCCATGTGTTAAATGGGGCTGTGTGTAGGAATGACCACATCAGTAGCAGGCCAGAAGTGGTGTCCTACAACTCGTGTCACCAGAACTTCACGTCCCATACCTACTCACACACATCTGTGTGGACCCAATCTGTTTTGTTCCATGGCATTGCTCCCCATGGGTAAAGGTTGGACACCATACTAACATTGCTGGGGACATGTAAGTGTACAGGGCTGCCAGAAACAATCACAAATGCAGTGTTTGGCTCACTGAGGTGGAGCAGGCTAAAGGGACCCACCCCCATTGTACAGGTGTCACTCAGACCCACCCTGTGTACGGACGATGCTCCTTGTGGAACACGATTTGTACATCTAATCAACACGCCTCACATTTGGAAGGCAGTGCAGTTGCGGAGATGTTATTGGCATGTGTGTGTCAGTACAGACAAGGCAAGGGCCACAACATGTAGAGACATGCTTGGAACACTCACACGCAGCATGGGAACATGTCGAGGTGCAGGACATGGTGCTGCAAAAATGTACCTTAATCGTTACTGATGTCAAAGGTCTGAGCCCACCTTGCCTTGATGGATGAGTCATGTGATGTTTGGCGTCTGCCCATAGCCACATGTTAGGGGACACGACTCACAGCCCATGGGGTATGCATAGTGCAATGCCAACGGGCTGAGCCAACTGTCCGCTCTACTGACAGTGAGCTGGTGAAAGGGTTCACAAGGTCACATGTCGTACTACATTGCCATGTGTGTACTCCCCCCAGCAGTGTGACGGATTTGAGACCGTTGCCAAACGACGCTGTGCTGCTCCGCCCATGGGACTGCTTCACCTTGCACAGGTGTGTGTTCACACAAGTAGTTCCTCGCACATGCATTCTGAGTCCAGACGAAGGCAGACTTGTCCGCTGTTGTGAGCCTTCCCCACGATGCAACAAGGTGTTGGAACCAGTGCTGTGGGTGACAATCCGATGTGGCTGCAGGGACGTAGTCACTTGTCCATAAATGCCAGGGCAGCTTCATGGGCAATGTGTTCCAATAGTACGTCATTGTCGGGTTCCAGGAACACCAGGGTGACCCAATCCATTAACTGGTCCGGACAGCTGTGCACAGTCCATGCCGTTTCACCAATCCACAGTAAGCCCAATTGGGTAGTGCCTCGATGTGTTCACTGCACACAAGGAGTTGTGCAATCTCCCATGCACAACTGGCGGCACATACACCAAAGATCAGTGCATCCAATGCTCGGGTATCCTGGTGACACTCCTGTTCGTGGGCCAACAGGGGGCACTTTGTCAGGTCATAGTCCAATTCCGCTACCGTTGCGTTGGATACGCAGACCTCCATGGGGGACCCGAATGTGCATGTTCGACAGTGGAACCAGGGCTGGACATAGGTGACGTAGGCAAGACAGAAACTCAGACAGTAACTGATTCACAACACTGCCATTGGCAGTGATTCCAGAAGATGCAGCATTCGTGCATGGTACAGTTCCACGTGAGAGGGGTTGTGCTTGTGCCCGGGAATGCCTGCCATTGCGTTTGTTGGTCTCGTAGCACCGGCACTCCTCAGACCGGCAGCAGTTCTGTGGAGGATCTACCTCAGCTCTGGGCAATAAGTTGTATGTGTGTGCGACGTTTGGATGTTTGGGTAGTTTTTGACCGATGTGTCAAGGCCAGCCCTTGCAGGTGTAGGTTGTGCAGGGACAAGTTTGTGTCGGCACGTTGGTTTTTCATTAGCGCTATTTGTGGTGTGGGAGGCGTTGGGGTCTGGTTTGGTATCTCACACAGAGTGTGCCAGCCACATTCAGGACAAAGGTCGGGGGTTCAGTTGGCCTTCCGCCTTGTGTGTAGGGACAATGGGGTTTTCATTCCTTATTTTAGTCTGACTACTGCTTGCATTTCTGAGATGTGTTGTGGCCTTCGCGCTGACTTTGATGCCAGGCCTGTGATTTGGGGTGCACGATTTACGGGACACACGCAGCTGTTTGCATGTTTGCAAGGGCCAAGGGCATGATTGGTATTGCACTCCTTGTTCAGTCTCTCTCTTTCTCTCTCTCCCTGTCCTTTACTGAGTGCCTGCCACACCTTCGCATCTTGAATATTGTCTTGCAGGCTGTGACTCACAGATTGTCCAGGGTTGCCCCACCATGTCTCTTCAGAGTTGCTTGGTGACAAATTTGCATGTGGCATTTTGTTTGGTCTTTCAATGGTGCATGAATGACTCAGGATTTCAGTACTCACATGTGTGTTGATTGCTGCACTGGTGCGACATCAGTCGGGTGCTTTTTTTAATTTTTCAGACCGTTGATGTGCAGTGTCTTGGTCTGGTGGTGGTGGTTTGTGCCCGGGGTTGGTGCCTGGGTGGGGGTGTGTGGTCTGGGGTGTGGTGGCAGTGGGTGTTGTGCCCTCTTGGGTGTCCGGGCTGCATGATTAGTGGCTCCATGGCATCTGTTGTTCTTCAGGTGTGGCTCTGGCATTGGCTCCCATTTGTGGTGCAGGCTGTGGTCCGACTTTACACCAGGTCAGGCCAGGTGTTAGTTTCCTGCTGCTAATGCACCTTATCGCATGTTTTGTGTTCTTATCGCCGATCTGGCTGGTCGTTGTGAATGTTGTGGAGTGGTATTGTTTCGGCTTTTTGGTCGGGAACGCCTACTCTTCATCTCATTAGCGATAGTTGCATGGGTCATCTGTGGCGATGTTTTTGCGGCTGCTATCGCAGGTAAACTGGTGCTATGGACTGTTAGCACCAGCTTGTGTATAGGGTGGTAACTTTATCGCGACTTTGGTTGCGATAAAGTGCATTTAACTACGCGATAGCTCCTTGAGAATATGCCCCTTGGTTTTATAGCATCCTGCAGTTATTCTATATCTGGTGTTCAGAGGTACGGGCAATCATGGCCTCACAAGTTCACAGTGTAGGCTAATTAAAGGAGGTTTACAGTACCTGTCCAAACCGGTGCTATGCATTTCCTCAATTGCATGAGGAATTCTGTGCTAGGAAAGTATACTTGCCAGTGATGCGAGTCTGTGAAAAATGGATCATAAACTAGGAGTTTTCACTGGTGGGTTCAGGAATTAAGCTAGTATCATTCTTGAGAGCTCAGAAGTGAGTGAGTGAATGAGTGAGTGAAATAGCTGAAATGAGACAATATGGCATGTGAAAAGTGAAGGAACAAAACTGCTGGACAATAGAGCAATTTCCCTTCTCAGGAGGAAAACAGAATAAGCGGTTGCGCTAGCAGATATAGAAGACATCAGTAAATGTGTAATCAGCAAAGGGGGTTTAGTGGGTGCGTTGATTGATTATTAGGACAGTAGGACTGCAGAGGTATAAACACCTCTGCGGCATAAGGTGTACAAGCTGGATGAGATGGAGGATCTGAGGTGGTTCTGTGTGGAACTCTTTTAATCAGGAGAAGATTATTCGAAGAACAGATTATTTGATAAGTGAGAAGAGGTGGAATGGAGATATGTAGTTTATTAGCATTGACTAAGCTGTATATTAGGTGGCTTCTTGGACCGAGCTGTGGATTGTGAATGATATAGTGCATGCAGACTCTGTGGCATCTCTCTGTGGTGAAGGATGGATGGGATCCTGAGTGGTGAGAGATCTATGGGTCAAACTGAAATTATGATGATTGTTGTAAAATGTTGTTTATGAGTAATGAGCGGAGTTATCCATGCCATGGAACACAGGTGACAATCTGCAGTGTGCCTCTGAGAGTTAGCATTTGTGTTGGGGTGGTAGGATGTGTGCTAGGATTCGGGCAGAGAAGGAGGGTTTGTGAGGGAATGAAATTGTTGGTGAAATCTTGGGTTGAGGTGACAAGTTGCTAAGGAGAGTCCTATAGGGCTGTTTAGTTTGATGGATTTAGTGTGACTGGTATGCTGCCAAGTAGCAGAGCCATGGTGTGGTGTCTGCATGTTATATATACTGTTATGCAGTTACCATGGATTTGTCTTGTTGACATGCTCTGACTACTCTCAATCACAACATCTTGACCCCCCTTGAAGAGTTCTCAGATGTCGTTGATCTTACAAATAGCTACACTCGTTACATGGAGACTGTTCTTGACTCTATTGCTCAATTTCAACTAAAAAGATTGTCCACAAAATCTCTAAACCTTGATACAATGGCAGCCTCAACTCAGAAAGACACAACTTGAGACTAGCTGAATGACAATGGTGATCTGACCCGTCCATTGAGCACCTCAAAAACCTGGGAACATTGAGGAACAGATACTACCAAAACATCAGAACCTCTAAAGCAAATTTCTTCATAAACCAACTAGATCAAGCCAATAACTGACCCCCAAAATTACTTGATCTTAAAAAAGCACAATCGAACAACATGCCAAATCAGTCACAGGTGGGGACAAATTCACTTCCCAATTTTGCGGAATTTAACTCCTTTCTGCAGAATGCCAAAACCATGAGAAATTATCTGCAGATGGCCATGGAACAATTCCCTATTCCCCCTCACCCATGCCCCTCTACCCCCAAGCCTTTCACTCCAGGGTGCTCTACCAGCTTTCCCCAAAAACAAAGCCTCATGGAACTCTTTTAGAAGCTTTTTCTTAGGCTAAAATCCTCAAACCACTTCAGGGACCCTTTTTCTGCTAAATTCTTCAAGGAAATCCTACCCGCAATACTCCCAAGCTAGACCAAGATTGTTAATGCCTCCCTCCTTTATGGCTTCATCCCTGACTGCCTAAAGTCCGATCAAGTTACCCCATCCTGAAAAAAACAAAAGCAGACCAAACTAACCTCAACAACTTGCGACCTATCTCCAATTTCCCTACCCTAGCAAAACTCCTGGAAAAATGTGTCCACATTCAACTCTGTAACCACATTAATCATTTCCATCTATTAGACCAATTTCAATCCTGGCTCCGTGCAGGGCACAGCACTGAATCTGCTATGACACACATTGTGGACGATACACTAAAAATCCTGGTTCAGAACCAAGTTTATCTATCAGTCCCCCTTGACCTATCATCGGCATTCGATACAGGTAAGCATGCAAATCTCCTTGACCTTTTGGAACACCACTTGGCCCTAATAGGTCTAGACCTGAACTGAATCTCCTCCTATTTTCTAAACAGAACTCAAAGAGTCAAGCTTACGCTCTCTGTATCTCAGTCTACACCGATCACACTAGGGGTCCTACAGGGATCATCCCTTTCGCCGCCCCCATTCAACATATTCATGCACCCCCTAACAGAAATTCTGAGCTCATCCAACATCCACTAACACATGTATGCTGACAATACCCAGCTATACCTAAAAGTCTCCTCCCCAGAAGACATCACTTTCCTCAACACTATTGGAAACTCAAAACTGGCTAGCAACGAATCACCTAAATACTCAAAAAACTGAGCTCTGTCGAAGTGCCCCACCCAACCAGTCATGGTAATTGTAGAATGGTTGAAACAGCTATCAGCCCTCAACTGTACTCCACAAATCATTACTCTTGACAAGAAGATCACCATGCAGAAAGACATCAGTGCCACCACCAAAGCCGCATATCACTAAATGAGTATTTAAAGAAAATGAAAACCTTCCCCCCCCCCATGACTTCAAGCATGCAGTACAAGCCCTAGTGATTACCAGGTTGGATAATGGTAGTACAACCCTATCTGGACTGCCCAGGTCAATACTTTCTCCTCGAAGGGCCTCACTCAACTCTGCTGCTAGACTCATTACTAGCTCAAAAAGATACAACCATGTCACCCCTGATCCCAAATCCCTCAACTGGCTCCTTACAAGAATCCAACTACAAATTGCCTGCATGATGCCTAAAGCCCTCCAACACAATACCCCTAACTATCTTGTCCATAAGCTCAAACTCTCTGGCAGTTCCAGAGCATCCAGAAGTTCCAACACCTTTCTTCTGAAACCTCAGAAATTCAACAAGAAGAAAACCTACAACCGTGCCTTCTCTGGGATTGCCCCTAGAATCTGGATATCCTTACCTCCCGAAATCAGAACAAATCCCTTGATCATATTATTCAAGAAAGAAGTCAAAGATATCCTTAAAAACTAATTTCTTCCCTTGATGCAATTACTCTAGTATCCTCAGTTGCTATCATGGCTACTTATCTCAGGCTACCTAACATGCTCTTCCGCACAGTACCAACTTTAACCCCTTGCTTCTCAACTCTGCATGGTACTTGCAGTGGACTGAACCATGATAATATGTTGTTATTAATGACGGAATTTTGATATTTGTTTGTTAGTGAATCTGTTGCAAATATGATATTACTGTTTTTAGTACTCTGCTCGGATACCCACAAGGGTCATGTTGCACTATAAAAACTAAAATAAAAGTAAGGAGGGCATCACTAGCAAGTATTATTTGTCTGATAGTTCCAGTTATATCGATTGGTTTGGAAAGTGTGGGTTGTTAGGTTTAATGTTGAGTTGAAGGCTGACATATTGTTGCATGGCTACTAGTTGTCAAGTGTTGTTTGAAATGAGTTTCACTAAAGATATGGCACATTAAGATAAATTATGGAATTAGGATGAGTCTGTGGTCCGATGTACTGATAAGAAGAGAACTATGATGCTGATTCAACCGGGCCAATGTAATGTTGTGCAGTTGATGTTTTGATGTAGCGGTGAGAGCAGTGAATGAGAATGGAGTAAGGAAAAGGCATTGATGGGGTTGTGATGGGGGTTGCATGAATGGCTTCTGAGTGGGTTGTAGAGAAATATTTTGACCTACTATTGGATTGCCGCACAGATTGTTGGATTCCAGTGTGGCTCTCATGTGGTGATGGGTTAGGCTTTTACTATTATGGGGTACTATTATGGGCTATGAGTTTAAATGATACTGTAGGGGTGTTGTGTAGTTGTGAGCACTGGGATGCTTGTTGTATTACTTCTGGTATTATGGACTGGCAAATGTGCACATTCATATGATTTAGAAATGGGATTCCCAGTTGGATGAGGTATGCACCCAGGCCAGGTAGGAACCACCACTCTAGTCAGGGCAAGCTAGACACATTCCAAAAGACAACAAGTGCTCACCGTCTGGTAGCTTGACACAGAGGCGTCTTGCAAAAGAGGTAATGCGTAAAATATATGTGAAACACACACACACAGTAACACACTAAATACACCACAAATAGACTCCACATAGATTTGTAAAGATAGAGTACATTTATCTGAGCAAAATGAGACCAAAACGACAAAAATGGAATCAGTAGAAGTCGAGATATGAATTTGAAACAATGCTTAGAAGTCACTAGCGGTCAAAAGGTTACTTGAGGGCATGGTGCAAATCGAAAGTTACGCCCACCGCGGTGAGGGCCGACTGGCTCCAGGACCTAAGCAGGGCCTGCTGAGAAGGTACCCTGGATGGAGCAAAGCATAGCGCTGAGGGTGCAATGCGTCAAAAGTTTCTACGCAGTTGGGTTTCTGCATCCTCGTCGCACATCACTGAGGTGAAGGCAATGTGTTGTCATTGAGCCTTGCAGGTTGTGGAACCACTGTTGTTGAATAACATCTGCATCAGCATTGAAGTACGATGCGTCGTTTCCAATCGACGCAAATGTAACGATGCCTCAGTTTTATTGAAAAACAGATGCAGAACCCATTTCTGAGGCCCAGAACTTGGAGAGGGCACCTCAGGCAAGAGTAGGACTCACAGAAGGCAGAGTCCAGCAGCACCAGCAGAATTGCAGAAAGTATTTTGTCTCCCTGAGACTTCAGGAAACAGGAGACAAGCCAGCAAACCCTTGGAGATCACTTGGAGTGAAGGCAGAAACCAGCTATTCTTCAGCAGAGTCAGGGAGTAGCAGGGCAACATGCAGAAAAGCTTTCCTTCCAAAAAAGTAGTCCAGTTGAGTCATTTAAGCAGCACAGCAGTCCTTCTGACAGAGGGTCAGCTCAAGAACCAGAAGTGTCTGATTATAGCGGGCCTGAGCCCAGTACTTATACCCAAAAGTGCCTTTGATGTAGGGGGTACTTTAAAGCAGCTCTCCGAAGTGCCCAAGGATACCTTTCAACCCAGTCCTGTTTGCTGGGCTATCTGTGGGAGGTAAGTCACTGCTTTGTATGTGGAAAGGGTATTACCTTAAGTGTAAGTGTCAGTCCCTCTCAATGCTCCATGCCCATGAAGACCCATAAGAATGCAGATGAGTCTACCCTTTCTGTGTCTTCCGTTGTCTAGAGTGTATGCACAAAGGGTAGAGTGAATGCACAGAGGGTAGCTGTCACCCAACCTAGGCATGTGTTGGAGACAGGCTCTATGGCACAATGAGCAGTAGGTAACGAGAAATGTCCACATTCTAAAAGTGTTTTTTTCTGAAGCACTGATGTTAAACCCTACTTCACGAGTAAGGAGGATTTACCATTCCAAATATATGAAACATGAAAAAGCTACTCCTCTCTGATCTGGAACTACAACGTAAAAGTGCCATTAAGGAATTTCCAACCTTAGCCTATGAGACAAGTAGGCATCTCGGTAGTGAAACATGAAACATGAAACATGAAATAGACTGTTTGTCACTACCAGGACATGCAAAACAAAAAGGGTTTTGAGTTATATGGGGGTTTAAGGCTTGGCAAATGGTTTTAAATGCAAATCAAAGTGGCACTAAACTGCACACCCAGGCACTGCAGCGGCAGGCTTCAGACGGGTTAGAAAGGCTACTTATGTGGGTGGCACAATCAGTACTGCAGCCAGCTAGAAGCTTTGAAGTACAGGCCCTGGGATTATGATATACTACTTTAAAAGGCACTGACTAGTAAATCAAATATGCCAACCAGGTTTACACCAATATCACCATGTGCATCAGCACATGCATTTTAGCACTGTTTAGTAGTGCTAATTTGTTCAGAATCCAGTGAAAAGAGAGAGCGAAACAACAAGAGAAAGAAAGACAGCAGGTGGAAACAGACAAAGTCAGGGAAAGGCAGGGGAGATGGGGAGAGAGAAGGATTCCCAGAGAGAGCTAGGGGAACTGTTGAGGGACAAATTGATAGGTAGAAACAGATGACGGACACTTGGAAAGAGTTAAATGCTGAGAAATACAGAGAAATTCAGGAAGCGAGAGACATGGAGAGGCAGAGAAGCAAGAGTGGGAGATAAAACAGACAATGACAGACAAAGGCTATGTTGTAAATTACATTCTCTATGCTCTTAAGATTGTTGTGTATCCTATAACTAGTAATTCTCTATGGTACTCGTTTAGTTCTGGAATTGCTGTATGTTCTGGACTCCAAGTTCTGCAATGTCAGTTGGTTGACTGGTCAGCAGGCGTTGGGTCCTTTCTGCTGTGCTAATCAATAAAACTTCATCTATACACCTAATTATATGTGGTGCCTACTTACAACAATTTGGCGACTTGAGCCTGCTGTCCTTGACGTCCAGGAGAAGTTTCAGGAGAAGAAAATCAAACCTCGATCATCGCCAGCAAAAAGGATTCAACAATTCGAACCCAGTGATGTCAAAGATCCATAACGATAGAAGAAATTGACATCGGAAACCGGAGAACATCAGAAGCGTTCACCAAATCGGTAATTTTAAGTAATTATCTTAAATAGCTTCTGCTCCGATCTAGGGGAACTGTGGTCTCCTAGCAACGCGCCACCGAGAGTGCTCTCTACCACGAGCACAAGAAGACTGCGCAACCACGCTGAAACGTGAGTGTCAAGCCTCTCTTTCAATAACGGCCATTTTGTTTAGAAATAGTTTCTATAGGAAATACTTCAATTGTCCGGAGACAAAATACCTGCATTCCAAGCCTCGTTTCCACTAATACCAAGCCTCGTTTTCAAGCGGCGGCCATTTTAACCATCAAAAAACTCGAACTTACAGGAAATTTACAGTTTTTGACATTTCTTCGGTGCACACCCAGCACAACGTTTATCAAGAAAGAAGATCAAAGACAGGTACTTATAAATTACATTTACAAAATTATAAATGGCCACAGCACAGAATATCAATATTACACTTCCTCCTCCATTTCTTAATGAACCTGGAAATCCTCCAGTACAATGGGAGGATTGGTATGTAATATTTGATAATTATTTAGAGGCAATAGATGGGCAAGAGTTCTCCTCCAAGAGAAAGAAAGCAATATTATTAAGCACACTTGGCAAGGAGGGACAAAGAGTTTTTAGATTCTTACCAATAGCTCTACAAGCAAACGGAGAAGCAATACCTGATCTTTACAAAGAGGCTATATCACGTTTAGAGGTGAAATTCGCAAAAGAAGAAAATTTAGTGATGCATCGGTATAAATTTTATACCCAAAAACAAAGATCAGAAGAAAATATTGACGATTTTGTCACTCGGTTAAGAGAATTGTCAATAAAATGCAAGTTTGGCAATATGGCTGAAGAACTAATAAGGGATCAACTCATAGTCCAATGTAGTAGCCGAAAGATCCAAGAGAGACTATGGGCTCCCAAGAATCCTACACTCAAAGTAGCCATAGAACTTGCACAAGTAATAGAAGAATCAGAAAAATGCATCAGAGTCATAGAAAACTCAAAGAGAAGACAGTCAGAAGAAGTATCAGTTGTCTCAGACAAAGAAACAGAAAGTGATACTCAAAATTATTCTGATGATGCAGTTGCTATTGTCAAAAGCAAATTCAAAACATTTCCAAAAAAAGCTCCAACGTCAAACAGATTTTGCAGTAGATGTGGCAGTAATTCACATTCTTCGGAAGCACGATTCTGTTTTGCAGCCAACAAAGAATGTCTCAAATGTGGGAAATTTGGGCATTTTTCTAAGATGTGCAAAACAAAAAACAAACAGAAAATAGCTGTAGTGGAAGATTACCCCAGTGACAGGTCTTCCATTAGCGAAAGAATGTTAGTGATATGTGAGTCCGACATAATCGCTAACTTAGATGATCGAAGATTGAACAGACCCAAAGCTATGTTCAACATTGATGAAAGAGAAGTCCAATTAATGGTTGATACGGGCTCACGACATACAATCATCCCTAAGTGTACATTCAAAGAACTTTGGTCTAATATGCCACTACAGAAAAGTGACATTTCACCTAAAGGCTTTCAAGGGGAAGTAATAGACATTCTAGGATATTTTGAATCTAATATTACTTTTAAACAAAGGTCCATAATTGGAAAAGTATATGTGTCCGTTGATGGACCACCGATTTTAGGATGGTTTCATCAATATGATCTATATATCATCATAAACCCAAGGGCCCCAGACCAAGTTATGGTGTTAGAGGATGATTCAATAGACACTATTTTAAATGAAAATAACTCTGTTTTTAGGAGCGAATTGGGTGAACTCAAAGGCTATACACACATGATAAAATTAAAAGAAAGATGTATACCTATCCAACACAAACTACGAAGAATTCCTTTAGCAATTAGGAATGATGTGAAACAATTAATAGAAGAAATGCTCCAAAATGGAGTTATAGAACCTGTTGAGGGGTCTGAATGGATTTCGCCAGTTGTAATTTCAAAGAAATCTGACAATAAGTTGCGTTTTTGTGTTGACCTTAGATCAGTAAATAAGAATGTGGTTGCAGATACCTTTCCCCTCCCAAACATCAATGAATTAGTATCCACACTCGAGGGAGCCAAGTTTTTCTCAAAACTTGATCTAAAAAACGCTTACCATCAAGTTAAATTACATAATTCATGTAAACATATCACCTCATTCATAACCACGGAAGGAATCTTCCAGTTCACACGCTTGCCATTCGGTTTAATATCAGCAGCAAGCGTGTTCCAACGCATGGTACATGAATTATTTAGAGGTTTAAAAAAGGTGGTCTATTTTCAGGACGATATACTAGTATTTGGCAGTTCTGTTCCTGAACATAATTTACTACTCAGACAAGTGTTGCATAGAATTAATGATGCTGGTCTCACCTTGCGCAGAGAAAAATGTTCTTTCCTTGTCCAAAAAATTGAATATCTCGGACATGAAATATCTGAAGAAGGCATCAAACCCAAAAGAGACCTGTTATTAGCAATAAAGTCAGCTCCTTCCCCAAGTGACAAAGACCAGCTGAGATCCTTTATGGGTCTTATAGAATATTATTCCAAGTTCGTAAGAAATTTCTCAGAAAAAACCATTAATCTAAGAATCTTACTAAAAAAGGTACAAAATTTCTATGGGGTCCCGAACAAGACTCAGCGTTCAATCTAGTCAAGAATGAAATTTGTAAAGCAGGTGTACTAGCTCCTTTTGACACTAAACTTCCTACAATTATTTTGGTTGATGCAAGTGCATATGGTCTGGGAGCGGTTTTGGTTCAGAAACATGATCATGGAGAGCGTCCTGTTGCTTTTGCTTCCAAAACCTTGTCTGAAGCTGAAAGAAATTATAGTGTCATAGAAAAGGAGGCTTTAGCTGCAGTTTGGGGCACTTATTATTTTCGCACATACCTTTGGGGGATACATTATGTCATTAAAACTGATCACAAACCTTTACTTAGAATTCTTGCACCTGGAGGTGCTGTCAGAGGATCTCCTAGGTTGGCAAGAATAGCAGCAAAGTTACAAGACTTTCACTTTCAGGTTGAGCACATCCAAGGATGGAGAAATCTCCAAGCTGATTGCTTTTCGAGATTACCACAAAAGTCATTAGAGAATGACGTTTCATTGGATTTACTGGATGAGAGCATTGCTTGGGTACAGGATCTTGTTTCTTTTGGAGTGGGTTCTTTCTCTCACCAGGATTGGGTTGATGCCATGAAAACTGATGAAGTTCTAAAAGATGTCATAAAACTGCTTAAGGAAGGTTCTAGGAGGGAAAGTTGTCTACAAGTTTCTGTTCGTCCTTTTGTTAAAATTTTAGACGAACTGTCTACTTGTGGAGATGACATTCTCCTAAGAAATGACAAATTTGTTCCACCCAGCAGTCTACGGAAAAAGTTGTTCGACATAGCTCATGAAGGACATCTTGGACAAACCCTGACTCAACAAAGACTTAGAAAGAACTTTTGGTGGCCTGCTATGGATGCGCAGGTTGCCTTGTGGGTTGAGCAGTGTAACTTGTGTAAAGAGGGTGAAAAACGTCTGAAAGTTGCTACCAATAGTACTATGGGACGGATTAATTGTCCTGATATACCATGGCATACCATATGCTTAGATTTTATAGGACCTATGTCAGAGTTAAATGTCAATCAGAGATTTGCAATTGTGTGTGTTGATGTGTTTTCAAAGTGGATTGTGGTTAAATTTGTTAGAGACATCACTACTGAGACCACTATTCAATTTTTGAAGACTATGTTTATTTCTGAGGGTTATCCCAGTGTCATAATTACTGATAATGGAACCCAGCTAGTTTCTCAGAAAATGCAACAATTTATGTCTCATTCAGGATTATCTCACCACGAACTTCACTATACAATCCTCAAGGGAATGGTTTATGTGAAAGGATCAATAGATTAGTCAAAGGAACAATACAACTAGCTGTTTCCAGCGGACGTTGTGTATCTGATCTTGTCCAAGAAATGGTTTGTGCACATCGCACAACTATTCATGGGAATGCTACAAAATCTCCTTTTGAGATTTTGCGTGGGAGGTCTCCAGGGTCGAAACTCATACCTTCTTGGGTCAAACAGATCTTAAACAATGATGTTGTCTTTGATTCTAGACCAGTTTTACCCTCCTCATCTGCGAGTAGTAGTATTCTTGAAGGAGATTTAGTCAAAGTCAAACCTGGAAGAAACTCCAAAGGACTAAGCACATTTAGGGGACCTTTTTCTGTAAAGAAAGTTTTTCTTAATTATGTACTTCTAGAAAATGGTGAAAAAAGGAATCTAAGGAGAGTTGCCATGTATAAAAAGAAAAATGAGAAAACTAATGTACAGAATGATACTGATATCTCATATTCCACTCCTTGCAATTCTTCTTCCTCTGTTTTTTCAAATAAGGAAAGGGGTAGTGGTTACATGTTCATACCTCAAGAATGTTCACCGATATCTCAAAGTAGTTTTTCTTCCTCCTCTGCCAGGAGATGTCATGGTGCTGGTGATGTTTTGGATACTTGTTCATCATATACTATGCCTGACACCATCTCTACTTCTCACACTCCTCTTCCCCCATCTCTCTCCATTCCCAGACTTCAGAGATACCGTAAACCTCCTTCTTATTTAAGTGATTATTTGTGCTAGCATATTTAAGCCTATATGTTTCAAAATGTATTGTTGTTTTGCAAAGATAGGAGATGTGTTGTAAATTACATTCTCTATGCTCTTAAGATTGTTGTGTATCCTATAACTAGTAATTCTCTATGGTACTCGTTTAGTTCTGGAATTGCTGTATGTTCTGGACTCCAAGTTCTGCAATGTCAGTTGGTTGACTGGTCAGCAGGCGTTGGGTCCTTTCTGCTGTGCTAATCAATAAAACTTCATCTATACACCTAATTATATGTGGTGCCTACTTACAACAGGCTACAAAATAGGGAGATGACATATATATATATATATAGAGAGAGAGAGAGAGAGAGAACATTCAAATACTGAAAGAGTCAGGGCGATAGAGAGATAGGACTAAATAAAGAAAGAAATGTATGGAAAGAAATATGTGGAGACGAGAGAATGAAAGAAAGATAGGTGAGACAGAGAAGTCAAAGTTAGGGAGAGACAAATAAAAAGAGAATCCCTGGTTTCGAGCTGGCAATACATCACATGTGGTAAAATTGTACTACATTTTTACCTTACTGGCAGGAACAATTGTCTGTGTACATGGAAAAATCACTCAATTACAAAAACAATATTTTCTGTGTGGCCCAGAAATGATTTTATCGTTTGTGATTTTACCACATGCGATTTTTCCTGATGCAGTTTTACCGCTTGCATTTTTTTGTCCCGGTCAAATCGCATGAAAAATTAGCACACGTGGAAACCCTGTGCCAAAGGTGAATTATATATATGTATATAAACAGATAGTAGGTAGGTCATTTCTTGCTTCCTAACTCATTTGAAGAGCAGTGGCGGGTGTTTTCTTGCAGAAGTAGTAACAGATCTTTGTTACCGATAGCCATTTGGCTAGCTTTTACCATCTGGTAGTCTATTGCAATGCACACATGTACAGAGCCATCCATTTATGTTAACAATTCAGTTATACACCATGCCTCTTGAGAGAATCTGAAAGTAGACATTCAGTGAGGCAGAAGTATAAATGCATTAGGAAGGGACATTTGATTTAAAAACATGTGACATCATTAGCTGTAAACAGTGTCAACAACCATGAATTGCATTTACGGTGTGCCTGTACATCCCTGGGGAGTGAAAGAGTGCACCAAACTATTTGAAGAGTTTGTAATCTCCAAACACAGAAGGGAAAGCCTGGCTACTGGTGGGGAACCTACTTCTGAACTGAAGCTCATTCCCTCGGAGTTAAAAGGTACAAAGCAAGCATCAAGAGGGTTTAAGGAATCCAGAGGAGTAGATGAACCAGGTGAGCGGCATACAACAGAATATGATATATGTGTACCCAAATACATCGTTATATATTATACACAGATGTAATGGTTATTATGTTGATGCGGGTACAACATTTTGTAATGCTTTCCATAATAAAATCAGGGACTATCATGGATTTGCTGTGGAGATAGTGGCGGCCTTATTTTAAATAACCTGCAGGTATCTCCACTGCAAAGTACAACCATTATAATTACCTGCCGGTAAATGTAAAATAAAAGCACAGTACTGGATTTTGTGGGTGCTTGTCAGTTGCTTTAGTCACCGCTTTTGCAAAATATCACATTTTCCTCCTGCCCTGAGCAGGCTGGAAATGCCTGCGGGACTACCAGCTGGATAGTTGGGGGCTGCGGTGGTGGAGCAAGGGGAACATCTTGTGCCTGTACGTAGAGGAAAATTGTCCACGCCAACTGGAATCCTTCAAGGGGTGGAATTGAATCAGGCAATGAGGCTGCCTACAGCCCCTGCCCTGCAACAAGTCTAAAAGGCTCGGTGTCTCTGGGTCCAGATTTATCTGGTCCACATTTGTTGGCTCAGTCATTCCTTACTCCTTATAGCTCCTTGTGAAACTACTCAACCGATAATAAGGTCATAAATATAGTGCATGTTCAAATTACGTAGGCTTTCATAATTATTTTGAGATTTTCAACCAGAAAATTCAATTAGCTTGAGCTCTCATTACCGAGGTACAAACGTATAAGCATAAAAAAATGAATCGAGACACTATTCCTCTAATAACTGCCTCGGGGATGGGGTCTTTTAGCAACATCACAGCCTGCCCTTCACCAAACATCACGGCATTCTTGATGCAGCATATAATGATGTTGATGTACATTAGAAAGTTTGTAATATACATATGTTCCCAATTCCCACCTCAGCATGGTTTGAGGCGCTTGTTTCCTTCCACACCAGTATCATAATATTACATGATATTACATGTGAGGCTGTTGGACCTGAAGGGTCACCTTAGATTTTTGCTTTCCCCTGCCTTCTTTTGCTGAACTCGGCTTTTGTGGGTTTCAATGAATCTGTGCAATTTCTATGCTAACCAGTATTAAAGTGCTTGGGCTCTCCCTTGAAAATGCTGTAAAACAGACCTACACCATATTTGCATATGTAAGTTACTTATAGGTCCCTAGTAAATGGTACTCAATGTACCCATGGCATGTACATTAAATGCTACTTGTTGTCAACAACACATATTGTGCCACCCACAAAAGCAGCACTTTAAACATGTCTCAGGGCTGCCACTGCAGCCTGTAATTGAGGTTTATACTACCATTTTGGTTTGCAAAATAAACCATTTGCCAGGTCAAAACCTTACTGTTTAAAACGTATATGTCATCCCTACGTTAGACTGTAATCACAGGTGAATAGTATTTAAAAAGCAGGACATGTCTGTTTAAGGTTACATTCCTGACAGTGAGAAAATCCTGAAGTTGTTTTTCGATGTGGAAAGGCCTATATCTCCCGCAGACTAACACTGAGTTACCTAATTACATTTAGTAAGTGTTAACCTGAGATTGAGAGCAGAACAAAATATGATGTTTGCCCTCAAATAAGTTGTAATTTAAAATCCTCTTTAATGGTGCAGTCAGATTTTAAATTGTAATTCTGAAAATGCCACTTTTCAAAATTTTGCATATTCTAGTCTAAATCAGTTGTGCCTTTCTGCTGGTGTTCTGGGCCACTTGACTGTGAATGGCTCTGCTGTAGGAGTATGTGTACTGCTTCCAGACAGATGAAAAGGAAACCTAGGTGTAAAGGGACAGGGTCTCCCTGACTGGATGGCTGGGGAGAAGCTGTCCCCTGTCCTGTTACATTTCAAAGGGCTGTTCCTGGAACAAACACATAGGAACTTGACACCAGGTCTGCTCTGCCTTTTCTCACCCTAGATAGTTTGGAGTCAGGACCTGTGGAAGGCAAAAAACTGACCAGAATCAGTTTTGGGGTTAGGCCAGGGAATTACACCACACAGAGGCTGCACCAGGTGTAAAAATTGGAAGTACTCAACAAAACACTCATGTACCTGTGGAAGATTCAGAAGGACTGTCCTGCTGCCAGAGGATTACCCTGTTGCTGGAAGGATTGCCTAGAAGAATGGACCTGCTTGCCTTGCTGCTCCTAGGGTACCCAAAGTGGCTACAATGGTCAGTTGGCTGACCTCCTGTGTGAGCTTTAGGCAAACAACCAGTGCTTAGTGTGTAAAAACAAAAGGTGCCCGGGCTCTCATCAGGAGGCCACTGCAGCTGGCACCATACATTGCCCCTGTCATGCTGCCAGTGATAGTAACGATACATAAAGAGGGGTCCCAGTGGGAAGTATCAAAAGTACACTATAAATATTAGAAAAAAACTAACAAAGGAAACCAATCAATTCATTCAACACACTGTTATTTAATCACAATGTGTTATTCAAGCTGCATACATTATTCCGGCAACACAATTTTTAAAGTGCCCCAGGGAAATAAGGGTGGGATGGGGTGTATATGTGAGAAGAGAGGGATGTGCAGAATAGGTCATAGTGCAAGCAATAATATCAACACATGAGAGCACATAGGCAAAACATGAAACTAGCTTCAAACCACTGAGCCAGTATACAAAGATGGAGCAGTTAATGCTCTACAATTTCGCATAACACCATGCTACCGCCGCCAATATTTAATAATTGCCGTGTTGGTTGCTTCGGCTGGTGTATAGTTGTAGCCGTCGAAGTTTCAACCCCTAGACATAAAGGTAGGTATACGTAAACCTTAAAGTGGGGTCTTCATCAGGACGAAAGAGACCCAAAGGGGCGAGTGATTCTGTGAAAATGAGGTGAAATAAGTTTTACTGATAAAACATTGAAAATTAAATTAAAAATGCACTAGGGCGCCACAAGACATATAAAACCAAGGGTTAATTATTCACCCTGGAAAGTTGGGCTGTCCGGCTCTCAACATGGGATAGGAGAACGTGGAACAACCTGTAAGACAGGGTGGAAGAGTACTTCAGGCTCATTGAATTGAAATACTCAAGATCCGTACAAACTGGATCATGGACAAAAACTCACTTGTTAATTAGAGTCTTTCAAGCTCCAGAAATCAAGTTCAAACAGATGCCGGCATGGTCATCTCAATACTGCTGAGGATAAAACAACAACAAAAGGGGCATATGATTCAAAATAGACATAGCTCAGCATGGTGTGCGTTGTCACTCACTTGTCACCGGAGCTCAAACGCGGTAAATCAATCCCTGCTATTCAAGTCGAACAGATTCCATCATAAGCATTTCAATACTATAAACAAGGATATAGAAGCAGTGGCTGTAAAGTAACTGCAGCTGGTGCCTTTGCAAACACTTCACCAAATAACTAAGGACACGCTCATAGAAAAGGGTTAACTTACATGCAAGGGCAAGATAATCGCATCCGTGCTTCAGAACAGACAGGCCGTGGTCACGATCTTCGTGCACTGCAAATCAAGTAAAATAGAAGAAAAAGGGGCGGTTAGGAAACCACTCCCTTACCAACCAGTATTCACTGCATCTAGACTCGTGGAAACGCCACGGTTCTTACCTCCATAGAAGATGGGATTCACCACGGCCTCACGCTACTCCCTCCTGTCTATCTGTGAGGATAGCAACCGCGTACTGCGTAAGAGGGCTGCCGCGTGCACGTGTGCTGTAACATCACGCCACAAGAGGGCCATCAAAGACAGACTATCCAATAAGGGCTCTTCTCAAACTTTGTAAAAACGTTATCAATAGTGTCTCCAGGCCGATGTGGACACCCCAATTTCCCAAATGCACCATAAATCAAGACACGATATAAAACAGTTGTCATGTAAGAGAAATTGTGCCCAAAAACAGCACAGGTATTATTTACATATTGTTGGTACTGCGAACCATAGATCATTCTTCCGGATATATTTGGGAAATAGATGGACGTGTAGTTTGTAAATCATAATGCACCTAATGCTCGCCGCACACCTCTCGCACAGGAGGGTGAAGGCGACTTTAGTAGACAGTACAAATAATATTCCTATCGATGCAGCAGATATTATTTCTAATATTCGTCTGGGGTACTATTAGGAAAAATGCTGAGCATATAATTATAAATCATGATCAAACTATGTTCACCGCGCACCTCTCGCACAGGAGGGTGAAGGCGGCATTTCTAAAACCAATGTTTACTGCCCGGCACCAGATGTTATTCCAAACCCACCATACCTATACAGAACAATTAAGAAAAGTACAGCCTGGGTGTGAGATTTACCGACCCAACCTGGCCAATTGAGCGTGACTACTGGCCATTATTGATTGAGTCCAAAGTAGCCGTCCATTTAGACTCACGAATGTTTAAGAGCAATGATATGTCCCCTCGCCTTGGTCCTAGCGTGACTTTTTCCAGGGCTAGCCATTTTAGAACATCAGGAGTATGTCCATGTTTTTACAGTGGTCTACCAAAGGGGCCCCAGGTACATTACATCGGATTCTGCTCCCGTGTTTTAAGATTCTTGCTTTCACTTTCTGCCGTGTCTGTCCTACATATACCTGATCACAGGGACATTTTATCACATAAATTACATTAATCGTATTGTAATTGGTGTGTGACTTCAGTGTGAAGGTTCGCTCTTGATGTATAAACTCATTCGATTGGATTGTGGTTGTGCATGCTGCGCATTATCCACATCTGTTGTGACCCACGATGGGTGGAAGGTTCAGCAGCGATAGAATGGTTTGTGGTTTCGTAGAGTCCAGAAATGAGTGGACTACCAAGTCTCAAATATTTTTAGCTCTCTTGAAGGAATGTAGAGGCAAAGTATTCTGCTTGATGTCATCCGATACCAAGACCCAGTGCTTGTTAATGATTTTTTAAATGGCATTACTGCTAGTGGAGAAGGTGGTCACACAGATCATGCGCTCAAGAGCTTGGTTTTTCTGCTCTCCAGGTTCAAGAAATGTCTCACGAGGGTTGTACCAGGCTCTCTTCCGAGCCCGCTTCACAAGTCTACCAGGATATCCTCGTTCAATAAGACGATTGGAGAGGTCCTGTGATTCCGTCATATAGTCGTCTTTCCTTGAGCAGTTCCTCCAAATCCTTAGGAACTGCCCCACCGGTAAATTGTCTTTAAACCCCCTGGGATGATGACTTTCATATTGCAGGAGGGAGATTTGTTCCGCCGGTTTCCTGTATAGTGTTGTTTGCAACGTATCATTGTCTACAAAGATCGTGATGTCTAAAAAGGCGATCCGTTCTTGGCTAGATTGTAGTGTGAATTGAATATCACTACTTCTTTGGTTCAACCATACATGGAAGCGTGTCAAATCTGCGAGATTTCTAGTTCAAATACATAGCACATCGTCGATGTAGCGAACCCATAGGTCCAAATTGGTGCTGTAGGGATTGCAGTCATTGAAGATGAATCTGTTCTCAAAGTCATCCATAAAGATTATAGCTAAATTTGGGGCAAAAGTGGCCCCAATCGCCACTCCCTTTATTTGTAGGAAGAACTCCTCTTGAAACATAAAGAAGTTCTTCATCATCGCAATTTGGAGCAGCTCTAGAATGAAATCAGTCGGCACCGGAACCGGTGCGGTCCTTTGATTCAGTGCCCTCTCGATGACTTCAAGTGCCTCCAATTGCGGGATACTTGTATACAAGGACACTATGTCACAAGTCACCAGGAGTTGTTGAGTGGGATCAAGTCTTTTGTTGTGAGGTGGAGTTCCTAAAGTAATACCGTAGGCGGATCTTTCTGAAGAACCTGTACAATTCGGTCTTAAGTTGGAATTTATTGGGTGGCGCCATATGGACACACAAAAGGCCTATACTCAGGACCTTGATTTCATGGTGTTTTAATTGATATTTGGAAATATTCACCACCAGACTGGATGTCCCCATTGTGACAAGATTGGTTGCAATACCCTGGTTCTGTTTTTCTGCCCAGATGCCAGTTGCAGTGATTACAAGCGGTAGACTTTCCTCCTCGTGGATATTTTGCCGTGGTTCTCTGGTCGGAAGGTAACCTGTTTCTGTGCCCTGCCTCTTCCTCCGTCCCAGTTGGACATTCGACTGTTGTCCACGGGACCAGTTGTTGCCTCGGCCCGAGGTGGTCTCCGTTGTCCCCGACCCTGGCCTAAAAAAGGCTGCTGTTGGTACCCAAAATCTTGAGACTGGTAGTTATATGCGGAACTTCAGAGTCGCTCCCGGAGCTGTAGGATGAGTCGGAAAATGTGGTACAATTCCTCCTTCCTCTGTACCCACCGCATCCGCGGTTAGTGAATCGACCTTGATTATCTTGTTTATAATAATCGGGTAGTAAATACGGGTACACGTTCTTTTTGTCAAATTGGTGTAGATCCCTGGCCAATTTCTCCAATTTCTTGGTTTGTGTTGTCACGTCAAAATCCTTTAGGCTAGCATCCAAGGTATCTAAAGCATAATTAGCATTGCTAAGCGTGCTGTCACCGCTAATCTCTCCCTTGGGAGGGCCTGTACCTGCTCTGCGGCTGTCTCTACTCCCAGCACCATCCAGTGCCAGGAGCAGTTATTTGCCACAAAACAGTGATAGTAACAACAGTGATAGTGCCAGTGATAGTAACAACACAACTACTAACCACCACACACCTGCAAGTGTGACAATTTGGACTATTCCAGACCCCCAAAGCTATATGAATGGCTTGGGTGACAGGTAAGTCATTTTTAATGTAGATTGAATTAATAATTGACTGTTGTTGTGGCCATCTCTAAATTAGCCAGAATGTGCCACCTTGTGGCAGGCTCCCACAATTTAACAATTAAGTGACAGTCCCGAGAACTGGAAACCACTGTCTCAAATTAAGCACTGGAAACAACAAGCTTCCAGAGGCCTCCGTGCAACTACCCATGTGACCAGCCCCAATTGGACCTGCCTGACCCCTGCTGCTGACCTCTGCTGGAGTAAGTCCTAATCCCATAGAAGTACCTGCCCAGCTCCTGGACCCTTGGCTGGCATTATTGAGAGCTCCCCTTGAAAAAACATTTGAAAATCCTGAAATTTGGGCACTTCACAACTGCAGAGGGGCCTGTTTGCACCAAAACTCCGCCGTCCACGATGACCGCTAATGCAAAGCTCCAGCTGGACCTGCTATTCATGCTGACATCAAACACCCATTACAATCAATCACACGAAGCTTCAGCAACGATCTGCTTTTCGAGTTACAGCAATGACTTTCTGTGATGCCCAACCTCCTATCAGCCTCCTCAAATGGAATTGGAACTCTTAGTGCCGGATTAGAGTAGGTTACTCTTCAGCTGGACTATCCTGGTCCCTGTATCCGCCTACACCCCCACCCCGTAAACTTGTGACTTCCCCGGTCTACTGTGAACATATAAATGCAAGTGGTGCATTCTGCTTCGTGACACTGTTTTCCCTAAAAACTTTGAAATCCAATGTCTCCGGTTCTACTGATTGGATTTTTGTAATTCTGTTATTTGATTTATTAAAATGTACCCTATGTTTCTAAATTGCGATTTTTCGGGTGTTGTGTTTTTACTTTATTCGTGTTTGTGTGCTTTATAAACACTTTACACATTACCTGGAAGGAAAGCCTGACTTCTGTTGTGCCAAGCTATCAGAAGGCTAAGCATGGGTTAATTTAGTGACTTTTGCGGTTCACCCTTACAAGGATTGTGATTGTTGCCTGAGTGGGGGTGCCACACCCTTTAACCAATAACCCAGGTTCTTGCAGATACTTTATAACAGAAACAAATAATGTTATACATAATATACAGGGACATGTGAATCTTGACGTAAATGTTATGTTTAAATTATGCCTCTATTAACATAACTAAAAATGTGATTATTAAATATGTAATTACTGAACAAGACCCTGAGGGAGACACAAACAGGCCTCTACAAGCTATATTGCACTACCACCACATGAAAAAATAAAACAGCAAAAGCAGAAAATGGCACTATTCCTACCACTACCCAAACATTGCAGGTTCACAAAATTCCTCAAGTATTCAGTCTGTTGCTTCAATTTCTGTGCCCACTGTAGCCACAAGCATAGTGACACCAGGAAAGCAAATGTTCTCACCACGACAAACATGCAGTCGAGGCAGGGGCACACTACAACTATAAGACCAGAGACAATAGTGGTAAATCTATCAGAATACCAACTGAGTCCAGATGAACTAAGAGTACTTAACAAAGGATTAGGATTTGTACCCACTCCCAAACATGATAGTTTCCAACTCAGAGGAGAAATCCACGGTATGATGAGAAGGATCAAGCTTAAGAAATTCTTCCAGGGGAAGGAACAAGATGAATATAGTCAACAATCCTTGTTCTCTACCAACTTGAGATGTCCGTCCACCTTCTGCCCCACTAATAACACAGTGGGCCCAGAAGTACAGGTTTTCGAACAGAAAATACTACAAGACATTAATATACTAGAACAAAAGGCTTCCAAATTTCCCCACACAAATATGAATAAAAAGGAGTGGGAAGCCTTGAGAGACCTGGAAAACAACATGGCCATCACCATCAAACCGGTGGATAAGGGTGGGGCGGTGGTGGTTATGGACACGAAGAATTACAACATGGAAGTCCAGCGATTGCTAAGTGAAGCCACAGAGGTCCCCCCCGGGGAGGCCCGTTGTCTCGGGGATACAATCATTACTTGAACCCCTATCACAGTTTTCCGACTTTTTCCTTAGGGAATGTGTCGTGACACAACCTTCCTTTGTGAAAGACACTACAGATGTGTTAAAAATCTTACAAGAAGTCGTTTTTGACCCGGACGAAGACTAGCTAGTAACCATAGACATAGAATCTCTATACACCAGCATCCCCTAGGAGGCGACGCTGGTGGCAGCAGCGCGCTCCCTGGGGGCATGCGAGTGGTTCTATGACACACCACAATCGTTCGTCTTGCAATGCATAGAGATTGCTCTCACTAACAACTTTTTTGCATTTCAAGACCAGATCTACCTGCAAGTGTCTGGGACCTCAATGGGGGCTACATTTGCCCCGAGCCTGGCGTGTATATATGTCGGCCAATTTGAGACGCACTATATCAACCATGAGACCAATCTCTTCCAGGGGAACATCACCCTCTGGAAGAGATATATCGATGACGTCTTATGCATCTGGCATGGCACAGAGGACCGACTGATGGAGTTCCTCCACTGGATAAATACTCTAGATCCAAGTCTAAAATTTACATGGACCAAAAGCCAAACATTGGCGACATATCTCAACCTTGATATCCATGCAATAGATAACAAACTAGTTACAGGAGTTCACCAAAAACCAACAGAGAAGAACTCGCTATTGCATTACAAATCTTACCACCCCCAAGCACTGCGCGATAACTTACCAGTGGGCCAATTTTTAAGGTATCGTAGAAAATGCTCAACCACGGAAGATTTCACAGAACAAGCACAACAATTGGCTGTCAAACTGAAGGAACGAGAGTATCCCAAGAAAATCATTCGCGACGCGCAGAAGCGAGCACTAAACACCCCACGATCTGCATTATTGGAGCGAACAGTTAAAGATACCCAGGATTGTATCCCAGTGGTAACCACATTCGGACCCCTATCAACCCAGGTACGCCAGATCATTAGACGACACTGGCACCTCCTAAGTACCAAGAACATGACCATGCCGCAAACCAGATTTACGTTCAAACGCTCAACGAGTTTTCGCGATCGATTAGTTCACACACGCCCTAAATCCACACCCAGGGAGTCTAACCTCCCCCAGGGACATCATCCTTGCGGGGGGTGCTCAGTGTGCGAACTAACACAAACTACCAAAACTGTAACCTTGCAGAACAACCAGATCTGGTACCTAAACAAATTTAGTAACTGTAACTCAACACACGTGATATATAGAATAACTTGTCCGTGTGATTTACATTACATAGGTTTAACATCGCGCAAGGTCAAGATCCGAATCCAGGAACATTTGAGCACCAAACGAACGGGCAAACTGACGACCAAACTAGTTCAGCATTTTAAAACAATGCAACACAGCCCGAGACAATTGCGATGGACTGTACTAGAAAAAGTACAAGGTGATCAGTTTAACATCAAACGCAAACTCTGCACCAGAGAAGCAAGATGGATATATCGGGAGGGTGCGGATCAAATTGGCCTGAATTATTACATTGAATGGGGCAAAGTAAACATCTAACCCATATATTCATACACCTCTAGCATAGCTAAGGAGTTGATCTAAAGATGGTATGCAGATTAATTACCTTTGGCAAGAGACGCACATCGACTCGAAGTGACATAACATCTAAACTAGTCACAGATGGGTGGACAGTGGGGCGCAGCGTACATTGTTTTGATATTAATATGATCAAGGAGTGATAAAACGTTCATATGAGATCACCCTTGTATCGCACAACATTAACCACTAGACGCCGAAACAGGTTGGATTGTGTTGAAATATTGAGAGCAGTGACATCTAACAGTGCCCTGAGAATCGGGTAATTCCGTTACAAACCGAAATAGAACAGTAAGGGTGAGTTTTCATTTGCTTCCCTTCGTAATGTAAATAGCGCAAAAGTGTAGAAAGACTACCTAATAACACAACATTACAGTTCAGAATTGAGGTATACACCATATGGGTCAATAGTGATATGAACAGTGACACTATACCATACACAAACGGTAATTACGATACACTAAATCAGTTTTAAAACACCCTACAAGATGGCGGCCACAGTGGAGGCTCTAGAGGGGAGGAGTCACGGAACGAACACGGCTTCCACCACGCTTACAAACATTTAAAAGCCAGCTGCTTTAGGAGCCGGGTGCTGACGAGACAACGCCCGGATCCAGCCGTTCCTGGTAAGACGAGTAAATTGACATGAAATGTCATGTACATAAGGGGTTCTTTTTTAACAAGTTTAAGTTTAAGTTTAAAGTATTTGTAAAGCGCAACATACACCTGGACGGTTTCTTGGCGCTAAAATGGCAAGACAGCCTAAGTGTCGGAGTCGACCACTCGGGCACAAACTGGAGCTGGAAAAAAGAGGATATTAAGACAAAAAGGCCTGGGTGAACAGAAAGGTTTTCAGGGATTTGCGAAAGATGGAATACTGGGTGAGGGATCTGAGGTGAAGGGGAAGGGAATTCCAAAACACAGGGGCGAGGGTGGAAAATTTAGAGCCGCCCTGTTTTTTTTTCCTGTAACGAGGGGCTACTAAAAGATGTTGAGCAGAGGAGCGAAGGTCTCTACCGGGAACGTAAGTTTTGATGGCTGAAGATATGAAGATAGGGGCCAGGCCAGATCTGGCCTGAAAAGCCATGCAGCCTAGTTTGAACAAGGCGCGTTCCCGGACAGGAAGCCAGTGGAGGGTCTTCAATAGGGGAGAGGTGTGGTGGAATTTAGGGAGGCCAAAGGCAAGGCGAGCCGCCTGGTTCTGAACCAGTTGTAGCTTGCGCATGCTGTACTGAGGGATACCGTTGAACAGGGCGTTCCCATAGTCCAGGCGGGACAGGACCAGTGCGGACATAATTAGTTTGAGTGCGGGAAAAGAAAAAAAGCGAGAAATAGAACGAATAGTACGGAGAGTGAGAAAACAGGAGGAAACCACAGAACCTATCTGAGAGTGAATGGTGAGTTTGTCATTGAGCTTGATGCCTAAAGTTTTGACAGAGGAAACTGGGGTAGGAGGAGAGCCAAAGGAAGGGGGCCAAAATAGGGAGTTCCAGGGACTGGAGCAACCACCCGTAAGCACAAGTTCCGTCTTATCGGGATTGAGCTTCAGGTGGTTGAAGTTCATCCAGTCCCTGATAAAAGATAGAGTAGATTGAAAATTGGAAATAGAGTCGGGTGAAGAGGACAGATTGAAGATGAGCTGGAGGTCATCGGCATAGTTATATACCGTGACCTCCAGCTGCTGAAGAGCAAAGATAAGCGGAGAGATGTAGAGATTAAATAATAAAGGGGACAGAGAAGAGCCCTGGGGCACCCCGCACTGGACCTGACAGGGGGTAGCTGAAAACTCCCCAAGACGAACCGCCTGGGTCCGGTCCCTCAGGAAGGACGAGAGCCAGATGAGGGCCGAGCCTCCAATGCCCGCCGCCCTGACACGGGAGAGTAAGATGGAATGGTCCACCGTGTCAAAAGCGGCGGACAAATCAAGGAGGACCAGCGCCTGGGGTTGACCTATGTCCATACCTTCTCTGAGGGTGTCCAACACAGATACCACCACTGACTCTGTCGAGTGCCTAGGTCGGAACCCAGCCTGGCAAGGGGCCAACACCCCATTATCCTCGACAAAGGAGCTGAGCGCGGAAGTGACGTGTCGCTCCAGCACCTTGCCTAAGAAGGGTAGCAAGGAGATGGGGCGGTAGTTAGCCAAGGCAGAGGGATCGGCACCAGGTTTTTTTTAAATGGGGACAATAGAGGCAGATTTTAGTGACGGGGTCACGACACCCTGGGCCAAGGAGTCATTGAGGAACCTAAGAGGAGGCCGGGTACAAACAGAGTAAATCTGCCGTAAGATGTGTGCCGGGCAGATATCTGCTGGGGAGCCGGATTTGATTTTAGGGAGAAGAGAGAGGAAGATTTCCTCCGTAAGAAGAGGAAAAGAGTTGAGAGAGGCTTGGGCAGGGGGTAGCTGGGGGTCTACGAAGAGGGGGGAAGGGGGGGATATTAATTTTGATTGTCGCGATTTTTTCCATGAAGTATGAGTTCAACGAATCGCAGAGTTTCTGAGAAGGAAGGGGCTTCAATGAGGTCCTGTCAGAAAAAGCCAGGTCATGAGTAATGGAAAAGATCTCCTTGGGTTGATTCTCTGCCGCCAGAATTTTAGCTGAGAAATAAGCTTTTTTGGTCTCTATAATGTTTTTTTTAGTGACTGCAATGCATTAATATCGCCACATTAACAGAAAGTTCAATCGCCATTGCGAGTAGAGTGACACTATGTAAAGATGACCAAGCAGGGCGCAGCAATTTTTAAGCAATAAGCCAAACCTAGTATCTCTTTAGTCCCCGACATGAAATGGAGACACAAGAACGAAATCGGACTGAGCTAAGACACAGAAATCGATCATTGGGGTACCAGTGAAATAATTATTTCTTCATGTGGGGATACTTATAATAGGACATGCATGAGTAAGCAAACCCAAGAGGGGAACTTAAACTGAAGTGCATAGCAGTAAAAGAGGGATATGAATACCAGTCATAGTGATCAACAGGCATGAAAGGGATGAAATGACCATGCCAAACTGGCAGATGTATGTAATGAACTAGACTGCTCGAAGATAGAATTACTAACATGGTTTTATATGTGTTGCAGAGACTGACGGGAGCAGTTTTTGAGGAATATTTCACGAACTGGCGATACAGATATCACTAGAAGAGAGGTATAGGTATGCCCTCTGACATAGGTGAAACGGTAAATATCCCACGATGCAGTTAGAATTTATTTCTAAATGTGCCCATTTTGGAACATATGTTTTGCTGTAGAGCAAGTCAGCCTTGTATATAAAATATCACTGACACAGAGAAAGCTGTTCTTTCTTTTTCTTCACATTTACAGGAATACCAGTGAATTGGTGTAGGGTGAAGTGACACACATAAGCCCTGAAGAAGTTGCCGTAAGTTTTCTAATAGGCAACGAAACATGTCGGCATTTTAATACGAGCTCACTAGCAGCCTAGAATAAAATAGAGCAGGCCAGCGAGTAGCAGCTCACTTTTAACTTCTGTCCTGAGGGGCACAGGCTTGCTGCACGCAATCTTTGGTGCATGTAGGCTCTGTTGCCGGAGCACCTTTACCTATTCTTTTCTTTTTCACTTCACAATTTATGTTGAAGTGGTGTATGCTAATGATGAGAACCTAGGCGGCAGGCGAGTACCTTCCTGCAGAGCCTCCATGGTGTTACTCCCGTGAGGCGACACCACTCCGTTCCTCACTTTTTTCTCACTTTCCCTCACCTTTCCTTTACCGAGAGATAGGTAAAGATAGATGGGTGAACAGCGTTCTCTCTTTTTTACCAAGTAGAAAGTGGAGAACCTGGTCCAGAAAGACTAACCAGAATAGATGGTGACTACCCTATCCTAAGGGCCAGACAGGAGGGGTGGACCCAGGGTATCTGCACCACTGAAAGTAACAGGTCCCGTGTTGTTAAAAGTACATAGAGAGGGGGACAACCTGTTCCTTGTATCCCCTAAGCTCCTATATGGAATAAATATTGAGAACGGCAGCCTAGCCGTGAGAGCCAAAAAATATTTTAAAGATACAAAATTTAACACTACCTCCTGTCAGGGGGAGGTATCTATCTCGGCAGACTACTCTACAGCAAACATTATAAATTGGGAACACACCTTAACCACACGAGTCTCTATCAGCAGTGGCATGGCTAAAAACTGCTTAGCCTTTACAGATGAACACATAGCCTCTATTCTATCCGGCCCCTCACTATTACCAGACGCCCCCCTGAATACTAAATCCACTACACGGGATGAATGGGAAAAACTTTCAAATACCAGGAAGCGACAGATAGGGATAGCACTGCATGGGGCTCTAATGACAGAATACCTCAGGGCAGGAGCAGCTCCAGCCACTCTTTTGGTCCGTATAGAACCCAAAATCTTCTTAGAAGATAAAAGATTCAGGGTAGACTGGAGTTACATCGCAAATAAGTGCACAAGGGACTGGCTGGTATTAATAATAGAAACAGCCAAAAGACTCAGCGAGGAACTCCTAAAAGAAATCCTTGATATAGAAGCAACCCTAAAAGCAGACCAGACTATTACGGACTTAAAAGAACAGCTTAGTAAAATCCAAAGCGACTTAGGCGACTACCAGGCGTATATGGTAAACCAAAAAATAAAAGGATTGAAACGCAACCTGGATAGATTCAGCCACGAGTGGGCTTACCCATACACAGAAGATCAACACTACCAACAGGGGCAAGAGCAGAGTATAGCACCACAGGGCCAGAGAAGGGGGAGACGGCAAGGTAGAAGGGCGCCAAACAACTGGTCCTTTGAGAATACCATTAGTGAGGAGGAGGACTTAAGCACACACCCAAATTCATCTAACCAAAGGGTTAGATTTGATACCACTGAAAGAACCAACGAAGAGGGCTTTTTAGGTCAACAGAATCTGCACCCCCACAATACAAGAGGGGCAAGCAACAAGGGCAAGGGGCGAGGCCGAGGGCAACAGAACTCCAATACAACATGGCAAATGTTCTCACAACGACAAACACGCAGTCGAGGCAGGGGCACACGACAACTATAAGACCAGAGACAATAGTGGTAAATCTATCAGAATACCAACTGAGTCCAGGTGAACTAAGAGTACTTAACAAAGGATTAGGATTTGTACCCACTCCAGACAAAAGGAGATTGGTACAAGAAGAAATTAATATGTATAGACCTCATATGGCACTCATTTCTGAGACCCACATTAGCTTTCAAGATCGTAAACTTTTATCTCAAATGGGCTACGACCTTGTTGTTTGCTCAACGTTAGGGGCATCTATCCGGGGGGTAGCTATTTTGAAACAGAAACATACAGGAATGGCAATTATTAAAACTGCAGCTGATGATAAAGGAAGGTGGGCAATTGCTCAGGTGCAAATTGCTGAAAAATACTATGTATTTTGCGTGGTTTACGGCCCTAATGTTGGCGTACCCACACTTTATGAGCAATTAAATATCGAATTACTAGAGTGGGAGGGTGAGCTATTTATAATGGGAGATTTCAACTGTGTTATGAACTATAAGAAGGATTCTACAAGTAAAAATAATACAATCAGGATGCGTAGAGTTAGAGCAGCTGTAGTGGAATTGAGTAGGCTGCACAGTTTGAATGAAGTTTGGCGTACTAAGCACCCTACTATTGCGGGATATACATACTATTCGGCCCCCCACAGAGTCTGTTCTAGATTTGACATGGTATGGACAACTGATAGTATCTTGGATAACTGCAATATAGAACTCTGTCCGAGAGTAACATCTGACCACAATCCTATATTGTTTGAATTTAAAACTCTCAACAAAGAGCAATCCCCCCGACAGTTTACATTTCCTAGATATTTATGTACAGATGCTGAATTTGTCATGGGTATTAAAGCGCATATCAATGAATTTATAACATTTAATATTAACTCAACTACGGTTAATTTTGTGTGGGATGCGTGCAAATGCAGCATTAGAGGATATGCACAACAATACATTTTAAGGAAAAATACCGAAAGGAAGAGGGCAGATAAGCTAACTCTATCTAATATTCTTCTAGTTGAACAACAATTGATCGACGCAGTAACACAGGGGAGGACAAATATTGAAGAACTGAGACGAGGACTAATGTCATTGAGGTCGGCACTAAAAAATACTCTCAGGGAGAAATTTAGCTTTAAAATACACAAATACAAACTAGCCCAATATGAAGGGGGAGATCGAATTGGCAATATCTTGGCCTATAAGGTAGCCGATAAAAAAGCTAAATCTACTATAAAATTAATAAAAGGGTCAGACTCAATCGAATATAAAAAATCTGAGCAAATTTTAGACCAATTTGCGGAATACTATGGCCATTTATATACCCCAGATATTACACCCTCCCAGGAAGACATTACCAATTATTTAGATAAATATCTACCTTGCAGATCAGTTACTGAAGGAATTAAACAACTTGGTCCTAAGATTACTATAACTGAAATAGAGACAGCCATCCAAGCACTACCTTTAGGTAAGGCCACGGGAGAAGACTGTTTGCCCCTAGAACTATATAAAATTTGCGAGAAAGAACTTGTACCGCTTTTACACTTGGTGATAGACTCTGTAGGTCAAACAGGAAATGCTCCTATATCTTGGAGAACCGCAAAAATAATATTTTTCCTGAAAAAAGGCAAACCACCAGAGGATCGAGGGTCATATAGGCCTATCTCATTAATAAATACTGATGCCAAGGTCTTTGCCAAAATCTTGGCTAACCGCCTTGCCCCTATGATGCCAGATTTAGTAAATTGCCAACAGCATGGGTTTGTGGTGGGGAGAGACACCACTACTCATATTAATACTGCTGTGACTGCATTCGATGTAGCTTCGACTACTCTCACCCCACTCGGAATGGTTATGCTGGACGCGGAGAAAGCGTTCGACCGAGTGGGGTGGGAGTACTTATGGGCAGCGCTGAGAGCATTCGGTATACAGGGACAATATCTCAGATGGGTTCGATCTCTGTATGAACTACCAATGGCAATAGTTAGCTATGCCGGATCCAACTCAGTTAACTTTGCAGTTAAAAGGGGGACAAGGCAAGGGTGTCCTTTATCACCCCTGCTTTTCGCTCTAGCACTGGAGCCATTTTTAACTGCATTGTCGGCTCAAGAGAATATAATACCAATACAACATGGGGGCAAGTGTTTGAAAATTACCGCTTTTGCGGACGATATAGCTATATACACCACTGACTTAGTTTTGGCACTCCCTGAGATAATCAAAGAAGCTAGTAAATTCGGCGAGATATCAGGGTATAAACTAAATGTTAACAAAACTCAAGCAATCGCCAATTACAAACCTGCTCAACAGATATTGGGACTCTGCACTAATGCTACCTATTTGGGAGTTAAGCTTGCAGCAGAAACAGAAAAAATTGTTGCTCTGAATTATGACCCCTTACTTAAGCAAATAACCACATCTTTAAAAAACTGGCACAAGATACCTTTGAGCCTGGTAGGGCGTATAAATTTAATTAAGATGAAGATTGTACCAAAATTGTTGTACTTATTTAGATCCATCCCTTTACAACTAAATAACACATATATTAAAAAAATAGAGGGTATATGTAGCAGCTACATCTGGAGCTATAAAAAAGCTCGCAGATCAATGGCATGTTTGAAACTTTCAATTGAAAAAGGGGGTTTAAACTTTCCGGATTTTAAAATATATTTTTTGGCAACTTTTTTTCAACGTATACGTAGTTTAATAACCAACGAAGCTCCCTTATTTTTCCATCAATTTATGTTGGGACAAGATAGTAATCAGTTCTTGTACCGTGTGCATGACCCCAACTATTTTAAGAGAGTTAAGTTTAAGACCGCGAGACATATTAAAAGAATCTGGGACCAAATAACGATCTTTGGTAAGATACCCTTCTTTAATGCTGAGTTGCAGATCTGGGGCAACCCCGGGTTACCAGGTTTTTTTTCAGATGGTTCAGCAGCCTTGTGGCTGGAGCATGGTATTTGTATACTAGGTGACTTATTTGGTCCGGATGGTTTTCTGAGTTTCAACGCACTAAAATTAATCTACAAAATTAGAGATACTATGTATTTTAAATACATACAGATGAAAGACTTTTTGGTTAATAAAATGAAAATTGAGAAAATAGAAAACTCGGATACCTTACAACATCTCTACTCTAAACATACTAAATCATTTATTAGCAAGAGTTACGCTCACTTATGTAGCCACAAGCAAGGAGACTGCGAAAGCCTGGCCGAAAAATGGACTAATCGACTAGATGTGAATATTAACCCTAGTCAGATTGCACGCTCGCTTAAACAAATAAACTTAGTTGTTCAATCGTCCAGCTTGAGGCTTCAACTATATAGAACAGTGACTCAATTATACTATACTCCACAAAGAATTGCTAGTTGGGCCTCTGGAAATGTTTTTAGCGAGCGAACTAAATGTCCCAAATGCAACCTAGAAGCCGCCGGTATAGAACACATGCTTTATCAATGCCCGGCACTTATAACCTTTTGGAAAGACTTTACCGTGGCTTTAAATAGTAGACAAATTGTATTTCCAACACTGTCGGCACATTTAGTATTGCTAGACATACAAGATACAAACTACAAACATAAAGACTTGATTACTATTGCTATTGCATGTGCTAGGACGGTTATTGCACGGACTTGGATCTTTAAGGAACCACCCAAAATCATGGACTGGTGGAATCTTATCAATGAAATACACACAATGGAACTTTCGTTGGCCAAACTAAGGGGTATTAAGTCATTGAAAGCGAGGCAAAAAATGTGGGATACTTTTATTTGATCTATATGTACCGGCAGCAACTAAAACGATTTATTTTTTCTCTTTGAGAATGTACAGTGTTATCCTCTGTATTTATTCAATTATCTATCTAATGGCTAAATTCTTTGTTTGTTTGGATATTTTTACCTCTGAAATTTGTACGTAATGTGATGCTGTTTTCTTTTTCCTGCAATAAATAAAAAAATTTAAAAAAAAAAAAAAAGGATTTGTACCCACTCACAAACATGATAGTTTCCAACTCAGAGGAGAAATCCACTGTATGATGAGAAGGATCAAGCGTAAGAAATTCTTCCAGGGGAAGGAACAAGATGAATATAGTCAACAATCCTTGTTCTCTACAAACTTGAGATGTCCGTCCACCTTCTGCCCCACTAATAACACAGTGGGCCCAGAAGTACAGGTTTTCGAACAGAAAATACTACAAGACATTAATATACTAGAACAAAAAGCTTCAAAATTCCCCCACACAAATATGAATAAAAAGGAGTGGGAAGCCTTGAGAGACCTGGAAAACAACATGGCCATCACCATCAAACCGGCGGATAAGGGCGGGGTGGTGGTGGTTATGGACACGAAGAATTACAACATGGAAGTCCAGCGATTGCTAAGTGACCGCCATAACTACAAACCACTAGCCAGGGATCCAACCAAAGAGCTACAGGATATGATTATAAAATTGGTAGCAGATGCCAAGGAGAAAAAATGGGTGACCTATAAAGAAGCTGAGTTTTTGGTTAACACAACACCGAGAATGCTGGCGTTCTATATAGTGCCAAAAATCCACAAGCCACAGAGGCCCCCCCCAGGGAGGCCCATTGTCTCGGGGATACAATCATTACTTGAACCCCTATCACAGTTTTCCGACTTTTTCCTTAGGGAATGTGTTGTGACACAACCTTCCTTTGTGAAAGACACTACAGATGTGTTAAAAATCTTACAAGAAGTAGTTTTTGACCCGGACGAAGACTGACTAGTAACCATAGACATAGAATCTCTATACACCAGCATCCCCCAGGAGGCGACGCTGGTGGCAGCAGCCCGCTCCCTGGGGGCATGCGAGTGGTTCTATGACACACCACAATCGTTCGTCTTGCAATGCATAGAGATTGCTCTCACTAACAACTTTTTTGCATTTCAAGACCAGATCTACCTGCAAGTGTCTGGGACCTCAATGGGGGCTACATTTGCCCCGAGCCTGGCATGTATATATGTCGGCCAATTTGAGACGCACTATATCAACCATGAGACCAATCTCTTCCAGGGGAACTTCACCCTCTGGAAGAGATATATCGATGACGTCTTATGCATCTGGCATGGCACAGAGGACCGACTGATGGAGTTCCTCCACTGGATAAATACTCTAGATCCAAGTCTAAAATTTACATGGACCAAAAGCCAAACATCGGCGACATATCTTGACCTTGATATCCATGCAATAGATAACAAACTAGTTACAGGAGTTCACCAAAAACCAACAGACAAGAACTCGCTATTGCATTACAAATCTTACCACCCCCGAGCACTGCGCGATAACTTACCAGTGGGCCAATTTTTAAGGTATCGTTGAAACTGCTCAACCACGGATGATTTCACAGAACAAGCACAACAATTGGCTGTCAAACTGAAGGAACGAGAGTATCCCAAGAAAATCATTCGCCACGCGCAGAAGCGAGCACTAAACACCCCACGATCTGCATTATTGGAGCGAACAGTTAAAGATACCCAGGATTGTATCCCAGTGGTAACCACATTCGGACCCCTACCAACCCAGGTACGCCAGATCATTAGACGACACTGGCACCTCCTAAGTACCAAGAACATGACCATGCCGCAACCCAGATTTGCGTTCAAACGCTCCACAAGTTTTCGCGATCGATTAGTTCACACACGCCCTATCAATCAATCAATCATGCCATTTGTATAGTGCACTACTCACCCGGGAGGGTCTCAAGGCGCTTGGGGGGAGGGGTATGCTACTGCTCAAACAGCCAGGTCTTGAGTTGTTTCCTGAAGGCGAGATGGTCCTGGGTCAGCCGAAGGTGGATGGGGAGGGAGTTCCAAGTCTTGGCAGCCAGGTAAGAGAAGGATCTTCCTCCGGCGGTGGCTCTTCGGATGCGTGGTACGGCTGCAAGGGCGAGGCTGGTGGACCGTAGCTGGCGGGTGGGCGTGTAGAAGGTCAGGCGGTCGTTGAGGTACTTGGGGCCCAGGTCATGGAGAGACTTGTGTGCGTGGGTGAGGAGCCGGAACGTGATCCTCTTGTCGACGGGGAGCCAGTGCAGGTTCCTCAGGTGGCTGGAGATGTGGCTGCATCGGGGGACATCCAGGATGAGTCGGGCGGAGGCGTTCTGGATGCGCTGGAGTCTTTTCTGTAGCTTGGCTGTGGTTCCGGCGTAGAGGGCGTTTCCGTAGTCCAGTCGGCTGGTGACGAGTGCCTGGGTGACAGTCTTCCTGGTCTCGGTCGGGATCCAGCGGAAGATCTTGCGAAGCATACGCAGGGTGTTGAAGCACGATGAGGAGACGGCGTTGACTTTTCTGGTCATCGAGAGGGAGGGGTCCAGGATGAAGCCCAGGTTGCGTGCGTGGTCGGTTGGCTTGGGTGCGGTGCCCAGGGCTGGGGGCCACCAGGAGTCACCCCAGGCGGAGGGCGAAGATCCCAGCCCTAAATCCACACCAAAGGAGTCTAACCTCCCCTAGGGAGATCATCCTTGCGGGGGGTGCTCAGTGTGCGAACTAACATAAACTACCAAAACTGTAACCTTGCAGAACAACCAGATCTGGTACCTAAACAAATTTAGTAATTGTAACGCAACACACGTGATATATAGAATAACTTGTCCGTGTGATTTACATTACAAAGGTTTAACATCGCGCAAGGTCAAGATCCGAATCCAGGAACATTTGAGCACCAAACGAACGGGCAAACTGACGACCAAACTAGTTCAGCATTTTAAAACAATGCAACACAGCCCGAGACAATTGCAATGGACTGTACTGGAAAACAGTACAAGGTGATCAGTTTAACATCGAACGCAAACTCTGCACCAGAGAAGCAAGATGGATATATCGGGAGGGTGCGGATCAAATTGGCCTGAATGATTACATTGAATGGGGCAAAGTAAACATCTAACCCATATATTCATACACCTCTAGCATAGCTAAGGAGTTGATCTAAAGATGGTACGCAGATTAATTACCTTTGGCAAGAGACGCACATCGACTCGAAGTGACATAACATCTAAACTAGTCACAGATGGGTGGACAGTGGGGCGCAGCGTACATTGTTTTGATATTAATATGATCAAGGAGTGATAAAACGTTCATATGAGATCACCCTTGTATCGCACAACATTAACCACTAGACGCCGAAACAGGTTAGATTATGTTGAAATATTGAGAGCAGTGACATCTAACAGTGCCCTGAGAATCGGGTAATTTCGTTACAAACCGAAATAGAACAGTAAGGGTGAGTTTTCATTTGCCTACCTTCGTAATGTAAATAGCGCAAAAGTGTAGAAAGACTACCTAATAACACGACATTACAGTTCAGAATTGAGGTATACACCATATGGGTCAATAGTGATATGAACAGTGACACTATACCATACACTAAATCAGTTTTAAAACACCCTACAAGATGGCGGCCACAGTGGAGGCTACAGAGGGGAGGAGTCACGGAACGAACACGGCTTCCACCACGCTTACAAACATTTAAAAGCCAGCTGCTTTAGGAGCCGGGTGCTGCCGAGACAACGCCCGGATCCAGCCGTTCCTGGTAAGACGAGTAAATTGACATGAAATGTCATGTACATAAGGGATTCTTTTTTAACAAGTGACTGCAATGCATTTATATCGCCACATTAACAGAAAGTTCAATCGCCATTGCGAGTAGAGTGACACTATGTAAAGATGACCAAGCAGGGGGCAGCAGTTTTTAAGCAATAAGCCAAACCTAGTATCTCTTTAGTCCCCGACATGAAATGGAGACACATGAACGAAATCGGACTGAGCTAAGACACAGAAATCGATCATTGGGGTACCAGTAAAATAATTATTTCTTCATGTGGGGATACTTATAATAGGACATGCATGAGTAAGCAAACCCAAGAGGGGAACTTAAACTGAAGTGCATAGCAGTAAAAGAGGGATATGAATACCAGTCATAGAAATCAACAGGCATGAAAGGGATGAAATGACCATGCCAAACTGGCAGATGTATGTAATGAACTAGACTGCTCGAAGATAGAATCACTAACAAGGTTTTATATGTGTTGCAGAGACTGACGGGAGCAGTTTTTGAGGAATAATTCACGAACTGGCGATACAGATATCACTAGAAGAGAGGTATAGGTATGCCCTCTGACATAGGTGAAACCGTAAATATCCCACGATGCAGTTAGAATTTATTTCCAAATGTGCCCATTTTGGAACATATGTTTTGCTGTAGAGCAAGTCAGCCTTGTATATAAAATATCACTGACACAGAGAATGCTGTTCTTTCTTTTTCTCCACATTTACAGGAATACCAGTGAATGGGTGTAGGGTGAAGTGACACACATAAGCCCTGAAGAAGTTGCCGTAAGTTTTCTAATAGGCAACAAAACATGTCGGCATTTTAATACGAGCTCACTAGCAGCCTAGAATAAAATAGAGCAGGCCAGCGAGTAGCAGCTCACTTTTAACTTCTGTCAGGAGGGGCACAGGCTTGCTGCACACAATCTTTGGTGCATGTAGGCTCTGTTGCCCGAGCACCTTCACCTATTCTTTTCTTTTTCACTTCACAATTTATGTTGGAGTGGTGTATGCTAATGATGAGAACCTAGGCGGCAGGCGAGTACCTTTCTGCAGGGCCTCCATGGTGTTACTCCCGTGAGGCGACACCACTCCGTTCCCCACTTTTTTCTCACTTTCCCTCACCATTCCTTTACCGAGAGATAGGTAAAGATAGATGGGTGAACAGCGTTCTCTCTTTTTTACCAAGTAGAAAGTGGAGAAGCTGGTCCAGAAAGACTAACCAGAATAGATGGTGACTACCCTATCCTAAGGGCCAGACAGGAGGGGTGGACCCAGGGTATCTGCACCACTGAAAGTAACAGGTCCCGTGTTGTTAAAACTACCACCACATGAAAAAATAAAACAGCAAAAGCAGAAAATGGCACTATTCCTACCACTACCCAAACATTGCAGGTTCACAAAATCCCTCAAGTATTCAGTCTGTTGCTTCAATTTCTGTGCCCACAGTAGCCACAAGCATAGTGACACCAGGAAAGCATGCTTCAACAATATTCCCTCTACCAAAACTCCATCGCAGTGGAAAACTGCTGTTGAGCCCAATAGGTTGTTGAAGTTCCCATGACTGAGACTGAAGAAGAAATCAAAGAAAAAGCCAATCTGGGAAGAATTCAAAGAACAGCCAGTTTAAAAAACAGAAGGGACTGAAATAGGTTGGTAACCATCTGTAAGGAAGAAGAATAGGCTGTTTCAGCAGACAATGCAACACCCGTCACCAAAGCCTCAGGAGTAATGTAATGTAAATAAAATTGGTAGAGCGCAACTAATTCCCGAGGGTGTCTTGGCGCTGTCGAAAACTGAAACAAGTGTGGCAGAGGGAAAACTGCTGCTAGAGATGGGACTAAAAAGATTTTATACAAAGTGTGTAAATAGCCAGGTTTTTAGGACCTTTCTGAAACTAAGCAAAGAGGGAGCTGTTTTTACAGTAAATGGCAACTGATTCCAGAACATTGCTGTTCCCCTAAAAAAACTCCTACCTCCCCATGTAGCCTTCCTAGATGGGGGACCATCATATTCTTGGCCAAACCTGACCGTAGAGTTCTTGTTGGCATATACCATTTCAATTCATTCTTAAACTGGTCTGGCCCCAGTCCGTGCAAATATTTGAAAGCCGGGCACTGGGCTTTTAATATACATCTTTGTCTGACTGGCAACCAATACAGTTTTCTGATGGCTTCTCTTGCTGATTCGTTTTTGGGAATTTTGAAAATGAGGCGAGCTGCCGCATTTTGTAGAATCTAAAGTCTGGTAACAAGACCTGATGCAAGAGTGAGATAAAGACCAATGCAATAGCTAATCTATATAAGGACCATTGTCAAGGTCACTGTTTTTAAAAGTTCAGCAGGTATATATTTTTTTATTTTATTAATCAACCTTATGGAGCAGAAAGATGCAGATGTAACTTTGCTAATTTGTTCTTTAAATGTAAGTTCCCTATTATAATACCTAGTTTCTTTACCTTGGTTGAGGGTGTGAGCAGTGTGTCCAGCTCTGGCGGCCACCAGTCCAGCATCCGGAGAGAGGGTTTATTGACAAAGATGATAACCTCGGTCTTTGAGGCAATCAGCTTCAAGCAATTTCCATCCATCCATTCGCTCACCTTCCTCATACATGCGCTGAAGGCCCCTCCAGGGCTATTAAAGTAAACACTTTGGTTCAAATAACATGTAAAATGTCTTTGATGAAGGAAGCACATTGAGTGTTACAGCATAATTCATGAGAATTAACAAATCCCATCATTTCAATTTTAAAAAGGATGGAGGCGTTGTGAAAAATTAATTACATTGGTGACGATGTAGAAACAAAATAGAGCTACAACATGCCAAACGATACAGTCGCAATGTGACTTACGGTCTGCTCAGTGGACCTTGCCGAAGAGAGGGTCAAATCTCCATGCCACCTGAAACATGTCACATGAGATAAGACAATTCACAAGCATGGTTGCAAAAGAACATAATATTATGTTACCTTGTTACTTTACTGGAATGCACACACTTCAGGAGGGAACTTTAAGGTCAATGACAAGTAGATAAATCTGCGCACCCTCAACTAGCTCAAGCAGCCATTGATCCCGACAAGCCACTTCACCATCTTCTGTAAAGGTGCCCCCTATCAGACCTCAAAGGTCAGCCCGATCGTTCAAGGACATGTTACTATTCTTGCCAAAAAACGAGCGTTATACATTTTTCTTGTGTTATGCCTTTATATTTATTTTATCAGACATTTTATTATGCAAACACCATGTTGCAAAAATGTATTTTAATATTGATAAGAAATAAATTAAATTAAAATTGTGATAAATTGATTTCAAACTTTTGTCTTGTTTGAAAATAGTAAGACATCTCTGAAATACATTCCCCACCTGCTCAGAACAGGTGGGACATTTAGGTGCTAATTTTGGGAAGTGGCTATTTTCCCAGCCTCTACAAATTTCTCATGAGGAAAAGGTTTATTCGCTACTAATGGCAGTATTCTGTTTCTGCTTGTAATTTTACAGTGCGGTAAAACTGTATGCGGATTAATTCATTGTGATTTTTTTATCATGCAATTTTACTGCATAGCAAAAACTCTATGCGGAAAATTTGTAATTGGATGCAGCAAAATGAACGCATAGAATCATGAATCATTCTCACTCATAAATGGGGCGATAGAAAGAGAGAGAAAGAAAGAAGGACAGAGAAAGTTAAGAAGAGAGAGAAAAAGTGAAAGAGTGAGACTGAGAAAGACAGTGGAAGACAGGCAGAAATGTCGGATAGAGACATTGACAGACTGAATAAGAGAGTTACGAGAAGATAAAGATAGAGAGAAAAAGAATGGCGTGGGAAGAGAGAAAGACAATGACAGGGAGATGAAAATAAATAGAAAGGAGAGAGAGACAGATAGGGACATACTTAGCTGAGTAAATCTAGCCATCCATCCTCGTCTATCTATCTAACTATCTATCTATCTATCTATCTATCTATCTATCTATCTATCTATCTATCTATCTATCTATCTATCTATCTATCTATCTATCTATCTATCTATCTATCTATCTATCTATCTATCTATCTATCTACTTGATATCTTTATATATTGATATCTATTTATCTAGTCCTATGGCTTTTATGAGAGTGTAAATGGGCAAATGTGTTTTATAGTAATCAATTTATTACATTAAAAAAAAAAGTCATTTAGAGGATGAGAAGATCAACACCTACATCTTTATCTACCTTTTCAGGGGAAGCAGGTTAATTTGCATAGTTACACATCTCATAAATCTCATCACTCAGTTGCACGAATAAGCATTCTATTGCTGCACTTGAGGAAGACTAAGTAGTGGGAATATTGGTGTGCACCAGCCTTGGTAACAAGGTTGAAGCCTCCTGTAGCCTAGTCAAAAATGTAGGCACAAACTTTGAGGCACTAGTTTGTTAGGTAGATGGTAGAGAATCTAGAACCACTCAATATCTCCCAGGTGTAACATTTGACTACTTGTTACTGCATTGATGCTATAGCTTCTCTAACCACCTACATATCCTGCTATTTCAAGGATGACCTTACCCTCCTTCAGTGACACCAGGTAGGCAAAGTGGCCCAATATAGCTCTACACTCTTGTTGCTGTACAGAAGTCAAACACAAGGCACAACTGACTTCCTCAAGGAGATCCTCTTTCTGCTTTGCTTGCCTCTTTGAACTAATCAGTGGTCAAAAGAGTCACTGTGAATTTGTCTAGCCTGAGATATAGTTTGAACTGATGTTTGTGTAACAAAGAGGGGATTTTCATTGCAAATAAGGAGTTGATCCAACTGATATTCCTATGAAACGTTTAGAGGGTAAACCATTTGTCTTCAATACCCGTTAATCACTGACATCCAGTCCTACAGTCCTTCAACTGTTTTGAGGTTTCTGATGGTTGTTCTTGCTTTTTGCAGCAGTGAAGCTATCCTCTCCCTGAGGTCCAGGGCATACTTTATTATGTCATATAAAAAACTGTGGTATTCCTATCTACCCCTTCCAAATTAATGTGGCAGTGCCTAGGATTGAATTCCCATAGACCATCTCAGATAGATTGAAACCAACTGTCTTTAGTTCTTTATATGGTGTTGCTGTGCAATCTCACGTGTAATAAACTCACAAATCCATCTTGGTTTCAGTCATGAACATTTTCAAAATATTAGCTCAACCCTGAGCATCTTTGGCTTCAAGCAGTGAGGCTTTGTCAAAAGAAACATGCACAAAGTATTTACAAGTACCAAAACAGCTGAATTAGAAGGAAATATGACACAAAGAAAATCCAACATTTATTTATAAAAATAGCTCCTACTTTTAGGAATTTTTAGACACCATATCCTGCAAAATCCACCAACCAGGATTCCGTAAATGCAAATTATCAAGCAAATCGTAAATTACTGTATTTCATTTAGATTTCAAACAAGCATTGGCAACTGTTGCGATTAGCAGTTACTTGGAAACATTTTGAAAACTTTTGTAAAGATGTGCTTCATTGCTCCGGCACACTTTTGGTGCCCACCTCTGGTAGGAAGCAGGTCACAGGGGTTAATAAGGCTTGGCTGAACCCTTATCTTACAGTTCCAGTCCAGTTCCAGGACCTGCGTGCGAGTGTTATAGACATCAATGGAGCAGTTGTCCTGATGCAAGGGATGCCGGATGTTGATCAGTGGACAAGAGTGTTCCGGGGCCACCCCTCGGTCCACAAACACAGTGGGGCTACTTTGGCTGCAGGTGTTGATTTCCCTTGAAGTCTGGTGAAATCCAGCCAAAAAACGGTTAACACTGGTCTATTGGTCTCCAGTTACAACAAAACTAGCGATTCTCTTTAACTGAACTAGTGTCTGACTAGGATGGCCAAACTGCACTCCGATGACTCTCCTGGCAGCAGCCTTGAGTATGAAGACTCTGCCTTCCAGGCTGCACCTCTGTATTCAGTGGTCATTGAGATTTTGTGGTTCCCATCTTGCGGAGGCAAGCCTCTTTAGCTTCTGTGGGCATAAAGCTGAAACAGATAGCCAGCCAACTGACTCCTGCAGTCACTTCTCTCTGGGATGATTTTTCATAGAGCAGTGCACCACAGGCACAGCACTCTCTTTACTAGCCCAAGGGTCAGCAGGTGCAGTCTAGTATTGGTACAGCCTTTCTTTCCCAGGTACAGGGAACAGCAGAGCAGTGATATTTACAGTCCTCTCTCTAGCACAGACATGATTGGAGGTCTTGGTGCGAGGGGTGCCACTAGTATGCCCAAAGTTTGACCTCGAGGGATGCAGTGACTTGGCTACCAGGTCACCTTTCGCCTGGTGGCAATGTTTTGCAAAGTGTGGCATTTATCAATCCCATAATGCAAGAGTCTGCCCACCCTCAAGATGGATGAACAATTCTCTAGGTGTGTGGAGCTTGGTAACCCACCCTAGGGGTTTGGCTACTAAGCTCCACACACCAAGAGCTTGGTAGAATCTCAGAGACACTTTGCTCAAAGAGACCTTCTTGAAGAAATTTCAGAAGTTTGGTGCTTCTTTTGTAAAAGGCTCCATAGGATGACCAAGTGCATTGTGAGAGTTGTAGTCCCAAACTCCAAGAGGCAAACCAGAACATCTGAACACTTGACTGGTACTGTGGACTACTTTCCTGCATCAAGAAACATTTCTGGTAGTAAGTGTAAATAACTCTTGACTTTGTCCCAGTCTAGCATGACCTGTTGTCATCCTTTGAACGCTAGTTGCTTCTAAGTGCTAGTTTCACTTTTAATCTTTAAAACATTGTATCTCTGGCTTTCTATATTGTATGTTTGTTGTTACAGTTTCTATTAGTTCATAAAAGCATATCCTATTTGTATAAATTGGTGTTGGAATTTTATTGTGTTTTGTGTCTTCCTTATTGAATGTATTGGTCTTTTTAAATGCTTTGCACACCTGTCTCTTAAGTTGCCTGCTTGTTGCCAGGTACCAAGGGTTGAGCACTGAAATAATTTACTGAGACCTTGACTGAAACATTTATTGTGATAGTGGCCTTATTACTAGTGGTAGGTCTCTACTCATCACTACTAATAATCCACTTTTCAACATTATACATAGCTCTATATAGTCATAATTGCCTCTATCTTTTTTTTTGGCTCGAGAATGGCCTCATTCACAGTATGGGATAAACAGCTTAATATGTCTTTTCATCTGCCCTCATTTACAGCATGTTAAATGCAAGCTTAAAGCTAGATAGTCAGGCTAGCGTGTCTGCTCAAAAATATTTTCTCCTGACGATTCTTAAGGATATTGTGGTGATGGGGATGAAATAAAATATTAGCTGAAGCTTAAGTGGGAATTGGGATCTAATTCACCTTAATCAAGACTAACTAATGTGCTTCCTATTTCAGCGCAATATTTATTGTTTCAGAAGGTTGGTATTCAGCATAGAACTAACATTCATAACTTAGGGAATTAAATAGCAGCCCATAAAGATTTGGGAATATAGAATGGTGAAAACCAGGAGGCGTGGAAGGAGAAAGGTTGCACAGGGACACAACTATAAGAGTATGTGCACATTTTGAGTGAGCCTGTATTTGCACGTGCAAGTACATTGAAGCCATATCTCCTAATTTTGACAATTATTGTTTTCAGTGTGTGTGGTGTCTCCGAATGTTACTATTTCTGTCTCCGATGTAGCCTATGGAGGGTACGTTGTAGGATGTAGAAGTGGTTTGATCAATGCAATTTGAGTGGATTAGATGAATGTTTGTGGTGTTTCTTCATGAAAGTATAGTCCAACATAGAGCCCTTATTTTGGTTATGAAAGGAGCAATATTGTAGTAAAATGTTGTCTGATAAGAAAGATTTGAGGTTAAGTATATGGTTATCTTTGCCTTGTTCCCTGTGGTAGTAGAAATCTCCCAGGAAAATGTAATCAGGAAGGTGGTAAAGAATGTTTGGCTTCAGTGGTTAAGAAGTTATTCAGTTTGCATTTCAAGGACACTGTATGGATAAAAACAGCCTAGTCACGTTTTTTTCAATTATATTTATTTGAGAATGTGGTATCCTAAGGATAAGGTAGTATTATGGAGGGTTAAAGGTTTCTTTGAATGCAACAGTATGGAGGGTCAGAGGTTTCTCTGAATGCAACAGTATCAAGGTCAACATCTTGAATGAAGGCAGATATGGAGGCTGAAATAGAAGCCACAGTCGTGAAGCTTAGAAGGGCATATTTAATGTGATGTGTAGGAGATGCATGAATGGGTTGAGATGAGGTAATTCTACTCACATTGTTTGGATTCATTTAACTTTAATCTAGGAGTGGGTGGAACTTGTGGGGTTGTACTCTGCGCAATTCCCTGCAGTTAAATAAACACTCCAAAAGATTTCATGGTGTTCTTCCAATGGGCAGAAAATATGCAGCTTGGTTTGGAATTTAGCGCTGGTAGCACAAGCAGCAGTGAAAATCAGCATGAATGATACCATGCTTTGAGGAAGAGCACACAGCCATTAAAGTTGATTTTGCTGACGTTCGAGTAGAAAATCTACTCAAGCGATAGCAAATCTACTCAAACAGCAGCCCTCTGACTACAACCACCCTCAATCACCTGCATTGGAAAATGATGCTAGAGGATGCCAAATCTCGCTCACCAGCTGCTATTTTCCGGAGCTTTGCAGGAGAAAAATTCCACCATATTGCACTTCACAGAAATTGGTCAGAACTCAGAGTTAAAGAGTAACGTGGAGTGGCCAAAGTTCCACCAATTCTGCAGGTGGATGAAAACATTCCAATCACCCCTGATTTCCTTGTGTTTAGGATGCATTACTCCAAAGACTGTGATACAATTATTAGTTGTAGGATCTGTTATCAGACAATATTTGTGTGCGTCAAATGCATTATAGCTTATGCCTGTAGATGAATGGTCCAAAACATTACTGGTGGTGTGTGATTTGGGGATCTTTAGGAGTAGGTGTGTTGATTGCGGTGTAATGACAGTGTTAGGAAAGCAGTCGCCTGGAATTAAATGTTTGTGGGAGAGAGAGATGTGGACTGTTATTTGTAGACTTTGTATTATCCTGTGCAGGTAATAATGCTTCAATTTGATGTCTGGTGATCATTTTGGGGAATAGATTAGAGAATAATGCATTGGACATTAGCAAGTGGCTGTAATAAAGGCAGTAATGAGTTAAATTCACCTCTCATGTGAATCATGCCTAAGGGTGGTCAAGTCCTCCCTTAAACAGTCAGTTTATGTATTCTTGTTTTAGTGTAGACCAGAAAAAACTTCTCACCTTGTCATCTCTGTATTTACCCACATTGCAGTCAAGTGCAATAATGATTTTTATATTTTGATGATCAAACATATTATAAAAAATCATTATGGGTATATTGAACAGACTATCAAGCTCAATGTGTAACAATTGATATAATGGGGGTAAAAAAGGAAAGACAATAAAAGCCCTCTCTTTGCCCTACCTGCTCCATACGGGAGGTTCAGAGCATGATATTTCCCATAACCATCAATATTAAATGTGTGAAGAGCCCAAGTGTTTTGAAGACATAGGATATCTAACCTCTTAACAAGTGCAACCCAATCAGAATCATTCAATATTATGTTAATGGCAGCAAAATTATATGAAACAAAATTAATATTGAAGGTAGGCAAGTTTTTAGCATGATCATCAAAACTGGTAACATTGTTATCACTAAGAACACATGGAGGTGTAAAAGGGTGGACCACTTGACTGAGAGTCTTACACTCTCACTGGGGGTAAAGGTTCTTATATTTGAAACCCTTAAGTCAATCATTCTCTTCCAGTGAAGCAAGAGGTGCAAAGTTATCAGAGGTAGTGATGTTGTTGAACTGCGGCACATCCTGCAAATTCCTTCAAGCAGGCGGTACTTGCCTGGATCTAGAACTATTATCAGGTCTGCCAAAATATAGGAAGTATGAATGAGGGTGGGATGCACACCTTTTTTACTTATTTTTTAAAAGTCAATATTTCAATATCTTCTGTTTGTCCAAAGTTAATCATTCACGGCGTGCAATACTGGTTTTTGTGCCTCCCCCGGTGACACCTTTGAATCAATGAAGAAGGGTGGGGTAACACATGTCACCCCAAAACCAGTCGCAGCTGCCATCGTTGCGCCTTCTGGCAAAAATTCATCCATGTTTTTCCATTTCCAAATCTTCCATAGTTTTAACCATAATATTCCATATTTTATCACATTTTCTGTATTACTCTGTCCTTTTACTTCACATTCAGGCTGTATGCTGCCATTTTCCAAATTTCAAATGCTTGAACCGTGCCCTCCGGACCTCATTTTCAAACATGATCAACGCAGTGGTTCGTCCAAAGCAATATTTATAAAAAATCCAATGCATTTCGGGCACCTCATTGCCCTTCGTCAGGGAACACTATAAATCACAATAATAGGAAAAAAGTAAACATCGTATATTCACTTACGTTAATTTAAGATTAATCTTACACGTTTTCTAATCTAAAAAAGTTAAATGCTAGTGCAACATAATCATTGTGCAGATTTTCTTCTACAACATGTAGCCTCAACACTAGCAAAGTCTACCTTTGTGAACAGAGCTTATCCAGCCACATTTTATAAACAGTGCTTATCCAGCCACATATTATCACTCGCACACGGCGCTCTTGTGCACAGAAACTACCGACTCCCATTCCCCTCTCCATCTATATAACGTTCTCTATTCACCCTTCGCCATCAGAAACCCCATGTTATACCCCCCTGTGTTAAAACATAACTGCCTCGGTTATTCTCTCAGCACACCTTCAGTGCTACACATAATATTCTTATTTTGATTGGCAAATCTATTTGCCCATAAGTCCTCCTTACACGTACCTGCAGTGGACGCTAAAACCCATCCTCTCTTGTTTCTGATCCGGTGAAGTTAACCTCCTCTTGTTACCCCTTCATTTAAAGCTCATTCTCTATGCTACCTTACTCCTGATTGGCCCGCGCCGTTCGCCGCCTCTCGCTCTCGCGTTCACGTGGTGGTGCACGTCATTTTGCTTGAGACTACACTACCCAGAATACCATACTAACATACGCGCATTACTAAAACGTTCCCTAATTTTTACGCTTTGTTGCACATTTGCGTTTATAACTATAATATTCAAATCGTCTTTACACGAACAACATGTGTCATTATTAGTGTTCTTGAACATAGCCTGAAAAACATTGCTTATATAAAAACGAACCAGATCTTATTCCATGAATGTCAAGTCTTTTAAGTTAATAGAACAAAAAATCAAAGAGACTATTACTTTTGTGGGTGCAATCCCAACGTTACGGGGACATTTATGTACAATATGAATGAGGGTGGAGGCACAAAAACCAGTATTGCACGCCGTGAATGATTAACTTTGGACAAACAGAAGATATTGAAATATTGACTTTAAAAAAATAAGTAAAAAAGGTGTGCATCCCACCCTCATTCATATTGTACATAAATTTCCCCGTAACGTTGGGATTGCACCCACAAAAGTAATAGTCTCTTTGATTTTTTGTTCTATTAACTTAAAAGACTTGACATTCATGGAATAAGATCTGGTTCGTTTTTATATAAGCAATGTTTTTCAGGCTATGTTCAAGAACACTAATAATGACACATGTTGTTCGTGTAAAGACGATTTGAATATTATAGTTATAAACGCAAATGTGCAACAAAGCGTAAAAATTAGGGAACGTTTTAGTAATGCGCGTATGTTAGTATGGTATTCTGGGTAGTGTAGTCTCAAGCAAAATGACGTGCACCACCACGTGAACGCGAGAGCGAGAGGCGGCGAACGGCGCGGGCCAATCAGGAGTAAGGTAGCATAGAGAATGAGCTTTAAATGAAGGGGTAACAAGAGGAGGTTAACTTCACCGGATCAGAAACAAGAGAGGATGGGTTTTAGCGTCCACTGCAGGTACGTGTAAGGAGGACTTATGGGCAAATAGATTTGCCAATCAAAATACGAATATTATGTGTAGCACTGAAGGTGTGCTGAGAGAATAACCGAGGCAGTTATGTTTTAACACAGGGGGGTATAACATGGGGTTTCTGATGGCGAAGGGTGAATAGAGAACGTTATATAGATGGAGAGGGGAATGGGAGTCAGTAGTTTCTGTGCACAAGAGCGCTGTGTGCGAGTGATAATATGTGGCTGGATAAGCACTGTTTATAAAATGTGGCTGGATAAGCTCTGTTCACAAAGGTAGACTTTGCTAGTGTTGAGGCTACATGTTGTAGAAGAAAATCTGCACAATGATTATGTTGCACTAGCATTTAACTTTTTTAGATTAGAAAACGTGTAAGATTAATCTTAAATTAACGTAAGTGAATATACGATGTTTACTTTTTTCCTATTATTGTGATTTATAGTGTTCCCTGACGAAGGGCAATGAGGTGCCCGAAATGCATTGGATTTTTAATAAATATTGCTTTGGACGAACCACTGCGTTGATCATGTTTGAAAATGAGGTCCGGAGGGCACGGTTCAAGCATTTGAAATTTGGAAAATGGCAGCATACAGCCTGAATGTGAAGTAAAAGGACAGAGTAATACAGAAAATGTGATAAAATGTGGAATATTATGGTTAAAACTATGGAAGATTTGGAAATGGAAAAACATGGATGAATTTTTGCCAGAAGGCGCAACGATGGCAGCTGCGACTGGTTTTGGGGTGACATGTGTTACCCCACCCTTCTTCATTGAAAATATAGGAAGTGCCTTGATTGTGATTAGAAGGAGGTGGTGAAATTTAGTCCTTACAGTAAGTTACCCGCAGCAAAGGAATTCCTAAATTTCACCATAATTCAATCTCCAGAACAATGCTTGCGCCCGTTGCCCATCCATATTACCTTACTAACTATAAAAATACCAGTGTAGGAACACTGGCTAAAACCCGCAAGCTGGGCCATCCAGTGAGTAAAAACATTTTTCAGTTCACATAAAACTTCACTTTGGTTGACACGTAGACATGGGCAACAAATCAGGTGGCCTCAGGCGGTAATTGTAGATGGGGAAACTACATTTACAACGCAACTTTTACAACGCACTACCATTACAATGAAACTTTTACAACGCAACATCCATTACAATGCATGCAATTACAACGCAACCATTACAATGCATGACACTACAATGCACACCACTACAACGCATGTCATTACAATGCAGTCATTACAACACAGTCATTACAACGCATACCATTACAATGCATAACATTACGATCCAACACTTACCCTACTGTTGCACCCCCTGGAGTTAGAATAGTAATTTGTACCCCTACACTTTCCAACACTTACCCTACTGTTGCACCCCCTGGAGTTAGAATAGTAATTTTTACCCCTACACTATCCAATACTTACCAAACATGCAATGTAATGTTATGCGTTGTAATGGTATGCATTGTAAAGGTATTATGCGTTGTAATGGAATGCGTTGTAAATGTAGTTTTTAAAATTTCGATGTAATGGCATGCATTGTAATGGAATGCGTTGTAATGGATGTTGCGTTGTAATGGTATGCGTTGTAAAAGTGTGCGTTGTAGTGACATACATCCTTGTAGATGAGCTCGTGGACAAACCTGAAGCAAGTGCTCTGGGGAGGGAGCAAAGGCGGGAATTGTTTCAGTACTATGTGTTAATAAATTATTTGTGGATTGGTCAGGAATCCTGAGCTCACATTCTCTGCCTCAACTCTGATGAAAGTGGTATGTACTCAATCAGAAACTGAGATCAAGTGACTTTACGTACCTTCATATTAAGCCATTACATTTCGCACTATTTGGCTCCTATTTTCCAATAAATATATTTTAAACCTCCAAAACACTTGGGTTTACCAACAGCAATTCGCACTATATTGGCCTCTTTGGTTCAATACCGGTTTATTAACCCATCTAAATCTCAGACCACTGCTTCTGCAACAATATTACTGTAAGCTGTTCCCCATCCTTTGATTGGTGTTCACGGTTAATCTACAAAGGTGATACATAGCACGTATGGGTCTCATGATATGAGTAAGTCTTAATTTCAACACCAATTTACTCCCTTTCTTTTTTTAACTTGGCTTTTTATTATATAATACTGGCCACAAAATTAGCCTTTCAATTTGTAGCAGTTTTTTTTACCTGCCATTTTAGATTGCATACCTAACTGGTTCCATGTACAAAGGCCCTCTAATTCCAGGCATACCTTGCTGCACAATACTAAGTCTTCTCACAATCATATGATTTTGCATGTCAATGTAGGCACCTACACCCCTGGACAATACTTGAACTCACACTTTTGGGCTTGACTGTATTCAAGCATGCCCTTCATACTTACTTTATCCTAGGATATATCTCTCTTATAGTTGTACATTCACACACAAGACTTAGATATTGCTGTCTACCTTCACCTTATCTTTAGGTAGCTATTTGGAGCACTATTTCTTGATCTGTAGTAAAATACCTGTGGCATGACCTCTCTCATCCATGCATGCTGAACATATCTCTTTCAACCTGAATCCCTCATATGAAACTTTTGGCACTTCCCTCACTTTCTTCCAAGACTGGGATTTATGATTTTCAATGAGGCACCCTCATACACTATTTACCACTATACCTGATATTATCTGACTTTCATCTTGAATAAACTTCTGGTCTTTGCCTTGGAACACCATCAGTTCCTGTGCTACTTCCATTATTCATGTTTTAGATCCTCCCCAAATGATTTTTTTTGTGTGTGCTGGCTGAACCACCATCCGCATCAACAGGCTGTTTTCCGTTGTGCGGGGGACTCTTCTGCTGGCTAACAATACTCCGTCGCTGTTAGGCCAGTAAGTTTGTGCTGAGCCTATTTTTATTTCCCCCTTCTGCTGGCATTGTCCTACCAATACAAACAACAGGTGGTCCTCACAGCTGATCTGGATACAGTAACTTAATGAACACATCCTAAGGCAACCTAACTATGCCTTCCACCCAAATTTACAGGATTCGGGTGAATATGTGACCACCAGAGGCGAGAAAAAACAATTGCATGTCACAAAAATACAATGAAATGTGAAAGCTGCCAAGAAGGAAACATTGCTACGTTTGCAACTGAAATGAGCTTCTTGGGTAATCTGTGTACAAGAGTACCCAAATACTTTGATCATGATTGAATCAATCTGTAGCTTTGCGCTCACCCTGGCTTGTCTACTTATTAATGTGACACTACACATATATGTTGTGTTTGCTATACAAATATATGTAGGTAATGTATTATGCGCCTTTTTGACGTATAGCATAGCATACAAACAACATCCATACACTATTGTGTGTACACCCACAAGCACCGCAAGCACAACACCCACAACCACCACAACAAATAAATATGTTTTTTAAGTGCCAAAACAGGTGTGCTCATTTTACCTTGATAAGTTGTAAGATGAAAACTACTGCATTACACATGAGAAAAAATTGCATGTAAAACCAGTGTAAAAATACACAAGGCCAAAGCACATGTTAACACACGATTCATAGTAAGACCAGTGAAAAGGAAGCCTGTCTTTCATGCTGGCAACAATGGGGTTGATTAGCTTCGAGGTCAAGTAGTAGCAGCAAAGGAAGGACATGAACAATGGGGTTCAAGACAGAAATAGAAGTGGAAAACAGAAAAAAAGATAAGCTCATTTCCTGTGATTCCACCAACTCAAGTTTGTAGGTGTCCCTGTCACAGTTTCCTTGACAGAAAGGGACATTGTGATTGGGCCAGCAGTAATCTTGGCTCTCTTTGACACCTGCTTCTGCCTATGATGCCATCAACGTGTGAGGAAAGTTCTGGTTGAGACAGTGGCGGTCGGATGGACTATCGTCCATAGACCCACCAACATATAACTTAAGCGATCTGACCACCAAGTAGGTGGGCAGTGAAACCATCGGAAATATGACAGTGGGACAACATCCACCAAGATCTGCATCAGGCCCTAAAGGATGCATGTGTGTTTTTCCTGACCTCACCATTGATGTGAAATTGATTGCTCTGCTAATATCATCTGTGGTGGTCTAACATTTGTGTGGGCCAATACATATATGAAATGTTATAATTAGATCATATCTTTTGATCAATCATCTCAAGGAAATACTGCACTTTTTTCACCGCTTGGTGGGCTCCCAACAAACCTGTTCATATCTCCCCTCACCCCTTTAGGGGAACTCATTGGTAGTAGAGTTTAGCCTGGTGCAGCACCTTATTTAATATTGCTGGTTTTTACCCTTACTGGTTTGCCTAATTTAGCAAATTAATATGAGATATGCGGTTGATGGCCTTCTCTACTTTCATTGTAAAGTTGAATCTTTGAAAAGGCTTGGGAGGACCAAAATGGGGTTATAAGAACCAACTGTGTTGGCCAATGTTAAAGATAAAGGAGAACAGAGAGAATCAAACATAAGGGTAAAAGGCATAACTCTAAAGATATTTTCAATCTTCAAGAAAGGCACCTACTTACCAAGCATCTGGATCCAAATGCCATCTTCCAAATTTCCAGAGTTGCCTGTTGAGTCTGGATGGAAACCAGTCTACCTTTAATGGACCAGAGAGGAAGAAGATTCCTGAGAAGATTTGGCTGTTCAGCATCCAGTTGCTGGAGATGCGAAGGGACAGAAACATCCAGTCTGCTACCAAACTGGAGTTGCCTGAAAAGTATTGCACTTTGATTGAAAGGTTCCTTTTCTGTCAAAAGTTCTAACAGTGCTAGGAAAGATATGTCAGGGTTTTTGTCTTGGTTTTTTTCACACTGTAGACCGCTAAAATGATGTCTATTTAAAGGAGGCTACAACAATTGAACTTGTGGTGGAGAAAACTCTAGATGGTGCAGGTGACAGCTTAAAGTTCTCAAGAGTTGATGTGGACTGTGAATTCATCCACAGAACAAGCGCTACCAGAAGAGAGACCCAGTAGATTATTACCAACAGGAATTTTTCACACAATATTAGACAATGAGGTCTGGAGGGGGGCTGATGAGATGCCCTTCCATTCCAGACCTCCATGTTTGTCAGCTACCACACTAGATCTATGCAATCCATGTCTAGGGAGCTCAGGGCGGAGTAAGGCAGACTTCAGTGTACTAGTGCTTTCAATCTTTAGAGGGCTCTGTACTGTAGGTGGCACTGAAAGATTGCTTGAATGGATGAGGAAAGGAGGAACACCAGGCTAGCTTCTCCTGGAGCAACAAGGGATGAAACAGGGCCTGGCCACGTTTTTTGTATGTGAAAACGCTTGCAAGGAATGGAAAAAATGAGGGGTGGAGGGAAAAAAGGGAGAAGTCTTACCTGAGATGGAGCGCTGGATTATGTTTAGGGTGGTTGGGAAGGGGTAATTGAACAGAAGTCCCCCAAGTCTAATGCTGGTCAGCAGGCATATCTGAAATTTTAGGATAAAAACACGGTATACAACATTTACAACGCAATTTTTACAACGCACTACCATTACAACGAAACTTTTACAACGCAAAATCAATTAAAACGCATACATTTACAACGCAGTCATTACAACGCATGACACTACAACGCACACCACTACAACGCATACCATTACAACGCAGTCATTACAACGCATACCATTAAAACGCATAAATTACCATCCACCACTTACCCTACTGTTGCACCCCCTGGAGTTAGAATAGTAATTTTAACCCCTACACTATCCAAAACGTACCCTACTGTTGCACCCCCTGGAGTTAGAATAGTAATTTTAACCCCTACACTATCCAACACTTACCTTATATGCAATGTAGTGTAATGCGTTGTAATGGTATGCGTTGTAAATGTACTATGTGTTGTAGTGGAATGCGTTGTAAAGGTAGTTTTAAAGTATTCGTTATAATGGTATGCGTTGTAATGATGTGCGTTGTAATGGATGTTGCGGTGTAAAAAATGCATTGTAAAGGTAGGCGTTGTAAAAGTATGCGTTGTAACGTCATACATCCTAAAAACACACATTAATAGGTTTTCCTCATTCAGCTGTGATGGTCGTATTGGCATGTTTAGCATGTCTAGCAGCCAAATTAAGGAGCCTGTATGAGCAAGTACATGTTATAGCAATATTTCAGGGCTCAACAATCCTCTTCTTAGAATCGCAGTTGAAGTAGAGAAAAAATAAAATGATGTTTGGCTCTTCCTCAGGGGTAGAGGAAGCATTATCATCTGATCTGTGAATATAAATCAAGCAGGTTTGTCTAAAAATTTTCAGAGCCAGTGCCTGAAAAATTGGGCTCAATGGAGTACCAATTATGGGATTTAGTGTGGCAGAGTTTCCAGGGATTAAACACAGGCACGTAAATGCAACAAGGATGAACTTTCAGGCGAGGCAGTGATGGGAGTCAGTGCCCAACATGGAGGATTCAAATGGTAATTGATCTGAGCATTTTCAATCAGAGGAGAGATGCATGTATATACCCTCTTCCTTGCTCATTGCCTGGGATGAGGAAATTAAATACACTTGAATGGATATATTTTCTCTACTTCAGCCCTTAGGAGCAGGGAACTCTGTGTTTGAGCACAAAGCCAGGTAATAGCCAAGTTTGACTTAATGCTTAGCAGGAGGTTCGGTGGGGTCAGGGTGTGTTTCTATATGCTTGAGGGTGGCTTTTTTTCTGCACCACACGTATTACCAATAGTTGACTTATTGTAAAGTGACTCACTCCATTAGCGTGGCCATTGTTTAATATACTGGTAGACACCTCTCCCCCAAAGTGTGACAGTGAGCATATGTGGACAGGTTGAGAGGGTTTGTACTGGGTCAATATGCTATTATGAAAGGACTGCCAGGTTTCAAAAGAGTACTTTAGTGAAAGCTCTATAGAGAAGCCTCTTCCTTCTACTCAGTAAGGAGTTTCCAGGCCTACATTTGGGAGTGGGAGAAGATGGGGGCCCATTAGCACCATTGTGAGAATCGCTCATTGTGCAAAAATGAACCTGTGAACCTCTAGACAGCTTGAAGGAAAAGGTTTTTTCAAATAAAGGAAGAGGTTCTGGGACAGATGTACAACACATTTTACTGGCCGCAAAAGGGTTGTTTGAGACCGGTAAAATGCATTTTCAAATGTAGCAACCCTACTTTGTGAGTCTGTGACCTATTACAGACTTGTAAAATAGGGTTCGAAAGTCGCAATTAGGAAGGTGCATGTGAAGGGCATCCCTTCCTAATAGTGAGTAACACTGGTGGGTAGGAATGTTTTGTGACCGTAAATGCAGCCGCAAAACATTTTCGGTTTACCACCTATTTCAGCCATTCACAAACAGGAAGGATTACCCTAGTAACCCCTTTGTGAATGGTGGCGCCAACTATTTTCAGCGCAGCCAGTGGTCCCATGGACCACTACCCACTCTGGAAAGATGAAAGGAATACTTTTCATTTTTATTTTTGAAAAGCATCCCATTTTCCTTTAAGAAAAATTGGCTGCATTAAAAAAAATGGTTTATTCTAAAAGCAGTCACAGACATGGTGTCCCCAGCATACCACCATCACTGTTAGTGTCAATAATATTAATGAGGCAGATCTTTTGCAACCCATTTGGGAATCACAAACAGTGTCTCAGACACTGTTGTACGTCAGGTTTTGTGACTCACAAATTGTGAGTAGCTTAAAATCGCTAGTTTCGAGTCGCACACCTGGACGGTCATACATCTGGCTCTCTGTCTTTGGATAATCAAAAGGTCAATGCTAAATTAGCATTCTATTGGATATAATAACGTTAGGTAGAAATATGATTTCCTTTATTGGATATCTTCTCCTTATTATTCTAGTTTTATCACATGTCTCGATTTTTTGTGAAAGGATTTTCAGCAGTTTTTTCGGCAGACCCTGCTATTTAGCCAAACAACTGATAGGCTGCAGTTGCAGATTGAACAGAGATAAACTAGACTGTGGGACTGAGGGCCGAGAAAATGGGTGGGCTCCTCTTGCTGCGGATGAGAAACAATGAATTGCTATTAGTTGGAAACACTAGTTCAAGATGGCTGCCCAATGTACGGTACATGATGTGGCAGTCACAAGGCATTGTGGAGCACAATACATGAGGAATAAGAGACTAGGTTGAGTGCAAGGAGGATTAAAAGAAACAACCAGGAGCCCGGGCACAAGTGGACAAGTTACATGCTGCTCTGCTAAGGAAGGAAAGGTTTAGTAAAAAAAAGGGGAAAGAAAATGAAGTTTACACTCACACCGAGGTTGATAAAGAAAATGAGAAAGTAAAAGGGAAGTTATAATGAACCATTTAATGCACTGAAAGGAGCAAGATTGAGATTTAAGGAACACGGCAGCAGGAAGCCGCAGAAACAGTGAAATATATCAAAAGCACTGATAAACTCTATAGTACAAGTTGAAGTGAAAAGGTGTGCAAAGGAGAGAAAGTACAAAAGGGGAGAGATATAAGGAGAAGGTAAAGAACATGCTGCTTAGAGCAACAATTAAAAAATGAAGAGACATGGGGCCTTATTTATGAAGGCCTTGTGCCGTCGGTGCGTCACTTTTTCCCATTTTAAAAGTGGCGCACCGGCGGCGCAAGGCCTTCATAAATAAGGCCCATGGGACCTTACCTGCTATATCTAAATATTGACATTTATGATGTTTGAGTGCTGCTAGAAATTACAGAAATTAAAGGGATGCATCATATGATGATGCCTTCTTCTACTTGACATAAAATCACTTTTGGGGTAACATCAACAGTCGTATAGAAACATGGTTAAGAGCACAAAAGACAGTTAAAATGATAATACATTCAGGTAGAAAAGCAATCTCGGTGCATCAGCTGCAGGAGTACAAAGATATTATTAGGTCAAAAAGCAAATTTAGAATCAAAAGTCATATACTTGCACAAATATATTTAGGTGCAATCAACTCAGTACTGACAGCAAATGTGACAGTAACATGACACATTAGGTATAGAAGGTCTGAGTCTGCATCAAATAGGATTTTGTTGACACTGCATTAAACCGCTAAATCGCCGTTGATGCAAGAAGCACAAACCGCATTTAGGCGTGAAATCACATTTCAGTGCAAAATCCCTCTTATGGTGCAAAAATAACCATTGGTCCAAAGTAAGTGGCATTTTAGTATCACATTTATCCGCAAAAGAATATTTAAGTGTAAAATTGCATGAACATGATAAATCATGTACAACATCAACAGGAGTTTGGAAGCAGTTACAAGAGCAGAAATCACAATTAGGAGTGAAAATATGTTTAGGTGAAAAATCTAATTTAAGTGCAAAAATCAGTGTGGGCACATTATCAACCCAATTGGCTTCCATTACAGTGCATAGCTGTTTCACTTCACCTGTCCATGAACTGAAATGGATGGCATTCTTTAGCCAGATGTACTAAGAAACCCAATTAGCCAATGGCTAATGGTGAGACAGACATTATTCTCTGAACTCATCTAAAATGTAAATGACATTTCCATCGGGCAATTGCTGAAAGTAGGCGACCCAAACAAACCAACAGCTGAATTTGGATAACCAAAAGCCCCTCTATGTAAATGTGTGTTTTGGCGTTGATGCCAGGAGCTCTGGCAAACGGCTAAAATGTCTTCAGCGAACATAAAAATAATCCCACATGGAAAACGAACTATATAAGAGCGAGACATTATTGACGGGATCATAGGTCTGCAAGACTGTTTCTATGAATGGGCTCTTCTTCGCAACACAATTCCATCATTATTGAACTAACCTTGAGTAGAGCTTCTTTTATCTGGATTGCCCTCTGTTTTAGGCACTTTCGCAGCAGCTGTGCTTATTTTCATTGTCACTTCTGAAAACACTGACATGGAATTCCATCTGTCAAAGAGACACACTCATCTAGTTAAAACACTGATGCCTACACCACTTACAGAGGGGATCTGACATACCGTAATAACAGTTGTGCAATCAGAGAAGCCCTCCACAAGGTTTCCATTTCAACAGCAAATAATGTAGGGACCAGTAAAAAAAAAACAAAGACGAAAGGTCAAGACCATGTATATTTGATAACTTCTACTCTTGTCTAAAAGCGTAACACTACAGCATGTTCTCTGTGTGGCTTTCCAGGACACCATGCTACAGTCTTGAAAGAAATTCTTTGTCTTTGAAAGGACTGCAGATTAACTTTCTACTGGCTCTTTCCCGAACCCTAATTTGTTAGTTAATTTACTTATCTATAAACTCAACTAAGGTTCACACCTGACAAATAAATAGAGACTGTTAGACCTGACATCTTTTGGCGTGTTTCCCCTGTCTTTTTGATTTCCGACCCCCTTTTTTGATGGTATGCTGGACATTGCTTTTGCTGTTTTGTTTGTCTGTGTGCACTTTGCCACTGCTGAGATTGCTAATGTGCAAGTGCTCCCTCTGTAAATTGTGCTATTGAATGGTATTTCCTTGATTGGCTTATTTGATTTACTAGTAAGTCCCCAGTATTGTCTCAGGCCTGCCACTGCAGTGTCTGCACGCACTGTTTTAAATTGCCATGTCGACCTGGCAAATACACCCTCTAGCCAGGCCTCACCCTTCCTTTTTATCACATGTGTCACCCCTAAGGTAGCCCAAGGCAGCTCCATGGGCACGGTGCAGTGTACGTAAAAGGTAGGACATGTAGTGATGTGTTTTGACATGTCCTGGTAGTGAAATAGTGTGCCCTTAATTTTTCACTATTGAAAGGCTATCTCTTCCGTAGGTTAACACAAGGTCTGACTGGAAACACCTTTGCATTGCAGATTCCCAAATGTTGGAGTTTGGGATAGCTGAACTCACAATTTAACAATACACTTTTTAGTAAAGATGATTTTAAATTGCGTTTTTTAAAATGTCACTTTTAGAAAGCGGTATAAAAGTGGGAAACCCAATGTACCCTTGGAGGCTTGGGCAATTCAAGTATTAGCAAGTAAGTGTGGCCATTTAGCGCCCACCTTTTCTGATCGCGGACGCAAGAAACAAGTTTAAGTCTTGTTTACATAAATCCCCAAGGATCACTCATCACTATATTCTTAAATGTCCTGAAGATGGCCTAGTGGATGCTTACAACACATAGACCACCGAAATGTCGACAACCTATTTTTTGTATGAATTGGTTTGAGGATATGCTGTCTGTTTAATGGGTCACATTTTCCTTTGATTGTTTGGAAAAGGTGTTCGCAATTGCAACAATGAGGTGTTTGTAACATCAAAATATTGTAACTTCTGGTTGCATTTTGCTATTTTATAGAAATCTTTTACTTTTGTGTACCCTTTGTAATATTTTGGTAAAAAAATGTATTTATTTTGACTATATATACCTGTGTTACATTATTTCTTCAGATTTGTTCACATTGAAATAAGTAAAATTGAATTTGAAAGGATTGAAGTGTGAGCTACTGGGTAGAGCTTGCCAACATTGAATGCACAATTAATATAAATATGTGTTTTAAGAAATCCCTTGCAGGCACACTTACTTGTTAAAACGTTTAGAAAATGGGCATTTTCTTGCATAGCCATCCTCTGTCTGCTTATAGAATCCATGTCTGGTTTAGACTGACAGGGGCTGTTTATGCATTCACTCCAGACACTCATACAAAGGGAGCTGAGGTGTGCCCTGCATATCCTGATGGGTCTTCCTGAGCTAGAGTGGTTGGAGGAGTTGTCACTGACACCCGGATATGGCTGTGGCTGTCTTTCACAATGCTGTCTCTGTCCCCTGTAGTGTGGCTGGGCCAAGGAGGACAGAACTGGTTCTAGTAAGGCAAGAAAGACTTTTCTATGAAGTTTGCCAATTTCTCAGACTAAAACTGGCATAGTGACAAATTCGGACTAATACTAGTTTGGGGCTCTGACCCAACAATGTTAGAACTCTTTTGAACTAAGGACCCTGCCAAGAAGGAGAGCTGGAAAAGTTGTCAGGAGGAACTACCACTTTGCTGTGTGCTCAGCTATGTTGGCCTACAATGGCTGCTTCCGTCTTGGACAGTAAAAGGACTAGGTTGAACTGCAACTTATTGCCCGAGTTTCTCCAAGAACTTCAAATAGAACTTGCCTCCTGCTGGAAGTCTCCGGAACACCAAACACTGCAAGTTCATCTGCCAACAGCACTGGAATCTGTGTGTTTTGTGCTGGAACACGATGATGCGAAGTACGCCGCTGCTGGCTCGGTGACCTGAAGGCACGGCTCAGATCATCACCCTGCTTCTCAATGCAACCCTGGTCTCACTGCCTCCATCAGTATCCGCTGTCTTCGAGCCACTGCTTACATGGTAACCTGAGGGCACTGCACATCACATCACCCACTACACACCGCAGCCCTGGTATCACAGACAATGCTGCAACTTTGTCACTGACGCCGCTGCCTGAACCATGACCTGTGGACCCTGCTCATGGAGAACATAAACATCACCCCACTTCACCCTTCAGCCCAGGTCTCACCAATGATGATGCGCCCCGCTGACATTGACGCCGCTACATACTCCATGACCTGTGGACACCACTCGTGAGGTACACAAAGCATCGACCCATCCCACACTCAGCCCTGGTCCACCGACGTTGGCGCCATTGATTCCAGCCTCATCAACCAACACTGGTGCTCACACAGGGACCTGTGGGCACTGCACAAAGCATTGCCCCGCTTTGTATCGCAACCTTGGGTCTACCAACTAAAGCACTTCAGCAACGATGATGCTGCTGCCTCCACCATGACGAGTGGACACCACACGTCACCTCTTCCCCTTCACACCACAACCCTGGTCTCACCAATGGCATCCGTATTATATTCCCAAGTTAGACTCATGTATCGAAGCAGCTTATTTCTTACATTGTCCTCATAAATAGCATTTTCAGCTGTGACCTTTTGCATATATTTGCATGCATGACAATGTTGGATTCGTTTCCCTGAAGCTAAACTTGTTTTCACAGCTAGCTTCGCACAACATCAAAACACTGCCCTGAACATCATGGACAAGGTCTCATTTTATGCTACGTACAAATGTCATCAATATCTTCATCCACAGGGTGACAGGGCTATCTACATATCCGTGACATTGCTAATTTAAACACACATCGCAAGATTGCTTTCTATTATAAAAGATGAGCATCCCTGATAGTTTAGCAGAGAAGGCACTTCCGCTGACACTGAGGTACTTGCCTGCTGAGAAATCACCAAGCAGTGGTATGACATCTGGTGAGCGGTGTCAGGTTTGTGACCAAGACGGGGTCCTTCATTCTACCCCATTAGGCAATGGGCTTGCTTCACCCCTTGGGGGGATTCTAGGTTTTACCCCTGAACACACACTCAATGTACACTTAGAGTACGGTTTGCATCATAGAAGTACACTAGATTACTGTGTTGTGTTACATGCCTGCATATATACATTGTTTCAACACCATGGTAGAACTATATCTATCATTTACGCTTTTGGTGCTTGCAATCATGTTTATCTGCTTCTGTCTACTAATCATTGCAGCACACATATTTTATGCAACAAATAATGTCAGTTCAATAAATATTATTGTAAACATCCCACTGTGTATTCTCTGTATATTTCTCTGAGAATAAGTGCGCACGAGTGACTGAGAGAAAGGTTCTGTACTGTTTCTATGATCCCTGACGGGTCAGGGTTGTCATATTCAGTGGTTGCGAGAAATCCATTTGCTCACTGATAGGTTAGGGGGGCTTACAGTGCCACTGTGAGCTAGCTGGTCTATGGGCCAACATATCCTACTGCTGTGTCCGTAATCAGTCTTGGTGCCAATCCCCTAGTTTATGTTGTCCAAACAATGTGCCGATCCTACGAATTAGTAGGAACTACACAACACCGGATGCTGTCACCAAGCTGCTGCCTGCAGTGTAGCCAGTGGGCACTGCACATCACAGCCCTGACGCCGTTGATGCCAAAGCTCCTGACTTCAACCTCATGGTGTTTGATCCACTACATGTGTGACTTCAAGGGGCAGACAACTCCTGCTCAGACCTCCAGAACTGCCACTGGCCTACGTCAGTGCCACCACCTCTTCAGAGCTCATCACAAGGTTCCTGATCCCTAAATTTTTAAAAGTCCTCTTTGCTGGTCGTCTAGGCACCGTAGCTAGCCCACGACCTCGCGGTCGGCCTGAGCTGTTCCATTTGTTTTTTCACGACACCGTGATAGCCCCGGACGGAGCTATCGACCTCGAGGAAGTGTATTTCTAAGATGATTCATGCAATGTTCATATTTTTTTACTGTATGTTGGAACTTTAAAATGTTTGTCTTGTTTAACACAGATAAAATGTAACTATTTTTCTAAAACTGGTGTGGTGTCCTTTTGTAGTGTTTTCACTGTATCACTGTGTGTTATGTGCAAACGCTTTACACATTCCTTCTGAGATAAGCCTGACTGCTCCTGCCAAACTACTAAGAGGGTGAGTAGGGGTTAGTTTAGAAGAGTAACCGCTATATGTATCAACAAACCATTTTGCATTTCCTAAATAGCGAATTTTAAGGAATCGCTATTTAGGAAATGCAAAACGGTATGTATGTACAAAATCGCTTTCCAATAGCGATTCCTTAGCATTCCTAATTTGAGATTAGCAAATTGTCATTCGCAAATTACCCCTTCATTTCCATGGGCCAGGAGGCCCATAGGAATGAAAGTGCAATTTGCGATTAGCAATTTGCTGATCGCAAATTAGGGATTTTTCCAAGGGTGCAGGGGTGTCTCAAGAACACCCTGCTGCACCCCTGAAAAAGACATTTGGGGGCATATGGCGCACATACATGCCCTAAGGGCATGTATGGGCGTCATATGGCACCTTTGGTTTTTTTCAAAAAAGCTTTTTGATAAGAATTCGCAAATTACCACCAACTAGAAGTTGGTGGTAATTTGCTAATCCTTAATGGCATTTTTTCCATAATATTTGTTTGATACATTGCATTTAAGGAATCGCAAAATTTGCAATTCCTTAAGTGCAATCGCAAAATAAGGATTAGCAAATTTTGCTAATCCTTATTTTGCATCAATCTTGTTTGATACATTCCATTTGTCTATTTAGCATTCGCAAAGGCCGAAATTCGCAGAATTTCGGCCTTTGCGAATGCTAAATAGCTTGATACATATAGCGGTTACTCCCTTATCCTGACTAGAAGGAATGGTCCCTACTTGGACAGGGTGCAAACCAGCCAACTAGAGACCACCATTTCTAACAGAGACTGCAAAAGGTGCTGTTCCTCACAAGCACTACTCAGCTTCAAGAGAACCTCATTCTTTCATACAAAGTACAGCTAATCCCCTAATGTGGGTCTGATTTCTAACCACACTTTCAATTTTTTTTCGCACTGTGCTAGTCTTTCTTGCCTCTCCTCATCTCCTACCTTGTACCGATGTTTTCCATAATTGTTCCTCTTTTGCTAACCATTTAGTCCCCTGGGTCCTACATTCTGCAGTACACCTTGAAGGAGGAACATGCCTCTTTGGATTGTACCATTTTGAAACAAATTACAGTATGAAATGAGTAATCTTAAATAGCATTACAATCTAAAACACAAAACTGGAAAAGTGCAAAGGTAGCAGTGCATACATTTTTAATGACACATTTGATTTTTCTGCAGATTCTCATGAAGTGCAAAGCATTTCCTGAAGCACAAAGACTTGACAACAAATTAAATGTACTAGGAAATCTAGAACAGGAGCAAAAATGCAGCTGAGATAAACAAATCATCTAGTATTGTTCAATCCCCTGGAAATAAGAAACAATTTTGCATTTTTTTTAAATGTTCAACTTCCTAGTTTCTGAAGATATCTTAGAATAAAATAAACAGATCTAACAGTTGTAAATTAGTTATTTCTCTTAATGTCATATTCATTTAGAGTGTATTGAATGTGAGCCGAAGTTTCATAAGTGAATATTGTTTTATTCTATGTTTACCACCACATTTCTGAATTAATCCATTCACCGACATACAAAGGCCTCAATGGGCTTTTGTTCTGCATAGCACTTGTTGCTTCATGCCGCCCTGCTACTCTGTTTTCATGCAAGAAATGATGGTCCTAAGGAACCGATCCTCCTTATATACCTTTTCATGAGCCAGACTGCACCATTAAAAGGTTTAAAATACGGGGTTGCTAGAATATACATTCCACCCTATTGCATGAAGCAGGCAACCCTTCTCTAACATCACTTATTTACAGATTTACTGTTGCTAAGCAATTAACGTCACAACATTTTTTTAAACATATCCCTCCTTTAAAAATGTACAGAAATATCGACTGCTCGTAATGTCCTTTTTCATTTCACAAAATTCATTTGAAAAAAATTACAAACTTCCAAAAAATAGTCAATGCTCAAAGGCATCCGGTGTCAGGGAGGGAAGGGATAGGGCCTGATTAGAACGTGCCCGTAAAATTGGGATCTCTGAGCAAATACCAGTTTGTGCCTGGATCACAATTATATGAGGTGCGATCATTCTCTATCAAACACTAAGGGCCTATTTATGAGGCCATTTGAATATCTCTTGCACCACGGTGCAAGAGAAAGGGAAACCTTAAGACAGATTTTTAAAGCCACACAAAGACACTTTGCGTGGCGCTGAGTGGCTCCAAAAAATCTAGAGTAATACAGTGCAGCGCAAATCGCTGCGTTGGGGCACTCTGCCATGGGAAGTCATTCCATGGGTGTTGCGTGGGTGTTCCCATTCAAGTCCCATGGTTCTTGACGCATTCCCAGATTTAAAAGAACTTGTAAACCAGAGAATGGACCAAAATGTAACACATTCACGAGGGAGGTGTCACAAGGAGAAATATCCTTGTTTCTTCCTCTTTCTGTGTGTGCTACATTCTACAGTATACATAGAAAGAGGAATACACCTCTCAGGGTTATTTTTGTGCATGAAGGTGCCACTTGCTGCACAAAAACAATCCTGCATGCAACACAGGCACCCTCGCACCATGGTACATAGGTGCCTGCATTGGCACTAAGCAGCCAAAAGGTCCCTAGTGTAGGGGAACGGACAGGTATGTGCCTTATTGCCTTAAATACAGTGCATTCCTCCTCTTTCCCTGTCACGCAGTGCAGCACAGCAAGGTGACTTGCTGTGCTGCACTGCATGACTTCCCCATAAACAGGCAGCTAAGTTCGCAGCCTCTATTATCCCACCAGGCCACTTGCGATGAGGCTCTCAGGGGCCTATTTATGAGGTTGTATGCGTCGCTCTTGCACCACACAACTTGGTGCAAGAGTGACGCAAATCTTAAGACAGATTTTTGAAGCCAGACAAAGCCACTTTGCATGGTTTTGATTTGGTCCAAAAATCTTGAGTAGCATAACGCAGTGCAAATCACTATGTTGCATTACTCTGTTCTGGGAAGGCATTCCATGGGCATTGTGTGGGTGTTCCTAGACAACTCCTATGTATTTTGACGAAGCCCCAGACTTAAAAGAACTTGTAAACCTGGGGATGCACCAAAATCTTACACCATCCCAGTGGAGGAGAATGAAGGGCAATATCCCTATTTCTCCTAGTATCGTCCCCTTTCTATGTTTGCCGCATTCGGCAGCACACATAGAGATGAATATGCCTCCCAGGATTGCTTTTGTGCAGGAAGGTGTCCCTTCCTGCTCCAAAACAATCCTGTAATTAACAAAGCCACCCTTCCATCATAGTGCAAGGATGCATGCGTTGGCGCTAGGCAGCCCATTGTGCGCCAATTCATGGGACAGGAAAGGAATGGGTGGTATTCCATTAAATATCTTCCCCATTCCCTGTCAGGGAGTGCAGCGCAGCAGGGTGAGCTCATAAATGAGGCCCTAAGTACCCCCACAGGGCTTGGACTGACTGGAAAGAAGAATATATCCATTGAAGAGGTGTTCCAAAGCAGACTCACCTCTGATTTTAAATAGTAAAGGAAATACACTCCTCCTTCTTCAAGAAAAGTGCAGGTGGCACATCTGCATTGTGCTGTTTTTTTCTTCTGCCAAGCGACTATGTGTGATTATGCGAAAATTCTTGTTCCTGCCAGATCACAATTACATAGGATGTGCTAAAGATCCTCATCGTGTTTATATTCATGATTTAAAATCTGAGTTGCTAAAATATCTGTCTTATTCTTCAAATAAAAAAGATCCGTCACAGGGTGCTACAGCTCTGTCTGTTCCATTCTAGAAAAGTGTACTATGACACCATAGGGTGCTGCCAAGCAGGGCCAGAATGAATGTATTTATACGAACATGTTTACATTTAAAGCCTATCTTTTCTGCCTCTTGACAACATCCACTTGTTCATGAAGACGTGAATGAGACACAATGGAGCCGACACTCCGTGTGAGGCATAGGAATGGGTGCACTAGCAGATCAGAGTTCCACTTAGAGTATAAAACGGGTTAAAATCAACCTCAACTGTGACCTATTGTCGATCTTGGGCCAGCTTTTTGCAAGTCCCTTATGTACCAGAAAGAGAGGAGCTTCCCACCTTTTACTACAGAGTTTTTGGTGCCCCACCTTACTTTTTTCTTTGATCCATGCCTTAGAGGCAGGGTTGGAAATCCAAATGGAGTGTAAGGTCCGTCAGTAAACAACCGACATGTCTGGCTTACCACTGCTTTCCAGGTGTTGCTACCTGGTTTGTCCTGTTCTTGTCTCCTAGGGAAAACATATGAATTTGCATATTAATAAAAACATGCATTGTATTCCTGCAGCATCCAGCATGCCATTTTATGTTGCTATTGAACCTACGCGGTATTAGACGTATCTTCTGCATGTGTTGGTAGGCATTTCCACTGTGTTAATCCTGCACAGATGTATGAGTGCTGCCTTGATAGAAGGGTAATGCTCCGGTTCAGTGTGCCCTGTAGAAGTACGTGTAATGGGGAAAAAACTGGTATAAACAAGGCTGCTTGGGGGTACGGTATTTATTGATCTGCAATTGCTTTTATATAGCACTTCACACCCCTACAATTGCATTGTATTTTTGGTGGGAAGGTCACATGCTTCGTTGACATTGTGGACAAGGACTGAGATCACAATGAGATGAATATGGGATTTGATTCTCTACCCAGTTAGGCTGAAATGCCGCTGAAGACATCACATTGCTTTTTCCATTTATTTTATTTAGACAGTTTAATAAGTATCAGGCAAAGAAAATAAGAGTTCTTTCCAGAGCTCACTCTAGATGCATGCACTGAAGCATCCTAGACCTTACAAATGTGCAGTGGCGGCTCATCCGCTATGGTGGAGGAGCGTCGCCCCACTGCTTTCCCGTAGTGTGAGAAGCAAAAACATAAAATGGTAATAACTTTCAGTTATTACAATTTGATGTTTCCTTTGAGGATGGGCGGGTGGGTGGGGCTGCTCTACTAATGGAGCAGGACAGGGGAGGAGTGGTTTGCCCACTCCTAAGTGCACAATGACTGTTTGTTCGTCGCCCTCAGGCCACCCAAACCGCCATGCTCACTTTCAGTGTTCTCCATGCAGGCTGCATTACAGCCTGCATGGAGAACATGCCCTCCCCTCCAGCTCCTGTCTGAGCACACCAATCACAAGGCTGCATTGCAGCATTGTGATTGACTTAAGGGAGGGACGCCAGCTGCCTTCTACCTGTTCCTGTCGGAGGCAGGAGACCAGGAGCAGAGAAGACGCGGTACCCGGCTTCAAGGTAAGTTTATTAATTTTTTTACTCTCCCCTCCTTCTCTCCCATGCACCAACCCCATGACACCCCCACGCCCCCCTCTTGTGACACCCATGGCCCCATCCTGACCCCCCCACCCATGAGCTATGCCGGCAGTCACTGCATATGTGTCAATACCAGATTGGAAAGAGTATTTGACACAGATCATTTACACAATCCCCAAATAGGGGTACGTGTAGGGCAGAAGAGATCCAAGAACTCAGCATTATCTGTACAAAGCTCGAATATGTACAAGAAGTTGTGTTTCAACAGTTCAAACAATTAGTCACAAAATCAACAGGACAAGCTCATACAAATCTTTTATCAATTACAGCACAATGCAGCACTTCAGTTAGTGCATCAAAGTATTGCAAACAGAAGATCAGAGAGAGGATGTAAGGTAGAACTGGCATAAGGGAAAGAGTTTAACTAGCCATATGAAAGCAGATAGAGAGGCGGTAATTTGAATAACAGGCTGTATGGCATTTCAGATTTTTGGAGAAGAGTCAGAGAAAGATGGGTTCAAGATGTGTTTTTTGTTGAAGAAAGGAGTTTCAAGAAGGGGAGGCCTATTTCAACTGTGGAGCTGGTGAGAGCCCTGAAATGTGTTAAGCAGTGGGACAAGATCATGCTAAGGTGATGGAGGGCTGAGGGACAAGACATTTAATAGAACTGCCAGATTTTCTAAGTGGTACAAAAGGGGGTGGTGATGGACGGAGCATCTGAACCAATCAAACACTCACACCCAGTCAAAAGATCTGGGTTTAATCCATCACCGTTCTTTAGCCCACTCTGCCACCCCAGTTCAGACATGGCTGTATGCAAATCAGTCTGACCCTGTGCCTCATGGGAACAGTCCAGCCCGAACTGCCAAGCCATGCCTTCCCTGGACCGGAAACAAGCTTCCGAGGACCGGTTTCTGGCATTACAGCCGTCTTCAGCCCGGCTTGCTTGAATCCAGTGGCAAAGTGAGCAAGGGACTCACGTCTGAGCATACCCTGCCACACTTATGGCGGCCAAAAGCGGTACAAAAGGGGGTGGTGATGGACGGAGCATCTGAACCAATCAAACACTCACACCCAGTCAAAAGATCTGGGTTTAATCCATCACCGTTCTTTAGCCCACTCTGCCACCCCAGTTCAGACATGGCTGGATGCAAATCAGTCTGACCCTGTGCCTCATGGGAACAGTCCAGCCCGAACTGCCAAGCCATGCCTTCCCTGGACCGGAAACAAGCTTCCGAGGACCGGTTTCTGGCATTACAGCCGTCTTCAGCCCGGCTTGCTTGAATCCAGTGGCAAAGTGAGCAAGGGACTCACGTCTGAGCATACCCTGCCACACTTATGGCGGCCAAAAGCGGTACAAAAGGGGGTGGTGATGGACGGAGCATCTGAACCAATCAAACACTCACACCCAGTCAAAAGATCTGGGTTTAATCCATCACCGTTCTTTAGCCCACTCTGCCACCCCAGTTCAGACATGGCTGTATGCAAATCAGTCTGACCCTGTGCCTCATGGGAACAGTCCAGCCCGAACTGCCAAGCCATGCCTTCCCTGGACCGGAAACAAGCTTCCGAGGACCGGTTTCTGGCATTACAGCCGTCTTCAGCCCGGCTTGCTTGAATCCAGTGGCAAAGTGAGCAAGGGACTCACTTCTGAGCATACCCTGCCACACTTATGGCGGCCAAAAGCGGTACAAAAGGGGGTGGTGATGGACGGAGCATCTGAACCAATCAAACACTCACACCCAGTCAAAAGATCTGGGTTTAATCCATCACCGTTCTTTAGCCCACTCTGCCACCCCAGTTCAGACATGGCTGTATGCAAATCAGTCTGACCCTGTGCCTCATGGGAACAGTCCAGCCCGAACTGCCAAGCCATGCCTTCCCTGGACCGGAAACAAGCTTCCGAGGACCGGTTTCTGGCATTGCAGCCGTCTTCAGCCCGGCTTGCCTGAATCCAGTGGCAAAGTGAGCAAGGGACTCACGTCTGAGCATACCCTGCCACACTTATGGCGGCCAAAAGCGGTACAAAAGGGGGTGGTGATGGACGGAACATCTGAACCAATCAAACACTCACACCCAGTCAAAAGATCTGGGTTTAATCCATCACCGTTCTTTAGCCCACTCTGCCACCCCAGTTCAGACATGGCTGTATGCAAATCAGTCTGACCCTGTGCCTCATGGGAACAGTCCAGCCCGAACTGCCAAGCCATGCCTTCCCTGGACCGGAAACAAGCTTCCGAGGACCGGTTTCTGGCATTACAGCCGTCTTCAGCCCGGCTTGCTTGAATCCAGTGGCAAAGTGAGCAAGGGACTCACGTCTGAGCATACCCTGCCACACGTATGGCTGCCAAAAGCGGTACAAAAGGGGGTGGTGATGGACGGAGCATCTGAACCAATCAAACACTCACACCCAGTCAAAAGATCTGGGTTTAATCCATCACCGTTCTTTAGCCCACTCTGCCACCCCAGTTCAGACATGGCTGTATGCAAATCAGTCTGACCCTGGCCTCATGGGAACAGTCCAGCCCGAACTGCCAATCCATGCCTTCCCTGGACCGGAAACAAGCTTCCGAGGACCGGTTTCTGGCATTACAGCCGTCTTCAGCCCGGCTTGCTTGAATCCAGTGGCAAAGTGAGCAAGGGACTCACGTCTGAGCATACCCTGCCACACTTATGGCGGCCAAAAGCGGTACAAAAGGGGGTGGTGATGGACGGAGCATCTGAACCAATCAAACACTCACACCCAGTCAAAAGATCTGGGTTTAATCCATCACCGTTCTTTAGCCCACTCTGCCACCCCAGTTCAGACATGGCTGTATGCAAATCAGTCTGACCCTGTGCCTCATGGGAACAGTCCAGCCCGAACTGCCAAGCCATGCCTTCCCTGGACCGGAAACAAGCTTCCGAGGACCGGTTTCTGGCATTACAGCCGTCTTCAGCCCGGCTTGCTTGAATCCAGTGGCAAAGTGAGCAAGGGACTCACTTCTGAGCATACCCTGCCACACTTATGGCGGCCAAAAGCGGTACAAAAGGGGGTGGTGATGGACGGAGCATCTGAACCAATCAAACACTCACACCCAGTCAAAAGATCTGGGTTTAATCCATCACCGTTCTTTAGCCCACTCTGCCACCCCAGTTCAGACATGGCTGTATGCAAATCAGTCTGACCCTGTGCCTCATGGGAACAGTCCAGCCCGAACTGCCATGCCATGCCTTCCCTGGACCGGAAACAAGCTTCCGAGGACCGGTTTCTGGCATTACAGCCGTCTTCAGCCCGGCTTGCTTGAATCCAGTGGCAAAGTGAGCAAGAGACTCACGTCTGAGCATACCCTGCCACACTTATGGCGGCCAAAAGCGGTACAAAAGGGGGTGGTGATGGACGGAGCATCTGAACCAATCAAACACTCACACCCAGTCAAAAGATCTGGGTTTAATCCATCACCGTTCTTTAGCCCACTCTGCCACCCCAGTTCAGACATGGCTGTATGCAAATCAGTCTGACCCTGTGCCTCATGGGAACAGTCCAGCCCGAACTGCCAAGCCATGCCTTCCCTGGACCGGAAACAAGCTTCCGAGGACCGGTTTCTGGCATTACAGCCGTCTTCAGCCCGGCTTGCTTGAATCCAGTGGCAAAGTGAGCAAGGGACTCACGTCTGAGCATACCCTGCCACACTTATGGCGGCCAAAAGCGGTACAAAAGGGGGTGGTGATGGACGGAGCATCTGAACCAATCAAACACTCACACCCAGTCAAAAGATCTGGGTTTAATCCATCACCGTTCTTTATCCCACTCTGCCACCCCAGTTCAGACATGGCTGTATGCAAATCAGTCTGACCCTGTGCCTCATGGGAACAGTCCAGCCCGAACTGCCAAGCCATGCCTTCCCTGGACCGGAAACAAGCTTCCAAGGACCGGTTTCTGGCATTACAGCCGTCTTCAGCCCGGCTTGCTTGAATCCAGTGGCAAAGTGAGCAAGGGACTCACGTCTGAGCATTCCGGGCCACACTTATGGCGGCCAAAAGCGGTACAAAAGGGGGTGGTGATGGACGGAGCATCTGAACCAATCAAACACTCACACCCAGTCAAAAGATCTGGGTTTAATCCATCACCGTTCTTTAGCCCACTCTGCCACCCCAGTTCAGACATGGCTGTATGCAAATCAGTCTGACCCTGTGCCTCATGGGAACAGTCCAGCCCGAACTGCCAAGCCATGCCTTCCCTGGACCGGAAACAAGCTTCCGAGGACCGGTTTCTGGCATTACAGCCGTCTTCAGCCCGGCTTGCTTGAATCCAGTGGCAAAGTGAGCAAGGGACTCACGTCTGAGCATACCCTGCCACACTGATGGCGGCCAAAAGCGGTACAAAAGATTTTCTAAGTGAGCATACTCATTTCTACCTCATATGCAAGTGGAGCTGTTGTTGTGTCTTCTTATGTGCAAAAGGACAGCTCTAATATTGCCTTTTAACTTTCCAGTTAACAGTGGCTCCAATGCCCAGAATCACTAAAGCGTAAGTCTTCTGCTTCCCCTCGAAATCCCCTGTTCAATATCTGTCCATCCCTATGCTAGCCACCAATCATACATAAGGAATTTCCCTGCTATAATAAATGATATTCTACCTGGCATTAGTATCTCATTCACACCCATTCTGCTTCATGAAAGTAAAATTGCTGCTTTCTTTCTGTTTGATTTCATAACCTCTAAAAAGCTGTTGATTGCACATATTAACTTTGGGATTGCCTGATGTGGGTATGTGAAGCTCATGGTCAGCATCATTAGGACTGATGAAGAAACCAAGCCCTTGAGTTTGTAGCGACGTTGGTTCTGAGCAGTACCACTCACCCACTCATAACTTTCAAAAAGCTGATTTGGAGCCTCTCTTCATGAGTTTAACTTTGCTCCTGGCTGTCTGCTTTACCCTGTGGGTTTCATTATGAGTCATACAGAGTGGTATCTCTGTGGGATGTACAACCCTAAAAGGTTCAGATTTACTCCAGGTTTAGTAACGTACACATCTTCCTCCAGCGGAAAACACATGCAGTGATCAACCCTGTAATTCTCGGTCCTGTATGTTATTCTGGGATGTGAACTGAGATCATAACTGGGGAAAAGATCCCAGCCACAGTTGCTAACTCCAGATCCAGTATTTTCGACTCCAGTTCCTGGCTAACTAAATGTGTACCTTCGGATCTTCTGCTGATGGTCTGAAGAGATCTAGGGTATGGACTTAACACTGTTGGGTCTGACTAGTAAATCAAGCCCCAAACCTTGTTGGTTCTTGGTTACTGAAATGGCAGTGAACCCATTCATATGTGCTGGCAAGCTGATAAGGTAAGTGTGCAGCATATCAGCACTCTAAATGTGACATATTCATTGCTGGTCTGCGAGCTGGCTGAATGCTGGCAGGTTTGGGCCAGGTACTTCAACATATTTCTTTTGCTTTTCTTTCTCTTTCATTCGATATTCCTGGTTTCTTTACCCCTTATTATATGTATCTGTTCATTTATTAGTTTTCATGGATGACAGAAGGAAGATCAGATATCATACAAAAGAAAGAAAGTGCTTATAGACAATTCTCTTAAAGAAATATGTGAAAGCGCTCTAAAAGCAAAGTGGTGAATTTAGAAATCTCCACTGAAAAGATCATGTGTAAGAACAGGGGATTCTCAGCCTCTATTCAAAACTATTTTAAATGTAGTTTGAGGATTAAAAAATTAAAAGGAAGGCATATGAGGAAAATTATTTGATAGTAGCAAAATGCTTGCCATTGTTATGAGAAGGCTTCTGTAAATTTGAGCTGTAAAGAGAAGAAAATAAGTGTTCAGCAGTGCTGTAGTAGCCCTTACATCTCAATCATGAGTGGAACTGGGAAGTTCCAGGCAATGTGGTCCTAAAATCATAAGAAGCAATCAGGCCAGATGAACAGGGTTGTCTACTGCTTGCTGTCTCCTCTTCATTATTTTAAGGACTTCATTCTGCCAGATGTCTGTGTGAAGAAACATGATACATTAGGAGTGGAAGTGGGAAATTAGAGTTGTACATTGTAATTTATTCTAAAATTAAAATTATTTCGGACATCAAGATGAGTTTGGAACATTTAGTGTAGGGTGGCACCTCCTTAGAGGTGAGTGAGAAATTGTCAGTCAGATTGTATGTGGTCCTAACTTTGGATGTGTAATTACAATGCAAATACCTGACAGTCGAAGTAATGAACTAATCTACGAGTAGGATCCCCGATGCGTGCATACGGCATTCGCCTGACCCAGACACGGCAGAGTGGCGGACTTATCAGGGTCTAGACACTTTTCCCAGGACTTGCTGGAGACTTCACGTGTCGGGGATCCTACTCATAGATTAGTTCATTACTTAGACAACCTTTCGGTACAGAGGCTTCCATTTCAAGGAATTGTCTCGATACCTGTCTCTACCTTTTTTCATTTAACAACAGTATTTATTATGTCAATCGTCAAATACAATGCAGAGCTCTGTAACCCAGAGACAGACTGCCACATGAAACAAAAGAAGTATTGCATTGACTTTTAGTATATACCTTATACAAAAACTGAAATAATAAAAAAACAAAAGCCCCCATGCACTGTCTTTGCACCGAACAATTAATAACATATAATCGCCCACACTTAAATGACATAGTCCGCTGGACCCTATAGGTCCCAAACCACAATGCCCAATTAAACCATCAACTGCCACATCCCCCATGGTTGGGGGCTCTAGGTCCAGGCCTCTAAGGTTGCCCACCTCTTCCAGATCTTAAAATGCTTCAACGGGCACCCTTGAGCTTTAAAAATAGGAACCTCCAAGCCCATTTTGAAATCCAAACCATTTGTTCATGCCAATAGCAATGGTGGAGCCCCAGCCTTCCACTTACGAGCAATGGCTTGTTTAGCCATCGTAAAGCCCAGCAGCATCAGATGGCGCTTATAAATATTTCCTACCACCCCCTCCATTACATGTAACAGCACCAATTTTGGGGAATAATGGAGCTCCCACCCCAAGACCTGAGCAAGACAGGCCAAAACCCCCTGCCAGAACCTTTCGAGCACTGCAGAATGCCAAATTGTGTGAAACAGGGTACCCTTCGCAGAGCCGCATCGCAGGCATTTTGGGGTCGCTATCAAGCTCGCCTTCCACAGCCTGACGCGAGTATAATATACGTGGTGTAGATAATTAAATTGGATCAGCCGAAGGCGCATGGCTATTGCCGTCCCTCGAGAGGACGCAAGTACTTTCGTCCAGTCCTTCCCATCCAGGGGAAGGCCGTCCTCCCACTTCTCCCTGAGTTTATCTACTGTAGTGGGGAAGTTTGTCGCCAGGGTTTGGTATATCTTGGAGATTTTATGGTCCTGCAGGTCGCCTATAAACAGTTTAGCTTCAACGGGACTTCAACTCGGGAAGAGACTACAAATCTGCCACGCTGGGAAGAATGGCATGCCGAAACTGCAAGTATTTGTAAAATTGTGTTTTCGGCATCTGATATTCATGCTGGAGATACTGGAAAGATTTGAGAACCGTGCCATGCATTACGTCCCCTAAGGTAGAGATCCCAATATTATCCATGTCTCAGAAACCCTCCAAGCCTGCAAGTTGTGGCAATCTACCATTGGACCAAAGGGGTGTCTCCCCTGTCAGCCTGCCCCACCACCCCATCCTTCGCAGGGCCTAACTCCACACCTGGAAAACCACCCTCATGCCGGATGGCAGTATCCTGCATATGGAAGCCGAGTACAAGACCGACTGTAAGGAATAGGATCCCATATGGCTCTGCTCCACCGCATAGGTGAGGTCAGAGCGATCCCCATACCACCATTCATTCAATATCAGGAGTTGCAAGGCCACATAGTAGGATTGGACATCCGAAGCGGCCAGCCCACCACAATACGTGGACTGAAAACACATCCGTAGCACTACTCTAGGTTCCCTTCCTGCCCAAAGAAACTGTCCCAGAACCAAATTAACCTGGCTGAACCATGAGGGATTAACGGGGAAGGGATAATTCTGTAGCTGGTAGAGCAATTGCAGCAACGAGACCATTTTAAAGATTGGCCGACTGACCTGGAAGAGAAAGGGGCATATGAGACCAAGTTCTCAACTCGTCGCGCATGCGCACCCAAACCGGTACAACATTATGGTCCCAGGACACCCCAGATGAACCAGACAGAAAAACCCCCACATACTTCATACCTACCACGGTAACCTGCACCGCACAGGCCCAGGTACCCAATTCCACCTGACGCCTCAGTGTCCACAGAACGGATTTACTCATGTTCATAAATAGACCAGATGTTTCCCCAAACATTTCTATAATACGCAGCAATCTGGGGCCCGTCCTATTGATGTCGGTCAAAAAGAGGGGGACGTCGTCCACGTAAAGCTCGATACAGTCCGATAGTACCTGTGCCCATTTGAAGCCCGCTACTTGTGCATCGATCCGCACCCAAGCCACCAAGGGCTCCATCGCAAGGGTGAAAAGAAATAGTGACAGCGGGCATCCCTGAAGGGTGCCCCGCCCAATAGGAAATTGAAGGCGGCAGCTCTCCGCAATCCGGACCGACACCGTGATATGTGTATAAAGTAGTTTTAAATAGACCAAAAAACGTGGGCCCATATTCAAATTATCCAAAAGCGCAAAGAGATACATCCAACTAAGGGAATCAAAGCCCTATCCATATCTGCCAACAGGAGAGACGCTGGCACATCCAGTCTCTGAATCGTGTCTATAGCTATATGTGCACGGCGAATATTGTGCTGTGTCGCCCATTGAGGCATAAAACCCGCCTGGTCCGGGTGGACCAGCGAGGTGAAATGAGAATGAAGGCGAGTGGCCAATGCCTTGGCCAAAATCTTGGCTTCAATTTTTAAAAGCGAAATGGGGCGGTATGAAGAGTGCTGGTCTGGAGGATGGGCAGGCTTTTGGAACATGACCACCTCGGTGTGTCTACAGTCCTGCTGAAGGTACCCATGCTCCCCAGCCTCCTCCACCAACCAAAGGAGTTGAGGTCCCAGTTTAGAAAAATATCTCTTAAATAACTCACAGGGGAATCCGTTGGGCCCTGGGGCCATCCCAGAGTTAAGTTCCCCTAATGCAGTACCCAGTTCCTTCACTGTGAGCGGGAGATCCAGTTCCACCTTAGCCTCGTCATAGAGAGTCCAGGGCGGAAGATCCAAAATAAAATGACAGACCATGACCTCTGACAGGGACTCCTGTCGGGTATATAAAACAGCATAGTAGTGCGCGAAGCTCTCCACTATGGCTGAGGGATCACCCAAAGTCCTCCCATCCGATCCCAAAAGCCCAGGGAGAACAAGGGGAAGCGTGGCCCTCTGACACAGACGATGGAGTAACTTACTGGACTTATTGCCCCATTGGTAGATCCTGCTATGGGATGCCAGCCATGCCAATCGAGCCTTGTCCAACAATAAATCCGCTTGCATTTGTCTCGCCACTAGCAATTGCTGGTGTGCCAGGGCTCCCTCTTCCTCTCTACCAGCACATTCCAGTTCCAGAATATGGGCCTGCGAAAGCACCAAGGACTCCTTCCTAGCCCGTCGTGCCGCCGAGCAATAGAATATGTCCACTTCCTGAATAGTAAACTTCATAGCTTCCCACAGGGGTTCAGCGGTCGCCACCGAGCCCACATTGACATCCAGATATTGATCAATAGCCTTTCCCTAATAATCCCAATACTGGTCAACTTGCAGATGCCAGGGGGAGAGATGCCAACAAAAGTGTGGCCTCACTTGCCAAACCGTAGCATGAGCGCAAATGGGGAGTGGTCTGACAAACCCCTGGGAAGGATCTCCTCCTCAGTCACTCTCCCAGCCACTGCAGACGGTACAAAGATATAGTCCAACAGTGAGAACGATTCATGAACAGCAGAGAAATATGTATAACCCTCCTCTTCTGTATGCTGTCGTCGCCAGGAGTCCACCATGCCCAGACCAGACACCAAGGAAGAGAATTTAGTTGTTTGGCAAGCGGCAGGCATTCCTCCTCGTCGCCATCTGTCCTTAGCCCCATCCATCACACCATTCCAGTCACCACCAACAGCTGTCACCGGGACATCCGCCCACAAAGTCATAATGCATTTAGCCAATGTCCAGGACATGGGGAGAGGGGCGTAGACGCTACCCAGTACCATCCTTGAATAAAGACATACCTCCCCTGCGTGTCTGCCCACGTCTTGGAATGAACATATGGGACCCTGCGATGGATAAGAATGGCCACCCCTCTGGAGCCCCTTGTGAACCCAGAGTGGAAAACTTGGGAATACCCATACCCCAGCAAGCAAAGGGCTTTGGTCGCCAACAAATGTATCGCCTGTAGCATAAGAACATCTCCCTGATAACGCATAGCCTGGTGAAGGATGGCCCCCCTCTTCACTTTATCCAGCGCCCCCCTGACATTCCAACTCACAATCCTGGGGCCCCAGCAATAGGCCACGGGGGTAACCACAGGGGCAGACATCTAGAGAAGCAACAAACTCAATGAGCAGGACCTGAGGTAACTTGTAAAGAAACAGCAGTACATAGCAGCAATATGACAGTGCAGTGAAATTAAAACAATCCACTAAAACATAGCAATTAGAACAGGAAACGTCGGAAGAGCAGTTAGAAGACCTGCTGAAGCATTATGAAATGCGAACAAAGAACAAAAACATCCCCACAAACCCCCACCTTCCTCCCCAATACCTCAAAACCTCTGAAGTATCTGTCGCGGTGAAGGTGGCGTGGAAACCCCAATGGCGGCCCCTGGCCCACCTCCACCAATGGATCCCCTGAAACCCCCCTGAAACTCAGGCTGCCCCCCGGACTGCAGGGGCCGGTGGGTGATTTTCGCCTGAACAGAGGCTTCGACAGCCAGAACGGATATGTATGTATATTCGCCCACCGGGAAAGTTCTGAAAAAGTTGCGAGGCCGGCCTCCCCGAGCAGGGCACCACGGCTTATCTGCTGGCATCGTTATAGGACTGCGAGCGGTGTCTGGATATTGAATGCCTGTTCCCCTTGACTTTAGGTTTAGGTGGCTTGCGGGTGGATTCACTCGTTGAAGAGTCAGACTCCAGTCTTGGTGTTATATGTGAACGCACCCTTACTGTCTCATCTGTCCATTGGAAAACATCCTCAGGGGAATCAAAAAACAACGTGCATGACTGGTAGACGTCCCTCAACTTAGTAGGATACAGGAGGGAATACGGCAGCTTCAAGTCACGCAGGCGGGCCTTCATTGCCATAAAGGATTGGTGCTTCTGCTGAACCAGGCATGTGTAGTACGGAAATATAAGGATACGAGAATTGTCAAAATGCAATGGTTCCTTAAGGCGAGCCTGTTTCAGGATAGCGTCCTGATCGTGATAATTGAGGATTTTCGCTATGACTGGTCGTGGTCTGGCTCCCGGTGGCGGTTTCTGCATGGGGGCCTGATGCACCCTCTCATTGATAAAGCAGCTAGACATAGATTCTGGGGGAAGCCAACTGACGAGCCACTTGGTCAGTAACTGTTCCATATCCCCCCTCACAGCCCTCCGAGAACCCCACAAAGCGCAGATAACTTCTCTGTGCCCTCTCTTTCGCACGCATCCTCAACACAAGATGCCAGGCCCCTAGTGAGGGTCTGCAATGTTGCTTCTTTCTTTTGCAATGTACCGACCGAGTCCTTCACGCCAGAGACCCTGTTTTCAGCCACTGTGATGTGCTCCATACCGTTGCTCATGTCCTGGCGAAGAAGTAAGACCTCAGAACCTACCTCCCCTATTTAGGTTTCCATTGCAGTTCGGGACTGCATAATTGCTGCCATAAGGGCTGCATTGTCCAGGACTCCTCCCTCTGCACCCTCTTGGTCCACAGCCGAGGCCCCGGGTCCAGTAAGGGGGTCCATGGTGCTTTGCTTCGCCGAGCTCCCAGTGTGTTTATCCCTTGTCATGTTGATGCTAGGACTCCAAATCAGTGAGCTCACCCGCTATCGTGGCCACGCCAGACACCCAGGCCGGACATATCAGTTCAAGGCAGGGTGCACAGTAGCTATGCACACACAAGTCTGCCCAAGGTGGGCATGCAGCGATAAGACGTCTCGTAAAGGGAAGGAACTGGATACCCCCTCCCTGATCAAACTGGGAGGTGGTGCACTCGACCTTGGTGAAGTACCCACCAAACGTGTGTTGCGATGCAGTTCTGCAAGACTCTCCCAGTGCTAATCCTCTTGGACCATCTCAAATGGTACTTCCACGGCACAGTTTGCACATCACAGATAAGAGTGGGGCCCCAACAAGTCCACCCCGATGTGGGAGGGACACATCGCCATACAGAGGACTAGTCGCCAAGTAAACCAACCACGCCACCCCAAACGGTCCACACTGGATGTCGCAGAAGCCCGCACGCATTCACTCCACTCGCGACCCGGACCTGGCCACCGAATCTGTGCAGGAAGGAGGAAAGCACACGAGGGGATAAGAAGTACAAGGCCCCAAAGGATGTAGCTCTGCCACTCAGGACTATGTGGGCCACCATGCAGCACCCAAAGCAATTCACACCCCTCATGCACGTGCGGCCCGATATGACCGCCGATAGTTCACCAGCACAGGTAGTGGGAGGGGAGTGCAGGACACAGCACACAGCCGGGAGCCCCCAGTACAGAAGTGGGCCGAGTAGCTCAGAGTCACCTCTTGAATGCGTCACTGCACAGTGCCGCCACTCTCTCACCTCCCGCGCGTGGCCCGATGTGACCACCGAAGTGGAGGCAGGGCAACAAGGACAGGGTCTACACTCACCCCAGGATACGCTGGCCAGGAGCCTCACAGAAGCAATGAGCACCTCAAGGCCCGAGGGTGGAAAATCCCAGTAAGGATGTGGGGGAGCGTTCTCTGCAGACTCACAGGGCCGCCTTACCCCCTCTGCAATGGCACCACCAGCACTGCCTCTCCTCCACTCCGCAGCAGACAGGGGCCCACAGCCGAGGCTTGATGTTGGCACTACAGGGCAGGGCTGAACCCGGCTCCAGTTGCATTTCCGTCCGGCCCAGTCCACACCGCTCTGCCTCAGGCTCGCCCACCGACCATGCACTTCGATAGAGCCAGCTAGAGTGCAAACGGGACCGGAGGATGATACCGCCCTTGAGTACCCGAGGCACTCAGCACCCCTTTGTGAGGTTTCCACAGCAGCTCAAATTGCCAAAGTAGGATAAATTCAGGATTTTGGTGACGGGCTCAGCGGAGCTCGCCTACAACGGGTCCGCCATGATGGCTCACTAGGCCACGTCCTCCGTCTTCACTCTTTTTTGAAGAGGACTTTAGGATTAGTTCTGACAAACAATCATAGCCTTGAAAAAGTCCAAGAGGACAAAACAAGTGTCAGCTGCAGTGTTTTGGACAATCCTGTACGAACTGTACTGTATCTTTGAAGTAAAAACGATGACGAAGAATTTTAATTTTCTGGACTGGATCTGATCATTTCAACAGAACTCTATCAAGAAAAGACTCACCATTGCATAATGGACTGTGTGTGCTTGAGTGCATTTGTTTCCTCTATAGATTTAGCCTTTGCTGTGGCTTATTTGCAGCTAAGGTGGCTCAGTGCATAGCACGACAGCACCACCAAATACTTTGATAGTAGACACTAGTGTGTGAACATTATCATTACTTTGGATAGATGTGCAGTCATTAGGGCTTAGTCACCAATTTTGTAAGTGTATCATTAGATTTTGTAAGAACCGTGGTCCTGAGTGTAGCTTGATTTTGCACATAGAGCAGAGTGCCTTGAAGTTGATACTCTTGTCCACTGTAAGACACTGTAGGTCATGGAGGAGACCAGAAATGGTGGAATATTAGGAAACTGGAATAGGAGCCTAGCAGAAGAGTTTTGAACCAGCTGAAGACGTCTTTTCACGGTCTTGTCGCCCCCCAGGTATAAGATATCACCATAATCTTGCCTTGATAGTTTAATGGCCTGGATTATGATTCTCTGAGCAGAGAAGGGAAGTATCCATGAGATCTTGTTAAGCCATCTCATAATGTCAAAGCAGCAAGATGCAAGCTTGGCTACTTGTGGCTTCATGGACAAGGTGGCATTCAGCCAGGAGCCCAGGGACTTTACTTTGTTGACAGGTTTGGGAGTATTCCCAGAGTAGCAGGCCAATGTTGTGGTCCCAGAGCAGAGTGTTCTTACCTAGTATCAGAAACTCAGTCTTGTCTCCATTTATTTTTAGGGAGTTGGTATTCATCAGATGAAGAAACGGTTGAGGTAGGAATTGAGATCTTCTGGGTAGCTTCCTCATCGGAAGACAAAGAGAAAATTATCTGGGTCTCATCGGCATATGAGAATAGGGTTAGGTTGCAGCTTTCAACTAGGTCCACCAGACTGCAGACATAAATGTTGAAAACCATGGGGCTGAGTGCGGATCCCTGCAGAACTCCTGTGGTGAGAGAGTCTGGACTTTGCGTAGTGTTAATAGAGAAGACCTGGAAGGTACTGTCTTCCAAAAAGAGTTTAAGCAGGCAAGAGCCATGTTTTAGAGGCTTAGTTGAGCCAGTATTTTGACAAGAATGTCATGAGACACAGTGTTGAAAGCCATGCTTATATCTATTAGGATGTCCCACCCCTGTCTGGGAGTTGGCGTAGATGTTCTGTGACTCCTAGTAGGGCAGTTTCTGTGCTGCACTCAGCTCTAAATCCTAACTGGGATGGGTGAAGGGCTTTCTGGGGGATGTACGGCATTACGATGCGTACTTTTACAACGCGTGCCGTTACAACGCGGTTTTTTGAACGCAAGTCGTTACCACGACTTGCGTTGGAGGGGGTGCGGACTTAGGAATCTTTTTTAATTTACTATTCCAACACCAGCCTAAGTACAGTAGGGAAGGTGTTGGATAGTAAATTAAAAAAATCCTTGTCCTGCAGCGCCCTCCAGTGCAAGTCGTGGTAACGACTTGCGTTGAAAAGACCGCGTTGTAACGGCACGGCGGTGTAACAGCCGCGTCGTAAAGGCTGTTCACTTTTCTGGGCTTCCACATAATTGGTAAGTTGTGTGTCAACATGCTATTCTAGAATCTTGGAGAGAATAGGCAGCAGAGAGATAGGTCTATAATTGGCCTAGTTATTAAGGGTCCAGATGGGATTTTTCAGCAGGGGAAGCACAATGGCGTGCTTTCAGGCTTTGAGTCTGTGACTTTTACTTAGGGAGGAGTTCAGGAGATTAACTGCTAAGGACAAGAGATATGGACTCAAGGTGCTGAGATTAGAAGGGGTATAGGATCAAGTGGGGAACCTGATTTAATAGACAGCAGTACGTCTAAAAGACAAGTGGAGTGTAATGGAAAAAGCATTGTAGTTTGCGATTGCGAGCAGGGAAAAAACTCTGCAACACTAATTGAAGCAGAGTTTTCTGCACTCTGCGAGCTCCGCGGAGCGCGGAATGCAGAAAACTCTGCAAACTCCGCGAACGGAGTAGAGTTCACTGCCCGGGCCTACTTTAAAGAGGGTTTTATGATAGTGGTGTGCTTTTGACATTTTTTCAGAGATAAAGGCAGCTCTAGCATTTCTGCAGAGTGTGTGATAAATGTTCAAAGTCGTCTTATATTTGCCTTTGAATCATTATCATATCGCGTCCTCCATACTCTTACAGAGTTTTTTCTTCCTTTATGGTCTTGTTAAACCAGGGGGATGCTGCCTGGATGCAGATTTGAGTTTATTTGGCAAGGTTGGGTCAAGAGAGCTTCAAAGCCAGCTATCAATCACGGGGAGATCGAGGGTAACTTGATGTACCAATAGTGACATGTTGAGGGCAGTGATGTCGAGTTTGACGCAATACCTGGTCAACAACTTTAGGCCTGGTTGTTGTGGAGGTGAGTGAAGAAAAGTGGGGTATGGAGAAGGGCACTGCAAGATGGTCTGACCAGAGTAGTGGAAGGGGTGGGTCTGAAGTGAGGCCAATAATGTTAGAGAAAAAGGGGTCCAACAAGTGACCCGCTTTATGAGTGGGAGAAGAGTTCATCAAATTGAGGTTGAGTGCACCCAGGTCCTCAAAAAGTGCTTTGCTAAGTTTATAGGTGGTGTTTCTAGATGCATGTTCAGATCTCCTAGTAGCATGAAATTAGCATATTTAATTGTGTATGGAGAATTTAAGTCGGGCTAAGTAGAGCGCCAGTTCCTGGCATGGCCAGGAGGCTGATTAAGTAGGACACCAGAGGCCTTGAATTTGGGTGTGAGAATGAGAAAAAAGAGAAGGGCTTCACAAGCTGAGGAGGGAAGCACCTCTGTTTTACATTAAAAAACGTGCCTGTAGATAATAGCAATACCACCACCTATCTTATCCTTGTGGTCTCTTCTCACTATGCATTAATTATGTGCTAAAGCAGAAATGAGATCTGGCATAGATGCTTGGTGTAACCATTTGTTTGTCAGTAGTGTGGCACCAGGGGCATTATCTACAAGGAAGTTGTGTATGTGCTGTTGGTGGCAGTTTAGAGAATGACAATTAATACTGTCGAAATTAAAACTGTTTCTAATCAGGCCATCGCTTGCCAAGGCATTTCTACCCTTAGCCACTGAGAAGGGGACATTGGATGCATTATCAGAAATTAAGGTGGAGTATTTAGAATACAGTAAAAACCACAGTGTGTACAGCTAGCGCTAGAAGCTGAGAGATGGAGTGATGAATGGCATGCATCTGCACAACTTGGTTAGAATGCTATAAGCTGATGCGGGGAAAAATTTATTTCTGGGAATCATGGAAGTGGCATGGATCCTGGACCCCTGGTGCCGGCCAGGTGCAGACGGGCTTGCCTTCGGTGCACCTTCGGCACCAGGCTGCCCTTATTTTATTTATTTTTATTCATTTATTCTGTTTTCTATAGCTCGAACATGACCCAATTTTGGGTGTCAGAGAGCTTTACAATTCAACAGCAATCAGTTTCCTGTACGAGTCCTTGAAGCCTACAGCCACGTATAAGTATTCATCTAACAGTGCACCGGCTTAAAATGTATAAATAATATACATATTGAGCCTTACTAGGCCTCAACTTGGGTTAAAGTAGAACATGTCATGTCATTCTTTCTTTTAAAATGTAATACCCCTCCTAAAGAAAACTAGCAGTCTGCAACTGGATGAATAGTTAAAGAAAGTCCAGTCAAATACCCCTGTGGCTTGATAGAGGTACCTTTCATTTGCCATTGGCCATGTAATCTTACGAAGAGACCTAAAGTATCCAACAGAGCTGATTGTAGCCAATAGATATGAATCGATGAATGCCAACTGATTTGTGCTATCTCCAGAGTCAATGCTCTGAGATTAGCAGGACTATTCTCTTGTTTACTGTCACCTACTGAATAGCTGAATGTAGAAAATCAAGGATTGTATGAAGGTCCCAGAAGGAGCCTAAGAGTTGACCACTGTTAGTTAAGGGAGGAGTTTACTCATGAGAAAGGCCTTAGCCTCTTTTTTGAATCACAAGACAGAGGTGATGCTTACTTTATGGACCACAATGCTTTGGGGCAACACGCTGATAGGACAAGCAGTGTGCGACCAATTGGACTTTCATTTATATTCAAGCTCCCTTGAGCTGGTGGGGCTGTCGAGCCTGAGTTACGCACCTGCGTGCCACGAGTGGTACCGGACCTGAGGATATTTTTTGGCAGCCTACGCAGCACCCCTACATATATGCCTATTCCCTGCTGACGAGAGGTAACAACCTCAAAACACATGTCCAGGGATGGCCAACGCAACAATGATTTTTTGCTCAAGACCCTGGCAGAGGCGCACCCGCTGATGCTTACTTCATGGACCACAATGCTTTGGGGCAACACGCTGATAGGACAAGCAGTGTGCGACCAATTGGACTTTCTTTTATATTCAAGCTCCCTTGAGCTGGTGGGGCTGACGAGCCCGGGTTAAGCACCTGCGTGCCACGAGTGGTACCGGACCTGAGGATATTTTTTGGCAGCCTACGCAGCACCCCTACATATATGCCTATTCCATGCTGACGAGAGGTAACAACCTCGAAACACGTGTCCAGGGATGGCCAACTCGACAATGATTTTTTGCTCAAGACCCTGGCAGAGGCGCACCCGCTGATGCTTACTTCATGGACCACAATGCTTTGGGGCAACACGCTGATAGGACAAGCAGTGTGCGACCAATTGGACTTTCTTTTATATTCAAGCTCCCTTGAGCTGGTGGGGCTGATGAGCCCGGGTTACGCACCTGCGTGCCACGAGTGGTACCGGACCAGAGGATATTTTTAGGCAGCCTACGTAGCACCCCTACATATATGCCTATTCCCTGCTGACAAGAGGTAACAACCTCGAACCACGTGTCCAGGGATTGCCAACGCGACAATGATTTTTTGCTCTAGACCCTGGCAGAGGCGCACCCGCTGATGCTTACTTCATGGACCACAATGCTTTTGGGCAACACGCTGATAGGACAAGCAGTGTGCGACCAATTGGACTTTCTTTTATATTCAAGCTCCCTTGAGCTGGTGGGGCTGACGAGCCCGGGTTACACATCTGCGTGCCATGAGTGGTACCAGACCTGAGGATATTTTTTGGCAGCCTAAGCAGCACCCCTACATAAATGCCTATTCCCTGCTGACGAGAGGTAACAACCTCGAAACACGTGTCCAGGGATGGCCAACGCGACAATGATTTTTTGCTCAAGACCCTGGCAGAGGCGCACCCGCTAATGCTTACTTCATGGACCACAATGCTTTGGGGCAACACCCTGATAGGACAAGCAGTGTGCGACCAATTGGACTTTCTTTTATATTCAAGCTCCCTTGAGCTGGTGGGGCTGATGAGCCCGGGTTAGGCACCTGCGTGCCACGAGTGGTACCGGACCTGAGGATATTTTTTGGCAGCCTACGCAGCACCCCTACATATATGCCTATTCCCTGCTGACAAGAGGTAACAGCCTCGAAACATGTGTCCAGGGATGGCCAATGCGACAATGATTTTTTGCTCAAGACCCTAGCAGAGGCGCACCCGCTGATGCTTACTTCATGGACCACAATGCTTTGGGGCAACACGCTGATAGGACAAGCAGTGTGCGACCAATTGGACTTTCTTTTATATTCAAGCTCCCTTGAGCTGGTGGGGCTGACGAACCCGGGTTACGCACCTGCGTGCCACGAGTGGTACCGGACCTGAGGATATTTTTTAGGAGCCTACGCAACACCTCTACATATATGCCTGTTCCCTGCTGACGAGAGGTAACAACCTCGAAACACGTGTCCAGGGATGGCCAACGCGACAATGATTTTTTGCTCAAGACCCTGGCAGAGGCGCACCCGATGATGCTTACTTCATGGACCACAATGCTTTGGGGCAACACGCTGATAGGACAAGCAGTGTGCGACCAATTGGACTTTCTTTAATATTCAAGCTCCCTTGAGCTGGTGGGGCTGACGAGCCCGGGTTACGCACCTGCGTGCCACGAGTGGTACCGGACCTGAGGATATTTTTTGGCAGCCTACGCAGCACCCCAACATATATGCCTATTCCCTGCTGACGAGAGGTAACAACCTCGAAACACGTGTCCAGGGATGGCCAACGCGACAATGATTTTTTGCTCAAGACCCTGGCAGAGGCGCACCCGCTGATGCTTACTTCATGGACTACAATGCTTTGAGGCAACACGCTGATAGGACAAGCAGTGTGCGACCCATTGGACTTTCTTTTATATTCAAGCTCCCTTGAGCTGCTGGGGCTGACGAGCCTGGGTTACGCACCTGCGTGCCACGAGTGGTACCGGACCTGAGGATATTTTTTGTCAGCCTACGCAGCACCCCTACATATATGCCTATTCCCTGCTGATCAGAGGTAACAACCTCGAAACACGTGTCCAGGGATGGCCAACGCGACAATGATTTTTTGCGCAAGACCCTGGTAGAGGCGCACCCGCTGATGCTTACTTCATGGACCACAATGCTTTGGGGCAACACGCTGATAGGACAAGCAGTGTGCGACCAATTGGACTTTCTTTTATATTCAAGCTCCCTTGAGCTGGTGGGGCTGACGAGCCCGGGTTACGCACCTGTGTGCCACGAGTGGTACCGGACCTGAGGATATTTTTTAGGAGCCTACGCAACACCCCTACATATATGCCTGTTCCCTGCTGACGAGAGGTAACAACCTCGAAACACGTGTCCAGGGATGGCCAACGCGACAATGATTTTTTGCTCAAGACCCTGGCAGAGGCGCACCCGATGATGCTTACTTCATGGACCACAATGCTTTGGGGCAACACGCTGATAGGACAAGCAGTGTGCGACCAATTGGACTTTCTTAAATATTCAAGCTCCCTTGAGCTGGTGGGGCTGACGAGCCCGGGTTACGCACCTGCGTGCCACGAGTGGTACCGGACCTGAGGATATTTTTTGGCAGCCTACGCAGCACCCCAACATATATGCCTATTCCCTGCTGATGAGAGGTAACAACCTCGAAACACGTGTCCAGGGATGGCCAACGCGACAATGATTTTTTGCTCAAGACCCTGGCAGAGGCGCACCCGCTGATGCTTACTTCATGGACTACAATGCTTTGAGGCAACACGCTGATAGGACAAGCAGTGTGCGACCCATTGGACTTTCTTTTATATTCAAGCTCCCTTGAGCTGCTGGGGCTGACGAGCCTGGGTTACGCACCTGCGTGCCACGAGTGGTACCGGACCTGAGGATATTTTTTGTCAGCCTACGCAGCACCCCTACATATATGCCTATTCCCTGCTGATCAGAGGTAACAACCTCAAAACACGTGTCCAGGGATGGCCAACGCGACAATGATTTTTTGCTCAAGACCCTGGTAGAGGCGCACCCGCTGATGCTTACTTCATGGACCACAATGCTTTGGGGCAACACGCTGATAGGACAAGCAGCTTGCGACCAATTGGACTTTCTTTTATATTCAAGCTCCCTTGAGCTGGTGGGGTTGACGAGCCCGGGTTACGTACCTGCGTGCCACGAGTGGTACCGGACCTGAGGATATTTTTTGGCAGCCTACGCAGCATCCCTACATATATGCCTATTCCCTGCTGACGAGTGGTAACAACCTCGAAACACGTGTCCAGGGATGGCCAACGCGACAATGATTTTTTGCTCAAGACCCTGGCAGAGGCGCACCCGCTGATGCTTACTTCATGGACCACAATGCTTTGGGGCAACACGCTGATAGGACAAGCAGTGTGCGACCAATTGGACCTTCTTTTATATTCAAGCTCCCTTGAGCTGGTGGGGCTGACGAGCCCGGGTTACAGACCTGCGTGCCACAAGTGGTACCGGACCTGAGGATATTTTTTGGCATCCTAAGCAGCATCCCTACATATATGCCTATTCCCTGCTGACGAGAGGTAACAACCTCGAAACTCCTGTCCAGGGATGGCCAATGCGACAATGATTTTTTGCTCAAGACCCTGGCAGCGGCGCACCCGCTGATGCTTACTTCATGGACCACAATGCTTTGGGGCAACACGCTGATAGGACAAGCAGTGTGCGACCAATTTGACCTTCTTTTATATTCAAGCTCCCTTGAGCTGGTGGGGCTGACGAGCCCGGGTTACAGACCTGCGTGCCACGAGTGGTACCGGACCTGAGGATATTTTTTGGCAGCCTAAGCAGCACCCCTACATATATGCCTATTCCCTGCTGACGAGAGGTAACAACCTCGAAACACGTGTCCAGGGATGGCCAATGCGACAATGATTTTTTGCTTAAGACCCTGGCAGAGGCGCACCCGCTGATGCTTACTTCATGGTCCACAATGCTTTGGGGCAACACGCTGATAGGACAAGCAGTGTGTGACCAATTGGACTTTCTTTTATATTCAAGCTCCCTTGAGCTGGTGGGGCTGACGAGCCCGGGTTATGCACCTGCGTGCCACAAGTGGTACCGGACCTGAGGATATTTTTTGGCAGCCTACGCAGCACCCCTACATATATGCCTATTCCCTGCTGACGAGAGGTAACAACCTCGAAACACGTGTCCAGGGATGGCCAACGCGACAATGATTTTTTGCTCAAGACCCTGGCAAAGGCGCACCCGCTGATGCTTACTTCATGGACCACAATGCTTTGGGGCAACACGCTGATAGGACAAGCAGTGTGCGACCAATTGGACTTTTTTTTATATTCAAGCTCCCTTGAGCTGGTGGGGTTGACGAGCCCGGGTTACGCACCTGCGTGCCACGAGTGGTACCGGACCTGAGGATATTTTTTGGCAGCCTACGCAGCACCCCTACATATATGCCTATTCCCTGCTGACGAGAGGTAACAACCTCGAAACACGTGTCCAGGGATGGCAAACGCGACAATGATTTTTTTGCTCAAGACCCTGGCAGAGGCGCACCCGCTGATGCTTACTTCATGGACCACAATGCTTTGGGGCAACACGCTGATAGGACAAGAAGTGTGCGACCAATTGGACTTTCTTTTATATTCAAGCTCCCTGGAGCTGGGGGGGCTGACGAGCCCGGGTTACGCACCTGCGTGCCACGAGTGGTACCAGACCTGAGGATATTTTTTTGGCAGCCTACGCAGCACCCCTACATATATGCCTATTCCCTGCTGATGAGAGGTAACAACCTAGAAACACGTGTCCAGGGATGGCCAACGCGACAATGATTTTTTGCTCAAGACCCTGGCAGAGGCGCACCCGCTGATGCTTACTTGATGGACCACAATGCTTTGGGGCAACACGCTGATAGGACAAGCAGTGTGCGACCAATTGGACTTTCTTTTATATTCAAGCTCCCTTGACCTGGTGGGGCTGACGAGCCCGGGTTACGCACCTGCGTGCCACGAGTGGTACCGGACCTGAGGATATTTTTTGGCAGCCTACGCAGCACCCCTACATATATGCCTATTCCCTGCTGACGAGAGGTATCAACCTCGAAACACGTGTCCAAGGATGGCCAACGCGACAATGATTTTTTGCTCAAGACCCTGGCAGAGGCGCACCCGCTGATGCTTACTTCATGGACCACAATGCTTTGGGGCAACACGCTGATAGGACAAGCAGTGTGCGACCAATTGGACTTGCATAGTTAAAGAAAGTCCAGTCAAATACCCATGTGTCTTGATAGAGGTACCTTTCATTTGCCATCGGCCATGTAATCTTACGAAGAGACCTAAAGTATCCAACAGAGCTGATTGTAGCCAATAGATATGAATCGATGAATGCCAACTGATTTGTGCTATCTCCAGAGTCAATGCTCTGAGATTAGCAGGACTATTCTCTTGTTTACTGTCACCTACTGAATAGCTGAATGTAGAAGATCAAGGATTGTATGAAGGTCCCAGAAGGAGCCTAAGAGTTGACCACTGTTAGTTAAGAAAGGAGTTTACTCATGAGAAATGCCTTTGCCTCTTTTTTGAATCACAAGACAGAGGTGATTTCTCTAATATTCGGTGGAAGCGCATTCCAAATTATTGGTGCAGCTCCCAAGAATGCTCTATCATAAGTTCTCTTCTTACAGAAGAATGCCGGTTTCAGTAAGAAATCTGTGGACCCCCTCGAAGATCTAATGCCTCCAGAAATCGAAATTTTATGAGCAAGGTAAAATGTTGTTTTGTAGTGTAGAGCTTTGTGGCTAATACAGACCATCTTCAGCTGTATTCGTGCCTTGTACGGTAGCCATTTGAGCGCTTTCAAAAGTGGAGTGATGTGGTCAAAATTTCTTGTACCCGTTAAGAGTCTAGCTGCAGCATTGAGGTAAAGTTTTAGTGGAGCTGTAGAAATTTTAGGAAGCCCTGCTCAATCCTTGAGATGACCAAAGCTTGGACTGCCATTTTAAGGACAGCAGTGTAGATGAATGGTTTGAGTTTTCGGAGATAGCTCATATGGAATCGGACATTTTTTGCCATGGTGTTGTTGTGCGTTTGCATGTTTAATTCCTTATCCAGCACGATTCACAGAGACTTGGTAGAATCAACTAGAATTGGAGTACCGTTTAGCGCGATGATAATCTTGGTCCATTCTTTGATCAGTGTGGAGGATTTCGGGATGGAGATCAGAAGAATTCAAGAATTCTGTTAAACTTAAAATGATTGCATGATGGTCATTGAACGGTCTTTTGAAGTGCTTGGTTTATTATGTTGATCTCTTCCAGTGATCTAATCTTCTTATACAGCTGAGTGTCGTCTCCATATTTGTGGAAGGAAATGCTAGTCTGCTGTAGTACTTCAGTGAGTGGCTCAATGTACAGCTTGAATAGGGAAGGGGATAGAGTTGATCCTTGTGGAACTCCAATCTGACTCCAGGATCGAGGGGATAAATTATGGTTCACCAGGAATCTTTTCAATCTGTTCTCTAAGAAGGAACGACACCGTTTTAGGACTGTTCCCGAAAAACCCATCCTATTCTCCAATCGGTCTACTAATTTGCCATGGTTTACGGTGTCAAATGCTGATGATAGCTCAAGGAGGACTGGTAGACAGGTTTTGTTATGGCGTAGAGCTAGTAGAGCGTCATCAACTATGTGCCTAATTGCTGTTTCTGTGCTGTGATCAGGTCTAAACCCTGACTGAAAGTCATTTAGTAGCTGCAATTCTGTGATGTGATGGTTCAGTTGTTGTTGAGCACATTTTTCCAGAACTTTGGCCAGTAAGGGAATGTTTGTTACCGGCATAAAGCTGCTTGGGCCTGAGGGGTTCTCTGTAGGTTTTTTCAATAGAGTGATGACCTGGCCCATTTTTAAGCAGTCAGGAAAGGAACCTTGGGTTAGCGAGGCATTAATTATTTAGTCCAACTGGGGATGAGCTCCCCTTTCCAAGGTTCTCAAGAAGGCAATCAGCAAGCAACTCACTGAACACCTGGAACACAACAACCTCCTGGATCCCTCTCAATAGAGTTTCCATGCCAACCACACTACCGAGACAGCACTGATCACAGCCACTGACATCAGGGCCCTTCTGGACTGTTGCAAAATAGAAGCCCTTATCCCCCTAGACCTGTCAACTGCCTTTGATACCATTTACCATTACATCTTGATCAACAGACTCCACCACAGTGGAATCCAGGGAAATGCCCTCAAATGGATCACCTCATACCTCACCAGAGAAACTCAGAGAATCCATCTCCACCATTCACCTTGGAACCCAAAAAGATCATCTGTGGTATCCCCAAAGGATTATCCCTCAGCTACACCCTCTTCAACATGTACATAACCTCCATAGCCCACACGTCACATAGCACAGACTCAACATCATCTCCTATGCTGACGACACCCAGCTCATCTTCTTACTGTCAGAAGACCCCTCAATCACCAGAGCCAGCTTCCACAGATGTAAGAGGAACGTCACCGACTGGATGAAGGACAACTGTCTCAAGCTGAACAAGGACAAGACAAAAGTCTTCATCTTTGCGAACAGCACCTCACCATGGAAGGATGAATGGTGGCCTGCTGAACTTGGCCCTTCGCCCACTCCAACAGACCACACCGCAACCTCGGCATCATCTTTGACAACAATCTATCTATGAAGAAACAGGTAAACTCAGTTTCATCCACCTGCTTCCACACCCTACGCATGCTGTGCAAGTTATCCAGGTGGTTCCCAGTCAACACCAGGAGGACCGTCATGCAGACCCTCGTCACCAGTAGACTGGACTATGAGAACACACTCTATGTAGGAATCACCTCACACCTCCTGAATAGACTACACACAATGCAAAACTCAGTGGCAAGATTCATCCTCGACCTCCTAAGATGGACCCACTTCACACCCCTCCTCGAGAAGCTACGCTGACTCCCGATCAAGGATAGATGCCAGCTCAAGATGTTGACCTTTTCATACAAAGCCCTACACAATGAAGGACCAGAATACATCTACAAACGCATGGCCTTACACCAACTAATCGGACACCTACAATCCACCTCCCTCTCCCTTGCAGACAATCACCAAATTTGCTGAAGGAACAGCAGAGGATGCTCCTTCTGACACTTGGTGGCCAAAGCTTGAAAAGACCTTCCCCTGCACCTCAGGTCCACCTCATCATTCTGCCAATACAGGAAGAGACTCAAGATCTGGCTGTTCAATTGAACAGATCACCACAAAGTAGTTAGCAACTCCAGCACCTTGAGACATTGAAACTAATAATATGATGATTTCGACTGGTCAACAGACTAAATTGGAAGAAATCTTAGGGTTGACAAACAAAATGTCAACAGACATACAGTTCACTACATTGCACAACAGGCGAGATAAAAAGTCCTTGGGCATCACTAATAAAGTAGAAGATATACACTACTTTATGTCTCAAACCAACAGAAAGGAAAACACTGCTAATATATATGAATCACCATCCTTGGAGTTTGCATGATAATCTCCCTTTCGGAAAGTTCCTCAGAATTAGAAGGAACTGCTCACGAAAAGTTAATTACTTTAGTGAATCAGACATTGTGATCCAAAGATTACAAGAGAGAGGTTACCCAAAGGAGCTTTTAAAATGCTACTGCAAAGGAGCCCAAGAGTAGAGCAGATAGCACCAATGAGAGACTGATATGCGTTACCACTTTCTGCACCCATAGTAAGGACAATGAGCCATTGTTTGTGTTTAAGAAAGGGAAAAATGTCAGAGACCATGTTGTGAGGTCCCTACTGAGAGCTCCGGACTCTTCAAATGTGTTATACCAATGGATCTTGGCTCCTGTGGTGCAGTATTTCAGGTGTGGCAAATGTACACTATGGGATTGTACTATGAATACAAAGTAATTTTCCTACAATGCAAAGAAATACACTCTTTGCAGACATACCAACTGCAATAGCACTGACATTATTGATGTTGTCAAATGCCCATGTGCTCTGGCATATCTTGGACAGACTCGCCAGATGGTCAAAGTTCAGATTTTACATATTTGCAGCAGGATAGGATACAAAACCCAAGGGGCTTCCCTGGTTGAACACTAAGATGGGTCACCCTGCTGAGAGTCTGAAGTGGTCGACTGTTGAGAAAAGTGATTGGTTTGGGTAATACATTCTCTGCAGCCTTTGACTAACTAATGGTGCTACACTGCAACATATGCTGTTAAACATACATCAATAATAACCTGTGAATATTCTCAAGTAATTACCCTTGAATGCAGTGTGCCTGTGCATGTTGGTGTTTCTACAATAATAAACACCTTACTCAAATATCATTCCATTCTTAAACATTATTTATTAAATTTTTTTAACATGATTCGCATTTATATAATTCATTCACATTCATGATTATACATTATATTATTTGTTACCTATCAAAACAGTACTCTTTCATGTACATTCTTTGTTTGCATGAACATTTTATAACCATCATTCATGAAACATTCAGAATGGTTATAAAATGTTCATGCAAACATAGAATGCACATGAAAGAGGACTGTGTTTATATATAACAAATAATACAATGTATATTCATGAATGTGAATGAGCCCGGTAATATTCACTGCCTTCATTGCCGCCATTGTCCCGCCCGCCTGCCGCAACTACATTGACCGGCAGCACCCGCGGCGCACACGCCGCCACCGCGACCACAAGCGCCAGGAGGTGCTTAAAAGGGATACCTGGCTCCGGTGGAGTGGGAGCCCGGTAATATTTACTGCCTGCATTGCCGCCATTGTCCCGCCCGCCTGCCGCAACTACATTGACCGGCAGCATCCGAGGTGCACACGCCGCCAGCGCGACCACCAGCGCCAGGAGGCGCTTAAAAGGGATACCGGGCTCCCGCTTCGTTTGAGCCCGTTCAAGCACGGATGAGGTCGGGACGGGGCCACCCCCTTTAATTCACCTATTAACCTTCGGGTTGTGTAGGAATATTTAGTGCCCACAGGTTGGACTACTAGACCGCCTAGGTATTATCTTCTCCGTTTGTATTCTTGTTGTTACCGACCAACGGAGCAGCTGTAGCTAACATTCCAATTCTAACTAACTCAAACAATGACTACTACCAAGATGGGAAAGGGTAGCTAGTTCATACCAGGTGGGTCTATTGTGGGCACATTGGATCAGTTTTTAACCAGGGCATCCTCTGTGTTGGCACATGAAATCGAAATGACCGAAAGGAGGCTCTCAATGGAGCCCGTTTTTGACAAAAGGTCATCAATGGGTTTGCTGGCTCAAGTGCCGTCACCAGTCCAACAACCATTCACTGATGTTGTGTTTTCGGGCCAAATTGTCGAGGGCAGTCAGTCACGTCAAGCTGCTGGTGGGTTGCCTGGTATTTCTACCAACACAGACGTCATATCAATTGACTTATGTACTTCGTCGCGAAATGACGAGCACCCCGGACCACCAGTTCCGAGACTGCAAACACGGTCTGCTTCCAGCTCTAAAATGGGAGCTCACCATCCGGGACCAGACCCAACGGTCGAGAGGAAGCGTGGAGGGGCTACACTGAAAAATAGAAAGGCGAAAATCCAGAAATGTTGCAACACGGGGGAAAGTCCGTCGATAAGAACTGTACCTAGTCCTGATGTACCCCAGCTTATTGATCATGTGACTATGGCTACACCAAGCATTGGAGATGTTTCCCCTACTGAGTTTGGAGAAGACTTTTGGGCCAAATTGGAAATCATATTTACAAAGGCATGTCTTCCTATCTATGACTTAATTCCATATAAGACATACTTTCGCACCTAGAACTACTGTTTGTTCCCACACAGGCAGAGGGTGGCATGCAGGTTGAAGGTGGTACTGGGAACTCGGAGGGGCTGCCTGGGCAAGCAAATGGAGTTTGTTACCCTTTAAATCCGTTTGCCCCTAATAATGTAGCTGTACCATCCGCCCCCACTGTATTACCTGTTGAGCTTCTAATTCAATCTAGCGACACTGCTGTGACTAATGATCAGGCAGCGAAAAGAAGTGTTGAGAATGGGGTGGACAGGGGTAGAGAAACAAAAAACTCCGACCAACAGCATCACAACCTATGATGTATCTAGGAGAGCATTACCATGTATAGATCTCCCTCCCGAGTCTATACCATATGTGGTGGTACTTACAGGGGTTCCTGTTTTGAGCCAGGGAAAAAAGAGGTCTATAGCGAGCTTAAAAAGAAATGCATCCACTGGCTAAATTACAATAGACCACTTCCAAGCCAGGTATCTAGTAACATCCTCTTTGCTCGACGAGTGGATTGGGTGGGGCATAGGGTAAAAATTACCCAGGGTGATTGCGTTGTAAGTAATTTTAGGAACAGATGGGCCATGGAGCATATCTGTAACTAGGTACCAGTATGTTCAGCAACGCAAATTCAATCACTTCCCCTAACTTATTTCTATCCGGCCACTCTCACCAATCCTAATTCTAATTTCACTAGAAGATCACAGCTCTGGGGGTAAGGGGAGATTCCGGGTTGCAGTGCCCAGGCAGGGTATGCTAACTGGAGGGGAGATACAAATGTCCCCCATGCATTGACAAGGTTTTGTCACAGCAACAGATTTAGTGTTTTGGACCAAGTAGACTGACGGTTGAGGAGTAGTTTGTCCCCATCCCACAATGCAGATGAAATGGATTTATTAGTAGCTAGGGAAGGTATGGTGGGTGTTGAACGCCCTATCACCCTACCCAGCCTACATGGGAGTGACAGTACTTTAGAGGCAAACTTGGGTAATGTTAGGGAAAGCTGCAGGAACAAGCATGATGGTATATTGCCGGGGGCCCCTCCTTTGGTAATACAGGAGGGTGTAAGTAGCAGGGGAGCCATTTCAACAACGGGAAGGGGCCACAATAGAGAGAAAAACGAAGAAGGGCTTAACCCTGGGAAGGCGGGGATGTTTATCGATGATTTACCAGGTGGGGATGCCAGTCGTACTATGGTTCAAAATAAATTTCGAGTGCGGGAGGAAAACGGTAATATTAATATTCTCTCTTGGAACCTAGCTCGGACCAAGAACAAATTATTTTGCCCAGATTGGGGTTTGTTTGTAGAGAAACATGATATTTGCCTAATGCAGGAGACGTGGGCTCTGGAAAGCAACCAAAGGAGAGGTTTTGCCACTTTTAGCATACTTGTCACAACGAAGGGCAGGGGTAGACCGTCGGCGGACTAAGCATTTGGGTGGGCACGCACCTGGGTGCTAAAGCAGAGCAGTTACAAACTAACTCTCTGGATATTCAATGTGTTCTCCTAACTCTCCCAGTTAATATACAAATTGCCCTAATTAATATCCACTCAAGGCCAACTCAGTGTGCGCAGGAATCTAGAGTCATCGATCAACTGAGGGACTATATACTAACTCTTGACCCTGAAACTATCTTAATCATAGGGAGCGATTTCAATTGCCAGTTTGAGCCTCTAATCAGTGCAAGTGCTGATGACCTAGATGATGAGGATCAGTATTGGCATATTCCGGAACCCCAGATCCCACCTGTTAGAGCATGGATGCTGCTGGTCCTCCAAATAAACTTGTTCACCCTGTCTGCTTCATTGAGGGCTTGTAACGGGAGGTTAAAATCGGACAGACCTGGCCTACCCTCCTTCAATAGAGAAGGGCAAAATTCTACTAGTGACTATATTCTGGTCGAATGTAGATCATGGGACAGAGTCATGGATTTTCAGATCCATCAGAGAAATGATAGTGATCATAACGCTCTAGTTATGACACTTAAACCAGGGAGTTGGGGTCTGTCCAACCCCGTAGCAGCGCCCAACCTAACTCCCCAACCTCTCCTGTTACTTAACAACAGGCGGAGAGTAAAATGGCCTCACATACAAGACTCCCCAAACAAACTAGCACACATATACCTGCAGGTCGTTCCATACCTCAGTGAAATGGCCGAGGTTGGGTTATCAGGTACACAGGTAGGCGTGGATGATAGGCCGATAGAAATACACAAACAGTTGACCACTAAGCTGTTTGGTGTGTTCTATTCGGAAGGGAGTAGAAAGGTAAAACCGGATTCAGATCATCCATGGTACAATGCAACTTGTCGTAAAGCCAAAAAAGACTTGTTGGATGCTGTAAAGGCTAAGGATATGCCTAGGATAAAACAACTTCGACTGAAGTATAAGCAGGTTATTCAATCTGAGAAGAAGGACTGGGAAGAAAACAGATGGGACGATCTTAGAACTGCCCTTCTGCGTAAGGACTCGAAATCTTTTTGGGCAATAGTTAGTGCAAGGGAGAAGGAGGGTAGGTCATCATTAGCGTTGGAACCCAATATAGCGCCAGCAGTGTGGGAAGCCCATGTTGGAACCTTGTATGCATATTCGGGCAATGATCAACCATCGACCTCAAACACAAGCCTCCACCATGAGTATCGATTGGTGGGGGTTCGGGATGATCCACCAATATCAAATACATGCCTCCACCATGAGCATCGATTGGTGGGGGTATGGGATATAACTCCTGTCGAGGTTGTACTTGCTATCACCAAGCTATTACCTAACAAGGCTCCCGGTCTAGATATGCTCCCAGGGGACCTATTGCGGTCAGAACCAAAAATATGGGCCCCATATCTTTGTGTCTTGTTTAATACCATTTTAAAGGGCATGGATCCGCCGGATACCTAGCATAGGGCAGAGATAGTTCCTATCTACAAAAAAGGTTGTCCTCTATTGCCATCTTAATATAGGCCTTTTAGCCTGATAGACATCACCCAAAAATTTATGGGACAGATTATTTTAGAAAGAGCCCAGACATGGGTTGAGGAAAATTAGATTTTAAGCCCTTTCCAGGCCGGCTTCAGAATGAGTACATCAACCATCGACCAGATATTGAGACTTCAGGTCCTGTACTGGAAAACGGTGAGTGTGGAGGGTGGCAGCATTTTCCTACCTCATCTTTGTAGATCTGAGGTCTGCATTTGATCTGGTCCCTAGGGAAAAACTGTGGAGAGTACTTTTAGATCTTGGTATTCCACCATACCTTTTGGATGTTCTAATAAGGCTTCATACCGAAACATATGCACAAGTGAGGTGCAGGAAGCTTGGAGAACTATCAGCCCACTTCTCAGTGAAAAAGGGGGTGCGCCAGGGGTGCGTCCTGGCCCCTACCTTATTGACCTTGTTTATTAACGGGCTTATAGACCATCTACTTGGCATCAAGACATCGATGCCCCAAGGTTAGGTTCAGGTCGGGTGCCCGCATTGATGTTCGTGGACGACACCTTGTTTTTGTCCAAGACATGAATGGGTATCCAACGTACCTTGGATGGCTTTGCTAATTTCTGTGCATTGAGGGGCCTGGAGATAAACTTATCTAAAACTAAGTTTATGATTTTTAATCCCCCCAGGCAGTCCCGCCCAAATCCAGTATTGAATGGAACTCCCTTAGAGCGAGTAAAAACTTTTGAATACCTAGGTATTATCCTTGTAGAACATCTGGATTGGGATACTCACCTAGCAAAGGCCGCTCTAAAGTTAACTCAAATGGCGGGTGGGATATCGAAAATGCACAGAGCCTCAGAATTTAAGCCAGCTGCCCCTGTTATTGAAATTTATAAAACACAGGCTAGAGTGGCTTCTGTCTATGGGGCAGAGCTATGGGGGTACCATAGGCCTACTGATCTTACAAGGGTAGAGCACTCATTTATGAGGAACCTGTTAGCACGCCGCTAGTACCCCTCCGGTTGGACCTAGGGCTACTCCCCATTGAGGAGGAAGTAGCACTACGGCCAATTATGTATTGGAGAAGACTGTGGTCAGTCCCTGAGTTAGCTGTCTATAAAAATGAGTTTAGGGAAGTTTGGGCTTATTTGAGAATCAAGAAAATACTGTGGTTTATGCACATTAAGGAAACCAGTAGTAAGATTGGATTACACAAGTTGTGGAGAACACCAGAAGTAGCGTGTTTGGAAATAACTAGGGCTGTTCTGGTTCACCACTACAAGGATTGCAACCTATTGACTCTTCAAGTGAGTTCTACAATAGGTAGACTGACAACCCAGTTTCTTCAAATAAAAGATGAGTATAAAAAGGAAGATTTCCTAGACCTGATTTATCCAGCTTTGGCGTGGAAACTATATATGCAATTCAGGATGGGCACTCTTCCGCTTACTTCGTTTACCAGCAAATGGCACAATAAAACAAACATTGAGTGCCCAGCATGCAAATACAAACTTGAAGATGAGATTCATATCTTGTTCTTTTGCCCTGCTTATCAGGCTCCACGTAAACGCTGGGTGGTACCCATCTGTAGAAACCTAGGCTTCAGACATTGTATTTTAGCTTGTAGAGTACTAAGGTACGACACGTATCCTACCATTGTTTTTGCCGTCTCCCATTTTTTGTACGGGATGTGGCACAAACACCGTTTTTTTTTTTACCTAAATAATCAAATGATTAAAATATCTGTATAAATTGTATGTATTGCATCGATAACTGAATTGAATGTTTAATTTGATTTTATGATGGGATGTATAGGCTACAGTTTTTAACTTTGTGAAATCAAGTGTATATATATGATTGTGATTGTCCTTGTATTGTCTCATACAAATTATTTGTGCCTTTCTGTGTATGCACGTATTTTATCCTGTTCTTTTATGGTCCGTCGTGACCGAAATAAAGTTATCGAATGGAATGAAGTATACAATGGTGAATCATAGTAAAACATTAGAATAAATGATAGTGACAAATGGAATGATATTTTATTAAGGGATTTAATATTGTAGAGATACCAACATGCACAGTGCACACTGCATTCAAGTTGAATTACTTTAGAACATTCACAGACTGGTGAGAAAATCATCAATAACTCTAGGGGAAGACCTTTTGTGTGTTTTGAATATGAGAGAGTGCCAGTGGGTCCACTAGTTGGACGCTGTTGGCAGAGGACTCAATACCTTTGATGAAATAACCATGCAGGTTGCTCTGCTTAATAGTGGTTGAAACAGAACATAATTACGTTGGTTGTTTGTAATGTCAACCATGTTTGGCTTAAATCCAATTTTCTCATTCTATGATGGTAAACAAGACTGTAATTGTAAATGTTTAGCATATTATGATATTTATTATTAACATGGACCATGAGTCTAGGCTCATGTCGACTGTACCTTCTGATGTATTGCAATATATCAGATACTGTATAGTTTCTCATTAAGTTTTCTTGAATTTTATGGAACTCAAGAAGCCACCTTCATGTACTTGTTTATATTGTATCATACCACACAAAAAATTCCCTCCTTATAACTATTTTGCTTCTGGGTAAATTATCAAGGTTGTCCCTGAAACTTTACATATTGGCAAAGTTTGCTGCATGTTTAGGGTACCTTGTTAACTTTTTAACAAAGTGTGCATATTTCTCAGCCTGCTGCATGGTTTACAGCAGGATGAGCGTCTTTGTGTATCTAGAACACTCATTTCCAAGCCATCATCGTTGTAGGAGGGTTTATCCCGAGTGGGATGCTGGCACTCTCAAGTCAGCATACCACTTCTTCATTATCTATTTGACCACAGCCGCTGCTGATTACCACTGAGCGGGAGCATTTCCAGTGATTATGAGGTAGGTCACTATGAGCCCTCCATTAGCCTTGTCAATCTATTTGGGCAGATTAAGGGAGAACCTGGTCGGCAGTTCAGGCTGGACTGTTCCCATGCGGAACAGGGTCATGACTAATCTGCATATGGCTGGGTTTAAACTGGAATATCATGGGGAGCAAAACAAGGATGGATTTAGGCCCAGATCTCTGTACTGGGGGGGATGTATGACATTGATCAGCTTTCTGTTCATCTGTTGTTGTTTTTGCATTTGTCACCACAAGTGGGACGGGTATGCCCAGACGTAGGTCCTGTGCTCTCCATGCCACTGGAGTAAAGCTAGCTTGGCTTATTAGAGGTGAAATCCTGAAACCAGTCCTAGGATGCTTGTTTCCGGTCCAGGGATAACCTGGCCTGGCAGTGCGGGCTAGACAGTTGCCATGGGGAACATGGTCAAGACTGCTTTGTAAATGGCTGGGTTTAAACTGGAATGACACGGGGAGCAGAAAAAAGATGGATTTAGGCCCAGATTTCTGTACTGTGGTGAATGTTTCTCACAAAGAACCCCAAAGGCACCAGAATCAGTTTGTAAGAAGGAATGAAAGATGTTGCAGCCTGGATGAGAGACAGCTGCCTAAAGCTGAACTCGCAGAAGACAGAGGTCCTCATCCTCAGACCCTCCTCTACCACGTGGGACAGAGCCTGGTGGCCCTCTGCCTTTGGAATCCCATCCACCCTGATGGACCACGCTAGGAAACTCAGCATAATTCTAGAGTCTTCCCTCACCTTGACCCGCCAGAGGAATGCCGTTGCCTCAACCTGCTTCAACTCCCTCCTCATCCTCCGCAAGACCTCCAAGTCGATCGCCCCAAAATGCAGAAAGACCATCACCCACTCACACATAACCAGCAGAATGGACTACAGTAACGCCCTCTATGCCGGAAACAACAAAACACTTCTACACAAGTTCCAAACCATCCAGAACACCACAGCCAGACTCGTCCTCAGAACCCCACGACACGAGTACATGACTCAGCACCTACGACACCTCCACTTGCTCCCCATCAATAAGAGAGTAACTTTCAAGCTACTCACCCACGCCTACAAATCCCTCCACAAAATCTGACACAAATACCTCAATGAAAAAGTCTCCTTCCATGTACCCAAAAGAAACCTCCGATCCGCTGACCTTGCCCTGGCAGAGACCCCGCACATCCGTAGAACCAGAGCTGGAGAAAGAGCTTTCTCCTACGTCACAGCAAAGACCTGGAAGAAGCTCCCAGTCAACATCAGATGCTCGCCCATGCTGCACACCTTCAGCCTTAAGACCTGGCTCTTCAACTGATCTGGAGCTGTACCCCGCCAGCGCCTTGAGACCCTCACAGGTGAGTAGTGCACTTTACAAACCCCTGATTGATTGATTCTGTCCATCAATTGTTCTTTTTGCATTTGTCACCCTGAGTGGGATTGGCATGCCCAGATGGGGTCCCATGCTCTCCATGCCACTGGAGTCAAGCTAACCTGGCTGATGAGGGTGAAACCCCGAAACCGGTCCTAGGATGCTTGTTTCCGATCCAGAGAGAATCTGGTCTGGCAGTTCTGCTGGACTGTTCCCATGGGGAACAGGGTCAAGACTGATTTGCATAAGGCTGGGTTTAAACTGGAATGGCATGGGGAGCAATACAATTATGAATTTAGACCAAGATCTCTGTACTGGGGGCAATGTTTGACACTGATCAGCATTCTGTTCAACAATTGTTCTTTTTGCAGATTAGTTCTTTAGCCATTAATTCTTCATTATTCAATTTTGTGCAGTGGATCTAATCCAAGATGCAAAAGAATTAAGTGGACGTGCTTCCAACAGTTTATTTCTGTGAGTTTGGCCATTATTTAGTCCCCTGTTCAAATACTTCCAAAACATAATCTTTTTGTTATGATGCTACTGGCAAACTGGTTCCACTATTCTCTTAGGAGTCATGCTTGCGGGAATGGTCACCAGAGACAAGCACATCTAACTGTCATTTTTTTACACCCCGGTGAATCTAGTACCTAACACTCCAGAGGGACATGCTGTAGCACCTGAAGGTCTTAAAAGTACTTTTCCAACTCTAGGTTAGTCACATTGATGAACAACAGTTCTCTATGATTATGTATTAACTGTCCATAGATGAGACCTGACACAGGTTGTTCAATACCCAGTCCTGATAATGACCCAAATTGATGTATTTGAATTACATACTTTTTTAAGAGGGTCGAAACATCGATGATTGTTGTTATTGCCTGCAGTGTAATTTTTCTATGCCGGGCATCTATGCACATATAAACATTAGCCCATAGCAGAAAGAATACGAACTGTGATACAATGGGTAGGCTTAATAAAGAGAATTGTAATGTTGTGATTTTGTGTTCCTTTTATAGTCACTTTTTAATGCACTGCACAAGCACTTTTGCACATAGGACTTTTGGAGCACCTTGTGTTTAGATTGAATGATTCATTGTCAATCTATTATTGCAGAAATATAGCATTGATGTAATCATTGATGTTCTCAGACCTACATGTTTTGGGACTTATTTCCATGATGAAGTTTATTTTTTGAACATTTATGCAATTTCAAGAATTTTGTTTTGATTTGACATAAATCAGAATCCAACAGGACTATGTTTCATATATCATCAGTTCATTCACACAAGCAGAAAAATTTCTCTTAGAAGCCTCTGCATTCTATTTTATTGACTCCACAATTATAAGTGTCGTCTGCATCGGACATCAGACTCAGCCCATACATTCTGACTATTTGTAGTAAAGGAGCCATATATATATTTAGCAGAGAATGGCAGGTGTAAAGGATTGTCTTGCATATATGTTTCACATTTACAGTCTAGCACGATTCTGTGCTGCCTAATAACTGCATTAGAAAATGTTTGCTAGCAGTGCTATAGTGTGTGCATACAAAACACTGCCAATTTGTCTTGAAAAATATGGAGGTGTAGTCTTTTGTCTTACAATGTATTGCATGCACAGGTCTTAGATTCCCATGCTCATAAATTATTGGATATTAATCATTTGTCGGCATGTGAATAAGTGCTGTCTTCAGCTGCAGTCAGTAGGGGAGTACCTGCTGGGCGGTGATGTGGGGAGGGGGAGGGGCAGGGTGGGGGTTAGTAATGTATGGATAATGGAGGTTTGCGGGTAAGTAAACATTTAAATAAATCAAACTAATTTTGTTGCGTGCACTGCATCCCCAAATGCAATGCAGTGCGCGCAACGAAACTCGTTTGATTTATTTAAATGTTTACTTACCTACAAACCTCCATTATCCATACATTACTAACCCCCACCCTGCCCCTCCCACTCCCCACGTCACCGCCCCGGCAGGTACTCCCCTACCGACCGCGGCTGCTGTTCTTCTCTGTGCTCTCTTGTCCTGTACTACTTTACCTTCATGTGAGTGAGTTTCCATTTTGTTTCTGAATGTGTGCTGTGGCACAGCATCATCAGTTTGATTATGCACTAAATGTATGTATTTGTGCAGTGCATTCCATTTGTTTTGCCTGCGTTTGAGTGCCATGGTCTAGACTTGCTTCCATGTTTCTTTGGCTATATAAGTTGGTTTGCCTTCAAAGACTAAATTGCTACTTCTCTTTAAAATGAATGTATTGAAAATACTCATTGCCTATATATATTGTCTTTTTCAGTCTTGACAGTGGAAAGGTGTTTGCATGAGTTATTGTGAAGGAATAAGTCACTGTACTTTGTAATTCAGTGTGTTGTAATTCACCAGCGATTAGATTAAGCATTAGCAGAAGACATCTTGTATTTAGAGATTATCTTGCCCGTTTACGGAATCCATTATGTATTTCTGTCGGCCATTTTGTTTGCCATGTGCTCTGTCCTACCTTCATGTTAACTGCTCTTGAAATCTACCTAGATGCAAGATATGTTTAGTCTCCTCTGCTTTGCACATGCTCAGTTGAGCATGCAGTTGTCTCCAACTTGTAACTGTCAAGATGTGTCCACCAGAATTAGCTGACTGTCAGCCCTTCCCACTTGTTGTTAGCACACTCTCTGTATGACCTTATATGTATTTGAAACCAACACTCTGTGCCTTGTACCGCCTTCATTTCAGCCCCTGTGTGGGTATAAAAGGACCAAGCTCCTTCCAGTCAGTGTGCTACCTCATACTATAATGTGAATGTAGTTCCACCTCATGAGGTTTAATAAACTCTGTCTTTTCTATTCCAGTTTCTGTGCCAAATTCTTACTATTGGTCTGAGGACTGTAAGCAGAGAAGGGCGAATCCCTTGCACTAGTAGGCCTGGCTGAGGCTTGCTACCACAAGTGACTTCTGTTTGTTAGCACTTTGTTAGAAAGTTGTCTTTAGTTGTTTCATACTTCACCAGTTATCTGTGTTTGGCAACTACTACTGTGGGGACATTTTAATTAAACCATTTTGCTGAAACATCACATTAATTTCTTCCTGTCCAGTTGATTCAGTGAACTTGTTAAAATAGACAAGCAAAAGTATTCTGGTGTAATGTAATGTACAGGTTGGCGCTCATACATTAGGAAACTAGATTGTTGTTTTCGCCATTAATTCAATTGTTTCATATAAGTATTTTTTGTGTTGTATTTCTTTATTACAACTTTTACATAACATTTCATCATGAAAACAAGGACTTCAGTCACACTTTACAGTAAATAAATAAGTTAAGAAGAAGCAGTTGTGACATAAGTCTCTCAATGAGTAACGAGAATATATAAATATATAAATAAGCAAATAGATAATGAGCTGAGAAGGGAAAGGAAGAGAAGGGGAAGGAGAAAAATGGAAGTAAAATAAGATCAAAGAGCTGATAAATATATACATAACAATAGCATAATATTATCAGTATAGATCTACAATAAAACATTTAAAATAGGAATTTGTAATTAGGAACATACACTTAAGTGAAACATACTTAATGGAAATTATTTCTAATAAGTCATTTTAGAACATTGAAATATGAAAAAACACTATAGGCCAAGTATGAATAAAAAAAATATAAGGGCTTAATGCGTCTTATGTATGGAAATATTTCACAGTGAGTTAGAGTTATGCATACTTTAATGTTGTTTATGGAACAAAAATAGCAGCTGATAATTCTGTGTGAATACTTACCATTCTCCAAGAGATATGAACTAAGGTAGTAGGAAAAGGATAGAGGAAGAAGAGAAAAAAGAGGAAAAAAGGGAAGGAGGAAGGGGAAGAGGGGAGAGAGATAGATATCATAGAGAAGAAAAAAGTATGAGAGGTCTCTTGTTGTAAGATTATTGCCCTATCATTGTGTGGAGTATAAAGTTTAATGAAGTAATGCTGAATATTACAACCTTGTTGTTATGATGTTGCGGAACCAGGGAGGGAAGAATGAGTAACAAGAGAGATTAAAATAGGAGGGAAAATAACACAAAAGTATAGAAATAAATAACAATATATATCTAAAAAAAAAGTGTAGAATGGATGATTTAAAACATTGTCAATCAAAACATATATAATTAGAGAACGGTAAGGGTGGATTTATGCACATGCATACCTACAGCTATATACACATACCTCCAAATGTGTGCATACATATACAGGTGCTAGAATGAAAAGTGTGGAAAAATATTCTCCAAAAGCGAGGAAGAAAATAGATATATTAGGAGGCATGAATTATTGGTCATAATTATCATTTAATTAACTTGAGTTAGACACTACAAAAGTTGATTATTATCGTAATTTCCTGGTCCTAAGAAGGGTGACCAAACTTGAAGAAACAAGTTTGTTTGATCCTGAAGGTTGTAAATGACACATTCATTAGATGCTGTATGGATCATGGCCACCATCCACATTTCGTGCGACGGTGGATTCGGTGATTTCCACTACCGCAATGTACAGATTTTTGCTGTGGCTAAAGCTGTGTAAAAGTTGACGTTGAGGTTTGGCGAGCGTTTGGGATTGACGCGTACCATGTCAAAGAATAGTGGCAGTAGTGAGTGGGAGCTTCAATGGAATAGTATTATGTAAAGTTTTACCCACATAAGCCCAAAAGGGTTGTATCAAGATACAATCGCTAATGATATGAGTTAAGTCACAAGCAGTATTGTGTAAACACAAAATGGGGCTGACCCTAGTAATGGGATGACAACGGGGAAAGTGAAAACACAAATTGATGAACATTGCAGCACTATTCGGTGTAAAAAATCTAACACCAGATTGACCAAACATTTCCTCGATACAAACCATACAGAATCAGACCTCAGATGGGTAGTCATAGAGGTAATGAAAAAACAGAAATCAGACATAAGCCAACAACTACATGTCAGAGAACAATGCTGGGTTTATTGGCTACGCCCATGGGAAACAGGACTCAACAACGAAATCCCATGGCTTCAACTATCTCGTTAAAACACTCCCTGTCTTCTAGTAGTCTATCGAATTAGAGGGTCCTCTCCTCTATAAATAACCACATTTGATGAAACGTCTGCACCCCTGTGGGACATGAGAGATCTATGTCAGCATGGCTGGCTCTATATAAACATTTTAAAGTAAAATAAACGTAAATAAAACATAAACTATCACCTCTCTGAAGAAACTCTTCAGTTCTGTAATCTGGTAAAATTAAATTAAAAAAATGGTCTCTTGGTCATTAAGATAAAGGCATATGCCAAGATACAGCCAGAATATCAGGCGATTTTCACCCTGTGTTTTTAAATATGAAATAACAGAAGTGGTGCCTCTTTAAACCACGGCCCGCTACTTCCATAACCTACATATGGGTATTTTTTCCGCCCATAACTAGGAATAGACTACTTCCTAGATTTGTGTAGAGGCAGGTTGACTTTTTACCCTTATGCGCATGTGCACACAACGTTCCAACAGAGCCGCTACACAAATGCGATCTCTGGCCTCTGCACGTGCATGCCTAATCACGCGCCTTTCATCATCAGGTAGAAGATTAGTGTAGTGCCTTTAACGCATGCACAAATTGGCACTTTTTTCACTCTGAGAGGGAGGGTTACCTTTTCTCACACCCAAGATCAGGCAGCCAGGCAGCGTACCGGCCATACACCGGAACTCACACAGGTGGTGACAATCTTCCTTCAATTAAAGACTAAAAAGTCAGTGCCTTGGAGTATAAAAACTCGCTCCCCTCTCACCATTATTCACCGGCGGGGAGGCAAAGAGGACAACTTTGGATGCGACTGCTGGAAGCGCTGAAGATGACAGTATGAGTATGAGTGTCACAAATGAATGAAGAAGCGTACTTTTACACTCGATGTGCATGTACTCACCATGAGGCATGCACTTGTATGAATGATTCAGGTACACAAAGCAGAAACATGTTGACCTTACTTACGGTGAGGGGATAATGATTTCCCATTTCACCGTCCACTTCTTTTATTACCATACATTTGATCTTTCATAAAATTGCCTGTAGACAAATGTAATGGTTTTTAGATCACTTTTCACCAAATCACGGGCCACCACTTAGCTTTAGAAGTGCATCCCTGTCTCCAGGTGTATGCCCGCCCTATATCAAACACATTTTTTAGAGGGCGAGGATGGCCTATGATGAAGCATGACACCAGGTGGAGTGTGAGGCCAGTCCTTCACTTTTTGGGAGATGCCCCCATTGGATTTGCATCTCTAGAGACCCTGTAGGAACCTGTAGGAACCATTACCAAGGACAGCCCCATTTTGTGTTTACATAATATATAGGAGGCTGGCTAGTCTCTAGGCCTCTATGTCCCTTCCTCAGTTCAACACTTCGGCTAGTGTGTGTGACAAGCAGTATTATCACATCTCCAGCAGTTTGCATGAGGAAGCAAGCCAGCTCTCTGTAACTTTGTTGGTGACCAATGCCAGTCATAGAGGATTCTGAAGAGACAACATCTTTATCTAGCTTCACGTGTGCCCTTGTTTAAATCATTTAGGATCTCTATCCACTCTTCATCTTTATATGAGATTGAAAATTTGGTCTGCCATCTGGTACATAACTTCTGTGATAGAGGTAGTGAAAAGAGGTGAAATGTGAGCGCATCATCTAAACCAGATATAACCCCTTTATATTTTCCTGAGGTGTTAAGATACATTACTACTGGTAAAGTCTGTAGCAGCCAAGGTTGCAATCTTAGGCGCCTCATCAAACAATGTCGGAGCTGTGTGTATTTCCCGAGTTTTAAGGTAGGTAAAACAAATTTCTCTTGTAACTGTGCAAACGCCTTGAGATCACCATCAATGAGGAGTTGATCTAAAGTATGAATACCTGCTATCTTCCAGAGGGGCCAAGATATTGTTTGTCTATTAATGCGTATGCTCGCATCGTCCCATAAAGGGGCTTTTCTATGAATACGGGGATGTGAACCCAGCAATCGGTGTGCTCGTTGCCAGGACCCACACTTAGCTGATAACATCGGATTAGTGGGGTCATTGTGACTAGTGCCCGGTCCCATATAAAGCGGATAGACCTGTTTCTGCTAATAAAAGATGTCTTCCTATATGCACCCATTGTGATACGTCAGGAGCTTGTGACATAAATAGGTTAATTGGGATAACTGTAATGCAAGGGCATAATGTTCCACTGAGGGTAGACTCATTCTTCCATAAGAACAATGAGCCTTTAATTTCAGTATAGCGAGTTCTAGCAGAGTTCCATATAAAGATTTTTATCTTAGAATCTATTAAATAAAGTGTTGTCAAAGGAATCTGAACAGGGAGCATACCAAGAACATATAGAAAATTTGGGAGAGTAACCATATTTATGGATTGAACCCTACCCCACATTGAGAGCCCTAATACTTTCCATTTTTCAAAGTTGCGTTGCATTTGTGTAATAAGGGGATTTAGGTAATCGATAATCATTCCTTCTAAACTTTTGTTCACTAAAATACCTAAATATTTGAGGTGTGAGGGTTGCCAATGAAAAGGAAACCCATATATGGCCGCTTTTGTGATCCCGTCGGAGATGGGTAGTGTTTCACTCTTGTCCCAATTAATTTTGTTACCATAGAAGGAGGCAAAATAATCGATGATTTGAAGTATGGAATTGGACAAGTCAGTAAGTGAAAGTAAAATGTTGTCCGCGTACAAATAGAGTTTCGATTCTCCAGTCGGAAGGGATATACTCGTAACTTTAGTAGCTTGGCGTATTGTGGCTGCCAAAGCTTCCACAGCTAGAAGGAAAGAGTGGGAAACTTTGACGGGTGCCTCTACGGATTGGAAAAAATTCAGACATAAAGCCCCCGCAATTTACCTGTGCGGTAGGATTATCGTATAGCAGACATATTTTTGCTATAAATTGTTCACCCAATCCAAATTTTTGCAGCACTTTAAAAATATATTCCCACTCGATACGGTTGAATGCCTTTTCTGCATTAAGTGATAAAGCTAGTGCGTCATTTTGGAGGCATTTGGCAGACCATAACGTGTGGGCTAAAGTGCAAAGATGGTTCCTGGAAGAGCGTCCTGGAACAAATCCGACTTGTGTATGATGGATCAAAGAAGGTAAGACTTTACGTAAACGAGAAGCTAGAATGCAGGCCAACATTTTGATATCACAATTTAATAATGATATGGGATGATGACTGCTAGAAAGTAAGGGGTCTCTTCGAGGTTTGGGTAATACAGCAATTATAGCTTTATTGGATGAGAGACCTAAGGAGGCCTCATGTTCTGCTTCCTGAAACACAGTATAAAGTGAACTAATCACCTCCATTCTCACCCATCGATAAAATTCTGAGGAGAAGCCATCTTCACCCGGAGCCTTATGATAAGGTAAGTTGGTTATTGCATACAAGATCTCTTCCTTAGTAATTTCCTCATCTAGTAATTTTCTGCTTTCATCCAATAAACAGATAGGGGTAGACAGGGTAGATTTGTCTTTGTAAGAAAGGTATCTAATTTATCACCTTCAAATTGAATATCAGCTGTGTAGAGAGACTTATAAAACAGAGCAAATTCATTAACAATGTCCTGAGGCCTAGTTAATGTGGTAGCTCCAACTGATTTGAAAGCCGGAATGGCCATGACTGCTTCTCTTTGTTGCAGTTGTGCTGCCAATAAACTCCCTGCTCTTTATCCCTGTTCGCAATGCCTCCCTTTCATTCTTTGTAGGGCATATTCTGCTTTAGATTTAAAAAGATTATTTAGGGTCATGCAAGCCTGTTCCAATAACTTACGATTCAAAATTATAGGATTGGCTGTGTACAAGCGAGTATAGGACACAATATTTTGTTTCAGTTCTTTTTGTTGGGTATCATTTTGTCTATTGAATTGCGCAGCATCTCGCATGAGCTGCCCACGTATCGTAAGTTTTGCAGCAGCCCATAAGATTCTGCCCGAGCCAACAGATCCTTGATTAAAAGATATGTAGTCTTCAAGATGAGATTTTAATAGAACGTTACCCTTAGGAGTTCGATACCATTGGATATTCATACGCCAGGGCTTGCGTCCTGGTCTGGCTAACCCAATTTCCGGTGAAAGTAGAACAGGGGAATGATCAGAAAGTGCTGCTTCTAAAATATGAATTCTTTTGTCAACTGCACCACATTTTGAGAAACTAAAAAAGTAATCAAGACAAGAAAGTGTGGCATTGGTAGGTGACATAAAGGTATATTCTACATCTGTCGTATGAGAAAGACGCCAATGATCTACCAAACCATTGTCTGCCATTCTATCATTCATCAGAGCTCTATCTTCCATGTTAGCCTTATCCAAAGGGCCTGTTTTATCCAAAACTGGGTCTTGTACCAGGTTCCAATCTCCACCAATAAGGAATTGTGAAGCACCTATCTCCATTAGAAGAAGGGTCAACTGGAGGAAGAATGACCTTTTCGCTCCAGTCAGAGCGTAAATTGAGCCGATGCAAATATGAGACTCACAAATTTGTAATTTGGTAAAAACGTACAACCCATCTGATTCTATCCACGTTTTTAACACTGTTACTGGAAGAGATTTACGAATAAGGATCGCTACTCCACATTTACGAGGTGGCTTCATTTCTGGATCCCCTCCTCTATGCATGCTGATGTGAATCACCTTTCCCACCCATTCCCTACGTAATTTTTCAGATTCTTTAGTGACAAGGAGAGCTATATTTGACTGTATATAAGAAACATTTTCTTTAAATTGTAATGCGTTAAATCATTAACATTCCATGTTATTACAAGAAGGACATGTGAAATAACCATGCCAGACGGTAAAGGAAGCAATCAACAATAAGTGTTCACTATGAATGTCAGAGTGTATCAAAATATGTCACAAAATATAAAATTTGTTAGATCTGTGAGAAAAGTATAATAGGAAGAAGAGAGAGAAAATATAAAGAAGGAGTAAAGAAAAAGGAGAGAAGAGAGAAAGAGGGAAAAAATGAATAAATGGTAAAGAAGACCCTGGTCCGCAACAGTAGTACTATGATCAATGAATTAGCCGAAGAAAGTTATAATAAGTGCTAACTGAGAGAGATAAAAGTTGTATAGAGCAGAAATTGAAAAGAAAATATTACGCAATGAGAAAGGGAGACAGGGAGGGAAATGCTAAGTATTAAATGCCACAGGGGATCTCAAACTTTTAAGCGCGGGTTCAAGGACACTGGAGCATCAATGCGAAGAGAGGTTCCATCAAGAGGACGGTGATTTAAGAGAAACAAGTCCTAAAGGGCAAAAACAATGTGCATATCTGAGCCATCACTGGTACTACCTAAAAGGAAGCGTTATGTTGTAATATCAAAATATAAAAAAATTTAACTATAATTGTGATCAATTGAATTAAAATGATTTTATATATATATATATTCACTGAAAAAACCATAGGTTATAGACCATATATAGTTAGGAATTAGCATTTACAAAACCTTGAAAATTCACTGAAAAAACCATAGGTTATAGACCATATATAGTTAGGGATTAGCATTTACAAAACCTTATTTTACTCACACAAAACCATTGAAATTCCATATATAGTCAGTTGTACTAACTATATATCGCGCACCCGCAATCCACTGCTGATCATGTCACATATTACATCATTCATGACATGGTCAGTGACATCACTGATGACATCACTGATGACATCTCAAATGACATCACTGATGACATCACTGATGACATCTCAATGACATGACTGATGACATCACTGATGACATCTCATTTGACATTACTGATGACATCACTGATGACATCATTCATGTGATAATACGATGAACTTCTTCAGACTCTAAAATAACCTTAGATACACTCAGTGTAAACAGACACTCACAGACTGTCACTCATCCATGGAGTTACTCACACACCTACTCAGTCATGCAAAGAATCAATTACACCTCCATTTCCTCAACTATACAGTTATACATACCTTACTTATTCAAACATATACTAACACATATTTACTCTCTTTTACAATCCCTGATACAAGTTCACAATGATCAATACAGCCACTCACACATTCACTGGCTCTTATGCACAGTTATTTATATATGTCAACTCTCACATGTACTGTGTTTTACATATGTTCTTACTTTGACATGTAGCACTCAGATATCCATTCACTCACCAATGCACTCAGTCAACCGCCCATACACCTGTTTCCACATGCACTTTTGAATCCATATATCTAGTGAATCAACTGCTTACACATCTATACACAGAGTCATACACCTCCCAGCCACCCACACACACACTCAGTCTCCCATACAAATACTTGGGCAACCAATCAATAACCCATATACTTACTCATATAGCTACTGATCAACACATGCAGCAGTTTACAGAACAACAGACATAATGATGCACAAATTAAGACAGTTTACTCACTAACCCATGCACTCAGTGACACACATTTAATCACTCACTCATACAGTCAGTCACGCACCTACTAAATCCTTCATCCAGACACTTATACATCCACTCATTCTTCAATATGTAAGACATTTGAGATGTCATCAGTGATGTCATTTGAGATGTCATCAGTGATGTCATCAGTCATGTCATTGAGATGTCATCAGTGATGTCATCAGTGATGTCATTTGAGATGTCATCAGTGATGTCATCAGTGATGTCAGTGACCATGTCATGAATGATGTAATATGTGACATGATCAGCAGTGGATTGCGGGTGCGCGATATATAGTTAGTACAACTAACTATATATGGAATTTCAATGGTTTTGTGTGAGTAAAATAAGGTTTTGTAAATGCTAATCCCTAACTATATATGGTCTATAACCTATGGTTTTTTCAGTGAATTTTCAAGGTTTTGTAAATGCTAATTCCTAACTATATATGGTCTATAACCTATGGTTTTTTCAGTGAATTTCAATGGTTTTTTAATAGCAAATATCAAATCCTTTACAATGTATTCTTCTTTAAATCGAAAAATATTTTTTACATGTTTTTAATCCAATTTTTTTAAAATTATTTTTATTGTTTCGCTCCCGGTACGCGAACCGGTTAGCTTCCCGTTAGCTCAATTCGGAGCCGCGACCCGGTCCGCGAACCGGTAAACGTTCCGTTTGCGCAACTGTCGCGTTAGAAAACAACATCGTGACGCGTCGCGTCAGCATGACGTTTCGCGTTTTTGCGTGATACGTCATATGACGTGCAACGTTAGCGTACCCGGAAGCGCAGCGGTACGCGAACCGGAAGCGATCCGCGGCGCGGCGCGGACCGTGTAACGTAAACACAGCAGGTCATGTGACTCGGTAATAACACTTTTCATTGGTTCATTTCACTTTTGGTTTCCTAATGATGTAATACTAGGTCATGTGATCTAAAATTAACACTTTTCATTGGTTTAGAACTTTTGCTTCTCCCAAATGATGAAAACCCCTCCTTCTTTCCTCACTCTGACTTTCATCTTGGTGAGAGAAAGACCCTTTATTTACATTGTGACATGGCTTCATTAGTAGCTTCAGCTGGTTCTAACCCACCACCTCCACCAAATCCAAAGAAGAGAGGACCACCTGCTGAAGTAATTTTACAACAAGAAGAGGAAGAACAGGAAGAGGAGGAAGAGGAGGAAGAGCCAAGGTTTTTGCCAGAGGAGCCCAGGAGGTTTAATCGAAAAGAGAACTACATTTGGCAATTCTTTAAATTTCCTGAGGGGCAAAAAAAAGTAAATGCACGCTACGTGTTTTGCCGTATATGCGGTGATAGACTGTCAAGGGGGACTGAAAAAAAGTACAGTTACGGCAATTATACTATGCATCGGCATATGAGTAGGTGGCATCCTAATAATTATAGTGCTGCCCAGCTACGTGATGAGCAACAAAATCCCCCTGCGATGGCAAGAAGATCGGTTGTTCCAGAAGTGTCGGGACCAGAGGCGAGGGAGATGATCCCAAACATTCAAATGTTGTTTGGGGAAGTGAAGCAAGTGTGCGTGCACTGCAACCAATTCATTTGCTACAGGGAAAGTAGCATCATTTTGATTATGAGAGCTATTGAAAATCATGTTTGCCCGAAACGCCCCAAAAAATAAATTCTTTTTTTTTTGTTGCTCCTGTTGAGCCCTTTACAATGGATCGTTTTCGTTTCCCCCCCCCAAAAAAAACCAAAAAAAATATAAAAACGTTCAGAAAATACAAAAAAAGTAAAAAACATGTTCAAAAAATACTAAAAACATATAAAACAACAAAAAATTTTTAAAAAAAGTTCTTTTCAGAACTACCTCCCCGTTATAAAAAAATTGGTAGAATATTTGGAACTCTGCCAACCTCTATTTCTTTTAGTTCGCTCCCCGGAGCGCTACCCGGTACGCGAACCGGAAGCTAACCAAAAAAATTATTTTTTAAAAAAAGAACAGTAAGTATAAGGGAAGGAAACAGACAGTTATGTGAAAAGAAAGACAGCTCTAGGGAGTAAACAAGAGATACTGTTACCCACAATCCACTGCTGATGATGTCACATATTACATCATTCATGACATGGTCAGTAACATCATCAGCAGTGGATTGCGGGTAACAGTATCCTTAGTTTACTCCCTATAGCTGTCTTTCTTTTAACATAACTGTCTGTTTCCTTCCCTTATAGTTACTGTTCTTTTTTTAAAAAAATTTTTTTGATCAGTCAGAAACAGTAAAATTAATAGAAACAGAGAGAGTGAACAAGAGTGAAGAACTATGGTCCTCCTCAGCCACCCTCAGAAAACCAAGGGGGTCAAGATACATCTACCGTGCCCCCTTCTACCCATTCTGAACATTATTTGCCCTCCATCTTGTATCTTGATTCGACCGAAACACAAAATGGTGGACTCCCGTAACGCTGCTGGTTTGCGAACCGGGCCGCTTCCCGGGAAGCGGTCCAAAAAAAAAGGTGGGAAAGTAATTCACAGACACTAAGAGTAATAGAGACGGAGTGAGTGAACAAGACTGAGGAACTATGAGAAGAGAGGGACTGAGAAAAAGAGTGGAAGGAGTTGAGTAAGTAGGTAATAGAGAAAGGAATGAGGAAAGTAGCAAAGGCAGGAAACTGAGGGTTAAAGAAATGAAGCAGTGGAACTAATAGTAGGTGAATGTGATAGAAATGTAACGAAAAGAGTACAAAATATTTACCTTATAATTGCCGTTAAATTACTCACTTTTTGTTTTTATACTTTCAATCTGTGAAAGAGAGAACCAACATTTGAAAAATATTAAAACATGTATTTAAAAATTACAAAAGACAAGGGAAAAGATTGAAGGACAAATAGTTTTTCAACAACTTTGACACTGACAGAAGCTTCTGCTTCTCCAGGCCCCCTACACAGTCCTAAAGATATACATTTTAAACTAACAGTATCTTGATGCAGATGAAGTGAGGCCTATCTTAAAACATGGTGCATCTTTTGCATTGCTCTTGTTTCAGAAAAGTGTCGCTTCAGGATGCCAATAACATGTCTCCTATCCAGAGGTTTGTTTGAGGTGAGGCCTACTCAGAGTTCAAGATGAGATTTACACTTGTTGAAGTGTACAGAGGAGATAATATCTGTGAAAGTCTACCAATGAAGTGAGTCATGTCCACTGCACTCTTCAACAAAGTACAAACCTCCTATGTTTCCCTGGACAGACCTAAACTTGATCTGCACAATGTGATTCGTAATGATAGGAAACACAGGTGATGTAATTGAAATACGTGCAATTTATTTTGCTCATTTCACAATCACATCACTTGTGTTTCCTTTGCTTAGGTATCTCATTGTGCAGATGTAGTCTAGCATATGAAAGAATACGCAGAAGTGCAGCACTGTATGCAACACCTTTGACACTTACAGAAGCCTCACCTTCTCCATGCCTCCTACACAGTTCTACATGTACATCATAAATGCAAACAGTACAGAATTAATTATACATGTTAAATGGTTTATTTTTGCTGTTCTCAGAATGTATCAAATTTCACTAAAAACAGTGACTTGAAGGTATTCATCATGTAACAGCGGGGAAAAAAAAACACAATCAAAATGATTGTGTTTAAAAAACCCATACAACATCAGAAATCAAAATTCAGAACTCCTTAAAGTTAACTTACTTTCCATGACGTCCAAGGATGTCCTATGAACAGCTTACACTCTTTTGTGCTGTTATTACTTTCAGCCCGCCACTTTCTGAAAGAAAATCTCCATCGTTTTTAAAAACACGTTACATGCAATAAATGACTTCTTGCTCTCTACCACAATTTTCCACAAGGCCAAATCTGGTCAGAGCCATTTATAACTCTTGGATTTCTTGTAAGCCAATCCCGTCATTTGGCATTTCCGCAACTTTCAGAATTAAAATGTTGAAGATCATTTTCACAATCCTGGAATAGTAATATCTTCCCCTTCTTGCTCAGTCATGTTCTACATTTCCTATGACACTGATACTGCTTACTATGAAGCAGACTTACACTACCTCTATGACTACTACAATTATTGAATTCTCTACATCACTTTTAATCACAAAGCAAAGTAAAACAGTAGACAGCATTGCAGACTTACATTGCCTCTACTCCATGTTTTGATTGGCTGCTTCAATTAGCTTATAAAAAGAAACAGTTTTTCTGAACTCATTGAAAGTGCACGTATTTCTTCATGACGTCCAGTCCTATGGTTAGAAGTTATGTCTCTGAACTACACTTATCCTCAAGGCCAAATTGTGTAGGAGCCATTAGAACTTCTTGAAATTCCACAGAGCACATCCCGAGATTATTTCCCTAAAATGTTGGTTTTAAAAACACCAGGTAAGAGTTTTTAAGGTCATACGGCAATTTTTTTTTGAAAATTAAAACAGAATCATTGCAGAATGACCAGCCATTTCTAGACTTTAAATAAACTGTGTAATGTCCTGATGTTATTGAAGGGCCGTCATGATATATAATTGCTGCAGTTACAAAAGTCCTTCCTGATATTGACAACTGCGAAGCTACAACATTTTTAATTAAAGTTGTCAATTTTGTTCCATCAGGCCTACATCGTTGGAACATTAAAATGACATACTGGCCATATGTTCGTATAAATAATGTGGACATCATTTCAGATTTACATTGGCTACACTCCATGTTGTGATCAGCTGCTTTTACTAGCTTATTAAAGGAGACTGATTTACTGTCTGGCAAAGTTAAATATATAAATCTTTCTGAGTCTACACTAGTAGTACTTGATACCATACAGTTCTCGCAGTCATGCTGCCATTGATAAGAAAGCCCAATCAGGTGATCTACATCTACACCTTCAGCATGCAATACATCAAGCATATACATTAAAAACTCCTGACAATCTTGCTGAATATTTTGAGAGAATTGTGTTTGGCCTGAACATCTGTCTAACAGATTTCGAATTTCAGACACACTTTCTATGTTTCTTCTATCAGTGCTACATTTCTCTAACACAGAATTTAACAAACTGCAAAATCTTTGATCAGAATTGACCACAATCTCTTCTTTTACATTTTTTAGAGAAAACAAAACATTAACCACTACATTAGCATAGCAGTTGACACCAGAACTGTTTTCAAACTGAAAACCAACAACATCTTCAACAGAATCCTTTTTGTTTCTGCTTGTAATTTTAGGTTCATTGACTTTTTGTCTTTTTGCTACAACCTCCCCAGTATTGTTCTCATTTCTTCGTTTCCGGCCTACCACACGTTTCTCAAACAAAGGATACTGAGGCAAATGTGGCGCATACTCTCTTCTTAACCTATTGTATTCCTTAACACAATCTAGATCCGCACAAATGTTTGTGACATCACACTCAATCAAGTACAATCCCGATAAAGTTCTAACTCGTGACAATGCCACATATGCCATACCCTCCTTGAACACAGAACTGCCAATATTCACCAATGCACTGTCTACACTTAAACCTTGCGATTTATGGATTGTCACTGCATATGCCAAGCAAACAGGAAACTGCTTACGGCGAACATATAAGTCTTTTACAAGCAAAAATCTAGCAGAACAACGACCAATTAGCTGTACTTCCTCAATGCCATCAAATTTAATTTTTAAAAATTCAATTCCATCTCTATTTCTGTATTTCACAAAATCAACAACATTACCCATTGATCCATTTACCAGACCTCTTTCAACATGTAAATTCCTTCTTAAAATTATACGGCAGTTCAAGCACACATTCAGAGTCTTTTCAAAACCTGCAGTTTTAGATATACTCTTCTCTAATGAATCCAATTTTGTTTTCAGATTCTCAGACAAAATAATTGTTGATCCCATATGCTCTACTCTATCAATAGCTTCCAGTTTCACAATCTCTTGCTTTTCTAAATGCAACATTTTGTTGTTAAATTTGGCACATTCTGCAAGAGTTGGCATCAAACATATTCCAGATTTCTTCTCAGTAATTTTCTGAAAAATATTCTCAGGCACAACATCTTGTTCTGGATATAAATTTGACAGTAATCGTGCATGTAAAGCTTCTTTCCCATGCTCGGTCACTTTTCCAATTCTAACATCTTGTAGAATAGTCTTGTAAACTTCATCCTTTGCCTGACGCATATTTTCATGCAGTTCAGCATAATTGAAGTTTAACCATATATTGACGTTGCCAATGCTGCCTAGGCACTTCCTGGTATCTTCATGCGTGAGCATTTTGAACACAGGTTGCCCTTTCACTGGTGTCAGCTGCAGAAGATCTCCGAAAACAATGATGTGTTTGCCACCAAATAACACATCATACTCTGTTTTGAGAACTTCTTGCATCCTCAAATGCACAAAGGCAAGCATGACATTGGAAACCATGCTTACTTCGTCAATGATAAGAAGTTTCATTTTCCTCAAGATTCTTGAAACTTCAAAACAAGCATCTCCAGATAGCTTGTGATATTGTAATTTGTTGTCATGCTCCACTGGCAGCATCAGTAAACGATGTAAAGTAATCCCTTTAATATTATGTGCTGCCAGTCCAGTTGGAGCAGTGACAACACAAGACAGCGATGACTCTGTCCTTTCCTGCAAATAGCATGAAATTGCTTTAATGAGGAAACTTTTTCCAGTTCCCGCTTCTCCACTCACGTACAGTCGGACAGGCTTCAACGACGTACATGAGCACTCTTTCTTATCATGACTTAATCCATGATCAATTTGCATGGTAACTTCGTCATATATTTTCCTCTGCTCAACGTTGAGTTGTCTTTCCAACTCTTCTAAGTTAACCGCATCCTCTTGAGCATGTGCCATGGCTCTTTCCACTTCATTCATAGCAGTGGCAGCTTCATTTTCAATAACAGGTCCTCCTAGTGGATCCTGACTCAATGAAGCAGAACTCTGACTGTCCTGAGAACTGTCTCTGGCAATCTCGGCTGCAATCGTTGCTTCCTGCTCAATTTCCGCATTCAACATTTCTACATATTTGGGAAAAGCAGGACATTCTATGGTCTCCTTGGCGGCATTGAAAGAGTCTTCGTAACAGAGGAAATCTCCAAGCAGTTCCTCTTCTGCACGCCAAGGCTTGAAAAGTTGCAAAAGTGCTAAATAGAAAAACTCCTTTTTTTCAGGAGATTCGCCACTCAATTTTCGATGGTTTACCAAGTGGCATTTTCTTTGCTTGACCAGACATCCCTCACTTCCTATTACAGCATACACTCCTTTCTCAGTATCTTCTTTGATGTTCCTCTTGAATATGTAATTTTGCAGAACCTCATACAGACAAGCATTCTCGAGGTGACTGCTTCGATTTGGATAATATGTATCCAACATGTTTGTCTTCAAAATGTCGGTACTGTTTGGCTCCTTTTCCGCCAAATACTCAATTTCCCGCACAGGTTTGAGAACTCGATTATGCGTTGCTGCAAGACCAAGACTCGCCCAAACGATACTCCTGGACTTGGCATAGAGACTTGCTGAAGACAACCGGTCAGAACATTCGTACGCTCCGATTTATCGATGCGACAACATCTTCAGACTGAAACTGTACAACTTCTTGCTGAGGCTCTTTTCATGGGAAATGTCCTCCCACATATCCTTCAATTCTGTCTTCTCTTTTTTGGTGATGTAAGACGTCACATACCGAGCCACAGCCATACAGTTATCAGCCACAAACTGTATATCCATGTTAGCATTCCACATGGACAAAATCACCGGGTTGTAGTCGTTGATGTACTTGGACTCTTCGTTCCTCTTCAAATTGTAAGTGTTTTTAGGTGATTTCTTCATGACATTGTGTCGCAGCGAAGACATCAAACTGTTTACTCTTCCTTTAGAAATCACCGGTCGTGGAAAGCCGAAACGACATTTAGTGTAGAACTTGTCCTTGTTTCGGAATTTACGACGACAGTACTTTCCACATCGATGGCTTTGGAAACGCAGAACTTTTTCTCTTAGGCTTTTCTTCTCCTTTGCGTTTGGAACAGCACACGTAGAATACTGTTGGATGAAACTCATCACTGAGTCTTCTGGATCCGTTCCAAATTTAGGTGCATCCTTGATCCACAGCAACATATGTATATGAGGAGCACCTCTTGCTTGGTACTCCTTTCTCCAGAAGAAATCCAACACCTCTCCAAGAGGTGGATTCTTCTTATTCATGATGAAAGACATCATAGCTTGAAATCTATGATTGAAGTACCTACATACATTGACTGGATCCAAAGAGCACAGTTCTCCGGGTGTCTTGAATTCGATGTTATCTACGTTAGCATTTGCCTCTCGTAGAAATTCAAGTAAGTCTTCCCAGCCATACTCGGCACAGCTCAGAGTGAGGAACCATGTGGGAGTACCTAAGTTCCTCAACATACATTTTAAATCACCATGACGACGGTACCAGTACTCATTAGTACCACGCTGACACGCCATGAGATTAATCAGGTGAGAATCCAAAATACTGTCTTGGACATTGACTTTATCCATAAAGTCACTTGCCGAGATGTTTTGCATGTGTATACCACTTTTCAAGATGTGGTTCACTGCATATGACAGTCCAGACAGATCGCTTTCAAACAGGAGATGAAACAAATAAGGAATGCATAGTCGAAACCTAGCATCTCCTGCATACAATCGCAAAGTCCGGTATTCAGAAGCAGGAATTTGATGAGGTCGCTCATCATATCTTCCTCCCTGACCTGTTGGAAAAAGCTGTGGGAAACACCGAGCTTCCAAACTTTCCTCCCAAACACTAATGGGACTCCCTTTGGCTTGTTTCATTTGAAACAACTCAATAGCATTCCCCATGACTTCCTTGGAATGCAAAGGATGAACACTATAATGTTCATATATTTCTTCACTAGTAGAGGGTTCTACTTTCTCAATTTGACCAGCACACAAATCGCTATCCTCTTCCTCACTTACTTCCTCTTCTGCAACATATACATTCTTATAGTATTTATTATTTTTTTTCAAATACAATGTTGCCTTTTTAACTTTCCTAACATCTACTAAATCTTGCCATATTTTCTTATTCTTTGTCGGAACCCCATTAACTAAGATAACCAGAGGTTCCTCTTCCACTTTTTCTACTCCAATTGTGTTAATGTTTTTCTTCAAATCTAGAGGCAAATAAACAACTCTTCCCTTTAATCCTCTCTGTAAATCTGATGGAGGCAATTTCCCTGTCTTTGGCTCCATTCTTACAATAGCCTGAAAGGGATGGATACTTTGAATCAAAATAGATTCATAAGTATTTAAATCCTTCAATTCAGAAGGAATCTCAACCAATTCCAGATTATTATGAACTGCTCTAGCAGGCATCTGGTTTTGATTCAATTTGCAACAACAATAAGTACACACACGTTGATCCAATCCCAAATCAAAACAATTTTCTACCATCAAGTATGTTGTGAAATCCTTCCATTCACTATTATTTTCCCTTTCACTTTTTGCATATAAATCCACTAACTTAGTCTGATTCTTATAATAAGTGCGTCGACAACACACACAAGTGAAATTAGGCCTCTCACTTGATTTCACCTCAAACGTCGCAATTCCCCTCTGGAAATTATCTGTACTGGAAACCTGTACACTATCTTCCACATGACCCTCTTCTTCTTGCTCAATTTCAACATTCTCCTCTTTACTTCCAAAGTAACAAAACTCAATTTCTTCACATATATTCTTCACATCTATTTCAGAACCATGCAAAAGAGCAGCGCATAATTGTTTAAGCATAATTGCTGGACTCTTAGCATAATACAACATTCTAACTAATTTCCTCACTTTATTATGATGCACTGCTAGCATCCTGAAATGATGAAAAACACTCTGGCATACTCTCCTGGAAAGACAAGCCAGTGAATGACCATGCAAACCTGTCACTTCTCTTACTCTGCAAGGATCTAATTCTTGCAACAACCTTATTTTCTGCTTCAAACTTTTCTTATTAAATGACCGTACAAAATCACAAAGCAAATTGATGGAATCCTGTCGCACACTGCAAATACTACTACACTTCCAGGTGTACACAGGACCCTTAGCACGTCTTCCTAAAACCTCATTACCTAACACCTCTTCTGCCTCTGTTGTCACAAGTTTTTCTTTTTCAACTGGACAACCATCTTTCACTTCATAAGCACGACCACTGGTGTCAACTGCATGCACCAAATCATTATCCTGGAAATAACTCTCCTCATTAAAAAATGCCTCACAGCTTGAACTATGCATCCATTCTCCAGAAAAAACTTCACAAAAATTACTACGATTAACTATTCTCTTCCATCTACTATTTCTTTTGAAATCATAAATTGCCTTGTTTAGCTTCCTAATTCTATTGATTATCAAAATAAATAACTTACGTTTAATTTCAAATGCCTGATCAATAACTTTCTCAATTTTTTTTTTCTCTTATAAAAAACCAGTTTCTGTTGACCTTTCTTAATATTTTTTAACAAATTGCCAATTATCCTGTTGCGGAACATTCGTTTACGAATCTCCCTAAACTGTTGTTTCCTTCTACTATCATGCACAGAGTTATCTCTTGCTCTAGCAGTAACATTTTTCATTGGCCTTTCCTTTCCATTTGAATTCCTTCTCGTTTTATGGACTGAAACATTTTCTGTAGTAATATTTTTTTTACTACACATATTTCTTATGAAATATTTTGTGGTCTTACCCGGTGCTTTCTTCGTGACTTGACAAATCTTTTTGTTAGAGGACTGCTGCTCATTTTTTTTCACCTGCTGTCTTTGACGTTTTGCAGCCTTTCTCTGTCTTTCTATTGTAGGCATGGTGAAATCTTGAAATGATCTGCAGTTGAATCTGTGGTAAAATATAATAAAAAATGTTATTAACCAGTATTACCAAACAGTAAAACAATAACAGTGATCAAAAACTTAACACACTACTTGACATTTTAAATAGAAGATTTTTTAGTCCTTGCAAATTTACAATACAGAAATACCAGAAAAGAAATGACATTTATATTTATGTTACCTATGCTATTTTATATGTGAATCTGATCTAATTTTATGAGCATATTTTAATATTTTATTGAAGACACTACACATAACCTGCTTTTGAAGGTGTCTTTATTTTTAAATTAAACGGTTTACCTTTTTACTTTTTATTAATTATAAATTTTAAAAATAAATGTTTATATTTCCATAGGCTCAAGCAGGTCAGCTTCCCATCCTATGTCATATAATTCGGACAAAACTGCATCCTCATCACGCTCGTCTTCATCCTCAGGATTTAAATCATCCAAGGGATCAACATCCACTGATGTTTCAATTACAAGTTCAATGATGAGGTCAAAATCAACTGATTGCAGATTGTCGCTCATGTTGAGGTTGTCTTTATCTTTAAAGAAAGATAACAACAATGAGATGTTGCAGAGTAAGAGACAAATCTCAGAGATTATAATAGTAAAATTGTTTAACAAGAGTAACATTTTGCAGCTATTATTTAGCCATATCCAGCGATGCTGAACAGGTGAAGCCTATGTCTAATTTTTCACTGAACAGGACTCATCTCTTCTTAACCTTGGATAAGCCTCACCGACTCTGTGTCCCCTGCACATACTTAAATGTAAAGGGGCAGATTTATGTTAAATGGCACATCCCCAGGCATGCACCAGTTAACGTGCACCACTGCTCTGCCACCCATGGTGTGCCGCATTTACAATCAGATAGGAGAAACCTGCGTCAAAACCCTGCGCCTGCTTGAAGCAGGCATAGGTCTTGACGCAACATTGTGGAGATGGTGCACCCCTGAGCGTTGCTGGAGCTGCATCGCACTTGCAATACAACTCCAGCAATGCGCCACCTTAACGGCACAGATGCGTCACGTATCTGTGCTATTTTTGCCCCATGCTGCGCCGCATTGTAAATGCAGCACACCATGGGTGGCGGAACAGCGGCGCAGGATGACTGGCACATCCCTAGTGATGCGCCAGTCATCATAAATCTATCCCTAAGCTTCTTATCTTGTTAGAGATGAACTGCCATATGTATCATCAAAATATTTTGCATTTCCTAAATAGCGAATTTTAAGGAATAAATAGCGATTCTTTACCATTCCTAATTTGCGATGAGCAAATTGCTAATTGCAAGTTACCCATTCATTTCCATGGGCTAGGAGGCTCATAGGAATGAAGGTTTAATTTGCGATTAGCAATTTGCTCATCACAAATTAGGAATTTTTCCAAGGGTGCAGGGGTGTCTCAAGAACACCCTGCTGCACCCCTGAAAAAGAAATTTGGGGGCATATGGCACACATACATGCCCTAAGGGCATGTGTTGCCGTCATATGGGACCTTTTGTTTTTTTTAAAAAAAGCTTTTTGAAAAGAATTCACAAATTACCACCAATTTACCACAATAGTTTCCAAATCCTTAATGTCATTTTTACATATTTTTTGTTTGATACATTGCATTTAAGTAGTCACAAAATTTGCAAATCCTTCAGTGCAATTGCAAAATAAGGAATAGCAAATTTTGCTACTCCTTATTTTGCATCAAACTTGTTTGATACATACCATTTGTCTAATTTACATTTGCAAAGGCCGAAATTCGTAGAATTTTGATCTTTGCGAATGCTAATTAGCTTGATACATATGGCCCCAAGTGAGGCCTGTCTTGCGACATGGTGCATCTTTTGCATCACTGCTGCATTGGTTTCATGTGGTACGTTTTTTTTACACCATGACACATCTGCCTAAATGCATCAATTTGTAATTTTGTCGCCTCATAGCAAATCACCACCCCCTTTTCTGTATCGTTTTTGGCCACTATAGGTGTGGCAGGGTATACTCAGACATGAGTCCCTTTCTCACTGCTCCATCAGGATTCAAGCAAGCCGGGCCGAAGAGGCTGAAATGCCAGAAACCGGTCCCCGGTAGCTTGTCTCCTTTCTGGTGAAGAATTGGCTTGGTAGTTTGGTCTGCCCTGTTCCCATGATGCACTGGGCCAGGGACAGACTAATTTGCATATAGCCAGGTTCTGAGCTGGGATGGGGCAGTGAGATAAATAACGGTGATGGATCAAGCCCTGATCTTTGGACTGGGTAAGAGTGGTCTGCTTAATTCAGACACTCTGTTCATCACCACCCCCTTTTCTGTATCGTTTTTGGCCACTATAGGTGTGGCAGGGTATACTCAGACATGAGTCCCTTTCTCACTGCTCCATCAGGATTCAAGCAAGCCGGGCCGAAGAGGCTGAAATGCCAGAAACCGGTCCCCGGTAGCTTGTCTCCTTTCTGGTGAAGAATTGGCTTGGTAGTTTGGTCTGCCCTGTTCCCATGATGCACTGGGCCAGGGACAGACTAATTTGCATATAGCCAGGTTCTGAGCTGGGATGGGGCAGTGAGATAAATAACGGTGATGGATCAAGCCCTGATCTTTGGACTGGGTAAGAGTGGTCTGCTTAATTCAGACACTCTGTTCATCACCACCCCCTTTTCTGTATCATAGCAAATCTTTTGCACTGCCGCTGCATCATAAAAGTGACGCACAGTGGCACAAAAGAGGCATACACCTATCATAAATCTGTCCCTAGCATTTTAAATGATTAATCCAGGATGACGATAAGGTGTGGCCTATCCAGAGGTTTGTTTAAGGTGAGGCCTACTCAGGATTGCAGATTAAAGTTACGCTTGATGAAGAATACAGAGGAGATAATACATGTAAAGGCCTACCAATGAAGTAAGTAATGTCCACTTTATTGCGCCAGTCATCATAAATGTATCCCTAAGCTTCTTATCTTGTTACAGATGAACCACCATATGTACCATCAAACTATTTTGCATTTCCTAAATAGCAAATTTTAAGGAATAAATAGCAATTCTTTACCATTCCTAATTTGCAATGAGCAAATGGGTAATTGCAAATTAGCACCGCCGCTGCATCATAAAAGTGACGCACAGTGACACAAAAGAGGCATACACCTATCATAAATCTGTCCCTAGCATTTTAAATGATTAATCCAGGATGACAATAAGGTGTGGCCTATCCAAAGGTTTGTTTAAGTTGAGGCCTACTCAGGATTGCAGATTAAAGTTACGCTTGATGAAGAATACAAAGGAGATAATACATGTAAAGGCCTACCAATGAAGTAAGTAATGTCCACTTTATTGCGCCAGTCATCATAAATGTATCCCTAAGCTTCTTATCTTGTTACAGATGAACCACCATATGTACCATCAAACTATTTTGCATTTCCTAAATAGCAAATTTTAAGGAATAAATAGCAATTCTTTACCATTCCTAATTTGCAATGAGCAAATTGCTAATTGCAAATTACCCATTCATTTCCATGGCCTAGGAGGCTCATAGGAATGAAGGTTGCAATTTGCGATTAGCAATTAGATCATCACAAAATAGGAAATTTTTCAAGCGTGCAGGGGTATCTCAAGAACACCCTGCTGCACCCCTGAAAAAGAAATTTGGGGGCATATGGCACACATACATGCCCTAAGGGCATGTATGGGCGTCATATGGGACCTTTTGTTTTTTAGAAAAAAATGCTTTTTGAAAAGAATTCGCAAATTACCACAAACTAGAAGTTGGTGGTAGTTTCCAAATCCTTAATATCATTTTTTACATATTTTTTGTTTGATACATTGCATTTAAGGAATCGCAAAATTTGCAAATCCTTCAGTGCAATTGCAAAATAAGGAATAGCAAATTTTGAATTAAGGACATTTTAAGTCATTTCCACATGTGCAGTGTTTTCAAATTATGATTTGAAAATCGTTTTTGGGGAAAAGTAATGGTTTGCAAATTTATGACAAGGACATAATGGTGTATGCTTCTCTATAAGGCATTTCAGTGTCTCTGATGTCATTTTTCCCATATTACATTAATACACCTTTCCCCATGGAGCACATTCCTTGTAAATATGCTCCCACCTGTGCATGGCGAATTTAGATTTTGACTGTTTGAGTCACATAGCCATGTTAAAAGTGACCCAAAAAAATTGCAAACGTTTTAAAAAAACACATTCATGTGTCTTAAGGACATTTTAAGTCATTTCCCCATGGACAGTGTTTACTAAGGGGCGCAAAAGAGGCATACACCTATCATAAATCTGTCCCTAGCATTTTAAATGATTAATTCAGGATGACAATAAGATGTGGCCTATCCAGAGGTTTGTTTAAGGTGAGGCCTACTCAGGATTGCAGATTAAAGTTACGCTTGATGAAGAATACAGAGGAGATAATACATGTAAAGCTCTACCAATGAAGTAAGTGATGTCCACTTCATTGCGCCAGTCATCATAAATGTATCCCTAAGCTTCTTATCTTGTTAGACATCAACCGCCATATGTATCATATAACTATTTTGCATTTCCAAAATAGCGAATTTTAAGGAATAAATAGCGATTCTTTACCATTCCAAATTTGCGATGAGCAAATTGCTAATTGCAAATTACCCATTCATTTCCATGGGCTAGGACGCTCATAGGAATGAAGGTTGCAATTTGTGATTAGCAATTAGCTCATCACAAAATAGGAATTTTTCCAAAGGTGCAGGGGTGTCTCAATAACACCCTGCTGCACCGCTGAAAAAGAAATTTGGGGGCATATGGCGCACATAAATTTTAACAACATTCCTTTACCTCAAAAACGATTTTCAAATCATAATTTCAAAACACTGCACATGGGAAAATTACTTAAAATGTCCTTAAGACACATAAAAGCGTTTTTTGATTGCCTTTGCAGCATGTTTGTATCACTTTTAACATGGCTATGTAACACAAACATTCAAAATCTAAATTTACCATGCACAGGTGGGAGCATATTTACAAGCAATTTGCGCCACAGAGAAAGGTCTTACATTAAAATGGGAATAATACCATCAGGGACAGTCAATTGCCTTATAAAGAAGCATACACCATTATGTCCTTCTCATAAATTTAAAAACAATTCATTTTCCCCAAAAACGATTTTCAAATCATAATTTCAAAACACTGCACATGGGAAAATGACTTAAAATGTCCTTAAGACACATGAAAGCGTTTTTTGATTACCTTTCCAGCATGGTTGGGTCACTTTTAACATGGCTATGTAACACAAACATTTAAAATCTAAATTTACCATGCACAGGTGGGAGCATATTTACAAGCAATTTGCGCCACAGAGAAAGGTCTTACATTAAAATGGGAAAAATAACAACAGGGACAGTCAATTGCCTTATAAAGAAGCATACACCATTATGTCCTTGTCATAAATTTAAAAACAATTCCTTTTCCCCAAAAACGATTTTCAAATCATAATTTCAAAACACTGCACATGGGAAAATGACTTAAAATGTCCTTAAGACACATGAAAGCGTTTTTTGATTGCCTTTGCAGCATGTTTGTATCACTTTTAACATGGCTATGTAACACAAACATTCAAAATCTAAATTTTCCATGAACTGGTGGGAGCATATTTACAAGCAATTTGCGCCACATAATTCATAATTTTCTCCTTAAAGCACACTATTCTCTATCTAAATTAAAGAAATATTTTCTCACCTTAGCAAATACTTTGAGTTTGAAAACAGTCTCAGAAACACACCAATTTGTCTTCAGCAGAGCAAAAGGTATGCACTCCAGAGTCTGCAGCTATCAAAAGCACAGAAATGCTGTAATTCTTCACACATATCTCTCATGTCACCCAATCAAAAGTCTTCCCTCACTTTTTTTCAAATGAAAACCCATCCCCCCTCTGCCATTTCTGCCTTATCTGCATGGCAACCACCTCTTGGAAGACCTCTGTTGTTTGCAAGTTCACACAACAATGTTGCAATTGAACTATGAACTCTCAGTGCACCTGCATATCCAGTGCATTCTTTCATTTAATGATTTTTTATTGACCACTCAAAATACATCTTTCAAAGAACACATCTGTGCACCCTAACTTTCTGTTTTCAGCAATCAAAATCCACCAATCACTGTTACTGCTTCATGAACACAGAAACTCCACAGTTTTTTTTCATTTTACACTCTCATTTTTTCAACTGCCATTTCATTGCCACACTTCATCTGACTGCAGGAGAACCTTCTCTCACCATGTTTTCTGTCTGGATTGTTGGACATAGTTATATTCACTGGGCTCAAAGGTACGTTGAAAACAGGAATTTACCTAACCTCAATTTACAAGATGTGGAAATTAAGTGGTTTGGCCACAGAGGATTAAAATGTCACCAATTGATACCATTGGTGAAAACCTTTATGCATTTGCCCAAACCTGACCTGTTAATTGTGCACTGTGGAGGTAATGACTTGGGCACTTTGACTGGTGTAGGTCTGGAAATGCTTTTAAAGGACACCTTTGAGCAATTAATGGCACTTTTTCCTCAGACTGCCTTGGTATATTCAAATATATGCCAAAGACAGAAATGGAGGTGGTCCAAGCAATTTTGTCCACAAATTGAGAAGTCGAGGAAGCATGTAAACAAATCTGTTTCAGCTTACATGAGAGACCATGGAATGGGCTCCCTGTACAACAATAACTTGCGTTACTACATGCAAGATATCTACAGAGGAGATGGAGTTCACTTCTCTGATGAGGGCAACAGAATTTTCACTCTGAATTTAAGAATGTGCATTGGTACCTACTTATAAGTACCTAAATGTACCATAAACCCAAAAGCTCTTCTCAGAGCTACCCTACATGTAATCACTCACAATTATTATTTTACTCTAACATTTTTCACTAATTTTCAACAAAGTACGCTCCCTGGGGCGCTACCCGGTACGCGAACCGGGAGCTAACCTCGCGAAATTTTTTTTAAAAATGTTTTTTTTTCGCACATATAAGCCTCCTCAGCCACCCTCACAAAACCTAGGGGGTCAAGATAACTCTACCGTGCCCCCTTCTACCCATTCTGAACATTATTTACCCTCCATCTTGTATCTTAATTCGACCGAAACACAAAATGGTGGACTCCCGGAACGCTTAAGGTCCGCGAACCGAGGCGCTCAACGGTTCGCGTACCGGGTCGCTCCCTGGGAAGCGCACCATCAAAAAAGGTGGGAAAGTAGTTCACAGAAAAGCCACTGGAGACAATATCACCAAATATAGATTAGCTCATACTACATACCAATCCCTACCATTTTCACAAATTTGATTGGAATTCCATTTAGTCATTTAGCCTGTAGACCTCTCTAAATACCCTGAGGTAAATTACTTCACAAAACACATCTGAAGTGTTGGAATTGACAACCAATGAAAATGTTACTTTCATTTTCTACTTTTTTTACCTGACATTTCATTGGTTATGTACCTGAATATATATAAAGGAAGAGAGAGAAACACAGCCATTTTGACTACTACTTCCTGAACTACATTGCAAGATCATTTTCACTCACAACTTAAACTTGTTTTTAGAAGGTGAGATATTATTTTATAAATTTGAAAACATTTTCAGATAGTTATATACTATCCCTCTGTAAGAGTTAGACATTGAGAAAGGCTTCTTTATTTTAATTATGGATTGATTTAGGTTTCTGTGGTATAATTATGAATTTACTTAGGCTTCTTCACAGGCACTTTTTAATAGTACTACTTCACGCCTGAAACCATACAGTGCCCATAGATTACTTCTCTGTTATAAACTCACAAGTACCTGTCTGAACTTAAACCCAACAGTGCCCTATCTCTACTGATATATTTATTTTTTATGCAAATTACAGCAATAAAATGGAAGGTGAGCAGAATGTTTCCTTCGAAATTGTTCTGGAGAACAACACAGAAAAAGATATTGAGGACAATGATGACTCAGATTTCATGGATGAATCACGGGACCATGAATTAGTTCAATGTGTAGAATCTGTGGATCATTTACTTCATTATGATGACGGTCAAATGTGGGAACTTATGTTCACTCAACAAGAGGACATATCGGACAGTCAAATGCTAGACGTTCTATTAAATTTTGAAAAACAATCCGAAAAATAAAATTGTATGTAATATTAAAAAATTGTTTGAGTCTTTAATCATTTTTATATGTAATTCATAAACTAGTTAAATGTTAGAAATGTTATTACATTTTCAAACACAATCACAATAATAAATAATTGCTTAAAAAATAAAAAAAATAAAAAATAATCAACAAAACCAACAATCAATTAACATACTGCATTTGAAAAGTCTCTCATTCATTTTTCATTGCAGTACGCTGCCCAGAAGGCTTCCCGGTTCGCGGACCGGGCGCTAACCACGAAAAAAAAAATATATTTTTTTTTTTTGCCCCGCCGTGCCCTTTTAAAGCCTCCACATTAAACCTAGGGGATCAGGGAGGATCTACTATGCCCCCTTATGGTTATTTCCACCTTTGTTTTGGCCTCCTCTTGTCTCTCAATCCTACCGAGAGACAAGATGGCGGCAGCTCCGGACTGTTTAGAATGTTGACAGACACCGGAGAGCCAATCAGCTTCGCTACGCGAAGTTCCGTTACGCGAAAAGTACGCGAACTGGAGCGCTGCCCGGTCCGCTGTTACAGATATATATCTTTTTTTAAACGTTAATTTCTCAAAATCCACTGAAGCACATATATTGAGACCTACAAAAGGCACATCGGGCTACCAGTCCCTACAATTTTGCCAAGTTTCGTGCAAATCCATTCAGCCGTTCGGGCTAAAAGTGAGGCCAACCGCCCTATGGAAAACTCAATGTTAAAAACACGTTTTAGGACCCCCCTTTTTTCTCGGCCCCCCCTGGACGAACCCCCCCCAAATTTTCAGGGGCTGCTCAGAAACAAAATGTTCCATTTTCCAGAAAATTTCAGCCAATTCCGTCCACAAACGCCAAAGTTATTAGACATAGAATTTTCAAAAATCCCATAGGGAAAAAATCCTAACTATATATACCTACTGGCGACCGCCAGTAGGTAATATATATATATATATATATATATATATATATATATATATATATATATATATATATATATATATATATATATATGTATATATATATATATATATATATATATATATATATATATATATATATATACAGGTAATACGGTCAGGATGAAATGAAATTAGATTATCAGTAATAACAATTGATTACCTTAATACTCATTAAGACAGAAGGCACTTATCATGCATGTTACCGTTGATGTAAAATAAGTGAGGCAGTCAACATGCTTATCAAGGTTAATACAATGAATATAGTAAGAATAGTTCAATATATATAATACTCAGCTATCTGATGGTTGGACATCTTCGTACTTCTCAACATCTTGAGTTCATTACATTTTCCAGTTACCTAGAAGAAAATAAATGTAATCATAGCTATGACTGCAACCAAAATTGTAAGTGGGATCTATTAAATCCGCAGTCTGTAGTAGATTTTAGGGGGATCGGGATTTATTCCTATGCTGCTCCTGGGTGAAGGTAGATACAGTTTTAAGAGCTGAAGCTTTATCCTCATGACTTTGAATAGTCCTTTCGAGATCTCTGTCACACTGTTGAGGGCTGTTAATATTCCGAAGTGCAGTGTCCGTAGCTTGTAGGGAGAAGCTGGGTTGTGTGAGATCTGGGGTAGAATGCTGAGTCTCCATATCTTGCGGCTTCCAACGATCTATGAAAAGACAAAGGTCTTCAGGATCATAAAAATCTTTAGAGATTCCATCTTTGGTGATGCAGAAGCGAGCATGGTCGAAGAGACTATATTTGATTTCTAACTGACGTAGTTGAGGTCTCAATGAAAGGAATGCCCTGCGTTGGTTGTTAGTTTCTTTGGAGAAGTCGGTTGCCATACGAATTTCGTGACCATCATATGTGAATGGACCATGAGTTTGTGTAGAAACTAATCGTTGCCTTGTCTGTTCATGCCTTAGAAAACAGGCAATAAGTGGTTGTGGTTGGGATGAAGATGATTTATGCAGATGTCCAATGCGATGGGCACGTTGTATCTACAGTGGAGGATCAAAAGCAATGAACACTAATCTTGGAAGAATATTTTGGAGGAATGCTCTAGCATTTGGGCCTTCAATTTGTTCTGGAAAGCCGAAAAAACGAACATTATCCCTCCTATTATGGTCTTCTAAGTCAAACAGTTTGCTGCGTAGGAATAGTAGTCTCTGTTTTGCACCAATTCTATAAGTTCCTCCACAGCTGTCAACCTCGAATTAAGTCTTTCTGTTTTTGCATGAAACCCTGCGATGTCTACTCGTAATGATTTAGCTTCAGCCGCTGAGGAAGATATTTTGAGTCTTTTTCTTCAAGTCGTCGACTGAAAGCAGAGATTTCTTGCAATATGTGATCCATGGTTTCCCTTTGCATTGTTAAGTTACTCTGTGGTAAATCCTCTGTTGTAGAAGTGGTACATTTTGTAGACTTGTTACAGGATTGCTTGAGTACATCCGCATAAAGGGGCTGCTTAGAAGATTTGTTTCCGTGTTTGTTAGTAGACATTAGGCTTACTTTTATCAGGGTAGTGCTCTGAATCATTGAATTAATGCAGGGACATAAATCGGTGACAGAATCTGTGCAATGATCCAGTTAAAGAGCTGATTAGTTTTAGTTGTGGTGTCTCTTGCTTCAAAATATTAGAAATTACCACTCGGCTTCTTACTTGTTGGTTGAAAAGAATCAATCCCTGAATGTGTCAATAATTCAGTTTGTATAGGGAGACTCGGATGAACCTGCGAAGAACCCACAATTGGATGATGGAGACATTATCCGCAAGCCACCGCATCTCCTTCTCTCCCTAGACGCCGAAAAGGCATTCGATGCGGTCCACTGGCCCTTTCTTGAAGCGACTCTAGCTAGATTCGGATTTGGACCACGATATCGGAGTTGGGTTCGACTGCTGAATACGGGGCCGATGGCGAGGGTGAGGGTAAACGGCCGTCTGTCCCGAGAGTTCCCAATCCAAAGGGGCACCTGGCAGGGCTGTCCCCTCTCTCCGCTCCTATTTGCTCTAACAATAGAAGTGATAGCATGTGTGGTGAGACAACACCCGGGCATAAGAGGATTCCGATTGTCTGCGACAGATGCGACAGAGGAAAAAATCTCTCTGTACGCAGATGACATATTGCTTTATGTCACCGACCCTGAGACTACTCTCCCCATTCTTTTTGAGGCACTAAACACGTACGGTGCGTACTCAGGATACACCATTAATTGGCACAAATCAGTCATATTCAGCCCCAAGGTGGGATACGACTGGCCATCCCTACCCCACACACTACAAGTAGCAACCCATGGTTTCACTAATTTGGGGATCTATCTCACACCGGATAAGCAGCGGTCCTATAGAGAAAATGTATACCGAATACTACTTGCAATTAAAGAGGATGCCCAACGATGGAAGGCGCTTCCCCTTACCATATTAGGCCGAGCGGCCATGTTTAAAATTATCACACTCCCAAAGTTTTTATAAGCCCTCCAAAATGAGTATTTCCCCCTCTCGCAACAGGTGTTTCGAACAATCAACGCGGAGCTGCAGTCTCTGCTATGGCTGGGGAAACAACCCAGAATTGCCCTCACCACGCTATGCCAAAATCAATACAATGGGGGAATATCGCTGCCAGACAGAGAGGCTTACTACAGGGCGGTACACCTCACCTCGATATCAGCCTGGCTCCATACAGAAGCGACCTACCCCACTTATAGATTAGAACGCTATAAAATGGGTAAGCACTCCCCTCTTCATTATTTATATGGTGGAAAAAAGCATGCGGGATTGCCTCAGGTCACCCAGACAACAATCACAATGTGGCATAGGGCTAATAAAGTGATGGGATGGCACCGCAAACCCACGAGACAAACTACACTCTGGCACTGCACGCGGTTACGAGAAATCCACAAGCTGCGTGGATTTCAACCGTGGGATCATCTGGGCATATCCACTTTGGGAGGCATAATGACGGCCACCTCCTTTTAACCCTTTCAGAAACTCCAGCAGACTTTGGACTTAGCACCACACAACACTATAGATATTTACAAATGAAACACGCATGGCAGGCGGAAGGTCCCTTTCCCTCCCCACTTCAAGAGTACGTGCCACTGGAGGGGCGACTACTCCAGGGACACCTACAGGAAAAGGCAGTGTCACACACTTACAGAACACTGATTAATAATGCCCCAGATCACCTGGCAAAATTGAGAGAGATATGGGAGAGTAATGTGGGGACTTTTGACACCACAGACTGTGAATCGGCCCTTATGCATCCCCGGGAAGTGGCAATCAAGTCCCGATTAAGACTTATACAATATAAAATATTACATAGGATCTATTACGATAGAGCCCGGTTGCATAGGATGGGTAGAGTGAGCGACCCATGTTGCTTACGGTGTGGCCATGAACAAGGGGACTTCTATCACACGGTGTGGGACTGCCCTGCTATACAGAAGTATTGGAAAATGGTGACAGTGGAATTGGGGAAGGTACTGAATGAGGCATTACCACTAGACCCAAAATGTATCCTCTTGGGTATACCCGGAGATGTGGATTTGAGTCACCCCCACTTTATATTCGCTGCTGGCTCTGGTTATCGCTAAGCGAGACATCGCTAGGAAGTGGGGATCTGCGCAGGAACCACAGATGGGGGAGTGGAAATCAGGGATGGACCGATACATGGCAGCTGAGAGGGTCACGTATAGATATACGCAAGAGGATGCCCCCAAAAATTCTAAAAAGTATGGCGATAATGGAGGACATATTATGGTATGGATGTGGGGATAGGCCAGCGACCCCTGATAGACGGAAATGCACTACAAGGGTGAGACTGCGTAAAGGGACCGTTTTCACCGAGGAACGAGAGGACCTGAGGGGCCGAGACACAACCAACATAAGGAGGGAGGCGGGATCTGGTCTCGCTTGGCATATATTTAATGTCACGAATGATGTGCAAGAGGGGACTGGTGGCGATGTAATGTATCTAGCTCAAAGATAGAATTTAATGAATACCTTGATTGTTTATGGTTTGATTTACAATGTAAGAAGAAAATTAATAAAAATATGTTTAAAAAAATAAAAATAATTCAGTTTGTATTTTAATGTCTTTCTTTTAATACGATTGACAGGATTCCAGGTTATGATCCGAAAAATATTTAAGAAGTGACGATAGATATTTATGACAATTGACTTATAGGAGGTTGGGAAGCAACTCTAATGTTTCCTGGATTAGTGTGACCACTTAAACAATAATTATGCCTGATTCCTGAGTTTTCCTGAGCACTTCAATAAGGTGATTGAGTGAAATTTGAACGCATGAATTTAGAACTACATGGTATTCGTATAGGTCACCCAAGAACACTCAATATTCACTCAATTAGACCGGAGCTATGAGCGCTGCATTCAAGAGTGAAGCTGCAATTTATTCACTTCACCAAAAGATCCAGCCTGCCTGTGTGGAGATGAGAATTACTTAATACCATTCAGAAAGCACAATGGTTAAGAAAATTTGCTATTTTAAGTCTCCTGTGGCAAAGACTGTAAATATATAGCATATCTTTACAAACGCTATTTCGGTCTTGATGCTGGAGGGTCAAAGTGTCAATTTGTATAGCAGTCATAACACTCACCCGCTTCATAGCTGCCGACGCTGTTGAAATAAGTAGACTCCACTAAGCTGTTTTCAAAAATAGTGCAGCCTTTGTCCATTAAGATTACCTGGCGTACAGGCCTATCTGCACCAGACAGAGACTGGGGATTCAGTTAAGCAGAATGGAATGCTGAGGGCGGAAAAGTCTAGTGCTCCTGTGCCGGGGCTGCAGACATACCCCCAGGCCTGACGTTTCACTCAGCATGCATTTCTCGGTATCCACGTACCGCATTGAGGTGTTTTGAGGTTTCAGCCCATCAGCTTCCTAGGCTTACTAAGACACCTGAGATGACAAAATATTATTTGAAACCATGCACAAAAGGTCACCATCTCCGTCTGAAGCCCCCCTCACAGTGGAGCTCGCAGGTTAGGCGGCCATCTTAATCCGAGGCCAGACTACGCGCCATATATGTATTTTTAAAGTAATTTTGATATTATTATTTTTCAGAATATATTAAATAATTGTACATTTTTATATTAATGTTAAATTTATACATTACAATGTTTTACAATGTTATGAATTTTTTTTTACATTTTTAACTTATAGTCCCATTCATTTCAATGGAGAAATAGTATTTTTTCCAGTTTCATTTAGCTGGTTTTGTTTACCGCTACCTTCTATTTTGTAGTCTATTTGTGTCAGTTTTAGTCATTTTTCCGAAATCCAGGACGAGGGAGGTGCTACTGTTCATCAGAACAGATAAGTCCATCTTAAATTTTTATTTTTAGGGTATTGATTGGAGATGGAGATGTAGGGGAGTTATAGAGGTAAATTATAGTGTTGTTTGTGGGTTTTAATACATTTAGTTGTAGTCATTGTATTGTTCTTCACTAATGTGTTGGTTAAGGTTTTTGAACAGTCTTTTAGCAATGTATAAATATGATATATGTTGTTATGTTAGTTGTTTTTGATGATTAAGTGTAATTTATAAGTATTTTATGATTGTACTGTTTTTTGGGGGTGGGTATTCTGTTTTACTCTGCAGATTTTTCTTTACGAACATGTCCTATGAACATTTGGGTTTAAATATGTTTTTGAAAGGAAATCTGATTTGGTTTCTAATAAACCAATATTTTTTACTTTGATTTCCTTTTCTCTGTTTCCAGGAGTGTTTCCCTTTTTAAACACTTTTTGGGTTTTTTATGGTTCCTAAATACTTTGGATTACTTCAATGTATTCCTATTGAATTGTTTTTTATTTAGATTTTTTTCTGGGGGTGTTTGGAAATAATTTTTCCAGATTTTGGTTGATTATACTATTCGACTATGTAGATACTATATATGATCTGCTGCTACAGAACAGTAAGTAATATTTAGTTTATTTGTTTTGGCTGGGAAGTGTTAACCCCTTCGACGCTGATGATGGAGAGGTTCCGTCATCAGCGTCGGTTGGGCTGTGCTGATGACGGAACCGCTCCGTCATCAGCACAGCCCTCGGGGGGAGCGCATCGATGTTGTTGTTTTCAGCTGGGGTGGCAGAGGAAGACTTTCTGCTGCCCCCCCCTGGCCCCCCCATGCTTCCTGGTGACGTCAGCGTGCACAGCGCGCGCCAACGTCATCAGGAATCGCTGGACGCGCTGGAATCCATTTCTTTCCAGCGCATCCAGCAAGAAGGTGAGTGTTTTTGTCTCCGGTTGGGCGGGGGGGGCGTTTCTCGGTGCCTTGAGGCATCTGGGAGGAGGAAACAGTGTTTCCTCTCCCCTGATGTCCCAATGCAGGGCATTTCTGGCTTAGGATCGCGCACAGCGTTGCGATCCTGCACCAGAAATGCTCCCACTAGACACCAGGGATGTTTTTTGGTGGCATAGGAAGTGACCCCTTGGGCAAGGGTCGCTTCCTGGGGGGGCATATTAAATTACAGACTTTTCTGCCCCCCTGGGGCAGATCGGCCGTTTTTTGGCCGATCTGCACCCAGGGGGGGCAGAAAAGCCCACTAGACACCAGGGATTTTATTTCTTTTATAAAGGAAGCGACCCCTTGGGTAAGGGTCGCTTCCTAGGGGCCACCATATTTTTTTAGACTTTTTTGCCCCCCCTGGGGGCAGATCAGCCGGTTTTTGGACCGAATCTGGACCCAGGGGGGCAGAAAAGCCCACTAGACACCAGGGATTGTATTTTATTTATAAAGGAAGCGACCCCTTGGGTAAGGGTCACTTCCTAGGGGCCCCCATTTTTTTTAGACTTTTCTGCCCCCCCTGGCCTAATCTAGACCCAGGGGGGTAGAAAAGCCCACTAGACACCAGGGATTGTTTTTTTTTATAAAGGAAGCGACCCCTTGGGCAAGGGTCGCTTCCAGGGGGCTAAATTATTTTTTTAGACCTTTCAGGGGGCAATATAAATATTTTACACTGTTCTGCCCCCCTGGGGGCAGATCGCCTGTTTTTTATACCGTTTCTGGACCCAGGGGGAGGTAGAAAAGTCCTTTAGACACCAGGGATTGTTTTATTTTCTTATAGGAAGCGACCCCTTGACCAAGGGTCGCATCCCTGGGTTTGTTTTCATAAATATTAGTGTCTTAATTTGGCCTCTCTGCCCTCCGTAGGGTTGCTTCCAGGGGGCCCACATTTATAAAGATTTATATTCTGCCCCCCTTTGGGCCAGACACCCCATTTGTGACATACCCTGTGACATAGCCTGTTGTAATGTGTGTTGTTTTTGTTTCTTCTAATGTGTATTGTTTTATTTTCTCTTTAGATTGTTGCAGTGTGCGGTTCCGTTACTGGTGGTTCTGTTGTTCTGCTGTTTCTGTAGTTGCATGTGTTTTGTAAGAGACCTTTTTTTGTTCAATTGTAATGTAATAGTTTTTTCTGCAAAGTGTGTAATAATACGAGTATGTTTGATTTCTTTTGTGATTGTAAAACATGTTTTGCATTTGTTCTTGATGTGTACTTCTGTAGATGTAAGTTTTTCTTTTCTTCTTTCTAGTGGGATATTGTTGCCTATTTGCTGTGTCTTTGCAGAGTAGGTACTGGTGAGTGTAGCTGTCTCTTATATGCAAATTGTATATTTTTTCAATATATAGATATTTGTGATAAAGGCTTACATTTTTTTACTTACTTTGCCCAGTGTTGGTGTTGTCGAGTTGTTTGTGCAGACTCCTTTATTTGTAAGGATAATGGCTAGCCGCCGGATTACTGCTCAGCAAGTTGTTGGAATGCTTTTTGATTCTTCCTCTGACCATGGTCCAGAGACTGACTCTGATTCTGAGCCAGAGGTGGGAGGTGAAGGTTCAGGTAGTGAGTTTTCTCTACACTTGGCTTCATCTGATGATGAAGATACTCTGAGTGCTGATGAAGATACTTTTGGTGTGGATGAAGTGTCTGTGGTTGCGGAGGACATTGCTGGGCCAATAGTGCGGCAAGAGGCATCTGGGCTGCAGCCTGGGGCTGCTAGACTTCCAGTTGGTGTAGTGAGAGAAGAGGCAGCTGGTCGGCAGCCTGCGGCTGCAAGACTTGACGTTGAAAGTTCTGACGTCTGGGTTGCACCAAGCATGGTGCAGCCGGCATTTCCTGAATTTACTGGTGTTCCAGGGTGTAGGGTGAACACTGAAAACTTTTTGCCAATTGATTTTTTCAAGTTGTTTATGAATGATGTGTTTTTGGCTGAGATTGTAGAGCAGACTAATTTGTATGCAGTACATTTTTTGAGGGTGAACAGTGCCAGCCTTAAGCCCCACGCTAGAGCTACCCGGTGGACTCCCAAAAATTTGGAGGAGATGAAAAAGTTTTTGGGTTTAACGTTTTTGATGGGCTTGCTTAGGAAACCATCAATGGCTTCATATCGGTCTACTAGTCCCTTGATGGCAACAGCTATTTTTCCGGCAGTCATGAGTCGTGATAGGTATTTGCTTCTGCTTCGGATGATGCATTTTGTTGACAATAGTTCTGCTTTGGCACTAGATCACCCTGATTGTGACCGTCTTTTCAAGATTCGGCTTGTCATTGATCATTTCGTTGATCGATTTCCTGAGATCTTTTATCCTGGGAAAGAAATTGCAGTGGATGAGTCTTTGCTGTTGTTCAAGGGCCGCTTGGTATTTCGGCAATACATTCCTAGTAAGAGGGCACGCTATGGAATTAAGCTTTATATGCTGTGTGACAGTCAGACTGGATATGTCTCTAATTTCAGGGTGTACACCGGTAAGGAATCCAGGATTAACCCCCCTGGTTGTCCGTCGACTTTTGGAGTGACTGAGAAAATTGTGTGGGAACTTGGCCATCATTTATATGTAGATAACTTCTACACTGGTGTGCGGTTGTTTAGGGAATTGGCCAAAGTGGACCCTGTTGCTTGTGGCACAATCTGCTCAAACCGTAAAGGTTTCCCAAAAGAACTTGTTTGTCAAAAGCTTGCTCAGGGACAGTGCAGTGTATTGCATTGTGAGGAGCTTCTAGCTGTGAAGTTTTCAGACAGGAGAGATGTCTACATGTTGTCTTCTATACATGATGATAGCACTGAACCGGTGACTGTTTGGGGTCAGGTTGCAGGAGCGCGCAAACCTGTGTGCATAATGGACTATAATAGGCACATGGGTGGTGTTGACAGAGTAGATCAGAGGTTGGAACCGTATGCTGCTCTTCGTAAGGCTTACATTTGGTACAAGAAGTTGGCCATCCATCTTTTCCACTTGGCAACCTTTAATGCTTTTGTTATGTTCCAGAAATCTTGTCCCCAGTCAAAGATGACTTTTGTAACGTTCCAGGAGTCTGTAATAGGCAGCCTTGTTTTAGTGGAACAGGCAAGTGTTCCTAGAGTTGGAGTGGTGGAGTATGTTGCCAGATTGAAAGATCGCCACTTTCCTGATCAAATTCCTCCTACAACCTCAAAAGACTTTCCCAGTCGGAGATGTAGAGTCTGTTGGGGAAGACGTTTGCGGAAGGAGGTTTGTATGTACTGCCCCGACTGCCCTTCAAACCCTGGGCTGTGTGTACCTGCTTGTTTTAGATTGTACCACACGCAAAATAATTTTTGGGAGCATCCATGAGTGGTAAAGTGAACTGGTTGGTCTTTATTCTTTAAAACTTATTGTTCAGTTTCAAATTTGGCATTTGTGTAGTGTTTTTAGATTTAGTTGTTGGGTTAGTAGATTTGTATCAATTTGCAATTTGTTTTTGTTTTTTATTTGTTTTGAAAAAAAACTAAAGTATGATGTTGGTTTGCGTGTAGTGTCCATTGTCTGATGGTGTGCATGGGTTGGCGCTTGGCGCTTGGCTGGCGGTGTCTGTGGACTGGTGCTTGTCTGGCGGTGTCTGTGGACTGGTGCTTGGCTGGCGGTGTGCGTGGTCTGTTTGTTTGGCAGTGTGCGTGGTCTTGCGCTTGCCTGTTGGTGTTTTGGGATTGGTGCTTGGCTGGTGGTGTGCCTGGGCTGGAGCTTGGCGGCGGTGTGTGTGGAGTGGCGCTTGGCTGGATGGTGTGCGTGGAGTGGTACTTGGCTGTCTGTGCACGGAGTGGTGCTTGGCTGGCGGTGTGTGTGGAGTGGTGCTTGGCTGGCGGTGTGCGTGGAGTGGTGCTTGGCTGGTGGTGTGCGTGGAGTGGTGCTTGGCTGGTGGTGTGTGTGGAGTGGCGCTTGGCTGGTGGTGTGCGTGGAGTGGTACTTGGCTGTCTGTGCACGGAGTGGTGCTTGGCTGGCGGTGTGTGTGGAGTGGCGCTTGGCTTGCGGTGTGCGTGGAGTGGTGCTTGGCTGGTGGTGTGTGTGGAGTGGTACTTGGCTGTCGGTGTGCCCTGAGTGGTGTTTGGCTGGCGGTGTGCATGGTCTGGTGCTTGGATGGTGGTGTGGGTGGACTGGCGCTCGGCTGGCGGTGTGTGAGTAGTTACTTTCTGTTGGTCACTACACACACTGCTAGTTGAGTGACACTCCACGCAGTCCATCATTTTGTGTAGTTGCAGTGTCAAAAATGTGGGCGTGTGAAAGTGATGGGCCCTTGAATGGCGCTGTCTGCTGGTGTGAGTGTTGTAATGTGATAGGTCCGCGTTTGGCGGAGTGAATGTTTTGTATGTGTCACACGTACGAAAGGTGTATGAATGGCCTGTAAAGAGGTTGGTGCCTTGATGTGGCTTTACAGCTCACAAGCTGTGAGTCAGGGGTTCAGTTTATCATGCTTTCAATTATACGCAGTGTATTTCATTTTTGTGAAATTACTTGCGAATACAGTTGTATGTACTGAATCATCACTCACCCTCGTGCCAAATCCAACCAGTATGTGTGTGTGCTTGCGGATTAGATGGCTGTGCAGTAATATTTGTCTTTTTCTCTTTCTGAAGTAGAGTGTACCTTGTCCCTTTTTGTGAATGTTGTAATGTGTTGCTTTTCCTTCCGGATGGTGTCAATGGTCTGGTGTGTATCAGGTATGAAAGGTGCGTGAATGGCCTGTAAAACGGTTGGTGTCTTGTCGTGGCTTTACAGTTCACGAGTTGCGAGTCACTGGTTCGGTTTTTATGCATTTATTTATTGACAAAGCATTTCATTTTCTTGAAATATCTTGTTAATAAAATTTTATGTACTGAACCATCACTCGCCCTCGTGCCAAATCCAACCTGTATGTGTGTGTCTTTGAGGAATAGATAGCCGTGCTTGACTGTTTGACTTTTGAGTAACTCTGTTAAGGTGTACATTATAGCTATAAATAACTTACTAAATTTAGATATTATTGTTAAACCATGGGAGTATATGGTCATGTCTTTCTGGTGAATTCTATTTTTTTTTATCCACAATCTCCTGCAAACTTGAAAATGTCTGTCACAATTTCCATGCAATATTGTCCCAAGAATCGCACGCTCTCAAATTGAAAACTTAATTCATTCAAAACAATTTGGTTTTGCAAGGGGGTTCCCATGAGTTTTTGGCCCGGGGCTCGATGGCCATCTTTGGAAACTACCAAACCCAAACAGTTCTAAAAACTAGACACCCGGGGGACTCCAGGGAGGTATGGCATGCGTGAGTCCCCCAATGTCTTCCTACCCAGAATTCCTTGCAAACCTTAAAATTAGGTAAAAAAATCACTTTTCCAAACTTTTTTGCGTGGGATCTCCGTGCCGGCAAAAATGTCCTACCACCCAGCATTCCCCTTGATCTCCCGAGTAAAATGATACCTCACTTGTGTGGGTGGGCCAAAGGCCTGTGACTAAGGTGAGGTGCTTAATTTGTCAATCCCAAACACTACAATTTTTAAAAATTCATTTTTAGCCTGTTCTGCTTTGGGGCACCCACACAAGTGAGGTATCCTTTTACTCGGGAGAACAAGGGAAACACTGGGCTGTAGGACATTTGTGCCGGCACGGAGATCCCACGCAAAAATGTATGAAAAAGTGGTTTTTTTAACCTAATTTTAAGGTTTGCAGGGAATTCTGGGTAGGTAAACCTTGGGGGACCCACGCATGCCATACCTCGCTGGACTCCCTTGGGTGTATAGTTTCCAGAAATGTGGGGGTTAGGTAGGTTTCCCTAGATGGCAGCCGAGCCCCGGGGGCAAAAACTCATGGGAACCCCCTTGCAAAACCAGGTTGGTTAGTGATAGGTTATTTTGATGTCGCCTCCTTAGGTTTGGGGCCCTTCACTGTCGCGGGTCCTTGAGCCACCCACGCAAGTGAGGTACCATTTTTATCTGGAGACCTGGGGGGACACTGGGTGGGAGGAAATTTGTGTGAGCCCAGTGGTGCCACGCATTCCCACACAAAAATGTGTGAAAAAAATGATTTTTTTCAGCAACAAATGAGGTTTGCAAGGGATTCTGGGTAAGAGAACGTTGGGGTATCCACCTAAGCCATAGCTCCTTGGAAGCCCCCGGGTGTCTACATTTTAGAAATGTGTGGATTGGTAGGTTTCCCTAGATGGCCGCTGAGCCCCGGACCAAAAACTCATGGGAACCGCCTTGCAAAACCAGGTTGGTTAGTGATAGGTTATTTTGATGTTGCCTCATTAGGTTTGGGGCCCTTGCCTGTTGCGGGTCCTTGAGCCACCCACGCAAGAGAGTTACCATTTTTTTTGAGAGACCTGGGGGAATGCTGGGTGGGTGGAAATTTGTTGATCCACGCAGATTCCGGAACTTTCCACCACAGAAATGCGAGGAAAATGCATTTTTTTCACAATTTCTTAGCTTTGCAAGGGTTTCTGGGTAACAGAACCTGGTGGTACGCAGTCGAGTCACCCCATCCTGAATTCCCCTGGGTGTCTAGTTTTCAAAAATGTATAGGTTTGCTAGGTTTCCCTAGGTGCCGGCAGAGCTCGGGTTCAAAAACAAAAGGTAGGCTCTTTGCCACAAAAGGGCACGATTTCACTGCGAAATTGAGGTGCGACCACGTTGGGTTTTGCGCTGTTTCCTGTTGCAGGCACTAGGCAGACCCAGGCAAGTGAGGTACCATTTTTTTGGGGAGACCCGGGGGAACGCTGGGTGGGTGGAAATTTGTTGATCCACCCAGATTCCAGAACTTTCCACCACAGAAATATGAGGAAAATGCGTTCTTTTGTCAATTTATTAGCTTTGCAAGGGATTCTGGGTAACAGAACCTGGTGGTAGGTAGTCGAGTCACCCCATCCTGAATTCCCCTGGGTGTCTAGTTTTCAGAAATGTATAGGTTTGCTAGGTTTCCCTAGGTGCCGGCAGAGCTAGGGTTAAAAAACAAAAGGTAGGCTCTTTGCCAAAAAAGGACACATTTTGACTGCGAAATTGCGGTGCGACCATGTTGCGTTTTGCGCTGTTTCCTGTCGCAGGCACTAGGCAGGCCCAGGCAAGTGAGGTACCTTTTTTTTGGGAGACCTGGGGGAACGCTGGGTGGGTGGAAATTTGTTGATCCACGCAGATTCCAGAACTTTCCACCACAGAAATGTGAGAAAAATGCATTTTGTCTCGTCAATTCTTTAGCTGTGCAAGGGATTCTGGGTAACAGAACCTGGTGGGAGGCAGTCGAGTCACCCCATCCTGAATTCCCCTGGGTATCTAGTTTTAAAAAATATATAGGTTTGCTAGGTGTCCCTAGGTGCTGGCAGAGCTAGGGTTCAAAAACAAAAGATAGGCTCTTTGCCAAAAAAGGGCACATTTTCACTGCAAAATTGAGGTGCGACCACGTTGCGTTTTGCGCTGTTTCCTGTCGCAGGCACTAGGCAGAACCAGGCAAGTGCGGTACCATTTTTTTCGGGAGACCTGAGGAAACGCTGGGTGGGTGGAAATTTGTTGATCCACGCAGATTCCAGAACTTTCCACCACAGAAATGTGAGGAAAATGCTTTTTTTGGTCAATTTTTCAGCTTTCAAGGGATTCTGGGTAACAGAACCTGGTGGTAGGCAGTCGAGTTACCCCATCCTGAATTTCCCTGGGTGTTTAGTTTTTAAAAAAGTATAGGTTTGCTAGGTTTCCCTAGGTGCCGGCAGAGCTAGGGTTCAAAAACAGAAGTTAGGCTCTTTGCCAAAAAAGGGTACGATTTCACTGTGAAATTGAGGTGCAACCATGTTGCGTTTTGCACTGTTTCCTGTCGCAGGCACTAGGCAGACCCAGGCAAGTGTGGTACCATTTTTTTCGGGAGACCTGGGGAAACGCTGGGAGGGTGGAAAATTGTTGATCCACGCAGATTCCAGAACTTTCCACCACAGAAATGTCAGGAAAATGCGTTTTTTTGGTCAATTTTTTAGCTTTGCAAGGGATGCTGGGTAACAGAACCTGGTGGTAGGCAGTGCAGTCACCCCATCCTAAATTTCCCTGGGTGTCTAGTTTTCAAAAATGTATAGGTTTGCTAGGTTTCCCTAGGTGCCGGCAGAGCTATGGTTCAAAAACGAAAGGTAGGCTCTTTGCCAAAAAAGGGCACATTTTCACTGCGAAATTGCGGTGCAACCATGTTGTGTTTTGCGCTGTTTCCTGATGCAGGCACTAGGCAGACCCAGGCAAGTGAGGTACCATTTTCTTCGGGAGTCCTGGGGGAACACTGGGTGTGTGGAAATTTGTTGATCCACACATATTCCAGAACTTTCCACCACAGAAATGTGAGGAAAATGCTTTTTTTTGTCAATTTTCTAGATTTGCAATGGATTCTGGGTAACAGAACCTGGTGGGAGGCAGTCGAGTCACCCCATCCTAAATTCCCCTGGGTGTCTAGTTTTCAAAAATATATAGGTTTGCTAGGTTTCCCTAGGTGCCGGCAGAGCTATGGTTCAAAAACGAAAAGTAGGCTCTTTGCCAAAAAAGGGCACATTTTCACTGCAAAATTGAGGTGCGACCACATTGCGTTTTGCGCTGTTTCCTGTCGCAGGCACTAGGCAGAACCAGGCAAGTGTGGTACCATTTTTTTCGGGAGACCTGGGGAAACGCTGGGAGGGTGGAAAATTGTTGATCCACGCAGATTCCAGAACTTTCCACCACAGAAATGTCAGGAAAATGCATTTTTTTGGTCAATTTTTTAGCTTTGCAAGGGATTCTGGGTAACAAAACCTGGTGGGAGGCAGTCGAGTCAACCCATCCTGATTTCCCCTGGGTGTGTAGTTTTAAAAAATGTATAGGTTTGCTAGGTTTCTCGAGGTGCCGGCAGTGCTAGGGTGCAAAAACTACAGCTAGGCACTTTGCCATAAAAGGGTCAATTTTTCACTGCAAAATTGAGGTGTGACCACGTTGCATTTTGCGCCGTTTCCTGTCGCAGGCACAAGGCTGACCCACACAAGTGAGGTACCATTTTTATCGGAAGACTTAGGGTAATTCAGATTTGTAAATCAACTGTTATTACCTATTGAGTTTTCATGCATTTCTTCCTTCCCAATGAAAGACATTGTGTAAAAAAAAAATCTTTTTGAAAAATGACTAATAATTCTCATGCTAGTATGAGCATTCCCAATTTGGAAAATGTGCAAATATATACTGTTTATACTGTTTCTAAACTCTATAATTTGTACCCAATTCAGAAATACATAGGTGTCTTTCATACCGATTTTTCCATGTATACATTTTCCAAGAATAAGTGCTCTATACCTAGTAAATAATAAAATACCATTGCAAGTTGCTGCTCAGTTTTTGGCTCTGGGTTCGTCGGGTTCTTAGTAAAACTACAAGTCCTACATATCCCCACAACCAGGAATGTCAAACGGATGTAACGGTATAATGCTTTCCAAGAGCTGTCAAAATTACAAGAAGTTATAGGTGAAAACGTTAAAACAAAAGGCTGATTGTTTCAACAAATTTTCAATTCTTCCAATATTTAACTGTTAGTTTCTATAAAGAAACCTTCATGGATTTAGACAAATGACCCCTTTCTGAATTCAGAATGTTGCCTACGTTTTGCAAATGTATAGCTTTCCAGGATCCTATATTGCTTTCAAACTTATTTCTACCTTTAACTGGAAGGAGGTTGAAAGCTCTAAAAATAGCAAAAATAGGCTATGTCCCAGAGAAATGCCAAAACTGTGTGAAAAATGTTGGTTCTCTGACAAAAGACTGTCATTCCCTAAAAGCTGAGAAAATGGAGATTTCAGCGCCACAAACCCTTTTTTGATAACATTTGCAGGGAAAAACCCAGAGGCTTTCATTTGCAGCCCATTTTTCCAATTTTTCTGAAAAAAACTAAAATTTCACTGTATTTTGCTTAATTTCTGGGACCCCTTCAAGGGAATCCACACACCCTGGGCACCATTAGAATCCAAATGATGTTGGAAGAAAAGGACGCAAATTTGGCGTGGATACCTTATGTGGTCAAAAAGTTACAGGGGCCTAAGCGCGCACTATTCCAAATCGCCAAAAAAAGGCTTAGCACAGGAGGGTAAAAGGCCTAGCAGCGAAGGGGTTAAGTGATTGCTGTTTGGTATTATATAGTTTATCTGTTGCAATTGATTTCGAGAATGGATTGCATTTGTTGTTTGAGGTTTCTGGTTGGTGAGGTTTAAGTTTTTTAGATGAATAATATACATTATTTAAATCTTTCTGTATTATTTGAAATTGGGGCTGTATTTAATGTTTTGGCTGATATCATAAAAAATCATGTTTGTATTTATATACAAAGCACTTGTAATGTTTAATAAGAGGATGTTGCACTTTTTAGGGAGTTTTGTAGGATAGTATTTATTTAAAACATGCTTTTGGTTATTATTTCTATGCAATGTACTCCATTGCTGTTTATGAAGAGTTTTACTTTAAATTGTAGCATGTCGTACATTCTTTTGGTTTGTTTACTAATTTAGGTGCAATTTGTGTTATGGATTGCTCCACTCATAGTTGTTGGTAAGTTTGCTCTTTATGTAGAGCTTCTATCAATTTATAAAATGTAGGTTGGGTTCTGTCTAGTGTGGATTGGAAGGCATTGTGCCATCTTTCCAGTCCATTGTTGGTTTTGGTTTCTTGTGCCAAGGCGCAGTCATAGACATTCCACCATGGTATTTGGAATTTGAGTTGGCCTTTGTGTCCAGAGCAATGTAGTCAATGCCAACACAAGTGTCTTCAAACACATTAGGGGTTTTTGTTTGTGTTGGTTTTGTTGGTAGAAAGGACTTTCTATTATTAAACTGTAGGGTTTAGCCACCTCTGTGAGAGGGACATAGGCTTCTGATATCATCATTTTAATTTCAAAGGCAAATTGGCTGTTTGTAGCATATTCCACCATTACTACTGATTGTTGGAGATGTCTCGATATGTTTTGATTGGAATGGTAGTAACAGCTTTTTGTGACTGTGTACGGGTAAACTTTTAACATGTTTTGAATCATAGCTTGATCAAAGTATATCATGAATTTTTGTGGATAGTAGGTTATTTTTTGTATTTTTAATGTGGTTTAAGAGTTTACCATGTAAGGTGTATGTGTGCGTGAATGTTTTAGGGCACATTTTGAAGGTCCCATTCATTATCTAGATTTGACAACGGCTTCATTTTAGTAAGTAATCATCTCTAGAAAATATTAGGATTTGTTTGTTTAGGTTTATGTAACATGAAGGGTTCTTCATTATGTGTGAGTCTCAAGTGTTCAGGTATTTTGATATCTTAGTATCTTTTAGGGGAAAGAGGTGTATCACAGGTTGCTTTTTTAGTTTCGTCATTTAAGAGTTTTAGATTGGGTGTAGATGGTAGTTGTCCTGTGATGTGTTTGGGTACTTTAGAGAGTATATCTTCTAGGATTTGTATTGTGGGATCCTCGGAGCTAGTGCTTCGCTCTCCTATAGCCTGCAATACCTCGCTTACTTTTATTTCTGTGACATTTGGAGGGTTGTTCTGTTTCTAATTTACATTTTCCATTGATACACTTATTTGGTTGTAGGTCTAGTCCATGTGATATCATCATTGCTTTCCTTTTTGTGATGTGATATTTTTTGCTCTTTCTGCCATTATGTCTGAAAATAGTGTAATTGTAAAAAGAATTAACATTTTAAAAATGTTTTTATGTTTGTTATTACGTATAAAATTATGCAACTAGTTTTCTTATTGCATCTTTTCCATTGGGGGTTTTGTAATGTGGAGATGGATGCTTTATTTTCTGTGGGGAGAAAAAAAGAGCATGAGTTTCATTTTATGGTGAACATGTGTTTGAGGTTTTTAATATAGCACAAATCAGGTGTCAGACACCAATTGTCCCCAACAAATTCTCCCTCACAAACCCCCCCCAACTTACCACCCCCTCACGATTCAGTATACAGGGCAAGGATCATACAACTGGAAGCGAATGATTGCTATAGTTCACATGGAAGCACAGCTCTAAAGGATTCCGTTTAATGCATGACCTAAGCAGTGGTGTAACAAAAATTGCGCCCCATAGAGCTTAGTCAAGAGAATTGTCTGGATCAAAGAGGGGATTTTGGGAAGCAGTGTCATTTATTTTTACACCCTCTCTATGACCCAGCCATGAAAAACACCCATCTGACAGCTTTGCAGTTCCATAAAGATGGTGTGGAGCAAATCAGTTTGGTTGAGCATGGCAGTCTTGTCTGTGGATGCGCAGATCTTTCGGCCTGTACATGTATGTGCTGAGATGCCCAGAGCAACGAATACGATCATTCAAGCTTGTCCTTACCACCTTGGGGGACATTAATACTTATAATTTGTGATTTGAGGGTTTTCACCTTAAACCTAGATGCTCAGCTAAACCTGCAATCATACACAAGAGAGGCGTAACCCTAAATGATGAATGAATGTTTGTATCCCAAGTGAGTGGGCGGAGCGCACCCAGGTAAATTAGTACTGCACCACATTTGCTAGGCATTATATCCTTTTTCCATATATGTAGGGGTCTATCTGCTGACAAACCCCTGTACATAAATATATATGGATATTATATATACATTATTATATATATTATAGGGTCCTCACTCACTGGTACCACCGGTGGCTTGCCTTATTATTTGACGCTCACTCAGGCACCTAGTGTGTATGAGTGGGCTCAGCACGTTTGTAAGTAGAGCTCCTATGAGTGCAAGTGCTGGAAGCGAAAGTGAGTTAAAAATACCTCTAGATCCTCTATTGAGGGGTTTTATTCTATAGGGTCTAGAGCAAGGCTAAAAACTGTCTGATGTCATTTTGATATAGTGTTCTAGGACATCTATATGGTCAAAATGCTTCAGTCATTTCTCTGCCCACATAAGGTCAATCAGCTTTTTTCAGGACCTGCTATAACCCTGCATTTGTTGGTTAAGCAATCAATATTTTGTACAAAATAATTATTAAGCATGCACCCAAAATAGCGACCATACACTTAGGACTTTTTCCTGGTATGTTTTTTTTCTGAAAAAGAGAAAGGTATATATTAATCCATTACTAAACCTATCTAGTTTCCCCAAATATGCTGGGATTGAGATCATCGGATTGGGGAGCATCACCAGCACGTCATCGCCATATAAGACTAATTTGTATTGGCGCCCTCCAAATGTCACCTCTTGAATATTGGGATTGAGCTTTATCCTCTCCGCCAGCGGCTACATATAAAACGCAAAAAGAAGAGGGGACAAGGGACATCCTTGTCCTGTTCCCCTAGTCACAGAGAACACATGGAAGTGGTGCACATTTGCCCTGACCCTCGCTCTGGGTGAAGTATTTTATGTCCGCCCTTTTTTAATTCCCAAAGTCGTAAACTTAGACATTTGGTCTATGTTTAGACCGAACATTTAGTTTTACCTTTGTGAATCGGGCCCATTCTAGGCGTCAAGTCCGGTGCTAGTAATTGGGCAATAGTTTTTGAAAAATTGGGCTGTAAACCTATCCAATCTGCTTTCCTTCCTGATATGGAGCCCTGCAATTGCTGTAAAAGCCTCAGCCATTGTGATGTCCATCTCAAGATCTTGAGTGAGTTGTCTGTCTATGGAGGGGAGGTGTATCTACGCAAGATATGCGCTTGCGTCTGAGAGACATAGGAGCATATTTATGGGGATTTGGTGCAGGGCAGTGCAGTGCAGCAAGTCATCTTGCTATGCTTGCCTGCATCAAAGTGAAAGGGCAGGAATGTCCCGTATCTACAGCATTCGGTGCATTCTAGTCCTTGCTGGCGCCATTTTGGCAGCCTAGCACCAATGCAAGGACCCTTGCAACATGATGCAAAAGTTCCTGCTTTGCATGCAGGATGTTTTTGTAGAGGAAGAGGCACCTTCCTGCACAAAAACAATCCTGGGAGGCCCTTTCCTCTTTCCATATGTTCTGCACAATGCAGCACACATAGAAAGAGGAAAAAACAAGGAGGTATAAAGTTATTTCTCCTAATTGTGCCCTTCCTAGAAAGGCATACGGTTTGGGGGCATCCCCAGGTTTACATAGCCTTTTAAATCTTGGGATGTGTCATAATCCAAGGGTGTTGCATGGGAAGACCCAGCAAACACCCATGGAACGCCTCCCTAGTGCAGAGTAAGGCAACACAGTGATGTGAAGTGACGCAACGGCGGCGCAAATAGCTTGTAAATATGCCTCCCATTCTGAGGTCTATAGGTCAAGATAAAATTGGCATTGTGTTTTGACCATCTCTTTGTCATCCCTAATTTATTCCCCATGAGGTACAGCCAGACATTCTATGACGGGCTGTCGGCTCCTGGCCCTGAACTTGGAGACCAGATGGCATCCTGCTTTATTTGCCCCCTATGATATCTTTGCTTAAGTGGTAAGAGAGCAAATTCTGCCCTGTCCACATCTGGGGCTTTTAACTGTTGTCTCGCTGTGGTCAGCTGACACCAAGTACGGCACAACCGGGAGTGTTTATGCCTTTCTTCTGGATCTTTAAATTTGTGTTCTAGCTCCTGTAACTCATCCTGCCGTTCTTTGTTGTATCGAGCAGCTTGTAAGATAAATTCACCTTGGAGCTCCACCTTTAGTGATTCCCACAGTAGTGGGAGTGGCTGGCGAATCATTAGTTTGGAGATAAACTCAAATGACACTCTTAACTCAGTCTATGACTTTGTCATGTCGCAGCAGATTGCCATTAGGTTTCCACATCCACTTGGAAGTGTCCTGGGATCTGGTAAAACAGTTGTAGGGGTTCAGTGGCCAGAGAATGCTGCTGTTTCTATAACTGCAGACCGAGTTCTGGCCAATATGGAGGTGGTGCCTTGGAAGAGGTCTAGTCTAGCATGTGTCTGGCAAGATGCTAAATAGAAAGTGTAATCCCTCTCGGTGGGTTTGAGTGCCCGCCAAAGTCCTCATTTATGAGGCCCTTCCAGCACTTTTACGCCACTGGAAGGTCACTTTTTTGATGTTCCAGTGGCGTAATGTGCCACTGGCATATTCAAATCAATCAAATCAAAGATAGCTGCATTCGATTTAGTTTTTAAATCATAAAAGCACTATACTAGACATTCATTCAAAAACACATTTTTACAAGGAAATCCTTTCATGATAATTAAAAATACATCAGCTATTTCCATAAAATGTATCCAAAGTTCATAACATTTTTCAGAAAAGAGACAACAGCTAAAATTCTCAGTTCATCATCTAAACTTTGCATCGCTAAAAAACGCTATACAACATTATCGCAGCCCCATCTTTTTTAAAACTGGTTTTAAAAATCTTTTTCTTGTGTGCAAATAAAAATGACAGAATAGGGTGACATTTAATGTAGATTGTTGTGATATAGCGCCACATGGGCAGGCACCTAATGTTTTCGACCAATCATTAGTAATGGGGAAACTCACCAATCTATGTATGATTCCCAAGCGAAATTGTGTTAAAAGCATCCTCTCATAGGGCCCAGGGACACAAACTAGGTATGGCTGGATAGCTTAACATAATAGCATTATTTGGTTCTCCATGACGGATTGTTTTACAATCTCTGTGGTGAGTCTATTAATTTGTAAATGTGCTAGGCAAAGTGTTTTTAAAGACTTTCTCATCAATTTGATGATACTATCTGGATCTTCAAAATATTCTGGGTGGTCAGTATCACACGTGAACTTTTTGATGTAATTTAGCCACAGGAGAGAGGACCCCATATCCATACTCAAGCAATTCCTAATCACCTCATGGTTAAAGTTAGTCTCCTCCATAGCCCAAACCTTGTGCCACAGTAAAATCCGTTTGATTCTGGCCAGGTCTAATAAATAAATCAGCCCAAGTTCAGAGTGAAAAACAAAGTTTTCCGTGCTCGAAGGGATGGCCAGTAAATACTTTGTAAATGCGTTTCCTATTAGTTGGATGGGGTTCACGTCCGTGTAGCCCCAAATGTCTGCCCCATACATAGCTGTAGATAGGCACTTAGCTTTATATATCAATATTAGTTCTGGGATTGGTCTTCTACCTATCCTTCTAGCAAAATTAGTCAACGCACCAATCATCTTAACAAACATCAATTTTCTTGCCTGCACAGCAGGTCGCAAGGTCTCTCGGTACTTAAATTGAATTCCAAGGTATGGGAAGCTATTAAAACAGTCTACTTTTGTATTATCAATAAAAATGTTGCGGCACCTTGCACTATTTTTACCACATTTCATGATATAGGTTTTTGAGGTATTTACTTTCAAACCCCTTGGACCCAACTCGTTAAAACTCTCTGTAGGCCTAATTCGGTATGCGCCATTAAAGCTGCATCATCCGCGTACAACAATGCCGGCACAGGTTGTTTATTAATGATGGGGATGTCCTGCCATTTTTCAGCTAAAAAATTTCATGTCATTTATGTACAAACTAAAAAGTAAGGGGACAAGCTCACAGTCCTGTCCTACACCTTCACTGATGGGAAATTTGGTTGTGCATTCGCCCTGCCTACCATAGCGAACTCTAGCACCAGCATCTTTATACAACTGCCTCATAAAAGATAGAAGAGGTGTTTCCACGCCCATTTCCTTTAGTATTCTCATTGTTTGTTGTGACTCATGCAATCAAAATCGGTGCTTAAATCCACAAAGGCTAAAAATAATTTTTGTCGTTTCGCTTGTGTATATTTACTGATCACAAGGTTTAGATTCAGACCCTGTTCAATGGTCCCCATACCCTGACGGAAGCCGTATTGAAATTTAGAAGAACACCTTTCTCTTCTGCCCAGGACTGTAACCTATTTAGAATGATGCGACCTGTAATTTTAAGAAAGGAATCCAGCAGGGAAATTGTTTCGTAGCAAGCAGGATTATTGTGGTCCCCCTTTTTAAATATCAGAACCACTATGGAATCCGACCATGATGGTAACAAACCCTGTTGACAACAAGCTTTTAATGAGTTAGCAGGGGTCCCCAGAACGGTAGATTAGACTTCTACATGTCAGCAGTGTACCAGCAGCACTTTCATTAATGGCACATACAACTTCTTGCAGAGTAAAACATAGATCCAAGGGGAACAGAGAAGAATCTTCATTTAAAAAGGGCGAGTCCCACTCAGTTGCGGCCTCACTTTGCTTGACTTCATTATATAGGTTGGTATAATGTTCAACCCAAGAGCTTTCAGTAATAGCTAATTCTCCTGAAGGTGCATCTGTAGGTGCTAAAAAAGGAGTATTAACCACCTTCCAGAAAGTGTTATTAACAGTTCACATGCCTCGGGCAGAGCCTGAAAGGCCTGCACTATTAATGTTTCTTTACGCTCCTTTAGCGCTAGTTTGTAGGTGGCCCTAGCCATTTTTCATTCCTGTTGGCTACTATTCTGTCTATGTAGTTAATTCTTCAAGTTAGTATGTGCTTTGGTGCAGCCTGTATCAAACCATCCCTGTTCCTTGGTCTTACTTTCACTAATATTCACTGTCAATAGGTCCCTAATCTCTTTTTCAATAATTCCCAATGAGTTTAGGACCTCCAGGTCGGTAGCCAACTCATCAAGGCAAACCGCCACATCCTTCTTACAGTTATTTATTATTTGACTGAATAATAAGGTTGGGTCAGTTTTTGTCCAACTCAGGGTTTACCCATTTAGTCTTTTAAGCGTGGGTTCGAAAGAGAATAATTCTTCCTGGGCCCTCCTGTACGGTGTATCAAATGGTAGTCAAATAGAGAGACTTATTTGGAAATGATCACTCAATGCATTTGTATGAGTTTCAAAATCCCTCACCCTGTTAGTATGCATCTTTGTGATCAAAATGAAATCAATAATGGAGCCTCGTCCTCTGCCATTAAAGTTCTTAAATGGGACTATGGGGTTGCAGAGTTCATTTGCGAACCCTAGGTCAAATTGTTACACAATAATGTTAAGCAGACTGCCAGATGTAATATGAGCAAAGTGTGCAGACTCCACATCTTGTTCCGAACAAAATCCACAAATACACTTCACAGCAAACATGCATACATTAACATTAAAATCCCCACCCCAAATAATGCATAGGTCATCCATAGAGCTTTCTTGAATATTACAGATATCTTTGTGTAATTCACCCAGTACATGGCCTACCTGCTGTTTGGGAATATTATTCTAAAAGTTTACAAGTGCCACAGAATGCTTTTTATCCATATACAATAGCAATACTTCGTCAAATCTTTTGGAGATTTTAAAATCAATCCTGTTAATGGTTATACTACTGGAAATGTAGGTGCATAACCCCCCTTATTTCTACCACACACTGAGTTCACCGCTGGAGTGTGGTAGGTTTTATATCCATTTATGTGCACCTCGTTCATTGTTCAGGTCTCTTGAAAACACAATATTAAAAAGTCTCCAATAAAGGCAAACCAATGTGAATCTTCCACCTTCTGGAGCAGTCCAGCCACGTTCCAAAATAATATATTGGATTTAGGCAATTCCATTTCAGTTTGAACTTTCTGGTAAATTACTTTAGTATAATGGGTAGTTTGGGCCGTAATATTTGAGACTGACCTTCTTCCCTGATTGAGCTAGGTATTTCAGCAATAATTAGAGCAGCCGGGGGACCACTGATTACTAAATCAGTCCCAAGTCCCACTGGCATATTTATGAGGCCAGGTGAAACCATGTTATGTGGCTTTCCATGGCTTTATAAATGTGTGCCCCTTTCACCCAGAAAAATGCGTGAAAAGGGGTGTTCCATGGGTGTTGCTGGGGGCATTCTCAGCAACATCCATGGCTTTTTGACACTGCCCAGATTTATGAGAAATCGTAAGTCTGAGGCAGCGACTAAAACGTATGCCTCCACAGGGGAGGTGTTCCTTCCTGCACAAAAGTAATCATCCCCGCAAGGCAGGCACCCTTGCACCATGGTGCAAAGGTGCCTGTGTGGCACACAGCGGCCCATTCTGCGCCGACACAGGGGAAAAGGATAGGAATGCACCATACCTAATACATACAGTGCATTCCTGCCATTTTCTTTTGCCACAGTGCAGAGCATCAGCAAGGCCTGCTGTGCTGCCTTATGGGAAGAAACATAAATGAGGTCCTGATGTCTATTAGGCCCACCTCCCATAACCAGTCCAAACTGCCTTTGGATAATGACCCCATCTGAACAAGTATCTGTGCTGGTCTGTCCTACAGGGTGTCCATCACTATATTTAGGTCTCCCCAAAGCAAAACCTCCTGATCTTGGGGTGTCATATATATGCTAGGGCTAATTGTAGGAACTGTTCCTGGTGATCAATCGGGGGGAGAGGTGAGATGGAGCCTAATGTCAATGTGGTGATGCCTGTCACAATATTAAGGACCAGGAGCTGGTCTGATATGTCTATGAGCGTCCCCAGCTCCTTTCCCTTTAATTTATTGAGAAGAGCTACTGGACCAGATGAGTGGAATTGCCAATTAACTCAATCTGACTGTAGTATAGTCCATTCTTGTTCAACCAGGAGAATCTCTTGTAGAAGGCATATATCACAGTTTGACCCTCTCAAGAAGAAGAGTAGGGCTAGTCACATCACTGGGGTATTGATACCACAAACATTATAGCTTAGAATTTCAACTATATACATCTAGGATAGTATAGGTTCAAAGACAAGTCTCCCCATGGATGTATTCTGCCTGTATGTTAGGTGCTGGTATGTAGATCCCTGGGAACTACCACCTGCTAAATCTGAATTGAAGTTCCCCCACCTAAAAACATCAAAACAACTTAACCTATCTCTCACTTACCTCCTCATGGAGTTTATGGCCCATAAGAGGAAGCCATTGACCCAGGTCACCTGGTCCATGCCCTTCCCTCTAAAAGAGAGACTATCCATTACCCTCTCTCCCACCTGCACCCACACCTTGCATTAGTAGTATCATCAACACTTCCCCATGGGTCAAACATGTGACCAAGAGCATCAGCATCACCCTTGTGGATCACCTTCATGTGTGCCTTGTCGGAGGGAGTGTTCACTTGCCCATGTCATCCACCTCATTGAGTCTCGACAGTATGTCAATGATGGCTTTCCTTTCTCTCTGCATATCATCCTGGGAGGGCTGTTGTGCTAGACAACAAGTTGGGATTGTTGTCCATCTCCCCCTACCCTGCCGCCTTCTTACTTTCGATGTCCGGGAGTTGTTGTCGGAACTGGGTTCCTCAAATGTGCTGGGCAGTTTCAGAGCCACCCATGCCTCAGATGGGTACTATGTTGGTCCCCCATAGAAAGCGGAGGTAAGGATGAATGGAAACCCCATCTGTATTTTATCCTTCTCTCTCTGTGAGGTGGACTGTAACTTCCCAGAAGCTTCTTCTCCTTTGCAGTGTAATGGGAGAGAGGTCCTGATAGAGGTAGAGTGTGATGCCCTCAAATGCAACAGTGCCACCATCTTGTGCAGCTGTCATGGTAGTTTCCTTCCTGCTTAAAGAAATGGACATAAGGGAGTACATCCAGTGGGGTCCTTCATGTGGCAGGGAGCCTCTCCACCTGGTGTGTCCAGTTCAATTGAATATTTAACCTCCAGGATCAATTTCTCAAATCTTCCAGGTGTCACTGGAGATCAACGTTTTATTCCCATTGTTCCACCATCCCACCACAAAAGGCCTCAAACTCTTCCTCTCTGGCATTTCCAGTGTGATAACTCATGTGTCAATGTCCCTTATGTCGTGCCTCATCTCTTTAATCTCTATGGCCACATCATTCCGTAGAGCTGAAATAAATCCCTGCAACTTGATGAAAAGTTACTCTATAATGGAACGTGTGATGAAGCCTTCATCGTGGATTGGTCTGGTCTGTATTGTAGGGATTTATGACTTCTGTCACTGTCTTTCTTGGAGACTCAGCCACCTGGCATCCATTTTGCTGTCGTTTTGGTCCTGTGCTAAGATGTAGCCATTGTTAGTTTTTGATTTATGCCTCAAGGTCTGCATCCCGGACTAGTTCTCATAGAAATTAGATTTCTCTGGCATCCAAGTGTCCTGGGTCTGCCCCACCAAGGATCACAAATTGCCTACAAATTTTGGTGGCGGGGGCCATTGGCCTGCGCTCATCCAATAGGAACGCCAGCACCAACCCCTTTCACAGAGCTCCTTTACTCCAGGGCCCTTTACACTCAACACTCCTGATATCCTGATTATTCAGCACCTTCAGATTGTTCAAAATGTAGCTGCTCGATTAATTCTGTAAATTCTTCTTTGAATATCAATAATACCCTATTTGGGACAATTGCACTGGTTGCCAGATATCAAATGCATTCAAATGAAGGCGTTAAGTTTGGCCTATAGATCAGTTCAGCAGAAAGGACTCCTCTACTTGAGGAAGAGATTTAAACCGTATCACCAGGTCAGAACTCTGAGATCGAATAATTCCAAACTGCTTCAAGTTCCCTGAGTTCGTAAAGCTAGAAGAGGGGGGAGATTGTTTGTTTATATCAAATCCAAACTTTGGAATTTTCTTTCACTTAGTTTGTTTGACCCCATCAGAAGGTATCTTAAGAATATTTACTTGTTGACTTCTTTTGTTTTTATTAGACAGTCTACTTGCTGTTAGGGCTGGGACGCTTTATCGGAAGCATCGTTTTGCTTTTTAGACTGTATTGTATTGTTTAGTATTGTATCTCAGTGATGATGGGAGCAGCAGTCAGGAAGAGAGATGAGCCCAGGCACTGACACAGATCTCCGGCGTAGTCTCACTGACACCGGGGGCTCAAGTGCAGGGTGAGGGCAACACCGGCGCACAGGACCTAACCGATAACCCAGATACTTGATTATGGCACATACCAGTGAGGGCTATCCTTTCCAGGACCCCTCATGCATGCCCCTCACAGGGGAGTTCTATCGAATTTTCACTAGCATTGTCCTGGGTAGGTCAGAGCTGACAAATATTTAGGTGGGTCTGGCACGGAGCGGCAAAAGAGAGCTCTCACTCTGTCCCCATCTTAGACACACACCCTCATTTTCATTTAAAATGTTGTTAGTTTGCAGAGACTGAAATGTTTACGTTCATTTTATTTCTGTTCTCGGGTATGTTTCTCCTTTATAATAATTTACATTTAAATACTTTCTATGTCTATTTTCTGATTTGTGCCTAGTGTTGTATTTCAGTATCTTAAGACTTTCGTTTAGTAGTAGGAATTTTTTAGTGAGTACCATTAAAGAGGTAGAAGTAATAAAGTGTTGTATTAATTATTAGTTTTTGTACCGTTTTGATTTTCATTAAAAGTAAGCTGTAGTTTAGATATAAGTTTTAGTTACTTTGCAAGGTAGTTCTTAACATATATATATATATATATATATATATACTTCTTTTTCCAGGTTCTTGTCAGAGAATCCGGAAGAGTTTCGTCTTCTTGCAGCTTTTGTCATTTTGGAGTATTAAGTTGATAAAATGTGTGTGTTTTTTATATTGTTGGTTTAATTTTTTGTGTAATTTTATTGATTATATTTGTTTATATTTGAACTATCTCTCTATTTGTCAGCTATGTCCCTCCATGATAAATGTGTTGCATTTAAAATGTTTACATTTTGTTTGATAATGTTGTATTTTATTTTATTGATATATACATATTTATTAATATTTAGATTGTTGTAGAAATGTTTGTAGTTTATATAACAATGTTTTTCACTCATTTTGTTATGTATTGAGTTATGTTTTTATTTGGATGATTAATATTTATTTTGGTGATGTGATATATATATATATATATATATATATATATATATATATATATATATATACATATATATATATTTATATATATTTATTGGGTTGCACTCTAATGCCTTCTTTGCGAGCCCATCTTACTCTACATACTTTCTCCATACCCTGCATCCTAGAGACAGACTATTCCTGATTTCCCTCTTCTCTCCCTTCCCTCTACGTCTCTAGTTGTTTACTCACTTTCGCCTTCTTGTCTTCCTTTTTTGTCTGTCACTTATGGTACATCACTGAGCCCTACATGTCCTATATGTTTCGGTAGCTGTTGTAAATTGACAGTGATTTAATGCCTATTTCTTTTCTGCTAATGCCTACAAATACTGTGCGGTCCTTTGATATTAGCTTGCTTTTGTTGTTATAAAATGGCTTAATTACCATGTTTATTTTCCACTCTCCAAAGCAGCCGAGCAGGGAGGGCATAATCATGTCATATACTTTCTTCTTGTAGTCATGAAGTAGAATTAAACTTTACATTCAAAAGCTCAGTACAGGAAAAACTGCCAGAGAGATGAAAAAAAAAATTCTGATAGGCTTGGCAACTTGTTTTACTCTTCCATAGATGGGAAATGTTTAAGTATTATCCTTTTAAAAATATTCTGTAACTTGCTCACAGCTGCTCCACCAGTGTCCGAAATTTTAAGGATGGCATCTTTGAAACCAAACCACATGTCAAGTTATAGGCAAGCTACTGACAGCTCCTTTTCAGGTCCACAGAACAATGTTAAGTTACAACTGGATGGGTTTCCACTGAACCGGCTTTAAATCCCTGAGTCCTCAAAGCCTTTTCTAACCCACAGTGACATTTGAAGACATTTGACTCACTTGTCATTACCAGCTCTTCTGTTTCTCTTCCCTATGGTGGATGCAGCTTCCATGTCTCCAGGATCTTCTGTACTCCCCAGCTTTGGGAGAGGAGCACAGGCAAGCATGCTCCTGAAGAGAGGAACTGGAAATAGGACCTGGAGCATTTAATCCTTTTAGGCCAGCGAGAGGCTATCTTCCTTAGCCCTTGGAGATGCTGTCTAATTCCAAAGATTTAATATATAGCTGGAGGAAAATCTTCTACAAGGTCATCTATCAGGTCTTCTCAAGAATTCTTTAAGCATGGAAGGCATTCTCTTCTTCTCTTACAGGCAGCTCTCAAAGGCTTAATAAATGATTGTTAAATAAAACTAACCCGCTCTTTTATTGGGGACAACCACTGAGTAAATCAAACAATTATTCTTAAAGTATCCCCACCTAATATTTTAACATTGCAACTTATTTCCTTTTGGAAAAGCGTGAGGGACTGACTCAACTATCGCTGAATCAATTGAAAGACGGTGAACAAGGATATCATCTGCCTGATTCCCTTCTGTCTTTCTCTCTCCCTCCCTCTCAGTGTGGGCCAGTCATGCCTCCTTCACCACAGGTACCCTCCTCCTCACTACAATGATGTGAATAGCTGTGTCTTGAAATGTCCTTACTGTAAAAAAGGTAGTGCGTCCTAAGACTTTCTCTGAATGGGAGATGTGGTCTGTGCGGAAGGCAGATAAAATATTTGGCCCCTGTAGCCCAATGGAAATCAGGCTGGAATGAATACAAATAGCTGTGAGCTACAGGCTTTAAGCCAGGAAAACTAGATGGCCCTTGAACACTTTTCTAACCATATGGCCAAACTTCAGGCAAGAAATATGACACCTTACCATAGACAATCAGAAATAGATAAATAATTCCAGTCTTTCAATTTACTTTGTCATACCTGTGTTTCCACATCCTACATTTAAAATGAGTATTATCGTGCAAAATAAAAAATTGGGAAAACGGGATTTCTGCCAATTACTACATTTTAAAACACAGCCCTGCTGTTGCTGCACCCACATGTGTTTTAAGCATCCTGGCTTTTGGGATGTTTGTGGAGAAAAAATCATTCACCCTTTGTTCTAGATTTGAACTTTGTGAGGCAATGGTTAGTTTTTGCTTACATTTATAGTCAATATACAAAACATTCAAATAAGGCAATTCAAAAATAAAAAAAAACATTTTTTGAGCAGAGTAAATGAAAGTGTGAGCAAAATAGTTAAAGGCACGGCAAAGGATGACTATCCTTCATATATTAACCATGTAAATATAGATGAATGACATTTCATACGTTCTTCTAATACTTTTGTGCTTGTGCTACCTATGACGGAAAATATGTTTACAGTTAAGTCTCATATGGTTGCAAGGAAAATTGTAGAACTCTGTATTATTTCTAAACTTTAAGAAATGGTAACCTGATTTGGGATTGTTAGCAGCCAATTAAGAATGATCTTCACCTAGAGGAACTGGTCATGTACTCCTGTGAATGCTGGGAGTGTATTTCCAGAAATGAAGGCAAGATGTTGAACATGAGAGGTTGCAATGTGCATTCGAGTTGAATAATTGTTTCATGTTTCTCTTGATTTCACTGTATATCTGACATACACTTCACATGGCAAGTTGTTAACGTTGAGAAAAAACAAAAGGTAAATGCCTTTTGGATTTGTTTATTTCTGTAATATGATCATTTTAGTGTGTGGTGCGTTGCCCGTTTGTTTTCTAGAGAATAAATAAAAACAGAAAGAGAAGCCAATAGCCTGTCATCCACCGCAGCAGTTGAAAATCATGGACCTCTACTTCTTCAACCACTGTTTACACCCATCTCAGACACACTCAATCTCCTTTGATTCTTCAGTCATTACTGGCCACGTTTGGTCATTATGTGCTCAAGACATTGCTTTAAGATATACAATTAGAAAAATGTAATAATCTGTTATAAATCAATATATACCATTGATTTCTCTGGTTTGTGTTCCAGTAAATCAGTGGTCGACTCCGACGAGAGAGTCTCCAAATAAACGCATGATAACTCCATGGTTGTTGTATGACGGAACAACCCATGCTAATATATCTCATGCCTTAACAACGCAGTCTTTATTACTCGCGCATGACTTTACCATGCATGCTTTTACAATGAGTTTTGTTGTAAAGCATTAGTAAAGGCTGATGTGTGGTAAAGATCACACCCCAGCCCCACTGCCTTGAGCCCTTAAACCCGGGCCCCAGCCCTGCAAACCACCCAGCCTCCCCAGCCCTAAAAACTACCAAAACCCCTCACTCTGTACCCTAAAACTTGCCCTCAGCCCCAAAAACTACCCCAACCCTCCCCGCCTTGAGCCCTAAAACCCCAGCCCTACTTATCAAGCAACATCGAGATTCTTCGTGTCCCGATCCTTACTGTTCCACCTTCCAATCTCCCCACCCATCTGCTCTGATTCTAGAGTACTGACTGCCTTTACCACTCATATGGCTGGGAAAGGCATATGTGTGGTAAAGACAAGTATTGTAACATTTGCAGGGTAATTGAACGCGTGCTTCTGCCCATGTTGTAAATGCAGCTTCCACTCCATAGCTTCTTACAACTTACTGGCATAAAGGTGGTTTGTGCTTATATGTGATGATGATGACATAAACAGTCCAAGGTGAAAAAGTGATCACTGTGGCGAATTAAATAACATTTGACCACTTCCAAGTAAAAAAAAAATGAGATTGCTTTCAAGAAAACATTGAAGAGATCTTTTAATTTCACCCTAGAAATCAATGTTTTGTGGGAAGCCCAACCAAATGCAGCGATTTGTCTGGATAATTCTCTACTTCATACAGAAAATATTTAGCATTAGATGCTGATAACAGATGCACATTTAGGAACACATATTTGCATCAGAACATCAGAATTCAGATATTTCATTGTAGACGAAAAGCATAAGACGTTAGGGCATGAATGTGCGTAAATGTACCTGTCTACTTGAATCCATTTTAAGATATGCAAGGAAGAGGGCAATGAGAAAGCAAGAGGCTGTGTCAGCTGCAAAAATATCTTACTTAACATGTATGCACAACACTCTGACTGAGAATATGTTGTACTTTAGTGCTAAGGTGACCTCGTTTTTTCCCGGTAAAAGATTCCATCTGAAATATGTTTATCTCTTAAGGCTTTGTTTTGCATCCATCTGTCATAAAAAATACACGCAGTCTCTGTTCTAGAAAGAGGCCACTCAGTTAAGAATAAGTAATTGAATATCGCATATAGAAAATATCTTCATCATTTTGGAGGAGTTTGTTATCAAGGGAAATCCTATCAAGGATAAATTTGTGCGCTTTATATAAAACATTTATTGATGTAAGCAGACATTTTGGTGGATAGCAAGTATAGCAAGTAGTGCGCATGTGCAGTGCAGTCTTTCTTACTACATGCAGTATTGCAGTATTGCAGTAACAACTTTGCCTACATCGCTATCATACTGCGCTCAAACCCTGGTCCCCGCAGTCGATTAGGTGCTGCTGGGGGACACATTGGGCGGAGCGGCCATATTGGAAGGAATTTGCGCTGTGCACTAGTTGTTCTGTAAAACCCGCCCTCACTGGTCATAAATGACAGCAGCGCAGCGGGCGCGCCGGTGGCGCGCCGAAGGCGCGCCAAAGGCAAGCCCGTCTGCGCCCGTCCGCGCCGGGACCGGGCCCAGGGCCACACCCCCTGTCCAAATTCTACAAGCATAGGTGAGGACCATTTATTCTGGACAATTGCTACGCTCACTTAGAACCCAGGCCAGCTGCCCTGTTATGGAGATGCATCTCGAAATCAAAAACTGTCCAGTATGCTCTCACACCTTCTTTTTTTCCCCCATCGCTGAACTGGCCACTTCCAACTTACAAGCCATTAGGACAGAATTCAAACTCCATACCGTCAATGCTGGATTAATTAACGCTAGATCGTTGGTTAAACATAACATCCATACGGCGGAGCTAATTGAGAGCCAAAACTTAGATCTGCTGTTTATTACCGAAACCTGGGCTGATGAGGCCTCGGATATTGACTTAGCTATGGCTATTCCAGAGGGGTTTCTATCTGCACAGTAGATAGGAAAGCGAAACGAGGAGGTGGTTTGGCAATCATCTCTAAAGACAGATTTAAGGTTAAAAGCTCGGAGAAAGGTAGTAACCAGAATTGTGAGACATTATCTTTTCAGATCAAAATCACTAACAACTATACTTTTAATGGCCTTTTAATCTACAGGCCTCCTAGAGCCAAAACACCTTTGATCGATTTACTTAGTCCTTTCCTAGAGTCAAGTGTGAAAGGCCTCGACTACACCATTTTGGGGGATTTTAATTTACATTTAGAGAAAAGTTTGGACTCTACAGTATTGGCACTTAAAGACTCGCTGGCCAATTGTGCTTTGGAACGAAGAGTCTTTCAAGACACGCACCGTGCAGGACACTCCCTCGATGGAATTTTCACTTCCTGTCAGGGTCTAAATAATGTGGCCACTCTTCAAGTTCCTTGGTCTGATCATAAGGTGATCACGTTTTCTTTGGAAGTAAAAGAAGATACAGGTAGGCCCACTGATTCCCTTAGGAAGTTTTCCTATCGGGACTGGTCAAAAACCGACTCACAGGGGCTGGTAGACAAGCTACAATCATCCTGCCCAGTCCTCACCCCAGACAGCAATGTAGCTTACGATCAAATCAAGGAGTGGATTAATGCCGCAGTCCATGTCGCCGTTCCACTAAGACAGGTTACTTTTAAGCGGATATCCCCTTCTCAGCCATGGTTCTCAGAGGTCCTTAGGGCGCAGAAGCAGAAATGCAGAAGAGCTGAGAAAAAGTGGAGAACCAACTACGACGCAGGGCTAAAAGAAGACTACAAAGCTGCACTGGCCATGTATAAAAATCTGATTATGGTGGGAAAAAGTAGCTTTTTTACGAAAAAAATCAATAAGACAAAAATTTCTAGCAAAGCTCTTTTTGCCACAGTGAAAAAATTAACAAAATTGGAGAACAAGAGCACAGCAGCAATTACCTCAGAGTTTTGCAATTTGCTCGGCGAATTCTTCGTTAACAAAGTCTCATTAGTATATGACTCTTTTAAAAGCATCCACTCAGGCACACCTAAGCAGACATCTTCAGAACCCACTAAAGAAGTGGAGGGGCTGCTACAGAGTCCAGGTTTCATATTTGTACCACCAACTGTAGACCAGATTCTGCAAGAAATGAAGTCCACTAGATCAGGCAGCCCAACAGACCCCTGTCCGCCTAAAGTGATGCAGCTCATTCCGGAATTGCTAAGTTCTCAATTGGAGAAACTGTTCTCCCTAATATTAAAATCCGAGATGTTCCCAGATGCCTGGAAAACCACCTCGGTGATGCCTCTCCTGAAAAAATCCAACCTAGACTGTGAGGAGCCGGGCAATTACAGGCCCATTGCCAGGATATCCTTCGCTGTGAAAATTTTGGAAAAACTGCTGAATAAACAGCTGGCACTTTTCCTCGCGGAGGGAAACATACTCGATCACTCACAATTCGGTTTCCGAGAGGGACATGGAACTGAAACAGCTCTGTTAACGGCGGTGGAAGAACTCAGGAGTGTCTTGGATGGAGGAGGGACGGCCACCTTGGTACTACTGGACCTATCGATGGCCTTCGATACGGTCAACCATGAGACACTCCTGACCCGTCTGGGCGAGGTCAGAGTTCATAGCTCGGCATGTGCCCTTCTGGCCTCGTGTTTGTGTAACAGAACTTTTTCAGTGGAATTGGGAGATGCAAAATCCAAAATTTTCAGTTCCTCGTGTGGAGTGCCCCAGGGGTCCTCTTTAAGTCCGACCCTTTTTAATTTGTATGTTGCACCACTAGCTGAAATCATAAGAGAAAGCGGCTTCACCTCGATATCTTAAGCTGACGACACCCAGATAGTGGTGTCTATTAGCAAGGACGTGAAAGAGACGGCGGAGAAATTCAGATCCTGTATGTCTCGGGTCAGACAATGGATGCTTACTAACTGTCTGAAGTTAAATGGGGAAAAAAGTGAAGTACTGGTGCTGGGGGGTGATCCAAACATCTGGTCCCCAGAGTGGTGGCCTGACAGCCTGGGAAATTGTCCGGCCCCAGCAGAAAAGGTGAAAATTTTAGGTATGACTCTTGATAATAACCTCTCATTCGACGCCCAGGCCAGCAAATTGGCTTCATCAGTCTGGTTCATATTGAAAAGGATTAAAAAACTATTGCCCTTCATTCCAATGGATGCTAGGAAAACAGTTGTAACCGCCCTTGCCTTGTCTAGATTAGACTACAGGAATGCCCTGTATGCCGGAGCTAAGATACAAATTCTATCAAAACTGCAGCGTTTGCAGAACGCGTCAGCAAGGCTGGTGCTTGACATTCCTAAATATGAGCCAATCACCTACAAACTAAAATCCCTGCAATGGCTCCCTATCGCCAAAAGAATTCAGTTTAAATCACTGTGTCTGGCCTACAAGGCACTTCATGGGTCAGGCGCTCAGTTCTTAAAAAATCGTCTGAAACAGTACGAACCCACTAGGCTTCTTAGATCTAGTCAAGCCAAACTGATCCTGGTGCCGAAATTCAAAAGAGCCAGATGGGGAGGCAGAAGTTTCCTACTACATACAGCAAAAGTATGGAACCTGCTCCCAACCTCTATAAAAAAACAGTCCATCCCTACTTTCATTTAGAAAAGCAGTGAAAACCTGGCTCTTTACTGCCGCCTGCTAGACGGTTCGGGTTGTCCTGCCACCATCTATTGTCATAGCGCCAAGACGCCCTTGAGCATTCGCACGCTCTATAAAATAATAAATCAAATCAAATCAATCAATCATATTGCGCTTCATGTAAGGAATACTGCATTTCACTTATCCTGCTAATATTGTTTTAACTCCACTCTATCATCACCTTACCAAAAAACTCAGGGAAAATTAGGTAGAGTGTTCTCTGGTCCACCAAAGTCATTTCTCTGATGTTATGTTATGTTATCCGGTGTTTTATAAAGCGCACAGCTACTCTACTGAGTGTCCCAGCGCTGGGTGGGTATGATTGAACTAGACAGGAAGAAAACCAAGTGTACTGTGGGCAAAGTATTACGTTATTGCTGAAACAGCCATGTTTTCAGGGCTTTTCTGAAACGAAGCAGATCGTGGAGGAGTCTCACAGCAAGTGGCAGATCATTCCATAGCTTAGCCGCTATGTGTAGTGAGAGTTGGTAGGGATTTTTTGGAAGGGTTTTTGCCTGTTTCCGGTGGGCCACTAGACCAACGCCATTTGGGGCAGGTTGCTGGCCTAGATGTTAGAGTTGCCTCCCACGCCACCTACTTAAGTAGAAGCAGGGCACAGACACACAACGTTTGAGCAAAGGCCTAATGCATTTCACTTATCCCACTTTTTAAATATTGTTCTAACTGGGCCATATTTTCACTTTCCCAAAAACTTAGGGGAATTAGGATAGTCTGCTCTCTGGTTCACCTTGGTCATTTGGCCAATTGTTGCAGAGAGAGTTGGAAGGGTTTTTGCATACTTGCTGTGGGCCTCTAGACCTAAGCCATTTAGGAAAGGTTACCAGTCTATATGTTAGAGTTGCCTCCTGTAAACCTACTTAACTAGAAGCAGGGACGGACATGCAGTGCTTACAAAAAACTCTGGGGGAATTAGGATAGACCGCGCTCTCGGCCGTGGCGGTCATTTGCCTGATTATTATGGAGAGAGTTGCAAGGGTTTTTGCATACTTCCTGTGGGCTACTAGACGTACACCATTGTGTGCAGGTCTCTAGTCTAGATTTTAGCGTTGCCTCCCTGGAAACCTACTTAACTAGAAACAGGGTGTGGATGCACCATCAGCACGCTGAAAGTGCACCAAAGGCAAGGGCATTGTGCCAGGACCTCTGCCCATTAACTGTTGACAGCTATCTCAGCATCACACTGAATGGAAGTATTCGTTCTCAAACCAATCTTACTAATATCAACAGCCCTTTCTGGTGCTGTAGTCAACAATACTCCACATTCCACACTCTGATACTTCACCAACACCCGAAGTGATAGAAATATTGACTCTCTCATCCATGCTTACTAATTTAGTTACAACTACTCCTCTAAAGGTTCTCAATCAGGTTACTAGCACCTCTACCCTCTTCCTTAACAATTTCTCCAAGGAAATAAATGGGCTCTACTGCAATGTAAGGTCCAAGGTCCAACATTCATTAGCAATATGGGACCTTATCACAAATTTTCCCTCAAGATATGCTTCTTTACCGAGACCTGGTTAAATGCTGTGTCACTTCTTTACACTCCACTAGCTATACTGGAACAGTATTCTGTGATTGAAATCAATAGCAAGGGGAATTCCTAAGGGGATGTGGCTCTTGTCTTCCACAACACTCTCAAAGTAGAGTTGGTGGACACCCTGCAACAGACTGGGCTGAGAAGTGCATTTTTTAAATCTTAGTTTCTGTCACTGACTGTTGGAGGGGAGCTTTGATATAGTGTCCACCTGGTGTGAAAATAAACTTTAGTCACACATTAATTGACTATATTGCACCCCACATACTGGCTGCCAAAAGATTTCTGCTCCTGGGTGATTTCATTTTCACGGAGAAAACATTGAGGATCCAGTGTGTGCCAAATTTTAGTGGATATGGAAATACTGGGACTCAAACAAATAGTTACAGGGCCCACTCACATAGCAGGGCATATACTTGAACTTTCTATCACTTGGTCAGAGCATCGCATGATCAGATTCCAGGTTCCCTTAAAAAAAAGCACCAGCTAAGCCCAGCAAAGAGGCAAACAGACCTAGATATTCTAGAGGATGGTTTCTGCTATCTCTTTCTCCATGATCTATGGCCCGATTACAACTACCTTACAAACTGACATCACTTCTGCACTGGCCACTTGCCATGGCTCTCTTATACTGATGTTTGACGAACTTGTCCCTCTTAAAAAACATAATTTCCATCTGGTAGAAGCCAAACCGCTTAGGGCACAAATAACCTATGCTTGGAAAAGTCAAAATGTAAACAACTTAAACTTATGTGGCATTTAACTAAATCCTTGGTTGACGAAGAAGCTTATAAAGTTTTGTTGCATAGCTACCATAAACAGCTTAGAGCAGCTCATAAGTACCCTTTAACCTTAACTATTGACCAAGCTGGCATTCACACATAGAAACTTTATAAAACCTTGCACTACTTTGTAAAACCCCAAGCCTGTTTTGGCACTATCCCGGCCTCTCAAAAGTTATGCGATTCTCTGACTGATTTTGTGAAGATAAAATTCACATAATTTATTAGAACTTCCCAACCAACCGGGAACTGCCAGAGATGGTAGCTGACCTTAGTCAACATCCCCCAAACACTTTCAATTTTGAGTTATGCTCCCTGGAGCAAGTGCAGAAGATACCTGCCTTAGTTAAGTCAGCCCCCCATGACCTTTATCCACCCAGTAAAACCTTTAGTGTCACAAATGTTATTGCGATTAATAGCGTACAAACGAAGTGAGTGCGTCCCTGTTGTTAGGCACACCGTGTGGGTTAGTCCTTGATGACTGACTCCAGGAGGTGATTAAACAAAGTTCAATAGTTTGATTTGAAACATGTTTTTATTTTGTAGATTTCTTAGTTCATTTAGATCGTTTATTATCCTTCAAACATAATCCTCCAAAAAGAAAAAAATGCAACTGCTCCAATGCATTTCGGGCATAGCCCTTTATCGAGGAGCTCTGTTGGTAAAAAATGAAATGCTTAAGATACGCTTCAAAAAATAATTAGTCATCACATGATTTCAATGTTGCTGAACGTTCTATACAGTTTCAAAAAACATCGGAATAATTTGTGTTAATGGTGGCGAGTAAGGGTCAAGTAGTACTTGTTAGCAAAGTAAATGAAAGGGAACCTACCACGGTTTTCTTGAGCGGGATGTGGGGATCAGGGTTTGTAGGTGCGAAAAAAATTAGCGGGGTGTTAAAAATAGAAACCCGATTTGGCGATGGGTACAAGATGAATACCGGCAGTCAAAAGTTGCAAACCGCCTGTAAGATAAACTTACTTCATGCTGAAGTTGAATTCGTTTAGACGAGTGAAGGGCTTCTCCTTGTGGACAGGTTGGCTGTGTGCGGGAGGGTGTTTAACCAGGATTGGGAACCAGGGGTGATCGTGACGTTGAAAAACTGAAAATGGACTGTGACTGGGTGTGGGGTAAGTTTGGCAGCCATGTTGGTGTGGCTGGGGAAGGACAGTAATTAACTGAACTAAACATCGTGTGTAAAAACATATGACATTATTCAATTGGCAACATAAAATGAAACGAAACCGCATTCATTGGCAATGTGTCAATATTCACAACAGTTTTTAAAGGTAACAACTCAATTCTATTCGGTCGTTAAGACCGAAAGGCTTAAGAGATTGAAGACGGTAAATCCAAAATGTTTCCCGTTGCAATAAAGTTTTATTTTTGTCTCTTCCTTCAGTTCTTTCCACTTGTTTAAGGACCATGAATTTCAGTTGGCCTATGTTGTGTTTTTGATCGTTAAAGTGCATGGCAATACTTGAATGTTCGTTATGTGTCCGAATGTTTGACTTATGTTCATTCAACCTTGTTTTTATTTTTCTCTCAGTCTTCCCTATGTAGATTTTGCCACATGGGCATTTCAATACATAGATCAGGTTCATTGAGTCACATGTTGCGTTCACTTTTACTTTGATGTTATTGCCTTTCATGGGGTGGCTTATGGTGTTTCCTCTGATGATATTGTTGCAACTGTTGCAATTGTAACATGGACGTGTCCCATTGTATGTAATTGGTTCCTTGAAGTCTTTGGATAATATCTCTTTGAGGTTGGATGCTCGAGTGTAGGCAAAAATTTGTGGATGGGCGAACAGATTATTGAAATCGGGTTCAGTGGCAAGTATCCGCCAATGTTTCAAGATTATTTTTTTATATTGATTGCTTTGGGTGGAGTGTTGTGAGACTACCACCATTCGATTGTCATCTTTCTTCTTAGCTCTGATTAAGGCTTCCTTGCGTGTGATCAAGTTGACTCTTTCCTTTGCTTCAGTTAAGACTTCTTGAGGGTACCCTCTGTGTTGAAATCTGATTTCCATCTCTTTGATGCGACTGTTGTAGGTATCAGGGTCTGTTGTTATTCGTTTAATTTGTAGCATTTGACTGTATGGCAGGTGTCTTTTTAAAGAATTCTGGTGGAAGCTGGTGTAGTGCAACGTATTGTTACAGTCTGTATTTTTTCTGAATAGGTCAGTTGATATAGTTCCCTCCGTTAGTTCAACGGATACGTCCAGGAAATTTCTGATGTGATCGCTGATCTGCCATGTTAATTGTATCCTGTCATCTTTGGAGTTAAGTTCTTTGAGAGCTGATTCCAATTTTTCTCTGGTGTTTTTCCATAAAAAGAATAAGTCGTCAATGTAACGAACAAAAAGCTTAAGGTTGTCTTTCCAGATGTCTTGGTCATAGATAAATGAATTCTCGAACTCAGCCATGTACATGTTGGCATATGTTGGTGCGGCACAATTGTCCATAGACATGCCCGATAGTTGTGCATACCAGTGTTGGTCGTAGGAGAAATAGCTATGATATAGTGTGTATATCATTAATTCCATGAGGAATGTCTGTAGGTCTTTGGGAATATCACTGTTTAGGATCTACCACAAATGTTATTGCCCCATCAGTAGTAGCACTCTACAATCTTTCCTTAACTTCAGCCAAATTTCCAAATGAGTGGAAGTGTGTTCAAGTATCTCCCATTCTTAAGAAGCCCTCAGCCAACCCCGAGTTCCTGTCCAAGAATTGCTTTCAAGACTGATATTTTAACGACTCTGTATCCCAGTGTCCTCAAGTATCTGTGTGTGCAGGCATGCATGTGTCTGTGTGTGCTCCTATGTATGGATGTTGGTGTGTAAGAGGATGATTGAAAGGTATTGTGTTTAGGATTTGCATCATAAATGGACTGACGTTTTTTCTGGCCAGCAGTTAGTGTTGGGCACACTGCATGTTTACCTATAGCTATATTTCATATGTAGGTCTTATCGTGGCATGCATCCTGCACATTACCTTTATACTGTGTGCATTCCATGTCAGTATCGGCATTGTATGCATGTTATTCAAATACTTACAGAGCGTTCCTTTGCATTGTTTACTCAGTATCATTGTGTTCTGACTTGAACCTTCAAAAACGGCATGGGCACCTCCATTTTTAAGAAGATGATAGCACCACCATATATAACTGGAATGTAAACAATGCATTGGATCTTTTTATTTACCACATCAACATTGTACATTAAAGATGTACTGCCTCTACTAAATCATGAGCATCGGTTGTCTGGTTTTAGGTGGTATCAACTGTACATTCTTACAGTTTATAGACTCAATCACATTGGGGAAGTCAAATATATAATAGGTTCCATGACAGAATTTTATGAAAAACAATATCGACTCACCAAATTTCACAAAATAATATAGATTACAGAAATATCACCATCCTATAATTAACCAAAAATAGCACAAACAATTGATTACAAAATATTGCTCTCAAAGATATCTAAATGTAATAATATCGAACACACAAATATTAAAACACTAAATAATGTTTGCTATTTAAATATACACATAATACAAAAATATCCTTTACACAATATCGCTAGAAATAAGGAAAGAAAAATATATTACGTCATATACTCATTTTAAAATAAAATACTTAATGAATCATAATGAATAAATAAGCTACACATAATCAATAATTTTTTTGACAAAACAAAGAGATCCAGCCCTCCACTCAGTAACAAAACAGGTCACAATTAACAAAAGTTCAGATCCAATCAGCAGGTCTTGTGTCAATTTTCTTTATTCAAAATGTTCTTTAAAAGGAAATGACCGTAGCCAAGGTGTTTCATTCCTAAGGACTTCTTCAGAGCTACAAATAAGTATATATGAAAATGTATTATATTTACAATAATATTTATAAACATACTTACAATTTAACCCCTTCTGTGCTCCCTCCTAGTGCTGCCATCGGCCAATGGCCAACGCAGCCCCGCCCACTCTTCAGAACGCCTGCACCGCGGCGGAAAATCCACTGCGGTTAAGGCGTTAAAAACAATTTTTAAATTACAACTTTTCTATATACAATTTTTGTTTTGGGGCATTTCAATACAAATTGATTTCAACCTGAGCGAGAGAATTTTTCATACCCAATTGTATATATTCAAATGTATCCCAAAAGAAATAAATACAATTGATGAATTCCAATGATATGGGATAATAACACAGTTCCCCTAATTTAAAAAAACATTTTGAATAAAGAAAATTGACATAAGACCTGCTGATTGGATCTGAAATTTTGTTAGTTGTGACCTGTTTTGTTAGTGAGTGGAGTGTTGGATCTCTTTGTTTGTCAAAACAATTTGTGAAGTTTTCCATAGGAGGCTTAGGGGTATTGAGCCTCAGGTCTGTAGCACCCTGAGAAAAAACTAATCATAACCCAACTAATGGATCGGTGCAGTCATCAGTGTCCCATACCCTGTGTTTTTTTGTGTTAATACATAAGTCAATAATACATTAATGCAAAAATCTAAATTATTAGCATATTCAAATATATATATTTACTATACATTTACAATTAAAAATCAACACATTTGAAAAAACAAACATTATTACAAGATCATTAATATATATATATATTACCTACTGGCGGTCGCCAGTAGGTATATATAGTTAGGATTTTTTCCCTATGGGATTTTTGAAAATTCTATGTCTAATAACTTTGGCGTTTGTGGACGGAATTGGCTGAAATTTTCAGCAAAATGGAACATTTTGTTTCTGAGCAGCCACTGGAAATTTGGGGGGAGTTGGTCCAGGGGGGGCCGAGAAAAAAGGGGGGTCCCAAAACGTGTTTTTAACATTGAGTTTTCCATAGGGCGGTTAGCCTCATTTTTAGCCCGAACGGCTGAATGGATTTGCACGAAACTTGGCAAATTTGTAGGGACTGGTAGCCCGATGTGCCTTTTGTAGGTCTCAATGTATGTGCTCCAGTGGATTTTGAGAAATTAACGTTCAAAAAAAGATATATATCTAGATCCGCGCCTGGAGCGCTCCCGGATACGCGTACGGGAGAGCGCTCCAGGCGCGCCACGCGACTTGCGCACGGCAAGCTGATTGGTTCTCGGGTGTCTATAAACATTCGAAACAGTCCGCAGCGGCCGCCATCTTGTGTCTCGGTAGGATTGAGACACAAGAGGTGGCAAAAATCAAAGGGGGAAATGAGCAAGAGGGGGCAGGGTACACACCCCCTGACCCCCTAGGTTTCATGTGGGGGCCATAAAAGGCTCCCGCGGGTGAAAAAAATAAATAAAAAAAAAATCGATTTTCGCGGGGGTGAGCGCCCGGTACGCGCACCGGGGAGCGTACGGGGGAGCGTACCATGGAGATTAAAAATGACAGACTTTAAAAAAAATAAAGCTTCTTTTTAAAAATTGGAGGTAGTTCTGAAAAGAACTTTTTTTTTCATTTTGTTGTTTTATATATATTTTTTTTTTGTTTTTTTTGTTTTATATTTTTTTAGACTTTTTAAAACAATTTTATATTTTTTTTGTATTTTTTTCAAGGGAAAAACAAAAACAAGGATTGCAAAACTGCTCAACAGGAGCAAAAAAAATTGAAAATTTAGGGACTGGAAGAGCAGCGGTGTTGCTGTTTCTTTAGAGCAATCAGTTCAACACTCTGCTCCCCATAGCAGAGCAGTTCGTCACACTCTGCGCACAAAAATTTGATGCCCGCAAACACCGGCTGAATGTTAGGGATCATTCTTCCACGGGGTGGTCCCGAAGGTGTTGCTCCACCAGTGGAGGTGCTGCCGCCATCTGTTGGTACATTCCGTGCCAGCTCTCTGACACTCTCCCTGGCAAAGTTGTTAGGGTGTCTTCTTTTGACATGCCGGATCAAATTGGCATTGCCAAAACTATATTTTTTCAGAGGATTGCCTCTGGATAAACTACTCCCACATATTTTGCATGTTACTTTGGGAGCGTTCACTTTTTTCTGTCCTTCTGGGATGTCGTAAAATTTCCAAATGAAATGGGTTTTTTTCTTTTGCTGAGGAGGGTCCTCATCCAAAAATCCCTCTGAATCACTGCTGGATGACTCTCTTGCAGCCATTGCTGGAGATCAGAAAAGTAGGAGATAGAGTAGACACAACAGCTCTTGCTCTCTCCAAGTACAAAGCAATAGTGAGAGAAATGGGTGGGTTTCACACAATTTGGAAAAAAAAAAGTTCTGAACCAATGAAAAGTGTTATTTTAAAGTCACATGGTTTGACGCGCTTACGCTACGCGCCCGGGGCGCGTCCCGGGCGTGTATCGTAAGCGCATCGGGGCGCTTACGTTGCGCGATCGTATGCGCTTCCGGGTGCGCTTACGCGGTGCGTCATAAGACGCATCTCGCGGCTACGCGATACGTGTCTTATGACGCAAGGCGTGGCGGCTACGCGATACGTCACGATGTTGTTTTCGTTCTCGACAATAGCGCTTCCGGGACGCGCATTAGTACGCGCCTCGGGGCGCGCCGCCAGATTGCGCTTACCCGTGCGTTCACCTGTCCGCGCCCCGGGAGCGCACTAAAAATAATATTAAAAAAAAATAAAAAAATTATAAAATATAAAATTAGATTTAAAATGTATTATTTTTATAAAGATTTGCTATTAAAAAACCTATGAAATTCACTGAAAAAACCATAGGTTATAGACCATATATAGTTAGGAATTAGCATTTACAAAACCTTGAAAATTCACTGAAAAAACCATAGGTTATAGACCATATATAGTTAGGAATTAGCATTTAAAAAACCTTATTTTACTCACACAAAACCATTGAAATTCCATATATAGTTAGTTGCAGTAACTATATATCGCGCACCCGCAATCCACTGCTGATCATGTCACATATTACATCATTCATGACATGGTCAGTGACATCACTGATGACATCACTGATGACATCTCAAATGACATCACTGATGACATCACTGATGACATCTCAAATGACATCAGTGATGACATCATGACACACCAATACCAGTTACTACATACGCACTCACTGATTCCTACGTCTACACACACATTCACTCATTCACCCATACAATCACTCATAAATACAGTCACTCATTATTACAACACTATCATATGCACTCATACACCTAGTCAGTCCTGTGAAGAATCAATCACACTTCGATTTCCTCATCTATACAGTTAAACACAGAACACCATACTTTTCACACATAAACTAACACATACTTACTCTCTTATACAATCACTGATACAAGTACACATTGATATGCACAGTCACACACCTCCCAGCCAGCCACACACACACTCAGTCTTCCATACATCCACTCATTCTTCAATATGTAAAACATATTTAAACTTTACAAAAACACACAGACACTAGATGATGTCATCAGTGATGTCACTGACCATGTCATGAATGATGTAATATGTGACATGATCAGCAGTGGATTGCGGGTGCGCGATATATAGTTACTGCAACTAACTATATATGGAATTTCAATGGTTTTGTGTGAGTAAAATAAGGTTTTTTAAATGCTAATTCCTAACTATATATGGTCTATAACCTATGGTTTTTTCAGTGAATATATATATATATATATATATATATATATATATATATATATATATATATATATATATATATAAAAGTATTTAAGCATAGGATTAGCACAGTGCCATCCACGCTGAGATAGAAATGGACAAAGTATTTTGCTATTTCTACAGCAGTTTTTAAGCATCATAGGACTAGCACATTGCTGCCCATGCCAAGCTGTAAAATGTCAAAAGCCATATACCACTCCAGGCACAGTATTACAGCTTTGAATTGGCAAAATACCAACCAAGCCCTACTGAAATGAGTAAAAGCAACCACTGACACAGTGTTTCGCCCTTAGGTGGACCCCAGTAGCTCATAGAAAAGGGTGCATTGTAATTAAAAGGTTGGACATGCACATTTCTGTTTTATGTTCCAGTAATTGAAAACTCTTTATTAGTGTTTCACTACTGTGAGGTTCACCTCTCTCATAAAATAACATTGGGAACTGATGAACATTTCATGTTTGGTGTCTTAGAAATTGTAATTAAAAATGATATTTAATAGTAAAGTCAGTTTTTAAGTTACAATTTTCAAAAGCTAGCATTTTCTGCCCTCAATTATTTTGTGTCTGCACCCTGTCCTAGGTTACATGACTAGGTGTAGTTGAATTTGTTTATTCCTCTTAGACAGCCACACAATAGAGGGCTAAGGAGTGCCTGAGTGGGTCATCAAATGGTAGGATGTGGGTCGGAGCTGGGCACAGCCCTACTTGCAACTGAATAGACTGCGCTGTACCTTCACATAAAGGATTTGTCACCCATGAATTGTTTATGTAGCCAGCTTGGAGACATTGCAGAAGAACCATGAAACTTCAAGTTCTTTAAAGAGAATTCACTAGAAACTTCTACTATAAAGAAGGCACCATGTATAAAAAGTCGATGCTCAGACCCATTTTTCAGTTCCCTTTATGGATCTGCAGAAGGACTATGAGACAACTGCCTACTGCTGTGGCCAGCTGTGTAGTCCACAAGACTGCTTTGCTGCACCTGAATTGACTGCTTTGCTTCGTAGAGCCTGCCTCACACCCTCAGAGGCCTGTTCTGCTACTTTACCCCCATTTCATCACCTGAACCGAGGACTACCTGAGTGACTCTAATGGCTAGTTTGCTGCCTTCCTGTTCAGAGCATCATGGAAACAGAAAAGGCTCTCTCTACCTTGAACCCACACCTGGACCCAGCCTGAGTGACTGCTAACCTCCAGGTGGCGTGTCTCCAGTCCAGGTCCCTTGGTTGTGGAGCTAAAAGTTCCCAGAAAGCCAAAGTCCAAATCTAACTTGAAATTTTGAGTTTTGTGGCTGAAAACTGATCTGAGAACCCAGGGAAGCCCGGAATCAACTTCCTCGTCTATCATCCCAAGGTGCATTGCCAGTCGGCCTGTCTTCATGGCAGCTCCCGCTACATTCTTCTCCGCAGCTGCAAATCAGTTCTTTGTCAAAGGCGTCTCCAGCCTCCCAGAAATAACGTCCAATACTACCTTCTACCTCCTAACTCATCCCGCTGAAGATTTTTTACTTCCCAAACAAAACTGAGTTCGAACATAGAAATCTTCACTGCAACTTTATCCAGTGGTTCCCCGATGATGATGCCGCCTCCTTGGACACTGCCTGCAGCCTTGCCCCACTGAACTTTACCTTCTCAGAACAATTTTTTTCAGAGATTATTCTAAGTCTGAAGACAAGCGCTGACCAATGCACTTCTTGAATCCAAACCACGCTCCATTGTGGTCGGCCATGTTATTTTACTTTGACCCAGCCTCACCACTAGATGTCCACTGTTTTGATCTTTTAGGCACTAGATTTTACTCCCATCCCTAAATTGGGATGGGAATTTTTCTTGTGTTGTGTTTTTACTTTATTGCTGTTTGTATACTACATAAATACTTTGCACATTGCCTCCATGTTATACCGAATTGATTTTGTGCCAGCTACCTGAGGGTTAAGCACAGGTTAATTTGGGGTTTGCTTGTGACTTCACCCAGACACAAATTGAGGCCGCTGCTTAAGCAGGGTTTCAACCTCTTCAACCAGTAACCAAATTTACATCAGAAACAAAATAATTTTTTTAACATAATGATGAATTTTTAAATTGTGCTACTTTGAGACAGAATGGCAAAACTAGCAACATATAACACATCACAGAAAGGCCTACAATTGCTTTCACACATGGTATACACCTACAGCTACAAAAGCTCAACCATGAGAACATGAATTGTATTTGTACTGAATATTATGCAAATGCTTGTTATGAGAGGGCTACAATGGAAAACAATATTGTAATTTACATCAGAGAATACAACCACATCCCAAAAGCAAGAGATTTAAAGTAAGGGGTGCACTTTAAGATTTTAAAGAGACAAGCACTTATTCCCTAGAGCCCACTACTAAAATTTTAACAGACTACTGTCAAAAGAACCTGAGCAAACTACAGGTCTGCTACCAGCAATTCCTACTTGAACACAAACACTATCACATACTAAATGAGCCACAAGTCAAACCACTGCTCCCCCTAAAAGATGCCAAGGTATGCAGATTCCAGAACAGCTAACCACTGCTCATGACAAAGAACCCTTCTTCCTACACAACCAACAATAGAAGAATACTCATATATGGAATGAAAAATAACCTCCTAAGTCTAGGCCAATATTAAATGATGATGTATGCGCTGTTGCCTAACAGACAACGTGCAACTTATTATGAACTTTTACCACACCAAAGTAAAATCTAACAACTACTCTCCATGCAAAAGTATGATAGATTTTTGATAGGAAATTGTGCAAACAACAGTACAGCCATAGGGGCACTACTGGTTCCTCTAGCCGTATTGTCCAATGGGAAAAAACGGCAGAGGGTCCGGTTTGGGGCACCCTCCTTGCCTTACCACCGAACTTTTCATGGTTGGATCCCCATCATGAAAAGGTCAGAGAAAACACAGGTAGGTCAGAACAGGCATGGCGGTGCTAGCAATGGCAGGGCTTCCATTCCCCACTGCTTATCCACACTGCAGCAGAATCCAGGATCCTAGTGGTGGCACCGTGTTTTGTCCGTCTGGTGTACAGGCTCATATTCAAGAGGTCGGACCACTGCGGTCATGTCAGTCGGACTGCCACCACAGGTACGACGGTCTTGGGACCACCATACTCGTTAATAAGGTCTTAAGTGCAAAATATGAAACAAACATCCAGCTTGCCTAGGAAAGTAAAATGTTAACTGCTCTGTATCTGGAAAGAGCTGAAGTTAACCACTTCAACATGCTAAAGTAAAAATATTTTTTTTAATTAAAAATGAAGTCCCCTAATGGGCTGCTTTGAAGAAACTTGGGATAGCAGACTGCATCAATCTGGACACAGGCATCAAACCAAATTCCAAATATCCTGGTGGAATGGTTTTGACAGCACCATGGTTCAACGAACTAAAACCAACAATGTAATGGAAGGATAGCACAATGCCTTCCAAACCACACAAAGAAGAATCCAACCAACATGCATATTCATATAGAACCTCCAAAAAGAACAAAGCTACAAATAACTAAGGCTAGAACATTCAGTACACCAAATCAAACTTAAAATAGCTGAGCAAGCCAGGGAAATTCGTGAATATAGCAAAGGAGTAGACTACCTAGAAATGATATTTAAATCACTATTATAAACCACCTACATCAAATATGCTCACATCTAAAATAGAATAAAACCCAACACTGCTATAACATAAATAATGTTAAATGAATAGTAGAATAGTTCTTTTTATAGATCAAACCATACTAACATAGAACAAAATAAGACTGATGAGTAAAAATAATTTTTTCTTAATATTTAAATAAAAAAAATTCATAGGAAAACGAAAAGATGCAATATAAGAAATATACAAAGCAGCTCATATATTAAAACACACACAAAATAAAATGATTCATTGCAGTAAAAGCAAAATAGATATTAAAATATAAATGTTCCCACCCAAAATAAATACCAATATTGGGGCAGATTTATGAAGGCCTTGCGCCACGTTTACGCCGCTGTTGCGTCACTCAAGGCGGCGTAAACGTGGCGCATCCCTACGAACGATTTACAACGTGACGCATCTAGGCAGATGTGTCACGTTGTAAAGCTCAGCGCCGCTTGTGGGCGTTCCGGCGCAGGGTGGGCGTTCCGGGGCAGGTGCGCCTCGCAAAAGTGGCTGAGTGAAATCTATAAGATTTCACTCAGTCACTTTCAGGCCAATGCTGCGTCAAAAGCCTGCGCCTGCTTGAAGCAGGCGTAGGTCTTGATGCAGCATTGGTCAGATAGGGCACCCCCGAGCCTTGCTGGAGCTGCGTCGCGCTTGCGATGCAACTCCAGCAATGCGCCGCCTTTACGGCACAGATGCGTCTCGCATCTGTGCCGTTTTTGCCCCATGGTGCGCCGCATTATAAATGCGGCGCACCATGGGTGGCGGAGCTGTGGCGCACTGTGGCGCACATTAACTGGCGCATCCCTGGGGATGCGCCAGTTAACATAAATCTGCCCCATTGTACTTACAGTTGCCTTGCAGAAGTTCTTGATCCACCTCCATCTCCCAAATTTCCAATACACAATACAAAATAAAGAGTATGACTCACCAAAAAAACTCCTAATGTGCAATATCCAAATTAAATCCACTGAGGTAACCTACAGTCATTGGAAACGATAAAAAACATGAACAATTTTAAATAAACACCACTGCAGGAAACCGAAAAAGCAAACAAAATTTTAAAATAATGCTGGCTCAAATTAAACTACATTAATCTCCCTTTTCAGAGAAACACATTACAGATAACTGCAAACGTTGCACTGTGACATTGTGAACTGTAAAAAAACCATGCCTACCTCACAACACTAAGGGGCCGATTCCGATTTTGGCCGGAAGGGCTCCGAACCATGTTTGGAGCCCTTCCGACCGAATCGGTCAGTCCCGGTCGGATTGATTCCCGACCGAGCCATTCCGAAGGGCTCGGTCAGGAAGGAATCCGACTCGGATTTCTGGATAACAGACGACAGGCAGCCTGTCCGCAGTCCGGAAATCCTTCAGTACTTCCCCGGTCGCCTCTTTGCGACTGAGGGAGTACAATGGCAGCTTTTCACTGCCTTTTTGTGCCGGTCTGTCCGGCATGAAAAGGCAGACAGAAGCTGTCTCTGGGGGCCCCCATGGGTGTGAGGCCGCCGGATGGCAGCCTGGGGGCACTTATGGTGCCCATCCGTTGATCCCTGCACCCGGTGGCAGGCACCTTGGGGTGCCGGCCAAAGGGTGCAGGGATGAACTGCACCCCAGCTTCCAGCAATGCAAGCTTGTTTTCCGGTCGGAAAGCATGCTTGCATTATAAGGTATACGAATGCGACTGAACCCTGTTCGGGCGCATCTTACTACCAGGGCTATAACCGATGTCAGCAGGTCGGTCGGTTACAGCTCCTGCCCGATGTCGGACGGACTTGGGTCCGTCCGACATCGGAATAGGCCCCATACTGTTCAAATGCAATACACACATCAATTTGCAAATCTTCAAACATAGCACAACACAAAACTATATGTACACTAACATACTATTAACATGAAACTATATTTAGACCTACTTATGACAATACATAACAATGTAACACAAACTACCACTAAACAAACTTACCAAATAAAGCTAAAACCAGAACACATGATGACTAGACCTCCCCATATCGACCAGCCCCTAAAGCCAGAAATGGAAATATACAAAAAGGCCTTACGTTGTCCGTTGAACAACAACAGGAAACCACAACTGCCATGAAGGAATATCACCTTTAAATGACACTAATAGAATACAAAATAAAGATAGTGGTACACAACAATGGCTGCTAAATTAAAAAAAGACACGTTTCCTATAGAACCCAATAGAAATATTGCTAAAACTTACTAAAACATGCATGTAAAAAAGCATTATATTATTTCCAAAAATTAAATATATTGAACAAATACAAAATGTATGTAAAGTATACATTAAATAGTACTATATAAATATAACAAAATATTAAATAGTACTAATTCACATTTACAAAAACATTATTGAAATATAAGAATAAAAGTTGTGTGTATAAAAAATATATCTTTGGAAAAATATCTTGTACCAATTTAAAGTCATACATCACAGGGAAGCATTACTTGCGAGAAGCCTTCTCAACTCAAGTCTGAAGGCATATTTTGGTCGTGCACATATCGTCCTCAAGATTTCGGACTTTAATCCAACATGGGCTTGAAAAAACAGTGCAGTCTCCTGTTGTCTATGCAATTATCACAGAGAATCATGGTAACAACTTCTATGCTGTTGCCCCAAATTGGCCAATGATCCTCATCAACTGTTACGCCTGACTCTAAGGGTCAAGGGCACGAGGTCCTGAATGGAGGCTTCGATTGGTGCTTCTCAGAAACAAACACCTGCTTACTTGTGAGAGCAGGGAAATGTATTCATCAAATCAGAATTGCACTTGATGCCCAGCTAAAGGTGTCAGATTCTAGGTCGATACCAACCAGGAACAGAATTTGTCGGTGCCCTTGCAGTTTAAGCAGGCCAGGGATGAAATTTAATTGAAGGGCAACCATACTGATAACTTGACCACATAGGAAGAAGCAGAGCCCAGCAGCGGATACATTAGGAATTTCAAAACCGAGGCCAATGGGTTCAGACCCACAAAGATGAGTACTGCTTGGCATGCCCAAAGAGCACACTGAATGGTGGCTGAGTGCCCATACATCAAAAAGACTCCTGGCAACTCCTAAGAACTGTCTTACTTGGGGATTAGAACTTACAAACTTTTAAAGTTTTGGGGGAAAGGCTTGTGCAATATATTGATCACCCTCTTAATGGCAATGACCCCACTTTCCCTACTGATTTTATTGAACTATAGAACATTCAACAGGTTCTTGGGCAATGCAGATCCCTATCTTAATGCAAATAATTTACATTTGTAATCCATATTTAAGGTAAAGTTAGCGCAATTAAAATGTATTACCCCACTTGTAATTTAAGATGGGTCCAAGTAACAACTAGTGTACTTGCAAGCAGGGCGTGTTTTAACTTCAAGGGATGGGAGGCTGTGAGGGTGATGGGAGCAAGGGTGGAGGGGTGATGATCATGTGTTTTATACTGTAAAGATTTTAAGCAATCATACGGTTAATAATCTAAAATTACAAATTGTACTAATTCTATGTGAATGTTTAGAAATGAATTTTTTTAAAGTGTGTTAATAATACAGTGCATGTGATACTACAGTACATAAAAATATAAAAATAGTGTACCACTTTAGGATATGAGAAGGTTTTTGTGTTCCTTTGCAAAACAAATGCATCTAGGACAAATACAACAAAAATGTACATTCAATGAAATAAATAACATACATAAATGAAAACCTTGACAAATATAGGTTATTATTGGAAAGAACTACACACTTATCAAAGGCATAATCACAAACCATTTTGAGAAAAGTGTTTGGCACTAACGGAGTAACATTCACTATTCCAACTCTAAATTTTTTTGGTAAAGATGTTGGGCACTACAGGGGTTAGATTCATTATTCCCACTCCACCGTAATCCATTTAGGGGAAAATCCTGGTCACTAACAGGGCAAGATATACTAGTCCCACTCCAATCTAAGCAGTTTTGGGGAAGGTGTTGGCCACTAAAGGGGTAAAACATTAAATGAAATATAAATCTAATTGCCAATACTTAAAAAATCTACCAGCCCTATGCGCCAACAAATGCAATATCCCACCAATAAAACAAATAGCAATCATGTTCTTTAGAGTAAACATTTTTATCTCAAATATGTTATAATAAAACACATGTTATTAACAAAAGCATTTTAAATAAGATTTAACATTTAACATTTTTATTTGAAAATGAAAATGAATTTATCATTAAAAAATGAACTTTACTAAATGATACAATATTAGATTAACACATTTTTAAATGTCGTTCCCTTTTAGTTATCATAAATACAAAGAACACCCCACTACTAAATATTTTACTAAACATCTATTATTATTTTAAAGTTATAAAATAAAACCATTTTAAAATTAAATCCAATAAACTTTACTATAACTTTTTAAAATAAATATATTTATAACAACACACTATTTCAAATTTAAATACAGAATATAAATGTCACAACTATGATAAATATTTAACAAATACGTTATAAAACCCACATTATAGACATCAATATTTTAGTCAATAATGTATTTACAACTAAAGTAATCCAAGACTAAAAATGATATGCTTACCTTCTACATTTATGTCCCTGATATTTTGGATATCATGATATTCTGCAACAATATTTTTGTCATGATATTTTTTTCTGTATTGTGTCCAAACACTATATTTGAGCATGCCTTCACACTAGGTACATTTTAATTTTAGTCAGAAAGGTGGTGCAGGGATTTACTCTCCACATTGATGAATTGATAACCTGTTACAGAATGCTGAATAGATGTTACAAAATAGAAGTTATCAGGTGAAGTGCCAATTGTTCTGAAATGACAAAGTTGAAAATTTGTGAATAATAAGCAAGACTAGCAGGGTTTTTCCATTAGGAGAATGGATGTTGTAATAACTAGTTGTGCCTTCAGATCAGCCAGAAATAGCCCTCTTGGAATTGTTATAATGGTTATGTCAAGGCAATCCATAAAGAAGGTGCTATGTACTCTTAAGGAGCTCAAGTTTCATAGGCATCTCCTCTTGCAGCAAACATCACAGTGGTGCAAGTATCCTTCTGCGTCCTGCAATGTTCTGCAAGTCATTGGCTATCTTGCTGCTGTTTATATGTTGCTCATTTACGATAGTGTATTAATCAATAATAAAGTGTACAATATCTTGTCATCACTGTTGACTTTAAATCAGAATAGATTGTGCATAGAATTTTATGGCCCAAAGGTATTACCAACATTTTTCTTTGACTTTATATTGGCTTATAGCAGCATTGCACTGGTGCTATTTGAAAAATAAACCTACGTGTGTTGATATATCTTTTACCCCTAGTTGTTGATGACACTACTCCACTAAAGATTGAATTGTGAATATGTATTCATTGTCTTCACACCTAACTTCTTAGATAGATTAGGCACTACTGTCTTCCCTTTGCTAGTTATGAAGTAAGTGCAATTTTAAGAAGTTGTTTTCTTTTTAATAATATGCCAAGTCCTACCTGAACAGGAACACAAGTGATCTAGGTCTACAAAAAGGTGATGGATAGAGTGCTTAAATTAATTTCAGCCAATGGTAATTACTCAGGCCACATCCAAGTCCAATGTTATGTAGTGTATCTACCTAAGTCAGACAGGAGTGCCCAAACATGGATCTCACATGAATTGTGTCACTGGAACCAAGCTAAACCTGGCTGGTGAGATCTAAGTAGGCTGTAAATGGTCCTGGGTTGCCTGTGGTCTAGTTTAGGGAGGATTTGTGCTAGCAGTTAAGGTTGGACTGTTCCTAATGGAGCAGGGTCCAGACTGATTGGCACATGGCTGGATCAAAACTGAGGTGGCATGGTGCACAAAATATTGATGGACTGGGATGTGGCCTGTGTAATTACCGGTGGCTGAGATTATTTCATACATTCCGTTCATCACTTTTTAATTCTTTAGTGTGTCACCCTTAAAAGGGCGGGTATGCCAAGACATGAATCCCTTGGACACAGCAATCCTGGGCCCAAGCTATACCTGGCTGGTGAGCCCTAATTATGGAAAAAAAGGTCCTCAATTGTTTGTGTTCTGGTTCAGGGAGGACCTGGGAGTTCAAGCTGGACTGTTTCAACTGGAGGAGAGTCACGACTGATATGCATATGGCTGGGTCCAAACTGAGGTTGCATGGTGTGTAAAATAAAGATGGAGCCGGATCCAGACCTGAATAATTACAAGTGGCTGAGATTAATTCCAGCAAACCATCCATCACGTTTTTGTATGGTTGTTCCAACTAGAGAAGGACCAATGCTGATTTGCATATGGCAGGGTCCAAACTGAGGTGGCATGGTGTGCCAAAGTAACAATGGACTGGGATTTGACTCTGAGTAATTACCAGTAGCTGAGGTTAATCAAGCATTCCATCCATCACTTTTTTGCATATTTTACAGTTGATTTTCGAACAGCCATGAATTATGAGATTAAAACAGCTTGGAACCCAGGCCACCTCCCTGCAGTGGGCTTCGCATAGGGAAAATTGGTTTAAGAAGTGATTTGAATGCTGGATTATGAACATCTGGAAACAGAAACTTACTACATGTTTTCCGGAGATTAACACATTTGAACATCACATATTGTAGCACTGCAGTGTGATACAGGTGAAATGCACAGATTGTGCGCCACATAATGACAAATCTTGAGGTGCAGTACTTCATTATTGCCTCCACCAATGCACACTCAACATTTCAACCATTCACTGTTCTGCAATAGAAATGTATTTCCTAACAAGAAAATATTATACATTTAATGGTGTAGTTTTACCAGCATGTGTAGCAATCAGCCTATTCTTCCTTATCACTAGATTTGATAAATTTTCCCTATATTTCCTAATCATATTTAGTGAGTTACAGCTCATTTGAAAACTCATCAGTTGTTACTATAAAATGTACTAACCAATTTTACAAAATTGGGCTCCTATTGGACTTTTTACTTAACTGCCTCAAATCAGCGACCGAAAGTTGAAAATGAATAGGAAAGGAAAGAGGCTTCCAGAAAGACCGCAGGAATTAATAAAGATTAATTGAAGGATGACATACTTCATATTGGCTGGCACAGATTACATAGAATGAATTATAATTTTCATTTGTCATTTGACCCCAAATCATTGTCATTTTGTATCAACTAGTCTCACTGAAAATTGTCTGTATCAATTATCGGGTAGGGATCTCTTTCTATTTATGTGCCTACAACTCATGTGGTGGCACCTTCACTGCCAGATCGTTGTCCTTCGAATGCCTCCTTTTTAAGGACAGTAGTGAATGTACAAGTCTGCTTCATGTTGCATATCACTTCTGTGCTTCATTCATTTTAAGATCATTGGGTGCTTTTGTCACATCATATATTTAAATATTACATGTATTTAACCTACACTTGTGTGCAGTTAACTGCCGCATTCAATAAGGCGTTATTTCCAACTTAATCATATTACATTTTCATATTTAGAATGGGTATTTAAATGAATAAATGAACCTTGAAAATGCATTTTTCATCTTTTTCAATTCCCCCTCACAGATACAAGTCATATCATATCATATTAGGTTATTAAGTTCCTAAAGAAACATATACAATTGTAGTTTCTCACATTCTATACTCAGTCAGCAGTAAGTGACAATAAGTAAAACAGGCGTTTTCCACAAGAAATGCACTGCCAATAGTCAGATTTCCCACTTAGTAAGCCCTATTCTTAAATAACCAGTTGCTCAGAGATCTTCGGATGAAGCATCATGAACTATAGCTGAGAATGACCACAGAGCAAGAGAGATGAAAGGCAGACAGAAATGAATTGTATGTATTGGCAAAGGTATGTATGAAACATTATTTCAATGTTTGGGAATACCATATCTTTGCTATATAAACAAAAAGTGAAGTCGTATGTTATAGATTGTGCTAGAAAGGTTGAACAGGGCCAGGCTATTAATTTATAGATGACATCTATACTACTATTATAAAGGAAGAACTTTGAACCTTTGAGGCGGGTAAACTCGGGAACCACAGCGCCAATCCACACACCCGATACATCGTTGTAATCGTCAGGGTGTGCAGATGGACATAGGCTATATAAACTTAATAAATATACGTAATTTCAAAGATTTACCCGAAAAAAAAGTAGTCCCTTGGAAGAAGCGCCAGCCGCGTTGTGTGTGACCGGTGGACATGAGCGCGGGGAGGAGCGGCGCACAGGCGGGGAGGAGCGGTGAGGAGCGGCGGACAGGCGTTGAGGAGCGGTGGACAGGCGGTGAGGAGCGGCGGACAGGCTGTGAGGAGCGGTGGACAGGCGGTGAGGAGCGGTGGACAGGCAGTGAGGAGCGGCGGACAGGCGGTGAGGAGTGGTGGACAGGCGGTGGGGAGCGGCGGACAGGCGGTGAGGAGCGGCGGACAGGCAGTGAGGAGCGGCGGACAGGCGGGGAGGAGCGGTGTGAGAGGCGGATGAGGTAGGTTATTTATTTATTTATTTAGGAGCGGTGAGATGCGGCAAAATACAAAAGCAACCGTTACATTAAATGAAGCAAAAATGACCATCGTGAGCCAACAAAATACAAGAGGAAGCAAACGGTGCATTACAAAAGTGAGCCAAACAGTGCATTACAGGAGTAAAAAGTGACGTGTGCAGGTTACAAAAGCGTACAAAGTAAGCAAGCGTTACATGAAATCAAGCAAAAATGACAATCGTGAACCAACAAAATACAAGACGAAGCAAACGGTGCATTACAAAAGTGAGCCAAACGGTGCATTACAGGAGGAAAAAGTGACGTGTGCAGGTTACAAAAGCGTACAAAGTAAACAGAGGTATAATACTGCACTACAGGAGGAAAAAGTGACGTGTGCAGGTTACAAAAGCGTACAAAGTAAACATAGAGGTATAATACTGCAATATATGGAGGAAGGCTCCGGGGGACCCACGGACAACGTCGGGTCGGGCGGGGGCCCTGAAGCCTAATTGCTCCCGGACAATGTCGGGACGGGCTGCTAGTTATAATTATAAAACAAGTGTGGTTAATCTGGAACTAGCTTTACAGTTGAGAATATTTGCAACACACATAGAAGGAGGAAATTGCCTTTAAAGGTTGTTTATGTGCAGGAAGGTGTCCCTTCCTGCACATAAGCAATCATCCCTGTTGCACAATGTACAAGGGCCCCTGCGTTGCAGGAATGGTTCCCTGCAACTCAGGCACCCTTACGCCATAGTGCAAGGGTGTCTGTGTTGGCACTAGCCAGCTTTTTCTAGGGACCGCGCAAGGGAAAACACAGGGAAGCGCCGTATTCTTGTAAATACGGTGCATACCTTCGTTTTTTTAAATGGCGCAGCGCAGCTAAATTGCTCACAATGGTGCACCCTTTGTTTGTAAATGTACCCCTCACTGGGGTGGTCGTCAGGGAACACCTGGTGTTTAGTGCATCCACCATCTTGTTCTGCAGCCGTTTATATCACTGGGAACTGCAATTGAACCACTGTACAGTACATCGTTGGTGATAAGGGTTACATTTATATGACTGCAAACTAGCAAGGATATAATCGGAAAAGCTAAGCCACACGACCCACAGTACTAGGAGGCCTTGATTAAAAATCCAAGGACTGATAAAAAGTTGTCAGCCACTGTGGGTGCTTATTTTATCATTAGTAACAGTAGGTGCATTTACACTGGAGCATAGCAGTGTGAGGGGCCCTCTGCACCCCAATTACAACTTTATTTCACTGCCCAACTTACGTCAGGCGGGGCCATTTTCCTTGCTTGATTTAGGGCCCATGACGCCATTACTACAGTATTGGTCATGTGATGTGACACGAGCAGAGGGACATATCCGCCATTTTGGGGTAAAAAGTGAAGTGTGAGTACAAAAAGAGTGCGTTATCTTATGTCTGGACCAAACAGAATGACAAAAGAAACGACAGTTTGAGACTGTCAGCAAACCGTGGCACACTGGGGATTCATTACTAGCCTGCATTGATTAAACGTTTTTTAAACATACATTTATGGTTGTTATTGTAAATACATGAAAATAGAATTTGAATAGATAAACATGCGATCTTTTAAATTACATTGGAAGTTAGCAAGAATAGCAGGTTGTTGATTGTACACTGTGAGCGTGTTTGAGAAAAACTGGATGCAGGGAGAGACATTATCGGAATGGCCCCCTGCTGTCATGTGTCACTCGTAATCACACATTTTGTCAAACTGTGAATGTGTTCCATTCTGAAACTAGGGCCTGCCAAAACAAAAGCAGGGAAATGATTACTGTGGCTCTCAAATTCAATCTTCTTCCAAACATATGCTGCTCCGAGAAACGTAATTAGTGATTATGGCTGGTAGAGAGTTGAAAAAAACTATTGAGTGCTAATTTGCATAGTAAACAAATACCTTTGTGAATTGTCCATACAAAGGTAATTGCATATTTAAACTGAGCCGAATCTTTAGCTTGATGTGTCTCTAAAAACATATTTATGGACTCATTAAATGCTTGTTCTTACATTTATTATGTTGCTGGAATTTTCTCCATTATGTGTGCATACTGCCCACATTCCTAATTATCTTGTTTTAAAGAAAAAAAATCTTCAGTCACAATTCAATCATTAAACAAAGAAACAAAGCCTCACTCCATTAACTGCAGTTTGAAATAGAGCATCTCAATTGATTAGAATGTAACATTTTTTTATAGGTCCTGTTTTATAAATTGTGCCTAGTCAAGTAAACATAACATTTGGTAATAGTCCTCATAGCAACTGTCAAAATGACTTATTGTTTTCTCCACTGCCGCATTCCTTCAGAATTAATAATACCTCTGTGCCCTTTATAACAGTTATTATTAATGCTATAAAAGTTCTCTATATTTAATGAGGGAATGTTTCATTACATTATGTAGTTCTGTTGACAGTCTGAAGAATGTTCTAATCTGCTTCTCTTTGCCTCTTGATTGAAGGATTGTAAATATGCAATTAGCAGCTGGAATGGAAGTAAAAACAGAAAATGTCAACTGTCAAGGAGCTCAGCTGAAAGACATGCACTTCATCCTACTAATGCATTCAAAAACATCCTAACCAAAGAGAATGGATGGTGACGCATCGTCTCTGCCAGCCTTTTATTTATTTTGTTTCTTCAACACAACGAGATATCTAGCACTTGCCTTTGGTTCTGCCTAGATATATTTATGTCAGGGTGTGTAAGGTTTTGGCATGTAGCTACTGCGGTAGAGGGATTATTTCAGGCTTGGGTTATTTAGAAATGCAACATATAAAAGGAAAATAAAGAACTCGAGAGAACTAAAACGTTCAAGAATAGACACCGTGAGCGCATGAGTGCTGTATACACTGACACAACAGTGGGATACTACCTGACACCTCACAATTAATTGCGTGAGTTTACTACATGACACCCTCAGTTCGGTACATTATCTAAGGTGGAAGCTGTATGGTTTTCTAAATAGCGTTGCAATAAAAATCTGGTGCAGGGGTGCTCTGCATTTTTTTCGTGTTCTGACATTTACTTTGCGTGGAAGCAAAAACCGCGCAAGATTGCAGGCGCACACGAAATTTGTGGCCACCAATATTCCACGCATTTTGTAGTGCTGAAGGGCTAGTGTTCTCAATTTAGATGCCGACCTCCATTAAAAATGCAGAAAGCACTAGGCCAACCCTCAGCTCCTCATAACAAGAGGAGCATAGAACATATGAGCTGGCTTTAAAGCAGTTGAACTATACAAAGGTATGTCTGGTGCGTGGTAAAGGGGTGGGCCCTTCGCAGTCCCTGTACTTATAATTATGGTTTCACATGTCGTGGGTTGACGAAAGCAGTTTTATCCTGGATACATTAAAAGTGCTTCTGAGAGTTTAAGGATCAATGAGAAACAACAGTTTGCCATGCCTGCATGTTGTGTATAGTAAACTTTGGGTCCACATTGTTACGAGAGTTAGATTACAAATATATATGGCACCCATCTCTGTCGAAGCATATGTGATTGCGCAGTAGCAATTAGAAGGAATGCAATAAGCAAATGGAAATGTGAGCAAGGAGTCAAATGTGCAAGAGATCTTGAATAATCCTATTTTTGACCTCTCCAAACATACCCTGAAGAAAGACTGGAGTGAGGTTTCATCTAAAGGCTTATAGTTATTTCCTGGTACTTTTCAGTGAGTGGAGCAACCTTTAGTCATCTGCCAGTGTTTGAAGTTCATTTTGGCCAAAGCAGAGTCCTAAAGTTTTTGTCCAGTAGTTAAGCTAAGTGCTGGTATTTAGCTTTGTTCCTACAGCACCTTTGAGTAAGCGGTTCCATCCTCCATCAACCAAGAAACTTAAGATTCTTTAAAACCAATCTCCCAACCTCACAAATGATAGCTGTCAGACGGATGTATGACGGTACGACGCGTACTTTGACAACGCGTACCGTTACCACGCTAGTTTTACAACGCAAGTCGTTACAACGACTTGCGTTGAGGGGCGCTGGATAGTAAATAGTTTTATTTACTATTCCAACTCCAATCCCCGTGGACTCTAGGGAAGGAGTTGGATAGTAAATTAAACTATTTACTATCCTGGAGCATCCCCCAGCGCAAGTCGTCGTAACGACTTGCGTTGTAAAAGTAGCGTGGTAACAGTACCGCATTGTTAAAGTTTCGTCGTAATGGATGTTCCCCCTGTCAGACTCAGCGGCTTTCCAACTGGCTGGGACACATCAAAGCCAGTCAGAATCCACAGCTCTAGATAGGATGAGTATGATCCATGTATCCGATAAGCTGTGCTCACCCATGGGAATCTTGGCACCAATCTGTCAGGCTTATCCTCAGGGCTTAAGTGTAAAGTACTGGCACAACACCACCCTCTCAACACACTGCGTACACCACAAAAAGACTCCAGGCCGTATGTGTAAAACACTGATATTTGTACTACACACACATTGAAATCAAAATGAGATGCTCATTGTATATACATTTTACAGTTGTATGCTATTGTATACCTTTCCAATTAACAGCAGAACGGCATGAACATGTATGCCCTAATCAAAGATTCATCCAACATGACATTCCCCCATATTGCATACCGCCAACAGTAATGGTCAAGCAATCGCAGGTCTTTGACTATGCCTTGTGACCCAGCCCCTCGGTCACTCAACTACACCAGCCAAAGATACATGCTGCCCCTGCTGGCACCACATTGATTAGATTGTCAGAACCTCCTAAAACAGAAATGAACGGTTACTTAGTTTTGTCCATCCTGATTAGACCTCCAGGCACCCCGGGGGTACCTGCACATGTGCAGGATCGTTACCCTCCTGTAGACAAAAAGTTGTGACACATGAAGCTGCGCATTTCCAAGCTTGGAGAAATGTTTCCCCTCAAGCAGAGGTGCGAGCTTCTGTAGCTTCTGACAGCCAACCGTAGGTGGCCACAATGCACAATAAAACCCATTGGGACCGGTCACAATGTTCCCCACAACATGGTACCTTGTGGCATGATGTGGGCCTTGGGAGAGGGAGCCAGCGACCTCAGATGGAGGCCGCAATGTCAGGATCTTCCATTCTCCAGATCTGGAAGTTGAAGACAGTCCCAGTTCCCAATTCAGGTCCCCCAACACCCCTCGAACACCACATGCTCCAGAGTGCAAGCTAGCACATGTCCCCTGGTAGCAAGAAGGGCCCCTCAGATTCTGCAAGCTTCTCCTTCACTCCTCAAACTCATCATATCCCAGCACCTCAGGTGGGCAGCTGATCTTTTACGAGCCCACTTCTCTGGACAGTTTGACAGTCTACGTCAGGACGGTCCTTGCCCCACTTCCACTTGTTTTTGCTACATTCTGTGCAGTCCTTACAATATCGTGGTACAGGGATATCCTTTGAGTCCCTGATCTCTCATGGACATGAAACTAGCCAACTGCCCCTTGGAGAGTACTTAGGAACCCGGGCCATGACAGTTGCCACTCATCTCCAGGCTGGCAACATCCAGGCAAAATCCACTAAGTGATAGTCCCCCTTCCTGAAGCACGACAAGCTCCAGGCCAACACAAGTCTGCAGGTAATCCAGTTGCAGTCCCTCCTGCCCTAATGATTCCTCTTGTTGATGTCCCAGCACTGAACCGGCGCAGTATGGTTCCAAATCCAAAAGTGTCTCTAACTTCTGAGGCCAGAACCCCGGTAGTTATACACACAATGGCCTTTGAAGATTAGATCAGTAAAAAAGGCCACCTATGAAATGCACAGGCCCTCTCTAAATTTTGACATGTCTGCCATCCTACCCCGTGAGGTTTGATCACTCTCATTAGTGTGGACAAGACCCTGACCCTTGGAATGCAGGTCCCAGTTCCACCCCCATGTATACATCCTAGAAAGGCCCCTGAGAGGTCTGCAGATTTCCTTGAGTCCCTTGTTTATGTCCTTCCATCAGAAATGCACAGTTGTAGATGTCCCCTCAGCACCCAGATGTGCATTAGAGAGAGGCCGAGAGGCACTCAGAGTCACAAGCATCGAAATGCCCACATTCCCAAAGTGACATTTCCACCTACGTAATGTTGTATCCACTCACACTAATGGAAAAGGATTCACTATTACGAACTCGTCGATATCAAACACTGCACTGCTACTATTTTGCACATAGGAAATACTGCTCAATAGGCTTTTCCACCTTCCCCATGCTAATCCAATGAGAGAAGCAGGCCTAGTCATACCAAACACACCATCCGGTGCCATTCACGACCCTTGCATGTAAATCACACAGGCACATGCCCTATCTCTTCCCAACACTACACCCTGTCCCCAGTAAGAACTTCGATATAGTAAGAGCCATACAGAAACTTGGCATGTAGGTTTTTAAATGCCACGCCGAGTAACATTAACTTGTGCACATATGCCCCATAGGGCAAACCTGTGGCACGATTGATGAGCTCCCTCCATTGGATGGCAAGACCAGTGGTGCAGTCCCACAGCACTTTTGGCACTGAATAGCAGTGTTGAAAGCACTCAAAGTCCTAAGGCTAGCACCTAGATCAGCGGAAAACTGGGAAGGAGAAAAGCAATAAATCGAGGGAAAGCATCCTAGAATAGCCATTTCTATATTGCAAAACAATAAATCTGTCATCACCAAGCTGGCAAATTTGGTCGGACCAACAGTGATCCAGAGAAAAAAAAGACTACCTAAATGAGGGGAGCCATCAAGTCAACAACCCAGAATACTACCACAAACGGAGAGAGGACCCTTGCAGCAATTCAAGGAGGACTTCATAGCATTACCTTAAGAGAGCTTTGATGAAGAATGACCTGGACTAAAGAATTCAGCTTCATGGAAGACTCTTTCCTCGGAACTCCAGTCCTAGATTTTTTACCTAAATTAAACAAGGACGCAAAGAACCCCTCAGGCAGACAAATTGTTCTGTTTGTGACACTCTCCTTGAAGCCATCTCAAAACATGTAGACACAGTCCTCAAACCATTTATCACCTCTCAGGAAGGAACCATGTACTGAAACTATTTGTAGCATCACATGATTCCCCATTTTCACAAAAAAGAAAATTGTGGAGGCAGGAACATAACCAAAGTCCGATACAAAATGTATGCATTACAGTCGCAGCACTGCGACTCTTCCCAGTATCCTCAGTGGAGCGCATGCACCTGATCACATGCATACTGTTCAAGTAAACAAGTATACATTGAATCGGAGTAGAGAGAGAAATAAAACAATGTTTATTTAGACGATAGTCTTTGAAACCATACACAAACTTTGGAGTAAACTGCCACATGACACTAGGGCATATGAGAGGCACACAACTACAGTATATAATGAATACCGAAATGTACATGGCTTCTATCAGGGGTGTAATGCAGGCTCCTAATGAATTTCTGTAAGAAATGGGAGACTCAGAGGCCCCTCTTTAACCCTTTGGATGCGTCGGAGACCCCCCGGCCATCCAACGTCACGGGTGGCGCGTGCGTTGGACGGCCAGGAGCCGTTCAATTTGCGCACACGTGAAATTTTCCCGCGCTGCAGGAACATTTTGCCAGCATTTAATGGGTTAAATTGTGCGGGGGCAACATTTTATGATGTGCCAATGGTTTCTATTTGACAATATGGCACTTAGGCAATGACAGGAAAGCCTAATACATTCTAGTAACATAATGTATAAAAAAATAACAAGTATGCCAGAAAATACTATAACCTGATACAGCAACACAGGCGGTACTGGCTACAAATTGCTACAAATTGCATTTGCCTGCTTGCTTAATAATTTGTGTTGTGCCATCCTCAGTAGAGATAACCGCTATTGACTTCACTGAAAGGTAGGCGGAGGTGATATATCAAAACAAGCAAGAATTAGAATAATGTTAGCTATGTATGCATTCAAATATGTCCCTACAACATAACGTCCACTTCAACAACATCCCCACATCTGTTGACAATGGGACACTGTCCATTTGAAATCTGACACACCAGCTGTATATATGAGCCTGAAGGTGCATGATGAAATGAACAAATTGGGGCAGCATGTAAAGGGAATCACTGTAACTATCTATACAAATAATGAAACATTATTTTCCATTTCCACATTTCAAGTTCTCCATTTGTACATGTACCTAGGGTGCATCATGCATTTTTAAGTAACACAAAGAGTCATGCCGGTCAACTTATCACAGGTACATAGAGACATGAGAGAGATATGAGAAAGAGCACCCGTGAAAAGTATGTAATGGGATATCAAACAGTATGAACATATTACAAATCATAATGAAGGGATACCTGGTGATTGCAGTATGAGATGGACAAGTGGGATGATGGTGTGAAAGAAATACCAGAGCGAAATATTTTTCAAAGGCCTAGGCCATGGACAAAAGTACAGTTTGACCTGTGAGAACAAGCTGCAAGTATGATTAGGCAGACATTTTGATTTGTCTGTAACTAGCTGTATCCTGCTTAGTGAATGTATGGCACATGGCAGATGCTGAAGGTCCTATTTTTACTAATAATAATAGCTAAGGGCTAAGGCTAGTTTCTATATTACCATACTTACACTTGTGCCTAAATAACGAAGATTGAAAAGTCTCACCATACGCACGTGTTGCAGGAGTACATGTGACAGCTCAAAAATAGTGGTTAATTCCTGTACGGGATGCCCAAATAATGTCAGTCAGGATCCATAGTATGTCCACAACCTTTACAAGTTGTGCATCATGCAGCTCAGTTAATTGCTTCAAAGAAGTGTCATGCCCTAGTACTTCCCCCACACTTTGTGGAAGACTGTGGGACAGTGGTAATACAGCCAGCTCCAGTTGCCCAGTCAAGTCAAAGAACTGCTGTTGACAACATGGATGGCTTTAGGGTCTCTGTCGTGTGTCCACCTTCTGCTCACAAATCATTCATGTGGCCATGCTTGTGGCAAAAATCCGGTAGCAACCCAATATGTAGCCATTTATGTCAGAGTGTTGTTTTTTTATTTTATTTTTATTTTGCAATAGTGAAAGTAAACACAGAAATGTGACAATTCAAGTCGAAACAGCCCCCCCACCCCCCACCCACCACGTTGTACAACTGTGTGTTAAATGGATGAAAGGCGCAGAGCAAAAGAAAGAAAGAAGAGAAATAAAAAAAAAAGTGAACAGGCAAAAGTAATAAGTACATAAGTGGCCCAAAGCTATCGAGTTTGGACAAAGAGTCAATTAAAGAAGAACCGAGTTTAAGCAGGCAAAAGAAGGAAAAAAGAAGGAAAGAAATGGAAGGAAAGAACGAGAAGAAGCAGTAAACCCCAGAAAAAATCAAAAAAATCTAAAATTATCCCGACTGTTCCAGCCAAGATGTTAATTTTTACCCCACCTCAAGGCCCTTTTTTCGACCCTTATGCCCCTTTTTAGCGTAGACAGATTTCTCTAAATGGTGAGTAGCCACAAGCCTGGCCAGCCACTGAGAGAATGAAGGGGAATCAGAATCAAGCCAGGCGGAGGCAACACTAATCCGCGAAACTGCCATTGCAATGAAGATTAGTCCCTCGTTTTTAACCTTAGGGATTTCAGACTGGGTACCCAGCAAGACAACTGTGGGGTTTAGTGAGATGGACTGAGTAGTAACTTTCCCTAGGAATTCCTGTATCCGGTATAGTGTTACGGCAAGCTTAGGACAGGTTGCAAATATATGAATTGAGTCAGCACCAAATTCCGAGCACCGAGGGCATAGGATCCCTTTGCCTGCTCCCCACTTAGCAATCTTACTGGGGGTAATGTACAGAAAAAAAATAGTTTTGAAATGTTGTGCCTGCAGCTTGGCTGACAGTAAGATGCTTTGAGAGAGGACTAACAAATTGAAAAAAATACTGTGAGGGGATTCGAGTTTTATGTGCCAGTTGTCTGCAATGGTTTGTAGGTCATCTGGGGTTTGTCTGTTTAGAATGTTATATAGCAGACCAATTCGGGGGGCATGGGGTTGCGCAATGTGTTAAGGAGATCCACTTCCATGAACCCTGTAGCACCCCCACCCTTCCTGGATAGAAAATCACGTATGGAGAGATACTTAAAGGCGTCTTGGTTCTTCAGACTGAATTTAGATTGTAAGTTTGCAAAAGATTTAACTCCTTCGCTGGTGATAAGATCTCCCAGTTTTGTGATGCCAACCTTGTGCCAGTCTTAGAAATAGGACTTTCCAAAGATAGCAGGGAGATTGCCATTGTTAGAGGTGGGAGAATAGTAGTTAAATCTGCCCAACCCAAAAATTCTGCGGATGTTACGGAAGACTTTGTAGGAGTTCATTAAGGTCTTAAATCTCACGCGTTTGTAGTATCCGTAAGAAGTCTCTCGGAGTAGACAACCCCAGTGCTGTTCGCCCAGCAGAAGTTGAAAAGGTTAGGCAAGCCCAGGTATGTGAGGAAGAGGTGGTTCCCCTACCAATTCAGAACTATACTGCAGGACTGAGGCCCAGTAATATAGCATGATATTGGGAAAGGACTGGTCTCCTCGTTCTTTTGGGAGAGATAGCTGCCTTAATGCCCTTCTGGGTTGGGAATATGCCCAGATAAACTGTGTGAAAATGTGTTGGAATTTCAGAAGACTCGCTTTGCTAAATTCAAGGGGTATGGTGCGAAAAAAATAAAGGAGTTTAGGGAAATATGTCATTTTTATGACATTGCATCTGCCGACAAGAGTTAGGTGCAGGTTATCAATTTGTTTTAGGGCCTTCCTAGTATGAGCGTCGAGAGGAACTAAATTATCTGTTACAATTTCGTCCATGTTGGATGAGATGAGAACCCCCAGATATTTAGCCTTTGGTACCACCCTGCCATCAGTCCAGGCAATTTGTCTGTTTGTTATTATTTGTATTTTATTTTTATTCAGGGCGTAGCCTGATAGTCTCCCAAATTGTTTAGCCTCAGTTTCTAAAGCCAGTATGGTATTCAGAGGATCCGGCGAAGTGATGGCCAGATCATCAGCATAGGCCATAATTTTGGTATTAATGCCCTGGAAGCTGACTGCTAGGATGTAATGATTTCTTTCAATTTGTTTGATAAATGGGCCTAAGTAGAGAGTGAACAACAGAGGGGAGCAAGGGCAGCCCTGCCTGATACCCCGAGAGATGAGAAATTGACCGGTAAGTTGCTTATTAATGGATACACAGGCCGTAGGTTTAAGATAGAGGGCTTGCACCGCCTGTGTAAGTTTTGGCCCAAAGCCCATCCTACTCATGACAGCCCACAAGAATCGCCAGGAGACCCAGTCAAATGCTTTTTCAGCATCGAGCAGTGTTAGTGACATCGGGTCTCCGGCTGCTTGTGCAGCATCGAACAGAGTGATGGCCCGCCTGACGTGTTCCGTGGTCCCTTTTTTTGGGATGAAGCCATGTTGTCATTCTGAGACTAAGGACTCAGCCACGGAGGAGATTCTAGCTGCTAGTATTTTGGAAAAGATTTTAGAGTCGCAGTTGTGTAATAGGTCTGTAGAAGATCATTTCTAAAGGAGATTTGTCCTTTTTTGGGAATATTGATATTCTGGCATTAGACCAAGAGGCAGGAGGGGCACCCCACTGAAGATAGAAATTACGACCTCTGTGAAGATTGTTTTAATTTGGGGGGCAAAGATCTTATAAAACTCCACTGGAATGCCATCCATGCCTGCGGCTTTCCCATCAGGGAGACTTGATAGGGATTCCATAATTTCATCCCAGGTTGGGGTAAGGTCTAGTAAATCACTGTTATCAGGGCTGAGCCGTCTAAGATCAATCTCACTGAGATAACCAGCGATCTCACTATCGAGTGTATCATTCGCACATTGATTTTCATCAGTGTACAACTTAGTATACAATTCCTGGAATCCCTTCTGTATAAGGTTAGAATCGTTGGTCTACCTACCTGAGGGGGGTTTTATTGCATATATCTCACTACTGGAAGTCTGTTGCCTGTTCGTGATGGCCAAGTGGTGCCCAATGCTATCACTGCACTCATAGTTTTTTTCACGTGCACTTGCCCACTTGCTACTGTTTTTTCCGCGAAAAATGCCCCTATCCTAGCCTTGGCAAAAACGACTTCTTTTTGAACACTTTCAATATCTTGTCTTGTTTGGATCAGTTGGACCAGTTTGGTTTCAGCTATCCTTAGTTTCCCTGTAGGTTACTGATCAGAAGCTTCTCTTTCTTGTTTTTACAAACTGAAAACCTAAGGGTTTCGCCCCCTAACCCCTGCCTTTAAAGTATCCCAGACAGTCATTAAGGGAGCAGAACCAATGTTTATTTCCAAGAATTCCTGGATCCATCCTTGCATGTGTGTTTGGTAATTTGTATCATGCAGAAGAGCTTTCTCGAAGCTCCATCTGGGCGCCTCCTTCCACTTCCCAAACCCCTTGATGGTAAGGATGAGAGGATTGTGATCAGACATAAAACGGGGTGCTAATTCAATAGTACGGTTGTTGACAAGTAAGGATGAAAGAAAGACGTAATCTAATCTGACTAAGGAGTGGTGCGGGCCAAAAAAAAGGTGTAGCCAGGCTGAGTGGGATTTACGCTGGCCTTATATCTCCATTTGTTATCAGCCTCCCAATTATAAGGCAGATGTATGATAAGGTTACCACACAAAAAGATGGGGGTGGGCCAGTGTGCTAGTTCACCTGAGACCAGGTTAATGACCCCTGGGTCATCAGAGTTACTTCCATATATTGAGCAGAGAGTAAAGGAGAGGTTGTTGGCAAGATGACACTCTGTTATAACCCATCTGTCCAATGGGTCGGATTTAACCCGGGGAATGATAAGAGAGACTCTTCTGTCTTCCAAGATTCCAACCCCTTTTGTTTTAGCACCCTGTGTGGTGGCCCCCAAAACTTTAAACCCTAAAGTTTCTAGAAGGTGCTTCTGTGAGCCTTCTATGTGGGTTTCCTGTAGACAAGTGATGTTCCCCCCTAGGGATCGTAGACCTTGAGCCACATTTTGCCTTTTAGAGGGATCATTAAGCCCGCAAATATTGGCAGAAACGATTCTCAGTGAATCTATATTAGCCATCTATAAAAGAGAAAGAGAGTAGTCAAGGTCCTTCGATCCTGCCCTAACCCATAATAGGTCAATTTAAGAGTGTGTGTGTGTCAAAAAGTGCCATTAAAGCTTCTGCGCCAATTGATTTTTTTTAATATGCCCACCCACCGACCCAACCCACCCACCGCTTCTTCGAGCATTCAGGAAAAACCTGAGTGACGGTGGTCAAACATGAGCCCCGGCTGCCTGCCACGCCGAAGAAAAACAAGACGGCTAGTAATCCTATAAGAGAAGAGGCAAAGCAAAACAGAGGAGCATCTGTCTTTGTCCGGTGCCTGCAGAGAGATTAGGGCTGGGTTGTGCAGAGATGCTATAGCCCATCAGTGAGAAAAAAAAAAAATAAGACTACAGTGTGTCAGTAGCAAAGTCTGGAAGAGAGACTTTTCATCTGTTGCTCTTCTTGGATTTCAGCTCTTCCAGATATTTCCCAGATTTTATCTTGGCTAGAAAAACCTTTGTAGTCCCGTTGAAGATTACTTTAAGCCTGCGGGATTCATTAGGTAAACTTCAGCCCCCTGCTGCTGAAAAGGGGAGATCAATTGTCTCAGGCGCCACAGTCTGGTGGCAAAAGGCTGGCTTGGCGACAAATGTTATCCCATTGGCTCCTTCCTTGGAATTAGGGTGAGCCTGGTTGTAAATTAGCTGTCTAAGGAGGAAGTTTCCAAAGTAGACCAGTAATACCCTTGGCTGTCCTCCGGTCACTTTGCCGCTGTTGTATTGCCGTTTCTGGTTGAAGGGAAAGCGGTGTGCCCTCTGCACTTCCCGGTCCCAGTCCCAGCCGTGGTGATCTGAAAAAGAGTCTTGTAATAATTTGACAATAAAACGTCTTGGATCGCCCCCTCTTTCCCCTCCGGGATGCCAAGCAGGCAGAGGTTGTTCCTGCGCTGGCAGTTTTCCTGGTCCTCCATCTTGGACATCAGGTCAACCAAGCAGGTGGTGTTGGACTCGCCCTGTTGTTTAGTAGCCAAGGATTCGGTTTCCAAGTGCTCGGTTCGTGCATCACCATAGTGACACAGTCGTTGGTTTCAGTGCAAGTTTTAATCAGCCGTCTTAAGCCGCCCTGCAGCTGTAATGGAGGCTAATATAGAGGCTAGGGAGGGTTCGGTTGTGTCTACCCACAGGCTTTTTGAGGTCCTCCACTGTGTTGTGTTGGGATCGTCTTCATCCAGGGGATAGGACATTTGAGAGTCAGAGTAGTCCCATTCCAGCTGGCTGCACCACTTGCTCTTGCTTCTGGGTTTTTTGGGGCGCAAGACTTTGCCTGTGTCCTTGTGGGAGACCTCACAGTCTCCTTCACTAGCGTCATCAGACCCACCCTGGCCAGATGAGATAGGTGTGCTATCTGAGACTGAGTAAAAGTGCTTGAGCACTGCCTCAGGAGTCCAGGGATTTTGCACGCCGGGGGGAACTACTAGACATTGGATGACGTTGTTTAAGCCTGCCATCTGTGCATCTGGAGTTGTGGACGGAGTGCCAAGGCTGCCATGGCTGGGTCCCTTATCCTGCACTTGTGCTTGCGCAGCAGAGGAGGACTGGGATGAGACAGATTGTTGTGCTATAGACCCAGTTGATTGATCATTATCAAGTCCCTGGGAGGAGGTGTCCAGATTCGGAGCGGGCTCAGTTATTTCAACAGAAGGTTCCTGGATATATATGTCAGTACTGGTGGACAAAGTTCCCCTGGGCCTGCCTGCCGCTGTAATACCCTCTTGCTGTGTGCCTAGTTTGGATGTCGCTGAGGGTGCATTCCCAGTAATGGGCGCGTGGGTCTTGGGGTTGGCACCAGATAGGAAGGCCCCCCCTGTTTTGCCCAACAGTTTTTTATCAACACTGACCTCTTGCCTGGGTTTGGCGGCTCCTTCGGTCATTGCCGTATCTCTGGAATCCACCGGTGTTTTTGGTTTGCCACCTTTCCGTGTCCCCCGGGCACTCATTTCGGCTCTATATCTTTGCGTGGAGGGTAAAAGCGGGGTCAAGCTGCAGGGAAATCCGTGGGCGGGAGCAGCTTGTGGCAGAGCAAAGATTACTGCCACGATGAAATGAAGGATCGCCCGGACATGTGGATCTGACAAAATTGCGGATAGATACGAGAAAGCCTTGCGGGTCGCCTCACTGCTGTTTAGCCATCCAAAGTGGGATTGGAGAAAGTCACAACCACGGGTAAGCAGCCGCAGCGTTCTCTGCAGCCTCTGTGTTCGGTGCGTGTGGCAGACCGGCATCGCCTCAAGCAGTGCAGGGCAGCTAGCCGATCATCACTCGTCCGGCGTGTGCGGCCGAGCAGCGAGAACTCACGCTGGCTCCATCTTGCTCCCAGAGTTAGTGTTGGATTCAGTCAACAATCAAAATCTTTCTGGACAGCGTACACAGTATCATCAGGGGCAATGCAGGTCATGGAAATATGGAAAGAGTGACAGATGCAAACCAAGACATAGAGGCATGTGAATTCCCACAGCTTAACTAACTGCCTGAGGATGTGTACACGTAAATCCCCCATCACTCCATTCTTATCTTCTTCTGTGGTCTCCCCAGCAGGGTCATTAAAGATTCTCACTGGTGACTTCTGTACTACTCTTCTCCACTTATTAAATGTCTGTTTTGCACTGTAAATTAAGCAAAATGATGGTAACAGCGTTGACTACCTCATCATACTCCTTTTATTTTTCCATGATCAACATGGCTCCTTTTGGGGGCAGGATCCCTTTAGAACATCTTTCCCTGCTGTTTCTAATGAGTAACCCTGGGCGGAGAACTCCGCGACGCTCGCGGAGTTGCTCAGTTTTCCGCACTCCACGTTATGCGGAGCTCGCAGAGTTCCAAAAAACTCCGCTCTGCATAGCGGAGCAGAGATTTTTTCCTCGCTCGTGTTCGTCAACGTCAAGTTTGTGACCGCGAGCGAGGAAAATCAACCTCCTGGTGAGATTTTTCCTCATTCTTGATAGTCAACAAGAAGTTGACGAGCACAAGCATGGAAAATCAACATCCAGGTGAGATTTCTCAATGCAGGGGGGGGGTCAGGTTTCTCATTGAGAGTGGTCGCGTATGCTCACCACAGCTCACATTAAGAAACTGCCCGTTCGCGTTGAGAAAGCTACCGCTTGAGTAAAATTCTACTCAAGTGGCAGAAAAGGAAAGCAGGGACCGCTTGCACTGTGCATGGTGCCATTCGCAATGATTGCACAGTGTGTACAAGTATCCGGCACTGTGCACTCACCTCAAAGTGCAATTTTCTATCATACTCCGCCACTTGCGGAGCTCCGCGTAGTGCAGCGGAGTTTTTTATTGCACTTCGTGGAGTTCTGCGTCGTGCAACTCTGCGAACACCGCCTAGGGTTACTAATGAGACTAGTGGAGGTCTTGCTAACACTGAAGAGAAATCTTCCAAGATGTATGAATACATATACAAGTCTGTACAGCAAGTAATGAACCTTCTGGAACAAAAAGCATTGAGAAAAAAACACAGCTGGATTTTATTATTTGAAAACCTTAACAAAATCCTGGGAAATTAATTCTGAAAGTAGAGGGCACAAGGCAACAAGTAAAGTCACATGTGGGTTATGTCCCATGACTGGTGGAAGCCCCTGTAGGGTCCGTTGGGACTCCCATGGGGAAGGTGAAAGTTGTGTATGAAGTAGGTCTCTCAGATTACGTACCCTATGAGGGCTTCCACCAGTCATGGGGCATTATTTATGTGGGATGTGCACAGAATGCCCTCTTACTGAAGTAACAAATGAGATTGATCCGGGGGGACTCGCCATGGGAAGAGAGGGGCCATACGAATTGTAATACCAAGAACTGTATTTTCCTTATCACCTGCCCCTGCGCTATGTAGCGATGACCACCAGGATGATAAAAACTAGGAATACAGAACACCGTAGCAACATCCATTGCAAAAGAGCAACCACAAAAATGTCAGCGCATATTCTTAAAAAGAACAACACAGCTGAAACCATCAAGTGGACTATCCCACAGGCCGATGACAGATGGGACTCCGGATCATTGTTCAACAGAGAACAACAATGGATCTTTCGCCATAAGTATGTCAAGTCATCCACAACATGTTCCTTCACTTTCTGTTCATAAAAAATCTGGACCATGACGAGCAGAGCCCCTCCTTTGTTAATTGGTAGAATTGTGAGAAGATAATTGGTGGTTAGAGAATTCAATGCATCTTGTTCATGTCTGGGCATATTACAATGCTTGGTTTTGACACTAGTCATTCTCTGTAAATCTTTTTTTACTAGTGTCTTGAAGGTGTCAGTCTTTCAGTCTTTCAAAATACTTTATTCGGTTTTACAAGTATGAAAACCATAAAAACAACAAAAACCACAATTAATATAAAACACAAATGAAACATATACTATAACCATAATCACAGTCCTTATAAAATTCATTCCATAAAAAGATGAGAAAGTATAAAATGTAAACACTCATAGAATACATATAAACTATTGAGAAGAAGCTACAGATGCGGTAGCGATAGTTTGTAGAACTGTTAATTCTCCCTACAATTTCTGGATTTTAGGGCTGATTTCAAGAAGCCAATCACAAATAAAGTGCTTTCGGGCTTTAACATTTGTAAATACCAAAAGGGCTGGGTGGACCTGAGTAAAATTCAGTTTTTTTAAAAGGGGCTTTAAAAAGAACCTCCGGGGGACATCATAGAGGGAACAAACAAATAAAAAGTGCACCAGGTCCTGCGGAGACACATTGTCGCAGCCCAGGGAGATAACACTTGACCTCTATGAGATCCCCTTTGGTACAGCTAATAGTAGATGAAAGTAATCCAGCCGAAACCTTGTTAATAGGAACCGCTCATGGCTTGATGTGGACCATGATAGGTGTGGCTCCAGTAATGGCGCGGTTTTGAGCATCGCAAATTTACGGACGCCGGGTTTTACCAATTCCACCCCATCTCAATTAAGTTTTTTCATTAATATAAAAGATTTTTTTACAATCTCCACGTCTGCAGTGACAATCCTGTCTGGATTTAAAAAGAGGTCTGGGTTCCCCAGCTCAATAAAGCAACCTCTTAGGTATTTTAACCATGGGATGTCAAGCATATGGTCCAATTACAAAACTTCTTTTAATAACTGATGGTTGAGGACCAGATCTTTGTTTAACCAGAACTTCAGCCAAAATAATAGAGGCCGTAATGCTATGGTATCGCCAATGAAGTGTAAACCAGTTTCCTCATGAACTATTAAGTTAGAGGTTCCTTTGGGTACCCCCAGAAGCCATTTAAAAAAAATTCTCAACCACCCCATTGCCCTCGGCTGCTACATACCCCCATAGTTCACTGCCATAGCCACATAATACGACGCTTTTCGCCTGATAAAGCAGTGCGGCGACTGGTCGCTTGCCCATTTTCGTCGCAAAGTTGAAGATGGCAGTGTTTACCCGAATTATCTCCCCTCTTTTCCTTTGCACCAACGGTCCCCATTTTAACTGGTCATCAAATAGGACTCCCAAGTAAGAAAATGTTGTAGTCAGGGGAACCTTCTCTGCAATCACCACAAACGAGTACTGTTTCTTGGGACGCGACCCCACCTGCATGATATAGGATTTGGTATTGGTAATGGCTAGGTCGTGAGCAGCCATGAAACTACAAAAAGCATTAGGTAGAGACTGCAGTCCTCTTGCAGTTCTGGCCAAGAGGACGGCGTCGTCTGCGTATAGCAGAACGGGCAAACCCCTGCGCCCAACATATGGGAAGTCAACTCCAGTTTTAACCAGGGACTCATCCAACTCATTGATATATAGATTTAAAAGGAAGGGGGCCAAAATACAGCCCTACCTTACTCCCCTGTCAACGTTAAAATCCCTGTATACCCTAAGGTCCTGCGAGAATCTGATGTTGGCCTTTGTGTCCCTATGCAGATCCCTCCAGAAGTTAACCAAGGTGGCCTCCACCCCCATGGCGCCCATGGACTCTCACAATTTTCCCCGGTTGACACAATCAAACGCAGAGGAAAGATCCATGAACGCCATGTAGATGGTGCCCCGTTGGGCTACAGTGTACTTTCCGAGGACCACATATAGATGGATGTACGTTGTTACAACGCATGTTGTAACAACGCATGCCTTTACCACGCAAGTGTTACAACGCAAGTCGTTACAACGACTTGCGTTGGAGGGCGTGGATTTAGGAATCTTATAATTTTATATTTCAACACCAGTCCCCATAACAGTAGGGAAGGTGTTGGAATATAAAATTGCAAGATTCCTTATCCCACAGTGCCATCCAGCGCAAGTCGTAGTAACAACTTGCGTTGTAATAGATGCGGGGTAAAGGCACTGCGGTGTAAAAACCGCATCGTAAACGATGTTCCCCATTTAGATTAAGGCATTGTGCTAATGTAGAGTGACCTGGGCGAAACCCGTATTGGATATCGGAAATAACCCTGTTGTCTTCAGCCCAGGATGTCAATCTATTCAGCATTACTCCTCCCACAACCTTGACCACGGCATCAATAAGGGAGATCGGTCGATAACAGGTAGTTCTATTGTGGTCTCCCTTCTTGAATACCGGCACAATTGTGGAGGTACCCCATGACCTTGGGCAGCCAGACTCTGTTGCTGCATTAAGCACAGCCGTAAGGACCGGCGCCCATAGTGACATTTTTCATTTAAAAAGATCCGGGGGCATACCATCTGGGCCCGGTGCTTCATTGCTCGTCAGCCCTGAGATTTCTTTCTTAACCTCTCTCAGAGTAAAATGGGGTAGAATTTCATCTTGCCCTCCACGATATAGTTCTAGCTGGGGGGTATTGCTCTTAAATATGGAGCTGAAATGTGACACCCAATCGTCTTCGGTAATATTGGTACCAACTTCATGCTCCCCTTCCCTATCGAACAGTGGTCTGTTGATTATGCCCCAAAATCTCTCACTGTTGCTCAATATATTAGGGTCTAGAAGTTCCTTCCAAATCATCTACTTTAATTCCGCTTTTCGTTCTGCCAAAGCCTTTTTATAAATTAGACATAAAGACCGAATCTGTGATTGATCTCTTGGGTTGACTTTCAATGCAACCTTTAGCTCTCTAGCAGCTTTTGAACATGTATGGGCAAACCATTTAGGGTCCCTAAGTAGTGGGCCAGTTATAGGGACAGTTAATAAGGTCCCCACATTAGAGATAATCCCCTCAAAAGCTTTGAGGATATTCAAAGGGAGGGAACCGGGGTACACACAGGATGTTAATTCAGGGGCACATGATTTATGAATACTATTGTAAAGTGAATCCTAATTCACCTTTGACCACTTAAGTCGACGCCTTACGTCCGTGAGTTTCATCACGCCGGAGGGTATCGACGTATCTTGTAATTTCAATAAATTACCACCCAGATGGACACAAACAGGATTATGATCGCTATAAATACTTTTCAGAATTTCAAAGCCCGATATGATGGATTGTAGACCACTCGAGATGAAAATGTGGTCTATAAAGGACCGCCCACTGTGGCACTTAAATGTGGGAACAGGCTGTTTACTGCAAACATCCACCACAGACATGGTGGAGACCAAATCATATTTGTTAAGTAGATAATTCAGCGCATCACTCCGAACAGAGGGGCCCATTATGATGCCAGGCGGATTGCCCCCGCCAGGCTGGCGGTAGCCACAGCCAGCCTGGCGGGGGCAATCTGCTCGACATCCACACTTGTTTTCCCCCCGCCGCCCCCGCCGCTTTTCCACCCCGATCGCCTTGCGCCCGGGGCGGAAAAGGAATAATATGGTGGCGGTATCTCTCAGACACCGCCAACCATATTATGATGGGCGTCTTTAGGTGCCTTTCTGCGGCGGCGATGCCACCACGTAACGGCATACAGTCTTCACTCTAGGGACCCCCTGGGGGGTGCACACGGGGGGTACCCCTTCATTTTCATTACAAAGCGGCAGGCACCGCGCGGTGCCTGCAGCTTTGTTTATGCAAATGCATCAATGCATTTTTAGCATTGTGGCGGGCGGTGCAGAGAGCAGGTGTGGCGGGCACATCCTAATACCCCCCGCGGGTCTCCGACCTTATGGCGGGCGGTCCCGAATTCCGACAGGATGGCGGGCGGACAAAATCCGCCCGTCATCCTAATGAGCCCCAGAGTGTTCAAAGTGAAGGCCCCCCACCCTATCACATCCCATTTCTCCCACAGCGGTTTTCATCGGATTACCGCACGGATGCACATTAAAGTCCCCTGTTAGCATAATACAGTGGGAGGTACTTCCACAGTGCTGTTTAACAAAATCTCCCAACTGAACAATCTTGCATACCCCTGTGGTATTCACTGTGAAATTAATCAGACACAGCTTTACGCTCCCTCTCTTTAGAGTAACTGCTTGAATATCAATGTTAGTAGTGGATATTGGGAACGCAATGGAGCGATGCACAACCAGAATATAGTCACGTTCAATAATGAAGTAAAATCAGTTCCTTCGTTGGTTTCATCCTTTATTTAAATATATTTAAAAGAGCAAAAGCAGAACATCAACCAACGCGTTTCGTTCATGAAATGAACTTCGTCAGGGCTGAAAAGGAGGACATAAATAACACACGTAAGTGCCATGTGTATATAACAGTGAACCTCCATTGACAATACTAACAGACATTACAAAAGCTCATTGTTTAAAAATTCATTGCAAAAAGGAAAAACTCTTTACATAAACGACAAAGGGTGCTATATACAAATGTGTGTTCTAAGCCACACATGTGCAGTAATCCATTTTAGAAAAAATCCATTAAAAAGACACACATGTGCAACACCGAATAAAATCATGTCAGACACCAAGGGGAAGAGTAACAATCCCAGGTGCTTATAACAATAAATACTAGACTAGCAGATCCAAGCATATCATCAGCATTTTGAAAACATATACCGATTTGTGTTGGGACCCAAGTCATGTCTATCGTGGGACAAATCATGCCTATCGTGGGACACGTGAGAGAGATAGTCAGGCACAATCAAAATTCTATACTATAAGCATCGTCTTAAGTGCCAAGGCGGGGATTGAAGAGAGCACAGGCATGGTGATTCCTCTGAAGCTATGGACCTTAGATATTTGTTTTAAAAAATGAAAATTCCTAATTACATAAACCAATCAGGATGGTCTTCGATTGACCGTCCACTGATGTGGAGACCTGCTCAAATAAGGACGAGCATAGAGTGTAGGGTGGTTAAAATATGTGCCCCCAAAATTAATTTCGCATATCGGGCGTTGTATGTAAAGACATCTGCACTTCCTATAATGTTAAAACAATATTGTTCCAAGGAACCTACCAAAATGTGTGACGAGATCTAATATTCATGGTTGAAATAGCGTCCAATAACATTCCAGATCGTGTGCGATCACAGTGATGTGGTATGGGCCTCCATGATAAGGGCCAATGTAAATGAACCTGCAAAATAAAGGACAATTTTAAGCGGAAGATCAAGATGGCGAGAAGGAGGTACGCAAAAATGAACCAATGAAAAACTAATGGCGGGGAGGGTACTAATTGGCAGAGTTTGACGCGGAATGTAAGCAGAATGCCAAAACAATGTGACCAGTAAACAGGTCCTTGTACGATATGTATATTACACTGGAGTAAAAGTAAGTACTCCAGTGTAATATACATATCGTACAAGGACCCGTTTACTGGTCACAGTGTACGGTATATGAATAGTCTTTATGTCTTTTGGTGACATTTCTTTGTTGCCTTTTACTTTGTGTTTTGACATTCTGCACATGTAATATAACCCACAAACCTAGGATGTTTAAAATTGATAATTACGCAGTCCCCCTGGGAAGCTTTTGCCGATGAACCAATCCACCCGACCCTTCATGTCAAGAAGATTTGTCCGGCTTTCGAAACTGGGCAATTAAACATAGTATGTAACCAGTGAAGGACTTTATTCCTTAGCTGGATGTGTGATTATGTGCTACAGACCCTGATATTGCCAGATAAGGCCGGTTTTATACCAACAAGATCAACCACATAAAACTTAACCCCTTCTGTGCTCATGGTGAGCTGAGCTCGTCATGACACCCACCCATGGGGGAAGCGCTGGCACTTCCCTTGTGGGCGGTCGATCGGCATTTTTGCACTGGGGAAGGCAGGGGAAGACTTTCCCCTGCCTCCCTCGCCCCCTCCTCAGCATCATCATTGGAGGTTCCCCTGTATTTACCGACGTGCAGGAAGCCATTTCCTTCCTGCGCGTCGGTGAAGTAAGAGGTAAGTTTTGGGGCTGGGGAGGGGGTCATTTAGACAAAAGAGGCATCGGGGAAAGGAAAGGGTTTTCCTTTCCCTCGATGCCTCTTTTATGCAATCGTGCAGCAGGAATGCCCACTAGTGCCAGGGATTTTTTTTTCAAATCCATGCCAGTGTTTGTTGGTTGGGGGAGTGGCCCCTTGGGCAAGGGTCATTCCCCCTTTTGGGGGAAATTTCAAAAGCTTTGTCTGCCCTCCTGGTGGGGGCAGAGTTTAATTATTTAATGAAAAATTGGCCCACTGGACCAATGTGCTGGGGAGTGACCCCTTGGTCAAGGGTCACTTCCCTTGGGGGCCATTTTAGCAAGCCCACAACGTATTTGTTTTTGTTTTGGGGGGGCATCATTTTTGCTTTGTTTGCCCCCCTGGGGGGCAGATTTAAATTTAAAAAAATGTATTCAGCCCACTGGGCCAATTGAATAAATGTAGTGGGGAGTGGCCCCTTGGGCAAGGGTCCCTCTCATTTTTGGGGCATATATTTTGGCTTTGTCTGCCCCCTTGGGGGGCAGTTTTACATTTATTTTAAAAAATCGGCCCACTGGGCTAATGTAATAAATGTACTGGGGAGTGGCCCCTTGGGCAAGGGTCACTCCCCTTTGGGGGCCATTTTAGTATGCCCATGATGTTAGGTTTTTGTTGGGGGAGTAGCCCCTTGGGCAAGCGTCGCTTCCCTTTTGGGGGCATACATTTTGGCTTTGTCTGTCCAATAGTGGGGGAAGATTGAATTTTTCATCCATCATCATGCTTTTGCTCACTCCACCACCCCAGTTCAGACATGGCCATATGCAAATTAGTCTGACCCTGTGCCTCATGGGAACAGTCCAGCCTGAACAGCCAAGCCATATCTTCCCTGGCCCATAAACAACCATCCTGGGACCGGTTTCTGGCTAATCAGCCATCATCAGCCAGGCTAGCTTGAGTCCAGTGGCAAAGTGAGCAAGGGACCCACGTCTGGGCATACCGTGCCAACTTTGGGCAATCAAAGCGCACTGGGTCAGACTGATTTGCATATGGCCATGTCTGAACTGGGGTGGTGTATAGAGCTAAACAATGATGGTGGATTAAACCAAGATCAGTTGACGGGGTGAGTGTTAGATTTACTCAAGCGCTCTCTCCATCATCCCCTTTGGTAGCACCTTGAGGGGCAGTTTGCTTGTTTTTTTTTTGTAGGGCCACTAGGCCACAAGGGTTTATTTTTATGTTAGGGAGCTGCCCCTTGGACATGGGTCACTCCCCTTTATGGGAGGATGATTGTGGCCATGTCTGCCCTCTTTAGGTGGCAGAGTAGATGTATGTGTTTAGGCCCATCTGCCCCCAAGGGGGGCAGAAGCCACTAGACACCAGAGTTTTTAAAATGTTTGTTTTGTGGGTGACCACGAGGATTACTCCCCTTTTACGGGGGTGAAAATGTAACTTATTCTGTTAGGCCCACCTACCCCTTAGCTTGGCAAGTAGACTGGTGCATTATTTGCAAATGTGATTGTAATGTTTTTTTCTCCTTTTAAACCTAGTGTAAAGCTTTTGATTCCTGTTTGCGGTTTCGACAGTGGTTGTTCTGCAGTTTTGCGTAGTTGCATTTTTTGGTAAGAAAAATGTTTTTGTTGTATGTACTCCAAATGAGTAATATTGTAATGTATGAATGAATTTTTCTGTAAGTGGTGTCCAAGTGGCAGCATATTTAGTTAGTGTTTTGAGGATGAAAATCTTTGTGATGTGTTTTGAATCGTCTTATGTGTCATTTTCTTTTCTCTTTCTTTTTTAGAGGGATATTGTTGATCCATACTGTGTCTGTGCCGAGTACGTGGTGGTGAGTTTAGCTGCTTCTGGCAAGTGAGTGGTATCGTTTTGGAGTGTATAGGTATTTTTGATAAAGGTGCAGTTTGTTTATTACTTATTTTACAAAGTGTTTGTTGTTGTTGACTTGTATCACAAGTTACCTTTATTAGTAATCATTATGGCTAGCCTGTAGAATGACTGCTCAGCAGGTGGTTGGTATGCTTCTTGAATCTTCCTCTGAGCTGGATTATGACACTGACAGTGTGTCTGAGGGAGAGGAAAGAGGGGAAGATTCTGGCAGTGAGTTTTCTCTCCACATGGGATCATCGGATGATGACGGTTCTCTCAGTGCAGATGAAGTGCCTGTTTTAGAGGAGGATACTGCTGTGCCGATGGTGCAAGAGGCATCTCAATTGCAGCCTGAGGCTGCTAGGCTTCCTACTGGAAGTGCTGGACTCTGGGTTGATCCAAACATGGTGCAGCCGGTGTTGCCTGCCTTTAGTGGTGATGCACGGTGTAGAGTGGATTGTGAAATATTTTTGCCTATACAGTTTTTTCAGTTGTTTATGGATGCTGTATTTTTGGGTGAGATTGTTGAGCAGACTAATTTGTTTGCTGAACAGTTTTTGAGGGACAACAGTGACAAACGTAGGCCCCACTCTAGAGCTACCCGGTGGACTCCAACAAATCTGAAAAAGATTAAGAAATTTTTGGGTTTGACTTTATTGATTGGTTTGCTAAGGAAGCAAAACCTGGCTTCATATTGATCTACCAGCCCCTTGATGGCAACAGCCATATTTCCTGCAGTTATGACTCGTGATCAGAATTTACTCTTGCTACGCATGCTGAATTTTGTTGATAATTCTTTGGCGTTGCCACGTATTCACCCTGACTGTGACCGTCTTTTTAAGATTCGGCTTGTTCTTGATGACTTTGTAGATCGATTTTCAGAGATCTAGACTGCAGGGAAAGAAATATCTACTGATGAGTCTTTGATTTTGTTCAAGGGTCGTTTGGTGTTTAGGCAGTACATCCCTAGCAAGAGGGCACGCTAAGGAATTAAGATGTATATGTTGTCAGAGAGTAGGACAGGATATGTTTTCAATTTTCGTGTGTATACTGGTAGAGATTCCACTATTGACCCCCCAGGTTGGCCGTCCACTTTTGGACTTTCTGAAAAAATTCTGTGGGATCTTGCTAGAAGACTGTTTAACAGAGGCCACCATTTGTACCTTGATAACTTTTACACTGCTTTGCAATTATTTAGGGAATTGTTTAAAGTGGACACTTTTGCATGTGGCACAATCCGCTCTAACTGCAAAGCGAAATGATTTGGGCCCTTGCCTGTCGTGGATACTTGGGCCTCCCAAACAAGTGAGGCGCCATTTGTCTTGGGAGACTTGGGGGAATGCTGGGTGGTAGGAAATTTGTGTGAGCCCAGTGATGCCACAATTTTCCACACAAAAATGTGTGGAAAAACGTTTTTTTTAGGTAATATTGAGGTTTGCAAGGGATTCTGGGTAAGGAAACATTGGGGGATCCATGCAATCCATACCTCCCTTGAAGCCCCCGGGGGTCTAGTTTTCAGAAATGTGTGGGTTTGTTAGGTTTCCCTAGATGGCCGCCGAGCACGGGGCCAAAAACCCAGGTGACCCCCTTGCAAGAGCAGGTGGGGTAGAGATAGGCAATGTTGATGTTGCCTCACTACGTTTTGGGCCCTTGCCTGTCGCGGGTACTTGGGCATCCCGCAAGAGTAAGGCACAATTTTTATTGGGAGAACTGGGGGAACGCTGGGCGGTAGGAAATTTGTGTAAGCCTTCTGATGCTACACTTTCCCACACAAAAACTTGTGAAAAAACTGATGTTTCTCAGCTAAAATTGAGCTTTGCAAGGGATTCTGGGTTAGGAAAAGTTGGTGGATCCACACAAGCCATACCTCCCTGGAAGCCCCCAGGTGTCTAGTTTTCAGAAATGTGTGGGCTTGGTAGGTTTCCCTAGATGGCCAGAGAACACGGGGCCAAAAACCCAGGTGACCCCGCTTGCAAAAGAAGGTTGTTTTGAGATAGGCAATTTTGATGTCGCCTCACTACGTTTTGTGCCCTTGCCTGTCGCGGGTACTTGGGCCTCCCACACAAGTGAGGCACCATTTTTATCTGGAGGAACGCTGGGTGGTAGGAAATTTGTGTAAGCCTGTGATGCCACAGTTTCCCACACAAAAATGTGTGAAAAAACTGATTTTTCTCAGCTAAAACTGAGATTTGCAAGGGATTCTTGGTAAGGAAACGTTGGGGGATCCACGCAAGTCATACCTCTCTGGAAGCCCCCAGGTATCTATTTTTCAGAAATGTGTGGGTTTGGTAGGTTTCCCTAGATGGCCGCCGAACATTGGGCCAAAAGCCCAGGTGACCCCCCTTGCAAAAGCAGGTGGTTTTGAGATAGGCAATTTTGATGTCGCTTCACTAAGGTTTGTGCCCTTCCATGTCGCGGGTACTTGGGCCTCCCACACAAGTGATACAAAAGGGGGTGGTGATGGATGGAGCATCTGAACCAATCAAACACTCACACCCAGTCAAAACATCTGGGTTTTGTACCGCTTTGGCCGCCATAAGTGTGGCAGGGTATGCTCAGACGTGAGTCCCTTGCTCACTTTGCCACTGGATTCAAGCAAGCCGGGCTGAAGGTTGCTGGAATGCCAGAAACCAGTCCTCTGAAGCTTGTTTCCGGTCCAGGGAAGGCATGGCTTGGCAGTTCGGGCTGGACTGTTCCCATGAGGCACAGGGTCAGGCTGATTTGCATATAGCCATGTCTGAACTGGGGTGGCAGAGTGGGCTAAAGAACGGTGATGGATCAAACCCAGATCTTTTGACTGGGTGTGAGTGTTTGATTGGTTCTGATGCTCTGTCCATCACCACCCCCTTTTGTACCGCTTTGGCCGCCATAAGTGTGGCAGGGTATGCTCAGACGTGATTCCCTTGCTCACTTTGCCACTGGATTCAAGCAAGCCGGGCTGAAGACGGCTGGAATGCCAATAACTGGTCCACGGAAGCTTGTTTCCGGTCCAGGGAAGGCATGGCTTGGCATTTCGGGCTGGACTGTTCCCATGAGGCACAGGGTCAGCCTGATTTGCATATAGCCATGTCTGAACTGGGGTGGCAGAGTGGGCTAAAGAACGGTGATGGATCAAACCCATATCTTTTGACTGGGTGTGAGTGTTTGATTGGTTCTGATGCACCGTCCATCACCACCCCCTTTTGTCCCACACAAGTGAGGCACCGATTTTATCTGGAGACCTGGGGGAACGCTGGGTGGTAGGAAATTTGTGTAAGCCCGGTGATACCACACTTTCCCACACCAAAATCTGTGAAAAAACAGATTTTATGGCACGACACGGAGGCCAAATTATGCAAATCTCCTTTATTATCACAGCTCAGTAGCAACAATTGAAGAACATGGAACTTCAAATTAACATTCTAAAGAAGTATAACGTCCCTTGGAGACCATCCATCATCCTTCTTTGTTGCTTCTGCTTAGAAAGATAAGTATCTCTCCGACATCCTTTGATCTGCTTTTCTTTATCCGACACTTGTATGTATGTAGATTGCATGTTATCTCTATTGGGAGGTTCCTATGTGTTTCTGGTGTGGGCCCCTTTCTTCTTAATGCCTCGAAATGACATTTTTGAAATCTAATGTTAATTTTTCTATGACTTGTATGCGCTCTTTAATAATATAGAATCACTGAGAGGCTGCTAGTTGAGCGCTCAGTCATTGTTTTAGCCTGTTGAAAACTGCTATTGAATTTTCCTTTGTGTCCGATCCCCCCCCTGCATTTGCACGACATTTAGGATTTAAGATACCGAACTTTTAAAATCTATTTTAGAATCTTTTAGAAATTTGCCACTGAACGCTCCTACCCTCGTTTGGGCTGAGAATTCATTTTGGCATTTCCCCCGGTCCCCGATCCCTGGGTGTTGTATTCGACTAGGTCCCAGGCTCGATCCGGTTTTGGTGGCCATCTTAGGTGGGATCACATTCGCCGAGCGGTCTAGTCGCCCTATAAAAGGAGGGCCTAGCGACCAGACCGGGAGATAGAATCACTGAGAGGCTGCTAGTTGAGCGCTCAGTCATTGTTTTAGCCTGTTGAAAACTGCTATTGAATTTTCCTTTGTGTCCGATCCCCCCCCCTGCATTTGCACGACATTTAGGATTTAAGATACCGAACTTTTAAAATCTATTTTAGAATCTTTTAGAAATTTGCCACTGAACGCTCCTACCCTCGTTTGGGCTGAGAATTCATTTTGGCATTTCCCCCGGTCCCCGATCCCTGGGTGTTGTATTCGACTAGGTCCCGGGCTCGATCCGGTTTTGGCGGCCATCTTAGGTGGGATCACATTCGCCGAGCGGTCTAGTCGCCCTATAAAAGGAGGGCCTAGCGACCAGACCGGGAGATAGAATCACTGAGAGGCTGCTAGTTGAGCGCTCAGTCATTGTTTTAGCCTGTTGAAAACTGCTATTGAATTTTCCTTTGTGTCCGATCCCCCCCCTGCATTTGCACGACATTTAGGATTTAAGATACCAAACTTTTAAAATCTATTTTAGAATCTTTTAGAAATTTGCCACTGAACGCTCCTACCCTCGTTTGGGCTGAGAATTCATTTTGGCATTTCCCCCGGTCCCCGATCCCTGGGTGTTGTATTCGACTAGGTCCCGGGCTCGATCCGGTTTTGGCGGCCATCTTAGGTGGGATCACATTCGCCGAGCGGTCTAGTCGCCCTATAAAAACAGTCCCTTATGGCTCCGCGCAGCGGACGCGTGCAGCGGACGCGCCGGACAAGCGCCGGAGTTTTGCCAGAGTTAAGCCCGTCTGGGCCCGTCCGGGCCCAGACGGGACCAGGGCCAGTTGCTATGCCCGATGCGAGCCCCCTACAAGCCATTAGGATCAGGTACACGAAGGATGATCTTTTATCTTATAGAATACCGAAATATGACAGCTGCTGCTATACTGCCAAAGATGGAAAGTGCTTCAGGGGATGTAGAGTTTGTCAACCAGATTTAGGAGAAGCCACCCCCACTTCCTTGCGCCAGCTCGCCCTGCTTAATTGCAGGCTCTCCCTTGCCACGCTACAGAGATTAACTCCCTACTACTGGACCACAAGGTTGATGCCTTGTTCCTTACTGAGACTTGGCTATCTGACACCTCGGGTCCGGACGTAGTGACAGCGTTGGCACCGGGATATCTGATCTACCATCTTGACAGAGGCGTAGGGAGAGGGGGGGGGACTGGCCATTATATATAGGGAGTCACTGGGTTGTAAGGCAAGTGAGGCAGGGGTCAAAGACTGTGAGATCTGCCAATTCTCGCTTCAATTCTCCCCTACCTGCACGCTGACAGGCCTTTTGGTCTACCGGCCCCCTGGGAGTGTGGGTGATTTTACATCATCACTAATGGAAACTACCACCCTCCTGGCTGCGGTCTCGTCCAATTTCATTCTGCTGGGAGATCTCAATTGCCATTTTGATGAAACAACTGACCCAATGGCAACTAACTTGATGAGCGAGTTAAGCGCCCTGCAGATGACATTGATAAATACTGGGGCCACACATGTTAAAGGTCATCTCCTGGACCCCTTTTTTACGAACATGACGGGTATATCCGCTATGCCTCCCCTCGCTCTTCCCTGGTCCGACCACTCCTTGATTAGGGCTAACTGGGAAGTTAAGTGCGATGGCACCCTCCCTCTCAGGAAATTTAGAATAGACAGGGCATGGTCAAGGCTCCCTGTAGAGGCCTGGAACGCCCGTCTTGAGGGCACCCAGCTGGAGAAGGGTTATGATCCGGTAACCGCAGACGCTACAGTGAGGAACTGGTTGACCAACGCAGTGGACCATGTGCTTCCACTTAAGAAGATGCTTATTAGGGACAAGAGAATGGGGTCTGCCTTATGGTACACCCCTGAGCTCAGAACCCTGAGACAGAAATGTAAACGCGCGGAGAGACTATGGAGGAGGAGCCCGGAGACAGATAACAGGGAAAAATATCGTATGGAATTAAGAACATACAAACGTGCTATACGTACTGCTAAGGCCTCCTTCTATGGGGAGAGAGTAAATCATGCTGTGTCCTCATCCAGGGAAGCCTTCCTTGTAATGAAGGAGCTTCTTAAACCGCCTGAGCCCACTCCTGTCTATGACAGACCACAGGAAAAATGTCTGGAATTAGCCACTTACTTTAAGAACAAAATTGATATCATCACTAGTTCTCTCCCTTTGGTGATGGGAACAGCGGCCCCTTCTGAGGACTTCAGCATGTCGGAAAATCTACTGACGTCTTTTGGCCCTGTATCTTCAGGCGAAGTACTGAAGGTCCTCGGGAGCCTGAAAAGTGGCTCACCGCGGGACCCAGTCCCAATGCGGTACTTAAAGCAGGCCGCTTTGGCGATAGGAGAGCCCTTGACCGATCTAGTCAATCTCTCGTTCTCTCATGGGACTGTGCCGCCTGAGTGGAAAAGTGCGGTTGTCAAAGCGCTTCTGAAGAAGCCTGGCTTGGACCCGCAGAACCTGGCCAATTTCAGGCCCATCTCCTTGTTACCAGGAGTTAGTAAGATCGCCAAAAGGTTGGCGAACCATCGGTTATCCAACTTCCTTGAGGAGAATGGCCGGTTGAGGGACTCCCAGACGGGATTTCGACCGGGCCATGGAACTGACACGGCTCTGCTAGCAGTGGTAGAGGAGGCCAGGAGCACTTTGGATGCAGGGGGGTCAGTGGCAGTGATCCTCCTGGACCTTAGTGCGGCCTTCGATACCGTCAACCATGGGGTGTTGGTACAACGTCTAGCTGAGTCGGGTGTCACTGGAGTGGCCCTGGAATGGTTGGCCTCCTTTCTGGAGGGGCGTACCTTCGAGGTCTGGGAAGGAAACGCAAAATCCCCTCCCCTCCCCCTTCATTGCGGGGTGCCCCAGGGCTCATCCCTGAGCCCCACGTTATTTAACGTGTACATGGCACCCCTGGAGGGTGTGGTGTCTCCGTTTGGCTTTAAGACCATAAGCTATGCGGATGACACCCAGCTTGTGGTGAGTTTGACACAGCTGGAGAAACAGCCTGAGATGCTCCATTCTTGCTTGAGAGAGGTGTTTGACTGGATGTCCAGGTCATCGCTCAAACTGAACGGATCAAAAACAGAGCTGATGATCTTGGGCCAGTCAAGTTTTGCCCTCTCGGCGAGCAGCTGGCCCAACTGTATGGGCACCCCGCCCGACCCAAAGAAGGAGATTAAGAGCCTGGGGGTCTGGCTGGAGCCGGATTTGTCCTTTAGGGCACACGCCAAGAAGACCGCTGGCGTGTGTTATGGAATGCTACGGTCGGCCCGCAAGGTTCTCCCCCTGCTGCCAGAACTCTCCCGGAAGCTGTTAGTCCAAGGCTTAATCATCTCACGCCTGGACTACAGTAATGCACTCTTTCTCGGAGCGCCAGAGTCAACGTTTAAGATCCTGCAACAAGTGCAGAACGCAGCAGCAAGGCTGCTGCGGAACGTTCCGGCCAGGCAGTCAGCCAGGCCCGCTTTAAGAGCACTCCATTGGCTCCCTGTCAGAGAGAGAGTTACATTTAAAGCCCTCTGCATCGCCCATAAGAGCATACAGGGGCAAGGACCAGCTATTTTGAAGGACATGATCCGGCCCTATAAGCCCACAAGAGCTTTACGCTCCGACAACAAATATCTCCTTCAGATAAAGAGAATTAGGAGAGCCCGTTCAGGGGGCAGGAGTTTTTCTATCCATACAGCACGCGCCTGGAACTCCCTCCCACTCGCACTGCGCTCCGAACCAAATCTTCTCAGATTCCGAAAACATCTGAAAACGCATCTCTTTCCAGAATAACTGCAGCTTCTTTGCCTTCCATTAGTAGCTTGCTCTTGGTTTCTATAAGCGCTGGGATGCCCCTGGGTAACCGTGCGCGGTACAAAATTCAATAATAATAATAATGCCTGTGTCTCTTGCCGGACATCGACCCCTGTGACTCTCACCCTAGACTGCTTGCCTCCGGTTCTATTTCGGGCCGGATTAGGACTTAGGTATACATTTAAACTCAGGCGCGAGGGGATTACGCTTACACGCTCCTACCTTCGCCCCTTACACGCGACTTCATCTCCGGTTCACTTCCGCCTCGCCGATGCTCCCGACACCCGAGGACACGGTGAGGACTGCCTTCGGCATGTTTGCGCAGCTTCTTCGGCCCCCTGAGCGCGCATAACTACGCTCGGGGAGGGCCGGGTTAGAGGAATTGACCTTCAAAACGGCTGCCGCACGTCGTTTACGTGCGTGGCGATCATTTTGGGAGCTTGGGCACTCTTCATCGTTTGCTGTGAGGCATCCATTTTAGGAGGTTGGGATTAAGTTGAGTCAGTAATCCCACAATCTGAAGGACAGTTGGCTTGTCTTTCACCGGGACAACGCCGAGTTACAGCGTTTGTACTTACTGGGCGAATTTTATCGCAAATAACTCCTACTGTTGTAGAGTAATATTATTTTTAACACCATAGCTCCTCGCCAGCATTATAAGTAAGTTTCATAATGTCTGAACCTCAGTCTAATATTGAGGGATATCTGGAGGAACTGGTTAGAAAGCCTTTTGAGAAAGTCCTTGGCTCAATTGATGATATTAGGAGACTAGAATCCTTGACATCCCCACGCCCTTCTACTAGCAGCTATCAATCAGGAGAAGTTAAGGCTCCAAAGAAACGGGCACTTGGAGGGAAGGAGAGCAAAGACTGTAAGAAGACTCAGACCTCTTCTGCCCCTTCTCGCCCTTGTGGCGGTGACAAAAATGGTGCCTGGGGCGCCCCATATGGGCAAGGTGAAGGCCCAGAGCCCCCTATTGACATTGCTAGTGATAATAGCTCAGACCCGGAAATCGATTTATCCTATTCCTCTGATTTTAATTCTGATGAAGAAGAGGCGCAAGCAAGGGGAACAGGGAGCTCAGAGGGGGCATCCAAGGCCCCAGAAAAGAAAATGGGTCTACTGGACCCTTTTTGGAAACCTTATGTTTGACCCCTTAATTATTAAACACCCTTTGTCCCCTGAATGGACCCCCTCCCAACATGTGGGAGATTACCTTTCCTTCTGGTTAAGAAGGGAAATACCGCAGGAGGTCAGAGCTAGGCTTCGCTCTGAATGTCCCAGGCCCTCCCTCCCTAACAAGATAGCTGCAACACCTGAGCTTGACCATAAAGTAGCGGCCTTCATATCCAAGACGTCACGAGACCCAAGAAAGGGCATAGACAAGGGCTTGAGATCCTGTACGGACCGTCTCCTTGACACAGTAGGTCCTATTAAAAAAATCTTTGAGATGGCAGAATCAGCTTACTTAGAGGATCGCCAAGTCGACCCAAAGGAACTCAGGGAGTGGGTCCAAAGGGCCATATGCCTTATCGGCAATGCTAATACAGCCTTGTCTATAGAAAGGAGAAAAGGGGTCCTGTTTAAGATTGATCCAAAGTTGATCGTATTGGCAAAAAATTACGGTGGTCAAAATACTCAGGGTTTCCTCTTTGGTGAGGAATTTATTAAAGACATGCCAGGTATGTCGGCGCATTTAGTTCTATACAGAAATCCCAGAAGGATATTAAAAAAGTTTTCCAAGATCGTGTTTTTACACGAGCCGGGAGAATACGGGGTCGTTTCCCCGGCTGTGGAAACTCAAATACAAGACCCTTCATGTCCTGTGGCGGCGGGAGATTCAGCAACAACTCAGGTGGTTTCAGTCAGTTCTATCCCCAGAAACAGAGGACACGTGGTCGTCCCATCCAAGGCGAACTGAGACAGCGCTCTTTTTCAACAGGTAAGAACTTCGTCAGACCCTTTAGATACCCCTCCAAAGGTGGGCGAAAGGCTATTCCAATTCGCTGGGAACTGGAATTTGGTGACCAAAGATTCTTGGGTTCTCACTACAGTGAAAGGTTACCGAATAGATACTCCTCTCCAGACAAGATCCCACTGGGAAATCACTTTCTCTGCCAAGGACAGGGCACTGGTATCTCAAGAGGTTCAAGAACTTCTAAGAAAAGGTGCGATCATCGAGAGTACTCATGTGGTCTTCCTCAGCAATATTTTCCTTGTAGAAAATAAAAACAAAGCACAAAGGCCAGTCATAAACCTGAAAGAATTAAACCAATGGGTGGTCTACCAGCATTTCAAAATGGAGGAAATACACCTCCTAAAGGACGTCTTGAGAAAAGGGGACTGGACCTAAAAGACGCTTACCTGACAATACCAATTTGAAAACCCCATCAGAAGTTTCTTCAATTCACCTGGGAGGGGCACCTGTACCAGTTTTGCAGCCTTCCTTTTGTTCTGTCTTCCGCCCATTGGTGCTTCACCAAGGTACTCCGACCCGTCACCGCTTGGCTAAGGCAAAGGGGAGTGAGACTGATCATATATCTTGATGATATCCTCCTAATGTCTCAGTCAGGGGAGACCGTTTTACTTCACACGGATCTCACGACACATCTCTTACAGCACTTGGGCTTCATTACAAATTTGAAAAAGTTGTGCATAGTTCCATCTCAACAGACACAATTTCTGGGTTTCTTTGAAGACACTGTAAAAACAGAACTACGTCTTCCGAGTGACAAAGTAAGGAAAGTGAGGAAGGAACTGAGAAAACTACTAATTCTGAAGGACTTTCCCTGAGATCCCTAGCAAAGATCCTGGGCCTTCTTTCATCCATGATTCACGCGATCTTCCCGGGCCCGTTGCACTACCGGGCACTTCAGAGACTGAAAGCAGGATCCTTGAGATCCAACCAATCTTACTCCCAGTTGATCTCACTGGATCAGTAGTCAAGAATCGAAATCCTTTGGTGGTTGAAAAATGTGGAAGCATGGAACGGCAGAGCCATTTTTGGGGAGGAACCGGACCTGATAATAGAATCAGATGCGAGTTTAGAAGGATGGGGAGCGAGATGTGGGAACTCGTCAGCAGGGGGTCATTGGACTCCGCAAGAGAAGAAATTGCATATCAACTGCTTGCAATTACTAGCAGGTTCATTTGCGATTCGTTGTTTCACTCAGAATTCAATTAAATGCTGTGTAACTTTACGAATGGACAATGTGTACGCAGTTCGCTATGTCAGCAAACTAGGAGGACCTCATTCCAAAGATCTAACAGACTTAGCGAAGGGCCTGTGGAACTATTGCTTGAGCAGAGGTATTTCAGATGTAGCGGAACACATTCCTGGGTTGAAGAACGAGGTAGCAGACTGGTACTCGAGAAATGTCAGAGACCCCAGCAATTGGAGACTGAACAGGCATGTATTCCTAGCAATCCAGTCCAAATTGGGTCCCTTCAAAACAGACCTGTTTGCGGACCGTCTGACTACTCACCTGAAGGACTTTTTCAGTTGGAGGCCAGACCCTCAAGCTCTAAAGGTAGATGCCTTTCTTCAAGACTGGAGGGGACTAGCACCTTATGCGTTCCCACCGTTTGCAATGCTTCCTCGCCTTCTCCTTCATGCTTGACGTTACAAACAGAGCCTGGTCGTGATAACCCCACTTTGGAGATCTCAGGCTTGGTTCCCAATCATCTTAGAAATGAGCGTAGATTTTCCCTTTTTGATCCCTTCTTTCAAAGAGATACTTCTAGATCCAGAGGGTAACATCCACCCCCTTGTAGAGCAGGGCCTTCTAACTCTGACGGCATGGAAGATTTCAGCAGTCAATGGTGAATCCCTGGGCTTTCGTCAAATGCTTTCAGACTCATTTCTGAATCATGGGCATCTCGCACGAGAAAGGCTTATCGATTGGCATGGAACAAATGGGTTCGCTGGTGCATTCAACGATGTTATGATGCCATTTCAACTGATTTAGTCAATGTTATTAATTACCTTTCGGATCTTTTCACTTCAGGTTTGTCTTACAGAACTGTTAACGTTTATAGATCCACGATTTCAGCTGGTCATTCTTTGGTTAATGGAATTTCCATTGACCAAAGCCTTCTAATGAAAAAGATAATGAGAAGCATGAGGGTTTTAAACCCTCCTTGTCCTAAATATACCACTCTATGGGACGTTACCCTTGTTATTCAGACTTTATCATCTTGGGGAGACAATTCTTCCCTTTCTCTTAAACGCATTTCTTTTAAACTTACTGTTTTATTATGTCTTGTATCTTTAGAAGAACTTCGGACGTTAGGGCTTTAGATATTTCGAGCAGGGCTTTCCAACCTGAAGGGGTTTGCTTTTACCTCAAGAAAAGAACAAAGACTTTGGGGTCCATTAGGATGGCGGTCGGACTTTGTCCGCCCGCCACCCTAACGGAGATCGGGACCGCCCGCCTAAAGGGCGGGGGTCCCGACATTGGCATTAGTTAACATCAAGTTAACATTGTGGCGGGCGGTGCTCACTGCACCGCCCGCCACAATGTTAGAAACAAATGCACGCATTTGCATAATCGAAGCGGCAGGCACCGCTTATGCGATTATGCAAATGCAGGGGGGTACCACAGGTACCCCCCCGTGTGCCACCCCCCTTTTGCCGTCACTCTGGGGGCCCACAGGGGGCCCCGCAGCAATCACCGCCTGCCTTTCCATGGAGGCATTGCCGCCGCGGAAAGGCCCCTAATTTATGCCATCGTAATATGGCTGGCGGTGTCCATTGGACACCGCCACCATATTGTCCGCCCCGCCATCCTAATATGGCAGGGGGGATCCAGGCATTGGTGTCGGGCGGATTGCCTCCGCCAGGCCAGCGGTGGCCACCGCCAGCCTGGCGGAGGCAATCCGCCCGACATCATAATGGGCCCCTTTATCTTCCTCTATCTTTTACCTCTTTTTTTCTGGGAATGATAGGCTTTGTGTGTTGAAGTGTATGAAAGAATATGGGAAAAGAACCAAGTATTTAAGATTGAACGAATCCCAATTGCTAATTTCATATAGATCCCCTCATAAAGGAGTCTCCTCTCCAACTTTAGCTAGATGGGTAAAGAACGTCATGCATGAAAGTGGTGTTGATGTATCTAATTTTGGTGCTCATTCCATCAGTGGTGCCTCGGCTTCAAAGGCCTTCTGCCTGGGGGCGGGGGGGGGGAATTACAAGATATCCTTAGGGCTGCAGATTGGTCTAATGATAGTATGTTTAAAGCTTGTTACTTCAGACCAATCCCTAATGTGATTGATAATGTTCTTAATACACTTTAAACTTGCATAATATGGCCTCTGTGTCGTGCCATAAAACTTAGATTTTTCACAGCCTGCTGGTCAGAAAATCTGGATTTTATTAAGGACACGGAGGCTAATATTTAAACCCTCCCTTCATTATCATTGATTTTACAAATATTATTCTTTTTCTTTCAGAATAAGATTGTGTTTCTCCTCCGGACCTCATTGTGGAAGTTTGCCTTCAGTTTTTTCTCATGTTTATCTTCTCCACAATGATCTTTCTTCGCAATTCAACAAAGAAGGATGATGGATGGTCTCCAAGGGACTTTATACTTCTTTAGAATGTTGATTGAAGTTCCATATTCTTCAATTGTTGCTACTGAGCTGTGGCAATAAAGAAGATTTGCATATTATTAGCCTCCGTGTCCTTAATAAAATCCAGATTTTCTGCCCAGCAGGCTGTGAAAAATCTAAAATATTTTTTTATTTTCTGCTAAAATTGAGGTTTGCAAGGGATTCTGGGTAAGGAAACGTTGGGGGATCCACACAAGCCATTCCTCCCTGGAAGCCTCCAGTGTGTCTAGTTTTCAGAAATGTGTGGGCTTGGTAGGTTTCCCTAGATAGCCGCCGAACACGGGGAAAAAAACCCAGGTGACCCCTTTGCAAAACCATTTGGTTTTGATATAGGCAATTTTGATGTCGCCTCACTATGTTTTGGGCACTTGCCTGTCGGGGGTATTTGGGCCTCCCACACAAGTGAGCACCAATTTTATCGGGAGACCTGGGGGAACGCTGGGTGGTAGGAAATTTGTGTGAGCCCGGTGAGGCCACAGTTCCCCCCAAAAAAATGTGTGAAAAAACTGATTTTTCTCATCTAAAATTGAGCATTGCAAAGGATTCTGAGTTAGGAAACGTTGAGGGATCCACGCAAGCTATACCTCCCTGGAAGCCCCCGGGTGTATAGATTTCATAAATATGTGGGCTTGGTAGGTTTCCCTAGTTGGCCGGAGAACACGGGGCCAAAAACCCAGGTGACTCCCCCTTGCATAAGAAGGAGGTTTTGAGACAGGCAATTTTGATTTCGCCTCACTACGTTTTGGTCCCTTGCCTGTCGTGGGTACTTGGGCCTCCCACACAAGTGAGGCATCATTTTTATCTGGAGACCTGGGGGAACGTTGAGTGGTGGGAATTTTGTGTGAGCCCAGTGATGCCACACTTTCCCACACAAAAATATGGGAAAATAATAATTTTTTTGAACTAAAATTGAGCTTTGCAAGGGAATGTGATTTTTTTTAACAATTGTTAAGGTTTGCAAGGGATTCTGCGCCGTTCTCTGTTGCAGGCACTAGGCCGACTCACACAAGTGAGGTACCATTTTTCTCGTAAGACTTTGGAGAACTAGGGATTGGTAGAAAGTTGTGGGTCCAAGCAGATTTCAGAACTTTCCACCACAGAAATGTGGGGAACATTTGTTTTTTTTGCCAATTGTTTAGGTTTGCAAGGGATTCTGGGTAACAGAACCTGGTGGTAGGCAGTCCAGTCACACCATGTTGGTTTTCCATGGGTATATAGTGTTAAAAAATGTATAGGTTTGCTAGGTTTCCCTAGGTGCCGGCAGAGCTAGGGTTCAAATACTACAGCTAGGCACTTTGCCAAAAAAGGGTCATTTTTCACTGTGAAATTGAGGTGTGACCACGTTGCATTTTGCGCCGTTTCCTGTCGCGGGCACTAGGCCGACCCACAGAAGTGAGGTACCCTTTTTCTCGAAAGACTTTGGGGAACGCGGGGTGGGTAGTAACTTGTTGATCCACGCAGATTCCAGAACTTTCCAACACAGAAATGTAGGGAAAATGTGTTTTTTAAAACTTTTTTTTAGGTTTGCAAGGGATTCTGGGTAACAGAACCTGGTGGAAGGCAGTGAAGTCACCCATTCCTGGATTTCTCTCGGTGTCTAGTTTTAAAAAATGTATAGGTTTGCTAGGTTTCCCTAGGTGCCGGCAGAGTTAGGGTTCAAAAACTACAGCTAGGCACTTTGCAAAAAAAGGGCAATTTTTCACTGCAAAATTGAGGTGTAACCACGTTGCGCCGTGTCCTGTCGCGGGCACTAGGCCGACACACAATAGTGAGGTACCATTTTTCTCGTAAGACTTAAGGGAACGCGAGGCAGGTAGAAATGTGTTGATCCACGCAGATTGTGTAACTTTCCACCACAGAAAAGTGGAGTAAATGTGGCTTTTTTGACAATTTTTTAGGTTTGCAAGTTATTCTGGGTGACAGAACCTGGTAGGAGGCAGTCAAGTCACCCCGTCCTGGATTCCTCTGGGTGTCTAGTTTAAAAATGTATAGGTTTGCTAGGTTTCTCTAGGCGCCGGCTGAGCTTGGGTTAAAAAACTACAGCTAGGCACTTGGCAAAAAAAGGGTCATTTTTCACTGCGATGTTAGGGTGTGACCACGTTGCGTTTTGCGCCATTTCCTGCTGCGGGCACTAGGCCGACCCATTGAAGTAAGGTTCCATTTTTCTCTGAAGACTTTGGGGAACGTGAGGTGGGTAGAAATTTGTTGGTCCACGCAGCTTCCAGAACTTTCCACCACAGAATTGTAGGGAAAATTTATTTTTCTGACAATTTTTTAGATTTGCAGGGGATTCTGGGTAACAGAACCTGGTGGAAGGCAGTGAAGTCACTCCGCCCTGGATTTCACTGGGTGTCTAGTTTTTTAAAATGTATAGGTTTGCTAGGTTTCCCGAGGTGCCGGCAGAGTTAGGGTTAAAAAACTACAGCTAGGCACTTTGCAAAAAAAGAGCCATTTTTCACTGCGAAATTGAGGTGTGACCACGTTGCGTTGTGCGCCATTTCCTGTCGCGGGAATTAGGACGACCCACACATGTGAGGTACCGTTTTTCTCATAAGACATTGGGGAACGCAAGGCAGGTAGAAATTGGTGGATCCACGCAGATTTCGTAACTTTCCACCACAGAAATGTGGGGAAAATGTGGCTTTTTTGACAATTTTTTAGGTTTGCAAGGGATTCTGGGTGACAGAACCTGGTAGGAGACAGTCAAGTCACCCCATCCTGGATTCCTCTAGGTGTCTAGTTTTAAAAAATGTATAGGTTTTCTAGGTTTCCTTAGGTGCCGGCAGAGCTAGGGTTAAAAACAACAGCTACACACTTCGCAAGAAAAGGGTACATTTTCATTGTGAAAACGTGGTATGTTCATGTTGGGATTTGAGCCCTTTCCGGTCGTGCACACAAGTGAAGTACCATTTTTATTGGGAGACTTAGGGTAATTCAGATTTGTAAAGCAACTGTTATTACCTATTAATTGTTGATGCATTTCTGCCTTCCAAATGAAAGACATTGTGTAAAAAAGAAGTCAATTTGAAAAATGACCAATAATTCTCATGCTAGTATGAGTATTCCCAATTTTGAACATATGCAAATATGTACTGTTTCTAAACTCTATAATTTGTTCCCTTTCCAAGTCGTATATATCTCCTCAACCAGGAAGGTCCAGCAGATGTAATGGTATATTGCTTTTAAAGATCTGCCATAATTACAAGAAGTTACAGGTGAAAACGTTGACACAAAGGACAGTTTTTTCAACTAATTTTCAATTTTTCCAATATTTAACTGTTAGTTTCTATAAAGAAACCTTGATGGATCTACACAAATGACCCCTTGCTGAATTCAGAATTGTGTATACTTTTCTAAAATATATAGGTTTCCAAGATCTATTATTGCTTTTACACTCATTTTCACCATTAACTGGAAGGAGGTTGAAAGCACAAACAATAGCAAAAATACGCTATGTCCCAGAAAAATGTCACAACTGTGTAAAAAATGTTTTCTGACAAAAGTATGTCATTCCTTAAAAGCTGCGAAAATTGTGATTTCAGCCCCACAAACCCTTTTTTGATAACATTTGCCGGGAAAAACCCAGACTCTTTCATTTGTAGCCAGGTTTTCAAATTGTTCCGAAAAACCCCAAAATGTTGCTGTATTTTGGTTAATTTCTGGGACCCCTCCAGGGGAATGTACATATCCTGGGTACCTTTAGAATTCCCATGATGTTGGAAGAAATGTACGCAAAATTGGTATGGATACCTTATGAGGTCAAAATGTTACAGGGGCCTAAGCTCGGATTATATGCCGACAATATGTTTCTTTACTCCCGCTACCTGGACACAAATTTAAATCCTCTTATTAGGGAGTACATTAAGTTTGAATGCTACTCAGGTCTTAGCATTAACTGGGATAAATATGTAGTTATACCACTCACACCAGATACCACACAACCTAGCTACAATGGCGTACTGAACCGGTAAAATCATGGGAGTATGGATACATAGGGATCTGAAAAAGGTGATCCGCGAAAACTATGCAGAGCAATAACAAAACGGGAGGAGCAAGTTGATCAGTGGTTCAAACTGCCCTTGTCCCTGGCTGACAGGATTGCAATACAAAAGATGGTGGTATTACCGTGTTTCCTATATCTATTTATGAATATCCTGATTTGGCTCTCACAAACACTGTTCTCTAAGCTGCGCTCAGCACGGCAACAACTAACATGGGCTGGGAAAAAGACGACAGTGGGATGGAACGTTTTGACCAGGTCATATTATCAAGGAGGTTTCGGAGCGCCGGATCTTCAACTATATTTTTACTGCGTGCAGGGACAACACACTCATTACTGGCTGCATCTACATGCACATATCCCGCACATTGCCAGGGAATATGAGAGTGCAAAGCCGTCTCCACTAACTACCTATCTATCCGATCCGAAGGGATACAGCCCTCGAGAAATAATACAATCTGTAACCTGCACATCACGAGTATGGTATACACTAGCACAGCGTGCACAGAAACTCCTAATATACGCTCCGGCGCTGCCCATAGCACACCATCCACAAATACCTGTCACACAGGAGAAGAATATGCTTAAAATACTGGGGGAAATGGGCTTACGCACCATGAGTGATATTTTTCATCACAACCGCTTTATCTCTCGGGATGACCCCTCCCTCAGTGCACACTGCACACCACTGAAGATCTTTGCATACCTGCAGCTGCGTATGACAGTCAGGGACATATACCTGTCATTCCTAGACAAACAATCTCAGCTTAATGCCTTGCTGACACAGCTGACAGCTCCTACATGCCAGCGGCTGGTAACAAGGCTAAATAATGCATCGCAGGGGGAACAGGATCAGGCACACAACAGATCGTTCCAGCGTTGGTAGGGGGCAGTTGGCACTTATATTGACAAGAAAGACTGGGATTATAGCTGCAGACAAATGCAGCTGCTAACATCCAATTGCAACCTGCGCATTATTCATTTTAAATTCTTCCATCAAAGCTACCATACTCCCGCAAAACTACACAAATACAGACTTAGACCAGAGGATAGGTGTCACAGGTGTGGTGCTCCCAAGGTGGACTTTCTACACATAGCATGGGACTGTCACCAGCTCCAGTCATACTGGCAAGACGTTACCAACACTCTTACGGTAATGCTCTCAGAGCAGATACCAAAGGCCCCACTGGTCTGCCTGCTTGGACTTTATAAGATTAAAATGGCTAGTTTCTGGTGGTAGCATTATTACTGGCTAAATGCTGCATTGCAATATGCTGGGGTAGTAGACGACCTCCAAGATACAAAGACTGCCTAACAGACATGACTTCCTGCAGAGAGACATTTGAAACATATGCAGAGGAAATACCTCAGGCCTCCAGACCTAGGGATTTCTGGGAACATTTAGTACAATTCCTCAGGTCTACACAGGAGGATGACTGAACTAACTGCAATAAAGCATACACGCTGCTCGCCTGTTGCAGAGGCGCTGCTGCAGCAAAGACAAGATGGTGTGAAATGGGTACAGGCGCCCAGCTGGGCAATCAGTGTATGATTACTAAATAGGAAAACTCCATGTACAGACATACATATATGTCCTTTGAGATTTGAAATTGTATCTATCAAATTATGTTGTTGATGTTTAACTGCCTGTTTCTACTTACTTGATTACCAGAATCAACAAAATAATTTAAAAAAGAGTTCCTGGAAGTAGAGAACATATTTGTTGGGATAATGTACACATACTTTTTGCGTTCATTGTTACCCAACATTATCACCATTAGCAGGGTAAAGAATCTGCACTGTACTCTCCATTGATGATCATGCACAGTATGCTATCAATGAAAGATAATCCCACACCCTGTGCTAAAGGCTTTGGCAGGCTGCACGCACATCAGGACATGTATTCTTTTAGCGATGACATACAGTGTATCTAGGTAATCGTACTAAATTAATTTAAACCTAGAATTCCTGGAAATACAAGGGTATATTTTAAAATGTTACGTCAATCGCCATGATTAAGTGGCATTTCCATATTCTCAGCCCTGTGATCACGAAGGCCGTTCAGTTCATACTTGAACTGTGCAATCAGTGCTTTATAAAACAGAGCAATCACTCTTTGTTTACCATTATTCATGCATATCTCCTTCTGACAGCATTACAGTGGGGATTCCTATGTGCCTCCCTTCTATTAAATAACTATGGGGCTAATTAGGATGACAGGCGGACCTTGTCTGCCCGTCATCCTGTCGTGTGTAGGGACCGCCCGCCATAAGGGCGGGGGTCCTGTTGGGGGTATTAAGATGCGCGCACTGCAGTGGCGGGCGCATCCTGTATCTTTAGCATTGGGTCGGGCGGTGCTAAAAGCACTGCCCACCGCAATGCTAAAGATACATGTTGTGCATTACAAAACACAATGTTGTACTTTGCAATGCTGGAGGGGTACCATAGGTACCCCCCATGTGCACCCCCCACCACCCCGGTGTCCCTGGGGGCCCGCAACGGGTCCCCGCAGGGTGTCTCCGCACGCCTTTCCTTGGCGGCATTGCCGCCAAGGAAAGGCATTCAAAAATGCCCATGCTAATATGGCTGGCGGTGTCTGATAGACACTGCCACCATATTAAACCTTTTCCGTCTCGGCCGCAAGGCGGGGGCGATCCGCCCGCCATCCTAATGGGCCCCTATATATTTTAGCTACTAGTGTCAACACAAAATGTTGTGCTGAAATCCCTTATTTACTGACTGGTTCCTGGAACTCCCTTATTCCATTATCCTCAAACAGCCTTCCACCATGGGCAGTCCCCTCACCGTTCATTTATGTAAACCCCTCCAATTACCCTCTTCCAGCAGCATTATTTGAGACATTAGCAGAAGCATAAGGAAATTATGTATACATTCTCTGGTAATTCCTGGGTCATACATAGCGAAGTGTCTTAATCAAGCCCACTGTCGGTGAAACTGCACTTTTCTGAATGAAATAAAAACAATGAAAGGCATACCAATTAAATGCCATGGTCCAGAAGCAATCTTTAGGGGTTGAAGTAAGCCTATAAGTCTCTGATGTGAGGCCTTATCTTGAGCACAGACTGGGCAACGTTGAGCATATCTTTTCACATCATTGGCAATGGAAGCCCAACAAAAGCATTGGGAAGCCTCAATGACCAGTATGTTTAGAGCTGTGACAAAGGTGGACAACTACTTCTTGTAAGTTCTTAGTTGGAACAGAAAGGGCTGTTACATGAAAATATGATCATTTTTAGTGTTTTAAGGAGAATCCAAGTACCTCTTCTTGTCTGTCTTTATTGGTTTGGACGAACATCCTCGGAAAAGGATGTTAACACTATTAAGCTCACACATTCAGGAGGATGGATTGTTTGGAGATTTTACTACTTCTCACCAGAGTAACGGCAAGAATATGCATCTGCTACCTTAGTTAAGGTTCTTGGGATGAAAGGGACTTGAAAATCAAAGTATAGAGAAAATAAGTCGAACAAGCTTGGGAACTGTTCTGACATTGAATGGTTCAAAGAGCGACTGGACAACAACACCCACAACAGCAAGGAACTCTTCAGCATTGTCAAAGAGCTCTCCAACCCCAGCGCCAGCAGCAACTACATCACACCATCACAAGACCTCTGCAACTCCCTCGCCACGTTCTTCCACCGCAAGATCGCATATATACACAACAGTTTTTGACCCGAGACCCCGCCTCCAGTCACCAAACCTACAACCCCCACCACCATCCTCAGCACTTGGACCTTCATCAGCACGGAAGACACCACCCACATCATGAACACCATCCACTCTGGCTCCCCCTCCGACCCATGCCCTCATCATATCTTCAACAAAGCCGACACCATCATTGCACCCCACCTCCCGAACGTCATAAACAACTCCTTCACGTCAGCCTCCTTCCCTGAGAGCTGGAAACACGTTGAGATCAATGCCCTTCTGAGGAAACCCACAGCGGACCCCAAAGACCTCAAGTGCTTCCGCCCCATCTCTCTTCGCCCCTTCCCGGCAGAAGACTGTCAATAAACAGCTGACCACATTCCTCGAGGCAAACAACTCGCTCGACCCATCCCAGTCCAGATTTCGAGCCAACCACAGCCCCGAGACCGCCTCATCACAGTCACCGACGACATCAGGACCCTGATGGACAACGGGGAAACAGCCGCTCTCATCCTCCTGGACCCCTCGGCAGCCTTCGATACCGTCTGCCACCGCACCCTAATAACCCGCCTCTACCACACTGGGATACAAGGAAAGACCCTGGAATGGATCAGCTCGTTCCTCTCCAACAGAACCCAGAGAGTCCGCCTCCCGCCCTACCGCTCCGCGGTCACCGAGATCATCTGGGGCGTACCCCAAGGCTCCTCGCTCAGCCCAACCCTCTTCAATATCTACATGATTCCCCTCGCCAACATCGCACGCAAACACAACATCAACATCATATCCTACGCCGACGACACCCAACTGATACTCTACCTCACCAAAGACCCAGCCACCGCCAAAACCAACCTCCAGGAAGTAATGAAAGACGTCGCTGAATGGATGAAGCACAGCCGTCTAAAGCTCAACTCTGACAAGACAGAGATCCTCATCCTCGGACAATCCCCATCCACCTGGGACGACTACTGGTGGCCCACGGTGCTGGGCACCACAATGACACCCACGGACCACTCACGCAACCTGAGATTCATCCTGGACTCCTCCCTCACGATGACCAAACAAGTCAACGCCGTCTCATCCTCATGTTTCAACACCCTGCGCATACTCCGAAAGATCTTCCAGTGGATCCCCACCGAAACCAGAACGACGGTCATCCAGGCCCTCGTCACTAGCCGACTGGACTAAGGGAACCACAGCCAAACTTCAGAATCGCCTTCAGCGCATACAGAACGCCTCCGCACGACTAATCCTCGACATCCCTCGCCACAACCACATATCCGCACACCTGAGAAACCTGCACTGCCTCCCCGTCAACAAAAGGATCACATTCAGGCTGCTCACCCATGCACACAAATCGCTCCACGACAAGGGCCCCGAATACCTCACCACCCCACCCACCAGCTCCGCTCCACCAGCCTCGCCCTTGCCATCGTCCCACGGATTCGCAGAACCACGATTGACCCAGGACCATCTCACCTTCAGGAAACACCTCAAAACCTGGCTATTCGAGCAGTAACAGCACCCCCCCCCCCTCAGCGCTTTGAGACCCTCATGGGTGAGTAGCGCACTCTATAAATGTCATTGATTGATTGAATGGTCTTAAGTGCCTACAAGTTTCGATGATCCATCCTGATCTTGAAAGGATGCCTTACTTTTGTGCAAGGTTAGAAGGTAGCACCACCTTCTTGTGAATGTTGTTCTTTGTACTGTTGATCTTAATATGTAGCATAGAATGTATTACAGATGAATGCATAAATAAATACCTAGGCACTCAGTACTGAATCAAGTGTAGTTGTTGAGCACAACATAAACCATCCAGGGAACTGGTCGTAACAATGGAAATGAATTGAGTCTTGAAATTAATGACATTAGATATGCAAGTTATAGTTGCAAGGATGTTATGTGAGTTATGGATTGTGGTACTATTATTTATTATTTTTACTGGTTGTTCAGGTTTAGGGCCCGATTTATATTTTTGAGTCGGGGCCTTTCTTGGCCAGGGCTACAATCAAACTTAGCAATGACTGCCGGGCTGACAGACTTTTGTAGTAGGGGAAAGGATCACTTGTCCTGCGTAAAGCAAGGTCTGCAGGTAGGTAAGTGGGTGTCTCCCAATAAAAGACCCTCATACACGCGTTTCTCTTGTATCTCGTAGCGGTATATGATGTGTCCCCGCTCATTTAAACACGTGAGTGCGTAATCCTTGGGTCAATTTTTTGTGTGTGCACCCTCCGCCAGGAGGCTTTACCTTTGGTTAAGGCAGTAGTGATCATGGAAAGGTGAGTGAAACGTGGTGATATATTTAAAATTGCCCAGAACAGCCAGAGAAATTAACTTTAATGAGTCTTGAGTTGGACAAGTATGAGTTTAATTTGTGCTGCTACAGAATCGGTTATGAATTCTAGCGCACTCCATTAGTGTAATAAAAAGGTCGACATGTTTCAGCCTTGGTCGCCAGATGGTCAGTAGGCTTTCTTCAGGACCAATAAAGGTGCAGTGAATAAAAAGTGCAAGAATAGGTAAATTTATAACCTGATTCTTCGGGTAGTAGAAGGTCGCATTGTACCTGTGGGGAGAAGAAAAACGTACACACAACAACATATAGGGAAGGAAATAGGGGGAGACATACAGTTGTGTACAATAGTACAGTCTTTTTTGTCCACTGATTTGTACAAGAAACTACAAAATGGCAATACTTAGGTGCAGAATCACGGTCATTTCAGGCGTCAACTTGCTCATTCTCATGCCTTGGTAAAGAATGGTGATTTTGCTATACTGTAGTGTGGTGCCCATAGCTGTAATCTTATCTGTGTCACACTTTCCTTGAGAATGCGGGTGATTTTGGTGATGACATGCTTTTTCGCTATAAGGTGATGGTCATGTGCTCTTACTTTAAGTGACCATTATGTTGGCTATGGAGTGATTTTGACCAGCTCTCTTAAAATGTTTTCCGTAACTTTTTAGAACAGTCTCCATCACGATCTGGTCATATGACTATGACTCGTATTGTGAACAATTATTTGGGTGCATGTGGTTATGATAATCAATTGCGCTCTGGGTTTGGTTTGGTTATTGGAGCAGAGTATTAAAGTAAGTGATGTTAGATTCTCGAGCCTACCTATACGTTTTGCAGCTTTTTGCTTCTTCGGGGGGGGGGAGGGCGTAAAGAGGGAGGTTGTAGTGTGGGGAGGTGGAGAGGTCATTAGTTAGTTTAGTTTGAAAATTAGTATTACTACTTGCGGTTTTAATCCTCGATGGCCGGTGATTCCGCTTGTTACCTCAATCCTTCACCTCTATTCCCGCAGCATGTGCTGTCTCTGCCACTCTTCACCCGGAACTCAATATGAGTTGATTCCGGTTCGTTCTTTAAGAGAATCAAATTCATAGACATAGAGGAGATATTTTGGTTATCGTTATTAATGATTATGTCCGCGATAATATCGCGTTTGTTACAAGAAATATACTTAATGCTTCGAGAGACTGGGAGAAATAGAATTTAAAAACATTAAAAAATAAAACAGATTTATTTCGATATTCATTCTGTTTTATGTATACATTTCTAAATTCTCAATTGTGGTGGAATGAGTTGGTGATGACATTTGGTTAGGGTATAGCACCTAAGTATTGCCATTTTGTAGTTTCTTGTACAAATCAGTGGATAAAAAAAACTGTACTATTGTACATAACTGTATGTCTCCCCCTACCCCCCTTCCCTATATGTTGTTGTGTGTACGTTTTTCTTCTCCCCACAGGTACAATGCGACCTTCTACTACCCGAAGAATCAGGTAATAAATGTACCTATTCTTGCACTTTTTATTCACTGCACCTTTATTGGTCCTGAAGAAAGCCTACTGACCATCTGGCGACCAAGGCTGAAACATGTCGACCTTTTTATTACACTAATGGAGTGCGCTAGAATTCATAACCGATTCTGTAGCGGCACAAATTAAACTCATACTTGTCCAACTCCAGACTCATTAAAGTTAATTTCTCTGGCTGTTCTGGGCAATTTTAAATATATCACCACGTTTCACTCACCTTTCCACGATCACTACTGCCTTAACCAAAGGTAAAGCCTCCTGGCGGAGGGTGCACACACAAAAAATTGACCCAAGGATTACGCACTCACGTGTTTAAATGAGCGGGGACACATCATATACCGCTACGAGATACAAGAGAAACGCGTGTATGAGGGTCTTTTATTGGGAGACACCCACTTACCTACCTGCAGACCTTGGTTTACGCAGGACAAGTGATCCTTTCCCCTACTGATCATGAGTAACTAAATGGAGACTGAAAGGATCCGATCTCTCTCTCCCCCCTCCAATTGATTGTACTGACTTTTGTAGTATTCACAAAAACTGCCATCACTGTGTTGATAAAGTGTTCTGGAACAGATTTCTCTTCATTTGATCATCTTGCAGTAATACACTTTTAATGTATATTTCATATATATAGACCAGAAGAGGTTTTTCATTACAAAAAATATGAAATACGTAACTATAACTTGAATAACCCTTTTTTTGTGAATCATATTTGCTATAGATTTCAGTTGTTTTGTGTATGTAATTATTAGCTTGAAGCAGTAGCATTGCTCTTTTTGAGTATTTTTTTAAAGTATCATTTGTGGCGATAGCTCCAATTTTCTGAATCAATTTTCTCAAAATCTGCACCGACCACTTCCCTAACGTGCAGTTAGTAGACGTCTTATTGATGCATCATTTCCACTATGACTCTTCTGATTTAATGAGCATAACTTTAAGCATTGACTATATAGCAAGCCCCATATTGGGGGCTGTAGGTGAAATATTGGCATGACTAAATCGATTGCTATCTTTTTTAATGTATAAATCTGCACCAAAATTACTATTTACAATATCAGTTGTTACATTTAAAACTGGGTCTTCTGCCATCATAATTAACCCAAATGCTTTGTGCATTACATTGAAACATTTGGAAATATCGACTAATAATATATTTTGTGTAACTAACAGATTTCATACGGGACATCAACTTGGGAAGAGAAGATCAAAGTGTGGTGGCAGTTCATAGGTGATATGTTCACACCGCGAAGAGACACAAAAAACGAATTTCAGAGTGTTCCAATTATTTTAGGGAAATGTACAACAGCAACAGAAGGTTGTAATAGGAAAAGATGTACCAACAAAGGCTTGCACTAACTGGGTATAATTATTGATGTCACAAAGGCACTCTGCTGTGTTTCACGGGATGTTCTTAGCTGCCATCAACCAAAATATAGTTTCCTGATCGGATTATGAATCAACTACAGTCACTTTATAAATCCAATCAAATGTTGATTTTTTTTTTTTTATAAAGTACTTTTCTACATCAGGGGAAAATATTGTATATCCCGTCTGACTTTAAGATTTAAAATTCGCTTGTGGAATTATTTGTACTAAGCATTACTAAGAGGAGGGTTCTCTTATTTAGCCATAGGTCAAGCCGGATGTCATTATTTGCAGATAACATTTAAAAAAATGTCCAAAGCTATACAAAGGAACAGCCTACAATAGGTAAGATATACAGCATTATGAAAAGTATCTGGATATTAGCTTAATCCCCAAAACATTTTGATAAAAAACGGGAACCAATCATGTTGAAATTAGGCCTACTATCAAAGTTTTAGATACATGGCTTTTCACATTTCTGATAACTTCGCATCCATCTCTTTAATTTGAGCTATGAATAACTCGTGAAAATTATAAGAAGAGAATGTCAATTTTAGCAAAAGATATGCTTCTCATTTATAGGCTTATTGACTCAGTGAAAAACAGAATTTGCTTAATTTTAATTAGTGTTTCAATGTAATTCGATTTCTGATTGGGCAGCCCAATTCTTTGAAGTAAACTGTTGTTGGTTCACAACAAATGTGGAGCACCATGGCGCACGGAATTAAACTTCCATGCTTTCCCTATTCATATAAATGAGCAATGGCAGGAAAGTATCTCCATAGCTTTATGTGAAGTGGCTCCTGATATCACAGAAAGGTTGCACATTGACCATGTGCAGGTGGCATCCATTGAGATAATGGTGTGCTCTGTGTTGGGGTGGCTAGTTACCTATTGGTGTAATCAATTAAGCATAACACACATGTCAAATGAGACATGACGTAGACCTGCTGTTGCATACATTGCCAACATTAGCATGACAGTGAAAAGGTGAAGCACTGCTGTAGTTAGTTTGTGATGCATGGCAATACCTGGTGAGTGTAGTCAGGTCCATGACATGTGTAGGAATGCCACTGGAGCAGGCTGTTGCTGGGATGAGCTTATGCTAATTTCCTGCAAACTTCTTATTCAGGAACACATGTGGAGGAAAACGGTACCTCCTCACTACTTCCTCCTCAAACTAAACAAAGTGAGTGGTGTCTGCATATGCCATGTCTCTTCTCATCAAGTAGTTGTTTTTCAGGCAGAAGCGCAATGCAACAAACACTGACACCAACATTATGGAGATTCTATTATACTTGTGACTGGCTAACCTGTGGTTCACCCCCTTTAAGCTGACAAGTGTATGACATGCATTTATTGGGGTGTATATTTATTGACTGTCTTTACATTTATCAGTTGAAAGCCCTTGCAGCCTCTTTTATGATCTTGAAAAATTGAGTACTCACTCAGGAAATCAAAGTCGGGTCTCATCTGTGCCGTACTCAGCCTCTGATTTTGTAGGACTCTCTTTATGTATTTAAGACCTCCAACCAAAAGTTGTACAAACTTTATCTAAGAGTAAGACCGAATAACTGATTTATTTTACAACACCGTCTGATCTATAAAACCATCCAAGGCCTTCTCTAACATTTCAAACCTCATAAGTGAAAGGAATCAGGAACCTAGACCCTACAGCAGCAATGTTAACCCAAGAAATCTTATATGGGTTCAATTTCCTCAGCATTGTTACTAAAACTGAGTATTTCTCTTTCTACTCTGGAGCAGTGGTCAAAGAAAGATAATCCAAACGAATAAGCTAGACTTACTATTTATGACAAATTTGTCTAAGAGAACCTGATCAGTCAATTCCTGGCATCCTTATACCTTTGGGACATTAAAATCCATCACCAGGAACGGGAGGGGAAAATAGGTGTGGATGCTGCAGGTATCCTCAGATGATCCACACAATGCAAACTCTTTTAAAATGCTATCAATCGCCTTTATTCCAAAATCTGTGAATTGAAGAAAAATCTTCAGAAATGAAGCAAAAAATATTCCACATCCTTTACCATCCTAGGGCAGATATTATTTGAAGAACAATTGGTGAAAATGATATCATAAACAACCTGTTCTGTCTCAAATAAACGTTTATTGGAGGACTTCACTCATCTTTGGGTGGATGCAAACAAGATCATTACATAACACTTGTCCAACGTTTTGCTCAGATGCAATCTCGAATAACTTGAAAGACATAACACTCGACTTTTTAGTTTCAATAGAAGACATTATCATTATCAAACCCATGCATCTGTCCATGTCCCTTCCCTGTGCCTTTCTCTCTTCTATGTAGACAGCATTGTATCTGGTTAAGAGGATATAAAAACAATCACCTGGCTGTGCAGGTAAGTATGATCTCCACAATGGCAATAAATACCCCAGCAAAGTCTAAAGCAAACTTGTTAGACCATTCATCCTTGGTGCAATCAACCCCCAAACCTTTTGCCTTCACCGCTCCTGTATTCCAAAATTAGTTTTTATTGGCATTCGGACTCTGTGTACTTTACCACTGCTAACAAGTGCTAATGTGTTTCTGTTCTCTCCCTAAAACATGGAACAATTGGCTTACACACGATTGGCATATTTAATTCACCTACAAATCCTTAGTATATGGTACTACATGTACCAAAGGCCTGCATAATAAATTCTGCCAGTGATCCTGCTTCACTCAGTGTACCACCCACTCAAGTGGCTCTTTAAAATATGTCTCAGGCAATCTGCGTACAGTTTTAAACTGCCATTTTGACCAGGCAAAATAAAACATTTGCCAGGCGTAAGCCTTCCTTTTTTAGAACAAATAAGTCACCCCTAAGGCAGGCCTTAAACAGCCCACAGGTCAGGGTGTGTTGTATTTAAACATAGGACATGTGTCACACCACACACTGCCTCCAACTGCCCCAACACCTCCTTCCAAAGCTGGAGCAAAGTGGCACAGATCCAATGGATGGACAACTCTACACCACCCAGCCCGACGTCGCAACAAACTTGAAACAAGCAGTCTAGAGCTTCAACACCTGTATCACCAACGCTGCTGACCTGGTTTACACCACCAAAACCTCCAGAACCTGCAGATCCACCAAATAAGCCAGTTGGTACACACCAGAACTCAGTACAATGAAACGCAGCTGCAAACAACTGGAGGCAAGATGGCGCAGCAGCAAAGGCTCTACAAGCCAACTTCCAGGCAGCCCTCATCGTATACCACCAGCAACTCAAAGGTGCAAAAAAGGAGGCCCTTGCAGATAGCATCAAGGGAAATGTCAACCACACAAAGAAACTCTTCAGCATCTTCAGAGAGTTTCACAGGATCTCTGCAACGTTCCAGCAAATCTCTTCCACAACAAGATATGCACCATTCACAGGAAGGTAAAACCCCAACCCACCGACCTCACCTCAACCCAACGGAAGCATCCTCCATCCAGCAATTCACTACATGGGAACAGCTCACCACACTGAACTCCACAGCCATCAAGCTCTCCATTCACTTGGGAGCCCCCATCGTCTCTTCAACCTAGGAAAGAACAAGATCCGTCACTAACTCGCCAACACCCTCAGTGCATCCATCACCACAGCCACATTTCCTGACTCATGAAAACATGCCGAAGTCAGGCCTCTCCTCCAGAAACTTTCCACCGACCTAAGCAAACTCTAGAAACACCACCCAATCTTGCTGCTCCCCTTCCATGCAACAGTCCTGGAAAAGGCCATCAACCAGCAGCTCACTGAAATTGATTCCCAATATCCTATGCCATATCAATATATCTCCTTTTCTACAGGCGCTGCTTTGACTTTCAGGGAGCAGGAAAGCCACTCTGTCCCAAGCACACAAATCTCTTTATGCCATGGGATCGAGCCTTATATCCTCTAAAGATTACTTTGTTCAGCCAATGCCAGTCAGTTGGTAGTCCACTGCATCCTTTGTTCATGCTGTGGGGGTTGTGCCTATAGTTTTATCCAACTCCAAAGTAATGTGACAAGATGCTCTCGAAACAATACAACTAGAAAATGCACAAGGATGTCCTTACATACCATAACATAACATAACAAAATATAATATACCAAGGGAGGGATAACAAGGAGAAATATCTTTATTTCTCCTCATTACTTACTCTTTATATATTTGCTGCATTCTGCAGTTCACATGGAAAGAGGAATATGCCTCTCAGGAGTGGGGCACCTTCCTTCACAAAACCAATCCTGCTTGCAAATGAGGCACCCTTACACCATGGTCCAGGGGTATTTGTGTTGGCACTAGACTGCCAAAAAAGCACCAGCGCAGGGGAAAAGGCAGGAATATGCTGCATTGACTTAAATACACCAAGTTCCTGCCCTTTCCCTGTCTCACAGTACAGCACAGCAAAGTTACTTGCTGTGCTGTACTCCATTGTGTGACAAGTTCGTAAATGTATCTCTTGGTGTTTTACATTTTGCATTTACAATATTGGTATTTTACATTTTGCATTTACAATTTTGTCCTTTGTTTCAATGTCTTGGTCACTGAAAAGTTAATCTCAGGTGTGTATTAATATAAAATATAGTAGCAAAGCAAAGACAATCAAAATGTTGTCTGTTATTAAATGTTCCTTACTGTGTCTTAGTTGTTAAACCAACCACTGTCTCCTAGGGTCAGTCTTGACTGCTGAACTTTGCTCCCGATGGAGAGGGAAATGCTCAATGGGAGTTTCTTCCTTCACCAGTTTTAGTGCACCAGTACTTTTGGACACTAGTGATGAGCAACAATACCCACAGATACTGCTGTAAGAACTGACTGTCTCAGAACCCAAAGAAAAGGTCTCACAAAAGTATTTACATGTTAGATTATTTTCTTTTCTGTTGATAGCACATTTGTAATTGATTTAGACTATTTTACACTGGAAGAGAAACACATTAGTACTAATACCTAGCCTAAGCAATGTAAATAGGTCTGGATTTCTATTGGCAAAAGTAATTGGTCACTGATGGATGAGTTTGTGTAAGTGTGTGTTGTGTTCTATTGGGTTGTGTCAATAAAATTTGGGACTAAGGTGAATGGGTGCATACAGGGTATTTTGGATTAATATTATCATTATTTATTATATGTAATATAGCTCCTTTATCCTAGGTGCTTTACAAATAAAAAAACAATTGTTACAATATAAAATAAAAAAGGCAATATCTACATAGGTACAACAATGATACATGTTCTATACTTGAGTCAGCAGATGTTCCTTCAGTAGTTTCCTAAAAATAGAAGGAGTAGAGGCAGAGCTGATAGAAATCGGAGGTTATTCCACAGCGATAGTGCAAAGAGTGTGAAGAAGAGAAAGTGAGAAGAGGCATAAGGAAATCAGGAAACAGACATAAGACAATGATAGCCAACATGAATGGAACAAGTTGGCCTGTAAGGAGAAACAATAGAGCATAAGCAAATGGATCAAGTAAGTGTAGGCACTTAGAGACCATACAAAAATAACAGAATCTGAACTGAAATGCAAGTTGAGGACAAGAAAAGTATAGGAGTAGAGGGAAAGTAGATAGGAGTAGAAGTTGCTGAGGAGGAAGGAAAAAAATAATATCAGATTTCTTTAGCAAATTTAACAATTTTCAGAAACGGAATAAAAGCAAGTTGTTGTAATCTTGGTAAATTGTATATTCCTTGTCCTCCCCTCTCCAACTGGTCCCCCCCTCTCTTCCTCTTATTGGTTGCCCATTCCATAGAACTTTCAGGTGAAGCTCACGTTAGAATGTTGATGTGAGCCACCTACACGGTCGGATGTGTGAGGATCTCGTTCTAATAAACTCTTTACCTCCAGTTGCCTTGGAGGAGCAATTTCAACAAAGGTGTTAGTGGGAATCGAGTAAAAGCTCTCACATTATTCAGCATAGAAATGTGAATTAAAACAAAGGGAAGAAATAACAGAAGCTAAAGGAATAGGATACAAAGAAACAAAAATGGACCGAGAACCGAGCTTTAATGAACACCACAGGGAACAATGCAGGAAGAAGATAAAACCCCCTAATTAAAAAAAGAATAGGCACAATCAGTAAGACAAGAACAGGACCATTTATTAACAGTCCCATTACCAGACATACTATGTTTTGACAGAGAATACAGTGATCCATTCTGTCGAAAGCAACAGAACGATGGAGGAGAATGAGAATAGAAAAGAGTTGAGCCGGAAGTGAAGATTTTGAGACAGAAAGTAGTCAAGGCTCAGTGGAGTAACCAGATTGAAAACCAGACTGAACAGGACAGAGAACTTTATTAGCTTGGAAGAAGAAAAGAGTTTGAAAAGCAATTAGTTTCCGGGTTTTATAAAGGAAGCAAAGCAGTGAAATAAGCCAGATAATACAGACAGAGATTGAAGTAGATGGATTAAACACACTTCTGGAAACTGGAACAGGTAAGAAACAAGATTTATTAGTAGAGCAGAGTAACGCACTGCACCTTGCCAGCTGATCAGACTCTAACTGTCAAGTCTGGAATCTAGCTTGGCTGAGGTAAGACACTGGAACATAGCTAACATTCTTACAATCTACTTAAAGGGGCAGAGAAAGAATATGTTCATAACCATTACAATATTAAAGAAGTAATAATTTACAACAGAGATCATTACGATCAACAGCAAACTTTTTAAGTAGTGGTATAACAAAGACAGATTTAAAAGATGAAGAATAGAGTTCAGACATTAAAGACAAATGTAAAAGAGAAACTAGATTCTGGCATAAGCAGAGGATACACACCTTTTGCCAAAATAAGTTGTAATGGATCAATATTAATGTAGTACTTCCTGGATAAGTACGAGTAAACATCCACTTCCAAGATCACACAAAATTCTGAACAACTAGAGACGAGAGCAGAGAGAATTCAAGAAAATGAATCAGAGAAGGGATTCAGAAGGAGAGGAGAAATCTCTGTAGCAGCAGAAAGGAAAGTAGAATGATGTTAGCAATTTCTGTTTTGAAGTAAAAATACATTTGATAAGCAATGAGAATAGAGGGAGAATAAGAGTCAAGAGAAGCAGGGCAAAGCAAGTGGTGACATTCGCCAAATAGAGAACAAGATAATGAGAATGCTCAGCATTGACTGACGTGTTTTATAACAGTTGTAAGTTATGAGGTATAGCTGTAATAGGCAGCGGATGTTTAGCAGTAGGTTTAAAATATTTATGAGGACCTTGAGTAATGACACAGTTGAAAAACAGTGGAAAGCAAGGAAATTGCTTGATCCAGAGGATGAGATAAAGGATGGGTGAATGGATGAATGCATTGATGAGTAAATGAGGAGCAGTGACAGGAGTGGGGATGATGAAGCAAAGCTTCGCATATTTTGCGGCTTGCCGAAGTCAAGAACCTCGTTTATGTGTAATAAGGTAACAAAACCGTATGTTTTACTAACGTTTATTTTTGTTTAGGCAAAGTTTGCGAAGCTTGCCTACGTGTATTTCTAATACATTTAACCCGTGTACTTTAAAATGGCCGCCGCTTGTATTTTAGTTACTGCGCATGCGTCAGCCACACTCACGTGTCCTGACGCGTCTGCAGAAGTGGAGGGAAATTTATGCGCATGCGTAATCCATAGCTGTGCTCATCATGTGGTACTGCGCGTGCCACTGCTCTTGTGTCTGTATCAATGTAGCTAACATTTAACCTGCATAAGTATATTTTATAATGATAAGTAGAAAGTACAAACCCTGTGATGTGTTTTCATGATGACATTATTATGTATTAATTTGTTTTCGCTTACTTTTCATGTACCGCGGGGAATGGGGGTCTGAGTGAAAGGAGAGCCATATTGGAGGTCCCTTCTGCGCCTGCGCAACTTTGGCAGCACAGTATACCTTGACTGATGGAACATAGCCAGTTGGCAGCGATGGGCGAGATGCTCCTGAGAAAGTCACCTCTGCCCTGCGAGAACAGCGAATGTGGCTCCTTATATGTTACATTGTAATATTACGCTACTGTTTGCCATGTAGCTTCTCATGGGAACCCCAATCTTACTAGGCGGTGCCCAAACATGCAAATACAGGCTTAAAATGTTGAATTGTGATTGGTGTGTTACCCAAATCCTACCTTAGGACCAATCGAAATTGAGGGATTCTGACACTTTGCAACATTGGGGGGTGGTACACTGTCCCCAAACTGTATATCTACCCTGGGTTCACCTAGGGAACCGTCCGACTTGTCTGGTTTAGCTGACCTGTCACTGACCCATCGTACTCAATAGGTGACTGAAGATACAGAGCGCTGCAGAGCACTCTGTCCGAATTTGACCATAGACTAAGGTTCTACTGAACCTTAAAGTGCTGGCGAAGCACTTTGCTGGAAGTTCGCTGACCCAATCGGGGTCTTGATCGATAACTGCAGAGCGGGTGGAGCGCAGGCGTTGCTTCCGAACTGTGGGTTCCGGTCCTGTCCTGAGCGGTCCTGTCCTGAGGGTTTGCTGTCCTGTCCTGTCCTGATTCCTAATCCGAGGGTATCCTGTCCTATCCGGGGGGTCCATTCTGCACCTGCTGTCCTTTGAGGGGTATCCTTCCTTGAGGGTTTCCTGTCCTTAACTGACCCGTGGCCAGGGTTTGGTTTCCACACCTTTCTAGGTAAATATTGCTCTGAACCTCTTAAATCTTGCACCTTCTGAATTTCTAACTTTTGCTTCAATAAAGTTTACCATTGCACATGTTATTTTTCCATGTCTTTCCGCAACTATTGAAAGTCATTTGCATTTTTCCATAAGTTTGTTCCTATGTCTTCTCACTTGTTAGAAATTATATTTTGCATTGCAGTTTGTCATTTTCTGATATGGTCTAGAACCTCATTGCCTAGATTGTTTAAAGGCCCGTTCACCTTAAGTGAAGCGTGTTACTCTTTATAGGCCCTCCTGTAGTTATACCTACATAATCCGCCCATGCTTAAATATTATTGAATAGCATAGTATCTTCTCGTTACATTTATATCAGTATTTCAATGATTACTCTGTCATTATTTCTTTACAGTTATATCATTTACGTTATCTTGGTTATTGATTGCCTTATATTGATGTACCTTATACATGAAGCAAATGAACTTTAGATAAACATTTTAAAACTTCCCGTTGTCCGTGGTCATTTCAACAGTATTTGAATGTTATTGGTTGGGTTTGTATTTTGCTGCCTTTCCTTTTACAGCTAGCTCCCTGATTCATTGTGGTCATTAGGTACCCGCATCGGTGGATGGTAAGTCGGGTGCACTGAGAAATAATAGTAGGGAACACACACACAAATTGGTAGAGCTCGTGAAGTCACCTGGTCAATGTATATGGTGATTTGAAAGTATATGGGCCCTGAAGCCGGAAACGGCGAAAATTATTGGTCGGGTGGCCTCGCGCGCTCTATCAGTTTTACTGGTAAGCAGAGGATGGTTAGGGACTAGCTAAAGGTTAGGCAGGATTAGTTAGACTAGTTGAGTCGGAAGCTGCTAGTACATTAATGCTGCTATAAGAGCGGCTGTTCCGAGGGGACTGATCACTCTCTTGTGAATACGCTGCTGAAATCAATGAACTGTTTTTTCATTATTATTCTTGTTCTTATATTGTTATATGTATTAATCCATGCGTTTGTCAACCGTTTAGTTTCTTGTTGTCCGAACTCCCCGGGGAATTGAAAGGGCAAGTGGTGAATAGAATCCATTGTCCTGAGGTCACAGGCTCGAGGAAAGTTAGGTGCAGGTTAAGATAACCGGGAAGCACTAACTAGGGTTTTCTGAATACATGTGTGAATAAATGTCAGTAACGGGGTTCATTGGCAAAATTCCCATAGTGGCGTAACCTGGTAAGGGTCACATCGGAAGAGTAGCAGGTTCCTCGGAGCTAGCGTGAAAGCAGAGGGGTCCGCTGGGAAACCTTAAACTCGGAATATATCCCGGAAAGAAGTGGATGAGTTTAGGGGAATAACAGGTTCACCGATGCTAAAGTGAAGGGTAGGCGGAAGAGATCTACCCGCAGCGAGTGAAAAGTAAATGGAAGTAGTTTACTTGCAGTAAAATAATTTTTTCTCTGTCTAGACACTTGAGCACTGTGGCGAATGTGTATTTGTTGTAAAATAACCAAGCACTGAGCACTTTAAAAGAAAGAAAGTTTCCGTTACCTTGTGAAGGGAGGGAGTCAGTCGCGAAGCGCCTCTGACGTCACTCTGTGCCGCGCTGGGATTGGTAGAAGCAGCGGGCGGGTAGCGGAGCTGAGATTGTAAAGGAGGGGTGAGCGCCAGAGCGTGGGAACTGTCTCACGAAGGGGCCGCGCACCCATTGGCGGAGATTATTTAGAGTCGCGCACCCATTGGTTGCACAGATTTCTGAAGCGCGTTCTGATTGGAGGTAGTTTGTAAACAAAGTCTAGCGTAGAAGTCGTATGTGGCACTCGCAGACTACAGGAACTCGACCTGATCCAAAGCACCTAGGGTTTGAAAGGGATCAGTGGAAAACTAATAGATACGATATTATGTACGGAACAAAGAGAAAATTGTCCCTTGTAAGTAAGGTGGAAAATTATTTTAAAACGGACAAACCAATTAAATCTAGAGAAGGTGTTCTTGTCCCACCACCCAATACTCCCGCCTCATTCATGATGTTTGACCGAGGATACAATACCTGTGTGTGGTTGGAGAATTGGGTGAAGTACACAAAAGATGACGGAGTATTGGCTTTTCCGTTAGATGGGACTTTCAATGGTAGGATCCTATTTAATTTAAGAACTCGGATGAATGAACTGCATCCCAGACCGAGACTAACGCAGTATGAGGCATTAGAGGAATGGGAGATTGAGGCTTTTGAAAGAGAAAGACCCCGAATGGACAAGGGTTTGACCAAGTGGTACCCCAGGCTGAAACAGGAGTCCAGGGATAAAAGGATGAAACAGTGGAGGCAGAGCATGATTGTTGAGGGTCTGTTTCCCATGATGCCGGCATGTCATAACCCTGCAGCGAGTGAGAAAAGTACCGAAAAGTGTAAGCATTGGGGGGCCCCTGGGGAGTCAGATGATGAATTGATAGATGACATCTGTACCAGAAGTCCGCCACCTTATAACGAGGGAACCCGACCTTCCAGTGTAGGAGATGCTCCCCGACGCCACTTCCTCAAGGAAGAAGACAGATCCCTAGGACTGGGAGGGGGTGGTCAAGTATTGCCCTATTTTGAGAAACCCGAACCGGCGGAAACAAGGGATATATATCCCAAAGTGCCCGCAAGCCAGGAAGAAAAATATTCACGTACGAAAGTTTTCTTTCCCAGACCCTTGTATGAAAACGAAGAGAAACCATCGAATTCAGGACTGCCTTTTGTTCAACCTCCATATGAGGAAGAGCGCAGGTCCTTTAACACTGGAACTTTATTCCCGAAACCAAATTATGGTGGAGGACCAAGTGAAACGCATCCTACTGCCCCGAGTTTTACTCCTCCATTGACCCCACAGATATTACATGACACGACTTTAAGAAGGATACTAGTGGAAAAGGAGCAAGAGGCCCTAGCTAGACAAAGGACAGAAATAATTCAGAAAATCTCCCAGTTAAATACCAGTCCTGAGGCATTGACTATTCCAGTAACTATTGGACCAGTGGTCCCGTTATACGGAAATGGTCAGGGAAATCCGATTACTCCAGTTATGACCCCAGTCATGGCACCCCCGAGACAGGAACCGATAATCATAGATGATCAGTCCAGTGAGTGCGAGTCTGAAGTTGCGTTCTTGGACTTGCCAAACAAACCGACCGGAAAGGGAATGCAGCAGAGGCATAACCCTTTTAATGCGAAAGAAATTAAATTAGAGTCAGCAACAGGCACTAGGAATGTCTCTCTGGTAACTCCGGATGAAATTGAGAGTTGGAGTCGTGAATTAGAGAAACAGACTCCGCAAACGAAACCTTTAGATCTCTACAAGCTGAGGGTAGAAATAGAAGAATTAATGGCAGGAAATGTGGGGTTGGATCGATTGAATACCTACTCTGAAGAAGAATTGTCGTTCATATGTAAAAGCTTTACAAGGAACACCAGAGTGCTCCACGAAAAACTGACCGAAACCGCAGCTAGTATGGGGGTAGATATTTCGAAATCCAAGCCCTTACAGAAACCGTACAGAGCAGACTTCTCAGACAAAGATATAGAGCACCTGAATGTGGCGGGAAAAAAGTTGCAGATTAAAGAATTATTGGGGATACTGCAGAAATGGGGAGATGTGGAAAGATGGAGAAGCAGGTGGGCGAAAAAGAGGGAAGAGGCTCGCTCCCGACAAGTGACTCCTGAATTTGCTTTAAGGGAGGTAGAGAAACCTGAGCAGTTATGCCCCATGCGCGAAGTACCTGGAGGGAAATATGTGCATGTCCCCTGGTCTAGACAGGATATTGTGTCCTTTACGAACGATTTTCCAAAATTACGAGAGAAACCAGTAGACTGGTACAGGCAGGTGGAAAGGTTCGTGAAGGTACAGAAATGTCTGTGGAAAGACCTGGATGGGTTTTTCGACATTGTGGTTCCGGTAGATTTATGGACCCAGTGTAAAATAGCCATAGACTGGCCTACTGAAGAGTACCCAAGAAATAAGGAAACAGGGGAGCCATCAAAGGATGTCATGCGAAAATATGAGCAGGTAATTCAGCATTTGAAAGAAAAGGTGCCCGCAAAAGAAACTGATTGGACAAAAATAGATAGAACAACACAGGAAAGGGACGAGACAGTGCACTCCTTCTATGAGAGGTTATTGCAGGTATTTAAAACATACAGTGGTATTGATAACATCGATTTGAAAGACATGACGCACTTTATTTACAGGTTTGTAAATGGTTTAAGACCTGAAATTTGTCAGTGGATAAAAGATAATAAAATCTGTTGGCATACCAAGAAAATGGATGAGGTCCTGCGGTACGCTAAGTACTGCGAGGACGAGATGGCAGAAAAGAAAAAGGCCCTTAAGGAAAAAGTGATGTGGGCTCAAGTAAAGCTCGCAGAACAGCAGGAAAAACAATTGAGTAACATGGTTAAAAATGCTGAGAACAAAAGTCCTGGGGGAGGGGGTGGAGGAAAGCCCCGGCCCAAATTTAGCAGGGAAGAGGCTATGAAGAAATTTCCCTGCCATCAGTGCGGCGAAATTGGACACTGGCGAAACGAGTGTCCCCAATTGACAGATGATAACCCCAAAACACCTGATTTAACTCCACAGACGCAGAAAGAAAGACCAAGAAAAACGCAACCACAGGTAAAAACAGTTCAGGTGCCTCGTGCGCCAAAGCAAGTATACAGGGGAAAACAGGGAGAGGGTGAGGAGATAGAAGTTTGGGAAAGCGAGTGAGAACAGAAATACAGAAACTTCGCAGTATCTGCTAAATGATACCTTCCTTTGTAATGATCAGTACTGACGGGGCCTGAGAGGGGAGGACGAGGAGTGCGTACTTGGCGCTTCCTTGCCGGTAGACCAGTCTGGACCATACATTGAAGGAAAGGTTGACGGAAATGATGTCACCTTTCTATTGGACACTGGCGCTACCCGTTCTACTGTAAGAACAGTGGACGTTCCAAACCTACCCCTCTCGGGAGAAAATATCCAAGTAGTGGGTGTATCTAATCAATTGATTAGTACTCCTGTTACCGAACCAATGGAGATTTCAATTGGAAATTTTAAACAAATGCATAGGTTTGTCGTCTGTGACACCAGTCCAGTGAATCTACTGGGTCGTGATTTGCTGTGCAAAATGAACTGTACCATCTTTTGCACACCAAAAGGTGTTGAAATACAGACCCCGGATGAAGATGGCATTTATAAACTATTGTTACTTAGACCTGACTCAGAAATTAAAAGATTGACCCTGCAGGATTTGCCCCAAGAACTCCAGGAAGCGGTAAAGCCAGAGGTGTGGGATTTCACTGGAAAAGATGTGGGATTAATGAAAGATGTGGACCCCATACAGATAGCCATCAAGGACAATGCAGTATATCCTAACACTAAGCCCTACCGAATGAATGCTGAAGTGAAAGCAGGTGTCACTCTGGAAATTCAAAAATTATTAGAAGGAAACATCATACAGGAAGTGATGAGCAGCCCATGCAACTCACCGATTATGGGCATCAAGAAGCCTAGTGGCAAGTATAGGGTAGTGCAAGACCTGAGAAAGGTAAACAAAATTGTAGTTCCTTGCTGCCCTATTGTCCCGAACCCAGCAGTGATATTGTACCAGATTCCTTGGGATGCTGAGTGGTTCACTGTGATTGATTTGTGTCATGCATTCTTTTCGATACCCCTGCACCCCGACAGCAAATTTCTTTTCTCGTTTGCCTTCGAAGGTCACGTGTATTGCTGGAACCGGGTCCCTCAGGGGTATACAGAGAGCCCTTCTATCTTTAATCAGATCTTGAAAAAATGTCTAGAGACTTTGATCTTACCTGGGAACTCTGTCTTAGTGCAATACATAGACGACCTTCTACTGGCGTCTAAAAGTCATAGGGACTGTGTAGTTGACACCATTGCCCTCCTAAATCATCTGTGTGAGAAAGGGCATAAAGTGGCCCCTGACAAACTACAGTTCTGTGCAAAATCAGTGAAATATCTAGGACACCAGATAGAAAAGGGTGTCAGAAAAGTCACATCAGAAAGAGTGAGAATAATTCAAAAGATGCAGTTGCCCCGTACTCAAAAAGACGTCAGAATGTTCCTGGGTGTACTAGGATACTGCAGGCAGTGGATTCTGGGATTTGCAGTCTTAGCCAGGCCTTTGATAAAAATGACCACGAGAGGAATGCCAGACATTGTAGAATGGGACGATGAAAGCCTAATGGCTTTCACAAGACTGAAAAACTGTCTGTGTACAGCCCCTGCGCTGGGAATGCCAGATTATTCCAAAGAGTTTGCCCTATTCTGTGACACTCGCGATAATTGCGCATTGTCAGTCCTGACTCAAGAACATGGCATGACCAGAAGGCCTGTGGCCTATTTCTCTGCCACCCTGGACCCAGTAGCTGCTGGGTTACCAGGCTGTCTGAAAGCAGTAGCTGCTACCTGTGCAAGTTTGGAACAGAGTGAGTCCATAGTCATGGGACATCCTGTGACTGTGTATGTTTCACATGGAGTGGTAATTCTATTGACCAGAACTAAAACGCAGTATCTCACCCCTAGTCGGCTGACTAAATACGAGAGGATTCTTGTGGGTGCAGCAAATGTAAGCATTGTTAGGTGCGGTATTCTGAACCCTGCCACTTTACTCCCCGACTCCCTGGAAATGGAAGGTGGGGATGATGATGAACATGATTGCATTGATCTGACAGAGTTCAGCACCAAACCACGCCCAGATATAAAAGAAACGCCATTGCCTGAGCATGATAAAGAGCTGTTTGTAGATGGTTCCTGTCTAAGACATGAACTAGGAGGCCTGAGTGCTGCTTATGCAGTAGTCTCTTTAACAAAAATTGAAGAAGCAGGTTACCTATATAACATCAAGTCTGCACAAGTAGCCGAATTGATTGCTATGATAAAAGCTTGCAAAATTGGGAAGAACATACGCATAACAGTGTATACTGACAGTCAGTACTGTTATGGAGTTGTGCATGACTTTGGCCAATTGTGGCTACAGAGGGAATTCCTGACTTCCTCAGGTACTCCCATTCGGAATGCAAAAGTTGTTCATGACCTTTTAGAGGCCATCCAATTGCCAAAGGAACTGGCAGTGGTAAAATGTGCTGCTCATAAGAAGAGCATGGACAAAGTATCAATGGGAAACGATTATGCTGATCGAGTGGCCCAATGGTGCGCCAGAGATCGGTATATCGTAAATCCAAAACGAGGGGGGCCAGGAACCAGCTGCCAACTTCAAGTGTTTGAGGAAGTGCCTACTTGGGATGAAGTGAGAGAGTGGCAGGAGTCGGCTCCTTGGCAAGAAAGAGAGAAATGGAAGGAGGATGGGTGTAGACCGAGACGTGTGGATGGTGTCATTTTGGGCCCAACTGGTATGCCTGTGTTACCCCGACACTTGCTTGGCACAATGGCAAGATTAATACATGAAGGATCACACATTGGTAGGGATGCCATGATTCTGGTATTTCAACAGACTTGGTACAGTAAGAAGTTCAGGAAAGTAGCAGAGTCCCTCTGCCAGAGGTGCCTGTCATGTCAACAGATGAACCCAGGCAAGAGGACAATGGTTGAGCTGAGCAAAATTGGGAGATCAGGGGGTCCCTTTGTAAGGATACAGATTGATTTCATCACCATGCCCCGTTGTGAAGGGAAGCGATATGTCCTTGTCATTGTTTGCGTATTTTCAAAATGGGTAGAAGCTTACCCTACTCCCCAAAGTGACGCACTGACAGTAGCGAAGTGTTTACTAAAAGAACTGATACCTAGATTCGGGGTGCCATTCATTATTGAATCAGATAAGGGTGGACATTTTCAGAATGAAATACTGGCTGAACTCTGTAAGGCCTTTGGAATAAGGCAGAAACTTCACTGTGCATATCATCCAGAGGCTTCTGGAATAGTGGAACAAGTAAATGGAACTATCAAAAACAGACTAGCAAAGCTGACTGATGCAACTGGCATGACCTGGGTGAAGGCCCTGCCCCTGGTCCTGATGGGACTGAGAAGTGTTCCTGACCGCAAGACAGGCCTAAGTCCCCATGAAATCATTATGGGAAGAGTGATGAGACAAGCATGGGTGCCAGGAAGCAAACTGTTGAGTATTACTGATGATTTGGTGCTTGAATACTGCAGAAGATTGGGTGACCAAGTGCGTTCTATCTCTCGCCAGATTGGAGACGACGGCATCCTCAATCCAACGACTCCTCTCCACAGCTTGGTTCCAGGAGACTGGGTCAAAATAAAGAAACACACTCGATCAAGCTGTCTGGCACCAAGGTGGGGAAAGAAACGCCAAGTAATCCTGGTAACAACAACTGCAGTGAAGGTCGCAGGTATTCCCCAGTGGATCCACGCTGGCCACACCCAGAAGGTATTACCAGACAAAGAACTTGAAGAAGAAGGGCATCCAGCAGAGGACTCTGCAGGAGCCAGACCAGAAGCAGCTGACAACGAGCAGCCCAGCACCAGTCAGGCTGCAGGAACAGCAGACGTTGGCCCAGGAGAAGTTGACTACGAACTGCCGAGAATCCAGCCTGCTGAAGAGGTCCAGGAAGCTGAGCCAGGAGTAGCTGATGACGAGCTGCCAAGCATATGGCCAGAAGAATGGATACCGATGATTGATCTGACCGAAGATCCTATCAGAACAAGAGAGCGACTTTGTGAAGGTAGAGAGTGGACTAGTCAGGAAAAGCAAGGCACAGGCGAAGAACCTCAGCCGCCTGAGATTCACATCAAAACTGAGGAAGGAGAAGGTCAGACAGGGACAGAACAGGTGTTCGATACACCTCCACTAACTCCTGATGTGGATAAGGGACAGCATAGACATAGAGTGATAGTTCGAGCAGAAGAAAATCAAGAGATCTAAGTGCTTGAACAGGATCAGATAGGGTTAGAAGAACGGGTTCAGGAAACAGAAACAGAATCAGAAACAGAGACAATCGAAAGCCAAAAACAACATATTCCTGAACAAGGCCAGATTAGTAACCAGGCAGAAGAATTTGATGCTAGCCCTGGAACTAGCGAGATAAGGGAAGAAGAAGAAGAAAGTGAAGCAGAATTGCCACAAGCTAAGGAGAATAAGAGGATAAGAGAAGAAAGCGAAGTCCAAGTACCAACTAAGAGACTAAAGAAAAGAAACAACCTTGAGCCTAGGTTCGTAAAGAGACTAAGGCTAAGGATAAAGACGGTGGAAGAAAAACGTGCAGAAGCAAGGAGAAGTGCACGGATAGCAGAGCAAGAAGAAAACTCTTCCAAAAGAAGGAGTGAGCGAATAAAAAGACAAAACAAGAAGTACAAGTCTCCTGAATGGACACTCGTTTTGGAAGAACTTGAAGATCTTGATATAACTGACGTAAGCGACGGAGAGCCCGTCCCTGAGTACTCTGCTGAAGAAGAAGACGAACCACCGTGAATTTGCACAAAGTAAGCTAGCTGTGTAAAGACACAAAGAGGGGTCGAGAAACTTCTTCTGAGCCGAAATGTCTGATTCAACTGTGAATGGTAGACCTAGTTGCAGTCGTTTCAAGACGTGCTGCAAGGTGTGTATATGTAGTATAGTAGTATTGATAGTAATTTGGATAGGACTAACAATCTTTATACCCTTCACTGTAAGTAAAGATACTAACATTGTCCCTACTGAAATTGTAAATACAGACAGTGAGGAGTTGACAACACAGAGTGTAGCAAGACATGAGAGAGCACTGAGACAAACAAAACGAGACTTAGAAGCATCAGATGAGGGAGGACTACATTATCATGGAATTAAGAACAGGACACACTTAAATGTTTTTGCAAACTTGTTAATACACTATGTAGAGACTATGGAAATTGAAGATTGCTATGTCTGCATGAAGCTACCTACTTCTGTGGCTGAAGGCATGACATACCATCACTTGCCATTGACATATGGAATCTCCTGTAGCATTTTAGATAGTTTATTTTACAAAAGAGGACCGTTACAGTACTATTACTCTAATAATGACGTAATCTTTTCTGAACTTCCTATACGTGGGAACTTGAATCCTGTACATACCAAAAGCGACACCATAAGATATATGGGAGACTACTTCTTGACTATAGGTAACATTGACATAGCTGATGCACACAGAGATAACTTGACTTGTTCTTTGCGTGAACAGGAAAAGATGTTCCTGAACATGGCAGAGAAAAGAAGAATTAAAATACAAAAGAAGGCTAATGACGAAAGTCAGAAAAAGCCAAAGTGGGCTGAGAACATGGAAGGCACCTCAAATGGTGGGGCGGGACCTGCTCTGTTGCTGGATTTTGAAAAGAAAGGCAAGCTATGTCTTCACCGCGAGAAGACTAGCTATTATAATAATGTTTTCATTGGTTCCAGTGAATGCGAACATAATTACAAGGTAATTGGAGGTTGGGGTTTCAAAAATGGGTCAGAGCCTGTGTTTCCTGGAATTTATTATATTTGTGGGGACAAGGCTTATTTCAAATTGCCGGATCACTGGTATGGAAGCTGCTATTTTGGCATTGTCTTCCCGAAAATATATCATGTGAATGGAAAAGCTGGAAGCAATGAAGATACTAATGGCTTAGTGCGTAGTAAAAGAGAAAGTATAGGTGAAATTATGGGTAGTATTTTCAGTGCACTGATACCTGGAGTGGGAGTGGTTCTGAACACTCACAGAATTTGCAAATTGTCTACTATAGTGGATGTGCTGTCTACTGAAACAGCTCATGGATTTCTGCTGGTCAATACCGACATGGTTGCGATCAGATCAATGGTTTTGCAGAATCGACTTGCTCTTGACACCTTATTAGCGAAAGAGGGCGGAGTCTGCCGGATGTTGAAGGCGCAACATTGTTGCACTTATATTCCGGATAAAAGTGTACAGATCAAAAGATATGTGAAAAACATTACTAATTTGACAAAGGAACTCAAACCACTCGAGGTTGATAGTGCCTGGAAGAGACTGGTAGATGGTCTCTCAAATGTAGGTCATTGGCTTGCTAGCGTAGGTAAAAGCTTATTGTTCAAGATACTGATGCCAATTGGTATTATAGGTCTTATTATATTTCTCATTTTTATCTGTTGTAAATGCCGTAAGCGCACTAAGAAGCACGAGGTAAATGCAAGAGGGTTGAAACGGAGTGTGGATGAGATTGAGTTGGAGGAAGTGAATGATCAGATATACAAAAAGGTGAAGACTTCTCACCCTACTAAAACTGAGAGAGAAAAGTTAGAACGATTGCTGGAAGAGATAGAATTGTATAAAGTGTGAAAGAAAGTTGGCATCTGGTTCCATTTTTGTGATGATAGTAAATATCATCAAAGAGGGGATTGATGAAGCAAAGCTTCGCATATTTTGCGGCTTGCCGAAGTCAAGAACCTCGTTTATGTGTAATAAGGTAACAAAACCGTATGTTTTACTAACGTTTATTTTTGTTTAGGCAAAGTTTGCGAAGCTTGCCTACGTGTATTTCTAATACATTTAACCCGTGTACTTTAAAATGGCCGCCGCTTGTATTTTAGTTACTGCGCATGCGTCAGCCACACTCACGTGTCCTGACGCGTCTGCAGAAGTGGAGGGAAATTTATGCGCATGCGTAATCCATAGCTGTGCTCATCATGTGGTACTGCGCGTGCCACTGCTCTTGTGTCTGTATCAATGTAGCTAACATTTAACCTGCATAAGTATATTTTATAATGATAAGTAGAAAGTACAAACCCTGTGATGTGTTTTCATGATGACATTATTATGTATTAATTTGTTTTCGCTTACTTTTCATGTACCGCGGGGAATGGGGGTCTGAGTGAAAGGAGAGCCATATTGGAGGTCCCTTCTGCGCCTGCGCAACTTTGGCAGCACAGTAGACCTTGACTGATGGAACATAGCCAGTTGGCAGCGATGGGCGAGATGCTCCTGAGAAAGTCACCTCTGCCCTGCGAGAACAGCGAATGTGGCTCCTTATATGTTACATTGTAATATTACGCTACTGTTTGCCGTGTAGCTTCTCATGGGAACCCCAATCTTACTAGGCGGTGCCCAAACATGCAAATACAGGCTTGAAATGTTGAATTGTGATTGGTGTGTTACCCAAATCCTACCTTAGGACCAATCGAAATTGAGGGATTCTGACACTTTGCAACATTGGGGGGTGGTACACTGTCCCCAAACTGTATATCTACCCTGGGTTCACCTAGGGAACCGTCCGACTTGTCTGGTTTAGCTGACCTGTCACTGACCCATCGTACTCAATAGGTGACTGAAGATACAGAGCGCTGCAGAGCACTCTGTCCGAATTTGACCATAGACTAAGGTTCTACTGAACCTTAAAGTGCTGGCGAAGCACTTTGCTGGAAGTTCGCTGACCCAATCGGGGTCTTGATCGATAACTGCAGAGCGGGTGGAGCGCAGGCGTTGCTTCTGAACTGAGGGTTCCGGTCCTGTCCTGAGCGGTCCTGTCCTGAGGGTTTGCTGTCCTGTCCTGAGGTCCTGTCCTGATTCCTAATCCGAGGGTATCCTGTCCTATCCGGGGGGTCCATTCTGCACCTGCTGTCCTTTGAGGGGTATCCTTCCTTGAGGGTTTCCTGTCCTTAACTGACCCGTGGCCAGGGTTTGGTTTCCACACCTTTCTAGGTAAATATTGCTCTGAACCTCTTAAATCTTGCACCTTCTGAATTTCTAACTTTTGCTTCAATAAAGTTTACCATTGCACATGTTATTTTTCCATGTCTTTCCGCAACTATTGAAAGTCATTTGCATTTTTCCATAAGTTTGTTCCTATGTCTTCTCACTTGTTAGAAATTATATTTTGCATTGCAGTTTGTCATTTTCTGATATGGTCTAGAACCTCATTGCCTAGATTGTTTAAAGGCCCGTTCACCTTAAGTGAAGCGTGTTACTCTTTATAGGCCCTCCTGTAGTTATACCTACATAATCCGCCCATGCTTAAATAATATTGAATAGCATAGTATCTTCTCGTTACATTTATATCAGTATTTCAATGATTACTCTGTCATTATTTCTTTACAGTTATATCATTTACGTTATTTTGGTTATTGATTGCCTTATATTGATGAACATTATACATGAAGCAAATGAACTTTAGATAAACATTTTAAAACTTCCCGTTGTCCGTGGTCATTTCAACAGTATTTGAATGTTATTGGTTGGGTTTGTATTTTGCTGCCTTTCCTTTTACAGCTAGCTCCCTGATTCATTGTGGTCATTAGGTACCCGCATCGGTGGATGGTAAGTCGGGTGCACTGAGAAATAATAGTAGGGAACACACACACAAATTGGTAGAGCTCGTGAAGTCACCTGGTCAATGTATATGGTGATTTGAAAGTATATGGGCCCTGAAGCCGGAAACGGCGAAAATTATTGGTCGGGTGGCCTCGCGCGCTCTATCAGGGATAGTCGGCTATCACCAACATAAGTGTAGTCAACCATACACATTCTCACTGTCACACCCATTTAAGCATTAAATCACTGACTAATCCATTCATCCATCCATACACATATATTCACACAGCTAATTGTTTTACAAACAATCTAAGTAAGAACTAAAGATGTCTTTAACCAAAAGTCTTTCATGTAATAAAAGGCCATTGCATAGTGGTGATTAAACTTTTTAATAGTCCTGCTAGATGTATATACTAGTATTCAAAATCATTGGAAAATAGACTGTACCCATATCACACTGGTCTTGATTACAAGCGCACGGCTGAGTTCTTATTCCTGTGCACTGAAATTTGCACAGGGATCAGAACTCCAAGTTATGTGATAATTATTACACCCTCACTGTGTTAGCTTGACACATTTCAGAAGGTCAAATCTGCCAAAAGTTATTAGGGGTAAATGCCTTGCAAAAGGCAAAACATGGATTATTCGCTGTAATAAATACTAATTATGCATGTTATGCCTCATTTCCAATTTGAAAAAGGACGTATTTAGCACACTCAGTAAAGACCTCATCTTGGGGTAGTGGTATTTGCTGGATTTGGTCAATATTCCAGGCTACTCTACACTACTTGTAATCAGGGACGATCCACATTGGGGATGACGATCGACAGGTGATCGCCAGAGCTCCTCCTCCCCTCCACGGCAGGATGGATATGTGCGAAGTGCGGCTCAGATGTCGGACGTAGCTGCGATTGAATACAGAAGGCCACTGAGAAGCGAGGTTGCGGCTCCTTTACCACTACTCATTCAGAGTCTCAGTGAACTGCAGGGCGGCCGCAGCTGAACCTACTGTTGTCGGCATGTCTTGCCTTGCCGGCGCAGAGGGTTGGTGTTTGGACTCCCGTCAATAGGGGGAGAGATCCTTGTGGTCCGCGCTGCTGTTCTGGAGTGCAAGGGCAGTACCCTGTTTACTCCATGGAGGATTTGCGATTCCCACTGAGTCAGGGAGTTATCACGCCTGCGATTGAAGGTGTGCCTCTTCGATGGAAAAAGACGCCAGAAGCAAAGGCAAGAATTTAGCAGAGCACAGTGAGGACATCCACCTTCAGGCAAAATTCAGCAGCCATAGAGTGATGTAAAACGGAAAAAAATGAATTTTAATGTCTTGCAGCCTGGACATTGATCCGCAAGGCTATTTTTTACTGCCCCATGCTTGGATGAGGCAAGGTCAAGCCCTCCCACTTCATTTTTTCCGCCCAAGGCCATTTAAGACATTTCATGTGGTCTTTCCATGGGCCATTATTCATATGGTGGGACCATTTCACTTAGTCTTTCACAAATTACTATGCAAAGTACCTAGACTGCATAACAAGTTTCTTGAAAGGCCACCAGGTTTCTCACTGGAGGGTTTTGGTGCAAAGCTGGGAGGAGCTGAGACAGATTGAAAGATAAGGAAACACCTAAGCATCAGAAAATTGTCTTAAGCTTCAAAGGAGACGACTACAGAACATTTTCAAAGTCACTCTAAAGCTCCAGGCACTTCAGTCATTCAACTCAAAGGGTTAAAAAGCCTGTGAGACAGGCTTGGACTAACTGTATGGCATCCCTCCGTAAAGATCTGGTAATAACTCATAACCCAAAAAATCCTAATCAGGAAGGGGAGGCAAATGTTGCAGAATATTCTCAGGATGAGGATATGGAGGAGTTACATATCAGTCCCGCCTCCTCCTAATCACTGTCAAATGGAAAGTATTTGTTCTCTGGGGGGATCTCTACGAAATCCATCCTGGTACCTGAGGCCTGTCTTCTAAAAACTAAAGAAAATCCTCTGTTTGGTCAATCTAAATCTGCCACAAGCTCAGAGGCAGAAGTGTTAGAGAACCTTCATTTAGTCACCTCACTCCCTTCAAACCCAACGCCGGCAGCTTCTTCTGGTAGCGCTCCTGATATATCGAAGTCATCAGTTCCAGTCACACAGAAGTTGTCAACTTTGCCTCAATCTTCTGAACAGACTGATTCTGGAGACGAAAAGGCTCACATTGTGTCACTTCCAGAACCCCCAAATGAAGGCACTCCACAGGGGTACACACCACTAACTATGCAATGGGATGCAAAAAGCATACTTTAGCTTATTCTTGAAGAGAAAAGGAACATTAAAACCTCCTAAACTCTAGAAACAGCTGCTTTACATGGAAGACTTTCCAAAATTGAGGACACCATGCCCCAGATCCCATAGAGGCTGAGGGAAATGGAGACAAGGATCTGACCGCTGAGGACCAGATTACTCGGATGCAGCAAAAAACAGACATGTTTCAAAAGCAAGAATCTATGGTAGAGAATAAACTCGAGGAGGGTGGGTAAACTCTGGTTTTAAGGAGCTAGGGGATTTGTTTATCTGAGGAGAGATGGCTAAGTATTTCAGAAGTTTGCAAGTTAGTTTAGGGTAGTTTACTCCTTCTTGGCTCCTATACAAAGCTGAGGAAACTATTCTATAATTTGGATTAAAGCCAGATAAGTTATGATCAAACAGATGTATCTGCCCTTCTTGAATCTTGTTATCATAAAAGCCACAGGGAATTGAAAGATCGGTAGCCTCTATGAAGGGTCCCGAACTGAACAAAAAAGCAATTAAAAAATGGGAATCATACTAAGGCTTGGAACTAACAACAAAGATGTGGGATGAGGTGAATGCCTTAAATTTCAGTTTTGAGAGGAGCCAACTGGCACATAATGTTAATTTTTAGTAAATGTTTTTTTTACAGAACTCCGCAGTTTCTTGCACATGTCAACCTCAATTTTCGGGTCACTGCTTTCGATGCTGCCCTGGATGGCTGCCAATTGGGTGCACATAATGGGCCTGTTTCCTCTTATTCAGCAATTTTGGACTGAAATATTTCAGTATTTAGAGACTGAATAACTGGTTAAATTGGTTCCGAGCACCTGGTGGAAAGTCTTAGGGTATGATCCTATTCCTGGCCTACACTATATAATAATAAAAGTATTATATGTTGCAACTGCAGTGGCCAGATCTCTTTTACTGCAAAAGTGGCAGACACAGTCGGTCACCACAATGTGGGACTGGCTGCGAAAAATAAGGAGGCATATTATCAAGACAGGGGATAAAATTATCTCCGCTTTATCGGCAGAAAACTGCTGATAAAGCGGCGATAATGGGCTTGATAATATGCTCTACGGAATTCCAATCGAAGCCCATGCTAGATGTGAAGACATCTAACATGGACTTCGATTGGAATTCTATAGAGCATATTATGAAGCCCATTATCGCCGCTTTATCTGCAGTTTTCTGCCGATAAAGCGGCGATAATTTTATCTCCTGTCTTGATAATATGCCCCAAGGTCTGATAGGAATAATGAATGGATAAACGAAAAGCATAATGGGGGATTAAGAAGTTTGAGAAGCTGTGGGGGCAATTTCTGATCAAAAATGTGAGGTCAGTCTAGCAGTTTGGCTGATGTTGTAATGCCCTTTTTTACAGTAAGCTCTTTACGCACTTAATGCACTTTTGGCGTCTTATTCAGAAAGGAAGCTGTCTGAATTTAATCTTTGTATCAATTCAATGTGGAGTCTTTATGTATTGTCATTTTTTATTGAACCTGGACGGATTTTGCTCTGAAATATGTTTTATTGGCTTATTTATTGTTGGTGTTTGATTGTATTGACATTTTTACATTGCAACCAATGGATCTCAATAAAAAAAAACGTGGAATCTGGGCCAATGTTTTGACTTTAGGGATGGGTGAAGGTTCATTAGTCACCCGTAAAACAAGGAACATGTCCTGACGTTGCCAAGATGAAGTTTAATCCTCCTGCAGGATGTGCACTGTGCTGTGTTCCAGCTAGAGATATTCCACCCTTTGGCAATCCGAGGTATGGCAGTTGTCATTGCAAGCATAGGGACTGTGTAATGTAGCGGGCTCTAGTGTTTAATTTGTTTTAAAAATGTGCCAGGGCCCTCGTCTGGAAGCCACTGCTGCTCGCACCACCCATTGTCGTGCCAGCACTGCCAATGACAATATCACCACAACTACTGACAATCACACTCCAACAAGTGTGATTAAATCTGACTATTCCAGGTGCACAATAAAATAAGAATGGCTTGGGTGGCACGCATTAGTCCCTTTTAATGTATATTGAATTAATATACTACTGTTGATGTGCGCATTTATCAATGAGAAAGACAACGACACCATGTGGCAGACTGTCATAAGTGCCCGCTTTGACAACTAAGTGAAGGTCCTGAGCACCAGAACCCACTGGTTCAAATTAAGTATTGTGGGGCTCTTAGGAGCGCTCAAACTCCACAAACAATGTCTGCAGGGGCTCAAATATAGAGACTATTACCAATTAAAAGGGGGAAGACTCATGGAGCAGGAAATGGAACAGAGGACTGTGTAGAAGGTGAGACCATGGTTGTGATTCAAGTTCTGATAGGGGATGAAATGGGGATATGGTTGCTGACAGGGAACAGATGTCTAGCATCAGCAGTCCACCCACAAATGGTTTCATGCTGACTGCTGATGTTGTTAATTTGTTGTACTTAATTGCACTGCAGTCTACAAAGTTAAAACATGCAAAAGTGTAAAAGTGTGAGTTTCCTGAATCTGCAAACCTACCCACCCCTAGTTAAAATGTAAAGGTAATTAAATAGCACAGGTGGGCTGCATAATTACATTTTCAGATCCTGTAATTTAAGGAATAATTTGCCTATCCCTGTTGCGCAATTTATCAAGCCACACAAGGCCACCTTGCGTGGCCCTGAGTGGCTTGATATATCAGGAGTAATGCAACACAGTGCATTGAACTAATCTACCTCAGGGAGGTGTTCCATGTGTAGAGCGTGGGTGTTCTTGTGCATCCACCTATGGATTTTGGTGCATTCCCATATTGACCTATACTGGTAGACAGCTGCTGTCGGTAGTGGGAGTACCTGCCAGGCGGTGACGTGGGGAGGGGGAGAGGCAGGGTGGGGGGTAGTATACTATGGATTATGGAGGTTTACAGGTAAGTAAACATATAAATAAATAAAACAAATTTCGTTGAGCGCACTGCATCACATTTGGGGATGAAGTGCACGCAATCAAAATGTGTTTTATTGATTTATATGTTTACTTACCTGTAAACCTCCATAATCCATAGTTTACTACCGCCACCATGCCCCTCCCTCCCTACATCACCACCCGGCACGTACTCCCACTACCGACCGCGGCTGCCGGTAGACCTGGGAATGCATCAAAATCCTACTCATCCCAAGGGAAGGCTTAACAAGGAGAAATACCTTATTTCTCCTCGTTTCTTCCTCTTTCTATGCGTGCTGCATTCTGCACCACACATGGAAAGAGGAAAAGGACTCAAGAGATGATTTTTGTCAAGGAAGGTGTTCCTTCCTGTACAAAATAATCCTGCTTACAACACATGGTGCACGGGTGCCTGCGTTGGCACTAGACAGCACATTGTGCACCAGCGAGGATAATAGTCAGGAAAGGGCTGTGTAATGCTCAATATGCTGCATGTTGCAAGGTGACCTGCTGTGCTGCACTGCAAGATTTTTTCATAAATATGCCCACAATGTTTTGAGCATTCAACACAGGAGCCTTCTTCATTCAATATTACAAATACAGCTATTTAAATAGTGAATATAAATATGAACCCGTGATTTATCTTGCATACAGTTAACTGAAACACATATGCTTTTTTGTTTATAAAGAAAAACTCTATTTTGCTGTAATTAAAAATAAATGTTAAGTCCTTCAATATGTTTAACTTTTCTAACAAAAATTAAACCACAATGGTGGATATGCTCTAAAAGCAATCCGCAAATCACCCTCAAATCATGAGGAGCAATTCCAACTCGTGAAGTTGTCAGATACTGATGGTCACTTATCCTCATATCATCAGGAATATGAAATTACAGGTACAAATTAAAATCCTAATTATAGCATTAAGAAAACACCTTCAAATAAAAGCCTGTCTTTGCAGCTGAAAAGAGTTCGCAGCACATGCTCAGAAGATAATGTTATCTGATCTATTTAAGGGCTGGTAGCAGGCAGTACACAGAAGTATGGATGTGCTGCAAATTCGAATTTATTCGTTAGAGTAGTTAAAAAATGGTAGCCTACCACTTAAAATGGTAGGGAAAACAAATATGTAACTAATCTGCCAATTCGCTCTAGAAATAGTGTTGCTCGTGTAGTGATTCATTGTGGACTAAATAATTGAGGAATGCCCTAAACGTGATGTATGCCTTGGTACGTGTGGCTTGTAAGCCCAAGGAAGCTTTTTGCAATATTTCAGAAAGTATTAGGTTTAATCTGACCCAAACAGGAGTATGTAAGAAACCATTCGAGTCTTTGAATATTATTCCAAATACCCTATAAGCCATTTTCCTATGAGATATCTTGGCGTTATTGATGCAAATGTGCCAGATGATTTGAGAATGGCTTGAAAATTTGTATCTGATTTCTTCGCGTGTTTGCTAGGTCTGGTGGCTCAATGGACTAAAGCAACCACGGCAGAGGCCTGTGTTCGACCTCATGATCACAAGTTCAAATCCCAGCGTGTCCACTCAGCCTTTCATCCGTTTGAGGTCGCTAAAATGAGTTCCATTGAGCTGGATAACAATAAACATCTGTTATTCAGCGCCAGGACACCTTCTGATAATAGTGTGCTTTATAAATACACCTGTTATGAGATGAAATTGCTCCTGATGACTTAAGGATGGTTTGAAATGTGTGCATAATTGCTTCACAATATGAGATTATTGCTAGCATTTGTAAAAGTGAGGCAGAAAAAACTAACTTTTAAAGATTTTGCTGTTGGACACCTCAAGAATGCAAGGACAGATGTGACAGTGTTGCAGTAGCTGCTGGATTTTATAAACATAATGTCAATAATCAGGAAGATTAAGTCTAGGCACTAATGTCCTGCGATTTATATTTAGTGATATCCTCTGGGTCAGAAGCCACATGATCATTCTCTTATTTTGAGCCAATTTCATTTCATGTTATTTTATGTGATATCGTAATTGCCACAATGGTCTTGTGGGGTAAGTTCCAGATATGTCATTAGTATGCTAATTAGCTATTTTTACACCTGAAGATCCTCACTCTCGTCCGTAACAGAATGTTGGCAAATACGCAGTATCAGCTCTAATATAGTTTTTTATTTATTTATTGAATGCATTTTTATAAAGCGCGGACTTTACCCGAAGGTGTCAGAGCACTGTACAATAGAACCCGTTACGTTACATGAGAGAACTGTTGCAAGAATAGAGCAAACAAAAATAGCATGAACAGACTGTATAAGCAAAAGTAAGAATAAATATGACAAATTTTACAATGACTAAAGAACTTCCTGGCGAACAATAGCAGGCCATAGAATCAAAACAACGCAGGCAAAAGGAACACAATTTCAAACACAGCAAGCACAGGATGTATAAGCAAAAATATAAACATATGTGACAAATTTACAATGACTAAAGAACGTCCTGGCAGGGTCTGAGAAGGAGGGAATTAGTTCTGAAAGTGTCTTTGGAATAAAAGAGATTTGAGGTCTGCTTTGAAGATCTGGATGGAGGTGATGGCACGGAGCGAAGGAGGAAGCGAGTTCCAGGTTCTCACCGCATTACCTGAGAACGATTGTGCCAACAGTTTTTCTCTTTTGAAGGAGGGGGTTCAAGAAGGAACTTTTCCACATTCCGAGAATGTCTTGAGCCTCCAGACAGTTTGAGTTTATTCGCCAGATAGCGAGGGAGGAAGAGTGCAAAGCTTTGTGGGTGATGCACGCTGTTTTGTAGATAGCTCTAGCCTCGATGGGAAGTCATCGGAGAGAAGACATGAAAGGAGTGATGTGGTCACTTCGTTTGGCCCCTGAAATGAAGTGAGCTGCCGAATGGAGGACGGATTTGAGGGGGGGAGAGATGAGATTTGGGAAGGCCAGTCAGAAGAGAATTACAATAGTCAAGTCTAGAGAGAACTAGCGATTGGACCAAGGTTTTTAGGTCATTCTCCGGGAAGAACCGACGAATCCCCCATAAAAGTCGCAGTTGATAACGTGTGCTCTTGGCCATGGAGTTGATGTGTGAGATGAGGTTGAGTCTTTTGTCAAGTATGACACCTAAGGATTTAGAGCAATCCACAATAATGGGTTTACTGTTGAGTAGATTTGATTGATCCATCCAGGCTTGAACAGGAGGCGGCGAGAGAAAGCTAGATATGAGGAGGAATTCCGTTTTGGAGGGATTGAGAATGAGTTGGTGAACTAGCATCCAGTTGTGAATAGTGTTGAGAGTAGAGCTGAGTAGTGAGAGATCATGAGGGGAAGACACCTTGAGGTAGATTTGGGTGTCATCCGCATAGAGATGGTAGAGTATTCCAGATTTGCTTAGAAGGTTCCCTAATGGTTCCAGGTAGAGATTGAACAGAGTGGGAGCAAGGATAGAACCTTGAGGGACGCCTTGACCAACCACCAGTGGAGACGAGAGACTATTTGCAATCTTGATCATTTGGCATCTGTCTGTGAGGAAAGAGGCAAACCATTTGAGTACAGTGCCTTCCACGCCCATTCTCTGTTGAAGAATGTTAAGGAGGGTGTTGTGTTTAACAGTGTCAAAAGCTGCAGAGAGGTCAAGAAGAATCAGAAGGCATGATTCCCCTGAATCGAGAATATGCAGCGCATCATCAATCACTTGCAGCAGGGTTGTTTCAGTGCTGCAGTTTTGAATAAAGCCCGACTGGAACATGTCGAGGAGATTAAGGTCCATAATGTGTTGGGACAGTTGTTTTGCAACACATTTTTCTGTGATCTTTGAAAGAAAAGGGAGATTGGTGATGGGTCGGAAGTTATTGAGGTCATTTGCATCTGCAGAGTTTTTTTTTAGAAGGGGGTAACCTGTCATGTTTTGAGGACACTTGGGAGGGATCCTTGACTGAGGAAGAGATTGACTAGCCTGGTCCAGTAGGAGAGAGTGTTAGTATAGAAATCAATGGCGATGCCACAGGGAATGGGGTCAGAGGAATAGTTGGAAGGTTTGGTTTCGCGGATGCATTTGAGGAGATCAACCTCTGAGATGGCGGCAAAGTTCTGCCAAGTGATTAAGGATTTTCGCTCCTCGATGGGGGTGGGGTGGGTGACCTGTTCCACCAGAGATTTTACCTTTTGATTGAAGAATATAGCGAACTCAGTTGCTTTCTTTGATGCATCCTCAGGCTTGATGGTTTGGGGAGAACAATTTGGGTTTTTGATGAGGTCGAAAAGTTTTTGGGTCTGTTTTTAGCTAAATCGAGGAGGGATCTGAAGTGTGATGTTTTTTCCAGGAAGATTTGTTTGTGGTATATGGATCTTGCTGAACGTAAAAGAGAGAGGTTGGGGGTGGATGGAGATTGTCTCCAGTGCTTAGCAGAGTTTCAAATGCCACTAAATGTAAGCAGGTTGCCCGGGTACACAGCACACACAAATTTCAAATAGCTATATGTCAAAATATTTTACCTTTTAAATTTCTGAAATTTATATGCACACACCATCATGTTCACATTTTAAAAGACTAAATGTAATAATTAGCCTTATCAGCGTTCCTTACTTGCCTCACTGTGTTTACCTGTCGTATCTTTCACAACTTTGTCTTGCTTTGTCCCTTCTCAATGCTGGGCAACTTGCATTTCAACATACTGTGGCTTACCAAGAAAATATATGGGGCTTTCAGCCTGCCTATTGATTACCATTGGTTGGTTTTACTGTCATTCACGTTTGCCAGCTTCTTCTTCAATAGTTTCCCTTGTCCATATTCTGTCTCGCTGGAGCAGAGAATCCAGTTTACTTGTGTCCTTCCACTGCTCACTTTTAGGGCACTCCTTTTTACCTTTCGTCTTAGGCACTCCACAAAAATGCAGCTGACTCACTTGTGTGCGTGAGCTCCTCTTCCCCTCCTGCGGTCCATGTTGCTCTCTCACCCGTGTGCTTCTACCTCACTACCTGCATGATGTGCTTGTACTTGTGTGTTTTTCCTTCCCACGTTGCTTTCTTGCCCATGTGCATCTCTTCCAGCTCCAAATTGTTTTCTCTCTCGTCCATTTGCTTTTCGACCCCGTGCACCGCATTGCTCTCCCTCTCACCCTTCTACATTTCTCTGCCCTGTGCCCTCCGTGTGGCTTCCCTCCACCTGCTCTCTCTGTTCCTTCCTCCTCCCGGTTCCCTGTGTTGCTTTCACCCCCATATTGCTTACGCTCCCCTGCTGCTTAAAAAAAAACTCTCATGCATTTATTTTTTCTTTTAATTTATTAATCGTTTTGTAAGCATCTGCACACATCGTGCGCCCAAACATGGGCTGCTACTGAATCATAGGCTTTTAATATATTCTTATTCAGCCGGGCTGCACAGCATCAGGAATGCTGCTCACAATCACTAAAAACCATTGGCAAATTCAATAGGTTCCAAAGGAGGAATCGTATTCGTCGCCAATGCTTGTTCTTCATAGTTAGCTTCACATTGGCCCGGAACCGGAAACGCATACAGTGACTTCCATAACCTTCTACTTCCGACTTCCAGGAGCTCCTTTATTTCATTATAGCTTCTTTCAGTAGTTGTGGTTTTTCTCTGTGCTGCTTTCTATTTTTGTAGCAACATCTGTCAATGTTCCAACTTTCTTTCTAAAGAGCAGCTGCAGGATTTGTTTTTCTGCTTTCTATTTTGGGAGCAAGTGTGCTTATGTGCTCAACTGTAATTGTCGTAGACAGCAAACTTTTTATGCAGTTCAATGAGTGTCAAACGTTCACACTATTTTGAGATATCTGGTGTCCGACTTAAGCATTTGAGGTCTATTGTTTGTGAAGAGAATGAAAACATTTACATGTTGTACCAAACTTCATATATTTGCAAAATTAGCTGGAATTTCCCTCTGAAGTACTTCCAAACAAGTAATTAAATGTAACTCTCTCTCTCCAGCCCATCAGCTCTTCTCCAAAGAGTTCCTCACTGCTCCCTTCTTTCTCTGACACTTTTCACTTCATAATGGAACCCTTAATCTATCTCTTGAGACAGTCGAACATCTATTTTTAACTTTACACTGATGACACCCAGCTAAATATGAAAGTTATGTCACCGGAGGTTGTAGTTGATCTCGCAAAGACCCTAAAAGACCTTTAGTCATGGATGTCACTCCATTATGACTCCATTATCTCATTCTGAAAACCCAGAAACATGAGTTAGTTGTACTCTTCTTACATCACAGTGCAATCCTAGTGCAAACCTTGCATGTTTCTGTCAATCTGTTTGCCTGTAACTAAATAATGCTGCTAAGGAATATGGCACATCATGCTGTCTATTTCAAATTTTCTTGCTCCAAAATCTACTCAATCTGCCACTCAATTTGACCCTCCATTGGCATAATATCCAGTGACTTTCATAATTAAATATGTAATATGTTGCCAATGGCAGTGTTATCCACACGTGGGGATTTTATCTTTTTTGTTGTTAGAAGCTACTATGTGTACACCCTGTGGATATATGAGATGTTTTACCATTAACCATTCATTTCATTTTTTTCAGCCTCCATTTTTTTTCTGAATCCCAATGTAGCTACTGTGAACTGCATTGTGTGGTATATAACTTACTTCAAGGATGGGTGGTGTGACATTGAGCCTGGTTGGAACTTCATGGGAAATGAAAGATTTCAAAAAACATCTCTTCACCCTCTAACCCTAGATGTCTACCATCACCGTATATGGTTTATTTGTCTTTCTATGTATGTGGAGCTCACACATTTTGTGTACATATTATTGTTAAAAATCACCATTTTATATGTCAAAATCGATAAATTTTTATATTTATGATTAATAAATTACAAACCAAACTGGTCTGACGTATGGTATGGTGCCTTCATATCATAAAGGTACTGTTTCTATTTTTAGATTTTGGGGAAGTGTATGTTGATTTCCGTTACTAGTATCCATCCTTGGATTCTTCGCCAAACTTATTTAGTTACTCAGGGACCCTCTTTATGTACGTGAATACCATCACAGTAGCACCTAGCTAGTTAGAACCCGAATGCCTGCTATCACATTCACCTTTGCAAGCTACCGTCCTTGAAGGCTTTCTTCATCAGTGTACAAGGTAATGCTTTACAAATAAATATAAATAAAATAAAATAAGATACTACAGTAGATGTCATGGTCGAGTGTTCATGATTTCTTTATCATCCCAGCTTAATAAAAAGACAGCAGTGCCAGTTAGCACGGTTACCTCATTCTCCCATATACTGCAGAATGTAGCCAAGCAAACAGTTCCCCTTTCCACATTTCTCTTCATCACAATTGTTTGGTCGTTTTCAGGTTTGGTGTAATGGTACTTGCACTCTGTAAACCTTGTGCTATATCAGTCTAGTCATGGAATCTCCAAATTCCAGAAAGGAAGGGTATCAGTTTTTTCCTGGTAGCTGATTACCTTCGGGTTACCTTTTGGTGATCACTGCCTCGATCCAAGGGTGAAGGCCGGCATTCATCGAGTGTTTCCAGCGATACCCGTGGTAGAGGTTTGGTTGCCCAAATAAGGGTGTGTTAGAATTGACACACTGAAGGGGTTATAGAGGATATACAGCCATGAGGGGACCATGAGGAAGACAAGAGACTGAGCTTTCTGAATGTTATCAGCAATGGCATCTGCACCTTATTATAGAACACTGCAGACTCTCTTAACCTTCCAAACAGAACATCAAAAAAGTTTCCAGATAAATAGAACTAAAGGATAATAACAAAAGGACAGATTTAAAAGAACGTTCCCTGCAACGTTTCCAAACAAACGCTTTACTACTGTATATGATAACAACGTTATGAAAAGTAATTATTAAACATTTCTCTTGAATTTGAACGAAACATTAAACCCATTTAGTATTCACTTAAAGTGTTTAACATTTTCCCCACAAATCTAGAGAGACAAAAACGTATAAATCAAACAAAGCTACCTCCAGTAACAAAAGTGACTACAGCACCAATATTCGAGGAAGTCGTAATGTTGATTCTTTTTTTTCTTCCTAACAGTCCAAAATGCACCGGGCCCTTTAAAAAGATTTTGCAGTTGTTTACTATTATAATATTTCCAGATTCCACGACATAGCCAGGGCCTTCTTGGCTTACTCTTGAAAGTTATGAGTAGGCCAGAAGCACAATAGGAGTTACTCAGACACCAATCTTTGTGCATGGGGCCCAGTAACTGGTGTTTAGCATTGGCATGAAGATCCTTCTCATGTCTGCATTTGGGGACCGGAGCCCAGCCTGGTACAACCAGCTGCAAGCAAGGGTGAGAGCAGAAAGCAAGACTTGGATGTATCAGCGATCACCAGTGCCACTTACATAAAAACTGTAAACTTCGTACTTGTATAGAACAACTTATACCCTGAGGCCTCTAGGCACTGTACGCATACCGCTGTAGAACCCTTCCTGGCTTTTCCCTGTGAAGTGCCCACTCCTGAGCACCCCCAAGGTGAAGCCAGGCATCCAAGCGCTGCTGGGGCCATTGTGGAGGTTAAGCAAGCTATTGCCCAGAGTTGCAGAGTGGGACCCATGATTAGATTAGGCACCGAGGCGAGAATTATCAGGTCCGAGAAAATTGAGCCCAGGACCCACCGAGGTGAGAATTGAAGCCTGGTTCCGGGCTAGACCTCTGCATCAGGGTCTGCCGCTCTAACCATTGAGCCACACTTCTCCACTCCATACTCTATGCAACCATAGATGGAAGTACACATCAAGCAATCCACATATAAATCAGGGGACTTTCCATTAGAATGCAAATCCCGGCTGCACCCTATTTCTACGTCTGTCATCTATAGAGAGCCATACATACAGATTGTCTGTGAAGCTATGTTGATCTCCAGCGCCTTCCCCTTAAGCCTACGTCTAGCCCATGCACACTGATTAATCGCGGGTCTCCCTTCATTCCCTTTACACTGTTATGGTACAGAACTGGAGATAGATAAATATATATTGATGACAAATACTGACAATCAGTTTCATCAAATGTGCTCATTGTCGTACCCTCTGCAACACCAACAGCCTGCTTCATTTCCAGGTCTCTCTTTTCTTTTACATCGTGCTACCATTTCATATCCAGAGGCACAGATATACGGGAATGTTGAATAATTATGACACTCAGAGCAAGTGCATTCTCATCATGTCACAAACAAGAATTCATGAAACATACATCAGCCTTCAATTTCGTTCCTGGATATAAGCGTTCTTTCACCAAATCAGATTGCATGCAATTTCTCTGAATCAGGCGCTTGCAATTTGTTTGATTTTCTCACACTTATTATGCAGCATAATTCGTGTGTGAAAAACAATTTCTTCAGCAATTGCTAAAGCACAAAATATAGCCTAATTTATGCTTCAGCTTTTGCTGTTGCAAGTCTAGAATTGCTGCAGTAAAAATCTGAGGGAGCCAATTATTAAGAAAAATGCATCACAATTTGCTAAATGCCAAGGGGGGAAATCAGGAGGTCCTCCAGGATGTAATAGTCTCTAAGATATTTAAAAAGATTCCTTTGGTGCAGACGGTCTGAGCGACTTGTGCCAAGACGGCAAACAGGCTGGAACTAAGCAAGGGCGGAGGGGTTAGTTGTCCCTTTCACAAAAATAAAGCTGTTGAAAGGGAGGTGTGCCCCTGAGTTTTTTTGGTGAGTGCTCCAGCCCGGTAGATGACAAAGGCAGTAATTGACCAAGCACGGCTTTGGGGTGAGGTTTTAGGGGTTAAGTGGGATGTACACAATTGTGCTGCCACCTTTATCAAGGACGATTTGATGGCAGTGATTTCTTTTAGCAATTTGGAGCCAGTTATTAGCCGTTTTGGTGAAGTAAGACAGTTTAGTGGCTGTACTGCAGGGAGTCAACAGTTTAGAGGAAGCGTTGTGACTTATCAGGGAGGCTGGCAGAGAAGATTAAAGGTGCCTGGGATGTGGGAGGAGAGGAGACCAGGCCAGTGTGTCTTTTGTGCAGACTGGGATTCGGGGTTGTGGTGGCGGCCCTGGAGTACGCGCTGCCACAAGAGAAAGTAAATAAAAGTTAGGCATGGGTAAAAGGCACGGGAATGCACTCCTGTCTAAGGTCCTCATAGGACATTTGCTGGTAAAATCAGCAGAGCATGCTGTCAGAACAAGGAACTCACTGGTAGTTTTGCAGGCAGCGCTCAGCCTGCTGGAGCAGGACAGGCTGTTTTGACCAAAATTGTAGAAGGAAAATGGGAAGGGCAGGTTGATATGACAATTAAGACGGTCAGGGAGGCTGGGGCAGGAGCTTGCATAGGAAAGAGTGACATTAAGGCGGATGCCCAATTGTTGCAAGTGTGCCTGGGCGATTTTGAGTTCCTGGAAATGCAACTAAAAGGCCAGTAGTTTGTAGATAAAGCACTGCCAATGGGATGTTGGGTATCCTGCACCATGTTCGAAAAATTCAGCTTTTTTTTTTTTTTTTAAATGGTTATTTACGTTTACAAAATGGATTACGGCAGTTAGCTATTATTTGAACAATGTTTTCTTTGTTGGTGCTGCCAATTCAATTGACTGTCAATGGATACTGGTAAGTTTTTAAGGTGCTTATGGCAGACCCTAGGAGCTCAAGTTTGAACTTAACTTGGTGTTATCGTTTTTGGGTATTGACATTGATGTGTTTAGTGATGTGCAGGTTCTGTAAGGCTACTGATGTGTCACTTCTTCATCATAGTGGGGGGTTATCAGCAGGGGTATGGGTAGACTCGAAGATGTGGAGAACATTTTTGCAGCAATTTGATGGACTTTTCCTGTGGGGATTCAGTGAAGAAACAGAGTTGAACATTCTCATTTATTCTGATGAGGCAGGGGGAGCAGCTTTTTCGCTTTTTAGCCAAGGCAAGTGCTGCATTGTAAAATGGTGAGAAGCTTGGAAGATAGGTCACAGAAATATGATATTCTTAGAGTTTTTTCAGTTAGTGGTGACATTGGTACTGTGGGGCACAAAGTTTCCAAGTTTCCAAACAAGAAGGTGCTATTCCATGTAAACAATATGCCAGTAGTCAATGTGGTTAATGGACATTCTGCAAAAGATCTGAAGGTGTTCAAGTTTTTAAAGGTGCTTACTTTGGGTTGCTTGAAACATAATGTAATTTTTATAAAGCCAGACATGTCCAAGGAATTAACAATGAAATTGCAGTTACATTATCTTATCCGCAGTGGAGGAAGCTCCGTAGGCTGGCATTGGGAGCAGATGAATAGAAAACGCAGATGCTGCAGAGTATTTGGCAACTAAGGAAATACGGATATAGTGGAGTTGGTGCTAGACTCATTGGTGATGTCAATGGGAAAGCGCACGGACAGGCGTGGAAGTAGTTCATGGGCACAGAGGAGGACTTATAAAGAAGAGGACAAATGAAGGAAGATGGAGGATGTGGTACATTTCAATATGTCCATGATTGAAAATGATTGGACCGTGATTAACAAAGGCAGATAAGTTAGCTGACATTGTAGTCTATGGTAGGTTTCTGTGGTATTACACGCCACCAGTGGGGCAGGTGGAGGCTGGGATTTTGGAGGGTTGAAGCAGACAGAACTGAAATGGTGGCGTAGTTCAGCATCCGTTGGAAGGTGATGGCCGTGTAACTCAAAGATTGTTTGGATGAGGGCACTGTTTCACTAAAAATGATGCAGATGATATTTAGGGTCTTTTGAGAGTCAGAGCTGTTGGGATTTAAAGATCAGGGAGAGGTGAGTAGGGAAGAGGTAGAGTGAATGGGGAAAAAGGTCATGATAACTTTGCAAAAATCAGGTAGTGAAGAGGAAATAGTATTGCTGATAGCCTTCCAGTACATTGGTGGAAGTGTTTCATAGAGGTGGGTATACCACGTGAAGACATGTCTTTTGACATAAGGATAGATCCAGAGGAACAGCATTCCAGCTGCTTGGGATGTTGAGTAAAGCATTGCAGAAATTGGGTTTAACAGGTGAGAAATATTGTGCAGGAATGAGGCAGCAATGGAGGCAGGTAGAAGGGGTTGATCAGGTGACTACATTTAGAAGTTGGGTTGGTGGTCTTCAGACTGGTGTAGGCAATGAGATTGCAAGGAACAGAGAATTTTTGGCTGGTGGCATAAAGTTGTTCTGTTTGCGTTTCAGGTTCTGTATCCAGCCCTTCTAAGGGATTTATAACCATTTGAGTATGCGAACATTCCTTTGTGAAGTGAGCGAAGAAACAGGCAGCAATTGAAAGTCATGGGAGATAACTAGATATCTATGAAACAAGGATACAAGTAAAAGGGAGGAAGCAGGAAAGGGGGGTTGTAATGGCACAAGTTATCACGCACTTGAACAACATTTTGGGCAGGGATGACTGTTTAGATGTTTTCAGAGACTTACCTTATGGATTTGTTGAAGGGCAGTTTATATTCTGAATAATTAACTTTGGACAAAAATTTAAACATGGAGTTTCATCCTGTAATTGAACAAGCAAAATGTTTGTGTCATAAAGAGTTAATCGACCAATCCCTTCTGTCAAATGCATGGGCTCATTCAAGAAGCAAGAAATGTAAGGAAAGGTGAGTCTTTTAGGAATCTAATAGGCCCAGGAATCCTGGCTGCAAGTATTTATTATTGAAAGATGTCCCACTCAGGAATCCCTGCACAGAACTCTTTAAACCCTTTACTTGTCCTATCTTTCCATTTTTGGTGTTTGCCAACCTGACTGTTTATTCTTTACAATTGAGAATCTTAATATTAACTCATAGTTTGTGAATACCAATTTCTTTTTTACATTACACAAGAGTGTAACGTAATATTTATTCATTAGTTAATTAAAAAAACTTACAATATGTCACATTTGCAGTATTCTTATATGAAATATCTCTAATAAACAACGTATTAAAACACCAATAACATGCAAAAACTTTACATGATAAAACCACAATTCATCAAATTCAAAAGAAGATAAAGAAGCCCACTAGGAGTCAGCCTATTAAAGTGCCTTCCCAAATAAAATTGCTCCATCTCCTGTTTCCACTTTGCCTCAGGTACCTTAATTAATTCACAATATTCCTGATGATATTAGCCCCTAGTTTAAAGTAAGACGAGCGTCCCACTTAAGTTTAAAATGTCATATTTCCATTAGGAACACTTTTCGGGGCTTGACCTTGTCTCAAGTTCCTTAATTGTTTCACTCTCTTCCTAGAGGTATTAGCCACTGTTATGAAATAAGTCGAGCTTCCCACTATGAGGTTTGAGGAGCCATGTTTCTGTTAAAACAGATTTCAAGGCTTGACATTGCTGAACCTTAAGTATATCATGACCATCCAGCTGCTAGTAGTGTTACTTAGCCCCTAAGTGAATTAAGCTTGCACATTGTATACATTTAAAATGCATTGTATCTTTTGAAGAATCTCTATACTTAACAGAACTGAGCCTTAATTATTTTGCATATTCCGAATATACTTATGATAAGGACACAGCTTAACTTCGATTGAATACTAAAATAGATTAACACAAGAGTGTAAGTTTCCCTTTGTTAACCAGGCCTTCTGATTTGATTACATTTCTATTCCGAAATTAACAATGGTTAATGTTTTCCAGACTTGTGATCACCCTAATTTATGTGTTTGGGATTGATATCTCCAAAGCCTACATCCCAGTTATATATAATGTGACTCCAAAATTGCAAGCTCTCTCATAGGCTAGATCTATTTAGCTTTTCAGTTCTACCAATGAAAAATCATAGGATTTCAATGTCTATGTTTGTCATGTTTTAGGAAACAAGAGACGGTTCAGCATATTTAGGATGCATAATTTAGATTTAACTTGGTTAGAGTATTTTACCAAGATTTTTCTGTGTTTCAGTGGCAAGATATTGTCTTTAATAATTCTTAATAACTATTTCCAAATCCACTTGATTTAATGATGTTTTGATCTTCCCTTTTCTTTTGCTAACCACAGCAATGTATCTCTAATAAATGGGTTTCCTCCACCCATCGTATCCTATCTGTAAAACAAAGCTATTAACTGGTCGTCATTTTTGGTAAATGCTCCATGCACACAAAATAGCTGTCTATTATTTACATGTAAGAGGAAAATATGGAATGTTCTCAATGGATAGATGAACAGTTCTTTGGCACATTCGTCATTATTTCTCAATCACTGCAATTAGTTTACAGAAGACAAATCAAGTAAAGGGTCAATAGTTGATATCCAGCCACACCCAATAGTCTTAGGAGTTCATGAAAGTCCTGGTAGCAATCTATTAAAAATGGAATAAAAGTAGAAATGATATCATTGGAGCTTAACTAAAAGTAAGCATTAACTTCCTATCACCAATACGTAAATTTATGATATTAGCTCTTCCTTAAACATCTTTAATTTTCTGTTTGAATATGGCTACCATACACATTTTCCCTTTTCTCCTGCCACCATGAAATATTTTACCTACCTAAATTCTTTTTAAGATATCTCCGTCTGCTAATGAATAGGTTTCATTCTACCCCAAAAAACAATGATTATGTCCATATACTTAAAACAGTTAAAGGGATATATCTTACCATTTAATTACTCACAAAGTGCAGAACCCCAGTCCAGCAGCCCCTGCTGTAAGTCCGCTTGTCATGCACTTAAAACTATTTGGTATAAAAAAGGAAACATGTTTTTTTCCTTTTCCACTTTTCTTCCTTTCTTTTCTCTTCTCGTCTGATTTATATAAAAATATTTTACAGTAAAAAAAATAAAGAAAAATATTTTTAAAGAAATAATTTTCTCTTTATTTTCCATTTCTTTTTTACTTCTCTCGTTTCTTTGTTAATCTTATATCAGAATTGTTATCTTTTAGGATTAATAGTAAAAAAATATCAGAACAACTAATGGATTACGGAGAAATGATAATAAATGGTCAAAAGCCAAGACTTACTCTATCTCCAATTTCTCATAATTTCATTTTATTGGAAATGATGGGTTTGGCTCTTATCCAGCCTATAAAATTATCATCTCACCTTCACTTCTCACTTTACAAGCATAAACAACTATTGACTTGTTGACAGTGGACAGTGGATCTTAACTAGGAATCCTTAATATGAGTCTTTTGCCTCATAAGTTAGAGTCTACTGTTTTCTGAAGTTCGACGGTTCAGCTCCAAAAACTAGTTTCTGCAGCATAATCTAGTTTTACCATCTTGGTAGTGAAAAATATTTTTCAAATATAAAGCAAAAAACTAATCTATGATCATCACTCTCAAAACGATCATTGCTGTGGGAAAACCTGTAAAACAACACATTATATTATCCGTTTGTGTCAGGCCAGTTTTTTGTGGTTGGGCATGTTTATGGCAAAACAATCAAATGTAATGTAAGGTAAATTTCTATAGCGCACTATCACCCTACGGGTATCTTGGCGCTGAGGGAATACCTTGTTGTTATAAGCGTGCTTGATCAGTCACCGTAAAAAAGAATACAGAAACTTGGTTAAGGAGAGAAGAAAAACCAGAAGAAATCAGAGGAAGGATCAGAAACATTGCGTCTGGGTATTATTTCTCTCTCAGGAATAACCACGTCTTCAGTTTCTTCCTAAATTGCATTGCATTCTCACTCTGCCTGATGTTGGATGGGAGCTCATTCCACAGTCGTAAAGCCACTGAGCTAAAAGCTCTCCCTCCTGTCCTAGCTCTTTTAAATTTTGGGATGTTGATCAGATTTGTTGTTGAAGGGCAAAGGTTTCCAATAGCAGTACACCACATACATTTTCACTGAAGTTGTTTAGGGTCCAGACCATGTGCTGCCTTTAAGACAATACAGAGAGATTTAAAGTATATCCTCTGCTGAATCGGTAGCCATTGACGATCTCTTAGAGCTAGGGTTGCAGAAGATCTGCAATGCAGATTTAAGGCCTGCTTTGCTACTAATATTTGGATTCTTTACAACTTCAGTATCATGGAGTTCAGGCCTCTAAGACACAGGGAGTTGTAATAGACCAACCTGCTCAACATAACACTCCTCACCACTTGTGTTCTGGCAGAGACTGGTAATAGCAAGAGAATCTTTCGTAGCGCTCTAATCAAGGAAAAACAAGTTTTTTTAACTTGTGAGACTCATTGGAGATTATTATCCATCAGCACTCCCAGATTGTGTACTGTTTTAGTTGGAGTTATAATGCTATCCATAGAGGTAAGCCAGAAATCAGCAGGAAGAGGACAGGCTATTTTGTTTGTAGTGCAAAAAACAACTTCTCTTTTGTCTCCGTTGAATTGGAGAAATTTGTTTCTAAGCCAGTTTGTTATGCTTTCCATGCACTGGTGACATTTATCCATGGAAATTGTTTTATATCCTTCCAGCAAGAACATAAGCTGTATATAATTAGCATAGTACACCAATTCCACTCCAAAGGATTTAATGATGGGGATAAGTGGGCACAGGTAGATGTTGAATAAGATCGGATTAATAGCGGAGCCCTGCAGGACCCCATGAAGGACAGCTGTCTTTCATGATGTAAAAGGTTGAATGCTCACTACCTGGGTCCTGTCCAATAGATATGACTGAAGCCATTTTAATGCTTGGCCTTTAACTCCAATATTTCTGAGTCTTTCTATCAAGATGCAATGGTTCACCGTATCAACTGCTGTTGACATATCTAGCAGCACCAATACGACCGATTGTCCGTTGTCAGCTTGCATTCTCATGTCATCGAACATGGTCACTAGGGCTAGTTCTGTTCCGTGTTCAGGACGGAACTAGAATTGCAGTTCAACCAGTAAATGATTAGCCTCTAGGCAGTGTGACAGAGACTTACTCACTACTCGCTCAACACTTTTTACTGGTTAGGGTAGTAAGGAGATAGGTCTATAGCTAGACATACTAGAAGGATCAAGTGTTGGTTTCTTGAGTAGCGGGGTCACTATTGCATGTTTCCAGTATTCTGGGACCTCTCCACCCTTTAGTGATTGGCAGCATATCTTTCGCAACCAAGGAAAAAGTTCCCCCTTAAATTCTTTCCCCACCCTCTGAGGGAGGGGATCCAGTGGTGACCCTGAGGAGACGGTCAACGCTGTATTATTAAACATTTCCTCCAAAGGCAATTGGAAACACTCTAGAGTAGGCTGATGGTTACTATCTAGGCTCTTGTTCTGTGTCTCCAACGGTTGGCCCCAGTAAATCATTCTCCACCTTCATAGGTGCATTATTATCACTGTCCGCTCCAGTCTGATTCTTTGAATTAAGGCCGTCGATAATGTTATTAATCTTTTCATTATAATAAGTTGCCAAATCATCACATAGCTTTTGTGTGGCTGCCATCTTATTACTTACACAGGCTGGTGTAGAAAGGTCCTTTACTATATTAAGATGGTCTTTGCAAAGTATTCAACCTTTGATCTGGCAATTGCCTCCTTGTACTTATGCAATTGAGTATTATACTTTTTTTGTCTATTCATCATATATCCGCCTCAATTTTCTTTCAGCCAATTTGCTTTCCTTCCGCTGTAGCCTCAAGAAGAAGGTTTATCTATGTTTTTCAGCCTCTTTGCTTGAATTCTTTGATCTAGGATTTCGTTTATTTGAGCGCAGGAGGTTAAATAATTTTCACCCACTGACTTTTTTGAGTCAAATAAGTTTTCCTCTGTAAATAGTGGGACTTTTTTATTTATTTATAATTTGGGCCATTCCCTACCCTGCCGAAAATTCCCAGGGCAAGTCCCTTTCTTATTTGCTCTAGGTAGCACCAGCAGAAAATGGACTAAAGAATGATCAATACAACATAAAGGTAGTACTTCTACCACTCTGGCTTCCATAGGGTTGGATTCTAGCACTAACTGTTGCATATTGAGACTCTGATATGTTTGTGCTAGATCTCTCAGAGCTGAATTCAAGTCCCCCTCATCCCAGAGGTTAAAATCACCTAATAGACTCAGCCTAGAATGAGTAAGGGCCCGATGTAGGTGTCCATTACCGGTCGGTAACGGCCGAATTCGGCCGTTACCGACCGGTAAATGGGTCATTGAAATGTAGGGGACCATTTTTACCGAATCGGTATTTTTACCGATTCGGTAAATCTCACATGTAGGTGGCACTGCAAACAGTGCCACAGGCCTTTAGGAGTCGGTATTTTACCACCCAATCCAATTGGGTGGTAAAATACCGAATCCAGGTGTGCATGCACATCTGAGCATGCACACCTATGCCATGTGACACACAGACATGCCCTTAGGGCATGTATATGTGCCACATGGCACACATGCCTGTAAATGGGGTGCCAGAGGGTGTCAAAGTGACACCCCCTGCACCCTTGCAAAATTCGGTATTTACCGATTCGGTAAATACCGAATCGGTAATGCCCATTGATTCCTATGGGCTTCAATACCGATTCCTTCTGATTCGGTAATTTTATGAATAAAATTACCTACATCTACCACTTCTTAAATACCGATTCGGTATGAATCGGTATTTAAGAAGTGGTAAAAAAGATTTATCTACATCGGGCCCTAAGTGACATATTGTACACCAAGTCAATCAGTGCCTGGAAATGAGAACTCTGTCCCGTGGGTGGTCTTTAGCACATAATGCATGTGAATACCTGTCCCTTATCCTCCTTGGGGGAGAATCCCAAAAGTTCTACACCCTCAACCTCGTCCATTTGAAATGGAGTAAAATTCTATTTCCCTTTAAATATTACTCCAACTCCTTTCCCATGCGTTCGGGTTTCATGGAAGGCTTTATATCCTGAGGGACAAGCTAGCCCTAGTTCCACTGTAGAATAACTTTGAGTCCATGTTTCCATAATAAACAAAGCATCAAAACTCCAGGAATGCATAAAAAAATAGGTGAGTCCCATTGTAAAAACCCTGCATCAATCCTTATGTCTGGTCTGAGCAGGCATAAGGATTTTGATGCAGTTAATTCATAGAGTGACGCAGTAAAAAGTCAATCTCACTGCGCCACGTTTACGTGGCATTTTGCGTGGGAATGCCTACCCTGCATACATTATACCTGGCACTACAAACTGACACAATAGATACAATGAGTCAGTTTGTAGATAAGGAGCAGTGTGAATCACTGATTGAGTCGCAGCTGCATCAAAAAAAGTGATACAGTGGCAGTTTAAGGGGCTTGTGAATGAGTTCTCATGTTTTTAAATCTTTCACTCTTCACTTTATATATGTAATTTCGTCTGTCTGGTCTTCCAAGCATTAGATACCTAGTTCTACTTCCGTAATCCTCACATGAAATTGCTTAATCTCATCTCTCAGTTCTTGAAAAAACTCATTCAGAAAAGAAATCTGGTATCCACTTGTGAGAAGGCATGATCATTAGCTGCTATTTGCAATAAATGAGAGTGTATTGTGAGACACATCTTAAATCATTCCTTTTGATTCTTGTGCAAAGCAGTTATTTTGTATTTTTGGTGAAGTAGAAGGAAAGATAGGCTTTATTTTAAATGAAATACCAAACACACATTACTAGATGTACGCCTAACCTTGGGGGTGACTTATGTTTTTTAATTCACAAAGCTTTCTAAACGTACTCCAGAGTACCGCAGAAGTACTTCTTGAAAACTTCTGTGAACAGGGTCGGCTCTATGGCGGTGCGACCAGTGCCACTGCACTGGGTGCTGACTTCGCACGGGGGTACCTGTTTGCTTGTTTTTATTGTGCTTTTAAAGGACCAGCTTCTGCATTCCTGGCCTCCAGCAATTTTCAGGCAACAATTAATATGTCAAGAAAACCTCAGTGATTAATGTTCTTCCAGGCGAGATCGGAGTTTTGTCTAGTAGAAGTTTTGACTCCTGGAAGTTTTGATGAATGGTAAGGTAGCACAGAGGGTTAATATGCTGCAAAGAAGATGTACCAGGCAGATCACAAAGGGAATGTAATGTAAATAGGTCAGTGGATTACCGCTTTTGTTAAAGACTTTCTTTTGTTAGTTGCTGTTTACAGTGAGCTATTAGCTGTCAAAGAACTACCAACAGACTTCAAGGTATAGATTAGAGTGAATAGATTTTTTCCCCAGACTTTCCTTATTCTAATGCTGCAAAAAGTTTTCATTTGGGTCCAAATCAATTCTTGTTATTAAAGAGAGCCACAATCCATTGTGTTACATTTTAAATTCAGAGTTTGTGCTTCTCCACACCAGGTACTCTCAATTATACAGCCTACCTGTATGGATAATATGTGAATCCACCCCTTGTTGTTCTCTGACTTATGTAACATTTCCTGTACACTGATTTACACACCTATGATTGATTTACTAGAACTAACCCTTCTCTGCACGCCGAGAAACGCCGACTTCGCCGACGCCTTGACCTGGGAACTGCCACTCGTCTCTGCGGCCTCCCCGTGTCCCAGGAGGGATTGACCGCCGAGGCCTGCGCCAACATCTTGCAGCACCCGCTTCGCGGGTGCCGCTGCGCGGCGCTAAGGCGTGGGGTCGAGGCTGCAGGACATCACCCAGCAACCAGCACCGGGAGGAAAAAAAGACCAGCGAAAGGTAACTGGGGGCGTGTGAGGCAGGGACTCCATTGACCAGGAGTCCCCGCGCTGCACAGGTGTGCACGGCCGCGCCCCCAGCAAGCCACGCCCCCGGCCGCAACACCCTCTACAAATAGAGGGCGGCAACGCGTAGCGGGACGCCGAGCGAAGCCCGGGCAAAGGGCGGGCCCTCTGTGGCCCTCAGGGGCCAGAAGAGGCCGGGCTGGGCCAGCTCCCCAAAAATTGCCCCTTCAAAAGCCGTTGTTATCTGTCCCTCGGTACCTAGTTTGGCTACTGATCATCCTTATCGACACAAGTTACAGTCGGTTGCTACTACCCAACACAGCACCCCTTGCAATGAGGAAACTTGCTAAGAAGACCAGGATGCCCACCCTAAGATCGAGTACAAAAGCCAAACTGGATCACCCACCACCCCTACCGACTCTAACTGCCATCGACAAAATGCTTAAACAGACCATAGGGGCGGTTTCCGATGCCATAGCTAACACTGAGAGAAGAATGTCTCTACCACCTGTAACCATCATCCAAGATACCCAGGAATCACTCTTTAACCTCTCAGAAACCTCTGATAACTTGGTAGAGGAGACCTACACCAGCCGGCCCATAACCCCACCATCTTTTGCTGACCTTCCTTGTGCCCAGGCGACCGCTGAAACCAGCAGGGACAGACCTGGTGCACAATTAAGCACCCAAACAAGCATCCAAACACCCACTAAGGACGCAGATGCACTACCTGAGGAGAAAACGCCGCATAGGGATGGCGGTAAACAAGGGAGGAAAAAAGGTCACGCAAAGTCCAGCAATCACAATCTGATCACACCCATCAACCCATCCACACCAGGAATACCATGCTGGATAACCAACATGGTGGCGGACCTGAAATCTGACCTAGAGCACTCTATCACGGTGCTGCTAAAACCCCTCATAGCAAAAATAGATAGACTAACATCATTGGTTAACAACAAGGGGATAAGCCCGAAAACTCACCTCGTGCAGGAACGAGATTCGACAAAATCTAAGGTCCCTACTATAATAAGTCTACCAAGAGAAAAGGCGCCTTTAGCACAAAATAGGGCTCCCAAACCCAATAACGCTAATAACATCAGCGTCTTGCAGAAAGGAGCTAAGGAAAAACAGAAGGCTGCCTCTACCCCGCAAGCAGGTAAAAATAAAAAGCAATTGCCGATCGGCAACAATAAACCTCTAACCGGATCTTCACAAATGCTTGAAGATAATAAGGCCTTAACCCCGAAGGCGGACCCTAAGACCCTCCGCACCTCTACCGCGGCAACCACCAACGACAAGAAAACCGCTACACGCTTCAGGACAATTAATCTTCCCCCTGAGGCATTACCATATGTAGTTGTCCTCACAGGAGTGCCCCCATTAAAGGAGGACCAAAGGGAATCACATATTGAATTAAAAAACAAATGTGCACAGTGGTTGCAAACACATAGGCCCCTGCCCCCAAATATCTATGGGGAAATTCTCTCAGTGAGAAGGGGCGAGTGGATTGGCAAAGGCACCAAGACCATCGCAGGGGACATCATCACGGTGAACTTCAGAGACATGGCAGCAGTCAACTTCATCTGCAACGCCCCCCCGAGTTACACCCGCTCACAAATTCACCCGGTCCATCTATCTTACTTCTATCCCCAGGTACCTCAAAGGCCAAGGCAGAACTTCAACCACAACAGAACACCGCACTTGGGTTTCCAATATGGCCCATCCCAATGGCAAAGGCCAAACCCTGCATTCCCTGTATTCCCTATCTATGACTCCTCACTAATGCAATACGCCCATTGGAACAGGTTCAGCACACTTGAAGGGGTGGATTGACAGAGAATGGACCGTTTCCCACCAAAAATCCAAAGCAGGAATGAACCAAGTTTCACACTATTAGGGGCGGAAGAAGGAGCAGCCTCCGGACAACTTGATTTTACGGACCCAGTGTACACCATAGAAGGCAGGAGTATACCACCAAACAGTACCCAGGGTACAGGGGAGGGGACAAATTCCGAAAGAAGTATCGCCACCCACCCCGGGCCGCAATCAAGCCGGGCCGCCGTACCTGCAAAGGGCAAACAGTTAAGTGCATCGACAGGTGAAGGTAGAAGGACTCCCAAGGTAATGATTCACGATAACCTATTAATAGCTACCTGGAACATCGCAGGGCTAGCGACTAAGTTCACATCTCAGGATTGGCTCAGCTACATAAGGAAATTCCATATCCTATGCCTCCAAGAGACCTGGGTCATCGAACCACACGACTATAGCATGGAGGGCTACAAAAGCTTCTTTGTCCCTGCAAAAAAAGCTACCTCAGGGAGAGCGAGTGGGGGGCTCGCGATTTACGTCCACTTAGATATTAATGGCACCTGGTCCAATACCAAATGGGTCACACGTAACCTTCAGGTACTAAGGTTCACCTCACCAAGCTTTTCATTCCTGCTAATGAACTGGTATAACACACCGGCTATCACGGAGAAGGGCGTAGCTATAAAAGAACTTGAAAATTGTCTGAACTTTTTATCTAAGACACCAAAGCCCATGAATTTAATTCTTATGGGAGATTTTAACTGCCACCTCTGCGAAAATCTGTTACCCTCTAATAATGATTGGTCAAAATGTACGATCATGAAAGGCCCACACTTCACCCACTCATCAGAGGGTTGGGACCTAGAAAGACTAATGAAAAGGCACAACCTCACCCAAACCCTGGACCTTGCCATCTTAAACGAGAGAGGAGAACTAACTCCAACATTCAAAGGCAGAGGCTGTCATTCTTATATTGACTTTGCATTAGTTTCTCCTAATTTAAAAAGCCTTATCAGCACAATCCTCATAGAGGCCAGTAGCTTCAGTGATCACAATCCGGTGATCATTAAAATGGAAGGTTTTGTCTTTTCAGCGGAAAAGAGACCGGTCATATTGGAAAGAGCAGTGGACCAGGGTAGAAGAATTAAATGGGCCAAAAGTGATGGGAACTGTTTTTATAAAAAACTCCTATGTGAAGCCTCAGCAGCGATCGATAAATGTCTCGACCCCTGCGTAACTGGAGGTGCGGTGGTGAAGGCATTTGAAGAAATCGCGCAGGTTGTAAATAATTCTCTCCAAACCAAAGGAGCGAATATCAATATTTCTACAAGCCCCCGCTGGTTTGACCCTAAATGCACAAAGGCGCTGAAAAACCTGAAGGTCAGTCTACACGCCCAACCAAGGGACAAAATGAAGGTGGCAAAAAACAGAGCCGAATATAAAAAAGCCGTGAAGGCACGAAAGCAGAGGATACAAAACCAGGCTTGGGAAGATTTAAGGGATGCCGCAGAAAGAAAGGACTCTACCGCCTTCTGGAAAGTGATCAATGCCCCCTGCTTCCAGGACCAAGGGGCCCCAAAAATCTTGAACATCATCTTGCCGGAGCAATGGCAGAAACATTTCCAGAGTTTATACAACCATTCAAACCAAGCACCCCAAGAGGAGTTATCGAAGGCCCACCAGCCCGTTAAACTAAACTTCACCTTAAAGGAGGTCGAATTAGGAATAACCGGACTGAGCAAAAATAAGGCGCCGGGCCCGGACGGAATACCACCAGACCTATTCCTAAGCAAACCAGATCTATGGGCTCCGTTACTCACGAGGGTGCTAAATGAGGCAACGGAGGTAGGCCTCCCCCAGTCCTGGTCAACGGCGACCATAGTCCCCATCTACAAAAAAGGCAATCGGGACGACCCCCAATGTTATCGACCCATCTCGCTCATCGACGTGACAGCTAAGGTCCTGGGTCGAGTCATCCTATCAAGATTGCAAGATTGGGCAGAGGAGCAACAAATTCTCTCCGAAATCCAATACGGCTTCAGGAAAGGCAGATCCACCACCGACCAGTGCCTAAATTTATACCTCCTGATTGCAAAATACACCATCGCCGGGAGGGGGTCAATACATATGGGGTTTATGGATCTCTCAGCGGCCTTCGACCGCGTAAACAGGAGAAAGCTCTGGGCTATGCTAATGGATCTGGGTGTGGATCATTCATTAGTTGACACCTTACAAAACCTACATAGCAATACCTCAGCAAGTGTAAGATACAGCCAGGAAGGAAAAAAGACCGATCCCTTTTTTTGCAATAGTGGAGTAAGGCAGGGATGCATCCTCGCCCCATTCCTTTTCTCCATTTACATTAATGCACTGGAACAGGACCTCCTTAAACTAAAAGTTGATTCACCCCAAATCGGTCATCGAGCTGTACCCGTACTACTTTATGCCGATGATGCGGTTTTGCTCTCGAGAACTCCCCTGGGCCTACAAAAACTAATTGACGGGTTTGTCAAATTTATGGACAAATTGGACCTGGCAACAAACCTGGAAAAGTCCTTCATTATGACATCAGGGAAACCAACAAAAGGATCTTTTACCTATAACATCGGGTCACACAAAATAGACCAGGTCAAGTCCTTCACATATCTAGGGGTGTTATTCGATCACGACCTATCGTTTAAACCCCTGATTGAAAAACACTCGACCAAATTGGCGGCCGCAGTAGGAGCCATCATGGGGTATGGGCAGAGACTAGGGAAATGGTCCCCGGAACAAATCCTGACCTTGTACAGATCCATCTGCTGCGCGAAAGTAAGTTATGGAGCGGAAGTGTGGGGCTTTCTGGGTAAAAAAGCTCAGCCACTCCAGACGGAAGAAAACAAATTCCTACGAAGAATACTAAAAGTCCCACAGAGTGTTTCGGCCCACATTATACATGAAGAGCTGGGAGAACCTTTCCTGGAGGACAAAATTAAAATTAAACCTCTTCTAGCATGGGTGAAGGTATGGACCAACCCCGAGGCGGCCCTAACCAGACAAATCATTGAGGATTGCCTCAAAAGAGACAAAGGCCATGTAATCCCCTGGCTGAATTTTGTTAAAGAGTCGCTAACAGAGATTGGCTGTTCTAAATACTTCTCAGCCCCCGACTCTTTAACTCCGGAGTGCAAAACATTGGTCAAAAAACTTTTCCTCACTCAGCTGAAGTTAACAAGGGCAGAAAAAGAGGGGCTTAAACCTACCAATCTCTCTTACAATAATCTCACACCGAAGCAAGGCATGGAACCTTACTTAAGGGTCATGTACAATGCGCAGGATCGCTATCTCATAACCCGATTTAGAATCAACATGTTACACCACATCCTTGCAGTGCCATCTGGATTTACCCACACAGTGGAGGAGAAGGGTACCTGCGGCTGCGATCATAGATCTCCGCAGGATACCCTTCACTTTGTCTTACTGTGTCCATTTTATGCGACACCAAGACGCAAGTTCCTGGTGGGCATCCTGAAAGAGCTAAAATTTAAGCACGCGAAACTGGCGTTGAGATTCCTACAGGAAGCCGAGGACGCTTTTACCCTATTTTGCACGATAAATTTCATTCGGATCGCAACAAGACTGAGGACTACCAGAGACATTGTCCCTTAATGGAATTGGACATTTAAAAAAAAACTATCCTGGCCCCCACATCAAGTACAAAAATTTTAAACATTCATACTCTTTTAATTGAATATCATTAATATCGCTTTTTAACTTGTGTATGTATATTGTATCAGTGCTTTTATGGTGTCTTTTTAAGAACCGAATAAAGTTTATAAATTGAAATTGATTGATAGTCTCTGTGGAATTTGTGTGTTATGTAAAGTGCTCTGACACCCCGTCGCTTTTATGAGTGACGCCATAAAATTAAATAAATGCATCTGAGAGAGAGTGGTTATGGTCAAAGGGTGGTGGGGATAGAATCCCTGGTGGAGGTGTTCATTGGGGGGGCGCCAAAAAACATTGTCGCACTGGGCGCCACCAGTGCTAAAGCCGGCCCTGCCTGTGAATTCCATTTACATTCATGCAAAGGCATTTCTGCATACCTACTTGTGAGAGAGTGCCTCTTTTTGCATGGTCACCAACATTTTTCGTAGGCTGATGCTGCTGATTTTTTAACTAAGAGCAATGTGGTGCCACTGTTTAGTGCCAAGGGTATGTGCTCTGATGAGTAAAACATGTCAAAATTGTCTAATCCCCAATTGGTATATTTAACTTTTCATTAAGGCAATAGCTCATGTTTCAGGAAAATACACCAATGTTATAGAAAGTTAAATATCTCCTATTGACTGTAATGCCGATTTGTGCCATTCCGTAGACTGACTAGTAAATCATGGCATGAGGCCTACAACTAGGGCCTGGCTGCTCCAGCTTTTACCTCTTCATCCAAACCTGTCAAAATACCTGTTTCTGACATGAAGAAACCCTACTTTTAAATATTAAGAAAGTCTCACTAAATTGGTCATGCAGCCTACAAGATTATTAAGAAAATGGCAAAGTTTAGTTTCTGTGCTAATTCTGTATCGTTGATTTGGAATAGGCTACAGAGAGTGTTCCATCACTGTTTTTAATGTTTACCAAAAATCTAGTTCAAAGTTGAAGTTGTATTTTTGATAAACATTCAAGAAAACGAACTTTTAAAAAGTTATACTTTCCCTGCCTGAAGCCCCATCAGAATAATTAGCAATAGCCTGTCTTCAGCTGGCCTGTCATTGCTGCATTGATAAGGTGTGTGTGATCCTCTGCTCAATCTAAGTGGGAATTCCAAGATGTCTGTCAAAGGCTACCTGCAGAATGTTACGGGTAGCGTACCAGCACGCACGTCACACATGACGGGAACATCGCCATATGGGCCTATGAAGGCAGAAGGGGAAGACACAGAAGAAAACACGGAGGACAAGAAAAAAGAAGAGGAGAACACCACAGAAAGGAAACATTCAGACCAAGGAGAGGTGACGGCAAGACAACTCATGATGGTAACGTGAAGACAGAAAAAGGAGACCGGTAAGTGGAGGACGGGAGACAAGGACCTTACAGTGAATAGACTGCCTGAGATCGGCCTGAAAATGCCAGTGGCCAACACGGCAGCCCCAGAGAAGGAGAGAATGCCAAGACCCAGGTGGGCTGAGGCCAAAGGCAAGTGCCTATTTCTTTTTGTGATCATTCAGTAGGTGGTGGGTAGGAAAGGGAGTGTCTAAACCTAACCACTGAGCACCTATGCAAAGACAAGTGTGATCACTAAACACAGGTGTGGTGGTAGACTTCAAGAATAAAAATTGAGAACCAATATATTTTTTTTAAGGTTACGAACCTTTGCTTTTTAATTTCCCAAAAAGGAGAACCTATAAAGGAAGGAAGACAGCAAGTATTAATATGCCTAGAAAAAGACAAGAAGAAAAGGTGAGACATTATCAGTCTATTTTACTTTTGCCCTGATTCTAAAAAGGACATAGAAAAGTCTGGAATATTTAATAAAAGGCTTTCTGACACCATATTATTCGTTTGGGAATTGACTTTGTCCCAATCCTTACGCTCTCTCCGGATTACAGTGTGAAATAATCTTTTTAGTGCAGACTCAATGGCTTGGACCTGGTAGGATGCTTCAAGTGGAATGTGACAAAGCAACTCAAAAGGACTAGTTAAGGATCATCTAGGAACTTCAATATTTGGAAATGGACCAGTGGGCGAACTTTGCTGCATAGTTTAGTCATAGGGTAGCCTGGAGAATAGGGCTAAGCAATCTCAAAATACACTTTAGCTTCCTGGCTTTAATCTCAGAGGAAGAGCTGGCCCCAGAACCAGTTTGGAGTGGTTGAGTCTTAGGGAACTGCTACTTATCTCAGGCACACACCTAGGTGTACCACCTGCTACTCCAGGGTCAGAGATTTACTGCCAGGATAGACTTTACTGAGAACGATGCACTGTGGGATAATTAGCAATGAGGCAAACAGGAGGTGCTGCAAAAAGGGGAAGGGCTATTCTTGGGAATTGTTTGCCCATTTGTGAGGAAATGTTTAAGAGTCAGCCTCACCCACTTGCTAGTGAATTAAACAAATGTGGCATGTCACCTGTAGCTCCCCAGAATACTGGACCTGTGACAGAACAGAAGAAGACTTTTTTTTTTTTTTTAAATATGTTTATTTGCATATTGTGAAAGCATAGCATGGTATTGGCATCATACAAGTAATAGTGCAATAATGGGTACTATGCGGTATAAGTAAGGCAGACATCGTAAACATTTTCTTTTTTTTGTTGCTTCTATAGGTAATCAAACAAACCCCCTTATTCACCCCGTCTCCCACATCCCTGGCATCCCTCCCCTAATCGCTCCGTGTAGAAAATTAAGTATGTACATTGGTAGTTGGCTACTCCCATAGAAGATAAAGCAGCTTTGAAGCAATACAGTAGACATTTCAGTCAACAATAGGCACAATTGTCAGTATGACGGGTTGCCCAGATGCAATCGTGTCGTGTAGCACCGTGGACGTCCGTGGCAGTTGGCTGTGCATTACAAACAAGTCATAATTCAGATTGTGGGGGATACGACAGTAGACTCATCTTCTCCCGCTGTCTCAAAAGCCCCCAGTAGTGTAAACCAGTCCAGCAAAATCAATATTTTCCTATGGCCCCTTCGTTCCTCACGTTGTAACGCCTCCCCTTCCGCCCTGCTCCAGCGTACAACTTCAGACCTCCACATGTCAGGGTCTGGTGGCTTAGGCGATTTCCATCGCATGGTTATGGTGCGTTTCGCTAACAGTATAGCCAAATCAGCAAAACGTGTCGACACACTCCTTTTGCGCGCCGCCGGGCCCAGTCCCAGTAGTGTACGTTCCGATGTGTATGGCAAGGGGGGTGCACCCGCGGTAGTGAGCTCCTCCCGCACAGTAGTCCAGAAGTAGCCCAATCTCGGGCAGTCCCAGACCATGTGCAGCAGTGAGGCATCATCTGTACCGCACCGGGGGCAAGAGTCCGAAGCGTCAGGGAACATAGCATGTATACGGCGAGGTGTGAGATACGCCCTGTGCAGTATCATTAATTGGATAAATTTGAACTTCGGGTTTCTGGCCACTCTCTTGGGGTGTTGTAGAATACGCTCCCATTCCCTATCTTCGAGCAGCCGTCCAATGTCGGCCTCCCATTTCGCCTTCAAGGGCAACAGAGACATCGCTCTCCCCGCTCTGATGCCAGTAGTCAGCCATCTAGTCAGGTGGCTTCCCGTCCCCATTAGGTACTGCATTGACAGCAGAGGGTTAGTGGGAGGCTCATCACCGTTGTGTGTCCACATCATTGTCACGAAGTGACGTAAACCAGCATATAAAAGGAACGAACCCCCTGGAATGAGGTGTGCAGCCCTGAAGTCCTCAAAGGACATCATGTGTCCATTTGCAAACAGGTCCACAACGTGCATGACCCCTGCGTCGTGCCACGAAGTTAGTCTTTGCGTCGTGAGCATTCCGGACTCCAGTGGAATACCCAGTAACGTGATGGTGGGGGCGTACGTAGTCGCGGAGGTTGTGTACTTAACCGCCCTCCGCCAATATCTTATTGCAAGTCGGAGAAGAGGGGGGGTGTCCCTAGGAAGTTCCGAATGGGGCAAGAGAAGAGTATGGATCCTCCCAGTGGATCGATCCTCTTCCGTCATGTCTATTTCATGTAGGTTTCGGCCTGCCAGCCAGTATGCCAGCCATTGTAGCTGGCAGGCGAAATTATAGGCCCGGAAGTCTGGTACTCCCAGTCCTCCTGTCCCAGTGGTCAGCTGCAATTTGGCAAGTCCTACGCGTCTCCGCCCTGATCCCCATATTAGCTCCGTCAGGAGTGTGTCAAGCGTCTTGAAAAATGGCGCCGGTATTAGGAACGGTAGGTTAGTGAAGAAGTAGATGAGTCTGGGGAGCACCACCATCTTCGAGATCGCTACCCTGCCCATCACGGATAGAGGCAGCGATGTCCAAAACTGTACCTGCGCCTTCAGTGCCCGTATTGCTCTGCCCAGGTTGCCATCTATCATCTCCTCCTCACCTCTGTAGATTTGAATTCCGAGATAGCGGATAGTGGTTTCCGCCATTTGGAAGGTGTATGGCGGGAAGAGCAGCAGTGTAGATGGACCAGTAGCATTAAAGCAATATCCATATGACTTGGGCCCGCTAATCGTCAGGCCCGACAGTAGCCGGAAGTCCTCGAAAAGCGCGGGGAGTGGGTCCAGGTCACCGTGGACATCACGGAGGTATAGGATTATATCATCCGCATACGCAGATACCACATGAGTTTTCCCGCCTCTCTGAATGCCCCGGTGAGGTGCTTCCCTACGCAGCCGACAAAGGAGCGGCTCGAGTGCCAGAACAAAGAGGAGCAGAGAGAGCGGGCACCCTTGTCTGGTGCCTCTGTAGATAGCCAAGGGTTCAGAGATACACCTGGACGTACGCACCCGTGCCGTGGGTTGGGTATACAGCAATCGGATCCATGCAATATATTCCGGAGGTAGCCCGAACTTTGCAAATGCTGCAAACATGAAGTCCCATCTGAGGGAGTCGAAGGCTTGCTTCAAGTCTAGGGAAATACAACCCTCCCTGCTCACGTCACCTTGGTCTCGTGGCATCAGTTGGGCCAGCCTACGAAGGTTCATAGCAGTACTTCTACCAGGCACAAACCCGCATTGATCGGGGTGGATCAGCTGGGGGACGTATTGCGCTAATCTAGTGGCCAAAATCTTGCTCAGTATTTTGTAGTCGGTGTTAAGTAGGGACAAAGGCCTGTAATTAGCCAGTTGCATACCGTCCCTACCCGGTTTCGGGAGAGAAGTTATCAACGCCTGTAGGGAAGTCTGGGGGAGAGTGGCAGTCCACAGCGCCTCTTGGTAAATAGTCAAAAGCCGTGGAGCAAGTATGTCAGTATATGCCCCATAAAATTCGACGGGCAAGCCGTCCGTCCCAGGGGTTTTATTTCTCGGGAGGGCACGTATTGCCTGTCTAATCTCTGCTGCTGTTATAGGACGTTTCAAGTCGTCGCTCTGCCTAGCTGTCAGTTGGGGGAGATCCAATCCTTCCATGAAGTTCTCCAATGCTACTTGTGATACAGGCTTATGCCAGCCATACAGCGTAGTGTAGTATTCCTTAAACGCAATGTTAACTCCTAATTGAGTCGAGGTCAGCGTACCCCCCTGGTCCACTATTTCCAATACGGGGAGGTGTGTCGGGGCGTCCCGGATGATGCGAGCTAACAATGGTCCCGACCTATCAGCTTGCGTGTGTTGTCTGGCAGTGTGTTCTCGGTAGTCCAGTAAGCGTAAGTTCTCTAGCAGCTCAGCGTGTCTAATATGTGCTTCTTGTAGTGGTGTAAAGGGTACGTTTGTGCCCGCCGCCTCCCGCTCTAGCATGGCCAATTTACCCCCTATGTCCTTGAGTCCATCAATCACCTCCCTTTTCATACCCACCCGGATGGCCATCGCCTCTCCCCGTATGTACGCTTTAAACGCATCCCACTCAATGTGTCTAGAGCTAGCTGTATTAGCATTTGTACCAAAATAGGTCTCTATGGCGGACGCAATTGATGTCTTGAAAACAGCGTCCTCTAGCAATTCAACAGGTAAACGCCACGTCGGGATCGGCACTTTACTCCATTGTATCGTCAGTTCTACAGGGTTGTGGTCTGAAAGCGTCTTTCCCATATGCTGTGCCGTGAGGATTGCCCCCAACAGAGGGCGGGAGCAAAACACCCGGTCAATTCTGGTGTGCAGCTGGTGGGGCGGGGAAAAGAAAGTATACTCCTTGTCAGAGGGGTGTTTATTGCGCCAAGCGTCCATCAGGTCCCACCCTTCGGCCCATTGCGTCAGCGCAGCCGCCTGTTTCCTACTGTCTGCGGCATGTAGTGGTGGATGTGATCTGTCTAACGTAACATCTAGCACAGCGTTAAAATCCCCCCCAACAATCCAGTGATATCCCGCCCAATCCACTAACACATCATTAAGACTGGTTAGGAAGTCTGACTGCCCTGAGTTGGGTGCATAGACACATCCGAGTACAACAGCAGTCCCATCCAGCATACCCCTCACCAAGACATATCTCCCTTCCTTATCAATTCCCTGCTCCATAGGTTGAAAAGGTACAGAGTTGCGGAGCCAGACAGCCGCCCCCCTCGAAAATGCAGAGTAGGACGTGGCGAAGAGCTGGCCCTTCCATTTCTTGGACAGTTTTGAGGCCTCAGCAGTGTTCAAATGTGTCTCTTGGAGGCAAGCTATCATGGTCCCTCTTCGGTTGAGTTGTGCCAGTATTCTATGTCTTTTATGGACAGAGCCCATGCCCCTCACGTTCCAGGTGCACACAGTGTAAACATTAAGTGGCCCCATGACTGATCGTGTACTGTGTCAGTGATGTGCTCGTCGGTGAGCAAGCCAATTGTATCCTGCGGTAGTGGGAGAGTGCCAAGTAAACGGTTAACCCCTGAACAATGAGGTCCCCAGATAAACAGACCTGGGGTCCAAACCTCGGTACCCAACGTGGGTAAAAGTCAAACAAAACCATGTTCATACGATGGGGGGTATAGTCAATGCAATGCCGATCAGTGCTAGGCCGTGGTGACATAGCAAGCCCTAAGCAGATTTTAACCCTTTAGGCCACCCACCTGATCGTGGCCAGTCATGCCAGGCATACAGTTCATACATTACCACCCAGGCAGTGTTCAAGGCGTCGGTGTCAGAATTCCGCAGCCATTTGCGCCGTGATCTTGGGGAAGAGCTGCAGGCTGTCCGCCGATCCCGAAACCTCAGTGCGGGTGCCCGACATGCTGGCAATGTCCCCCGCCGTGTCCGCGTCGTGAGCAGCCAGCGCCTCCTCCGTTAGTTGCACCACCTTCAGGTTCCCTTCCAAAGTGGTCGCCGTGGCCTGTCCAGTCGGGGGGTCCTTATCTTGGGGGGCTGGGCCAGTGGCAGCAGTAGTGCGTTGTCGGTTCGGTCGATGACGTCGACCGCTGCTCCCACCCTCAGCGAATGGGTCCTGCGAGGTGGTCGGCGTTAGCGTTACCTCCATCCATTCCTCCGCTTCTTCCGGTGTGTCGAAGAAGTGCGATTTGTTGCCATGTAGAATCTTGAGTCGGGCGGGAAACAGGAGGGCATACTTCAACTCCCGCTCTCGAAGCTTGCGTTTAACTCCCAGAAAGGTGGACCTGGCTCTTTGTACCGTCGGTGTAAAGTCTGGGTACACCGACACAGTCTTGTCCTCATAACGGATTGGAGCTTTCTCCCTGGCAGCACGCAGGACTGTGTCCCTATCTTTGTAGTTGAGGAGGCGAGCAATCAATGGACGCGTTGGCGCTCCCGGTTGAGGCGGTTTAGATGGCATCCTGTGTGCCCGTTCCACACTGTATAGGGCCGTCAGATCTTCCGGGCCCACCATCTGTTTAAGCCAGTCTTCCACGAATTGGGTAGGGTTCCTCCCCTCGCTGCGTTCCGGAATGCCCAAAATGCGGACATTGTTGCGCCGGGCTCGCCCTTCCGCATCGTCCACCTTGTCCCAGAGTTGTTTGAGCTGTTTTTCCATGCCCTCGATCTTTGTAGAGTGTTCCGTCTGCTGGGGTATCAGGTCATTAAGTGCTATCTTCTGTTCCGATACCCTCTCTGCAAGCTTGTTGTGATCAGCTCGGAGCAGGGAGAGGCCCGTCGCCATGGTGTCCATTCGCGATTCAAGCACTTCCCTTGTAGCCCTGATTTCGTTTAGGATAAGGTCCAGTTTGGCGTCTTGCGATCCCTTCCCGGTCGGCGGGATAACATCTGCGTTTGAGGAGGCCAGTGGGTCCTCCGAACCGGTGGACTGCATATCCGCCGAAGCGCCCCGGTCCTGGGCCCTGCCCCTGTGCCTCCCCATAGATCTGGTGTGCAGGGCGCCGCTGCGCTGGGCGCACACACTCGAAGCAGTCCTCACCACGTGCCAGTGTGCAAAGGTCGAGGGGTCTGGCAATCCTGGCAGCAGGTAGTCGGCGAGGAGATGGGATACCAATGTTGTAGGTGCCTGTGCAGAGGTAAGGAGCCTGCCGGGCCCGCAACGAGTATAGCGCTCTAGGTGGGTGCAGGCGTGCAGCGTCGGTGATCGGCTGCGCCACAGTGGGACAATTGGGGTGGCGTGAGTCAGCTCAATCAGGATTAATACGCTGGAGGGCAATGCAGCATGAAGGGCCCTCCGCAGTTTTGCTCAGCAGTCCCCACAGTGGTGTTACAGGGCGCAGTGACCCACCACACAGCGCAGGATAGTTCCTGGGTCCGCTATTTCTTGCTTGTAGACTTACTGGGTGCCCTGCAGTGTCCCTCCGCCGTTGATCATTGTACGTGCCCTCGTGCGCCGCACTCGGCAGCCCGTCCTGCCGTGTGCTGGGTGGTGGTCCGGCGCCCCGGGGCGCAAAGCAAGATGGCGTCCCCTACCGGGGGTGTGGAGCCGGGCCCCGTCGTGCAGTCGCTGTCCGCCTGCGGGCACACACGGCAGGTCTCAGGGCTTCTCGGCGCCTCCCGATGCCAGATGGCCGTCGCGCAGTGTGTCGGACCCCAGCAGCGCGCGGGCCCCACCGCGGCGGGGTCGCGTCGGCGCACCAACCCGGTTCGGCTGGCAGAGTGGGCCGGGCTCAGCAGTCAGGGCGCCCCCCCCCCGGTGGTTCCAAGGGGGAGTCCCAGGACAGCGAAAGCAGGGACAGGGACTCCGTCGAGCAGCCGCTTTTCGTGCCGGCAGGCACCTCAGAGAGTCCCGCAGCGTCTCGCTGGTCCGCCGCCGTGAGTCCGGGCGCGCCGGAAATCGGGACCGCGGATTCACCCCTCGGCGCAGGCCCAGCCAGCCAACTCCCTCGCGCTCAATCCCGGGCAGCGCCGGAAGGTAGATGTCGGTCGCCGCCGCCCCACTGGCCGCTGCGGAGGGTCCTGGGGTGGAATCCGGGTGAGTGGTGTGGTCAGGGATAAGGATGTGCAGCAAGTATCGTGGGCTACGGACGGAGCTTAAAAACTACACGTCCGCCATGATCGGCGTTTAGCCACGCCCCCTCGAACAGAAGAAGACTTGACCTGTGGTGTGTGACCTCTGTAAAGACATGAAACACTGGACTTGTTTCCACTTGTACCTAGAATTAAAAAGTGGACTCCAAGGGCCAGTTGGCAGGGACATCAAAAGCTGCAAAAGACCTTTTTTCTGGAGACCCAGTGGACCAGTTACCACTTGACCCCTTGCTGGTGGCCTCTGCTGGTGTACATCAATGTCCTCAAGAGCTGTCCCCGAACTTTAGAAGTGACTTAGGGGATCTCCAGGAAGTCTAAAAGTTGGGGCTTCCAAGTCTCTGAAGTGTCAGGAAGATATTGTGGCAAAGATGTCTAATTTTAAGAGTACTTCGTCAGATACAACTTCGGGCTTGCCCCACTGCATGATTTTGAAATTCAAAAAAGAGACCATGGGCCCGATTCACAGAAGTATCTGAGACGAAAGTCTAACTTTACAACTTTCGGTATTCACAAAGGGCATTTACGAAGAGTAAATAGATAGATAAAAAATCATCCTCTCCAGCCTGCCTTTGGTTCTCCTTTACATCATAAGCCCTGAAGCACGCCCAGTAAAATCCCTCGGTTCCAGTCACGTTGGGCTGCCCTGTCGTTTACTGATGAAAAGAAATCAGTGCTGCTTGGATGAGCTTTCTTAATGCGTCGATGAGATTTTTAGAAGTTGTGCTATTTAATATGTCATGAAGATTACTGGGCAATCAACATTGAATAGCTGTTGCAGAAAAAGAAGTGGGCAGCCTTCATTTCTGAATACTTGGCTGGGACGCAAGATGGCCGCACGGAGGGAGTAAGAGGGGCGAGCTCCAGGTCAAGGGATCACTATCGATGTAAATCCCGAGCGGAGCGACCCCACTGCAACTCCTCCCCGGTACATCGACGTCCGCTGCCCCCGGATGCCTCTGGGACCCAGAAATACCGGCGGAAGGGGCAGTTTGATCCGTCAAGAGGGATCGTAGACTCCTTTATAATCTCCTGGTCCCTGCTCGGAGCGCCACCCCGCACCCCCATTCCGCAAGCAGTGAGTGCCACCACCCCTCACTTACCGGGGGGTCAATGCAGCAACGAAGAGCCATACAGAGACGGTTCCCCACTCAGGAGCGGTGCCGAGCCCCGAGCGGAAGTGCCCGGAGGCAGTGCCTTCCCATCTCTTCACCCAAGCACCACTATTTGATTTCATCGAGAGGCGGCAGACCTCGCACCAGAAGGCGGACCTCGCCCCGGTCCCAATGATCTTCACCGACAGGGCTGCCTGGCCCCAAGATGGCCGACCGCCCACAACTGCAAGGCCTACTAAAGCCACAGGTGAGCACAAAGCGGGAAAAAAAGGCCCCCGCTCCTCGAGACCGTTGCCACAGCTAGTGGACCCTAACGTCATCCCACAGGGGCGCCTCCCTCCGCCCTCCACGCTAGTACCTGACACTCGCTCTCAATCAGGGCTGCCTGACCTTAATATGGCTGCCACCAGGGACATTCACTATAGCAGAGAAACTTGACTTATCTCGACCTTATCATTTGAGCAGGGCTCTTGGACCGGCTCTGCCCATTTCAGACTCCTAGACCACCTGCTTTGCCAGCCCCAAGACTTTAACTCTGGTGAGCTAGATCACTCCGGTCACCTAATTGGGCAGGGAAACCAGTCTGACAAATGCACTAACATCAGCGTATCAACTTCTCACAGCCAAGGGACTTCAGAGGCCCTAATTGACAGCGCCTCCCACCAGTACCCGCAGCAGACCACTCACCTACAACCCTCACCTGGCTTCTCTCACCAAGGGACACCTGTCCCCCTCCTAACTCAACACCACCCCGACTTTCGATGCCAAAGCTCGCCCCGGGACACCGTTCTTGCCAGAGCAGACTGCATCTGACTCCTAATGTCCCCAGGACCCCGGCGTTCGCAACCTTCCCCGATCCACTATTCCCGTAGCACATACCCGCTACCTCTACACCGATTCTACCTCTACAGTGATTCTATCAACCCTCCACCCCTCCGTCCTACTCTCCCCCCTACCTGCCCCGGATGTCTCGCCTCCCCCTCAGCCCAGCTAAAATGCCCTGACCGCACAATTGGACACGCATCTCTGCCCCTCCTCTAACCACCTATCTCCCCAAGGGCAGAACACCTTCCCTATAACATTCCCATGCAGCCTCTCCTTCAAAGCAAAAAAACGCTTCAAACAGAATATAATTAGGCTACACCCCGAAACGCTAGTTGTTGACACCTACCACTGCACAACTAGAGGTCAGAGGAAAATGGACTTCATTTTCCACACCAACAGACCTGACGCTTGGGCAACGATCTTCTACTCAACCCTCCCCGTGTCCAAAACCACCTTCACCGAACATAATCGCAAACTTACTATCGCCCCTCTGACCCAACAGTCTCTGACCGGAGACATCTCCATCACCATCTATGAGAATGGCACCATTCTAATTCAGGCGAAAGATGAGAACCTAGAGTTCTTCGACTCCTTCTTCCCCACACTTAAGAGGGCTACCACCCATTACCCCCACAAAACCTGCTCTAGGGAATCTCCAGTAGCCCTTCCCTCCACCCCACCACTCCACATCCCTCCTCCTCCCCCTAGGAATGACTATCCCACTACCAACCGGGCTCATCCTCACCCAGGCTCCCCGCCTCCTCGCACTAAAGGCCGGACAGAACCACGAACAGTCAATCCCAGAAGAACTTTAACCTCCCTCTCCCCCCAGGAAGTGAGTGCTCTCGTCGCCTCGTACGAACTCCCCCTGAAACAGTCAGCCCAGGACCCACTCACAAACTCGAATCTCACCTCTTGGATACAAGTCATCACCGGAGTGGGTAGAGACCCCCCCCCCCGTAGAGCCACTAGACCTCCACTGTTTCTTTCCTCTATACCCAGAGCCAAGCCTGACAAGTTAAAACCGAAAGAAGACCCCCCCATGAACTGCATGCTTATCAACAGCCGGTCCGCAGTCAAACATGCTACGGAAATAGCAGAAGCCATCCTCTCTCATGACCTGGATGTAGCCTTCATCAAGGAAACGTGGCTAAATACCCTATCCCTCCCCATTCTGGACTTGCTGGTGCCATCAAGCTTCTCAATTATCCGCAAAGACAGGCCCTTACACAAAGGTGGGGGCATGGCAATTATCCACAAAAATGACCTCTCCATATCCGAAGCCCCCTCCTGCCTGTACAGCTCCTTTGAATGCCTGTCGGTCAACATAAAATCTCACTGTCAGAGCTCACGGCAATGCCATCTCCTATACCATCCCCCAGGCAATTCCAACGAATTTAGAGCTCACCTCTCGGACCTCATCACCCAATCAGCACCCAACAGTGACAACAGTTTAATTCTAGGCGACCTCAACCTAAGATGGAATGAATCCAATCACCCGCTGATTCAATCTCTCAACACCCTTCTACAAGACAATGATTTGATCCAACACTGCTCAGAGGAAACACATTACAGAGGAGCGACCCTGGATGCCATCATTGCGAACAAAAATGCAATCTCGATTGATCACATTATCCCGGTGGACTGGTCAGACCACCACATCATTCTCTTTCATATCATTCAGCCGGCCCTATCCCTCCCACCCACCCAAGCCCCCCCTAAGTGGGTTTGGAACACTTCCAGAATCCCCCGAGACAAGCTAGAAGAAGGTCTCAGCACACTCCTCCCGAACACGACGGAGTCCCTCTCAACCTCAGATCTCACCTCGCTCTACCATTCTAACCTGGAGCTCGCCCTGGACCAGCTCGCACCTCTGAAACTAAAAAAACCCAGAAGCATCCCCTCTAGGTCTTGGTTCTCTACTGACATCAATGAGGAAAGAAGACATCTAAGTGCCGTGGAAAGAACCTGGGGGACCAACCCCACCGCCCTCCATCAAGACCAACTCAAGACAGCACGCAAAAACTATTACACCCACATCAAGAGCAAAAAGTCATCCTTCTTCTGCTCCGCCCTAGACAGTGCCAAAAACTGCCCCAAAGAACTCTTCAACATCATTAGGAACCAAACCTCCATCCCTAAGGCAGCCAACCTAGTAGCATCCAAGACCCAATGCGAAAACTTTGCAAGCTTCTTCAATGAAAAAATCGCCAAAATTGATCGCTCATTCAGCACGAGCCCTGCACCCAACCACAACCCCCCAGTAACACCGTCTATCCTCTGGACATCCTTCCAGCCGGTTAAGGAAGAAATGATAAGCAATCTTATCGCCGCCGCTAAACCCTCATCTCACTCCCTCGATCAACTTCCCTCGAGACTGACTAAGGATTTGAAGCTCACTCTAGCCCTTATCTGGGCCAAGATCATCAACAGCTCCTTGAACGATGGCTTCATCCCCGACTGCCTTAAACTTGGTCAAGTCACACCACTTCTGAAAAAACGTGGCCTTGATCTCATGGACTTGAACAACTTTAGACCGGTCTCTAACCTTCCGTTCCTAGCCAAAATTCTTGAAAGATGCGTGCTTTCACAATTAAACCGACATCTTGAGAATTCTAATCTATTAGACCCACACCAGTCAGGTTTCAGGAAAGGCTGACGTACTGAAACCGCAATCCTAAATGTCCTAGATGATCTGCACGTTACTCAACTCCAACCAATGTAGCCTTCTCATCCTCCTTGACCTCTCGGCTGCGTTCGACACAGTAAATCATACCCTCCTACTCAACGCCCTCCGAGAGAGCGCGGGCATCGAAAAGACAGTCTTAAAATGGTTCTCCTTTTTTCTTAACAACCGCACTCAAAAAAAAAGATCAACAGCTTCGAATCTGACCCCCTCCCCATCAGTAGAGGAGTCCCTCAAGGGTCGGTACTCTCTCCACAACTCTTCAACATCTACATGGAACCCCTCACCTCCCTTCTAAGGAACTCCAACATCCCCTTCCACCTTTACGCAGATGGCACACAACTCTATTTGAAAACCACTTCAATCGCAGACATTCACAGACTTAATACGACACTCATGGAGGTCCAACAGTGGCTCGCAGCCAATCACCTCAAACTGAAGGAAGAAAAAATAGAAGTTCTCCTAATTTCGAACAAAGATGAAAACCCACAAATAGTGGAATGGCTCAAAGCCTTAAATGCCCTCAACGTCTCTCTAACGCCAACGGATTCCGCAAAATACCTAGGAATCACTCTCGATCCCAAACTGATCCCAAACTGGACGTGAATAAACACATTGCTAAAGCCGCCAAAAGCGCGTTCCTGAACCTGAAACTTCTATACAAAATCAAAGCCTTCCCCCCCCCAAAGACCTGAAACAGGCCACGCAGGCACTGGTGCTCTCCAGAATGGACTATGGCAGCTCAGTGCTGACAGGAACCGCCAAGTCGCACCTAGGACCTCTCACCTCCACCCTCAACGCAGCAGCAAAAATGGTCACAGGAACAAAGAAATTTGACCACATCTCTCCAGCACTTAAAGAACTGAAATGGCTCCCGATTGACCAACGAGCCAACTTCCGCACAGCTTGCGTCACACATAAAGCCCTGCATACAGGCAAACCGGAATACCTGGCTTCCAAACTCAAAAGGGCAGGTCAGTCCAGGAACCTCAGAAGCTCCAACACACTACTACTCATCCCTCTGAAATCACAGAAACACAAAACCTCAAATAAATCCTTTGCGGGGAATGCCCCCAAGATCTGGAAATCCATCCCCCCCACATCAGAATGACCGCCTCCTTCCCGCAATTCAAATCGCTACTCAAAGCCCTCTTCCTTGAACACTCTGGTGCCTAAGGAGACCCCCTCGCCTGACGGTCGAAGTCCGCTTTCTCTCTGAACCCAGTCAGCTGACTCGCTCCTGATCTCCGTCCTACACTGCGCTCAAATTACTGTCGTATAGACTCTATTTCCTGCCTGTTGTTCTTGATTCCTGCTTTGCTTATTTTCAACTGCTGCATATCTGTATTTGCTGTGAAGCGCTCTGATACCCTCGGGTCCAGCTAGCGCTATACAAAACTTCAATAAATAAATACATAAATAAAGTTAGACTTTTGATCTAAGTTTAGATAAAAAAATCTAACTTAGTCCAAAAGTCTAACTTTAGTAGTAGTAAAGTTAGACTTTTGGTCTAAGTTGGACTTTACTACTCGTAAATGCGGTTAGAGACCTTGATGGGACTCAGAAAGTATTCACCTGACAAGAAGACTTAATTGGCTGCAAAATATAAATTGTTCCACTTTTAGCTTTTCCCACCAAAACCAATGCCTTCTTTAGGATCTCGTCACAGCCTTCAACCTTTTCCTCCGAACGATTTTGACTTCCATAAAAAAATAAATGGTAAGTCGGTCTGTAATAACTTTGACTTGGATGACCAACTTGGTGTATCTGCTTCTGCTTTATCATGGCAAGATGGGTTAAATCAGCAAGTAATAGCGGGCGAACAATGCCTCGGCGAAAGGAATAGTTAGGATGGATGTTTTTAACTTCATGGCAGGTACGGAAATGAATACAAGATAGTCTGGGGTGAGAGGTAAAATCAAGAGCACGATGCAGTTAGAGTTTGATAGAGGTATTAGACAAACGCGATATTTTTTAGTAATGGAAAGTGCAAGAAGTGAGAGTAAAAAACAAACAAGAGATATAAAATAGGGAAGTTTACGTTACTAACTGCTAGTGATTTGGAAGGGGAGAGAGAAGTGGGGTGCAGGTAGAGTGAATGAGGGGAACGCATTAGGTAATGCAATATACTGCCAGGATGGAAGGATGGAATACTATCATATGTGTATGATGAACATAAGGGATACCGAGTGAAGTATGCATTTAGATGTGACATGGGCATGTTGTGCGCATAAGGGAAAACTAGCCACCTAGTGGAAAGCAGGGATTCAGTATAAAAATGTATAAACGTTTTTGAGCACAATGGTCTTTAGATTTTTTCACAAATGAGATAGCAATGAAAGATGTTTAATGTCAGATATAAACAATTAGTGATTGTGATTTTTATAATTATTTACAGTGACCCCTGAAGAAGGGCGCTAAGCCCGAAATGCATTTGGTATTTTACGAATAAACGCTGCCAGAAATGAATTTTGCTTCAGCCGTGTTCTTTCAAGAGGTCTGGATGGACACAGGTGGAATATTAGAAATTTGGGAAATTACATTAACACTACACGTGTGGATTAATATTTGGAGAAAAGTGAAATAAGTTTGGAATACAAGGAGTACATTGAGTAGAGTGTATGAATATTGTATTGCCAATGTGGCATTAACAGCAGTGCTACTGGAGGGGGTGAGATGACGCCCCATTCTCAAATGATGTTAATTATTTTGTGCTTATGGGTATGGCACGCAAACCAGTCTGCACGCATTCATTGTTTAATGGACAAGTACTACAGAGCATGAAATAGAAGGAGTGCATCCTGTCTTCATATAATTGATGTTTATCATGGTGAGCCACAAAGTATGCTTTTGTGGTCATCTGTTAACAGTGGGCTTTACTTTTATCGAAAAATCACATTTTCGGTCCTCCTTATTTCATTTAGTCACTTCATGTCTTTATTCTTATGAATTTTTCTTGATATTTAGAAATTACTTGTCGAAGTGCCCTTTTGACTTTTTAGATAGTTTTAGTTTTGCTAAATATTTTGCACATTTTCCTAGGTAAAGCCTGTCTACTGTGTGCCATAGCTACCAGTGGTTTAGCCCAGATTTAAATTACTGAAACTGTGTGTTGAACCTGACCAGATATTGGGGCTTAGTACTTGGGTAAGACTCCAGTCCTTCCAAATTAATAACCCATTTTTATACCCTAAATGTGAGAATGCTTAGTTGAAATTCAGTTACCCCAGGTAACATATTTCTTGTCCAAGGAGAGTTGATTGTTCATCATATAAAAACACTTCCTCATACAACCTCACCAACTTTGGAGGTTTTTCCTACCATTCCCACCCTATAAAGAGATCTATTTACACCTTTTTGGGAGAGTAAATCACCAGAGTTTTAGAGGTAAATAAATGGGAAAAAACTTGTGAAAGCCAACAAACAAGGATGCTCTTAAAACTTTGTCAGCATTCACGCTCTTAAGTACCTACTCCCATCTTTGGCTGAGTAAATGTTTAGTGAAAAAACATATCTTGTTAATGGCCAACACAACTTTAGATTAAGGAAAAAAGTCTATAAGCAGTTGAACTATAATTAGCAAATTGAGCTGTGACTCAGGACCTGTGTGTGTGTGTGTGAGTGTGAGAATACTACAGTTGGTGTTTTTTATAGTTTTGTGACCTACTAAATGCCAGTCAATGGACTTTCAGAATGTTAGTTACATGATTAACATAAATCCAGTCTAAACATATTAATAGAAACTCACCTTCAAACACCAACGTGCAACTTGAGAAATTGTTTTATTCATGAAATGTGTTTTTTTAAAGAAAATGTCTTCTCTTCAAAATTGACCTACACACAACACCCTATACAACATGGCTACCATGCAAACTTTAAATCATGTGAGATCCTCTTAAACCAGGGAAAGTCTTCGCTTCCATATAGAGTCAGTATTTTTTTAGTTTTCATTTTTCTTTAATTTTAAGCATAAGCTCCTCCCTTCTCACCTTGATGCCCTTTATGACCCTCCTAGAGATTGTGATCTAGGCACACAGGATAAATCAACAGTACCCAGCATCTTTGTATATTCAGAACTCGATTGTTGCCAGGGTGATGCTGTCATCCCAAATGGTCCCCTGGCTTTTACTTCTTCACAGCAAATCTCCTGAGTCATACCAAATGTGTCCTACTCTGGTTTGAAACTCATAGGTCGGTAACAGCAGCTCTTCTCAGCTCTCGCCCCTGCACAGCTATTGTGGGCTGCTCACCAACCAAAGTTTACCACCCCCATGATAGAATGCCTTCTCTATATTCCTTATACTTCACACCAAAGACGAACACGTGATTGCTACTGTATCTCCCTTAATGCCTTCGGGTAATTTCTGTCTGTGATAAATGTTCATTTTAAAAGAAGAAGGCTTGCCATCCACTGCTAGCAACTGTCTCACTTTTATTGTAAAGGCTCTCCTTTATTTGATTCACATCATGCTTTACTGAGCTCATGTTCGAGGGCAAACAGAGGAGCCAATGAGCAATCAGCCACCTTGTTGGGTACTAATCACAATACCTTAAATCGGGTGATACACATTTCCTTTAAAATGATAAAATTTGAATCACAAGATCTGTTTTTGGTCAACATTTAAGGAATGCAATGTTGATTAAAAAAACGTCTCAATGAGGCGAGTAACTTTTTTGTGTTTTAATCCAGGTACTAATTTTGGGTTACCTCACTAACTCTTACTAAGGTCTACACTTAGAAAAAAAGCACATTAAAGAATGACTTCCTATCAGTGTAACCAATGGCGCCTCAGCACGTGCTTTATGCAAATTTCGCTGAGACACCTGCTAAGCAATTGAAATGAAACATTTTGTCTGACTCAAGCGAACCTTTGGTGTCATATTACTGGAAATTATTTGCAAGAAGACCCCCTGGGTGAAAGGAAAACCGGTTTGTCATGAGGTAAAAAATGCATTCTATTTGTCTCACGGCGATTCATAAACACTATATTGAGCTGTACACACAAAAATGTGTTTTTAAAAAGGTCTTCAGATTCTATAATGAAAGCTTGCTACAATTAAACTATGGTATTAAATGGGCTTTCGGCGTTTATAGTGTTGTGTTTACACGTTTAAACTCATCTTGTGTTTGTTGTGCCCTTCAGAAGTATGCTGTGGCAGTATTACAAGTATGTGATATTACATTGCACCATATCCCAAACCTGTATTTCACGGTTCATTAATTGTATAGATTGTTCAAACCCCAGTTGATGATAGCATTTCAGAGATGCCATTAGCTGGTTCTTTTTGAATGACAATCTTATAAAACAGGTTGTATATTTTAAATAGCATTTCGTTCAAAACTCCTTTTATTTGTGTGAAATACAATTCAAAACATACTAAAATAAAACGGAATGCTAATCTGAAGAGGCAAAAGACATTCATTTTCCCCGGGATTCGTTCTTCAGTCAAGTGTTACTGTAGCTATTATTGCCTGCTAGATTCATTTCAGACCTGGATGGATGTTTTTCCTGTAAGAACAATTTCGGAATGCCTTCCTCTTCACTAAATATTGAAAGACAAATCTGGAGGGACTTGAAAGCTGGTAGTATGGGCACACAGCTGTGAAATCAGGTTTTTAGCTCCGCAATACACTCACAAGGCACTTAACTTCCCAGTTTTTTGTTCTTGCATTTCTTGTCCTTGGTGTTTCTTTTGCGCTGATTATGTTTTCATCAACGTTTTGTCATGCTTTGTGGCATAATCTTTGAGTGAAAACTAACTAATAATACAGCTTGACTAATCTTTGTGTTGAAAGTTAATTGTAAATACTTTTTCAAGCATTTAACAGCAAATAGAACAGTGGTCAGTCATGCTTAAACATAAATATTTAATGGCATCAGGAAAAGTACACTATTTAAAGGTGTGCATTATTACTTTTCTTGAAGTTTTCAATTTTTACAAAGAATGTATTCGTCTTGACACTGCACCTCAAGTTGGTGTGTTGTGGAATGGTCTGGATTTAAATACCACTGCTAGTTTTCTATTGCTCAGGAAATAAGACCAATAAAATCCACAGCATATATTACATGACATATATTGTATGTCCTCAACATGTCCAAGACTCTGTGCCAGCGATAAACAGGACTTGTTTTTTTCACGTTCTCCATCTGTGATGCCTATAGGCAGTGATCGTCAAGGCAACAAGGAAGGTTGTATATGGCTGGAAGACTGGTGTTTCTAACCTCCAAACCTTGCCTTTTCAACAGGTAATAATTAGATACACAAAGGTGACAAGGTTTTTTAATCTTCTGGCTACTACTACTACGTCTTTGATTGTCCTATTTGCATTTTTGACAATTGAAAGTGATAGTTCTGCCTGAGCTGGCCCACTGATTGCATGCTTTCTTCAGAACTAGGTCAAAATGTTCCTGTCTCTGGAACTCACCATCGTCTCTTCTCCCAGATTTGCTTTGGTGCTTAGACAGTGATTTCCTACTCTTGTCCTTCTTGCTAGACATCCAGCTTGGTCTCATTTCACAACACAAAGATTTAATTTATCCTATGTAAGACCTTGCTATCAAAACTTGACCTACATCAGCTGGTTTCCTCCTCGGTGTGCCTGCAGGTCAAATCCCCCTCCCACATTCTCCTGGATTACATTCCCCATCATACTCACTCTTCCATGCATACAAAATATCTCAGCACACATCTCCCAAGCTCCCCTTTTAGAGATAAAAGTATATGTTGCCACAACCATTCCTAAGTTTCAGCAATCTGAGGTCATCCAACTTTCAATTGGTCAAGAACAGCTAGATTTGTAGGTAGAGCGAATTATATGGAATTCAGTCTATCACACCCTTAAATCATAACACAGCTAGAACACTGTCAACATCAGACCTACCTTCAACACTCTCTGTCACATCCTAAAATTCACCAATGGAGAGGGCCTTCAAAACCTGAACAACAAAAACATATGCTGTAAATGATGGACATGCTTTGCTGCCCTAGGGCCTTCACTGACGTGAGTCAACATTTCAGTAATCCATTTAGGTCTTTTCTGTTCCCGAGAATTGTAGAATATCCTGTGAGCCTAAAAGCAGTAAAAAAGAGGCTTCACTGAGCCACACGTACTACTTGATTGGACAGGTTATTGTGGAGACTGCAAATTCCTGCCAGACCCTAGCAGGATTATTTTAGGTGAGGTCCAAATTTGTTTCTGAGAAATCAAGAAACACAAACATATGGTGTCTACATTTGTATTCAATACTGTAGAGTAGCGAAAATGGCAAGCAAGCAACTGGAAACAAAATCAAATGTAAATATAATGCCCAACTGTTAAAATCAATTAAAAAAGAGTAACATCCAGGAGGTATCATTATTTCCAGCAGCACAGTAATAGTCCAAATGAATAATGCATTAGTTTAGGCTTCCCCTCGCAGATTCTACATTCCACTCTAGAATATTAACAGCCAACTATTCATGACATTAAATAATAACATGCACGGCTCTATACCTCATAATGTCATTTAAGAGTTGATAGGATATAACACATGCTTCCCCTGTAAAATACAGCAAAAGATAAAACACAAAACCACGAACTACATATAAAACATATGCAGCGAGTAAGCTGATGAACATCTTATGCACACACAAGAACTAGGTTCAGAACATTGCACAAAACTTTCCAGCTTACTTAATGAGTGTCTTACCTGAGCACCCAATTTCACATGTGAAACTATGGACTTATAACTTCTGTGAACTTGCAGTTATTGACATTGACATCAACTCTGTTCAACATATTTTATTAAAGCAAACACAAGGAGATAATGGACGGTGTGCTAAAACTTATCAAAAATTCCCCCCTAGTCACAGATTTGGGTTGAATCCATCATCTTTCTCTAGCTCACTTTGCCACCCCAGTTCAGACACAACTATATGCAAATCAGTCTTGAACCTGCGCTTCATGGGAACAGTCCAGCACGAACTGCTAAGCCATGTCTTCCCTGGACAGGAAACAAGCATCCTCGGACCGGTTTCGGGGTAACACCCCTCATCAGCTAGGCTAGATTGAATCCAGTGGCAAAGTGAGCAAGGGACCCACGTCTGGGCATACCCTGCCAATTTAGGGCGAACAAAGCAAACACAAGGAGGTGAGGGACAGAGCGATGAAACTTTTCAAACACTCAACTCGAGTCACAGATCTGGGTTGAATCCATCATCATTCTTTAGCTCACTTCACCACCTCATTTCAGACCCAGCTATATACAAATCATGCTTTGGGATTTTCTTTTTGAATAATAAACAAAAAATATTGTAAGGTTGACATATGGTTCTGTCATGTTGATGGAGCTGTATGTGAAACGTATGATGCATTGATAGGAACCGATGTGACTGCAATTCCTGTCAATGCTTAAAAAGGCCAATGGGCTTGTGGACATTTTACAATTTGGTGGGCAGCAACTCTGTCAGGACGACAGGGCAATTTACTCCATTGCCCTGGTGGAGGGCAGGATGTGCATCAAAAAATTAATTAGGTCCTATATGCCTAACATTTCTGAAGAAGTAATAGGACAGATATCATCAATGACAAATTTAAAAATAATTATTACTAGAACCAGAAGAATTGTAACAGAAACTCAAAGTCTCCAGGAAGATTTGAGGAAATAGCCATTCCTGTCCACCTAAAATGATTTTCACACTCATACGATAATAAGAAATCTACGATGGATCGCACACCGCTAGCCTCTCCTCCGGATCGCCCCTAAGCACTCTGGTATGTGAAGTGCGTGTGGTTTGAAGAGTTGAAACAAAGTTCGTAAGTGGTTAACCAAAGTTGGTGCAAGTAAGTACTTGTTGTTCCCAAGATCTCTAGACCCGAGACATGGCCCGGGTTTCGGGATAGTTTCCCTCATCAGTAGAGAAAGTATTTGGGGTGGATGAGAAGGCCGCCAAGTAACCATCACAGGCCTCGATGCCTCTCCGGTGCGCAGGTGCGTCTCCAAAAGCTCGTCAGCTTGGGGGCTCATGGGAGCCCTATAACAGAAATCTACGATGGAACGCACACCGCTAGCCTCTCCTCCGGATCGCCCCTAAACACTCTGGTATGTGAAGTGCGTGTGGTTTGAAGAGTTGAAACAAAGTTCGTAAGTGGTTAACCAAAGTTGGTGCAAGTAAGTACTTGTTGTTCCCAAGATCTCTAGACCCGAGACATGGCCCGGGTTTCGGGATAGTTTCCCTCATCAGTAGAGAAAGTATTTGGGGTGGATGAGAAGGCCGCCAAGTAACCATCACAGGCCTCGATGCCTCTCCGGTGCGCAGGTGCGTCTCCAAAAGCTCGTCAGCTTGGGGGCTCATGGGAGCCCTATAACAGAAATCTACGATGGATCGCACACCGCTAGCCTCTCCTCCGGATCGCCCCTAAGCACTCTGGTATGTGAAGTGCATGTGGTTTGAAGAGTTGAAACAAAGTTCGTAAGTGGTTAACCAAAGTTGGTGCAAGTAAGTACTTGTTGTTCCCAAGATCTCTAGACCCGAGACATGGCCCGGGTTTCGGGATAGTTTCCCTCATCAGTAGAGAAAGTATTTGGGGTGGATGAGAAGGCCGCCAAGTAACCATCACAGGCCTCGATGCCTCTCCGGTGCGCAGGTGCGTCTCCATACGATAATAAGAACAATGAATAAGTATTATTGTTTAATTTGCAGCAAATACCATGCTAAACTCTGAGACAATGTAATACCTGGTTAATGGCCAGCACTTTCATCCATCACCATAACTGTCTTTAGAGTATTCATGAGTAGCACCAAAACACTAATATACACCCATTGTTGCATCAAATAACCAAAGAACCACATATCAGGAAGTCCCAGCTGTAAAGGAGAAAAATCACTACCTCCCAAAAATTGTTATGGAGCTTTTGAATAGGCGATTATTTAAACAATTTTTAAGATGTATACTCAGACAGCAGTAGGAGTCTAGTTTTGTCATTTCAATCAATTCTTATGGAGAAATATTTCAAAATGCACATGCAGGGGCCTATTCGCAAATGTAATTATCCACAAGTATATTTACTCATGTATATTTACTAGTAAACTAGGTTACTAGCTTTATTTCTATTCACCATTTCACAGTGTAGATTTTCATCTAGGTGCAGACTTATATGTAATCACCCCCTCCTCCACCTACTATGGTATTTTTGGCTAACTTTATGATCACATTTTACATTCTGACTAAACTGAGGATATTAGACATTGTATAAAAGTATTGATTAGTAAGTACAATCATTGAGGATAAGGTGAAATAAATGTTCAGTATCCTTCAATGGAGCATTTGGAACAAGAACAAGTTTAATTTCTAGTCATGTTTTGATTTCATTTCTTTATTATTGTAATTTTTACTATGATCAATTCTGTAAAGCCATTGTACAGAAAAAGAAAAAACAAAGAAAAGGTCAGCCAAAGTGTTTCAGCCTTTGTGGATCACAGGTCTGGGGATTCTTTTAAGGCAGCATACAGGTCATACATAAACAAATGAAAGGTTTAAAGTTGAGAGAGAAACAAAAGACAACAGGGAAAGGAGAAACCATACGATTAAGAACATTGGTTTAAAAGAAAAATACAAATTTGTCAATGTTGTATATGTGCTGCAAACTGGTGCCAAACTATGAAAAGCACCACACTGTGTGCTTTACTGGTTATTGTTTATACTATACTTTTATAGTATTATGCTGGTGTGTGGTGAAAGTGAAGAAAGGTGTTAAGCCAATATCATTCATTCATTGCTTTATTTTCGATCACAGAGGATCCCAAAAAGAACACAGCAAAGTTTACAATAAGAAGCAGACAATTTAACATAAATAAGTATTAACATCATATAAAAAAGTTAAGATAGAGTCACATAGATTTAGAGGAAGTGCAGTGTGTCATAAGGTGCATTTCAAATGCTTTATCCATAGTGTCTGTCAAGATCTAGATAGACCAAAACCAACAACTCTACGAGTATCAGTGCACAGAATTCTTAGGACTTCTAGATAGTGGCCCCTGCCAACTAGTTTGCAAAGTGGTAATATCCATTTTATCCTTAGAAATGTATAGTTAGGACAGAAAAATAAAAGGTGAACAATAGATTCAGGGGTAGCATTACATGCCGGACAGAAATCATCCATAGGGACAGCATTTTCCAACTTTTTGCTAAAAAGTTTCATAAGTATAGTCTTATATCGAAACTGAAAGAATAATTTATGGGCCAAAGGGGAGAACATTTCATCTAGTGTTTCCTCAAAACAGGGAACCGATTTAAAATTTAAAAATTCAGTAGTCTATCGACCCTCTGCTTTAGCCAAGATTTGCAATAATGTTGCTTCCCAGTACTTTTCTTTCAGGCTCTTTCAAGATATAGCTACCAAACTGTCTGGGTCAATCCAAAAGCCCTCCATACTAAGTCTCACCAGTAACTCTCTTAGGGCTAGATGTAGGTGGACAAATACTGGTCGGTAACGGACAAAATTCGGTAATTTTGGCCGTTTCCGACCGGTATTTGGAATTTGAGATGTAGGTGCCAAAAATGTTCAGAATCGGTAAATAAGAGTCGGTATAATTCCAATTCGGAATTCTCCGAATCCTTATTTACCGAGTTCTTATTTTCCGATTAGGTTAATAAGAAATGGTAAAAAAGGGCCATCGAGATGTAGGAAAGGGAAAAAATACCGAATCCAATGAAATTCGGTATTTAAGAGTCGGCATTTACCATGGATTGAAAGCAGGTGGTAACCAGGTGCAGCCTTTAAAAAGGGGCCCAAAATGCAACAGTTTTGCAAGAATGGCGGCATTCTATGTGATTGCGAGGCGGCAATGGCTACAGGCAGCAGGAGAGAGGGTCTGGAGAAGGGAGGAGCAGGTCTACAGGCAGAGGATCACCCTATTCCAACTGACTGAGCCAGAGATACTGCAGAGGTACAGGCTACACCCCAGAACCATCCTGGACTTGATTAGGGACCTCCATCCATACCTGGATCACCCAACACCCAGGGCCCACGCCATCCCACCCCATGTGCAGGTGCTCTGTAGCCTACACCTGCTTGCCTCTGGGAGCTACCAGAGTGTGATTGCTGCAGTTGGTGGTGTGTCCCAGAGCTGCCTATCACGATTTTTCTGGAAATTCCTGGAGGCCATGACGCAGAGAATGGAACATTACATCCGGTTCCCTGACACACCTGTGGGACTTGCAAAAACAAAAACTGATTTCTATCAACTGGCACACTTCCCTCACGTGATAGGCTGCATAGATGGCACCCACATTCCACTCTGTCCACCTGCAGCCACTGAACACATCTACAGAAACCGTAAGTCAACACACTCCATCAATGTGCAGGTGATATGCAATGCTGCCAACATCATCACAGACATAGTGGCCAAATTTCCAGGTAGTACCCATGACTCCTACATCTTCCATAATAGTGGGATATACACACGGCTTGTTGCTGGAGATTTTGGCGATGGATATCTGCTAGGTAAACAACAGTGACACACCCTGATAGTCATGGCAGATGTATGTGTGATGCATATGTAACTAATGGCGCTCTCTTTTCCCCCATAGGCAATAGTGCATAAGCCGTGCGTTCCTTTGTGCTCACACCCTACCTCAATCCAACTACCAGGAGTGAGAGGCGTTATAATGTGGCTCACAGGTCAACTCGCAACGTAGTGGAGCGCACATTTGGACTACTCAAAAGCAGGTTCCGCAGCCTTCACAAGAGTGGAGTTGCACTGCAGTACACCCCCATCCTGTGTTGCAAGATAATAGTGACTTGTGCCATGTTGCACAATCTTGCCACCAAAGAAGGCACAGAGGTGGAGGTGACACATCACAAGGACATTGATGATGACCAAGAACAGGCAGAGCCCCAAGCAACAGGAGCAGCAGCAACAGATGGTAGATTGAGACGGGCAGAGATCACACATCGATATTTCTAGGTAATTAATGAGACACAGACAGGTGTAGTTTTTTAAGAATGTGGTTTAAATTTCACTGCAGCATGCAAATGAACAAACGCCATTGTCCTACAATGTCTGTGTCCATGACTGCGTGTGCACAGTTACCCTCACTGTGAGCAGTCCTGTGGGGTGAAGGCAATGTTTAATGTTTACGGCCACGCACTACATTGCGGGATTTACAAGGCTGGGTATCCATTTCTTGGCTGGGGGCTGACTCAGCATTGCTGCGCCTGACGCTCCTGCGCATCTCTGGTACAGGTGTTTGAGCCACTCCTGCTGGTGGACCCTTCTGTCTCTACCACACCTGTGTCAACAGCAGTGCCTGTTTGATTTGTGAGCATCTGCTCCATTGCAGAGGTGACTCTACCCATTCCCCTTGTTAAGTCTGTGCAGCAGTGGACTATTGCATCCTGCATGGTAATTGAACGCCGGCACAGTAGTGATGTTGCTGTGGCAAAGCGGTTAAGGGCCTTGGACTGCTGCCGCATACAATGCCGCTCCCTGCGACGCTCTAAGTGGTCCTGTCCAACTTGTCAGACAGAGCACCCATGTACTGAGAGATGTCTGACATTCCCTTAGCAAAAGTCTCCATGCTCCCAGCAATGTTGCCTATTCCTTTGTCAATGTGTGACAGTTTGTAATTGATGCTGCGCACCGGCCTGTGCACAGCCAATATTGCCTTCGCCTGCAGGTGCTGTACTTTTACCATTGTGGACTCCAGCCCACAGAAGACGCTCTCTCCTTCCTGCCCCTCAGCACTCTCACTTGCCCTTCTGCCAAGGACACTGGCCCGCGCAGCGCCTGCTGAGCTCAGCTGCCTGTCCTTGTCAGCCACAGGTGGAATGCTTTGTATTTCGCCCTCCTCATCCTCCTCATCTGAGGTTTGCAGAAACCTCAGATGGGGCACATCAGGCCTCCTTGCCCTTCCCTGTATGGACGACTTGGTCGTTGGTGTTGGCGAATGCGATGGTGCTTCCAACTCAGGGGTTCCGAACAATAGAGGGGATTGTGGCAGAGGTGTTGTGGCTCGCTCGGGTGTTGAGGCTTCATGGGATGTGTTGTTGTCTCCCTCTACAGCGCTAAGACCTTGGATTTTTTAAATCTTTTTCCTTCCTTGTAGGTGCTGGTGCCCTCTCCTCCCTTTCTGGTGCTGTACTGCGTGAGGACTCTCCTGTGAAAACATATGGACATAGGGTCAATGGTGTTGTTCACCTGTGTGTATTTCTTGAATAAATTGATTACACACATTTTCCTAGTGTACATTGTGTGCTTGTAGTTGTGTGTGGCATGCCTTGCTGAATTGTATGGTGTATGCATTGCATGTACGTAACTATGACTACTTCCCCCATGATACACTGCTGGCCCCCAGTAAAAGCTGTTCAGGAGTGTAATGCTTACACACAGTGGGGAAGGGGGTCAGGGTAATGGGTGGGGATGAAGGTCCATGCATCTTACCTTGTTTCTTTGTTGCTCTGGCAGAACTATTCATGTCACCAATTCCATGTATGCATTCAGGCTCCAGGGTTGATTCTACGAGCTCCTCAAGCTCAGTTAGTTTTGGTGCTCTGTTGTTTCCACCTCCTGTCACACCAGCTTCCTTTGTTTGGGCAGCAATCTTCTTCTTGGTGATGATGCGCAGGTCGTAACATCTTTTCTTGATGTCGTCGATCTCCCTGTGCGTCACCCCAATGGCATTGACCTTTGCCTGTATGTCAAGCCATGTCTTTCTCTTAACAGACTCTGCAACATGCAGAGACTGTCTCCCAAAAATTAGGGTGTTGTGCTTTACAAATTCATCAGCAAGCACCTGTAGTTCTGCTGGGCTGAATTTTATTTTTATTTAACGCTCTCCACCATCCTTTTGACCTTCCTGAGACTCCATTATGATGACCAGGTAAGCTCTAGGTAGCCAGCTCCTCTCAGTTTCCTCCTGCTCAGCAAATTGTTCAGTTGCTCTGCACCTGCATGGGTGTGACCACTCCCAGGTACTGGGGAGGGGTGCCTCATTCTGATTGGTTGGTTACTCTGGGCCTTTGTTGTGGGGTGTGGTGGGTGTCCCTGATTGGTTAGGAGGCTCACATGTCAATATTTCAAACTGCTGAATCGGTATTTACCGAATCGGTATTTACCGAATCGGTATTTACCGATTCGGTAAATACCGATTCGGTAAATACCGATTCGGTAGATCCCATTCATTCCTCACCTGTGCTGTGTTCGATGAATGTAATCTAACTAAAATGTCGAAAAGATTGCTTAGAATGTCCTGCTCCTTTAAAACCCTCCAAAGACTTGCACGTGGGACAAGGTCAAAGGCAGAGTGCAAATCAACTAAGGCCACATACAGCTTTCCTCCCTTCACATGCACTTCTTTCCAGTAGATACACAATAGGGGAAACGTTTGATCCAGGGTACTTGTTTTCGCTTGAAAACCTACTTGAAGGTCACTCAAGGTTCTGGATTCAAAAATCCAGTCCGGTATACAACCCAATATTTGCTTATAAAAGATCTTCTGCAGGGAGTCTATTAAACTAATTGGCCTATAGCTGGATGGCCTTGTTCTGTCCCCCGTTTTATAAATAGGAACGCACTCTGCATTCTTACATGATGGAGGAATAGGGGTAAAATTGAGAATTGAGTTGGTCAGGAAATTTATATAAGGACCTCAGAATGTTGTATCCTCCTTATAAAGATCATTTGGGATCCTGTCTGGTCCAGGGGCATGGGCCGAGATACAGGAGTGAATTGAAGCTTGCGTTTGTTCAATAGAGAAAGAAAGACCTCCGCCCTCATTCACAGACCCCAGGCCTAGACCCTAAGATGTCTCCTCAACAATAGCAGCACTTGACTCATAGAGAGAGCCAAAGTATACTACCAAGTCTTCTGGCTGGAGTGTACGTTCTAGGGCTCTCTCTTCTCTTTTTAGCCAGTATGCTGCTATGCTCCTAAATCTCTTTGAGACTTTGGCTGAAAATGCTTTTCGTAGGGATGACCACAGAGAGCTTTCCCATTCCTTCTTTGCATATTCAATTGCTTGCTTATATTTAGCTCTGAAGGCCACTATCCCAGTATGTTCCTTTTGCTTAACTGCCTTTAACCCCTTGCATGCGGCGCAAATTTTTGCGCTGTGCGGTCGTTTTGAAGAGTGGGCGGGATCATGACGGCCCCCAGCCGTCATCAGCACACGCCCACCGTGATGCATGACGGCCGGGGGCCGTCATCAGCATGCAAGGGGTTAAGAACACGTTCTTAGGGAGCCTACAATCCTTATTATACCAGACACACTGCTGGGCTGACCTCCTGTGAGTATTAATGTTTACATTCTTTTGTGGGGTTGGTAATTGTCCAAGTAGTTCCCTTAGTTCATTATATAGGGGTTCATGTCTATGGCCCAATAACTCCACAACATTGGCAAAAGTGAAGCTGGGTATTTCTTCCAATGGCAGACAAACCTTGCTCTTGGCCATATCTAAGACCCCTGGATGGGCCTCCACCCATTCTCATTTACTTGTCTTCTGATTTTTGGAGAGTGTCAGGGTACCTAGGTCTGGGCAGCCCCTTTTAGCCATACTAGTGTGTCAGCGAAATCTGGACTTGGCATGCAGTGTCTACCTTTGGGGGCCCATTGCGGGCCCCCATGTGTTGGGGGGATGGGGGTGCACTTGGGGGTACTTATGGCATCCCCCTACATTGGCATGCACAAGGTGACAGGGCCCCCGCAGTGCCTGTCACGTTGTGCATGCCAATACACAACAGACATACTTGGCATTGTGACGGGTGCTGCACAGAACATCGCTCGCAACAATGTTAGATATGCAGGATTCGATCGCCAGGGTGGTGGTCACATCCTAATGGACACAGTGGGACCACTGCACCTCTGGCGGTCAGTCCCGTTCACCGTTACGGTGGCAGACTCACTTTGTCCGCCCACCATCGTAAAAAGCCCCCTAAATGTGCATAACATTTTTATTTCTTGAATTTTCTGTGAGTAAATTTTTCATGATAAATAATAGTTGCATAATGTTTTCATAAATTTTCACAAAATGTTTCTAACTACACAAAGATCACTCAAAAAATAATTAGAAATTAGTCTTTTACTAGGGTAACGAAGAGTTCATATATGAAGATGGAACATTCTTAAGAGAATAAATGGTTGCTGTAATTAATGTTTTTCTTTTTGCTACATTAATATTCCAACGTCTACAATGACCATTGTTAAAAACATAACTAAATCTGATATATTTATCTTGTTTATATGTATGAAAGTAGACCTGAAAGAGTAAATGACTTACTATGAATCCTAGAATTGATACAACCTAGTTACAAATTTAACATTGCTGTCTGTGGACCATTGCATGTCTGTGAGAAGAAGAGGAGTGATCCTGTTCCGAGGAGAGGATCAGCAGCTGATTGGCTGAATGGCTGAAGGAAGGAGCAACATCTTGCAAAGCTTCATGAAATGTGTAGTCTATAATAGTGTGTGTTCCTAGAGTAGGTTCCTACTTTTTCAGACCATTCATTCATGTAATTGACCTTGTCCAATGCTCATTTTGCTTTGATACTCCACTGAGATTCTTGAACCTCGCTTTTTGGCTTAAATAATATTTAGCTGACGTTAATGCCAAAGCTTTATGCTTTTTCTCTAACTCTCTCGACCAAGAACTCTTTATGAGTTCTGACTGACACCATTTACCCACATTCCTAGAATAGGGATTATTTCCTTTATAGAACAATCTTAGTGTCTTTATTATGATTATTATTGACTAACATTGATTATTGATTTCTGTTCATTTTTGAAGAAATTGAGATTAATAGAAATCCATTTGTGACCTTAATGAAGATGAGTTACCAAAAAGATCAGAATAATGAAACCCTTTAACTCATACAAAACTCCCAATATTTACTGAATATCAACTGAATTATTGACTGAAAATAGATTAGTGAGCATGATCCTTATTTATGTGATGTGCAACTCTTGATCTTCTCTAAAACAATGACAAAGACCCATCTCAAATTCAGCCCATGGTGGGGGTTAGCCCTGCTGCTGGTAAAGAAAGACTTTTTAAATTGAAAATAATTCCCAACACTCCAGCAAAATTTGGTACCAGGAGGAATGTTCATGTTATGAGAAGAAGAGCTATTAATAGTTATCGCAGTTAGAATAATGTCCGAGTCTCATAGCCCAATGGCCTCAATTTGAAGACTGGCAAGGTGTGGTTTCAAAGGTATTTGCTTTATTGGAGGTGTGAATATTAAAAGGGTTATGCGTTGTAGCTGTAGTTATTCCCGGTACTGTTGAATGAATTGGCGATGTTCATATGCTTATTGTGTAGAAGGTGAAGAAGTTGAAGAGGTTATGAGACTCAACAGAGCCTAAAATTCCAGGATATTGAGATAAGTGTAGAATGCCTTGCATGGTTTTCTTGTCTGCTAAAGATTTGTGGTGTAGGTCGTGAGGTACCATTGACAATACAATTGAGATAGGGACTATAACAATTTGCTGTGTTTGAGCTAATATTGACTCATGTTGGCAGAACGTAATTGCGCAAAGATTATGCTGCACTGATTAGGGTGATTTCCCATTGGATGAGATTTCCTTTGTGTGTGTGAATGATCTTTCTGTGTGAAAAAGTCCAAGGACATTACAACCTTAATATTCTGATTGTTGAATTGTCTTTGGTGTCCTTCAGAGGAGCATTCAAAGATTGAATATTTATGTTCACCTAATGTTGTAGAATTGTGTGTATGAGAGAAAATGGTAAAGGAGGGCGAACTGCTGAATCCGTGCTAAGATTGGTGTCTTGTGGCAGAGCTATTGGCTGATTATGACAGAGTGCTGTGCTGCTATAGGTCAATTGTTGAATAAGTGCCACATTGAGATTGGTTAATGAGTCTTCAAGAATTAAAACAACAGAATTGAAGTAAAGAGAAGGTTTTGTGAGAGATGATGTAACAATGCTAGTATGGGAAGATGAAGTGGCGTCTCCTGAGCGTACACCAGCACATTATATGACAACTAATATGAGATTACGTACATATTTGTGGCTTTGTCAATGGTGCAAGATTACTGAAAACGAAGGTCTTTTGAGTTTTCCAAGATATGGTACATTTGAACTGAGAAAAACTGAAAGATTGAGAGGAAAATTACATGAGAAGAAGCCACCACCTCGACCCATACATTATGTAATATTAAATATTTGGGAGAAAATAGCAGATGCTAAAGGGAAGAAGAAAAATACCAGAATTAATCTAAAAAAGCAGTGTGTAATCATGCAGATACTCGACGGGATGAGGAATTACAGCAATATCAAATGGGTTGCAAGCATGTAACGGCATGTCTGTATCAGAGAAACAGGGTGAACCCACATTCACAATTTTGATTATATCCTGATCAGGGATTGTATGTGGGATAGATTAAAATAGATGAAAGAGAAGAGAGTGACCACTACCCCCACCATCTCAAGCTATCCAAATGCCTGGGCAATAACTCTTATGCCCCTGTAACAGCAACCCTAAGGCTGTAAAGACATTGACAATGATTTTTAACTTATTTGTAATGATCGATATCCATGCTAACTTGGTAGCTTCCTTGAACTTGATTTTGCCAGAGCCCCTCATAAGGAAACACCCTACCTCTAGGTCCCACAGCAATGACAGCAATCTGTGGCACATAAAGGACTGTAGTTTGGCCTAAAAGCTCTGATGATTGCATTGAAATCTAAAACCCCACTTCAGGTCCATGTAGCGAGAGATAGGTATAAGATAACAATAAGGTCTGCATGGTGCAAGTGGGATGATGCTAGTTGGAGTGATCTAGTGGTGGTTGTAAGGTCTGGTGATACCAGGTTGTTCTGGAAAATTGTTGCCCATGGGAGCGTGCACTCTGCAACACAGATAGAGTGCTAATTGAACTTGGGAGCCCTAGTGGATAATTTCACCAAATTTTATGACCATGCTCCCCATGAGCACTAAGCATTCACTGACCTCACAGCAGACCCCTCCCCCTGCCCTTAGACATACGCTTCACATTTGAGGAAACCGAAACAGCTATTGCTGTCATCAAACTGGGCAAGGCACCGGGTCCAGACAAACCTCCTGGCGAACTATTGCAACATGACTTTTCAGTTTCGATTCCATATGTTAACACCTTCAGAAATGCCATAGTCTTAGGCGTTCCAATCCCCAATACCTGGAGAGGAGCACAGATAATCTCTATTTATAAAAAGGGGTATCTGAATAATCCTGCCAATTATAGGCCTATAAGCCTCTGAACATCTTACAGTAAGTTTATGTGAGGCAGCTATTAGGAAAATATAATGACTGGATTTAGGACGCAGAAATTATGTCCCCTATAAGGCTTGGTTTAGACCCCAAGTCAGTACCATAGATCAAGTCCTGAGGTTGCGTTTCATTGTCCGAAGTATGCAAAAGCTGAAAGAAGGCCATCTATATATAGCATTTGTTGACCTTTAAGCAGCCTTTGACCTAGTCCCCAGGGGAATGCTAATGAACATTCTTAAAGAGCCTAGGGGCCCCTGAAGCCCTTCTTGGCCAAATAACAAGGTTACACCATAATAAGTATGTCCACATGCGATTGGGTCCCCAGGGACAACTGAAAGACCAAATTCCAGGATGCAGAAGGGTGAGACGGGTATGTGCTGGCCCCTACCCTTTTTTCCCTTTTTTGTCAACAATGCCAAAGCGGCATTTCACCTAGGCAATATAGGCTTTCAAACTAAAAGGGGTTCGTGTAAATGCTCTTTTATTCACAGACAACACTCTCTTAATCTCCCAGGCTACTATGAGACTGTAGCAATTTCTGTATAACCTAAAACACCGTTTGTGCTGCTAGGGATCTTGATATTAATGTAACAAAAGCAGAATTCATGGTAGTTAGTACCCACAAATCATTTGGAAATGACCTGACCTTGGATAATGGGAAACTAGAGTGATTTTACCTGGGTATTATGCTGGATAGTGATCCAGCGGCCTATAGAAAATATATCATAAACAACGCTACCCAATTTCATAACCTATAAACAAAATTCTATACTAAATATGGACCCATTTATAAACCTGACATATTTTGGGCCTACTGAATCAGGTGGTCAGATTAAATCTATATATACATTATCTACAAAATATATACAATTTTATACATCTGCGGAAAGAATATTGACATTAGAATAAAACCTAACCATTTAAACGACCACCATTGGCGACGTGATCTAGCTAATAGTAACCTACACTCCTGAATAACCAAGACCAGCTTGTTTGTCAAAAGTAAGTTTTTATTTACTAAATTATGGTATATAAATTGATAAATTTATAAATGAATTTTATTAGCATTGAAGCAAGCATGATTGTAAAGAAACGTGAGAAAAATACAATTTAAACAAGTGAATTAAATTTAAAGTGAATATTTAAAGTTTTGCATTTCTAAAACCTATGTCCCTAACTGAACTAAATAGATAGAAAATAAAGTAAAGTTCTTTGAGGATTCTTACGTGCTCCACGCAATGTCCGACAGCACTTCACCCTCATCGGAAAGTCCGAAAGCAGCAGCCAGCCCATCCCTAGGGGCATGACTTTTTATACCTTTCTACGCTAACTAAACTACGCAAAGGAAAGTTTTCAGAAATCTTCGACGTCCCATTGGCTGAGAGTGACAAGTGACATGTCACCCACATTTCAAAAGTTCCATTAGGTCACTTTTCTTAAGGACCATTGTCTTTTCTGTATGCAACCAGGAGCTTCCTAGGTTTGCTACAAATGTCTCATTACTTCCAATTGACTTCCGCGGATGCCAAGTTAAGGACTGACAAAATGTTCTTTTTCGACCTTGGCCATGTCCGACAGAATGATGATAGCACGTCAGCTTTTGCTTTGTGAACGCAGTTTTTGACGAACATTTTATTTCAGAATGGGCGTCTCGTGACTTTTGCAGAAGTAAAATTCAACTTTTTGTAGCTCGAGCAGACTAGGCCCAAAAGCAGGCAACTTATGCTTTCTAGTATAAAACAAACACAAGAAAAGTATTAATGTAAGAAATAATGTAGATTCTGTATCCACCCCAAGATTTACTAATTAATTAACCCACCCGATTAATCAAATGTTACCTAGCCAATGCAAACAAATAAAGCAGCGTTTATATCTACCAGTCTTCGATAATCCATGAGACTTATATGCACCTAGAATAGTGGAAATGACATCACACAGACAAGGAAAAGCAAAACAAGCACATGCTTCTTTTAAGTTTGCAGCAGTTAGTAATGACAAAAACGAAAACAATAAATTATTTTATTATTTTGCACGAACAAAAAGATGCAACAATTATGCACGTTTATGAGCACACATGTTAGTCCCCCCATGTGTAAAGTTTAATCTAAGTTGTATTAGCACGACATATCACAAATCATTAATATTATTATTCATGTTATGGAAATGTGACTTCACGAGTTTAAACAAAATTTTGTTTTCTATCTCGCTCCATCAACTCCCTCATCTGGTGATTAACAAATCACCACACCAGCACTCAAAATTTTGGTAAATTAAATTTCTAAGAAATCGATTCAAATTCATTTGTATCAGTAAACCTAAAAGTCTGTTTCTGCATAATCTTTGGAATTAGCATAACGCTCTCTATGTAACTCCTGTAATTCGATCTCCCTTTCTTCTTCTTTTCTTAGTTTATAGATTCTTTTCTTTTCTTTCAATTGTTTCTTTCTTTTATGTAACAAACAACCTATTTTGGTCAAAATAAAAATGAATATTATTACAATCAAAGGTGCCAAAATCTTGCCAAGAATTGAACTTCCGATATCATGAAACCAGTTTTTAATTGCTTGAAACCTTTTTGAAAGTTTCTCTGTAAAATCATCTTCTTCTAAAGGAATTATCTCTGAATGCATTTGTGTAATATTCTTAATGTACATTTCAATATTCTTACTTTCGTCAGGTATATATGTACAACAATGTTGTACATGTAACATGCCACAGACTCCTCCCTCTTTTGCTAGGAGTATGTCTAAAGCAAGGCGGTCTTGAATTACCATGGATCTAATTGCAATAACTTCAACATTCACTAATTGAAACCCATCAGCTGTGTCAGTTGATAATCTATCAACTATAGTGGATAATTTTCTAATTCTCCCTGCGTTTAAGGTTATACCAACAAAAGGTATTACTGCTTGAAAAATATCTCCCAGAACTTCAGTAAATGTTTCTCTTTTAACTCTATTTACATAATTATGAATTTTAAACAATCCTTCTGAATCTCTGTCAACATGAAACACTTTAGGAAAAACAATTCCCACATAACAAGTTCCATACCAGTGGTCTGGAAGGTTGTAGTAGGCTTTGTCACCACAAACAAAATAAATCCCAGGAAAGATTGGATCCTTTCCACCTTTGAATCCCCAACCTCCCAAAATCTGATAAGTATCTTCACAGTTACTTGCACCTACAAAGTAATTATCAAAAAGTGTATTATCTCTTCTAATGCAAAGCTTTCCACTAACTGGTTTGTCTATGTGAATTGCAATATTTTCAAGCATTTTGCCATTTAACTTCTCATCCTCTTTCTGCCAGAAACTTGACTTAGTCTGCTTGACTAATTCATTCCTCTTATAAATTGCTCTTCTCTCCTCAACCATATTCAAAAATTTCTTTCCTTCAGCACTTAATTTACAAGTTAGATTATTTTTATAAGCATACTCATAAGTAAGTTCGTTAGTAACAAGGAAAAATTCTCTCATTTGCTTTGCTTTCTTATGCTTATTTAAAGCATTTTCAATCTTAATATTTGCAAAAATTTCATCATAATTTGAATAGTAATATTCTAAACGTCCAGTTTGATAAAATAAACTAGTTAACACACTACATGTTACAGCATAAGTGAGAGGAAGCATATTATATGTTACTCCCTCAGAAACAGAAGCAGGTAATTTAACGCAGACGTAGCAGTCTTTTGCATCCATTACCTTAACATATTCACTCAATAGCTTTGTGAATGTATTACTTGAAAAATCACCAATTGATTTATCTTGATGAATGTTAGGCTGATGATCAATAACTTTTGCAGACGTACTATGTTTAGTTTGGCTAACCAGAGCTTTGCTTGTTATGTTAACTTTGTGTAATTCTCTATTCATCTCTAAAGGGATAATCACAGCTAAAATCAACCAGAGCAGAATTAAAATGAGCAGACACACCAGAGTCATCTTACAGCATCTTTTAAAAACAGAACACTTTGAAGTGCTCTCCTTAACATAAGGCATTTTTGGTTAGTTTAGCCTAAAAAAAAATAAAAAAATTTTTTAAAATTCTACATTTATATTTACACCCCCCTTTTAAAATATTTTTTTTTTTTTTTTTTTTTTAAAACCCTAAACAAGATTTCTTCGACCTTATGTCATACATAAGTTTTCTTCAACTAAACAGTTTTTCTTCGACCTTGTGTCAACTAACAATTTTTCTTCAGCCTTTTGCCACTTTAATATATCTGTACTTCAATCATTGTCACTAATTTCTTGGATTTCGTTTTCTTCTTCACTACTATCATATATGTCAATAACAGGTGGAATTACTAAGTAAGTCCACTCAGGAGACTTGTATTTTTGGTTTGGTCTTACTATTCTCTTTCCTTTTCTCGATATCACTTCAATTTTTCTTCCAACTCCAACTTCTTTTCCAGGACTCTTTTGACTACTGATTTCTTCAACTTGTTCTTTTGGTTTCTTGATCAATCTGACTCTCAATCTTCCACCAGGCCAGTAGTCTGCTTTTCTCACGTACTTCTTCTTTGGTTCAGAATTATTTGATTCTGACTTCCAAGTCCTTTTCTTTCTGTTTTCACTTTCACCATCCACGTCACTTTCTTCAGTTTCGTAGTCTGAAATTTCAATTGACTCAGGAACTTCTCTATTCAGCAATTTCACTCCTTCAGGAACTTCACTTTGTCTTCCATCACTGGTACTCGGTAATTCTTCTTCCTCCTCTTCTTCAATTACCCCCAACTTCCCAGATTTCGGATTTTTGTTCCTTACTCCAGAGTTTATTTTCTGCCTGTCGATACTCTCCTGGTCTGAAACTTCTTTTTGTTCTGCTTCTTTGTCTTTAATAGAGACAACCGAATCCTCAGTTATCTTTCCCTTTAACAGATTCTCTTCACCTTCAGAATCTATTTCAATGATTTCTAAGTCTTTTCTTGTCAAATTTCCATTCACTGGCACAGTTTCCAGATGTCGACTTTCTTGTCGATCTTCAGAATCTGGAATTATTTCACCTTCTGTTTCGCCTTCTACTTCAGAATCAGAATCATCTGTGGTATCACTTTCAACATCAGAACTCTCAGGAGTTGGTACTGGAATAGTATGACTAGGATGAATCCAGCGTTTCAATCCTCTGCACTTTACAGCATTAGTAGTGATCAAAATTATCTCCCTAGGTTTCTGCCATCTAGGAGCTAGACAATTCCTTCTCCGATGTACTTTCGTTCTGACCCAATCGCCAGGTCTCAGATCATGTGTCAAAACCTTTTCATCTGATTGTGCTTCAGTTCCCACCTGATTAGACACAGAAGTTACCATATCAGATAACCTTTTACAGTAATCCAAAATAGCACTGTCATTTATGCTCAACAGTTTACCTACAGGTACAAAAGCTTGCCTCATAACTCTTCCCATTAAAATTTCATGAGGACTCAAACCTGTCTTTTTATCTGGTGTACTTCTTAATGACATCAAAACAAGTGGAAGAGCATCGGTCCACTTTACACCTGTTTCAAGACACATTTTTCCAATTCTGTTTTTAATTGTTCCATTAATTTGTTCAACCACTCCTGATGCTTCTGGTCTGTATGCACAGTGTATTTTCTGCTCAATGCTCAAAGCTTCGCAAATTAACTTCATCAGTTTGTTATCAAAATGGCTTCCTCCATCACTCTCAATAGTGACTGGAAAACCGTACCTTGGGATGATTTCTCTGAGCATTAATTTTGCTACTGTAATTGAATCACAATGTCGTGTAGGGAAAGCCTCTACCCATCTTGAAAATAAGCAAACAATTACAAGCACATATTTCAAACAATTGTGTAAGGGCATTTCAATGAAATCCATTTGTAACCTGGTAAAGGGACCACCCTCTCGACCAATTATTCCTGTCCCCACCACTGATTTTCTGTTTGGATTCATTTGTTGGCATGACAAACACCTTTGACAAAAAGATTCTGCAATAGTTCTAAACTTAGTATTGAACCATGTTTCTCTGAAAAGTCTAACCATAGAATCTCTTCCCAGATGTGCTGGACCATGATATAATCTGGCCATGTCAGCAATCAAGCAATTTGGTAAGACTACTCTGCCATCTTTGTAAACCCACACTCCATCTTCTTCACGTGGTCTGCAATCTGATCTTAACCACAAGTCTTTTTCTTCATCTTCTGCTTCATTTTGTAAATCTCTAATTTCATGCCATGTTTCTACAACTGTTGTTAGCATTAATGAATTTGAATCAGTTTCTTTACTCCTCTCCCGATTGTAAGAATAATTTTTTTTTGCGCAGTATTTAGCTGTTTCATCTGCGAAGGCATTTCCCTTGGAAATATAATCAATTCCTCTAGTGTGCGCTGCACACTTAACAATGGCGATTTCTTTTGGCAATTGTATTGCTTCAATTAATCTCCTAATGAAAACTGCATTTTTAATTGGTGATCCTGCTGATGTCATGTATCCTCTCTGTGACCAGAGTTGTCCATAATCATGCACAACTCCGTACCCATACTGACTATCAGTAATGATGGTAACTCTTATATCCTTTGATATTTCACATGCACGAATTAAAGCAATTAATTCAGCAACTTGTGCTGAACGAACTCCTTCAAGACATGATGCTTCTTCGACATCTGTGACTGTACAAACTGAATATGAAGCTTTTAAGACACCTCCTTCGGATCTTAAGCATGAGCCATCTACAAAGTAGACAAAATCCGATTCAGACAAAGGTCTGTCTTTGATGTCTTTTCTTGGTTTAGTGCAGAATTCCATGACATCTAAACATTCATGTTCTGTTTCAATGTCATCAACAATTTCAGAATCAGGCAGTAATGTAGAAGGATTCAGATTTAAACATCTTGAAATCGAAACATTATCTGCTCCTAGTATGATTTTCTTATACTTTGTTAATCTGCTACTTGTTAAATGTTGAGTCTTACCTCTTGTTAGTAATATTTCTACTGAATGAGGCACAAAAACTTTCACAGGAAATCCCATAATGATCCCCTCACTTTGTTCGAGGCTAATACTTGTAGCTGCAACTGCTTTCAAGCAACCTGGTAATGCTTTTGCAATTGGATCAAGAACTGCAGAGAAATATGCAATAGGTTTCTTTAAATTTCCGTGTCTCTGAATTAACACAGATAATGCACATCCTTCTCTCTCACTACAATACAGTTCGAAATCTTTCTCATAATTTGGCATACCTAAAGCAGGAGCTTGGCATAAGCTCTTTTTCAGGTTCTCAAAAGAATCCATCTCAGCATCATTGAGAATAATTGGATCTTTTACATCTGACTTTGTCAGTCTTTGTAGTGGTTTTGCAATTACTGAAAATCCACTTATCCATTGTCGACAGTAACCTACCATTCCCAAGAACATTCTGACCTGTCTCTGTGTTCTTGGTGGTAACATTGCTTGAATCATTTTTATTCTCTCTATTGTTACTTGTCTTTTTCCCTTTGCAATTCTGTGACCAAGATATTTTACTTCTTGTTTGCAAAACTGTAGTTTTGCTGGGGACACTTTATGTCCTTCTTCTGCAAGGCGATTTAACAGAATTATTGTGTCTGTCACACAGTTTTCTCTTGTCTTTGCAGCTATTAACAAATCATCAATATATTGCACTAGCGTAGACCTACCAGGTAAGTCTAGGTCTTCTAATGATCTTTTTAACAGTTCATTAAAGATTGAAGGACTTTCTGTATAGCCCTGAGGGATTCTTGACCATCCGAGGGTCTTATCTTGGAATCTGAAAGCAAAGATTTCATAACTGTCTGGATGTAAGGGAACAGTAAAGAATGCATTGCAAAGGTCAATGACTGTATACCATTCAGCATCATGTGGAATCTGGAATAGAATTACTGCTGGATTTGGAACCACAGGACAACATGGAACGACAATTTGATTAACCTTTCTCAAATCTTGTACGATTCTAAATGTTCCGTTAGACTTTTTAACTCCCATAATTGGTGAATTACAAGGACTACTCTCCATTTCTTTTAATACACCTTGCTTTATTAATTTTTCAATTATAGGTGTAATACCTTCAATTGTTTCTGTTTTCATTTTATATTGTGGAATGTTTGGAAATTCTATTCCCTGTTTCAATGTAATTTTTACTGGATCTACGTTTTTCATCAGACCCATCTCATTTCCAGTAAAATCCCATATTTCAGATTTCACTGTTTCCTTGAGTTCTTCAGGTAAATCCTTTTCTTCAAATGCAGGAAACAATTTTGTTTCTTCTGCTTCCATCATCATCATTGTCATTCTGTATAAACCATCTTCCTCCATTGTTTGTAACTCAACTCCATCAGGAGAACAATATATTCTACAATTCATTTTACATAGGATGTCTCTGCCCAATAGATTCACTGGACTACTATTACAAACCAAAAATCTGTGTCTGTCTCTGTAATTTCCAATTTCAACTGGTACTGGATCAGTTAAGTCAGTTTTAATTTGCTGATTACTTACTCCGACAACTTGGATGGTATCCCCAGAGAGAGGTAGGTTTTCAATCTCCACTGATCTAACAGTAGAACGGGTAGCACCAGTGTCCACTAGAAAAGTGATGTCTACATCATTAACTTTCCCGTTTACAAAAGGACCAGACTGGTCAACTTCAAGAGTGGCTCCAACAACACACTCTTCCTCCTCTCTCGGGCACCGTCAGCAATAATCATCAGAATCGCTGTCTTGACTTTCTGTTAATAAAAACTGTTGTGAAGCATTTTGCATTTGAATTCTTTGCTGCTTTTGCTGTTTTTGTGGTTTTATTACCTGTTCACTTCCCTGAAATCCCATGTTTGGATTATATTTTTGAACTCCCCCACAATTCGGAAAAGGTGGTTGTGGCAATTGGTCTTGACGATTATTCACCTGTTGCTGTTGCTGTTGCTGCAACTGTCGCTGAATATTTAATTCGTTTAACCCCTGTTGCATCTGTAGCTGTCGCTGCAGGTCAACACCATTCTGCATCTGTGGATTCAATAAGGGATTCTTTAAGTTTTTAGGAGGATGAGGACACTCGTCTCTCCAATGTCCAATTTCGCCACAATTAAAACAAGGTAATCTTTGCTTCAACTCCTCAATCTTTGGGCTAAATTTCTTTGGGAAATTATTACTTTTAAACTTTCCTTGTATCTGGTTTGTATTTCCAGTTTGAACAAAATTAGTGTTCTTATTACCCATGCTGGCAATTTGTTGCTCAGCCACTTTTACCTGAGCCCACATGGCTTTCTCCTTGAGCTTTTTCTGTTTTACTTCTATTTCATCACTGCAATACTTAGCCTTTCTTAGAATATCATCTACAGATAGTGATTGCCATCCGACAATGCTATTTCTGATCATTTCTCCAATTTCAGGTTTTAGTCCATAAACAAATCTATAGACAAAATGGCTCATGTCTTTTTCGTCTAATTTTTCATAACCACTGTATTGTTTAAAGATTAACAGTAGTCTTTCATAAAAAGAATGAACTGATTCTTTTGTTTCCTGTTCTGTCCTTTCTATTTTAACCCAATCGACTTCTTTCGGTGGAATTTTGTTTTTCATCCAAACAATTACTTTTTCATAAAAATCCATTACAAGTGGATTTGGAGCACCTGTTTCTTTGATTCGCTCAGGTTCTGTTTTTGGCCAACTAATCGATATCTTGCATTCTGTCCAAAGATCTGATGGAACTACAATATCAAAAAATCCATCTAAATCAATCCACAGAACTTTTGACACTTTGATAAATCTATCGACTTGCCTGTACCACTCAACTGGTTTTTCCCTCAATTTCGGAAAGTCATTTGTAAATAACAGAATGTCCTGTCTCGACCAAGGGACATGAACATATCCTCCACCTGCAATTTCTCTCATTGGAAATTGTTTTGACAATTTTTCCAATCTTTCATCTTCCTTCTTTTTCGTCCATTTTACTCTCCATTTATTCAGTTCTCCTAGCTTTTTGATATAGACAATCAAATCTTTTATATGTACTATTCTTCCCATTGAGTTCAAACTCTCAATGTCACTTTCTGAAAAGTCTAATCTGTAATGTTTCGCAAAATTCTTTTGTTTACTCACATCGATTTCAAGTTCTGCTGCTAGATCCTCTAGTTGATCATATTTATTTTTTGTTTTCCACTGAATGCTTTTACAAATGAACAGTAGTTCATCATCTCGATAGTAATTTAAACTATCAGGACCGATTGTTCCAATTATTAATTCTTCGATATTTGCTTTTAATTTGGCCACATCAAGTTTTGGTGTGGTTACCCTGACTTCAGGACTCCCTATATCTGATATAGCACCCATTGGTGTTTTTGGAGATAAATCCTCATTAAAGGTTAAATCAGGCATTCTCGATTTAGAAGAGTTTATTTCAGATAAGTCTGAATAAAATTTTCCAGCAGCTTTTTGAATTTCTGTATTTAAAGGAATAGTTAATCCTGTTTTGTTTGTTTCCTTTTGGTCAAATACAGGCTGAACAGGACCAATCGTTACTGGAACTGTCACAGCTTCCATGCCTTTTGTCATTCTTTTTATTAATTCTTCTTTAGATCTTAAATATTCATTATAATCAACATCTTCAACATTTCTTGCCTCTCTTGTATAATTTTTTGGAGCTTCTCTTGCCCTTGGAGCCATTGTAAAATGTCTACCTTCATTTCGAGCATTATCAAATTCTGGTCTTCTAGGAGTTTCAATGATTTCACAATTATTTGGATAAAGTTTAGGAGCTTCATTAATTGGAGGTGCACTCGGTGAAGTTTCAGTAGAAACCACTGGAGTAGACCATGATCTAGGAGGTCTCAAAGGCTGATTCTTTCTAGCAGTTGTATATATTTCTTCCATAACTGCATCCTCAGATTCACTTTCCATAGATTTCCCTGTAGGAGTACCCATTACCATTTCCTGAATTAAATATAATCCTTCACTCATGTTTCCCTGTCTCCACATTCGCAATCTATCTTCATGAGTTTCTCTTCTCCAAGGTGGATTTTTAGAAGGTCTTTTAATTCCACTAGCTTCTCTTTGTAATTGATACATCTCGTCTTCCCACTCAACTAAAGCTTCAAATTGAGTTGGTCTCGGTTTCGGTACAAGAGCGTTCATTTTCTCTCGTAAATTTCTCAAGACTTTTACATTAAATGAACCATCATCAGGCCAAGTTAAAACACCGTCGTTCTTTGTATAGCGTTTCCAACTGTCGAACCATAAGACAGTATGATATCCATATTCACCTTCCATATACGCTGCAGGTGTTTTATACTTATGAAGTAATTTACCACCTCGCGTTTCGATTTTCTTATCAGGTGAAAATAAATTCTTAAATTTCTGAAATAATGTTGGCTTTTTCTCAACATGTTTAAAATGATAACTCATTTTTAAGAGTTAAATCTAATTCACAAAATCGTTCGTAAAATATTTCCGGGATGTTCCGCAAAACAACCAATCCGTGCGCGAAACACACCAACAAGCCAATGACAGTTGAGCTACGTCACTTTTCTGCTCAACCAATAAATTTGGAGTTTTTCTGAAGGACCAATCAGCTCACAGGTCGTCAGAGACTCAAGAGCCAATCAGAATATAGCTTGTGACGTAGGTCACCCAATCCCAGCGCGGCTCTGTGACGTATACAGTAGCTGCGGTTTCTCGTTTCTCACTCCTGGCGCTTACCCCTCCTTCACAAAATCTTTTCACAGCGCCATTTTAAGAACACTTTCCAGTGTAAATTAATTCTTAACAATGACTATAAGGACAACATCTGTTCGTTTCACTATTTAGGATAGTTTACATACATTCAAGTATCCACACTTCGGAATAGACGGCGCTATTCACACTAAGGATAATATTCAATTGTCAGTAGAGTAACCTTACCCCACCCTTCTAACACGTATAATTATGAACTCGCTTTGCTCTGAACCCACCGCGAAGTGACAGTTCTAAGAGTTCCACTTGAACATAAAATACAATTCAAACTCGCACTTTCACACTGAAAATTCCCTAATTTCAAACACACATGAAATCCGTACAGGACTCTCACCTGTTTATAGAGATCATTCACCGTTAGTAAAATAACGACGTTATCCGTACAGGGCTCTCACCTGTTTATAGATATGAAACATGTACCCGTACAGGACTCTAACCTGTTTATAGATAGTCATGCACCGACGCTAATTTACCCTTCACTCAAGCTCGGATATAACTAATACTCTTATCACAGTGAGTTTTATGGAAGGCGCTTTGTCCCTATTCTCATGCTGCTTTAATTTCTTAGAAAACCCTCACTATACAAGATTCACACCTAGCCCTAAAACTGTGCTGCTCGGCGACAACACTATGGTACACGGCGATACCTCTTGTGATACTCGGCGATATCACTACAAACAGAACAGATGGCTTGCGTGACTAACTTCTCGCCACACAATCTATACCGGTATAGCTTACAGATAGCACGAAAAACGAACTCAACATGTGTTAAAACATCGATCCTATTTCCATACCATAACGCTTTAGTAACCCTTAGCAACCAACATATTACCTTGGTTACTCTTAGCAACCATCAATTTCTGCTACCAGAGAATTGATCCAGCGGCCTATAGAAAATATATCATAAACAACGCTACCCAATTTCATAACCTATAAACAAAATTCTATACTAAATATGGACCCATTTATAAACCTGACATATTTTGGGCCTACTGAATCAGGTGGTCAGATTAAATCTATATATACATTATCTACAAAATATATACAATTTTATACATCTGCGGAAAGAATATTGACATTAGAATAAAACCTAACCATTTAAACGACCACCATTGGCGACGTGATCTAGCTAATAGTAACCTACACTCCTGAATAACCAAGACCAGCTTGTTTGTCAAAAGTAAGTTTTTATTTACTAAATTATGGTATATAAATTGATAAATTTATAAATGAATTTTATTAGCATTGAAGCAAGCATGATTGTAAAGAAACGTGAGAAAAATACAATTTAAACAAGTGAATTAAATTTAAAGTGAATATTTAAAGTTTAGCATTTCTAAAACCTATGTCCCTAACTGAACTAAATAGATAGAAAATAAAGTAAAGTTCTTTGAGGATTCTTACGTGCTCCACGCAATGTCCGACAGCACTTCACCCTCATCGGAAAGTCAGAAAGCAGCAGCCAGCCCATCCCTAGGGGCATGACTTTTTATACCTTTCTACGCTAACTAAACTACGCAAAGGAAAGTTTTCAGAAATCTTCGACGTCCCATTGGCTGAGAGTGACAAGTGACATGTCACCCACATTTCAAAAGTTCCATTAGGTCACTTTTCTTAAGGACCATTGTCTTTTCTGTATGCAACCAGGAGCTTCCTAGGTTTGCTACAAATGTCTCATTACTTCCAATTGACTTCCGCGGATGCCAAGTTAAGGACTGACAAAATGTTCTTTTTCGACCTTGGCCATGTCCGACAGAATGATGATAGCACGTCAGCTTTTGCTTTGTGAAAGCAGTTTTTGACGAACATTTTATTTCAGAATGGGCGTCTCGTGACTTTTTCAGAAGTAAAATTCAACTTTTTGTAGCTCGAGCAGACTAGGCCCAAAAGCAGGCAACTTATGCTTTCTAGTATAAAACAAACACAAGAAAAGTATTAATGTAAGAAATAATGTAGATTCTGTATCCACCCCAAGATTTACTAATTAATTAACCCACCCGATTAATCAAATGTTACCTAGCCAATGCAAACAAATAAAGCAGCGTTTATATCTACCAGTCTTCGATAATCCATGAGACTTATATGCACCTAGAATAGTGGAAATGACATCACACAGACAAGGAAAAGCAAAACAAGCACATGCTTCTTTTAAGTTTGCAGCAGTTAGTAATGACAAAAACGAAAACAATAAATTATTTTATTATTTTGCACGAACAAAAAGATGCAACAATTATGCACGTTTATGAGCACACATGTTAGTCCCCCCATGTGTAAAGTTTAATCTAAGTTGTATTAGCACGACATATCACAAATCATTAATATTATTATTCATGTTATGGAAATGTGACTTCACGAGTTTAAACAAAATTTTGTTTTCTAGCTCGCTCCATCAATAGTAGGGTTTCGTGGTCCCCTCACATTCAGAAGTGAAGGGCAGTGCTCCAGCACCAAGCCTCGAATATCAATAAATAATACCAGGGACCAACATCAAGAGCCCTATTCCTCCCTATAGAGATGGACAAACTAAAGACTTAATCAGCAACCATATATAGTGCCTAGTGCCGAAACCAAGGGCCACATGAACATTAATTCACTTACCTTAAGCGAGAACAAGTTTATCCGTTCACTCCTTCACCTCCCCAAGAGCACTCCCCTAGTACCCATGTTTTCCGATGTGACACTTAAAAGGGTGGGACATATTTCCGGGCATGACATGGAATTACATTTTCGAAATAAACATTATTACTACCACTAAAAGGACATGTTACATTTTTTTAATGTATTGTACCCTGCCGTCTGGGCTGTCTAGGGCTATCGTAGGAATTACTTGTATGTATTAAAAAAAAGTTTTAAGTCTGGCAAATGGTTTCTTATGCCAGGTCGACAGGGTAGTTTAAATCTGTTCACACAGGCACTGCAATAGAAAGCCTGACAAATGTTCAAAGGACTACTGAAATGGGTGGCACAATTAATGCTGCAGACCCACTAGTAGAATTGAATTTGCAGGCCCTGGGCACATGTAGTACCACTTTACCAGGGACTTGTAAGTAAATTAAAAAGGCCAATTGGGTATAAGCAGTAGTTAGTAGGGGCAAAGTGTAGAACCCTTAGGCCAACTAAAATGAATTCAACAATAGAGGAGGGTTAAAGGTAAGATGTATGGGTGTGACCCTGCAGAGAGTGACAGGTTCAACAGAACCCCCTTCCAGCCTAAGGATAGATGAGACTAACCAATACCTTTGTGGACTTTCCTTTTTTAGGAGGTAGAATATGGACACTGGCCATCAACTGCATATGCATGTGCCAGCTCTGTTCCCCTCTAAATTCAGTTGTATCCCTCTGTCAACAATCTCTTGAGCCAATGAATTGGCACCAGGGGAACCCTTCTCCTCTCCTGTAGACCCCATCTGTGCAGCACCTAACCGTATTTTTTCTCACGAGTGTATCCCAGTAGGCAGACAGTGCCACCATGACCAACAAAGTGATGTGGCACTTTCCACCCCTTGGATCAGACTTCTGTCCCCAACCCAAGGAAAATTCTGCCAGTAAGGACAGCAACCAACAGAGGCAATTGACAGCTGTCAGTGTCAACATCCAAGCCAAGGCCATCTAGGGGCCACTGCCCTCTGTGGTTTCTCAGATTGGGGGGCAACTGCCCCAGGTGTTAGGTACCCTTTTTTCACTCTCATTCAAACCAGTTCAGGCGTGGTATCCTTAGACTGGTCATCCAGCCCAGGTCTGTACCCTAAAGCTGAACTGGAGTCAGGGGTGAGCATCTCTCCACCCGCCCCTACATCTGGCCCTTTTTACCCTCCATTTGAGAGTGGTATTCCGAGCATTTAGGGAGCCCTGAGTTGCAGTTTCTCCTAGATTTTCTATCACTGCTGGCAACTCATTTTCCATAATATAGTAAATGTGCATCTGGGGACTAACTATGCCCTTCTCTGGGTTACACCCCCACCCCACTCCAGGGATAGCTGGGTCAATGGGCGGACAAATACCTGCCCCTTGACCTGAGTTACCCTACATACCTGACTGGTGCATTGCTCTAGGGAAACCAGCCTTTCCACTAACATGGTCTGGCTGGCCCTGGTGTCCCTCAGAACAGTGACAAGCACTCCATCCACCTTGGCCTGGTGGAAGGGACAACTCCCCCCCTCATGGCTCATCAGTCTACCCTCCTAGTTCACCCCCAACTAAGAGAGATGAGGGCATGTTCTACTTCCTGCCCCTTGGGACTACCTCACCCTAAGGCCACATGAGCCACCTCCGTAGTGATCCTACCAGTGGGTGGTGTCACTGAATAGACAGAGTCCCCCTGCTTGTGTCCTAGCTTGGAACAATCAAAGCAGAGGGGCTGGAAATGGGGCGCTCTGGGCCACCACCCATCAGAACCTCCCTCCTGGTTGGAAGGAAAATGAAAACCCTTTCCTTCCCCATTAGCCAGGGACGTTTGTGTCTCCCTTGACCTTCCCCTCACTCTGCTAGGGGGATCCTGAACCACCCTTCTTGGGTGACTAGCAGGTACTTTTTTGGACACTCTGGTGCTGACCAAGAGATAGTGGTGGGTGGAACTCCCAGAGTTTATCGCTCATCCCTATTCAGAGGCCCATATCCTTAGCAAGATTCCTGGGCTCAGCAAGCTGCTATCTACTAGGGGTGGGCATAACCCTAGAAGTTTCACTTTACAGGATACGGAAAAAGGCTGTGAGATTCTGTGAAGACCTGGCTTGACTGTTCGGGCTGGACTTTTCCTATGAGGCACAGGGTAAAGACTGATTTGTATATAGCTGGGTTTGAAATGAGGTGGCGAAGAAAGATAAAGAACGACAATGGATTTAAAGCAGATCTGTGACTGGGGTTGAGTGTCTGAAAAGTTTCAGTGCTCTGTTCATCATCTCCTTGTGTTTGCTTTGTTCACCCTAAGTTGGCAGGGTATGCCCAGATGTGGGTCCCTTGCTCACTTTGCTACTGGATTCAAGATAGCCTGGCTGATGTGGGGTGTTATCCCGAAACCGGTCCCTGGATGCTCGTTTCTAGTTTCTAGTTTAGGGAAGACCTGGCTTGGCAGTTAGGGCTGGACTGTTCCCATGAGGCACACAGTCAATACTGATATGTACATGGTTCGATCTGAACTGGGCTGGCAAAGTGAGCTAAAGAACGATGATGGATTCAACCTAGATCTGTGACTGGGGCTGAGTGTCTGAAAAGTTTCAGTGCTCCATCCATCATCACCTTGTGTTTGCCACGTATATAAAAACTCATTAGGAAATGATTTATTCAAAAACAATATTATAGGATATGTGCAAACATTATAACACAAAGACAAAATACATTTTGTGGGTGTTCTAGAATTTGACACCATAGAAATGTTGGGGTAGGGTGTCAAAAGGAGAAACGGGACTGTCTAACTTTTCATCCCAGCTCTTGGATACATAGCACAACTACGCAATTGAGACACACTAAGGTCAAGGTGGGGATCATTTCCAAAGTTTAGAAGACCCTTATTCCTTGGTAGTTTCTGTTCGTTAGTGAAGGACTCTAATGTGTCAAAACTCATGCTGTACTTTAGAAGTCAATTAAACAAGCATTTGCAATGCAATCGGTCTCACCTTTGGGACCTTATATGTATTTAGTTATACAGCACATAGCCAGGGTTCTGAAACATTTGCTGTTCTTTAACATGGAGGGAACGAGAAAAGGCAAACGCTTGTGGCAGCTTCTCTGGTTCTGGGATTTACAACATAGAGTCATGTGGGATCGATTACTCTAGCGCACGATGGCCACATGACTCTACGTCTGTTTAAACAATACGTTTGTAGAGCACCAGTGATCACTGACCTGGTAAACATAATCTCTCCTCCTTACATTGCCGGGTCAGGTGGCTCAGTGGACTAATGTGTCTACTGCAGGGGCCTGTGTTTGGTCACAAGTTTCAAATCCCAGCCGGTTCACTGACCCTTCATGCAGCTGAGGTTGATAAAATGAGTACCATTGAGATGGGTAACAACAAACATCTGTTATTCAGCGCCAATATACCCAAAGTGGTGAACGTGTGCTTTACAAATACATAATTTATGTTATGTTATGTTACAACAGTCAGTTAGTCCTTACAAATTGAATGTTTGTTCTATTCCCGATCAATGAAAAAAAATTATACCAGACGTTTAAAAGATGACCAGCTCACGGGCAGTCTACGAAACAAAACAACTTTACAAATCAACGTGTTTTTTTAACTTTGTTAATTAACCTCCCTGATCAATTATACACGTGTGTTTTTTCAGACAGAGCCAAATGACAACAAATATTCGCTTTGAAAAAGTCTGTAGAAGCTAACACTATTTAAAAACATTAGCCAAACCACCAATACTATTTCAGTAAATGCTTCGTGCATAAGTGAAATTACTCCTTTTTGTCCTACATTAACGTTTGCTTGGGAAAAAACTGGTTCTCTGAACATCTTACGAAAGCCATATGGACATAAATGCTGTGCACCCAGCCTCCGGATAGCTCATCATTCTAACTGGGTACTCTGGCTTTGTCCAAGGAGAGTTTGGTAGGCCTGGGCAGGCGGTGTCTGTCTGCGCTCAAGGGTCCGACTTGCTTGTTTGGTCGTGGCCACCCAGAATGTCGCTGTTGGTGGAGGACGACGAGTCTTCACCACCAGGTCGTGCAGATCCTTGAAGGAGTGCGGCAGGGAGTAGTAGGCGCAGGCGGGCTGAGTGGCCACCTCTGCTGACAAGTAGCTGTCTGACAGCGTGCTGGTGCTAGAGCCGCTGGCCAAACTCATGGTCATATAGTCTCTGCAGGGCAGCTTGCCATTGCCGCTTTCCAATGACAGTCGGGTTCAGCAACCATTGGGGGAGTAACTATCACTAGGAAACTACATCATCTAGCCGCTGGGGTAGGTGCGAGGCCGCAAGATCTGTTGTGGGGCAGACATGCTGGTGGGGCTCATGGGCATATATGCGCAGCGCATGGGCGGACGCCACCTCAGACTCATGAGCGTGTATCCGTCGTCCTGCGGTTGTTCCGTGGGTTAACAGTGCGGGGCAGCAGGCCGGTAGGGTTGCGCCATGGCATTGTAGTCCTTGGTGCAGGCCGGGCACGGGGGGCGCTGTTGGCCGATGGGAGGCAGTGGGGAGGTGCTGGTCAAGTGTGTCCCCTTCCTGTAACTTGGATCCTGTGCTGGCGGGGTTCGGCGAAGTGGTTGGACCCCGCGGCCCATGCCGATGTAGGCCAGCCAGTTGGCGGGTGGAGTGTGGTCAGGGTAGTTCAGTGTCACTCTGCAAAAAGACCCCCTGAAGTCGCTAGGGCTAGATCTGTATATGAAGCCGCAGTCACTGGGGGAGCCAAACAAGGAGGCCCTGGAGCGCTGGGGGCAGAGCCCGTCCGATGTGAAGCCGTGTCTGCTGGTGCTGCAGGCTGGCAGGGCTGGCTGCAGTCAAGGGAGAGCTGCGGCAGGCTGACGCTGGGATGGAGTGGCTGTGGCTGAGGGGCGGGTGCAGTTGCTGCGGGCAATGCGACTGTTTTTTCCCACATGCATACGATGTAAGGCATTGCGGGCATGCGAGACAAAGTGTGCAAATCCATCCACCAATCACACAACAAACAAGCCTTGAAAATGCAATAGGACTCGTATTTACGCAAGACCTATTGCATTTTCAACAAAAGTGCAGCCGTGAAAGAAGCCACAGACGGGAGGGTTTGGTGTGTGTGGTGATGGTCCATGAAGTTACGGACTATGGGAGGAATGGGGAGAGGCAGGGGAACAAAACTGTTTTAGAAGTAAAGGGGCCGATAACCTCGGAAGGAGGAAAATGACGACATCGCAGTCAGGAGGCGGGATTAAGTTCCCAAAAATGAATCAAAATGCAGCATTTAGAATTGCGGCCATTTAAAATGATAGGTGGAAAGTGGGCGGAGCATCCCCCGCAATACTGTATACAGCATCTCTCGATGAGACAGCGCATGCGCTGCCTAGCCGAGACCTAAAAAATTGGAAAGGTATGGCCTCACACCTCCATGGTGTCATGTGTCATCATTGGACATCCATGCTTTCCAGAGAATACTCTGTATGTGGGCTGGCTCATCTGTGAGTTTACAGGGAGCACATATTGATGAGATGTTTGGATCCAGAAACATAGAAACTAAAAATCTTGGTGACCTCCAATAAGGAACTACCTTTATTTGATTTGGGAGAATGCAAGATGATTAAAAGAAAAGGTGATGTTTAGAAGTTATAAATACTCCTTCATCTATGGATTGACATGATTCAGGTTGTGGCCCAATCCAGGCCTGTGGCTTTCTTCAGGAAAAGGATCCCTAATCTCTAGCTCGTTATTATTCATCAATTTTACACACAGCAGGCTCAAACAAAAACTACCAAATGATTTTAAAAAATCTGTTCTGTTAGATGTGGGAGTTCTTCATTAGCATGTCTTTTGGAGGTTCTGCAGTGACATTTTTATTATCGAGCAATACATATTGTTAAACAAAATACAGAAATATAATAATAAATATTAAAAAAAACTATTTTTGATTGCCAAGATCTTGAAAGCAGTGTACAGTACAGAACAAAACAGTAATAAATAGTTTCACTTAAAATTATACGTGGCTGCATGGTTAAACCTATTGTATAAAATTCTAATTACTAGTCGCACTAGCCGTAATTGGTTAAAACAGAAAGTAGTCAACCAGCAAGGCCAATCCATGTGCAAATTTTCATACTCAGTACAGGGTCTATCTCCTATGGGAGTTTTCTAGACGAACCTTACATATATAATTAAAGACAAACATCATATTTAACCATTATAAAAAAAACAGAAACAACAACCTGCATCTTGCAGCCTTTTAAAGGAATAGGTCACAATGCGAGTGCAGATGGAAATTAAAAGAGTATCCACTGGCAGTTAAAAGCATGTGCTAGTAAGCAAAGTAAAGTGCATGATCTCCAGCGTCTAGCATATGGTAGGAGTTATAAAGACATCCTACTAAGTATGCAGTTGTGATTGATTTTTTTACTATTTTTTTTATTGGATTTTAAACAACAAAAAAACAATACAACACATAAGACAGCACTCCCCCACCCCCCTCTGATCGGGCAGATTAAATGTAGAACAAAAAGAATTTCAAGAGAATAATACATAAAATTAAATATTTGAATTAACACATGAATCATCAAAATACAGAAAAACATTAGGGTAGATGGGTATACATTATAACTAAACGGTTTTTAGCCATGTTATTGTTATATGAATGTCTAAGGTTCAGACCATTCTATTAAAGGAGACCACATTTTTAAACCTTCTATTCTACGTTTCCTACCTTTAGTTTTATATATTGCCATTTCTAAATTAAAAATTGCTAACAGTCTTGAAAACCATTGTTGATATGAGGGAGCGATAGGATCTAGCCAAGCCGATGCTATACAAATTCTTAATACAGCCATCGAAATAAAAATCAGTTCATGACCAGTATTCAAATTAGTACAGTTTGCTAAGCCTAAAACAACTGTTTGGTCAGATAGCTTAACCACAGTTTTAAGGATTAATGAGAGGAAATGCTCAATTTTTTATTTGAGAAAAGTTAAAGCGGGACAAGATGAAAAGATATGTATACAATCCGCATCTTGTAAGTTACAACGAAAGCAGCATGTTCCTCTCCCATTACCCCATTTGGCAATTCTATCTGGAGTATAGTACATGAAGAAGCATATTTTATAAAATTGTGTTTGTAATTTAGTTGACATGAGTGCAGTTTGTGATAGCCCATTTACATACGCAAATTCATCAGTTGATATTATAAATTTCTTTTGCCATTTCTGAATAATCTTCTGCGTATCATCAGGTAAATTTGTAAGTAATAATTGGTAAAACCCCCCAATCCGTATTTTTTCCTGATAATGAGTAAGAGTTTCAGCTATGATGTTTTTAGGCATAGTGTCTTCTCTCCTCACTCGTCGTAGTAGAAAATCTCTAATTTGGAGATATTTAAAGAAATCTCTCCATTCAAGATGATACTTGTCTTTCAAAAATTCAAAAGAATATATCCCTTCTGCGGAGAAGAAGCAACCTATATAGGTAATTCCAGCTATGATCCATCTATCAAAATAGGAATCTGTAAATATATCCGGTAAGAGGGGGTTATTTTGTATTGGTGTATAAAATGATAATCGTCCCAAACCTCACGGATTTCCAAACCTTAAACACGGCTACGAGTGTTTTTAGTCTTACTTTTTTATGATAGCTATCAAAAAGATATCTTCAAAGGTAGCCGATACTTCTGTCATCTAATATTATTTGATGAATAGTCGGTGCGTCTTTATCCCGAAATGTCCCTGTTCTATCAAGAAGAAAAAGCTCATGATTATATAGCAAGACTGTTGTCCAATAATATAACCTGAGGTTTGGAAGACTTAATCCTCCTCTTTCTTTGGGAAGTGTGAGTAGTTTATAGGCGCGACAAGGCTGAGTATATGACCAAATAAAATCCGTAAAGATACGTTCCATTGATTTAAACCATTGATCTGGAATTTCCAGATTAATCGCTCTAAATAGATACAAAAGGTTTGGAAAGTAAACCATTTTTAGGGCACTTGTCCGTCCAATCAAATAAAGATGTAAATTATTGATACGGCGAAGATCTTTTTGCATTTTGTTTGAAATAGGTTTAAGGTTCAGGTCGACTAGATTCTCTAATTCAGAAGTTATTGTAACCCCTAAGTAAGTGGCTGAATTTGCTATACGTGAATCTGTCATAACACATTTGTTGTTAATACTTATTTGGGTTTTCCCTCGATTCAAAGCGTATCCTGAAATAGTGCCAAATATTAGTGCCTCTTGTTCGATAATTGGCATAGCCAAGTTTGGATTAGCAGTGACAATGGCGATATCGTCTGCATAGGCGAGAATTTTTGTTGAGTATTCATTTGTCCGGATGGGAGTTATAATGCTATTATTTTGTAGTCTCCTAATAAAGGGATCAATATAAAGAGCGAACAACAGCGGGGAGCAGGGGCATCCCTGCCGTGTTCCTCTCGAGATTTTTAATACTTTTGAATTACCACTATTAACCATCACCATCGCCTGAGGATTAATGTAAAGTTTTTGTATTGCCTGTATAAATGTATGGTTGAAACCAACCCTGGACATTGCCTGCCACAAGAATGGCCAGGAGACCCGATCAAAGGCTTTCTCGGCATCAAGTAAAATAAGTGCCATCGGGTCTCCTGCCACCTGGGTGTAGTCAAACAAGCTAATTACTCTCCGTGTATGATTGGTAGTGTCTCTCCCAGGGATGAAGCCGTGCTGAACTTTAGATGTAATTTTATGAATTATTGAAGAAATACGATTAGCGAGTAGTTTGGAGTAGATTTTAGAATCTACATTTATTAAGGTGATGGGTCGATAAGAACCCATCTGGTCGGGAGGTTTGTTTTTCTTAGGGAATATCACAATTTTAGCCGTAGACCATGAGTTGGGGGGTTGCCCTCCTCTAAATAAATATAAGCATAGGTTCAACAAGATTTCTTGAAGTTGATCCAGAAATACTTTGTAAAATTCAAGTGGGATAGCATCTACTCCAGTTGCCTTCCCGCGGGAAAGATCTTTTACGGTTTTTCTTATTTCCTCGAAATCAGGGAGCCTTTTCCAAAATTAGCTGGTCTTCGGTCTTAAGTTTGTCACAGGTATCTATATCAAGATATTCAGCGATTTTCTCTTGATCTATTTCTCCCTCTTCTGTATAGAGAACACTATAAAAACACCAAAATGCTTCTCGGATCTTCTCTGAGCAAGTTACTCTACCGATTATTGGGTCTTGAATTTCCTGTATTACATTTTGTGTAGTCTGCTGTCTCATCCGGATTGCTAATTGCTGACCAACCGACTTGCTAACCTCGTATATTTTTTCCCGATGAGCAGTAGCTTTTTTAATAGCTTTATTGATGTATATATTTGTAATTGATGCCTTAGCTATTGCAACCTGAGTTTGTGCATTACTTATCTCCTCTGTAGTAGAAGAAGAGCTTCTTGTTACCCTTATAAGCTCTTCCTCCAACCTCTTTAAAGTCTCTTGTGAGAGTCTTAGTAATTCTCTTGCACATTTGTTGCTCCGGAGTGAATATTGTATAGTTTCACCCCTAATACCTGCTTTTAAAGCGTCCCAAACAAAATCTATCGTTGTACTGCCGTTATTAACCATCAAGAAGTTTGAGATCCAGCTTCTCATATGTTTACAATATTCACTCTCAAGGAGCAAAGACCTCTCAAAGGTCCAAGTTTTGTGGCGTCTGTATCAAAGATGTTGTCTCAAGTGTTAGTATTGAGGGATTATGATCCTACATAATTCGGGGTAGCTTTTCTATTTTTGAGGGAGTTTTGATTGAGCTAGATATCAAAAAGTAGTCGAGTCTAGCATGTGTATGATGTGGATTTGAAAAAAATGTATACCCTGGATCATCTGAATTACTATTTAAGGTCTGCCACGCATCAGTTAGCCCATGGGTAATGCATAGTTCCTTGATTGCTTTAAAATCTTTTGATTTTCGACGATGGTAATGCCAATTATCTTTTATGGACCAATCATGTGAAAGATTTATATTGAAGTCGCCACAAATTATAAGTTGTAGTGGCTAATTAGTAAGTTCATTGGAGACAATATTAATTACCAGGGGATCATCATTATTACATCCATAAATTGTGCAGATGGTCATTGATGAGGATTGCCCTGTATGAACTTCTGTGATCACCCATCTTCCCAATTTATCGGATTTAGTTTTATTAAACTTAAACCCTCTGCCTCTAGCCAAAAGTGCTACCCCTCTTGCCCGCATACCCTGTGTAGTTGCCCCAATCAGATTGTATCCAAGTGAGTTTAATATTTGTAGTTGTGACCCTTCAATATGGGTTTCTTGTAAGCATACGATATTAGCGCCAATAGTCTGTAGGCCAACTGCTACCATTTGCCTCTTCTTGATGTCATTTAAACCACAAATATTTAGTGATAATACTTTTAATGGACCTATCTATAAATCCTGGTTTTTGTGTCTGTATGATGATACTTTTCTTTCAATTCGTTGAAGAATTTGTCGATGAACTACCTGATCTGCCCGACCCCCCCCCCTCTTGCCCACCCCCCACCCACCACCACCTTTGAACGTTACCTGGTCTCGTTGTGACCAGGGGTGTGACATCAGTGTAAGCGAGCCCAGCGGGCTAGGCTGGTTTATAAATGTATATTACATATTTCTCATATCTCAAATAAACTAAGGCCTAATTATTTCAACTAACGTATCACTTTTAGCAGTTAGATAAGCTTGTCTTCCAGCTTATTCATCCGATAACCAAATCTTCAATTATACCTTAAGCTTTATACATTAATAAGAAGTGGGATAATTGATTTGGTTTATCTTATCCTCTTATATATCCTGATATTATTTCCCAGAGTTTCGTGGATTAGTCTCTGTAATTTCGCGTAGATAATCCTCCGCTTGTATTTCGCTGTTAAATGTTCTTGTTGAGCCCTTGTAAATGATTTTCAGGCGTGACGGATTTTGCAAGAATACTTTCGCACCGAGTTTTTCAAATGGATCAAATAGTTGGCGCATTTTCCATCTGCGCTCTACAGTAGAGTGAGCAAAGTCCGGTCTCGCAAAGAATTTGAATCCCTTGTGTTCTCTTTGTGTTGTTGGTCTTGCAAGATCATAAATTGCTTCACGGAGAACAAAGTTTCCAAAGCATACCAACATTGCTCTGGGATATTGATTTGGCTTATTGGGATATTTTGAAAGGGTTAAGGGGAAGCGGTGGGCCCGTTGTTTCTCCCTTGCCATATCCCAGGCTTCCAGTTCCGGGAATGATTCTTTAAGGATGTTAATCATTGCCCCTCTGGCATCATCTCCCTCGAATTTCTCTGGAATTCCAAGGAACCTTAGGTTGTTCCTTCTAGATCTATTTTCATGAACTTCTACCTTAGCCATTAGGTCCTTTATTATTCCATCTTGCTCTTTTTCGTTTTTTTGAAGTTTCATAACATCGGTTTCAAGGTTCTCCGTACGAGTTTCAACCATCACCATTCTGTCCGACATTTCCGAGCAGATATTGGCAACTTTTTTCACCGCGCCTTGTAACTTTACAATGGCCTTGCGATTTTTTAAACTGTCTTTTTTAACATCCTCATGGAGATTCTTTATGGATATGAGCACCTCACTCAGTGAGGTGTCAGTTACTTCAGCCGGTGATTTATTCATTGGGTTTTTTCGAGTAGGATCGGATCTAATTTTGTCGTAGTCGGTATTGTTACTGGGATCTGTGGTCTCTTCATTTAACAGATTTTTTTCACTTCTTTTATGTTTAATCCGTCTTTTTCCGCTCCCATTTCTTTTTTTCTCCAAGAGACTTTTCTCCGTACATATTCTTGAGTCACTGAAACGAGTGATTTCTAAAGGTACTGTCTCTCTTTGTAAATCGGAACTTGATTCGCTTGAGTCACTTAGTTCGCTTGAGTCGCTAGAGTCGCTAGAAATAGATATGCCAGTTTGATATATTTCAGATTCCGAATCTTCGTCGGAGATTGATAGGGTTGCTAAGTGCGAGTCTTTCCCTGTTAGAGTACATTGCATGTTGTTAGCAGATTGTAAAAGTTCCGTTTTCTGATTTGACTTTTTTTGATCAGGCAGATCTCCTTGATTGATTATTTTTGTGTCGACTTCGACTTCCAAAAGTAGCCTTGTCTCTTCACTCCCAGTGCTAGGATCTTCATGTAAGTTTCCTTCTCCTGTAGTAAGGTTGCAGTTCATACTAGAGATACTTTCATTTGACGGATTATTTTGAGTATAGATACAATTATCATCTGGCTTTCTAGAGTCTTTGGTTTGAGCTGAAAACTGTGGTAGATCCAGCAGTTTTTCATTTTTTGTTGCATCACTTAAAGGCTCTTTTGGTAGGGGACTGAAAATATTCGATATTCGAGGCTGGGATGTCCCTGTAAGACCAGTATTCTTAGCTGTAGCTTTTAAGTTTTTTATTGTCTGTAATCTTTGTGCTTTCTTTGCTAGGAGCTCCAATTTGGCGCTCTCTTCAACTTCCTCTTTGTCTTACACTGCCTCACTCTTGTCGCTTGTCTTCAGCTTCATTTCTTTTTCTCTTTCTCTTTCCCTCTCTCTTTCTTTTTCTTTTTCTTTTTCTTTCTCCTTCTCCTTGCGCCTTATTTTTTCTTTTTCTTTATCCAACTTTTTTTCAGAGTTTTTGTCTTTAGTTTTTGCTTTCTCTTTTTCTTTATCTTGAAGTTCATTCTTAGTTGTGACTCTCTCCTTTGCTCTAGCTCCTCTAGTTTCAGGACCTTTATGCTTGATAGTTTTGGTCCTGTCCTCGACCTCAGCCTCTTCGATCTCTTTATTTGACAGGTTTTGACCATCCAGACAAGGTCTCTCTTCTTGTGAGGAGATGACACCAACTTCAACCCCATCGACTTCCCCCTTATTAAGGGCCATATTGTTGGGTTGAGGTTGAGGTTGAGGTTGATTTATAGATGTCTGTAATGCCTGTATTGTTCGATTTTTTTGTTCTTTCCTGCTCCTTTGTTCTTTCCGTGCGGGCTGCTCTCCCTCCCTGAATACTCCGTCTATGCAATCCGTTTCAGAGGTTCTATCTCTGTCCTTATCCTTATCCATGTCCGCTGTCCGAGATGTTGGATATGTTGATGATGTTTTCCAATGAGATCCTTCTAGGGATCTCTCGATGCAGAGACAATGTCTCCTCAATGCGGTTTTATCACCCTTTTCTCCAGATTTGGCGTCAGATTCTCTCGAATAGCTTTCTAAGATGATACACTTTAGATCAGATAGAGAGAACTCGAGGATTTGTTTTTTTGCTGACGGATCAGCGGATAGGGCAGTTAATGTGTTATTAATTGCAGAGTTGAATCGTACAAAGGAGGACAGAGTACCAATAAAAATCTGATTTTTGAGTTTGCTAAACCTGCATCTCCATTTCCTCCATTTAAATCCTGATAACATTCAGCTTACTTGGCGGTTCGACTATTCTGCATATAAAAGGGTGCTTTCACGTTTAAATTTATATATCTGCCAGCATTTTCGACAATTTCCGGTAGTTTTTGGCAAAATTCCACAATTTTTGGCAAATTTGGTATTTCCAACTTAAAATCTACTTTCAATCCTTCCAGAATCTTTCCAGAAATGTCTTTCACTGCCACTTCCTCCTTTAAACACTCTGCCTCCCGCCGGCTGTTGTCAGAAGCCTGGCCGCCCTGGCCGTCTCCCGTGACAACAGTAAACAAAAAACGCGGGACGTGCAGCACTTTTTAAACCCCTCCCTCGGTTTGCAGATGACGATTGACACACGAGAATTAGGAAGCAGGAGAGCAGGTGAGGATAGATGGGAGCTGACACGTTGGCTTGGCGTGGGTGTTGCCCGTATCGTCCGGGTTTGTTTGTTTGTTTGTCCCGTCCCATCAAGCAGAAGGCAGAGGCAGAAAGCAGCCAGGACAGATGACACGGACGAGGTATGGGCTTTTTGAGGCAAGATGCAGAGGAAAATCTAGAGCGCTGAGGCGATGGGTGAACGGGGTGAAGAAGAGCTGCAACAATATAGGACACGCTCACCTCCGCCTCTGTCACTGCCTCGGACCCACAATATCACAATGAAAATGTAGTGGAAAATGACTGCCTTACCCCACACTGGAGCGCTGTGCAGCTAGAGGCAGTGGAAGCACTGGATGGCCGATTTGATAGCAGAATCAGATATCAGATATCGGATATCGGAGATCAGAACTCAGAACAGTCAGTGGTATATCGTTTTATTTTTCCTCTCTCCAGAGCTCTGAGAATTCGGGTTCGGGAACAGGACTTCGATAATCTAGCTGGTTGAGGGTCGCTGCATGCCCGCTGGATATGTAAATCCCGGAACAGCAAAAACTATTAAGCGAGTTTTCGGCTGAGTTTTTGATTCTGTATATTCGCCTCCATAGGTCCGTAGGAAGGTATTTGAGATATTTGAGATAACATATGCCCAGACCGCTGAGCTCAACCGCCGTGACTGCTCACACAGACGCCATCTTCCTTCAGTTGTGATTGAGAAGAAGATCAGAGAAAGGCTACAATTGATAACCTTTTGTTTGTCATTGCAATAGTTATAAAAACAGTAATTGCGTTTTTTACACTGCACTGCTCCCATCACAGGCAAAAAGTATAACATTTATATAATAATATATACACTGGGTGAAAAATTCTTTCTAAAAACAAGGTAGTCCTCTTATCAGAGCAGAAGCAGTGTTATTCTAAAGTGCGTACATATTCACAGTCCAGCAAGAACAGAGAGTTGAATTGCTGCGCTGCTTAGAACCACCTGGCCAGTCTGTTTGTTGAGTCAGCGGAAAATGGTAAGGAAGTGCTCTAAGGAAATCAAAGATGTTCTTCATTTTGCCACCGCAGGGGGATCCAGATGGCACTCTACAGAACAGTAACTGTGCCCTTCATCAGGGAACAGACACTGAGAAATACAAATAAAACAATAACGAACAGTCAATAAGTATCCTTTTGAAAACTGGGATGTTGGGGGTGGGGGTTGTGTGGGAATCACGTCACGATGGGTTGTGAAACTGGTGTGTGAATGGTTAGAGTGTCACCTCGATTAACCTTAATGCCCGTGTGTGTCGAACAAAGTCAACTGAAATATCTCACATGTCACGGTTTATCGGGTTGACTGGTTGGTCCTATAGTTTGAATATCTAGAAACAGAAAAACTGATAAGGAAACGAAAAAACGACGACGGCTTCCTAATCATGTCTAGGTCGGTGGTGCCGAGAAACTAACCTGGGAGTTTGTCATGTTGTTAGTCCGATGTTGCTCAGTTCAAGAACGCCGGTCGGGACGTATCCGCCATGGACCGCGCTTCATAGATTTGCTCAGTTCTGATCACGTGATAGTTGGAAATGAAGATAGACTACTTGTCATGTTAGTGATCGGCCGACAAAATAAACAAAAAGGTGTATAATGCAAGTGGTGCTTTGACGCAACAAAACACTGCGTGTTGGTGCTAGTTGGATATTCTAGTTTATCCAAAAGATTGGAAACAAATTGGAAAAAAGGTGGAAAATGGTATAAACGATCGAACCCGGTCGGGTTGGGGTACATCACTAGTATCATATATGGGTGAGCTAGTGAGTCTGCAGTGCTATGGGGTGTGGGACTGGTGCATAGTGGATGAATATTAACAGGTTTACAGTTTTACAAATGTCACATAAAAGGAAACAAAACAAGTTAACGTACAGGCTCACAGGAATTACTGATTCGATTTAGGAGCAATTTTACAGGTAACAAGAGAGTTCAATTCTGTCATTTAAGCCAAACGGCTTGTGGGTTGAGAGTTTTTGTATCCAGCCATTTTCTCTTTGGAGTAGGAATCTAGGGGTCGATTAGGATCGCGGACGGACTTGAGTCCGTCCGCGACCCCTGAGGAGGAGGGAACGTCCGCATGGGCTGCGGCGTTCCCTCCGATCTGATTAGGATGTGACCGCCAGGGTGGCGGTCACATCCTCTATCTCTAACATTGCGGCGGGTGCAGCTTCAAGCTGCACCCGCCCCAATGTAAAAAATGCATGCACAGCATTTCCGTGCACAAAGCGGCAGGCACCGCGCGGTGCCTGCTGCATTGTGCACGCAAATGCAGGGGGGTACCATAGGTACCCCCCATGTGCACCCACCACCACCCCTTCACCCAGGGGGCCCGCAACGGGCCCCCGAAGTGAAGGTCCGTATGCTTTTCCATGGCGGCAATGCCGCCGTGGAAAAGCATATTCACACACACATCATAATATGGCGGACGGTGTCTCATAGACACCGCCTGCTATGTTATGGCTTTTCCGCCGCGGTCGGCTCCGACCGCGGCGGAAAAGCGGCGGACGGAATTCCAGACCCACCAGCCATCCTAATTTGGCGGTGGGTCTTTGGAGTCTCCGCCGCGGTTTTTCCGCATCCTCCAGGCCGGCGGACACTTCCGCCGGCCCGGAGGATGCGGAAAAACCGCCATCCTAATCGGCCCCTTAGTGTTGCCTCTGCCTTCGATTTTTACAATGGTTTCCAATATGATGTATTTCATTTGGGAAATGTTATGTTGTTCTTCATTGAAGTGGGTTGCCACTGAGGATTTCGTGTTTTTCAGACGTATGTTTGATTTATGTTCGGTAAGTCTGATTTTGATTTTGCGCTCCGTTTTTCCAATGTATAGTTTGCCGCATGGGCATTTGAGGGCATATATGACATTGCTTGAGTCACATGTGGCATTCACCTTCAGTTTCAGTTCATGTCCTTTCATCGGATGGTTGATTTTATTTCCCTTAATTATACTATTACAGTTTCCGCAATTTAAGCAGGCTTTGGTGCCAGTAAATACAGTTGTTTTGGCCGGTTTATGTTGGAGAAGTTCTCCTAAGTTATGTCCTCTAGTAAAAGCAAATAATGGAAGTTCAGAAAAAATCTGATTGAAATCTGGTTCGAGGTTTAACAATGGCCAGTGTTGTAGTATGGTCCTCTTGAATTTGGCAGTGGAGGAAGAATATTTTGAGACTACCACTATCCGGGTCTGTTGTTGTTTCTGACTTGGTTGTAGCAGTTTTTTTGGGTCAATGTTTAAAATCCTGTGTTTAGATTCCTCTATGATGTCTTTGGGGTATCCTCGTTTATGAAATTTGGTTGACATTTCATTAATTCTTTCTTCCAATTTGTTTGGGTCTGATATTATTCTTTTAACACGTGCCATTTGTGAAAATGGGAGATACTTTTTGAGGTTAGGTTCATGAAAACTTGAAAAATGCAGCATATTGTTTCTGTCTGTGGGTTTTGTAAAGAGATCAGTTTCAAGCCCTTTTTCTTTTATGGAAACTTTAACATCCCAAAAATTTACAGTGCGCTCTGATATTTCCCAAGTTAGCTGGATACGTTCGTCAATTAGGTTGAATTCTGTAAGAACTGTTTGTAATTCTTCCTTAGTATTCTTCCAAATGATAAATAGATCATCGATGTAACGTATCATGAGTTTGAGATTGTCAGTCCATCTATCGTTGGCAAAGATAAGGGTCTCCTCGTAATGTTGCATGAATATGTTGGCATATACGGGTGCTGCTGAATTGCCCATGGCCATTCCGACTAGTTGTTGATACCATTTGTTTTGATACACAAAGTAACTTTGGTATAGTGTGAAGAGCATGAGCTCCATCAAGAAAGTTTGGAAAGGTACATCAAGGTCAGAGTTTAATAGTGCCTGTTCAATAGCTTCAATTCCCAAAGAGTGGGGTATGGTAGTATACAATGAACGCACATCGGTGGTGCAAAGTATCAGTTTCTCTTCGGCATCAAACGTTAACTCTTGTAGTGTGGAAATAAAATGGTTGGTGTCCTTGATGTATGTTCTCATTTTTTGTACTGTAGGTTGGAGATATTTATCCAGGAGTTGGCCTATCGGTTAATGTAGACTACCACGTGTGGAGACTGTGGGTCTTAATGGAGGGTCCATGGTATTTTTATGTATTTTTGGTACGATTCTTAACGTGGGACTTTTCGGATAGGATTTTGTGAGGAAGTGCTTGGTTCTGTCGTTAATGATGCCAGCTTCATGTGCTTTCTCTAGGATGTTTTGTAAGTTCTTCATGAATTCTCGTGTCGGGTTGTTTTCTAACTCCATATAGGTTGTGGTATCAGAGATGTGTTCCATGACTTTCCGTTAATACATATTTCGGTTCATGATAACAAGGGCTCCTCCCTTATCAGCTTTTGTGCAGATGATTTCACTGTTAGATGATCATTTCTTGAGGTTATCCAAATCTTTTTGAGTGATGTTTTTGGCTCTTTTGTTGCCGTGTTTGATACCATGTAGGTCTTGTTTCACCCTGTTTTCGAATAGATCAAGTGTTTTGTGACTGACCGGTGATTGAAAAGTACTGGCTGGTCTTAGACCGTGTAGTTGGTCGGGTTCATCTTTATTTTGTTGAGGTAATACGTTATCAAAAAAGTGTAGAAGTCGGAGCTTACGCATGAGTTTAAAGAAACTAACTTCCAATTCTAAGTTATCCGTACTTGTCGTTGGTACAAATGATGTGCCCTTTTGTAGAAGTTGGATTTGATAAGGGGTGAGATGGTAGTCACTAATGTTAATTACAAGTTGTTCCGAGTCTAAATCTTTTTTCCTTTCTTGTCCTTGATGGTGCTCGTCATGCTTCTCGTGGATGGTGTTTCTTTCTCCTTTTCTTTTATTCTGTCCTCTCCGGGGTCTCCTTTTTGTGATTGTCCCTGTTCTAAAAAAGGATTCGGTTTGTTTTGGATACTGGTAGTTGGTTGTTGTAGTTGTGTGGTATCCGGGAGTTTGGTGATGGGTTGAGTTTTCCGGGATCTTTGGGTGGTATCACTATCTGATGAGGAAGTCTCAGTTTGAGAGGTGTAGGGTTTGTTCCTTCTTTTTTGGGCATAGACTTCGGCCCATGTGTAGACTTCTCCAAGTCTATAATCGAGAGTGTCTCTCTTGAATTTACGTATTTTTCGTTCGTTGATGTCGTTGGTGTGTTTTTCCATTTGTGTTTTGATGTCTTCTAATGTGCTTTTGAGTTCTTCCTCGGTCATCAATTTGGATAGTTCCGTTGAAACCTCCGAAATTTCTGTGGTTAATTCTTCGAGTATTCCAGATAGTTCTTTAATGATTAGGAGAATCAGATCCAGAGAGCATTTATTAAGAATCTCATACCACCTCTCCTGAAATTTTTTGGAGTTTTTACAGAGGGCTGGCTTGAGGGCAATTCTGAGGCCCCTCGGTATGCGTTGATTACAATGATATTTTACAAGAGTGGTCGCATGGAGTTGTTGGTTGATACGTCTCTTGGTGAGGTATAGTAGTTGTCTTATGTGTTGCTCCTTGGTTCGAGTAGTAGTTTCCTGTGAGTTTTCTTCCCTAATGAGTGCATATATGCAATCCACTTCGTCTGATTGGTATGCAAAAGTGGAGGCACGGGCCTCCGTACTTTTTGAAATTTCCTCATAGTTACTCATATTTTGTATTTGCGTGATATCTGTCCGAGTGTGGACGCTAGAATTGCAACAAAGAAAAGAGGCCGGGCAGATGCACAGCTGATTCGAATACTTTCGTGAGTTTTTCAATTTTGTGGGTGCTGTATAGGTTACGTCGAGGGTCCTGCGGCGTCCTGCAATGGTTTATTAATACTAGTGGGTTGCTTGAACTTACGATATGACAGATAGATAAAAAAGCATAATGTTAATGTTTAGAGCCATATTCTCTGCGTTCATTGCAGCGATGATGCCCTGTCTACAGGTCCGGACTCCCAATTTATTCCACTCAGGCCTCATCTTTCCACTGACTACTTAAGAGCCCAGCGCCGACGCGCACGACCATAATTGATTGCTAATTTTACTGCGCTAGCGCTTGGGTGAAAACTGTAATGCTGCACGTGCTTTTAAATTCGTTGCTTTTTAAAATTGTTTGTTACTCCTAGCATACTGTGCGCTGACTCCCCAGTCCACCGCAGCAATTCATTCTGTTTGTTGTGGAGGGAGAACAGAGCGCCTTCACTTCCTGGTGGTTCCACTGCGGGCGGCCATCTTTGTAGGGTGACGCTCTAGTCTCCCCTCTTCCCCAATCTACTTAATCCCCTGTCCTTTCGCGCAGCGGTTACGCGCAGCGGGAGCGCCGCAGACGCGCCGAAGAGGCGCCAAAGAGAAGCCAGTCTGCGCCAGTCCGCGTCCAACCGCTCCCAGATACCACGATTCCAGAAACTATGGTGGGCAACTTGATCACTTATGATTCTCAATATCTACACGCTTTAAGAGTAGCTACTAACCAAAATTGTCTGCATTCGCTACGTCCTGTAGGTAGTAAGATCCGTTGTAAATATTGCAACTGGAAAGCATCCCCGAAAAACACAGGGAATTACCAACTATAGCTGGAAGCTACTTCTTCTTAATTGTCGATCAATGCCCAAGCACTATACAGAGCTGGCCATGTTAATAGAGGATCTTAAGCCCGATGTCCTCTTCCTAACAGAGACTTGACTTCAGTTGGAAGCCGATCCTACTATAGTGTGGGCGATCCCACAGGGCTATACAATGAAGAGATCCGATCATAACACGGGCAGAGGAGGAGGGTTAGCCATCATTTATAAAGAACAATCTAGGTGTCGTACTACCCCTTCCACCATGTCAGCTTGCGAGAGCCTAATGTTCACCTTAGAACTATCCCCTACTAACACCTTCTCAGGCCTTTTGGTCTATCGACCGCCCGGAACGATCGGCCAGTTTGTTTCGAATATGACGGATTTAGCTGCTAATCTAGTGATTACCTCAGCTAACTTTACTGTGCTGGGCGATTTAAATCTTCATTTAGATGATCCGCTTTGACTCAGTAGCTAACAGCCTTCGTCTGAATTTTCAAGCTATTGGGATGGCGCAAAAAGGATTTCTCCCTACCCACACTAAAGGCCATCTCCTAGATCATATCTACAGTACCCTTGATAATTTAAAAACTGAATCGCTGTGCCACTGCCCTGGACTGATCATTATTTAATACCATTTTTATGGATTGCCACGAACTCCCTCCCTTTACAAGACCCAAAAAAACATTGGGGTAGGAGGTGGGCCACACTTACCCTCTCTAAATGGGAATCAGCGCTTGCTGAATCCAAACCTCTAGAGGTCACAAATCCTAACTTAGCCAGCACTACTTTTAATAATTGGATTATGAATTCTCTTGACTTAGCACTCCCGAAGGAACCTTTACACTCTATAAAGAGGCAAAAAGTAGCCCCCTGGTACACTCCTAGATTAAGAAAAATGAAACGATCTTGTCGCAAACTTGAAAGAGTATGGAGACAAGATCGCTCTCAGAGCAGGAAATCCGACTATAGATCCGCAATCAGGCTATATAAAAAGGAAATTAAATCTGCTCAAGCTCAGTTTTATGAGTCAAAGATTAATCGGGCAGCTAATGCTCCCAGAGAAATCTTTAAAATAGCCAAATCTCTGATTTCCCCTCCTTCTGAGCGAGTGTCATCAGATGGGGCATTGGCGCGCTGTAATGATTTAGCAACCTTCTTCTTCCAGAAGATTCAGACCATCTACTCTTCTTTTTCCACTGATGGAATTGAACTGGAGGTTGCCAATACAACTTGCCCCAAGACCCCAGCTTCCTGTATGCTGGAAAGCTTTACCTTCTTGGACGTCACGTCCCTAAATGAAATAATTTCTAAAGTCACATCAGGATCTCCTAGTGACCCAGCACCTCCTCAGTTTCTCACCTTGGTCATGGATGTCATCCGACCAGTTCTTCTTGATGTCCTTAACACCTCAATTGCTACAAACATAGTCCCAACTGAGTGGAAATGTGCAATGGTCAGGGCTCTTTTAAAAAAGCCCTCCTTAGACCAAAACAATCTAGCCAATTTCCGCCCTATCTCCCTGTTACCCTGGACCAGTAAACTGCTAGAAAAGCATATTAATAACATCTTAGTAGACTATCTGGAATCCAATAGTCTGTTATCTGTCTCTCAGACGGGATTCCGTCCCCAACACGGGACTGAGATAGCTCTGCTAGCAGTAACGGAAGAAACACGAACGGTGCTGGACAAGGGAGGGAAAGCAGCCATTATATTATTAGATCTCAGCGCCACGTTCGACACGGTGAACCATGCCACCCTATTACATCGTTTGAAGGGCATGGGAGTGTCAGGCGCGGCCCTGGCATGGCTTGCATCCTTCCTGGACGAGCGCTTCTTCCAGGTGTTTGAGGGCAAGGCTGTATCCACCAAACAGCCACTCAGTTGTGGGGTTCCCCAGGGCTCTGCCCTGAGCCCCACACTTTTTAACATCTACATGAGGCCCTTAGCGGAGATAGTTCATCCATTTGGCGTCCGTATTGTCACCTATGCAGACGACACTCAGTTGGTGTTTTCATTAGACCACTCTGAGGGGTCGTCTAGCACGCTGGGCTTATGCTTAGAAGCAGTGACTAAGTGGATGAAATCCTCCTACTTCAGACTGAATGGCGAGAAGACGGAGGTCATGTTGCTGGGTAACCCTTCACCTACCAGTTTGGCCTCCTTCTGGCCTATATGTCTAGGCCCCCCTCCTCTCCCTAAATCTGAGATAAAAAGCCTGGGAGTCTTGCTCGATAAATCTCTGGACTTTGCCTTCCAGGCCATCAAAACTGCATCCATCTGTTTTGGGTTGATGAAAATGCTCCGGAAGGTGCTCCCTCTGCTCCCGTTCCAGGCGAGGAGAGTCATGGTCCAGGCTCTGATACTCTCACGCCTGGACTATGGTAACGCTTTCTATTTGGGGGCCCCGGTGGCAGTGATTAACAAACTTCAGGTCACCCAAAACTGTGCGGTCCGGCTGCTTTATCAAATTCCACACTGGCAGTCGGCCAAACATGCCTTGAAAAAGTTACACTGGCTCCCGGTGGCAGCGAGGGTACAATTTAAGGCTATGTGTCTTGTCCAAAAAGCAATTCGGAGAACTGGTCCCGCCATAATGTACCCTTTAGCTACCCCTTACCTTCCCCTTAGAGCCTTGCGCTCAAGCTCATTACAATTAGCCACAACGACCAAGATAAACAAAGCTCGCTGGAGCGGTCGTTCATTCTCACATAATGCTGCGAGAATATGGAATTCTCTTCCGCTCATCCTTAGAGAGAACAACAATCAGATGGCATTCAGAAGGCTTGTTCAGTAATATCTGTTAATTATCTAAGTTGGCTGCCTTGGTTCTCAGTTAAAGCGCTGCGAGGACTTCGGGTAGTATATGCGCTCTATAAATGCAATTTTTCATTTAATTTCATTTCAACGTGCACCCAGTCTGATTTTCCACAGCCCCTGCAATCAACCTCACCTGAAGAATGCCGCCTGGGTGGTTTGTATTTAAAAAAAATGCCACTCACACAGCCTAAGCACCAAAATCTCTGTTTTAGGTATAGTCACCTTCGTGGGTGACTTCAATCTCCACTCGGGCTTACCGCAAGACTCTTCTGCGAACTCGCTGGCCAACTTCCTCTCTGCAAACGATCTTATCCAACACTGCACAGAATCAACACACTCTAAGGGCTCAATCCCGGACCTTGTTATTTCTGATGCAGACATGCCTTCTATCACTTCCCCTATTCATGTAGACTGGTCTGACCACCTCCTCATCCCATTCTCTCTTCACCTATCACACTCTATAACTCTTGGCCAACCTAAGAGGGCTACCTTCTGGTTCTGTGATGCTAAAAATATTGATGTCGGTTCCCTCTATGAATCAGCTTTGTTATCACTTCCAAGGCTGGACCCGAACCTAGATGTTGATGAACTCACCTCCCAATGCCACACAATCCTTGCAGTCAAAATCAACAACGTTGCTCCTCTCCAAAGAAAAAAGATAAGGCCCACTCCCTCAGCACCTTGGTTCAACAAATCCCTCTATGAAGAAAGGAATCATCTAAGATTCCTGGAGAAACAATGGAGGCAAGCGCCCTCCACCGATAATTTGGCCACGCTTCGTTCAGCAAGATCCAAGTACCACAAGTCCCACAAGCACATCTTCCTTGGGAAAGCGTCGCACTTCAGAACCCTCCTTGACTCAGCCAACAATAGACCCAAAAAACTATTCGAACTCATCAAGATTCCTAACTGCTCTCCCCCAACCTCCAAGTTGGAGGATTCTACAAAGAAAGCAGTGGATTTCGTCATAATCTTTGACTGAAATTGAAATCCCTTGTGGATCAGGTCGCTCATCCTACCCCTCCAGAGGAGCGCAAATCCTTAGCCATTTGTCAGAACTTTGATCCCATCTCTGAAGATGCCCTTCTCAATTGCATCCTCGAAACAAAGCCCTCCAACCATTCTCCGGACCCCATCCCCAGTGCCATTGCCATTGACTTCTATACCCATTCTCTTTCCTATTGGACCACTCTGGTCAACCTCTACCTCTGCAAGGCTCCCTTCCTGTCTCCTTCAAAACTGAGCAGGTCACCCCTCTGCTTAAAAAACCCACTGCTCATGCGAATGACCTCAACAAATTCCGCCCCATCACTAACCTACCCTTTCTTGTGAAGATCACAGAAAGATGTATAGCGAAACAACTCTCTCGTCATATCAACAACAATGTTCTTCTTGACAATTGTCAGTCCAGCTTCATCCAAAACTGCAGCACTGAAACAGCCCTACTGGAAGTGGTTGATGACGTGCTGAGGATACTCGATTCGGGGGGGTCCTGTCTTCTAATTCTTCTTGACTTTCCTGCAGCCTTTGACACTGTCAATCACATCACTCTCCTCAACACTCTGCAACAGAGAATGGGCATGGAGGGCACTGTGCTTAAATGGTTTGCTTCCTTCCTCTCTGATAGATCCCAAATAATCAAAATTGCGACCAGTCTTTCATCTCCTTTGGCGGTAGGTCAAGGTGTTCCTCAAGGCTCTATACTTGCACCCACATTGTTCAATCTCTATTTAGAACCACTGGGAAATCTCCTAAGTAAATCCGGTATCCACTATCATCTCTATGCAGATGACACTCAAATCTACTTCAAGGTTGCCCCACTCGCGATATCGCCATCCTAAGCTCTACTCTCGACTCAATTCGAAACCGGATGTCAACTCATCAACTTATTCTGAATCCCTCCAAAACTGAATTCCTCCTCCTCTCCTTCTCACTTTCTCCTCCCCCGGTTCAATCATGGATGGATCAGATGAATCTACTTAATAATAAACCTATCATTGTCGACAGCGCAAACTCCCTTGGTGTCATACTTGACAAAAAAACTCAATCTAATCTCCCACATCAATTCCATTGCAAAGTCTGCTCGATACCAACTGCGCCTTCTTTGGAGAATTTGTCGCTTTTTACCGGAACAAGACCTTAAAACCCTGGTGCAATTGCTGGTCCTTTCAAGACTGGACTACTGCAATTCTCTTCTTACTCGCCCCCCCAAATCCCACCTTTCCCCCCTTAAATCTGTTCTCTATTCAGCAGCTCATTTCATTTATGGGGCCAAAAGAAGCGACCACATCACACCGAAGTTATCCACCCTCAGCTGGATTCCCATACAGGCTAGAGCTATCTACAAGTCTGCCTGTATCACCCACAAAGCCTTGCATTCCTCATCTCCTTGCTACCTGGCGAATAAACTGAAACTCTCTGGAGGCTCTAGACCATCTCATGATGCGGAAAATGTACTGCTTGAACCTCCCAATTTCAAGAAGGAAAGATCGATGGCCCAATCCTTTTCAGGCAACGCAGTGAGAATCTGGAACTCACTTCCGCCTCAACTCCGGACCACCACCTCCTCCCAGGCCTTCAAAACGGACCTCAAAGTTCTCCTCCTCCAAAGACACCTCCAAATTTAATTCACGCCCTCTCTACTATCTGAAGGAAGAACTCCCATTATTGAAAATTCTATTCTCAATGCCTATGGAAGTGCCTTCCAAGTGTGTTCTTGTGGTTGGAGTGTTTGCCATTTATTGCAGTATTATCCTTGTACCTGTGTTTGGTATTCTTTTGTAACATGCACACGCCACTTTTCTCTTGTAACACACTGTTGCTACCTCTTAGATTTGGTTTGCTTTAGATACTTGCACAAGTGCCACCATTGCCTACGTAATGTTTGTTCTTGTGCTTGAGTGTCTGCCATATATTGCAGTATTATACCTCTAATTGTACTTTGCACACATGTCACTTTTTCCTCCTGTATTGCACCGTTTGCTACCACATGTATTTTGTTTGCTCACAATTGTCACTTTTGCCTCATGTAACTTAACGTTTGTTTTGTAATTTGTTCACTTGTAATTTTCTCCTCATGTATCATAACTGTTGCTATTGTGAAGCGCTCTGACGCCTTTGGGTAAAGTCCGCTCTATATAAAAACGCATAAATAAATAAATAAATAAAGGGAGAATGTGCAAGCAAGGTGAGGCAAAGGAGGGGCAAACTGATAAGATTTAGATTGGCTAAATTCTCTCTGTCAGACAAACTGGAGCACAGTTGGATTCACTTCTTAGTGCTTGATTTAAAAGCTTTTTTTACTTAGGTTGAGGGACCACAGTTCACTTGCTTATAACTGTAGCAAGCCTTCATTTAAAAATCGTTGTGTGACCCACCGGGGTTGTTGGAGCTGTTTCCAGTCCAGCTCTAGCCTGCCTCAACTTGTGGCACTGGTTAAGAAAGGCCCCCACACTTTGCAGAGAGTAATTTATGGGACCAAGCTCAGGACGAATCTGGGCGGTGGTCGAGGTTTTTGGTAGCGGCAGCACCGCAGCACCTTTTTGTAGATTTTAGTCACATGTTGATTAAGTGCAAAGCGGAGCATACCCAAAAAGATCTCATAACCTTACAACAAGGTGGGACATATCTTGGCCAGCATTACCTCTAACATTGACGCTAAGCAGGGACCTGTCAGTTTTTTAAAGAGTATCGAGAGACTGACTTGAAGAGCCTGGGCTTTCATGCCAATTTGACTACAATGTTTTAATAAAGTGCTCCTTGATTCGATGAAAAAACACAGGTATTTGTAGGTTTTCCCATCGAAATTTGAAGGTTGTACGACTAGTCGCCACCTCTTTAACACTTCCTGTCAAATATGACTACTTGAGTTTTCTTTAGGTTTACCTCCAAGCTGTTCATGTCGGTGTAGCTATATAATGTATTCAGCAGGCGTTGCAGTCCAACTCTCGCGAGGCAGAATAGAGCGAGGTCATCCGCATATAAGAGATTGTTGATCTGCGCACCACTGATCCACAGAGCGTGGCTATTTATTATATCCAACTCTGCTGAGAAGTCAGATAACAACAGGTTAAAAAGCAGGGGAGCTAACACACATCCCTGTTTTACTTCCCTTGACATCGGTATTTTTCTGGATAGGTGTGAATCAGAACTTATCTTGCCTTAAATCCAGGTGTTGGTATGGAGCTGGATGATTGACTCCAGTAATTTGATGTCCACAAAGCAGCAAAAGAGTGCTGTAGAATAAGTGTTTGATTTATCAATGTGGATGGAGAAGGCTAGGAGATTTTTCAGTGTGCCGGAGTTAGCCACAAAACCCATTTTGGGGGGGGGGGAATCAGGCCCTTTGAGTCAACCCAGCTTTTCAGATCTTCAAGCAACAAACTGGTGAAGAACTTTGTCTCAGTATCCATTAGGGCTATCATCCAATAGTTACTTGGGGCTGATCAGGTCTGCTGGAAGTCCCAAGAGTCAAGCGGGCTAGGCTGGGGGGCAGGGCCTTCCGGGTGGTGGCAGCGCGCCTGTGGAATGAACTTCCCCTGAGCATCAGACAGAGCCAGTCCCTTATGAGCTTCAGGCACAGCCTGAAAACTTGGCTCTTCCCGCCGACTTGTTAGTGTTTCTCTGCGCCCATGATTATTCTTCATCTGAGTCTGATATTGTAAAATCTAAAGCGCCAGGATACCCCTAGGGTGACAGTATGCGCGGAATAAACCCTTCATACAATACAATACAATACAATACAATCAAGAGCCAGTCTTATGAGATGGCTGGATAAACACACAGCCCTAGTTGTCGGGTATGGTTGAACTTCGTATGGTGTAATCAAACAGGTTAGCTAACTGCTTAGTCCCGAATGGAATGTTTTTTTAAACAAGGCGTGTGGTAGGCAATTTGGGACTGGCACTCCTTCAGATGTAGCTTTAGTTAATATTTTGCCCAGCTTTGTAGGTGAGATGCAGAGTTCTTCACTTGGATGTTTCTGTGTTCTTTGCGGGACAAGAGGACGCTCCCTATAGGTATTAGTCGTTCTGCATGGCTTTATCTCATTTGCCTGGAAGTGGCCTTCCAGAAATGTTACCCATTCCTGCTCTGAAATGTTTGTGGAACCTAGGCAGAGATTTTCGTTGGTTTGCCTATTTACTAGCGCCCAGAATTTTCTGGGGTTCCGGCTCTTACTTGCATAGTGGAGCTAGCACTAGAGGTGTTGGAGAGGCTGTTGTTTGTCAATACAACATGCCCTTCTATAATTCATTTGTGTGATTTTGAAGTTAGTGAATAAGTCTTTAGATTCAGGGTGTCTCCTTACTAAAAGCAGTGTTTCTGGTTTTCCTTAGCGCCATTGTTTCAATTGAATGTGAGGTCTGCTTGTTACTAGGCCCCAAAAAATGCTTCATTGGTCATTGGAATTGGCTTAAAATATGAGTGCAGACATTTGACCAATCTTCTATTGAAGAAGTGGACCACAGTTTATGACGTATAGTAAGTTGTTCGCACTCTTCCATAATCTTTATTCAAATTCTTTGTTCCATCTTAAACGTTTTAGGTTCTCAGAATAAACTCCTGTTTGTGTAGTGGAAGGTAGGTCATGATACGCTAAGACCAGAGGTATGGTAGTGACTTGTCGGCAGTGATTGCTTTCAGAGCGTTCTATAACGCAATAGTTTTCTATATGTTGAAGCAGTTCTGAGTTGAAAATAGTAGAATCAATGTGTGAGCACTTTCTTCCGTTTGTCCATAAGCAGTTCGGGGGGGATATCTTGAGGGAATATACCCATTCAGTACAATGAAACCAGCAGTGTAAAGTTGTAAAACCCAGTGTTCCCCAAGGCTACAGCGTTTTTGAGATATGGGTTTTACCTGTGCATTCAATTCAGGTATGGAGAATGAAAGTGGACTTTCTGAATCATCTGTGGACCCTTGGAAGAGGTTTGTGTTGAAATCCCCTGTGAGCAGGCAATCAGCAAGCGGAAAAACCCCTAACAGGTCACACAGGACAGTAGATAGACGATTAAATCGACACCTTTTTGTACAGGCATTCGGATTAATGTAGGTATTAAGAAGTAGCATAGGCCCCAGCTGTCTCCAACGGTTAATTTTAATTCCATGGAGTTAGCTCTCCTAAGTGTATTGATTCTATAGGGCCTTTTAAGCTACATGAAGTATAAATGGACAATCCCCCCTTAGGCTGGCCAAATTTCTGATCTCTTACAGCAGGCTTCCAGTGTTCCAAGTATCCATTCAAGGAGTAGTTTTGGGTGGCCCACGTTTCCTGAAAGGAGGGAAAGTCATGTCCGGAAATAAAGTTACGTATCCCTGGTATGATTATTTTGGTGTTGGGGACCACTGATGTTTCAGGAGCACAAGGCTGATGGGAACGCAACAGTAAGTTATGTGAATTTACAGAATGTGAATGACGCTCTTTGTTTTTAGCAACTTTGTTTTCGGTTTGTAGGCATTCTAACTGATATTCAAGTCATGCTGAGCTTTTGTTAGACATGGCTGCTTGGAGCCAACCCCAATCATACTCTGAATCTGCACTGAGGGTCTTGGACTGAGAGATAACTTTAGTGTCGTTCTGGCCTTGTGCATTTTTTAAGATTGAGTACTGCCTGTTTCTATCTCTGACCAGAGTCCGTCTGGCACTTGGTAGCATAATCGGTGAGTTTGCCAGCACAGTTGGATAACCCAGTTTAAAGTATGGACGGATTTTAATACCCCATGATTGAAAAGATTCTGTGCTGGCTAAGAAGGCATGAGCCCAAATGATGGATTTAAATGTTACCAATTTTGCCTCTGATATCTGTGAGCCTCTAGATGGAAAAAATTTAGTGAACTTGATGTCACTGAATGTCAATGCGTCAAATCCAGAAATAGTTTTTAGAAGTTTGAAGATGTTACTCTTATAGAGAACATCTTATAGAACTCTTATAGAGAAGATCATGCTGGCCTTTTGAGCGATACTCAGGTTTAAGAAGTATCTTCGTGTTTGTAGAGTTTCTTGCTGCTGATTGTATGGCAGTTAAAGTCAGAAATTTCAGCTTGTGGTCCTGATAAGGTTCCAAAGCTGGGTGTGTGGTTTGCTTGGGGGTCAAACTGTTTGAACAGGAGTTCTCCTGGTGGGCGTTGCAATTTTTTAAAGGATACCTTTAGTTGATTGACTCCATTACTGATGCTGGGGATTTTAGCTCGATGGTGAGTAGAGTGAAGTGGAGCTGAAAGTATTTCAATTACCAATTTTATTTCAGCTTCCTGGGAACCACTTAATTTGTCACTTCCTTTTGGGGATCCTACCTTTGCATTACTGTTGGCCTCGTTGTAGAATATTGATGACTGACTCTGTTGGCTTAGAGAACGAGTGTACAATTCAAAGATGGGAAATAAACAGTGTGCCCTGTGCTAATTCTTAGTTCCCCGTTTCCCTCACATGGAATAGTTCATATAGGGGTTCATGAGCTGAGAAAAACACATATCAGGATTTGAGTGTCCATATATAGTCTTTTATTAATCTTCTCTTCAAACACTTGAAAAAGTCTTTCTTCAATTACTTGATTAGAATTCTTCATAACATATTCAAACACAAACAACCAACAGGTGTTTCGTGAAAAAGTTTAGCGTCTTTAGGGCTTACAGTAGCTGTAGCCATTATCAATAGGGTCCCTCAATCGCTTTGAGAACGTGTATTTTGAGATGAATGAGGTACATCGGTGATCTGTGGGCCCATTTGACATTGGATCTGCGACAGAACCTTGTTGTGCACCTTGATAAGTACTTCTCCTCTTGCGTGCGGATGTTTTCGTTGACAGTTGTTGGAATTTGAGTGTGCTGAGTTCCAGACCTCTCCAGGTCGGTGTTTGGAGCCTCCTTGGTATTTTGGGATATTTCGAGGGGGCATCTAATTGGTGATTGTAGCAGCAGCTGCCCTTCCTGGCTGGGACTTGGTACTACATCAGTGTTTGATGCTGTAAACAAAGGATACCATTTGAAAGAGTCAACCCTATTTTTTGTTAGTAATTTGTTTATTTGCTTACATTGCCTTTTCTGCTCTCTCTTGCTGAGTGGACCGGATGGTTGTACATCAATTCTAGAGGGTTGCATATCTGCCATAGATGGCTTTGGCACCAGCTTTGAGTCACCTAGCGAGCTTTGGACACTCCTAGGTTGTGGGCTTTGCGGCTTGGTTCCAAGACTTTTGTCTGGGAGTGATGAGGCTTCAGCCTTGGGAGTTATGATTGATACTGCATAATCAGTAGCTATGCAGCTCACTTCTATGCAGTGATCCAAAGGAGCCAGATTGTTAGTGCTTGTTATGGTTGTTATTAAATCAGTGCACTTAGGAGATTCCTTATCCGGAGTCAGGGTGTTCTCCTTTTTCCTGCCAGGCCCTCTTGATAGATGCTTAACTTTGTCCATGACGCAGTTAACGAATGTTGGTCGGGTTGATGGACTATCTATGATAGGTGAGCAACCAATTTTGAAGCTGATTGGGCCCTGATTCTTAAATAGTTCAAGTCTTCAAGCTTGCTGTCAATTCCTACTGTGAATAGCGCTAGGGTATTCAGCAGGTCCACTTGAATGTCTACCTTGTCTGAGTGGTAATTTAACACTGTTACTGTTTGAAGGGTTTGCAGCAGTTGGGGCCATACTCCTGACATTGAAGAGGGGTTAGAGTCGTTTATGCTTGGTTCTAATTTCTGGTTAATTGATTGAGCTGTGTCCATTAGAAAAAAGGAAAGCTCCAAAAGAGATTGAACATTTACATCAGTACAAGCTTTTTGATGTGGGAAAGTTGATGCTGTGCCCATGTTAATTTGAATTTGAATTTGGGGCGAGGGTGGTTTAATATCGCCTGTTGGTGATCTTGTCCACTGGGCAGCTGGGAGCTGAATGTATCTATACTTGGTAAATATGGTATTGGTTTTACTGAAGGGTATGGTCTCAGGTGATATTGCTACTCCACGTAGAATTGTTCTGTTTGTTGCAATAGAGCATTGGTAGAGGGCACACACACTTTGCTCAGTGATTGTTCAATTGGAGAGTGTAATTGATGACACTCCTGAAGCACAGGTGGGGAGGATTGAGGCTCCGAGTATGCCCCCATAGATTGACCTGGAGAAGATCTTAAGCGTTCCACCACTGGGCTGCTGCTAGAACCGATCTCTGATATCACGTTCTATGCTTTAGAGACAAATGGACTGTTGCCTTGGTTGTTACCTGCTATGAATTTCCCATTGATACTTCTGTCCCAGAAGTAGGGGTTGAGTACCTAACCCTTCCTGAAGTTTTTTTAAAGTAGGCTAATATGGAAGGGGCATGCAAAACGGTGGGAGCCAAGTTCCCAGGAGCTCATGTCAGTGAGTGTGGGAGCAAGTGAGGGAGAAGACGACAATTGCAAAATGGGCGTTTCCATAGTTTGTTTGGGGGAGGCTGCTGCACTGTCCATGAGCCCTGATGCTCTCACCCTTGTCTTGTTTTGCTTTGGGGTTGTGATGGCCTTTCTTCTTCGACCAGATCTCATTCCTTTACTACGTTGGATGCCCTTGATGGGACCTCACAGCTCCTCTTGCAATATTGCCTTCACAGAAGTTCAAGGAATGCCACGCTCCGGGGTCACAGCTGCCCCAGCTCTTTCCAGCAGAAGACACAGGTTCAAACACAATGGAGTCTGGACAGTCTAAGAAGTGCAGTCTGATGTTCCTGAAAACTGGCTAAAGTACTGCAGTTTGTTCTTGCTGTTGGTTTGCGATGGTACGGTTATGGCTTGTGATGGATTGTCAGGCAGGAAGACCACAGAGCCAGTGAACAAAAGCTCAACCTTCTAAGCTAGACAGCCTCTACCCCTGCCTACACGGATCCCATTTCAATCACAGGTGGCTCCGTTTGTCCTTTATCCAGGAAGCCGGGGCTCCGATAAACACCTGAGTTTCCACAGTGAACAATTACTCAGTACAAATCCAGCACTTGCTAGCAAACCAACTGCAATGACATAAACAAAACAGAAATAAAATAACAAATAGAAACTGGCACAAGGTAAACTCATAGGGCACTTTGCCTCTGAAAGTAGGATGATGTCAGCTAGACATGAAAAATCATGCTACACACGTTTATAGACTATTTTGAATTCCACTGTAAATTCATAAAACACTCCTTGTGGAAAAATGTGGGTGAACACTCCGTGATTCACTGCACAAGAGTGCACAAAACATGTGGACAGTAATCACACACAGACATGCATGGTATATTACACATAGTTTATTTACGGACCCTCAACTAAACTAGGGAAAACCTCATGGAGGAGTATGACGAGAGTGGCCTTATAGTCACACACTTAAATAGTAAGGAAGTGCTAAATATTAAATGCTCAAGGAATGGGAGAGTAAAGAAGTGGAAACCAATTCAAAAGGAATATATAGTCTGAGTTGACCAAGACCTCATGGCACATATGTGAATCCCCACAAAGGCACATACAATCAATTGGGGAGAGGATGTAGCCTTAAGGCTAGAGCAGTCGCCCTTGAAGCTGGGTTACCTGGTTCGAGTCTCGGCAACAACGCTCAAAATCCTGTGATTCTAGGCAAATCACTTAGGGCCAGATGTAGGAGCCCAAATACCGGTCGGTAACGGCCGATTTCGGCCGTTAGCGACCGTTATTTGGGTTTTCAGATGTAGGGGACTGAAAATTACACAATCGGTATATTTACCGAATCGGTAAAATTACCGATTCGGTAAATTACCGAATCTGTAAATATACCGATTCTGTAATTCCAAATGTAGGTTGCACAGTTTACAGTGCCACAGGCCCTTAAGAGTCGGTATTTTACCACACAATCCTATTGTGTGGTAAAATACCGAATTCAGGTGTGCATGCACATCTGTGCATGCACACCTGTGCAATGTGACACACAGACATGCCCTTAGGGCATGTATGTGTGCCACATGTCACACAAGCCTGTACTTGGGGTGCTAGAGGGTGTCAAAGTGACACCCCCTGCACCCTTGCAGGATTCGGTATTTACCGATTCGGTAAATACCGAATCGGTATTGCCCATTGATTCCTATGGGCTCGATAGGAATCAATGGGCAATACCAATTCGGTATTTACCGAATCGGTAAATACCGAATCTTACAGATTCGGTATTCCAGAATTCTGAATTACCTACATCTGCCCCCTTCCCATTTACAGACTCTTAAATACCGAATCGGTAAAATTCGGTATTTAAGAGTCTGTCAATGGGAATTACCTACATCTAGCCCTTAATCTCCCCATGCCTAACAAAAAATAATGTATTCTTCTGTAACGAAACTGGTGCTATGTAACGTGCTCTGATACCCTATGTCTCGGGTCTAGTTCACGCTATATAAAAATCGAAAAAAACAAATAGGCGGTCTGCACTCAGAGTAGCGATGTGAGAGCTGTGTTCAAATGAATTAAGGCCCTGAAATTAAGAGGGTCAAAAGGGGAAGGACGTGTGTATCCACAGAGGTGTGAGGGAGACTTATGTAAAATAGAAATGGTCATCCAAGAGTATAGTGAAAATAGAACCCGTGTCTGGTGGGACAAATGTCAGGGACTGGGATGCATGAAGAAAATGAATTAATAGCAACAAAGCTGGTGTATGTCAAGACAGGTAAACAATGCTTAGGTCAGAAGTCGATTGATTACCAAGGGAATTCCAGGGGTCATAAGACATCCAAGTATGCCAAAAAAATAAAAGTTGAGACTGGCATTTGATGGCAACAGACTGAAGTACAAGGAAAGCTGCTCTATACCATGTGATACACATCTAGTAAAAAGAGGCTAACAATACAGATGGTATTTTAGGGATTATGAATGAATGAATGAATAGCATTTTTATACCACGCAAAACTTAGCCCCAAGGGACATCAAGGCGCCAACGAACAAACAAAAAAGTCCACAGTACCAGAAAGATGAACCAGGAAGCCTCTAAGAGCGCAGCCCCTAATATGCCTGGGAGAAAAGCCAGGTCTTCAGGTGTTTCCTGAAGACCGCCAGGGAAGATTGACTAGTAAGCTCCAAAGGGAGAGAGTTCCAAAGTTTAGGAGCCAAGACAGAGAAAGTTCTGCCCCCCCACCTTACCTTCGCAAACTTGGGAACCACAAGCATGTTCTTTGAAGATGACCGGAGGGTTCTACTGGGAGAATACACACACAGAAGGGCCCTAATACCTTCTGATCTTGAGCCGTGAAAAGCACAGTGAGCTAGGCAGAGAAGTTTGAAAGAAATCCTAGAGGGGATCAGAAGCCAGTGGAGGTCCTTTCTGGCCATTGTTACAGAAGCCCGCCTAAGGAGAATTAAGACCATTCTGGCTGCGGCATTCTGTACCATTTGGAGACGGTAAATGTAGGCTTTGCTAATGCCACCATAAAGGGCATTGCAATAGTCCAGCCTCGATAATACCAAGGCAACTGTAGCTTGTTTCCGAGCTGCCAGGGACAGGTAGGGAGCAATTTTCCTAAGAAATCTAATGATGCCGCAACAGATTGACACCGTCCTGTTTACCTGAGAGTAAAAAGATAAGGCAGGGTCGATTAAGACACCCAGGTTCCTAGCAGCGAGAGTAGGGCGAGGACATTCTCCCAAGGACAGAGGCCACCATTCCTTAGACCAAAGATCCTGGCTCCTACCAAAGACCATAATTTCGGTCTACTCGCCGTTTAGTTTTAAAAAATTACGCACCATCCAAATAGAGACTGCTTCCATACAGGCTCTAAACTTAGGGGCAATCTCACTGGCCGGCTGAGTGATAGATACTAGGATCTGAGTGTCATCGGCGTACGATAGCACATCAAGACCAAAGGATCTTATCACCTTAGCAAGTGGGGTAACGTAGATGTTGAATAATAAGGGACTCAATGAAGAGCCCTGAGGGACCCCACATTGCACTTCTTGAGAATCGGAGAGGAAGTTGCCCATTTTAACTCTCTGCTCCCTATGATGGAGAAAGGAAGAGAGTAGACTAAGGGCAGAGCCCCCTACTCCGATATCCTTGAGCCTAGAGATCAGTATTGACGGGGACAAGGTGTCAAACGCTGCTGTGAGATCTAATAACACTAGCAGCGAGGGGTGTCCCCTGTCAACCTCAGATCGGATTCTGTTAATCACGACTGTGAGAGCAGACTCAGTACTGTGAGATGATCAAAACCCATGCTGGGAGCTGTCTAATAAGCTGGAACTCTCAATGAAGACAGATAGGTTACGATTTATGTGGGACTCCAGGATCTTAGCTGGAGCCGGCAGTAGGGAAATGGGGCGATAGTTTTTTAATATTCCTGGGTCCAAGGAGGGCTTTTTCAGCAAAGGTCTAACGACGGCAGTCTTCCAGGGGGAGGGAAAGATCCCCTCACGAATCGCCAAGTTCATAACCTCTAATAAAGGAGGAAGAACAGAGCCTCTGCAGGTCTTCAGAGTTCTTAAAGGACAAGGGTCAAGAGGCGAACAGGCCTTAGTAGCATCGAGAAGTAGATTGAGATCTTCCAAAGACAGAAGGGGAAAGCCTAAAAGCTGCGGTTTAGGCAGGGCATCGACCTTCTCAACAATACAAGGGGTTGAAAAAGAGGATCCTACAATATTGGCATCAAGTTCTTGATTGTTGATTTCAAAAGCGCTGTAAATGTCAGTAATCTTAGAATGGAAGAAACTTGCTATGTTGTTACACAGTTCCTGAGTTTCAATGGCAGGATCGACTGATCTAGGTGTTGACAGAGAGTCAAGTATGTTGAAAAGATCTCTAGGGGATTTAAGGGAAGATGTAAGGTTAGTGAAGTAACACCTTTTTGCCTCCATAATCGCCTTCTTGTAATCTCTGAGCAGAGATTTATGCAGGGCTTTCCCCGATGAATCAGGATGAACAGTCCAAGACCTCTCTTGTTGCCTACATTGCTGACGCATAGATCTTAAATGGTCAGAGAACCAGGGTTGAGAAGGGCTCTTGCGGGCTGAGTGGTAACGTTTTGCTGGCACCAGAGAGTCTATAGCACTGGCTAAGGCATTTGAAAGGTCAAAGGCAGCCCTATTGGGATCACCCTGGAGAGGGCAGCTGAGGGCATTCAGGAAAGGTGACTGCCTTATAGTTCCTTCTGATTTCCCATGCACTATTACTAGGTTTATTAAGTAGAGAGGAGTTGACTTTAAGATGGAAGGGGACTGCCAGATGGTCGGACCAAGAAAGAGGAATGGGAGTGCCAGTCAGAAGTCTAGCATCATTGGAAAAGACGCCATCCAACGTATGGCCGGCCAGATGTGTTGGGCCATTGACCAGTTGACCCAAACCACATGCCGCTAAGCCATCTACAAGTACTAACGTATCCTTGGATTCTATAGCCTCTAAATGGAAATTAAAATCGCCCAGAATGCTAAAATGAGGCTTATCAACATAGGGCTCTATAAGTTTAAGAATGTCATGAGCAATGGTCAATCTGGGTCCTGCAGGTCTGTAGCAAAGAATACCCGAAAAAGAAGCAGAAGGAAGGAAATTATTAGAGAAATACAATGTCTCAAACTTGTCTGAGGGCAAGGAAAGAGGCTTAGTACAGCAAGTGAAAGTATCTCTAAACAGGATACCCAGGCCACCCCCCTTTCGACCTGTCCTATCCATTCTGGCCAGAGTATAGCCCTCAGGGACTGCCTCCACAAAATCTGGGCCGGAGGTTTCAGAACCCCAGGTTTCGGTGATAAAAACCCAGGGGGGCCTTTTTTGAGAGACAAAGTCATTGAATGCCACATTATTACGGGCCAACGACCTAGCGTTTAGTAGCAAATACTTAGGCACAGGTAACTGACTTCCAGGTCTCGTAAGTTTTTTATGATAATGATGTCGAGGGCGTATGGATCTAAAAGCCCCTTTGCAACATTTGATGTTAGCAAGGTTGTCAGGGATTGAAGTAAAGTGACAAGGTTTAAACTCAGGTCTGAGTGCAAGAAGTGCAGAATGGGAATACAACTCACAATTTTCATGAAGAGTGAAACGAGGTCCAGCCCAACTAGCCCCTCACGCGTCCTCAGCGCGGATGGGCGCAGACAAGCTTAACTTTCGCGCAACTTCGGCGCACGTCCGCTGCGTGCGTCCGCTGTGCGCGGAGAGAAACATCCCGGTTAAATATGGCCGGCCCCGAGTCTGGCGCACCACCTGGCCAGCACCAGCCAATGGGAGCGGGGACCAGCTGTCTGCCGACGTGCCCTCCACGCAAACAGGAAAACCCACGGTGGAACGGGGCACAGGCAGGTAGGGAACAAACAACAAAGTGAAAGCACCAAATGCACAATACGATGTTGCCACAGGCTAAAGTGCTAATGAATTTAAATGAATTTAAAACACGGCGAGATTTTAAAATAGATTTCTAAAATAGCAACAATAGGAGAACTAATAGCAGCAGGTCTTTCAAATTAATTTAAGCAGCCAGGCATAGTAGTTCATGCACTGGTGACTAGAACCAACCGAGGATTCCAATCATCCTGGTTAAATATGGCCGGCCCCGAGTCTGGCGCACCACCTGCCCAGCACCAGCCAATGGGAGCTGGGACCAGCTGTCTGCCGACGTGCCTTCCACGCAAACGGGAAAACCTGCGGTGGAACGAGGCACAGGAAGGTAGAGAACAAACAATAAAGTGAAAGCACCAAATGCACAATACGATGTTGCCACAGGCTAAAGTGCTAATGAATTTAAATGAATTTAAAACAGGGCGAGATTTTAAAATAGATTTCTAAAATAGCAACAATAGGAGAACTAATAGCAGCAGGTCTTTCAAATTAATTTAAGCAGCCAGGCATAGTAGTTCATGCACTGGTAACTAGAACCAACCAAGGATTCCAATCATCCCGGTTAAATATTACCGGCCCCGAGTCTGGCGCACCACCTGACCAGCACCAGCCAATGGGAGCAGGGATATACAGCACCAGCCAATGGGAGCAGGGACCAGCTGTCTGCCGACATGCCCTCCACGAAAACTGGAAAACCCACGGTGGAACGGGGCACAGGCAGGTAGGGAACAAACAACAAAGTGAAAGCACCAAATGCACAATACGATGTTGCCACAGGCTAAAGTGCTAATGAATTTAAATGAATTTAAAACATGGCGAGATTTTAAAATAGAGCTAAAGATTACCACCCTTTGGTGGTAAAATGGCTTGTACATAGAATGGCCATCCATGTTCACTCTATTTGTGACTGAAAACAATGTAATGTGTGACATTTGTAGTTTTGCTGTAAATTCCAGTTTGGTACTGAATAATGCATTGTTTCCCGTTTTTGTTTTCTAGACAATGTAGTTAAGGTTGCAAAGACAACAGACGGCATAAACTACATTTGAAAAAGCTACAGTTCATGTATTGTGCTAAGGTATGGGTATTAGTCGCTTGGCAACAAACAGAGAAGTTTTGCAGTTTTGGCATCTATAGTGTCCCATTACTGGAGACTAACCCCAATATTTCGTAAGAGAGTTGCTGAGAGAGTTACTCTTGGGGTCCCAGCAGATGGCTTTACATATGGTCCTGGAGGTTTTACATCTTTTATAGGAGACAGAGGAGGTCACTGACCAAACCTTAAGAATTGAAATATATTTTTCAATTATTTTAATGAGCTTGTTGGGCCAAAGGTTAAAGGTAGTAAAACACGGAATCAGTTGGTTTTTCTCTGTACAATGAAGTCAGTAAACTTCCTGAGATCAATACTATCCCCTTTTGAGCACTCTTGATTCAAGGTATCTAGTATATACTCTGTCAACCAATTTGCTATAAGGGTGGTTGCTTCCCGATAATAGTCTGCAAATTCCGCATATGTATAAGACTTGCCTTATCATTTAAACATCTAATTTGATTGCTTTTTCTAGTATCAGGCAGCTTTTTTTCTGCATGTTAGTTGTATAGGCAAGTACATAGTCTACTGTTAAATCCTAGAAGTTCAAATCAAGAAAAGGTAAAAAGCCCATCTTAGAATCAAACATGAACTTGAGGTGTTTAAGTGTTTTTTTACTGAGCAAATTTATAAAACATGTCTCTCCAAATAAGTACAATTTTATCTACATAAAGCTTCTATAGGGAGATATTCTGATAGTATGGGTTCTGTAATATTAAGACATGATTGGTTTCAGAGACATCCACATATAGAATGCTAGAATTAAAGATTAAACAAGGGCGGAATATAACATATTTCTTATGTAAATAGAATGGCTCCTGAAACAGGAAAGGTGAGGCTTATGTCAAGACGTTCTTTAAGAAATGAAGGGTCATATTTACAAGCCCCTCAAAGTGACGCTCCTGTGGCGATATGGACCTCGCCAAATTTACAAGGCAGCATTATACTTAGCGTGAAAGGGGCGGGCAATGGGTGAGGTGGTGGGCTTTCCACCGCAACAGCCATTGATTTTGAAGCTGCCCCATATAGGGCAGCATAAATATGGGGGCAGCACCAAAATTAAGAGCAGGAAAAACCTGGTCTTAACTAGCCCAATGAGGAGAAATGTTTTACTTCTCCTCTTTTTTGCTGTTTCTATGTGTGCTGCGTTTTGCAGCACACTTAGAAACAGCAAAAGGCCATTGATTGTTTATGTGCAGGAAGGTGTCCCTTCCTGCACATAATCAATTAAAAAAAATAACTTTGTGCAACTTCTATGTGTGCTGCATTAAGCAGCACATATAGAATTTACAAAACACCATTTAAATATTGTTTATGTGTAGGAAGGGACACCTTCCTGCAGATAAACATCTTTCCCCTACAATGCAAACACTATCGCACTATGGTTCAAGGGTGTCTGCATTGTCATTGGGCAGCTAAAATTAGCACCAGCATGGGAGGAAACACAGGGTTGCACCTCATCCTTGTAAATACGGTGAAGCTCTGCGTTTTGGAAGTAGTAGAGCATGGTGTTAGGCCAGGGAGGCTAACACCATGTTCCACCACTTCCTAGTAAATATGACCCAAAGTATGGTCTAGAGTCAAGTAATCTTTTCAATTTTGCACAAACCTTCAAATTAAGAAATATTGGTATGTAATAACTGTATGTTCACACCAACCAGTAAGCCAGTTGTGATTTCATTTAAGAATCTTGATTTGTTAAATGTGTCCAAATATTTGCCCAACCTTTCCATGATAGAGCTACATCCAGAAACTATGGGACGTAGATTGAGCCTGGAACTCCCGGGTGTTCCATGGACTGTGGAATGTCCTGGAGATTTGGAGGGTGGGAACCATTATAGCTGTTACAGTGAGGGGCTGACAGTCACTGCATCGGGGCTTCTACTGAAGAAATAAAGAAGCACTCACCTATTCCTGGCAAAGCCTCTTCTTTTCATGCAGGCAGATTATTAGCTTTTTTTATGGATCTAGGGTAAGGTTAAATAACCGGTGTATGTTTAGTATTGTTGGTTAAGAAAAATAATTCATTATGGCTCAGTATACCCATGTTCTCTGCTTCTTTAGGGATTCTGGAAATCAGTGACTGTGTCACACGCAGTCACCAATTATAAAGAAAAGATGTCAAAGCTGGACTCTAATAAGTTATTGCAGTCGAGTTCTGACGTTACAATGTCCGCTGCCAAAGCTGGCAGCCAGGTAAAAGGCAGGTCAGGTCACGGGCATAATTAATGTAGCCCTTAAAAGAAACGAAAAATTAAGTGTTGCTTTTCTTTCTTGTGCTGTTTTTCAGTGACAAGCAGAAAGAACATGTTTTTTTGTACTTTTGCAGTTTTTTTATTAAAAGCGCACTATTTCTAGTGTCTTCTTGCAATAAATATCTAACAGTTTTTATCCTCAATTTTGCAGTAAGATCTGTATTTATATTTGCAAAAATGTGCTCTCTTTCATATGAAGGAGTTATGAAACAAGGGTTTAAGTGATTTGAGGGAAAGGTAATGATGTGACATTGCCCTATATGGAATAAAATGAACCTGGACATATAAAGTACCCCATGACATACGTGATAAGGATATTGCAAGTCACCTCGAAGTTCCATAACCTTGTAAAGGAACTCAGCCTTCTATATTGTTATGAACTCCTGGCTGACTTGCAATTTTCTTATGTATGGCAGTGAGTTCTTTATCCTTTATATAATACTCCACTTTAAAAGTTTTCTTAGATTCTCATTTTATTAGTCATAAAGTGACATAAGCATGAGGTTGTCCTCATTCAGCTCACTTGGCCCTAATGATGACCCGTTGAGTTACCTAGGGTCAAAACTAGATCAACACCAATATGGCCACAAAGTAATTTGTGAAAACTGGATGTGGAGCGCTAAATGAACTTCACTGTTATTAAGTGCCCAGCAAACTATGATCTATATAGACTATCGCTGTAACATGGCTTGATCAACTTTTCAGTCTATTTGCATGCTTTGATCTATATAGTCTATCGCTGTAACCTTGTTTTATCAACATTTTGGATTATTTGCTTCAACAGTAGTACAGTGTGTTCACTTGGCATAATCAGCACATACACATATATTTTGTTTACTAATTATACTGTTTATGTATATCCTAAAATTCCATTATTTAAATCAATTCTCCTATCATAGTGTATGTACATGGTCATGTTTTTTATGTATGCTTTTCATTTGTCGTTGTCATAACATATTAACTATATCATCTAAATAATCTGTGTTCTCCTTGTAATGACTGGTAACATTGTCCACCTTGTTCTACAGGTCAATTATGTGTCGTTGTGCTTGTGACCCTGTTAGCAGGGCACCTGAGCTCAGATCATGCATCTAGTTGAAGAGCTGTGACTGACTTTCCCCTCTTTGAGACTCTCCTGCAGATAATGGACAGAAAATAGGTCACATCATTAAAAAAACATGTATTTACTTGCTTTTTTGGTTTGTTTATGTGTTTATTTTATTTTTCTAAGGCACACTTTTACTAAAGCTTGGTATCATAGTACTATAGTCATTATAACAGGACCGAGGGAAAGACACAAGGCAAAACAAGGCAATAGAAGTGTGACAAAGATATAGTGAAGACATTAACAAAAGTAGGTAAAATGTATCCGTAGAGGCAATTCATTCCTGAATTTGTAACAAGGAATCAAATGATCATCTGTCGCATTTGGCTCTGTGTACTTGATGGAACATAAGTAGGGCCAAGTTCGTTTCTGACTGTGACATAGGGCATAACTAGGTACATCAGGAACAAAAGTTCACTTATTCACAAAGGTTGCAAAGGAGAACCTTAAAGAGGATGCATTGTTACTTTGGAATCCATCTTAATGACCGACAAGCAGTGGTGAAGTGTTTGAATGTCTTAATCCTCAATGCTACCCTCACAACCAAGACACAGGAATATCACACTTAGGTATGAGACATGAAGCTAAAATCTTAATCGGTTTTGTTTGATACTGAGGATTGTAGGGTGAGCTCACTATTTATAATTGTTGCAACTTTTCATTTAAACCAGTGTGTCAGAATGCATTTGCATTATTTTACTGCATTTTATCTAATTGCACTTGGGTTTGGGCTGACATAGGAGTACGTATCAGCCTAAAGTGAAATGTTTCCTTTCCTTGTCTTACACATTCCTAGCCACCATTGTTGTTCACACTGTGGCCCCTGGTCCAGTCATGTTATCCTCACCAGGGAACTATAAAAAGCAGCTTACAGTGCACCATCGGGTGTATGAAGTGGACAAGTCCATCTGGCACACCGGTGGCATGTCAAAGGTGCATCAAATGTCTGCTCTCACCAAAGCATGGGCCACACACAGTGCCAGCCGTACTGCTTCTCAGCATTCAGGACATTTCTGCTTTCCCTCGCTGTGTCCCCATCCTCCTTCAATGCTATTTGCACTTGTTTCTCTGAAGCATCCACATCCACTCAGCTGCTCAGTCATGCTTGGTGAACACCAGTTCTTTTCAAACACACAAAATGAGCTATGTACCAGCTATAGACTTGGAATGAGTCGATGCAACAAGAAACGTTGCTAGGCAGCATTCATTTGCCCAACTGTTGTTCAAATACTGCCTCTTCTTTCCTCGACCTGAAAGTTCCGGCCCTTAACCTTTAGTGGCTTGTAAACATGTCACCCCAGCTTCCAGTGGAAAGTACATCACAGTTTATATATATATATATATATATATATAAAAATATATAAAAAATATAAAAATAAAAAAAGGAGAATGCCTCCATGATCTTCCAAAAACAGGTCTCAAACACAAGGCATCAGTCTCAACTATAAACTGTAGATCATGGTCGGCATTCCTATGATTTGGAGCTGTATTTAAAGAAGCCTTAAGCTGATCAAATGACTTTTGTAGTTGAAATAGTGCCTCTTCTTGCCTCAACCCGGAAGTCCCACCCCTTAACCTGTAGTTTCTTTTAATTACGTCACCCCAGCTTCCAATGATAAGTCCATCACAGCCTTAAAGGAGAATGCCTCAATGATCTTCTGACAAAAGGTCAAGACATCAGCCTCAACAATTAATGTTTGATCACGGTCAGCATGCTGGAGACTTGGAGCTGCACTAAAAAAAGCCTTAAACTGATCATATGCCTTTTGTAGTACAAAGCCCTAGTACAATGCTGAACTTTTTGTAGTACATTGTCCAATAGGTGCGCCTACAGGGGAAATGTATAAATCCCAGAAACCTTTGTATATCATTTAAATTAAAAAAGACATGGCCAATCTACAACAACTAAGACTTTTTGAGGATCCATGCTCAGTCCTTGATCTGACAGACCAAAGCCCAGAAATGCCACTGACTTACTTTCAAAAATACATTTATGCCATTTTGCATACAAGGAGTGCTCTCATAGTCTGCGTAACACGTCACTCACATGACTCTGTTATTTTAATGATTTTGAGAGGAGGATAATGTCATCCTAAAATATGTTGGAGCACATATCCGAAATATTATAAAAGATATCATCGTCCATAAATTGAAATGAAACAGACTTATTCTATACTCTGAAAGTCACCACCAGATTTCGAAAGTGGCCTTACCAGTCATTAAAAGCAGTTTTGCTTCTTCCCCTGTTCTCTTAATTGGTGCCGCATCTTTTTCATGGAACACGTCTTTTCAGTCAAGATAAGCTTCAGGAATCTGATAATTGCTCCCCAATGTCTATTACTCCAAGAGCAGCAAAGGATGTGTTGGAACGTTAATGCCTTAAGGAAAGCAAGTCTTTTTGCAATGCTCTAAGTTGAATTGTACCTGAGAGGCCTTCCAGTCGATCAAGACTCTTGAGCTATCATTTTAAGTGTGGCGTTCTTCACCCTTACTGTGGAGTCTCCGCACTCATAAACTTACTATTAAAATGCAGTTTCGTAAATAGGGAAAAAGCATAAACTTACATAAGTGCTTAAGTTTACCTTTGTGAATCAGGCCCAATGTCTTTAGATCATTGTCAGAGACATTTCCTACATGGGCTTCCTCTGTATTCTAATTTTGACCGAAAACAGTCTTACACTGCTCCTTGAATATGTAATACTGGTGTTTGGAAGGGGCTTTAGTTTAAAATCAGAGGTATTGCCCACACTAGTCAATATTTATGTATATATCAAAGTATACAACAGTCTAATCCAAATCATTTGTAAGCTGCAAGGCTGTGTAATAAATGCAAATGATACTGGTACAGAAATGATTTAAAGTATTGTGGATCCCCATTAAATTTCTCAAAACATCCCAAAAGCTTGGTGGAGTGTCCATAAGATATCGTTCAGAGATCGTGGTAGGATCACATGCAGAGTCAGTACTGAATGGAGAAGAGGAGTGGGTAACTGCATCTCCCACAATTCTAAAAAGTTGGTTTAAGTTATTCAATAGGTAAGTTCTCTTGCTACAAGCTGTTTTAAGATTTTCTTGAATGTCTGTGATGGCTGGCACTAAAACATTCAGCAGATTGGGATCAGAAGTCATGCAGGTATGGTAACTTGGCAAACTGTTGCTATTGACATGCATGCCCACACGCCATCATTGGTGACACATTAAACATTGATGAACGCACCATTTCAGTGGCCCACAACAAAAGGATGACCAATTGTCGCACAGCGAACATCATTTATGTGATATTAGGTCCATGCAGTTTACCCTATGTTGGGGAAACCGGATGGGAATGCCGTCTGCGCATGGGAGAGCATAAGTCAAATATCAGGAATAAGAAAACTTCTGCATCGATCGTATCTCATTGGATAGAGAAAGATCATAAGGAAAATGACCTGAAATGGTTCATATTGGAAAAGATATTAGCCAAACCATGAGTGGACCCCACCCGCCTCCGTAAGAAACGGGAGGTATTCTGGATATTTCAACCTTTGACAGGTCTATCCTCCGAGTATCTTGGTGTAGGAAAACTCCCCTCTGGGCGACCATTGATACAAGTGAAGGAGATCTCGAAATTATCGGGAGGGCGCTTATTGTTCTCTAGCACCCTCCGATTGTGCTCACGGCCATTTTAATTCTTTAGACAGTCTGTTGGGTGCTTGCCACTGCATAGCCACATGATATTATATGACATCCAAAAATTATCAAGTTGGACGAATTTGGTAAAGATGTGAAATTCGATATGACAGGCACACTTAGTTTATGTATGCCCTATCGATATAATCATAAGCCATATGGCCATCGTAGAATTGTTTCTTAGTCCGGTTTCCATCCCGCCACTCAGTCCTTGAGCAAGCTCTAACTAAGATGGCCGCCGTGGTTTCAGGTGTTGTCTGCTTTCTATATTGTTGGTGTGTTCCACCTGAGACTAATTTCCCTCGGCGGTTAGATTTAAAAACCAACCCTGCACCTTCATACTCTTAGGTGCCTCCCAGGAGACGTGCAACAGCCCCGGTTCCCTATACAGAGTCCCCGCTACGCAGTAAGTGCTTCCCTAGATTCACGAGATGCCCGTGAACTCTGACCTGTCCGGGAGTGTACTATCTATTACCTTGATATGGACTATCAGATAGTCTGATATGCTCATTTTCTGTATGTTCCCTAGGACCCGGCTCCCTACCCGGGAGATTATTGTCAACGGCAGTGCTGAATCGATGGAGCACGCAAACTTGCGGAGATTCCGCCTGTAGAAGTGTAGCGCCTTCTTCTCAGGACGTGCCCTGCTCTTATAACGGTGAGCATCTATAATCATGCGTCTGAAATCTCACGATCGTATGTGCAGGCTCGGGTATCGGGTGGTTCTCCTTCGTTGCACAGGGCTTTTAAAAAAAAATTCAAATCTAATTGTTCTGACCGCATTTTTGGGTCCTTTGTTCATTCAATTTCTATTGTATCCCAGGCGAATGATTACGCATCTCTGAAATTGAAGCAACCCAACCCGACTGTGTGGATACAGAGAGTTCCATTTCCCTCAGACTGTCGGATAGGGAAATCGATGGAGAGCAGTATACAGAAAATTACATTCGGTTTGTTCTGTTTGAACCTTTCCCTATGTTCATTGATCTGTGGCTGCATCTTCAGCACACGTTTGCCAGATGATTGCCCCATACTATATATAAATCCGATGAGGTAGCTAATGCTAAATATGTTTTGCTTTTTGCCTCCCCCTAACCGGCAGAGAGAAAAAGCCTGACCTGGCCTGAAATATCTTTCCTACGCACACACGGCGAGGACGTTTACGTTCATGTACCACCTCCGGTGTACGGTTTAACATCTGTACCTACATTGACTAATGTTCAGGTATGTAATACAATACCTAGCGAATGATCCAATTGAGCCCGATCATTTTTTCTCTCAGATAGAAACCTATAATGGCTGCCTCTATACTCCTATCCCCCATTTACATAGGAAGCGCTACACCTGTTTGGCACCTAAGTGGCCGCTCCCCTGATTAGTGGACAACGGGGGATCCAAACTTTGTTAAAACATTCTGACCCTTCGGAGAATTTCGTGGGTAAGTTCTTTTTGATAAATTTCCTAAATATGCCCCAATTAGATGTTTGAGTCGTCCCGTGATGCCACACTAGACTCCATAGCCAACAGACTAGGGGTTACAAATATAAATTTGTTAAAACATTCCGACCCATCGGAGAAACTTTTGGGTAGGTATGTTTGGATGAATTTCTTAAATATGCTCCTATTAGAACATTGCGTCGCCTTGTGATAGCCACACTTGACTCAATAGCCCCTTGACCATGGGATTTAAATGCCCATAAGCTCTGCATAGCGACTTGTGGCAGTAGATTGGTTTTGAACATATTCTCCAAACTTTGTTCCCAATAAATATGGATTGTCAGAAATAACGAATAGCTACTATATCTTAAACTTGCTGATGTAGCTTTCTGGGTCACTTTTTTAAATTGCGGAATGTTGTAGTGTATGAATGAGGATGATATGTCGGGCTGCCCCAACTCCAATTGATTTAATGTTTTTCCGTCCCATTGAGGAGGGATAATCCTGAAGAGTGATTCACTGATATCAGAGCCAGCACACCTTATATATTGTCAAATGTAACATTACCAATGATGTATTTTATTCATAAAATTGATAAGATTGTGTATAGACATGTATGTTTTTTGTATTTCCAGTTGTGTGTCCCCCTCCCCACGATACATCATCGCCCTGACGAAGGTGTGGCCTGAAAGAGCCTCACACCGAAACGCGCGTTGGCGAGGTTCCTGTGAGCGGCAGAAGTTGTTCTACTTTGACTAAACTTTTTCATCGTGTCTCTGACACCTCACCTTCCTTAAAATTGTCCACACAGTCTCAGTTCCATCTTGACTGTTGGCCTTGTTGTCTCAGTATGAATATGAAAATGATGTTTGATTGAGCATGATTGGTAACTATTTATGGTGTGTAACTGAGCGTGTATGTTGTTGTGATGAATGGGTTATTGTGGGACACCAATGTTTCTTAGATAGTATTCGAGTATGATTTGATACTTTTTGTGTACAAACTGATACACCTATCATCTTAATATTAACTATTTTTATAATGAATGATCATATCTTTGATAAAATAATGAATGATGTATAAAAAAAGAAAACTAAATGGTGATGTGTAGTACTTGGCTCTGATATTCAGTGGTTCATCACCTTATGTCCCGATTGAAGGATCCTCTTGTAGGACCTATACATATTCTCTGGCAGGGTTTATGCTTTTCTTTTTCTCTCGCTGTCACTGGGTGATGTCTGACAAGTTCTGATGACAATCCAGTCCATTCCCTAGAGAATATAGGTCTGCCCGGACCAAAGAGGTAGTTTGAGGCATAACTAACTGCGTGAGGGAAAGTGGAATTAAATGCAGAGAGAGAAAAATAATAGCATGCCAATGTCTTCTGTGGCACCACTCTCTCTCTCATCATGGTCTACCATGAATCTTTTCTAAGAGGGTCAGTGTCCCTTAAGCAATGGATTATGTTGAGCACATTTGTCCAGTTGCTGCATGACATTTAATAATGTAGATTCACTAAGCTCCCCACCAAATCAAAACCATGGGTGTAAACTGTAGTTTTCAGGCTGATCCCAGAGTGTGGAGGAGAATACATGATGATGACCATGATGAAGAAAGAATTTCCACCTGTGACATTTGTATATGCAGATTGGTAAAATGTACAGCACACAGAGCTCAGCGGATAGTTACTTTAATATGGTGTAATTTAGAGTACCTTCCCAGTGAGTACCATAGTGCCATAATGCATTTGGTATTGTATCTAACCTCCAGTCAGATAGGGTATTGATGTCTGTGAAGAAGTGAGGATCCTTTTTCCTCCTCATGTAGAAATAACAAAATGTTAGTATATGAGTTCATAATCCTTAAAAGATGACATCTTAACTAGTGTTTGGATAAATTATCTTAAATCCTGTGATACAAGTAGTCACCTAAAATATTTCCCAATGTTGATTTCAGCCTCTTGTCATTTCCCAATAATAACAATATTCAGCAAAGTTTAAAAGACTGTAGCAACAAGGTACCAACTGCATTAACTAAAGGCCTAATTACGATGTGGTCAGAAATGGCTCTGAACATCGGTTGGAGCCGTTCCAACCGCATAATAATATGCCGGTTGGATTCCTTTCCAACCCCCATTACGATGGAGTCAGTAGGAAAGGAATGTGAACTTTTATTCCGACTGGAGAGCCCATCTGTTACTCGGAATGTGGCCAGTAATCCCAATGGAACGCTTTCCGCTCTTGGAATTACGATATCAGGTTTACACAGCCTTTCTGTGCTGGCCTTTTTGACACAGACAGGCTGCCAGAACTAGACTTTGGGGGCTCCCAGCAGGGCTCCCTTCAGTGCGTGGCCTCCGGTTGGAGGCCGAGGGATGAACTGCATCTCACATTTTACAAAGGAAGAACTCATTCCAACTGGAATGCATGCTCCCATTGTAAAGTATGGGAGTGCGACCAAACAGTGTTCAGTTGACGACCGACTGGGTGATGGTCAGTCTCTTGACCGAGACGATGTTGGGCTGAGGAAACTCTGCCCGACATCGTAATGAGGCACTGAGTCTTACTTGTATAGCATTTACAATCTTCACCATGAAGAACCAATACTATGTGACTTGAAAATGACCAGTTGTACTTGCAAATTTTGGGAGGGTAGTGTGGCGTCATAGGACAAACCATTCCTGCCTGTACCCATGCCTCTTTCTGTTACACATTTAGCCAAGATGTGAAGCCTCTCTTCTAGGGATGTCACCACAATCCACACACTGTCAGCCTTTCCTGCTTCGGAATGCTCTCACTCTTGAGGCAATTCGTAGTGTGGAGATGTTAGTGGGCTCAGTGGCTCATGACAGACCCCAACGTCTGTCAACTCCACAGCATCAGGTAATAATTATTTAGTAGTAGCAAATGGATACCTCTCAATGCCTTCTGTATTCGTTCCTGTACCTGTAAGTATAGAATACATTAGCATAATATTGATATGAAACAAGAGAAATCCCCAGGAGTGTTCTTTGCCTTTACTTCTGGGAAAGTAGCCACCATAGAGGCAGCATTTGGTGGGAACTTGTTCATCCTCCTGCAATCTGTTATTAGCAGATACATTTTGGACCTATTTCCTCTACTCTCCTCCCTTTCCTGAGTCATCCTCTTCCATATTAGCATGTTGAAGCATAATATATATGCCCATCCTCTGCTCACCAAATTTCCACCTTCCCGTTTGGGTAAACAGATTGGTGATCTCCATATTGAGGTACAGAATGTACTCATGAGGTACCATAAAGGATTTAATCTTCTGGGGGGTGCTTTGTCACGGTCAGAATCTCTACCCCTTCCATCTTTTCACAATCAAACTTGTTTGATTAAAACACCACATTCGTTCCTTCAAGACTGTCCTGAACACATGATGATTGTGACTCATCTGTATCTATGTTCCTCTGATCCTCTCAGCACACATAGTGCTGTTTACTTCGAGAAATAGCAATTACAATGTAGTCATTACCACACACTACTTTTACCATGCATCAATTGTCACGCATATGCCTTAACCATGCATGTCTTTACCACGTAATGTTTTACCAGGCTTATATCTTTACTACGTATGCCTTTATAACAAAAATGTCATATATATATATTCACTGAAAAAAACACAGGTTTCAGAGACATTAAAGTTAGGGATTAGCATTTTAAAAAACCTTAGAAATTCAGTGAAAGAACCACAGGTTTCAGGGACGTTATAGTTAGTTGGATATTTCACTCCTATAAAACTAGAGAAATTCATCTGTTATAGTTAGTTGAGCTAACTGTAACTCGCGCCCCCGCAATGCACTACTGATGACGTCACATATTACATCACTTATGACATGGTCAGTGACATCACTGATGACATCACAGATGACATCTCAAATGACATCGCTGATGACATCACGTGCAGAAAGAATCGAGAAGTTCAGAAAGAAACAAAAGACGTGCAGAAAGAAGGAACAGAGTTGGAGAAAGAGGCAAGCGGGGTGCAGAAAGAAACTAAAGAAGTGCAGAAAGAAGCAATAGAGGTGCAGAGAGAGGCAAGAAGAGAGCAGAAAAGGGGAAGTGGCGTGGAGAAAGAGGCAAGAGTTACACAGAAAGAAACAAGAGAGGTGAAGAAAGAAACAAAAGAAGTGCAGAAAGAAGTAACAGAGGTGCGGAAACGGGCAAGAGGGGTGCAGAAAGAGAAAAAAGGGGTGTGAAAGAGGCATGAGGGGTATAAAAACAAGCAAGAGGGTTGCAGAAAGAAACAAAAGAGGTGCATAAAGAAGGAGCAGAGGTGCAGAAAGAGGCAACTCGGTGCAGAAAGAAGGGACAGAGATGCAGAAAGAAGCAAGAGAAGTGCAGAAAAAAGCAACAGAGGTGCAGAAAGAGGCATGAGGGTTGAAAAAAGATAGAAGAGGGGTGCAGAAAGAGGCACGAGGGGTGCAGAAAGAAGCAAGAGACGTGCAGAAAGAAACAAAAGAAGTGCAGAAAAAAGGAACAGAGGTGCAGAAAGGGGCAACAGGGATGCAGAAAGAGGGAAGAGGGATGGCGAAAGAAGCAACGGGTGTAGAAAGCAAGATGTGTGCAGGAAGAAGCAAGAGACGTGCAGAAAGAAACAAAAGTAGTACATAAAAAAGGAACAGAGGTGCAGAAAGGGGCAACAGGGATGCAGAAAGAGGGAAGAAGGATGGCAAAAGAAGCAAAGGGTGTAGAAAACAAGAGGTGTGCAGGAAGAAGCAAGAGAGTTGCAGAAATAAACAAAATAAGTGCAGAAAGAAGCAACAGAGGTGTGGAAAGAGGGATGAGAGGTGCAAAAAGATAGAAGAGGGGTACAGAAAGAGGCACGAGGGGTGCAGAAAGAAGCAAGAGACGAGCAGAAAGAAACAAAAGAAGTGCACAAAGAAGGAACAGAGGTGCAACAAGGGGCAACAGGGATGCAGAAAGAGGGAAGAGGGGTGGAGAAAGAAGCAACAGGTACAGAAGGAAGCATGAAAGCAACAGAAAGAAACAAAAGAAGTGCAGAAAGAAGGAATAGAGGTGCAGCAAGAGGCAAGAGGGCTGCAGAAAGAGGCAAAAGGGTGCAGAAAGAGGCAAGAGGTAAAGAAAGAAAGAAAGAAGTGCAGAAAGAAGGAACAGAGGTACAGAAAGAGGTACGAGGAGTGCAGAAAGAAGCAAGAGGAGTGCAGAAAAAAGCAACAGAAATGAAAAAAGGGAGAAGACCGGTGCAGAAAGAGGCAAGAGGGATAAAGAAAGAAGCAGGACAGATGTAGAAGAAAACCAAAATAGGTGCCGAAAAAAGTAACAGAGGTGCAGATAGAGACGAGAGGAGTGCAAAAAGAGGGAAGAGGGGTACAGAAAGAGGCACACGGGGTGCAGAAAGAAACAATAGAGATGCAGAAAGAAGAAAGAGAATTAGATAAAGAAGCAACAGAGACGCAGAAAGGGGGGACAGGGGTGGGGAAAGAGGCAAGAGGAATACAGAAAGAAGCAAGAGAGTTGCAGAAAGAAAAAAAGAAGTGCAGATAGAAGGAACAGAGGGGTAGAAGGAGGCAAGAGGGAGCAAAAAGAGAGAAAAGGGGTGCAGAAAGAGGCACATGGGTTTTAGAAAGTAGGGACAGAGGTGCAGAAAGAAGTAAGAGAGGTGCAGAAAGAAGCAACAGAGTTGCACAAAGAGGGATGAGGGGTGGAGAAAGATGCAAGAGAAGTATAGAAAGAAGCAACAGAGATGCAAAATCAGGGAATAGTGGTGGATAAAGTGGCAAGAGGGGTGCAGAAAGAAACAAGAGAAGTGCAGAAAGAAACAAAAGAAGAGCAGAAAGAAGGAACAGAGGAGCAACAAGAGGGAAGAGGGGTGCAGAAAGAAGCACGAGTGGTGCAGAAAGAAGCAAGAGAGATGCAGAAAGAGGAAAGAATAGTACAAAAAGAAGCAACAGAGGTGCAGAATCAGGCAAGAGGGGTGCAAAAAGAGGGAAGAGTTGTGCAGAAAGAGGAATGAGGGGTGCAGAAACAAAATCACTGCAGAAAGAACGAACAGAGGTGCAGAAAGAGGCAACAGGGGTGAAGAAAGGGGGAGAGGAGTGGAGAAGAGGCAAGGGGCTGTAGACAGAAGCAAGAGAGCTAAAGAAAGAAACAAAAGAAGTGCAGTAAAAAGGAACAGAGGTGCAGAAAGAGGCAAGAGGGGTGCAGAAAGTAACAAAAAAGTGAAGAAAGAAACAACAGAGGTGCAAAAAGAGGCACGAAGAGTGCAGAAAGAGGGAAGAAGATTGCAGAAAGAGTCATGAGGGGTGCAGAAAGAAGCAAGAGAGGCAGAAAAGCACAAGAGAAGTGCTTAAAGAAGCAACATAGATGCAAAAAGGGGGTAGTGGGTAGAGAAAGATGCAAGAGGGATACAGAAAGAAACAAGAGAGGTACAGAAAGAAACAAAAGAAGTGCTGAAAGAAGACTCAGAGGTGCAGAAAGAGGCAAGAGGTGTGCAGAAAGAGGTAAGAGGGATGTGAAAGAGGCACGAGGGTACAGAAAGAAGCAAGAGAGTTGCAGAAAGAAACAAAAGAGGTGCAGAAAGAGGGAACAGAGTTGCAGAAAGAGGCAAGAGGTGTGCAGCAAGAAGAAGGAGGGGTGTGAAAGAAGCAAGAGAAGTGCAACAAGAAACAAAAGAAGTGCAGAAAGAAGGAACAGAGGTGCAGAAAGAGGTAAAATGGGTGAAGAAAGAGGGAAGAGGGGTGGAGAAAGAGGCAGGAGGGGAGAAAAGAAGCAAGAGAGCTGCAGAGGTGCAGAAAGACGCAAGAGGGGTGCAGAAAGAGGCAAAAGGGATGCAGAAAGAAGGGAGAAGTGCAGAAAGAAACAAAAGTAGTGGAGAAAGAACAGAGTTGGAGTAAGAGGCAAGAGGAGTACAGAAAGAAACAAAAGAGGTGCAGAAAGAAGCAACAGTGGTGCAGAAAGAGACAAGGGGAGTGCAGAAAGGGGGAAGTGGGTGGAGAAAGATGCAAGAGGGATATAGAAATAAACAGGAGAGGTGTAGAAAGAAACAAAAGTGCAGAAAGAAGGAACAGACGTGCAGAAAGAGGCAAGAGTGGTGCAGAAAGAAGCACAAGTGGTGCAGAAAGAAGCAAAGAGGTGCAGAAAAAACAAGAGTAGTGCAGAAAGAAGCAACAGAGGTGCAGAAAGAAACAAGAGAAGATCAGAAAGAAAGAACAGAGGTGCAGAAAGGGGCAAGAGGTTGTGGTACTGAAATACTGCACCCGTGTCATAAAAATCATCGTATCATGACGATTTTGGTAACATCAGACCGAAAATGACAAATGTAAGGTGTGCGAGTATTTTCGTCATATTTGAGTGGCGAGATCACCATGAAATCAGAGATTCCGTTCTGAACCCTCGGATTCCATTTTGTGTACGGCAGCCATTTTGTGGTTGCCCTCACATAGGCCGATGATTAAGGCCGAACGAGTCTTTTGGGACACGTACACCTTCAGCTGACTTCTGTGTGACCTGGGCAAGCTGACTCCACTGCCCAAAGCCAAACTTGTTCAACCAGTTCCTTTCCCAGTGGCCGATCGAGATTAGGGATCAAGCCACAACATGCCATAAACCCTATATTGCACACAACTATGTCTAATCCTACTCACACCTGTCTCTGTTCCTTTCTTTATGGCCTGCTTTACGATGAGGAGATGCCCAATTTTATTAGGGGTCCGTCCGATTATCTGATGAAAAGTGTTGGGCCTTGCCGGGTAATTGATTGTGGGCTGGACAAACTGAAATATGGGCTTGTCATCATGATTCTGCTTTTTCTTTGTCGTGAAAATATGTGAATGGTCAATTGTAAATAAGAAATGTTTGCCTGAAGCATAATATTCTGTATAAAAAGGATGACCAGCTTTGTAAAGTTGAGCAGTCTCCTGAGAACATACACAGTGTTGTACTTCTAGGATACCTGTTACTGGTTGCAGCCAATAAATCTGATCTTTGACGTCACCAAGAAGTCTCTGCGTTTATGTAGTCTGAGACAGGAGAATCCGGGGTCTTTGGGTGTGTCCCCTGCACCGCTGGGTTCTAAATAACCCGGTACTTCATTTGGCGCCCAACGTGGGGCGATTTCAGCTGTACCGGTCCAAGCCAGCGGTTCGTGAGGAGCTTCGTGTGAAAATTCTGGAGGAAGGCCAACCACTTGCTCGACCCCTGTATGTTGTCGTGGTCCGAAATTCTTTGCTGCGAGGTTCCCCGCTTTCCAACGGCTACGAAGGACTGCTGCCCTGACTATCGCCCTGTCTTGGACCCTTTGATGATTTGTAGAGCGAGACGATAGACGAGTCTTCTGGTGACGCCATTGATACCTCAGTTAAGTATGAGTGGAGCGTCTCCCAGTCCTTAGTTTTGGTTCCTAGTTTTTGGGTATCCCCTTGGGATCTTTGATTTGGAACTTGCAAGTACCAAAGCCGAGGGACTCGTGTATTCACGAGAATATCGTATTCGATATTCCCTTGAAGTTTGAAGCTAGACTAGTGAGCGAAGATTCCTGGCCTTAGCAGACTTGGAAATTTGTTTTGTTGTGTTTATAATAGGGATTCCCGATTGGAGGACTCGTGTCTGGTTCCTCCGATTGGAACTCCAACCTATGAACTGTATGTGAAGCATGGCGTGGGCCCCATCGCATATAACGAAGTATGGATTTGTTACACAAAAAAGGACGGTGTCCTACAATCGCCCCGATATGGTAGTTTTGACACGGAAATTTTAGATAACCTAGAGGTTAGACTTTTTAAGAAGAAAGCCCGGCCGGCGATGTTTGACTCCTTCCGCCTATGGCGAAAAGAAGCCAAACAGAAAGAAATTAAATTAGCAAAGAGAAATAAAAGAGAAAAGGGTATCTCGATAATGCAAGCTGCTATGCAGTATAGAGATAATGAAGAGGAACAAGCGAGTGAGCAGTTGCACAGGCAACGTAAAATAGCGATCGATAAATGCTATTCAGTTCTGCCACCTCTTCAACAAGATACAGAAAAAGAACTTGAGAAGGATCCTTTAATGTCACAACTGTTGAGTTCACCACCCCCTTATGCGCAGAGTGCTACAGCACCTCCGCAACCGTTAGGCGCAACCTCTTGTTGTTCTGCCTCCTGCTATTGCACAGCCGCCAGCCCCTCTTCAGCTGGCTCCTACTCCTTTAGGGCAGCCTTCTCAAGGGCCGCCGACTTTGCTACCTGCTCCGCCTTTAATTCCTACAACTTGTTCACCTGTTCTTGCTACCTCCTCTGCTACTGCTCCTACACTAGCTTCTTCTCAATCCGCCTTATCTCCTGTCGTGTCAACTTCTCCTTCTGTCCGACAGAGAATGACGGATACTGTTACTAGTCTTTTGTCTCCTTTCTTTGGGTCATTAAACATGACCCACGTTTCAGAGCGTAAACAGTTGCGTAGCCAACTGCCTGATTCTAGAGAGAAGGGAGTACTGGATCATTTGGCGCATAAATGGGTTACCGACCCTGCAAGATACGAGTTAGAGTCTGTTATGGATGTCTTCCGCCAATGGAAAGCACCGAAGCAGAGATATGTTTTTGATAAAATGTGTGTTTTTCTTTGTGAAGAATTGGAGGATAATGAGTTGGAACCCAATCCACCTGAGTTGTGTCGTGTACGGTTCGAGTTCGCGAAAGGCACGATTGTGGGTTCTGATGTTGAAAGAGCAGTTGCGACATTGTTGTAATTTAGGAGTGAGGCTATCTCTCGGTCATTGTTTGAACCTGATCCCTCTGCTAGGAGAAAAGCGCGACAATATCCGATGAGAGAAGTTCCCCCAGTTTGGAAAGGAGGGGATCTAGCAGCAAACCACCTGTTCAACCTCATTTTCAGCGTGTTTGGGTACATGTTCCATGGAAGCGAGCTGAAGTTTTGGCTCTTAAGCAGACCTTACCTGACCCCCGTAAAAATCCTGAAGGGTATTATAAGGAATTATCACAGACCGCAGACTCATGTGTTATGAATCTAGTTGATATAGACATGTTGTTTGGAAATGTGGTTCCACAGCCTTTATGGGGATTGATTCGTCACACGGATCATGCGCAGGAGTTAGGTGATACCTGGGTTAATATTGCTGCTGCAGATGACCGACAAGTTGGTGGTGCTAAACCTGAGCCTTTAGTTGCAGAACTCCCTGGTAGGATCGTTACTTACATGAAGACTTTAATGCCCGCGATGCGTGTAAATTGGGATAAACTGTCTGCGTGTAAGCAGAAGAAAGATGAAACGGTGTCCGATTTCTTCACTAGGTTTGAAGAGACGTTTATCGACCACAGTGGTCAAGACATGAGTACAGAAGGTGGTCAACGGTTGTTCGTTGACAAGTTTGTGCACAATTTACTTCCCAAGTTGTGTAAGAAATTGAAAGATTCAGAGAGTTCTTGGGCCGTTTCTTCATCAGCACAGATATTGGCTACTGCACAGTACTACGAAAATAGAGATAAGGATGAGAAGGATAGAGCAGACAAGAAAACTAAAGAATTGAAGACGAAGGTTCTTTTACAGCAGGCATATCCGCCTCGTGGTGGTCAGTATGACTATCAGCCACCTCAGCAGTTCCAGAGAAACTCGCAAAGGGTTGAGTTTTCTCAACCACGTTTCCCTGTAGGCCCTAATCAATGGGCATATTGCAAAGAGGAAGGTCATTTCAAAAGTAACTGCCCTGTTCTGTTACAGGGTATGAATGGTGTTTCTAGTACAAGAGGCCGAGGTGTTCCACAAGCACCTAGAGGTAGAGGACGTGGAGGGTTCCCCCAGAACACACGTTCCTTTCCTCCACAAAATTCAATGAATAGTTTTGATCAGCAGAATAAAGCGTCTGGTAGGACGACTCAGTACTATGCTGATGACTACTATGCAGAAAGTGAGAATATGGAAGGTGATGATTGCTAGGACAGCCATAGACAAAGAGAGGGAGTTGTTTCAGTTCCAGTAGATCAGAGAGGACCTTATGTTGAGGTGATTACATCAGGTGTGTCAGAACCTTTTCTGTTGGATACTGGTGCTACAAAGAGTTCTATTATGCACGCTAAGCTCCCTGGCGCACCTTTGTCTGGCGAGACGAACGTTTCAGTAGGTTTTTCTGGCGCCCCGGTTAGGAACCCGATTTCTAGTCCTATGTCTCTTTCTGTTGGACCTTGTGAATTCGAAGCACCCCTTATTTTGACGACAGGTTGTGGTGAGAACTTGTTGGGATTGGATCTGTTGAAAAGATCGTATGCAACATTATATTGTTCTCCTTCGGGAGTACAACTTACACTGGGTAAGAAGGTGGTCTCCTCGATGTATTTGTCAAAGGATAAACTTCCGACAGAATTGTCGTCCCTCCATGATATTCTGTGGGCTACTGGTCCTAACGATGTGGGTCTTTTGGAAATACCGCCATATGTTGTGACGTTAAAGGAAAATGTTAAAATGCCACGCATTCCCCAATACAAGATCTCTGGTGAAGGTGAAAGGGCATTGCTAGCGATTATTCATGACTTAATTGAGAAAGATGTAATTGAAGAAAGAAGAGGTAACGTTTGCAATAGTCCCGTTCTGCCTGTTCTGAAACGAACTGACCCTTCTCAGCCACCTGTTTACAGGTTTGTGATTGATCTTAGAGAGGTGAATAAAATAGTTGTGCCACAGTTTCCAGTTGTTCCTGATATCACTGCCCTACTGACCATGATTCCAGCTTCAGCCACTTGGTTCTCGGTGATTGATTTGAAGAATGCTTTCTTCAGCATCCCGATTGCCGAAGAGAGTAGGGATATTTTTGGATTCTGTTTAGGAAGTCGAAGCTTCCGCTTCAAACGCGCTCCTCAAGGCTATTGTGAGAGCCCATCAATATATAGTCAGGCTTTGAAAACACAGCTTGATACGATTGTTTTACCTGATGGTACTGCTCCTATTCAGTACGTCGACGATTTGCTAGTCGCTGGAGATACTGAGGAGATTTGTAAAGAAGTCACCTTGTCGTTGTTGCGTCATTTGTCTGATCTGCATCATAAAGTGTCCCTTTCTAAATTACAGTATTGTCGACAAGAAGTGACCTACTTAGGTCATCTCTTATCGAAGGAGGGAAGAAGATTGACCCCAGAACGAATTCAAGCGATTGCAAAATTGAGTGTGCCAATTACACAGAGAGAAGTGCGCACTTTCTTGGGTATCACGTCATATTGCAGACAGTGGTTACCGAATTTTTCCCTGCTGGCCAAACCTTTGGTGGCATTGACCCGTAAAGATATGCCAAATCCCCTTCCGTGGTCTGAAGATTGTCAGAAAAGTTTTTCCGAATTGCGTGATGCATTGTGTTCGGCTCCTGTGTTGGGTATGCCCGACTACAGTAAGCCCTTTACACTGTATGTCCATGTCAAGTCAAAAATTTGTATAGCGCACTACTCACCCAGAGGGTCTCAAGGCGCTTGAGGGGGGGGGGTGTTCGTTACTTATCAAATAGCCAAGTTTTTAGTTGTTTTCTGAAGAAGAGGTGGTTCTGTGTAAGGCGGAGGTGGGAGGGGAGAGAGTTCCGGGTTTTGGCCGCTAAGTAGGAGAAGGATCTTCCTCCCATGGTGGCTCCTCGGATGCGTGGAATCGTGGCGAGGGCTTGATTGGACGATCGTAGTTGGCGGGTGGGGGTGTAAAAGGTCAGGCGCGTGTTGAGGTATTTGGGTCCCAGGTCGTGGAGGGCTTTGTGTGCGTGGGTGAGGAGACGGAACGTTATTCTCTTGTTGACTGGGAGCCAGTGAAGGTCTCTCAGGTGACCGGATATGTGATTGTGGCGGGGTATGTCTAGGATGAGTCGGGCGGAGGCGTTTTGAATGCGTTGGAGTTTATTCTGTAATTTGGCTTTGGTTCCGGCGTAGAGGGTGTTTCCATAGTCCAGTCGACTTGTGACAAGAGCTTGGGTGACCGTCTTTCTTGTTTTGGTGGGGATCCAGCGGAAGATCTTTCTGAGCATACGTAAGATGTTAAAGCATGATGATGAGACGGCGTTGACTTGTCTGGTCATCGAGAGGGAGGAGTCTAGAATGAATCCTAGGTTGCGAGCATGGTCCATTGGTTTGGGTGCGCTGCCCAGGGCCGGTGGCCACCATGAGTCATCCCATGCGGAGGGGGATGATCCTAGGATGAGGACTTCCGTCTTCTCAGAATTCAGTTTTAAGCGGCTGATCTTCATGCACTCGGCAACGTCTTTCATCCCTTCGTGTAGGTTAGTTTTAGCGGTGTTTGGGTCTTTGGTGAGGGAGAGGATCAGCTGGGTGTCGTCGGCGTAGGAGATGATGTTGAGGTTGTGCTGGCGTTCGATGGATGCGAGGGGGCTCATGTAGACGTTGAAGAGGGTGGGGATGAGCGATGATCCTTGTGGTACGCCGCAGATGACTTCGGTGGCCTCTGACCTGAAAGGGGGGAGGTGGACTCTCTGAGGTCTTCCAGCGAGAAACAAGATGATCCAGTCCAGTGCTTTTCCTTGTATCCCGATGTTTCTGAGGCGTTGTACAAGGGTGCTATGACAGACCGTGTCAAACGCTGCGGACAGGTCCAGGAGGATGAGGGCAGCTGTTTCCCCGTTGTCAAGAAGTGTTCGGATGTCGTCTGTAGCTGCGATGAGGGCAGTCTCGGTGCTGTGTTTGGCTCGGAAGCCGGATTGTGAGGGGTCGAGGGAGCCGTTAGATTCGAGGAAGGCTGCGAGCTCATTGTTGACGGTCTTCTCTATGACCTTGGCAGGGAAAGGGAGGAGCGAGATGGGGCGGTAGTTCTTAAGTTCAGTCGGGTCTGCTGTGGGTTTCTTCAGTAGAGCACTGAGTTCGGCATGTTTCCAGCTTTCTGGGAAGATAGCGGTGTTGAGGGAGCAGTTGATGATATCTCGGAGATGGGGTGCGATGATGGAGTCGGCCTTGTTGAAAATGTGGTGGGGGCATGGGTCGGTTGGTGATCCGGAGTGTATTGAGTTCATCAAGCGGATGGTGTCTTCAGTACTGATTGGGTCCCAGGCGCTAAGGGTGGTGGTGGGGGGCTTCAGTTCGGTGGTGGTGAGGGGGGTGGACTGGTCGCCAAAGCTGTTATGTATGTCAGCGATTTTGCTGTGGAAGAATGAGGCTAGAGAGTTGCAGAGGTCTTGAGAGGGAGTGATGTCGTTAGAGCCGGGCCTGGGATTGGTTAGCTCTATGACGATGCTGAAGAGTTCCTTGCTGTTGTGGGTGTTGTTGTCGAGTCGATCCTTTAATGCTAATTTCTTGGTGGATCGGATCAGCTGGTGGTGTTTGCGGGTGGCGTCCTTGAGGGCGGTCATGTTGTCTGTGGTTGGGTTTTTTCTCCAGGCTTTCTCGAGGGTGCGGCAGTTCTTTTTGAAGTTCTTGAGGTCGTCATTGAACCAGGAGGCTTTTTTGCTACCTGGTTTGTTGTGATGGTTTTTTAAGGGTGCTAATTCGTCGGCGCAGTGGGTGATCCAATGTGCAAGATTGATGGCTGCTTGGTTTGGGTCCGATGGTTTGGTGGGAAGGTTTTGGTTTAGCGATGTGGTGAGCTGGTTGGTGGTAATTTTGTTCCAGTTTCTGCGTGGGACTTGTTGTGGGTGGTGGTGGGTTGTGGTCTTTCTGAAGTTGAAGTGGATGCAGCTGTGGTCCGTCCAGTGGAGTCCTGTGGCGTGAATGAAGGAGATATGTTTGCTGGAGGAGAAGATTGGGTCGAGCGTGTGTCCGGCGTGGTGGGTGGGGGTGTTTACAAGTTGTATGAGTCCGAGATTGGCGAGGTTGTCCAGCAGGGTGGTGGTGTTGCTGTTGTTATACTTTTCCAGGTGGAAGTTGAGGTCCCCTAGGAGAATGTAGTCCTCGGAGGGGAGGGCGTGTGGGCTGATAAAGTCAGTGATCTCTTCGCTGAATTGTGTGCGGGGTCCTGGTGGTCTGTAGATGAGGGTGCCTCTTAGTGTGGTCTTGGGGTCGGTGTGTATCTGGAAGTGGAGGTGTTCGGCGGCGGTGAAGGTGTCGTCGGAGCTGGTCGTGATGCGGATGGTGTTCTTGTGGACGATGGCGATGCCTCCTCCTGTTCGCTTGATGCGGTCCTTTCGGATGATCTTGTAGCCGTCCGGGATGGCTATGGCGATGTCGGGCACTGATGCGGTATTCATCCAGGTTTCTGTAAGAAAGGCGACGTCCGGCGTTGTGGTGTCCAGTAGGTTCCATAGTTCAATGGCGTGTCTGTGGACCGAGCGGGTGTTGAGCAGGATGCATTTCAGGTGGTTATTGTCGGAGCTCTGTTTGGCGTTAGTGGGCGTAGTGTAGGTCTTGATGCAGCAGAACTTGCAGGATTGGCAGGTGAAGGGTCCATGGGTGCGTCCTGGGGCGGCTTGGTGGCGGTTGTGGAGTCGGCCGGTGTTGAATGCAGAGAGGGTTGCGGCATCGTAAGTTAGGCGGGAGGAGTTGGTTTGGCGGGGGCCAGGGAGTCTGGCGCTGGGCGCGGTCCAGGCACGGACGGGCGTAGACGGGCTTACCTTTGGCGCGCCTTTGGCGCGCATGGGGCGCGACTGCTGCGCGTGAACGCTGCGCTTGCGTGCATCTGTCATAAATGGATCGTGGAGGGGGCGGAGCGAGGGAGGAGCAGCTTGGAGGCAGAAGCGGGGTTGCGAGGTCTGGGGATGCCGGAGGGCTATGGGGGAGGGGCCGTCGGGGAGCAGGAGAGGCACAACAAATGGCACGAAAACAATGCAGGACGGGATCGGGGGGCACAATCTGGCACAGACACCCAAAGCGGCGATACCAGGCAAAGCGGAGCAATATTATGTAATGATATGGGCAAATCAAAACAACTTATTTGCAACGGCAGGCGCAGCAATGAGCACAATATTATATGAGGAAATAGGCAAATCAAAACAACTTATTTGCAATAGCAGGCGCAGCAATGAGCACAACGATACCAGGCAGCCCAGGAGGGAGCAATGTGGACACCCGGCACCCACGAACACCAGGCGGCTCAGGAGCGAGGTGGAGCGACCGGTTCTGACCAGATTCGGACCAGTCAGGTCCATGAGAAAGAAGGATGTGCGTTGTCAGTGTTGACACAATCTTTTGGGGACAAGCAGCGTCCATGTGCGTATTTTTTGTCAACTTTGGATCCGGTAGCTAGAGCTTTGCCGAGTTGTTTGAGAGCCACGGCGGCAGCAGCTGTTTCTATTCGGCAGTCTACTGGTTTGGTGATGAATAATACGTTGATTGTAATGGTTCCACATGTAGTGGATACTTTGTTAAACAGGACCAAGACAAAGCACTTAACTAGTGCTCGATTGTCAGGTTATGAGTTGACACTTTTAGCGAGTCACGTGCACATAAAGAGATGCAACACGCTGAATCCAGCTACGTTGTTGCCGATTGTAGAAGAGACAGATGTTTCTGAACAGCATGATTGCTTTCTTAGGACAGAAGAAGAAACGAAAGGGAGAGTAGATCTTAAGGACACTCCTCTTGTGAAGTGTGATGGTACCTTATGGGTGGATGGTTCATGCTTCAAGCTTCTGAATGGTGATACGGCTGCAGCATATGCTGTTATGACTTTGCATACGATTGTTGAAGCTGCACGCATCCCACATAATTCAGCTCAAGCAGCAGAGTTGATTGCACTTACGAGAGCGTGTGTATTATCAAAAGGAATGAAAGTGACCATTTATATACCGACAGCCAGTATGCGTTTGGTGTGGCTCATAGTTTTGGACGATTGTGGAAAGAGCGTGGGTTTCTGACCTCGCATGGAGTTAAGATACAGCATGGTCAGTTGGTGAATGAGCTCCTTGAGTCACTTACCTTGCCGTTGCAAGTCGCAATTGTGAAATGCAGTGCACATAAGAAGGTTACTGACGACGTTGGTCGCGGTAATGCGTTTGCTGATGAAGTGGCGAAAGAAACAGCAAGAAAAGTGATGAGTCGAATGTATGTGGCGGGCCCTGCAAGGTGGATTGGTGACTTTGGAATGTGTGAAGATACGATAGAGAGTGTGAAGTCTATTCAAGCTGAAGCTACAGAGAAAGAACTGAGAGTGTGGAGAGAGAGTACGGGTAAATTAGATGCAAATGGTTGTTGGGTTGAATTATCAGAGCATCAGCGATGGTTGTTACCCGATGCGTATGTGCTTGCAGTGGTTACGATGGCGCATGGAATGACTCATATCAGTGTGAAAGGGATCTGTAAGTTGTTGGCTCCAGTATGGCAAAATGCTGGAATTCCTAATGTGGTCAAGAATTGTATGGTTTGTCTGAAATACAACCCTGGTAGGAGAACTCCAACTCCAGCTGGTCATTTTGCACCTCCAACGTATCCGTTCGAGGTTTTGCAGCTAGATTTCATCCACATGGAGAGGTGCAACAACTTGAAATACGTACTCGTTGTTGTTTGTGCCTTTTCGAGATGGGTAGAAGCATATCCCCTGAAAGACAACACTGCCTTATCCACAGCTAAAGCCCTTGTCAAAGAATTTTTCCCTAGGTTTGGTTTGCCGAGAATGGTCTGGAGTGATAATGGGAGTGAATTTGTAAGTCGAGTGATGAAGAGAGTATGTGAAGGGCTAGGAATCCGGCAAAAATGTCACCCTGCAAATCACCCCCAATCAGCTTGACTAGTAGAGTGCTATAATGGCACGTTGAAACTGAAATTGGCCAAGATACAAGCGAGCTCTGGTCTTAAATGGCCTGATGCTTTGCCCCTAGCACTTCTATCGACAAGAATGACTGTGCATTCACGAGTGGGACTTAGTCTGTATGAGATTGTGTTCGGTTGCCCGGCCAACATATGGGGAGTGCCGAGGCCAACGAAATTCAGCAAGATTGAACACCCTGTACTGCTCGATTACCTGTATGATTTGACGGCTAAATTGCGTGTTTTACACCAACAGGTTCACGATACTCTGCCTCAGGCATCTGAAGATCCAGGACACATCATCGATCCTGGTTCATGGGTTTTAATAAAAAACTTTCAGCGGACAAAGAATGATCAGCCCCGCTGGAACGGCCCCTATTTAGTCCTGTTATCAACGAGATCTGCTGTGCGAGTGCAAGGAAAAAAGAACTGGATCCACGGCGTACACTGTAAGAGGGTCCCTTTGCCTCTGCCGTATGACCGGTGGGTCCAGGAGGGTTTTGCAGATTCTGAGACTGAGACTGTGCCTCGTTTTCTGCCTTTCAGCGATGCACGTGTAAAAGGGACAAATTCTGAGCGTGAAAGCGACGATCTTCTGCAAGAAGCCGTGCCATCTTCAGTTCGATTGGACACTACTTAGCCTGACCTATTGTTTCGTGATCAGACATTACCAGGAAAAAGCCGTTATAATCTGATGCCGAGAACTATGGACAAATAAATACGAATTCCTTTTCTTTGCTATTTTTGAAAGTACAGCTCTCTCATCTGAGAAACTTTTTTGATTTTTGTTTTTCGAACCACCATCCGGGTTCAGCTGTAGGGTCGCGGCGTTAAGTCTTTGGAGTGCAAGCCGAAGACACAAGGTCGACGGTTCTGGTTGGTCCTTGGGAGATCCCTGGGCTGACAGGCGCATTCCTTAGCACGGAATACCCTACCACCGCGAGCAGCAAGGTTAGAGGATGAAGTTTTTCGAGATGGAGAGACCTGCCAAAGAGATGAACTTTAAAACCAAAATGTGTATGATGATGGCTAGAAAACGTTTTCTGATATTATGCATTTTCATGTTGCTTAGTGTAATTATGTTTTTAATAGGATATGTTTTATTTATTTTCGAGTGACATTTGCACCCACTACACAGCCCATACCTCCTTCTACTGTTTCCTCGCATTCTTTTCACCCTCTACCTGAACATGAGTCCGTTAGAAGATTAGAGTTTGTCAATAACTCCTTCGTTCAGCTTCTGCACCAACACCAACTAGTAGTGAACACGACTAACTGTTGGGTGTGTGGTCTTATGCCTCATACTACTGATAAAGGTAGCCCTTATCTGGTCCTGCCATTCAGCTACAATATTTCTGTATGGGCATACAGAACGATGTTCATCTATGCTCGTGAAGTCCAACCCCTACGTTATGTGAAGGATAATCCAAAGAATAGTGCTCTAGTTAAGGGAATAGTCGACATGATTAGAGGGTTTAGCTCCTATGAGACTATCCCGAGAGATGAGACACTAGCGTATATTGGATGGAACATGACTGGATATGGAGCGAGTCTGAGTGAGAACCAGCGAGCAAAAAGATCCTCCCTGATTTGGATTGTACCCCATCAGGGTCATCTATGTCTGGCAGGAATCCAAGAGCTCAGTTAGGAAAGAGTATCTGCACTGAGACGTACGTTTTTGCGTCCCCGACTTCCCCATTGTTCCTAGCAGCTAAGGGTACCTATTTCATCTGTTATGATAGAGCATACACATGGTTGCCCCCTGATTTCTCGGGCACATGTTTTGTTTCGTTCCTGTTGCCTCCCACCTACACCGCTGTGGCAAATTACCACAAGACAAGGGTAGTTAGAGGTGTCTTCGGTAAGGAAGATACTGCAGGACAAGAATTGGGAGATTTCTTGAAGGGTTTTCTGCCGTTTTGGGGACCTATGGTGAACAGCAGGAACATAAGTCAATTGACGAGAGGGGTTGAGTCCACCGTAGTTGAAACTGCTGGTGCCCTTAGTAACTTGACTGCTGAGCTCCAGTCGGATCGTCTTATGACTCCTCAGAACAGAGTTGCATTAGATGTCATACTTGCAGACCGAGGTGGGGTATGTAAAGTGATCCAATCAAGTTGCTGTGTTTTCATTCCAGACAATGCTCCGACAGTGTACCAGGCCATTTCCAAGCTACACAAAATCTCCGAGTCTATACATGTGGACAAAGGAGATTGGTCGTTGATGGGATGGTTCTGGGAACTGTTATCCACCTGGGGATGGAAGATTCTGATGGTCATTGGGGTGATTTTAGCCATTCTTTTCCTGTTCTGTCTTTGTGTACAGTGTGCTCCTGCTATATGTGGCCTCTGTGCTACATTATGTGTAAGGAAACCTGTATCAAGAGACGAGCTAAGTAATAGGATGATGCTACAGCAACATCTCAATGATTTTATGAATATAGACCTAGACTCAGAATAGCGTGAGTATAGGTTATTGCCTATGTAAGGGCAAAAGGAGGGTCTGTGGTACTAGAAATGCTGCACCCGTGTCATAAAAATCGTCGTATCATGACGATTTTGGTAACATCAGACCGAAAATGACAAATGTAAGGTGTGCGAGTATTTTCGTCATATTTGAGTTGCGAGATCACCATGAAATCAGAGATTCCGTTCTGAACCCTCGGGTTCCATTTTGTGTACGGCAGCCATTTTGTGGTTGCCCTCACATAGGCCGATGATTAAGGCCGAACGAGTCTTTTGGGACACGTACACCTTCAGCTGACTTCTGTGTGACCTGGGCAAGCTGACTCCACTGCCCGAAGCCAAACCTGTTCGACCAGTTCCTTGCCCAGTGGCCGATCGAGATTAGGGATCAAGCCACAACATGCCATAAACCCTATATTGCACACAACTATGTCTAATCTTACTCACACCTGTCTCTGTTCCTTTCTTTATGGCCTGCTTTACGATGAGGAGGTGCCCAATTTTATTAGGGGTCCGTCTGATTATTTGATGAAAAGTGTTGGGCCTTGCCGGGTAATTGATTGTGGGCTGGACAAACTGAAATATGGGCTTGTCATCATGATTTTGCTTTTTCTTTGTTGTGAAAATATGTGAATGGTCAATTGTAAATAAGGAATGTTTGCCTGAAGCATAATATTCTGTATAAAAAGGATGACCAGCTTTGTAAAGTTGAGCAGTCTCCTGAGAACATACACCGTGTTGTACTTCTAGGATACCTGTTACTGGTTGCAGCCAATAAATCTGATCTTTGACGTCACCAAGAAGTCTCTGCATTTCTGTAGTCTGAGACAGGAGAATCCGGAGTCTTTGGGTGTGTCCCCTGGCACCGCTGGGTTCTAAATAACCCGGTACTTTTAAGGTGTGCAGAAAGAGGCTAAATGGGTACAGAAAGAAGCAAGGATTACAGAAAGAAACAAAAGAAGTGCAGAAAGAAGGAACAGAGGTGGAGAAAGAGGCAAGAGGGGTACAGAAAGAAACAAAAGAAGTACAGAAAGAAGACTCAGAGGTGCAGAAAGAGGCAAGAGGAGTGCAGAAAGGGAGAAGCAGGATGGAGATAGAGGCAAGAGGGGTGCAGAAAGAAACAAAAGAAGTGCAGAAAGAAGGTAGAGAGGTGTAGAAACAGGCAAGTGGGGTGCAGAAAGAGAGAATAGGGCCGTGAAAGAGGCACAAGGGGTGCAGAAAGAAGCAAGAGAGTTGCAGAAAGAAACAAAAGAAGTACAAAAAGAAGGAACAGAGGTGCAGAAAGAGGTAAGAGGTCTGCAGAAAGAGGCAAAATGAGTGCAGAAAGAAGTGAGAGGTGCTGAAAGAAAGAAAAGAAGTGTAGAAAGAAGAAACAGAGGTTCCGAAAGAGACACGTGGAGTACAGAAAGAAGCAAGAGGAGTACAGAAAGAAGCAACAGAGGTGCAAAAACAGGCAAGAGGGGTACAAAAAGGGGGAAAAGTGGTGCAGAGAGAGGGACTTGGGGTATAGGAAGAAGCAAGATATGTGCAGAAAAAAAAGAAGTGCAGAAAGAAAGATCAGATGCACAGAAAGAGGCAACCGGGTGCAGAAAGAGTGTGGGTGGGTAGAGAAAGAGGCAAGTGGGTGCAGAAAGAAGCAAGAGAGCTACAGAAAGAAACAGAAGAAGTGCAGATAGAAGGAAAAGAAGTGTAGAAAGAGGAAAGAAGGGTGGAGAAAGAAGGAAGAGGGGTACAGAATGAGGCAAAAGGGGTACAGAAAAAACACAAGAAGTACTGAAAGAAGGAACAGAGGTACAGAAAGAGGCAAGAGGGGTGCTGGAAGAGGGGTGTGAAAGAGGCATGGGGTGCAGAAAGAAGCAAAAGAGGTGCAGAAAGAAGCAACAGAGGTGCAGAAAGAAAGAAGAGGGGTAAAAAAAAGAGACAAGAGAAGTGCAGAAAGAAGAAACAGAGATACAGAATGGGAGAGGAGTGGTGCAGAATGAGACAGGAGGGGTGCAGAAAGAGGGAAGAGAGGTGCAGAAAGAGCCAAGAGAGGTGCAGAAAGAGGCATGAGGGGTGCAGAAAGAAGCGTCTAGTGCAGCATGAGGCAACAAAGGTGAAGAAAGAGGCAAAAGAGGTGCAGAAAGTAGTTGAGATTTGCAGAAAGAGGCAAGAAAAGTGCAGAAAAAGAAAGAAAGGTGCAGAAAGAAGCAACAGAAACACAGAAAGAGGCAAGAGAGGAACAGAAAGAAGCAAGAGTGACTTGCACACCATTAGTATCAATTTAACACCACATTTAGCAATAAATAACAGGTACCCATTCTAGGTTTGTAAAGGACCTTCGAGTACGATGTAACACTTGTAGCTGCATTTTTCGTAACGTTTGAGCCAGAAGCAAGGCTTTTTTTTGTTCAAATCTGCAGATTAGCAGCAGATGATGGATTATGTGGATAATGTAGAAAATGTATATCTGTTCGAAAGTCGGAGCAGACAAACTGTTGCATAATTCCAGTGGCCCTACTCATACCACTGACTAGGTTCAGAAGTGGTCTTCAGTGATTCCTTCTTTTTTTTCTCACATTGAGTTCATAGTTTAGCTTCTATGGAAAGGAAGTTACCAATTCACAAGAAAGACTACCATACCACATAAATACTCTCCATAACACATAATCCCACCCTACATAAATACTGTACACTAAATACCACATACTTCCTATCCACATAATTTCCCTGCACAACATACCAAATAAATACACTACACCCAATGTACATAGACTCCACTCCCAAAAACATTAGTAAAAAACTTTTACATTTACAGTGCCAATTGCTCTAACTCTTGCAAATGCGAGACCTATTACATTACAAATGCTTCTTTAACTGGAAGTCACGTTTGCAGAGTGATGGAGAAAGGGGGCTGGGCCTCTAATCAGCCCTCAGGAATTCCACTGCGTAGGACTTAAAGGAGGTACCAGAAGGGCTTCTAGGCCCCCAAAGTCCCTCAGGAGTAAAGTGGACTTCATCCCCCAACCAGTACTGTGCCAGAAGGTGCTTTTTCAGAGTGGTGAGATAGGGGGGTGGCCTCCAAAGATCTCTTAGCAATCCCACTATGTGGGATTTAGTGGAGGTAACAGGAGGGGTTGTTGGCCCCCGAGGACATCCTTGGGGGCCAACTACCCCTCCTATTACCTCCAGTAAGTCCCACGCAGCAGCATTGGTAAGTTCTCATAGCAGGCCACGCCCCTTTTCCCCACCACTCTGCAAACGCTCTCCCTGGCACGCTCTTGGATGAGGATTAAAGTCCATTTCACTGCTGAGGTCCTTAGGGCCAACTAGCCCACCATATACCTCCAGTATGCCCAGATAGTGGGATTGCTCATAGGTGGACAAAGGCCATGCCCCTTTTGTCCACCACTCTGCAAATGCACCTCCTGGTGTGATCTTGGTTGCGGGATAAAGTCCCCTTGCCTCCTGAGGGTCCCTGGGGGCAAACTAGCCCACCAGGTACCCCCAGTAAGCCCCACACAGCTGAATTGCTGAGAGTGGTCCAAGGCCATGCCACCTTTTTACACCAATCTGCAAACGCGCCTCCTGTTGCACTGCTTCTCGGGTGATGAAGTCCACTTCAGTCCTGAGGTCCTCAGGACAAAAGAAGACCTCATTGCCCCACCAGCAGTGCACCAAGAGGCACGTTTGCAGAGTGGTGTAAATAGGGAAATGGCCTCGGACCACCTCTAAACAATCCCACTGTGTGGGGCTTACTGGAGGTACCTGGTGGGCTACTTGGCCCCTTAGGACTTTTAAGATTCTAGGGGACTTAATCCCCCAACCCAGTACGCGCCAGGAGGCCTGTTTTCAGAGTGGTACAGGGTGGAGGTGGGGCCTCCGGTGAGATGCTGGCTTCTCTTTTATCATTTTAGAAGGGGGCTGTATGGCCGTCCTTCTCTTAGTAATTTTTGGGCCGTAGGATCCCATCCCCCAGGGCTTGCGCCTTTTTTGTAAAATAACTTTTTACAAAAAATAATGGGAAAGGGGCCACGCGACCCACCTCCCATGCCAGCTTTGGCCCCATGGACCTTATCCCAGGAGGCTGGACTCGTTTAAAAAATATATATTTATCATTAAAATGGGAGGGGGCCCCTTGGCCTTCCTTCCCAGGGCCAGTATTGGCTCCAGGGACCCCATCCCCAGGGGCCTGTGCAGACTTTACTATTTTTTGTTTTGGAGGGGGCCACCTGACCAACGCCTGAGGCCAATAATGGCCCGGGGACTCCATCTCCCAGGGGCTGGCCAACCTTGATTTCTTTTTTTATGAGGGCCGCTTTGTGGCCCGCCTGCTGAGGCCAATTACGGCCCCGGGGACCCCATCTCCCGGGGCTTGGCTTTACTTTGCTAACATGCAGCTCTCCTTGTTCAGAAGCTATTTTGCTTTGCTGCATGGTAGCGAGAGCAGGTTTCTTCCCTCGCTTCCACGAAGCAAAGCAGTGTTTGTAATGGCAGGGCGGGAGTCATGCTTCCACCCTGCCATTGCAAACTGCAGTGTCCTGGGAGTGGGTACTCCGGGACATTGCTTGAGCCGGCCCTGGGGGGTGGTGGTCCCCAGGACCATAGAGGACTCTAGGAGGGGGCCGCGTGGCCCCTCTCTTTTTGTATGAAAAGCCCCAGGGAGGTAGTGGTCTCCAGGCGGGTGGTCCTTTACAGACCCCCACCCATAATTAAAGTTTTCTCTGGGAGGTGGTGGTCCCAGGGCAGTGTGGGGAGGGGCAGGATTCCCCTACACTTTCTTTAATTACATTTAAGCCCCAGGAGGTTGCGGTCCCTGGGGCTTGGGGGCCTGTGAGGCCCCCAGAAAATAATTACAGGTGCCCTGGGGAGGTGGCGGTCCCCGGGGCTATGAAGGGCCACTGTGTGGGACTTGCTGGAGGTAAAAAAGTGGTAGTTGGCCCTCAAGGACCCTCAATAGTAAAGGGGATTTCATCCCCCTTCTAGTAGTGTCGGGAGGTGTGTTTGCAGAGTAGTGGAGAAAGGGGGTGTGGCTTCCTACCAGGTCTAAGCAATTCTGCTGTGTGGGACTTACTGGAGGTAATAGGATTGGTAGTTGGCCCGCAAGGACATTCTGGTGTGCAAACTACCCCTCTTGTGATCTCCAATAAGTCACACATAGCGGGATTGCTTTGAGGTCTTTGGAGGCCATGCTCGGATGTCCACACATCACACCTGTGCGGCAAGTATTTTCAATGCAGCAACCGTAGACCAGAACCATCTTGGCATCAACACATCACTTCCCCCTACAGCCCGGTTTTGATGCATCACTTCTCCTGCGTGCAGCAGAACTGTCAAATTGCCTCCACAAGGACTCAGTAACTGACTCATCAGTGTTTTCTGATGCTTCCCTCCTCTGCCGATGTTTTGACTTGTGGCTTTTGAGGCATTTAAGGTACTTTGTGTAGAAATCATGCATAAAACCTTTCAAAAGTGATATTTTATGTTGTGCATTTTGGATTTTTGGGGTTTTGGTCTCGTTTGGTTAAGTTAAAGATACTTTATGTTCTAAACTGGTGTGGTGTCAATTTGATGTGTTTCCACTGAGTTACTGTGTGTGTCATGTGCAAATACTTTACACATTGCGTCTGAGATAAGCCTGGCCCTGCCAACCAGAAACAGGGAACCAGTTGGGCCCCCTGAACAAAAGAACTTTGATCTGGGACCCAAAAGTCACCTGACTCAGACTTACACCACCAGTCTGCTCTGTGCACTCACATAGAAGTAACTCACCCCTCAAGCACTGATCATGCCCAGTTTCACATAGTTTTCCACTGTAACGAGATTCAGTCAGTGCTGAAATCACAAATAGAATCACCAATGAGCCAAATTAATCTGGCTGCTGTTTGTATAGTCAACCAAATGACAATGGTGTGATCTTGCGCTACTCTAATTAAAGCCCATTGTCCCTGTGAGGTTCTGAGTGAAACAGTGCTCTCAATGCCCACTATTATGTAGCCTCTACAGTCCAAGCCTACCACTGCAGGGTCCCTTTAAGGCCATCAGGAGGCCTCTCATCTTGCACTACTGCAACAAGGATTGCAAGCACCTGACTGGCTTTCACTCTATCAAATGAACTCTGTAAAGTGGATATAGTATAATAGTATATTATGACTTATAAGCATGTAGTTCCCAGAGTTTCCTCTTATTATGTAGAATGTGTGGGTGATACTATAAGTTATTCACTCCTAGTTCCCTCAAAACTACCACTACAGTGCCCGCCCATAGACCACTTGACCTGAATTGACTCTAACTTCCTCAGCCATGTGCATCCAACTAACTGCACACTTGTTACCCTCATTAGCGCTCTTGCGTAGGTGCCCCGCGCCTATTTGAGGGACACCCTTAGTCGTGCAAAGGAACCAAGCCTCCTCTAGGGAAGCTGGTTGAGGAAGGGTAGGATATCACAGGTGTTGCAGGCCTTAGACGTATAAGAAACCTAAACTTACCTTACGTTATAAAAAACGGTGTCCCCGGAGTCTAGTCCTCTTTGTCTTCTTGGATCCCAGGGAAGCCGCAGGACGTCGTAAACCACCCTCCCCCCTGGCAGGAGAGTAAGGCGGAGCGCAAAGAGATAACAGCAAGGGGCATGTGCATCAATCGAGGTTCAGCGACTGGATGGACCCCATGAGGGAGTAGGATGGAACTGTGCACAGGATAGGTGGGGAGGGGACTGACCTGCTGGTGGTCCTGGACTCTACTGCCGAGGGTAGGCGGGGGGGGCTGACCTGCTGGTGGTCCTTCACTCTACTGCTCTAAACCTTAACGTGTGGACTGTGTAGAATTTTGGGGAGGCTGCATGTGTTCAGGTACCCCGGATGGGTCGGTGCGCTACGCGGTGCCCTGGATTTCAAGTAATGCAAATGATTGCTGCAGCGCATTGGGGCCTGCTGGCACATTGGGCGCAGCTGAGTGGGTCGATCGAGTCTGCCAAAAAATGGACATAAATGTCGTGCCTAATGTCCTTGTTTCCTTTAATATGTGGATGTCGCTAAAGTCTGAAGCTTTGAATAATGATATTTATCCAAGTAGAATTCTTTACTCTCGTTTTGGTTTGTGGTGAATTATATTATTTGATGTGAATAAAAGGCTACGCCTTGGATAATATAACTGATTCTGGAAAATTCTTGGGCTCTGGTGGGTGCGGAAAGGTTTCAGGAGTGGGGGGAGTGAGCGTTACGTTGTGCGTGCACTAAATACCTTCAAATTGACAAGTATCGTTAAACAAAACTCCAACATAATATCAAAATCACATTTTTAGATTTAAAAAAAGCATGAACGCCTTAAAACTTTTATGCCTCTTGATATGTGTGTGTCTGACTTTTGCATTTCATGCTCCTTTAAAACGAATAATCCCACTCACAGTCTTCTTCAGCGGATCCGTTTTCATTAATGAGGGATAATATTCGATGAACAAACATTGTGTCAGAGATACTCAGAGTTAACCTACTTTTACTTCTAACTCCTGCGAAATGCATTAGACTTAATTGACTTTTCACGAGGACAAAGTGTCAATGTGTTAAACGCTAATAAAAAGGATGGATATACTCTTGCAGGAGAGATAAATTGTTAGCAACAATTACAGTTTCTGGCGAAAGTACAAACAACAAGGTATTTCAGCAGTTCTGCCTGAAGTTGTTCATTGCTCATTGTGATTGATTTTCTGTTTATTTTGCACTCCCTGTATACTATGTTAAACCAGCAAAGTCCATCTCTTAATAGGGAGGTGTGGCGTACCGAACAGTGACTGATATTTTTCAAATATATGACTGTATTAGTAAATAGCTTCACTGTGTTCCTTCCTGCAGAATTAGGTAGGAATGAATACAGGCCATTGTAAACAAACTCTCTAATGTTGGTGCTTTATTCAGCGCCATTTGAACAAAATGGGAACACTGAACTCATTTTTCTTGCCTTTAGGAATCTGTGCACTTTACCACTGACAACCTCTGTTAAAGTCCTGGTGCTCTCACCTTCAGACATGGTACAATCGCCATACATTTAATTGACACATTTATTTTGTGTGTATGTCCCTAGTAAATGGTGCTACATGTACCCAATGTCTGTAGAATAAATGCTACTAGTGGACCGCAGAACTCATTGTGCCATCCACTAAAGAAGAACCAATAAAACATATCTCAAGTCACTTGTAGTGCAGTTTTAAACTGCATTTCGACCTTGCAAAATAAACCTTGAACCAGGGCTAGACCTTCTTTTTTAATATTTATCACCTCTATGGTAGGCCCTAAAGGTTCATAGGTCATGGTGCATTGTATTTAAAAGTAGGACATGTGTGTTTAAGTTTTACATGTCCTTGCTGTTAAAAAATCCTAAAGTCGTGTTTCACAAATGTAAGACCTTTCTTTCCCAATGACTAACACTGTGTTAGTTTAATACATTTAATAAGTAAGAACCTTGGATTGGGAGCAGAAAGGGATATGCAGTTTACACTCAAATGAATCGTAACTTAAAATCCTCTTTAATGATGAAGTCAGATTTTAAGTTAAAATTCTGAAAATACTACTTTTAGAAAAGTTAGTATTTTCTCCTCCCAACCATTGTTGCCTTCTGCCAGTATCCTGGATCACATGACTGTGAATAACTCAGCTGTTGCAGTTTGTGTGTTGCCTCCAGGCAGTGACACGAATGGGGGCTTAGGTGTGGACAGAATCGGCCATCCTTGTAGGATGATTAGGGAGAAGCTGCATCCAACCCCACTTCAAAGGGCTGTACCTCTTGTACCCAAAAAGGAACTACACTTTTTGTTATCCCCCAGACACTTTTGAGCCTTGACGGGGGAGCATTGGGGGTAGAACAGGGAATCCCCCGCAAAGGCTGGTACCAGGTATAAATATTGAACCTTCAGAGCCACTCTTTCGAACACTCCTGGACCTGTGGAAGTTACATAAGGACAGCGAAGGAAGAATTTACCTGCTTGCCTTCATCCCAGGCTACCTAGAGTAACTCCAAGGGTCCATTGCTTGACCTCCTGTCTGAGCTAGGTAGACAACAAGTTTCAACGGCCTGCCCAGCAACTGCCCATCTGACCTGCTGAAACTGGACCTGCCTGGACCTGCAACTGGACCTGCCTGAGCCCTGCTGCTGTCCTCTACTGGAGCCTGTCCTGACTCTCAAGGGGAGCTCAGGACCTAAACTATTGGCTGGAATCAGTGATAGCTCCTCATAAGATAAAAGGTGAAAATCCTGAAGTTTGGCCTTCTCATGACCAAGAATGGACCCGCTCACACCAAAACCCTGATGCCTGTGAAGAGAACCAATGTGAAATTCTGGTGTGACCTGCCCTGTGCACCAAAAGAAACCGGCAGATACAATCGGCAACACAGACCTACAATTCCCACTACACCAATGCCTGGTTCTTTGTGCTACAGTGACAATGTCTGCGATGGTCAGTCTTCTCTTCACAGCCACCTCTAACATTCTTCTCATTTTGTGTTTTCACATTATTATTGTTTGTTTGCTGCATAAATATTGAATCTAAGTTAAGCATGACTGATTTTGTCCCAAGCTGCCAGAGTGTTAAGCACTGGTTTAATTCACTGACTTTTGTGGTTCACCTTGAAAAGATTGTAGTTGTTTTCTGAGTGGGGCTTTCACCTCCTAAACCAATCACCCAATTTCTCCCACCACCTAATCAATAAATGCATTCATCATATTAGATAAGGCGCTCAGTTATAGCAGGATGGCAGGAAATGCCCTAACACAGACTAAAAACCCTGCTGAAGAAAAATTCAAGATTTCTCTCTCACCCACAGTTTATTTGTGGCATGCGTCATCATTGGTCATCATTGAGCCCCTCTCCCAGAGTGGTGGTGCATATGGTGCTTATGGTTAATCCCAAACTGTTTCTGCAAGTTCTTCCTATTGATAGGGATCGGGTAGAATACAATTATCTTGGGTGTAACCCAAGTTATAGCTTTATTGTGTGTTAGCCTGTTAAGATTAAAAGCACAATGGTACTAAATTTGTATCTAATGGGTGCTGAGAGTTGTTAGTGCCCGGGGTTGCTTGTCTACATATTATAGCCATAGGTATGCCAGTTTAGGTCCATTGGCCTTTGCAGGGCCAAAAAGAGCTCCTAACAATAGTACTTGAATCCAATAGCTATTCACTATATTTTGTATATGCAAAGAACGTGTACACACTCATGCACTCCTACAACGTTCCTTTCCAGGGAACATGTATGCTTTCTCAGGATGTGTTCATTTATTTCCTGATAGGGTGCATGGACGGGGGGAACTCTGTAGTCACACATTGTCAATAATTGCAGCTGGTAAATACACCTACAGTCCTCCCTGTTGCCCCGCATCTAATTAATCTTTTATTTGGCACCTCAAACTCAGATTAGTAAACTACAAGGAAACCCAATAAAAAGGAGTGAACAAACTAGGACTTAAAGCTGCATGCAATTCAAGGGATTAGCACTAAAAATTAAGAGGCAGAGAAATATATAAAGTCGACATTTTCTGAAGTTAAGTCTCTCAGTAATACTACACTCCAACATGTAAACTGTCAATAGTGTTTGATACTTGTGTATTTGCCTAAACAATGGTTGTGTAACAAGGTGATCTGATGCAATCAAGGCCAGATGGCTCTCTGCATCATACACATTAGATATCCTTCTTCAAACATAAGAGTCAACAGCTACCTTTTGGCTAAAAATAGCAACAGTTTTCATTAATTATTGATATAAAGATCATAGGGCCAGACTCCAATTTGAGCAGGCAAAGACTCATTTATCTCCCTGATCATCAGTAAGCCTTTTTTTGTTTGTTGTTGTCTTCATTTCAGATTTACACCAAAAAATAATAATATGGAACAGGTTCTCTCTTGAGCTGCATAATAGATAAATGTGAGCTGGAGAGGAGATCATAGTAGGAAATAACTCTCAAGAGGGGCACACAACCCGCCATAGGGCCCAGCAATCCCAGTCACAGGCACCAATACAAGAGGATCCTGAAAGAGAGAGAAAAAGAGAGAGAAAAAAGAAAGAGAAAAGGAGAGATTACAGACGTCCTTCACCCAGGTTGTCGAACAAGATCCTGCAAGCAGAAACTCCTACACTGAGAGCTGGTACTGAGCCTGAGAGGAGAGGAGCTGAGCTCAGCTAATGTTTTTTTTTTTAATTTGAGGGAACAGTCTACTTCTTGCTGTAAAATAGTGTCTATCCTAAGAAACTCTAGATGCAAGTTGAGCTACTCCATGCTCTCATAGTATAGCGCATGGAGGTGCTTACACAGAATATCAGAACTAAAAATATCATGAGCGAAAGCATTGTGTCAAGAATATCGAGGACACAAATATTGTGAAGGTAAGTTTCTAAAGGTTAGTAAAGTTTCTCTATATATAACTCCACATACATGTACCTTGACACTATATATATATCTTCAAGGTACATAGGGATGAAGTTAAAGAATAGTAAATCTATACTTATTTAGTTGCAATTACCCTCCCACTATTTTGGTCCTCAATATGTTTGGCACAATATTCTGTTCACACAATATTTTTGGTTCCGATATTCTGTCAGTGATCTGCGCATAGACGTAGACTTTAAAAAAAAAAAAAAATTATTGGTTCAGTTCAAAGCCAGAGATACAAAAGCGTTAAATCATAGCAAAACATCATATATACACCCTTATGGTGCAGATATATACGAAACCAAAAAAAGAGAGAAGAAAAAGAAAAACAGTAATAAAACATTACCGCAAACAATACCATCATATACAATCAAATAAATGTCATTCCATCTGGCCTAAATGGTCTATCATTGTCTGCCAGATTGTACAACCCCTTTGCATTTTTCTAAGTGATTTAATACGATAAAGGTTATATTCTAAATAAAAAACATTATAAAACTTTGCTCGCCACATTTCATATACAGGTGCTTCTGGTTTCAACCACATTGAAGAAATACATAAGCGAGCTACGGCCATAGCCATAAATAAAAGATATCTATTTTCATGGACGCCTAGAAAGAGATCGGTGTCATTAGATAAACCAAAGATAATCAGCTCTCTGGAGATAACCACTTCACACTTTGTAACATGTGTCAAGTATTTTTTAATAGATGTAAAAAAAGGTTTTAAAACGAAACAATCGGAAAAAATGTGCACAATATCCGCCTGATCAGATTGACACCTATAACATTTCCCATTATAAGCATTACCCCATTTCAACATTTTCAGAGGTGTATGATAAAGATTAAATAAAGTTTTATAATGCTGTGAGTATAAATTGGCTGACAAAATAATTTTGGCAGCCATATAAATTGAATATTGAAATGGTACTATAGAAGTACCTAATCTAATACACCAATTAGACTCCTGTGACCTCATGTCATCCTGTGTATTCAACAAATAGTTATACAAAGTCCCTATTCATGATGGCTTTTTAAGTATTTCAATAAAGTCATTTGGACATAGCGGTAGAATTTTGGATGTTTAAGAATAAAGTTGCGTACTTGTAGATACTTAAAAAAATCATGCTGAGAAACAATATATATATCTTTTAGCTCCTGAAATGAGGCAATTGTACCATCTCCAACCATAGAGCCAAGACATCCCATACCTTTTTCCCCCCATGTACGCATCGTACGATCCCAAAATATTGGAGGAAACAATTCTGTAGAGTTACATGGAGTATAAAAATTAATACGTCTTAAAGAGATAAGCTTCCGAATTGAATGCCATCCTTTAAAAGCAGACAATACTAATTTAAATCTAGTTCTTTTGTAGTAGCTAGGTTCTAGAAAACGAAGCAACATTTGTCGCAATTGTGGGCCAAGTAAAATAGAAAAAATATCAGGGGTTTCAAATATAGGTGGAGTCCCCCCAATCACGAAGTATTTAATATTCTGCATAAGACAGGCCAAATAGTATAATGCAAAATTCGGAACCCCCCATCCACCACGAAGAATTGGAAGTGTCATATATTTGGAAGCCCTGCGTGCAGCTTTCCAACCCCATAAAAATCTGTCAGCTATAGATTGTAATTTCCTCTGTTGTAGTACAGGTATCTCCAAAGGCACCGACCGAAAATAATACAACACTTTAGGCAATATAGACATTTTTAAAACATTGCGTCTCCCAACCAGGGATAAATGTAAGCATTCCAGTTTCTCCAGCTGACTTTTAACAGATTGTAAAATATCTGTCCAATTTACCATAACTAACTCTTGGAGCGATAGCCTAATTTTAATGCCAAGGTATCTAGCCTTCGCAGTAACCCGGCAGTCATTAGGGCAAAGTCCTGTTGAGCAAATAACCTGTGTTTTCTGAATATTAAGCTTATACCCCGACACCTTACTAAATTCGCTAGTTACATTTTCAATTTCACGTAGTGCTGATTCTGGATCGGATGTTATGACAGCAACATCATCAGGAAAAGCTAGTACACGTATAGTGCCCCCAGGTAACACCATAGATCGTATGTGTTGAGATCGCATCAATATCTGTAAGAGTGGTTCGATGTACATGGCAAACAACAGCGGCGAGCATGGACACCCCTGTCGTGTGCCCCGAGTAATATTAAGAGCCGCTGATTCCTGGCCTGATAAGCAGATCTTAGCCCGGGGACGTCTATACATAACCTGTATAGCATATATAAATCGAGGCCCAAAACCCATTTTTTCCAAAATTGCCAATAAAAATGCCCATGCAACGCGATCGAACGCATTTTCGGCGTCTAAAAACACCAAACCCACATTCATCCGAGTTGCAGCAGCATAATCCAGAACTGCAATGACACGATGTATATGATTAATCGTACAACGGCCTGGAAGGAAACCATGTTGTTGGTCAGAAACTAATGCCGGGACAACTTGCATCAGCCGATTCGCAAGGATTTTAGAAGATAGGTCGGTAAGACCAAGGAAGATGCGAAGGCTTATCTATTTTTTTTAAATACGATTATGCTTGCATCATCCCATGATGGAGGGGGTATCCAGCTTGGGCATCAATAAATGTCGCCAGCATATCAGCTTTGATAATGGGAAATAACACATGGTATATCTCTAAAGGAAGCTTATCGGGGCCGGTAGCTTTCCCCAAAGCCAATTCTTTAAGTGCAGTCTCAAGCTCTTGCATTGTAATTGATGCCTCTTACGTATCTTTATGTATAGAATGTAACTGAGATGGATCAAATTTATCAACAAACTGACCAATTAAATCAAAAGAAAGATGTTCTTGGGTATAGAGGTCTGTGTAATAGTCATGAAATACCTGAAGAATACCCTCCGATGATTCAACTAGAACACCTTGACTATTTTCTATAGATGTTATATGCTGTGCGGTCTGGCGCCCCCGCATTATTTGGGCTAAACATCTTCCCATAGTCTCACCATACTCATATCTCTCAGCACGATGAATTTTATATTGTCGTGCTATATCTTGGCTCCACGCCCCTTTAATCTTTGCCTTGCATCTTGCAACTTTATCTTGTGAGACACTACTGTCCTGCTGCACACTAATATCGCGTGTCAATTCACGCTCTTCATTTATTAAATCATGTAGAAGTTGTTGAGTTATGTTTTTTTTGTTTGCGTTGTAGAGCCCAGCCATAGCTACATATCTCACCACGTAGTCCTGCCTTAAAACAGTCCCATACCATTGCATATGAGGAAGAGCGCCTATTAATATAAAAAAAACTGTTGGGCCCAATCTAAAACATGTCGCACATATGTCTCATCCGAAAGAAGTTTCTTATTAAATGTGAAAGACCGCTGCACACGCTGGATTTTAATCAAGGGCATGTCTATTACGATCGGAGCATGATCAGAAGTAATACGTGGCATTACAGACATTCGAGAACCTTCCGCCAAATGGCTAGGTAAGAAGATGTAGTCTAACCGCACAAATTTCTTATGAGATGAAGAAAAAAAAGTAAAACCTGGATCCCTCGGATTTGCCAGGGGCCACCCATCAATACGCCCATGTTGAAGCAATAATTGTCGTAATTCTCTGAATACCTTCGGCTTCCTGCCTGTGTAGCCACTAGATTACAGGACCCAGGTATTAGGCTCACCATGAATATTAAAATTGCCAAATAGAAATAGCGGTGTACCCCAGAGAGCCAGCTCCACATTCAAAAACTCTTACACTGCCGCATCGTCAATATTTGATCCATATACTGTGCATATCGTAACTGTAACATTCCCTATAATACACAAAGCGACTGCCCAACGTCCTAGACTATCGACTTTAGTTTTTCCTGTTACAACTATGGACTGCCGCCCCAGTATAGCCACCCCCCCGGTTCATGGTAGATTGTTGGGAGGCCGTCAATACTGTATACCCAAAATCCCTCAAAACCTTCCTATTCGCCAATGGGATACGCGTCTCCTGGAGACAAATAATATCCGGTTGAATTAAGCGAATTTCATGCAGCACTCATTTACGCTTAAGAGCATTGTTAAGGCCACATACATTAAATGAACACATACGAAAATTATTACTAGCTATCACGTCCCGTGATTCATTAGCCACTAGCAACGATAATTACATAAATAATTAGAAAAAAGCAATATATATTGTCTTGAAACTTTCTGGCTTTGACCAAACTTTTCCCCCTTTATTCCCCAGAACCCCCTCCGTGACCCCCTAACCCTCCACCTACCCCACCACCCCCCCCAGCCACCCGGTGTGACCCTCCCCCAAAACTAAGGCAAAGGGGCCTATCGCCCCGTTGATGTGTGTGTAAGCAACTCTTGAGTTTGGACATATCCGTTATCCTGAAAGGATAGAGCATGAGGGAACAAACCAAATATAGAGAGACAAATATACAAAATTCATAACATCCCCTCATGCTAGTGCACTCAAATACTCCTTTGCTGGGGCTTCAGATGTGAAAAATCGATTCTGGCCTTTATACACAGTTTTTAAAGTTGAGGGTTGGAGAAGAAAGACTTGAGCACCCTTCAATTGAAATGCGGCAATCAACTGGCGCAATCACCAGCGATTTTCTACAGTAGTGTGGCAGTAATCAGGGCGCACAAAAAATTCAATACCCTTACCAGTACGCTTTTTATCCGGCCTTGCAAGATCGTATACTGTCTGTCTTGCCAGAAAGTTGTTTAAAGATATCAAAATAGCACAGGGATATTGACTGCCTTGCTTGCCCCGTGACGGTCGTTGCCAAAATGGAAAGCGGTGTGCCCGTTGAATCTCCTGGGACCAGTGCCAGTCCTTAACCTCCGGAAAGGCCTCTTCAAAAAGTTCAACCACAAACTGTTGCATGTCCTGTCCCTCACGCCCTTCAGGGACTCCCAAGATCCGCAGGTTATTGCGACGCATAGACGTAGTCTTTAGGGTTTTAGGCTGGTAATGTTTTTTTGGGACTATGATAGAAACTTTCATATTATTCTTATGCTGCTTTAATAAAATCATGTGTGGTAATTTTACATATGCTAAGCAACAGGACGAGGCTGTTAAAATAAAAACTTTTAAATATAAAGTGTCTTTTCTGTTAGTGCATAACTAGTGTGTGATATTCTAAACAATAAATTGGGTTTGAATTACCACTATGTTCCTCACCCCTTTCTTAGAGATAGTTAGTAACAAAGCAAGCAAAGAAATCACACCAACACTGTACTGAGTGAGGTTGCGTGGGGTTAAAACAATGTGCACTTTCCGTTTCAAGTGTTGATGCTCTGAACTAAATGCAGGCATCCATGGGTTGGAAAGCAAGCCTTGTAGATGTAAGCCAGAGTCTTGGTTTATGCAACATGGCATCCAACGTGGGGAATTCCGACTTTTTTTTACCCTTGAGTAATATTTTAATATGCACACACGAAAAAAAACATCATTACAGATATACAGAGACATCAGTAGTAAACATAGACGCTGGGATCCGAGACAAGGCTCTGGACGGGACCACCTCCTTCCTCTCCGGCAGAACCTAGAGCGTCCGCTCCTCCCTTCTGCTCCGAAGCCACTGAGATCATCTGTGGCGCACCCCAGGGCTCATTCCTCAGCCTGACATTGTTCAACATCTACGTGGCAGCATTCACCCACGTCGCCCGAGTACATGACCTCAATATCATCTCCTACGCAAATGACACCCAAGTTAACCTTTCCCTCACCAAGGACCCCCTCACCGCCAAAACCAACCTCCACAAAGGAATGAAAGCCGTCAACCGAGTGGATGAAGAACAGCCGTCTGAAGCTAAACTCGGACAAGACAGAAGTCCTCATCCTCGGCTCTACTCCCTCGGCCTGGGAGGGCTCATTGTGGCCGACCACACTGGGAACAGCCCCAACACCCACCGACCACGCATGCAACCTAGGGTTCATCCTCAACTCTACTCTCTCCATGACAAAGCAGGTCAACACCGTTTCGTCCTCCTGCTACAACACCCTCTGCATGCTCCGCAAGATCTACAGGTCGATCGCCACCGAAACAAGAAGAACAGTGACCAAGGCCCGCGTCAGCAGCAGGCTGGACTACGGAAACGCCCTCTATGCAGGCGCCTCGGCCAAACTCCTGAAATGACCTGCACTGGCTCCCCGTTAACAAGAGGATCACCTTCAAGCTCCTCACCCTGGCACTCCACAACACCGGACCGGCGTACCTCAACAGTCGACTCACCTTCTACACCCCCAACTGCCAGCTCCGCTCCGCCAACCTCGCCCTTGCCACCGCCCCCCGCATCTGAAGAGCGACCTCCAGTGGCAGATAATTCTCCCACCTCGCTGCCAAGACCTGGAACACCCCCCCCATCCTTCTATGGCAGACCCAGCACCTGCTAACCTTCAGAAGACTACTGAAGACCTGGCTATTCGAGCGGTTCAGCACCCCCGCCCCTTAAGACCCCCACAGGTAAGTAGTGCTCCTTACAAATGCTCTGATTGATTGATTGATAGTTACCTCCCACAGAGAATAAGGGAGAACCTATTGCTGTAGGTTTGAAAAGCTTGACTTTTAAATTGCTTTTCTTGATCTGAAGGTTATCTGAGTCTTTTGAATCCCATGACTTTTGAATCTGTTTGGTGAAAATTGGCAGCTCCTGCTGCGATAGAAGTAAATTACTGAGAGGAAGTCATACAACATCTCAAGAATAGAGGTGTTCCCAATGCAGGGTGGGACAGTTACATGTTTAACAGCTGGACACACAGAATAGGCCCTTATGAAATGTTGCTCAATGGTGGAGTTCGAGGCTATGGACACTGATTCCGGGCAGTTTCAGGCTTACAAACCAGCAGTAATACCTGCACACTATCGGGCATGCCAGTATCTAGAAATCCATTTGACTTACCAAGATGACCAAAATTGTTTTTCTGGTGAACTAACATACACACACTAGCATGTTAGATTAGTTCCCATGAGCAATGAAGGGGCTCATTTCCAGTACTAGCTGATATACAATCTTTCCACTGCCTGAAAACCTACCCTTCACTGACTTTGTGGGGCTTTTGAAGTATACACACTCTTATATAGGAAATTGATTGAGTATGTGCAATGATCCATGAATACTAGACCAGCTCTAGCAGGACCAGTAGTCAAGGGGCATGCTGCTGTGCAAGCAACAAGTCCACAGAGGATAAGGACTATCATAGGGAAGATGCCTATGATGCGTGACCAGAAGTAAATGGTCAAGGTGCCGTACAAGCAATGAACCCATAGATGATAAACGCTAACAATGGGAAGATGCCCATAAAGCTTTGACCAATATGCCTTCCAGATTGCTGGCAGAACCAACCAGTTGGAATCAGTTTACCCTCACACAATACCCTAAGACAAATATATAATACTGACTAAGTGGGTTTCACACCTGGGGGATTATGTTTGCATGCATTTCCACTAACAGGCATACCACTCCTCCATTGGCAGTTCTCATTAAAGTATTAAAGCAAGTACTAAATAAGCATGGGGCTTCAGCAGCTCTGGAATTCGGCATGAAGTGAATAGGAAAGTTTTCTACAGTGTCTTCTTGCATCCTAATCAACACTTAGAGAGAAGTTTTGACTCTGACCATATGCCAGAGTCTTGCAACAGTTCCAGTTCAAGACTGTCACCAGGAATGACAGAAAATACATTTTGAAGGTTTTTCCCGTGTGAGCCATGATACACTAGATACACAAGACATTAAACAACACTTATAACCTAAAATCAACATTGATGGCTCTGTTAAAGAAAAGCCTGTAAAAGAAGATAAGAAGAAGCAGAGGGAGAGAGAGAAAAGTCAGACCAGGGGCTGAATGTAGGTAAATAGTATTTACCGATTCGTAAATCCCGAATTTTACAGATTTGGTATTTACGAATCGGTAAATGCTATGTAGCTAAAAATTCGGTAAAAATTACCGAATCGTTAAGATTCGGTATTTACCGAATCGGTATTTACCGATTTGGTAATTGCCATTCATTCCTATGGGCCTGGAGGCCCATAGGAATGAATGTCAATTACCGAAATGGTAAATACCGATTCAGTAAAAGGGGGAAATATTGAAGGGTGGCAGGGTGTCACTATGACACCCTGTTGCACCCCTCAATTGTGTATGGGTGCACATGTTGCAGACATACATGCCCTAAGGGCATGTATGTCTGCAAAATGGCACTCAGCAATTTGCATTAAATTGCTTTTTTTTTTCCGTTATTTACCACCAACTTGTAGTTGGTGGTAAATAACGAATCCTAACATGGGATATGCACTCATTTAAGTGCTCCCTACATTAGGAATTCGTTAATTTACCAAATCGTATTTAAGAAATCGGTAATTTACTGATTCCTTAAATTACAGATTCGGTAAATTAACGAATCCTTAATTTCGGCCCCCTACATAAGAAAAGCCTACTACCGGTTGGTAATGGCCGAAATTCGTTAATTTCGGTAATTGGCCACCTACATCTGGCCCAAAATCTCCTATATCTTGGGAGTTTAGCCAGGATGGTTGTAATTTAACGGACCATGACAAACTCAAAAAACCGAAACAGTATCAGTATACTAATAGCCATTCATCCCATTCTTTTCAGTACTCTGGCAGTAAACGAGAGAAAGGATTGGATGGAGTCCCGAGGAGAAAAGAAGAATATAGCAAAGAAAAAGGTGAAACTGGGCATGAGATTGAGATCAGAGACAGAAGAGAAGAGAATGGTTTGGACTGTACAACTCAATTTAAAATAAAGAAGGAGTCAAGGCTTTCTTAGAAACATGCATTTCTGCTACTGATACTTATGTGGAAGGGGCTTGGGTGAGAGTGCCTCTAGACAGCACAACAGAAGTAACAATAATGCATAAGACTCTCCTGAGGTTTCAAGTGGCGAGTCCAACTGATGAGTTCATACAAATTGAGACTCCAGGTACACATTTAAATCCTCCTGATAGGTTTTACAATTTAGATATTCAGATTGAAAGGTATATACCGTGCACCATTGAATAGTTTTCCTGCCGCATTTATCTTAAGAATATAACACTACGCTAGCAGAAGATGATTAACCTCCAGTCTTGCTTAGGGAAGCACCCTGAGGAAAATAAATAATACAAGTAGGTTTTTTCTCCCATAGTACATGAAATATCAAGCACATTTGCATCAGTGAGTGGGTTGTTAGGCTCCAGCCTTATACAGAAGCCAAGCGGGTCGGGCTTAACACTATACCCTTTTTAAATCAGTCTTTCGGATTCCGCAATTTACTTCCCAAGCACAAGTGTGCTTAGAATTTGGGTTGTCTAACCAAATCCAAGTAAGGCTAGCGGCAATAATAAAAGTGTGCTGATAACTAAGAGTTGCCAAAGAAGAGTCTTTGCTTGGGCATTGCTGGACAGAACTGAAGAACCAGCCAAAAGGCAAGAAAGAGTGGCCAACAGCACTTGAACATGCCTTGACCATGCTAAATCTGCATGAAGCCTTGAAAAAAAACTACAGCTTACCCGGTTTCAAAAAAATAGTTAACAAGGCAGCAAAACAAGTAGCCTGGATAATGGATAAAGCTGAACTAACAAAGAAAAAACACCGTTGGATGGTTTTATCCTCATATGAAATAGGTAGCCCACAGCCGTATCTCGTCCAACACATAACTCCATCCGTGCAGCACTGTCTACTTCTGGGAGTTTTTTGCTCAAAAGATCTGGTTCTAGCATGGAAACAAACATGGCCGACCACCTAGTGCAGACTTTGCGAACAGGCGGAAGAGACACTTGTACACCTTTTGTGCATTTGCCCAGCTGTGAGCAACTTGATATGGCACTTTTTTACTCCACGCTTTCCGTTCACTTCAAGTCAGATCATGACGACCAAGTGTAATGGCACTATTAAACTTCCTGACTTTGCAGTTTTTATGTAGGGCTGCTACATTTCTGCAACTAGTCAGCATACAATTACAAAAAACAATCAGATAATGCTTATTTTAGTGTGTATTAACATATGGTCACCACAATACTTGTACATTTTGCAAAAAACGTTTCATCTGGTGGTTGCCATAAAGGGCTCAGCAGAGTATGTACAGCTTTGTATTTGGTATTAACAAACTTGCAGTACATTTTCTCAAAGTTAACATTCCGTTAGTGTTATGCTGACTTTGACAGTCACATGTTAACAGGGGGACGTTTATTTCCATTTTTGCACACAAACTCAAAATATGAAATGGTGGAGGATCAGTATCTGGCATCAATTAGTACAATAGCTTTTATCTTTCTTGGATTTTAGATGTTTTTTTTCTTTGGATATTTAAACTGTAAATAGGAATGTTTTGTCAAACTGATGATTTTTAAGGCACAATTTGTAATGGTTTTAACTAACTATACACAATAAAATCTATATATATCACTCTATTCCACACGTCATTCCCTTGTGCAATGGGTCCCAAGCACAGGTTCAATATCCTTTGAAGCCAGAAGCAAATCGTGGTTGTAAGACCTCCCTGCCTTGGGTTGGTCTTCCCCCAAACATGTATGTTTGCCTGCTTTGCCTCTCTGTTTGTTGTTCTGTTTTGTTGGCTTTTGGACTCTGGGCACGTTGCCCCTGCATACCAGTTCTAAAGTTCAAATGTTCACTCCCCTAAAACATGGTAACATCGGTATAACCACAATTGGCACATTTAATTTACTTATAAGTCCCTAGTATAGTGTATTATATGAGCCCAGGGCCTTGAAATTAAATGCTACTAGTGGGCCAGCAGCACTAATTGTGTCACCCTCTGAGGTTCTGTGGTTTTCGACTTCGCTTCGTATCTAGCCGCCATTTTGTGTCCAGCCGCCATTTTGTGTTGCCTCACTCAGGCAGCACGGCGAACGTAGTGTTTTTGCTCTTTCAGCTGCTACATGTCTCTTCTGTTAAAAAGTAACCCCTTGTCCTTGTTTACGAAACGGATGTCAGGGTCTGGCCGAGTTTGTTAATCCATGTCTAGACTGATGAATCCTTGTCTTATTCCACTGTTTGGGTCCCACCATTCTTCCTTACTTTATCTTATTTGACTGGCCTTCGCTATTCTCTTCGTGTATTCTCTTATTACATAAACTATACTTTGAAGCATGCGAAAATGTTCTACCACCTGCAAATTGAATTAGGGGCACCAGCATTGATTAACTTGAGGGGAGGAGAGCACACGGGGTCTGAAAGGAGGGTGTGTTTTGGATACTCGATAGCTTGTTTTCGAACTATTCCTATTCGTTAGCTTTGTATGTTTTGGGAGTGGCCATTGTAAATATGTGTACTATAAGAGACTGTGAGCCACGGAGTTAAGTGGCAGTCTCCTGAGAATATACCATTAGGGTACTTCTTGGACAACTGTGCTTAGCTGCAGCTAATAAAACTCGATTTTCTATGCCTAACAGAGTGTCTCGTGTCTCTGTCCAACAAGGCAGGTGAACCCGGAGATTTCAGGCGTGCCCTGCGCCGCTCGGCCCATAAGGCCCAGTTCTCCAACTCTAAGTAGACTTTCAAACATGTCTCAGGCATGCCACTGCAGAACCTGTATGTGCAGTTTCACTGCCATGTCCACTTGGAATATAAAACCATTTGCCAAGCCTCACACTCCCCTTTTATTACATATAAGTCACCCCTAAATAGGCCTCAGGTAGACCATAGGGTAGTGTGCTGTGTAAATAAAAGGCAGGACATATATATTTTAGATTTACAAGTCATGGTTTCTTTTCCCTCCTGTGAGGCCTATCCATCTCATTGGGTTAATATTGGGGATTGCCTAATACATCTACTAAGTATAATTCCTGATTGAGATGAGTAGTTTGGCCATGTTTCTTACCTGTGAACTTGTTATGATAAACCCTCTTTAATGTTAAAGTTGAATTGTTTCGATACAAATGTGAAAATGCCACTTTAAGAAAGCTGGCATTTTCCTGACCTCAGCCCCTTTTGCCTGGAGCCTTTCTTAGGTCACTTGACTGGGAGTAGCTGACAGTTAGACTTTGTGAATTCCCTCCAGATAGTCAGACAATAGAGGGATTAGCAGAACCTTAATGGGCCATCAAATGGCCTGATGTATGGGGAAGGAGCTAACCACAACCCCACTTGTACCCGAATAGGCTTTGCCTAGTCTCTGCACAATAGGTATAACAACCTCGTATTGTCAGTATAGCCAGGTTGGAACCATGGCAGGCAGGAAACTCCAGAAACTTCAAAGAAACTTTCTGGAAAACACCTCCCAACTTCTAGGATAAGGGCAGCAAGGTATACAAATAGGGCTCGCAGATTCACTCTTCAGTATACTTCTGGACTTGTGGATAAGAAAGAAGGACTATTGAGCTGCTGAATAACTGCTTCTCTGTGGGACGGCTGCTCTGGAAGAACTGCTTTTCTGCTGTTGAAAGCTGGCTTCAGATATCCCTGTCTGATAGATGATGACTGGACTTTCATCACTTGAAGCCAGAGGGACTCAAAGGGCTTGACGGCTTGCCTCCTGTTCTGCAGTCTCAGGGGCATCAAAGACTGCCTGAAACTTTCCATACAGCACTTGATCTCTGCCAGCTGTGAGTCCTAACATGCCAAGTGATGCCACCCCAGCCCTGGACAATTGGAAGTGGGCCTAAGGTAACCTACCTTCTATGGACCTCATCAAAACCAAAGCCGTGCTGACTGCGCACCAGGATTTAAAGTACTGTGACCCAAGTGGGTCGCTGTAGCAGGTCCGTGCTCCATCGCTGCTGGCCTCCCACCAGCAAAACACTCAAGATGATGGACGGAATGTTGCACAATGGCAAAACATTCACCCCCAGTCACAGATCTAGGTTTAATCCATCGTTATTTTACTCACCAAGCCACTCCAGTTCAGACATGGCAATATGCAAATCAGTCTTGACCCTGTGCCTCATGGGAACAGTCCAGCCCGAACTACCAAGCCATGTCTTCCCTGGACCGGAATCAAGCATCCTAGGACCGGTTTCTGGCTATCAGTCGTCTTCAGCCAGGACAGCTCGACTCCAGTGGCTCAGTGAACACGGGACCCACGTCTGGGCATACCCTTCCCACATAGGGTGAACAGCAAAACATAAAAGATGATGGACGGAATGTTGCACAATGGCAAAACATTCACCCCCAGTCACAGATCTGGGTTTAATCCATTGTTATTTTGCTCACCAAGCCACCCCAGTTCAGACATGGCCATATGCAAATCAGTCTTGACCCTGTGCCTCATGGGAACAGTCCAGCGCGAACTGCCAAGCCATGTCTTCCCTGGACCAGAATCAAGCATCCTAGGACCGGTTTTTGGCTATCAGCCGTCTTCAGCCAGGACAGCTCGACTCCAGTGGCTCAGTGAGCACGGGACCCACGTCTGGCAATACCCTTCCCAAATAGGGTGAACAGCAAACCACACAAGATGATGGACGGAATGTTGCACAATGGCAAAACATTCACCCCCAGTCACAGATCTGGGTTTAATCCATCGTTATTTTGCTCACCAAGCCACCCCAGTTCAGACATGGGCATATGCAAATCAGTCTTGACCCTGTGCCTCATGGAAACAGTCCAGCCCGAACTGCCAAGCCATGTCTTCCCTGGACCGGAATCAAGCATCCTAGGACCGGTTTCTGTCTATCAGCCGTCTTCAGTCCGGACAGCTCGACTCCAGCAGCATTTGGTTTACAAGCCCTGGGCACTCCTGGTGCACTGTACTAGGGTCTGACAAGTAATCTAAACCAGTAAATCATTGAATCACACACACAGTGCTCAAAGCATCTAACACCAAAAAAAACACATGAGGCAACAGCAAAAATGGAAGGGAGACCCATGCCAATGATGCCAAGTGTAACAGTGACTTTGTCCCAGTCTGGTGCGGCCAGATAACCAAAGGTGGCGCTCTGCAATTTCTGTGCTTTTTTACCTAAACCTTTTAAATTGCATATCTCAGGATCTACTTATTGTATTTTTGTGTTTTGATTTTTTTTTATTTATTAAACTTCTATTTTTCTAACCAGGTGCGGTATCTTTTTGAGTGGTGTTTTCACAGTGTTACTGTAATATGTGTTGCACAAATACTGTGCACTTTGCCTTTTAAGTTAAGTCTTCCTGCTCTGTGCCAAGCTACCAGAGCGTGATCACAGGTTAATTTAGGGAGTGTATCTGACTTACTCTGACTAGAGTGGTGGTTCTTCTTGGACAGAGTGCATACCTCTGCCAATTAGAGACCGCATTTCTAACAGTGATATAAAAGCAATTTTAAATCAGTCAGTCAAGGAAAGTTTTATTTCGACCATACAGGCCATAAAAGCACATACAAAACAATACAATACATTTTAGCAAGAAAAAAATAAAAATAATACAATATCTCATCTTAAAAGCTACATACATTATTTCTGTGTTTTAAAGTTAAAACACTTCAAATGTGCAAGTTTTTAGTGCATTGTTGAATTGACTTCCTCATACCCGCTCATTTTTCTATGGCTGGATATAGTACCATGTACAACAAAATGTATAATGTCTACATTGGATACGAGAGTGGCACATAATATAGCAAATTACTAGTTCATTATTAGATAAAACGCCTATTGGTTGCTAAAAACTTTGACTTTATCTAATAAATATTTCTAAAAAGATATTAAAAAATCCTAATTGAAACAACTAAAATTACATAATTTAAACACAGAGGGAAAGGGTTAATTACAGTGGGGATAATTATACAGTGCATGTATGCAAACCGCATTAGTCCGGCTGGTGCATAGCATGGTGTAAATAAAGGTTGCTGTGGAAATAAGAGTTTCCTAAGAGGGTTTTCTTTAGAATAGCTCTATGAGTGCACCACATAGAGTATATGAACCAGGAGATGGAAAACACATTATGTGTGTCGGTTTCATACTTAAAGAGCCTATACACTTCTGTGCAGTGTCTAATCCACATTTTTCTGCACAATTGTAGCAACCACTGAGACCTTGACTTCCCATAGGCCGGGCAAAAGAAGAGGACATGCATTATTGTTTCCTCAGCTCGGTCACACCCTGGACAATCTAACATGTGGGCGCCCTGCCATTTATTAGTAAATGCTTGAGGCAGGAGCGCCCCATGTCTAAATTGAAGAAAATGGTTCTTTGCTAGAAGCGGTTAAATGTAATCTAAAACTTATTCTAGCCTATATTGCTGCTTTATTTCCAGAAACCTAGAAGTTAAACAACCAGTCTTGGTCCCCCGCCATAGTAGAGCCATTTTAAGTTCTCAATAGGACTCAAGTAGTACCATTCTATAGATCGTAGTACAGATCTCTTCTGGGACTGTCCACATGTTTACCCTCCCTAAGGCCTGGCAAGTGTTCCTGATATAAGCTAACCAAGGGAGTTTCCCTGCACCCTGAAGCCTCATGACATCATTCAGCTCCTCTTTGTATTCAGCTAATTCGGGTGTACTCCAAATGCATCACCAGTATAGGAGTGATCTAGAAGAGGCTACATCTGCTATAGGGCTAATCCCTAGGTCCATTCTGAGCGGTGTTAGTGGAGAGCTCGTAGGAAGTCCCAGCAATTGCCTACAAAATAGGTTCTCTGACATTGATAGGGAAGTGGATGGGCAGTGGTCCCATAAACCTGCCCATTACAGTGACGCTCCACTGGCCTGTGTCTTGTAAATTTCTGCTACAGGACCTATCACTTGATGCGTGCAGCTCTTATAAACTTTTATTATACCTCCCATGGACTGAATCAGTTTTAGACTAGCTTTCTTTATTTGTGTCCCCATTCCATTTTTCCAGTTAATGTGATCCCTAAATAGTCAAAAATGGACACCGACTTTAGGGCCCTTCCATCTAATCGGGGTTATGGGCAGTTCGTGGTGTTCGCATTAAAAACCATATACTTGGTTTTTAGAAGATTGATCTCCAGACCCGATTTTTACAGAAAGTGCTGAATACATAAGCACGCTCTGCATGCCCATGGGAGATTTGGAAAGTAAAAGCGTATCATCTGCAAACATAAGTGCTGGAATTTTGCGGTTTGCCAACCTGGTTGCGTCAATGAATGAATGAATGAATGAAACAGCACTTGTATAGCGCTAACTACCCGAAGGCCTCGTAGCGCTTATGACTAGATCTTGATTAACAAGGGCTCAAGGCAGGTCAACAGAGTGTAGCGTACAGGTGAGTTTTTAGAGTTTTCCTAAAAGGGAGATGGTTTACAGTTTCTCGCAGAGGCAGAGGAAGAGTGTTCCAGAGTTTTGCCGCAGTGTGTGAGAAGGAGCGGCCACCCCAGCGAGCCTTCTTGACTCTGATGGGAGTAGCCAGCTGGGCGGAGCTGGAACGAAGGGAACGAGGTGGGGCATAGGGAGTGACCAGCGACTGAAGAATTGCAGGGCCAGTACGATGGAAGGCCTTGTGTAAAATACACATGGCCTTAAATTGTATTCTTCCGGCTATAGGGAGCCAGTGAAGTTCCCTTAAAGCATTCCTCGCTGACTGCCAACGGGGAAGGTTATAAAGTAGACGGGCTGCACTGTTCTGGGTGACTTGGAGCCTCTGGATGGTATAGGCAGGAGCTCTCATGTAGAGGACATTCCCATAGTCCAGGCGGGATAGTATAAGGGCCTGGACCAGGATCCTCCTTGCCTGGAATGGGAGCAGAGGGAGCACCCTCAATATCAATATGTCAATATCTTTCCCACCCAAAAAAGTTTTGATTAGGCTGTTTAGAAAAAGGAAGAAGAGTGTCGGGCCAACACGCATCCCTGTGGCACCCCTATCTTTACAGGGAAAGGGGCAGAGAGTTCACCATTTTTACCATATCTTATTTATGCATAGTTGTCTTGGTGAAGACGTTTCAGCTGGTGGCAGAGGCATTCTGGAACTCCCAGATCAAGAAGTATACGCCACAGTTGATCCTGCTGCACCAAGTCAAAAGCAGATTTAAGATCCACGAATGTGAGATAGAGGCTTTCCCATGGATAAGTTGTAATCTAAAGATCTGGTCAATGGTGGAGATCTTGGCCCTAAACCCTGTAGGGGTGTTAGTGCATTGTTCTCTTCTATCCAAGAATGAAAGCGTGCAAAGATTTTTTGAGTGACATCCAAATGGCTCAAGGGGGGATAGTTCGCTGGATTAAGTGGTGAGCCCTTTTTATGAATGGGAATGATTTTAAATCAATTGCAATATCAAGGTATTATACAGACATGTCTTTTCTGAGATGAATATGCTCTAATTCCCATCTCAAACCCAGTCTGAAACTATAGAATGTTATAGGTTATAGGAATCTAAACATTCACACATGAATATGTGCAGAACAAAATGCTCATAGCATGGGTTTCATGACATACCTAGTAAGGAAAAAAAACTGGATATCTCCAATAGGTTTTTCAGTCACCTGAAAGTGAGTATCTAACCGCATTTAGTTTCTATGGAGTGCAGTACTTGTTCAAATCATTGCCATGCAGTATAAAAACAGCCCTGGACTATTTTCAGCAGGCATAATGGAGCTCTTACAACCAGATCCTTGATGACAACTATCTCACCAATGACGATTTAGATGCAAACCTACCTACCGTGGACCAGATAGTGACAAAACTAACATCAATAGGTTGCAAGATTAACTTTAATGTGACTGACTGTGACGTTTATTGGCTATGAGTCATCCAGTGAAGGCAAGGGTCTTGCACCTGATTTTCATCAGAAATGTGTAGCCTCCTTACACACTGAGGAAGATACAGTCCCTGATGGGATTCCATAACTTTGGACAAACTTACTTGCCACAGTACACTGAGTAAGTGAACCCTTGTACAACTTGATTTCTCCCATGTTTTCTTGAAAACAACGGACAAACAAACACGCTGATATCTTACGTGCACTACAAGCAGACATACTAGAGACAAAATATTTACAAACCAGGGATAGCAAAACAAGTCTAGTCTTATGAGTCATGCCAAGCTACTCAGGTTAAACATATGTACTCTACAATGAAATGCGGTTGATTCCCATAGCCTACAAGTCACACTTATGCTCTCTGGCTGAAGCATGCTTTGCTTCCATCAAGAAAATTCTTGCAGCTGTGCAGCTAGCTACTTTGAAAGTGCACCTGTTGTCGAGGGGAAAGCATATAATTATGATTCCTCCCATACCAGTGCTGGAGGCAGCCACTAAAACACGCATTCCTAATGCTCGAGCTCTACAACTCAGATGAGTGCAGTTGTCTTGTTCCTTAAGTGCAGTGAATGTAAAGTTTCAGTGTGAACTGACTCTTCAGACACAAGTGATCCTCCAATATGAACAGAATGTAACACCAACTCCAAAAACCTCTGAGTCATATCAGAGCGTGTGCACAATATGTGTCAGGAATCAAATATAAGTACTCCGCAGCCTGTGCAGCAGTTCAGAGTGTAGTGAAAGTAATTGAGTTCCACCTACAGCACACCCATACCAAATTCCTTGGTGAAAGCACCCACAACACACAAACATTCATTTCTTGGTACTAGCAATACAGAGGGATGACCAGTCAGTTCCCACACTAATATTGTCTGATTCATCCGTCTACATGCAGACTTATATAGTATTAAAACATTGGTGCCTAAATGGACTTGCAGTTGCAAAAAGGAAACCTATACAGAATAATCAACTCTTAAGAAAGGTAGCTATCTTACAAGATAAGCTGCCATTGGTCCACATGATGCACACTTTGGGCTATCAGCATGATGGGATTCATGCCAAAGGGGACTGTGCAGTTGACTTAGCTGCAAGTGTCTGTGAAGGTAGCAATCTTGACAAAGATTGACACAGATATACTAACAGTGAAACACCTCCAGATGGCTTTCTTCTCAAATCCACCTACACCCTGACTTCAGATAACACTCTCCTGTGGTTACTATACTGGAGTGGGAGACAGTGTTATTCCTAGTAAGCTGTTAAGATTAGACGTAGGGGCTTATTACGAGTTTGGCGGTCCATGGACTTCTGTTCTGGCAGTGAGGGTCTGATGGCAGTAAGCTGTCTGCCGTATTGCGAGTTGGAATGTTGCCTTTGCAGAGACTGCTGCTGGACCACCAGCACCGCCATCACACTGCCACCCACCTGGGGTTGCAGTTGAGGAGGCAGCCTCCTTACGGCTGTACAGAGGCAGAACACCACCGTCCGTATTACAAGTTAACTTTCCCATGAGCTGACCACGGAGGTTGGACCGCAGCCTAAAGGTCAACAGGGACAAAGGATTTGGGGTGCATACTCACCCCTTTTCAGTTCTTCACAGCAGATTTCAAGGTGGATCCCTTTCTCCAGGTCCCCCTAAACAGCAGCACCTTTACCCTAAGGAATATGACCCCATCTGCGATGAAATACAAGTAAGTGCTTTGGTACACATTACTGGGACTGCCCACATACGGGTTGGCAATGGGTAAGTGGTATTTTTCTACATATATCATGCATATGTGTGCAGACACATATGCAGTTGGAATGTACAGATAGGCCTCAATATATATAGAAATACATTACCCACAATAGAAAGACGGCCTCAGCTACACTGACGGCCCCTCTGTAAACTCGGAATACAGTTCTTGGATGGCCAAAGGCACAGCGGTCTCCTAGCAGATGTGGTCCATCAGTCGTCACACCACCGACCTCATGATTAGGCTTTAATCAGGGAAGCCCATGAGGGGTTGGCATCTGCACATGCAGGGATGATTGAAATCAGTGCTAATGGTGCCCTTTGTTAAAAAAAAACTAGAGATTATAATAGACAATGTTATATTTGTCAACAGATCAAAGCCTTTACTGTTAGAAGACACCCTCATGCTCCTCTCACAGTCTCCAACATCTCATTTAGGGTCATATAAATTGGGGCCATGTTGGGCCGAAGAATTGTGTTAAGCAATATAGGCACTTAATGGTGACAATAGATTCATGTTCTCGTAAACGATTTGCAGTTTATGGTACTCATGGGAGCAGTTCATTGATTTCATTCAGTCTGTGGTCCTGCATTCACCGAATGCTATTTCTGGTCTGGTAGTTTGTTAGTAATTTCTATAGAACAGAAGGTAACAGATTTATTGAGTTTGGATGATTAAACAGGCCTTGACTGCAAGGGTACTGAGTTCAGGTCTTAGTTAGGACCATCATCTGTCTGGGGATCAGAGAGCATTAGATAACTTTCCTAGATGAGAATTAGGAGGACACACTCAATACAAAGTACTCTCCAGAGTGCCCATGTATGTTCTTGGACTAGATAATCCTGTTTCATCACAGGCCACATTGTAGCCCGCATCCCCCCAACATCTTACTTTGCATCCCACTCGATGTAGTGGGATGCGCTACTTCTTTACCTGTGCTAGGTACTAAAAGTGTTGGTGGCATTGTGTCTATTGGAATGGGTCGCCCATACCTCTGGCAGACAAAGATGATCAAGACTTGGGCTCAAAGATCTTCACGTGATCCTAAACCATTGGCCAGAGGTTCTCAACCAGAGAGTTATGACAGACCTGATAGATTGCAAAACCCAGTTTCCTGCCCAGTCTGGGATAGTATGGATCCCGCACAAGATCTAACGCAATCAAGACAAGCAGTTCCCGCACAAGCCTTGGCTCAAACAAATCACTGACATAATAACAAGACAAGAAATATCAACTTACATGATTGCCAAAAAATGAACATCGTTTGAAAAATATCAAGTCCCTAATATTGTATACATAAATAGCGACGTAAAAAATGTCTAATATTACATACATTGAAAACATAAATATCAGAAACAAAAATATTGTGACTTATAACTAACCACAGACTATATCAGAAATATTGAAATCAACAATATTGACCTTGTAAATATCGTTAACACAAGTAATAAATAGAAGTAGAGTTTACAAAAAATACAATAGTTCAACCAACAAACAAAAAAATATATATCCTACAATATGTGCTTCAATATATAAATAAATAATAATATTTTACTTAACTAAAATAATACATTTGAAGTATATCCAGAGGAAAGTCCTCTAAATTATACATTACACATATTTACATCCCACTTACATTCAACACATATTTATATTAAAACAATATTATTTATTTTCTTAAAATAAACAAATATGATATAAAGTAAATTAAGTTATCGGGATTACGAGCATGAAAATATAATTAATTGCCGTTTTCCAAATAAGGACTTAATTCCAAAAAAAACGAAATTAAGCTAAAACAACTAATAAGATTAAATTATACAAAACATTAAGCAATAGCATTTCTTAACCAATGAAACAACCAATATAAAAGCCAGAAAAATAACAGCAATAACTATGTCAAAAAACACCAGCCATTTGAAAAGGAGTAAACTATGCTCGATTTTAAGTGCAAAATACAAGCCTGCTACATATATAACCGTACATCCACTTCTCCAAGTAGTAATTATTTTTAAAATACGAAGTTAAATAATTTTAACTTGTAAAAATAATGATTACTAAACAATTACTAACACAGTTTTTAACATTTATCCTTCTAGTTCTTTTATTAAATATATTTATTTCAAACCATAATCTGATCAAATACACAATAATTCATAGAGAAACACATCCACATACAAAGCGATGGTAACAAATCATCCAAAAGGTAAAAGGAGGATAAAATACATAAGATGGAGATAGTATACATAAATATTCATATATAGATAATAATTCTAACCTTTCATATGGTCAATCATTGGGCCCCAAATCTGTAGACCCAATTTTCATCTATGTGACCCCGTGGGAGAGTAAAGGCTATATTTAAGATTGTAGCTAGCATAGAGTCTAACTCTCCAGATCTCAAAAGTAGGGGGTTCTTTCTGTAACCACATAGACGCTATACATAACCGTGCAATAGCTGTGGCTATAAATATCAGGAAATAAAACTTGTAGGCCACCTATCCCTCTATCAGACCATCCCCTATACCTAATAACATTGTTATCAGTGTGATCTTTATTCCTACCTGGATAATCTCAGATAGGAAAGTTTCAATACCCTACTAACTGGGTTAAATGCCCACATGGGCATAATCGTCATCTTAAGCACATTACACCTTCTCACCAATGAAAGGTGGAGACAATCATTCTTATCTAGCTGTTGTTTGATTCCAGTAAGAATAGAACCCCAATTAACCCCTAGTAGTACTTTCAAGCAGTCCCTAATTTTGACACCCAAGTATGTAACCTCATCAGTCTCCCTGGGGTCATCACTGCAGGCTTAGTTTGTACAGATAACTGTGTATTGGAAGGGTTAATGTTATAGCCAGATACCGACCCAAACGTGCGTGCCAGCTATTCTATCTCAGGGATGGCTGTAACTTGGTCTGAGGTTACAACAGAGATATCATCAGTATACACAAACACCCAAAACTGTCCTTTTCCACAAAGCAGAGATTTAACCGTCGCACTCCCCTCCAACATTGTTAAAAAAAGGGCTAATATGTAAAGTGAATAAAAGCATGGAGCAGGGGTAACCCTGCCTTGTACCACTAGAGATAAACACTGGCTCAGACTCTAGCCCCATTATACATATTCTAGTGATAGGGGTCCTATATATGTCCTGAATAGAGTTGATGAAACCTGGACCAAGCCCCAGATGTAACAAAACTACCCATAAAAAATCCCAGGAGACAAGGTCAAACGCTTTTTTGGCATCAAAAAGTATCAGGCTGATAGTGTTTATTTGCGCATTTGCCACATCTAAACGGGTCACCACCCTGTTGATGTGGTTGACCGTGCCCCTAGCAGGTATAAACCCATGTTGTCGAATGAGGACAAGTGTCATTCCGGACTGCCTTAAAATAGGGCAGGTCACACCTATACTAAAGAAAGCTGATGCCACTCCATCTGATCTAACCAACTACCATCCTATAACCAACATCCCCACTTTGGCAAAACTATTGGAGAAATGTGTACACATCCAATTATGCAACCACATTGAGAATTACAACCTCTTAGACAGCCACCAATCAGGCTTCCGCCAAGGACACAGCACAGAATCTGCACTCACACACATTATGGATAATATACTAAAAATGCTTGGCGCAATGAATCATGCCTATTGTTACTGCTTGAACTGTCCTCCGCCTTCGATATGGTCAAGCATGACAACCTTCTGTCCCTATTGGAACGTAGGATGGGCCTCTCGGGCACAGTGTTGCAATGGTTCTCCTCCTTCCTGAATAACAGAACTCAAAGATTCAAGATGAAGGATTCACTCTCGCAACCCTCTATGGTCACCCTTGGTGTTCCTTAGGCATCTGCCCTATCAACCATTCTTTTCAACCTCCTAATGGAGCCTTTGGCGAACGCACTGAAATCAGAGAACATTCTATATCACCTGTACGCGGATGATACCCTGCTGTATCTGAAAATCACCTCCCTAGATGACTTCATTGAATTTGCCCTCAACACTATTCTACTGAACACGCAAAACTGGCTCAATAACAACCATCTCATATTGAATACCCAATAAATGGAATACATTCTCATCTCGCCAGAAAGCCACACACCAAAGCGAGACCTATGGTTAAAACACCTAACCTCCTTTGACTGTGTCCCCCTCATCATTGACTCAGCAAAATCCCTAGGAATCTCCATAGACAAACATCTGAATATGCAGTTGCACATCTCTATTGCCACCAAGGGAGCTAATCACAAGATGAGTATATTAAGGAACTCAAACCCTTCCTCCCTCAGGCAGATCTAATAATGGTAGTACAAGCCCTAGTGCTACCAAGATTGGACTACGGAAGCACCACCCTCTGTGGTTTCCCTAAATACAAGTTGGCTCCGCTGAGAGCAGCTCTGAATGCTGCGGCTAGACTGGTATCATGATCCAAAGGAAATGGTCACATCTCACCAACCCTTAAAGCACTGAATTGGTTGCCTTACGACGAGGCAAGAATACACCTTAAAGTGGCCTGCATGACGCACAAAGCAATTCACAACAATACACCCAGATACTTGGCTCTAAAGCTGGAAAGGCTGGAGGCAGCAGACAACTACGAAGTGCAAGCACTTTCCTTCTGAAACCCCAATCCTTCCATGAGAGGAGTACTGGTTGTAGAGCTTTCTCAGGCATTGCACCAAAGATTTGGAGCTCTTTACCTCCAGTAGTGCGTGGAATCACTTCCTTTACCACATTCAAAAAGGAAGTAAAAAGTCTACGAATGAACAAATTAATGTCCTAAGTTTTAATTCTAGGATGTCATTGAGTCTTCTTTAAGATCCGAATACCATTGCTTCCTCATACAGGTCTTGAACCACAATTTTATGTTGTCTCTGCTTATACAGTCCAAAACGGAGAATTTCCCCCCTAAACCCTGCCTTTAAGGCATCCGACAGCAAAGCCCATGAGGTTGAGTTGCGGTTGATGTCAAGATATTGCATAATCCAACTTTTCATATGGCTGACAAACAAGGCATCCAACAAGTGTTTCCTATCAAATGAGAAGGATCTCAGGGGAGATAAAGTGCTTATAGCCAGAATATCTATCAGCAGCGGGTCATGGTAAGCCGCGATCTTAAGATAAACCTGAATTTTTAACTCTGAGAGAAGCGCTGTTGACATAAATAAATAGTCTAACCTGACACACTTATTATGTGGATGTGAATAAAACATAAAGCCACACATCAACCAAACCATGATCCGCTAAAAGCTGCTGTTGTGCCTTAAAGACTTTGGGCTTCCTACCGCAATATTTGTTCAAATCTAACCCGCAGTCCAAGTATATGTTAAAATTGTCACACAGAATCAAGGGGGTGGGCCACAAGGCCAATTCTACATTAAGCCCCTCAAGCACTAATGCCTCATCCAAGTTAGACCATAAACTGAGCACAAAACAAGCTTGACTGCCCCTAATATACATTCAGTGATGACCCATCAGGCCTGTTTATCAGCCAATGTTCCCTGAATCTCAAGTTTTGCCAAAATAGCCACCCCACGATTTGTTGTAGACTGTTGTGTACAGGCAAGTAAGGAATAGCCTAATGCAGTTAAAATGTTCAATTTTCCCCACAGAATGTGAGTATCCTCTAAACAGGCCACGTTGGGTTTCATTACTTGCAATTCAGCCACCATCCGCTGCCTTTTCTCAATGTTGTTCAACTCACAGATGTTAAAGGAGCACATACATATCCCTGAAAGTGTCATCCTATCCCCCATTGCTCAATACCACACCTTTTCCGACAGCTAACCATCTAAACATCATCACATACCTACATTCCTCAAGCTTCCACATGTTATGTTTTGACTTCTTCTCCCCCTAGGCTCCCACCCCTCCACCAACCTCCCAGTGCTCCCCCACCAACCCCCATTGTCCCTACACTCTTCCTAGCACCCCCTTTGGAGCATCCTCAGGAACCCCCCCACCCAACAATGAGGCAATATGACCAATGGTCCCTCCCTACCCAGATTGCCCCCTCTTATGAAAGAGCATCAATCTAACCCATCACACCCCATCATGAAACTCTAAAGAGAATAAATAGGATATAAATAGGACATAAGGATCCACCTAAAACTTGGTGCCCCATCTAAATAGATTGCAAAAAATTCTTTAGCCTGCACTTCTGATGTAAAAAAATTAGCTTGCTCATTGTGAATACCCTTCAGTTTTGCCCGATTCAGCAGATAAGCTTGAGCTCCCTTGCCCTGAAATAAGGAAATGATCTGCCACAGCTGCCATCGCTTTTCCACTGTCTGGTGGCAAAAATCCAACCTAACAAAAAATTCTGATCTCTTTCCAACCCACTTTCTATCTGGTTGTACCAGATCATACATTGCCTCGTGAGCCAGAAAGTTATTGACAGATATCAGGATTGCCTGGGCCTGGGAGTAGTTTGTTCTAATCCAGATTGCTGTGCAAAGGGAAATCAATGCACTGTTTGTATTTCATGATTCCAGTTCCATTATAAAAGTTCAGGAACGGCCTCAAAGAAGATGTCAACAATGAACTTTCGAACATCCTGTCCTTCCACACCTTCTGGGATCCCAAAAACTCTCAAGTTGTTTCGCCGCAGCCGATTCTCAAGGTCTGATAGTTTCCATTGCTAATCTTTTTGTGAATGTATTGCACATGTTATCACTTTCTGAGCTGCAAGCTCATCTTCCAAACTTGAAATCTGAACTTCTGCTTCATTAAACCATAGAGAGCAACAATTCCTATTATATAATAATGAAAGTATGAGATGAGTATACTAATATTTGCTACCCCTAACAACTTACACAAATTAGCTCAATTTCAAACATAGAGGACGGACGGAACATTTAAATAGTGTCCCAAACCATTCCATCAACTATACACCATACATGATGATATAAAAAAAAACAATAAATCTTTTGCGCATGCATTACTTCCAAAAAAACAAGGCAGTACCAACATAGAACTGCTAAAACACTTTAAGCATCAGCCAAACAACTACTCTACCCAAAAACATGACTATCCACTTAGAGCAAGCTATGATTCAATCTATCCTAAACATATATCCCCACACATTCATACAGGAATATTCCTACCATTTTAATTAAAGAATATGGCGTCACCTTCAGAATGCTACACTAAGGGCCTCATTATGACTTTGGCTGTCTGGGGACCGACGTTGCCATTTGGTGGTCTGACCACCCCTATACCTGGTAGTCTGACAGCCAGATCACTATGCAGGCAGTGGGACTGCTGTCTGAACACCTCCAAACCACACCCACTGCCAAGATCAGAGCCCCTGTGGTAGTGGCAGTGGGGGAAAAGTCAATGGTGGCGGGGCCTGCATGGGAGCTGTCGTCTGGATTACAACATGCCTCTCTGCCAACCTTTTCATGGCTGGGACACCACCATGAAAGGTCAGCAGAAATGCAGCTTTTGGGGTGCAAACAAGTTTCCAGTGTGAGTGTACCCTGGAGAAAGTTTCCTGCTGCATGCTGTGTGTGCCCACGTGCCCTGTGCACAGTGGCGTGCGCTATTTCTCCTGAAGACCGTGCTGCAGGGAAAGAGTGTACTCGACCACCAGGAGGCTTTGCAGCATGGCCAGCATTGACTGCAGCTCTTTCCTAGAGCCGCAGCAGGCCGCCGCCATGAGTGTGACGCTGCAACACAGCCTGCCCCATGGTCAAGTTGCAATGTAGCAGTTGGAATGCCGCCAGCATGGAGATGTTTTCCCGACGGCCACCACTGCGGGCTGATGACGTCCACGTCAATGTCATATACAGGCCCTATGTGTGCATTATGCCACCAACAGCCAATTTGCCTTGAAGTTAAAAAAAAATATTGATGTTGTCTATGTCCCAGTCACAGAAGTAGCCATCCAATGCAACATCCTAATAGAAAGTCCCTAGTACCAAAATAATGAAGACAAATGTACTCTCCTAATGGACTACTGTGAGGATACATGGGTTTGCAGGCTGCATAGGTCAGGACACTGATGCTAACCAAAATTCCAGATACAATGGTGGATTGTCTATGACAGTACCTTGGCACAGAAAGCAAAAACAGACAAGCCTCAGGAAGGATGGAATAATACCTTACAATCCACACTAGGCACCCCCCAATCTACACTATACATATTACTAGAAGCCTTACAAAAAGAGCAAAGCTACCAAGAACTTAGAATAGAACAATCAGTTACAGAAATCTGTCCTAAACTAACCAAATAAGCAGGACAAATGTATTAAATGCTGCAATTCAAGGTAAGACTATGTATAGCAAAGGACGAGACTACTTAGAAGTAAAAGCCAAATCTTCCCCAAAACCTCATTTAGGCCCTGATTACGTCTTTGGTGGTCTGACCACCCAACTGCCATGTCCTTTACAACACCGCTGTGCCAGCAGTCTACTGACAGCCGTACCACTAGTTGTGCTGCATAAAATGCCAACTGCAGCCATGTCCGTCTTCACGTATGTTATGTTATGTTAATTCTGTTTATATAGCGCATGGCTACCCCAGCGACGGGGCGTCCCAGCGCTTGTGGACATGCCGGTAGGTACAACAGCGCAGCCAGTGAGAGTATGTTAAATAGAAGAGAACAACCAGGTTTTAATCTGTTTTCGGAAGAGCATATGGTTAGTAGTGGCCTGAGCCCTTAGGGGGATCGAGTTCCAGAGCTTCGGGGCCGGATACCTAGAGGAGCGGCCACCGGCTCTACTCCTCGGGATCTTAATTGTGCGGGCAAGAGATAGATCCGCCGAGCGGAGGGCACGCGTGGGGGCATATAGGGAAAAGAGTCCCTGCAAAGTTTGGGGGCCAGCACCATACAGAATTCTGTGGGTTAGGCATAGAGTTTTAAATTGAATGCGTTGTTTGATCGGCAGCCAGTGCAGGCGTCGAAGAATCGGGGAGGTATGGCAGGTTTTTGGTAGTGCAAACAAAATACGAGCGGCAGCATTCTGAGCTCTTTGTAGCCTATTTTTCTTTGTCAGGTTAGAGCCAAGCATAAGGGCATTACAGTAGTCTAGATGGGATAAGACTAAGGCCTGGACTATGATCTGACGAGTGGGAGGCTCAAAGAAGCCAAGAATGGGTTTGAGGGAGCGTAGGCGACCATAACAGGTGCCTGCCACTCTTTTGGCATGGGTCTCTAGAGAAAGTGCGTTATCCAGCATCACGCCTACATTTTTAACTACCTCCTTAGGAGTGGGGGGAGGTCCTAGTGTGGGGGGGCCACCAGTGTTTGTCCCATTTCTGTGTTTCGTTGCCTATTAAAAGTACTTCCGTTTTGGATTAATTTAACTGGAGACAGTTCTGAGACAACCAGTTTGATATGGACAAAATATCTTCTTGGAATTTGATTGGGTCCACCACAGTGTTTTTGGAAAAGGTGAAAATTAGTTGTGTATCGTCTGCGTACAATATTAATTTAATCTTACATTCCCGGGCCAGCATGGCCAGGGGTCGGACATACACGGTAAACAACGTAGAGACTGCAGCAGTCTGCAATCTTAGCATTGTGTTCTCTATTAATCAATCAGGTGTTTTTTAAGCGCAACTACGCACCCGTAAGGGTCTCAAGGTGCTGGGGGGTCGCACGTTCCAGTCCATCAAGGAGGGGGTTCGTCGAAGAGCCAGGTTTTGGGATTTCCTGCGAAAATGGGGAGTAATGTTTTCTGTCTGAGGTGGCGCGTAAGGTCGTTCCAGGCTCTGGCCGTGAGGAAGGAGAAGGAGCAGCCTCCTGATCTGGTCTTTCTGGTGCAGGGGACCATGGCGTAGGAGAGGTGAGCAGATCGTAGGGTCATTTGGGGTGCGTGGAATTTGAGTTGGCTGTTCAGGTATGCAGGTCCGGTGTCGTGGAGGGCCTTGTGAGCGTGGTTAGCATTTTGAAGGTGACTCTAGCTTCGATGAGGAGCCAGTGGAATGTGTGCAGGTGCTGGGAGATGTGGCAGTGTCTTGGCAGGTTGAGGACCAGTCTTGTGGCACCGTTTTGGATGTTCTGTAGTTTGCAGGTGAGTTTTTTTTTTATTCCGGCATAGAGTGTATTGCCGTAGTCGAGTCTGCTGGTGACCAGGGCCTGAGTGACATGTTCTAGTGGGAACCATGTGAAGGTCTTACGTAGGAGGTGGAGAGTGCAGAAGGACGAGTAGATCTGGCGGTCCATTTCGAGCTCTGAGTCCAGGATGATTCCCAGAGAGTGTGCGTGGTCCTTGGGGGTGGGTTGGTTCTCTGACGCCATCAGTTCTGCTGTCCACTTGTCAAGAGTGTTATGATTGCGCAGTATTTCTCACTGTCTCCCATTGGCGGTTGACAAACAACCAAACGGCAGTTACCCAAAGGCGGTTGACCAATGCGGTACACGCCAAACAAAACACCACAGCTGTGACTATTTGATGGATTTGAAAATTACACAGGGGATGTGCTTTAGCATGTGGGCACGCCTTCAGGGTGGCAGGTGACCACTTAACTCTGCACTTTTCACATGATGAACAATGCTAAATGTACAACCAAGCTGTGTGTTTAGCTGTATTAGACTCAACTAGGCCTTGGAATGGACTAAAACACATGTTATGATTACACAGTGTTTGTAGAAGAGTTTGGGAGATGTCATGTTTATCCCCAAAGGCTAAAGTCGACAAATCTGCACATCTAATGAACTGGTAAAATCTACTACATCTATTGAATTTCTAGAAATGTCTAGAAACCAACTTCAACTCTACTCTAATAGATGACAATACTAATCTCTATCTATTTTTTTCAATTCCAGGTCCCTATTTACTTTGACACAAACAACGTGGATGTACATACTCACTTCCACCATCAACAATGGCCTCTATTTCTCAACAGGGTGATCCGCCACTGGACCTGCACAGAGGTTGGAAATCTAACAGTTTCTCTCGACCCCATGTTGAATCCCTCAGTGATGACAACACTCCAGAAGAGGTGGATGTGGAAGATGGGCCTGGGCCATTTGGTCAACCTGGACAGATGCCAACAGTGTGGCTCAATGTGCCCACAACACCTCCCACAACAGCTGCAGCAACCCAGGCAACACCTGCCCCCTGAACCTGTGCACTTAGCACAGTCAGTACCATCCTGTGCCCCAAGTCCTTGATTCTGATCTGGCTATTACCACCCCAGTCACCCGGTTGGAGGGTGCAGTCTGAACTGGCTATCACCAGACAGAATCCATGTCCACTTTACAGGGATAAACAGCATCATATATCTGCTACTGTCACAAATCTGAAATGTCATGGTGAAGGTACCTGAAACAGTCCAACAGAGAGATTAGCTGAAAAACAAAACATATGGCACACATTACATTATCAACTCATAGAGAGAAAAGTCCAAGACATTTATAGCTGAGCAAAGCTACACTTACATTACAATCAGCTTTTTCTGGATTTTTCCATACCAATATATTCCTAGGGGGTTATTTACTAGCCCTTTGCGCCACCGGTGTGTCACTTTTAGCATGGGAAAAAGTGAAGTACTGGCGGCACAAGGGGTTTGTAAATAAACCCCCTAGTATTTGGCATTAACATCCTCCTCACAACGTCTTCACAAGAGTTGCAATAATAGTCAGTCATCACATCTCATACCATATTTCACTCAAGAGAAGTAGTTTCAAATGAGATATTGACGCAAGTCAGCTCCTTCCTCTTCACCACTATCATCATCATCCTCATTTGGCATTTCAGGTCCCTAACCAAGTGGCTCCTCATGGCCTGCATCCTCTGTGATGTAAGGGATGTTCCGCCGAAGGGCAATGTTGTGGTGTATGCAGTAGGCCACTGTGATCTTACCCAACTTCCCAGGTAAGTAGAGGAGGGCTCCCCCAGTCTTGTCCAGGCATCTGAATCTGGCTTTCAGGAGCCCAAATGCCCACTCCACTGGCTGCCAAATTCTTTCATGGGCCTCATTGAAGCAGACTTCCCCTTGCTTAGTATGAATCCTTAGTGGTGCCAACACCCATGGCTTGTTGGGATATGCTGAGCCTCCTAGATCGAAGATAGACAGAAGTGCAAAAATAAGTTACACACTTTCGGAATACTGCCTGACATCACTCTCACAAAAGTTAAGACAGATAACACCAACCTACAAGCCAAGACCTCTCCAGTAGTAGTTGCAACATCAGTTGTGGAATGGTGCTGTTTCGCAGTATGACGGCATCATGGGCAGATCCTGGGAACTGGGCACAGATGTTTGAGATGTACAAATCAGCCAACCAGACAACTTGCACCTTGATAGAATTTTAGTGCTTCCTGTTGTGGGACACTTGCTCCCTGGCACACTGTAACATAAGTATGTGTGCCATCAATGGATCTAATCACATGTGGAATGTGACCAAAATTATAGAATCTGCCTTCACATTGGCGAAATCATCACGTCTTGAGGAACTGGATGTAGCTGGTCACGTGTCTCAAAAGTGCTGCTAGCACCTTTTGACATTCCCGACTGAACATAGGTTGTGACATTCCACCTGAAATAGCCACAGTGAATTGAAACAGGCCTTTGGCCAAAAACTGCAATACAGATAATAGTATCACAAGTGGTGGAATTGATGTAGCATTATTGATGTCAGGTAGGAGGTCAGGCTCAAAGAGATAACATAAATCCAGGATTGTTTGATGATTCAAAGGGAACTTCTGCATGACATCTCACTCTTCCATCGTCTGTAGGTCTGGAAACCGGTCCTAGGATGCTTGATTACGGTCCAGGGAAGACATGGCTTGGCAGTTCAGTTGGACTACTCCCATGAGGCACAGGGTCAAGACTGATTTGCATATGGCCATGTCTGAACTGGTGTGGCTTGGTGAGCAAAATAACGATGGATTAAACCCAGATCTGTGACTGGGGGTGAATGTTTTGCCATTGTGCAACATTCCGTCCATCATCTTGTGTGTTTTTCTGTTCACCCTATGTGGGAAGGGTATGCCCAGACGTGGGCCCCATGCTCACTAAGCCACTGGAGTCAAGCTATCCTGGCTGAAGACGGCTGATAGCCAGAAACCGGTCCTAGGATGCTTGATTCTTGTCCAGGGAAGACATGGCTTGGCAGTTCGGTTTGGACTGTTCCCATGAGGTACCGGGTCAAGACTGATTTGCATATGGCCATGTCTGAACTGGGGTGGCTTGGTGAGCAAAATAACGATGGATTAACCCCAGATCTGTGACTGGGGGTGAATGTTTTTGCCATTGTGCAACATTCCGTCCATCATCTTGTATGTTTTGCTGGAAACGGGTGGTACACTGGAGCCTGGCATCTCAACCTTCTCCTGGGTAATCAATGTGAGGAGTAACAAAGAAATGTATATTGGTCACAGTGTGCAGAGTAACATATGTGAAGAGTAAGAAAAAACTCATGTGTCTGAAAATGAATGCTGCAAGAAGCATTACACATTTTACATTGACAAAAGTTGAACCACCAGTTATCCCCATGGTGGCCCTCGAAGGTATGTAACAGAACTGTGCACATCATTAATTGGGAAATTTTAAATTGCCACTTTAGTGAGGATTCTCGATCTCGCGTGACTTCGGAGGACTCAAGCGTTTGTATCTGGAAGGGTTTTACTTTCCATGCGGAGGATTAATTTCTGCAAATTGTCTAATGTAAAAAGAGACAATATTATTTGAAAAGAATAAAAGAAACGTCTGGCTGTGAGAGAAAGTAACTCCCCACGCAGACCAGTCTAAGAGACGCAAGCCGCTCAGAAAACCGGGACTGCCATAGAGAGTCCGTTTAGAATATACTTGTTCTGAAGTCACGTCAGGATCAATTGAGAAAAAAAGGGGTCACTGCTACATGCTAATATCTGTTGTCCTGAGGAAGGTCTTATGGAGTAACACGACAAAAGACCAAAACGTCGACTACTAAGTCCCTTTTCTTCATCCACTATTAATTTTACAAGTGACCTTTACTTTAAGAAAAATAAGAGTCATTTGTTGTTTTGATTTATTGGATTAGACTTTTTTGTTCAGATGTACTATAGGAACAATTTGTAAATTCCTTTTTCATTTGAATGCATTAAGATCAATTTTAATGGTTGATATGCACCCTATGAATTTATGAAAATATATATAAAAGAAATATTTTTTTGATAAAAAGATTTCCTGTGTTGTTTTTTGATCTTTTCTGTCTAATAGTTAGACAAACGATATAGTTGTGATCAGATACCAATTGGGTTGGAACAGACTAATGACACAAATAATATTCAAGTCTGATATCTGCTAAGTATCCTTTCAAACAAACTCCTTTGCTGGCACTTTTTCTAATTTTCAGTATCTGCCCAAGCCCGCAAGGGTATATTGGGTTTCCCACCGTATTTATTTACTGTAGTGAGGACAGCAAAACTTTGTATCTGAAATACGACCAATAGCAGTATTCCGTGTGCCACACGCATTTAATCTACGTGCACAGTAATGTGCTACACAGCTGAAGTTTTGTACTGTACATGACATGGGAATAGAGTATTTCGGAAGAAAACTTATTTGCCTTAATTTTTAGTGGTAGTGATGCACTTAACGTTCACCAATACAATTTTTCCCACCGCTACCAAGACGGATGCCTGACCTCGCTTATAGAACATGTGGAATGTACACTGCCCGTGGTAGCCAGCCACACGGTGGGCAGTCATATGCACAGCAGTCACAGCCATAGGCATATATTGGGGATAGTGATGGCTGGGTTCCAATGTTTGTGTGCAGCGACACTGATGACCGTGTACATGTACACGACAGTAGGAAAAAAATTCCACTTGCCTCCTGACACCTCCTCTATTTTAGCTACTATTTGCCACCTCTGTGAGCTATTGTGGCATGCATTACAGGGGAGACAGGTCATCCGTTCACTCCAGAGGAGCTGGATGCCCTAGTGGATGAGATTCTTTCTCTGTAAGCCAAGAGGGACAAATAAGTTTTTCATATACATTTTGAACTCCATTTCACTGCTTCCATTCTATTCCCATAAACTACAATATGCCACTGATTGTCAGCGTGTAAAAATTAGGTAGATTGCATACATTGTGTGGCACCTACATAGGGCACACATGTAATGGATTATGGGGCCCTGCCTTTTTGGAGAGAAAGCCCCATATGGAATGTGTGATAAGAATGAGTTCTATTTGTGTTACACGCATATTCTATGCAGGGGTCAAGTTTATAGCAGCTACAAATGGTTGTATGATAATACAACAAATTCTGTCGCAATGCATGCCTTCAGAACGCGAATGCCTTTACCATGCTTAATCTTTACCACAAACATGCCTTAACCACGCATACCTTTACAATACATTTAAGTGTAAAAGCTTGCATATTAAAGGCATATTCGTGGTAAAGGTGACCCCTGCCATAAGTCCAAAATACAGTCCGTTGTACCCCCCATTGACCCCAGTCCTTTAAAAAAAATGCCCCTCCCCGCCTGAGCCCTAGAAGCCAAACCCCCTGGCCCGAGCACTTCAACAAACTACTCCTGCCCTGCCCTGAGCTCTAAATGTGGACTACTGCATGCCCCCAGTCTTTCTAAAAAATACCCCTTCCCTGCCTTAAGCCCTAAAAGTGGTCCCCTGCATAACTCCTCCTAAGAAAATGAATTCATACATTTGTAACCCCTGTCCCAGGCCCAATCCCCCTTACCTCACCACGACATCAACTCCTCTTAGCCGCGGCGCATGTCATAAAGAAGAAGTGGAAGGGTTTCTCCGTTTCCTCTGACAACGCTGATAGCCTTCATTGCCCTTACCACACATATATCTTTACCATGTATACCTTTACAACAAATTATCTTGTAAAGGAATGCGTTGTAAAGGGTATGCGTGGAAACAGTGCACACCCTTACTACACAGATACTTTTACCATACATACCTTTACAACGTAATTCGTTGTAAAGGCTATGTGTGGCAATGGTGCATGCGTTGTAATGCATGCTTGGTAAAGGCTATGCATGGAAATAGCCACATTGTAATGGCTGTTTCCCACTACTCATAGTTCTCAAATCACATCATGGTATATGCGCAATATTATGTATAGGCTTCACACCATGAGCCCTGTCTGTATACTGTTATTAGCATTTGAGTATGATGCTAGCCAAGTGTACCGTCCCACTGATCACTCAGCCTACACTCAGCCTACATTAGACCTTATAAAACACTTGTCCTGGAGTTAGCTATACCTCACGGACCCATTCGGAGTGCCACACAACCATACGTTCAGATGTGAAATGGGCAGAACTTTCAGTTTTCCTGTATTAAATTGGTGGAAATGTGAGGTTCATGTGGGGTAAGGAGCCTCAGCTTGCATAGAGCAAGGCCTGACTGTTGTAGCCACGCCTTGCCTAGCCTTGCCGAGTTGTGCAGGATCATCGGATCACCGCTGGAGGAGTGAGGAGTGACGTACGGAGCTGTACGCAGCCCAAACAATCGAACGCCGTACAGGGAGGACCGGAGGACCTAATAGCGCCAAACAACGCGTAACAAACGCCGCGAATTGTGCGTCCTGTGAAGGCGCACAGAGAGCTAATCTACCACGGACTGTCAAGCCGCGAAGTAGGAGCGGCACGGAGAAGCGGTGGGTGAGTGGATTCAAATCTTACCCTCACCCCCGCGTCTCCCATCGGAACAAAGACCGCGTTGCCTGCAAAAGCCCCTCAAGCGTCTCAGGTCGTAGCTGAGGAGACCTAGGGACTTAGGGACCAAGCGCAACGGCCCAACGAGACCCTAGGGGGACGACGTGGAGTTGGAGCCCGAGTGCCCCGGTAGCTGGGGCAGGGGCTGATGTAATAAGCCTGAAGGAAGCAGCCAAATTTGGGAGAGACAGAAACGGCATCAATGATTAAACAGAATGGCTAATATCTAGCCCAGCCCACCCGAAGAACATTAGGACACCCCTCATTAGGGGTAGAAGACGGAGAAAGATTGCCAGAGGAGGAAGGAGAATACCATTTAATCCTCGGTAAGGCAGGCTGGCGGATAGTGCACAACAGAGGTAAGTGAGTGGAGTGTGCAGGAGTGTATGTTTAAATTCGGAGATATTAGTACTAGCTGTTTACTACTTGCTCTCATTGGAAAGTAATAAGAAACCAGCCTAAACTTAGGCAGAAATCACGGAAGGAAGCGCAAGATAATAGCCTGGAGACGACCGAGGTACCGGCAGGATCCAGGTCATGGGAAGAGAGCCAAGAAAGTCAGATTTCCCATGAGGACATTTCCGAGGGGAGACGTAAGAAAGGGAAATGTAAAAAAAGATCTAAAAAGGCCCCGCAAGCGAAAAAGGGGTGCATCTCAACATCTACTCAAACAAAGATCACTGCGCCCTCTAATCCCGTAAAAGATTTTGTAGTTAAACATTACAAAGTCCAAAATCCAACAGCAATTAACATGGACTCTGAAGAGGAATCTCGCCCCGAGAGAACAACAAACACAGAAACAGAAGACGTGCTCCAAGTGGACCAAAGCAAGAGGGGAGCGCTAGAAAAAGAACTGGAGGATGAGATAGAGGACCCTCTGTTAATAAATTTATCACTTCACAATCATAGCTCAAAATTGATGGCACCACGGCTCTCTTCATCCCCAAAACTGTTTTCCCTCCAATCACCGGGGAATGAAGAGCGAGTGAGAAGAGAAAGCCTTGAGACTAGCTTCGTTTGGGAGGCATCCTCCAACCTAGAGCTACAGAGCCATGAAAGGAGAAACAACTCAAATCGGCAGGACCCGGGAAGAACTGGAAGTCAAGTAAATCCAGAGAGAAACAGCCCACAAGACCCTGATCTCTCAGTAGCACCTACTTCTTCAATGATGGACTTATTACTAATGTTACAGAAAACTCTGCAGGGAATTCTCAAAGTATCATTGATGAACAATGGGGTTTTGAATGCTCAAAAGCAACTCCTAAAGATGATAGAAGACGAGCTGACTGGACTCAAAGGACAAATGACTACCTTGCTAAGACCAGCAGGAGCTTCCCAAATTATTGATCAAAGTACAGGAAGTGAATTGGTAGAGCCCTTAGATGATGTATATATATCTAGGCGCCCAATGCTGGTAAGAAGGAGGTGTGAACATGTAAGAGCTCGCACCAAAGGCAGGGTAGGCAAAAAGTATGTCCCATAGGTAGCGACAAAGGAAAAGAAGCAGAAAAAGGAAACTGGAGGTACACTAAATGTCACGGCCCGGACCTTTGTACCTACCGGATCCTCGGCAATAGAAGTCATAAGAATGGCGCAAAACACACAAAAGAAGAGTCAGAGTAGCAAGGACCGAAAAGAGAGAGTACAAAAAAAAAATCCATAAAACAGAGAATAATTCCATCACTAAAAAGCCAAATGCAGACCCCCCCTGAGGCATTGTAATCTGGAGGTAACACCACAGTCACATGAGCTAGAAATGGGCCCAACAGGGAGGAAAGAGCCTAGACAGATAATCATAGTGTCCCCAGGGAAAGGATATAAGCAGGGGATCAACAAATGGGTCTACCTAGAACCAGCTGAAGAAGGCCAAAGGGGCAAGAAATCAAGAAAAATAAAGCCCTTAAATAGAACGCAAATTCTGGCGATTTTCTCCAAATGTATTAGCCTGAGTGGGATTGGCACAAAAGATTTGAGAGAGGTGGGCTTCATAGATAACACGCCAGGTAGGGAAATAACAAAAGTATTATTATACTCAGACCTGGTAAAAAGGGCAATTATGAGAGCAGCCAGTGAGATACTCCAAGAGGGAGTAAGGGTGATCACCGAAAAAGACCTAAGGGGCGATGCATTACCAGGAAGGAATTTCCTAAATTGCCATGCAGGTCTGGGAAGAGACAGGTGAGGCTACATAAGGGTAATGAAGAAGGGGGTAGCCGACTGAAGGTAGTGATAAATAACAATGTAAAAGAGGATTGGTGGGGTAACTGGACTCAAGGCAGTTATCTAGGTGATCCCATTGAGAGCGATTTGGATGGAAGTGGGGTAGCTGGAGGCCTAATTCTCTTAACGTGGAATGTAAATGGGTTAGGCAATGATTTAAAAAAAGAACATATAAAGAACCAAGTTAATGAAGTAGCAATTGCCTGCCTACAAGAGACCTGGGCATGTGGCGAAACCCCTATCTTCGAGGGCTTTTACCAGTTAAATCGACTGGCCACGAGGCAAAGATTTGGCCGCCCCTCGGGGGAAATTATGACACTTATCTCGACGAGAATATTAAGTAACGTAACATTGTTAAAAGTAAAGTGTAAATGGTTACTGGCCTGCAGGATAAATCATCTGACCCTGGATAAGACATGCGAAAAAAGAATCGTCATAAACGCATATATGCAGTGGGACAAAGTGGATGACTATGTAATTGAGATGGGGAATTTCAAACAGGATATAGATGATATCTTTGAAATTTATACCTCAGATATATTGTTAAATTAAGGGGATTTTAACCATAAGTTACATCCAATAAAGGCCGACCGCTGGTATACAGAATTATTGGACACCTATGGAATAAGCAATGCCAGTTTTCCAACATGTGTTCCCTTGAAACTGGATTGGGATTTGGTCAATTACCTAGGGGAAAAGGGCCTTTTCTGCTTAAACGGCAGGTTTAAAACAGACTGCCCAGCAAAAAAGACTTTTAAAAAAGGATTACAAAAGTCCCCAATTGATTACGTCTTTATGCCGGCTTGGAACTTCCCCTTAGTGCAGAATTTTAAGGTACTTCACAGCGAGGGTAGTGACCATAACCAGCTCTCTGTGAGGTTAAAAGGGGGAAGGATGGAACCAAGAGAAAAGGTGATCCCACAAGAAATGGAATACCCAAAATGGGCAACAACAAGATTAACAGATGAATACTTGGAAAAGCTAAAATCGTTCCAACAAAAGATAGAATTAGTAAATCACGAGAGGGAAAACTTGGAATGGTATGAGGAGAAAATAGCCCAATTAGTCCAATGCCTTAGGATATAATTTAAAAAGGATAAAAGAAAAGGTACAATAAATCATGTCAACCGCTTGAAATGGTTTTCAATGGACTGCCAAAGTAAAAAAAGAGAGATAAGGGCAGAAGCTAGAAAGCAAAGGAAAGATTTCAACCAAGAGAGAAAAAAACACATCATTATTCTAAAAGCAGAGTTTAAAAAGATGGTTCTCGACGCAAAAAGGGATTATAAAGAGAAATGCTGGGGTAAGCTGTTAGAATCAATTGAAGATAAGAACTTGAGACAATTTTGGAAATTGATAAAATCAGCATCGTCTCCCCCAGCCGGAGACATGATTTGCGTCGTAAGTGAGGCAGCCTGGGATAAATACATAAGGGAACTGTATGAAGCTAGATTAGTCTTAGGAGCCAGAGTACCCCCAGGTTGGCAGAATATCTCAGAAGAATTCAAATTAGACTTTACAGAAGACCATGTAGAAGAAACAATCAAGAAGCTGAATCTAACCAGGGCTGCAGGGCCGGATAATGTCCCAAACAAAATGGTGGGCAAGATTCCTTTCCCACCTTTTCCAACTAATTTTAACAGAGGGAAAAATGCCATTAAACTGGAAGGGTGCAATAATTAGACCTATCCACAAAAAGGGTGGTACTGGGGAACCGCAAAATTATAGACTGATAAACCTCCTGGATATAGGGTAAAAGGTTTTCTCAAAACTAGTCTTAAATAGACTAAATGACTGGGTTGAGGAGAACTCAATAATACCTATTGAACAGGGAGGGTTCAGAGAGGGACACTCAACAATAGACCACTGTTTTTCTCTATGGGCAATGGCAAGGAAGTCGACGGAGCAGAATGGAAAACTCTGTTGTTGCTTCGTGGACTTCCGAGCCGCATTTGACTCAGTGGATAGGGACTGCCTCTGGGAAATATTAATTAAGAAAAATATCCCAAGAGACTTGCTGACGGTATTAAAAGAATTGCACCGGGATAACTGGGCTCAAGTGATTAGGGACACTGAGGGGTCACTGACGCCAAAAATACCTATCGAAAACGGTTTGAGACGAGGCTGCGTACTGGCCCCCCAGTTATTCTCGATATTTCTATCAGAGTTACCGGAATGTCTTGAAGTGAAGGGTAGTGCCAGCCCAAGAATGAATGGCAAAAAGGTGCTGTGTCTGTTATATGCGGATGATCTTGTAATAGTGGATCAAACAGAAATTGGCCTTCAAAGGAAGTTGAACTCTTTTAACGAATATTGTATAAAGAAATTTTTAACGGTAAATTTAGACAAGACAAAAATCCTGTGTTTTGGGAAAAAAGTATTAAGTTTAATTGGTTTTTAGGGGATCTTAAATTAGAATCTGTAAATGAATACCGATACCTAGGTGTGTGGTTTGACAAAAGATTAAATTGGCAAACACATCTAGAAGCCCAAAAAGCGAAGGCACAAACTTCAATTGCTGGTCCAAAAATGTTCAACCGTGACTATCGGGATAAGTCTCATCGACCACTGTTAAAAGCTTTCAATGCAATGATCCCACCACAAGTACTCTATGGATCAGAAATCCTTTATTTGAGCGGTAAGGGAGTCTGGGACCTAGAGGAATGAAAATGTTTGAAAAAACTCTTATACCTGCCCCCATCAGCAATGGTGCAAGCCATAAGAACAGAACTAGGGCCAACAGCTTGGGGGGTACAGGTACAAAGTGCAGTAATTAGATTTTGGAAACGCCTTGAAAATGAACAAAAAGTTGCACAATGGTGTCGGAAAGAAATACAACAAAGTAACTTAAAATGGGCAAAAATGTGTAGGAAGAGAATGATACAGACCTGCAAAAATATGAAAGTGGATATATGCAGTAATCCCCTAATAATAGAGTGTTCAAAATATGAGCTAAAACCTAATGGACAAGCTGTTACTAGAAGTATGGATAGGGAATATCTTGGTAAGAAAATATTGGTGGAATTTATGATGAATGCATGGGCAAAGGAAAACTGGTTCCCCTACTTGGATTTCTGGCCAAACCTGTGGTTTAGACAAGAGATCCTAAGGCTACGTATTGGGATTAACCCATGGTTATCAAATAAAGAATTTAAAACCAAAATGTTGGACCCTAACGGGCATTGCAAATGCAGGCTGGGTACAAAAGGGGATACCGTGCACTTTTTGTTGGATTGTATAAATATCTTAGATCAGCGTAAACTTTGGCTGCGCCCAATATTGATCAAATATGATATAAGAACTAGGGGACAAGCAATTGAGCTAATCACAGAACTACCAAGTAGTGATATTGCAATTGCCCTTGGGAAATTTATAAAGGTAGTACAGAGTTTTATAATAAGTCAGAAATAGGTTTTAGCGTTTTAAACTGAATCTTGTCTAGAGATAGCCGGTTTTATCAATTTTATTAGGATAAAAATTAAATGGAGGAATCAATTGTATGTGCACCCAGTTTTAATTGTCATATGTCTTAGGGAAGATCATTTTCATTTTCTCTTCTTAACCAAAGGAATAAGATTGTAACTACAAATTTGCATGAGTGGTTGTTGATGGGAAATATTTTAACTCAATCAAGTGCTATGTATTTGTTTAAAGATTACGATCTAAATAACCTTTTTTTTTTTTACGTTTCAAAAACCTTTATTGATTCGTAAAGCATGGTACATCAATGCAAGAAATTCGAAGAATGACATTGAGCATTAGAAAGCAAATTCAAACCATCCTCCCATGCTATGTCACATTAGTCAGTAAACTAAAATTAAAGGGATAATCAACAGTTACCCTAACCCCTCCCGCCCCTCCTTTACAGAACATGGATTAATTCGTAGGAAGCAAATGTCCATAGTAGTCCGGAAGCAGTCTATATGCATAGCAGATGTACAAAGATCGATGTAAGGGTGTCGTCCATGTCCTGTAAACCGCCCTCCCAGATGCTAGTAGGGAGACATAACAGTCAGGCCCTGACCCCGACACAGAAATCTTAATTAGGCCTAGTTCTGTATGCAGACAGGGCAAACAACAAATACAGATGCAACACTAATAGCATTTCAGCGGCAGTGGAGTGTATGCGGATGAGGATTTACTCAGATGTAGTGTGTAGCGTTGCAGTGGGTAGAGCCTCCCCAGCCTGAATTTCTTCTTCCTCTGCAATCAACTTAAGCAGATATGCCGTGAGTGGTGCCCATATGTCTTTCGGCTGTGAGGTGAGGGGGAGGAGCTCAGCATAGTCGTTTAATTTCTCTTGCCATGTGGACAGGGAGTGAATCCAACATTTAAACTTGGGGGCGCGGCCCCTGCCCCAGCGGCACGCAATTAAGCGCTTAGCAAGCAGCAGGCCCATGGCTACAAATGTTTTGTGCACGGTGACTACAGAGTGCGTTAGTCCCAACAGTGCCATAAGTGGGCAGGGGGTGATTGTCACACCGAGCATGCTCGTGAGTCCCGCAAATACCTGATCCCAGTACCTAGCAATTTGGGGGCAAAACCACGCTAAATGCATGACATCGGCTCCAGCGGCGCCGCATCGAAGACAGCAGTCAGTGTCTCTTAAGTAAATCTTGTGTAATTTGGCCGGTGTGTGATAGAGCCTGTGAAGAAATTTATAATGAGGTAGCCGCAATCTGTTGTTACTGGTGATCGCCTGTGTTTGAGTGCAGCTGGTTTCCCACTGTTCGTCCGTGAAGGGTGAGTCTAGGTCTCCATCCCATTCCAATCTAGCTCTGGATATGACGTGTCGAGGGGCTTCAGGTTGTACGAAAGCATGGAGTGGAGCAAGCGTATCTGGTTCAGCGGGGAAAGAAGGAGTTAAAGCTCGTACATTTTGCCTGAGTCTGGTAAATAGAAAGGTATCCATAGCAGAAGGGGGCACCTCCCCGAAAAACTGTTCCGCCATGCGGAATGTGCCCTGTACATAAAGGTCTCCCCAGCAGCTTATTTTAAATTTACAGAGCATTACATGACAGATTACTTCACAGGTGACTTGTAGCCTTGGGTCATTAAGCAAGGTAAGGTTGGGCGAGTAGGCAAGTGGGTTACCGAGTACAGTGAGAAGACGGTCCCAGGCCTGTACAGTGCAGTCCACAGTGGAGGGGTCGCGACTCCTCTGACTGACATGGGTATGAATATATCCAGTGGGGACAATAGGGCTCATATGGCCGTCCTCTACGTCCTGGTGAGCCATATATGGTGGAGGGTGGTACCAATAAACTGCGAAGTGAGCTTGCGCGCAGTCGTAATACCTCGCAAAATTGGGTACTTCAAATCCACCCAGATGGAAGGGGAGCATAAGACGCGAAAGCTGGGAATTGAGGGTGCGGAAAAAACGGCACCAGGGTTGTATGGGATGCTTACAAATAGGTATAGCAGCTTGGGTAGTATGTTCATTTTGATGAGCGCAATGCGGCCCGCCATGGAAAGAGGAAGATGTAGCCATTTTGAGACGTTGTCTGTAATCTTGTCCATCGTGGTGCCGTAGTTGGCACGCATCGTTGCTTCCTTGTCCCTGTGTATATGAACCCCTAGATATTTCACCTCCTCCCGCTCCCACATCAATGGGTAGTCGAGTTGGAAAGTTTGCGTATTATCTGTGAGTGGGAAGATAGCAGATTTGGCCCAATTAATCTGGATTCCAGTAACACCTCCAAATTTAGTAATTTCGCGAAGTACCGGGTTTAAATTCTCGCAGGGTTTTTCAATGTACAACGTGATGTCGTCAGCATAGAGTGACACCAGAAGAGGCCGGGAGCTATAAATGAGGGAGCGGTGGTTGTGTTTTTGCCTAAGTATTGCAGCCAGGGGCTCAATTGCCAAGGCAAAGAGGATGGGGGATAATGGGCAGGCTTGTCGGGTCCCTCGTTGGACATGAAACGGAGCGGACCTGGACCCATTGAGGAGTACAGTAGCTGTGGGCTGATGATAGAGTAATTTCACCCAGTCTAGGAAACTGAACGGTAGCCCCATATATTGTAGTGTGCCTAGCAAGTAGTCCCAATCTAGGGACCTTAAAGGCCGCATCTCGAAGGTAAGCTGGATTGAGACCCCACGACAGGTAAGGGGAAACATTCAGGGGTATGTGGACCTCTACAAGGACCGGAGAGTGGTCCGAGAAGGTGCGAGCAAGATGTACCGCTCGGGTCAGTCAGGGAGCTAACCCAGCAGAGATAAACACATAGTCGAGCCTTGCCCAAGTAGAGTGTAAGGAAGAGTAATGTGTGCCTTCTCGTAGTGTAGGGTGAAGGTGTCGCCACGCATCTGTTAGGTTGTTATCCACTGCGACCTCACAGAGGGTGCGCTGCATGTTAGTATAATGTGCGACCGATCGGCAGAGGGCTGCATAGCAGTGTTAAAATCCCCGCCCAGAATAACGTGTGTGGTGCCTAATGTGTGTATCTTGCTCCATAACACCATCAGGGTGGACGGTTGGTCTACGTTGGGGCCATAGAAGTTAGCTAACAGTACATCGTGCGAACATAGACGTCCCCATACTAGACAGAATCTGCCCTCAGTGTCAGTGTCACATCCTGCGGGTATAAAGGCCACTCCCTTTTTGATCAAAATCGTGACCCCCCTAGCATAGTTAGAATACCGTGAGAAGGTGCGACTGGAGGCCCACCTAGTTGCGAAGGTAGGGGCTTGGCCGGGGAAAAGGTGCATTTCCTGCAAAAGGGCAACATTTACGCCCTGTCTGTCAAGGTATCCCAGTATTTGCCTACGCTTTCTGGGATTGTTCAGGCCTCTTATATTCCAGGATATTAACCTAATACTCTGTGCTTGATCAGTGCGGGTCATGGTGGCCGGGAAAAGGGTATGGCAGGAATCGGCGGCGCAGGTAACAGGTAAGTGTACACAAATGAAACAACTGTAGTATTAGCAATACAAAGTAAAGGCAATTGATGGAACAGTGGTACTCCGGACTTAGGACAAATGTGCCCGCCCCCCCCTCTTCTCCCACACTGGCAACCCCAACTTGCCAGGAAAAAACCATCCCTCCCCCATAAACCATCCACTGAGAAGCTGCTCCAAGCAGTAACAGTCCCAACAAAGGAAAGTCATTAAGTCTCAACGGGGAATGCCCATAGAAGGGGGGCCGCTAGAGGCTCCCGCCCATAACCCTCCATCTCCCTATTTCACCCATCTACCACCACCTGGGTCACAGGGGCGGAAACAACGGGGAGGAGAGGAGCAGTCCGGGGACAATAGAAATTCTTTGGTCTACGGTGGTGTAAGACATCACCAGTCAGCAGGATTTCGTCATGGCTCCAGGAGGAGGAATCACGGCGCTGGATAAGTTCATCTTGAAGGTGGCTCCTCAAGAGGGTTCCGACATAGGTGAATGAGAGCGGGACCGGTGCCTGGCAGCCGCCTCACGCGAGACGGATCTCCTGTCGTGTTTCAGGTATTCCTCAGCTTGATGAGGCGTCTGGAAGATGTGCTGGCGGCCGCGATGGTGGATCCGCAGTCGTGCAGGGTAAAGCATTGCATATTGGATACTGCTGGATTGGAGCTGCTTCTTCACTGCCAGGAATTTACGCCGAGCCTCCTGCACCGCCTGCCTGAAATCCGGGTAGAAGGATAGCGTGGTGTTCTCAAAGCGAACTTCCCCCTTCTCTCGTGCCCGGCGTAGCAAAGTGTCCCGGTCTCGGTAGTTAAGAAATTTCATGATAATCGGACGTGGTGTCGCTCCTGGAGGAGGTTTGGGCGCCAGTGATCGATGTGCACGTTCAATAACTAAGTGCGCCGAAAAAGATTTGCGGCCAAAAATGTCACTCAGCAGACGTTCCAGGTAATCTTCCAGGCGGCCAGTGTATGTGGATGCTGCTAGGCCAAGCAGGCGCACGTTGTTCCGCCTGGAGCGCGCTTCCAACTCCTCATTCTTGTCCGCAATAACTTTCAGAGTTTGTCCATCTGCGTCACTTGCTGTCGAGTAGTAGTTGCGCCATCCTCCAGGCCTGAAATTCTATGCTGAGCTTCTTTGAGGCGTTCTTCGTGCCCATCTAATTTGGCCACCTCATTGTCCAGCCTGAGATTCATGGAGTCAATTTTGGAGACTATTGAGGTCAGGCTGTGTTGCATGGTGACTAGCAGCGTTTTCCAGCTGTCGTCCTGTGTCTCTGGAGGGTCTGCTTCGACCGGAGTCTTGGAGCTGGCACCCGGTGTCCTGCGACCCTCGAAAGGCAGCTTCGACTGCCTGGGTTCAGTCTTCCCCATCCTGGCAGCCCAGGTCGGGCAAGGACGTTGTAGGTCAAGGTTCCTGAAGGTCAGCCCACGTTCCCCCACTCGGCTACGCAAATCCAGCACCAGTGCGCCCTGGGCGAGGTAATGGCAAGCGCGTCGTCTGGGTTAATAGTGCCACTCGGCATAAGCAACTTGAGGGACTGTCTCCGGAGTCACTGATGGCCCGAGCGTGAGCAGGCCAGACGAGCAAGCAGACTCACCATCTGCAGGTTCGGAGGATATGAAATGGCGGAGCGCGTGGAAGGACCTTCGGCCAGAGTAGCCACGGGCAGCAGAGGCAATGTAGGCAACAGTTCTTCTCACCTCCTTTCGCCAGGCCCCAGGTAGGCGAACGGGGTCCCCAGATGTAAGCGTGGATTGGTGCGCTACGGGAAGGCTACGAGATCAGCAGTGGGGCCAGGCGTGCAGTGGTCGCTCCGCTGGGTGCCACAAAATGGCGGTCGGCATGTGGGAGGCGGAGGAGGAGTAGGGACCAGCAGGCTGCCCTCCACCGGCGCAGTGCAATCAGGTCGGTTCAAATGTGCAACGCTGTAGATGCGGCGGAGCACGGCCCAGCAGGCACAAGGATCATGCAGCCTCCGACCAGGTCTCCAGGAGCCCCAAGGCCTAGATCCACAGAGTTCGCCAAAATGGTGGACGCAGGTCCCAAGCTTGCAGCGCGCGCGCCCTTAGCGTTACGGGCGTCTATCTGCGCTCTGTCACCACCATTCCCATTGCCGTACTTAGGAGTTGCCAATGCAGTGACATCTGGAAGGCGGGGGAGGCCCCTCAGGTCATCACATTTCCCCAGCTCGCCAGCTGGAGTTGTTGTAGCTAATGGCGGCAGGAAGGGGGGCAGGGGGATCCCCGACGGCACCCCGCCAATGTCCACTGGTCACCAGGGCCCTAGGGAAGCGGCAGCAGACACAGCGGTGAGTTGGCTCGGTCAAAACGAGGCGTTGCGAGAGGGAGCAGGGCCCGTTATCAGGAGCGGCCCACCAGGCCCCGCAGCACCGGCCTCTAGTAGCAGTCAGCAGCCGCCGAGTAGTGCAGCCCACTCCACAGTCCAGTCCCGCGGCAGCTTCAAACCCGCATTTCCGGCTCGCCGTAGGCGGTACAGCTCTGGGATTTTCACCGAGTGTGGAGAAGGACCCCCGGAAGGAAGCGTGGGTATTTTGAGCCGGTTTTATGTAGTCAGGATGGGGGTTATGTTGGAGGTTGTCCCCGGTAGGGCAGGACCCTACACCGGAGCGGCCATTACGCTCCAGCGCCACCTAGCGCCCTCTACGATCTAAATAAACTTACCCCTTGACTTGACTTGACTTGACTTGACTGTGGCAGGAGAACTGATGCACAGAGTACTGTCCCTGTAGACCTGCTGATCCATGAATATTTCACCCAAAAGTTATCTGTGCCACTAGTAGCCTTGATAGCTGTTACATGGATGATATGAGTCATTGTGAAAGACCTGATCCAGTGACCTGATACTTCTTTCCCTTGACCCAAAGTGTCAATGTGTGTGTGTCACTAATCACGGTCCCCTTACTCACACAGGTCTGTTGACACTTTTCTAATAGTGCTGCTAACACTGTACAGGCGTATTACACATCTGTGACATGAGCAGTGTAGGTAGTGGGTGGGTTACTTTTGAAATAGATGTAGGAATATGAATCATCTAATTGTCTACAGTATTCCCTATTGCACTACACATATAATGGTATTTTGATGGTCATCTCTGTTACAGTGTCACATATGGCAACAGGAATGTACTGTGATGGCAGTATAAACAACACAAACTCATTATGACTTACTAGGATATTCACATAAGTAGTCTACATGTCCACACATCCCCCAGAGAGGAAGCTCTGAGTTTCTCACATACAAGCCCCCCTTACCTTGTGACCTTTGTTTTAGGATGTAGGCCTGTGAAATCTGAAATACAAAGTCATTAAATCGATTAGTATATATGCAGCAGACAAGAAGAATGATACTTCTATCTCCAAATACCACTGAAAAGTGACACATGTGAGGGACAAAGCACTGGAAGGAGCATGCTGGACAGGAACTGGAAGTTAGAGTCTCTGAGGCACTTGCTTCCGGTTGGAAAAAAAGTTTTAAAAAAGGCTTCTCACACAAAAATACCCACTCTAAGAGCCTCTCTGTTCCATCCTGAGCACAAAAGCTGTTGTAGCCATTCCTTTGCGATTGCAATCCTCACTAGATTAGTGCAGTCACAACTGGAAGCCTTCCAAGTGAGCGCAAAGTTTCACAAGAGCTCGCTATTGGAGTGAGAAGTCTCACGCACTCGCAAGCAGCCCAAGAGTATCTTGGCACCTGCGAGTGAGTGCCAAACAAAGCACAAGGGCACAAACTGAAAAAAAGCTTCTGCTTCGTGCCCAAAAGGTATTCCTCTACAGAGCACCTATCTGCACGAATTCCGCAAATTCTGCAAGCACAGTGCAGTTTTATACCCAGGCCTAATTTACAGTGGATAAAGGTGTGGACTTTAAATAATAATTTCAATAACATTAAAAGAGGTATTTTAGAATTGTAATTTTTGGGAACAATTTTTAATATTCATAATGTGATTTTTTTCTAAAAACAATGAATACTTTTATGTTCATTTAAAAAAAAATGACAAAAATATGTATTATTAAATAGTGTTATGTGATATTTGTTGAACACATATTCATATTTGTTTTTCAAATATATATAAATATTTTATTAAAATAGTTTTTTCAAACTGTTCTCAAATTTAAAATAAAATTGTTTTTAATGTTAAAAAAATGGAAAAATATATTTTACATTTCTATATCATAGCAAATTTGAAAATACCTGATTTAGATAAAAAAGTATTCAAATATTTAGATAAATTAATTTTTAAAATTGGAAAAATTAAATAAAAAGAAGAATCCATTCCTATATTTTTTAAATTATTACTTTAAAAAATAATTAAACAGAATTGTAAATATATACCAAAGGCCTGCATGTCTACTTTGTTCCCCCATGCTTTCTTTCTTAATTGTTGTTGTGACCATTTGGTCAGTGGCCATTCTGTGTAGGCATCCAGGGTGCTTTTGCATAGGCCTGCACTTTTTCTTTGTTGTGGCCATGCCTCCTTGCTTGCTGTTAGACCATGTGGTCGGTGGCCATTTTGCGTAGCCAGCCAGTGTGCTTTTGCTATAGGCCTGTGGCCCAGATGTAGGTAAAATAGATTTACCGATTTTTAATTACCGAATTTTACCGATTCGGTAAATAAAAATCGGTAAATCTAAGGGGTGGATATGTAGGAACATCCAGATGTTCCTTTTACCGAATTGGTACAAATCTGTATTTACCGATTCGGTAAATACCGACCGGTAATGCCCATTCATTCCTATGGGCTGCAAAGCCCATAAGAATGAATGGGCATTACCGATTCGGTATTTACCGAATCGGTAAATACCGAATTCCACAAGGGTGCAGGGGGTGTCACTTTGACACCCTCTAGCACCCCCAAAAATGGTTTGGGGTGCCATGTGGCAGGCATACCTGCCCTAAGGGCAGGTCTGCCTGTCATATGACACAGGTGTGCATGCACACATGTGCATGCACACCGGAATCGGTATTTTACCATCAAATATATTTGATGGTAAAATACAGATTCGGTAAGGGTTGTGGGACTCTGAAGAGTCCCACCTAATATCAAAATTACCGAATAGGTATAAATACCGATTCGGTATTTTACAGAATCGGTAAATTTACCGATCGGTAAATTTACCGATTCTGTAAAATATCTGGCCCTACCTACCATTTACTAAATACCGGTCGGTAACGGCCAAAAATACCGATTTTCGGCCGTTACCGACCGACCTACATCGGGCCCCTAGTGCCTTCTTTGTTCTCCATGCCTTCTCGCTTGCTTGTTGTTGTGACCATGTGACTGGTGGGTATTTTGTGTAGGCAGCCAGTGTGCTTTTGCCATAAGCCTGCATGTCTTCTGTTTGATCCCCATGCTTTTTTGCTCAGTGTTATTGTTGCTGACTATGTGGCAGGCACTGGCCAGCAGCCCTTTTGTGTGTCCAGCCAGCTTGCCCCTTTGTCATAGGCTTGCTTGGATGGTTGAGATAGCAGTTTAATAAATTATATGCTTGAGGATAATTTCAGTTATTTATTAAAACATATATTACACTTATTTAAGTGTAAGTTTTTTTAATTTTGATATTTTTAATTAAAAAATGTATTGTAATTCTTTTTAGTTTTTTTAATTTGAATTTACAAAAATATTAATAATTTTTGTAATTTTCCCCCTATTTTTCTAACATTCAGCATCAACCACTTGTCGCTATAAGAATACAGTATATATACAATATAAGAATACAGCATGAAAGTGGATGTTGGTGTGGTTTTACGAATGGATACAATGTATTGTTTATCATTTATAATAACTTAAGTAACAACCCTAATGATATTGTTTATTTGTACTACTAATTAAACTGGAACAATGTAATGTTTCACTGATGTTCTTCTTGATTGTTTGCTTTTAGGTACACAGGAGAAGCAACACCACCCACAGTACTGCCAGACAAAAGACCTGTGCAAGACTACGCAGCACAGACATCTCTTCAGCTTGTGAAGCTAAGTGCCACTACCAACTGACAGCTTCAAGATGGTCCCAAAGAAAGGTGGCCAGTGGGGAGGAGAAGAAACAGATTTTCACCACAGGCGTGCTGACAAGAACCTTTTTCTGCAAACCTGTGTCTGCAGCACAAGACTCCAATGATCAAGCTGAAAGCAGCACTCCTGCATCAACAGCAGCACCCCAACCCAAGCCCAGTGTCAAGTCTTTCATTTTTTTCAAGACTCTAGAAACTTCACAACAAGCTTCTCCAGATAGCTTGTGGTATTCTAATTTATTTTCATGCTCTACTGGCAGCATCAATAAACGATGTAAAGTAATCCCTTTAATGTTATGTGCTGCCAACCCAGTTGGAGCAGTAACAACACAAGAGAGTGACGACTCAGTTATTTTCTGTAGATAACTTGCAATTGCTTTAATTAGAAAACTTTTTCCAGTTCCTGCTTCTCCACTCACGTACAGTCGGACAGGTTCAAATGACGTACATGAGCACTCTTTTTTCTCGTGATATAAACCATGCTCAATCTGTTCTGTCACTTGATCGTATATTTGTTTTTGCTCAACATTTAGTTGTTTTTCCAATTCTTTTAAGTTTATTATATCCTCTTGAGCTTGTTGCATTGCTGTTTCCACCTCATCCATGGCAGTTGCTGCTTCATTTTGAATAATTTGTTTTCCTAGTGGATCCTGACTCAACGAAACGAAGGAGAACTTTGGCTGTCTTGAGAACTGTCTCGAGCAATCTCTGCTGCAATTGTAGCTTCTTGCTGTATTTCGGCGTTCAACATTTTCAGATAATTAGTAAAAGCAGGACATTCTATAGTATTTTTAGTTGCGTTGAATGAATCTTCATAACTGTCAAAATCTCCAAATAGTTCCAGTTCTGTTCGCCATGGCTTAAAGAGTTGCAAAAGAGCTAAATAGTAAAATTCCCTTTTGTCAGCAGTTTCGCAACTCAGTTTTCGGTGATTAATCAAATGTCATTTTCTTTATTTCACTAAACATCCTTCAGATCCAATCACAGCATATACTCCTTTATTGATATCTTCTGTAATATTCCTCTTAAAAGTATAGCTTTGCAGTACTTCATAGAGACAAACGTTCTCAAGATTATTACTTTTATTTGGATAGTATGTATCCAACATATTTGTCTTCAAAATATCTGTACTGTCTGGTTCTCTCTTTGCTAAATACTCAATTTCTTGTACAGATTTCAAAACTCGGTTTCGTGTTCTTGCAAGACCTAAACTCACCCAAATGATTGTTCTAGATTTGGAGTATAGACTTGCAGATGATAAATGATCTGAACATTCATATGCTCTGATTTCGCCATGAGACAACATCTTCAAACTGTAGCTGCACAATTTCTTACTTAGGCTCTTTTCATGAGACATTTCTTCCCACATTTCCTTTAGTTCCGTCTTTTCAGATTTAGTAATGAAAGACGTTACATATCGAGCCACAGCAATGGAGTTGTCTGCAACATATTGAATATCCATGTTAGCATTCCACATGGACAAAATGACTGTGTTATAGTCATTTATGTATATTGACTCTTCATTTCTTTTTAAGTTGTAGGTATTTTTCGGTGATTTTCTTGTGACAGTATGTCGCAAAGATGACATAAAATTGTTCACTCTTCCTTTTGATAATACTGGACGTGGAAATGCAAATCGACATTTTGTGTAGAACTTAACCTTAGATTTGTACTTTTGACGACAGTATTTTCCACAACGATGGGTTTGAAACCGTAAGACTTGATGTCTTAAATTCTTTTCAACTGTACTTTTGGGTACAGCACATGTAGAATATTGTTCAATAAAATTCATCACTGTGTCATCTGAATCTGTTCCAAATTTGGGGGGATCTTTGATCCATAGCAGCATATGCATGTGAAGAGCACCTCTTGCTTGATACACCTTTCTCCAAAAGAAATCCAGAACCTCTCCAAGAGGAGGATTTTTTTTGTTTGCTATAAAATACATCATAGCTTCAAATCTATGATGAAAGTTCTCAATATTGATGAGGTTAGCATGGTATCAAATATAATGCTTGCCTTTGTGCATTTAAGAATGCAACAAATCCTTAAAACAGAGTATGATGTGTTATCTGGAGGCAAACACGTCATATTTTTGGAGATCTACTACAACTAACTCCTGTGAAAGGACAGCTAGTATTTAAAACAGTTACACATGAAGACACCAGAAAGTGCCTGGGAAGAATTGGAAATGTTAATATTTGGTCATATTTCAAATATTCAGAACTCATTACAAATATGCGACAGGCAAACAACACTGATTATAAAAGTATTCTTGAAGATATAAGAATTGGAAAAGTGAGTGAACACGGCAAAGAAGCTTTACAGGCACGATTACTTACAAATTTGTTTCCATACGAAAATATTCTCCCAGAGAATATATATAGAAAAATTGCAGAAAAAAAATCAGTGATATGCTTGATGCCAACTCTGCAAGAATGTTCAATATTCAATGAAAAAATGCTAAAGTTAGAAAATCCAGAAATTATAAAACTGGAAGCTATTGATAGAATAGAGCATGAAGGAGCTACTATTATTTTGTCTAAAAAGTTGAAGTCAAAATTGGATTCTTTAGAAAAATCAACATCTAAAACTGCTGATTTAGAAAAGAATCTGTATGCATGTATAAATTGTCGGATAATTTTACGATGTAATTTACATGTGGAAAGAGGTTTAGTAAATGGAGCAATGAGTAATGTTGTTGATTTTGTGAATTACCCAAATAGAGATGACATTGAATTTTTGAAAATCTAATTTGATGAAAATGAAGAAGTACAACAATTGAGTCATTGTTCAGCTCGATTTTTGCTTGTAAAAGATGTATATGTCCCCCGAGAACAGTTTCCTGTTTGTTTGGCATAAGCGGTAACTATTCATAAATCTCAATGTTTAAGTATAGATAGTGCTTTGGTGAATATTGGAATACTGGAAGTACTGTGTTTAAAGAGGGTATGGCATATGTTGCTTTATCTTTACCTGCTTTACCTGATTGATTTTGATGACACAAAGATTAGTGCAGATGTAAATTGTGTAAGAGAGTATAATAGGTTAAGAAGAGGACATGCTCCCAATTTACCTCAATATCCAGTATTTGAAAAGCGTGTGGTAAGTCGAAAAAGAAAATAGGAGACAAATTGTAGCGAGGTTGCAGAGAAAAGAAAAAAACTAGATCAACCAGTGATAGTAAGCAAAAAGAAAAAGGATCCTATCGAAGAGGTTGTTGGATTTCAGTTTGAAAACAGTTCTGGTGTAAAATGCTATGCTATTGTAGTGGTTAATGTTGGTTTTTTTCTTGAAACTTTACTACAACAAATTGTTGAAAATCGGTACAAAAGATTTTGTTGTTTGTTGAATTCTGTGTTTGAGAAATGTAGTAGTGATAAAACTAAAATAGAAAGTGTTTCTGATATCCGAAATGTTTTAGACATATGTTCTGGTTTAAATCAATTTTCACAGAATATTCAGCAAGATTGTCAGGAATTTCTAATGTATATGCTAGTTGTATTGCAAGATGAAGGTAAGGAAATTGAAAATCTTTTTGGCCTTTCTTATAAATGGCATCATGACTGTGACAATTGTTCGTTTTCAAGTAGTACTGAAATAGACACTGAAAGATTTATATATTTGACTTTACCAGACTGCAAATCAGTGTCTTTTAATAATCTAGTTAGAGAAGCAAATCAAAACATGGTCTGTACCCAATGTAACTCTCAAATGTTATCAACATTATTTATACAAAGATATGGACAGTATGTAATTTTAAAGGTGTAACAATGCAGACCTGATGGAAGAAAACTGACAACTTTAATAAAAAAATTGGTGGCTTCTCAACTATCAACATCAGGAAAAACTTTTGTAACTGTAGCAATTATTTTCCATGATGGTCCTTCTACAACATCAGGACATTACACAGCTTATTTAAAATGTACGAAAGGCTGGACTCATTGTAATGATACTCAATTGATTTTTAAACAACGTTTGCCTTATGACTTTCCAAATTCTTACCTAGTGTTTTTACAACCCAAATTTTAGGGAAAATATTTGGCCTGGGAAAATTACTGCTGTTAAGTAAGGGTAGTCTGGTGTTGAAAAGTACTTTGAGAGTGAGGGTGATGAGGTTCAAAAGATTCTTGTAGTTGACTAGAGGTAGTGTAAGTGTATCAGATAGTGGGTGATGTGGCTATCACAGGAGATAATGATCATCAGTGAGGCAAAGGTGTTTTAGATTTGTTGTAGTTGTTGGTGATGTTGCTGACATTTTTCATTCCCTTGTAGAGGTTTCTTTTAATGGTATACAGCTCCTTGGTAAGATAAAGGATGAGCAGAGTGTGATCGGCATACCAGATGATGTTGAGGTTCTGATAGCATGCTAGTTGTTTAAAGTTCTATGTACATGATAAATAGCATCGGGTGGAGGTATAACTATTGTTAGATGGTCCAAAAAATATTGGTGCTTTTGATTCAGAAGGTTGGGAAACGGACGATTAAGAGTACTATTAAGTAACTTCCAAACTAAGGATTTCACACGTACTATTTGGCCATGAGGAATGATATGTGAAACAACAAATGACTATTTTGGGTAAATGTTGTTAGCATATGTTTGTACATTACTTTATTTAGAGTGTATAAGAAAGAAGGAATAATGTTTTGTTACTTTGTGATTGTTGGTAATATCCCTTACTTACGTAAAAAATTGCTATTCGAAAAAGACATTTAAGATATGTTTTTTTCTAATTGTTACATTCTTAATGAAAATGTTGAATGGGTTTTTAAAGACAATCTTATTGACTGTCTTTTTTTTTGCCTGCTGTTATACGATGAGTACTATTGAACTCGCTGTTTTCAGTGAAATTAAATTTATTCTATGAACAGCAAAATAAAATACATAACATATTGTATATATTATTTTGTATTGTGAAATATATATAACTCAATTTTTTCTTCTCTTCCACAGACACTATATTTATTAAAAATAGATTATTAACTTTTCATTACTTATAAGGTGAGTATGAGAAACAAAAAATACTTTCTCATCACTCTCTTACTTCTCTTAACCTTTTTCACTTTCTTCACTTTGTCACTTACTCCACTTCCTTAGCTCATGTTACTCTCCTTCCCTCACTCTCTTTACTCCCCTTAATTCACCTTTACACTCCTTCTCTCCCCACCAGTACCCTTTCCCTTACCCTCACTTACCTTCTCCTGCTTCCTCCTTCCTCTCTGTGACTCTCAGTTCTCTTTTCTTTCTTCCTCCATCACTACCCTTCTTTTGCTCTATCCCTCACTCTTTTCTGTCTCCCCCTCACTCTCTTTCCTTCACACCATCCCTCACTCACTTTCAGTCACTCCCCTTCTCTTATTACCACACACTTCCTTTTGCTCACTCCCCTTCCTTCATTCCCTCCCTCATTCCCCTTTCCTCCATCTGTCTTTAAGTGTCTTCCTCTTTCTCAGTCACTATAACTGCCTCACTCTCTCACAGTGCCTCACTCTCCCTCTCTTTCTCTCTTTCACTGTCTCCCTCTCTCTCCACCAATCTTCCTTTTCTTTCCTCTCTTTTTCCATAAAGTCTTCTCTCTCACTCACTACTTTTTCCTCTATCTTAATATGCTTCTTTTTCCGTCACTGTCACTGCCCTTCACTCAATCTCACTCCTCTTCTCATACTTCATATTCTTCTCTCTGTGCATCACTCCTATTCTCTTTCACCTGCTTCCATTCTCTCACTCCCCCTTACTCTCTATCCCTCACTCCATCCGTCAATCCTCTTCCCTTACTTCCCTTACCTCATTCACTTTTGCTAACTCCCATTCGTTTAGTCCCCCACTCCCCCATTTCTCTCTCCCTCTCTTCCTCTGTCTCACTCAGTCTAACTACCTCACTCCCTCTCAGTCGCTTGCTCTCCCTCTCTTTCTCTCTTACTCTCTCTCTCTCCCTCACCCTTACTGTCTTTCTATTTCTGTTTCCTTCTCTCCTACTTTATCCCTCAGTCTCCTTTCCTCTCTCTTAATATCCTTTCTTCTCTCTCATTCCCCTTTTGTCACCCTCATACCCCTTCTCTCACTGATACTGCCTTTCACTCACCCTCAGTACTTTTCCTTCACTCACCTACCCTCACTCCCCTTCCTTCACTCCTCTTTGCTCACTCCCTCGCTTCAGCTCACTTACTCCCGTTTGTTTATTCCTTCCCTCACTGTTTTTCATCCATTTTTCTCTCCCTGTCTCCCTCTGTCTCCCTCACTCTCACTGGCTCACTCCTTCTCAGTTCCTTGCTCTCCCTCTCTCTCACTCTGTCCCTCTCTCTCCCTTACCCTTAAACTCCTTTCCTCTCTCTTTATTTCACTCCTCCTTTCTTCCTCACTCATTTTCACTCTCTCTTAATTTTGTTCCTTCTTTCTCATTCATCTTCCCTCACCCTCATACTCCTTTCCTAACTGTCACTGCCCTTCACTCACCATCACTCCCTTTCCCCCTCTGCACTTTATCCTATCGGTATTTCTCACCCCTTCACTTTCCTGCTCCCTTTTCCTCACCCCCCTTGCTCTGCTTCTCTCACTCCCCTTTCCTCACTCTCCTTCCTTTGCTCCTCTTTTGTCACTCCCTCACTCCATCTCACTTACTCCCCTTTGTTCACTCCCTCACTCACTTTTTTTCATCCATGTTTCTCTCCCTGTCTCTCTCTGTCTCACTCACTCTAACTGCCTCACTCCTTCTCAGTTCCTTGCTCTCCCTCTCTCTCATTCTGTCCCTCTCTCTCCCTTACCCTTAAACTCCTTTCCTCTCTCTTTATATCACTCCTCCTCTCTTCGTCACTCATTTTCCCTCTCTCCTAATTTTTTTCCTTCTTTCTCATTCATCTTCCCTCACCCTCATACTCCTTCCCTAACAGTCACTGCCCTTCACTCACCATCACTCCCTTCCCCCTCTCCACTTCCTCCTGTCTGTATTTCTCACCCTTTCACTTTCCCGTTCCCTTTTCCTCACTCCCCCTCGCTCTCCTTCTCTCACTGTGTAGTGTAGTTCCTATTATCCCAATAGGCTCTGCGCATTGGAATAATACCTTCAATAGTATAGGCCTAGACCAGACGTTAACTAGGTCTACTACTGTCGATATTAGACTTAAAGTTTTGGGTTTGCCAGCTAGCTCAGAGTTCACTAGAAACTTTCTCGAATAGGCAAGGAGGAGTTGAACCTCCCTGGATAGACAAGAAGGGATTTAGTTTCTGACAACCATAGAACATGACAACTTTGCTCTCCCCTAATCAAGAGTGTATCTCGAGAGTCGTGTGAACAAAAGGCAATCTATTTTACTCAGTCAGTACGTGCATTCTTAGTCTCATCAGATTGTAGAGAAAAGGAAGAGACGGGCGTGTTCAATAAAAGATGTTATTTATTGATCAGTCTCTTTTCTCATACAAGAGAAATGGATCGATATTATTGCAATACTTATAGTTAAGTAAAGTGCATACATTAAAAGCAGAAGTATAAAATAATACTGTAAAAACATTGATATGGTTTCTAAGCCATATGAAGGTTTAAAATGAATAAAATATATTACATACACATATACATTTGACTAATCGTACTCAACTGGTGTTTCTAACTACGCCTACCCCGTGTACCTGACCTAAGCCTAATACGTGGGCGGGAATAGAAAGTTACAGTTTAAGTTAAGTTTGTTTTGCCAAGTGACTGACTAAAGAATTCTCTGCGAGGGGTTATTCAGTTCTGTACCTGGAATCTAGGATGGATGAGGGATGGTATCTCTCGTCTCTGGTCTCGATATTCCAGGCTGCCTGCGAGGGCTACCCGGAAGCGCCGGAGCTGGATTTCTCGGCAGGAGAAATAGGCAGCTTCTCGTCCTCAGCGCGTCAAGAAGGCGGGGCTGCGCCAGCGGGGTCTGATCTGCTCTGGGCTTCGGCAAGTCTGGCTGCTCCGTTCTCGTCACCACCGCGTGTCTTTGCATAGGGCAATATCGGTAATATTTATACCTTTAAGGTGCCGAGATTGACGTAAGGATGGACATAGATACGTCAATAAAGATGTCATACGACCAGGTCGTTAGCACATTCTTTTGCTGAAGTTCTCGGTGAAATCAAAACAATGGCCGCAGGGTTTTTCCCAGGTTGTCATAGGTTTGATTTGTTTTGAGAACTTCGTATGCCTTATCAGGGGCTGGAGGAATATCGCTTGTCTAATTAGATGGCAAGCGTTATGACCTAATCAGATAACACGTTCCTGTGCCGTAGTGTGGCTTTATCAGATAACGGTTCCTGCATCATGGGGGTTTTCTGCCTCATGGGATGGCTGCTAGTTAACTTGTTAGTTTGTTAACCAGAATAGGGTCAGGAATAGGGGGATCGATACAGAACCTATAGGAATACATCACACCCACTCCACGCTAACTATGGACATATTTACTAATCTATGCATAGTAAAACATACTGTAGAGTATCGTGTATACCTTACCACCCCAAAATACATAAATGCATTTTTAAATTATCAAATATACGGAAAAAAACAGTCACATGTATTGTATGCACTCAAGCTGCAGAATAATGCTAAAGTAATCACGCATATCTATACATTATCACTAATTTGTATATGAGAATTTACACATGAAATGGCCCTTAATACAGAAAAAAGTTTCGAGACCATTTCATCACAGAATAAAATATTTATGAACATACTAGCGGGCAGCTAATGTCTATAAGCTATCTAAAATTAGAAATTTTAGTTCTCTAAGAATAGTTCTTACTTTAAGCAGAAGATAGTGTCCCGAAAAATATGCAAACATATTTTGGGGCTGCTGAAAAAATTGCTGTCCGTGAACTGGAGGGAAAATTGTTCATGGTATTTTGCTTTTCTAGTTGAAGGTCAAATTCAGGGAACGCCGTGTACGAGCTTGCTCAAAAGTCTCTATTTCTGCTCTGGTGAGAACATCATATCATTTAGACTCTCGAAAAAGTTGTCAACAGCTTCCTGGGAGAGTTCCACTAACTCGGAAATAGGTGTAACCATGCATTCGTGCGCATGATTGTCTCCATTGACATTTTGATTTGGATTGCTGACAGAAGGTCGTACCTGATCGATGCTGCTTTCATCTTGAACTTCACTACCCCTTAATCGTAGTGGTGAAGCTTCCACGAATGCCGTCATCAGGATTGGTAGCCGTTGAGGGCAGCACAAAGCATGAGCCTTTGTTGCACTCAACAATGTTTCTGCATCTATTAGCGCATCCGATTGTAGCGTCAGACAGGTGTCTAACACACATTCTTCTCCGCATAGCAGGCACCTTAATACAGGTAAAACACATCGTTGCCACATTGGTCGAAATGAAAGAAACCAAGTCATGTTCAGGTCTCTAAGCCGGGATAGTCCCAGGATTTTTTATATCCGGTCCCGGTATCCAATGGCTAGGATTGTTTCTTCCCTTGTCGCAGGTGTTCTGTCTGTGACATGGTTTGCCATAACGAAATATAAGGACTAGGAATAGGATTCCTGCAATCAGTCCTAAAATGAGGGTAAGTCCGCCAAAAATCGAATGGACGAAATCTGGAAAAATACCCAGTATGGCTTTGAATGGTGTTAATGCCATCGAAAATACTGTCTTAAATACTTTTGAGACTCCACTGGTATCAGAAATATTTAAGATTTCATTCAGGATTTCTGCGAAATGTATGGGGGAATTAGTTGATAACAATGAATGTATCTCTGCAGTCGTCCTTGCGACTTGGAGATCATACGTTTCTTTTGATGACGTGAGCCTTGTCGGCGTCTGAAGAAGCACTGTTTTCATTCTGCTTAAAGTATCTATTCGAATAGAAGTAATTTTCAAGTTGGGCCATGCCCTTGCCTCCCTGTCTGGAAAGGAGCTGGGGAACAATAAGCGTCCACAGCACTTGACCTTCGCAGTCGTAGTTACGAGATAAGGAGTCCCGGGCATAAGACTACAACATCTGCGATCTACAATTAGAATGTAACTCCCATTATAGAGTCTTTGAAAGAATGGTTCTATCTCTGTTGCAGGTGCGCCTTGCTGGTGACATGAAAGGTTATTTGAGTTCCCTTCACAGGCTCCATGCAAACTAATTCCGTTACACAGAAGTGTACCGCTTAGTGACATCGCACAATTATTGCCACTAAGAAACACTTTCTATCCTTTATTACTGACACATGCATGTGAATAGGGCAAGTTCCATGTTGTTTTAATGTACCCTTTTCCCAGCTTTTCGTACATGCCAGCCTGTATATATTTTTGGCAGTATTGAAACCTGAAGGTTGATATTGGAATATTAATTATCCCATGTATTATCCATTCACTGACAGGTCGTTCTGACATTGTCACTGGTAATCTTTCGAGTTTCTCAATGCTCAGGATTGTATAATCAGCACCCTTTTGTGCCATACTGATCTGTCTATCAGTAAGGTTAAAGATATGGAATAGTGACGTTGTGTTGATTAAACGCCAAGGCACATAGCCTGAACGCATATTTTGTAACGTCCAGCCAAGCTGTACAATAGAACGCAATTGGGACTGACCGTGTTGTAATAACAGTAAGTCTTGCGATAATATGTCGATTGCTGAAGACACAATGCTGTCCAAAGAAAAAATTCTGGAGGACAGAGTCATTGACCCATTGTCCACTACAGAAAGTGATTTTTCCAAATTAATACGGTCAATTTCCCGTATTCTCTCTGCTGTTTCAATTTGAATCACCTTCCAGGCCTCGTTGTATGCTGCATATACAGAGGCTGCTATGAAACGCTTTTGACGCTGTTTGCGTGGTCCCATAGTGAAATCACGCAAGTCAGCACCATCAGTAAGTAAAGTTAGGTGTTGCTTAATTTCTGCCAGTGTGGAAGTTTGCAGCCATTGAAGGCATAATTTGCCCACACTGTAGGTGGTTATTATCCCTGGGTGATGTCTTTGGGGATATCTAGGGTCTGGCCTGGTCATTTTGAACCCCTGTGTTTTGTTCAGGAATCTGTCTTGACAGTTATTATTATCTGTGGGCCAGATCAACCACTGTTTCCAATCTGGATGTGTTCTGTTTTGGTTTAATACATAATTTACGTCTATCTCTTCATCTGTAGAGCTATTGCTGTTCATTGTTGGTTTTGGAATAGACGGTTTATTTAAGTCTTTGATTTTGGCTAGGCCAAGACAGGTGGTTTGTTGAACAGTGTCATTTAAAAATATAATTTGTTCTGGGATCATGCAGGCTCTAAACAAAGATTCTATACCCTGAACTTGCCATTCTTTTGTGCCCCAAACACTTTTCAATTCAACATTTTTGTCCCAATAATCAAAACCAAAAGTATTCATTTGTTCAAAGAATGAGTCTGAATATATCAATTTCGTGTTTGTTATCATGGTCTTTGTCCCTGTCTTATTTGACAATTTAAAATAAAATGTTTCAGCATTACTTATGTTAAAACCTGAAAAGTATGAATATTTGTCGTAAACGGTTCTTGAGCTTCCTTTTGGAGGGGTTGCACAATGTTCCCATTGATTATAATTTAAAACATTTCTAGGTTGTGCAGATCTATGTAGAAAATGGTTACCATAGTGGTGGTAGCAATACATACTACCATAATTTGTAGAACCCTGCAAATAATCATGTTTGGTAAATTTAGCAGACATTACTAAGTCAGACATCATGTTATTTATACTTTCGAAGTCCCAATCATCAGCAAATGAGCTTGGTTTTACAAAGTCACTCAATGAGATCTTAATTTGGTGTGGATATTTCAGGATTTCAACCGGACCATAGATTTCGTAGTCAGTGTTGTCCCATGCTACCCCACCCGGTATAGGATTGGCTGTGAAGTTGACTGAAGAAAGTTCTCTTTTCTCGACGTGTGAAGATGTGTGTGGTTTGAGGATCAAGTTGATTTTCTGACTTGCTGTGTCCATTTTAGCATATTTTCCCTCAATGAAGCGTCCCAAAGTTAGTATCATGATGAGCCAAAGTATGAGGATAAATGCACCAAAACCCACCCAAAATTCGATCCATGGAGAAATTAGATATGTTTCTTTCAGTTGTTTCAAAAGTTCTTTAGCTTTATCTTTAAAGGTTTTTGATGATGGCTGTGTCTTTGATTCAGTGAAGCCTTCAGAGGAATCATCGAAGTTTATGAAGTAGCCGGATGCAGATCTGTCAATTGTTCCAATTGCTTCAGGATTACTGTTCCTTGCATTATCATTTGGTACTTCATTATAGATTGGTGTGTCTCTGCTAAATGTTTTTATTTGGGTTTTCAGAGGTCTAAGTTCCATTGCATTGTTGCATAGTCCTTGTTGTTCTTCTGTAGGCGTTTCGAATGTGATTAGCCTCTTTGTTAGGACCTCTGTACTGGTAGCAAACCTTGGTGTTCTGCTACTTATGGGGAGTCCACTTGGCCTACTATTTGTTATCGGCCACATGATTGTGGTTTTACCAGGTCGATGGATACAACTCGGTTCTCCTTTTTACCAGCAAGCGGCGGTAGTACAACTGATCTTGTCCCGTTGACAGACAAGACAGGAACTGCTTTTCTGTAAGAAGGCCCAAATTCCTTCTTTACCGCGATCTTTTCTCTGACTAGATCCCCGACTTTTGGAATCCAGACAGGTCTTGCCGGGACAGGTGGTGGTTCTTCAGTGGTTGTTGGCTGTTGTTTCAACTTTATGTTGCTCAGGTCTTTTCTTGTTTCATTCAAGTCCTGCAAAATAGCCAAACGGTCTTTGATATCAAAGCTTTTTTCCTTCACCACTGAAGTTTGACTGTCAAGGTCAGAGATTAACATCCTAGTTCCAAATAATAATTCGTACGGACTGAATCCCTTCAGAGAATTTCTTGGCAAGTTATTTAGACTACGTTGGACACATATTAGATGTTTGACCCACCCAGCTCCCGAACCTAATATCCTTTCTGTTATAGATAGCTTTATGCCTTGGTTTTTTCTTTACACCATCCCGTATCCCTCAGGAAGGAAGTGAGAAGATTCCCGCTGTGATATGCTCATTTGGCCATGTTTCCCCTCAGGCTGGAGGGCTAGAGTGAAAACAATGGTCAAACGTAGCATGCTCTTAGCGTATATGCCATTTAGACTCGCAAATCTTTGTATAACAGTCCAGACGTCAGCCGAGTGCCGGTGATCTACATTATAAGTGGAAACTAGCCTGTATATGTTAATCGCAAGCCTTGCTTTTTACTGTTGATTTTTTCTGGAGTGAAACGACACGGTATTACACCGTTTCTCTCACCACTGCGATTCCTGTTGCAGTTTGGGCAGTTTTTTACAAACATGGTGTGATGCAGGCTCATGCCTGGCCACCAGTACCTTGATTTTAATTCTTCCAGAGAATCTTTTAGTTTGAGGTGTCTGAGACCCTCGCCCATATGTGCGTCTGCGATTAACAAGTTTCTCCTGTCCATGTTTGGAATCACTCTATCCCCCACTCCAGGGATTCGAGCAAAAGGGACGGAGTTTGCATCGATTATGTATGTATAATTGAGTGGATAGTTGATCGGTAGCGCTGAGCAGTCGCCTTTTAATGACGTTTTACCCGCCAGCACTGTTTCACTGTCAATATACTTCACTGTACGCTTTTTTCGAACTACGGAAGCCGATTTAGTTGCTACCGCTGTGGCTGTCTCAGCCAATGAATTCCCTGCAACGTGAACGCCATCACGCTGATGACTCAGTGAGTGTGTCACGTGAGTCTTTGGTAGTTCTTTTTGTAAAAGAGCTATTTGTTCCCAGAGCAGTTTCTGCTTTATTGTTGCATCTGTGTCATCTTTGTAACCGTTTTGAATCCATGTCTGCAAATCGTTGTTATATGATTTGACGCAGTAATATGAATCGGACACTATAAGTGTCGGGAATTCGCGATCCGCATTATCTAGCGCCATTTTCAATGCTATTATTTCAGTCTGTTGTTCTGAATTAGTTTCTACTGAGTGTGTTTTTGTTAATAGAGGTTTTAGTTTACCTCCGCGCCACACTTCTTTTGTAATCTCACATGTGGGGTTGTATGCTTGTTCTCCCCAAACGGAGGGTTGAGCATGTCCGTCTGTATAGATTACACAAGCGTATTGTCGTAAGGGAAGAATGTCGATTGGCAGAGGGAATGTTCTTTCATAGTCTAGATTTTTTAGTTCCTCTAGTTCTGGATCAAAGTAGTAGTATACTTTGTCCGTTGTAATGGAATTCACCCATTGTATCCATTCCGGATTCAATGTTGTTGTTGGTAAATTACATGGTGTTGTTAATGCCTCAAAGGCTGATTCTGCTGTTCTGACTGTGATACGTCTACCGTCTGCTTGATCTTTTTCTCTAGCTATTGCGGTTTGAACTGCATGAACAATTTTTTCTTTAATGCTGAATTTCTGTTCAGCTTCTGTGTACAAGTGTGATTTGAATGCAATTGGTACCTTTTCTCCCTCGTTAGAGGTCAGGTATGTGAATCCGCATCTCCCTGGGATGACTCGAATCACAAGATTGCGTGTGTTATCACGTGTTTCTAATTTTGTTTTAATTAACATGTCTGTTTGTAAGGATCTCAGAATTTCTGTGTGTATTTGAGTCCAATTGGTTCTTTTAAAATCTGGTTTTATTAGATCATAAAGGGGTTTGACCCTTTCTGCGTAATTTGCAATGTATGTTCTTCCGAAATTTAGGAAGCCTAGAATTGACTGTAGGTTTTTTAGTGTTCTAGGTGCTTGGAGTACGGCACATTTCTCTAGAAAATTGTCAGCCAGGCTTTTGCCTTCACTTGATAATTCATATCCTAAGAACAGGACTGTCAGATGGGCAATTCTGGATTTTTTAAAGTTGAATTTGTAACCCTCTGCTGCGAACCCAAGTATTATGGTGTTCACTCTCTTCAAGTGAGTCTCCAAGTCATCATCTGTTAAGTATATGTCGTCGACATACGATAATGCTTCGTCATCATATGTTTGTAGTAATTCTGTTACTCTCACTGAGAATACTCCCGGGCTGTTCTTGTACCCCTGGGCTAACCGACAAAATTGTTTTTGAGTGCCATTTATTGAAAACGCAGACAAATATCTGCTCTCTGGTGCTATGTTTTGACAAAAGAATCCATTAGAGATGTCTAATGTTGTTTTGTATTTTTTGCGCACTATGTTATTCATTAGTGCAGCACTATGCGAGTTTTGCACTGCAAAAGTTTTGCAACATGAGTTAAGGTGTCGGTAATCCAAAACTAGACGATATGAATTGTCTGGTTTAGAGACCGGAAACAAAGGGTTGTTCATTTGTGAGGTGCAAGTTTCAATCACCCCCTGGTATTCTAGCTGATCTAGGATTTCTTTTACCTGTTTTTTAGCTTCTTGCTTAATTGGGTACTGCCTCTGTGCAGTAGGTTGTGATTTTAACTGGATTTTGTGGGAAGGAGAGTCCTCATCCCATCCTACGTGATTTTTATATAAAGCAGGAGCTAGAGCTACTGCCCACTTTCTAGCAAGTGTATTGTTTTTATGAATTGGGATATGATTTGAGAAGGCAGGCATAATTATTTCTTCGCCATGAGGGCACTCCCTGACAAACTCTGGTGGCCAGTCTTTTTCAGCTAGAAGGATGTCATAGCCCTTGGAGAGATTATCCCAAAATAGTCCCCTTATTTTTCTAGTCTTATCCCCCTCTATACGTAAAGTTATTTCATATATTTTGTGAGGTTTGCTAACTCTGGTGTCTGCAGTTTCCACTTGAAGATATTCATTCGTGTCCACTGTCTCCAGATGATTCATAAGGACTTTGCGAGCTATGCTCACTTCTGCTGCGCTGTCTAGCATTGTCTGAGCCCATTCTCTGTTTTTCAGTTGTGTCCTCAGTATTCTCGGCATTGTTAACTACCTTGATACTGGCTACCTTCTTTTTTGGAAATTGTAGTTTCTTTTTTAGATGAGCAGGTTCCTTGTCTTTGGACTTGGCGTGCTCTTCTCTTTGTTCTGATCGTCCTCTTCTTTCCGATTTCTGCGAGGAAGTCTGAAAAGATTGAGAGGGACGTGTATCAATGTCTTGATATCTATCAGGCTTCTTTATATTATCCCTATTACTAAGGTTATATCTTTTCCCAGAGGGGTCACTCTGGGGTGACCTGTGTCTTTGGTTCGGAGATTTTTCTCTTCGCCTAGGAGACCTTCCTCTGGACTGGAATTTCTTTTCTTTAGGATTGGATTGTTTGTTTCCATCCCAGCTCTTTTTCTGTGATGTTGAATTATTATAAAAAAAAAAATGTTCAGGACTTTCAATCAGTTGTGGTTTTACTGGTATTCCACCTAAACTATCTCTACCTAGTTCCTCATAGGATTTTTCTATGATTCTGGCAATTTCAGCTGGTTGGTCTGCTATATCTGTCTCCTTTAACCTCTGGCGGATCGCCACGTTTGCTGCTTCTCCCTCTATGTTGGCTAATATTATAGCCGAGACCTGCTTGAAGTCTTTTAGTAGTTTCATACCAAGAGTTAAAGCGGGTTCTGGACCATATTCGTCTTGAATTTGTTTTAGCACATCTGGTATTACCGAAATGGATGGAACACCGTGCGTTTTTGTGTAGATGGAAGCAAAGACTGTACCCCAAGTGTCACAGTCCTCAATGTGTGGTGCGATTCCCATTGGAAGACAGATAGTCAGAATCCTGTGTTTTTCTAACGGGGTGGTGTCTGGAAACACAGCCTCTATTTGGGTGATTTTTTGTGCTAACCAGAATGGTATTTGTTCCCGTTTAGCTGGTACTTTACCTAGGCAGGATTGTATGTTCTGTGGTGTAATTTTATTTGTGTTCCCCTGGTGAGGGGTCAGCTGTGGAATTTTAATTGCTGGCTGAATTGTTGAAGTCCGCATCACATATTGGACTAATTGTCTATGTATTTTTATTAATTGTTTTAGTTGTACTAAAAGATCTGCTGCAGGCATTCTTTCGATGTCTGGATGTGGTGTGTATCCGGCTAGGACCGGCCACATTGCTCCTGGTCTACCTAAAGGACCGAGCCTGGTGATGTGATTATTATGTTTTAGGGCGCCATTAAATAAGAGCAAATGCTCTTGAAATTTAAGTGGTACTTCCACCTCCTCGAAAGGAGTGTACATTTCAGGAGGTTCCTCTATTTTGTAATAGTGGAAGTACTTTGTTACAGCATTTGCTGCTGGAAAATGTATCCATGAATAGTATACCTCTGTCTGCCGATATTCGTGTGCCTCAATTACGAATATTTACAACAAGGGGTGGTGAGGGACAGAGTCTCTGAATTAAGCAGAATACTCTCACCCAGTGCACCAACAGGATTCAAGCAAGCCGGGCCGAAGACGGCTGGAATGCCAGAAACCGGTCCCCGGAAGCTTGTTTCCTTCCCAGTGTAAGAATTGGCTTTTGTAGTCTGGTCTGCCCTGTTCCCATGATGCACTGGGCCAGGGACAGACTAATTTGCATACAGCCAGGTTCTGAAACTGGGATGGTGCAATGAGCTAAAAAACGGTGTTGGATCCAGCCCTGATCTCTTGACTGGGTGAGAGTATTCTGCTTAATTCAGAGACTCTGTCCATCACCACCCCTTGTTGTAAATATTTTTGTCCACCCTAAGCGTGGAAGGGTATACTCAGATGTGAGTCCCTTGCTCATTGCACCAACAGGATTCAAGCAAGCCGGGCCGAAGACGGCTGGAATGCCAGAAACCGGTCCCCGGAAGCTTGTTTCCTTCCCAGTGTAAGAATTGGCTTTTGTAGTCTGGTCTGCCCTGTTCCCATGATGCACTGGGCCAGGGACAGACTAATTTGCATACAGCCAGGTTCTGAAACTGGGATGGTGCAATGAGCTAAAAAACGGTGTTGGATCCAGCCCTGATCTCTTGACTGGGTGAGAGTATTCTGCTTAATTCAGAGACTCTGTCCATCACCACCCCTTGTTGTAAATATTTTTGTCCACCCTAAGCGTGGAAGGGTATACTCAGATGTGAGTCCCTTGCTCATTGCACCAACAGGATTCAAGCAAGCCGGGCCGAAGACGGCTGGAATGCCAGAAACCGGTCCCCGGAAGCTTGTTTCCTTCCCAGTGTAAGGATTGGCTTTTGTAGTCTGGTCTGCCCTGTTCCCATGATGCACTGGGCCAGGGACAGACTAATTTTCATACAGCCAGGTTCTGAAACTGGGATGGTGCAATGAGCTAAAAAACGGTGTTGGATCCAGCCCTGATCTCTTGACTGGGTGAGAGTATTCTGCTTAATTCAGAGACTCTGTCCATCACCACCCCTTGTTGTAAATATTTTTGTCCACCCTAAGCGTGGAAGGGTATACTCAGATGTGAGTCCCTTGCTCATTGCACCAACAGGATTCAAGCAAGCCGGGCCGAAGACGGCTGGAATGCCAGAAACCGGTCCCCGGAAGCTTGTTTCCTTCCCAGTGTAAGAATTGGCTTTTGTAGTCTGGTCTGCCCTGTTCCCATGATGCACTGGGCCAGGGACAGACTAATTTGCATACAGCCAGGTTCTGAAACTGGGATGGTGCAATGAGCTAAAAAACGGTGTTGGATCCAGCCCTGATCTCTTGACTGGGTGAGAGTATTCTGCTTAATTCAGAGACTCTGTCCATCACCACCCCTTGTTGTAAATATTTTTGTCCACCCTAAGCGTGGAAGGGTATACTCAGATGTGAGTCCCTTGCTCATTGCACCAACAGGATTCAAGCAAGCCGGGCCGAAGACAGCTGGAATGCCAGAAACCGGTCCCCGGAAGCTTGTTTCCTTCCCAGTGTAAGAATTGGCTTTTGTAGTCTGGTCTGCCCTGTTCCCATGATGCACTGGGCCAGGGACAGACTAATTTGCATACAGCCAGGTTCTGAAACTGGGATGGTGCAATGAGCTAAAAAACGGTGTTGGATCCAGCCCTGATCTCTTGACTGGGTGAGAGTATTCTGCTTAATTCAGAGACTCTGTCCATCACCACCCCTTGTTGTATATATATATATATATATATATATTCAATTACGAATATGACTGTGCCACCTCTAGGTGTCAGTCCATTTTCTATAAGTTTTAAGGTTATAGATTTCCTTTTGATGACCGGGATGAGTATTATATCCTGGTCAGCTTCTTCTAGTGCAGTATCAGCTTCTGCTATTTCAGCTGCTAATCTAACTGCCTCTCTTTCATCATCATTGTCTACCATTTTACCGACAGGATGGTTATTTTGTTTGTTTGCAGATCAGGTTTCTTATGGAAACAAAGATTAGATACACAATATTTTGGAACTGTTTTATCCTTCAACGTTGACTAAACCAAGTACCATACATAGGAGTTTCCTCCTGCGAGGTTTGGCGGATATTACCTTTTACCCACTCCAGACGTCTTTGGAGTATTATGGGAAAAAGGGGTCTGAGTGAGAAATCACGACTGAGTTACTCTAAATGTCTTACGTTAGTTTTATCGCCCTTCCAAACACGTTGGGCGCCATGTAGTGTAGTTCCTATTATCCCAATAGGCTCTGCGCATTGGAATAATACCTTCAATAGTATAGGCCTAGACCAGACGTTAACTAGGCCTATACTATTGAAGGTATTATTCCAATGCGCAGAGCCTATTGGGATAATAGGAACTACACTACAACTGCATTCCTTACTCCCCTTCTCTCACTCCCCTTTTCTAACTCCCTACATACCCTCACTCCACTTCTCTCTCCCTCACTCCCCATTTCTCACGTTCTCTTACTCCCCTTTTCTCATCCTCATACCCCTTCCCTCACCGTCACCCCACTTCTCTTACCTTCACTCCCTTTACTCTGCTCTACTTCTCCCTCTCCATCTCTTACTTCAAAAAAAGTATGACACAGTATATAAGAGATATAGCTCTTCTTGGAGAAGTGAAGTTAGTTCTGAAAAGAACTGGTTTTTTTGTCTTTTTTGTTTTGAAATTTATTTTTATTTTTTGAACAGTTTTATATTTTGTTTTTTGTTTTTTTGGTAACAAAAACATAAACAGATAACGAAAAACTGTTCAACAGGAACAAAAAAATAAATAATTAAGGGCTGCGGCATGTGTGCTGTCTAATCTTCATGTCTATTAAGTCCACACTCTGCTCTCCATAGCACAATATCCCATTGCAGAAATTGCATCTAATGTGCACTTTTGCAAAATTCGGCCGGATGTCAAGCGCTCTTGTGGATGGAGATGGTAATGATGAAGACGTACTAGGGACAGCAGGTGGAGGATTGTCCCTCAAATGCTGAGTTGAAGCTCTAGCATAATTGTTCGGATGGATGTTCTTTAAATGCCGCATCATTGTGTGGATGCTGAAGGAGTAGTGCTTGGTGGGATCTCCTCTTGATAGAACAAATCCACAGATGTTACAAGTCACCTTTGGGGCATTCACTTTTTTTTGCCCTTCAGGGTATGAAAAAAAACTCCAAATGAATGACACCTTTGTCTTCTTTACCTTTGCTTGTTCAGGTAAGTACTCGACTTCTGAGTCAGAAGAATCCTGTGGCTGCTGTTCTGCCATTTTTGAAATATTGGAGAAAAATACAGAAGGTGCTCCTCTCAAAGAAGTGAAACAGGTTGTGAGGGAAGTGGGTGGGGTTTTTGAAGATTTGGAAAAGAAACTACTATAAACCAATCAAAAGTGTTGTTTTCAAGTCACATGACTTTACGTGCGCGCATGGGTGCGCGCACGTTGCGCGACCGCCGCATATGAATGACGTTTTACCCGATTTTCATAAATACTTTAAAAAATGTAAAAAGGAGGCAGGGTAGAGACTCCCTGACCCCCTAGGCCTTCTCAGGGGTCCCTGAAGGACCCCGAAGGGCAAAAAAACATTTTTTTTTTAAAATAAACGCGAGGTGCGTGCACGTTGCTCGTACCCCCGAGGCAAAAGTGAGTCAAAAACAATAGTGGAAAATGTGAAAAGGGGGCAGGGTAGAGACTCCCTGGCCCCTAGGCTTTCTCAGGGGGGCCGTGAAGGACCCCGAAGGGCAAAAAAAACATTTTGTTTTTAAAAACCCACGAGGTGCGCGCACGTTGCACGCACCCCGAGGCAGAAGTGAGTCAAAAAAATTGTGGAAAACAGGAAAAGAGGGCAGGGTAGAGACTCCCGGACCCCCTAGGCCTTCTCAGGGGGTCCCTAAAGGACCCTGAAGGGCAAAAAAATATATATGACATTTTTTTAAAAATAGCGAGGTGCGCGCACGTTGCGCGCACGTTAGAAAAAAATATACATTAAATAACAAATTTGAGTGCTTATACTTTGATTGAAGATGTAGACTATACAGTTCAACTTTATCCAAATCAGAAAAAGTAGCTGTGCCGTTGCATATTACAGGATACAGTCAATGTATTACAACATACAAATGCAATTTGTGGAAAAATAAATATATAAAAAATATAAAAATTGATACAGAAATTAGCATTTTAAAAACCTTTGAAATTCACTTAAAAAAACATAGGTTTCACACACGTCATAGTTAGGAATTAGCATTTAAAAAACCTTGCAAATTCACTGAAAAAACCATAGGTTTTACACTCGTTATAGTTAGGAATTAGTATTTAAAAAACTTTGTAAAATCACTGAAAAAAACATACATTTCACACACGTTACAATTAGCTGGACATTTCACTCAAACAAAACCATTGAAATTCCCCTGTTATAGTTAGTTCAGCTAACTATAACTTGCGCGCCCGAAATGCACTGCTGATGACATCACATATTACATCACTCATGACATGGTCAGTAAGAGAGGTAGAGGTAGAGGTGTAGAGGTAGAGAGGTAGAGGTAGAGAGGTAGAGGTAGAGAGGTAGAGACTAGTTGAGAGAGAAGTAGAGAGAGGTAGATTAGTGGAGAGTGAGTAATAGAGAGTAGAGATTGAGTAGTAGAGAGTAGTAGGGAGCAGTAGAGAGAGTAGCAGAGAGTGAGTAGTAGAGAGTAGTAGAGTGAATAGTAGAGTGAGTAGTAGAGAGTAGTAGAGAGTAAGTAGTAGAGTGAGTAGTAGAGAGCAGTAGGGAGTGAGTAGTAGAGAGTAGTAAAGAGTGAGTAGTAGAGAGTAGTAGAGAGTGAGTAGTTGAGAGTAGTAGAGAGTGGGTAGTAGAGAGTGAGTAGCAGAGAGAGAGAATAGTAGAGAGTAGTAGAGAGTGAGAAGTAGAGAGTGAGTAGTAGGGAGTGAGTAGTAAAGAGTGAGTAGTAGAGAGAGAGTAGTAGAGAGTGAGTAGTAGAGAGTGAGTAGTAGAGAGTAGTAGATAGTGAGTAGTATGGAGTGACTTGTAGAGAGAGAGTCGTAGAGAGTAGTCGAGTAGTAGAGAATGAGTAGTAGAGAGTGAGTATTAGAGAGTAGGGGAGTAGTAGAGAGTGAGTAGTAGAGAGTAGTGGAGAATATTATACAGCACCACTTGCACAACAAGTCCAATCAAATCATATCACTTAGAGTCCTTATGAAGCGCTGAATCTTGGTGTATATTCAAATGCTTTTATTTTCCTTAAGTTTATGTACCACAGCCAGCCGACGCATTTCGTTCTGTACAACAGAACTTCTTCAGGGCGTTCTTATTTCCTTCAAGTTATGTTGGTATCCTGTTGTCATATAACTAGATATTTCTTCCAAATGTTAGACGAGACGTAAGTACATTCTTATTCAAAGTGACTAGGTATCAATTTTACCCACACAATTCGGGGAGACTTGAGTAATTTATAGCATCCTCAAAGTCAGTCTTTCAAAAATTCCAAAGTATAGGACATGATAATCCTAATCCAAATGTTTCTCAAGAAAATTCATTTTCAATCGTTCGGAATATCGGCATTTGGGCAGATATGACTATGACTTTTCTTGAGAAACATTTGGATTTGGATTATCATGTCCTATACTTTGGAATTTTTGAAAGACTGACTTTGAGGATGCTATAAATTACTCAAGTCCATGGAAGCTGCTGGGAACGCCCCCAGCAACACCCATTGCACACCCCTTTAATGCAGGACACTGCGTTAAAGGGACTGATATTAATCAGGCAGGATTATGCCACAAAAAGTGGCTTAGTCCTGCCTGATAAATATCACTCAGTCTTCTGCGCCACCGGAACGTCACAAAAAGTGCATCATTCATGACATGGTCAGTGACATCACTGATGACATCACTGATGACATCTCAAACGACATCACTGATGACATCACTGATGACATCATCCATGTGACAATCAAATACACCTCATCACACACTAGTATAATCTTTCATCACTCACTGTAAAATAGAAAGTGCCATATTTGAAACCATTGACACACCAATAGAAATTTCTAAACACCCACTCAGTTATTCATAGAACTATACACACATCTAAACTCTTACCTATAGATTCAGTGTTATATGCAGTGAATAATCAACAGAACACTATCAAATATACTCATACGCCTATTTCAACATTACACACCAGCACATATTGTATTCACTTATAAAGACATCCTTCTGACTTATGCAACTAATTGATTATACTTACATTTACTCACCTACACACTTATACAACCACCACTTCATCTAATTATATAGATAGTAACTCACACTTAGTGTGTTATAAAATCACTATTACAAGTATACAGTTATCCATACAGTGACTCATACAATCATTAAGTCTTAGACACACTTAATTAAATATAACTGTCACATACACTGCCTTTTTTTTCAAGTTTAATGGAGATGTACCATTGAGAGAAATATTTCATCACCACCACACCCATAAACATATACACTCACTGAAACAACTGTTATAACATGTAGTCTTAACCTCATATACCTACTGAATGAACTATTCACACATTTTTTGGCAATCACACACCCCCCACCAAACAACATAGACATTCATTTACCCATACAAATACTCAGTTAAGAAACCAATAACAAATATAGTCTTTAACATAGCAATTAAGACAAAGCAATAAAGAGTTTCACACAGTTTAGTAACTACACATTATATATAGTGAGACTCTACAAATTAGTCAAGGAAATAATCAATGACACTGTTACTAAATCCACCATCCACACATTTATATTTATATATCCACTCATTCTTCAATGCAAAGTAGTGTATTTATAATACATATTTAAATATCAAAGCAAATCACATTCACTGGATGATGTCATCGGTGATGTCATCAGTGATGTCATTTGAGATGTCATCAGTGATGTCATCAGTGATGTCACTGACCATGTCATGAATGATGTAATATGTGACATCATCAGCAGTGGATTGCGGGCGCGCGAGTTATAGTGAGTACAACTAACTATAACGGGGGAAGTTCAATGGTTTTGTATGAGTAAAAGGTCCAGCTAACTATAATATATATATATTTATATATACGTGCGCGGACCTTCGCGGGCGCGAGCTGCATGCTGATTGGCTGCCAATGTCTGTCAACACTCCAAAACAGAAATTGTTGGCAGCCATCTTGTGCCTCGGTAGACTGAGGCACAAGAAAGCAGAAAAACAAATGTGTAGAACTCAAAAAGGGGGCAAGGTAAAAGCACCCTGACCCCCTAGACCTGCTTAGGGGTTCCCACTAGGACCCCCAAGGCAAAAAAAATATAAAATGTTTTTTTCGAAAAATCGCGGGGTGCGTGTACCGTGCGCGCACGGACCCCCGTACGTACGCGTACGGTATGCGGATGGTGCGCGTACCTTTCCGAGAAAGCTGCATGCTTATTGGCTGTCAACACTCCAAACCAGGAAGTGTTGGCAGCCATCTTGTGCTCATTAGACTGAGGCAAAAGAAAGCAGAAAAACAAATGTGTAGAACACAAAAAGGGGGCAGGGTAGAAGCACCCTGACCCCCTAGGCCTGCTAAGGTGGTCCCACAAGGACCCCCAAGGCCAAATATATATTTTTTTAAACCCGGTATGTTTTTTTAAAAATTACCCCCAGGGGGACCAAATCGCGGGGGCATAGTGATAAAGAAGTGTGGGGGGTGCCCAATCCCCCCCACACTGCCCCGGGGACTGCCGCCCTCCGGGGCAAAGCAACACAGCCCCCTGGTGCATACTGGAGGCTCCTGGTGGGCTAGTTGGCCCCCAGGGACCCCCAGTATGCAAGGGGAATTAGTTCCCCCTCTGCAAACACGCCAGTGGGCTGCCTTGAAGAGAGGTGTAAAATGGGGCATAGCCTCATTACACCTCTGTGCAATGCAGCCCCCTGGCGCATACTGGAGGTTTCAGGTGGGCTAGTTGGCCCCCAGGAACCCCCAGTATGCAAGGGGAATTAGTTCCCCCTCTTCAAACATGCACGGGGGCTGCGTTGCAGAGAGGTGTAAAAAAGGGTGTGGCCTCATTACACCTCTCTGCAATGCAGCCCCCTGGCGCATACTGGAGGATCCTGGTGGGCTAGTTGGCCCCCAGGGACCCCCAGTATGCAAGGGGAATTAGTTCCCCCTCTGCAAACGTGGAAGGGGGCTGCGTTGCAGAGAGGTGTAACAAGGGGCATAGCCTCATTACACCTCTGTCCAATGCAGCCCCCTGGCGCATACTGGAGGTTCCAGGTGGGCTAGTTGGCCCCCAGGGGCCCCCAGTATGCAAGGGGAATTAGTTCCCCCTCTTCAAACATGCATGGGGGCTGCAATGCAGAGAGGTGTAAAACAGGGTGTGGCCTCATTACACCTCTCTGCAATGGAGCCCCCCGGCGCATACTGCAGGTTCACAGTGGGCTAGTTGGTCCCCAGGGACCCCCAGTATGCAAGGGGAATTAGTTCCCCCTCTGCAAACACGCCCGGGGGCTGCGTTGCAGAGAGGTGTAAAAAGGGGAGTGGCTTCATTACACCTCTCTGCAATGCAGTCCCCTGGCGCATACTGGAGATTCCTGGTGGGCTTTCAGGTCTTATATAGTTAGGAATTAGCATTAAAAAAAACTTTGAAATTCACTGAAAAAACCATAGGTTTCAGGCATTATATAGTTATGAATTAGCATTTGAAAAACCTTGCAAATTCACTGAAAAAAACATAGGTTTCAGGCCTTATATAGTTAGGAATTAGCATTTAAAAAACCTTTAAAATTCACTCAAAAAAATATAAGTTTTAGGGGTGTTATAGTTAGCTGGACATTTCACTCATACAAAACCATTGAAATTGCTCCTATATAGTTAGTTGTATTTCGCGCACCCGCAATCCACTGCTGATGATGTCACATATTACATCATTCATGACATGGTCAGTGACATCACTGATGACATCACTGATGACATCATCCACGTGACAATCCCATACACCTTTTCATACACTAGTAAAATCTTTCATCACTCTTTGTAAAATACAGAGTATCATATTTGAATCCATTGTCACAGCAATACAAGTATCTAAAAACCCCCTCAGTGATTCATAGATGTATACACACATCTAATCACTTACCTGTAGATTCACTCATACATGCTGTCAATGAACAATAGAACCCTATCAAAAATACTTATACACCTATATCGACATTACACACCAGCACACATCCTATTCACGTATGAAGTCATCCAACTCACTTATGCAAACAATGGATCATACTTACATATTTACTTAGCTACACACTTATACAAACACAACTTCATCTATTCATTTAGATAGTAAGTCATACTTAGTGAATTATAAAATCATTATTACAAGTATACAGTTATCATACAGTCACTCACACAATCATTGAGTCTTATGTATACTTATTTATATACATCAACTGACACGTACACTGCCTTTTATTTTTCTAGTTTGTTGGACATGTACCATTGAGAATGGAAAGGGGCGACCGCTCGGTCCCCCCGAACGTATGGATGGGGGCCCGAACCTCCCGGGAAGCCATTTTTGGGCGGGGTGGGCGTGGCCCGGCTGGTATGCCCAAAGCGGCGTAGCCGGGGCGCGCCTTCCCCCGCCCGAGAGGGGTTGTCCTAGACACCTCGAAGGAAGACCATGCCCAGTAGGCGTATCGGGGATGGGTACACGCCCTCCCGCAGAAGGATAAAGGAGCGGGAATCCAGAAGATCGTCCTCTTGTTCCTCGGATCGGAAGGCTGCACCCACTCGTTGCTCGTGAGCCCTCGACGGAACAAGCAGCAATTTTGAACGTGGTAATCCTGTTTTTTCTCTTTCAGTTCGACACGGATTTCAGGACCTCGTGGATCGACTAAAGGCGGAGGACTCGAAACCATGCCTAGCAAGCAAGCAGGAAAGGGTTCCGAGATGGAGAAGGTGTTACGCCTGTTGTCGAACCGGATGGCTTGTATGGACCGAAAGCTCGGTCAAGTCCAATCGCTCGGTAGAGGTTTGGCGGAGGTAAAGAAACAATTGGCTGCAATGAACGACCCAGGTCAGCCGAAAAAGGTAATAGGCCCGGCCTTGCTGGGAGTGGTTCCCGGGTTAAGAGGGAAGCGGGTCAAAGAAAGGGCAGTCTCGGGGGGGTCCCGGCACCGGAGGTGCCGACCATCGTCCCCCTAGTACCGGCTGGTAACCCGGTTCAGGAACCAGTTTTAGGCCAGCTTATCCCAGTGGTGATCACCTCGACCGAGGAGGATGATATGCCCCCAGAATTGGCCGCACAGTTGACCACATGGCTTAAAACAAAGGTGGGGGGCACAGCGACCCCGGGAGATCCGGCCGAAGAGGCCAGAGTGTTAATGAAGCAGTTGCGGCAAGCGAGAGATGTCGCGAAGGCGAGTGTTCCTCTTGTTCCCCCACAGGTGGCGCCAGGAGTACCAGCAGCTGGTCAAGCGAAGGCGGCGGCAACAATAGCCGTTCCGGGTAAGCTCGCATTGCCAATGGTGGGGGAGGGCTTGATACCCTCAAGGCGGGAAAAGGTTGCACAGCACGTTCCCTTGGCCACGAAAGAGTTGATATGGGGAGACAAGTATGTCAACATGTTTTCTTTGTTAACGGACCATCGTGAGATGGAGTATGCTAAAACGCAGAAAGATTTGTGGCACCCTAGTGTATGGCGCGCCAAGATGGCTGAGTTCAGGGTGGAAGAGACGGTGACGAACTGGGTTAAGGCCTTCTCTATGTTTACCGCAGTCATGGGGGAACGTAAACCTGATGTTATGACTGAGTTGGTTTGCTATCAGAATCGCATTATGGATTTTTATTCAATGTATGAGGGGGAAGAATGGAAAGGCTATGACATGAAGTTCCGTAAAGCAAAGGAATATGATGCTTCTCTGTCTTGGGATTGTTTGGACTCGGTGTCATGGCACAAGCAACTCCTGCCAGGGGCGACAGGTACGTCCTCGCCAGGCGGGAGCCGGTCCGGAGTTGTCCGCCAAAAGCCCGGGGTGCCCTTTCGAGCAGGCACAGGTGGGGGCTATCAGCCTAGAGTTGGCTGGAAGGGCGGACAAGGAGGGGTCTGTTGGGGCTTCAATCGAGGCAATTGTAACAGACCGCAGGGGACATGCAAGTTTAAGCATGTGTGTGCCGGCTGTGGGAATTCCTCACACCCGGAAAGCGCATGTAGATCAAAGAATGGCGGGACAGGTGGAAAAGGAGGACCTAAGCAGGAGTGAGGTGGACCTTTGTAACCAATTGCCAACGCCCGTTGATCTCATGGTTATGATTCCGTGGTTAAACAAATACCCTGATCATGTGTCCGCTGGGGTGTTAAGGAAGGGATTCTTACATGGCTTCCACATCCCGGTGGGGGAAGTTCGGGGGAATTCCTTTTGTAGAAACCAGTTATCGGTACGGCAGAACCCAAGCGTGGCAAAAAAGAAAATAGCAAAAGAAGTCAGTTTCGGACGAGTGGCTGGCCCCTTTTCCTGCCCGCCGGTGGCCGATTTCATATGTTCCCCGTTAGGGGTTGTCCCGAAGAAAGATCCGGGGGAGTTTAGACTCATACATAACCTTTCTGCTCCCAGGGGTTCCTCGGTGAATGATGCCATAGACCCAGAAGTTTGTTCGGTACGATACGCATCGTTCGACGATGCCGTGGCCATATTGAACCACTTAGGCCCTGGGGTGCTGATGGCGAAATGTGATATCGAATCAGCATTCCGGTTGCTTCCGGTGCACCCGCAGGATCAGCGCCTGCTAGGTTTTGCATATCAGGGTAATTATTACATGGATAAATGCATGCCCATGGGTTGTTCCATTTCATGTGCATATTTTGAGATGTTTAGCTGTTTTTTGGAATGGGCATTTACAGAGGCCACAGGGCATAGACATGTTATGCATTATCTGGATGATTTTCTGTTTTTGGGGGCAGCCGGTGATATGAATTGCGCACAGGCGCTGTATGATTTCTGCATCCTCATGAATGAATTCGGTGTCCCATTGGCACCAGGTAAGACGGTCGGACCATCTACTTAACTGGAGTTTCTGGGTATTGAGCTCGATTCTGTGGAGGGGTGTTTCCGACTACCAGTAGACAAAGTGACCACGTTCCGGGCTTCCTTGATGCAATGCCTGGGTGTGAAGAAAGTGACCCTGCACCAGTTACAACAAACAGTGGGTCAGCTTAATTTTGCCTTAAGAGTGATTCCTATGGCCCGCCCGTTTTCGCGCTCTATCGCTCAGGCTATGGGTGGTCTCAAAGAGGCTCACCACCGTACGAGACTGTCTGGAGAGGTTCGCCAGGATATGCGTATTTGGTTGGCATTTCTGGCGGACTTCAACGGTCGAGTCGTCTGGAGCTCCCCGCCAGAGTCTTCGGAGGAATTAGGTCTATGGACCGACTCGGCAGGGAGCGTGGGTTTTGGCGCCATCTTAGGTGATCGATGGTCGGCACAGACATGGCCAACATGGTGGCACTCCAACGGCCTCACAGGTAACATTGGGTTCCTGGAGTTATTCCCCATCTGGGTTGCTCTGATGACATGGGCTGATGACTTCAGGGGCCGCTCAGTGGTGTTTTTGGTCTGACAATATGACTGTCGTAGATTGCATTAACCAACAGGCAGCACGCTGCAAAATGATTTTGAGATTGTTGAAAGAGATTGTGCTGCTGTGCATGAGATTGAATGTACTGTTCAGGGCGAAACATGTGCCAGGTGTACTGAATCATGCGGCTGATGCACTCTCTCGTTCACATATGCAGGCATTCAGGGGTTATCTGCCCACAGCAGACCTAGAGGCAGCACCATTCCCAGAAGCAATGTGGCTAATCGGTGCCTCGGATTACAAGACCTCGTGGCAGCGAGTCTAGCCCCCAGGACAAGGAAAGCATACGAAGGAGCGTTTCGTTCCTATTGCACATATTTGGGTCCTGTAGGGAGTCTGCATTGGGGTCAGGAGGAATCCTTCCTGGGGTACCTGGTTGCACTACACAGGGAGGGCCGATCAGTGGCAACGGCCGGTAGGCATAGGGCGGCCATTTCCTTCATGGCCCAGGTACATGGCATAAAAGATCCTACAGCTTCTTTTTTTGGTGAAGAAAGCCCTTCGCGGCTGGCAGCGCCTTGAGGGTTGCAAGAGAGATACGAGGCACCCGATTGGCTTAGACAGACTGTCTCTTGTTTTGGCAAAGCTGGACGAGACGTGTTCCTCCCATTACGAAGCAGTTCTGTTCCGGGCAGCGTTCACATTGGCATTTCATGGGGCCATGAGGGTGAGCGAGCTTGTCGCAAGGAACAAGAGAGAGTTGGAGGGAGGTTTGTGCAGGGATCACATCCAGATAAGGGGTGATTCGATGGTAATCATGATAGCAAGGTCCAAGACCGACCAGGGGGCTATGGGAGATAGTGTGGTCGTACAGCGCAAGCGTGGGTCCCCCGTCTGCCCGTTGAAGTGTGTGGAAGACTATTTGGCGCTAAGAGCGGCCGCTTGGGGGGGGAGCTTGCTCAGACACAAGGATGGCACCCCACTGACGAGATTCCAGTTTCAGAGGGTGCTGGCAATGGCAATCGCTGACGCGGGCATGGACCCGTGCGATTTTGGGACCCACTCCTTTAGGATAGGGGCTGCTACAGAGGCTACAGCCAGGGGTCAGAGTGCCGAGGAAGTGAAACAATTGGGCCGTTGGTCCTCGAATTGCTTCAAGAGGTATGTGAGATTGCACATGTTGTAAGTGATCAATTGACATGCACTCACGTTTTCTGTCTTTTGTTTACTTTGCAGTTTCGCGGGCCTGCCATGCAGGGCGGAATTGGAGGTCGACCCCACATCAGGAGACCAGCGGTCAGAGATCACCGACTGGGGAGAGGATGGTATGGGTCGTGGGCCACTCATACGTGAGGCGCGCCGGTGACGTATTCATGGAAGGTGACGCGATTCACGCACCTGGGGAATACGGGTTCAGAGTGGCTTTCCATGGGAAAGGTGGGCTCGTTTTTGACAAATTTGAGTCATTTTTCGAGGGACTTTTAGGGCGGCATAGGTCACCGCCATCTATAGTCATAGTACACCTGGGTGGCAACGATTTGGTGACACTGGGTAGACGAGTGTTGCTAGAACGAATCTTGTCGGCTATTAGCTGGTTGGCTAAAAGAGTCCCGGGGTGCACGATTGCCTGGTCCCACATGATTCCTAGAAGGAAGTGGCAGGGGGGGCTTTCGGTGTCAGCTCTGAGCCATTCAGTTAAACGGGTCAACAATAAGATTAATAGACTGTTCCGTTCTGCACAGTTGCATGTCATTCTTCATGGGTGTATCCGAGGTGATCATATGTATCTGAACGATGGGGTTCACCTGTCCAGGGAGGGGAATGATTTACTAATAGGAGATTTTGTTGCATGGCTGAGAAGTTTGAGGAAGCATGACCTATAGGAGGAGTTGGGGGGACCGGATAGTCGGTCAACTATCCGGTCTGTGGCGGTAAGGTCATGATCGGTGAGCAGGAATTTAAAGGTCCCTAGAGTGGGGCGCCACCCACAATGGATGGGAGCGCCCGGGGGAAGACGGCCATTGGCCCCTTCCATGGGGAGGCGGCACCCACTAAGGATGGGGCGCCTAGGGGGAGATGGCCATGGGCCCCTCCCAGGGGGGGAGGCGGTTAAATGCCCCTCCTGACTAATTTCCCGGGGGCCGGATATCTGCGACGGCGGATAGAGAGTGTGGGGTTGGGGGGGAGAGTCCACGCTGTCCTTCCTACAGAGACCTCATACGGGAACTCGGACGACCCTTAAGATGGCGTTGAGTAGAAAGGGGGCCCCCACCACGACAAGGGAAGTTACAGTTGGCAATGAGGGTAGAGCCCTCTGCGCATGCGCCGCTCACACGGTGAGGGCGGGAGTTTGGTAGTAGGGATCTGACACCGGTTAAGACCTTGCCGTTGGCCCTTAATGCTAGGATGTACAATTTGAATTAGAGTGTATGCATTTTCAGGATGTTAGCCAAAAGTACATGACTGCATCGAAATGTAATAAATGTCAAATTGTACATAATGCATAATGATGAAACTTTTATTTAATGTTTTAAATTTTGTTTCATATTATAATAAATACGGCCGGGAGGGTGACTCCCTCCCGTCTTCCAAAAGTTCAACTATTGTCCGACTTCCCATCCTTGGGGATGTGTGTTGGGAGGGAGTGGCGGGCATCCCGGCCATATGGAAAGGGGCGACCGCTCGGTCCCCCCGAACGTATGGATGGGGGCCCGAACCTCCCGGGAAGCCATTTTTGGGCGGGGTGGGCGTGGCCCGGCTGGTATGCCCAAAGCGGCGTAGCCGGGGCGCACCTTCCCCGCCCGAGAGGGGTTGTCCTAGACACCTCGAAGGAAGACCACGCCCAGTAGGCGTATCGGGGACGGGTACACGCCCTCCCGCAGAAGGATAAAGGAGCGGGAATCCAGAAGATCGTCCTCTTGTTCCTCGGATCGGAAGGCTGCACCCACTCGTTGCTCGTGAGCCCTCGACGGAACAAGCAGCAATTTTGACCCACCCACCAGCCCCTGATAGCAAATGTTTGGAGAAAATAAAGTTTTCTGAGTGATGAAAGTAGAGGCCTTTCCTTTTCCTTGGTAGAGTGAATAAAGGAATATTGAGAAATGTAAATATGGTTTGCATTTGAGAAATTTCTTCTTGCAGGAATGATCAGTAATAACAGTAAGATGATGTGGAATTTTTTCTTTTTAGTAGGTAAACAACTGTCGTATTTATTTGTCGGGCGGTAAGGTCATGATCAACTGACACGTACACTGCCTTTTATTTTTCTAGTTTGTTGGACATGTACCATTGAGAAATATATTTGCTCATCACCACACCCATAAAGATATTCACTCACCCAAACAACTGTTAGAACATGTAGTTTTAACTTCATATATCTAGTGAATCAACTATTCACACATCTTTGAGAAGTCACACCCCCCCCACCGAACCACACATACATTCACTCTCCCATACAAATACTCAGTTAACTGATCAATAACTAATATAGACTTTCACATAGCTAGTAACCAACTGGAGAACCAGTTTACACAACAACTGACAAAGTGATACAGATATTCACACAGTTTAGTCACTATCCACTATATTTAGTGAGATACTATAAATTGGTCAAGTAAACAGTCAATTACACTGCTACTAAATCCTCCATCCAAATATTTATTTTTATATATCCACTCATTCTTCAATGCAAATTGCTATATATATAATGCATAATTAAATAACGAAGCAAACAACTTTCACTGCATGATGTCATCAGTGATGTCATCAGTGATGTCATTTGAGATGTCATCAGTGATGTCACTGACTATGTCATGAATGATGTAATGTGTGACATCATCAGCAGTGGATTGCGGGTGCGCGAAATATAGTTAGTACAACTAACTATATAGGAGCAATTTCAATGGTTTTGTATGAGTGAAATGTCCAGCTAACTATAACACCCCTAAAACTTATATTTTTTTGAGTGAATTTTAAAGGTTTTTTAAATGCTAATTCCTAACTATATAAGGCCTGAAACCTATGTTTTTTTTCAGTGAATATATATATATATATATATATATACACACTGAAAAAAACACAGGTTTCAGGGGCGTTATAGTTAGCTGGATATTTCACTCATACAAAAACATTGAAATTCCCCCGTTATAGTAGTTCAGCTAACTATAACACGTGCACCCGCAATGCACTGCTGATGACGTCACATAATACAGCATTCATGACATGGTCAGTGACACTACTCATGACATCACTCATGACATCTCAAATGACATCACTGATGACATAATCAAGTTAATGTGTGTCTTTCTAAAAATGTTATATTTTCTATATATTTATATCTCAAGGTCGATGGAAGAATAAATGGGTAAATAAGTGTCTAAATGGATGTTTTTTTTGTAAAATTGATTGTATAACTGACTGATTAAGTGTATCTTAGTGAATACATGGGTTAGCGAGTAATGTTTAAATATGTAAATATCTGCATCAGTCTCTTACTTTGTGTATAAGAGGCTGCATGTGTTGTTGAGTAGCTGCATGGGTGTCTATATGGGTTATTAGTTGATTTCTGAGTATCAGTATGAGTGTCGCAGTGTCTGTTTGGGTTCAGTGGGGGTATTACTTAACACATTGATGCATGAATGAGTGACTCACTGTTTGTATGTGTTTTGAAGACAGCATGTGTGCAGAACTCTATGGGTGGATGAGTGTGTGTATGGGTGTTTTTATTGAGTAAAGGACTGTCTCAGTAGTGTCTTTATGAGTAACTACACATGTTTAAAACTAGTATATGTGAGTATTGGTGTAAAAAAGTGAGTATATGTGAGAGTGAGAGATTGGAAGAGTTCCTGCATAAATAAGTATGTGTTTCTATTAGTGATTGTTTAAGAGAGTAAGTATGTGTATGTTTCTGTAGAAGTCAGTGAAGTGGTGTGTGTATAACTGTATATGCAAGTAAATGGATGTTTTATTCTTTATTAGCATGAGTGACTACATGTGTGAGTAACTGTATTTGAATGAGTGCCGGTGTGTAACAGGATGTATAGGTGTATGAGTACATATGATGACTGAGTACATGAGTGACTATATAGGACTGTTGGTGAATGAGTGGATGTGTATGTAGATCTTGCAATTACTGAATAGGTTGTTGTAACTGGTATTGGTATGTCCATTTTTTTGAAAACTTTAGTTTCTATTTTTGAATGTGTGTATCAAAGGTTATATTAGGGTGAGAGGAAGTCTGCCACTCTATCACAAGGATGATGTCATCATTGATGTCATCAGTGATGTCATTTGAGATGTCATGAGTGATGTCATCAGTGATGTCACTGACCATGTCATGAGTGAGGTAATGTGTGACGTCATCAGCAGTGCATTGCGGGCACGCGAGTTATAGTTAGCTGAACTAACTATAACGGGGAATTTCAATGGTTTTGTACGAGTGAAATGTCAAGCTAACTATAACGCCCCTGAAACCTATGGTTTTTCTGTGAATTTCTAAGGTTTTTGAAATGCTAAATCCTAACTATAATGTGCCTGAAACCTGTGGTTTTTTCAGTGAATTTCAAAGGTTTTTAAAATGCTAATTTCTAACTTTAACGTAACTGAAACGTGAATTTCAAAGCTTTTTCAAATGCTAGTTTCTACCTATGCCTACAGAGGTAGGACATGTGTAGAAAGAAGAAAAAAACACACGGAAAGAAGAAAAAGAAATGCAGAAAGAAGCAACAGAAGTCCACAAAGTCAAAGAAAAGAAGGAAGACGTGCAGAAAGAACAAACAGAGGAGCAGAAAGAGTGCTTGTTGCAAAATCATCCTGTACCCTCAACTTTTTCAGATGGGTACTGGTGGTAACTGACTCTGACTAACCAGTCCTAGAGCCAGTCCTATGCTATAACACACTTAGAATAGAGTTAAAACACCTACATACAGAGAAAATGGCATGGCCTTGACCACCTCTCTGCAATGCAGCGCAGTGGCACTTACTGGAAGCACCTGGTTGACTAGTTGGCCCCCATGGGCCCTCAGGATTGAAAGGGAATTGTTTCCCCAACTTAAAATGCGCCATAGGGCGTTTTTGGACATGTCACCTCAGGCCCCGTCCCCTCCCTTCCCCAATGTGTAAACACGCCCTGGGGCCATTTTAAGTTGGGAGATTAACTCCCCTTGAATCTCGAGGGTCCCTAGGTGCAAATTAGCCCACTAGGTACGTCCAGTAAGCACCATTGGAGAGAGGTGTAAAACAGGGCATTGCCTGCACCACCTCTCTGCAACGCAGTGCACTGGCGCTTACTGGGAGCACCTGGTGTGCTAGTTCGCCCCCAGGGTCCCTCAGGATTGAAGGGGAATTATTTCCCCAACTTAAAACACACCACAGGGTGTGTTTGCACACGTCACCTCAGGACCCATGCCCTCCTTCACCACTGTGTAAACGCACCCTGTGGCGGTTCTAAGTTGAGAGATTAAGTCCCCTTGAATCCTAAGGGTCCCTAGGGTCAAACTAACCCACTAGGTACCTCCAGTAAGCGTCACCGAGCTGCTTTCCAGAGAGGTGTAAATAGGAGCGTGGCCTCTAAACACCTGTCTGCAACGCAGCTCCCTGGCGCATACTGCAGATAGTTGGGCTAGTTGACCCTTTCAGTATTCAAAGAGAATTAATTCCCAAACTTAAAACGCGCCATGGGCACGTTTACACAGTGGTGAAGGAAGGGGGCGTGGCCTGAGGTGACATGTCTGCAAACACTGCCTGTGGCGTGTTTTAAGTTGTAGAATTAATTCCTCCTCAAACCTGTGGGTCCCTGGGGGCCAACTGGCCAGTATTCGCCAGGGGGCTGTGTTGCAGAGAGGTGCTCAGAGGCCACGCCCCTTTTTACAACACTCTGCAACGCAGCTCTGTGGCGCTTACTGGAGGTACCTGGTAAGCTACTAAATTCACTGTGTCTTATTTACATATCTGCAACAGATGCAATTTATTGTCAAAACATCAACGGGTTATTGAAAACTTCATAATCATTTATACACTTGAGATAAAGGTGCTCGGAATCAAGAGAGAACATACAGTGCTCGGAGAAAAGGTGCATTTGTGAGGGTAGTAAGGAAGGGAGAGGAAATGTGCCATATATACATTATATTTACATGATGAAACCTGTCCAGCCTATAACAGGCAAACTATTACAGAGAAATACATAGCATTATGCGGACGCTGATAACAAATCTCAGTAGTCAAAGCTTGTTGCAGACAAAAGCAAAAGTCAACGTTTCGACCCTTTCAAGTATTCAAGATAGGTAAGTCCTTAGTATGGGGTCTTCATCAGGAGTGAGCACCAGAACGGAAACCAGCGAGGAGAATCAGGCTGAAAAATGCGGCAGATGGGCTCATTGAAGCTCTGCAGAGAGGCGTGCTAAGTCTCAATCCACTGGGTGCCAGTCATTCCGGGAGCGCCAGCAGACATAGATTTACCCGGTAAAGTAGAGGATTCATTCCTTTAAGGATATCACTGAATATTTTTTCCTGTCTATCTGGGTGATTCTTCGACCCAACCCTGTCTGTGAACAGGACAATCGTTGGATTGAGACTGACCGTGCCTCCCTTCCTTACAACCCTCACAAATTCCCCTTTCCCCTGAGCACTGCACTTTCTCTCTTCATTCTGAGCACCTTTATCGCAAGTGTATAAACCAATATGATGTTTTCAATAACCAGTTGATGTTTTGACAATAAATTGCATCTGTTGCACATACATAAATTAGACACAGTGAATGCTATTATCCATGTTTTTCGTTGAAATTGTCGCTACTGGGACCATTTTTCTTATGTACTGTACTGACAATAGGTGTGAGAAGCAGATACTATGTGCTTTCTAGGTCTGTGCTGGTCTATTGGTTCCTTGTGTCCTAGATCGATGCAGAATTAGTTGACGGTGTCTCCTCATCACTTACTATTCTTCAGACCAACGGTACTTAGTTTGCTACTACTACTTTCCACACATGATAGCAGTTATATATATGATCTTAATTATATTTAATGGAGCGGGGATTCAGGAGTTGATAGTTACTTGTCATGTAGTAGCATGTTATGGATGATAGTTGGCTATCAATCTTGTTGATCCAGCTCATTGTGAGAATTATTATCCTGAACGCCAGGCTCCTGTGATTGCCTTTTGGTCATGGTTTTGGTCAGCCGCGGGCCGTGGAGGGAGTTACGGTGGGGCAGGGAGGCGGGGAGGGGGAGGGGCAGGGTGGAGAGGGCTAAAAAACGGCACCTGGATAATTACAGGTAAGTAAACAATTTGATTAATAAAACGAATTTCGTAGCGCGCACTGCATCACATTTTGCGATGCAGTGCGCGCTTCGAAATTCGTTTTATTATTTAAATTGTTTACTTACCTGTAATTATCCAGGTGCCAGTTTTTAGCCCTCTCCACCCTGCCCCTCCCCCTCCCCGCCTCCCTGCCCCACCATAACTCCCTCCACGGCCCGCGGCTGGTTTTGGTGTATAGTTTAAACGCCTGTTGCAGGTGCTTGGCACCTGTTTATATCTTGGGCTGGCCGTCCATTTTGTTACTTTTAATCTTGCTGTATAAACCGCAGTGAAGTCTATGTCGAGCTCTCTGAGATTGCACTTCAGGGGTGCAAACTGTCTCCGTGCCTCCTGTACAAGTGGAGTAAAGTAATTGAAGGGTGAAAGTTAATTTCCTTCATAATTGAACACCCGCAGTTCCCTCGCTCACCTCAGCGCAGCGTCCCTATCTCTGTAATTTTGAAACAGTGCTATCAGAGGCCATGAGGACGCACCTGAGGAGGGCTTTGGAGCCAGCGAGCGCGTGTGTGCTCTACGATAAACACTGATGAGAATGTGTCACGTCTGAGTAGAGTCGTAAGTAGTTGCTCGATAAATAGTTCCATGTTTCCTGCCCCTGTGGATTCTGGTAGCCCGATAATGTACACATTATTGTGCCTTTGTCACACCTCCCGGTCCTTGGCTTTATCCTGTAGTGATGTGAGTACTTTTCCGATATGCTTATGAGTTGCAGTGGTCTCCGCTTGCTTTTCCTCAGTATTCAACACCCTTCTCTCAACCATATAAAGCCTTTCGGTATGTTTATCTATGCGCTCCATGCGTTAAGAGAGGGAGTCAATCTTACCATCTATTGTAGTGAGGCTTTACTGCATTTTTGTCAGTATTTGAAGTATATCACCTCCCAACTCAATGGCTGTGGCCCCCTGCTCTGACGTTGTTGTGAACATTTATTCCCCTCTGATTCTAGTGGATTTGCACTGATCAAATTTAAGTGTGGGCTGGGTTTTGTCTAGTTTACCCATGTTTATGTGGCATACTTGCGCAGACTAATGCCTCTGTGGTTGCGCTCCGCCAGTGCACAAGACCGAAAGCCAGGCCATTTTGAGCAATATCTGTGCCAGCTTGCCCCTGCTGAGTGTTCAGGTGTAGTGGGGAGGTGTTGGATTTTATCAAGTTATCACAGTTGGGGGTGCATTGCTGTTTTCAGTCACCGCCATGCCACGAGGTCCATCGACACACACCCCTCACTTTGTGGTGGTGCTGCAGGTCACCGAGCTGCTGTTCTGTGTCCACCTGGCCCCTCTCTCCAACATGGAGAAGGCCCTGAAACCATGCCCTGTCTTTGGGGTCTGCCAATTGCAGATGCAGCAGGTCTGGGCCTCCACCGCGTGCACAGACCAATGCGGGAGAGACCTCGACCCAGGCTACACAAGGGTCGATACCAGCTCAGTGCCCACCCCGATCCAGGGTACGTGGGCAACACTCCAGCAGGAGCAGTATCAGGGCACTGTTTGACGGTCCCGGCTACACCAGCGGTCCGGCACACCATGCCTGGAGTCAGGTAGGCCGTACCTGCACGGTTCAAGTGTCTCACTCAGAGAGGGATCCCAACGGCGATGAGGGTGTCATTAGGCTTCTTTTGTCGAGGCTATATCATGCTCTGACTTATGATCATTTATGCCCATGGATTCATGCGATGCCTGCAGGATTGCTAAGACAGTCACAGAAGCTTAGGCTGCAGCCATCTTGGAGACAGGCAAACTGACTCCAAGATGCAGAGTAAGATAACTCTTCATGTCAATTTACTGACATTTAAAAGTGTTGCATTTTCAAACTGCAGGCCCCATACTCCCAGTGGCCATTGGACACATTTCCATATTATGAACTTGTTGGCAGAATATTTTACTGCACCTAAATTTCCCCTTTTTCCCCCCCAGAAAATTGTATGTTTGTGTTCTTCATGTAACGGTGCCACTTATTGCAAAAGTTATGTCCTGTGCTGCAAGTACATACGACACAGGCTCTCACTCAACCATACAAATATGTCTAATTTATTCACGCACATGTTCATACATCCACCGAAAACAGCACTATCACATGGCAGTCCTTTCATAGTGCCCTTAGTGGCTATATGGACATTATCCTTAAAATAAATTAAGCTGGGCATGGGAGTGTCTGGTAACAATGCATAAGTTGTTTAGCCTTCAGTAGTTCACAATGATTTTCACTGATCAGAAGTAGCTCCTACTGCAAAAAATGTTGTAAACCCCTGGCTTAGATGATGTCAGTGGCCAGGATTAGTAAGATTAGGACATGAAAAGCAATAAGGGTACTCAACAGTTTACTACAATCAATTTTGTTTAAATGTTTTAAAAACATTTGTCTTAAAACTGTATTTGCTCCGTACTAAAGTTGATTAGAAATGTATCAAGCCCAGCGTTATGTATTTACTTATGCTGTAGAAGTCATTTGGATATCCCCCAATGTTGTTTCTTAATTTCTTCTTCAGCAAAAGTGAATACATAAGGTGTGATAGATTAACAAGCAAATATATTGCTGAAGCCATTCAACTTTTTTAACATTTCAAAAATACTTAAGTTACTTGCAGTAAGTGTTAGCAATGTGAAATGCCCAAACAAAGGGAATAGGCTTTTAAGTACTACAAATATTGGTACAATAGTATAGTAATTGATAACATATATTGTTTCATATTCAAAATTAATTTAAATGCATCGATTTTAGCTTTGTTTGCCTTGTACACACATGGCACAAAGGTCCTTTATATTATTTTTTGGGACATAAGTTCCCTGTTATAAATAATTAAATAGAACCATTCAGAGGTGGTAAACAGTTCCTGGAGGAATTTACAATGGTTACATGTGAGGGAGGGCTGAACCACAAATCACAGCACCCTCCTCAAGTCGTCGGCATGAAGGGTAGGAGAAAGGCAGCCAATGGGTTAAACTTTTTCCTATGAACTCTCCTGTACCGGCCGATGTCGTGCCTGCCCATCAAGAGAGCTAATAAGGTGCCCAGGACGTCCAAGAAAAGTATGACCCACAGGAAGGACGACAGCCGAATCGGGACGAGGGATGAATTTGCGAAGACCCCGGAAGACGCCATGACGAGAGTCTGAGAAGGAACTCAGATGGCAAAAGCGGAATAAGGGAAGTGACGAGAAGGCATCCCCAGCACGAAGACGGTGACCCTGCGGGAGACGCTCCAGAAGACTGGAATAAAGAGTGGTGGACGCCCCCAGGAGAATCCTGCTTGCCACAGCAACTCTGGAGAGTTGCCACATTGGCGGTGAGTGATAGGTAGGGGAGTGAATGAGGGAGGGGGAAAAACTCTAATCGGGGCTGGAGCTCCTACTAAAAGACAGGGGGGAAGGGGCAGAAAATGAATGTATGGGAGGCACCATTACTTCTCATTTACGCAGCACCATCCTTTCTCACTTTTGGTGATACCGTTATTCCTTGGCACTATTATTGGTCATTTTAATTAGAATTTTTATTTTGTGTGGCACCGTCACGAATTTTATTGTCATAACGGCAAAACGCATAGACATGATTCAAACTATGTAAGGAAGGGTAACTTATGCCAAGTAAATACGTTTGCCAACTTCACCCTGTAGCATATTGCATGCTCTATCTATTCCGGCCTATCAAGAGGAAACAGTTTTTATATTATTATTTTCTTTCTACGAGGGCTAGGTATATCCCACGAAAAGGGTCTAAAATAAGAAAAACCCTAGGAGAACACCCCTTTTAGTCATTCCCCATCATCCCCTATTTCTCTCCTACTTTACTTACATCACCAACATAAAGATTCAGTCCTGTTTCCCTTTTTTGTGTCCCAGTGTAGTGACTGTCTTTTCTACAAACACAGAAAGGAGGTCCAAATACGTACTGCCTTCTCTCCTTTATTTTAGTCTACTGGGATCCATCCATCATCTGCAGACCATCCGGTGAGAAAGAAGAAGGAACTTTTATCAATACAATGAAGGAGAAAAACAGATCAAAGACATTACAAACCTGTCCAAGTTCTATACTGTTCAATAAATACGTCAAAATTGAGAACCGCATCAGACCTCCTAGATTTTGTTTCCGCTCATCCCTCCCACATTACAAGACCAGATCCTAAATGATATAGGAGTACTAATGGGAATTTATGAACATTTTACCAAATGTACTGAAGATGTGTCCTACATGCATGACATAATTTTGATAATGAACCAAAGTTAGAAAGCTTTAAAGCAGGTGAAATCTGAAAATCTGTTAAATATTTTGGAAAAAACATTCATTTTACACAGATGCAATACAACTATTGTATATGTCTTTTCATCATCTTCAGGAGTAGGCAAAGGGGACAGTGGCCACGAAGGTGGGGAAGCAGCTGGCCACTATATTTTGGATGGTTATACCATGGACACCGATTGGTGTAGTTGCATGGAGGGTGAGAAGACTGGAATGGAGGTCACAAGCTCATCAACATCTTCGGAGGCCTTTACAAGCCTCCAAAGTTTCTAGTGGTGGTGAACTCTCTACCTGTATCCTTGTCTGCCACCCACTGAATCTGTCTCCACCCTCCCTCTTGATCCCCGCCAGTTGGCCCAACCTGCCCTCCTAAACGGGTTGGGGTCTCCTTTGCTAAAGACACCTCACCCTCTGCCCCTGTCACCCCAGCTGCTCTGGTGAGGAGGCTATTGACCTATTACGCAGCATCTCTGTAGGCCAGACTTCACTCCTGAATGACATCCAGGGCCTTAGTTACCAAATGCATACCTGGAACCATTCATAGTGCTATGTCTGGCCTGCAGAGATCATTCAAAGAACTAGCCTTCTCACTGACTGCAACCTTCCAACCTTGTGCCCCAACTCAGGTCCCTCACTCACCCCAGTTCCAATGTCCCAGCCTTATCCCAAACACACTCACGTCTTTGCAGGTACCCACAACAACACACACAAACAGCACACTCACACACACACACATAAACACAAACACAAGAAAACACAAGCAAACACCCAAGCAACACATAGGCACTATACCCACATGCACCACAAGCACCACCACACCCACAGCTACCACATCCATATGCACCACTACCACCACCACACCAACAAGCACCACTACTACCACCACACCCACAAGCACCACCACACCCACAAGCACCAGCACACCCATAGGAACCACAACTACAGCACACCTACAGCTACCAGCACACCCACATCCACTAGCACCACAACAACTAGCAAGCAAGCAACCTCCACCACACCCACAAACAACAGCACAACCTCAAGTATCACTACCACACTAAACACTTCAATAGCAGAATCTTCAAAACACACAGCTGGGCTAAAAACCAGCACTCACCAAACACAAACACACACCACTCATCCAAACACCATAAACTTTCCAGGATACAAACACACAAACATATACATCACACCGGACCCATTTACAACTGGAAAACCAACAGACACATGCACATCATACATTGCAGCTCCCTCTACCTCCCAAACCCAACCCTCTCCCACCCGTCCTACTCATACTTCTCCTAAATTAATGTCAAACCTGGCCATAACCCCTATCACACCCAAACCCACCCTTCCCAAGAATGATCCTAGAGGGGCCTGCTCTGTGTCCACTAGATGCCCTTTGCAGAGGAGGTTCCTGTTTTGCAGTCTATTTAGGAGGCACATTTGGGGCAGAGAGAAGTATCTAATTTATTCATAAATACTATTTTAATTTCAGCAAGGTTGCCCAGACAGTGTTTTTCAATTACTATTGTTTGATTCCTAGAACTGTTAATGATTAAAAAGTGATGTACATATTTTAGCTTAAAATTTTGACAGGAAAATGGAACCGTTTTTTAAATTGTCTATTTGTTAAGCCGATACACTAGTAATAAAAGTGTGTGATTGACATTTAAAATTTGGTGCAAGCATTCACCATGATGATGGACACTTACCCCAACAAACTAATTTGTGATATTTTTTTAAGTAATAATACAGATGTGTTTATTTGCACTTGATAAGTAATAAACATAAACACATATGCATTGCACCTTAAAATGATAATGACACAAATAACATTTAATAAAATACAGGAAAAGCCCTAGACAAGGGCAAATATATATTTTTCTTGTTATGTTATAGCACACTTGTAGAGCGCATGGGTACTCAACAGTGTCCCGGCGCTAAGCCAACTGCAGAAAACAGAGAGCAAGGGGCTGGGCGGAGCTGTAAGTTACTTAAAAAGCAAGGTTTCTAACTGCTTTTTAAACATCCTGAGAGCCTGAGTGTTTCGCAAATCAATAGGCCAGGTGTTCCAAGCTTTGGCTGCCTTGAAAGAAAGGGAGCTGCCTCCTGTACATGCAAGACAAAATCTGGGGATAACTGCAAGACATATTGCGGATGAACGCAGTTGTCTTCGGGGAACGTAAAACGTCTCCTGAGATATGGTGGTCCAAATTTATATAGAGCGCTGTGGGCAAGAGTAAGGGCCTTAAACTGGACACGTTGCACCACAGGGAGCTAGTATAGATCCAGAAGGTGTCCCCTTATACTTGATCTGCCAGGGATTCCAAGCAGCACTCTTGCTTCTGCGTTTTGAATGGCTTGCAGCTTTTTCAGCTTGTATCCGAGAGGCCAATATAAAGTGTGTTAGTAATACAAGCGCGACAGAATGAGGGCATGAGCCACCATTTCTTTGGCCAGTTTGGGCACCAGTGGCATACATTTCCTAAGTGATTTCAATGTGCCAAAACACACTCCAGCCAGTTTTTTTAACTGCATGGAGAACAGGAGGTCCTGACTAAACCAGACCCCCAGATTCTTGACCGGAGTGCCAACTGAGTTGGGCCTAGGGAAATCAGCAGGCCAAAGATCTACCCTAAAATGGGGGGGGAAGACCCATACAGAAGAACCTCAGACCTGTCCACATTGCATTTAAGCTGCACCCTTGCAAGCCAGTTAAAAATGGCTGAAAGGCAGATTTTGGCTACATCCGGGGACACATCTTTTTCCTTCTATGTAAAGAGGAGCTGAGTGTCATCAGCTTAAGCTATGATCTTAGCTCCCAGCTCCTCCACCAGATAGATTAGAGGCGTGATGTAAACATTGAAGTGAAGAGGACTCAGAGTAGAGCCCTCTGAAACTTGAGTGGTCACCCATCTTGGGGAAGATGAAAATGGAGGCAGTCACACCTGCTGTGTTCTGTCCTCTAAAAATTACTTAATCCAGTCCCAAGCTGGACCTGAGCTTCCAATGTTGAAAGACAAGCCAAAAGTTGGCGATGGGGCACCGTGTCGAAGGCGGCAGAGAGATCCAATAATATCAGGGCCGCTCTGCTGCCTGCATCCACACGATCTCTTATAGCCTCTGCCATCTCAACAAGGGCCGTCTCTGTTCTGTATATGTTAAATTGATAAATATTTTAATTGATTAAAATTTGGAACTAACATTGATTTTACAGTTATTTCAAAACAATCATTTCACATTTTCACGTGCAATTTCTACATTATATGACATTTCAATTAGCCTGTAATATCAGTAATATATATGTTTATGATTTTACAGTTTAGGAAAATTAAGTTAACACATTTGTATGTTCAGTTTTTGATTCTTTGGATTGATGTCCATTTTTGTGTTTGTGTCCATTATTATGAAGGCAACTCGCACCAAATTTAAAATTGCAATAAAAATATAGAGGTGTGTTTCTTAAAATTTCTTAAATGACAACATTATACATATTGGTTTATTATTGCTCGTTAGAGAGATTTCAACGTGCAAGGGTCCAGGCGAAATGTTAACAGACAAGTCAGAATGGAACGAGTTATAATAGAAGCTTACCTTCAATTCCTGCGATGACGATGTTGATCTGTTTCATGGTCAAGTGGCAGGAGTAAAGGCAAGACTGAGAGAATCTGCTCCATGGCAGTCAAGGAAGTGTGAAACGTAAAGAATGCAAGTTTCAGCCTTTTAACTGTTTGAGTTTGAGTTTAAATCATTTCTAAAGTGCGCGAACACCTGACGGTTTCATGGCGCTGTCGTTCATAGAACCTCAATTAGCAGGAGGGACCAGGGGGCATAAATAGGGATTATTGAGGAAAAGCCTGTAGGAAAAGAAAGGTTTTTAGTGCCTTTTGGAAGAGAGGATATTGGGTGGAGGACCTGAGATGAAGCGGGAGAGAATTCCAAAAAGTGGGGGCAAGTGTGGAGAATTTAGAGCCACCCCATTTTTTTCGCCGAAACCGGGGAACAGTCAGCAGATATTGAGAAGAAGATCGCAGTTCCCTTGCGGGGGCATAGATTTTGATCTCAGATGAGATGAAGGCAGGGGCGGATCCTGACTGGGCCTGAAAAGTAATGCAGCCCATTTTGAACTGGGAGCGTTCGCGAACAGGAAGCCAGTGCAGGGATTTTAGAAGCGGGGTGACGTGGTGAAATTTGGCCAGATAGTAGACTAGACGAGCTGCCTGGTTCTGCACCAGCTGTAGCCGACGAACATTGTAAGCGGGCATACCACAGTATAGAGCATTGCCGTAGTCTAATCGAGAAATGACCATGGCCAGTACAATGATCTTTAGGGCAGGGAAAGAGAAAAAGCGGGATACCTTGCGAATGGTGCGGAGAGAGAGGAAGGAAGGGGACACCACTGAGCTCACCTGGGAGTGCAGGGTGAGTTGATCATTGATCTTAAAACCAAGCGTTTTAACGGAAGGAGAGGGGGATGGCAGGGGACCAAGGGATGGGGGCCAAAAGAGGGGAGACCAGAGACTGGCACAACCACCTGTCAAAACCAGTTTGGTTTTGTCAGGGTTCAATTTCAGGTGGTTGTGATTCAGCCAGTCCCGGATAAAGATCATAGTGGTTTGAAAGTTAGCCATGGAATCAGGGGAAGAGGATAGGGAGAATATGAGCTGGAGGTCGTCCGCATAATTATATACGGAGACCTCCCTTTGTTGAAGGGCAAAGATGAGGGGGGCAATGTACAGATTAAAGAGTAATGGGGAAAGGGAGGAACCCTGGGGGATCCCGCAAGGGACCTTACAGGGTTCTGCCGAGAAGTTGCCCAGCCACACCGCTTGGGTGCGGTCCCTTAGGAAGGAGGCCAACCAGACCAGGGCCACACCACCGACCCCGGCCGCTCTGACACGGGAAAGTAAGATGGAGTGGTCCACCGTGTCGAAGGCGGCGGAGAGGTCGAGGAGGACCAGGGCCTGGGGATGATTAGAGTCCATACCGTCTCTGAGGTTGTCAAGGACAGATAACGCCACAGACTCGGTGGAATGACCAGGGTGAAATCCGGCCTGACGGGGGGCTAATACTTGGTTTTCTTCCACGTAGGTGGTGAGGACTCTGGTCACATGTCATTCCAGTTCTTTCCCTAAAAAGGGTAGTAAAGAAATGGGACGATAGTTGACAGGAGCAGAGGGATCGGCGCCAGGTTTTTTGAGAATGGGGAGGATTATGGCTGTTTTTAAAATTGGAGGAACAACGCCCTGAGATATGGAGCAGTTGAGAAAAAAGAGTGGGGGTAACACACAGGTCGTGAAGATGAGCCTGAGGATGTGAGCGGGACAAGGGTCTAAAGGGGAACCTGATTTAACCAAAGGTAGAAGAGAGAGAAAGGAGGGGGAGAACGAGTCAAAGCGAGCCTTAGTGAAAGGACAAGGAGGATTGAGAAAGGAGGAGGAGGGGGGGATATTGGCCTTGATTTTTTCAATCTTGTCCAAGAGATAAATGTTCAGGGAGTCACATAAAGACTGTGACGGAGGAGGTTTGAGAGTGGTTCTGTTGGAATATGCAAGGTTATGGACTAAAGAGAAAATTTCTCTAGGCTGGTTCTTGGCGACTAAGATTTTTGAAGAAAAGTAGTTCGATTTGGTGGTTAAGATAGTTTTTTTGTATTGCGACAGAAGAGAGGTGTACTCGGCTTTAAGACTGGGACAATAATGACGTCTCCAGGCTCGTTCGGCGTGACGAACCAAGAGTTTTAAGGCCTTTAATTCCTCGTTGAACCAGCGGTTGGAGTCGTTAGGCCGTTTAGAGGAAACTCGCCTGAAAGGAGCGATCGAGTCGCAACCCGACTGGAGCCACAAGTTAATGGAGTCTGCTTGTGCTGAGAGCGGTAGTCCAAATAGATCTGGGAAGAAGGGAGAGAGTGTGGAAGCCACTAAGGACGTGTCAACCCGGCCCCAGGAACGTGCCCAGATATTTTTGGCAGGAGGGAGCTTGGTGGTTGAATCAAGAGGTGAGGAAAAAGAAATCAAAAAGTGGTCGGACCAGGGACAGGGGGAGATGGAAAGGGACGTTATAGGGCAGTTGAGGGACCAAATCTGGTCGAGGGTGTGGCCCTGGGTGTGAGTGGGGGAGTGAACGTGAGAGATGAAGTTGAGGGAACGAAGAGTGTCCGAAAATTCTTTGGAGGTGGAGCATTCTGCTGGGTCAGAAGGCCAAAAGTTGAAGTCGCCTAGCACCATAATGGAGGAGTTGTTTACCGCTAGGGTGGCCACCAGCTTTGAAACCCAGGAAGGAAGGCTTGAGAGGGTTGAGGGGGTTGAAGGGGACGATACATGAGAAGGCAAGTAAGAGGGACTTTAAGGGAGAGAGAGCGGATAACTAAGAAATCAGAGGTGGCGATAGGGGGGGAAGTAAGAGGCTGGAAGGGGAGTTCTTTACGGACGATCAGGGCGACACCCCCGCCTGCTTTGCCAGCAGGTCGGTCGGCACGGAGCGCGTAATAAGTGTCAGGGAGAGCTGCTAGTAAGGAAGGGAGGGAGCTGTCGCGAAACCAGGTCTCTGTGAGGAATAAGAGATCAGGTTTGTGAAGGTCTAGTAGGACAGAGAGTTCATGGTAGTGCTCGACAGCAGAGCGCGTGTTAAGATAGTAGATGGAGAGAGGAGCGGGTTTAGGTGCAGGGGGGGGTCGGGGCAGGAGGCAAGGGGGAAAGATAAAGAGTGAAACGGGGAGGGAAGAGAAGAAGGGGAAAAAGAAGCTGTGAGTCCCAACCTGTCGATGTAAGAGGTCAGGGGATCGTTGATTGGCCACGGGCCTTGAAGTCTGTAGAGTTGGGCCGACGAGTTTTGTCTCATTTGGACATGGTGGAGTGGCCCTGGGCCCGGTCGGCCGCGGACGGGCGCAGACGGGCATGCCTTAGGCGCGCCTTCGGCGCGCAAACGTCGCGCCCGCTGTGCTCGTCCGCTGCGCTTCCGGTAGGGACACATACTATATTGAAATGGGGAAAGAGTGGGAAGGGGGCGTGGCCAGCGCAAGTGGGCGTGTCTTGCCGGTCGCGGGAATGGCGGCAAGAAGGTCAAAAACACCTCGCCCGCAACAGCGATAAATCCGCTGTGCGGGGGTGTCTGTGCCAGAAGAGATTAGATGGCCAAAGGTTCGGTGAGTAAGTAGTTTTAGAAACACAATAACACACAGTAAAATAAATCACCAAAGATCAATGCTCCCGGCTGTGCCTCAGGAGGTTTCAATGTCAGGGTGGCGCTTGTACTCAGCGATATTTATAAGCCTGGTGGAGAGGGCGTGGCCAGCGCAAGTGGGCGTGTCTTGTCGGTCGCGGGAATGGCGGCAAGAAGGTCAAAAACACCTCGCCCGCAACAGCGATAAATCCGATGTGCGGGGGTGTCTGTGCCAGAAGAGATTAGATGGCCAAAGGTTCAGTGAATAAGTAGTTTTAAAAACACAATCACACACAGTAAAATAAATCACCAAAGATCAGTGCTCCCGGCTGTGCCTCAGGAGGTTTCAATGTTAGGGCGGCGCTTGTACTCAGCGATATTTATAAGCCTGGTGGAGGGGGCGTGGCCAGCGCAAGTGGGCGTGTCTTGCCGGTCGCGGGAATGGCGGCAAGAAGGTCAAAAACACCTCACCCGCAACAGCGATAAATCCACTGTGCAGGGGTGTCTGTGCCAGAAGAGATTAGATGGCCAAAGGTTCGGTGAGTAAGTAGTTTTAAAAACACAATAACACACAGTAAAATAAATCACCACAGATCAGTGTTCCCGGCTGTGCCTCAGGAGGTTTCAATGTCAGGGCGGCGCTTGTACTCAGCGATATTTATAAGCCTGGTGGAGGGGGCGTGGCCAGCGCAAGTGGGCGTGTCTTGCCGGTCGCGGGAATGGCGGCAAGAAGGTCAAAAACACCTCGCCCGCAACAGCGATAAATCCGCTGTGCGGGGGTGTCTGTGCCAGAAGAGATTAGATGGCCAAAGGTTCGGTGAGTAAGTAGTTTTAAAAACACAATAACACACAGTAAAATAAATCACCAAAGATCAGTGCTCCCGGCTGTGCCTCAGGAGGTTTCAATGTCAGGGCGGCGCTTGTACTCAGCGATATTTATAAGCCTGGTGGAGGGGGCGTGGCCAGCGCAAGTGGGCGTGTCTTGCCGGTCGCGGGAATGGCGGCAAGAAGGTCAAAAACACCTCGCCCGCAACGGCGAAAATCCGCTGTGCGGGGGTGTCTGTGCCAGAAGAGATTAGATGGCCAAAGGTTCGGTGAGTAAGTAGTTTTAAAAACACAATAACACACAGTAAAATAAATCACCAAAGATCAGTGCTCCCGGCTGTGCCTCAGGAAGTTTCAATGTCAGGGCGGCGCTTGTACTCAGCGATATTTATAAGCCTGGTGGAGGGGGCGTGGCCAGCGCAAGTGGGCGTGTCTAGCCGGTCGCGGAAATGGCGGCAAGAAGGTCAAAAACACCTCGCCCGCAACAGTGATAAATCCGCTGTGCGGGGGTGTCTGTGCCAGAAGAGATTAGATGGCCAAAGGTTCGGTGAGCAAGTAGTTTTAAAAACACAATAACAAACAGTAAAATAAATCACCAAAGATCAGTGCTCCCGGCTGTGCCTCAGGAGGTTTCAATGTCAGGGCGGCGCTTGTACTCAGCGATATTTATAAGCCTGGTGGAGGGGGCGTGGCGAGCGCAAGTGGGCGTGTCTTGCTGGTCGCGGGAATGGCGGCAAGAAGGTAAAAAACACCTCGCCCGCAACAGCGATAAATCCGCTGTGCGGGGGTGTCTGTGCCAGAAGAGATTAGATGGCCGAAGGTTCGGTGAGTAAGTAGTTTTAAAAACACAATAACACACAGTAAAATAAATCACCAAACTTCAGTGCTCCCGGCTGTGCCTCAGGAGGTTTCAATGTCAGGGCGGCGCTTGTTCCAATCTGCAACTCAGATGTGGAGGTTTCTCTGCCACAGTTAGGTTGGCGAGAAGGCACATCATGATTGGGCCAGTGGACAAACTGGCTGTGCTCCCTCCTACAGCCACCTTTGCCAATGGCATAATTGACGGGGTGGACAATTCTGGCAGAGCCAGCAGCACTCGGGCAGTTTTTTGTCCATTGACCCTCCAACATATAAATAGAGCTGGCAAACCACCTTGTAGGTGGGCGGATAATCTAATGGAAAAACAACTGTGGGACCAATTCTGCCAGTATCTAAATCAGGTCCAAAGTGTTGGCACGCTGTGCCAGTGGTGATTAGCATATTACAGAGTTCTAGCTGTGAAGCAGCATTTTTCCCTATTTAAAGAAAATATAGATTTTTCTTATATACTCCATTGACCATGCCCCACAAAAAGAATAGAAGCAGAACAACAGGGATATATGCCATCTGGTAAACAACGTTTATGATGAAACTTTTTTCCCGCATGTAATCACAACGCGGTTGTCACAACGACCACGTTGTGATTCCACATACCAATACTCCACAAGTCGGAACAACGACTTGCGGGAGGGGAGCTGTTTTAAAAACAGCTTACCTAGTGTCCACATAGACTGGAGTTGGAATAGTAAATTGTACTATTCCAACATCCAGCGCCCCCTCTCCGCAAAAATACATACCCTCACTAAACACTAAATTTACCCTTGCCACCCAAAAAAAAACCATCACCTCAAATCCTGAAATACCCTTGCCACCCAAAAAATGCATACGTACGCATATCTCTGAAAATACTCTTGCCACCAAAAACTCCAAAACTATCCTAAACCCTAAAAATACCATTGCCAACTAAAATCCATACCTACAATAAATTCTGAAAATACTCTTGCCACCCAAATACTCAACCTAAACCCTGGAAATACCCTTGCCACCCAAAATCCACACCTACTCTAAACCCTAAAACTACCTTTGCCACCCATATGCCACACCCACCCTAAACCCTACAATTACCCTTCCAAATCAAAGAGCCATTGACACCCTCTTTAATACTCACCAAATACTTACATTCAAATGTTTTCTTTTACTACGAGTATGCCTTTACCTTTAATGCATTTATGAGTGAGTAGTCACTATTAACAAACATGTGATTGATTGACTTAAAACAACATTTGCTGTAAAGGCATAACGTGGTAAAGGCATACTTGTAAAAAAAATAGTTGTAAACACATTGTCGTTGTTCAGGCTTTGTTTTAAAGGCATCTCGTTGTTTCACAAAGATATCATATAAAATTACTTTTTTTTCACTACCACAACATGAATAAAATTCCAGATGTGGCAATCATCCAATTTGACTTCCCCTTTGAAGTCTTTTGTCAGACAGTACGTTCTACTATATTGTGATGGCTCTCAGGTTCTCTCAGGCATCTTTACTTTGGCTACATCACCCACTCCTATGAGCAAGGGCTTGGTTGCCTTCCGATTTCCATTATCTCATCGGGTCACATTTCACTATTACTGTAGTTTTTCAACCAAGGATAATCATCCACAGTATAAAGTGTACATTTCTTCAGCAAAACAAAGGGACTCACCCTGTGGTAGAATGCAGAGTGAATCTATACTCCCCAACTCACCTCTTGACAGCTTGAACCCAATCCTTACCATTATCTTTGGCAATTTGAATGGATTCCTTTAAGGTTTTATTGAACCTTTCAACCATTCATTTTGTTTCTGGGTGATATAGGGTACATTTTGTATGAGCTATGCCTCTCCCACCCAGAAACAACTCAATTTCCCTTGAGGTCAGTTGCTACCGAGTATCTGTAGGATTAGGATTACCTGCTCTTGCAAACACTTCAGTGAAGAATCTGATGACAGCACTAGTGTTGATCTTATCGGTCACACCCACCTCAGGCCACCTGGAATGCATGTCCATGACTACAAGCAAATATTTGGAAGTGCTCCCCACATTGATGGGACTACAATATCAAACCAAATCTCCTCCCAAACTTCAGTGGGAATATTCCGACAAACCATAGGGGATGTCCTATCGTTCATGTTTTTTCACTTATCCTACATTTGCTACAGTCTCTCACAATCTTCTCCACCACATGTCCATTCCAGGCCACTAATACACACACCTGAGCCTCTCTTTTGTCTTAATGATGTCCTTATGACCTTCATGAGCAAGCTGTATCAAGCGTTCCCTGACACCTAGGGGTGGAACCAATTTACTCCCTTTCATCAGCATGCCAATACTCACTGACAACTAATCAAAATCTTCACAAAACTAGCATACATCTCAATTCTTGCCCAAGTCTGGTCTACAGACAAAACAAAATGACACATGAGATTCATCTCACTCCATCTCCTGCCCCCATTCACTCTAAGTGACACACCCCATTGTAACATCCCACACCTTAACTTCATCTTCCTTTCATCAATTACCTTCATTGTTTCTTGACACAGATCCACAGCCAGTGGACAAGCAATTCACAACTGTGGTGTCAACTTCGGGCAAATAAGTGACACAAAATTGAAAATCCTGTTGTGCCACAAGCCATTTACAAATTCAAGATGAAATGCAGTTTGAACTATTCTTTCCAGATACTTCCTGTAATGGCTTGTGATCTGTCCGCACTTCAAATCTAACTTGGCAAGGAAACTGCTGAAATGTCCTTATCGCCCAGTATACCATGAGGGGTTCTCTGTCTATGGTTATACATTACCTCTGCTCCCATTAAGGATCTAGATGCAAAGGATAGGCTATGGTGACCTCTCCTTCCTGTTCTTGCTTCAAAACAGCACCATGCCTTCTCTTCTCTCATTCACATCAGTAAGAACTATACAAGGCATGCCTGGGACAAACCTCTTTAAAAAATGAGAAGACACTAACACAGCCTTTAACTCTTCAAATTCTGATTTACTCCTCTGTCCAAACAAATTGTACACCTAATTGCTACAGTGTGACCTGCAAAGCTGGAAACAAATCTTGTGTAGAATTCCACAATTTCCAGAAATGTTTGAACCTCTTCCTTCTTGGAAGTATGTGGTAGCTGTGAAATAGCAGTGACAAGCTCAGCCTTGGATTTGACTAAGTATGGGTGAATTTTGCGGATCTGTGGTCCGCGAATTTGCACGAAATCGCAAAAAAATCCGTGAGTTCGCGGAAAAATCTGCGAACACGCTGATTTTTAGAAATATATTACTGGAGTACTTTCTACTGGCTAATCAGTAAGTGCTACCTTGTTGGGTAAATGTATAGTGCTTTTCCTACACTGCAGCTGCGTAAAGTGCCAGAGTTGTCTCCAGTGACCATGTGTGTGTAACTATGCCATCTCGCCAAAGGGCGCAGGGGTTCCTTGAGTGAGCTGTCCATCATAGTGGGTAAATGGCGGGAAGACGGTGCACACCTCTAGTGTGTGGGTGGGGCCAAATGGGCAGGCCTTCTATGCGAGTTCACATGCCTCTTGCGTGTATAAAAGGTCAGAGACCAATCAGAGCAGCAGATGAGGAGAAAGAAGCTCCTGGTTACAGGAACTGCACTGGGATTGCGCTCGTGAAAGTCAAGGATGCAAAAGCCTCTATCCAGCATCACAGCTAGTTTTCGACGGTAGATATGGGGGGAAAGCACACCTGCCCAGGCCTCGACAAAGCTCACAATTGTTTTTGGGCTGATGAATGCGTTATTGAACTTGAGCTTCAACTCGGGCATGACTTAGTTGTAACTATTCTCTGACCCTGCCTCGGGCACCCGGCTGTTTAGGATCAAGACAGGGTCAGAGAATAGTTGCAAGTAAGCAACTTCAACTCTGGCAGCTTGCCAGCACCATTTGTAACAATTCTCTGACCCTGCCTCGGGCACCCGGCTGTTTAGGGTCAGGACAGGGTCAGAGAATAGTTGCAACAAGTAAGCAACTTCAACTCTGGCAGCTTGCCGGCGCCATTACCTGCTTAACTCTGTAAGTGCTTCCTGTGGAGGTTTAATTTTGGTGACAGGACCATCCTGCAAGAATGTAAATCCGCCCGCGAGCAGATATGCGGATTTTCCGGCAATTTTGCGAGATTTTCAAATCGCGAAATTGCCGTAAATCTGCAAATTACGCGAGCGGAACGGATTTTGCTTTTCCTTTCAGTTGAAAAATACCACATACCTCCTTCACCTTGTATATATGATCATGCAAGTTGTCACTAAGGATAAGTACATTATCCTGCAATCCCTTCAACAGACTGGTCATGTGGCTCTCAAATACCAAAGCTGTAGAAAAAAGTCCAAATGGCGTTCTATTGAAGAAGAACAACCCACAGGGCATAATGAAAGAAGTCAAATCTTTTGAATAATCACTCAATCTGACCTTATGATAGGCAGACATTAAGTCAAGTGTGTAAAATATCTAGCGCTGCCCCTCAACACCATTTCCATAATTTTTGGTGGGTAAAACATCTCTTCATTAACCTCCTTACTGAGATGGTGAAAATCCACACAGTGATGTTTTTCATCTAGGATATAGATGCCACCAAATTTGGAAGCACACATTTGTATGAAAAGGGATGGGGGTTTCTTATGTGTGGCAGGAAATGGCACCAATCAGGTGTGGGTAAACTTTTTCAGGTGCAAGTGAAGCGGTGCAAACAGGTGAGGGAGAACCCCTAAGACCTGCAAGAAATAGACCCGAAGGTCAACATATAATTCTGGGAAACCTGTGCACACTGAAATTTCAATACTTTTTTAGACATAGTATACAGTCCTCACAGAATTCAAGAGTACATGTATCATACAAATGACATTAAAAAAAACTGTTTAATCATAATTGTATTGTGTGCTTTAATCCAAACAGTTGCCCAGCGAACAAGTGTTTCATTTGGGGATGTACCCCATGACATCTTCAGGGCTTCTGGCAATAATCGCAAATGTGAAGGGCTCTCTGATGGTTAGATTCCGTCCAGGCTGGTGAGTGAAATGAAACTTTCTTAAATGTCGCCCTGTTAATGTATTCTCCTGTATGCGGTGTCCAAATAATACACAAAAGAGATTTCAGATGCCATGTACGGGTATTTTGAACAGCGAGTATGCTCCGCAAACAAACCCGGAAGCCTTGGTGCCACATATTGTGAAGCTTCTACAGCCTCAAAGGCTCCCTCCTTCTTGAGTCTATCCAACTCAGACTCCACAGCACCATGCATACTCAAGGTAATATTTCTGACCTTACACGTACCAGATGTGGCTGCCTCCTTGATTCTAATATATTGTCCATGACCTTTCACAAATCCCATATTATCAGAAAACATCAGAGGAAACTCCTGCTGAAACTGCTCAGCCATAGTATCCACTCTCTTGACCTGCACTGGTGGATTCAAGTTAGGATCTAGAAAAATGCCCAAGAGTTTCTGGTGTGGCCAGCTTAAGATTGTATCACCCTTGACTCGAACATATATATTTCCAGAAGCACAATTACATTTTACATTCAAAATAAGCATCAAAGTAACCTATTACATGTATAGGTTTTCCCCTACAACTCTACAGCATGATATCAGGATTAGCACCTGAGTCCATCACCATGATCACACCCACACCACGTGACCACATCCATTGGCCGTGCACAACTAGCACAGCTGACATCCTAATTGTATATTTGCATACAATCTCTTCCTTGTACGCACCAATCTCATTTACCTTTTTCTTGCTATAAGATGACTTGAACACTTGGCAAAATGTCACCTCCTACCACACATTGTACATATCACCTGTACAGCATGACAATCTTTGGAATTTGCCAAATGATTGGGATTGAGACTCCGGTAACAATTACCATTTAGCTTCAAAAAAATATTGAGCTTTTCCCACTGTGAGGCAATCATGTGCTTGGCACTAGTCTCAGCTAGCTAGTGTACATCCAATTTTTTAAGCACAATCTCAAATCTGTTTAAGGTATCGCCATCCCCTTCTTCACTTATTTCAGGTAAGCTCTCAAATACATCTTGGCCTTCAGCCCCTAAACAACATATAAACTTGGAGGTGTTCTTCTCTGCAGAAAAAGTGGAACCACATACTTTTAGATAATTAATTAATTAATTATTTTTTCCACTTCGACCACATTATGGGAGAATCTCCAGGAGTAGTGAGAAAGAAGGGAGGTGACAAAATATGTTGCATGTTGTAGATGAGAAAAGTAAATGGGAAGAAAAAAAATAAAGTACAGATGTAGACAAAAATAAAATAAAGGAAGAAAGAGAAAAGAACTATAATAACAAAGTAGCACAATAATATTGCTAATCCATGGTGCTGTGCACGGGTGGTTTCAGATCCCATCCTTGCCGCCAGTGTGGCATTTAATAAGGTCTTAAATGCTTCAAGAAGTGATCCACACAGTATTGATGAGGATAAATCCTGTTTTATTCCACAGAAGAAACTCCAGCCACCTCTGTGTGGGGGGAGGGTCTATGTGCACTGGGGGGTTACCCGTCCCCTGCCAAATTTCCATGCACAAGGTGGCAGGCACTGTGTTGTGCCTGCCACGTTGTGCATGGAAATGCACTACGTGGCATTTGTGCATTGTGAACGGTGCTGCGGCTAGCAGCTCCAGCCACAATGATCAGGAGCCTGGATGCACCCAGCATAGTGGCGGTCACATCCTAATACAATCAGCATGACCGCCGACTTACCAGTGGGTGGTCCCAACTCTGCAGCAATCATAATGAGCCCCTTAGTCCTCGTTCATTTTCTCCTCTTTCAGATATGAAACAAACAAAAGATAGCACATTTCTTTAAAAATGCAAAGCCTTGGAGACAAGTCGCCTGGAATAGTACACCCCCCTTCCACATATGTCAATTTGAAACATAAACTTAACTAACTTTGTCAAACATTTTCTAAACTAGAACACTCCTCGCAGAAGGTGCTCAGAGTTACATAGGAAAGTACTTCCCAAAATTTTAGAACCATGACCCACCATTCAGTATGACAAACCTGCACAACCCATGATAGTGTTAATGAACATGAGGCGTTTGATTTTTTATTGCAATTAAGCATTGTGTGGTAGCGCATTGCTATTTTCTATTTTCAGACTGCATATTTTCCATTGAAATGTCAAGCAAATTTGCACCCAATGATAATGTTTGGAAATCGGATTTCAGCAAATAGGTATTATTGAAGCATCACCAAGTGTTTTGATTTGCTCTAATCATACTAAAATCTAACAATTTAAATCTCACTTCAGAATTACAAAAAATGAAATGTGCTTCATTTTGCTTTTTCACCTGCTGAATGGGAACACATCATTTACAGGCATTTACATTTGGTTGGGTGTTAGCAAAAAATGACATCCTCCAACTTTCCTTTCACTCTTCATGTATAGGAGCAGAAAGGTTACATAATTCACTTTCCTTTCTCTAACTGCAAAGTGAGAGCAGTTCGTAAATACCTGTCCTAATGTCAAAAAACATTAGCAGAGCCAATAGGTCTGGCTTTAATGTGCTACCATATGAAAAGCATGGACATACACAAATATGCACATTTTGCTCTGTGCCTGTTATGTTGGTGTTTATTTACTGGGCTTGTTGACGGTGATGTTTGATCCTGAAGTTTGACATCTGTGCCCTATTGCTTAGAATACACTTAGAATGGGCTTTGGTTTTGCTGCTTACAAACATTGACCTTATTAACTAACCTGTTCTTGCCACTGGCTTGAGTCTATGTCAATAACATCTTGGCGTAGCCATATATTGGCTGAAATGCTGGCATCCTTGTGCCTTTGCTGCCTTTGCCACCACCCCCGCCAACGAATTGTGGTGGGAGACAGGTTCACCAGCTTTTCAAGCTGCCCACTAAATCCCACAGAAATTCAGAAAATTGCAAATGGCACTGACGTCAGGCGACTCACCATGCCTATTGGGTTCTATTTCCATACTGTGTGTCTAGTACTTTCATGAGACTCCTTCTGTTTCTACCAACCAGTGCCTAATTCTTTGTATGCACTCCTTGTTCCTCCTACCTACCACCTTCTTGTATCTCTCTTCCATCCCTCACTCCTCGCCCTGTGCAATTATTCACACCAGTCACCTCATCATATCACTCTACAGACCCTCTCAGCTGTGCACTCCTTGTCCTCCTCACCTGCTTATTCCTCCCAGTGGTTTCTCAGGAGTGCCACTGTGACTCAGGAATTTTTTGTATTTCCTAGAAACAAAAGTTGAGAGGTAGTGAAGGCTCCCTTGCCTTCAATAAAGGCCTCCTTTTCTTTCTTGCTACTCTAAAATGCTTACACTGGATGAATTAACACATTTAGGGCCAAATTACCACCGCCATCAACTCCCTAGGTTTTTATACTGGAAAATGCCCCTCCCCATTAATGAGGGTAGTGAATTGAGATACAGTGAGATTAAAAAAATAAGGTAATTCTTCGGCTTTCAAAATGGCAGAATTTTTCAGGCTCTTCTTTGTATTATGAAATCATCATGGTACATAGGGTGGGTTGGGTTGCGCTCTCCTAAGTCCTGTGCGGTTGCCTGTGTTGTGGTCAATTTTAGGAATCCCGACTAGTGGAACAGATTTTCTTTTCTCCTAGGTACAACCTGCCCATGAGATCTGGCATACAACATGACCCTTTGTACGGTTTCTATCCCCCACAATGTCCTAGACTTACTCCAGTGATTCAACCCAGTCAACATTTGACTAATGTGTGGCCTACAGCGTCAGGAACAGGGCCGAGTGGGGATCTACAACTACATAGCTGATTTGCACTACTAGCACTGTTAGATAGCAAGACTGTCATTTAACAAGCCTTGATTTACCCACTGGAGGCGTGAGGCCTAACCACCACAGGAGGGATTACTTGCTACTTTGGGATGAAATGTTCCTTGGGTGAGCCATGTCCTGAATGATGAGGAAGAGAAGTCCATGCTGCTATTGTATCATATGATCTGTTTACAAGAGACCTGAAATGTTACTGACAACCTGAAATTGGATGGTTACACATCTTTTTGTAAGAATGTGGATCCCTCACCTCATGGTAGGCCTAAGGGTAGGCTTGCTGTCTTCGTTAAGCTGGGCTTGGGATGCAATATGCAGATTGTTTCTCTGGACTAGCTCAACATTTGACGTATACTGCTAACCTTTCATAACAATTTTAAGATGTAAGATATATATTTTTTTAATTCAGCCACTGCATCGCTTACCCCCGTTTTGGATTGAAGTAATTTTTTAGGAGGTTATTCATTACCTTTTTTTGAACCTATCACCACAATAATTTTAGATGATTTTAACTTGCACTGCTGCTCATTATGTGGTTTGACGATGGAGAACGTTTTTCCATGCCCCACTTCGGCTCAGGCATATTTTTGTCACTCTAGGCAGGTTGAGTTTTTAAATAAGGTATTATCAGAATTTAAACTTATTAATTTGTTATTTTGGGATGAGTTCCTCTCAGACAGTTTAGTGCCCACTTTTAAGGGCAGAGGCCATAATATTACCATTGATTAAATTATGATGTCAGCTAGTTTATTTGATTCTCCTATTGAGTTTGAAACTCTGTGGCATGGGACCATACCCCATTGTGGCTAAGTTTGGATTGGGTCCTTTAGCTAATTAACAGTCCCACTGGTTTAGGGAGCCACTTTAATTAAAAGATCAGGACCGTAGACTAAGCTGGGTGAAGATAGTCCCTGATTACTTCCTTAAGATTTTGATAAAATCGTGTTATCTGAACTTTGAGCTCTGCTTACAGCTAGAGAGTTCAGGTTATGATACTATGTACTCCTTTCAGTGTATTGACTAAAATGTCCAACAGGCATTAACCGGAAAGAGAGGTATTCAGATTAATTTCAGGAACCAACTGGGTTGACAAGACATACTCTAAATCTCACAAGCCTTTCCTGATGGCCCTTCATCCGAAACCAAGGAGTGTAACAGCAATATGGGAGGCTAGGCGGGAATATTCAGCTGCTTGCAAGGATGCAAAAAACAGGCTTAGAAGGGAGGCTTGGGACGGTTTATCTGCTGCCTGCTCACTCAGGGACAATTCAGCGTTTTGGAGAGTGGTGAATTGGCCTCTTTTTCATAAAGACACTCCGTCTAAGTTGGCCCGTTTTACTACTTCCAGAGCTTGGGTAAGTCACCTTGAGTCAGAGTACAGTATGGGTTGTGTATCCTTGTCTCCCTTCATTCCTAGTTGAAGTGAGACTATTCTCTTTAATCTGGTGAAAGATAGAGATGCCATCCAAGCTTTGCCATCTGGAAAAGCTCATGGCCCAACAGAGTCCCTGGAGACATTTATAAAGATTATTTTGATTTCTGGGCTCCGACATCACCCAACATCTGAATGTGGGAGATTGCAGCCATATTCCTCCCTCTTTGCAAAGGTCGGTAACTGTCACAGTTCACAAGAAAGGGAATAGAGCCAATTCAGCCTGCTATAGGCCTATTTCTTTAGTTGATGGGGAGGTCAAAATTGTAGGCCGCATCCAGCTAAAGGGGCTGATAGACTTGGCTGATGATCATAATATACTGGCAGACATTCATTATGGAATTAGATCAGGGTGAGGTACTATTGAACACAATTTTAAGCCACATTCATTAATTAAAAATAATTTCACAGTCAAGAACAGCTCCATACATTTGGCCTAAATTGGACTTCAGCACAGCACAGACTCTGTCAATAGGTCAAAGCTCTGGGCTGTGCTGGAGTCCATGGAGGCTGATACTGCACTAGTCACTATTTTGCAAGATTTGCACTTGGGGCTTGGGCTGTCTGTAAGATTTGTCCACAACGAAAAATGCACTCCACACTTTAAGCTAGCAAGGGGAGTGTGTCAGGGGTGCATTTTAGCCCCCATGCTTGTATTCCATTTATTAATCAGCTTGACTCCATTCTTGTGGACTTATTTAAAGATGTTCATAGGGTGGTGGATAGATGTATACTGACCTTGCTATCAGTGGCATAACAAAACTTGAGGGGGCCCCCTTGCAAAGCACATGGAGGGAGCCCCTCCCCTGGCATCGCGGACCACTATCTACCACTTTGCCCTACCACCCAGAAATCTAGCATATGTTTCTTTGAAACCTCCAACATTTAAATGAAATGCCTCTATATTGTCTTTCTATAAGTTCTAATGAGGAAGTGGGAAACACTCTTAACATACAAGCTATGCCATTTGTAACAATACTGTCCAAAGCAGATTATTTAACTGAGGCAGCAATCAGAACAATGCCGAGGAGTGATCCTATTGTCTCAGGAACTGCCTATGGCTGAAGAACAAAGAACAACTATGAAGGGTATGAAATAGAATTGACAATACCTTGAAACTTTGAAAGACTAACCCAAACCTGCAATTCCATAAAAACTTGACTGACAATATACATTAGAAGTACCCAAGCTATAACTCAGTATCCTGCGAAACTCAAGAGAAATAGACTGGTGAATTATCTGCATGCCACACACTAGCGACTGTCAAGGGTTGTGCATGATAATAACGTGAGCTGAGGAAGCAATTTCAATCATAATGTCTTATTAGTAAGCACTGCAAAACAGGCAGGCACACAAGGCTAAGGAAGAAAACTGTTTGGATGCTTCAGAACATTGATGCAGATGTTTGTTTGCTTTAATTTATCGTTTCTGTAGTGTAAACAATGCTAAATACAAGATGTAAGCCACATGTATAACAGACAAGTGCAAGCAACACCATAAATAATACTGCATGTAGAATAAAAACAAACCATATCAGCAATCAAGTACCTAATGACAAACTTACAAACTGTAGTTGGTAAAGCAAAATAAAAAGTGCTAATACTTTCAAAGTGCAAAATAAAGCAATCACCAGTCCAGCAATATACAAAAATCAAGCATGTTTTTTAAAACAATCCAACTTTCTTCTTGCATCAAGGTGAAAATACTTTCATAGTGCATGGTAAAAACAAGTCCAGCAGCTTCCCTCACAAGGACTGACCTGAACCACCAGACTGGGCCTTACTTCATAACAAACAGAAGCCTCAGACCTCAGTGTGTCAATACTGGCGGTATTTACAATCTACTAAGAGTATAGACACGCCTGCTGAATTACAGATTCACCATTGCCTTCAAATGGCTCTATCGTCATGTGTGACACCGGCAGCCAGGCCTGGATTTTAGGCCAACAGCACCTTGCATTCTAGGAGTTGTGCTGTGACCATCTAAGTAAGGGGTTAAACATTCCAGCATGCAAACTGTTGTTGGATAAAAGCTACGAATGGACATGACATGGTGCCAATGCCACTTGGCAGCTATGTTTTATACAAGCACAAGGGGAGGTTTAATTTCCTCAACGAAAGCTGCAGAAGTCTGGCAACAAATAGCAAACACGCTGTGTGGAGAACCCAGAAACATGCTGTGTTTAGCCCCCGTGTATGGACCTGAGGTGTCATTCTCTAAGAGACCCAGTGGTAAAAGCCCACAGTTGTCTCTAATGCATATTAGTGCCAGTCAGTGGTCGAAGTGGGGGGAAAACAGTTGGGGAACTGTGGGAGGAGAATCAGAGGGCGGGAATAACCAATGGATTGGGTCAGTGGGTGGAGTGAGAGGTGTGGCAGAAAGAGCAAAATATTCCAATTTTTTGTATTTGTTTCCCATTTCACTAACCGGTTACAGCTTATTACATTATTTAATTTAACCAATAGATACACATGCTCATTTAAGGTCAAATATTTGTTATTGACATTAAAATACATTCACAAAGTGGGATACGTTTCCAATTACAGAATGTCCCAAACATCCTTAAAAGTGGAATCGCAAGCCATTTGTCTCCCAGCCATGGAGTTTCTGTCATCAGCACTTCTGCTCCCTTTTTCCACAAGAGCAATTCAAACATGAATGGCAAAATATCCTAGTTTACAAATGTTTTCGACATAACTATGGCTTTGCCATATTTGCCACATAATACATCATCTGCTGCATAATCTGACACATTTTAAGTAATACATGTTTTTTTTTTGAGTCCTCATTTCAGCATTGGCAAGTGCAAATAAACGCTTACAACCCCATTCCATCCTGGGCGCCCAGGGCTGAAGTTCTTGCTTTACCTGGAGCCGACCCGGCCTGCCCCTTTGTTTCAGGGCATGTGTAATCATAGGACCCTTCGGGCTTTAGACCAGCCTCATTTCTAATCCCCATTCTATCAGAGGTTCCCAAACAGTGCTATTTACATTATGTGCCATCCCAGATTCTAAACATGCAATTCTCAGTGCAGCTCAAAGCCAATATTCATACAGGGGGGAAGGGGGGGCTAGCATCCTTCCATATCTTGCAAATCTCTCTACGAGCAATAAGAATAAGGTTAAAAAGTAAGGCCACCTGTGTCCCTCTTAACCCACAAATAAGATCAGTGTCCAAGCCAAAAAGAACTCTAACTGTGTTCAAACCATTGCCTTCTCCACATTGGCCCAAAAGAGACCCAAGATAGGACAGTCGTAAAAAACATGGATATCATCCGCCTCTAACAGACCACATCTAGGGCAATGAGTGGGCGGGCTCACAAACTTCACAATTTTTTTCGGCGTGTAGTATAGCCTGTTAATAGCGTAGAAATGTTTTTTCTTGAGAGAGGGAGACCTGACATATCTATACAGATATTGGAGTGATGTATCATAGAGGGTAACTGAGGCGGCCTCCAGGGTAGACGAGCTCCAGACAAGATGTAATGGGGTTGCATGTACTTTCTCCGCCTCAAGCATTTTTTTGTACCAAAGTCCCAATTCCCTCTTCCTTGAACCAGGAGATTGGAGAGCAAACTCATTGTCCCAGTTACCGCCGATGTTCTCCTTCTCAGCGGAAAACCAGGAAGAAAGTTGGATATATTAAATCTAGAAAAGGAGTCCCCGATCTTTGACCTCAGAACTAAGCATGGGCGGATTTAGCAAATTGTCAATCCGCGAAATTGCGTATTTACGGATTCGCAATCCGCAAAATCCGCGAACTCTCGCGAATTTTGCGGATTCCTTTTTTTTTGTGTTTTCGCAAGTGTTTCTGCCATTTCGCAAGGTTTTTTTACGAGTTCGCAAACGCGAACTTACTTGTCGGGTAGCAACGTTTGCGACCATGTTGTTTCTACGTCTGGTTCATCACAGCACCCTTTGTTTCACCACTGCCACCCTCTGTTTCACCACTGCCACCCTCTGGCTCACCCATGCCACCCTCTGGCTTACCCATGCCACCCTCTAGTTCATCACTGTAGATTATGGGGGGAAAAGCACACCTGCCCTGCCTCAACTGACATGAATGAATTAGGGGCTGATTAATGTGTCTCTGAATTTGAACTTCCAGGTTGGCACCTGCTTACTTATCTGTAATTGCTTTCTGTTGCAGTGTAATTTTTTTAACAGGACCTTTGTTGTATACTTGTAGCTATTCTCTGAGCCTGCTGTGAGGGTCAGAGCAGGGTCATAGAATAGTTGCAAGTAGGCAACTGAACTCTGAAGGGGCCCCTCAGGAAGCACTACAGGAAATGGTTACTAATGATAAGATTGAACTTTTGCACCTGCTGAGTGCTTTCAGTTTTGCAAAAATCCAAATATCCAGCAGCATCCACAAAAAGTAATCCTTCCAGGTCAAGATCCAAATCAAAGTGACCAGCACATGAAGAAAGCACTGGGAGGAGACTGCTGGACAGGAACAGGAAGTTGGAGACTGTGGGGCACTTCCTTCCTCCCACCCCCCCCCCAAAATGGACTCCTTGCAAAAAAAAAGTGCAGGCAAATGTCAACCTGAGGAGTTATTCTGATACAAATCATAATTTTCAAGGTTTATGCTGCCTGCTGGTGGATTTCTTGTGCGAAATTGAAAATTTGGCAATCTCGCAATTGCGAGATTGTCGCTGCCCGCCGCATCTACGTGTTCGCAAGTGTTTACTCCAGCGAAATTGTATAGTATTCTAGTTGGCAAGTGCGACCAAGCAAAAAATCCACTTCGCACGGATTTACGAATTTTCGACAAGTTCGCGAGAGTTCGCGGATTGCGAAATTGCCGAAAATCCGCAAAATCCGCGAGCGGAACGGATTTTACGCCCATGCTTACTCAGAACCTCCCAAGGAAGAACGCCTTCTGATGTTACCAGGTCCGACAGATTGTTATTCCTGCTCTCCTAATAGGAATGGACAGATTGTCCCTAAGGCATAATGGCAAACCCGGAGACTCCCAGATTGGGGCAAAATCAGAGTAGTATTTTATGCCCCATCTTCCCTTTACTCTACTCCAAACTGAGAGGGCAAGTTTTAATACCTTGAGGCGCACCTTTTTATAAAACCTTGGTGCACCAAATTTATACAAAAAGCCAGGCCCGCCCCCCTCTAGGTCGACCATTATATTCAAGATCTGCCCCCAGTTGGAATCATCGGGGTTAGAAAGAAGTCTTCGAATATTTTTCAGCTGAAAGGCAAAGGCGTACCAAAGGATGTACGGAAGCGCAAGTCCCCCCTTTAACAATTCTCTTTTCAATTTTTTCCGTTATAACCTGGAATTTTTATTTGCCCAAATAAAGCTGCCAATTTTTCCCTGAACTTTTCCCAAGATTTTATCAGGAAAAGTCAGGGGTATCGCGTTAAATAGATATGTCAACATAGGCAAAATTACCATCGTGACCAAGTTGACACGGCCATATATTGTCAGAGGGAGATTCTGCCATCTCAGAAAAAGTTGGTCGATATCCTTGGCCACCCTCTTTATATTAATCTGCACTATACTGTTGAGATCTGAAGGTATTATTATGCCCAAGTACCTAAAGTGGCTGCTTTGGGCTCCCTCCCAATTGTCCACCCCCCAGCTCATTATTTCAGTTTTTAAATTGTTAATCAGGTAGCCGGAATACCGACCAAAATCAATCATTATCTCCTCCACTTTAGGAAAGACCTCAGACGGATTGCTGGTGTAAACCAGCAGATCGTCAGCATATAACGCCAACTTACAGCTGTAATATTTTAATCTGAAGGGTGTTATCCTGTCATCGATCCTCAGCGCCTGCGCCAAAGGCTCTATATAAAGATCGAACAGGAGGGGCGAGATGGGGCACCCCTACCTGGTACCCCTCTTTATGCTGAAGCGTGGTGTCAAAAACCCATTTAATAAAATCGCGGCTGAGGCACCCTCATAGCATCCTCTCAATGTTTGAATACAAATTGTACCGAAACCCATAGTGCTCACGACGTCCCACAAGAATCCCCAATTAACGCGGTCGAAGGCCTTCGCAGAATCATATGCAGCCACTGCCAAGGGCTCCGACCGCGCCACTGATAGGTCAATACTGCCTATTAACTGTAGGGTCAGCTCATGGATATATCTACCAGGAATAAAACCTTTCTGGCCAGAATTAATAAGTGGTGGAGCCAACTTAGCCAATATCCGTGCCAAAACGCTGGTAAAGATCTTATAGTCCGGATTTAGCAGGGAGATAGGCCTAAAAGAATCTGCCTTAAGGGGATCTTTCCCTGGTTTTAATATAAGGACAATTGTGGACTCCTTCCACGATGGTGGGGCCCTACCCTCTGGGCTGTAAACACAATTAAACAGTTCACATAGCCTTGGCACCAAGACATCTTGAAGCACTTTATAGACTTCCCCAGGAAGAGCGTCAGGCCCTGCCGCTTTATTTTTTTAAAAACATTTTTATGTGGAGTCTAATTTCTTCCTCCGTAAAGGGGCAATTGAGGATATCTCGGCCTTCATCTGTCAACCTAGGTAGAGCCTTACTCTCCAGCCACCGCAGGGTATTCGCAGAGCTTGGGGACGGCTCTTCGTCATATAGTTCAGAGAACAGGGAGAGAAGACATTTTTCCATATCCTCCTTCTGGCAGGATGTGGTACCCTGATGATCAATGATTAATCTATTTATGTAATTCCTCACCCGGTCTGCTCTAATCTTACTAGCCAGTATTGCCCCAGCTCTTTCGCCATACTCGTAATTCTCCATAGAATATACGGCCCACTGTGCCTTAACTTTCAGATCCAACAATCCTCGATATTCTGAGCGGAGGCGTTCTAAATCCACTAAAACCTGTGGTAGATTATCTGCATGGGTATTCAATCTTAAGATCTCTAGAGATGAGATTTTGCCTTCCAAAGTTCTAAACTTAATCGCCTGCTCCCTATTGCTTGAGCTAGTCAAACTGTGGAACTAGCCTCGAATATGGGCCTTATAGGCGTCCCAAACAAATTCGAGTGGGGCTGACCCAATATTGTCAGAAAAGTAGTTAATGGTAGAGGTACCCACCGCAGTGACTATGTCCTGGTTGTTTAAGACTGCCCTTTTTAAAGTCCACCTGGGGGTTGTTACGCCCCAGGCCCTCCCCTTCAGGAGTGGAAACATGATAGGGGCATGGTCGGACAGAATGCTTGGGAATATTTTTATCTCTACCAGGACCAGGATACCAGGATATAATCCAATCTTGAAGCATGGCCATGTTTTTTGCTGAAATAGGTGAAGCCCAGTGCTGTTCCACTCTTAACCTTACAGGCATCGATTAGACCTAGCTCATGGATCATGTTAACTATGGCACGACGGGATCTCGGGGCAGCAATATGCTGGCTATAGTTGGAACGATCCTGTCGGGGATCGAGGAGAACATTAAAGTCTCACCCTATGACCAATGGAGACGTGACCTCAACCAAGTTGGACTGCACTTTCAGTATACAGGCAGGATCGTCTATGTTCGGCCCATAGTAAGATACAATTGTCAGTTCCCTTCCACTAAAATCGGCGCGCACCAAGACCCATCTTCCTGACTGGTCAATTGAAATTTACTTTACAGATCCTCCGATTCCAGTCTTAATCAAGATTGCAACTCCCTTATTCGCCACCATCTGACCAGAGCAGCAAAATGCTCCTACCCATCTAAGCCTCCCAAAAAACTCTTTACTCTCAATGGGACTCAGGTGAGTTTCCTGAAGGAGAATTACTTTAGCCAAAGATTGTTCCAAATATTTTAAAATCAGCCAACATCTCTGGGGGCACCGGAGCCCATTAACATTCCACGAGATAAATGGTATCTTATTACCAGTCATCAGGTGGCCTCTGTCCCCTCCTCCAAACACTGATGCGCCCATATGTTCAGTTGGAAGCTCTTATAGACTAATGCGAAATGAGGACCCCATTTTTTCTTTTTTCCGCTTGCCAGAAACATGCTGTGTTTAGCCCCCGTGTATGGATCTGAGGTGTCATTCTCTACCCAGTGGTAAAAGCCCACAGTTGTCTCTAATGCATATTAGTGCCAGTCAGTGGTCGAAGTGGGGGGAAAAAAGTTGGGGAACTGTGGGAGGAGAATCAGAGGGCGGGAATAACCAATGGATTGGGTCAGTGGGTTGAGTGAGAGGTGTGGCAGAAAGAGCAAAATATTCCAATTTTTTGTATTTGTTTCCCATTTCACTAACCGGTTACAGCTTATTACATTATTTAATTTAACCAATAGATACACATGCTTATTTAAGGTCAAATATTTGTTATTGACATTAAAATACATTCACAAAGTGGGATACGTTTCCAATTACAGAATGTCCCAAACATCCTTAAAAGTGGAATCGCAAGCCATTTGTCTCCCAGCCATGGAGTTTCTGTCATCAGCACTTCTGCTCCCTTTTTCCACAAGAGCAATACAAACATGAATGGCAAAATATCCTAGTTTACAAATGTTTTCCACATAACTATGGCTTTGCCGTATTTGCCACATAATACATCATCTGCTGCATAATCTGACACATTTTAAGTAATAAATGTGTTTTTTTTTTGAGTCCTCATTTCAGCATTGGCAAGTGCAAATAAACGCTTACAACCCCATTCCATCCTGGGCGCCCAGGGCTGAAGTTCTTGCTTCACCTGGAGCCGACCCGGCCTGCCCCTTTGTTTCAGGGCATGTGTAATCATAGGACCCTTCGGGCTTTAGACCAGCCTCATTTCTAATCCCCATTCTATCAGAGGTTCCCAAACAGTGCTATTTACATTATGTGCCATCCCAGATTCTAAACATGCAATTCTCAGTGCAGCTCAAAGCCAATATTCATACAGGGGGGGGGCTAGCATCCTTCCATATCTTGCAAATCTCTCTACGAGCAATAAGAATAAGGTTAAAAAGTAAGGCCACCTGTGTCCCTCTTAACCCACAAATAAGATCAGTGTCCAAGCCAAAAAGAACTCTAACTGTGTTCAAACCATTGCCTTCTCCACATTGGCCCAAAAGAGACCCAAGATAGGACAGTCGTAAAAAACATGGATATCATCCGCCTCTAACAGACCACATCTAGGGCAATGAGGGGGCGGGCTCACAAACTTCCCAATTTTTTTCGGCGTGTAGTATAGCCTGTTAATAGCGTAGAAATGTTTTTTCTTGAGAGAGGGAGACCTGACATATCTATACAGATATTGGAGAGATGTATCATAGAGGGTAACTGAGGCGGCCTCCAGGGTAGACGAGCTCCAGACAAGATGTAATGGGGTTGCATGTACTTTCTCCGCCTCAAGCATTTTTTTGTACCAAAGTCCCAATTCCCTCTTCCTTGAACCAGGAGATTGGAGAGCAAACTCATTGTCCCAGTTACCGCCGATGTTCTCCTTCTCAGCGGAAAACCAGGAAGAAAGTTGGATATATTTAAATCTAGAAAAGGAGTCCCCGATCTTTGACCTCAGAACTAAGCATGGGCGGATTTTGCAAATTGGAAATCCGCGAAATTGCATATTTACGGATTCGCAATCCGCAAAATCCGCGAACTCTCGCGAATTTTGCAGATTCCTTTTTTTTTGTGTGTTCGCAAGTGTTTCTGCCATTTCGCAAGGTTTTTTTACCAGTTCGCAAACGCGAACTTACTTGTCGGGTAGCAACGGTCGCGACCATGTTGTTTCTACGTCTGGTTCATGACAGCACCCTCTGTTTCACCACTGCCACCCTCTGTTTCACCACTGCCACCCTCTGGCTCACCCATGCCACCCTCTGGCTTACCCATGCCACCCTCTAGTTCATCACTGTAGATTATGGGGGGAAAAGAACACCTGCCCTGCCTCAACTGACATGAATGAATTAGGGGCTTATTAATGTGTCTCTGAATTTGAACTTCCAGGTTGGCACCTGCTTCCTTATCTGTAATTGCTTTCTGTTGCAGTGTAATTTTTTTAACAGGACCTTTGTTGTATACTTGTAGCTATTCTCTGAGCCTGCTGTGAGGGTCAGAGCAGGGTCATAGAATAGTTGCAAGTAGGCAACTGAACTCTGAAGGGGCCCCTCAGGAAGCACTACAGGGAATGGTTACTAATGATAAGATTGAACTTTTGCACCTGCTGAGTGCTTTCAGTTTTGCAAAAATCCAAATATCCAGCAGCATCCACAAAATGTAATCCTTCCAGGTCAAGATCCAAATCAAAGTGACCAGCACATGAAGAAAGCACTGGGAGGAGACTGCTGGACAGGAACAGGAAGTTGGAGACTGTGGGGCACTTCCTTCCTCCCTCCCCCCCCCCTCAAAATGGACTCCTTGCAAAAAAAAGTGCAGGCAAATGTCAACCTGAGGAGTTATTCTGATAAAAATCATAATTTTCAAGGTTTATGCTGCCTGCTGGTGGATTTCTTCTGCGAAATTGCAAATTTTGCAATCTCGCAATTGCAAGATTGTCGCTGCCCGCCGCATCTACGTGTTCGCAAGTGTTTACTCCAGCGAAATTGTATAGTATTCTAGTTGGCAAGTGCGACCAAGCAAAAAATCCACTTCGTACGGATTTACGAATTTTCGACAAGTTCACGAGAGTTCGCGGATTGCGAAATTGCCGAAAATCCGCAAAATCCGCGAGCGGAACGGATTTTACGCCCATGCTTACTCAGAATCTCCCAAGGGAGAAACCCTTCTGATGTTACCAGGTCCGACAGATTGTTATTCCTGATCTCCTAATAGGAATGGACAGATTGTCCCTAAGGCATAATGGCAAACCCGGAGACTCCCAGATTGGGGCAAAATCAGAGTAGTATTTTATGCCCCATCTTCCCTTTACTCTACTCCAAACTGAGAGGGCAAGTTTTAATACCTTGAGGCGCACCTTTTTATAAAACCTTGGTGCACCAAATTTATACAAAAAGCCAGGCCCGCCCCCCTCTAGGTCGACCATTATATTCAAGATCTGCCCCCAGTTGGAATCATCGGGGTTAGAAAGAAGTCTTCGAATATTTTTCAGCTGAAAGGCAAAGGCGTACCAAAGGATGTACGGAAGCGCAAGTCCCCCCTTTAACAATTCTCTTTTCAATTTTTTCCATGATAACCTGGAATTTTTATTTGCCCAAATAAAGCTGCCAATTTTTCCCTGAATTTTTCCCAAGATTTTATCAGGAAAGGTCAGGGGTATCGCGTTAAATAGATATGGCAACATAGGCAAAATTACCATCGTGACCAAGTTGACACGGCCATATATTGTCAGAGGGAGATTCTGCCATCTCAGAAAAAGTTGGTCGATATCCTTGGCCACCCTCTTTATATTAATCTGCACTATACTGTTGAGATCTGAAGGTATTATTATGCCCAAGTACCTAAAGTGGCTGCTTTGGGCTCCCTCCCAATTGTCCACCCCCCAGCTCATTATTTCAGTTTTTAAATTGTTAATCAGGTAGCCGGAATACCGACCAAAATCAATCATTATCTCCTCCACTTTAGGAAAGACCTCAGACGGATTGCTGGTGTAAACCGGCAGATCGTCAGCATATAACGCCAACTTACAGCTGTAATATTTGAATCTGAAGGGTGTTATCCTGTCATCGATCCTCAGCGCCTGCGCCAAAGGCTCCATATAAAGATCGAACAGGAGGGGCGAGATGGGGCACCCCTACCTGGTACCCCTCTTTATGCTGAAGCGTGGTGTCAAAAACCCATTTAATAAAATCGCGGCTGAGGCACCCTCATAGCATCCTCTCAATGTTTGAATACAAATTGTACCGAAACCCATAGTGCTCAGGACGTCCCACAAGAATCCCCAATTAACGCGGTCGAAGGCCTTCGCAGAATCATATGCAGCCACTGCCAAGGGCTCCGACCGCGCCACTGACAGGTCAATACTGCCTATTAACTGTAGGGTCAGCTCATGGATATATCTACCAGGAATAAAACCTTTCTGGCCAGAATTAATAAGTGGTGGAGCCAACTTAGCCAATCTCCGTGCCAAAACGCTGGTAAAGATCTTATAGTCCGCATTTAGCAGGGAGATAGGCCTAAAAGAATCTGCCTTAAGGGGATCTTTCCCTGGTTTTAATATAAGGACAATTGTGGACTCCTTCCACGATGGTGGGGCCCTACCCTCTGGGCTGTAAACACAATTAAGCAGTTCACATAGCCTTGGCACCAAGACATCTTGAAGCACTTTATAGACTTCCCCAGGAAGAGCGTCAGGCCCTGCCGCTTTATGTTTTTTTAAAACATTTTTATGTGGAGTCTAATTTCTTCCTCCGTAAAGGGGCAATTGAGGATATCTCGGCCTTCATCTGTCAACCTAGGTAGAGCCTTACTCTCCAGCCACCGCAGGGTATTCGCAGAGCTTGGGGACGGCTCTTCGTCATATAGTTCAGAGAACAGGGAGAGAAGACATTTTTCCATATCCTCCTTCTGGCAGGATGTGGTACCCTGATGATCAATGATTAATCTATTTATGTAATTCCTTACCCGGTCTGCTCTAATCTTACTAGCCAGTATTGCCCCAGCTCTTTCGCCATACTCGTAATTCTCCATAGAATATACGGCCCAATGTGCCTTAACTTTCAGATCCAACAATCCTCGATATTCTGAGCGGAGGCGTTCTAAATCCACTAACACCTGTGGTAGATTATCTGCATGGGTATTCAATCTTAAGATCTCTAGAGATGAGATTTTGCCTTCCAAAGTTCTAAACTTTATCGCCTCCTCCCTATTGCTTGAGCTAGTCAAACTGTGGAACTGGCCTCGAATATGGGCCTTATAGGCGTCCCAAACAAATTCGAGTGGGGCTGACCCAATATTGTCAGAAAAGTAGTTAATGGTAGAGGTACCCACCGCAGTGACTATGTCCTGGTTGTTTAAGACTGCCCTTTTTAAAGTCCACCTGGGGGTCGTTACGCCCCTGGCCCTCCCCTTCAGGAGTGGAAACATGATAGGGGCATGGTCGGACAGAATGCTTGGGAATATTTTTTTCTCTACCAGGACCAGGATACCAGGATATAATCCAATCTTGAAGCATGGCCATGTTTTTTGCTGAAATAGGTGAAGCCCGCTGCTGTTCCACTCTTAACCTTACAGGCATCGATTAGACCTAGCTCATGGATCATGTTAACTATGGCACGACGGGATCTCAGGGCAGCAATATGCTGGCTATAGTTGGAACGATCCTGTCGGGGATCGAGGAGAACATTAAAGTCTCCCCCTATGACCAATGGAGACGTGACCTCAACCAAGTTGGACTGCACTTTCAGTATACAGGCAGGATCGTCTATGTTCGGCCCATAGTAAGATACAATTGTCAGTTCCCTTCCACTAAAATCGGCGCGCACCAAGACCCATCTTCCTGACTGGTCAGTTGAAATTGACTTTACAGATCCTCCGATTCCAGTCTTAATCAAGATTGCAACTCCCTTATTCGCCACCATCTGACCAGAGCAGCAAAATGCTCCTACCCATCTAAGCCTCCCAAAAAACTCTTTACTCTCAATGGGACTCAGGTGAGTTTCCTGAAGGAGAATTACTTTAGCCGAAGATTGTTCCAAATATTTTAAAATCAGCCTACATCTCTGGGGGCACCGGAGCCCATTAACATTCCACGAGATAAATGGTATCTTATTACCAGTCATCAGGTGGCCTCTGTCCCCTCCTCCAAACACTGATGCGCCCATATGTTCAGTTGGAAGCTCTTATAGACTAATGCGAAATGAGGACCCCATTTTTTCTTTTTTCCGCTTGCCACCCCTCCGTGTCCCCCTTCCCACCACCCTGACCCCCTGGTGACCCCTGAACTCCCTACCTCCCTGGGGAACCCTCCCCTTCTTCCTGAGCATTACGCTCCTAGATGGATAACACCCCCCACTCTGTGTATGGTTATGTATAGTGCATAAGTGGTGCAACAAAAGAATTGCCTTTATCAGTAGTGGATACTGCCTAACAATTGGATAGGTGATATAAACTGTACTTAAATGTATATCAAATTACTAGCCCTGCTGTTTTCTCAAAATAACTATGCCACCTACCCTACCCCTACCGCCCAACAGCTACTTGCATTGCCTCTCCACTCCCCCCCTTGCTGCCCGCCCTAATCTTTTCAATCAAATTATCCGCATCCTCAATCTGGCGTATGTTGTACATATGATTATTCCACATTACGCGGAGTGAGGCAGGAAATTTCAACTGGGCACGAGCTCCCAAGGAGTTAAAGGTTGCCAATCTTTTGCCCATATCCCATTGTTTTGTTGCAGTTATGTGGGAAACATCTGAGCGGATTGTGAAGGTAAATGGACTAGAAAATGAGGTTGACCTTATAGAGCCTGCTTTAAGGGCCAGAGACACAATCCTTTCTTTAGTGGCATAGGTAAGAAAGTTGACCAAGATCTTCCTAGGGCGCTCCTTCCCTGGATTCCGCCTGTATGGGTCACGATGGACCCTCTGGATGTCAGCTAATAGATCATGATCAACATCGGGGGAGTCCTTTAAGATTGTCGTTTTAAGGACTGCAACGATAAATGCCTTGATATCATTCCCTTCAAGATCTTCAGGCACGTTCAGGAATTTTAAATTATTCTTTCTTCTTTCTTGAACGATTTTCAAGCCTCTTTAGGTCATCCTTCATCTCCCGATTCTGCTGAGCCAAGCTATCCATGGTGACTACGGAGGTGGTAAGTGCTTCTTTGATCTTAGGAAGCTCCACTTCCAGTGCATCAGTCCTTAGTGAGACCTCCTCCTCTCTCCGAGCTAATGCCTCACAGGATGCCTGAATGGCAGTCTGATTTGCCTCTGATGTAGTAAACCGCTTCCCTATGTCCTCCTTTAGCCCCAATAAAATATCCACCAGAGCTCCCGGAACAGACATTGTTGGTAGAGTGTTGTCTGTAGGTGTGCCATTAATGGTTAAATGGGGGCCTTCCTTATTGAAACTGCTTCCATCCTCCTTACGACTGCTTAGGTCATCCTACGAATGCCCATGATTATCCTGCTCAGTACCCTGGATGTCGAGGGCGAAAAAACTATTTGAGAGCTCTACCGTAGGATGCACCATATCCTGCAAGGGGACGAAAAGAGCTGAAGTATTTGGCTAAGCTGGGACGACACACAGTTGCTGCTTGATGAAAGCTCTGTAGGAACCCCATCCAGAGCAGTGACTTCCGTTACCACATTACCTGTGCCGCTATTCGCCTCCATCCTTTTTGCTCTATCTGAAACTCCCAAAGAGAGAACTTTATAATAGGACTTCAGCGATGGAGTGACTCTTAATGGAACAGGGGCCCCACCCGTTGCTTTTTACTTACCTTTTCCTCTGCCTGGGGGGGTGTCTATATCACTGTGATTCCCCTTCCCCCTCCCTTTCTGGGAAGTAGCTTTGATTTGAATTACTGGAGGAGAAATATATGGTTTTGAAGGAGCTGACGTTATATTGGCAGCCCGATTTCATAGTGTATAGCAACTGACCCCTACCTCAGAGGTGGATATAGTCAAAGCAGAGCCCGATTTGATTGAATAAACGCTAGGGTGTAGGCTAGCAGGTCTATGACCGCTTTTCTCCAACCGGGTTCCCTCACCTCGCTATCGAGATCCTGTGGATCATAGATTAGGGCAAAAGCTGAATTGTCCTCAATGTCCGATAGACCCCCACAGATTACTTGTCCCCCGCACCTCTGAACTGAACTTGCCCTCCTCAAATGCGCGGGGATATTCAGAGCGACAGCCTTGGACTTATTGTAGTCCCCACAGAAAAAATATCTCACAGTCTCATGTGCCTTACCGGAAACCGGGCTTACAACACCCGCAGCATTGACCGAATATGTTGTCCATCCAGCAGACCTCTGGGTCAGTCTTCCAGGGTTTTGCCGACAAGGTCTAACAGCGCCGAGCTCCCGGAACAGGCATGCTCTGTAGGCGCGCCGCCCTCTCCCTTGTTGACCATCCACGTTTGCCATTTGCCGATTTGCAGATTGCCGGCAATGGACGGGATTCAGAGGACCAGGGGTGGGGTGTCAGAGTCACAACCCTCGGGGGGCTGATAGGCTCAATGAGCAGGGAGAAGAAAAAAAAGACCGGAGTACCGCTACTGCATAACACCGCACCGCTAACCGCCAGCAAGCTAGCGAAGTCCGAACGCCATACAGAGGGGGAGGAGCTCCGTCACGGCCGATAGCTTCCGTCCGTCATGTTCCCCCCGCAATAAATTGTTTATAGCTAAAACACAACAAAAGTTACTAAAAATTTGACTTGTGCTGCTGTGAAGTGGAGGGCCCTTTGCAAAGGTTGTCTGGTCACCTTTCTCACTGCTGCACTTGTATGTTTCACTAGTACTAATAAGGAAACGTCTTTGCAGTGACTGTTAGCATGTGTAAACATGTCAAAATAGTAGAGTATCGAAAAATGTACAGCACCACTTATACCAGTGTAGGGTTTCAGAGCACTTTACATCACACATATTACACAGAGACAATCATGCATATGTGTGTAAATCACTGTGTAGGAAATGTTACATAAGACTAAGGACTACAAGGTATAGGAGTCACATGACAACCATACTAGTAGGCAGCATAGTTTAATAGTGATTGGTCTGGAGAAACACAAACTCAGAATTAAACACAGAATACCATGGTTGGGCGTTCTCTTTAATAACCAGAATTGATTTCTAACCAAATGAACTCTTTTTTGCAACATTAGAATAATCGAAGACTGGGGAGAAAAATATAACGCTTTAATTTATACCTTGGAGTTTGCATGCAGCTCTTACATGACAGTTAATAGCTCACTGTTCTATGTTAGGATTATAACTTATTAACTGCAAGTAACAATAGGGTCTCTCTGACAAAAGCAGTAACCCACTAACCCATTCACATTATGTGCACTTTGTGATCCGCATGGCACATGTTCTTAGCAGCATGCACATTACACCTCTGCCATTCCTTTTCATGAGTCAATCCTTCTGCTAGACAAAACAGCATCTCTCTACTAAGAACATTAATCACTGGAGCTATCAAGACATTTTTATTGTTGCCCAAAACAGGAACCAGGAAGACCAGGAAGGAGGCAGCAAGTGCTTTTAAAACCATATTATACTTGCAAACAAGACACCCCGACCTGAAGTTAGCGCTCGGTGCGGTCTCACTGCCCTGGAGCCACCCTGCTCAAGGGTCCTGTGACCTCAGTGACAGCGTCACTGCCACTCTATGGTGTGCTGCTTCATAGGTCTGTTCCCAAGACTGGAGGTGAACTTCATGGATAGTGGTGGACAGGCCTTCAAGGTTAATTCACACTTGCCACCGCTAGGGTCCACCTGCTGGTGCGAAGACACCAGGGCTTTTAAGATCTTGTGGCGCCTTCTAAGGTGTCAGAAAAGGGGGTGGTGATGAACAGAGTGTCTGAATTAAGCAGACCACTCTTACCCAGTTCAAAGATCAGGGCTTGATCCATCACCGTTATTTAGCTCACTGCCCCATCCCAGCTCAGAACCTGGCTATATGCAAATTAGTCTGTCCTTGGCCCAGTGCATCATGGGAACAGGGCAGACCAAACTACCAAGCCAATTCTTCATCAGAAAGGAGACAAGCTACCGGGGACCGGTTTCTGGCATTTCAGCCTCGTCGGCCCGGCTTGCTTGAATCCTGATGGAGCAGTGAGCAAGGGACTCATGTCTGAGTATACCCTGCCACACCTATAGTGGCCAAAAACGATTCAGAAAAGGGGGTGGTGATGAACAGAGTGTCTGAATTAAGCAGACCACTCTTACCCAGATCAAAGATCAGGGCTTGATCCATCACCGTTATTTAGCTCACTGCCCCATCCCAGCTCAGAACCTGGCTATATGCAAATTAGTCTGTCCCTGGCCCAGTGCATCATGGGAACAGGGCAGACCAAACTACCAAGCCAATTCTTCACCAGAAAGGAGACAAGCTACCGGGGACCGGTTTCTGGCATTTCAGCCTCGTCGGCCCGGCTTGCTTGAATCCTGATGGAGCAGTGAGCAAGGGACTCATGTCTGAGTATACCCTGCCACACCTATAGTGGACAAAAACGATTCAGACAAGGGGGTGGTGATGAACAGAGTGTCTGAATTAGGCAGACCACTCTTACCCAGTTCAAAGATCAGGGCTTGATCCATCACCGTTATTTAGCTCACTGCCCCATCCCAGCTCAGAACCTGGCTATATGCAAATTAGTCTGTCCCTGGCCCAGTGCATCATGGGAACAGGGCAGAACAAACTACCAAGCCAATTCTTCACCAGAAAGGAGACAAGCTACCGGGGACCGGTTTCTGGCATTTCAGCCTCGTCGGCCCGGCTTGCTTGAATCCTGATGGAGCAGTGAGCAAGGGACTCATGTCTGAGTATACCCTGCCACACCTATAGTGGCCAAAAACGATTCAGAAAAGGGGGTGGTGATGAACAGAGTGTCTGAATTAAGCAGACCACTCTTACCCAGTTCAAAGATCAGGGCTTGATCCATCACCGTTATTTAGCTCACTGCCCCATCCCAGCTCAGAACCTGGCTATATGCAAATTAGTCTGTCCCTGGCCCAGTGCATCATGGGAACAGGGCAGACCAAACTACCAAGCCAATTCTTCACCAGAAAGGAGACAAGCTACCGGGGACCGGTTTCTGGCATTTTAGCCTCGTCGGCCCGGCTTGCTTGAATCCTGATGGAGCAGTGAGCAAGGGACTCATGTCTGAGTATACCCTGCCACACCTATAGTGGCCAAAAACGATTCAGAAAAGGGGGTGGTGATGAACAGAGTGTCTGAATTAAGCAGACTACTCTTACCCAGTTCAAAGATCAGGGCTTGATCCATCACCGTTATTTAGCTCACTGCCCCATCCCAGCTCAGAACCTGGCTATATGCAAATTAGTCTGTCCCTGGCCCAGTGCATCATGGGAACAGGGCAGACCAAACTACCAAGCCAATTCTTCACCAGAAAGGAGACAAGCTACCGGGGACCGGTTTCTGGCATTTCAGCCTCGTCGGCCCGGCTTGCTTGAATCCTGATGGAGCAGTGAGCAAGGGACTCATGTCTGAGTATACCCTGCCACACCTGTAGTGGCCAAAAACGATTCAGAAAAGGGGGTGGTGATGAACAGAGTGTCTGAATTAGGCAGACCACTCTTACCCAGTTCAAAGATCAGGGCTTGATACATCACCGTTATTTAGCTCACTGCCCCATCCCAGCTCAGAACCTGGCTATATGCAAATTAGTCTGTCCCTGGCCCAGTGCATCATGGGAACAGGGCAGACCAAACTACCAAGCCAATTCTTCACCAGAAAGGAGACAAGCTACCGGGGTCCGGTTTCTGGCATTTCAGCCTCGTCAGCCCGGCTTGCTTGAATCCTGATGGAGCAGTGAGCAAGGGACTCATGTCGGAGTATACCCTGCCACACCTATAGTGGCCAAAAATGATTCAGAAAATGGGGTGGTGATGAACAGAGTGTCTGAATTAGGCAGACCACTCTTACCCAGTTCAAAGATCAGGGCTTGATCCATCACCGTTATTTAGCTCACTGCCCCATCCCAGCTCAGAACCTGGCTATATGCAAATTAGTCTGTCCCTGGCCCAGTGCATCATGGGAACAGGGCAGACCAAACTACCAAGCCAATTCTTCACCAGAAAGGAGACAAGCTACCGGGGACCGTTTTCTGGCATTTCAGCCTCGTCGGCCCGGCTTGCTTGAATCCTGATGGAGCAGTGAGCAAGGGACTCATGTCTGAGTATACCCTGCCACACCTATAGTGGCCAAAAACGATTCAGAAAAGGGGGTGGTGATGAACAGAGTGTCTGAATTAAGCAGACCACTCTTACCCAGTTCAAAGATCAGGGCTTGATCCATCACCGTTATTTAGCTCACTGCCCCATCCCAGCTCAGAACATGGCTATATGCAAATTAGTCTGTCCCTGGCCCAGTGCATCATGGGAACAGGGCAGACCAAACTACCAAGCCAATTCTTCACCAGAAAGGAGACAAGCTACCGGGGACCGGTTTCTGGCATTTCAGCTTTGTCGGCCCAGCTTGCTTGAATCCTGATGGAGCAGTGAGCAAGGGACTCATGTCTGAGTATACCCTGCCACACCTATAGTGGCCAAAAACGATTCAGAAAAGGGGGTGGTGATGAACAGAGTGTCTGAATTAAGCAGACCACTCTTACCCAGTTCAAAGATCAGGGCTTGATCCATCACCGTTATTTAGCTCACTGCCCCATCCCAGCTCAGAACCTGGCTATATGCAAATTAGTCTGTCCCTGGCCCAGTGCATCATGGGAACAGGGCAGACCAAACTACCAAGCCAATTCTTCACCAGAAAGGAGACAAGCTACCGGGGGAGACAAGGAGACAAGCTACCGGGGGCCGGTTTCTGGCATTTTAGCCTCGTCGGCCCGGCTTTGGTGTTGGATCTAGCCCTGATCTCTTGACTGGGTGAGAGTATTCTGCTTAATTCAGAACCTCTGTCCATCACCACCCCTAGCTGTTAAATATTTTGTCCACCCTAAAGGTGGAAGGGTATACTCAGATGTGGGTCCCTTGCTCATTGCACCATCAGGATTAAAGCAAGCCGGGCCGACGACGGCTGAAATGCCAGAAACCGGTCCCCAGAAGCTTGTTTCCTTCCCAGTGTAAGAATTGGCTTGGTAGTTTGGTTTGCCCTGTTCCCATCATGCACCGGGACAGGAACAGACTAATTTGCATATAGCCAGGTTCTGAACTGGGATGGTGCAGTGAGCTAAAAAACAGTGTTGGATCTAGCCCTGATCTCTTGACTGGGTGAGAGTATTCCGCTTAATTCAGAAACTCTGTCCATCACCACCCCTTGTTGTTTAATATTTTGTCCACCCTAAGCGTGGAAGGGTATACTCAGATGTGAGTCCCTTGCTCATTGCACCATCAGGATTCAAGCAAGCCGGGCCGACGACGGCTGAAATGCCAGAAACCGGTCCCCGGAAGCTTGTTTCCTTCCCAGTGTATGAATTGGCTTGGTAGTTTGGTTTGCCCTGTTCCCATCATGCACTGGGACAGGAACAGACTAATTTGCATAGAGCCAGGTTCTGAACTGGGATAGTGCAGTGAGCTAAAAAACGGTGTTGGATCTAGCCCTGATCTCTTGACTGGGTGAGAGTATTCTGCTTAATTCAGAAACTCTGTCCATCACCACCCCTTGCTGTTAAATATTTTGTCCACCCTAAGCGTGGAAGGGTATACTCAGATGTGAGTCCCTTGCTCATTGCACCATCAGGATTCAAGCAAGCCGGGCCGACGACAGCTGAAATACCAGAAACCGGTCCCCGGAAGCTTGTTTCCTTCCCAGTGTAAGAATTGGCTTGGTAGTTTGGTTTGCCCTGTTCCCATCATGCACTGGGACAGGAACAGACTAATTTGCATATAGCCAGGTTCTGAACTGGGATGGTGCAGTGAGCTAAAAAACGGTGTTGGATCTAGCCCTGATCTCTTGACTGGGTGAGAGTATTCTGCTTAATTCAGAAACTCTGTCCATCACCACCCCTTGTTGTTAAATATTTTGTCCACCCTAAGCGTGGAAGGGTATACTCAGATGTGAGTCCCTTGCTCATTGCACCATCAGGATTCAAGCAAGCCGGGCCGACGACGGCTGAAATGCCAGAAACCGGTCCCCGGAAGCTTGTTTCCTTCCCAGTGTAAGAATTGGCATGGTAGTTTGGTTTGCCCTGTTCCCATCATGCACTGGGACAGGAACAGACTAATTTGCATATAGCCAGGTTCTGAACTGGGATGGTGCAGTGAGCTAAAAAACAGTGTTGGATCTAGCCCTGATCTCTAGACTGGGTGAGAGTATTCTGCTTAATTCAGAAACTCTGTCCATCACCACCCCTTGTTGTTAAATATTTTGTCCACCCTAAGCGTGGAAGGGTATACTCAGATGTGAGTCCCTTGCTCATTGCACCATCAGGATTCAAGCAAGCCGGGCCGACGATGGCTGAAATGCCAGAAACCGGTCCCCGGAAGCTTGTTTCCTTCCCAGTGTAAGAATTGGCTTGGTAGTTTGTTTTGCCCTGTTCCCATCATGCACTGGGACAGGAACAGACTAATTTGCATATAGCCAGGTTCTGAACTGGGATGGTGCAGTGAGCTAAAAAACGGTGTTGGATCTAGCCCTGATCTCTTGACTGGGTGAGAGTATTCTGCTTAATTCAGAAACTCTGTCCATCACCACCCCTTGTTGTTAAATATTTTGTCCACCCTAAGCGTGGAAGGGTATACTCAGATGTGAGTCCCTTGCTCATTGCACCATCAGGATTCAAGCAAGCCGGGCCGACGACGGCTGAAATGCCAGAAACCGGTCCCCGGAAGCTTGATTCCTTCCCAGTGTAAGAATTGGCTTGGTAGTTTGGTTTGCCCTGTTCCCATCATGCACTGGGACAGGAACATACTAATTTGCATATAGCCAGGTTCTGAACTGGGATGGTGCAGTGAGCTAAAAAACGGTGTTGGATCTAGCCCTGATCTCTTGACTGGGTGAGAGTATTCTGCTTAATTCAGAAACTCTGTCCATCACCACCCCTTGTTGTTAAATATTTTGTCCACCCTAAGCGTGGAAGGGTATACTCAGATGTGAGTCCCTTGCTCATTGCACCATCAGGATTCAAGCAAGCCTGGCCGACGACGGCTGAAATGCCAGAAACCGGTCCCCGGAAGCTTGTTTCCTTCCCAGTGTAAGAATTGGCTTGGTAGTTTGGTTTGCCCTGTTCCCATCATGCACTGGGACAGGAACAGACTAATTTGCATATAGCCAGGTTCTGAACTGGGATGGTGCAGTGAGCTAAAAAACAGTGTTGGATCTAGCCCTGATCTCTTGACTGGGTGAGAGTATTCTGCTTAATTCAGAAACTCTGTCCATCACCACCCCTTGTTGTTAAATATTTTGTCCACCCTAAGCGTGGAAGGGTATACTCAGATGTGAGTCCCTTGCTCATTGCACCATCAGGATTCAAGCAAGCCGGGCCGACGACGGCTGAAATGCCAGAAACTGGTCCCCGGAAGCTTGTTTCCTTCCCAGTGTAAGAATTGGCTTGGTAGTTTGGTTTGCCCTGTTCCCATCATGCACTGGGACAGGAACAGACTAATTTGCATATAGCCAGGTTCTGAACTGGGATGGTGCAGTGAGCTAAAAAAGGGTGTTGGATCTAGCCCTGATCTCTTGACTGGGTGAGAGTATTCTGCTTAATTCAGAAACTCTGTCCATCACCACCCCTTGTTGTTAAATATTTTGTCCACCCTAAGCGTGGAAGGGTATACTCAGATGTGAGTCCCTTGCTCATTGCACCATCAGGATTCAAGCAAGCCGGGCCGACGACGGCTGAAATGCCAGAAACCGGTCCCCGGAAGCTTGTTTCCTTCCCAGTGTAAGAATTCGCTTGGTAGTTTGGTTTGCCCTGTTCCCATCATGCACTGGGACAGGAACAGACTAATTTGCATATAGCCAGGTTCTGAACTGGGATGTTGCAGTGAGCTAAAAAACAGTGTTGGATCTAGCCCTGATCTCTTGACTGGGTGAGAGTATTCTGCTTAATTCAGAAACTCTGTCCATCACCACCCCTTGTTGTTAAATATTTTGTCCACCCTAAGCGTGGAAGGGTATACTCAGATGTGAGTCCCTTGCTCATTGCACCATCAGGATTCAAGCAAGCCGGGCCAACGACGGCTGAAATGCCAGAGACCGGTCCCCGGAAGCTTGTTTCCTTCCCAGTGTAAGAATTGGCTTGGTAGTTTGGTTTGCCCTGTTCCCATCATGCACTGGGACAGGAACAGACTAATTTGCATATAGCCAGGTTCTGAACTGGGATGGTGCAGTGAGCTAAAAAACGGTGTTGGATCTAGCCCTGATCTCTTGACTGGGTGAGAGTATTCTGCTTAATTCAGAAACTCTGTCCATCACCACCCCTTGTTGTTAAATATTTTGTCCACCCTAAGCGTGGAAGGGTATACTCAGATGTGAGTCCCTTGCTCATTGCACCATCAGGATTCAAGCAAGCCGGGCCGACGATGGCTGAAATGCCAGAAACCGGTCCCCGGAAGCTTGTTTCCTTCCCAGTGTAAAAATTGGCTTGGTAGTTTGGTTTGCCCTGTTCCCATCATGCACTGGGACAGGAACAGACTAATTTGCATATAGCCAGGTTCTGAACTGGGATGGTGCAGTGAGCTAAAAAACGGTGTTGGATCTAGCCCTGATCTCTTGACTGGGTGGGAGTTTTCTGCTTAATTCAGAAACTCTGTCCATCACCACCCCTTGTTGTTAAATATTTTGTCCACCCTAAGCGTGGAAGGGTATACTCAGATGTGAGTCCCTTGCTCATTGCACCATCAGGATTCAAGCAAGCCGGGCCGACGACGGCTGAAATGCCAGAAACCGGTCCCCGGAAGCTTGTTTCCTTCCCAGTGTAAGAATTGGCTTGGTAGTTTGGTTTGCCCTGTTCCCATCATGCACTGGGACAGGAACAGACTAATTTGCATATAGCCAGGTTCTGAACTGGGATGGTGCAGTGAGCTAAAAAACAGTGTTGGATCTAGCCCTGATCTCTTGACTGGGTGAGAGTATTCTGCTTAATTCAGAAACTCTGTCCATCACCACCCCTTGTTGTTAAATATTTTGTCCACCCTAAGCGTGGAAGGGTATACTCAGATGTGAGTCCCTTGCTCATTGCACCATCAGGATTCAAGCAAGCCGGGCCGACGACGGCTGAAATGCCAGAAACTGGTCCCCGGAAGCTTGTTTCCTTCCCAGTGTAAGAATTGGCTTGGTAGTTTGGTTTGCCCTGTTCCCATCATGCACTGGGACAGGAACAGACTAATTTGCATATAGCCAGGTTCTGAACTGGGATGGTGCAGTGAGCTAAAAAAGGGTGTTGGATCTAGCCCTGATCTCTTGACTGGGTGAGAGTATTCTGCTTAATTCAGAAACTCTGTCCATCACCACCCCTTGTTGTTAAATATTTTGTCCACCCTAAGCGTGGAAGGGTATACTCAGATGTGAGTCCCTTGCTCATTGCACCATCAGGATTCAAGCAAGCCGGGCCGACGACGGCTGAAATGCCAGAAACCGGTCCCCGGAAGCTTGTTTCCTTCCCAGTGTAAGAATTCGCTTGGTAGTTTGGTTTGCCCTGTTCCCATCATGCACTGGGACAGGAACAGACTAATTTGCATATAGCCAGGTTCTGAACTGGGATGGTGCAGTGAGCTAAAAAACGGTGTTGGATCTAGCCCTGATCTCTTGTCTGGGTGAGAGTATTCTGCTTAATTCAGAAACTCTGTCCATCACCACCCCTTGTTGTTAAATATTTTGTCCACCCTAAGCGTGGAAGGGTATACTCAGATGTGAGTCCCTTGCTCATTGCACCATCAGGATTCAAGCAAGCCGGGCAGACGACGGCTGAAATGCCAGAAACTGGTCCCCGGAAGCTTGTTTCCTTCCCAGTGTAAGAATTGGCTTGGTAGTTTCGTTTGCCCTGTTCCCATCATGCACTGGGACAGGAACAGACTAATTTGCATATAGCCAGGTTCTGAACTGGGATGTTGCAGTGAGCTAAAAAACGGTGTTGGATCTAGCCCTGATCTCTTGACTGGGTGAGAGTATTCTGCTTAATTCAGAAACTCTGTCCATCACCACCCCTTGTTGTTAAATATTTTGTCCACCCTAAGCGTGGAAGGGTATACTCAGATGTGAGTCCCTTGCTCATTGCACCATCAGGATTCAAGCAAGCCGGGCCGACGACGGCTGAAATGCCAGAGACCGGTCCCCGGAAGCTTGTTTCCTTCCCAGTGTAAGAATTGGCTTGGTAGTTTGGTTTGCCCTGTTCCCATCATGCACTGGGACAGGAACAGACTAATTTGCATATAGCCAGGTTCTGAACTGGGATGGTGCAGTGAGCTAAAAAACGGTGTTGGATCTAGCCCTGATCTCTTGACTGGGTGAGAGTATTCTGCTTAATTCAGAAACTCTGTCCATCACCACCCCTTGTTGTTAAATATTTTGTCCACCCTAAGCGTGGAAGGGTATACTCAGATGTGAGTCCCTTGCTCATTGCACCATCAGGATTCAAGCAAGCCGGGCCGACGATGGCTGAAATACCAGAAACCGGTCCCCGGAAGCTTGTTTCCTTCCCAGTGTAAAAATTGGCTTGGTAGTTTGGTTTGCCCTGTTCCCATCATGCACTGGGACAGGAACAGACTAATTTGCATATAGCCAGGTTCTGAACTGGGATGGTGCAATGAGCTAAAAAACGGTGTTGGATCTAGCCCTGATCTCTTGACTGGGTGAGAGTATTCTGCTTAATTCAGAAACTCTGTCCATCACCACCCCTTGTTGTTAAATATGCCTTCTAAGGTGTAGCACAGGATTGTTCTCCCTCAGGAGAGTGGTCTGGGCGCCTGGTCATTAAGACTGAACCTGGTTCACCAGTTCTACTTCAGCAGCTCGGACCATAGCGCCACATCCTCTCCCCCACTGAGCACCATACTGCCCCACTTGGAGAAACTTGCACTGCACTGACCTGCTATAAACACCTGGAAGTGACTCAATTCTAATTACCCACTAGACAAGAGCAAAATGCTGCCTAAAAAAATTAACAACATCCTAGAACAAGCATTTGCAATGCAATAGGTCTCGCATTTACGTGAGTTTAAGCTATTGGCATTGTAAATGACAATGCCTTTTATGTAAGTTTTAAAAACAAAAACAAAAATAAAAGGCATTGTTATTTGTAATGTGAATAGCACAAACTTGCGTAAATGCGAGAACCATTGCATTGCAAATGCCTGTTTCCATTAGCCATATCCTCAAGCCCCTCCCTGCACCACTCCTCAGCTCTTCCAACTTCCCATCATTCTCTGCTAGAGGTAGTCACCATGGTCCCCCTCACCTTCCCTCCGCCTTGCAGTTAGATCAACATACCTATTAGCCCATTCTATATCCTTCAACCACTATCCTCTCGTAACCCTTTATTTTATTCTCATCTAAACTATTTCTCTAAACAGCAGTTTCCGACTTATTGATGCCTACACTCCAGAGTTCACACCATGTGCTTATTATGGATTGCACCCCTGCCACAGTCGTGGGACTACTCAGATCCTACATCCTGTGACTGTCGACGCTGCACACACCACTGGGACGCTCCGATGAGATGCTGTTAAATGCCACAGACCATAGACTATGGTTGGTTGCATACTGCTTATTCCTATGGGTTGATACCTGCTGCACCAGGATTTTAACTCCAACGTGCACTCATCATGGATGGTTGTTTAAAGCCCATACTTATGACTTGCTCCTTGCCACTCATAGTTGGACTCCTCAGGTACAAATCATGACTCACTGAATAAGCATTGCACCCTGCCACTCATGGGTGGAATCCTCAGAACATATTATGGCAGATTGTACAAAGTCCACTCCCATGAGTTGCTCTTCAGTTGTTCTTCGATAGATTGTCAAAGCATATACCATGTCCAGAGGGATTCTGCAGATTCCTATTGTTGTCTTCTCTGCTACTCCTGGAGGAACTTCTCAGAACGTATAGCATGACTGGTTTTATAAGGACCATTCCTGTGTTTCTCCTCGCCGCTCCATGGGAGGACTCCTCAGAGAATATACTACGACTGGTTGTATAGTCCACTCCTATGATTTATTCTCTGCTGCTCCTGGATGAACCCAACAACATCAAACCATGGTGGGGGTGCACCAAGCCTATTCTTGGGGGTTTTCGTCTATAACAACCTCCTTTGGTGAACACCTCAGGACACATAGCGCAGTTAGCTGTCTATTGACCAGTTCTATGGATTACTTCTCTATACCACACCTGGGTGGAGCCCTCCAAGCAACAACTAATCAATCAAAGACATTTGTAGAGCGCACTACTTACCCGGAGGGTCTCAAGGCGCTTGGGGGGGGGGGTGCGCTGCTACTGCTCGAACAGCCAGGTCTTGAGCGTCTTCCTGAAGGAGAGGTGGTCTTGGGTCAGGCGCAGGTCGGGAGGGAGGGAGTTCCAGGTCTTGGCGGCCAGGTAGGAGAAGGACCTTCCTCCTGTTGTCGCTCTTCGGATGCGGGGGACGGCGGCGAGGGCGTGGTTGGTCGATCGGAGGTGGCGTTTGGGGGCGTAGAAGTTGAGGCGGTTGTTGAGGTAGCTCGAGCCTTGGTCGTGTAGGGCTTTGTGTGCGTGGGTGAGGAGACGGAAGGTGATTCGCTTGTTGACGGGGAGCCAGTGCAGGTCTCTCAGATGTCCTGAGATGTGGCTGCGTCGGGGGATGTCGAGGATCAGTCTGGCTGAGGCGTTCTGGATCCGCTGGAGTCTCTTCTGGAGCTTGGCGGTGGTTCCGGCGTAGAGGGCGTTGCCGTAGTCCAGTCGGCTGGTGACGAGGGCCTGGGTGACCGTCTACCTGGTCTCGGTGGGGATCCACCGGAAGATCTTCCGTAGCATGCGCAGGATGTTAAAGCAGGATGCGGAGACGGCGTTGACTTGTCTGGTCATGGAGAGGGAGGAGTCCAGGATGAAGCCCAGGTTGCGTGCGTGGTCTGTCGGTTTGGGTGCGGTGCCCAGGGCGGGGGGCCACCAGGAGTCGTCCCAGGCGGAGGGCGAGGAGCCCAGGATGAGGACTTCCGTCTTGTCTGAGTTCAGTTTCAGGCGGCTGGTCGTCATCCACTCGGCTACTTCTTTCATCCCTTCGTGGAGGTCGGCTCTGGCGGCGGCGGGGTCGTTGGTCAGGGAGAGGATCAGCTGGGTGTCATCGGCGTAGGAGATGATGTTGAGGTTGTGTTGGCGTGCGATGGCCGCGAGGGGGCTCATGTAGACGTTGAAGAGGGTGGGGCTCAGCGAGGATCCTTGAGGGACGCCGCAGATGACTTCGGTGGCCTCTGACTTGTACGGTGGTAGACGGACTCTCTGTGTTCTTTCGTCGAGGAAGGAGATGATCCATTCCAGTGCCTTCTCCTGGATTCCGACGTTGCTGAGGCGCTGCACTAGGGTGCGATGGCAGACAGTGTCGAATGCCGCGGAGAGGTCTAGGAGGATGAGGGCCGCTGTTTCTCCGTTGTCCATCAGGGTTCGGATGTCATCGGTGGCGGCGATGAGGGCGGTCTCGGTGCTGTGATTGGCACGGAAGCCAGACTGTGAGGGGTCGAGGGATCCATTCGTCTCGAGGAAGGCGGCCAGCTGTTTGTTGACGGTCTTCTCGATGACTTTGGCTGGAAACGGGAGGAGCGAGATGGGGCGGTAATTCTTGAGTTCGGTGGGGTCCGCTGTAGGTTTCTTGAGTAGGGCGCTGAGTTCGGCGTGCTTCCAGCTCTCCGGGCGGTGTCGAAGGATGTGTTGATGATGTCCCGCAGGTGGGGTGCGATGACAGCGTCGGCCTTGTTGAAGACGTGGTGAGGGCAGGGGTCGGATGGGGATCCGGAGTGGATGGAGTTCATCATGCGCACGGTGTCTTCGGTGCAGATCGGAGTCCAGGCGCGGAGGGTGGTGGTGGGGGGCGGTGGTTCGGTCGTGGCGTGCGTCGGTTGAGTGCTGAAGCTGTTGTGTATGTCCGCGATCTTGTTGTGGAAGTAGGAGGCGAGGGAGTTGCAGAGGTCTTGCGACGGGGTGATGTCATTGTTTCCGGCGTTGGGGCTGGAGAGCTCTTTCACGATGTTGAAGAGTTCCTTGCAGTTGTGTGCGTTGATGTCCAGCCGGTCCTTGAATGCAGTTTTCTTGGTGGCGCGGATCAGTTGGTGGTGCTTCCGGGTGGCAAGCTTGAGGGTGGTCATGTTGTCCGGTGTTGGTCCCCTTCTCCAGGCTTTCTCGAGGGCTCTGCAGTTCTTCTTGGAGCTCTTGAGTTCGTCGGTGAACCATGGGGCCTTCTTGCTGCCGGGTCTGCTGGGTGGGGTCCTCAGTGGGGCGAGTTCGTCCGCGCAGTTGGTGATCCACTTCGTGAGGTTGTCGGCGGCCTGGCTGGGGTTCGCTGAGCTGGCGGGAGGGTGCTGGCTCAGGGAAGCGGCGAGCTGGTCGGCTGTGATCTTGTTCCAGCTTCTTCGCGCAACCTGTTGCTGGTGGTGGTGGATCGTCGTTCTTTTGAAGGTGAAGTGGACGCAGCTGTGGTCCGTCCAGTGGAGTCCGGTGGCGTGGTTGAAGGTGATGTCTTTGCTGGATGAGAAGACGGCGTCGAGTGTGTGTCCGGCGAGGTGGGTGGGGGTGGACACCAGCTGCTTGAGACCGAGGTTGGCGAGGTTGTCCAGCAGGGTGATGGTGTTGCGGTCGTTGTTGTTCTCCAGGTGGAAGTTGATGTCCCCCAGGAGGATGTAGTCAGCGGAGGGGAGGGCATGCGGGCTGATGAAGTCGGCGATGTCCTCGCTGAATTGTGTGCGTGGTCCCGGGGGTCGGTAGATGAGGGTGCCTCTGAGGGTGGTCTTGGGGTCCGTGTGGATCTGGAAGTGCAGGTGTTCGGCGGTTGTCAGGGTGTCGTCGGTGTGGGTCTTGATGCGGATGGTGTCCCTGTAGATGATGGCGATGCCTCCTCCTGTGTTGTTGATGCGGTCCCTCCGGATGATTTTGTAGCCCTCTGGGATGGCGATGGCGATGTCGGGCGCTGAGGAGTCGTTCATCCAGGTTTCCGTGAGGAAGGCGACGTCTGGGTCTGTGGTGTCGAGGAGGTTCCAGAGTTCGATGGCGTGTCTGTGGACGGGGCGGGTGTTGAGGAGGATGCACTTCAGGTGGTTGCTGCTGGTGTTAGGCTTGGTGGGTGTTGGTGCGGGGTTGGTCCGGATTCAGGTGAACTTGCAGGCGTGGCAGCTGAAGGGTCCGTGGGTTCGTCTCGGGGTGGCTCGGTAGCAGCCCGGGATTCGGCCGGTGTTGAGTGCGTTGAGTTCGGTGGCGTTGTAGGTCCGTCGGGTCGGCTTCCGTCGGTGGGGGCCAGGGGTCCTGGCACTGGGCGCGGTCCAGGCGCGGACGGGCGCAGACGGGCTTACCTTTGGCGCACCTTCGGTGCTCAATCGGTGCTCCCGCTGCGCGCGTCCGCTGCGCGCGTCCGCTGCGCGCGTCCGCTGCGCGCGTCCGCTGCGCGCGTCCGCTGCGCGGTCGCTCGGGGGGTGACATAAATCTGTAGCCGGGAGGGCGGGTCAGCTGGGAGGCGGGAGCAGGGCGGCCAATGGGATGGAGGTGGGCGGGGCCGCAGGGAGGCAGCGGCGGGAATCGGCGATCGGCGATCACGGGTGGCTCAGCGGCGGCTGGGTCGCTCTGGCGGCAGGCAGGCAGACAGGAAGGCGAGTGGCAGCAGGGGGGGTGACCAGGCCTCGTGGAAGGCACTGTGGTCACTCCAGAAGCACCGGCAGCGTCCTCCTTAAATCTGTAGCCGGGAGGGCGGGTCAGCTGGGAGGCGGGAGCGGGGCGGCCAATGGGATGGAGGTGGGCGGGGCCGCAGGGAGGCAGCGGCGGGAATCGGCGATCGGCGATCACGGGCGGCTCAGCGGCGGCTGGGTCGCTCTGGCGGCAGGCAGGCAGACAGGAAGGCGAGTGGCAGCAGGGGGGGTGACCAGGCCTCGTGGAAGGCACTGTGGTCACTCCAGAAGCACCGGCAGCGTCCTCCTTAAATCTGTAGCCGGGAGGGCGGGTCAGCTGGGAGGCGGGAGCGGGGCGGCCAATGGGATGGAGTCTAGGCTGTCTGCAGAATGAGCATTTGTATGGGTTGCTCTCTGTGGCTCCTAAATGGACTTCTCAGGTACATACCATGGCTGTGGCTTAACAATGCTCTTCTGCTGCTCCTGGGTGGACTTATTTAGGAATATAGCATGGCTGGGTGTTTAATGCCCATTGCTATTAGTTGTTCCAAGACACTCCCGAGTGGACTGCTCAAAGCACATTGTGGCCGGTTGTATGATGCCTATTACTGTGAGTTGCTTCCTTGGTAGATTCCTCAGTACAAAGACCATGGCTGGTTATCTAATATCCATTCTAAAGGGTTGCTCCCTGCCTCCCCATGGGGTACTGCTCAGAGGATATGCCATGGCTGGCTGTATAATGCCCATTATTATGGGCTGCTTGTGTACAGATCCTAGGTGGAGGCCACAGTGAAAATACAATAAAAGATGTAAACCTGCACCTCCCGAAGGGTAGAAGCCTAGACCACTTGGAAGATTTTTTCTGTTCTATAACCAATATGAAAAAATTTTATGTCATCACTGCAAAGATGGCTGTTAGCCACATTCATAATCGGGCAAATCCTCACAATGTTCGCTTTCTCCCATACTTATGTGAAGCTACACATTTGCTGAAACATGGGATGCATGCACGACACCAAAACACTTTCCATATGGGCCTTACTGCACTCACATATTTCTTTATCCATTCAGCTATTAGCATCTAATGTATGAGAATCTGCTCACTTCCGTTTGCTTCATTCAACTCCAAAGTGCAGCAAGAAATATATTGGCCCTTACGCAAGACATTGAACAGCTACCAATAAGCCACATAGCAGACACACACTCTTCCATCAAAGGCCCTCCCAGTGATGCTACTTGTATGTGAATGCACTTAGTGCAGGGACACTCACGGCTTGAAAGCTGCATATAAATGCAATTAAAATACACCAAGTCCAATATTTAACAGATACAAGGGCATTTACCCAATTTCCAAAATACAGGAAAGTCAGTGTCAAGAGTGATTTTGCCCCTACCTTCTTAGGGAAAAACACTGCCTGCTATATATGCACTTCCTTCAAATCTCAGAAGGGGCAAGCACTCTTTGGGAACCTACAATTGGGACATCACTGCATGTTTTGCTTGCTTCCTTTTAAATATGTTTTGCACAGTGTATCATTAAGGGGTGAGGCATGCCCCCCCCCCTTCCGAAATGTTAAAGTGCACGGTGGAACGCATTTCACTTACTGCATACATCCTGGCCAGCTAGCAGCACCCATCTGCTGTGTACCCATGTCTCTCACGTGCCTGGCGTATGCGTGCTGTGCGAGGATCACCGCACGGGTCTCATTCTTAGAATGCCTCGGCTCGGGTCTGAAGGGGCCGATGTGTTAAGACCGGAATGCCGCTGCAGTCTGGTTGCCAGTCTGCTCAGCAGATCCGCAGTGAGCACTCACTTCATATCTTGCAAAAAATACAGCAGGTTTGGCTGAGACAATACGGGCCCTAGGATCCGCTCTTAAGTTTACTTTCAGCTTTCATTTTCAATGTTCTCTCTGTCTGGTGACATTGCTTCTGTTGTGCCTGCTAACCAGTGGAGTCAGCACAACATCAGCAAGTGTAAGTGAAGGGGAAGGTGTTTATTTCGTGGGTGCCCATGCTAGTTCCCGTTTGTGCGCTCGCCAGTTCTGATATGTGCACGCCGCACGTGTGCCTGGCATTGTGTGTGCTCTGGGAAAGGGCGGATTTTCCCCCACCCCCAGTTTTTAGCCACCTCCGGGGTGCACTTATGTTAGAAAAAGACAATGTTTCCAGCAAAAATGTTTTTCTTTTTTGGATCAATTTCACAGGGGAGCAAATACACGAGCGCAGGAAAGGGAGGGTAAAACCGTTTCTTGAAGTCTCGGTTATCACTGAGGAGCGAGACAGAAAGAGAAGGAAGACTCAGAGGCTTAGAGACCAGCGTCTTGGGAGGCCGTATGCGTGCGCAGGAGCACCATTTTCTTGAAGAAGGATGATTGCAGGCGCAGCCGTCTCTGCGCACCGTAGGGGCTGCGCGGGCCTGTGTTACGCCCCTGCTTGCTATGTGCTGACAATACTGTCCTAAGAACACGTACAGAGGATGTATGACGTTACAACGCATACTTTTACATCGCATGCCTTTACAACGTGGTTTTTACATCGCATACCATTACAACGCATAATGCTTTTAGGCGCTGGATAGTGATTTATTTAATTTACTATTCCAACTCCAGTCCCCGTGGATAGTAGGTGAAGGTGTTGGATAGTATATTAAATACATTCCCTATCCTAGAGCGCCCCCCAGTGCTATGCGTTGTAATGGTTTGCGTTGTAAAAGTTGCGTTGTAATGGTAGTGCGTTGTAAAAGTTTCGTTGTAAAGGATGTTTCCCCGTACAGACAATGACTTGCAGCATGTGCTAGACCAATTTTTTTAATTTCTGCACAGTTTGTGCCTTTTACTATGGTTTTCAGCCCGCCAAAATAAAATCTAAAACTTTTACTGTTTCAGGTAGAAAGATTAGCGGGAAGATACATTCTGCTGCCTGGGCTTACTACTGGATGCCAAACTAAATTGGCAATTTCTGCTTAATACCCAGGCGCAGTCCCTTAACAAAATATCAAACAGCATCAAGGAGTTTTCTAGGCAGGTCGGCCAACCCAATTTCAGCCTAATGTTGATCATTTTGACAGCGAGCTTTGGTTGTGAGGTCTGGAGATTGTTACCCAATTATGTGCCAGAAAACAAATTGTTAAGAAAGTTCCTGAGTTTATTTCAAAGTGTTCCAGCGGAGATTGTGCTTGAGGAATTGGGGAACGGTATTATTTCGGATTACATTCAAGTTGTCAATTTGGGTCAAGAAAAAAATTGAGAAGTATTTTGTGTGATTGTCTTGCCCTGGATTGTGGGCTGACATACCTTGGTTAAACTATGTTAAATGTTCTCTGACTACTCTAGGTGAAGCGGAGCTATTTTCTGATCCAAATTCAATCACCAAGGCAGATATTGCCTAGGTCAAGAAAACGTTTTTACCACAAGCCCAGGATATAAGGACAATGAAAGGTTTACTTAAAAAATCTTTAATGCATTGCACTATGGTCAAATACCCAAATCCTTTTGAATTATATGTGCAGCTTGATATACCTGTTCATCATAGGTGACGTTTGACCTATTTACGCCGTGAACATCTTTCCTCAGTTATTAGTGGTCTCGCACAAGCCCTCTGAGTCCCCACCTTGCTTGTGCGACCCTGCCTTAAACTTGATACCGTGCATATTGTCTTTATTTATTTATTTAAAGTTTTGTATAGCGTTAACATGACCCATGTGGGTATCAGAGCGCTTCACATAGGATTAGGTAGCGAGTGGGACAAGTAGGGCAATATACATCAAGAGCATATCAGATACAGGAAATAAAATAAATATAAAAATATATTTAAAAAAAAACTGTCATTTGTAGGCAGTCGAAGCATAGCATCAAGATCAGTGTATTGTTCACTAGAGGAGTTTGTTCAGTAGTAGAGATTTGACTTCCTTTTTGAAGGCAAGGATAGAAGGAATCAGTCTTATTTCCACTGGAAGGGAGTTCCACATTCTCAGTGCTATGCCAGAGAATGAGCGATTGTAGGTTTTGAGCTTATTACATTTCTTGGGCTTGAGCAGCAGAGTGTCTGAGCTCCTTGTGACCTGGAAACACCAGATAGCTCAAGCTTGTTAGTCAGGTAGAGTGAGGTGTTGAAGTGTAGTGCTCTAGGGGTCATACATGCAATCTTTAATTGTATCCTAGCTTCAAAGGGAAGCCAGTTGAGGGATTTCAGGTCCGGTGAAATGTGATTGGTCTTCTTAGAGCCCGTGATGAGTCTGGTAGCAGCAATAAGAGAGGCTCTGATGGGAGCTAGACTAAGTTTCGGCAAACCGCAAAGAGTGGCACTGCCGTATTCTAGCCTGGAGATGACCAATGCTTGTACAGCCGCTTTAAAGTCATCATGTGGAAGGAAAGGTTTGAGTTTTCTTAGGATGCAGATTTGAAAGTTCGCTCCTTTAGTCATAGATCTGATGTGGCCTTGCATGTTTAGGTTTTTGTCAAGCACAACTCCCAGAGATTTAGTGGAAACAACAATGTGAGGAGTGCAGTTATGGGCAGTGAGATTACAAAGCGATTGCAGCACAGTAGGGGATTGTTTAGCGGGTGCAATGAGGAGAAATTCCGTCTTGAAGGTGTTTAATTTGAGGTGGTTGGAAGTAAGCCAGTTGAGGGTTTTGAGAAGGGTTCCATTAAGCGATATGATGTCCTCGGGGGAAGAGATTTTCATGTAAAGTTGGGTGTCATCAGCATACATGTGTTATTGTATGTTGGAGGTTTTAAGAATTACAGTAAGAGGTTCCAGGAAGAGGTTGAAGAGGGTGGGGGAGAGTGAGGATCCTTGGGGGACGCTGAGGGTGCAGGGACTCGGGTTGGAGAGAGATTGGTTGGATTTGACTCTCTGAGTTCTGTTGTCGAGGAAAGATGCAAACCATTTAAGGACCGTGCCAAGAGTCCCATTCTGCTTTCAAGTAGGTAATGAAGATTGTCGTGTTTGACAGTGTCAAAATCGGATTGAAAGTCAGGTTTCATTTTGGTCGAGTAAAGTGAGGGCGTCATCTACAATGTGAGTGATGGCTGTTTCGGTACTGTGGCCACTGCGGAAACCCGATTGGAATAAGTCAAGAAGCTGGAATTGTTCAATGTGTTTGCTGAGTTGTTCATGAACATATTTCTCCAGAAGTTTCGCCAGGGTTGGAATGTTTGTGATTGGACGGTAGTTGTTCAGGTCATCCAGGTCAGCCAGGCTTTTTTTCAGAAAAGGGAGCACCAGGCCTGCCTTTAAGCAGTCCGGGATCTTACCTTGAATAATTGAGGCGTTGATTATTTTGGACCAGACTGGCACAAATGAACCTATCATTTCTTTAAAGAAGGCGGGGGAGGGGGTCATTGAAGTGGTTTGAATGTTTAAGGGTGGAGAGAATGTTGAGGATGGAAATGCCATTGAGGGGAGTGAAATGACTCCATGAGGCATTGTTCTTGAGTGACAGAACTTGATGTGGGGTCAGGAGAGTGGAGACAGGGTCGTCAGGAGGGGATGCGAGAGTGAGCACAGCAGACCTTAGGTCAGATTCGATTTTGTTAGTCTTTCCAGGAAGAATTTAGCTATCACATCACAGTTTGGTTGTGTGCGAGTTGTGAGTAGAGATTGGGTAGCAGTGTTATTGGATTGAGATTTCATGAGCTCAAAAAGTCGTTTCAGTCGGTTTTTGGCATTGTCTAGTTGATGTTTAAAGAAGTTGGATTTCGTAGATCTTATGAGTTTGTTGTATCTACTTCTAAGTGATCTAAGAGAATTTAGTAGATCTGTGGAGGGAGAGGATCTCCACTTGCGTTCAGCTAGTCTAACACTGCGTCTGTCAGCATTAAACCTGTCATTGAACCATGGTTTGGAGTCTTTAATGGGAAATCTTTTTAGTTGAAGGGGAGCTGAATCATTCAAGGCAAAAAGCATGGTGTTGTTATAATGGTCGGTAAGGACATGCACGTCAATCATGAGGGCGGTGGAAGGGAGAGATTGCAACGTTCAATGAGCTTATTAATGGTTGTGGTGTGGAGCGGTCTTTTCCATTGTTTAAGTTTGAGTGGTAGATTCGATTTGTGGATCCAGCTTTCAGTTATCAGGAAGTTGATAAAATGATGGTCAGACCAGTCACAGGGGAGAATGGATTCGAGTTGAATGGAATTGTGGTTGGAGATGATGAGATAAAGTGTCAAGCCTAATTTATGGGTGGGGTAGTTGCAGAACTGGGTAAGTGACATGTCAATAAGGAAATATTTGAGTGCTGTGACAGCCTGATCGTGTGGATCATTCCAATGGAGGTTAAAGTCACCAAGGAAGATCTGGGGGGAGTGTCTGGCAAGGTTGGAGGAGATTGTTTCCATAACCTGTTCGATTAGAAGGAGGTTATCACCAGGGGGGTGGTAGAAGATGTGGAGGCTGCATAAAGGTTTGAGAGAGCTGGAAATATCTATGCAGAGGTGTTCGCAGGAGGAGAGATTGGCAGAAGGGGATTGTTTGGCTGAGAGAGAGTTGCGGAAGATGCAGGCAACGCCACCTCCCAATTTTTTAGCTCGGTCGAGTCTAATAATGTTGTGACTAGGAGGGACTAATAGGTCAATGATCAGGCCAGAGGAGTCGTTGAGCCACGTTTCTGTGAGAATAAGAAGGAGGTCAAGGGTTTGGGCTAGGATGAGATCTGCCAGATCTGTGGCATGTTTCACAGCTGATCGGCAGTTAATTAGCAAGCTTTTCAGATGAGATTTGCGCAGTGTGTCAGTGGGGTGAGTGATGGGGATCTGCAGGAGATTATTGGCGTTAATGATATTGGCGTTCAGCCTGGGCATTCTATGTGGGTTGGGCGATATGGTGCAGATGGGTTCCGAAATACCGTGTTTAGGGAGTGTAGGGTTATGAGCAATTAGAGTGGGTGTTAGAGAGGATAGAGTAGGGCCAGACATGGTCGAAGGATGGGTGGTGTAATCGAAGAGGAGGGAGAGAATATCATCTTCAGAGTATGGGGAAGTGTACAGTTGGAGTAGGGAGAGAATATCTATTTCTGGATAAGGATTTAAGGATCTGGTAGGTCGAGACGGGGCGTTAGGGTAGGAGGTGGTGTTCGAAATAAGGGCGGAGGGTTTCGGGAAGATCAAATGCGGGGACTTAAGTGTAGGCATGTTGGAGGAGAGTTGGAGGATCACACATGTGGACATTTTGGGAGCGAAATCATGTGCTAGCTCTTTGGTGGTCTTTATGAGTTTAAGGATGGCAGTTTTGAGAGTTAGCAGTTCGTGGTGTATTGTCTTGAGTTTAGAAGCAGGATCAGAGTGAGGAATATGAGTCACGTTTAGGTGAGGAGGGGGATTTGTCAATGGGGATGGTGAAGGGGAGATAGGGGGAGTTGACAGGAGAGGTGTGGGAAGTCAACTAGAGGAGAGTTCCTTTTCCGAGGTACTGGAGCATGAGGCGAGAGGTCGCTGTATGGGAGGTCAGGGGAAGGGGAGTTGATGTAGTTTGTGTGGGGGGAAGTCTGCTGTCTAATGAGGGAGTTATAAAGGCAGGGGCTAGTAGGAGAAGGGATAGGGAAAATGACAGGGAGGTGGTCAGAGCGAGAGAGATCAGGTACACTAAGATTATTGGTCAAGGTCAGGTCAGGGCGTGCCACGGTGGGTGAGATAGGGGAGCCAGGTATCTGGGAAGCTGTAGTGCAGTGGGGGTTGATCTGGGTGTGAGAAGCAGACCTCCGGGTGTGGTTCGTAAAGGATGTCCTACATTTTCTCACCTGCTTATAAGTACATTCAACCATTGTGTTTTCCACAGAATCTCTGGCAAGTCAGGCCTGCTTTACTACATATTCAATTTTTATGTACACCTATTGATGGCTTCATCTTCTCATCGAGGGTGAACGGTGCTCTGACTTCATTGTAATTGTGTTTTGATGAACTGTTATGATGTGTTTTTTTCAAATCAAATACAGATTCTTGACTTGACTAAGGGCCAGATGTAGAAACATTTGGAAAACTGATTACCTAATTGCGATTGTCTCTGAATCCCAATTGCGAAATCTGTATTCTTGATGTATGAAACTCATTGAGTTTAATTTAGGGATTCCTTGTGGGTCGCAAATTAATCTATCTCATAAAAATGAATGAGGTAGGTCACAGTTTGCGACTCAGTAGGAATTTTTGCGATCACTGGGATAGTAGCCAGCTGAAGTCAGCAGACCATGATGTCTGTGATTGCTTTCTAATAAAGCAATATTTTTTCTTTTTTTAAATGCAGCCCACTTTCTTTAAAGGAAAATGGGATGTGTTTAAAAAGAGGAAAACATGAAACCATAAAGTTTCATTTTTTAAGAGTAGGCAGTGGTTCCTTGAACATAACACATAGACATAACACATATGCAGCTGTGGCCACCTCTGATTTTGGCGCGTTTAATAATGCATTGCGCAGAGCATGCACACACAGTTGGAGAACGGGAAACATCCTTTACAATGAAACTTTTACAACGCACTACCATTACGACGCAACTTTTACAACGCAAACCATTACAACGCATAGCGCTGGGGGGCGCTCTAGGATAGGGAATGTATTTAATATACTATCCAACACCTTCCCTACTATCCCCGGGGACTGGAGTTGGAATAGTAAATTAAATAAATCACTATCCAGCGCCTAAAAGCACTATGCGTTGTAATGGTATGCGATGTAAAAACCGCGTTGTAAAGGCATGCGATGTAAAAGTATGCGTTGTAACGTCATACATCCTTGGAGAACATTTGCATGCAGAGAGCTGGTGTGGAAAATGATGTGATACCTTTGTTCTTGTACAAGAGGTATGGGGCCGCCCTTGTAATCCCAAAGAGACCTTCTTTAGATATAATATATTATACTAGCAAGGGAGGGTAAGACTGAGGTGCAATTTAGCCTTTTTCCCTTTAGCATTTTAACATGCTTTCCCACTTTGTATTTTATGGAATAGTAACTATGATGATAACCTTGTTGCTTATAATATGTCTGCTTGTATTAGCTAGGATACTGCGCCTGAGAACACGGCATTAAAAATAAATATTTCAAACTTGCAAGTGTCTTCATTTACTCCTCATTTTGGACTGATATGATAGTATAACGAAAGAGTGTTTGTGTGTTCCACGTTACCTGAGGTATTCTAAGTTCATGTTCTGGGTTTTCTAATCATTGGGGGTATGGAAGAACCAATGAGACACTGATTTCTAGTCTGGTAGGGGATTTTGGATACTAAGGTGAGTTTTGGTACACCCTAACTTACTGAGGTCCCAAGTCTCTATGCACAGTTCTGTGTAGGAGAAGAATCCCTGAGACAGCCCCTTTAAAAATACTGAATCGAAAATACAAAATGTGATTCGGGAACAAGTTGCTGAATAATATTTTGCACTTTTTACATTTGAAAAATAATTTTTCAGGTTGCCCGAGTTTGTGACCTGAAAAATGCTTAGTAAATCTGGCCCTTTAGGGCTAGAAGGCCATGGCCAGTGAATGTGTGACTGGAGTGTCAACCCAGAACTGAAAACTGTATGTATTTTTAGATCAATTGTAACTGGGACTGGCAGTATGTGTACATTTAAGTGTCAAAAAGAAAAGGTCCCAGTTAAAGAAATGGACTTCAGAGGATGTATCCAGAGTTCAGTAATGGTACTGAAAGAATCTAACTATAGACAGCATGCCAGATAAATGGGCGGGAAAGGCAAAGATACAACAGAACATCGGGAAAGGCAAAGATACAACAGAACATCGGGGACAATAATTCCACAATAGCAAATACTAGAAGCTATAACAATATCTGAGACATATCACAAAACATGTTTGGTAAAAAACTCTTGTTTCAAATTTATTCACATAATCAAAATTACACAATCAATATTCATTCATATAAGTATTTTTAAAAAAACAATTAAAAAACATGTTCAATTGGACAAATATACTTCATAAAATTTATACACAAAAATTTAAAAATGAAAAGAATCACAAAGGTCGACGCGGCGTTTCGGTTTTTCTTATAGAACACCTTCTTCAGGACTGATTCTAAACAGTTAAGAAACATAGAGTTACCATCCATTTGATATCTTAATGTATCATTTAACAACACTGTCTCAGTTATCCAATTATTCTCACATTTCACATATTTGATTGTTACATATCTTTTTTATCAACCATGCTAGTTTTTATATAATTTACCCAAATCGATAAACACTTCATTTTTTACATCAAGGAATTGTTATTTACATAGTATATTATACTCAGCCCCCGTAAATATTCAGTATTCAATCTTTATGCTGCGAAACTACACAGTTTAACTATGTTTGCCTTTCCCTTGGAATTCTCTATTCCAATGCTGTTACTAGCAACCACTTGCATTTTCTGCATTATCTGATGTGGGCATACCTTTTTCCAGAGGAGTAAAAGTGGCTCTGCTGGAGGGTAGTGCTTGGCCCCAAGTAATTTCCAAGGGTTTCTCGATGAATGAAAGATTTTTCACGATCTGCCGTGTTCAATTAGCAACTGTGATTAATCTGGAACAAGATATTTATTTTTAGGTGACCATCTTTTGGTGTTCTTAATTTTTATTTTTATTTCTGGTTTTTAATAAATCCCAGAAAGACATTCAACTAACTTCATACCTCTTTCCTTTAGGTATTAAGCCAATATTTATTCCATAGCCATCTGTATTTATAGGCAGGCTTCAGGAAGTATTATTCAATGGGTTTCTCGATGAGAGAAAAGATTCACGATCTGCCGTATACAATTAGCAAATGTGCTAGATCTAGAAAAAGATAGTTCTGTTTACATCACCGTCTTTTAGAATTATTGATTTTTATACCTAGTTTCTAACATCTCAGGGAGACGTTCAACTAATTGCATACCTCTTTTATTTGGATATTGGGCCAATATTCATTCCATAGCCATCTGTATTTCTAGGCGGACTTCAAGAAGTTTATGTGGACCTAGAGAAATAGATATTCTCCTTAATATGTATATTACCAAGGACCATCCTACATTTAATGGTTATAGAAATTTGCGCCATTGACCTTATACCTTTTGGTCTGCTATATTCTTCCTGGGGGTTGCTGCCAGGAGGAGCCACCGTGTTACTGGGATGGTTTTTTATCTGAAAGATTTAATTAATCACTCAATTATACACTCTTTACATAACTCCTATTCACTATGGTCATATTGTCACACAAGATGTCCCTTACCCAATGTAAAGGGATTCAGGCGCCGTCTTTTGACTTGATCCTCTTGGTTACCATTGAAGATCACCGGCCAACGTGTCGCTTCACTGGGAATAGTCACGTGAATATATAGTTTTCTGTGGATGTATAATACAAATATTGTTGGTAGGGAATCTTTCTTTATATCATCTATTTATTTATCATTTATCCTATTTGTTGTAGACTTAGTATATGTATCCTTAGCAGTACTTTATTTATCTTCATGTGTACATTTACACCAATAGGCACATTTTACTGTTAATTCTATTTCCTATTCGCTCCTATACAAATTATAAGTACCCTTATTCCTAATTCTATATATCCCTGAGTTAGGCTAGTCTTTTATCTCTCATTCTTACCTATTTGGATATAGTCGGCCTCCCTGCTCCTGATTCCTGACAGCCCGTCGCCTCTGGTCGATTTCCAGAAAGTAAAATGAATTGCCGCTTTACTTCCCGGTTTAAATATCTGCCGCGCTCTGATAGTGCGTTTGTTTTACCTAACCCGATTGGTTGCCATGTTGATTCTCATAGAGACTGTTACTAGGGTAGGCATACGGCATTCCTCTCACTCGCGTATTGGTTCATGACAATCCCATCGTATGAACTCATTGGGGGAAAAAGCTAAATGCGTTTCCATGGCGATTTCCCTCCCCGCCTTCTATGCGAGACTACGAGTTGCACTTTCTACCGCGTATTGGTTCACGGTATTCCTGTGATTGGATGAGGGACTTTATGCGTTTCTATGGTGATTTTCGCTCGTGTCTTCAATGCAAGACTGCGAGTGATTCGATATATTTACAATGTCGATTCTCATTAGTTAAGACTACCAATGCATTCCTAAAGTAGTAAACGCTCGTATTTTTCCTCATAAGCCTAATATTGTGAAAAAAGCTACTACTATATTCTATCAAGTATTATATTATATTCAATAATTATAAAACCCCACCTTTTTTATATCTCAACGTTTTATCTGAATAAATTGTTATAATGGTGAACTTTTTATCTTAAACATATCCCATTAGCTCTCATCATATTACTGCAGTAACCCCCCTCTTTCTTATTGACATTATGGGAACACCCTACATCATTGCCACACAGGTTATGTCTTGCTGGGGTTAATTAAAATTACCATATCTGTTAAGGTGACTAATGATAGACATCACCGTATCATCAATTGGATGGACAGTCTGTTTGATCTCAGTGGGACTGTTATTCTATATTCACCTCCCGATATACTACAATATAAGTATTTATTAACAGATGTCCTCGTGATCGCAGTTAGATTATCACGACGGTAATTGTGAGAATTATTCTATGTTCATTTTGTAGATTGCTTAAAGTTATTTAAGACATACAGGTGGCAAAAGATTTTTTATATTCTTAGTCTCCGGGGACTCACAAGTTCAGATTCTAATTTTCTCCAAGAGGCCTGGTCGGTTTACTTGATAATTTTCTCCCAGTCCTCTCTTGAATTAAGACCCCTTCTCACACTGTTGAGGGTAGACATATAGAATTGTTCTCTTTTCTTCCTTTTGTCATTATAGTTACCTCCTCTTTTACTGACTGTTATCCTCTCTAGTCCACACCATTTCAGGTCCTCAAGTCCATGGCCGGCTGCCTTCCAATGTTCAGTGAGAGGTGCTCCCGTTTTGTTTGTTCTAAGAGCAGAACGGTGTTCATTTAAACGGAGCCTGATTTCCCTTGATGTCTCTCCCACATAGGACTTCTGACAGGGACATTGGATCAAATAAATTACATTTTTGGTCCTACAGTTTATAAAGCTTTTAATATTTACAGATCTATCATTGACTATGATTTTATTACCTTTGATGATACTTGTGCAATTCACACAACCCATACACGGATGTGTCCCTGTGGGTAAAGGGTTGCCATCAATTGTTGTTTGTAAAGCTTTCGGAGTCTCCCTGTATGTATGAACAAGGGAGTTCCGAATCGTTTTGTTTCTCCTAAATGAGAACATAGGCTTTGGAATAGGGATGTCAGTTTTATCCGCTATCAGTTGCCAATTTCTATTGATAATGTTTTTGACTTGATGACTGATCTGTGAGAAATTAGTGACAAACATAATTGGTTGTGGACCTTTTTGACTATCCTCTTTTGGTATGAAAAAATTTTCTCTGTTAAAATATTTCGCACGTTTGTAGGCGTGCCTAACCATCCTTTTGGGATAGCCCCTCTCTAGGAATTTCGCTTTCAAGGTTGTTGCATGTCTATCATAGTCTGACATTGATGTACAGTTTCTTCTTAACCGAAGAAATTGTCCATAAGGAATATTGTTCTTCTGCGATGCTGGATGGTTGCTATCGAAGTGTAGCATACTGTTCCTATCAGTGGGCTTCGTATATAATTCTACAGTTAGATGGCCCTTAGTTTCTTTGATCATGATATCCAGAAATTCCACACAGTTCTTACTCATATGTGAGGTAAATTTAAGATTGACATCACCTAAATTGAGCCAGATTAGAAAGTCATTCAGAGTCTCCATGTCTCCGGTCCATATGAAGAATATGTCGTCTATATACCGGCCCCATTCCGAGATGTTTTCATAGAATGGGGCGGTTCCGTTATAGATGTGCTTCTCTTCAAATTTCGAGACATATAGGCAGGCCAGGCTCGGCGCACAGGTGGCCCCCATGCTGGTCCCCTTTGTTTGCCTGAATAGTTCGTCCTTGTACATAAAGATGTTATTTTTGAGTATCAAAACTATACATTCCAGGATAAATACCTGGTGGTCTGTTATATCCTGATGATTGTTACACAAAATTTCTTCCATGATTGCTATAGTATCGTCTTGAGGAATATTAGTGTATAGCGCTTCGATGTCCAAAGTCACTAACACTTGAGTTTCTGGATTGAAAACCAATCCTTCGACCTTTTCAATCATGGATGTTGTGTCCTTAATGTAAGCTTTTTGTTTCTGCACCAAGGGTTGTAGAAAAACTTCCACGTACTTGCTTAAGGGCTCAGTAAGTGATCCTATACAGGATACTATGGGTCTCATGGGGGGGTCCGAAGTATCTTTATGGATCTTCGGGAGACCGTATAGTGCTGGAATTAAGGGGTCCGTGTTCAACATAAATGCAAACTCATCTTCACATATGATGTCTTCATCTTTTGCTAATGTAAGCATTCTTCGTATGTCATCCTTCAAGGTCTCCCACTCTTCCTTGTTTGATTTCTGATAGTGTGACCTATTATTTAGAAGTTTAAACATTCTGTTGTCATAATCTGTACTATCCATAATGACTACACTCCCTCCTTTGTCTGCTGGTTTTATTGTTAAAGTTACATTACTTTCAAGTGCTTTTAATGCCTTTTGCTCTTCTTTGGTTACATTTGAAGGTGTCCAGGTTTTTTGTTTAATTAGATTTTCTACACTTTTATCTACAGACCTCTCAAAAGCTTCCACATCTTTATGCACCATATTGATTGATGGAGTCCAAGTGGATTTGTTTTTCAAACCTGATTTGTTTTCTTTTGGGAGCTTATCTTTCCCATCAAAAAAGATTTGTAGTCTTACTTTTCTGAAGAAGTGTTGTAAATCCCTTTCGAGGGCATATCTATCTACAGATGAGCAAATAGCGTATCCTAAGCCCCTTTCAAATAGTTTAGTCTCTGTGGCTGATAGTTGATACTTAGAAAGATTTACTACTGCTCCTCTTTGGGAGTTCACTAATCCCATTGTTTCTGACTTCTGGTTCGTGGACGTTGAGGGTGTTGGGCTTGTACATATTGGGGTTGATGGTTGTAATTGTTTCGACCTCTCCCTCTCCCTCGTTGTTGTCCAAATGTTTGGTTTCGTTTCTCTAAAAAAGACAAACCTTCTTTCAGAATTGGTTGTTGTTGTTGTTTACTCGTTTCCCCGTTTCTGTTCTTTTCATTAGTAGATTCACCATCTGAGTCTGTACTTGTGTATGATGAATCAAAAAACCTAACCCTTTTCCTGGGTTGATTTCTGGGTTGGTTCTGCCACTGTCTACGGGATTGGAAATGCTCCCTAGGTCGCTCGTAAAAATCTTTTTGCAGATAGGGATAAACGAATTCAGGGTTGTAATTTTCAATATCCTTTTTCAGTTTATTGCTCTTCTTTTTAATCAGGTAGTCACTGTATCCAGCTACATCGTTTTGAATCTCCTCTAGTTTGGCTTTCGCATCCTCTAATGCTGTGCTTTGCTGTAATTGGCTCTCTAATTCTTCTATTTCTTTTCTTTCGATTACCAGGAATTCATTAGCTGTTTCTATTATTAGTAGAATCCAATCTCTACTACACCGATTGGCTACGAGTGTCCATTTTTCTATGAATTTCCTATCCGTTATAAAAATCCCGGGTTCATTCGTGACCTGAAGGCCCTTGGGTATGATCCCGTTTTTACAATACTCTACTAAGAACTCCGCATGGAGTTCCGCCCTCACTGTTTTCTTTTTTAAGTTCCAAAGTTTCTCCCATTGTTCCTCATCAGATTTATCTAACCTAATTGTTGTGGTGTTTCGGGATTTGCTATTTATCAGTTGGTTAAATTGATCTTCGGAAAAGCTGTATGTTTTAATTCCTTCCATTATTGTTACACACAATGATTGTGTTGTGGTGTTTTAAATTTTAACCACTCTGCTGATTTGCAGTCTAATTACACACCTCCTCAGCTCACAAGCTGAGTGTAATATTATAAACAAAGGGAGGAGGACCCCGCACAGGCTGATTAGGGACTGGGGGGAAATATGAGTGTCAAAAAGAAAAGGTCCCAGTTAAAGAAATGGACTTCAGAGGATGTATCCAGAGTTCAGTAATGGTACTGAAAGAATCTAACTATAGACAGCATGCCAGATAAATGGGCGGGAAAGGCAAAGATACAACAGAACATCGGGAAAGGCAAAGATACAACAGAACATCGGGGACAATAATTCCACAATAGCAAATACTAGAAGCTATAACAATATCTGAGACACATCACAAAACATGTTTGGTAAAAAACTCTTGTTTCAAATTTATTCACATAATCAAAATTACACAATCAATATTCATTCATATAAGTATTTTTAAAAAAACAATTAAAAAACATGTTCAATTGGACAAATATACTTCATAAAATTTATACACAAAAATTTAAAAATGAAAAGAATCACAAAGGTCGACGCGGCGTTTCGGTTTTTCTTATAGAACACCTTCTTCAGGACTGATTCTAAACAGTTAAGAAACATAGAGTTACCATCCATTTGATATCTTAATGTATCATTTAACAACACTGTCTCAGTTATCCAATTATTCTCACATTTCACATATTTGATTGTTACATATCTTTTTTATCAACCATGCTAGTTTTTATATAATTTACCCAAATCGATAAACACTTCATTTTTTACATCAAGGAATTGTTATTTACATAGTATATTATACTCAGCCCCCGTAAATATTCAGTATTCAATCTTTATGCTGCGAAACTACACAGTTTAACTATGTTTGCCTTTCCCTTGGAATTCTCTATTCCAATGCTGTTACTAGCAACCACTTGCATTTTCTGCATTATCTGATGTGGGCATACCTTTTTCCAGAGGAGTAAAAGTGGCTCTGCTGGAGGGTAGTGCTTGGCCCCAAGTAATTTCCAAGGGTTTCTCGATGAATGAAAGATTTTTCACGATCTTCCGTGTTCAATTAGCAACTGTGATTAATCTGGAACAAGATATTTATTTTTAGGTGACCATCTTTTGGTGTTCTTAATTTTTATTTTTATTTCTGGTTTTTAATAAATCCCAGAAAGACATTCAACTAACTTCATACCTCTTTCCTTTAGGTATTAAGCCAATATTTATTCCATAGCCATCTGTATTTATAGGCAGGCTTCAGGAAGTATTATTCAATGGGTTTCTCGATGAGAGAAAAGATTCACGATCTGCCGTATACAATTAGCAAATGTGCTAGATCTAGAAAAAGATAGTTCTGTTTACATCACCGTCTTTTAGAATTATTGATTTTTATACCTAGTTTCTAACATCTCAGGGAGACGTTCAACTAATTGCATACCTCTTTTATTTGGATATTGGGCCAATATTCATTCCATAGCCATCTGTATTTCTAGGCGGACTTCAAGAAGTTTATGTGGACCTAGAGAAATAGATATTCTCCTTAATATGTATATTACCAAGGACCATCCTATATTTAATGGTTATAGAAATTTGCGCCATTGACCTTATACCTTTTGGTCTGCTATATTCTTCCTGGGGGTTGCTGCCAGGAGGAGCCACCGTGTTACTGGGATGGTTTTTTATCTGAAAGATTTAATTAATCACTCAATTATACACTCTTTACATAACTCCTATTCACTATGGTCATATTGCCACACGTGATGTCCCTTACCCAATGTATAGGGATTCAGGCGCCGTCTTTTGACTTGATCCTCTTGGTTACCATTGAAGATCACCGGCCAACGTGTCGCTTCACTGGGAATAGTCACGTGAATATATAGTTTTCTGTGGATGTATAATACAAATATTGTTGGTAGGGAATCTTTCTTTATATCATCTATTTATTTATCATTTATCCTATTTGTTGTAGACTTAGTATATGTATCCTTAGCAGTACTTTATTTATCTTCATGTGTACATTTACACCAATAGGCACATTTTACTGTTAATTCTATTTCCTATTCGCTCCTATACAAATTATAAGTACCCTTATTCCTAATTCTATATATCCCTGAGTTAGGCTAGTCTTTTATCTCTCATTCTTACCTATTTGGATATAGTCGGCCTCCCTGCTCCTGATTCCTGACAGCCCGTCGCCTCTGGCCGATTTCCAGAAAGTAAAATGAATTGCCGCTTTACTTCCCGGTTTAAATATCTGCCGCGCTCTGATAGTGCGTTTGTTTTACCTAACCCGATTGGTTGCCATGTTGATTCTCATAGAGACTGTTACTAGGGTAGGCATACGGCATTCCTCTCACTCGCGTATTGGTTCATGACAATCCCATCGTATGAGCTCATTGGGGGAAAAAGCTAAATGCGTTTCCATGGCGATTTCCCTCCCCGCCTTCTATGCGAGACTACGAGTTGCACTTTCTACCGCGTATTGGTTCACGGTATTCCTGTGATTGGATGAGGGACTTTATGCGTTTCTATGGTGATTTTCGCTCGTGTCTTCAATGCAAGACTGCGAGTGATTCGATATATTTACAATGTCGATTCTCATTAGTTAAGACTACCAATGCATTCCTAAAGTAGTAAACGCTCGTATTTGAATATTGATTGTGTAATTTTGATTATGTGAATAAATTTGAAACAAGAGTTTTTTACCAAACATGTTTTGTGATATGTCTCAGATATTGTTATAGCTTCTAGTATTTGCTATTGTGGAATTATTGTCCCCGATGTTCTGTTGTATCTTTGCCTTTCCCGATGTTCTGTTGTATCTTTGCCTTTCCCGCCCATTTATCTGGCATGCTGTCTATAGTTAGATTCTTTCAGTACCATTACTGAACTCTGGATACATCCTCTGAAGTCCATTTCTTTAACTGGGACCTTTTCTTTTTGACACTCATATTTCCCCCCAGTCCCTAATCAGCCTGTGCGGGGTCCTCCTCCCTTTGTTTATAATATTACACTCAGCTTGTGAGCTGAGGAGGTGTGTAATTAGACTGCAAATCAGCAGAGTGGTTAAAATTTAAAACACCACAACACAATCATTGTGTGTAACAATAATGGAAGGAATTAAAACATACAGCTTTTCCGAAGATCAATTTAACCAACTGATAAATAGCAAATCCCGAAACACCACAACAATTAGGTTAGATAAATCTGATGAGGAACAATGGGAGAAACTTTGGAACTTAAAAAAGAAAACAGTGAGGGCGGAACTCCATGCGGAGTTCTTAGTAGAGTATTTTAAAAACGGGATCATACCCAAGGGCCTTCAGGTCACGAATGAACCCGGGATTTTTATAACGGATAGGAAATTCATAGAAAAATGGACACTGGTAGCCAATCGGTGTAGTAGAGATTGGATTCTACTAATAATAGAAACAGCTAATGAATTCCTGGTAATCGAAAGAAAAGAAATAGAAGAATTAGAGAGCCAATTACAGCAAAGCACAGCATTAGAGGATGCGAAAGCCAAACTAGAGGAGATTCAAAACGATGTAGCTGGATACAGTGACTACCTGATTAAAAAGAAGAGCAATAAACTGAAAAAGGATATTGAAAATTACAACCCTGAATTCGTTTATCCCTATCTGCAAAAAGATTTTTACGAGCGACCTAGGGAGCATTTCCAATCCCGTAGACAGTGGCAGAACCAACCCAGAAATCAACCCAGGAAAAGGGTTAGGTTTTTTGATTCATCATACACAAGTACAGACTCAGATGGTGAATCTACTAATGAAAAGAACAGAAACGGGGAAACGAGTAAACAACAACAACAACCAATTCTGAAAGAAGGTTTGTCTTTTTTAGAGAAACGAAACCAAACATTTGGACAACAACGAGGGAGAGGGAGAGGTCGAAACAATTACAACCATCAACCCCAATATGTACAAGCCCAACACCCTCAACGTCCACGAACCAGAAGTCAGAAACAATGGGATTAGTGAACTCCCAAAGAGGAGCAGTAGTAAATCTTTCTAAGTATCAACTATCAGCCACAGAGACTAAACTATTTGAAAGGGGCTTAGGATACGCTATTTGCTCATCTGTAGATAGATATGCCCTCGAAAGGGATTTACAACACTTCTTCAGAAAAGTAAGACTACAAATCTTTTTTGATAGGAAAGATAAGCTCCCAAAAGAAAACAAATCAGGTTTGAAAAACAAATCCACTTGGACTCCATCAATCAATATGGTGCATAAAGATGTGGAAGCTTTTGAGAGGTCTGTAGATAAAAGTGTAGAAAATCTAATTAAACAAAAAACCTGGACACCTTCAAATTTAACCAAAGAAGAGCAAAAGGCATTAAAAGCACTTGAAAGTAATGTAACTTTAACAATAAAACCAGCAGACAAAGGAGGGAGTGTAGTCATTATGGATAGTACAGATTATGACAACAGAATGTTTAAACTTCTAAATAATAGGTCACACTATCAGAAATCAAACAAGGAAGAGTGGGAGACCTTGAAGGATGACATACGAAGAATGCTTACATTAGCAAAAGATGAAGACATCATATGTGAAGATGAGTTTGCATTTATGTTGAACACGGACCCCTTAATTCCAGCACTATACGGTCTCCCGAAGATCCATAAAGATACTTCGGACCCCCCCATGAGACCCATAGTATCCTGTATAGGATCACTTACTGAGCCCTTAAGCAAGTACGTGGAAGTTTTTCTACAACCCTTGGTGCAGAAACAAAAAGCTTACATTAAGGACACAACATCCATGATTGAAAAGGTCGAAGGATTGGTTTTCAATCCATTAACTCAAGTGTTAGTGACTTTGGACATCAAAGCGCTATACACTAATATTCCTCAAGACGATACTATAGCAATCATGGAAGAAATTTTGTGTAACAATCATCAGGATATAACAGACCACCAGGTATTTATCCTGGAATGTATAGTTTTGATACTCAAAAATAACATCTTTATGTACAAGGACGAACTATTCAGGCAAACAAAGGGGACCAGCATGGGGGCCACCTGTGCGCCGAGCCTGGCCTGCCTATATGTCTCGAAATTTGAAGAGAAGCACATCTATAACGGAACCGCCCCATTCTATGAAAACATCTCGGAATGGGGCCGGTATATAGACGACATATTCTTCATATGGACCGGAGACATGGAGACTCTGAATGACTTTCTAATCTGGCTCAATTTAGGTGATGTCAATCTTAAATTTACCTCACATATGAGTAAGAACTGTGTGGAATTTCTGGATATCATGATCAAAGAAACTAAGGGCCATCTAACTGTAGAATTATATACGAAGCCCACTGATAGGAACAGTATGCTACACTTCGATAGCAACCATCCAGCATCGCAGAAGAACAATATTCCTTGTGGACAATTTCTTCGGTTAAGAAGAAACTGTACATCAATGTCAGACTATGATAGACATGCAACAACCTTGAAAGTGAAATTCCTAGAGAGGGGCTATCCCAAAAGGATGGTTAGGCACGCCTACAAACGTGCGAAATATTTTAACAGAGAACATTTTTTCGGACCAAAAGAGGAAAGTCAAAAAGGTCCACAACCAATTATGTTTGTCACTAATTTCTCACAGATCAGTCATCAAGTCAAAAACATTATCAATTGAAATTGGCAACTGATAGCGGATAAAACTGACATCCCTATTCCAAAGCCTATGTTCTCATTTAGGAGAAACAAAACGATTCGGAACTCCCTTGTTCATACATACAGGGAGACTCCGAAAGCTTTACAAACAACAATTGATGGCAACCCTTTACCCACAGGGACACATCCGTGTATGGGTTGTGTGAATTGCACAAGTATCATCAAAGGTAATAAAATCATAGTCAATGATAGATCTGTAAATATTAAAAGCTTTATAAACTGTAGGACCAAAAATGTAATTTATTTGATCCAATGTCCCTGTCAGAAGTCCTATGTGGGAGAGACATCAAGGGAAATCAGGCTCCGTTTAAATGAACACCGTTCTGCTCTTAGAACAAACAAAACGGGAGCACCTCTCACTGAACATTGGAAGGCAGCCGGCCATGGACTTGAGGACCTGAAATGGTGTGGACTAGAGAGGATAACAGTCAGTAAAAGAGGAGGTAACTATAATGACAAAAGGAAGAAAAGAGAACAATTCTATATGTCTACCCTCAACAGTGTGAGAAGGGGTCTTAATTCAAGAGAGGACTGGGAGAAAATTATCAAGTAAACCGACCAGGCCTCTTGGAGAAAATTAGAATCTGAACTTGTGAGTCCCCGGAGACTAAGAATATAAAAAATCTTTTGCCACCTGTATGTCTTAAATAACTTTAAGCAATCTACAAAATGAACATAGAATAATTCTCACAATTACCGTCGTGATAATCTAACTGCGATCACGAGGACATCTGTTAATAAATACTTATATTGTAGTATATCGGGAGGTGAATATAGAATAACAGTCCCACTGAGATCAAACAGACTGTCCATCCAATTGATGATACGGTGATGTCTATCATTAGTCACCTTAACAGATATGGTAATTTTAATTAACCCCAGCAAGACATAACCTGTGTGGCAATGATGTAGGGTGTTCCCATAATGTCAATAAGAAAGAGGGGGGTTACTGCAGTAATATGATGAGAGCTAATGGGATATGTTTAAGATAAAAAGTTCACCATTATAACAATTTATTCAGATATAAAAAAGGTGGGGTTTTATAATTATTGAATATAATATAATACTTGATAGAATATAGTAGTAGCTTTTTTCACAATATTAGGCTTATGAGGAAAAATACGAACGTTTACTACTTTAGGAATGCATTGGTAGTCTTAACTAATGAGAATCGACATTGTAAATATATCGAATCACTCGCAGTCTTGCATTGAAGACACGAGCGAAAATCACCATAGAAACGCATAAAGTCCCTCATCCAATCACAGGAATACCGTGAACCAATACGCGGTAGAAAGTGCAACTCGTAGTCTCGCATAGAAGGCGGGGAGGGAAATCGCCATGGAAACGCATTTAGCTTTTTCCCCCAATGAGCTCATACGATGGGATTGTCATGAACCAATACGCGAGTGAGAGGAATGCCGTATGCCTACCCTAGTAACAGTCTCTATGAGAATCAACATGGCAACCAATCGGGTTAGGTAAAACAAACGCACTATCAGAGCGCGGCAGATATTTAAACCGGGAAGTAAAGCGGCAATTCATTTTACTTTCTGGAAATCGACCAGAGGCGACGGGCTGTCAGGAATCAGGAGCAGGGAGGCCGACTATATCCAAATAGGTAAGAATGAGAGATAAAAGACTAGCCTAACTCAGGGATATATAGAATTAGGAATAAGGGTACTTATAATTTGTATAGGAGCGAATAGGAAATAGAATTAACAGTAAAATGTGCCTATTGGTGTAAATGTACACATGAAGATAAATAAAGTACTGCTAAGGATACATATACTAAGTCTACAACAAATAGGATAAATGATAAATAAATAGATGATATAAAGAAAGATTCCCTACCAACAATATTTGTATTATACATCCACAGAAAACTATATATTCACGTGACTATTCCCAGTGAAGCGACACGTTGGCCGGTGATCTTCAATGGTAACCAAGAGGATCAAGTCAAAAGACGGCGCCTGAATCCCTATACATTGGGTAAGGGACATCTTGTGTGGCAATATGACCATAGTGAATAGGAGTTATGTAAAGAGTGTATAATTGAGTGATTAATTAAATCTTTCAGATAAAAAACCATCCCAGTAACACGGTGGCTCCTCCTGGCAGCAACCCCCAGGAAGAATATAGCAGACCAAAAGGTATAAGGTCAATGGCGCAAATTTCTATAACCATTAAATGTAGGATGGTCCTTGGTAATATACATATTAAGGAGAATATCTATTTCTCTAGGTCCACATAAACTTCTTGAAGTCCGCCTAGAAATACAGATGGCTATGGAATGAATATTGGCCCAATATCCAAATAAAAGAGGTATGCAATTAGTTGAACGTCTCCCTGAGATGTTAGAAACTAGGTATAAAAATCAATAATTCTAAAAGACGGTGATGTAAACAGAACTATCTTTTTCTAGATCTAGCACATTTGCTAATTGTATACGGCAGATCGTGAATCTTTTCTCTCATCGAGAAACCCATTGAATAATACTTCCTGAAGCCTGCCTATAAATACAGATGGCTATGGAATAAATATTGGCTTAATACCTAAAGGAAAGAGGTATGAAGTTAGTTGAATGTCTTTCTGGGATTTATTAAAAACCAGAAATAAAAATAAAAATTAAGAACACCAAAAGATGGTCACCTAAAAATAAATATCTTGTTCCAGATTAATCACAGTTGCTAATTGAACACGGCAGATCGTGAAAAATCTTTCATTCATCGAGAAACCCTTGGAAATTACTTGGGGCCAAGCACTACCCTCCAGCAGAGCCACTTTTACTCCTCTGGAAAAAGGTATGCCCACATCAGATAATGCAGAAAATGCAAGTGGTTGCTAGTAACAGCATTGGAATAGAGAATTCCAAGGGAAAGGCAAACATAGTTAAACTGTGTAGTTTCGCAGCATAAAGATTGAATACTGAATATTTACGGGGGCTGAGTATAATATACTATGTAAATAACAATTCCTTGATGTAAAAAATGAAGTGTTTATCGATTTGGGTAAATTATATAAAAACTAGCATGGTTGATAAAAAAGATATGTAACAATCAAATATGTGAAATGTGAGAATAATTGAATAACTGAGACAGTGTTGTTAAATGATACATTAAGATATCAAATGGATGGTAACTCTATGTTTCTTAACTGTTTAGAATCAGTCCTGAAGAAGGTGTTCTATAAGAAAAACCGAAACGCCGCGTCGACCTTTGTGATTCTTTTCATTTTTAAATTTTTGTGTATAAATTTTATGAAGTATATTTGTCCAATTGAACATGTTTTTTAATTGTTTTTAAAAAAATACTTATATGAATGAATATTGATTGTGTAATTTTGATTATGTGAATAAATTTGAAACAAGAGTTTTTTACCAAACATGTTTTGTGATATGTCTCAGATATTGTTATAGCTTCTAGTATTTGCTATTGTGGAATTATTGTCCCCGATGTTCTGTTGTATCTTTGCCTTTCCCGATGTTCTGTTGTATCTTTGCCTTTCCCGCCCATTTATCTGGCATGCTGTCTATAGTTAGATTCTTTCAGTACCATTACTGAACTCTGGATACATCCTCTGAAGTCCATTTCTTTAACTGGGACCTTTTCTTTTTGACACTCATATTTCCCCCCAGTCCCTAATCAGCCTGTGCGGGGTCCTCCTCCCTTTGTTTATAATGTGTAAATTTAAGGCAACCTGTATTTTGCTCCAGTAGGGTAAATCCAAATTTTACATGTATGACCAAGTGTACGGAGAAAAATGTCCTCAATGGAAGCTGCAAAGCTTACACAATGAAGCAACACACTGAAAGCATCCCCAAACAAATAGGACGTTGTGTACCAGGCAGTCTCTTGGATAGAAGACAGCAAAGCTGTTATGGCTTTTAGTTAACGCTCAATAGGAACATAAGAGCAGAGTGATGGGCAAATTGGCGATAATCTCTACTCCTTTGCAAAACCTTTAAATCAAGATACTCTTGTAGTGTTCAAGCTCCGAAGCACTACCATGATGTCAGCAGAATGTGGAACCTTGTTCTGAAATAACACAGCAATGGATTTGTAAACATTAGAAGCATTTATAGTGTTTAGCCCAAGGTTAAAACTGGACAACAACACTTTTTGAGAATCATTCTCAAATTGTCTTCTGAATATTTTTACATTCTCTGTCTGTTGGCTTGGTATTTGTGGGTAGACTAAGGGGCAGATTTACAAAGGTTGAATAGACGTCACGCTGCATGAAAAAACATTAGAGCTCTGCTCCATGCATCACATTTACAATGTGAGGTGTTGCAGTTGTGAGCAAAAATGATGAAGCATTGCTGCACGAAACATGTGTGCGTCATGCGTCAATGTGCTGCTCTGACATCTGGAGGTGGAAACAAGAGCAACCTATGGAGGAACAGGTTGCATCTGTAATAGGACCTGATTTGGCTGGTTGGGTACAAGGTCTAGACACTGCTGAGCTTAAGGAAAATTAAGTTTATGGTAAATTATCATTCTAAACACATTTCTATAGATTATAAAAAGATTATGGTCCCTGCAGTCATATTGTAAATGTGTATTGATCACAGCAGTAGTTGTATATGTGCATAGTACATATGCGTTGGTTAAGATTGTAAGGGGTAGATTTACAAACATTTTGCACTGGGTTAACATCACAAAAGTGATGCTAACCAGCACAAAAACTATTTTTCAAGTGTACTTTCTGGTGCAAAATTTGTTTTGCTCTGGTAAGTACCCTGAATGTAACACAAAGTAGTGCAAAGCACTGCTTTGTGTTACTACGCGCCAAGGGGGCATTACTTGGGTGATACATTGCCATCCTCATGCAACCACCCATGACTTTTGATGCAAAACACTATGTACAAACAATAATAGACAGGGGCTAGAACCAATAGTTAAGGTCATTTGAAAGAAGGAGTTAAAAGGAGAAATGTTTTTATTTCTGTGCAGCTCATGAAAATTTGTGGGAAAAGTTTTAAAGTGTGTATAAGCATAGTATTTTATACTGGAAGGATACCCATACAGTACAAAACCTAAGGTAGACTCCGATACGCATCCTTCCAATCTTTATATGTAGCGCTCCCCTGCTCCCTCTCTGTCTTAAAACGCAGCACAGCATTTTTGGTTGTGCTCTGCATTATGTGACTGTTTTGAAAATCCGGACCTAAGATTTTAAGATACACCATAGTGCAAGAGTGTCTGCGTAAGTCTACAATACATTTTGGACTGGGCGGGAAATCTTCCAGAACAAAATTAATAAGCCAATGCAAAGTATATTAATGTCCCTTCTTTCTCTGAGTGGGGTATAGTGCTGCACATAATAAAATTTGAATACGATAAGTTTGTACTGAAAGTGTACTCGGTAAGTACTCCCTGACTGGGTGAATGAAACATCACATGCTTACATGTGTTAAGTAACATATAAATGTGTCCCGGTATGGCGGAAACAATGAATGAAGATTTCCATTTAAAAAATATCATCCCATACTATCAAAGGAACTGCATCATCACCCACAAAACTACTGTTATCTCAGTTCGTGTAACATGTGTCAGGCATCAATGATTCTAAATAGTCCTCCTATTTAGCAGTGTAAGGTTACATGAAATCATCCTATCAGAATCAATTTAATTTCATTACATCACATCATCTAGCATCACCGTCATAATGCAAAAACAATTGTTTACATTTCTGACAAATGTATTTTTTCCTTATACACGAATAATGAGCTCTCATGTATAGTCATAATCACATTTCATATTTGTCTCCATATGTGCAAGTAAAGTCCACATTTGTAAAGCGCACAATCACCCGTAAGGGTCTCTAGGCGCTGGGGGCCGTCGGGAAGATTAAGCGAGCTATTGCCCTGAGTCACATGGTGCTGGGCTAAGCTGCAGCCGGAGCAGGGGATCGAACCGTGGTCCCCAGATTCCAGCGTCAGTCGCCCTGGCCGCGGCGCCACACCTCTCCCTCAAGTGCAGCTCCTGAGATTTCCCAAGTTAACCTTTGACTTTATGTAGAAGGAAGAGGCAACACAGAAATGTAATTTCCATCTTAGGATAACAAAACACTGCAAGATTTAGAAAAGGAGCAAACAATGCATTAAACACTGACAGATGGTCTAACACAGACCACTTCAGATATTTCTAACAATGCTTTAACTGCTGTAACCAGTCGAAGGCAGCACTCAACAGTACATGTCGATGTTCAAGCCTTTGAAACCTGCATTCACAACACACAGGAAAAAAACCTTGAAATAGTGAAAGAAGGTCTAGGTACACTTCATGTTGATTTGAAGGAGGTAACAGAATGTCTCAAATCATCATTGTCACTTCCAGATAAAATCAAAGGATTGCACTCATTCCTGAATGGTATTGATACAATACTCTCGGACATCCATGGGGACATAAAAAATCTTGTGGAAAAAAGAGGAAGCAAAAATATCAGATTTCGAATCATCAGACCGAAGTAGAAGTGGCACTCAACCGGCACAGATTGACATAGCTGATATGTCAAACACATTAAAGAAAAATTTGGAAACAGTTACTGGTCTCAGAGATAATTATGAATATATCATGAAACAAAATACTCTTTTATTGGCTTCACATGAAAATATAGCTTCTGCCCTGGAGTACATTGTTGTAGCATAGGAATGCAAATATGAATTTAAATCCAAATCACCATAGATATGTAACACACCACAGTGCATCCAATTGTATGTCCGATGAAGAAGATGAACTGTGTTGAAATGAGCGAATGAAATATTTATTTGCTTATACTGCATAACATTTTGTTTACAATTATATTACAAATTGTGTGCACACACTATCATGCAATATAAATGCTTCAAATGTGTATGTGATTGTAATTTCTATAGGTCATTATTCAAATGACATAATCTATCAGCTAATGTTACTTAAATGTTCATGAATAAAGTTAGAAATAGATGTGAAATTTTACTTTCAATAGATATGTGAACAATAAAGGTTTATGGACTATATAACACATTTTTTTTAAAATATATTTGTATTGATTTTCTTAGACACAGGATGTACATACACATGTAAACATTATAACACTTCGTTTATTAATTACTAAAAGAAGCAAACAATATATAGATTAGGAAATTTATATCATTAGAATACTTCCACAAGAAGCTGTGCCACTAAAGATGGCCACTATTTAATAATATCAATTGACTGATAGAACGAGGAACATATGTACTCTATTGTGTTCCATTTTTGTGATGCAAACTTGTGCGTCACAGTTTAATTACTCGCCTGTGCAGCACAAATGTTGGTGTGGGCTTTAAAGTGCTATCATAGTGTAATGCTGCACCTAGGTCATCCTGTTTTTTTTGTTTGGCTTGAAGGGTTTGTTGGAAGGATGCTAGTTGCAAAAATCCATGGAACTGCCTATGGTTGTGAAGCAAAACATTGTGTACTAAGTAAAATGGGCAGAGTTTTGGCCCTAAATGCTTCCACTTTGAGCTAGTCTTGAGAAAATGGATCAAGAAACACTGTAGACCAAGGCTTTGGGCCCCAGAAATTCACCTGTAACTGTCAGTCAATGAAGCTTTATTCGGTTGCAGGACAACAGCCATAAAAGCACAATATGTCTGTAAATACATAGAAAATGCGATTAAAAAGGTGTAGTCAACATAATAAAATATCATAAGAATAGCAAACTTAAAATTAGCACCATACAATTCTCTAGAACTTCCATCAGTAAAAAACGGACAAGTAGTTTTCTTAGGATGTAACTCCTAGCAAGAGAGCTTCAATGTAAAATGTATAAAGTGCTAGATACGTACACAGAAAGATGACATTAATCTTAAAAAACAGCAAGTTAAAAACAAATATAAAAATTCAATACACCAAAATTAATGGAAAACACAACCAAAACAGGCGTTATCAGTTACAGAGAACCTCAAGTTGGGAGAGGGGCAGCTCATGTTACTTTTCAATTACTCCAGGTTCTGCCTATGCTTAACAACCAGTTTCAGGAATTTTGCTATCAGTTTGGCAAAAGGTTCAGCATCTAAAAATTGAAGGGCAAGAAATGCCAGACGGCACCTGCGTAGGCCAAAGACTTTTAAAATTTGCATTAGCCACTGTTTCCTCAGACCCTGGTAGAATTTACAAAACAGTGTAGTATGGATCGTCGTCTGGGGAGAAATTTCGTCACAAGGACAAAGGGGTATATTACCAACAACTAGCGATAATTTTTGTCTCTAACTTGTTTAGAGACAAAAATTATCGCCGCACATCGGCGATTTTTATCGCAGATAAACCTTGCTATTAGCAAGGTTTATCGCAAATGCGATAAAAAACGGCCGCAATGCATGAATATCGCTGAAAAGTCAGCGATATTCATGCATTATCGAGCAAATGCTCTTAGCCATGTTATCCACCTCCCATTGGATAACATGGTGAAGAACTGCTCAGGGCAGGTGTTAGCTTTTGGAGATATTCGCGCTTAGCGCGAATATCTCCAAAAGTTGGTAATAGGAGATAGCGATGTTAGCGACTGTTTCCAGTCGCTAACATCTTGGCACGCCCACTTTGCATGTCATTAGTGATAAATATCACTGACATGCAAAGCGGGGCCCAAGATGGTCGCTATCTCCTATTAGCTGTCACTAACTGGTGTTAGCGACAGCTTGGTAATAGGGAGATAATTTTATCTCCGCTTTCTTGGCTTTTAAAGCCAAAAAAGCGGAGATAAACCCCTTGATAATATACCCCAAAGTTTTAAAGATTTTTTCCGGGTGTTAATTTTTGGAAAAGTGACCAGGTGGTGGAAGATGTTTAGTCTGAACCTAGTTAACAAGAATCTATCGTAGCCCGATAGATTATAAGTTAGATAAGGCTGAACCGCCATGGTTGTATGGATTTGTACCGAGTGTTGCACTGTAACTTTGCAAACCTCGCTAGACAGCCGTAGAGATTCTAAATGAGCCAGACACACCTTTTTAAACTGTTTTCTCGGTATTACAGTGATTGAGGTGGGGGAGTGATAATATTGTAACATGCCCAGGTCGCTAAGGAATTTCTTGATATAAGCGATCCATCCGATCTTATGTGCCTTATCTAGGGAAATACAGTCCTCTATGAACCCTTGGCAGAGAGTAGTTTCGCTGGACGTCCAAATGCGATGCCATAAGATAAGGGGTTGAATCCTGATCAAATCTGTTAGATAAGGCAAACCCACTTCCAGATGACATGCATAGGTCAAAGTACCCCGCGGGAGTGCCAATAGAAATCTCAGAAAAAATGTTCTACCCTTTGCACCTCCTCGACCTTGGCATATCCCCAAACACCGGCCCCATATGTCACACTGGATATACATGTTGCCCTGTAAATTTCCAAGAGTTCTAGCGTAGGTCGTCTGCCTAATATATTGGCAAAGTTAGCTAAGGCAGCTGTTGTCCTCGTGAAAGTAAGTTTCCTGGATTCGATGGCATGCTTCCAGGAGCATTTGTGATCAAATACAATGCCTAAATAAGGATACGTGATTGTGCTCTCTAGTTTTTGATTTTCAATGTACATGGCCTTAATGTTCTTAATCTTAATCCTCGACCCAGCGGACATAACGACCATTTTTTAATGTTAACCTTCAGGTCGAGGTTGGCCATAAAAGTGTAATATTTCACGAGAGCACGCTGTAATTCCATGGGGGTACGGGCTACGATTACAGCGTCGTCAGCATAGAGTAAAACCGGTTTCGGGCGATTATTTATGGTGGGCAGGTCCTGGGACCCTTTTAGCATTGCTTTTTCCAGGCCGTTAGTGTATGGATCGAATAAAAACGGGGCCAGGACACAGCCCTGCCTTACCCCTCGCTCCACTCTGAACAACTTTGTTAACTCGTCCCCCAGGCCGTATCTAATTCTAGTTGTGGCGTCTGAATAGAGTTCACACAAGAGAGTTATAAGGGGCTTCTCTATTCCCATGTCCGCTAAGATACTCCACAGCTTGTTGTGGTTAACGCAGTCAAAAACTGCTGAGAGATCGACGTATGCCATATATAGTGCCCCCCCTTTATCGCTTACGTATTTGCCTATCAATAAGGATAGATTAAGGGCTTGCTCTGTTGTTCCCAGGTCCTCACGAAACCCAAATTGCAGATCAGCTCGAACTTTATTGTCTGTTGCCCACTCTTGGAGGCGCTCTAAAATAACGCGGCCAGCCACTTTCCCCAGTGAATCCAACAGGGAAATAGGCCGGTAGCAAGATGGTGATTGGCGATCCACTTTTTTAAAGATGGGCACAATAATTGAGTGGGACCACGAGTCGATAAGTCCCAGGGCACAAGATGCCGGAAGAACCCTAGTTAAAATCGGTGACCATAGATCCTTGTTAAATTTGAAAAGATCAATTGGAACCCCGTCGGGTCCTGGCGCTTTGCCATTTTTACTGGCCATCGCGGTGAGCTCCACCTCCTCGTGTGAAATATGGATGGACAACGGAAAGGGTGTTAAATTTGATCCAGCTGAAATTGATTGCGTTGCAGTCGATGAAAGGCTGAATATCCACTCAAAATAGTCAACCCAAAGCTGTTCGTCGATCGCAACATCAATACTGGGATTAGCCGTTGTGTCTGATAGTAATGGAGACTTCACAACCTTCCAGAAGGCGGCGCTGTCCCTCAGGGTACATGATCTATGAAGTTGATCCCAAAGATCTTTTTTCAGGCTATTCTTCTTACATTTTAGGGCCTGATTATAGTTCTTCCTGTGAGCTGCAATTTCCTTTGTGTTTCTGTCCTTTTTATTTAAGGCTGCTTTTAGGTTCTGATAGGCTTTTGTGCAGGAACTGTCAAACCATCCCTTATTTCTAACTTTGCCAATTTTCGTTTAACGAATAAAATTTCCTTTATTGCTGTTAACAATATGGCAAAATTTTCCATAATTCCCTAGTTGGTAGTGGCTGGGTAAAGACATTTATCGATCGTTGGTCTTAGATTTGAGACCAGTCTTGCAGTAATGTCCAGCGGATCCACTTTTTCCCACCTTAATGAATAGCCATTTAATCTATCTAGTATTAGGTTGTTTTGACTTAGGGTCGTCTTGATGTTAAACCTCTGATGTTTCTTGATAGCTTTTAAGGTGATACTGTTTGGGTAGTGGTCGCTGATAGTGATGTAATAGGTTTTACAGTTAAGTAGATATTTTCCCGCTATTACAAAGATGAAAATAAAATCGTTTGCACTTGGCCTGCCTCTACCGTTAAAAGTAGGTATAACGGGTATAGGAGGGTTCATCAGGTCGTTAACAAGGGCAAGATCTAAGCCACACATGGTTTCGTTCAGGCAAAACCCGAATAAAGTGTGGGGAAAATGGGTTACCGGGTCGCTGTGTTCATCTACAATACCACAGACTGTATTTGTGCTCTGCTTACAAAGAGTATGATTGAAGTCCCCACCCCATATTATGGCCAACTCCTTATGTACCTTATTGGATAGGTCCTGGACGCAGGAATATATTTCCTTTATAGCTTTTATTAAATCGTCCACAGGGAGGTTATTATAAAAATTCACAATTACCAAGGCATTGGTGTTATTTTGATGGAGAATAAGTATTTGGAAATTTAAATCCAATCTAATGGGAACTATGCTTATGAATTGAAGGATATTAGATACAAAGATAGTGAGTCCTCCTTTTGCTCTACCAGAGATAGAAGGTAGTGCAGGAGAGAAATACGTTTTGTAGCCCTCAATGTGTAATTCAGATGGCGCCCATGTTTCATGTAAACATAAAATGCTAAAGTTGTGAACGAAATCCAGCCAGATGTCATTCACAACCTTTGCACGGAGACCAGCAACGTTCCAGAATAGTATTTTCAGGGATGGGTCGTCCTTGTTTATTACAAGTTCGGGGTCCATTCCCGTAGTTTCCTTATGATGGCTGACCTGGGTGATATTAGGGGGAACTTCTTCATTTACAGCACCATCGTGGTCCGAATTATCTAGGTGTACACAAGGGGTAGATATGTTAGTCGTGATATTAAAAGACAGACCCTCCGACTGAAGTCAATCCACCCTTTCCAGTTCGGAGAGCTTATCGAAATAATTAAAAGTTGGAATATTGTATCTAATTCTAGTTCCTTCCATCAGTTCCGCGTTTGCTGATCCCATGTAATGCATGGTTGTCGGTGAAGAGGGGGATTGGGGATAGAAAAAACTCAAATCCCTGTTACGGATTTCGCTCCCACCAAACTGAGCAGGCCAATTACATATATGTTGGACCACCCGCCTGTCCCTAAAATTGATAACAATACAGTCCCCAGGGAGATCCTTTATTCTGTGGCCCAGCCAGCTTAACCTTCTCGCAAATAGTATTTCCCCAGATGTGTCAAACGGAAGGGGCCTGTTCTTGTTCAGCCAGTGTGCGGCTTTATTTCTTAGCTCAGGATAAGTTTCTGATTTTTCTTGGGGCAGCTCCGGGACACCAACTAGCACTACGGTATATGGTGCTGATTGTGGGGGTAGGTCGATGTGTGGAAATTACCTCTTTGGTTCAGCACGCACGGAACAATCCTTGGCTGCGCAGAGGTTATTATTCGCCTGTCCCGGAGATACTGTGGCCTTACGCAGGGCCCCCTCCCCTATTTCCACGTCCTTGACTTCAGCCGCCCTCGGAGCCCTCTTTGAAAGCCTACCCGTGTTTTTAGTGTTCCTAATTGTTTGAGCAACTAGGGGCCTACGGTCAGGTGATGGCTGGATAGTGTTATTGGTACCAGTATTTTGGGCTCTTGGGCGCGGTTGTGGGTCTGTAGCCTTTATGTGTGCTCTGTCAGTTAGTTGCCCTGGGGTAGGGGGGCTGTTTTTCATTACTTGCTCCTGATTATCAATTGTTTCCCCTATGAGCTTTACCCTTTCCAGGAGTGGTGCCATTAAGGATTTCATAAGAATTTCAATTTCATCCAGAAGTCCCTCGTTGTGTAAGGGAGAAGGTGGGAGAATGACTGTTTTTTCTGTGATTAAGACATAAGAACTCTTATCATTGGTTGAGGTGGATACAGTGTTGGGTACGATGTTATTAACATTTTTCCCTTTTGTTACATTATGTTTAGCAGCAACTTTCTTTTGCTTATTGGCACCTACATTCCCCTTAAAGTTTTTTACAGTTTGGCCTTCCTTATTAGTGTGTTTTGACTTACGCCTAGCCTTCTGCCCTCTAGTTGTTACCCGTGGGCTGTCGTTATTTACACTCGGCGACGAGGCAGAAACCGAGATTGAACCTAATGGCGTGTCACAGGACCCATTAGCTCTAGGATCCTCTGCCTGAAGATGTGGGCCGGGAATGGCCTTATTTAGAAAAATAGTGCGGGTCAAGGATAACCTTGTTGATAAGGGCATAAACTCGGGGGAATACATTGGCCATTGTAGGGGCAATATCCTGAGTTGTGGATATATGGTGGACCCCTGGAAGAGCAACAAAAGATGGTGCCAATATCGAGTCCTGAGAGTTAATAGTGAACGTCGATATATTGGTAAATGGCAAAGGAGGAAGAGAGCCAGCAGGGAGCGAGAGGCGGCGTTCTATATTTTCAATGGCATTAGCCACCACCCCGATGGTTTTCTGCAGCATACGATCAATTGCTGTCAGACTGGGTAGCGGAGGATTTAGGACAGCTTTTTGTTTTGGGGCAGGGACAGATAACGCAGGATTTTTCTTCCCCATTCTTTACCACTATGTATACAGGGGTTAATGTTGTGTGCTGTCGACAAATGCTAACAGATACAGCTCCATGAATTACACAATGAAGAATACTTAGAAATAATACTCATTTTCCTGTATACCGCGATGGCTATGTGTATTACACAACTCTTTTTACACTGATTACTAGTTCGCAGAGGGGCTATTAAGCGTAACAGACTATGGGAACACCAATTTACGAACCCAAAAGGGGTGGCCCGACCCGACCGCTCCCGGCCACTAACGGTCACAAACGGTTCCGCCCTTGTCCCGGTCTTCTCCCGGGATGCTCCCGCGCGCTTGTGAAAGGGTTGTATGGGAGGAACCTCAAAGGGCGTGGCTTGTTCCCGGCCCAGGTGTTGTCAGGCAAAGATTCCTGGGACTTGGAGTCCGCCTCGGTGTTCCGGCGTCTCTCTAAAAGTCCAGGATACAGGTAAGGGCCCCACGTCACTCCACCAGAGCCCGCAGTTCGCAGAAGTTTGCAGAAGTTCTTGCCAAAATTATGTCACGAGTCAATGAACACCCAAAGACCTCCACGCTGCGGCGAACTGGAAGGGAGCCCATCTCTCACAGACTTAGTGAATTTTATGCATGACAAGTTAGAATCCATCCTACAGGTCACTAAGGATTTTCAGGAAGCCTTTGAACACCAAATAGATACGGTTATGGTGTATAAGGGGCTCCTGAATGTTGACCACAGTAACTTTTGGGAATGCATTGGTGCAATCTAACTTAACTTGCAGGAATTGGTCCCCAAGACAGGGTATATGAAGACCTGGATGGATAAGTGGGTGAGCCATGTGCATGTACTTGAGGACTCAGAGGCTTTACCCAAAGGAAAATCATCTGGGTGGTGGATGTGCCGGAGAGGTCGGAAGGCACATACATGGTGGCATTTGAGGCATGGTTGTGGTGGACGGTGGTACCAGATGCTTAACTGCTTAACTGTGACGGCAATTCCGCCACAGTGCGGCGGTTTAGCGGAGTGGGTGGGGCTGTGTCGGCCAACAATTGGGAGCAGCACTACGAAGGTAGTGTGTGCAATGGCCGTAGCTCGACAGAAGCACACTAGAAGTTAATCCCCCTTCTTTGCAGTGGAATGGCCCAAAGAGTGCCAGGCTGCACAATGCCTCCTGTGGGTGTACCTCGTCCCATTGTGACAGGCCTACATATTAGTGACAGAGCACATCCTGAAATGTGCCAGAGATTTTGGTAAGTTGTAGGTTGATAACAGCGGAGTGAAGCTCTTCCCAGATTTCACAACTGAGCTTCGGAGGTAGAGTGCATTGCACCTGGAATCCAAGCCCAAGCGTAGTAACCTTGGCTATTAATATGTCATGCTGTATCCCTCATGGTTGCAAGTTGTCACTGACCAAGGTACAAAATACTTCCTAGACACATGCGAGAAGGGACACCTTCTGGCACAAAAACAGTCCTCTGAGGCATTTTCCTCTTTCTATGTGTTCTGCAGATTTTTCTCCTCGTTAAGCATCCCAATGGGAGGCATTAGGTTTTGGAGCTTCTCCAGGTTTACATGCTCTTGTAAATCTGGGAAGTGCCAAACTCCATAGGTTTTGCGTGGGAAAACCCACTGCAACGCACATGGAATGCCTCCGGCGCGCTGAGTACGGCAATGCAGCGATTTGCCCTGCCTTGCCTTACTCCATATCTATGAGGCCATTCAAAGGTAGGTACAGTAGCTTTGCATGGACTCAGATTTTAATTTGTAATTAGTGTCACCGGAGCGTCACAAGAATTGATGGACCAGCGCATGGGGTCTGGAAATATGCCCCTTTTTGTAGGTATTCAGCATTTATTTGATGAGTGAGCTGGCTCTGATTCCGCTCCCCATGTGGACTGTGAGGCCTTTAAGATTGCAATTCGGGGGCCCTATTAGTCAGAGACTGCAGCTGTCTGGGAGTCCCTTTTGAGGGATATTGCTGTTCACGAGCAGGACGGAAGGGATCACTTACACCCATAAAGACAGAACCTGTAGAATGAGCTGCTGGATGCAAAGAAGATGGTAGGAGAACATGTAGAGCGACTCTGAAGTCTTCACCACAAAGCTACTATACACTGATGTTGTTCTGCAACCATTTGCAGATTTATGAGCAGAGATTGACATCCTTGTGGGACAGTTCCTGGTATATGGTGCCCTGACTGCAGCCAGGCACACATACTGGGGAGACCGAGGTGTGGCACCCCGACTGCTCCATAGGAGCCACTTCTTGTATGAAACCTCAAACACCTGCTGTCTGCTCCCAGAATTGTACGAAGCGCTGCATGAGGATGTATGTTCCACTCTTACTGTGGTTCCAGAATGCTGGTACATAGACCTGGGGCCCCTCATGACAGACAGGGAATGGGCTAAGATGTGTGAGATGGGGCATACATTTTTAATGGAACTCGTGCTTCTGACTCACACATATTGACTTCATCACTGGGCATACCTCACACCCTTGGAGCTTAGTGTTTTTTTATCTACCAACCCCATCTGACTGCTGGGGCTGTTGTGTTACCACTGTAGATCACTTTCACATGCTATGGGTTTGCCCTTGGTTGAGCCTTAATTGGAATGCCAAAGGGCTTCTATTGGGGTGGTGGCTAAGTACCGTATCCTGACTAACATGCCCTGGTTTTGTACCTTAGATCTGCTAAACAAAAATTCACAGCCCGGTTCCTTGACCTAGCATTATTGCTTGCGAAGCGTGAAACACGATGCACTGAAAGCATGCCGAGCCTCCATGATTGAAGGACTGTAGAGCAGACATCTTGCAATGGGCCACAAGGAAAGGGACTGATTTGCTCTGCAAGGCTCACACGGGTAGGAAACCTATGGAATTTGCACCCTGCTAGTTGTTTATTAGGAGTGCGGGAATGTTTCTGGCTAGGTGTGCCATGGGAGGGCTGGCTGGCCTGTATCTGTCCCAGAGAAGGAGATGTCTGAGTATTGGGATTCTGTTACAGATCCCCTGGACTGGTACTGACCAATAGGCATGAACACACAGCTCGAAGCTGGGAGAGGGCTGTCATCCTATTGCACAGTTTTCAGGTTGGCTTCATTGGGGTAGGGTGTAGAGGTCATAGGCCGGATATAGAAGTCTGGAGTTGTGTATTTGGTTTATAATATGATACTTTCAGATGTAGCAATTTGCTATCACCCTTATTAGGCCTTGTTATGACCTGACTGTACTGTGAGTGCTCTTAGGAGTTGTTCCCTGAAATGTTGCTCTGTGCCTCTGTATTATTTATACTACTCTCAGTAAGACTGTGCAATGTTGGGCAACATTAGCATCAGAATGTTGAGGAATATCTCCACACATACTATCAAATCATGTTGGCCTTATTCCTTGGCTAGCTCACAGTGCGCCCTTTTCCCCCACACACCTTCACAGGCGCCAGACGGTGTCTGCAACCTCCGAACATGAACACTCTTATACCCCTCTCAGGGAAATTATGGTAACAAGTACTACCCTTTCGTTTGGTACTCAGGCATGCCCAAAAAGATACACACGAAATGCACAAGTACCGATTCAAATATTTCATGAGGCTACTGTAATGTGTAAAATAGATGCGCTGCAATGATGAATACAATTAAACAAAATAGAATCACCAGCAGTATAAAAATTGCGAACAGGAAGAATAAATCAACCTTTATACAGTTGTATGAGATGATCGGAATAAAAATACTCCTATGTAACACGTACTTCTATGTAATACATGTACTCCTTCGTAACCTATCCTAATGAGCAAAGGTGTGCCAATCTGAAAGATCCCCCTGAGTGGGCCACCACCCCAGTTTTACCTGTGTGTATGTATCATCCAGTAGCCAGGTAACATGCCAGCCGGCATCTGTCTCGGGATAGGGATGGAATACATCTGGCCTACAATTCAGGCTTCGAGTGACCATGACAATCCTGTCAAAATTTCCCTATGCCTAAGCAGGAGTACATGTGGTTTATATGTTGCATATAAACCACACGTTCAACATCAGAACTCTGGTCCGGTTGCATCTTCTTTATTCTACCCACCCAAGCCCCTGGCTGAGCAGACAATCTTACAGAACACACTCTGCGCACAATACCAAGAGCTTGTCCATGATGTTCTTGGCGATGATTATATGGCACGAGGAAAAGGTATGGAAGCATGTATTCCTGAAGCAGGGCAGATGAGCAAGCAGACATGTGTTTCAAAGGTCACGCTATCTAAGGATGTCGGGGCATATTATCAAGGAGGTTTATCTCCGCTTTTTTGGCTTTAAAAGCCAAGAAAGCGGAGATAAAATTATCTCCCTATTACCAAGCTGTCGCTAACACCAGTTAGCGACAGCTAATAGGAGATAGCGACCATCTTGGGCCCCGCTTTGCATGTCAGTGATATTTATCACTAATGACATGCAAAGTGGGCGTGCCAAGATGTTAGCGACTGGAAACAGTCGCTAACATCGCTATCTACTATTACCAACTTTTGGAGATATTCGCGCTAAGCGCGAATATCTCCAAAAGCTTACACCTGCCCTGAGCAGTTCTTAGCCATGTTAACCAATGGGAGGTGGATAACATGGCTAAGAGCATTTGCTCGATAATGCATGAATATCGCTGACTTTTCAGCGATATTCATGTATTGCGGCCGTTTTTTATCGCATTTGCGATAAACCTTGCTAATAGCAAGGTTTATCTGCGATAAAAATCGCCGATGTGCGGCGATAATTTTTGTCTCTAAACAAGTTAGAGACAAAAATTATCTCTATTGGTTGGTAATATGCCCCGTCAATTTTAAACGTGAAAGAGTAAAAACGAAAGTGTATGGGCCTAGGGCCTAAGTAACTGAATGACAGTGCCCTCAGATGTATTTTAAAAACACTGGGGGCCTCATTTATGAAAAGTGACGCATCGCTGCGTGAAAACAGTGATGCGTCACTTTTCATTACGCCCTCCTTGCGACACCAATGATGCGTCATATTTACAGTATGACGCATCATTGCGCAGGGAGTTACAGATACGTCAGTATTTCTGACGTATCTGTATGGCGCAAAAATGACGCATTGCTGGAGTGTGTCACAAAAGTGACGCAACTCCAGCAATGTGTCCTTTCACATGGGGCAAGCCCTATGTGAAAGGGCCTGCGTCAATCTTACGCCTGCTGTGAGGCAGGCGTAAGTAATTGACGCATTTGCGTCCTAGAAGTGGTGCAAGGAAATATTATAGATTTCACTGTGTCACTTCTATGACCCTTCATTGCATCAGAACGCCCCCTGCATACATTATACCTGGCACAGGTATAATGTAGCACAGGGGTTTACAAAGTGACGCATCTACCTAGATGCGTCACTTTGTAAATGTGGCGCAACAAGGCGCATTTTTTACACTGCTGGTGCGTCACAAAAAGTGAGGCACCAGTGGTGCAAAAGTGACGCACGGCCTCATAAATGAGCCCCATGGTGTGCTTCTGCTGGTGGATATTCCTGGGAATGGCTGAACTTTTTGCCCCTATTTTGTACCTGCACTACTTATTCCACACACATCTTTTTGCGCTGTTTCACGTCACTATGGGTAACTTTAGTAAATGCTTATACTGCAGTTTTTCAGAGTTTTTTGCGTGGGTAATGCCCTGACACATCCACAAAGCATACATTAATTCTATTTCAGCACAGACAGATGCTAATATGTTTCATTGTCACAGTAACTTTGAAATCTGGTGTGAATACTAACTTACACCTTTTTGAAAATGTAAGACAGGTTTTGCACCGCTATGTATCACATGAGCGCCAGCACTACAGCTTTGAAAATCTGTTGCTGCATGTTTTTAACTGTTTGCGTTTTGTGCATTCTTTGAAAGGTGATTTACTGAAATGCTATTCGAGTGGTAAATTCTTTAGTTTAATTTTATTTCATTTAGGACTTTTTAAATACAAATTGAGATGTTTTGTATGTCTTGGTAAAGTTTTGCTTAGGTGCGCCCTCTGCTGGGTTAGCAAGCACATTTTGAGTATGTCATCCATGTCAAGGGAAATATATACTTGAAGTACAAATAAAACGTACTGCCAAGTACCACGCATCAGGCGTTAGACTAATGCATTTTAGTTCAAGTGGCTGTATCACCGCACTAATATGCATTCGTCACATATATAGAGCTCCCTGACACACTGCAATGATTATGAGACGCTACAAAAGTAGCCCCGTACACTAGACTGTATGTCTCTGCCTGGCAATTTAGAACGGTGTTTCAGAAACTGTTTGCTGTGGTGAACAGGGGCCATGAGCAACATTGTTTCAATTACCATGCTGCACGCAAAAACAAATTCTTTCACAGGCGGGCTGCAACAGGTAAGACCAGATCATTTATCCAGCCACTACGCCCGCCCAGACAGCTAGCAGGGGTGCCATGGAATGGCTGCGACTCCTCATAGCATCATGCAGGTAGTTGGAGTGCTTAATGCATGCACACCGGTGCTTACAGTAGTTAATTACCACCAGCCACGGGGTATCACATGATGATGCTCCCAGCTCCCTATTACTGAATCCTGGCCAGTCAGTTCAAGCAGAAGTGAAGTGCACTACAACACAATCCAGCCCGATACAGCTGACCGAGCTGAGGAGAGCTGTGCACCTGCACCTGCCAAGACTGCGCCCAGAAGACCCATTCCCAACCTTGAAGGGAGGCCCCTGGATGCAGGTGGGATATTGGACATGTTGACAAGGGCCACTGCCCTGCATATGGTGTGCTTTCTTCCCTCTTTGATGATCTGTGGAGTAATCTGTTGAGGTGAGAGACGGCAACAGAGATTAGAGTACACTAGGGGGTATATTACCAACAACTAGCGATAATTTTTGTCTCTAACTTGTTTAGAGACAAAAATTATCACCGCACATCGGCGATTTTTATCGCAGATAAACCTTGCTATTAGCAAGGTTTATCGCACATGCGATAAAAAACAGCCGCAATGCATGAATATTGCTGAAAAGTCAGCGATATTCATGCATTATCGAGCAAATGCTCTTAGCCATGTTATCCACCTCCCATTGGATAACATGGTGAAGAACTGCTCAGGGCAGGTGTTAGCTTTAGGAGATATTCGCGCTTAGAGCGAATATCTCCAAAAGTTGGTAATAGGAGATAGCGATGTTAGCGACTGTTTCCAGTCGCTAACATCTTGGCACGCCCACTTTGCATGTCATTAGTGATAAATATCACTGACATGCAAAGCGGGGCCCAAGATGGTCGCTATCTCCTATTAGCTGTCACTAACTGGTGTTAGCGACAGCTTGGTAATAGGGAGATAATTTTATCTCCGCTTTCTTGGCTTTTAAAGCCAAAAAAGCGGAGATAAACCCCTTGATAATATACCCCTAGATTTTATTTTTGAGGGCTCATGAGGGAAGGGTTGTAGACTGGTGATGTCTGATAGAACTGTGACAGAGTTGCTTCCCAGCCTTACGAAATGCATGTGTCGGGTTGAATCTCTGCTGAGTTTCCAAGCCTAAAGTACAGCAGAGGCAGCTGTGCTTTTACCAGCCACTGTGTGTCAGCCTCAGTTGACAACTGCCTCCTGCTGCTGCGGCTCGGGCCTCCTGCTGCTGCAGCCCAGGCCCCCTGCCGCACTGCCCCACCCCACCGAAGACAGAGGTTCAAGAGGACTTTCAATAGATCGTTCACAAGCAGGTCGTAGACACTCTTCAGTCGAAAGACATGTTTTATACAAGGAGTGAATTTACAATGGTAGGCATGCCTATGGAGAAACCAGTGCCTCTCAAAGATCGCATGTCAGTCAGTTCTGCCTCTATTTTAAAGGTCTGGCTGAAAAGAAGCGTAGAATGTCTAACTAAATCAGTACACCAAATTTTAACAGACAGACAGAGTCTTTTTGAGCTTCATGTTTAGCTGTGTCACAAAAGTTATTTTCTGAAAGTGCTTTGGAAAGGAAAATTTAAGATCTTTAGTGTTCTTTCAGAAGCTCAGTACTATCTAAAAACTGTTTGAAATGAGAGGTTTTTTTTCTCTTTTCCTTTTTCATATCTTCTGGTTCTTCTTAAGAAGGGTGTGGATGGGGTTGGTGCTGGGGGACCCCATTCTGATGGATGAGGATGCAATTCCAGGGCATACATCAGTTAGGGGGTTCGTGTGGCGTGATGCTAGGGACACTTGCCATGTAGGGTTTGGGGGTGGCTAGGGAGGGGGTGTGGTTGGGGTAGCAGAGAAAAATGAGTGGATCATTTCTGGATTGCATAAATAGGTGGTTTTGTTCTTTTCAATTTCTAATTTTATGTATTTTTTGGTGCAATGAAAGCTGGCATTTCTATTTTGAATGGATAGTATCAAAATATTTTCCGGCAATGTGAATAGCTGGTTAAATTCAAGAAAAGCAAGCGCAAGATTAACTTGGTCGCTTTCTTTCTCTCCTCAAGTCCGATTTATTCAGGAGACTCATTTTAGATCTGATACACCTAAATGGATTTTTCCATAGGGGTATAACCAAGCCCATTTTACCTCAGTGAATTCGTCAGTTCGTGGGGTGGCTATTATATTTTTTAATAACTGCATTTGTCAAATAGTAAAAGTTAGTTGCGATGTGCAAGGCTGCTGGTTCTATGTGCACATTAACCGAAATGGGATAGTATTTGATTTCTTGAATTATTATGGTCCCATATTTGACAACATCTCTGCTTTACTGCAAATTTATGATCTATTAGCAGTTTCTGAGGGCTCGATAAGTTGGGGGGTGATTTTAACTTCATTCAAGATATTTGCCCAAACACTTCTAATACATCAAAGAAACAATTAAAACCTAAATGAAGCAAAATGATTAATACGATGAAAAAGGAATTTGCTCTGCTAGATCCATGGTGACAAAGTCATCCTGGGCACTCAGATTTTACATGCTATTCTTTTAGATATAAGACCGCATCTCGAATAGATTTGTTTTAAATTGATAATCTGTTAAACAAGACGGAGATTATCTCCAATGCCTTTTCGGATCATTCAGCCAGATCATTCAGCCATTCAGCCATTTCTATTAAAATTCATGTGAAGTGAAACTACCTTTGAAATACTAGGCGCTAGTGCTTCGATAAATCTCTTCTTGAAGATGTGGTATGGATTTCTAAAATGCACTCTTTTATCAAGCATTTTTTTAAATCAACAAGAACACAGTGTCTATCTTTTCGGTGTGGGAAACTTGTAAAGCAGCCTTTATAGGGCAGGTAATAGCATATACATACGCTCTAGGGAAACAACGCTCTCATGAGATGCTTTCCCTACAGGAGGAGGTTGAAAAAGTCAAAGCTATTTTAAAGATGGTTAGGTCTGAATCTCAAAAAATGGGTCTCCTTCAAGATTTAGCAGGGGCTAAAGATAACCGTAGGCAATTCTTTCATCTTCAGGTAATTAAGAGGAGCAAGGCCTATCAACAAAAACTTTACGATGAGAGTCAACATATAGGACGCTATCTGGCCTGGTTAACAAAAACTCAGAATAGTCAAAATACAATTACTCGGATTAGAGATCCGGTCCTGGATAAAATTGTAGATTCCAAGGAGAAAATTGCAGGGTTTTTTTTACATTTCAAAATGATATATGAGGAGACGCAGGAAAGTACCCAAACAACACTTATAAACTATTTCTCACCTTTAGTAATGCCCTTTATCTCTAAGACAGTACAGGTTTCTCTTGTTAAATCTATTTCACAAGAAGAAGTCAGTAATATATTGAAATTTACAGCCTGGGCGAAAGACCCAGGTAACAACAATATCCCTGTTGAAGTTTTTGAGATTTTTGAACCTTTGTTTTTACCTTTTCTTACTAAATTATACAATTCGATTAAAAATGGTGAACCAATATCTAAAGATTTTAAGGAAGCGGTAGTGGTCTGTTATCTTAAAAAAGATAAGGATCCCACCGCTGCTGGTTCATATAGACCCATAGGTCTTTTAAATATAGACTCTAAAAATGTAATGAAAATGTGGTCAGTAAGGTTGACTCTGATTGCACAACAGCTGGTTCATATAGACCAGCTAGGTTTTATTTGGGATAGATCTATGGCCTCCAATACATATTTTTTACACAAGCCATAGAATATCTGTCAGTCAACAAGGTTAAGGCAGCAATTTTAATGTTTGATGCAGAAAAAACATTTGCCCTTGTTGACTGGCAGTATTTGTTCTTTATATTATCTAAGTTTGGCTTGTCTGAACGGTTCGTCAATATGATAAAAGATGTGTTTCCAGGCTCAGAGTCGTGAATCTGGATTAACAGAGAATTGGCGGGTATATTCACGATGCGATGTGGGACTAGACAGGCATGCCCGCTGTCCCCCCGTTTTTTTTGCACTTTTTACAGAGCCCCTGGCAATTAAAATCTACAATAATCTTCAGATAAGGCCCCCAGTAGCAGGCATGCCAAAAAGGAAATTATTCGCAGATGATGTTATTTTATATCTATCAGCAGAACCATCTAATATCTGAAATGCACTTAAGGAAGTAGGAGAGTTTAAACAAATAGGTGGGTATAGACTAAATTGAGCAAAGACAGAGGTACTTTGGTTTAATGCCCCACCAGTGTCGCTAAATTTCCTTCCCCAGCAGAATCCATTTAAGCCTGTTAGATATTTAGGTTTGTATGTAAATTGCCACTATGGTCATCTTTTTAGGCTAAATTATCAAAACACCCTGTAAAAAGCTAAGAGGCTATTAGACCGATGGTCTCTTCCTGTAACATTAATAGGACGTGTATCATTGGTCAAAATATCTATTTTGCCATTATTTTTATTTGTATTTATTCATCTTCCGATCAAAATTCCTAAATCATATTTCTCTGAATTACATGCATTATTTAAAGGTTTATATGGGCTCAAAAACAGCCTAGAACTTCCTTAGCAATTTTACAATTAGATACGTCTCAGGAGGGCTCACCCTCCCCAATCTTGAACTTTATTACCAGGCTGCTTTATTGAATTTATTGGTTCAACTCCCATTGGTAGCATAAAAATTTGAGAATTTTTTATTAAAATGTATGGTGCTGGAGAGTGCAATCCAGTTACCCGTTTTCCTACGCTTCCTCAAACTCCCCAAATATAAGGCATTAGATGACCTTGCTGGTCGCATACAAGTATTTTTTACTCTACATAAAATTCCTAGATACCACCTGTATTAAAAAATCAGTGAGGGTCAGCCCTTTGGACTGCAGCTTTCTGGGTATATTTTTAGTTCATCTTAGCTGATTTCCAATGCGATGTTGTCTCAGCAGCTGGGACTAGGTTTCCAGCTTTGGCATTTAGTTTTAATCACATTACGAGTTTCTTAAAAGCAAATTATGTGGCGACTTATAAGGAAGCTTTAAATATATTAAACCAAATATATGGCCAGGACCTATGTGGAATTGGCAGTTGGTATTCTTGCCTAATTCAGCCGGGCCAGCAGAAAGTGCTCAATGACTTTTTCCAAAATGACTAAAAGAAACCGGCTGCAGTGTCAGCAAAAAAGAATGGTGGTCTCTATGTGGAATAGGCCACAAAGCGCTTAGAGCTGCTAACTATAAAAGAAGGGCCTATTTGTCAAGAAGGTTATCATATTATACACCTAAAAGATTGAATAACATTTTTCCTGCCTCTTCTGAGTTTTGTTTTAGATGTGGGAACCCAGAGATAGGGTCCTGGAACCATATTTATTTCTATTGTCCCGATCTATGTCAATTCTGGTCAGATGTTTTTTCGAGGATTAATCAATGTCTAGCTTTATTAGTCCATATATTCCTACTATTAAATTAACTCTCTTCAGGTGTTCAATAGAGGTCTCACATTTGTATAAATACCAACAATATTTCTGTTCAATAGCTATTGCAGTGGCCAGGTCTTTATTTTACAAATTGGAAGTCGAATATGATACAGTTGATTCAGCAATGGCAAGAAAAGATGATTAAGACATATAAATGGGAGGAAGCATATGAAGAAATCTAGCAATTTGGTCAGGATTTTTCAATAATGCATTTTAGAATGTTCATAGTTATTTATACCCTCAATGAGTTATGAAAGTAGATAATTATCTATAGGGTATTGGATTATTTGCACTTTATTTTCTGAGTATAAATAATTTGCTGCTATTGATGTATTGCCTGACTTTATATTGTTAAAAAAAACCCACAAAAAACACAGTTGATGGACAGAATGTAGAACAATGTCATACATTCACCCAAGTACAAGGATCTGGGCCTAAATCCATCGTTTTTTTGCACTCCACACCACCCTGGGTTAGACACTGGCTATATGCAAATCAGCTCTGACCCTGTGCCTCATGGGAACAGTCCAGTCCGAACTACCAAGCCATGTCTTTCCCAGACCGGAATCAAGCATCCAAGGACCGGTTTCTGGCTATCAGCCTTCATCAGCCTGGATAGCTTGACTCCAGTGGTGTGGAGAGCCTGGGACTCACGTCTGAGCATACCCAGCCCACTCGGGGTGAAAATTGCAAAAAACACAGTTGATGGACAGAATGTAGAACAATGTCATACATTCACCCCAGTACAAGGATCTGGGCCTAAATCCATCGTTTTTTTGCACTCCACACCACCCTGGGTTAGACACTGACTATATGCAAATCAGCTTTGACCCTGTGCCTCATGGGAACAGTCCAGTCCGAACTACCAAGCCATGTCTTTCCCAGACCGGAATCAAGAATCCAAGGACCGGTTTCTGGCTATCAGCCTTCATCAGCCTGGATAGCTTGAGTCCAGTGGTGTGGAGAGCCTCGGACTCACGTCTGAGCATACCCAGCCCACTCGGGGTGAAAATTGCAAAAAACACTGTTGATGGACAGAATGTAGAACAATGTCATACATTCACCCCAGTACAAGGATCTGGGCCTAAATACATCGTTTTTTGCACTCCACACCACCCTGGGTTAGACACTGGCTATATGCAAATCAGCTCTGACCCTGTGCCTCATGGGAACAGTCCAGTCCGAACTACCAAGCCATGTCTTTCCCAGACCGGAATCAAGCATCCAAGGACCGGTTTCTGGCTATCAGTCTTCATCAGCCTGGATAGCTTGATTCAGTGGTGTGGAGAGCCTGGGACTCATGTCCGAGCATACCCAGCCCACTCGGGGTGAAAATTGCAAAAAACACAGTTGATGGACAGAATGTAGAACAATGTCATACATTCACCCCAGTACAAGGATCTGGGCCTAAATCCATCGTTTTTAGCACTCCACACCACCCTGGGTTAGACACTGGCTATATGCAAATCAGCTCTGACTCTGTGCCTCATGGGAACAGTCCAGTCCGAACTACCAAGCCATGTCTTTCCCAGACAAGAATCAAGCATCCAAGGGCTAGGATTTCATTTCTATAGCACTAGCACTTTATCAATGTATTCATGAACAGATGGTTTTATTGACCATATGCTTAGATGCTTCTTATGCCCTCGATATTTCTGGTGTTTCAATTTTTAGCACTTCATATCTCCTGACGCACTATTAGCACTTTATTATCTTTACAAAGTTGCTTTTACTTATGTATGCAGGAATTGTTAATTACACTGATATAAGCTGTATTATGCAATTGAGCTGCGTCTTTTTGTTTTTTTAATCCACTCAATGAAATATTTAATAAGAAAAAAAGCAAGCTGTTTTATGAGCCTACCCTTATATGTGTGCTCTGTGTCTGAAGCCAAATGATATGTTGTGTGGAGTTCATCACAGAGTACACAGTGAAGCTGACAAACGTGCAGAAAAGTAACTCTCTACTTTTAGATCCTTCCTTATGGTTCTGCTCTACTATAACTATTACTAGGTGTCTCTCTCAGGAATAGCAAGTTTAGACTGGCAGCCAGGTGAGGTGAGTCACACGCTCTCACTGTTTCTTAGACTGAGTGTGCACAGGTCACTCATCTGATGGTCACTTCAGCATGTGATTTAACTGTCCTAGGATGCAACAATTCCATTAAGCTTGAAGGCATGTTTTTCATAATTAATATTTTCGACTCACACAGAGCATGGCCTAGTAACCCCCATGCTCCTCCTCTCCTGACCAATGAAGACACCCTAGTTATGAATGGAGTTAAAATAAACTGGAATATGTCAATACGGTCACATTCTGCAAAGGCTTAGAGAAATAACATGGATTTCAAATCAACTGGTATTGGGGCTGAATTCCTTGTGTGTCCAGGTGTTTTCATGGAAGAATAAAAATGTCAAGATATATGATGAATAATGTAGTGCTGGTGCAAGATCAGCGTTTTGTCTAGTGACAGTTTTCACAAAAGAATATGAATCACGCATATTCACACAACTGTATTTTATGAGTTCCTGCTTTTTACTAGCTTAGTGCCCTTCCTTTTCTGGTGCTTTGCAGCAGTTTTAAAGATCGTAGAATTTCTTGTTGCTTCAATGGATGTAATTTCTGATATGTATATGTTTCTCTCATCTTCATTGCATGATTTTGCTCGCAAGAAAGTGTCACTCATAGTAGTCTAATGTCATTCATAATAACACTGAAATTATGACCATGTCACACAAAAGCAGTCTGAAACCTTGGCAGCTATGTCTAAATAAACGGAAACAGACACCTAGCTTTCATCAACCAGTGAGCAACGTGTTTAAAATGTTGCTTCATTTCAGGGAGAAACAATACGTTTGAACGCGAATGCTCTTCGTTTAGTGAAATAAATGTTTGAATGACTGTCATACGTATTCAACATATTTGCATGCAAAGTCGTTTTGGGGCCTCGGGCAACCTCACAGCTTTCCATGCCAATTTATGATCGACTACATGTGGAAAAAAAAGTCTCATTTTTTAAAATTAATTCATTTCTCTCCTCCCTATGACACAACCAAACATTAAATATCCATTCAGCATGTAATGAAGAGAGTCCACTGTACCCTCCCAACTAGAGCCAGTTATTCAGGCATCATTAAGTAATCTACAGTATATTAATGTTTATAGGAACATGGTTGCGTAATTTATTATGTCATTATAGCAGCTCCAACTTCAACAAAAGATCAGTCTGTCATTAATGCATACCACAAAATATGAATGTCGTACTGGAAACTTACTTCCGGGGTAGCTTCCGATTATTAAGTACATAAATCTCAATTGCTATTAACCTTTCCCTGGGTATAGAACAATCTTAAACAGTTTTTCAAATCTAAGTACTTTCATGCTATATACTCAGGAGGTGACAAATTTGCAGAGCGTGGCCAATTATAATGCAGAACAGTTTCCTTGTATCAAAGGAAAAACATTTTCTTGTATGCTTCGTTGTTATGCTTTATTCCGTTGGTGACGTGTATTCTACCCACTTGGTTTATGGGCCATCGGTCCAGAAATAAAAGCAGTGTTCGCACTTGGAGAAGTGCTGGTTCTTTCTGCCAATAATGCAGGCTGGTGCCCCCTTCAACCTCTGAGCTAGCGGAACAGGATGGGCAGGGTCATGATCGCAGGCCAAACCCGTTTAAAAGAAATCTAAAATATTCTGAATTTAGCAGGTTTGTGATTTTTTGGAGGGTGTGCACTGTGGGTGAGGTGTTGAAACTATTGTCTTGCCCAATAATACTATTAGCACCCAGAAACAATGAAGCTCCATGCAGAGATCGTAAGGTGTACAACTTCCATTATCATCTCTCTTTGTAGAGTTATTTTGGTTAAACAAGAATTAATCCACCCGGTGCAAAGCACAATGTGGAGAGGTGTACATATGAACAATGAGGCCCCTAATTACTGCAACAAAATTAACCCTCAACCAAGTAAACTTTCCAACAAAGGAGCACAACTGTAATCTGTTAAAACCTATATCATCTGTGAGCCATATCTGATAATTTGCTGAAAAATCAAGGCTAAGATAATATTCATTTCACAGAACATGTATTGTCACACATTCGACAAATAAACATAGCAAACATACTCAGCCGAACTCATTACCAAACAGTACACAAAATAAACACCACATAATAAATTGGTCTTGGCACCCAAACCTGACCATACTTGGTAGGAAAAGAATTCCTCAAAGATGACACTATAAAGGGCAAAATGCAACGTGCTCTGTGAACCAAAAAGTCATATATCAAAATTAGGGATGTGTAAATATTTTTTGCAAACAAAGTTCCACCTTTGACCTTTACCGCTATGTGGGCAGTGTTATAGTATCATACGTAAATACTTGTAGCTTAAGGACGATTCGCAATTTGGTGGAAGGATTAGTCTGCTACAAACATGATGCATATCCTATGATCTGCCTTGCCTTACTCCATGTCTATGAGGCACTGCAATGCCAGGTGCAATGTGGCTTTGTGTCGCCTCATAGATATGCTACAGAGTACTGCGCCATTGTAGCGTCAATAAAAGGGACTCTACTGGGGTGCAGGCCTCTTGTAACTTAGACCAAAGTGACACAAACCAAAGAAAAGCGCTGTTTTTTTACAACAAAAAAACATTCATACATACAAAAGGAGTAGCTATTAGGAAGGGACGCCCTTGGCACGCCCTTTCCTAATAGCGAGTATCAAACCTCAGTTTGCGCATCGGTAAAATTAACCATTTCGTAAAATGAGGTTTGCACATGACAATGCCCTAAATTGTGGTTGCAAACGGTCCGATTGTCCGTTTGCGACCGCAATTTAGGGAGGTAAATCTGGCCCTTATCTTGCGACGAGTTACGTTTCAGGTGCTTACTTAGCATCCATTGGTTGAATTCTTCGCAGTCAAGATGATGTATCGTAAACCTGTGTAGTACTGTAATACTGATTCAGGCAAAACAGGACTTTCCCCCTGAATAGAGATTACACGTTTTTAGGAAATACTTCACTCCAATGCCATTTTCACTGCACACATTCCTCCAAAATAGAAACTGATTAATTTTATGTTTTGAGAAAAGCTCAAAAGAGGAAAAGTATGTGTTAATCGGATGCCCAATCTCCCATACCACGTATGAGGTCGTGTCGCATAAACTGAGCACTAAACGTGCTAATTTAAGGTCTCTGCCACAGTTTTGGGGCGACTGGTGTCCTAAATAGTTGAGAAGCTGAAGCAGCGCTATTTTACCTCATTGGTCATACATGGTTGCTTGTCAAGGGACCTACGAGGGCATGTGCTTCCTTGGGATGAAAATGTAGCATCATTTCTTGACATATATAAAATAAACAAGCAAAGTTAACACCATAACAAAGCAACCAAACATAATTAAAACATAGGGTACGTCACAACGGTCAAATTAGAAACCGGTACAATAAACAACACAATAACCATAGCAAGACATAACAGCATGACATAATAGGTATCTCCCATATTGGAATGTGTTTTTCTGCTACCATTCTAGCTGAATTAAATGTGTCCAATGTGATATTTGAGCAGCAGAATAAACATCATCAGTGCAAAACGGAAAAAATTCATAATTTTGCCTAAACCTTATTTGACAAAATAATTCATTTTTTTCCATTTTGCACTGATGCCTTTTTGTACTGCTGCTCAAATATCACATTGGACACATTCATACAACAATGTGTACTAAGTATTCAATTACAGAAAAACATTAACCAAAAGTTATAATGAATTGAATTTATATAATTGTTTTTATAAACTTTTGTTTGCCTTATGGATTTTTGTCGCAGAAAGAATCTGTTAAATTTATATGGAGTAAGATGTAAAATGATTGAGGGAGTTAAATTACAAACAGTGCTGTTTGTAGCAACCTACTGTAAAGTGTTTTAGATATTGTAAATTTCAATGGGTTAGTGAATTCTATTTTTGTGCCTCCAAGTGTGAGAAAGAGCTAGTTTCAATTGGTTCGTGTTTGAACCAGGAAACCGTTATTCGACGTGTGGCTAACATCAGGAAACCAAGCACTACCCGCACTGGCACACTGCTGAGTGTGCCAGAATTACTTTGCAAAATAAAAACAATTTTCATCAAAAAGTGTGAAGCTTCAATATTGCCTTCCTGAGGATGACTCTGTCTTTCTGTTATTTCTAGGGATAGCACTATGGACACCTTTATAGTCACCGACAGGCATCTTTAATGACGAGCATGCTGGGTGCATACAATAATATCATTTGGCTCCCTGATGCACAAACCAAAATGCCCTTAGAATCTTCTAACAATTATTAGCTAACCCCTCTCCTATCTCTAATTAATGCCCACCCCCACTCTTTACCTTCCATTTGACCTGTTTTACGTCTTGCTCCAGGCTTGGCTCTTTGGAATTCTTCCTGCCCCACCATTTATTTTCACCTCACCAGCTTGCCCGACTCTAGACCAAGCCTGCCTTCCTTTCCTTGTCTCTTTACTTTCCATTGTCTTTTTTCCTGGTATCCCTAATGTCATCCTTAGCATCCTTCTAACTGCCACTCCCAACCTACAGGGTACATTTCCCATCCTTCTAACATCTCAACAACACTGCTGAAATATCCAATCTGTTCCACAAAAAATATAGATGGGCCCCTTAATGCCAAAACAACTGTGGACCTAAATCTGAGTGGATGCCCAACAGTGTCTACATTCTGCACTTTGCAGAACCCCCCTATTTCCATTTTAGCTTCCCTATTGACCCTGTTAATAGATGCCATGTTCCTCACTCCCCTGCACAATTTCCTTGGCAACACCTGGATCCACCTCGCCACAGTTCCTGGCCAACACTCTTTCACCACCCCCAAATCCTTCTTTACCATCTTTGTTAACTTCAAACTTGTATCCTGAACCAAATCATTTTCCGCCCAAGGTTAAAATCAACACATCTGGACTGGACCATCTTGGGACACGACCATCTTGGGAAGGGACTATCTCTCCTATAATTCCCACAACTACAGGACTAGTTAACCCCAGCCCATTTACCCAATTGCATACCATCTCATCATCACTTCTGCTCGATTCAAGCCTAGTTGGGTGCTGTCCCACTGTCATTCAGCCCATTTAAATATTGAAAATCCACAGATCCAGACTTATTTCTGTCTATGCTTACCTTCAAGCGCCACCTGTTGGCCAAAACAAACATTCTTCAGTCCCATCAACTTCCTTTCACACTTTGACATACCAACACATACAATCATTCTTCCACTTTCCTATTGTTTATGCTCCTCCACCCCTCTCAAACCGCTCGAGCTAGGCAACGGTGCATCACAACTCACGATGTTACCCTAGTCACATCACAATGTCTGAACAAGTGATCCTTGTGCAGTTCTTGCAAACTCAAAAACATTTTTATCACAGCACTGGGCAAATGACCTCCCTGATTTGAACTGCACAAATAACAAGCAGCACACCTTGTCATCATGCCACCCTATATCTTCCCATCCAGCACATCCCCCAGGCCTTTGTCCACACTGCTTCCAGCACCCTGAGTGCCTCAAACAAATAAGCATAAATGCCGCCTTAAACAAGTAGGGATGTGCACTCTGTTATCCCCTGTTTCATCACTGTACCCAAAATGCCGTCAATAACGACCTCCTCTGATGCACTGCTTTTTCTTGGTCCCTTGACCCTTTTTCCAATATGCTGCTCATGAATTCCCCTTTGCCTGTCTCATATCTAAAAAAAAAAACTTGACGTAAAATGATTTCTTGCTCAAAAAGGATTAGAAAAATGGCCCTTCTACTGACTTTTGAAGTGCACAAAGTGATAGCAGTAGTATCCATTTTATCTAGTCTGGAATATGCTAATTGATTGATAGATGTCCCTTTTCTACTGGCACCTTCTTTGTCCTCCCTTGTTGCTTGGTCACCCATCCACTCCTGTTCTGTGCCTCTTGTTCAGTTGCCAAACTAATCTCTCCCCTGCTCTTTGTTCCTACATCAGTGCCTTCTGACAACCCCTCATCATTCTCTTCTCCAGAATAACACCCCTTGCTTCTCACCACTCATCCTACTCTGCTGCCTATCTTTTCAGTTCGTTCTGCCCATGTCATATCGCTGTCTTACCCTCCACCTTCCCTCCTGTCTTGGTCAGGCTACACCACTTCTGATGACTGTACTGTGTGTCTACCCCCACTCTACAGTGCACCCTTATCAGTACAAGTTCTGGGTGCCTTAATGCCCTGGCTCTTTGTGTTCAAATACAGTGATCTTCTTGAGGTAAGGGGCACCCTGTCCACCTCCACCCTCTCTTGCACCAGTCAAACAGCCAGTCCATGTTTTTCACCTTCTCTCATTGCGTAGGAAGTGCTCGCTCAGGAGCTCCTACACTTGCGTACCAGAATCCTTGTTCACCACCCCTGGGTACTTCTTCCACCAACCAGGACCCAATAGGGATGTGCCCCTGGTCCCTTTCCACCAGCTCTCTTCTTCCTCATGCAACCATCCATACTAATTTGGCATTGCTTTAGTGAAGGTGATTATTCAAGCTCCATCTCTAAGTTAGCCCACATTATTTTCTGCCCTGGTCAGCTATATTGGGTCCAGAGGATCTGTAATCCATCTCTCTCTCACATAACATCTCACCTTAAGGGGCCATTCCTTCTACCGCTGGCAAACTGTATGGTGACAGCCCAGCTGTGGCCCCAACAATGACCTTCCTTCTGGAGAGTGATACACAAAATTCCGACCACTCAACATTTTCCCACTTGTTCCAATAAAAACACTGTCCCTACTTGTGTGGCCGGGACTAGTGCCTGAGACAGGAATGGACTAACTCATGGACGATGTCATGTTTTATATGAAAATGTTGTGGATCATCATGGATTCCAGGGAGTTATGCTAAAGAAATTCAAGGTAAATGTGGGATTTATGGAAAATGTTAAGGTTTGTAGGGCATTGTGGGCAAAAAGAGATTATGGGATCAACAGGAGGCACACAACCCTGGACTCCCACAGGTGTCTAGTTTTAAGAAATGTCTGGGATTGGTAGGTTTCCTTGGCTGGCCTCAAGCCCTGTCACAAATACTGCTGCTACCCCATTGGTCAAAGCAGGTCATATATTTAACAGGGAATGTTGACGACTGCACATTGTGTTTTTCAGCTTTTCCTGTCGAGGCTGATAGGCTCAAATGCACAAGTTTGGTACCATTTATATTGGTAGATGTGGGGATACATTTGGTGGTAGATTTCTTCAGATTCCGCAACTTCCCTCCACAGAAATGTGAAGAAAATGCATGTTGTAGCCAAAGCTTGAGATTTGCAAGGCCGTCTGCATAAATAAACCTCATGAAATTCAAACGTTAACTTTTCTTTCACCTTGACCTGTGCTTTTAATTTATGCCCAGATGCAGATGGTGAAATGTGTATTCATAGCGTCTTGCTACTTGGGATTTCATTAGTCAGCAATTCAAACATTGTTAGACAGGCATTCATCATTGTAAATATTGTAATTATGAGCACTTATATCCTTTCATTCCCGTCCCATCATGAGCACTTCCGTGACTACTTGTTCCTCTTAAAGTTCAATGGAGCAACCATTGACTTTGTGAATTATGAATGAAATTATAATTCAAGACAAATGGTCTATACTCTTGCCATGGTTTAATTAATTTGTTGAATATGGTTGTCATACAAAGATTCCCTACACATATAGGTCGGTTAGACCACTTGTTTTATATACTATTATTTGCCCAGGTCCAGCTGAATACTGGGAACCCCTATTGTTGTGTAATTAACCCTCTCTGATAAAAAGCACAGGCAACCACTTTTGGCAGCACAACTGTGGATTGCTGCAGATTCCAAAACTTTCCCTCTCCTACTTATGAGCCAAACTTTGAGGTGTGCAAGTACTTCTGGGTAAACAAAACCCATGAGATCCCCACAATTCACACTCCCTTGGACTCCACTGTGTGTTTTATTTTCAGAAATATCTGAGTTTGATAGGTTTCCCTGAGTGCAGGCTGAGATAGGGCCTTGAAGCCACAGCTACCCAAATTGCCAAAAAAGCATCAGTTTTAAGCAGAAAAATTTGAAGTGTGAATTTTAGTGAAAGCTGGAGTTTTGCAAGAGCTTCTGGGTAGGAAGACCTTGTGAGAACCATTCAAGTCACACCACCCTGGACCTCTAAAGGTGTCGGTTTATAAAAATGTCTAGGTATTGCAGCATTCCCTGGGTGGCGGCTGAGCTAGGGTCCAAATTTCCCAGCAAACCACATTGTAAAACAAACATTGATTTTGATAGGCGAAATATGAAGTCACGCTTTGGGACATTTTATTTTGCAGGGGTTAGGCTCAGCGATACAAGTTGGGTATCATTTGTATATGGAAACTTGTATGAACACAGAATAGTAGAATATTTGTTATTTACAATTGGATTTCTCTGCATTGGTGTTTTCCAAAGGAAAGCAAATGTGCAAGAAAGAAGTCATTTTGCAAAATGCCCTCTAAATCACATGATTGTGTTGTGGGAGCAAAAAGGAACCCCAAACATGCAGATGCCCCAAAATTTCCCTCAATCAGAGTTCCCACATTTTACTTGCTTGGAGAAGGTGTTAAAATTCCATTTCATGGGGCAACGTGTCCAACTGTTGAGGCACCGCCCAAGAATTAAATCAGAAAATACAATTAACTAAATAAATGATTTGGGCCATTCAATAACTGAATTCTAAAGTAAATGCCGTTAAGGCTCCCAATTGCAGAGTTATACAGAGAATGCAAAAATCAGAAATTATGCTAAGTCCGAAGTCGGCAGCAAATTCGGGACAGAAACCATCAGCTTCCCCAGCAGCATCTAAGTCCTCAGGAAAGTCTTCTGGCTCATCCCCAGTTTTGAAGGGTTTTTTCCATTTTTTTCGCATATAAAATTGTAGAATCTGCTTTCTCACAGTGGTCACTTTTCATCACCAAATCATAGCACATCTAAAAATAGCTGTCACATTATCTTAACACCTAAGCACTAACCCCCATATGAATAATTACTCAGCACCCATTATGCTAATGTCGTCCATAAATGCTAGAACAACGTTAGATACATGGATAATAATGTGTTATATCAATAAATCTGCTCAGTGATCCAGCAGAAGAACAATAGTATTGTTTCAAGTTGTGACTGAAAGTTCATTAAAAGCAGCACAACAACAACAGTGATACTACACTAGTACATCTCAGTTTGACTGTGTGCTACACAATTTGAGGAGAGAAGATGTGCAGCAGGGGTTAGGGTGCAGGGGGGAACCTTGAGTAGCAAAGGTGACTCCCATCTTGAACAGTATGGAATTTGTGTCCAAATGTGGCCTAGTTAATATACATCTAAAAAAACACTTCTACACATATTGATTTTGTTTAGAAAACAACAGTACTATATCAGTGTGTTCATGTCAAATCGAGTGTGAAAATGCATCCTGTGCATTGTTAATGTACAAATTACCATGGTTCTTAAAGTCTGTGTGATGTGTATAGTTCAGAAATACATGTTTCCTTCATACCCATTTTTCATTTTTTATATTTTACCATATAAATTACTGTATAGCAGGCACACATTGAAAAATCAGTGTAAGCTGCAGCTCAGTTGTTGGCTCTGGGTATTGTGAATAATTGGAGAACTTACAAACTATATATTTTACAGTGACCAAAGGGGTCTGTCAGACATAATGATATATTGCTTTCGTAAATCGACTACTGTGACAAGCAGTCACTGTTAAAAATGCTGTCACAAATGGCTGTTTTCACCCTCTCATTTTCAGTATTTTTTTATTTCAATAGTTAGTTTCTTTGGGAAAACCTAGAGAGAGCTACACAAATGACCCAGAATTTCATCCACCTTTTAGAAATGTAGAGGCTTCTGGGATCCCTCATGTGTTACACATCTGTTCCCCTCAGAGACAGCAAGTAGGTTGACACCACAAAACTACCTCTTAGAAAAATGTAAAAACAGTGGTTAAAAAAAATATTTTTGGATACCACTCTGCTTGTTTCTGAAAACTACAATGATGGTGATCCTCGAAACAGCAAACCTTTGGTTCCTGTCATCTTTGGGGAAAAAGATGCTTTCATGCAGATCACTTTTTCCCATTTTCTCACAAAAACCAAAGGGGCTTATTTACAAGAAACTGACGCATCTGACAGATGTGTCAGTTTACCTGCGCCTGCTTGAAAAACCCTTGCACCACCATGAATGCGCTGTATTTACAATACGGCGCACCATGACACAAGGATTGATAGATGCGTCAGAAATGTTGAAGCATCTGTCAGTGCAAAAGTCATGCATTGCTGGAGTCATGTCGCAAGCACGATGCAACTCTAGCAATGCATGGGAGGCCTCTTCCTAATACACTGCGTCACTCCCTATTCCTGCTCCAAGTAGGTGTAGGGTTTTGATGCCATGGCGTCCTAGAAGAGGCACAGTGAAATCTTGTAGATTTCACTGCATCACTTTCCTTGCGGCTTTCCGGCATGGGAACGCCCACCTGCATACATTATACCTGACACATATGTAATGTGAGGCAGGGCTTTACAAGGTGACGCATCTCCCTAGATGTGCCACGTTGTAAATGGGCCTCAACGTGGCACATCATTTATGCCGCCGCTGCGTCACAAAGCAGTGCAAAAGTGTCACAACGGGCTTGTAAATCTGCCCCTCGGTTCATTACAGGGATTTTCACCAACTTTGAGTATTTTCAAAACACCAGAATGTTGGAAAAAAAGAACCTAAACATGGTGAATCATTTTCAAACCATCAGAGTCAGCTATGCTGCTTCTTAAACTTTACGACCTGCAGAATAATGCTCTTGCATTTACCTTTTCTCTTTTCATTGTAGAAATTTGAAATCTTGTGCTAGATTTTGATCTCAGAAGGAAATGACATGCATTGGCCTTTGATGTCAAATACACCTCCTTATGCTTTTACCATTTCATGAATCATTTTGGGAAATTATTTTCTGGATAACATCCATCCCTAGGACACTAAACAATGCCAGAAAATATACTAAAACACAAATGCTTCAGTGATGTCATTTTCAGCTATGGGCAAATAATATAAACAAAACGTCGCCTTCTCACTGAATCAGATGCAGTTTCCTACCTTCCAACAATCTCTTTAGCACAGCATGAATGCACATTAAACATCCAGGCCAATCTTGAATCCAAAGTTACATAATGATACAGATGCTGGAAAGTTAACCAATTTGCTACATTTGTGTTAATGGCGATCCCTTCATTAATCTCTGGAGCACCCAACCCAGACGCCACTCTTCCTAACTTTGAACTTTGATAGCTTTGGCTCAAGCGGGAGATTTCTTACAGAGAAATTGCATGCACCATATTGTATGAACTCAACACAAAATTAATGATAAGAGATTAATAAGATAATATTACCAAACTAGTTTAATAAAGAGAGGAAAAATAAAATAAACCAAATAACACCAAAAATTGGTTAAAGGAATCAGAAGTTATGAAGTCTTCAAGAAAAGGCCAAAATATGTCAGTAGAGGTCCTTTGATTTAAAATGTAATATAGGCCAATCAGACATGTTGGACTGCTTTCTTTCCAGACTCCGTGGTTAACCAGTGATGGAGGGAGGATAGGTAGAGGAAGTGGGTAAGCGTGAGTGGTTTTCCTGGTCAGTTTTCCCAAACAGCACAATACACTCTATCATGGAACCTTCATCCTCGTTGCCTCAATTGGAGTCAGTCAACATCAATGGCTTATTCTGGAGGATCCCATGTACTCTTTTCTTCGTGTGGGTTGGCAGCAGCCTAGCTTCTTTAGTTCTCAGAGTCACTGTGCTTTTCTGAAATCAGGCACAGTTATTAGTCTCTTCCTTCTGTTCTTCTGGGAGTCTCACATGAATGGGATAACAAAGCAGTGATGGTTCGAGGTCTCTGAAGCTATCCCATAAGATCTTTCTGTCCCCTCTCAGACTTTCCTGCACGTCCTTTCAAGATATGGATGAAATTATACTAGAAAATATTTTATACGTTTTCTAAGATGGCAGAAGCCCAACTCAAATGAGTGGGCTCCACAAGTGTTTCCAGGTGCTTGCCCATTATATTTAGGTTCACCCTCTCCCCCCCCAAGGCAATATCTACCCAAACCAATATTCTTCTTGTTTATCATCTTTGTAAGATGGGAAAGTGAACCGTTGGGGAGACTGACTTCAATTGCTCTATCTCACTGTGTCCTACATCTTTCTTTGACATGGAGATGACAATTCCAGGCAGCTCTGGCTGTCTTTGTGTGGATCAGCTCTCTTAACATCCTGCCTTCCTTTCACAACTACCTTGTAAATAGATGGTAGTGTTCCTGCTTTTGAAAGTACTTTCTCCTAATTTTGATGATAGAATGCTCCCAGCAGGGCTGCTGCACTGAAAGGGCCACTGTCCTCCAGGCAGGAAGCATGAAAGCTGTGTTCACACCTTTCTGGGCAGATCTATTTTCTTGCATAAGTCTAACTACAGACTCTAGAGTAGTGGTTTGCCGGGCAGAGCTGGTAAGGTTCATGATGTGCCAATTAACAGCCTTTCATGAAATCATTTTTCTGCCTTTTGCTATAAAATGTTTGGTTGAGCCACTACATTTGAAGTCTGCTATTTAGTAATATGCCACAAAATGACATTTCAACTATTCAACTATTGTATAAGCCAACTTATACAAATGTGCTGATTGAGAAAGGAATGTCTGCATGGTAAATAGACATGTACCTCTTCCCTGTAAATCGGAATGCATGTGAAATTGCTACCCGGAACTTTTGTTTGACCCCCTTGTCATGCTAATCTAAAGTGTGTGAAAAGGCCTCCATTGTAGTGTGAGGTCTTGACCCTTCCACGTGAGGGTACACCAAGCCTATAGTGGGCATAGGTGTACTGCGAGGCCCAGGATGCAACACATAAAATGGTGAACCGTTTGTGAATGTTTTTGCCTGTGTCAGAGAGAGTGAATTCAACTGACCCCTCTCGTGTAAAGTTCGGCATTTATGTGAAGCCCCAGATGCTTGTCCTGACAACCTATGTACATGTTGAGTGCATGTCTGTGTGCATTGAATGTATATCACATGTATGGTAATAGAGCTCTGTGAGCAAGATGTGTCTGTATACTTGGACCAGTCGGATCCCTTTTCGATGCCCCTGGTTCATCATGATACAAGATGGAGGATGACAACAGATTCCCTAAACATTGGAAGTGTATTGCATGCATTCCTGTGGCTGTAGAGTGGAGCGCCAGAAACTGATGTAAAGGATGAAATGGAGCCATCTCACCCGCAACCCTTTACCAAACTCTTTCTCATATCTTCCTCCAACAACAATACCATCCTCTTTTTACCAAAACACACAAACACTACTTAAACACCACCTCAAGTACTACCTCTTCATACTACCAAAGCAATTACAAACAGCCATAACCCTGTTCATCTCCCATAACACATCCCATGCACTCTTCTCCAATACACGTCTCCACCCGTTTTCCCATTCAACATATACTCCCTGCCACAACTTTAGAACCACTCACCAATATCACATATCACTACTCCACAAGAAACAAACATAACACACATACTAATTCATACTACATTCCATACACAAAATACAATCCCCCACCCTCTCACTCAACAAAATTCATCCACTCACCTTTCATCCATTGCACAATTTTTTGCTTTAAAACATGACCAACAAGCTCTCTCATTATCCATAACTTGTACATCTTCCACTCGTAAATTACATAAACAGCACATCCCTGTTCACAACCTTGCATCTCGTTCTCTATTACACAAGACTATACAACCAAAACAACTGCACAGTCCATTAACTTATTCTCAACCATTATGCCCCCACCTGCACACAGAGACCCACACAATACCTTTCAATCATGTTGGACAAGGAACATGATATAAACAAACACTATGGCTTTTCCATTTAACAACACCATACATAGGCTGCATACTACGAACCCAAAAGATACTTCTCTCTTCTGGCAAACTAATTCACACGATCACCAAACACAATCTCTAAACTGCCTACTAATAAAGGCAATATCTCTTCTAAAACAAGCACCACCTCTACTACCTACTCACAGACACATAACCAGACTTGCTCTTCATAACCAATCAATCAATCAATCAATCAATATATTTATAGAGCGCGCTACTCACCCGCGAGGCTCTCAAGGCGCAGAGGGAGAGGGGGGCCGCTACTGCTCGAATAGCCAGGTCTTGAGGTGTTTTTTGAAGGTGAGATGGTCCTGGAGCAGTTGTAGGTGAGCGGGGAGCAAGTTCCATGTCTTGGCGGCCAGGTAGGAGAATGACCGTCCTCCGGTGGTGGCTCTGTGAATCCTTGGACGGTTGAGAGGGCGAGGCTGGTGGAGCGGAGCTGGCGGGTGGGAGAGTAGAACGAGAGGCTGTTGTTGAGGTATTCGGGGCCCATGTCGTGGAGTGCTTTGTGTGCGTGGGTGAGGAGCCTGAACGTGATTCTCTTGCTAACAGGGAGCCAGTGCAGGTTTTTCAGGTGGGCTGATATGTGGCTGTGGCAAGGGACATCAAGGATGAGTCGTGCGGAGGCGTTCTGTATTCGCTGCAGTCGTTTCGGAAGTTTGGCTGTGGTTCCTGAGTAATGGGCGTTCCCGTAGTCCAGTCGGCTGGTGACGAGGGCCTGCATGACTGTTTTTCTGGTCGTCGGCGTAGGAGATGATATTGAGGGTGCACAGACATAATATCGACTCCAAAATATCGTCTGGACAGAATATCGAGTTTTAAATATCGTTTGGAGAAAATATCGACTAGACAGAATATCGACAGCCAAAATATCGTTTTTAAGGTAAGTGAAGTAATATCGACTGTAAATAATATAGACAGTGAAAATATCCAAGTATATAATCTAGATAGTAAAAAATATAGTTTTTTAAATAATATTTAATTATTTATAGTGTGTTTATGTTATAATATGTGTGAAAAGTGTCAATTTATTTTATAATTATTTTTAATTATTTTTTTAATTATTGTGTAATTTAATTCTGTAGCGGGTTGTGGGTTTATAGGGGAATAGGGTGGGAAGTAATTTAATTATAATTAATTAAATATGTAAATTTATTAATTGGTAGTAATAATTAATTAATTGGTAATTAAATAATATATGTTAATTATTTAAAATTTAATTGGTAATTAATTTTATTTCATTGATTAATTGCTAATTATGTCAATTAAAATAATGTATTTTCTCTAGCGGGTTGTGGGTTTATAGGGGAATAGGGTGGGAAGTAATTTAATTATAATTAATTAAATATGTTAATTTAATAATTGGTAGTAATATTTAATTAATTGTTAATTAAAAAATATTTGTTAATTAATTAAAATGTAATTGGTAATTAATTTTATTTAATTGATTAATTGGTAATTATGTTAAATGAAAGGGGTATTTTTAGGGTTCAGGGTCAGTTTTTAGTTTTTGGGTAAAGGGGTATTTTTAGGGTTCAGGGTCAGTTTTCAGTTTTTGGGTAAAGGGGTATTTTTAGGGTTCAGGGTCAGTTTTCAGTTTTTGGGTAAAGGGGTATTTTTAGGGTTCAGGGTCAGTTTTCAGTTTTTGGGTAAAGGGGTATTTTTAGGGTTCAGGGTCAGTTTTCAGTTTTTGGGTAAAGGGGTATTTTTAGGGTTCAGGGTCAGTTTTCAGTTTTTGGGTAAAGGGGTATTTTTAGGGTTCAGGGTCAGTTTTTAGTTTTTGGGTAAAGGGGTATTTTTAGGGTTCAGGGTCAGTTTTCAGTTTTTGGGTAAAGGGGTATTTTTAGGGTTCAGGGTCAGTTTTCAGTTTTTGGGTAAAGGGGTATTTTTAGGGTTCAGGGTCAGTTTTCAGTTTTTGGGTAAAGGGGTATTTTTAGGGTTCAGGGTCAGTTTTTAGTTTTTGGGTAAAGGGGTATTTTTAAGGTTCAGGGTCAGTTTTTAGTTTTTGGGTAAAGGGGTATTTTTAGGGTTCAGGGTCAGTTTTTAGTTTTTGGGTAAAGGGGTATTTTTAGGGTTCAGGGTCAGTTTTGGGTTTTTGGGGTACATATACAATATTGCCTATTATTTAATTAAATTTTGTTACTATATATATATGTTTTAAGAAATATGATTAAAAAAATATTTTTTTTTTACTTTCATTAAATATTTAATTATTAAAAGTTATTTTAAGTATTGTTAATTATATTTTAGTAATTAAATTTTTATATTAATGTAATTAAACATTGTTTTTAGTAAAGTCGATATTTTTTACAACGATATTTTTGTAAACGATATTTTGTAGTCGATATTTTTGTACTTACCTGTTTGTACATACAAACTCGATATTTTTGTAGTAGATATTTTCTCCTCGATATTTTGGGTACTCGATATTGTGGTAGTCGATATTCTTTCAGTGATCCGATATTGAGGTTGTGTTTGCATGCGATGGTGGCTAGGGGCTCATGTAGATATTGAAGAGGGTTGGGCTGAGCGACTAGCCTTGGGGTACGTCGCAGATGATCTTGGTGGCCGCGGAGCGGAACTGCGCGAGGTGGACTCTCTGGGTTCTGTTGGAGAGGAACGAGGTGATCCAGTCCAGTGCTTTTCCTTGGATCCCAGTGTTGTAGAGGCGGATTGTTAGGGTTCGATGGCAGACGGTATTAAAGGCAGCTGAGAGGTCTAGGAGGATGAGGGCGGTTGTCTCCCCGTTGTCCATCAGGGTCCTGATGTTGTCGGTGGCTGCGATGAGGGCTGTCTCGGTGCTGTGCTTGGCTCGGAATCCGGACTGGGATGGGTCGAGCGAGTTGTTTGCCTCGAGGAATGCAGTCAGCTGTTTGTTGACGGTCTTCTCGATGACTTTAGCCGGGAAGGGAAGAAGAGAGCTGGGGTGGAAGTTCTTGAGGTCTTTAGGGTCCGCTGTGGGTTTTTTCCGAAGATCTTTGATCTCTGCGTGCTTCCAGCTCTCTGGGAAGGTGGCTGATGCGAAGGAGTTGTTTATGACATTCTGGAGGTGGGGTGTGATGATGGCGTCTGCTTTGTTGTAGATGTGGTGGGGGCATAGGTCGGAGGGAGAGCCAGAGTGGATGGTGTTCATGACGTGGGTGGTGTCTTCTGTGCTGATGGGTGTCCAGTCGTTTAGGGTGGTGGTGGGGGTCATTGGTTTGGAGGCTGGAGGCGGAGTCTGGGTGTCAAAGCTGTTGTGTATGTCTGCAATCTTGCGGTAGAAGAACGTGGCGAGGTAGTTGCAGAGGTCTTGTGATGGTGTGATGTCGTTGTTGCTGGAGTTGGAGAGCTCTTTTACGATGCTGAAGAGTTCCGTGCTGTTGTAGGTGTTGTTTTCCAGCCGCTCTTTGAATGATGTCCTTTTGGTGGTGCGGATCAGCTGGTGGTGTTTGCGAGTGGCGTTCATGAGGGCTGTCATGTTTTCTGTCGTCCGTTCGTGGCGCCTGGTTTTTTCAAGCGTGCGGCATGATTTCTTTAAGTCTTCAGGGCGTTGGTGAACCATGTAGTTTTTCTGTTGCTGGTCTTGCCTAGGGGGTTCTTCAGCGGAGTGAGGTTGTCGGCGCAGTTGGTGATCCACTGTGCGAGATTGTGAGCTGCATCGTTGGTGTCGGAGGTGTTGGCTGGTGGGTTCTGGCTCAGTGATGTGGTGAGCTGGTCTGTTGTGACTTTGCTCCAGCATCTGCGGGGGATTTGTAGCATGCGGTGGTGTGCTGTGGTCTTCTTGTAGGTGAAATGGATACATCTGTGGTCGGTCCAGTGTAGTCCGGTGGAGCGGCTGAAGGAGACGTGGTTGCTGGCGGAGAAGATGGGGTCCAGCGTGTGGCCTGCGTGGTGGGTGGGGGTGTTCACCAGTTGCTTGAGTACGAGGTTGGCGTGGTTGTCGAGCAGGGTGGTAGTGTTGCTGTTGTTGTTGTTCTCTAGGTGGAAGTTCAGGTCCCCTAGGAGGATGTATTCTGGTGAGGTTAGTGTGTGCCGGCTGACGAAGTCGGCGATGGTTTTGCTGAATTGTGTGCGCGGGCCCGGGGGTCTGTAGACGAGGGTTCCTCTGAGTGTGGTTTTGTGGTCGGTGCGGATCTGGAAGTGTAGGTGTTCAGCGGTGGAAAGAGTGTCTTTGGCGTTGGTCGTGACGCTGATGGTGTTCCTGTAGATGATGGCGATTCCTCCTCTGCTGTGGTTGACACGGTCCTTCCGGGAGATTTTGTAGCCGTCCGGGATGGCTATGGCGATGTCAGGGGCCGAGGAGGCGTTCATCCAGGTTTCCGTGAGGAAGGCGATGTCCGGTGCTGTTGTGTCGAGGAGGTCCCAGAGCTCGATGGCATGTTTGTGGACGGAGCGGGTGTTGAGGAGGATGCACTTGAGGTGGTTGTTATTGTTGTTACTGGGTTCGACGGGCGGGGTGTAGGTTGGGAGGCAGGTGAATTTGCAGGCTTGGCAGGTGAAGGGTCCGTGGGTTCGCTTCTGGGTTGCTCGGTAGCAGGCGGGTGGTCGTCCTGTGTTGAGTGCGTTGAGGGTGGTGGTGTCGTATCTCAGTCGGGAGCCCTGGCTCCGGTGTGGGCCAGGGGTTCTGGCGCTGGGCGCGGTCCAGGCACGGACGGGAGCAGATGGGCTTGCCTTTGGCGCGCCAGCGGTGCAGCTGCTGCGGGGCCTCCATATGAGGGGTTGTGGGAGGGAGGAGCAGCTGGGAGGCGGGAGCAGGGCGGCGAATGGGGCAGCGGGTGCGGGCCGCAGGGACGCAGCGGCGGGAAGTGGAACGGGGCACAGAAGGAAGGGGAAAAAAGGGGGCACAGGGGGGCACAACAGTGGGGGGAAACAGCGAGACCAAGATAAATAAACAGCGACACAGAGTGAAATAACAGTGACAAAAAATAACAGTGCAACCCAAAACGGGCAGAGATAGTCAAGGACTCACACAATCACACAATCAGTCCAGGTGGCGGCAGAGCGAGGCTGGGGCAGGTGACACAGGAGGACCGTGTGGCGGCTGGAGGGGGCGACCTGCCTGAGGACGGGGTCAAAGGTCATGGTTGGAAAAAATGACATGGCTCCATTGATGCACAAAGCTGCTCCTCCAGGCTATCAAATTCACACACATATTTGCATAGGCAAGAGAGAAGGCATATGAACTGTTATATTCAAGGCAATAATAAATCTAACCAAAACTGGGGACGTTTACAAACAAGGCTGTGAGGCCCTCATCACGAGACACAACCCTACACAAACTTTCTCCTGTAACTTCCTCCTTCGTTACAGACCACCACCTACCAATGGAACAGTCCTGGTCACATTTCTAGACACAGTTTCAAAACTTCTAACACTATACTCCAACCTATGCATCCTTGGTGACCTAAACATATGGCTTGAGAAACCTTATTTGCCCCATACCAAAGCTATCTTCATTAACCTAGACACACAGAACCTACATCAGACCGCTTCAAACCAACCCACATCACTGAACACATCCTAGATGTCATTTTCTCCAGTCCTGGACTAGTCACTTTCCAAAGGATTACTCTAATCACTGGATCAGACCAACATCTGATAGCTTTCCAACACAAGACATCACAACCCACCACACCCAAGGTAAACTACCGGCAAGCACATATCAACCTTGGACACAACATAATTTAAGGATCTAGAAACACAATTAACATCCAACACAGATACGGACATAATAAATTCAGTTCACAAATCTATGAGGGACTCCTGAAAGCTTTTGATATCCATTTTCCACTGAAAACAACAAACCATTTCAAAGAAAACAAGCACCTTGGAAGAATGCAAAACTAAAAAAGATGAAACAACAAATTACAAAGCTGCAATATATCTGACTCAAAACCAACAACATTTAATATAAACTTCAACTACACAAACACAACCGAATATAGTCATCCATCAAAAAAGCTATTCAAAATTCAGAATGCAAAATGTGCAAATAGTACATTTCATAAACCTAATGCTCCAAAGGAAACCATCCCATTTTCCATTTCTCAAGACTTTACTGACAAACTGGCAAATCATTACACAACTAAAGCAGACTTTTTGGCTTCCTATTTAAACCAAACAAAAACACTAACCCTTTTCCAACAATGTCCCCATAAGTTATGTTAACCCAACCTCTGCATTCCTTCAAACAACTATCAGAAACTGATTTTCTGGATCTTGACAAATGAATAGGCAGCCAGCTGCCCCTCTAAAGCTTGTCCACCACAAATCATCAAGAACATCCTTTTAGCAACTTCTGGTGACACCCCAGTCATATCAATCATCAACCATTCTTTAATAACAGGTGTTTTTCCTGAAGACCTATAGAAGACGCACACATAACCATTTTTAAAGTAATTAAAACTGGACCCTCAATTCCCAAACAACTACAGACCTGTTGCAAATATACCATTCCTCGACAAATTAATAGAAAGAGTAGCATTCCCCCTGATTTCTCAACTTATTAAAGATAACTCAACACATTTCAACTTCCACACAAGATTTCTCCAGGAAGATGCACAGAATCTGCCCTAATCCCCATTTGGGATGACCTAAAAAACACAGTAGACCACAATCGAGTCGCTGCACCACTTCTCTTTCACCTTTCCGCTACCTTAAACACAATTTATCATGACACTCTTATCCAAAGAGTCCGCAAAGCCGCCATATAGGGATTAGTTCTCGACTGAATCACATACTACCTTCAAAATAGAGCAAATATCATCCATACTCCTCCTTTCTCATCCAAACCCTACATCATGAAATCAGGGGTCCCTCAAGGCTCTATCATCTTTCCCATGCTGGCAGGCCAGGTCGCTCCCCTCCAGCCGCACAGCAACACCTGTGTGCCAGTGCCTCTCCTCCCTCGCTGCCGCACTGAGCATGAGTTCGATCCTGCTGTGCCCCCTGATCGCTGCTGTCTGTCTGCTGTGCCCCTGTAGCTGAGTTTATTGCTGCCACTGTTTTGTGCTCTTTTGTGTATTTTTTCCCTGTTTTGTACTTTGTTTTGCCTTTTTTGCCCTTGCGTCCTGCTTGTCTCCCCCCTTCCCCCTTTTTTCTCTTCTTTACCTCTGCCGATCCCGCCGCTGCTCCCCTGCAGCCTGCCCCCTCTTCATCCATTCGCCACCCCACTCCCACCTCCCAGCTGCTCCTCAATCCCTTCCCGCCCCTAATGGGGTCCGCATGCAGCGGGCGTGCCAGAAGCAAGCCGGCTGCGCCCGTGCGCGCCTGAACCGCGCCCAGCACCGGTACCCCTGGACCCATGACCGCCACGACGCCAGACTCCGGTACGACGCCAGCCATCTCCATGCACTTAACGCTGGGCGACACCACTCCTGCATCCAGGCCGCCCCGAAACGCACCCCCGGACCCTTCTCCTGCCGCAACTACAGAATCACCTACTACAGAGCCGCCAAACCACAAAAGAGAGACCTGAACTTCCACCTCGAGAACAACAACACCAACTGCGCCACCCTGATCGACAACTTCCCAACCTCGGCCTCAGACAACTGGTCACCACACCGACCCATGCCACCGGCCACACACTCGACCCCATCTTCCCCACAAGCACCCACGTTTCCTTCGACCACACCACTGAACTCCACTGGACCGATCACCGCTGCATCCATTTCACCTACAAGAAGCCCACCATGCACCATCGCACCCAACAGCTGCCCCGCCACTGCTGGAGCAAAGTCACCGAAGACCAGCTGGCCAAAACCCTCGTTCAGAACCCGCACACTAACCCCACCGACCCATACACCGCCGACCGCAACTTCAGACAAAGGATCAACGAGTGCGCCAACAGGCTCGCCCCGCTCAACAAACCATCCAACAGCCACACCAGCAAGAAAGCTGCCAGGTTCACCGAAAAGCTTCAGACCTCCAAACGAACATGCCAGAAACTGGAGAAGAAATGGCTCCACGAACAAACATTGGACAGCTACGCAGCCCACAAGGACGCCACCCGCAGACATCACCACCTCATCAGATCAGCCAAGAGATCGTCCTTCAAAGCCCGCCTAGACAACAACGCACACGACAGCAAAGCACTCTTCAGCATCGTCAAGGAACTCTCCAACCCCAACGCCAACGACGTCCCGCCCTCACAAGAACTGTGCGACTCACTGGCCACCTTCTTTCACCGCAAGATCGCTGACATCCATGACAGCTTCAACACCACGACTGCCCCGACAGCACTAGACCCCCCCCCGGCAAACACCACCTGCATCAACCTGCTGACCTCCTGGACCAACGTCAACGACGAAGAAACATGCAAGATCATGAACTCCATCCACTCAGGATCACCGTCAGACCCCTGCCCACACCACATATTCAACAAAGCAGATGCAGCCATCACACCCCAACTTCGGAAAGTAATCAACATCTCCCTCGAGACAGACACATTTACGGAAAGCTGGAAGCACGCCGAGATCAACGCCCTTCCCAAGAAACCTAAGGCGGACCCCAAGGACCTCAAGACCTTCCGGCCCATCTCTCTGCTCCCATTCCCGGCAAAGGTCATCGAGAAAGTCGTCAACACGCAACTGACCCGCTACCTCGAGGACAACAACATCCTACACCCATCCCAGTCCGGGTTCCGAAGAAACCACAGCACCGAGACAGCCCTCATCGCCGCCACAGACGACATCAGGATTCAACTAGACAGCGGCGAGACATCAACCCTCATCCTCCTGGACCTGTCAGACGCTTTTGCCATGGTCTGCCACCTCACACTAAAGACACGCCTCCAAGATGCTGGAATCTAAGAGAAGGCCCTGGACTGGACCACATCCTTTCTCTCCAGGAGAACGCAGAGCGTCCGCCTCCCCCCCTTCCGCACCGAAGCCACTGACACCATCTGCGGCGCACCCCAGAGCTCTTTCCTCAGGCTGACGCTGTTCAACGTCTACATGGGCCCCCTCGCCCACGTCGCCCGCCAACACGATCTCAACATCATCTCTTATGCCGACTACACCCAGCTGATCCTCTCCCTCACCAAGGACCCACACACCGCCAAAACCAACCTACATGAGGGAATGAAGGCCGTCTCTGAATGGATGAGGAGCAGCCGACTGAAGCTGAACTTGGACAAGACAGAGGTCCTTATCCTCGGATCCACCCCCTCAGCCTGGGACAACTCCTGGTGGCCAACCACGTTAGGTTCAGCACCGACATCCACTGACCACGCACGCAACCTGGGAATCATCCTCAACTCCTCCCTCTCCATGTCAAAGCAGGTCAACTGCGTCTCCTCCTCCTGCTTCAAAACCCTCCACAAGCTCCGCAGGATCGACAAGTGGATCCCCACTGAAAAAAGAATAACCGTGACCCAGGCTCTCGTCAGCAGCAGGCTGGACTACGGCAACGCACTCTACGCAGGTATCCTGGGCCAAAGACCTGCGACGACTGCAACGCATCCAGAACGCCTCCGCTCGACTGATCCTCAATGTCCCACGCCGCAGCCACATCACTCCCCACCCGAGAGACCTACACTGGCTCCCCATCAACAGATAATGACGTTCAAGCTACTCACCCATGCACACAAAGCCCTCCACAACACCGGACCAGCCTACCTCAACGGCCGACTCAGCTTCTACAACCCCACCTGCCAGCTCCGGTCCACCAGCCTCGCCCTTGCCGCTGTCCCCGCATCCAACGAACGACCGCCGGTGGCAGATCCTTCTCCTTCGATTGGCGCCAAGACCTGGAACACCCTCCCCACCCACCCACAGCAGACCCAAGACCTGCTCACCTTCAGAAGAAGACTCCTCGAGACCTGGCTCTTTGAGCAGTAGCAACACCCCCCGCACATTTAGACCCTCATAGTGTGCTTTATAAATACAATGATGGATTGATTGAACATCTACATAAAGTCATTACTTGCAAATGATCAATGAATTTCAGCTCACATGCTATAACTACGCAGGTGACACATTAAACTGGCAAACTCCAATGACATTGGAAACTCAAAAATCTTTAGTGCCTTCTAACAGTTAATTAGTGGATCACATGGAGCTATCTCAAAATGAATGAGTACATAACTGAAAAACTCACCTTTGGCAACTGGAGAAATTATGACCTACTCACCGCCTGATGATCTAGGACGACCTCCTAAAGTATCCAAGGAAGTAGGACACCTCTGTGTTACCGTGGACTCTAAGGTACCAATGATTATCCAAGTGGATACAATAGCAACATCAAGCTTCATTACTAAGAAAACACTGCAATGCATCTTTCCCCAAATAGAATGTCCACACAAGGTCCAAGCTACTATTTATTTTGTACTGTCTAAACATGAGTACATCAATGGCCTCTACCATGGATCACTTCTATCAACTATCAAAAGAAGACAACAAATTAAAAACTCTGCTGTCAGACTACTCCTACATATAAAGCCATGAAGTCACAACTCCCCTACCTTAAGGGCCCTATATAGGTTACTGGTTGCCAGAAGACCCACTTTCAAGATGGTTTGTATCACCAACAAAGCAATACATGTAACTGGGCTACATTTCATCAGGAAAAAAAACACAAAATACATACAAACTAAGAAACATCCATACCTGATTGGAACCCCTCCTCAAAATTCCAGCATACAAGAAAAAACATGGGTGGAAAATCTTTCTTGTTTCAAGCAGCCAAACTATGGAATTCATTACCTCCAAACCTAAGATCCACAAATAATAAACTTATCTTCAGATGATTACTCAAGAGCTGTCTCTTTCCTATATGAGACCATATTCAAAATAAAAATGTACTGCAATGGCATGCACAAGATTCGAATGGTGCATATACATGTGTTTGTATGTAAACATGCATATTTTGAATATATGTATGTATTCAGATATATGTGCATTTCTATTACAAATGCATGTAGTACTCATGAATAAAAATATATTTCCTATATTATGCTTAACAAACATAATGTATAAATGTATATATTACTTATGGTTAAAATGTATCTATTCCTTATATATATGTGTATATATATATATATATATATATATATATATATTGTAGCTCTTGCTTGATCCGAAGTACTAGGAATCACTCGAACTACATCAAAGGCTCCAAGCAACAGCCTTTATTCAAAAGGTATGGAAAACATGCTTCGGCAGGATCCTTTTAGCAGTCACACGCCAGCCTGACGCGTTTCGATAATTCTCCTCAGAGGCTTGTGGCGGATGAAGTGCACTGCCTTACTTCCCGTTTTTCTCCTCTCATGGCGCACACCTGTTTTGGTACTGCGCTGCGGTTTATGGGAATTGTAGTGCCGTTTAAATGTGCAATGTTCTGCTGGCTTCGTTTCAAGGCCCTGGATGGGCCCCCGCCTCCGATGTTTTCCTAAATCCTGTGTGATGTAGCTCCGAAAATGGGCTGGCAGGATGACAGTCCAGGGCCTTGAAACGAAGCCAGCAGAACATTGCACATTTAAACGGCACTACAATTCCCATAAACCGCAGCGCAGTACCAAAACAGGTGTGCGCCATGAGAGGAGAAAAACGGGAAGTAAGGCAGTGCACTTCATCCGCCACAAGCCTCTGAGGAGAATTATCGAAACGCGTCAGGCTGGCGTGTGACTGCTAAAAGGATCCTGCCGAAGCATGTTTTCCATACCTTTTGAATAAAGGCTGTTGCTTGGAGCCTTTGATGTAGTTCGAGTGATTCCTAGTACTTCGGATCAAGCAAGAGCTACAATGTTAAAACGGCAGCCGAGCCGTCGGGAATGCACCATCCTGGTAACTTGGGAGCCGTGTGGACTGTCATCCTGCCAGCCCATTTTCGGAGCTACATCACACAGGATTTAGGAAAACATCGGAGGCGGGGGCCCATCCAGGGCCTTGAAACGAAGCCAGCAGAACATTGCACATTTAAACGGCACTACAATTCCCATAAACCGCAGCGCAGTACCAAAACAGGTGTGCGCCATGAGAGGAGAAAAACGGGAAGTAAGGCAGTGCACTTCATCCGCCACAAGCCTCTGAGGAGAATTATCGAAACGCGTCAGGCTGGCGTGTGACTGCTAAAAGGATCCTGCCGAAGCATGTTTTCCATACCTTTTGAATAAAGGCTGTTGCTTGGAGCCTTTGATGTAGTTCGAGTGATTCCTAGTACTTCGGATCAAGCAAGAGCTACAATGTTAAAACGGCAGCCGAGCCGTCGGGAATGCACCATCCTGGTAACTTGGGAGCCGTGTGGACTGTCATCCTGCCAGCCCATTTTCGGAGCTACATCACACAGGATTTAGGAAAACATCGGAGGCGGGGGCCCATCCAGGGCCTTGAAACGAAGCCAGCAGAACATTGCACATTTAAACGGCACTACAATTCCCATAAACCGCAGCGCAGTACCAAAACAGGTGTGCGCCATGAGAGGAGAAAAACGGGAAGTAAGGCAGTGCACTTCATCCGCCACAAGCCTCTGAGGAGAATTATCGAAACGCGTCAGGCTGGCGTGTGACTGCTAAAAGGATCCTGCCGAAGCATGTTTTCCATACCTTTTGAATAAAGGCTGTTGCTTGGAGCCTTTGATGTAGTTCGAGTGATTCCTAGTACTTCGGATCAAGCAAGAGCTACAATGTTAAAACGGCAGCCGAGCCGTCGGGAATGCACCATCCTGGTAACTTGGGAGCCGTGTGGACTGTCATCCTGCCAGCCCATTTTCGGAGCTACATCACACAGGATTTAGGAAAACATCGGAGGCGGGGGCCCATCCAGGGCCTTGAAACGAAGCCAGCAGAACATTGCACATTTAAACGGCACTACAATTCCCATAAACCGCAGCGCAGTACCAAAACAGGTGTGCGCCATGAGAGGAGAAAAACGGGAAGTAAGGCAGTGCACTTCTCCGCCACAAGCCTCTGAGGAGAATTATCGAAACGCGTCAGGCTGGCGTGTGACTGCTAAAAGGATCCTGCCGAAGCATGTTTTCCATACCTTTTGAATAAAGGCTGTTGCTTGGAGCCTTTGATGTAGTTCGAGTGATTCCTAGTACTTCGGATCAAGCAAGAGCTACAATGTTAAAACGGCAGCCGAGCCGTCGGGAATGCACCATCCTGGTAACTTGGGAGCCGTGTGGACTGTCATCCTGCCAGCCCATTTTCGGAGCTACATCACACAGGATTTAGGAAAACATCGGAGGCGGGGGCCCATCCAGGGCCTTGAAACGAAGCCAGCAGAACATTGCACATTTAAACGGCACTACAATTCCCATAAACCGCAGCGCAGTACCAAAACAGGTGTGCGCCATGAGAGGAGAAAAACGGGAAGTAAGGCAGTGCACTTCATCCGCCACAAGCCTCTGAGGAGAATTATCGAAACGCGTCAGGCTGGCGTGTGACTGCTAAAAGGATCCTGCCGAAGCATGTTTTCCATACCTTTTGAATAAAGGCTGTTGCTTGGAGCCTTTGATGTAGTTCGAGTGATTCCTAGTACTTCGGATCAAGCAAGAGCTACAATGTTAAAACGGCAGCCGAGCCGTCGGGAATGCACCATCCTGGTAACTTGGGAGCCGTGTGGACTGTCATCCTGCCAGCCCATTTTCGGAGCTACATCACACAGGATTTAGGAAAACATCGGAGGCGGGGGCCCATCCAGGGCCTTGAAACGAAGCCAGCAGAACATTGCACATTTAAACGGCACTACAATTCCCATAAACCGCAGCGCAGTACCAAAACAGGTGTGCGCCATGAGAGGAGAAAAACGGGAAGTAAGGCAGTGCACTTCATCCGCCACAAGCCTCTGAGGAGAATTATCGAAACGCGTCAGGCTGGCGTGTGACTGCTAAAAGGATCCTGCCGAAGCATGTTTTCCATACCTTTTGAATAAAGGCTGTTGCTTGGAGCCTTTGATGTAGTTCGAGTGATTCCTAGTACTTCGGATCAAGCAAGAGCTACAATGTTAAAACGGCAGCCGAGCCGTCGGGAATGCACCATCCTGGTAACTTGGGAGCCGTGTGGACTGTCATCCTGCCAGCCCATTTTCGGAGCTACATCACACAGGATTTAGGAAAACATCGGAGGCGGGGGCCCATCCAGGGCCTTGAAACGAAGCCAGCAGAACATTGCACATTTAAACGGCACTACAATTCCCATAAACCGCAGCGCAGTACCAAAACAGGTGTGCGCCATGAGAGGAGAAAAACGGGAAGTAAGGCAGTGCACTTCATCCGCCACAAGCCTCTGAGGAGAATTATCGAAACGCGTCAGGCTGGGGTGTGACTGCTAAAAGGATCCTGCCGAAGCATGTTTTCCATACCTTTTGAATAAAGGCTGTTGCTTGGAGCCTTTGATGTAGTTCGAGTGATTCCTAGTACTTCGGATCAAGCAAGAGCTACAATATATATATATATATATATATATATATATATATATATATATATATATATATATATATATATATATATATATATATATATATATATATATATATATATATATATATATATATATGGAGAAAGCAGTCCCTGTTCCGTCAATGGTCGGCGGAACACCACAGGTTTAGACCTCCAATAGCCCCAAAGAGTGTAGCGAGAATCCAACCAAGAAACCAATAAAGCCTCGAGTGAGTTGCAGAATGATGATTTATTTAAATGAAAGATGACGCGTTTCACTCCACTAGGGAGCTTGTTCACATAGCGCACTCAGAGCCATTTGGAAATATATATAGTAAAAATAAAGGTGGGACAATACAAAAAAGGTGTACAGCGGATCCAGAACGCCTCGGCCAGACGCATCCTCGACATCCCCCAACGCAGCCACATCTCCGGACATCTGAGAGACCTGCACTGGCTCCCCGTCAACAAGAGAATCACCTTCCGTCTCCTCACCCACGCACACAAAGCCCTACATGACCAAGGCCCGAGCTACCTCAACAACCGCATCAACTTCTACGCTCCCAAACGCCACCTCCGATCAGCCAGTCACGCCCTCGCCGCCGTCCCCCGCATCCGAAGAACGACAACAGGAGGAAGGTCCTTCTCCCACCTGGCCGCCAAGACCTGGAACTCCCTCCCTCCCGACCTGCGCCTGACCCAAGACCACCTTTCCTTCAGGAAGAAGCTCAAGACCTGGCTGTTCGAGCAGTAGCAGCACCCCCCCCCCCCCCCCAAGCGCCTTGAGACCCTCCGGGTAAGTAGTGCGCTCTATAAATGTCCATGATTGATTGATTGATACACGCCCTCTCTGCATTTCATGATGGAAATAGTGGATAGACTAACTACAATGCATGTGCAAAAACATAGAGAAAGACAGACTGGTGTTCACAAGATAAATATGCAATTCATGTGTTGAGAAAGTGAGCAAAAAATAGCAAAGATGGAATTTAAACATAGGATGAACAATTCATTGATCAATGATGTAATCAGATTAATATTGAATCTTTCGTTCGAGAATAAAAACCAAAGGTTTTCTTCTCAACAAAATAATGGCATAGTGCCTTAAATCTAGAAAGTATCAAATATATTCACCATAATTCATTGAAAAACATCACAGGCTATGTTACGACACAGTGACTGAATCCAAAATTGAGCTATGATCACATTATAATACTCAAACTGAAATCTCTTGTCTGTCTGAAAAATATCTAACAAAGAAATGTGGTGGCAAAATACGTGTAAAAAAGCATATCAAATAAGCAAAAAAAAAGTTAAAAATCAATACGTAAAGAAATTCCAAATCTAAAGAAAGCACACAGCGAAGAAGTAATAAGTGGATAACAGTCATAATGCATACTGGTATAAACAACTATAGAAATAGCACAATAGAACACTCTATTTCCAAATCATATTTCATTGTGTATCTATTTACATAATGAACAGATGGGATAGTCACCAGCCGGTGACTAAGATAAAGTCAGTCACACCCAAGAGGCAAACAGTAATGTATAAACAAGATGGTAACCATAAAAGAGGACGCCCTTGGGATAAACATAGACTATAGAAAAGGCATTACAAAGGTCAATTTATAGGAAGTTACTCAGGTCTTCAGTCAGATTGAGACCATTTGGGGCCTTAGTGTCCAAGGACAATATGAGATGTGACTCTTTCTGCCTGAGTAGCTTCATCCGGTCACCTCCACGACTAGGCTGAGGTACCGAGCATAAAACAGTATACTCAAGGTCTTTGAGTTTTTTATCATGTACCGCACGGAAATGCCTGGCTACAGGATAATTACTGTCGCTATTGACAATAGCACGAATGTGCTGGAGAATACGTTGGTGTACAGGGAGCTTAGTGCTCCCGATGTATTCAAGATTGCAAGTGCATCTTAGTTTGTATACAACGAATTCAGACCTGTAGGTAAGGTATTCACGAATGGGTACAGGTGTTGTACTGAAAGCTGTAACATAATGTGTACTGTTTTTGGCGAATGTGCAAGCGCGCAGGAGGTGTACTTATAGAATCCCGCTTTGTACACAAGGCTCTTTTTAAGCGGACCTTCTGGCATTGGCCTGTCTAGAGCATCACGCATAGAGGGCGCCCTTCTGAATGTTATGGTCGGTGTTTTGGGAAGTAATGGTCCAAGAATGACATCAGTCAAAATTATGGGCCATTCTCTGCAGACGATACGTCTGATCTTACGTTCCTGTATACTGAAACTGGTTATGAGTCTCACAGTACATTCGGAGGTAGGAATATTGGAAACCTTAGGAGCAAGGAGTGTGTCACGTTCTATTGAGCATGCTTTCTGAAGGGCTTGTTCTAAAATTTGATTAGAATAGCCTCTATTGAGGAAGCGCTGTTTGGACTCTTTGAGACAATCATCAAGTGACTCTTTGTCACTACAAATCCTGCAGATACGAATAAACTCCCCATAGGGGATGCTGCTGATGGTGTGAGCAGGATGAGCACTCTGAGCATGCAAAATTGCATTGCCTGCTGTGGACTTGCGATGAACCCGGGTTTCAATTTTGTTATTTTTAATGAAAACTCGGACATCCAAGAATTCTGCTGCATCAATTGTGATGGTGGATGTAAATTTGAGGTTCAATTCATTAGTATTTATATCCATCACAAATGCATTAGCTTCCACCACTGTACCCCTCCAAATTATACAAACATCGTCGATAAAACGCCAATAGTTGACAATATTGGGTGACCATCGTTGGTGCGTGGTCCTGAGCTCGTGTTCCTCCCACCAGCCCACATGCTAGCATGAGTAGCTGGGGGAGAAACACAAGCCCATCGCCATACCACGCAACTGCTGGTATATCTGGCCCTGAAAACGGAAAAAGTTTATATATCCTCTGTCGAAATGTGTAACAGAGGAAAGGTTGAATAAAGAACACCTACCTGCCAAATCCGCTGGGTCCGTGTATCTCATTTTGCCTGCCTGGGAAGTGATGATATAATGCTTACTTGATATATATATATGATATATGATATATGATATATGATGATACAATTTTGTTTCTTGTATTCTGTGTTGCTGCTACTGAGTTCGTGGTATGCTTCATGCTATTTAGATTGAATTTCTTCAGAAGATTCGGACTCATTTTGGTGATTTTGTATTTCTACAATATGCTTTTGAGACTCATGCATATCAGTTTGTTTGTAATAAACAAACGTATAATTATTTATTTGCTTGAGTCTTATGTAACCTAATGCGTTACACGGTTAATAAAATTAAGACTAATGTTTAACTCCTTCTTACATCACAAGCTACAACAAGGATTTATCAACCGAAGAAGAAGAATTTGTTGAAGGGCACAGAGCTCCATCAGATGGTAGCATAGTGAGGGTGGTTTATACTTGAAGTAGAGGGAGATAGAAAGTTTACTTTAGATTAGTAAAAGCCTCAATCTGAGTCCTTAGAGCCCTTAGAGGTCCAGCGGTAGTAACGGCAGTGGAGTGAGTATTAATAGGGTCCTGTGCTGCAGTGGTGTGTATTTAGATTGAGGGGTGTATGAAAACAGTATGATGTCTGGAGGAGATTGTTTGAATGATGTGTGAGTGTGGTTATTGTTGAAGACAAGTTGCTACCAGGTTGATGTGGCCTAAGATCCCTGGATAATAAACGCGATAGAAGACACAATATTGTAATTGTCTGCTAAGTCCATCCACCATCATGATGAGCCCCTAAGATCCCCTTCTTATACTCACTACTCCCAAATAAGCAATCCACCACCTACATAGAGCTCCTCACAATACTAAAATAATACACCGACAACTACTTTCCACAAAAAATAATCATTGACTTTCAATGAGCAATGATTCAGTACATTTTAAAAATATACCCACACACTGCAATATGAGGTTGCTATTACCACTTCAACCAGAGTATCTGGAGGCACCTACAAAAATCTACTCTAAGGGCCTGATTCCGATCTCGGGTGGAAGGGCTCTGATTTGGATTTGGGTTTAGCTAAACTGATCCAGAGCCCTTATTTCTGACCGACTCAATCCCAATTCCGAACGACCAAGTACGATGCCTGGAAACCCTTAGCGCTGACCGAATGGTTTCGGTAAGGCATACGGAGAGATGGAGCGCTCCGGTGCCGAATTGTACAGTTTTATGCAGTAGGTTTTCCAAGCGAGCAAGTATGAGGAGCAATTCGGACAGCCTTTATGGTTCCTTTTGCCTGGATCAAAAAGGCTGCCTGAATCGATCTTTGGGGGCCCATAGCTGGCTTTCCTTCACCAGGGCCCTCCGACACATGCACGTGGGGATACCCATGGGTCCCCCCTTTCAGACAACGCACAGTGTGGCAGGCACCAAGGGGTGCCCAACATAGAGATCACAATGATCCCCAAATACCCCTTTTGGCAATGGAAGCCTGTGTTCGCCTTCGGTACACAGGCTCCCATTGTAGTCAATGGGAGTCCAACAAAATTGTATCCGGATGCATTCAAATGTATTGTACTTGTTCTTTCGGACTCCCCTGACATGAGTCGTACGGAAAGCATTCTGGACACCAGTTGTGCAGTTTGCTTTCTGAACAACGAGATTGGAATCGGGGCTTAAGTGTAGATTATGCCAGCAATAGCAACGCTGCCTACCAAATAAAGAAATTAATAGCCCTGGCATATGTAACAACAACTGAAGTAGTCAACCATTATAACATACTTCTTGAAAGCCCTTTCTATCAAGTAAACTAAACTAACTCCCTTTGAAAACACTTGGGTGGGAAGGCTACAAAGGTCAGGGTACCGTAGACAACCAAAGTTCCAAGTTCCCTAGTGGAACATCTACAATAGCACTCTAGCTCAGAAAGCTAAAACTAACAATGCAGTGGAAGGTTGGCATAATACCTTCCAAGCCACAATAGGAAGAGGACAACCAAACCTACACAAACTAATAGAAGCTATCAAAAAAAAGAAGAGAGCTATCAAGAGCTAAGACTAGAGCAATCCCTAACTAAAATCGACCCTAAACAGAATAAGCAAACAAAAACAATGTATGAATACCTCCAACACAAACTCGACTGTTTCCAAACACCAAAGGGCTAGAATACCTAGACAAGGTTGCCAAATTTATACTTTAAACAAAAAACAATGCTAAACATCATAAGCATTTTAAAAGCACAAAACATTTAAACAACATAATTCTACTCTTTTTTAAATTAATAATTATAATTGTGACATTGAAACTTTTAAACAAACACAGAAATATAAGACGTAATTTTATTATTAATATAAAAAAGAAACAAACAAACCAATGTAACGAAACAAAATTCCCACCCATAATAATCAAAAATAAAAAAATCCGTAGTAGATAAATTAAAAATGCCACAAAAAAGCCAAAAACACAACTAGAGAAAAGGTTCCAGCAATGCAATCCTCTCAATAACGAAACCCTCAAACACCCCAAAATTAGTTTTAAAAAATGCAAAAATTGAACTGTTGAAAAATGGCTCCAACAACGCAATCCTCTCAATAAAGAAACCCTCAAAACCCTGACTAGTAGCTTAAAAAAAACACCCCAACAAAGCCGAAAAAAAACCCAACACATTTTCCTTTAAAAAAATAAATAAATGCATCTTTAGCACCATCTGTTCATGAAATGGAAAACCTGTAGGGAAAAATAAAGAAAACCCTCCCATAATAATATGTACAAATCCACACGCATTAATATCTACATTAAATACAAAATAACATAATTCAACAACACATAAATAACACTCTACTTCTATCCATCACTATGTCAAACACATAAAATATTAAACTACTAAAACAACACCTAACTACACCAAAAATGAACCAATAACGTATTACCAAATCTAATTACACTACTACTACCTCCTCCTACCCTAAAACTACCTTAAAAGTAAATTAAAATAAACTTACCTTAACTGACGAAACAAAGCTCCTACCCGCGCGGTTCCGTCTTCCAAAATGAAGTAAAAACGAAACAAATAGACAGAAAAGTGAGTAAATGAGAAAAAAATGGCCGGGTACTAAAAACCTAAAAAAGACTGACTCCCCATAGAGTAGAATGGAGAAATAATATAATAATACTCAAAATTAAATGTATATTTTTATTTCTAGTAATTTTTTTTACAAATGTTCAGAAACTATACAAAAATTTGTAAAATATACATTAAGGGGCTCATTAGGATGGCGGGCGACGGCACATCTGCGGTGCTGGCGGAAAATGAGTTTTCCACACGCCATCAGCGGTCCACGCAGCCGCTATATTACAATGGGCAAACATAGCCCATTTTCTGTCCGCCGTGGTGCGACGTGAACCACCATGAAAATGTGCCAGCCACCGCAGAGGTTCGAGCCAATAGAGACCCACCGCCGTGCGTAATGACATCCCGTCCGCTGTACAAATCAGGATGCCCCAAACAGCCCATCACACCGCAGCTGAGAAACCACTCAACCAGAGACGGTGGAAGCACAACAGTGAAGCTCCAAACCAGAATGCTGGTCCCCTCCTCCCTGTTTCGACCACAATGGATCCAGCTCTACAAGCCTTTCCAGTGCTGTACCTGTACCAGTATCAGCAAATAATGGACTGTCGCAGACAACGCCGCAGGTACGCAATCACACAACTCTGCACACAAACACAACACACACCTCCTGTGCTGACATACAGTTCCTATCCACATCAGACACTCAGGAACACATCCCCAAGGGTACCCACACATGACCTACCTTAAGGAAAATCAACACACTGCATCTGGGTCACCCATCAACCGCGAAAGCACCACAATGTCCTGTCACATCACCGCAGTGGTGCAGCCGCAGGAAAACCTGCGCACAATGTAGTAGGCAGGGCTGGCACCAGGCAGGGGCTGTCCACAAAGATTTACAGGGCCCACTTCCACTCTTCACACACTACTATTCCCACACCCATTTGGGGACATGTTGTGTGCTCCTCCTGTGCCCCCTGCACATTTCATCTTTCAGGTGTGCCAAGACCCTGTACCTCACACACCAAACAACCAGGGAGCCTTTCTTTGAAGCTGGGGGTGAAGAGGAACACCCTGCACAGAATCTCAGGGGCGTGGCATCCCTCCTTCTTACACCTACCTCCCACTCATGTCAAGGAAACTGAGTTGAATCACAAAATGAAGACTCACACTGCATATGAACATCCACTGAACTGTCCACACTGCCTGTCAAATCACTCAGACACACCCACAATCGCACACAACCACATACACATACCAGATATCATCAGCAATGGAGGACAAGAAATGGGCTAGCAAAAAGTGAAGTGGACAGTCCTGGAAAGCCATGGAAGAAGCCACAGAGCATGTGTGCATCACATGCAACAGAAGGACCCGATCACACCACCCTTAGGCCATCAATTAGACATGGGTGGCACAGTGAGTGAAATTAAACGAAAGTGACCTCTGTGCAACAACTCAGGGAGACATCAAGGCAAGCCATGCATAGGCACAGGAATGATAGGAAGTGTCTGAGGTCAAACAGTGATCAGCCATACATCTGTCTCAACCTACTTGACATGTGTATGTCAGCAGCACAACACAGATGGGCCATTGTCACACTCCCTGACTGTCAAAACCTAGTTGGACCTTCACGCATACCCCTCCCCTACCCAGCTCACACCTGCAGCACTCAACACCAGTTTTCAACACACATAGTGGTGCAAATGATGTTCTGTGAATTCACTGACAATCATTCACACACCCTGGGGTGAATCTACAAATGTCAAACTCACACTCAGGGATACCTGAACCAATGCTGACACAAAAACAATATCCAAACACAAATCTCACAAACAACATACACAGAAGTCCAACAAGCCCAGCCATGTGCAGCCAAACAGTGGAAAGGCAATGTGACCCAAGACAGAACAGGAGTACACCATTGTCACTCAGTGCCAATGCACAGACACCATACCCCAATACCAACAAGAATTACATCATCTCAAAACAATCATGAATCTAAACTGGGACCAATGGGACAATAAGCTAACACAGACAGAGACACCACACCAAGCATCAAGTCGACATGGTGGCATAGTTTACCACAAGCATGCACATGCACAATACAGACAAGTGACAGGTCAAATATAGGAGGACATAGCACCATTCTGCACCCAAAACAAGCCCATTAACAGGAATACACCTTGCTGCATGCGACAGACACACAAGTAATGCACACTACACTTGCAAAACACATCAGAATGTATCACAATGCACAAAGTACTCATACACAATGTCATGCAAATAGAACATCACACACACTGAGCATCTGTCAGCACAAAGAGTCAACACAGCCCAAACACTGCATAATTCCACAACAAAAACAGATGCACATACCAATCCATCACATTGCAAACTCAGTTGGACATCAGGGAGATGCACACCAGGCAAGTATGAGTCAAGATAAACTCACAGCACTGCATGCAGGACAAGCAGTGTGTGCACACCAACCAAATCAGTAGCACACACATCTCTGTGCCACAACATATACTCCAACAGAATAAATCAGCACAGCACACAGACAACATCACGCTCAGGAAGGGTAGCAGTACTTCAGCACACACACATACTGCTTACCCAACAACCACATATGCACAGCAGAGTGACACCCAGGTGAAAACAACATGACCAAAGGACTGTGCAGCACAAACAATTGCACTGCACATGAGCAACCATGACTGCAAACCAGTACAAGAAATCACACCTAACTGTGCCGCAGCAGTATCTGACCGAACACCTCTCCTACCATAAAAAGCATTACCTGATGTTGCTACGTATGGGATCATTCCCCTCAAAGGATTTTACCCCAAAATGGAAATTTACATGGCCATCTAAGGAATGCCGTCTCTGTTATCAAGTGGAGGAGTCACTATTACACTTTAATATGCATATGCCCTTTCCTACTGAAAATCAGTGAATCCATTCTTCTGGAGTTTTTTCGGATTGAACAAATAATAACTTGCAGAGCTGCAGTCATGAGGTGTCTTGGAGGGCTTTCGATTCCCCTCTCCTGCAGTGCCATAAAACTCTGGAAAGTAGCTGCTAAGGAACTGGAAAAATTGATTCAAGCAAACCAGTTAACAAATGACCTACTGGCCGGCATTTTTGGTAAAAAATGTATTTAATTACTTGTCAGCTTTTTAACTGTGGTCACATCTCACACTTCTCATGTTTTAAAAAAATGCTCATTTAATGTATTGTGTTTTATGATGGTTTGCCATCCTTGTACAATTTTTTAACGAATCAATAAAAGTATACTTGACTTGACTTGACTCACACATAACTAATTGGGAAACTGTCCTGAGTGGCACATTGGTCCTGTGCACAGATCAGCACCACAAAGCATAGTGTAACAAAAGAAGTGGTGGGGAGGCTCATACGCTGGCAACTCAAGGGGCAGTTGACATGACATTGAGGTGGTGTGTATGTCATTAGGGGATAGGTTAGGAGTGTACAGTACACAAACACATAGAGGAGTTACAATGCATAGGCATCAGAAGCACATATAGGGGATGGCATGACTCCACATCGCACACACCATACTAGAGCCAAAAATGGGTCAAGTGACTGCAATGCGTGAGAAAACTCACCTACAATGTCAGTGTGGCTGAGAAGGTCTTTTTCAAACAGTAACAAGACTCATCGCTGATCAACAAAACACAACACAGACTTGGCAGTCACACACTCTGCATACTCACATCTGGCAGCAACAACACATAGGTGTCCCCCAGGAGTGCCAGGACACACCAAAACACAGCACAGTGCACAACCTACAACTCCTACATGTGCCCACAATCTGAAGCACGTGGCTGACAATTCAAACAAACAGGCACTCAGCTTCTGGGTCATGCATGTGTGCAGGTGGCATTGCAAGGGCACACACAAATCAACCCTTCACACTTCATGAGCACTCAAGAGCACACATTCAAATGTACCCATGTGACTAGGAAGACAAGCCATCACAAGATGAACATACATCAATACTTCTGTTTTCACATCAAGAAATACCACACAGACATTATGGACCCTGGCCAGCCCACATGTAATCATGTGGATAGTAGTCCCCTCTGTGCTGCTAGTGCATCCTAACATGACGTGTACAATTTTGCAAACATGTCCATAGAATGATTAGGATAACAGTAGATCATCACAAACAGCCATCATTGCACCCTCAAGCCTCAGAGTCAGGAAGAACTAAAGTGCCTGTCACCTCTGGCAACTCTGAAAAAGTAAAAAAAGCAATTGGCAATGTAAAGTGGCATAAAGAGCATGTGTTACATGAAACCATTCCCATACAGAAAACCTTTTATTTACCAAGGACACTGACAAAGCAGACAGCAGGAGTAACTGTCTTCATTATATGTCACTAAGATAGGCATCAAAATTGACAAGAGCAAGGCCAGTGGCCAGTCCATAGTTCAAAGGAGGTACATGCGTGCATGAGCACCTGCACAGGAAATGGGCATTCAAATTACAAACAGCAAAGCCAGTGGCTAGTCCATAGTGCAAAGGAGGGACATCTGTGCATGAGAACCTGCACAGGGAATGAGCATCCAAATTACAAACAGCAAGGCCAGTGGCTATGTCCATAGTGCAAAGGAGGGACATGTGTGCATGAGAACCTGCACAGGGAATGGGTGACATCGTACACTGCCATGGTCAGCAACACAGCTAGGGCACTGCTGTGGTGGAGATAGGTTTGGGAGGGGGACTTTGCCTCAGACTTGGCTGTCAGTCGAACTGGGAGGTGGCTGTTTGGCACTCCCAGTTGGAGGACTGGACCCAGGAGAGAGAGTAATAGCTGAGGTAGAGGCATCAGTGGCTTTGGTAGCCGGAGGGCTGCTTGGACCGGGTGGCGTGGTGGCTTTTGGAGGCAGAGACATGCTGCCCTGAGACACAGTGTGCGATGGTGAATGTGGAGGGCTGCCTCTGCACTTCTTGGGGATTCAATAGCCAGAAACCATCTTGGGTGGAGTGTAGGGCTGGGCGTAGTTCGCGAAGTAGCGCTACGTGTAGCTACGCGAAGTGCACTTCGCACTATCCGAACTGCGTAGTACTCTGTTCGCACTGTGCAAGATGCCGTTTTCAATAATTGCACAGTGCGGACAAGCATCCGGCACAGTGCAATCATTGAAGATTTTTACTTGAGCGGCAGCTTTCTCAATGCAGACTGGTAGTTTCTCATCGCGAGCGGTCACGAGCAAACGCGACCACTCGCAATGAGAAACCTGACCTCCCCGCGTTGAGAATCTCGCTGGGAGGTTTATTTTCCATGCTCGCGATCGGCAACTTGATGTTGCTGATCGTGAATGAGGAAAAAGTCTCATCGGGATGTCATTTTGCTTGCTTGCGGTCACTAACTTGACGTTGAGGACTGAGAAACTGAACTCAGACAAGACGGAAGTCCTCATCCTGGGTTCATCCCCCTCCACCTGGGACGACTCCTGGTGGCCCCCTGCCCTGGGCACCACCCCCAAGCCAACGGACCATGCACAAAACCTGGGCTTCATCCTGGACTCCTCCCTCTCGATGACCTAACAATTTAACGCTGTTTTGTCATCCTGTTTCAACACCCTGCGCATGCTCCATAAGATCTTCCAATGGATTCCCACCGAAACTAGGAAGACGGTAACCCAGGCACTCGTCACCAGCCGACTGGACTACGGGAACACCCTCTACGCGGGAACCACAGCCAACCTACAGAAAAGACTCCAGCGCATACAGAACACCTCTGCACGACTCGTCCTGGACATCCCCCGCCACAACCACATCTCCGCCCACCTAAGAGACCTGCACTGGCTCCCAGTCAGCAAGAGGATCACGTTCAGACTCCTCACCCACGCACACAAAGCTCTCCACGACCTGGGCCCCAAGTACCTCAACAACCGCCTCACCTTCTACATACCCACCTGCCAGCTGCGATCGACCAACCTCGCCCTCGCCACCGTACCACGCATTCGCAGAGCCACCGCCGGAGGAAGATCCTTTTCCTACCTGACGGCCAAGACATGGAACTCCCTCTCCATCCACCTATGGCTGACCCAAGACCATCTCTCCTTCAGGAAGCAACTCAAGACCTGGCTTTTCGAGCAGTAACGGACCCCTCCCCCCCAGCGCCTTGAGACCCTAACGGGTGAGTAGCGCGCTATATATATCCGATTGATTGATTGATTGATTGACCGCGAGTAAGCAAAAAATGACCGCTGCACTACGCTATGCTATGCATGTTTGCTCTGTTCTACGTGCAGTTCATGTAGTGCGAAGTAGCGCAAACTTTGAAAACTACACAAGCATAGCATAATGCTATGCCCAGGGTTAGTGGAGTGGGAAGTGGGATGGGCACAATAGGCACACTCTCCACCAAAGGTGCATCAGGTGGGTAAACAACCTTTACAACAAAACTTTTACAACGCACTACCATTACAACGCGGTCATTACAGCGCAAAATATTACAACGCATTGCGCTGGGGGGCGCTCTAGGATAGGGAATAGGTTAATTTACTATCCAATAACCTTCCCTAGTGTCCACGGGGACTGGAGTTGGAATAGTAAATTAAACTATTCACTATCCAACACTCAAAAGCACTATGCGTTGTAATGGATTGTGATGTAAAAACCGCGTTGTAAAGGCAGGCGTTGTAATAGCCTGTGTTGTAATGTCATACATCCATCAGGTGCAAGTGGTGGCCCACTCTCTGGGGATCTGCTGGATCTGGCAGTACGCTTGGCCTGGCCTTGCCTTTTCCCATCCATCCGCTGTTGACCAGGTGAACCCCCCACAGTGCCCTCCTGTCCAAGCTTCACTGGGGTGTGGATAGGAGTTGAGATTGTGGGTGAATCTGCCTTAGAGGGCTTTTTCTGCAGACTCTTAGCAGGCACCAGCTTCACAGCAGGCAGGACAACTATTTGCCTTTCTTTGGGAGACACCTTTAGGCTGGGAGTGTCCTTGGATGAGGCTGATTTTGATGCATATGAGCCTGAGGCCTGCTTCCTGGCTTGATGCCTCCGAGTGTCACCTGTAGGGCTTTTGCCTTTGTGCTCCTGTCTGACTTTTGTTTGTTTTGCCGATGGTGTCTGTGCTCTGGCCCGCTTGGGGTGCTGCTGTTGTGTGCTGCGTGTGGTGTAGATGGAGCCTGTGGGCCGTGGTGTGTGGTTACTCTCGTCAGATGTAGCCACTGGCAGGGGAGTTTCCAAAGGAACTGGAGCTGGACTCTGAGACTGTGACAGCTGAATGGCTGCCGTCACTGTGGAGGACAAAGACTGGACAGTTCTGTGTAGCCCACCCATATCTGAATGAATGCCCTCCATGAAGTCAACTACCTGTGCCAATTTCTTGTCATGGTCCTGGAAGGCATTCAGGAGATGTGTCTGACGCACACACAGCTGGCACAAAAGGTCCACAGCCTTAACACTGAGGACAGCTGGGGAGAAAGGGGCAGGGGCAGCTGTGCCTGGGGGTAAGGACACTCTTCCCTTACTACTGGTGCGAGCAAGGGCAGCACTAGTGTTAGTAGCTGGGAGGGTGGGCACTGGATGATGTGTGGTAGAAGAGGAGGCAGATTTCCAACTCCCTGTGCCCTCCAACATCGAGGAGTCCCCGCTGGTGTCAGATGACGTTGAGGTTGGTGTTTCTGGGCGTGATTCATCAAGGGCACACCTGTCCCTCTCCGAGGCACTGGTCGCATTAGTGTCAGTGAGCTCATGTGTAACAATCGTACACGATGCTTTACCACTAGTGTCCGTCCCATGTTCTTCTGTACCCTCGGTAGATGCTGCAAGAGACAGAGACGTAGGTAAGTTTAGTGCCATATACACAAACATCATATGCAAGCAAAGCGCAAAACAAGATGATGATACCCCCATGTTGCACACCACCCTGTACTGTCTGCTTGTGCTACCTTTATGCAATTAATTCTCAGAAGATGCATGGAAACATGCATAGTTTATATGAATGACCCGTGTGACGTTGACACAGCCAAATAGCTTGCCCGTGCCTCCGTGTAACATGACATACAGATCCCTGTGAGCATACCTAGGTCCGTGTAGGTAAAAAATATATACATCTCAACATGCTGTCACAGTCGCATATGGAGTCACTATGAGGGGACAACAGAGATAGAGACACCTAAATGTCATTTTGCAATGGCTGTGAGCTCCTGCCATCCACCATGTTGTGCTTTGGTGCACACCTACAGTTGCACATTGGTGTCAGTTGTGTAGTTCTCACAATTTCAAGGTCAGGCACTGCACAGGTCGACAAAAGTACACTTAGCTGAGGCACACTGCTGTTCACTGCCAGGGGATGTCCATGACTCCCCCAATGCAGCCAATGGCATAAGACCACAACTCTGCATGCAATGTCAAGGGCCATAACATTAAAGACATGTAGCGAAATTGCATGACAGCTGCACCCAACACAAAAGCCACTTACAAGCCATTGTATCACACTAGAAAGATCACAGCGCTATGCACTGGCTCAGGGTTGGAATACATGCAGTCACTCACACCCAAAGTCATCCTTCACAGAATACACCTCCCCAACTTTCTACTGATGGCCCCATAAACCTCCGCCCAGCTCTGGCTGTGTAACTGCCAAGATGCGGGCCATTAGTGGTGTCATGTTCCTGCGCACCAGCCTGCCAGTACGAGGGAGCAGCCTCAGCGTCATCTTTGCCACATTTTTGCACAGCCGGTAGATGTCATCCCACCTCTTGTGACTGTTTGTGTGCCGTCGGTTTGAGACACCCATAGCCCCCACCTTGCGTGCAAGGGCCCTCCATACGGCCTTACGCTGGTGGACTTTGAGCTGCAGGCATGGGAGACAAGAGGGGGCAGTTTCAGTGACACTGGGTAATGTACCACTGTGTCTCAGTACAAGAGCATGCACACGCACAGCACAGCTATTCAGATATGTTTAGCAGAGACAATACAGCATGACATGTAGTACATTAGCATGAGATAATCATACCTAAATGCATGCAGGTATGAGCTTGGACACAGTACCACTTTACAGTGCAGCACAGAAAGCAATGTGAAGAAGGCCCACATCTGCGATGCAGTATGTGAGGGAGCAAGATATACATTACATTTTGAATGATGTGTCAAGCCGACCCACTGTGTCCAACACTGCACACCCCTCAATGTCCTTGCCCTGTGAATGGCACACTGTGTCAAGGAGGTCACATTTAGTGGCATGATCTTACAATCCCACACCCTACCGACAAGGTATGTCTTGTGCAATCCACAGGCCTAAGATAGTCCATTGATGAATAGGGTAGCAGACAACCCAAATGTCTCACTCTGTCCATTCAGGGATGGTCCCTGTCAAATTGGGCAGTAACTGTGCAGCCCAGGGGGGCTCACACTACGGTCTAATGTGGGCCATCAGAATTGTCACATGCATGTACAATATGAGAGGCCAAACAGTGCCTACACATGTAACTCAGTACACGTTATGAAGAAAATGGAAGTGGAAGTTTCTTAAGTACAACAATCTGCTGTGTCATAGGTGAATTTCCACTAAAAGTGTTACCCCAAGGCGTTTCACTATTGTGCATAATGCCTACATATCCATGGTGGCAAGATGAAGTTAAGCCCACTTCCATCTGTACCCTCTGGACAAAAAGTCTTTGTAATGTCACAAACGAGCATGTGGAAACCTCATGGACTCAAACATCCATTACCACATGCAATTTCTGTCCTGACTCCCACTTTCCAAAATTGCAGTGTCACTGTATGGCTGCAAAAACACTGCATGTCCTTCCCATCCTGAGCCCGGGAACTATGTAAAATAGGCCTCAATCCCCTTTCCCCTGAAGTCAGAATGCTAGGCAGCGTATCACACAAACACACACTCTCAGGCACATACTGCAGCAGATCAACTTCATGTGTGCACTCCCTGCACCCCCCTACTTTCACTCTGAAACTTTTCCCATGACATCAGGAGCACCATGTAGCCTTCCATACTGTGAGAGCACCTCGTCCACCAGGGCCTCCAGCTCTTCTGTGGTGAAGGGACAGGCCATTATGTTCTCAGTCCTCTCCATCCTTGGGTCCATGAGCCAGGAACAGCAACAGGTGGTGGTGAAGAGTGTCAATCAGCAGTGTCTTGAAACAGTGGAAATTTGCTGCTCTCTCCCACACATATTTATCCCCCTAGGGTTATTTCAGTGGTACTAAGCTGCTGCAATTGGTGTTCCAGGTCAGCTTTTTTCAAATGCGACCAATGAAAGGCCCCGCGGTAGTGGAGCTCGCCTACCCCGATTTTAAAATTGCATTTGGCTGCCACGATTGCGGTTCCCATTGGCTGTATGGGCATTGGCGGTGACACACCGCAGGGGCCAGGCGGTTACTACCGAGATTGTGCATCTTACAATTGCATCCAATGACCAGCCCGCAGTAGCGGAGTATACCTACTGCGATTTTCAAAATTGCATTTGGCTACAGCATTTGCGGTTTCCATTGAATGTATGGGCATGGACATTGGCAGTGACACACCGCAGGGGCCAGACGGTTGCTACAGCGATCATGCATCTTACAATTGCATCCAATGACTGGCCACATTGTCTTGTTAATGTGTGCCCTGCGTGACTACCGCAAGAAGATGTGGCAGGTACAGCAGCTACGTAGAATCTAGCAGGGTGCTGTCTCACAAATGTGCTGTGCTAGCTACTCTCAGATGTTGAAATGTACCTTTTGGGATTCACATAGTCTGAATCTGTTTTGGGGTAATCACTGTGTGAGTACTGGACAAGTGTGCGACTAGTTTAGATCAAGGTGTCCCTACAGCTAAGGCCTCCGCCTGCAAACCCACACATGTCCAGTGACGAGGATAGTGGAGAGAAGAAAGGTGTTGACTTGCGTCAATAGCTCATCAACCGCTACTTCCCTTGAAGGTGAGTGAAAACATACAACGGTGCCATTGTCTACTGATTTTGTTGTTGGTGAAATGGCCTAGGTGAACTTTGTGACTGTTGCCTGTTGTTAGCTCTGTGCTGGCTGATAATGTTTCTGGGACAGGGTAGTTATGCACAGCTACAGGATGTCTATGTCGGTACTGTTGCTCATTGTAATGTGTGCAGATATGAGTACCTTGATGACAAGTGTTGTGTAATGGCTGTGATGCCATCACCTGACAAGTGAATAGTGTTCTCTTGTATTTTCCTAGGTGCCTACATCCTCTCAATGACTCCAAACAATCAGTGCTCCTGGTACATTGTTTACAGAGTCAACATTGTACATCCTGTGATAAACATGGAGCTGACACGAAAACATGGGTGTGTAAGGAGTGTTTATTTACAATGGATATATGTAACAGATAGTGAATATTTACAAAATGGTGAAAAGTGATTCAATGAGTTGTCAGCGATGGTAGATGAGAGAATAGAGTAGTCAGCACATTGATGTGGTGACACAGTCCAACAGATGCATGCCATTAACCTGGCAGTGTAAGTAAGGGCAGTCAACAAAGTCAATGGCAAGGTGAAGAGGGGTGCCATAATGGCTGGCTCCTTGACTGACATTTGTCTGGTGCTTTGCCACATGTTCCTCCCTTGGTTTTCCTTAGACGGCCCCTGGAGCATTTGGCAGGGGGGCTTCTGCTGCGGGCTCAGCGGTGTCTGAGGACTCACCTCTCTCTGAGGCCACAGAAGAGGTGGAGGGACTGTCATCATGCGGGCCACTGGAGGTAGGTTGAGCTGTTGTTGTGGCCACAGGCCTGTCTTTCAGGACACCCAAAAGCTGGCCCAAGAGGTCCATGATTTGGCCCATACATGTGTCTATGAACCTCAGCAGCAGGTGAAGCTTACATGAATCTTCCAGGGCCTGGCCCGTGTGTCCCTGGGCTTGTTCATAAGCAGCAAGGACTTTGGTGTTGTTGGCCAGGGCTTCGGTCCCAGTGTCTGGTAGGTTTTGACACCCACTTGCCCTCCCACCTGTCCTGTTGTCCCGGACCTGTGGCGTCACCACTCTATGTACCTGCTACTCTCCCTGCCCTCCTCAGATTGTGGGGTGGTGTGGGTATCCTCTGAGCCAAGGACAGTGTTGCAGGCAACACTGGTGGTGGAGGCCGCACAGGTCATTGCAGCAGGGGTCAACACAGTCGTTGTTGCTGAGGTGGTGGCGGTGGGGACAGTGGGCTCCTGGGACAGGTTGCACCCTGGCATACCTGATGGGCCGGCTTCTGTCTCCGCATCCGAGGAATCTAGTTAGTCAGCATCAGAGAGTCCATGTTCCCAGGGGGGAGGGGAGACTGGCTCTGCTGGTTGGTGTTCTCATCTGCAGCTGTCAGTTCTTGGTCTCCTGTGGAACAGATGATAAAAGGTCATTGAAGTACACTCCACATGCTTGGTGTTAGATGTTTGGATGTTACATGTTATACAACACCACACAGTTTACATTGATATCACTTTGTATGGCTGCACGGTGCTGAGCATCATGACATGATGTGGGGGAACATACATTACTTGTCCATGTGTACGTTGTCAATATATACCTTGCACCACGTACAGATTGTGTGGTTACAAGGACATGTCGTCATCTAACCACTAACAGCACAACAACTTCATGTGAAGCATCTTTGTTGTTTACTCTCTTGGAAGACATTTCATCTGAACATGAACTAGCCATTGTAATCTCAGGCATACCTTTGTCATATCATGTGCTTTGCTTTCTTTTTCCTACTGACCATGCTTGTTTGGCTTTTATATGGGCCTTGACGCTCTGCCCCCATGGCACTTATAGATGGCATTCCGTGCTGTGCATGATTGTGCCCTGAAATTCATAAACATGTGTTATACTTTGGTTTTGTGACAGTTACATATGCTTAGCTGTCTGCACACTGGAATTAGCTATTTTATCTATGCCAAGTTTGGTGAGATGTGACTGCTGGCGTGGTTATATGGCTCCATGCTTTTTGAGAGAAATGGCAGGGTGCAGGCACTGTCTACCTACCTGTTCTGTGGCACAGTTGAGGGGAATTGCTGACACATGTTTCTGGGTGTGGGAGGAGTTCTCCATCCCACTCAGCTGTGGGACAAGGGGGCTTGGTGGGGGTTGTAGTGCAGTCTTACCACCCACCAACACCCCTCCCTGTTAAGATGGCTACCTAGCTGTGAGTTTGTAGGGAGTACTGCAATAGCTGCCACATGGTTGGAGGTGTGGGGAATGCTCCATCCTGCTCAGCTGTGGGACAAGAGGGCCTGGTGGGAGTTGTAATGCAGTCTTCCCACTCACCAACACCCCTCCCTGTTAAGATGGCTACCTACATGTTACTTTGAAGTGAGGAATGCAATGGCTGACACAAGCTTCTGGCTGGGGGGGTTGGAGTGCTCCATCCTGTTCAGCTGTGGGACAAGGGGGGATGTATGACATTACAACGCATGCTTTTACATCGCATGCCTTTACAACACAAGTATTACAACGCAGTCCATTACAACGCATAGTGCTTTGGGGTGCTGGATAGTGAATAGTTTAATTTACTATTCCAACTCCAGTCCCCGTGGACACTAGGGAAGGGTATTGGATAGTAAATTAACCTATTCCCTATCCTAGAGAGCCCCCCAGAGCAATGCGTTGTAATAGTTTGCGTTGTAATGATTGCAATGTAAAGGCTCTGCAATGTAAAAGTTGCGTTGTAAAGGTTGTTTACCACAAGGGGGCCTGGTGGGAGGGTAGTGCATGTCTCCCCACCCACCAACACCCCTCCCTGTCAAGACCTACCTGTGAGTTTGTATGGAGAACTGCAATGGCTCCCACATGGTTGGAGGTATGGGGAGTGTTCAATTCTACTCGGATGTGTGACAAGGGGGATTGGTGGGGGTGTTAGTGCAGTCTTCCCACCTACCAACACCCCTCCCTGTTAAGATGGCTACCTACCTGTGAGTTTGTATGGAGCACTGCAAATGCTGCCACATGGTTGGGGGTATGTGGAGTGCTCCATCCTGCTCGGCTGTGTGACAAGGGTGTTGGTGGGAGTGGTAGTGAAGTCTTCCTACCCACCAACACCCATCCCTGTTAAGATGGCTACCTACCTGTGAGTTTGTATGGAGCACTGCAATAGCTGCCACATGGTTGGGGGTGTGGGGAGTGCTCCATTCTGCTAAGCTGTGGAACAAGGGGGCATGGTGGGAGTTGTAGTGTAGTCTTCCCACTCACCAACTCCCCTCCCTTGTAAGATGGCTACCTACCTGTTACTTTGAAGTGAGCAATGCAATGGTTGATATATGCTTCTGGCTGGGGGGTGGGTGTGTTCCATCCTGCTCAGCTGTGAGACAAGGGGGGCTGGTGGGAGTGGTAGTGCATGTCTTCCCACCCACCAATACACCTACCTGTGAGTTTGTGAGGAATACTGCAATAGCTGCCACATGGTTGGGATGTCGGGAGTCCTCCATCCTGCTCAGCTCTGGGACAAGGGGGCATGGTGGGAGTTGTAGTGCAGTCTTCCCACCCACCAACACCCCTCCCTGTTAAGATGGCTACCTACCGGTTACTTTGAAGTGAGCAATGCAATGGTTGCCTCATGATTCTGGCTGGGGATGGGAGTGCTCCATCCTGCTCAGATGTGGGACAAGGGGGCCTGGTGGGAGTGGTAGTGCATGTCTTCCCACCCACCAACACCCCTCCCTGTCAAGGTGGCTACCTACCAGTGAGTTTGTAGGGAGCACTGCAATAGCTGTCACATGGTTGTGGGTGTGGAGAGTGCTCCATCCTTCTCAGATATGGGACAAGAGGGCCTGGTGGGAGTTATAGTACAGTTTCCCCACCCACCAACACCTCTCCCAGTTAAGATGGTTACCTAACTGTGAGTTTGGTTGTTGAACTACAATGGCTGACAGATGCTTCTGGATGGGGTGGAAGTGCTCCATCCTGCTCAGCTGTGGGACATGGGTGCCTGGTGGGAGTTGTGGTACTGGCTGCCTATCCACATACACCCCTCCCTGTTAAGATTAATGGCTCCCTGTGAAGCAGAGGGAGGGAATAGTTACACATGGCTCTTGGGTGGGGGGAGTATTCCATCCTGCTAAGCTGTGGGACAGGCGGCCTGATGGGGGTTGTAGTGCTTGCTGCCTGTACACATGCAACCCAGGGAATGTTGCTAGCTACCTTTGGGGTGAATGAGAGGGAGTGAATGTTGTATCTGTGAGACAAGTGTTAGGGAGTTTGCGGTGCACATGAATGGAATAGGGCCTAGGATGTGTAGCTTTGTAGTTGTTGCAAGACAGTACATAGCAGTGTGATGGTAGACATTTGTTTGTATTTACCAGCCTCCACTCCCGATCTCTGGATGCAGTATGGCAAGCACCTTCTCCTCCCATGCAGTGAATGTTCTTGGTAGAATGGGAGAGCCACTGCTAGTCATCTGAGCCAGCTGATGGTCTTGCTGTTCCTCTCTTTCACCTGCCTCTTGAGGTCATGCCACTGCTTCATGATCTCCTTCTTGGAGCGCAGGGTGGTCCCTACTGAACTGACTTTATTGTCTGTCCTTTCCAAAGTTGTGTCCTGATGGCTAATGGTGTCTATTGGACCAGTTCACCCAACAATTGTGGTTCTACTCTAATTATCTCATCTACCATGACTGACAACTCATTGTCAGTGAATTTGGGCATTTTCTTTTGCACCATGGTGTGTGATGTGCAAATGGTTTGAGGTGCAGGTGTGAGGGTGATGGAGGTGATGTAAGTGGGGTGTGTGTTGTTGTGCTGGTGAGATGTGTAGTGACTTGCCTCTCCTTTGTGCTGTCGGGTTTAGTTCCTTCAAGGCTGGAGTATTGGAAAGGATTCTGGTCAGGGAAGGGGCTGGTTTTATACTCAGCTATGGGGGGGTGTCAAAATGTATTGCTGTCAAGGGTGTTGTGGCGGTTGTCCTGGGATTTGTATTTTTTAGGTCACCATGACGGGGTGTCCTTGGGGTGTGTTGGCTGTTTTTGGGGGTTGAGCTAGTTTGATGTATACACTTGGTGGCCTTGTTGTGTGATTTGTTTGCAGACAGCCATAATAGTTGCAGAGTGGCCGCGTCGGTGGGTATGCAACAACCCTTCCGCCTGCTCTCCCATTCATCACTGTTAGCGATCGCGGTGGTCGGAAACAGCGGATCGTTCCACTGTCACCTCAATGGTATCCTAATTATGCGTGCGGTCAATCTGCTGGCCTTGCGGCAGGTTTGGGTTTTTCTGCTGCGAATCCGACAACCGCGGAGAGATTTTCACCTGCTCTTGCCCACTACCGGTGGTCTTTTGTGGCATCGTTCCGCTGCGGTCGTTTTTTTTTGGCGGTTGATCCTAATCTGACCGCCGGATTTCCCGCGGTGCCTGCGGACGGTTAATTTCCACTACCATGGCGGTCGGAATGGTTTTCCGGCAGCCATCTTATTCAACCCCAAAATATTATATTACCGATTTTTTTTTTTTTTAATAATCAATATATCATTAAATGCATGTATGTTTCATGTATTGTAAATGTGCAACCAATATAAAAATGTTTAATCAAAAAATATATGATAAAACATATATTTGTTTAAAATATTGTAAATTATTTATTGTATTAGATATAATTTTATTAAAATAATATTCAATATACTAAACAATAAAATGTACAAAATATAAACTCACAAATATATATTATATAATTTTACAAAAAATAAAATTATATAAAATGTGTTAAAACGTAAAAAGAAATGTATACAAATGTTAACTTTTTGTCATGAAAAACAATAAACAATAAAAATTGTTCATAATTTAGGAACTAAAAATATATTTACCTTCCAATTACATGAAAATACTTTACAAAAAATTACCATTTTTCAAAACTGTTCAAAAATATGTATTTAAAAAGATATTTTTACTTTTGCGATTGTACACGAAAAATGTATGTTAAAAATATATTATACTTTATAATAAAACCAGAGTAACATAAACATTTCTGATTCATGTTTTTAACTCCACGCGGTGCGGGAGTTTTAATGAGTGGGTGGGGTCACGTCGGCCAACAGACATGCGCAGCACTATCCAGGTAGTGCTCGGGACAGCCGTTGGCCGACGCACTCAGGGAAAGGGTTAATATTGTGAAACACCCCTATTACAAAACCAAATGAAAACCATTTAATTGTGAACCAAAAAAAATCATGTGTTTGCGAAGAAAAATGTTCACAATAAAAACTAACATATGTCTCCTTTCTTATTTCAATGTACATATAAACTCTAAAAATAAATACATATTTAACAATAAAAAATTACTATTCCTAACTCCAAAATCAACTAAACTCAGGGAAAGTACTGGATAAGAAAACATAATAAATTACAATTCCAACTCCAAAACAAAGTAAACTCAGGGAAAATGCTAGATAATAAACCATGACAAATTACTATTCCAACTCCAAAACCAACTAAACTCAGAGAAAGTGCTGGATAATAAACCATAATAAATTACTATTCCAACTTCAAAAACAACAAAACTCAAGGAAAGTGCTGGATAATAAACCCAAACAATTTACTATTCCAACTTCAGAACCAACTAAATTCAGGGAAAGTGCTGGATAATAAACCCCCTAAAAATACTATTCCAGTCCAAAACCAACAAGATTCAGGGAATGTGCTGGATAATAAACCCAAAAAAGTACCATTCCAACTCCAAAAGCAACTGAACTCAGGGAAAGTGATGGATAATAAACCATAATAAATTACTATTCCAACTCCAAACCAAAGTAAACTCAGGGAAAGTGCTGGATAATAAACCATACTAAATTACAATTCCACTACAAAACCAACTAAACTTAGGGAGAGTGCTGGATAAAAAACCATTATAAATTACTATTCCAACTCCAAAACCGACTAAACTCTGGGAAAGTGCTTGATAATAAACCATAATAAATTACTATTCCAACTCCAAAACCAACTAAGCTCAGGGAAAGTGCTGGATAATAAACTACAATAAATTACTATTCCAACTCTAAAACCAACTAAAACCAGGGAAAATACTGGATAATAAACCATAATAAATTACTATTCCAACTCCATAACCAACTAAACTCAGGGAAAGTACTAGATACTAAACGCAAAAATATTTCCTATTCCTAAATCCAAAACAAAAAAGAAAAGAAAAATGCTAATTAATGAAAAAATGACAAATATTGAAAAATAAATAATTATTTCAAACCCACATTTTCTTTTTATATAAAAATTTACATTTTGTTTTTAAAAGTAGAAATTTAACACCATTTTTAAAAAAAATATTCACAAAAATATGTAAAATAATAAAAAACAAATGCATTTTTTAAATTATAATTATTTAAAAAATTATATTTAGGAATTTGAAACACCCCTTCTCAAAAGAATAAACAATATAAATATTAAAATCGAAATTACAAGTAAATGTGAATATTTAAAAATTCTAAATTATCCAAGTGTGTCACTTTTTTAAGTAAAAAATAATTTAACTATTCATATATATGTTTTTAATTGTTTGTAATAAAAAAAATCTAAAATTTAGTACACAATTTACATACAAATATTAGCACCCCAAAAAAATTCATATGTTTTTAAAATGTAAAAATTTACATTTGTTTTGTTACAATTATTTAAATATTTAAAAAAAATTATTACAAATTTATTTTTGACCAACGTTCTTAAATTATTCCCCTATAAACCCAACATTCTGCTACTTAGAGGGTGATTGCAATGGAGGAAGGCCCACCACTGCCAGCAGTGCAGTGGGGGGCCTTCCGCTATCAGACAGCAATTTTCCCCCACCACAGTACGATGGCAGGGGGTATCGCTTTCTGACCGCGGCAGACACAAAGACCGCCCGCTATGCTTCCAGCACAGGCAATCGTACTGATTGCCTGGCCGAGCAGTCAGCATGCCTAAAATGGTTGCGTCCGCCAGATTACGATGCTGGCCGCTGCCCGCCTTTCCATGGCGGGTAAACCGCCATGTAAAGGCTGGTGGAGAATGCATTCGGGGCCCCGTTGTGGGCCCCCGTTGTGTTGGGGGGAGGTGATGGTGCACACATGGTACCCCCCCACATTTCCATGCACTAAATGGCAGGCACCATGTGGTGCCTGCCACGTGGTGCAGGGAATCACACTACATACATTTTTAACATTGCAATGGTAAAGATGAAAGATGTGACCGCCATGGTGGTGAGCGCATCATAATACGTGGTGCGGACCGCTGCCTTACAGGCGGGGGGTCCTAGGACCGCACAATGGCGGGCAGACTCAAGTCCGCCTGCCATCGTAATCACCCCCTAAATCTTTACATACAAAAAATTAAATCTACAATAAATGTTTTTAAAGTACTCCCCATCTTTATCCCCTATAAACCCAACATCTTGTGCCTAACATTTTACAAAACTTGAAAACGTATTTAAATTTTACTCAATTTTTTTTCATTTACTCCCCACCCTTATCCCCTATAAACCCAACATCCTCAAGCTCCAAAAATTTATTAAAAAACAAGATAAACAACATTTTAACAGTCTGTCTGATGGACAGTAACACTTCTCAACACTCTAATCACACTTTTACATAGTAGGACTCTACAGCACCACTGCAGAGAGCAAGACATTATTCATGTATTATAATGACTAACTACTGCTCATCTCACCTGTGACCTGCAACTTAAAAGGCACTGGCAGGTACAGCTGAAAGGTGCTGGCAAATTGGTCCTATCGCAGATGCAGGTCCAGTTTACATTGCACATGACATAATACAGTCTCCCACCTGCCCTGCCCCATTCAATTCCCCAACCTGCGGACCACCCAGCAAAGCTTGCAGCACAGCATGCACTCATGTAATGTTAGGCTGGTCACAGCAGGTCATTCACTATTGTGTGGTGCCTAATCTTCTGTACAGGCAGGGTGGGCATCTAAGATTAAGTTTGGCCTGTAGTGCTACCCAGTGAGTTTCTCCCTTTATGAAGCCACTGCCAGGCTCATGCAGCATAGTAATTATGGTGCTGGCACGTGTTGGCAGTTTTCTATACAGTGTGGTGCAGTACTGCCAGTTCTGTGAACACCGAGGCAAGGTCTGACAGGGACTGGAATGTGTTTTACTGTTTTATTGGGCCAAGCCCCGAGCTGATCAGCATGCAAAAGTAAAAATTAATAATATTGTCCTGCCTCAGCTGGATTCAGATCAGTGTGCCATCAAAGCTGTTAAAACAGTAAGCTACTGAATAAAAATACATTTTACAAAAAACAGTAAGCTACACACTTTTTAATTGCTCCGACATCACATTAAGTTTGTCTTGAGGCTGAGATGGATCTGAACTTTCTACGACCGAGCCTGCCTTTACTGCAGCCCACAGCACCCATCAGCCCTCCCCACCCTCAGCCATAATTAACAAATGAGAGTGAAATGCTCCTTGAAAGGCAGGCATGCACTACTGACATCACTAACATGATGCAGTCATCAGGCCCGATTCAGAGAATGAACTTAAGACTAAATCCTAAACTTACTACCATTTGGTATTCACAGAATGCACTTACTACTTTCCGGATTCACGAGTGAACTTCCTACTTTTGGGAATTACAGAATGAACGTACTACTTTCGGTATTCACAGAATAGATTTACGACTACTAACTTTATGTCCGCACTCGGGCCGGAAATTTCAACCCAGAGGCGGAGTTTCAGGCCCGGAGGCGGCGCTTGCGGCTTGGAGGCGGAGCTTCTGGCTCGGAGGTGGGGATTTAGCCATGGCTAAAATCTCCACCTCTGGGCCGCAAGCTCCGCCTCCGGGCTGGAAGCTCCGCCTCCAGGCTGGAAGCTCCACCCCCAAGCCGGAAGCTCCGGCTCCGGGCCGACATTTCTAGCCCGAGTGCGGACGTAAAGTTAGTAGTCTTAAATCTATTCTGTGAATACCGAAAGTAGTAAATTCATTCTGTGAATCCCGAAAGTAGTAAGTTCACTCTGTGAATCCCGAAAGTAGTAAGTGCATTCTGTGAATACCAAATAGTAGAAAGTTTAGGATTTAGTCTTAATTTCATTCTGTGAATCGGGCCCATCATGCCTGGACCTGGGCGGGCCATCCTCCTGACATTCCAGGCAGACATGCATCCAAACCTAAGTAGTACAGGACAGGTAGGTACATTTCTTTTAATATTTACTCAGCCCATCATACAGAGGACAAAAATTAAATAGCCCTGGCCCAGTTAAATAGGTGCAGGTGCTAAGCACCAGAAACCACCAGCACAAATTAAGCACTGATCAAATTCATACCTATTGGTTGAGCATCCATCACGTTAACCAATAATAGCTTATTATGTGCTATGTTGTCTAGTTCTTGGGCTGATAACAAATGTCATTGCAGTTAACGTGTTTAGCTGAACAAAGCTTCTTTTTTAAAGCAGAGAAGTTAGAACATAATGATCCTTATTAGGATAAAAAAAATACAAAATGACAGTCTGTTTCAAACAGTGAAGCTTGATCATAAATATTACGAACAGCAGTGATAAAATCAATGTGCAGGCAATATAGTTACTATGTTAATGAGAGCTCATGATAAGGTTAGCTACAGGTGGAGAACTTAAGAGCAGTTCACACACATACCTGCTTTGATGGTGAGGGGAAATTGAAATTGCCACTTGAATGACTAATTTAGATTGATTCTATCATGGGTGAGCATGAACAATATGATAGCATTACCTGCTGTTTGATTTCAGAAAGGAAGATAGAAGTACACTGAAAAGGTCAAGTGATGATTGTGAATCACTGTGGTAGAATATGGGAGCACGTGGGCAGTAGAGACACAAACATATGAAATCCATTGTAGCAGGAAAGAAAAACTGTTAGACCTATCAGCCTTAGGGTGGTCTCCCACCAAACATTATGTCTTCCTCCTCTATCTTTTTGCTGATCTTGTTTTTCTGGCCTTAGGACTCTGAGCACTTTACTAATGCTAACCATTGCTAAAGTGCTTGTGCTCTGTCCTCTAAACATAGAAGAATTTGGCTTATCACCAATTGGCATATTTAATCATTGTATACGTTCCTCATAGAGTATTACTACATGTACAAAGGGCCTATAAATTAAATGCTACTGGTAGGCCTTCAGCACTGATGCTGCCACCACCTAAATAACCCCTGTAAACATGTCTCAGGGCTGCCACTGCAGCCTGTTTGTGTAGTTTTATACTGCCATTTCGATCTGGCAAAAGAAACTGCAGTGTAGTTCCTATATTCCCAATAGGCTCTGCGCATTGGAATAATATAAACAGCAGTGTAGATGTAGGACTGAGGTCATCTAGGTCTCTACTGACTATATTAGACTTAATTAGTTTTGCCAGCTAGCTCAGAGGTCACTAGAAACTTTCTCGAATGTTCAAGAATGAGTTAACTTTCCTGATTTAGACAAGAAGGGATTCGATTCTGACAACCGCATAAACATGACAACTTTGCTCCCTAGGAATAAAGAGTATATCTCTAGAGTCGTGTGAAAACAATAGACAGTTATTTCACTCAGTCAATCGTGCATACTTAGTTTCACCAGAGTGCAGAGAAATAGAGAGACGGGCGTTTTCAATAAAAGGTGTTATTTATTGAGCAGTTTTCTTTCTCATGCAAGAGAAATGAGTTGCCACAATTGCAATACTTATCATGAAGTAAAGTGCATACAGTAAAAGGAGTATTATGAAATAATACTGTAAAAGCATTGATATGGTTTCTTAGCCATATGATACTTTAAAATGGATAAAATATATACATACATAAAAACATTGACTAACGTACTCAACTGGTGCTTCTAATATACGCCTACCCCGGTGTACCTGACCTAAGCCTAATACCTGGGAAGGAGTAAGTAAGTTGCAGTTTAAGTTAAGTTGGTTTTTTGCCAAGAATCTGAATCAAGAATTCTCTTAAGGATTTAGTCAGCTCCGTACCTTGGTTCTAGAATGTAGGAGGTCTTGCATCTCTCTCTCAGGACTCGATCTCCCAGCAACCCACAAGGGTGACTGGAAACACCGGAGCTGGAATTTCTCGGCAAGAGAAAAGACAGCATCTCTCTCAGTGCGTCAAATGGGAGGGTCGGCTTCCTTCGGCACTCGCATCAGCTGGGCGTCGGGCAAGTAGATAGCCGCTCTGCTCCAAACCACAGTGTGTTTGCTTAAGGCAACGTTGGTATATTTATACCTGGAAGGTGCCGGGTTTGACGTAAGGTTGGACTTAAGACGTCACTAAGAACTAACAGTTCTTTCTGGACTCCAGGAGTTCTTGTGCAAATCAAAACAAAAGCAGGGGGATTTCCCGGGCTGCTGGAGGCTTGTTTTGTTTAAAAAATGCGTTGTACTTTCTAGGAGTCTATGGGAGTAGCCTTGCCGTATTTGGACTGCATGGGCTATGACTAGATATGGACATGATTCCTATGCCTTTATAAGGGTATGTTCTGTTATAACCATATAAGGGCATGAATCGGGGATATCTTGATTAGGGTCCTAGATAGATTCACAACACCCACTCCACGTTTAATGTCCATCATTACTAAATACTAAGCAATACTAAACATATAACGATGCATGTGTTTTCCAACCCACCCCAAAATACATAAATCGCATTTGAAATGATATATGGTAAATACGCGAAAATGAGTATTTATACTGTACGTTTTTCAATCAGTGTTATCATTCAGGAAATGCATATATAAATATCGGCTGAATGAATTGCAAAAATTACATTTATGAAATGGCTCTGAACACAGAAAAGAAGGTTGAGACCATTTCATCACATATTTACAAAATACTGTACATCTGCTAGAGTCTGAGGTAAAATATTGTCTCTAGTGTCTCTAAAAATAGAAGCTCTGTTCTCTAAGAATAGTTCTACTTTAAGCAGAGTACCATGTGCCAACAAAAAGGTAAATATTTTGGAAGTTGAAAAAAATAATTTCGCTTTCAGGGGAAAAAATAGTTCCAATTGTTTTCAGTACTTTCGTTTATCAAAAAATTAAGGCCGAATTCAGAGTTCAGGGAACGCTGTGTGCTCGTTGTTTTAAAAGTTATTCTCGTTGTTAGGAGAGAACATCATATCAGACAGGGTTGCGAAAAATTGGTCTACAACATCAGGTGAAAGTTCGACCAAGTTCGAAAAGGCTGAAATAGTGCATATGTGAGAATCATTGCCATCATCGATGTCTGGATCAGCAATGCTCACAGAAGGTTGTACCTTTGTGGTGCTGCTTTCATCTCGTACTTCACCGCCACCTAGTCGTAATGGTGAAGTCTCATCGAATGCCGTCAACAGAATAGGTAGCCGCTGGGGACAACACGTTGCATGAGTCGTTACCGGACCTAGCAAAGTATCGATATCCATTGGTACTGCTGATGGTAGTGTAAGACAGACGTCCAACACGCATTCTTCTCTGCATAGCAGACATCGGAGCACAGGTAAGATGAAATCTTGCCAGATTGGTCTGAATGAAAGAAAACAAGTTGCACTCAGATCTCTTAGCCGGGCTAATCCGAGGACTTTAGTGATTCGGTCTCGGTAGCGTATTGCTAGGATCGTCTCTCCCATTGTAGCTGGAGTTTTGTCTGTGGCTTGGCTTGCCATATCGGAGCAGAAGGATCAAAAATAAAATTCCTGCTACGAGTCCAAAAAGAAGAGGCAGGTCGCCGAATAATGAATGCACAAAATTCAGGAAAATGCCCAGAATTGTTTCAAGTCCCGAAAAAATTGTCTTAAATACATGTGCGATGCCACTGGTATCAGAAATGATTAAAATTTGACCTAACATTTCTACGAAATGCACAGGGCAATTTGTTGATAATAGGGTATGTATCTCTGCCGCTGCAACTTGCAGATCATACGTCTCTTTGGACGAGGTTAAAGGCACAGTTGTCTGTAAAATAATTGACTTCATTCTGCTTAAAGTATCAATTCGAATAGAAGAGATATTTAAACAAGGCCAAATTGCCTCCTCCATGTCTGGATGGCTGCTTGGATACAATACTTGCATACAGCAAGTGACCATGGAAGTAATGCTCACGAGATAGGCTTTTCCTTACACCATGCCACAACAGCTGTGGTCACTTATTAGAACATAACTGCCGTTGGAAAGCTGTCTGAAAAAAGGCTCTATCTGTGTTGCAGGAGTGCCATGCAGGTGACATGAAAGGTTATTTGATGAACCTTCGCAGACTCCATGCAAGTTAATACCTTGACACAGAAGTGTACTGCCTAGTGATTTTTTACAATTGTTACCACTAAGAAATACCTCTTTTTTCCCTTCACTATAACATTTGTGTGTATAAGGTGAATTCCATGTTGACTTGATGTATCCTTTACCCAACCTTTCATACAGGCCTGCTGGTATATATTTTTGGCAATACTTAAACTGGAAAGTTATTATTGGGATTGTAATCGTTCCTTGTATTATCCATTCAATGACAGGTCTCTCTGACATTGTCAATGGTAATCTCTCAAGTTTTTCAATGCTCAGAATCGTATAGTCTGTTCCTTTTTGTGCCAAACTGATTTGTTTATCAGTGAGGTTAAAGATAGAGAATAATGACGTTGTGTTGAGTAAACGCCATGGCACGTAGCCTGAAGGCAGGTTTTGCAACGTCCAGCGAAGCTGTACAATAGAACGTAATTGGGAATGACCATGTTGTAGCATTAGCAAGTCCTGCTCTATTATATCAATAGCAGATGATACAATGCTGTCCAGTGAATATATTCTGGAGGACAGAGTCGTTAACCCATTGTCCACTCCAGAAAGGGATTTTTCCAAATTTATACGATCAATTTCTCGTATTTTTTCTGCAGTTTCAATTTGTGTCACTTTCCAAGCATTGTTGTAAGCAGCGTATATACCGACGTATATGAAACGTTTTTGACGCTGTTTGCGTGGTCCCAGTATGAAATTACGCAAGTCAGCACCTTCTTTAAGTAAAGTCAAGTGTTGCTTAATTTCAGCCAGTGTGGATTTCTGTAGCCATTCGAGGCATAGTTTCCCTACACTGTATGTTGTAACTATCCCTGGATGTTGTCTCTGGGAATATCTTGGGTCTGGCCTGGTCTGTTTGAACCCCTGTGTTTTGTTCAGGAATCTATCTTGACAGTTATTTGTGTCTGTGGGCCAGATCAACCATTTTTTCCAATCAGGATTTGTTCTGTTTTGGTGTAAAATATGGGATACGTCTATCTCCACATCTGTAGTGCTATTACTATCAGGTATGGGCTTTGGAATAGACGGTTTATTTAAGTCTTTTATCTTGGCTAAACCAAGACATGTTGTTTGTTGGATGGTGTCATTCAGGAATATTATCTGTTCTAGGATCACGCAGGCTCTAAATAATGCTTCTAAACCTTGTACCTGCCAGTCGTTTGTACCCCAGATGGTTTTTGTTTCAATGTTGTTTTTCCAAAATTCAAAACCAAATGTAGACATTTTATCATAAAATTTTTCAGAATAAATCAATTTAGTATTTGTCAACATTGTTTTCATTCATGTCTTATTTAACATTTTAAAATAAAACGTTTCTGGATCACTGTTGTTAAACTCTGAGAAGTATTGGAATTTCTCATAAAATGTTTGTGAACTGCCTTTTGGCGGCGTTGGACAATGTTCCCATTGGTTATAATTAAAAACATTTCTAGGTTGAGCAGATTTATGCAAATAGTGATGACCATAATGATTATAACAGTACATTTCTTCATATTTTGTTGAACCCAGCAAATAATCATGTTCTGTGAATTTAGTTGACATTACTAAATCTGACATCATATTATTAATATTTTCAAAGTCCCAATCATCAGAGAAAGTACTGGGTTTTACAAAGTCACTTAAGGAAACCTTGAACTGGTGTGGATATTTCAAGAGCTCAATCAGGCCATAGATTTCATAATCCGTTTTGTCCCACGCTACCCCACCGGGTATTGGATTGGCTGTGATGTTCACTGATGACAGTTCTCTTTTCTTGATGTGAGATGATGTGTGAGGCTTTAGGACCAAGTTGATGTTCTGACTTGCTATGTCCATTGTACTATATTTTCCATCAATAAATCTACCCAAACATAAAACCATGATGAGCCAAAGCAGGAGGAAAAGTACACCTAACACAACCCAAAATTCAATCCATGGAGAAATCAGATATGTTTCTTTGAGTTGATGAAAGAGTTCAGTTACTTTGTCTTTGAAAGTTTTTGTTGCTGGCGTTTCTTCATGTTCACTTGGATCATCAGAAAAGTCATCAAAATTGATGAAGTAGCCAGATGCAGTTCTGTCAATTGTTGGAATTGCTTCCGGATTTTCTTCAGTCTTTGGATCTTTCTTTGGGACATTAGAATAGTCCGATGCTACATCATTGTAGACAGGTGTTTTTTGATGAACTGTTGCAATTTGGGTTACAAGAGGTACAAGTTCCATGGCTTTGTTGCATAGTCCTTTTTTGTTCACTGTAGGTTTATCAAAAGTGATTAGTCTCTCAGTTTGAACCTCTTGGATTGTAGCAAGGTTTGGTCTTCTGCTACTTCTTGGGAGTCCACTGGGCCTACTACTTATTATTGGCCACACGATTGTGGCTTTACCAGGTCGATGGATACAACTCTGTTCTCCTTTTTACCAGCAAGGGGCGATAGTACTACTGATCTTGTTCCGCTGACAGCTAAGACAGGTACTGCTTTTCTGTAAGAAGGCCCAAATTCCTTCTTCACCGCGATCTTCTCTCTGACTAGATCCCCAATCTTTGGAATCCAGACAGGTCTTGCTGGGGCAGGTGGTTTCTCTTCATTGGCTGTTGGCTTTAACTTTATATTACTCAGACTTCTTCTTGTTTCATTTAAGTCCTGTAAAACAGCCAAACGGTCTTTGATATTAAAGGCTTTTTCTTCTACCACTGAAGTCTGACAATCTAAGTCCTGGATGTGCATTCTAGTGCCGAACAATAGTTCGTATGGAGTGATACCTTTTAGAGAATTTCTTGGCAGATTGTTAAGACTACGTTGGACACTTGTTAAATGTTTGACCCACCCATCACCCGAACCTAATACCCTCGCCGTTATAGATTGCATTATGTCACGTTTTTTTCTTTCCACTACCGCATTACCCTCAGGATGGAAGGGAGAAGAGTACCGCAATGCAATGCCCATGCTAGTCATGGCCTCTTTGTAAGCTCGAGAGCTAAACGCAGGACCCTGGTCAGAATGTAGCATGCCAATTGCGTATGTGCCGATAAAGACTCGCAAATCTTTTATAACAGTTCTGGCGTCAGCCGAGAGCTGGGGCCTACATTTTAAGTGAATCTAGTCTTAATACTTATGGGAACGCATTTCTACGGCTGGATTTCTGCGTATAGATAGCCTGATGCTTTCTAATAAAGGAGTCCTGGTATTAGTCTGGTCCGGTTCACAACTGCGATCTCTGTTGAAGTCTGGACAATCCTTTGCAAATTTGTAATTTTGCAGGCTCATCCCCGGCCACCAGTATTCTGATTGTAATTCTTTTAGAGATTTCACGATCTCTTGGTGCCTTAGACCCTGTCCCATGTGTGCTTCTTGAATCAAGTAAGCCCTCCGGTTCGTGTTTGGAATTACTCTATCCCCCACTCCAGGGACTTGAGCAAAAGGAACGGAGTTTGCATCAATTATGTATTTATTTCCGAGTGGATAATTAAGAGGTAACGCCGCATAGTTGCCTTTCATTGAGGCTCTTACTGCTAGTAGCATTTCACCGTCTATTTGTTTTTTAGTACGCTTTTTTGTGACTACGGAAGCCGGTTGAACCGCTGCTGCTGTGGCTCTGTTAGCCAATGAATTCCCTGCAACGTGAACGCCATCACGTTGATGACTCAGTGTATGTATCACGTGAGTCTTTTGTAGTTCTTTCTGCAAAAGAACTACTTGTTCCCAAAGCTTTTTATGCTTTATTGTGGCACATGTGTCATCTTTGTAACCATTTTTGATCCATGTCTGCATGTCATTATTGTAAGACCTGACGCAGTAATGTGAATCACACACTATTAATGTAGGTAATTCGCGATCGGCATTTTCAAGCGCCATCTTTAAAGATCTTATTTCAGCTCGCTGAGCTGTACAGTTTCTGAGTGATTCAGTTTTGGTGATTATCGGTCTGAATTTACCTAAGTGCCTGCGACCTTTAACAATCGCGTACGCTGCATTGTATGATGTTTTATCCACATCGTAGTGTTGTGCAAATCTATCCATGTAGATTACACAGGTGTATTGTTCGAGAGGCAGAATTTGGATTGGCAGAGGATATTCTTCTTCATATTCTAGATCTTCTAGTTTTTTCATTTTCAGATCAAAAGCGTGTTTCACGTCTTCTGCAGCAAGAGAATTTTCCCATTGTATCCATTTTGGATCTAATGCCACTGCATTTGGAATGCGTGGTCTTGTCACTGCCTCGAGGGCTGATTCTGCTGTTAAAAAAGATATGATTTTCCTTTTGACTAGGGTTCTTTCTTTTGCTACAGCAGTTTGAACCGCAGGTAGAATTTTTTTTATTTTTTATTTTTTTTATTTTTTTAAAAATAAGAAACATTTGTCACAGTGCTATTACTGTGTCTTTTTTTATTTTAATTGTTTTTTTATTGTTAACAGGCTGACAAGGAAAGAGTACATTAAAACATAAATACATAAGTTTAACATATATAAACCAAGTAAAGCATATAATAGGACAAGTAGGCCATAAGTTATTATGGAAAAAAAGAATAAAAGAAAAAGAGAGGATAAGCCACCTGAAAAATAAAAAAGTTATAACAGTTTCTTTTTAGCAGTAGTACAAAAAAGTTATCCAAGATCAATTCATAATGATTTTTCCACTAGATCCAGAGAAAAAATAAACATTATCGCTCTATAAAGGTTCCCCAATTTTTTTCATACTTTTTCAATGAGCGTATACCTCTAATATTTGCTAAAGCTAATTCCATTGAATGTATCTCGGTTACTAATGCCCACCAATCCCAAACCTTCGGTGTTTCTGAGCTAGTCCAGGCTCTAGCCAGAGTTAGCTTAGCGCAAGACATGAGTATCGTGGCCAGAGCAGCCTGTGGAAAGGAAACAGAATAAGTGTCTAATAGAACCGAAGTAGCCGTTAACGTAGGTAACTGAATCTGTTTCATTTTCAGGACATTTTCAATTTCACACCAGAAGGTCCTGAGATTGGGACACGAGAATAACATGTGTACCAAATCAGCTGCTTCTGTAGAGAATTTGGGGCATTTAGTGCGGTCACTATAGATGTTATTAGATGACCATTTAGAAATTCTTTCCGGAGTGTAATACAACATACAGGTTGTTCTGAATTGTTGAAGTCTTAAACTAGATGATCGTACTCGTTTATTGATATTTGTCAGGGAACTCTCTATCTGTTTAGATGTTATGTTTAAACCCAATATTCTACTCCATTTGCCGGCCAGTGTGATACAGTCGTTTGATTTATAGTTGGTAAGAGATCTATATGCTTCGCTTATTGCAGATTTATTTTTTAGTGAATATAGACAAGTCCATATATCACATTCAGTAGCCTCCAAGATTTATACCCAACCACAAGACATCTTAGAACAATTCGCCGACTTTTATAGAACCTTATATACTCCAGAAATGGTAGCTAATCTAGATGACATACAGAAATATATTGAAGATCACACTACAGATACACAACACAGGCCAGAGATAGATTCACTCTCTGATGATATAACAATGGCTGAATTACATCAAGCTATTGCCTCATTATCAGTAGGTAAAGCGGCAGGGGAAGATACTATACCCTTAGAAATATACAAACTATGCCTAAACGAACTTGAACAACTACTATTAAAAGTTATACAGTCTGTAGGCTCAGATGGAAAGACACCTAAATCCTGGAACGGGGCAAAAATAATATTCTTCTTGAAGAAAGGCAAACCAAAGGAAGAGAGAGGGTCATACCGCCCCATTTCTTTAATAAATACAGACGCAAAAATATTTGCCAAAATTTTAGCACTAAGACTTGCTCCTATCATGCCCCAGATCATCAACCCACAACAGCATGGCTTTATAACTGGGAGAGATACCACCATACACGTTAACATGGCCATCACTGCATTCGACGTTGCAGAGACTGAATCCACCCCACTCGGTATGATTCTATTAGACGCTGAAAAAGCTTTTGACCGAGTGGGGTGGGATTTTCTCTGGTGCGTACTGTCCAAAATCGGGTTTGGGGGACAATTTTTGAGATGCATACAAGCATTGTATGATAACCCAACAGCATACACCAGTTATGGGGGGCTGGTATCCTCAGATTTTTTGATTCAGCGAGGAACCCGTCAGGGTTGCCCTTTATCACCTCTTTTATTTGCTCTCTCACTGGAACCTTTTTTGTTTGCCCTTCAATCACAAACTCAGATTACACCATTCAGATCAGGACTACAAGAATTAAAAATAACTGCATATGCTGACGACATCGCGGTTTACACAGAAGACATAGTCGAGGCATTAAAGGGAATAGTATCAGAGGCCGGGAAATATGGGAACGTGGCGGGTTATAAACTAACTTTACAAAAAACACAAATAATAGCCAATTATACTCCAACTGTGATCGTGCCTGAGATCTGCCATATTGCTACATATCTCGGGGTTAAAATAACGGCTAAACTACAGGAAATTAATAATATAAATTATAATGAACTAACTAAATCTACCAGCCAATTATTAAAAAAATGGCATAGACTACCTTTGAATTTAATCGGTAGAATTAATCTGATCAAGATGAAGGTATTGCCCAAATATGTGCATTTATTTAGATCTATACCATTCGCGTTAAATAACCAATTTTTTAAGAAACTTGATGGCGTATTGAGTAGCTTTATTTGGGGGTATAAAAAAGCAAGAAGATCATTGAAATATATGAAAAATAACACAAATGAAGGAGGGCTCAATTTTCCTGACTTTAAATTATATTTTTGGCCCGCTTTTTTTATTCGCCTTCGCTCTCTACTAAATGAAGGAAGGACTCTGTTCTTCCACTTTTTTATGCTAAAGTCTGATTCGAATATGTTCCTGTTTAGAACTAATGACCCTAATTACTATAAAAGGGTTAAATTTAAGACCGCAAGAGACATAACAAAGATTTGGGGCAATATACTCTCATTCTGTAATACTAGCTTTTTTCGCTCAAAGCTTCCATTATGGGGTAATCCAGGCCTTCCAAGCATATTTAATGATAATACTACACGTGGTTGGCTTAGATCAGGAATTGTTGTTTTAGGGGACCTATATGGCACACAAGGATTTCTGGAATTTAACATTTTGAAAATACTATACGATCTGCCTGAAAACATGAGGTACAAATATTTACAAATACATGATTATTTGAGCAGAATTTTTTCAGTAGAACTGAATTTCATTTCAGCTTGTGTGTACAAATGTGATTTGTAAGCTATTGGTACCGTTTCTCCCTCATTAGAGGTCAGGTACGTGAATCCGCATCTTCCTGAAATGACTCGGATTACAAGGTTGCGCTCGTTTGCGCGTGTTTGCAGTTTTGTTTTAGTTAACATGTCTTTTTGTAATGATCTTAAATGAGTCCAATTGATTGGTTTGAAATCAGGTTTTATTAATTCATAGAGAGGTTTAACCCTCTCTGCATAATTTATAATGTATGTTCTTCCAAAATTCAGGAAACCTAGTATTGATTGTAAGTTCTTCAGTGTTTTTGGAGCTTGGAGTACAGCACATTGTCTGCCAGGCTTTTGCCTTCACTTGATAATTCATATCCTGAAAACAGGACAGTTAGGTGAGCTGCGAACCCAAGTAGTATGGTGTTCACTCTTTTCAAGTGTGTCTCCAGGTCATCGTCTGTAAGATAGATGTCATCGACATATGATAATGCCTCATCATCATACATTTGTAGTAACTCTGTTACCCTTGCTGAGAATAATCCTGGGCTATTCTTGAATCCCTGTGGGAGTCGACAGAATTGTTTAGCGACCCCAATATTGAGAAAGCGGTCAAATACCTGCTTTCAGGTGCAATGTTTTGACAAAAGAAACCATTTGAGATATCTAATGTTTTATATTTTTTGTGCACAATGTTATTCATTAGTGCTGCACTGTGTGAGTTTTGTACAGCAAATGTTTTGCAGCAAGAGTTTAGGTGTCTGTAGTCCAAAACTAGACGAAATGAATCGTCTGGCTTGGAGACAGGAAACAAAGGATTGTTCATTTGTGAGGTGCATGTTTCAATCACCCCTGATATTCAAGTTGATCTAAGATCTCCCTGACTTGCTTTTTAGCTTCTTGCTTAACAGGATACTGCCTCTGTGCAGTAGGTTGACTTTTTAACTGGATTTTGTGGGGAGGAGAATCCTTATCCCATCCTACATGATTTTTATATAATGCAGGAGCTTGGGCCACTGCCCATTTTCTTGCAAATGTTTATTTTTTATGAATTAGAATATGATTTGAGAAGGTAGGCATAATGATTTCTTCTCCATGAGGGCACTCCCTGACAAACTCTGTTGGCCAGTCTTTCTCAGCTAACAGTATGTCATAGCCTTTCGAAAGGTTATCCCAAAAGAGACCCTTTATTTTCCTAGTTTTGTCCCCCTCTATACGCAATGTTATTTCGTATAACTTATGGGGTTTGCTAACTCTGGTGTCTGCAGTTTCCACTTAAATGTATTCATTCGTGTCCACTGTCTCCAGAAGATTCATCAGGATCTTGCGAGCTATTGTTACTTCTGCTGCGCTGTCTAGCATTGTCTGGGCCCACTCTCTGTTTTTCAGTTGTGTCCTCAGTATCCTCGGCATGTTTTATTTTAATACTGTCTACCTTCTTTCTTGGAAATTGTAATTTTTTACTTTGATGAGCAGGTTCTTTGTCTTTGTACTTGACGTGCTCTTCTTTGTGTTCTGACCATCCTCTTCTTTCCGATTTCTGTGAGGAAGTCTGAAAAGATCGAGAGGGACGTGTATCAATATCATGATATCTGTCGGGTTTTCTCAATATTTCCCTATCTCTAAGGTTGTATCTTTTCTCAGAGGGCTCCCTCTGGGGAGACTTGCCTCCTCGTTCTGGAGATATCTATCTCTTCATTAAGGAGACCTTCCTCTGGACTGAAAACGTTTTTCTCTGGGAGTGGATTGTTTACTACCCTCCCAACTCTTTTTTGGAGTGTTTAGATTATTTTTAATAAATGTTTTTTCAGGATTTTCAGTTAGTTGGGGTTTTACCGGTTTCCCACCCAAACAATCTCTACCTAGTTCTTCATAGGATTTTTCTATGATTCTCGCAAGTTCAAAAGGTTGTTCTGCTATATCTGTTTCTTTCAATTTCTGGCGGATCCCCACAGATGCTGCTTCTCCTTTTATGTTGGCTAGTATTATAGCCGAGACTTGCTTAAAGTCTTTCAGTAATTTCATACTTAGAGTTAAAGCAGGTTCTGGACCGTATTCATTTTGAATCTGTCTTAGTACGTCTGGTATAACCGCCATGGACGGAACACCATGTGTTTTTGTGTAAATCGAAGCAAAGACTGTGCCCCAAGTATCACAGTCCTCCACATGTGGTGCGACCCCCATTGGAAGACAGATAGTCAGAATTCTGTGTTTTTCATGAGGTGTAGTATCAGGAAATACTGCCTCTATTTGAGTGATTTTCTGAGCTAACCAGAATGGAATTTGTTCCCATTTTGCGGGTATTTTGCCAATGGCTGATTGTATATTCTGTGGTGTCATTTTGTTTGTGTTCCCCTGGTGAGAGGTGTGCTGTGGAATTTTCAGTGCTGGTTGGACTGTTGAAGTCCTCATGACATATTGGACCAATTGTCTATGTATTTTAATTAGTTGTTTTAGCTGGGCTAAAAGTTCCCGGTCTGACATTTTTTCTATGTCGGGATGTGGTGTGTAGCTGGCTAGAACCGGCCACGTGGCTCCTGGTCTACCTAGTGGACCAAGCCTTGGGATGTGATTTTGATGTTTTAGGGCGCCATTAAACCAGAGCAGGTGCTCTTGGTAAGTTTTTTTTTTTTTTTTGTTTTTTTGTTTAAACCTTTATTTGAACAAAAGACAAGACCAATCAGTGGTGTACATTCAGATCTGGCACAAGAGTAAAAGATACATTCCATCGTCATACATTAGAGGACACTGTTCCATCCCCCGGGCATCATACTCTATAAACGCACACAGCAGTCCACAGGAAGGACAAATGACAGTATGCAATAAAATCACAGTGCTCAGGAAGGAGGCACAATACAGCAGGCATTGTTCCAGAATAGTACAATACTTAAGCCACATTCTGACAGTGCTCTTGGTAAGTTAGTGGGATTTCAGCGTCCTCGAAAGGAGCGTATTCCTATGGAGATTCCTCTATTATGTAATAGTGGAAATCTTGTGTTACAGCGTTTGCTGCTGGAAAGTGTATCCATGAATAGAATACCTCTGTCTGCCGATATTCATGGGCCTCTACCACGAATATGACTGTACCACCTCTCGGTGATAGTCCATTTTCTATAACTTTAAGAGTTATAGTTCTTCTTATATTGACCGGAATGATTATAGCATTCGGGTCATTCTGTTGGAGAGTTGTGTCATCTAACAACAGTTGAGACGCTAAGACATCTCTTTCTTCGTCACCTTCCGGCATTTTACTGACAGAAAGTTTTTTTGTTGCAGATCAAGTTTCTAGGAAACAAAGATTAGGTGCACAATATTTTGGAACACTGTATCCTTCAACGTTGACTAAACCAAAAACTAATACATAGGAATCTCTACTAAGTTCCGGCGGATATTAACCTTTTACCTACTCCAGACGTCTATTGGAGTTTTTACGGGAAAAGGAGTCTGTGTGAAAAAGCACGACTGAGTTACTCTAATGTCTTGCGTTAGATTATCACCTTACCAAACGTTAGGCACCATGTAGTGTAGTTCCTATATTCCCAATAGGCTCTGCGCATTGGAATAATATAAACAGCAGTGTAGACGTAAGACTGAGGTCACCTAGGTCTCTACTGACTATATTAGACTTAATTAGTTTTGCCAGCTAGCTCAGAGGTCACTAGAAACTTTCTCGAATGTTCAAGAATGAGTTAACTTTCCTGATTTAGACAAGAAGGGATTAGTTTCTGACAACCACATAAACATGACAACTTTGCTCCCTCAGAATAAAGAGTATATCTCTAGAGTTGTGTGTTAACAATAGACAGTTATTTCACTCAGTCAATCGTGCATACTTAGTTTCACCAGAGTGCAGAGAAATAGAGACGGGCGTTTTCAATAAAAGATGATATTTATTGAGCAGTCTTCTTTCTCATGCAAGAGAAATGAGTTGCCACAATTGCAATACTTATCATGAAGTAAAGTGCGTACAGTAAAAGGAGTATTATGAAATAATACTGTAAAAGTATTGATATGGTTTCTTAGCCATACGATACTTTAAAATGGATAAAATATATACATACATAAAAACATTGACTAACGTACTCAACTGGCGCTTCTAATATACGCCTACCTAGGTGTACCTGACCTAAGCCTAATAAGTGGGAAGGAGTAAGTAAGTTGCAGTTGGTTTTTTGCCAAGAATCTGAATCAAGAATTCTCTTAAGGATTTAGTCAGCTCCGTACCTTGGTTCTAGAATGTAGGAGGTCCTGTATCTCGCTCTCAGGACTCGATCTCCCAGCAACCCACAAGGGTGACTGGAAACACCGGAGCTGGAATTTCTCGGCAAGAGAAAAGACAGCGTCTCTCTCAGTGCGTCAAATGGGAGGGTCGGCTTCCTTCGGCACTCGCATCAGCTGGGGCGTCGGGCAAGTAGATAGCCGCTCTGCTCCAAGCCACCATGTGTTTGCTTAAGGCAAACGTTGGTATATTTATACCTGGAAGGTGCCGGGTTTGACGTAAGGTTGGACATAAGACGTCACTAAGAACTAACAGTTCTTTCTGGACTCCAGGAGTTCTTGTGCAATCAAAACAAAAGCAGGGGGATTTCCTGGGCTGCTGGAGGCTTGGTTTGTTTAAAGAACGCGTTGTACTTTCTAGGAGTCTATGGGAGTAGCCTTGCCGTATTTGGACTGCATGGGCTATGACTAGATATGGACATGATTCCTATGCCTTTATAAGGGTATGTTTTGTTATAACCATATAAGGGCATGAATCGGGGATATCTTGATTAGGTCCTAGAGTTCTATCACAACAAAACCGTTTGCCAGGCCCAAATCTCCCTTTTTATTACATATAATTCACCCGCGGTAAGCCCTGGGCAGGCCAGAGGGCAGGGTGGAGTGTATTTAAAAAGTAGCGCTTGCAATTTTAAGTTTTATATGTCCTGGTTCATTTTTCACTACTGCAAGACCTACTTCTCCCCTAGACTAATACTGGAGTTTCCTTTTTAAATTTAATACACTGCTATTTTCAAATGAGAGCAGTAATTCCGTTAATGTTTAGTGTCTTTGGAATTGTATTGAAAAACCTTAACTTCTGGTGCTGTCTGATTTAAATTACAAATTTGAAAATGACGCTTTTATAAAGTCTGCTTTTTCCTCCCTTATCCATTTAGTGCCTGTAACCTGTCTCTGGTCACATACTGAGTGTTGCTGACAGCTGGACTTTGTGTATTCCTCCCAGATGTCCGCACACAAACGTGCCGGGATGGGTCCTTACTTGCAGAATCAGAGGGTTGAGCTAGATCTAGCCCTACTTACACTTTAACAGGCTATGCATTGCCTCCACACAAAAGGCTGCATATCACTGTAGTTAGTCTGTAGCCAGGGCACGAAAGGTAGGATGCCTGGGAACTTCAAAGGGAAGCATCTAGAACCTTCTCGCCCACTTCAAAGGCACAACTGAGTATACATGCTGGACCTTAGACACCAACTCTTCAGTACACTTCTGGGCCTGTGGATACTTTGCCAGAAAGAATGCTGAGCTGTGCAAGGACTGCCATGCTGCCAGATTGCAGCCCTGCTGAGCTACTGCCTTGTTGTGCTGCTGACTTGCTGTGTTGACCTGCTTCCTGATACCAATTTGCCTGGGTGTGAAGGACTGGACCTGCATCTCATGAATCCAGAACCCTAGAGTGACTCCAAAGGCTAGTTGGCTGGCCTCCTGACTTGCGTCTCAGGGACAGAAGGCTCCAACAGCCTTGACCCTGGAGCTGGACTCTGTCATCCATCAGTCTACCCTGCCAAGTGAGTCCACCACAATCCCGGACACTTGGAAGTGGGCATAAGGTGCTCTGGCAGCCTCTGTGGATCCAGTAGAACTGCTGCAACTCCTCTGCTGTGCAGCGCAACCCCGAGCAGAACAGATGCATCGCATTTACCGGGCGGCTCGGAACCAAGCCCTACATCGCAGCCCTTTGCTGCATCGGAACTGTCATTGCACAACGCATTTTTGGTGCAAGCCCTCACATCCTTCATCAACTGCAGCCTCAATGACATCACCAGACCACGCATCAACGTTTTGCAGCTCCTTGAAACGTAAAACCACAACTGTGTGGCACGTCGTCGACTATGGACTTCACATCACCGCCTCACTGCTGCTCAGAACCAATGAATCACTTTGTCTGTGTGATGCATCTTTGACACAGATCCTTGGATCGCTCCACAAACTAGGATTTATGGAACTCTGTTCAGCGGTCCTAACTGGGTCCTTGTAGCGGCTTGTGCTCCATCGCGTTTGGCCTGAACTTGTGATTTTGCCCCGGTCCAGTGCGACCAGATATCCACAGTTGGCAGTTCACGCATTTTGGGCTATTTTTACTGAAATCTTTCAAACTGAATGTTTCCGGTTCAAATTATTGGAGTTTTGTTGTTTTTGTATTGTTTTATTTATTGAAAATTACACTGCTTTTCTAAAATCTTGTGGGATCCTTTTTTTGGTGTGATTTCACTGTGTTCATGTTTGAAATGTTGCATAAATACTTTACACATTGCTTAGGCCAGACTTCTGTGTGCCAAGGTACCCGAGAGTTGAGCATATAATATGAGCATATAATGATTTAGGATTTGCTTGTGACTGCACCCTTTGAAGAATTGTCATTGCTGCTTGAAAAGTATTTCACTCTTCTCAACCAGCCACCAAATTTCTCACAGAACCAAACAAAGGAAATCCTGTCTGGCACACTAGATCCAGTGTCTTGAATTTCTGGAGCCTCCTGACATGAAGAGCATGCCTTACACATCATGTTAGAAACATGCGATGATGGATTGTTGGGACTCAAGAATGACTAAGTGAATTAGCCAGGTGTGCACATAACAATGTGAAGCCAGGCAGATGGTGTGTAAATGTCCCTACTCATGTAAAATAATGCATGCTCAAGTGGCTTATAGTGCTAGAACTCAATGGAAGACCTTGATCAGTGCAGCACTTGTCCTGTACATTTTTGGGGGATTTTGCCACTGATTCTGACAGTGCATACTTCATCACTTTAAAATAGTCTACATGTTCCATAGTGAGCACAAGAGTCAGTGAATAATGTTAGCTAGTGAGCCTGGGAGTAAGTGAGCGTGTAAGTGCGTGGTATGTGCATGTTACATGCACAGAGGTTCCTCAGTTTTCTAGCACCTAGAGGATAGATAAGCCCACTTTGCAAGTGGCATGGTTGTATGTTTAATAATTATTACACATGATAAATACTGACACCAAAGTGCACAGAATTTATTTTGGGGAATAATCATTGCTTATCGCCAGTTTGGTCTCTACAATGAGGAATAATATGTACAGTTTGGTAGCTGCTACAAAATCTGCATCTGCCAGTAGTAAGTGGACATCTTTTCTCCAATAAATGTCAGCAGGTTGACCTATTGAAAATTATCCAGGTGATGTGGTGTTTAATGCACCTGGTACAGCAGAATCGATATATGTGGTAACAGCACACATACCAGAGGTATGGGCCACCTTTTGTGCTAGTCATAGTATTAACTTCATGGCGAAATAATGAACATGGGCAAGATTGAATCTACTCAGGTTATCTTTTTTTTCCACTAGCCATCTCTAAAGTTCAGAGAAGAATTTGGCGCTGCAGAGTGTGCTATGCAAGCTGATGACAAACTTTAACCCCTGCCCTGCTGGTGACGGAACCACTCCGTCATCAGCTGCGGTCGCGCTGTGCTGATGACGGAGCGGTTCCGTCACAGCCCGCTCGGCACGCCTGCGCGGCGCGGATTCCGCGCCTGCACTGAGCGTTCCATTGAGCGGACGGGGCCGTGACGGAACCACTCCGTCATGAGCACAGCGCAACCGCGGCTGGTGATGGAGGGGTTCCATCACCAGCATGCGCCTGCCACGCGGCCGCCCCGCCCCCTTAGCACTGCAGCGGAATAGCCGCTGCAGTGAAGGGGTTAAAACGTAACATAAACTTAAGTGTGCAGACGACCACACCCAACGTTCTTATTTTATTTACCATACTCTGCTCTTCAAACGACTTGATGCTGCTGATACAAACAAAACCAACAGAAAAGGTTTCATTTTTTTGCAACAAGCATGATAGATAGACGCCATTTCTAATTGGCCTTCAGCCATAACTGCCTTCAGATCCTCGTTCGTTAAAGGGCATCTGCTTTCTTTTCTCACATGACTCCGGTTTGATGCTTTATCTTCCTGTCGTATTCTGTCACTTTCACTGTGAAGAAGGTTTGTTGTTACAGAGGTACAGTGGTGTAAGCTTCATGACACTGCCTTGGTGCAAATTCTGTATGCAGAATTTATGTTAACATAGCACTAATCCTGAGATATTACAAGTGAAATCCTATGGAATAGAGAATAGCCGTGTGGGACCAGATTTACAGTACAGGATCCTCTGTGTGGGGGGGGGGCGGTGGAGAGAAGGGGTGCATGGAGTTTTGGAGGGAAGGGGAAGCTAGGTTCTGGCAAGGGGGAGACTCTGACAAAAAACACAGGAAAGGAGGCCTGTCGATTGCTGCTGTAGCCAGAGCTTCACATGATTTTTCAAAGGTTGACTCACCACCTGGTAAAATTGGGCACCATGCAACAATACCAGGGAAAATCGGGCGCTGGGACACCAGCCCATTCAGAATACGTCTGATGTGAGATCCATGTGCTAGCCTCACTCTGCCTGACTCCTGATCAGGGCCATTGTGTGTGGTTTATTTTCCTGAAGTTGACTCAGTATTCAGAAAACAGAGGGGCATATTTACAAGGGCTTTATCTCCGCTTTTTTGGCTTACAAATCCAAAAAAGCGGAGATAAAACCAGTGTCCTGTTTACAAGAGGGTGCTAACATGCATAATCGTATGTTAGCACCCTTTTTCCCAACGCCTCACTTTGCATCTCCAATGAGATGCAAAGTGAGCGTTACTGGGCGTACCCCGGATGGACTAACTTGCAAATATCGCTGATGTTTACATCGCGATATTTACAAGGAGGCTCACATGATTTTAGCAGACGTTAGTTTTTGGTGAAAACGGCCATTGTCGCCAAAATCTAACGTCTGCTAAAATCCTGACTTAGCCATCCCTAACATAGGGGGTGGATTGTGCTGATACGACCCTGTGGGTCGTATCAGCAAGGTTATCGCCGTTTTGCAGGGAACATCGCTGGAAAACTAGCGATGTTCCCTGCAAAAGGGCAATAACCTAGATATCTCTGGAATTTTTATCACCCTGGAGTAACGCGTTGTTAATAACGCACTACCAGGGCGATAAATTCCAGAGATAGCCTGCAATATTATAATTATCGCTAAGCACGGCCAGCGATAATTATCGCTGGTCGTTGTTAATATGCCCCGGAGTTCTTCTAAAGAGCCTGAGGGCTAACATTTTGTCTGAATGACAGGACACTTTTGAGGACGAAAGTGAGTCTTGAGTACACTGACGTTGAAATAAGCGATGAGGTTTACTATGGAGCAGGCTGTATGCCGTATATCTCCCTCCTTGTTTCATGATGATTCTATAAAGCGCTATGTAACAATAATGACATCACATATGAAAATATGGCTTTTAATTGTATATTTCTGTTACTGTGCAAATTGAACATGTTTACGAAAGAAGAGGAAGTATATTTTCTGAGTAGTCAAGACACTTTAGAATTTGATATGCCTATTATGACGAATCTTAGATTTCCCCACATAAATCTAGCACCTCCTTGCCACAAATGTATTTTCGTAACATCCAACCTCTTCTTGATTATCTTAATCTTTCATATCGCCTAGTTTTATAAATCTGCTACTAGAGACATTTCAATCTTCTATTTTAATAAATCAGACCGGAATTCTAAATGAAGTAGGTGATATTTTCTGGTAAATACCATTTTTATAATGAGCAAATTTCTGTCTAAATGAATGGACAGATCTTGTAAAAGAGTTGATGTGTGCAGCCATGTCTCGTTTCCTCTTTCGAGCCATTCCTTTTGGGCACTCATGCGTGGAAAGTGCACTGGCTGCAAAATCATTTTCATTGTATTATGTAAGAAAATGTGCAATAAAGCATTTTTAAAGATTGTATGTGCCTTATAGAGAAATATACTTCTATGTGACTTATAAATAACTGCATTCAGTTTCCATTAAATATAAAAGCATTTTCAAATCAGTAATGGAATCGGCCCATCAAAATTCTCTGGCCATGCAGCAAAATCTTTCACTGCATAATTGGGTCACAGAAAAAAAAGAAACGAAGCTTGGGTATTTAAAATACTGTGGTTTTGTACGTTCCCGTGAAATGTTGAGTACAGCTTTCTACATATAAATAATAACTATAAATATTTCAGTATGCTGGCCTGGGCTGTTACATACAAAAAAAACAATTTCTGGTGACATAACGTTAAAACCCCAGTTTCCAAACTTTCTATATCCCAGATTTTAGTTGATTATGCGCTATTTTAACAATCTGTAACAGCCGAGAGAAATTGTGTCTTGATACAGAATGTATTTGGGGCCTCTCACACTTCTGCATTGGGCAAATACTCATATGAGAAAGAATTCCATTTACTGAGATTTCTTGCTTAAGTGGACATAGCAGGATTCTGACCGATTTGAAGCACAGGACAGGTTTTTGTGAGCCTCTGTATCCTCTTGATGCAGCCTAAAACATTGGATAGGCACCGCCCGGAGCCACCTTAACCCTCAATATATTTATTTTAGTACAATTAACACTTTATCTCAGTGCTGCTCCATTCATTTAGGTTGGTTTGCACAACTGGGTAGCTTATTTCAACTAAAGTAGTTATACAGTGTTCGAGTGACCCAGCCAGGTCAACACAAGCTTGGTTGACTTGCAGGCTACCATAGTTGTGCAGTCATGGTTATTGACTGTGATGGACAGGTAGCTGAGTTAAGGTCTGAGTCTCGTCTTGTGCCTTAATCAGCGCAGGCAATAGTCCAGAGTCAGCAAAGATTCTGCAGGATGAGTAGCTGATGAGTAAGAGTAAAGCAAAGGTCTTTTGTCTCCCTCGCAAAACCAGGGCGGGCGGCCCAATAACAGCGATTTGCCAGACAAGCCTACACTGCCTCATATGCATAATGCTGTTTTAGTGAGGTTCATGAGCATGGAGGAAGGGGGACTAACAGGGCTACCCTGATTTCAAATGAGCCAAAGGGCCTGATTAACAAAGGTACACTTACACGTTTGTGTAGGTGTACTCCTTTTGGGTATTCGCCAAACTGCGTTCTATTAGTCAGATAACAATTGTGGAATCGGGGCAGAGAACTCTGCACATAGAAAGATTGAACATCCCTTTAAGTGTGGAGTTCTCAGCCATGACTTTGATCAAACTTTGATCAAACATGTAAGTTTATCTTTGTGATTCAGTCCCAAAGAGAGTGGTTATAGGGGCGTTTCCTGCACAGTTCAAGTGTATTTCAGCTGTGCTCACACTTATGTTTTTTTAAATATGGTTTTCAATATCCTTCATAATTGATTTGCAGATGAAGTGCTACTTTAATGAAACAAGACACGTATACCCTTACAACAGTCTAAAGCAATGAAGTCAAAAGGCTGCCAAACTACCCCACACCTTAACCAGAGAATAACTGCTGGAAACCAATCTGCATCTGAACCAGACTACTATAAACCCACACCTAACGACTGCATTGAGGTTTCTCATTTGGTCAGGGATAACTGAATGTAAGAGTGAGGCATGCTCATTTGTTTTTGTTGACTTGAAACTTTTTCAAGTGAGTCAATGGAAAAACAGTAAAAGTCTGATCTACACCAATAGGAAGTGTTCACCATGTTCCCGTGTGATAAAAAAAGGCAATAGCATTTAGACTCTGAACCTTTACCCAATGTTGATTGATGTAAAGGAAGTGTTCGAGGGACCCCCAGAACAAACCTCCAGCACCTGCGCCTGATGATACTGAAGCACAACTCTGTAGAGTGAAAATGGGGCGACCTGGGAGAACAGAAGTGTTGCAAGTCACTGCTTTTAAAAGAGAATTTTGATTATAGTGAATAGCAAGACAATGAAGACCAATGGAAGCTGCAGCTGAATTGCTGTTACTGAACAGCTAAGTGGACTTCCCAGTGCATATGTTGGAGTTGGTTTCTAATAGGAAGGGTGGAGGTATATCTTGCTTTCTTTATGTTGCTGCCTCCTATCTATCACTGGGCTCCTAGGTAATAGCTGTGACTAAGATGTTCTCGTACAAGAGAGCCTGGAGTCCCAGTAAAAACCTTCCTCTAATTTTCTTATTACTGTCTAATTGTGACATCACTAGTCACCTGAAATAAGACAATGACAAAGCAACTCAACAGTAATACATTCTTAGAAGTGACCAGTGATGCCATAGTGCATGCTGCCAGAGTCACTAGACAGTGTGAAAGGCAGATCAGAATGACAACTGCTGTTTAAACACTGAAATTGAGAATTCCTCTGATCTATTTCCCTTCACTGAATAGACATTAGCAGAACAGAGCGTGTTTCTGTATTTTTTCAGGGCTATATAGAGTAAACTATTCGAAAACAGGAATATCTCCGAGTGATACCTGACATTATAAAATGTAGTTTTTTTTAAAGAGGAGTATATTGAGCTGCGTATAATATATTTTTGTAATAAATTACTGATTGCACATGGGTGAGTTTAATTTTGCACTGTAGATTCCTTACATGCCAATGTATTTGCAACCATGCTATGAAATAAGAAGAGCAAAAGGATTTAAACCATTTAGGAGAGTGGTGTTGGTGTCACAAATTGGTATAAGGAATACATGCTACTTGCCTTACTTTACCATGATTTTGGAAGCAGCAGAAAGGTTTGATGACCTTCTAAAAGAACTGGCCCTTTGCCTTGTTCTGCTATATGATCACAGAACTGGTCCGTGATTTGCAATTTCTGCATAATGTACAACAGAACTTGACTTATTCCACATATCTTTTGCTAGTTTTTGGAGCTGATCGTTTGTGTCTGGTAACAGCTGCACATTATTGATGTTACATTTTCATTAAGCCTTTCACTGCATCACTGACAACAAAAACTATCATGATCACTCTCAGGATGTCGTCATTGTATATATATATCTTTCACTTTGACCTCTCTCTTCCACCGCATTTGGGAAACTATGGGGCATATTATCAAGGACCGCTTTAAAATTATGGCCGTTTTATCGGCAGGAAACTGCCGATAAAATGGCGATAATGGGCTTGATAATACGCTCTTGTTAATTCCCATAGAAGCCCATGTTCTGGTGTTAACATGGGCTTCTATGGGAATTAACTAGAGCGTATTATCAAGCCCATTATCGCTGTTTTCTCGGCAGTTTCCTGCCGATAAAACGGCCATAATTTTAACACCGGTCCTTGATAATATGCCCCTTTATATTTTTAACAATATCCCACCTGCTCGTGTACAAGCTGTGCTTGGTGGAAGGGAAAAGAAGGGATGAGTTTTTCTGGTGACTAACTCTTTTTCAGATAAAGGCAAACTTAACACAAGCTGGTTCCAAGGATACCTCAGTGATAAACAGGTGGCATTACTGTGCTGTAATCCACATATTGGGAGGACCCATAAGGAATTCCCTATTCCATCTCACTTTCTTGTTCAGTATCCAGCTAATGTCTGGGGATACTGAGAGGCTAGGAGCAGTCATCACAACTGTCCTTAACCATGCCTAGTGACCGGATCCTGATCTTTGGTTAGTGTGGTGAAAATGGAGTACATTGGTGGTTGGAACGGGTTATCTAATCCTTCAACAACTTTTCCCACTACACCAGGCAAAGAAATGGAAGTGGAGGAGGGACTTACTAAGGCATAGAATGGTATTGTCAGCAGCAAAACTGCTGTGAATTGACAGGGCATGAGAGGACACAGCACAACCATTGTGTTCTGTCTCTCCTGTTATCATGTTCTAGGCATGGTAGAAGAGACAACCTACAAGAGAAACGAGGAGCATTACAATGAACTTAATGGATGAGAAATAGAAAAGACATAACAATGAGAGACCGGACATTGGACAAGACCAATGGAGAGCAATGAAAGCTGGATGTGGAACAAAGAGGATGCCTGGGCAAATGCAGAGGAGCAAATTAAAAAAGTCATGAGAGAGGGACAAGATAAGTAAAAGAGGTGTGTGTCAGAAGGGTATAGAGTCAAAATATCAAGTTTTTATTTTCGAGTAGACATAATATCGAGTAAAAAATATAGAATGGACATAATATCGACTAGACATAATATAGAATACCAAAATATCGACTTGCAAATTTTAATATCGAATAAAATGGACATAATATCGAATCAAAAATATAGAATGGACATAATATCGACTAGACATAATATAGACAACAAAAATATCGAATTTTAGGTAAATTAATATTATTATTTTTTGTGTAATATAATTCTGTAGCGGGTTGTGGATTTGTAGGGGAATAGGGTGGGAAGTAATTTAATTATAATTAATTAAATATGTTATTTTATTTTTTGTTATTTATTTAGAATTAATTGTTAATTAAGTATTAATTGGTAATTAATTAAAATATAATTGGTAATAAATTTTAATTGATTAATTGATAAATATTTTAATTTTAGTAATTTATTTTCTGTAGCGGGTTGTGGGTTTATAGGGGAATAGGGAGGGAAGTAATTTAATTATCATTCATTAAATATGTTAATTAATTAATTGGTATTTATTTGGAATTAATTGTTAATTAATTATTAATTGGTAATTATTTAAATATAATTGGTAATTAATTTTAATTGCTTAATTGATAAATATTTTTATTTTAATAATGTATTGTCTGTAGCAGGATGTGGGTTTATAGGGGAATAGGGTGGGAAGTAATTTAATTATAATTAATTAAATATGTTAATTAATTAATTGGTATTTATTTTGAAATAATTGTTAAATAATTTTTAATTGATAAATAATTAATTCTTAATGGATAATTAATTTTAATTAATTGTTTAATTGACAATTATGTGAATAATAATATTTTATTTTCTGTAGTGGGTTGTGGGTTTATAGTGGAATAGGGTGGGTAGTAATTTAATTTTAATTAATTAAATATGTTAATTAATTAATTGATTGGTATTTATTTTGAATAAATTGTCAATGAATTTTTAATTGGTAAATAATTAATTGTTGATGATTAATTAATAATTATGTGAATAATATTATTTTATTTGTAGTAGCGGGTTGTGGGTTTATAGGGGAATAGGGTGGGAATAGGGTTGGAAGTAATTTAATAAAATGTATTAAACATGATAATTAATTAATTGGTATTTATTTTAAATACATTGTTAAATAATTTGTGATTGGTAATTCATTAATTCTTAATTGGTAATTAAAAAGTATTAATTGATTAATTTATAACTATGTGACTTAGATGAATTTTTTTTCACTAGAGTGGGGATATTAAAATTTACCCCTATGCTATCCAACGCTTTCCTTACTGTTGCACTCTCTGGAGTGGGAATAGTAATTTTTACCCCTACGCTATCCAACGCTTTCTCTACTGTTGCACTCTCTGGAGTGGGAATAGTAATTTTTACCCCTACGCTATCCAACGCTTTCCCTACTGTTGCACTCTCTGGAGTGGCAATAGTAATTTTTACCCCTACGCTATCCAACGCTTTCCCTACTGTTGCACTCTCTGGAGTGGGAATAGTAATTTTTACCCCTACGCTATCCAACGCTTTCCCTACTGTTGCACTCTCTGGAGTGGGAATAGTAATTTTTACACCTACGCTATCCAACGCTTTCCCTACTGTTGCACTCTCTGGAGTGGGAATAGTAATTTTTACCCCTACGCTATCCAACGCTTTCTCTACTGTTGCACTCTCTGGAGTGGGAATAGTAATTTTTACCCCTACGCTATCCAACGCTTTCCCTACTGTTGCACTCTCTGGAGTGGGAATAGTAATTTTTACCCCTACGCTATCCAACGCTTTCCCTACTGTTGCACTCGCTGGAGTTGGAATAGTAATTTTTACCCCTACGCTATCCAACGCTTTCCCTACTGTTGCACTCTTTGGAGTGGGAATAGTAATTTTTACCCCTACGCTATCCAACACTTTCCCTACTGTTACACTCGCTGGAGTTGGAATAGTAATTTTTACCCCTACGCCATCCAACGCTTTCCCTAACGTTGCACTCTCTGGAGTGGGAATAGTAATTTTTACCCCTACGCTATCCAACGCTTTCCCTACTGTTGCACTCGCTGGAGTTGGAATAGTAAATTTTACCCCTACGCTATCCAACGCTTTCTCTACTGTTGCACTCTCTGGAGTGGGAATAGTAATTTTTACCCCTACGCTATCCAACGGTTTCCCTACTGTTGCACTCTCTGGAGTGGGAATAGTAATTTTTACCCCTACGCTATCCAACGCTTTCCCTACTGTTGCACTCGCTGGAGTTGGAATAGTAATTTTTACCCCTACGCCATCCAACGCTTTCCCTACCGTTGCACTCTCTGGAGTGGGAATAGTAATTTTTACCCCTACGCTATCCAACGCTTTCCCTACTGTTGCACTCGCTGGAGTTGGAATAATACATTTTATCCCTACGCTATCCAACGCTTTCTCTACTGTTGCACTCTCTGGAGTGGGAATAGTAATTTTTACCCCTACGCTATCCAACACTTTCCCTACTGTTACACTCGCTGGAGTTGGAATAGTAATTATCACCCCTACGCCATTCAACGCTTTCCCTACTGTTGCACTCTCTGGAGTGGGAATAGTAATTTTTACCCCTACGCTATCCAACGCTTTCCCTACTGTTGCACTCGCTGGAGTTGGAATAGTAATTTTTACCCCTACGCTATCCAATGCTTTCCCTACTGTTGCACTCTCTGGAGTGGGAATAGTAATTTTTACCCCTACGCTATCCAACGCTTTCCCTACTGTTGCACTCTTTGGAGTGGGAATAGTAATTTTTACCCCTACGCTATCCAACGCTTTCCCAACTGTTGCACTCGCTGGAGTTGGAATAGTAATTTTTACCCCTACGCCATCCAACGCTTTCCCTACTGTTGCACTCTTTGGAGTGGGAATAGTAATTTTAACCCCTACGCTATCCAACGCTTTCCCTACTGTTGCACTCGTTGGAGTGGGAATAGTAATTTTTACCCCTGCGCTATCCAACGTTTTCCCTACTGTTGCACTCGCTGGAGTTGGAATAGTAAATTTCACCCCTACGCTATCCAACGCTTTCCCTACTGTCGCACTCTTTGGAGTGGGAATAGTAATTTTTACCCCTACGCTATCCAACGCTTTCTCTACTGTTGCACTCTCTGGAGTGGGAATAGTAATTTTAACCCCTACGCTATCCAACGCTTTTCCTACTGTTGCACTCTCTGGAGTGGGAATAGTAATTTTTACCCCTACGCTATCCAACGCTTTCCCTACTGTTGCACTCGCTGGAGTTGGAATAGTAATTTTTACCCCTACGCTATCCAACGCTTTCCCTACTGTTGCACTCTTTGGAGTGGGAATAGTAATTTTTACCCCTACGCTATCCAACGCTTTCCCTACTGTTGCACTCGCTGGAGTGGGAATAGTAATTTTTACCCCTACGCTATCCAATGCTTTCCCTACTGTTGCACTCGCTGGAGTTGGAATAGTAATTTTTACCCCCACGCTACCCAACACTTTCCCTACTGTTGAACTCACTGGAGTTGGAATAGTAAATTTAAACCTCTTGCTATCCTACGGAAAAAATATTGTATATGTTTTTTTAATAATATGTATATATATATATATATATATATATATATATATATATAAATATATATATATATATATGTTTTAATTTTTTTTTTTAAGTTACAATAATTATTTATTAATTTTAAGTTTATTTAAGTATTTTAAGTATGTTTAAATTAGTTATATTTATTATTATAGTACTTTTAAATTACTTTTAAGATATTTAAAAAAATCGATATTTTGACTGTCTATATTTTTTCCTATCGATATTTTGGAGTCGATATTTTTGTACTTACCTGTTTGTAGATAGGAAGTCGATATTCTGGCATTCTATATTTTTACCTCGATATTTTGACTGTCGATATTTTGACTGTCGATATTCTGTCAGTGATCCGTCAGAAGATGTGTCAAAAAGGGGACTACAGCACAAGACTGCTCAGAGTGGAAACTATCAGCCAGATTCATCAAACTAAAATCGGCTCGCAAAGGGCCAGATTCTGAGAATCTGGCCCTTTGCGAGCACTATTTTTGCATTTGGGATTCATCATCATCGCAATTTAGCGATTTCTAGAATTGCGATTAATTGCATTTAAGGAATCTCAATTTGAGATTCCTTAAATGCAATTCATGAACCATTTTAAAATTGCGAATTCGAATCTGGGGCCGCTATTTACCGCGAAGTCTAACTACATGGTAAATAGCAAAAACGTTGAAAAATGCACTAAAGTGCATTTTTCAAAGTTTCATGTTGCGCACACACATGCCCTAAGGGCATGTGTTTGCGCAACATATGTGCACACATCAATTTGAGGGGTGCAACAGGGTGACCTTTGGACACCCCTGCACCCTTGAAATCGCAATCTCAATTTGCGAATCGCTAATTGCGATTAGCAAATTGAGATTGTCTTCCCATTCATTCCTATTGGCCTCTAGGCACATAGGAATGAATGGGGAGATATTCCTTAATTGCGACTCGCAATTTGCGAGTTGCAATTAAGGAATTATTAGTAATCGCTATTTTTTAAGTGATTTCTTGATGAATAGCATTTTGCTATTCCTTAATAGTGAATCGGTATTTTTCGCTATTAAGGAATAGCAAAATGTGTTCTTGATGAATCTGGGGGTAAGACACAAGCAAGGTATTATATGGAGAAGAGGATGGCTAAGACTTACATTAAAGGATGAGTACTGAACAAATAAGAAAAGGACCAGAGAGACACGAAAATGCCCTCGAGAAACAGTGGAACGGACAAAGAGTTGGGGTACTTTACGGATGACAGTGTGAAGTGAGACACGTGACAAATAAAATTGGTGAGTAAAACAGAGCAGTAGTAGAAGGAGGAGTGTACAGCAACATAAATAAAAGGGGCAAGCATGGCTTACAATGGGTGAGAGAGTGATGCAGCACCAGATAAGTGATAATGTTTGACAAGATTAGTGATAATGTGTGCTAACCACAATTTGTGAGTGGAGCCTAGACCATGGAGTGGAGGAGATGAAGGCCCAACGCAGATGAGGGATGTGATCAAGCCACATAACAAACAAGGGTGTGCTCAATCATGAAGCAGATAAAAGCAGAGAGCAGGGCAAAAACACATAAACAAGGCCAAAGTGGCAGAGAGCAAAAAGGATCCCAAAATGCAGTACAGGGAACTGAGTGGAACATGGCAAAGATGATTTGGTAGAAACATGGTATGAGATAAGTGAGAGAGGAAAGCAAAGAACAAGTAGATGAAAAAAGGAGTTGAGCACATGATGGATGTGAAAGTAGACCAAGGGCAAGATGTTCAAAACACTGGTTGCATCATACTTTCCACAATTTACGACCAGTGTTTTTGTGACCAGTTTGTGTTTTACAAACCACCCTTCATACTAATAGATCGGTTTACCAAAAAATGAATTGTAGGGGGGATCAGCGGATCACCATGTCTGTAATTGTGTTTTTATAAAGCAAACTTTTGTTTTTTAAATTCAGTCTACTGTCCTTAATGGAAACAGGCCTGAATTTAAAAACAAAGTTTCTTTTTTTGTTTGTCTAAGAGGTGGCACTGCCTCTTCTCACATTTTTTTTCTTTTGAAAGGGGAAGTAGTTATAAGTGAACTTTTGCAAATGGGTCGCTACTTCTTTTGAGGTGTCAGTAAAATATCAGTGTTTGGCAATCAGATTTCGATCAGCACATCAATTCAGTATTTGAAAGAGATGCCTGCAACAAGGACCTTCTAAGTACCAAATCGGTATCCATTTCTAAACATATTTAGCAATTTGGAAGCATTGCATTCTAAAGGGCAAGTTACCACCTCATTTGAGGTGTCAGTAAAATATTTGTTTTATGATCAGATTTCAATTAGTCTATCAATTCAGTATTTGGAGTGGATGCTTGTAACATGTCCTTCCAAGTACCAAATCGTTATTCATTTCTAAACAAATTGAGCAATTTTGAAGCATTGTATTTCAAAGGGCAATTGGTCCTACCAGAACGTTTGTGAATAGTTAACCACCTCTTTTGAGATGCAGTCAAAATATCAGTGATTTGCGACTGGATTTCAGTCAAAATATAAAATCGGATTTTGGAATGGATGCCTACAACATACACCTTTGAAATACTGAATCAGTATCCATTTCTAAACACATTTCGAAATTCAGAAGCTCATTTTTGAATTACTAAATGTGTTTAGTACATAGGAAAAAGGTTGTTAGCACTTGCAAACCCTCTGGTTTACTGATCCAGATGGTTTGCGAATTCTAAAACCCTTTGTACATCTGCCCCCAGCTCTTTGATGGGTTCCAGAGTTAGTAAAGCTCTTTACAGAGAGAAAGGAGAATGGGGTACAGTACAAATGTGAGAAGGAAGCAAGGAACAAGCCTTATGAGTGATAACAGCCAGTCCCGTGCACACACATATGAGTAGATATAACAATAAAAGTAATTATTATTTAGGAATGATGACAAAATGTTTTTTCTTGAAGTGTAGATTTAATGGTGTGTATCTTCACAGGCCAGCCGACACGTGTTTCATCATCGGGTGTAAAACCCTTGACTACTTCAGGGCTGGAATTGAACATGGAAAAGAGCGTGTGTCACAATGTGTTACAGAGAATCCACTAGTGTGTGCCCTATTGATATGGGACACAATAAGTACACAAATAAGTCATACTTAATATCAATGAAGGGAAACACCAAAAGGCTAGGATGTAGATTTGATCTAAAACCGTCATAAAGACATTGATATTAAGCCCATGCATGGTGACAACAATGTATGTAAACACCCAGGTTCATTCGCCATAATATTCTGATGTAATGGTGTGGTGTGCAGGTGAATACAGTACATAGTCCATTTCCTATTCTGTTTAAAACATAAGTGCGAGATCTAAGGGAAGTGAGGCTTAAATGCGTTTGTGAAGAGTAAACATCTACAGTGTGAGTAAAAGAATAAAATAATGCAGTGTTGTTAAGTGTCTGTATTGGAATTGATTTCACCTGGTGCCATTATCTATGCTGGTAGGAACGAAATTATATTGCTTCTCTAATCGTCATAATATCTGACAGCACGCCCACCTCAAATGGAGTATAGCGAGTCTTCGGACCTGGAACATAATCAAATAATCGGCACCTGAGTAAGTCAGTGCCTATCCTAAATGCATGACACAATATCACTGTAAGGGTTTCACACTAGACTACATAGAGGTGCCGATGTGTGTGGCTAACGATTCCACTGGTGATAATTCTGACCCATTGGGTCCTACAATTCACTTTGGTTCGTAAATTCTCTCCGTTTAGCAGTTCTGCCAATCTGTATAACAATAACTCCCATAAGTATAATGGATTCATATCCAACATTTCTTCTCAGTACACAACAAAAGTCAGTATCAATTTCTCAGTATGAAGAACGTAAATCACAACCAATTCTTACCTTCTACATAAGGTAATATTATTCAGCTTTTGTCGATGAGTCTCAATCGTGGCTGCGTATGCCACATTTATGTCCCTTAGAGTTCTTTGCCAGTATGCCTCATTAGGCAAGATCAAAGTAATGCGGCGCCATCCGCCGTGGGAAAAGCTGCAATTTAGACCAAAACCAAGTAATGTCAAAACCATATTTTTGACATCCTCACAAAATCCCTGGAAGAGAAAACCATCACATTGTGATATACGCTATTTTCCATGTTCAATTCCAACCCTGAAAAAGTCAAGGGTTTTACACCCATTGATGAAACAATCAATCAATCAATCAATCAAAGCATTTATAGAGCGCGCTACTCACCCGAAGGGTCTCAAGGCGCTGGGGGAAGGGGGGGTCCGCTACCGCTCGAACAGCCAGGTCTTGAGCTGCTTCCTGAAGACGAGGTGGTCCTGGGTCAGGCGGAGGTGTGTCGGGAGGGAGTTCCAAGTCTTGGCGGCGAGGTAGGAGAAGGACCTTCCCCCTGTGGTGGCTCTTCGGATGCGGGGGACGGCGGCGAGGACGTGGCCGGTCGATCGAAGCTGGCGTTTGGGGGCGTAGAAGTTGAGGCGGTTGGTGAGGTATCCTGGACCTTGGTTGTGTAGGGCTTTGTGTGCATGGGTGAGGAGGCGGAAGGTGATTCTCTTGTTGACCGGAGCCAGTGCAGGTCTTTCAGGTGTCCGGAGATGTGGTTGCGGTGGGGGATGTCCAGGATGAGTCGTGCTGAGGCGTTCTGGATCCGCTGGAGTCTCTTCTGGAGTTTGGCGGTGGTTCCGGCGTAGAGGGAGTTGCCGTAGTCCAGACGGCTGATGACGAGGGCCTGGGTGACCGTCTTCCTGGTCTCGGTGGGGATCCACCGGAAGATCTTCCGTAACATGCGCAGGATGTTGAAACACGACGAGGAGACGGCGTTGACTTGTCTGGTCATGGAGAGGGAGGAGTCCAGGATGAAGCCCAGGTTGCGTGCGTGGTCTGATGGTTTGGGTGCGCTGCCTAAGGCTGGGGGCCACCAGGAGTCGTCCCAGGCGGAGGGGGAGGACCCCAGGATGAGGACTTCCGTCTTGTCCGAGTTCAGTTTCAGGCGGCTGTCCTTCATCCATTCGGCTACCTCTTTCATCCCTTCGTGTAGGTTGGCTCTGGCGGTGGTGGGGTCGTTGGTGAGGGAGAGGATCAGCTGGGTGTTGTCGGTGTAGGAGATGATGCTGAGGTTGTGCTGGCGTGCGATGGCTGCGAGGGGGCTCATGTAGACGTTGAAGAGGGTTGGGCTGAGTGAGGAGCCTTGGGGAACGCCGCAGATGACTTCGGTGGCTTCTGATCTGAACGGGGGGAGGCGGACTCTCTGTGTCCTTCCGGCGAGGAAGGAGATGATCCACTCCAGTGCCTTCTCCTGGATTCCGACGTTGCTGAGGCGCTGTGCTAGGGTGCGGTGGCAGACAGTGTCGAAAGCCGCAGAGAGGTCCAGGAGGATGAGGGCCGCTGTTTCTCCGTTGTCGAGCAGGGCTCGGATGTCATCGGTTGCTGCGATCAGGACGGTCTCGGTGCTGTGGTTGGGCCGGAAGCCAGACTACGAGAGGTCGAGGGATCCGTTCCTCTCGAGGAAGGCGGCCAGCTGTTTGTTGACGGTCTTCTCGATGACTTTTGCAGGGAACGGGAGCAGCGAGATGGGGCGGTAGTTCTTGAGGTCGGTGGGGTCGGCTGATGGCTTCTTTAGTAGAGCACTGAGTTCGGCGTGCTTCCAGCCCCCCGGGAAGGTAGCGGTGTCGAAGGAGGTGTTGATGATGTCCCGCAGGTGAGGTGCGATGACAGCGTCGGCCTTGTTGAAGACGTGGTGGGGCAGGGGTCGGTCGGAGATCCGGAGTGGATGGAGTTCATCGTGCGGACGGTGTCTTCGGTGCTGATCGGGGTCCAGGCGTGGAGGGTGGTGGTTGGGGGCGGTGGTTCGGTCGTGGCGTGCGTTGGTTGAGAGCAGAAGCTGTTGTGTATGTCCGCGATCTTGTTGTGGAAGTAGGCGGCGAGGGAGTTGCAGAGGTCTTGTGAAGGGGTGATGTCATTGATTCCGGCGTTGGGGTTGGAGAGCTCTTTGACGATGTTGAAAAGCTCCTTGCTGTTGTGTGCGTTGTTGTGCAGTCGTTCCTTGAATGCAGTTTTCTTGGTGGCGCGGATCAGTTGGTGGTGTTTTCGGGTGGCGAGCTTGAGGGCAGTCATGTTGTCTGGTGTTGGGTTTCTGCGCCAGTCTTTCTCGAGTGTTCTGCAGTTCTTCTTGGAGCTCTTGAGTTCGTCGGTAAACCATGGGGCTTTCTTGCTGCCGGGTCTGCTGGGCGGGGTCTTCAGAGGGGCGAGGTTGTCTGCGCAGTCGCTGATCCACTTTGTGAGGTTGGTGGCCGCTCGGCTGGGGTTCGTTGCGCTGGTGGGTGGGTTCTTGCTCAGGGAAGTCACGAGTTGGTCGGCTGTGATCTTGTTCCAGCTTCTGCGTGCAACCTGTTGCTGGTGGTGGTGGGTCGTGGTCCTTGTGAAGCTGAAGTGGATGCAGCTGTGGTCCGTCCAGTGGAGTCCGGTGGCGTGGCTGAAGGCGATGTCCTTGCTGGATGAGAAGATGGGGTCGAGTGTGTGTCCGGCGTAGTGGGTGGGGGTGGTCACCAGTTGCTTGAGTCCGAGGTTTGCGAGGTTGTCCAGCAGGGTGGTGGTGTTGCGGTCGTTGTTGTTCTCCAGGTGGAAGTTGAGGTCCCCGAGGAGGATGTAGTCAGCGGAGGGGAGGGCGTGTGGGCTGACAAAGTCGGCGATGTCCTCGCTGAATTGTGTGCGTGGTCCTGGGGGTCTGTAGATGAGAGTGCCTCTGAGGGTGGTCTTGGGGTTGATGTGGATCTGGAGGTGCAGGTGCTCGGCGGGTTTGAGGGTGTCGTCGGTGTTGGTCGTGATGCGGATGGTGTTCCTGTGGATGATGGCGATGCCTCCTCCAGTCTGGTTGATGCGGTCCCTCCGGATGATCTTGTATCCGTCTGGGATGGCGATGGCGATGTCGGGCGCTGAGGAGGCGTTCATCCAGGTTTCCGTGCTGAAGGCGACGTCTGGGGCTGTGGTGTCGAGCAGGTTCCAGAGCTCGACGGCGTGTCTGTGGACGGAGCGGGTGTTGAGCAGGATGCACTTCAGGTGGCTGCTGCTGTTGTCCGTCTTGGTCGGTGCCGGCGTAGTGCTGGTCCGGATGCTGGTGAACTTGCAGGAGAGGCAGCAGAAGGGTCCGTGGGTGCGTCTTGGGGTGGCTCGGTAGCAACCCGGGCTTCGGCCGTCGTTAAGTGCGATGAGTTCGGTGGCGAGGTAGGTTCGGCGGGTGGGCTGGTGTCTGCGGGGCCCAGGGGTCATGGCACTGGGCGCGGTCCAGGCGCGGACAGGCGCAGATGCACTTACCTTTGGCGCACCTTCGGCGCTCATTCGGTGCTCCCGCTGCGCCCTTCCGCTGCGCGGTCGCTCTGGGGACGTCATAAGAGAGGAGCCTGGAGGGTGGGTCAGCTGGGTGGTGGGAGCGGGGCGTCCAATGGGCAGGGGGGGCGGGGTTGGCGGAGGTCTGTGGCGGGAAGGGGCAACACATGTTGGCTGGCCTGTGCAGTTACACACCATTAAATCTACACTTCAAGAAAAAACATTTTGTCATAATTCTTAAATAACGCTTACTTCTATTGTTATATCTACTCATATGCTTGTGCACAGGACTTGCTGTTATATATAGAGGGACCTGTGGCCAGAATTGAGGTTTAGGGGTCTTCCCTCACCTGTGACACCGCATTGATAAGTTTCTTTTTGCTAAATCCATGACGCTGGGCAAACGCCACTTTATACCCTTTGATAATTAACACCTCCTTTTCGTCTCCTCGCTTATTAGTGATAAAATACAAGCCCTTGGAGGATGAGAGAACAGGCTTGGGAACACATAGGTAAAGATTCAAGACAAAATTGAGATGAGTGAGGAGGTGAAACATTGCAGGTCACAGTCACCACTGGGCCACATCATGCTCAAACCCTTGGCAAAACTCTATAAAAGAAGACAATGGGGAAAGGATTAGTGAGAAGAGCATCAAGGATGTGGGCAACAAGTTGAATATCCATGTGGCAGTAGCAAGAGTGAAATTAAACTCATGCCATTTCATATCAGAATCTAAATTCAAAGATAAATCAATTTACAATAATTGTTGTACGACTTAAATTTATTCCATAGATTATTTATTAAATATTATCCTTTCCCTCGTGATTCTATGTGAACCTGCTTCCCCAATATTTCTCTTTCATTTGGCTGCAGCCTGCTTGAAAGGAAAAGGAGCAAAAACTAACAGCCTCAAGGCATCTACCTGCCTATGGGAGAATGTAAAATGTGCAAATTCAAACACAGGGGCACTTGCATAGGATCTAAGATTTGCCTTTGGCCATGTTTGGGCACCATATCCCCATCCCCCTCATCAGGAAATGTGCTATGATATGTCTCTCAGGAGGACCAAAAAAGGCAAGTCACCCACACACAATACACTCTTCAGAAGGTCCTGAGCAGGCTGACTTCTCATGATGTAGGGTCAGGTGTTGTTGCTAAGCTACCAATTCAAGAAAAAGCTAAAGACTTGTGTTCAAAGTTTTAGGGCTAGATGTAGGTAAATGATATTTACCGATTCATAAATACCGAATTGTACCGATTCGGTATTTATGAATCGGTAAATATTAAGGGGGGAGAGGTAGGTATTTCCAGATGTGGAAATACCGAATCGTTAAAATTCGGTATTTACCGATTCGGTAAATACCGAATCGGTATTTACTATTGATTCCTATGGGCTGTGAAGCCCATAGGAATCAATGGTGAAATACAGATTCGGTAATTACCGAATCGGTAAATACCGATTCCAGCAAGGGTGCAGGGGGTGTCACTTTGACACCCTCTGGCACCCCAAAAATAGGCATGTGCGCCATGTGGCACACAGACATGCCCTAAGGGCATGTCTGTGTGTCACATGGCACAGGTGTGCACGCACCTGGATTCGGTATTTTACCACCCAATTGGATTGGGTGGTAAAATACCGATTCTTAAAGCCCTGTGGCACTCTGACATGTGCCAGCTACATCTGCATTTACAGAATCGGTATTTTACCGTGTCTGTATTTACAGATTCGGTAATTTTACCGAATCGGTAAATACAGATTCGGTAAAATACCGATTCTGTAAATGCATGCCCTACATCTGAAAACCCTAATACCGGTCGGAAACGGCCAAAATCGGCCGTTTCCGACTGGTATTAGGGCTCCTACATCTGGCCCTAAGTCATTTTTGTGTATAATGTAAAGCCAACAGGTTTAATCTGCACATGGTAAAAGGCAGATTTTATTTATATAATATCAATGCCACTAGGGGCTAGATGTAGGTAATTCCGATTTACCTACTCTTAAATACCGAATTTTACCGATTCGGTATTTATGAGTAGGTAAATAGGAAGGAGGCAGATGTAGGTAATTTTAAATTCAGAATTACCGAATCTGTAACATTCGATATTTACCGATTCTGTAAATACAGAATCGGTATTTCCCATTGATTCCTATGGGCTTTGAATGCCATAGGAATCAATGTGAAATACCGATTCTGTATTTACAGAATCTGTAAATACCGAATCCTGCAAGGGTGCAGGGGGTGTCACTTTGACACCCTCTAGCACCCCAAGTACAGGCTTGTGTGACATGTGGCACACATACATGCCCTAAGGGCATGTCTGTGTGTCACATTGCACAGGTGTGCATGCACAGATGTGCATGCACACCTGAATTCGGTATTTTACCACACAATAGGATTGTGTGGTAAAATACCGACTCTTAAGGGCCTGTGGCACTGTAAACTGTGCCACCTACATTTGGAATTACAGAATCGGTATATTTACCGATTCGGTAATTTACCGAATCGGTAATTTTAACGAATCGGTAAATATACTGATTCTGTAATTTTCAGCCCCCTACATCTGAAAACCCCAATACCGGTCGGAAACGGCCGAAATCGGCCGTTTCCGTCCGGTATTAGGGCTCCTATATCTGGCCCCAAGTCTCTTAGTTTTCTTGATGTCAACATAGCAAAAGAATATAGGCCTTTTGTTTTGATTGTTTTGGGAATAACACTGACAAAACTAGTAGACAGAATGCCCTATTAGTAGTAGAAAGTCTTACATTTTTGGTATGCTGTTTTTCAGGGTAGGGCCTGATGGTTGGCATATTGTCTCCTGATGCCTCACAATAGGAATGGAGTAGGTTTAAGGAGTTAACTGTGCTTTGTAGATTTAACTAGCGCTTTTGATTTGGTTAACCACCAAACGTTATGGCAAACTCTAAAGGATCAAGGCGCACCCATAGAAATCATCAATTACCTGTCCCAAATCCATAATTATTTAATTGCTAGGGTACGCTATGGGAAAAAGGAAGAATGTACATCAGCCTTTAGAGTTTTACGTGGTATAAGACAAGGATGTGTCTTAGCACTTTTTTATTCTCCCTTCATATTATTAATGTAGACTCTTTTTTACAATCATTACCAGCAGATTCACCAAAAGTGGGTACGCGCCCGAAACCAGTCCTTTTATATGCGGACGAGGCTGTCCTAATTTCTAGGACACCAAACGGGTTGTAACTTTTAACTGACAACTTTGTTAAATTCATAACTGGGAAAAGTTTACAGTTAAATTAAAAAAAAAACCTTTGTGATGACTTGTGGTACAAATAATTTCAAAAAGGGGGTGGTGATGGACAGAGTATCTGAATTAAGCAGAACACTCCTACCCAGTCAAAAGATCAGGGCTTGATCCATCACCGTTTTTTGGCTCACTGCACCATCCCAGTTCAGAACCTGGCTATATGCAAATTAGTCTGTCCCTGGCCCAGTGCATCATGGGAACAGGGCAGACCAAACTACCAAGCCAATTCTTCACTGGAAAGGAAACAAGCTACCGGGGACCGGTTTCTGGCATTACAGCCGTCTTCGGCCCAGCTTGCTTGAATCCTGATGGTGCAATGAGCAAGGGACTCATGTCTGAGCATACCCTACCACACTCATGGTGGCCAAAATAATTTCAAAAAGGGGGTGGTGATGGACAGAGTATCTGAGTTAATCAGAACACTCCTACCCAGTGAAAAGATCAGGGCTTGATCCATCACCGTTTTTTAGCTCACTGCACCATCCCAGTTCAGAACCTGGCTATATGCAAATTAGTCTGTCCCTGGCCCAGTGCATCATGGGAACAGGGCAGACCAAACTACCAAGCCAATTCTTCACTGGAAAGGAAACAAGCTACCGGGGACCGGTTTCTGGCATTACAGCCGTCTTCGGCCCAGCTTGCTTGAATCCTGATGGTGCAATGAGCAAGGGACTCATGTCTGAGCATACCCTACCACACTCATGGTGGCCAAAATAATTTCAAAAAGGGGGTGGTGATGGACAGAGTATCTGAGTTAATCAGAACACTCCTACCCAGTCAAAAGATCAGGGCTTGATCCATCACCGTTTTTTAGCTCACTGCACCATCCCAGTTCAGAACCTGGCTATATGCAAATTAGTCTGTCCCTGGCCCAGTGCATCATGGGAACAGGGCAGACCAAACTACCAAGCCAATTCTTCACTGGAAAGGAAACAAGCTACCGGGGACCGGTTTCTGGCATTACAGCCGTCTTCGGCCCAGCTTGCTTGAATCCTGATGGTGCAATGAGCAAGGGACTCATGTCTGAGCATACCCTACAAATAGACCCAAGATCAAACAACACCAAGTCGACGGAGTTGTCATAAATGATGCCTCTACTTTTTACTACTTAGGTATGCTTTTTAGTAATACAGGCAAATGGAATATGCACATAAAGATAAATAGCATGACATTTTTAAAAGTAACAGAAAGTATTTTTAGATTTGCTACAAAATTAGGTAACAAGCCCATAAGAGAAATTTTAGCCCTTAATCGTAGTAAGTGTATTACGGGTGTTTGCTATGGGGCCGCAATTTGGGGGAGAATATCTTTTACCACATTACAAACCTTAGAAAACACATTTTTCAAAAGACTATTGGCTGTCCCCCAAGGCACGGTAAATCATATAGTACACAAGGAGCTATAGGCCCCATTTTTAAGCGATACAATAAATTTAGCTGGCTTGCTCTTGTGGCAAAGGATATGGTCCAAGGACAAACTTAACTTCTCGAACGAAATTATAATGGATTGTCTGAAACTTGATAGAATAGGAAAATACCATGGCTGGAGCATATCTAAAACCTATTACTTTGCTGCAAATTTGATTTTGATTTTAAGAACCCCCTAAATATCCATGTTTTTAGTAAAAGGGAGTTGAAGGCAAGTTACCTTAAATTCGCAGAAAACCACAGAGATAGAGTTGACATTTTAAAAGGAAGTGTTGTCTCCTATCACGATGGGGTGACTGTGTCTGGTTTACCTGTATACTTAACATTGGTAAAAAATACACAGCACAGATTTTAAGGTTAAGGTTTAATACATTACATTTTTTTGTTGTATTTCCAAAGATGAAGCAGTGGAATAACAACCTACCTAAATGCCCATGTGATGGAAGATCTGCACAAACAACTATGGACTTTATCCTTTTTTGTACATTTTTATGGATATATGGAAAGTGTTTTAAAACCTTTATTCTTATCAAATAGACTTTTTAATCATAACCATGCTTATAGCTTTATTTGTAACCTGGGAAATGAAAAAAGTATTAACTCTGTCATTAGATACATTCAATGCGCAATTAGAAAAAGAGAAGATTATTCCCATCTGGAAGCATTATTATATGAGAATGAAAATGATATAATCTAGGCTTTATCAATACATAAAAAACAATTAGTCAAAGTTTTTAATACATTTTAAATATTGTTTTTTATAGAAATTTGCTTCTTGTGATAAAATCTTTCAAATGAAATAATGTTTTACCATTTCCTATATTTTATGAATTGTGATTTTTTTATGTGAATTGTCGCTGTATGAATATTGTGCTTTTATGGTGCATTTTACATGCACCGAATAAAGCTGATTTGATCTAATCGAGTTAATTGCCCTCAGTAACAGTTCGTCATTGTACATGATTTGCTCCATTGTCATTCTGTGAGGCACATTTAAGCAGGGTTCCACTTTTTAATTCCACCTAAGAAAATTGTATATATTAGTAGTTTTGTACCTAACATTTCGTTGTGTGTGTATTAAAGTATGTCTGCTTTTTAAAGAAAAACACTGTTTATGTCAAAATTCGAACATGTCTATATTTTACACGAGACCACATGGAGTGAGAATTTGGTGATGTTTAAAAGGTACATCGATGACATTTTTATAATCTGGAGAGAGGGAGAAAGAATCCTGGAAGAGCAAATACAGAAACTCAATTAATGTCATCAACATATCAAATTCACACATTTGATAGACAAGAAAAAACTCTCCTTTTTGGATTTGCTTATTCAAATTGAAGATAACAGCATCAAAACTAATGTCTATGCGAAACCGACAGATCAGAATAACTGTTTACATTACCAAAGCTTCCGCCAACAAAACATTGAAAAAACATTTACCACGTTCACAGTTCATAAGGCTAAAAAGGATCATTAATACAGAGGATGAAGCTAATGAAACCATTAAAACATATGCAGAAAGGTTTACAAAAGAGAGGTTAGCCGACAACAGTAATGAATGACTCCATAGAGAAAGTACGACATATGGAAAGAACAACGCTCCTCAAACAGAAGCCAAAACAGAAAAACAATTCAATATATGTATTTTAAAGTACTCCAAAGAAGCTAATAAAATAAAGAACATTGTTAAAAAGCAGTGGCATTTGATACAGGATGAAATTGATTTAAGTTGCATCTCTAAGAATGGAATCATTTTTGCATTCCAACGTTCAAAGAATCTTAAAGAATTATTGTCAAAAAAGCCAGCAAAGAAACATCAATTAAATTTAAAGGAATGCAAACATGTGGAAACTGTACACACTGCAATATTGTTATCAAAGGAAGTGAATTTACACATCCCACAAAGGAATATAACATCACGTTAAAAGACACAAGCACGTGTGACACCAAAAATATAGTGTATGCCATAAATGTCCATGCGGAAAAATTACTTTGTACGTAACGCCCAGCCTTTTGAGGAAGAGGGGCGTCTGAATGAAGGAGCGAGTTCAAACTTCACTCGAAGAGAAGATAGAAGACTCATTTCGTAAGTTTGTTTCACATATGGCTAGACGCGGCAAGGGTTTAAAATGTTTAGGACAGTTTAAGGCTCCTTAAGAGCAAAAAGCGAGCATATCTTGGTGTTTGAGCCCTCTCACAAATAGTATGTGATGAATAGGATCGCTAAAGCATGCGTTTTAACTAGACTGAGAAAGTCTCCTAACCAACTGATTATTTTGTTCCGCTTGTATAAAAGAGGATGAAACTCCAGTTAGTGATTTATAAATGAACAATACATGACTAACGCAATTGAAATATGTAAATGGAATTGAGCTTATATAGCGCACAGCTACCCGCAGTGGGTTTCCCGGCGCTTGCTTAGGGAACCCTTCCTGGTATTCCCCTGTGAGATAGCAGGGTATCCACAAGGTGAACGTCAGGCATCCCGCCGCGAGGGGCCGTTGTGGAGATTAAGAAAGCTATTGCCCAGAGTCGCAGAGTGTGAACCCGTGAGTCGAGGAGGCACCGGGGCGAGAATTATCGAGTCCGTGGAATTTTTAGCCCAAGACCCGCCGAGGCAGGGAATTGAACCCTGGTCCAGGACCGATCTCAGCTTCCGGGTCTGCTGCCTCTAACCCCTGAGCCACACTTCTCACTTCTGAATTTGAAAATAACCAATGTAGGTCCTTCCCTGTGACTTAGTCACGTGTCGCTTTATACGCAGCACGTGGCTTTTGGAAAAAGAGGGGCTCTTGAATGTACGAACGCGTTCACACTTCACCCAGAGCTTTGAACGCGGATTAACTTAGCAAGTGAGTGTCATGAAAAGTTAGACGCAATAAAGTTTGATATGAGCTAAAGACATCTTCCTGCTCATTATGAGCAAAAAAGCGCGTACTACTTTGATTTGAGCTTCAAAGCGAATAGCGCAAGAGGAACGCAATAGCCGTTGCATGAGCAACAGAAAACTGTTTGTCAACATTAAAACAACCTTGGTGCGAGCTTTAAAATGAATTACACGCGATTAGAAGATAAGGCGCGTAAACCACGAAAGCCAAAAGGCCATTCAGCACTGTTTTAGTTTTTAAGGTATAGCATGTATGTTGTGATAATATACAATGCAATAATGTCTTGAACTACATACCAAACTGTTTGAATAACCTCGATTGAAAATATAATAACATGTCACCTTAAAGCGTTGTTAGTATTACAATGTATATACTTCCTTTTCTATATTTTAAGACTGATTAGTTTTTGTTTATTGTTTATCCCCTTAGACCCCTGAAGAAGGGTCCATTTGAGTGACCCGAAATGCATTCGGTTCTTGCAATTATGGAGTGAAATTTAATATTTGCAATTAAGGATTGTTTCTCTATAATCATATAAGTTGAAGGAATAAATGAACTTTGGAATAAAGCTAAAGATGGAACTTGGATGTTAGAATTCTTTGATTGATATTTTACAAACGTGGTTACAAGTTAAGATAAGGAACAGGAGCAGTTCCGCTTTAATAGTGCGCACATTATTCGGATGAGGACATAGATGTTTGACCAGACACCCGAAGGCAGGGGGAAGATGAGAAGATGTAGCGGTTGCTGAAATCAAAGGTGATCTGATTTGCCACTAAATGATACAGAAGCAAAATGTGGTACTGGGAGGGTGAACTTTGAGGGTACAGCAAAAGCTAGACAGCTGTAAAATGAATATTTTAAACCAATAGAAAGAATTTTAGACCTAGTGAATACAATAAGAAACTTAAAAAATCAATCAAGCCATAAAACTTTTTATTGAACTTATGTGGGAGCACTACAATCATAGAAACATCTAAGGATACAGCAATTGAAAAAAAGAAAGAGAACAATACAATTAAAAAGGGGAAGGAGATGGAACAAGGGAACTTTTTCATAGGTTAAATAAAGATACACAAATGTCTGTAAATAACAGAAAAGCATTAAGATATGAATCAAATAGTAAATATTAGATAAGAAAAATAATGCAATTAAAGATGGAAGTCATGGAGGTTTAACTACTTCTTGAGCCACAGGCAAAGGTGCTAAAGATATTTTGGCAGATTCATCTACCAAGTTGTGTAATGGGTGTCCAAAGTTCTTGACTTTTTAACCCCTTGCATGCTCTTGACAGCCCCCGGCCATCATGCGTCATGGGGGGCATGTGCGGAGGATGACCAGGGACCGTCTGAATCCTGCCCACTATTTAAATCGCCTGCACAGGGCAAAAATTCTTCTTACACAGTGCTTTAGACAGCAACTGTTTAGAGGCCTTCCACTGCTCAGAAATTTGTTGAAAAGCAATTGCTAATAGAAGGTCTATTATTCGCATGTTAAATGGAACATTAGCTCACACATTAGAAATGCTTCCTAAGATTACATTTAAAATAGAATAAGGAATATTCAAACAGAATATGGCATTCATGTATTCATTTGAGCCCAAACTTGTAGCAAGAAAATGTAAACATAGGGACAATTAAATATCAAGTGTTTGAGGTCAGCCTGTTGTGCAGAACATGTCCAACAAGTGTCTGAGGTATCTGGATTAATCCTGTGAAGAGGAGCAAGTGTTGTAAAAAGTGTATTGTTTCCAAAGATAATTGTTTGTGTTGGATTTGCTGCTCGAGAGGATTTCCTAATGTTGATCCCAATCTGCTTCCAAGTAGAGATAGGCAAGGTGGTATGAAGATCATTTCCCCAAGCAAGTTCCGTATTTGATTTGGGGTGATCATGAGTCATATATTGAAGAATAGAATAAATAGAAGAGGCTTTTGGATTTGCATAACAATGATTAGTTTGGTTAATGGAGGGTAATGATTTAGTAAGAGAAATGGACTGAAAATTATTAATTGACTGAGAAATTATATTTTCGAGGGTCATGAATTCATGACAGGGAGTGTATGTGAAAAATAAATTAAGGTGTCATTATTATTTAGTTGTTTGACCCAAATTAACCTCTTAGATCTCCAAGCTGGCCAGTAGATAGGTCTATTATTAATTTGTATAAAGTAAATGTGCCGAATTGTAGAATCCCAAAAGGTTTCCAAATCTATAGGATAGCATAGAGCTACAGAAATCAGTAATTTACAGCTGTGTCTAAAAATTAGGGTGGATATTCATTGAGGTTTTCGCATAAAGGTGATTAATTCATGAAATGAGAAAGACTATCTAAACTCTAGTTCTAAGTCTACCCATAATGGAGTGAATAAGGGTGAAGAAGAAATCCAATACACAGATTGTTTAATATAAATGTTGCATGTTAATTGGCAAAGTATGGGAAATTTACCCATCCCTCTGGTTTAGGGCACTTCAATTCAGATAATGACATAGTCCAGAGAAAAGAAGATAAAATAGTGTACATTTTCTTTTATGATTTAAGCAGAATATTTAACGGAATGTTAGAAATTGTAAAAATTATAATAGGGACTAACATCATTTTAATAGTATCTAAGCTAGCCCACCAAGTTATATGTAGAGGATGCCATCTAGGTGTTAATGAAGTAATCCTATTGATCCACACATCTAAATTGGTAGAGATGGAAGTAGTAAGTGACTGAGTAAATTGAAGACGTAGGTATTTAATTTGGTAAGGTTGCCATTTAAAGTTTGAGAAAGAAAAGTCATGTTTAAAAGTAAATGTATTTAAAGGTAACATTTCACATTTGTCAGTATTTCATTTATTTCCAGAAACCAAATCATAACATGCATCCTCAGATAAGAAAGTGGTAAGGGAAGAGTGAAGATTTGATATAAATAATAAAAACTCATCTGCATATACAGCTTATTTAATTTGTTGGGCAATATATAAAAAACATCAATAATTGTGTTTTATCTAATCTAGATAAGAAAGGTTCAAAAGCCAGATTAAAAAGAAATGGAGAAGGGAGACATCTCTGTCTTGGTCTCCTCCCAAGGTAAATTAAGCAGAAGTAAGGCTGTTAGCACAAATGGCAGCCTGGGGAGAAGAGTGCAAAAAGGTTATTAAATTAATGATTTTAGGACCAAACCCAAACCAATGAAGGCTGAGTGTTAGAAATGGGGTTTCTGGTTGGCTAGAGTATGCACCTAAGCCAGGCAGAACCCACCACACTAGTCATGGCAAGGGATTACACGCTGAAGATAACCCCTACTCACCCTCTTGGTAGCTTGGCAGAGCAGTCGGGCTTATCCCTGAGGCAATGTGTAAAGTGTTTGCGCAACACACTCACACAGCAGCGACACACTAGCCACACCACAAATGAAACTCCACTCAAAAATAGTCTTTGCATTATCCATAAAAACACATTAAAACACAATCACATATTTTACCGTGTCACTAGGCACTTGTCATGACGGTATAGGGATTCCATAAATCACTAGGTAAATTGGGCCACTGTCATATTCAAATAGTTAGGGTCAACAGTAACTACTTGTAGGTGTACCTTTAGCATAACACCTTATGCGCATACATCATCAGCAGTGAAAGTTAGTAAAAAACCATTAAAGTGCACACATTATACAGCCTCATGCCAACAACATTAGGCATACAACCATCACTGGATGCCATTTCCTAACTATTTCAGAATATAGGGCATAAATAGCAGCTCAGGGAACATAAGGCAATAGTTTGTACCGTAAATCACCCAGGGATCCTAGGCACCACCCTAGAAGGGGTCCCAATCTAGGGGCCTATTACGATGGCGGATTTCCCGCATCCACTGGGCCGGCGGAAACCACCGCCGGCCCGGAGGATGCGGGAAATCCGCCGCGGAGGCTTGAAAGACCCACCGCCAAATTAGGATGGCTGGTGGGTCTTACAATCTGTCCTCCGCTTTTCCGCCGCGGTCGCCTTCCGACCACGGCGGAAAAGCATTAACATCGCTGGCGGTGTCTATCAGACACCGCCATCCATATTAGGATGGAGTACAAAGTATGCTTTTCCACGGCGGTTTTTCTACCGTGGAAAAGCATACGGAGCTTCACTTCGGGGGCTTGTTGCGGGCCCCCTGGGTGAAGGGGGGGTGGGGGTGCACATGGGGGGTACCTATGGTACCCCCCTGCATTTGCGTGGCAAAGCGTCAGGCACCGCGCGGTACCTGCTGCTTTGTGCACGCAAATGCCGTGCATGCATTTTTAACATTGCGGCGGGTGCAGCTTGAAGCTGCACCCGCCGCAATGTTAAAGATTGAGGATGTGACCGCCACCTTGGCGGTCACATCCTAATCTGCATGGAGGGACCGCCGCAGCCCCTGCGGACGGTCCCTCCTACTCTATGGTGGCGGACAGACTCAGGTCCGTTGGCCATCATAATCGACCGCATAGTGTCCGTTCACTTCCGTTCTCCTCTGGTAACCCACGGTATCCAGGCCCAGCATATGGGGCCCAGAGGGGCAGGTGCGCCTACCACACTTGATACGGTGGTTAGAATGCCCAACAATCGGTTTGGTGCTCCCACCAACTTCGCCGGACTGGGTCCTCCATGGAGGCTTCCTTTCGGTCCTGTCCGCGAAGATGGAAATGCTCCCCTCAGGTAGGGGAGTGGAGGAACTACCTTGATCCCAGCTGCAGGAAGACACAATTGTCCAAGGCAGCTGCCCACAGTCCCACAGGCAGCTGCTGAACAAAGACGATGAAGTTGAGGGGCACCATACTCACCCACCCACCTCAGGTCATGCAGACTCCCTTCAGGTGTGGCCCAGTAATGGAAGCGATGCAGCTTCCTCCTATCTGGAGCACGTCCTCACTGCACCGAGGCTCGTTGCACAAAGTGTCCTGCTGTGTGGGACTGCGGCGGGCTTGGTCTCTCTCGCCTTGCTGTCCTGGCCAGTTGCTCCCGGGCAGCATGAGGTGCAGTCCACAGGGCAACTTCTCAGTGTCTCACCACACACTTGGTCCGGCGACTCCCTTCCAATGCTCAGGGAGGAAGGCAGAGTGAAGTGCTTGACCCGCAGCCCTCCACACGTGCTGATTTCCACAAACCCAGCATGAAGGGAAACACCCACCATGCGCTTCTCAGTAGCTCACCAGCACTTGGACTGGTAATTAGCACTTTCCATGAGCTTTGCAACTGCAGCATGGGGAAACACAAAGCTTTTTCCAGTCCCTGACCGCAATGCTCACCACGCGCTGCTCCACATCACCCTGGGAAAGCCACTCACCCCTGGGAGATCACTGGGGATACCAACAACAAGGAATAGGCAGGCCAGCACAAAAGGTCTAATTTACAATAGTATTAGTCCTTCTTTCTACCCAGCAGGCAGCAGATCAGCACTGTGATTCAGCAAGTCCCATGGAAGTTCCACCTGGCAGTCTGGAGCCAGCAGCGTCTGTTGCAGTTCAATTGAAGCAATTCCCCAGACATGGGGTCACAGCCCCAGTGTTTATAGTAGCAATGACTTTATTCTTCCCCCTGGCACAGGGCTCTGAGCCCAGTCCAAACGTGTTCTAGGGGGCACTTTAAAATATGCTTTCAAGTGCACAACATCCATTGTTAGTGTAAGCCTTGGCCCCAGACACACCACAGCGTAGCCATCATTGTGGAAGGCAGGCACAACCCTATTCAGGTGCTGGTGCCACTCCTCCCACCACTCCAAATGCAGACAAGGCCTATTCAGGTGCCAGGGGAAACTCCTCCCGCTACTCTAAATTCAGCCAAGGTCTATTCAGCCTAGGGCTGAGTCACCCAGGCAGGGCAGCACACACTTCAACCCCCCAGGTACTGGCTGGAGGGAATGCACATCCCCTTTACCCCTTTCAGTCAGAACCAGATGGTCAATACACATCAGGCAGGCACAAAGACACATAGCACACAGAAATGCCTACTTCTAAAAGCGGCATTTCTAAAATAGCAATAATAAATTCGCTTTCACTAATAAGCAGGATTTATCACTATCATGCTTAACATACCAAACTTGATCACGCTACCCCTCTTTTCTCAGGAATTACCACTGAAGCAGATATCAGGGAATCCCCATTGCAAACCTATGAGAGGGCAGCCTCACAGCAGTGAGAAACCAAATAGGCTGTTTGTCACTATGAGGACATGCCACACTGTTAAGGCACATGTCCTACCGTTTACCTACACCACACCCTACCCATAGGGTTAGCTAGGCCAGAGCTTAGGGGTGACTGATATGTGGTAAAAGGGGAGCCGCAGACGTGGCAACCACTTTATGTGCTACATAAACAGCAGCAGTAAACTGCAGGCGCAGGCCCTGCGGTGGCAGAGGCCTGAAACCGGTTTCAAAGGCTACTTTTGTGGGTGGTGCAAGCAGCGCTGCAAGCCCGCCAGTAGCATTTAATTTACTGGCCCTGGGTGTATGGGATACCACTGTTCAAGGGACTGATAGGTAAATTAAATATGCCAGACAGGTGTAGACCAATCTTACCAAGTTTACCATAAAGAACACATGCACTTTAGCACTGATCAGCAGTGATAAAGTGCCCAGAGTCCTAAAACCACAAACAGCAGGTCAGCAAAAATACAGCAGGAAGGCAAAAATAGATCGGGGATTACCGTGCAAAAACGGCCAAGTCCAACAGTGTGAAATAGAAATGAACAGTTTACCCACTCAAAAGCCTTCTCGACATCTAAAGCAATGGCTGCTTATGATTAAGGTAGATGAGCAGACTTTGAGATAATGTTGAAGAACAAGCGGGTGTTGTCAGAAAGATATCTGTCTGAAAGACACCCAGATTGCTCCTTTCCTAAAGGAGTAGGCAGAAAGGGTTGCAATCTAGAAGCCAGTGCCTTAGCAATATGCTTTATAATTTAAATTGACCAGAGAGATGGGTTCGTAATTTTTGTAATAATGCAGATCTTTTCCAACTTTCGGCATAAGGAAAATAAATGCTTCGAGAAAAGATCCAGAAGAAATGGGAGAGTCAAAAAAGATTGAATTAAAATACCGTATTTTCCGGCGTTTAAGACGACTCTGCGTATAAGACGACCCCCTACTTTTCTTGATAAAATGTAGGTTTCGTGCTATACTCGCCGTATAAGACTACCCCCACTTCCAACGCAGTCCAATGCAGTCCTGCATAGCCATTTTGATAATTTATTGCCAGTCAGTCACCCTCTTTAGAGCAATCTTGCAGTATTGGCCGCACTGTTGCATCTGGCTGGCGAGGGGCTTATTTTGTGTTGTTCTGTTTCCTACCTCTTACGGTACTTTTTGTTTTCTTTTGATACTTGCACAGTGCCACCATCGCCTACGTAACGTTCATTCTTGTGTTTGAGTGCCCTCCATTTATTGCAATATTATTCCGTGCCTCTACTTGCACACATGTCACTTTTTCCTCCTGTAATGCACCATTTCCTATTGAGAAGCGGTCTGACACCTTCGGGTGAAGTCCGCGCTATGTAAAAATGCATGAATACATACCTTAAATTTTGGCACCCGGCGTATAAGACGACCCCCGACTTTCCAGAACTTTTTAAGGGGTTAAAAAGTCGTCTTATACGTCGGAAAATACGGTAAGTCATTTGGGTAAGAGGATTGTAGAAAAATGAATATAAAATTCCACAGTAACAGTAAAACCATCAGGCCCTGGAACTTTATCTTTTTTAAGGGCAATCATAGCAAGTTGTTATTCTGTAGACGGTATCTCCTTTTCCAAAGATGGAAAATCTATTTGGGAAAAATCTGGTTTTTGAAGAGGGAAAGATATTGAATGTCTGAGTCAATGGATTAGGTCTGATCAGTGTCATCTATAATTGATTCGATAAGCAGTCTATTTTGACTAATTTTAAGATCATTTTCAAACAGCTCACCAGATTTATTTTGGCCTCCATAATATTTAGCGCTCGTTTTAAGCAGATGAGCTGAGGCAGAGTCACTAGATAGATTGTTAAAAAGTAACTTAGCCTTAATGAGTTGTTGCAAGGAATGTTGTGTATGAGAAGTGTAATATGTATATTCAGGACTTTTAATATTCCAGAGTAATTTTTTAGAATGAGCTTGAGATGTTTTCCTTTTTTTCAGATACAACATTAATGATAAAATCCCAGTCTGGGGCATTAAACGCATCCAAAATGCCCAAAAAAGGGAATAACATCAGAAAGAGTATAGTAAAAATATTCATGAAAAAAGAAGAGGTTACATTGGTATCCAACAGCAAGGGATTGTTGAATCTCCACCTTTTAGGAGAGTCACACTTAGGTAAGATGTCTAGTTTAATTGTACCTGGAGCATGATCAGAAAATAGGATGGCCCCAATGTCCGCAGCGTGCAAAGATTGAGTAAGGTGATGTGAAATAAAAAAGTGTTGTAAGAGCTTCTGGGCAATAGAAAACCAAAACTGACAGTCAGGAGCCCTAGGGCTATTCACATTGAACAAAATAATGGGAACTTTGTGAATAGTTAATTTATCCCTCTCCCTTCTGAATTTGATTCCTGTGAGAGCAGTTGAACTTGTAAAGATTTGTGGCATAAAATGATAATGCCATTTTTTTTACATTACCTGGCAAAAAAAACACATCACCTACCCAGCCTCTGCATATTTTCATACATTCTTGTTCTTTAAAATGAGATTCTTGCAAAAAAATGCAATGTGAGCATTACGTTTCGACAAGAGTGTTAGGACTCTTTGATTTTCGATAGGAGAGTTTAAACCCCTGACGTTCTAGGATAAAATGTGCATTTAAAGGAGGGCAACTTAATATAATATATCATTATAATAATCTGTTAGTTGCTCAAAAGTATTTTAGAGGTCAAAAGAAGCTGTGGTTGTATACAGGAAATATTGCAAGCACATTGCAATCTGACCTGGTGAAATACAGTCATTACCAATCTTCAGAAGATTTTGGTATGCAGTAACTGATATAATATTGATTTAATAATGATAAAGAAAAAACCCTGCAAACAGATTGATAAATAAAATATGATAATGGTAACGCTTACCTGCAGAGTCCTTCAAATCTCTTAGTGTTGAAGTCAAATACCTGTTCAGCATCTAAAATGAAGAGACACTGTTACAAAAAATATACCTTGATGAACAGATGTGTAAAAATATTTGGTGGAAACTGTAATTAATATCTTATGTGGATGAGGCAAAATGGGAGCTCATGCAAAAATGGAAGAGAGGGCCCATGACTGGAGCACACTTAAGCTATGTAAATCGCAAAAAGAACAAGCATTGACTAAGTTTGAAACATATTAGCTTTGCCAATCCTTTTTCCCCCTGAATTCATACAGCGAATGGGCATGCACCTGCTGTGGGCATCTTTGACAAAATTCATGCAAAGATGTCCATTGTGGATGGTTTTGCAAATGTGCATACTTCTACATCAGCCATCTTTAAATGGGTTTTGTTCAAATAGATTAAAATGCATTCAAAGAATGTCACCATGGATGCACTTCAATTAGTAGTGCCCATCTTTGAACAGATGTGATTATATGTGAACAAATCCTGTTCAAAGATAGATACCCTGGATATGAACACATATTGGGTAGGCATCTTTGAATAAGATTTTCTAAATATATAACAGATACCATTTGGAAATGCCTGCCCTGCATGTCTGTGCATGCACTTGCATGTGCAAACATTTTGGAATGGTTAAAGAAAACACTTAGACGATTGGCCAAAGGGCAATGAGGCTTGGGCGCAAGAGGGTGCTGAGTGGGGATTTGCAAAGGAGGGAATAACAATAGAGGGATGGGGAAGAGAGGGATCAGACAGATAGACAGGGAGAAAAATAGTCATTCACATGAACTCCAATAAAAGGTCTGACATCAGTAGTGGAAGGATGCATCATCCAAGCAAAAACACAGTGGGGCAGATTGATTAAAATTTCACGCAACGCAGGCCAGCAGGCACAAATGTGTGATACATTGCACAGGAAGAAGAGAGCAGGAGAGTTATCTATAGATATATGGCTCTTTCATCCCCTCACCCTAGCGCAAGTGCTGAAATTAGCTGCTGTATGCCATGTACACACCTTTGCACCATAGCACAAGGGTGTCTGCATGAGTCTAGCATAGATTTGTACTGAAATGATAGCCTTTCAGTACAAAATACTATGCTCAGACTAACTTTAAATGTTTTTCGACTTTGTATGTGTGCTGTACAGTGCAGCACACATACAAAGTTGAAAATGGAAGGAGAAATGAAAGCATTTCTCCTTCATAGCGCCTATTTGAAATGGGCACAGTTTTTCTCATGCTTAATCCCATCTACTTTTTTATGTAAATAGGGTTTAGCATCAAAAACCCTGGTTGGTTGGTTGGTATGCCCTTTTGGCGCTAAGTGTTGCAAAGTAGGGCTACACGTTGCTTTGCACTACTTTTGAGTGTTTTCCAGTAAACAAATTTAGCGCTCAAAAGTAGATTAGTAAAAACGGATTTTGTGGCATTTTGCATCACGTTTGTGATGCAAACAAGGTGTTAAATCTTAGTAAATAAACCCCTGTGAGCCTAAAAAGCTTCTGGATGGGGCAAACACAAGAATAAGGAGGGAAGCTTTCAGAAGCAAGGAAGTGATATAGACAATAAAGGAATCTAATCAAGAGCAAAGGACTGACTCAAAGTCCACTCTTTACACATCTAATGTATCGAAAATAGTTGGTCTCTAAAAGACAGCTAAATCAGACTATATCCAAGACCAAAAAGCAAAAGGGAAACCCTTTCAGAAAAATAGGCCTCTTGAAAGAACTAGGCCAATCAAGTGTGTTATGCGACATAGTTGATATAAATAGGCACCAAAGAGACAGGAAAGTTTAAAAGGATTTTAAATGGAAAATCTGATAACTTGCCACCCAAATAGCATAAACATAGCTGCAATGTTAGCAGAATACATTTGCAAAGGCCAAGACTGTCATAAGCCACCTACCTGGATCCCAGATGATTTCAATGGGGCTGCGATGCTAGTTCCCAAATCCTCTTGAGACTTGCCCCCAGTTTACAGAAGGAGACACTGCTCCGGTGGCAAGTCCCAGGAAGAAGGGGGTTGGGATGGAGAGAGCGTGTGGAGTTAAAATGACGCTGTGGCTTGTCTACTCAATCGCAACACTGTAGCAGGCATGCACACCAGTCTAATAAATGGTACAGGCATAAATGTTATCTATAAACAAACCAATAATAAGACTTTAGTCTACAATTAGCTATATTTTTTTATTTATTTATTTCGTGTTTTTTATTGCGCGAACATGACCCTGTAAGGGGTATCAGAGCGCTTTACAGAGATGTCTCAATAATAGAACCATTAATAACCATAGATTGCAGAAAACAAACAAACTATTTACAACAGTACATTTCGGGAAAGCGTATAACAGATATATCCGAAGCGCAATTAAATCACCCCACCATATGTGTTACAGATGTACCCTCTCAAATGAGTGAAGAGAGATGCTGGCGTGTGATTGGAACAAATATGGAGAGATTATATCCAGAGTTAATGATGTCAGGACTCATTGTAGAAATTTTTCCATATTGAACAATCTCGCTTCTTTTTTTAATGCTGCGGTGGATGGAATTCTTCTAATGCTAGGGGGGAGAGCGTTCCAAATTCGTGGTGCTGCCCCAGAGAACGCGCGGTCATACGTTTTTTTCTTACAAAAACGAGCTGGTTTCAGAAGAAGATTGTCTTTGCTCCTGGTGCCTCTGTTTCCTCCTGATAGCGTTTGTTTCTGTGCAAGGTAGACCGGAGTTTTATGGTGCAATGCATTATGGGTGATGCACGCTAACTTGAAGTGAATTCTTGCCTCGAAGGGTAGCCAGTTGAGTACTTTCAGATGGGGGGAGATGTGGTCGTACTTTTTTGATCCTGATATCAGTCTTGCGGCTGCATTAAGACATGCTTTCAAAGGGGCTGTTGTGATCTTAGGAAGCCCTGCCAGAGTAGTGCACCCGTATTCTATCCTTGAAATGACCAGTGACTGGACTGCTGTTTTCAGATCTGTTTTATTTAGGAATGGTTTTAGTTTCCGCAGGTAGCTTAGGTGGAAACGGGCGTTCTTTGCCATTGTGTTAATGTGTGCAGTCATGTTCAGATTTTTGTCAAGAGGAATTCCCAAGGATTTAGTTGAGTCGACAATCTTCGGGGTGCATTTTAGAGCTGTGATAAAGTTGGACCACTCTGCTGACTTGAGTTTACTTTTCTGAGGTGTAATCAGTAAGAATTCAGTTTTTTGCGGGTTTAGCTTGAGGTGATTTAGGGTTAGCCATTGGAGGGTACTCGTAAGGGATTGGTTCATAGTTTTTATGTCTTCTGTTGATGTCACCTTGATGTACAGCTGTGTGTCATCAGCGTACATATGGAATGCAATGTTCGCATTTTGTTGTATAGCCGTTAGTGGTTCTACATAAAGATTGAAAATCGCCGGGGATAACGTAGAGCCTTGTGGAACTCCAATTGTGTTTCTGGTAGACCCTGACAGGGTTTGGTTGACAATGAATTTTTGAGATCTAATCTCTAGGAAGGAGCTGAACGACTTAAGTACTAAACCATCTAGCCCCATTCTGTTTTTCAACCTATCCAAGATTCTGGCATGATTTACCGTATCGAACGCAGATGATAAATCCAACAGTATTAGGAGACATGTGTCATTGTGATCGAGAGCTCTTAATGCGTCATCTACTATTTGCAGGATTGCAGTTTCTGTACTATGGTTCGGTCTGAACCCTGATTGGTAATCATTTAGAAGATTGAAATCCGAGATGTGAAGACTCAATTGTTGCTGGACACATTTTTCCAGAACTTTGGCAAGCATAGGGATGTTAGTAACAGGTCTGAAGTTGTTTGGATCGGAAGGGTTTTCAGTTGTATTTTTTAGAAGAGGAGTGACTTGCCCAGTTTTTAGGCAGTCTGGGATTTGACCTTGTGATAACGAGGCATTTATGATCTTTGTCCACGATGGCATTAACAAATGGTTAAGTGACGACCAGCACTTTGCTGGAAAGGGGTCGTTATAATGGTTGTTAGGTTTAGTAGATGCAATGATCTTTGAAATGTCTAATTCGCTGATTGGCTTAAATCCTGACCATCCCGCCTTGTTTTTTGGATTGTCATCTTCTTGTTGGAATTGTGGTTCATCCAAGTAACCTTTCTCCCTTTCCAAGTCATCCGCTGATTTTTTAAGTTCCCTTTCTAGTGCGTTAGCTTTGTTGTTAAAGAAGACTGAGAAATCCTCACTATTTAAGCTTGTTTTGACGAAGATCGGTGCTGATTTGGCAGATTTATTCGACTGTTCTTTGAGTATATCGAATAGTTTCCTAGGTCTGTTTGTAGCATTGTCTAGTTCTTTCCTAAAGAAGTCTTTTTTTGATTTAAGGATGCTTTTGTTATAGGCTTTCCTGTATTGTCTCAGTTGGCCTAAGTTTGATGCGGTAGGGTATTGACGCCATTTACGCTCAGAGAGTCTGAGTGAACGTCTTTCTTCGTTTAGGGAACCATTGAACCATGGATTTTTGTCTTTGTCAGGGATCCTTTTAAGTTTTATAGGGGCGACCTCCTCGATAATGCTTAAAATAGATTTATTATAGTGCAAAGTGAGGTCATTGACGTCAACCATGTTCTTGGGTGTCTGCAACTCATTTTCACAACGAGCTGCTATGTTTTCCATATTGATTCCTCTAGTGTCCCTGGTCCATTTTTTTGGCTTAACAGCTTGTGAGGTCGGTTTAGTTTTTCTCAGAGGAATTTCGAATGTAATTATGTGGTGATCGGACCAATCACATGGTGTGATTATAATGTTCTCAATTGCTTTTTCTTTGGCTATGATCCAGTCTAACGTTGAACCTTTGGAATGGGTGGGGAGATGACATCCCTGGACAAAGGATTGTTCTTCCAGCAAAGTTTAAAAAAGTTTGATTTGATTGTCAGCCTGATCCTCCCAGTGAATATTGAAATCACCTAGGAATATATCATTAGACTGGGGACTAGAGTTGACGGTAATGATTTCCATCAGTTGGTCTAGGAACTTAGTCTTTGTGCCAGGCGGGTGTTAGAATGCATGGAGTTTACAGTTTTGGTTGTCCGCAGATCTTCAAGACATGCCTAGATATTCACAAGATTCTAACGGGTCCGAATGAGTTTTGGTAATGGTAATGTCTGACCTGTGAATGCACGCGATGCCTCCCCCCTATCTGATTTGTCTGTCCAGTCTCAAAATCTGGTAGTTTGGGGGAACTAACAGGTCCAGACAAGGGGAAGATGCGTCGGAGAGCCAAGTTTCGGTTAAAATGGTAACGTCAATTCCATGATTTAGTATGAGGTCGGCTATGTCTACTGCGTGTTTATTTGCAGATCGACAGTTGAGTAATATGCAACGAAAGGGTTTCTGGGAATTGGTCATATGTGGATCTAACGTTTCAGGCATTAGAGTCACTGTTTTTAGGTTGCTTGTGTTGGCCATTCTATTGTTAACCTGGGATGTTCTATCCATATTAGATACAATAGTTTGGATAGTGTTTACACTTAACTTAGTTTGCGAAGTGTGGAGAGGGTCATATGTGGATAGAATGGATGTCAACTCATTGTCTGTCAGGTAGTTTAGTTGCGTGCGTGGGCGGCATACTCTGTTTGACGTCGCTAAGGGAGTAGAGCGGCGATTATCATTTGTTGCAAGAGAGGAGGACTGAAGGGCCTCCATTTTTGCCAACCAATTTTCTGATAAGCAAAGCAAGTTCTTCATGTCTCTGATGGCTGCAAGCATGGCTTTGTAGGTCTTATTTGATTGTGAAAAGAGATGATTGAGATCAGGATCCTCTTTTGTATGAGTGGATCTAGACTTTTCCGAGTCTAGTCTATTTTGAGTGGAGGTTAAGGTTTTCTTCTCTGTTGTGGGGTTGGCTTCGCCCAACTCTGCGGGCACTGTGCTTGTTATAATTAGATCGGAACAGGAGTTCACTTGTAGGGGCTCGACATTAGAGGAAGTGTTTTTTAATGCCTCGTGACCCATCTTGTGTGATTCCTTTGTCCTACCATTTTCTATTTCAACAGCGTTCGGGGCGATGGGTTCTATAGGTAGCGATTGTGGTTCAACGTTTGAGTTTATGTCACCTGACGCCCTGACCCATATATGCAATTGGGGTTCAACATTGTGGTTTATGTCACTTGGCGTCCTGACCCTTGCCTGACTATTATTATCCTGCCATATCCTGTCTACCTGATTCAAAGGCTGAGGCTCTTCCTTGGTGTTAATGTCATCCATTGATATTATTTGGTTTGACTGTTGGGGATCTTTCGCAGTGCTTTCTTCGGATTCAGCCGTTAGGTTCCCCTGTGCGGCCATGACTAGAGAGTTCCGCTTAAGTTGGTTACTTCCTGCAGTGAGGTTGATGTTGACATTGTTTTTTAATGTGTCGAAAAATTCGTCAAAGTGTTTGAGATCTTTGTTGGCAGCCTGTATGAGAACCGTGCCATTTTTATAACAATTTATATTTAATGTTTCTCTTAGTTTTCGGGAGGGTGTGATGAGCAATTTTGTTCCATAAGGAATGTTTTTAGTTTCCTGTATTTTCAGCGAGTTATTAAAAGTCTTTCTCCATTTTGTGGTGAAAAAGATAAGGTCATTGATAATCATACCCTTTTTTGAGTTCATGGAGGGATCTAATATTAGCATTTCAGGGTTAGATCTTAGTAGGTTTTGTCTAAATGTTTTTGATGCATTTTTAGAAAGTCTGGGTGGGTAGATTATAGAAAATGAGTTACTTCCTTCCGCTTTAAAGTGATGCCCTGCCATGGTTTAGCAATCAAGGTAATTATTGCTAGCAAAGTACTGCCTCTACCAAGATGGCTGCCCCTATAGCTACAAAAGTGGAAATAGTCCCTTGTCTCTGTTTATGGACCCGATTCCTGATAGAGACAGTCCACTTTCAGTTTCCACTCAATTTACTCTAGAGAAGACTTCTGTCCTATCTTAGTTTTTGCCCAACTCCATTTTGTAGTTTAGGCAGCTCCCCCAGTCAAAATGGTGTTATCCTTACCATGCACCTGGAATAGAACCAGATAGTACATAACTGGTTAATTCTGTGTTCAGTTAGCTCTGTGAAGTGGGAGAGAATCTGAGAAAATAGTCCCCTCATTAGCCACTCCCCCTCAGACAGACCGACTAATACACCTCGATTATCCCTCAATTCGAAACTAAACTAAAATGGCTCACCGTTGGTTTTTGTAGTTAAACTCCAGGACCAGAGTTATTACTGCCTGCTCCCCAGCGTTCTTCTGTGCCTCTTCCGTGCATTTTCGCTTCACTTCAGCGAGGGAGGAGGGACGGGTCATATGGCGATCTCACTCCCAGGCTGTACATTGTAGGCGCAGGCTAACCTCTGGATGAACGCCGTCACTACCAGAGCCTCACGGTGTATATATTTTAAGGTATCACCTCATGGATGTTCCTTATACCTCAACCAACCTTTTGTTTTGTTTTCAGTTTTTAGATAGTCCATAGAGGTTCTTTCATCAAAGTTTCAAAACTGTAGTGACTATGATTTCAGCATCAAATCCACAAGCTAATTTGGACAGGGCTAGCTTCACCCAATTACCTTTCTGTCATAGTCATGTCAATAGAGTGTACAAGCTGAACAAAAACACTGGTTACCGTGTCTGCAAGCACAATGTTACGACTTAGCTCAGCACATAGTGAAATCAAGTATATTAATGCGTGTCTCCTTTTCTACTTGTTTTTCACATCCAAGTGTGAGACTGATGTAGGACGTCCTTTGTGGTAAGGTCGAAGGGGAAGGAACAAGGAGATGGCAAGACAGAGTCCTGGTAGCCAGGAAAAAGGTACGTGGCAGGAGAAAAGGCTAAGAGAAGTGGAGGAGTTTGGATGGTATTTAAATAAGACTGCTTTAGAACTTTCATAAAGTGCACATTCTAATTGTTTGTAACAGAGAACAGGTGCAGATAATTAACTTGATGAGGTTGCCTTCTAGAAGGTGCTTTAGAATGTTGCACTCTGATTGCTTATAGAAAAGAACAGGTCCAGATGATTTATTTTATGATGCTGTCTTCTAGAAGGTGATTTAGAATGCTCACAAAGGTCACATGCTATTTACTTATAGCAAGGAACAAGTGTAGATGAATAACTGAATGAGTCTATCTTCTAGCAGGAGTTTTAGAAAGTTCACAAAGGTCTTGTTCTAATTGCTTATAGGGGATTATTTGATGAGGGCTGTCTTCCGAAAAGGTTCATGTTAACGTCATCTATTTAGGTTGCTTGATGCTTATTCTGGTAGATTTTCTGGATGCTTCTATGGCACCTGAAACCTGACCTTGCATATGCATGATAACACATTTTTTAAAGCTATTCAGCCTTTCCAAACAAACCAGGGAACACCAGCTGCAGCTAGCTATTACCAACATCATGTAATATGGTCAAAAGTCAGGGTACAAGAAGTTTGTTCATTCATAAATGGTGGGAGGAATAATATGAGTCGTGGCGGTATATTGTGATAATCAAGAGAGGTGAGCTGTGGCAGGAATCCTGACAAACCCACAGCATATATTTCAATTCTTACAAGGTTAGAGAGGAGATATGATTTTCCTGCCATCCAGTATCTGTGTCAATGATGTGAATTACAGACAAAATGGCCAACATGGGGTTTCCAGTGAATTACATCACAAAATAGTCAGGAATCCCAAACAGATATAATCAAGGGAACATTCTGGAATACCTATTCTGGGTAATTGTTAGGGATGCAGACCTGGGTTAAGAGAACACAAATTTTTCTTCTACATGAAATGGTCCCTTTAAGATCATATGGGTGTGTTAGGATGAAGTAACCCTGGGCGAAGTACTACGCTACGCTCGCGGAGTTTGCAAAGTTTTCGCAACTTCGCACTACGCAAGCTGCACGTAGCACAGTGCGAACATGCATAGTGCAGCGTAGCGTAGTGCAGCGGTCATTTTTTGCTTGTTCGCGGTCCTGAACGTCATGTTCGCGACCGCGAGCAAGCAAACTGACATCCCGGCGAGATTCTCAACGCGAGGAGGTCAGGTTTCTCATTGTGAGTGGTTGCGCATGCTCGCGACTGCTCTCAATGAGAAACTACCTGTTCGCGTTGAGAAAGCTGCCGCTCGAGTAATAATCTACTCGAGCAGTAGAAAAACTACAGCTCGCACTGTGCAAGATGCCGTTTTCAATGCTTGCACAGTGCCGGATGCTTGTCCGCACTGTGCAATCATTGAAAACGCATCTTGCACAGTGCGAACATGCTACTACGCAGCTCGCGTAGTGCTACGTGAAGTTCGCGTAGTGCGAAGTGCACTTCACGCTACTTCGCGAACTACGCCCACCCTTAGGATGAAGTGAAAGCCAAATTAAAGTCAAGTTCATACATATAAAGTTCTAAAATCTTCATATAGAAAATGTTCATAATAGAGGCTGTAGTGCTGACAAGATGAAGCAATTAAAGAAATTTCCAGGCAAAACAGTCACAACTGAAATTGATTTATTAGGAAGAAGAAGAAATAAGACAAGTCCAAAGCCTTAAATGCCTATATATTTTTAATTCAGCAATAAAGACAATGTAAAGTTTACAAACTAAAATGAACTATTAAAAAAATAGAAATCAAGCAGATTTGCAGCCAGCACACTCTTTGCACATGATATTATCAGAAAATGCTGCATTAAATATATATGGATTACCCAGACCACCTTAGCCCTCATGTCTAGGTTTCCAACAAATAACCAAAGGTCTTAGACATTTTTCAGTGCTTATTATAGATGTAATTTTCTTTATAAAATGTTCATATTTGTATTCTCAAGTAATGTCAAGTCAGAGTCTGCTCAATATGCCCCCATTTGAATTCCTCCATCTGGCTGGCACTACTGCCCCAAATCCCACAACACTAGCCATCATTAATGTTTAATTATTCTTGAATTAAACTCAAAATTGGCATTCCTTGCCTATCAAAATCAATTACATAGATTTTGCCAGACCCTGGAGGGAAAAATGTTACCCGCCTCTGCCCCATGTAGTAGTAAGAAAACAAAGACATTCTAATAGCTAGATCATGCAAGAGTTAAAACAACTGAAACATCAAAGTAGATTAGAAAGATTGCGACGAGAGCCAGAAACAACCTTCTACACTACAAAACCAGTAGCACTGTTCAACATCCAATCCGTAGAAAACATTTGGCGATTCACAGACATAAGAAAACAATTTACAATGTTAACTCACCCCAAGATGGGTGCTGAACAAAGGTCATGAATTTTCTGCTTCTGGCAAGTCTTCTATTATCAATGCCTACTTTCAGAAGGCTGTAGGGGTGTACGCCTTGCAGCAACCCCCCTGTAAATATTAATATAGACATTGTGACCCCCAAAATGATTTTTGCTTTGCTGGGATACTCATTACTGTTAATCATGGAAACGATTGTCCCAAAACAGCTTTATTCTCTCCTACAGCTTCACTGTATGCTAGACCGCCATCAATGTGGGTTTGAGCCAGACAGTGCTGAATGATATAGACAACAGCTTGTTGGAATTGTCTCGATAGGCTTAATGTTGCTCCTGGACTTTTGGTGGCATTTGACAGGATGGACCACAGGATCATTGTTCAGTGTTTGGTTCACGTGGCAGGTATGAGTGTCCAGGCTACTGGGAGGGATTTTGCTTTCGTACAAGAAATTGACAAGATAATACAATTTTAAATGTTCATATATTTTTCATCTCTCATTACTGTGGAGTATCTGAAGAATGTAATTTCAAATTATGTTTTTATTTATGATCTGTTTGGGAACCCCAATGAATATCTTTAAGAAGTTTAGAATGGGGTTCCAGTACGTTGTTGATGACACACATATCTAATTAAGACTAAAAGATAATAGTTTAAATATTTTCACCATCCTTTCATGTCTGGAGCATGGATTACAATTAATTGTCTTCTGTCAGCTAGAATAAAACTGAGATCTTATTATGTGAGATGAAACTTCAAACACTGAACATCAACGCTAGTCCCGCCCTATCCCAGTTCTTTGGATAGTCAATCCCAAAAAAGGGAAAGTAGAAAATTTAAGGTGCAGACTACACCTCTTCATGCAAGCAGGGGTAAATCTGTAGTGAAAATGTTGTATTCCGCCATCTTTGCCTGAAAAAAGAATACATAAACTATCACCTGGAATGCATTATATTTAGAAATTACCAAAGGAATCACCAAAGATAAAAGGAGCCTTCGTCAAAAACTTTAGCTTGGCACCTGGTTTTGGAAGATGTTACAATGTGACATATGGTACAATGTCCATTCCTTGGCTGTCTTTGGGGTGAAGTGTTAAAGTGAAAGGTCCACTCATCCATCAGCATTAAATGTAAAGAGGTAATAGCCGCGCTTTCCCTAAAGTACAAAATAGGACCATATTTCTCTAAGTCAATTCTCTGGTCAGTGGGTGTGAACTATTTGGCCTAAATGTAATGCAAAAAGCAAATCATCCTGATGAAAATAAAAAAAGAACTAAGAAAATCACCCTTTTAGTCCCCTACCTTCCTGCCCATGTTATGATGACAGGCACTCAGGGACAATTTCTTTGCAGTATGTTTCCTGTAGTAATAATAATAATAATAATAATAATAATAATAATAATAATAATAATAATCCTAATAATAATAATAATATCAATAATATTTTTATTAATAATAATAATAAGAACAATAATAATAATAATAATAGAAGAAGGACCAGCAGCATGTTGTAAACACTGCGTTGATAAAACTAAGCTTAAATGATTTAGATAATGAAATTGGAAACAATTTACTCCTAGATTGAATAGGCTATAAATTGATTAAAGAATGGAAATGATTCAGTGCAAGATGAATTAAGCAAATGCTCTAAACAACCAGACACAATATCACAGATTCATTTGTGGGCCATGAGTGTTAACCCAGAAAATAGCCTACACATGATAACTCAAACATCTGTGTTTTTCACAAAAACAGGGAAAAATGGGCATGTATGTGGCATAAACAATGGTACACTTATTCAAAACTAACTACAAGAAGTACTCTACCATTTCAGGCCAAAATAATTCCATGTCTGTGTGCAAGTCAATGTAGTCTTGTCCTTTAAAGGAACGTGATATTCAGTGGATAGGGACACACACTCTTAGTTGTTGGTCATGATATTGAGAAGGCATTTATCTATGTCCTCTGGCAATTCCCTAGGGGGATAAAGAACAGACAAAAATTCCTGAAAAATCTGGTAAACTATACCAGAACACTATACAGGGGCTCATAGTCTGCCCTTCTAAAAGATAATAAATTGACAATATGCATTTAAGTGCAGTGAGGCAGAGGGCAGGCAAGCCTTCTTCCCCCTTGCTGTGTTGGTGCACCTTAAAACACTAGTTGAAGCTAGAGGGATATAAAAGATATTTTGTTTTATTTTACATATTGAGCATGCACATGGATTAAAGCAATGGAACACTTTACAAGAAACAGACATATGTTACATAGAATAAATAAGAGTATATTTGTATCTAGAAATGACTGCAGGAAAACAAGCTGGTGGTATTATGGGATGGGGCACAGTGCTAGCAGAAAGGAATTTTAAATAGCAGTGGCAGCTCTTGTAATACACTGTGCCATTGTCTTTTGGAGGACAAATATGAGCCCAGCGATTTGAAGGAAAGATTGATAACTTGTGGTATATAAATACACCTATTAAGTTTATTGACTTGCTTGTAGTCAAAGAGATTTGTAGGCCACACATCCACTTTTGAATGTATTTCTTGACACTGAAAGAAGCCAATGAAAATCTCTGACTATCAGGGATGTGTTATCAAGCTTTGCAACCACAAAAAAATGCATTCAAAGGACAGAAGAGCAGCTGTGTAGAGAGAAGCAAATTGATAAAATGTCAGGCTCTGCAGACATTTGGAAATTCAGATTGTCTCTATTTACTTATGACAAAGCAGGATTATAAATACACAACAATATTGTTGATTATACAAATTTAGAAAACCATCCGAACATACTAGACAGATGTTAGCGTGTTATGAAAAAGTTATAGTTTAGCTCAACAAAAAATATTAAGTATTAATGATCTTATGTCAGTTCCAATACACAAACACTGAATTAATATCATTGCTATTGAAACAAGTTCATCACAACCCATAAACATTTGTTTTTTTTTAACATGATTTATTTATGCCACATTATGGTGAAACAAAAACTCAATTTTGGATAAAATGCTGCTGTTGTCTCTGTTTTAACTCCTGTGTTCATCCTCTCCCATCAGCTTCTATGCCCACAGCTTGGCAGATCAAACACATGTTGATGTAAATATCCTGTTGTGCTCTGAATAAACTTTCCAGTGTTCCTAACTGTAACATTTTTCCAAGGTGTTAAATGTTTAACATTTTGTTTGATTAACTCCCAGTGACAATGACATAGAAAAACAGAATTAATTCTTAGAAATGGGATAGCACTACCATATAATGTTATTAACGTGAATTGTGCTGATATGCTAGAAAACTGAAATATAGAATCATGCCATGCTGATGTTGTGTTTTTAGCTAATTTTCTAACTAAGAATTGCAAATAAGAACCCTTTGATTATGGGGTTGAGCCAGAAGATTTTTCTGTAGACCTTCCGATTCTGTTAGGGATGCAGTCCAATCTTTGAGTTTTGATGCTCACTTGGGACTTAGAATTATTTATGTTTTTGACTAGTCTGTATAACTCTGCATTTGAACCATTGTGATATTATTTTTCTGTTTCTCTGGATTTTCAGATTTCTGTGATAAAACCCTTTAGCTATTCCTCCAGAGCTAAAACTCACTTATTGAGTGGTCCTAGTTACTTCTTCTATTACTGTGCTAATTTGATGTTGTGAAGGTGCCTTTATGTAAGATTAATCTGAAGCAGAACCAACCAATGTGAATTTGGGGGTGACCTACATTTTGGAGTGTCCTAAATATTGGAGTTTGGGGTTCTGTTTCCAGACGGGCATATAATTAATTAAAAATGAAAACCACTGAAATTTGATTAACCGTTTATTAGACAAAAATAAGAAAAGGAATTTTGAGTAATTTATGATGGAACATTTGGAAACAAATGCAAGGACTGATTTGTATAAATTTGCATGTCCCACAATTGTTTCCAGACAAGAACTATTGGAACAATAAGGAAAAATGAGTTTGCAAATTTCAACAGCTTGGCAATAGTAACAAAATATTATCTTAGGAGGAGGCTCCAAATATAAAATAGCTTTAAATATGTCTAATGTAAATGTTTTAGCAGAGACATTAACATTAGCTCCATTGACAATTGCATGGAAAACTCCAGATCAAAATCAGTAACCACTAACAATTATGAGCCAGATGTACTAAGACCTGTTTCTCCAATGTCTGCTAAACACACACTGGCACGTTTGTGAGCAGGTCTTCATTTTGCAATTGAACTGATGTTCATATCAGTCACATTGAAAGATTTACCTTTGTCAGATGTCATAAAATCTTCTGCCTCCTGAATATTAATGAGGCAGGAGGCATTATTAAACATTGTGCAAATGACTGCGAACAATTAGAGGCTTGCAAATGACAGCAGACCTCAGTCCCTGCATTTAAAATCTTTTCAAGTGGATATTTGTCAAATAAAACAGCCAGTTTCCCTCAAAGGGACAGGAATTTTTTGAAGAAAATATGTACTTGCAACAAATTACATCAGGAGGAGCATTCACCTTGATTTCTAAAGTGGAAGCTTCCACAGCAAATTGTTTATTTCATCACATTGCGAGTCACAAATATTAGGGGAGTGAAGCCTTTTATGACACTTTCTTTTTGTAATTTGTAATGAGCCACAAAAGTTACTTTGCAAGTCAGAAGTTCTTGTCCAATTTTTAAATTAGCTTTTGTATATTACAAAAAAGCCTGGGATGCTGTTAATTACAGGCTTTGAAGTTGCAAAAAGCTATCGCATATCATGCCCTAAGTCACATAACAATGATATCTATTATACTGAAATAAAGGAGTTTGAAGGGATAAGTGTAGGACTGCATGGAAGATTGAAGTTTGGGGAAACTGCTATCATTGGCACTTGGGATAAAATATATAGTATTATAGTTTGATAACTTCAAATAATGGGTTTTGTGCTGGATGACATCTAATAGGCAATGAGAGCAAATGTCGAGTTATCTATGGTGTTACTCATCAACGTGAGGTAAGAACATCTGTTATTCATAGCTAGCCCATCCAAAATGCTATATTATGTACCCCGATTTTATCACTCCCTGCTCTCTTCAGCTGTGCAGGGGGTGACCAGTAATGGAGGAACAATGCAAAATATGGCCTTACCTGCATCAGTTCCCTACCTGTATCACACCTGATGCTGTCGCTCCCCCAGCAACCATCCTCTTGCTATGCAAAATCTCCCCCACATACATTTTCAAAACTGATACCTTACTTCCTGCCACTCTCCCACATCCCTTTAAGCATTTCACCCCTCTTCATTAATTTTTTGCAAACTAATCCTGGTTTCTCACTCCGCATCCTCTGCATATAGCCTCCTATTCCCTCCCAAATTAAAAAACAATCTTGGTTCATGATACACCATCCTCTATCTGGAGTATCCATGCCTTGACTCTACACTTAAATATAAAAATGTACCTGGCTGCTATTACCCCTTCTGTCCACCCACTATGCTTTTCCTTCCCTGCCAAGGTTGTGCTCTCTACTCACCATGGAGCAGAGAGCAAACACACACTAACAGAATCTCTGAGAGCCCTGTCTTTGCAAACCTGATCAACAAATAAGACAGTGCACTATTCACAAAAACCTCCATCTCCCTTGTCCTTGTGAAGAACCAAGGGAGGTGGAAGAAGGCAGGTGAGAGAGACAGCTGCCATTCTGCCACTTCACTTGAGACTCTGGAGACTCTGCGGACATGGTGGAACCCAGGGTAAATGAGCTTTTTCACCTATGATGCAGCATCAGTTTTTCCACCATTGCTACATTTTATTAGTGTATAAACAGATTCTCCATGAGACTGATAAATAACATTAATTGTAATTGCATTTATATAATGCTTACTAACCCTGGTGAGGCATCAACATACTTTTTTGGCATGGAACATGCTACTCTGGGAAACAAAAGTATTAGTGGTGGATTAGTATACAGAAAGAGGAGTTAATTTGAGCAGTAGACATGAGTCTGTTAGTTGCAATAATAGGATAATGGAGGGATAGAAGAGGAAACACCCTAGAAAGTTTTATTTGGGTGATCATAGTAGTAATATGAGGTTTGGGATGAATAAAAGGAGAAGGAGGGAAGGGAGTCTCTAGAAAGGGATTAAGAAGGCAGTAATAGCAAAATAGGATTTGGGAGTAATGAAAGGAGGGATACATGAGGGAAGAGTTTGGTATGAGTTGTTTGGAGATCATTGTAGTAAAATAAGTTTTGGGATGGTTCAAAGGAGGGTTAGAGGATGGAAGAGGCTACAAAGGGATATTTGGGACAACATAGTAGCAAAATAAGGATTGGGATGAGTCAGAGAGTAGAATAAGAGGGTATATTGAGAGAGGTATAGGGTAAGACAGAGTAGTGCATTGGAGAGAGTGAAAGCTTTTTTTCTTCTACAGTAGGAGTAAAGTAATATATACTTAACCATACATAATATATACTTTTGTTAAGCAGACCTAAAGAATAGCTATATATTTTAAAAACCATCGTTATTATACATATTTGTCCAAAGAAATTCACCTATGTATATATATATACATATAATCAAAATGTAAATGTTTACATACACTGGTATATGCTGTACATTAGTGTTTGAGCATGGTGGTTATGTAGGAAAGAGCCAACTCTTGCGAAGTTGTCTGAAGATAAGATAGTTATCTCTGGATCTTATGTTTGGAGGAAATGAATTCCATAGTTTGGCTGCTTGCACAGAGAAAGATGTACCAGCTGTGCTCTTTTCCTTGTATGGAGGGGTTTTGAGACGAGGCGCCAATCTTGAGTGGAGGTTCCTTTGTTGAATGCCATTAATGATTTTATTTCTGTTGAAAAGCAGTCAACTTCCATTTATTGCTTTGTGGGAAGTAAAAAGCAGATTGAAGGTGGATCTTCTGACAACTAGTAACCAATGTAGAGCCCTCAAGGCAGGGGAGATGTTGGCTTGTGATTTTACTAGTAGTAGTAGACTGGCAGCAGATTTCTGAATCTGTTGAAGCCTTTTCGTAGTTGATAAAGATGATCCGAGGTGGAGGCCATTGGCGTAAACAAGTTTAGACAGTACAAGAGAGATAGCAGCCTGGGTCTTGTGTGGAAATCCCAGGTGAGGTGAGATGCATAGCAGCAATTTCATATTAATGAAGCTTCAATGGAGTTCTAGAGTTCATCAACCAGACACATAGGCAGGGAAAGGCATGGACTACCTGCTTACAACTTAGTCGCCCCCCACAATGCACAGCAGTTCAACCTTGTGCAGGCAATTAACTAAATACTTCTTGATCCATTCATGACATGGCACTAACTCAATGATCTTTTACTCAAAGTAACAACATTATGTAATCTCATTGGGATACTTCTCAAATCAGTGCTTAGTGCTGAGAGCAGGTTACTAGTTTTGTTGCCCATGCCACACTGAACCATCTGTTGACAGCTATATTAAATGCCTTTGGTGAATGAAGCGAATGTTCTTTATGTAAACTCTTCCAAAGGTATCAACAGACAGACTTATTTCAAATGGTGCTGGATGATTACCCATCAATTCAGATCGAACAAAATCATTTGATAATCCATTTATAAAACTTCACACGCTTGAGAGATAACTATTTAGAAGTACTTTCTTCTTCACTGCTTCAAAACAAATAGTCACACATAATCCACAATAAACCCATTAAAATGTGAACAACACACCATAAAATGCCTATCTATAAAAATAAACAGAACAAATTAAAATACTAACAGTAACAAAAACAAACATTGCACTTAACTTGAGTCATACATGCTAAACACATCATGACTGCTTCAAAACAGGCCATCCCTCAAATAATATCACAAAAATGCTCACAACCGAGGCAGAGTTCATCAACACACGGAATATTGTAGAATGTCTATTAATGGGGATTGTTAGAAAATGCAGGAGTGGGTAAAGAAAATAGTTTTGTCCCTATACTGGATGAACCTTTTAAAGTCTGTCAAGCAGAAACTACTGAATGTGAGGTATGTAAGGAATGACAACAATATCAAATCGACATCAGAGTCATGTACTCAATTGTCAATCCCTTATTGGAATCATTGAATGTGTTTAACCACTATCCTCATACAGTCAACACATTTCATTACCACAGTGGACTTAAAGGGTCACTATCAGAATCAAACTAAAGCATAATTCAGTCAAATGGCTATAGAGCAGTAATTTAATGTTGAAATTACAGACAACTTTTGAAAAATCATTTAAAAAACAAAGAAAGAACGATGATTTATTTGCCAGAAATAATAAGTTGAGATAATGAATTCATGTTTAAGACAAAGCAAAATAAAATTATCTAAGTACAGAGCGAAAATAGGTCATTTCTTCAAACATTACAATGGCTGTATGCAAGTGGGTTGGGAAGTAACAATACAATCATCTGTCAACAAGTGCATGAAAGAACACTAAAATGGAAGAGTGTATGGTTGACTTCCACTTGTTTGCAAAGTTCGATGACTTACAAAAGTGAGAGTAAGAAATATCTAACATCCTAGGATCCATTAGGGACAAGAAACAAGAGGGTGATAGTGGGTCAACTGACAGTGGGTAGGTTCAGCTGCTGCATGGGTAATTCAAAGCCAGTTCTACTTTGAGGAAATCTGAAATGATGTTGAATGGGGAAAGATACATAATATTTGTAAAGTTGTATGATTAACACACATGGCTCTAGTGTATTTTTATTTATAAACACAATGCTACAACCATAAAGCAAAGGAGATTCATTTGTGAGCACTGTTTGGCAGGATGGTGGGGTAAAGTTGGCAATTTAAGGAGGTAAACTAGGAACTCGGTAAGTGGAAGTTGAAACGTCCCCTCAGTGAGTTGATCATGGGTGTGGTTTAGACAACTTGATGAGCTATTGCTTCACTGTCTATAAGATATCAACTTAACAATGTACTATGGTTAACTTCTCATCTTGTGAGTCAAGCCATCACTACAGAGTAGTATTCAGTGGAAGGTGGGTGACAAACCTGAAGATAAAAGGAAATGGATAATTGTAAAGGTCTTACTACCCTTACTAGATGCTCCTTGGTATTCTTTTTTTTTTAAATATTAGATTTCTAGTAAAAAAGTATTTAAATTCCCTTTTATCAAGAGACACATTTTAGCTAAGAAAAGGAATTTAGAGAAGGTGAGATCAGGTATTCCTAACATCAGGAGCTACTTAAAACTGGTGATGTATAAATACTATTGGCCCACATTTTACCTTTGACATGAAAGCCATGGAGCAGGTGGATGACTGGAAATACTTACTTAGGAAAGGTTCCTGGCAAGGACTTTACATTCACCTTGCTATGTCACCTGAACTAGGACTATCAACTGGGTACATTTTGTTATGCAATTTGGGAATATTTCAGAAAGTGAACCTCATTGCTGAATGTGATTCTATCATGGCTAGATCTTTGAAATACTCACAGTGCTTTTGTCAGAGAAAACTGCAACTACAGTGGCCATGGAGGGCAACTGCAAAGGACATTTTCTTGTGAATCACGATTGCCTGCTTAAAAATAAAATTAAAGCTGTCGGGATTTCAGTTCCTTTCAGAGCCATTTCTTTGTTTGTTTATGCATATAGGTGCTATTATTATAGCTTACATGTCACACATTGAGTTATAAGAAACTCAATATTGTATCCCAGTAATGGAATTGTTCCCTGCTTCATTAACGACTGCCTTGGGAGTGTAAACAATGAATCCCTAGTGGAAATGTTTTGGCCCAGATTTACAAAGGTTTTGCATTACTTTTTTTAATACTGACCTAAAACAAAATTATTTTGGGGATTTTTAAACCAATGCAAATTGGTATTTCCATTGGTTCTGTTTTGCATTGCTCTGAGTCAATAGAGCTTTCCATGGGTGTTCCATGGGTGCAGTCATGCAACCACTCATGTTTTGTTCCACAAAACCCTATCTACTAATAACAGTAGGCAGGATTTTGTGCCAAAAACTAATGCCACTTGAAAGTAGATGTTAAGAAGAGAAATACTTTCATTTCTCCTTTCTTTTCTGGCATTGCATGTGCACTGCACTGTATAGCACACATGGTGGGGACAGTTTTACAGCTTCTTTAGGCATGGTAATGTCTACGTCCTGACTGTACACATTCTAGCTAGATTCACTAAAACACCCTTGAACCAATGTGCAAAGATGTGTGAGTGGCGCACAGCAGCCTGATTGTATATCTGCACTAGGGAGAGGGGAGGAGAGTGTCATATCTCTGTAGATATGCCGCTTTCCTGCTCTATCCTTGTCATGCAATGCAGTACAGCAACTGCATTGCCTGGCATCACTGTACATATGGCCCAACATTTGAATAGATGAGATTATATTTACCCCATTAATGTAGCACCCAAAAAGAGCAGAAATGAGTAGATGCTAAATTAACCCCAAACTCTACTGGAATATGCCCTATAATAAAATAACAATGAGATATTTTCCTAGTGGTATTTAATAGGAGTGAAGCTGCTCCCTAAAAATAGGTCTAATTTCAGCCTTCCTTCAGGCCCTTGCTACCACTAAGTCCTGATACCAGCATTCCTCTCTTACAGGACTTGCAACACTGCTATCTTTCTAAACTCTTACAAAAAAAATGCCCTCCCTGTAGGCTGCTGTAGCACATTTCCCCTATGTGCTCTTTACATTGCTTGAGCACTCTCTTCCTTCAGGAGCAGTAGCATTTCCTCCAAACAGGCTCCTTTTACCGTAAATTACACTAGATACCCAGACCACTCGGATTCCTTATAGCTGTGGTAGTTCACCTTGTAGGCTCCAGGAGAAGGAGCTTCAGCAGCGCTGCAGAGTTGCAGTTGCAAAATTGGGGCCGAATGCTGCCCACAGAAGATGACAAAAACAGCAATATCCCGTTTCTCATTCTTCCTTGCTCTTTGTTTCTAGAGCCACCTGGATTAAATACCCAAGGGTCTTCACCAGATCAGGCACTTAAAGGGGTTACCTGGGCTGCTGCACATAGGCAGGAGCCATCACAATAAATTTGAAGAAAAGGACAAGACGTACCCTTTAACAAATCACTCCAGGACGGCAGAAGCCCCAATGTGAGTGGTTGATAATTTGTGGAATGTGCAGACTTGAATGACAATGGGCTTCTGCGCAGCTGCCAGGATTTAGACTAATAATAATGATAATAATAATAATAATAATAATAATAATAATAATAATAATAATAATAATAATAATAATAATAATAATAATAATAATAAAGCAATTTATAGAGCAGCTGGTTACTCCATCCACAGCGTCCCCACACTAATATAATTGTAAGATTCCTCCCATCCAAATTGAATGCCTGTTTAAACACAGATTTAGGTGGACCCTACCGATGTTGGCACTTTCAAAATATGTAGTGAAATGATGCCCATTTCTTCCTGTCAGAAGGGATTGCTGATAAAAAGGTAGGTCTGTAGAGAGCCCCCGAGCCGACTGTTTGAGAGAAAAAGCCCGATGGTAGGTTCTGAAGTCAGGGAAGCGGACCCCTGATTGAGATTTATCTTTACGCAAAGAGGATAGAGCAATACGGGACTTCTTACCCTTCCAGAGGAATTTCAACAGGAGAGAGTCAACTTTTTTTAAAGTAGTAATCGGGTATATGAATTGGTATCATTGAGAGAGTGTAGAGGAGAAGGGGGGAGAGCATCATTTTGATGGAGTTCAGGCGACCCCACCAGGATAAGAAAAGTGGATGCCAGCGAGTGATAGCGGAATCCAGCTTTTTGGAGATATAATCGAAGTTAAATTTCAAAGTGTCAGGTAAAAGAGGGGCAAACCACACACCCAAGTACTTAATTTTGGATGGCTGCCAAGAGAAACCAGAGACATCAAAGAGATGCTTCTGACAGGACGAGTTTAAGGGGAGAATTTCACATTTGTCGACATTGAGACGATAACCCGAAACGGCTGAGAAGGAGGAAACTTGTTGTAGAAAGGCGGGAAGGGAAGAGAGTGGGTTTGAACAGTACAGAAGAATGTCGTCAGCGTATACCGAAAGTTTAATCTGTTGAGGACCGAAGGGGAAACAAGAGATTGAACTATCTTGTCGGATTTTGGTAAGGAAGGGTTCTAAAGCGAGAACAAATAATAAAGGAGAGAGAGGACATCCCTGACGAACCCCCCTACTGAGCGTGAAATAATCAGAAACTGCGCCATTGACAAAAATCGACGCTTGAGGGCAAGAGTACAGCAGTGAGATAAGAGAGATAAACTTAGGTGGTATACCGGACCAAGAAAGAGCGCGAAACATGAAGTCCCACCCAATCCTGTCAAAAGCCTTCTCCGCATCAAGGGAGATAGCGGCAAATGGAAGGTCTAACGATGAAGCTTTGCTGATGATGTTAAACTCTTGAATTGTCTGAAGCGAGACGACCCTTCACAAAACCGGATTGTTCAGGGCCGATCAGGGCTGGCAAGATAGGGTCCAGTCGTAGAGCTAGAATTTTGGCCAGGATTTTATAGTCCGTGTTAACTAATGATATGGGCCTATAGTTTTTGCACAGAGAATGATCCTTACCGTCTTTAGGAATAAGGCAGATGAGAGCCTGTTGAAATGATCCGCTAGAGGAACCAGAGGCCAGAAAGGTGTGATAGAGAGAAAGCAGTTTCGGGAGAAGAAGGGAAGCAAAATGGGAATAAAATTCAATGGTGAAACCATCGGGGCCCGGAGCTTTACCACTTCGAAGTTTAGAAACTACATTGGAGACCTCAGAAAGGGTAACATCAGCAGTCAAAGGTTCAAAATTCACATGTGAGGAAGGAGGGGGTGAGAGAGATTGGAAGTAAGTAAAGAGATCGTCAGGGGAAGGGATAGATTACGGCGTGTAGAGAGATTTGTAAAAAAGCGAGAATTCATGAAGAATGTCTTTATCCTTAAAGAGAGTACCTTTTTATCCTCCCCTCTGGCTTTCACTTGAGGCTTCCTTTCTTTCTCCCTTTGAGTTTCGTGAATATCTCTCTTTTACTTCCTCATTGACTCGTTTTCGGTTTCCCGTTCTCTCTCACTCTCGCAAGCTTCTGTTTCCATTTCTCTCCGCCTCTTATCCATTCTCTTCCTCAACGCATGATCAACCTATCTGGCATAACAAATCACTCTTGCTACACAACCGTACTTTCTTCTGGAAATCCTGGCATTCCCGCGGTATCCGCTGGATCTCTCAACTACTTTCTCACAATGTCCCTCTACCTTTCTCAGCTCTCAAGTCTCAATTTTCCTTGCCTGCTAGCTCACGATCTCAATATGACGCTCTTTATCCCATCCTCGTCTCATACCTTGCATCTCTGCCAGATTCTCAATCCATCCCCCTTTCTCACCGTCCCATAGCCTCAGTTCTGGACTCTTCCCCCTTGGCTTCCTTTTTATACCGCTCACTTCAAGTTCCCATAGACAGAACCAAGACAAAGGTCGAATTGGCCTGGGAGCAGGACTTTTCCTCAGTTTGGCCTCTTGCCCTTTGGGATAGAATCTGGACTAAGATACATAGGACCTCTAGAGCTGCCAACACGACCCAAACTCTTTTCTTTCTCTATAATCGCTCTCTCTTTACTCCCACAACGCTGTCCTCTTTCTCAGCGGATACCCCTTCCACTTGCTGGTCTTCCCCATGCCCTGTAGCAACTCTTTTTCATATGCTTTTCGAATGCCCCTCCACTTTCCATTTTTGGAATCTGGTTTGGTTACATCTTCAAAAGATTTTCCATTTCTCCACTCCCTTCTCACCTACTCATGTTTTTCTGGGCTCCCTATCTCCAGCACTTCCCCAAGGACGCTCTCACTACCATCTCATGGATCTCTTTCTGGATGTTGCCCTCCACCACATCACTTCTAACTGGAAGCAGGCCTCCTCCATTTCCTTTAAGTCGTGGTGGAATGCAATCTGTTTTCATCATAGACTTGATACTAACTTTGTCTCCCCTATCTCGCTGGCCATAAAAAGAGACCTTCTCTGGTTTCCATTGTCTGACTACCTCTCCTCCACCTCCCCCTCTTCCATTACCTTTGATGCTCATTCTCTCGAGGTCCGCAAACCACCCTGAATTATATAGTCCCTTACAGTGTCCGAATATTGATTTATGCGATTTATGTTTTCTTTTTTCTGCTTACTTTTCATATTTTTGAGATAATGCTTGTTTTATTGCTTTGCTTTTTTATCCAATGTTATGATTCCCCTTTTTCTCCCTCCCCCCTCCCCCTCTTTTTGATGATATTTGATTGCCTCTCCTTTGATTGTTCTTTTCATTTTCCTGTTTCTTCATGGTCCCCCGATTCCATGATTTCTTCCTTTGTACTTCATATATTTCAATAAACTCAAACTTAAAAAAAAAAAAAAAAGAAGGGATTGCTGATGCTTTACTGTTCTACTCTGCAACTGGTGCTCCTCTTGCTTTTGTAGGTGATAAATGCTAGCCCAGAAAGTCTGTAGGCACGAACCCAGCAGCTTGAGACTGTCTTCAGGGCTCACCAGAGAACAAAAGAGTGATGTCCCAAGAAAGTTCAGCTAGAAATAAAGATGATCCCAGTCAAGACTATCCCTTGTGAGCACACGTTTGCAGCTGTCCAACACCCCTTTGGCTTGTGAGCTAGCTAGATTGAAAGAGACCTGTGTTTTCTAGAGCTAGCCCTTTGTGCGTGCAGTGTGGGACTAGCCTCTAGGGCAAGCAGGCTGTGCCTGGCGGGCTGGTCTTACAGGTCAGTGCGTGGGGCAGTTTTTTTGTCTGTTTGGGGGCCTGTTTTATGGTTTGCTGTGCAGGTTTTTACTGATCATTTATCCTGATAGTCAAACAAACATTGCTTGCAGCAAGTTGAAATTGCGATTCTCCTATTACCATGACTAGAAAATCTGGATTTCATTAAAGAGACGGAGGCTGACATTATGTATTATTCTTTTAATGCAGTTCAAGCAACCGCTGAGCCTACTTCCAGGCGAGGTCGCCACCACTCACCGCTGCTCCCGCCGACTCCTGCCTCACTCTTTTGCCGCTTGCCTCGCTGCCTGCCTTGGACGCCCCAGCCGCCGCAGGGCCGCCACTTTCACGCCGCTGACTCCCGGCGGACACGCCCCCCTCCTGCCCATTCGCCGCCCCGCTCCCGCCACCCAGCTGCTCCTCCCTCCCGGCTCCTTACTTATGCCGCCCCCACTCATGTACAGCGTTGACGCTCAGCGGACGCGCGGATTGTGCGCCGAAGGTGCGCCAAAGGCAAGCCCGTCTGCGCCCGTCCGCGCCTGGACCGCGCCCAGTGCCAGGACCCCTGGCCCCCGCCGATGCAAGACGACCCGACAGACCTACGACGCCGATGCCCTCAACGCACTCAATGCCGGCCGGAACCCCGCCTGCTGCCGAGCCACCCCAAAACGCATCCACGGACCCTTCACCTGCAAGGCCTGCAAGTTTACCTCCCTCCGAACCTGCACCTCACCCGCCAAGCACCAGCAGCAACCACCTCAAGTGCATCCTGCTCAACACCCGCTCCATCCACAGACACGCCGTGGAACTCTGGAACCTCCTCGACGCAACATCACCAGACGTCGCCTTCCTCACGGAAACCTGGATGAACGTCTCCTCAGCCCCCGACATCGCCATCGCCATCCCGGGCGGGTACAAGATCATCAGGAGGGACCGCGTCAACCAGACCGGAGGAGGCATCGCCATCGTCCACAGGAACACCATCCGCATCATGACCGACTCCAACGACACCTTCGCCGCCGCCGAGCACCTCCACTTCCAGATTCACACCGACCCAAAGACGACCCTCAGAGGCACCCTCGTCTACAGACCGCCGGGACCACGCACACAATTCAGCGAAGACATCACAGACTTCATCAGCCCGCACGCCCTCCCCTCCGCCGACTACATCCTCCTAGGGGACCTCAACTTCCACCTGGAGAACAACAAGGACCTGCTGGACAACCTCGCCAACCTCGGACTCAAGCAACTGGTCAACACCCCCACCCACTACGCCGGCCACACGCTTGATCCCGTCTTCTCATCCAGCAAGCACATCACCTTCAGCCACTCCACCGGACTCCACTGGACCGACCACAGCTGCGTCCACTTCAGCTTCAGAAGAACCACGACCCACCACCACCCGCTACAGGCTCCCCACAGAAGCTGGAGCAAGATCACCGCCGACCAGCTCACCACCTCCCTCAGCCAGAACCCACCCGCCAGCACAACGGACCCCAACGAAGCAGCCCGCAACTTCACGCAGTGGCTGACCGCCTGCGCCGACGACCTCGCACCACTGAAGAACCGTCCCAGCAGACCCAGAAGCAAGAAGGCATCCTGGTTCACCGACGAACTCAAGGACTCCAAGAAGACCTGCCGCACCCTCGAGAAAGCCTGGCTCCTCGACCAGACCACTGTCAACATGACCGCCCTCAAACACGCCACCCGCAAGCACCACCAGCTCATCCACACCACCAAGAAGAAATCACTGAAGGAACGACTGGACAACAACGCCCACGACAGCAAGGAACTCTTCAGCATCGTCAAGGAGTTCTCCAACCCCAGCACCGGCAACAACGACATCACTCCGTCACAAGATCTCTGCGACTCCCTCGCCTCGTTCTTCCACCGCAAGATCGCCGACATCCACAACAGCTTCGGCGCACCATCCACGCACCCAACCGTTGAACCAACACCCCCCACCACCACCCTCCGCACCTGGACCACAGTGACCACCGAAGACACAGCCCGCACGATGAACATCATCCACTCCGGATCTCCAACCGACCCCTGCCCCCACCACGTCTTCAACAAGGCCGACTCCACCATCGCACCCCAACTCCGGAACATCATCAACACCTCCTTCAACACTGCCACCTTCCCGGAGAGCTGGAAGCATGCCGAGCTCAGCGCCCTACTGAAGAAACCAACAGCAGACCCCACCGACCTCAAAAACTTCCTCCCCATCTCGCTCCTCCCTTTTCCTTCTAAAGTCATCGAGAAGATCGTCAACAGACAGCTTGCCGCCTTCCTCGAGACGAACGGATCCCTCGACCCCTCGCAGTCCGGTTTCAGAGCCAACCACAGCACCAAGACCGCCCTCATCGCAGCCACCGACGACATTCGAGCCCTGCTCGACAACGGGGAAACAGCAGCACTCATCCTCCTGGACCTCTCTGCAGCGTTCAACACTGTCTGCCACTGCACCCTAGTTCAACGCCTCAGCAACATCGGCATCCAAGAGAAGGCACTGGAGTGGATCATCTCGTTCCTCGCCGGAAGAACACAGAGAGTCTGCCTCCCCCCGTTTCGATCCGAGGCTACCGAAGTCATCTGCGGCGTACCGCAAGGATCATCACTCAGCCCCACCCTCTTCAACGTCCACATGGGACCTCTTGCAGCCATCGCACGCCAACACAACCTCAACATCATCTCCTACGCCGATGACACCCAGCTGATCCTCTCCCTCACCAGAGACCCCGACACCGCCAGAACCAGCCTACACGAGGGGATGAAAGACGTCGCCGAGTGGATGTAGAACAGCCGCCTGAAACTGAACTCAGACAAGACGGAAGTCCTCATCCTGGGACCATCGCCCTCCGCCTGGGACGACTCCTGGTGGCCCCCCGCCCTGGGCACCACACCCAAGACCACGCACGCATCCTGGACTCCTCACTCTCGATGACCAGACAAGTCAACGCCGTCTCCTCATCATGCTTTCACACCCTGCGCATGCTTCGCAAGATCTTCCGATGGATCCCGACCGAAACCAGGAAGACGGTCACCCAAGCACTCGTCACCAGCCGACTGGACTACCGAAACACCCTCTACGCCGGAACCACAGCCAAGCTACAGAAAAGACTCCAACGCATCCAGAACTCCTCCGCCCGACTCATCCTGGACATCCCCCGACACAGCCACATCTCCGGCCACCTGAAAGACCTGCACTGGCTCCCCGTCAACAAGAGGATCACGTTCCGGCTCCTCACCCACGCACACAAGTCTCTCCACGACCTGGGCCCCAAGTACCTCAACGACCGCCTGACCTTCTACACGCCCACCCGCCAGCTACGGTCTACCAGCCTCGCCCTCGCCGCCGTACCACGCATCCGAAGAGCCACCGCCGGAGGAAGATCCTTCTCCTACCTGGCGGCCAAGACATGGAACTCCCTCCCCATCCACCTTCGGCTGACCCAGGACCATCTCGCCTTCAGGAGACAACTCAAGACCTGGCTGTTCGAGCAGTAGCAGACCCTTTCCCCCAAGCGCCTTGAGACCCTTCCGGGTGAGTAGTGCGCTATACAAGTGTTATGATTGATTGATTGAAGCAGCCGCATACATCACAATAATAAAAAGTTCTAGAATAGAACATAAGCTACACATGAAAGGCATTACAATCTGCCTCTGTTCAATGTGGAGGAGAATAAGTTCATAAAACTTGAAACTTCTAAACTTCAAAACGAACTTCTTATGAACAAGATGAAGGAGAAGGAAGAATGAACGTAAATCCTAAGGCCAGACGACTCGCAGTTAAGGAGGGTTACCTGAAAAGAGAGAGAAGTAAATACCTCCTGAACGTAACAAATAGTGTAAAACTTATCAAGCTTATAGAAAAAGAAAGAAATGATACAAGTACTGTTACTAAAAAGTACATTAATTCACTGTAATAAAAAGAACATTAATTCATTGTAAGACCACCAAGGGGTGGGATGGGAGGGTTAATGTCAGCCTCCGTGTCTTTAATGAAATCCAGATTCTCTAGTCATGGTAACAAGAGAATCGCAATTTCATTACAAGAACGGAGGCTACATTATGCTTGTTGGTAGCTTTGTAAATCTATGTCAGACATATGTTTTATAGTTTTGCAATAGTTACGTGCAAAGATGCTAGCATTTGACCAGTCAGCCGCTTTGAGAATGTCATCCAATTTACCTCAAGACCAGAGAGAAATACTGTCCATAGCAACTCTAAGGGAGTGGGCTTGACATGTCTTTAAGTCAATTCCTGCTAAACTCATAACAGTCTTAACCCATCTGGCAATAGAGGTCAAGGTTATACTTTGTGGGGTTTAACAAATGATATAAGTAGTTGGTTCACGCCCTTGGGCGAAGAGCAAACATTCTGTGATCATACTCTCTCATGCAGTTTGAAACACAAAGTTTTGGGCATAAATCAAAACGTGGGTAAAAGATGTATTCTGACATAGTCTTTGTTCTTCTATAAATCTCAAATTTGACACCGAACATGTTATAAGATCTATTCGTAATCTCCAGGGCTTTGACATCAGAGACCCTTCTGCATGAAATTAGGCATAGTAGAGTAGCCAGCTTAACGGAAAGATTTTTTTCTATTTAGGAGAGTATTAACGGGCCAGTTATTGAAAAGATCAACGATTAACTCGACATCCCAGAGACTTTCAAATTTAGGTTTAGGAGGCCTTCTTAAACTAATGCTTTTTATCACTCTGCAAACAATGACATTTTTACCTACCCTTTTACCGTTGACAAGGACATGGCCATCAGAAATAGCCGATCTATAGCAATTGATAGTTCTATAGCTAAGACCTCTTTCAAATTGTTCAACAAGGAAGTTCACTATGTCAACAATTGGTGCCTCCAAGGAATCCAGGTTCCTTTCCAGTCACCAATGTACCCAGAGTCTCCATATGTTGATATATCTGTAGTGAGTGCCTGGGACCCAAGACTCTCTCAGAGGAGAGTTGCAGCTGTTGCCAAAAGTCCTGAGATTTCATTGGATCTCCTGACACTCTCCAGGCAAGAAGCGTTAAACTCCCGCTCTGAATTTGGGGTTGACCTCCTCCCTCTGTATCTGTAAGAAGATTCTCTAGGGTATGAATTAAAAAGGGGGGATTGCAGACTACTTCTAAAATGGTGGGAAACCATGCCTGAGATAGCCAAAAGAGAGTTATTTGGACAAGGAAGCACTTTCACATTCTGAAGAACTCCCTAAATCATGGCAAAGGGACAGAACGCGTAAGCTTTGGCTCCTTTCCAAGACTGTAGGAATGCGTTGACTGCCAAAGCACCCGGGTTGGGTATCCAGCAGAAATAGTTCTCCAAATGAAAAGTTAGTCTGCTCACAAATAAGTCTATCTATATGGGACCCCAGATCTTGTTCATCGTACTGAACACGGAAACATTGAGTTTCCAATCTCAGTGATCTAACAGGAATCTTGAGTTCCAGTCGGCAGAGATGTTCGATTTCCCTGGGAGGTATTCCGCTTTGAGAGCGATCTTGTGTTCCAGACAGAACATCCATAGTTTCTTTGCTAGATTCAAGAGGTCTGCAGATTTGGTGACTCCCAGACTATTTATATAGGCTACTGCGGACATGTTGTCCATTTTTAGAATGACTGACCTCCCTTGGAGAGAGTGTTTGAAGCTCATCAAGGAATAAAGGCAAGCTGTTAGTTCCAAATAATTTATGTGGTGAGAAGATTCCTCTTGCTTCCAGATACCACCAGTGTTCTGATCCAGAAGGCAAGCTCCCCAGCCATGAAGGCTCGCATATGATTCTAAAACAAACTCCGGTTTTGACCTAAAGATTGCTTTTCCCTTCCATGCATCTAGGTTCTCGAGCCACCAGGCTAGTTCCGATTGGGCTTCTTGATCCAGACAGATCCGATCTCCGTACCTGAGGCCAGATCTTCGGGCTCTCACTTTTACCCTTTGGAGGGCTCGATAGTTTAGGGGACCGGGAAAGATGGCTTGGATGGAGGAGGAGAGGAGACCTAGTAGTCTGGTTAGCTCCCTCAGAGATAAATCTTGTTGTTTCAGGACATGTCTTATTTCCTTCCTGATTTTTATAATTTTTTGGAAGGGAGTAAAAGAAGACATCTTAAAGTGTCTACTGTGAAACCTAGGAAATCCAGACTTTTGGAAGGGGTCAACATTGATTTTTCTTTGTTTATGATGATTCCTAAGCTGTCTAAAAGATCCATCACAGTCTTCAGATCTTTGACTATTTGTGAAAGGTCTTGTGACATTATAAGAATGTCATCTAAGTATATGATTAGGCAAATGCCCCTTACTCTTAGGGATGAAGCAACAGTTCTCATGTCCTTGGTGAAGCACCAAGGGGCAGAAGAGAGACCGAAGGGGAGTGCCTGAAATTAGTATAGATGGTTTTTCCACACAAATTATAGGAAGGGTTGGTGGGTTTGGCCATAAGAATGTTGAAGTAAGCATACGTAAGGTCCGGCTTGACTAACCAGTCTCCCTCTAATGGTAGATCCCTCAGGAGGTGGATACCCACCATCTTGAAGTGCCTGTAGACCAAGTATTTGTTTAGTTCTCTTAAGTTTATGACAGGACTTCCACAAGAAAGAGTGTGCTTAGAAATCTTAATACTTCTAAGGGGACCTCTATTATCGCTCCTTTCTGAAGCATGGAGGAGATCTCCTCCTCTACAAATTTTTGTTGATCCAAAGAGAGAGGAAAGTCTCTCTGGAAAGTAGTTTGAGTAGGTGTATGAGTAAAGTTTATCATAAATCCCTTGATGTTTAAAACCCAAAGGTCTTGAGTGATCAGTCTCCAATTGTGAATACAGTGTTTGAGTCTGCCACCCAATTTTAGGGGGAAAGAAGGGGAATAGAGAGTACTCACTTGTAGGGATGTTGGAGTTAGGAGTTCCGCTGGATCTAATTCCTCTGCTGCATTGTCCTCTACCTCTCTGGGGGTGGAATTGAGGTACGTTGTACTGCTAGTGCCCTCTTCCGTAACCACGGGGTCTCGAATAGGGCTTTTGATTAAAGCAGCCGGATGAGAGGCCCTGTCTTCCGGCCTATCCAAAAAGGTTAGGGTTGAACACTCTGCGCGTATTTTGTTGAACCTTATCCAAGGTGGTGAATGTGGAGACGTATTTCCCCAAGGATTTAATGAGATCTTCACCAAAGAGTAACCCTTCGGGGCTTTGTGAGGGTTGTCTATACTCCATATCACTTAATTTTGGTCAAAATGATTCTATGTCTTTCTGCGTTCATGCTTGCGTTGGCATTTCCCAGTAGTATTACTGCCCTCTGGTCCATCCCCTGATGAGGTCGGTGTTGAGAGGAGTGCCATTGATATGGCCAGCTTCAGCGGAATCTAATGGACCCAGTACGTCAAGAAGACGGTCTTGGCACCCTTTCAGGGATCTTTCCATCCCTTTCCTTAGATCACGTCCAAGTTTAAAAAGGAATTTAATCAGTTTGGGGTCCAATTTAGGGGTATAGCAGGTCTTGTTCTCAATAGAGTGTCTAGAGCATTCGGCTCTAAGAATGTTACGAGTGTCCCTCTCTAAGGGGTTTCTTACCAATTTGTTTATGAATTTTGCAACGTGGTCTTGAGGACACCACTCAGAACTTCTTGGGTGTTTGAGTTTTAATGGGGAAAACAGTTCTTCTCCCAAGGGGTCAAGGATAATGTCCTTTAAGGATGATGTGAGTTCCTTTTCCAGATTGAAAAATTCTTGGTCGTACTCATCAAGATCAAGGACATACTCATCAGGTATATCTGAGGACTCAACATCATTAAAATCGTTATCTCTCATATAGTAAAGAGCGTTATGATATTTTGTGCCGCTAAGGACATCCAGATGTTTTGTGTTCCCAGGGACACCCAGATAAGACGTGCCACTATGGACACCTAGTGAGCTGGAGGTGTGGGACCTCCATTGGAAGATGAGGTGCTAAGACCTCCCTGATTTGATGAGGTGCTAGGACCTCCCATATTGCTCTTATCAGTGTTTTTACTTTTCTTTATCTTTTACCCCTTAATTCGGTGATATCATTAGAGTAGGGGTTCAAAATTTCTGTGATCTCATCCTCCTCAAGGAGTGACCTTTTTGAGAACATGACCTCACTCAAGGTCTCAATCATGCAGGACCTCATTACCTTATGAAGGATTTTTTTTAGGGCTTCGTTGTCTATGTTAGGAGTAAGGGGGGAAGCGTCATCTGAGTCAGAGTCAGACATGGTGCAGACAAAATGTTAACTTGTAAAATAGTAAGGTCGCCCTTCAAGGGTTAATATAGTTAGGGTAAGAATTCCCCTTTAAAATTAAAAATAAGGTTCATAAACTAAAAGATATGGTAGGGTGATGAAATGCCAGGAAAGAAGATTTCCTCCTGTTTTTAAAAGGCTGAAAATGCCATAATTGAAGACTTCTTCCTTATAATCGCCCTTTTTTTATGAATAGGGTTGGAAAAGTAAAGAGCACTTGTGGTAATTTTCGGGGCAGCAGCTGGTCGCGCTAGTGTCGAGTAACTGACACTTGTTTGCTCGCAATCAGCTGCTGCTCGGTTACTATGGTGAAATGCGGCCTTGAGCGCGATCGTGAAAGCGATCAGCTGGAGGCCGGGAGACGACGTAGTAAGGAAAGGCCCCTAGCAACGGGTGGACGGGGCATCACCATTGCTAAGGTGCATTCCACTAATCCTCGGAAAGATGCAGAGACGCGCTGGATTGCGCAGCATGCATCTGGGAAGAGAGGAGATTACAGGAAATAAAACACAACGATAAACTCATTAGGGTTTGAGAGCTTGACTTGAGAGGCATAAAAAAGCAGCGATGAAAGGAGATTAAACATTTTAAGTGAACATCAAAATAATATAAAGTCGATTAAACGTTTTAAGTGAACATCAAAATAGTTTAAGATTGGCGGAATCTATAAATCTATAAATATTTTCAAACACTAGAATATAGTACGTAATAGGCTGAAAAAGAAACGGCAGGTTAATCTGGTCGCTCACTTAAGGGTGGGTCTAGGGAAAAAGGTGTAGGGAGAGCTCCATAAATTGGAGATCGGTATAGAGGCAGTGGGAAGGCGGGTGGGATTAAGGCAAACAAGAGGAATTTTCAAAATAGAGATAAAAAACGAATCATAGTAAGGAGAGAAATTTAACTTATCTGCTTGGAGCTGTATTTAAAAAAGGCAGATTGTTGATGGCTCATGTCTTTTATGTGTAGCTAATGTTCTATTATGGAACCTTTTAATATTTTGATGCATGCGGCTGCTTGGACTGCATTAAAAGAATAATGCATAATGTAGCCTCCGTTCTTGTAATGAAATCCATGCAGTTTACCATACTTACAAAACACCTATACAGCGTGTATTTACAAGTTCAGTGCTCCCCTGATTTACAAACATGGGCCACTTTTGTAGCTCTTTAATTCATTAATGGAAGCCACTTTTATTTTGGCACCTGGGTCTATGTTTTATCCCAGTCTGACCAATGTGTGATTTGCACCTGGTCCAGTGTGCCATGCTGCAGCTTTTCGCCTTCATGTCTAAGGTTTGTTCCAAGTGAATATGGAGCGACTGGCTCAGAGTAAGCAGGCCTCCCAGGCTTGTGAGTTTTTTGTTTTTTTTGCAGATTTATATAGTGCAGACTCGACCCGAAGGTATTGCAGCGCTTTACATGAGTGCCAGTTACGTTACACAGGGACACATTGATTTAATTTTTGTAGGCATGGGGAGATTAAGTGATTTGTCCAGGATCACAGGATGTAGAGTTGACCCCGAGGCTCGAACCTTAGTTTCCCAGCTCCAAAGTCGGCAGTCTAGCCATCAGATCACATTCTTATCCCCATTTTAAGTGACTAAAAACTAGTTAAACTAGTTCATACTAAACCAAGAGAGTTGTATTTTCAAAGATACAGTGACACACTTTTTCTAACACCGAGACACTGTTCCTTTACTTTGCAGGTTGCTGCTACGCTGTATTGTTGTGTGCTATTTTAATTTCCTTGTTCCAACAATGTTACAGTGTTCATGAGCATTAGAATCTTAAATAGTAAAGGTTTGTGAATTTGTTAATTTGTAACTCAGTTTTGTCAAGAGGACTGCAGTCCTTCACATTGCAGTGTTTTGATCGTGATTCCAATCTTCTCAAATGCATTGCTGCTGGGTTGTGTTTTCATTTTCAGGTTTACGTCTATGTTCTAGATCGTTTAATGAGCATACATTCTTTATAATGGGTGATACTACGTGAACCTTATTTTTTTAACTCTGTATTGTGTTCTATGGCCGTTTGTATTGTACACTGTGCAATTTTACCATTTGTTTGTAATTATTACTGCAAATATATCTACATTTCCTTAACTCTGGATTTAAATTCACATTTGTAATTCCACTGTGATAGTTGCGCATGCGTAACATCATTTCTGATATGGATATGAGGATCACGTTGGGGCAGTGGCTGCTTCTGTGTGTGACGTCGTCTGAGGAGAGTCGAGTGCAGATTGGTGTACTTGCCCCCCTTCACTAGTGGATCTGCCCCCCTCTCATGTCAGCACACGTTGCTATGCTGTTCGCACTTTATCAATGCTCAAGCGCACACACATGCAGAAATGCATGCACTCAATGTATGAGTGCATGTATTTCTGCATTTCACGTGGGAGCTTTTGTATGTATATTTGCACGTATATATGTATGAGTCTCATATATAAATACGTAAAGGTACACATACAAAAGCTCCCTCGTGAAATTCATATTTTAGCTAAGGAGAGGATCTAAAGGCTGACCCATCTGATGCCCTATCTTCCTAAGTGGGCACAGCTTCGAAGATGTCTCCGCGCCAAGAGATGGGCTCTTTCGGGACGTTTACACATTTTTCATTCTATTCATGTATTATTTCAAGTCACTTTTCTTAATGCATCTACAGAAAGAACGCACGAGAGAAGGGTTGACTCTAAAACCTTAAAATACAAAGGCCAGCGTAAATCCCCTGCAGTGCTGGACTAAAGCAGTTCCATTATGAATCATAAGCCATTTTAGCATGATGCATTCCCTTTGTCAGGGAACTAGTTACAGTCACCGAGGCATGGCTAAATTGTTGTGACATTTTCCCAGCCCTACTATTACCTGTCAGATGGGGAGAAATCAAGGCGTCAGTGCAGGCTTCTATATTGATGCGCTGACTGTTGATATTAATTGATGTAAATGGATCAGCTTGTCCATCAGCAGTAACAAGCACATCTGCTCGTTGTAACTCTCAGGAACCTGCCAGATCTCTTTAACATTCCGCTCCCTGTTGGTCTCAGGGCCTGGTAAAGTAATCACTTCTCTCTACAGCAAATGTGATGAGTATTCTGTACGCGCCATACTTGAAAAAAAATGCTGATATGAAATATGTCCTATTATGTTATTTCATATTTTCTTTTTTTTTTTGCCGGCCGTGGATTGAGTTCCATAAAGTAGGACACGGACAAATTACAAAACCCAGAACAAGCAGGCTCGGTAATAGTCTTATATAACAGCAAACACTCTGCGTCTGCTTTAATCCATCAAGTTCTTTACTCTTCTGAAATACAGCTGCCCCCTTCTCCTCGCTCCCTTCAAATGAAAAGTTTTCAGTAGGAAAATTGTAAATCGTCTCGCCAGGGGCAACAAAAGAAGGATAAAATCAAACAAGAGGATGTCAGACCGTGCTTATTTTAAAGGGCACATGATTGTGATGTTTCATTCGGATAATGATACATGTGCGCTATTAAGGACCTTTCTCTGTGGATGCTGCGCATTAAAATAACGAGATTGAGAGATAAACCACAAATAAGTAGGCACATAAAGATGGCATCGCCAAACAAAAGCAACTGTGAGAGAAATGTCAGAGCTCCCCTCCCCTTCCACTCTTTTGCATATGAGTTCGTTAAAATGAATACTTATCGATGTCGCAATCACAATGTGGCTGTTTCATTGCTTACGCCAGAAAGTGTCGTCGTCGAAATATTTTGCAGAAAGCCCCTCCACGTGGCTCTGAATTCCAAGTGGAGATCTGCAATTGCCCTCGCAGTCGGCGGTGCGGGGAACATTTGTGCGCTCTCCACACTTTAGAGGAATGTTTACTGAGCAATGACGAATTTCTTTAGAAATAGAGGATTGAAAATGGAAGCATGACAAATGCATTTTCATTTCATGAATCAAAAATGACATCGAAACGCGGGAACACCCGGAAACTGGGGGGCCAGAATGGGTGCAGACAGAGCTTTGTCCTGTGTATAGTAAATAGGGTGAACATAATTAAGATTATTATTGGTACAAATATGTGTGAATATCGTGTACTAAAAAATACGTTTTGGCGGAGAAACCGTTTCGCATGACAGGATTCCCCCAGTTCGGTAACCCGTTGTTTTATGGGGCCCTCGGATTTTAATAGCCTTATGACGGGTTTAAATTTACACAAGATGGCCATTACCTGATCGAAAGTTTACACATAGAAAATATGTTGAACAGACCTCAGTGGAGCGAGGGTCTGATGTCTTGCGGAGGTCTAAAATGCAGCATTTAGACCAAAAGACTGCTTATTGCTATGACGTGTTTGGGAGACGTTACAATTAACAAACCACCAGAGGGCATACACTCCAAGCAACTAGAAATCCTCATAATATTTAATGTTCTGTAAACATGAGCTATACACAATAATCTCTTTGGCTCTGAAGATTCAAACAGTATGTGCAGTAAGAGCCGTAGAAATATTCCTACCGAATTTCAACAAAAAAATGCCGTCCCACACTTTTAAGTATGTGCTCTCACAGTGAATTCTCGTTTCAGAAGAGTCCCAGTAAAAATGCTGAACTGGTGCAATTCTCTGGAGAAAAGACACCCACTTAAGACTGAACCTGCGATGCAAATAGAGGCATCCACCAACACACGCTGACCTACATCTCAAACACGATGCCAAACCACTGCAGCTCCTAACATGCAAGGTAAATATGTCTGACAAACAAAATCTACTGCCAAGCAAAACGTGTCAACGCAACGATTTGCATGCTCACACTTCACGCGCACCGAGTCGGCATTTGCATAGACAGGTATCAGCAAACTCAGACAGCACAGCGGACATCCGATAACTTCAATGTTCACGAAAAGGTTTAGAAGTAAGGTGTGTGGAAAGCCCCATGTATCTTTAATGCAGACAACAAAGATAAACTTCATAAAATGCGATCCTTGCAAACTAAATAAATTAAGTTCAAAGATTGGTTCATGACAAAGGAGGCTCAGCACCAATCAATATAGTATGAGGTTCTTCAAAAACAGTAAAATGAGGTTCAACACAAACCATAGCACAAGGTTCATAAAAAAAAATAACACAAGGTTCAACACTAACCATAGCATGAGGCTCATCACAAAGAATAACACACGGTTCAACACTAACCATAGCATTCAGTTCATCACAAAGAATAAAACAAGGTTCAAGACTAACCACAGCATTCGGTTCATCACAAAAAATTAGAAAAGGTTCAACACTAACCATAGCATTCGGTTCATCACAAAGAATAACACAAGGTTCAACACTAACCATAGCATTCGGTTCATCACAAAGAATAACACAAGGTAAAAGACTAACCATAGCATTCGGTTCATCACAAAAAATTACAAAAGGTTCAACACTAACCACAGCATTCGGTTCATCACAAAGAATAACACAAGGTTCAACACTAACCATAGCATGAGGCTCATCGCAAAGAATAACACAAGGTTCAACACAAACCATAGCACAAGGTTCATTAAAAAGAATAACACAAGGTTCAACACTAACCATATCATTCGGTTCATCACAAAGAATAACACACGGTTCAACACTAATCATAGCATTCGGTTCATCACAAAGAATAACACAAGGTAAAAGACTAACCATAGCATTCGGTTCATCACAAAAAATTACAAAAGGTTTAACACTAACCACAGCATTCGGTTCATCACAAAGAATAACACAAGGTTCAACACTAACCATAGCATGAGGCTCATCGCAAAGAATAACACAAAGTTCAATACAAACCATAGCACAAGGTTCATTAAAAAGAATAACACAAGATTCAACACTAACCATATCATTCGGTTCATCACAAAGAATAACACAAGGTTCAACACTAACCATAGCATGAGGCTCATCACAAAGAATAACACACGGTTCAACACTAACTACAGCATTCGGTTCATCACAAAGAATAACACAAGGTTCAAGACTAACCATAGCATTCGGTTAATCACAAAAAATTACAAAAAGTTCAACAGTAACCATAGCATTCGGTTCATCACAAAGAACACAAGGTTCAACACTAACCATAGCATGAGGCTCATAGCAAAGAATAACACAAGGTTCAACACAAACCATAGCACAAGGTTCATTAAAAAGAATAACGCAACGTTCAACACTAACCATATCATTCGGTTCATCACAAAGAATAACACAAGGTTCAACACTAACCATAGCATGAGTCTCATCACAAAGAATAACAGACGGTTCAACACTAACTACAGCATGAGGTTCAACACAAAGAATAACACAAGGTTCAACACTAACCATAGCATGAGGCTCATCACAAAGAATAACACACGGTTCAACATTAACTATGAGAAAAAGAAAACAATGTCTTCAGTGATATCCAGATCAGCGTTGATGAAACACGAAGGGGTGCAGTTGCAGATAGGCACGCTGGGTTGTCCATGTGACCACGCCCGTCGCCAATAAAATGTAGTAAATTGCCTGGAAACAGTTAGAATTGTTCAGGAATTTATCATAGGTTACATGGATAAAGGAGCCAGTATCAAGTCATCTGGCTCCCACAGTCTTCAGCTCAAGAATGACACTAACACATTCTAAAGTAACTAAGCACCACTAGAATGCTCTTAAAGAAATACTACATCACAGCTTACTACAATGAGGTTCATCACAAAGAATAACACAAGGCTCAACACTAACCATAGCATGAGGCTCTTCGCAAGGAATAACACAAGGTTCAACACAAACCATAGCACAAGGTTCATTAAAAAGAATAAAACAAGGTTCAACACTAACCATGGCATGAGGCTCATCACAAAGAATAACACAAGGTTCAATACTAACCATAGCATGAGGTTGATCATAAGGAATAACAGGAGGTTAAGAAAGAAATAGCACAAGGTTCATGACAAAGAATAACATGAGGTTCTAACCAAACCATAGCACAAGGTTCATCACAATGAATAACATGAGGTTCAACACAAATCATAGCACAATGTTCATCAAAACGAACAACACAAGGTTCAACACTAACCATAGCATGGGGTTCATCACAAACAATAACACAAGATTCAACATTAACCATAGCATGAGGCTCATCACAAAGAATAACACAAGGTTTAACACTAACCATAGCATGATGTTCATCACAAAGAATAACATGATGTTCAACAAACCATTGCATGAAGTTGATCACAAAGAATAACAGGAGGTAAAAACAAAATAGCACGAGGTTCATGACAAAGAATAACATGATGTTTTAACCAAATCATAGCATGAGGTTAATCACAAATATTTACATGAGGTTCAACACAAACCATAGCATGAGGTTCATAACAAATAATAACATGTGGTTCAATACAAACTACAGCACAAGGTTCATAAAAAAGTATAAAATGTAGTTAAGCACAAACCGTAACATGAGGTTCATCAGAAAGAATAACATGAGGTTAAACAAAAACCATAGCATAAGGTTCAACACAAACCATCACATCATAAGACTCATGACAAACAATCATAGCATGAGGCTCGGCATGAAACCATCAAATTATTAGGGTCATCACAAAGCATAGCATGAGGTTCAACACAAAGTATAGCATATTATTTAGCACAGCTATTTAATCCATCACAGCATTCTGGTACTTGTAGTTTTAAATGTTCTGACCCTAATACTGTTCGAGAGGTGGTAGGAGTCCATCCCTAGACCTAGAAAGGTCTGTTAAATTTATTCACTAGAGGACCTTATAATAAAATATGTATTCTGGAGAAATACTTGTGCATGGGGGATAGAAAACATTTCCAGGGCATAGTACAGTACGGACAGAAGCAAATTAAAAAAGTATATGCTTTAAGCTAGTGTGCAGAAAGGTAAAACAGTAAACAAGATCAAAAGAAGAAAAAGAAACTCATGGCAAGTGGATACAAGCATCTACAGCCCCAAGACAATCACGTTCGGTGTTTTTGCTGTTCTGTCTTTTTAACTTTAAATGATTTGCTGCATTTTGTGATGTCTTTCTAACAGCCTTGAACGAGAAAGTGAAAATGTCAGGAAACATTTGTTAACTGGTTGTCTTTTAGCTTGGCCATTGAGTTTTTATGTTTAATTGGAAAAAAAAGAGTTCCAATAAATGATTCTTCCTCTATGGAGAGATATAAAAACTCTATTAGTAATATGAGTGTAATTTTGGAGCTTGAGTTGATGTACTAACCTGCAGTCTCCTACATCTATAACATGAAAACGTTAAAAAAGCACTTAGCTATCTTCATGTCTTTCAATTTATCATACAATTATTTCAAGGTTTTTTGCGTGCTCGTCTGTTCTTCCACAAAAGTGGCTAGAATTATATTTAGAACAATTTTCCCACCACTGTCCAAAGAGAAAGCTTTGCTGCAGCCTTAATCCTACATGTCATATTCACAATTATCATGTATAACATAAGCCATAGAATCATTCGAGCACAAGCTTTAAAATTTAAAGTTATTGAGTCGCTTTAAGATCATCTTAAATGTTGCTATGCTATCATAATCCTGATCTCTACAAAGGTAGGAACTCTCTTTTCAGTTTCATGCTCTCCTATTCCCGTCTTTGTCTTCTCTACAGTACAGTGAAACTTTTAGTTGTGTGTGACCTTATGCAAATACATTTTAGCATCATATCTGTGTGTTCTTGAGCGTTTGTGCAACATCCTATGCATATTATTGTTTGTGCCAATGTGTGTTCAATGGTTGGAGCCAACATGTGTGCGCGAGTGTGTGTGTGTGTGTGTGTGTGTGCGCGCAAGTGTATACATCTGAATAGAAGACTTATATAGGGGAATATTCATACATGTTTAGGAATCAGTGCATTTTTTAGTGATAAAAACAGCATGAAATAGAGGTCAGATAACCATGAGATGAAATCTGCTGAGATGTTGTTCCAATAAAATCTAGCCACTCCATCCATCAACTGCTGAGCACACATTACTCAGGGGAGATTAGGATGTATTTGGTGGGTGAACCTATTCTCTGGTCCCATGACTGTTCTGCACTAGGAATTACGTCTTGCGATGTGTCAAGATAAGGGTACCAGGTGCTAAAAAGTTGGATTCAGATATCGTAGCCTATGTTGCACTATTGAGCAGGTAAACAAGTTGCTGGGGGTGTTTTTGGATGTTAATGCTTCATAAGGAGGCATGAATAGATATTCACTAGCACCCTGGGTTCATAGATAGAAAACGCTGTAGCGAAAGGAGATTGCAAAGGTACCTACTAAATTCTGGACCAAAGTCTTGAGTGGGAAATTGGCTATGTGATGTGGTGTGTAAATATTATCTGTGAAGGGTTGGGGTGCTTTTACCAGGTGCATCCTATGAAAATGTAGTGCACCAAAGGCAAGCCGGTCTGCGCCCCTCCGTGCCTGACCGTCGCCAGATGCCAAGACCCTGCATCATTTCCTCTGTTTCTGAGCAATTATCTGCTTTAGGACATCCTACGGATAGAACTTACTGATACATTAGCAGCAGAAATATTTAGTATCCCAGATATCTCTTGCCCAATCGGACCTATTAACTCAAAAAAAGCTACTACTCCCAATGTTCCCTCTAATTTTTTTCCTCTGTGTGCGGCAGTGTAAGGTCTCTGTGCGCTGCAACCAAGACTATGTGCGCCAGGAACCAGACCATGCGTGGGGGTGCAGCGCCAAATATCACTCCAAACTTTTGCTTAAAAAAGTTAAAAGACAGTGCATTTCCACACATGTAGCACCACATGAATGGTCTTAAAGCAGGTTTTCAATTTAGATAAACATGCCAAGACATGAATTGGTTACACAGGCAAGTACATTTCGGGTTCAGAAAAGCACAGGACTCCAATGGTGGTACCGTAATATGATTTTACTAAAGATCCTCAACTCGAGCACATCCAGGTAAAAATGTAGTGTAGAAGAGGGGCATTCAGACAAGTCAAGTGCCATCACTGTTAATAGGAGCATGGCTGCGGGGCAGATTGTGAGCCTTTTTGAAAGTATTTATGCTATTTGCTGCATGTACAAGGTGCTGCACATGAATACTTTTGAAAGGCACACTATCAGCCCTGCAGCTGTGTTCTATTAACAAAAGAAATACAGAGTCTCAAACATGATGTGTGCTTTCAAAATCCTGAGTTTTTAAACAACCAAAAGGCTGAGGACCTTTTTCTTGCTGAATTTTTATGGTGCCTACCATTACTCTAATATGACCTTTGTATATGTTTTAATATTGTTGTAGGAGATGTTTGGAGTGTACTTTTATCGTTTTTATTAACTGAATAAAGTGAATATGACTGACTGAGAATCCTGAGTTTGCTCTTCTCTAGACAAAACTCTCTAAAAACATACATTCTGCTAGCATGAATGACATTGTATTCCTACACCTTGTAATCCCCATTGTTTTATGTAACATTTCCTGTACTCTGATTTACACACGTATAAGCCTTCATGTCTGTGTAATATATGTGTGATGTAAAGTGATCCGACATCCTACACTGGTATGAGAAGCACTATAAAATAAATGAAATATATATGAGAGAGGGTCTATGGAGAGATGAGGGGCACTCTTGCAGAGTGGCAGTGGGTGAACTTGTGGAAAAGAGAGCTATGAGAGGAGGGCACCAAAACAAAAATGGTGCACCGGGTGCCCCCCACGACAGCTGGTCATGTACAGCTGTGTCACCCTCTCAAAGTTAATTTTTGTGAAAAGATGGAATCTTCTTGCTGTAGACTGCAGCGTTCATCTTCATTTGGCAACTTCAACAGTTGCCAAATACTGCGGAAAACAGTGCTTAATTTGTAAAACAATAAGCGCCGGGGCTCAAAGCTTAGCTCAAAAGATGTGCATGGTTTTCTGTCTGTGGCTGTGGATGAAAGTTTGTTGAGGAAAAATATGTAACAGTCCTCAGAAATTAGTGCTGCTGGGCGTGGGATCACTGGATTCACTTGAAGATGACTAGTACAAAGCAATGGGGCCAGGCTACGGTTCAATTTATAGCAGGACCTCACCCAAAGCTGACAAGGTTTGGATAATTTGTGGCAAAATGGTACGGCTACAACGGTATTCTTGAATGTTTCATGTTCAAAAAAATATTACTTTCAATAAACATCACTCAGTTCCATTAAATAATCATCTACTCACCATTGAAACACTTTAATATGATGAAAAATCCATGTTTTTCTATTTTCTAGTCTACCATTTCCCTCACATTTGTTACCCGAGTTACATCTTGTATGGCTCGGCTCGTGATCTGGCTCTTAGAACCAGGCCAGACCAAGGTTCAGCTCTCCCCAAGGCTGTCCGTGTCCCCTAAGAAATGTAGTCTCTTCTATGCCCTTTGATGCTGCAGCACCTGCCGCACCCCAGCCAGTGCTCCGAAGTAGCCACAAAGCGACATGTTCTAGGTCTGTACTAAAACCCTAAAATAACAAGCATTTGCAATGCAACAGGTCTCGCATTTTCAGGAGTTTGAGCTATTGGCATTGTAAATGGCAATGCCTTTTATTTAAGTGTTTTGAAAACCTGCAAGCTGTGCGTGAACACGCACTTTGTACTTCTAGTTCTTGTGTACCAGGAGCAAGGCTGGCAGTAACTGCTCGGCTCTTACTGCCAGTCTTGCTTCTCGTAAGCAAGGACTATAACTACAAAGTGCGTGTTCACGCACAGCTTGCAGGTTTTCAAAACACTTAAATAAAAGGCATTGCCATTTACAATGCCAATAGCTCCAACTCCTGCAAATGCGAGACCTGTTGCATTGCAAATAGTTGTTTATTTTCCACTGTACATAGTAGGCAGGTCCTGGCCCACTTAGAGCAGAAGCTTCTTTTCTCTGTCACGAAGAACTTGAGGCACAAGAGCCACATGTGTGATATTTGTGGGCTGTGGACCAAAAGCTAATGTGTGAGGAGGAAGCTCTCTGTCTCAAAGTTACAGAAATCACTACAGACTACTGGAATAAGACTGTGCCCTTGGGCGCGAGATGTGCATTTTATGTAGCAGGTTGAGTTTGTGACTTTCTATGGAATTTGCTGAAGTCCATCATTAATCAATGAATGTCTCCAGTCAATGTCTGCATGCGGGGTAGGCCGTCATTGTGTTTCCCTAAGCCGGTATCTACTAACGAGACTGCACAGCATCACAAGGAGCTCCCACGCCTGTCAGTCAGCTGTCTTGAGTTAATGATGGGGCTATAACTTTTCATTTCCAAGTTTCCTCATAAAGGGAATTAGGTCTAAATGTCGATTTTTTCAGACATTATTCACGCTGGCAGCATAAGTTTAAAATTATCAGGCCCATTTTTGTTGCATAAGATAGGTGCCCAAAAGCATCCCCCCCCTGGACGAAAGCCAATAAAAAAGTACCATACAGCAAGGACAACTTCATACCTCCAATAATACTTGATAATTTCGGAATCTTCTTTTCAGTCATCAGTCGGGCTGATTTCTTGATTTTTTTAACCTAATAAAGTGTGGCGCGTAGCCAGCTTGCAACAAGTGTCTGCCGCAAGGAGTACAGTGCCAGGGGGTGCACAGAGGCAGCCTGTGCTTCTATGCTCTGTGCACAGCCGGCTGCTTCAATGAGGGCAGACAGGAGGAGAGCGCCGGAGACAAAGCCGGCTGTCTGGTCAGCCGACAGGCACTGCGCATGGATAGGCGTGTATAAAAAAACAGTACAATCACCCTGTCATTTTGGGCAAGTCACTTATTCTCCCAGTGCCTAAAGCAAAACGAACGTGCGTTTGTACAATGTAAGTGGTGTTTCTTTAAAGTGCTGAGCGCTCCAATACATTCCGGTCGAGTCAAGGCTATATAGAAAACTAAAAGTAAACATCACATGAAAACATACTCTGGAGTAAATGAGGCTGGAGGAGGAGCGTAGGAGGGGAGGCTGATGATGACAAATAGGAGTGGACAGATGCAGAAAGTCTCTTTTTGCAGTTTTATATAGCGCTATCTCGACGCAAGGGTATCAGAGCGCTTTACATGAGCACCAGTTGCATTACAGACGGACACATTCATCTTTAGGCGCGGGGAGATTAAGTATTTGCACAGAATCACAGGGTGTTTGAGCTTCCCACTGAACTCGAAGATGGTTCCCTAGCTACAAAGTCGGCAGCTCTAGCCCTTAAGGCACAACATTTGTACAAAAACAGAGCTATTACCTCCAATTCAATGCATATACCATTGCAGCATAGTGATGTATCTATAAAACTCCAAGTACAATCATTTGTTAAAGTTGAGAACTTTAGCTCAAACTCTCAATACTACAACTATGTCGAAGGATGCAAAATTCCATCCACACGTGTTCTTCTTGTACCGCCAAAGTGCTGTTACCAAAGTATTTATTGAGCCATGTGATCAATTATTGCATCCAAAAATTAGAACCCACCAATCCGTACCCCTGTATCAACATTTATAATGCAATCAATTACTCTGTACGGACCAGAGAGAGTACCGGAAAGTAGGCACTCTCATTAGACAAGAACACCATCTAATAACAAGCCTCAATGTGGTAATTTAAATAAATCAAATGTATTTATTCCAGATCGTCAACAAATAAATAAAGCTAGATAATGAAAGCCTTAAATACCAAACTTTTTTGCAGTTTACGGTTACACCCAATCATTATTTACGGACCAGAGAGGAAACTGTTAAACTAGCAGTTTCACGCAATCTCAAATATCAAGCCTGGCTGTTGTCCGTTCTTTATCAAACAAAAATTGAGTGCGGACCAATGATAGCAAACTAATTCTGGTTTCCCTCTAATCCCGGTTCACATATTTCAATAGAGAAGAGCTACGTGAGGTTTGATGCCCGATCTTAGCTGCAAATGGCACAGATAAGCAATCGCCGAGGCTTGAACCTCTGGTTTCCCAGCTACAAAATCGGCGGCCCTAGCCGTAAAGCCACATCCTCTCCCTTCTCTGCTTCATGCTCAATGGCAATGATGTGTGGGCGGGGCAGGGTCTCGGCATCGGCTCTCTAGATGCAGTATTTGGCGCTACATACAAACTAATCATTTTCCTGTAAATCATAATGCCATCACTACAATAAATGTATTTGCATGGTAAAGGTACGCACCTGTGGAGGTGATTCAGTGCTGGAGGTGTGAAGGAGATGTGTGAATTTCCCAAAGTTCTCAGGGGACTCAGAAATTAAAGGTTATTTCCATGAGTTGAGCGCCTTTTTTGCCTCTAACAACATATGCGAGACTTCTCCCCTTCGGCAACTGTTTTCTCTAGTGAAATCATGCACGGACTCTCTTTTTGCACCTTTGCCCTTTCCTGGTGCAGATATATTCACCAATAACCCTGCATCCCCTCAGTTCAATTCCACATGTGTTTCGACCTCAGCATTTTAACAACACTTTTATAGTCGTGCACTTGCTGTGATACTACTGACTGTTCCCGCACGTGGTAGTAGTCACAGCTCATCAGGATTGTGTGAAAACTCTCAGAACTCTTGTGAAAAGTCTTTCTCCGTCAGTGTGAACCTGTCTCTCCCGACGCCCACTATTGGAGGCGCTTAGCTCCAGGCGCCTAAGTCTCTCTGACAATGGTAAGGCGCAGTCTAGCAGACGCCAGTAAAGGGCTGGTGTTCGAAGCTCCGGCCTCCCTGCTGTCTGCAGCTTTGAAGTTACTCCTGTTCAGCTATGTTCCAATTTTTGACAGTTGTCGTCTCTTTTGGTGTTTGCAATACTCCCGGTCTTTTGTGCGCAGCGACCTCCCGGAGGTCTCTCAGCGTCGAATTCCTCTGCAGTGTCTCTGAATCGATTGCACTCCAGCAGTCTCGCTCCGGCGGGAGGCTGTACAATTAAGAAAAGAAAAGCAGAGTCTCCAACACAGCGTGTGCTAAAGCACACGTCGTTTTGGAGACACTGTTTTTCCTTTCTTAACAGTGCAAGCTGCGGGTCTGATTGTGAGCCCTTTGAGGTAGAATTCATGTTAATTGCTGCGCACACGGGCGCCGAAATTAACATGAATACGGTCTTGAAGGATTAGATGTCCTTCTGTGCGCGCTAAATTCAGCACACTGCGCGCTTGGGGTGACGTCCGTGCGCGCGCGCCCACCCGCGCGGCTTATTGGGAACAGTGACTACTCCTCATGGTCTTGACCAGCCTAGCACTCCTAAACAACTAAGTGCCATCTATTTTAATCCCGCTCCATCCCAAACCACTCAGTAGAGATATGTAGACCCGGACATTTGTTTTGGTACGGAGACCTGGCTACATGAACATGCCTCCCCTGATGTGCACATCGCCTTTTCTTCTCAATATAAGGTAATTCGAATAGATAGGAAAGAGACAAGAGGTGGTTGTTTACTAATTGCTCGACCCAGGACTTGAATATCAATGCAATAGAAATTCCGACCCTAAGCCACTTAGAAATATGTATCTTTAAGGTAAACGACCTGTCCAACAGTTCCTGGAGAGGGGCCTTGATTTATTGACTCTCAGGACCCAAAGGGGATTTCTCTGATAAACTATTAGAGACTATTGCACCCACTGTTCCCAATAAGCCGCGCGGGTGGGCGCGCGCGCACGGACGTCACCCCAAGCGCGCAGTGTGCTGAATTTAGCGCGCACAGAAGGACATCTAATCCTTCAAGACCGTATTCATGTTAATTTCGGCGCCCGTGTGCGCAGCAATTAACATGAATTCTACCTCAAAGGGCTCACAATCAGACCCGCAGCTTGCACTGTTAAGAAAGGAAAAACAGTGTCTCCAAAACGACGTGTGCTTTAGCACACGCTGTGTTGGAGACTCTGCTTTTCTTTTCTTAATTGTACAGCCTCCCGCCGGAGCGAGACTGCTGGAGTGCAATCGATTCAGAGACACTGCAGAGGAATTCGACGCTGAGAGACCTCCGGGAGGTCGCTGCGCACAAAAGACCGGGAGTATTGCAAACACCAAAAGAGACGACAACTGTCAAAAATTGGAACATAGCTGAACAGGAGTAACTTCAAAGCTGCAGACAGCAGGGAGGCCGGAGCTTCGAACACCAGCCCTTTACTGGCGTCTGCTAGACTGCGCCTTACCATTGTCAGAGAGACTTAGGCGCCTGGAGCTAAGCGCCTCCAATAGTGGGCGTCGGGAGAGACAGGTTCACACTGACGGAGAAAGACTTTTCACAAGAGTTCTGAGAGTTTTCACACAATCCTGATGAGCTGTGACTACTACCACGTGTGGGAACAGTCAGTAGTATCACAGCAAGTGCACGACTATAAAAGTGTTGTTAAAATGCTGAGGTCGAAACACATGTGGAATTGAACTGAGGGGATGCAGGGTTATTGGTGAATATATCTGCACCAGGAAAGGGCAAAGGTGCAAAAAGAGAGTCCGTGCATGATTTCACTAGAGAAAACAGTTGCCGAAGGGGAGAAGTCTCGCATATGTTGTTAGAGGCAAAAAAGGCGCTCAACTCATGGAAATAACCTTTTATTTCTGAGTCCCCTGAGAACTTTGGGAAATTCACACATCTCCTTCACACCTCCAGCACTGAATCACCTCCACAGGTGCGTACCTTTACCATGCAAATACATTTATTGTAGTGATGGCATTATGATTTACAGGAAAATGATTAGTTTGTATGTAGCGCCAAATACTGCATCTAGAGAGCCGATGCCGAGACCCTGCCCCGCCCACACATCATTGCCATTGAGCATGAAGCAGAGAAGGGAGAGGATGTGGCTTTACGGCTAGGGCAGCCGATTTTGTAGCTGGGAAACCAGAGGTTCAAGCCTCGGCGATTGCTTATCTGTGCCATTTGCAGCTAAGATCGGGCATCAAACCTCACGTAGCTCTTCTCTATTGAAATATGTGAACCGGGATTAGAGGGAAACCAGAATTAGTTTGCTATCATTGGTCCGCACTCAATTTGTGTTTGATAAAGAACGGACAACAGCCAGGCTTGATATTTGAGATTGCGTGAAACTGCTAGTTTAACAGTTTCCTCTCTGTCCGTAAATAATGATTGGGTGTAACCGTAAACTGCAAAAAAGTTTGGGATTTAAGGCATTCATTATCTAGCTTTATTTATTTGTTGTCGATCTGGAATAAATACATTTGATTTATTTAAATTACCACATTGAGGCTTGTTATTAGATGGTGTTCTTGTCTAACGAGAGTGCCTACTTTCCGGTACTCTCTCTGGTCCGTACAGAGTAATTGATTGCATTATAAATGTTGATACAGGGGTACGGATTGGTGGGTTCTAATTTTTGGATGCAATAATTGATCACATGGCTCAATAAATACTTTGGTAACAGCACTTTGGCGGTACAAGAAGAACACGTGTGGATGGAATTTTGCATCCTTCGACATAGTTGTAGTATTGAGAGTTTGAGCTAAAGTTCTCAACTTTAACAAATGATTGTACTTGGAGTTTTATAGATACATCACTATGCTGCAATGGTATATGCATTGAATTGGAGGTAATAGCTCTGTTTTTGTACAAATGTTGTGCCTTAAGGGCTAGAGCTGCCGACTTTGTAGCTAGGGAACCATCTTCGAGTTCAGTGGGAAGCTCAAACACCCTGTGATTCTGTGCAAATACTTAATCTCCCCGCGCCTAAAGATGAATGTGTCCGTCTGTAATGCAACTGGTGCTCATGTAAAGCGCTCTGATACCCTTGCGTCGAGATAGCGCTATATAAAACTGCAAAAAGAGACTTTCTGCATCTGTCCACTCCTATTTGTCATCATCAGCCTCCCCTCCTACGCTCCTCCTCCAGCCTCATTTACTCCAGAGTATGTTTTCATGTGATGTTTACTTTTAGTTTTCTATATAGCCTTGACTCGACCGGAATGTATTGGAGCGCTCAGCACTTTAAAGAAACACCACTTACATTGTACAAACGCACGTTCGTTTTGCTTTAGGCACTGGGAGAATAAGTGACTTGCCCAAAATGACAGGGTGATTGTACTGTTTTTTATACACGCCTATCCATGCGCAGTGCCTGTCGGCTGACCAGACAGCCGGCTTTGTCTCCGGCGCTCTCCTCCTGTCTGCCCTCATTGAAGCAGCCGGCTGTGCACAGAGCATAGAAGCACAGGCTGCCTCTGTGCACCCCCTGGCACTGTACTCCTTGCGGCAGACACTTGTTGCAAGCTGGCTACGCGCCACACTTTATTAGGTTAAAAAAATCAAGAAATCAGCCCGACTGATGACTGAAAAGAAGATTCCGAAATTATCAAGTATTATTGGAGGTATGAAGTTGTCCTTGCTGTATGGTACTTTTTTATTGGCTTTCGTCCAGGGGGGGGGATGCTTTTGGGCACCTATCTTATGCAACAAAAATGGGCCTGATAATTTTAAACTTATGCTGCCAGCGTGAATAATGTCTGAAAAAATCGACATTTAGACCTAATTCCCTTTATGAGGAAACTTGGAAATGAAAAGTTATAGCCCCATCATTAACTCAAGACAGCTGACTGACAGGCGTGGGAGCTCCTTGTGATGCTGTGCAGTCTCGTTAGTAGATACCGGCTTAGGGAAACACAATGACGGCCTACCCCGCATGCAGACATTGACTGGAGACATTCATTGATTAATGATGGACTTCAGCAAATTCCATAGAAAGTCACAAACTCAACCTGCTACATAAAATGCACATCTCGCGCCCAAGGGCACAGTCTTATTCCAGTAGTCTGTAGTGATTTCTGTAACTTTGAGACAGAGAGCTTCCTCCTCACACATTAGCTTTTGGTCCACAGCCCACAAATATCACACATGTGGCTCTTGTGCCTCAAGTTCTTCGTGACAGTGAAAAGAAGCTTCTGCTCTAAGTGGGCCAGGACCTGCCTACTATGTACAGTGGAAAATAAACAACTATTTGCAATGCAACAGGTCTCGCATTTGCAGGAGTTTGAGCTATTGGCATTGTAAATGGCAATGCCTTTTATTTAAGTGTTTTGAAAACCTGCAAGCTGTGCGTGAACACGCACTTTGTAGTTATAGTCCTTGCTTACGAGAAGCAAGACTGGCAGTAAGAGCCGAGCAGTTACTGCCAGCCTTGCTCCTGGTACACAAGAACTAGAAGTACAAAGTGCGTGTTCACGCACAGCTTGCAGGTTTTCAAAACACTTAAATAAAAGGCATTGCCATTTACAATGCCAATAGCTCAAACTCCTGAAAATGCGAGACCTGTTGCATTGCAAATGCTTGTTATTTTAGGGTTTTAGTACAGACCTAGAACATGTCGCTTTGTGGCTACTTCGGAGCACTGGCTGGGGTGCGGCAGGTGCTGCAGCATCAAAGGGCATAGAAGAGACTACATTTCTTAGGGGACACGGACAGCCTTGGGGAGAGCTGAACCTTGGTCTGGCCTGGTTCTAAGAGCCAGATCACGAGCCGAGCCATACAAGATGTAACTCGGGTAACAAATGTGAGGAAAATGGTAGACTAGAAAATAGAAAAATATGGATTTTTCATCATATTAAAGTGTTTCAATGGTGAGTAGATGATTATTTAATGGAACTGAGTGATGTTTATTGAAAGTAATATTTTTTTGAACATGAAACATTCAAGAATACCGTTGTAGCCGTACCATTTTGCCACAAATTATCCAAACCTTGTCAGCTTCGGGTGAGGTCCTGCTATAAATTGAACCGTAGCCTGGCCCCATTGCTTTGTACTAGTCATCTTCAAGTGAATCCAGTGATCCCACGCCCAGCAGCACTAATTTCTGAGGACTGTTACATATTTTTCCTCAACAAACTTTCATCCAGAGCCACAGACAGAAAACCATGCACATCTTTTGAGCTAAGCTTTGAGCCCCGGCGCTTATTGTTTTACAAATTAAGCACTGTTTTCTGCAGTATTTGGCAACTGTTGAAGTTGCCAAATGAAGATGAACGCTGCAGTCTACAGCAAGAAGATTCCATCTTTTCACAAAAATTAACTTTGAGAGGGTGACACAGCTGTACATGACCAGCTGTCGCGGGGGGCACCCGGTGCACCATTTTTGTTTTGGTGCCCTCCTCTCATAGCTCTCTTTTCTACAAGTTCACCCACTGCCACTCTGCAAGAGTGCCCCTCATCTCTCCATAGACCCTCTCTCATATATATTTCATTTATTTTATAGTGCTTCTCATACCAGTGTAGGATGTCGGATCACTTTACATCACACATATATTACACAGACATGAAGGCTTATACGTGTGTAAATCAGAGTACAGGAAATGTTACATGAAACAATGGGGATTACAAGGTGTAGGAATACAATGTCATTCATGCTAGCAGAATGTATGTTTTTAGAGAGTTTTGTCTAGAGAAGAGCAAACTCAGGATTCTCAGTCAGTCATATTCACTTTATTCAGTTAATAAAAACGATAAAAGTACACTCCAAACATCTCCTACAACAATATTAAAACATATACAAAGGTCATATTAGAGTAATGGTAGGCACCATAAAAATTCAGCAAGAAAAAGGTCCTCAGCCTTTTGGTTGTTTAAAAACTCAGGATTTTGAAAGCACACATCATGTTTGAGACTCTGTATTTCTTTTGTTAATAGAACACAGCTGCAGGGCTGATAGTGTGCCTTTCAAAAGTATTCATGTGCAGCACCTTGTACATGCAGCAAATAGCATAAATACTTTCAAAAAGGCTCACAATCTGCCCCGCAGCCATGCTCCTATTAACAGTGATGGCACTTGACTTGTCTGAATGCCCCTCTTCTACACTACATTTTTACCTGGATGTGCTCGAGTTGAGGATCTTTAGTAAAATCATATTACGGTACCACCATTGGAGTCCTGTGCTTTTCTGAACCCGAAATGTACTTGCCTGTGTAACCAATTCATGTCTTGGCATGTGTATCTAAATTGAAAACCTGCTTTAAGACCATTCATGTGGTGCTACATGTGTGGAAATGCACTGTCTTTTAACTTTTTGAAGCAAAAGTTTGGAGTGATATTTGGCGCTGCACCCCCACGCATGGTCTGGTTCCTGGCGCACATAGTCTTGGTTGCAGCGCACAGAGACCTTACACTGCCGCACACAGAGGAAAAAAATTAGAGGGAACATTGATTGCACCACATGTATTGGCCTCAGATAACTTCTTCCTAATTGGAGATTTCAATTACCATGCGGAAACGTCATCTAACTCAGATACCGACCAGCTGATCTCAAATATGAACGCCCTTGGTCTCGCCCAGTTGGTCGTATGTTCCACGCACAGTGGCGGTCACACCCTTGACAATCTTTTCACTAATTCGCCCGGGATTATAGCAGAACCCCGAGTTCCATTATTATGGACAGATCACTACTTACTAAAATTTGCTATTCCCATTAAAATGGCTAAAAACAATCCCAAAAACAATTCAATACTGTGAAGGCCATGATGCAAAGTCACCGTGCCTCTTTTCTCAAAATATTTCTGCCTAGTCCATCTAGACTCAGAAGTGAGAAGTGAGCGTAAATCAAGCGGCATATAACTTCGATAAAGCCATCTTGACCGCACTAGACAAAATTGCCCCTCTCAGTCATGTTAAAATTAAGACTAGAACCGCCCCTTGGTTTACAGACCAATTTAGAACAACAAAGTTCTCGTGTAGAACCGCGGTGCGAAAATGGCGCAAAAGTAAAAATCTGTCCGACCGTGAAATATATGTAAAAGTACATCACGGCTACATGACTGAAATCAAGCGGGCAAAAAAATAATTTCTTATAAACTGGATAAACAAGGCAGAAAATTCCTCCAAGGAACTTTATCAAATCTTGAAGGAATTTACAACCCCTAGCCACCAGCCGTCAATCCCTAATTCTCAAGATTGGACTGACTCCCTTTATAAATTTTTGGAGGAAAAAATTACAGCCATTCATCAGTCTTTCTCATTACAATATAATAACATTCATTCCGAAGATGTGGCCTGCACGCTCTCTGACCCCCCCATATTTTGAATGAATTTGTCAAATGTGTCACTAAGTCAATTACAATTGTCATGCAGAAGATAAAATCTGGCTCTCCCACTGACTTTGTACCTCCAAAATTTTTCTCCACTATCGCCCGGTATTATGGGAAAGTTTAATTGGTCTATTTAATAAATCACTCTCAGAGGCGGATTTCCCAATAATGTGGAAAGCAGCCAGAGTGAGACCGATTTTAAAGAAATCTACTGCCGATCCAAAACTTCTACTAAGCTATCGTCCAATTTCCCTTCTTCCTTATTTCGGGAAATTGTTGGAATCCTTCATCAACAAACATCTTGTTGACCACCTTGAGAGCCATGGACTGTTAGACCCCTCACAGTCCGGTTTCAGGGAGGCACACAGTACAGAGACAGTATTGGTTGAGGTTACTGATAACATCTGACTGGCCTTAGATAAACATTAGTCAGTCATCCTTGTCCTGCTCGACCTGTCCGCTGCCTTTGACACCATCTCCCATAGTATTTTAGAACATCGGCTCAGGGAGACAGGTGTCAGAGGAAATGCTCTTAAATGGTTCAAAACCTACCTATCAAACTGTGTAACTACTGTCTAGATGGGCAATAGCATTTCATGTAAGGATGGGCCGAAAATCCGTTCTGCTTGCGGAATTTGCGGATTTTCGGCAATTTCGCGATCCGCGAATCTTGCGAAATTGCCGAAAAATCCGCAAACACTCGTGGGCGGATTTGTTTTTCTTTGCACATGAGTTGAAGCTCAAATTCAGTAACGCATTATAATCAGCTCAAAAAACTAGTGAGCACGGTCGAGGCTAGGCAGGTGTGCTTTCTCCCCAGATCTACCGTCTACAATCAGCTGTAATCCTTGATGGAGGTCTTTGCATCCACGAGTTTCTTGAGCGCAATCCCTGTGTACTTCCTGTGACCAGGAGGCTGCTTTCTCCTCATCTGCTGCTCTGATCAGTCCCTGACCCTTTATAAACAAGAGGCAAGTGAACTCGCATAGAAGCCCCGCCCGTTTGGCCCCGCCCCACACACACTAGGGTATGCAATGTCTTCCCACCCTTCCCCCCACTGTGATGGACAGCTCCCTCGAGGGACCTCGGCGCGGTGGCAAAGTTACAAACACACGTGGTCACTGGCCACAACTCGAGTCTTTTGGCCTTTACGCAGCTGTAGTGTAGGAAAAGCACTATACATTTACTCAACGAGGTAGCACTTACTGATTAGCCAGTAAAAAGTACTCCAGTTGAGTAGAGGTATGGCACAACACGGTGGCATCTTCGTTGATACATATGCAGGCAGGATTCACTCTGGCACGATGCTCCTCTCACAAAAATTAAACCTCAACAGGAAGCACTTATAGATAAAGCAGGTGCTCAAGTTGAATCTCAAATTCAGTAATGCATTATAATCAGCCCAAAAAACTAGTGAGCACGGTCGAGGCTAGGCAGGTGTGCTTTCTCCCCAGATCCACCGTCTACAATCAGCTGTAATCCTTGATGGAGGTCTTTGCATCCACGAGTTTCTTGAGCGCAATCCCCGTGTACTTCCTGTGACCAGGAGGCTGCTTTCTCCTAATCTGCTGCTCTGATGGGTCTCTGACCCATTATAAACAAGAGACATGTGAACTCGCATAGAAGCCCCGCCCTTTTGGCCCCACCACACACACACTAGGGTATGCAACGTCTTCCCGCCCTTTCCCCCACTGTGATGGACAGCTCACTCGAGGGACCTCGGCACGGTGGTAAAGTTACAAACACACGTGGTTACTGGACACAACTCTTTTGGCCTTTACGCAGCTGTAGTGTAGTAAAAGCACTATACATTTACCCATCGAGCTAGCACTTACTGATTAGCCAGTAGAAAGTAGAAACAGTACTATTTGTGCAAATCCGCGAGTTCGCAAATTATTTCGTGAACTTGCAGATTTTTTGCCATTTCCGAGATTTCGCCGACCGCAAATCCGCAAAATTCGCCCATACTCAATTTCATGTGAGAGACCTGTCGAGATGGGAGTGCCACAGGGCTCTATCTTGAGCCAGACACTTTTTAACCTGTACATGACTCCATTGGCTAGTGTGATTAGAGCCTATGGATTTTATGTCATATCTTACGCAGATGACACGCAGATCCCGATCACCATAGGCCCGGACCCTTCTAAAACTAAGCAGTGTTTCTAAAATTGTATGTCTCATGTTGACAGGTGGATGAGACCCAACCACCTCCAATTGAATGGCGGCAAGTCAGAGATCATGCTCTTTGGCATGGCTCTGGAACATTGGGCACACGACTGGTGGCCACCCAACCTAGGCCCCTGCCCAACCCCCAAGGAAATGATTTGTAACCTTGGTTTCTACATGGACAATCAATTGTCCTTGAAAAGCCAAATAAATCATGTCATCGGCACCTGCTTCGGTGTAATGCTAAGTTTGCAGAAGGTTTTCCAATGGATTCCTACCAAGGCTAGGAAACCATTAATCCAGGGATTAATTATAAATAGAATGGATTACTGCAAGGCCCTCCTGTTTTCAATAAATGAAAACCTCCTAAACAGACTCCAATTTTTGCAGAACACTGCTGCTAGGCTAATCCTAGACCTTCCACACAGATCTTCCTCTGCTCCATGTTTAAGAGCTCTACACTGGCTCCCAATGAGAAAACAAATTCTCTTTAAAACCCTCTGTTTGACACATATGCACATGTACGGAAACGGTCCGAGATACTGGTCAAAAAAATATGTTGGCATCAGCCATGTAGGATGCCCAGATCCAGTAATGAATCACTGCTTACCTCCCTCAGAATTCACACCACAACAAAAGGTGGTAGATCTTTTTCCTTTCTCGCACCAGCATCCTGGATTAAAATGCCCTCACACTTACAAGTAGTTGAAGTCATGGCTATTCGATAACTAAGCTAGCATTTATATCAGAGCCGTCTGCAAGCTCCATGAGACTTCATGAGTGATGTGTGCGCTATACAAATGTCCCTGATTTGATTTGATTAATCAGAAATGTGTAGATAAAGCAGAGAGGTTACAGCACGTAATAGTAGTTCCCATCATTGTCTGTACAAGAATGTGTCCAGAGACAGTCTATAGGTGGCAATAAGGTACAAATTGACAGGGGTATAGGAGGATGGTAGTTCCATACCATAGAGGTGTTGGCAACCAACTGTCTCTATTCTTCGTACAGGACCATTGTTGTAAAGATGGTACTATGGTGACCGAAGAAGGCAATAGTTGGTATGCTAAATGAGACATTCAACAGAGTGTCGTCTAGGTGAACCTGGTTCATTTCCTGTCCTATATTTAGGTGTTTGGAATTTGTAAAGTGTGCATGTGCAGATGGTTAAAGTACTATGCTATTTTGATCTTAATGTGCTGGTGAATAGGAAATGCTTTGCATGAAATGTCTGAGGTAGTGGATGTCTTCAACCCAAGATTACCTTTGTCTCAGGGGATCCTTTCTGTACATTACTTTGAAGATATCACCAGTGATTGACACCTGGTGATAATTTGAAGAGCTGCAAGTATTAGATGTGGGTGTTGATTAGTTGCTACACTCTAAGGGTTGTGGCTGATTTTTTTTTTTTTTTTTTTTTTGTAAATAATTTTTATTGTAGTCATGCCTGTGCAGGCCATCACATATAAAAGTAGCACCATAAAATTTAGCAGATACACAATATGCATCGTCAATCAGTACACAGCCGTCATGCCCACAACCCGGGGGTTGGGCGGCGTTGTTATCTCTGCTCATCCTTGCCTGACGTTCAATACTGAGGAGTGGATATTGTCCGGATTATGTGCATGACTACTTTTATAGTCCTACTAACCTACGCGCTAATCCCCAACTCCCATTCCCTGCGCAAAACTAAAACTCCCCCCCTATCCCGTCCCTCACACCACCCCCCGTCTAAGGCCACGTTGCGATTATGGCTGGAATGCTGGCATCAACCCCCCTGCATACCTGCTGCTCCTAGGGCCTCAGCTTGCCTCCTCCGCCCCTTCCGCCCCGGGGACCCCCTCCTCGTCTTCAGCCTCGCTGTCCCTAAGTGCCTGCACCATTACTTCCCATGAGGTCGCAGTGTCAGCTGCTGTTTGGCTGGGGGACCTGCGCGCAAGCTGATACCTATGCGTGCTGTCAGCCGTAGCCCATTTTAGAAATTCCTGCCGCCACCTCCGTGGAGTTGGCCCCACTCTCGACTTCCAGTTTCTAGTGATCTCCCTCTTAGCCACCATCAGTCCCATGTCGATAAACTTACTCGTGAGTTTATTTTTGGGGGTATGGGGAAACCAGTGCAAAAGACATTCCGCTGGCCCATATTCTATTGATCTTTCAGTCACCTCATTCAGCACCTCCCCAACGTCCTGCCAATAGTCCCGCAGGGCCGGGCATGCCCACAACATGTGCACTAGCTCGGCCCCCTCTTCCGGACATCGGGGACAGGTCACTGTCCCATCTCCAAAATACCGCCTGATTCTGCCCGGGGTCATGTACGCCCTATGCAACACGTAGTAGTGGATCAGTTGAAACCTAGCGTTTCTCGTGCTGTTGCGAGCCCTACGGACCAGCTGTGCCCACGTCGTGTCAGGTACGTCCCTACCCAGGTCCGCCTCCCACTTGGCTTTCAGGGCTGTGAGAGGAGGGATATTCTCCCTATTCATTCGATTATAGAGGCACGTCACCGCCTTGATCGTGCCCGCCGCCATCATGGTGTACTGGCACGCCGCTGCCGTCCCAGGTTCCTCAAGTCCCGCACCCCAGTGGGCTTGCATTGCCCTGGTTACCGCTGCATGAAGTAGAAATCCCCCTCTCGGTATGCCAAAGCGTTCTATTAACTCCTGGAACGGGAGCAGTGCGCCGTTCTCAAAGAGGTCTCCAACCACCTGTATTCCTGCTTCCTCCCACTCCTGTAGGCGCGACCAGTCGCCGCCATGTGGCAAGGCCGTTAGCATGCCCAGGGGAATCTCAGGCGCATATGGGCGCTGGATACCCGCCCTCTTCTGGGCCCGATTCCAACATTGACGATACGTGCACTGCTCCAGCGACAGATCCCGACTGTCCAGCCGTTGCCGGAGGACTATATATGCCAGGACGTGTCTGGGCGTCCCTCGCAAGCTGTCGTTCTCAGGGCCCCGAAACACCCTCGCTACCTCCTGCGTGAAGACTTGCAGTTGGGCCGCAAGGTAATAAAGCTCAAAGTCCGGCACCGCCAGACCCCCCTCATCTTTCGGGCGAGAAAGCGTGGCCAGCGCTACTCTGCATCGTCCCGTTCCCCAAATGAACGTCGTAATTTGAGATTTAAAGAGTCTAAAGAAGGAGCTAGGTAGCCAGATTGGGAGCGTCCGGAAATAATACAATAATCTCGGTAGGGCGACCATCTTCAGCAGGGAAATCCGGCCCGCTACCGATAGTGGCAGCGTGGCCCAGAAGGCCATGCAGCCCTTCAGTCCGCGTATGCATCGCCCCAGGTTGCCCTCAAGCAGGTCCTCCGGCTTATGGTAAATATGGACCCCCAGGTATTTAATACAGGTGGGGTTCCAGGCCACCTCCGACCGGTGGTGCGGCTGGGCAGCGCCCTCCAACAGTGGGAACAAACTCGTCTTGGGCCAGTTAACCCTTAGGCCCGACATCTCTCCGAAGCTCTCCAGTAGGGCTTCCGCTCTCTGCAAGTCCTCACCCCCGTCGCAGAGGAACAGTAGTAGGTCATCGGCATATAGCGAGATGAAATGTTGCCCGTCTCGGGCCCGCACTCCGCGGACGTGCCGCCCCGTTCTGGCCGCAGCCGCCAGCGGCTCAATAGCCAGCGCAAACAGAAGCGGCGATAGGGGACAGCCCTGTCGAGTGCCCCGCTCCACTGGGTAGCGGAGGGACACCGTCGGTCCCACCCTCACCCTTGCCATCGCCCCCGCATAAAGGACCTTCGTCCAACGAATATAACCAGCTCCCAGCCCAAAGCGCTCCATGACAACATATAGATAGTCCCACTCGAGACTGTCGAAGGCCTTTTCAATATCGACCGAGAGAACCAGTTCCGTCCCTGCCCCGCCGTCCAGCCCGTTCATGAGACGGATAAGCCTTCTGATATTTATTGTGGTGTTGCGCTGTGGTATAAAACCGTTCTGGTCGTCGTGCACAAGCCCCGTCATGTGAGGCAGAAGCCTCGCCGCTAGTATGGAGCTCAGGATCTTATAGTCCGCGGTGAGCATAGAGAGTGGTCGATAGGACGCTGGGTCATTACCCTCCCTGCCCGGCTTCAGTAGCGGGACCACCAATGCTTCCCGCATCGACTGCGGTAGTCGGCCCGTCGCCTTGGCCTCCTTATATACGGTCAGGAGTCGAGGTGCCAGTACGTCTAAATATTTGCAATAGAATTCTATGGGGAGCCCATCTATTCCCGGCGCTTTGTTCCTTTCCATGCGCCGCACCGCCGATCGTATCTCTCCCGCGTCAATGTCCGACCCTAAGTCTTTCGCCTGCTCTGCTTCCAGCCGGTGCAGGGGTAGATCAGCCAGGAAGGGTTCTACCAGTCCCCTCCTGTCTCCCGGGGTACTCTTGTACAGGCCCTCGTAATAATTCTGGAAGCCGGCGACTATGCCCAGCTGAGTGTGTTGTACCACGCCCGCCTTATCCTTCAGTTGAAGTATGGGAGCGCATCGTCTTGTGGGGTTCGAGAGCCATGCCAGGAGGGTGCCCGCCTTATCGCCTTCAACATGGGAGCGCAGCACATATCGCTTGTAGTCAAAGGCTCGCAGCCTCTCCACTTCAACGGCTACCGCCTCCCTGGCCGAACAAAGCGTCTCCTGGAGTTCTGGGTGTCCAGGCCGCCCCCTCTCTGCCTCCCTCAGCTTAGCATCCGCCTTAGCCAAGTCGCCCAGCAACACTTTCCGCACGCCTACATAATCCTTGATACAGATACCCCTCACCACTACCTTAAAGGCGTCCCATTCCGTCCCTCTAGAGTCCACCGTCCCTTCATTTTCCGTGAAATATAAGGCCACTCCTTCCGCAAGGGCCTCCCCGAAGAGGGGGTCCTCCAGGGTCTCAGGCCGCAATTTCCAGAGCGGAACCCTGGGCTTCTCTGCTATCCACGCTAGCCGAACCAGGAGTGGGTTATGGTCCGAGATTGTCCTTGACAGGTACTCCGATCCAGTGACGCATGGTAGCACCCCCCGGGAGCAGAGTATCGTGTCCAACCGGACATGCAAATCATGCAGTCCAGAGAAAAATGAGTAATCCCTGTCAGTCGGATGATGCCCTCTCCAGACATCCACAAGTTCCCAGCGCTCCTGCCATTCCCTCCTACCTCTGGATAGCCTGTGAACCGGGGAGTCACGTAGAGGGGGGTGGGACCTATCCAGCAAGGGGTCGGCAATGGAATTAAAGTCGCCCCCCAGCAGGACCGGGCCCGCCAGGGAGTGGGCCAGCGTCCCTGAAAGCGTCGCGAGGAAAGCCAACTGGTCTGTGTTTGGGGCATATATACTAGCTAACACAATATCTCTACCTTCTAGCTTCCCCTCTGCCACCACATACCTCCCATCCTGGTCTACCCATTGGCGCGTGAGTTGGAAAGGCGTGCCTGCTCTAACCCATATAAGTACTCCCCGCGCATAGGCCGAGTAGCTGGTGTGGAAAACCTGTCCCCGCCATCGCCTCTGTAGCGCTGCCCCCTCTTGTCGTGTAAGATGCGTCTCCTGTAGCATCGCGATGTGTACTCCCCTGCGCACTAAATAGGCATGTACTTTGTGTCTGCGCTGCATAGTGTGTAGGCCCCGGACATTCCAAGTAATACAGGTCAACCCATTCACATTAGCCATTGTCCCAGTAATCCGGACGAAACACTCCCTCCAGCTCCAGCCCTTCGACGGTGGTGGTGCCCCCCCAGAACAAAACAAAACTTCTCAACAGCCCATCCCTTGGTACACCCAGGGTCAACAACTTCAAAAAAAGTAAACAATCCCCAACTGTGGAGCCCCCCCCCCCTCCCCCAGAACAGGCCCCAATATCGAGATATCAGTCCCCATCCAAACTCCCACACCTGATGACCCAGGTCTCAACTACACAGCCGTAGCTGTGGGTGCCTTAAGGGCCTACGGAGCGCGGCTTCGTCCAGTGGGGGGCTGCGCCGCCCAGCTCCTCGCCTCCTCCCCAATTCCCCACAACCACCTCGCCCCGAACCCCTTGGTGTGCCCCGACCCCCGCTATGTGCATAGGCAATGGTTCCCCACCCAGCCCCTCAAACATTACCCACTTAGCAATGCCAGCAGTTCAAACATTCAGGATCTCGTCCGCCGTCTGCGGTGTCACTAGCGGTCCCTCAGTGCGGTGGATCTCCGACAGATCCGACTCCGAGCCAGAGGCCGATACATGAGTGTCCGAGTCCATGGCCCCTGTAGATCCGGTGCCTTCCGCCCGTCCGAGCTTCTCCACTTCTAGCAGCGCGGCCTGCCTTTCCGCTTCAGTCTGGGAGGCCGTCGGTCCCAGTTTCCCCCGCCCTCGTTTCCATAGTCTCCTCGATTTCCGCAGCCGTTTGGGCGAGCGTTCCCGCTCCTTCTCCCGCTCTTCTCTTGCCTTGGCGCCGTCAGTCCCGGCCTTGTATGTCTCCCACCAGTCCCAGGCTTCCGCTGACGTTGCAAAAAAGATCGCCTTGTCGTCCACTACCACTCTTAGCCTGGCTGGGAAAAGCAAGGAGTAGGCAATTCCTTCATTTCGTAGCTCCTTCTTGATTGTGAGGAAGGAGGCCCGTTGCTTCTGCGTCTCGAAAGTGAAGTCTGGGAAAAGTGTGACTCTGCTGTTCGCTATCTGGTAAGGGCCATCCTCTCGAGCTTTCTGCAGGAGTAGATCTCTGTCCTTGTGGTGGAGTAACTTGGCTATGATCGGTCTGGGCGGGAGCCCGGGCTTGGGAGGTCCCGAGGGGACTCTATGAGCACGCTCCAGGGTGAAAAATGGCGAAAGCCCTTCCGGCGCCACCACGGTCTTCAGCCATTCCTCCATGTAGGCAATCATGTCCCCCGTCCCCTCCGTCTCTGGCACGCCTACGACCCGCACATTACTGCGTCGGCTCCTATTTTCTGCATCCTCCGCTCGCCGTTCCAGGGTGCGGATGCGGTCCAGGGCCTCCGTTAGCTTACTCTCCACCACCTTGTGAGCCGGCGCCAGGTCATTGAGCACCGCTTCAGCATCCTTGACCCTGTCCTTTAGTTTGTCGTGGTCCGCCCGGAGCAAGCCCAGCCCCGACGCCACCTGCGCTATATCGTTATGTAGCGTGTCTCTAGTGGCCGTTATGGCGTCCAATATTCGATCCTGCAATCGCTGTAGTTCTGTCGGTTCAGCGGGGCCCCCCTCTGCCACATCTGACGTCGCCGCCTCCTCCGCCTTAGCTCTTGGCTTCCCCATAGTAGCCGGCCTCGCCGTCCTCGCCTTATTCAGCTGTCTGCTGTCTCCGGGCCTCCGCTACGTGGCTAGCTCCTGCGCGCTATGGGGCCTCGCTGTTCGAACACTGCGCATCAGAGGTGGCGTCCGCCGTGTCGTACAATCCCCGGGTGCTGTGGAGGATTGTTCTCACTCCCCCTGATCGGCGCGGTAGGTTGGACGCTCTACCGGAAGTCTGATGCCGCCAAAGACCCTCCACCGGCCCATGGGCTCCTTCGTTTTGCCCCCTTGTGCTTCTCAGGCCTCCGCTGTGGGGGCGAGGGGGGGGGGGGGGGGGGGGCAAGCTGCCCAGCGCCGTGCACCGTCCCCCGTGAACCCCCTCTCCAGGCGGCCCCCGCCCACCAGTTGGCTCGTGTGGCGCTCCGGCCTGGGTCGAAGCCCCGGATCCAACCCTCGCGGCAATGGAGTCTGGCCGTGAGGCTCTCCCGCAGCGGCGCACCTGGGTGGCCTTTACCTCTCGCCTCCGCGGCCGCTGCTCACCGCCGCCGGGGTCCAAGGATCGTCCCCCGCTGTGTGGGGTTCGTCGCTGGCGGAGACCGCGCCTCCCCTGTGCGCGCCGGCAGTGTGTCCCGCGGCACAGCCCTCCGTCCGTCAGTGCTCCGCCGCGGCAGCCATCTTGCGCGGCGCCGTCCTCCCCTCCTCTCCAGCGGCCACAACGATCGGCTGCCGTTCTCGGCGATGTGAAGCCGCCGGCCGCCCAAACCTCGTCCAGGTGGTCTCCGCCGGTCAAGCTATCGGCGCCGGGGCACACACGGGCTCTCCGGCCCTTATTTCAGGATTCTGGTGGGGAAGAGGCACGGAGCTCCGAGCTCACGCCGCCATCTCCCTCGGCGCTCAAGCCACGCCCTCCCTAAGGGTTGTGGCTGATCTATATAAATGGCTCTGCATTGTTTGTAACTGGCTCTTTATCGTGTCATGCTTTTAATATATCACGGTTTGTCTAATTATACAATGGAAATGTATTTTATCCTATGTAAGCAGACTAATGTACATACGTAATATACGCATCGAGCCCAGTGTCGAGGGCTTCACCTGTTGTGAAAGGACATGAGACCAAGTTATAGGTCAAGCCGCAGGCAAAGGCCTCTAATTAAGGAGAAGCTCTTTACCGTATGATACCAAAGTACAAGGCCTACAAGGCTAGGAGAACATTCCACCCACGGTTCTTGGTTTTTTTTTTATGAGGTACTTGTAATGTGTTGTCTGAAGTTAGAGTTGATGAATAGGATGCATTTACCCCTGTTATGCTGTTGTAAGTATTATGGGCCTATGACTGAAAAAAAAATGATTTTTTTGAGTAATTACTGGACCTGAGTACAATTGGTGGTGATCCTGTGGCTAGCAATTTTTAGAGGTTTGTTACACATAAAAACCATTAGTTTTCAGAGGTCAGGAATTCTCTTTCATAAAGTGTTCACCAAGTGGTAGACTTTTGTGCAAAATAGGATGTAGGGCCAGGCCATTGAATAGATGCTTTTATGGAATAGGTTAAACAATATATTGACTCGCAAAGTCACATGTTAGAAGTTGTTGGTCAGTGTTCTGAGCAATCTATATATGTTGTACGAGTTGGTCAATAAGGCATCATACATTGATTGCATGTGTGTGGGCATGTTCAGTTGAAGGAACATTATAGTTATGATCAAAACTTAAATTAATGTTGAAATTCCCGTTACAATACACCTTGCAGTAATAGTTCCTGAGTACATTATATTTGACCCTAGCAGCCCGCCCCAGCGTTGCCTGGGGCAGGAGGGGCCTGGGGGCAGCATTTCCGGATTGCGGCAACGTTGACCGGGGCAGAAGGGGGCTGGGGGCAACATTTCAGGCTTGGGTGCACTCCCGCCCCGACCCCCGCCCGCCCCGACATTGCCCAGACCGCCCCCTGCCTCCCGCATGCAAGTGACATGTCATGGACTTCGACGTTTTATATTTTCTTTCAGCACGCTAGTTTATCTCATTACAAATAACTAACTAATAAACCATCTCTAGTCTAGCGCACATGTAACTCACCACCTTGGTGCAAGAAAAATCACATAATCCTAACCCAATTTGAATACATAAGAGCAAAAGTAAATCCTTGAAAATGTAGCAATTATTTACAGTATCGAAAGACACACTTTAGTCTCCCAATTTATTTTGTTATATTTAGAACTAAGAAGGTCTGCTTAAGGAATTCATCCTCTACGTTTTCTTTTTAGTATATTTTATTCTCTTCCGTTGAGAACATCTACACATTTTAAGCACAATGGCCTCCCTTTTGATTGTGTCATAAGGGAAATTAATCCAATGGTGCCATACCCATACACTTGTGCTTACGAGTGAAGCAAGGCCAATTCACTTTCATTTAAGTTTTGATCAATTGTTTACCTGAACAGTTCCCATTTTCGTATTTGTTTCAGAAGAATGATAACCTACTGAAAGATGACGAGTCAAAGACCTGTAAATCTTTACATATCTACCTCAGCATGTCCCATTCAGCTGCTGGCACTGTGGCAAAGTAAAGGAATGCTCAGGAATATTCATTAGAGAGGAAAGGCTGTACTATCCCCAGTGTTTTACATGGGAGGGAAAGAATAAATTCTACAGAATATTCAATATAGTTATAATTTTTTTTCAAAGTCTTTTTTTTAGTCATGAGCCTAAACTTCTGTAAGTGTACATTCTGAAGACATAAAGGAATTTCTTGAGAGTGTAACATTTCTACATAGGCTTGTATTTTTTTGCAATAAGGCAAGACAATTTTAGATTATAACACTACTTAAATATTTGATTCAAGAGCCTAACTTTTATTTGTATAGTTAATTAAAACCATAACAAAGAAACATCTCATGAGTAAAACAAAACAGGAGTTAAAACCAGGAACACATAATAAAAGGGGCGGCAGAGCAAGATAAAGTGTCAATTGCAAAGCATAATTTTTTTGTTAACTGACAAAATATATCACCTTCATTATGGCGTCAGAAAAAAGTGCAAGATACAAAAAGTCATTAACGGAATGTCCCAAAATGACTTCTAATGCCATCACTTGGATTCTGGCATAAAGGGTATTTAAAATTTGACAGCAAAGAACAAATTACATATTAAAAAAAATCTCTTTCTGATTCGTCCCAGTATTAGGACGCGTTTTGTGTCCCTAAAAGTACATGAGCTCTGTGCTGTAATTAAAATCTTCAGATATATTATGCAATCACTGATACCAGTGGTAGACCGTTGGGCATACCAGTAATGTTTTTCCAGACACATTAAAAATTTTAGTATAGCTGCAGGTGACCATTGGGTCTATGGATCGAAGACATGCAATGAAAGCTTGCCTGTAGGTGTGAATTCCCTGTTCGTTAAAAGAGGTTTTAAAAAATGTTCTTCTTTCTTTTGTCAATCCTGGACATGCCCATACAATGTGGACAATGCTCTCAACCCCTTTATTAGAGAGTCTACAGGATATTCTTGCGGATACTTTAGTCCTTTAATTTTCTTCTGAATTTTTGCCGAAACGGTCATGCTTAACATTAATTTTCAATTTTCTGGACTAGCCAGCTTCTAAATATGGATGAATTTTAAGAGTTTTACATTCATTAATTACTGACCAGGTATGGGCTGTAATGGCTAATTTCTCCTTATCCTTTAAATTAGATACTTTATTTGTTATCTCATTAATTATTTTCTTAAAAGCGTTATGCTGAGGAGAATGTTCCCATATTGATTGGATACTTAATACATTTATTTCTGTGTTTAGATAAATATTGGCTGGAGCTTTATCTTTATATTGCATGTCCTGCCACAATGCTTTGCACAAATGACTTTCAGAGGCAGTTCTTATTCTATTCCACGTTCTCACATATATCCCCATCATTGCTATTGTTTGATCAGTGAGTGCGAATTGCATTCTTATCTGGGCTGGAGATGCTTTCAAAGATAGGTAGAAGAGAGATCTGAATAATTTCAAGAGGATCAGATTTAAAAGAACTTCATTCCTGCGGCAGAGAACTTCAATACCATATAAAATAGCTGGTAGCAACCTTGGTGAAAACAGTTTCAGAAGTGGTGCATACCGGGGACCTTCTAAAGTTCTTGGTAAGATGCAGAACGCTTGGATTAAGGAGATAGCTTTTATCTTCAGATCCACTTTACGCAGATTATAAGTCACCCAATGGTCAAAAAGAACTCCTAGATATTATATGTTGTTATCTGCTCCACCTGGGTTTTTTCCAAGTACCATTTATACTTCTTCTTTAATTTCCAACTAACTTCCATGATCTTTGTTTTCTATAGATTGCCTGTCAATCCATTTTTTGTGGAATATATAAAAAGCTGGTCTATAAGTCTCTGTAAACCAATGTTTGTCTGGCTTAATAATATGTAATTATCTACATATTAAAGATTAGATATGGGCATACAGCTCAAATTTGGGTGATGGGAATTTACTTTATCTAGATCTGTCAGGAGGTCTGCTAGGAATAGATTGAATAGGTATGGTGCAAGGACACAGCCCTATTTTAGGACCCGCTGTGTCTCTATTTGCTTTGATAGCCTTGTTCCATCTCCTATTATTCCTTCACCCAGGTATCCGTATATAATAGCTATATTGCCTTTGTAAGAGAGGTCAAATTACAACAAAGGGTTAGCTTGTGCCTTGGGAGATTTTGATTTACAGAGTCGAAAGCAGGCTTGTAGTCCACATAGCATAAATAAAGTGGCTGGTTCCTATTTTTTATTTTATCCATTAATATTGATACCGCCAATAGGTTGATTTCCATTCCTTGAGATTTGGAAAGCCACATATGGTTAGGAGGGATAATGTTGTTATCGTTTGACTATTCTAGTAACTCAGTAAGAACGAGATTGGCAAAATATTTAGACTTAACGTCATGCAGGGTAATTAGGCTATAATTAACCGGGGGGACCTGCCTAAGCCATATATACCTTTGCCAAGAGTAAGGAGCGAGGCAAGAGAGGCTTTGCACCCTGAAGACCCGCAGCAGCACAAGAAACGCTGCCACCAGTCGCGCCGCCGCTCTGGGACTTCATATCCCGGCAGCCTTTGCGGCGGCGCGTTCCCTGATGCGCTAGACACGCCGGGATGGGCTACTAAAGGAGCGAGCCCTCGGTGGAGCGGGGGGACCTGCCTAAGCGATATATACCTTTGCCAAGAGTAAGGAGCGAGGCAAGAGAGGCTTTGCACCCTGAAGACCCGCAGCAGCACAAGAAACACCGCCACCAGTCGCGCCGCCGCTCCGGGACTTCATATCCCGGCAGCCTTTGCGGCGGCGCGTTCCCTGACGCGCTAGACGCGCCGGGAGGGGCTACTAAAGGAGCGAGCCCTCGGTGGAGCGGGGGGACCTGCCTAAGCGATATATACCTTTGCCAAGCGTAAGGAGCGAGGCAAGAGAGGCTTTGCACCCTGAAGACCCGCAGCAGCACAAGAAACGCCGCCACCAGTCGCGCCGCCGCTCCGGGACTTTATATCCCGGCAGCCTTTGCGGCGGCACGTTCCCTGACGCGCTAGACGCGCCGGGAGGGGCTACTAAAGGAGCGAGCCCTTAGCGTCGCGGGACGCCCGGGGCGAAGCCCGGGCAAAGGACGGGCCCTCTACGGCCCTCCAAGGCCAGAAAAGGCTCGGCTTGGCCAATCCCCCAACGTGAGTAGTACTCTACAATTGTATCAGCCACGACCATTTGCCGGTCTGTACACCCTTGCTCATGGCTAAGCTTGCTACAGATGTTCAAACTCCAACAGATGGAGGCTCTATTTTGGGTCCTCTGGATAAATTCTTCTTTAAAGCTACTGCTGAAATAGATAGAGACTTGGCATTGGCCGAGCGTCGCATTGCTCGGCGATTATCTATTGAGCACCTTAAAAACACCATACGTGACCCTTGCCTCACAGTAACGCCTGAGGATTATCCTTTAAACCCTACCCAGGATAACATAGACAATGACCCATTAAATACGGACAATATTCCTTTACTTTTCCAATCTTATTTGTCTCCAAAAAACGATATAATTGGTTCGCCTCAATTGGATTTCCCTATCAATACTAATATCTTAAGTACTGATCTTATAGATCTGCTCACTCCCAACTCACCCAAGGCTGCTGAGGATCTTACCTCAGATATTTTAGAAGTACCATCATCTGTGGGGGCTGATCAGCAAACATTGTTCCTTCCAGCGCCCCCTATACTAATAGTAGACAAACCAGTAGACAAATCTGTGAACAACAAAAATCAATCTAAAAAGAAACAGGTCATTATTCGTTCACCTCCAAAAAAGCGCAGAAAAAGAGGCTCGGTTAAGGTAAACTTCTTAGCACAAAAATCTGCTAAGGACGTATTTACCAAAGATTTGTCACAAATACCAGAAGGGTCACTCCTTTTACCTAGAGATACACTGACCTCCCGTGTCCCTCCCTCTATTAAAGACTTTGTGGATGCAATGGAACACCTTATGAAAGTTCTACTAATACCAATAGTTGAGAGAATGAGGAGAATAGGAAGTCAGTTGGATACCCTTATAGGATGCTCGACCCAAATCCATTCTAATAACAAGGACTCAGCTAACGTACTTAGCTCTAAAGATGGAGTGAAAATGCCAAACACAGGGGAAACAATCATGGACCCAAAAACTAGGAAGGACTCGAGAAGTCTAACTCAACAAATATGTACAACTACGTCGAGGCCATCAAACAAAGCAACAGTTCCTCCACCTAAAGCATCTCTCAAAACACGGGTATATTCCCCACTAATAAACTCCCTTATGGCCTCTGCAAGAATGGGCAATACAAAAACAAAAACAGACATGATCAAAACTGCTCCTACATCTGAAAGACGTCCACATGAAAGAAATGTGGACTTACCCCCAGCGGCATCTCAGAACGTCATTGTTCTAACGGGGGTACCACCACTATCAGCTACAGGGGGCTATGAAAACCACACCAGCCTTAAAAATAAGGCGATTTTCTGGTTAAAAAATAACAGGCCTTTACCTTCCCATATAAATGGCGAAATAATTACGGTGAGAAGAACAAACTGGGTTGGCATTCGCCCTAAAGACATAGAGGGCGATGTAATAATTGTCACATTTAAAGACCCTAGAGTTATCATGCATATAACTGATTGGTTTTCAGACTCAAATAGTGGATCAATAATACCTAAACCACTTTCTTACTTTTATCCTGAAGCCTTAATGCCCTCGAAGCCATACCAACCAAAACCCTATTTTGATAAGCTCCATTTCCAACAGCTCAGAAGACCCGCCCAAAATAAGTATCCCTTAGGGGATGTAGTAAAGGACTATACATTTCCTTCTTATAACAGTCATCAAAATAGCAAATATATGCAGGAAAGTAGATATCTTTCGACCTACAGATATGACCCTGTGGGTTATGGTCATCGTTTTCCACCCTTAACTCCACATTGGAACTACCCCTGTTACAATTATTATGAGCCACTCTACGGCCTAGATGACGTAGAATGACTCTCTCAAAAGAAAGTAGACTACCGGGGCAGTGAGAAATCACCTAGTATAAACACTAAGGTATCCCCAACATAGGGCAATCCTGACAAAAGGACTATCAAAAAAGGCTTAGAAAACGGGGCAGAAAAAATTGATAGAACGAATATTATGAAAACAACGCTCTTAGTGAAGCCACAATCCACCATAAATACAACTTCTACCGAGGTGGAAAATAGGAACATTACAGCCAACCTGCAGATCCTCACCTGGAACCTAGCAGGACTTTCTTCGAAAGTTACACAACAGGACTGGTTAGATGTAATAAACCATTACTCAGTCCTGTGTTTCCAGGAAACTTGGGTGACTTCTCCTATACACCTACTTGGTTACCAGACCTTACACTCACCGGCGATAGTGAGCAAGCAGGGTAGACATAAAGGGGGGCTTTGTACATATATTAGCGTTGCAGTTGGGCATAGGATTATAAAAACGGTACTCAGGGTTTCATACCAAATAATTGTTATGAATATTGGTCCATCCCTGCTATTACTAATTATTAATTTCTACAACAATATGCCCCCAGAGCAGTTGGAGAAAGTGCTGGATGACCTACACCATGCTTTGATAACTATTAAAGAAACATCCGGGAGCGAGTGCGCAATAGCATTTATGGGCGATTTTAATTGTCATATCTGCCCAAACGCACCGAAGGGTATGTGTGATATCTTCCATACACAGGAGTTCGACTGTGATGAAGTTATATCTAGCCATTTCCAACACTCAAAATCAGGGGAGTTACTAAATAATTTCATGGCCACTTTTAACTTACACTTTGCAAATGATTTACTCCTCACTTTAAGAACTTTTAAACCAACCTTCCATGGTAGAGAAATAAACTCTGTTATAGACTTTATACTTTTCACAAAGACCCATGCCCCGTTAATACTCTTTTGGGACACTCTTGACCACCTATATGGCGACCACTACCCCTTGTCTTTATCTCTTGTGTTTCCCTCTCCAACAACTATACAAAATAACTTTAAAGTCAAGTACGAACAACCCATCAAAGTGGGGGCTATTAACGGTTATACCATCAAATGGGACAAAATTAATCCAACCACCCTCCTGAAAAATTTATTGAAGATGAGGGGGGAGGAGGTACATATCTGTCTGTCCATGACCGAACAGCCCCATGCCATCCGCGAAGCTTTTTTGAAAATACAGGCCTGTTTGAAAAAACTATTAACACGACAGTTTAAAACAAGACCTATGGCCGTCAAAAGGTGGTTTGACAAAAACTGTTCCAGGGCCTTAAAATCACGGAAGAACCTGTTGCATATGATACCAAAACCACTCATGGAGATACGCCAGGCCAGACTCCGATATCGCCTAGCTATCAAAAACAGGAAAAAAGCACTGAAGGTGGAAGCATGGCAGAACTTGGTGACAACGTCCGAAAAACGGGACCTTTCAGCCTTTTAGAAACTCATTAACACCCCGCTTCCTTGGGTAAAAATGCCTGAGATGAGTTTGGACCTTGCGATTGATGGTGAGACTTGGGCTGCTCACTTCCAACAGCTCTATAGCAAACCCACACCCTCAAAAAACCTGACATCAGAGCGAATCCCCCCATCAATTATAAGACCTTTCTGCGATAGACATTCCAACATCGTTTTTTCCTGTGAGGAGGTCGAGCTGGCCATTAGGGAGAGCCCTACTGGAAAGGCACCGGGCCCGGATGCCATTCCAGCAGATGTCTATAAAGCAGAGATAGCCTTTCGTGCCCCTTTATTGACTTCTGCCCTGAACTCTGTAAATGGCTCTGGTCATATTCCATCTTGGGCCGAGGCAATAGTAATACCCATCTACAAAAAGGGAGATAGGCACTCTCCATCGTGCTATAGGCCTATCTCCCTGCTTGACACTTTAATGAAGATCGCTGGCCGTATCATTTTGAAACGCTTAACTCAGTGGATAGAAGAAGAGGACATACTATCAAACCTCCAATATGGTTTCCGATCTGGAAGAGGCACAGTAGAACAAACCCTGAACCTGCATCTCATTATGTCCAAATATGTGGACATTAAGAAGGGAAGCCTGTACGTAACGTACATAGACTTAACTTCAGCATTCGATTGTGTCCTCCATGAACAACTATGGGATATTCTTGAACATCTGGGGATAGATCCATCAATCCTCCGCTTCATTATGTCTTTGTACAGAGATGCTGGAGCTAGAGTCAGATTTGGCCCAAAGGGAGAATGCTCGCCCAGATTTACCATCAACAGATGAGTCAGGCAGGGGTGCATCTTAGCTCCTCTGCTTTTCTCGCTCTATATAAATGCTATAGGCGAGCATCTGAAAAACATCGAATGCGATTACCCAAAAGTAGGAGGTAAATCCATCCCGATCCTGCTATATGCAGATGATGTGGCTATCCTCTCCCAAACAAGAGTGGGGCTACAAAAAGCGGTTACGGCATTCACTGCCTTCATGAACGACAGGGGCCTCAAAGTGAATATAGGGAAAACGTATTCAATGTTATGCAGTAAGAAGAACAAAAGAACACCATGCCCCATATTTATTGAGGACAAAAGACTGGAGACAGTGGAGAACTTTACATATCTAGGTATATGTTTGCATCGGAAAATGTTCTGGCAGTCGGCAGTTGAAAAGAGGAAACTTGCCTTTGTCAGAGCAACTGGCGGACTTCGAGACTTTGCTGGAAAAATAGGGGGGAGGCCGGTAAAACAGCTCATCACAATATATAAAGCAAAATGTGCTTCAACAGCCATTTATGGAGCCGGTTTGTGGGGTATCGACAATAATATCTCTTTGATACAAAAAGTGGAAAACAATTTCTTAAGGTACCTTCTGGCTACATCAAAAGCAACCTCTGTATATAAGATGCATATTGAATTAGATCTACCGTTCATATCAGATCTAATCAAAGTGGAGCCTTCGCTTCTCTGGCATAAAATCTGGACCACTCCTGAGACTGGTTTAAACAGGGAAGTTATATCAGATATTTTAAACAAGGAGGGGCCAAAACCTTTGAAATACTCAAAATGGTTGACTTATGTCAAAAATCTTTTGGATGATATTGGTCGTCCAGAGCTGTTCACAGATCCATCGCTATTGGAACACATCTCGAGGAAAAACCTGAGAAAGTCACTAATGGATTACCTGGAACTTAAAAGATGGAATAAGCAAAAATTAAATAAAACAAACCAGGCATATCAAAGGGTGACACCGCACAAAGGACTTCAATTATACCTTTCAACTGATTTTTCCTGCTACACTAGAATGATGCTCACTAGATTTAGACTGGGCTCCTTCTTTCGTCTGGTTACATTCCCCAAATGTAATGACTGGTCCCGGAATCTGTCGCCCTGTCCATGCAATGATATCTCAGCACAGTCTAATATTCATATTATTTTATTCTGCAGATACTACGAGACTCCTAGGAAATCTCTATTGAGACCCTTACTTAAGAGATGGGGCGTAAGGGCCTGTAAAGACGCTTTTGAACGCTTACAAAAGCTAGAAGATAGGGATGTGATATGTATCATGGAACATTTTTTAAAATTGCTGCTCAAACTTAGAAAATTGTTATAAAGACCTAGGCGACATTGAAGTCTTTTATTCGTTTTTTTATCTGAAATTTTTTAATTATTTTAAAATTATTGACATTTCTTGTTTTTAAACTATTGCTATGTATGCTTATATGATACTTCTTTTGGAATATCGAATAAAGCTTATTTTGAACCTTTGAACCTTGAACCGGCTGTTGCCTATTTCCCTCCTTAAAAATTGGGTTAATTGTCGCTGCCCTCCACAACATAAATATTTAAAATCATATATCGAATAGATATTTTGACATTAAGTCAATTAAGGTATTTGATTGGCTGCCATCATCATTTAATATCTGCTACGGTATTTATATGTTATGTACTGGAGCTGCATTTAGTTAGTAAGATAAGTTCTATTGTGTTAGCCACTATGATCAGGATAATGTCTGCCTTTCCATTTTTACCTTTGAAATGGAGGATCAATTGTCTAATAATTGCTTATTAGACAATTATGTCATATTGCTGGGGTGTTCTACTCTTGTTTGCAGCAGTTCAAGACATTCTTGCCCAGTAGAACCACCCAAGTGTACAAATATGTTGTGCTTACTTATATATAGTGATGTTTACTTGTGGATTCTCAAAGAAATCCCTCTAAACCCTATACCATTGTAAAGCCTATATAAAATCATTGCATGATTCGCTTGAATAACTGTTGTATGGTTTTTCATTGCACGCACTGAAATGCATTTGGTGTTACAGTACGCGCAATGACATTTGTTTTTGTTATTTATTTCTTTACATTACTCCAGTTGGCTGTGAGCTGGAGTTTAATACCCCCCATCCTGCCCCTCCCCCTCACTGCCCTCCCGCCCTGCGGCACTCCCTCCATGGACCGCTACTGACATTGAGTAATTAAATGATGCATAACTTTATAGGAAAAAAAAATCTGAAGTGTTTATTAACTTCTGATTTTTAACATAGAGCTCCTTTACTCCATCAGGTGCCTAGAGTCCCTAATAATTAACCAGTTCATCCTGAGAGAGGGTCTCAGACGTACATTTAATTATGCAACAATATGTGAAAGAAGTAAAATGTATATGTAAGAGAGAAGAAAACAAGTTGAAAAACCAAGACATTTTACAGGATGAAATCAAGTTTGTACATTACTGTGGGAAAAAGATGAAGGTGTTTAAATATATTTAATGCGAGGTTAATGCGTAGAGTTGTTACTTTCTTCTGGAAAGTGCCTAAACCTTCTTGACAGCTGATATCCTTGGAATGAGTTTCTTAACAGAGAGGTAGCACCAGAAAAATATTTAGGAGCAATTAGCTTTGATTTTTGTAAATTCAAGGTAGAAGGGGTCTTTACTCCTTAAGTTTCTCATCCCAGCTGAGATGGTAAAGCAAGTGTATAGGAAAGGGTAGGCAAGTGAGTATATATTTGAGATTTCAATGCTTTTTGTTTGAATTCTACTCACTGTGGAGATGTAAAGTGTAGTGTTGCAATATATTTGCAGAGTTCATTTTCACCCGTGGAGCCTTGCCATGCCTACCTGCGGCATAGATATATAGCGGGGACATTCTGAAGATTTCATATGGGGAAGAGGAAAGCCTTTATACTTTTGGAGAGAAGAATCTATTTTTCTAGAAATATCTAGGTCTGTTAGAAAGTGAGAAACCCAGTACTCTTCACCCTACTGTGTAAACATATGATCACATATGTGATTCAATCTTTGGGCAGAATGTATTTTTCCTTAATTATTGTTTGCATTCATGCCACAGAAATAAAACATGGTTTTTCAAGCCATCACTTGCATCACAAATGAAACAGCTGGTGCACACAAAATGGTGCAAACATTGTTGATCTCACACCCTTCAATGTACACTGCCGCAGCCATGTCTATAGATCAAATACCATGTATCAATAACCAAGTATTTAATGTTTTCCTAGTCTTGAGCGTGTGTTAAAGAATAAGTTCATACTTTTCAGTCCAGAATGTTTTATTTTTCTTCTCTTAGCTAGCATGGTTTTAGAAACGTACCTTTGGTTGCAGCAAGAAAAGATTCGTGAAATGCTGGATAGGTGGTAGATGAACCTACAAGGTCCATCGGCTAATGGTTTCCACTATGGAGCCCTCTGGCATGCTGTTCCGATGCCGACCGGCCCAACACCGCAGGAGTGAAGAACCTCCCAATCCTCTACCCTCACCGTGATCCCCAACACCCGCAATCAAAACGGATGGTGGAGAACACGACACCGGGAGAAGGTGGGTAACAAAACAAGGGAACCCAAGGTCTTGGGGAACACAACTCGTCTCCTCTGGCTTCTTGGCAGCTGACAGCTTGACACAGACGAGACCGCTAAAACGAAAGAAGGAGACAAGATTAAACACACCCCTACTACTATTACCAGTGCCAAGTACACACACGAACCACCAACCTCCCTGCTTACCCCAGATAACAAACAGGAGTGGTTTGATACGAAACAGGAATTCTTCCACTGCAATCGTATTGGTAGTTTCTTGCGTAACCGCAGACCAACCACGCCCCCTCGGGAAACACAGAGAATGACAAAGGGGGTGGAATTCACAATTCTTAGGACAAAAAAGGACAGGGGAAAAAATGGTATCAAAGGGAATACGAAAGACACCCAAAAAAACCCTGGAATCTAAAAAAGAACACAAAGGTAGCACAAAAACGGCCGTTATTCAGCTCCTTCGTGAAACCACCCAAACACAGCGTATAACAAGATGGTTTGAATACAAAAAGGGATAATAACGGGACGTTAAAACACAAAGGAAACGCAGCCGCGAATCCCAGAACGTCACCGAAGATCAAAAACAGGTCCCCAATAAAGGGTTCAGAAATGCCCAAGGGAATAGGAAAATAAGGGAGCAGGGGAAAAAGGGGATCAAAACCCAGCACTAGAAAAGACCGCTGGAACGGAGCTCAAAGGAAGGGAAACAAGGTAGAACCACAGGAACAGAAATCACACGGCAAGGGACCAATAAAGAAACCAAGCACCTGTTTCCTGTTGGCAGCCCCCTTGAACCCCAACAGTACCCCCTCCTGAAAACCTCCCTACAGGCCTTGGCTTCCCAGGGTGCAGGCGATGAAACAGACGAACTAACTGGGCAGCATGAACCCTACTTGCCGGAACCCAAGAACGGTCCTCTGGGGGATAACCCTTCCAGTCAATTAGGTAATACAGCCGTCCCTTCATCCGCTTGGAATTCATAACAGTTTTAACCTCATACTCGACGTTATCATCTATTAAAACGGGAGGAGGAGGTGGCAACTCTTGAGAAGTGGTGACGTATGGCTTCAACAAAGAGGTGTGAAATACAGGATGAATACCATACTCAGCCGGTAAAGCCAACCTGATCGCAACTGGATTCACCACCTTCTGGACAGGAAAGGGACCTACAAACCGAGGCTGTAATTTTCTTGGTCCTGGCAACTTCAGATTCTTCGTTGATAGCCAAACCCTATCCCCAACTGCATACAGAGGAGCTGGTCGTCTATGCCTATCTGCCTGTACTTTCATGGCTTTCTTGGACTCAAATAAATGCTGTTGGGCTTAACTCTGTGGCCCATTATCCCCTTTTACCACAGCAAAACTCTTTTGTTGAACCTCTCCAGTTATTTAATCGCTATGCCCCATTGTCCTTCATGGATCAGAATGACTGACTCGCTCCTGCAGAAGATACCAATAATGAGGGTTCTTTACCTGTTTCTCTACCTGTCCCTGTACTCTCAGATCTAAAAATTACAAGTAACAGGGTTTGTAGTATCTTGAGCTGGAATGTCGCTGGTATTAGTTCTAAAATTAGTAATAAGAACTGGTTGGAAATGGTTAGATCACACGACATTCTTGTATTCCAGGAGATTTGGGAGACGTCCGACGGATTTGTTCTAGACGGCTTTTCCCATTTCTCTGTACCTGCTGTATCTAGCACATCTGGAAGGGCAAAGGGAGGCTTGGCTATATATATTTCCTTAAATGTCCAGGGAAAGCCAAGACAGATTAAAACTAACTCAACAAATATATTAGCGGTTGAATTAACAACATTTAACTCACAGCCCATTCTATTAGTTAATTTTTATAATTCCCCTGTCAGTCAAATGTTTAACGAGCATTTGGTAACTCTAGAGGATTTCTTGTCTACCCACAGCGAGAATAGTGCCCACGGCTTTGATGTGATTCTCATGGGAGATTATAACATCCACCCATGCAACTTGGATTGCCGTGAGGAATATGAGGATTTTCCCCCCTTCCTCTGTATTCCGCACTTTGAACACTCATCGCGTGGGGAGGCATTGGAATCACTCTTAGCAACTTTTAACCTTTATGAATTTTCTAGTAGCAATAGAGGCTTGAGGTTACCAACATTTGTGGGTAACAACTCTGGCACAATAGTAGATTATATTTTTTTGTCGCCCAGTATTTTGTCTGAGGTTTCAACCTATAAGGTAGAAACCTCAGTCTTCAGTGATCACAACCCAGTAATTTCAGAGATTTTATCCCAGGGAGTTCTTGGAAAGAGAGAGGCTGCAGTTCTATGTGCGACTAACTTAGTCCTGGGAGATCAGAACCGCAGGCTGAAGTGGGACCAAGTCACCCCAATCACTTTTATACAGGACACTTTGTCCAAAGTTGAGGGTGAGGTTGCAATCTGCCTGGATAATAATAACCCGCCTATTACCCTGATAGAAGCATTTAACACCATCTGTAGCCAGGTTAATCTAGATCTGACTGTAAGGAATAAGGCCCGGATATGTAGGGGCAAAAAATGGTTTGATTCAGATTGTTCAAAGGCCCACTCAACTCTCCTGAAGGCTTTAAAAGTTGAGCCAAGAGATAAAGCACAGATAGCGTCGCTAAGGAAAAATTATAATGACGCTATCAGGAAGAGAAAAACAGAGATTAAAAAGGAGGCCTGGAACGACTTGTTGTCGCCCGACATACAGAGAGACAGCTCAAAATTCTGGGCGATAATAAATCACCCCCTTTTTCGTGGATCTAGACAAGCAGAGAGCAGATTGCATCATACCGGACGATCAGTGGGTCACACACTTCAGTAATATCTATAGTTGTCCTGATAATATCTCAGGCTGCGGATCACAACCCACACAAGCAGCCTCTCCTATTTCCCCTTTTAGTATAGAAGAGGTAAAAAAAAGCGATCAGCGACACACATTCTAAAAAGGCTCCGGGCCCTGATGGGGTTCCCGCAGACTTTTTTAAGAGTGCCCCTGAATTAAGCGCCAAAATTCTTACTAACATCTTTAATGCCACAAGAGACTTTGTTTTCCCTATCAGCTGGTCAAAGTCTACCATTATACCGATTTTTAAAAAGGGACAAAGAACAGATCCAGCCTGTTATAGGCCAATTTCCCTAATCGATTCTAGTATCAAGATTTTGGGAAGAGTCCTTTTAGGAAGACTGACCCAGCTCTTAGAAGGGAAGGGCATTTTATCGAATGCACAATATGGTTTTAGAGCCAAAAGAGGAACCTTAGATCAGTGTTTAAATTTAGAACTGATCATAAGCAAATATGTAACTGCCAAGGGGGGCTCTCTGTACATGGCCTTTATGGACCTCTCCTCAGCTTTCGACTTGGTTAACAGGGCTAAGCTGTGGGGGGTCCTTTTGGCCATGGGCTTTGATGCCCCCCTGGTGGGGTACCTGGCAGAGTTACACAGAGACCTCAAGACGTCGGTCAGAGTGACTAGGGAAGGAAGATGCACCTGCCACTTTGAATCAGGGAGAGGGGTTAGGCAAGGATGTATCCTTGCACCCCTTCTCTTTACACTCTATATAAATGGTCTTGAGGCAGTCCTGGCAGTGTCCCATATTGATATTCTGCGCGCAGGAGAGATAAAGATACCTGTCCTCCTATACGCGGATGACGCTGTCCTCTTAGCATGCTCTGGAGTGGCACTGAATAAACTCCTCTCAGCCTTTGGGGATTTTATGTCCTCGCTGGACATGAAAACTAATGTAGAAAAATCCCACGTAATGATAGCAGGAGCCGCAGGCAGGAAAAGAAAGACTAAAACTTTCTTTTGTGCTGGGAAGGAGGTCAGGAGAGTCCCATCTTTCCCCTACTTAGGCGTGATCTTTGATGAAAAAGGCAAGTGGGGCCCCCAGCTTTTGGCTAAAAGCAACGCAGTAGCAAGAGCGGCTGCTGGGCTGCTTGGGTTCGCTAAAAAGCTCGGTGCTCGCCCCATGGAAAGCATTATAAAGGTCTATAAATCCAAATGCTTATCAGTTGCTCAATACGGCTCTGTTATCTGGGGGCATACTAATCACGAGCATGATAAAATTCAGAAAGTAGAAAATAAATTCTTGAGAACCCTGCTTTCTGTCCCCCAGTCAACTTCTACATATATAATACATACAGAGCTCGGTCTGGGCTACATTACCGACATTTTGAAGGCAGCCCCAGTTATTGGTTGGTTGAAAGTGTGGCTCAATCAGGAGCTTACTCTAAACCACCATATTTTTAAAGATTGTTTAGCCCTGGACAAAGTACATAACATTCCATGGTTAAAATATGTCAAGACGCAGTTAACTCTAGTCGGCCGATCTGAACTTTTTTCCTCCCCACATTTGATAAATTTGGAAGACGTAAAGATAGTCAAAAATCTTTTGACTGATTGTTATGTCCTGGAGAGGGAAGCCACAGAGTTGAATAAACCCACGGTTAGGAAACATTGTATGATAACATCTGTTCTAGGTATGGAACCATATCTTTTTTCGGTACATAAACCATTCCATCGTTTCCTCCTAACAAGATTTCGTCTTGATTTAATTCCTTTCATTCTGGGCAATTTTAAAAAATGGACTAGACCTGAAAATGCTGATCCATGTGATTGCGATCATTTTTCTATTCAAGACACGACCCATTTTATCCTGTTCTGTGGTCACTACAAAGAGAGTAGAAAAAAATTCTTGCTGCCTATATTGTGCAATATGGGTTTTACACAGGTAAAACCAGCTGTGCTATTCCTGCAACTCTTACCTAATTTAAAAGTGGCATTCCATGTTGCTAGTTTTTTGGTTGCTGGTGCACGTATAAATAAGCATCGTTTTAGTATTAGGCACTCTGTCCCTGATTAATGATTACCCTCTATATCTTATTGATTTTATATTTTTAAAGATTATTGCATAATTTATTCTGTATAATGTGTTTTTAGGGTTTTTTAAACAAATTTTTGATATGTATTATTATGTGTCATGATGAAATGTTCCCGTGTATTGCTCGCTCTTTTATGATTTTAATTAATCGAATAAAGAAATTTGACTGACTGACTGCTGTTAGGCTTTCTTCCAGATTTCAATCAAACCCCCAACTCAGGGAATCCACTGCTGGTACCCTCTCAGATGGCTGAATAGGAATGGTTTTGGGATGGAACCCCATTGAACAATAACACGGTGACATGCCTAATGCTGAGTGCATGCTGTTATTACAAGCAAACTCAGCCACAGGAAGGGCTTGTACCCAACTGCCCGTCAGTGACGTTAGCAAACAGCGCAAATACTGCTCCATGGTTTGATTGGTACGTTCTGTTTGCCCGTCGCTTTGTGGATGGTAAGCTGTTGACAAACGTACTTCCATCTTTAATGATCGACACAGGGCAGTCCAAAAATGTGAAACAAACTGTGCCCCTCTATCTGAAACGATGGCAGCAGGAACCCCATGCAGTCGGATTACTTGGGCCATAAACACATCAGCCAATTCTCTAGATGTAGGTAACCCTGGCAAGGGAACGAAGTGAGCCATTTTTGTGAATAAATCCACAACAACTAAAATGGCCGTAAACCCTGAATCAAGCGGCAAATCCGTCACAAAGTCCATACTGACCGTATGCCAGGGGGAAGGAGGCACTGGCAATGGGTGCAACAACCCAGACGGAGACATGTGCGAGGACTTACTAACAGCACACACCGGGCATGAGGCCACAAATACCTGTACATCATGGGCCAGAGACTTCCACCAAAACCAACGCATACACAGCTCTTTGGTCTTATTGATCCCCGGATGCCCAACCAAGGACGATGAATGACAATATGTAAGAACTAGTGTACGCAATTCGGGGGGCACAAACAACTTCTTTGCCTGATACAATAACCCATCCTTTAACGTGATTCCAGGTTCCGACAGCCACGGAGCCAGATCTAACTGCTTCATTTCATCCTGCACTTTAACCATGAAATTGTCCATAGAAGCACAACCAACTATCTTAACACCAGGAATCATAAAACAGGACTCCTCCGTCTTGTTATCTTGTGACGGATCCGCATAAATCCGAGATAATGCGTCAGATTTCCCCTGTTGAGCAGCTGGCCTATACGTGATGGTAAAATCATATTCATTGGAGAATAGCACCCATCTCATCTGTCTGGGAGTTAAAGCACTAGCGGACCGGAAAAACTCCAAGTTCTTGTGATCCGTATAGATGGTAATGGGGTGACGAGCCCCCCAAAGGTTATGGCGCCATTCCTCAAAAGACAGCTTTATGGCCAATAGTTCCCTTTCGGCAATTGTATAATTCTGCTCAGCAGGTAGTAGTTTCTTTGAAAAGTACGCAATTGGATGCATCAACCCAGATTCATTGTCACGCTGAGACAACACGCCCCCAACGGCTAGCTGGGACGCATCCGCCTCTACATAAAACGGAAGAGCAGGATCAGGATGCATCAACACAGGAGCAGATGAAAAAAGCCCAATCAATCTTTCCAAAGCCAACTGTGCTGCAGGCGTCCACTCAAACACCACTCCCTTCTTCAGCAATGAAGTCATAGGCGAAACAATGTCAGAGAAATGACTGATAAAACGCCTGTAGAAGTTGGCGAAACCAAGTAGCACCTGTATATCCTTAACACATGCGGGTATGGTCCAGTTAACTATAGCTTCGATCTTCCGGGGATCCATCTTTATACCATCCGCAGATATCAGGAATCCCAAAAACTCAACATGTGTCGCACCGAAAGTGCATTTATCCAGCTTGACAAATAAACGGTGTTCCAACAACTTAGACAAAACTTGCGAAACTTGAGCATCATGTTCCTCAAAGGACGGGGAAAAAACCAAAATATCATCAATGTAAACAATCACACTGACATCCAAAAACTCATGCAAAACCTCATTTATAAAAAACTGAAAAGCGGCAGGGGCGTTACACAAACCAAAAGGCATAACACAATATTAAAACAAACCAAACTTAGTACGGAAGGCCGTTTTCCATTCGTCGCCCTCGCGGACGCGAACGAGATTGTAAGCGCCTCTTAAATCAAGCTTTGTGAACACCTTGGCATGTCGCAGCTGGTCTAACAACACCAGTGCAAGAGGTAATGGGTACTTGTTCTTTATTGTGACCTTATTCAACGCTCTGTAGTCCACGCAAGCGTGTAGATCACCCTCCTTCTTCGGTATAAAAAATATGGAGGAAGACACAGGCGAAGAAGAAGGCCGAATAAACCCATTCTTTAACATCTCATCCAAATACTGCCGTAGATGTTTCTCCTCCGGCTCCGACAACGCATAAACCCTACTACAGGGCACAATGGCCCCCGGAACCAAATCAATACGGCAATCAAAAGCCCTGTGTGGTGGTAATACATACGCTGATCCTTATCAAACACCTCCTTATATGCCACAAACTAAGGAGGCAAACCGTTCTGATCGCAACCACTCGCTGCACAAGACAACGGAGACACCCTATCAGTCGCCTCACAGTAACAGTGAAGAAGACAATACTTCGAATCAAGCGTAACCAGCCTCCGCGCCCAATCGATTCTGGGATTATGGGCCTGTAACCAGGGTACCCCGAGTACCACCCCAAATGCTGGTGCGGCAATCAGATCGAAACAGACCGTCTCAGAATGCCCATTATCAAATGTCATCAACAAAGGTTCGGTTTGTCGTACAATCGACCCAGAGGTTAACTCTGTGCCGTCAATAGCCCTCACGGGTTCAGGTTGTTTCTTCATCACACAGGGAACCATCAACGACTCGGCCAACCCAATGTCCATAAAGTTCCCTGTGGCCCCACAATCCAATAATACCGACAAGGAAGCTCTACCACAAGATGAGTAAGCGAAGCAAGCCGATACCGTGAAATAATGCGGGACTCTTTGAACCGCCCCTTGTACGTCATATGGGTTACAAAAACCTCTTTCATGGACTAAAGGACTCTCGCTATCTCTTCCCACGAAAGCCACAGCCTTATTCTCTGGGATCCGGGACGGTTTCACTGGACACTCTCGAGCAAAGGGTCCACCCCTCCCACAATACAAACACAACTGCAACAAGCGCCTTCGCTCCTTTTCCTCCTTGGATAAGGAACCCCGCACCCCACCCAAAGGCATAGGTTCAGGATCTGTTTTCACGCCCCCATTCTCAGATGTTTCTTTCTTGGTTACAGTGGTCCTAGAGGGTTGAAACCTGATCTTTTCCCCTTTCTTTCACTCATACGATGGTTGAGTTTGACAACCAAATCTATGAACTCAACACAATCTTCAGGGGGGTCTACAACCTGAGAGACTATATCTTTTAAGTCCTCGCACAAGCCCTGATAAAATAAAGAGGTTCTTTTTGCCATGGGCCATTGTGTCTCTGCTACTAGGCGATTGAAAGTAGCCACATAACCCAAAAGATCCTGCTTACCCTGCCGTAGCTTTAACAATTCAACATCGCTTGCCTGCATAAAAGCATGCTTAGCAAACAGACTATGCATCTGGTTCTTAAAGGCCGGGAAACTATTCAACACAGCGTCATTGTTTTCCACTAAGGGGACCACCCAACTAGCTGCAGTACCCGAAAGATATGAGATCACAAACGCTACTTTAGTAGTGTCGTCAGGAAAAGCGGTTGGTCGACACATGGAGTGCAAATGGCACTGCTTCATAAATATAGCATATCTGCTACTATCCCCGGAAAACCTCTCTGGAGCTGCTAGAGGCACCGGCACGGGAGTGTTCACTGAAACGGACAAAGGAGAAGGAGACCCACTCTGCCCCCCACTCCTCTCATATTTAAATGTGGCTGGTTGAATCAATGGGGGCTTAGCCTTAACTGAGGGATCCCTCCCTCTTGTTTTAGTGCTTTCCTTCACCTCACTCAGTGTCCCCCGTAACTCCTGATTCTCCTGACGCAGGGATTGGACTTCACCCTGTATGTGCGCTAAAGCCTGCATGATTTCCTACATCGAAGAAGCCCCCCCTGCTGCCTCCTCAACCATTCTTCACTCGGGCGGTGTGTTAATTCGTGGGCATGGTTTTCTGTTCCGATGCCGACCGGCCCAACACCGCAGGAGTGAAGAACGTCCCAATCCTCTACCCTCACTGTGACCCCCAACACCCGCAATCAAAACGGATGGTGGAGAACACGACACCGGGAGAAGGTGGGTAACAAAACAAGGGAACCCAAGGTCTTGGGGAACACAACTCGTCTCCTCCGGCTTCTTGGCAGCTGTCAGCTTGACACAGATGAGACCGCTAAAACGAAAGAAGGAGACAAGATTAAACACACCCCTACTACTATTACCAGTGCCAAGTACACACACGAACCACCAACCTCCCTGCTTACCCCAGATAACAAACGGGAGTGGTTTGATACGAAACAGGAATTCTTCCACTGCAATCGTATTGGTAGTTTCTTGCGTAACCGCAGACCAACCACGCCCCCCTCGGGAAACACCGAGAATGACAAAGGGGGTGGAATTCACAATTCTTAGGACAAAAAAGGACAGGGGAAAAAATGGTATCAAAGGGAATACCCAAAAAAACCCTGGAATCTAAAAAAGAACACGAAGGTAGCACAAAAAAACGGCCGTTATTCAGCTCCTTCGTGAAACCACCCAAACACAGCGTATAACAAGATGCTTTGGATACAAAAAGGGAAAATAACGGGACGTTAAAACACAAAGGAAACGCAGCCGCGAATCCCAGAACGTCACCGAAGATCAAAAACAGGTCCCCAATAAAGGGTTCAGAAATGCCCAAGGGAATAGGAAAACAAGGGAGCAGGGTAAAAAGGGGATCAAAACCCAGCACTAGAAAAGACCGCTGGAACGGAGCTCAAAGGAAACAAGGTAGAACCACAGGAACAGGAATCACATGGCAAGGGACCAATAAAGAAACCAAGCACCTGTTTCCTGTTGGCAGCCCCCTTGAACCCCAATACATGCTTTGCACAGCTAAAACTATTGAAACTGAAATGAAGTTTAGTGCATATTTTCAATAGAAACACTTCTTGAACTATGTACGAAAGCATCACTAAAGATAGCATACAAATAAAATACAACCAATAAGACAAATAAAGTCAAATAAAATCAAATAAACTTTATTCGATTTTTTGCATTTAAAAATCATAAAAGTCACATAGTAAAATTTACACAATACTGTTTAAATTTTTTTTTAATAGTACATAGAAAATGACATCTTTATATACCACTTGTATCTTAATATCCCTTCTTCAGTTAATTCATTCATTTCATTTCCAATCTTTATTTCGACCATTTGGTCATAAAAGATGCACAATACAAGAAAAGAAAAAAAACACATATACAAATATCATTACAGGTAAAATATTGGATACATATAAAAAAGGGTCTGTACAGGGTTAAACAACTTTATAATGGATTTAAAAAATGTTTAGACACTACCCCACATTTTTTTAAAAACGGTTTCGTGTATACCACACATTGGTAAAAAACTTAGAAAGTGCGAAAACAGTTGGGCCAGTAGCATCAGTTTTTAAAATCCTGTACATTGGTGCATATTCCCTGCCACCCATGTTCCTTATCAACGGAAGCAGCCAATACTTTCTGGCTGCCCTATAGGCTGGGCAAAAAAAAAACACATGCAGGTCGTTTTCCTCCCTATCCTCGCACACAGGGCAATGCTTTACAGGGGCAGCCGACGACCACAAACTAGTAAAAGACCGGAGGGGTAATGTGCCATACCGCCACTGGAGATACAATTTTCTGGCAAGTATGGGATAAATAGGGTCCAGGGCCTTTTCAAGCCTATAGGTGTCCTTGCTTTGCAAGAACACAGCTGATAAGGACCCATCTGGCTGGGCAGCTATGGCCCCTGCCAATTTGCGTTCATGGTATAAATTCGACAGAGACTTCTTGGAGATATTGAGTGCTGCCGTGGCCGGGTCTGTCCATAGATCAGGGAGCCCCAAGTCCATGCAAGTGGCTTGAATGTTTTTAACCCAAGGGACACTAAGCACCTTGGGGTGTTTCAATAGTTCGACCAATTCTGCCCTGTAATCCGTGAGATCGTTACTGCTCCATAGCCTGCGCCAAAAGGCTATGGGTCTCAGGCCTATCTCATCAGCTAATGGTCGTAATCCTAAATCAAGCCTCAATGGAAGAAGCGGTGTGCTCGGGGGGAGAGCAGCCACCCTTCTTATGAACTTATTTTCGGTTACAGAGAGGCTATGACAGGGCATGTGCCCCCACAGTTCAGCCCCGTACATGATTGCTCCCCTCGCCTGGGCCTTATATATCTGAATTAAAGAGCCCAATGGCCGGTACGTCGAGCCGATCATTATTCGTGCAATGCCCCCAGTAGTTTGCACGAGTTTAAGATTTGCCCTGCTCTGGTGGGATCCCCAGGTCATAGTTTCGTTGAGGGTCACACCCAGATATTCAAAGGTGGCCACTCTCTCGAGCCGCGCGGTTCCCAGTTGCGGATTCTGGCGTAATTTGTGGCTCGGGTTTAAAACCATAAATTTGGTTTTAGTGGCATTAATTTCTAACCCTCTATCAAGGCAGAATGCAGTGAAGGAGTCAAGTATCCTTTGAATACCCATAGGGGTTTTTGAAAGCAACAGGGTGTCATCCGCAAACATAATTGCGGGCACCCTGTGGCCGTTTAGTTTAGGGGCGTCAGTGTAATCAGTGGCATTGAGATGGGCGATTACCCCGTTGACAAAAAGGCAAAACAGGGTCGGCGCCAGCACACAGCCCTGTCTTACCCCTCGGCCAACGGGGAACCTATCAGTCAGCTCCCCCGACCTCCCGCACCTCACTCGGGCATAATTACCATGATGGAGCCTCTGTAAGATTGACAGGATGTCTGGGGGGACGCCCATCTCTGCCAGGACGCTCCAGAGTTTCCCCCTGGGGACCAGGTCGAAAGCGGCCCGTAAGTCCACAAAAATTGTGTACAAACTGCCGCCGCCGAACTTTGCTGTCTTCCAATAGATTAGATTTAATCTAAAAACCTGGTCCACTGTGGATACCCCCTTCCTAAACCCCGCCTGATAGGGACTGAGGGCTCCCACCTCCTCTATCCAGTCCTGAAGCCTGTTCAGCAAGACCCTGCCGAACAGTTTCTGCGGTACATCAATCAGACTGATTGGCCTGTAGTTGGCTGGGAGAAGAGGGGAGCCCTTTTTAAAGATAGGGACCACCTCTGCCCCCAGCCAAGTACCAGGGATTTCCATCCCACCGAGAACACTGTTAAAAAGGGCCGCGAGATAAGGTGCCCAAACGATGGGCTCCTGTTTAAACAGGTCCCCCGGTAAGCTATCCAGTCCCGGCGCCTTTGCAGAAGCCAGGCCCGAGATAGCGGCAATGACCTCGCCCAGCGTAATTGCCTCCCCTTGGTGGCCCGACCCCTCCACCTCGATAGATGCAGGGAGTTCTCCTGGCTCAGAGCTATAGAGCGACTGGAAATGGGCCTGCCAAACCCCAGGTGCTATATTTGGCTCCAGTGCCGATTGTAGATTCCCTGACCCCCCATTCACTATCCTCCAAAACAACCGTTGGTTTTGGAGTGCCAAAGCCTTTGTGAGTTCTTCCCACTGATTTTCTTCCCATTCTAATTTAGCCTGGTCAAGAAGCCTTTTATAGGCTTGCCTGCTATGTTTCAGGCGTTCTCCTCCTACCCCCTCCTTGACTACTTTGAGAAGTTCTGATTTAGCCCGTCTGCATGTTTGATTGTACCACAATGCTTTGCCTCGGGGCCTCTCTCTGGTCTTACGTGAGCTACTGGTAAAGTGTAGTGCCGCAATTTTTGTGAGGTCCTCATGGGCATTGAATACTCTGGTCTGGGAGTCTATGTTACTTTCCTTAATGTCAGAACTCCCCACGGCTTCCAAAATAGGGACAATCTCAGCATATAGTAGGGGAAGTTTGTCCTTGGTTGCGACCATATTTTCCCACCTAATTCTTCTCCTGCTGTTATCCAGGAGGAGCGCGGGTTTATTCCCTTCCACTATAGGCCCCAAGGCTATGGGGCCTGGGTGCACCAGATCAAGCTCCAGGGCATTATGGTCGCTCTCACTCCTTTCCATCACCCTAAAGTCCCGGATTGTAGCCCACCTCGTTAATTGGACCATGACATAGTCCAAACGCGACTCTCTCCCCCGTCTATTATAGGTGGTTTTACTTGGAGTATCGGATTTCATCCGCCCATTACAGGCTCTGATTCCGAACCTTAGGGTAAGAGCAGTAATTTGTAGTGCTAGTGGGGACCAAGCTTTCGCGGGAGATGCTTAATTCATAATTATTTAACCAGTCATTCTATACATTGGTCCTCCTCAGATTGGGTCTCCCACATGAGACTCTTCCTTTTTTTCAAAAGTCCAGACATAACACCTACACAGTATACGTTGTCCAATATTTGTAAATATAGGAAGGCAGAGCGAAATTCCCTCCATCCCCCTCTCTTCAGCAATGGCAAAATCCACCTTGTTCTTTCTGCGCTAGAAAACGTACAAAATAAAATCACGTGTATTGTCGTCTGAGGTAAGCTTTTATCACAGGGGCACCTGCAAAGGTCACTGGTCCAATCATTAGATTTTGGGAAGCTGACTAATCGATGGAAACTGTCAAATCTAAGTCTTGTAAGGACCTACCTGTCATATCCTCCAATACACTACTCAAAATATGGTTTAATATTGTAGGATATGAGAGTTAGCTGATGTGGGATTACAGTACTTTTCTTCATCTCTATGGCCGCTCTTAAAGCCTCTCAGTGAGCCTGACAGGTAGTTTTAAAATCCTTCCTGGAAATTGTACTCAGAGTTTCGGGGTTATTGTAAAAGTCAGGTTTACCCATGTCTATTAAAGATCTACAAATATAATTTAACCATTGAATCCTATTTGCATGGGTTAAACTCATAACATCTCCAATTATGTCTCTGTTTAGCTCAGTGTTGTTGGCCGTCCAGACTCTGTGCCATAGTAGCAGTGGCTGCATCTTAATCGGGTCAGAGATACAGGGAATCCCCAACTCATTGTGACAATTATACACGGAGGAGCTCTGCGGTACTGCTAGTAAAAACCTTAAAAACAAATTTTCCTCTCTTTGTAATATTGCTACATCCCGGTATCCTCATACTCCCGCCCCATACATAGCTATACTCATGCATTTCGCTTGGTAAATTTTAAGTATTATCCCCGGGGGTCTTTGACCCAATTTATTAGAAAAGTTAATCAGTGCCCTAATTGACCTTTTAAAAAGAAGAGTTCTATTCTTAACCGCCGGGATCCATGTCCCTGTATTATCAAGTAAGACACCCAGATAGGAGAAAATATTGGTTGCGTTAATCCTATCGTTCCCTAGAGGCAAGCTTTTAGAAATATTTCTCCCCTTTCCACATGTCATCACATATGTCTTCTTGACATTAAGTTTTAGGCCCGGCTATCCATGAATTCAGTGTATGTTCTAAGGGCACTCTGTAGGCCTAGCTTGGTCCTGGCCATAAGCAACGCGTCGTCCGCGTAGAGCAGAGACACAATGGGCTTATTGATGTAATAAGGAGGGTTTTTTGTCCTGGCCGTTAATACCTCCTCTAAATCGTTGGTATATAAGGAGAAGAGGAACGGGGCCAGGACGCACCCCTGCCTCAGCCCTTCTCCACGGGGAACGATGTGGTGCATTCGCCCCCTACCCCAGACCTCACCTTTGCCGAGGTCCCTGTATACAGTTGCCTCAGAAACTGTACTAAAATTAGGTCTACTTTTTTGTCTTGCAAAATATCCCAAAGTTTATTATGACTGACGCAGTCGAAAGCGACCGTAAGGTCCACAAACGCTACGTACATTTTCCCTTCTTTGGCTTGAGCATATTTCCCTGACAGCGTTGTAAATTTCAACTCCTGCTCAATAGTCCCTAACCTTTGTCAAAAACTGTATTGTACATTAGATAAAATGTTATTATCCTCGGCCCATGTTGGCAATCTGTTCAAGACTACTCTACCTACTATCTTAACCAGAGAGTCCTGCAGGGAAATTGGGCGGTAGCACGCCAGATTTTCCCGTTCACCCTTCTTAAATATTGAAATGATCACGGATTCGGACCATGTTGTGATAAATCCCTTCTCACAACAAGCCTTCAATACCTGTGTCAGCAAAGGGGACCAGAGTGCGGGGATGTTCTGAAATAAATCCATAGGGACGCCATCTGACCCGGGAGCTTGCCACCTTTACTTGCATTTATTGCTGCTGTGACTTCGTCTAGAGCAGAGCTTTCCAAACTCTGTGTCCCGACACAGTAGTGTGTCGCCTGCAAGTGGTGGGTGTGTCGCAGGATGAGGCACTTAGCACATAACTGCTAGTTAGGAGGCATTCCTTTGAAAGAGTGTCTCGGAGTCAGCCACAACAGCGACTCCGAGACACTCTGCTCTAGGAGGGGGGGGGGGGCGCGGGAGATTCACAACAAAGCCCCATTAACAAGTAAATGTTCCTTTAAAGACCGGCATGCCCGAGAGGCTGGGGTGAGGTGCCAGAGGGTGACAGGCAGAGGGAGGGAGACAGTGAGACAGTGCGATAGAGGGAGGAAGACAGGGAGAGAGAGGGAAAGTAGAGAGAGGGAGACAGAGAGACAGAGACAGGAAGGGGGACAGAGGGACGGATACAGAGGGATTGAAACAGAGGGAAAGATACAGAGAGAAGGATAAAGAGGGTGACAGAGAGGGAGACAGTCAGAGGGAGGGAGACAGAGAGAGGGAGATAGAGGGATGGGGATAAGCAGAGGGAGGGAGGAAGATGGAGAGAGAGAGGGAGATGGAGAGAGAGAGGGAGAGAGCGAGAGAGAGAGGGAGAGAGCAAGAGAGATAGAGAGAGAGTGAGATAGAGAGAGAGGGAGATAGAGATAGAGAGGGAGATAGAGAGAGAGAGGGAGATGGAGAGAGAGAGAGAGGGAGATGGAGAGAGAGGGAGATGGAGAGAGAGAAGGAGATGGAGAGGGAGAGAGAGAGGGAGATCGATAGAGAGAGGGAAATCGATAGAGAGCGGGAGATAGAGAGAGAGGGAGATAGAGAGAGAGAAAGAGGGAGATAGAGAGAGAAAGAGAGGGAGAGAGATGGATAGAGAGAGGGAGATGGAAAGAGAGAGGGAGATGGAAAGAGAGAGGGAGATGGATAGAGAGGGGGAGATGGAGAGAGAGGGAGATGGAGAGAGAGGGAGATGGAGAGAGAGAGGGAGATGGAAAGAGAGAGGGAGATGGAAAGAGAGAGGGAGATGGAAAGAGAGGGAAATGGAGAGAGAGGGAGATAGAGAGAGGGAGATGGAGAGAGAGGGAGATAGAGCGAGGGAGATGGAGAGAGAGAGAGAGAGAGGGGGAGATGGAGAGAGAGAGGGGATGGAGTGAGAGAGGGAGAGAGAGAGGGAGATCGATAGAGAGAGGGAAATCGATAGAGGGAGGGAGATGGAGAGGGAGGGAGATGAAGAGGGAGGGAGATAGAGAGGGGGGAGATAGGGAGGGAGATTGAGAGGGAGATAGAGAGAGAGGGAGGGAGACAGAGGGAGGGAGAAAGAGGTAGAGAAATGGAGAGAGATAGAGAGGGAGGGAGACACAGACAGACAGAGATGCAGACAGAGACGGGGACAGACAGATGCAGACAGAGATGCAGACAGAAATGCAGACAGAGGGAGACAGACAGAGGGAGACAGACAGACAGAGACAGACAGAGGGCGAGAGACAGACAGAGGGAGAGAGACAGACAGAGGGAGACAGACAGAGGGAGACAGACAGAGGGAGACAGACAGAGACAGACAGTCAGAGAGACAGACAGACAGAGGGAGAGAGACAGAGGGAGAGAGACAGACAGAGGGAGAAAGACAGATACAGACAGCAGACAGACAGACACACAGAGACAGACAGAGACAGACAGACAGACATAGGGAGATAGACAGACAGACAGAGGGAGAGAGAGGGAGAGAGACAGAAGGAGAGAGAGGGAGGGAGACAGACAGAGTGGGAGACAGAGGCATTGAGACAGAGGGAGGGAGACAGAGGGCAACAGACAGAGGGCAACAGATAGAGGGAGGGAGGGAGGGAGGGAGACAGAGGAAGCGAGACAGACAGAGGGAGGGAGACAGAGGAAGCGAGACAGACAGAGAGAGACAAAGGGAGGTAGACAGACAGAGAAAGACAGCCAGAGGGAGAGAGAGTGAGGGAGAGAGCGGGGGAGGGAGACAGTTACAAAAAGAGAGAGGGAGAGAGAGAGGGAGACAGACAGAGTGAGTGAGAACCCCCCCCAGCATCACCCTTAGGTAGTTTGGGCTCGCTACGCTACGTTCGCTCGCTACACTGCCTTACTGTGTCCCAAAATGATGCACCTCCAAAAAGTGTGTCCCCAACATAAAAAGTTTGGAAAGCTGTGGTCTAGAGTGACATTTAACCTTATGGGCGTGAAACCTTCCGCCCCTCCTTGTGCCCGCAAATCAGTAACAGTTATTAAAATCTTTGGCCCCCCTATCGCTATAAATGCCAGAGAAGAATTTTCTCCAAGCCTCTTCATCTATAGCCACTTCTATCCTGGGTCCATCATTGTTTGCAAAGAAAGGAGCATTTACTGCTAGATGGGCCAAACTCTGGACTATAACAGTCTCACATTAGGGTGCTGGCAAATAGCACTAACAGAAGGTGCCAAGGAGAGATCTGCCTTATCCACTCTACTACTTCCGATAATTCTGATGCCGGACTCTGTCATCTTTGAGTTTTAACCTGCCTGAGGTGCCAATCCAGTTGCTGGGCCTTGGAAGTGGTTTCTGCAGCTGTTTTACTTCAAAATTGACACAGTGACAAGGTTATGCCGATCAGAAACGACGCAATGCCCTTTGTTCCGACCCACTGTTGATCCAAGAACAACCTTGCATGGCTCGATGGTGATGTGGGGACCGATTTAGAGGCTCAACTACACCGCTTCACCCTATTGCGTGAATTGGAAACAACGCATCGAATCATTGACGCTGACATTTGCTTCATCCAAGGTACTTTTTTAAGCGGGCTCTGCATGGGTCGTGTAGCCAGACTGCCCTCTATCATGGTTGGCCTGAACTGTGGATTTGCCCTGGTCCAGAGCAACCACAAATAACCCCTTAGCGCTATTGACTTCTAAGCACTACTTTTTGCTTTATTCTTTAAAACATCATAATTCTGGTTCTACTTATTGGATTTGTGTTGTTTTAATATTGTTTTAGTCATAATATGATTCTCTATTTTTCTAAACCTGTGTGGAGTATTTTTGTGGTGTTTTCATTGTGTTTGTGTGTGTGTGTTGCACAAATCCTTTACTCATTGCCTCTTTAAATAAGCCTGACTGCTATGTGCCAAGCTACCAGAGGGCGAGCACAGGTTATCTTTTAGTGTGTGTCTAACTTTCCCTGAATGGTATTGTGTTCCCTACTTGGACAAGGTGCATACCTCTGCCAATTAGAGACCCAATTTCTAACAATTGTTTTAACTTTGATCCAGGAGAGTGAATTTTCTGATTGAAAGATATCAGTCCCTATTTCAGGGTTTGACACCAAGTTCAATATATCACCTGTTGAGATGTCTGGCCTGCTAATAGTAACCTTCTAGAAGGCAATTGAAACTTGTGTCTGTCCTTACTCCAGTTTAATGGCTGCAACAGTCACAGGAAGTTGGATTTTGCCAACTAGTTCTCTTGAAAAGAAACCCTAATCTGGCTGAAAGGCCTGAATCATAATGCTAGGGGGAAGTGCCAAGAGTATTTTTAAGCTGAGGCTTTCTAGATTTTCCCAGTTTACACTGGAGCCATCGGCCAGTAGCTCTGCACCATAAAGTACTTGAGGAACTATTTTCCCTAAGATGACTTTCTTTAAAGGCTCAAAAGAAAAGCCACCATGTCAGTAATTAAACAGTTTAAGGGCACTAGCAGTAGCTAAAATTTACGATTACTTTAGAGCCATTTATTTGTCCCAACAGAGAATATATGAAAAATGAAGACCTAAATATTTATAGGCACTTTTGTTCCAACTGGGTTTCTTTAAAAAATTAAATACACTTTTTACCCTTCTTTGTAAAGATCAACCTTAAAGTGTTTTTCCTTTCCAAACTGGTAGGGACATAATCCGGTTATAAAAATATTCGCATGTATAAGACTAGTGTGTTGAATGAGACATAATTTGTCTCTGACAAAAGACTCTTAATTTATTTTATGGTGCAAAGAGGCAAGTAATCTTGGTGTGCTCTACCCAGCTGCTTTAGATCACATGTGAGGAAGAAAGCCCTTCAGACTCTTGCCACTCACAATCTTAGCTTTATAACGAAGTACCTAATTGTGAGGATGTCAAGCATCTTTTTGGTCTTCATCCCCTATATCCAGTTAGAATGGAGACTCCCGTAAACCTTTATGAAAAGCATGATTTGCCATATGTTTCACCTAACATTCCAAATGTAAGCAAAAATCTATTTGTAAGGAGTACATTTGCATGTAGACAAAAAACCAAGATCTGTGGGAATAGATATGAAAAGTCATTTTTTTAATTACCTAAATGATTTACGCTTTACGTGTCTTGAAATGTACCCTAAGGCTCAGTTAAAGGCATATATCATTTTTTGTATACATGTAGATTTTATTACTATAGAATTCTCAGAACTATCATAGCCTTATTGATTTGTACTATGTAGTCCTTATCAATATGTCTCTGGAAATAGAAATAATCTATTAAAGTGAGAAACTCAATAATAAAATAAGGAATTTGAGTGAAGTGATCCACCTTTCATTTTATTATTAAGTATTTATGTATATGTATTATTCAACAATTAGTGCACGTTATGATCCAGACAAAGCAAATACAGAATATGGGGCCCATTAGCATGTTGGGCGGATTGCCACTGCCCGACATTTGTGCCCGCCCGCATGTAAATTCCCCCCACCATATTACTATGGTGGGGGGACCCCAGTGGACGGAAAGACTGTCCACCGGTTTTCCGCTGGTAGGCAATCCGCCTACCGGGTGGAAAAGCTGTTAATATTGTGGCAGTGTCTGGTCTCCATATTAGTATGCAGGCGGGGACATACCTTTCTGTGACAGCAACGCCGCCATGAAAAGGCATGCGGTCTTCGACATTGGGGGCCCGTAGCGGGTCCCCAAGGATTCGTGGGGGTGCACATGGGGGGTACCTATGGTACACCCCTGCATTTCAATGTACAAAGTGGAAGACACCGCGCGGTGTCTGTCACGTTGTGCATTGAAAGGCACAACTTGCTTTTGTGTCATTGCGACAGGCGGTGAATTCAGCACCGCCCACCGCAATATTATAAATGTGGGATGCACCTGCCAGTGTGGCGGGCGCATCCTAATTGTAGGTGCAGGACCACCACAAGCATTGTGGGTGTTCCAGTTTCCAGGGGGTATGGATACTAATGACCCCCTATATGTTTAGTAAAGGACTACAAGTCAATTGAATGAACTACCTTAAACTTATAATATAAATTTAGGATGCAGTATAACTCAGACGATATTCATCCTCCCAAATAAATACACTTGCATTATATCCCAAATCCTGAAAGACCCAAAGTGATCTAATCGTAAACTGTGTGAGGTGAGTTACATGTTCTCAACTGTTCCTAAATGATAAAAGATAATGGGCTCTTAAAATATGCCTGCTGGGACAATGCAAGTGCTTAAATATAAAGAAGTAAATTTGAATAAAAGCCATGTGTCTACATTTTAGGTTCGCTTTCCAGTCCACCACTGCAGAAGCTGTCAACATTATCTTTGACAACTTAAAGACATCCTGCTAATGGGATGTCTGACACTATGCTCATTTATTTGTCTGACAAAGGTATTAGTATGAACCATTGAATAGCACTGTTTTGCAACTTGAGTCTTGCAAAATGATGTGTCCCTGACTAGTTGGAAATTAGTACACATCAGACCAAAATAAGTAATCCACATGTGATCTCAGAAGTCAAATGAGTTTTTTTTACCAGAGCTACATTATCAACCATCTTGAAGATTTTTAAATTTACCATAACCTCTCAGCTGCATAATTGGTCTGTCTGGGCTCCAACATCATTCTGTACCACCTGCATTTGGTGTTTAGCTTCTAGCATAAAACAACTGCCACTATAGCGATTACTGATAATTACTGCTCATTGGCATTCAAGGTTATGAGATCCTGACATCACTTGATCAATTGGTGGCATTTAAGATCTTAGTTAAAAGCTTTCTCCAGCTCTAGGTGACTAATGTATTCAATCTAGATTACAGATTAGTTGAGTCCTAAACACATAATTTAGCAATGTAATCCTTGGCAGGTGTTCATTCAACCCCACTCAAGTTCTTGTAATTCACAGAGCTCTCAAAGGATACATTCCCTTCATTGCATTGTTCAATGTCTATATGCACTCAATTGCTGCATATATAATTTGAACAATTGGGTGCAAGTATTCTGAGGCCCATCTAAGGTAATATATAGCATTTTACAGAATAGTGTGGGGGGTGCTTAGAGATACATTTCACAGTTTTTACCTTCACATCAAAGATATTTATTATGGCTTTACCAGGTCATGTCAATATCAACTTGGCTAAATGGCTCACTCTTGAATTTCGAAGAGCAATTTTCTGACTTGAGTTTGCTCTTTCTACACTGTTGCTCAGGACAAATTGACTGAAAAACAACAAATACATTAGGGTTAGTCAGGGCTGTTGGACACTTACATTTTGGTTACTCAGGGCTTTTGGACACTTCCTTATTGCAGATGTAACTGTGTCTACAACTTTGTGAAGGAGGAAATTGACTCCTTTGGGAAACAGGCGACTAGAATCTTGAGAACAACTTGATCTGACGCCGTCTGCTGTGCCCCGGGATAGGTGGCAATTTCTCCCTGAGATTGATTTAATCATTCCATCCATCACTTTGTTATTTGATGCCCTAAGTGTGGCAGGTATGTCTAGACGTGAGTCCCTTGCTAATTGTGCCACTGGAATCAAGCTATACCTGATCGATGAACACCGGGGCAACACCAGTCCTGGGTTGCTTGTATTACAGTTCAGGAGTGGGCCTGGCCTGGCAGTCCATGCTGGACTGTTCAAATGAGGAGCAGGGTCAAGGCTGATTTGCAAAGGGCTAGGTTCAAACCGTGGTGGCATGGTAGGCGATAAACAATGGATTGGGATGTGGCCTGAGGAAGGGACTGACAAATGCCGTCTTGAAAGTGGAACGCGACCATTTGGCGCAGGTTCCTGTACTGAAGGTGGTTGTAGGTACGCTTGACACAAGTAACCACCTCATTTGGTGTGAAAAGGACTGAGGTGAGGATTGGTGCCCCAACAGCCCTGACAAACTTGCCTTGATGGTTTGGCGAAGAAACAAGTTGGCCTTTGGCAAAAGAAAGTGGCCAGATACATGTCTGCTTTTTAAATTGAGGACGCTCACAACATTGAATAACGATGGTGTTGTATGTGAGTGATACCTCATTTTTAATTCATTGAGAACTTTGTTCTCTTTGCACAGTTGGGGATGATTGAATACTGAGTGAATTACGAAGCCTCAGTGTTGTCAATCACACACTTTTTATGTTGTTTTGATCATCCACACCAGTGGAATTAAAGCACACACCTCTTTTCCTTTCTCTTTCTCTTTTTTGTTAAGGTTAAGAAAGCAACCAATGATGATAACGTGGCAAACTGGATAGTACCATCCAGTAGCCCTGTGGGTTTGCGCATGTGAGGTGCTTCCTAACCGATCTCACATTTTTCATTTTTATTTTGAGGAATTTGATACAGACATTATTGCAAAATGTTCTTACCAAAGTGGCCGCCACCGCAAACGCGATCGCGGGGCCGCAGTGGGGGAAGACTACAGCTCCCAGACTCCTTTGCGGACACGCCCACTTCCGGGAATCACCGCGCACGGAGGCGCACAAAGCCGAGCAGCTCCCACTGAGGAGCGGGGGACATTGCAGCGGACACTCACCTGTTGGAGGGTGGTTTGGCCACTCGTGCAGCACCAATCGTCTGGGGCCCTGACGCTGTCGGTCTTCCCTGCCGCCACCGCAAACTCGATCGCGGGGCCGCAGTGGGGGAAGACTACAGCTCCCAGACTCCTTTGCGGACACGCCCACTTCCGGGAATCACCGCGCACGGAGGCGCACAAAGCCGAGCAGCTCCCTCCGCGTCGCGGACGCGCGTAGACATCGCCGGGCTGAGCCCGGGCAAAGGGCGGGCCCTCTGTGGGCCTCCGAGGCCAGAGGAGGTCGGGTCGGGTCATTCCTCTTGGCTGTTCTCTAGGGACTAAAGACATGAACTAAGGTATGCCTAACTAGAGACCAACTATTCAGAGCCTACCAACGAATGCTCCTGTTTATTTTTTCCGTAGCCCCTTAGTCTTCCTTAGTCTTTGTAGATATCCATTGGCCTCACACAAGGTGTGTGCAGTTGGGTCATTAGCTTGTCGCATTATGACCTCTAAAGGATCAGCCAAACAATCTGCCTCGCAAGGAGGGTCACTTAAGGGGACACTTGACCTTTATTTAACTAGGGTAACATCGGCTTTTGAGTCAATAGAACTAGCCTCCCTAAAGACACGATAGGTAGCAAACGATCCCCTCCAATCCTAATTGACTCGCCCAACTCTTTATTACGGAGGGAATTAAACGCTATTTGCAAAACCAGGTATATCCCCATTGAACAGGGAATTGAACAATCCAGTCTCACAACATGCCCCATGGGTATTGGAAGCCCTCAGATTAGGAATTCGCATCAACCTAATAAAAGTCCACTGGAAATCCCAGTTGTAACAACAGACAAAATTACCACTCAGGGGTTAGTACATCCTTATGTTCCCAGGGGAAACCATCAAAATACCGAAAAACAACCTTAAACCCCTCTTTGGTTACCGCCACCACCACCCCCGAGACACCTAAAGTGGGTCAAATACTGGAAACCCCTATATCCCTTTTACCATCTATTTTGTTGGCCCACTTTGAAGATTTGGTAAAAATTCTATTATCCCCGCTTATCGAAAGGTTAGAGAGAATTGGGGAAAAGCTCTCAACAATAGACAACAATACGAAGCCAACAAAGTCAAACAAGCAATCTCAGAGAATTGCTGCCTCAAAAATCTCTGACACGACTGCACACAGCAAAATTGCCCAGAATAACCCTTTTGATCCTGTACTATCAGTTATTAAAAATAAGGAGGTAGCCAATGAACTGACAATGGCACATAGTTCTGTTCCCAGAGCTGGGCGGTCGAAAGTAGGTAAATGTTCTGTTGGGCTAGCCGGGAGTAATAGATCCATAAATTTACCACCAGAGGCAGCACCCTACGTATGTGTCCTCTCGGGAGTGCCCGTGCTTGCCACCGGGAAGATTGAAGGTCACCAGGATCTCAAAAACAAAGTCCAGTTTTGTCTGACAAAAAATAGACCACTTCCATCCAACATCAACGGGGAAATCCTAAATGTCAGAAGGGTGGGGTGGATAGGCTCCCGTCCTAAGAACATAGCGGGAGACCTGGTCATTGTCAACTTTCGGGACAACCTGGTTGTTCCTTATCTGCAAAGCTGGGAGCCACAAATAGGAGACGGGCCTATATCAACACTTGAACTGTGCGATTTCTACCCAAGAACTGCATACTCGCCAAGCACTAGGTGGAGCGTAGAGGGATACCACCAGGAGGGTAGGTGGGGTCCTGAACCAACTAGATATCAGCAGTTACCTCCCTATAACTACTAGAACCTACCCCTTGGTCCAGATATGTACTCTGATAGAACTAGGATATCACTCCTATCAACTTTGTATTGTTTGATTGTAAGGAAATCTGATGTATTTTTATTTAAAATTGCATTGTTATTTTAATGTAAATGAATTTTGTATTTTGTATGCTTTTATGGTTAATAATCTTAACCGAATAAAGTACTTACTGGTATTTATTTGGGATGTGGTTATTGACAATCTCTTTTTAAATTGGAGCAGCAAGGACTAATCAGTTCATGGATGTTTCAACTGAACTGTACGGGGAAAGTGTTTTCTAAAAGATATAATAACCCACAGGAGTCTAAAGATTTGTGACTGTCTGTCTGTCTCCAATTGTTGATGTGCTTGAATAGGAAACCACTTATTTCACGGGTATTGTCTCTTTCATCCGTCTGTCCAGAGGCAGCCACTGCAAGAACATCAGAAATGGAAAAATGTGACGTCTTGCTCTTTTCATCACAAGTGTCTGAAGAATGGTGATAGTATAGATGAGTGTCTCTAACCTTTTCTGTAATAAGAGCTACTTATGTTCAATGAAAGTCATCCAGAGCTACTTATGTAATGATCTGATAGTGACCATTAATCCAAGATTGTCAGCAGTGTTCACAACATTGTATAAGGCAGAGTTGCTAGCAGTAAAGTAAAAAACACTATACATTTGGAATGCATCTACGTGGGCAGTACAAAACAGCCATAGCCGCAATCCCCGTGGCATCAAGGAAATAATGAATAATAAATCTCTCCAAGTGAAATAATAGCTTAACATTTTTCTCTGAACGTTTGCATGTGAGTTCTGAAAATACACATATTTTCATCTCAAATACATGCTTTTTGAATTTGGTATTCAAATAATAATACAGCCAAGCGAAAAGCTTCTATATTAGTAGGCTGGACTGCACACAGGAGAGCTACTCAAAGGATACTGGAAAGCTACTGAGAGCCCGCGCGCTTTTAGTTGGAGACACCTGGTGTTGAACACTGGAGGACATAGAAGGTGATGAAATCTATTTGACATTAGCTAAGAAGTCAGGCAGCTGTCTTGGGTTCCACTTGTCATAAGCAAAAGTCAATTCTAAGGCAATTTTCCGAATGGTAAATTTGGAATAATGGTCAAGTGGAAAGCTTTGGTTAATAGAATCTAAAGCCACAGATTCAGCTACCTGGATTAAAGCTTTGAGTCTATTACAATACAGCTCCATCCTCAAATCAGAGATAACTATGGATTGTAGATAATAATACAAGATTGTCTAACTTTTTGTGAAATTCCAAAACAATGTTTTGGAAAATACGAAAGGTTTAAAGAAATCATATTCTTAAAATTTAAATTAAAAAAAGTAATTGGTATCTATATAGAACAGAATTGAAAAAGCCAACAGGCCTCGCTTGTCACACCAGTGCACACACCCATCAGCTGTACCAATGTTTTTATCCAGACAGATACAAACTGTGTGCAGGCATGGTGACCATCTTGGAATAAAGTTTCGTAAAGCAAAAGAAACAAAAATTCAAGATGGGTGCTGTTGGTTTGCATACCAAGGTATGGGTGGAAAACGAAGTTGGAGCAGGTAGAGTCACTGACAGGCAGAGAAAATACTCCGTTATTCACTGGAATGCACAAGCCTGATCCAATCAGTAGAAGAATACAACTCATCAAATCTAAACATGATGAAAGTAAACAGCTCCTTGGGTAAGACATGCACAAGTGTAAGGAGGAAAGCCATTGAGTCAGAAGTAGGAAACCTACATTGGTGAGAAACATGTTGAATCATGAGCAATTAGAGGACACAAAGCTTACTCTAATTCTGTATTTGATACAATAGCTTTCTGTAGATCAGACCTAAAACAATGCACAAGCCATTGCAAAGAGATTTCCATTTGTAGACAAATAATGCCAAAATGACTATACAGTTTGCACCAGATCACTAAAAGTAATTTCTTCGATAATCTAAAGTTGATTCACAACTAGGGCCAGATTTGCTAAGGGCTTGTATTGCCCTTGTGTCAAACAAGGCAAAGTAAGCCCTTATGTGGGATTTACTAAACCTCACAAGTCCACCTTGAATTGCTATGCGTGGTTTGGTAAATCCAAATTAATGCAGGGCATCGCATTTCCCTGACTTGTTTTATCTTGCATCAGGGAGGCATTCCACATTTGGAGTGTGGGCATTACCATGCATCCACCCACGGATCTTGGCACATTCCTAAGAGTTGTCATCCAGAGAATGTGTCAAAATGGTACGTCTTCCAGACCCAGGTGTGACGAGGAGAACTATCTTAATTTCTTCTCATTACTTCCTTTTTGCATTCCGCATTACACATAGAGAAAGGAAAATCTCTTTAACAATTGATTTTGTGCTGGGAGGTATCCCTTCCTGCACAAAAACAATCCTTCTCATAAGGCAGGCACCCTTTCACCATGGAACAAATGTGCCTGCAGTGGCACTAGACATCCCACAGTGCGCCAGTGCAGGGAGAGAACTGAAATGCATCATATATTAGTAGAGAAGGCACATTTCTGCCCTGTCACACAGTGCAGAGCTGGACGTTGTCTTGCTGTGTTGTGTTGTGTTGTGTTGTGTGACTTCAATGTTATCTGCCCCTTAGCTTCTAAATAATTTTGGTCACTCTAGTCAATGTGACAAAACGAGTTACTCTAAAATTCTCAGTGGTAAAAACTACCAGGCTTTAAAGTATTTCGTTGATTGTTGAAAGGAAGCAAAAAACAAATTTGTAAGTAAATCAATAATTTCTTAGAACATGAAAAAACAAAATGAAACCTCAGCCAAGTGCAGCTAATGAGCTGCAGTGCAATGTTTGCAACACTCCATTTTATGAATCCATTAAAGTAATCTGACTGCTGCTATACATCTAAGCTAACATAATAGAACATATCAGTAGAGATTCATGCTCGGTGCAGTGCTGTGAATATATCGATTTATTTGTAATGAATCTCTCAGAAGGGTTTCATGTATCTAACAGAATATCGCTCCTAGAAAGGCATGAAACATTTTAACATGTTCTAAAATACTGCAATCTATTCAGAGGTTGCTGATTTTTCACACTTTCTAACCAATGTCAAAGCAATAGTTTCCTTCAGCACACATTTCTCGAAATATTGTTTGTTGACATGTTGTAGGCAATGTGAAACTTATTTTTCCCCTTTAATCCAACCCTGGACAAAAGGAATCATTGACCTAGTCACACCTGGATGCTGTACTTGCAGTGGCGGCCGCTAGCAGGTGAAATCGGTGTGGTTGCACAGGGGAAAATATTAAATATAAACAAAACTAACCTGAAGCCTGACAACCACCGCCGCACCACGTCTTCTGTTCAGATAATGTTCACACAGGCTTCCAGAGTCCCCTGCTCCAATCCAGATGGTACTCTCATGCGGCATGAGAGAAGCGAAGGACTTGGGTGGGGATTGGGCGGAGCAGGCTGGTTCTAATCTCCAGCAGGGAGTGGGAGCCTTTGCTCCTGAACCCTGCTGAGATCTCCAAGCAATAGCTTGGAGATATCCAAGTGTGCATGTTGGTTTGGCCGACCCAACCCCCTGTTTAAAAGGCTCCCTTGAGTCAGCAAGCTGATGTGCTTTGGAGATGCACCTGTGTGCCTGTGCGGAATCACTGACAAAATATCGAGTACCACAATGTCGAGGTACAAAAATATTGTGACAAAAATATTAAAGTCAAAAATATTGGTATCCTATCTACATCATGGTAAGTACAATAATTTTGAAGAAAAAAATTATCAATGTCTAAAATAGCGTTGTTAAAAATAACGTTTATTTCAATTGCTACAAAAATAATGTAAAATAAAGTAAATATTACATATAATTAAAAGAAACATAGTTAAAAATATTTAACAATGTTTAAAATCATAAGTAATGTATATAATGTTAAAATAAATTAAACATATACATATACATATAAAATGTAATACAGAAGAAGGAAAGTCGACACCTTAAGTATTTCGAAGGACGACAGCGGACCCAAATTTCAAAGGTGCATTTTTTATTTGTGCATGAAACCCCGCACCTCAGCCATGACGCGTTTTGGGCCTCGTTGGCCTAAAATATAATATATATAATATAATATATGTCTACTTACTTAATAATATTTTAATAACTTATAAATTGTTAAAAACTTTTTATAAATTATAAATACAAATATACACATATGAAAATAATATAAATAAATAAATATATATAACAAAAAATAAACTACAATATTTTGAAACTTTTTAAAATACATTTTACACAAAATTAACTAAAAGAATACAGAAAAATATTGGATAGCGGAGGGAATAAAATTACTATTCCAGCTCCGAGAGTGCAACAGAAGGGAAAGTGTTGGATAGCGTAGGGGTAAAAATAACAATGTCAACTCCAGAGAGTGCAACATTAGGGAAAGTGTTGGATAGCGTAGGGGTAAAAATTACTATTCCCACTCCAGAGAGTGCAACAGTAGGGAAAGTGTTTGATAGCGTAGAGGTGAAAATTGCTATTCCCACCACAGTAAGTGCAACAGTAGGGAAAGTGTTGGATAGGCTAGGGGTAAACATTACTATTCCCACTCTAGGGAGTACAACAGTAGGGAAAGTGTTGTAAGTGAAGGGGTTAAAATTACTATTCCCACTCCAATTATTTTTTAGCAATTAATAATTAATTAACAATACATTAATTATGAATACCAATACACATTAAGTAGTAATTACTTAATTATAATAAAATACTTCCCACCCTATTCTTCAATAAAAACACAATCCACTCCCAAACTAAATTAACACAATTAATATATTTATCAATTAATCAATTAATACAAATTGTTTACCAATTTACAAGTAATAAACAATAAATTAATTATCAATACCAAAATGAAATGAATTAATTAATTTATTATAATTAATTTACTTCCCACCCTATTCCCCTATAAACCCACAACCCGCTCCAATAAAAAAACTAACACAATAAATATAATTTTCAATGTATCAATTAATAGAAATGAATCACCAATTAATAATTAATTAACAATAAATTAATTATCAATCACAATAAATAAAAATGTATCATTTCTTTATTACAATTAAATTACATCACACCCTATTCCCCTATAAACTCACAACCTGCTTCGGAACTAAAATGCAAAATTTAATTCAAAATAATTAATAATTTCTAAAAATTAAGATTTAATTAACTATAAATAAATTACTTCCCTCCCTAATCCCCCAATAAACCCACAACCTGCTATGATACTAAAACGCAAATTAACTAAGGGTGGGCGTCAAATTCCGTTCCCCTCGTGGAATTTGTGATATTTTGACAATTTTGCGTTCCACGGAGAGCGCAAAAATGCCAACATTTCCACGATTCGCAGTGTAGTTGAGATTTTTTTATTATGCGCTTTGAAAATGCGTTCTCGCGCACACGGTCGCCTTACCAGGATCCCCGTGTTCGCCGATGAGTTTTACGATCCATTTGCGTGCGTCACAAGATGTTGGTAGCTGGTCCTGCTATCCAACGAGAGTGCGCGATCACGTCATTCGCCTCGCCATCAGGCAACGTGAGAGTCTGAGATCGCGAACACGTCATTCTCCACCGCGAGAGAGGGCGTAAGGTTGCAAGCATGTCAATCTGCACCGCGACAGAGAGCATGAGATCGCGAACACTTTATTTGCACGCGCCACCGACATCCGGCGGAAGTGTGGTGAAGCTCGCGATCTCGAACACACCAAATTTTCAATCTGGAGAAGAATATTATCTCTAGCAGCATAAAACCTTCTGTAAATGATGATTTGGATGAAAAAACTTCTCAGTTTGACATTTGGCTGTCCTTTTTTGTGCAAAGAGTCCTTTTAAACAACAAAAATACTTTTTGGGGGTAGAGGGAGGAAGCGCCACAGAGTATCAAACTTCCTGTTACTGTCCAGCAGGCTCCTCCCAGTGCTTTGTCCATCTCCTGTCCATTCTGCCTTTGGATTTTGCTGCATCATTATCATTGGATTTGAGGACTTTTGAATCTGATATTTTACAAGTAAGTTGGTGTTGTGTCTGTTTGATGGGGGGCATTGCAGTTTCTGCAACTACAATGTTGGTACTTATCATTCTTTTTTTTTTAAATTGTTGTGGGTAGCCAGTAGGCCCAGAGTTAGTCATGGGTGGGTGCATGGTGAAGCAACTGTTCCTTTGGTGTGTATTGAATGTATTTCAAACATCATTTAGGGCATGGATGACATTGGATTGAGTTGGAAAATGTGTTCTTTGGGGGTTATTTCTGTTTTTGGGTGTGTGTTAAAGAAATGCCTTTGTTGTGTGTGTCTGGTGTGTTGGTGTGCACTCTGCAGACCTTGTTTTGCCCTGTGGATTTTCGTTTTTGCATGTTATTGCATTAAAAAGGCAAAGCAGTGTGGTTTAGCATGCATCCTTTGCCTGGCTTTTATAGGCCTTTTGTCAGTTCATTGTTTCCCAAGCCTCCTGCTTGTTGCTTGTGATTTGTGAGTGTCCATGTGACTGGTCGCCTTTTCTAGTGGGAGTTATTAGTGTGCTCCTTTTGCCATATAGGCCTGCATGGTTTTCCTATTGGCTCACCACATCCATCCATCCCCTTTGCCAGCAGCAGCTCCTTGAATGATGTGATGGTCAAAACATTTAATGCCAAACATGGTCCACTCCACTTCCATTACACTTGTATTTTGGTTGATGTTCTTATTCTTTTCTATCCTTCCTGAGAGTGTAGTGGGTACCCAGTAGTATACCATAGCCCTTGTAGACAAAGTCACACAAATGGCTACACTATATATTTTATTTGTTTGTTTGTACTAGTAGTAATTGAACCACAGCAACAAATTTCACTGATGTTCTTCTCCTGACTTATTTGCTTTTAGGTGCAGAAAAAGACAGAGGAGGAGGTATCAACATCACCCGTTGTACTGTCAGACAGAAATCCTGCTGCACACCATATCACGTCCATGTGTGACCACAGACATCTCTGCAGCCTGTGCACCTGCGTCCTGCCAGACATCTGAAGAAGATGGCCCCAAAGAAAGGTACCAGGTCCTCCATTACCAAGAAAGTTGCCGGTGAGAAGAAGAAGGAACAGAAAAAGGAAGTGGCACTTACCACGACTGGTGTGCCGGCCAATGTGTTTTTTTGGGACCCAAAAAATTACGCCTGCAGTAGGGTTGTCTGGGAACCAAGCTGGGAGCACCACCTGCGCACCAGCGGGCCAACCCCACCAATCTAGGCCCAAGCCTACTAACGAACCGCGATGATGAAATGTCATTATTTCAAAGTAGTACACAATCAACGCAGGCGGAAACTCAGCAGATAAGTGTGCAGCAGCAGGTGCAGCCACAAGTACAGCAGGAGCCACAACAACAGCAGCAGCCACAACAACAGCACACAATAGTAGTTGTTCCTCCTGAAGTAGGGGCATTTCAGGAAATCGTGCTTCCTGCAGACAAAGTAGAGCAAACCACTGTTTCAGAAGATCCATTGTCTTCCAGACCCCCAGCAAGGAAAAGGAGGGTTAGTCCATCATCTTCTTCTTCAAGCCCCGCTTCTGATGATTGAGATGCAACTTGGAAGCCACCAGCTCAGTCTGAGAGCGATGCACGGCACAAGACAAGGCTAATAAAAAGGAAGGTTCCAGAAAGCCTTAGAGTTATGGAGGTAGATGTACAAGAGGGGGATTATGATGATGATGAGCCAATCATCATGAACATCACTCCTAGCCAAAAGGAGATGGAGACCAACATTATTACCATATCAAAAATGGCTGCGAGGGATGTAGCACGGATACCACCAACACAGGTAACACCACCACGACCTCCGGCTTCCATATTTACATTTGCAAAGGCCCTGCAGGGACCTACATCCAGCTCAACCACCACCTCAGTAGGTAGTGGTAGAAGTCACAGTGTAGCTGAACAGAGTCACATTCCAAGCACACCCTCCAGTTCATCTGCTATTGAAAATGGCACATCCAGCAGCGCCAGAAAGTTCTCCTCCCCACTTTGGGACTTCTTTTCGGTTAGCTGTAAGGAGTATGCTCAAATTGTCGACATGCTGTTAGGCGGGGTAAGCTTGGTACAAACTATGGTACCAGAGGTCAAACAAGTCATCTCAAAATACACCACACTATCATGTGGGAGTCTCATCTACTTCCCTTGGAACAAAGTAAAACTCAACCCATTGTTGTTCGGCATGAAGAATCAGGGAACAATATTATCGCGGAGGAAGGTGAACAAGAGGGAGACATTTCTAGCCCTTTCCCCAGTAGTGTAATGGTACCGTCCACATCCTCAGCAACATCTTAGTGGCACCACAATAAGAGCAATAATCAGAGTCAGGCTGAGACACTAAGGCGACCGAGAACTGCAATAAAACAAAGTGCGTCGTTAAAGAAAACAACTGCACCACAAAGGAAAATAATCCAGCCTACCATTGAGAGCATGCTTAGGTTGGAGGGGCAGTACCAATGCAACCACCCAACGGCACGGTTGTACAATGTGAAGCTGGCTAAAAGGTTAGCGCTGGACCTTCAGCCTTTTTCATTTGAGTAAGGGGTGGGTTTCCTTGAATTTGTGTCAGCCATCTGCCCTAAATAGAAGGTTTCCGGCCGGTCCTATTTCGCAAGAGTTGCTGTTCCAGTACTACATCATGATGTGCTGGAATTGGTTGGACATGCTTTGCAGCAGAGTGCTGTTCACAATATCCACCTGACATCAGACCTGTGCACCAGTTGCCAAGCCACCGATTACATGTGGGTCTCTTTTGTGGGGGGTAGAGATAAGCTATCTGAAGTAGGTGCTGTTGACACAGCTGAGATTTTTAAAGCTACTCGGAAACATGCAACTGTATCCATATTCGCCATGGAGAAATCTCATATTGCTGTAAACATATTGGAAGCGTTTCACAGCAAGGTTTTTGAATGGCTGCGCCCAAGAGGGTTTAAGATTGGTTTTGTTTCCACAGATAATGGCAGTAATGTACATAAGGCCATGGAGCTTGGTTACTATTTCAGGGTTCCGTGTTTGGCGCACTGCATCAAAATTATAGTTCAAGACTTTCTGAAAAAAGAAGCCATAGTCAGCAACATACTGACCACCTGCCGAAGAATATGCACTGATTTCAGCCATTCTGTTAAAGCTCGGAAGCAGCTGAGGATCATTCAACATGGCTATAGAATGTCAGTCAAAGCGCTCATCCAGGAGGTGGCAATACATTGGTACTCAAATTATTACACGCTTGACCATTTGTTTGAGCCGTACAGGCCAATTAATGAATATGTCATGTGAAGAGGGGATGCTACTGTGAAAGGCATGACCCTTCAGATGGACCAATGGTGCCTAGTTAAATGCCTGACTGAGATGATTCTTCCTTTTGAGGTCTTCACACGTGAAGTCAGAAAGGAGGACTGTACTATGGGCCAAGCTATCCCATTGTTGCAAAGGCTAGAGCATCAGCTGAAGGTGGTGTCTGAAGCATACAAAGGTGTAGAGGAAAATAAAGAAGCATATGAGTTGGTGGAGAGCTTAGCCAGTCACTTAGCCGAAAATACAAGGGTGCAAAATAAGATTTTGTTACAAGAACATTACATTTGTGCAACAATTCTGGATCCACAGACAAAATGGGCACTGAAGACATTAATTCTTTTTTCAGAAATGGATGTTGCCCGGTACAAAACTTGAATAGCTGAGTCAGCGAGTAAGTTGGAAAATGAACGGCTGCTAATTAAAAGCCTGCTAGATAAACCCACAACAAGTACTGCAGCAGGGCATCCGGCGTAAAGTTCAATTTTGGAGCCTGAGGGCAGTGCGTTTGGCTCAAAACACTCCCCAACACTATTGACAACAGCAAGAACATTAGGCCCAGTAAAATCGTTAAACGATTGGTATTTACAGCAAGGCTTTGGGAAGTCCAGTGCTGATGCAAAGAGAAAAGAGCCCGAAAAAAGTTTAGCATACCTGAACATTGAGCAGATGGTCCAGCCTATCTGGACGACCCAACAGAGGTGAACATTGATCAAAACCAATTGTGGTATTGGTATGGGAAAAGGGGCCAATGGCCATTGCTCAGCAGGCTAGCGATAAACTATCTGGCTTGCCCTGTCACTAGTGTCTCTTCTGTATGTGTTTTCAGTGCTGCTGGTTCTATTGTAACAGTGAGAAGGACCAGTCTCTCACCCAAGAATGTGGAGAGGTTAACCATGATCAAAATGAATCAGCACTTTATATCGCCGAATTACACAATACATGAATCAAGGGAGGAAGATAAGGACAGTGGCTCAGGTGACAGAAGTAGTGTGTTAGATGATGATTACCTACTTTTGGTTGAACCCCCAGAGATGAGGATGAGCTATACTTCCCTGACAATTAGGCTTGCACTTCTTACTGTCTTCCTCCCTTATTTTCTTTTATTTGTGTGTCTGTCTCTCTGGTTAGAAACTTTGAATCACAACAAATCCATCACCACCACCTTCTACTCTTTTTATTGCCATATACGAGTTTCAGCTGTCTGCATTTAACAGTACACTCCTCCAAATCCTGCTCCTCCATCCTCCTGAATCTCCCTAAATCCATTGCCCTCAAGTCAGATGATGATTGGTTGATGCAAAATATGAGAAAAAAGAAAATCTTTCCTAGTCCCTCCAAAAGAAGTGGAACATGATGATGACTACTATAGCTATCCTCCTTTCTGATCCAAGAGAGACTGCCCATTAAATAAAGATGAGAAGGAAAAGGTAATGAATGATGCCATGCATTGGACGCTGACTGAGTGATTTTGTTGTTTGTTGTGCATGAAGTTACTTAATTGTGTACTATATGTAATAATCTACACACTAAAAGTAACTCAAGGCAATTTTTCCCTTCTGGCATTTTTAAGAACAAATTTGTACTTCTACTGCAGGCCGATACATTGCATTTTGAATATAGGAAGGGGACTCAATCTGTATACTTCACACTGAGCAGGACAACACCATGATGATGATGGCGATAGGGACGGCCCATTCACTTAAGATGAGAAGGAACAGGTAATGAATGGCATGCATTGGACACCGACTCTGAGTGATTGGTGTTTGTGTTTCTGTTGTTTGTTGTGCATGAAGTGAAGTCAAAGTGTACTAGTATTTACACTACACACTAACAGTGACTCAAGTCAATATTTCCACTCTTGTTGTTTAATAACAAAATTGTACTTCAACTGCAGGCCGATCCATTGCATTTTTGAATATGGAATCTGGACTCACTCGGTGCACTGCAGACTGAGTTGAACAACACCATCATGTTGACCACAGCGACATAGTACTTTCACAGTCACTCAGTACAAGGATCGGAGAAGATTGATGGAATAAGTCAGGGCATTTCACGAGTGGCATAAAAGGTAAACAAGTCAACAACAACCACAGCAGACCTAAATGTCGTAGCGGTGGAGTTGAGTGTAGCGGTGGTTTGACTGCGGTGTATTGGTTGAATCACTTAAATTGTAACATGCTATGTTGCTGGTTATGTGCTTTGTCCAACTCTTTCAAAAAATGTACGTTAAAAGGAGAATGTGCAAAGGGTGCCATCACGTGGGCCTGCTCTGTCCTGTTGTTGTTATAGGTTAATGCTGGAAACAGAGTAGAGATGATGCATCCATGCCGCCTCGGAAAGTGTTCTTGTTGCACTACACCATAACTTGTGCATTTTTTTCAACTTGGTTTCTCAATATCCTTTTTGTTCTTCCATCTACAATTACAGGCCGGGCCTTACCTTGTGCTATACTTGGGAAATCAATGCACACTTACCTTGCCAATGAATCTACATGTGCCAGGCAGGCACCGGCGTCACCCAAGATTGATGGACGGAGCATCCACGGAAGGGACGACGTAGAGGAATGCCGAGAAGCAACTCCTTATTTTGACCAGGATAACACAGTAACAGTATCAACTTTCATCATCTTTAAAATAATTCAATTCATTTTTTTGTCTACAATCATTACAACAGTGTGTTCTTGTTGTTATTATTATCATTATGTTTGCTCTCTGTTTATAAGTCATCCCTACAGATACTTTAAAATTTTCGTTGCTATCTGTAAAAGTAAGCCTGGTCCAAACTGTATGTAATCCGGGTCTCCTTATCATCATCATGCATGCATTTCCCTTTTCTCCTTTAACATATTGATATGGATATGGTAGTCTACAAAGTTGTTTGTCCATGCGTACTGTTTTTCAGTGCACGGGTACCTCCATGGGTAGTACCTTTGCTCCCAGTGTGGCAGGGTTGTACGTGGCGGTCTTTGAAGCCAAACATATCTTACCATCAAATGGACCATTTTACTCATCCATATTGTTATGGAGACGTTACATCGACGATGTTCTGTTGCTATGTGAGGGTAGTGACAACGATCTCGAGAACTTCCTAACCTGGATCAACACATTGGATCACAACTTGAAGTTCACACACACCGTAAGCAAAGCAGACATTGTCTTCCTTGATGTGATCATTACTTTGAATGGTACTTGCCACTCAACTAAAACGCACTACAAACCCACAGCCAAAAACAATCTGCTGGAGTTTACCAGTTTTCATCCTCGCCCCCTGAAAGAAAACCTACCGTATGGACAATACCTGAGGCTTAGGCGCAATTGCAGTGACGTGCATGAATTTGACACAATCTGCTGAACTCACAGTAAAATTGCAAAATAGAGGATACCCACAAGCTATTTTGAACAAAGGCTACAAGAGAGCGCGTAACCAACCACGTGAGGTGCTCCTAGAAGATAAAATTATCACTCCGGTTTAAATTCCTCTCACTTGTGTGACCACATATAACAGTCTTTCTAACTTCATGAAGAAAACTGTTAACAAACATTGGAGAATCATTACAAGTGCAAAAAAAGACATGGGAAAAACCTTTGTTTTCCTTTAAAAAGGGCCGCAGTTTGAAAGATGCGCTAGTACATACACGCCCCAAAGAAAAAACACCATCTGGAGCGCGCTCAGTGACGGATTCCTGGGGTTTGCCCAAAATAACTGGGCACTTCCCTTGTTCAGACTGCAGCGTGTGTCATCTGACGACACCATCAAAGACCCTAACACTAGAACAAGGAAAAGTGTGGACGCAAAAGGTACACACGAACTGCAATTCACTAAATGTAATATACATCATCACCTGCCCTTGCGACCTACGATACGTTGGGATGACCACACGAAAAGTTAAGCAACGCATCTGTGAGGACAGGAGCAATATCAGGTGTAAAAAGACAACAACAAAAATGAGTAGACACTTCCTTGATAACAACCACACCACCAATGACCTACGGTGGACAGTGATTGAACAAATCAATGGGAGCAACAACATCACTAAACGACTTTTTGAAAAAGAGCAACGGTGGGTCTACCGTCTAGGGACCCACCTTACTGGGTTAAATGATGGAACTCAGTACTTAATTGACTTGCTCTTAGTGTCAATCTGTTTATTGCTAATAGTATCTGAAACATTCTACACGGAACAATCTAATGTCTATGTTAATGCACTCTCATAAATAAAATGATATGTTCTCGAGTGGCTTTACTAATTCCTCCCCAGTACCATTGAGACTCAGTTGATAAAGCCACATGACTAGCACTGTCAATGACATTTCATCCTTGTCAGCAGAACGCTCATTTTCACATAACCAGCATTGTCAAGGATATCACATCCTGGTCTACAGAGCATTCTATGTCATCTAAGAATTTTCCCTCCGTGCCCTATGTGCTTGGCACGAGGCTGATTTTGACAGCGCTCCGCTGTGGCGCTGTCCGGTCCGCAGAGCTTGATGCTCGGTTCCGCTGTTGGTTTCAATAAAGTTCTCAAATTCTGAACTCAGCTCATGCAACAATCCTTGCCGCCCCACGTGACTTACGTCCTAGCCGTCCCACGTGACTTACGGCATCATTGCAAACAGCGAGACCTAGCGAGTGGCCTACTTGCACCGTCATACCCAGCAAACTTCGGAAATTGGCTAAAGCATTCCTAGCACGCCCACCCACACTAACGACCACGCCCAGCCCGGAAACGAGTCGCTTAGCGCGGCTTGGATTTAATCTCCCTCCCCGGCCCCGCAGTCCATCGTCGGGGTCCGGTATGAGGGAGTCACAGGTTCCAAGAGGGTGCCTGGCGTTGAGGGCGTGAGTGGGCATACGATTCCAGCGGCATTGTGAGATAAGTAACCTTTGGACAAATAACTGATAATTCGTTTCTTTCCTGCATTTAGGGTGTGCCAATTACACCTCCACCCCCCTCCAGTGACCCATGGTGCAGATCACAATTCTTTTTACAAGTGAGACAATTTTAATCAAACTGTATTTACACGATGGGATCACTGACCCTTGGTCCATTGATTTGAAACCGAAGCAGGCGATCCCCTGTTTTTTAACCCTTATAGCTACTTGGCTCGGTTTAGTCCACCTGTAGCTCTCTACACCCCCTAACTGTAATGGTAGTTCCCATAGGGTACAGAGGCTGGTGATAACCATATTGTGTAGTTGCCATCCACTGTCCTCCCACATATATGGAGCAGCACGGATGTACGTTTATGAACAAGACCAGCTACTTAATGTTTGTTTTGTCCTTTATGTATGTCTGTGTCTTTCTCCTCTTCCAGGTACAGAAACCTGATTTTGGTAAACCTCCTAAACCAGGAGTAACAGGGACTGGGCAATTGCTCTTTCCCCTTGCACTTTCACTTTGTTACTATTTTTTTCACTTTCACGCCCCTAGGTACGGGTGAGCCTTAGGGTGCTCATACCGCCAGGGTTTAGCACAATTAATGGTCCTGATGAATGCCTTGTAAAATAACACCGTTTCAGAGGCAGAAACATGTTGACTGATGTTATTAGTAAATGGAATTAACCATACAACTAATCTGGGACTAAATTCCTGACACATAAACTAATTTTTATAACCGTGTCCTAGTGATCTACAAATAAAGTTTTTTTGATACACTTGAGACACTTTTATCTTTACTTTCACTGCAAGCCTTTACACAAAACCTGCTCCGCAGTAAATCTGGCGTCGCAGCACACTAAAAAGGCACTCGGCCTCTTTAGTGGGGCCCGATGATGAAGCATGTCACTGACCAGGTCGGTGAGTGAGGGCTTTCGTAACTAAGTTAAGTCAGGTCAGTTTCAACTTTTTGCTCCTTTATGTGGTTTACTCCTATAGTCCTATTCCACTCACCCTCTTCTTTTGTTTGAATAAATTAAATGTATACCAATAATTTATCACACGCTTGCTCGGGCGGATGTGGCAAAAGCAACAGTACTTCAATTTCAAGGCAGGGCGAGGATCTTCTTCTGTTTGCTCACCCATGAGCAGTATATTTGTGAGGTAATTTTTTTTACCGAAGGATCCTAATACATCAGCATTAATTGCCGGCATCAATTGGATTAATGAATTTGTTGTCATCCTCCTACACAGCACTAACTATTAAGCTTGTGTCCAGTGTACTGTAGGCCTAGTCAATTGACTAGACACAATGAGAGTTTGTAACTCTGTGTACTAGGCTATCCCCACCACCATTATGTTTTGTTGTATTTTTGCATATTATTGTTTGGCAGTAAGTTCTGTACTGTACTACATTTTACTCTCAGTCGACTGACTGTCTCATTTTCTTTTTTTGCAAATGCTGCTGCCAGTGTCTACTACTACTACTACTACCACAACCATGGCATGTTAGGAAAGAAAACCTTCATCACCATGCAGCCATTGCTGTGCCTAAGTTAAACATCAAGCAAGGGTAAGAGAAGTTTGGGGGAGGCATAATTAATAATGGACATGTTTTCATTAATTCAATTTCACACACCCCTTTGAATCCAGTTACAGAATGCATAGACTAGAAGAGACTGACAGTACTAGTAGGACAAGTCACTCAGTGAGGGGTTCCGCATCTATATGTTTGTGTCTTACAAAGTCAGCCAATTATTTAAATCAAACACTGGCTGTGGGCGGCCCTGCACCAGCAAGGAAACAGTGTGATGTAAAACAGTAACCCCACCCACAAGACATTACCAACATTGTATGTAAAGTAGAAATATATAATTGAATCCCCTAACAAAAATATACTATGTAAAAAAATCCCACAACACCTGACCCACCCCTCTCCCTAACCCCAACCAATGTCCGTAAAGAAAAAGTCCTACCTAATGTCCAATTGTCCAAAGAAACCCAAACACCCAATTCCCACACACTAAAAGAATAAATAAAAAAGGGGCAATGAACAGGGTCTTATGCTCAGCGAGCTCGACTCTGGAGGACACGTCCTTGCTCCTCTAGGCGGGCAACACAGGGCTTCAAAGCACGGCAGTTGCATCCATGGGGGGGCAGCAGTGATGTTAAAGGAGGGGCGGCAGCGGGAGACTGCCAGATGGTGGCACCGTAACACTGGAGGGCGGTGGCTGCGGCCCGGGGCATTGGAGGAGGCTACAGCTGCTGCTGCCTCCTCCTACTCCTCTTCCAGAACTACCATCTGACAGTATTCCTGCTGTATAAACTGCAGCTTCCGCCACCGGGCCTTGGCTGCCAACTCCTTCCTGTCAGGTTTCCCATTGGAAGGAGTAGCTATATATCAAGAAGGATAAACAAGACTATTGTAAAATATACTCTTAGCAAAGCAGTAAGAAAAATTCATTCTACACATAGTGGCACGGTAGCACTAGCAAGCAATGTACATAACATTTGTGGTATGTATCTATCCTCCATCTTCCTTGGCCTTTGCCATTTGTGGGAGTTTCAGGCATTCAACCAACCATGCATCTGATTCCTATTATCCACATATGCATTCATGCATCCAACGTATCCTTCTCTGCCAGTCATAAATATTAAATCTCACCCATCCTTCTTCCTCCCACCCTTCTTTCCCTTTTCATTCAACCCATGCATCAAGGTCATCTGATCTGACTTCTAGTCTTCTTCATAAAACTTTCACAGCTGAGTTGAAATCAGATAGAAGAGGCCATTGAATACTCAACACTCCCGCCGCTAATGCTTTTACTAATGCTAAGTAAAGTGTGTCTTCAACCTGTAGTGTAGTTCCTATATTCCCAATAGGCTCTGTGCATTGGAATAATATATCCTATAGATTTGACGTAGGACTTAAGTCAATAGGTCTCTATCAAATATACTAAACTTAATTGTGAGTGTGCCATCTAACTCAGAGGTCACTAGAAACATTCTCGAATACACAAGAAGGGATTTGTTTCTGACAACCGCATAAACATAACAACTTTGTTTCCCAAGAATAAGAATATATCTCTGAGAGTCGTGGAAACAATAGATAACTAGTTCACTCAGTCAATCGTGCATGCTTCGTTTCTACAGAGTTGCAGAGAAATAGTGAGACGGATTTTTTCAATAAAAAGTGTTTATTGAACGGTCTTCTTTCTCATGCAAGAGAAGTGATCTGCTACAATCGTTAGGCAGACTGCAAAGTATAATGCGTACAGCGTAAACAGTAATTTGAAATAATACTGTAAGAGCATTGTATGGTTTGTAAGCCATATAAAAATATATACATAAATAACATAGACTAAAATACTCAACCGGTGCTTCTAAAATAGGCCTACCCCAATGTACCTAACCTAGGTCTAGTACGTGGGAAGAAGTAAGTATTGTTTAGCATAGGTTTAGTTTTGCCAATAATCAGCTCCATACCTTAGAATGAAGGAGTTCTGGTACCTCTTTCTCGGGGACTCGATTTCCCAACACCCCCAGGGGAGCTGGAAACTCTGGAGCCAGATTCTCGGCAGGAGAAAGACAGCTTCCTGATCTGTGCATCAGCTGGAGAATCTGCTTTCTTCTGCACTTGCTGTAGTGAGGTGCATCGGGCAAGTAGGTCTTCGAACCACCGTATGTTGCTATAGCAAGTGAAGTTATAATTATCCCTTAAAGGTGATTCGGAATGCCATAGTTTGACGTAAAATCGGGCATATGAACGTCATAAATTAACCCCTGGGGAATAGTTGTTCATTGTAGAGTAACTGATTTCTTGGAGAAATCAATATTCAAGCAATGGGGAGTTCCCTAACGGCTTAAGCTGGTTTTCCAAGAAATCGTTGTGACGTTTGGTGAACGGATGGAAGTAGCCAAGCCTGTAGTTGGGTAGCATGGGCTATGCCTAAATAAGGGCTTGATTTTTATGTCCATATAAGTGCAATGTGAATTGCACCTATATAAGGGCATGAATCGGGAAAATTCAATCGGAACCTAAAACGCCACACAACACCCACTCCACTTTTTTATGTACGACATTACTAAGTTCTAAACGCGTTAAACATATCTAAACATAATGTGTTAAAACCCACCCAAAATATATAAAATTGCATTGGTACTGGTTGTACACGAAAAGAGCATTTGTGCTGTATGCATTTAAAGCAATGTTTAATTCAAAGCATATAGTATGACATTTGAAAATGCTATCTGAATGAATCCTGAAAAATACATTTACGAAATGGCTCTTAAATACAGAAGATAAAAGTCAAGACCATTTCATGGCAAATTATATAAACTGTGTTGAATGTTGACAAGGTCAAATATTGTCTCTGGAAGTTTTCAAAGAATTCTAGTTCTCTATGAATAGTTCTTCTTTAAGCAGATTACTTTTGTGCCCAAAAACAATAATGAAAAAATACAAATTTTGAAAAACAAAAGTTAAATCATAGAAAAAAAGAGTCCCAAAGTCAGAACATTGTTTTGAAAAAATAAAGGTCAAATTCAGAGTCTCTCAGAACACTGCGTGCCACATTCAAAAGTCAGTGTTATTGTTTGGAGAAAACATCAAATCTTCTAAGTCTGTAAAGAATTTGTCTACCATTGTAGGTAAAAGTTGGATTACTTCGTTAAGAAGATCAACCGCACATAGATGTGAAGCATTACCATCAGCGTTGGTTGCATTAGCAATGTTAGAATTGGAAGGTACCTGTGTGCCTGTGTTCTCTCGCACCTCACCGACAGCATTTTGCGTCTGTGAGATCTCAATTAATGCTATCATCAGAATTGGTAGCCGTTGGGGACAACACTGCGCATGGGCCTTTACTGGGTCCAGCAAAGTATCAACATCCTAATTGGTTATGCACAGGGTTTTAGGGTAGCAGGAGAGTGGTGCTCGTACAGGTAACCTAGTCGGGTGTTTGACAGAATAATGAACAAGAGCAATTGGTGCTACCAGGTCAGAGGTGGACCCAAAACCCCTGAATGAGGGAAGAGCTGAAAGCCCTTCGCCAAACAAACATGAACGAATTCTGGGCACATGTATATAAACTCAAAAGTTAATACAATTATGAAAAGTTATGTAGTCGACACCAGTGGTTTTCTTAAGGGATGTTTATATGAAGATATTCATGAGAAAAACAACGCCAGCCGACACGTATTTCGTCAACAGGTCAATGCCTGTGACTCTTCAGGGCTTGATGCGCGTGTAGTGAAAATTTAAGAACCGGTGATATTTCCAACCCGGTTAGCGGGTTATCAGGACAGCCGAGTGTGGCAGTCCGGTAATGGAAAGATAGGAACGGGCGGGTGCGTCCGTGTAGAGTGGAGCCTTGATGTGCAGGGTCCACGTCGTTGCTCGTCTCTCACCGAGGGAGTATGTCGGACATACTAACTGGGTTGGAAATATCACCGGTCCTTACATTTTCACTACACGCGCATCACGCCCTGAAGAGTCACAGGCGAAACACGTGTCGGCTAGCGTTGTTTTTCTCATGAACATCTTCATATAAATATCCCTTAAGAAAACCACCGGTGTCGACTACATCACTTTTCATATTTGTATAAACTTTTGAGTTTATATACGTGTGCCCAGGATTTGGTCAAAGTATCAACATCTGTTGGCATGATTGATGGGAGTGTGAGACAGATGTCTAACATGCATTCTTCTCCACATAGCAGACATTGTAGAACAGGTAAGATGCAATCTTGCCAAATTGGTCTGAATGATAAAAACCATGTGGTATTCAATTCTCTTAAAAGAGTTATTCCCAAAATTTGGACAATGTGCTCATGAAACTTCATCACCAGTAGAGTGGTCTCCACGGTGATCTGGGTGTCGCTGGTGACTTGGCTTGCCATATCACAGCAGCAGGAGCAAAAATAGTATCCCTGCAGCAAGTCCCAAAATAAGAGGCAATCCGCCAAACATAGAAAGCAAAAAGTTTGGACATATTCCTAGGACTGCTTCAAAGGGTGCTAACAGTCCCAAAAAAACTGTCTTAAATACATGTACAATACCACTTGTATCAGACATGTTTAAGATACGACTTAACATTTCTGAGAAATGTATAGAGCAGTTTTTAGTTAGGAGGGCATGTATCTCTGCAGAAGTCCTTGCGATTTGCAGATCATAGGTCTCTTTGGCCGAGGTCAGTGGCACAGTTTTCTGTAAAAGAATGGTTTTCATTCTGCTTAAAGTATCATTTCGTATAGAAGAGATGTTCAGTGATGGCCATAACAGCGACTCCCGGTCTGTCTTGGTTTTTGGAAACAATACTTGCATACAGCAAGTGACCCTGGCTGACACAGTTATGAGATAGGGTAAACCTGGCAACATGCCACAGCAGCTGTGATCATTTAACATAATGTAACTTCCATTGGAAAGTTGTCTAAAAGTTGGATCAATCACTGCAGCTGGTGAGCCTTGCAGGTGGCAGGATAAGTTGTTAGAGGAACCATCGCAGGCCCCGTGTAAATTAATACCCTGACAAAGGAGAGAACCGCTTAGTGCGTTTTCATAATTTTTACCAGTAAGAAAAACATCTCTACCCCCACTCCAACATTTGTTTGTGTATGGTAATTCCCAGGATGTCTTGATGTATTCTTTACCCAACCTTTCATATGTGCCTGCTGGTATATGTTTTAAGCAATGCTGAAAATGGCAAATTGTAACAGGCAAAGTGATTGTTCTGTGTATTATCCATTCAATAGCTGTTTTTTTAGCGACTGTAAATGGCAATATTTCCAGTTTTTCAATGATCAGCACCATATAGTCTGCTCCCCTCTGTGCCAGTTTGATCTGTTTATCAGTGAGATTGAATTCTGAAAACAGTGACGTAGAGTTGATCAGACGCCAAGGCACATAGCCTGAACGAAGGTTTTGTAACGTCCAGTCTAATAGCATGATAGACCGTAATTGCGACTGACCATGTTGCAACATGACCAAGTCCTGTTCCATTATGTCTATGGCAGAGGATACTATGTTGTCCAAGGAATATATCCTGGACGACAGAGTCGTTAACCCATTGTCAACTCCAGAGTGAGATTTCTCTAAGTTAATACGATCAATTTCTCGTATTCGTTCTGCAGTCTCTGCTTGCGTAATCTTCCATGCTTCATTATACAATGCTTAGATACCGGCATATATAAAACGTTTATGACGCGTTTCAGTAGGTCCCTGCAAGAAGTCTCCTTAGATCAGCGCCATCTTTAAGTAAAGATACGTGTTGTTTAGCATCTTTGAGTGTAGATCTATGTAACCATGAAAGGCACAGTTTTCCTACACTGTATGTTGTTACTATTCCTGGATGCTGTCTCTGAACATATCTTGGGTCTGGCCTAGTGAATGTGAACACTTGTGTTTTATTAAGGAATCTATCTTGACAGTTGTTTGTGTCTGTGGGCCAGCTTAACCATTTCTTCCGATCTGGATCTGTTCTGTTGTGAAGCAAATTAGTATGTACGTCAACCTCCCACTCTGAAGTGTTACAGCTATCAGGTGTAGGTGTGGGTATGGACGGTTTGTTTAATTCTTTAATCTTGGCTAACCCAAGACAAGATATCTGTTGGACAGTGTCATTCAAAAACATTATTTGCTCTGGGGTGGTGCAGGCTCTAAATAAGGCTTCCAATCCCTGCACTTGCCAGTCTTTTGTGCCACAGACAGTTTTTGTCTCAATGTTGTCTTTCCAAAATTCGAAACCTAACGAAGACAGCTGAGCATAAAAGGCCGCAGAATACATTTGTTTGGTATTTGTCAACATACTTTTCATTCCTGTCCTATTAACATTTTTAAAGTAAAATGATTCTAGATTGGATACCTTAAAACCTGAAAAGTATGGAAATGTGCCATAAAATGTTTTTGAGCCACCCTTTGATGGCGTCGGATAATGTTCCAATTGTTTGTACATCAGTACTTTTCAAGGATTTGCAGAATTGTGCAAGAAATGATGACCATAGTGATTATAACAATACAGTTGTTCATAATCTGATAAACCTTCTAAGTATTCATGATTTGTAAATACAGCAGACATTTCTAAGTCTGACATAATATTATTAACAGTCTCAACGCCCCAATCATCAGAAAAAGTACTAGATGAAACAAAGTCATTCAAGGAAATCTTGAACTGGTGTAAAATCTTCAACAGCTCCGCCGGACCAAAAATGTCATATTCAGTTCTGTCCAAAGCCATACCACCAGGTATAGGAACGGTTGTGATGTTCACTGATGACAAGTCTCTTTGTTCACGATGAGGTGATTTGTGTGGCTTGAGTAATAAGTTGATGTTCTTACTTGCTTTGTCCTTTTTAACATATCTTCCATTTATCAGCATTCCCAAAGTTATCACCAGAGTCAACCAAAGTAGAAGAAAAAGTACATCCAACACAATCCAAAGTTCAATCCATGGTGAAACCAGATAAGTCTTTTCCAGGTGAAGAAAAAGTTCTGTTGCTTGTTCTTTGAAAGTTCTTTTTACTGCTGTCATTTCAGGCTCACTGGGATCCTCAGAAAATTTATCAAAGGTGATAAAATAGCCAGAGGCAGTTCTGTCGATTGTAGGGATTACATCAGGATTCGTTAAAATTGCTGGAACCAGTTGATCACTTGTTACATTTGTATAGTCAGATGCTATTTCATTGTAAACAGGTGTTTCTTGATGAACTGTTATTTGGGTTTCAAGAGGTACAAGTTCCATAGATCTGTTGCTTAGTCTTTCATTTTGCACTGCAGATTCTTCAAAAGTGATGAGCCTTTCAGTTTGAAACTCTTGGATAGTAGCCACATTCGGGCGTCTGCTACATCTTTGGAGTCCACTTGGCCTACTGCCTATTATCGGCCACATGATGTGGTTTGATCAGGTCGATGGACACAAACCTGTTCTCCTTCTTTCCAGCAAGGGGCGGCAGTAATACTGTTCTTGATCCGTGGATGGCTAGGACAGGTACTGGTTGTCTGTAAGAAGGCCCAAATTCCTTCTTGTCCGCGATCTTTTCTCTGACTAGATCCCCAATCTTTGGAATCCAGACATGCCTTGCTGGGACGGTCGGTTTCTCTTCAGTAGTTGTTGTTGGCTTCAGGAACATTTTACTTTGTTTCGTTCTTATTTCATTTAAGTCCTGCAAAACAGTCAAACGGTCTTTGATATCAAAGGGTTTTTGTTCTACCACTGAAGTCTGACAATCGAGATCCGAAATTATCATTCTGGTTCCAAAAAGGACTTCAAATGGAATGATACCCCCTAAAGAACTTCTTGGCAGATTGTTAAGACTACGCTGGACACTTGGTAGATGTTTGACCCACCCGTCACCCTAGCCTAATACCATACCTGTTATAGATTGCTTTATGACCCGTTTTTTTCTCTCCACTACCGAATTTCCCTCAGGATGGAAAGGACTAGAGTACCGCAATGCAGCGCCCAATTTGGCCGTGGCCTCCTTATAAGCTCGAGAGCTAACAGGCACATGCATCAAAGGATTTTGCGATCGCAAACGGTGCGAATCGCAAAAATCGGCTGTTTGTGATCGCAAAATCTGCTTTTGGAATGCATGAAGGGTGAAGGCCCTCGCAATTTGAGAATTCGCAAATATTTGTGAATACTCAAATTGCGATTGCATTTAAGGAATCGCATTTTTCGATTCCTTAAATGCAATGCATGAAACTTTAAAAAATTGCGATTTCGCAATTAGGGGAGCAAATTACCATGAGGTTGAACCTCATGGTAATTTGCGAAAGTTTCATGTTGTGCACACACATGCCTTTAGGGCATGTGTGTGCACAACATATGTGCACAGATTGATTTCAGGGGTGCACCAGGGTGTCCTTTGGACGCCCCTGCACCCTTAAAATCGCATTCTCAATTTGCGATTCGCTAATCGCAAATTGAGAATGTCTTCTCATTCATTCCTATGGGCCTCTAGGCCCATAGGAATGAATGGGGAGGTATTCCTTAATTGAGACTCGCAATTTGCGAGTCGCAATTAAGGAATATTAAGAAATCGCAATTTATTTAGCGATTTCTTGATGCATTGCATTTTGCAATTCCTTAATTGCGATTCCTTATTTTTCGCAATTAAGGAATCGCAAAATGCAATATTGATGCATGTGCCTGCATATGCAGGACCCTGGTAAGAATGTAGCGTGCCAACTGCGTATGTGCCGATAAAGACTCCAAATCTTTTATAACAGTTCAAGGGTCAGCCAAGCGCTGAGGCCACATCCAAATGAATCTTGAGCATGAATCCACTGCGACCATGATATATTTATAGTTACCATGCCTATGTAAGGGACCACAGTGGTCTAGGTAAGCGCAAGCTAATGCTTTATCTGAAATTATTAGGGGCGTCTCTGCAGGACGTTTTACTGTAGACACTTTCATCTTCTGACAGATTTCACGTTCCAAAACATAATTTCTGGTTTGTTTCCTCATGCGCGGCCACCAGTATCTCTGTTTTAATAATGATACTGTGGCAGAAACACCTGCCTGTGCAGAGGTTAGCCCTTCCTGTACTACTAAGATTAGTCCTAAGCTATGTTCCATGTTTCGAATTATTCCCCACTCGACGGATTCGAGCAAACGTAACATTGTTTGCATCAGTAATGTACGAGTATTTGAGTGGAAAGCCTTTTGGTAATGTCTTACCACTGTCTTTGCTTGTAGCATTGACAGCTAGCATTATTTTGCTGTCTATTGTTTTTTTTGAACGAGTGATTGCAGCTATGGAAGCCATTTGCACAGCTGTCTTCGCGGCTTCAAAAGCCAATGAATTCCCTGCAACGTGAACGCCATCATGTTGATGACTCAGCGTATATATCACGTGAGCATTTTGTAGTCTTTGTTGCAACTGAACTATTTGTTCCCAAAGCAACTTATGCTTGATTGTGCCACCTTTTGCATCTTTGTAACAGGTTTGAATCCAGTTTTGAAAGTATTCATTATATGATTTATTACAAAAACACATATCGCACACTATGAGTGTGGGGAATTCGCGATCCGTATTTTGAAGCGCCATTTTGAATGCTTGTAGTTCAGCTCACTGAGCTGTACAATCTCCTAGAGATTGCGTTTTAATGACCGTTGGTCAGAATTTACCATTGCGCCTGACCCGATGCTAGAACGTATCCTCAGTATCGAACCAATGCTCTAGGGGGTCCACCTCTTGACAGTCCCAAGTCTGGATATAATGTACACGCAGACTAAAGGATGGTCAAGCGAGGGAAGGGAAGGATGGGGACAGCGGGGAAGGAGATCTGTGAATACAAAGGAACAAATTACCGCCTCAATTTTGCTACTGCTTCCCAAAGCCCTTCATCCTTATCTCTACCCATACTTCCACTAACCTGTAAGAAAAGAATGCTGGCTAACAAGGGTGCTGAGCAGGTAATCGCATTCTTCCTACCATATACCCTAAAAATACAAAAAAAATAAAGATACTGTAAAAAGTGATTCTGGAAACTTGTATACCCCTATTCTTTAAAGGAACATATGCCTTTGAATTCTATATGAAGCACCTACCCGGATATAGTGAGAGGAGGGCTTCTGCTCTGAAGGAACTCATGCCTTAATGTACCCCTGTGGATGTGAAAGAATAAGGATCACTAAGAGTGATTAGTAAATCATATATGGCACAATGAAGAACACAATCCAGGAACCTTACATGATAAATCAAATGCGGCCTGAGGGAAGAGTTGAAAGTCACTCTCCTATCCGTCACAATAATGAACAGAAACAAGTTTCTTCCCTGCATGAGTGTATTTCCTTAGCTCGCCAACAGGGAAGACCAAATGTATATCTGATAACACGCTGTGAAAGTATCAAGAATAAATCAGGCACTGTAGTTAACTATATCAAGAGCTCTAGTGCCACCTCTTAAGGAATACGAGCTCGGCATAGTAAGGAAAGAATTAAACGTTTCCTCTCACAAAAGCTCACCAACGAAGGAGTTGCAAGTCACCAAAGGAGACACTGAGGACTACCAGAATGCCTCTAGTACCTCGCAAAGAAGCACAACAGTAAATAACGACAAGCGGTGCCACTGGCACCCTTACCAGACCGGATACTGCAAAGAAAAGACCAGCTTCCAAACCGGACCGTTAGGAATCAACGGCATCGTCTTCTGTCACTGCCCTGCCTTATCCTGGAGGTCCAGCGTCACGTGGGGGTGGTGCGTCTGACATCAGACGCATCGCCAAGGCTGCCGGGAGTTGTAGTCTATCTCCCATTTCTTTATGTGCCTGTGCAACGCTGGCCGTGGCGGTGCCATGTCCCCTGACAGCACCAACAACCTTTAACGATCGCGCACGCAGCACTACAGGCTTGTTTACCCTCTGTAGCAGGTTGGGCTGATCCATCATTATAAATTATACATTGATACTGCTCTAGAGGCAGAATTTCAGTAGGCAAAGGACATTTTTGTTCGTATTGTAGAAAATCTTGGGTCTTCAAATATGGGTTAAAAATGCATTCAACATCTGTTGCTGCAAGAGAATCAACCCATTGTCTCCATCTCGGATGTAAAGCTTTAGCATTCGGAAGGCTCAGTTTTGTCACTGCCTCTAAGGTAGGTACAGGTGTAACGACTATAATTTGTTTACCCTGTGCGTGGGCTCTCTCTTTTGCTACTGCAGTGTGAACCGCTGTCAGATTTTTTTCTGTTGAAGTGAATTTCATGTCTGCTTGTGTGTACACGTGTGAATGGTAAGCTATTGGTACTTTTTCACCTTCATTAAAAGTTAAGTACGTGAATCCCCTTTGTCCTGGAATGATTCGGATCACTAAGTTGCGTATGTTTACGCGTGTTTGCAAATGTTTAGTTGCTAGCATGTCTGTTTGTAGTGAACGCAAATTTTCTGTCTGTTTTTAAATCCAATTAACTGTTTTGAAATCAGGTTTGATTTGTTTGTAGAGAGGTTCAACCCTTTCTGCGTTGTTTAGAATGTAAGTTCTTCTGAAATTTAGGAAACCTAGAATTGACTGTAAATTTGTCTGCGTTTTTGGAGATTGGGGCAGCGCACATTTCTCTAGAAAGTTTGCTGCCAGGCTTTAGCATTCACTTGAAAGTTCATATCCTAGAAAAAGGACGTTGAGGTGGGCAATTCTCGATTTCTTAAAATTGAATTTATACCCTTCAGAGACGAACCCCAATATCATGGTGTTTACCCTGTTCAAGACCCTATCCAAGACATCATCTGTTAGATAGATGTCATCGACATATGATAATGCTTCATCATCATACGTTTGTAGTAACTCTGTTACTCTAGCTGAAAATAACCCTGGACTATTCTTGAATCCCTGAGGGAGACTACAGAATTGACGCTGTGTCCCCATAATTGAGAAAGAGTTGAAATACCTACTTTCTGGTGCAATGTTTTGGCAGAAGAAACCGTTAGAAATAGCTAATGTGGTTTTATACTTTTTACGCACAATGTTATTCATTAATGCTGCACTATGTGCATTTTGTACTGCAAAAGTTTTGCAACAGGAGTTTAAATGTCTGTAATCCAATACTAGACGATACATATTGGCTGGTTTGGAGACAGGAAACAAAGGATTGTTCATTGGCGAGGTGCATGTTTCAATCACCTCCTGGTATTCAAGTTGATCTAATATCTCCCAGACCTGTTTTTTAGCTTCTTGCTTAACTGGATACTGCCTTTATGCAGTTGGTTGATTTGTTAACTGGATTTTATGGTAAGGAGAATCCTCATCCCATCCTACATGATTTATATATAATGCAGGAGCCTGGGCCACTGCCCATTTCCTGGCATAAGTATATTTTAAATGAATTGGAATGTGGTTGGAGAAGGCTGGCATAATGATGTCTTTGCCATGTGGGCACTCCCTGAAAAATTACGGTGGCCAGTGTTTGTCAGCTAGAAGAATGTCATAAACCTTAGAAAGCCGCTTCCAGAAGAGTGCTCTCACTTTTGTTGGTATGTCCCCCTCCATCCGGAGTGTTATTTTATGTAACTTATGTAGACAACTAACCCTGGTATCTGCAGTTTCAACTTGAATGAATTAATTCAAGTCCACTGTCACCAGATGATCCTTCAAGTTCGTGCGAGCTGTGGTGACTTCTGCTGCGCTGTCCAGCATCATTTGAGCCTATTCCCCGTTCTTGAGTTGTGTCCTCAAGATCCTCGGCATGTCTGATTTTTAGACCTGCTACCTTCTTTTTGGTCAATTGAGGTTTCTTATTTTTCTGAATATGTTGATCGTCTTTGGACTTCACGCGTTCTTCCTTGTGTTCTGACCGTCCTCTTCTTTTGGATTTCTGTGACGAAGTCTGAAAGGTACGAGAGGAACGTGTATCAGTATCTTGATATCTATCAGGTTTTCTCAAATTGTCCCTATTCCTGAGGTTATACCTCCTTTCAGAGGGTTTCTTTTGAGGAGACCTTCCTCTGGAATGAGAACGCTTCTCTTTAGAAGTTTGTTTAGTGTTCTCCAACTTCTTTTTAGAAGGAGTCGGAGTGTTTTTAATAAAGAGCTTTTCAGGACTTTCAGACAGTTGGGGTTTTACTGGTTTCCCACACAAACTGTCTCTGCCTAATTCTTCATAGGATTTTTCTATTATTCTGGCCAGTTCTTGTGGTTGCTCAGTTACTTCAAATTCCCTTAACTTTGGCGGATCGCCAGGGATGCTGCTTCACCTTTAATATTAGCTAATATTATTGTTGAAACCTGTTTGAAATCTTTCAGTAATTTCATACCTAGATGTACAGCAGGCTCTGCCCCGTATTCATTTTGAATCTGTTTCAGGACGTCTGGTATTACCGCCATAGACAGAACACCATGTGTTTTGGTGTAGATTGCAGCGAAGACTATACCCCAAGTGTCGCAATACTCCAGATGTAGTGCGTTCCCCATTGGTAAACAGATTGTTAGAATTCTGTGCTTCTCATGAGGGGTAGTATTAGGAAATACTGCCTCGATTTGAGTAATATTTTGAGCTATCCAGGTTGGAATTTGTTCCTGTTTTGCGGGTAATTTACCAACGACTGAGTGTAGAGTCTGTGGTGTAATTTTATTTGTGTTCCCCTGGTGGGGGGGATGCTGTGGAATCAATATTGTTGGTTACACTGTGAAAGTCCGCATGACATATTGAACGAATTGTCTATAGATTTTGATCAGCTCTTTGAGTTGAGCTTGTAGTTCCGCATCCGTCCTTACATTAATTTCTGGATGTGGAGTATAGCTGGCTAATACCGGCCATGTTGCTCCTGGTCTACCTAGTGGACCAAGCCTGGTAATGTGATTTATATGTTTTAGGGTGCCTTTAAACCAGAGTGCATGCTCCTGGTAAGTTAGTGGAATTTCAATATCCTCGAAGGGAATGTAGTCCCTAGGTGGTTCATCTTCTTCGTAGAAGTGAAACACATTTGTTACTGGATTTGCTTCAGGGAAGATTATCCATGAGTAGAATACCTCTGTCTGATGATATTCGTGTGCTTCTATCACAAAAACGACCCTATCACCTCTTGCTGATAGGCCATTTTTTATTAGTTTTATAGTGATGGTTCTTCTTAAATTTTGAGGAGTGATTATAGCATCCTCGTCTGTCTCATTAAAGCCTGTGGTGTTAAGAGCTTGTACGACGTTGTTGCCTGTAGCTCTACCGGCCGCAGTATTATTATCTCCGTTTATGGACATTTTAATGAAAACTTTGCAAAGCAAGTCTCAAGGAAACAAAGATAAGGTGCACAATATTTCGGAACACTGTATCCTTCAACGTTGAAAACCAAAAACTAATACATAGGATTTTTAATCGTACTTAGCTATGGTGGATATTATCATTTTACCCACTCCAGACGCCTATTGGAGTATTTTGCAGAAAAAGGGGTCTCTGAGAAAAGCACAACTGAGTTACTTTAGTATCTGGCTTTAAATTATTGCCTCACCAAACGTTGGGCGCCATGTAGTGTAGTTCTTATATTCCCAATAGGCTCCGCACATTGGAATAATATATCCTATAGATTTGACGTAGGACTTCAGTCAATAGGTCTCTATCAAATATGATGAACTTGATTGTGTGTATGCCAGCTAACTCAGAGGTCACTAGAAACTTTCTCGAATACACAAGAAGAGATTAGTTTCTGACAACCGCATAAACATAACAATTTTTTTTCCCAAGAATAAGAATATATCTCTCATCAGAGTCGTGGAAACAATAGATAACTAATTCACTCAGTCAATCGTGCATGCTTCGTTTCTACAGAGTTGCAGAGAAATAGTGAGACAGGCGTTTTCAAGAAAAAGGGTTTATTGAACAGTCTTCTTTCTCATGCAAGAGAAGTGAACTGCTACAATCGTAAGGCAGACTGCAAAGTATAATGCGTACAGCATAAACAGTAATATAAAATAATACTGTAAGAGTATTGTATGGTTGCTAAGCCATATAAAAATACATACATAAATAACATTGACTAAAACACTCAACTGGTGCGTCTAAAATACGCCTACCCCAATGTACCTAACCTAGGTCTAGTTCGTGGGAAGTAGTAAGTATTGTTTAGCATAGGTTTAGTTTTGCCAAGAATCTACCAAAAGTGTCTCTAGGTTCTAATCAGCTCCATACCTTAGAATGAAGGAGGTCTGGTATCTCTTTCTCGGGGACTCGATTTCCCAACACCCCGCAAGGGGGCCGGAAGCACTGGAGCTGGAAACTCGGCTGGAGGAAGACAGCTCCCTGATCAGTGCGCCAGCTGGAGAGTCGGCTTCCTTGGGCACTTGCTGTAGCGTGCTGCGTTGGGCAAGTAGGTCTTCAAACTGCTCCGAACCAACGTATCTTGCTATAGCAAGTGAAGGTATATTTATACCTTAAAGGTGTTTAGAAATGCCATAGTTTGGCGTAAAGTCGGGCATATGAACATCATAAATGAACCCCTGGGGAATAGTTGTTCATTGTCAAGTAACTGAGCTCTTGGAGAAATCAATATTCAACCAAGGGGAAGTTCCCTAACGGCTTAAGCTGGTTTTCCAAGAAATCATTGTGACGTTTGGTAAACGGATGGAAGTAGCCATGCCTGTATTTGGGTAGCATGGGCTATGCCTAAATAAGGGCTTGATTTCTATGCCTATATAAGGGCAATGTGAATTGTACCTATATGAGGGCATGAATCGGGAAAATTCAATCAGAACCTAAATTGCCACACAACAAACCGTTCACAACAACTTCATACTTAGTAAGTCTCAACAGTACAGTGTACAGTACATCCTTGCAGTGAGTGTAATGTCAATAAGTAAGGATTAGGAAACTAACTTACCACCACCCGCCACTGCTGCTGGCTCACTCCCTGCAGCTCTTCCTGCAACTGCCTCATCCTCTCCTCTGTCACCAGCCTCGTCGCCTTTGCCGCTGGCCCCTGCACTGGTGGTCGGTAGTGCGCCTAGAAAAAACATTACCCATTTTTTAGGTGTCATACACACCTCTCCCTATTTTTCACTAGCAAGATTGAAAAATGAGTCAATAGTAATACCTACATATGCAACATACATCACTAGTACACATTAGGAAGTAGTAGAGTAGACACTAGTAGTTATATGGTCCCTTGGGTCATTCTAGTCTTTGCTTAGGTAGCCCAAGCCATGCAACCATTTTACCTTTGTGTCTTTTGTTTTTGCACATGTTACCACACAGCTTGTTGTATAAAGACGCCTTTGAGCCCACATAAGCTCATACTGCTACTGTCTAAGCGCTGCGTACAAGGTCAAACAAAACAAGCAACTTTGTTATGGAGTTCTGATGTTAGTCCATATTACTTATCCATAAAAATGCTACACTTTTTGGCACGACTGAGAAATGCTTGCAACATACCAACTCGCACCATTTTTCTCATAACAGACGGAAGATTCCCTTCTACGAACCAGAACTTTGCAGAGATTATGATGTAACCAGTACTAGGTTCTTCTAAGGTGAAGGGGTTCCCAGAATTCGCTCAGAGATCTTCATTTATATTTTTATATAAACTATATTCCTACCAAGGGGATGGTGGTACTTCCACCACTGTTCAGTTATCATGATTTTGCATTTCTTTCTTTGTTCTATGGACTTGTAGTTGTTGTAAGTGTAACTAAGTGTAACCATGTTTATTGTTTTAATCTTATGCATTTTGCTGTTAGTGCTGCATTATAGAACAATGTACAGAGCTTGGCAGTTGCAAATAAAACTTTTGAACTTACATAGACTCAGTGGTATTTGGTGTGGATGGATTTACACAAGTGAGCGAGCGAAAGGAAGGGTGTGCATGTGCATTGCTTCCACGACTGAGAGGTTGGGAGTATCTTGGGGGGTTCGGAAAGCCAATAGTTATGAGACACTCCTATAACTAGTCAGGCAGAGTATTGTGGTGGGTTCTGATTGAGGTGTGAGGAAGGTCCAACCTCCCATCACCAACATCCTATTTTCTTGTGTAAAGTTCTGCTTTTGCACAATCCCTACAACAGTAGTAGTATGTCCTATCCTATCAACATAGTAAAATCTGATTGGGCATTTTGTTGGTAGGAATTGTAGAAAAGCCTCAAAATTAATAAAGCCTCAAGATTAAGAAGACTAGAAGGAGTACAAGAGGACAACCCACAGGTCTGGACTCAATGGCTAGAGCTACTGGTGAATCTGAGTTTTATTTAAAACCTTTTAAATAAAGAGTGGCCAACTGGGCAAGCTTAGCTACAGACAGACTAATAGTAGTAGTACAGAGAGTCTTAGCAGAGGCAGTTAGAGGCAGGGATAACAAGAATTTAGAAACAGAGAGTCTAGATCGAAGTATAATTGTTGGTATAAAATAGCATTATGAAACGGAAAAAATCATTCTGAAAAAATATGGTGCATTTAAAGTTAGTGAATAGGAATTATTAATATTAAAAACAGAAAGACTTACTGGGGCCAGCAGATGAACCCTCGTCCCGGTCCTCCTGTCCCTGGTGTTCAACTGCGCCCGCCGACTCTGACCCTGCCTTCTTGCCCCTGGATGCTGATCATGAAAGATATAAGAAAGAAAGAGACAAACATTGATGATTGGTGTGAAACAAATAAAATATTTTTTAAAAACAGTCAAAAAAACCTTTATGTAAACAACAATTGCAATAAAATTGACCTGTCTAATCTGGTCAACAAGTAGTATCGGGGGATTCGCGGACCGACTAGTTATTATTTATCAACACTAATCCAGTGTTCCATTCTGATTCCTTAATACTAACTAAGCCTAAGTAGTACGTACCACCTGACCTAGCCCAACTATTCCAGGTGTGTCAATTGTACATTAAGTAAGCATTTCCACTTTTTTTAGTCCTCAAACATGCATAAATGGAGGACACATGCCTACATTTTTGGATACACCAAATTGTTAGTTGGATGATGCTGATGTTCTGCTAGTGCTAAGCCTATTACCACTCACTGAACAAACTACAAAAGGTTCTACTAAGGACTGTGGTAAGCATGAGCAGCACTCAGCAGCACGTGATGAAACAGAGGGGGCATCACACAGACCACTAAAAAATTACAAACTCATAATAGGTATCTAAACCTAAGTATCGATCCACCCCTATATCTTTGTGACAGGACAAAGGAAGGACTAGAGTCACTCTAGCATTACCTAACGTAAGTTCTCTAAAATAAACTCTTACATAATAACACAAAACAAAAGCAAATTTGCAAATAAGTAAGATTAGTAGCGCAGAGCACCTGTGTCATAACAATCACAGAAGACTTTTAAACGTAATTTACCTGTAATGTAAGCAGCAGCATTCTAGCTGGTCAGAAAAAAAAAATATTTGCAATATATAACACAGAGCAGTAGAACAGACACAAAGTAGTAATAATTAAATAGCTACTCACCAAGACCCGGGACCTCCACTCCCAGCAGGTCCAGCAGGTCCTGCTCCCGGTCCAGGATATCAGACCACCGGTGTGTCAACAGGTTCTGGGTGCGCCGGACACCAGAGCAGCGAAACACTGCCCGGCGCACCATTCGCCACCGCTGCTGAAGCTCCCAGAGCCTGTACCCGGACCTAGATCTGCCGCCTACTGCTAGGGTTAAAGGGAGGCAGCACTGCACAAAAAAAACCAAGTGCAGCCAACTCCACCTCCCCAAATAAGGCCCGTGCCTGCACCCCTTGTGGGTGCCGCCTTCTGCAAGAAATACGGTTGCAGCTCTGGCTGCGATAAGCCCTGTGGCCCTTTACCATGGTTCTGGGGTAGGCGGGTGGCGGAAAAGAAAAGGTAAAAATTTAAAAACTAAGTAAAAAAAATGAAAAAGGCAGGTAATAGAAAAAGAGTGAAAAAGAAGTTAAATAACACAAAAAAAGTAGACGAAAACAAAAAAAATAGATTCTGGAAAATAGAGAGAGAGATAATAAATAAAAAAGATTTTAAAAAGTTTCCAGAAACAAAGGATTGAAAAGATAGAGGAAATAATGAAAAGCAGGCCCCAGAACCATAGCAATAGATTGAAAAAGAAGATGGCTGCACCCATTGCGACCGCATGGGCAAGTTTATGCAATATTTTCCCCCCGAGCACGCAGAAAGCATCGCGACCACGTAATACGCGTTCACGAACAGGAAATACTTATCACGAATGGGCGCGAGCATGCATTGCGCAACCCGGAACAGGAAATAGCATCTCGAGCAGGCAGGACAAGTGAAAACAAGATGGCTACGCCCATTAGCGACCGCATGGGCAAATTGGCAACACATTTCCCACGCGATCACGCAAAAAACATTGTGAACAGGCGATATTTCTGCCCGTTTGCGGAGATTTGTGACGTTTTCGCGAAGATTTGCGTAATGCGATTATGCAAATTCCGCCCACCCCTAAAATTAACTTTAAAAAAAATTCTAATTTCTAAACATTTAATACATATCTTTACAAAAAAATACAAAATATAACAAAACATGTCAAACACATACATATAAAATACATACTAAAATACATAACACTAATATAAACATCAATAATATTAACATCAATATTTTTGCTATCAGTATACTAACTTCAATATTAACGCAAACAATATTTCTTACCTTCAGGTCGATATTCTGGTCACCGATATTCTTGATGTCGATATTCTGTCCCTTCGATATTTAAAAATCAATATTTATGTAGGATGAAATAAAAAACTCGATATTATGTCTTTGCACCGCCTGTGAGTGGTACTGTGACCTGAGAAGAATTTGGCAGCATTTCCAGCAACCCCAGATGACTTTTCTTTGCTGTCTGCAACTGTTGCTCTCTGCTGATAAAGGATTGAACCCAGAAATACGTGTCTAAAGATATACAGCAATGTCTGCACCAACTTTGGTGAAAAACTAAAGCTAATTTTCAAATAAGCACTTCTTTTGTACTGCATTTACCAGGATGCAAAGGGGTGAACTGTCCTGGGATGTGAGGCAGTGCGCTCCCAACACCCTTTAAGATTGGGAAGGGGTGGATCGCATTTTGGCAAAATATCCTACTGTGTTTTCTGATTAAATTAGTACTGTTGCGGAGATATTCTTGAAAAAGGAGGCAGTACATGTAAAACGTAAAGAGCGTGGTGTTCCTTTATCAGTATGGGAAGACCTTATGAAACACCTCAATCAGCTGTCTTGGGATAAAATAATTGAACAAGTGAATGCAACTGAAAGATCGGTGCAGTTATAATAGCAAGAATGGCTTGTGTGCTGACTTGCGTTCACTTAAGAACATTTTTGTGAATTGCCATCCTCTCCCGAAAACAAATTAAATATTAACCACTGTGAAAGGAGCAAAGGTTTTTAGTAACATCGATCTAAAAGCGAATTACCACCAAGTACCGTTGCCTGTGGAATCACAACCCCTAACTACCTTCATCACTCCGTTCGGTGCATTCAAGCATTTACGCTTGCCGTTTGGTTTAGCATCAGCAGCAAACATATTCCAATAATAAATATTTACATTGTTCAAAGATGTAACCAGAGCATTAACATTCCAGGGTGACACCCTTATTTTTACCTAAAAAGTAGTGGAACACAATATTATTTTTGAACAAGTGTTAAACATAATATGTAAGCATGGTATGACTGTATTTAAAGACAAATGTAGGTTTTTAACCAACAATGCTGAGTATTTGGGTCACTGCATCACATCTCAGGGGGTTAAACCTAAAGAGGACTTACCTGCTCCCTGCAACAAGGAGGCATTGAAATCCTTTCTGGGCTTGAGTGAATAATATTCAAGGTTTTTGATGGGGTATGCCACCCTCATGGAACCACTAAAAAGAATTAAAGAAAGAAAGAGAAGTTCAGATGGGGACCGGTGGAGCAGAAAATATTTCAGGACATCAAGGAGTTGTTGCCCTGGGTTCCAGCGATAAGCACTTACATTACTGGTCAAAAGTGCATTATAATTATGGATGCTAGTGCAGTCGAGTTGGGTGCGGTGTTGAGTCAACTAGTTGACAACTTTCAATGTACTGTGGCTTTTGCATTGAGGGGGTTATCAGATGCAGAAAGAAGGTATAGCACCATTGAGAGGGAATCCCTGGGTTGTCATGGGATTTAATGAAATTCAAAATGTATGCTTGGGCTGCTCATTTTATTTTATGTACTGATTATAAACCTTTGATGTATTTGTTGGGGGAAAAAGGAACATCTGCTCCATCTAGACTAATAAGAATAGTTTCCAAGCTACAAAGGTATAACTTTGAGATCAGGTACATACCAAGTAGCATGAACACAATAGCTGATTGTTTCTTCAGACTTCTTCCTGAAAAACAGGAAGGAGTGCATTTGTTTGAGAATGAGTGTGTTGTGGTAAGCATATGGATATGGTGGAGTTTTGCCAAGGGGCCATATCTGAACAAGAATAGGATACTGCCTGTAAGGATGATGAGGTCCTGGTAAAAGTCATGCAGTTTGTGCAACTTGGGTGGCCTTCTGTAAAACATTTCATGGGAAACGAATATTGTTTTTTTCAAACGACTAATCAGATCACCATTGAGTCAGGAATCTTGCTACTTGCAGGGAAATTTGTGGTACCTAAAGGGTTATGATCTCAAGTAATTGAATTGGCTCACAGAGGACATTTAGGGTCCTCAGCCTCTAAGAAGACCCTAAGGTGTTACTTTTGGTGGCTTTACATGGAAAGGGATGTGGGTGCTTATGTTAGCTCTTGTTAAAAATGTATTATGTCCAATAAACATTGGAAGCTGAATGATGCACCTTTGATTACCAACCATTTCCTCGTGAACCATGACACAGGTTAGCATTTGATTTAGTGGGACCTATTTCAGCATTATCTGATATGTCTAAGTATTTAATAGTGATCATGGATTACTATTTCAAGTGAATATATTATCATTTTGTGGCTAAAACATCAATGCAAATGGTTATTCAGTTTCTTGAGAAAGTTTTTGTTTTTGAGGGTTATCCTGAGGAGTTGATCATGGATAATGGGGTTCATTTGGTTTCAGAAAGCATGGAAACAATTTCAAAGGCCAAAGGTAGCAAACATTACAATGTTGCTTTCTACACACCTCAAGGCAATGGTGCGGTTGAGAGGGTCAACTGTTTGCTTAAGGATGTTTGGTCTGAAAATCCCATTTCCACAAAACACTTGTTTCATGTTATATTAGGTTAGCAGTGTGTGGCTAAATAGATGCCATTCGTATTCACGTTATACAACCCACAGAGTTATCCCCGCAACATGCAAGCTTCAGTTAGCAAGTGAGACTCCATTTTGTATTTTGTAATCCTCATTAAGCTGCTTAGGCTGCATCTGAACTAGGCCTCATCATTCGTACTGCTTGCCTCAGCAGAGCATTGAATTTCGTTATTATTTTCCCACCTGTTAAAGGCTGTTTTCCGCCTTACTAATGCATGGGCCATTCTGCCTTCACATACCTATCTGAGTGTGTAGCTCTGCTCCCACGTTATGACACGCTGAGACTCAGCGTGGTGACCTTGACTTGATAATAACATGTATACATCTGGCAGATGGTAGCCCATCTCCCTGTGCCTTCTTTGTTCATGTTCAGCCCAGGCTGGCAAATTTCCATTGTGAGCATTGTTGGAGGTTTCTTCGGAAGAACTATTACTCACTGACGACTGTTCGTCAGACCCTCAGAAGATATCTTAGGGTGCAGGTCTGCTTGGACCCCACTGCGAGTATTCCTAATAAAATGTAAGTTTGCCTTCTCTACTGTCTGACCGACTTTTCTTTATTGGGAAGGCATAGTAGGTGGTTGTAGGGCACTCGAACAGGGACCCCACAAGGTGATCTCACTCACCCATACTCCGTTTGCAGGGTCGGGGTGCGTTTGGTTGGTCGGGTCGGATCGGGGTACCCCACACAAGACCGAGCTTGGTTCTCACAGCTGCCCCGCCCGGCTGATTGGGCGTCCCCTAGTCTAGTGGTCACCGTCTGGGGTTCCTGAGAAGGCAAATCCTTGGAGTTGACCGTTTGGTCCAAAGAGTCAGCAGTCAACCTATGTGCACCAGGTGAGTGATTTGAGTGTTGGGAAAATGGTGCCATTCTTGGACAGTCCGAGCCTACAAGCCTACGAGCTGTGTCCTAATACAATCTTCGGACTGTCTTGTTTGCAGTTTTTGAACTGCCTTGCTTGAATGGCACGAGTCGACGGGCCATGTCTCGGGCCGTCTTTTATTGAACTTGGTGGGTTTGCGGACCTTTGAAAAGGCACAGAGTTTTTGCGGGCAGTCTAACAGACCACCTGGAAATTTGGCCCCCACTTGAAAAGGTCAGGGACTGTTCACGAACAATCTGCCAGACCATCTGGTAATTTGGCTAATGCATGAAAAGATCTCGGGCTGGAGCCTGTCTTCTTGAACTTGGTACAGTCTTCGGGCTGTAGGGAGTCGTCTCTGGACCATTCGGTTTGGTTCCTGAATACTATTTGTTATTTTACCTTTCCTTTTATTAGTGTTGCTGGTGTTATACTTGTCCGTTAGGGACAGTGCATGTGTCTTATATTAAGATGCCTTGTTTAGGCAAATTGAGGTGTTTTGGATGTTGATGTTGTTTTACTGACGCTCGATTGGAAGAGAGCCAGCATGCGCCTCCAGAGGGTTCTCCGAATTTCGACATGGTTTTGGCCCTATTGTGTTTAGCACATTGTGGCATAAATATACGAGGGACAATGCTGAGTTATAGTGTTCGCTTACCGGCTCATTTGATGAACAGAAATTGAATTTCTTGTAGGACAAATTGTTCGCTAGAAAGAGCAGGCAGTTGATGTTTGATTCTCTAAGAGTTTGCAGAAGGAGGCGAAGCAACGGCGTATGAGAGCGGAGAAAGAGGCTCGGAAGGCACAGACACAAACTATTATACAGAAAGCAGTAGCCTATGAAATAGAAAAGATAGAGAAGGGCATAGAATGCGCAGATAGAAAGTTTGGGTTACAGACAGATAAATGTTATGTTGGAGAGGAAGGTGATGATTTTGTTGATGAGCTATTGGATTCTCGCCGTCTTCCTCCTTTTACCCCTGAACGAATATAACACGCCTGACGTCTCAGCCCCCGGTCCTTGAGTGCCACCCCCTCTAGTTTTTCTGTTTCTAGTGCTACCGCCTCAGCACTGGCCAGCATATGCTCTTAGCTCCCCTGCCCTGTCTATTGGTTCCGTATCGAAGGCTACTCCCCCTTTCACCCCTACAACCCTGTTTCCCTACATGGTGGTACCTGTCTCTGCATCTGCTCTTTCCCCATGAGTGTGACACCCCAAGCACTGTTGAATGTCGAAACTCCTGTGCGTGGGATACATGAAGCGAATTGGGTAGCAGCGCAAAATCGCATGGAGAAAGTGTAGGTGCGTTCTGCTGTGGGTGATGAGGAAAAGCAAATGGTGACGAATCAAGCAGCTCAGTGGGCTCAGAACCCAATCTATAGTGTGTAGGATGTGTGGAGTGTGATTAAAGATTATGAGCCATTTATACAGCAGCAAGCCCTTAAGTACATATCGGCCACGCTGATAGGGTTGTGGGAACAGTGTTTTCAATTACTTGCACTGCAAATCATCTATGACATACGGGACAGGGTATGTGCTACAGGTATGGCTCCTAATGAGGTTTTTAGCAATGTAACAACTCTAGTGGGTTACTGTGGCAGATTGCTCCAGAAGGTTCCGACGATAGGGACACAGCATCCCACGAGGGAGAACAATGCCATTTACCCCCCTGAAATTCCAGAACTGCGCGGTTCCACAGATAATGTGATTAGACCACGAGTTGACGCTCGGTTTCATGAACAGTGGATCTACACTCCTTGGAAGAGGAGTGAGGTCCTATCCCTAAAGAGCCAGCTGCAGGACCCCCGGAAAAACACTACTGCACAGTGATGACGTTAGCTGATATAGAGTTATTTTTCATCCTGCTGGTACCAGTAGATATATGGAGGCAGGTTCATACACAGGATCATGCATTAAAGCTGGATGGCACATTGGATGGGGTCAAGGCATGGGATCAGGAACGTCAGCCTGGCAAAAAGCCAAAAGCGGAGCTCCTAGCTTTGCCGGGGCGTATCATAACGCACATGCACTCGCTTATCCCACCGAACCGAGTGGACTGGGTTAAGTTGACTGCGTGTCTTCAGAAGAAGGATGAAAGTGTGCCGGATTTCCTTACCAGATTTGAAGGGGTGTTTTTAGATTTTAGTTGTCAGAACCTGTCACACAAGGGTGGTGTTTGTTTGTTAACAGATTTTTCACTAACTTGCTTCCTGACATTGCGACACAGTTGCTGGCTTCGGAAAGCACTTGGAAGACCTCGTCCCCGTCAGAGTTATTGAATATGGCACAGTATTACAAACACAGAGAGAATGAGGACAAGGAAAGGGTAGAGAAAAAGTCAAATGATTTGAAGACAAGCGTGTTGATGCAGCAAGTTGCGAGGGTAAGTGGAAGAGGGTCGGGCTCGGCCCCACGGCTATCCCATTTCTAACAGGGGTGGCGCTTCAAGCGTGCCTTTTGGGCTTAATCAATGTGCGTACTGTAAGCAGGAGGGACATTGGCAGAATGACTGTCTGGAGTTGTTGCAGAAAGATGAGGCCCTGAGAGGTCGAGTTTTTTGAGAACACGGATGAGGAGGTGGAGGCCGAGGGGGACGCAGTCAGAGGATATATCACACAATAGGCAGAGCGGGAACTATTTTGATGAGCCTGAGGGAGACAGTACTATCATAACGACTATGACATGGACGAAGTGACAGGGTTGTCTCACAGCTAGGACAGCCAGGGACAGGGTGAGAGACCAGTTCAGGTGCCTATATATCAGCACAGACCTTATGTCACTTATGATTTACAGGGTACAACCAAATTTATTTTAGTTGATGCAGGGGCTATGAATAACTCTGTTTCCCGTTCACTGGTCCTGGGGGCAGCTCTGTCTTGCCAAAACAATGTTTCGGTGGGTTTCCCAGGTGTGCTGGTTGTTAGCCACATTTCCAAGCCTCTTGCTTTGACTATTGGCCCCTTTATGGTTGATTCACCATTTTTTCTGATGTCAAATTGTGGGGGGAAATTGGTAGGACTGGATTTATTAAAAAGGGGCATGCAACCATTTTATGTTTTCCAGACAGTGTTTACATGACTGTTGGACCGCACGTGGCTTATGCCAAAAAATGCTTCACAAAGGATGCCCCCTTCTCACTGAGTTTTAAGATGTGCCACATACATTATGGGCTACAGGATGTGGGGTTACTCCAGATCCCATCAGTCTCTATTCAGATCAAAGACAATGTTAAATTGCCACATATTCCCCAGTACAAGATATCCCAGGCAGGAGAAAAGGCCCTATTGCAAATAATACAGGATTTGATTAAGTCTGGTGTGGTTGAGGAGACAGTGGCAAATGTGTGTAATAGCCCGTTTCTTCCTATCCTTAAAAAGGCACCCTTGGATTCTTCTAATGCCCACCCGATGTTTACCGCTTTGTATTTTGACCTTAGAGCGGTGAACAAAATAGTGGTTCCCCAGTACCCTGTGGTCCCAGATATTACCACGATCTTGACAATGATTCCCTCGTCAGCAAAATTATTTTCCGTGATCAATTTAAAGAATGATTTCTTCAGCATCCCGATCCACACAGATAGTTGACATCTTTTTAGATTCACAATAGCCGGTTGGAGCTTTAGATTCTGCCGTGCTCCACAAAACTATATAGAAAGCCTAAGTATCTATAGTCAAGCTTTGAAAGCTCAATTGGATTCCTTGGAGCGTCCCCCTCGTAATGTGCTATTGCAGTACATTGACAACCTACTTGTGGCTTCAGACACTGAGGATGGCTGCTGGGAGGCCACAGTTAAATTATTGTTACACCTGGCACACCATGGACATAACGTGTCACTTTCAATTTTTTAAAAATATTTTCAACAGGAGGTCACCTATTTATGTCACCTACTGTCGAAGATTAACACCTGAACGCATAGCTGCTATTACTAATATGCCTGTTCCTAAGACCCAATGCGAGGTATATGCGTTTATTGGGATAACTTCGTATTGTCGGCACTGGATCCCTAATTACTCCTTGCTAACAAAGCCCCTTCTTTACCTTACCACCAAGGATGTGCATGAGCCCTTGCCTTGGACACCTGCATACCAGCAAGCTTTTGCACAAATCAAAGGTTTCGCTTTGCTCTGCTCCTGTGCTTGGTACTCCTGATTATCAGAAGCCTTTTGTGCTTTATGTACACAAGGCAGATGGTTGTGCCCTTTTTGTCTTAACACAGGGTTTCGATGGTAAGCAGAGAGCCCTGCGCTTACTTCTCTGCTACTCTTGATAATGTCTCCAGAGCGCTCCCAAGCTGCCTAAGAGCTTCCGCGGCAGTTTCTATCAGACAATTGGCAGTGCTCGTCCTTGATACTGATCTCACAGTAATGTTACCTCATGCTGTAGACACACTTTTGAACAAGACAAAGAAGTAGCACCTAACTAGTGCTTGTCTCACCGGTTATGAGTTAACGTTGTTTGCTCCGCACATTACCTTGAAACACTGTGCTACTCTGAACCCAGCCAAGTTACTACCCCTCCCTTCAGAAGAAAAGGACAATGATGTCCATGATTGTTTATTTCGGACTGAGGAAGAAACTAAAGGACTGGTAGACCTGACTGATATTCCCTTATCTGACCCCCAAGGGGAACTATATGTCTATGGCTCTTGTTTCAAATTACCAGAGGGCACTACCACTGCAGCTTATGCGATCACAACGTTACACTCTGTAGTTGAGACATCCAGTATTCTATATCAATCGGCCCAAGCTGCAGAGCCGGTTGCCCTCTTTAGGGCTTGCGAGTTGAGTGAAGGACTGTTGTCAATGTCTGGCCCATCATTTTGGGTGACTCTGAGCAAAGAGAGTGTTCTTGACCTCGCATGGCTTGGAATACATCATGGTCCATGGATACTTAGACTGTTGTCAGCAATGACAGTTCCTGATATACTGGCAATCATAAAATGCAGTGCTCATAAGGCTGTTACAGACGATGTGAGGAGGGGCAATGCATTTGCGGATCAGACAGCTAAGGAGACAGCTAGATCGAAGATGAACAAGATGTGTGTGGCTGGTCCCAATAAATGGGTTCCAGACACTGGAATGTTTGAGGACACATTGGAAAATGTCAGGGCAATACAGAGGGAAGCGACTAGAGATGAACTGGCAGTATGGGAGGAGAGAACAGGGCATCTGGATGAGGTTGTCGGGGAAACAAAGGTGGTCGTTGCCCAATGCCTATATTCTCCCTGTTGTTACTATGGCCCATGGCCAGCACACGTTAGTGCTAAAGAAATATGTAAGCTACTAGACACAGTATGGCAAAATGATAATGTCTCCAAGGTAGCCACACACCTAGTGAAGAACTGTATTATCTGTCTGAAGCACTACCCTGGGAAGGGCACCCCTACACCTGCAGGTAACTTTACCCCGCCTTCCTTCCCTTTCGAGGTCCTCCAGATGGATTTCATCAACATGGAACGAGTAAACTACTTGGAATACGTGCTAGTACTGATTTGTGCATTCAATAAATGGATTGAGGCTTGCTCCACTACTACAACCATGGCGACGGTGAAGGCACTTTTAAAAGAGTTCTTCCCGAGCTATTGATTGCCACGTGTGATCTGGAGTGACAACGGAAGTCACTTCAACTCAGAAGTCATTGATTTGGTGTGCAAGGGCTTGCATAATAAACAGAAGATTCATGCAGCGAACCACCCCCAGTCAGCAGGCCTGGTTGAGAAGTACAATGGTACTCTCAAACTTAAGCTAGCAAAAATACAGGAAAGCACAGGATTGCGTTGGGCAGATACTAGATGCATTACCGTTGGCTTTTTTGTCTAAAAGAGCGACAGCGCTTTCTAGATGCCCTGCAAATGTCTGGGGTGTCCTAAGACCCAAGCGCTTTTCCGAGATAGAGCACCCCCTGTTCACAGATTATTTGTATGAGTTGTCTAAAGATCTCCGTTCTCTCCACCAACAGATTAACGCCATGCTGCAACAAGTACCAGAGGGGCCCAGGCATCAACTACAACCTTGTGACTTTGTTATGGTCAAGAATTTTCAGTGAAAAAACTGCTTGGAGCTGAGGTGGAAAGGGCCCCTCCTTGTGGTACTTGCTACCCACACCGCTGTGAAGCTAGAAGGCCGGAAGAGCATCGCATGTGAAAAGGGTGCCTCTACCCCTTCCGGATGACCATTGGGTCCACGAAGGCATCGCTCACCAAGAAGGGGAGTGGGTGCCCCGATTTGCTCCTTTCTCTGATGCCCGATTGAGGTGGGCACCAGTAGGACAGTCCAGTTGTTAGGGAAGGACTTGAGCTTAGGGCGAAGGTGCTGTGACTATGATGCCAGCTTTAGTTTAGAGTGAACAGCACTGGTGCACTGCCCTGGACACTGGACAGGATCGTTGAGGGTATTTGCCTTACATAGTATGATCCGCTCGATATCCCAGGTTGATACCTTGAAACAAAGAGACACCCGTTCCCATTCCTTGACAATGAATGTGTATTCCCAACTTAGGTCCCCACTTGGTGTTTCCCCCGGGAATGGGTGGTTTGATCGAGTATTCTAGAGTTCTTGTCTCAGAGCAGCAGATTGATGTAGAAAAGCAAATAGAACAGAGATGGACAGAAATGAGTTCTCACAGTTTAATGTATCAGAGTATTATCAATCTTTCCAAGCCCGCAATGTCACCAAAGATAAGCCCATACCCCTGGCAGTGGTAGATGTACTGGCTCCATTTTGTTTTCAAGAGGCGGGAGATATAGAGGTAGGTGACAGTAGATGCATTACCACTTCTATATTGAGGATGCCCAAAAGTCTGCCCTTGAGCCCGCCACCTAATGTTTATTTTGTTTGTGGTGCTTGTGGTTATGTGTGGCTCCCTGAGGGATGGTCCGGGCAGTGTTACCTTTCCTTTCTCTTTCCCCCAGTTAATATAGCCCCTCCCGACTACCACAAAACTCATTGCCTACAGCGTAGAGGTGTCGTAGCTTCCCGGTTTAAGAGGATGATTAGTACAGATGACATAGACCAGACTGACACAACCTTGCAACAGTTTACTGTTCCTGATTCTACCCTTCTGGGGCCCTGAGGCCAATAGCCTCAATATTAGATGACTCACCCAGGTGGTAGAGGGGGTTATCAATATGATGGCAGGAATATTGACCAACATTACAGTAGAGCTTCACGCCACGAGACTCGTTACTCTTCAAAATCTGATGGTTTTAGATGTCATTCTCGCATATAGGGGTGGAACTTTTCGTCTCGTCCGTAGCAGTTGTTGTGTCTACATCCCTGACCACACCCCTACTGTCTATTCTGCTATACAGAAGCTCCACAAGCTTGCATCTGACATTCACCCAGATAATGGGTCATGGTTATTGTCAGGGTGGTTCTGGGGTCTACTGACATCATGGGGTTGGAAGATATTACATGTCCTAACAGCCATCGCAGGAGCTATTTCTACGTGTTGCCTATGTTTTAACTGTCTTCCATCATGTTGCACCTATTTTGCAGTTAAACCCACCCCCGCCCCTAAATTGCCAAGATGAGATAATAAGGTCTCCACTATGATGATGCAGGATAAGCATGAGCGAAAAATCCGCTCCGATCGCGGATTTTGCGGATTTTCGGTAAATCCGCGATCCGCGAACTCTCGCGAATTTACCGAAAATCCGCAATTCGCGAGCGGCGGATTCCCGGTCAAAAGTTCACGCCTTGCTGGTCTGTAACTAATTTACGATGCCGCCGGTAAGCTGCCAGCGCCATCCTAAAGTTACTTAATTAGCTTCAGCAGGAAGCTCTAAGAGATAAGATAAAGCAGGGGCTCGAGCGCCTGCTTTATGTTACCAATTAGAGCTTCCTGTTGAAGCTAATTTAGTAACTATTTTAGGATGGCGCTGGCAGCTTGCCGGCGCCATCGTAAATTAGTTACAACAGGCACAAAACGGTGGTGTCTTCTTGAATAAATATGAAGGGCAGGGTTCATTCTGGCACGACGGTCCTGGCACAAAAATTACACCTCAACAGGAAGCACTTACAGATATCAATACAGCATGTGCCCTAGTTGAAGCTTTAATTCAGTGACTCATTCATCAGCCCAAAAACAATCCTGAGCGTTGTGGAGGCTGGGCAGGTGTGCCTTCTTCCCAAATATACCGTCGAAAATCAGCTGTGACGCTGGATACAGGCCTTTGCATCTTTGACCTTCACGAGCGCAATCCCCGTGCTGTTCTGTGACCAGGAGCTTCTGTCTCTACATCTGTTGCTCTGATCAGTCTCTGACCTTTTATACACACAAGAGGCATGTGCACTCGCATGGAAGCCCTGTCCGTTTGGCCCCGCCCACACACTCGAGGTGTGCACCGTCTTCCCGCCATTTACCCACTATGATAGGTCACTCAAGGGACCCCTGCGCCCTTCGGCGCGATTGCATAGTAACACACACCTGGTCGCTGTTGACAACTCTCGGGCACTTTAGGTAGCTGTAGTGTAGTAAAAGCACTATACATTTACCCAACGAGGTAGCACTTACTGATTATCCAGTAGAAAGTACTCCAGTTGAGTAGAGGTATGGCACAAAACGGTGGCGTCTTCTTGAATAAATATGAAGGGCAGGGTTCAATCTGGCACGATGGTCCTGGCATGGAAGCCCCGCCCCCAAATCCGCCGATCCGCAAAATCCGCGGATTTTGCGGATCCACGATCCGTGAATACGCAAATTCGTGAATCGTGGATCCGCAAAATCCGCCCATGCTTAATGCAGGACATCCAGGTTATCATGCTCATAAATGAGGGCATCTTTGAGTATTAAGTAATTTTGAGGCTTCTGTGTTGATTTGTTCTCTTTCATAACTTGAGTGATTATGCAATTCCTTTCTCTCCACTTAGAATTGCAAAGACCCTACCTGATAGCCCGATAAATAATTTAGTCACCTAAGCTAAAAGGAGGGTCTGTTAAGTTTGAAAATGCCATTTCCGCAATGCACTTGTTTCAAGCTATATTAGGTTAGCAGTGTGTGGCTAGATGCCATTTGTATTCACGTTATGCAACCCACTGAGTTATCCCTGCAACATGGAAGCTTTAGTTAGCAAGTGTGACTCCATTTTGTATTTCGTGATCCTCATTAAGCTGCTTAGGCTGCATTGAACTAGGCCTCATCATTTGTATTGCTTGCCTCAGCAGAACATTGAATTTCGGTATTATTTTCTCTCCTGTTCAATGCTTTTTTTACGACTTACTAATGAATGGGCCATTCTGCCTTCACATACCTATCTGAGTGTGTAGCTCTGCCCCAAGTTAGAAGATGCTGAGACTCAGCGCGGTGACCTCGACTTGATAATAACATGTACCCATATGGCAGGTGGTAGTCCATCTCCCTGTGCCTTCTTTGTTCATGTTCGGTCCATTGTGGGCGTGGTTGGAGGTTTCTTCAGAAGAATTATTACTCACTGTCGACTGTTGAGGGGTCAGTCCCTCGGCAGGCATCTTGGGGAGAAGGTCTGATTGGACTCCTCTGCAGAGTATTGCTAATAAAAAATGTAAGTTTGTATTCTCTACTGTCTGACTGACTCTTCATTCTTGGGAAGGCATAGCAGGTGGTCGTTAGAAAACCGAAGTGGCCCCTGAGGGCCACTTCCTTCAAAGAAGGTGTCCAAACAGCTTTAACGTGTGACTTAAATGTAGAGAAGTTTGTGCAAAGCAAAGTGTGCATCTATCATAGCATGCAATATAGCTTCACCGGCGTTTCCCACCTCACCTTGTTGATGGGCAGTCAATTCCACACAGGGGTGTGTCCCAATTTTTTTTAAAGATAAGCCATCCTGCAATCTTGACTCTCTAAGCTTCAAGAGAATACTTTGAGATCAGGTACATACCAGGTAGCACACACACAAGAGCTGATTGTTTATCCAAACTTCTTACTGAGAAACAAGTAGAAGTGCACAATTGCTGTGTGGCCCATTGATGCTTTCGTAGGAGTCTATATATAACACGTAGCATGATCCCTTATTCGCCGGCGATACCCTTAGAAGGAACTCCCAGTGGGCAAGCAATACTTACAGCGCCTGCAATTATGGGATGGCAAGAGAAGGGCATCCAAACACTCGGAGACCTATACCACCAGGGCAATTCCTTGCCCATTGCGCGCTGGTAGCCTCATTTGCGGCAATATGGGGGGATGTCACTACAGAGCAGCGGACGCATCTCACCATACAGTACTTACATGTCATGGGACAAGGCAGACACCTAATGTACTGGTTTGTAGCCTCACTCAGAACTCATGCAGCAATAAGTCTTGACACACTTCACCACAAGTGGAAATGGGATCTGGGTCACTGGTTCACCGACAAGGAGAGGGCCCAGGTGCTTGAGAGTCCGTCACGCATCCCCAGGAACATGCGCTTTCGGCAGATACAGTTATACATAGTACATAGGGCATACCTCACGCCTGAGGAAATCAACCAATATTTTAATTGTGGAGATGACACATGTCCAAGGTGTGCTGCGACTGGAGCTGACTTGGTACATATGTTCTGGAGCTACACCCGGGTGGGTACATACTGAAGTGAAGTGGCTGCACTACTGCACTACTGCACTACTACTGGCTCCTATTGATTGGCCCTCCTATTTATTGCACAAATTCTGCAGGACACCCAATGCGAAAGTCAGGTCCAAATGTGTAGACCTGGGAATGACAGTGGCCAAGAGGCTGATCCGTAAAAGGTGGAAAGCGCCAGACTTCCCCCATATACAGGCTTTGTGGAATTCCACGCTCGCGTAGGAAAAAGGCGGAAAGCCTGGTCATCAAATGCGAAGAAACCCTGGGACTGCGTGAGATCCCTATTACCACATACTGGGACACCCTCTATACTGAATTGCAATGAAGTGCAGTCGCACCGTCCACGGACCCCTCTGATGCACAGGCCATAGCTAGCTACCATACATACCATCTGAGACAGCGTATACACCCTTTCACCCTCCTACTGGCAGATACGTGCTGACTGTACCAATATACAAGCATACACATTAGAAATGGGGAGGTAGCAAGTAGCTGCTAACTGTGTGATCGAGAGCAATATGTAACACTGTACATGGAACCGGGGGGAGGGGTTGAGGGCTGAACATTTTATTGCACATGTTTCATATTTCCTTTCTTTTCTCCCCTTTTCTTTTACCAGTTAATGTATGCAAAGTTCTATTTTTCTTTTTGCTCTCCTGGGAATCTGTTATTGTCGCCCAACCATATATGATCACCAGTGCAATCGCTTGATTTGTAAGTCTAGACATGTAAAGAGGGCGCAGAGGTAGGCATGTAGCAACATATATGCTCCACAGGACACTCAAGAATGTAAGCTATAGTGTAACTGACTTGTCTTTTGTCCCCCCCACCCTTCTTTCTACCCTTCCCTTAACTACCTGTTGGAGACAATTTGTAAATGCACTTACAGACTTGTTTTCTACAGTTTTTTATATTGCCCTGCGAACGTAATAAGAATGCACAAACGAGCATGCACTGTACCTTGTGTGACATCTCGAACGCCCAACAGTGCCCGCACATATACATGTTATGTTCTCCTCAAATACAAAAATCAATAAAACAGATTTACAAAAAAAAAGGAGTGCATAATGGTGAGTTGTTTGAGAATAAGTGTGTTGTGGCAAGCAGGGATGAGGTGGAGGTTTGCCAAGGGGCCATTGCGGAACAACAATGGGATAGTGTGTGAGAAGGAACCACAGGAATGCACAGCAAAGCCTTCTAGAGGGGCAGGCCTCAGAATTAAAATATTAAAATGAAAGATGGCTGGTTCCAGTGGCTGGTTCCATTTAACTAGAGTCAAAATAAGCCAAAATGTTCTTTGGGAAGGCAGTAGTTAGGGATGAAGCCTTGAAGAGGAAGATGTCTTCATGCACACTAAAGTACAGAGCAACGCACACCAGGGACAGACATGTGTGATCTGACACTGTACAAGATAGCATGAATAACATGATAGCATTATCAGCCACTGTGGGGCTGAATATGACGGCGGTCGAACGAGCGTCCAACCACCATCATTGCGGGAACTGGACCGGCCAACAAGTAGTCAGCGGTCCTTCCCAGCAAATTACGATCCGACCGCTGTGGAGGCAGATGGAAATATGCCTCTTAGCAGTGAGTCTTATGCTGCAGCCTGCAAAAGGGCATCAGCACAACCCCCAATGCCAAAAGGCATGTTTGTAAACCATACACTGCCTGCCACATAATGCAGGGCCTGTGGTGGAGGCCACGGGGGACAGGGGCCCTTCTAAGGGCCCCAAAAAGCCTTTCCACAAGCCTTTTCATGTCAGATGAACTGACGTGAAATGGATGGTGGAAAGGTGGATCCTAACCCCCCCGGCGGTGCCTAAGAAGGCAATTCATCCTTTGTGGGGAATGGAATACGACCAACTGCTTGACGGGCTCTTTGAGCCAGTTGGAAGCTGTCAGTCGGTCCCTGGAGCAATGCAGTCTGACTGACCGCATCCTAATGCAGCTGTCTGACCGTGGTTTTAGATGTCAGTGGGACTGACAGCATGTCGGTGTTGGTCTCGCCGACACTGCAATCAGCACCTGTGTGTCCAACTGTACCATAAAATTGCCCGCAAGTAATAATCACAAAAAAACAGAAACACTGCATTACAATACATTGACAATTGAGGGAGAGCTTACCAAGGGATCTCAAGGATGCTGGCAGTACAACAAATGTAAGGTGGCAGATTATTCCACAAAATAAAAAATCTGCCACATTTGTACACTTCTAAAATACTATGATACTTTATGCATTGCAAAAGATTGCCAGCTTTATAGTCACACACCACCGAGCAACAGGTGAAATTGATAGAAATAAGCAAAGCTTTTTCCAGTGATCTGACACTCATAATTGCCCAAGTGTGGAATCTTCCACCAAAAACCAGAAACACTACACACAGCACATGCATGAATAACATTCAGTGAGAAGCCATTATTGATCCTAAAGGGAGAGAAGAGGCAAGTGCAGTGCCGAAATAGATCTCTCTCTACCCATGAAAGAAAACTGGTGCTCAGGAAATTCACCAGTGTAAGCAAAGGGTACTTAATGAAGGAGACAGCCACCATTCAGTTTACTCACCAACTCTTAGTGGCAATTATGGAAAGCTCATGCATGCATCCAAGGCAATAGTGCTGCAGGGCACTCCGCCTCTTTAAGATTCACCAAATAGGACACTGCAACCATCTAGGCAGATGTGGTGTGCTACCCATCCAACAACACAGGGAAGCCAAATGCGCCATCTAGCTGCTTCCCCTACATCAAGGTTTAGGTGAAAACAGCGATTGTTAGCATTACTGTATAACAAGTCCAAAGCTCAAATCCATTCACCTTCCACTTGAAAGAAAGTCTTTGATGATTAAAATGATCCAAATTTCGAAGAGAACCACAACAGGGGATGAAGTCAGACACTCCAGAAAAATAAAATCCTATGTAGTAACCTTAAGGTACATAAGTAACCATAAGCTAAGCAGGGGGAAGCTGATAGTAGAAAAGTGTAGATAAAAGCTGGCAGAAACCACAAATCCAGCAGCTCTCAGTCCCCAGTGGAGAAAGAGCAAACCAGGTGGATGATGGAAATTCCCTAGCAATTTGTGGTGTCCTTTGTGTGGAGCTTACACTGTTTCCATGCACAAAGTAGGGTTGTCTGTCTTAAAAGTGAGACACCTTGCGAGTAAGGACCTGAAAGAGGAAGAGAGACAGAAAACTAATGTCCCTTTACACTGCACTTTCCACGAGATTAGCAATGCCTCTCAAAATGCAAATTTCACTGTCTTCTGATACAATGTGTTTTTCCACAAATAAGCTATCATTTTATTTAGCTAGAGAAACATGGTTGTTTTAATTGGCTACTGACTCTCCTGAATCATTTTATTTTTGCTGCTTGCTGCATTAAAAAAATTTCAGGCGGTCTTCGGGGGGGCTGGGCTGATATCGACCCACACATCGGCAGGGGGCCCTCTATTCGGGCAGCTTTGGGTGCGGCCGCTTCTGTGTGCGGGCCTGGACGAAGCCTCGTGGTCTAGTAGCCGACTTACTCCTGGAGCCCGGGTGCAGCAGTGGAGCGCTGGTGGGGGCAGACGGAAGAACCTAGCACCTTGTTGACTTGCACAATAGTTGTGGTCTGTGGCGAAGCATGCTCCCCCCCCCCCTTCGTCGGAGTCTGGGAGTGCGATTGGGGCCAACCCTTGGGCAGACCCCTGCAGTAATGTGCCTCTTGACCCTTGCTTGTGGATTGAGGCCTGTGAGATTTGTGTGCAGGGTGCAGGGGGGCCACCCATGGACTGTGACTGTGCGATCGGGGAGGGCTTTTGAACCTGCCTTTCCAGTGCTGCCCCTCTCCCCCTGGCGATTGGCTACTGTGGCCTGGGATGATGACTGGGTCTCTGGGACGCTGAGCGAGGCCCTGGGCGAGTGGTGGTCCTGCTTCCCCCCCCGGGGGCGAGAGGCCTTGGAGGTCCTTTGCGGTGCTGTGCCTGCGTCTGGGGGCGAGCACGTAGGCCCTCGGCCGGGCCACCTGAACGTTTGCTGCGCCTCTCCGCCCGCTGACAAATCCCCACGCTCTGAAGATAGTGAGGCGCCGGAGACCAAGGCCTTCATGTTAGAATTGTTCTCTGCCATTAAGAAGGACATTTTAGAGCTCTGCTCACAACTTATGTCAGATCTGCGTGAGATGAGGCGTGATGTGGACGCTGTGGGGGCAGAGGACATCCATCAACTCCAACAAGATGTACTCCGGCTCACGGAGCGGAATCTGGACCTCCAGGCACACGCCGAGGACTTGGAGAATAGATCTTGGTGGAACAATATTAGAATTAGAGGCGGTTCCATGGAAAGGAGAGGGGATTGACCTACGCGAGTATGTGGGGCACTTTTCTGTTAGATCCTTGGTGAGGAGGAGGTCCAGGACATTCAATTGGATCATGTCCATCGTGTCGGTCTGCCACGTAGGGCCAGGGCCCCTACCCCTGACATACTGGTGTGTGTCCATGATTTTCAGCTTAAGGAGAAGATCCTTCGGAAATCCCATGATCTTAATCCCATACACTTCCGCAACCACCACCCTGCTCTTTTCCAGGACCTGGCAGCCTCCACTCTCGTCAAGCGTAGGGAATTCAGCCCATCACTAATCACTTGAGGGAGCAGGACATTTCCTACTCGTGGGGGCACCCGTTCCGGCTAATCTTGAAGTTCAATGGCAAGCTGGTCCAGGTCCGCTCTTTGAAATTGGCCTTCGGCATCTTGGGACTGGAACGTGCCGCTTCCACACCTAGAAAAGGCAGGTCGCCTTCTAGGCAGTGCAGGCGCTCCATGGAGTGGCAACATGTTGGGAAGACCTCTTCCGCTGCAAAACCAGACTTGTCCGCGAGTCTACTGGAGAGGGGGGATGTGGTTGCCTCTGTGTCCTTGGTCACCAACACATCTGGAGTCTCTTGAGGCCCAACGGCTCGGTTCTAGCTGGGTCTGCAGCTGGCGCCGGATGCGGACGTTTCTCCGATGAAGTTTGGTGGCACTCCTATGTCCTTGGGCGGTGGTGTGTCCTGTATCAGGAACTGGGAGTGTGAGATGAAGACGTCATGTTCCCCTGCTATTGGGGCCTGTTTAACAAACTATTGTTTTTTCTTCTCTTTTGCGAACTTTGAGTCCTTTGTCCTATGGGGTTTTCATGTGATTGGGGCTGGGGTGGGGGGTTTGGTTGGGGGTTTGGGGTTGTTTTGGGGGCTCCACATCAGCTTTTGGGGGACCTGGGTGAGGATCCGGGGAGCAGTTGAGGCAATGTGGTACAGTAGGGGCTTTGGAGTTGGGACGTGCATCGGCTATCTATCCCTGTTATTGATATGGTGGGTAGGGACCTAAAGGTAGTTAGCCTCAATGTTAGGGGTCTAAATAGCCCAGTTAAGCGCGCTGCTATCCTCTACCTCCTGGAGAATACGGAGGGTGGTGTGTGCCTGTTGCAGGAGACTCACCTCCTCTCTAAAGATATTAGCCGCATGGCAGACAAGCGCTTTTTGCTACAACTTCGGTCCTCAGGTCCAACTAAAAAGCACGGGGTGGCCATTCTTTTTTAGCGTGTGTGCTCATTGCAGAGTTATCTCACAGGTAGTGGATATTAAAGGTAGATTTTTGGCTGTTCGCGTGCAATGGGGGGAGATGCAGTTCACAATAGGGTCTATTTACGGCCCAAATGTTAAGCAGGAGCCTATCATGCAAGCGGCCCTCTCACAGGTGTTGGCGTCGCCGGACGCCCTGATTCTTGTGGGTTGGTACCTGAATATTGTAATGGACTCGGGAGTGGCTTGGTCTGAGCAGAGGTCCCACCAAGCGGGGGCAATGTCACAGGGGGGGAAGCAGTGGCTCTTGGAGGGAGGGTTGCATGATGTATGGCGCATACAGCATCCCCAGGAGCGCGATTATGCCTACTACTCTGCAGCCCATAAGACGTACGCGTGGTTAGACCATTTCCTGGCCAGGTCCTCTCTTTTGCCTCATCTATTGGCAGCCAAAATTGTGCCACGTTCCTTGTCGGATCATGCGCTCATCTCAGTTTTACTTACTTCCCATGGCGCTCGGCCGCCGCCGTCTGGCTAGCACCTCCACAACTCCTTGTTTCATTCGGACTCGGTGGTTGCGAAGATACGTGACACTATTACCCACTATCTTGCTGATAATGAGGTAGGGTCTATACCCCTAGCATCAATCTGGGAGGCAGTGAAATTAGTAGTGCGGGGAGAATTCTGATTGCGCAAAGAGAAGCGCGCTGAGTTGGAGAAGGAAGTTAGTGGCTTGGAGGCGATCCATAAGAGGACTGGGGCCCGAGGGTCTGGAGGGAGTTGGAGACGAAAAGGCGCATACTGAAACACCTTGACCTTGATAGTGCTGCGCATGCTTTATTGCGCTTGCGGCACAAGTTCTACCTCTGTGGGGACAAAGGGGGAAGGATGCTTGCACACAGGATGCGGGTGCGCCCTCATTTAACCACTATCCAATCCATTAGGGACCCTCAAGCAACTAAGCAAACCACTGATGCCGCCATTGTGGATACCTTTCGACAGTTCTATCAGACCTTATAAAGGAGAGAGGGCGCGGCCTCTGGGGGAATGGCGGACTATCTTGTGTCTTGCGGCATTACGCCCCTCTATCGGGAGTCGGCGGAAGCTTTAGACTCAGCGATCCCCATCGCGGAGGTCATATCTGCAATCACGCGGTTGAAGGTAGCTAAATCTCCAGGGCCAGATGGCTTCTCTGCCATACTTTATAAAACTTACTGGGTGGAGCTGGCTCCTCTTTTAACCCGCCTTTTTAATTCCTTTCTTGATACATGTGCGGTGACTCTGTCCATGGCTGAGGCGGCGATCCAGGTCATTATTAAACCTGGCAAGGACCCTAAAGATTGTGGTTTGTATAGGCTGATCTCGCTGCCCAATATTGATGCCAAATTGTTCGCAGGCGTGCTGGCTGCGAGACTTAGCCCCCTAATGGACGGAGTTATAGAGCCGGATCGAGCGGGATTTATCCCAACTCGGCAAGGGGGTATAATGCCAAGCAGTTGCTCCACCTCATGGATTTGGTTCATCGCTCTCAGACTCAGGCTTCTTGCTCTCTATCAATGCAGAGAAGGCCTTTGACCATGTAGAATGGGACTATCTGTTCGCTGTTCTGAGGGCATTCAGGGTGGGGGACAACTTCCTACGGTGGGTCCAGTAACTCTATGTGGCCCCTAAAGTGGCAGTGCGAGTGAATGGCTGTAAATCAGCCCTTTTCCCCATTACTAGGGGAATGCGACAGGGATGTCCCCTTTCCCCGTTGCTCCTTGCGCTCTATATGGAGCCCTTTGCCCAGCACGTTCAGTCCAACATCGGTATCTCCGGGATAAAGTTTGGTGCTGATACTCATAAGATCAGCCTGTATGCGGACGACGTAATTCTGTCATTACACCCAACCTCACTCCTCCATGCGGTGTCTGTCGGTGGAACTCCTCGAATTTCAGAAGGTAGCAGGTTTTAAAGTTAACTTCTCAAAATCACAAATTCTCCGTCCCTGTTGCAGAAGTACAGGATCTTGGGCAAGACTTTGTCTTTCAGTGGGGGCATTCCGACATTCCATACCTGGGCATCTGACTGTCCCCATCTATTGCTAAAACGTTGTCCCTTAATTATAGCTGGCTTGTTGAACATGTTGTCAAAGCCCTTTCAGACTGGTCCCGTCTCAATTTGGCCTGGTATGGGAGGCTGGCTGCGTTAAAAATGACTGTACTCCCACGTATACTGTATCTATTCCAAATGCTACCTTTGAGTCCCCCACCGGGCATTCTGCAGAAGATACAGGGGCTCCTCAATAGGATTTTATGGAACAATAAGCGGCCACGGCTTGCGTTGTCCATAGCTACTACCCCGAAGGCGGCGGGTGGGCTGGGCTTTCCCTTGTTGACAGTGTACTTTCAAGCGTCCTGTCTTCGTTACATCGTAGAATGGAACAGGCCCCTGTCTAGCAAGCATTGGAACTTTATGGACCAAACGGTGGCGGGTTGTAACATATGGCGGGAGTTTTGGTTGTTGCGCAAGCATAGGGCATGGGTCTTTATTCTTCCCCGGTGACTTCCCCGACCCTAAAGGCATGGGACCAATTGGCCCAGCGCAACAGTTGGACTACTTTCCCCTCCCCAATGACACCTATCGTTGATAACCCGGACTTTCCGCCGGGATGCGCGTCTCCAGTCTTCCATCGATGGCGAGAGGAAGGCTGTAAGAGGGTGGGCTCACTCTTTGACCTAGATGGCCTGATTCTGTTTGCCCGGTTATGTACAGAATACTTCCAGCTGCCGGAGGCTGACGCTTTCCACTATTCGCAGGTGGCGCATTGGGTGTCCCAACAAGCCAATGTTGCCTCTATGTTTCGGCCCTTGACGGCGTTTAAAAAAATAGTTATTCTGCAGGAAGGACGACCGCAGGAATGTCTCGGAGCTATATGAGATGATTCTGCGCCATCCTAAGAAGCAGTGGACGAAAGTGCAAGTCCGCTGGGAAACGGAGCTGGGGCGTCCCTTGACAAGAAAGGAGTGGGAGCGCATTTTCTATCACGCACATCACACGGCTTCCAACATTGCGGGTACCGAGTCGGCCTACAAAGTGGCGGCCTATTGGTATTACACACCAGCGCACGTCAAGGCATGGGATGTTCTGAAGTCAGGCCTCTGTTCGCGGGGGTGTGGCCTTTCAGGGACACTGGTGCACTTGCTGTGGCATTGCCCGAAGTTGGGGAGGTATTGGAAAATGGTATTGGATGAGTTAGATGATGCGTTTCAGATTACATTCCCCCGGATGCCGGAGCATGTGCTGTTGGGGCTTCCCCACCCTAAGTTCTTTCCCTTGCGCTCGCTGAGGGGTAGAAAGGTTTCCTTGGCTTTGCTGGCTGCGAGGCAGGTTCTATTGGCGCAATGGGTCTCCCCGGCCTTACTCGACCCCCGAGATTGGATTAAAAGGCTTTGGCACATTCTAGCCATGGAACGGCTCTTGCTGGGCATGGAGGGGAAGGGCTCTGAATATGCAAAGCTCTAGGGTCCGTTCTTACAACTCCTATCTAAAGACCTTCGAGAAGTGACATGCCCGAAGTATTGTAGTTCTATCTAGGACCCTAAATTCGATAGTCCTGATTTATGCCCTTATGTGGTTATAATGAATAATATCCTTATAAAGGCATGAGAATCATATCCATATTTAGTCATAGCCCATGCTGTCCAAATTAAGCAAGGCTACTTCCCCAGGCTCCTAGCAAGTAAAACGAGTTCTGTAAACAAACCAAACCTCCAGCAACCTGGGAATTCCCCATTGCTTTTGTTTTGATTTCGTCCTAGAACTCCTGTGAGCACTCTAAGAACGGCCAGTTCTTGGTGACATCTTCATTGACGTCTTATGTCCAACCTTCCGTCAAACCTGGCACCTTTCAGGTATAAATATACCAACGTTGCCTTAAGCAAACACACAGTGGTGGTTTTGGAGCAGAGCAGCTATCTACTTGCCCGAGAGCCCAGCTGATGCGAGAGCCCAGGGACGCTGCCCCTCCTCTTTGACGCACTGAGAGAGACGCTGTCTTTTCTCCTGCCGAGAAATCCAGCTCCGGTGTTCCCAGATACCCTCGCGGGTTACTGGGATATCGAGTCCTGAGAGAGAGATACCAGACCTCCTACTTTCTAATACCCAGGTACGGAGCTGACTAAACCCTTTAAGAGAATTCTTTTTTTTTTTTTTTTTTTTTTTGAAAAACCTTTATTCGAGCAAGCAAAGGAAAATACAAGAATGGGCCTACAACCTCACGGGCTGGCCGCTAATAGTAAGGCACAATGGAAGAGGCAGAAAATCACTCCCTTGGTCAGGTACAGATCAGGTATCAAGCATTACTCCAAACATAGTACAGAGCATATTAATTTTCTATTTTATACATAAAAACAACGAACACTGAAAAAAGGCGAATGCACAGTAATCAAGGTCAGCCCAAATGACGAAGGGAAAGGCCAACAGTCAGGAAAATATAACACGAACCATGGGACTCTGACAAGGCCGGGGGGGTGGGGGGGGGAGCAGCGGGGAGAACCGGAAAATCACAGAACAATATGAAAAGGTTTCGGGAAAGCCAGCCTAGGGAGACAGGGTAACATCAGTAGTGCCAACCATGGGAGGGGTACAGATATCCCCACAATATTCATTCCACTGGCCCCAAATCTTCGTCCACGCCCTGGGTCTGCCCCTGGCCACATATACAGTCTTCTCACGAAACATGGACCAGTCCATGTTATCCTCCCATTTCGAGACCTCAGGGGGTCTGGACGCGCCCCAGAGTTGCGCAATGTCCCGTTTTGCAATCATGTATCCCGAGGTAGCCCATCTGGTCTGGGCTACAGAATAGTCGGTGGGTTCCCACACATTCAACAGACACCGTCGTGGCTCCGGCCGCAGGGCAACACCAGTCACAGGAGTCATCACCGCAAGCACAGCAATCCAGTAGGTCGCCACCACTGGGCACTCCCAAAGAATATGTAAAAAAGTAGCACTCGACCCACAACCACGCTTACATAACCCATCCGGGGAAAAGCCCATTGTCACCAGACGCGGACCAGTGACATATACTCGATGGAGGATTTTAAGTTGAACCAAACGGAGACGGGCAGGGATGGCTACTTCTTTCGGAGAAGAGAGTGCCGATTGCCAATCCTCGTCGTCCATTTCCAACCCATCGCCGACCCAAACCTCCCGAAGTCGGACCAATAAGTCTGTCCGATTATTGATCAGTTTCTTATAAATCAGGGAAATGGTGCTATCAGGCAGGTGGCCATCAAGGACAAGATCTTCGAGGGGGGAAGACTCAGGCAGGGTCTCATCAGGAGTCAAGACTGAGGCGAGGGCGTGTCGGACCTGCAGATAGCGAAAAAACTCTCTACCATTCAAACCGTATTCCGCCTGAAGGGTCTGGAACGACTTCACACTACCTTTCGAACAGACATCACCCACCTTACATATCCCAATCATATCCCAGCGGTCAAAGCCCTTAGTAGACCAGAGACACCCCAAACGTTCAGAGGCATAAAGCGGCGTCGCCAGTGTCATTCTATCCTCCCATCCCAAACTCACATTCGCGGCTCGCCACACAGTGACTGCAATCCTGGACGGACCCACAAGATGGCGCCCAGTCGATCTAGAATAAAGCGCTCTATTAAAGTCCCCACCCGGCAGCTGGAGTCTATCCATCTCAAAGGCAGGATTACGACCCGGTGAAAACATCACGTGATTAATGGCAGACAACTGGGAAGCCCAATATTATCTCTTGATGTCGGGGAGCGCTATGCCCCCGTCGTACCAAGGGACGGTGAGTTTTGCGAGGGCAATACGTGGACGCCCGTCCCAGATCAATTGCCTTTGAAGACTCTCGATCTCCCGGAAATAGGTCTTGGGGATGTCGTCATAGGAATTCTGGAGTGCATAAAGAAACCGAGGCAAGGACATCATTTTAAACAGAGCCGCCCTGCCCAAAGGAGACAAAGGGAGCTTACGCCAACGGGCCACATCCAGTCGCAATCTAAGCAACGGGGGGAGGAGATTACGCTCAAATCGGAGCGAGGAGTCCAACATTATGAAGATCCCCAAATACTTGAAGCCGGACTGGACCACCTGGATAGGAAGTCTGCTCGGCAACGGGGGCAATACACCCGAAAGAACATACACGCAGGACTTGGCCCAATTAATAACGAGGCCTGAGTTGGCACCAAATGAAGTAAGAACATCAAATAGAACTGATAGAGATTTACGCGGGGAGGTGAGATATAAAAGAATGTCATCCGCGTAAAGTGAGACGCGGTCCTCAAAATCCGGCGACCAACGGATCCCTTTAAGCGAAGGCTCCCATCGAAGCCATGCAGCTAACGGTTCCAGGGCAAGTGCAAAAAGCAACGGGGACAAGGGGCAACCCTGACGGGTCCCCCTGCCAAGGTTGAAAGGGGCCGAAACTCTACCGTTTACCACAACTTGTGCTAAGGGTTCAGCATATAATAACTTCATCCAACCGATAAACTCAGGCCCGAAACCAAATTTCTCAAGAGCCGCCCAAAGATAAGGCCATTCCACAGTGTCAAAAGCCATCGAGGCATCCAACGATGCCAAAATGGCCGGCTCCGTCAGAAGCCCCGCCCTCGCAATCGCACCGTGGAGACGACGTAGGTTAAGAGCCGTGTTGCGATGCGGGATAAATCCGGATTGATCTGGATGGACCAAGTCATTAATGACCATCAGGAGGCGGGTCGCCAGGAGCTTAGCCAACACCTTGGGCTCAACATTCAGCAGGGATATGGGTCTATAAGATGAACAAAGGTCCCGCGGTTTACCATCCTTGGGGATGACAACTACTGTGGCCAGACGCTGATCATATGGGAGAATACCCCGTTCCCGGGACTCCAGAAACATGGCACGAAGATAGGGCGCCACTCTGTCGGGGCGTAGCTTGTACAGTTCAATTGGCAACCCGTTCGGGCCCAAGGCTTTGCCCGAACGGAGTGAACGGATGGCAGTAGCTATCTCGTCAATAGTAAAGGGGGACTCCAACGCTATACGATCTAAATCGGAAACACTGGGCAGAGCTATATCGCGCAACAGAAGGCGAGAGTCAGCCACATCTCTCACAGACACAGGGGTATAAACCACACGAAAATACTCAGCAAAACATTCAACTATTCCAATCGGGTCCGTCACACTCGCTCCATTCGGTGACTGAATCACCGGCACCACACGATTAGCTCTCTCCTTCTTATCCAACCATGCCAGTAACTTACCCGCTTTGTCCCCCACATCATACAAGCGACCCTGTTGCTCCCGGAACATCAGTTTGGCAGCATCCGTGACCATAGACTTATAGGCAAATTGTTTCAGACCCAGGGCGTGGAGTTTCGCAGACGTGACACCCGCTTCCAAAGTAGCCTCCAGTGCAGAAATATCTCTCTCAAGGTCCACCACCTCCCGATTCCTCGCCCTCTTAGCTTCAACAATAAGGGAGAGGGCATGCCCACGAATCACCGTCTTAAAGGCCTCCCACAGGGACACTGCGGAGGAAACCGACCCCTCGTTATCCAGAAAATATGCGTCCAAAGACTTAATCAAAAGGCTGCGGGTCTCGGGGGAGGTAAGGTACCATGGGTTGATAGGAGCCACCCGGCCCACAGCCTCCACTCCAATCTCAAAACGGAGCCAGAGTGGAGAGTGGTCAGAAATGCCCCTGGGGAGGTGTACAATCTCACGCACCGCTGGCGACTGAGCCGCAGGCATCAGGAAATAATCCAGTCTAGACAGACTCCCATGGGCCCCAGAGTGGAACGTGTATTGAAGCTGAGTAGGATGCATAAGCCTCCAGCAATCCACCAAGCCAAATGTATCCAAAAACCCACCCAACCACTGTTGGGCCGCAGGAGTCTCTCTAGGGGGGTGGCGATCGTGTAGACCGGAGAACACAGAATTAAAATCACCTGCCACAAAGAGAGTACTATCAGGGAGGTCCAACAACACACGGCCCAAATCGGAAAAGATAGAAGTCTGCAGGCCGGGGGGCACGTAAACAGTAAATAAGGAGAGGGTACGACCCTCATAGCGACCCACAAGGACAGCATATCGCCCCCGATCATCCAGAATCACATCATCGATAGCTAGGGGGAGGGAAGCCCGAACAAGGATACCCACTCCCCTAGAACCTGAGCTAAACCCCAAATGTGCTGCGAGGCGATAGCCCCACCTATTCATCGCACGACAAGTATTGCCCACCAAATGAGTCTCCTGCAGGAAAACAATATCTGGAGATAAACGTCGTATACATTTCAACACCACACTCCGCTTAATACGATCCCCCAGACCGTTAACGTTCCACGAAACAAATCTCAACCCGCTACCCCCCATCCCACCCAGCAACGCCAAAACCCCTCACCCATGAGCATGACACAAGAAATATCATCAAATACAGGATAGAGTCGCCTTGAGAACAAAACACACAAACAACGAACTTCCCAACCGCCCACCCCCAACAAACAAAAGAACACCCCCCACCCTGCACCCCTGCAAAAAGCTAAAAAGCCACCCCAACCTGCAGTGTGCCTGTCGCCCAAGAACCCCCATTCTACACAAAGACCCCGGAGGAGGAAAAGCTCCGTCCCACCCGCCACCCCGAGCAAGATCGATAACGAGGAAAAACACACAACAAATCACATAAACAATAGAGGAACGTAGGGATACAATCCTGGAAAGAGTTACTCAAAACAAGGCCCCAGGCATAGATGAAATGTTCAGCTCTCTACACCACCTTCAGCACCGCCCGGGTGGGCAGCCGACTCAGTCTCAGGAGATCGGTCAGGCAGAGAGTCCAGCCAGTCATTCACCGCATCCGGCCGATCAAAGAAAAAGGTTCGGTCATTGTACTCAACCCGCAGCCTGGTCGGAAAGAGCATAGCATAGCGCAACCCCATGTCCCGAAGACGCTTCTTGGCACCACGAAATCCCATTCGCTGCTTCTGGACCTGTTGGGAAAAGTCCGGATAAAAGTTCACTGTGGCATTCTCAAAGGCCACCGGGCCCTTCACACGCGATGCCTGCAGGATAGCGTCCCGATCCCTATAGTGGAAAAGTTTTGCAACAATAGGCCTCGGCGGGGCACCTGGCTTACCCTGGCCCCCCGGAACACGATGTGCTCGTTCCACTGCGAAAAATTTACTCAGTCCAGCTGGAGAGAGGTAGTTTTGGATCAGGTCCTCAACTAGGAGATCAACCGAGTGGGGTTCTGGATTCTCCGGAACACCAACCACGCGAACATTACAGCGACGTGCCCTATTCTCAAAGTCTTCCAAGCGCCGGGTCATGAAATCGTTCACCCTACAGAGATTGCCAACCTCTGTCTGTATCTCCGAGACGTCTGCCGTGAGGCTGGATGACTTGAGGTCCAATGACTTCACCTTCTCATTGGTTTTCGATAGATCGGCTCGAATTAAGTTCACATCAATGGCGACGGTGTCAATTTTATGGGCCAAAGTTTCATATTGTTGGCCGATCGTCTCCCTCATGCCAGAAATGGCGCCCATGATGTCCTGCAGGGAAGGCTCCGTTGACGTGTCCACGATGTGGTCAGACGCGCTGGGACCGGGCAGGGCAGCTCCGGGGGACCCCTTCGAGTGGGTATAACGGTCCATAACGTTGGATTGGACCGGACCCCCGCGCAGAGGCGTCTTCGTCTTCCGTGTCTCCCGGTCCCCTCTGCCCGCCATTTTGGAGACTGCGTCACAAGGAGACTCACCAGGGTCAACGGACCGGGCACCAGAAAGTGAGGCCTCGGGACCAAAGGGCCGCAACACGGGTACCACTAGGATAGAGGCAGCCAAATAGGAGAATAAGCCAGCCAAAGGCCCGACAGCCGTCTCGTGCCCCGGACCCAGCCCCGGCCAGACTCTCCCGCCGATGTCTCAGTCTGAGGCAGAATCGAAACCGAAACTTAAGAGGGGGACCCTCAAGGCAAGTCCCCCTGCCGTTGTTGTTCAACTCCAAGACGGCCACTGAGCCTCACCCAGTCCCGGGCGCACCTCAAGGGCGGAGCCCAAAAGTTCGAAGCACCGTAACTCCGGCACCCGGTGTCGAAATAAAATTCTGAAAGGTCCAGGTAGATCAGCCCAACGTCCTCTACACCAATCTTCGTGAAAATTCAGGATTTGTTCAGGATATTATGCCGGGAGTGGCGGTGGTCCGGGAGCGCTGTGCTCACGCGGCCATCTCGGATGCCCGCCAAGCTCCTCCCCCCCTTTAAGAGAATTCTTGATTCAGATTCCTTGGCAAAACCAACTTAACTTAAACTGCTACTTACTTACTCCTTCCCATGTATTAGGCTTAGGTCAGGTACACCGGGGTAGGCGTATTTAGAAGCACCAGTTGAGTACGTTAGTCAATGTATATATGTATGTATATATTGTATCTATTTTAAAGTATCTTATGGCTAAGAAACCATATCAATGCTTTTACAGTATTATTTCTTAATCCTCCTTTTACTGTACGCACTTTACTTTACTATGAGTATTGCAATTGTGGCAATTCATTTCTCTTGCATGAGAAAAAATACTGCTCAATAAATAACAACCTTTTATTGAAAACGCCCGTCTCTCTTTTCTCTGCACTCTGGTGAAACTAAGTATGCACACTTGACTGAGTGAAATAGCTGTCTATTGTTTTCACACGACTCTAGAGATGCACTCTTATTCTGAGGGAGCAAAGTTGTCATGTTTTATGGTTGTCAGAAGCTAATCCCTTCTTGTCTATCCAGGGAGGTTAAACTCCTCCTCGTTTATTCGAGAAAGTTTCTAGTGACCTCTGAGCTAGCTGGCAAACCTTAAGTCTAATATAGTCAGTAGAGACCGAGTCGACCTCAGTCCTACGTCTACACTGCTGAATATATTATTCCAATGGGCAGAGCCTATTGGGAATATAGGAACTACACTACATGGCGCCCAACATTTGGTAAGGCGATAAATCTAACGCAAGACGTTAGAGTAACTCAGTCGTGCTTTTTCACACAGACCCTTTTTCCCGTAAATACTCCAAAAGACGTCTGGAGTGGGTAAAAGGTTAAAAATCCGCCGGAACTTAGTAGGAAGAGATTCTTATGTATAGTTTTTGGTTTAGTCAACGTTGAAGGATACAGTGTTCCAAAATATTGTGCACCTAATCTTTGTTTCCTTGAAACTTGATCTGCATACTAAAAAAGACTTTCTGTCAGTAAAATGCCTGACGGAGACGAATTGTTGTTGGAAGACACAACTCTCCAACAGAATGACCCGAATGCTATACTCATTCCGGTCAACATAGGAAGAACTATAACTATTAAACTTATAGAAAATGGACTGACATCACGAGGTGGTATAGTTATATTCATGATAGAGGCCCATGAATATCGGCATACAGAGGTATTCTATTCATGGATAAACTTTCCAGCAGCAAACGCTGTCACACACGACTTCCACTATTACAAAATAGAGGAACCTCCGGAAGAGTACACCCCTTTCGAGGAGGTGGAAATCCCATTAAATTTCCAAGAGCACCTGCTCTGGTTTAAAGGCGCCCTAAAACATCAAAATCACATCACCAGGCTCGGTCCACTAGGTAGACCAGGAGCAATGTGGCCAGTTCTAGCCAGCTACACACCACATCCAGACATCGAAAAAATGTCAGTACCAGAACTTTTAGCACAGCTAAAACAACTGATTAAAACACATAGACAATTAGTCCAATATGTAATGCGGACTACAACGGTCCAACCAGCAATTAACATTCCACAGCTGACCCCTCATCAGGGGAACACAAACAAAATAACACCACAGAATATACAATCCTGTCTTGGTAAAACACCCGCAAAACGGGAACAAATTCCATTCTGGTTAGCACAAAAAATCACTCAAATAGAGGCAGTATTTCCAGATACTACACCTAATGAGAAACACAGAATTCTGACTATCTGTCTTCCAATGGGGATCGCACCACATGTGGAGGACTGTGACACTTGGGGCAGGGTCTTTGCTTCCATTTATACAAAAACACATGGTGTTCCGTCCATGGCGGTAATACCAGATGTGCTAAGACAGATTCAAAATGAATACGGTCCAGAACCTGCTTTAACTCTGGGTATGAAATTACTGAAAGACTTCAAGCAGGTCTCGGCTATATTATTAGCCAACAGAAAAGGAGATGACATCTATCTCACAGATGATGACCTGGATACTCACTTGAAAAGAGTGAACACCATAATACTTGGGTTCGCAGCAGAGGGTTACAAATTCAACTTTAAAAAGTCACGAATTGCCCATCTAACAGTCCTGTTTTTAGGATATGAATTATCAAGTGAAGGCAAAAGCCTAGCGGACAATTTCTTAGAGAAATGCGCTGTCCTCAAAGCACCAAAAACGCTTAAGAACTTACAATCAATACTAGGTTTCCTGAATTTCGGAAGAACTTACATTCTAAATTATGCAGAGAGGGTTAAACCTCTCTATGAACTAATAAAACCTGATTTTAAACCAATCAATTGGACTCAAAAACACACAGAAATTTTGAGATCATTGCAAATAGACATGTTAGCTAAAACAAAATTGAAAACTCGCGAAAACATACGCAATCTTGTAATCCGAGTCATCCCAGGAAGATGCGGATTCACGTACCTGACCTCTAATGAGGGAGAAACTGTACCAATAGCTTACAAATCACACTTGTACACACAAGCTGAAAAAACATTTAGTCTTACAGAAAACATTGTAAATGCGATTCAAACTGCTGTAGCAAAAGAAAGAGCCCAAGCACAAGGTAAAAGGATAACTGTTTAACAGCAGAATCAGCCTTTGAGGCATTAACAAGCCCACGCAGTATGACTAAGGTGGCATTAGATCCAAAATGGATCGAATGGGAAAATTCTCTTGCTGCCGAAGACGTGAAATACTATTTTGACCCGAACATGAAAAAACAAAAAAATTTAACATATGAAAAAGAATATCCTCTGCCAATCGAAATTCTGCCCCTACAACTTTACGCCTGTGAAATATATACAGACGGATCAGCACAATCCGCAGTTTGGGGTAAGCAAGCTTACAGTGCTGCGTGCGCGGTTGTTAAATGCGGGTGGCACGGAGGTAAATTGAGACCACTGGTAACTATGTCTCAATCTGTAAAAGACAGTTCAGCTCAAAGAACTGAACTACTAGCTTTAAAAATGGCGCTCGATATTGCCGATCGCGAATTCCCGACACTAAAAGTGTGCGATTCGCATTACTGCGTCAAATCTTACAATAATGACTTGCAGAACTGGGTTCAAAACGATTACAAAGATGATACAGGTGCCACAATAAAGCATAAAAAGCTTTGGGAACAAGTAGTTCTTTTGCAGAAAGAACTACAAAAGACTCACGTGATACATACACTGAGTCATCAGCGTGATGGCGTTCACGCTGCAGGGAATTCATTGGCTGACACAGCCAGAGAGGAAGCAACTAATCCGGCTTCCGTAGCCACAAAAAAGCATTCAGAAAAATACATAGACGGGGAAACCATGCTGGCGGTAAAAACGTCTTCAAAAGGTGACTGTTGAGCACTACCCGTGAACTATCCACTCAATTATACATACGTAATAGATGCAAACTCCGTTCCTTTTGCTCGAATCCCTGGAGTGGGGGATAGAGTAATTCCAAACACGAACAGGAGAGTCTTCTTGATTCAAGAAGCACATATGGGATTGGGTCTAAGGCACCAAGCGATCAAGGAATCTCTGAAAGAATTACAATCAGAATACTGGTGGCCGGGGATGAGCCTGCATAACTACAAATTTGCAATGGGCTGTCAAAACTGCAACAGAGAACGCAGTGGCGAACTGGCCGGAGTAATGCCAGGACCCTTCTTTTAGAAAGCATAAGGCTATCTATATGCAGAAATCCGATAGGAGAAATGCATCCCATTTATGTTTAAGACCAGATTCACTTAAAAATGTAGACACCAGAACTCGGCTGACGCCAGAATTGTTATAAAAGATTTGTGAGTCCATATCGGCACATACGCAATTGGCATGCTACATTCTGACCAGGGTCCTGCTTTTAGCTCTCGAGCTTATAAGGAGGCCATGACCAGCATGGGCATTGCATTGCGGTACTCTTGTCCCTTCCATCCTGAGGGAAATGGGATTGTGGAAAGAAAAAACCGGGATATAAAGCAATCTATAACGGCGAGGGTATTAGATTCGGGTGATGGGTGGGTCCAACATTTAACAAGTGTCCAACGTAGTGTTAATAATCTGCCAAGAAATTCTCTTAAAGGTTTCAGTCCGTACGAACTATTGTTCGAGACTAGAATGCATATTCAGGACCTCGATAGTCAGACTTCAGTGGTAGAAGAAAAATGCTTTAATATCAAAGATCGTTTGGCTATTTTACAGGACTTAAATGAAACAAGAAAAGGCCTGAGCAACGTAAAGTTAAAACAGCAGCCAACAGCCACTGAAGATAAACCACCTGTCCCAGCAAGGCCTGCCTGGATTCCAAAGATTGGGGATCTGGTCAGAGATAAGATCGCGGTGAAGAAGGAATTTGGGCCTTCTTACAGAAAAGCAGTACCTGTCTTAGCTATCAGCGGAACAAGATCAGTTGTACTACCGCCCCTTGCTGGTAAAAAGGAGAACCGAGTTGTATCCATCGACCTGGTAAAACCACAATCATGTTGGCTCAAATTTGACGGAAATTAACTGTAACATCACTGGCCCGATCTGGGTTGCGCACTTTGGTAAAATTTACGCAACACCAGACAATACTCCTTTGCTGCTAACCCCTCCACACCCAATGTCTATTTCCACGCTTGAGGTTTTCGATGCAATTTTAGAAAGCGCCGGGAACAAAGCTCCTGGATCTGATGGGCTCTCCATAGACCAATTAAAATGCGAACCAGAGTTTTGGGCTCCTTTGCTATGCAATGTTTTCAATAATTTAACTGAAGGAGAGATTCCGGAAACATGGTCACGTAGCATTATTGTTCCCATTTGTAAAAAGGGCGATAGGCTGGACCCTGGGTGTTACCGCCCAATCTCTTTAATAGATAACACCTTAAAAGTCCTGGGACGGATCTTATTTAAAAGGATAAGAACATGGTCAGATGAGAATAACATCCTACATCCTAGTCAGTTTGGGTTCCGCAGCAGTGTCGGAACGGTGGAACAATGCTTGAATCTGAATTTGATCATGGGAAAATATAACATTGCAAAGAAATCCCCTTTATATTTTGGTTTTATGGATTTGAGCTCGGCTTTTGATTTCGTTAACCGCTCCCGGCTTTGGTCTACCCTTCTCGAATATGGTTTGGATGACCATCTGGTACATTTTTTAGCTTTTCTACACCGTGATCTTAAAGCTTGTGTACGTGTGAATCAAATGGGTGAAGTTTCCAACGATATTAACATTGGTAGGGGGGTGAGACAAGGGTGTGTGCTGGCCCCTCTCCTTTTTATTTTGTATATTAATAAACTAAGCGGCACTTTGAGCACCCTAACTAGTGATGTGCCTTACATTAACGGAGCCCCAATACCCACCCTTCTTTACGCAGATGACGCGGTCCTGATGGGCCGTACTCCGAAGGCACTGCGTATTTTAATTTCAGGGTTTGTCCTTTTTATGGCCGATTTAGGTTTAACAACCAATTTTAAAAAATCACTGATTATGAGCTGTGGGCCAAAAAGTCACAAAATCCCCCAGATTATTTCAGGGTCAAATGTCTTAAAAAGTACCAACACCTTCCCCTATTTAGGGCTTTTATTCTCAAATAGTGGTACGTGGCATGCCCATGTCTCTTATGCCAGGAATAAGCTGGGCAAGGCCATTAATTGTGTAACCTCGTTGAGGCAGCCCACCCAAGCTGATGTGATAACCCCCCTGGTGAAGATATACCAAACCCAATGCATGCCAACTGGCACTTACGGCGCTGAGGTTTGGGGCTACACTAAGTGTTCCTCCATTCAAACAGAAGAAAATAGATTCTGTCGGAAGGTATTGGGGGGGGTCATCTGTTCTCCAACCTATGTATGTCATAATGAATTAAACATTGCCTACATAGAGGATTTTGTGAGATCAAGACCAGCATTGTTCTGGATAAAGTTATGGAACAATATGGCTGCTACATTGACCCGTGATATTATTTCGGATTGTCTAAAATGTGACAGGGGACATCAGATTCCATGGCTGAAATCAGTAAAAGAGTGCCTCGTAAGCGTGGGTTTGGCATCCTTGTTCACATCACCGCACCTAATAAATCGCTCCCATAAGACCATCATTTTAAGGGCATTGTATGATTTATATAGTGAAGAGCGGGACAGAAAGAATCAGATCAAATGTACGGTTGTAAAATATATGGCCTGTTGTGAACCTCACATTAAAAAACCTGGCCTACCGTACAGATATTTGCGTTTGCATCTTGGTAGATGGGTAAGGGGCTTATTGTTTCGTTTCCGAGAGGGGAGTATAGTTAATTTATTGAACTTCCCTCTGGGATATAATAAACATCTTGAAACTTTAAATTGCCCCTGTAATCCCTGCATGAAACAAAGTCTCATGCATTTCCTGTTCTTCTGTGGTTTTTACAAAAAATTTACTGTACATTATTTAATGCCCTATTGCAAGAAAAATGAACTGACTAATTTTAAATTGGCACTTCGGTCCTTCTTGGTATTGGGATCAGACGAAGTCATTTTTAGGATGAGTTGTTTTCTCAAAGCTGCCGTTAGATCGAGAGCCACCCTTATTATTGATGTTTAACCATAGCACACTGCACTTTTTATTCTGTACTTTTATGATAATGAACTTTTTACATTTACCATTTTAATCCTTAGCATTTATGTGTAATTAGGAAATATTATAATAATGTGATGCTTGTCTTTTAAGAAAGGTTTTTTAAAATTGTGTTTTTTATCAAATTCCTTTTATTATGATTATTGGGAATGGACAAATTTGGTATAGTTGTGAAACTATCTTTATTGTAATAGATTATGATTCGATTCAGATTTGATTGTGCTCGTTTTATCCTGTATTATTCTCCAATTGTCATTATTGAATTGAATGTTTTGATATGTGTTTTTTGTTTGTACTTTTATGGATGTTTTTTATTCCGAATAAAGATCCTTTGACTTGACTTGACAATCATGTTGCCAATAATAAGTAGTAGGCCCAGTGGACTCCTAAGAAGTAGCAGAGTACCAAAACTTGCTACAATACAAGAGGTTCAAACTGAGAGACTAATCACATTTGATAAACCTGCAGTGAATAAAAAAGGACTATGCAACAATGCCATGGAACTTGTGCCTCTTGAAACCCAAATTGCAACAGTTCGTCAAGAAACACCTGTCTACAACTATGTAGCCTCAGAGTATGCTAATGAAACAAAAAATGCAAAAGCAAATGAAAATCCGGAAGCGATTCCAACAATTGACAGAACTGCATCTGGCTACTTCATTAATTTCGATAACTTTTCTGAAGATCCAAGTGAACCTGAAGAAACGCCAGCAACAAAAACTTTTAAAGACAAAGTAACTGAACTCTTTCATCAACTCAAAGAAACCTATCTGATTTCTCCTTAGATTGAATTTTGGATTGTGTTAGGTGTACTTTTCCTCCTGCTTTGGCTCATCATGGTTCTTTGTTTGGGAAAATTCATTGAGGGAAAATACAGTACAATGGACACAGCAAGTCAGAACATCAACTTGGTCCTCAGGCCTCACAAGTCATCTCACATCGAGAAAAGAGAACTATCATCAGTGAATGTCACAGCCAATCCAATACCCGGTGGGGTAGCATGGGACAAAACGGATTACGAAATCTATGGCCCGGTTGAGCTCTTGAAATATCCATACCAGTTCAAGGTTTCATTAAGTGACTTTGTAAAACCGAGTACATTCTCTGATGATTGGGACTTTGAAAGTATTAATGATATGTCAGATTTAGTAATGTCAGCAAAATTTACAGAACATGATTACTTACAGGGTTCATCAAACTATGAAGAAATGTATTGTTATAATCACTTTGCACATCACTATTTGCATAAATCTGCTCAGCCTAGAAATGTTTTTAACTATAATCAATGGCAACATTGTGCAACTCCGCCTAAAAGCAGTTCGAAAACATTGTACGAGAAATTCACATACTTCTCAGGGTTTAACACAAGTGATGCAGAAACGTTTTATTTCAAACTGTTAAATAAGACAAGGGTGAAAACAATGCTGGCAAATACTAAATTGATCTATTCGGAAACATTTTATGAAAAAATTATCACATTTGGTTTTGATTTCTGGAAAAATAACATTGAAACAAAAACCATCTGGGGTACCAAAGATTGGCAGGTCCAAGTTTAGAAGCATATTAGAGCCTGCATGATCCCAGAACAAATAATATTCTTGAATGATACCATTCAACAGACTACTTGTCTTGGCCTAGCCAAGATAAAAGATTTAAACAAACCGTCTATTCCAAAGCCAACACCTGACAGTAACAGCACTACAGATGTTGAAATAGACGTATCCCATATTTTTAACCAAAACAGAACACATCCTGATTGGAAAAAATGGTTGATCTGGCCCACAGACACAATAACTGTCAAGATAGATTCCTGAACAAAATCCAGGGGTTCAAAATGACCAGGCCAGACCCTAGATACTCCCAGAGACAACATCCAGGGATAGTCACAACATACAGTGTAGGGAAACTCTGCCTCGAATGGCTACAGAAAACCACACTGGCTGAAATTAAGCAACACTTGACTTTACTTAAAGACGGTGCTGACTTGCGTGATTTCATAATGGGACCACGCAAACAGCGTCAAAAACGTTTCATAGCGGCCGGTATATACGCTGCATACAACGAAGCTTGGAAAGTAATGCAAATTGAAACTGCAGAAAAAATACGAGAAATTGATCGTATTAATTTGGAAAAATCACTTTCTGTTGTGGACAATGGGTTAACGACTCTGTCTTCCAGGATATAATCACTGGACAGTATTGTATCATCTGCTATTGATATAATAGAGCAGGACTTACTAATGTTACAACACGGTCAGTCCCAATTGCGTTCTATTGTACAGCTTGGCTGGTCGTTGCAAAATCTCTGTTCAGGCTACGTGACCTGGCGTTTAATCACCACAACGTCACTATTCACTATCTTTAACCTTACTGATACTCAAATCAGTTTGGCACAAAAAGGAGCAGACTATACGATTCTGAGCATTGAAAAACCTGAGAGATTACCATTGACAATGTCAGAAAGACCTGTCATTGAATGGATAATACACAGAATAATTACAATTCCGATAACAACTTTCCAATTTAAATACTGCCAAGAGTATATACCAGCAGGCCAGTATGAAAGGTTGGGTAAAGGGTACATTAGGTCATCATGGAAATTATCTTACACACACAAATGTTACAGTGAAAATAAACAGAATGTATTTCTTAGTGGTAACAATTGTAAACGATCACTGAGCGGTATACTTCTGTGTCAAGGTATTAACTTGCATGGGGCCTGTGAGGGGACTTCAAATAACCTTTCATGTCACCAGCACGGCACACCTGCAACACAAATAGAGCCATTCTTTAGACGACTTTTTAATGGGAGTTATATTCTAATAGTGGACCACAGCTGTTGTGGCATGGTGCCAGGGAAAACCTATCTCGTGAGCGTGAGTTCCATGGTAACTTGCTGTATGCAAGTATTGTATCCAAACAGCACTCCAGATACGAAGGCAACAATTTGGCCTTCTTTGAATATCTCTTCTATTCGAATTGATACTTTAAGCAGAATAAAGTCTGTCCTTTTACAGACAACTGTGCCCTGAACGTCATCAAAAGAAACGTATGATCTGCAAGTTGCAAGGACAACGGCAGAGATACATAGCCTTTTATCAACAAATGGCCCCGTGCATTTCGCAAAAATGCTAAGGCAAATCCTAAATATGTCAGATACCAGTGGCATCCCACATGTATTTAAGACAATTTTTTCGGGACTGTTAACACCCTTCGAAACAGTTCTGGGCATTTTTCCTAATTTTGTCCATTCTGTCTTTGGCGGCCTACCACTTCTTTTGGGACTCGTAGCAGGAATTTTATTTTTGATCCTTCTGCTCCGATATGGCAAGCCAAGTCGCAGACAAGACTCCGGCAACGATGGAAGAAACGATCCTAGCTGTACGCTATCTGGACCGCATAACTAAAGTCCTTGGATTAGCCCGGCTAAGAGATTTGAATATGACCTGGTTTCTTTCATTCAGACCCATCTGGCAGAATTGCATCTTACCTGTGCTTCGATGTATGCTATGCGGAGAAGAATGCGCGTTGGACGTCTGTCTTACACTACCATCAGCAGTACCATTGGATACAGATACTTTGCTAAGTCCAGTAACGGCTCATGCATCGTGTTGTCCCCAGCGGCTACCCATTCTGATGACGGCATTCGTTGAAACTTCGCCACTACGATTAGGTGGTAGTGAAGTACGAGATGAGAGCAGCATCACCTAGGTATTTATTTATTTATTTATTATCAGCTTTTATAAAGCGCAACAAAGGCCCAAGGGCGTCTTGGCGCTGAGAATATCTGCAGTGTTTAACCAAAGAGAGGGATGCTGAATTTACCGATTAAAAAGCCAGGTCTTAAGTTGTTTGCGGAAGGACCAGAGTGAAGGGCTTGTTTTAATCGAGAGCGGAAGAGTGTTCCAAAGTTTGGGCGCTGAGACAAGAAATCTTCTGTCTCCCCATAAAACAGTTTTGGTAAGGGGTACCACAAGTTCTTGTGAGCTAGAGGAGCGTAAGGATCTAGGGGGACAGTAGGGGATAAGATTTTCTGTGAAAAAGGCTGGTCCCATGTTGAGCAGAGCCTTGTAGACTATGCAGAGAGTCTTAAATTTTATTCTATTTCTAATAGAGAGCCAATGTAGATTTCTAATGGTTTCTGACGCAGAATGGTGTTTGGGAATTTCTCCTAGGAGACTTGCGGCGGCATTTTGGATAATCTGCATTTTATTTAGTACTCTTTCTTGGGCGTTTAGAAAGAGTGCATTGCAGTAGTCCAATGTGGACAGTACCAAGGAACTAACCAAGGTTTTGCCAGCTGTCTCAGGGAGGAATGGTAGAATTTTTTTTATCAGTCGTAATTTGTGAAAGGCAGAGGAAGTGATCTGATTGGCATGAGGGAGAAAGGTAAGATGGTCGTCGAACATGACTCCTAGATTCCTCACCTTACTAACTGGTTCAGGCGGGGAACCCAGTGATAACGGCCACCAAAGGGAGGACCATTCCGGGGTCAGTTGTCCAAAAATGACTACTTCAGATTTGTCGGAGTTTAATTTCAGACAATTGGCGGCCATCCAGTTCCCTATTGCCTGCATACCCAGATTGAAAGCATTTGCTGTTTTATGGCCGTACGATCTTCTGTGAGCATTGCTGATCCTGACATCGATGATAGCAATCATTCTCACGACTGCACTGTTGCGGCATTTTCAAACTTGGTCGAACTTTCACCTGAAGCGGTAAACCACTTTTTTGAAAGTCTGTCTGAAATGATGTTCTCCCCTGAACAGACAGAATAAATTTTTAAGCAACGAGCACACAGCGTTCCCTGAACTCTGAATTCGGCCTTCAGCTTTGATAAACAAAAGCTACTGAAAATATTTGGAACTATCTTTTTTTCTCCCCTTAAAGCAAAATTATTTTTCTTTTTTCTCCAAAATATTTACCCTTTTTCTGGCACATGTACTCTGCTTAAAGTAGAACTATTCTTAGAGAACAGAGCTTCTATATTTAGGAACTCTAGAGACAATATTTACCTCAGCCTCTAGCATATGTACAGAATTTGTATTATTATGTGATGGAATGGTCTCGACCTTCTTTTCTGTATTAAGAGCCATTTCATGTGTAAATTTTCGCAATTCATTCAGCTGATATATATATGCATTTTTTAACTGAATGAATCCACTGCTTGAAAAGCGTACAGTACCATTACTCATTTTCGTGTATTACCATATTCCATTTCAATATGCAAATTTATGTATTTTGGGGTGGGTTGGAAAACACATGCATCATTATATGTTTACTATTGCTTAGTTTTAAGTAATGAGGGACATTAGATCGTGGAGTGGGTGTTGTAGTTCTATCTAGGACCCTAAATTCGATAGTCCTGATTTATGCCCTTATGTGGTTATAATGAATAATATCCTTATAAAGGCATAAGAATCATATCCATATTTAGTCATAGCCCATGCTGTCCAAATTAAGCAAGGCTACTTCCCCAGGCTCCTAGCAAGTACAACGAGTTCTGTAAACAAACCAAACCTCCAGCAACCTGGGAATTCCCCATTGCTTTTGTTTTGATTTCCTCCTAGCACTCCTGTGATCACTCTAAGAACGGCCAGTTCTTGGTGACATCTTCATTGACGTCTTATGTCCAACCTTACGTCAAACCCGGCACCTTTCAGGTATAAATATACCAACGTTGCCTTAAGCAAACACACGGTGGTGGTTTTGGAGCAGAGCAGCTATCTACTTGTCCGAGAGCCCAGCTGATGCGAGAGCCCACGGATGCTGCCCCTCCTCTTTGACGCACTGAGAGAGACGCTGTCTTTTCTCCTGCCGAGAAATCCAGCTCCGGTGTACCCAGATACCCTCGCGGGTTACTGGGATATCGAGTCCTGAGAGAGAGATACCAGACCTCTACTTTCTAATACCCAGGTACGGAGCTGACTAAACCCTTTAAGAGAATTCTTGATTCAGATTCCTTGCAAAACCAACTTAACTTAAACTGCTACTTACTTACTCCTTCCCACGTATTAGGCTTAGGTCAGGTACACCGGGGTAGGCGTATTTAGAAGCACCAGTTGGGTACGTTAGTCAATGTATATATGTATGTATATATTTTATCTATTTTAAAGTATCTTATGGCTAAGAAACCATATCAATGCTTTTACAGTATTATTTCTGAATCCTCCTTTTACTGTATGCACTTTACTTTACTATGAGTATTGCAATTGTGGCAATTCATTTCTCTTGCATGAGAAAGAAGACTGCTCAATAAATAACAACCTTTTATTGAAAATGCCCGTCTCTCTTTTCTCTGCACTCTGGTGAAACTAAGTATGCACACTTGACTGAGTGAAATAGCTGTCTATTGTTTTCACACGACTCTAGAGATACACTCTTATTCTGAGGGAGCAAAGTTGTCATGTTTTATGGTTGTCAGAAGCTAATCCCTTCTTGTCTATCCAGGGAGGTTAAACTCCTCCTGGTTTATTCGAGAAAGTTTCTAGTGACCTCTGAGCTAGCTGGCAAACCTTAAGTCTAATATAGTCAGTAGAGACCTAGTCGACCTCAGTCCTACGTCTACACTGCTAAATATATTATTCCAATGCGCAGAGCCTATTGGGAATATAGGAACTACACTACAGAAGTATCTACAAATCCTGCAGCTCATTCCTTTAGAGCCTAAGGGGGTTATGTCTGCTGTTTGAGTGCTGCTTGGTAGATCTGGTGGATTCTGGAGAGTGAAGGTAGTAGGTAGAAGCTGATGCGGAGCGGGGTGGGAAGGAGGGGTTGTCAGGGGGGAGGGGGGAGGGGGGGAGGGGGTTAGGGGGTTGGGGGTCTTTGTTTTTCCTGTTTGTTTTCTCACAAAAGCGGTGGTTATAGCTCAATCAATCAATCAATCAATCAAAGCATTTATATAGCGCGCTACTCACCCGGAGGGTCTCAAGGCGCTGGGGGGGGGGGGGGGTCCGCTACTGCTCGAACAGCCAGGTCTTGAGCTGCTTCCTGAAGGTGAGGTGGTCTTGGGTCAGGCGGAGGCGGGTCGGAAGGGAGTTCCAAGTCTTGGCGGCCAGGTAGGAAAAGGACCTTCCTCCTGTGGTGGCTCTTCGGATGCGGGGGACGGCGGCGAGGGCGTGGCTGGTCGATCGAAGCTGGCATTTGGGAGCGTAGAAGTTGAGGCGGCTGTTGAGGTATCCTGGGCCTTGGTTGTGTAGGGCTTTGTGTGCGTGGGTGAGGAGCCGGAAGGTGATTCTCTTGTTGACCGGGAGCCAGTGCAGGTCTCTCAGGTGTCCGGAGATGTGGCTGCGGCGGGGGATGTCCAGGATGAGTCGTGCTGAGGTGTTATGGATCCGCTGGAGTCTCTTCTGGAGTTTGGCGGTGGTTCCGGCGTAGAGGGAGTTGCCGTAGTCCAGACGGCTGGTGACGAGGGCCTGGGTGACCGTCTTCCTGGTCTCGGAGGGGATCCATCGGAAGATCTTGCGTAGCATGCGCAGGATGTTGAAGCACGACGAGGAGACGGCGTTGACTTGTCTGGTCATGGAGAGGGAGGAGTCCAGGATGAAGCCCAGGTTGCGTGCGTGGTCTGTTGGTTTGGGTGCGCTGCCCAGGGTGGGGGGCCACCAGGAGTCGTCCCAGGCGGAGGGTGAGGATCCTAGGATGAGGACTTCCGTCCTCATCAGGCGGGGCTGCTCTTAGAGCTTATTCATCTACGCTGGGTTGCCCTCTGGGGTGTAGGCCCAAACGCTGTGTCATTGCTGTGAGAGTACGCCCTGCTGTCAAGTTGATGTAGGCAGCTGGGCTGTGTACCAAGATGCTTTCCTGCATAATAAAAATGATTGACTCTAAAATTTATATGGATTTCACAGTGATAAATTCTGTAAAGATTAATATTTTAAATAATGGTTTTATTGCCTCTAAATCCGACTTTTGAGTTGGGGTAGAATTAGGATTCTATGTTATTGAGAATGCCCCTTCTGAAATATCAACTCTTCTAAACACACACAATTTTCTGATGACATATATTTTCCATACAATTTTCCACCTTTGCAAGAAGTACATAATAAGGACAATGAGGACCGCTCTTCAGCTTTTGGCAGTATTACACAAAATCCAACTGCTAGCAATAGAAATGCATGGACCCTAAGAGTTGGCCTAAGGGTCAGATGTACGACCATAGCGTTTTACTACTTGCAAATTGGGACAAATTTAGAGTCGCAAAATGCTATGTACAACAGTGTCTGAGAAACTGTTTGCGAATCCCAATCGGGCGCCAAATTGTATGCCTCGTGAATATTAATGAGGCTGTTGCAATTTGCTACCCCATTGGGAATGGCTAGCACTCCCAGGGATTGTGGCGTGCTGGGGCCAGCAGACCACCATGTCTGGGACTGCTTTGTTAATAAAGCAGTTAGTTTTTTTTTAAATTAAAATTAAACTATTCAGTTTCATTTTTTAAGGGCAGTCAGTAGTCCCTGGGACCACTGACTGCTCTAAAAAAATATTTGTGAATACATTGCTAAAGAGGAAGGTCTCCTGGGGACCCCTTCCCATTTGCGAGTGCCTTGCCACCCTTCTGAGAACGGTGGTAAACTGCAAGTGTCGGTCGCAAAACATTCATACATGGGTTCTGGACTCGCTATTAGGTAGGGACGTACTTGGTACGCCCCTTCCTAATAGCGAGTTGCTAACCCTATTTTGCGAGTCACTAATTGATTAGTGATTCGCAAAATAGGGTTAATACATTGGTTACACGTTTTTTGCGGTTACAAACAGGCCTAAAACCCCTTTGCAACCGCAAAAAACAGCTGCACATCTGGCCCTAAATGTTGATCTTCCCTCCAATTGGTGAGGCCATCTGAAACCCATGGGGGCTGCAATTAAGTTCCTACCACCTAGGGAATATCTCCGATGTTGCCCTGCTATTTCCAGCCATTGAAATAAGGCTTTTTCTAATTATAATGGTAGCCTACGGACGTGTCACACAATTTCAAGAGGAAAAGCTAGGGATGAAATTCAGATTGACCTCCAAATAAGCCAACCTAAAACATACACAATTCACAGGATTGACAACTTGTTGGAGATTTTGTGTTTCGGTGTGAGGTGTGACATACAACTAGAAGGATACAACATGCATTTGTGGTTTCATTGTATGTTGTTAGCTGTTTTTCACCTTGAATTGGTCATGTCACCGGTACCTCTGGGTTGCGTTTAGTATTGCTCACTCGAGAAATGAAATAACTTATGATATAATAATAATCCTTTTAGAATGGAGGAAAAACAATTACTTTTGCAACAGCAGAGCTGTTTATTGATTGAAGGCAGAGAAAACCATTATTTGAGTTGCACAGTCTCTGCTTTCTTGTTATGTTTTCCAATATTCCTGCAGCTCTGCTTCGAGAAGCAGTTTGCAGACGTTCTTGTAAACAAAGATTTTAGACTCCAGGTGTTTCATTTGTGTTTTACACCTTCAACTCATAAAGAAAATGTTGTGGTTAACAGAGCTTTAAATGCAAACACATTTTACTTGCCGCTTGTTATGGTTTTCTATCTAACAATAGCATTGATTATCTTGTAAGAGAGATAATTGTGCTCTGGTGTGTCACAAACATGTTTAAAAAACATATTTATTAAGGATTCGAATGACATCTTCAAAATAATTCTTAATGCTTCACTTTTTTGCGAGCAAATTGGGATCAACCAGTTATGATGCTGTCGTTTTTCTTTGATAATGGGTTCTGTATTGCTTTGTCGGTGTGCTGCATTGCGGTAGTGTTTAGCTGCGGAAAAAATCCAGACTAATGGAAACTCGCGCTTCCAAAAAGTCCAACAGTTTCGAATTTTATTCCAGACTGACGTCAGTGCTATTTATATGTTAATATCCGTGCACCATTTAACAATTACCAATGATTGGGAGGGAGTGAAAAGCTGTCCAAGCCATGTTTTCTTCGTTAAAGGCATCTGTGGCCCTTTGCAGAAACCCTATGCATGGGTGTATTTGCATGTGAACATTGTGGTAGGTCCGGGGTCACCTGGGTCACTTGTGGGCTTCTTTGGTGACCGTTTGTCGGTGCCCTTCAGGGCCATGTCCCTTGAGACAGCTTCGTCGAAGACTTGGAAATCTTCTTTGAATGCGATAGGCTCATAGATTTAGGGGCATATTATCAAGGGGCGATAGGCAATTTTCGCTGGTTTAGCGGCGAAAATTTTATCAAGCTGTCGCTTACAGCAGTTAGCGACAGCTTGAAGGCGATAATGACATGCAAAGTGGGCGTACCTAACCCGTTAGCGACTGAAAGCAGTCGACAACATCGCTATCGCCTATTAACACGGCTGGCGTATCGATGGAAATATTCCCACTATCGCCAAAAAATAACGCCTGCTCTGAACAGTTCTTAGCCATGTTATCCAATGGGAGGTGGATAACATGGCTAAGAGCATTTCGTTGCTAATGCGAGAATATCGCTGTATTCTCAGCGATATTCTCGCATTCCGCCGCTATCGCTGGATATTTTAGCGCAATGGAGAAAAACGTTGCTAATAGTATGTTTTCTCCGCTAAAATATCCAGTGATGGGCAGCAATAAAAAAAAAGTCGCTAAGCGCATTTAGCGATAAATATCGCTAGTTGTTGGTAATATGCCCCGTAGTTGTATATCTTTTTCTGCTCAATAACATTGATCCATGACGACATATATAAATGTGCATACACACATTCTATATATATGTGAATATATATATATATATATATGTGTGTGTGTGTATTACCTACTGGCGGTCGCCAGTAGGTATATATAGTTAGGATTTTTTCTCTATGGGTTTTTTGAAAATTCTATGTCTAATAACTTTGGCGTTTGTGGACGGAATTGGCTGAAATTTTCAGGAAAATGGCACATTTTGTTTCTGAGCAGCCCCTGAAAATTTTGGGGGGGTTCGTCAAGGGGGGGCCGAGAAAAAAGGGGGGTCCCAAAACGCGTTTTTCCCATGTTAATTTCCATAGGGCGGTTGGCCTCACTTTTAGCCCGAACGGCTGAATGGATTTGCACGAAACTTGGCAAAATTGTAGGGACTGGTAGCCCGATGTGCCTTTTGTAGGTCTCAATATATGTGCTCCAGTGGATTTTGAGAAATTAACGTTTAAAAAAAGATATATATCTGTAACAGCGGACCGGGCAGCGCTCTGGTTCGCGGACTTTTCGCGCAACGGAGCTTTGTGAAGCGAAGCTGATTGGTTCTCCGGCGTCTGTCAACATTCCAAACAGTCCGTAGCGGCCTCCATCTTGTCTCTCGGTAGGATCGAGAGACAAGAGGAGGCCAAAGCGAAGGGGCAAATGACCATAAGGGGGCATAGTACATTGTCGCTCACCCCCTAGGTTTGATGTGGAGGTTTTAAAAGGGCCCCGCGGGGCAAAAAAAAATAAACATAATAATAATCGAACAGCTGAATGGATTTGCACGAAACTTGGCAAAATTGTAGGGACTGGTAGCCCGATGTGCCTTTGCTAGATCTCAATATATGTGCTTCAGTGGATTTTGAGAAATTAATGTTCAAAAAAAGGTATATATCTGTAACAGCGGACTGGGCAGCGCTCCGCTACGCGTACTTTTCGCGCAACGGAGCTTTGTGAAGCGAAGCTGATTGGTTCTCCGGCGTCTGTCAACATTCCAAACAGTCCGTAGCGGCCGCCATCTTGTCTCTCGGTAGGATCGAGAGACAAGAGGAGGCCAAAGCGAAGGGGCAAATGACCATAAGGGGGCATAGTACATTGTCGCTCACCCCCTAGGTTTGATGTGGAGGTTTTAAAAGGGCCCCGCGGGGCAAAAAAAAATAAAAATAATAATAATCGAACAGCTGAATGGATTTGCACGAAACTTGGCAAAATTGTAGGGACTGGTAGCCCGATGTGCCTTTGCTAGATCTCAATATATGTGCTCCAGTGGATTTTGAGAAATTAACGTTCAAAAAAAGGTATATATCTGTAACAGCGCACCGCTTCGCGTACTTTTCGCGTTACGGAGCTTTGCGAAGCGAAGCTGATTGGCTCTCCGGTGTCTGTAAACATTCCAAACAGTCCGTAGCGGCCGCCATCTTGTCTCTCGGTAGGATCGAACAGCTGAATGGATTTGCACGAAACTTGGCAAAATTGTAGGGACTGGTAGCCCGATGTGCCTTTGCTAGGTCTCAATATATGTGCTTCAGTGCATTTTGAGAAATTAACGTTCAGAAACAAGATATATATCTGTAACAGCGCTCCGCTTCGCGGAGATAAAATTATATGTGTATTACCTAGCTGTTGCTAACACCAGTTAGCGACGGCTAGTAGAAGATAGCGACCATCTTGGGCCCCACTTTGCATGTGAGTGATATTTATCACTAATGACATGCAAAGTGGGCATGCCAAGATGTTAGCGACTGGAAACAGTCGCTAACATCGCTATCTCCTATTATCAACTTTTGGAAATATTCGAGATAAGGGCGAATATCTCCAAAAGCTACCACCTGCCCTGAGCAGTTCTTAGCCATGTTATCCAATGGGAGGTGGATAACATGGCTAAGAGCATTAGCTCGGTAATGCATGAATATCGCTGAGTTTTCAGCGATATTAATGCATTGCGGTCGTTTTTTATCGTATTTCCGATAAACCTTAATAATAGCAAGGTTTATCTGCGATAATTTCTGACGGTAAAAAAATCGTTGCTAAGCATCGTTAGGGATAAATATCGCTTAACTTTGGTAATATGCCCCAACGTCTGTTAACGTTCGATTCGAAGGAAATCAGGAAGTGTTGAAAAACATTGTCTGCGCCATCTTGTCTTTTTTCAAATGCCACACTTTTGTCGTGCACGGCAGCCATTTTAGATGCCTTGACCAGACCCACTCTGTGCACGCTGTTGATCCTTAGCATGGCTCCCCACCCTCGCAAGCATCTCCCCCAGGCAGTGGTCACCCCCGCTCTCTGTCTTATGCATGGGTAATAAACCTCCCCCATCTGCGCTGCTGTTCCCTGAGAATCACACCCTGTGCCCGCCCGACACCTCCCTTTCGCCCTATTCACTACCGCACCCTCTGACACTCCTTTTCCTCTGTGTCCGATTGTCCAGGCTGGTCCTAGGGTATCAGCTAGCCCTGCAGATGTAGTTTATGGCCACAGCTGTAAAGAATCACCCCTCTTCAAAGGAGTTATAGTAGATCAAGGCCCACACTCGATGAGATCCGTCACAGCAGAAGCGTTGCTATTATCTGAAAACCATCCTGTATTGTGATTGGGGAGGGGACCGAGCCTGAAGCGGAAGATTCCAGGGATGACTGTTTGTACATCAAAGTTTTTACAATTATGTGTCACATTAAAAATATATAGCACTCCGACAAAGTAGTAAGATTATAAAACTTTAATAATTTATAAATATATACAAGAAAACAAAAATAGTAATAACATATAAACATTTTTAGGGAAAAACAACGAAGTAGCGGTCGGCTGTGCGAATAGTCCCAACGCAGCACAACGTCCAGATTTCCGGCGTGGGGCGTCGCGGGGGGTGGGTCATCAGTAGCAAACTGTTGTGCGAATAGTTCCAAGGCAGCAGAACGCGCCGAAATCTAGATGACACGAAAGTGATGTCTAGTAAGTTGCCACCCAGCAAATAACGGCATGGGGCGTCGCGGGGGGTGGGTCATCAGTAGCAAACTGTTGCGCGAATAGTTCCAAGGCAGCAGAACGATGGCACCAAGGTGATGTCCAGTAAGTTGCCGCACTGGTTTTGGTATCCTACAATGCTGCTCCGAATAACGGCGTGGAGCGCCCCGGGGGAGGCGGCGTGAACGGGCCTCTCCAGGTGGAGTGTCATCTGTTGTAGTGGGGCGCCCCTTTACCGTTTCAGTTGCCATTCCGTCCGTTTTTGGTCCACTGTGTCAAAAGCCGCAATTCAGCTGAGTTGCGCCCACTCTTGCGGTGCAGCGATAGGCGGCTGTCACAGGACTCTCAAAATGGCGGCAGGCTGTTTCCTTTTTGGGCCTGGTCCACTGAAATGGCCCTGGGACACCTTGGAAATCGGACGCTTGTCTGCTAGGTCTTGGACCCCATTCTCGAAAGCGTCCCCTCCGCCTTGAGAATTCATCAAAAGTTTTGGGGGCTCCGACTCCTGCAGGCTTCTGGTGGGGAGCGGCTGCCATGATTGCTCGCGGAATGACCACGACGGAGCCACGAGATGGTGGTGCTTTCATGCTGACGCCAGCTTCAGTCTGAAACATCCAGTAACAAGGTGGGGCTTTCATCGTTTGGGAAAAAAAAAAAGTTTTCATCCTATGAAAAGTGTTGTTTTTAGGTCACATGATCATGCCTTCCATCATTAGGAAACCAAAAGTAAAATGAACCAATGAAAAGTTTTATAAACAAGTCACATGACCTGTTATGCGGCATAGGGTGTAAAATGCGGAGAAAATACGTTGGCACGTGAGGCGGCGTCAGTAGCGGACCGATGTGCGAATAGGCCGAAGGCAGCACAACGCGCCAAGATCCGGATGGCACCGAGGTGGTGTCTAGTAAGTTGCCGCACTGGTGTGGCTATCCAACAATGCTGAAAGTCGGCGTGGGGCGCCCCGTTGGCCTGTGAGTTTGCGTCAGTAGCGGACCGATGTGCGAATAGGCCGAAGGCAGCACAACGCGCCAAGATCCGGATGGCACCGAGGTGGTGTCTAGTAAGTTGCCGCACTGGTGTGGCCATCCAACAATGCTGAAAGTCGGCGTGGGGCGCCCCGTTGGCCTGTGAGTTTGCGTCAGTAGCGGACCGATGTGCGAATAGGCCGAAGGCAGCACAACGCGCCAAGATCCGGATGGCACCGAGGTGGTGTCTAGTAAGTTGCCGCACTGGTGTGGCTATCCAACAATGCTGAAAGTCGGCGTGGGGCGCCCCGTTGGCCTGTGAGTTTGCGTCAGTAGCGGACCGATGTGCGAATAGGCCGAAGGCAGCACAACGCGCCAAGATCCGGATGGCACCGAGGTGGTGTCTAGTAAGTTGCCGCACTGGTGTGGCCATCCAACAATGCTGAAAGTCGGCGTGGGGCGCCCCGTTGGCCTGTGAGTTTGCGTCAGTAGCGGACCGATGTGCGAATAGGCCGAAGGCAGCACAACGCGCCAAGATCCGGATGGCACCGAGGTGGTGTCTAGTAAGTTGCCGCACCGGTGTGGCCATCCTACAATGCTGAAAGTCGGCGTGGGGCGCCCCGTTGGCCTGTGAGTTTGCGTCAGTAGCGGACCGATGTGCGAATAGGCCGAAGGCAGCACAACGCGCCAAGATCCGGATGGCACCGAGGTGGTGTCTAGTAAGTTGCCGCACTGGTGTGGCCATCCTATAATGCTGAAAGTCGGCGTGGGGCGCCCCGTTGGCCTGTGAGATGGCGTCAGTAGCGGACCGATGTGCGAATGGGGCCAAAGGCAGCGCAACAATATTTTCTGATTTGAAGACACCACAAGGCGCTGAGATGCCAAGATCCGGATGGCACCGAGGTGGTGTCTAGCAAGTTGTGGCACTGGTGTGGCCATCGTACAATGGTAAAAGTCGGCGTGGGGCGCCCTGTTGGCCTGTGAGATGGTGTCAGTAGCGGACTGATGTGTGAATGGGGCCAAAGGCAGCGCAACAATATTTTCTACTATATTTTCGGAGTAGAAGACACCACAAGGCGCTGAGATGCCAAGATCCGGATGGCACCGAGGTGATGTGTAAGTTGCGGACCGATGTGCGAATGGGGCCAAAGGCAGCTCAACAATATTTTCTGAAGAGAATACACCACAAGGCGCTGAGATGCCAAGATCCGGATGGCACCGAGGTGATGTCTAAGTTGCGGACCGATGTGCGAATGGGGCCAAAGGTAGCGTAACAAGATTTTCTGTATGGAAGATACCACTAGGCGTTGAGATGCCAAGATTCGGATGGCACCGAGGTGATGTCTAGCAAGTTGTGCCACTGGTGTGGCCATCGTACAATGGTAAAAGTCGGCGTGGGGCGCCCTATTGGCCTGTGAGATGGTGTCAGTAGCGGACTGATGTGCGAATGGGGCCAAAGGCAGCGCAACAATATTTTCTGACTGACACCACAAGGCGCTGAGATGCCAAGATCCGGATGGCATCGAGGTGATGTCTAAGTTGCGGACTGATGTGCGAATGGGGCCAAAGGCAGCGTAACAATATTTTCTGTATGGAAGATACCACTAGGCGTTGAGATGCCAAGATTCGGATGGCACCGAGGTGATGTCTAGCAAGTTGGTGTGGTCATCCTACAATGCTGAAACTCGGCGTGGGTCACCCCATTAGCCTGTGAGATGGCGTCAGTAGCGGACCGATGTGCGAATAGGCCGAAGGCAGCACAACGCGCCAAGATCCGGATGTCACCGTGGTGGTTTCATAGTTGAGAGGCACTTCATCTGCAGTGGGGCGCCGAGATCCGGATGGCACCGAGGTGATGTCTAGCAAGTTGCTGTACTTGTGTGGTCATCCTACAATGCTGAAACTCGGCGTGGGTCGCCCCATTAGCCTGTGAGATGGCTGTTCTTTGGATTTGGGCCTGGTCCACTAAAATGGCCCTGGGACACCTTAGAACTCGGACGCTCGATTTTTTTTTCCTTTCCTGTACATGCAAAAAAAGGTAAATGCCCGGTATGTTACACGCTTCATCTGCCACGATGAACTCTCCAGAGGAACCGAAAAAAAATATAGTTGTGGTAACTATACCATGCATCGTCATATGGAGAGGTGGCACCAATTAATTATAGTGCTGCATAAAAGAGAGATTTGGAGGAGAACCCCTGACCTGCTAGTACATTCATTAAAGAAGTGGCACTGAGAGCTTCAGAGGCAAGGGAAACGGTCCCAAATATTTAGAAGAACTTTGGAAAGATTAAAATGACATGTTTAGATTGTGGTAAATTAATTTCATGTGGGCAGATGAGTGTTACTCTAATAAATACAGCATATGAACATCATCATAGTCGATGGTTGGTAGAGACATTTTGACTATATCCTGGACCTGCCCGTCCTCGCCCAAAATGGCGCCGGAATAAATGGGACTCGTAACTCCTTGTTGTGTACTGGTTGCACAACCTTGATATCACGAGATACGTATGCAGTTTTGAAGCACATGGCGGGCGGGGACGAGAATTGATTGAATATTTCGACATCCCTATTGATATTAAGTTCTGATGTGTTATTGATTACTGTACTGTTGAAAATTCGAATTAACGCCACCCATGGTACTTGCCCGCAAATGTATATCTAGATAATTTTATTGTAACTGGCCCTGTCGTATTTTAATTATAAAATGTACGTCCACCGATTCCGTAACTGTTAGACACCTTAGTTTTTGCAACCTAATGGCCCGCCCGTTACGTTCCTCTACAGTGTAAATGTCTATTCATCATATACGATTACAGTTTGCTCCGTGGCAGGCCCACGTGGTTATAGGCTCGTATTTGTATAATGAAATTTTCACAATAAAGGTTTTTAAAAGAAAACATGGTAGTAGTGTATACATTGGTAAAGTTTTTAATAATAGTCACTGTTTTAGAATCATTAAAAGGCAAGTGAAATAAAGCAGACCAATTACATGAAGGGTAAAAGGTATAATACGAAGGAACGCAGTAAAGATAAATGGTCAAGGGCTGTTGTGTTTTCTATTCCTGCAACATAAAGTGATCGATAAGAATCTCATATTCAGGCGTATCGGCGACTAAGACAGCAGGTCGACCCTCTTTTGCTCAACGGCTCCGTCATGGGACGAAGAAACGCTCTTTTTCTCGAAAAAAGAATATATTTTACTTGCAGGACAGTTGTAAAATTTCCGGGAAAGTACATTAGCCTGGAACATTATAACATATATTTAAGAGAAAATAATGTTCGGAAGTAATTAAAAGTGTAATTTTTAGGTGATATGACCAAGGCTTTCATCATTAGAATAAGAAAAGTAAAATGAACCAATGAAAAGTTTTATTAACAAGTCACATGACTTGTTATGCTTACGTTACGCGCTGCGCGCCCCGGATGACTTCCGGATGCGCTAACGCGGCGCGTCATATGACGCATTACGCGACAACGCAGGTCCAGAATATAGTCAAAATGTCTCCACCAACCAGCGGTCGAAACACAACCCCTTTCAGCAGGCTAAATAGTTCTGTTAAATGACAACAGAAGGGACAGGCAACAAGAACCATCAGTCAAAGAGGGGAGGGCTAGTTCTTCTCTACCGGGTTACATTGGGGCGCTACCGGAACTGATCGAATTGGTAGTCTACAGTGTTTCTGGATGTTTCAGACCGAAGCTGGGGTTAGCATGAGAGCAGCACCATTTCGTAGCTCCGTTGTGGCCATTCCGCAACCAATCATGGCAGCCGCTCTTTATCGTTATTTTGGGCGGGGTGGGTGGCGGAGCCGAGCTGTTTTGCAGCCATCATTGTGTGGAGTTCAGTTCATCTCACTAGTTTTGTATTTGTCATGAGGGGTTGTTCCTAATGTTTCTATTTTAGCGAGGTCAAAAAGAGATCCCATTAGTGGCCTACTGATTTTGCTCGATTCCTTTTCTTTTTTTTTACACGATTTTTCGTTATCTGCAAAGACTAAACAGAGTATTGCGACTCTGTGTTTGTTTGTAAATAGAGAATGAACCAAAGAGAACTAATTCTAAAACAGTAAATACTTGGATAACAATCAATCAAATGGAGAGAGAAGCAGGCACGACGGATTACAACGGGGGCAAAGGCCTGCGTTAACTACCTTTCACTATCTGCAAAGAGAGAGTACTCCTAATAGAAATGAGGGGGGGGGCACCATTCAAAGCAGATCAGTGTGCATAAACACGAAAATGTTTTCACTTACCACGTACTTGACATTCGACAGCTTATGATATTTGCTATTAAAAAACCATTGAAATTCACTGAAAAAACCATAGGTTATAGACCATATATAGTTAGGAATTAGCATTTACAAAACCTTGAAAATTCACTGAAAAAACCATAGGTTATAGACCATATATAGTTAGGAATTAGCATTTAAAAAACCTTATTTTACTCACACAAAACCATTGAAATTCCATATATAGTTAGTTGCACTAACTATATATTGCGCACCCGCAATCCACTGCTGATCATGTCACATATTACATCATTCATGACATGGTCAGTGACATCACTGATGACATCACTGATGACATCTCAAATGACATCACTGATGACATCACTGATGACATCTCATTTGACATCAATGACCACATCACTGATGATATCATTCATGTGACAATACAATGCATCTCCTCACATTTTAATATAACCTCTGTTTCACCCAGTGTTAAATACAGAGTATAATTTTTGAAACCATTGACACACCAATACTAGTTACTACATACGTACTCACTGATTCCTACGTCTACACACACATTCACTCATTCACCCATACAATCATTCATACATACAATCACTCATCTTTACAACACTATCATATGCACTCATACACCTATACAGACACTCACACTCTGCCACTCATCCATGGAGTTACTCACACACCTAGTCAGTCCTGTAAAGAATCAATCACACTTCCATTTTCTTGTCTATACAGTTAAACATAGAGCACCTTACATTTTCAAACATATAGTAACACATACTTACTTTCTTATACAATCATTGATACAAGTACACATTGATCTGCACAGAGTCACAAACCTCCCAGCCAGCCACACACACACTCAGTCTCCCATACAAATACTTGGACAATCAATCAATAACCCATATAGTTAATCATATAGCTACTGATCAACACATGCAGTAGTTTACAGAACAACAGACATAATGATGCACAAATTAAGACAGTTTAGTCACTAACCCATGCACTCAGTGAGACACATTTAATCACTCACTCATACATTCAGTCATGCACCTACTAAATCCTTCGTCCAGACAGTTATACATCTACTCATTCTTCAATATCTAAAACATATTTAAACTTTACAGAAACACACAGTCACTGGATGATGTCATCAGTGATGTCATCAGTGATGTCATTTGAGATGTCATCAGTGATGTCATCAGTGATGTCACTGACCATGTCATGAATGATGTAATATGTGACATGATCAGCAGTGGATTGCGGGTGCGCAATATATAGTTAGTGCAACTAACTATATATGGAATTTCAATGGTTTTGTGTGAGTAAAATAAGGTTTTTTAAATGCTAATTCCTAACTATATATGGTCTATAACCTATGGTTTTTTCAGTGAATATATATATAAATATAAAACAAATTATTCTTATTTGAGATAATGGTTGTGTATATATATATATATATATATATATATATCACGCTCTTGAGGTCACCACACAAGCAGGAAAGCACACGAACAGCAGGAAGGTTCACCTCTTAACCTTTAATCTTCGGTACAGGCGAGTATGGCATGCAGGTAAGTTTAAACAGTTCCAGCGCTCTGCCTGACGCGTTTCGAGTGTCTCTTCATCAGAGGCGTGGCGTGGAAAACGTGCAGTGGTGGACGCACCCCCATAGAAATGCTCGCATCAGTATTGGTGCTTTATGGGAGATATAGTCCGTTATTCCTTTATGAATTGCAGCACTTTTATATCTGTTGTATTCAAGGCTCTGCATGAGCCCCCCCGCTTGCCTGCTCGTCTTTATCCTGTGCCTGCTGTTCCTTCATGGGATGGGTGTATCCGAATCCTCAGTGGCCCCCAGTGATCGCGGGGTGGTGCTCTCCCAGCGGCTGGGCTGCCGCTTATATATCACCCTCTTGAGGTCACCACACAAGCAGGAAAGCACACGAACAGCAGGAAGGTTCACCTATTAACCTTTAATCTTCGGTACAGGCGAGTATGGCATGCAGGTAAGTTTAAACAGTTCCAGTACCGAAGATTAAAGGTTAAGAGGTGAACCTTCCTGCTGTTCGTGTGCTTTCCTGCTTGTGTGGTGACCTCAAGAGCGTGATATATAAGCGGCAGCCCAGCCGCTGGGAGAGCACCACCCCGTGATCACTGGGGGCCACTGAGGATTCGGATACACCCATCCCATGAAGGAACAGCAGGCACAGGATAAAGACGAGCAGGCAAGCGGGGGGGCTCATGCAGAGCCTTGAATACAACAGATATAAAAGTGCTGCAATTCATAAAGGAATAACGGACTATATCTCCCATAAAGCACCAATACTGATGCGAGCATTTCTATGGGGGTGCGTCCACCACTGCACGTTTTCCACGCCACGCCTCTGATGAAGAGACACTCGAAACGCGTCAGGCAGAGCGCGGGAACTGTTTAAACTTACCTGCATGCCATACTCGCCTGTACCGAAGATTAAAGGTTAAGAGGTGAACCTTCCTGCTGTTCGTGTGCTTTCCTGCTTGTGTGGTGACCTCAAGAGCGTGATATATAAGCGGCAGCCCAGCCGCTGGGAGAGCACCACCCCGCGATCACTGGGGGCCACTGAGGATTCGGATACACCCATCCCATGAAGGAACAGCAGGCACAGGATAAAGACGAGCAGGCAAGCGGGGGGGCTCATGCAGAGCCTTGAATACAACAGATATAAAAGTGCTGCAATTCATAAAGGAATAACGGACTATATCTCCCATAAAGCACCAATACTGATGCGAGCATTTCTATGGGGGTGCGTCCACCACTGCACGTTTTCCACGCCACGCCTCTGATGAAGAGACACTCGAAACGCGTCAGGCAGAGCGCTGGAACTGTTTAAACTTACCTGCATGCCATACTCGCCTGTACCGAAGATTAAAGGTTAAGAGGTGAACCTTCCTGCTGTTCGTGTGCTTTCCTGCTTGTGTGGTGACCTCAAGAGCGTGATATATAAGCGGCAGCCCAGCCGCTGGGAGAGCACCACCCCGCGATCACTGGGGGCCACTGAGGATTCGGATACACCCATCCCATGAAGGAACAGCAGGCACAGGATAAAGACGAGCAGGCAAGCGGGGGGGCTCATGCAGAGCCTTGAATACAACAGATATAAAAGTGCTGCAATTCATAAAGGAATAACGGACTATATCTCCCATAAAGCACCAATACTGCTGCGAGCATTTCTATGGGGGTGCGTCCACCACTGCACGTTTTCCACGCCACGCCTCAGATGAAGAGACACTCGAAACGCGTCAGGCAGAGCGCTGGAACTGTTTAAACTTACCTGCATGCCATACTCGCCTGTACCGAAGATTAAAGGTTAAGAGGTGAACCTTCCTGCTGTTCGTGTGCTTTCCTGCTTGTGTGGTGACCTCAAGAGCATGATATATAAGCGGCAGCCCAGCCGCTGGGAGAGCACCACCCCGCGATCACTGGGGGCCACTGAGGATTCGGATACACCCATCCCATGAAGGAACAGCAGGCACAGGATAAAGACGAGCAGGCAAGCGGGGGGGCTCATGCAGAGCCTTGAATACAACAGATATAAAAGTGCTGCAATTCACAAAGGAATAACGGACTATATCTCCCATAAAGCACCAATACTGATGCGAGCATTTCTATGGGGGTGCGTCCACCACTGCACGTTTTCCACGCCACGCCTCTGAGGAAGAGACACTCGAAACGCGTCAGGCAGAGCGCTGGAACTGTTTAAACTTACCTGCATGCCATACTCGCCTGTACCGAAGATTAAAGGTTAAGAGGTGAACCTTCCTGCTGTTCGTGTGCTTTCCTGCTTGTGTGGTGACCTCAAGAGCGTGATATATAAGCGGCAGCCCAGCCGCTGGGAGAGCACCAACCCGCGATCACTGGGGGCCACTGAGGATTCGGATACACCCATCCCATGAAGGAACAGCAGGCACAGGATAAAGACGAGCAGGCAAGCGGGGGGGCTCATGCAGAGCCTTGAATACAACAGATATAAAAGTGCTGCAATTCATAAAGGAATAACGGACTATATCTCCCATAAAGCACCAATACTGATGCGAGCATTTCTATGGGGGTGCGTCCACCACTGCACGTTTTCCACGCCACGCCTCTGATGAAGAGACACTCAAAACGCGTCAGGCAGAGCGCTGGAACTGTTTAAACTTACCTGCATGCCATACTCGCCTGTACCGAAGATTAAAGGTTAAGAGGTGAACCTTCCTGCTGTTCGTGTGCTTTCCTGCTTGTGTGGTGCCCTCAAGAGCGTGATATATAAGCGGCAGGCCAGCCGCTGGGAGAGCACCACCCCGCGATCACTGGGGGCCACTGAGGATTCGGATACACCCATCCCATGAAGGAACAGCAAGCACAGGATAAAGACGAGCAGGCAAGCGGGGGGCTCATGCAGAGCCTTGAATACAACAGATATAAAAGTGCTGCAATTCATAAAGGAATAACGGACTATATCTCCCATAAAGCACCAATACTGATGCGAGCATTTCTATGGGGGTGCGTCCACCACTGCACGTTTTCCACGCCACGCCTCTGATGAAGAGACACTCAAAACGCGTCAGGCAGAGCGCTGGAACTGTTTAAACTTACCTGCATGCCATACTCGCCTGTACCGAAGATTAAAGGTTAAGAGGTGAACCTTCCTGCTGTTCGTGTGATTTCCTGCTTGTGTGGTGACCTCAAGAGCGTGATATATAAGCGGCAGGCCAGCCGCTGGGAGAGCACCACCCTGCGATCACTGGGGGCCACTGAGGATTCGGATACACCCATCCCATGAAGGAACAGCAAGCACAGGATAAAGACGAGCAGGCAAGCGGGGGGCTCATGCAGAGCCTTGAATACAACAGATATAAAAGTGCTGCAATTCATAAAGGAATAACGGACTATATCTCCCATAAAGCACCAATACTGATGCAAGCATTTCTATGGGTGTGCGTCCACCACTGCACGTTTTCCACGCCACGCCTCTGATGAAGAGACACTCGAAACGCGTCAGGCAGAGCGCTGGAACTGTTTAAACTTACCTGCATGCCATACTCGCCTGTACCGAAGATTAAAGGTTAAGAGGTGAACCTTCCTGCTGTTCGTGTGCTTTCCTGCTTGTGTGGGGACCTCAAGAGCGTGATATATAAGCGGCAGCCCAGCCGCTGGGAGAGCACCACCCCGCGATCACTGGGGGCCACTGAGGATTCGGATACACCCATCCCATGAAGGAACAGCAAGCACAGGATAAAGACGAGCAGGCAAGCGGGGGGGCTCATGCAGAGCCTTGAATACAACAGATATAAAAGTGCTGCAATTCATAAAGGAATAACGGATTATATCTCCCATAAAGCACCAATACTGATGCGAGCATTTCTATGGGGTTCGTCCACCACTGCACGTTTTCCACGCCACGCCTCTGTTGAAGAGACACTCGAAACGCGTCAGGCAGAGCGCTGGAACTGTTTAAACTTACCTGCATGCCATACTCGCCTGTACCGAAGATTAAAGGTTAAGAGGTGAACCTTCCTGCTGTTCGTGTGCTTTCCTGCTTGTGTGGGGACCTCAAGAGCGTGATATATAAGCGGCAGCCCAGCCGCTGGGAGAGCACCACCCCGCGATCACTGGGGGCCACTGAGGATTCGGATACACCCATCCCATGAAGGAACAGCAGGCACAGGATAAAGACGAGCAGGCAAGCGGGGGGGGCTCATGCAGAGCCTTGAATACAACAGATATAAAAGTGCTGCAATTCATAAAGGAATACCAGACTATATCTCCCATAAAGCACCAATACTGATGCGAGCATTTCTATGGGGGTGCGTCCACCACTGCACGTTTTCCACGCCACGCCTCTGATGAAGAGACACTCGAAACGCGTCAGGCAGAGCGCTGGAACTGTTTAAACTTACCTGCATGCCATACTCGCCTGTACCAAAGATTAAAGGTTAAGAGGTGAACCTTCCTGCTGTTCGTGTGCTTTCCTGCTTGTGTGGTGACCTCAAGAGCGTGATATATAAGCGGCAGCCCAGCCGCTGGGAGAGCACCACCCAGCGATTACTGGGGGCCACTGAGGATTCGGATACACCCATCCCATGAAGGAACAGCAGGCACAGGATAAAGACGAGCAGGCAAGCGGGGGGGCTCATGCAGAGCCTTGAATACAACAGATATAAAAGTGCTGCAATTCATAAAGGAATAACGGACTATATCTCCCATAAAGCACCAATATTGATGCGAGCATTTCTATGGGGGTGCGTCCACCACTGCACATTTTCCACGCCACGCCTCTGATGAAGAGACACTCGAAACGCGTCAGGCAGAGCGCTGGAACTGTTTAAACTTACCTGCATGCAATACTCGCCTGTACCGAAGATTAAAGGTTAAGAGGTGAACCTTCCTGCTGTTCGTGTGCTTTCCTGCTTGTTTGGTGACCTCAAGAGCGTGATATATAAGCGGCAGCCCAGCCGCTGGGAGAGCATCACCCCGCGATCACTGGGGGCCACTGAGGAGTCGGATACACCCATCCCATGAAGGAACAGCAGGCACAGGATAAAGACGAGCAGGCTACCGGGGGGGCTCATGCAGAGCCTTGAATACAACAGATATAAAAGTGCTGCAATTCATAAAGGAATAACGGACTATATCTCCCATAAAGCACCAATACTGATGCGAGCATTTCTATGGGGGTGCATCCACCACTGCACGTTTTCCACGCCACGCCTCTGATGAAGAGACACTCGAAACGCGTCAGGCAGAGCGCTGGAACTGTTTAAACTTACCTGCATGCCATACTCGCCTGTACCGAAGATTAAAGGTTAAGAGGTGAACCTTCCTGCTGTTCGTGTGCTTTCCTGCTTGTGTGGTGACCTCAAGAGCGTGATATATAAGCGGCAGCCCAGCCGCTGGGAGAGCACCACCCCGCGATCACTGGGGGCCACTGAGGATTAGGATACACCCATCCCATGAAGGAACAGCGGGCACAGGATAAAGACGAGCAGGCAAGCGGGGGGGCTCATGCAGAGCCTTGAATACAACAGATATAAAAGTGCTGCAATTCATAAAGGAATAACGGACTATATCTCCCATAAAGCACCAATACTGATGCGAGCATTTCTATGGGGGTGCGTCCACCACTGCACGTTTTCCACGCCACGCCTCTGATGAAGAGACACTCGAAACGCGTCAGGCAGAGCGCTGGAACTGTTTAAACTTACCTGCATGCCATACTCGCCTGTACCGAAGATTAAAGGTTAAGAGGTGAACCTTCCTGCTGTTCGTGTGCTTTCCTGCTTGTGTGGTGACCTCAAGAGCGTGATATATAAGCGGCAGCCCAGCCGCTGGGAGAGCACCACCCCGCGATCACTGGGGGCCACTGAGGATTCGGATACACCCATCCCATGAAGGAACAGCAGGCACAGGATAAAGACGAGCAGGCAAGCGGGGGGGCTCATGCAGAGCCTTGAATACAACAGATATAAAAGTGCTGCAATTCATAAAGAAATAACGGACTATATCTCCCATAAAGCACCAATACTGATGCGAGCATTTCTATGGGGGTGCGTCCACCACTGCACGTTTTCCACGCCACGCCTCTGATGAAGAGACACTCGAAACGCGTCAGGCAGAGCGCTGGAACTGTTTAAACTTACCTGCATGCCATACTCGCCTGTACCGAAGATTAAAGGTTAAGAGGTGAACCTTCCTGCTGTTCGTGTGCTTTCCTGCTTGTGTGGTGACCTCAAGAGCGTGATATATAAGCGGCAGCCCAGCCGCTGGGAGAGCACCACCCCGCGATCACTGGGGGCCACTGAGGATTCGGATACACCTATCCCATGAAGGAACAGCAGGCACAGGATAAAGACGAGCAGGCAAGCGGGGGGGCTCATGCAGAGCCTTGAATACAACAGATATAAAAGTGCTGCAATTCATAAAGGAATAACGGACTATATCTCCCATAAAGCACCAATACTGATGCGAGCATTTCTATGGGGGTGCGTCCACCACTGCACGTTTTCCACGCCACGCCTCTGATGAAGAGACACTCGAAACGCGTCAGGCAGAGCGCTGGAACTGTTTAAACTTACCTGCATGCCATACTCGCCTGTACCGAAGATTAAAGGTTAAGAGGTGAACCTTCCTGCTGTTCGTGTGCTTTCCTGCTTGTGTGGTGACCTCAAGAGCGTGATATATATATATATATATATATATATATATATATATGAAAACCCAAAAGTGCTCAGATGTAAAGCTGCACTCCGCTGTCAGGTAGATGCACAACACCTTTATTTTCAAAAACATGCAGCTTTTCATCTCGTGAAGAAATCTCCCGGCCTTACGCGTTTCAAAGCCTTCTTGCTTCTCATCAGAGGCCAGCATTCAGAAAGAGTTTATTTCCACCACATTCTCTCCGCATGACTTCAATTATTTAAATAGGCCTCCGGTGTGCCCCTGTGATCCAAGTTCGTTTTGCTCAATGCATGCTGGGGTATGTAGTCAATTTGAAAAATATTTCACCCTCCAGTGGGTTTCTTTCTCCCATGCTCAATTCGAGATAAGTTTTACAGCCCTCCAGTGGGCCCCAGATGAAACGTTGCATGCTTTCTTAATTTAAATACCTGCAGCGCTGATACCGAGGGGATGGTGCCTCTCTTCCAGACCTTCACTTGCTCTACAGGCGGTGCATTGCTTCCACGGCCGGAGCCGCCGTGATATTATTGAAAACCCAAAAGTGCTCAGATGTAAAGCCGCACTCCGCTGTCAGGTAGATGCACAACACCTTTATTTTCAAAAACATGCAGCTTTTCATCTCGTGAAGAAATCTCCCGGCCTTACGCGTTTCAAAGCCTTCTTGCTTCTCATCAGAGGCCAGCATTCAGAAAGAGTTTATTTCCACCACATACTCTCCGCATGACTTCAATTATTTAAATAGGCCTCCGGTGTGCCCCTGTGATCCAAGTTCGTTTTGCTCAATGCATGCTGGGGTATGTAGTCAATTTGAAAAATATTTCACCCTCCAGTGGGTTTCTTTCTCCCATGCTCAATTCGAGATAAGTTTTACAGCCCTCCAGTGGGCCCCAGATGAAACTTTGCATGCTTTCTTAATTTAAATACCTGCAGCGCTGATACCGAGGGGATGGTGCCTCTCTTCCAGACCTTCACTTGCTCTACAGGCGGTGCATTGCTTTCACGGCCGGAGCCGCCGTGATATTATTGAAAACCCAAAAGTGCTCAGATGTAAAGCCGCACTCCGCTGTCAGGTAGATGCACAACACCTTTATTTTCAAAAACATGCAGCTTTTCATCTCGTGAAGAAATCTCCCGGCCTTACGCGTTTCAAAGCCTTCTTGCTTCTCATCAGAGGCCAGCATTCAGAAAGAGTTTATTTCCACCACATACTCACTTTTGGGTTTTCAATAATATCACGGCGGCTCCGGCCGTGGAAGCAATGCACCGCCTGTAGAGCAAGTGAAGGTCTGGAAGAGAGGCACCATCCCCTCGGTATCAGCGCTGCAGGTATTTAAATTAAGAAAGCATGCAAAGTTTCATCTGGGGCCCACTGGAGGGCTGTAAAACTTATCTCGAATTGAGCATGGGAGAAAGAAACCCACTGGAGGGTGAAATATTTTTCAAATTGACTACATACCCCAGCATGCATTGAGCAAAACGAACTTGGATCACAGGGGCACACCGGAGGCCTATTTAAATAATTGAAGTCATGCGGAGAGTATGTGGTGGAAATAAACTCTTTCTGAATGCTGGCCTCTGATGAGAAGCAAGAAGGCTTTGAAACGCGTAAGGCCGAGAGATTTCTTCACGAGATGAAAAGCTGCATGTTTTTGAAAATAAAGGTGTTGTGCATCTACCTGACAGCGGAGTGCGGCTTTACATCTGAGCACTTTTGGGTTTTCAATAATATCACGGCGGCTCCGGCCGTGGAAGCAATGCACCGCCTGTAGAGCAAGTGAAGGTCTGGAAGAGAGGCACCATCCCCTCGGTATCAGCGCTGCAGGTATTTAAATTAAGAAAGCATGCAAAGTTTCATCTGGGGCCCACTGGAGGGCTGTAAAACTTATCTCGAATTGAGCATGGGAGAAAGAAACCCACTGGGGGGTGAAATATTTTTCAAATTGACTACATACCCCAGCATGCATTGAGCAAAACGAACTTGGATCACAGGGGCACACCGGAGGCCTATTTAAATAATTGAAGTCATGCGGAGAGTATGTGGTGGAAATAAACTCTTTCTGAATGCTGGCCTCTGATGAGAAGCAAGAAGGCTTTGAAACGCGTAAGGCCGGGAGATTTCTTCACGAGATGAAAAGCTGCATGTTTTTGAAAATAAAGGTGTTGTGCATCTACCTGACAGCGGAGTGCGGCTTTACATCTGAGCACTTTTGGGTTTTCAATAATATCACGGCGGCTCCGGCCGTGGAAGCAATGCACCGCCTGTAGAGCAAGTGAAGGTCTGGAAGAGAGGCACCATCCCCTCGGTATCAGCGGTGCAGGTATTTAAATTAAGAAAGCATGCAAAGTTTCATCTGGGGCCCACTGGAGGGCTGTAAAACTTATCTCGAATTGAGCATGGGAGAAAGAAACCCACTGGAGGGTGAAATATTTTTCAAATTGACTACATACCCCAGCATGCATTGAGCAAAACGAACTTGGATCACAGGGGCACACCGGAGGCCTATTTAAATAATTGAAGTCATGCGGAGAGTATGTGGTGGAAATAAACTCTTTCTGAATGCTGGCCTCTGATGAGAAGCAAGAAGGCTTTGAAACGCGTAAGGCCGGGAGATTTCTTCACGAGATGAAAAGCTGCATGTTTTTGAAAATAAAGGTGTTGTGCATCTACCTGACAGCGGAGTGCGGCTTTACATCTGAGCACTTTTGGGTTTTCAATAATATCACGGCGGCTCCGGCCGTGGAAGCAATGCACCGCCTGTAGAGCAAGTGAAGGTCTGGAAGAGAGGCACCATCCCCTCGGTATCAGCGCTGCAGGTATTTAAATTAAGAAAGCATGCAAAGTTTCATCTGGGGCCCACTGGAGGGCTGTAAAACTTATCTCGAATTGAGCATGGGAGAAAGAAACCCACTGGAGGGTGAAATATTTTTCAAATTGACTACATACCCCAGCATGCATTGAGCAAAACGAACTTGGATCACAGGGGCACACCGGAGGCCTATTTAAATAATTGAAGTCATGCGGAGAGTATGTGGTGGAAATAAACTCTTTCTGAATGCTGGCCTCTGATGAGAAGCAAGAAGGCTTTGAAACGCGTAAGGCCGGGAGATTTCTTCACGAGATGAAAAGCTGCATGTTTTTGAAAATAAAGGTGTTGTGCATCTACCTGACAGCGGAGTGCGGCTTTACATCTGAGCACTTTTGGGTTTTCAATAATATCACGGCGGCTCCGGCCGTGGAAGCAATGCACCGCCTGTAGAGCAAGTGAAGGTCTGGAAGAGAGGCACCATCCCCTCGGTATCAGCGCTGCAGGTATTTAAATTAAGAAAGCATGCAAAGTTTCATCTGGGGCCCACTGGAGGGCTGTAAAACTTATCTCGAATTGAGCATGGGAGAAAGAAACCCACTGGGGGTGAAATATTTTTCAAATTGACTACATACCCCAGCATGCATTGAGCAAAACGAACTTGGATCACAGGGGCACACCGGAGGCCTATTTAAATAATTGAAGTCATGCGGAGAGTATGTGGTGGAAAAAAACTCTTTCTGAATGCTGGCCTCTGATGAGAAGCAAGAAGGCTTTGAAACGCGTAAGGCCGGGAGATTTCTTCACGAGATGAAAAGCTGCATGTTTTTGAAAATAAAGGTGTTGTGCATCTACCTGACAGCGGAGTGCGGCTTTACATCTGAGCACTTTTGGGTTTTCAATAATATCACGGCGGCTCCGGCCGTGGAAGCAATGCACCGCCTGTAGAGCAAGTGAAGGTCTGGAAGAGAGGCACCATCCCCTCGGTATCAGCGGTGCAGGTATTTAAATTAAGAAAGCATGCAAAGTTTCATCTGGGGCCCACTGGAGGGCTGTAAAACTTATCTCGAATTGAGCATGGGAGAAAGAAACCCACTGGAGGGTGAAATATTTTTCAAATTGACTACATACCCCAGCATGCATTGAGCAAAACGAACTTGGATCACAGGGGCACACCGGAGGCCTATTTAAATAATTGAAGTCATGCGGAGAGTATGTGGTGGAAATAAACTCTTTCTGAATGCTGGCCTCTGATGAGAAGCAAGAAGGCTTTGAAACGCGTAAGGCCGGGAGATTTCTTCACGAGATGAAAAGCTGCATGTTTTTGAAAATAAAGGTGTTGTGCATCTACCTGACAGCGGAGTGCGGCTTTACATCTGAGCACTTTTGGGTTTTCAATAATATCACGGCGGCTCCGGCCGTGGAAGCAATGCACCGCCTGTAGAGCAAGTGAAGGTCTGTAAGAGAGGCACCATCCCCTCGGTATCAGCGCTGCAGGTATTTAAATTAAGAAAGCATGCAAAGTTTCATCTGGGGCCCACTGGAGGGCTGTAAAACTTATCTCGAATTGAGCAGGGGAGAAAGAAACCCACTGGAGGGTGAAATATTTTTCAAATTGACTACATACCCCAGCATGCATTGAGCAAAACGAACTTGGATCACAGGGGCACACCGGAGGCCTATTTAAATAATTGAAGTCATGCGGAGAGTATGTGGTGGAAATAAACTCTTTCTGAATGCTGGCCTCTGATGAGAAGCAAGAAGGCTTTGAAACGCGTAAGGCCGGGAGATTTCTTCACGAGATGAAAAGCTGCATGTTTTTGAAAATAAAGGTGTTGTGCATCTACCTGACAGCGGAGTGCGGCTTTACATCTGAGCACTTTTGGGTTTTCATATATATATATATATATATATGTATTTATTTATTTTTTTTTTTTTATCAACTTATATGGCGCAACAGCTACCCAAAAAGGGTTTCCCGGCGCCTGACACACAGCCTGGTAGAAAATGTAGACAGCAAAAGTGATCAGATTACTGGTTAAACAACCAGGTTTTTATCTCCTTTCGGAACCTGAGAGGGTTTTGCTCTTTGCGTATTTGAATTGGGAGTGTATTCCAAATGACGGGACCCAGGTAGGCGAAGGATTTGCCTCCCATCCTGGCCAGCTTGAATCTGGGGACACAGAATTTTTCAGCTGCTTTGGATCGTAAATTCCTATTGGGGATGTAGGGGGAAGCTAGTGCCTGCAAATATTTGGGAGCGGTACCTGCTTTGATTTTAAACATGTAGTTTAGGGCTTTAAACCTAATGCGATTCTCCACCCTCAACCAATGCAGTTCACGCAGGTAAGGGGACACGCTGCTGTTTTTAGGTATGTCACAAAGAAGACGAGCAGCCGCATTTTTGAACAATCTGCAGTCTTTTTGTGACTGCTTTGTTTGCACCTAGATACAGGATGTTCCCGTAGTCAAGCCGAGATGTAATTAAGGCATTGACCACCGTTTTCTGCATAGGGCTAGGCAGCATCCACAGGATCTTCTTGAGCCATCTCAAGATGGTAAAACAGATGCTCACTACTTTGTTGACTTGCTGTTTCATGGACAAAGAATTGTCCAGGATTACCCCCAGATTTCTAGCCTGTGGCACTGGTGTCGGGAGATTTCCCATCTGGGCAGGCCAATGTAATGAGTTCCAAAGCTCTGGTTGCCTGCCCAGAAGGAGAATCTCCGTCTTGTCTCCATTTAGTTTCAACTGGTTTGTTGACATCCAGTTGAAAATGGATAGCAGGCCAGCTTTAAGGAGAGATGGAGAAGAAGTTTGGGGTTCAGATAGTGAGAACACAATCTGAGAGTCGTCGGCATACGACATGAAGGTTAGACCCGCCTTTTCCACTAGATCCGCTAGGGGTCTAAGATATAAGTTGAAAAAGAGCGGGCTAAGGATGGAGCCCTGCGGTACTCCATGAGGGGAATTGAAAATTCCCGAACATGCCGCTGCCGATGATATTTGAAAGGTCCGAAGATTTAGAAATGATCTAATCCATTGCAGTGCGTTTCCACCAATTCCATTTTTTTCCAGTAGAGCGATTAGCCTTTTATGCGATACGGTGTCAAAGGCTGCGCTTAGATCAAGTAAAATAAGCGCAACCGTTTGACCACCATCGAGGAGTTTCCTCATGGCTTCAGAAACACCCAAAAGGGCAGTTTCTGTAGAGAAACCCGCTCGAAAACCTGACTGGGTGGAGTGAAGTAAAGCATTTTCCTCTGAAAAAAGCGTCAGTGCTAAATGCACATGTCTTTCCAGGCATTTGGAAAAAGCAGGAAGGAGTGAAATAGGCCTGTAATTGGCCAATTTATCCGGATCGGCTGTAGGTTTTTTCAGCAAAGGTGTTACTATAGCATGTTTCCATATCTTTGGCACTGTGGAAAGCTCTAAAGATGAATTTAGGGTGTCCACAATGATTTTGAGGGCAGGTGTGTCAAGTAATTTTATTATCTTGATAGGAATTGGATCCTGTGGAGAACCAGATTTTATCGTCTTCATAATTGAGATGAGACCATCAGTTGTAATAGGGGGCCATTTTTGAAGGGTCTGATTTATGGTCGGTGTATACTCCCAGTCATCTTTAGGAGCGATTGTCGCAGTGTTTTTGTCTATCTCGACAATCAAATTGTCAATTTTATCAGAGAAAAATTGAGCTAAATCCTGGCATTGCTTCGTATTTAGGGGCCGCGTTGGAGCAGTAGTTTGGGCCCCTGCAAGATCTTTAACTGTATTAAACAGCGTTTTTGATTTATTCGCAGCTTCCATTATGGTCGTGGCTACATATGTCGTGCGAGCTTTCCTACAAGCAGTATGGTAGAGATTTCTAGCTTTATGATACCTAGTTTTTTTGTCAGGATCGAAATCTCTGCGCCACTCTCTCTCAAGTGCCTTACATTTAGTTTTTCCTTCCTTAAGAGAGTCAGTAAACCAGGGAGCCGGGGGACGATGTAGGTTCCCCCTGGTCTTAGTCTGGGTTAAACAGGCATCTGCAGCATTGGTGAGCCATAGTTGAGTGGCCATGGCAATGCTTTCCATATTGTGGTTTTTATTTGGGGGATGTGAAATTAGATTTGCGTTAAGCTTGGAAATGTCTAGAGCTTTCCAGTTTTTCCTCAGAGAAGGCAATGACCTGTATAGGTCTGTAGAGGTAGTGGGTAAAGTAAGATCGACTTTAACTAGAAAGTGGTCTGACCAGCATACAGGGCTATTTTCTATCCAATTTAGTGAGGGAAGGTTTGATAATATCGGGTCAAGTAGGTGTCCTGCCCTGTGGGTGGGCCCTGAGTTCATAAGGTGAATGTTAGTGGCTAAAAGATCATCCAGCAAATTCATGCATGTTATATTCGATTTATCTTCTAAATGCAGATTCAAATCTCCGAAAATAGAGAAGTTTTTGGATGTTAATATAAAAGGGGTAATATGATTTGCTAGTTCTGAAGCCCATTTGGTGCCATTTCCGGGAGGCCGGTATATAAGAATACCGGACAGCGTGAAATTTGGATTTAGACATAATTTAAAAGATGCCGCCTCACTGTCAGGTATAACTATCAAATCAAAAGTGCAGTTAAATTGCTTATTGTAAACAATCGCAATTCCACCTCCGGTTTTAAGGGTTCTGTCCAATCTGGCGATCGTGTAGTTGGGAGGAAGGGCCATAGCTATATCAGGCCCTGAACCTTCATGTAGCCAAGTCTCGGTAAGAAACAAGGCGCTAGGTTTGTCGTCCATTAACAGGTCGAAAATCTCAACCTTATGCATAGGTAGGGATCGACAATTTAGATTGTAGAACAAGTGGTTTTCGTGAGTAGGGTGTACTGGCTTCAGCTGCTTACTACGTCTAGTTCTACGAGGGGGGTAGGGCTGATAGGATGTAAATGTATAGCTACAAAAAGGGCAGGTAGCAGCGCCCAGATGAGGGATTTCGAGCAAAGTGCAATTGTCATGTAGAACGGGGCGCAAAGATTTTAATAGGTCAGATGACATTACCTTAGAGAGCCTGAATAGAGGAGTATAATGACTAGCCCCGTGTCCCGTACTGGCACGGACGGGCACAGACGGGCTCGTCTTAGGCGTGTCTTCGGCGCGGATTCGGCGCGGGTGCTGCGCGTTCTCGCTGCGCGTGTTAGACATCCTCAGTGTTATGTAGGGGCCGCGCTATCAGTCAGCACCGCCTCCCACCGCTACAACCAATCACTGCCTGGCAAAGTGAGAAGCCCGGAAGTAAGCCTGCACCCTCCACAACAAACAAGCCTAGCGCTTGCGGTGGACCGGGGTGACAGGGGCGGCAAGAATCGCCACTGGAAAGGTTCAACACAACTAACGTGGATGTAAAATTTCTCCAATGAGTTAAAATCAAGGTACAAAAAATTACATTATACAAGTAAAAATAAACTCGCTTCGTGCAAATTAGCAAATTAATTTACGCAGAGCGCAATCAGCTTCAGTTCACGCTAGGAGCGATAGGCGATCACAAGTGTCTTTAGACTGGACGCCTGGATACTCTAGGGCTTTGTAGGGGCCGTGCTATCAGTCTGCACCGCCTCCCACCGCTACAACCAATCACTGCCTGGCAAAGTGAGAAGCCCGGAAGTAAGCCTGCACCCTCCACAACAAACAAGCCTAGCGCTTGCGGTGGACCGGGGTGACAGGGGCGGCAAGAATCGCCACTGGAAAGGTTCAACACAACTAACGTGGATGTAAAATTTCTCCAATGAGTTAAAATCAAGGTACAAAAAATTACATTATACAAGTAAAAATAAACGCGCTTCGTGCAAATTAGCAAATCAATTTACGCAGAGCGCAATCAGCTTCAGTTCACGCTAGGAGCGATAGGCGATCACAAGTGTCTTTAGACTGGACGCCTGGATACTCTGGGGCTTTGTAGGGGCCGCGCTATCAGTCAGCACCGCCTCCCACCGCTACAACCAATCACTGCCTGGCAAAGTGAGAAGCCCGGAAGTAAGCCTGCACCCTCCACAACAAACAAGCCTAGCGCTTGCGGTGGACCGGGGTGACAGGGGCGGCAAGAATCGCCACTGGAAAGGTTCAACACAACTAACGTGGATGTAAAATTTCTCCAATGAGTTAAAATCAAGGTACAAAAAATTACATTATACAAGTAAAAATAAACGCGCTTCGTGCAAATTAGCAAATCAATTTACGCAGAGCGCAATCAGCTTCAGTTCACGCTAGGAGCGATAGGCGATCACAAGTGTCTATATATATATATATATACATTTATATATATATGTACATATTTATATATATATATATATATATATATATATGTATATATATATATATATATATATATATACACACCACCAACATTATCGCAAATAAGAATAATTTGTATTTTAGATAAAGAACAAAGAGTCTGTCTACATTAGAAAGAGTGTATGTCGATTACGTGAAAAACATGAAGAGAATGGAGAAAGCAGAAACAAGGGTCTTGGATGGACCAACAGGTTGAGATAAAATATTTAAAGGCGCAGCATAGGACACCACACCATTAAGTGGCGTGCAAGGAAAAATATACCACAATGGTTGTAGGCCAGATGAGTCCACACACATGTTATGCAGCAGATTATTGTTAGAGGTGAGGTTGACTAGCATGTCATTATTCAGAGTTTTAGGAACGATTAATATGGACATTGATTTTTTTTTTTACGTGTCTAATCCAATAATTGTGGTCTGTGACTGCCCATGGTAATGAGTTAAACATTTAGATGGAGAACTGATGCACAACATAGGTGTACATTGACCTTTTCTTTATAAATATGAATGTTTTAATCGCAAATTGGGACGTTCCTTCAAGAAGTATTTGGAAGCTCTGAAATACATGGCAGAGTAATGTGAGAGCACCGAGTATCGATAAGAAACATTTGATCACGAAGACAGTGCAAGAAAGAACGAAGCTGATTTTGCAATATGAATAAACAGATGCATGAATCTAAAGGTATTTGTTACTTTTGAATTGCTTTTTTAACAACTATTATGAATTGAGGGTTCTGTGGAAGGAAAGAAAAGATTCCATAGATGCACTTCCGAGTATTATGCTTATGATGACAGATGGGAGAACTTGGATGCATAATATTGAAGATTAATACTCAAACTAAAACTAAAGGAGGGTGCAAAATATATACAATAGATGTGAGAAAGTGGCGGATTAGTGTCCATCAGAGGAAATAAAGTCTCTATCTCGCCAGGTTTAGTGAAAGGGTTCTGTTATTTAAATATGAGCTCAACCCCTGGTGGCCGTGACAGAACAGACAGTCTTAACTGAGGGAAAATGTTTAAAACATTTATAAGTACCAAAACTGTTAAAAAGTCAACAACACATCACAATAAATATACCACTCCACCTCAGAATCATAAAGTAAAATGTAAAAAAATCAAATGGTGCCAAATTATAAAAGTTCAATTACAGCAACCAGGAAATTTGAATGTTTAAAAATGTAAGTGAAATAGCACCAAAAAGCACAAAGGGCCATTGTTAGTCAATGGTCACTGTTGGCTGGGACCTAGGCATGACTTTGAGGCATACCATGATAGTGCACATGTTGAGTACACCAAGTATTCCCTCTCTGCTGGGACTGGAAGTAGGGAAGTTTAAAAAAGTTTCCAAGTCCCAATCTGAAAAGGGACTGTGTTGATTTTCTGAAGAAAAACTCCCTCCCCACATGGGACAAACCTGAAAGACAATCCACACTGTGCAACTGCTGATGATTGGTCCCTGTGAAGCTTTGGAGAAAGAATTTTAAAAAAGTTCCAGAATTTTGTTTGTTGGGTAGAGAACCAAAGGAGCACACTTCAAAAAACCCTCCTTCCTCAGGATCTCAAGGGTAGCACTTGAAGATTCTTAGTGTGTCAGGCAAAGGCTGATAGCAAAGTTCAGTCCAGGTTAGTTGCAACTTTACAGGAATGGCCCCTCAGCTTTATGATACTTAGAGATATGTCTGTCATTGGATGCCAGGTGGAAGGGGGTCCTACCTTTTCAGGTCCTTCACACAGGTCACAGATGCCAAGTGCAGCAGGATCAGCTCACCTGGTATCCTTCTGGAAGGCTGTGTATGTGTGCAACTTTGTAGGCTTCACCAGCTTCTGGGTGGGGCACACCATAAAACACTCCTGGTTCCTCTCTGACCTATGTAGTAAAGGTTCCTAGACTGTTACCCACCTACATTTGCGTTAGTTTCTTTGCTTTACTGCAAAGAGGCCCAATATACTAGATCCTAGGGCATGTTCATGATGGTAAAAATCTTCAGCAGCACTACACCTAAGCTCTGAGTGATGGGATGTTTGGGGGGGGGTGTATTATCATATTTCTAATCCAGTTTGAAGGAGGCACTGTATCCACAACAAACCAAGAGACAGCGGACTGGTAAGACAAAATCATGGTCCTTCAACAAACAGTCAGGCGATGCACAAGAAATATACTAGCTCACTGTTTGCTCCATTTGAAGGCAGGATTTGACACTGGGGTGTCAACAGGCAGGACAATGCCCCCACCCTGCACATTCCATTGAGCTCGTAGCTCAATTGAGCTGCCCGTTCAGGACAGCTTATTGTGTGCCACTGGAGGAATTTCACGACTCAATCAAGGCTGAGCACTGGCGAGGAATAGCTTGAAAGCTAATGCAAATTGGCCTCTTGAAAGCTCATGTAGGGAAAGGGTAACTTTCTAAAAGCTACCTTTCCGGAATAGTTATTACAAATCTAACTTCACAATTGAATTACATTTTTAATAACTATAGAATACAAGAAAACTCTCAAACATAGAGTAAGTTGTATTAAACAAAAATGATACCACAATGACACAATTCCAATCAGTATAACGAGAGATAATCAGTGTTGAGGTTTTCAGTAAATAAAGTGCCTATGGGGGAAATCACTAGTTCAGACTGACTGCGATGGAGCACAGTTAGGTAGAGGGATCAGGTTAGTCCCACTGAAAGAGTTACCTTCTCAAAGTCAGGTTTGAAGAGTTCCATTCACTATGGAGGGGGCCGCTAGGAACAGGGAGAGCTTTGTGGATGGTCATCGTCTGGGGTGAAAAGCAGGCTGGGCAGGGCAGCCTCTCTTTACTGTACTGCAAAGTGCCGGTCTGGTGATGTGAATGGTCGCTGCTGGAGCTTTGAGTTTGTGGTCACCGCAGGCTGTCGATGCTATAGCGCAAAGTGCAGATCTGGTATTGCTGGTTGTTACTCCATGTTGCTGGCAGTCACTGTAGTACAGGTCTTCACCATAGATTCACATTGACAGTAATGGTGGGTGGCAGAGGCTCAATGCAAAGTGGCCTGTTCATGGTCACTAAGTGCCTAAACTTAAGGACTTTACCTTTTCCTCTAGGGAGGAGCTTGGACTGATGCCAGACTAGGGCCCAGGACCTGAGGGGAACATCTTGGGGATCTAGGAACTCACTCCATCAGAGGTTAGCAATGCTCAGGCACTGCCTGCTGCAGGTCCAGGCAGGTCTAGTTGGAGCAGGTTCTGCTGGGCAGTTGCAGGTAGGCCAATGGAGTTTGGTATGTCCCTCTAGCTCAAACAAGAGATCAACCAAGGGACCCTTGAGTTACTCAGGTTAGCTTGGGATGAAAGTAAGCAAGACCAATCTTTCTTCTCAGACAACAAGGCAGTCCTAAAGCAGCTGGGCAGTATAGCAGCAGATCAGTCCTTCTTCTGTAATGACCACATGTCCAGAACTGTTCTGATGAGTGGCTGTGGGGGTCCAATATTTATTCCAAGAGCCACCATTTGTATGAGGGGATTCCCTATACTACCGCCACATTTGTTCTGGAAAGTTTTTCCTTTACCCTGTCAAGGCTCCAAGAAGTCTGGGGTGAGAAATTGCTGCTGTCAGGTTCCTATCTGTGTGCTGGAGGCAATCTCTTCGAAGTGCAAGTGGGACATGGCACAGCCTTGGCCCGGCCATTCTGGCAGAATGGCCCATGCTGCCCACTGTAATCCCTTTTCTGGGAGGAATACAGAAACCCCAACAGCAGAGCAATTCACAGTCATGTGTCCCAGGACACTGGCAGAAACCAAAAATGGTTAGGATAAGAAAATGTCAACTTTCAAAAGCGGAGGTGTGTGCCTTTTTTCTTTAGAATCCAAAATGTTTGTACATAACATTGTGGTACCCCTTAAAGATTTCCTGACTGCAATAATTCTAATGTTTTGTAAAGCAATAGTATGCATATTCGGTAAACTTTAGATTGGACAAACCACACAAGAAACACAAGTACCAATTTGTCGACACCATAGCCATATCTGCTGTAAGATCCCCCTCTGCTCCATTTCTTTCCTGACCTATTTATTTGATTGACAGTTTCTGACAACTCACATTATATTCCCCTGGACTCCATACGAACAATATTGGCAACATTTGACAATTTTGGAAGTCTATACAATCTTTACACAGGTAATTTGATATTTATTCTAATTCCATTTACCATGTCCCCTTCCCCAAGTTTTCTTGCCATTTTGGTTGATGTCTTCGGTATTTTAAATCTATAGGTGTAGCGGAATTAAACTCCTTGGTGCCTTCAACAATGTTTGATTAGTGCCCAGTGAGTTTTTATTCATTGTAAACATTTGAATCCCATACTATTGTTTTCCCTACTCTAACAGTACATTTTCTGTGCTCTCTTTCAGTTCTCCATTTTTCTAGGGCTTCTATATTCTAGAATCTTGCTGACGATCCTTCTATCTGTTTAAAGAATCAAAAAATTGTCAACTAGTTCCACGGACCCAATTTGATTCTACATAAGAATAAAATGAGGCATGTTGTTCTTGATACAAACTTTTGATCATATAATGTTAAATGTGTGTATCACTTGTAAGAGAGCACCAAGAACATTTAAAAAACACACCTACTGTGCCATCATATTGATTTTAATGTTTTTATATACAATGGAATAAAACGATGATTTGATGTATTTGCACATTGATTATGATATCTCTGGTCTTGAGAACACTGTTCCTTACTTAAACAATCTCACAGTTGACCCTCAGGTTTCATTATTACTTATAACCTAACTTTCTAAAAGTGGATTTTCAAAATTGTGACTTAAAATCTGACTTTGCCATTGAAGTGGTTTTAAAATTACAATTCATTTCAGTGTAAGCAGCATATTCCTACCAGCTGCCAATTCACTGTCATCAATGATTAAATGTAAACAAATTGGCCCAGTGTTAGTCAATGGAAAAGATAGGCTTTACAATAATGAAAACAACTTGAGGATTTTTTCACTGTCAGGAAATGTAAAACATTAGCACACATCTTCTACTGTTTAAATATAATGTACCCTGCCCTGTGAGCATTGAGGGCCTAGCTTAGGGTTTCCTTATAAGTATTAAAAATAAAGGTTTAGGAATGGGAATAGTTTTTTTCCAGGTTGAAGTGGCAGTTCATAACTGTGCTGCAGGCCTGCCGTTTTAATCATATCTCACTTGTATGCCAACCCTCAATTAGGAATGTTCAATCAATCAATACATTTGTAGAGCGCGCTACTCACCCGTGAGGGTCTCAAGGCGCTAACCTTGGTCCCATCATGTAGGAATAATAGATCAGGAACTACATTTTCCATCCAATTCGCAGTCCCAAAGAGGCAGCCCTCCCAGTGGCTGATATAATATGGGGGAGTGTCGTAAGCTGGGTAACTTTCATGACGTAACCTAAGTGACGTTGTTTACTTGCACATACTCCCCGATCTACTTACCAGGTGCAACCCACGCCACCTGTGCTCACACTTTTGACATGTAATCTGTTATTGAAACAATTTTGTCCATACATTACTGGTCCTGTTTTTAAATTGAAGCTTATTACCAGGAGGTGTGTCTAGACTTCTTAACAGTTGTTGTATTTGAACTTGTATGAGAATTCCCTACAAGTGTTTGCAATTGAGTCATCCATTTAATTTAATTTATATTTGTCTTCTGTAATACTGAGTGCTTGCTTGTCCTCTCAATTGTAAAAGTTGATGCCATCTTGAGTTTGCGCCAAGATAAAGCTGAAGCTTGTTGCCTGCCTTGCGCGGATAAGCTAAAGCTAATACACAGTTCTGGATAACACATTGAGCATTGTTAGATTGTTACTTCTTGTCAGTTGATAATAGTTCCTATACGTGTGTGAGCCAAATGGAATGAGTGCTTCTCCTTGCTTGCTTTGATGTACAAAGTATGAATATGTCTTTTTAAAACAATTTCTTTCTTAGAGTTGGACACCCACCAGTGGACCCCTGACTGAGTCGTACTCCACTCCAACCACTTGTTTTCTATACCATTAATATAATTTTTTGGTTTGCTTGCACTGCAGTGCCTTTGTCACATACACTTTATTACACTTTTCACAAGGTCCTGAAGAAAACCGCCACACCTCTTACAAGGGTACCAGGCTGTAACATGTCAACCTATTTTTTCATTTTATGACCGGTTGAATTCCCTACTACCAGAGCGTGGTTTTAATACTGGGCTAGGGGCACCCTCATAAAGTTTGTTATGCACCCTGGAGTTAGTTTTAGCTTACAACACTCTTCTTTTGGCACTCCTCACCACACCCTGCTCCCCTACAGGTTCATTATACCTCTCTATCTAAGAAAACATCCCTGAGCCCCTCCCCATCAGAGAATGGGTTGTGGCCCGCATTAGGACCAGGCTCATAATGCTAGGAGGTTACCAAATGAAGAAACATGCCATCCTCTTCAACCCGTCCTTTAAAATGGACATCCCCTTAGCACTCTTCCATTTCTCAGACTATGGAGTCTCTTTTGTGCTGTTGGTTACGGATTAGGGGAGTCCACCCCTGCAGGTCTTTAAATTTCCTCGGGCCCTCCTTTGTGTTTTACTGAATATATATAGAAAAGATCTTTGAAATACAGTAGATAAACAAACATTAGTGGCATTTATTTCTGATACCAATGTATTAAAGATGTATTTGAAATTCATGATTAATATTGGGACACTATCTAATAATTACCTTTATGTGGCAGTTTAGATCAAAATAACAGCCTTTGGTGACATTGATCTATGAAAACTTCTATCATTTTCTTCATAATGGAATTACCTAGGATTTGCCCTAAATTCAAATTCTCAGACATCAAAGGTTTCTCGGAGACAATAAACTTAATTTAGAAAAATATGTTGAAATGAAAGAGATGAAATTGCAAATTGTGGCCTCAGTGTTGAAATGTCCATAACGTGTATGTAAACAATTCCTTGGGAACCAGAAAGAGACATTCTGGATTAATAGATTGAAATAAAAGCACCAAAAAGTCTTAACTAGACAGAATGTTGGGAATGTAATTTGTGAATAACTGGACATAAGGAAAAAAAACATTTTAATCTTGTTGGAGCTGAGAAGGGCATTGACTGCTAATACTGGCATGGAATTATCAAATGCTCTTAATGGATAAAGTCGGCGGAGTCACTCTACTTTAGGCGCGCTGATAGCTAGCGCGACCAGAAGACTGTGAATCTCCTGAGGCGGAAGCCGGGAGAAGTGCTTGTTTGTTTGCCTAAATATTTTAATCTTTGACTGTATATTGTGTATTTTAAAGCCTACCTGCTGCTCCTTTGCACTCTCACGCCCAGCGGACTCTAGCGCTGACGTGGATCACCATTCAGGCTTGCCGCCATTTGCTCGGCATCTCGAGGCCACGCCCACCTCCCTAGGCCACGCCCCCCCAGAGACTACTTTAGGCGCGCTGATAGCTAGCGCGACCAGAAGACTAGGAATCTCCTGAGGCGGAAGCCGGGAGAAGTGCTTGTTTGTTTGCCTAAATATTTTAATCTTTGACTGTATATTGTGTATTTTAAAGCCTACCTGCTGCTCCTTTGCACTCTCACGCCCAGCAGACTCTAGCGCTGACGTGGATCGCCATTCAGGCTTGCCGCCATTTGCTCGGCATCTCGAGGCCACGCCCACCTACCTAGGCCACGCCCCCCCACAGACTACATTAGGCGCGCTGATAGCTAGGGCGACCAGAAGACTGTGAATCTCCTGAGGCGGAAGCCGGGAGAAGTGCTTGTTTGTTTACCTAAATATTGTAATCTTTGACTGTATATTGTGTATTTTAAAGCCTACCTGCTGCTCCTTTGCACTCTCACGCCCAGCGGACTCTAGCGCTGACGTGGATCGCCATTCAGGCTTGCCGCCATTTGCTCGGCATCTCGAGGCCACGCCCACCTCCCTAGGCCACGCCCCCGAATACCTCAAATATGTGCCTTTCCCGGCCGCGCAGCGGGCGAGCGCGCCGTTTGCACGCCAAAGGCGCGCCTAAGGCAAGCCCGTCTGCGCCCGTCCGCACCAGCTCCATGCCTAGGGCCCGCCATGCTGTTAGCTCTCCTACTGCCCAGAGACTAACTTGGACCAGATCACAACTCCTGGACATAGGTAAGACATCCTGCCCCTCACCTTTGCCCGGCTGCTTTCCCTTCTCGCACAAATGCCCTAACTGCTCTTTCTCGCTTCTCCCCGTCTGGGCTCGCCCTCACAAACCTGTTAACATCAATCCCCCCCCCACGAAAACCTATTACCTGGGACTAGTGAATTGCCGCTCACTACCCTGCCACGCCAATGACATCTGGCTTCTACTGTCCTCTTCACCCTGGGACATAGTATTCCTAACGGAGACCTGGATCAAAGTCTCCTCCAACCCTGACATTGCCCTAGCTATTCCTACGGGTTATACATTTACCGGTCTTAACCGCGAAGGCTCCAAATCAGGAGGAGGAATAGGGGTAATCCTAAGGAATCACCTAAAAATTACCACCAGAAAAATTACTAACATCAAACCTATTGAAGCTTTATATTTCTCTATCCTAGATTCCACCACTGCCGTCTCCTCCGGGATGTTGACCTACGTTCCCCCTAACTCTCCCCTATCTGCCACCCAAGAGTTACTGGCAGTGACAGCAGATCTATCCCTTAAACACCCCGACTTTATGGTATTGGGAGATTTTAATCATCATGTGGATGTTAGCCCAATTCTTGGAATCTATGCAAAACCTAAATCTATCACAAAGGGTAACAGGCCCCACTCATACCGCTGGGCACACTCTCGACCTCATATTCTCAAACCATGAGAAACTTAAAATCCTCCCCCTTTTACCCCTCACATGGTCTGATCATTATTTTATACCTTTTGAGATTTCCCTATCCCAAATCATAAAACAAGAATCCACCATAAGAACTCAAGGCAGAAACTGGCATAAACTCTCTCTAACTGCCTTAGAGCAAACTTATCTCAACAGGCTCAACCCACTTCCCGACGACCTGGACGCAGCAGTATGCACACTGAACAATGACCTTACTTCTGCAATAGAAAAAATTGCCCCTTTGCGTCCTCTCACCTCCCACAGACAAAAACCTTCTGCTCCATGGTTCACACAAGAACTCAGGGCACATAGAAGCAAGTGTAAAAAGTTAGAGCGACTTTGGAGACTGAACTATGACCCTGCAACCAAGGCCCTCTACAGACAAGGCCTTAAAGAGTTTCGTAAACTTAAACACCATTACATGAGCACCTATTTCTCTGACACCATTGCCAAAGCAAAGAACTCCACCAAGACCCTCTTCAATATAGTGAATGACTTCACTCAGCCCAAAGCACTTGCTGCCCCAGTTCCCATGTCTCAAACACTGTGCGACAATCTATCAAATTTTTTTGAAGAGAAAATTATTAAGATCGCAGCAACTATCCGTCAAAGCGGCGTAGTCAGTAAAGAAGTCCCCGACACAAACCATAACCCTGCCTTTACAGCCTTTCAACCTCTTACTAAGGAACAAGCTACGAAATTATTTCTGGACTGTAAATCAGGCTCACCTTTAGAGCCTGCCCCAGCCTTAATCCTGAATGATATTGCCCCCTTAACCATCAATTCCCTACTTGAAATCTGGAACTCCTCTTTATCTACCAGTGTTGTCCCTGCTGCCTGGAAACATGCATTACTTATCCCAATCCAAAAAAAAGTAGGCATAGACCCTCTCTGTCTAAGCAATTACAGCCCGATCTCACTTCTGCCCAAACCCGCTAAAGTACTAGAGAAAGCTGTCCAATTACAACTATCAAGCTACCTGGAATCTAACTTCTTGTTTCATGACACCCAGTCTGGCTTCAGAACAGACTTTAGTACTGAGTCAGCACTACTAGAAGTTTCCGAATCAATTAGAGAATGCACGGATAGGGGAGAGGAGGCCATGTTGGTCCTCCTCGACCTGTCCGCTGCATTCGATACCATCTCGCACGACAAACTAATAACTCGCTTACAAGAGATAGGGATCAGCGGGCCTCCCCTCCTGTGGATAAAATCATTTCGAAAAAAGAGAACTCAACAAGTGATGCTAGGATCCTTTCTCTCTGCTAAAAAACCACTGACTTGGGGAGTCCCACATGGCTCTGCCCTAAGCCCGCTTCACTTCAACGTGTATCTCAAACCATTGGCAAAGATTGTCGAATCATGTGGCGTCAAAGTGACTTTCTATGCCGACGACACCCAGCTGGTGTTCTCCTTCAAAGACCACGCTGAAAAAACCTCTGACAACTTTCGCCATTGCATGCTAAAGATCGCCTCATGGATGTCTGAGAACAATTTAAAACTCAACACGGATAAGACAGAAGTCTTATTCTTTAATCAGAAATCTCCCCATCTCCTAATATCTGGTGGCCCACCGAACTATACCCTCCCCCAGTGCCTGTCCTAACTGCCCGAAACCTAGGATTTCAATTTGACACCTCCCTCTCCTGTAAAGCCCAAATCAGCAAAGTCACCTCCGCTTGCTTCTGGAATTACGCATGTTAAAAAAAATCATTCCCTACTTACCGCCAGACTCCCAGAAAACAGTAGTCCATGCCCTAATAACCTCCCACCTAGACTATGCGAATAGCCTATATGTAGGTGCCCCATCTTACCTTATTAACCAGCTACAGAGAGTTCAGAACGCTGCGGCCAGGTTAATCAACAATATCCCTTTCCGTCACTCCATCTCTCCCCACCTTATCAAACTCCACTGGCTCCCAATAAAACTACGGATCCAATTTAAAGCCTTGACCTTGGCTTTCAGAGCCCTTAATGACCGAGGCCCGATATATCTCCGACGCAGAATGGAGTTCTCACAGTCACAACGTAACCTCAGATCCAATCACCTACGCCTAATGATATCCCCCCGGTATCGTCTTGCACGTACAGGAGGAAGGGCTCTCGCAGTTGTCACTTCTAAACTCTGGAACCAGCTACCCACAGAGTTGAGATTCACAACTTCAGAACCCCTCTTCAGAAAAAAACTAAAGACCTGGCTTTTCTCCCAGATCCAAATCTAAATCCTCCCCCTCTTCCCCCCCGACCCTCTGAGATTAATGTCTTCAGCGCCGGGACACCTCCGTCGGAGGTAGCTGTGCGCTCTATAAAATACTACTACTACTACTACTACTTTATGAGTCTTCTGTACATAAGGGAACCAGTTATACTCTGGCAAAATCATAATTGTTTAAAATCCTTTTCTTTTCAGTGAGCAATGGAGATGGGAACATAGAACATTGTCCAAAAGAAAAATAAAATGTATTTTAGGTAATCAACAAGGAGCCTGTTCAAAAACACAACGGAAAGTGAGTTTTTAAGGAAGAAGAAAAGGAACAAAGTTCTAGAGTAGAGGGAGAACAGGTAGAACATGGAGACAACTGAAACAAGGGAATACATAATCTGAATGAGGTAGTGTATTTAGGATATAACACAGGATGCCATAGTACATGTATGCAGATGGTGGATGGCATTGATGGAATCCAAGGTAAAAAAACAAACTAAGATTGGGTAGGCAATGGGACCTTAACAAGTAACTTAAGTAATGGAGTATGTTTTGCTATGAGGTTGACTAATTATTAGTATTTTTAGAAGGGAGTAATGCTGACATAGAAAGACATAGACATAGATTGGAAACATACTGATGTATTTGACCCTACTTGGTAGTAGGAAAGGCATTTTGGACAAGATTTAATCCACAATTTAGTTAAAGTTTGGTGTTTTTAACTGAGACATAGATGCTATAATTACATATTTGTTTATTCTAGGTCTGGGTGAAATTTTAACTACGTCTGAGCTATTTCATTAATTTTGCGATGCTCTTGTGATGTGAAAATACCAAAATTATCTGATTACCCCTACTCGCATAATTGAGATTAATTTGGGGTAAACTGCCGTTCACAAGAGCACAAGAACAGGGAGTGAGCAACTGCTGCTGTTTTTGTTCTGTTGGATTTTGTCCTGCGAAAATGGAGCTAAATGCATGGTTATGCCGAGGTGTACATCTCTGTAATCTTGCATAATTCTGGTGTAATTGTCGCATAATTAGACTACCACAAATTTCGTGAGTTACACCCACCACTAGTGTATTCTCTGATAAAGGAACCTAAAGCTCCAAAGTGCACAGGACAGTAATGTGAGACCCCCAGGAAAATATAGTGAACAGTGTTTACTGTATCTACGAATATATGAAGTTGATTTTGGAATTGAAGTAAATTGACATATGTTCAAAAGATCTTTTAATTGGGCTATTTTCATTTACATTACCTGTGATGAAACAACAGTGTGAAATTAAGAGACAATATTAAACCCTTCGATGCTAGGCCTTTCCCCCCCCCCTGTGCTAAGCCTTTTTTGGCTATTTGGGGTAGTTCGTGCTTAGGGCCCTGAACTTTTTGATCACATAAGGTATCCACGCAAATTTGTGTCCTTTTCTTCCAACATCACAGGAATTTTAAAGGTACCCAGGGTTTGTTGATTCCCCTTGAGGGGACCCAGAAATTAGCCAAAATACATCTAAATTCATTTATTTATTTTTAAATGGGAAAAAAGGTCTTCAGATGAAAGCGTCTGTTTTTTTTCCCTGCAAATGGTATCAACAAAGGGTTTGTGGTGCTAATATCACCATCTTCCCAGCTTTCAGGGACTGACAAACTTTTGTCCGAAAAATAAACATTTCATTAGACAGTTTTTGCATTTTACTGGGACATAGCCTATTTTTGCTATTTTATGTGCTTTCAACCTCCTTCCAGTTAATGATAGAAATGGATAGGAAAGCAATAATGGATCCTGGAAAGCTACACATTTCAGAAAAGTAGGTAAAATTATGAATTCAGCAAGGGATCATTTGTGTAGATCCTTCAAGGTTTTTTCAATACAAACTAACATTTGAAAATAGGAAAAATTGAAAATGAGTTGAAAAAAACAGCCATTTGTGCCGACGTTTACACCTCTAACTTCTTCTTAGGAGCCGATTCCGATTTCGGCCAGAAGGGCTCCGAACGATGGTCGGAGCCCTTCCGACCGACCCGGAATGTGTGGGCCGGATTCCTTTCCGACCAAGCCATTCTGATGGCCCGAGTGGGCTTTCTGACTGTGGCAATTTTTGGGGGGGATGGGGTGGGGGGCATAGGGATGCCAATTCTGGGCAGGGCCCAACCCAACGTATAAAAAAGCCAGGATAATCGCTGATGCCTGGTTGGCTGCTACCCCCGTCTGCCTCCTGGGGTGGGACAGTAAGGCTCTGGCATATTTTTAGGGGGTGCGGGCATTGGCCTACCTGATCTGGGCAGCCTCCACCCCCGTTTTTATAAACAAATGTATACCTGGTGCCTAGTGGGCTTTCTGCTCCACCCCAGAGGAGGCATATATTGTGCTGTTGCCCCCATATGCCTCCCTCGGGGCCAGACAGACTGTGGCAATAGTTCTTTGGGTTGGGGTATTTGCTTGCCCATTCTGGGGAGCCCCCACCCCTATGTATAAACAAGAAAATAATCCCTGGTGCCTAGTGGGCTTTCTGCCCCACGGGGGGCAGATAGGGGCTACTGCCCCCATCTGCCTCCTGTGGGGGCAGGAAGACTGTTGCATTTTTTGGGGGATGTGGGGGCATTGGAATGTCCATCCTGGTATGCATTATTTCACAGATCCATCCATATAAATATTAGTATATATAGGGTTAGATTTCATGTCATTTAGAAAGGTAAAAAGATATATTTAAAAAAGATATTGCAATAGCATTATTATCAATAATACCACTAAACATTAGGAAATGCTCTTCCAATGGAAACTCTTACCTAACTATATCTACATGTGACGCCGTCTGTCTAATATATTCAGTTGGTCGCCAGTACATAGTTATAGGTAGTTATGTTTAGGCCCGGGTTTCCACAGGAAAAGCATTTTTTTACTTCCGTATATCATTGGCGCCGGGTGACAAATCCTCACAAATGTTTCCCAAAAAAGTGCACCATTGGGTCTTATTGTGTTACACTCTATAGTTGTGCACAGAAGTTTTAAAAAAAGAATTAGCTACGGTTTTCTTTATGTGATACCGAATAGTAAACCACCCACATCATCCATGTTGGTAGTGATTTTAGTGTGGCAGACGCAGTACTTAATTTGAGTGGGTGATTTCCGGTGCTGGGCACTGGCACTCGGTTGTCAACACCGGTGCTTGTGACAGTCTGCTACAAGGTGGTGCTGTCTGGTTAATTTAGAGATGACTGCAACAGCATTTAATTATTAATTCAATATACATTAAAAATGACTATTACCTGCTGCCTAATCCATTCATATAGCTTTGGTTTATTGAAATAGGCAGAATTGTCACACTTGCAGCAGTGTGATGGTTAGTAACTTTGTTGCTACTACAATTGGCAATGCTGGCAGATACAACCGGTGGCGCAAGCTGCAGTGCTTCTTTTATTACAAATTAAGCCCAGGGCAGGAGAAAAGAGTGGAGGAGACATCTCAACAAATTAACTAATCTGGAATATCAGTAGGCTTCTAATCGCTATTGTATTACGGGAATGGCAACATTTCAAACCATTAACTCTACCTTTAATAATGTTAAATGGTTTTTAGGGTAGTGTTCAGTTCTTATGCCCCTTGACTATAGTAAACCTCTTGTATGTGCAGTCAGTATCCTTCAAATCGCTGCAGAACAGTGCTATGAATATTAAAATGTATTGTGACTCACAGTTTGCTTCTAGTCGTAGTCTGACACTGTTCTCTTTTTGTTTCCAGATGAACAATCTTTTTTGAGGATTGGTAAGTGCACACACTTGGAACAGCAACACACAGTCCACTTCTGATAATCGTGAATGAACTGCGAGGACCTTGAGGTACTATAAGTGACTTCCTGGGAGAGGCACTCAAAAAACGATGCGGTTGAGCACGCGATTCAAGCTGAAGATTTGACAGAGAGCAGCAGCCACTTGTTCCAGTGGCCTGTTTGAAACATCCGACAGAGTAAAGCAGGACATCTGGAGTGGTCCACGTCCAATTCTTGAACATCTATAATAGTTGGTATAACCTGTGCTCATCAGGTTCATGACTGCTGGTGAACGCACAGCATTTTTAAATGAATAATGCTCAGTCTTTGGCGAAGCTTGTTTAGAGCATGAGAAAGGAATGTTCCTCTGAAGGGCAAATACTTCATCAAGTGAAGAGAAAGAGAGTACCGCAGAATGCTACGCACCCATATTTCATATTTGTGTTTGCTTTGTGCTCACTTCACATATGGAGACCGAAAAGAATATGCCACCACGTCATAGTAACTTTTTACATTGTAATATTTAAAATCATAATATGCACAAATTGGGAATATCATACTAGGAATATTCAATGGCCATATTTTGAAAAGTTTAATTTTGTATCATATCATTGCAGCTTACCAAACAAAAATGATGTACGATGACATAGCTTTTATGAGTACAAAAAAATAATGTAAATAATATAAATTATACCTTTACCAATGACTGCATTGTGGGTTTAAGAGAAAAAGAGTAAGCAGTTCCTCGGGGTGGAGAGTGGGAGAGAGGGAGAAATAGAGAGGAGGCAAAAGAGGAAAGATCGATTCCTCTTGTCGGAACTAGGGTCCTCATACACCCATCAAGTTAGATGTCATGCTTCATCATATGGACCTTCTCCTTGTCGGGTCGGCGCTGCAATACCCGACGGGCACACTTAAAGGGGCTCTCTGGCAGGAGATCTTTTGTTCCTGGCCGTATGGTGTGGTGCATGTGAGGGGCCTAGTGGTGTAGATGTGAGTGAGTGGAAGTGATTATTAAAACAGATTGGATAGTCCAAAATATGACTTTATTCAGGCTGGCTATCAACCTGATTAAAAACAAACGAAGAGTGGAAGCCTGCTGACGTCAAGGTTCAGCTCAGCTATGCTCATCTCTGTAGGTCAACATGTTTTGTGCATCGCGGTCCTAGTGATCCTCTGCAATTCTTCTGGATCTAGTGTGAAGGACAAACTATCTACACAAAAGTGGTGGGTGCGGATGCTACCTACCACGTCAGGTACTATGGGAACAGTCTCTCCATGTAAGTCGGGTAACCTAAATCACCTGCTCCAGTCCATGTTCGGAGCGGGACCGGGACACCTAGATCGGGTGTCGATTAGAATGTCGCCGGAATGGGCTGGAATACCTGCCCCTCGACGCTCGAACCGGGGAGTCTATTGTAGGTTTACCTTCGATGTCTATAGAGGATTGAGATGCAGAATTATTCCTCATTTATATTTATTTCGCTACGAAATGGTGGATTGCATACCAGTGGATTGTTTTTTGTTCTCTCTCATGAAGTAAACAAGATTATGGTTTGAGCCGAAATGCGTTTTATTGCAACCAGTCATTAATCATTGTATGGATGGGAGTGCACACGTCCTGTCAGGCTGTATGTCTATCTATCTATCTATCTATCTATCTATCTATCTATCTATCTATCTATCTATCTATCTATCTATCTATCTATCTATCTATCTATCTATCTATCTATCTATCTATCTATCTATCTATCTATCTATCTATCTATCTATCTATCTATCTATCTATCTATCAATTTATCTATATGGATAAATATATATATATTTTTTTATATATGCATATATGTATATATATCTATATATTTATATATATGTATATACAGATATAGATATCGAAAACATATAGATAAGAGAGGCAACAGAAATAGGCAGTTAAATGGCCAAAGAAAGTCTTCAGATGGTAGAAAGAGTTATTCTTTATTGGCTTCATACAAGTGCTCGTGCAGCCAACGTGTTTCTACCATTAACAGGGCTTCATCAGGGGAATGAAAACACCACCAACTGAGTTGACTGATTATCCTTCAGGCTGTTCGCTGCGTTTTTTGAGGACATGAGTATCGCACTCTGCTCATTCCTGTAACAATTCATGTCACCCATACGTGAAGGAGTACCTGAGGTCCACACAAGATTTTGCAGAACGATCACAATGGATCACGCAATTGGACACAACTTTTGTGGCTCTTATTTGAACCTAAATCAACCCATTTATGTATTGTATGCATTGACCTTAAGACTACAATATCTCGAGTGGGACATACATTCTGAAGGGACATTCCACTCCCTAACAACCGTTTGGTGGTGTTTTCATTGCACTGATGAAGCCCTCTTTAAGGAGAAATGCGTTGGCTGCACGTGCACCTTTTTGAAGCCAATAAAGAAGAACTCGTTCAATCATCTGAAAACTATTCCACTTTATACAAAATCAGGGAATTTATTGAACTTTAGAGGGGTTAGATTTACTATTGTCACTCCAATCCAAACAACAGTAGTTAAAGTGATGGACTTTGGAGGGGTTAGATTAACTTATTCCACTCCAATCAAAATTGCAACAGTAGGGAAAATGTTTGACAATGGAGGGGTTACTTTTACTATTCCCACTCCAACATAAACAATGTCAAGAAAGTGGTGGACTTAGAAAGGTTTACATATATCATTCGAAATCCTAATCACTTTTAAATAAACATTGAACTACTTATAAACATACAAATTATTAAAACATGTTATATACTATATAAATGAACACAATTAGATGTAAAAAATACAAATCCAACACTAATGAAGCAAAAAAAATAGTACATAGTGATCTTTCTTTCCTACCACCCAAAAAAAACCACAACCTCCCAAAAGTGTTAATAACTGATAAATAAAATACTAACACTAAAATATTTAAACAATAAAACACAATAAAATAAAAACATTAATAAAACTACACTTTAAAAATTGAATATGTTATATACACTAACGAATCAATTATCAGTTAAGAAACAACAAGAAAATTAAAGAACACATACTCACTTAACAAATTAATATAATTGAATATTAAATAAAAAAAAGCAAAAATATATATAATTTAAATACCTTACCACCTAGTTCCATTTCAACTGCAACAACCGATAAGTAAAATATAATTTACTATTTCTTCTTTACCGAAATAAAATATAAATTAGCATTCAGAAAACATACTTAAATAATTGGAAAAGCAAATAATCATTTTACACAATTAACCAGCAAATATGTTATTATCATAAAAAATAGTTGACAATAAAAAATATATTTAAGTTAAAAAGTTTCCCTTCCTTTTCCTCTACAAATGCAGCAACTTGCTAATAAATTATAAATTGCTAATTAAATGTAAATAATGTTAAATTACACATAACAAATCACAAACTATGCCCATACATTTCAAACATTTGCATGAATAATATCAGCACCCACAATTAATGCAAGAACTCATATATTTCATTATTTAAAAGCACTATTTAATACACCTAATACAACTATATCAAGGCAAACAACAAATACAACAATATTTAAAAAAAATAAAAATAAACTATATTCTTAATTTCTACATGTTGTAACTTGATAATTTTATATTGACACTACATTCATATTACACAATGTTTTAATCTATTTTTCTGTCATTCATCGCTTTGACACTGAACAAACAGTGGTTGGACCAGTTCACCTGCTAACAATCCTTCACAGCAAGGAGGTGAAAGTCCAAACAAAAGAAGGTGCTATATTTAAGCTCTGATTATTTATTTCACTACGTCATGCTGCAATCTCATCTGAGGGCTCTGATATGGTCAGCAGGTTGATGTTTTTTGCGTCTGATATACACATGCCTGGATTGCACATATTTCATGCATCCATGTAATTATTTCCTGTATACTTCGAGCCATGCACGGAAGCAGAGGTGAATCAGATTAGAAGGAGAGCGGTGTCACAGGAAATGTTCTACAGGGAGGTAAACCTGGCAATCACAATGAGTGGTGTCCGAGGCTGAGCTTCTTTTAAGCAGTGCGGGTGTTTCCATGTGCTTCTCACAGGTAGGGCTTGTTAGAGGGTTGCTCTTAACCCCTTGGCCGCGGAACCACTCCGTCATGAGCCATGGGCGCGCTGTGCTTGTGACGGAGTGGTTCCGTCACAGCCCCGCCCTCTCAATAGAACGCTCAGCACAGGCGCGGAATTCGTGCCGCGCAGGCGCGGCGGCCGGGCCGTGACGGAATCACTCCGTCATTAGCACAGTGCATCCGTGGCTGGTTATGGAGTGGTTCCCTCACCAGCACGCAAGGATTAATTGTGGTAATGATTGTATAAGTGGTATCCTTCTTAAAAGGATGAACCTGGAAGCGATTACAGATTGGAGTCCCAGGCTGAGCATCTTCCAAGGAGATCTGGCAAAAGGGGTTCTTGGGTTGTGTTCATCCCATGCAGAATTTGTTAGGCACCAGTACGTTCTTGAATAAAGAGAAGCACTTGCTTGGCAGAGTGCTGTTCTGTGAGGTGGTGTAAAAGGGAAGACTGTTTCTTTGTGCTACACTCTGGCTCAGTTGAGGGATCCACAGTCCAGCTGCATGCTATATGAGGAATGAGGAAATGCCACAGACCTGTACTATTGCTGGTGAGGTGCTCTGCAACTGCATTGATGTTCTGTAGACGGGCTGGACTGTCCAGTGGCAGCGGATGTTCCTCTGTACCTATTGTTACAGTTTCCCCCTTATCCTGATCAGCTCTGCTCCAAAACAAAAATCAATCCGATTGAATTACAGTTTGTAATATATCAAACCAATAATTACATTTGGTTCCAATTTAGCTTGAATGGGTTTTCTAATCTTCCTGTCAATGACATTTACTTTGATTGTTTTACTATATGGCTACAGAAATCCTTGTTGTACCATTTGTACATTGGGATTTGCTCCAATAGGTGCAAAGATGCTCAGTAAGCAGCATGTACATTTTAAGGGGACATTAAGACATAGAGAATCAGCATAGGCTACTTCAAACTGGCCCCTTGCTATGTCATTCGTTCATTGTTTTATTAGTTACAGGAGGCTCTCTTTTGGAAAATACATTTATGATTTTTAGCATTTCATGATTTCCAAAAATCACTAAGGGCCTAATTATTACATTGGTGGTCTTCCAATGGGATCCACCCTGCGGCTGTCCAAGGAAGACCGCTGAGGCCATGGTGAGCCCTCCAGCAGGATTAATGGATGTTATACAGGGCAGGCAGGCAGTGCTGTGGCAGACTCATGGCGGCAGCTGTGTAGGGCTAATAGGAGAGCCTATCCAGCATTCCTCCACCATCAGAGCGCCTGCAGGATGTTCCTTATGGTGTGACATTCACCATGTCTTGCTTGCCACACTGTGCAGAACAAGGGTGCAATTCCAGCTGGGAAAACATGTGCCGCCCCAGCATTACCACCCAGGCCCAGAATCAGCCAGGGGTCCTGTTAAGTCCCCCCTACCTGCATGTCTGCCACCCTTTTCATAACAGCGTCTCTGCCATGAAAAGTGTGGTGGATATGCAGGTTGGAATGTGCTTGGCGGTGCCGGCAACTGCACCACCAGCATATTCATGCCATTGTCAGACTGCCGCTGCAGTGGGATCCCTGATCCCAGTGGAGGTAGCGGGCTCATGGCAGTCTCGCCACCGCACTCCTAATACAATGGTTGGACCAGTAGGGTGGTGACAGTCAGACATCCACTGTGTGTACGGCAGTCCTGAAGACCGCCATACTCGGAATTAGGCACTAAATGTAATGTGCTGTGATCTAATAATCCAGGAAGGGCTGAAGTTCTTGAAAGTGATGAGGGACAACTCAATGTTTACATGAACTCAAAAGACAATGCTCCATATACAGAAAGGTGAAAATGAAAGAAGATACACGTTCTGCTGTATATAAAACGAATTTGTGTAATATCAAGTTATCCCACTCCTGTCTGTTGGAGGTGTTCTTTTACATATTACGTTGGTTTGGTACTCCTTCATGCTTGAAGAGAAATCAAATCCATTTTGGTGCTACCAAACCACAAATTGTTAATGCAGCTAAAGAATCCCTTGGAATCAGCTTCTCCGGTATACAACATGTCATGCCACATCCACCACTGGAGTTCATGTTTGCAATTTGCCCTTTATTTGTATTTTTAGGTCTCACTAGACCTCATGCGAGCATGTGCATGCACACACACACACATGCACACACCCACACACGCACACATACACTTTACGTACATAAACATAAAAAGGGGATTTAGGTCAGTCAACCTTAGGCAGTGACCTGTTAGTGCAAACCTCCATAAGGCATTGCCTTGCTGGGTTATCCACAAAGGTTTGGGACCAGTGCATGTTAAGTCAAGTTCCTAAGGTCCGACTCCATCTTGGCTAATGGAGATCTCCATCTTCTAACTCTTGGAAAATGGAAGTCGCCATATTTCCCAATTTATGCAGGATTGTTGTCCTGTCTTCTATTTGAGTTAGATGTTGTGTGACCTTACTTTTGTAAGAACTAATATTGCACCAGTCATTTGACTATTGACATAGATGCAACAACTGATGCGACATTTGTCTGGGTCAAATGTCAATTTTTCACAATGTCATGGGTAACTAAGAACATATACAAGCATTTAATCAAAATAATGTAGTCTGGACTGACTTCCTTTTACAATATATGTTCATAAGGAAATGTGTGGGATGCATACCTTGATGCACACAATCTGTTTCAGACATTTCCAAACTTATGTCAGCTATTCCAATTTCTGATAGGAGTTAAGTATATAAGGACTACAACTTGTCAACAGAGTTCCTTCACCCAGATTATCACATGGGATTCTGCAGGAGATGGTCTCACCTACTGCCAGCACACTTCACACTTCACAGATGTTTCAACTTGCCTGAAGCTTGAAGCTGATAAAGCAGAGACTGCTACAGCAGCGTGTGCTTGCTCTTTATTGGGAACACTGTCTTCACACATCCGCTGATAAAGACATCCTTTGTTGTCAACAAGGTATGCAGTGCATCTCTTTTCCCTAAAAAACTCTATACTGCAATATGCTCTGCCTTCCATGCTCTTTGGAATAGAGCATAGAAGTAGACATTTTAACCATGTTAAAATTGCTAATTTTGTCCTTGTTATTTATAACGTTTCTTCGTGCTGATTTTATAATATTCTGTGTAGTTGTTTCAGGAATACTGAAAAACAGATTATTCTTGTAGTAATGAATACTTTTCACTGAAAAGTGCTCATTCTTCTTAGACCAGTGTGTGTGATACTGTGAATTATGAAATAAGGTTTGTTACTGTTGCGATGGTGCCCCTGATCTCTTTATTCGATTGTTAGTAACCCAAAGCAATACTTCTATTTCAATTTCACATTGAATAGTGTTCTGAAGATCTATACAACACTGTTTTTCACATTCATCGTTGTTCCATTGAACCAATTTCATCCGTGTCACCCGCGGGTGGGAAAGCATACCTTGTAGAGGTATGACAAAGTCATAGATTATGCAACACATGGCACATCACAGAGGTTTACATTTCTTTTGCTGAACAACAAATAGTTTGCTCTGGCCGCCCCCCTCGTCAGCTTTATTTTTTCTTCCCAAAAAACTGTCACTGAATGTGTCATATCCCTGCTTGTTGCCCACATCTGAAGTGGTCCCCCTGTTTCATCTGTAGAACTCCAGCTGGCTGCACACTTTGGGGCCGATTCGCAATTACTGGCGCATCCCTGCAAATTAGCAGGGATGCACCAGTAATTGTGCGCCGCAGCTCCGTCACCCATGATGCGCCGCATTTACAATGCGGCGCACCATGGGGCCAAAATGTCACAGATGCGTCACGCATCTGTGCCGTAAGGGCGGCGCATTGCTGGAGCAGCGCCGCAAGCGTGACGCAGCCCCAGCAATGCTCTGGGGGGTCCTATTCTTTCAATGCTGCCTCAAGCCTTACGCCTGCTTCAAGCAGGCGCAGGGTTTTGAAGCAGCATTGGTTTAAAAGTGACTGAGTGAAATCTTGTAGATTTCACTCAGCCACTTTTAGGAGGAGTTCCTGCGCAGGAAGGCCCCCCCTGCGCAGAAAAATCTCCTTAAGGCGCAGGGCTTTACAACGTGAGCATCTCCCAGATGCGTCACGTTGTAAATACCCCGCACCATGGCGCATCTTTGGCGCCGCAGCTGCGTCACAAAAGTGACGCAATGGCGGTGCAAAAGAGGCACCAGGGGCTTGTAAATCTGCCCCTTTATCTCTAACAGCATCTGCTTGTGGCTGCACACGCCACCCTTCTACAGCCCCCACAGTCTCCATGATGCTAGTGAAATATCTGCCAGTGAGCAATGGAGCCCACCCGCATCCTTACAGCACCACTAGCATATGTTTGATTGTACTGGCACTCACACAGCCCACACTCTACCATTACAAGCCTTGGTCTCCTTTCCCAGATCTCATCTCACAACTCGCATTACCTATTTCTGAAACCATCAGCAGCCAGCCATTGTTTGCCTCTGACATAACGACACCAGGATTTTCTTTGTAAATTGAAACTTGCCATTGAAGCATTATCCTGCAATCCTCAGCCATTTCTGCTCACGAAGCACATTTGTTAGCTTCTTCATATGCTACTCTTGGAGCAACCTGTTCTTCAGCACATGTATTCCCCAATTTCTGCAGATGCTCTACTCACATGATTTCACTCCACTCTAGTCCTAATAATGGAAAGAATGATCATGCCAATTCTACCAGGCTCAACCGAGAAGCCTTCAGGCATTATGCAGAGTGGTTTTCTAGACATTTGCTTTTTCTAAAAAGAAATCTCATGTTTAGAAACGTTGTCGGAGAAACTAGATGAGAGTTCTTGCTAATTTTAAGTCCAAATGAATGGAGCCTTAAAGACAGCTTCATGCAGAGCATACATCTATCAGTAGTGAACTGTGATCATACCGATATTTTGATATTCCTGGTATATCATAAACCTCCATACATATATGCCAGATGTGATTCCCACGAATATAACGTTCAGTGTTCCTCTGAGCTATTGTAGAAGCTGACAGGTGAGCGGGTGTGGGAACTCAGGGTTTCGGTCACAGGAGTTTGGTCTACGCTCAGGGGTAGACTTCAGCACGCCTCTCCCCGAATGACTCATGTTCCTCCATGCACCTCTGTCCCTTGATCTGTTTGTGCCCACTGTAAATAAATAGGTGGTAATTAGATTTCGGCTTCAGAGTACAACTGCAGGGCTTGTACACAAACAAGGGCTGCAGGCAGTGGCGGCTCCTCGAGGGAGTGCTGCGGGTGGTGGGGTGGGGGAGTGGCAGGGTGGGGTTGTAGTAAACTCTGGCATACAGCTGAGCGGAGTTAAGTAAATACATTAATAAATAAAACTAATTACATTGCACGTGTTGAAACGCTAATCGGTGATGCAGCTCGCGCAATGTAATTTGTTTATTTATTTATTTACTGAACTCAGTTCTGCCTTATGCCGGAGTTTGCTACCGCCCACCCTGCCCCGCCCCGCCCCACCACCCTACAGCTCTCCTTCAAGAAGCCGCCACTGGCTGCAAGGACCGTTTCGCTAAAGAGGAGTTGACAAAATGGCATTTTTTGTTCTGCCCTCCAAGCTGCAGTGGACGAGCCCTCCCTCAGAGAAAGATCAGGAAACAGCACTACGCAGCCAATGCTTCCACAAATTGACACCAGAGCCTACCAGTCAATGTCTTTACAACACCGGCTCACCCACTAGCCTCAATACTGTCAGATTTAATCTCGTCATTCCCTGTGTGTGAGTCTCAGCCACTCACTATCCAGTTGAATATCTCATTCCCCTTCCCCTCAACTCCACCATCAGTAATTTGCATCGAGCTGTTTCCAGTCAGATGAGTGGTGCTCGTGTCACAAAAACACAACAATCATCCGGAGCAGTATGTGACAGAGAACCACTAAAACACCTCCAACAGCAGTCTCATTCCCCTCACAGAGCAGAACACTCCCACTACTTCATCACTCTTAGACACCTGACAGACCTACCAGTCACCTACTGCTTAAAAGTATACACTGTGTGTGAATGTAGGAATAAGTGAATGTGTAGATTAATTGACACATGAGAGTAAGTATGGCTGCCCAAGTGCTGGATGGCTCACTGCATGAATGGAAGCATCATGACATTGTCAATTAAAAGCCAGACTTCTGGCTTTTCCATTGCTTACTTAGACAAACGCGGGGCCTAATGGTTTTACCTTACTAACATACACGTTCCATAGTCATGATAATAGCTAAACATGACGACAACGACCCACTAACATCATTGCAAGCATCTTCAACTGTGTGACATAGGAACTTCACCTCCTTTAATGTAAATGTTACTATTGTTCTTTTTGCCAGATTCAAGGCTGGGCTGTTTCTTCTGCTTATAGAAATGAATGTTCCTGGAGTTACCGAGTTGCACTACCTAATGGAACATGTGAGCAAAGCTGTAATACAAATATATTGGAATCACTTTAAAGCATAGAATGCATTTCTGTTGCATTACAAAATAAGTTCTCCTTTGTGTATACTGTAATAACCTTCTCCATTAAATTGCGTTGTCGATGTTGACATACAGTTTTAAAGCAAGATAATAACAATAACAATAGCATAATGTACAGATACTGTCTTTTGAAGCATTAGCTTTCTCAAAGTACGCGTTATTTGAAATAATGACCCACCTTTGCTACAGGAAGAGCTTTTCCCAATGCTACAAAAATGATTGTTCCACTTTAATGATAAATTACACTTTCTTTTGTTCCAACATTTCTGTTGATTGCATTTAGAGATATACAGAAACAACAAAAGCGTACAGGAATGCATGCGATCAAATAAAGTATCTATTTGGAAAGGAAGAACAAGTCTGAATTACTGAACATTAAATCGGACAAGACTACATTGAATGCAATAGCTATAAGGAACAAAATGACATATTGGTTATCCATGCACAGTTTCTCAAACAGCAAAAGCGCGCACACAGTAGCAAAATATGCCAGCGCATTCCATGCTGAGGGGTAGAACTGCCCACGAGCCTGGTATCGCCCTTGTGGGGTGGGAAGAATATGCCTTTCCGCAATTTTAGTTGCAATCTTTTTTCCCCATTTTACAAAATTTTGCATGATATTTCTTCACTGGTTTGAACAGAAAACGTGTAGTGGAGAGACATGTTGTCCTAGAATGAGACATTGCCTAGTCGAACCGGTCTCCGATAGGTATGTTGAGGAGAACAGATACTTGAGATACTGATAAACTGGACTTTGCATAATCTATGCATAATCTGCATAGTTTCACAATAATAACACATTTCGCAGAAATAAAATCTGCAAATTCCACATACCCTTAGACTTGTTGCCTACCTGGCTTTCGCGCCACTATCAGCACTTGCAATGTGACAGTATTGGGGTAAATAATTCAGGTCATAGGTGTGATCTTTTGAACGCATTCAGTTCCTATGCATCATCCTACAATTTCACCTCAAATGAGCACAGAATGAAAATATGTTTTTTGAATGCCTCTTCTCCAATAGTGTTGCTTTCCATATCTGGGGTCAGATTTATCATACTTTCACTCAACGCAGCAGGGCGCCTTGCTGCGCTATGTGAAAGGGAGAGGGCAGGAATGTGCCATATTTAACATTAAATGGTGCATTCCTGGACTCGCCTTGCATTGATGCTCAATGTGCAGCCTTACTCTGACGCAGGCACCCTTGTGCCATGGTGCTAGGGTGCCTGCGTTGTAGTCAGGATTGTCCTTGTGCAGGCAGGGATACCTTTGTGCACATAAACAATCCTCAGAGGCATTTTCCTCTTTCTAGCTGAGCTGCAGAATGCAGCACACACAGAAAGAGGAAAGAAGAAAAATAAATATTCCTCCTTGTTGCACCTCGCCTTGGGAGGCATTGCATTTTTAGATATTCACAGGTTTACCAGTGTTGATAAATCTGGGAGTGCACCAGACTCCATGTCAGGGTGCATGTGAACACCCATGCTCCACCCATGCAATGCATGCATGAAATGCAAGGCAGCAACTTGCGATGCCTTGCGTTATTCCAGAATAACCAAGCAAATCAGGGCCATGCAAGGTGGCCTTGCATTGTTTGTTAGATCTGACTTAGAGTTGTGTTGTTCTTGTAATACTCTGTGTGGTGAATGGGCAACACAATCCCTTGCTAAATCTGCCCCCTGGTGCTTTAATCTGTGAAATGGCTACAGCCTGCTCAATAGGCTCAGCCACATGTTTAAAAGGATAGATTTTTTTGTCAAATTGACACCACTGTCACTCGACTGTGCACAATTGTTTTGGTGCTGGGCATTTGAAAGAAAATAAGAATAACCTGTGATTATACATTTCAAATGTTCCCATTACCCCTGCTACAGTGCACACCCCTATTGTGTAAAGAAAAATAAAACATAATGGGGGTTATTCATAAAGGTAACTTACAATTGTAAGTTACACATTTAACTTTACCCTTCCACTGTTTAGTAACTTTGCTACTTTTGCTATTTACAAAATATTCAAAAACATTACTCAAAAGTGAGGACAAAGTTACACAAGGACCGCCCGCCTTATTACGAGTTAAACTCGTGTAAGTAGGACGGTCCTTTGCCTTTCCCATGGCGGTGACTGGAAAACAGGCACCGAGAGGGGAACAGCAAAAAAAGTTGCAGCAGCGCATGGGTGGTGATGTCCATTCTGTGCTGGAATTCGGGGGGATAAGGCCGGGAGGACATGTTGTGTCCCCTGAATGTATCCCTATGGCGTGGGGCATGGGGCGCAGGAACTTGTAATATGGTCAGCGGTACTTGCGCAGTCCTGCTGAGCATTTTACATTGTGGAGCACCTTCCCTAGTGCAGACGGTGGTCCACAGCAAGTAGAACTTTGAAAGTTGTACTCTGGCAGGCGGTGGACCACCACTGCTGTGCCACCACGAGTGCAGTGGCCGGAAGACTGCCGCAATAATAATCAGACCCTTACATGTCTTCACCTCCTGAAACAGGGGATGAAACCCAATTTATTAGACCTGGGTGGAACTCGTGGAGTTTCACTCTATGGAATTCCATGAAGTTAACTAAAAGCTCAGCGAGATTCCACGGAGTTTGGCAAGCGGCAGAGTTTTAGTATGTATCACTGCTTGCACTGATTCTTAGTACCAGTACTTGTCCTGCCCTGTAAAATCAGTTCAAAAGGCAGCACACTACATGCCAAAGGGCACAGCTTATTTCTGCTGCTTGAGTAGACTGTTTTACTTGAACTGCAGCTTTCTCATCGTGAGCGACAGTGTTCTCAAAGCTAGCGGTAGCGACCTGCCACGACCGCCCAAATTAAGAAATCTCACTGGGAGGTGGTCTAGAGCTTGATTTTCTCACTCACTAACTTAGAGATGGCAAGCCATGTGCGGGAAAAAACTCCGCCATACAGTTGTTGACAGGTTTTTTCTGGAGTTCCTTGCTCCAGTGGAGTGCGGTGTGGGCAAAACTCTGCAAACACTGCAAGTCTTATTTTAATTTAATGTATTCAATTTACATAAAGATGTAATTTAAAATTTTGGAAGCATCTTTTTTCTGTTGCATCATCTTTTGTTCTACATGTAAAGTAAATATATTAAATTAATTCATGTTACTACTTAGGGCCTTAATATGATTTTGGAGGTAAAGGAGCAGTACCACCCTGATCCTGCACCACCAAACTCGTATAGGAACCACCTGCCAGATCAGGAATTTTCGCCTAGTCTGGCAGGCCGTTCTTTGGCATTCACAGGGCACTGCAATGGGAACATCAAAGGCAGTACTGGCAATGCATGGAATGTTGCAGTCCATGCCGTTCATGTACTAGTGTGCATGCACACGGAGGGCACATGTTGTTCCCCCATGCCCCCCAATGTGCATGCACATGGCATAAGGCTTTATTTCCTCACAACCACACTTTTTATGACAGTCACACAGCCATGAAAATTGTGGCTGTGAGGAAACTCACGATATTCTTGGCAGAATGGCAGCCGCCCCACCAAGCATATTGTGGCCTCAAGACCCTCGCACCACAGTTGCAGTGGTCCCAGGGCAGCCCCGCCGCTCTGGTCCTAATATTGCGGTCAGAAGACCGTCCCACCCCGGCTAGTAGGACAGTCAGATTCATAGTATGCCCCTTAGCAAAAAATATTTTACTAATTTGTTCCTAGTTTAATAAACAGATTACATTTTCCCTAGATCCCCACTCCAGCTGCACAGTCCGACTATGGTATAGTACAGGGAAAAGGAAAACATTTTCTTAAACACAAAACAAAATTTGTAAAACATGTGTATGGTATTTACATCATCGTAATCTTCTGTTTGGATTAATTTTGGACGGAGTAGATTGGAAATTAATCCAAACAGGATTTTTAAATGTCTTACGATGGGCTCAGAGAGGCCGTCTGACATTCAAAAAGGGGCCTGTAATCCCAAGGACGGCTCTTTCTGCCTGAGGGATTACGATGGTAGATTCCTACAAACTTTCTGTGCTGGTCTTTCTGACACAGACAGGCTGAGGGAATCAAACTTTTGGGGCCCCCAGCCGGGCCCCCTGGGTGCAAAGCCTCCGGATGGAGGACTAGGGGGCACCTATGGTATCCCCCCTGTTGATCTCTGCACACAGTGACAGGCACCCACCAGACCCCTGTGGCAGCCACCTTGACGTGTCTGGCACTGAGTAAAGGGACAACCTGCACCTCAGCTCTTTACAATAAGAGCATGCATTCCAGTCAGAATGAATGCTCCTTTGTGAAATAATAGTATTGCAACCGAACAGTGTTCGGTCGCATCCTAATTGCTGGTTTGGGTACGCTGACAGGAGGTCAGTCAGTCGGTCGTTCCCAGTTCCAGCTCGATGTCGGAAGGACTCACGTCCGTCCGACATTGGAATCGGCATCTAAGTTTTAGTAGTGCTATTGTAGTAGTACTAAATAAACTACAAAATACAGTCTGTCAATAAGCCCATAAACTTGTACATTTTAATAAGATTTTGTCTTTGTGGTAACAAAAGTATCTACAAGAACCTCAGATACAAGTAATTGTTCATAAATAAAATTCCTTATAAGCTATTGTTCTGACATTCTAAGTTAATACATTTCCATACAATTTTCGACTTGCTTTGCTTGTGTGATTGCCCAATCTCCTGTTTGAATCTGCTTTTCTATTCTCTCTCATGAATGATAACTAGGCCCCAATTTCCTCCTCATCTAATGATGTTACCCTCAAGTGCTTGTCACACAACCTCTAACATGGCAAGTACAATCCAATGTACTGTTCTTTCATTCACATTTAAAGTCATGCTTCCTTTCTGGAATAGGTTATCTAAAGCACACACCTCGAAGCTAAAATGTCTGCAAGGGAGCAGATTCTCAAACGATATTTCAAACTTGCACCTCAGAAAATAATAAAATCTCACATTCGACATATATTCTAGGGTACTTGAATGCGAAAGACTTACCATTTTCATGGGTTTAATTAATGTACAATATTATATGAGGCAGGCCCATTATTTCTTAAGGTTTTTCACAAATCCCAATTCTAAATCCTGGTGTAGTTCCTGCAAGTTATGAATTCCATCTAAAATTGTTCCCTAAGACCTATTGCAATACACAGGTAAACATTCATGATCTACTTCCGTTTACTTGATTAAATATCATGCCTTTCCCCATCTCCAATATGCATCAACCATGCTTCTATTACATTCCCCCAAAACGTCAGCTCATTTAGATTGGTTTAATTTGTTTAAGTATTATAGTTCGACTTATAAAACTGCTGAATTTAGAAAACGCTAATTTAGCAGTATGATGGAAAGTGAATTTTCTGGAGCTTCTTTTGAACACATGGTACCCGAATCACAAAGGTAAAGTCAGTCCTAAATGTAATGTTCCAACTACATTTACCTGCCAAGAATCCACACAGGTATTCTTAACAGAAGATAATTTATTTATGAGAGTCAATTTCCCCACAAGCACGAAGGAATCAGAAAAAGAGTGCGAGTTTGCATAGGGACACGCAGCCTGATTCATGAAACGAAAATCGGCTCGCAAAGGGCCAGATTCTGAGAATCTGGCCCTTTGCAAGCGCAATTATTGCATTTGGGATTCATCATCCCAAATGCAATAATCGCTATTACAGAATTCGCTATTGTGCGAGGAATTGCATTTAAGGAATCTCTATTAGAGATTCCTTAAATGCAATTCATCAACCAATTTTAAAATGCTAATTCGCAATTTCGGGCCGCTATTTACCGAGAGGTCAGACTTCTCGGTAAATAGCAAAAACTTAGAAAAATGCTTTTAAAAGCATTTTTCTAAGTTGCATGTTGCACACACACATGTCCTTTGGACATGTGTGTGCGCAACACCTGTTCCAATTTGCATTTAAGGGGTGCTACAGGGTGTCCTTTGGACACCCCTGGCACCCTTTAAATCGCTATCTTATTTGCGAGTAGCAAATTGCTACTCGCAAATAAGGAATACTCCCCATTCATTCCTATGGGCCTTTTGGCCCATAGGAATGAATGGGGAGTTATTCCTTATTTGCGAATAGCAATCTGCTACTCGCAAATAAGGAATGTGTAGGAATCGCTATTTATTTAGCAATTCCTACATGAATACCGTTGTGCGAGTCTCTAATAGCGATTCCTTATGAATCTCTATTAGAGACTCGCAAAACGGTACCTTGATGAATCAGGCTGACCATTCCCCTTTTTGCAGGCATGTACGATATAGACAATTCCGGTCAAGGGTATAGGAGTCTTTGGGGATAGTCACATGACATTAAAGTTGTTATCAAGGAAACCCAGCACCTGAAACAGCTTTCCAGACACACTCCTGTTAATGGCTGTCACGTCCAAAAAAAGATTAGCAGCCTGATTCATCATTCTCCCGTTTTGCGAGCCCCTAATAGCGATTCATAAGGAATCGCTATTAAGGACTTGCAAAACGGGATTCATGTAGGAATTGCAAAAAATATTGCGATTCCTACATGTTCCTTATTTGCGATTAGCAAATTGCTAATCGCAAATAAGGAATAACTCCCCATGCATTCCTATGGGCCTACAGGCCCATAGGAATGAATGGGGAGTTATTCCTTATTTGCGATTAGCAATTAGCTAATCGCAAATAAGGATGCGATTACAAGGGTGCAGGGGTGTCCAAAGGACACCCTGTAGCACCCCTGAAATGTAATCTACATTGGTGTTGCGCACACACATGTCCATAGGACATGTGTGTGTGTAACATGCAACTTAGAAAAATGCATTTAAATGCATTTTTCTAAGTTTTTGCTATTTACCACGAGGTCTGACCTCTCGGTAAATAGCGGCCCAAAATTGCAATTTCGCAATTTTAAAATGATTCATGAATTGCATTTAAGGAATCTCAAATAGAGATTCCTTAAATGCAATTCTTCGCAAATGTGCGAATTCTTTAATAGCGATTTTTGCATTTGGGATGATGAATCCCAAATGCAAAAATTGCACTCGCAAAAGGCAAGATTCTGAGAATCTTGCCCTTTGCAAGTGCAATTTAGCTTGATGAATAAGGCTGTAGATCTCCATTCACACATATATATGTAAATCTATGTGTGCAGCTTTATTACTTGTTCATGAATTCTTTTACAGCCAACAATTTCTCTGAGTGACATGGGTTTTCAATATCGTTTTTATCTCATCTATTTGGGATATGCTTCAGATAGTAGATAGTGATGCTGTCATCATCAGCAGCTTCGTCTGAGAAAATAGCATCAGTGAGAGAAGGATGATACCGTGGACTAAATGTTCCTTTAAGTTATGAAAGTCTAACATCATCTCTATTTGGAAAGGGTGCTTTCATGTTTGAGGAGTCAGCATTTCAAAATAAAGATGTTAGCATAATGCCAGTGAATTCTTTGAAGCTGAAGCCAAATAAAAAATACTGACGAATTTGTGATAATTAGATTGATGTACCTTCATGAAGTCAAACATGACATGAGTGCACATTTAGATTAGGCCTGAGTGAAATTTTAGTTTTGCAGGAGTAATCATAGTAATTTAATTCATTATGCAATAGTCTTGTGATACGAAATTACAAAAACTATGCAATTACGCCAGCTTGAGTAATTAAAAGTAATTTTGGGCAAACATCCACTGAAGGGGCACTGGAACAAAGAACCAAGTGATATTAGTGACTGCTAGCTACTACTGTTCATGTCCTATAGCATTTATTGCTATATTCTTAGTGAAAAATGCATCCTCTGAGCCATTTTAGACATGATTGTGGATTACGGTTATCACATAAATGCGCATAACTACAAGTTATTTTGCAGTACTTATGAATAATTACGCTAGAGAGATTTACCCCAGACCATGGCCCATGACCTACATTGGCACTAGGCAGCACATTGTGCGCCAGCACTGGAAAAGTGCAGGAGTGCACTGTATTGTATTAAATACAGCACTAGGTTTACCAAGCCACACAGAATGGCATTTCATTGCTTGAAAAATTTCATTGTACATTTTGCGCCACCCTGCGTCGTTTTGCGTGGTGCAGGACGACACAAGCCTATGCTAAATATGCCCGCTAGTCTAATTATAGAGGGTTCACTTCATTTGGTGCAGAAATAACCTATTTGATCTAGCTTTTCTGAACTTCTGTGGCTGACATAAAGTAATGACATTTACAGCCAAGGAGCATTACCTTAACATTGCAGAATTTATATACCATATTGACTGCATGGAAAACAATTGAATTAGTGCTAAGTTATGGTGCGCAAAAATGTATTTATAAAGTGCTCTTTTATATAGCATGTACAAAGTATTTTCCTGTTGATTCGAGAATTCTCTTTGCATCATGGAACTTTCCTTTCTTTTGCGGCTAGTAAGTTCCCTCCTTAACAGTATGAAACAAATGCTTACACAATACAACTAAATATAAACTTTTAAAAAAATCATTTGGTAGCGTTAGGAGATTACTCCAGCATTGCCATTTGTCAGACAACAATTTTAATTTCTGTTTCATTTTTTATTGTTACAAGTTAATAAAAACAATATTTTACAGATAATACTAGATAATAAAACTCAGCTCAGCAACCCCAAATAATTTTGCCTAATCTCTACTGATGACGGATAATAATCCAGAAACACGTGTCCAGAGATGGCCAGCACTAATCTGCACCCACCTGGTGAAACACTCAAGACCTTCCAAGTGTACTCGCTTGTCGAACTGAACTGCATCTACCATGATGCCTAGGGGCGACTCTGCTTGGAGGTGAAGCAGTGTGCTCTCACATCATTTTCTAAGATAATAAAACTGTTTTGAATAAAAAAATACTTCATAATTATTTTCCTGGTTTGTCAATGACAACATTTCGGACAATATTTCGAGGAATGATTTGCATTCTTCCCGGAAATTTTTAGTAAGTGATTTAGCCTGGAACTACTGCTGATCCTGTGTGAATCTCCATGGTTTTAGGGAGCCCTGATTAGAAAATACAGATCAAAACAGTTAGATCCAAGGTAAGCCTAAATATTACTACTCAGCCATGTGTTCAATAATCACAGTGTCATGGAATCGTGCTTACTTACGACTTGGAAACTTTTATAGTTTAAAATGAAGCAATCAAAAAATAGTTGTTAAAACATAATAAATATGCCCTGAAATGTATTGTTACACCAAGATGGCGGATTGACACCGTCAGAGCGGAGGAGCGCTGAACGGATCCGGGCTTTGGTGCATGTTTCTGCTGTTTTATGCTGCAAGTTAACAACTCCTCTTGCCGACTCATGAACATAGCAGGGCGCTGATTCTAGCGGTGCGGAAAAAAAAAAAAAAAAAACGGTGGTCCTGGTATACTACAGACCTTTGTTAGCGGGCAGTGCGCTGCGGACTTGAGCCTACCTGGATGCTGCAATTTTGGCTGATTGAGAGCCGAGTGCGGAGCTTGCTCCGTTCTGCTCGATTTCCGCGCCTGACCCCCGAGTCCACGAGGAGCTGGTCGGCGATCAGCTGGTTCGGTCTTCGAATCTATCGACGGCTCTCCTCCTTGCCGACAACAGCGACTAATCACCCTGGGATGGCGATGAAACCGCCTGCACGGAACACCCGGACCACGGCAATAACTGCGAAGCAGACGCCGGTATCAGTGCCAGCGATGACTACCACCTGCAATTCGGTCTCGTTGGAGAAATTCGCTAATATTGCTGATATAACACCGAATAAACAACCTTCTGGCAGGCAAGAAAGGCAAGAAAAGCAAGGAGTGAATATGGATGGTATTAGAGCTAATAATGCCGATAAGGGGCTGTCAAATGCCGGTGATCAGTCAATGCTGCCTGAATCAATCTGCAATAATGTTATAGCGGGGAACCAGGACAATACCAAAACTCCAATGGCTATAGGAGGTAAGGTGATACATGATAAAAGTAATGCTGAGCCTACACTTAACAATGCTCTTTTGTCAAAAATGAATGAAGTCAATCTCAATACTGGCTCAGGTACCGGCTCCCTTACCCGGACTACTCAAGCGGTGAACTCAATAACTAACTCAGTGATTAACATTAGCATAACCCCCACGCAGTCTGAAATTTTGCTTTTGGAAAATCCTTCCTCTGATCTAGGGTTGTCTACTATTTTTTCTGCCAAATCTGCTGTGAGCGGGGGGTTAAGGGCTGAAGGCACTGATAATATTGATGGAATTGAAACAGATGAGGAGTATGTCGACCTTAATGATCTTGGAACTAACATATCTGGTCTGACTAAAGAAAAAACTATTAATACCAAAAAGTTTAGGGGTAAAACCAAGAATAAAACCAAAAAGATTATTAACAAATCTAATCCAAACACCATGAAAGCAATAGTAGAAAATAGCCCTATCAGACAATGGGTGCAAGCAAAGGGCGGTGTTAAATCAATGGCTATGAGACTTTCAGGTAATAGTCCCAGTGATTTAGGCATTCCAACTAATGACGCAACCGCCTCAGGGTCTACGATAGAAGCATCTGGAGCAATGAGTGCTAACCAGCGATCAATCAGAATATCTACTGCTGCTCTGAATGTAGAAAATTCGATGGCAGTGACGACTGTGATGGGAATGGAAGGACAGGAATTAACTGGCTTTGGTAAAGAAATTTTAAAAGAGCCCACCGGTTCTGGGTTAACAACTATGCAACCACCCTCTCTGTTATCTATAACATCTATGGGTGAAACTCCTACATCATCACAAATTAACAATATTAACAATACTCTAGCACAAGACACAGAATGCACCGTTAGTATAACTAAAGATGGCATTGAGCTGGCCTCAATAACAGAACCAACAAAAGTGATTACTCCCGGAGGATTGGATCATCCTTCTATCTCATCGGCAGACTGGACCCTTCAAGGGGAGGTGTCTGCATCTTTTCAGACAATATTACAGCTACTTAATGAACAGAAACAAGAAGCCAAGATCCATTACCAACAAATGAGGGAAGATAATAATAAGACTCAAATATCTCTGCAAGAGATGTCTTGTAAACTGGTGGCTGTCTCACAAGATGTGGAGGAGCTACAGCAAAGAGTGGTTCTTACGGAGGAAAAGACACAGCGCTCTGAAATTGCTGTGAATAAACATACTTCTCAATTACTCCAGATGCAAGCTAAGCTCGAGGCTTTGGAAAATAGACAACGGAGACAGAACCTGCGTGTTTTTGGTATTGCAGAGGGCTCAGAAGGCACTGACCCTAGGGCTTTTATTACCCAATTATTTCAGAAGGCCTTTCCTGACCTATCAGATTGGGATTGGGACTCTCAGATTCAACGTGCTCATCGGCTACCCTTAGTTCAAAGGAATAAGAGTGCTAATTTTCCTCGCCCAATCCTGATCTGTGTAGGTAACTTTCTGCTTCGTCAAGCTATCTCAATAAAAGCACGGCCTAATACCCCAGTTACTATTGATTCAGTTAAATTTTTTGTTAGATCTGATTTAAGCAAACTTTCCCTGGAACGTCGTTGGAAACTGAAACAATTTATTGATCCTATAAAGGAATTGGGGTGCCAAGTTTTCCTTCAAGAACCAGCAAAACTGAAAGTAATCAAAAATGGCCGGTCTTACTTTTTTTTGGAAGAACACGAGGTTGAATCTGCCATGGCTACTTGGAGATTGGAAAAATTAACTGGATATTGACTTTTTGACAAATGCTATACTTGTTGGACCTTTCTTTGGGTATATGTTCTAATTTATTCATGGACAGGTCTGATTGGTTTGGTTTGGTAGTAATAGGTTTCATTAGATGTTAACAACTGTAAAAAGTACGGCGTCTTGAATATTTTATTTTTGGAATGCCCGGATCCTAAAAGCGGCTAATTCCGCTCACTGGCTGCCAATATAGCAGCAGCCAGATTAAGGGGGGGACCGACAGGTAATTATTGGGTGGGGGGAGGTTGGGGCAGAGTGCGGGGAGGGGAAGGGGAAGACTCACCTTGGGATAAAAAATGCATCAAAAGGCACAAAATCTACAAAATCAAAAGGAAAAATAATGTTGCTATGATCTGTTGTTTGATTAAATATAGAGGTCATATAGGTAGTGATATATATAATTTGAAATGTATCAAATAAAATGCTTAGTTTGGAACGTCTCGGGTCTAAATAATAGAATAAAGCGGAGTCTTGTATACGAGGAGCTCAAGATGTATAATCCTCAAATCGCGGTCATTACAGAAACTCATATAGCTTATAAGGATAGACATTTACTTAAGCAGTTAGGATATGATATTATAGCTTGCACTGAATTTAATGCTTCAATCCGGGGGGTAGCAATTTTAAAACATAAAGGCTTTAAATGTGAGTTAATGAAGACGCATACTGATAAAGCTGTCAGATGGGCCATAGCACAAATAAAAATGGGCAGTCGCAAATATACAATTTGCGGGGTGTATGCGTCAAATCAAGATGAACCTATAATTTTTGATCAGATCAATATGGAATTACTTGAATGGGATGGGGAATATATTGTGCTGGGTGATTTTAATTGTATTATGAATTATAATTTGGATACTACTCGGAAAAATTCTTTTCAGAGAATGAGGAAAACCAGAGCTGCAATTCTGGATCTAGCTGCTATTCATCTCTTAAAGGATGCTTGGAGATGCTTAAATCCTAAATTAGCTGGCTATACATATTACTCTGCAGCTCATAAGTTATATTCACGTTTGGATATGATTTGGGTCTCAGATTTTATTCTCGGTAATTGCTCAATGGCCATATATCCAAGGGTGACCTCGGATCATAATCCGATATCTTTAACTTTTGAGTCTGCAATTGAAGAATTTTCGCCTCGCCTTTTTTCATTCCCAAGATATCTGCTCACTGATTCTGTGTTCATAAATCAACTTAAAGAGCATATAAAAGAATTTATTGACATAAATATACACTCTAGCTTACCATTGATAGTTTGGGATGCTTGTAAAGCAAGCATACATGGATTCACTCAGCAATATATTTGGCGACAAAATAAAGAACGCCGAAATTTACAGGAGGAAAGGCTTGGAGAAATCCGCGATATTGAACTTCAATTGGCAGAAGCTCTTTCTGATGGGGTATTGAACGTAGATGTACTTAACCTTAAACTAATCGAACTTAAAACTGCATTAAAAGATGATCTCAGGGTCAAGAGTATTGACAAATTAAAGAAATATCAGCTTGATCAATATGAAAGTGGTGACAAAATTGGTAAACTTTTGGCCTACAAAGTTGCTGAAGACCGTTCCCAGAATATAGTTAAAGAGATCAAAGGGGATAATAATCAACTATTCTGTGATTCTAAATCAATACTACAACAATTTGCTTCTTTTTATCACAATTTATATACACCCGAAAATGTAATTTCGGATAATAGTATTAAGAATTATATAGAGTTAAATATGGTTAAAATGCTAGCGCCAGAACAATCTATACAATTAGCGGTAGATATTACAGCAACAGAAATTAAGGATGCTATTAACTCCCTAGCAACTGGTAAGGCTGTAGGGGAGGATTCTATCCCTTTGGAATTATATAAATGCTGCACGGAGGAATTGATACCTTTACTGACCGATGTGATCCGCGCTATAGGCAATGGGCAACAAGCTCCCAAAACATGGAACTTAACTCAAATTATCTTTTTTTTAAAAAGGGTAAAACACCACAAGAGAGAGGATCATATAGGCCAATTTCGCTTATCAATTGCGATGCTAAAATCTTTGCCAAAATATTGGCTAGGAGGCTGGCGCCAGTAATGTCTCAGCTTGTTTCTTTTCAACAACATGGATTTATTCCAAAAAGAGACACTACAGCGCATATTAATACGGCCATTTCTGCTTTTGATGCTGCACGGACCCAATCCGCCCCACTCGGGATGATTTTATTGGATGCAGAAAAAGCATTTGACCGAGTGGGGTGGGATTTTTTGTGGGTGGTCTTACAAGCATTTGGCATTAAAGGTCAATTTCTGAGATGGATTCGAGCGCTTTATGATACTCCTATGGGTAAGGTATCTTATATGGGAAAATGCTCTGCTATATTTCCAATTAAGAGGGGGACAAGACAGGGGTGTCCTTTATCACCCCTGCTTTTTGATTTAGGTATAGAACCCTTTTTAATCGCACTGCAACGTCAGGCTTTAATTTGCCCTTTTTTCAACGGCCTAAATAAACTTGATATTACCGTGTATGTGGATGATATTGCAGTTTTTTCCTCAGATGTCCCTCAAGCAATGAAAGGTATTTTAATAGAAGCTGGTAAATATGGTCTAGTTTCTGGTTATAGACTTAACACTACCAAAACGCAAATTGTTATGAATTATCACCCGCCCTCCCCCATCACAGGCATATGTGGTGTGGCAACCTATTTGGGCATCAAAATTTCCTCGAATATTGATTCCATTGTAGCATTAAATTATGAATCATTGTTAAAAGAGACTGCTATGCAATTTAAGAAATGGCATAAATTGCCACTTAGTATCATTGGCCGAATAAATTTAGTTAAAATGAAAATTCTGCCCAAATACTTATATTTATTTCGAGCGATTCCCTTACGGGTCAATAATTCTTACTTTCTTAGATTAGAGGGGAATATTAGCAGTTTTATATGGGGGTATAAAAAAGCCCGGCGTGCTGTATCTTTACTTAAATTTCCCTTCAATCAAGGTGGATTGGCTCTCCCGGACTTTAAGCTTTATTATTGGTCGGCTTTCTTGATTCGTCTTCGTAGTTTAATAGTTAATGATAAATGTTTTTATTTTCATAAATTTCTACTTGGACAGGATGCTAACATGTTTCTTTACAGGCTAAATGACCCTAACTATTTTAAAAGGGTAAAATTCAAGACGGTATGAGATACCGTCAATATCTGGCGATCCATTTTGGCTAAGTGTAATCTTTCACATCTACATAGTAAAACTCCTTTGTGGGGCAATCCGGGCTTTCCTTTAATTTTCCATGATACATCTTGCCTAATATTTTCAGATTCTGGTATTAGACTCTTGGGAGACGTATATGATCATCAGGGATTTATGGCATTTGAAAAAATGAAGCTATGCTATAATCTACCTGAACTGGCTAGGTTTAAATATTATCAGATCAAGGACTATTTAGTGAAGAAATTAGAACTTACAATGGTAGTAGATGCTTCGCTATGGGACTGTATCTATAGAGAAGTAGACAAATCTATGATTAGCATGGGATATAAGATTCTCTTTGGCTTTAATACTAATGATATAGTTAAGTTAACCGAGAAATGAAATAAAAAATTGGCCTTGATTTTACCATCTGATCTAGTTCCTTTATCTTTTAAAAGCTTAAATCTGGCAATTCAATCTTCTAGCTTAAAACTGCAAATGTTTAAAACTATTTGTCAGTTATACCATACTCCCAAGAGAATTCTTAAATGGACAACAAATAACAACTTTGGGGATCGTACGAAATGTCCTAAATGTGATCTGAGCGGTGCTGATATTGTCCACATGTTCTTCTCTTGTTCTCATCTTAAAGATTACTGGGATGGTATAATTAAGGTGGTTTCTGATAGACTTGCTCAGAATGTCATATTATCACCCATTGATGTTTTGGTTGGTATCTGTGGGGTTATTAGCGCATTGAGGGATCTGCTGAATATTTTAATCACCTGCGCAAGACTTACTATTGCTAGAGCTTGGATTCAAAAAAATCTACCTATGGTTATGGAATGGTGGAGCCTAGTCAAGGAAACATACAATATGGAGCTTGCACTTGCTGCTTCAAGGGGTATACAGGCTAAACTCAAAGTTGACAGAATATGGGGTTTGTTTATGGCTTAATAATAGCATCTGTCATTTTCTGAAGTGTTTTTCTATAGGGTGTGACATGTTCCCTTTTTTTGACCTCTTTTCTGTTTATTACTTATGGAATATTTAATGTTTATTTATTGCTGTCACAGAAATCGATTGATTTTGTAAATGATGTTTTTTTTTAATTTTTTTTTTTTCTCATGTGTCCATTTGATGCAAATAAAGATATTTAAAAAAAAAAATGAAATGTATTGTTATTTATGTATTTATGGTTTTGGTCGCACAGTTGAGTACTAGACATGCCCAGGATCCCCACATGGTGGTTGAAAGAAGTTAATTTTCCAATCCATCTAGAAGTCCTGATTCTGTATTAGGTTTTGTACTGTAGGTGAAGCCTTTTTGTTGAAAGAAAAGAGCCCGCCGAGCACTGCAGATTTGAAATATTAAGACTGGGAGTAAGTTGTAGGGAGTAGTTATGTGCCATGTGGCCAGTATTCATAGAAATATAGAAAACCCACAGCAGGGGCTCAAATGTTAATATTACCAAAAACCATCTTTGTAGTTCAACATTTGATACCACATGAAACTATGTATTTTGAATACATATTTGCATTTCTCAGTAAGTTCTTTCTATTTAGAGCTGGGTTGACCCCCAAATACCCTTTATATACCTAACAGGCTAGTGCTATTATGTGTAAAGAATCCTGCATGTTTGTAACATTTTTTTTTATTTGGTAGTCTAAACTGAGAGAAAATGCTTTCTATGTAATGCTTTCTTTTGCCATTTGAGTAATTATAGAGAAAATTGCACGTTTCAGGACATAAGGTCAGTAGTGTAAAATAATTTTAGGATGAGAATTACTTTGAATTGACAGTACATGCATACCTATACTTTTAATTCATACGGATTTGTATACTTTATACAGAAATGTACTTTTAGTTCACGTATCATGTTTATATAATACCATGTAGAAAAATGTAATAGAAATCGTTGCCTTTTTTGGCTGTCATTATTCTCTATAGATATGATTATTAGTCGGGGGTAAATCCAAACCCCGACGGGAATTTGCTCAAGGATCGACAGTAGGAGATACGATAATTATCACAACCCAATCTGACAAAATATATTTGAGCAAGATGCCTGGAAAAAGTCAAGTAGATTGTGATGCAATAAATGCCACATAAGCATGAATGGTACATATTCATAATATAAGTTATTTATCAAACTCAGTATATACGTCATGCCAAGGTATTGTATTTTTGGGAGCCAAGAAATACCCAGGAATTTGCACATTCAAATCAGGCTTGTATTTGTGAATATCACTTGTCGTAAAATGACAGGCCCTAAAACCTTTACAAGTCATCCACAGCACAGTAATAAAGACAATTCAGATATCCACCAACGGAGTCCCGTAAACTGAGAACCTCATTTTGAGTTTGGTGGACAATTGCTCTGTCACAAACGTATTGGATTTTCTGTCCATCATATTTACAAGTGTACTTTATGCCACGGTACTTGCAATAAGTGAGAAGACATATCTGTCACGTTTGTGTAGAAGTGCCCGTCCACCAAACTCTAAATCAGGCCCCAATTTTTTCATTTCTTTTTATTTGAGTATTTCCTAATCTTTGAATGCATACAATTAGTTGACTAGACGCTAAGCAAAGTTCAAGGAGGATGGGCAATACAAGTGATTCAAAGTGGATGGTTTAAATAAACCCTTACAGAAGTGTTTTAGTGAGGGGAAAGTCATGGTCTTTGTTTGTTTATAGGTAACAAGGTTCGGTGTGGCCATCAGATGGTGTTCTTTGTCTTTCTAAATGTAATTTTAATCCTTATCTGGAACCGTGGACATAAAGCAAGATGAAATTTTAATCAAATTTACTCATAAAGAGACTCTAATTGCAAATACCAACCCAGTAAATACTGATATCAACACTGTTTGTTAGTTCTGTGCTCCAGCCATCGTAGTTTGGTAAAGTACTTTCTCTCAAGAGCATTCCTTCCCTTCCAGGTAAATATTACTTAGTATTTGCAAGCTCATCATCTCTTCAGATGCACAGAATTCCTTGACAACAATTCACATCTACAATAATGCAAAGATAATCATTGAGGCAGACCATTTGAGTCTTCAGACCTGTGACCAGAACACTGGCCAGCTAAAAGCAGTTAAATGCAATGAATCCTCCCCTATGGATTGAATTTCTACAAGCATCTTTCCCAGCTGATGCCTCCTCGAGTATCTCCTGCTTCCACTTCCAGGACTGTGGTGCACGCCACATTAACAAAGCCCACTATTACCTCTTCAGGAGATTGAGTATGGTTTTGCTCACCTGGCAATGACTTGCTAAGTGCCCTCATCAATGATAGAACTGTAATCACAGATGTAGTTGTGGTACACATAATGGCACTATGCACTTTCTATATTTGTATGACAAAGGCTATCCTGCTTGCTCTCCATTGTCTATGAAGATATGGAGCCGGAATTTTTCTTATACACTTTAACACCTTCCATGTTATGTACCTGAATGCTTATGAAACGTTGATCGTACCCCTTGATTGTATATTTTCTTGTTATTGGTCAGATTGCGCATTTGCACTTTTGTATTGTAGCTCGACTTACTGTATGAGTATGAAATGTTGATGTTATCCTTTGATGGTTTATTTTTAGGTTTTTTTAAATTGCAATTGTAACTGTTTCCTCTGAATAGAATACTTTTATGGTAGTATTATTTACACCGAATAAAGATGAATTTAATTGAATTGATAGAATCGTAATCACAAATGTATGCCATTCACAACCTCTTCCTAAACAACTCCTTTGCAGCAGAAATAGTCAGCCTCCTTCATCCTAACCATGACATCCTGAATAAAAATAATGATGGCAGGTGTACCATGCTAGACACTGTGTGGTTGCTTTTCATCTTCATATTTCACTTTTCCTCATGGAGGTTCAAGATCCATCTGTGACTCATTCTAGCACCTTCCAACAAAGCCAACCACTGTTGCAGGGATTCTGCTCAGGAACAGAACTATACTTGGGACCATAGCACATTAGTCTATAGGAACTAACTCACCATACCACCTCTGTACCATGAGCCCGAGTCCGACTACCTACAGTGTCTCACGTGCCCTCCTACACAGTAAGTAGTCATTATATCGAATTCTTAATACCAATGTAAGTAATATCGAAGTAAAAATATCGATATTACCATAATATCGAATAATAGAATATCGGTGTTTTAAATATCGTTTTCATTTTAAAGTAATAAATATCGAAGTATAATATACCGATTGATAATATTGTTTTTCTATAATATCGAATGTTTAGTGTTGTTAAAAATATCGAAATTAAATATATAGAATATTTAAAATATCGATTTAGTAAATATCGAATTAGTTATTTTTAATTAATAATTTATAATTATTTTAATTGTATTAATATATGTAATAATTTTGTTAAAAATGTATTTTAAGATTTGTTTTAGGAGCGGGATGATCGGTTCTTAGGGGATAAGGGTGGGGAGTGTTTTAAAAATATTTGGTTTTAATTTTGTATGACATGTTTAATTTTAATTTCTAATTGTTTCAAAATTAGAAAATATTTTTATAATTTAGAATTTTTATTGAGGATATTTTATTATAATTTAGGAATTTATAGTGTATTTTTTAGAAACAGGATGTTGAGTTATTAGGGGATAAGGGTGGGGAGTGTTTTAAAAATATTTTTTTGTAATTGTGAATAAAATGTAAAATTTAAATTTCTAATTGTTCTGAAATGCGATTTTTTTTATTATTTCAAAATTTGATTTTTAGAAAATTTATTTTAAATTTGGAATTCATAGTTATTTGTTAGGAGCGGGATGTTGGGTTATTAGGGGATAAGGGTGGGGAGTGTTTTAAAAATATTTCTTTTTAATTTAGAATAACATTTTACATTTTAAATTCTAATTCTTTCGAAATTGGAAATTAAACAAAAAATCTATTTTTAAAATGTATATTTATTTTCAAATAAATATGCTGTTTAGTATATTGTATCTTCCCTGACTTTAAATAAATTTGAGTTAGAATAGTAATTTATATATGGTCAGTGTCCAGCACCTTCCCTTACTTTCACCCCACTGGAGTGGGAATAGTACATTTTATTCGGTCACTGTCGAGCACCTTCTCAGACTTTCAACCAACTGGAGTGGGAATAGTAACTTATATTTGGTCACCATCCAGCACCTTCCCTGACTTTCAGCCAACTGGAGTTGGAATAGTAATTTATATATGGTCAGTGTCCAGCACCTTCACTGACTTTCATCTAACTGGAGTTTGAATAGTAATTTGTATATGGTCAGTGTCGAGCACCTTCCATGACTTTCACCTAAATGGAGTGGAAATAGTGAATTATATTTGGTCACTGTCCAGCACCTTCTCTGACTTTCACCCCACTGGAGTGAGAATAGTAAATTATATATGGTCAGTGTCCAGCACCTTCCCTGACTTTCACCTAACTGGAGTGGGAATAGTAAATTATATATGGTCAGTGTCGAGCACCTTCCCTGACTTTCACCCAACTGGAGTTGGAATAGTATTTTATATATGGTCAGTGTCCAGCAGCTTCCCTGACTTTCTCTAACTGGAGTTTGAATAGTATTTTATATATGGTCACTGTCCAGCACTTTCCCTGGCTTTAATCTAACTTGACTTGGAATAGTAATTTATATATGGTCAGTATCCAGCACCTTCCCTGACTTTCACCCCACCGGAGTGGGATTAGTAAATTATGTGTGGTCACTGTCCAGCACCTTCTCTGACTTTCACCCCACGGGAGTGGGAATAGTAAATTATATGTGGTCACTGTCCAGCACCTTCCCTGACTTTCACCCAACTGGAGTTGGAATAGCAAATTATATATGGTCACTGTCCAGCACCTTCCCTGACTTGAAGCTAACTGGCGTTGGAATAGTAATTTATATATGGTCACTGTCCCGCACTTTCCCTGACTTTCACCGAACTGGAGTTGGAATAGGAATTTATATATGGTCAGTGACCAGCACCTTCCCTGACTTTCACCTAACTGGAGTGGGAATAGTAAATTATATTTGGTCACTGTCCAGCACCTTCTCTGACTTTCACCCCACTGGAGTGGGAATAGTAAATTATATTTGGTCACTGTCCAGCACCTTCTCTGACTTTCACCTCACTGGAGTGGGAATAGTAAATTATATATGGTCAGTGTACAGCACCTTCCCTGACTTTCACCTAACAGGAGTGGGAATATTAAATTATATTTTGTCACTGTTCAGCACCTTCTCTGACTTTCACCCCACTGGAGTGGGAATAGTAAATTATGTATGGTCAGTGTCCTGCACCTTCTCTGACTTTCACCTAACTGGAGTAGGAATAGTACGTTTTATATGGTTAGAGTCAACTATATTTTGTTCTTTTTAGTTAAGTGTTTTGGAAATAAAAAAATATATGTATTTATGTAGGAAATATTTGAAAACATTTTATTATATTTAATTATGTTTCTATAATGTGTTTATTTTTTATTTTTTAAATGTATATTGGTATTTGTTGAAATAATTTAATGTGTGTACTTACAATGTATAGAATAATATAAATGTATATTATGTGTAATTATAATAAACTTTTATTAAGTCTCTTTTATAGTTTAGTGAGAAAAATATTAATTTAAAATGTATGTAATTAAATTATACTTGTAGATTCAAAACATGTAAGTAAAATATTATATATTAATACACAAATATTTAAATAAAAGCACATTTTTGGGGGAAACAATTTTAATTTTTGTAGTAGTAAGTAGAGAGAAATAGTTACATTTATTTTATTTACAATATGGATTATACATTAGTAAAAATACAGAAAATATGAACATATTTTTTATTAATGTTGAAATTTTTGGTAAACAATATTTGATAACATTATAATTTTTAATAACATGAGTATTTATAATCAATGAAAAAACATATATGTATTTGTTTAACATTCATAACAGTTTTTACATTCAAGTATTACATTTTTTTATTACATTTAAATTTTTTAATAATAAATATATACAGTGTGTTTCACATTATAAAAATGTTGCAACAGAATGATTTTGTTATTCACAATAATTAACAGTTTGAGAAAAAAACTTGTAATTGTGTTTCATTAAATATGTAATTACTAATATTAATATATACAATATATTAACATTATTAATTCTTGCATTGTTTTATTGTATCAATTTTTTGAACCGGTAAGTATTTTTTTACAATTTTTAAATGCTTGTTATGTATTTTGTATAATTTTTGTATAAATAAAAAAACATATTAATAATAATAATTAATATTAATTTGTAAGTAATTATTATTATTAATTTACCAAGGGTAATTAATTACATAGTCATTTTTAAACATAGTGAAACAAAATTGTAACATTTACAGTTAAGGATAATCCATTTTTAACGTTTTATTGAATATATTTAAGTAGCCATTTTTATTTCACTTGGACTATTTTCTAGACGAGTAATGTTATTTTGCTTCATTCAGGACTGAAGAAGCTTGCAGTTGGAAGCAATGTCGCGTTGAACAAGGTAAGGTGAATTTTAAGTATTATATGTTATAAAATACTTATGTTTAAGTGTCGTTAGGAGGTTTGTAGTGTTCTTTTTGTTATCTGGTCGTGTTTTTGGTGTATTTTAGGTGTTTGTAATTTTTTACGGAGGTGTTATGAGTTACTGTTTTAGGCCTAGTGTGTCTAGTTTATTATGTTATTAAAAATGTGTCGTTTTTATGTTTTACATTGATGTTATTCTATTTATTGCATGTTATTGGGGGTTTTGTGTGGGTGGGTATGTTTTTTTGATATTTTTTGCAGATTCCTGTTTATCGCGGTTACGGTCGGGAGATGGATGCATTTTTTTTTTAAAGAAGTGTGTATTAGTTGATTGAACTAATATTGTTACACTTTCTTTAATTTTTCGTGGTTTCTTGGAGCATTTATTTACTTTTTAAATTCTTTTTTTGGGGTTTTTAAGGGTTTCGTATTTACGCTGAAGAGGAAGACGCGTTTTTATTTTAATAAAAGTGTGTGTATGTTACTTTAATATATAAAGTTATCACACTTTTTTTCTTGGGATTTCCTGGAGCGTTTTTTACTCTTTTTACATTTGTTCGGGTTTTTGAGGGTTTTGATATATTGGATTTATCGAGGAACGATTTTTATTGGTGATATTGTATTTTTGCATTTTATTTTTGGGCATTTTTTAAAATTACCGTGGATTTCCATTCCAGTGTAAGGATTATTGCTTGTTGGACTACATCTTCTGCTGCTACATGATTTGTAAGTGTATTTATTTTAAAATATTTGGGTGGGAAATGTTGTTATAATTGGATGTGATGTATAATATATTTTGAGAAATAATTTATAATTGTACATAAATAGGGCCCGATTACGATTGCGGTGAATCCGCATCCTCCGGGCCGGCGGAAGCCACCGCCGGCCCAGAGGATGCGGATTCACCGCTGCGTTGAGAGAAATGACCCCCCGCCAGATCAGGATGGCGGGGGGGTCATCTGCGGATGGCAAGACCGTCCGCCGCCGCCCGCCGTCCGCCGCTTTTCCGCCGCGAGACCGCGGCGGAAAAGCTCTAATATGGTGGTGGTGTCTATCAGACACCGCCAGCCATATTAGGCTATTAGGATTTGCTTAGGGATATGCCTTTCCGCGGCGGCAATGCCGCCACGAAAAGGCATACGTCTGTTGCAGGCCCCTGGGGTGAAGGGGGGATGGTACCCCCCTGAATTTGCATGCACGAAGCGGTAGGCACCGCGCGGTGCCTGCCGCTTTGCACTTCTTGCATTTTTAACATTGCGGCGGGTGCTGCTTCAAGCAGCACCCGCCGCAATGTTAAACATACAGGATGTGACCGCTAGGGTGGCGGTCACATCCTAATTTGCACGGAGGGACCGCCACTGCCCCTGTGGACGGTCCCTCCACCTCTGGGGTGGCGGACAGACGCAGGTCCGTCCGCCATCCTAATAGGGCCCATATTTAGTTTATTGAATAAAATATGTATGGCAATTATAGATAATTCCTGGAAATATAATATTTATTTATGTTTGTTAACTGATTATTTTGTACATTATTGTGTATTTTTATTAGTGGATAGGTAAATTATAGGATGCTTTTGGCTATTAGAGATACATAGTCTAGGCCTCTTGTTGAAGGGTATAGGGTTACCTGACTTTGTAGTAGTTGAAAAATTTTTTTAGTTTGTTTGGTTAATTTAGGAGCAATTTGAGTTACAGATTGTTCTATGCGTAACTCTTGACAGCTTTGTTCTTTCTGTATAGATTGCAGTAGTTTTTGTATGGTAGGTTTCAATCTACTTGTAGTTGCTTGGAAGGCATTGTGCCATGCTTCAACACTATTATTTGTTTTGGCTTCTTTGTTTAGTGTACTTAGGTACACATTCCACCAAGGAATGTGGAACTTTGGTTGTCTTCTATGTCCAGATCGGTGCAGTCTTCCCACCCATGTGTCCTCAAAGTAGTCTAGGAGTGGTGCTAATTTGTCTTCATTTCTTTTGTAATAGGGGCTGTCTATTAGTATACTGTACGCCGGTCAAAGTTACATATGCTAGGGCTATTTGCTTTTTAACCTGGTAGGCAAAAGTGCAATCTGTAGCATATTGTACACTTAGGCCCCCATTAGGATGGCGAGCGAACTTTGTCCGTCCGCCATCCTTACAGTGAAAGGGACCGCCCGCCATAAGGGCGGGGGTCCTGTGGGGGCAATTAGGAAGCGCCCGCCACAGTGGTGGGTGCATCCCATATTTTAAACATTGCGGCGTCCGCCGCAATGCTAAAATATATGTTGTGCATTTCAAAGCACAACGTGACAGACACCGCGCGGTGCCTACCACGCTGTTTTTTGAAAGGCAGGGGGGTACCATAGGTACCCCCATGTGCACCCCTCACCCCCCCCGGAGTCCATGGGGGCCCCCAAAGCAGACTCCGCATGCCTTTCCGTGAAGGCAATCCCGCCACGGAAAGGCATTCACAATAGCACATGCTAATATAGCTGGCAGTGTCTGAAAGACACCGCCACCATATAGAAGTCTTTTCCGCCCAGTCAACATGTCGACCAGGTCGAAAAGCGGCAGGCGGTCTTTCCGTCTGCCGCGGACCTCCCAGCCATTATAATATGGCGGGGAGTCATTACTGCACGGATGACGGGCGGATCGCCCCCGCCAGGCTGGCGGTGGCTACCGCCGGCCTGGCGGGGCGATCTGCGCCATCCTAATGGGGCCCTTAGTGTTGATTTTTGGAGATGTCTCCTTAGGCTTTGGTTAAAAAGATAATAGCAAACCTGGATTGCTGTGTGTGGAAACGTTTTTTAAGATAGAATTTATCATTGCCAATTCAAAATCAATAATTATTTTTTTGTGGGAAATAATTATTGGTTTCTTGTTTAATTTTATTTAGTACATCTATATAGGTATTTTGTGGTTTATTTGGTAACAGGCAGTAGATAAATGGTATGTTAGAATGATGGTACAATCCATGCACTGTATACAGCTGGTAAAACGGTTTTGGGCACGTTGTGAAAGTTCCATCCATCATGCAGCTGTGATATTGCTGTAATTTAATTACATTGTTTGCAGTAGCAAACATTATTATTCTGTTGTTAAGGCATTGTTGTCAAAAAGAAGAAATTGTTCAGTATTGTGGGTTATGGTTAATTCTGGGGGAATCCCTACTTCTTCAAAGGTTTTAGGGTTAGGTAGAGTAGTTGTTGTTGCTCTTTTTGTCTGGCAATAGTTCTTTTCAACGACTCTATTGAGGGTAATTGTCCAGAAGCATGTTGAGGTACCTTTAATAGTTCCTCTTTTAGTATTTGAGTGGTAGGTTTTTCATTATTAGTACTTGCTTTTTTTATGTTTTCTAGAGCATCTCTGACCTCAATCTCTGTTATATTGGGGGGTGATTATGTTCTTTTGTAGACAGTACTGTAGTTTCTTCAGTAATAGCTCTACCATAGCATTTGTTTGAGTAGCATTTACTACACTTCCCAAAAACTTTGAGTCCAGTTTGCTTTTCTTGTGTATACACATACCTCATATAACATAATAACATCTTATTTTATTGAGACATTACAAATTCAGCACCTTCAGTCATGTTTTTCTTTGTTATTGTAGGAAAGATTAGAACAAATATATTTTAAATATAAAAAACGTTATATATATTTTAAATGCATTTATTTTTCAGTTATTATACTTACAATGTTTATTTTGATGTAATTTGAAATGTCCAGGAGATTATTTCAAGCTTCTACTTGTATTTTTTTGTTGTATTTTCTTTTGGTGAGAGAAAAAAAACATTTAGTTATTGTATTCTTTTGTTTAATTTTGATAGGTTTTTAGAGGGGAAGCAATTTGGAGTTAGGATTTTAGGCTTTTTTAATAATTGAAAAATATATACTAACTTTTTTATTTGTGGAGTTGTTTAGTCTGAAGAAGTAAGTTTGGGATGTTTTTCAAGTTTTCTGTAAAGGAAATAGAAAACCAATAAAATATGTATTAGAGATTTTAGTTTAATAATTGTTGTAGGTGTGTCATAGAAATTTTAAATATACTTACATTCATTTATTTTTTACTGGGGAAGATGTAGAAAGTCTTGTGCTGTGTTTAGGAGATGGCTGTAGAGGAGATATAAATGGTATAAAATTAAGGTTACTAAATTGATCTTCTAAATAGTTTTAATTCTAGGCTTTTGTTTTATTTTGAGAATGGTTTAACTTACTTTGGGTAGTTCTGCAATATTCATTTCTTGAAGAATTGTTCTTTCAGGAAACAGTTGGGCAGAGTTTCTTTTCCTTTGAGTTATAAGTTTAAAATAGATGCAAACATTTCGTTCTTTTATACTGTGTATTTGATTAGTTGCTTCATTTTATTGGTTTATTTTTAAATGGGAGCATTTCATTGGTTGTTTTATATTTTTTTTTATTTTGGCTGTTTTTTTATATAAGGGAATTATTTTAGTTTCGTTTTTCTGTTTTAAATATATTTTACATTGTTTTATTTATTATATTCTGCAAGTATAATAATTGTGAACTTTTTTTTAAAGAATATATTTTTTTCTCTGTGTGACAGTTTAATTTGTATATGTATTAGTAAGTGATTCATTTATGTTGTTTAAATGTTTTGAGGTGTATTATAAAGCAAATATATTTTGTTTTGTTCGAGTTATATTTAATTTGATTATTTTTACATAGTCGATATTTTTAGAATTTCTTTGTTGGTGTTATCTATATTTTTGCATTCGATATTTTTGTTACTTTGTGTTTATTTTCCTGTTTAATGCTATTTATTTTCTCAATATTTATTGCTTCGATATTGTGTGTTTCTTTATTTGTTATGTACAATATTTTTTACTCTATATTTTAGTATTTGTTAAAATAAGTATTAGTAGTCAATATTATTGTAGTCGATATTTTGACGCCGATATTTTGTGTATTCTATGTTTTGGTTCTTGATATTATGTCAGTGATCCCTCTTACTCGTATGCAAAAAATAAATTGACCCCTAGAACACAACACTCCCAACCCTCTCATGGACCGTGGTAGCAGGACACCCCTTTTTGCTCACACACATGTACTTGTCCACAGTAAGATCTGACAGAGACACAAAGTAAGTTTGAAATGTTGATTTAAACTATTGTGCTCTAGAATGCAGTATACGTTCCACAATCAGAAAATGACCGCCTATCAAAAATACCATAAGCATTGTCAATAGACCATATATTATGAAAAGAGCTGCCATATTATAAGACAGTATAGTCTAACCTACCTCCCCTTCTACAGAAACAAACCGATTATACACCAAAGACTCTGGATTTAGCAGCAAACCCCGTGCTTTAGCATAAAAAGATGAACGCTCTACATCTCAGATACAGCCGTGATCTTCTTTCAGAAATTATCTGTCTCTCTCTCTGTGTTACATTTACTGTGCATATCTATATGACAAGGTTTACATGTTCATAAAAAACTCCTGCATTGCTGTGTTGTGTCTAGGTGTGAGTGTCTGACCAGAACAAAATAACAAAGGAAATTGTTGCTTAACCTTTTCTGCTAAATCCCACAAAATAACAGAACGAGAAAACAACTGCAGTTTCTGTGAGGAAATATAATGAGGCACAAAAGCAAATGTGTTTATGTAGTAACATGTGCAAAGCTAATGCTGCTTATGTCATCCATAGTTGGCTAATATAGGGAAAATGACAATGGGCCCGGCAAAGAACACGTCAACCCAAGTCCAACTACCTCCCTTGTCTATGCGGTCATCTGTTATACACCCAGGATGATATGATCCTCCTGATGTTGCCCAACATATTCTACCCATCTCGGACCGAGATTTAATTTTGGGCAATTTTAACCCATCCAATGCACACAGTGAGGCAAATGTTGCGACAAGGATATCCTCAGCTTTACTTCACTGGTTAATGAAGTAACAGATGGGGACCGTTGTCGCTATCTAATGTTTTACCTAGTACTTGTGTTCCAGCTTCAAGCAAACTAATAGCACACCTTGATCATTTATGGTATATTCAAACAGGACATTGATAGAGAGCTAGTCAGTAGACCAAAGAATTCTTCAATCATTAGTTAGCTTTCTGTTCATGGAGAAACCACAACAAAATAGTCTAAAACCTACAATCAACTTCTTCTTGAAATGCCTGATCTACATTTCAAAACTCTTGCCAATATTCTAGATCTCATGGAATTGAAACTAACCAAGGCTTTAGATACTCTGACTCCCGTCTTTACCCAAAAACTACGCACCTTGAATACTAAACAATGTTTTACCGTCATTCTCTGTCAATTTAAATCACATTGCTGAGTGCTAGAAAGGCAGTAGAAAAAACACTAATTACCATATGACTGAATAGTTTGTCATGCACACTCAAGAGGCTACAAGTTTGCGTGTACCACAGCAAAGAAGGAATCCTTCCATATGTAACGAGCTAGTGTCTACCAGCTCATCATTCAAAATTCCTGTCCTACAACTGTCCTCTAACAATTTCCTATCATTCTATTATCAATGAACATGACTCTATAGGAGCTTACAACACAGAAGGAGCCTTCACCTTCTCTTCCTGCTACCACACCTGCACCCACACACCTGCACTCAGTACTCCAACACCCACAACAACCGCACCAACAGAACCCAGCACCCCACCAGTTCAAACACTCTTAAATTCACCTCCAGCACCCTAGTTCTCATTCTCGTTCATGAGCCTTAAAACACACCCACACAGCAAACATGCCACAGAGATTTGGGACCTGCTGGATGACTCTGCCCTGGACCCCTCTTCCTCAAGGAAACATGGCTAACCCCAGCATCAGCACTTGACATTGCCAAAGCCATCCCCACCAGATATAAGATTGTCAGACAAGACCGCAACCACAGGCCTGGTGGAGGGAAATCCATCATCTTCAAGGACACCATCAGCGGCACTGCCTCCATAGAGTCTGAAATCAACTACATGGATCACCATCACCCTATGTGTCACCCTGGTCCACCGACCCTCAGGACCCTGTCCATCTTTACCAGAAACATCATGGACTTCATCACTCCAAATTTCATTGACTGCAGTGCCTTTATCCTTCTATGAAACTTCAACTTTCACTTAGAAGACCTCACTGACCCTAACTCAGTCTACCTCCTCAAAAGTTTTAGAAACTTCAGATTCATCCAGCACTTATCTAACGCCACCTAGTCCACCGGACATTCTGACCCCATTTTTACTTCATTCAACATCATGATGAACAAACCAATACCCATCGCCTGGACTCTTCAAGTCATCATCAGCTTCAAATTCAACATCCAGCATCACAGAATACCAACCACAATAGGTCCAACATGCTCCTACTGGTAGAACATTGCAGCAATGGATTGGACTTCTACCCTCTCCAAAACCAACATTGAACATACAGCCAGACATGGCCCCTCACAAACAAAGTTAAATAGCAAGAACACAACTCAGGGCAGCTGGTACTTAAGATGACCAAGCGGTACTGCAAGCAACGGATTGAGTCAAGAAACCACAAACAGGGACACCTTCAGATCCACCTTGACACGCTCTCAAAAGCAAATCTGAACACCAAGAGGAAGGTTCGAACAGACTCTTTTGACGCCAGCGCCAGCAGCAGCAAAAATATCTTCCCCAATATCTATGAATTCTTCATGCCCACAGTCACCACCAGAAACATCATCCCATCACAAGAGCAATGTAATGAGTACGGGTGGGCAGTAAAGTCGCAGAGTTTCATGCCTGGCTCACCAATGTTAAGTTGGCAAGCATCAGAGAGAACAACTGAGCACTAGGACAAGTCCTGTTGTGATTTCTCAATGCGGGCGGCCGTTTACATGTAACTCCACAAAATTCTGAGGAGTAAAATTCTGTGAGTTCTGCCCATCTCTAGTCACAACCTCTCTGACATTTTCAGCATCAAAATGACAGCCATATATGACAACTTTTACCCTCAGACAAAGAACACACGAAAAACAGAGGGAGCTCAAGCACCTCAGATGAAACAACTGCCACAATCATGAAGTCTATTCACTCTGGGACACCATCAGACCATTGCATCCACCACATCTTCATCAAAGGACTCACTCTTGTCATCAGAGCCCCCTCCCCAATAACTTCATCAACATAGCCACATGTCTGACCGACTCTTCATTTGGTATGGAAGGCTGAAAGGTGGTCGTGAGTGACCCGGGTGACCCTAAACAGGTCACTTCCTTCATACCCCAGCCCACATGCAAGAAGACCTGGGAACATTATAAATGAAAAGCTGACCATGCCCACCCAGGTCAACGCCGCCGCCAAGTCCTGCTTCAACACTCTGAAGATACTGAGAAAATTCTACAATTCGGTACCAACCAACAACAGAAAGAACATCTCCAAGGCCTTTATCACTAGTAGGCTGGACTATGGAAATTCTCTCCACAGAGAGATCCCCAATCATCCCACAATGTGACTGCAGACCATCCAGAACGCAACAGCCAAACTCCAATCTTCTGTGCCATAATCACATTACACCACACCTGAGGGAGCTCCACAAGTGTACACAGTTCAAACTCCTCACCCTCACATACAAAGCATTACACAACACATGTCTAGGCTCCCTGAACAGCCATATTCACATTCATCAACATTCGCGGTATCTCTGTTCGGGTGGCCTTTTATTGTTCTAAAAGCATGGAACAACAGCCCATTACACATTATAGACTCCTTCTATTTTCTTGAATTCTGCAAGATGTTGAAGACGTGGCTCTTAGAGTAAATCCTCCTCCCATACCTAAGGCTAGCTTCACACACCTACACACCTACACAGCACCAGGATACCCTAACGGGTAATAGTGTGCAATAACAATACACATAAAATGACACAATAGACCTTGAGACATTAAATGAAGGACTGGCCATGTTGGCTGTCAATAGATGAGTAGCATTGTTATAAGTTGCTTTTTTGTAGCAGAATCACAAAAGTCAAATTAATCTTCATAATAAACTATCTTAAGTGAGACACATGGCATAACTCTGTTCTCTGGCTTGTACCCACTAAAATTAAATGCATGGTCCCCTATGCTGATATTTGACACTCTGACAATATTAGATTTTACATGTGTATGGGTATCACACAGTTCTGCCTCTAGCTTGAAGATGAACCTGGCACAATTTGTCTCACTCTCATTCATAGTACAGAGGTCCATTTATTTCTATGAATACAGACCTATTGACTCAACCTAAAAAGTAAAAAAAAGTGGAAATTCTACTTCCGGGCAAGCAACCATGCCCACTGTATTGTATATTTTGTTTTGATAGTGTTCTATAATTTTGCCTCCATCCAATAAAAAAAATGTGGTTTCAAAATCTGTATTCACTGATTTACATCTGTTAAAATTAAAATGCTTTCTTCTGTTGCTTCAGTACTGAGAGAAAATTACAATAATCCTTTCAGTTCAATGCCAAAGCCCCACTGGAAGCCCATGCCACCCCATGACTCTCTGCACTGGTGATCACAGAGATATGTATCACCAGACACAGAAACAGGGTGAGAATTGGAAAAGGAATAAGAGACAAAGGGGCCCATTATGATGTCGGGTGGATTGCCCCCGCCAGGCTGGTGGTAGCCACCGCCAGCCTGACGGGGCAATCCGCCCGACATCCACACTCGTTTTCCCCCGCCATATTAGTAAGGCGGGGGGGACCTCGGCAGACGGAAAGACTGTCTGCCGCTTTTCCGCCCCGGTCGACTTGCGGCCGGGTCGGAAAAGGAATAATATGGTGACGATGTCTATCAGACACCGCCAGCCATATTATGATGGGCATTTTTCAATGCCTTTCCATGCTGGCAATGCCGCCACGGAAAGGCATGGGGTCTTCACTTTGGGGGCCCCCTGCGAAGGAGAGGTGGGGTGTACCCCCCTGCATTTGCATATACAATGCTGTAGGCACCACGCACCATACATGCATTTATGGCATTGTGGCAGGCGGTGCAGAGAGCACCGCCCGCCACAGTGGTGGCTGAATCCTAATACCACCCACAGGACCCCCGCCCTTATGGCGGGCGGTTCCTAGTCCCGATAGGATGGCAGGTGGACTAAGTCCACCTGTCATCCTAATGACCCCCAAAGTCTGGACTGAAGCACTCTCTCCTATACTCGCCTGCTTGTAGAGCTGGCAGCACTCTGCCTTCATGGTATGAATCTTGGGTAGATGTGACCCTATGTAAGACAGAGGGCATGCCAGTACAGATACCAGCTGCATGTAAAATGCAGTTAACAACTGAGACCAACCTTACCAGTTCCAGCAGCTTATGTGAAAAGCGGATCAGGAATACCACGATGCTGCTAGATACACACAGAAAAGATTCTGCAAGAAAAGGGTTACGTGAAGGAAACAACTGAAAGGACCAAAGGAACCTAGAGGGAGAAACAACAAACAGCATGGGACACATAAATCATTGTGAATTATAGCTAAGATCAGAATAGTCAATGGAACCACGCAACTCATTGCCAGGCAAACGTCTAAGGTCCCAGGAAGTCTCAATAGGGCTTTGCACCTCTAGACATGCTCAGCAGTCTAGTGTTCCTGCTTATATCAGGGTACAGCCTTTGTGCAAAGCAAATGGCTCTCACAACAGAGAAAAACTGAGCTGTTTCCAAATAAGAGTACTCAAAATAGGAGCACAATGAAGTGTGACATCCCTGCCCTTGGCTGTCATAATCTTACCAGTAGTGGTAAACTGAGACAGGTAAAAGGTCAAGTCCTGCCTAGCGCTGTCATCACCTTGAACATCAGAAACTGCACCCCACTCCTTTTCCCTACCATAGCAGTGCTCAGGAAGAATTCATCAGATGCCTTTTGGAAACAAAGCACTCATTGAATTGCTAAGTGAAGCCCTATCTTCATCCACCCTCACTTCAGTTTCTCAGTCTCCATCCACCTGCAACAGAAATGCAGGTGAGTCCTTCAGCTATCTTGGGAAGCTCATTTTCTATTATGTGCATTGCTAACCCAGGGGCCTCCAAAATGGATCCCACTTGCCCTAGTACTTATACTCATACCACAGAGTTCTACTTCCCATGGTTAAGGCATGCTTGGTGCACTTCTCCAGGCTTTTGAACAGGTTCTGGTACTTGCATTACCAGGGTAAGGTCTTAGCCTCAGCACACATGCGAGATTAGCATGACACCAGAATACCAGTTTCAAATGCAGACAGGCACTCTGGGAAGGGGTTTTCACCCATTTACAATACAGGAGACATTTCTAACCCAACACTGCCTTACTCCAGATGATTCAATTTTATGATGCTCACATTTTGTTTCACTTGAGACACCACAAATGCATCACGTCAATTCTGTCTCCCAATAAATCAAACAACTGCTAATAAAGCTATGTGCTTCATACACAAGAAACTCCATGTTTGTTCACAAACTAGCTTCCAAAACGGTCACTTCTTTGCAATGGATTTACTTTTCTTGCTAAGCATTGTGGAGACGCGTCTATTTAGGCTCCACCTTCTATATATCGTTTATGTGCATTTACATGTAAGCTGTATAATCAATGTCTGTTTAGCTCCATTAACATGTGTGTTTTACTCTAATAAGGATTGTGGGAGGCCATCACATCTGAGCATGTTAAGAAATCATACAAAGCTGTACTGGGTGTTGAACACAACATCGGAAAAATAAATTGTGATACAAAAATATTGTGTCAAGAATATCAGGATGTTAGAAATATTCTCGAAAGGAATATCAAAGGTAAAATATAGTTTTTAGTGTTATTTTTAATATCCATGTAAAATATATTGCAGTAGAAACTACCATTGTATTTAAGTGTTAATTAGTTAGCAATTTATTGTAGTTTGTTTGATTGTATATGTTTTTAAATTGTTTTCAATTTGTGTTTTTAAAACAATCATTATTATAATGACACTGATGAGTTTTTTTGTTGTTGTAATAATTTATCTAAATATTGGTTTTACATTTTTTTTGTAGCTGGATATTGGGTTTTTTGGAGCTAAGGGTGCGGAGATCTTTTAAAAGTGTAAATTTTAATGTAACATTTATTATAATAATTTTAAATATAGACAAATTTTTATTTTACAAGTTTTACATTTATTTAGTTAAATTAATGTTTTTAATACATTTTAATGTAATATTAATTACAATATATATTATTGGAATTACATATTTTAATAAAGTACATTTCTGGCAAACAATGTTTCATTATTCAAATATTTCAAACTTATTTTAATATTTGTAATACATTTGCATTTAATATTAAATAAAATAGATATTAATGTTAATAACTTTTAATTTACTTAATAGAAATATTTTCTATGTATGTTCTTTTAAAATTATATTTTATATTAAAATTATATATATATATATATATATATATATTTCAAAAACTCGGAACCACCAGCCGTTGCTCCACAAATGTCGCGGGTGCTCGCTCAACGCACGGTGGAGTGCGTAAATATCATCCCAACGCTTGGCTCTTCCTCCACAGTGAGCCGATTTCAAAAGAGCGCACTCAAAGCCATTTCAGATCTCCAAAATTGCCAAATTTATTGCAAGCTGCAAAAGTTAACAAACGCGTTTCGGCGTGAAAAGGGAAAAGGGAAAAGGAAAACAACACATTTTTGGCAGCCATTTTGTAATGGTTAATTCACACTTCAATGTAATGAGCCTTGGAAATCAATCAAAAATGTTTTGAACAATCAATTGCAAATCATAATGTTTCAAGACCAATATGCAAATCAAATGTATTATACATATCAATTCATTATACTCATGAATAAAACGTGTGATACAATCTAATCTTGTTATTTCGAAAATAATGATCGGGTTGGGCCACTCTATTTGAGCTGTGAATCGGCAGTTTTAATTCTAGACACAATTATATCAACATGTTTGTGAAGATTTGACTGGAGAGTTAAAATCCCTTCTAGAAATATAGCCCTGAATGGGCTAGTGAAATTTTTTTGAGCAAAATTAGTAGGGTTAAATTAATACTGGCAGGATGGGAAGTCAGTATTGATCGCCATCTTCATATATAATAAACCCTGCATGATGCAAGTTGGAGAGATTCGTGAACAGAGAATTTCAAGGCCAGATGGTTGTTAGATATGGACCCGCATTTCTTCTTCATTGTTAAGCCCTCTCGGTGTCTTTGTTTGCAACTTAATGATGTACTTAGACTCTAGTGTGCGCACCTTTCTTACCCAGTCTCCCCCCTTTCAGATTTCACAATCTGTTCGAGGATGAAGAAGGAGAGTAGGCTGCTGTTGCTTTCATGTTCTTTTTCAAAGTGGCGAGCAATGGGATAATTATGATCTTTATTATTGATTGCTCTGAGATGCTCGAGAATCCTTTTTTTTGTGGGATGGGTTGTGCTCCCCACATATTGCTTGCCACAAGGGCACACTAGCCAATATACTGTGTAGTCTGAGTTGCAATTTAGCAATTTGGAGATGGGGGTTTTTGCCTTGTTATCCGGTATGAGATATTCCTTTACTTTATGTCTGGTTTTGCATGTTTTGCATTTCATACACGGGTAAAATCCTGTGATAGGTGTCTTTTTTCTCTTTTTAGGATCGAAATGACTGTTCACTAGATGGTCTCTCAGGAAGTTTCCCTTTCTACATGTCACAAGTGTATTGAGGGGTAGGACTTTGCCAACCACATTATCTGACTGGAGGACCTTCCAGTTTCTTTTAAGAATTTGAAAGACTTCTGAAGATTTCTCCGTGTAGTTGGTAATCATTCTCACTTTCTGATCTGAAATTCTCGGTTTGTCTACCAGCAGATGGCTTCTTTCAATAGAATCACATTTATTCTGAGACTGATCTAGAATGTCCTTGCAATAGCCTCTCTGTTGGAATCTTTTTCTCGATTGTGCTATAGCTTTTTCACATTCTGACTTGGTAGAACAAATACGTTTCATCCTTAGAAATTCACCCAGGGGGATGTTATTTACTACACTCCTCCGGTGGCAGCTTCCTGCTTGCAAGATCGTATTCCCTGTTGTTGGTTTACGAAAGAGAGCAGTTTCTAAATTGTTCTCTTCTACATATACGTTCAGATCTAGGTAGACAACTTCTTTGTTGCTAATGTTACTTGTGAAATCCAAATTGCATTCATTGATATTTAAAGCTCTAAGGTACTCTTCTGCTTCGCTTTGTGTACCCCGCCACAGGACAAACAAGTCGTCAATGTAGCGGGTCCACAAAGCGATCTTGTCCATCCACTTTTCATTGATACCCGCCCAGGCCACGTGCCTCTCCCACCAGCCCACGAACAAATTCACGTAGCTGGGGCGAAGCACGTGCCCATCGCGGTACCTTGTTGTTGTAAATACCATTGTCCTGCAAATGTGAAAATGTTGTTACATAGACACAATCGGGTTAGATCAATGAGCATCTGATTGTGTTTACGATATTTGAGTGCTCTCTTTTCCAAAAAGAAAGACATTGCTCTTAAACTATCATCATGCCTTATGGACGTATATAGGCAAGAAATATCAAGAGGTATTAACAACATGTCTTCCTCCCATGATGTTCCTTCAATAATTTGTAAGAAGTCTTTTGTGTCCCTTAGGTAGGAACTAAGATCTTTGATGAAGGAGGATATGAAATGATCAATGTACGTAGAAGTATTCTCCAACAGACAGTTTTTTGATGACAAAATGAGCCTCTGCAGGAGGCAATATTTTGCTTTTGTGTACTTTAGGGAGATGATAAAATGTGGCTAATTCTGGATGATCGCATTTCAGAAAAAGCCAATCTTCCTGTTCTAATATCCCTTCACCTCTCCATCTTGTAATCAAATTCGTGAAGTTTGAGATACTTTTAAGGTACTGTTGTCTGTTGATGGGAATATAATGTTCCTTCTTCTTCAGTTGGGACAGGGCTTCATCCTCATATTGTAGTTTATTGATAATTACTACGTTTCCACCCTTGTCTGAGGGTTTTATAATGATCGTCTCATCCTGTTTCAAGTTTTTGATGACTTCCCCTTGATCTTTAGTTAAATTCCTCTTGTTGCAATTGAACTTCTTTTTCTGTAAATTCCTCAATTACCACTTCTTGGAATGTATCGATTGCATCATATGGAGTTCTAGGGATAAACCTTGATTTGGCTTTCAATTGGCTTTTGCATCCTTTTTGCATGATTCCTGTTTCTTCCAATATTTGTGTTGGATTTGTACCTTGATTCCCTTGAAAGTCAGTTTCGTCATCCAAATCATGAAGTGTTAAGATCGAATGCAGTTCGGCTCCTGTCAATTGATCGAAACTTTCTTTGTCCTCCGTGGATTGCATGGCTTTGTCCTTTGGGTGCAAAATATGTATTTTCCTAAGTTTCATTTTTCGAATAAACTTGTATAAGTCTATGCGCATTTGTGTATAATCAAACGCTGGTGTGGGGCAAAACGTGAGGCCCAGTTGTAATACTTGCAACTCAGTTTCAGATAGTTCTCTGTTTGACAGATTGATTACTGTTTGCTTAAGTTCAAAAGCAGAAACGGAATGTTCAACCCCAATCGTAACTGGGAGCAAACGAGGTGCGCGATGGAACTAAACAAGAATGAACTTAAACAAAAGTAATCAATCTGTCAAACAGAGAACTATCTGAAACTGAGTTGCAAGTATTACAACTGGGCCTCAGAGCTAATGGAGCGTGAAATGAAGGCAAGTTTCTTGTGAGAAACCGGATGGTGGGAATTCAGTTGAGTAACCTCCTAAAATGCTTCGGGCCTTTGGTGAAACAAGTTTGTGCAGGGCAACCCTGTCCTGGGGAGGCATTACCAAAAGGGGGTTGAACCCATATAGTCGCGGGGACCTGGGTGTACTGTGGTAAGTGTAAATGGATCCCCGCAAGGAGAACGTGTTTATGAGAAACACACACAGAACTTATAAAGATTTTTAAACAATAACTCAAAAGTGATCTGATATTGTTATTTATTCAACAATACTACACTTAAATCAAGCAAGTATGTCAATCGACTTAGTGAATTAGTAAATAGCCCCAAGGCAGGGGGAGGGGGAAAGGAAAAGAGAAGTGCTCAAATAGCGGTGTAGAATAGAAACAAAGTACAAAAAATCGAGACAGTGACAATAAATTATATAAATCACACTTGAAATCAGTCCTATTTAACAAAGGCCTACACAATTGAGGCATCTATCATGTCATTAATAACATAGGGACATTTCAACGGACACAACCATAGCTTGAAATGATCAGGGAATTGTGCCGGGGTCCCAATTCAACAGAGAAGGTCGTCGACGTTTCGACCCCTATTCGTAGGCTACATTAGGTCCTTTAACCGGGGTCTTCATCAGGACGGGTACAGGGGAAGGGGATGGGGCAATCTTATTTCAACCTAAAAAATGTGACGCCACCAATGGAGTAGTATGGAGCGTCCAGGCGACTAATGTCCCAATTATGACTAGCGGCTCAAGCAGCGCACCAGATTCGCTACTAAAAGACCAATCCACTTGTAGTTTGTGCTAATATGGTGTAGAACTGGAAATCATTCAGCTTCGGATTTAAATCACTCGAAAAGAGCCATTCTATCTTGGGGTCTCTGGGTGATGAACAACGGCTTATCCGCCAAATATCGGGTTGGATGGCGTCTTGATTAAGCCAGCGATGTAGTCGGGCGTAGAGACAGGCACACGTGGGTGAGTCACAAAATATCACCACAGACCACGGGGAAACGGGGAAGAAACCTCCGGAAAACTTAGTCCCAAGGAAGATACGCCACACTCGAAATCCGCAAAACTCCGCTAGCAAATCGTCCTGGGGAGGAGCACCATCCACACACAGTATGAGAGGCTGCTGCTGGAAACTATTTCAAGCGAGATGCAGCACAAAGTTCCAAGAGTAAAATAGACTTGCTTGAAAAGCCACGAGTCCTACTAAGGAAATAAACATGCTTTTAATATGGACACAAGGAACTTAACCCACTAAAGGAATAACAGGGACTCCAAGTCCCAGCATGCTGCTTACATAATGCGGGCCAACTAATGGTTGTAAATAATTGAATACATGCTAATGCCATGAAAATAAAAGACGGATTGGCTGATCTTTTTGTTCAATACAAGCGAGCCCCTGATGAAGAGGAGCACTTCCTTGAAACGCGTTGGGCACAGAGCTAATGGAGCGTGAAATGAAGGCAAGTTTCTTGTGAGAAACCGGATGATGTGATTTCTGTCGAGTGACCTCCTAAAATGCTTTGCTAATAGATAGATAGATATATATATATTGTCCGCAACACGACTCATTATTCCACCCCGTTCAGTGAGACATCTATTCCTATCCAAGGTAATTACAATTGCAAGACCAAAATATGCTGTGCATGGCCTGACGTGCACCTGCGTCCTTAACTACATTGGTAGCACGAAGTTGCAGGTGCACATCAGAATTTTACAACATATAAGGGCCATTCTCCACAGTGAGCCGGCATACCCTGTGGTACAACATTTTAAACAAACTCATGCAAATGATATCAATTGCCTTTCCTATTATGTCATCAATGCCATCCCTAAATCCAGAAGAAGAGGCAATAGGGCAATAGGGAACGTCAACTCAGGCAACTAGAAACTAAAATCATTGTAGAGTTCGATAGAAATGGCCTAATGGGTTAAATAATACGGAAGACATGCATAACTTTTTTTGATTATGATGAGGTTGGTCATATTATTGTGCACAAACGTCTTCGCTGTATTCCAAATGTATCAAATCCCGCACGCCTTTCCCTTTCTTCATAGATCTGATTTTAGTATAATGGAATTTTTTAATGCAAACAAATGCTTTTGATGTCTTTCAATAGTATTTTTCCTTTTTTAGGGGATTTTACTTTTATTAATATAATAGCTTTTTAAATGTTTGCACTATTATTGGACTTTATCTGATCTATTTATATATGCCTTATATTGCATTTTACATTTGCTTTTTTGCACAATTTACACCCATTTGCACTAGGATTAACGTATGGATTTCTTGAAATATTTTGCACATATACAGTTTACCACATGGTCAGATATTGGAATTATCCTATGAGATAATTTTTCGATCAGTTTGACTACTATAGGATGCATTTAGTGGATTTATCCAGCTATATTTATACATTTTGAAGAAAGATATATTCTTCATTTCATTTTTAAAAAAAAATAAGCTAGCTGATTTTGCACATATTTATGATATATCTATGCGCTTTAAGCGTGCTTCATTTAAATGTATTAATGAATGCAGTCATGGCTCTCTAATGTGAATCACCACAAAAATGTAGTCTGTCTTCCATGATTATGGCCATGTGACCTGTGATGGTGAAGGGGGAAGTCACTTCAGACATAAAGGGGCAGATTCCGATCCGGTAAAATCACCGTCCGTACGACTCGCATCCAGAGCCGTTTCCGTACGACTCGTACAGACGCCGTACGACCCGACAAATACGATCCCGACCGGGGTACCAGGACGCGAGTCGTACGGTCCACGTCAGGTAAGGGCGATTCAAACGGAAAAGCGCACAATCACATACACACCGTACGGCGTGTACACCCCATGATCGCAGGGGTACGTGCCCTACACCCAGCGTACATGGGGTACGCGCCGTACCCCATGTATGCTGGGGTACGGCGTGTACCCCATGTACGCTGGTTGTACGGCGCGTACTCCCCGTGATCGCAGGGGTACGGCGCATACCCCCCGTGATTGCAGGGGTATGGCGCGTACCCCCCGTGATCGCAGGGGTATGGCGCGTACCCCCGTGATCGCTGGGGTACGGCGCGTACCCCTGCGATCATGGGTTGTACGCGCCGTACCCAGGGGGGGCCGTTCTGCACCTGTTTCGGGGCAAACTCTGCTTTTACTAGAGTTTCCAGCTCCCGTAGAAAAAGGGTCGTACGGATCGCACCCAACACGGATCGTACTTGCCGGGTCATAAAAAGAAGCCGCGAACCGTACAAACGTCGTGTACAGCGGGTTCCGAGGGCGATTCGTACGGGAATTCTGTCCGCACGGTCCCTGGTACGATTCGTACGGATAGCTGCATTGGGTGTGGATCGTACTACGTCGTTCGTACGGGGAGGGTTACGGGTACGAATCGTATGGAAAAAAATGCTCCATACGACCATTCGGAGCGCTTTTTACCGGATCGGAATCGACCCCAAAGTAGCAATGGCGAATGACCAAGACTACACGTGAACAAGGGCTTTTTGCTCGAAACGCATTGTGTGTGAGGTTGAATAAAAATATCTTGCCTGACGTCCTGTGGGGTCTGTGCCTCCTACTTCGGCGCCGCCGCAGCGTGAGGTTGGAAGTTGTGGGAGCCGATCATTTTGGATATATATTTATATATATGTATATATTTCCTAAATTTTAGCGTAGATCAGCGCACTCTCAGTAACACACAAATTTCGTCAAAGTACCAATCCACCATTTATTCCACAACATGTTTCGATTCCGAAGAACCTAGATCACGTGAAACATTCATCGAATCAGAGAGACTCTAATAGCCCGTAGTGCAGAAAGCGAGAAAGGACCAATGAAAAATTCATGGCAGACATGTTGTAGTGGCAAACTAGTCAGATATATGTACACAACATATTGTATGCTAAATTCCATAGAAATAAAATCACATATTGAAAATGCATATGCGATAAGCCTCACTCGAGGGAGAGCAAAGGCCTGTTTATCAACATACAGCAAGAACAAACAAATGCCCGGTCTTGGCACATGCTGGTATTAAGTGTGTCAAAACGTTATCAATGTCACAAATTCAGACATAAAACAGAGCAGGTAAGAATTGGAGTACCATGACATGAATCATGCAGCATAGCCAGATGCTAAAAGTCTGAGTGGAAAGGGATATCATATGGTATATAAGTAATCTGAAAGCGGCTCATTTGCACAACCATGAATGGATAGGTGCAATGTGGTGTTTGACAAAGTGTGCAATGTTGTCAGGCACAATGTTGCCTCAGGTAGACATACCTACGTTGACACAGAGAGCCAATTTGGATAAGTGCCCCACCAAGAGACCAGTGCTTAACTAAATAATGGCCAATGTCCTAAAGACTAGTATGGTGAAAGTGTAAACAGTTCAAACAGTCCATACATTTCAAAGGTCCCACTGTGCTCAGTGATGGAGACAGGGCCCTGTCCCCAATCGATCCAACGCACCTGTGCCGGATATAGTCTCTCTTAAGTGCCAAAGTGCCCAGTTGTAAATGGGAAGGTAGTAAGGGTAGGCGGCCCATGCAGATGATTACACATGAGTGGGCCCCTTCCTTCCTCTTGTGTGAGATAAGAACAGAAAACATAGAATTAAAAGAGTGTGGTTACCAATTTCCACCTCGTCAAAACCAAAACTTACATCAATGAAAACATAAGACAAATCAATATGACTGTTCAACTATTGTGAAGGAGGAAGTCAAAGAGGAACAAAAACAACATGTCAGTATAATACAAAGAATATATGGGAGCGTACGTTGTATGCCCATGGCTACACAAGTTCAAGGTAAAAGGTAAAAGTATGTAGTGTAGGACAAACCCTCCTCAATGTGGAGGACCCGAGGTGTAATTTGACGAAACATTATTTCTTCAAGTGTATGGCTAATTCTTCGTCCTTGTTGAGTTCCCCAGGAGTCTTCGTTTGGAAGTTAATGATATGTTTGGACTCCCTCTGTCTAAGTGTAAGGACCCTGTTACCCCCACGGGCCCCTTTATTCTCCTGCTGACGATGAGAAAGCAGAGACTGTTTGCATTGGAAATGTGTCTATCTTGAAAGTGGTGAGCAACCAGGTATTTCTGGTCACAGTGAATGATAGCTCTGTAATGCTATAAAATGCAGTTTTTGGCCATCAGACTGGTAGACCCGATATACCAGAGACTGCGGGTGCATTCAATCGCATAAACGACAAAAGTGGAGCTGCATGTGAGGAATTGTATTATTTCCTTCCTCACCCCATTCTACTCTACGTAATTGCAGAATTTGTTGTTCTTACAAGACTTACAGTGTCTGCAAGGGAAAAAAACGTGCAGGCCATGAAGGTTTCTATCAGGATGGATGGTGATATCACTATGTACTAGCTGGCCCCCTACACTTTTGCCCCTCCTGTAGGTTATGTTCGGTCTGGTCGGCAGAGTATTGCCGATAATGTTGTCAGTTTTGAGTATGTTCCAGTTTTGTATCAAAATGCGTTTGATACCTCTTGAATCTGAACTGAAGGTCATGATCATTCTAGTGTTTTCACCTTCACCATTTGTGTCAAGATCTGATGTGTCAGTTGTCGTCAAAGATCTATCCATAGCGTCAGCCCTCTCTTTAGCTTTTTTGAGCAACCAATTCGGATATCTCCTCTCCCTGAAGCGTTCAACCATCAGGTCGCTTTCAAGTTGGTATCCCTCATCAGTGTTGCAATTTCTCTTGGCCCTCAGCAGCTCCCCATAGGGGATGGTCCATTTGAGGGCCTCGGGGTGGCTGCTGAGGTATGGAGCACATCATTCCCAGCCGTCAATTTCCTGTAAAGAGATGTGTGGACTAGATGGTGCTTGATTTCTAGCTTGACATCTAAGTACTCTGTTGCTTTGTCACTTATGTTTCCGCTCAGTTTGATGTTCTTATCATTTATATTGAGTTTGTCAATATAAATAGTGGCAATAGTGACACCTCAGCATGCCGGCTGACACGGTACGTGCACGTGAAGGGGCTGCAATGGAAATGTTTTCCGACGCAGCTCCCAGGGCTCTGGGAGCTACTGCCAAAATAACAGCAAAGACAAGCACAAATGACACCATTAAAGATTAATACAAACTGTTGAAGAAAACAATGAAGGCGGAACAGAACAAATGGTGGGAGTCACGATCCCTCCAGGTTTATATTGATGTGAGGAGGATACCCGAGGGGACTTAGAATTCTCACAGCCCCCAGTTATGAAGACCCTAATCCCGACCTCATGAGGGAGTGGGCGTAATGTAACGTTGATTCGTCCTGAAAACTCACACTTATACTGATTAAGGGACGTAGACAGAACAACATTTTTAAAGGAAATTGATGATATCAATTAAGAATTAGATAAAATGGAATCAAAAGAGGAGCAAAGTAAACTCCATAAAGAAATGATGGTCAGAATTAAAAAAGATGAGGATAAAATCAAAGAGCATAAAGCTTTCAAATTCATACGGGGACAAACAAGACTATGAATTAGGGCAAATTTTTACTTTTGCGAAGCGTTATGACACCATTAGAACATCCAAGTTCAGAAATGTTGAGGGGCAGACAAAGACTGTTAGAGGGCATAAAGGACAAACTGATACATCGCAGTCAGAATTAAGTTCAATGGAAGAGAGTGAGTCCGAATCTGAGATGCGTATGTCAATGGACAAAAGACAAACACCCAAACCATCGCCGGGGGAAGAACCGAGACCACCACAACAAAGGAACAACACAGAAGGTATGTCAACTATAAATGCCGACAGAGGTGCAGGGCAAACAAGAGGCATTCCAAGGGGAAACAGGAGAATAGGCAGACGAAGATGGTAACTCAATCAGACCACTGCCTCGACAAACAATACAATAATCAATTTGACTAATGTAACTTTATCAAAACAAGAAACTAACATACTAAACTTAGGTTTATCATATGCCCCTGAAGTAATTTTTTTATTATACAACAACTAGATTAGACATCTATAAAGGAGTCAGAAAATTGAAACTCAATAACTAATATGTACAAATGAAGACGAATAAAAAAAACACAATAACGCCCCCAGGGATAAGCATCCCATAAGTTTGCCCAGTGAGTTATCTATATCACAAGGAGATCAAACATTACTCCAAACCATGGAAGAACTATGGAATGAGAATGTAAGTGAGACTGCAAGTGACACTCGACAAACATCTATAATGAGTGACACTGTTAAGATTATACATCAAACCCCTTTTAAACCCAAGTCCAAGTTTAAGCCTATCATGATTAGAGATGCCATTGACCTATTTCATGAGTCTACTACAACGCAAATAAAAAAGCTCAACAAAGTGGTGGTAATGAAAGAAAAGTATATTAAAAACAAGGATCGACAATACATCAGTTTGATCAAGAAGCTAAAAGACAACAATGATATCGTTGTTCGATATAGTGACAAAGGTGGTAACATTGTCCTCTTGCCGCCGAAATTGTATGACAAGGAAGCATATAGCCAGCTGAATGATAGAAGCTGCTACAATCGGAGCAGCCAGGCTAAGCTCAGTGCTTCATACAAGGAATATTATGGCAAACTATATACCTGGAGACAAGCCAAACGTATTACATACGATGAATATAAATATCTTAAGAAAGAAATTCCCACCACTCCTTTGTTGTATTTCATTCTGAAGGTACATAAAGATCTGATTAATCCTCCCAGCAGACCTATCTTCTCTGCCAGGGATGGGTTACTGAAACATACCACCATTTACATTGACTATTTCCTTCTAGAATATGTCCATAAGCTACCAAACTATTTGTGTGACATAAGTGATTTTTTAAGACAGATTTCTGAGTTTGAATGAAAAGAGGACTACCTACTCATGACATTAGATGTAACAGCGCTTTACACGTGTATAGAACATACTGATGGAATTCAGGCAATTAAATTTTATTTGTCACATAGACCAGAGGAATGTAAACAACACCGCCAAATGCTCATAGATATGATAAGATTTTGTTTGCATAATAACATTATTATGTGCAATAGACAGTTATAGCAACAGACCAAAGGAGTAGCCATGGGGGCCAGCTTCTCTCCCAGTTATGCTTGCCTGCATATGTGCATGTGGGAGGAGCTGGTCCTCAGAGGCAAACTCAATCGATATATGTTGGAAAATGTGAACATTTGGCGGTGTTACATTGATGACTTTTTGTTATTTGGCAAGGAACAGTACAGGAAGCTAACGATTTTCTACAAGCCTTAAATAATAACAACATCAATCTAAGATTTGCTGATACTTTCAGTGAGAGCTCTATTGAATTCCTTGATACCCAAGTATATATAAAAGATTCTAAAATAGAGACACGATTGTTCAGGAAATAAATTGCTGAAAATTCAACCCTACATGCAAGCAGTATGCATCCCAAACACCTTGTCTTCATTATTCCACTGTTCCATTTAGATTCCAGAATTCTAAGCCTAAGTACCACCTAGCCCACCTAGTCCAAAGACTTTGGAATGATTTGCCAAAAAATATGTTTTCTTCTTCTAAGTTATAATCTCATTTGCAATCATCAATGAATCAACTCCCTTTGATGGGCCAATTCACTCAGTCTGCATTTATTTTAGTCCTTAAACATGCATCGATGGACGCATGCATATTGCATACACCAAATTGTTAGCTGGTTGCTGATGTGCTGAGTTGCTATATTATTCACTCACTAACAAGCTACAAAAGGTTTTACTAAGTAGTGAGCAGCATGTGATGGAGGACGCATCACGTGGACCGCTAAAAAATTGCCTACTAATAATAAGTAAGTAACTATAACTACCTTCACTATCTTAGTGACAGGACAAAGTAAAGGAGTCCATCTAGTCTGCATTACCTAACTTTAGTTCTCTAACCTCTCTTACATAACCAGCCCAAGCGAGTGCAAGCTTGCAAACAAGAAAGATTAGTAGCGCCTTTCACCTGTCCAGAAGAATAACAATCACATAGTATGAGATTTTTAAACGTAACGTACCAGCATGTAAGAAGCAGCATTTTTGCTATTTGGGAAAAAATGATATTCACAATAACATAGAACATAACACACACTAGTAATAAATTAGCTACTCACCAAGCACCACGACCTCAACACCTAGAAGGTCCAGTGGGTCCTACTCCCGGTCCAGGATGTCGGACCACCGGTGAGTTAGCAGGTTGTGGGTGCGCCATACCTCAGAGCAGCAAAACATTCTCCGGCACACCCTCGCCCACTGGTGGTGATGCTCTGGATCCCCTTGCCGGAACCAGGCCTGCCTAAGTGGGATGGGTATGCCCAGAAGTGGGTCCCTTGCTCACTGTGCCACTGGATTCAAGCTAGCCTGGCTAATGAAGGGTAATACCCTGAAACCGGTCCCAGGATGCTTGTTTCCGGTCCAGGGAGGACCTGGCTTGGCAGTTCGGTCTGGACTGTTCCCATGAGGCACAGGGTCAATACTGATTTACATATGGCTGGGTCTAAACTGGAGTGGAATGGTGAGCAAAAGAACAATGGATTTAACCCAGATCTCTTGACTGGGGGTGAATGTATGATTTACTCAGCATTCCGTCCATCATTTGTTTGCGTAGCACTTTTCACCCTAAGTGGGATGGGTATGCCCAGACGTGTTTCCCTTGCTCACTGTGCCACTGGTCTCAAGCTAGCCTGGCTGATGAAGGGTAATAACCTGAAACCGGTCCTAGGATGCTTGTTTCCGGTCCGGGGAGGACCTGGCTTGGCAGTTCGGTCTGGACTGTTCCCATGAGGCACAGGGTCAAGACTGATTTGCATATGGCTGGGTCTAAACTGGGGTGGCATGGTGAGCAAAAGAACAATGGATTTAACCCAGATCTCTTGACTGGGGGTGAGTGTATGATTTACTCAGTATTCCATCCATCATTTGTGTGCGTAGGGTTAAGGGGAGGTGGCGCTGCACAAAAACAAACCTAGGGCAGCCACCTCCACCTTCCGGGCGCCGCCTCCTGAAACAAACGTGGCTTCTGGTTGTCCTGTGCATCATCTTAGTACTCTTATCAATGGTTCTTGGGGGCAGAAAAGAAAATGTACAAGTAATAAATAAAGCCAGAAGAAGAAGCAAGCAAGTAATATAAAAACAGTACAATAACGCAGTAAAAGTAGAAAAAATGCAAAATATACACTTAGGAAGAGAGCAGTATAGATAATAAATAGAAAAGATCAGGGAAAAAAGTTTTAATAACAAAGGATTGAAAAGATATTGGGAAAATTCTAAACAGGCCCCAGAACCATGACAAAGAGTGGGAAAAAAAAGGGCTGCCCCCATTGGCGACCCTGTGGTAAATTTTTTGCAATATTTCCGCCCGAACACACAATCTGCATTGCGGAATGTCCGAAACATCTAGCGAGCATGCACATCAAGCAACTTTGTATGCTCGCAGAACTCCCTGTGGCGTTGCAGAGTTTTTTTTACTGCTTTGCAGAGTTCCACATAGCAAGGCTACACTAAATCCGCCCAGGCTTACAAATGTCCAGACAAAGACATGCAAATGTCTTATAACAGTTCAAGCAACAGCACTACATTGTGGCCAAACCCAAAGGAATTTAATGCACGAATCCACTGCAACCAAGATTTACTGAAAAGCGCTGTTAGATATTAAAGGACCGCAGTGATCAAGATATTTACAGGATTTGAAATCTGTTGACAAATGTCACAGGAAAGAACATATTTACATGCCTGTTGGTACAAACCACACCACCAACATTTTTTGCTGCAAAATAGAAATAGTCGCTGTCACTCTGGCATGTGCAGAAGCAACGCCTTCATGTGTGGCTATGATCACCGAAAGTCTGTGGTCCTCGTTGGGAATCAGCCGATCCCCAACAGAAGGAATAGTTGTGAATGGAATTTGATCAGAAGACAAATTATATGTATAACGTGAAGGGAAACCCAGGGAAAACTCTGTTCCCTCTTGCGTTGCAGATATAGCCGCTAGAATATCATCATCAATTTTAGTCATAGATCTAGTGACTGCCGGTACTGAACAAGTGGCTACTGCAGATTTGGCTGCCTCAACAACCATTGAATTACCAACAGAGTGTGCTCCCACACGTCGATGGCCCAAAGTATGGATAACATGTGTAAGTGGCAAACGTTCCTTAAGAGCGGCCACTCGGACCCAAACCATTGTTTGCTTAATTATGCTAACTTTAGAATCACGAAAATAATTTTCTGTCCAGAAGAACAAATTGTCATAGAAGGATTGTACACAGTAAAATTAATCACATGCTCCAAGTGTAGGAACATCAGGATCAGCCAATGCAAGAGGCAATACCAAAAAATTTAGCTCTGCTAATAAATCCCCATCAACAATCTAACCTGCCACTATCATGCAGGCTGCACAATAAGCATGTTTAGAAATAAATGGCTGGCTGCACTGATCCATCAGTGTAAATAATGTATTTGGGATGATCAAGAGGGACTAATGATAAAGGCGGAGGATGAAGATGCTCATATTGTAAAAACTCCTTTGTTTGCAAAGAAGGTTCAAAGATAAAGTTGACATCAGCCAACGTCAAAGAACTAGCACATTGTATCCAATGTGGATGCAAGGCTTTGGAATATGGGACACTTGCCTTTGTGACTGCTCCTTAAGCGGGAACAGGCGAAACCATAAAAATGTGTTTACCCTGAGTCAAAGAGCGTTCTTTCAGAATCGCCATCTGAACCGCTGTTAAAACATTTTCTGTAGAAGAGAAACGCATCTCAGCAGGAGTATACAAATGCATTTTATAAGCAATGGGGACCGTGTCCCCTTCATTGAAACTCAAGAAAGGAAAACCTAACGCTCCTAGTAAAATCCTTATGACCAAATTTGTAGAATTGTCTTGTGTTAACAAGAAGTTGGTCGCAAGCAAATCAGACTGCAGAGATCGAAGAATTGCAGTTAATCCAGAAGCCAACTGGAAGATGAATAAGAAGGTTGTATCAATAAGTAAAGAGGTTTAATACGCTGGGCATAATCAGGAATGTATGTCCACCCAAAATAAAAAAAAACAGCAAAGATTGCAATTTTTAAGCATAGATAGAGGTTGCAATTGTGCACATTTCTCCAGAAAGTGAGGGCCAACCCCCTATCTTCATTATTGAGTTTGTAACCAAGAAAAAGGACCACCAAGAAGGTGATTTGAGACTTAGCAAAATTGAATTTGTAACCAAAGTTCGCAAAATGTGTGATAATAAGCTCCACATGCAAGAGATGTGGATGCAGTTCATCATCTGTCAAGTTTACGTAATCGACTATTTGAGAAGGCATCAGGGTCAATCTGATGCAAAAGGGACACTATGTATGTGACAAACACACCAGGGCTATTCTTACATCCCATAGCAATGTCGCCTATCAGCGCTGATTGCCCAGCACACTGAAAGCAGTCAAATCATTGCTCTCAGGAGCCAAAGAGTGGCTGAAGAAGCCTTTGGAAATATCCAAAATGGTTTTGTACTTTTTTTGACCTTTGTTGTTCACTAACGGAGAGCTATGTGTGTTCTGAACCGCAAAGGTACAAACATGACTGTTCAAATGTCTGCAATTTAAAACTGTACAATATCAATGTCCGGTTTCAATATTTGAAAAAGAGACTTATTCATCGATGGAACACAGGGTTTAATCACATCCTGATATTCCAATTGGGTCAAAGTGTCACTTACGGATGCTTTAGCGTCTCATTTGATTGAATACTGTGGTTGGGGCTGAGGTGTAGAACACAAGGGAATCACATGAACCGGGGAATCCTTGTTCCAACCTTACTGATTACGATATGATGCCAGGGCCAAGGATAAAGGCCACTTCGAGGTATAAGCAATTTTATTGTCATCAGGAACATATTGTGAAAAGCTTGGTAGAATAGCATCTTCCCTTCCAATCAATCAATCAATCAATCAATCAGAGTACTTGTAAAGCGTACTACTTACCCGTGAGGGTCTCAAGGTGCTGAGGGGAGGGGTGTGCCGCTACTGCTCGAAGAGCCAGGTCTTAAAGAGTCTTCTGAAGGCGAGTAGGTCTTGGGTCTGCAGTAGGTGGGTAGGGAGAGTGTTCCAGGTCTTGGCAGTGAGGTAGGAGAAGGATCTGCCAACGGAGGTCCTTCGTTGGATGGGGGACATCGGCGAGGGCAAGGCTGGTGGAACGGAGCTGGCGGGTGGAGTTGTAGAAGCTGAGTCTGCTGTTCAGGTAGGCTGGTCCGGCGTTGTGGAGTGCTTTGTGTGCATGGGTGAGGAGCTTGAAGGTGATCCTCTTTTCGACGGGGAGCCAGTGTAGGTCTCTCAGGTGGGGGGTGATGTGGCTGCTGTGAGGGACGTTTAGGAGGCGTTCCAGAGGAAGCTAGAACAAAACGGGGGGTAATCAACCTCCGCCAACAAAATAATATTAAATATTATGAGAGGAAGTGAGGTTTTCCCAAAACACTACTTTTACTGAGTGTTCAATATTACGTTCACTTCAGAGGATCACCTCATAAAGCCTATCAGGAGGAGCAACATGAGTATCAGCTTTCTCTAGTGTAATAAAAGTGTCAGTTGCTTTTGCCTCGAGATGCTGGTGGAGTGTCTGCCGCACTATGGTAGCCTCGGCTGCGCTGTCGAGGAGTGTTACCGCCCAACTCCTGTCACTGTCTGAGGCATACTTTGCAGTCAAATGGGCCACTTTTTTCTTCTGAAATCAGGGTCGATATTGAGGTTGTTCCTCCTGCTTGACTTTTAGATCAAAGTGGAGCTACGAATCATGTCTAGCTTGCACAGACTCACCTTGTCTGCGATCCTGATGTCCTCCCTAGCCTAGCACTTGATCTGACGATTAGGAACCTGGAACTTCTCAGGTGTCTTCATTTTAGAGCTGTCACGCAAATCGTATCTACGCCCAGGAGCGCCAGGTGGAGGCGAACCTGCACCTGAACCAGGCTTCTGTTGTTGTTGCATCTTTTTCCAAGCCTCTTTAGGAAAAACTGGACGACCCTCTTTTTCAGGGGGATATACATTATGCCTGTGTAAATGGTTGAATCCCCAAGCAATTGCGACAAAAAGAGGTATACACATATGCAATAATAATCAGCAACTGTTGCTGCCGATCCACTTCTGCCAGTGCCGCTAGGCAGTTACGTACTTGTAAGCAGACTGCCTCACCTTTAATGTTGTCCAGAATCATATCAGAGACAATAGGGAAAATTCCCACTAACTTCATCCCCAAATCCAGGGCTGGACCAGCCCCGTGTACATCCTGTACTTTTTTCGGAATGCTCAGTAGAGTGCTTATGGAAGGGGTGCCATGGCACAGCGTATACACAGAAGTAAACACTGTTCCCAAGGTGGTGCAGTCTGTAAAGCGATAATCAGACCACTTGGCAAACTCATTGTAAGGATCCTGTGTTTTTTAACAGGAGTTGTGAGTGGAAAAACAGCCTTGAGTTGCAAACAAATTGTTGCCAGCACAAATGGTGAATCAACGCAGTTTTGAGGACGTTTGAGCTAATCAATATGGGACTAATGACCAGACCACCGCCGTGTTGTGGTGAGTCAAGAAAGCTGTAACCGCTGTGTGTTTATGTGCCGCAATAACAACTGGTTGTGCCATGTTTATAAGTACAGGAAGAAAGAAACAAAGAAAACAGTAGTGCAAAATAGGGTAAGTAGAAACCTTTTACATTTTAGAGTTGAAAAACCTATAAATATACAAATATAGGAGGCTGAGCACCCCCCATCACGTACTACTCTGGGAACCGATGAGAGATTATTGTGGACAAGCACAAGAGCTTCTCAGGGGTCTCGTGAATAAGTACCAGACCAAACGTTGGGCGCCATGTTGCCAGGATTCTGCCCATAAACAGAACTATGCGCAGGATTGTAGGACCTTGGTGTACAGAGACTGAGTCATCCTACCACCTTAGTACCCATAAACCCAGAACCGACTAGCTATAGTGTCTCACTTGCTCTCCTACTCACTCAAAGAGAAACAAATGAGTAGACACCCAGAATGACACACTCCCAGATCTTTCAGGAATTGCATAACAAGATACAATCTTTAGCCTTCATTCTTCTACTTGTCCATAATAAGATCTGACAGATACATAAAACAGTTGTAAATATCTATTTTAACTAACATGCCCTATCATGCAGTATATGTGCCACAACAAGCAGGGAAATGCATAGGACAAATACAGTCACATAGCAGCTAGTCCATGTATCATGAAAGCAGATGTCATACTGGAAAAGACAACATAGACTAACCTCCCTCCACTTACTAAGAGGTTGTAATATTATATTTTAGAAGATCCCTGGGCTTTGTTAGCAGACCCCATACCTTAGCCTATAGATGGTCGATCTACATCATAGGTGCTGTCTTGCACTTCTCCCTGGAAAGGTACCTCTCCAAGTGCGTGCTACCTATTTGTGTATTCTAATAAGACCAACATATGTTGTCCAAACAACAGCTGCATCAATATGTTTTGTCTAAGGGCTAAGGCCTGGCCAGAACATAATATCAAGGGGCATTGTTGTTCGAGCTTGCACATAATGTTCAGTCAAAATCCCAGGAACATGCAGACCGTGAACACAGTGTTGAGCTCTCATGTGAAAACAGCCTTAGAAAGTAATGCGAAAAATAAAGACATGTAGTAACGTGCACAAAGCAGCAGGCAAGCAGGAGCGTGTTCATGCTAACTTAGTGAAAATGACAATGTCCCTATGGGCCAAGTGACAATAACATATTTTTCCTTTTTTTACATATACCATGTTTTTAGATATTTTTAGACACTGGTTTTATGACAATGTTTGTATGCTTTTTAGCAGGCTTATAGTGGGTGTTATGTTTCCTAACCCAGGCCTAAGTAGCAAAACAACCTTTTACCTACATTTGTCCTACCTTACTCTGCATAAAGGTTTTAGCAATGACCTTTCACCCAGTAATGTTGTGACTAAATATCAATTGGTTTCCTTGAAACTAGCCTCATTTATTATACATGAGGATTCTTAGCATAATATCTTAACTCCCCTGCACATGACGTACATAACAGGATTAACATACTCTGCAGAAAAGTCATTGCTATCTTCATCCTTGGGTGACAGGGCTCCATTGCAGAGCTACAATTATTGATTTAGACGTATCTACACATTCGTACTCACAACATATTGATTGTGGTAGAGCCCATGAGGCTACCTCTTTGGTATAATAGAACCGCACCTTCACTAGGTAAATAGAGGAGACTCTTCTACACTGACATGGAGGTTCCTGCATGCTGAAGCTTCAACACGCATTGGTCTGTGTGGTGTCCAACTCATGACCAAGATGGGTCCTTCATTTTCTCATTTTCTCCCATCAGGTAATGGGGTTGGCTCTTTCCTAGTGGATTCTTTGCTTCACACCCACAACATACATGCTGATACACTTAAGTACACTTAGGTAGGGTTCGAAATGTAGGAGTATGCAAAGATTACTGTATATGCCTGCATATATTCATTGCTTTATCACCATGGTAGATATTTGTCCACAGAACAAGATTAAATGATTGGAAATAACTTGTAAAATCCAGGAGGCTAATAAGTCAATGCAGGCTTATTATGAGTGATTGTTGCAGGTGTTCAAGTGCCACAGTAGGATCGACAATCCATAAAAGGGAAATATGAGCAGTTTTTGTCTCCATTGGTTCTTGGGTTATGGACGGAGGTTAGCATGCATATTCAGCAAAGCATGATATTTCGCAAAATAAGCCATTATATGAGATCCTTTGGTCTGCAAACTAGTGCAAAGAAAGAACAGGAAATGAAGTAGAAGTGGTGCGAGGAACATGGCGGCGGGCTGACGCCGGTCGCAGGAGCCCTTGTTACAGCCAGGAAAATGTCCTTTACAACTTACTTTTTTGAATACAGATGGGAGTGACCTCGACGGTGAGAGCGGATGGGGTGACTTTTTATTGTAGTTCAGGTTCAGTGGCTAATTCCCCCTTGTTTCTCTGTTTTTTTTCTTTGTGCTCCGCTCGCTGCTGCTGAGAATCGGGAGCCGGGAGCTGGGAGGTGCAGAGCAACAGAGCCGGGAGTCACGCTCACGGACCTCAGAGCTAGTCCTGCACGGGGGCGGAGGCTGAGTGTGGAGCCCTTGAAGCTGAGGAGGACGCTATTCGAGGTTGTGGAGGAAAATCTAGGCGGCGGCCGCCAGAATTAATTTCCGTGCCCCGGAAGGAAGAGGGGCCGAAGCAACACGGTCAGTGACGGTTGGGGGGGGTCGGTTTGTCGAGAGTCTCTGAACCATTTACAAGTACGGAGGAAGTTTTCGGGCGAACAGGGTTTGCCCATGGAAAAGGACTTCCCTGTGGAACACGGGGGAGGAGAGAGAGCATTTTCAGCACCTCCAGTACCTCAAATAAGGAATAGGTACCAGCTACGCTCTCAGAAAGAATTAAATAGCAGAGATACACAAGGGGCCCAGGAGGGAGGTCTAGGGAGCAGGGGGGGTGTAGTTCCGCTGACACCCATTAAAAGAAAAAAGCACGAAGGTTGGGGAGATTAGAAAACAGAAGGGTTTTAAGGATCCTGCCCCTTCCCTTAAGACTACACCCTCGCTTTTTAAAATCATGGAACGGGGGCCTTCTCTAAGGGTCTGAAAACCTCCCAAAAATCTCCCGCCAAACAATGCCCTCCTACCATTCCCACTGAAGATTTTCAGCTTTATCCTGTGATCCCGACATGGAAGAAGGGAGTGTCTCCCCTGTTTTAGAGTCTCCTAGTCTTCTTGCTCCACTGGTCACCATTACGCCACTCAGCTACTCGGGACCTGTCGTCAGCTCAGATACGATTAACATCCAGGCAGGCTCCATACCAGCTTCTCTTGTTAGCAACGATGCTGGTGGTCGAAATCGAAATCAAACGAGCTTAGGCAACTCTAGATCTGGAGAGACAGAGTCTATTTCTGAAAATACGGACAAGGGGCAGTCACAATTGGAATTACTGTTCCATTCCCTCAGGGGGGACCTATTCTCCAAATTTGAGACCTCTGAAGCTAACCAGAAAGGAATCCATGAGAAATGCGAAACCTTCAGAAGAAATAGTAGAGGATAAAAAAAGAAAGTTCGCGAAGAGTAAAGACTAGAAAGAGAAGAAAAAAAAGAAGAAGGATACAATAAAAAAGGGGGGAGGACTAGGCATAATGCTCTAAAGGGGTCACTTCTGTTCTTAGATATTGGGTTTTATGTTTAATTTTACACCCATTAGGGTTTTGCTTTGATGATGGCACAAGGGTGGGCCTGAATTGGCGACAATAATCACCAAAGGGAAGTACAGGGGGTTCCTCAGGGGGTGGTGGGTGTGGGTTAGGGGGCGAAGGGGGGGGACTAAATAAAAAAATTAGTCCTGATACAATTAAAAGTAAAAGAAAGCAAAACACCAGCTTGGGTATTGAGCTTGCTCGCTTGAAAGCTTTAGAAAATGGCTAGTACTAACAAATTTAAACTAATAAGCTGGAATGTGAATGGCTTAAGAGAAACGAGGAAAATGTCGAGAGTGAGTGAATTCCTTTACAATTGTAAGGCCCATATATGCTTCTTAGAAGAAACCCACTTAGAGGGCTCATAAGTGTAGGCTGGGGTTCAGCAAGCTAAGATGGATTCAGGAAGGAACAAAGGGGAAACACCAGCGGTGTGGCATTTATAATTAGAAGTAACACAGGGATAAAGGTAGAAAAGTTTGATACTGACCAATCCGGAAGATGGCTTGTGGCTACTTTATCAATATATGATTCTACCCTGGTATGTGCAGTCTACTACGGGCCGAACCAAGACAACCCAGGGGCCCTCTTAAAGTTAAAGGTGAGCCTTTTGGCTACATCTGCACCTATCATTCTGGGGGGAGATTTCAACCTAGTATTTGATACGTTTTTCGATCGCACTTCCAAAGCCAAATACATCGCCCCCCGTAAATCACACTCTGAGCTGAAAAATTTTATTAAGGAATTTAGTCCTTTAGACATATGGAGAGCGAAATACAGTTGCAAGAAGGATTTTTCTTTTTATAGTAAAAAATATAGACATCGTTCTAGAATTTATTATTTTTTTGCTAGATCAGACCATTTTCTGGGATGTAGACTAAATTTCTTATATCCCCGCTATTCTCTCAGACCATTCCGCTGTGGAATTGGTAGTTAATTTAAAGCATAAAAAATGCCAGAAAAGGTGGACCCTGGATAGATCCCTATTATCAAAGGAGGAGGGAAAGGTAGAATTAGCAGTTCAAGCAGAGGGGTATTTAAGGCACAATCTTGGCACCACAAATGATCAGATACCTTGGGGTCCTTTAAGGCTGTTTTAAGAGACGTGTTAAGCTCGCTGATGATTAGACAAAACAAAATCCATGAGAAGGTCTGAGGAAGATCGGCTCTGTAAGATTAAAGAATAATGGCAGGAGCGGCAGCGGGTTTCAGTAGTCGCCCAGAACCTAGTGCCATGTCTGCAAACCGAGCTAGAGGGCCTCCGGGCAGAATTTGAGGCCAATTTGGATAAGATCTTAAAAGATAGTTGGGATGCTAGCAAACTCCAAAAATGTTCATATGGGGAAAGATGTGGCTCACTTTTGGCTTGGAAGGCCAGGGCAGATAGAGTAAGGAATCAGATAAACAGTTTATCTCAAAGAAGTACAGGAACCATTTTATATGACGATGATCAGATCCGGGAGGAGGCCGGAGTATTTATGCAGGACCTGTATAAGGAAGACTTTCATTTTAGACCTCAGGGAGACTGGTTAAATCAGATAGACCTCCCCCAGCTGTCAGAAGCAGATAGGGCTTTTCTACACTCTAGTATAACAGAGGGTGAAATAGAAGCCCAGCTGAAGAAAATGGCTAGAGGTAAAGCGGCTGGCCCGGATGGGCTTCCTACGGAGGTATACCTTACCTTATCCGATATAGTAGTGCCTGTCTTAAAAAATCTTTTTAATAAAGTATATATGTTCGGTGAGCTTATTCCAAGGTCCTGGTCTGAAGCTACAGTAACCTTGATCTTGAAAGCCGATAACGATCCGCTAAAAATTGAGTCATACAGACCTATTTCTCTTTTGAATATTGATTATAAAATCTTTGCTGGGGTATTAGCAACCAGGACTGCGAAAATCATTAAAACCATAATGCATCAGGATCAAAGGGGCTTTATTCCCGGCAGACAGCTGAATGAACTTACTTTTCAAGCTATTGGTGCCATCTATGTGGCAGTAGATACAAAACTCCCTTTAACCTTAGTTGCCATCGATGCCGCCAAGGATTTCGACCAGGTGAGCAGGTCATATCTTTGGGAATCTCTCTATAGTTTTGGATTCCCTAGTAATTTTGTTTCAGCAGTTAGATCTCTCTACTCTGGCCCCCAAGCAAAAATTCGGGTCAACGGAGCTCTGACAGACTGGGTTACTATCTCCCGAGGCACCAGGCAGGGGTGCCCTCTGTCACCTCTTGTGTTCAATTTGTATATTGAACTTTTTGTGTGCCGGCTCAGGACCGATCCTCAGATTAAAACCTTTAAATTATCAGACCTGGGGCTAACATTTGCCTTATTTGCAGACAGTCTGCTTATGTACACAACCAACCCCGCAGAAGCCATTCCCAGACTAGTAGAGCAGGCCGAATTATTCGGGGATATATCGGGCTACAGAATAAATAGAGATAAGACCGAGATTATGGAATGGAATCAAGGCATCGGAACGCAGGGGACCAAGTCTCGAATGAGGTATCTTGGAATCCAACTAGCACAGAAAATAGATGACATCCCCAAGATTAATTGGAGCAGGGTTTTTAAAGATGTCTGTAGTCCGCTCCTCCGGTGGTCAAGCCTCCCTCTGAATATATTTGGGAGAGTAAACCTTATAAAAATGATCATCCTGCCTAGGATAACTTTTTTATTCAACTCAATCCCATTATCCTTTAGTGCTTTAGATATTTCAAAATTGCAGGGAAAAATTGGCTCCTTATTTTGGAATACCAAGTCCTCTCGAATTGCTTGGAAAAAGCTAAGGAGAAGCTTAAATAGAGGGGGCCTAGCTCTACCAGATCTACTAAATTATTGCCATGCATTCCATCTTAAAAACTTTAGAATACTGGCCAACAAGCTTGTCCCGTCCTTATTGGGTTTACTGTTTCAGGCATTACTACAGGATATTCCCCAAGGGCAGGAGTTTTTTCTTTTCAAATTCGGGGACCCCAAGTTTTATAAAAAAAGTCAGGCTTAAGGTCCTGTGGGCTGCATTAAAAAACTGGATTTTTGCCAGGAAGAGCCTTAAAATCCCTTATTATACATGCCAGGCTCCCATCTGGGACTCCTCAGGCACCCCGGTCTGCCTTAGGGATAATCTCTCTCAGCCACTGAAATTGGCAGGGATTCAATATTGGGGCGATCTCCAGAAGGACTCACAATTGTTGAGCTGGGAATCTCTTTCTGGTATAACAAGTGGCACGCTCACGAGATTTAAATACTATCAACTGTCGGGGTGGTGGGCAACCCAGTCTTGGAACCATGAAGAAGCTAGCGCAAGATTCAACTCGGTCTCTAGAAGGGGAGGCTGGAAATGGGAGATCTCTTTCTGGTACTGGGCCCTGCTGGAAGATGTAGGAGCAGCGGAATCTGAAATTCTAAATCTCTGGGGCAATGTCCTCGGCCGGACATGCATAATTTAGGAGACATCTGGGAAGACTCTTTCACTATGCTGCGGGCAGTAGTATAACCAGCCGCTCTTAAGAGAAACCATCTCTATACGGCCTATAGGGTTTATTGGATCCCGGGGAAATTAGCTAAGGCGATAGGGTCTGAGTATCATTGCCCTAGATGTAAGCATCCAGCTGATGACGACCTCCATATGTTTATAGACTGTCTGAAGATCATCAGCTATTAGCTAGAGGTGAAAAAGTTGCTTGAAGATGTTCTCCAGCAACAGGTGGATGTCATCCCAAGGACAATTCTCCTTGTCCTGATGACAGACTATTGCTTCAAAGATCTAGCATCTAAATTCATCTTTTATGTTGTAATTCTGGCGAGGAGAGAGATTTATAGGGCCTGGAAATCTGCAAACCTCCCCAACGTTTGCGGAATGCGTGTCCCACATCATCTTTACAAGTGAATCAGATATAGCCTGTGACAGTACGAGCCTAGATAAGATATGGTCGGTCCTTGTGACTTGGCGTAATAAGTAAAAGCAGTCCTATGATTTTTCCTGGGCTCTGTTGGTCCTTTTCTCATAAGTAACATATGGCTATGGAGCTGTTGTGAAAAGGAGTGGATTAAGGAAACAGTTCTAGCTTGAGGGAACCCCAGCTCCTTATCATTACAGGCCTAATAGTCGGAACGAGCTGGCCAGATGAGAAGAGTTGGAGGAATCCTTTCAAGATTGCCCAACATGCTTTATGAGGACTAAAAAAAAAAAAAAAAAAGAAGTGATGTAAAGAAACAATTGTGTTTGCCCAATCTAAATTAGGTCAGAAGGGGTTCAGTATGTGGAAACTGTTGGTGTTATGCAGGGCACAGGATACCCATCTGGACGGCAAAACACTGTATGGAAGAAGTGGTGGGTCACAAAGGAGAATTCATGCTGGTCCTACTGATCCAAATACAAGGATTGATATGGCGATGCTAAAGAGTTCTAAACCATGTCATTATTGTAATAAATTGGGCCATTGAAAGTGTTAGTACTCCTTGAATGCCAATAAGAGGTTAAATGCCAATCAGGTACAAAATGCAAAGCACAAGCAAATGCAGAATGTCAACTCAGTGCACATGCCGAATACTCCAATGTAGAGACTGCAAAAACCTAATATGCCTTGAGCTCCAATGATGCAAGTTCCCCAAGCTCCGATGCCACAACAAAATATGGAAAACCGTAGGTTCAACCAAATCCAAAGTCAATGAGCCAATTCAAATCCCTTTTCAAACTTCCTCCCTTTGCCTCACGGATGGAGGTACTCTAACACTGTGGAGAAGGACTCGCCAGGAATTCGTCTGGTAGGTTCCTTAATCCCCTATTCACTCTGAGGGAGTTACATTAAGTCTACTAAGGACCTCCTAACTGACAGGATATCTCCTTGTCAAATTACAGTGTATATTCAGGTTTATGTATTATTTTCCACAGAAATTTGTTGTGAATCCCCTGTTTTCTGCATTTTTTAACAACAGGTAAGCGACTGAGTGGTACATGTGAATTCTCCCCTCGCATGTTGGATCGGTATATGTTATACACACATCACTCTTTCTTTCTTCTTTTTTATAGTTGGCACTGGTTTCGTTTGTAGCACGTAAACTTTATATGCTCTTTTTTCTTCTAAACACTTTTGGTGATGCTTCTCTAAACTTTGGTCTGGGACTTTGAATTGAGCTCTGCCCGTGGCCTTGAATATGAGATCTTTGGGCATTGTATATTCTTGCTCATTTTTCTCTCTTCTCTGTTATGTAATGATGCACTTTACTCCAGTTTTATTGACTTTGTGTAATACCTTTTATATAAATAAATCACTGTCTTCCCTGGAGCTGATCATGTAGCTATTTGATCTTATTTAATGAAGAATTTTGAGGCTGACAGTATCTGTAATTATCTTGAATGTTTGTGTCCTCTCTTATGTTTTTAGGTGTACTGTCCCACACCTCTCGTCCATCTCCGCCCTGATGGAGGTGTAGCCCCGGCTGGGGCGAAACACCAAAAAGCATGTTGGCGTTGTTCGTGCGGGGGCAGCTGGATTGTATCTACCCCTACGCCCCTGATGACTTTTTCCAACCTGTCATCCAATCATTCTGTGGCTGTTGTGTCTACCCTGATGCATTTGTTGATGTGAAGTGTATGTGTGATGTTGGATATCTGATGATGAGTCCTGGGATATATGATAGTATGATTGTGATGTGTGAATTTGGTGTGTGGGACATGATCTATTTATTAATATTTTATTAAAGTTTGGCTTGGTTTTGTATCCAACTCTTGTTGAAAAACTGATAAAATGTTACTTGTACATCTGAAAAAGAAAAGGACTATATACTTTGATAAACCCAATGTGATTATCTATTATAGCCCTGGTGTGCTCCGGTGTGTGTTTACGAGTATCAGGACCCTCTCCTAGGGCCTTTTTCAAAGTGCTGGGCAAGTATTTTCCAGTTGTTGGTTGCCTTCATTTTCCCTGTTTACCTGCCTGCATCTTGCCAGCGGTCCCCCTTCTTATTAGTAGTTTCGTACAGTCATAATGACAGTGTCACAGTCTGGAGAAATATAGCATACTTGGATCAGTCTTGAAAATAGACCAGAGTGGTCCATTCATAGAAGGTAAGATGAATGGTCATCAAGTGTCCTTTCCTATCGACATTGGTGCTACCAGTTCCACTGTGAGAACAGTACCTCTCGGGGAAACAGATCCAAGTTGGGGGAATAGATAATAATTATAGTACTAACATTCTTTTTCAAAACGTACCTGTAAAGATTGGGACTTTTGAAGAAGACCATCAATTTCTAATATACGATTCTAATCCTGTAAACCTTCTTGGACAACATTTATTGTGCAAGTTGAATTGTACTATATATTGCATACCAGGTTGTTTTGAGTTCAGACCCATGATGAAGATGTTGATTTCAAACTGGCCAGGCAAGGGACAGCTGACAGACTGTATCTCTTAATGACTGTTGAAGATTGACCCCTAGATCTTATTTGAAGCTGTGTGGTTTACTGTTGTTGAATTGTGTCAAACTTTCTTCTCTGTTCCCTTACATGAGGAAAGCCAATTCCTCTTATACCTTAGATGCCAAATAGGGTTTTGGCATTGTGCGAGTGCCTCAGGGCTATACATAAAGCAGCTCTATTTTCAACCAAATCCTAAAGAAAAATCTTGAGTCCCTAATCATGCCTCGCAATTTGGTTATTGTGCAAAATTTTGACAACCTTTTATTTGCATCAGATTCACAAGAAGACTGTAGGCAGGATTTGTTGAACCACTTGGCTGGTAATGGACACAAAGTTTCTCCAAGTAAATTATAGTATTGCCAATATAAAACCCCATACCTGGGCCATAATATTGAGAAGGGAGCGTGGAAGGTTTAGCAAGAAAGGATATATACCATTCTGAAAATGAATCCACCTACCACGCAATAAAAAGTTATGATGTTTTTGTGGATAATGGGCTACTATAGGCAGTGGATACCCAACTTTTCCCTACTGGAAAAAACCCTACGAAGCTGACCCTGACAGATGTACCTTATCTGCCACCGTGGGACAACGATTGTTTAATTGCATACCTGGGAATGCCGGATTACAATAACAATTTCACACTCTTCTGCAGTAAGAGGGAGGACAGCACACTCTTAGTGCTTACACAAATGCATGGAGATACCTGAACACCTGTGACACATTGTTCTGCAACCCTCGACCCTGCAGCTGGAGGACTGCACAGCTTTTTTAGGGCTGTTGCAACTGTGGGAGTCACTATCCTCTTACAGTGGTGGTCCCTCATTCATTGGATCTGAACTCAACACCTGATATACAGATTTTAACAAAGTATGAGCAAGTTATATTAGCAGCTGTAAACATTACTCAACAGAGGTACTCATCTCTCAATCCTGCTACACTGTTACCATTGCTTCAAAATAACATGATTGACAGGGAGGTAAAGCAGGACTGACTGGATACCAAGGAATTGTGTACCAAACTAAGACTTAGTATTAAAGATGAACCCCCAAATGAGTCGGATTATATATTATTTTTAGATGGCTATTGACTGAGAAATGGAGGAAATCAGAGAGCTGCATACATAGTCTGCACTGTTGAAGGTGTAGTTGAAACTTCATAGTTCTGTTGTAATTTGGCAGCGATTAGGTTAGCATTAGCAGAAGCCATCCTGTGTTTGGAAGCTATCTTGTCCGTTTTGTGGAATCCATTTTTTATTTCTGTCAGCCATGTTGTTTGCCATGTGCTACCATGTGCTCGCCATGTGCTCTGTCCTACCTTTCTGTTGCCTGCCCTTGAAATCTGCCTAGAGACAGGTTATATTTAGCCTTTTCTGCTTTGCACATGCTCAGTTGAGCTTGCAGCTGTCCTTGTAGCTGTCCCCAATCTGTAACTAGACACACAAAAAAGCTTAGATAGGGTCAGAGGCCAAAGTTTAAAGACCAACTGGAATATGCAGCCCCAAACTGACATGTAAACACAAAATATATACCAGCGTCTAGAGATAAGAGAAAGAAAGAATAATTCTTAACAAGATTAAAAAAATGTAATATAACAAAATAACATAAAATGTATGTGGAATTTATGCCCAAAGGACTGGTCAAAACGAAGGATTGGAATCTCGCTTTGGACGCGATCGCTGCCTGGGGAGACCTGAGTCTTGGCAACCACAGCGTTTTTCCTTTCTTTCTGATCTGACCATCCAGGTGGTGCCGGTCCTTGACTGAGATCTCTTCTGTTGATTCACCGTGCAGTGACCATTTGGTCGATTTGAGAACTTGGCAGTTGGAACCTGGGCACCATTTGATTGGTAAGAGTCATTCTGTGGCACTTGCCGTTGGTTTTTGATGCCTCGGATTGGCAAGGTAGTTTAGTAACACTTACTGTGACTTTTGATTTGAAGGATTGGCCAATATTTGTATCTGTTTGTAAGGTATATATAAATTTCAATTTATATAGGTAGGTTCTGAGGAGATTTTCTCTATTTTTGAATTTGCTTGAACAGTGCAACGTACAAAGAGTACCTTAAGCGCTACTTTGGTTATAATACTGCATATTCTGCACTATTTTTGGCATGCCTGTTTCTAGCACACTTCGTATGATGTGTTGCTTTTGTAGAGGTACCAGTTTGAGACTCGATAAAGCATAACCGGCCCCCTCGGAGGGGACGCCATATAGGGACATGTATATTAAGTATGGTATTTCTTCTATAATGTACAGCACGTTATGGAATAAATACACTCGTAAGGATCCTGAGTTGCGTTGGCCTATGCATGGGTCATTTGATTTGCGAAAGATTCAGTATGTGGAACAATGTATGTTTAAGGGAAAGACTAGGCAAGATATGTTTGCCTGTGTGCAAATGTGGGAGAAAGAAGTGCGTGAACGAATGAAGCGTGAGCAAGCCTTGTTTGAAAAAGAACAGCGAAACAACATTGATGTAAAAGCATTAGAGTTGAAAAAAAGGACATAAAAGAACTGAAAGAGAGAGAGGATAGGGAGTGCCATTTACAGGTAAGCGGCCAATACGCTGTTAGGCAACCCCTTTATCCTATCCTTAATAAACCGCAAGATGATTTCTTGTTATTAGATCGTTCTCCACCTCCGTATATTTTCCCTTCCGCTCCTCATAAGTCCGATGAGGAATATTCTACAGATCAGGATAAAGCGCGAGAAACTTGTTCTATGTAAGTATGGGTGAATTTTGTGGATCTGCGTTCCGCGAATTCACATGAAATCGCAAAAAATCCGCAAATTAGCGGATTTTCCCGCGATCTCGCAGATTTTTTTGCGATTTGCACTGGAGTACTTTCTACTGGCTAATCCAGTAAGTGCTACCTCGTTGGGTAAATGTATAGTGCTTTTCCTACACTGCAGCTGCGTAAAGGGACGGATGATTTGTCTCCACTGACCATGTGTTCCTGTAACTTTGCCACCACGCCAAAAGGCACCGAGGTCCGTTGAGTGAGCTGTCCATCATAGTTGGGAAAGGGCGGGAAGATGTTTAATACCGCTAGTTTGTGGTGCTGGGCCAAACGGGCAGGGCTTCTATGCGTGTCAACATGCCTCTTGTGTATAAAGGGTCAGAGAGCGAGCAGGGCAGCAGGTGAGGAGAAAGCAGCCTCCTGGTTACAGGAACTACACGGGGATTGCGCTTGGGAAACTCATGGATTTAAAGACCTCCCTCGAGTAATACAGCTAATTTTCGACGGCAGATATGGGGTTAAAGCACACTTGCCCAGCCTCGACCGTGCTCACTAATGTTTTGGGCTGATTAAAACGTTACTGAATTTGAGCTTCAACTCGGGCACCTGCTATATCTGTAAGTGCTTCCTGTTGAGGTTTATTTTTGTGACAGGAGCCTCGTGCCAGAATGAATCCTGCCCCACATAGTTATCCACGAAGATGCCACCGTTTTGTGCAATACCTCTACTCAACTGGAGTACTTTCTACTGGCTAATCAGTAAGTGCTATCTCGTTGGGTAAATGTAAAGTGCTTTTCCTACACTGCAGCTGCGTAAAGGGCCAGAAGGTTTGTCTCCACAGACCATGTGTGCCTGTAACTTTGCCACAGCGCCAAAAGGCGCCGATGTCCCTTGAGTGAGCTGTCCATCATAGTTGGGAAAGGGCGGGAAGACATTTGATGCCGCTGGTGTGTGGTGTGGGGCCAAACGGGCAGGGCTTCTATGCGTGTCAACATGCCTCTTGTGCACAAAGGGTCAGAGAGCAGGAAAGGGCAGCAGGTGAGGAGAAAGCAGCCTCCTGGTCATAGGAACTACACGGGGATTGGGCTCGAGAAACTCATGGATTCAAAGACCTCCCTCGAGTATTACAGCTAATTTTCGACAGCAGATATGGGGTTAAAGCCCACTTGCCGAGCCTCGACCGTGCTCACTAATGTTTTGGGCTGATTGAAAAGTTACTGAATTTGAGCTTCAACTCGGGCACCTGCTTTATTTATATCTGTAAGTGCTTCCTGTTGAGGTTTAATTTTTGTGACAGGAGCCTTGTGCCAGAATGAATCCTGCCATGCATAGTTATCCACGAAGATGCCACAGTTTTTTGCAATACCTCTACTCAACTGGAGTACTTTCTACTGGCTAATCAGTAAGTGCTACCTCGTTGGGTAAATGTATAGTGCTTTTCCTACACTGCAGCTGCGTAAAGGACCAGAAGATTTGCCTCAAGTGACCGTGTGTGCCTGTAACTTTAGTCCCTTGAGTGAGCTGGCAATCAAAAAAAAAACTAATCCGCCCGCGAGCGAATTTGCGAATTTTGCAGCAATTTCGCGAGATTCGCGGATCGCAAAATTGCTGAAAATCCGCAAATTTCACGAGCGGAACGGATTTTTGGCCCATGCTTAGTTCTATGTTGCCCACTGCACATTCTGCTGAGCTTAAATCTGCTGCTCGCAAAGCCGCCCGTAATTCTGCTTCTGCCTCTGAACTTTTAGATGACATGAAGAATTGGCAGGAAAGGGAGCAAGTATATTTCACAGAGGTGTTTGCCGCAGAAGTAGTTGAACGGTTTAGGAAACATTCTGAGGAATTGGAGCCTGTTGATATAGCAAATGATTGTAAGCAAATGCGTGATGTTTTTTTTCTCTTTTCTCAGGTGGCTGACTCTATCAGGCGTTTGGTTAAATTATGTGTTGAGGCAGTCCGTTTACGAGAGGAGAAAAAGGCAGCAGACGCAGCAGCACAAACATCTAAGACCGGCGTGGCACAAGCTTCTATCTTCGGAACACATAAGACTATGATAGTTCATGCAAAACATATGCGGGAAGCCGCGCCTTTGTATGTTCCTCCTAGAGGCGAGGGAACAGATGATGATAAAAGTTCTGCCGATTTGAAGGTTTACTTTATTTATAATTGGGTCTATACTTCTTGGAATAGAGCGGATGTTATGGCCCTTAAAAATGCATTGCCTGATCCGAGCAAAAATACAGCAGCTTTTTATGAGGAAGTTGAGGGTGCTATTAGCTCTTGTACCATGACTTTGCCTGATATTGATTTGTTTTTCGGATCGATATTGCGGCCTGACATGTGGAGAACTGTGCGTAAAGTTGATGATCGTGCAACTTTTGGGGCATTATGGAAAGAGTTAGAACAAATGGATGTAGAAGCGGGAGCCTGCACAGAAACCATGTAAATTGATTTTATATGTCCCTACAGCTATATTAGTTAAGTTAAAGACGATTATTCCTCCTAAAAAGATAGATTGGACTGTATTAGCGTTGTGTAAGCAAAAGCCAGATGAATTGGTTTCAGATTTCGTTACACGCTTTGAGGAGGCATTCCACGTTTTTAGTGGCCAGTCATTGACAGATGACACTGGTAGGCATCTGTTTGTCGATAAATATGTGGCAAACCTTTTGCCAGGAATAGCTAGTCGCATAAAGGCCAGTGAGAGTTCATGGACTACCTCTTCTCTGGTTTCTCTTTTGACTATGGCTCAGTATTATGAACGCCAGGAATTAGAAGCGAAGGGTAATGAGGATAAAAAGACTAAAGAGTTCAAACTGAAGGTTATGTTGGCTCAAGCTTATGGTCTGCCTTCTAGTGGTAATGATAGAGGTGGACGTGGATCTTATGGTTCGTCCTTTCCCTCCTATCCTCGTTCGAATTTGTCTGTTGACCAGTGTGCGTACTGCAAGAAATTTGGACATTGGATTTCTGATTTTCCAGTGCTGCATGCTCAGCAGTGTCCACGTGGTCGGGGACAAATAAGAAGTCGTTCAGGATATTCAGGGCCTAGAGGAAGCACAGATGATCGTGCTAGATTTGATGCTAATACACGTGGACAGGATAGGTTTAAGGCTTTTGATAGAAGGAACCAGTATCAAATGTCCGACTATGTGCCGTCTTATTTTCAAGATTCTGCTTATGCATAGGATTGCCTAGGATGGGGTAAGGAATCAGTTGAAGCTCCAGTAGATCAGAGGGGTCCCTATATACAGGAGCTACTCGTAGCGCCTTATCTAAACAATTGGTTCCAAGGGCTCGCCTGTCTGGCTCAACCATTACATGGATAGGGTTCGATGGAACACCTTCCCTTAGCCCTTTGTCACAACTACTCCCATTCCATGTTGATAAGTTTACTGCTCCATGTACATTTTTGCTTTCTCCGAACACACCAGACAATATTATGGGTCTTGATATGATCAAGTATTTCAGGGCTACGATACGATGTTCTCCTGAAGGAGTACATGATATTTTGAATGACAACTACCCCACAATTGAGAGATCTTGTCTTGTTAAAGAGGATACTGCATTATCTTCACTCCCTAGTACTTTTTGGGCTACTTCAGACACAGATGTAGGACAGATGGTTATCCCACCAGTTCATATTAGTGTCAAGGAGGGCGCTTCATTGCCACGATTGCCTCAATATAAAATTTCTCAGGAAGGCGAAGAAGCACTTATAAGCATTGTTCATGCTTTGATTAAAGTGGAGGTTATGGAGGAAGTCCCTTACAATGTTTGTGACAGTCCTATTCTGCCCATTTTGAAAAAAGATACTGACACTAGGAATTACAGATTCATTATTGATTTGCGAGAAATTAACAAGATTTTAATACCGCAATATCCTGTGGTTTCTGACATAACAACACTACTTACTTCGGTTCCTCCGTCAGCAACTACATTCTCCGTGAAAGACTTGAAGTACGCTTTCTTTTCAATCCCTATTCATCCTGATAGCCGATATTTGTTCGGTTTCACTTTGAATAATCAATCGTATAGATTTTGTAGAGTTCCTCAAGGCTATACTGAGAGTCCTAGTATTTAGAGCCAAGCATTGAAGAGACAGTTTGATTCTTTCGTTTTGCCTAAAGGAGTGGCTCTCATACAATATGTAGATGACATCTTGTTGACAGCCGATACACCTGAACTGTGTGAAGAGTGTACTTTGTATTTGCTTTCTTTTCTTGTTACACACCATCATAAAGTGTCACAAAAGAAATTGCTATATTTTAGACCAAAGCTAACCTACTTAGGTCACCTTCTGTCTAAGGAGGGTCATGCACTTACACCAGATCGCATTCAAGCAATTTTAGATACACCAGTGCCTTCTACTCAGAAAGATGTCCGTGCATTCATTGTTCTGACTTCGTTTTGTAGGGAATGGATATTAGGTTTTTCTCACATTGTCAAACCCTTGTTAGCACTTTTGACCAAAGACACTCCAGTGCCCCTTCCATGGACAACTGAATGTCAGAATGCTTTTCATCAGTTACGTCAAGCTCTTTGTTCTGCACCAGTGTTAGGCACTCCAGATTACACTAAGGGTTTTACACTCTATGTACATGAGAAAGATGGATGCGCATTGTCAGTTTTAGTGCAGACACATGGTGATAAGCAGCGTCTATGTGCATACTTTTCAGCTGTCCTTGATCCTGTTGCTCGTGCATTGCCTGGGTGATTTTGTTCAGTTGCAGCAACAGCTGTGTCTATACGTCAGAGTGAAGGGATAGTTTTGTCACATAAACTGTTGGTGTTAGTACTCCATGCAGACGATGCCCTTTTGAATCAGACTAAGACACAACACTTAACTAGTGCCCGTTTGACAGGATACGAATTGACACTGTTAGCACCTCATATTGCCTTGAAGAGATGCGCGACACTGAACCCAGCCACTTTGTTGCCAAATCCTGCGACTCAGTCTCAGTCAAAGTAGCCTCACGATTGTATATTCCTTAATGAGGAACAGAAAATGGTTGCATAAATTTGCAAGATGCGCCCCTTCCAGATGTAGATGGGGAACTGTGGGTTGATGGGTCCTGTTTGTAGTTACCAGATGGCACGACCTCAGCTGCATATGCAATTACGACACTTCAGACAGTAGTGGAAACAGCTCGTATATCTCAGAAGTCGGCTCAAGCAGCTGAGCTAATAGCTTTAACACGAGCATGTGAGCTTAGCACTGACTTGTGTGTGAACATCTATACAGATAGCCGCTATGCTTTTGGAGTGGCCCATGATTTTGGCCTGCTTTGGAAGAATAGAGGCTTTCTTACATCCCATGGGATGCAGATAATGCCTGGAGAATTAGTGCATAACCTTTTGACTACACTGACATATCCGAAGAAGATAGCGATTGTGAAGTGTAGTGCACACAAGAAAGTGACTGATAAGATAGGACAAGGTAAAGCCTTTGCAGATCGCGTAGCTCGTGAGACTGCAATGCAACAAAGCACTACTTCTATGTATGTAGTGAAATCTGAAGTTGAGCGATGGCATGTTGCTAGACAGGAAGTGTTAGATGTACAGAGATCTGCTTCTGTAGCAGAACTTGAGCAATGGGCTAAAGAAGGAATATTGGACGATGAGGGTTGTTGGCGCAACAAAGACATGGATAAATGGAAATTGCCTGCAGCCTATTTACAACCTATGGTTCAAATGGCACATGGGCTGGCACATGTTGGAGCTCTAGCAATAACTAAATTGCTTATGCACGTTTGGGAGCATCCTGAAATTGCCAGCACAGCTAAAAGAGTAGTACAGTCCTGTTTGATCTGTTGGCAGTATAATTCTGGTAAAGGGACACGGACTCCTACAGGAGGGTTTGCTACACCAACCGCACCTTTTGAGGTTTTGCAGATGGATTACATCCAACTTGAACGCTGCAATAATCTGAAATACGTCCTAGTGGGGGTTTGTACCTTCAGTAAATGGATAGAGGCATACCCTACAAAGGATAATACTGCTCTCACCACAGTGAAGGTGCTTCTAAAGGAGTTTTTCCCTAGATATGGTGTTTGTAAATTTTTGTGAAGTGACAACGAACCTCATTTTATTGGGCAAGTTGTTGAGCATGCCCTGAAAGGATTAGGGATCAAGCAGAAATTCCATGCAGTCTTCCACCCGCAATCAGCAGGATTAGTGGGGAGGTACAACGCTACTTTGAAATTGAAGTTGGCGAAAATACTGGGTTCCACGTCTTTGAAGTGGCCAGATGCACTACCCTTGGCAATTTTGTCCATAAGATCAGTGCCACATTCACGATCTGGCCTTACCCCATATGAAGTGGTCTTTGGGAGACCAATGAACATTTGGAGAGTTCCTAAGCCACGCCCCATACATGATGTTCCATGTGTTCTGATGAATGATTATTTGGCACAGTTAACCGACAGTTTGATCTCTCTTCATCAACAGGTTCGAGAAGCTCTTCCTGACAAATCTACAGGTGAGGCCCATGAACTCTGTCCTGGCGACCACGTGATGGTCAAGGTCTTCGACAGATCGAACAGCTTGGAGCCAAGGTGGCGAGGACCAGAGCAAGCGCTCCTTGCTACAAGGACTGCAGTTCGAGTGACAAATCGAAAGAATTGGGTCCATAGTACTCACTGCAAGAGAGTACTACCTACCTTGGTGGAACCTGATGTGTTGACAGACCATCGAGAGATTCTGGAGACGGAGAAAGGTCAAGCTATCTCACCTGACGAATCTGCGGAAGTCTTCCCGGACCACACGATCGCTGGAAAATCCCGATATCAGCTGAGACCAAGGACAGAATCTGCTTTGCCGAAAAAGACTGGTTGAGCTACCGCCCTGGGTTAGTGAAACGGAACGCCGATGTGGCAAGGGGGGGGATCAGTCCTGCGTAGTGTAGTGACACCCGTCTTGGCCCGTGGTGAAGAAATCAACGGCTGCCTAGGGATAAGAGCTCCAACTATTGTTTCAATGAGTTTGCAGAAAGATCAATTATCGCTGTTGCTACAATGCGTAACAAAAGAATCATTTGTGCTGTAGGGTTTGTTGTTGCTCTGGTGGTTATGGCAATAATCACCTGGTTTGTTGAGAAAGTGGCTCCTGCTCGACAGCTTTTTGTTGCCACTACTACAGTGCCAATGGAACATCATTACTTCACGCTTCCCTATCACGAGCAGAAGCATCGACAATCCTACTTAAACAACACTTTTATTCAAATGTTGCATCATACACATATTGGCAGGAATACCACCAGCTGTTGGGTGTGTGGGATGATACCGGCTCACCAGAAAAAGGGAGGAACACCTTTTATTCCTCTGCCGTTATCCCATAATGGTTCATGTCAAGCTTGGTATGCACTTTTGTTTGCTTCTGGAAAACCTTCAGTAGGTGGGATTAACTTTCGTCTGAATAAAGTATGCTATCAAGATACAAATAGTTATCCTCAAGCTAAAAGCACTAAATGGGAATGGGAAGAGTATCAACCTGACAATATTTCCACACCATTTGTCTTTACAAACATGAGAAATATTAAGAACAATGGACCTTTTGTAATTTCTGTGACCAGAGCTAAAGCAGATTTGTTAATAAGCAGTGTTGGGAGAATTCCAGTGGGACGGAGTGAATGTATTTTGACACTGACTATTGAGGGAGCTAATAATAGTAGTTCCACATCTTTGCACAATACCTATTTAGTTTGTGGAAATAAGGGATACTATCAACTACCTGTTGGGTGGTCAGGGATCTGCTATGTGTCCTTTCTGTTGCCCCCTGTGTTTCTGGCACCTGTGTCATATCACCTCGACTTCAAATTGTACAATGACATTTCCAAGAACAGAAATAAGAGGACAATAAGTACTGATGAAGTGGATCAAACTGACACTGCTCTACAACAATATGTTGATTTTCACTTAGGATTGTTCTTCTTTGTGGGTACTGCTTTGAATAGCAGAAAGATAAGGCGATTGACTCGTGTTGTGGAAGCGGTTACCAATCAGACAGCAATGGCGCTTGGGAACGTTACAGAGGAACTGCAAATTGCAAGGATTGTAGCACTCCAAAACAGAATGGTGCTTGATGTGATTTTGGCTGATCGAGGTGGTGCATGTCGCATCATCAGTAGTAGTTGCTGCGTATTTATACCAGATCACTCACCTTCAGTATACGACGCAATATCAAAACTGCATAATATTGCTGCAGAGATTCACAGAGAGACTGGTACATGGACTTTTTTGACCTGGTTCTGGACACTATTTGCTACTTGGGGCTGGAAACTACTGACTAATTTATGTATACTGTTGGCGATATTATTTACATGCTCTACTTGTATACAATGTTGTCCCATGCTTTGCTCCATGTGCATCATTGCTTGTACACCTGCCAAGAGAAGTATTGCAGAAATAAAAGAACAACAAATGCTAAATAAAGAGATCATTGAGATTATGAGCATCAATATACAGGATGCATATCTAGATTACTCCAGATGAACGACTGTCTTCAGCTAATGCTAAAAGGGTTGTCTGTTGTAATTTGGCAGCGATTAGGTTAGCATTAGTAGAAGCCATCCTGTGTTTAGAAGCTATCTTGTCCGTTTTGTGGAATCCATTTTGTATTTCTGTCAGCCATTTTGTTTGCCATGTGCTACCATGTGCTCGCCATGTGCTCTGTCGTACCTTTCTGTTGTCTGCCCTTTAAATCTGCCTAGAGACAGGTTATATTTAGCCTTTTCTGCTTCGCACATGCTCAGTTGAGGTTGCAGCTGTCCCCAGTTTGTAACTGTCAGGATGTGTTCACCAGAATTAGCAACTGTTAGCTCCTCCCACTTGTTGACTGTGCATTTTCTGTATGACCTTATATGTTCCTAAAACCAGCATTTTGTACTTGAACCGCCTTCATTTGGGCCCCTGTGTGGGTATAAAAGGACCAAGCTCCTTCCATTCAGTGTGCTACTTCATACACTACCGAAGGGTGTTGTGTGAATGTAGTTCCACCTCATGAGGTTTAATAAACTTTGTACTTTCTATTCCAGTTTCTGTGCCAACTACTATTCTACGGTCTGAGGACTCTGTGCAGAGAAGGGCGAACCCCTGGCACTGGTAGGCCTTGCTGATACCCACTACTACAGTTCCAGTATGTAATGTCTACACACGTGGCTGAGTGAGCTGCTTTTAAAAGAGCCTGCAGTGTTCTCAGACCAACTTAGGGTGACTATTTTTCCTGATAGTCAGGATAGCTTTGGGTTCGTCCATTTGTGGCCACAAAGGGGCTTTATGAATTCTTCAGGTTCCCAAATAAGAAAGAGGGAAAATTTTATGAGGTTGTTAGAGGAGTTATAGATGCCTCAAGAAGTCACAGTGGTTAAATGCACCGTGCATAGAAGTGGAAATGAATACGTAACAGTTGGTCAGCTGAATACTGATGAAGTCACCCGGTACTGTGCTCATGGGCTCTGTTTATTTAACAGGGAATACAGAAATGTATTTGAAAATGAGACCAACTTAAATCTTCTGTTGTCTGTAGTTTATACTTTGGAGGAAGTTAAAATGTTTCAAGAGGAGACACCAGAGACTGAACAGTAAGGCTGGATCAGAGCAGGTTGTGTTGTGTTAAGAATGAGGATGCAAATTGGATGTTGAAGAATGGAAGACCATTGTTGCCTGATAGCTTTTTGCCCCAATGGCTCCTTTCCAATTCATTCTTGTGACCAATACAGCTGTCAACCGTGGAGGGCTGCCTAACCGGGTTCATTCATCATATACTCAGCAAGTGGAGTATGCCTTGATGAAGGCTGCAGAAGAAGAGTAGGATTGTTAATCTAGAAGATAGAATAGGGATAGGGATGGCTCACAAAGTCCTTTGTATATAAAACCAACCACATTATATCAGTGAAATCAGTTTTGTAATTTGCACAAGTCGAAATGATAAGGAGAAACTCTGTTTACTGCTATTTCTACTTTTCATAGTCTGATTGCAGAGAAGTAATCAATATCTATAATCCTGAAACGCGCAGGCCGATAATAGCTGGAATATTAATCTTTGCTTTCATAGTATTAATTGCTTTGCTTATAGACTTAGTTTCCCCTTATCCTTCTGATTCTATTAGGTCCACCCATCAAAACTTCCACACCTATTTCTGATTTAGAGAGATTTCAAAATGTTTATTTTAAGCTGCTGCATAAGGATGCCTTTAAGGAAAATTGTTCCTCAAACACATAATTTGGGTTAATTTCTGAATGCATTGATAAATTGGATGCGAAGAATTGCTATGTTTGCACCCAATTGCCTGCTTCAGTAACTAAGAGCATTACATATCACCACATTCCTCTCGCTTAATGGATCACCAGTAGCATTTTACTTAGGGCCTTATTGCACTGTGGTGGTCCTACCATGGACAATGCAATGGGTCGTCAGCTGTAGGACTGGCAAAGCTGTAGTGTGACTGCCCGCCAGATTAGGATTTAAATCCTGATCTGGTGGGTAGTCCTGCAACAGTCTGATGGTGGGGGCCTGCTAGGCTCATAGAGGAGCCTATTCTACAGTATGCTGCAGTCAGAGCATCGACTGCACCTTCCACACCATGGAGGAAGGGGGGTTTGCATATCCAATGGGGCACTACATATCCCTTTCTGCATGCACCCCCAGGTTCAAATCCAGCAGGGCCAACGTTTGCTGCCATTCTGCTACCCTTTTCACCGGGTTCACCGGCTACAAAATGGTGGGGAGAATGCCAACTTGGAATGTGCTTGGCCATGCCAGCTGTAGCACCGCCAGTATATTCCTACTGGTGAAAGACCGCTGGCCTAGCGGGATCCTTGATCTGTGCAGTACCAGTAGTTTTGTGGCGGTCCAACCACAACAGTTGTAATACTGTGGGTGGTCCTACAGTGTGGCAGTTGTCGGGCCGCAACCATGCGTACGGCGGTCCTATGGACCAATGTAATCATAATAAGGGCCTTAGGGCCAGATGAATCAAGCGTTTTCCCTTTCGCAAATGGGACGATTTGCAGAATCGGCCCGTTTGCGTACGGGAAAAAGCCTTTTGGGATGTATCACCCGAAAGGACATACGCAAATTAGGGAATCACATTTTTTGTGATTACCTATTTTGTGAATGAATTTAGAGACATGCAATGCAGGAAGCGCTTTTCAAATTGCGCCCCTGCTTTAAGGAATCACAATTTACTACCAACTTCAAGTTGGTGGTGAATTGCAAATCCTTAGAAAAATGCACAATTAGGGCATGTATTTGCGCCACATGTTCACACATGCATATTTCATGAGTACAACAGAGTGTCCTTTTGGCACCCTTTCACCCTTGAAATTGCATGAACGAATTTGCGAGTATCTATTGGGTACTCGCAAATTGTGCATGCAATTCCTATTCATTCCTATGGGTTCTTTAGGAAGAGTTTGACTTTAAATTGTAGCATTTAATACATTCTTTTGGTTTATTTTTTAATATTAGAGGCAATTTGGCTAACAGATTGCTCTATTTGTAATTGTTGGTAGCTTTGGTCTATTTGTATTGGTTCTATAAATTAATAGAATATAGGTCGGGTTCTGCCTACTGTAGAGTGGAAGGCATCGTGTCACCCTTCTACTGTGTTTTTTGTTTTGGTTTCCTGTGCCGAAATGCTGTCATAGATATTCCACAATGCTATTTGGAATTTGATTTGGCATCTGTGTCAAGAATAATGTAGTTTGCTAACACAAGTGTCTTCGAAATAATCTGTGAGGTGACTTAGTTTGCCTTCAGTTTTTTGGTAGAGAGGTGTTTTTTTTGTTACTAAATTATAGTGGTTGGCTACCTCTGTGACAGGGATATAGGCTAGTTCTGTCATGTTTTTTAAATTCCAAATGCACAAATGCACTTCTGCTGTTTGAAGACTATTTGACACAGGGGGGCCTATTAGTATGTTGGGTGGATCGCCACCGCCCGCATGGCGGTGGCGATCCGCCCGACAATAACCTCCGCCCGCATCATATTTCCCCCTGCCATAATAAGATAGTGGGGGACCCCGGATGATGGGAAGACCGTCCGCCAGTTTTCCGCCGGTAGGCACTCCGCCTGATTGCCTATCATGCGGAAAAGACATGCAATATGGTAGAGGAGATATCCAAGCACCGGTATCCATATTACGATGATGGCGGTCCCATGCCTTTCCATGATGGAGACTCCACCATGGAAAGGCATGCGGGGAATGCCTTTGGGAGCCTGTTGCGGGCCCCCAGGAGTTTGAGGGGGCGGGTGGTTGCACTTGGGGGGTACCCATGATACCCCCAACATTTGCATGCACGTTGTGCATGCAAATGCACAGCGTGCCCTTTTAACATTGTGGCGGGTGCTGGATACAGCACTGCCTGTCACTATGTTAAGTATGTTAAGTATACAGGATGCGACCGCCATGGTGGCGGTCGCATCCTAATTGACTGTGCGCCACCTCCTCACCGCTGGCAGTTGGTCCCTGCACCGCTAGGGTGGTGGGTGGACTAGAGACCGTCCGCAATTCAAATAGACCCCTTAGTGCAGATTGTTGGAGGTATCTCCATATGCTTTGATTTAAATGACAGTAACAGCCTTGTATGGCTCTGCGGGGTTAACATTTTAAAACAGTTTGAATCATGGCTTTCTCAAACTTAGTTATTTGTTATATGTGTAACATGGTTTAGAGGTTGTAGTAAGTGCTGCTTTGTTTATATGGGAGTAGGGCACATACAAGAGGGATATTTGTATTTTTATATTCACCATGTATGGTGTATATCGGAGTGAATGGTTTGGGACACAGTTTGAAGGTCTCATCAATCATCCAGATTTTAAATTGGCTGCAACAGAATTGTAATGTCGGGTGGGTGTTTTTTTTTCTGTTGGATAAAAAAAACAATTTCATTTTAAATGTTAGTTTGTTGGTAGTGTGTAGAGGTTGAGGTCTTTAGGTTTATTTTTACACGCTATTTGGGTGAGTTTATAATTTTTTTATAATTTATGTGTACTTACTTTCTTATATCTTTTTGCTGGTTCATGGTGGTTGTTTTTTTCAGTCAGTTTATCCTTTTTTAAGTTGCAATTTTGTCTTTAAGAACGTCTTTATAAAGCTCTAAAAGTTTGAGAGCATTTTATTAATTGTTGTTTTACATTTTTAAGTTTATTAACAAGTACATTTTATTTAAATATGAGTTTTACTTACTTTGTTAGGCAGGTAGATGTATATATTTCTTCTTTTATTGTCTGGTGGTAGAGGTCAGCAGACTTTTCTTGTAGTGTTTGTTGTTTTTTAATTATTTAGTTGTTTAAACTAGTGTGCCTTTTATATTGTTGATTTAATCTGATTTTATTGGTTGAAGTTGTTTATATTCATATGTTATTGGCTGTTTTAGTTTAATATTTTATCAGTTTCATCCTTCTGAGGTAAATTTTAATTTAAGTTTTATTCTTATTGTATGGTATATAGTTTGGTATATTGTTTGACAGTTTGAATATTATTTTATTTATATACATATTTAATATTATTTAGATTGCTTAAATATTTGTAGTTAATGTATGTAGTTAATGGTCATGTTTGTTTTGGGTTACAGTATTATGATTTTAGATATATAATTTATTGGTGTGTATCGTAAGGAGTTTGTTGAGTTCATATATTTATGTTTAATTTAAACATGTGTATAAAATGTTTTAGGTTTATTTCCAATAACTACTTTATGCAAAAAGGGATTTATTTATATTTATTAATGAATATTCACCTATTGTGGTGATAATATTGTAGTCGCTATTGTGCCAATCCTCTTTTGATATTGTATACATCAATATTATGTCTGTGATCCGCTGTTCTGAGTTGAGTGATAATCAATGTAAACGCCTATTTACACTTTAATAATAATCATTTGATTTGCTAAGGATTAATAATATTGCAATGCTTTTCCATTTTACATTTTGAGTAAACTTAGCTTGACTCAAGGCCTTAGCAGAGCACGCTATTTTTCCTTTCTCAATACAAAGCTTCTCTGCAGGTGTGTTATAGGGTTCCTCGTTAGTCAAAGAAAGGTTCATTGTTATGAGATAGACTGTTAGTGAGGCCTGAGAAAAAAACGCTGGCAGCAAATGTGGCAGGATGACCGTGAAAGGAGCCTGCTATACCCAACATAATAGGAAGATGCAACTCTCAAAGACTAGCAGATATCTACCTAATTGTGTGAGTATGGACTTTTAGGAGGTTTACCAGCTCCCGGTAAACACTGCCATGGGATTGGCTCCAGACTATAGGACCAAGATATGAACCTGGATCTCTGGAACCTTCGATTGTCTTTTAAATTAGTGTCCCATAGATGTTAGTTAGGACAGATTTTACCTTGACTTAGGAGAAAGCAGACCCCTTCGTTAGGCTTCCCCTGAGTGAAAAGCTTCATGCTAGATACTCTTTTCTTCCCTCTGAACTTCAACCAAGGTTCACAGAATGTTGATACCCTTTTCCCTTCCAGTTTAGAAATCCCCGGCTCTTTTACATTTCCTAATTTAGACAGTGAGTTTCTTTATGGAACACATATTTTGTATATTTTGCATTCTCTACATATTTTTACTATTTTGTATTTCCTAATACTTACATTTAGAATACTTGAGCACTTGAATATTGAGGCTGTATTAAAATATTTCCTAACTATTGCCAACTATTGCCAACTTACTACAATGAGAAATGAGCAATGAACTTATTTGTGTGAATAATAAAAACCAATACAAAAACACAATCAGTATAAAAGAATTAGTTAAAATAGAATGATATATCTTCGATTCATAAAAGGCACCTTTTTTTTATTTTTAAACGCAGTTAATATAGTTTCTTTTAATGCAGCAAAGCAAAGTTTCAGTGCGGGCCAGACTGTGCGGGACCCTCTGCCGAATGGGTCCCGGGTAATGCAGAGGTTGGCCTGTCCATAAGAGCTTGGCGGGCGTGATATATAAACTTGGCAAAATTGGCCATGTGCTTCACTGTTTCCAGCTAAAATAACTGTTGAACCGCCTCATTTGCTGTCCGTGTCCCTAGTTGAAGAAGAACGGGCCTTAGGAAGTAACGGCGGGCTGACAGCAGGGCAGGGCAACATAGCAAGAAGGGAGCTTTGAGTCTCATGAAAGCCTCTGGCTGACAGAGCTTCGATGTCCAGTATACGAGAGCATGATCTTACTTGCTTTTTTATTGATGTTTTAATTGTGGTGTACTTGATTATGTTAGGATCCCAATTCTCAATGGCTAAGTTCAGCAGATCTTTGGCTGAGGCGAGGCCAATAGACCACAGTTTGCCTGATTGTTGAAAAATGTTGTTTATAACACTCTTCATTGAGTTTTCTGGGCCCGCGGTTGTTAGGTAAAATTATTTTGCCAAGCTTGCCAGTTCTTTCAGGGATTGTCGATTGAGGTTAGATTCTAGCCGAATTAAAGTATTCCTAGTGCATGCTGGAAGCCTAAATAATTTTTTCTAAGCTGTGCAGTGGATCTTTTCAAGATCCTGCGCAAAGTTGCCTGGAAAGCCTGTATCGTATAATTAAGGGAAGATAATAGTTTTGCCCTCAGGACTCGCTGAATAGCTGTAGTTCTTGGGCTTTCTAAAACGGCATAAAGTTTGCAGATGTGGCGGTGGACCTGTGAGCGTCCAGTTTCGCCGAACCAAATTCCAAGATAGTTATATGTTTGTGTACTATGCAGTGTTAATGGGCCCAAGCTCCATTTCATCCATTTCTTTTTCGGGTTACGGTCAAAGATTACTATCTTGGATTTAGTTGGATTTGCAACCAGCTTGTTTTTAGCATTATAATGTGAGAGTGCTGTTAGAGCTTTTTGAAGGCCGACTTTGGTGTGATCCAAGAGCACCAAGTCGTCTGCATATTGCATCAGCTAGATCTAGTTCTCGCAATCCTTGGCGTCGCTAAAGTGGCTCCGTGCAGAGCACTACCCAAGTCCGCTGTATATAAGTTGAAGAGCAGCGGAGCAAGGACACAGCCCTGCTTTAGGCCATGATCTGTGTTAATTTTTGCAGTGGCAGATTCGCCTGAGAGTTTGACTTTTACCCAAGTGTGGGAGTAAAGTGATCTGATGGCCTGTAGCAATTTTGGACAGATGTTCCAGGGCGCCAATTTCTTCCATAAGATGTTACGGTCTATCCCATCAAATGCTGCTGTGTAATCAATGAAGCAGGCAAAAAGCGGTTGATTGCCATGAGCCGTCGTTTGGTGTACTAAGTATGAGAGGGCGATGATGTTATCTAAGGTGGAAGCTCCTGCTCGGAATCCAGTCTGGTAAAAAGGAAGCAAATCTTCCTTGCTAACCCAGTCTGTTAGCTCGTTCAGGAGAGTGCTTTCGTAAGCCTTGCCCTCAATATCCAGTAAGGCAATAATAAAATAATTCCTGGGGTCGTTGATCCCAAAAGGTTTTTGAACGTTCTATTATATTTGTCTTTGAGTCATCAGTGTAAAGGGTTTTTACATGGGTTACCCAAGTGCTTGCTTTGAGTGGGTTCCCTCAATTGGTGGTCTCATGGATTTCTTTGTTTAAGTATTGGCAAAATCCTTGTGATTTGGTGGGTGCAAGCAACTCAAAGATCTTCAGCCATTTTGCCTCTGTGAGTTCGCGTTTGCCCTGCCAGACCAATATTATGTGTCTTTTAGCCGCTAGTTTTAGTTCTTTTTTTTCAGATTTAGATCTAGTTGCTCGAAAGGCCCTGCGTTTGAAATTCAGTTGTCTGTAGGATTTCTTAATTGCTGGTTGATGTCCCAATTTATATGAGGGGTTACCTTGGGTTCTATCGACATTGCTAGTGATGTTTCTCCCACGAAGCTGAGATGCTAATTCATATGCAAGGAAGCCCTATTCCCCTATGCGACCCTTGTCATTATGGCCTGTCTGCCAGCCTTTCCATGTTGCTTTCCATGAGGTAAACTTATGATTCGGGAGGGGCCCCCATGTTATTCTTCTAAGGAGACTATATAGCTCTTCTCCCTTTGTAGCTCCAATGCAGCGGAGAGTGTGACGATTTTTCCCAGTAATGGACAACTCTAAGATTAGAGCTGCATGGTCGCTTTCCTTCCGAGATTGAACAGCATAATTTAGCATGTGTTTTTGTAGGTTCTCGCTTAATAGAATATAATCTATAGTGGTCAGGTTATTGTAAGTAGGTGTTATTAGTGCTGTTGGATTGACTTTTATAATTAAAGAGTGTGACGTTACCAGGTTATATGCTTGCATTAGGGCGTTAAATCTTCCGGGGTTCCCATTGAGGTGGTTTTCCGATGTGTTTAGCCCTATGTTGTGCGTGTTAAAATCACCAAGAATGATGGAATCCATGCCTGCATGCTGTAATAGCAGAGATTCGATTTCATTTATCAGCCGAGTCAGTTTATCTTTTGAACCCGACCCATGGTGGTTGAAGTGGACATTGATTAGAAGTATAGGTGTTGGACCGACTGTCGTATTCAAGCCTTTCAAAATGCCAACCAGGAACATGTCTGATGAATTCTTTATTACAGAGAAGTGAACTTTCAGTGCATGTTTGATGTATATTGATATGCCACCTGACGGTCTCCCGAAAATGTTGGTTTTAGTTGCGGGTTTAAAATATTCAGCATAGCCCCCTAATGGTGTTGAGGAAATGGCCCATGTTTCTTGGGCGCAGATTATGTCTGCTCCTGCAAGGAATGTTATTACCCCTGGGCTTTGCAAGGCTTTACGTAACCCTGCAACATTCCAGGTCATTATATTTATTGTTTGATGGTTTTCAGTGGGGCTGCTATGCTGAGCACTGGCAGTGTTTAAAACATAGGTGGTCTTTGATGGTATTTGTTGGTCACCCGATAAGGGTCCAAGGTTAGGAGCTAGCCTTTAGAGCCAGTGGGAGCCAGGACCAATCTTTGGTGCTGTTCCCCTTGGTTAAACATAAGCGATTCCCTCCATCAACATATTTGGTGATTAGAATTGAGTTGTTTCTCCGCTGTGTTGCTTGTGGGCCACCTATGGAGCCATGTAAAACCGTTCCAGTGGTTAGTGCAGTTAGGTGTTTACTGTTCTTCCACTTCTGTCTATTCAGATCTTGTTCTCCCTGTTTAGCGCAAGGTACTTTATTTTTCAAAATCTCTGGATATTTGTTGACAAGTGGGGGTTAAGTTTTATGCCCCAGTTGTCCAGTTGCGTTTTATACCCTTTCAAAATGTTCGCCATGGATGGGTTAGAAAAAGTTATCTCAGTTGTCTCGTTTAATTCGCTCAGCCCTGGGCCGGAGAAAGCCACCTACTCAATATTGGTTGTTTTGATGTTTGCCAGGCCTGGCATATTTTCGCAGCGCTTCAGGAGGTTTCCTCTGTTGAGGATGTCCCAGTTCCCCTGCAAAGTATATTCCCGATATACCAAAACTTTCGAATTTTCTCAGCCTTTGGCATGGACCTCGGGGGAGTTGAGTATATTGGATGAGATCTTAGAAGTTTCCAGGTCCTCTGTTAGATTCCGATTTTGGTTTTCACAGGGTGCAAATTCCCTCCCGGTAGGAACTGTGCTTGGAATGCAGATTTGCAAATCACTCCTGAGGGTAACAGTGCAGTCCAGGGCGGACGGATAATCGGTCAGACTTACTTGGGTGATTTCCCTCTCCCTTTGATCATTAGTTTTATTTGCAAAGTGGGGTTCATTGTGAGCTATTGATTGTGCGGCAGCAGGTTTGTTTGTGGTTTCTCGGCATTGCTCTTCGATCTGTTGGCCCTGTATGTTAGTCAACAGCTAGTCACTGGGCACAGCCGATGTTATAGACTGGGTTTTAATCAAGGGCCCGCATGTTTTGCCTGTGGAACTCTGACTGTATATTTCAGAAGTGAATGTATTGCAGATTTGTGTGCCACTGTTTTGTTCAGCAGTAATTGTTCTATGTATGTGGCCATCACCATTTTTATTTTCCATGCTATGTTAATTGTTTTCATATTTTACTGGTAAAAGCCAATGCTTAATAGTACCCTCACGGGTTCTTTTGTCGTTTTTTGTTTTGTTTAATTTTCTCAGTTTTTTCCTTTTTTTCCTGGCTAATGGTAGGGGTGCTAAGTCATTTATTTTTCCAGGGCCAGCATCAGAAATGAAGCATGTTTGTGATTTAGACTGCAAGTTTGGTGCCAAAACCAGTCTGTGGATACTCAATGGGCCTTTGAAGTTGCTACTATCATTCTTGAGGGATTCCTGCGATTGGTCTGAGCTGTCATGGTTATCTTGTGGCCATTGCTGTGGGTCCAGCCTGGACTGTGAGTCTCTTGTTCTTATTTTGGTTGGTTGATCTCCCATACGCCCTTGTTCGTAACTTTTGTTGTATTATTTTCTTTGTGGCCGATCTTTGTATTTGGACTTTGAGATGTATTGCTTGTCCAGCTGGTGGTCCCATTCTTTTTTTTTTCCTTTTAAAAAAAAAAAATCTTTTTATTTGCAAAAGTAAGAACAAACATTGGGTGTCACTTCCGAGGCATAAAGACAGGACATAAATGCACATTGGAATCACAGGGATTACAGTTCAGCCAAATCGTAATCAAGTACAGGATGAGTGCTAATTCTCTATAATCATATAGTGGTCAGCTCTTCGTCACGGGCAGTACATGGAGGTTCACAAATATTTCCCCTATACTCATTCCAGTTAGACCATATCGCCACCCACTTCCGCGGGCATCCCCGAGCCACATACACCGTCTTCTCCTGAACCATGCTCCAGTCCAAGTGGTGGTCTCACTCTTGAGGGCCGTGACTAGGGTGCTCATTATTTCTGGGAGTTTTTCCAAGGACCGCAGTATTGGGGAGCACCCGCAGTCGGTTGGTATTACCTGTACGTCTGTGTGTGCCTGAGCTCTGCGTACCAGGGAGTTTAAATGATTCAGTTTCGAATCCACTCAGAAATCAGGCTGGCGACTAATTGTAGTATATTTATTTGAGTGTCTAATTTATCTGCGTGCATTATGGCAGCATTTGCCATCGAGATTAAAGCTTCATTAATCAGAGCAAGATGGGTTTCTACTTTTTTTGCGGCTCTGAGCCAGTTTCCATTCCTGTTTTGAGTGAGGCAGCTGCCTTGTGTCATTTATGCTTAGTCGGATTAGGTCTGAAACTCGCTCAGACCTCTCTTTTAATAGGAGGTTCCCTTCCCCAATCTCAAAGGGCTTAAAAGGAAAAGCCAGGGGGTCCAACTGAGGTTTCAAAGATGGACAGTTATCCGTGGGGACCGTGATGTGTCGAGCTGAAGAAGGTAGATCCTTACCTATGTCACTCTCCTGTTCCATGGGGCCACTGTCTATATCTGTGGACCCCAATATGCTGATTCCTGAATGAGACCAGCTGAGATCAGTTGCATTTTCTTTTACTTGTGGTTGTACGCTGTTGCCCTTAACTATAATAGAATCTGGTGAAAGCGGAAAAATCAGTGAGGGGCTTTGATTCAAAATATCATATTTTTCAGTACATACTAATGTATTAGCAATGATTTCGTTGATTTTGGTGCTAACTGTATAGCAAGAGATTTCTACTGTCTTACCACGATTACTGGAGTTGCCTCTTTTAGGCAATTGTTGGAAATAGTTTTGGATGTCGTTGCTTTTGGGGCTGTTGCTCCTGCTAGATGCATTACTATTACTGTTGTTATTGTCAGTTGTGGCGTACTTACTCAGATTTTGAGCTGTATGTATGTTTGTATTTTTTATTAGTTGTGAAGGAGAGTTTGATTGCTTTTCTCCCAGTTGTTGCCCATCCTGTAAGGTCAAACCATTTCTTACACTGGCTTCGCCAGGGGGATACAACATCTTAGCCTTTTGGCATCTTGCAGATTGGTGAGGGAGGTAATTGGCCTGGGGCTGGGTCAAACCTGCATTCCTTGACCGCATGGTTAATCCCTGGTCCTGATACTGATCCTTGGGCCTTGATCAATGGTGCAATTCCTCTTGGTGGACATAAGAGGGTGCCAAGGCAGGAGGTGAGGGGGCTGGGGTCGGAAAGCGGGAGGGAAGCGGCGACGGGTGAAGAGGGCGGGGGGGGGAGAAGCCCAACACCTTTCGCCCCCTCTCACCGTCTTCCAACAACTCCGACCACTCTGCCCACCACTGGCCCTTTACCTCGCTGTCGCACTCTGCCCCACACCTTGCTGTCATACAAAAAGTGCAGTGTAGTATCAGCCCCCAGGTCTCCCTGGCCTGGGAGGGGCCCCCTCAATGTCTCAAGGCCTCTGTGGGGAAGTGTAGGAGTAGACGTATAGACCGCTAAGACTTCACATATCCAATTGGCAGCCGGGCAGCAGGGTGAGAAGGTGGATATGAGTGCCGGGGGAACTTGAGCAAGGAGCGGAGAGCAAAAAGGAGTAAGGGGCAGAGGGAGCGAGGGAGAGTGGACGAGCAATAATGCTGCCACCACACTGACTGAACGCAACTCTGCTTAACTCACCCCGTGCTCCGTGCTCCCGGCTCGACCAGGCTCTCTCAGTCTCGGACCCCTGGCTCAGGCTCGTTCCGGGCTTTAGGCACCTGGCGGCGAGCTACAGCAGCAGCAAATTTGGCCCCCGATTCTTGACCGTGTCCAGGTCCCTGTTCAGTACAGACCAGACCAGCCAGCTCAGCCCAGCCGAGAATGGACCCTCTGTTGGCTCAAGGGGACAGTGGCAGGTGGCAAGCTCTGCAGGGTAGGCTCCTCCTCCTGCTTGTCTTCCTTGACAATTTTTTTGGGGCGTCAATCTCAGTCAATCTCAGATCCGATTATGCAATAGAGAAGAGGGGCTCAACTCATTCGCCCCCCGTCTAAATGCTCCATTGTCTCTATTGACTCCTGCCACCAACCCTGCTGAAGCCGTTAAAGCCGTTGAAGCTGTATTTTGTAGCCTCCTGTAGCTCCTGCCAGCTCCGGTGCTGCAGTGACACTTGCAGCTTCAGCCGCGTTGGTGACGTGGCTCGTGGCTCCTGCCGCGTTGAGGTACCCCTTACAGCTTGGGAGGGGCAGCTTGCGGGTGTTGGAGAGACGGTGCGGGCCCCAATGCAGGGAGTTCGGCGTGTAGGCAGCCCGGGTGGTTAGGGCGTTTTCCGAGCATTTTCGAAGCGGAGCAGTTTCCTCAGCGTCTCGCACTCCCGCTCCTGCTCTGCTTCTGCTGCTTCTGGCTACGGTTACGGTTCGTCCGAAAAGCAGGAGCTTACTGATTTGACGAATATTTAGAAAATTAACCTTTACCATTGAATTCGAAGTTAGCTCTTTCGCAGTGCTTCAAGTTAACAACTAAAGGTCCATACGAGCAGTGGTGTATTGTATTTGATGATTTTACCAAGAGATGGATATTCAAATACCCATGCTTCAACAAATAGTAATGATCGAAGGATGGTTTGTCACTGAAGTGTACGGGGGCTAGAATACCCTAGAAGAAGTCTGGAGTCACCCAAGCTCAGAGCACACCCTTAAAATCTATGGCTCAGTTTAGAGGGATGGCCCTGTAATAGCAGGTTTGAAGGAGTTCTGTGTAGCCTGAAGAATGAGTATTAATAAGGTTGTGTGTCGAGACTGTGCATGTCAAGCTAGCAGTGTTGTGTCATAAATGTGTGTCTTGCGGTGTGATGATGCTTTTAGGTTTATTTTACAGACACATATGCGCAAATTATTGAGCAGTTGAAGTTGCTGGTAGATCCTGTTGCACAAAGGAGAAACTGCATTAGTTAAGGTGATTTCTCGCTGGCTGCGATTTTATAGATGTGTTTGTTAATGATGGAAAACATTATTTCCCCTTGTCACCTTTTATGTGTGCTCACTTTGATTTTCTTTAGTGAAACAGACAAGAACTGTGTGGTAAAAGAGCTTGCTTTAATGTTTTAAGAGAGCTTGTGTGTACAGACACGCTGTAAAGGAGGGTGAACCACTATAAGGTTTGAGAGCTGCATCATAGTGTGCCGCGCTGGTATTGGACAGTTGGTGCAGGTGCCCTGTTGCTATTGGTTGTTACATCATAAACTGTTATGATGTGCTTGGTCAGGACAGGCAGAACTGCGTAGCGATTGGGTATACGATCACCAAGAAAGAAGGGCCATTACGATTCCCATGGTATGTGACATTCAATCCATGATTAATTGAACATCTAAGATGTATAATATATGTTATGAAGCCTCCACCTAGACCTGTCCATTACAAGTCTTTGAATGCGTGAGAGCAGGCTGCTAATGTGAAAGACAAGGAGAAGTATCAGAAGAGAGCTAATAAAACTGTTCGCAGTTACATGCTAAAGGGGAGGATACAGAACAGCAAATGTGGAGAAGGGAACGAATCAAGGGAGCTAGGATGTACCTCATAATGAGAAATGCGAAACCTAAGAACCAGAAAGCCCTAGGAGAGAGAAAAAGATGCGGAGAAACTAGCCAAATAAATTATGGATAGTGACTGCAGTGATGATTTTTTAAATTACCTATTGTCATCTCATCCCCTGCCTTACAATGCTGCCTTGCCTTCGAATGGCGATGGAGCCACTGGTAGCGGTATGGTTTCTGCAGCCCCTGTCAGCCCTAAATGGACTTGGGATGGAAGATTCTCTCAAACCTTGAAGTAGCCACTGTGCCTGATTCGTCTGCTGTGCTGGAAATATCAAATATGTGCCTACTGTACCTGTATTTGGGCCACCACCAATTATGTTGCCCACACAATCCTTAGTAGTCCTAGCAATAACTGTTCTGCTGATTAGTGCTCACATGCCCACAATGCTAGGGCAGTGGGAGGAGTGCCTATGTTTAAGTTTACCCCTACTAATCAGAATTCCCAAATCACCCTTTGAAGTCTACCTCAAAATGTTCAGAGTATTTAACCTGTATGGAGATCAGTCTTCCCTCCCCTGACCCATGACCCACCCTTCTTTATTAGATCTCCTGATAGTGATGAGTCTGTAAATGAAAGTGATGAACTTCCTTCCCCTCTAGATGAGAGACGCTTAGATGTTACTAGATTGCAAATAGAATTAGACTAGCTGATTTGGGGTAATCTTGAACCTTCCCCACAGAGATAAATATTAAAAGAAGGAACTCATGTATGTATGTAAAGACATTACTCGCTGTGCAGTTCAAGCACATGACATGTTTGCTAAATTCGCAGATTCATATGCCATAAATATCCACCGAATTAAGGATTATATATATGTAGCTTTCATGCGGCATAGCATGCCACCTTGCTGCTCTGCGCTGCATGAAAGGGAAAGCCCAAGTATGTGCCTTATTTAACATGATAGGACACATTCTGCCCTTTCCTTGAGCTGGCGTCCTCTAGACTGCCTAGCGCCTATGCAGGCACCCTTGTGATGTGGTGCATGGGTGCCTGCTTTGAAGATGGGATTGTGTTTGTGTAGGAAGGAGCTTCCTGAACAAAAACAAACCTTTGAAGCTTTTTCCTCTTTCTATGTGTGCTGCAGAATACAGCACTGATATAAAGAGGAAAAACTGAGGAGAAATAAACATATTTCTCCTCATTAGGCCTCCCCTGGAGAGATGTAGCATTTTAACGCATTTCCAGGGGGAATGCATGATCACACCCACGCTCCATCCATGGAAAGCCTACCGGGGGCAGAGTAATTTAATACAGTGATTTACTCTGCATTGCATCACTCTGGATTTATCAAGCCAGGCAGGGCCATGCAAGGATGCCTTGCAAGGCTTGATGAATCTGACGTAGTGTAGGAAAGCAGGAGCTGCTTCTGATGGTTTCCCCCACTTTTTGCCTGATGTTACACTGTTTTTGACTAGTCTGACTGTGATGCTGCTTATCAGTACCCCAGTCTATCTGCTTTCTCCCTAAAATGTAATGACATGTACTGAGGTACACTCCAGATTGGATACTGGGGTACCCTTATAAGTCCCTACTATATGGTACACATGTACCGAGGGCGCAGCTACCCCAGAGGCCTCCCATGGGCTGAAGCATCTATCATGCCACCCATGAGAGGCCATGCAAAATGGAATTAAAGGTCTGCAATTGCAGCCTGTGTAAACTGGTGCTTACACCACTTACTTTAAAGATAGGTTTACTATACCTGTAGGTCACTACACTTAAAACGTATGTCCCGCCTATAGCAGGCCGTGAAAATCCTGAAGGCAGGATGCTGGGTTTTACGTGAGAGGGTGTCCCTGCATGAGCAGAGTCCCTCTGCCACCTTCAGAGACCATTTTCCTGGGTTGTCTGTGACACTGCCAGACATATAGGTGGAGGTGCATTATAACCTTGCGGTAAATGCTATCTTGAAAATGGCTGAAACAAAACATATTGTGTTTGGTATCAAACACCTTGGAATCATACCTCCACACTGGTAACCGGTGTGTAAGGTATGATTCCACCCTTCTGTAGCAAGATTTGTGGGTGCACTGGTCTTTCGGGTACCGGCCTTCTCGACCCGGGCAGCCCAAAATAATTGCTGCCGACCAGAGACACATTTCTGCCCTCCTGCTGCTGAGCAACTATAAAGCAGGGGAAGGAAGGACAATAGGCACCCTGTCACAGGGAGGTGTGACCACTTCCTAGACAGAATTTAGTGTATTGGGGCTGGGTGGGTGCACTTCCAAAGTGCCCGAAAGTCTGCACAAGGGGCACATTTGGTGTCCCTGTGCATAGTCCAGCTCAAAGTAGTACTGGGAGGTGTTGGCTCCTGCTCTGGCACAAAACTGGAAAAAGGACATGGGAGTATCCTCCCCACTGTCCTGACCCTCCCCTGGAAGGGTCCCCTGAATCTGTCCAACCCTGTCCTGTGGGTGCAAAAGGGCTTAGCTGGCTGTAGGACCCTAGATTCAACGTGGACAAGATTCTGATAAAAAAAATCAGTGACCTTGAATCGTCTGTACACACTGGACTTCGCTGGACTTCGACTGGGCCCGACTTCATCTCCCTCTCTGTCCAAAGCATTGTCTGTGCCCGAGCACCATACAGGTTCTGTGCAGGACCTGTGGAGCATCTCGGGCAACTTAAGGATTACCCTTGGGGTGAAGGATTCACTCCCCTGTATTTGCAGGCCTGTAACAACATTGACCAGTCTATTGATCCTGAGCTCTTGCAGACTCTGAAGGCTCCACCAACACAGGAGGTGAGTTCCTATATATCTTCAGGCCAAGCTGCCCTCTTACCAAGTTTGAGGCCAGTATCCCTCATGGGGACTGCATAACGTGAACCCATTGTGCAGCACGTACATTTGGAAGTGCATATGCCTGTTGGTTTTCCCCAACTTTGTGCCATGGTCTTTTGATAGCCTCAACCTCTGTGCACATTTCATACAAAGGACTCTGACCTCCTCACACTCCGTGCCCTGCAAGTTGATACTTTGTGAAACTGCTCAAGGTCCCCCCGCGACTCCTGTGCCTTTGGCCTGTGGATACATTTGAGTGAAAACACTGGTTTTCTTGGGCTCCCCTGGTTGCTCCAGGCCTGCCCTGACTCCCCTTCCTGTGGTGAGTCCTCTGGTCCTTGCTGGGCCAGGCAGTGATCTTCTAGAGTCTTCTTTGTGGGTGCCCGTTGCCAAGGCTTGTTGGTGCTCCTGCCGGACACCAACCCCTCAGCACTCGACATCCTTTGTGGGACAGCTCGTATCCGGCTCCTGTTTGTCTTCGATGTCTCCTGGTCCCCGTGGCTGCAGATTCAAGGTCTCCTTCTTTGCACCTGAAGCACCCAGCATTGTTGGGCAGTCGTGTACCGAGCCCCTGGTCACTCCTGAGTGACTCAGACCCTGTCCCCTCAGCTTTCAGGTTCCTTCCTTCAAGAATCCACATGTGGGTTCCACCGGACACTTTTCTTCTTTCCAGTAGTGGCATTTCTTTGAAAGCTCCCATTGAGAACGAGAGTAGTTTCAGACGCCACTTCGACCCTATGCACCTGGCTTCCCTCGGATTGGTAACTCTGGGACTTCAGTATCCATAGGTGGGGTCACTCTTCAACCTTCTATGTTCCAAAGGGTTTCCTTGCAAGTGGAAGGGTCATTAAACACTACAACTGCAACTGCGGCTCTCCCATCGAATTGTACTCAGCACTCAGTCGTGTTCTCACACCGCACCCATCTTCCATGGGATCCCTATTTACTCACCTGGGGTGGTTCCTAAGGGTCCCAGCTAATTCTACAACCTCTAGACAGTGTCTTGGTTCGAATCATGGTTCTTATATTACTATTTTAGTATCTGGGTTTCTTTCCCCCTGGAGCCCACTGTGTATTAGTGCTACTTACGATTGTTTCTGTGCTACAGTATTGTGTGCTTTGTGTTTATCTGCATGTAGCTGATACGGTGAGGTATTTAAAGTGTTATAACAATAATTATATATTCTTATAACTTGTTTTTCTCTTTCATTTAACCAATACAATAAGATTGCATTCTGGTAAAACAAAATGCTTAACATTCCTTCAAGACTAAGCCTGAAGACTGATCTCCACGGCTACCACTTGGATAGCTTTCTAAGGTTATCTTTGACCTCTTAAATCACCAAAAGGTTGTTTGGACTGGTGCAAGGTGGCCACTTTAGTTAGTGAACAGCATATGCCAGGCTAACTTCTCACAATTAGGTTTTGTGTCACCTTTGCCCCTCCTGTGTGGCAAAAAGGTAATGAAACCATTCATGAAAAGGCCTCAAGTCTTTGCAGAAATGTGTCTGCACTCAGTTAGATACTGAGGTAATCATGATTATGAGGCCGCCTGGGATGAAATTGCTGGTGATGGAATTTGTTGGCAGTTTATAGCAATGGAGTGATTAAGATAAGTGGACTAAGAAACAGGAGAAGATGGAAAAGAAAACTGTAGGTGCTTCAGGAGAAGCTGCTTCTGGCCCCCCCAGACAGAGCTACGACTCAGAATGTCCCCCTAAAAGAGATGTATGGAGGAGGATATGTACATGCCCTGTAGTCAAGGTGATCTCAATATCTTCACAAACCAATTCTCAAAATTAAGGGAAAATCCTGATCAGTAGTATACCAAAGGTTAACCGCTTGTAAAGTTTTCCATGGTCTTGTAGGATGTTTTGAAATCTCTGTTTGAAATGCTGGTTCCAAGTGATGTGTGGGCTGAATTTAAGGTGTCCATACAATGACCGAGGGTGGCAAGGATGACACAGTATGACCAAATGATAACATTCGTTAAGGGTAAGGTTCCACAGAAGGAGATTCATTGATTGAAAATAACCTGTACAACCCAAGAGGCTAAGAAGTCAGTGCATGCTTATTATGAGTGATTGTTGCATGTGTTGAAGTGCCATAGTGGGATCGACAATCCATAAAAGGGAAATATGAGCAGTTTTTTGTCTCAGTTGGTTCTTGGGGTATGGTCGGACATTAGCATGCATATTCAGCAAAACGTGATATTTTGGCAGAATAAGCTATTAGATGAGATCCTTTGGTATGCAAACTAGTGCAAAGAAAGAGCAGGAAATGAAGTTGAAGTGTTGTAAAGAAACATTTGTGTTTGCCCAATCTAAATAAGGTCAGAAGGGGTTAAGAATGTGGGAACTGTTGGTGTTATGCTAGGCACAGGATACCTATCTGGAAGGCAAATAATGTATGGAAGAAGTGGTGGGTCACAAGGAAGAATTCATGCTGGTACTACTGATCCAAATATAATGATTGATATGGTGATGCTAAAGAGTTCTAAGCCATGTCATTATTGTAATAAATTGGACCATTGAAAGTGTTAGTATTCCTTTAATGCCAATAAGAGGTTAAGTGCCAATCAGGTGCAAAATGCAAAAGCAAATGCAGAATGTTAACTCAGTGCACATGCCGAATACTCCAATGCAGAGAATGCAAAAACCTTATATGCCTTGAGCCCCAATGATGCAAGCTCCCCAAGCTCCAATGCCACAACAAAATATGGAAAACCGTAGGTTCAACCAAACCCTAAGGCAATGAGCCAATTCAAAAGCCCTTTTCAAACTGAAACTTTTTTCATAATTCACTGTTTTTGAGTCTTCAGAGGGCTATGGCTCTTACAGTCACAATGACAGTGTCATAGTATGGAGAAATATTGCACACTTGGATCAGTCAGTCTTGGTGATAGACCAGAGTGGTCCAATCGTAGAAGGTGAGCTGAATGTTCATCAAGTGTCCTTTCTTTTTGACACTGGTGCCACCAGTTCCACTGTGAGAACAGCAAAAGTACAGATCCAAGTTGTGGGAATTGCCAATAAATATAATACTAACATTGTTTTGCAAAAACTACCTGTAAAGATAGGGACTTTTGAAGAAGTCCATCAATTTCGAATATACGACTCTAATCCTGTAAACCTTCTAGGCCGAAATTTATTGTGCAAGTTGAATTGTACTATATACTGCACACCAGATTGTTTTGAGTTGCAGACCCATGATGAAGACGTTGATTTCAAACTGGCCAGGCAAGGGTCAGGTGACAGACTGTATCTCTTAATGACTGTTGAAGATTGACCCTTAGATCTTATATGAGGCTGTGTGATTTACTGTTGTTGATTTGTGTCAAACTTTATTCTCTGTTCCTCTTTTCCCTTAGATTCCAAATAGGGTTTTGGCATTGTGCGAGTTCCTCAGGGCTATAAAGAAAGCAGCTCAATTTTCAACAAGATCCTAAAGAAAAATCTTGAGTCCCTAATTATGCCTCACAATTTGGTTATTGTGCAATATATTGACAACCTTTTGGTTGCATCAGATTCACAAGAAGACTTTAGGCAGGATTTGTTGAACCACTTGGCTGGAAATGGGAACAAGGTTTCTCCAAGTGAACTACAATATTGGCAAAATACAGCCCCATACGTGGGCCCTAATGTTGAGAAGGGTGTGTGGAAGGTTTAGCAAGAAAGGATATATACCATTCTAAAAAAATATCAACCTACCATGCTATGAAAAATTATGACTTTTTTGGGGATAGTGGGCTACTATAGACAGTGTGTACCCAACTTTTCCCTACTGGCAAAAAACACTACGAAGCTGACCCACACAGTGCATACCTGGGAATGCCGGATTACAATAACACTTTTACACTCTTCTGCAGTAAGAATGAGGACAGCCCTTTCTTAGTGCTTACACAAATGCATAGAGATGCCTGAACACCTGTTGCACATTTTTCTGCAACCCTCGACCCTGTAGATGGAGGACTGCACAGCTTTTTTAAGGCTGTTGCAAATGTGGATGTCACTATTCTCTCACACAGTGGTGGTCCCTGCGATCCTGATGTCCTCCCCAGCCAACCTGTTGATCTGACGATTAGGAACCTGGAACCTCTCACATGTTTAGCAAATCGTATCTACGCCCAGAAGCGTCAGGTGGAGGCGAACCTGCACGTGAACCAGGCTTCTGTTGTTGCTGCTGCTATATCCTTTTCCAAGCCTCTTTAGGAAAGACTGGACCACCCTCTTTTTCATGGGAGGGGTATACTTTGTGCCCGTGTAAATGGTCAAATCTCCAAGCAATTGCGACCTAAAGAGGTATACACATATGCAATAATAATCAGCAACTGTTGTTGCTGATCCACTTCTGCCACCGCCACTAGGCTGTGACGTACTTGTAAACAAACTACCTCACCTTTAATGTTGGCCAGAATCATATCCGAGAGAATAGGGAACATTCCCACTAACTTCATCCCCAAATCCAGCCCAGTGTACACCCTGTACTTTTTTCAGAACGCTCAGTAAAACGTACATGGAGGGGGTGCCATGGCACAGAGTATACACAGAAATAAACACCGTTCCCAAGGTGTTGCAGTCAGCTAAAGCAGGAATCAGACCACTCTGCAAACTCATTGTAAGGATCCTGTGTTTTTCAGCAGCCAGCACAAATGGCAAATCAATGCTGTTTTTAGGCTGTTTGAGCTAATCAATATGGGACTAATGAACAGACTACTGCCGTGTCCTGGTGAGTCAAGAAAGCTGTAAAAGCTGAGAATTTATGTACTGCAATAACGACCGGTTGTGCCATGTTTATATGTATAGGAAGAAAGAAAGAAAGACAACAGTAGTGCAAAATAGGGTAAGGAAAAACCTTTTAAATTTCAAGGTTGAAAAACCTATAAATATACAAATATAGGAGGCTAAGCCCCCCCACCACATACTACTCCCGGAACTGAGTAGAGATTATTGTAGACAAGCACAAGAGCTTCTCAGGGGTCTCGTGAATAAGTACCGGACAAAACGTTGGGAGCCATGTTGCAGGGATTCTGACCAAAAACAAAACTATGTGCAGGATTGTAGGACCTTGGTGTATAGTGACTGAATCATTCTAAAACCTTAGTACCCATAAACCCAGTACCAACTAGCTATAGTGTCTCACTTGCTCTCCTACTCACTCAAAGAGAAACAAAGGATTAGACACCCCAGAACACAACACTCCCAGATCTTTCAGGAATTGCATAACAAGACACAACCTTTTGCCCTCACTCTTGTACTTGTCCATAATAAGAACTGACAGAGACACGAAACAGTTTTACATATTCATTTTAACTAACGTGCCCTATCATGCAGTATACGTGCCACAAGCAGCAGGAAAATGAACAGTACAAATACAGTCACATAGTAACTAGTCCATGTATCATGAAAGCAGAAATCATAATGGAAAAGACAATGGAGCCTAACCTCCCTCCCCTTGCTAAGAGGCAATATTATTATATTTTAGAAGATCTTTGTGCTTTGTTAGCAGAACCCATACCTTAGCCTATAGATGGTTGGTCTACATCATAGGTGCTGTCTCACTCTTCACACTGGAAAGGCACCTCTCCAAGTGTGTGCTACCTATTGGTGTATTCTAATAAGACCAAAGTATGTTGTCCAAACAACAGCTGCATCAACATGTTTTGTCTAAGGGCTAAGGCCTGGCCAGAACATAATATCAAGGGGCATTGTTGTTTGACCTTGCACATAATATTCAGGCAAAATCCCAGAAACATGCAGAGAGTGAACACAGCAATTAGTTCTCATGTGAAAACAGCCTTGGAAATTATTACAAAAAATAAAGACATGTAGTAATGTGCACAAAGCAGCAGGAAAACTGCAGCGTGTTCATGCTAACTTAGTGAAAATGACAAAGTCCCTATGGGCCAAGTGACAATAAAATGTTTTTCCGTTTTTTACATATACCATGTGTTTAGACACAGGTTTTAGGACAATGTTTTTATGCTTTTTAGCAAGCTTATAGTGGGTGTTATGTTTCCTAACCCAGGCCTAAGTAGCAAAGCACCTTTTACCTACATTTGTCCTTCCTTAGGGGCTGATTAGGATGGCCGTGAATACGCATCCTCCGGGCCGGCAGAAGCCACCGCTGGCCTGGAGGATGCAGATTCACCGCCGCGGCCACAGACATCACCCACCGCCAGATTAGGATAGCGGTTGGATTGGGGTGGGACCAGCGGCGGACAGCAGGTCCGTCCGCCGCTGATTCGCTTGGTGTAGAGGGCTATTTGCTGGCGGTGTCTGCAAGACACTGTCAGCCAAATTAGGATGTGCATTGACACATGCTTTTCCACGGCGGCTTTTCTGCCATGGAAAAGCATGTGGTCTTTGGTGTTTGGGGGTCCGTTGCGGGCCCCCAGGGTTTCGGGGGGTGGGGAGTGCACATGGGGGGTACCTATGGTACCCCCCAGCATTTACATGCACAAAGCGGCAGGCACCGCGTTATAGGGTTCCTTGTTAGTCAAAGAAAGGTTTATTGTTATGAATTAGACTGTTAGTGAGACCTGACAAGACAAACGCTGGCAGCAAATGTGGCGGAATGACCGTGAAAGGAGCCCGCTATACCCGACATAATAGGAAGATGCAACTCTCAAGGACAAGTAGATATGCACCTAATTGTGTGAGTATGTAAATATAGGGAGTTTACCAGCTCCCGGCAAACACTGCCATGGGATTTTCTCCAGACTGTGAGACTGAGATATGAATGTGGAACTCTGGAAATTTCAATTGTCTTTAACGTTAGTGTTCCATAGTTGTAGTTGGGACAGATTTTACCTTGCCTGAGGAGAAAGCAGACCCCTTTGTTGGGTTTCCTCTGAGTGAAAAGCTTCATGCTAGATACTCTTTTATTTCCTCTGAACTTCAACTGAGGTTCACAGAATGTTCATACCCTTTTCCCTTCCACTTTAGAAATACCTGGCTCTTTTACAATACCTAATTTAGACAGTGAGTTTCTTTATGGAGCACATATTTTATATATTTTGCATTCTTTACATATTTTTAATATTTTGTATTTCCTAATACTTATATTTAGAATGCCTGAGCACTTGAATAATATGGCTGTATTAAAATATTTTCTTAACCATTGCCAACTTACTGATTTGACTAATATTTAGAAAATAAACCTTTACCATTGAATTGAATCCTCTCTGATGTTATTGTGAAACCACAATGGTTTCACTGTATTGAAAAGTATTTTCAATGTTAGCTCCTTTGCAGTGCTTCAAGTTAACAACCAAAGGTACATACGACCAGTGGTGGATTCTATTTTATGATTGTACAAGAGATGGATATTCAATTACCCATGCTTCATCAAATAATAATGATCAAAGGATGTTTTTTCACTGAAGTGTAGGGGGGCTAGAATACCCTAGAAGAGGTCTGGAGTCACCCAAGCTCAAACCAAACCCTTAATATCTATGGCCCAGTTTAGAGGGATGACAGCGTAATAGCAGGTTTGAAGGAGTTCTGATTAGCCTGAAGAATGAGGATCAATAGGGTTGTGTGTCGAGACTGTGCATGTCAAGCTGGCAGTGTTGTGTCATAAATGTGTGTCTTGCGATGTGATGATGCTTTTAGGTTTATTGCATAGACACATATGTGCATATTATTGAGCAGTTGAAGTTGCTGGTAGATCCTGTTGCACAAAGGATAAACTACATTAGTTAAGGTGATTTCTCGCTGGCTGAGATTTTATAGAAGTGTTTGTTAATGATGGAAAACATTATTTCCCCTTGTCACCTTTTATGAGTTTTCACTTTGATTTTCTTTAGTGAAACAGACAAGAACTGTGTAGTAAAAGAGTTAGCTTTGATGTTTTGAGAGAGCTTGAGTGTACAGAAACGCTGTAAGGGAGGGTGAACCACTATAAGGTTTGAGAGTTGCATTATAGAGTGCCGCGCTGGTATTGGACAATTGGTGCAGGTGCCACGCTGCTATTGGTTGTTACATCATAAACTGTTATGATGTGATTGGTCAGGACAGGCAGAACTGTGCAGTAATTGGGAATGTGCATTTGGCTTAACCAGTGGCATACGATCACCAAGAAAGAAGGGCCATTATGAAACCCATGGTATGTGACATTCAATCTATGATTAATTAAACATCTGAGATGTCTATTATATGTTATGAAGCCTCCACCTAGACCTGTCCATTACAAGACTTTGAATGCTTGAGAGCAGGCTGCTCAAGTGAAAGACAAGGAGAAGTATCAGAAGAGATCTAATAAAACTGTTTGCAGTTACCTGGATGCTAAATAGGAGGATACAGAACAGCAAATGTGGAGAAGGTAACCAATCAAGGGAGCTAGTATGTACCTCATAATGAGAAATGCGAACCCTAAGAACCAGAAAGACCTAGGAGAGAGAGAAACATGCGGAGAAACCAGACAAATAACTAATGGATAGTGACTGCAGTGATGATTTTTTAATTGACGTATTGGCATCTCATCCCCAGCCTTACAATGCTGCCTCGTCTTCAAATGGTGATGCAGCCACTGGTAGAGGTATGGTTTCTACAAACCCTATCAGCCCTAAAGTGACACAGGTTGGAGGATCCTCTCAAACCTTTGAAGTAGCCACTTTGCCTCATTTGTCTGCTGTGCTGGACATATATCAGTTATCATTGTGCCTGCTGTACCTGTATTTGGGCCACCAACAATTAAGTTGCCCACGCAATCCTTAGAAGTCCTTGCAACAACTGCTCTATTGATTAGTGCTCACATGCCCACAAGGCTAGGGCAGTGGGAGGAGTGCTTATCGCTATGTTTACCCCTACTAATCAGAATTCCCAAATCACCCTTTGAAGTCCACCTCAAAAAGTTCAGAGTATTAAACCTGTACGAAGGTTAGTCTTCCCGGCCCTGACCCACACCCACCCTTCTTTAGCAGATCTTCAGATAGTGGTGAGTCTGTAAAGGAAAGTGATGAACATCCTTCCCCTCAAGATGAGAGATGCTTAGATGTTACTAGACTGCAAATAGAATTAGACTAGCTTATTTTGGGTAATCTTGACCCTTTCCCACATAGGTAAATATTAGAAGAAGGAACTCATGTATGTATGTAAAGAAATTACTCGCTGTGCAGCTCAAGCACAGGACATGTTCGCTGAATTAGCAGAATCATATGCCATAAATATCCACGGAATTAAGGATTATATTTATGTAACTTTCACGCGGCATAGCAAGCCACCTTGCTGCTCTACGCTGCGTGAAAGAAAAAGGAAAATAATGTGCCTTATTTAACATATTAGGACACATCCCTCTTTTTCCTTGAGCTGGCGCCCTCTACCTAGCGCCAATGCAGGCACCCTTGTGATGTGGTGCATGGGTGCATGCTTTGCAGATGGGATTGTGTTTGGGTAGGAAGGAGCTTCCTGAACAAAAACAATCCTCTGAAGCTTTTTCCTCTTTCAATGTGTGCTGCAGCATACAGCACTGATAGAAAGAGGAAAAACCGGGGAAAAAATAAACATATTTCTTCTACTTAGGCCTCCCCTGGAGAGGTGTAGCATTTTAACGCATTTCCATGGTTACCAGTGTTGGTAAATCTAGGAATTTGTCAAAAACCAAGGGGGAATGCATGATAACACCAACGCTCCATCCAGGAAAGCCTACCTGGGGCAGAGTAATGTAATGCAGTGATTTGCTCTGCGTTGCGTCACTCTGGATTTAGCAAGTCAGGCAGGGCCATGCAAGGTTGCCTTGCAAGTAGGGGTGGGTGTAGTTCGCGAAGTATCAGTACCCGTAGCTACACACAGTGCACTTCGCACTACGCGAGCTATGCGTAGCACTACGCAAACTGCGTAGTAGCATGTTCGCACTGTGCAAGATGTTGTTTTTAATGTTTGCACAGTGCGCACAAGCATCCGGCACTGTGCAATCATTGAAAACGGCATCTTGCACATTGCAAGCTGTACTTTTCTGCCGCTGGAGTATGGTGTGTACCCCTGCGATCATGAGGTGTACGCACCGTACCCCATGTACGATGGGTGTATGCACCGTACCCCATGTACGATGGGTGTATGCTCCGTACTCCATGTACGATGGGTGTACGCACCATACCCCATGTATGATGGATGTACGCACCGTACCCATGTACGATGGGTCTACGCACCGTACCCCATGTACGATGCGATCATGGGGGGTACGGACCGTACGGTGTGTATGTGTTTGTATGCTTTTCCGTACGACTCGCCCTTACCTGACGTGGACCCTGCGAATCGCGTCCTCATACCCCGGTCCGGATCGTGCTCGTCGGGTCGTACGGCATGTGTACGAGTGGTACGGCATGTGTACGAGTCGTACGGTTTAACGGTTTCAGTCTTGCAATACGTACGGATCGCAACGATTCGGACGGATGCATGGAATACAGATCGTACTACGCGACTCGGTCGGACGGGTACGATTTGTACAGAGAGGGCTCCGGATACAAATCGTACAGACGTTTTTTTTCCCGAATCGGAATCACCCCTTGGTGTCCCTGTGCATAGTCCAGCTCAAAGCAGTTTTGGGAGGTATTGGCTCCTGCTCTGGCACAAAACTGTAGAAAGGATATGGGAGTATCCCCCCACTGTCCTGACCCTCCCCTGGGAGGGTCCAGTGAATCTGTCTTCTGTGGGTGTAAAAGGGCTTACCTGGCTCTAGGACCATAGATTCGACGTGGACAAGATTCTGATCAAGAAACCGCAGACCTTTAATCGTCTGGACACTCTGGAATTCGCTGGACTTTGACTGGGCCCGACTTTGCCTCCTTCTCCATCCAAAGCATTGTCTGTGCCCGTGCACCATACAGTTTATGTGCAGGACCTGTGGAGCATCAAGGACAACTGAAGGACCTTCCTTGGGGTAAAGTAGTCACTCCCCTACATTTGCCCGCCCCGTAACGCAACTGACCAGTCTGCTGATCCTGAGCTCTTGCAGAATCTGAAGGCTCCAGCAACACAGGACGTGAGTTCCTACTGTTCCTGAGGCCAAGCTGCCCTCTAAACAAGTATCCCTCATGGGGACTGCATAACCCGAACCCGTTGTACACCACATATGTTTGCAAGTGCATATGCCTGTTGTTGTTCCCCAACTTTGTGCCATGGGCTTTTGATAGCCCCAACCTCTGTGCACATTTCATACAAAGGACTTTGGCCTCCTCACACTCTATGCCCTGCAAGCTGATACTTTGTGAAACTGCTTGAGGTCCCACCGTATTTCCGGTGCCTTTGGCCTGTGGGTTCATTTGAGGGACAACACTGGTTTTCTTGGGCTCCCCTGGTTGCTCCAGGCCTGCCCTGACTCTCCTTCTTGTGGTGAGTGCTTTGGTCCTTGCTGGGCCAGGCTGTGACCTTCTTTGATCTTCTTTGTGGGTTGCCGTTGCCAAGGCTTGTTGGTGCTCCTGCCGGACACCAACCACTCAGCACTCAACATCCTTTGTGGGACAGCTTGTATCCAGCTCCTGTTTGTCTTCAATGTCTCCTGGTCCCCGTGGCTGCGGAGTCAATGTCTCCTTCTTCACACCTGAAGCACCCAACAACATTGGGCAGTAGTGTACCTAGCCTCTGGTCACTCCTGAGTGACCCAGACTCTCTCCCCTCTGCTTTCAGGTTCCTTCTTTCAAGAATCCACTTGGGGGTTCCACTGGACACTTTTCTTCTTTCTAGTAGTGGCATTTCTTTGACTACTCCCTTTGAGAACGACAGCAGTTTCAGACGCCACTTTGACTCTTTGCACCCGACTTCCCTGGGATAGGTAACTCTGGGACTTCAGTATTCATGGGTGGGGTCACTCTCCAACCTTCTATGTTCAAAAGGGTTTCCTTGCAATCCACTGGGAAGGGTCCTTAAACACTAAAACTGCAATCGCAACTCTCCAATTGAATTGTACGTAACACGCAGTGGTGTTCTCACTGCACCCGTCGTACGTGGGGTCCCTATTTACTCACCTGGGGTGGTTCCTAGGGGTCTGAGTAATTGTACAACCTCTAGACACTTTCTTGGCTCGAATCGTGGTTCTTACATCACTATTTTAGTGTATGGTGTGGTCTCCCCCTGGAGCCCACTGTGTATTAGTGCTACTTACTGGTGCAAGGTGCCCACTTTAATTAGTGGACAGCATATGGCAGGCCAACTTCTCACACTTAGGTTTTGTGTCACCTTTGCTCCTCCTGTGTGGCAAAAGGGTAATGTAACCATTCATGAAAAGTCCCCCAAGTCTTTGCAGACATGTTTCTGCACTCAGTTAGATAATGAGGTTATCCTGAATATGAGGGCATGTGGGATGAAATTGCTGGTGAGGGAATTTGTTGGCAGTTTATAGCAATGGAGTGATTAAGATAAGTGGACTAAGAAACAGGAGAAGAAGAAAATGAAAACTGTAGGTGCTTCAGGAGAAAGGTGAAGCTGCTTCCAGCTCGCCCAGACAGAGCGACGGCTCAGAATTTCCCCTTAAGAGAGATGTATGGAGGAGGATATGTACATTCCCTGTAGTTAGGTGATCTCAACATCTTCGCAAACCAATTCCCAAAATTAAGGGAAAATCCTGAATATTAGTATACCAAAGGTCAACAGCTTGAAAAGATTTCCTTGGTATTGTAGGAGGATTTGAAATCTCTGTTTGAAATGCAGGTTCCAATTGATTTGTGGGCTGATTTAAGGTGTCCATACAGTGACCAAGGGTGGTTGGCATGACAAAGTATGACCAAGTGATAACATTCCTGAAGGGAAAGGTTCCACAGAAGGCGATTCATTGTTTGAAAATAACCTGTTCAACCCTGGAGGCTAAGAAGTCAGTGCATGCTTATTATGAGTGATTGTTGCAGGTTTTCAAGTGCCATAGTTAGATCGACAATGCATAAAAGGGAAATATGAGCAGTTTTTTGTCTCAATTGGTTCTTGGGTTATGGTTGGAGATTATTATGCATATTGAGCAGAACGTGATATTTTGGAAGAATAAGCCATTAGATGAGATCCTTTGGTATGCAAACTAGTGCAAAGAAAGAGCAGGAAATGACGTAGAAGTGGTGTAAAGAAACATTTGTGTTTGCCCAATCTAAATTAGGTCAGAAGGGGTTATGAGTGTGGGAACTGTTGGTGTTATGCAAGGCACAGGATACCCATCTGGAAGGCAAACAATGTACGGAAGAAGTTGTGGGTCACAATGGAGAATTCATGTTGGTCCTACTGATCCAAATACAATGATTGAAATAGCGATGCTAAAGAGTTCTAAGTCACGTCATTATTGTAATAAATTTGGCCATTGAAAGTGTTAGTATTCCTTGAATGCCAATAAGAGGTTAAATACCAATCAGGTGCAACATGCAAATCACAAGCAAATGCAGAATGTTAACTCAGTGCACATGCCGAATACTTCGATACAGAGAATATAAAAACCCAATATGCCTTGATCCCCAAGATGCAAGTTCCCCAAGCTCTGATGCCACAACAAAATATGGTAAACCGTAGGTTCAACCCAAACCAAAGTCAATGAGCTAATTCAAATCCCTTTTCAAACTCAGACTTTTTCCATAATTCCCTGTTTTTGATTCTTCAGAGGCTATGGCTCTTACAGTCACAATGACAGTGACAGCTGACAGACTGTATCTATTAATGACTGTTGAAGATTGACCCCTAGATCTTGTCTGAAGCCGTGTGGTTTACTGTTGTTGATTTGTGTTAAACTTTCTTCTCTGTTCCCTTACATGGGGAAAGCCAATTCCTCTTTTCCCTTAGATTCCAAATAGGGTTTGGCATTGTGCGAGTTCCTCTGGGCTATACAGAAAGCGGCTCAATTCTCAACCAGATCCTAAAGAAAAACCTTGAGTCCCTAATTATGCCTCGCAATTCGGTTATTGTGCAATTTATTGACAAACTTTTGGTTGCATCAAAATCACAAGAAGATGGTAGGCAGGATTTGTTGAACCACATGGCTGGAAATGGACACAAGTGGCCCGATTCACAGAACTAACTTAAGACAAAATCCTAAACTTACTACTTTTGGTATTCACAGAAGGCATTTAGTAGTAGTAAAGTTAGGATTTTGTCTTAAGTTTGACTTTAGACAAACTAAGACAGACTTAAGACAGACTTAAGACAGACTTAAGTTAGGATTCTGTCTTACGTTTGTCTTAAGTCAAACTTAAGACAAAATCCTAACTTTACTACTACTAAATGCCGTCTGTGAATACCAAAAGTAGTAAGCTTAGGATTTTGTCTTAAGATAGTTCTGTGAATCGGCCCCAAGGTTTCTCTAAGTGAATTACAGTATTGCCAACATGAAGTCCCATATGTGTCCATAATATTGAAAAGAGAGAGTGGAAGGTTTAGAAAGAAAGGATATATACCATTCTGAAAACGAATCCACCTACCACGCAATGAAAAGTTATGATGTTTTTGGGGATAATGGGCTACTATAGACAGTAGACACCAAACTTTCCCCTACTAGCAAAAGCCCTACGAAGCTGACCCACGCAGATGTACCTTATCTGCTACCATGGGACAATGATTGTTTAATTGCATACCTTGGAATGCCGGATTACAATAAAACTTTTACACTCTTCTGCAGTAAGAGGGAGGGCAGCACACTCTCAGTGCTTACACAAATGCATGGAGATGCCTGAACACCTGTGGCACATATTTTTGCTACCCTTCACCCTGCAGCTGGAGGACTACACAGCTTTTTTAAGGCTGTTGCAACTGTGGGTGTCACTATCATCTTACAGTGGTGGTCCTTCATTCAGTGGATCTGAACTCAACACCTGATATATAGACTTTAACAAATTATGAGCAAGTTATATTAGCAGCTGAAAACATTACTTAACAGAGGTACTCATTGCTCTATCCTGCTACACTGTTACCATTACCTCAAAATAAAATGATTGACAGGGAGGTTGAGCAGGACTGTGTGAATGCCACGGAATTGTGTACCAAGCTAAGACTTAGTATTAAAGATTAACCCCTCGATGAGTCGGATTATATATTAGATGTAGATGGCTCTTGACTGAGAAAAACTGAGAGCTGCAAACACGGTCTGCACTGTTGAAGGTTTAGTGGAAACATCATGGTTCCAGTATGTAATGTCTGCACAGGTGGCCGAGTTAGCTGCTTTTACAAGAGCCTGCAGTGTTCTCAGACCAACTTAGGGTGATTATTTTCTTGACAGTCAGTATAGCTTTGGGTTCGTCCAATTATGGCCACAAAGGGGTTTTATGAATTCTTCAGGTTCCCCAATAAGAAAGAGGGAATATGTTATGAGGTTGTTAGAGGAGTTATAGATGCCTCAAGAAGTCGCAGTGGTTACATACACAGTGCATAGGAGTGAAAATGAATAGTTAACAGTAGGTCAGCTGAATACTGATGAAGTCACCCGGTACTGTGCTCATTGGCTCTGTTTATTTAACGGGGAATACAGAAATGTATTTGAAAATGAGACCAACTTAAATCTTCCGTTGTCTGTAGTTTATACTTGGGAGGAAGTTAACATGTTGCAAGAGGAGACTCCAGATACCGAACAGCAAGACTGGTTGTGCTAAGAATGAGGATGTGAATTGGATGTTGAAGAATGGAAGACCATTGTTGCCTGATAGCTTTTTGCCCCAATGGCTCGTTTCCAATTCATTCTTGTGACCAATACAGCTGTCAACTGTGGAGGGCTGCCTAACCGGCTTCATGCATCATATACTCAGCAAGTGGGGTGTCTCCTTGATGAGGACCGCCGAAGAAGAGTAGGATTGTTAATCTAGTAGGGATAGGGATGGCTCACAAAGTCTGTTGTATATAAAGCCAACCACATTATATCCCTGAAATCAGTTTTGTAATTTGCACAAGGAGAAACGATAAGGAAAAAACTCTGTTTATTGCTATATCTACTTCATAGTCTGAATGCAGAGAAGTAATGAATATCTATAATCCTGAAATGCGTAGGGTGATAATAGCTGTAATATTAATCTTCGCTATCATAGTATTAATTGCTTTGCTTATAGACTTGGTTTCCCCTTTTCCTTCTGATTCTATTAGGTCCACCCTCAAAACTTCCACACCTATTTCTGCTTTAGAGAGGTTTCAAAATGTAAATGTTAAGCTGCTGCATAACGATGATTTTAAAGCAAATTGTTCCTCAAACACATAATTTGGGGTACTTTCTGAATACATTGATAAACTGGATGCAAAGAATTGCTATGTTTGCACCCGATTGCCTGCTTCAGCAACTGAGAGCATTACATACCACCATATTCCTCTCGCTTAATGGATCATCTGTAGCATTTTACCTAGGGCCTTATTGCGCTTTGGTGGTCCTACAGTGGACTGTGCAATGGGTCGTCAGCTGTAGGACTGGCAAAGCTGCAGTGTGACTGCCCATCAGATTAGGGTTTAAATCCTGGTTCGGTGGGTAGTCCTGCAACCGTCTGATGGTGGGGGTCTGCTAATCTCATAGAAGAGCCTATTATACAGTATGCCGCAGTCAGAGCATCGACTGCACCTTCCACACCATGCAGGAAGAGGAGGTTTGCATATCCAATGGGGCACTACATATGCCTTCCTGCATGCACCCCCAGGTTCAAATCCAGCAGGGCACCCTTTGTTGCCATTCCGCTACCCTTTTCACCGGGTTCACCGCCATGAAAAGGGTGGGGAAATGGCAACTTGGAATATGCTCGGCCATGCCAACTGTAGCACCGCCAGTATATTCTAACCGGTGGAAGACCGCTGGCCTAGCTGGATCTTTGATCTGTGCAGTGCCAGTTCTCGTGGCGGTCCAACCTCCACAGTTATAATTCTGTGGGTGGCCCCCAGTGTGGCAGTTGTCAGGTCGCCATCATTGGTACGGCGGTCCAATGGACCAATGTACTCATAATAAGGGCCTTAGGGCCAGATGTATCAAGCGTTTTCCCGTTCGCAAATGGGCCGATTTGCAGAATCGGGCCATTTACAAGCAGGAAAAAGCCTTTTGGGATGTATAACCCCAAAGGGCATATGCAAAAAAGGGAATCACAATATTTGTGCTGACCTATTTTGTGAATGCATTTAGAAAATCGCAATTTGCGATTCTCTAAAAGCAATGCAGGCAGTGCTTTTCAAATTTTCAAATTGCGACCCTGCTTTAAGGAATCACAATTTACCATGAACTTCAAGTTGGTGGTAAATTGCAAATCCTTCGAAAAATGCACATCTAAGTGTCATGTGGGGCACATACATCCCTTAGGGCATGTATGTGTGCCACATGTGCACACATGCATATTTCACGAGTACAACAGGGTGTCCTTTTGGCACCCTTGAAATTGCATGAGCAATTTGCGAGTACCTATTGCGTACTCGCAAATTGCCCTTGCAATTCCTATTCATTCCTATCGGCCTCTAGGACCATAGAAATGAATGGGAAGCCATTCCTTATTTTAAACTCACAATTTGCGAGTCGCAATTAAGGAATGCATAGGATTCGCAATTTTATTTGCGAATCCAAAATACGTTGCATTTTGCAAGTCCATAATAGTGAATCTGTAAAATTCGCTATCAGGGACTTGCAAAATACAATGTTAATACATATGGCCTTAGTCTTTTATATCAACAGAGCAATTTAAGTATTGCTTCTTAAATTAAGATTTAGTCTTTTCAAAAGTAACAATGTATGAACACTTGAATTCACACACTAATGCCAATGATATGGAAACAATTTGAAGTTTGTTTCGGCCAGTAACCAAGATTGACTTGACCAATAGACAGAATTTGACCTGTTCCATAACTGCAATTGAAAATAATATTTTGATGAATTGGAGGAAAGAAGAACAGTGACTGAGGAGAGAAAAGAAACAGGAAGAGATTGTGGTAAACACAAGTGTACAAAGGAGTAGATTAAACATAGGGAATTGGGAACTCGACCTACATTAACTTTAGATTGGCAACACAGAGGCAAGTTGTGTGTGTATACAGGATAAAATGTGGCACATGATAACTTCATGGAAGAAAGTAAGCGTGAACATATGTTTGAGTTAGTGGGCAATATAGAACAGATTATGTGAGGAAGGATCCTGTTATTCCTTAAATCTATTACGTGTGCGACCCACATGCATATTTTGAATTACCAAGATTTTGAGTTGGTACCTGTAATTTTGTTGTAGTACTTCCAAAGTGCTACCATGTGGAAAAGGTAGACAAGCACAAAAGTGGGTTTCTTTGGTAGGCCAAACAGTTATAGTAGTTCTTCTGAAATAGTTGGAAGTATTTTTGGCACTATGATTCCATCTGTAGGGGTTGTTATAAATGACCTCAAGATTAGAAAGCTTTCCACCATAGTTGATTAATTAGCAACTAGTACTGCTGCATCATTGCTGGCAGTTGATAGTGAAATAATAGCTATTAGACCCATGGTTTTGCAAAATCACCTTGCATTGGATATTTTGCTGGTAAAGAATGGTGGAGTCCGTAAAATGATGAAGGTTCAACAATACTGCATATATATATATAGATAAGAGTGTAGAGATAAAAGTGTTTGTGTAAAGCACCACTTTAAAAAAGGATTTGAAGAAATTAGCAGGTGCATTGGAAATGGATGGAAAGGTATTTGCTGCAGTAGATAATTGGTTTAGTAATATAGCTAGTAGGATTTTAGGCGCTGTATTGATGCCTAATATAGCCATTGCTATTTGATTAATTTTAAGTATGGGTGAAATTTGCGAATTCGCAGTCCGCGAATTCGTGCGAAATTGCAAAAAAAGTCAGCGAGTTCGTGAATTTTCCCGCGAACTCGCGGATTTTTGTGCCATTTGCACAAATATGTGACCACGTGTGCCTGTAACTTTGCCAGCGCGCCAAAAGGCGCCGAGGTCCCTTAAGTGAGCTGGCCATTATAGTGGGGACGGGCGGGAAGATGTTTCATACTCTTAGTGTGTGGTGGATGGGGCCAAACGGGCAGGGCTTCTATGCGAGTCCACATGCATCTTGTTTATAAAGGGTCACAGGAGCTACACGGGGATGGCGCTCGGGAAACTCATGGATGCAAAAATACGTTTGGCATAGGACCCCAGAATCCTTCGGATGTCCAAGATAGCTCTGCTGCGCGTGTTGGTACAAAGCCATTCTGATCCTGCTCAGTGGGTTCAGGCGCATGCAGCTGCTGCTGCTGGACAATGTCCCATCTCATACTAAACTGCCCCGTACAGGCATATGCTGGCGCTGGGCAGTAGGGTGCAGTGGCACGCGGGTCCACGCCTGGTACATGCACATACTGGTGCCAGGGGGGACACGTGTTTATTGGTGCTGTGTAGCAAGTTATGATTTACATTTTGATTGCACCAGACAGTGGTTCCACCTACACGGATCAGGAGCATCCAGGCACCAGACTTCATGGTGCAAGAGCATAATGGTGCTGTGCGGTATGGGTATATATGTTCTGGAGGCAGGGGGACACTTAGCACAATGTGTGCTCACACCCAGAGGGCTCCCAGGCAATTGAGCACGAATTATTTTCACACTGAGAGGGCTCCGGGGCAGTTCAGCAGCACGGGGGCTCACACCCACTGGGCCCCGGGGCAGTTCAGTAGCGCGTGGGCTCATAACCCCTGGGCAGCTCAGCAGCACAGGGGCTCACACCTACAGGGCTCCCGGGCAGTTTAGCAGCGCCACCCTCTGGTTCATCACTGCCACCCTCTGGTTCACCACTGCCACCCTCTCGTTCGTCACTGCCACCCTCTGGTTCGCCACTGCCACCCTCTGGTTCATCACTGTCACCCTCTGGTTCACCATTGCCACCCTCTGGTTCATCACTGCCACCCTCTGGTTCACCACTGCCACCCTCTGGTTCACCACTGCCACCCTCTGGTTCATCACAGCACCCTCTGGTTCACAACTGCACCTTCTGGTTCATCACAGCACCCTCTGGTTAACCACTGTAGATTATGGGGAGAAAGCACACCTGCCCAGCCTCAACCGGGGGCTGGTTAATGTGTTACTGAATTTGAGCTTCAAGTCCGGCACCTGCTTCCTTATCTGTAAGTGCTTCTGGTTGTGGTTTAATTTTTGTGACAGCCTGGAGCATTGTGCCATACTTCTAACTATTCTCTGACCCTGCTTCGAGGGTCAGAGCATGGTCAGAGAATAGTTGCAAGTAGGCAACAACTCTGGAGGCGCCGCTCAGGAAGCACTTACAGGGTTACAGCAGGTGCCCAAGTTGAAGTTAATTTCTTTGTAACCATTTTGTAAATGTTTACAAAGAAATTAGCTTCAACTTGGGCACCTGCAGTAACCCTGTAAGTGCTTCATGTACTTCAGTTTTTGAAAATCCGTCCCGAACCCGATTTAGTGGATTTTTCTGCAATTTCGCGAGATTCGCGGACCGCGAAATTGCAGAAAATCGGCAAATTCCGCTAACAGAACGGATTTTATGCCCATGCTTAATTAATTTGCTTGTTTGCTATGTTCAAAGGGTTCATTTACAATGAAATGAAGGAATTGGTAAACTACAGACACAAGGAGGACGTTTCCGATCTGGTAAAAAAAACATCAGTACGAATCGTATTCGGAGCCCTCTCTGTACGACTTGTACACACGCCGTATGACCCAACGAGTACGATCTGGACCGGGGCATCAGGACGCGATCCGTACGGTCCACTTCAGGTAAGGGTGATTCGTACGGAAAAGCGCACAATCACATACACACCGTACGGTGCGTACCCCCATGATCGCAGGGGTATGCCCCGTACACCCAGGGTACATGGGGTATGGTGCGTACCTCCCATGATCGCAGGGGTAGGCCCCGTACACCCAGCATACATCGGGTATGGTGCGTACCCCTGCGATCATGGGGGGTACGCACCGTACCCCATGTATGCTGGGTATATGGGGCGTACCCCTGCGTTCATGGGGGGTACGCACCGTACCCGGGTGGCGTTCTGTACCTGTTTTGGCACGAACTCTGCTTTTACGGCTGTTTTCAGCTCCCGTAAAAAAAGGGTCGTACGGTCCGTACCCGACACGTATCATACTTGCTGGGTCGTATAAACCAGCCGCGAGCCGTACAGATCTTGCGTACAGCGGGTTCTGACGGAGACTCAAACGGGGATTCGAGTCATTGGGTCTCTGTACGATTCGTACGGAGTCCGGCTCCTGATACGAATCGTACTACGATGTACGTACGCGGGACGTTGCAGGGTACGATTCGTACGGGAAAAACGCTCTGAACTGCTATTCGGAGCGGTTTTTCCTGAATCGGAATCGACCCCTAGATGTTGGAGATGTTGGAGACAGCAGTTTTACAATATGGTCTCAAGAAAGATTAATTTGAATTGTGATGGATATTCTAGTAATCAGAGGGGGGATTAGAGCAGCGTAAATTTAGGCTTCACCTTTACATATAATTTACGTGTATTTATATGTATACTATATATTCAATGTGTGTTTACCTCCATTAACCTGGGTGTTTCACTCTAATGATAAATGTGGCAGGCCATCACATCTGAGCATGGTAAGAAGGCATTTGTATCTGTGATGAGTCAAATGATAGCCAATGTAACCACATGTACTGAATATTTACCTTTAATAATAGTCATTCAATTTGCTTAGGATTAATAATATAGTAATACATTTCTATTTTGAATTTTGAGTTAACCTAGCTCGATGCAGGGCCTTAGCTTTCCAGCATGCTGTTTTTCACTTTCATGCAGGTGTGTTATCGGGTTCCTCGTTTGCTTATGAAAGTTTTAGTGTTATGTATTAGACTGCTAGTGAGGCCTGTGAAGAGAAAAGCTGGCAGCAGACGTGGAGGGATAATGATGAAAGGAGCCTCTTGCACCTGGTTTACTAGGAAGATGCAACTCGCAAGGGCAAGCAGATGTGTACCTAAACAAGTCATGCCTCGAATTTAAGCACTACTGGACCATGGGAGGGAGATAAGAATGTTCTAGAGCCTTCAATTGTGCTTTTTATTAGTGTTTAATAGCTAGTTAGGGCAGATTTTACCTCGATTTATAAGAAAGTTTACCTCTTTGTTGGATTTCCCCTGAGTGGAAAGCTTCATGTTAGATACTCTTTTATTTCCTTTAAACTTCTACTGAGGCTCACAGGATGCTGACAACTTCTTCCCTTGCACTTTAGAAATCCCCAGCTCTTTTTCATTTTATAATTTAGACAGATTGAATTTCCTCACTAGTAAGGTCATAAACGGTGAGGCTTTGAAGCCATCCATCCACTGTTTGGGCGCGTCCACCTCCCCAATGTAAAACTATCTCACACTTGGCAAGCAGAAAAGCCATAGTGCTAAACCTACGGAACGCCTTAGTGACAACATGCACATAACTAAGCATGGGTGGATTTTGCGGATCCACGATTCACGGATTTGCGTATTCACGGATCGTGGATCCGCAAAATCAGCGTATTTGCGGATTAGCGGATTTGCGGATTTGGGGCGGGGCTTCCATGCGAGTGCACATGCCTCTTGTGTGTATAAAAGGTCAGAGACCGATCAGAGCAGTGGATGAAGAAGATACAGAAGCTCCTGGCCACAGGAACAGCACGAGGATTGCGCTTGTGAAAGTCAAGGATGCAAAGGCCTCTGTCCAGCATCACAGCTGATTAGCGATGGTACATTTGGGAAGAGGGTACAGTTGCCCAGCCTTGACAACGCTCACGATTGTTTTTTGGGCCGATGAATGAGTCACTGAATTTAAGCTTCAACTAGGGCACATGCTTAAATGATATCTGTAAGTGCTTCTGGTTGAGGTTTAATTTTTGTGCCAGGACCATCGTGCCAGAATGAACCCTGCCCTTCATATTTATTCAAGAAGACGCCACCGTTTTGTGCCATACCTCGTTGGCTAAATGTATAGTGCTTTCACTACACTACACTACAGCTGCCTAAAGTGCCAGAGAGTTGTCTACAGCGACCAGGTGTGTGTTACTATGCAATAGCGCCGAAGGGCGCAGGGGTCCCTTGAGTGAGCTATAAAAGCTCCTGGCCACAGGAACAGCACGAGGATTGCGCTCGTGAAAGTCAAGGATGCAAAGGCCTCTGTCCAGCATCACAGCCGATTTTCTATAGTATATTTGGGAAGAGGGCACAGCTGCCTGGCCTGTTAACTATTTTACGATGGCGCCGGCAAGCTGCCAGCGCCATCCTAAAATAGTTACTAAATTAGCTTCAACAGAAAGCTTGAATAGATAAAATAAAGCAGATGCACGAGCGCCTGCTTGATTTTATCTATTAGTGCTTCCTGTTGAAGCTAATTTAGTAACTATTTTACGATGGCACTGGCAGCTTGCCGGCGCCATCGTAAAATAGTTACAACAACAGGCCAGCAAGGCTTGAACTTTTGGCCTCGGAATCCGCCCCTCGCGGATTGCGAATTTTCGGTAAATTCGCGAGAGTTCGCGGATCGCAGATTTACCGAAAATTCGCAAAATCCGCGAGCGTAGCAGATTTTGCGCTCATGCTTACACATAACCCAATAACGCAAGAAGTTGTCGGGAATCACGACGAACCCCACCATTAGGGAGAGCTGAACAAAGACACCTATCCAAAACTCCCTTATGTGAGTGCACATGAAGGTCATGTGGGCAAAGTCAGCATCAATAGCATGGCACGTAGGACAGTATGCGGACTTGCAAGGATTACATTTACCCCAAAAAATAGGTGTAGGAATTTAAAGTAAATCAGTTTGTGTCAGTGGTTGGGAGAAATCGATTTGGTCTGTCAACAGCAAAAATACCATATTTGTTTTGGCCGATGCCATTGTAACTCACGTTCCCACAAGCCTCTGAGACAGCTGTCTCTATTGAGGAGCAGGGCAAAACTGACATGATAGAGTGTAGAAAGTACAAGCCTCATTTAAAAGGTTTTGGAGCAGGGCAGAGCCTCAAGGAATAGTGCTGCGCTGCCCTGAGTCAAAGGAAAAGGGCAGGAATGAACTGTATCAATGAGAAACAGTAAATTCCTGTTCTTTTCCCCTGCACTGGTGCAAAACGGGCTGCCATGCGCCAATGCAGGCACTCTTGCGCCATTTTGCAAGGGTGCCTGCATTGCAAGAAAATCAACCAACTGAGGTGATTTCCTCTTTCTATGTGTGCTGCGCAATGCAGCACACATAAAAAGAGGAAGAAAATGAGGAGAAATGAAAACATTTCTCATTGTTGTACCTCGCTAACACCACCCCTGGAGTAGTGTTAGAACATGCTGCATTATCAGGTTTATGATTCCTCATAAATCTGGGAATACTTCAGGTCCATGAGTGCTGCATGGGAACACCTAAAGAACACCCATGGAACACCCCTTTCATGCAGTGACCTGTGTGAAAGGAGCACATATATACAAGGCAATGAAAAGCCACATGAAGTGACTTTGCATAGCCTTATAAATATGCTGCAGCACATTGCGCCACCGGAGCATCAAAAAAGTGACACTCTGGTGGCAGAAAAGTGCTGCAAGGGGTCTCATAAATGAGACCCTAAGTCTCTTCCAGCTGCATGTTCTATCAATGTTGTGAGAGGAGTGAACTTATCAGGTGTGAAGGGGTAAGTGGAAAGTTGAGAATGCAGTGTGTTATGTAAGTGCCACACAATAAAGTAGTCCATAGGGGTAGTCTCAGCAAAGTGTGTGTTGTTATCTTGTGAGAGGACATGTCCATCCAGGAACAGATCCCCAAGTGTAAACAGTGTGTGCCTCATTAAAGTGTGTTTGACATGGGCTTCCAATGTAGGGGGCAACCATTGATTATCTACAAGTGGCAGGGCAGTAGAGTACAAAAGGTTCTCCCCTCAGAGGCTGAGGAATTTTCCCATGCCCAGCAGGTGATGTAGATAGTCTGGATGTTTGCAGGGTCCAAAGGAAGACCGTGTGTAAGAAGAGCATGCAGCAGGATCGTCTGCGCCTGATCATGCTCAGGTGTGTTGTGGGGGATTCTTGCATCTCTGTGGTACCATTGGTATACATAGTGACACTGGGCCACCAGATAGTAGAGCTGGAAATGGAGAACTCTGAATCCACCACGCTCGTAAGAGAACACTAGTATGTCCCACCCGCGGCCAGTGGCCAGCCCAGATCAATCTCTACAACAAGCTTTTCAGTGTTACAAAAAAACACTTAGAAAGAGAGATAGGTATATTTAAAAAATAAATACAAAAAATTAGGGCGGACAGCTATTTTAACAATGGTGATACGGCCCACCATTGACAGGGGCAGAAGCATCCAAAACTCAATCTGTGTCGTGAGGCGGTAGATCGCTGGACCGTAGTCAAGACATAGGACTTGATCCTTGTTGTGGTGTACGTAGATAACAAGATATTTAACTGTGTCCTCGTACCACTGATGAGAGTATTCGCACGGCATAGGAGTTGTAGCCACAGTGAGCAGGAATAGTTTGGATTTTCCCTAATTTATTTGGAGCCCAGAGACCTGGCCAAATCTTATGATCTTGCAAATGAGGGGGGCCATATTCTTCAAGGGGTGTCGCACAAACAATAGGATGTCATCATCATTTAATGAACGTAGCAAACAGCCATTCATGAATTGCAGGAGAGTCATTGTAGCTAGAACGGTAGGGGAGACTCATAAAGACCAAAAACAGGGTGCGCAGGTTAAGACAGGTGGAATGGTGGGTCACAAACCCCAACTGTGGAGGTGGAATGATGGTCTCTAACAGGAGGGAGAGCTAGGTGGCAATTATCTTAGCCAAAATCTTATCATCAAAGTTCAACAGTGAAAGAAGCCTGTAAGATTGAGTGTGTAAGGGGTCCTTGCACGGCTTGAGGAGGAAGATGATTACAGCTCGGGATAGTGATGAAGGTAGGGTGTCTGCCTCCAGGGACTCAGCAAACATGGCTAGTACGTGTGGGGTAAGAAGGTGGTTGTACTTTTTAGAAAACACCCCCATAAGCCCATCCAGTCCCTGAGCCTTGGACTCATCCAATGACTCAATAGCTTCCATCACCTTGTCAACAGTGATTGACTCACTGAGGAACTGCTGCTGTTGGGAAGTACCCATGAGGCACAGGGTCAGACTAATTTGCATATGGCCATGTCTAAACTGGGGTGGTGGAGTGACCTAAAGAACAATGATGGATTAAACCCAGATCATTTGACTGGGGGTCAGTGCTTGCAATGTTCAACACTTCGTTCATCATCACATTTGGTTTTGCTTTGTTCGCCCTAAGTTGGCAGGGTATTTCCAGATGTAGGTCCCTTGCTCACTTTGCCACTGGATTCAAGCTAGCCTGGCTGATGACGGCTGATTAGCCAGAAACTAGTCCCAGGATGCTTGTTTTCGGTCCAGGGAAGACATGGCTAGGCAGTTCTGGCTGGACTGTTCCCATGAGGCACAGGGTCAGACTGATTTGCATATGGCCATGTCTGAACTGGGGTGGCGGAGTGAGCTAAAGAATGATGATGGATTAAACCCAGATCAGTTGACTGCGGATAAGTGCTTGCAATGTCCAACACTCTGTCCATCATCCCCTTTGGTTTACTTTGCTCGCCCTAAGTTGGCAGGGTATGCGAAGGTAGGGAAGACTTCTTACGCTGTCCAGACCCTCCCCTATCGCTCATAAACAACTCCCTTGCTCAAAGGATTGTTCCAGATTTATTTAAGAAGGCTGAGGTTGTCCCTATCCTCAAAAAACCTAGCTTAGACCCACAGGTACCGGGCAACTACCGCCACATTTCTCTGCTACTGTACTTGAGTAAGGTCATGGAAGCCATGTTGCCAACAGCCTCAGCTCGTTTGTAGAACGGACCCACTATCTGGACCCTCACCAAGCAGGTTTTAGACCTGAACATTCCACCAAAACTGTTGTCCTGGCAGTCTTGGACGAGCTACGAAAGGGAGCGGACCAGGGTACCACCCAGGCCCTGGTGCTCTTTGACCTGTCGGCTGCCTTCGACATGGTCAACCACCAGATTCTGGTCGACCGTGTCCACAGCACTGGTCTCCAACGATTACCTCCTTCCTTAGTAATCGCTATGAATCTGTTCGCCTTGCTAGCTTCAGGGCAGAACAAACAAAACTGGCTTGCGGGGTCCCACAGGGGTCCTCCTTATCACCTATGCTTTTCAATCTGTACATTCTCCCCTGATTCTTGCCTTGCGCAACATAAAGGTTGTGGTGTTCAATTATGCTGATGGCATTCAGTTGATCTTTAGCATCGATCCATCAACCTCATCTATCACCAACTTTCAATCTATAATGAATTTCATTAGTGACTGGATGAATGCCAATCAACTCAAACTAAATCCAGATAAAACAGAGTTGATTCTTACTGGCGGCGTGGCTATCCCATGGAACCCAGCTTCTGGTCTGTCTCATTAGGGAGCCCCCCCTGCCCCGGTCCCATCAGTAAAAAGCTTGGGAATCATGATCAGTAGTGACCTCACCATGAAGGTCCAGGTTAGTTTGGTGGGCTCAGCATGCTTTTTTCATCTGCCAGAATCCAGAAAATCAGCAGATTCCTCTTCATCGAAGCCTTGACCCAAGTGTTTCTTGCCCTGGTCTTCTCACGTATCAATTACGCCAACTCCCTCTACGTGGGTCTTCCTGCGTACCAAGCACATCGCCTGCAACGGGTTCAGAATCAGTCAGCCAGACTCATTCTTGGACAGCCTCAGCACTCCCACTTGAAAACGCTGCTGAAAAGCCTTCATTGGCTACCTATTATCCAAAGCTGCCTGTTCAAGTTGGGCTGCACCATCCACAAAGCCTTGTCAGGACGTGGCCTTGATTTTATTGCTTTAAACACCCAGCGGTATCTTTCCTCTCGCGATCAATGCTCTTCCAATAAGAACTTGTTGGTGTCCCACTCTTTTAAACGGAAGAAACACGGTGGCCTCAGATACATGACCCTGGCTCCCCAATTCTGGAATACCCTCCCTCCCTACTTGCGGATGGCGGATTCCTATACTCAATTTTGGAAATTACTTAAAACCTGGCTCTTCTCCCACACTTACAATTGACACTCACTTTCTGTAGGGTACAGCAACCATTTCTGCTTATAGCGCCTAGAAACCGCTCAAGAAATACATTTTAACATAACATAACGTATGCCCAGACGGGGAAACATCCTTTACCATGCAGTGCCTTTACGACGCAACTTTTACAACGCAAACCATTACAACGCATTGCGCTGGGGGGCGCTCTAGGATAGGGAATAAGTTTAATTTACTGTCCAACACCTTCCCTAGTGTCCACGGGGACTGGAGTTGGAATAGTAAATTAAACTATTCACTATCCAGCGCCCCAAAGCACTATGCGTTGTAATGGTATTCGTTGTAAATACCGCGTTGTAAAGGCATGCGATGTAAAAGTATGCGTTGTAACGTCATACATCCGCCCAGACGTGGCTCCCTTGCTCACTTTGCCACAGGATTCAAGCTAGCCTGGCCGATGACGACTGATTAGCCAGAAACCTGTCCCAGGATGCTTGTTTCCGGTCCAAGGAAGACATGGCTTGACAGTTCGGGCTGGACTGTTTCCATGAGGCACAGGGTCAGACTGATTTGCATATGGCCATGTCTGAACTCGCGAATCGGAGTGAGCTAAAGAATGATGATGGATTAAACCCAGATCAGTTGACTGTGGGTGAATGCCTGTAATGTTCAACACTCCGTCGATCATCCCCTTTGATTTTGCGCTGTTGGGAAGTAAGGCAAACCGTGGCAACCTCGGACCATTAGTCAGCCATGTCTCTACCCTCTACAGAGCACCGCGAGGTATCAATATTGTGCTCTTGTCAGCAGCAGCTCTTGTCCATCCTCGAGCAGCGGCTCAGGAATGAGGCTACTACACCTCAGCGGGTGGAGGAGTTGCGCCAGTGTGCAATCAGGTCTCTCGCCTTCACCATATTGTCGAGTTCCTGCATGTTTCCTCATGTACACCACCTCACATTCTGCCATATCACGGAATTTTTCCATGAGTGTTGCATGCGCAAGAGTCGTGGGAGCCGTGCGGCTGTGTGTCTGTGTTGTCGAGATCGCGCAGCTCACCCTTGACCTGTTAAATACTATTGCAGATATCATGTAGTATGCCAGCATGTTTATAGATTCATTATCCCCTTATATAATCCTTAAAGGCTTACCAAACAATGGCCAGCATTGTAACCGACACGATGTTGTGCTTAAAGTATTCAACCACGGCGAGGCACAGTTGCTCATGGAAAACAACATCATGAAGTGCATTGCAGGGGAATCAGTCTAGTGCCGCGTGGCACTGCCAGCACAACACCAAATGTGGTTCACAAGCACACGCAAGAGTACAGCCAATTCACCAATCCAGGGAAGCACAGTCTCCGAAAGGAGCTAATAGTTGATAGAGGATCAAGGTTTGTGTGGCGTCAAGTACAATGTGTATCTTAGGGCACCAGTGTGCTGAATACACCAGATGTCAGGGAAGACATAAGTGTTGCAGATGTTGTGTATTACACGAAGGGACCATGTCTTACCAGTTAGGGAAATAGCTGATGAATTTAGGAGGCGGTCAAAAAAAAGATTGAGATCTCCCTCCAGGATAACATGGTCAACATCTGCACATCCCATCAAGGTCTGGAGCTCCACAAAGAAATCTATAGAGTCTACTTTTGGTGCGTAGACATTAATGAACAACACACTATGCCCCACCAGGAGGCCCTTGACAGCCACATATCTACCAGCCTCATCGGTGTAACTATGACTGGGAGTAAAGGGGACAGACAAATTAATCAAAATGCAGACACCTCAAGAATATGTTCTATAGGTGTAAAAATATCTATGTGGGTCCCAGGACAAAGAGTGAGTGTTCACAGTGCCCAGGGGGGAAATGAGCCAACTGCAGGAATGCTATTCGCACTCCATGTCATGTAAGATACTGTAGCACTTGTTTCCCATTATGGGGGTTATTAATGCCCCAAATGATCCTAGTGAGTAATGGTATCTTGACCCTAAGGTCAGCAGTGTTAGGCGGCATGATCGTGTTATATGGTAATGTAAGTATAGGCAGCATGCACTTGATGTAGGAAGGTCTTCTTCATGTCTAAACAGAACAACATACTCCACAACTAAAAATGACCCTCCGCATCATCACCCACACCACACCCCAATATGCCTAGTGAATCCCCATAGGAACAAACAGCACAATATGAAATATAACAAATAAAAGTGACAGTTTGGTGTACAACACTAGGGTGGGCAACGCTGCAGCCTCTGATCTCCGTATGCAGCAGGAATAAGAAATAATAGGGTAGGATTAGAGGCCAACTTATATACAAACAAAATGGGCCATCAGGAATGGGGCAGACTTAATGGTACTAAAACAAGTACTACCATGCATCTGTTCACTGATAGAAGCAGAGGAAGAAGGGCAAGTCAGCACCAGATATAGGTCAGTCTGTCTATAACAAATCGGAGCTACTGTAAATGTCAATTCAGAGGATGACGCTCAGGAGTTTCATGGAGGACAGGCCGTCTTTAGTGTACTATTTGCAGAAGGCCAGAACATCAGCGGAGTCGTCTCATAATTTTGCCTTGCCATCATTATCAGGCAAGGTAGAACATACCATATTGCAGGCCCACCTTCCTCTGTGAAGTTTTGGCATCAGTGAATTTGCGGTGCGCCTCTTGCACCATCAGCGTAAAGTCTGGAAAAAAGGACAGCTTGGAGCACTGGCAATGTAACTGGCCCTGCTTGTGGGCCCGACAAACTGCCGTATCTCTGTCCCTAAAATTTAGAAAACTGGTAGTTATAGGACATGATGGGCCCCAGGAGAGCACCTTGGGCTGAGTGAGTGGTAGGCACATTCCACCACGAAGGTAGCAGTGCATTGATCCTGGCCAAATATTTCCGTTCTAAGGTGCTCCACAAAATGGCCCATCCTGTCTGTGGCCCTTGACTATGCGTAAATTGTTGCGACATGACCTGGCTTCCAAGTCTTCATTTTTAATTTTAATGTCAAAGGTTTTAAGAGGATGTTCCAGCTTGTCAAGTATCTTTGCCGTTTTCACCACGCTGACCTCTAGTGTAGAGAGGTGCTCCTTGGTGCCATCCAGATGGGTCCGTGGTGGTCCAGGCATTCCCCAATTGTATCCAGTCTGCTGTGAGGGCATGGATGTGGGTGTCCTTGGTCAGGAACCCAGACCAGATATTTGCCAGAAAGGCATCAGTCGTGCTCAGCTGCTCGAGGCATGGTGGACCAGTCGCATTGTCAGCCATGTTCCCTGGGGTCTCTTGCCTGTCCAAGATTTTCACCCACTCAAATGGCAGTTTCTTATGCCACTGACTGAGGAAAAGGATGCAAATGACGGGCTGCAAGAGGGGAGGACAAGCGATAGGCCGCAGTGGTCAAAGTTGTGCTGGTCAGGAGGGGTAATATGGGGCACAAATGGCATACCACAATGGTGAAAGACCCCAGAGGTGTGACTGTGGAGACCCCAAACATGGCGGCATGCCACCAGGCAGATATTCCTGCATCAGTGCAAGTGGTAGAGCCAGCGCAGGACCCAGGCAATGGTGCAAAACACAGCAGGCAGCAGGTAATATGCAGGTTATGGGTGACTCCCACTACTGCATGCACGTGCGCTGTGGTGTCCACCAGGGGCCCCCACTCCAAAATGTTCAACGAGCCCCACACAGGTACTCTTCAGCAGGGCCCAGGGCAGAGCGGCACAGCACTGTGGGAAGAGTAGAGAAAATTAATGGAGGGGCAACAACAGCTCAGGCCACCAGGCCAGAGTCAGGAAGGAGCTTACTGCCCAGCACAATTTGTCACAAGGATCCCACATGGTCAAAGAAAAAGTGGCACGCACCAACGGGCACCAGACCAGCAGGAACCCAGGTGTGCAATAGACAAGAGCTGAGTCATCAGCTGGGAGAAGGTCAAAAAGCATACCAGCAGTGCCACCACTCGTAGATGGAGGGCAGCTGGGGTAGGTACCCCTACAGTTCAGGATGGCTGATGTAGGCACTGGTGGGTGGGCCCCCAGACATGCCCGTGGCACCACGGGATCCAGGCAGAGGTGCTGCACTGCTCCCCAGCCAGAAGAGCAGGTGGAGACAACCGCCAACACAGGCTATAATGTAGGCCAGTGCCCTGGCAGGGAGCCGACAAGGCCCCAAGGCCCCAAGCTGCACCAGTGAGGAGGAGTTGGGCCAGACGTGCAATGCTTCTCCAAATGTCAGAGGTTGGCCCAAGCCCTAGTTAATCTGGGAGGCCAAAAGGGATCGCCTCAGCCAACCCTGGGCCCCCATACAGGGTCTCACTGTTGCGGCCTGACACAGCCGCTGATGGCACCGATCAAATTTAGGTGGGCCCGGAGTCAGGCCTGTGCCTTCACCTAGGCCTCAGGCAAATCCCCTATGCAATCCCCAGCCGGACGGATGCCCAGGCACAGCATCAGCAATGGTAGGCAAGGGGGAGGGCATCAGATGGTTTAAGGGTCCCTAGTGTCCCTAGTGTCAACCCCAGGCCTCAGGCTCACTGCGGTACTTGTCACCGCAGGGCCTCTGTCTGTGAAGTTTCAGCTTAGGGGGGCTGGTGTTCATTCAATGGCTGCAGATGACATGATGGGGGTCTAAATCTGCAATTAGGGGAAATGTAGAGGCCCGAGCTTCAGTGCTGTGTGAGAATCTTGCTCCCACCATAGACATGCCCCTATTTTTAAGCATGGGCGAATGTAGCGAATCTGGCGTACGTGAACTTGCGTATTTACGGATTCGCAATCCGCAAAATCCGCGAACTCTCGCGAATTTGCAGATTTTTTGTTTTTTTGTGTTCGCAAGGGTTTCTGCCAGTTCGCGAGGTTTGTTTACCAGTTCGCAATTGCGAACTTACTTTTCGGCTCGCAACGGCCGCGACTATGTTGTTTCTACGTCTGGTTCATCATCACAGGTTCACAGCACCCTCTGTTTCACCACTGCCACCCTCTGGTACACCCATGCCACCCTCTGGTACATCCTCACTGCCACCCTCTGGTTGGTTTATCACTGTAGATTATGGGGGTGAAAAAAAGCAAGCACACCTGCCCTGCTTCAACTGCCATGAATTCATTTGGGGTTGATTAATGTGTCACTGATTTTTAAACTTCCAGTCTGGCTGGCACCTGCTTCCTTCCTTATCTGTAATTTGCTTTCTGTTGCAGTGCAATTTTTTTTTTCACAGGACCTTTATGGCCTACTTGTAGCTATTCTATGAGCCTGCTGTGAGGGTCAGAGCAGGGTCATAGAATAGTTGCAAATAGGCAACTGAACTCTGGAGGTGCCCCTCAGGAAGCACTAGAGTGAATGGTTACTAATGTTAAGATTGAACTTTTGCACCTGCTGATTGCTTTCAGTTTTGCAAAAATCGTTTTCTGCAATTTCGCGCAATTTGCGGGGCGCGAATCCGTGCAAGACCGTTTTTTGAAGCCGCAAATTCGTGCGAATACACGATTTGTTGTTTGCGTGATTTTTTGCATGATCGCAAGCCGCTTGTAGCGCAACGTTTGCGAAGTTACCCTAGCGGTCGTACATGGGCGCGGCCATCTTGTTTGTGTGACGTAATTCTGTTTCCGGGCGCTATGTGTAATCTCGCAAAGTGTGCGGCTCGCTTGTACCTGTTCGCGTGTGATCGCGAGGAAAATCTCGTGCGAACTTACCCACACGGTTGTGAACGGGCACGGCCATCTTGTTTTTCATTCATTGCTATGGTTCTGGGCATGCTCTCTGTATCCTTTCTTAATCTCTGCCATCCTTTGCTTGTTTGAAGTTTTTTTTAATCTATTTTACTCATTATCTATCCCTCTATTTTTCTAGCTCTATATTTTTGTGTTTTCTGCTACTTTTTGTTAATTTTAAACTACTTTTTTAAATGCTTTTCTTTTCTTCTTCCCTGTTCTATTTCTTGTTTCTTATTTTGCTTCCTTTCTGCCCAGACCATGGCAAAGGGAGCCGGGAAGAAGCCCGCAAAGGGGAAGGGTCCCGCACCCCATGCCCGGCTCCCGTGCGGGCGTTTGAGGGGGGAGACAGTTGTAGCTCGGGAGATTTTTAGTGCGGAGGAGGTGGCTGCACTAGTCTTTCACGTCCAGCGCCGCCTCCTCAAGACCATCATGGGAGGCGGCAGGATCGCTACCGGCTACGGGATCCGGGAGTGCCGGAAGCGGTGGGAGAAGGTGTTCCGGGCCATGTTTGAACACTCTGGGGTCCGGCGCACCTATAACCAGGCCACCCACCGCTGGACGGATCTCATGGACCGGGAACGCGACTTGCTGGACGTGCTCGGCGTAGAGATCCCCGGGCTTGGTGAGCAGTAGTAGCTATTTCTAGCTATTTCATCACTACTTTGTTTTATCCCGCTCTGTGTGTTATTATATTGCAAATTTTTGTTTTTTACCAAGAGCAATAATGCTGCCGATTACATTGTAGGTAAATTATATTTCAAAATCTTCTATGCATTTCAGGTGCACTGCTCTCCTTCTCAGTAGCCTTGCTACTATGCTTATTTGTTTTCTATTTTGTGTTCATCTCATTGGCCTGAGAAATTATGTATGAGTGTAGTGTAAAGAACTGCGCAATGCCAGTAATTGTGCGCCATGCCACCACCACCCATGGTGCGCCGTATTTACAATGTGGCGCACCATGGGCCCAAAACGTCACAGAAGCCTTACGCATCTGTGCCGTAAAGGCGGCGCATTGCTGGAGTTGCGTGCCAACGATGGCGCTGCTCCAGCAATGCTCTGGGGTGCCCCATCTCCCCAATGCTGCATCAAGCCGTACGTCGGCTTCAAGCAGGCGCAGGGTTTGAGTCACGCATCATTGTCCTAAAAGTGACTGATTGACATCTTGTAGATTTCCCTCAGCCACTTTTAGGATTCGTTCCTGCGCAGGAACGCCCTCCCTTGCGCCGGAACGCCCCCTGATGGCGCAGGGCTTTACAACGTGATGCATCTCCCATATGCGTCACTTTGTTAATATACGCCGCACCATGGCGCCTCTTTTGTTGCCGCTGCGTCACAAAAGTCACGCAACAATGGAGCAAAAGAGCCGCAAGGGGCTTCTAAATCAGCTCCTACAGACTCAAGTCCAGTCCTTCCTTTAGACACATGGCTATAAGAAGAAATAGTGGTGGTGGTCGGTTGATTGATAGTTTGAGTATTCACTGATCTGCAAGCACGATGGACTTTGTCTGTCACTTCGCGTGCTGCGGACTGCTGCCTGCCAGGCCTAGGCAAACCTTTTTAGTAGTTTGTTTAGTGAGTTACATAGGAACTTTCCAAGTCAACGGTCCGCAAATCAATAACGTAGTAGACCACATGAGATCGGTCAATATATCCCGTGGAATTGTTGTCTATTTGCTATTTCGCCAAAATATTTTGTTATTGTTCTTTTGAAATGTTTGATTTGGTTGACAAATATCATCCATGTTTTCTGGTCTTTCTTTCTTTCATGTTGTACATCAGCTCCCCCCAGGTGCAAGAGGACACAGGAGGAGGAGGAGGGTGCTGTTCAGGATGCAGGCCAGGATCGGGCAGGCGAGGGCTCCTTTGCTGGCCCCAGTAAGTTTTAATTTTAATATAGAGTACCTATTTTTTCCTAGCGTTCCTCATTCGATTTTTTCTAAATCGTCTTTGATCTTCTTGTAGACTTTTGGTTTGGCTAGTAGGACAATCCATTCTACTACTGTTGCAGGGACAAATCTGCACAAACCGAACTATGGACACTAAATAATGCATTGCTTAGCTTATCAATTATAATATGTGCTGTTAGACTTTCCACATACCTCAGTGATAACAGACTTTGTAGTTGAACCCCCAATCTCCTTACTGACTAGATAGTGTGGCAGAGTCATTTAGCTCCCAAAGTCACCGATGATTGATCCGCAATGATGATTAGATGATCCAACGCAGGACAAGAGTACGGAGTCAGAGTCAAGAAGTGTCAGAGGCACGGACTCATGCTCGCAAAAATTCTACAACCTTTAGCTCATCCACTCTAGTCTGGAGGACCAAAAACCACAGAGTCTATTTAAGTTTGAAAGCTTTATTAAAAGTAAACACATTTATAAAAATCAACTTTGTCATAAAACTAAACGTTTAACTGAAAATGGAAAAGTGCTTAGTGCTGACGATTAATTGGACACATATCTTGTGGTCGAGCCGAGCTCTCACCTGTTTTGAACTTGATCCTGCTCGAGTTCTTAGTAGTCAAGCTTCTGTCTGTTAGGAGAAAAAGTGGTGCGTGTTAAAAATAAAAAGCAAGCATTCATCAGTTGTGCCAAAAAGTGCAGCAAGACAACAGCCTTCCCTGGAAAAAGGGACATTTTTACTTTAGAGTAGACAGACACAAATTATTACATTGTATTCTGTTTTTTTCACATTTCTTTATTCCTCCTAGACCAAATATTATATAGTACTGAGTGGTGTATTCTAACATACTTAAATGTGCTTTGTAGGTGGAACATCTGGTGGCGGGGCCAGCGCGGAGGTGGTGGTATTGGACGAGGGGGACAACTCTGGGGAGGGGGCGGTGCAAGTGCCGGACGTGCCTGTGAGGGTTCACACGGTGGTGGCGGGCAGAGGTAAGCTATACATTCCTTACTTATTGAGATTGAAGACTGCATAGTGTGCTTTCTGCATGGGTGTATTATAAATCAACCAGGTAGTAGCCTCCTCTAAATGTACTTCGACTTAGCTGTGAAGTTTTTGGCGAGAAGAATCCCAATAAGATCTGAGATGAACTTGATGGATGGGATGAACGAAAAGCGAAAGAAGGGTGTAAGTAAGTGTGGAAGGACGAGAAATGTAATGATGACTGGCAAAGGAGAATGATATGTGTTTGCTTGGTCCCCGAGGCGGCTGGGAAGGAAAGAATATGGTATGGTGCAAGGCTGGGTGAATGATGAAGCAAGGATGGGTGGAAGGAGAACAGCCTGGGTGGGTGAAACAGAAACAGTATGTGTGCATATACTTTGAATGGATGGATGCCTGGATCATGGTATTATCTGACTCTTAGATAGCATATGTGTATCTAGAGAGAGTAGACGGTCACTGGATGAACTAAGTGTTACTTTGAAGAGCATGTAACACCGCACCCGCACGTCCGTTCCAGTGTAGGAAAGGCAAGGAAAAGAAGTTGTAATTTTGTCCAAATACTACCATGAATAGTAGCAGTAGTTTGTATTGCAAATGCAAGCACAGCATATATCCGGTTATTACGGTGGACACTCCCTACCTCTCTTAATAACTTTAGTTTAGTAGTAGTACGTCATTCATGTGTGGGCACACTGTTCACTCAATAATAAGCAAAGCACCTAAAGTCATCCCATATGTCATCAAATACATCCCATGTGAAGTGATAGATAATCAGATTATTTAGCTTCTTCATTTTCCTTTTCTAGTACTCATTTGCACTGTAGGGTGAAAGCTAAATTAATTAAGCAGTAGCCCTTTTAACAGAGTATTCTCAGTGCCACCCGTAATAGAAAAGTAAGAGCTTCACCACCTGCATGTACTGGACCGGTACAGTAACGCAAGTCTGTCTCACTCATCATGTTGTGCGTCTGTTTTTCTCGGGTGCAAGTTCACTGCGCTGGCATTATGCCGGCTTGCATAAGATAACGTACCAATTTTCCTAAACAAGAGAGAAGAAGAAGAATAAGACTGGTGTACTGTCATAGTCGACTGTAATGGAAGTCCATAGTGCTCGTAGAATTTGTTCCTTAAACTCCCACTAATGTTAGAGCAAGGATGAAGAAGTGGGAGGTTAGATAGATACTGTCCTCAATAGTTATGTACTGTGCTTTCAATTTGCTACTTGTACTGTGACACAACTTTCTGCTCAATCATTTTGTGTTAATCTTAAGGAGCATTGGTTACAGACTATGTCTTTCTTTCTTCATATAGTTGCTCCTTCCAAATCAACCAGAAGATCATCAAGGAGGGAGCTGGCTCAAATGGCCCGGCAACGGAGGCTGGATGCCACTGTCGCCGAATATCGGCGGCTGGTGGCCCTGGAGGAGGAGGAGAGGCAGTCTACCGGTACAACAACAAAATCCACTGGGACAGCTGCATCCTCCTCCGTGCACCCACGGGCTGCCAGCCAGCGCAGTGCTCCAGCGGTACGGAGCCGGGCTACCAAAGCCAACCGCCACCGCCGAGCAGCAAATACAGCAGCTGCCCCCACAGGAGTTGCAAGGCACGCCAGTGCCGCTTATCCCTAAGAGTGTCCTACCTGGAGCAGGATGTCCATACCTATAAGAACTTGGTGGAGGGCCTCCGCTTCGACCATGCCACCCTCCGCAAGGAGTATGATGCCCTGGCCGCTAAAGTCAACAGCACCCTCCCGTAGTGTAGTGTCCCTTGCCCCTTTTTTAGAGACTTTTGGGGGGTGGGAATTGGGAGTTGGGTTGTGGGACTTTTGAAGGACAATCGTTGGGGTTAGGGAGGGTCTTGCGGGAGATTATTTTGTTAGGGCTACAAAAATATACTTTTTGAAACTTTATCTGACCATACCTGTTTTTTACTGCTTTTGAGTCTGGTGGGTGGGGGTTTAACAGTAAGTTTGTTTTCCTGAAGAGTCCTAGGACTTTAGTAGTACTACCGTCAATCTCTCGTCTATTCCTAATACTCCATTATACTACCTCCCACCAAACGCTTATCTTACCTGTAATTTGTGTTTGAAAGTAGGGCTAGGCCCAGGGCTGGCTCCACGGGAAATGCGATTAAGGTTGGCAATCCTGGGCGGATGAAATGTCCTCATTGCGGTGGTACTAGTGGTGTGACACAGTGGCAGTTGCATGCCTATGGAAAAAAAGAAAATGAAACCTGGTTTGTCCTTACTGTAGCATTACAACGGTACGATAGAGAATATAGCAGGTGACAGTACACTAGAACAGTGCCACACAGAGCCTAACAAATGGTAAAGTATTGAAAGTATAACTAGTACTTGCGTTGAATTTCTTTGACATTGGCTACTACTACAAGAAATAGTACTGACGCTGAGTAAGTCTAGAATATATCCTCGGATTCCTGCACCAGCCTGTTGCTATGACCTTATCCTCCCCAGCAAGTGTGTGGAATTATTGATGTCATTTAGTCACACATCAAGCAAAACCACACAGCCCGGGGTAAGAGGGTTAGGGTTTGGAAAATGGATGGGAATGGGGGTTTCTTTTTGGGTAGGTTTTGTTGAGAGAAAAAAAAAAGCACAGCATGGACAAACAATAATTGAAGATAAAGAAATCTTTGGGTACAAAGCTAACCATAAATCTTTTTAAGTGACATAAAGGAAGTGCATGCCCTACTGCATGCATTGTTACTGAAAAGTAAGTAGTACTAGAATGCGACAGTACAGGGCTGCAGCGTTTTTACTTGCCTATCTCTGCACTCAGAGAAACACTTCTTATTCTTACATTAAATTAGGTTTAAAAATTAGCCAAGTAAAACCTATTGAATGGCTGTAGGGATCAATTTAGAAGCAGAGAGAGATCCAAGAAATGGAGTCACACTCATAGAAGAAAACAATGGATACTGTATCTGTATGTTGTTGTAGTTGTCCTGTTGAATTTGGTAAGTAAGTTGCATGCAGCAAACCATTCTTCTTATTAGCGGCACATCTCCATTCCAGCTGACGCTTCGTCCATCAATGTTGGTGACCAGAAGACACCCTGTCCACTGCTTGCCTGGCGGATGCTGAATTGCGGCTCGCTAATATAAAGCCTGACTCCATCCTTTTTTCCCCATTGCACAGACTGAAACCCGGCCTGTAATTATTGAACGAAAAATAGGAAGTGCTATTACAACACCACTGATAAATAAATACAAGGTGTGTACGCTGTGTAGTGCAAAAAGTCACACTTTGATTTTCCAAATAGACAGTACAATATTTTTGAAAGTGCGTACTCTGTCTGAGTCACCTTTTGAAGGATAAATAAGTATGGGCAAATTAATTTAGCGGATCTTTCCCCTCAAGCTAGGTGTACTGTAAACTGTATTTTAGAACAAAATTAGACCTTCCCAGCAGTGATCCCGCCTCCCACCCAGACCCTTACTAAAGCCAGTCGCAAAAATGTAGAAGACCCCCAATCAGATCTCAAAAAAAGAGGCCTAGCAGAAAACTGGTGACAAAACGTACTTTGAAAGTAAAAGTAGGCCCAAATACCCCCTTACCCACCGTGGATTGTATTTCCAAACCACTTGCAAGCAAGCAAAAGTATCCATAGCCAGCATCGCTCCAAGACTCGAAAGCCCCCCATCCAAACACATGCAATAGAAATACTGCTAACCCTAACGAGCCCTAAGTTAAGAATAGTGGCAAAGGCTTTCTTTAACTATGCCAAATCCCCCCTTTCCCACCATACTACTGGTTTAGAGTCTGGTGGGTGGTGGTTTAACAGTAAGTTAGTTTTCCTGAAACTTAAGTCTGTGTCATTTTCTTCCTTTAAGTGTAAATGGCTAAATGTTTTCCACAATAAGTGCCTCTCACCGAGTAAGTAATCCCCCCTTTCCCACCATGGATTTTCTTCAAATCCCTTGCAACAAAAATTACACATTCCCACGAGTGCTCTAAAACCCCAGAACTCAGTTGCAAAAATCAAGAACACCCAAACACAGGCAATCCTGCTGCTAGGGCTAACCCTAAGTTACAAAAAGTGCCAAAACCTTTTTTCCTCATGGATGTTGTTTAAACCAGTTTTATCCGGTATTATACCTTCCTAGCAATGGCCCCAGAGCCGTCAACCCAGGCGAAAACAAGTAGAAGACCCCCAAACAGCCAAAAAGCAAAAGTACAAAAATGTGGACTTAGTCACTTTTGTGAAAATTTCCAAAATCACTCAGCGCGCGCTCTGCAGCTATGCCCTAACTCCCCTCTGCCTCCATGGATTTCCTTCAAACCTCTTGCTATCTAAACTATCCATACCCAGTAGTGCTCCCAGACCCCGAAACCCACCCACAAACACCAGGAAGCCCCCCAAACAGGCCCCTAAAACGCTACATTGAGCGAAAAGTCAGAAAGGGCAAAACCTTTTTTCCTCATGGATGTTGTTTAAACCAGTTTTATCCGGTATTAGACCTTCCCAGCAATGGCCCCAGAGCCGTCAACCCAGGCGAAAACAAGTAGAAGACCCCCAAACAGCCAAAAAGCAAAAGTACAAAAATGTGGACTTGGTCACTTTTGTGAAAATTTCCAAAATCACTCAGCGCGCGCTCTGCAGCTAGGCCCTAACTCCCCTCTGCCTGCATGGATTTCCTTCAAACCTCTTGCTATCTAAACTATCCATACCCAGTAGTGCTCCTAGACCCCGAAACCCACCCACAAACACCAGGAAGCCTCCCAAACAGGCCCCTGAAAACGCTACATTGAGCGAAAAGTCCGAAAAGGTAAAACCTTTTTTCCTCATGGATGTTGTTTAAACCAGTTTTATCCGGTATTAGACCTTCCCAGCAATGGCCCCAGAGCTGTCAACCCAGGCGAAAACAAGTAGAAGACTCCCAAACAGCCAAAAAGCAAAAGTACAAAAATGTGGACTTAGTCACTTTTGTGAAAATTTCCAAAATCACTCAGCGCGCGCTCTGCAGCTAGGCCCTAACTCCCCTCTGCCTCCATGGATTTCCTTCAAACCTATTGCTATCTAAACTATCCATACCCAGTTGTGCTCCCAGGTCCCGAAACCCACCCACAAACACCAGGTAGCCCTCCCAAACAGGCCCCTGAAAACGCTACATTGAGCGAAAAGTCAGAAAAAGCAAAACCTTTTTTCCTCATGGATGTTGTTTAAACCAGTTTTATCCAGTATTAGACCTTCCCAGCAATGGCCCCAGAGCCGTCAACCCAGGCGAAAACAAGTAGAGAAGACCCCCAAACAGCCAAAAAGCAAAAGTACAGGTGATTAAAGTTTTAATTATATTAACTTGTGCAAAACAAAGAAAGACAGAAACACAGGAATAAAAGTCAATAAGTACGAAAAAGAAAATGTCTGAATTCATTGGCTCATTTTCAGGCCTCGGTGTCAGGGAAGAAGAGTTCGTCCTCATACTCTGCGAAATCATCAGGCAGGAGTAGGTCAGTGTCACCTAACACAGAAGAAATTCCCTCATCTAAGTTACTGTCCTCCTCGTCTTCTTGCGTCGTGCGATTTGGTACTTTGCATTCTGGTGGTATGAGGTGCTCATTCATCTTGATCATTGTCAATATCTCCACATTTTTGGGCGAGAGGCGGGTCCGTTTGCAAGTTACAATGCCACCAGCAGCACTGAAAACACGTTCAGAAGACACGCTTGCGAGTGGGCAAGACAAGTAATGTATAGCCAGGCAGGAGATCTCTGGCCACAATTCTTTTTTCCCATGCCAATACGCCAATGGGTCAGCATTAACATAGACCTCTGTTGAGTCATTCAGATAGTCCTGCACCATTGACTCAAAGTTCTCCACGTTTCCTCCACTTTGCTGAATTTTCGCTCGGACCTTTTCAGAACCATAACCAATCTCAGCTAGCCAATCCTCTTCATCACCCGATATTTCTGTTGTGTCTGGTGCAGATGATGCGGTTGCCGGTGTCTTTAACGGCTGAGAGGTCACTTCTGCCACAGCCACAGGTGCAGAAGTGGAGTCTTCTGACTGGGGATGGACTGCTGATGCTGATGTACTGCCTTTTCCTTCAATTTGCTTCCGTTCTCTTTCAAACCTGATGGCTGACCAGGCTACCCAACGTTTGTACTTTGTAGCATCTTCATCACTAAAAGGAAATAATGCAGAGCCTGCCAGCGCCTTTTTGTAGCGTGGATGCAGAATAGTAGCACAAATGTAATGCTGTTCTGAGTGGATCTTTTGAAGACGTTCATCGCCACGTAGACGCTCTAATAAATTCTCCGCCAAAACAAAAGCTTCTTGCTTTTCTTCATCGTTTTGAAACTTTGAAGACACCGCCTTCAGTTTGTGCTCCAGCATGCGCAACAATGGGATAGCTTTTCCCAAATTACAGTCCTCCCTGCTGACTGCACGCGTGAAGAACTCAAAAGGACGAAGCATGTCTGTCAGGCTTTTAACTAGCTCCCATTGAGCCGCATTTAACCTCAGGTCCTCCTTCACAGCTGTACCCATTGTTAGGAAATACTGATCGAGTACCGTAAACTGCTCATACAGACGCTCAAGCATGTAGAAGGTTGAGTTCCAACGTGTTGGCACCTCCTGGATGAGTGCTTTCACTGGCATTCGACGTTCATGTAGCAGGCTCCTCAGATGCTTCCGGGTCTTAAAAGAATGGCTGAAATGGTTGCACATTTTTCGGCAGGTGACCACTAACTGGCATGCTAGACTTTCTTTATCCAATAATTTTTTAACAACCAGGTTTATACAGTGTGCCAAACACGGCACTCTGAAATAGTCACCCAGTTCCATGGCCTTAACTACATTGGCGCCATTATCCGTGGAAACATAACCAATGCCGCGTTTTTTGGGAGACAGCCAATGAAAGACCTTTGTGTTGAACTCATTCAAAATGTTTTGTGCTGTATGACGTTTCTCCAAGCCAAACATGGCTAGTGTTGCATGTTTCCGAGCAGCTTTAAAAACTTGGTCCAGGTCAGCACCTGCGTTTAGCTTTGCTTTAACCCCTGAAAAAGAGACCCAGTGTGCAGTGATGCACATGTAATCAGTGTCTGCGCCACTGGTCCACATGTCTGTTGTGAGATGTATAGTGTGAACAGCACTCTTCTGCAAAGCTGCCCCAATCACCTCCAGCACATCTTCATGTAGTGCTGGAACCGCAACTCGGGCAAAATAGTACCGGCTAGGAACCTTCCATTTAGGGCAGAGCGCTGCCACTAATTTGAGAAAACCAACCCCTTCTACAAAAGAAAAAGGGAGAAGATCCAGCGCTAGCATTTTAGCCAGCTTAGTGTTATACATACGCACCATTGGGTGGTTGCGGTCATATGGCGCGTCTGAAAACAACATTGTTTTAATGTTGCCCTGGACCATTTTACGGGATGATGATGATGACTTCTTCGACCCAGTTACGCTCGCTGATGAACTTTTTCGCATTAGTGTCTCACTCTGTCCCACATTCTTAGTGTGGCTCCCAGGGGTACTGGGTGTAAGTGAATGTGTGACACTTCTTCCTCCTCGTCATCATCAGATGGAACATCAACGTTTTCTCGACTTGCAATTCGGGCTTCCTTGATCTCCTTTAGGTGCGCCAACCATTGGACAGTGTGCTGTCTCTTAAGATGACCTCTCTGGCCTCCAGTCCCATAGTTGGTACCAAGCTTACCACGACTAACTGCAAGCTTACAAATGCTACAAATGGCTATGTTTTCCCTTTTTGTGGAAACACTAAAGAAGTCCCAAACTGCGGACTTGAAATGTCTGTGGGGGCCGGAGGGGGCGATACTGGTGGTGGCCGTGCTGCTAATGCCAGATGAAGTGGAGGATGTGTATTGCTGAACTTTACTATGTTGTGCGCTTCACCACCACTAATTGAGGTCGAGGTGGATGGAGGTCCCTTCTGGCGAGTAAGAAATATGGAAGCGGTAGGTTGTGGTATACTAGTTAACATCAATGATTCTGGTGTTCCCATTGCCTCCTCGTCGACTTCATCATCACGCTCAGCAGCCTGTCGGGCTAGGGTCAAAATGTCTGTTTGCTGCATGCCCGCTGGGGCTTCAGTGACGTTAGTGATGATGACTGCGTCATCGTCGTGAGAGTCTTCAGCAGCAGGAGTATACGCCACTTCTTGTTGAGCGTCATCACACTCCATAACTTTGAGAGTTTCGACGACCTTCCTTTTACGCTTAGCTACCTTTGTCAGATCATGGTGTGCCCCCTCCTCAACCTCACTCTCAGACGGCAGTGGTGCTGGTTCCCAAGTAAGATCCATATCATCAGAAGGAGATGGGCTTGAAGAAGATGTAGACACCAACACCCTGGATCTTTTTCTTGCTCGGGATGTGGAAGACAATGAATGATCATCAGGAGGAGTGGCTTCCTCGAATGATACCTCGGCTTGATTGTCGGTTTCCAGATGTGCCCCTACTTCTGGAGGAACAACTATTGTGGCCACTTGTTGTGCCCCTCCATGCACCTCTGCTTGCTCCTCTCCTTGCGCCGCCTCTCCTTCCACATGTACTTGGGCTTGTACTTGCACATGTGATTGTTGTTGCGGCTGTGGTTGTTCAACACTCGTCAGATGAGTTACAACAACCTGTGTTGATTGAGGGACATTGCTGCTACTTTCTTGCGATGAGCCAACATCACTGGTCGATGGTGATTGAACAACTATACTGGCTGCCTCTGCAGCACTCAAGGGCTTGGACCTAAGTTGGCGTGGTGGTTTTGGCACTGAGCCCAATGGAGCGGAGGTGCTGCTGCTCCCAGCTTGGTCCCCAGCAGATCCCGCTGCTGCAGCAGGCGTACTTATTTTTTCCCAAAAAATGTGGCGGTCGTCATCACACCAGTCTCCTTGGTAAGTGGCGCCACTTGCTTCTTCTGCTCCTTACTGGCAACTTTCTTGCTAGAGGAGCTACGGGCAACTTTTTTTGGGGCCATCTTCTTCAGATGTCACTCTGAACAGCAGGCCGCAGTTGCACAAGTTGCAGAGTTGTCTGTGGCCACACGTGACGTTGTGCTGCACACACCGCAGCAGGACTTCTTCCTGGCACTGGTGGTTCTCTTGTGCACCTACAAGCAATGGAAGACAGAGGAACATCAGTTATACACCCCAAAAAGTCGAAAAAACACACAAAAATCAGCACAAACCCAGCCCATCCATGGCCTCAATGGTGTTTAAATTCAAGAAGACAACCCACAGAAAGACTAGGCCCATGCACCACTCACTACCCCTGGGCAAAAGGCCCCAACAGCAGCCCCCAAAAAATCGACAAAAACCACAAAATTCAGCACAATCCCAGCCCATCCATGGCCTCAATGGTGTTTAAATCCAAGAAGACACCCCACAGAAAGACTAGGCCCATGCACCACTCACTACCCCTGGGCATAATGGATGAAAGCTAGGCAAAATAAGTGCAGGCCTCAGACACTGCCTCTCTTCAAAATGGCCCCTTGCACCCCAAGCACATGTTGCCTCTACCAGCACTCAAGATGGCCACCACCACCACCCACATGGCCAGTCCAAATCAACAGTAGCACCCCAAAATAAACGAAAAACACACAAAAATCACCACAATCCAATGCCATCCAGGATGTTTACATTAAAGAGAGTGAGACCCCACAGGCAGACTCAGTCCATGCACCACTCACTACCCCTGGGCAAAAGGCCCCACCAGCAGCCCCAAAAAAACGACAAAAAAACACAAAATTCAGCACAATCCCAGCCCATCCATGGCCTCAATGGTGTTTAAATTCAAGAAGACACCCCACAGAAACACTAGGCCCATGCACCACTCACTACCCCTGGGCAAAAGGCCCCACCAGCAGCCCCAAAAACGACAAAAAAACACAAAATTCAGCACAATCCCAGCCCATCCATGGCCTCAATGGTGTTTAAATTCAAGAAGACACCCCACAGAAAGACTAGGCCCATGCACCACTCACTACCCCTGGGCATAATGGATGAAAGCTAGGCAAAATAAGTGCAGGCCTCAGACACTGCCTCTCTTCGAAATGGCCCCTTGCACCCCAAGCACATGTTGCCTGTACCAGCACTCAAGATGGCCACCACCACCACCCACATAGCCAGTCCAAATCAACAGTAGCACCCCAAAAAAAACGAAAAACACACAAAAATCACCACAATCCAATGCCATCCAGGATGTTTACATTAAAGAGAGTGAGACCCCACAGGCAGACTCAGTCCATGCACCACTCACTACCCCTGGGCAAAAGGCCCCAACAGCAGCCCCAAAAAAATCAACAAAAAACACAAAATTCAGCACAATCCCAGCCCATCCATGGCCTCAATGGTGTTTAAATCCAAGAAGACACCCCACAGAAAGACTAGGCCCATGCACCACTCACTACCCCTGGGCAAAAGGCCCCACCCGCAGCCCCAAACAAATGACAAAAAACACAAAATTCAGCACAATCCCAGCCCATCCATGGCCTCAATGGTGTTTAAATTCAAGAAGACACCCCACAGAAACACTAGGCCCATGCACCACTCACTACCCCTGGGCAAAAGGCCCCAACAGCAGCCCCAAAAAACCGACAAAAAACACAAAATTCAGCACAATCCCAGCCCATCCATGGCCTCAATGGTGTTTAAATTCAAGAAGACATCCCACAGAAAGACTAGGCCCATGCACCACTCACTACCCCTGGGCATAATGGATGAAAGCTAGGCAAAATAAGTGCAGGCCTCAGACACTGCCTCTCTTCAAAATGGCCCCTTGCACCCAAAGCACATGTTGCCTCTACCAGCACTCAAGATGGCCACCACCACCACCCACATGGCCAGTCCAAATCAACAGTAGCACCCAAAAAAAAACGAAAAACACACAAAAATCACCACAATCCAATGCCATCCAGGATGTTTACATTAAAGAGAGTGAGACCCCACAGGCAGACTCAGTCCATGCACCACTCACTACCCCTGGGCAAAAGACCCCAACAGCAGCCCCAAAAAATCGACAAAAAACACAAAATTAAGTACAATCCCAGCCCATCCATGGCCTCAATGATGTTTAAATTCAACAAAACAGTTGTATCATGCACCCATAACCAACCCTGGTCCTACTGGATACTGTGGCTACCCACAATATATTTTATTTAATGTTCTGAAAAAGTTCCAAAATTGTAGTTGCAGCAACTGTAATGCCCCAAACAAACTTACTTGTGAAAGTTGATTTCTAATCCAAAAGTGATCCAAAGAAAGTCAAAAAGGCCTCAAATCCAAATATCCAGCAGCACCCACAAAAAGTAATCCTTCCAGGTCAAGGTCCAAATGAAAGTGACCAGCACATGAAGAAAGCACTGGGAGGAGCCTGCTGGACAGGAACAGGAAGTTGGAGACTGTGGGCACTTCCTTCCTCCCCCCCCCCAAAATGGACTCCTTGCAAAAAAAGTGCAGGCAAATGTCAACCTGAGGAGTGATTCTGATAAAAATCATCATTTTCTGAAGGTTTATGCTGTTTGCTGGTGGATTTCTTGTGCAGAATTGCAAAATCTCTATTTCGCGAGTGTGAGATTGTTCCTGCCCACCGCACCTACGTGTTCGCAATTGCAAACTCTTGCGATGCGTTCTGTGCAAGGTAAGGTGGCAAGCCGCGATTACGTATTCGCGGGCGCGAACTCCCGCGGGATCCCGCAGCAAGATCCAAAATGGCGCAGCACTCGCAAAATATCGAGAAAAACAACTCGGCAAACGCTGAATGACGGAAAGTGAACGCCGTGCGCTACGCCGCGTGCCGCAATATTGTATCACCAAGCAAAAAAATCTGCCGCGTGCGAATCGACGGATTTTCGGCAAATTCGCTAGAGTTCGCGGATTGCGAATTTGCCGAAAATCCGCAAATTCCGCGAGCGGAACGGATTTTACACCCATGCTTACCTATTTTGCATTTCATAATACTTATATTTAGAATACTTGAGCACCTGAATATTCTGGCTGTATTCATATATTTTCTTAAGCATTGCCAACTTTGCTATATGATGATTCAACTAGTTCAGTTCAGTTCAAAAGCTTTATTCGATTTGTGAAACAAACCATACAAGCAGAACAAATTTACATATGCAACATACATTTCTAAAATTACATCAAAGTCACTAAATCTAAAAACTATTTAAAAACCATCGTAGACATAATATGTAATATTCTAAAAACCTAATTTGATCAGTAGAGTTAGGGTTTGGACGACACGCATTCTGTTGCCTAATATTCAACTAATATTTAGAAAATTAACCTTTATGGTTAATTGTCATCCTCTCCTTCATTATTGTGAAGCCACAGTGATTTCACTGTACTGACATGTATTTTCAATGTTAGCTCCCTCTCAAAGATTCAAGGCAACAACCAAAGGTCCATAAGATCATTGGAGGATTTTATTTGATGATTTTACCAAGAGATTGAGATTCAAATACCCTAGCTCCATAATCTGTTTATTCCTTACCAAATAACTAAAACCTTTCAGGTCCTCATGGTGAAAAGTCAGTGCTGAATTTGTAAAATAATGAGTACCGCTCCCCAAAGGCCGCTGCTCAGAGCCCACAGCTGGCGACAGGGCCGGACTGGCTACCGGGCAGTTGTGTGTGCTGCCGAGCTGAGGGCTAATTTCTCTGTGGTGTGGGCTTATTTCATTGATGGGGACCTGCGTGCGCTTTGAAATAAAAAGAGCAAAACAAATTTTGTTTTGCACACACAGGTCCCCATCAACGAAATCATCCCCCTGCTCGGCAGCACACACAACTGCCCGGTAGCCAGTCCGGCCCTGGCTGGCAATAATCAATATCTGCATTTACTTGATTCCACCTCAAGCCTCTTTATTCCACTGTTAGACACTCCCTGTCCCTTTATCTCAGTCTTGCAGGTCCCTTTGTGACAGTTTTTCTATCTTTTGCACCCACCATCTTTCCACGTTGTGTGTTTTACCCTCTCTTGCTTGTGGTGAATGTCTGATGAGGAAAAATGACAGTTTCCATAAAAATCACTGGCAACTATCAGCTCAAATTATGCAATGATGACCAGACCTATTGAGCACATAAGAAATAAAGAGGGAATTATTTTCATATTCTGGCACCTCTCTGTCAAATTCTTTGCAACTATACTTGAGAATGGAAAATTACTTTCTTGAATCCAGGAGATCGTTTTAAGCCCACTTCTTTTCCCTGGCATGTCGATAATCAAATCTTTTCAATAGCAGTCATCTTCAGTTTGATCCTTACGTTTTGCATTGTCAGACATCTCAGATCAGCTTAGCCTTCTTCACCTAGGCTTTCAGTACTCTTTTCCTTCTTCGAATCTTTGTCATCAATTTGGTGACATGTTTGATGGCCAGTCTTTGGAGGCACACTTCCTCCCTTATGGATGATCGACCTTTTTTTCGGGTCAATAGCAACTGTCTCTTTGGAGTTTTTTTGGATCAGTTCATATATAAGGTTATATTATTTGGTTTGCTGTATCTGTGTTCACGTCATGTTAGTAGAGAGCCAACTCACTCATGTCAAGAGAAAGGCAAGATATGCTGCAAAGAATAAACGAGCAGTGTGATGAACTGGGTGATACTGGAAGCAGGGGGAGTATTTACAAGGGCATTCTGTAGCACACATAGAAGGAGAAAATTACCTTTAATTATTGTTTATGTGCTGGAAGTTGGCCCTTCCTGCACATGAACAATCATCCATGCAAAGCAGGCACCCTTTCACCAAGGCGCAACGGTGTCTGTGTTGGCAACATTTTTTAGCTCCAGCACAAGTGAAAACAAAGGGGTGTGTGGTATTCTTGTGAATAGGAAGCATCCCTGCATTTTTAAATGACGTGGCACCGTGGTGCTATATTTCTTGCAGCGCCGTACTGTGTTATTTCTTTGTAAATTTGCCCCAGTGTCTTTAGGTGAAGGTCAAGTTCTAAGAATCCATCGCACCTGCCGACTTGCTGACTAAATTCTGTGAGTTTTTAGTCCTTTTTCAATTTCGCTGCTGTCGGATTGTTCAGAAAGGTTATTTTTAATTTAAGGTTGTCGATTGGGCAACTGATTATGTCCTGAGTAGACAGGAAAAATGCTTCATATATGTTCTGTATGTCATACCGCTTAGCAAGAAAATGTTCTTTTCCAAAACGTAGTAATAATTGAAGTATGCTCCACGCTATTACCTTTTTCTAATCGGTAATCATTTATTTTGGTTTCTCCATGGTTATAAATCACTGTTCTACCAGCGTGGTCTACTGAATGTACTGGATTGCAACTCCCTACTACCTCTTATACATACCCATTACACAAAGTGCGCAAAGTGCTCTAAGTCTTCAACGAGGTGGTTACAAATGCATTACAAAAACCCAAAATAAATTGGTGAATTAGCTCCTGTTGTCTCATACAGGGTACAAATTGTGGTGGCTTAGCTCTTGTCCAACTTTCTCCTTTTAGTTGTTTTCTTCTGAAAAGCTACTATTTTGCAGAACACTTCTGTGATTTAGACTGCTGTTTCCCCATGCTACCCATTCCAGCCTCCAACTTCTTCCATATTACTACTTCTATGCATGTAATACTCCTTTTGAAGAAGTGCCTTCTTGTAGCCTTGAGATGAATGTTTGGATGAATACTTTCAGATTGCAAGCTGTATAAGTATATCAGACTACGCCCGGATTCCAGGCATTTGTGGAATATTGTGGAATTTACTGTACCCGGTACAAACTGGATGGGGTATATACAGGTTGCAGTAAATACCTCAGACTCTGAGGTCCTCATTTATGAGGCTGTGCGCCACTTTTACGCCGCCGGTGCTTCACTTTTTGTGGCGCACCAGCAGCCTAAAAAATGTGCCTTGTTGCACCATATTTACAAAGTGACGCATTAGGTAGATGCGTCACTTTGTAAACCTCTGCGCTACATTTTACCTGCGCCAGGTATAATGTATGCAGGGGGGCGTTCTGACACAAGAAAGGGTCAAAGAAATGACGCAGTGAAATCTATAAGATTTCACTGCGCCACTTCTAGGATGCAAATGCGTCAATTTCTTACGCCTGCCTCATAGCAGTCGTAAGACTGATGCAGGCCCTTTCACATGGGGCTTCCCCCATGTGAAAGGACACATTGTTGGAGTTGCATCACTTTTGTGACACACTCCAGCAATGTGTCACTTTTGCGCAATACAGATACGTCAGAAATACTGACATATCTGTAATTCCTTGCGCAATGATGCATCATACTGTAAATATGACGCATCATTGCTGTCGCAAGGAGGGCGCAATGAAAAGTGAAGCATCGCTGTTTTCACGCAGAGATGCGTCACTTTTCATAAATGAGGCCCTTAATGTTTTACTGGGGAGTAGGACAAAGCATGCATAATTGGTATTCACCACACTGAATCTTGCATGGTCTTGCTTTCACAGTGAAATCTATCAATAAACTGCAGAGTGAGATTCCAAACCAAGCAACTACTTCCCTTGCACAGGGATCAGAACGTAATGCCAAACTTGAAATACGGCTGTATGTTATATTTAAAGTGTTTACTGGTATTATTCTTTAAATAATTATTCTCTCTTTCTCTCTTCTGATACCTTAACTCTGGTATTACGTTTTTCTCTTGTTTACCCTTTAAACTCATGCATCCTTCTTTCTTAATTATCTTTTCCTCATTTCTACCAACCATCCTTCCATTCACCCTACTGTTCTCTATGCCACCAATGTCTTCATTCCAGGTTCTATATCCTACTTCCATTTATTGTATTTACAAATTATTTCTAGGTCCTATTTTTTTTTTACATTTTGTTAGATTAATTGTATTGCAAGTTCCTGTGTAGCAGGACGAGTCACATGCTTGTACCTCCAGTGAAGATTACAGACAGAGAGCAGACCTTGGAGGAGGAATATCATCAGTCGAAGGCAGGTGCTCTTTCTCCCTGTGAGCCGGAAGTGGAAACCTTGGGGCAGAGTTATCTTAACTGGCGCATCCCCAGGGATGCGCCAGTTAACATGCGCCACAGTGCGCCACTGCTCCGCCACCCATGGTGCGCCGCATTTATGATGCGGCGCACCATGGTGCAAGGCAGTGAGGATGCGTGACGCATCTCTCGGCGTACGTGCGGCGCATTGCAGGAGTGCGACATGACTCCTGCAATGCACAGGAGCCACCTATTCTATGCATGCTGCGTCACCCTTACGCCTGCTTCAAGCAGGCGTAGGGAATTGACGTAGAAAGTGACTGAGTGAAATCTCATAGATTTCACTCAGCCACTTTTAGGAGGCGTTCCTGCGCAGGAACGCCCCCCCCCTGTGCAGGAACGCCTCCTTATGGCGCAGGGGTTTCCAACGTGACGCATCTCCTAGATGCGTCACGTTGTAAATAGGGCGCATTGTTTGCGCCGCCGTTGCGTCACATTACGTGACGCAATTGCGGCACAAGGAGGCGCAAGAGCCTCATAAATCTGCCCACTTGTTTTATGCAAGCAAGGACTTGGAAGGAGGGCACCATCAGCAGAAATGGCTGGAGAGGTGGCAGTGGTTGCTGGCTTGTACCGAGGGTGGTGAGGCGGGGAGGGGAAGGCAGCACAAAAAAAACTCTTACCTTTTTAACTTGCTGCACAACTGCATGCTCTCTTGGGTTGCTTCTCTCCTCCTGAAGTTCCGGACTGGGAAACTGCACTACTAAATCCTGGTGCTGCTCTCACATCATGACAGCAGTGCCAGGATTGGATGGAGCAGGCTCTCTCAGCACTCCTAAGAGCACTGTGGGCCTGTGCTTTCTCTAACCCAGTTGTCTAAGACAGCTAGGTTAGATAACTTTAAAAAGCACATTGTGGTATTGATGTGTTGTGAGTAGTTAAGAATGTTATTCTTAGAATGTATGATGTAGTCATGTAAAGATTCCAAAGGATGCTGGAACAGTCAGTTGCTGCCCGCCTGTGTATCCTGTGGATGAGATCCTTTCCTTCTTGAGATTCAAATAAAGTAATTCCTTTCATCCACATTGCTCTTGGGATGTACTTCTTCACATTGGCGACGAGGACGGGATGAAGACTTCTTCCAACTTTCAACATTCATTTTAAAAGGAAGAACTGTTTTTTTTTAAAAAAAAAAAAAAAAAAAAAAGGAAAAGAAGAAACTCTCAAAGGATCTCAACACCAAACCTCACCTTCAACTGTAAGCCTCAACTTAAGGTACTGTTACTATAAATTCCTTTTCTTGTTGAGCTTCTGTTAATCCAAAGGAAATTAAAGGGAAATTCTACTCCAATTTAATTTCGTTCATTTTCCCTGCCTTTTACATTTCCACTTGAGGCTTGAAGACTTCTGTTCGTTTCTCGTGTGCTCACTTCTCACGTGTTCAAAAGGAAAATCTGTCTGCTTTCCTTTCTCACGTGTTTATAAGAGAAACTACCTCCTTTACTAACTTTGGAAACCTCTACAACCTTGACAACTTAAGTCTCGCCTCATTGTGACTGCCTGCCGTGTTTACAACTTCATTGGCTTATTATGGCAAGGTGATTCTGTGTTGCTTGAACACTAACTCGTTGGATTAGATCGTGTGGCTGCAACACTAGCTCGTTGGATTGGATCGTGTGGCTGCTATGTGCATGGTTTGGATGTAAACAACGTCTCCCTATTTGGACGTAAACAATTTTTACCTCTCTTCCAACCGCGCTCTGAGCCGCGCTCCAAGCCCGTTATTTCCATTCTGCTTCCGCGCTTCTCTGACGCTGCGCTTCACGCACGTCATCCTTCAACGTGAGCAGACCTCTTGGCAACCTCAGCTTCCTTGGCAACGTCGCTTCATGCGCGTCATACGGAACTGTTCTTCACGGCGACGCTCCTCTCACTACAACGCCTCGACGGAACTGTGATTCACGGCGGCACCTACGTTCGTCAGGGAAGAAAGAAGTTTAGACACAGGCTGCGCATTTGTTAAAAAAAAAGAAAAAACTCTGACTCCCTACGCTGACACACTCAGCTTTTGTGGTGTGTATTATTTCAGGTACTTTCCTACGCTGACACACTCAGCTTTCTAGTGTGCACGATTTCAAGTATTCTTCTGCGCTGACACACTCAGCTCCATTACAATGCACTTATATACTTACATTGTTCTTTCCTAATCATTTTTCTTCACAGGTTTTCTAGTGATCTGGTATTACTGATAAATTACTAATGTTTTATACCCTCCTTTTACTATTTTACAGTTTGTTTTCTTTTAGCATAATTTCATGGCAAGTTATCTTAGGTGCTATTAGTCTATGTCATTTAATTCATTCCCTCATACCTTCTTAATTGCTTGACTATATTTCAACTCAGCTTTCTTCTATTTTACCAGCGAGTCATGCAAAATGTTACTGCTGCCCCCTTTTTCTTATCAAAACCAGGGGATCCTCCCATTCGCTGGTCAAAATGGAAAAAGGTTTTTATGAATTATGCGAGAGTTTGTGGCACTTCGCTTTCAGCAGAAAGGAAGTCTGCACTTCTAATGCACTGCTTAGGTTCCGAAGGGCAAGAAGTATTCGAGCATTTGCCTGAATTAACTACTGAAGAGGCAAATAACTTGAATGAGTTTGAAGTCAACATTAAAAAGCTTGATAAACATTACTTGCCAAAGGTGAGTACAATTTTAAAAAAGGTACCACTTTGGCAGGCGTATGCAAAAAGATGAGGAGTCTATAGAGACTTATGTCACGGCTTTGCGCAAATTGGCTGCCACTTGTAAATTTGAGGGTACTTTAGAGGAAAGAATACGTGATCAATTCATGTTAGGATGTTGCTTGGAAAAAATAAAAGATGAGTTGTGGCAAAAAGATGATCCTAATTTGGATGAGGTCATCGCTATAGCCAAAAGACTAGAACATTCTGATGCATGCGTAAAGGTTTTTAAGAAGGAGAAAGAGAAATCTGAGGAAAAAGTTCTTGTTATTGGTAAGAGTAAGTCCCTGGGAAAGATGGACCAGAAGGTGACAACTAGAAATATTAGGAAAATGTCCAACTCCGCTTCTTCTTCTTTTAAATCTTATAAGCCCTCTGCAAATTCCAAACTAAAGTGCTTTCGTTGTAATGCCACGGATCATCTGGCCAATGATAGGTCCTGCCCAGCTTTATCTTCCAAATGCAATAATTGCGGGAAGGTTGGGCACTTTTCGAAGGCTTGCAGGTCCCAAACCAATGAAAAAAGAAAGCAAGTGAAGGAAGTGATGATTGAAGAAGACTCTGATTCTGACTCAGATGATTTACATTGCGGGGAAATTTCCTTGTTTGATGAAGACTCCAATTATGATTCTGATGATGTTCTTTGTTGTGAAATTTCCTTATCTGGTAAAAAAAAATGACAAGGTGCTGTTGACATTGTACGCATTGATGATTGCGAAGTCAAAATGCTATTTGATTCTGGGGCAAAAATCACTCTAATACCTGAAGTGTTCTTTGAAGAAAAGCTTTTTGGAAAGGTGAAAGTGTTTAAGCCCGACATAAGACCACTAGCCTATGGGAGGAAACCTATTAAACTTGTTGGTTATTTTAATGGTCAAATTGATTACAAGGGACGACTTGCTGCAGGCAAAATCTACATCTCCTGCAGGGGCGACAGCATTCTGAGCTGGTTCCATCAGGCAGACTTGCATGTAGCTTTGGTTCCTGGTGAGAACCCCTGTATTGTCCTAAGGGACATAGTACCACACTCCGAAGGGATTGATGGTACTTCAAAGGATGTGTCCCTTTGTCCAACTAACTACAACTTCGCAAGTGTGGAAAAAGGCACTGATTTGTATGCAAATGATATATCTCATCCTGACTGGCAAAGTCAATTTAAAAATGTTTTTAGTGACAAGTTAGGTTGCCTTTCTGAGTACGTTCATGATATTACTTTAAAGGAAAATGCAGTTCCTGTAGCATGTAAAGTACGTAATGTTCCATTGGCTATGCAAGAACCAATGCGACAGGAATTGGAGAAACTCTTGAGTGATGGGATCATTGTCAAATCTGAAGCAAGTGAGTGGGTTTCGCCTGTTGTTTTAGCACGCAAACCCTCAGGTGAAATCCGGTTCTGTGTGGACCTGAGGGGTCTCAATAGAGAGGTTGTTGCAGATAGATACCCTCTTCCCAATATCAATACCATGTTAACCCAACTTGGGGATGCTTGCTTGTTTTCCACACTGGACCTTAGGGCTGCGTACCATCAGGTCAAGATTAGTGACATTTCCATGGGTCTCACAACCTTCATCACGCCCTTTGGCACTTATAAGTTTACTCGTCTACCTTTTGGCCTAGTCTCGGCAGCCTCGGTTTTTCAGAGAGTGATGGAAGATGTTTTGAGGGGTATTACTGGAGTCAAAAGTTATCAGGATGATGCACTTGTTTTTGGTTCATCACAAGGTGAACATGATTTTAGAGTTAGATCTGTTCTGGAACGTTTTGAGAGCAGAGGATTGACTTTGCGGGAAAATAAGTGTAGATTTAACTTGACTGAGATTGACTATTTAGGTCACCGCTTGACTCCTGACGGTGTGAAACCAAAGGACAAATTAGTAAAGACCATACACAGTTTGCCTACACCAAAGTCTAGGGAAGAATTGGTTACCTTTTTGGGTATGGCGGAATATTATAACAAGTTTGTGCCCCATTTTGCTAACAAAACATCTAACATGAGAGAGCTATTAAAGAAGGGAATAAAATTTTCCTGGTCTCAGGTGTGTCAGAAGGAGTACGAAAGTGTCAAGCGTGATTTAAGTCTAGCTCCTTCCTTACAGAGTTTTGATGTAAGTAATGATTCAATTTTGGTCACTGATGCTAGTTCTAAGGGCCTGGGAGCTGTGCTCAAGCAGATGAGGGATGGGAAGGAGATCACTATCTTGTTTCTGTCTAGATCTTTAGTGGGCCCTGAGTTATCGTACTCAGTAATTGAAAAAGAGGCTCTTTGTATTTATTGGGCAATTAGGAAATTGAAGAAGTTTCTCTGGGGTAATTCGTTTGTGGTTCACACTGATCATAAACCGTTGAAGGAAATCTTTCACAAAAAGGGTCTGGATGCTGTTTCTTCACGTATTTGCAAATTGGTTATTGCACTCCAAGACTTTGAATTCGACGTGAGGTATTTACCAGGGGTGAATAACAAAGTTGCTGATTGCTTATCTAGATTAGTTGTGGAACAGAATGATCAGACTTCTTTATCTTCAGAGGATTCATGGGAGGTAGATGAATTTAAGGTATGCGAGATTGTGGAAGGAATCGTTCAGGAGAGTGATTGGAGAGATGCCATGAGTACAGATTCTGAATTACAAGAAATTGGTGATTTAGTGACTAAAGGATGGCCTTGTCTTAAGAGTTTGAGCGTTACTGCCAAAAGATACTGGAACGTTAGGGACGAGTTATCTTTAAAGTATGGCTTGTTGTGGAGAGGCACTAGACTAGTCCCGCCTTCCCTGATGAGGAAAAAAATTCTTCTTTTAGCTCACCAGGGTCACCAAGGCATATCGAAAACTAAAGAGAGAATACGTTTACATTTCTGGTGGCCAGGTATAGATATTTTTGTAGAACGATTGATTCGTGATTGCGTTGAATGTTGCTCATCTGATAAAGTTTGTAAGACAAGGACGCAACCAATGATCATTAGAGAAGTACCCGTACGGTGTTGGCAGGATGTAGCTATGGACATTCTAGGTCCGATTTCTTCTGGGGCTGGTCAGAGGTATGTGTTGGTCCTTATTGACATGTTCTCACGTTGGCCTGAAATAAAAATCACCAAAAATATTGAGACCAAGGACGTGGTCAAATTTTTGTGTGATATTTTTGCCAGGGAAGGTTTCCCAGAGACGATTCTTACTGACAATGGTGTACAACTAGTGTCAAAAGAGATGGAAGATTTCTTAGTTAAAAAAGGTATCAAACATAAGCGTTGTTCTCTTTATCATCCGGAAAGTAACGGTATGGTGGAGAGGTTCAACCGCGTACTTAAGGAGTCTATTCAGATTTCTAAAGATCAGGGTTCGGATTGGAAGGATAACGTGATGGAAAGAGTTGCGGTATATAGAATTACGCCGCATTCCACCACGGGGGAGATTCCTTTCGAACTCTTCCGTGGTCGCACTCCAAACACCCCGATATTTCAAACTTGGATGAGAAATTTAGGTGTGGAAACAGTGAATCACAATAGGGGTCTAAGTTCATTGAGACAGGAGATGAAATCCAAGTTGAGGAAGAAGAACTTTGATTGCAGGCATGCTGTTGCTCATTCCAATGTATGTGTAGGGGATCGAGTGAGGATACGTCTTCCACTTAGATCCTCGGGACCGAAATACTCTTCCCCCTTTTATGTTTCTAAAGTCTTTCGCAATGCTGTTAAGCTAAATGATGGGAGGATTTGGAATCTGAATCGTGTTGCTTCATGTTCAGGTACTCCCTCAAAGGTTTGTGGTGATGTTTCTGCTGATAACTCTCCATCAAACAGTAAGTTAGTTAATAAAAAGATAAACGTCGAGCCTGATGTTCCCGTCAGGAAAAGTACACGTCGAACCTGTATTCCTGCAGCTCTTTGTGACTTTGTTTTAAAATAACAAATGTTTATGTTTCAAGGGAAGATATGTGGTATCCTTCTTTGATGTGTTGTGAGTAGTTAAGAATGTTATTCTTAGAATGTATGATGTAGTCATGTAAAGATTCCAAAGGATGCTGGAACAGTCAGTTGCTGCCAGCCTGTGTATCCTGTGGATGCGATCCTTTCCTTCTTGAGATTTAAATAAAGTAATTCCTTTCATCCACATTGCTCTTGGGATGTACTTCTTCACACACATGTCTGGCTGGCTGTCTCAAGACAGCAGGCAAAAGAGACATGCGCATTTTAAAGCACACAACGCACTGCTGTGCCACTCGGCAGCACTGGCCCCTCCCCGTCCTGCCACTTAGTTCAGAATGTGTCATGGATTGCTGAAAAATAAAATAGTAACTTTATTACCATTTTTTTTTTAGCTCTAGGGCTTGTGGGGTGACGCTCCTTCCTCTCAAGTGGAGGAGGTGCCCTTAACAAGTGTGCTATAAAAAGGTCAACTCCTTGCACCGTAAAGGGCAGAAAAGAAGAGGACAAAGACGTTCCACATATAGAGCCCAGGAGAAGGGTGTCACTGACTGCAGTCCAAGGATGGGCCAAAGGACATGGAAGTCCTAGGCTCACCCTGACAATAGTCATATCATGCATGCCTCGTTGAGGGCGCGAGAAATAAAATGAGCTCCAATCATACACCCTTTAAGGACAGTAAGCTACTTGGACACCAGAAGAGGGACAGAGGAGGCAGAGGGTAAAGGGTTTAAATTATGCAATACAAACAAATCGTAGGCTGGATCAGGGAAGTACCTGAATGGTTTTCTATTATGTACTGATGATGATCTAGGGTATTCAGCAACTAAAAGGGTCAAGGGATGACAAAATTAGTTTGGACTATTCGCATTCGGATCTTTTGTGGCCACCTGACCACTAAGTCCATAAAACAGTGTTCCACTCAGTGACTTGCGCTTCAGTAAACTGTTAAATAGTTGTACCATACATGCTGTACTCCTGCTTGAAATATTTACCTTTGATGAGCATGTTTTGAACACTTTCTCACTGCCCTTTTACTGTTATGTAGTACCTTCCACTTTATAAATGAAAATAGTCACTTTTAAAAGCAGTTGTATAAACTGAGAAAGATTTGTTGAGCTGTATTACTGTAAGGAAATAGGACATTAGTTGAGTGGCCTGTATAGGAAATGGGTACACATGCACCCCTTCACTGGGAATCAAATACCCCATGTGGCACTTGATTCTCTCAGGGTAGCAAGGCCTACTCAGGGGAGGTGGTGTGGGCTAGTAATCACTATTCGCTGGCAGGTAAAAGTAACATGAAATAAATGATTGTCCAGACTGTATTTTTCCTTCAGAAAAGGAAAAGTCAATTTATTAAACACACACTACTTAATTCTACACAGTAATTTACAAAATGCATTAGGTTGGTGGAAATACCTTTGGCAACATTGCATTTGACCCTTAAAGGTCCATGTCCCTGAAAATTACTGTGCCACCTCCTTGTACAATACAGAACATAACCATATAGGAGGGTGTCACTTTAAATAAGGTTAATGTTACTACACCTAAAGACCTGACTCACTTGTCATAATAACTCGTTCCATCACTGACTTTAGTAACCATAATCCATCTGCAATTATTATAAGTAATAAAGCATTGCAACCACACAAACTGAAGGCATAGCTGAAGCCCCAGAGGGCACAGTTCTCCCAGCTGTGGAGCAAAAGCTCCATCCATGGGAGTGCTTCAAAAGTAAATCCTAGAGTGGTCATCTTTTCTGAGACCCAATAAACTTAGGGTGACCTTGTCATCATCTGTTACATTTCCTTGGGGTGGTGCTACTGTACTCCTGCAGCTCCACCGTGCTCTCTTTCTGCCTTTAGTGGGGCCCCTGCCATCCTGGGGCCACGACTAACAGCCAAAAATCCTTCATTAATTCTATCCTCTGAGGACATTATGAGGCGCTCCCGTGTGGGAAGGGTGCAGAAGTAATTAAAGGCTCTGGCCAGGACTCTGTTGTGCCATGCGGCCTCATGCTGTGCAGCATCCTTTTTCCTTTTCATGTATTTGTTTTGTTTCTGTGGGTGCCCAGTCCTACCCAGGCACCCCGCATGCCTCCATCCATAAAGGCCAGCATGGGGAGCACACTCCTAGCTGCCCTGGCTGGCTCCTGGCACACACATCATCCTCCTTTGCTGTCGTGGCAGCCAACAGTCCTTCTCCACACCCTGCTCCTGCAGGCAGAGAGTTTTAATTGTGGTGACCAGACATGGGTACGGAGAGCGGGGGATAGTACCACCACCAGTGGAGGAACGCAGTGGCACTCCCCTTTCTCTATCAATAGCTGGGCTTTCCCTCCCTTCTCTATCTCTTGTGGGAGCACACAAGTGTTCCCCTACTTTGGCAAGGTTTGGTGCCATGTCCTGCTTCTTATGGGTGTGATAGCTCCCCCCTTTCTATCTCCTTCACTGGGGCCTCGAGATGTGGTCCTGACCCCCCTTGCATAATCCAGCCATGGGGTTGGGATCCCAGGTCTCAAGGGTTCTAGGAAGAGGGCCCACGCTCAACCTCTCCTGAGCTCAAAACTGCTCATACTGCTCGTACTGGCCATCGAGCCCTGGCCCACCAGAGGGGTATCTCCTCTTCTGCAGTACAGCTTCATTTGCTCTTTGTCCTTGCTGGGGGGTGTTGAAGTACAAATCCTTCTCCCTTAGATATATCAGGCCCCACTGCCTCATTTTGGGCAGTCTTGGCCATATTTATCTTCTGGTGGAAAGCCCAGCCACCTGGAGCCTTTTCCTCGGGCTCTAAGGTGGCACACTTTGCAGGGAGTTGGTTCCACTGGCTCCATGTGCCAGTCTTTTTCTCCTCTAGTGCTACTTTCCTTCTTGATGCACAAGTCCAGTTCTACCCACAGCTGGTCTTTAGGGAATGTAAGGGGACCAGCTTCCCTAGTCCTGGAGAGAGACCAACTTCACCTGTCATACTCACAACAGCTTGAAGCGCATTGTGTGTGGCATCAGTCACACTCACATCAGTTTGTAGCTGGCTATGTGAGGAATTTTCATGCCCAGGGTGCACCTCTAGTGAGCAAGGAATGCCAATGGAGGTAAATTCCCGAACTCAGTGTGCACCCCTGGAGCTCACACCTGCACCTTGCTGCATGTAGGTGACATCAAACTCACTCCTATTAGTTAATAGCCGCTTAAGTTTGGCAATTCAAAAGGAGTGTATTCCTCATGTATAGTGAGCAACGACCTTCACGCTGATATAGGAAGCAGAAAGTGGCATCAGATAGACCTCTTTCAAATTGTGTACACGCTCGAAGGAGTTTGGACGCCCCTCATCCTTCTGGCACACAGTTTCTTTCCCAAGTCCATAACTCAAGTAGTGAGCAGGGGTTAAGTTGGGATCACCGTTAAGTCACCACAGCGACTGCTACCAGTAGACAATTCTTCACTGCTCAGGCTCACAGCCAGCGAACAACCACAAATGTACTTACTGTGTACCAAAGTCAGTTTGACACAACAATCCTAGACTCAGTTGTGTAACCAGGGTAACTCCATGAATACCCTTCACTTCCTGAGAGTGGCCACACTCAGTCTTCCTGTTGCATTAAGTATGTTTGAGGTATACATTGATGTATCCCTTTCTCATCACAAGCATCCAATTCATTATAAAAGAATGATACAATAAGCAGACCACAGAGTGACGAGAAGCATCAGGTTTATTCCATACACCTCAGCCACAGCATACCAACTGCCATTTTAGGAGCATGCAGGCTACTCACTCTACATTCCAGTCTCTTCTACAATGTTCTGGTATCTTCTAGAGTACAATTGACATAGGTGAAGGACAGATACCACAAGGTTGGCAAATAGATATATTAAAGAGGGATTAAACATACAATTAGGTGTTAGAGCATTCTCTAGCCAAAATACAACCCTAAATGTAGTAGAATCTTAATGCTAGATATGACATGATTGTCCATATGACCAATGTTATGCTATTCAATGTATTAAGGGACCAATTTGGGATCTTCAGATGTTCTGAATTCCTGCAGCTATGGGAAAGATAATCTTTTGCAAAAGTGTTAGAAAGGAGAACAGCAAATACAGACATGTGCACCTAGGCAAAGATCTGCTGGTTCTGTATCAATCTTGCTATACATTTTGAATTCAAGGTTGAATTAAAGCCTGTTACCTCTAAATGAAATGAGGTCACAGCCAGAATTAAAGGTGTCACTGACACAAACAGCTGACATCGGCTAGTGGAATGGGTAGGAGACCTTCAACACCCCTAACAGGTACAAAAGCTTTGGGGAGAGGGATAGGAACAGGTAATATGCAGGCTCAATGTCAAAGTGGACATCACCAGCTTAACACGAAGGAGACTATCATTGTGTGCAGCATGCAAATGGACCTTGCAATTCACCAATTTTCCTCTGAAACACATATATCACTTACAACATATATCATTCATGTAAGGTCACCAGGATGGACAATTACTAGCTAGAGCCAGTAGGCAGTCACCCTACACAGGTAATGGGGAACAGGATTGTGATTCTTTAAGATAAACAGGCTAACCATCAACCACTGCACAGCATCAGTTGAGTGAGAAATAATCACTCTAACTCAAAAAGGAGGTGCCCTTTTAGTGTCCCCTGAAAATAATGACAAAATCAAAATTGACATATAGCACCTTTGGTGGGTTTTCATGACTTTGATTCTACTGGAGTAAAAATATTATTAGCAGGATGGCACAGGTGTTCAAAGAAACAGAAAGGACTTTGCGCCAACAAATTTCTTTTTCCAAAGAAGCTTCTACTAATATTAAAAAGTAGCAGCTTTTTAGATTGATCAGTAATGCAAAGGTTATGACCAAAACTCATACTCAAGTCAGAAACCACAATAGAAATATAAGCATTTGCTAACTTTTCTGTGTGAAGAATGATCCTCTTTTTTCAGTAATGTAAATGTAAATGTATTTGAGCTTGTAAAGCGCACTGCTACCCGTCCGTAGGTTTCCTGGCGCTGTATAACTCTGGGGAACCCGTCCTGGCATTCCCTGTGGGATGGTCCCTCCTGGGAGTCCCCAAGGTGGAGCCAGGCATCCCCGGAATTGATGGGGCCGTTGTGGAGATTAGGCAAGCTAATGCCCAGAGTTGCCGAGTGGAACCCCTGATTAGAGTAAGCACCGAAGCGAGAATTATCGAGTCCGCTGACCCAAGTCCACGACCCTGCCGCGTCAGGAATTGAACCCTGGTCCCGGGCCGACTTTTGCTCCCGGGTCTGCCGCCTCTAACCAGTGAGCCACACTACTCCTCCAAATGAGCATCTCAGGTGTAGCATTCAGTGCATGTCACCCAACATGGTGTTAGTAAATGGCTTATCAATTGCAGTGGTCTTCAATTGGAGGAGTTCCATGAATATCATAAATACTCCCAAAACAGGCAGTATGGAGCAACCTTCATTTCTATATATCTAGAAAATGACAGAACCATAACCTACCATAAAAAACACATATTTGTCTAAGTCTGTGTAGAAACGTGTTTGCACATGAAGGCAACCCACCATTATTTTCTCTTAAGACAAGACAATAGTTTTTTAATTGGGGCTGCAGTTCATTTCCCGTTAAATTGTTCATCTGTTGTATAGCTACCAAGAAACTAACAAGGGCCTTGTACGATGGAGGCATTGCTGTGCCGGACATACATAAACATACTGGGCAGTACAGCTCACAACTATCAGCAATTGGGTTCATCTCCTTGACTTTGAACCAGCTTACTGTATGGATTGACATGCCATGCAACCATGATGTAGCCTCAGGGCAATTTATGGAGGGGCATGTCCCACATCCTTCCCTGCCCCTATAAAGGTTACTCTCAAATATTGGTATGAAACACTACATTCCTTGGGTTGGAGAGGTAGCATCACTCAGTGCACTCCCCTATGGGACACTGACTGACTAGGCACTTTGGGAACACAACAGTCATTTCATAAGAGGGATGTCATGGGAATTGCAAGGATGGTTGACCTGTGGATGCGGGGTGGGGTTGTTAGATTCGCAGATTTGTGGGGTGATTATCAGCTTGCCCTCACTGAGTCTTACCACTACCTTCAAATCCGCCACTCACTACATAAGCCATTGCCAAAGGGAGAGGAACTCCTGGAATCATCTACAATTGACGATAAATAATGGACCGATTATATGCCCAAAAATGTGATTTCCCTCACCTATCTCAAAAGAGGACCAGGGTTACGCGAAAAATATATTAACCCTTTTCAATGGTCAAGAGGTCGACATGTTTCTGCCTTCAACGGTCCCACAAGTGGGATCCTTGGCATTCATCAAGACCAATGCATTAAGTATTATGTAGTCACTCTGTTTACATGTGAACAGTAAATTCTTAAATTTAAATCATTATATATATACTGGCTAAACAGGGTAGCCTGGTATGCGCTGGCCCATGTAAATTCAGGGTTCACCGACATTCTAAAGTGTAAATTCTGGTGTCCACCTTCCTGCCAGTGGGTACAACAAAAACACCAAACTCCGTGTGTCCGTGCTTGGATGGTGGATGTCACGGTTGCATAACCCTGATTCTCTTTTTAATCTTATCCCCAGTGGGCCAGAGAATAAAGTTCATTAGGTACCCTGGAGGTAGTTTTACCCACCACTCTATGTTTTTTTGCACTTTGTCTCTCACTCACCATAACACCAACCACTCATCAAAAACACCTCAGCTCCTCTCTGCTCGAAGAGTTGTAGCCCAAACCATAGACCTCACGGTAAGGAGAGGACCCAATGATGAAGCATGTCACCCTCAGGTGAGTGAGGGGTCTCATCCTTAAAAAAGGACTTCTTTTTCCAGCAGTAGTGTCACATTGACATACTCCTATACACATTCCTTTTCTGTTGAACATACCAGACTTACTTTTTTTGTGAGTTTGTTCTAATTAAGGGACCAGTACGCTTTTGGTTAGGCATGTCCCTTTAGATCCCCGGTGTAACCCTCATTATGCATGTACTACCATTCTAAAAATGGGCAGAGCAGCTACGTCAAACTGTCTTTGAAATATTGCGCAAATAGGCACATTTTATCACATGGTATGGAATTTCCCGGCCATGGAGCGATACTGGGGATCAGTGGTGCCTTGCTTAAATAATGTTTGTGGAAGCAACATTGAAATTTCCCCAAAATGTTTTTTGTTAAATATATGGGAAGAAACTGACGTCACCCACATGGACCAGGTCTAGATAACCTTAGGGCTAATGGTGGCCAAACATAATATTGCGCATGTTTGAAAGTGGAAAAGTCACCAGAACTGGGTGATTGGAAGCTGGATTTAGAGTTGTGCATGCTTTGCTGTAAGGGCGGTCTATGACGGAGGGGGTTGTCCGGATGAGTTTTGCCGACTCTGCACTCCTCTGGGGGCATGGAATTTGGCAAAAAAAACTCTGATTCCGCTGTGTGACAGAGTTTGGCCACTCTGTCCTCCCCTAAATCAAAGTGCCTGAGCTGATCTCCCCAGTGCCCACCATTTGTGCTGGGCTCCCATAAAATGCTATCCTTCCCATCTTCCAAACCCTTTCCAGTGCAAGCCAAACTCCCACAATACCACCTTGTCGGGCGTTCTCATTCACATGTCTTGACACTGCAACAATCGCACAGACTGTGGCATGTTTTACTAAGTGACAAGAAGGCCACAAAGCATAGGCTGCCGGGAGAGCTCTCAGACACAAGTGGGACCAGCATGTGGGGGAGAAATAGCAATTAAAAAACAACACCTAGCTAGAGAAAAGGGAAGCACATGCTCACTGCAGTCACATTCACTTGGTTACTCACTGCAGTACTGGCCTGGTGTGCCTCGTAGTTATTTGCATCTGAAGTAAAACTCACTCATTGTCAAAACCCTACAAATCCTATGACAGCCCAAAATACATTTAGGGCAGTGTACTTTGGGGATATTCTTCATTTTCATACCCCTGTGTGTGGAAAAAATATATATACTGTTGAAAGTACCAATCCATATTATGGCACAGTGTGCTTAGCCACAAGAGTCCCCTCGAGAGGCGCACTGTGACAGAACCGAACACACACAACTTCCTGCTTCTGTGCTTGCAATCTGTTGAGAGAAGTCTTTCTCATGGAGAATTAAACGTGCAAATAAAATGCCAAACCTTTGCCTGTTTGTAATCAGGAACATCTAAAAGTGTGTTTTATGTGCATTCATTAGATTTAGGTGGTTTGAGTGTTGAATATTTGGTGTGGATACAGCAGAAATGAGGGAATAGCAGCTGCCTCCTAGAAGTCGTACTGGCTGAAATGAATATGACTGTCTACTTTTTTTCATCATGGAATCGCAGTACACAAAAATCACTTCTGGCTATGCATAGTCCAAATCAACCAGATTAACATGACACGGACACACCCACATCAGACATTTCTGAAAGAGAAGCGTGGCTGTATGTCGCAGCCGAACTAGCTCACTCGGTAAGACTATGGGCTATGGGGGTCCTCAAGTTCCTGTTATTTTTTGTAAAGCTGCATCTCCTTCCCGTCAGACGGACCAAATTGTGTAGAAGTAACACACTTGTTTTTTGCATATGGCGGCAGTTGGGTGCTCACTTATCCAGTGATATTAGAGTGAGGGCCGGCCAATGGAGAAGATGCCATAAGTTCACATCACTTTTTTGAATGATCAAGAGACTTTGTTCATGTGTATAAGGAGGAGCAAAACTCCGAAGAATTCCTCTGAGTTTTTATGCAAATCTGCGGAATTCCACATAGTGTGACTCTGCGAACTCCGGCCACCCCTAGTAAATGGACTATAATCTAGGAGAAATGAAACTACCACCAATGTGGATTGTGTGCTCCACCTGGACTTGTGGGAACTGATGTTCAATGCCAGAATCAAATGGACACTATACTATTCTGTAACTTGTTTGCAGATTGGGTAGGGAAAAAGTAGTGTCATGGGAATCCTGGGAAGAATGATGTCGGTTGATTGTGTCTTGATGCAGCACAATATGATGTTGTTGTGTTCTGTTTTCTTTTTTACGTGCACTCAAAAGATTTCTAAAATAACATTTCACCAGTCACAAAAGAAAACAGAAGGGCACATTGGTCCCTTGTCTCTTTTCCTCATCACAGTCCTTTCATCTTGAGGTTTGCTTCATTACACAGACAGGACTTACCTACCCTAACCCTAAACATGTTTTTAATTCTAACACCTATACTTGGGAGCCATAGATAAAAAGAAACATACTTTCAACTCCACCTGTTTCTCCTATTTTCAGACAGTTGACTTCCTACCTTATCAAGTAAATTCGTTCCCTCTCTTACTTTCTTAAATATTCAATCACAAGATGTTTGACTAATCTCTCAAATAAGTTAAGATGATGACAAAATATTCGGAGCCTTCTATGTTCTGTCCTTTCAACTGTGCTCTAGCCACGCAGGGAGTCTCTGACAATCATGGTATGTGTATTACAAGTTGGGAGGTCTTGCTATAGCTTCCGCTGCTTTACTGGCTTACCTCACTGTTGTGCCTGACCTTTTCTGCAGGGTCACACCACATTTTTGCCTTCCTTTGCTGACCCCGTTTTGGTTGACTTTTAGGACTCTGTGCACTTTTTCCCTGCTAACCAATGGTAACGGGCTTGTGCTCTCTCCCTAAAGCATGGTAAAACTGCCTGCACCTGATTCGTACATTTAATTTACTTGTAAGTCCTTAGTATATGGTACTACATGCACCCATTGCCTGCAAACTGTACTTCATGCATCCTGGGTGTTGGAACTGTACCTTTTTTTCAGGATTATCCACAAACTTTTTGCCTTCCTCTTCCTATTTTTCTAAATGTCTTTTTGATGGTTTTAGGACTCTGGGCACTTCACTTCTGCTAATCAGTGGTAAAGTGCATGTGCTCTGCCCTCTAAAACATGGTATGATTGGTTTACACCTTTTTGGCATATTTAGTTTACATGAGCGTTTCTTGTAGAGTGGTATATGATATACCCAGGGCCTGTTCACTAAATACTACTAGTGGGCATGCATTGCTGCTTGTGGCATCTACAAAAGCAGCCTTTCAAACCTGCCTCAGGCTGCCACTGTAGGGCCTGCATGTGCAGTTTACTGCCACTTTGACTTGGCATTTAAAACTACTTGCCAAGCCTTAAATTCCCATTTTGCTACATATAGGTCATCCCTAAGATAGGCCATAGCTAGCCCTATGGGCAGGGTGCTGTGCAGCTGAAAGGTAGGACATGTGCCTTTCTTGTGTGGCATGTCCTGGTAGTGACAAACTGCCTACTTTGTGTCTCACTACTGTGAGGCCTTTTCCTTTCATAGGCTAGTATTGGTAATTCCCTTATGTATGTTTAAGTGGTATTTTCTGATTTGAAAAGAGTAGTGTTGTCATGTTTGGTATGTTTAGAATAGTAGTGATAAATCCTGCTTAGTGGTGTAGTTGGAGTTTTACATTACTATTTTGGAAATGCCACTTTTAGAAAGTGGGTTTTGAGAGGCCTATTTGAGTCACCAACAGCATGGTGCACAAGTTGAATATTCCTTCTCGTTTTTGAGTGAAAAATAATACCCGTGAGGGAAAGCACGCCCATATTTGAGCAAAAGGATAGTCCATTACATCGAGAGTTTTGAATTGGTGAAGATGCGGTAAAAATAAAGAGTCTCCAAGGAACTCAGTCCTGCCCATACTCTGCAGTAAAGAAATGTATACTGGCAAAGTGTTAAGGGAGCTTCGTAGGCAGTAACATAAACGAGTGCAGTGGCAGAAAAGCAAAAAGCTCTTGGAGTAAACGAGCTGCAGGGTCTGCTTCAACTCTGGCAAACAGAATATCTGGTCCATTTACATGAGCCCTGATGATAGTCCCAGCACTATTGGCCTGGGTCTTGAAACGTGTTGGCATTTTGGGAGGCATTTAGGTAATTCTGAATGCAGCGAGTGTTGAAGGAAACTATTGGATAAAGAATTGATACACCATTCAGATACTCTTTTGACGCTGGAGCTGGAATAACATATGTGGTTCATAACATTGGATATTTTCGTGTTTATTACTAAATTTTGTATATGATGTACATATTTCAAAAAATGTGTTTTGCATCAGATTAATGTATGAATTCATTTGCTGATTTTATCATGTTACAAGCGGTTGCTAATAATGTTTTCACTGTGTCTAGGTCCATTTTTGTCTTTAAGTGTATGTTATTGTGAATTGTATATACGTGTAAGTTCATGTGTGAATTTGATAAGTCTGTGTTTCTTTTTCAGTCCCCCAAACATTTTTTGGATTAACATTTAAAGAAACAGGAATGGTCTAATAAAAGTTCTATTTGGACAAATAAAAGAGTTTACTGTTCTTTACTCCATGAGTAGTAGGAGTGTACGGTAGTACGTAGCCGAGTTCATTGTTTTGTGTTCTGAATTTTGAATAGCCCTGCCTGGCCCTGGTCCTTTGCGCTTAACCCCTATAGGTTTTTGTACTTTTAGAAAGTGGGCATTTCTCTGTACTTATAACTCTGTGTGCTTTGCAGTTTGTCACCAAACCATGTCAGGGCTTAGTTGACAGCTACACTTTGTGCATACTTCCCAGACAGTCATCACACAGGAAGGGTTAGGTGTGACAGGGTTACATCTGCATACTGATAGTCTTCCTGGGCTGGGAGAGAGGGAGACGGGGCACACTTACATTTGTGTAGGCTATGTCCTTCTCTCACACAAAGGGTTGATTTAACCCCTGCTGATGTCTGGAGCCAGGGCTGAGGTTGAGAGAAAGTGTTGGGCAACTCTAAGGTTTCATATAAAGAGCTCCCCAGAGAAAATACATTTTGGGTATAAGTACAGGGGCTCTGACCCCATGATTTTACAGCACTTTTGGATCTGGAACCAAACCTCTGTTAAAAGGACGCCTGTGCTATTTAAAGAACACATCCGGACTGCTCTTCTGCTGCTGCCCTGCTGCCTGCTACTTTCCGGGTGGCATAAAGAACTCACTGGATTGCTTTTGTTTCGTTGCCCTGTCGCCAGATGCTCCCTTACCCTGTTTTACAAAGGCACAGCGGTGTTGTCAGGCGGAACCTCCAACTGAACTTCTTAGTTTGTTTTATGCTGACCTACGTGCCTGTTAGGTTGGTGTAGAGACTGCACACTGCAATAAGCACCTTTGTGCTGGCCTGCCTACTTGCCCTGTGTCCTCCAAAATGTTCTCATGGGACTGATGACTGCCCAGAACTGGCTGTGGGTCTCTAAGCCTGCCACCCAAGTTGCCACACATTAGTGAGCATGGAGAACTTCCTCATTTCTATCCCAGAATGTGTATGGGGTGCTTTCCTCTACTGCTCCACCAGTGCACGTGGAGTGCTCTGCTGTTTTACTGCACCAGTATGTGTTGAATTGTAGTTTGCCCAATGCATGTGGGCGCTTGTGTAGGAGAAGCGGGTGCTGAACATTTGGAGCCTGGTGAGGGCGGCATGTGTCCAGTACTTCACCTGCTCAGCTCAGAAGTGCAGCAGTGTCCCCACACCCCAACACCACCGCCTCCACGGCATGACGGCACAACACTGGAGCGAGCCCCAGGCCCTAAAGACACCTGGCAGTTGTGAGAGATTGAGAGCACCGTGGGCGAGGCCATCGATATTCTCAGTGTCCTGCCTAGCCGAGTCGATAAGTTTATAAAAATAGATATTTTATTTTAAGTGCCATAAAACGACCCACTAGTGCAAGAGCTTAAGACATCCAGCTCCAGCAAACTCCAACAGCTTCTGACAGGACTTCAAACATAAACCCCTACATCAGTGAATTTCAAATTACATAACAGCATTCTAAATGACATAGAAAAATTCCACATTACCTCACCGCTAACACTCAGGAGAATACTGTACGAAAGTTAAGCATTAAATGAATTAACATAAAGAAAGAGAGAAAGAATACGAATTACCACAGTGACTCACCACCCACCTGCTCCATGTGGTTCTGCTGACTATGCAACATCGCAAGGAAGTAATCTGGCAACATTTCAGCCCCCCCTCTCTTCAAGTCACGGAGGGATGCTTTGAGTCTCATGTTGTTCAAATAAGGTAAAGGCTCCAAGAGAAGCCCAGTTGGATGAGGCCTGGGTGGGGTTGTTTTGTTGGCATGTAATGCGAGATTTAAGAAGCCTTTTAACAGGGAAGGTGCATACCTTGTTTTGATTATACCGTGATCAGTTGTTGCACAACAGGGGGGCGGGAACCTTGACGGTTACCTTAATCTTGTTAGTAGGAGGACGTGGGGACTTCTCAATATATATTTATACCATTATTTCAAGATACATGTACATTTGATGATGGCTCGTGATTCATGTACCATGGGTAATGGTTGGGGACCTATGTACTTTTCCCGCTAACAACATTGCTGTATTTTATGCCCTGATATTATAATATATGTTGTACCTTGCATTGTCATGGTAACGAGTACTGCTTTAGGTTTTGCATAACATACTCAGTTTTCATGATTCATGTTGCTTTGGTCTATGATTTGTGTACATTATACTATACTATATATTTTTATATAATCATGTGTGGATTATCTTTTGTGGTGTGTTTATTGTGTTACTGGTGGAAGAGAGTTGCGCAAACGCCTTACACATTACTTCTGATGATAAGCCTGCCTTCTCTGCGCCAAACTCCCAGAGGGTGAATACAGGTTATCTTTGGAGTGCAACTTACCTGACATGAGGCCTGCCCTTGCCTTTGTCATACTAGATAGTTCAGAGAATGGAACTAGGTGAAGAACTGACCAGAACAAGTTTTGGGGATAGGCCAGAGAATTCACCTGCACTAAGGGTTGGCGGCAGGTATAAAATTGGCACATTCAGAGCTTCTCATGAGAACACTCCTGAACCTGTGGAAGATTCAGAAGAAGAACATACCTGCTGTCTTAAGAAGCAAGATTGAACATGCTTGCCTTGAAACCAGATCCTCCAGAAGTGACTCCAATTTGGCAGGTTGATTACTGGTGAATTAGATGCATAACCATGGAGGTCGTGGATCTTTACTTCACACAACATGTGCCAAGGGTCAGGTCCTTGATATTCAAGCAAGCTTTGACAGCACACATACTAAAAAGGGAATGATACAGAGATTATCATGGCAGTTGCACAAAGAGGGAATCCAATTCATGAAGCTTTCCACATTTTTTAAAGTCGAGGTCTCTGAATTTCAGCCTGCATGCCTTCTATTGTGTGCTTTTGTTTTTGCCTGTAGTTTGTGACTTTGCTATCTGTGTGTTTTCCCTGGATTCAGTTCCCTTTCCCGGGAGGCTCATTCCCTACTTATGTGGTTTTGGTTTTGGCCTAGTCCTCGATGTTTGCCCTGGTCAATACAAGTTCAACATACACCTGCTTGTCCTGGGAGTGTTTCCTCGGCCAGGTGGCTGGGCCAAATTTCCAGGATATCCAGGTCTCTTCTTTTTTCCAGGATTTCACGTCACCTTTTGGGGCATCACACAATATTTTCTAAAAAGTTGTTTTTTGACAGCTTGATGTGGATTTTCCTCTCTCTCCTCTGATTCATTTTGTGGCCATCCTTCTGTTCATCTTGCTGGATTATTCTTACATTAGATCGAATTGGCTACAGATGAATAGAGTTTTGGTTGTATCTTGGGTTTTCCTTGGGCCTATCTCTGCCTTTTGCTCCTGGTTTTACTTATTCTAACTAAAGGAAATACTACTATATGTTCTTTGGGTCCATTCTTCTGTACTCGCTGATGCTCTGAATTATTTGTCTAATCAAGGGCACAGTCTGGTTTCTTTGGAGGAATTGACCCTTTGGTGTTTCATTTTCTTTACTGTCTTGCAGCTGTTTCTCTCCTGACGAGAAGGGACAGGATTGTGATTTATTTGGAGAGTTCTTCGCTTTTTCATTTTTCTCCACCTATGCTATTTTGGCTTTTGACCAGCTTGGCTAGGTCTGCTCCCGGCCATATTGGAAGGAGTCTCCTCCTGAACGTTGTTCCTGTGGTTCCGTTTCCTTGTCCCCTCTGGATGTGGGAAAGCATTGAAGGGTTAGAGGGCCCTCCTGCTCTTTGTGGACAGGGTCTTGGGATTTACCCATAGATTTTCAGGGTCCTCTGTCTGTGGCCTAGGTTCCTCTATCTACAGTAACCACTCATGGGAACGTTTTCCACCTGCCTTTCCTTCTCCTTCCTTATATATAAAGAGGCTTTGTGGGCACCTTGTGAGGGGCTTCCCTTGCGTGAGTTTTCAGAGCAGCCAGAGGGGGAAGACCCAAAGTTAGAAAACAAACAACATGAAGAAGGAAGGAATGCTGAAATTAATCTCAGCCATTTGAGATACCGTGGGCGGAACAAATTTCCTGACGGTCCAAGCGATGGTCAGCGGCTGAAATTAATTCAAGCATTCGTTCTATCACTTTGTTATTTGTTTAAGTTAGGGAAAAGACACACGTGCTGAATTTGGATTAATTTAGGATCCGTTCGTGTAAATATCATCTGTGCAAATGTGTAACGAGGCAAACTTGATGACGTAAGGTCTGTGACAAGGACGTTTGGGACTTGGAATAAGTGACTAGAGCCCTCACGGGCGAGTAGCCGCGCTTTACAAGCCCCTGCTTGATTGAATAATAAAGAATATTAGAAGAAGTATTTGGTCCCTTAAATGTTTTGAATGTGGCCATGGCACACAGAGGTTTGCAGAGGGATTTGAGTCTGCTTGGGTAACGATACAAAGGAAATCGTGACAGTAAAAATACGTAGAGCGCAATTGCACATGACGATTTGTCTGTAAACTTGGAAGCCGGTCGTTGTTTTGAGTACTTCACAGCGCCTTTGACCGGCGTGATGCTCGGTGAGTAGTTTTTGGAGCCCGCTTGTTGGAGTGCATGTCGTAGTTTATGACATATCGAAAAATTGACTAGAAGTAAGGCGAGGAAAGGAGCCTAAAAAGGAAAATGTTACAAGCTGTAGCTCATTTATTTTAATTGGCTCAACAGAAACAGGTTCACTGTTCTGATTACTCAAGCAAAATAGGGACTAGGGCTGTAAGCATTTGACAGTCAAAAAAGAGCGTGTGTGTTTGTTTTAAGAAAAGACATTGCACACAGCACGCGCCGGTCACAGTGTATGTTCTCAGGAGGGAAGGGGTGCTGATGTGGTTGTAATACTGTCCGCCGGATACACTAAAGAGGCTGACACTTGATGAGACTTTGACAGCCTTAGGTTGATTGCTGACAGAGGTTAAGAATCAAATGATTACCGTATCTGCAGCACCACAGATCTGCAGCAAATTAAAGCATATGGAAAAGAACATTTTGTAATTTCATTTCGACAGAGCTGTACAAACCTTCACATTTCGAACGCCGAAATCCAAATAGCGGAGCTTTTTGTGAGCGGGAGATTGGATGCTTTTAAATCCTACTGCGAGATGAAAGGACTCTGGATATTATTTGATGGTACACTTACAAAATCAAACGCAAGTATGCTACTTTCCTGTTATGACAGGGAGTTTTATGAGCAGAATGAAAAAACACAAACAGAAGGGCTGTGAGCTCCCTTTGTTTGTTCCTTTGTTAATATCTTGCTCTGCTAGGTTTACAAATCCTAAGTAAATAGAAATTAGTGCTCCTTACTTTGCAGTCCATTTGCTTTAGATGTTTGCCTTGAGGGACATTTGTGTATTCTACTAATGGCTGCAGCAGAGTGCTGTCTCGTTTTCATTCTGGCAAAAAAGGGCCGTCTCCATGGTTACAGTTTCATTTGCTAGAAAGAAACTGATGGCTGTTAGTGATCCCATCATAAGCAACTTCTGTCAGATTTCTTATCAAGTAGACATATTTTGACAAAGTGAAAGATAACACCATAATAAGGAACCGAGTTGCCACTCTAGGTAATGAACCATTTAGCATTAAATGAAATGTGAAACCAATTTTCTAAGATGGAAGGTATAGGAAAATGAAAACATAACATGAGCACTCTTATCTGCAAAATGTATGTGCATGTATGTATTTCTATACATATATATTATATATCTATGTATACATATATATATATATATATATATATATTACACACACACACACACATATATATCAAGAAAGAACTAAAGAACACAAACAGATGTATATGTTTACAATTTGTAACAATCGGCCCATTTACTTTATTTATATTTACACTTTAGAAATTTATGATGGATGTATTTTGAGTTAATGTATAATTTTAAGACAGTACAATGTAAGATATTTATGAATTTGGTTGTTAGGTATTATCCTCTCGTGACATTTACATACTGCATTACTGGCAAGCGTGTCATGACATTTATTTACTTTAAAAACACAGCTGGCCTGACCCATTTATCATGATTTGGAAAATGTAAACCACGGAATGAAAAGAGCAAATGGCTGTGCAGTTGCTCTGTATTAGAATATTATTCCCATAAGTCTTTTTTTTTTAACCTTGAATTGAAGATGAGACCAGCCCCCCCCCCAGCCTTTGCTTGCGAGATGCAAGGTGTTGGAGGGTATGCTTAAAGTGCCCATACATTAGGTGGGCCTTGTAAGTTAGGCACTGCTTACCCATTTCCACAATGCACATAGTTTATCCCGATGGCACAGCTCTTTTATAGTGTATGCAATAACTACCATTAAAATTTCTCATTCACTTTGCAAAGGAGTCAAGAATTTTTGAAAACGTAAAGACAAGAGAGAATGCAAAAAAGCACCAGATGGTAAATAAGGTAATTTAGTAAAATGCAAATGACAGTGTGTAGCTGGCACCAGCAGTGGCATAGCAAAACTTGAGGGGGTCACCCTGCAAAGTACATGGATGCCCCCCACGGACCCAGTTAGGAGCTCTCCTGTCAGGGGCTTTCACAGTGCCGGAGGGGGCCCCCTGGAGTTTGAGGGCCCTTCTGCACCACAGCGACTGCAGAGGCTAATGTTACACCACTGCTCACCAGCATCCCAGGAAAATTATCATACTTTATGGCAATCTGGACCGCGGTAATGTGGATGAAGAATAAAGGTATAGAAAAAAATCGAGTGGGTCTCGAGTTTTTAAAGCAAGTCTGGAAACCTGGGCAAGGAACCTCAGGCATATTATCAAGAAAGGCGTTAAAATTATTGCCGGTTAGCAGCAGAAAACTGCCACTAAAGCGGCGATAATGGGCTTGATAATATGCCTTGGAGAATTCCAATAGAACCCCATGTTCACAACAGAACATGGACTTCTATTGGAATTCTCAAGGGCATATTATCAAGCCCATTATCGCCGCATTAGCAGCAGTTTTCTGCCACTAAACCGGCGATCATTTTTAATGCTGTTCTTGATAATATGCCCCCTTGAGAGTACAGTGCCTAATGGGAAATCCTGGTAGGAAAGTGCCACCAGGACAGACTCAACTTCCTGATGGACTCTGACAGGAAATAGCTCTTAGATAAAAGGTATGATTACGCGGGAAAATGCATGATATCCCCAAGTTCATCCGCAGCCCTGCTAACTGCTCAAAGTCTCGGAAGGTTGCAGAGATGGGAGCTAGGTCATTCGACGCATCCCGAGGATATAGTAGCATGCCATCTGCAGACAGGGATACTATATATACCGCATCATATACCTGGAGGTCACAACCTTGCACCCCCAAACATAGTCACTGCACCAAGGGCTCCATAGCAAGAATAAACAGGATGGCTGAGAGAAGACACCCCTCCATGTGCCCGCCCTATAGAGGAGTGCGAGGTCAACTTTCCTACAGATACTCATGAAATAGGGTTCATGTATAGCAGTTTCGTATAAACCAAGAGACGCAGTCCCATTCCAAAGACACTCAAAACATCAAAGAGGTAGTCCCATGATAAGGTCTAGCATAAGGCATGCCTTAAGGGGGTAGCCTCATCCATAACATGAAAAAATCATCTGTTGCTGTGTGATGTGTTGCGACCCGGAACAAATCCATCCTGACTCGAATGGATCAGCATAGTTAGCAACTGCATATATCGTTCCACCAGCACCTTTCTAAGGATTTCATAATGTGCACCTAATATAGCTTCAGGCCTAATTGAAGACAGCTTTGTGGGTTCATTAAACGGTTTAAGGAGAGGAACTAGAAGAGACTTGTGAAGATAAGTTGGAAGCGAGCCTGTTGTTAGGGCCTCAATATAAATTTCAACAATTTTAGAGGTGAGGAGGTTGGAGAAAAGATCATACTATTCTAATGGCAATCCATCTAATCCAGGGGTCTTTTTTTGGCTAAATCATGTGTTGCATCTTTTACTTCTTCTACGGTGATCAGGCCATCAAGCTCCTCAGGGGCAATGGCAGAGATGGATGGTAAGAATAATGACTCCAGAAAGTGTTGAATGGACTCTGAGGGTCCCGCTAGTAAAGCGCGATACAAAAAGCTATATATAATAGGGGCTGAACGCTCACAATATATCAACTTGAGTTTCTAGAGAAGGGCCCCCATACAGCACAATCGCCATGATTGGTGGAGAATGTGCATCTTGGCATATAAGCCATGTGAGGAGGCACCCAGGCTTGTCTCCCATTGCATGCATTCATACGATGTATTCACTTTAGTTATAGCAGCGGATACATTCTAAAAATGCTGCATAGCTTGCTTTTGGATCTGTCAAGGCACAGCAGGTTACCATGTCTGGGAGATGGCGATTGTCTATGATTTTTACCTCCTCCTCTGCAGCTTCCTAGTCCTTATTCAACCTCCTACGAACTCCAGCTATGTTTTTCATGCTGAAGCCCCTGGTTACCAGGTTAAAAGAGTTCCATTCCATGTCACGGGTTGTTGCAGTGGCATGATTTTCTGCAAAGTAATGGGTAATATGTGTACACCGTGTCTCGCGAAAGACCGCATCATCTAGTGTATCTTTTGAAAGCCACCTGGTGGGAACTGGGGATGCAGAGTGCCCCACCTAATGTTGGTGATTTCTGCAGCCTGGTTGGAGATCACCCTTCCTAAGTAGTCAAAATACACTTCCATTGCAATTAGCTCTATGGAACAGACAAACGGTCCAGACAGACATATACGTTATGTGGGGCTCTGTAGTGTGGGTACAGATGTAAATCAGGATTATGGATTCTCCAGGCATCTAGGAGGGACCATCCCTGGGCCCACTTGGCAAACTATCATTCATGCTGATGGTCAGGTGTGCAGAGAAGCGGAGGGTGTGTGCAATCCACAAAAAGATCCAGGATGTTATTATAGTCCGCACCAAGTATTCATGGGATGACCACCCAGTGGGCGAGGACTCCGGATAGGGCAGTGCAAAAGGCCACCTTTTATGAGTTAGTTGCGTATATACATTCCAAAAGGCCTGGGTTACCGTCTAGTCGGTCAACTACAAACACATACCTACTCTTCTTATCAATCACCGTTTTAAGGGTCTTAAATTGTTTCCCTAGATGAATCCATGACAAGGCTCCTCATACATAAGAGGAGTATGTTGTTCTGTAAATCTGGCCTCGCCAGCGCTTTGAGTCATTGAAGTTCACTGTCAATGAGAGGAGTCTCTTGCAGAAAGCAAATATTTGCCTGATGACGTTTAATATCAGCATATACTGAGTATCTACGGTGTGTAATATGCATTCTTCATACATCTGCAAGTCTAGAATCTAGTTTTAAGGTGACAGTCCATGTTATAATGTGTACTACGCATAGTGTAAACAACCCCTGCCTGGCCCCCATCCCATCCACCCTTTGTTACTTGTTTATAGGTGTATTTCTGTGTTGCTCACGCCTTGTAGAGATTTAAATTGGGTAATAACCAGCAACCCCCAAACTGAAACCAGAGCCTGCAGCTAGCAGCTGCATGCCCAAACATGTCCACTAAAAGCCAACTCCTGCAATGGGGGACAATTCACCAAACAGTGACAAAAACTGAAAAGAAGGTAAGGCCAGCAGATCAGTGACTGATATCATATTACATATGTGTGAGCTGATGCAGAAAGGTATTCGATAGGATGTCGCTGGAAGGCCTGTAAATAACAATGAAACTGTGGTAATAAAAGCATGTTTTCTGCTGTTTGAGGTGTGAAAATTCGTCCCACTAGAAGCTTTCCCGTGTCCCCATCCCATAAAAGCTATGTCATCATCACTTTCTGCAGAATTTGAGTCCATGTGACATGAGCGAGAGATCTGACGCATGGCATAGCCAGACTCTATGGAAGATATTTGGGGTCAGATTTACAAGCCCCTTGCGCCACTTTTGCGTCACTTTTCCCATGTTAAAAGTGACGCAAAAGTGGCGCAAGGGGCTTGTAAATCTGCCTCTTGGTTCTGCCGCAGCTCATCTTGGGAGGTGGTTACACAGTGGTGTCCCTGGGCTCATTGTGCCTCCCACCCCGTCGGCCCCTGAGCCACCTAGGTCACAGCACTTGGCTGCTCTCCGTCGGAGGATGGCGGCACCCCTCAAAGTGAGTTTCTACCCAGTCCGAATCTAATTCTAGATCCATGAAGAAAAGAGGTTGCTGTTTGTGCATAATCCGTAATTTCACTGGAAACATATGGGAATGCTGCATGTTCAGTTCTTGAAGGTTCTGCTTAACTCAGAGAAAAGTTGCGTGTTATCATTGAGTTAACAGAATATATGTCGGGCAAATAGAGCCTTGAGTGTTCTCGTATTTGAGGGGCGCTTCATCTCTGGCAGCTGGTAATATTGCAACTAGTCTTTATAGTGAAGTCATTTTGAGATTATTGGACGGGGATGCCCCCGGTCAAAGCCTGTGAGCTGGTGCTCGGTGCACCCCTTCCACGGAAAAGGGAGGGGAGGGCTCTGATTTGCGTAAAAGACTTCACCCAATCCTCTAGAAAATCAACCACTGTTCCTGCCTGATATCTCTGAGTCCTCCGGCATGCCCACCACACGAATGTTATGTCTGCAGATGATGACTCAACTGAAGCGCGCAGGGCCTGTATGCCTTGTAGAATAAAGTCCAGGATATTCATAGAATCTTGTGCTGACTGAGTTATCGAGGACCCTTGGTTATGTTGAGCTGGAGAGAGTGACCCTGGAGACAGTGGTGGGATCAACCCCTTTGTGTTTCAGTTTGTCTCATGGTGATAGGATATAGGTAGAAGTGGGATTTGTAGTCTTCCCAACGCTACCACGAGGGCACTGCATAGATTGTTATTCTCAATTAATATTATTCACTGTTTCACCAATTTGTTAATGTTCACAGTTACCACTTTGTAATCATGCACTTTGCATTTCCATGTAGTCTTGTTTTGCACACTCCCAGGTCGCCCTCCACCCACCCAAGTGCCAGCCCTAGTCTCATCACCACCATACCCGACAGACCACCACGTCAGAATTCATTTCAATTGTGGTTTATAATGGAGTAAGTGTCTATGTTACATAAGTCTTTCAATTTGTGCGATTGCACTTACCCTTGCACTTGTAATGTGAAAAAATTGTGGCTCAGGACGAGGCAAGTGCTTAAATTACATGGGCTTGCACCTTGAATGTTCATATTCAACCTCGCGCTTGTGACTTGAAACAATTGTATAGCTTTATCATGTGTTTGGCATCCTCATGGCATAAAGCAATAAACAGTTGGTCCCACTCAGTCCTGTACAGCTTCCCCCTATCATTCACGCGCCTTCTGAACAATTAATATGAAAGTCAATTCACCACTATTCTGTTGCAATTCAAGATTTACTAAGAATTATTCTGACATCCATTAATTCGGGAGACTCAGGTAACACACCCAGTAGTTTTTAGTCTCCACAGTAAATTTATAGTGCTCTAGTTTAGAATACCGGGACATACCTTACCCTTTTTGCCGCAGCCACAGGACTCCTGCTCTTGCTCCCGTTCTCCCCCCGCTGCCGCAGCCTCCTGACATCTTGGCGCGGCCGCAGTGAGGGGGGACTACATTCCCCAGGAGCCTTCGCAGCAGGAAGCCGCCCACGCCATTACGCGCCGGAGGCGCTTAAAAGATGAGGAGAGCCCCGGTGGAGCGGGTGCTCTACTTTAGAATACCGGGACATACCTTACCCTTTTTGCCACAGCCACAGTACTCCTGCTCTTGCTCCCGGTCTCCCCCCCGCTGCCGCAGCCTCCTGACATCTTGGCGCGGCCGCCCACGCAATTACATGCCCGGAGGCATTTAAAAGACGAGGAGAGCCCCCGCGTTGCAGCACGGGCACGGGCGCTGCCGGGCTAAGCCCGGGCAAAGGGCAGGCCGCCTGTGGCCATCCGGGGCAGATCGGCGCAGAGGAGGGCCACCAATCTAACATTTGGATCTTTTGGTTTTTAACACTTAAGACTTCGTAAATGGTCAGTGACTCTTGATTCCCCCAATTGCTATTGGCGTGTGTGTCTATTGTTTAATATTGGTTGTTATTACATATGAGTATGGGCACTCGTAAAGGAACAGAGGGCCAAGGGGTAGTGGGCACTCTTGATGCCTTCCTCATCTGAGCTGAGTCGGTTTTAATACATTAAATTGAACTTACAGAGTGAAGACTCTCTCTGGAAACGTGCAGAAATTCTATGGAACCCAATACAGTGGGGGCTCCCCTTGCTACAGTTAATGTTAATGAAACTATGTCTGATAGACCACTGTACCAAAAGTACCACTAGAACCTTTGGTAGTAATCTCGGAAGCTCCACCCATGACTCATGCTACTGCTATTGGCGTCATTGCCATAATACCATCAGCACCTCCCCCAACTATAGCTAGATTCACAAGACAATCACAGTGTAGAGCTAAGGGATGTATGGACCAAGTCCTAACAAGGAAAAGAAAGGCAGGAGGGGCACCACTCACGGCACAACAAACCTGTAAAGTGGCAAAAACAAAGGGCAATGCACGTGGTAGGAAATGCCAGGAAGTAGAAGTAGCTCCTGGCAGCCCTACCCATTCAAATGTATTAAAAATTTCTATTGAGCATTGCCAGGTAGAGCTGGAAGATACAATCCTGGCAAAAATAGAGGGGAAGCTAACAGCGTTGCTACAACCGCTATTAGACAAACTTGTGGACATTGACATCCGTTTGAATGTCATAGAGCAAAAACTCTCCCTGCCCACCAGTCAAACATCAAACGAGGGCACTGTAATTTTAAACGATCAAACTACACATCTGACCACTGAGGCAAACACTATCTTAGCGGCTAGGAATGTCGCAACCATAGAGGGGGCGCAGGCTTTAATATGAAATAAAGCCAATATCCAACTGGCCGACTTTACCCTTGCCTGGGTAGGGAAGAAAACCGGAGGAAGCAAGGGTTTGGAGGGTCAAAGCAGGGGAGGTCTTGTCACTGGACCTAGCAAGTGATACTTTAGCCTACCACCGGAGTCCACACCTTATACAGTTGTGCTTTTGAATGTCCCAACAATTCAATCTAACTCTGAGGAACATTGGACCACCTTAAAACACAGGGCACTACACCTATTAAATACCAGGACTGGGTTGGGCAGGCATCTGTTTCATGAATTTAAAATGGTACGTAGAGTCCCCTGGATAGGGAGCTCAAACAAAAGTAATATGGGTGACTGCAAAGTTTTGAATTTTGGTTCCCCAGAGTTAGTTAGAACCATCCTAGAGAGAGCAGGGACAACAAACATAGGTAGGGAGGGGATCCATATTTTACCCCTGGGCTTCTTCTACCGCAACTCCCAGATGTTACCCGTACATAGGCGTAATAATCAAGCCATCACCCAAAATCAAGAGAGGTATGATTATAACGTCCCTACTTATAACCATTTTGAACAGGCCTTCTCTAACTTAGATGACCAAGATTGACACCTAACTAAATTGGCTAGTGTAAGTAGCCTAGAGGGAAGTTTAATAGGGGAAAGCTCAGCCCATTATCTAACAAACCTAGTGAAGGGGAAAACAGTGCAGGAACCCACACTCATACACCCAGTAACACAATCAATTGATCGCCTCCACGTGGTGGCTGATCCATGCCTAGCGCCAGTTACTAATAATAAAAAATTGATGGGTCCCTGTAACCTAAAAAGAACATCTAATAATCTTGACCTTAATATTCTAAGCTGGAATGTTGCCGGCCTTGAACAAAGACTGGCGGACAAAGACTGGATGCACATACTGTCTGGTAAAGACATAATGCTCCAGGAAACCTGGGCTACAGATAATCTATATATAGAGGGATACCATTGTTTTAGCGTGACTGCAACTAAACCTGACTTTGGCCGCGCATCTGGCGGCCTATTAATTGGGATCAGGATAGCTGCTGGAGGAAGCACTAAGGTGATACCAACCACCAGTCCAAATATACAGATATTAAAATACAGAAGACGGGTTCCCTTTTATTTGATTAATTTTTATAATAACGATTTTTATTCGGTCCCAAATAAGAATTTTATTGAGCTTTTTAAAGTTATTTCAGATTTAGGTCAACGTCAAGGCACACATAATTGCATAGGGATACTCTTAGGGGGGATTTCAATGCTAACATTTTAAAGGTATACCAGGATATGGATAAAGCTAAAGCTGATCCAGCAGTGCGAAGGGGTTTAGAATTAGACAGTCCTATTAGCGAACACATTCTCAACAACGTAATGGATATGGGCCATACCCCTAGAAATCAACAGGCACCAACCTTTAGAGGCAGAGATTGCTCCTAGACTATTGATTATATCTTTATGTCTCCATGCTTAGCAGATCGCCTTATATTGGCCAAAGTTCTTGTAACAACTTTTGGAGATCATAACGCGCTGATGATTGGGACCTAGTATGGACCCATGCTCCTCCTGCTGCTCGTTCCTGCCTCCTGTGACCTTCAGGCGCTGCCTCCTGCATTCTGTATCGCTGCAGGCGACCCAGCCGCCGCTGAGCCGCCTGCTCTCGGGTCCCAGCTTTCCCGCCGCTGCCTTCCCTGCCGCCCCGCCCCCGCCAGCCGATTGGGCACCCCGCTCCAGCCACCCAGCGGACCCTCCCTTCCGGCTCCCTTCTTAAGGGGACTCTGCTCTACGTTCGGGAGCGACCATTGTGCCTTCCTAGGCCAGGGTGCCCCCACGCTCCTCCTGCTGCTCGTTCCTGCCTCCTGTGACCTTCAGGCGCTGCCTCATGCATTCTGTACCGCTGCAGGCGACCCAGCCGCCGCTGAGCCACCCGCACTCGGGTCCCCGCTTTCCCGCCGCTGCCTTCCCTGCGGCCCCGCCCCCCGCCAGCCGATTGGGCACCCCGCTCCCGCCACCCAGCGGACCCTCCCTCCCAGCTCCCTTCTTATGATGCCTCCCCACACGCGCAGCGGTCACGCGCAGCGGACACGCCGATTGTGCGCCGAAGGCGCGCCAAAGGCAAGCCCGTCTACGCCTGTCCACGCCTGGAACGCGCCCAGCGCCGGAACCCCTGGCCCCCACCGCTGAGGCAAGAATACACGACAGACCTACGACGCCGCAACCCTCCACGCACTCAATGCCGGTCGGAACCCTGCCTGCTACCGCGCCACCCCGAGGCGCACCCACGGACCCTTCGCCTGCAGAGCCTGCCGATTCACCTGCTACCGGACCTGCACCACCCCCACCGAGTCCAACACCAACAGCAAGCACCTGAAATGCATCCTGCTCAACACCCGCTCCGTCCACAGGCACGCCGTAGAACTCTGGGACCTGCTCGACGCGACAGCGCCTGACGTCGCCTTCCTCACCGAAACCTGGATGAACGCCTCCTCAGCGCCCGACATCGCCATAGCCATCCCGGACGGCTACAAGATCACCCGAAGGGACCGCGTCAACCAGACGGGAGGAGGCGTCGCCATCGTACACAATAACACCATCCGCATCTCGACTAACTCCGACGAAACCTTCTCCGCCGCCGAACACCTGCACTTCCAGATACGCACCGACCCCAAGACCACCCTCAGAGGCACCCTCCTCTACAGACCACTGGGACCACTAACATAATTCAGCGAAGACATCGCAGACTTCATCAGCCCGCACGCCCTTCCCTCCGCCGACTACATCCTCCTAGGGGACCTCAACTTTCACCTGGAGAACAACAACGACAGGAACACCACCGCCCTGCTGGACAACCTCGCCAACCTCGGCCTCAAGCAACTGGTCAACACCCCCACCCACTACGCCGGCCACACGCTTGACCCCGTCTTCTCATCCAGCAAGCATATCTCCTTCAGCAACGCCACCGGACTCCACTGGACAGACCACAGCTGCGTCCACTTCAGCTTCAGAAGAACTACGACCCGCCACCACCCGCAACAGGTCCCCCGCCGAATCTGGAGCAAGATCACCTCCGAGCAGCTCACCGCCTCCCTCAGCCAGAACACTCCAACCAGCACAAGGGACCCCAACGAAGCAGCCAACAACCTCACCAAGTGGCTGACCACCTGCGCCGATGACCTCGCACCACTAAAGAACCCTCCCAGCAGACCCGGCAGCAAGAAAACCCCCTGGTTCACCGACGAACTCAAGGAATCCAAGAAGAACTGCCGCACCCTCGAGAAAGCCTGGCGGCTCAACCACACCACAGACAACAGGACCGCCCTCAAGCACGCCATCCGCAAACACCATCAGCTGATCCGTGCCACCAAGAAGAAGGCACTCAAACATCGACTGGACAACAACACCCACGACAGCAAGAAACTCTTCAACATCGTCAAAGAGTTCTCCAACCCCGGTGCCGGAAACAACGACATCACTCCCTCGCAAGACCTCTGCAACTCACTCGCCTCATTCTTCCACCGCAAGATCGCCGACATACACAACAGCTTCGACGCACAGACCACGCACCCTACCACCGAACCAGAGCCAGCCACCACCGCCCTCTGCAACTGGACCCCGATCAGCACCGAAGACACCACCCGCACGATGAACACCATCCACTCCGGATCACCAACAGACCCGTGCCCACACCACGTATTTAACAAAGCCGACGCCACCACCGCACCCCATCTCAGAGACACCATCAACTCCTCCTTCCACACCGCCACCTTCCCGGAGAGCTGGAAGCACGCCGAGCTGACCGCCCTCCTGAAGAAACCAACGGCGGACCCCACCGACCTCAAGAACTACCGTCCCATCTCACTCCTTCCTTTTCCAGCCAAAGTCATCGAGAAGACCGTCAACAAACAGCTTGCCGCCTTCCTCGAGACGAACGGATCCCTCGACCCCTCGCAGTCCGGGTTTCGGGCCAACCACAGCACCGAGACCGCCCTCATCGCTGCCACCGACGACATCAGAACCCTGATTGACAATAGGGAAACAGCGGCCCTCATCCTCCTGGACCTCTCTGCGGTATTCGACACCGTCTGCCACCGCACACTAGTGAAGCGCCTCATCAACATCGGAATCCGAGAGAAAGCGCTGGAGTGGATCATCTCGTTCCTCACCGGAAGAACCCAGAGAGTCCACCTCCCCCCATTCAGTTCCGAGGCCACCGAAGTCATCTGCGGCGTACCACAAGGGTCTTCGCTCAGCCCAACCCTCTTCAACGTCTACATGAGCCCCCTCGCTGCCATCGCATGCCAGCACAACCTCAACATCATCTCCTACACCGACGACACCCAGCTCATCCTCTCCCTCACCAATGACCCCACCACCGACAGAGCCAACCTACACGAAGGGATGAAAGACGTCGCCGACTGGATGAGAAGCAGCCGCCTTAAACTGAACTCAGACAAGACGGAAGTCCTCATCCTGGGATCATCACCCTCCGCCTGGGACGACACCTGGTGGCCCCCGGCCCTGGGCACCGCTCCCAAACCAACGGACCGCGCACGAAACCTGGGCTTCATCCTGGACTCCTCCCTGTCAATGACCAGACAAGTCAACGCCGTCTCATCCTCGTGCTTCAACACCCTGTCCATGCTTCGCAAGATCTTCAAATGGATCCCCACGGAAACCAGGAAGACCGTCACCCAAGCACTCGTCACCAGCCGACTAGACTACGGGAACACCCTCTACGCCGGAACCACCGCCAAACTCCGAAAAAGACTCCAATGCATCCAGAACGCCTCCGCACGACTCATCCTCGACATCCCTCGACACAGCCACATCACCGGACACCTGAGAGACCTGCACTGGCTCCCCGTCAGCAAGAGAATCACGTTCAGACTCCTCACCCACGCACACAAGGCTCTCCACAACCTGGGCCCCAAGTACCTCAACGACCGAATGACCTTCTACATGCCCACCCGCCATCTACGATCGACCAGCCATGCACTCGCCACCGTACCACGCATCCGCAAAGCCACTGCCGGAGGAAGATCCTTCTCCTACCTGGCAGCCAAGACTTGGAACTCCCTCCCCACCAACCTTCGGCGAACCCAAGACCATCTCTCCTTCAGGAAGCAGCTCAAGACCTGGCTGTTCGAGCAGTGACCCACCCCTCCCCCAGCGCCTTGAGACCCGCCCAGGTGAGTAGCGCGCTATACAAATGTCGTGATTGATTGATTGATTGACTGATTGACCTGTATGCTACTTCTCACGGGGCAAGAGATATTACCCCCTCAACAGATAATTTAAGGTTAAAATGGAGGGGAGTAGATAGTTAGATAAACACAGAGAATCCAACAAAAATTGGAAGGAAGGAGAGTGATCAACGTGTGTTGAAGCACTCAGTGTTTTGTAAAATACCCCTCACACACCAAAAGGCCCTTGGTGTCATGCTTCATCATCGGGGTCTTCGCACCCCTCTAACGGGATGCGGCGTGCTGCGACCTACGACTACGCGGGAGCACTAGTAGTAATGACTATGTGTGGTGTTCGGTGTGTGGGGTGTATTTAGTTTAAGTGAGTGGTGGGATGTGGTGAAAAATTAAAAAATACCTGGCACATGAGTTTGAGGAAAAATGTATTCTGAACTCTGGCTGGTATTGTTAAAAGAAGTGCAATGTGAGGTCAGGGCTGTTATATTAGGGAACAGGACCTCTGGTGTGCGTTGTCGACATGTTTCGGAGCAAAGCTCCTTCTTCAGGACGGGGGCACGACCTCCCCACCTTACTCACGTTTTTTTAAATAAAAAGTGTATTATACAGAAAAGTGGCAAAAAATAGGCTAAGTGTGCCTTCAGCGGTCTGCTACAAGTTCAATGACTTATGAAGCTTGCTTGTGGGCTTCATGAGCAAAAAGAACGTCTGGGGTGTTGCTATTATTGCAATAATGACAGGACGCTATGGACACCGTCTACCCCCACACGCTGCTCCGCTGGTTCTTGGGGGAGTAGATAGTGGCAGAATAGTAGAGACCGTGATAGAGGAACATCAGCATCTAATCAATTCTTGCATGTCAACCGATGGAAATCACTTAAGGAAAATTGAAGACTTTATTAAATTATGTTCTGTAATAAAATCTCTCCTGTCAGTGCCACCACTCAAGATAGAAAAAGAACCCAGATGGTTCGATCGTAACTGCTCAGAAGTGAATAGGGTTCTACTCAAGGCTCTGACCTCCAAACCTAGATGTCCTATGGACATGAGGGCAGCAAGGAGGATGTACAAAATTAAAATAAGTGAACGAAAGGCTGCCTCACTGACGGAGCATTGGGAGGCACTAGTTGATTCGGCAGTTGGGAAGAATGGAAATTCTTTTTGGCCTGCAGTTAGGAACATGCGTAATTTGGGCCAACAACTGACAACAGGTAGCTGCACTATTTCGAGTGACTTATGGGAGAACCATTTCTCTTAAATATATGCAGCACCAACACAAGGCAAAGTTTGCTACGTGTCAGGATAACTATGTTGCCTACAGATCACGTTGCCGTAGGTGGAAATGGCTATCAGACAGACCCTTGGTAATAAGGCTCCTGGCCCTGACAGCCTTCCAATAGACATTATAAAGTGGAAACCGGAACTTTGGGCCCCAATTTTATTAATTGTTTTTAATAGTTTGCCTCTAGCTCCTATGCCAGATACCTGGACAACGAGCATTATTGTGCCGATATATAAAAAGGGTGATAGATCTGATCCATCCAATTACAGACCAATCTCGTTTCTGGATAATACGCTAAATATTTTGGGGCAAGTACTTTATAATAGGGTCTTGGAATGGACGGAGGAAAGTGGAATGCTGGACCACTGCCAGATGGGTTTTAGAAGTAAGGTCGGCACGGTCGAGCAATGTCTGAACCTTAATTTAGTAATTGGTAAATATAATATTGCTTGATCATCGCCGATCTACTTAGCATTCATGGACTTATCGTCCGCGTTTGATCTAGTCAACAGGTATAAACTCTGGTCCATTCTCTTGGAGTATGGACTAGACGAACCCCTGGTACACTTTTTGGCATTCTAACATACCGACCGTAAAGCACAAGTTAGGATTGGGATGGGTGGGGAGATTTCTGGTGCCATCAGGGAGGGAAGAGGGGTTAGACAGGGGTGCGTTTTAGCACCCCTGCTTTTTATCATTTATATTAATGGGTTGAGCAACTCCCTAAAGCAGGCGACCTCAGATGTACCAAAAATTAAAGGGCAATTATTACCAGCACTTCTTTACGCAGATGATGCAGTCCTTATGGGCCACACTGCGAACTCCCTGTGTATTCTGGTTAAAACTTTTGTACAGTACATGGATGGCCTGGATCTGCGCGTGAATTAAAAAAAATCTTTTATCATGTCATGTGGCCCAGGGGAAAGCCAGCTTAATTCTATTCTAGTGGGGACTGATAGACTACATTCTACTAGCTCATTCCCATATTTAGGGATGGTCTTTGCTGCGAACGGCTCGTGGACTGGACACTTGGCCCACTCCACGAGCAAGTTCTCAAAGGCCATCAATTCAATTCTTAGTCTACCACGCCCGAGGAAAATAAGCGCCACTAGAGCCATTTATATTTTTTTTAAATTGCAATGTGCCCCAGTAGTTACATATGGGGCGGAGGTATGGGGCTTGGCAAAAAATCATTGCATCCAAATAGAAGAAAATCGTTTCTGTAGGAAACTTTTGGGTGTACCAATTTCTACCTCTGAGTACATTTGCCATAGGGAATAAAATTTGCATTTCATTTGTGATTTTATTGGGACAAGACCAGCTTTATTCTGGCTCTCCATCTGGAGGAACAAATCAGCCATTCTGACGCAAGAAATCATAAGTGACTGTCTTAATTGTGAAAAAGGAATGGATATTCCCTGACTCTCATCAGTTTACAAGAGTTTATGTAGTGCGGACAAAGGCCATCTCTTTTTAGACCCAACTAGAGTTGAGCCTAGAGATAAGAATGAGTTAAAAAACGCACTATATGCACTTTATAACCTAGACAGGACAAAAAAGGAATTTAATAAATTGTCAGTCGTGGCATACATGAATAATGAGCTGTATAGGTATCCATTACCACTCTACCTCACTCTGCCAATGACTAATTGGGAAAGAACACTCCTGTTTCGTTTAAGGGCAGGAACTGTAAGATTTTTACTAAGCTTTCCCTTGTGTTATTGTCCAAAATCATATTATAAACCATGTCCTTGTGATAGAATGAGCACACAAAATGATTTGCACTTTTTCTTCTCTTGTAAAATTTATTTTAAAATATGTAAAATGGTTTTTAGCTCCGTTTTTAGGAAAACATAGGCCCCTTTCTTTGGGGAAGTCCTTTCTGATGTTGCTCTCCTTGGACACTGAAGAATTAGTCTTTCGCACCAGCACTTTTTTGAGGCTTATTACCCGTGTTCGCAAAATGATGGAAAATCCTTGAACATCTGTCTTGCCTTAATTGCCATATTAATACGTTGTCTAAATTCAGAAACATGTAAATGTTAATTTGTAAAGTTTTAAATGGGATTTTATGATATTTGTATTTGAGATTGCTTTTATGAATTTCTGAAATTTGAATAAAGATTTTTGAATTGAATAGAATAGTGTACTCATCAATATCAGTCAGTGTCTTCGTGCCGTTTCTTATGGTTCTTGCGTCTCTGGATCAATAAGTATCTGTCTATATTGCAAAATACTCATATTCTAGGAGATGGAGCATTCATTGGTCCCGCATTTTGGCCCTCCTGTAGAATCTTCTTGCAACAGTTGAAAGCGGCATCCATCAGGCAGAACAACCATTACGCCCACCCTCTGATCCTACCACAGAATAGTGCCAAGTCTACAACATGTTGCTCCAGAGGATGTGCATTCAATGGGCACGCCTTTTGGCATGCCCACAGACTCCATCTTTTGCGGTTGAAAGCGGCATCCAGCAGGCGTACCAACCATTAGGCCCGCCCTCTGATCCTCTCACAAAATGGCCGGTCCCCTCCAGTGTCTGGAAGGTGATTGAACGCAGTGCTCACCAGCGGGGCCTCTCCAGACGTCAACCCACTTCAGGTAAGGCGTTGGTGCACTCAGACCCTGCTCTCAGGGGATTTGATATCGCCTATGCCTTTGGGGCCGGAGTCTCTGCTTCGCAAAAGAGCTTCGAGGATAAAGGCCAACACATCTCTCAGGCTCCTCAAATAATCACCACGGCCCGCAGCAAACACTCATGGGCCCATTTCTCCTTTTATCTGATAAATAGCAGAACGCTGCATCTGCTGGCACGAGCCATACCAGCTCATGTCCTTCATCATCAGTGGCTTGGTCACACCCCCTTGCCCCTCATGTGATAAACAACATGTTTTTACTACCATATCATTGTATGTCATGACTGTGTACAAATATTCAGTAGTAAACATCAAATAAGGGGTAGGAGTGGTCTGCCTTAAGAGTTTGTGAACTTGTGACTGTTGATATTCAAAATCTCCAATCATACCCTTTATCATTCTGGAAATGGTTGGAGATTTACTTCAGCAAAAGGCGGAGTAACTCCCCTTCTTGGTTATGAAGTGGAACGGAACATCCCCACGGTTCACAGGGATAGTGAAAAGGGGGGTTATAGGAATGGTGAAAAATGGTTTTGTCAGGGATTAAACAAAGTAAAAGAAATACAAATATATATTTGCGCAGTGGACTACAATTCCTAATGCATAATAATAGCCTGCATATATCACCGTGGTGTGGAAATAGCAGATGTCACATGATATTCTCAGTAGTATCCCGTAAAACTGTGACTGGTGCAGCTTTCCAGCCGTACTGTTGGTTATGTATTTGAATCCCCCAAATCTTTACATTTACACCAATTCAAAGAGTATGGCTAGAGCTGTAAATGTGTGATTTTTCCTTGTGGACACCGACAGTCCTCACACCAAGAAATAAAAATACCAAACCAAATAAGAAAGTATAGCACAATGTATTAAACAAAATAACACCAAATTGACTAAAACCCAGAAAGGGAAACCAGAGATAGAAATATTTAGACTTCTTAAGTAAAAACAGCAACAAAAACACTAAGTGCAAATGGCGGTCTGTGGAAACAGTAGACCAGGACCTAAGTGCAATTTCAAGCCAACAATGATGGAGCTTGATTGGTCCTGGTAAAAGTCTGAAAGTAAAAACTTCAAAAACCTTTCTAAGTATGAATTCAGAGAGACACTTTGCCCATGTGTGAGACTGTGATGAAAGTGTAGCCATGACTGTGTAATGGAAGGCCAAATACATGAAGCAGTATGGTCCTGCTGGCACCCTGAAGCTTTGAAGATTTTTCACTGAAAATATTTTCACTTCCAATGCAAAATGATGATTGTTTGACAGGGCTTAAATGAAATTGAGGAAACTGATCGACAGGTTGGCCCTGAGTAAGGCCTGGGCGCATGTAATATTGATGTTGAGTGGCTAAAACAGCACTGCGTCCTGGATTACAGAAAGAGGTCTCGGTATGGTACTGGTTACTGGTACAATCATCAGAAAGTTCTAGAACATGGCATACGGAGACTTGGAGGAGGGAACTAACGGCGTATGACCTAGAAGCACTATGGCAAGTATCTACATTTCTTTTGTGGTATTGTGTGAAATCTGCACCTTTTTACCATTCATAAGGCCTACTGGACGCCTCCAAGATTGGCAAAGATGGGCCTGCGAACGGTGAGTATTTGCCAAAAGTGCGGTGAACCCAACGCAGATGAAGTGCATATGTTCCGGTGGTGTCCCTCCATCCAATCGTTTTGGCAGAAAGTGGGTACAAATCTTGTCAGATATGGCAGGTCAAGAAGTGAAGGTGAGTCTGGCACTGGTAATCTTTTGGGTGATACGAGAGGAAGAATCTGCTGTTAGCATACCTAAACTTCTTAAGGCCCTTATATTTGTATTAATCCTATTAGCTCGTAGAGAATTATGTATTAAGTGGATCTTACCAATTTCACCCTTAGAATCCGAATGGATACATTCGATCCACAGAATAGCCAAAATGGACAGAGCAACACGCACCAATTAGAGAACGAAGCACTGGAGTATATGGGATAACTGGGTTGAGAATGTCTCCCCTTCGTAATACCCAAATGTTTTCTTCCTCTTCATACGCTTACCTATCATCCTTGGGAATTAACCTTATTTAAAACTAACCTTCCTAACTTAATTTGAGTGGTATTGGGACCCTGTTATATAAAACAAGTATTGTATATTTTTATTTTTATTTAATTCTCCTAATTGATAAAAATGACTACTATTAATCCAATGATTAAGCATCAGTAATTACAGGATGTTCTCAATAATCTAGGAGATTCATCAAGATGGATTGGTAAACCTAGAAAGAGAATCTAAGTAAGAACAAACCTGTAATAAAGGAGAAAAGAGTAAGTCGACCTTGAAGAGAAGGATCCCGTGATGGTTACCATCCCCTCCTAAGTTTAGAGAGCCGGTATCACTTTGGTTGGACAGTAAGAAAATAAGTTAGCTATCTCCTCTTTCTCCATTTTGACACTGATCAAACATATGAGGACAAAAAAAATATTGATGTTGAGTATAGCATTGATATCATCATCCCAGTTACGCAGCTAGATGATGAATGGATCCAAAGGGTTTGATGCATGTTGTCTATCAAATTGTTTCTGTTGATCCATCAAATTAACTGTGTTGTTATATAAGAGGAGTACAGAAAATGTCATTGATTACAAGGTGTATGGTATGGTCTGTTTTCAGCTGCACATGAGGCAATTAATCATGATTTGGTGAATATACATGGATGATGGTATAAATAGACTCCCACTTTTGAATTTGGAGTCTTGTGTAAATACTCATCTCTCTGATTGTTATTATAGATTTAACATGCATGTGTATACATCTGCTTACCCCTGTTCCTCTGAACATTGCAGTTTTGATAGCACTAACGATGGCACTGCGAAATGTCATATAATCATGATTCAAGATTAGCATTATGAGGGTTGACAACACCTATGTTAAGGATTGACATATACGTGAACTCACAAGTTTGCCTCCATTCCGTTGAGCAAGTTAGCTGGGGCGTAACTAGATTGGACACAGTGAGATTATTACTAGTGATGGCAAGCATTTTGATGTTCGATACACACCGGTTTTATAGGCTAGGATAGGATAGGATAGTTATTTATAAAGCGCTTGAATGCCGTGATATCTTAGTGCTGAGTGTGTGTGTTGGGAGACTGGGCGGTAAACCAAAGGTTTTGCTTGCAGGGAACAGCCAGGTTTTTCAGCGATTTCCTGAAGACCATCCGATTGGGTTGAAGTCGCAAGGAGGAAGGCAATTTATTCCAGAGCTTAGCTACACAGTGTGATAAGCTCCGACCCCCCACCTTGCTCTGCGAATTTTGGGTGTGTGGACGAGACCCAAGTTTGTAGATCTGAGGGTTCTGGTGGGAGAGTACCTGGAGAACAGACTCTCCACAGGAGTAGAGCAGCCTTTAGGTGTGTTTAATAACAGTCGCGCTGCTGCATTCTGTAGTGACTGTAGTTTCATTTTCTGAGACTTGTCAATGCCCATAAACAGCGCATTGCAGTAATCTAATTTTGAGAGAAAAAGCACTACTACAACAGTTTTTTGAAGCTCCTGTAGAATAAAGGGGAAGATCTTTCGTAAACGTTTGAGTAATAATAAGAAGGAGGAGATCAGACGATTGAACTGGGCCGAGAAGTTAAGCTGATCATCAAAGATCACTCCCAGGTTCTTAACTTTAGTGTTGGAGCAAGGACATTCACCTGCCTCTGTTGGCCACCAGGTTTTGTTCCACAGTCAAAGGTCCTTACCAAACTCCAGTACCTCTGTCTTTTCAGTGTTAATTTTAAGGAGATTTTGGCTCATCCAGCTCATAATATCTGTCAGAGAGGCAGGGAAGCTGCTGGCAAATATCTCTGGTTGTTTCGATACCGATATTATGAGCTATGAGTCGTCAGTATAGGAGACCAGAGCGAAATCATGTTTTCTGACAAGTCTAGCCAATGGGGTGACGTATATGTTAAAGAGCGTTGGAGACTGAGCAACAGAGCAGAACCCCATGGCACTCCACACGGGAGATGATAGGTGTCAGACCGTAACCTGTCCCAGTATATGTTCTGCTCCCTTGCTTCTAGGAAGGAGGAGAGAAGGACCAGAGCCATGTCCTCAATTCCCACGTCCCTCAGTCGCTACACTAACACCGTGTGATTCACTGTGGCAAATGATGCTGATAGGTCTAGGAGAATGCGAACAGCTCTGCCCCGTCAATCACTTTCTGTATCACCTCTGTTGCCATTATCAAGGCCGTCTCTGTGGAGTTGCATGGCCTGAAACCGTGCTGTGTCGGGTCAAGCAGATAGTTGGCTTCAAGATATTGGGTTAGCTCCCTGTTGACAGCTTTTTCAAGAATCTTAGCAGCGGCGGGCAACCCTGAGAATGGACAGTAGTTTTTTGTTTCACTGGGATCAAGGGCTGGCTTTTTAAGAATTGTCCAGATGCATGATTTTTTCCAGGCACAGGGATAAAGGCCAGACTCTATGACTTGGTTTAGAAGGGGGGTTACCTGTGCACTAATAGTTCCGGATACCAAGTGCATAGTGGCCGGGGGGCAAGGGTCATTTGGGGAACCAGACCTTGTGGATAGAAGGAGATTATTGACCTCTTCCTGAGAAAACAGCCGGAAACGGATTAGCTGGCCATGAGCTACCTTCGCCACACCAGACATGTTGAGGAGATCATCATAGATCCATTCCACCTCACTTTGGAAAAAAATTGTCAGTTTATTACAAAAGGCGTGGTAAGGTCCAAACTAATTAGTCTGCTGAGGTTTGACTAACAATTGAATAGATTTGAAGAGCTCCTTGGAGGAGTTGCTGGCAGCCTCATTTTTTGTAGTGAAATAGACATGTTTTGCTTCAATTATAGCCTCCTTATATTTTTCAAAATTAAAATTATATGACGTTTTATGTTCCTTACTGTAGTCTGATCTCCAGATTCGTTCACTTCTCCTACATTCGACCTTTATACGTTTCAGGTCTGGCCCACACCATGGTGTGGTTGCTAAGGCTCTTTTAACTGAAATGATTTTTTCAGGCTCTACATAGTTAACCACTGAATGAATCCAGTTGTTGAACTGGTACGCAGCTTCGTCATTGTCCATGGCCAGTGTAGGGGGCAGATGCTGAGGGCGTGTTCTAGGTACCTCCCCTGTATCTTGTTCCACCACCGAAACTTCATCCTGCTTGGGTTCAAAGGAGTATGGTTTGTTACCCTAATGGCAAAGTAGATCGCCCTGTGATCAGTCCAGGGTAGAGGCAAAATCCTAGTCAGCGAGATATCTAGTTTGTTGGTGAATATGCCATCTAATGTGTGGCCGGCTGAATGTGTAAGTTCAGAGACTAATTGAGTGAGACCGTATGCTGCTAAATTGTCCAGGAGTCTGGCGGTGTCTGAGTTAGTACTTAGCTCTAGGTGGTAGTTGAGATCACCCAAAATGGTGAGTGAGGGAAAGTCCAAACAAGACTCTAAAAGGGTCTGAAGGGCTTAAGAGAAAGCCGGACTTGGGACCGGTGGCCGATAGACAAGAAAGTCTTGGAATGAGGAGATGTTAATTAATTGAAAAGAGAAACACCTCACCTCCGCTGAGAGCCTTAAGATTGGTTCAATTCGCACCTTTAGGTGCTCTTGATAAAGTATGGCTATTCCCCCTTCTATATTCCCAATTCTATCCCGTCTAGTCACAGTATAGCCTGGGGGAAGGGCCTTGTTCCAGTCTGGATCTGAGGTTTCGTTAGTCCAAGTCTCAGTCAAAAAAACAATGTCCGGCATATCACGCTGTAGCACACATTCTAGCTGATATTTATCTTTCACCAGAGATTGTGTGTTTATTAAAATACATTTCAAAGACTGATTAGTGCCCAAGTTTGGCACCTTTACCCGGGAGACCACTGCTAACATTAGAGGCTGGCGGGGCATTCTCACAACAACCGGAGACCTCGGTCTCTCCTTCATGTGCCCTAAACCCCACTTTCCAAGTGTCCTCCGCACCACTAACGGTACACAGTCCCAGATTCAGCCAAAAATCACAGCCTACACAGTTAAACTCTCCATACGTTACCCCCGCTTGAAAAACCTTGGGGACGCAACACTCACCTCTCCTAAGATCGAAGAGTTGCTTACAGCAGTTTATAGTCAACAAGAACCTGGGGACTAGACTGTGAGAACACATTGCAAGATGGCCGCCATAGACACCTAGGCGAGCTTTACATTGAAGGATACATGAGCATGCTAATTTGCCTACGTTCTGATGACCAGCTTCGACTTGGTATGATAGTAAACTATCACGAGTGGGTGAGAACATTTTATTGTTCGATGAACATCGATTTTTCATTTGGTATAGTGACAGTTCACTACCCGCAAACCAGACTAGGTGGAGTGTGAGCACTCACCGTAATTAGGGTTTGAGCAGACTACCTCTGCAACCACTTCCAATATGGCTGTAATAGAAACCCAGGTGAGCCCTTCGGGCCTGAATGATTCTTTGACATGATGATGTAATGTGCAAACTAGGAAATTACCCTTATGTTGGAGCACACACCATGCCGGTAACCGCTGTTACAACCGAAGAAGGTATGAAGCTCAACCATATAGGTAAGTGATGATTAGGAGGTCCTGTCTGTACTCAGGGTGCACACACAAGTGGCACTGCCTGATTACTTTCCGTTTTTTTCAGCCAGAAATCACGGATGTGTTGGCGACTGAATTCAAATTGGAAAGGTGACTCAATAAATTAATTGAAATACAGGAGTCACATTTGGAGATTTTCCCTTCCCTTTGAAGTCGATTCATGAGACCAGGGGGGTAAGTCCATTTGTTTGTATGAATCTATGTATAAACACTTGGTAACTCAATTACCAGTGCAATCAGAACATTTAGTTATCGACTTTCTCAACATGGACACTGTTGTTATCTTGAAAAGCAGTCTGAACCAATTCTAATGCCACCTTATTCATTGCAAATCACTGGAGGTGGCACACTGGTGAGTGTTCTACACATTGCTTTTGGACGCTTAGAATCTTTATAGTCATTATAAGAATATGTGATTGTTAGAACTGGGGGTCTCTAGTTGGCAATGGCTTGCACCTTTGTCAAATAGGGATCCTTGCTTCTAGTCAGAGGAAGGGGGCTACACTCCCAAATAACCCCTGCTCAACCCCGTGGTAGCTTGGAACCAGCAGGAAGGCTTATCTTAGAGGCAGCCCCTAAAGCATTTGTGAACACATACAGTAATACAGTGAAAACACTACAGATGGACACAACACAGGTTTTATAAAAATAGGTATTCTTTATATAGACTTAACACAAGATCCAAATGACAAAAATCCACAATACAGTATTAAGAAAATGACTTTTAGATGGTAGAAATAGCTTAGTTCACTTTAGATGGTAAATGTGACACATTTCTCACAAAGTACCTTAGGATGCATAATGCAAGATAAACAAAAGTTTCTCAGGGAGAACGATGCATTGGTTCCTTGCTATGGGGGAGGTGATGCATCTGTTCCTCACTGCTTATGCAAAGTAGGCGATGCATCTGTTCCTTACTGGAGAGGAGGTGATGTGACGATCTTGTGGTGTGTCCCGATTGCGATGCGACAAGATGGTACCTTGATGCGATGCGATGATCCGGTGTGATGCGACAAGATGGCGTCTTTGATGCAATGCAATGACATGAAGGTGAAGCATGCACGATCGATGGCTGTGCAGCAAACTCTGTAACTTTGGAGCCAGAACAACAGGCCTTGTGACACACATCTCCGGTGATGAGACAGCGAACCTTGCGGTAGCGACACGCTTCTCCAGTGATGAAACGACAAACAGCTGCGATGGAGACACGCTTCTTTTGAGATGCTATGGTGACCGTTGCGGTGGCGACATGCTTCTCCGATGATGCGACGGCAACAGCTGTGGATGTGACACGCTTCTTCTCGTTAAGTCCCGCTTCCAGTTCCCAACAACACGCTGGCTTCTGCAGACAGAATTCCCAGCAAGGAAATTCAGGGGGGAGCTGGTGGTGATGTCTTGTTTCCCTGAGACTTCAGCAAGAGGTAAGCACAGTTCATGCCCTTGGAGATTGTTCTTCAAGATGATGAATGTTGCAATAAAATGTCTTTCTCCTTTCCTTGGCAATAAAGAAACCACTGCAGGCCAACCCCAGAAAGTAACACACTGGCACAAGGGTAGTCCAACTTCTGCAGCATCTCTGGTTCTTCTCCTTGGCAAAAGGTCCGTCTTGATATCCAGAAGTGATCTAAAGTTCTGGGGTCTGCGTCCCCCTTTTTACACACAAATCCTTTGTCTCTGAAGGCAGAGCGTGTCTGTACCTAGTCCAAACCAGTTCTGGGTGCATTCTGCCAGTGCACAATTTCTTTCTTTGTGAGTGTGGGCAAGGGTCATCAGACGCACCACAGGAGGTGGAGCCAGCATTGTGGAATGCAGGCACAGCCCTATTCAGGCCCAGGTGCTACTCCTCCCGCCACTCCCAATGCAGATAGGTCTATTAAGCCTAGTCTGACTCACCCTGCCTCCTGGTGGCCCCTCAGCCCCTGTCACTCACAAACCATACATGCAATACACAAACTAGCAGATACAGGCTAGATGGTTTAGGCAAGAAAATACCTGCTTTCTAAAAGTGGTATTTTCACAAACAGAATGTTAAAACAAACTTCACTAAAAGATGCAGTGTATCAGTCTGAGTTCAGGCATACAAAATTAGTTTTTCTACCATGTTCCCAGGGTCAGTTAGGATTATAAGACTTTATAATTAAACTGACCATTCTGGCCTATGGGAACAGGTACCCTTGCAAAAGTGAAAAACTAAATTGGCTGTAACTCACTATCAGGACATGCTACACACATCAGGGCATGTCATACCTTTCACATACAATGCATCCTGCCCTAGGGGCTATCTTAGGGGTGGATACCATGTAAAAAAGGAAGGTTTAGGGATGGTAAGAGGGTGCACTTACCAAGTCACATGGCAGTACTAGACTTCACTCAGGCTCTGCAATGGCAGGCCGGAGACACACATTAAAAGCTGCCTCTGTGGGTGGCACAATCAGTGCTGCACGCTCACTAGCAGCATTTTGAATTACAGGTCCTGTGCACACATGGTACACTGTACTGGAGTCTGAAAAGTAAATCAAATAAGTCAATCATAGAGTCACTAACCATTACAGTAATTTACAATAGGGAGCACTTGCACTGTGGCACCGAATAGCAGTGGCACGGTGCCCAAAGCATCTAAAACTAGCAAAACATATCAAAAACAGAGGAGACAACAGCAAAAAATGGAAGGGAGACTCACACTAATGGTACCAGGTCAAACAGTGATTTTCACTCATATTGGGTTATTTTCACCATTTCAGATGAGCTGTTGGTTTGCCGAGGGCGCATATGAGAATGTTTTTGGTCACGCTCCATCCGGGCTCGGAGGAGTTAATATTTTCTCATTTGCTTATTGAACGATTAGGGTGAGTAGTCCCTGTGTATGATTTCTCTCTATATACAATTTTGCTATTATGCACATCACACTCATAGTAGTTTTGTCTCCATTCCGTATAGGCTGTCGCTAGGCTGCTTTGTCCTGAGGAAAACCCTGCCCACTTTTGCAACAGTTCATGTTTACCCAATCCCTCAGCTCACCTTATTTACAAAATCCAAGATGAGGAAACCCTTCCCCCCTTGTGCAAAGCTAGAGTGCTCACTCGTAGCCTGGGTAATAAGCAGGTCTCAGGATGCTTTTTTCTATTCCAGAAAAGACCTGGCTTGGCAGTTCGAATGGACTTTTCCCATGAGACTGATTTTCATATGGCTGGGTCTGAACTTGGGGTAGCAAAGTGAGCTAAAGAACGATGATGGAATCAACCCAGATCTGCGACTAGGGGGAGTGCCTGAAAAGTTTCAGCGCTCTGTCCATCATCTTCTTGTGTTTGCCCCTCTATGGTCACCCAAAACTGGGTATGGGGGTAGCTTCACCCAGGCTGGGTTTGTTGTCAACATGACTAGGGACAAAAGGCAACTCCCTCAATATCTTCCCTTACATTTTTTTGTGAAAATGGTGGATCCCCCATCCCAACTATTCATCTTGCAAGTGGTAGAAAAACACTCCCCCACACCCATTCCATTGTTACATTTATGTATTATCTTTTTATCTCTACCTCTGTGTGTGTGTGTGTGTAATTATTTTTTTCACTGAAAGAAATAAAGGTTAAAGTAACATTATAATTAGGTGGATATGTCAGTGACATCATTCACCTATTATATCACTCATGACACGTTCTATGACATTATCTATGTCATCACTGATCACATCTCAAATGACATAATTGATGACATCACAGCCTTACTTAAAAGAGGAGGGGACTGTGCGGCCTCCCTCCACAAGCCTTCTCAGGCCCCAGGACCTCTTCCCTGGACCATCTTTTTTTTTTTAAAAGGGAGGGGGTTACCCCATTCCACAAGCTTCATTAGCCCCTGCGGACCCCATCCATCAGGGCTATATTTATTTTAAAGGTAGGGGGCCATATGACCCACTCCCCAGGCCTATTTTGGCCCAAGAACCCCATCCCGGGGCCTCCATATATAGTAGGAGCTTGCCCTGGTGCCCACCCAGGGCACCTGCCATCCAAAAGTTGGGTGCTGTGGGGGATCCCCAGGGCCCCCACAGCCACAGCCTGCTCCCTGCATGGTGCGGGAGGTGAAATTGCTATTTATGATGCTCCCTGCAGGTGGGAGAAATCTGTTGATTGGTTTCCATGCCTGCATCAAAGATTTACGTTTACCAAGAAACAGTATATGAATCACCCAGATGGATGGGGCACCCAGGGGTCATTAAAAAGATCCTTTCAAATGTAGTTACCGCCCTGAGGGATGGGGTCCCTAGGGTCTTTTTAAGGTTAAGAGAGGGGGCCACGCAACACTTCTTAATTAACCCATTGAGCCCCAGGGGATAGGGTCTCCGGGGCTAAAAATGACTTTTAATGAGGTCACCCCCCCTCATTAAGTTAATTGGGCCCTGGAAGATGGGGTTTCAGGGCTGACACCAACTCAGGGAAGGGGCCATGTGCCCCCTCTCCATAAATGATATACCTCGCCCGCGGGGTCCCCAGGACTAACGTACAGAGCTTCACTCTATGCTATGGCACTCTATGCCACTCCTCTACACGCCACTATAATGTACAGTATGCCACTGTACTCCACTCCACTATATGCCACTCTAATCTATTCTCCACCACTTTACATCAGTCCACTCCATGGCACTCAACTCTAAAGCACTCCCCTCTATGCCACTCCAGTCTATACCACTGCACTCTACACTAGTCTCCTCTATAGTACTCCACTATATGCTTTTAAAGTAGTAATAGGTAGGGAAAAATATTATTAAGTTTCAATATATTTTAAAAGAAATGCAGGAAATATTTCTGGACTGCCTCACTGGTATGGAGGTACCAAATTTATTTGGATATATATAAATATATATTCCCCTTCGATAGTCCTTCTCTCGGACAGCAATTGAGGCACACACTGGAGGATTGTATTATTCTTAATTTATTTCGCCACAAACAAAGCAAACATCCGACAGACGCGTTTCGGCTACATGCCTTTGTCAATGTCGGTAGGGTCAACGTTTAGGTTAATATTTTAACAAATAAACAAACAATTCATCAACATAGAAGGGGGAAGGCAGTTCATTCATGTTGTGTAGTGGAAATCGAGGAAGGGTTAGTAATGTTCCATGGCTTAGGTTTTTGGCGGCGGGCATTTTACTATGTATTACTTAATCATACATTTCATTGCCACCTACACATTTGTTACCATGTATTTACATATTTGACATTTTGCTCGTTCTGTCTATATACCACTATTTACGTAATGTACAGTTAATTGTCTTAATATAAATCTACAAAGATACACTCTCTCCTGCCCTGTATGGGCAAAAGGTGACATTTATTTGGAGCAATTCCTACAGTTTTAGATCTTCCTGTTATCTTTATTATGCCCTGGACGGGTATGATCTGTTTACTGTAGTCCTGTCGGGAGAGATCCATATAGATAGAAGTCTCCCTGTTACACTTATTCTGCCCTGAATGGGCTATCGTTTCATCATGTTATCTAAGGCGATCTCCTGTCAAGATTGCATTATACCCACCCATCATTCTCTCCGTATACTGTAGATAGTGCAATCGTTTCAAATATCAAGCATGTCCACTAATATTAATCAATCAATGATGTATTTCATTATCTTTCCTTCATTCTATACAAGTCTAAGTAAATGCAAGTTAATATATTTCGTTCTTCAACATACATATTTTAGATTTCCAATCAACCCCATTTGGTATTTTCATGGAATATGTATCCAAAGTTCCTCCTCATTGTTCAGGCCAGACGGACTTTTAGTTTGCATCTCAATTATATATTTTGATTCTAAATTCCCCAGTTTTCTTACTCTGTCCCCACCCCTCTCATCCTTGGGGATCTGATCAATGCAAAAAAACTTTGGGAGGTTCTGGTTGTATTTATGATGCATGTGCTTGAGAACTTGTTTTTTTGTGGGGTGGATGGTACTCCCTACATAGTTGAGCTTGCATGGCAGGACAAGTAATATACAGCGAAATCTGTATTGCAATTCATGAGTTTGTTAATTTTTCTTTTTATCATTCTGCCCGGAATGGTGAATTCCTTGACCTTTTTACAATTTTTGCATACCTTACAGTTCATGCACGGGTAAAATCCTGTTACAACTTCCTTCCTTTTCGGATTTTTGGAAAAATGTCTCCTTATGAGTTGATCCTTTAACCCTATTACCGCGGCGGCAATTCTGCCACGGTGCAGGCGTTTGATGGAGCGGGCGGTGTTGCGTCAGCCAAGGAGACAATTTTGAACCTGGCCGTGAAGGCAAAGACGTTAAGAAGTAAAGACTTTTCTTTCGAGGTGCATTCAGATCTCTCTAGAACTACACTTGAATGACAGTGGTAATTGGGTCAAATAATGGAAAACTTCAAGAACGTCAGTGCAGTAGTACAACTTAAATTCCCTGCTTTCTTGAAAGTAATGTTCAACAATAAGATGTATAACATCAGATCAACCCATGAGGCAGACGAGTTACTAGAGTCCATCACTAATGAGGCACCTAGAAAGGGGTGAAAAGGACTAGAGGTCTTCTTGTTCCCTTTCCTTTGTATCAAAGGCCAGACCACATTTGAGTAGAGGCTCTTCTCCAATACCTGGTATAGGAATGAAAGGCATACAAAGAAGGAAAAAGAAAACAAAATTAAGAGAGAAATTGAAAAATACAAGGAATATTTAAAATTATAAGGAAGCATGAAGAAAAATAAGAAATAAGAAATAGGAAAAAAATATATATATATACACAGATAAAAAAGGGAGTAGGTTCTATTTTTTCTCACTTTCTCACCATGGGTTTTTGTTTTTAGGGATCTTTTGGATTCATTAACACATGGGCATATAGACACGAAGACACAATATGAATAGAGGGGAGGGGAGGAGGAAGCTATGGATGCAAAGCTGGTCGTACATCAGACCAGAGTAATGAGGGAAGGGTTTCCCATGGGGAGGGGGGTGGGTGAAGGGGAGTGAAGCACAGGGGGATAAAAACTAAAAACACCTAATTGGACATGACCCCGCTAGAATCACTGATCTTGAAGAGTAGGAGCAATGTGAAGGCTAGAAGGTTGTTGGATGTGTGTCACTGGTCATGGCTATGGCTAGGTTTTTGTGCAAGTAGAGTTAAGGCAGTACATGCTTAGGGTAACTCTGAAATAACATAACAATTCTTCAGTTTTTGTCCTGGAATGTCAATGGCCTGCGCATGAAGGGAAGAAGAGCTAGAATTGTACAGTATTTGACAGATTCCCCGGCGCAGGTCATTGTCATCCAGGAAACTCATCTTCTTGAGATAGAGACAATAGAAATGCTAAAAAAACAGAAGTGGGTGGACGTTTTCAATTGCACTGACCAGACGGCAAATAGTAGAGGAGTACTGTTCCTTTTTAAAAAAGAAGCTAGAGCTCAAATTTTACAACATAGGGAAGATCTTAGTGTTAGATGGCTTATATTGAAGATTACTTCAAGGGGCATTCTTTTTACCATGGTGATATATTATGGACCCAATCAAGATGATGCCTCAAATCTCAATGCCATCCGTTCCCATCTTCTCGATTCTTCAGAACCAGTGATATGGATAGGAGATTTTAACATCGTATTAAATCCCAAACTTGATAAGTCTCCGAACTGTAGGGCAGCAGTTCCCTCTAGATCTAGGAACTCGCTTTTGACAACAATGGCCCAATTAGGGTTATGTGATATATGGAGGGAAAGGTCAGGAGAGCAATTAGGAGTAACTTTCAGAAACCTGAAATATAGACATAAGTCAAGAATCGACTACATTCTGCTTAGTTATAGTTTAAAAGACTGAGTCAAGGAGATTGAATACCTTCTGTTGCATCTTTCAGATCACTCAGGAATCCTTTTAAGTATTGACTGTATACAGCCACAACGTATTAGAACTTGGTCATTTGACCGAACGATATTGCTTGAGGAGGATGAGATTACTTTTCTCCTCACTGAAACTAAATATTTCCTAGAGAATAACAGCCAACATCACTATAGTTTGGGACACCTTGAAAGCCTTTTCGAGAGGCTGTATTACTAATAGAGCAAGTTCTAGAAAAAGGAAATATGGGGAAGTGACCTCGGCCTTAGAAGCAGAAATGTGGAGAATTGAGAGTAAAATTAATAATCAAACCGGTCTCGGTCTGAAAGAGGATCTGGAAAAGCAAGACCACTTAAAAAAAGAGCTGGAGGGTATTCTCCAAGAGAGACTTATGCGCAGATGGTAAGCAAGCAAGATCTACCATTTTGAATACGGGGAAGGGGCAGGTAAATTGCTGGAAATACATACATACTACATAAAATAAATAAAACTAGATGATGAGCTATCTAGTTGCTCCTCAGACAAAGACATTGGTATGGCCTTCCAGAACAATTTTCAAGATATATATATATATATATATATATATATATATATATATATATATATATATATATATATATATATTTCGTCAAACCAACTTTGTGGGTGGAAAAGAAGGAAACTCGAGCCACAATTTCCATAAGCGTGATGGATTTTAATTCAACAAAATGGTCTCAAACGCCCGACGCGTTTCGGTGCAGCCGCACCTTGGTCACGGGTGAATTCAGTGATTACATTTTGTGTTTTTAAAGTGAAAAGCAAATCAAGTGCAAAACATAAAAGTAGGACTACTTCCTCATAACTCCAGGTTTGTTGAACAATGGAGGCGGCCATGTTTAAATATTTACAACAGTCTACGAGCTTAACTCATACATTCTCAATTGCGTGATGCCCAATTTCGAGGATGTTGTACTTCACATGTAAAGCATATAAAGTGTCAATGCTGACATTAAACGAATGTTACAATTTATATTTCCGAATTGAAAACATAGTTGTCCATGCTGATAATAGACTCAACAAAGTTTTGCCCAAGTGGGCATATACTCGTAATGCATGGAAAACACCTAGTTGTCCATACTGATTGTGAAATCAATAAAGTTTTGCCCAAGTGGGCGTGTACTCATAATGCCAGAAAAACACCCGGTTTAAATTACATGAATCATACGGATAATATTACAATATCCTGCCTGTGTTGGCAATTAATTTGTCCATTTTGTTGCATCCAAAAAAAGGGTTTATCATCTACTTTGCAGTTGAAAACTTGTATAGACTCCAATTCATAAGGCAACCCATACGGCTTGTTCTCATCTGTTTATAGAGTAGTCTCCTACAAATAAAAAAAGGAAAAACCATAATCACTAAAAGTGAATAAAAAACTGATTAAAAAAGCTTCAATTGTTACAGTATTTTTTCTCAACAGTGTTTCGGCAAATATACTAGGGCCCTATTTTTTTCGTTTAGTTCTCTTTTCTATTTATATCTTTTAGGGCAAAATTGAATGGGATGTATAGGCACATATCCAGAATTTAGCCTAGGTGAACAGAGAGTTCTTCATCCTTATTAAGACCCCAAGGTTGGACCGTTTGATACTTAATAATCATTTGTGATTCAATTTGACGCAATTGTTTGAGTCTATTGCCACCTCTTTCTGATACAGGAATCCTGTCTAATGCACAAAATTGCAGCAATTTGACATTTTTATTATGAAAATCTTTGAAGTGTTTGGCAATTGGATAGTTCTTATCCTCATTAGTGATGGCACTTGTGTGTTCCAACACCCTTTTCTTCACTTCATTTATTGTGCTCCCAATATATACTAAGGGGCACGGACAACGCAGTGCATAAACACATTAGTCGGATTTGCAAGACAAATGCTTTTGTATTTTGAAAGCTTGATAGTGTTCCGAAAGAACAATTTCTTTTCTATTAACACTATTTTTACAAGCCTTGCATGCATTGCAGGTGAAGACGCCTCTGACACCTGTTTTTTCTTTCTTGTCTCTTACGGTACTGCTGCATAAAACATCTTTTAATGCAGTGCATTTCCTGAAAGTGATCTGTGGTTGACTTCCGACCACTTTCTTAAGTACCGGGTCGAGATTCAGGACATGCCAATATTTTTTGAGACTTCGTCTAACCTGCCACGATTGATCAGAATATGAGGTAATGTATCTGATTGGTCCATTCTCTTGTTCAGGGACTTTTGAAGGTATAGGGCTCAAGAGGTCACTTCTGGCTACATTCTTGATTTTAACACACGCCTGCTCTATAATCTTGGTTGAATAACCTCTCTCATTGAATCGTTGTTTCATACATAGCATTTCTTTGGCGAAATCTATGGGAGTGCCGCAGTTACGTTTTGCTCTCAATAGTTCGCCAAAGGGTGTACTGCTGATCACATTTTTGGGGTGGCAACTTGAAGCGTGGAGCAAACTGTTCCCTGCAGTTGGTTTACGATACAGCCTGCTTCTAAGTTTATCCTTGTCAACCAATACCACCACATCCAAAAACTCTACCGACTGTTGGTCAATAGAGCAAGTAAATTTCAAATTACAATAGTTTACATTCAGATCATCAACAAACTGTAATGCAGCCTCCTTAGTGCCTTTCCAGAGGCAGAACACGTCGTCTATATACCTGGCCCACAGAACCACATTGTGGGAAAATGCCGGGTTGTTCTTGGCCACCTGCTCCTCCCACCAGCCCAGGAACAGTCCTGCGTAGCTGGGGGCGAAGCAGGTTCCCATCGCGGTCCCCCGGGCCTGGCAATAGACCACGTGATTGAACAAAAAGTAATTGTTCGTCAAACATCTATGCATCATGTCTAGGAGCATTTTCGTATGCAACAAATATTTTACATCACGTTGTTTAAGGAAGTGTTCATTTGCGGCTAGTCCCAGATCATGAGGTATGCACGTGTAAAGGCTGTTGACATCTAGTGTCATCAGCCACATACCGTCCTCCCACACGACTGGATCAATGACATTCAGAAAGTCTCGTGTATCCTGTATATATACATATATATAAAGAGACCATCACAGAGGACAGTGCTAAAGTAAAGCTTTGGTTAGGGGGGGTTACTCTACCATCTAATACTCTTAACCCAAAAAATTGATCTGGAACGGGAAATCACAGAAGAGGAGGTGAGAATGGTCATAGCAGAGTGGAAAAGAGTTAAAGCAGCCAGGCCTGATGGGCTACCAGGCGAATTATATCGATCCTTACAAGAGATTATAATTCCAGTACTTACCCAACTGTACAATAAGATATTATTGGAGAGAGCAAATCCTCCTTGTTCGTGGAATGATGCGACAGTGGTATTGATCTTGAAACCTAGTAAAAATTCAACTAGTTGTGGGTCACATCGACCAATATCACTGTGAAACACAGATTATAAACTCTTTTCTTCCATTTTGGCAAATAGGTTGGGGCCGTTGCAAATAGTATTTTCCACCCAGACCAAAAAGGGTTTGCTAAAAAACATCAACAAGCGGACCTCACAAACGATCTGGTGGGTGCAATTGATATCGCTTCCACCTTTTCTCTCCCTCTGGTAGTCCTAACCCTAGACACAACCAAGCCTTTTGACAGGGTGAATTAGGGTTACCTGTCGGAAGTCATGGCAAAATGTAATTTGGGGGATACATTTTGTCGTACCATTGAGCTTCTATACCGGACCACGACAGCTAGATTAGTGGTTAATGGATTTTTGACTGACGCATTTAAGATTACCAGGGGAACGTGACAGAGCTGCCCTCTCTCCCATCTGCTCTTCAACATGTACATAGAGCCGTTCCCACAGATACTTAGGGAAGATCCTAACATTACTTCTTTTAAATATGGAGAGTGGGAGAAGAGGTTGGCCCTGTATGCGGATGACATCCTGATACTGACGGCAGATTTGGACACAGCTTTCCTGACAGTTATAAAACTGGCAGAGGAATTCGGACAAGTCTGGGAATATGAAATCAACGCCAGTAAAACAAAAATAATGACATGGGACATCAGAGGTACACAATCCTAGGTCGGTTCCACCATGCAGTATTTGGGGGTCAGTATTGTACAGGATGTTGGGAAGATTGCAGAATTTAATCTAGATTGAGTCTTTACAGAATGTCAGACACAGATGAAATTGTGGGCTGACCTCCCATTATCCATCTTGGGGAGGGTTAATTTGGTTAAAATGACAATCTTGCCTAAGCTCACATTTCTTTTTAATACAATCCCTCTGTTTTTTGATAAATCTCTGATAGAAAAATTCCAACAAGAGGTAAACTCCTTTATCTGGAAGTACAGATCGACTAGGTTAGCCTGGAAGAAGCTCAGACGAAAGAGAGAGAAAGGGGGACTGGCGCTACCTGATCTGCAATATTATGCCTGGGTCTTCCAGCTCTCATATTCGGGAACAATGCTGAAAATGCCTGTCAGTACGGGGGGAGGCGAAATGTTCCGGGCCATGTTAAGGGGTGCTGGTTTACCAGAAAAAGGATTTATGTTTAAGTTTGGGGACCTAAAACTCTTCAAAAAGGTCAAGCTTAAGGTCCTACAGTCGATAGCAAAAAACTGGGCTAGAATAAGAAAAAAGGTGGGGCTCAACTACTTTTCAAATCTGGCGCCACTCTGGGACTCTCCAAGCTCGCCTTAGTGCCTCCAGGATAGTCTGAAGATACCATTGAGAGACGCCGGGATTACAGCGTGGGGAGATCTGATTAATGAAGATACCTTGGTATTCTGGGAAGAATTAAGAGAGAGAGTGGGGAAAGGTCTCTCTAGATTTAGGTATATCCAGCTAAAAAGCTGGGTACATGCCCAGCTTAGTCGGAATACATCATTTGGTACTGGTAGTAACCTGGAATAACAGCTAGTTGTGAGGCCTCTGGGGACAAGAGAGGTCTCAGTGTGGTATTGGGCAATTGAAGATGCAGTGGATAGGGATTTTAAGCTGGCAGATCAGATATGGGGAGAGCAGATGGACATGAAGTGTGATCTTTTATGGCAGGATTCATTTAAAACCCTTTTCAGATTAGTCAAACCTGCTTGGTTGAAGCGGAACCATCTGTTCCATGCTCATAGAGCGTATTTTTCCCCTCTCAGACTATCAACAGTTTTTACAGAGGAAAGTTTGTAATAAATGGGGGTTGGCAGAAGCATCAGACATACATATGTTTAAGGACTGTCCCTCCATCTCTTCTTTTTGGGAAAATGTGCAGAAGACCCTTGAAAGCCTCTTGAAACTACCAATCCATATAGACCTGCCCCTGATAATCTTTGGCCTCAATATCGTAGGCCCTGCTAGATCAATTTTAATGGCCAGGAGGCAAATCTGCAAGTATTGGGTAGATCCAGTTCCACCAAACCACTTAGATTGGTTAACCTTACTATATGAAGTATCCAAGATGGACATGACTAGACTATGCAGTAAGAAAAAAATCACATACTGGGACCTGTTGATTCAATGGAAGTAGACTGCCTTTTCTTTTGGGTCCTATGATTATGCCTTTTGGATACTCCTTGGAATACTCTAAGCGCCCAGGATATCGATAAAGTCCATCAGGTTTGTCTAAGACCTAGCTGGAGTAAACCCAACCCCACCCTCCTTATACTGCATGGCAAGCATCCTTCTGACCCACAAAACATACCCTTACAGGCTGAAGTATCGAGTCTATATAAGAAACTAAAGCCTACTAAGGCCAGTCAGTAAGGCTATGAACAGTCAGTTGGTTCTATCAACGTGGTTGATGGCAAATGAGGACAAAAAGAAAAAAAAGAAAAGAAAAGCATGTCCTATAATATATAAATCAGTCAATGATACAATTATCCTTCCTTCATTCTATGCAAGTCTAAGTAAATGCAAGTTAACATATTTTGTTCTTCCACGTATCTATTTTATATTTCCAAACAACCCCATTTGGTATTTTCATGGAATATGTATCCAAAGTTCCTCCTCATTGTTCAGACTAATCAGACTTTTAGTTTGCATCTCAATTATATATTTTGATTCTAACTTCCTCAGTTTTCTTACTCTGTCCCCACCCCTCTCATCCTTGGGGATCTGATCAATGCAAAAAAATATTGGGAGGTTCTGGTTGGATTTATGATGCTCTTGAAAGTGGCGGGCCACAGGATACGTGACATTTCGGTTCTTGATAGCACGCATGTGCGCGAGAACTCGTTTTTTAGTGGGGTAGTTGGTACTCCCTACATTGTTGAGCTCGCAGAGGCAGGTCAAGCAATATACAGCAAAATCTGTATTTAAATTCATGAGTTTGTTAATTTTTCTTTTTATCGTTCTGCCCGGAATGGTGAATTCCTTGAACTTTTTACAATGTTTGCATGCCTTGCAGTTCATTCACGGGTAAAATCCTGTTACAACTTCCTTCCTTTTCGGATTTTAGGAAAAATGACTCCTTACGAGTTGATCCTTTAACCCACATACCGCGGTGTCAATTCCGCCGCGGTGCAGGGGTTCGATGGAGAGGGCGTGGCTGCGTCAGCCAACGGTCGTGTGCAGAACCCCGCAGGTAGTGCTCGAGAAGGCCGTTGGCCGCCGTTAGCACAGAAGGTGTTAAGGCCTGACATCTCCTGTAAGTTATCAGGGGGTTCTTTAGCATGTGGGGTCCTTCGGAAGATTTGAAAGACCTCTGAGGATTGGGCTGAATAATCTGTTATCATCCTTACTTCGCCCTTGTTTTCCTGTTCTCTCTCCCCCCAAAAAATATATATATATTTATATATGGGAGGTGCAGGCGTTTTCCCAATAAACTAAACACTTGCACTGATTCTGGGACTGCTATTTCGTCAGTTTGGCGGCTGAATCCTTTGGATATATATATATATATATATATATATATATATATATATATATATATATATATATATATTCACTGAAAAAACCATAGGTTTCACACCAGTTATAGTTAGCTGGAAGTTTTACTCGCATAAAACCAATGAAATTCCCACGTTATAGTTAGTTGGACTCACTATAACTTGCGCGTGCAATGCACTGCTGATGACGTCACATATTACATTACTCATGACATGGCCAGTGACATCACTCATGACATCACTGATGACACCATCCTTGTGACAGAGTGACAGACCTCCTTTCACTGTAATGTAAACTTTGAAACACATATTCAAAAATAGAAACTAAAATTTTCAACAAAAAAATGGAGATACCCATACCAGTTACAACAACCAATTCAGTAATTCCACCATCTATATACACATCCACTCATTCACCAACAGTTTTATGTAGTCACTCATACATATACTCACTCATCATATATAGTGATACACCTACATATCTTGTTACACAACGACAGTCATCCAAAAGTTACTCACACACATACTCACACATGCAAATAAACTATTGAACATCCATTTATTTGCATATATAGCTATACACACATTACCACCTTACTTCTAAGAAAACATACACATATTTACTCTGTTAAACAATCACTTATAGAAAAACATAGTTATTTAAACAGGAACTCTTACAATCCCTCACTCTCACATATACTCACTTATATACATCAATATTCACATATACTAGATTAAAACATATGTTGTTACTGATAAAAACACTAGTGAGACAGTCATTCACTCACTAACACACATATACACACTCATCCACCCATACAGTCATGTACATATGCTGTCTTCAAAACACATACAAAGAGAGAGTCAGTCATTCATGCATCTATGTGCTAAGTAACACCCCCACCAAACCATACAAACACTCATACTGATACTAAGAAAAACATCTAATAACCCATTTACATACACATGTAGCTACTCACCAACCCATGCAGCTACTTATACACAAAGTGAAACACTAATACATATATTTAAATATTTAAACATTAATCACTAATATATGTATTCACTAAGATACACTTAATAAACCAGTTAACCAATCCAATTTTTTTTTTAAACATCCATTTAGACACTTATTTAAACATTTATTCTTCCATCAAACTTTTACATATACATATATAACACATATTTATTTTTCAGAAAGACACACATTCACTGGATGGTGTCATCAGTGATGTCATGAGTGACGTCATTGACCATGTCATGAGTGATGTAATATGTGACGTCATCAGCAGTGCATTGCACGCGCAAGTTATAGTGAGTCCAACTAACTATAACGTGGGAATTTCATTGGTTTTATGCGAGTAAAACTTCCAGCTAACTATAACTGGTGTGAAACCTATGGTTTTTTCAGTGAATTTAATAGGTTTTTTAAATGCTAATTCCTAACTATCACTGATGTAAAACCTATGGTTTTTTCAGTGAATATATATATATATATTCCCACGTTATAGTTAGTTGGACTCACTATAACTTGCACGTCTGCAATGCACTGCTGATGACGTCACATATTACATCACTCATGACAGTGTTTTTTTTAAAAAATTGATTGGTTAACTGGCTTATTAAGTGTATCTAAGTGAATACATATATTAGCGAGTACTGTTTAAATATTTAAATATATGCATGAGTGATGTAATATGTGACATCATCAGCAGTGCATTGAAGACGTGCAAGTTATAGTGAGTCCAACTAACTATAACGTGGGAATTTCAATGGTTTTATGCGAGTAAAATTTCCAGCTAACTATAACTGGTGTGAAACCTATGGTTTTTTCAGTGAATTTCAAAGGTTTTTTAAATGCTAATTTCTAACTATTACTGGTGTGTAACCTATGGTTTTTTCAGTGAATATATATATATATAAAATTTCTATGGCAAAATGAAACCCCTCATTTTGTTCCTTTTCAAATTAAATGTTTTAAGTGTTACCACTTCATTCCAATCAAGATGACTTCAGGTGTGCCATACTTTTGTCATAAGTAAGACTGTTAGCGTTCTAGTTGTTCTTTAGAACACTCTGGAACATTTTGTCATTGGGCTATAGTTGGGCTACATCTGGCTGATATTTGGGCTACATTTGGGCTCTTTTGTCTCTGGTGGCCATTTTGGGAGACTGCATATCTGAATTTTTTTAATGAAATATAAGAGGATTTGAGAAGTCACTCAAAATGTGCCCTAATTTTTCTTTCTTCAGCACTGATCATAATTTCTATAGCAAAATGAACCCCCTCATTTTGTTCCTTTGCAAATTAAATGTTTTAAGTGTTAACACTTTATTCCAATCAAGATGACTTCAGGTGTGCCATACTTTTGTCATAAGTAAGACTGTTAGCGCTCTAGTTGTTCTTTAGAACACTCTGGGACATTCTGTCATTGGGCTATAGTTGGGCTACATCTGGCTGATATTTGGGCTACATTTGTTTTTTTTGTCTCTGGTGGCCATCTTTGGGCTACATTGGGCTACATTGGGCTACATTTGGGCTCTAACATATATATAGCCCAATGTAGCCCAATATATATTTTTTCAAAGTTAATTTTCGTAAAAACCACTGGAGCATATATCTTGAGACATAGCAAAGGCACATCGGGGTACCAGTCCCTACAATTTTGCCAAGTTTGGTGGAAATCCATTCAGCCGTTCGGGCTAAAAGTGAGTCCAACCGCCCTATGGAAATTAACATGGGGAAAACACGTTTTGGGACCCCCCTTTTATCTCGGCCCCCGCTTGACGGATCCCCCCGAAACTTTCAGGTAAGGAGCGAGGCGCAGCGAGGCAAAGTTAAGGAAAATTACAGGCAGATCCCTCATTCGGCGCCAAAGTTATTCCCAATAGAATGTTGCGGATTTCCTTTGGAAAACGATCCTAACTATAACTACCTACTGGCGACCGCCAATAGGTAATATATATATACATATATATAGGTATATATAGTTAGGATTTTTTCTCTATGGGATTTTTGAAAATTCTATGTCTAATAACTTTGGCGTTTGTGGACGGAATTGGCTGACATTTTCAGGAAAATGGAACATTTTGTTTCTGAGCAGCCACTGAAAATTTGGGGGGGGTTCATCAAGGGGGGGCCGAGAAAAAAGGAGGGTCCCAAAACACGTTTTTCCCATGTTAATTTCCATAGGGCGGTTGGCCTCACTTTTAGCCCGAATGGCTGAATGGATTTGCACGAAACTTGGCAAAATTGTAGGGACTGTTAGCCCGATGTGCCTTTGCTAGGTCTCAAGATATGTGCTCCAAAAAATATATATATCTGTAAGCGCGCTCCGGGTAGCGCCCCGGTTTGCGTACTTGACACGTAACGGAACTTCGCGAAGCGAAGCTGATTGGCTCTCCGGTGTCTGTCAACATTCTAAACAGTCCGGAGCGGCCGCCATCTTGTCTCTCGGTAGGATCGAGAGACAAGAGGAGGCCAAACCGAAGGGGGAAATGACCATAGGTTTGATGTGGAGGCTTTAAAAGGGCCCGAGGGGCAAACAAAAAATAAAAAAAAAATTGTTTTTTTTGCGTGGGTAGCGCCCGGTACGCGCACCGGGAAGCGGTCCGGGGAGCGTTCAATAGGGAAAAAAGATTGATGGACTATGATATTTTGAAATATTGTATGTTTATTGATTGTTCTTTTTGTTGTTTTTTATTTTTTTTATTTAAGTAGCAGTATTAATGATTATGAAATATAAATGTATTTTTGGAATTGTGCACAGTATACTGTAAGTCTGACTTTACATTATAATCAATTTGGTACTAGTTTATGAATTACATATAAAAATGATTAAAGACTCAAACAATTTTTTAATATTAAATATAATTTTATTTTTCTGATTCTTTTTCAAAATTTAATAGAACGTCTAACATTTGACTGTCCGATATGTCCTCTTGTTGAGTGAACATAACTTCCCACATTTGACCGTCATCATAATGAAGTAACTAATCCACAGATTCTACACATTGTAGAAGTTCATGGTCTCGTGATTCATCCATGAATTCCAAGTCAATGGGTTCAATTATTTCCTCATTATTCATGTCTAGGACAATTTCAAAGGAAACGTTCTGTTCTCCTTGCATTTTTGTGCTGAAATTTGAATAAAAAATAAATATATCAGTAGAGATAGGGCACTGTTGGGTTTAAGTTCAGACAGGTACTTTTGAGGCATGAAGTAGTACTATTAAAAAGTGCCTGTGAGAAAGCCTATGTAAATTCATAATAATACCACAGAAACCTAAATCAATCCATAATTATAATAAACAAGCCTTTCTCAATGTCTAACTCTTACAGAGGGATAGTATATAACTATCTGAAAATGTTTTCAAATTTATAAAATAATATCTTACCTTTTAAAAACAAGTTTAAGTTGTGAGTGAAAATGATCTTGCAATGTAGTTCAGGAAGTAGTAGTCAAAATGGCTGTGTTTCTCTCTCTTTTTTTTATATATATTCAGGTACATAACCAATCAAATGTCAGGTAAAAAAAGTAGAAAATGAAAGTAACATTTTAATTGGTTGTCAATTCCAACACTTCAGATGTGTTTTGTGAAGTAATGTACCTCAGGGTATTTAGAGAGGTCTACAGGCTAAATGGCTAAATGGAATTCCAACCAAATTTGTGAAAATGGTGGGGATTGGCATGTAGTATGAGCTAATCTATATTTGGTGAAAGTGTCTCCAGGGTTTCTTCTGTAAATTACTTTCCCACCTTTTTTAATGGAGCGCTTCCCGGTGAGCGCCCCGGTACGCGAACCGGCAGCGTTACGGGAGTCCACCATTTTGTGTTTCGGTCGAATTAAGATACAAGATGGAGGGCAAATAATGTTCAGAATGGGTAGAAGGGGGCACGGTAGACGTATTTTGACCCCCTAGGTTTTCTGAGGGTGGCTGAGGAGGCCCATATGTGCGAAAAAAAAACATTTTTAAAAAAAAATTCGCTCGGTTAGCTTCCGGTTCGCGTACCGGGTAGCGCTCCGGGGAGCGTACTTTGTTGAAAATTAGTGAAAAAAGTTAGAGTAAAATAATAATTGTGAATGATCAGATGTAGGGTAGCTCTGAGAAGAGCTTTTGGGTTTATGGTACATTTAGGTACTTATAAGTAGGTACCAATGCACAGTTTTAAATTCAGAATGAAAACTCTGTTCCCTTCATCTGAGAAGTGAACTCCATCTCCTCTGTAGATATCTTGCATGTAGTAACGTAAGTTATTGTTGTAGATGGAGCCCATTCCATGGTCTCTCATGTAAGCTGAAACAGATTTGTTTACATGCTTCCTCGATTTCTCAATTTGTGGACAAAATTGGTTCGACCACCTCCATTTCTGTCTTTGGCATATATTTGAATATACCAAGGCAGTTTGAGGAAAAAGTGCCATCAATTGCTCAAAGGTGTCCTTTAAAAGCATTTCCAGACCTACCCCAGTCAAAGTACCCAAGTCATTTCCTCCACAGTGCACAATTAACAGGTCAGGTTTAGGCAAATGCATAAAGGTTTTCACCAATGGTATCAATTGGTGACATTTTAATCCTCTGTGGCCAAACCACTTAATTTCCACATCTTGTAAATTGAGGTTAGGTAAATTTCTGTTATCAGCATACCTCTGAGCCCAGTAGATGTAACTATGTCCAACAATCCAGACAGAAAACATGGTGAGAGAAGGTTCTGCTGCAGTCAGATGAAGTGTGGCAATGAAATGGCAGTTGAAAAAATAAGAGTTTAAAATGAAAAAAACTGTGGAGTTTCTGTGTTAATGAAGCAGTAGCAGTGATTGGTGGATTTTGATTGCTGAAAACAGAAAGTTAGGGTGCATGGATGAGTTCTTTGAAGGATGTAATTTGAATGGTCAAGAAAAAATCATTTTATGAAAGATTGCACTGGATATGCAGGTGTACTGAGAGTTCAGAGTTCAATTGAAACATTGTTGTGTGAACTTGCAAACATCAGAGGTCTTTCAGGAGGTGGTTGCTATGCAAAAAAGGCAGAAAGGGCAGAGGGGGGAAGGGTGTTGATTTGAAAAAAGTGAGGGAAGAGTTTTGATTGGGTGACATGAGAGATATGTGTGATGAATTACAGCATTTCTGTGGCATTGTTGCTTGCAGACTCTGGAGTGCATACCTTTTGCTCTGCTAAAGACAATTTGGTGTGTTTCTGAGACTGTTTTGAAACTCATAAAGTATTTGCTAAGGTGAGAAAAGATTCATTTAATTTAGATAGAGAATAGTATGGTTTAGGGAGAAAATTATGAAGAAAGTTGTGTATTTAAAATGTTGCTTTGTGTCAAGTGTTTTACAAATAGATTTTGTTTCTTTGTGATACGTAGCCATGTTAAAAGTGACGCAAAAATAGTGCAAGGGTCTTACAAAAATGCTTTCATGTGTCTTAGGGTATTTTAACTCACTTCCCCATGAATGTATGAATATAATTGCTTTACAAGATGTGTTTAAAAACGTTTTTTCAAATCAATTAGGTTTCTTGATATGTACTGCTAGAGTTTCATAGGTTGCTTGGGGCATATTTTCAAGGCTTTTGACTTCCTTTGATGTAATTTTTCCCATTTTAATTTAAGACCTTTCCCCGTGGTGCAAGCTCCTTGTAAATATGCCCCCATCTGTGCTTGGCAAATTTAGATTTTAATTCTTTGACTAACATAGCCATGTTAAAAGTGACCCAAAAATGTTGCAAGGGCCTTAAAAAAACGCTTTCATGTGTCTTAGGCCATTTTAAGTCATTTCCCCTTGAATGTAGGTATATAATTGATTTAGATGATGTGTTTAAAAACGATTTATGAAAACAATTAGGTTTCTGGATATGTACTGCTAGAGATTCATAGGTTGCTTGGGGCATATTTATAAGGCCTTTGAGTCTCTCTGATGTTATTTTTCCCATTTTAATTTAAGACCTTTCCCTGTATTGCAAGGTCCTTGTAAATATGCCCCCATCTGTGCTTGGCAAATTTAGATTTTAATTCTTTGACTAACATAGCCATGTTAAAAGTGACCCAAAAATGTTGCAAGGGCCTTAAAAAAAACGCTTTCATGTGTCTTAGGCCATTTTAAGTCATTTCCCCTTGAATGTAGGTATATAATTGATTTAGATGATGTGTTTAAAAACGATTTATGAAAACAATTAGGTTTCTTGATATGTACAGCTAGAGCTTCATAGGTTACTTGGGGCATATTTATAAGGCCTTTGTGTCTCTCTGATGTTATTTTTCCCATTTTAATTTAAGACCTTTCCCTGTGGTGCAAGGTCCTTGTAAATACGCCCCCATCTGTGCTTGGCAAACTTAGATCTTGATTATTTGACTTACATAGCCATGTTAAAAGTGATCTAAAAATGGAGCAAGGGCTTAAAAAAAACGCTTTCATGTGTCTTAGGGCATTTTAAGTCACTTCCCGATGAATGTAGGTATATAATTGATTTAGATGATGTGTTTAAAAACGATTTTTGAAATCAATTAGGTTTCTTGATATGTAATGCTAGAGCTTCATAGGTTGCTTGGGGCATATTTATAAGGCCTTTGAGTCTCTCTGATGTTATTTTTCCCATTTTAATTTAAGACCTTTCCCTGTGGTGCAAGGTCCTTGTAAATACGCCCCCATGTGTGCTTGGCAAATTTAGATTTTGATTATTTGACTTACATAGCCATGTTCCATACAGTTCTAACCTTCTGCGTAGTCTTTGATATGCTAGACTCCATCTGCACTATGAGATACCTAAGCAAAGGAAACACAGGTGATGTGATTGTGAAATGAGGAAAAGAAACTCCACATTTTTCAATTACATCACCTGTGTTTCCTAAGTTTACGAATGACATTGTGCAGATGAGGTTTAGGCCTGTCCACGGACACAGAAGAGGTCTGGCCTTTGTTCAAGAGTGAAGTGGACATGACTTACTTCATTGGTAGGCTTTCACATGTATTATCTCCTCTGTACTCTTCAACAAGCGTAAATTTCATCTGCAACCCTGAGTAGGCCTCACCTTAAACAAACCTCTGGATAGGCCACACCTTATCGTCATCCTGAATCAATCATTTAAAATGTTAGGGACAGATTTATGATAGGTGTATGACTCTTTTGCGTCACTGTGCGTCACTTTTGTGACGCAGCGGCGGTGCAAAAGATTTGCTATGTGGCGACATATTTACAACTTGATGCATCTAGGCAGATGTGTCATGCTGTAAAGTCCCATGCCACATGAAACCGATGCAGCAGTGATGCAAAAGATGCACCATATTGCAAGACAGGCCTCATTTCATCTCCAACAAGATAAGAAGCTGAATCTTCTGTAAATGTCAAAATTGTTGTATACACTGCTCAATTTATGTGTACTCTTTGATATGCTAGAGTCCATCTGCACTATGAGATACCTAAGCAAAGGAAACACAGGTGATGTGATTGTGAAATGAGGAAAAGAAACTCCACATTTTTCAATTACATCACCTGTGTTTCCTAAGTTTACGAATGACATTGTGCAGATGAGGTTTAGGCCTGTCCACGGACACAGAAGAGGTCTGGCCTTTGTTCAAGAGTGAAGTGGACATGACTTACTTCATTGGTAGGCCTTCACATGTATTATCTCCTCTGTACTCTTCAACAAGCGTAAATTTCATCTGCAACCCTGAGTAGGCCTCACCTTAAACAAACCTCTGGATAGGCCACACCTTATCGTCATCCTGAATCAATCATTTAAAATGTTAGGGACAGATTTATGATAGGTGTATGCCTCTTTTGCGTCACTGTGCGTCATTTTTGTGACGAGCGGCGGTGCAAAAGATTTGCTATGTGGCGACATATTTACAACTTGATGCATCTAGGCAGATGTGTCATGCTGTAAAGTCCCGTGCCACATGAAACCGATGCAGCAGTGATGCAAAACATGCACCATGTTGCAAGACAGGCCTCATTTCATCTCCAACAAGATAAGAAGCTGAATCTTCTGTAAATGTCAAAATTGTTGTATACACTGCTCAACTTCTGTGTACTCTTTGATATGCTAGAGTCCATCTGCACTATGAGATACCTAAGCAAAGGAAACACAGGTGATGTGATTGTGAAATGAGGAAAAGAAACTCCACATTTTTCAATTACATCACCTGTGTTTCCTAAGTTTACGAATGACATTGTGCAGATGAGGTTTAGGTCTGTCCACGGACACAGAAGAGGTCTGGCCTTTGTTCAAGAGTGAAGTGGATATGACTTACTTCATTGGTAGGCCTTCACATATATTATCTCCTCTGTACTTTTCAACAAGCGTAAATTTCATCTGCAACCCTGAGTAGGCCTCACCTCAAACAAACCTCTGGATAGGCCACACTTTATCGTCATCCTGAATCAATCATTTAAAATGTTAGGGACAGATTTATGATAGGTGTATGCCTCTTTTGCGTCACTGTGCGTGACGTTTGTGACGCAGCGGCGGTGCAAAAGATTTGCTATGTGGCGACATATTTACAACTTGATGCATCTAGGCAGATGTGTCATGCTGTAAAGTCCCGTGCCACATGAAACCGATGAAGCAGTGATGCAAAACATGCACCATGTTGCAAGACAGGCCTCATTTCATCTCCAACAAGATAAGAAGCTGAATCTTCTGTAAATGTCAAAATTGTTGTATACACTGCTCAACTTATGTGTACTCTTTGATATGCTAGAGTCCATCTGCACTATGAGATACCTAAGCAAAGGAAACATAGGTGATGTGATTGTGAAATGAGGAAAAGAAACTCCACATTTTTCAATTACATCACCTGTGTTTCCTAAGTTTACGAATGACATTGTGCAGATGAGGTTTAGGTCTGTCCACGGACACAGAAGAGGTCTGGCCTTTGTTCAAGAGTGAAGTGGACATGACTTACTTCATTGGTAGGCTTTCACATGTATTATCTCCTCTGTACTCTTCAACAAGCGTAAATTTCATCTGCAACCCTGAGTAGGCCTCACCTTAAACAAACCTCTGGATAGGCCACACCTTATCGTCATCCTGAATCAATCATTTAAAATGTTAGGGACAGATTTATGATAGGTGTATGACTCTTTTGCGTCACTGTGCGTCACTTTTGTGATGCAGCGGCGGTGCAAAAGATTTGCTATGTGGCGACATATTTACAACTTGATGCATCTAGGCAAATGTGTCATGCTGTAAAGTCCCGTGCCACATGAAACCTATGCAGCAGTGATGCAAAAGATGCACCATGTTGCAAGACAGGCCTCATTTCATCTCCAACAAGATAAGAAGCTGAATCTTCTGTAAATGTCAAAATTGTTGTATACACTGCTCAACTTATGTGTACTCTTTGATATGCTAGAGTCCATCTGCACTATGAGATACCTAAGCAAAGGAAACACAGGTGATGTGATTGTGAAATGAGGAAAAGAAACTCCACATTTTTCAATTACATCACCTGTGTTTCCTAAGTTTACGAATGACATTGTGCAGATGAGGTTTAGGTCTGTCCACGGACACAGAAAAGGTCTGGCCTTTGTTCAAGAGTGAAGTGGATATGACTTACTTCATTGGTAGGCCTTCACATGTATTATCTCCTGTGTACTCTTCAACAAGCGTAAATTTCATCTGCAACCCTGAGTAGGCCTCACCTCAAACAAACCTCTGGATAGGCCACACTTTATCGTCATCCTGAATCAATCATTTAAAATGTTAGGGACAGATTTATGATAGGTGTATGCCTCTTTTGCGTCACTGTGCGTCACTTTTGTGACGCAGCGGCGGTGCAAAAGATTTGCTATGTGGCGACATATTTACAACTTGATGCATCTAGGCAGATGTGTTATGCTGTAAAGTCCTGTGCCACATGAAACCTGCGTCAGGTTTCATATAGGTGTTTTGTTGCAGGGTGGGCATTCATTTGCATGAAAGCCCTGTAAAACTAACACAGTGAAATTTAGAAGATTTCACTGAGTCAGCTTTATAGCATTGCTGAATCAAATCCTTATGGCTGTTTGAAACAGGCATAAGGAGTGAAGCACCATGCAATGTGTGGCTTCCTCCTGTGCATTGCAGTAGACATGTCGTGTTTACGATGTGATTCGTGCAATGTGCTGCTTTTGCGGCACAGATGCGTGACGCATCTGTGCTGTTTTTACTCAATGGTGCTCCACATTGTAAATGCGGCACACCATGGGTGGCAGAGCAGCGGTGCACGTTAACTGGTGCATCCCTGGGGATGTGCCAGTTAACATAAATCTGCCCCTTTACATTTAAGTATGTGCAGGGGACACAGAGTCGGTGAGGTTTATCCAAGGTTAAGAAGAGATGAGTCCTGTTTACTGAAAACTTGGACATAGGCCTCACCTCTTCAGCATCGCTGGACATGGCTAAATAATAGCTGCAAAATGTTACTCTTGTTAAACAATTTTACTATTATAGTCTCTGAGATTTGTGCCTTACTCTGCAACATCTCATTGTTGTTCTCTTTTTTTAAAGATAACGACAACATCAAGCATGAGTGATAATGAGCAATCAGTTGATCTCGATCTTATCATTGAACTTGTCATTGAAACGTCAGTGGAAGTAGATCCCTTGGATGATTTAAATCCTGAGGATGATGAAGAACATGATGAGGATGCCGATTTGTCAGAATTGTATGACATAGGGTGGGAAGCTGACCTGCTTGAGCCTATGGAACTATAAACATTTATTTTTAAAATTTACAAGAAATGAAAAGTAAAAATGTAAACCGTTTCATTTAAAATTAAACACACCTTCAAAAACAGCTTATGTGTAGTGTCTTCAATAAAATATTAAAATATGCTCATAAAATTAGATCAGATTCACATATAAAACAGCACAGGTAAAATGTAGAAGCATTCCATTTCTTTGCTACTATTTGTGAATACTAAATTTGCCAAAGCACTAAAAATTATTCTATGTAAAAATGACAAGTAGTGTGTTAAGTTTTTGATGACTGTTATTGATTTACTGTTTGGTAATAGTGGTTAATAACATTTTTTATTATATTTTACCACAGATTCAACTGCAGATCATTTCAAATTTTGAGAATGCCGTCTAAGGATAGAATCAGAAAGGCTACAAAACGTCAAAGACAGCAGGTTCATCAATTATTGCAGCAGTCCTCTACAATAAAAAATCGTCAAGTCACCAAGAAAGCACCGGGTAAGACCACAAAATCATTCATGAGAAACATTTGTAAAAAAAAAAGTAGTACTACAGAAAATGTTTTAGTCCAGAAAAAGAGAAGCAATTTAAACGGAAAGGAAAGGCCAATCAAAAATGTTACTGCTAGGGCAAGAGATAACTCTGTGCATGATAGTAGAAGGAAACAACAGTTTAGGGACATTCGTAAACGAATGTTCCGCAACAGGATAATTGGCAATTTGTTAAAAAATATTAAGAAAGGTCAACAGAAAGTGTTTTTTTATAAGAGAAAAAAAAAAGTTGAGAAAGTTATTGATCAGGCATTTGAAATTAAACGAAAGTTATTTATTTTGATAATCAATAGAATTAGGAAGCTAAACAAGGCAATTTATGATTTCAAAAGAAATAGTAGATGGAAGAGAATAGTTAATCGTAGTAATTTTTGTGAAGTTTTTTCCGGAGAATGGATGCATAGTTCAAGCTGTGAGGCATTTTTTAATGAGGAGAGTTATTTCCAGGATAATGATTTGGTGCGTGCAGTTGACACCAGTGGTCGAGCTTATGAGGTGAAAGATGGTTGTCCAGTTGAAAAAGAAAAACTTGTGACAACAGAGACAGAAGAGGTGTTAGGTAATGAGGTTTTAGGAAGACGTCCTAAGGGTCCTGTGTACACCTGGAAGTGTAGTAGTATTTGCAGTGTATGACAGGATTCAATCAATTTGCTTTGTGATTTTGTACGGACATTTAATAAGAAAAGTTTGAAGCAGAAAATGATGGTGTTGCAAGAATTAGATCCTTGCAGAGTGAGAGAAGTGACAGGTTTGCATGGTCATTCACTGGCTTGTCTTTCCAGGAGAGTATGCCAGAGTGTTTTTCATCATTTCAGGATGCTAGCAGTGCATCATAATAAAGTGAGGAAATTAGTTAGAATGTTGTATTATGCTAAGAGTCCAGCAATTATGCTTAAACAATTATGCGCTGCTCTTTTGTATGGTTCTGAAATAGATGTGAAAAATATTTGTGAAGAAATTGAGTTTTGTTACTTTGGAAGTAAAGAGGAGAATGTTGAAATTGACCCAGAAGAAGAGGGTAATGTGGAAGATAGTGTACAGGTTTCCAGTACAGATAATTTTCAGAAGGAAATTGCCATGTTTCAGGTGAAATCAAGTGAGAGGCCTAATTTCACTTGTGTGTGTTGTCGACGCACTTATTATAAGAATCAGACTAAGTTAGTGGATTTATATGCAAAAAGTGAAAGGGAAAATAATAGTGAATGGAAGGATTTCGCAACATACTTGATGGTAGAAAATTGTTTTGATTTGGGATCGGATCAACGTGTGTGTACTTATTGTTGTAACAAATTAAATCAAAACCAGATGCCTGCTAGAGCGGTTCATAATAATCTGGAATTGGTTGAGATTCCTTCTGAATTGAAGGATTTAAATACTTATGAATCTATTTTGATTCAAAGTATCCATCCCTTTCAGGCTATTGTAAGAATGGAGCCAAAGACAGGGAAATTGCCTCCATCAGATGTACAGAGAGGATTAAAGGGAAGAGTTGTTTATTTGCCTCTAGATTTGAAGAAAAACATTAACACAATTGGAGTAGAAAAAGTGGAAGAGGAACCTCTGGTTATCTTAGTTAATGGGGTTCCAACAAAGAATAAGAAAATATGGCAAGATTTAGTGGATGTTAGGAAAGTCAAAAAGGCAACATTGTATTTGAAAAAAAATAATAAGTACTATAAGAATGTATATGTTGCAGAAGAGGAAGTAAGTGAGGAAGAGGATAGCGATTTGTGTGCTGGTCAAATTGAGAAAGTAGAACCCTCTAAAAGTGAAGAAATATATGAACATTATAGTGTTCATCCTTTGCATTCCAAGGAAGTCATGGGGAATGCTATTGAGTTGTTTCAAATAAAACAAGCCAAAGGGAGTCCCATTAGTGTTTGGGAGGAAAGTTTGGAAGCTCGGTGTTTCCCACAGCTATTTCCAACAGGTCAAGGAGGAAGATATGATGAGCGACCTCATCAAATTCCTGCTTCTGAATACCGGACTTTACGATTGTATGCAGAAGATGCTAGGTTTCGACAATGCATTCCCTATTTGTTTCATCTCCTGTTTGAAAGCGATCTGTCTGGACTGTCATATGCAGTGAACCACATCTTGAAAAGTGGTATACAGATGCAAAACATCTCGGCAAGTGACTTTATGGATAAAGTCAATGTCCAAGACAGTATTTTGGATTGTCACCTGATTAATCTCATGGCGTGTCAGCGTGGTACTAATGAGTACTGGTACCGTCGTCATGGTGATTTAAAATGTATGCTGAGGAACTTAGGAACTCCCACATGGTTCCTCACTCTGAGCTGTGCCGAGTATGGCTGGGAAGACTTACTTGAATTTCTACGAGAGGCAAATGGAAACATTGAAAATATCGAATTCAAGACACCCGGAGAACTGTGCTCTTTGGATCCAGTGAATGTATGCAGGTACTTCAATCATAGATTTGAAGCTATGATGTCTTTCATCATGAATAAGAAGAATCCACCTCTTGGAGAGGTGTTGGATTTCTTCTGGAGAAAGGAGTACAAAGCAAGAGGTGCTCCTCATATACATATGCTGCTGTGGATCAAGGATGCACCTAAATTTGGAACAGATCCAGAAGACTTAGTGATGAGTTTCATACAACAGTATTCTACGTGTGCTGTTCCAAATGCAAAGGAGAAGAAAAGACTAAGAGAACAAGTTCTACGTTTCCAAAGCCATCGTTGTGGAAAGTACTGTCGTCGTAAATTCAGAAACAAGGACAAGTTCTACACCAAATGTCGTTTCGGCTTTCCACGACCGGTGATTTCTAAAGGAAGAGTAAACAGTTTGATGTCTTCGCTGCGACATAATGTGATGAAGAAATCACCTAAAAACACATACAATTTGAAAAGGAACGAAGAGTCCAAGTACATCAACGACTACAACCCAGTGATTTTGTCCATGTGGAATGCTAACATGGATATACAGTTTGTGGCTGATAACTGTATGGCTGTGGCTCGGTATGTGACATCTTACATCACCAAAAAAGAAAAGACAGAATTGAAGGATATGTTGGAGGACATTTCCCATGAAAAGAGCCTCAGTAAGAAGTTGTACAGTTTCAGTCTGAAGATGTTGTCGCATCGAGAAATCGGAGCTTACGAATGTTCTGACCGGTTGTCTTCAGCAAGTCTCTATGCCAAATCTAGGAGTATCGTTTGGGCGAGTCTTGGTCTTGCTGCAACGCGTAATCGAGTTCTGAAACCTGTGCGGGAAATTGAGTATTTGGCGGAAAAGGAGCCAAACAGTACCGATATTTTGAAGACCAACATGTTGGATACATATTATCCAAATTGAAGCAGTCACCTCGAGAATGTTTGTCTGTATGAGGTTCTACAAAATTACATATTCAAGAGGAACATCAAAGAAGATATTGATAAAGGAGTGTATGCTGTAATTGGAAGTGAGGGATGTCTGGTCAAGCAAAGAAAATGCCACTTGGTAAACCATCGAAAATTGAGTGGCGAATCTCCTGAAAAAAAGGAGTTTTTCTATTTAGCACTTTTGCAACTTTTCAAGCCTTGGCGTGCAGAAGAGGAACTGCTTGGAGATTTCCTCTGTTACGAAGACTCTTTCACTGCCGCCAAGGAGACCATAGAATGTCCTGCTTTTCCCAAATATCTAGAAATGTTGAATGCGGAAATCGAGCAGGAAGCAACAATTGCAGCCGAGATTGCCAGAGACAGTTCTCAGGACAGTCAGAGTTCTGTTTCATTGAGTCAGGATCCACTAGGAGGACCTGTTATCGAAAATGAAGCTGCCACTGCCATGAATGAAGTGGAAAGAGCCATGGCACATGCTCAGGAGGATGTGGTTAACTTAGAAGACCTGGAAAGACAACTCAACGTTGAGCAGAGGAAAATATATGACGAAGTTACCAAGCGAATTGATCATGGATTAAGTAATGAGAAGAAAGAGTGCTCATGTACGTCGTTGAAGCCTGTCCGACTGTAGGTGAGTGGAGAAGCGGGAACTGGAAAAAGTTTCCTCATTAAAGCAATTTCATGTTATTTGCAGGAAAGGACTGAGTCATCGCTGTCTTGTGTTGTCACCGCTCCAACTGGCCAGTGGAGCATGATAACAAATTACAATACCACAAGTTATCTGGAGATGCTTGTTGTGAAGTTTCAAGAGTCTTGAGGAAAATGAAACTTCTTATCATTGACGAAGTAAGCATGGTTTCTAATGTCATGCTTGCCTTTGTGCATTTGAGAATGCAAGAAGTTCTTAAAACAGAGTATGATGTGTTATTTGGTGGCAAACACATCATTGTTTTCGGAGATCTTCTGCAGCTGACACCAGTGAAAGGACAACCTGTGTTCAAAATGCTCACGCATGAAGATACCAGGAAGTGCCTAGGGAGCATTGGCAACGTCAATATATGGTTAAACTTCAATTATGCTGAACTGCATGAAAATATGCGTCAGGCGAAGGATGAAGATTACAAGAATATTCTACAAGATGTTAGAATTGGAAAAGTGACCGAGCATGGGAAAGAAGCTTTACATGCACGATTACTGTCAAATTTATATCCAGAACAAGACGTTGTGCCTGAGAATATTTTTCAGAAAATTACTGAGAAGAAATCTGGAATATGTTTGATGCCAACTCTTGCAGAATGTGCCATCTTCAACAACAAAATGTTGCATTTAGAAAACCAAGAGATTGTGAAACTGGAAGCTATTGACAGAGTAGAGCATATGGGATCAACAATTATGTTGTCTGAGAATTTGAAACCAAAATTGGATTCATTAGAGAAGACTATATCTAAAACTGCAGGTTTTGAAAAGACTCTGAATGTGTGCTTAAACTGCCGTATAATTTTAAGAAGGAATTTACATGTTGAAAGAGGTCTGGTAAATGGATCAATGGGTAATGTTGTTGATTTTGTGAAATACAGAAATAGAGATGGAACTGAATTTTTAAAAATTAAATTTGATGGCATTGAGGAAGTACAGCTAATTGGTCATTGTTCTGCTAGATTTTTGCTTGTAAAAGACTTATATGTTCGCCGTAAGCAGTTTCCTGTTTGCTTGGCATATGCGGTGACAATCCATAAATCGCAAGGTTTAAGTGTAGACAGTGCATTGGTGAATATTGGCAGTTCTGTGTTCAAGGAGGGTATGGCATATGTGGCATTGTCACGAGTTAGAACTTTATCGGGATTGTACTTGATTGAGTGTGATGTCACAAACATTTGTGCGGATCTAGATTGTGTTAAGGAATACAATAGGTTAAGAAGAGAGTATGCGCCACATTTGCCTCAATATCCTTTGTTTGAGAAACGTGTGGTAGGCCGGAAACGAAGAAATGTGACCAATAGTAGGGAGGTTGTAGCAAAAAGACGAAAAGTCGATGAACCTGAAATTATAAGCTGAAAGAAAAAGGATTCTGTTGAAGATGTTGTTGGTTTTCAATTTGAAAACAGTTCTGGTGTCAACTGCTATGCTAATGTAGTGGTTAATGTTTTGTTTTCTCTAGAAAATGTAAAAGAAGAGATTGTGGTCAATTCTGATCAAAGATTTTGCAGTTTGTTAAATTCTGTGTTAGAGAAATGTAGCACTGATAGAACAAAAATAGAAAGTGTGTCTAAAATTCGAAATCTGTTAGACAGATGTTCAGGTCAAACACAATTCTCTCAAAATATTCAGCAAGATTGTCAGGAGTTTTTAATGTATATGCTTGATGTATTGCATGCTGAAGGTGTAGATGTAGATCACCTGTTTGGGCTTTCTTATCAATGGCAGCATGACTGCGAGAACTGTAGGGTATCAAGTACTACTAGTGTAGACTCAGAAAGATTTATATATTTAACTTTGCCAGGCAGTAAATCAGAGTCCTTTAATAAGCTAGTAAAAGCAGCTGATCACAACATGGAGTGTAGCCAATGTAAGTCTGAAATGTTGTCAACATTATTTATACGAACATATGGCCAGTATGTCATTTTAATGTTCCAACGATGAAGGCCTGATGGAACAAAATTGACAACTTTAATTAAAATTTTTGTGGCTTCACAGTTGTCAATATCAGGAAACACTTTTGTAACTGCAGCAATTATATATCATGACGGTCCTTCAATAACATCAGGACATTACACAGCTTATTTAAAGTCTAGAAATGGCTGGTCATTCTGCAATGATTCTGTTTTAACTTTAAAAAAAAAATTGCCTTTTGACCTTAAAAATTCTTACCTGGTGTTTTTAAAACCAAAATTTTAGGGAAGGATTCTCGGGATTTGCTCTGAGGAAATTCAAGAGGTTCTAATGGCTCCTACACGATTTGGCCTTGAGGATAAGTGTAGTACAGAGTCAAAAGTTATTTTTGAGTTTTAAATAGTTCCTGGAAAAAAAGAAGATTTTCTTACAGAAAGTGGTGGGCAGAGATTAGTTGAAGGACAACAGAGTATTTCCCAAAGCAAACGGTGTTCTTACCATAACACTTGACGTCATGGAAAAATAACTGCACTTTGTATGAGTTCAGAAAAACTGTTTCTTTTTATAAGCTAATTCAAGCAGCCAATCAAAACATGGAGTAGAGGGAATGTAAGTCTGCAATGCTGTCTAGATTATTGGTCCAAACTTTTGATTATAATGTCATTTTAAAAATCCAACTATATAAACCTGATGAAAGTAAGTCTTCAACTTTAATTACAAATGTTGTGGCTACACAGTCGTTGATTTTAGGAAGAACATTTGTAACTGCAGCTATTATATGGCATGATGGTCATTTGACAAGTTCCGCTTATTACACAGCTTATTGAAAATGTAAAAAAAATTGCTGTTTCGGAAATTATTCCCATTTGACTACGATACAATGTTGCCTTTTTATTTAATAATATTCTTACTTTCTGTTTTCAGAAAAGAGAATTTAGGGTAGGTAACTGGCGTATAATGATTCTAGGGGTTGATATAATTTTATCTACTGTTTTATATTGCTTTGTGATTAAAAGTGATGTAGAGAATTAAATAATTGTAGTAGTCATAGAGGTAGTGTAAGTCTGCTTCATAGTAAGCAGTATCAATGTCATAGGAAATGTAGAACATGAGTGAGCAAGAAGGGTAAGATATTACTAGTCCAGGATTGTGAAAGTGATCTTGAACGTTTTCTTTCTGAAAGTTGCGGAAATACAAAATGACGGGATTTGCTTACAAGAATTCCAAGAGTTATAAATGGCTCTTACATGATTTGGCCTTGTGGAAACGTGTGGTAGAGAGCGAGAAGTCATTTATTGTATGTAACATATTTTTCAAAACGATGGAGGTTTTCTTTCAGAAAGTGGCGGGCTGAAAATAAAAACAGCACAACCGAGTGTAAGCTGTTCATAGGACATCCTTCGACGTCATGGAAAGTAAGTTACTTTTGAGGAGTTCTGATTTCTGATTGGTTATGTTATATGGGTTTTTTAAACACAATCATTTTGATTGTGTTTTTTTTTCCCCGCTGTTATATGATGAATAACTTCAAGTCACTGTTTTTAGTGAAATTTGATAAATTCTGAGAACAGCAAAAATAAACCATTTAACATGTATAATTAATTCTGTACTTTTTGTACTTATGATCTACATTTAGAAATGTGTAGTAGACATGGAGAAGCTGGGGCTTCTGTAAGTGTCAAAGTTGTTGCATACAGTGCTCACATTCTACATAGTCTTTCATATGATAGACTACATTTCCACAATGAGATACCTAAGCAAAGGAAACACAGGTGATGTGATTGTGGAATGAGCAAAAAAATTGCACGTTTTTCAATTATATTACCTGTGTTTCCTAACATTTTGTAGTTCGGACTGGACTGTTCCCATGGGGCACAGGGTCAGCGCTGATTTGCATATCGCCATTGTCCAACCCAGGGTGGTGTGGAGTGGAAAAACGATGGATTTGGGCCCAGATCTTTGGACTGGGGTGAGTGTGTGACATTGATCCACATTCTGTCCATCATTGTTGTGTTTGCAGTCCTAACATTACACATCACATTGTGTAGATGAGGTTTAGGCCTGTTCCAGGAGACAGAGGAGGTCTGACATTTGTTCAAGAGTGCAGTGGACATGACTCAATTCGTTATTAGGCCTGCACATGTATTATCTCCTCTATACTCTTCAACAAGCCTAAATTTCATCTGCAACCCTGAGTAGGACTTACCTGAAACAAATCTGTGGATAGGTTACACCTTATCAGCATCTAGAAACAATCATTTAAAATGTTAAGGGCAGTTTTATGAAGGCTGTGTGCCTCTTTTACGCCGCTGTTCCGTCACTTTTGTGTAAAAGATGCACCATGTTGCAAGATAGGCCTCAGTTCATTTCCAGCAAGATACCGTCAGTTTAAAATGTATATAATTAGGACTGTGTAGGGGGCATGGAGAAGCTGAGGCTTCAGTAAGTGTCAAAGTTGTTGCATGCAGTGCGTACTCTTTCATATGCTGGACTACATCTACACAATGAGATACCTAATCAAAGGAAACACAAGTGATGTGATTGTGAAATAAGCAAATGAAATTGCACGTTTTTCAAATACATTACCTGTATTTCCTAACATTACAAATCACATTGTTCAGATGAAGTTTAGGCCTGTCCAGGGAAACAGAGGAGGTGTGAACTTTATTGGTAGGCCTGCACATGTATTATCTCCTCTGTACTCTTCAACAAGCCTAAATTTCATCTGCAACCCTGAGTAGGGCTCACCTGAAACAAACGTCTGAATAGGACACACCTTATTGCCATCCTGAAACAATCATTTAAAATGTTAGGAACAGTTTTATGATGATTGTGCACCTCTTTTGCGCTGCCATTGCGTCACATTTGTGAGACAACAGCAGTGCAAAAGATGCACCATGTTCCAAGATAGGCCTCACTTCATCTGCATCAAGATACTGTTAGTTTAAAATGTATATCTTTAGGACTGTGTAGGGGGCCTGGAGAAGCAGAAGCTTCTGTAAGTGTCAAAGTTGTTGAAAAACTGTTTGTCCTTCAATCTTTTCCCTTGTCTTTTCTAATTTTTAAATACATGTTTTAATATTTTTCAAATGTTTGTTCTCTCTTTCACGGATTGAAAGTATAAAAATAACAAGTGACTAAGTTAACGACAATTATAAGGTAAATGTTTTGTACTCTTTTCATTACATTTCTATCACATTTAACTACTATTAGTTCCACTGCTTCATTTCTTTAACTCTCACTTTCCTGCCTTTGCTACTTCCCTCATTCCTTTCTCTATTACTTACTTACTCTACTCCTTCCACTCCTTTTCTCAGTCCCTCTCTTCTCATAGTTCCTCACTCTTGTTCACTCACTCCGTTTACTATTAGTATTACTCTTAGTGTCTCTGACTGATCACTCTTTCACTACTTGTTCATTATGCTTTCTCTGTGTAGTTGAAGAACAATAAGGGGCATATTATGAACACAGCCAATAAAATTATTGCTGTTTTTATCGGCAGAAAACTGCTGCAAAAGCGGTTTTAGCTGCAGTTTTCTGCCGCAAAAGCGGCTTTAGCAACACATTTCTGCCGATAAAAGCTGCAAAACTTTTATTGCCTATGTTGATAATATGCCCCTATGTTATTTAGATTTCTTTGCTGTTTCAATTATTCTTTTTCTGTTACTTCTTCTTTTCTGCTTTCTGTTTTTTCTCTCTGTTATTCCACATGTTTTAATCTTATTTTGAACATTCACTCATATTCTCTAAGAAACTCTTCTTTGTTATTCTTCTACTCTCCTTTTTTTCTTTCACTTCCTTATCTATTTTGTTTTTCACAATTATATCCTCTTCCATCTTTTCTTCGGTAAATAAATCTATTAAACAGTATCTCTGGTTTAGTCCCTATAGCTGTCTTTCTTTTAACATTACTCTCTGTTTACTTCCCTTATACTTACTCTTCTTTTTTTTTTAAAACATTTTTTTGGTTCGCTCCCGGTTCGCGTACCGGGGAGCGAACCGGGAAGCAAACCAAAAGAAATAGAGGTTGCCAGAGTGCTAAACATTCTAGCAATTTTTTTATAAAGGGGAGGTAGTTCTGAAAAGAACTTTTTTTATGTTTTTGTTGTTTTATATATTTTTTTTATTTTTCTGAACATTTTTTGTTTTTTTTGTATTTTTTGAACAATTTTATGTTTTTTTTGGTTTTTTTGGGGCGTTTAGAGCACTTGTGGTTTTCATATGCTCTGTTTATCAAATTAATACTCATATTGCCACATGAGAGTAGGTTACCGCAATATATACACACTATCTTCATGTGCACAACATTTTCTTGAATGTTTGGCACTGTTTCCCGTGCCTCTGGCCCCGACAGAGTTACTTGTGCCGATGTCCTGGCCACAAGAGTTGGTGGGTTGTCTTGCAGTTCACGCATCTCTGCCCTGCTGTAATTCAGTGGATGCCATCTCTGCATATGACGATGCATAGTATAGTTGCCGTAACTATACTTCTTATCTGTGCCTCTAGATAAATCTTCTTTGCATATGAGGCATGTCACATAGCGAGCATTCACTTTTTTTTGTCCTTCAGGAAAAGAAAAAAACTGCCAAATAAAACTATTTTTGTGGTGAGATATCCGGGGCTCCTCACGTAAAAACTGTGTTGGCTGTATTTCCTCTTCCTCTTCTTCATCCTCTTCCTCCTCTGTGTTGGGAAGGAACTGTGGAGGTGGTCCTCTCTTTCTTGGTGGTGGTGGTGGTGGTGGGGGTGCACCAGCTGCAGCTACTACTGAAGCCATTTTCTACTAAGCAAAATAGGTCTTCCTTTCACAAAGTTGAAAGTCAGAGTGAGAAAAAAGGTGGGGGCTTTCATCATTTTGGAAAAAAAATAGTTCTAAACCAATGAAAAGTGTTATTTTTAGGTCACATGACCTAGCCTTACATCATTAGAAAACCAAAAGTGAAATGAACCAATGAAAAGTTTTATTAACAAGTGACATGACCTGTTACGCTTATGTTACGCGCTGCGGGACGCGCCCCGGATCGCTTCCGGGGAGCTGCGCTTCGCGCCTCGGTTCGCGCTCCGGAGCACTTCCGGGTGCGCTAACGCGGCGCGTCATAAGACGCATTACGCGGCAACGCGATACGTCGTGCTTTCGCGACGCGCCCCGGATCGCTTCCGGGGAGCTGCGCTTCGTGCCTCAGTTCGCGTACCGTAGCACTTCCGGGTGCGCTAACGCGGCGCGTCATAAGACGCATTACGCGACAACGCGATACGTCGCGCTTCCGCGACGCGTCACGATGTTGATTTCTAACGCGGCAGTTGCGCAAACGGAACGTTTACCGGTTCGCGTACCGAGTCGCGGCACCAAATTGAGCTAACGGGAAGCTACCTGGTTCGCGAACCAGGAGCGAACCAAAACATAATAATAAAAAAAATTATTAATAAACATATTAAATATATTTTTTGATTTAAAGAAGAATACATTTTACAGCTATAGATATTAGTTTTTAAAAAACCAATGAAATTCACTGAAAAAACCATAGGTTATAGACCATATATAGTTAGGAATTAGCATTTACAAAACCTTGAAAATTCACTGAAAAAACCATAGCTTATAGACCATATATAGTTAGGAATTAGCATTTGAAAAAACCTTTTTTTACTCACACAAAACCATTGAAATTCCATATATAGTTAGTTGTACTAACTATATATCGCGCACCCGCAATCCACTGCTGATCATGTCACATATTACATCATTCATGACATGGTCAGTGACATCACTGATGACATCACTGATGACATCTCAAATGACATCACTGATGACATCACTGATGACATCTCAAATGACATCACTGATGACATCACTGATGACATCTCAAATGACATCACTGATGACATCACTGATGACATCTCATTTGACATTACTGATCACATCACTGATGACATCATTCATGTGATAATACGATGAACCTCTTCAGACTCTAATATAACCTTAGATACACTCAGTGTAAACAGACACTCACAGACTGTCACTCATCCATGGAGTTACTCACACACCTAGTCAGTCATGCAAAGAATCAATCACACCTCCATTTCCTCAACTATACAGTTATACACACCTTACTTATTCAAACATATACTAACACATATTTACTCTCTTTTACAATGCCTGATACAAGTTCACAATGATCAATACAGCCACTCACACATTCACTGGCTCTTATGCACAGTTATTTATATATGTCAACTGTCACATGTACTGTGTTTTACATATGTATTTACTTTGACATGTAGCACTGAGATATCCAATCACTCACCAATGCACTCAGTCAACCGCCCATACAGGTGTTTCTACATGCACTTTTGAACCCATACATCTAGTGAATCAACTGCTCACACATCTATGCACAGAGTCATACACCTCCCAGCCACCCACACACACACACTCAGTCTCCCATACAAATACTTGGGCAACCAATCAATAACCCATATACTTACTCATATAGCTACTGATCAACACATGCAGCAGTTTACAGAACAACAGACATAATGATGCACAAATTAAGACAGTTTAGTCACTAACCCATGCACTCAGTGACACACATTTATTCACTCACTCATACAGTCAGTCATGCACCTACTAAATCCTTCATCCAGACACTTATACATCCACTCATTCTTCAATATGTAAGACATATTTTAACTTTACAGAAACATACAGTCACTGGATGTTGTCATCAGTGATGTCATCAGTGATGTCATTTGAGATGTCATCAGTGATGTCATCAGTGATGTCACTAACCATGTCATGAATGATGTAATATGTGACATGATCAGCAGTGGATTGCGGGTGCGCGATATATAGTTAGTACAACTAACTATATATGGAATTTCAATGGTTTTGTGTGAGTAAAAAAAGGTTTTTTAAATGCTAATTCCTAACTATATATGGTCTATAACCTATGGTTTTTTCAGTGAATATATATATATATATATATCTATATATATATATATATACATGATAATCCAAATCCAAAGGTTTCTCAAGAAAAGTCATTTTCAATTGTTCGGAATATCGGCGTTTGGGCAGATATGACCCACGGACACGGTTTATGACTTTTCTTGAGAAACATTTGGATTATCATGTCCTATACTTTGGAATTTTAGAAAGACTGACTTTGAGGATGCTAATAAATTACTCAAGTCCATGGATGCTGCTGGGAACGCCCCCAGCAACACCCATTGCACGCCCCTTTAACGCAGGTCACTGCGTTAAAGGGACTGATATTTATCAGGCAGGATTACGCCACAAAAAGTGGCTTAGTCCTGCCTGATAAATATTACTCAGTCTTCTGCGCCACCGGAACGTCACAAAAAGTGACGTTCCAGAGGTGCAAGGGGCTCGTAAAAAAGGCCCCATAGGTTTCACACTTGTTATAGTTAGGAATTAGCATTTAAAAAACCTTTGAAATTTAATTAAATATAACTGTAACATACACTGCTTTTTCATGCAAATTTAATGGAGATATACTATTGAGAGACATATTTAATCACCACCACACCCTTAACCATATACACTCACTGAAACAAGTGTTATAACATGTAGTCTTAATCTCATTTACCTACTGAATGAACTATTCACACATTTTTAGGCAATTACATACCCCCCACCAAACCACGTAGACATTCATTTACTCATACAAATACTCAGTTAAAAAACCAATTACAAATATAGTCTTTAATATACCAATTAAGTCAAAGCAATAAATACTTTAACACATTTAAATAACTACATATTATATATAGTGAGACTCTACAAATTAGTCAAGGAAACAATCAATGACACTGTTACTAAATCCATCATTCACACATTTATATTTATATATCCACTCATTTTTCAATGCAAAGTAGTGTATTTATAATACATATTTAAATATCAAAGCAAAGCACATTCACTGGATGATGTAATCAGTGATGTCATCAGTGATGTAATTTGAGATGTCAGTGATGTCATCAGTGATGTCACTGACCATGTCATGAATGATGTAATATGTGACATCATCAGCAGTGGATTGCGGGCGCGCGAGTTATAGTGAGTACAACTAACTATAACGGGGGAATTTCAATGGTTTTGTACGAGTAAAATGTCCAGCTAACTATAACTGGTGTGAAACCTATGGTTTTTTCAGTGAATATATTACCTACTGGCGGTCGCCAGTAGGTATATATAGTTAGGATTTTTTCTCTATGGGTTTTTTGAAAATTCTATGTCTAATAACTTTGGCGTTTGTGGACGGAATTGGCTGAAATTTTCAGGAAAATGGCACATTTTGTTTCTGAGCAGCCCTTGAAAATTTGGGGGGGGTTCGTCAAGGGGGGGCCGAGAAAAAAGGGGGGTCCCAAAACGTGTTTTTAACATTGAGTTTTCCATAGGGCGGTTGGCCTCACTTTTAGCCCGAACGGCTGAATGGATTTGCACGAAACTTGGCAAAATTGTAATGACTGGTAGCCCGATGTGCCTTTTGTAGGTCTCAATATATGTGCTCCAGTGGATTTTGAGAAATTAACGTTTAAAAAAAGATATATATCTGTAACAGCGGACCGGGCAGCGTCCTAGGACGCGTACTTTTCGCGCAACGGAGCTTTGTGAAGCGAAGCTGATTGGTTCTCCGGCGTCTGTCAACATTCCAAACAGTCCGTAGCGGCCGCCATCTTGTCTCTCGGTAGGATCGAGAGACAAGAGGAGGCCAAAGCGAAGGGGCAAATGACCATAAGGGGGAATAGTAGATCCTCGCTGACCCCCTAGGTTTGATGTGGAGGTTTTAAAAGGGCCCCGCGGGGCAAAAAAAAATAATAATAATAATAATCGAACACCTGAATGGATTTGCACGAAACTTGGCAAAATATTAGGGACTGGTAGCCCGATGTGCCTTTGCTAGGTCTCAATATATGTGCTCCAGTGGATTTTGAGAAATTAACGTTCAAAAAAAGATATATATCTGTAACAGCGCTCCGCTTCGCGTACTTTTCGCGTTACGGAGCTTTGCGAAGCTGATTGGTTCTCCGGCGTCTGTCAACATTCCAAACAGTCCGTAGCGGCCGCCATCTTGTCTCTCGGTAGGATTGAGAGACAAGAGGAGGCCAAAGCGAAGGGGGAAATGACCATAAGGGGGCATAGTAGATCCTTCCTGACCTCTTAGGTTTGATGTACCATTTTGCCAAGTTTGGTGTAATTCCGTTCAGCCATTCAGGCTGTAGACGTATGTAAATGTCCTATGGAAAATTGCATGGGGAAAACACATTTGAAAGTGTTGAAATTTAGAACCAATTAAAATGTTACTTTGGTTTTGTATTTGTGTGTGATGAAAGTTAATTGGTTATGTATATATGTCAAATGAGAGGAAACCACAGCCATTTTGTGATACTACTGTCTGAGGTACATTTGTGAGGAATTTTTGGTGGTGAATTTCTGGTGTTTGATTTACACAGTACTAACACTTCTGCTACTTTTAAAAAGGTGAGTTGTTAATTTGTAAGGGGAACTATGTTGTACACTTGAAGATAATTTGAAAAATGTTTTCTGTTATTTATTTGCAGTCCTTCTGTTATACTAAATACTTGATGAAGTTAGTTTTATATTATGTATTACTAAAAACGATAAATGAAAGTGATTATTTTTTTCTGCAATTTACAGCAAGCAATTTCAAAATAAAATGGCTCACAATGAAGAGACCGTGGCAATTTCTTTTGAATTGTCCACTACATTGATTGAAATTGAGAGCACCAATAATGAAATATTGTCACAAGGAGGACATGACTTGTATGATTCCATTAGATTGATTGAAATGGACAGCACCAAGAATGAAATATTGTCACAAGGAGATGACTTGAATGATTCCACTACATTGATTGAAATTGAGAGCACCAATAATGAAATATTGTCACAAGGAGGAGATGGCTTGTATGATTCCATTAGATTGATTGAAATGGACAGGACCAATAATGAAATATTGTCACAAGGAGGAGATGACTTGAATGATTCCACTACATTGATTGAAATTGAGAGCACCAATAATGAAATATTGTCACGAGGAGATGACTTGAATGATTCCACTACATTGATTGAAATGGACAGCACCAATAATGAAATATTGTCAGAAGGAGGAGATGACTTGAATGATTTTTTTGATCAATCTCTTGATGGCGAATTTATCGAGTGTTTGGAGACCATAGAGTTACAAGAATCATCATTGCAGACTTTTAATGAGGAGATTCCAGATGAGATGATTGAAGAGGAAATTACTGATGAGGACATGTTACTAGTTGTTTCAAATTTAGAAAATTTTGAAGAATAAATTTATATTTAGAAATCAAAAATTGTTTGAGACATTATTTATTTTTATTTTTAATTTATGAGGTTGTAGCGAAGTGATTGTAGTATAAAATGAGACTTATAGTATAGAGTGCAACATTTTTATGTTACATGGTAAGTTTACTCATATTTACTTCCCTTCTGCCACTATATTATCTCCAATGTGTATTTGACATGTCTTCTTCATCTCCGGCCTCCTTTCTCTCACTGTGTGTCTCCGATGCATCTTATCGCTGGTATTTTGTGTAATTACAGAAGAGAGTAAAATAAAATAGTTCGGAACGTGAAAAGGGGGCAAAGTAGAGTACTCCTCACCCCCTAGGCCTTTTTAGGCGGTCCCAAAAGGATCAGTTTCTGCTTTCCTGAGAGATTATGGTATGAGTTCCATATACCACAATAACTTGCATTACAACATGCAAGATATCTATCTCCTATTACCAACTTTTGGAGATATTCGCGCTAAGCGCGAATATCTCCAAAAAGTAACACCTGCCCTGAGCAGTTCTTAGCCATGTTATCCAATGGGAGGTGGATAACATGGCTAAGAGTATTAGCTCGGTAATGCATGAATATCGCTGAGTTTTTAGCGATATTCATGCATTGCGGCCGTTTATTATCGCATTTGCGATAAACCTTGATAATAGTAAGGTTTATCTTCGATAATTTCTGACGATGCTTAGTGGTAAAAAATTGGTTGGTAAGCATCGTTAGCGATAAATATCGCTTAACTTTGGTAATATGCCCCAACGTCTGTTAACGTTCGATTCGAAGGAAATGAGGAAGTGTTGAAAAACATTGTCTGCGCCATCTTGCCTTTTTTGAAATGCCACACTTTTGTCGTGCACGGCAGCCATTTTAGATGTCTTGACCAGACCCACTCTCTGCACGCTGTCGATTCGTAGCATGGCTCCTCACCCTCGCAAGCATCTTCCCCAGGCACTGGTCACCCCCGCTCTCTGTCTTATGCATGGGCAATAAACCTCCCCCCATCTGCGCTGCTCTTCCCTGAGAATCACACTGTGCCCGCCCGACACCTCCCTTTCGCCCTATTCACTACCGCACCCTCTGACACTCCTCTTCCTCTGTGTCCGATTGTCCAGGCTATCAGCTAGCCCTGCAGATGTAGTTTATGGCCCCAGCTGTAAAGAATCACCCCTCTTCAAAGGAGTTATAGTAGATCAAGGCCCACACCCGATGAGATCCGTCACACCACACGTGTTCCTACTATCTGAAAACTATCCTGTATTGTGATTGGGGAGGGGACCGAGCCTGAAGCGGAAGATTCCAGGAATGACTCTTTGTACATCAAAGTTTTTACAATTATGTGTCACATAAAAAATATATAGCACTCCAACAAAGTAGTAGGAATATAAAACTTTAATAACATATAAATATATACAACAAAACAAAAACAGTAATAGATTTATTGAAATTGACAGCACCAATAATGAAATATTCTTGTCAGTAGCGGTCTGTTGTGCGAATAGTTCCAAGGCAGCAGAACGCGCTGAAATCTGGATGTCACGAAGGTGATGTCTAGCAAGTTGCCGCCCAGCAAATAACGGCGTGGGGCGCCGCGGGGGTGAGTGAGTCCAGTAGGCACCACAGCTATTCTTACCGGCATTGCAGAATTACTGCTGGGGACAATGCCTGTGCTGGAGCAGGGTCACAGCAGAAACAAAAAGGATTCTGTTGAAGATGTTGTTGGTTTTCAATTTGAAAACAGTTCTGGTGTCAACTGCTATGCTAATGTAGTGGTTAATGTTTTGTTTTCTCTAGAAAATGTAAAAGAGGGGGAGGCAGTCCAAAGTTCCGTTAAAAGGGCAAAGGAAAGGATCGGTGGTTTGAACTATCAGTCAAAAAGGGGAGGGGGTGCAACAATTTTTCCTACCGGGTCACACTGTGCTTTCACCGGAAGTGAGGTCTGCAGGATTCTAGTAATTCAAAGTGAGGCTGGCGCCGACGTCCCGCGGATACAGTTTCGTCACTCCACGGGTGATCATGGCAGTCATTCCCCATCGGGGGTGGGAGACTCCCGCGGCTCCTCTAGAATCTTCAAGGTCGTGGAGGACTACGGTGGTGGAGTCAACCAGTGACCGGGCCATTTCTTTATGCTGGGCCCGCTCTTGCCAGGTCGACCGCCATTTTGAGAGTTCGGTAGCTACTGGCGATCGCGGGGTCAAATGAACGGACGGGCTCCACCCTGCCGGGCGAGACGTTGCAGCATGGCCACAGTGGAAGAACTCTTTTCCGGGCGCCTGGACCGCTGAGGGTGCAGCTGGGAAGCCTACACTGGGGAGGCGGGAGAGGCCTGTTCGCACCGTCTCTCCCTCCCAGTGCACCCCACGGCGTCTCGCTTGAGATTTGTTATGGCCGGACCAGGCGATGAGGACGAGGGGGGGGTCGGAGGCATGTGCAAGACATCCCCCCCCAGTGTTGTCGCAGCCATTATAAAAGAAAGAAGTGTCCCGTCCGTCTTCGGGCCGGGCTTCCGGTGGATGTCGGCCGGACGCCCCTGGCTCTGGCCCCATGAACGGGTTTCTTGGTTTATCGGCTGCAGCCGGATTCCGTCGGCCTCGGCCCCCCGACCGTTGGTGGCCGGACCGGAAGAGCATGTGGCGGGACTACCTGCAACTCTCAAGGGCCACCGCGGCCGGACTGGGAGAGAGAGGGGAGGGTCGAGGAGACATTCCCCCCCCCTGCAACTGTTCAGCGTTGTAAAGGCAATCCCCTGGCCGGGTCCCGCTGGTCTCGGCCTCTCCTCCGGCTACACCCTACGTTAGGATCTCCTGGCCGAGGCGTGGCAGCAGGACCTGCCTTATATGGGCTGCTCCCGGCTGGGCGTAGCCGGAACCCTGCCCCACCTTGGAAGTTTCCAGAGTGGGGGCGGATGTTCTACTGACTTGCATTTTCCCTAGTCTATCGATTTTTTTGGCGTGGCAGGCGGTGGGACAGCGAGGGGTGATTTGGTTTCTCTTACTGTTTTTCTGGTCTCTCACCACTGGCATATTTTAACGTTTTCTTGTTTCTAGGACATTAATAGGTTTTATCATTACGTTATGTTATCGTTTCTTTGTTCGTTGTTTAATAAAAGTTCATGTTCATCAGTGGCCTACTGATTTTCGTTTTCCTATTCTTTTCTTTCCAGGTTGTTTCATGCTAAAGTTTCTGTTAACAGGATACAGTGATCACTTCGTTATTATTGCATATGTCCTTTTCACTAGGGGTGCTCTCTGGTCGGGCCAGATGACGTATGTCTAGTAAATGGTCCGGGTGAAACAGGTGCATCAATCAGTGGGGATAGGCATGATAGATTACAACGGGGGAGAAAGGTCCGCATTACGTACCCTTTCACTACTTGCAAAGATTTTCCTACGTTTATTTGCAAACAGGGAATACCTCCAAAAAGAACTAATTCCCAAACAGTCAATGTTCGGACAATCAATCAATCAATGAGGAATGAAATAGGTACGACGTGTTAAAGGCTTGCGTTACCTACCCTTCACTATCTGCAAAGGGAGAGAGAATATTCCTATTCTTCCTCGTTTGCAGGTAGAGAAGATCCTTAAGAGAATTAACATCGAACAATTCAATGCTCGATTGAAACAATCAACAAGGGGTACTGTGAACACAAATGAACGCCGCTTATGTACATACGCATTGCTATTTTCAACAGGTTGTTCCTAATGTTTCTATTTTAGCGAGGTCAAAAAGAGATCCCATTAGTGGCCTACTGATTTTGCTCGATTCCTTTTGTTTTTTTACACGATTTTTCGCTATCTGCAAAGACTAAACAGAGTATTGCGACTCTGTGCTTGTTTGTAAATAGAGAATGAACCAAAGAGAACAATCAATCAAATGGAGAGAGAAGCAGGCACGACGGATTACAAAGGGGGAAAGGGCTGCGTTAACTACCCTTCACTATCTGCAAAGAGAGAGTACTCCTAATAGAAATGAGGGGTGGGGGGCAGCAATCAAAGCAGATCAGTGTGCATAAACACGAAAAAAAAAATTCTTACCACGTACTTGACATTCGACAGCTTATGATATTTGCTATTAAAAAACCATTGAAATTCACTGAAAAAACCATAGGTTATAGACCATATATAGTTAGGAATTAGCATTTACAAAACCTTGAAAATTCACTGAAAAAACCATAGGTTATAGACCATATATAGTTAGGAATTAGCATTTAAAAAACCTTATTTTACTCACACAAAACCATTGAAATTCCATATATAGTTAGTTGCACTAACTATATATTGCGCACCCGCAATCCACTGCTGATGATGTCACATATTACATCATTCATGACATGGTCAGTGACATCACTGATGACATCACTGATGACATCTCAAATGACATCACTGATGACATCTCATTTGACATCAATGACCACATCACTGATGATATCATTCATGTGACAATACAATGCATCTCCTCACATTTTAATATAACCTCTGTTTCACCCAGTGTTAAAAACAGAGTATAATTTTTGAAACCATTGACACACCAATACTAGTTACTACATACGTACTCACTGATTCCTACGTCTACACACACATTCACTCATTCACCCATACAATCATTCATACATACAATCACTCATGTTTACAACACAATCATATGCACTCATACACCTATACAGACACTCACACTCTGCCACTCATCCATGGAGTTACTCACACACCTAGTCAGTCCTGTAAAGAATCAATCACACTTCCATTTTCTACTCTATACAGTTAAACATAGAGCACCTTACGTTTTCAACCATATACTAACACATACTTACTCTCTTATACAATCATTGATACAAGTACACATTGATCTGTACAGAGTCACACACCTCCCATCCAGCCACACACACACTCAGTCTCCCATGCAAATACTTGGGCAATCAATCAATAACCCATATAGTTACTCATATAGCTACTGATCAACACATGCAGCAGTTTACAGAACAACAGACATAATGATGCACAAATTAAGACAGTTTAGTCACTAACCCATGCACTCAGTGAGACACATTTAATCACTCACTCATACATTCAGTCATGCACCTACTAAATCCTTCGTCCAGACACTTATACATCCACTCATTCTTCAATATGTAAGACATATTTTAACTTTACAGAAACATAGTCACTGGATGTTGTCATCAGTGATGTCACTGACCATGTCATGAATGATGTAATATGTGACATCATCAGCAGTGGATTGCGGGTGCGCAATATATAGTTAGTGCAACTAACTATATATGGAATTTCAATGGTTTTGTGTGAGTAAAATAAGGTTTTTTAAATGCTAATTCCTAACTATATATGGTCTATAACCTATGGTTTTTTCAGTGAATTTTCAAGGTTTTGTAAATGCTAATTCCTAACTATATATGGTCTATAACCTATGGTTTTTTCAGTGAATATATATATATTTATACATACATACATACATACATATGTATATGTTTTCAACTTAGTCCATTTTCCCTGCATTATTGGCGCTCAATTTGCGGTGCGTTATCCAGCGGAGGAACCAAACCGCTTTTACTTTTACTCCAAATCCGGTAAACCCAGAAAAACGGGTTGCACTCACCAAAGGCGTCCCTAACTAGTCTTAATAAGTATAGGGGACAGGGGTGGGATGGTATTAAGGTAGACAAGAGTATAACATTACAAAAACCTACGAGTCATGGTCTCTGTGTGGAGGGCCACTATTCAATAGTAATAAATACGTGAGTGATAGCAGACCCAACATAGGGAGTGATTAGATCATCTTGGAAATGCATTCATTCTAACTACTATTATATAGTCTGCATGGTGCTCCTGGCCCTGTTTTGTTCATGATGGAGGACCATTATTCAACAGTAATAAATACGTGAGTGATAGCAGACCCCAACATAGGGAGGTATTAGATCATCTTGGACATGCATTCAGTCTAACTAATATAATATAATCTGCATGGTGCTTTTGGCCCTCTTCTGTTTATGATGAGGTTTACAGAACCCGAAATGTGGATATTTGTTCAACTTCTGAATTTTGTTCTATTATGTATATATAGGCACTCACTGATACTTTGATTGTTTATTGATAGATACATGGTCTCTGGATCGTTGTTGATATTAAATGTGATATGAACCAGAGTCAAATGACATCTACATACATAAATTCTGATTAAGGTATGACATAAATATATAGATTTTTTCTTATTTTTAAATTTTAGACTAAATGAGCTAGACCAGCATTGTGTGTTTTAAACACAGACGTCAGGTTTTAATGTAAGACACAATGAATTACATGAGTTACAACATGAATTGCAATAAGTGTATGATTACTGTATGAGCCTCGTCCCGTTCATGTAAATATGTAGGATAATATGGTAATAAGATGTGTAGCACAGCTTCCCGTGAATTTAATATTGAGAGTATGAGACTGTAATCAATAGGCAATACTTGTTTAGCGCAACAATGAATTACATTAAATGGCACTGTTTTTGTATGTTGTATGTTTTATTGTATATATTATGTAAATATTGTATTTTTGTAAATAGTTTTTAGCCCTGAAGAAGTCCCATGAGGGATGAAACGCGTTGGCGGCAGTCAATTGTGTGATGTTTTAAAGGAACAAAGTGCGCCTGAATAAAAGGAATAAACTGACAACAATCAAGTATTACAACCATTTGTTCGTCTGGGACTCTGCCCAATGATATATTGTGTTTTTTTGGTGTGATATGATGCACTAGTACTTTTACATTGGATGCAGATTGTTGTACCTTGGTGCGGAGTCATTCTTGTTTTTTTCCGATAGTGGTGATTTCTTAAATCGCAGTTTGTGAGATGTATGTGGGTCACATCTCAGACTCAACGCACAGGGATGTAGTGTAGATCTGACAGGCCTTTACTAAAAGTGACTTTTGGTGCTGGATTTGTATAGCTCTGACCCTTTCCTCCGTCCCTTTTTACACCTCTATGCAACGCAGCTCTGTGGAGCTTATTGGAGGTAATTGGTGGGCTAGTTGGACCCCAGGGACCCTCAGGATTCAAGGGGACTTAATTTCCCAATGGGGCGCGTTTTAAGTTGGGGAATTAATTCCTTTTCAATCCTGAGAGTCCCTGGGAGCCACCTAGCCCACCAGGTACCTCCAGTAAGCGCCACTGCGCTGCATTGCAGAGAGGTAGGCCAGGCCATGCCAATTTTTACACCTCTCTGCAACACAGCTTACTGGAGGTACCTAGTGGGCTCGTTGGACCCATGGTACCCTCAAGATTCAAGGGGACTTAATCCCCCAACTTACAACGCGCCAGGGGGCACGTTTACAGAGTGGTGGAGAAAGGGGACATGCCCTTTGTCTACCTCTCAAAAATCCCACTGTGTAGGGCTTACTTTAAGTAAAAGATAGGCTAGTTGGCCCTTAAAGGACCCCCAGCAGTGAACGAGACTTCAATCCCCATCCAGGAGCGTGCCAGGGAGTGCATTTGTAGAGTGGTGGGCAAAGTGGGCGTGGCCTGATGCGAGTACTTAACAGTGCTGCTGTGTGGGACTGACTGGAGGTAATAGTTTTAGAAGTTGGCCCCCAAGGATTTCTTTGAGGGCCAACCACCCCTCTTGTTTTTTCCAGTAAGTCCCACACAGTGGGATTGCTAAGACATCTTCGGAGGCCATGGCCCCCTTTCTCTACCACTCCGCAAACGTGCCATGTGGCAGACTACAGGATGAGGATAAAGTCCAATTTAGTCCTGACGGAGTTTGGGGGTCAAGAATCCCTCCTGGTTCCTCCTGTAAGTCCTACGCAGCGGAATTCCTGAGCGTTGGTCGGATACCCAGCACCCTTTCTCCACCACTCTGCAAAGACAACTACTAGTTAAAGTAGCATATTTCTGCAACTCTGAGTTAGAGGTAGTTTTAATCCCCTGCCCTATAATGTATTAGAGCCTTACAGAGGAGGTCGTGCTAATCACAGGGGTGCCCCAATGCATAGTGTTCTCTAGTGTATGTAGGTGTTTTCACTGTATTCTAAGTGTGTTTTAGCATAGCACTGGCTCTAGGCCTGGTCAGAGTCAATTACCACCAGAACCCATATGAAAAAGTTGTCGGCACGGGATGATTTTGCAACTAAGCCTCTTTCTGCTCCTCTGTTGATTCTTTTTGCATGTCTTGCTTCTTCCTGCACTTTTCTTCGTCTTTGTGGAATTCTGTTGCCTCTTTCTGCATTTCCTTTGCTTCTTTCTGTGTGTTTTTTCTTATTTCTTCACATGTCCTACCTCTGTAGGTATAGTTAGAAACTAGCATTTAAAAAACCTTTGAAATTCACTTAAAAAAACCATAGGTTTCAGGCACCTTATAGTTAGATATTAGCATTTAAAAAACCTTTGAAATTCACTGAAAAAAACATAGGTTTCAGGCACGTTATAGTTAGAAATTAGCATTTAAAAAAACCTTAGAAATTCACTGAAAAAACCCCTAGGTTTTAGGGAAAGTTATAGTTAGTTGGACATTTCACGTGTACAAAACCAGAGAAATTCCCCTGTTATAGTTAACTCAAGCCCCCGCAATGCACTGCTGATGACGTCACATGTTACATCACTCATGTCATGGTCAGTGACATCACTGATGACATCACTCATGACATCTCAAATGACATCACTGATGACTTCACTGAGGACATCATCCACTGACTGTGTTTCTGTAAAGTTTAAATACTCACCCATGCATTCAGAAAGATACGCTTAATCAGTCATTTATACAATGAGTCATGCACCTACTAAATCATACATTCAGATACTTATACACCCACTCATTCTTCAATACCCTCAGTATACATATTTATAAAACATATTTAAACTTTAAAAAGAAACACATCTACTGGATGATATCATCAGTGATGTAATTTGAGATGTCATCAGCGATGTCATCAGTGATGTCGCTGATCAAGTCATGAGGGATGTTTTATGTGGCGTCATCAGCAGTGCATTGTGGGGGCGCGAGTTATAGTTAGCTCTACTAACTATAACGGCCACATTTCTGTGGTTTTGTATGAGTGAAATGTCCAACTAACTATAATGTCCCTCAAACCTGTGTTTTTTCAGTGAACATACATATATATATATTTATATATATATTCACAGAAAAAACCATAGGTTATAGACCATATATAGTTAGGAATTAGCATTTACAAAACCTTGAAAATTCACTGAAAAAACCATAGGTTATAGACCATATATAGTTAGGAATTAGCATTTAGAAAACCTTATTTTACTCACACAAAACCATTGAAATTCCATATATAGTTAGTTGCACTAACTATATATCGCGCACCTGCAATCCACTGCTGATGATGTCACATATTACATCATTCATGACATGGTCAGTGGCATCACTGATGACATCACTGATGACATCTCAAATGACATCACTGATGACATCACTGATGACATCTCATTTGACATTACTGATCACATCACTGATGACATCATTCATGTGATGATACAATGAACCTCTTCAGACTCTAATATAACCTTAGATACACTCAGTGTAAACAGACACTCACAGACTGTCACTCATCCATGGAGTTACTCACACACCTAGTCAGTCTTGCAAAGAATCAATCACACCTCGATTTCCTCAACTATATAGTTATACACACCTTACTTATTGGAACATATAATAACACATATTTACTCTGTTATACAATCCCTGATACAAGTTCACAATAATCCATACAGCCACTCACACATTCACTGGCTCTTATGCACAGTTATTTATATATGTCAACTATCACATGTACTGTGTTTTACATATGTACTTACTTTGACATGTAGCACTGAGATATCCATTCACTCACCAATACACTCATGCACACAGTCAACCGCCCATACAGATGTTTCCACATGCACTTTTGAACCCATAGATCTAGTGAATCAACTGCTCACACATCTATGCACAGAGTCATACACCTCCCAGACACCCACACACACACTCAGTCTCCCATACAAATACTTGGGCAACTAATCAATAACCCATATAGTTAGTCATATAGCTAATGATCAACACATGCATCAGATTACAAAACAACAGACACAATGATGCACAATTTAAAACAGTTTAGTCACTAACCCATGCACTCAGTGAGACACATTTAATCACTCACTTATACAGTCAGTCATGCACCTACTAAATCCTTCATCCAGACACTTATACATCCACTCATTCTTCAATATGTAAGACATATTTTAACTTTACAGAAGCATACAGTCACTGGATGTTGTCATCAGTGATGTCATCAGTGATGTCATTTGAGATGTCATCAGTGATGTCATCAGTGATGTCACTGACCATGTCATGAATGATGTAATATGTGACATCATCAGCAGTGGATTGCAGGTGCGCGATATATAGTTAGTGCAACTAACTATATATGGAATTTCAATGGTTTTGTGTGAGTAAAATAAGGTTTTCTAAATGCTAATTCCTAACTATATATGGTCTATAACCTATGGTTTTTTCAGTGAATTTTCAAGGTTTTGTAAATGCTAATTCCTAACTATATATGGTCTATAACCTATGGTTTTTTCTGTGAATTTCATTGGTTTTTTAACAGCTAATATCTGTAGCTGTAAAATGTATTCTTCTTTAAATCCAAAAATATATTTTATATGTTTATGAATACATTTTTTTTAAAATATTTTTTTTTCTTCGTTCCCGCTTCGCGAATCGGGAAGCTTCCCGTTAGCTGACCTTGATGCCGCGAAATAGACCGCGAGCCGGTAAACGTTTCTTTACCGCAAGTGCCGCGTTAGAAAACAACATCGTGACGCCTCCCGTCCGCATGACGTTCCACGTTGTCGCTTGATACGTCATATGACGTGCTACGTTAGCGAACTGGTACGCGAAGCGAGTGCCAAAGCGCAGGTTTCTGGAAGCAAACCGGGAGGCCCTGCAAAGCGCGTAACGTAAACACAGCAAGTCATGTGACTTGGTAATAACACTTTTCATTGGTTCATTTCACTTTTGGTTTCCTAATGATGTAAGACTAGGTCATATAATCTAAAATGAACACTTTTGATTGGTTGAGAACTCTTGTTTTTCCCAAATGATGAAAATCCCTCCTTCTTTCCTCACTCTGACTTTCATCATTGTGAGAGAAAGACCCTTTGTGATCACTGAGCAATGGCTTCTTTAGTAGCTTCAGCTGGTGCTTCCCCACCACCTCCACCACATCCAAGGAAGAGTGGACCACCTGCTCAAGTTGTAATTCAACAAGAAGAAGAAGAAGAGGAACAGGAGGACGAGCACGAAGAGAGGCAGTTTTTGCCTGAGCAGCCCAAGACGTCTCACCGGAAAGAAAACTTCATTTGGCAATTTTTTAAAATTCCCAAAGGTCAGAAAAAAGTAAATGCAAGATACGTAACTTGCCTTATATGTCAAGATAGACTGTCCAGAGGGACCGACAAAAAATACAGTTTCGGAAACTACACAATGCATCGCCATATGACTAGGTGGCATCCTAACAACTACAGTGCTGCACAGTTTCGGAACGACCTAGATAATCTCCCTATTATGGCCAGAAGATCTGTTGTACCGGAAGTAACGGGACCAGAGGGCAGGGAGATGGTGCCAAATATACAAATGAGATTTGGTGAAGTAAAACACACCTGCGTATTTTGCGATGGATTCATTTCCTACGGAGAAAGAAGCATCACTCTGATCAACAGAGCTATTGACTATCATATGCAAGTTTGTCCGAAACGCCCAAAATAATAAATACTTCTTTTTTTTGTTTTGTTGCTCCTGTTGAGCCCTTTACAATGAATCGTTTTCATTGCCCCCTCCAAGAAAAACCCAAAAAAATATAAAACTGTTCCGAAAAATTCAAAAACAGTAAAAAAATGTTCAGAAAAATAAAAAAAAAAGTTCTTTTCAGAACTACCTCCCCGTTATTAAAAAATTGGTACAATATTTGGAACTGTGCCAACCTCTATTTCTCTTAGTTCGCTTCCTAGTTCGCTCGCTGGTACGCGAACTGGAAGCGAACCAAAAACAGTAAGTATAAGGGAAGGAAACACACACTTATGTTAAAAGAAAGACAGCTATAGGGGAGTAAACTAGAGATACTATTACCCATAATCCACTACTGATGATGTCACATATTACATCATTCATGACATGCTCAGTGACATCATCAGCAGAGGATTGCGGGTTTTTTGGCAACATGCCTTATCCACGGTTTAATAACGCTGCCTTTTGCTTTATATAAGTTTTCAAATTGTATGAAATATATACCAATAGGTCTTTATGAACCTTTAGGTAGTGCTTTTGTTCATGAGGTCTGGTCGCTTCCATACACATACAGATGTTTCAAAGATGATCAAGAAGTTTATCTGAATGGAGAGGAATGCACTGAGACGCCAGATCATTCACTAATGTGTAGGCACATACAGTTACACGATTCATGCAACAAACACCGACCAAATATGGCTTGCGTGTTGCAAGGCACGCCAGTTCCTGCTATCATCCCCACGTTCAAGTTGTTGGAAAATGGTAGTTATTTGATGCTCAATAATGAAGATTGTTCTGAGTTAATTAAAAGTATTCCTTTTATCGTAACAGTAAGTGAACGGGTTATTTGCTGCAGAAATGTTCTATTTCCTCCCTCACATGAACATAGGGAGTTTTCAATCTGGCCACAAATACCAACCTTGGGACACGTTTCAACGGCATGACAAGAATAAGAGCTCTTTTGTCTCAGAGAGAGGTGGACTTGAGTTCGGCCCGTGAAACTTTCGTACTTCACATAGCGAACACCCGTACACAGGTTTGCCTTTCAATTTCAGCAACATGTTTCCGACTATCTTTAACGCATCCTCCACAAAATCCCTGGCACACTTTTTTAAAGTTGTTACCAGTGGTCTCGTGACTTCATTTGAGAAAATCTTTGGAGTCATCCCTGCTCCCTTTCATTCCATTTTCTCCACTCTGGTTCGTGGATTGCATTTTTACTTGCATTACCAGCGGACGCTCTTGTGCTTTTTTACATTTTTAAATATGGATGTCCCTCCTATGCAACCTCCGACCCTGCAGCTGCTGACACTGTTCCGCAATCGCATGCTAGAATATTATGGCACAATGCCGTTGGCGATATTAAGCACGGCATATGGATTATCTTTTCGGTTCTCCTACTTCACCTGTGTCCAGCCTGTATTTCACTGCCTGACCTGTGATTTCGATTGGGCCATTGATTTGTGTCTCTGCGGACCGGTTTCTCCTGACGTCGACTTTAATCAGCTGATGACTCCTATCATTACTCACGAGTTGATTTGTCCTGGCGAAAGGATTATGGCTGTGGCATTGATGCATGGACTACTTGGTCCCTGGAATTTACTGGCGGCAGCACAGTCTTTCTTGGAACACAGCTTTCTTGAAAACCCACCGAGCTGTCCTCTGATGGTGATAGAGGATCCGGTGCTGGGAGAGCACGTATGTTCTTTTCCGCTTTTAAATTGGATGGCTGAACTGTTTTCGGATGAAGACGGTGACTTCCTATTGGAGGCTGTTGCAGCTTATTTTGCATACACAGTTATGTCATAGACCTTTTTCATGTTTGATATGCTGAGTACTAGCATTTCATTGACAATTCATTGACTTATTTGTCAAGTTTTTATTATTTACCTTGCCTATTGGCTTAAGACTCGATAAAGTACTTGGCTGTTTTATTTTTCTTTAGCATTGAATTTTCCTAGTTTTTAATGCTTTACCTTGCGGACCGTCCACATATAAACTTGCAATCTGCTCTCATGAGATGGCACTTCTATTATCTTATTCAGTTCGTTTCCGGATCATGAGGAGGTGTCATCTAGGTCCTGGATATCTTTACACCGTGTTAAGTTAGCATGGGCTCATTACCGGTTTAAACGCCATTTTTCCTTTTTTGCAACTTCTGCACACGACACTTAGTTGTTGCTTTAGCTTTCCACCTAGTAGTTCATCGTGGTTTACATGAGAATAATATGTTATTGGTCTACTATCTGCTTTACTTGTTAAACTATATCTGTACAGCGAGTGCTAAAGTTTCAAGAACAACACGATACAGAATTGTTATGAGGTCTGATCTCCACGACTTCATACTCATAACATAAGTGCAACTTCTGCCAATTCTGGGCATGAGGCGGGTTTTATATTGCTTTGCCGAACACACATACACAACAGTTGATGCGGTTCACATGAAGAGAGAGCTGGTGTATGCTGATGTGATTCCTTCAAATCTAAGACACTAAAGTATGGACACGCCCTAAACCAACACAAAGAGACCTTCTTAGCAAATAATATAATATGTGTATTAGGGAGGGTGAGATATAAGCAGCCGCGGGCCGTGGAGGGAGTTACGATGGGGCAGGGAGGCGGGGAGGGGGAGAAGCAGGGTGGAGCCCTCTCTACCTTGCCCCTCCCCCTCCCCACCTCCCTGCCCCACCGTAACTCCCTCCACGGCCCGCGGCTGCTTATAAGTGTTGCTAACTCTTATTCATTTACAGCATGTTAACATACTGTCACCATTCGCTTTTTATGTACTAGTAACTATGCTGGTAATTTTGCTACTGATAATATGTGTACTTGTATTCTCCACCCTGCTTCTCCCCCTCCCCGCCTCCCTGCCTCACCGTAACTCCCTCCACGGCCCGCGGCTGCTTATAAGTGTTGCTAACTCTTATTCATTTACAGCATGTTAACATACTATCACCATTCACTTTTTATGTACTAGTAACTATGCTGGTAATTTTGCTACTGATAATATGTGTACTTTTATTATCTAAGGTACTACGCCTGAGAAGACGGCATTAGTAAATAAACATTTCAAATACACATGTGTTCTTCTTAACTCCATGTTCTGGTTTCTAAGAAATATATAACGACCGACTGTTCATGAGTTCCACGTATCCTGAGGTACTATAAGTTCATATTCTGGATTGTCTAAACATTGAGAGTTTGTTATATCTAATGTGACACTGTACCTAGCTTGCTAAATAGTTTTTGATTACTAACGTGAGTTTTGGGACACCCTAATTCGCCGAGGTTCCAATCCTCTGTCCACAGTTCTGTGTGAGAACAGAAACCCTGCGACAGGGGCACCCCCGACCCTTGCTGGAGCTTCATCACACTTGCGATACAACTCCAGCAATGCGCCACCTTTACGGCACAGATACATCACGCATCTGTGCTGTTTTTGCCCCATGATGCGCCGCATTGTAAATGCAGCACACCATAGGTGACGGAACAGCGGCACAGAATGACTAACACATCCCTGGTGATGCGCCAGTCATCATAAATCATCCCTATGCTTCTTATCTTGTTAGAGATGAACCGCCATATGTATCATCAAAGTTATTTGCATTTCCTAAATAGCGAACTTTAAGGAATAAATAGCGATTCTTTACCATTCCTAGTTTGCGATGAGCTATTTGCTAATTAGCCGAATGTAGCCCAATGAAGCCCAATGTAGCCCAATGTAGCCCAAAGATGGCCGCCAGACACACAAAAAAACAAATGTAGCCCAAATATCAGCCAGATGTAGCCCAACTATAGCCCAGTGACAGAATGACCAATCAGCTTCGCAAACCTCCGTTACGCGAAGCGGAGCGCTGTTACAGATATATATCTTTTTTTGAACGTTAATTTCTCAAAATCCACTGGAGCACATATATTGAGACCTAGCAAAGGCACATCGGGCTACCAGTCCCTAATATTTTGCCAAGTTTCGTGCAAATCCATTCAGCCGTTCAATTATTATTTTTATTATTTTTTTTTGCCCCGCGGGGCCCTTTTAAAACCTCCACATCAAACCTAGGGGGTCAGCGAGGATCTACTATGCCCCCTTATAGTTATTTCCCCCTTTGTTTTGACCTCCTCTTGTCTCTCGATCCTACCGAGAGACAAGATGGCGGCCGCTACGGACTGTTTGGAATGTTGACAGACGCCGGAGAACCAATCAGCTTCGCTTCACAAAGCTCCGTTGCGCGAAAAGTCCGCGAACCAGAGCGCTAACCGGTCCGCTGTTACAGATATATATCTTTTTTTAAACGTTAATTTCTCAAAATCCACTGGAGCACATATATTGAGACCTACAAAAGGCACATCGGGCTACCAGTCCCTACAATTTTGCCAAGTTTCGTGCAAATCCATTCAGCCGTTCGGGCTAAAAGTGAGGCCAACCGCCCTATGGAAAACTCAATGTTAAAAACACGTTTTGGGACCCCCCTTTTTTCTCGGCCCCCACTGGACGAACCCCCCCCAAATTTTCAAGGGCTGCTCAGAAACAAAATGTGCCATTTTCCTGAAAATTTCAGCCAATTCCGTCCACAAACGCCAAAGTTATTAGACATAGAATTTTCAAAAAACCCATAGAGAAAAAATCCTAACTATATATACCTACTGGCGACCGCCAGTAGGTAATATATATATATATATATATATATATATATATATATATATATATATATATATATATATATATATATATTCACTGAAAAAACCATAGGTTTCACACACGTTATAGTTAGGAATTAGCTTTTAAAAAACCTTAGAAATTCACTGAAAAAACCATGGGTTTCACACATGTTATAGTTGGACATTTCACTCATGCAAAACCATTGAAATCACCCCGTTATAGTCAGATCAGCTAACTGTACATTGTGCGCCCGCAATCCACTGCTGATGACGTCACATATTACATCACTCATGACATGGTCAGTGACATCACTTAGGACATCACTGATGAATTCTCAAATGACATCACTGATCACATCATCCTAGTGAAAGAGTGGCAGACCTCCTCTCACCGTAGTATAACCATTGATAAAACACATTCAAAAATAGAAACTAAAATTTTCAAAAAAAGGAGATACCAATACCAGTTACAACAACCTATTCAGTAATTCCAACATCTACATACACATTCACTCATTCACCAACAATTCTATATAGTCACTCATATATGTACTCATTTATCACGTGTACTCATACACCTATACATCCAGTTACACACCTACACTCATACAAAGAGTTACTCACACACATACTCACACACATACTCACACATGCATTTACTTGCATATACAGCTATACACACACCACTACACTTACTTCTACAGAAATGAACACATATCTACTCTGTTAAACAATCACTTATAGAAACACATACTTATTTGTGCAGGAAGTCTTTCAATCTTTCACTCTCATATATACTCACTTATATACATCAATACTCACATATACTAGTTTAAAACATATGTACTTACTGATAAATACACTATTGAGATAGTCATTCACTCACTAACACACCCATAACACACCCATACACACACTTATCCACCCATACAGAACTGCACACATGCTGTCTTTAAAACACATTCAAACAGTGAGTCACTCATTCATGCATCTATATGCTAAGTAATATCCCACACCGAACCATACAGACACTCATACTGATACTCTAAAAACCAACTAATAACCCATATACACACTCATGTAGCTACTCACCAACCCATGCAGCCACTTATACAAAAAAAGAGACACTGATACAGATATTTAAATATTTAAACATTACTCGCTTATACATGTATTCACTAAGATAATAAGTCAGTTATACAATCAATTAAAAAAAAAAACATCTATTTAGACACTTATTTACCCATTTATTCGGGGGCAGGAGACTAGCTTGCATTGGGCAGGACTCCCAATCTACAAGATGGCCGGGGTCCGGGGTCGTGCTTCACCTCGCCTCCTCCACCTGAGGGATGGAGTTGGCACAGGTTGGCACCCCCCCTTCCTGATGTAGTTTTTCCCACCAGTCTTCCTGCCAGGGTGGGGGTAGGCCTGGTGGGGGCTGGTTGCTGGGTACAGCAAATGGTCTGGAGAAGCTCTCAGAGGCGGTATGCCTTTGAAGCTTCCCCCTGTCCATCCTGGGGGAGGAGACATATCACCTCGCCCAGGATGTGCATTGTTGCCAGCCCAGGAGAGCGGGGGGCTCTCCACCCAGGGGTCCAGCAACATGTCTGCTGAGTGGCAGCCTCTGCAGCCACTCAGCCCAGATGTGGATTGTAGGTTCAGGTTCTGGAGGGCATCTCTATGATGCCCTCTCGAGCATTTTACATTAAATCCCACACTGGCATCAGTGCGGGTTTAATGTGCTGAGAAGTTTGGTACCAAACTTGTCAGTCTTCAGTGTAGCCATTATGGTGCTGTGGAGTTCGTAATGACGACCTCCCAGCACCATATACTCTTAAATGGCATCACTGTACTTACAGTGCCCAGGAATGGCCCTGGGTACTGTAGGGGCACAGGGCTCATGCCCCGGTGCCCTCACCTCTGGCATAGGGCACCCAGCTAGAGGGGTGACTAAAGTATGCCATGGCAGTGGGTTCTGTGGGCATGGCATCTGTACTTAGGCACTCAGCCTGCAAAGGCAGTGTGTGGGTGCAAGGGTACAGGGTCCCTGAGGGTGGCACAATAAGTGCTGCAGCCCTCAGAGGTCTTCTCTGGTCACCATGCCCTGGGTACCTAGGGTACCATTTACTAGGGGCTGACAGGTGGCCAGAGATGCCAATTGGGTGTTTTGTTTCAGCATAGATTTTCTTTGTAGGGAAGGAACATAGGCCCTGGGTACCTGGTTGGCAGGGACCCAGGGCACACTCAGTCAAAGTACATCAGCAGTTCAGAAAAAAAAGTGGGGGCATACCAAGGCAAGAAAGATGGCACTTTCTCACATGATGTCACTGTGCACAATAACTATTTAATCCCCAGGGATGTGCCAGTTATTGTACATCTGCCCATTAGTGTTTTAATGTATTGACTTAGCTGTAAAATCTACTTTTGCGTGCCCTTGGACGGGTCTGCATATTGCTGGGTGCGAAAGCGCCCTGTTTAAGACTATCAGTCCCCAGTTCACGCTGTCTGGGATGGTTGTATACCGCCCCCCAGGCAGTGATGTAGCATTCAGGGGATGTTTCCCTGAGGCGGTTAGTACGCTAGCTAGTGGCTGCGCCAATTTTTCCATCTTAGGTGACCTCAACCTCCATTTTGACAATCAACAGATCCTGGCTGTCAGTGTTTTTCTGGCAGATTTGGAGGCCCTTCAGCTGACCCAACTTGTTACTCAACCCACACATGTGGCTGGTCACATTTTGGACCCGTTTTTTACTAACCTAACGGATGTCCAAGTCCTGGCTATTTCTCCAGTGGGCTGGACCGATCATTTTTTGGTGTCCGTCTGGCTATCTCTCCCCGAAACCCCTACTATTCCATCTCCTAAGTGGATCCCTCGGCTTCACTGGAATAAGCTTAGGCTAGAGGACCTACATCACATCTTGGCTGAAGAGCCATTAGGCCCTCTGCTTAACGCCACCTCGGGCTACGACCAGTTGTGCAGCTGGATTACTAAGGCGCTTGACGTACTGGTGCCCATCATCTCTAGTAAGTCCAGCTCCAGGCAGTTGAGTCCTTGGTATGACAGTGCCCTCCGCGCTCTGAAGGGTTCATGTAGACGGGCAGAAAGGGAGTGGCGGAAGACGTATGATGTCGTAAAAAAACCCGCGTACTTGGCTTCCGTCAAGCTCTACCATCGAGCTATTTGTAGAACCCGTGCGGCGTTCTACGCGATGGAATTCCGCAACAGCCTCAATCCATCTAAGACCATCTTCAAAACCCTTAAAAATCTGTTGGCTAAGAGAGCGGATCCGCAAGTGGACGGTTCTACCTCCCATTGTGAGACCCTAGCCGCTTTCTTTTTGGAGAAAGTCAAGACCATCTATCAGTCGTTTCCCAGTACAACGCTGCCCTCCATTCCTCTGAACGGCCCTCGTAGTTGCCCGGCATTACACTCTCTCCCTACTCTTTCCTGGGATGGGTTTGTCAGGTGGGCACAGCGAGTCAAGTCCGGTTCTCCTGCGGACCCGCTCAGACCTGCCCTCTTTAGAGATCCATCTTTTCAGGGGCGCACTGTAGTGTGTTCGCTGATTAACCTTTCCTTGACCTCAGGTACAGTTCCTGCCAAGTGGAAGCAGGCGGTGGTTTCTCCGATCCTGAAAAAACCATCATTGGATCCTTTAAAACCGGAAAACCACCGCCCCATTTCACTGCTTCCCTGGCCGGCCAAAGTCATGGAGGCTCACATCAACCTGGCCCTCTCTGAGCACATGGCCCGGGCCAATGTCCTCGATCCCACGCAGAATGGGTTCGGAGACTGCCCTTCTGGCAATGGTAGAACATCTGCGGATTGTGTTGGATGCAGGTCAAACGGCAGCGCTTATTCTACTAGACCTTAGCGCTGCCTTTGACACGGTGTCCCATCGCATCCTCCTGCACCGCCTGGAGGACATTGGCATCTGTGGCTCTGCTCTGCAGTGGTTCCATTCCTTTCTTAGCGATCGCTCCTTCTGCGTTGCCACCCCTCCTTTTCAGTCCAAATACCATCAGTTGGACCTGGGGGTTCCTCAGGGCTCCTCGCTGAGTCCCACACTTTTCAACCTGTACGTGCGGCCGCTGGCTGATGTCGCCAGGCAGTGGGGCCTAACCATGGTCTCTTATGCCGACGACACGCAGCTAGCGGTTACGATCAGCGGGGACGTCGAACAGGATGCCCCCAGGTTCCGAAACGGGCTGAGAGAGGTGGCCAGCTGGATGAATAACAACTGTCTCCAGCTGAACGCGAAGAAAACTGAGGTGATGATCGTTGGGAGGGGAGCGGATCGCTGGGGGGACAGCTGGTGGCCTCTTGAGTTAGGGCCGGCCCCTACACCAGTGATGGAACTTAGAAACCTGGGAGTGTGGTTAGATCACACCCTCTGCTTCACTACCCATACTAAGAGAGTGGCGGCATGCTGTTTTGGTGTCCTGCGTGGGCTAAGACCGGTGCTCAAATTTTTTGATGCTCCGACAAGACAGTTGGTTATTCAAGCGACGATTATCTCCCGGCTGGACTATGCCAGCTCGCTCCTGCTGGGAGTAAACCAATCTGAGATCGTTCGCTTACAGCGCGTACAGAACGCGGCTGCGAGAGCAGTGGTGGGTCTGCCAAGGTCCTGTCCCACTTCCAATATTCTGCGGTCCCTACATTGGTTACCGTTCAAAAGTCGAATTTATTTTAAGGCCCTTAGCCTTGCTTTCAAAATCTTAAAAGGGTCGGCACCTGAGATTCTCAATAATCTTGTATCCGCCTATGTCCCGACTCGCTCCCTCAGATCTCTTGGGCAATCCCTTGCGGTTGTCCCGCGTTTCAGGCTTAGCTGGATGGGCGGTCGTTCGTTTCGAGTGAGAGCTGCGGCTCTCTGGAACTCTCTCCCTCTAGAAATCCGCCTGTTAGAGGATCTATTAGCATTCCGTAGGGCCGTGAAAACTCATCTGTTTTAATTCACCTTATACTCACTTTCTGTTCCTTTTAGCGTTGTGTTATGTTCACCTTTTCCCTGCGTCAGGACGCTCCTTAGCTGGAGCATCTGTGCGCAAAATAAATGACATTAACATAACATATTAACCAGACCCTCCAGCTTATCGCGATTTCGCGATTTGCAAAAAAACCGCGAAATCGCGCGATCTCTGCAAATGCCGCGATATTTGGCATAAAGCTCGCGAAATTTGCCGTTTCCTGTTTCCGCACCCATTTTCCATTGGATTTGCGGCTTGCGGCGAGAAGAGAAGGAGCCAGGAGGTCGAGGACGCACGAGGGAGAAGACCACGGCGGCCGAGAGAGGGAGAAGAGCAGCACCACACCAGCAAGAGGGGGAGAGAGCACGAAGCGGCCGAAGACTCTTCCTCAGAGACTTCGCACCCGTCTGCCTGGACACGTAAGTGCGCCACCCTGCAGTGTCTGCTCTTGAGGGCACGCCTTTTCGTCACGGCGGCAACCTGTCCTGCCCTTCTGTGTGCGCATTTTAAAGAGCCCCGCACCCTTAACCTTTAGGACTTAAGCGATCTGAGAGAAAAGAGGATGAAGTGATCTGGTCAGGCTCATACAAAATTGCCCAAGCGAAGATACTATGATTAAATTCAGATTCAACTTGAATCTGCACACAGTGTGCATTCGATAGGCATCTGCCCAAGATAGACTTACTGTATACAATAGAAACATTTCACGGGGTAAAAACGAAGCAAGTTAATTGGACATTATATCGTATATTTTTCATGAAGATGGAATGTAGATTTAGGGCATTCTTACGTTTGGGGCATTTATTGTTACGTTTTCAATCGTGGCATAATTAGACCAAACGAAAGTTGGGCTGTCGTCGCAGATCATTAACATAACAAATGGACTACCACACACTGATCAATGAGTCACTACAAAACTATAACAGAAGTGACAGAGTGTTTGGTGGAAGTGTAAGGATAGAGACTGGGGAATTGAAGGTATAAAAAAAAAGTTTGCAGGTACATAGAAGATGCAAACATAGTCTATAGGGGTTGGAAGCAGTCCATGGCCTAAGGCGTACTTTGCTCCATGAGTACTTGGGTACTTACTGAATGATTACAGTTCTGCAAGGAGAATGTCGAGCTGAATATATAGCAGCTTCACTTTTAGAACAGTGTATAGATAAGCACATACTGCTGTATGGCTCATTACAATATTGAAACAGCAGTGGCAGAGTGTTTGGAAGGAGTGTAAGGATACACACTGGGCAATTGAAGGTTTAAAATGCAAGTTTGCCGGTGCATAGAGCAGTGCATGCATAGTCTATAGGGGTTTGAAGCAGTCCATGGCTAAGGCCTACTTTGCTCCATGAGTACTTGGGTACTGACTGAATGATTACAATTCTGCAAGGAGAGTGTCTGGCTGAATGTATAGCAGCTTCACTTTTAGAACGGTGTATAGATAAGCCCATAGTGAGCTGTGTGGCTCACTACAATACTGAAACAGAAGTGTGAAAGTGTTTAGTGGAACTCTAAGGATACAGACTGGGCAATTGAAGGTTTAAAAGGCAAGTTTTCAGGTTCATAGAAGAGTGCATGCATAGTCTCTAGGGATTCGAAGCAGTCCATGTCCTAAGGCCTACTTTGGTGCATGACTACTTGGGAACTGACTGAATGCTTACAGTTCTACAAGGAGAGTGTCTGGCTGAATATACAGCAGCTTCACTTTTAGAACAGTGTATGGATAAGCACATACTGCTGTATGGCTCACCACAATACTAAAATAGCAGTAGCAGGATTTTTGGAGGAAGTGCAAGGATACAGACTGGGCAATTGAATGTTTAAAAGCCAAGTTTGCAGGTGCATAGAAAAGTGCATTTCTTATCTATAGGTGTTTAAAGCTGTCCATGCCCTTAGGCCTACTTTGCTGCATGACTACTTGGGTAGTGGCTGAATGATTACAGTTCTCCAAGGAGAGTGTCGAGCTGAATGTATAACTGCTTCACTTTTTGTACAATGTATAGATAAGCACATATTGCTGTATCGCTCACTGCAATATTGAAACAGTAGTGGCATAGTGTTTGGAGGGTGTGTAATGATAGAGGCTGGGTAATTAAAGGTTTAAAAGACAAGTTTTCAGGTGCATAGAAGAGTAAATGCGTAGTAAATAGGAGTTTGAAGCAGTCCATATCCTAAGGCCTACTTTACTGCATGAATACTTGGGTACTGACTATATGATCCTCAAAACACTATGCCTGTCCTTACAAGTTCAATAGGTGAACACTCCCACCTCTTCGGTATATCTATTGTTATCAGTAGTGGGTATGTATATCGCCTACTACCTATTTTTGTTATCTCTAATCACTCTTTGTATAGATACTCATATTTAAAAACAAACGTGTGTGTGTAACCTTGTTCCCTGTGCTGGTCTAATGACCCTCTCTACCCTTCTCTAGTGGAAAAAGGGGAGGGGGGTTGGCAACGCCTCGCGGGAGTAACCACCAGGAGGATGTGTCAAACTGGTACTCGCTTGACTCCCCACTATCTCATCATCAGCAGTTACCAACCCTGAAAAATAAAGGGGATAAAAATGTGCACAAAAGAAAAAACTCTGTGTAGTTACGTGAATGACCCTCTAGCAATAGGACCTATCCTCCAGGATATGAGTTATAGGACCCACCCAATTAAAAAGTACTCGGCTCCACTAGCATTTCCCACGTTATTCTTTGCCGTGTGCCTGTTCTAATTAAAAACAACCGACATGTTTCATCGCCGCAATATACATTACCGGCGAATTCGTCAGGGTTATTCTGGGTCAGCGTGATTCTTGCACTTATCTTTTGATTTTCTCTCTTTATTGTACCTATATACACATATGGAAAAAAAATATAACACACACATATACATGTTTATTCAACCATTACGTCTCGAGTGGGTCGATTCTACCACCATTTCAGATGTTTTTGTACATATCTTATATACATTACCAGGTCGCCTTATGTTGCAATGCGTACCAGGCTCCCGTAGAAGAAAATGGTATTAAAAAGAACCCCTTTTATCCATGTATGGGTTCTTGTGTCCGCCCTTTGGTCGGTATCTAAAAGATCAAGTAATATATACGTTCTTATGTCATTAGGTCCTAGTTACGTTAACTTTCATTGGTGCCTAGCTATTAGTTATCTCGTTAACGTCCATCTCGGTGCGTATCAATTGCACCACTTGGTGCTTAACTGTGTGGTATTCACATCTCTAGTCATCGTAACCCTCTGCCCCTCGAGGTACCTGTTTTTTCGTCTCACATGCACCTAAAACTTTTAGCCCCCGCTATTGCTTGTTAGCTAGCACGGCTATCGAAAAAAGCCGTTACACGCTTAGTGGCTCGCACGGCGCTCTACAATGTTACAACCCGTTCGGGCTCCCTCTATTTATCTCTCTATCTCACCCATGTCGCCTGTGTACTCCTTACCGTTTGTGCAGTAAATTGTGGCCTCCGCTCACCCTGCTCGTTCAAGTTGTTCGTCGGGACTTCTATTTTTAGAGATCCGACGGAACTTCCTGGTCACGTGTGTATTGCTCTTCCTGGGAGTAATTGGATTTTCTATATTATCGTGGCGGCCATTTTTAAATGGGTCTAGAGCCCCTTACTAACATCTTATATATAGGGATATTAATCAAAATGTACTGTTGTTTACCTTGTTCTCGAAATCAGGGTTGTCACATTGTTAAACCGTGGTGTTATAGGGGGCAGGTGGATTAATTATAAGATACAGGGTCAGTCCTTCACCCTTACCAATTAGTTTGAAATGAATGGGAGAGTCCAGTCGCTCATTTACCCCCTTTGCTGTTCTATGTGTTAGGTACATCTAGCTCTCGCTCTTATTAATACCTCCCTGGCTATTTATAGTGGTTCCAGTTTTATCAACATCTATTTTAAATTAATCACCAGTTATGTACGAATTTGTCAAGAGGGTGTTTTCTTTTGCAATTTTTATCGTTGTCTCCTAATGTCCTCTATGTCTCTATATTTCGACCTTGACTGTATTCATTAAGTTACGGGGAATTTGTGCCATTCAATAGTGTCATTCAACCCCTGTTGGTCTGTGGCTTCTTCAAAAATCCAAGGAGCCTCTTTTTTATGCAGTATGTTGTCCATGTTGTGCTGGTCCCCCCACACTGTTTCAATTACCATCCAACGCAGAATCCCTGGGTTGATGTTTCTGATTCACAAAATGCTGTACCAACTTGGTCATCAATTTTGCAGCTTTCAGGGTGCTAAGATGCTCCTGGATCCTGACTTTTACCTTTCTAGAAGTGAGTCCAATATAATGTAAGTTGCATGGGCATGTGAGTCTGTAAATCACATTAGTTGTATTGCAGTTGCTAAAAGTGTTCAAATGCCATGCCCTGCCACTAGCTCTGGTAAATGATTTCACTTTACTTGTGATTCCGCAGACTGTGCAGCTACCACACGGGTAGTGACCCGGTGGAATGTTGGATTCTTTTGCCACTGGGACTGGGCGCGAGTGGACCAATCGGTCTCTCAGGCTGGACGATCTTTTAAAGGCGAACCTCGGTTGAGGCATCTGCTTTAAGTTGGTATCTAATATGTGCCAGTGTTTCTTAATTATTTGGCGAATCCTGGTTGATTGAGGACCAAAAGTGGTGACAATCGGTATGCATTCTTTCTTTTCTCTGATTTGCTTCGTAAGTAGGGCTTCCCTTGGGGTGTTCAATGCCCGCTTACGTGCTTGTTTCACTATTTTTACGGGATAGGTGCGGGAAGTCAGTTTAGCTGCCAAACCTTCTGTCTGTTCAAGGTAGCTGGCTGTCGTTGTACAGTTTCTCCGGTACCTCATAAACTGTCCTACTGGGAGATTGTCCTGCAGGGCCCTTGGATGAAATGATCTATAGTGCAGCAATGAATTCTTATCCGTGGGCTTTTGATGAACCGTCGTGATCAATGTATTCTCTGTTGCATGTATATCCAGGTCTAGATATGTAGCCTTCCTTCGGTCTACATTCCATGTGAATCTGAGACACCGGTCCAGATTGTTAAGCCAGGATAGGAACTGGTCCAGTGTGTCTGCAGTGCCCCTCCATATGCATAGAATGTCGTCAATGTATCTCTTCCAGAGGACAATGTTCCTCTGGAAGAGATTTGATTCGTGATAGATGTAGTTTATCTCGAATTGTCCGACATAAATACACGCCAGGCTCGGGGCAAAAGTGGCCCCCATCGAGGTCCCCGATGTTTGGAGGTACAGTTGGTCCTTGTAAGCGAAGAAGTTGCGGGTAAGTGCAACCTCTATGCATTGCAGCACAAAAGTTGGCGCCGTATCGTAGAACCATTCACATTGCCCCAGGGCACGAGCTGCTGCCACCAGCGTCGCCTCCTGGGGTATGTTGGTGTAAAGTGACTCTATGTCAATCGTCACTATGAACTGTTCCTCCGGGTCGTAAGTTATTGTTTCCAGATGTCTCAGGATGCCCGTGGTGTCTTGTACGTAGGAAGGTTGTGTTACCACACACTCACGTAAAAAGAGAACTGCGATAGTGGCTCGAGTATCGAATTGAAACCCGAGACTATCGGGCGTCCAGGTGGTGGTCGCTGTGCTTTATGGATTTTCGGCACTATATGGAAGGCCGGAATCCTGGGGGATGGATTAATCAGGAAATCCGCCTCCTTTGCAGTTATCCATTTCTTCTCTTTGGCCGTTGTTACCATTGTTTGGATAATTGTTTGCAACTCTTCTGTTGGATCTCGAGGAAGGGGTTGATAATGTTCTCTTACCCCTAGCAATCTGTTAATTTCATTTTCATAATCCGTGGTGTTCATCACCACCACCGCCCCGCCCTTATCCGCCGGTTTGATGGTGATGGAGGTGTTATTCTGTAGGGATTTAATGGCCATCCAGTCTGTTTTAGACATGTTGCTGTGAGTCATCTTGAGTTGTTTTTGTTCCAGTTCTGTGATGTCCTTGAGGACTTTTTGTTCGAATACTGTAACTTCAGGTCCTACTTGATGATTCAAGGGGGTGAAAGTTGATGGGCATCGTAAATCTGTGCTGAAGTATTCAGGCAATGATGATTGTTCCTTTCCCTCAAAAAACTTGTAAAGTTTGCTTTTTCGGAGAACACCATTAAGTTCACCCCTTAATTGGAAACTGTCATACCGTGGGGTGGGGACAAACCCCAAGCCTTTATTTAAAACTCTGTTCTCTTCCTTTGATAATCAGAAAGATTCACCACAATGTTTACCTGGGTATTTATATCAATGTTCGCCCCCTGCTGCGGGTGATTCTGGATGAGTGCATTGGTCGTGTGGCATTGGATATGTGACGTGCTCGCCCCCTTCCCCTGCCTCTTGTACTCGTTCCTCTCTGGTTGTGTGGACATTGATCTAAAAAAGCCCTAAACATTGCCCCTAGATCTTGATCAGTGTTAGTGTCTGGATTGAATCTGACACGAGTATTGCTCTGTTGGTGAGGAGCTGTTTGTTCATCCTCTTCGCTGCTCGTGTTATCAAAAGCCCAGTGGTTGGGGGTTCTCCTCTCTTGTGGTCTCCCTCCCCTGCCCCGCTGGTATCCTGTGTTCTGAATGGGAGTCTGTTGGTAATACTCATCTTCTGTATAGGGGAAGGCCCACCCATGGCTGAACCTATCGATATTGCCCATCAATCCTTTGATTTTCTGATTCACCATATATGCTTGGTATTCCCCTAGATCTGTTTGTATTTTACTTAGTTGCTCCTTTGTGTCTAGAATTGTTGTGTCATTTTTTATGCTGGTTTCTAGACTCAGTATCTCTGTGAGCAACTCTTCACTGAGTCGCTTTGCCGTGTTAATTATGAGGATGAGCCAGTCCCGGGTGCACTTGTTAGCTATATAGCTCCAGTCCACCCGGACCTGCTTGTCCTCCAAAAAGATTTTAGGTTCCAATCTAACCAGAAGACTAGCAGGTGCTGCCCCCGTGCGTAAGTACTCCGTCATTAGTGCTCCGTGTAGAGCTATTCTAATCTGACGTTTCCTTAGTGTAGATAACTTTTCCCACTCGTCTCTGGCTTGATTTGTACCTCCTAAGGGAGTGTCTGGCAATAGCGATGGTCCTGCCAGAATTGACGTGATATGGTCATCCGTAAAGGCCAAACAAAAGTCTGCCATTATTAACTAAAGCAGGAGGGGTAAACACCCACTCGAGACAATTACTACTAAAAAACAGATGGCGTGGAGTTATCCTACTTGCCGATCTGTGTCCCTATTAGAGACCTATGTTTATGTACTCTGGCCCTCACGGCTAAGCTGCCGTGCACAATACTCCGAACATCAAGGGGCCCAAGGGGGATTTTGACAAGGATGCAGGCCGCCCCCCACTCACCAGAATCCTCAAAACACTATGCCTGTCCTTACAAGTTCAATAGGTGAACACTCCCACCTCTTCAGTATATCTATTGTTATCAGTAGTGGGTATGTCTATCGCCTACTACCTATTTTTTTAATCTCTAATCACTCTTTGTATAGATACTCATATTTAAAAACAAACGTGTGTGTGTAACCTTGTTCCCTGTGCTGGCCTAATGACCCTCTCTACCCTTCTCTAGTGGAAAAAGGGGGGGGGGGGTTGGCAATGCCTCACGGGAGTAACCACCAGGAGGATGTGTCAAACTGGTACTCGCTTGACTCCCCACTATCTCATCATCAGCAGTTACCAACCCTGAAAAATAAAGGGGATAAAAATGTGCACAAAAGAAAAAACTCTGTGTAGTTACGTGAGTGACCCTCTAGCAATAGGACCTATCCTCCAGGATATGAGTTATAGGACCCACCCAATTAAAAAGAACTCGGCTCCACTAGCATTTCCCACTTTATTCTTTACCGTGTGCCTGTTCTAATTAAAAACAACCAACATGTTTAATCGCCGCAATATACATTACCGGCGAATTCGTCAGGGTTATTCTGGGTCAGCGTGATTCTTGCACTTATCTTTTGATTTTCTCCCTTTATTGTACCTATATACACATATGGAATCAAAAATATAACACACACATATACATGTTTATTCAACCATTGCGTCTGGAGTGGGTCGATTCTACCACCATTTCAGATGTTTTTGTACATATCTTATATACAATACCAGGTCGCCTTATGTTGCAATGCGTACCAGGCTCCCGTAGAAGAAAATGGTATTAAAAAGAACGCCTTTTATCCATGTATGGGTTCTTGTGTCCGCCCTTTGGTCGGTATCTAAAAGATCAAGTAATATATACGTTCTTATGTCATTAGGTCCTAGTTACGTTAACTTTCATTGGTGCCTAGCTATTAGTTATCTCGTTAACGTCCATCTCGGTGCGTATCAATTGCACCACTTGGTGCTTAACTGTGTGGTATTCACATCTCTAGTCATCGTAACCCTCTGCCCCTCGAGGTACCTGTTTTTTTGTCTCACATGCACCTAATACTTCTAGCCCCCGCTATTGCTTGTTAGCTAGCACGGCTATCGAAAAAGCCGTTACATGCTTAGTGGCTCGCAAGACGTTTTACAATGTTACAACCCGTTCGGGCTCCCTCTATTTATCTCTCTATCTCACCCATGTCGCCTGTGTACTCCTTACCGTTTGTGCAGTAAATTGTGGCCTCCGCTCACCCTGCTCGTTCAAGTTGTTCGTCGGGACTTCTATTTTTAGAGATACGACGGAACTTCCTGGTCACGTGTGTATTGCTCTTCCTGGGAGTAATTGGATTTTCTATATTATCGTGGCGGCCATCTTTAAATGGGTCTAGAGCCCCTTACTAACATCTTATATATAGGGATATTAATCAAAATGTACTGTTGTTTACCTTGTTCTCGAAATCAGGGTTGTCACATTGTTAAACCGTGGTGTTATAGGGGGCAGGTGGATTAATTATAAGATACAGGGTCAGTCCTTCACCCTTACCAATTAGTTTGAAATTAATTAATAATTATCTCCCTGCCTATTTATAGTGGTTCCAGTTTTATCAACATCTATTTTAAATTTATCACCAGTTATGTACGAATTTGTCAAGAGGGTGTTTTCTTTTGCAATTTTTATCGTTGTCTCCTAATGTCCTCTATGTCTCTATATTTCGGCCTTGACTGTATTCATTAAGTTGCGGGGAATTTGTGCCATTCAATAGTGTCATTCAACCCCTGTTGGTCTGTGGCTTCTTCAAAAATCCAACGAGCCTCTTTTTTATGCAGTATGTTGTCCATGTTGTGCTGGTCCCCCCGCACTGTTTCAATTACCATCCAACGCAGATCCCTGGGTTGATGTATCTGATTCACAAAATGCTGTACCAACTTGGTCATCAATTTTGCAGCTTTCAGGGTGCTAAGATGCTCCTGGATCCTGACTTTTACCTTTCTAGAAGTGAGTCCAATATAATGTAAGTTGCATGGGCATGTGAATCTGTAAATCACATTAGTTGTATTGCAGTTGCTAAAAGTGTTCAAATGCCATGCCCTGCCACTAGCTCTGGTAAATGATTTCACTTTACTTGTGATTCCGCAGACTGTGCAGCTACCACACGGGTAGTGACCCAGTGGAATGTTGGATTCTTTTGCCACTGGGACTGGGCGCGAGTGGAGCAATCGGTCTCTCAGGCTAGATGATCTTTTAAAGGCGAACCTCGGTTGAGGCATCTGCTTTAAGTTGGTATCTAATATGTGCCAGTGTTTCTTAATGATTTGGCGAATCCTGGTTGATTGAGGACCAAAAGTGGTGACAATCGGTATGCATTCTTTCTTTTCTCTGATTTGCTTCGTGAGTAGGGCTTCCCTTGGGGTGTTCAATGCCCGCTTACGTGCTTGTTTCACTATTTTTACGGGATAGGCGCGGGAAGTCAGTTTAGCTGCCAAACCTTCTGGCTGTTCAAGGTAGCTCGCTGTCGTTGTACAGTTTCTCCGGTACATCATAAACTGTCCTACTGGGAGATTGTCCCGCAGGGCCCTTGGATGAATGATCTATAGTGCAGCAATGAGTTCTTATCCGTGGGCTTTTGATGAACCGTCGTGATCAATGTATTCTCTGTTGCATGTATATCCAGGTCTAGATATGTAGCCTTCCTTCGGTCTACATTCCATGTGAATCTGAGACACCGGTCCAGATTGTTAAGCCAGGATAGGAACTGGTCCAGTGTGTCTGCAGAGCCCCTCCATCAGGGTTGGTAACTGCTGATGATGAGATAGTGGGGAGTCAAGCGAGTACCAGTTTGACACATCCTCCTGGTGGTTACTCCCATGAGGCGTTGCCAACCCCCCCTCCCCTTTTTCCACTAGAGAAGGGTAGAGAGGGTCATTAGACCAGCACAGGGAACAAGGTTACACACACACGTTTGTTTTTAAATATGAATATCTATACAAAGAGTGATTAGAGATAACAAAAATAGGTAGTAGGCGATAGACATACCCACTACTGATAACAATAGATATACCGAAGAGGTGGGAGTGTTCACCTATTGAACTTGTAAGGACAGGCATAGTGTTTTGAGGATTCTGGTGAGTGGGGGGCGGCCTGCATCTTGTCCAAATCCCCCTTGGGCCCCTTGATGTTCGGAGTACTGACTATATGATAACAGTTCTGCAAGCAGATTGTCAAGCTGAATGTATAACTGCTTCAATTTTAGAACAGTGTATAGATAAGCACATACTGCTGCATCTGCTGGAGCGCGAGCACTTTATTTTAATACTTTGGACTCACCTTGCTGAAAACGAGCATTTTACCTGCATCTTCACTCCCCCTCCACCCTGCTGACCACGAGCAGCGGTAAACGCTTTTTTAATTCCTTCCAGTGGCCCTGCTGACTACTAGCCGCCACACTCTCACCGACAGCCTGCCTATAGCCAGCAATCTACTGTGGGCTGTCCGCTTAACGGCGACCCCCGGCGACTGCGGGCGCCATTTTGGGTTGGGTAGTCGGCCTGTAACCTCTTAGCCACTCCCCCCTGACCCCATTACTATTTAGGATCCTCCTTGCCCTTGCACCAGCGATAGCTAGTAGCCCGGTGGCAGCGGGTTAACGCGCATCTGCTGGAGCGCGAGCACTTTATTTTAATACTTTGGACTCACCTTGCTGAAAACGAGCATTTTACCTGCATCTTCACTCCCCCTCCACCCTGCTGACCACGAGCAGCGGTAAACGCTTTTTTAATTCCTTCCAGTGGCCCTGCTGACTACTAGCCGCCACACTCTCACCGACAGCCTGCCTATAGCCAGCAAACTACCGTGGGCTGTCCGCTTAACGGCGACCCCCGGCGACTGCGGGCGCCATTTTGGGTTGGGTAGTCGGCCTGTAACCTCTTAGCCACTCCCCCTGATCCCATTACTATTTAAATGGCCACCACGCGTCAGCGCAGCGGACGAGCGCAGCGGGCGCGACGTAGGCGCGCCGGAGTCGCGCCAGAGTTAAGCCCGTCTGCGCCCGTCCGCGGCTGGCCGGGGCCCGGGCCCGGTCACCATGCCCATTCTCCCATCAGGTACTCTTCGGCGACGCTTCACTCTCTTTGGCATCCCTGTTCCCCGTCAACCCCAGTATCGGAACGCATCGCCTCACTTGGCTTATGTAATTCCTACCCTGTTCCCCCGTGCCCTTGCACTCCATTCCCACAGCCTCATCACACCCTCCCTACCCTTATTAGGCCGCCATCTAGACCTGATAACACTTCCCTATGCACCCCTGGCAATCCTAAATCCGGCACCTCTGCGATCCTCCTCAATACCAGGTCTGCGGTCGGGCACCAACTCGAGCTATTCCATCTGCTCGACTCACGCCAGCCTGACCTGCTATACCTCACGGAAACCTGGTTCAGGGACGATTCGCTACCCAGTCTGTTGTCCATACTGCCTCCCACTTACTCGGCCATTAGGAAGGACCGCTCAGGGGGGAAGACTGGGGGGGGTGTGGCCCTGATCACCCGCACGGACTTCCTCTTCCAAACCCTACCGTCCCCTGTGATCCCGGTTGTGGACTGCTTAGTAGTCCGCTCTATTTCTTTTGGGGTACCTTTAACCTGTGTACTCCTCTACCGTCCGTCTCAGCCCACTCCTGACTTCTTACCCGCTATCGAGGACCTTTTGGCCACTCTTGTGGTGAATAACTCCGCTATTCTATTACTCGGTGATCTGAACTACTGGCCAAACGACCAAGCTGAAGACATAAGATCCAAGGAGTTTACGGCTTTGCTCACCAGCCTAAACTTCCTTCCTCAGCTCAGTACGGCCACCCACATCAAAGGTCACCAACTTGACCAAATCTGGTCCTTTAACATTCCTATGGACCTCCCTATCATTTCTCCGTGTTCCTGGTCAGACCACTCCCTCATTTCCTTTACGGCCGACCTCGGACGGCCGCCCAAACCCCCCTTGCCCAAAAACACCTGGGCCAGAAAGTGGGATAAGGCGGTCCTCCCCGCGGTCTGCTCCTCCCTTGCGGCAACCAGCCCGGAGCTCAATGACCTATCCCTCCCCACTCAGCTCTCTGCCATAAACAACTGGCTGCTAAAGGCTTGCAACTCCATCGTCCCCCTTAAGAGAGTGACCATTAAACGCGCCCATGCGGCCAATCGATGGTTCACCCCTGCCTTAAGGGACAAAAAGCTTGCCACTCGTAGAGCCGAACGCGCCTGGCGTCGGACCTACTGTCCCCTTCTCAAAACCAACTATTGTTTGTCTTTGAAAGAGTATAAACACGATATACTAAAAGCCAAAATGGAGTACTTCTCCGGCAGAATCCTGACAGCAGAAAACCAACCAAAGGAGATTTTCGCCACTGTTCACGAGCTTGCTGCCTCCGACAGGGCGACCCCCAAAATCCCCCCTTCTCAAATCCTTTGTAATTCCCTTAATTCTTACTTCTTCGAGAAGATTGCCCTCATCAAGGCCAACATCCCCCCCTCACCTCTGACACCACCCTTTGCCCCCCCTAATCTTCCTATTCCCGCACTCATTCAGTTCTCCCTCCTCACCCGAGACTCCCTGCTCCCCCTCCTGGCCCGGATCAAATCGGGCTCCCCTCAGGACATTGGCCCTGCATTTGTTCTAAAAGAGCTCTTCTCCAACTGCCATTCTCCTCCTCTTACCCTTATTAACCACTCCCTCAGCACTGGCACTGTCCCCTCTGCTCACAAGTCGGCAGTCATCATCCCTATTTTGAAAAAGGCGGGGGCGGACCCTTCCCTGCCCTCCAACTACCGCCCTATCTCCCTCCTCCCTTTCCTCGCGAAGGTCTCAGAGGCTCATGTCACCAGGTCCCTCAGTTCCTTTGTAGAATCTACGGGCGGCCTCTCCGCCCGCCAGGCGGGCTTTCGCCCGCTGCATTCGACCGAGAAGGTAGTGGTGTCGGTGATGGATCAATTAAGGGAGGGGATCGACACCGGCCGACCACAGGCCCTAGTCCTGTTAGATCTATCCGCCGCGTTCGACACGGTGGACCATGACATCTTGTTAACCCGTGTCCAAGCGGCGGGCATCGGGGGCACGGCCTTTGCCTGGCTCCGCTCCTTTCTGACGGACAGGGAGCAGGCCGTTCATCTTGCTAACTTCACGGCCCCTCCTAGGAGGGTGACCTGTGGAGTCCCACAAGGCTCGTCCCTATCCCCCTTATTATTTAATTTATACATCTCACCCCTCATTTTTTCTTGACAGCAGATGGAGGTCTTGGTGTTTAATTACGCCGATGACCTCCAACTTATCTTCAACCTCTCGTCTTCCCCCTCCTCGTCTTCCAACTTCCAGAAGGTTATGCTCTTTATCCAAGGGTGGATGAACTGCAACCACCTCAAACTAAACCCGGACAAGACCGAATTGGTCCTGACGGGGGGTGGTTGCAGTCCCTGGTCCTCTTCCTTCTGGCCTCCTTCACTTGGTCCTCCCCCCCTCCCAGCTCCCAAAGTCAAAACTTTGGGTATTTTCATTAATCCACTGCTTACCCTCCATACTCAGATCAGTTCTGTTGTGTCTGCTTGTTTTTTCTCCCTCCGGATTATCCGGAGGGTTTCACGTTTTCTTTCTGCCGCTGCACTCAAACTCATTCTCATGGCCATGGTGCTCTCGCGCCTTGACTATGGGAATGTTATCTTTAACGGTGCACCGGCTTACCTTATCCGCCGACTCCAACTGATTCAAAATCAGGCGGCCCGTCTGATTTTTGGCCTCCCCAGGTTCAATCATACGACCCCCTTGCTGCAGTCCCTCCATTGGCTCCCAGTGAGGGAGAGGGCCCTTTTCAAGCTGGGATGTATCACCTACCAGGCTAGATCTGGGACCGCCCCCGTCTTCCTGTGCGAAGCCATTTCCCCCTATCTCCCATCCAGAGAACTTCGCTCCACTCATCTGGCTCTCCTGTCAGTCCCACGCTTCAGGAAACAGAAGGCCGGGGGGGCCAGATTTGCAGTGCTGGCTCCATCCTTCTGGAACTCACTCCCACTCCCTCTCAGGATGTCTCCCTCCTATTTGGATTTCCGCAAGCAACTGAAGACCTTTTTGTTCTCCAGATCCGTTGTAGCCTAGCCCGCCTTTCACCGATCCTCGGCTATCTAGCGCCATGAAACCGATCCGGTATAAGAGCGCTCTATAAATATTTTAAAATTCAAATTCAAATTCAAATGGCTCACTACAATACTGAAACAGTAGTGTGATAGTGTTTAGTGAAAGTGTAACGATACAGACTGTGGAATTGAAGGTATAAAAGGCAAGTTTGCAGGTGCATAGAAGACTGCAAGCATAGTCTATAGGAGTTTGAAGCAGTCTATGGCCTAAGGCCTATTTTGCTCCATTATTACTTGGGTACTGACTGGATAATTACAGTTCAGCAAGGAGAGTGCATTAGTGAATTTATAAGAGCTTCATTTTTAGCACAGTGCATAGATAAGGACATTCTGCTGAATAGCTCAGTCCAATATTGAATCAGCAATCACAGAGTGTTTGCTGGAAGTGTAAGGATGCAGAGTGGGGAATTGAAATTATAAAAGACAAGTTTGCAGGTGCATGAAAGACTGCATGCATAGTCTATAGAGGTTTGAAGCAGTCTATAGCCTAAACCCTGTTTTAATGCATAAGTACTTAGGTACTGAGTAGATGGTTATAGTTCTACAAGGAAAGTGCCTGACTGAATTTATAACTGCTCCAGTTTTTCCACAGTACATAAATAAGCACATACTGCTGAATGGCTCACTACAATACTAAAACAGTAGTGTGAGAGCGTTTGGTGAAAGTGTAATGATACAGACTAGGAATTGAGGTATAAAAGATAAATTTGCAGGTGCATAAAAGATTGCAAGCATAGTCTACAGGGGTTTAAAACAGTCCATGGCCTAAGGCCTACTTTGCTCCATGATTACTTGGGTACGGACTGGGTGATTACAGTTCAGCAAAGCGAGTGACTGACTAAATTTAAAAGAGCTTCATTTTTAGCACAGTGCATAGATAAGGACATTCTGTTGAATGGCTCACTACAATACTAAAACAACAGTGACAGAGTGTTTGAAGGAAGTGTAGAGGATAAAGACTGGGCAAAGGATTTAAAGAATGTATAAGTGAATCTATAAGTGCTACACTTTTATTACAGTGAATGTTTTACTACATAGTACTCAAACCATTATTATTATATAATAATACATTTATTCTTCTAACATCTCATAATTTAACAGAACTTCTAAAATAGTTTCATCAGGTATTTCATTGATATCAATTTCCTGGTTATCAATTTTGGAATTAATATGATCAAACTCGATATCATCTAATGCTTCCACAAAATCAGCATCCAAGCTTTCGTCTAGGAAATCACAGCTGATATCTGCAGCACTCATTTCTTGTTCTTCATTCTCGCTGCCTGTGAAATGTACGTTTAGCTCTTCTATGAGACTGTTGCTAATTTCCAAACCGTCTTCCATATTGTTCTGTTGTTTTTCCATAATCAATTTCGTATGTTGTAGGTCCTTGTACATATACATATACATAAACACTTCACTTTATCAGTTTTCCTAATACATAACACAAAACTAGATTTATCAACTATTTTGCAGTTAAAAAAATATTATACAAATACCATTGTCTACTACTTTATAAGATTATATAAATATAATAATTTATATAAATGTTCTGTTTTTAACTTTTCTTACATTTTCAAAACAATCACTCCTTATCACTATAGGAAAAAACTCAGGCTGTTATAATAAAATGCAGTACTAAAAAAAGTACAATATGTCTATTCACCTTACCTGTTCCAAACTAGTAAATGTGTTGTAGTAAAGTGCAAGGAATACTGGTACACTCAGTATATATGTAAATTTTTTCAAATGTCTTTAAAAGATACAAACGATCTTTGCACAGATATGTACTCCATCCATATCTTGTTACTTCAGCTCTGTAGAAGCACATCCCATGGACCATTTTTAACAGTTACTTATGTACTCCATCCACATTTTGTTACTTCAGCTCTGTAGAAGCACATCCCATGGACCATTTTTAACAGTTACTTATACGTACCTCAAACATAATAAATAATAAAAAAATATATATTATAAAATTAGCATCTGTGGAAGACAAAAAACAAATACAGTTACAATATATATTTTACAACACAAAATAATTTATAAAGCACTTCATTTGCCTTTTTTGCTGTTCTCAGAATATATTGAATTTCACTACAAACAGTGAGTTCAATAGTGCTCATCACATAACAGCAGGGCCGGACTGGCTACCGGGCAGTTTAGAAAGCTGCTGAGCTACTGGCTGATTTCACAGCGGTGGGGGCTGATTTCGTTCATGGAGACCTGCGTGTGCTTCGAAATAATTAATGAAAAACGAATTTCATTTAGCACACGCAGGTCTCCATGAACGAAATCACCCCTCAGCTCGGCAGCTTTCTAAACTGCCCGGTAGCCAGTCCGGCCCTGCATAACAGTGGGCAAAAAAAAGACAATCAATAGGATTATCTTAAAAAATCCCATTCAACAGTCTCAATAACAATCTAAAAAATTGAAATAAAACAAATGTTAAATGTATTTTTCTAAGAGCAAGTTCTTACGTAAGTATGAGATATCTCAAACAATCTTAAAATAACAAAACACTATCCTTAATTTTCATACACTGCAAATAAAGTTATTTACAAATATATGCTGACAAAATATACAACAAATAGTCCTTAATGGTTTTAAATACTTTTCCTCATGGCCAAATAGTATATATCAACTTCTTATTTTGGAAGTTCTTCAATAGTAATACTCAGCATCCGCCTCCCACCCTCCTGATCCAAAACCACCAACATCATTTGCGGCATCCCCCAGGACTCATCCCTCAACCTGACGCTATTCAACATCTACAAGACCACCCTCACATAAGTGGCCCACCATCACAACCTCAACATTATCTGCTAAGACGACAACACCCAACTCATCTTCTCCCTCACCAAGGAGCCACATACCACTGAAAGACGTTGCAAACTGCATAAGGATCAACTCTCTAAATCTCAACTCGGACAAACACCTACAAGGACTACAACGAATCATCAATGTCCCCTGCCGCAACCACATCACCCACCACCTGAGACCCCTACACTGGCTTCACGTCGACGAGAGGATCACCTTTAAGCTCCTCACTCTCACTTACAAAGTACTCTACCACACCATACCAACCTACTTTAAGAGCAGTAATCCTGAAAGGCCAAATGTTGTTCCTACAATTTTGGCTTTAAAAATATTAGGTAAGAATTTGGTAACTCTTTAGGCAAACATTGTTTAAAAAACAATTGACTATCATTACAACGTATCCAACCTTTCAGACATTTTAAATAAACAGTATAATGTCCAGATGTTGTAGAAGGACCATCATGAAAAATATTTGCTACAGCTACAAAAGTTCTTCCTGATATTGATTGTTGAGTAGCTACAACATTTTTAATTAAAGTTTTCAATTTTCTTTCATAAGCTCTACAAAGTTGCAGCATTAAAATTACATACTGTCCATATCTTTGTATAAATAATGTTTATAACGTTTCTGATTTACATTGGCTACACTCCATGTTTTGACTTGCTCCTCTAACTAGATTGTTAAAAGACACTGATTCACAGTCTGGTAAAGTCAAATATATAAATCTTTCAGTGTCTATGTTAGTACTACATGTAAACAAACTATTTTCACAGTGATGTTGCCATTTATATGAAGGGCCAAAAAGGTTTTCAATATCTATACCTTCATCTTCCTATACAACAAGCATGTACATTAGAAATTCCTGACAATCTTGCTGAATATTCTGCATAAATTGAGTACAACCAGAACATATGTCCAAAACATTTTGAATATCAGAAACACTTTGTGTTTTACTTTTATTACTACTACATTTCTCATAAACAGAATACAACAACGAACAGAATCTTTGTTCCCGATTTTCATCAATTGGCTGTTGCAAACTTTCAAGAAAAACAACAACATTAACAACTACATTAGCATAGCAGTTGATACCAGAACTATTTTCAAACTGATAACCAACATTCTCTTCAACACTATCCTTTTTCTTTTTGCTTGCAATCACAACTTCATCTTGTTTTTTTCTTTCTCTACAGCTTCACTATAGATATTCTCAAATCTTCTTTTTCAACCTACCACACGCTTTTCAAATACTGGATATTGACCTAAATTGGGTGCATATTGTCTTCTTAACCTATTATACTCTCACACAATTTGCATCTGCACTAACCTTTGTCTCATCAAAATCAATCAAGTTCAATCCATATGAAGTTCTCACTCGAGACAAAGCAACATATGCCATACCCTCTTTAAACACGGTACTTCCAATATTCACTAAAGCACTATCTACACTTAAACCTTGAGATTTATGAATGGTCACCGCATATGCCAAAGAAATAGGAAACTGTTTTCTGCGAACATACAAATCTTTTACAAGCAAAAACCGAGCTGAACAACGATTAAATTGTTGTACTACTGCAATTTCATAAAATTTTATTTTCAAAAATTCAATACCATCTCTATTTGCTTAATTAACAAAATCAACAATTTTACCCATTGCTCCATTTACTAAACCTTTTTCCACTTTCAAATTATGTCGTAAAATTACCCTACAGTTTACACATGCATATAAATTCTTTTCTAACGCAGCAGTTTTACTTATCGATTTCTCTAAAGAATCCAATTTCCTCTTCAACTTTTCAGTCAAAATAATAGTGATTCCTTCCCGTTCTATTTTATCAATAGCTTCCAATTTTATATTTTCTTCATTTTCCAACTTTAAAATGTCTTAATTGAATATAGAACATTCAAGCAGTGTTGGCATTAAGCAGATTACAGATTTGTTTTCTACAATTTTCATATATATTTTCTCAGAAACAATATTTTCATTTGGAAACAAATTGGAAAGTAATCGTCTCTGTAAAGCATCTTTGCCATGTTCAGTCACTTTTCCAATTCTTATATCTTGAAGAATAGTTCCATAATCAGCATCATTTGCCTGTCGCATATTTGTAATAAATTCCTTATACTCAAAATATGAGCAAAGGTTAACATTTCCAATGCTCCCCAAAGACTTTCTGGTATCTTCATGCACCAGTGTTTTAAACACTGGTTGTCCTTTTACAGGAGTAAGTTGGAGTAGATATCCAAAAACTATAACGTGTTTTCCTCCAAGTAATACGTCACACTCTGTTTTAAGAATTTGCTGCATTGTTAAATGCACAAAGGCAAGCATTAAGTTTGATACCATGCTTACCTCATCAATAATGAGAAGTTACATTTTCTTCAAGACTCTTGAATCTTCACAACAAGCTTCTCCAGATAGCTTGTGGTATTCCAATTTGTTTTCATGCTCTACTGGTAGCATTAATAAACGATGTAAAGTAATTCCTTTAATAATGTATGCTGCCAACCCAGTTGGAGCAGAGACAACACAAGACAAATGCGACTCAGTTGTTTTCTGTAGATAAGTTGTGTTTACTTTAATTAAAAAATGTTTTCCTGTTCCAGCTTGTCCACTCACGTACATTCGGATAGGTTGAAATGATGAGCAAGAGCACTCTTTCTTTTCATGAAGTAATCCATGGTCAATCTGTTCTCTCACTTGCTCATACATTTGCTTCTGCTCAACATTTAATTGTTCTTCCAAGTTTCCTAAGTTTGTTACATCTTCTTGAGCTTGATACATTGCTGTTTCCACCTCTTCCATAGCAGTTGCTGCTTCATTTTGAACAATTGGTTCTCCTAGTGGATCCTGACTCAACGGAGCAGAAGTTTGACTATCTTGATAAATGTCTCTAGCAATCTCAGCTGCAATTGTAGCTTCTTGCTCAATTTCGTCGTTCAACATTTTTACATAATTTGCAAAAACAGGACATTCTATAGTATCTTTACTTGCATGGAAGGAATCTTCATAGCTCTCAAAAGTCCAATTCTGAACGCCACGGCTTGAAAAGTTGCAAAAGAGCTAAATAATAAAAATCCCTTTGGTCAGACGTTTCACAACTCAGTTTACGGTGATTAATCAAATGTCCTTTTTTTTGTTACACCAAACATCCTTCAGAACATATCACGGCATATATACCATTATTGAAATTTTCTGTATATTTCGTTTAAAAACATAGTTTTGCAGCACTTCATAAAGACAAATGTTCTCAAGATGATGACTTCTATTTGGATAATATGTATCCAACATATTTATTTTCACAATATCTGTTCTTCCTGGCTCTTTTTCAGCTAAATATTCAATTTCTTGTACAGATTTAGGTACTCAATTTCGTGTTGCAGCAAGACCTAGACTCACCCAAATGATTCTTCTAGATTTGGAGTATAGACTTGCAGATGATAAGCGATCCGAGCATTCACAAGCTCCAAATTCTTGATCAGATAACATATTCCAACTGTAACTATATAATTTTTTACTTAGACTCTTCTCATGGGAAATCTCTTCCCACATTTCCTTCAATTCCGTCTTTTCTGATTTTGTTATGTAGGATGTTGCGTATCGAGCAACAGCAATGGAATTGTCCGCAACGTATTGAATATCCATGTTAGCATTCCCCATGGACAAAATGACCGGGTTGTAGTCATCTATGTATTTTGACTCTTCATTTCTTCTTAAGTTGTAAGTATTTTTTGGAGACTTTCTTGTGATAGTATGTCGCAAAGATGACATAAAACTTTTCACTCTTCCTTTCGATATTACAGGACTTGGAAATCCAAAACGACATTTGGTGTAGAATTTGTCCTTAGATTTGTACTTTCGACGACAGTATTTCCCACAACGATGGCTTTGGAATCGTAAGACTTGTTATCTTAAGTCCTTATCTTCTGTACTTTTGGGTAAATCACATGTAGCATATTCTTCAATAAAAGAGAACACAGTATCATCTGAGGCTGTTCCAAATTTGGGAGCATCATTGATCCATATTAGCATATGTATGTTAGGAGCACCTCTCGCTTGATACTCCTTTCGCCAAAAGAAATCCAGAACCTCTCCAAGAGGAGGATTTTTTTTTATTGGTGATAAAAGACATCATAGCTTCAAATCTATGATTGAAATACCTGCATACATTAACTGGATCCAAAGAGCACAATTCTCTGGGTGTCTTGTATTCAATATTTACTATATTTGGATTTGCCTCTCGAAGAAATTGAAGTAAATCATCCCAAGCATATTCAGCACAGCTTAGAGTAGGGAACAATGTAGGAGTTCCTAGGGGCCAGATGTAGGTAGAACTTATTTACCGATTTTTAATTACCGAATTTTACCGATTCGGTAATTAAGAATCGATAAATAAGAAGGGGGATATGTAGGAACATCCAGATGTTCCATTTACCGAATCGGTAAATATCTGTATTTACCGATTCGGTAAATACCGACCGGTAATGCTCCATTCATTCCTATGGGCTTTGAAGCCCATAGGAATGAATGGGGCATTACCGGTCGGTATTTACCGAATCGGTAAATACCGATTTTGACAAGGGTGCCACTTTGACACCCTCTAGCACCCCCAAAAAAGGTTTGGGGGCCATGTGGCAGGCATACCTGCCCTAAGGGCAGGTCTGCCTGTCATATGGCACAGGTGTGCATGCACACATGTGCATGCACACCGGAATCGGTATTTTACCATCAAATATATTTGATGGTAAAATACAGATTCGGTAAGGGTTGTGGGACTCAGAAGAGTCCCACCTACATGTCAAATTTATCGAATAGGTAAAAATACCGATTCGGTATTTTACAGATTCGGTAAATTTACCGATCGGTAAATTTACCGAATCTGTAAAATATGTGTCCCTACATACCAAAGCTCAAATACCGGTCGGTAACGGCCGAAAATACAGATTTTCGGCTGTTACCGACCGACCTACATCGGGCCTTAAGTTCCTTAGCATACATTTAATTTCTTCATGACGATGGTACCAGTACTCATTAGTACCACGCTGACATGCCATGAGATTAATTAGCTGAGATTCCAAAATGTTATCTTTCTGCTGTACTTTATCCATAAATTCCTTTGCCGAAACATTTTGCAGATGTACACCTGTTTTCAATATATGGTTCACTGCATAAGAAAGTCCAGACAAGTCACTTTCAAACAAAAGATGAAACAAATACGGAATACATTGACGAAATCTTGGATCTTCTGCATACAATCTTGATGTCCGGTATTCAGATGCAGGAATCTGCACAGGTCAGTCATCATATTGTCCTCCTTTTCCTGTTGGAAACAACTGAGGGAAACAACAAGCGTCCAAGCTTTTTTCCCATACACTAATGGGACTTCCCTTTGCTTCTTTCATTTGGAATAACTCTATAGTATTCCCCATCACTTCTTTGGAATTAAGTGGATGAACACTGTAATGTTCGTATATTTCTTCAGTTGTGGACACATCCACTTTTTCAATTTGTCCAGATGGCGAGTCACTATCTTCCTCTACAGTTATTTCTTCATCTCACACATACACATTTTTATAGTATTGATTATTTTTTACCAGATACAACGTTGCCTTTTTCACTTTCCTAACATCCACTAATTCTTGCCAGATTTTCTTACTCTTTGTAGGAACGCCATTAACTAAAAACACTAGAGGTTCATCCTCAATATTTTTTACACCAATTGTTTCAATATTTTTCTTTAAATCTAGAGGCAAATAAACAACTTTTCCCTTTAATCCTCTCTGTAAACCTGAAGGAGGCAATTTCCCTATCTTAGGCTCCATATGAACAATAGCCTGAAATGGATACACACATTGAATAAGAATAAACTCATAGGTTTTTAGATCCATCAGTTCAGAAGGAATATTTACCAACTCAAGATTATTATGCACAGTTCTAGAAGGCATTTTGTTCTCGTCTAATTTGTTATAACAATATTTACAAATACGCTGATCAGAACTTAAATCAAAACAACAAATAAGTTGCAAATACCTTCCACTCATTATTATTTTCCTTTTCATTTTTTAAATACAGATCAACAGTCCTGGTCTGATTTTTATAATGAGTTTGTCGACAACAAATACAAGAATATTTTGGCCTTTCACCTGAAATCATCTTAAACTTCGTAATTTCTTGCTCTAAATTTTCTGTACTACTATGTTGTACATTCTCTTCCACATTTCCTTCTATTAATGTATCAATTTCTGCACTGTCTTCCTCAGGACCAATGTAACTAACCTGAATTTCTTCACAAACATTCATAATATCTGATACAGATCCAAGCAAAAGAGCACTGTTCAACTTTTTTAACATTAGTGCTGGACTTTTTGCATAATACAATCGTCTGACTAATTTCCTCATTTGAGTATGATGTATTGCTAACATCCTGAAATGGTGAAAAAAACTTTGACATACTTTTTTAGAAAGACAAGCCAAAGGATGACCTTGCAAACCAGTATTTTCTCTCACTCTCCAAGGGTCAAGTCCTTGCAACATCTTAATCTTTTGTTTAACACTTTTCTTAGTATAGTTACATAAGAAATTGCGTAAAAAATCAATAGATTCCTGCCGTACACTACAAATACTACTGCAATTCCAAGTGTACACTAGAGCTTTGGGACGTCTCCCTAAAACTTCATCAGCTAACACCTCTTCTGCATTTCTAGGAACAATTTTCTCTTTCTCAATAGGACAACCATTTCTAACCTCATAAGCACAACCGTTAGTGTCAACTGCATGCAACAAATCATTACTCTGAAGATAACTCTCTTCATTAAAAAAAAGGCTCAGAACTTGAACTATGTTTCCATTAACCCAAAAAAACATCAGAAAAATTACTTCTGTTAATTACTCTTCTCCACTTACTTTTGGCCTTCATTAAATGGATTGGCTTGTCTAGTGATCGAATTCTATTGATTACAAAAATAAACAACTTTTTTTTCAATTCGAAAGCTTTCTCAACTATATTTTCTATACGTTTCTTCTTCTTATAAAATACTGTTTTTTTTACATTTCTTCACTTCATTGATCAAGTTCGACACAACTCTATTATAAAACATTATTTTTCTAATTTCCTGAAATTGATTCTACCTCCTTTTACTTTACACTGTTTTTTTACAAGATGATTTCCCATGGGTTTTCTCTTTTCTCTTGTCACTTTTTTTTCTTTTAAGATGCAGATACACTATTTGTATTTTTGACATTGTCCACACTACTCTTAGTGTTTGATAAGTTCTTCAAAAAAATCTTCGTTCTCTAACCAGGACTTTTTTTCTTTTTGTTCACACATTGTTGTTCAGGTACATCTTGTGGATGACTTCTCTTTAAATAATAAGCTTTATTATGTTGTTTCCTCTTTTCACTTTTTGAAGGCATGATAAATTTCAGTGTTGATAAATAGAATCTGTTATAAAAATATATATAACATTATAAAAATAAACATATGAAATATACTATTCTTTTACTAAATAAATACAATGTAAAATCACTAAGTATAAAACACAACTGAGTAACTGATAACAGAAGTGCATGTACACTGCATAAATCTTTCAAGAACTACATCTGGAAGAAGAATACCTTAATGAATTTATCAGTAGTTCAACTTTTCAGCAGTGAATGGATTAGTATATGCTACTAAATGCATCACTAGAACAGTACAAGGGGAAACACATACTATAACAGCGGAACTGAAGGTATAAAAGACAAGTTTGCAGGCGCATAGAAAACTGCATGCATAGTGTATAGAGCTTTGAAGCAGTCCATGGCCTACTTCAATGCATCAGTACTTGGGTACTGACTAAATAATTACAGTTCTTTAAGGAGATTGCCTGACTGAACTTATAAGTGCTTCAGTGTTAGTGCAGTGAGTGGATTACCACAGACTGCTAAATTGGCCATTACAGTACCACAAGAACAGTCACAAAGAGTTTGGTGGAAGTATAAGCATACAGAGTGGAGAATTGAAGATATAAAGCACAAGTGTACAGGTTAATAGAAGAATACATATATACTGGATAGATGTTTAAAACAGTTCATGGCCTAAGGCCCACTGCACGGCATCAGTAATTGAGTACTGACTAAATGATTACAGTTGTGTTGGAGAGTACCTGACTGAATTTATAAGTGCTTGAGTTTTAGTGCACAGAAACAATTATCACAGACTGCTAAATGGGTCACTATAATAGTGCAAGAACAGTCACAGAGTGTTTGATGGAAGCATAAGGATACGGAATGGAGAATTGAAGATGTGAAACACAAGAGTGCACATGGATACAAAAATGCATATATACTGGATAAGGGATTCAAGCAGTTCAACAGCTAAGGCCTACTTCACTGCATCAATTCTTGAGTACTGACTAAAAGATTACACTTCTGTAAGGATAGTGCCTGACTGAATTTATAAGTGCTTCAGTGTATGAGGACAGACGAGGAGTAGGAGGAAAGAGGGAAGAATATGAAGAGAGAGGAGTGACAATGAGGAAATAGAGAGGAGTATAAGGACACCCAGGTGTGTATAAGAAGAGAGGGATGTGTATGAGGAAAGAGGGTGGAGTATCAGAAGATAGGGGTGAGTATGTTGAGAGTATGGAGTATGAGAAAAGGGGGACAAATGAGGAGAGAGGGTGGGAGTATGATGACAGGGGTGAGTATGAGGAGAAAGAGAGGAGAATGAAGAGACAGGGGGAATATCAGGACAGAAGGGGAGTATAAGGAGAGAGAAGGAGTGTGTGAGGAGAGACAGAAGAGTATGTGGAAAGAGGGGTGAGTATGAGGACAAAGGGGTAGTAGAAGCAAAGAGGAGTGTGTATGAGGAGAAAGCAGGCAGTATGAGGAGAGAGAGAGGAGAATGAGGAGAAAAGATAAATTTAAGGACAGAGGGGGTGTATGAGGAGACTGGGGAATATGAGGAGAAGGGGGAGTATGAGGAGAGAGGGAAGAGTAAGATGAGAGAGGGGGAAGTATGAAAAGATCAGGGACTATGATTAGAGATAAGGGAGTATCAGTAGAGAGGAAGGACAATAAGGACAGAAAGGGGAAGTGTGAGAAGAGTGGGGGTAGTATGAGGAGAGGTAAATAGCGGCCCCAGATTGCGAATTCACAATTTTAAAATGGTTCATGAATTGCATTTAAGGAATCTCAAATTGAGATTCCTTAAATGCAATTATTCGCAATTTAGCGATTTCAAAAAATTTGATTTTTGCATTTGGGATGATGAATCCCAAATGCAAAAATAGCGCTCGCAAAGGGCCAGATTCTCAGAATCTGGCCCTTTGTGAGCCGATTTAGGCTTGATGAATCTGGTTGTTAGGCCCAATTATAAGTTTCGGCAGTGCGGGGGCAGCTGGTACTCCACAGCCATACACTCACACAGCCGAGACTCACCGCAGCCCGCCCACCATATTACTAGTTATTTGTAGTCTGGTGGGTGGGAGGTGTGGTGTTCCTAGGGTGGTGCCTCTTTCAAAGGCTGCAGTGCCTTTGGAACAGGCACTGCAATGATATTCCTCACATGGTTCCTTTGAGCATTGGATTGAAAAATCCATGCCATACAGGAACTCTTGTGCATGCACACAGAAGAGCACATTGTATGCCCTCCTGTGTGCCTGCCTAAGTGGAGGAGGCACAGTGGGCCCTCTAAGGTCCCCCCTTAGTTTCCTCCACACCAGGGTTGACAAGGAGTAGAAACTTCCATGTTACCGGCGGAGGAAAGGAAACCCATTATATGCTTGGGGAGACTGCAGCGGTCCCGCCAAGCATATTGCAGCCTCTGACCTCAGTGCCACCTCCAGGGAATGGCGGGTCCCTGGCTGCATTGGCGGTCCCAGGGTGGTCCGACCGTCCTACTCATAATGAAGAAGTCAGCCCGCGGGTGTGGCGGTGGCAGGACCGCCACCACCATGCCACCATGGGTCTCGTACCACCAGACTCGTAATGTGGCCCTTAGGCATTTCACCATTTGAAGGTGCAAATTTCTTTTCTGGATGTTGGTGAGGACTGCTTTAAAGTATACACACACATATATAGAGATAACCTTTTACAGTAGCTGTCACAACTGGAGTTTCGTTTTATTAGTCAGCTGCTATTGTTTTGTGTCTTGCTTTCATTGCATGTAAGACCTGCTGCTATTGTGAATGTACAGTTCTGCTGTCTCTGCCTGTCATACACAACTCTCTCATTATCTGTAAGTTGGACTGTCATCCCAACTACTGTCAAATCCATCAAGCTTGGCAAGTGCAGACAAACACCAAAGTGAATGAGTTGAAGGTAAGCAATGCAGCCAATTCAGCTTTTAGGATACAGGAGACAAGATTCCCTGCTAGCAGCTCCAGTTTATGATCATGTTGTTCGACAACATGATCTGTAAACTATATTGGACCTAAGGCTCTTTTAACAAAGTTGGGATGAGATCATGGCACTGTCTCCAAAAAAGTCTTTGTTCACTTATCTAGGCTCCTGGCTGACTCACTGTATGTGTCTAATTGTAGATTTTATGTACTTGGCTCTTGTGGAAGTGGACATGTGCATGAAATCTGTGAGAGTGGGGTGAGCCTGTGTCCTGCTAGACCATCAGATGCTGAGAAAAGTAGGGGAAACCACATCAAAATGGAAAATATAGCTTATGAGTTTTTGAAAATTGTAAAAGATTTGTCGCGACTACCTATGCTTGCAGTAAACATTACTTACGTGTGAAGTTTATAAAGAATACCTAAAAAATACATTTTATTTATTCCACTAGTGAAAACTTTATCCAATCTTCCTTAGTTCATACTGTTCAGAGATTAACAAAAAGATCACCAAATTCCTTATAATAATGAGCCTTTTAAGAGCTACATCCATAATTCACTGATAGAAGTCAGCATTGGCTATCACATGCCATATGACTGTGATAAATGGTGTGGCAGACAGGACTATCAACAGCAAATTGTGTTTCTTATGCATGGTTAGCTATCTGTTTTGCATTATGGTTCGTGGATATGAGTCCACAGTGATAACAGAAGAGGAAATCACGACTGTCCAAATCAAATTGCCTTTGAGGTTTGAGTTTTATCTAACTGCATTCAACTATACATAAAAAATCTTTCAGAGGACGCTACCCATTAAATGTCAGTTTTGAACAGCTTCAGAAAGCAATCCCTATCCTGCTAGTAGCATCTGACAACCTTCTAATCTCCACAAATTGCTGGTAAGAGCTGCATTAAAAAGCCTGTCATCAATCTTCCATCTCTTGCCAATGTAATTTAAAGTGATGCACTACAGTACCTAAGATTACTTGCAGAAAAATACAGTGCTACCTTTCAAAACACCTCAAGAAGAAAAGCTGCTGTATAAACCACATAATCTTGCTTACAGATCTTTGTCTGTAATCTATTTTACATCCCACAGTGACTATCTCTCAAATCCAATAAAACACACTCCATACAGTACACTCATAAACATTGACTACTGCTGTCCAGCTGCTTCCTGCAGACACCTTCCTTTCAAAAGGGGAATCATGTTGTCACTGCATGGAGAAAATGTGACTAACCATCAACAGCAGAGAATTCCATCTTCAATATGCCTTTCACTCTACCCGATTAAACTGATTCAGGTCCACTCGACAAATACGGCCTGTGATCTTGAAGTGTATTACCTTCACTGTTTTCAAAATATATCTTTTTACACCAAATGGAAAATGTAAATGTGCATTTAGCCTAAATTGTGTATTATCATTTGGCCGTGGTCTAACGCATGACCTATATTGAATCCCTTACTAATCACGGCTTCATTCTGTTGGCTGCGCTGAAATTGGACACATCTGCCTCTGTGGATTACCATTTGCACACAGTATCAGTTTAGATTGCGAGCCTAATTATGAGCTTTGTCTTGTATAATGGAGAATAACGTGCGAAAATGATCTTTGCGACTCATGGAACGGAAGCAAATATGACAAAAATAAGTGTCAATAAAGAAAAGCTGTAAAAAAAAAAATACACCATGTATAAAAATTAAGAAACGGCGTTCACTTCTATCTAAGGCAAAATACAAATAAAATAATTCAAAGCCTCTTTCCTGAGGTTGGGCAGGACTCGTGTATACTCTGTTTCACTTGCTGTGTCTACTGCTACCGCTGAAAGTTGATAGTTGAGGGGGCGGTGTTTTGTCACGGCAAAATGGAGGCTCTATGAAGGATCTGTGCGGCCACAAATCAAAAAACCCAGCAATAATGGGAGATTAAACGGGAGCATATTGATTCGGAAAAGAGACCTTCCTTCCATGGGCTAAATAAAGGCAGCGAGAATTGCGTTTGACTGGTACTGAGTTCCAGAGTGGCACACTGGCTGTATTTTACAAGGTGACGTCACCTGCACTGCAGAAAAAAGGCTTAGGAAGTAACACAAGCCCAAAAGGCAGCTGTACTTTAGCTGCCTTCGACATGGCTGGTATAAGCGCAGTGTTAAAGGCTGAGGTGCAGTGAAGTATTGTGGGGTTTTAACATCGGGAACGGCAAGCAGCAGGTGACTGCAAAGATATAGCGGTAAGCACACATGTTGTTTAGCCCATTCATTGCATTTTTCCTCAGACTTGGAGGGGGAACCGCCTTGATTATGTATTCCTAAAAGCCGGGCTAGCCACATCTGAAAAGTATGTGCCACTGCATCTTTCCATCTAGCAGCTAGCATTATCCTAAATACTGCTGTACCAACAAATATGAAATGCTCCTGTGCGGTATCTAGCTCCAGAGATCGATCGTATCCCAGAAGCAGCAAGGTAGGGGTCAGGTTTACTCTAAAGCTAAACGAACTTTCCCAGAATCTAACCTTCATGTTCTTTAAGGGAAGTAATTTATCACACTAATAGAACATACGGTCAGAAACGAAGGAATAGCTGCCACTGCACTGCAATGGCTGCGCTCCTTTCTGGAGGGGCATTCCTTCCAGAATTTTGAAGGAGATATGAGTTCTAAACCCCTGCTTATGCTATGTGGTGTCCCTCAGGACTCATCGCTTAGCTCAACTCTTTTTAATATACATATGGACCCTCTGGCGGCAGTCGTTGTCCCTTTCGGAATCCATATGATGACCTACGCCGACGATACCCAATTGGTCGTAGCGCTCAATCAAGCTACGCAACAGACTAATGCCCTTCAAGCATGCTTAACAGAAGTCTCTAAGTGGGTTGGGGGCGTCCCACCAGAAGGTTAACGTTGAAAAGGCCGAGATCATGATCCTGGACAACCCCTCGAATGTGACACTAGGGACCATGTGACCCGCATACATGGGCCCAGCCACGGTCCCCAAAACCAAAATAAAGAGTCTGGTTATACCAGAGCCTAGCATTCAAGGTGCAAGCAAGGAAGACGGTTGCCACTTGTTTTGGCTTGCTTAGATTGGCACAAAAGTGCTTCCTCTCGTTCCTCCCCAAGCTAAGAAAGTCCTAGTCCAATCGCTGATACTCTCAAGGATAGACTATGGAAATGCACTTTACTTGGGGATCCGATTGCAGTAATCACTAAACTGCAAACGGTCCAGAACAGTGAGACTAGACTACTGTTGGGAACACCGAACCGCGTCTCAGCCAAACCTGCCCTTCGCTCCCTTCACTGGTTGGCCGTGAAAGAAAGAGTTAGCTTTAAAGCCCTCTGTGTCGTCCACAAGTCCCTGCAGGGGAACGGGCCACCTCTAATCTCGACCATGATCCATCCCTACAAAGCGAGTAGGAAACTCTGCTCGGACGAACTCCATTTAGTTGAAGTCCCTGGAATTAAGATCCCGAAGTGGCGGTCGTCTCTTTTCTCTCAATGCAGCCAAACTCTGGAATGCACTGCCTATTCACCTCCGCAGGGAACCCAGCCACCTTGTATTCTGAAAATGACTGAAAACACTTTTGTTTCCTTAAAACCCCCGTCTCTAATTACTAGTCATGCTCGGCGCTGGGAGGCCTCCGGGTAGCCATGCACTATACAAATGTCCCTTTCATTTAATTCATTCATTTCAATGTGGCAGGTCCAACCCCACACCTAGGACACCTATTATCTCCTCTTTTGCCCCAGTCAAACAATTTAGCAGGTGTAACATATAGGTTAAATACAGTTGTATAAAGTTGTGCATTTAAGCCAGTGGATAAGAGTATTTTAACAGTTAATAAAAGTGTCATGTAGATATCAACATCAGGGTTGTTCAGCTTCCTGGCCCAACTTTTCTAAATCAACCAGCAGTTCATCTACCTGCAAGCTATACATATTCCTTATTCTGCTAGTCTTCTTGCAGATTACTTCCAACATAGGTATACTATCCAAATTTAAAGATGCCCTGCAAGTGGAGAGGATATCCTGAATCTGTACAAATTTAAAGTAATGGTTGTTTGGAATCCCAAACCTCTGCTGTAATCAGGAAAAATGAGAGACTTGCTCTTCCTCATAAAGATCTACAACCATAACCAAGCCTAGCTGTTCCCATTGCTTTCCCATAGCATCCTAAAGGGGAGGTGGGAAAAGTGAGGATCGCCACAAGGGAGTATATCGGCAAAGCTTGGGTATTGCCATGATTTTTAACTCTTTTTTCCAGATCCTCCAAGCACCGTACACTACCTTGAAAAGAACCTATTTGTAGTAGCTCTGCTCCACTTGTCTCAACAGTAGCCCGGCGGCCTATTTCCCAATAACAAGCTCATATATCATTGGTATACTAACCTGCATGTAGGGGCAGAAAGGCCAGGATCCTGGGGGAAACAATATGGTCACTTATTTCAAAGTGGAGTAAAGATGCCAATGAGCAGGCTACTTAATAATGGGAAAAATGGGGATGGCCTGGGAATATTCTAATGGTATGAAGTAGCGGCATTAGGCTCCCCACTCCCATCTTGCTGCTATTTTCGACCGGATGTGGATGTAATGGTCTTCTTTGATTAACTATTTATTTATTTATTTATTAAGAAAGATTTATATAGCACGAACATGACCACCAAGGGTATCAGAGTGCTTTAAAGATTATGCAGCAGGAAGGGTACAGGCAAACAAACAAATTCAATATAGTGAAAAGTACATAGTTTCAAGATGTCTGACATTCTCGCAAGTCAAGCAGCTGGGCTACAAAACAGCATTTGTAGCCCCAGAATCAAGTGGGGTAGCCAGATTGAGGCAGAAATGTCTTCATCAGAAGCCCTTTGACTTCTATTTTGAAGAGGACAGTAGAAGGGATCTCCCTGACTATGGAGAGGAGAGTTCCAGATACTCTGTGCCATACCTGAGAAGGTTCGATTATAGGTCCTTTTTTCTTGAATTTTTGGGGTTTGAGTAAAAGGGTGCTGGTGCTCTTGGAGGCTCTTGAACCACATGAGAGCTCCAGTTTCTGAGTGAGGTACCTCGGGGTCTTGAGGTGGATGGCTTTGTGTGCCATGCATGCGATTTTTAACTGTATCCAGGCTTCATATGGAAGCCAATTCAAGGCCAGCAAGTCAGGAGAGGTGTGGTTGAATTTTTTAGTGCCAGTTAAGAGCCTAGCGGAAGAATTGAGGGCCACCCTAGGAGGAACTGTTTCCACTCTGGGCAAATCACAAAGTGTTAAACTGCCATAGTTCAGCTTTGCGATCACTAATGCTTGCACTGCAACCTTTAGGTCATGAGCCAGGAGAAAGGGTTTGAGCTTCCTTAGGATGCTAAGTTGGAAGTTCGCTACTTTGGTGAGGGAACTGATGTGCTTTTACATGTTCAGACTTTTGTCCAATATAATACCAAGTGAGGATACCAAGTCCATGAGGTGAGGTCTACAGTTAAGAGCAGTAAGCTTATTCAACCATTGTTCAATGACCTGAGATTGCTTGTGAGGTGAGATTAGGAGGAATTCTGTTTTTAGAGTGTTTAGTTTCAGGTGTATACGTGTCAGCCAGCCTTGTGTTTCCAGCAGGACTGATCTTCAGGTATAGTTGAGTATTGTCTGCATACATGTGGTAGTGAATGCTGGATGCTTTCAGAATTTCTGTTAGAGGCTCCATGAACAAGTTAAAGAGCGTGGGAGAGAGAGTTAGCAGACAAAGCCTCAGTGATATGCAATAGACTATACACCTCTGTCATAATTTGTTGAAGGCAGACTGCTATCTCACTCAGACAGTCTTTCAGTGAGATGTGTGGATGGGATTGGGAGGCTAGGCCCAGGGGACCCTGGAGCAGAAGAGAGCTAGTGAGGTAATGGGAAAGTAAGGCGGGTGGCGACCGAATGTGCCCAAGGGAAGGGATTCTGGGAAATGGGACTGCAAGCTTGGAAGGATGGGTAGGATAGGGGAGGAGGGGACTGACGGATAGAGACCCATGGAGACAATAGGAGGCTGTTGGGATTGTGTGTTGGGCCAAAGGAAGGTAACCCGAGGAGAATCAGGGCAGCGTTGTAAGCAGTGGAGCTAGTGGAGTTAGGGCCAGCTAACAGTGCGGGGGAGCATGAAGATTATCATGAAGACTGTGCTGTCGCGGCTCGTTCATTGCGTGCATTGCTGGGGGAATGTTATTATGAGTCAGGGTAGGTCAAAGGGGGTCCTTTGAGGCAGAAGTGGGATCAGAGGATGGTGGTGGAGAGGTAGGAGATAGATTTTAGGAGGCCTGGAGAGCCCCTGGGGGTCCCACCCATCCTAGGGGGGCAAAGATGGCATTATCCACAGTATTCATGATGGTGGGGAAAAATTGTCAAATACCATTAGATTGCTATCTGAGGCTTGTATAAGGATGGTTTTTGTAGAGGGAGATGGTGGCTTAAGCTCTGTATACCGAGGAGGGCGCAACCATCAATCTAAGACCATGTGGCATTTTCAGAGAAGTAGAAGTCTTGAGCAGAGAATAAATGGCCTTCCACCATTGAGCTTGCTGTTTAGTGTAGAAGCTGAGGTCATTTATGGTAGCCCCCTTTCTGATAGAGAAATAGGGGTCTGAAATAAGAGTTTCCAGATGTTTTTTTAAGTAGTCTATGTTTAAGTTTTTTGCAGCATTTTTAGATAAGTTCGGGGGATATCTGATTTGGAAAGCGTTTTGGCCAGTCGGTTCCAGGTTGGGAGAGAAGAGGTTTGAAGGTTTAGGCTCCATATTACCACACGTCTTGTCTCCACACCGAGGGGGTGTAAGTAAGCAGGCGTCTGGGTAGAGACTATGAATTGTAATGCTCTTGCCTTTTAATTTCCCAGCAGTGGTCATTCTTATTCCATATTTTGTAACTGTCTTTATCCGTCAAGACCAGAGCTTTCTGTAGGAAAACCCAAATGACTTGAGCACTGAGTACAGATGTCTGGGACAGATCTGTGGAAAGACCATGATTGTTTATGTGTGAGCAGATCCTCTCCCTGAACCCATGCTAAAGCTGAGATGAACCTTATGTCGACCTCCAAATCATCCCAACTTCTATTTTCATAAGTCCTATCAGAAAATAAGCAAGCAAGCTGAACACCCAAGCTAAAGATGTGAGACACTTCTCTTGATACACTTATGATTGAGATATCAGTAATTACCCCGGCCAATGGACAGCAAAATGGAAAACAACATGATTGAAATGAAGCAATGAGGTCAGAAGTAGCTGGCAACACCAGTGAATGTTACTGAAAACTTTCTCATGTCCTTAAAGACAGGCTAGACAGAGAACTGGGCGGGGGTACTGAGCGTGGTGGGGCCAGAAATGGGAACTAACATATGGAAGAGCAAAGCCACAGAGATAGTATTCACAAATACAAAGTGTCACAGAGGGAACAGCGAGATGATATGGTGGGGTTCTTGCTAACCTTTCTGAAGAGAATGTTGAATATATGCTTTGACCACACCTTTGAAATCCAAAGAGCACTTAGAGACTTGCCACTAACTCTGCATTTTATGGGGCCTCACCTGATCACAGCCTTTCTTGTATGACATCAGCAAGTCAGAAACATACTACAAGTGGCACGACGTTCTAACATAAGGACCAGACAAGATAGATTGCTGCAGACTACTCATTATAAACTAACCTACTATAGGAAAAGGTCCTGGTGTTCCAGCCCACACTCAAGAAGAGTGACGTTAAATTTAGTCTACTTGAATCAGCACTTATCATCACAGTCTTGGGGAAAATAATGGAACTTACTGTGCCTGACAATATTTTTCTGGATCAACTGGACTCTGTGACGATGGATGTGTCACCACTAACCAGATAAGTGCAACAGGATACTATACCAGACTTGCAGATCATGAAAGACATTGGATAATCGTCTGATATACGTCAGACAAGGAAGGATGCTCCGACAATCTATTAGCGGAGATAACCAGATATTAGGACAAGTCTAGACCCCTGAAAAGAATCAGCCAGCAGAGAAAAGTAAACATTGAGAGTAGTACAGATGCTAGACTCTGGTAATTGCAGGAATGAGAGCTTTGTACCTATTTTGATCATATACCAAAACTTTTTCACGTTTCTCCTTCCACTTTTCTCCCTTCCTTTTGCAATAAAACTATTTTATTGACCCAAAATATCCAAAACGTTCTCACTATTGGTGGTTTGGGCCTGCTCAATTAGGAGTTACAACCTGCAGAAGACAGATCACCGCATTAATTCAGATAGAAAACATAGAATCAGCGTAATAGGACGTATATTAAAAGAGCTATAATTCAAGAGACAAATCTATCAAATGAAGAAACCTTGACATTTCTAAAAGAATGGGGGACACAGAAAGTAGTACGACTGACAAAAGGGAGTATAGATCCCAATCAACCCAAAAGATTAGCAAACCTCATCTATAAGACATGATCGCATAAACTAATAAAGGCATAGGCACACAAAGACATTATGATTTTGCCAAATTAAGAGTATGGACTAGATTCCATATGTTGGTTTCACATATATATATATATAATATATATATATAGCAAGAGCAGGTTTCTTAAAGGGGCTATACTAAACAAGTCATTGATAGCGCCATAGCATAATCTATGCAAGCAAACAGACAAGAACTTCTCGATACCTACATTCCTATAGCTCTTCCTGTAACATCTATAAATACAGCATTGTATGATCAATCGTCTGTTCAAACTAGCCTGTTTAGAATTATAACAGGATTTAACAGACACACACGGAATTGTACACAATTATACATCGCAATTGGCCTACAATTCTGAGTGATACTGTTATTGGTCCCACACTCCTATGGAAAGCCTCCATCACTTTTAGTCGGGCACCCTCTATGAAGGATAGATTGGTTAACACCAGTCCAGAAATCATTGAAAAAATTTCTTGGCTACTGACCAATAGTGATTTTTTTCAGTGAAAAACCTGCAAGTCATGTACTCATGGTATGAACATGAACGTTTTCAAAGATGGGTTTAGTAACAAGGAACATTGGATAAACAAGGTACTTACTTGCAAGTCTGAATTTGCTATATATGTTCTTCAGTGCCCGTGCCAGCTAAGATACATTGGAAGTAGAAAACATGCGGTACACAAGCGCATCCTGCAACATCTTCGGGCAATAGCAAATCAAGATAACACTTACCCTGTAGCCAAACATTTTAAGGAATTCCACCATAGCGACAACAAAGGTCTCAAGTTTTATGTCATTGATGCGGTTATTGCCAGTAGACGAGGAGGTGATAAAGAATCTAAACTCCACAAACTTGAAACAAAATATATTCTACAGCTCGATACCAAACATCCAGTGGGACTGAATATCACAGAGAACTTGCACACATGTTTATATTAAACTCAGGTTGGACATTTTTACCATGAAATGCAGTGATTTTTATCTCAGTAGGCCAGTCCTGTACAGGATCTTACCTGTTTGATAATTATTTATTGTTGTAAATTAATAACATGATAAGGGTGTTCATTAAGTCACCTCACTCTCTGCTTTGATTTATGGTAGCCATCCGAAGAGCCCTCTATTTCAGCAGTAAGACTAAGCCCTGAAACCTGAACTTCCCAGAGGTAGGAAACTGACAGTTATAGATGGTTGAGTACGCTATCGTCCCTTAATTTGTATACTTTGTATGTCCATACTGAGTTTTGCAAGCTGTATTTGTACTTATACTGACCAAAAGATGAAAGAGTTTACTGGATAGTGGGAAACAAGTGTGATTTTTTTTATGACATACTGTTTCACTATCACATCTTATTTGCCATTAGGAGAATGTAACTGGGCTCAGTATACCCCTATGTAACTGGTATTTCCCTGATTGTTAATAGCAAGGTTTTAATACTTGTTTTTATTCTCCTGAATATAACTGGGCTTTTTACATTTGCACTTTTTTGCACATAAAACCAAAGGACAAAGACCTGTGATTTTACCTTATGTCAGGCTGGAAGACAGAAGTGAACAACTAAACAGGGATTTATCCCAGGATTGACTTCAGTTGTCCAAATCTGAATTATTGGCAACACAGCGAGTATAGCATACTAATAAAATGAATAACTTTTGGAAGTTGTAGACATATGGCAACATGGTGTTATATACAGTGCCTTCAGAGGTGAGATTGGCACTTACAGATGATATAATGGCCCTATATGTTGGCTCGTGTTGACGATAATTTTTGTCAAGGATTTAACCTTGGATAAGATTGTGCCATGAACAGACATTATCAGTTATCAACTTTCTATTGTGGCACTGTTAAATTATTTGGATTTAGCCATGTGTTTTTTATAGCCTCTTAAGTAAACGTTGTTTATTGTGATGTTTTTCACATATGCGCAACCTGCACATGTATTGCGAATTTTGCACATTGTTCCAATTACAGTTAAGCAGTGTCTGTTTGGCAGATGTAGACATATGGTAATATGGTGTTACATACACTGCCTACAGGCGTGAGATTGGTACTGATAGATGATACAATGGCCCTATAGGTTGGCTCTTGTTCACCGTATTTTTTGTAAAGGATTTAACCTCGGACAAGATTGTGCCATGAACTTACATTATCAGTTATCAATTTTCCATTGGGAAACTATTCAATTATTTGGATTTAGCCATGCATTTTTATAGTCTCTCAAGCAAATGATGTTTATTGCGATGTTTTGCACATATGGGCATTCTGCACATGTATTGCAAATTCTGCACATTGTTTCAATTATAGTTAGCACTGTCTGACTCACAGTGGCTTTTATGAAATTTATACCATTTTGCACGATTATTACAACTGCCATAGTGTGTTTTAGTATGTCTTCGATTTTTAGCAGACAAACAAATCACATGATCGGTTTTTAAAACATGCACAGTCACTTTATAAACGGTGGTTCTATTGGTTCACGTTGTCATGTGATCAAGGCTCGGAGGAGCCGAAACGTTATGTCGGCAAAACTGCATGAAATAAAATAATTTGCACCGATTTACCTGGTCCATGTTCGCGAATGCTGAGGAGTGGCGATGATATAGCTGCTACTGCTGAGCTGCGGATTGCCTTATATATATCTATATCTATATATATATTCACTGAAATAGTTAGGAATTAGCATTTAAAAAACCTTTGAAATTCACTGAAAAAAACATAGGTTTCAGGCCTGATATAGTTAGGAATTAGCATTTAAAAAACTTTTGAAATTCACTGAAAAAACTGTAGATTTTAGGGGTGTTATAGTTAGCTGGACATTTCACTCATACAAAACCATTGAAATTCCTCCGATATAGTTAGTTGTACTAACAATATCTCTCGCGCCCCCAATCCACTGCTGATGATGTAACATATTACATCATTCATGACATGGTCAGTGACATCACTGATGACATCTCAAATGACATCACTGATTAAATCATCCAGTGAATGTGGTTTACTTTGTTATTTAAATATGTATTATATATATAGCATTTTGCATTGAAGAATGAGTGGATATATAAATATAAATATCTGGATGGAGGATTTAGTAGCAGTGTGATTGACTGTTTACTTGACTAATTTAAAGTGTCTCTCTAAATATATTGGATAGGGACTAAACTGTGTGAACATCTGTATCACTTTGTCAGTTGTTGTAAAAACTACTTCTCCAGTTGGTTACTAGCTATTTGAGAGTCTATATTAGTTATGGATTAGTTAAATGAGTATTTATATGGGAGAGTGAATCTGTGTGTGGTTCGGTGGGAGGTGTGTGACTGCCCAAAGATGTGTGAATAGTTGATTTAGTAGGTATATGCCATTAAGACTACATGTTATAACAGTTGTTTGGGTGAGTAAATATCTTTATGGGGGTGGTGATGAGCAAATATCTTTCTTAATAGTACATGTCCAACAAAGTAGAAAAATAAAAGGCAATGTATGTGTCAGTTGTTGTTTATAAATAAGTATACGTAAGACTCATTGATTGTATGCGTGACTGTATAGATAACTGTATACTTGTAATAGTGATTTTATAACACACTAAGTATAATTTACTATCTATATGAATAGATAAAGTGGTGTTTGTATAAGTGTGAAGCTTATTAAATGTAAGTATGATTAATTGTTTGCATAAGTGAGTAGGATGACTTTATAAGGGAATAGGATGTGTGCTGGTGTGTAATGTCGATACAGGTGTGTAAGTATATTTGATAGTGTTCTATTAATCATTGACTGCAGGTATGAGTGAATCTTTAGGTAACTGATTAGATGTTTGTATAGATCTAGGAATCACTGAGTGGATTTTTAGAAACTTGTATCGGTGTGTCAATGGATTTAAATATGGTACTCTGTATTTTACAGTGAGTGATGAAAGGTTATACTAGTGTATGATGAGGTATATCGTCACGTGTATGATGTCATCAGTGATGTCATTTGAGATGTAATCAGTGATGTCACTGACCATGGCATGAATGATATAATATGTGACATCATCAGCAGTGGATTGCGGGCACGCGAGATATAGTTAGTACAACTAACTATATCAGAGGAATTTCAATGGTTTTGTATGAGTGACATGTCCAGGTGACTATAACACCCCTAAAATCTACAGTTTTTTCAGTGAATGTCTAAGGTTTTTTAAATGCTAATTCCTAACTATATCAGGCCTGAAACCTATGGTTTTTTCAGTGAATTTCAAAGGTTTTTTAAATGTTAATTCCAAATTATATCAGGCCTGAAACCTATGTTTTTTTCAGTGAATTTGCAAGGTTTTGTAAATGCTAGTTCCTAACTATATCAGGCCTGAAACCTATGGTTTTTCCAGTGAATGTCAAAGGTTTTTTAAATGTTAATTCCGAATTATATCAGGCCTGAAACCTATATTTTTTCAGTGAATTTGCAAGGTTTTTGAAATGCTAATTCTTAACTATATCAGGCCTGAAACCTATGGTTTTTCAGTGAATTTGCAAGGTTTTTTAAATGCTAATTCCTAATTATGATGTGTGTGAAACCTATGGTTTTTCTGTGAATTTCTACAATGTTAATTCCTAACTTTAACGTGTGTGAAATCTATGTTTTTTTCAGTGATTTTGCACAGTTCTTATGTGCAAATTCCTAAGTATAACGTGTGTGAAACCTATATTTTTTTCAGTGAATTTCCAAGGTTTTTAAAATGCTAATTTCTGTATCAATTTTTATATTTTTTATATATTTATTTTCCAACAAACTGCCTTTGTATATTGTAATACATTGACTGTATCCTGTAATATGCAACGGCACAGCTAGTTTTTATGATTTAGATAAAGTTGAACAGTATAGCCTACATCTTCAATCAAAATATAAACAGTCAAATTTGTCAATTGATTTTTTTTTTCCAACGTGCGCACAACGTGCGCGCATCTCGTAATTAAAGAAAAAAAATGTTTTTTTTGTCCTTTGAGTTCCTTCAGAGACCCCTGAGAAGGCCTAGGGGGTCAGGGAGTCTCTACCCTGCCCCCTTTTCACGTTCTTCACTTTTGTTTTTGACTCACTTTTGCCTCGGGGTGGGTGCAACGTGCGCACACCCGTGATTTTTTTTTAAAAATGTTTTTTTGCCCTTCATGGTTCTTCAGGGACCCCCTGAGAAGGCCTATGGGGTCTGGAAGTCTCTAACCTGCCCCCTTGTCACGTTCTCCACTTTTGTTTTTCACTCACTTTTGCCTCGGGGTGCGTGCAACGAGCGCGCACCACGCGATTTGTAAAAGAAAAAAGATTTTTTTTCCGGCCTTCGGGGTCCTTCAAGTCCCCCTGAGAAGGCCTAGGGGGTCAGGGAGTCTCTACCCTGCCCCTTTTTCATGTTCTCCACTTTTGTTTTCCACTCTCTTCTGCCTCGGACACAAAATGGCGGCCAACACTTCCTGATTTCGACCGATTGGAATGTTGACAGACGTCTAATAGCAAATCAGAATTACGCTCGTGCACACCCGATTCGCGCACCGTGCACGCACGGGTGCGCGCACGGTGCGCGCTTATAGATATATATATATTTTTTCTTATGATTTTCTCAGGAACTACCGGAGGGATTTACACCATTTGAGCAAAAGCGTGATCTGCGAATCAGACTCTACCATTTTGCCAAATTTCTTGTAATTCCGTTCTGCCGTTCGGGCTGTAGCCGTGTCTAAACTTCCTATGGAAAATTACAGGCGGAAAACACTTTTTGGGACCCCCTTTTTTCTCAGCCCCCACTTGACGAATCCCCCCAAAACTTTCAGGGAAGGAGCGGAGCGGAGCAGAGTGGAGCAGGCCATCTTATTTGAGAAATTTGCAAAGATTCGTCCCCCGGCGCCAAAGCTATTCCCAATAGAATGTTGCGGATTTCCTATGGAAACTAGGTCCTAACTATATCTACCTACTGGCGACCGCCAGTAGGATATATATATATATACATTTTAATCAAGGGGCATTTTACATGCCGGACTGATTTCGTAGTTTATATGCTCCAATGTACTTGTGGCCTCAAGTATGTTGGAAGCACCAAACTACAGGCCTTTAACCGTATCCTCCAACATCTCAGGGCCATCGTCAATTCAGATGAGAATTACCCGGTTGCACGCCATTTTGGTTTAGTCTATCAAAAAAATTTGAATGATTTAAAATACTTCATTATTGACGGAATTCCTAAAAACATCAGAGGTGGAAACAGAGAGAAATTACTTAGGCAGCTGGAAAGCAAGTACATTCTGCTTTTAGATACTAGAATTCCCAATGGGTTAAATACAGGGGAGGACCTTCACTGCTTTCTGTAAATTTTGTCGGGAAATTGGGGTGTATAGATGAAGAGTGGCAGTCTTCGATTTTGTTTGCAGGTTTGAAAACCCCCCCAACACCTTTTAGCCCTGTGTATCCTTTTTCATTTATATGACGGAGTTCTTATGAGCAAGGTTGAAATAGAACTCTTTCTGCATAGAATGAATGTGAGTACTGCTTTGTAATGTGTAGTGTTCTGCTACAATTCACCTCGTTTTGAAGTTGATTTGGGATTTAATTGCCATTTTCCATAATGTGGATGAATCATTCGTTCAATGATCTTGTTGTTTTGAGCAGTATTGATTAATATGTAATGTATCAGAATCCAATTGTGGGGATGAAAAGGGCACTATGCCATAAGTCTCGGTTTTCCTCAGAGGGTTTCTGATTTTTAGTCATCATTCCATGAGTCTAGTAATTTCTACTGTTTGAAATGGGGTATAGGTAGTTGACTTATTTAATTTTTGACATCATTACATGTAAACCTCTTAATAGGCATAACGTGTTTTTTGATCGTTTTTGTCCTCCCCCTTGCTTATCAGCCTATGACCAATGAGGTGTATTTGAGGCAGGGATCTGTCTCTTGTCATGGCTGACCTCGCACTTTACACTTTGCACTTTGCACGCGTGTTTGCACAAATTGATCATGAATTTTAGCACTAGCACTTTAGCAACACCGATGGGCAGTAGACACAATTTGTATGTATCTAAAACATCTTGATATTCATTTTATCCTATAGACCCTTGATTCTTGATTGAGGGTACTGACATAAGCATGACATTTATGTTGTAAATAATGTCTTCATGATTTCATAAATATTCAGCTTCCAAATTTAATTTAATTTAATAGGTTGTATACAAAATGCAAATTCAATATTTACTGACTAATTTATGTGTTTTACAATGGTCAACATGGGGTCTGTTTTTTAACAGGATATTTGGTAAACCTTATATGTTTTCAGTGTCTATGAATGTATACGCCCCCTCTGTGTTAATTGTGCACCCTATTTATTCACTGTTATTGGTTCTGTCTGGCATGTGATCAAGGCTACCGTGTCGTAGCCGAAACGCGTCATGCTGGCAACTATGAGAGAATAAACTTCCTTTGAATTGCAACTTTAGCGCTGTGGAGTGGTCTGTACCTGTGGCTTTCTTTGTTGATGGAATGCTTTTCCTCGTGTAAAGAACGGAGCAGGAACTTGAATCATATATATATATATATAGATCTATATATATATAGATATATATATATATATAGATATATATATATATATATATATATCTATATATATATATATCTATATATATATAGATCTATATATATATATATATTCACTGAAAAAAACATAAGTTTCAGGGGTGTTATAGTTAGCTGGACATTTCACTCATACAAAACCATTGAAATTCTTCCGTTATCGTTAGTTGTACTAACTGTAACTCGCACGCCCGCAATCCACTGCTGATGATGTCACATATTACATAATACATGACATGGTCAGTGACATCACTGATGGCATCACTGATGACATCTCAAAGGCCATCACTGATGACATCACTGATGACATAATCCAGTGAATGTGGTTTGGTTCGTTATTTAAATATGTATTATATATATATAACAATCTGCATTGAAGAATGAGTGGATATATAAATATCTGGATTGAGGATTTAGTAGCAGTGTGATTGACTGTTTACTTGACTAATTTATAGTGTCTCACTAAATATATTGGATAGTGACTAAACTGTGTGAATATCTGTATCACTTTGTCAGTTGTTGTGTAAACTGCTGTACCAGTTGGTTACTAGCTATGTGAAAGTCTATATTAGTTATTGATTAGTTAACTGAGCATTTGTATGGGAGAGTGAATGTGTGAGTGGTTCGGTCGGGGTGTGAGTGCCCAAAGATGTGTGAATAGTTGATTCAGTAGGTATATGAGATTAAGACTACATTTTATAACCGTTGTTTGGGTGAGTGAATATCTTTATGGGTGTAGTGATGAGCAAATATATCTCTCAATGGTACATCTCGAACAAACTAGGAAAATAAAAGGCAGTGTGTGTGACATTTGTTGTATATAAATAAGTATACATAAGACTCAGTGATTGTATGAGTGACTGTATGGATAACTGTATACTTGTAATAGTGATTCTATAACACACTAAGTATGAGTTACAATCTATATAAAAAAATAAAGTGGTGTTTGTATAAGTGTGTAGCTGAGTAAATGTAAGTATGATCCATTGTTTGCATATTGAGTAGGATGACTGCATAAGTGAATAGGATGTGTGCTCGTGTTAAATGTCAATATAGGTGCATAAGTATATTTGATAGAGTTCTATTGATCATTGTCAGCATGTATGAGTGAATCTATAGGAAAGTGGTTAAATGTGTGTGTAGATCTAGGAAACACTGAGTGGGTTTTTAGAAAGTTATACTGGGGTGTCAATGGATTTAAATATTGTACTCTGTATTTTACAGTGAGTGATGAAAGGTTATACTAGTGTATGATGAGGTATATCTGATTGTCACCTGGATAATGTCATCAGTGATGTCATTTGAGATGTCATCAGTGATGCCACTGACCATGTCATGAATGATGTAATATGTGACATCATCAGCAGCGAAATGTGGGCGCACGAGTTACAGTTAGTACAACTAACTATAACGGAGGAATTTCAATGGTTTTCTATGAGTGAAATGTCCAGCTAACTATAACACCCCTGAAACCTATGTTTTTTTCAGTGAATTTCTAAGGTTTTTTAAATGATAGTTCCTAACTATAACATACCTGAAACCTATGTTTTTTTCAGTGAATTTCAAAGGTTTTTTAAATACTAATTTCTAATTATAATGTTCATTAAGCATATATGTTTTTTTCTGTCTTTTTTAATTATCATCCCATTCTCAACCTAGTAAAAACTTCACATATCACCACTCTTCCATTGAAACCTTCCGCCAACAACCAAAACCACAACTAGCGTTAATAATATACAAACTAGGCATTCTCGTAGAAAAAAACCAAAAATACACCACTTCCCCGTATTTTCAACAACAAGCAAAATCTGCAATGCTACCTAAAAAAACAGGCGATAGTTCCACTTACCACTAACATATTAACATCAACATTTAACTAGTGTAAGGAGGTCGACTATGTACTGTGTGAATTACATCCAACTCACACCCATATTTAAAGACGAATATGTAATATAGGTACTAATTATGCACCTCTGATACCCAACAAAATCACAACACCCAGCGCCACCATCACTACAACCTCCCCCCTGGCCCCTCCCCCTCTACTACCTCAGAGGCAGCGCAAAACAGGACAACGAACCTTCCCAAAATATTATATCCCCTCAAGAGCACACTAACTGAATGTTCAGAGATGTGGCAACCAACTATGTATAAGGGAGGGAACTCGCACAGCAACAATAATTTACACAATGCCAAGACTACCGGTGATATGCTATACACAACTCATTATACAAACCAAAACCTTTTCCGTGTGTAGATATAGTACTGATACGTGTAGTGTACTGCACAGTGGATGCTACCATATTATCTCAGACATTGGGGAATATCTCAGTCATGTAGCTGTGTTGCCCCCCCTTGAAGCAGAAGCGGAGTGTGCTGGTCCAACATACGCAACTCCAGCGTAAGAGTATAAATACATAGGCTACGCCTTGGGCGTGGTTCACTTGTGCGAAGACAAAAGACTCTGCCACAGCAAAGGTCCTCACCCTGCAATGTGGCTGTCGCCATGACTACGTGCCTCCTCGATTCAGGCCCATTGCGAACTCTGCGCCACAGCACCGCAGACATGTGTCTGTATCAACTACTGCCTTTGATCTACACTGTGGACAGCAGGGTTCACAACTTGAATACAGATTTGGATCTACACTACAGACAACATTGAATTAAGCCTTTCTTTATTTAATGCAGAGACAATTGTACTATATGTCTTTAGATTTTGTTAAAGGATGTGACAAAAAGAATTCCTCGATGTCTTGTGTCGACTACTGCCTTCGATCTTCACTGCGGACAGCAGGGTTCACAACTTGAATTCAACTTTGCATCTACACTACGGACAGCATTGAATTTAGCCTTCCTTTTACTGAGGCAGTGACAATTGTACTATACGCCTTCAGATTTTGTTAAAGGATGTGACAAAAAGCATTCCTCGGTGTCTGTCCTGACTACTGCCTTCGATCTACACTGCGGACAGCAGGGTTCACAACTTGAATTCAGCTTTGGATCTACAATACGGACAGCATTGAATTTAGCCTTGCTTTATTTAAGGCAGAGACAATTGTACTGTATGTCTTCAGATTTTGTTCAAATAAGTGACAAAAAGCATTCCTTGATGTCTGTGTCGACTACTGCCTTCGATCTACACTGCGGACAGCAGGGTTCACTACTTGAATTCTGCTTTGGATCTACACTACGGACAGCATGAAATTCAACCTTGCTTTCTTTAAGGCAGAGACAATTGTACTCTATGTGCTCAGATTTTGTTAAAGGATGTGACAAAAAACATTCCCCAATGTCTGTACTGACTATTGCTTTCTATCTACATTGTGAGGGCTCACGATTCAGGTGGAATGGCGATTGCACATATTGCATTCAAGTAAGCAAGAGACTTTGTACCAGTGCGACCCGCCCAAACCACGAATCATCGTAGGGTACGCACACGCTGAGTTATTCAGGGACCACTAACTCACTGCACCACAAGTCATCTTCATGTGGCCTTTTTAAGGCAGAACTCACAAAGCAAAGAACATTGCTACCAGTGCGGCCCCCCCGGACCACGCATCATCACAGGTTATGTACACGCTCAGTGCCAAAGGTATTACTAACTCAGTGCACCATAAGTCATCACCACATGCCCGAATTCAGGCAGAATTCAACAGACAAAAGACATTGGACTGAATGCGGCTCCCATGGCACACGCATTATCACAGGGTATGTACAAGCTCAGTGCCAAAGATACGACTAACTCAGTGCACCGTAAATGTCAGCAATGAGGCATACTATCACTTTTAAATCAAATTGATGCAGAATTCGATAGACAAGACATTAGTCCAATTACTGTGTCCCCCCGACAACGCATCAGCGCAGGGTACGTACACGCTAAGCGCCAAAGGTACTACTAACTCAGTGCACCGTAAATCATCACCACGTAGCCTTATTAAGGCAGAATTCAGTAGGCAAAAGACATTGCTACCAGTGCGACGTGGCCGGAGCACGCATCATCGCAGGCTCCACACAAACCACCCCTACCTCAGTGCACCACAACTCATGAACCCTTTATGATAGAATCTTCTGTGTATTATTTCACATGTAGTGCTCCTACCTTTGTACAGCAGAAGTCATAAACCGTTTAAGATGGAATATCTGTGTATGATATGATGCAACAGCAAAGTAATAAAATGGAGTCGCGCGCATGCGCCCGTACCCACTTTATCTATGTATCCGTGTCTGTGTATTTATTATGTTTGTAAAATGCTGCTCCTGGGCCCTACCACAATATATTGTGCTGTAAACAGCCTATGCAACCATCTTACCTCTAGCAGTAACAACAAAAACTTTGATTATATAACTTTCTCTCGCTCATTCTACAAATACGAACGTAGAAACTGGATCATTACAATACCGCAAGCAAAGTGCATAGTAAATTTATAAATGTGTGCTATTACTCAAGTTTTTTTTTAGCATATTTATATAGCGCGAGGTCGAACCAAAACTATGTCAGCGATTTACATGAGCACCGTATTTACAGTACATTTTCAGGCACGCATATATTACGTCATTTGTCTACATTAACAGGATGTGGACGCGACTCCGAAGCTCCAACACTGATTTCCAGCACCAAGTTCGACAGTATACCGAATGACCACAAACGTATGTATATTAGCTGCCCTTAATGTGCCAAAAACTGCAACCTAAAGCTTTCATAGCCCTGTATTACTACAGCTAAAACACTCCACAGAATGTACAAAAAACATTCATATTCGCAGAAATACATCATGTCCACCAACTTTTATGTGTGGAACTATGGATGAATGTATGATCAGTGATTCCCCGTACCTTCCATGTTGGCCATGTTGTGAGACTTCACAGACATAATGACACATTTGCATTTAAGACCCGTGTGATGGCAGCACTACAACACAGACACCCAAATCAGTTGATTTCTCATATAGCTCACGACGGAACCACGCCCATAGCTCCGGAGTCATTGTTCACAGTCTCGCACAGCACTGGCATACGTCAGGCCAGCCCACTCCGCTTACGCTTCCAGGAAAGCACAGCAACGCTACATGGCCCAGATTTACATCGTTGTGATTTCTTAGTTCCATGTCTTTTTGTCAGAACGACACACACACACACACTCCCTCATGGCTGGTATACACCCACAGCACACCCATTCAGCACAGGTGTCACAACACACGTGCCCCTACCAATAAAAAAGACCGGGTGAACATGCTCTATGCCATTTTAGAGTTGTTCCCATCGCAAGCGCTGTGATGACCCGAACTGGTGGTTCGGACGCCTCATGAAGGCCCGAACTACCGAACAGGGGGGCTCACTACCATGTGCATGACCTTTTTGGTCACTGAGTTAGTGGTACCGCGAGGACTGTGCGGGTGAAGATCCTGAGATGATGATGGATGCACGAGTATGTCCTTTGCAATAGCGATATCAAGACTCAGCAACAAATGTGAGACTTCTTGGTGGCAGAGCGGGACTGCATGATGTAGAAGGTGCTCTGTCCACAAAAAGGTGAGCAGTGGGACCTGGGTGCGCAGGGAGTAAATGCGATACAGCAGAATGGATACAAAAAAGAGACGCATCGATTTACGCGTTCGCAGTCCTACATACCCTAACTTATTGCATTTGTATTTTGTTTTCCTATAGCAGGAAAGTTTTTCTAGTCAGTCAAATGTCCCTCGCTCCCACATGCGTAGCGAAGTAGGTGAGTATTTATTTTTATATACTATGTGCACGCAATTGGCCAGAGGCGGGCGCATTGCTCCGTCCATGGCCTATTGATATCTATTACACGCTTGCTGTGAATGATAGACTCCAATAGCACATGAGGTTTCAATTATCATCCCCAGACACGGGCGTGATGATTGAGACCACGTGTATGACTGCGCACCACTTGTTTTCTATAACCGGATGGAAAACATTAGTACTCTACTAACTGTTCATAAAACGAAGCCCTTTAAACAAGTTGGAACTGTACAAATGGTTGTATTTTTAATGGGGGAGGCAAGGTGTATGAAAGGGCGATGTTATGCTACTCCACATTAAGATAGTGGCAATTACCAATCATAACATCTTACTTTTACTATCTTTTAGATGTGGAGCTTCAGGGTGCAGTATGTCCCAGCACGTGGTGGAAGACACACCGATGACAGAAAGGTGAGCTGCAAATATTATTTTCAGTCACTCTCTCACTTCCTCTCTCCTTTGATGAACAAATGAACCACAATCTTATCTTCCTTTTTATCTAACAGGTTGTGTTTCACAAATTGGCTTCCCCCCAACCCCTCCAAAGCTCAACGTTTGAGGATTCTGCGATGATGCGTAGCCATCATAACAACGCATAGTAAAGTTGCATCGACACGTGGTGGACCCTTTTTGAAACACGCCAATGGCAAAAGGTGAGCAGAAAAGCTTGTTTTCGAAGCAACAAGAATTCACTTGTGAGCGGAGAGAGTGGATAGTGTGCAGGAACTTGTGTGCGTAGGAATGTACAATTACCTCCGGGTCTTGGGAGCGGATAGGTCGCAACAGTCTAGGTCCCCAGGAAAGGGCACTCAATTCCAGACACTTGGAGTCAATGGGGTGCACCAGTCTGGGTGCACAGTAATGAGAGCTCACCTTAAGGCAGTGGGAGTACATGGGGTATAGCACCCTGGGAGGAAAAGAGTACAAAGACACCTCCTTGCAGTGGGAGTTGATGTAATACAGTACCCTGGGTGTGCAAAGGCATAACGCAGAAATATACGTGTGCTGTTGTATATACTCTGCAATTACTAATTTTATACTATCTTTCAGATCACTAAACATGAGGGTGCACTATGAACCAGCACGTGGTCGGACACACACCAGAGGCAAAAAGGGGAGCTGCGAAGATTTTCTCCACTATCAACACTATCTATTACTTTCTTTCTCTCACACTTTCAATGTCTTTCTTTCTCTCTTTCTCTCTCTCCCTCTCTCTCACACTGTTTTTATTTCTCTTTTCAAGTTATAAACGCTATTGTCCAAACAGCAGATAAATAAATCAAGGCTGAATTCAACATTGTTGGCAGTACAGATCCAAAGCAGAATTCAAGTTGTGAGCTTTGCTAAAACCAGTGTTTGCAAAAGGTAAGCAGAGCAGCCTAGATACACAATGCCTCCAATTAAACACGCTGCGAACAAATGATATTCTCTTGCCTAATGACGTGATCTCTCACCTCATTTTGTCTCATCTCTGAATCATTTTAAAGACCTGCTGGACCACACTGTAGATCTGAGCCAGCAGGCACTTCCCTACAGACACCTCTTCAGCGCAGGTCTACGAGAGGGATGGGATGTATTAAGCACACTGCACACGTGCAAGTAAGCAATATTGCCAAGCGTTGTGTTAATTTGTGATCTTTGACCTCATTCAGTTACATGTCTGTCTCATTTTAAATATCATCTATACCATAAGATAGGCCTAAGCCTACATGCAGCGCTGCTTTACAGACTCCTGTTGAGGGTGATTCTGCGGGAGGGGAAGGTTGCACTTCCCTGAGTGCGCATGTGAGAAAAAGCGAACTTGCCTTCCGTAGTGATGTAATTTCTTACCTCATTCAATCACATTGATGTAATTTTAAGGACCTACTGACTGTATTATAGATATCAGCCAGCAACAACCGCTGCTTTACAGAAACGGGACATTAGCTTTTAGGACACTTTAGTTACTTCCTTACTGAGTGTACATGCACACAGGTTCCCGCCACTGCATCACACATGAACATTAAGATTCTAGCATACGCTCTATTGCTATGTATATTATCATTAGCATGATATATTATAATTTAACCTTGTGTTTTCTCGTGCATTCCAACTCCTCTTTGAACCACGATTATCACTAAAGATTAATAGAACTTCAAAAACGAAAGATGCACTCAACTCCTGTTTTCTACCAAGTATAAAATAAACATTAATTTACCTGCAAACGTTTTCACCATTAAGGGCCATATGTATCAAGCCGTTTTTGAATCGCAAAGTCCGAAATTCGCAGAATTTCGGCCTTTGCGACTCGCAAACGGCCGTTTTGCATGTTTTGGGATGTATGAAACATTCCCAAAATAAGGAATTGCAAATTTGTGCGATTCCTTATTTTGCCATAGCATTTAGGGAATCGCAATTTTGCGATTCCTTAAATGCTATGTATGTAGCACTTTTGGCTAGCGAAATATGGTTAAGAATTCGCAAATTACCAACTTTTAGTTGATGGTAACTTGCGAATTCGTCCAAAAATGCATAGTTTGGCATTTTTTAAGGTGGCACGTGATGCACACACATGCCCATAGGGCATGTATGTGCGCCATATGCACACACACATGTACATTTCAGGGGTGCAGCAGGGTGTCTTTGAGACACCCCTGCACCCTTGAAATAATTCTCAAATTGCGATTAGCAAATTGCGAATTCGCAATTTGAGAATTATTTCGCAATCATTCCTATGGGCCTCCTGGCCCGTAGGAATGCATTGGAAATTATTCCTTAATTGCGAATTTGCAAAATGCGAATTTGCAAATAAGGAATATTAAGGAATCGCTAAAAAATACCGATTTTTTTCATACATACCATTTTGCAATTCCTAAATAGCGATTCCTTAAAATTCGCTATTTAGGAAATGCAAAATAGTTTGTTGATACATATGGCCCTAAATTACTTCTCTCTTTACAGAGATAAATTAATTGGCTGAGAGTGGCTGAGCGGGAACTCTCACCTGCAATGATGCCCCCTGAGCTTTCTAACACCTTCCATGGCAGTATCAAGACACCGTTCCATTGTGAACACCTGCTCGTGGTGATGTCATCAGTAATGTCACTGACCATGTCATGAATAATGTAATATGTGCCATCATCAGCAGTGGATTGCGGGCACGCGAGTTATACTTAGTATAATTAACTATAACGGAGGAATTTCAATTTTTTTGACTCTTCTGCAAAGCTGCCCGAATCACCTCCACCACATCTTGATGTAGTGCTGGAACCGCAACGCTGGCAAAATAGGACCGGCTAGGAACCTTCCATTTAGGGCAGACTGTTGCCACAAATTCTAGAAAACCCACCCCTTCCACGAAAGAAAAAGGGAGAAGGTCCAACGCTAACATTTTAGACAGCATTGCATTATAAAAACGTGCCGTTGGGTGGTTGCGTTCAAATGGCGCATCCAACCAAAACATGCTTTTAATGGTGGTCTGGGCCATTTTCATACGTGATGATGATGAGGATGCAGACTTCTTCAACCCAGTTAGGCTCATTGATGTACTTTTTCACATTGGTGTCTCTCCCAGACTCTTAGTGTGCCTCATACATGTTGCTGGGGTAAAGGGTGTGGGCGCTACCACTGCAGTGCTGCTGCCAGGGGTACAGGGTGTATCAGAAAAAATGTCTGTCACTTCTTCACCTCCCCCCTGCTCGATCAGCCCCTTGTCGTCATCAGATGCCATATCAATGGATACATTTGTATTTGTTGTACTTTTGTCTTCCCGGATCTCCCTTAGGTGCGCCTCCCAAGGGATAGTGTGGTGTTTTTGGAGATGACCTCTCTTGCCTCCGGTACCATAGTTGGTACCAAGCTTACCCCGACTAACTACAGTTTTACAAATTGAACAAACGACTAGGTTTTCCGCCTTTTTGCTAACACTAAAGAAATCCCAAACTGGTGACTGGAGATTTCTGCTGGTGGTGGAGGTGCTACTTTCAATGCCAGATGAAGTGGAGGATGGGCGTGGCTGAATTTGACTCTGTTGTGCACTTACAGCACCACTACTTGAGGTAATGGAGGTCGAGCTGGATGGAGGTCCCTGCCGGCCCTTCTGACGAGAAAATATGGAAGCTGTAGGTCGTGTTGGTGTAGTAGTTACCTGCATTGGTGGTGGTACCAGTGCCATGCCGCCCACATCCCGCTCAGCAGCAATTCGGGATAGGGTCAAAATCTGTCTGCTGCATGCCCGCTGGGGCTGGAGTGACGACTGTGATGACTGGGTCGTCATCGTCAGACTGTTCATCAGCAGCAGAATACACCACTTCTACTTCTTGTTCGTCGTCATCATCCAAAGTGAAAGCCTTGCGGGAACCTTTCTTTTAGGCTTAGCTACCTTTGTCAGCTCATGGCGTGCCTCCCTCTCAGAATGCATTGGTGGGTTCCAATCAATATCTAAATTATCAGAAGGAAGGGGGCTTGAAGAAGAACTTGCACTAGCCCTCCTTGACCTTTTTCTTGCTGGGGATCTGCAAGACAATGGATCATCATGAGGAGTGGCTTGCTCAGATGATACCTCCACTTGAATATCGATTTCCTGATGTGCTTCTACTTCTGGAGGAACAAGCATTGTGGGCAGTTATGCCTCTCCATGCGCTCCTCCATGCGCCTCTCCATGCACCTGTACTTGCGCCTCTACTTGCGCCACTCCTTGCACCACTCCTTGCGCCACTCCTTGTGCCACTCCTTGCACATCTACTTGCACCTCTCATTGCGCCTCTCCTTTCGCTTCTCCTTGCACCTCTCCTTGTTGCACATGTGGTTGTTGTTGCGGCTGTGGTTGAACACTTGTCAGATGAGTTCCACCCTGCGTTGATTGGATGCTATTTTCTTGCAATGAGTCAACGCCAACATCACTGGTCGATGGTGATTGAGCAATTAAGGTGGCTGCCTCTGCAGCACTCATGGCCTTGGGCCTAACTTGGCGTGGTGGCACTGAGACCAATGAAGCTGAGGGGCTGCTCCCAGCTTGGTCCCCGGCGGACACCGCTGCTGCAGGCGTAGTTTTTTTTCCCCCCAAAAAAGAGTCTGTCGGCACACCAGTCGCCTTGGTAAGTGGTGCCACTTGCTTCTTCTGCTCCTTCTTATTGGCAGTGGCACAGGCAACTTTCTTGGTAGAGGAGCTACGGCCACCTTTCTTTGGGCCCATCTTTTTCAGATGTCAGAACAGCAGGCCGCAGTTGCACAAGTTGCAGAGTTGTTTGTGGCCACACATGACGTCACGTGACGTTGTGCTGCACACACCTCAGCAGGACTTCTTCCTGGCACTGATGATGAACGATGAGGATGATTGATTTGTGGTTCTCTTTGTGCTCCTAAAAGAAAGGAAGCCAGAGGAACATCAGTTAAATAAATGTTGCATATGTCGTGCTTCAATTAATATTTGCAACTAGGCATTTCATTTGTTATTATTACAACACACCCAAAAACGGAAAGACCAAAAATAAAAATTGCAAATATTTCTAATCAAAAATGGATGTTTACATTGATAGAAGAGACACCACACAGAGAGAGTTGTTTCATGCACCACTGAATACCCCTGGGCATAGTGGATGAAAGCAGGGCAGACTGGGTGCAGGCCTATGGCACAAAGCACACTGCCTGGCTTCAAAATGGCCCCTTGACCCCGACCCACATGGCCAGGCCCTGCCTGGACCAGGCCTCAAAATGGCCCCCACCCACATGGCCAGACCCCAAGACCACCCCAAAAAATCGAAAAAACACACAAAAATCACTACAATTCAATGACCTACATGATGTTTACATTCAAGAGACCCCACAGAAAGCCTTGGTCCATGCACCACACTGATTACCCCTGGGCATAATGGATGAAAGCAGGGCAGACGGGGTGCAGGCCTATGGCACAAAGCACACTGCCTGGCTACAAAATGGCCCCTTGACCCCCACCCACATGGCCAGGCCCTGCCTGGACCAGGCCTCAAAATGGCCCCCACCCACATCACCAGGCCCCAACACCACCCCAAAAAATCATAAAACACACACAAATCACCACAATCCAATGCCGTCCATGCCCTACATGATGTTTAAATTCAAGAGACCCCACAGAAAGCCTTAGTCCATGCACCACACTGAGTACCCCTGGGCATAATGGATGAAAGCAGGGCAGACTGGGTGCAGGCCTATGGCACAAAGCATACTGCCTGGCTTCAAAATTGCCCCTTGACCCCCACCCACACGGCCAGGCCCTGCCTGAACCAGGCCTCAAAATGGCGCCCGCCCACATGGCCAGGCCCCAACACCACCCCAAAAAATCGAAAAACACACAAAAATCACCACAAGCCAATGCCATACATGCCTTACATGATGTTTAAATTCAAGAGACCGCACAGAAAGCCTGGGTCCATGCACCACAATGAGTACCCCTGGGCATAATGGATGAAAGCAGGGCAGACGGGGTGCAGGCCTATGGCACAAAGCACACTGCCTGGCTACAAAATGGCCCCTTGACCTCCACCCACATGGCCAGGCCCTGCCTGGACCAGGCCTCAAAATGGCCCCCACCCACATGGCCAGGCCCCTACACCACCCCAAAAAATCAAAAAATCACCGCAATCCAATGCCATCCATGCCCTACATGATGTTTAAATTCAAGAGACCCCACAGAAAGCCTTGGTCCATGCACCACTGAGTACCCCTGGGCCTACTGGCTAGTGCGGCTTTACACGCACACTAAAATTTAAAAATCCACATATAACAGTGAGCTATTCAATTCCATGACATATATGATATTTAAATTCAACAAAACTCACAGAAACAGTTGTATCATGCACCCTTGACTAACTCTGGGCCTACTGGATACAGTGCCTACCCACAATATATTTTTAAGTTGTGAAAAAGTTTTAAAATTGTAGTTGCAGCAACTGCAATGCCTCAAACAAACAACACCAACTTACTTGTAAAATCTCAAATCCAAAAGTAATCCAAAAGTGATCCAAACAAAAGTCCTCAAATACAAATATCCAGCAGCAGCCACAAAAAGTAATCCTTCCAGCTCCAGATCCAAATGAAAAGTGACCAGGACATGGACAAAGCACTGGGAGGAGCCTGCTGGACAGGAACAGGAAGTTGGAGACTCTGGGGCACCTCCTTCCCCCCCCCCCCAAGGGACTCCTTGCACAAAAAAGTACAGCCAAATGTTAATCTGAGGAGTTATTATCATCCAAATCATCATTTTGAGAAGGTTTATGCTGCCTGCGGTAGATTTCTTGTGCAGAATTGCAATTTTTGCAAGTTCGGGAAAGCGAGCTGTTCAAATCTCCCGCCGGAAGTCAGCTGCGCGTCGCATCTACGTGTTCGCAATTGTTTACTCCCGCGATGCGTGATCGCGGGCCCTTATGACGTAGTCGCGTTCTCAAAGTCGCGCAGTGCAAGATGGCGGGCCGCTATGATGTACTTGCAGTCCAAAAGTCTCGCGCGATCACGCAGCAAGATCCAAAATGGCGCAGCGCACGCAAACTGGGAGGAAAAACAACTCGGCAAACTCAGAATCACGGTAAGTCAATTCCGCGTGCGCGATATTGTCTTTTTGAAGCGCGACTAAGTAAAAAAATCCGCCAGCTTGCGAATTGCTGATTTTTGGGCAAATTCACACGATTTGTGGACCGTGAAATTGCCAAAAATCCGCAAATTCCGCAAGCGGAACGGATTTTCAGCCCATACATACTCCTCATCAGTGCTCAGATATCGAAACTTTTCTTTTCCTAATTTCGCAGGAACTACTGAACGGATTTACACAACTTTAAAGAAAGAGCTCTTTCTGACCCAAGACCTAGCTTTTTTGTCAAATTTGGTGTAATTCCGTTCAGCAGTTTGGGCTGTAGCTTTGTCTAAAGTTTCTATAGAAATTAACAGGGGAAAACTCGTTATGGGATCCTCCTTTTTTGTTGCCCCACATTTGACAAATCACCCTGTCTGAAAGACAGGAGCTGACCGGAGCAGGCCATCTTTTTCTAAATTTCGCGAACTTTCATAAAACGGCGCCAAAGGCAGAACAAAAAAAGCTTAACCTATGAAAAAAATTAAAATATTTAAACATTACTCTCTAATATATATATTCACTAAGATACACTTAATAAACCAGTTAACCAATTAATTAAAAAGAAAATCCATGTAAACACTTATTTAAACATTTATTCTTCCATCAACTTTTACATATACATATATAACACATATTTATTTTTCAGAAAGACACACATTCACTGGATGGTGTCATCAGTGATGTCATGAGTGATGTCACTGACCGTGTCATGAGTGATGTAATATGTGACGTCATCAGCAGTGCATTGCACGCGCAAGTTATAGTGAGTCCAACTAACTATAACGTGGGAATTTCAATGGTTTTATGCGAGTAAAATTTCCAGCTAACTATAACTGGTGTGAAACCTATGGTTTTTTCAGTGAATTTAATAGGTTTTTTAAATGCTAATTCCTAACTATAACTGGTGTGAAACCTATGGTTTTTTCAGTGAATTTCAAAGGTTTTTTAATAGCAAATCTCTATAGGTATGAAATGTAATATTTTTTATAATGAATTTTATACTGTATATTTAAGTAATTATATTTTTTTATTTTTTTGCCCCGGAGCGCTCCCGGGGCGCGTACCGATGCGCTCACCGGTAAGCCCAGCAAGGCCGCGCCCCGATGCACGTACCGGTGAGCGTCCCGTTAGCGCTATTGCCGCGAATGAAAACAACATCGTGACGTATCGTGTAGCTGCGTGATGCGTCTTATGACGCACGGCGTAAGCGCACCCGTAAGAGCCCGAGCGCATACGATCGCGCAACGTAAGCACTGCCGGGCGTGCACGGGGGCGCGTAGCGTAAGCACGTCGGGTCATGTGACCTGAAAATAACACTTTTCATTGGTTCAGATCAGTTTTGGTTTCCAAATGATGAAAGCCCAGATCATGTGACTTGAAAATAACACTTTTCATTGGTTCAGAACAGTTTTGTTTTCCAAATGATGAAAGCCCCCACCTTTATTCCTCATTCTCACTTTGTTCTTTGAGTGAGGAAGACCTGCTTTTTTCTTAGAGATATGGCTACAGTACTATCAGCAGCTGGAGCATCTGCCCCACCACCACCACCACCCCAAGGACCACCAGAACATCACATTGGTGGTCAAGAAGAAGAGGAGGAGGATGAGGAAGAGGAGGAAGAGAGAAGGCAGTTCCTGCCAGAAGACAATCCCCCATACAAACCTAGGGAGCACTTTATATGGGAGTTTTATAAAATCCCAAGGGGTTTCAAAAAAGTAAACGCTGCAAAGGTGACCTGTCTCATCTGTGGCGCTGTTCTATCCAGGGGGAACCCTGACAAAAAATATTCATTTGGCAATCACACAATGATTCGCCACATGGAACGAAAGCACCCCAATAACTATTCTGCAGCAGAGGTCAGGGAACTGACCAGAAACCCTCCCCAATCTTCTCCGAGCACCTCCAAACAACCCACTCCATCGGGTCCAAAAACTACAGAGATGGTTCCAAACATCCAACGCAAGTTTGTAGATTACAAGAATACTTGTATATTTTGTGGGGCTTTAATTTGTTATGGGGAGCAGAACATAAAACTCATAAACCGTGCTGGAGACAACCACCAGTTCCGAAAGAAGCCTTAATTTTTTCCTGTTTTTTTCTGCTCCAGTTGAGCCGTTAATAATTCCCTGTTTTTTGTTTGTCCCCATAAAAAATACAAAAAAATATAAAATTCTTCATAAAAGCCAAAAAAGTAATAAATGATCAAAAAACAAAAAAATTATAAAACAACAAAAATAATTTAAAAAACAGTTCTTTTTAGAACTAACTCCAATTTATAAAAAAAGCTAAATTTTTAAAAAACTCTGTCATTCTTTTTTCTTCAGGGTACGCCCCCCGGTGCGCGTACCGGGTGCTCCCCCCGCGTAAATCAAAAAAAAAAAAAAAAATGTTTGCCCCGTGGAGCCCTCTTATGGCCCCCACATCAAACCTAGGGGGCCAGGGGGGGTATACCCTGCCTCCTTTTGGTCATTTCCCCCTTTGTTTTTGCCACCTCTTGTGTCTCGATCCTACCAAGACACAAGATGGCGGCCGCTCCGCACTGTTTGGAATGTTGACAGACACCCTAGATGCCAATCAGCTTTCCGCTCGCGTACTCGCGTAGCCCGCTGGTACGCGCCCCGGTGCGCACACCGGGGCGCGCTTATAGATATATATATTTTTTTAACCTAAATTACTCAAAATCCACTGGAGCACATATCTTGAGACATAGCAAAGGAACATCGGGCTACCAGTCCCTACAATTTTGCCAAGTTTCCTGGAAATCCATTCAGCCGTTCGGGCTAAAAGTGAGTCCAACCGCCCTATGGAAATTAACATGGGGAAAACACGTTTTGGGACCCCACTTTTATCTCGGCCCCCGCTTAACGAATCCCCCCCAAACCTTTAGGGAAGGAGCAGACCGGAGCGGGCCATCTAATTTGAGACATTCGTGAAAATTCGTCCACCGGCGCCAAAGTTATTCCCAATAGAATGTTGCGGATTTCCTATGGAAACTAGGTCCTAACTTTAACTACCTACTGGCGACCGCCAGTAGGTAATATATATCACCTTGGATATTGCTTCATGCGCATTATGAATTGGTCTTTCAATATACAATTACAGTTAAATCTTGATGAGTTAGTTTCAGTTTAGTTTTTCAAGTTTATAGAATGGTTTTCTTAATGTAAAAATCATTTTATTCATAGCACTTAAGGATTTTTTTATATATAATATATATTTTTAATATGCATTTTATACTATTGAATGGCTTTTTAATAGTGGAATAGCATATGTTGGCACATTTATTATTTTGCACAGGTTTTATGCACTTTGATTATGCACAGTTTTGCACATTACCATAGACCTTAAATCTTGTTTTACATTTAGGTTTTACAAATGCGTCATCTTCCATTGTGGTTTTAATTGTAACAGTGCTGCCAACAGATCAAATGTTTTAGATGCAAATTAACAAAAATGTATTTTTTCTATTTTGCCTTCTAAAATTTTTATTGTATTTTACAATTATTATGAAAATTAATCAAAGTCAGACATGTCATTATCAATTCAGAATTTATTAACAAAGTCGTGACATGCTATTTGAGCTGTAATGATTTTCTGGTTTTAATTCTCCTGATTTTATGAATGATTTTAAACATATCGTTTGTAAACTGATTATCAAGTGTTTTGTTAGGTCATACAGTATTTTACTGTATATCTTCTTTTAAACCTTGAACTTGCACTGTTTAAACATAGTATTTTATCTATGTTCATGATGACGCTATTGATGGTAATAGGCATTTGCACTTTAAATTTGTAAAAAGCACACCAAAGCGCGTCATGTGATCAAGGGCCAGGGAGGCCCGAAACTCGTCATGGCTAGGTGAGGGGGTTTGAGCACTCAATAAACAAAATTGCACCTTGATTTTGGGTCCGCAGTCATCTTTTAACAACGTTGTGGAGTTCAACTTTTCTGATATATATATATATATATATATATATATATATATATATATATATTACCTACTGGCGGTCGCCAGTAGGTATATATAGTTAGGATTTTTTCCCTATGGGATTTTTGAAAATTCTATGTCTAATAACTTTGGCGTTTGTGGACGGAATTGGCTGAAATTTTCTGGAAAATGGAACATTTTGTTTCTGAGCAGCCACTGGAAATTTGGGGGGAGTTGGTCCAGGGGGGGCCGAGAAAAAAGGGGGGTCCCAAAACGTGTTTTTAACATTGAGTTTTCCATAGGGCGGTTAGCCTCACTTTTAGCCCGAACGGCTGAATGGATTTGCACGAAACTTGGCAAAATATTAGGGACTGATAGCCCGATGTGCCTTTTGTAGGTCTCAATATATGTGCTCCAGTGGATTTTGAGAAATTAACGTTTAAAAAAAGATATATATCTGTAAGCGCGCTCTGGGCAGCGCTCCGGTCCGCGGACCTTAAGCGTACCGGAACTTCGCGTAGCTAAGCTGATTGGCTCTCCGGTGTCTGTCAACATTCTAAACAGTCCGGAGCGGCCGCCATCTTGTCTCTCGGTAGGATTGAGAGACAAGAGGAGGCCAAAACAAAGGGGGAAATAACTATAAGGGGGCATAGTAGATCCTCCCTGACCCCCTAGGTTTGATGTGGAGGCTTTAAAGGGGCCCCGCGAAGCAAAAAAAAATAATTTTTTTTTGTTTTTTTTCGTGGTTAGCGCCCGGTACGCGAACCGGGAAGCGTTCTGGGGAGCGTATCACAATGAAAAATGAATGATAGACTTTTCAAATGCTGTATGTTAATTGATTGTTGGTTCTGTTGATTATTTTTTTTTTTTTTAAGTTTTTTTTATTGTGTTTCATAATTTAATAAACTTTCTAACATTTCATTGTCAGAAATTTCATAATCATGGAATATAGATTGTAGTCTCTGAGGTTGTAAAATGTCCTCATTTGCAAGGAGGTTATCTACTGCTTGTACACATTGCAGTAGTTCTTGGTCCCAAGATTCATCCATAAATTCAATCTCATTTGGATCAATGATTTCTGTGTTGGACTCTGGAAGGACAATTTCAAATGAAATGTTTTGTTCACTTTCCATTTTTCCTGAAATTTGCATAAAAAAAATATATATTAGTAGAGGTAGGGCACTGTTGGGATTAATTTTAGATAGGCAGTTTTTAACAGAGAATTTATCTTTGGGCAGTGTATAGTATCAGAGTGGAAGTAGGAATATAAAAAAGTGTATCTAAATTTATAAGTACTACAGAGGGATAGTATATAACTAACAGAAAAAGTTTGCCATATTAACTTAAAGTGCTCAATATACTTCAGTTTTAAAAATAACAACTTACCTTTAAAAAGAAGTTGAAGTTATTAATGAAAATTCTAATAGAAATGTACACCAGGAAGTAGTAGTCAAAATGGCTGTGTTTCCTTCTCTTCCTTTATATATATTCGGGTACATAACCAATCAAATGTCAGGTAAAAAAAGTAGAAAATGAAAGTAACATTTTAATTGGTTGTCAATTCCAACACTTCAGATGTGTTTTGTGAAGTAATTTACCTCACGGTATTTAGTGAGTTCTATAGGCTAAACGGCTAAATGGAATTCCAATCAAATTTGTGAAAATGGTAGGGATTGGTATGTAGTATGAGCTAATCTATATTTGGTGAAATTGTCTCCAGTGGCTTTTCTGTGAACTACTTTCCCACCTTTTTTGATGGTGCGCTTCCCAGGAAGCGACCCGGTACGCGAACCGGTGAGCGCCCTGGTACGCGAACCTTAAGCGTAACGGGAGTCCACCATTTTGTGTTTCGGTCGAATTATGATACAAGATGGAGGGCAAATAATGTTCAGAATAGGTAGAAGGGGGCACGGTAGACTTATCTTGACCCCCTAGGTTTTGTGAGGGTGGCTGAGGAGGCCCATATGTGCGAAAAAAAAACATTTTTTTTTAAAATTTCGCGAGGTTAGCTCCCGGTACGCGTACCGGGTAGCGCCCCAGGGAGCGTACTTTGTTGAAAATTAGTAAAAAAAGTTAGAGTAAAATAATAATTGTGAGTGATTAGATGTAGGGTAGCTCTGAGAAGAGCTTTTGGGTTTATGGTACATTTTGGTACTTATAAGTAGGTACCAATGCACATTTTTAAATTCAGAGTGAAAACTCTGTTGCCCTCATCTGAGAAGTGAACTCCATCTCCTCTGTAGATATCTTGCATGTAGTAACGCAAGTTATTGTTGTACAGGGAGCCCATTCCATGGTCTCTCATGTAAGCTGAAACAGATTTGTTTACATGCTTCCTCGACTTCTCAATTTGTGGACAAAATTGGTTTGACCACCTCCATTTCTGTCTTTGGCATATATTTGAATATACCAAGGCAGTCTGAGGAAAAAGTGCCATCAATTGCTCAAAGGTGTCCTTTAAAAGCATTTCCAGACCTACACCAGTCAAAGTGCCCAAGTCATTACCTCCACAGTGCACAATTAACAGGTCAGGTTTGGGCAAATGCATAAAGGTTTTCACCAATGGTATCAATTGGTGACATTTTAATCCTCTGTGGCCAAACCACTTAATTTCCACATCTTGTAAATTGAGGTTAGGTAAATTCCTGCTTTCAACGTACCTTTGAGCCCAGTGAATATAACTATGACCAACAATCCAGACAGAAAACATGGTGAGAGAAGGTTCTCCTGCAGTCAGATGAAGTGTGGCAATGAAATGGCAGTTGAAAAAATGTGAGTTTGAAATGAAAAAAACTGTGGAGTTTCTGTGTTCATGAAGTAGTAACAGTGATTGGTGGATTTTGATTGATGAAAACAGAAAGTTAGGGTGTAGAGATGTGTTCTTTGAAAGATGTATTTTGAGTGGTCAATAAAAAATCATTAAATGAAAGAAAGCACTGGATATGCAGGTGCACTGAGAGTTCAGAGTTCAATTGCAACATTGTTGTGTGAATTTGCAAACACCAGAGTTTCTCCAAGAGGTGGTTGCTATGGAAAATAGGCAGAAAGGGCAGAGGGGGAAGGGTTTTCATTTGAAAAAAAGTGAGGGAAGAGTTTTGATTGGGTGACATGAGAAATATGTGTGAAGAATTACACCATTTCTGTGCTTTTGATAGCTGCAGACTCTGGAGTGCATACCTTTTGCTCTGCTGAAGACAAATTGGTGTGTTTCTGAGACTGTTTTCAAACTCAAAGTATTTGCTAAGGTGAGAAAATATTTCTTTACTTTAGATAGAGAATAGTGTGCTTTAAGGAGAAAATTATGATTTATGTGGCGCAAATTGCTTGTAAATATGCTCTCACATGTGCATGGAAAATTTAGATTTTGAATGTTTTTGTTATATAGCCATGTTAAAAGTGACGCAACCATGCTGGAAAGCCAATCAAAAAATGATTTCATGTGTTTTAATGACATTTTAAGTCATTTTCTGATGTGCAGTGTTTAGAAATTATGATTTGAAAATCGTTTTTGTGGAAAAGGAATTGTTTTTAAATTCATGACAAGGATATAATGGTGTATGGTTATTTATAAGGCAATTGACTGTCCTTGATGTTATTTTTCTCATTTTAGTGTAAGACCTTTCTCTGTGGCGCAAATTGCTTGTAAATATGCTCTTACATGTGCATGAAAATTTTAATTATCAATGTTTGTGTTACATAGCCATGATAAAAGTGAACCAACCATGCAGGAAAGCCAAAAAAAAAACGCTTTCATGTGTTTCAATGACATTTTAAGTCATTTTCTCATGTGCAGTTTTTTGAAATTATGATCTGAAAATCGTTTTTGGGAAAAAGGAATTGTTTTTAAATTCATGAGAAGGACATAATGGTGTATGGTTCTTTATAAGGCAATTGACTGTCCCTGATGTTATTTTTCCCATTTTAATGTCAGACCTTTCTTTGTGGCGCAAATTGCTTGTAAATATGCTCCCACCTGTACATTGAAAATTTTGATTTTGAATGTTTATGTTACATAGCCATGTTAAAAGTGACCCTACCATGCAGGAAAGCCAATCAAAAAACGCTTTTATGTGTCTTAAGGACAATTTAAGTAATTTTCCCATGTGTAGTGTTTTGAAGTTATGATTTGAAAATCGTTTTTGAGGTAAAGGAATGTTGTTAAAATTTATGTTCGCCATATGCCCCCAAATTTCTTTTTCAGGGTTGCAGCAGGGTGTTCTTGAGACACCCCTGCACTTTTGGAATAAATTCCTAATTTGTGATGAGCAAATTGTTAATCGCAAATTGCACCTTCATTTATATGAGCCTCCTAGCCCATGGAAATGAATGGGTAATTTGCAATTAGCAATTTTCTCAAACAAATTTGGAATGGTAAAGAATCGCTATTTATTCCTTAAAATTCGCTTTTTTGGAAATGCAAAATAGTTATATGATACATATGGCGGTTGATGTCTAACAAGATAAGAAGCTTACGGATACATTTATGATGACTGGTGCAATGAAGTAGAAATCACTTACTTCATTGGTAGGCCTTTACAATAAATTATCTCCTCTGTATTCTTCATCAAGCATAACTTTAATCTGCAATCCTGAGTAGGCCTCACCTTAAACAAACCTCTGGATAGGCCACATCTTATTGTCATCCTGATTTAATCATTTATAATGCTAGGGACAGATTTATGATATGTGTATACCTCTTTTGTGCCACTTAGAAAACATTGTCCATGGGGAAATGACTTAAAATGTCATTAAGACACATGAATGTTTTTTTTTAAAACGTTTGCAATTTTTTTGGGTCACTTTCAACATGGCTATGTGTCTGAAACAGTCAAAATCTAAATTTGCAATGCACTGGTGGGAGCATATTTACAAGGAATGTGCTTCATGGGGAAAGGTCTTATAATGTAATATGGGAAAAATGACATTAGAGATACTGAAATGCCTTATAGAGAAGCATACACCATTATGTCCTTGTCATAAATTTGCAAACCATTACTTTTCCCCAAAAACGATTTTCAAATTATATTTAGAAAACAGTGCACATGTGGAAATTACTTAAAATGTCAATAATTCAAAATTTGTGATTCCTTAAATGCAATGTATCAAAAAAAAATATGTAAAAAATGATATTAAGGATTTGGAAACTACCACCAACTTCTAGTTTGTGGTAATTTGCGAATTCTTTTCAAAAAGCATTTTTTTTAAAAAAAAAAAAAAGGTCCCATATGACGCCCATACATGCCATTAGGGCATGTAGATGTAACATGTGCTCCCAAATTTCTTTTTCAGGGGTGCAGCAGGGTGTTCTTGAGATACCCCTGCACGCTTGAAAAAAATCCTATTTTGTGATGAGCTAATTGCTAATCACAACTTGCAACATTAATTCCTATGAGCCTCCTAGCCTATGGAAATGAATGGGTAATTTGCAATTAGCAATTTGCTCATTGCAAATTAGGAATAGTAAAGAATCGCTATTTATTCCTTAAAATTTGCTATTTATAATATGTAAAATATTTTGATGATACATATGGCAGTTCATCTGTAACAAGATAAGAAGCTTAGGGATAGATTTATGATGAGTGGCGCATCCCCAGGGATGTGACAGTCATCCTGCGCCACTGTTCCGCCACCCATGGTGTGCTGCATTTACAATGCGGCGCAGCATGGGGCAAAAAAGGCACAGATGCGTGACGCATCTGTGCTGTAAAGGTGGCACATTGCTGGAGTTGTATCGTAAGTGCGATGCAGCTCCAGCAAGGATCAGGGGTGCCCCATCTATACAATGCTGCGTCAAGACCTATGCCAGCTTCAAGCAGGCGCAGGGTTTTGAAGCAGCTTTCTCCTATCTGATTGTAAATGCGGCACACCATGGGTGGTAAAGCAGTGGTGCACATTAACTGGTGCATGCCTGGGGATGTGCCATTTAATATAAATCTGCACTTTAACATTTGAGTATGTGCAGGGGACACAGAGTCGTTGAGGCTTATCCAAGGTTAAGAACAGATGAGTCCTGTTCAGTGAAAAATTAGACATAGGCTTCACCTGCTCAGCATCGCTGGACATGGCTAAATAATAGCTGCAAAATGTTACTCTTGTTAAATAATTTTACTATTATAATCTGTGAGATTTGTCTCTTACTCTGCAACATCTCATTGTTGTTGTCTTTCTTTAAAGATAAAGACAACCTCAACATGAGCGACAATCTGCAATCAGTTGATTTTGACCTCATCATTGAACTTGTAATTGAAACATCAGTGGATGTTGATCCATTGGATGATTTAAATCCTGAGGATGAAGAAGAGCGTGATGAGGATGCAGATTTGTCCGAATTATATGATATAGGATGGAAAGCTGACCTGCTTGAGCCTTTGGAATTATAAACATTTATTTTTAAAATTTATAATCAATAAAAAGTAAAAAGGTAAACCGTTTAATTTAAAAATAAAGACACCTTCAAAAACAGGTTATGTGTAGTGTCTTCAATAAAATATTAAAATATGCTCATAAAATTAGATCAGATTCACATATAAAATAGCATAGGTAACATAAATATAAATCTCATTTCTTTTCTGCTATTTCTGTATTGTAAATTTGCAAGGACTAAAAAATCTTCTATTTAAAATGTCAAGTAGTGTGTTATGTTTTTGATCACTATTACTGATTTACTGTTTGATAATAATGTTTAATAACATTTTTATTATATTTTTCCTCAGATTCAACTATGCCTACAAAAATAAGAGAGATGAAGGCTGCAAAACGTCAAAGACAGCAGGAGAAAAAAAAAATGCAGCAGTCCTCTAACAAAAAGATTTCTCAAGCGATGAAGAAAGCACCGGGTAAGAGCTCTAAATATTTCATAAGAAATATTTATAATAAAAAAAATATTAGTACAGAAAATGTTTCAATCCATAACAACACAAGTAAATCAAATGGAAAGAAAAGGACAAATGAAAATGTTACTGCTAGAGCAAGAGATAAATCTGTGCATGATAGTAGAAGGAAACAACAGTTTACGGAGATTCGTAAACGAATGTTCCGTAACAGGATAATTGGCAATTTGTTAAAAAATATTAAGAAAGGTCAACAGAAATTAGTTTTTTATAGGAGAAAAAAAAAAGTTGAGAAAGTTATTGATCAGGCTTTTGAAATTAAACGTAAGTTATTTATTTTGATAATCAATAGAATTAGGAAGCTAAACAAGGCAATTTTTGATTTCAAAAGAAATAGTAGATGGAAGAGAATAGTTAATCGTAGTAATTTTTGTGAAGTTTTTTCTGGAGAATGGATACATAGTTCAAGCTGTGAGGCATTTTTTAATGAAGAGAGTTATTTCCAGGATAATGATTTGGTGCATGCAGTTGACATCAGTGGTCGTGCTTATGAAGTGAAAGATGGTTGTCCAGTTGAAAAAGAAAAACTTGTGACAACAGAGGCAGAAGAGTTGTTAGGTAATGAGGTTTTAGGAAGACGTGGTAAGGGTCCTGTGTACACCTGGAAGTGTAGTAGTATTTGCAGTGTGCGACAGGATTCCATCAATTTGCTTTGTGATTTTGTACGGTCATTTAACAAGAAAAGTTTGAAGCAGAAAATAAGGTTGTTGCAAGAATTAGATCCTTGCAGAGTGAGAGAAGTGACAGGTTTGCATGGTCATTCACTGGCTTGTCTTTCCAGGAGAGTATGCCAGAGTGTTTTTCATCATTTCAGGATGCTAGCAGTGCATCATAACAAAGTGAGGAAGTTAGTTAGACTGTTGTATTATGCTAAGAGTCCAGCAATTATGCTGAAACAATTATGCGCTGCTCTTTTGCATGGTTCTGAAATAGATGTGAAGAATATATGTGAAGAAATTGAGTTTTGTTACTTTGGAAGTAAAGAGGAGAATGTTGAAATTGAGCAAGAAGTAGAGGGTCATTTGGAAGATAGTGTACAGGTTTCCAGTACAGATAATTTCCAGAGGGAAATTGCGACGTTTGACATGAAATCAAGTGAGAGGCCTAATTTCACTTGTGTGTGTTGTAGACGCACTTATTATAAGAATCAGACTAAGTTAGTGGATTTATATGCAAAAAGTGAAAGGGAAAATAATAGTGAATGGAAGGATTTTGCAACATACTTGATGGTAGAAAATTGTTTTGATTTGGGATTGGATCAACGTGTGTGTACTTATTGTTGTAACAAATTAAAACAAAACCAGATGCCTGCTAGAGCAGTTCATAATAATCTGGAATTGGTTGAGATTCCTTCTGAATTGAAGGATTTAAATACTTATGAATCTATTTTGATTCAAAGTATCCATCCCTTTCAGGCTATTGTAAGAATGGAGCCAAAGACAGGGAAATTGCCTCCATCAGATTTACAGAGAGGATTAAAGGGAAGAGTTGTTTATTTGCCTCTAGATTTGAAGAAAAACATTAACACAATTGGAGTAGAAAAAGTGGAAGAGGAACCTCTGGTTATCTTAGTTAATGGGGTTCCGACAAAGAATAAGAAAATATGGCAAGATTTAGTAGATGTTAGGAAAGTTAAAAAGGCAACATTGTATTTGAAAAAAAATAATAAATACTATAAGAATGTATATGTTGCAGAAGAGGAAGTAAGTGAGGAAGAGGATAGTGATTTGTGTGCTGGTCAAATTGAGAAAGTAGAACCCTCTACTAGTGAGGAAATATATGAACATTATAGTGTTCATCCTTTGCATTCAAAGGAAGTCATGGGGAATGCTATTGAGTTGTTTCAAATGAAACAAGCCAAAGGGAGTCCCATTAGTGTTTGGGAGGAAAGTTTGGAAGCTCGGTGTTTCCCACAGCTTTTTCCAACAGGTCAGGGAGGAAGATATGATGAGCGACCTCATCAAATTCCTGCTTCTGAATACCGGACTTTGCGATTGTATGCAGGAGATGCTAGGTTTCGACAATGCATTCCTTATTTGTTTCATCTCCTGTTTGAAAGCGATCTGTCTGGACTGTCATATGCAGTGAACCACATCTTGAAAAGTGGTATACACATGCAAAACATCTCGGCAAGTGATTTTATGGATAAAGTGAATGTCCAAGATAGTATTTTGGAATCTCACCTGATTAATCTCATGGCGTGTCAGCGTGGTACTAATGAGTACTGGTACCGTCGTCATGGTGATTTAAAATGTATGCTGAGGAACTTAGGTACTCCCACATGGTTCCTCACTCTGAGTTGTGCCGAGTATGGCTGGGAAGACTTACTTCAATTTCTACGAGAGGCAAATGCTAACGTAGAAAACATCGAATTCAAGACACCCGGAGAACTGTGCTCTTTGGATCCAGTCAATGTATGTAGGTACTTCAATCATAGATTTGAAGCTATGATGTCTTTCATCATGAATAAGAAGAATCCACCTCTTGGAGAGGTGTTGGATTTCTTCTGGAGAAAGGAGTACCAAGCAAGAGGAGCTCCTCATATACATATGTTGCTGTGGATCAAGGATGCACCTAAATTTGGAACGGATCCAGAAGACTCAGTGATGAGTTTCATCCAACAGTATTCTACGTGTGCTGTTCCAAACGCAAAGGAGAAGAAAAGCCTAAGAGAAAAAGTTCTGCGTTTCCAAAGCCATCGATGTGGAAAGTACTGCCGTCGTAAATTCCGAAACAAAGACAAGTTCTACACCAAATGTCGTTTCGGCTTCCCACGACCGGTGATTTCTAAAGGAAGAGTAAACAGTTTGATGTCTTCGCTGCGACATAATGTGATGAAGAAATCACCTAAAAACACTTACAATTTGAAGAGGAACGAAGAGTCCAAGTATATCAACGACTACAACCCGGTGATTTTGTCCATGTGGAATGCTAACATGGATATACAGTTTGTGGCTGATAACTGTATGGCTGTGGCTCGGTATGTGACGTCGTATATCACCAAAAAAGAGAAGACAGAATTGAAGGATATGTGGGAGGACATTTCCCATGAAAAGAGCCTCAGCAAGAAGTTGTACAGTTTCAGTCTGAAGATGTTGTCGCATCGAGAAATCGGAGCGTACGAATGTTCTGACCGGTTGTCTTCAGCAAGTCTCTATGCCAAGTCCAGGAGTATCGTTTGGGCGAGTCTTGGTCTTGCTGCAACGCGTAATCGAGTTCTCAAACCTGTGCGGGAAATTGAGTATTTGGCGGAAAAGGAGCCAAACAGTACCGACATTTTGAAGACAAACATGTTGGATACATATTATCCAAATCGAAGCAGTCACCTAGAGAATGTTTGTCTGTATGAGGTTCTGCAAAATTACATGTTCAAGAGGAACATCAAAGAAGATACTGAGAAAGGAGTGTATGCTGTAATAGGAAGTGAGGGATGTCTGGTCAAGCAAAGAAAATGCCACTTGATAAACCATCGAAAATTGAGTGGCGAATCTCCTGAAAAAAAGGAGTTTTTCTATTTAGCACTTTTGCAACTTTTCAAGCCTTGGCGTGCAGAAGAGGAACTGCTTGGAGATTTCCTCTGTTACGAAGACTCTTTCAATGCCGCCAAGGAGACCATAGAATGTCCTGCTTTTCCCAAATATGTAGAAATGTTGAATGCGGAAATTGAGCAGGAAGCAACGATTGCAGCCGAGATTGCCAGAGACAGTTCTCAGGACAGTCAGAGTTCTGCTTCATTGAGTCAGGATCCACTAGGAGGACCTCTTATTGAAAATGAAGCTGCCACTGCTATGAATGAGGTGGAAAAAGCCATGGCACATGCTCAAGAGGATGCGGTTAACTTAGAAGAGTTGGAAAGGCAACTCAACGTTGAGCAGAGGAAAATATATGACGAAGTTACCATGCAAATTGATCATGGATTAAGTCATGATAAGAAAGAATGCTCATGTACGTCGTTGAAGCCTGTCCGACTGTACGTGAGTGGAGAAGCGGGAACTGGAAAAAGTTTCCTCATTAAAGCAATTTCATGCTATTTGCAGGAAAGGACAGAGTCATCACTGTCTTGTGTTGTCACTGCTCCAACTGGACTGGCAGCACATAATATTAAAGGGATTACTTTACATCGTTTACTGATGCTGCCAGTGGAGCATGACAACAAATTAGAATATCACAAGCTATCTGGAGATGCTTGTTTTGAAGTTTCAAGAATCTTGAGGAAAATGAAACTTCTTATCATTGACGAAGTAAGCATGGTTTCCAATGTCATGCTTGCCTTTGTACATTTGAGGATGCAAGAAGTTCTCAAAACAGAGTATGATGTGTTATTCGGTGGCAAACACATCATTGTTTTTGGAGATCTTCTGCAGCTGACACCAGTGAAAGGGCAACCTGTGTTCAAAATGCTCACGCATGAAGATACCAGGAAGTGCCTAGGCAGCATTGGCAACGTCAATATATGGTTAAACTTCAATTATGCTGAACTGCATGAAAATATGCGTCAGGCAAAGGATGAAGTTTACAAGACTATTCTACAAGATGTTAGAATTGGAAAAGTGACCGAGCATGGGAAAGAAGCTTTACATGCACGATTACTGTCAAATTTATATCCAGAACAAGATGTTGTGCCTGAGAATATTTTTCAGAAAATTACTGATAAGAAATCTGGAATATGTTTGATGCCAACTCTTGCAGAATGTGCAAAATTTAACAACAAAATGTTGCATTTAGAAAAGCAAGAGATTGTGAAAGTGGAAGCTATTGATAGAGTAGAGCATATGGGATCAACAATTATTTTGTCTGAGAATCTGAAAACAAAATTGGATTCATTAGAGAAGAGTATATCTAAAACTGCAGGTTTTGAAAAGACTCTGAATGTGTGCTTGAACTGCCGTATAATTTTAAGAAGGAATTTACATGTTGAAAGAGGTCTGGTAAATGGATCAATGGGTAATGTTGTTGATTTTGTGAAATACAGAAATAGAGATGGAATTGAATTTTTAAAAATTAAATTTGATGGCATTGAGGAAGTACAGCTAATTGCTCGTTGTTCTGCTAGATTTTTGCTTGTAAAAGACTTATATGTTCGCCGTAAGCAGTTCCCTGTTTGCTTGGCATATGCGGTGACAATTCATAAATCGCAAGGTTTAAGTGTAGACACTGCATTGGTGAATATTGGCAGTTCTGTGTTCAAGGAGGGTATGGCATATGTGGCATTGTCACGAGTTAGAACTTTATCGGGATTGTACTTGATTGACTGTGATGTCAGAAACATTTGTGCAGATCTAGATTGTGTTAAGGAATACAATAGGTTAAGAAGAGAGTATGCGCCACATTTGCCTCAGTTTCCTTTGTTTGAGAAACGTCTGGTAGGCCGGAAACGAAGAAATGAGAACAATACTGGGCAGGTTGTAGCAAAAAGAAAAAAAGTGAATAAACCTAAAATTACAAGCAGAAACAAAGAGGATTCTGTTGAAGATGTTGTTGGTTTTCAGTTTGAAAACAGTTCTGGTGTCAACTGCTATGCTAATGTAGTAATGAATGTTTTGTTTTCTCTAAAAAATGTAAAAGAAGAGATTGTGGTCAATTCTGATCAAAGATTTTGCAGTTTGTTAAATTCTGTGTTAGAGAAATGTACCACTGATAGAAGAAACATAGAAAGTGTGTCTGAAATTAGAAATCTGTTAGATAGATGTTCAGGCCAAACACAATTCTCTCAAAATATTCAGCAAGATTGTCAGGAGTTTTTAATGTATATGCTTCATGTATTACATGCTGAAGGTGTAGATGTAGATCAGCTGTTTGGGCTTTCTTATCAATGGCAGCATGACTGCGAGAACTGTATGGTATCAAGTACTACTAGTGTAGACTCAGAAAGATTTGTATATTTAACTTTGCCAGACAGTAAATCAGTCTCCTTTAATAAGCTAGTAAAAGCTGCTAATCACAACATGGAGTGTAGCCAATGTAAATCTGAAATGATGTCCACATTATTTATACGAACATATGGCCAGTACATCATTTTAATGTTCCAACGATGTAGGCCTGATGGAACAAAATTGACAACTTTAATAAAAAATTTTGTAGCTTCGCAGTTGTCAATATCAGGAAGGACTTTTGTAACTACAGCAATTATATATCATGACGGCCCTTCAATATCATCAGGACATTACACAGCTTATTTAAAGTCTAGAAATGGCTGGTCATTCTGTAATGATTCTGTTGTAATTTTCAAAAAAAAATTGCCGTATGACCTTAAAAACTCTTACCTGGTGTTTTTAAAACCAAAATTTTAGGAAAATAATCTCGGGATATGATCTGTGGAATTTCAAGAAGTTCTAATGGCTCCTACACAATTTGGCCTTGAGGATAAGTGTAGTTCAGAGACATAACTTCTAATCATAGGATTGGACATCATGGACATGTATGTGCAGTTTAAATGAATTCAGAAAAACTGTTTCTTTTCATAAGCTAATTAAAGCAGCCAATCAAAACATGGAGTAGAGGGAATGTAAGTCTGCAATGCTGTCTACTGTTTTACATTACTTTGTGATTAAAAGTGATGTAGAGAATTAAATAATTGTAGTACTCATAGAGGTAGTGTAAGTCTGCTTCATATTAAGCAGTATCAGTGTCATACGAAATGTAGAACATGACTGAGCAAGAAGGGGAAGATATTACTATTCCAGGATTGTGAAAATGATCTTCAACATTTTAATTCTGAAAGTTGCGGGAATGCCAAATGATGGGATTGGTTAACAAGAAATCCAAGAGTTATACATGGCTCTGACAAAATTTGGCCTTGTGGAATCTTGTGGTAGAGAGCAAGAAGTCATTTATTGTATGTAACATGTTTTTAAAAACGATGGAGATTTTCTTTCAGAAACTGGTGGGCTGAAAGTAATAACAGCACAAAAGAGTATAAGCTATTCATAGGACATCCTTGGACGTCATGGAAAGTAAGTTAACTTTAAGGAGTTCTGATTTTTGATTTCTGATCTTGTATGGGTTTTTTAAACACAATCATTTTGATTGTGTTTTTTTTTCCCCGCTGTTACATGATGAATACCTTCAAGTCACTGTTTTTAGTGAATTTTGATACATTCTGAGAACAGCAAAAATAAACCATTTAACATGTATAATTAATTCTGTAATGTTTCCATTTATGATGTATATGTAGAACTGTGTAGAAGGCATGGAGAAGGTGAGGCTTCTGTAAGTGTCAAAGTTGTTGCATGCAGTGCTGCACTTCTGCGTATTCTTTGATATGCTAGACTACATCTGCACAATGAGATACCTAAGCAAAGGAAACAGAAGTGATGTGATTGTGAAATGAGCAAAATAAATTGCATGTATTTCAATTACATCACCTGTGTTTCCTATCATTACGAATCACATTGTGCAGATCAAGTTTAGGTCTGTCCAGGGAAACATAGGAGGTTTGGACTTTGTTGAAGATTGCAGTGGACATGACTCACTTCATTGGTAGACCTTCACATGTATTATGTCTTCTATTCTCTTCAACAACTTGAAATTTCATCTGCAACCCTGAGTAGGCCTCACCTGAAACAAAACTCTGGATAGTAGACATCTTATTGGCATCCTGAAGCAATTATTTTAAATTTTAGTGTCTTGCGACACTTTTCTGAGAGAACAGCAATGCAAAAGATGCACTATGTTTTAAGATAGGCCTCACTTCATCTGCATCAAGATAGTGTTACTTTAAAATGTATATCTTTAGGACTGTGTAGCTTCTGTAAGTGTCAAAGTTATTGAAAAACTGTTTGTCCTTCAATCTTTGCCCTTGTCTTTTGTAATTTTTCAATACATGTTTTTATATTTTTCAAATGTTTGTTCTCTCTTTCACAGATTGAAAGTATAAAAATAAAAAGTGAGGAATTTAACGACAATTATAAGGTAAGTATTTTGTACTCTTTTCGTTACATTTCTATCACATTGAACTACTATTAGTTCCACTGCTTCATTTCTTTAATCCTCAGTTTCCTGCCTTTGCTACTTCCCTCATTCCTTTCTCTATTACCTACTTACTCAACTCCTTCCATTTTTTTTCTCAGTCCCTCTCTTTTCATAGTTCCTCACTCTTGTTCACTCACTCCGTCTCTATTACTCTTAGTGTCTTTGACTGATCACTGTATCACTATTTGTTCATAATGCTTTCTCTGTGTAGTTGAAGCACACTAAGGGGCATATTATGAATGCAGCCAATAAAATTATTGCTCTTTTTATTGGCAGAAAACTGGTGCAAAAGCGGCTTTAGCGGCAGTTTTCTGCCGCAAAAGCAGCTTTAGCGACACATTTCTGCCTATAAAAGCTGCAAAACTTTTATTGCCTATGTTGATAATATGCCCCTATGTTATTTACATTAGGGCTATATTGTCCAGTATAACAATCAAAATTGCTCTCCAAAGACACCAGGCAAAGCAGACGCTCCCTCAAACAGATCACCAAGCGCAATTTACCCTACTTACAATCTAGCCTGTTCTCTGTCGAGACTTTAGCAATCTTTAGAGCACAAGATAAGATTTTTTTACATGGAAGAGCCATACGTATTGCAATTCTACTTAAGAAACAAGCATTGGCATAGACAATAGGTCTCGCCTTTGGGACCTTATACGTGTTTAGCCATGCAACAGTTGATGTTGCTGCACCAAGGATATTATGCTGCATAACTAAAGACTTAGAAGGTCCAAAAGTCGATACCTATTGGCTATGCCAATGCTTGTTTTTCTTTCACTTCGTTATCTATTTTGTTTTTCACAATTATACCATCTTCTGTCTGTTTTTTGGTAAATAGATCTATTAAATAGTATCTCTTCTTTACTACCTATAGCTGTCTTTCTTGAAACATCACTCTCTGTTTACTTTCCTTATACTTACTCTTTTTTTTAAAAAAGTTTTTTTTTTGGTTAGCTCCCGGTACGCGTACCGGGAAGCTAAACCGGAAGCGAACCAAAAGAAATAGAGCTTGCCAGAGTGCTAAACATTCTAGCAATTTTTTGGGAAAGGGAAGGTAGTTCTGAAAAGAACTTTTTTTTTTATATTTTTGTTGTTTTATATTTTTTTTGTATTTTTTGAACATTTTTTGTTTTTTTTGTATTTTTTGAACGATTTTATATTTTTTTTGGGTTTTTTTGGGGGGGGGGGAACAACAAAAAACAGGCGTTGAAAAGGGCTCAACAGGAGCAAAAAAAAATTACTGGGGGCGGTTAGGGCAATTATGATTGTCATAAGCCAGGTTGATGGCATTAATACTCATGTTACCACATGATATCAACGCACCACAGTGCATACAAGTATGTTTCATGTGCCCAAAATTCTCTTGGATGTTTGGCACAGTTTCCCGTGCCTCTGCTGGTGTCAATGATATTGACGATGTTGACCTGGCCACAGGAGTTGCTGTTGGGTTTTGTTCCATATCCCGTATTTCCGCCCGGCTGTAATTAAGTGGATGCTTCCTGGTCATGTGCCGATGCATGGTATAGTTCCCATAGCTATACTTTTTATCAGTCCCTCTTGATAATTTCTCTTTGCAGATGAGGCAGGTCACATACCTCGCATTCACTTTCTTTTGCCCTGGAGGGATTGAATAAAACTGCCAGATGAAACTGGCTTTCCTATGGGAAACCCGGGGCACCTCTTCCAAGAACTGTGGTTCTTCTCCCTCCTCTTCCTCCATTTCTTCCTCTTCCTCCTCAGTGTTGGTGATGACCTGGGGAGGTGGTCCTCTCTTCCCATGAGGAGGTGGAGGTGGTGGTGGGGGTGCACCAGCTGAAGCAAGTACTGAAGCCATTGCTCTACTATGAATAAAGGTCTTCCTCTCACAATGATGAAAGTCAGAGTGAGGAAAGAAGGAGGGGTTTTCATCATTTGGGAAAAACAATAGTTCTCAACCAATGAAAAGTGTTATTTTTAGGTCACCTGACCTAGCCTTCCATAATTATGAAACTAAAAGTGAAATGAACCAATGAAAAGCTTTATTAACAAGTCACATGACTCTAACTTTCATGTTACGCGCTGCGGAACGCTCCCCGGTTAGCTTCCGGTTCGCTGCGCTTCGCGCCTCGGTCCGTGCCCGGGGACACTTCCGGGTGCGCTAACGCAGTACGTCACAAGACGCATTTCGCGGCAACGCGATACGTCGCGCTTTCGCGCCGCGGATCGCTTCCGGGGAGTTGCGTTTCGCGCCTCGGTCCGCGCCCCGGGGCACTTCCGGGTGCGCTAACGCAGTACGTCATAAGACGCATTACGCGGCAACGCGATACCGTAACTATGTTGATTTGTTACCGGTTCGCGGACCGGATCGCGGAATCGAATTGAGCTAACGGGAAGCTTCCTGGTTGGCGGACCGGGAGCGAAACAAAAAAAATATTAAAAAAAAATTATTAATAAACATATAAAATATATTTTTGGATTTAAAGAAGAATACATTTTACAGCTGTAGATATTAGCTTTTAAAAAACCAATGAAATTCACTGAAAAAACCATAGGTTATAGACCATATATAGTTAGGAATTAGCATTTACAAAACCTTGAAAATTCACTGAAAAAACCATAGGTTATAGACCATATATAGTTAGGAATTAGCATTTAAAAAACCTTATTTTACTCACACAAAACCATTGAAATTCCATATATAGTTAGTTGCACTAACTATATATCGCGCACCCGCAATCCACTGCTGATCATGTCACATATTACATCATTCATGACATGGTCAGTGACATCACTGATGACATCACTGATGACATCTCAAATGACATCACTGATGACATCACTGATGACATCTCAAATGACATCACTGATTACATCACTGATGACATCTCATTTGACATTACTGATCACATCACTGATGACATCATTCATGTGATAATACGATGAACCTCTTCAGACTCTAATATAACCTTAGATACACTCAGTGTAAACAGACACTCATAGACTGTCACTCATCCATGAAGTTACACACACACCTAGTCAGTCATGCAAACAATCAATCACACCTCCATTTCCTTAACTATACAGTTAAACACACCTTACTTATTCAAACATATACTAAAACATATTTACTCACTTATACAATCCTGGATACAAGTTCACAATGATCCATACAGCCACTCACACATTCACTGGCTCTTAAGCACAGTTATTTATATATGTCAACTCTCACATGTACTGTATTTTACATATGTACTTACTTTGACATGTAGCACTGAGATATCTATTCACTCACCAATACAGTCATGCACACAGTCAACCGCCCATACAGCTGTTTCCACATGCACTTTTGAACCCATACATCTATGCAGAGAGTCATACACCTCCCAGCCACCCATACACACTCTCAGTCTCCCATACAAATACTTGGGCAACCAATCAATAACCCATATAGTTAATCATATAGCTACTGATCAACACATGCAGCAGTTTACAGAACAACAGACATAATGATGCACAAATTAAGACAGTTTAGTCACTAACCCATGCACTCAGTGAGACACATTTAATCACTCACTCATACAGTCAGTCACGCACCTACTAAATCCTTTGTTCAGACACTTCTACATCCACTCATTCTTCAATATGTAAGACATATTTTAACTTTACAGAAACATACAGTCACTGGATGTTGTCATCAGTGATGTCATCAGTGATGTCATTTGAGATGTCATCAGTGATGTCATCAGTGATGTCATTTGAGATGTCATCAGTGATGTCATCAGTGATGTCACTGACCATGTCATGAATGATGTAATATGTGACATGATCAGCAGTGGATTGCGGGTGCGCGATATATAGTTAGTGCAACTAACTATATATGGAATTTCAATGGTTTTGTGTGAGTAAAATAAGGTTTTTTAAATGCTAATTCCTAACTATATATGGTCTATAACCTATGGTTTTTTCAGTGAATATATATATATATATATATATATATATATATATGTATATTGCTCAAATCCAAGTATTGCACTTGACGCGCACAAAGGAAACCGCACTCCGGGCAGCTTGAAATGCAAGTTCGTTTTATTTTACAGCAACAGACGCGTTTCGGCGGAAGTGCCTTTTTCGATGTTACCGGCACTAGTGTGAGACACCATGTTATATTTGCATTTCCATAGTCAAAATTAAGGAAGGACTCGCGTTCCACTTCTAACGTGGGCGCCATTTTGTAACATGTTAATATATGTACATTATTTACAATATATCATCTAAAAGGGTGTTTCATGATTCATTATTTCATTAAATAACGTTTATGAATCAGTGATAAGCAGCAATGGTTATCTACATCATTTTGTGCCATTTGTTACTATATTTCACCATAGATGAAAACCTTGTTAATAGAGCCATGGATCGGCTAGTATCCTTCCATATTCATCCCAATCACACCATGGGTTAGGATAAATTACACACTAATCATGAACCTTGGGAATGCATGAACGTATTGCTGTATAATTATACAAAAATTCATCTAGGTGCATGTCAAAAACAAGGCAAACAACAAAATATCAAATATCCAATATTGGTACATTCATAAGTTACTCAATTCATTGCTACTATATACAAATCAGAACTCTTATGACCCCTAGGAAATGAACCTAAGAGCAATAATTCAGTCGTCTAAGGCAATCTGGTCCAAATCTATCTTTGGATATCGCGTTTTTTTGCTTCATAATTCCATCATGAAACGTGGTATAAAACCAATGATGAAAGTTCAAAATCTGATATCCAATGTCCAGAGCCCCTATACAGTGATTTTACCTCAGTTTGCAGCCTATGTGGGCTGCCAGTTCCTCCCCACAGTTTAAACCATACGGGTGTTTGGTGTGCAGGTCGATGATGTAGCGTGATTCTAACCTGCGCAACTTCTTCAGTCTATCACCACCCCTTGGGATTTGTGCTACAGTGTCCAAACCAAAATATTGTAGCTGGTTACGGTCTTTACTGTGTTTATCTGCAAAATGGCGTGCAACAGGATATGCCTGATCGTTTTTATCAATGGCCCGCATATGTTCTAACACCCGCATTTTTACTGGGTTGACGGTACTTCCGATGTATCGGAGACCGCACGGGCACAACAAACAATATACAACGAAGGGTGTTGTGCAGGTGATAAACTTCATTATCTTTTTGGTGTTAATTCCTGCATCTGGTATTTTGTATGTCAACACCCTCTTGCTTTTTGCGCAGGCCTTGCACTTACTGCATGGGAAGAAGCCCATCATCTGTTTTAACCCGCTAGTTTTTCCAGGCAATTTGTCAAGATGAGTTTTGACCAGGATATCACGCAGTGATCTCGCTCTTTTAAAAGTAACCAGCGGTTGAGGTGGAACGTCCATACCAATCATAGTATCTGCTAGGAGGATGGGCCAGTTTTTTCGTAGCATTTTCTTGAGATAACTTGCCTCAGCTGAGTAGGGGGTTACCATCCGGAATTTACCCACCTCATCTGGGGCCCTCTTTCTGCCAGTGAGCAATTGCTTTCTGTGTACACCTCTCACTTTATGTAATGTGGTGTCAAGGGTAGCTGAATCATATCCCCTGACTCTAAATCTTGCAATGCTTGCAGCTGCAGCTTTTTCAAATTTGTAGTCTGTTGAACAGTTTCTTCTCAGCCTAAGCAATTCCCCGTAGGGAATGCTTCGGATGAGTTTAGATGGATGGCTGCTGCTGGCAAAGAGTATTGAGTTGCCTGCCGTTACTTTGCGGAAAAGGGTGGTTTGTAAGGTATTCTCCTCAACATAGATCCTCAGGTCCAGGTAGTCCACTGCCACTGGACTAACTGTACCCGAGAATCTAAGATTGACTTGGTTGTTGTTGAGGAGATCGACATATCGATTGTCTGACTCTGTGTTTCCCTGCCAGATGATGAATAAATCATCGATATATCGATACCACTTTATGACCTTTCCTGAGTTGAATTCACTGTGGTATGTTCTGGGCACCCGCTCCTCCCACCAGCCAACGAACAAGTTCGCATAGCTGGGGGCAAAGCAGGTGCCCATCGCCGTCCCAGTGAGTTGCCTGTAGTATTCGTCTCCGAATAGAAAGATGTTATGGCTTAAGCAAAACTCGATATACTCAATGAGCATGGTGGTGTGTGCTGAGTACCTCAACTGTCGTCTTTCTAAAAAAGACATTACCGCTGTTATACCATCCTCATGCCTTATGCATGTATATAGACTGGCAATTTTTAAAAGCATAAGTTGATAACTAGGGTCCCATTCGATGTTCTTCATGTAAGAGTCAAGTTGAAGTACCCATGTAGATAAAAAGTGATAGATGAACATAGACAAATGCTCGGTCAATCCATTAATAGAAGAAACAATGGGCCTGCCAGATGGATGTTTATCGTCTTTATGCAGTTTGGGTATGTGATAGAAGGTTGGTGTTACTGGATTCGAACTTCGTAAAAACAAATGTTCTTCCGGACCTAACGTGTTTTTACTATACCACTTAGCAATCAAATTGTCATACTCCAAGATGCTGGTCTGATACTCCTTGGCTGTAATTTTCAAGTAACAGTCTGTATTCAATTGACGAAATGCTTCCTCACAATATGCCTCCCTTGTTTGTAGTACTACATTACCCCCCTTGTCTGAGGGTTTTATGACAATCTTATGGTCTTGTACTAGTTGCTGTAATGCTTGTTTCTCTGTTTTCGTTAGATTGCCCAAGTATAGATGGTGTTTGGGTCTCCTTCTGAACTTGAGGAGGTTATTGGTCATCGCATCAGAAAAAATGTCAATAGCATCAGGTGGCATTTGTGGATTAAACAGAGACTTAGGTTTGAATGGGCTCTCCTCTCTGTCCTGTTCCACAGCTACATTTGCCGCTCTAGTTGAAAAGTCTGGAATTCCGTGCACTGGTTCACCATCAGTTTCGGATCTCAATTCCTCCAGGCACTCCATTGCAGGCAGATCTCTCCCAGTGAGGGCGTCAGTTGCAGTCATCCGCATGGTATTCCCCTTACGTTCTTTCAGATGTGTTCTGTTTTTGAAATATTTGTGGAGCTTCAGCTTCCGCACAAAGCTAAATAGGTCTATGCGTGCTTGCGTATACTCTAATCGATTGCTGGGACAGAATGTTAATCCCATTGTGAGTATCTTGTGTTCCACTTCAGTAAGGGTCCTTTCCGTGAGGTTGACTACTGTCAAATTTGACGCCATTATTGCCTGTTCATGTTCTTCTTGTGATTCGCCCAGCTTCGAGTTCGGCCCCTTCCTTTGCCTGCCTCCCCTGCCTCTACGGGTTTTTCTGCACCTCCTTCCGGGGGTTTGTTTTTGCCCCCCAGGAGCCACGACTGTCGGATAATCTTGAATTCCTCGTGAAAAGGAGTAGGTGTTTTGCTCCCTTCAGCTCTTGTGCCTGACCCTTCATCACCCGACTCGTTCTCAGTGACTTCCGATTCAGAGGTTTCTACTCTGGTAGTGATTTGTTTGGATCGTTGATTTACTTCTTTTCTGGGTCCATCAAACTTGCGGGCAAAGGTGAGAACTCTTCCCTGCAAGTAATCATTTTCGTCACGTGCAAACTTTTCTTGTTTTCGTGACTTAATCTTTTGTTCATATTTAGTTAATCGTAATTTAATTTGGCCCATCATGTCATCCAAGAGTTTCTTGTCTAGATCTTCCTTAGATAAATCTCCTTCTAATTCTTTAATTTCCTGAAGGGCTTTATCTCTATCACTCCACGCATACTTGACCAGTATGCCAAGTGTTCCTCTGCAGTATTGCGCGGTATGTTCTGCCCAATCAGTTAGTAACTGTGGGTCCGGGTTCTCATAAGAAGGCACAGTGTATACCCTCAGCCCTCTGGGGACACGTTGCTCATCAATGTAATTTTGTAAGCTGGTGGCCTCCCACCATTTGCGTGTTTCTCGCTCAGAGAGACGCTCTAATTTTGTCATGATTTCAGTTACTTTGCTCTTAGGTTGTTCCTGGCTGCTGGCAGCAATGTGGGCCTGTCTTGTGTCTTGCCTTAGGAAAATGCCCTTAGCTGCTTCTCGATGCTCTTGTTCACAGAACATGGCTTGTGCCATGGTAATGTTTCTGGCTGTAAGTGGCTCTAACAGCCGTCAAAGCCACTGTGCTTGCAATTTGTAAAGCTGCCCCAAACTCTGCCGACAATACTGTTCAAATACTCATGCAACAGAGTATGTATGCAATGCGCTAGTGTGCGTGACTCACACGAAGGCGTTTTCATGCAGCTTATTTCAAACGCTGAGAATTCTTCTATATATATATATATTTTCACACAAGTTTGCCCACAATGGAAGGACTTCAACCGGCAGGTAAAGGTTCAATTCAAAGCTTTAATGGCAGCATCAAGCACCCAAGCAGTTCGAAAAGATACAGGCATCTACAATCCAAAGTCAAAGCCAGACGCGTTTCGGGTACACAGAGTCCCTTCCTCAAAGGCAGATGCTTCGTCAACAACACACCAATTTGCATGATGCTATTAAATGTTCAAAAGGACCCGCCCCAGTGGGCGTGGCAATTTGCATTGCCTACTGGTTCCTGTAGTATCGTGTTTGTTTTTCCTCAAGTGAGTTTTTGTGTTGAAACAAATTAATTAAAGTAGTTTTTTACCCATGATGGTTGATGCCAGATTCGTTCGACGTTGCATGTTACGCTTTCCAAATGCTGCCTTTGAAGTTCTCCCGCCCGCAACTGTTGATTCCCATTAGGCTCCAACACGGGACCACTAACCAGTGGTGTGCTTCCTTCCGCGGCCGGACACAGCCGCTACACATTTTCACACAAGTTTGCCCACAATGGAAGGACTTCAACCGGCAGGTAAAGGTTCAATTCAAAGCTTTAATGGCAGCATCTTGCACCCAAGCAGTTCGAAAAGATACAGGCATCTACAATCTAAAGCCAAAGCCAGACGCGTTTCGGGTACACAGAGTCCCTTCCTCAATGGCAGATGCTTCGTCAACAACACACCAATTTGCACGATGCTATTAAATGTTCAAAAGGTCCCGCCCCAGTGGGCGTGGCAATTCGCATTGCCTACTGGTTCCTGTAGTATTGTGTTTGTTTTTCCTCAAGTGAGTTTTTGTGCTGAAACAAATTATTAAAGCAGTTTTTTACCCATGTGGGTTGATGCCAGATTCGTTCGACGTTGCATGTTACGCTTTCCAAATGCTGCCTTTGAAGTTCTGCCGCCCGCAACTGTTGATTCCCATTAGGCTCCAACACGGGACCACTAACCAGTGGTGTGCTTCCTTCCGCGGCCGGACAGAGCCGCTACACATTTTCACACAAGTTTGCCCACAATGGAAGGACTTCAACCGGCAGGTAAAGGTTCAATTCAAAGCTTTAATGTCAGAATCTTGCACCCAAGCATTTCGAAAAGATACAGGCATCTACAATCCAAAGCCAAAGCCAGACGCATTTCGGGTACACAGAGTCCCTTCCTCAATGGCAGATGCTTTGTCAACAACACACCAATTTGCACGATGCTATTAAATGTTCAAAAGGTCCCGCCCCAGTGGGCGTGGCAATTCGCATTGCCTACTGGTTCCTGTAGTATCGTGTTTGTTTTTCCTTAAGTGAGTTTTTGTGTTGAAACAAATTAATTAAAGCAGTGTTTTACCCATGTGGGTTGATGCAAGATTCGTTCGACGTTGCATGTTACGCTTTCCAAATGCTGCCTTTGAAGTTCTGCCGCCCGCAACTGTTGATTCCCATTAGGCTCCAACATGGGACCACTAACCAGTGGTGTGCTTCCTCCCGCGGCCGCACAAAGCCGCTACACATTTTCACACAAGTTTGCCCACAATGGAAGGACTTCAACTGGCAGGTAAAGGTTCAATTCAAAGCTTTAATGGCGGCATCTTGCACCCAAGCAGTTCGAAAAGATACAGGCATCTACAATCCAAAGCCAAAGCCAGACGCGTTTCGGGTACACAGAGTCCCTTCCTCAATGGCAGATGCTTTGTCAACAACACACCAATTTGCACGATGCTATTAAATGTTCAAAAGGTCCCGCCCCAGTGGGCGTGGCAATTCGCATTGCCTACTGGTTCCTGTAGTATCTTGTTTGTTTTTCCTCAAGTGAGTTTTTGTGTTGAAACAAATTAATTAAAGCAGTTTTTTACCCATGTGGGTTGATGCCAGATTCGTTCGACGTTGCATGTTACGCTTTCCAAATGCTGCCTTTGAAGTTCTGCCGCTAGCAACTGTTGATTCCCATTAGGCTCCAACACGGGACCACTAACCAGTGGTGTGCTTCCTTCTGCGGCCGGACACAGCTGCTACACATTTTCACACAAGTTTGCCCACAATGGAAGGACTTCAACCAGCAGGTAAAGGTTCAATTCAAAGCTTTAATGGCAGAATCCTGCACCCAAGCAGGTCGAAAAGATACAGGCATCTACAATCCAAAGCCAAAGCCAGACGCGTTTCGGGTACACAGAGTCCCTTCCTTAAAGGGAGATGCTTCGTCAACAACACACCAATTTGCACGATGCTATTAAATGTTCAAAAGGTCCCGCCCCAGTGGGCATGGCAATTCGCATTGCCTACTGCTTCCTGTAGTATCGTGTTTGTTTTTCAACAGTTGCGGGCGGCAGAACTTCAAAGGCAGCATTTGGAAAGCGTAACATGCAACGTCGAACGAATCTGGCATCAACCCACATGGGTAAAAAACTGCTTTAATTAATTTGTTTCAACACAAAAACTGACTTGAGGAAAAACAAACAAGAGACTACAGGAAGCAGTAGGCAATGCTAATTGCCACGCCCACTGGGGCGGGACCTTTTGAACATTTAATAGCATCGTGCAAATTGGTGTGTTGTTGACGAAGCATCTGCCATTGAGGAAGGGACTCTGTGTACCCGAAACGCGTCTGGCTTTGGCTTTGGATTGTAGATGCCTATATATATAAATATTACCTACTGGCGGTCACAGTAGGTAGTTATACTCCTAACTATAACTACCTACTGGTGACCGCCATATACATATATCAGGTTATATCAGGACTTTGTTTTCAATATATATATATATATATATTCACTGAAAAAACCATAGGTTATAGACCATATATAGTAAGGAATTAGCATTTACAAAACCTTGAAAATTCACTGAAAAAACCATAGGTTATAGACCATATATAGTTAGGAATTAGCATTTATAAAACCTTATTTTACTGACACAAAACCATTGAAATTCGCATATATAGTTAGTTGCACTAACTATATATTTCGCACACCCGCAATCCACTGCTGATGATGTCACATATTACATCATTCATGACATGGTCAGTGACATCACTGATGACATCACTGATGACATCTCAAATGACATCACTGATGACATCACTGATATCAACATCCAGTGTATGTATGTTTCTGTAAAGTTTAAATATGTCTTACATATTGAAGAATGAGTGGATGTATAAGTGTCTGGATGAAGGATTTAGTAGGTGCATGACTGACTGTATGAGTGAGTGATTAAATGTGTCTCACTGAGTGCATGGGTTAGTGACTAAACTGTCTTAATTTGTGCATCATTATGTCTGTTGTTTTGTAAACTGCTGCATGTGTTGATCAGTAGCTATATGAGTAACTATATGGGTTATTGATTGGTTGCCCAAGTATTTGTATGGGAGACTGAGTGTGTGTGTGGGTGGTTGGGAGGTGTATGACTCTGTGCATAGATGTGTGAGCAGTTGATTCACTAGATGTATGGGTTCAAAAGTGCATGTGGAAACAGCTGCATGGGCCGTTGACTGTGTGCATGAGTGTATTGGTGAGTGAATGGATATCTCAGTGCTACATGTCAAAGTAAGAACATATGTAAAACACAGTATATGTGAGAGTTGACATATATAAATAACTGTGCATAAGAGCCAGTGAATGTGTGAGTGGCTGTATGGATCATTCTGAAATTGTATCAGGGATTATATAAGAGAGTAAATATGTGTTAGTATCTGTTTGAATAAGTAAGGTGTGTATAACTGTATAGTTGAGGAAATGGAGGTGTGATTGATTCTTTGCATGACTGACTAGGTGTGTGAGTAACTCCATGGATGAGTGACACTCTGTGAGTGTCTGTTTACACTGAGTGTATATAAGGTTATATTAGAGTCTGAAGAAGTTCATCGTATTATCACATGAATGATGTCATCAGTGATGTGATCAGTCATGTCAAATGAGATGTCATCAGTGATGTCATCAGTGATGTCATTTGAGATGTCATCAGTGATGTCATCGGTGATGTCACTGACCATGTCATGAATGATGTAATATGTGACATCATCAGCAGTGGATTGCGGGTGTGCGAAATATATAGTTAGTGCAACTAACTATATATGCGAATTTCAATGGTTTTGTGTCAGTAAAATAAGGTTTTATAAATGCTAATTCCTAACTATATTTGGTCTATAACCTATGGTTTTTCAGTGAATTTTCAAGGTTTTGTAAATGCTAATTCCTAACTATATATGGTCTATAACCTACGGTTTTTTCAGTGAATTTCAATGGTTTTTTAATAGCAAATATTAAAAGCTGTTAAATGTATTCTTTTTTTAAAGGAAAACTATATTTTATATGTATTTAATATAATTTTTTTATGTATATATATATATATATATATATTTTTTTTGTTTCGCTACCGGTCCGCGCACCGGGTAGCTTCCCGTTAGCTCAATTTGGTGCCGCGACCCGGTCCGCGAACCGGTATACGTTCCGTTAGCGCAACTGCCGCATTAGAAAACAACATCGTGAAGCGTCGCGTAAGCGCGACGTATCGCGTTGCCGCGTAATGCGTCTTATGACGCGCCGCGTTAGCGCACCCGGAAGTGCTCCGGAGCGCGAACCGAGGCGCGAAGTGCAGCTCCCCGGAAGCGATCCGGTGCGCGGCGTGGAGCGCGTAACGTAAGCGTAACAGGTCATGTGACTTGTTAATAAAACTTTCTATTGGTTCATTTCACTTTTGGTTTCCTAATGATGTAAGGCTAGGTCATGTGACCTAAAAATAACACTTTTCATTGGTTTAGAACATTTTTTTTTCCCAAATGATGAAAGCCCCCACCTTCTTTCCTCACTCTGACTTTCATCTTTGTGAGAGGAAGACCTGGTATTGCTTATTAAAATAATGGCATCTGTAGTAGCTGCAGCTGGTGGACCCCCACCACCACCACAACCACCTAGGAAGGAAGGACCACCTCCACAGTTCCTTCCCAACCCAGAGGAGGAAGAGGAAGAAGAAGAGGAAGTAGAGAGGAGGCAGTTCTTACGTGAAGAGCCCCGGAAATCCCACCACAAAGACAGTTTTATTTGGCAGTTTTATTCTTTTCCTCGAGGCCAAAAAAAAGTGAATGCCCGACATGTGACATGCCTCATTTGTAAAGATGTTTTATCTAGAGGTACAGACAAAAAGTATAGTTATGGTAACTATACTATGCACCATCATATGCAGAGGTGGCATCCACTGAATTACAGCGTTGCAGAGATGCGTCACCTCCAAGACAACCCACCAACTCCTGTGGCCAGTACATCGGCACAGGTAACTCTGTCGGGACCAGAGGCGAGGGAAACGGTCCCAAACATCCAACAGAATTTTGTGCACATGAAGATAGTGTGCCTTTATTGTGGTGACCTACTCTCATGTGCAAATATGAGTATCAATTTGATAAACAGAGCATTTGAAAACCACAAGTGCTCAAAACGCCCCAAAAAATAAATTTTTTTTGCTCCTGTTGAGCCCTTTCTAATGCTTGTTTTTCGTTGTTCCCCCTAAAAAAAAACTAAAAAAAATTTCAATCGTTCAAAAAATACAAAAAAAGGAAAAGAAATGTCAGAAAAATAATAAAAAAATATAAAACAACAAAAATAATTTTAAAAAAAGTTCTTTTCAGAACTACCTCCCCTTTATAAAAAATTGCTAGAATGTTTAGCACTCTGGCAACCTCTATTTCTTTTGATTCGCTTCCCGGTTCGCGCGCCGGTACGCGAACCGGAAGCGAACCAGAAAAAAAAAAAAAAAAAAAAAAGAAGAGTAAGTATAAGGGAAGGAAACAGAGAGTAATGTTAAAAGAAAGACAGCTAGAGGGAGTAACACAGAGATACTGTTTAATAGATCTATTTACCGAAGAAAAGATGGAAGAGGGTATAATTGTGAAAAACAAAATAGATAAGGAAGTGAAAGAAAAAAAAGAGAGTAGAAGAATAATAAACAAGAGTTTCTTAGAAAATGTGAGTGAATGTTCAAAATAAGAAGAAAAATAGTAAAGGATGTGGAATAAGAGGTAGGAATAGAAGAAAACAGTGAGCAAAAGTAAATAGGAATAAAACAAGATGTATGATAGTGACTAAGGTTAAAACATGTGGAATAACAGAGAGAAAAAACAGAAAGCAGAAAAGAAGAAGTGACAGAAAAGGAATGATTGAAACAGCAAAGAAATGTAAATAACATAGGGGCATATTATCAACACAGGCGATAAAATTATCGCTGCTTTTATCGGCAGAAAACTGCCGCTAAAGCCCCCTTTGCGGCAGAAAACTGCCGGTAAAGCCGCTTTTGCGGTAGTTTTCTGCCGATAAAAGCAGCGATAATTTTATCGCCTGTGTTGATAATATGCCCCTTAGTGTGCTTGAACTACAGGGAGAAAGCATAATGAACAAGTAGTGAAAGAGTGATCAGTCAGAGACAGTGAGAGTAATAGAGACGGAGTGAGTGAACAGGAGTGAGGAACTATGAGAACAGAGGGACTGAGAAAATGAGTGGAAGGAGTAGAGTAAGTAAGTAATAGAGAAAGGAATGAGGGAAGTAGCAAAGGCAGGGAAATGAGGGTTAAAGAAATGAAGCAGTGGAACTAATAGAAGTTAAATGTGATAGAAATGTAACGAAAAGAGTACAAAACATTTACCTTATAATTGTCGTTAACTTAGTCACTTGTTATTTTTATACTTTCAATCTGTGAAAGAAAGAACAAAAATTTGAAAAATATAAAAACATGTATTTAAAAATTAGAAAAGACAAGGGAAAAGATTGACAATCATCCAATTTTACAAAGAAATAAAGTTAGAGATAAACATGCAGAAAAAAAGAGAAAGAAACGGTGATAGACAGTCAGAGACAAAAAGAAATTGAAATAGAGTAAATTACTAAGAGAAAATAAAAGAAGATACTTTCAGTGACAGAAAAGAAGGATAGAAGAGAAAACTAAATTGAAGTTGTGTAAGCTACTAAAAGAAAGTGTGTAAGGTAAACTATATAAGGAAAGGGTGAATAAGGAAAAGAGAGTGAGGGAGAGAGGAGACAGAGGAAGTGAAGGAAAGAGTGTCAGATACAGACTGAGTGAGGCATCTACACAATGTGATTCATAATGTTAGGAAACACAGGTAATGTAATTAAAAAACGTTAAATTTTTTTTGCTCATTCCACAATCACATCACCTGTGTTTCCTTTGGTTAGGTATCTCATTGTGCAGATGTAGTCTAGCATATGAAAGACTACGCAGAAGGTGATCACTGTATGCAACAACATTGACACTTACAGAAGCCTCTGCTTCTCCATGCCACCTACACAGTCCTAAATATATACATTTTAAACTGACGGTATCTTGTTGCAGATGAAGTGAGGCCTATCTTGCAACATGGTGCATCTTTTGCACTGCTGCTGTGTCACAAAAGTGACGCAACGGCGGCACAAAAGAGGCGCACGGACATCATAAAACTGTCCCTAACATTTTAAATGATTGTTTCAGGATGCCGATAAGGTGTGGCCTATCCAGAGATTTGTTTGAGGTGAGGCCTACTCAGAGTTACAGATTAAATTTAGGCTTGTTGAAGAGTACAGAGGAGATAATACATGTGTAGGCCTACCAACGAAGTGAGTCATGTCCACTGCACTCTTGAACAAAGGTCAGACCTCTTCTGTGTCCGGGGACAGGCCTAAACCTCATCTGCACAATGTGATTCGTAATGTTAGGAAACACAGGTGATATAATTGAAAAACGTGCAAATATTTTTGCTCATTTAACAATCACATCACCTGTATTTCCTCAGCTTAGGTATCTCATTGTACAGATGTAGTCTAGCATATCCAAGAGTACGCAGAAGGTGAGGACTGTATGCAACAGAGCAATGTACATTACTCACCTCCCTTGACACTTACAGAAGCCTCAGTTTCTCCATGCCTCCTACACAGTTCTAAATGTATATCATAAATACAAAAAGTACAGAATTAATTATACATGTTAAATGGTTTATTTTTGCTGTTCTCAGAATATATCAAATTTCACTAAAAACAGTGACTTGAAGGTATTCATCATATAACAGCGGGGAAAAAAACACAATCAAAATGATTGTGTTTAAAAAACCCATATAACATAACCAATCAGAAATCAGAACTCCTCAAAAGTAGCTTACTTTCCATGACGTCGAAGGATGTCCTATGAACAGCTTATACTCTGTTGTGCTGTTATTATTTTCAGCCTGCCACTTTCTGAAAGAAAAGCTCAATCGTGTTGACAAATATGTTACATACAATAAATGACTTCTCGCTCTCTACCGCACTTCTCCTCAAGGCCAAATCGTGTAAGAGCCATTTATAACTCTTGGAATTCTTCTAAGCAAATCCCGTCATTTTCTTTTTCCCCAACTTTCAGAAAGAAAACGTTCAAGATCACTTTCACAATCCTGTACTAGTAATATCTCACCCTTCTTGCTCACTCATGTTCCACATTTCCTATGACACTGATACTGCTTACTATGAAGCAGACTTACACTACCTCTATGACTACTACAATTATTTAATTCTCTACATCACTTTTAATCACAAAGCAATTTAAAACAGTACATAAAATTATATCAACTCCTAGAATCATTATAGGCCAGTTACCTACCCTAAATTCTTTCTTCTGAAAACAGGAAGTAAGAATATTTTTAAATAAAAAGGCAACATTGTTTCATAGTGAAATGTGAATTATTTCCGGAACATCAGCTTTTTTTACATTTTGAATAAGATGTGTAATAAGTGGATGTTGTCAAAGGACCATCATGTCATATATTAGCTGCAGTTAGAAATGTTCTTCCTAAAATCAACGACTGTGTAGCCACAACATTTGTAATTAAAGTTGAAAACTTATTTTCATCAGGTTTATATAGTTGGAAATTTTAAATGACATTATAACCAAAAGTTTGTTCAAAATATGTCGACAGCATTGCAGACTTACATTACCTCTACTCCATGTTTTGATTGGCTGCTTGAATTAGCTTATTAAAAGAAACAGTTTTTCTGAACTCATTCAAAGTGCAGTTATTTTTCCATGACGTCAAGTGTTATGGTAAGAACACCATTTGCTTTGGGAAATACTCTGTTGTCCTTTAACTAATCCTTGCCCACCACTTTCTGTAAGAAAACCTTCTTTTTTTTCAGGAACTACTTAAAACTCAAAAATAACTTTTGACTCTGTACTACACTTATCCTCAAGGCCAAATAGTGTAGGACTCATTAGAACCTCTTGAAATTCCTCAGAGCAAATCCCGGGATTCTTTCCCTAAAATGTTGGTTGTAAAAACACCAGGTAAGAATTTTTAAGGTCAAAAGGCAATTTTTTTCTGAAAGTTAAAACAGAATCATTGCAGAATGACCAGCCGTTTCTAGACTTCAAATAAGCTGTGTAATGTCCTGATGTTGTTGAAGGACCGTCATGATATATAATTGCTGCAGTTACAAAAGTCCTTCCTGATATTGGCAACTGCGAAGCCACAAAATTTTTAATTAAAGTTGTCAATTTTGTTCCATCAGGCCTACATCGTTGGAACATTAAAATGACATACTGGCCATATGTTCGTATAAATAATGTGGACAACATTTCAGACTTACATTGGCTACACTCCATGTTGTGATCGGCTGCTTTTACTAGCTTATTAAAGGACACTGATTTACTGTCTGGCAAAGTTAAAGATATACATTTTTCTGAGTCTACACTAGTAGTACTTGATACCCTACAGTTCTCGCAGTCATGCTGCCATTGATAAGAAAGGCCAAACAGGTGATCTACATCTACACCTTCATCTTGCAATACATCAAGCATATACATTAAAAACTCCTGACAATCTTGCTGAATATTTTGAGAGAATTGCGTTTGACCTGAACATTTGTCTAACAGATTTTGAATTTCAGACACACTTTCTATTTTTGTTCTATCAGTGCTACATTTCTCTAACACAGAATTCAACAAACTGCAAAATCTTTGATCCGAATGGACCACAATCTCTTCTTTTAAAGTTTCTAGAGAAAAGACAACATTAACCACAACATTAGCATAGCAGTTGACACCAGAACTATTTTCAAATTGAAAACCAACAACATCTTCAACAGAATCCATTTTTTTTCTGCTTATAATTTCGGGTTCATCGACTTTTCGTCTTTTTGCTACAACCTCCCTACTATTGGTCACATTTCTTCGTTTCCGGCTTACCACACGTTTCTCAAACAAAGGATATTGAGGCAAATGTGGCGCATACTCTCTTCTTAACCTATTGTATTCCTTAACACAATCTAGATCCGCACAAATGTGTGTGACATCACAATCAATCTAGTACAATCCCGATAAAGTTTTGACTCGTGACAATGCCACATATGCCATACCCTCCTTGAACACAGAACTGCCAATATTCACCAATGCACTGTCTACACTTAAACCTTGCGATTTATGGATTGTCACCGCATATGCCAAGCAAACAGGAAACTGCTTACGGCGAACATATAAGTCTTTTACAAGCAAAAACCTAGCAGAGCAACGACCAATTAGCTGTACTTCCTCAATGGCATCAAATTTAATTTTTAAAAATTCAATTCCATCTCTATTTCTGTATTTCTCAAAATCAACAACATTACCCATTGATCCATTTACCAGACCTCTTTCAACATGTAAATTCCTTCTTAAAATTATACGGCAATTTAAGCACACATTCAGAGTCTTTTCAAAACCAGCAGTTTTAGATATAGTCTTCTCTAATGAATCCAATTTTGATTTCAAATTCTCAGACAAAATAATTGTTGCTCCCATATGCTCTATTCTGTCAATAGCTTCCAGTTTCACAATCTCTTGGTTTTCTAAATTCAACATTTTGTTGTTGAAGATGGCACATTCTGCAAGAGTTGGCATCAAACATATTCCAGATTTCTTCTCAGTAATTTTCCCAAAAATATTCTCAGGCACAACGTCTTCTTCTGGATACAAATTTGATAGTAATCGTGCATGTAAAGCTTCTTTCCCATGCTCAGGCACTTTTCCGATTCTAACATCTTGTAGAATATTCTTATAATCTTCATCCTTCGCTTGACGCATATTTTCACGCAGTTCAGCATAATTGAAGTTTAACCATATATTAACGTTGCCAATGCTCCCTAGGCACTTCCTGGTATCTTCATGCGTGAGCATTTTGAACACAGGTTGTCCTTTCACTGGTGTCAGCTGCAGAAGATCACCGAAAACAATGATGTGTTTGCCACCAAATAACACATCATACTCTGTTTTGAGAACTTCTTGCATTCTCAAATGCACAAAGGCAAGCATGACATTGGAAACCATGCTTACTTCGTCAATGATAAGAAGTTTCATTTTCCTCAAGACTCTTGAAACTTCACAACAAGCATCTCCAGATAACTTGTGGTATTGTTATTTGTTATCATGCTCCACTGGCAGCATCAGTAGACGATGCAAAGTAATACCTTTAATGTTATGTGCTGCCAGTCCAGTTGGAGCGGTGACAACACAAGACAGCGATGACTCAGTCCTTTTCTGCAAATAACATGAAATTGTTTTAATGAGGAAACTTTTTCCAGTTCCTGCTTCTCCACTCACGTACAGTCGGACAGGCTTCAACGACGTACATGAGCACTATTTCTTCTCATGACATAATCCATGATCTATTTGGTTGGTAACTTCGTCATATATTTTCCTCTGCTCAACGTTGAGTTGTCTTTCCAAGTCTTCTAAGTTAACCGCATCCTCCTGAGCATGTGCCATGGCTCTTTCCACTTCAATCATGGCAGTGGCAGCTTCATTTTCGATAACTGGTCCTCCTAGTGGATCCTGACTCAATGAAACAGAACTCTGACTGTCCTGAGAACTGTCTCTAGCAATCTCGGCTGCAATCGTTGCTTCCTGCTCGATTTCCACATTCAACATTTCTAGATATTTGGGAAAAACAGGACATTCTATGGTCTCCTTGGCGGCATTGAAAGAATCTTTGTAACAGACGAAATCTCCAAGCAGTTCCTCTTCTGCACGCCAAGGCTTGAAAAGTTGCAAAAGTGCTAAATAGAAAAAATCTTTTCTTTCAGGAGATTCGCCACTCAATTTTCGATGGTTTACCAATTGGCATTTTCTTTGCTTGACCAGACATCCCTCACTTCCAATTACAGCATACACTCCTTTATCAATATCTTCTTTGATGTTCCTCTTGAATATGTAATTTTGTAGAACCTCATACAGACAAACATTCTCGAGGTGACTGCTTCTATTTGGATAATATGTATCCAACATGTTGGTCTTCAAAATATCTGTACTGTTTGGCTCCTTTTCCGCCAAATACTCAATTTCCCGTACAGGTTTCAGAACTCGATTACGCGTTGCAGCAAGACCAAGACTCGCCCAAATGATACTCCTGGATTTGGCATAGAGACTTGCTGAAGACAACCGGTCAGAACATTCGTAAGCTCCGATTTCTCGATGCGACAACATCTTCAGACTGAAACTGTACAACTTCTTACTGAGGCTCTTTTCATGGGAAATGTCCTCCCACATATCCTTCAATTCTGTCTTTTCTTTTTTGGTGATGTAAGATGTCACATACCGAGCCACAGCCATACAGTTATCAGCCACAAACTGTATATCCATGTTAGCATTCCACATGGACAAAATCACTGGGTTGTAGTCGTTGATGTACTTGGACTCTTCGTTCCTTTTCAAATTGTAGGTATTTTTGGGTGATTTCTTCATCACATTATGTCGCAGCGAAGACATCAAACTGTTCACTCTTCCTTTAGAAATCACCGGTCGTGGAAAGGCGAAACAACATTTTGTGTAGAACTTGTCCTTGTTTCTGAATTTACGACGACAGTACTTTCCACAACGATGGCTTTGGAAGCGTAAAACTTGTTCTCTTAGGCTTTTGTCTTCCTTTGCCTTTGGAACAGCACATGTAGAATACTGTTCTATGAAACTCATCACTAAGTCATCCGGATCTGTTCCAAATTTGGGTGCATCTTTGATCCACAGCACATATGTATATGAGGAGCACCTCTTGCTTGGTACTCCTTTCTCCAGAAGAAATCCAACACCTCTCCAAGAGGTGGATTTTTCTTGTTCATGATGAAAGACATCATAGCTTCAAATCTATGATTGAAGTACCTGCATACATTCACTGGATCCAAAGAGCACAGTTCTCCGGGTGTCTTGAATTCGATATTTTCAATGTTTCCATTTGCCTCTCGTAGAAATTCAAGTAAGTCTTCCCAGCCATACTCGGCACAGCTGAGAGTGAGGAACCATGTGGGAGTTCCTAAGTTCCTCAGCATACATTTTAAATCACCATGACAACGGTACCAGTACTCATTAGTACCACGCTGGCACGCCATGAGATTAATCAGGTGAGAATCCAAAATACTGTCTTGCACATTGACTTTATCCATAAAGTCCCTTGCCGAGATATTTTGCATGTGTACACCACTTTTCAAGATGTGGTTCACTGCATATGACAGTCCAGACAGATCGCTTTCAAACAGTAGATGAAACAAATAGGGAATGCATTGACGAAACCTAGGATCTTCTGCATACAATCGTAAAGTCCGGTATTTAGAAGCAGGAATTTGATCAGGTCGCTCATCATATCTTCCTCCTTGACCTGTTGGTAATAGCTGTGGGAAACACCGAGCTTCCAAACTTTCCTCCCAAACACTAATGGGACTTCCTTTGGCTTGTTTCATTTGAAACAACTCAATAGCATTCCCCATGACTTCCTTGGAATGCAAAGGATGAACACTATAATGTTCATATATTTCTTCATTTTTAGAGGCTTCTACTTTCTCAATTTGACCAGCACACAAATCACTTACTTCCTCTTCTGCAACATATACATTCTTGTAGTACTTATTGTTTTTCTTCAAATACAATGTTGCCTTTTTGACTTTCCTAAAATCCACTAAATCTTGCCAGATTTTCTTACTCTTTGTCCGAACCCCATTAACTAAGATAACCAGAGGTTCCTCTTCCACTTTCTCTACTCCAATTGTATTAATGTTTTTCTTCAAATCTAGAGGCAAATAAACAACTCTTCCCTTTAATCCTCTCTGTAAGTCTGATGGAGGCAATTTCCCTGTCTTTGGCTCCATTCGTACAATAGCCTGAAAGGGATGGATGCTTTGAATCAAAATAGATTCATAAGTATTTAAATCCTTCAATTCAGAAGGAATCTCAACCAATTCCAGATTATTATGAACCGCTCTAGCAGGCATCCGGTTTTGATTTAATTTGTTACAACAATAAGTACACACACGTTGATCCGATCCCAAATCAAAACAATTTTCTACCATCAAGTATGTTGCAAAATCCTTCCATTCACTATTATTTTCCCTTTCACTTTTCGCATATAAATCCACTAACTTAGTCTGATTCTTATAATAAGTGCGTCGACAACACACACAAGTGAAATTAGGCCTCTCACTTGATTTCACCTGAAACGTGGCAATTTCTTTCTGAAAATTATCTGTACTGGAAACCTGTACACTATCTTCCACATTACCTTCTTCTTCTGGGTCAATTTCAACATTCTCCTCTTTACTTGCAAAGTAACAAAACTCAATTTCTTCACAAATATTCTTCACATCTACTTCAGAACCATGCAAAAGAGCAGTGCATAATTGTTTGCTGGACTCTTAGCATAATACAACATTCTAACTAATTTCCTCACTTTATTATGATGCACTGCTAGCATCCTGAAATGATGAAAAACACTCTGGCATACTCTCCTGGAAAGACAAGCCAGTGAATGACCATGCAAACCTGTCACTTCTCTCACTCTGCAAGGATCTAATTCTTGCAACAACTTCATTTCCTGTTTTAAACTTTTCTTATTAAATGTCCGCATCCAAAATCACAAAGCAAATTGATGGAATCCTGTCGCACACTGCAAATACTACTACACTTCCAGGTATACACTGGTCCCTTAGGACGTCTTCCTAAAACCTCATTACCTAACACCTCTTCTGCCTCTGTTGTCACAAGTTTTTCTTTTTCAACTGGACAACCATCTTTCACCTCATAAGCTCGACCACTGGTGTCAACTGCATGCACCAAATCATTATCCTGGAAATAACTCTCCTCATTAAAAAATGCCTCACAACTTGAACTATGCATCCATTCTCCTGAAAAAACTTCACAAAAATGACTACGATTAACTGTTCTCTTCCATCTACTATTTGTTTTGAAATCATAAATTGCCTTGTTTAGTTTCCTAATTCTATTGATTATCAAAATAAATAACTTTCGCTTAATTTCGAATGCCTGATCAATAATTTTCTCAACTTTTTTTTTCTCTTATAAAAAACCACTTTCTGTTGACCTTTCTTAATATTTTTTAACAAATTGCCAATTATCCTGTTGCGGAACATTCGTCTACGAATGTCCCTAAACTGATTTTTCCTTCTACTACCATGCACAGAGTTATCTCCTGCTCTAGCAGTAACATTTTTGATTGGCCTTTCCTTTCCGTTTAAATTGGCTCTCTTTTTCTGGACTAAAACATGTTCTGTAGTGATACTTTTTTTTCTACAAATGTTTCTTAGGAATGATTTCGTTGTCTTACCCGGAGCTTTCTTGGTGACTTGACGAGTTTTTATTGTAGAGGACTGCTGCAAGCATTTAGTAATCTGCTGTCTTTGACGTTTTGTAGCCTTCCGGCTTCTTTCTTTAGATGGCATATTGTAGTTTTGAAATGATCTGCAGTTGAATCTGTGGTAAAATATAACAAAAAATGTTATTAACCACTATTACCAAACAGTAAATCAATAACAGTCGTCAAAAAATTAACACACTAGTTGTCAATTCTACTTACAATAATTTTTAGTGCATTTACAAATTTAAAACTCACAAATAGTAGCAAAGAAATGGAATGCTTCTACATTTGACCTGTGCTCTTTTATATGTGAATCTGAACTAATTTTATGAGCATATTTGACTATTTTATTAAAGACACTACACACAAGCTGTTTTTGAAGTTGTATTTAATTTTAAATGAAACGGTTTACATGGTTACTTTTCATTTCCAGGAACTTAAATTTATTTTTAAAAGTCTTTATAAATCAATAGGCTCGAGCAGGTCAGCTTCCCACCCTATGTCATACAATTCTGACAAATCGGCATCCTCATCATATTCTTCCTCATCCACAGGATATAAATCATCCATTGACGTTTCAATCACAAGTTCAATGATAAGATCGAGATCAACAGATTGCTCATTATCACTCATGCTTGATGTTGTCGTTATCTTTAAAGATAGAGAACAACAATGAGATGTTGCAGAGTAAGAGACAAATCTCAGAGACTATAATTGTAAAATTGTTTAACAAGAGTAACATTTTGCAGATATTATTTAACCATGTCCAGCGATGCTGAGGAGGTGAGGCCTATGTCCAATTTTTCAGTGAACAGGACTCATCTCTTCTTAACCTTGGATAAGCCTCACCAACACTGTGTCCCCTGCTAATACTTAAATTTAAAGGAGCAGATTTATGTTAACTGGCGCATCCCCAGGGATGCACCAGTTAACGTGCGCCACTGCTCTGCCACCCATGATGTGCCGCATTTACAATGCAAAGCACCACTGAGCAAAAACAGCACAGTTCCACAAAAACGGCGCATTGCAGGAATCACGTCGTAAGCACGACATATCTACTGCAATGCACAGGGGCAAGCCACACATTGCATGGTGCATCACTCCTTATGCCTGTTTCAAACAGGCGTAAGGATTTGATTCAGCAATGCCATAAATGTGACTCAGTGAAATCTTCTTAATTTTACTGGGTTAGTTTTACAGGGCTTTCATGCAAATGACTGCCCACCCTACAACAAAACGCTCACATGAAATCTGACGCAGGTTTCATGTGGCACAGGACTTTACAGCATGACACATCTGCCTAGATGCATCAAGTTGTAAATATGTCGCAACATAGCAAATCTTTTGCACCGCCGCTGCGTCACAAAAGTGACGCACAGCGGCGCAAAAGAGGCACACGGCTATCATAAATCTGTCCCTAACATTTTAAATGATTGATTCAGGATGACGATAAGGTGTGGCCTATCCAGAGGTTGGTTTGAGGTGAGGCCTACTCAGGGTTGCAGATGAAATTTAGGCTTGTTGAAGAGTACAGAGGACATAATACATGTGCAGGCCTACCAATGAAGTGAATCATGTCCACTGCACTCTTGAACAAAGGTCAGACCTCTTCTGTGTCCGTGGACAGGCCTAAACCTCATCTGCACAATGTGATTCGTAATGTTAGGAAACACAGGTGATGTAATTGAAAAATGTGGAATTTCTTTTCCTCATTTCACAATCACATCACCTGTGTTTCCTTTGCTTAGGTATCTCATTGTGCAGATGGAGTCTAGCATATCAAAGAGTACGCAGAAGTTGAGCACTGTATGCAACAATTTTGACATTTACAGAAGATTCAGCTTCTCCATGCCCCCTACACAGTCCTAAATGTTTACAGTTTAAACTGACGGTATCTTGTTGGAGATGAAGTGAGGCCTATCTTGCAACATGGTGCATCTTTTGCATCACTGCTGCATCACAAAAGTGACGCAACAGCGGCGCAATAGAGGCGCACGGCCATCATAAATCTGCCCCTAACATTTTAAATGATTGATTCAGGATGACGATAAGGTGTGGACTATCCAGAGGTTTGTTTGAGGTGAGGCCTACTCAGGGTTGCAGATTAAATTTAGGCTTGTTGAAGAGTACAGAGGAGATAATACATGTGCAGGCCTACCAATGAAGTGAGTCATGTCCACTTCACTCTTGAACAAAGGCCAGACCTCTTCTGTGTCCCTGGACAGGCCTAAACCTCAACTGCACAATGTGATTCATAATGTTAGGAAACACAGGTGATGTAATTGAAAAATGTGGAATTTCTTTTCCTCATTTCACAATCACATCACCTGTGTTTCCTTTTCTTAGGTATCTCATTGTGCAGATGGAAACTAACATATCAAAGACTACGCAGAAGTTGAGCACTGTATGCAACAATTTTGACATTTACAGAAGATTCAGCTTCTCCATGCCCCCTACACAGTCCTAAATGTTTACAGTTTAAACTGACGGTATCTTGTTGGAGATGAAGTGAGGCCTGTCTTGCAACATGGTGCATCTTTTGCATCACTGCTGCATCACAAAAGTGACGCAACAGCGGCACAAAAGAGGCGCACGGCCACCATAAATCTGCCCCTAACATTTTAAATGATTGATTCAGGATGAGGATAAGGTGTGGCCTAACCAGAGGTTTGTTTGAGGTGAGGCCTACTCAGGGTTGCAGATGAAATTTAGGCTTGTTGAAGAGTACAGAGGAGATAATACATGTGCAGGCCTACCAATGAAGTGAGTCATGTCCACTGCACTCTTGAACAAAGGCCAGACCTCCTCTATCTCCCTGGACAGGCCTAAACCTCATCTGCACAATGTGATTCGTAATGTTAGGAAACACAGGTGATGTAATTGAAAAACGTGTAAATATTTATGCTCAATTCACAATCACATCACTTGTGTTTCCTCAGCTAAGTTATCTCATTGAGCAGATTTAGTCTAGCATATCCAAGAGTACGCAGAGGATGAGGACTGTATGCAACAGAGCAATGTACATTACTCACCTCCTTTGACACTTAAAGAAGCCTCAGTTTAATATTTCTCAGTTCAATATTTATTTAAAGAAGCAGACACCAATATGACCTTCCCATAAATGTGAAAAGCGGTTTTTAAAAAAAAAAAACGATTTTCTGGTCATAATTTGAAAACACAACACAGGTCCTATGTAGAAGCACACCCTATCAGTACTTAAATTAGCCAAGCACACATGGGGGCGTATTTACAAGGACCTTGCACCACGGGGAAATAACTTAAATTAAAATTGGGAAAATAACATCAAAGGGTCTCAAAGGCCTTTTAAATATGCCCCAAGCAGCCTATGAAACTCTAGCAGTACATATCAAGAAACTTAAATGACTTCAATAAACGTTTCTAAACACATCAAGTAAAGCAGTTATTCAACTACATTCAAGGGGAAGTGACTTAAAATGCCCTAACACACATGAAAGCGTATTTTGAAGGCCCTTGCACCATTTTTCCATCACTTTTAACATGGCTATGTAACTCAAAGAAACAAAATCTAAATTTGCCAAGCACACATGGGGGCGTATTTACAAGGACCTTGCCCCACGGGGAAATGACTTAAATTAAAATGGGGAAAATAACATCAAAGGGACTCAAAGGCCTTGTAAATATGCCCCAAGCAGCCTATGAAACTCTAGAAGTACATATCAAGAAACTTAAATGACTTCAATAAACGTTTTTAAACACATCAAGTAAAGCAGTTATTCAACTACATTCAAGGGGAAGTGACTTAAAATGCCCTAACACACATGAAAGCGTATTTTGAAGGCCCTTGCACCATTTTTCCATCACTTTTAACATGGCTATGTAACTCAAAGAAACAAAATCTAAATTTGCCAAGCACACATGGGGGCGTATTTACAAGGACCTTGCCCCACGGGGAAATGACTTAAATTAAAATGGGGAAAATAACATCAAAGGGACTCAAAGGCCTTGTAAATATGCCCCAAGCAGCCTATGAAACTCTAGAAGTACATATCAAGAAACTTAAATGACTTCAATAAACGTTTTTAAACACATCAAGTAAAGCAGTTATTCAACTACATTCAAGGGGAAGTGACTTAAAATGCCCTAACACCCATGAAAGCGTATTTTGAAGGCCCTTGCACCATTTTCCATCACTTTTAACATGGCTATGTAACTCAAAGAAACAAAATCTAAATTTGCCAAGCACACATGGGGGCGTATTTACAATGACCTTGCACCACGGGGAAATGACTTAAATTAAAATGGGGAAAATAACATCAAAGGGACTCAAAGGCCTTGTAAATATGCCCCAAGCAGCCTATGAAACAAAGCAACATTTTAAATACACAACTTTCTTCATAATTTTCTCCCTAAAGCATACTATTCTCTATCTAAATTAAATGAATCTTTTCTCACCTTAGCAAATACTTTTTGAGTTTCAAAACAGTCTCAGACACACACCAATTTGTCTTCAGCAGAGCAAAAGGCATGCACTCCAGAGGCTGCAGCCAACAATGGCACAGAAATGCTGTAATTCATCACACATATCTCTCATGTCACCCAATCAAAACTCTTCCCTCACTTTTTTCAAATCAACACCCTTCCCCCTTCTGCCCTTTCTGCCTTTTTCCATAGCAACCACCTTCTGAAAGACCTCTCATGTTTGCAAGTTCACACAACAATGTTTCAATTGAACTCTGAACTCTCAGTACACCTGCGTATCCAGTGCAATCTTTCATAAAATGCTTTTTTCTTGACCATTCAAATTACATCTTTCAAAGAACTCATCCATGCACCCTAACTTTCTGTTTTTTTAGCAATCAAAATCCACCAATCACTGCTACTGATTAATTACCACAGAAACTCCACAGTTTTTTTCATTACATACACCTACTGTTCCAACTGCCATTTCATTCCCACACTTCATCTGACTGCAGCAGAACCTCCTCTCACCATGTTTTCTGTCTGGATTATTGGTCATAGTTACATCCACTGGGCTCAAAGGTATGCTGATAACAGAAATTTACACAACCTCAATTTACAAAATGTGGAAATCAACTGGATTGGCCACAGAGGATTAAGATGTCACCAATTGATACCATTGGTGAAAACCTTTTTGCATTTGCCAAAACCTGACCTGTTAATTGTGCACTGTGGAGGAAATGACTTGGGCACTTTGACTGGGGTAGGTCTGGAAATGCTTTTAAAAGACACCTTTGACCAATTGATGGCACTTTTTCCTCAAACTGCCTTGGTATATTCAAATATATGCCAAAGACAGAAATGGAGGTGGTCCAACCAATTTTGTACACAAATTGAGAAATCGAGGAAGCATGTAAATAAGTCTGTTTCAGCTTACATGAGAGACCATGGAATGGGCTCCATCTACAACAATAACTTGCATTACTACATGCAAGATATCTACAGAGCAGATGGAGTTCACTTCTCAGATGAAGGGAACAGAATTTTCATCCTGAATTTAAGACTGTGCATTGGTACCTACTTGTAGGTACCTAAATCAGCCACAGGACCCAAAAGCTCTTTTCAGAGCTACCCTACATCTGATCACTCACAATTATTATTTTACTCTAACTTTTTTCACTAATTTTCACCAAAGTGCGCTCCCCGGAGCGCTACCCGGTACGCGCACCGGACGCTAACCGTGCGAAAATTTGAAAAAAAAATGGGGTTTTTTTGCACATATGGGCCTCCTCAGCCACCCTCAGAAAACCTTAGGGGGTCAGGATATGTCTACCGTGCCCCCTTCTACCCATTCTCAACATTATTTGCCCTCCATCTTGTATCTCAATTCTACCGAAACACAAAATGGAGGACTCCCGTAACGCTGCCGGTTCGCATACCGGGGCGCGCACCGGGAAGCGCTCGCTCAAAAAAGGTGGGAAAGTAATATACAGAAAAACCACTGGAGACACTTTCACCAAATATAGCTTAGCTCATACTACATACCAATCCCTACCATTTTCACAAATTTGGTTGGAATTCCATTTAGCCATTTAACCTGTAGACCTCTCTAAATACCCTGAGGTAAATTACTTCACAAAACACATCTGAATTGTTGGAATTGACAACCAATTAAAATGTTACTTTCATTTTCTACTTTTTTTACCTGACATTTGATTGGTTATGTACCTGAATATATATAAAGAAAGAGAGAGAAACACAGCCATTTTGACTACTACTTCCTGAAGTACATTGCAAGAGCATTTTCACTGACAACTTAAACTTGTTTTTAAAAGGTAAGATGTTATTTTGTAAATTTGAAAGGAGAACTATGTCATGCACTTTAAAATAATTTGGGAAAACATTTTTAGATAGTTATATACTGTCCCTCTGTAAGAGTTAGACATTGAGAAAGGCTTGTTTATTATAATTATGGATTGATTTAGGTTTCTGTGGTATAATTATGAATTTACTTAGGCTTCTTCACAGGCACTTTTTAATAGTACTACTTCACGCCTGAAACCATACAGTGGCCATAGATTACTTCTCTGTTATAAACTCACAAGTACCTGTCTGAACTTAAACCCAACAGTGCCCTATCTCTACTGATATATTTATTTTTTATGCAAATTACAGCAAGAAAATGGAAGGAGAGCAGAATATTTCCTTCAAAATTGTTCTGGAGAACAACACAGAAAAAGTTATTGAGGACAATGATGACTCAGATTTCATGGATGAATCACGGGACCATGAATTAGTTCAATGTGTAGATGCAGTAGATTCGCTGATTGAAAATGAGGACATTTCCGACAATTTGTTGTTAAATGTTCTGTTAAATTTGGAAAAAGAATCACAAAAAGAAATTTATATTTAATAAAAAAAAGCAAAAAAAAAAAAAAAAAATGAACAATCAATAAACATACAATATTTAAAAAGTCTATCATTCTTTTTTCCTTCTAGTACGCTCCCCAGACCGCTTCCCGGTGCGCGTACCGGGCGCTCCCCACGCAAAAAAAACATTTTTTTTTTTCCCCCCGCGGGGCCCTTTTAAAGCCTCCACATCAAACCTAGGGGGTCAGGGAGGATCTACTATGCCCCCTTATGGTCATTTACCCCTCTGTTTTGGCCTCCTCTTGTCTCTCGATCCTACCGAGAGACAAGATGGCGGCCGCTCCGGACTGTTTAGAATGTTGACAGACACCGGAGAGCCAATCAGCTTCGCTTCACGAAGTTCCGTTACGCGCCAGGTACGCGAACCGGGGCGCTGCCCAGAGCGCGCTTACAGATATATATATTTTTTTGAACGTTAATTTCTCAAAATCCACTGGAGCACATATACTGAGACCTAGCAAAGGCACATCGGGCTACCAGTCCCTACAATTTTGCCAAGTTTCGTGGAAATCCATTCAGCCGTTCGAGCTAAAAGTGAGTCCAACTGCCCTATGGAAAATTGCATGGGAAAAACGCGTTTTGGGACCCCCCTTTTTTCTCGGCCCCCCCTTGATGAAACCCCTCCAAATTTTCAGGGGCTGCTCAGAAACAAAATGCTCCATTTTCCTGAAAATTTCAGCCAAGTCCGTCCTCAAACGCCAAAGTTATTCGACATAGAATTTTCAAAAATCCCAGAGAGAAAAAATCCTAACTATATATACCTACTATATATATATAACCTACTGTCGGTCGCCGGAAGGTAGTTATAGTTAGGACCTATTTTCCATAGGAAATCCACAACATTCTATTTGGAATAACTTTGGCGCCGGTTGACGAATCTTTGCGAAATTTTCAAAACTGGTGGTGCGCTTCGGTCCCATTCTGAAAGTCTTGGGGTGATTTGTGAAGTGGGGGCCTAGAAAAAAGGGGTCCCAAAACGTGTTTTCCCCATGCAATTTTCCATAGGTTCATCACGGCTACAGCCGAACTGCTGAACGGAATTACACCAACTTTGGCAAAGAGGTAGTCCTTGGTTCAGACTCGTGCCTTTTGCTTAAATGGTGTAAATCCGTTCAGTAGTTCCTGAGAAAATTACAATTAAAAGTACATATATATCTATGGCCCCGGTGGATCCGTGTATCCTACGCGCACTCTAAGCGCACCGTCACGATCACACGCTGAATGCTAATTGGCTGTCAAGTGGTTGTCAACATTCGAAACGAGGAAGTGTTGGCAGCCATTTTGTGCCACGGTAGAAGCGAGGATTTAGAAATTAGTAGAAAAAGTGTTCAAAACATAATAAGGCAGCAGGTAAGACATATTTTGACCATCTAGACCTGCTTATGGGGTCCCTCAGAGAAATATGCGCTTGGTGCATGGATCCGCCATAAAAAAATTTAAATGAAGCGCGGGCTCCCGTGCTTGTTTAAAAATTAGCTACCTGGGAGGGCCAAATCCCGGGGTCTAAAATATTACTTTTGATGGGGTTCATTGGGGCCCTGTAGCCTGGGGACTGCCATTCCTCGGTGCTATAAAATAAATGGGTGAGAGAGCTCAAAGGTCTGTCTAAGCCCCGGGGACTACCACCCTCCGGGTCTTTTTATATTTGGGAGGGGGGCCGCGTGGTCTCCATTCTGGAGCAGTCGAAAGCCTTGGGGAACACCACCCCCCAGGAGCGGCTCCTGATGTGTCTTGGGGTGCCTACCCCCGGGCCACTGCTGTTTGCTATGGCAGGGCGGGATTCGAGGTTCCCACTCTGTCATAGCAAACTTGAGGAGATATTATCAAGTGCCATTTTGCCGCAATTTCTTTTTAAAAGCCAAATATGTGGTGAAAATTCTATCTCCCTATATACTAGGCAACGCTAAGATGCATTAACGCATGTTAGCAGCCGGTTTGCTAACGGCTCGCCTTTTAGCTCCAATGAGTTGCAATTTAGGCATTCCAAGTGGCAAGGTAGGTGTTCCTATGACAATATAACATGGAAGAGGGAGGTATGACAACAGCGTTATTTTTACAAGGCGGCCCTGAATTTGAGGACCGATATCAAAACTCTTGGTAATTGCGGTTTATGTCGGATCCTAACATCTGTTCAGAAGTAGACTCAGTAGACTTAAGCAGTAGACTTAAGCATGTTTAATATGTGAGGTGGATTGATATGTTAAGTCCACAGTCTTATATTAACAAGCTGTCGTGATCTCAAGTAGGTTACCACTAACCTGTTCAGCCGGGTACAGCCGGAGCGATGAATGGTGCTAGTTATCCCTATCCTCTAGCGATGTTACAACCTGTGAGCATATAGTAAACTCTACAAAGTGTAACAACACCAGGGAAGGGGAAAAAAGGGACAAAGGAAACAATAAAGTTGCAGCAGCTCAAATAATCTGATAGGTGCCTTCGGATACGTGTATGAAGAATGAACCTCACTGGTATCAGACTGGAGTTCCTGTAGTAAGAGAGAGAGGAAGTCACACACACATACACGGTTACTATTAGCAAGATCAATATCCTATGTGTGTAAAGTAACTTACAGTATTAAGCTGCCACGTGCTCTTAATAGAAAACAGAAAAATAAATCATAAAAGAAAAAGGCTCTATTCCTTCAAGTAGCAGCAATTTACGTTTTCCTGAAGTATGTGCCACTCATTAATTCATAGAGCATAAATAGTCACTAAAATCCTCTGGTACTGGCATCCAGGTTGGCTAGACATAGACCAAAGTATTTTCAATACACGTTAGCACCTTACTGCAGTCCTGTGCTATTGTCGTAGAGTTTATAATAGAATGCCAGAAGTGATATATATATAGCTCCTCCTGTCACTCGGTTGTATTATAGTCATACAGCTGATTCAGACGTAACTGACAAAACAACAATTTCCAAGATGGATCAAGCGTGATAAAGTGTTAACCGTAGAAGTGGAATTCAACCTTCAAAAACGACTCGAAGTTCTTTCTTCACTTGTGTTTTTGAAATAGTAGAGCAGCTGCTCTTTCACGAAGTTCTAAAACTGGGTCGCGCCAAAGGTGCCTTACCTCCTATGGGAGATTACACTAATGAGTGTCTCTGCTTGTAATGTTTAGCCGTGCCACCCTCCTACCGATCCCAGCGCGTTCAATGCGCGATCGGGGGAGGCGCCGCACGGACCCACACAGGCTGTAATGAGAGAATCAGGCCTTGCAGGCAACAGGGAAACAGAGAAACGGGTTGGAAATCAACGCGGCACGCTTCACTGGACTTGCGATGATTCCGGCTGAAACTGACTCCTTGGTTCAGGTGACAAGCACCGGACGAAGGAAAAGGAGGAGTATTAGAAAGGAAATCGAGTAGACAGAGAGAAAGGACATCGCCCCTAAGCATTCTGGGCGATGTAGTTCAACTTTCATTCCCAGACATTCTTCCCTTGTGTAACATCCGTGAGTGAAATGTGACACAAGCTTTTCACTTGCGAACATGAATTATTGCTGTATTTCTCAGGACATTGCAGGCATATTTACAAGGACAGCGTTAAAATTATCGTCAATTTGGCGTTATGAAAGTGCCATTAAAGCGGCCATAGTGGGCTTGATAATAGGCTATTGAGAATTCGGGAGAATTCCAATAGAAGCCCAGGTGTACACCAGAACATTTTAATGCTGTCCTTGTAAATATGCCCATTACAGACTCCTAATTTTACCGTAAAAAAAAATCACCTACTACTAATTTTTATTCTTCCTCGGAATCCCATCCCATGGGCATATATTCAACATTGGGGACTGTGGGTGGACGCCCAATGTCCCTACGGTGCCAGTCAGCTCCCTGCATCCTTCGAAAGCCCCTATTACTTTTCCACATGGGAACCTGCTAATATGCAGCTTCCCGTGGGGTAAAGCATTTTGCTCTGCAATTTTGAAGAGAGAGTAGGTTTTCGTGTTCTCTCTTTCAAAATGCAAACTAAGTTTGCTAAGGCAGGGCGGAAGCCTCGTCTCTCACTCTGCCATAGCAAACAGCAGTAATGAAAAAATCTTCCGGTAAGACAACAAAGGATTTTGAAGTCCATTATCGCAGTTTTAGCTGTAGTTTGCTGTTGTTAAAGCAGCGATAATTTTAACGCCATCCGTGTAAATATGCCCCTAGGTTTTGGAATGTCGACAATCCCGTCTCTCATTTAAATAGGCACAAAGTATTCAGTGAAATGCACACTGTGAATCGTGAAGCAACAGTGTCTGGTTGTGATCAATAAGTAATTGCCCAGTGTTGAGTACAGAGTAGGCAAATTGTACATGGGTTTTGTATTGTCAGTGGCTATTCCTCGAGCCTACTTTTGAGGTTATTTCAAAGAGTTGTGTACTTCTTTTGCTCATAATGAACATAGTATTCTGTCATCTCAGTTTGCTTTCCCCTCGGTCATGTAGAGGATCCTGGGTAAATATACCAGCTTCTGTACAGCTAGTACCTTTCAACCCTACCCCCAAGCTGCTTACTGCCTATACCATAGTAACAGTTCATGGAACACTTAACTGAGCACACAGGTCACAAGTTCACCATACAATGTTGCTAATCCAAACAGCAAGTGTGCTGGACTTTTTAAAATTTTCCATAGCAACCGTTAATCACAGCTACAGACTCTGGAAAAGAGCTGGTAAAAAGTTAGCCTCAGTATTCTACTTCTAGTTATAAACATAATTTCTACTTTTTAATTTTTAAATCTTCTCTAAGCATATGATTATCACACTAAATAATAGTGAAATGTTGTCAGAAAAAGAAGACGTATACACTCAGATTTTTTAAAATTAACTTTTATTAAAACAAAAATAAATAAATAGAAACTTAACTTTAACCTAACAGTATAATGAACAAAATGTGAGATGGACTCCAATGGTAGGAGCGTGGGTAACCTGCAAAATAAAAATGAAAATAAGTCTTTAAAATTAGATCGATGTGATTGAATGAGGTGAGAGATTACATCTTTACGAAAGGCAAGATCGTTTTTCTCACATGCACCCTCAGGGTAGGGCACCCTACCCCTCCCACAGAATCACCCTCAACAGGAGTCTGTAGGGAAGTGCTGCTTGTAGGCTTAGGCCTATCTTATGGTATAGATGGTATTTAAAATGAGACAGAGATGTGACTGAATGAGGTCAAAGATCACAAATTAACAAAACACTTGGCAATATTGCTTATTCGCACATGTGCAGTGTGCCTGATACATCCCACCCCTCTCAAAGGCCTGCGCTGAAGAGGTGTCTGTAGGGAAGTGCCTGATGGGTCAGATCAGGGGAGAAGTTTGGCTCAATGGTTAGAGCAGCCAGACCTTGATGCAGAGCTCTGGCCAGGGACCAGGGTTCGATTCCCGCCTCGGCGGGTCTCTGGCTCATTAATTCCCCTGACTGGATATTCTCGCCTCAGTGCCTGTTCTGATCATGGGTCCCACGCTGCAACTCTGGGCAATAGCTTGCTTAGTCTCCACAACGGCCCCAAAAGCGCTGGGATGCCTGGCTGCACCTGGGGGGTGCCCAGGAGTGGACATTTCTCAGGAAAGCCAGGAAGGGTTCCTAAGCGGTATACGGACAGCGCCGGGACACCTCCGGTGGAGGTAGCTGTGCGCTTTACAAATTCCGACATTTACATTTACATTTATCTACAGTATGACCCAGCAGGTCTTTAAAATGATTCAGAGCTGAGACAGAATTAGGTGAGAGATCAAGTCATTATGCAGGACAATATCGTTTATTTGCAGCGCGTTTAATTGGAGGTATTGTGTATCTAGGCCGCTCTGCTTACCTTTTGGAGAGACTGTTTTCAGCAGAGCTCACAACTTGAAGTCTGCTTTGGTTCTATACTGCAGACTGTAATACATTTAGCCTTGATTTACTTATGTGCAGAGTAGACAGCAGCATCCATAACTTGAAAAGAGAAAGAGAAACAATGTGAGAGAGAGGGAAAGAGAGAAAGAGAGAAAAAACCACATTGAAAGTGTGAGAGAGAGAGAGAAAGTAATAGATGGAGCAGGAAAGGTAGTGTTGATATTGGAGATTATCTTCGTAGCTCACCTTTTTGCCTCCGGTGTGTGTCCAAGCACGTGCCGGCTCATAGTGCACCCTCAAGTTTAGTGATCTGAAAGCTAGTATAGAGTTAGTAAGTAATAGCAGAATACATACAACTGCACACGTATATTTCTGCATTATGCCTTTGGACACTAAGGATACTGTATTACATCAACTTCCACTGCAAGGTTTCTGTGCGCTCTTTTTCTCTCAGAGTACTATACACATGCACTCCCACTGCATAGCGGTGAGTTCTCAATACTGCGTACCCAGACTGTTGCACCCCGTTGACTCCCAGTGTCTGGAGGTGAGTGCCCTTTCTTGCGCACCCAGACTGTTGCAACCTATCCACTCCCACTGCCCGGAGGTAATTGTATATTCATACGCAGTCAGCTTGCTGCACACTATCCAGTCTCCACGCCCACAGGTGACTTCTTGTTGCTTCAGAAAAAAGCTTATTTTCTCACCTTGTGCCATTGGCGTGATTCAAAGAGGGTCCACCAGGTGTCGAAGCAGCCTTCTTATCCGTTGTTATGATGGCCACGCATCATCGCAGAATCCTCAATCGTTGAGCTTTGGAGGTGCTGGGGGGATCGCCAACCTGTTAGATAAAAAGGAAAATAAGATTGTGTGTCATTTCTTTATCAAAGGAGAGAGGAAGTGAGAGACTGACTGAAAAGAATATTCGCAGCTCACCTTTCTGTCACCGGTGTGTCTTCTACCATGTGCCAGGACATAGTGCACCTTGAAGCTCTACATCTAAAAGATAGTAAAAGAAAGATGTTATGATTGGTAATTGTTACTATCCTAATGTGCAGTAGAATAACATCGCCCTTTCACACACCTTCCCTCCCGCATTAAAAATGCAACTTTTGGACAGTTCCAACTTGTTTAATGGGCTTCGATTTATGAAGAATTAGTAGAGTAGTAATGTTTTCCATCTTGATATAGAAAAGAAGTGGTGCACAGTGATACACGTGCTTTCAATCATCATGAGCGACAGACTTTTGACTGACTATAAAAGCTTTCCTCCTATAGGAAAAAAATACAAATGCAAAAAGATACGGTATATAGGACTGCGTACGCATAAATCGCTGCGTTGCCTTTTTGTATCCAGTCTGCTACACACCATGTATTTCCTCCGCTGGGCACCCAGGCGTCACTGCTCACCTTTTCGCGGACAGGGTACATTCTACATCATGCAGTCCCTCTCTGCCACCAAGAAGTCTCACATTTGGTGCGGAGTCTTGATATCACTATGGAAAATGACATACTCGTGCACCTATCTTTATCGCAGATTCCTCACCCGCTCAGTCCTTGCGATACCACTAACTCAGTGACCAAAGAGGCCACGCACGTGGTGGGGGGCCCCCTGTTTGGTAGTTCAGGCCTACATGCGGTGTCCGGAGCACCAGGATTGGTCATCACAGCGCTTGCGATGGGAGCAACTCTAAAATGGCGTAGAGCACGTGTGCCCCGTCTTTTTTATTGGTAGAGTCACGTGTGTTGAGACGCATGTGCTGGATGGGTGTGGTGTGGGTGTATACCAGCCATGAGGGAGTGTGTGTGCTGTTCTGACAACTAGACCTGGAACTAAGAAATCACTACGATGGAAATCTGGGCCATGTAGCATTGTTGTGTTTTCCTGGAAGCAAAAGCGGAGATGGCTGGACTGACATATGGCAGTGCTGCGCGAGGCTGTGAACAATGACTCCGGAGTGATGGGCGTGGTTCCGTCATGAGCTATATGAGAAATCAACTGATTCAGGTGTCTGTGTTGTAGTTCTGCCGTCACCCGGGTCTTACACGTAAATGTGTCATTAATTCTGTAAAGTCCCACAACATGGAAGGTACGGGGAATCACTAATCCTACATTCATCCATAGTTGTACGCATAAAAGATGGTGGACATGACCCATTTCTGCAAATATGAATGTTTGTTGTACCTTCAGTGGAGTGTTATAGCTGTAGTAATACAGGTCTATAAAAGCTTTAGGTTGCAGTTTTTGGCACATAAATGGTAGCTAATATGTATACGTATGTGGTTATTCTGGTATACTGTCGAACTTGGTGCTGGGAATCAGTGTTCGAGGCTCGGAGTCATGTCCACATCCTGTTATTGTAGAGAAATGACGTAATCTACGCATGCCTGAAAATGTACTGTAAATACGGTGCGCATGTAAATTGCTGATATAGTTATGGGTCAAGTTCGCGCTATATAACTATGGTAAAAAAAAAAAATCGAGCAATAGCACACACTTATAAATTTACTATACACTTTGTTTGCAGTATTGTAATGATCCAGTTTGTATGTTCGTATTTGTAGAATGAGCGAGAGAAAGTTAAATAATATAAGCTTTTGTTACTGGCAGAGGTAAGATGGTTGCATACGCTATTTAAAGCACAATATAATGTGGTAGGGCACAGGAGCAGCATTTTACAAACATAATAAATACACAGACACAGATATATAGTTGAAGTGCTCACGGGCATGTGTGCTCAACTCCATTTTATTACGTTGCTGTTGGTAACAAGTAGAACAGTAATCATGATATCATACACAGATATTCAATCATAAACGGTTTATGACTTCTACTGTACAAAGGTAGGAGCACTATATGTGCAATAATACACAGAAAATTCTATCGTAAAGGGTTCATGAGCCGTAGTGAACTAAGGTAGGGTTGGATTGTGTGGAGCCTGCAATGATGCGTGGTTCAGGCAGACCACACTGATAAGAATGTCTTTTGACTACTGAATTTTGCCTTAATAAGGCCACGTGGTGATTATTTATGGTGCACTGAGTTAGTGGTACGTCTGGTGCTCAGCGTGTGCGCATGATGCGTGGTTAGAGCGGTCTGCCCTGGAAGCATTGTCTGTTGCCTACTGGACTGAATCATCTGTAATCACGATTGAAATAAAATATGAAACATGTATGGAATACATTGTCCAAATATGTATGTTTCAGGGACATTATAGTTCAAGTTGTGACCTGTGCTGTCCGCAGTGTAGACTGCATTGAGTGTGCCTTTGCACTTGCAGCGTGAATTTTGTTATTCAACTAAACATAGAACTGATATAAAAAGAAGGTTTTGAAGGAAGGCTACTAAAGGGATATTGTGAAGGTTTGAGGGACGTTATACTTTGATTGGTACTGCACTCTGAAAATAATGAATCAAGAGTCTGTTGAATTCTGCCTGAATACGGCCACGTGGCGATGAATTATGGTGCACTGCGTTAGTAGTACCTTTGGCACTGAGCTTGTACGTAGCCTGCGATTATGTGTGGTCCGGGCAGGCCGCACTGGGAGTAATGTTTTTTGACTACTGAATTTGGCCTTAATAAAGCCACGTGGTGATTATTTATGGTGTACTGAGTTAGTGGTACATCTGGTGTTTAGCGTGTGCTCACCCAGCGATGATGCATGGTCTGAGCGGTCTGCACTCAAAGCATTGACTGTTGCATACTGGACTGCATGAACTTTGAGGGGAAAAAAAAATTACCATCGAAGGTTAGCAATTGCTCTGCAAACTAGGTCTACTGATTGCTCCCCATAACAAATTACATGATTTCACTTCACTCAGTGCATTCTAACTTTCTCAAAATGGGAACGTATGTCTGGTGGCGATGTTGAAGGTGATGCCCCAGAGGTGCTGCCCCAGAGGTACTTGTTATTGTCGGTGGTGGAGGTACATTTTGGCACAGTCTTCTACATTCTTTGTGAGCATAGTTCACTGGATGCAGGCACTGAAGGTGCTTGCTCATATTAGCAGTGCCACAGGAGTATTTTTTGTCTCTGCCTTAAATAAATTGAGGCTGAATTCAATGCTGTCTGTAGTGTAGATCCAAAGCTGAATTCAAGTTGTGAACCCTACTGTCCGCAGTGTCGATGGAAGGCAGTATATAGCACAGAATTCTTTTTTTCACTTATTTTAACAAAATCTGAATACATACAGTATGGTTGTCACTGCATTAAGTAAATCAAGGCGGAATTCCCTACTGTCTGTAGTGTAGATGCAAAGCTGAATCCAAGTTGTAAACCCTGCTGTCCGCAGTGTGGATCTTAGGCTGGACTGCATGGTATGTAATCACGATTGAAATAACAGATGAAACATGTATGGAATACAATGTTGAAATATGTATGTTTCAGGGACATTATAGTTCAAATTGTGACCTGTGCTATCCGCAGTGTAGACTGTCATCAAGTGTGCCTTTGCACTTGCAGCGTGAATTTTATTATTCAACTAAATCTATATGTGATATAAAATACATTTTTGAAGGAAGCATACTAAAGAGATATTGTATAGGTTTGATAGGTGTTATACTTAGTTTGGTATTGTACTCTGCAAATAACTGATCAACAGTCTAATTAATTGTGAGCTCTGATGACTGCAGTGTAGACAGGAAGCAATGGTTAGCAAGAGCCCACGGCCAGTTGGGGTTGAGTAGAGCTGCACAGTATTGGTATTTTAGCATGTGTGCAGCCAGTGATGATAAGTGGTGCACAGAGTTAGTGGCACCTGAAACAATAAAGTTCTGTGGAGCCTGCGATGATGCGTGGTCTGGGCAGGCTGTGCGTGATTCGGGGGAGGCACAGTAATTGGAGTAACTATCAATTGAATTCTGCATGAATTCCATTTAATAGTGATAGTATGCCTCATTGCTGACATAAAACTGTTCACTCTTCTTTGCAATAATTTAAGGTGCACTGAGTTAGTAGTATCTTTGGTGCTGAGCTTGTATGTACCCTGCGATAATGCGTGGTCCAGGGGGGCCGCATTCGGACCAATGTCTGTTGTCTGTTGAATTCTGCCTGAATACTCCCACGTGGCGATGAATTATGGAGCACTGAGTTAGTAGTACCTTTGGTACGGAGCATGTACGTAACCTGCAGTAATGCGTGGTCCGGGCACACCGCACTGGGAGCAATGTTTTTTGCCTAGTGAATTTTGTCTTAATAAAGCCACTGGGAGAAGACTTGTGGTGCAGTGAGTTAGTGGTACCTGAAAAACTCAGTGTGTGCGCACCATGCGACGATTTGTGGTTCAGGCGGGTCGCACTGGTTCAATGTCTCTTGCCTACTGGAATGTCTCATGTGCAATTGCCATTCCACCTGAAACGTGAGCCCTCACAATGTAGATCGAAGGCAGTAGTCAGCACAGACAATGAGGAATTTTTTATTGCATCCTTTAAGAAAATCTGAGGACATAGAGTACAATTGTCTCTGCCTTAAATAAATCAAGACTAAATTCAATGCTGTCAAAACTGATTTCAAGATGTGAACCCTGCTGTCCTCACTGTTTATCGAAGGCAGTAGTCAGCGCAGATATCAAGAAATTATTTTTGTCGTATCCTTTAACAAAATCTGAGTACAATTATCTCTACCTTAAAAAAATCAAGGCTGAAATTCATGCTGTCCGTAGTATAGATCCAAGGCTGAATTCAAATTGTGAACCCTGCTGTTCGCACTGTAGATCGAAGGCAGTAGTCAGCACTGATATCGGCGAATGATTTTTGTCACTTATTTTAACAAAATCTGAACACATACAGTACAATTGTATCAGCGTTAAATAAAACAAGGCTGAATTCCCTACTGTCTGTAGTGTAGATGCAAAGCTGGATTCAAGTTGTGAAACCTGCTTTCTGCAGTGTAGATCTAAGGCAGTAGTCGACACAAACATCGAGGAATGCTTTTTGTCAAAACTTTAACAAAATCTGAGGATTGAGTACAATTGTCTCTGCCGTAAATAAATCAAGACTGAATTCTAAGCATGGGCGGATTTTGCGGATCCACGATTCACGAATTTGCGGATTCACGGATCGTGGATCCGCAAAATCCGCGGATTTAGCGGATCTGCGGATTTGGGGGCGGGGCTTCCTCGAGTGTGTGGGCGGGGCCAAACGGACGGGGCTTCCATGCGAGCGCACATGCCTCTTGTGTGTCTAAAAGGTCAGAGACCGATCAGAGCAGCAGATTAAGAGACAGAAGCCACTGGTCACAGGAACAGCACGGGGATTGCGCTCGTAAAAGTCAAAGATGCAAATGCCTCTGGCCAGCATCACAGCGGATTTTCGATGGTATATTTGGGAAGAAGGCACATCTGCCCAGCCTCCCAACGCTCACGATTTTTTTTGGGCTGATGAATGAGTCACTGCATTTGCGCTTCAACTAGTTCCAGCGACCAAGTGTGTGTTACTATGCAATCGCGCCGAAGTGCGCAGGGGTCCCTTGAGTGAAATGTCCATCATAGTGGGTAAATGGCGGGAAGACGGTGCACACCTCGAGTGTGTGGGCGGGGCCAAACGGACGGGGCTTCCATGCGAGCGCACATGCCTCTTGTGTGTATAAAAGGTCAGAGACCAGCATCATAGCGGATTTCCGATGGTATATTTGGGAACAAGGCACACCTGCCCAGCCTCCACAACGCTCACGATTATTTTTGGGCTGATGAATGAGTCACTGAATTTAAGCTTCAACTAGGGCACATGCGTTATTGATATCTGCAAGTGTATCCTGTTGAGGTTTATTTTGTGTGCCAGGACCGTCGTGCCAGAATGAACCCTGCCAGAAGACACCATGTAAATAATTTACGATGGCGCCGGCAAGCTGCCAGCGCCATCCTGCAAAAGTTACTTAATTAGCTTCAACAGGAAGCTCCAACTGATAAAATAAAGCAGGCGCTCGAGCCCCTGCTTTGTCTTATCTGTTAGAGCTTCCTGTCGAAGCTAATTAAGTAACCATTTGAGGATGGCGCTGGCAGCTTGCCGGCGCCATCGTAAATTATGCATTAGGCTTGAACTTTTGACCGCAAAATCCGCTCCGATGGCGGATTGCGGATTCTCGGTAAATTCGCGAGAGTTCGCGGATCGCGGATTTACCGAAAATCCGCAAAATCCGCGATCGGAGCGGATTTTGCGCTCATGCTTACTGAATTCAATGTTGTCTGTAGTGCTGATGCGAAACTTGTATCAAGTTGTAAATTCTACTGACTGCAGTGTAGATCAAAGGCAGTAGTCAGTACTGACATTGAGGAAACTTTTTTATCGCATCCTTTAACAAAATTTGAAGGCTGAGTACAATTGTCTCTGCGTTAAATAAATTGAGACTGAATTCAATGTTGTCTGTAGGGCTGATGCAAAACTGGTATCAAGTGGTAAACTCTACCGACCGCACTGTAGAACGAAGGCAGTAGTAGGGCACAGATATCAGCGAATAATTTTTTCACTTATTTTAACAAAGTCTGAGGACATAGAGTACAATTGTCTCTGCCTTACATAAATCAAGGCTAACTTTAATGCTGTCCCTAGTGTAGATCCGAAGCAGTAGTCGATACAGACATAAGTCTGCGGTGCTGTGGTGCTGAGTTCACAGTGTATCGAGGAGGCACATGGTCATGGCGGCAGACACGTGGCAGGGTGAGGACCTTCGCTGTGGGAGAGTCTTTTCTCTTTGCAGAAATGAACCACGCCCAAGGCGTAGGCTAATTATTTATACTTTTACGCTGGAGTTGCGTACGTTGGACCAGCCCACTCCACTTCTGCTTCAAGAGGGGGAGACAATGAACGAATGAATTAATGAAAGGAATTTTATATCGCGCAACTTAGCCCAAGAGCATCAAGGCACCAAAGCATGTCATCTGACACCCAATCTACCAGCGTCGGCTTTACTGATACACTTCGTAAAAAAGCCACGTTTTTAGGGCCTTGCAGAACAGAGCAAGCGAGGGTTGCCCTAAGAGTTCAGAAGGAAGGGAGTTCCATAATCTGGGTACAACAGAGGAAAATGCTCAGCCTCCCCATTTTGCTCTTACAAACCTGGGGACCTCAAGAAGATTTTTATTGGAGGAACGAAGGGACTGACTGGGGGAGTAGGGGTGAACGAGAGACTTAATCCCCTCTGGGTCAGTGCCATAAAGAGCTCCATGAGCTAGACAAAGAATTTTAAAAGAGATCCTAGAAAGTATAGGGAGCCAATGTAAGCTTTTCCGGGCTGCCGAGGCAAGTCTAGGGAGATTTAGAACCATCTTCGCTGCCGCATTCTGGACCATTTGTAACGATGGATAAGGCTCTTGTTAACGCCCAGATAAAGGGTGTTACAGTAGTCCAATCTAGAGGAGACTAATGCCACTGTGGCTTGTTTCCGGGCATCGGGGGAGAGATAATGGGCGATCTTTCTAAGGACCCTGATAATGCCACAGCAAGTGGAAACAGTCCTGCTGACCTGACGGTCAAAAGAGAGCGCAGTATCCATTAGCACCCCTAAGTTCTTAGCATGCTGGCAGGGAAGGGGGCATTCCACAAGTGAGGGCGGCCACCAGTCTCTTGACCAGATATCCTGACTGCCCCCAAAAACCAAGACCTCTGTTTTCTCCCCATTCAATTTCAGGAAGTTCTGTACCATCCACTGGGAGACAGCCTCCATACAATTCCTGAAATTCAGGGCAGAATCCTTCACGGACTGAGTGAGAGAGACCATTATTTGAGTGTCATCAGCATAAGACAGCACCTCCAGCCCAAATGATCTAACCACCCTGGCAAGTGGGGCCCCATAGATGTTAAACAATGTGGGGCTCAATGAAGAGCCCTGGGGGACCCCACAATGCACAGGTTTAGGGGCCGATAGAAACTGGCCCAATTTCACTCTCTGTTCCCTTTCATTAAGAAAGGAAGCAAGGAGGCTCAATGCGGGGCCTCCGACCCCTATCTCCCTGAGACGGGAGACTAGAATAGATGGGGACAGAATATCAAAGGCTGCCGTAAGGTCTAACAGGACCAGAAGAGTAGTATGTCCCTTGTCGACCTGAGAGCGGATGTAATTAACAACAGCAGTGAGGGCAGTTTCAGTGTTGTGAGATCTGCTGAAGCCATGCTGAGAGACATCCAAGAGGGCAGAGTCCCCAAGGAAAGACCTAAGATGGAGATAAAGATGGGATTCCAACATCTTTGGGGCAGGGAGGAGCGAAATAAGGCGGACATTTTTAAGAACCCCTGAGTCCAAAGTAGCTTTTTTCAGAAGAGGTTTTACAATCGCCATCTTCCATGAGGAGGGAAAAACTCCCTCCAAGATCACACGATTCACGACATACGTGAGAGGTGGGATAACCACTTCCCGGCAAGCTTTCAAAACTTTCAGCGGGCACAAGTCTAAAGGGGAGCCCAATTTGGTGTTGTCCAGAAGCTGAATCATCACCTCAGGAGTTAGGAGAGGGAAGGACAAAAAACTCAAAGGTTGTTCACCAGGTAGACTCCCAGCTTTAGGAGAAGCAGGGATAATAGAGGGTCCCATACCCAAGTTTAAAGATTCAAGTGTGTCTTAAACATCCACGATCTTAGTATGGAAAAAGGCCGAAATACTATCGCTCAGCTCTTGGGATTCCACTATAGGATCCACTAACTGTGGAGAGGATAGGGAGTCTATGATTTTAAAAAGATTACTGGGAGAATTAAGGGAAGTAGTGATCTTAGAGAAATACGCCCTCTTTTCCTCCACAATGGCTAGCTTATATTCCTTTAAACAGAGTTTATGTTGTTCCTTCTCCGAGGGACGAGATGGGACCGCCAGAGCCTCTCCTGTTTTCGACAGCCTTGTCTCAGCAGCCTAAGTTTGTCTGAGAACCAGGGAGCCGAGGGACTCTTCCTGGCTGAATACTGCTGTTTGGGAGGGGCCAAGATATCCAGTGCCCCTGAAATAGTATACCGAATTCAAGAGCAGCCGAATTGGCATCCTGCAAGTCAACGGACGTCAGCCCATCCAGATAGGGGGAGAGTACCTCATTATCAATTGATTTAAAATTCCTTCTGAGTTCCCACTTCCTAGCGTCAGGTGGAAAAGGGACCGTATCCTGGTATGACAACTCCAGTGGAACAGCAGAGGGGTCAGACCAGGCTAACGGGACCAAAGGTCCCACCTTCAACCTAGGGTCATTGGAAAAAACTCCATCAAGAGTATGACCAGCCAGGTGGGTGGGGCCTACCACCAAATGAGTCAGACCGCAGGAGTCCAATGTTTCCAAGAGTTCCTGGGTATCTCTAGATCCCATATTCTCCAGGTGGAAATTAAAATCTCCAAGGAGAGTAATATTAGGCCTCTCGATAAACGGCTCTAGCAATTTGATCATATCCTGGCTGAAGAAAGATCTAGGGCCCGGTTGTCTATAAAACAAGAGGCCAGAGAAAGAGACAGAGGGATTTGAGTTAATAGAAAAGTAAAAAGCCTGAAAAGAGTCTGAGGGAGTAGAAAGGGCCTCAGTACGACATATAAGAGAGTCCTTGTACAGGATTCCTACTCCTCCTCCTCGGCGACTAACTCTGACCATCCTAGCCAGGGCATATCCGGTAGGGATAGCATCTATCAGGTCAGGTCCTGAGGCATCAGTTGCCCAAGTCTCTGTAATAAACACCCAAGTAGGCTTTCTAGCACAAACAAAGTCCCTAAAAGCAATGTTATTTTTTATTAATGACCTTGCATTAATGAGAAACCCCCTTTCGGTCGTCAGGCTAGGAGCGGGCATGGGTAGACTAGAGATCAACTGTGACTTCCGTATATTCCCCTTACCGACACCACCACTCTGGCACCCACAACCCATCTTATCTAGGAAAGCCTCTGGGGCAGGGAAATGAAAACAGGTCTTAGCTAAGGGCCTAAGCGCAAGCAAGAACTCTCTAGTGTAACAAAGCCTTACTTGAGAGCGAGTGGTCGATAGCACAGCCTCCCTGACCCCTGGCGCGATCTTATCGCGGACGGGCGCAGCCGGGCTTGCCTTTGGCGTGCCTTCAAGGCGCCGCCGGGGCGCCCGCTGCGCGCGTCCGCTGTGCGCGGAGGAGGTCATGAGTGTTAAATAGGGTGGCTCTGGGAGGAGAAACTAGTGCGTGACAACACAGCTAAATGACCGAGATATTCCCCAGAGTCTGAGATAATATGGTTGCCTCCACTGTGCAGTACAGTACACGTATCAATAGTATATCTACACATTGAAAAGTTTTTGGTTTGTATAGTGAGTTGTGTATTGCATATCACCGGTCGTGTTAGCATTGTGTACATTATTGTTGATGTGCGAGTTCCTTCCCTTATACATAGTTGATTGCGAAATCTCTGAACATTGCGCTAGTATGCCGTTGAGGGGATATATTATTTTCGGAAGGTCCGTTATCCTGTTTTGCGCTGTCTGTAAGGTAGTAGAGGGGGAGGGGTCAGGAGGGAAGGTTGTACTGGTGGTGGCGCTAGGTGTTGTGATTTTGTTGGGTGTTGGAAGTGCACAATTAGTACCTCTATTAAATATTTGTCTTCAGATATGGGTGTGAGTTGGATGTAATTCACACAGTACATAGTCGACGTCCTTACACTAGTTAATTGTTGATATTAATTTGTTAGTGGTAAATGGAACTATGACCTCTTTTTTTAGGTGGCATTGTAGATTTGGTTTGTTGTTGAAAATATGGGAAGTGGTATTTAAAAAAAAAAAATTCTACGAGAACGCCTAGTTTATATATTAATAACGTTAGTTCTGGTTCTGGTTTGTAGCGATTTTCTTAGAGGAAGGAATACATTGAAGAGTGGTAATATTTGCAGTTTTTACTACGTTGACAACGGGATGGTAATTAAAAAAGATAGAAAAAAACAGATATGCTTAATGAAATTATAATTGGGAATTATCATTTAAAAAACTTTTGAAATTCACTGAAAAAACCATAGGTTTCAGGCAGGTTATAGTTAGGAATTAGTATTTAAAAAACCTTAGAAATTCACTGAAAAAACCATATGTCTCAGGGGTGTTATAGTTAGCTGGACATTTCACTCATACAAAACCATTCAAATTCCTCCGTTATAGTTAGTTGTACTAACTGGAACTCTCACGTCCACAATCCACTGGTGATGATGTAACATATCACATCATTCATGACATGGTCAGTGACATCACTGATGACATAACTGATGACATCTCAAATGACATCACTGGTGACATCACTGATTACATTATCCATGTGACAATCAGATACACCTCATCATACACTCGTATAACCTTTCATTACTCACTGTAAAATACAGAGTACCATATTTGAATCCATTGACACAGCAATACAAGTATCTAAAAACCCAAACAGTGATTCCTAGATCTACACACACATGTTATCCAGTCATAGTCAAAATACTTTATTCGGTTTTACAAATAGTAAACCATAAAAGCAATATTTCAGCGATAAAAGGGACAATTATATAATTAAAAATATGTGCGTTAAACTTGTACAAGTAGTAAAATAATTCATTCACATGTTAATACAAAACAAGTTAATAAGCTTTCATCCCAGATGTGCAAACTCAAAACTAAAATGTGGTTGATACGATGACTACAGTACAAGGTTCCGTTAGTTTGGGAGGCTTTTTCCCAGTCTCAATGCATTTTTTTTTAAAACAACCACAAATAAAGTGCTTTCTGGGCTCAGCATTTGCAGGAAGCAAAGAGCCGGACGAACCTGGGTGAAATTCATTTTTTTTTAAAAGAGGTTTTAAAAAGAATCTGCGTGGAACATCATAATAATGGCAAAAGAACATAAAGTGCATTAGGTCCTGTGGAGATGAAACATCGCAACCACAGGGCGGCAATACCTGCCCTTTATGACTTCCCTTTGGAACAGCAAGTAGAAGGTAGTAAAAGTTAAACCTGAATCTGGTTAACAGAAACCGCTCGTGGGATGAAATAGGCCACATAAGATATGGTTCCAGCGAGGGGACGGTTTTAAGTAACATGAAGTTACGAACACTAGGTTTAACCAGTTCTGCCCCTTCTCTGTTGAATTTTTGCCATAGGGAAAAGGTTTTATTAACAAAGGCCACATCCTCGATGGTAATTGTTTCAGGGCTTAAAAAGAGATCCAGTCGTCCCAGGTCGTTAAAGCAGGATTTAAAATATTTTAGCCAGGGGATTTTGAGCATGTTATCCAGAGTCAGGGCCTCTTGAGTAGCTGGTGGTTAAGGGTAAGATCTTTATTTAGCCAGCATTTCAACCAAAAAAGCAGAGGGCGCATAGCTAACGTGTCGCCAATAAATGGGAGCCCAGTTTCTTCATGAAAGATTACATTTGAGGTTCCCTATTGGTACTCCAAATAATTGTTTTAAAAAATTATTCTCTGCCACCTGCATGCTCTTCACTGCTGCATATCCCCATAGCTCGCTGCCATAGCTGCCAATTGCAACACTTTTTGCCTGGTACAGCTTCAGCATTGCAGCAATTGTGCGTTTGCCCATTTTGCTTGCAAAGCTGAAGATGGCAGCATTCGCCCATGTAATCTCCCCTCTTTTCTTCTCAACTAAAGCAGCCCAACTTAAATGGTCGTCAAACAAAACTCCCAAGTATGTGAAAGTTGTAGTAATGGGCACTTTTCCATTGTTTATCATAAAGGGGAAGTTACATTTCGGGCGGGTCCCAACCTGCAGTATGAAAGACTTGGAATTATTTATGGCTAAATCACGTTCAGCCATAAAGCTGCGGAAAGCATTCAGAAAGGATTGAGACCTCTGGCAGTTCTAGCCAAGAGGACTGCATCGTCCGCATAGAGGAGGACGGGAAGGCCCCTAAGCCCTACGTAACGGAAATCCACCCCGGTTTCAATCAGAGACTTCTCTAACTCATTAATATATAGGTTAAAAAGAAAGGGCGCTAAAATGCACCCTTGCCTTACTCCCCGGGTAACTGTAAAATCCCTCGATACTCCAAGATCATGTGAGAATCTTATGTTTGCCCTGGTGTCCCTATGTAGATCCTTTAGGAAGTTGACAAGAGTGACATCCACCCCCATGGCGTCCATGGACTGCCACAATTTCCCACGATTGACACAATCAAAAGTGGAGGAAAGGTCCATGAACGCCATGTAGATGGCACCCTTGCGAGCAACAGTATACTTCCCAAGGATCATATACAGGTTAAGACAGTGGTTCCCAAACTTTTGACGCCTGTGGACCCCCATTAAGTCACCACTGGAAGCCGGGGACCCCCAAGCAATTTGTAGGATTTAAATTTCAAACATTAATTCGAACAAAATAAACACACATGTGCACACATATTTACAAGCCCCTATCCTCAAGGGAATGTCACTTTTTGTGATGTTTCCATGGCAATAGGGGCTTCTCCTTATTTACAAGGCAGCGTCGAGGTACTTACCGTGGCTTAACGCTGCCTTGCAAATAACACCCCCTTTCATGCAATACTTAGCGTGAAAGAGGTGGGCAGTGGGTGTTGCGGTTGGCGTTCCACTGTAACTCCCATTGATTTTTACGCTGCCTCCTATTTACAAGGGCAGCATAAATAGGAGACTGCGCCAAAATTAAAACCAGGAAACACCTGGGCTTAACTTGGGGAAACGAGGAAAAGTGCTTTATTTCTCCTCGATTTTGCTTTTTCCATGTGTGCTACCTTATGCAGTACACATTGAAAAAGCAAAACGCCTTGGTTTGTTTATGTTCAAGAAGGCGACCCTTCCTGCACATAAACAATCTTTAAAAAAATTACATTTTGTAACTTCCATGTGTGCTGCATTAAGGAGAACACATAGAAGTGACAAAACAGCATTTCAAGATTGTTTATATGCAGGAAGGAGGACCTTCCTGTACATAAATTATCTTCCCCTGCACGCAGATGCCCTTGCACTATGGTGCAAGGGTGCCTGCATTGGTGCTACCCTGCTAAATGTAGCACCAGCACAGGGGGAAACGCAGAGCTGCACCATATTCTTGTAAATATGGTGCAGCCCTGCATTTCAGAAGTGGCGGAGCATGTCTAGCCAAGGAGGATAACGACACACGCTCCTCCACTTCTGTTGTAAATATCCCTCTTAATATATTATATTGAAAGAACTGGCAAAAAACAAAATAATTTAATCGGAAGATTGGTGCTGCATCCCAGTGACTAACTTTTAAATGGCTGGTTTTATTTTACAGTACGAGGCTCCTGCCAGGGCCAGACTGGAAACCAAAAGCATCCCTAGAAAATGTTTTCAGACCAGTTGCAATACGGTGCATACCAAGTGCAGTAAGTGAGCCTGGCCACTGCCGAGGGGGCTTTGTGAGGCTCTCCCCTAAAAGATTTTGGGAAACAATGGTGCAGTCTACAACACATTATGTATTTAATTGTGTTAGCTTTTAAAGAATAGTAAATGAAAACCTTACTATGCACCAGGGTATGACAATCTGGGAAGATTGCACATGAAATAAAAACATTTTTAAATGCATGCTACACGTTTTTTGCAGTAGGCAACATGTGCTACATTAGATAGGTCAAAGCTGCCACTGGACAAAACTCTCATCTCTCTCCTGCAGGTACATTAATCACTGGTGTTATCTTGACACTTTTATTGTTGCTTGAAAACTGCTAATGATAAAGTAAACTTTGCATTGCTTTTAAAACTGCTGCCTGCGGACCCCCTAGGAATGTGTCAAGGACCCCTGGGGGTCCGCGGACCACAGTTTGGGAAACACTGGGTTAAGACATTGTGCCAGGGTAGAATGCCCAGGGCGAAACCGTACTGAATATCAGAGATGACCGTTTTCTTCAGCCCAAGCGGTCAGTCTGTTCAGGACTACCCCTCCTACTACCTTAACTACAGAATCAATGAGGGAGATTGGTCTGTAGCAGCCAGTGCAGTTGCGGTCTTCCTTCTTAGAAACGGGGACCATCGTGGAGGTACCCCACGATTCTGGGCATCCTTCCAGCACTGCTGCGTTAAGCACAGCCGTGAGGACTGGGGCTCAGAGAGGTTGATTTGATTTAAAGAGATCTGGGGGCAGGCCATCCGGGCCTGGAGCCTTGTTACAGGTCAGGCCAGAGATGCCTTTCACAACCTCACACATCGTAAACGGGGACAATGTTTCATTAATGCCTCCCAATTTCGGGTATGCCTGTAACGTAGTGCAGGTAAATATGGACTCAAAATGGTGTACCCAGTCATCTTCTGTGATGTTTGTACCAATAGCATCCAACCCTTCTATTTCAAATAGGGGTTTGTTAATTATTCCCCAGAATTTCGAGCTGTTACTTAATGTTTCGGGTTCAAGGAGCTCCTTCCACATATTATTCTTAATTACCGATTTCCGAGATGCCAAGGCCCATTTATAATTAAGGCGGAGGAGCCTGATTCGGGATTGGTCTCTTGGGATGGACCTCAAACCCGTCTTTAACTCTCTCGCCGCTCTCGAACAAGAGCTGTCGAACCACTTGGGGTCTCTGGGTAGTAATTTTTTGGAGCGGGTAGACAGCAGGGTTCCCGCCTTTTTAACGATAACCTCGAAGGCATTAAGGACAACCTCTGGAGAGGAGTCAAGTGACATGCATACTGCTAAGTCAGGGGCACAAGATTCCTGGATATTATCATAGAATGCTACCGGGTACACCTGGGACCACTTAAGTCGGCGCCTACCATCTGTAAGTTTCAACACACCGGGCGCTGCATTCTTCCCTTGTTGGATCAATAGATCACCACCAAGGCGTACACACACAGGGTTATGGTCGCTATAAGTGCTACATTTGCTTTTAAACTCCACAAAGAAAGATTGTTGGCCAGTAGATATAAGAATATGGTCAATGAAAGAGCCCCCATTGTGTCTTTTGAAAGAAGGAAGAGGCTGTTTACTAAGATCGTCTACCAGGGACATGGCTGAGATCAGGTCTAATTCATTAAGTAGATTATTGAGCACATCTCCCTACATCAAGTGCTCAAAATGAAGACCCCCCAAATTTGCACAACCCAGTTGTCCCATGCGAGTCAATTCCGGTTCTCAACACGGTCTCAAGTTAAAATCCCCTAAGACCATAAGGCAATAAAGAGAGGAGCTGCAATGTTGTTTGACAAACTCGCCCAGTAGGGTGATCTTGCAAGATCCCACAGTATGCACTGCATTATAAAAGTTAATCAAACAAATATTTGCATTCCCTTGCTTTAAAACAATAGCTTGGAGTTCTGGGTGGGGGAGCAAATGTCCTTTATTTTACATTTCAGGGCTAAAGATGTATAAATGACCAAACCGCCCTTGGCTCTACCCCTCAACGAGGGTGATGCGGGGGACGAAGAAAGCTTTATAGCCCTCTAGGAATAAATTGCATTCCACCATCCAAGTCTCCTGTAAACAAATCACTGGGAATTGTTTGATAAACCGGACCCACTTTGGGTCAAGAAACTTCCCCGCCAATCCTGCAATATTCCAGGAGATAATGTTATGTACTGCTGTCTCAAGGGAATCCTCCGGGGGGGCAGACAAATGAACCTCTGATAGTGCAGGGGTACACACCCTTGGGGATGGCTGCCAATGGTGTAAAAATGGTGTAGGTAGCTGTCGATCCCGAGATGCAGCAACCAAAACAGTCCCAGGGCTCAGTCAGTCGCACTCTTCTAGACCTGAGAGGGCAGAAAATCTGTTTGACCCCTGGGGAATTGACGAGGAGGGGTACCCCTCCAGGGTAGAAACTCATGAGACATGTGGAATTGCATAAGATCTCTCATTTTTCTCATTCTGGGTGTGTCGGTGATTGTGGCCATGACGGTTATCATTACGGATTAACACAGGGTTGTAAAAATGGCCCAGGGGGAGAATCTGGATATTTGATCCCCTGTGCAGCTGGACAGATCGGGATTATCTCAATATTCTTTCCACTATCATACAGTTATTGAAGTTTATGATAATGCAGTCCCCCGCCCCTATTTTTCTGGTATTGCCCACCCAGCCCACGCGGTGAACCATTAAGATGTTTCGGTCTACTGCCGTGCCCACAGAGGTGTTACTCGAAAGCCAATGTGTGACCTTATTCTTGCGCTGGCTTAATTCTTCATTGGTGCCTTGGGCACAAGGTGAGACATTCCAAAAGATCACCACCAGAGGTGTCGATTCGGGGGGTAGATTAATAGATGTGAATTTTGAGGAAGCAGCAGAATAGTTACCTGCAACATTACCAGCATTATCGCCCAGCCTATGGGGAGCCTGTGCCTGTTCTTGGCTGGGGGAATACTAGCCATAGCCCGACATTCCCTAGGTCCACCCACTACTTGCCCTGTGCAATTTGAGACCAGGGGCCTTATTTATGAAGGCCTTGCGCCGCCGGTGTGCCACTTTTAAAATGGGAAAAAGTGACATACCGGCGGCGCAAGGCCTTCATAAATAAGGCCCCAGGTTTCTATGTCGGATTAGAGAGGGTTGAAATCCCCTGATCAACAGAGCAATGTTGGAGACCTGCAGTAGAATCTAAACTAGTTGGGTCAGTGTTAGTGTTTTTAACAATAACAGATGGTGATGCAGGTTTCATGTGCGCTGCTAGATTCTGTTCTATATCATTTAATTTAGACACAATAGGTGCCAGTTGTTCCTCTAGTAATTTGATTAGAAAAGATTTCATAGATTCTAGTAAGAGGTGTAAATCCGGCGGCTCAGTTACCACCTGGGAGCGCCTTGTGGCTGGGGCTGGCGATGATGGGTTATTGGGTTTAGATTTTTTTGCTTGGTTGATGAAAGCCTTACACTTTCTTTTTCTTGTCCCAATAGAGCTACAGTCATCCCTTTGATCCTTCTCAGTGACCAACCCATTGTTGCCATCATTATGCATAGCAATATTCTCTTGAACAAGGCCACCCTGGACCTGGGATATCACTGGAAGAAGTGACCTGCTTATTGATTATTGTCACTTCAGGGGATAGGGGTCTATGCTGTAACTCCCCTACGCCCTGTATAACATTTTGTAACTGTTCCACCGTGAAAATGTCTCCTTCTACAACTGCAGGAAGTGAGGTACCACTTAAGGTCAAGGTCTGGGAATCCTTGGTGCCCTTGTTAGCATCGTTAAGCAAAGAAACAGGGCGCCTGTAGGAGACATGGATAAACGCCTATTGACCATCTCGATTTCCTTATCGATGACCAACGCGGCCCTCGAGAGGTAAGCTTCCATTGTTAAAATAGTAGATTTGGCAGCCCCTGTGGGCCCTGTACAAGGTACCTGGGTCTTTCTCTTCCCCATATCAACCCCTGTTAGAGGGGGCACCTTACGAGTTAGAGTTCAGGAAGTTAAATCACAGCGGTCAAATAGCAAAGCAAGTCAGATATACAGCTGGCGGGGGGTGCGATAGATCACTGACAGTGGTTAAGTAATAATGACACAGACAGCAATAAAAGTAAAACCAAATAACCTGGCGCAGCCCAGCCTCCTCTGGCCCACGACGGCCACAGACGGCCCGCCCTTTGCACGGGCTTCGCCCGCGTGCATCCCGCGGAGCGGGTGCGGCGAGCTGCTAAGTACTGGTGATGGTGGGAGGGGCTACAGGACGTGCTCAAGCCCCACAGGCTCCTGGGCAAACGAGTCCTCCACGCAAAAGCCCCCACAGTCCTTCTGCGAAGTCTCACACCACAATCTAATCAATTACCTACAGATTCACTCATACATGTTGATATAGTTAGGACCTATTTTCCATAGGAAATGCGCAACATTCTATTTGGAATGACGACTCTTCGTGAAAGTTTCAAAACTAATGGCCAGGTCCGGTCCGCTCCAATCCTGAAAGTCTCGGGGTGATTCGTGAAGCGGGGGCCGAGCAAAAAGTGGGTCCCAAAACATGTTTTCCCATGCAATTTTCCTTAGGGACCTTCAGCCGCTGCTATAGTCCAAACTGCTGAACGGAATTACACCAAATTTGGCAAAGAGGTAGTCCTCAGTTCAGACCCGTGCCTTTTGCTTAAATAGTGTCAATCTGTTTGGTAGTTCATTTTGTCATAGAAATTATGGTTAGTCTTGTAGAAAGAAAAATTAGGGCATATTTTAAGAGAGATCTCAAATCCTCTTCTATTTAATTTGAAAATGTTGACATGCAGACTGAACAATCACTTTCAATACCAGCAGTAGACTTTCAGTTAACTCCCTGGTGAGCACTACCCCCTACACTACTCAAACACCACTGCACTATCCTAAACCCTAAAACACTACCACCAGCACGACCCTCTACACTACACAAATACCACTGCACTACCCTAGACCCCAAAACACTACCCCCTACACTACACAATTACCTCTGCACTACCCTAAACCCTAAAACACTACCCCAGAATGACCCCCTACACTACGCAAACACCACTGCACTACCCTAACCCCTAAATCTACCCCCAGCACGACCCCCTACATTACCAAAACACCACTGCACTACCCTAAAAACTAAATCTACGCCCAGTGCGACCCCTATACTACACAAACACCACTGCACTACCCTAAACCCTAAAACACTACCCCAGCACGACCCCCTACACTACACAAACACCACTGCACCCCCCTAAACTCTAAATCTACCTCCAACATGACCCCCTACACTACACAAACACCACTGCACTGCCCTAATCCCTAAATCTACCCCAGCATGAACCCCTATACTACACAAACACCGCTGCACTACCCTAATCCCTAAAACACTACCCCAAGCACGACCCCTATACTACAAGAACACCACTTAATGACCCTAAAACACTACCCCAGCATGACCCCCTACACTACTCAAACACCACTGCGCTACCCTAAACCCTAAATCAACCCCCAACACGAACCCCTACACTACCCAAACACCACTGCACTACCATAAACCCTAAAACACTACCCATACACTACACAAACACCACTGCACTACCCTAAACCCTAAAACACTACCCCCAGCACCACCCCCTACACTACACAAACACCGCTGCACTACCCTAAACCCTATATCTACCCCAAGCACGAACCCCTACACTACCCATTCACCACTGCCCTACCCTAAACCCTAAAACACTACCCCAGCACGACCCCCTACACTACCCAAACACCATTGCACTACCCTAAACCTTAAATCTACCCCAGCACGACCCCTTACACTACCCAAGCACCACTGTACTAATCTAAAAGACTACCTCAGTATGACCCCCTACTCTACACAAACACCACTGCACTACCCTGAACTCTAAATCTACCCCAGCACGACCCCCTACAAAACATAAAAACCACTGCACTACCCTAAACACTAACTGGCAGATGCATCAAAGTAAATACCGGGAGCAAATGGGCAGATTCTCAGAATCTGCACCTTTGCTCCCGGTATTTTTGCATTTGGGATGCATCATCCCAATGTTATGATTGATTGATTGAAATCAACATTCCTACTTTGACTTTTATATTGAGTACGTCCACAACAAACACAAACATAGTTTGGTATTTCAGAGCACACTACATTAAACTTTCCAATTTCCTCTTCAAACTGATGAGTGCTAAATACTTTCTCATCTCCTCCAACATCTGTAATTGTCAAACTTTCACTTCCTATGAACTGCTCTTCTGAACCAAAATATCGCATTTCAATATCATCACACTTTTTTTGAACATCTGATAAAGAACCATATAAAAGACTTGTATTCAGTTCACTTACACTTAATGCAGGACTTTATACATAGTACAGTTTCTTTACAAAGTTCCGCATTTCTGAATGATGTACTGCTAACATCCTCAAATGATGAAAAACACTTTTACAAACTTTTCTTGAAAGACACGCCAGAGAATGCCCAAACTTCTCAGTATATTTTCTTACATTACATGGATCTAGTCCTTGTAACAACTTAGGGCCAGATGTAGGTAAATATTTTTTACCGACTCATGAATACCGAATTTTACCGATTCGGTATTTATGAATCGGTAAAATATAAGGAGGGAGATGTAGGTAAATCCAGATGTGGATTTACCGAATCTGTAAAAGTCGGTATTTACCGATTCGGTAAATATCGACCGGTATTGAAGCCCATAGGAATGAATGGGCATTACCGATTCGGTATTTACCGAATCGGTAAATACCGAATTTCACAAGGGTGCAGGGGGTGTCCCTTTGACACCCTCTAGCACCCCCAAAACAGGTTCGGGTGCCATGTGGCAGGCATACCTGCCCTAAGGGCAGGTCTGCCTGTCATATGGCACAGGTGTGCATGCACACATGTGCATGCACACCGGAATCGGTATTTTACCATCAAATTGAATTTGATGGTAAAATACCGATTCGGTAAGGCTTGTGGGACTCAGAAGAGTCCCACCTACATATCAAATTTACCGAATCGGTAAAAATACCGATTCGGTATTTTACAGAATCGGTAAATTTACCGATCGGTAAATTTACCGATTCTGTAAAATTATGCCCCCTACATCTCAAATTCCATTTACCGGTCGGTACCGACCGGTAAATGCCTACCTACATCTGGCCCTTAATCTTCTGTTTTATACTTTTCTGAGTATATTCTGAACCAAAATATCGCATTTCAATATCATCACACTTTTTTTAACATCTGATAAAGAACCATAGAAAAATATTCAGTTCACTTAAACTTAATGCAGGACTTTATACATAGTACAGTTTCTTTACAAAGTTCCGCATTTCTGAATGATGTACTGCTAACATCCTCAAATGATGAAAAACACTTTTACAAACTTTTCTTGAAAGACAAGCCAGAGAATGCCCAAACTTCTCAGTATATTTTCTTACATTAAATGGATCTAGTCCTTGTAACAACTTAATCTTCTGTTTTATACTTTTCTGAGTATATTCTCCTAGCAAATTTCACATTATATCAATGGATTTCTGTTGAATACTGCAAATACTACTACAACTCCACTTATGCACAGGAGCTTGTGGATGTTTCCCTTGCACTTCTTCAGCTATTAACTCTTCTGCACTTTTACAAACCATGTCCTCCTTTGGAAGAGGAACACCAACCTGAACTTCGTAGCAACAACCTCCAGTATCAACTTCAAATGATAACTATTTTCCTGGAAGTAACTTTCCTCATTAAAAAAAGGCTCAGTACTAGAAGTATGTCTCCAATGTCCACTAAAGATTTTACAAAAGTTGGTTCTGTTCACAAGTCTTTTGTTTCTACTTTTGTCTTTCAATACTTTGACTATTTTATCCAATACTTTCATTCTCTTTAAAATCAAAATGAATAACTTCTGTTTTAAATTGACAGCAGTATCCACTATACTTTCAATACGCTGCTTCCCTTTGAATTGCAACATTCTTCTTTTATATTTGCAGCATGTTTTCAATAAATTCTGAATCACTCTAGATCGAAAGGTCTCTGACGAATTTTTAGAAATTGTTTTTGTCTCCGAGTAGCAGATACTATTTCTTTATCATGTTTAGTTTTCCTCGTATATGAAATTGAACTCTGCTTCACCTTACTTGAAAATTTCTTCTTTTTGCTTTGTGTGATGTTTTTCTCATTAAATGTTAGTAATATTTTTTTTTAAATTGTCTTTTGCTTTTAGTCAAACAAACAGTTTCTGTACTACTTTTTTTTCTACTTCAAGATCTTTCCTTTTCGTCAAATATATATTTTTCTTCTCTTTTCTTTTTTTGTCAAATATTCATCCAAACGAAATAATTTTCGGAAAAACAAAAACAAAAAATAGATTCCATTATTTTTCACATTTGTTCACTATGTTAAAATATTAACATACAATTAGAAAACTTCCACTAACGACTTCTAGACCCAGTGCTGCAACGTGATGGAGCACGACAGACGAGCACTAGGATGACAAGTAGTGCCATAGAACATACAGCAAGTATTTATTTAATTATTTACATACTCCTTTACAATTTATATATAACTGCACTACCTCATACTTTTCACCTCTCCGCCTCACCCCACAGCACGTCCCCTGCATCCTACCACAAACAACTTTATAAATAGTATTTATTAAAATTTTAATCTATTACTTAGGATGATATTATCAACCAAACAGCTCACGCAAAAATTTCCATTATTACCTAACAATTTTATCTACAACTTCGCAAACATAACACTGCACCCAGGGCACTAAGTGGAGGGGGTGTCTGTGGGGATGTGACCTCGTGCACTTTATTGTTGGGGGCCTCAAAACGGGTCTTTATTGGGCTCTATTTTCAGGCCCCACAAATGTAATCCGTTTTTTTTCCTTTCTTGCACTACAGTGACACTGTTAGAGCATGCACATTCTTCACTACTTAGAAGTGCAGACATCATGCCAAGTGGCTTGCTTTGTAGTAGAAGGGAAATCCTTTAAAGAGAGCCATTTTCCCTCAGGATTTCCTTTCTCTTTTTGCAACGCAGGAGCAACATCATTATGGGGTGATTAGCAGACAGACCACCAGGCGCGCAATGCCCATTGCCCCGAACTCTCTGAGACAGCTTCCTGGGTGCACACACAAAAAAAGCAAAATGGCCACCTAGGAAGAGCTCCATCCTCGAGTTCTAGGGTTCGGGATAACCTAAAACTGGTGAAATCCCTGTTAATCCCCCGTCCACCAGTTATCTACGGAACGCTGTCTGCATGAAATGATCGGGAAGAAGATGAAGTAAGAAACGAGAAGATTACTCACATAACAAGACCGCCACATCGTCTGGAACAGCATGGCACTGATGTAAACACATCAGATCAGGAGACAGCACTGCCGTGAGGTAGAAGATCGAGGCGGCGTTGAGCTACGGAATAGGAGTCGGCGGTGCTGACAGACCTCATGCAGGTAGAAACGGTAATGCGGAGGAACGGAATCAACGAAGGTGAGGGGCAACAGCGGCCATAACCTTCAGCCCTCGGCGCAAGAAGTGGAGAAATGTGCCGCCAGCAACGTAACGGATCCATCCCGGAGGGCACGAGAGATGGAAAGTGAGCGGCAGACATCCAGACAGCCGCGTGCATGCGATTGAGCACAGAGGAGCAAAGAGACACAGTAAGGAGAGGGAGACGGTGAAGCTGACATTGCCGTAACTTCCTACAGACTCGCGACTATGAAAAAGAATTAACGCGCGAGTAAGAAAGCCCATTAGAAACTACGGGGCATATCATCAAGGGGGTTTATCTCCGCTTTTTTGGCTTTAAAAGTGGTCCCTAAAGAGGGACTTCTAACAGTTACATTGCACCAAAAAGCAACTGATACAAATTCCATTTTACATTACAACAGTGCTCACCCAAAAAGTTTGAAGGATAATTTGCCCTATGGGCAATTGCTGCGAATTCGTAGGAATTGTTCTGAAAAAAAGGATTATGAATATCATTCAAACAAGTTTTGCCAACAGATGACAGTAAGAGGGTACCCGAAAAAAATGCTGAAACACGCAAAAAAGAGAGCATGGTTGACACCGCGTGAAACGTTGCTACAAAAAAGACTAAACCTCCATTGGAGAGATTAGTGTGCGTCTCAACCTTTGGACCAAATACAAACAAGTTCAAACAGATTGTCCTAAAAAACTGGCATTTGCTTGAGAACTTAGAATGTGGTTTTCCTAGACCTTTAATTGCTATGAAAAGGAATAGAAGCATCGGCCAGGAAATTGTGCGATCCGATGTTTCTTTGAAGGAAACGAGAACCGATTTACGCAGCCAGCTGGGACTCAAACCTATTGAGGGACACCACAAATGTGGCAACTGTGTCGCATGCGACTCCACAATGGAAGGAAAGGTCTTTGTCCATAAAGAGGTTAAATGGAAACACACTACATTTAGCAATTGTAAAACCAAGAGGGTTGTATACGCCATAATTTGCCCTTGTGGCAAATTATATATAGGGAAGACATCACAACAGGTCAACCAGAGAATAACGCAACACCGGTCTAGAATTAAGAAAAAGGTGTTGACCGCGCCATTAGTTGAGCATTTCATAAGTGCAGGTCACTCAGAAAAGGACCTTAAGTGGACTGTACTAATGGTCCTGAATGCATCTAAAGGAGTAACTGATGTAGAATCGCTGTTGTTGCAAAAAGAAGCCTATCTAATTATGGAGTTCAATAGTGCACAAACAGGGTTGAACGAAATGACTGAAGTTTCCAGAATTTAAAAGAACTGGCTTAGTGTCCATGCAGTCTACCTGTCCGCTAAAGCGTAGGGCTACACACTTGATCGATTTCATGAATTGAGACTTGTTGTTAAAATATCCCGCCCCTGCAATTCATTCCTCCACCACAAATGTTCACAAAATCCAAGATGTGAGGGACAGTAAGTTGTTTTTCCCTCGTTATCGATCCCCTCCCAGTTGTTAACTACAACTCCCAACAGCCACCGTGATTATCAGACACAAATGGGTAGGGTCACGTGGTGTGAGAATCACCCACAAACCCTTGGTACGCCTGATTATTCGGCTGGCATCTACACCTCCGTGACGCTTGCTCACTATGGGCGCACGAAGGTGAAAGAGACGGAAATAGTGGAGTCTGAGTGATTTCATCGGCGAAGGTAAGGGAAGCCCGAGTTTATGTAAATATGTTGGGTACTCGTGTGCATAGCGGGTCAGACTAAACGGTATGTTTTCCGTTCCAGGAAACGAAGCCGCGAAGAGGTCGTGATAGGTAGAAAAAGAAGCAGGCGTAAATTTATACTCGAACGCCGACAGGTAGGAGTCACATCCTTCCCTCCCGAATGCCTAACGTACAGTTTGAAAAATAATAGAAATTTACCTGGGTCGTTCCCCTTTTTGTTTTTTTAAAACAGAACGTGACACCTGATAATCATTCCCTGACCCGCCAAAAGCATTCAGGTATGTTCACAATCCGCCCTCAGAAGGACTATCTACTGGGCTCACATGATTCCCCCTTTTCTAAAGTTGAATTTTACTGATTTCAGACCGCGGAATCAGATTGAGAGTGTATGCCCACCGCCCATAACTAGAAACAAAGAAAGACTCAACAGCTTTGTGCCACATTGGCAGGTATGTATGTAGTAATGCCAAAGAAGATAGCGGATTGAACTCAAAGAGACAGCACCCATGAGTGACAGGTGTCTTAATTTTTTGTTCATAGACAAAAGCCAATGTGGGAGATTGAGATGCCCTGATGAGAGCCCACAGATTCGTCAGAGAGGCTTGAAACGCGTAGGCTAGCAGCTATTGATCTAGCTGGTTGAAATAAAGCATCGAATGTCATCTAGCTTGTTGAAATTGAGTACCGAGCTTTAGAAATTTAACAATTTCTTGTTTCATGAAGAGTGGAAATCATTTTTTTCGCATGCTTGAAACAAAAAGAGTAGAATAATTGCTCTACATTGGTTTGCTTGTATGTTGATATAATTAAGTATCATAACTATTCTAGTAATATTTTTGTTCATCGTTTGTCTGTATTCGATTTGTGAAAATTGTGTATTTATATATGTGGTAATTGTGATACATGTGTTGAAAACCTTTTGTGTTCCACTGTGAAGGTCAAAGTCCTTTACTTCCAAAAAAAAGAGTTGAAAATAAAAAGGTTATAAAGAACCCGATCACTAAAGGAATATAGTGTGGTCTTTGTAAGAGTAATACGTAGGAGTGACAAGGATACCAAGTATTTCACTGTTTACACTATATATAAGGGCCCTACTTGGTTCCGGTCCATTGGGCCTATCCCCCCATTTTGTAACTTTAGAAAGAGCGGGTGTTGACCCGCGAGGGCATAGAGACCGTTCGTAGTAACTGAACCGAAATAAACCTTCCGGTTTGGCTTTAGTGGCCCTAGGACCACTACGAGTTAATATGTCAGATAAGGACACTTTGTCCTTCACAGAGGAACACATACAGAGTTTACTCTCGGCACCGTCTCCATTTGCAGCGGTTTCTTTGAGCACCCAAGCTAAAAAACAGAATGAAGTAGAAACCATAACAAGACTCAGCAAAAAACACATTAGGACAGAACTGCACGGACACTTCCTCCTTCAACACCTGAGGGGAGGCACAATCCCGTGGGGGCTACAGGTTAAAAATACACCAGTCATTTTTGTAGATGATCCCGAATACAAGAAGGGATTTAGTTGCATTAGCACAAAATGTAGTAGGGACCTAATGGTCCACACCATAGAGACTGCCCAAAGAATATGCAGGAAAGAACTTGAAGAGTTAGATAAACTCACACGAGAACTGAAAGATAATCATCCTGAAAGTGAAGCGAAGGCACTGCTTGAGAAAATCGAGAAGGAGATAACTGTCTTTAAAGATTATACAATTGCCTTCAAAACATCCAAATTTGAAAAGGACAGCAAGTCCTTTACTTTGGAACAAGCTTACCCATATTTGAAAGAAGATTATTATTCTTCGGCCGAATCACGTAGAGCCCTTACAAATTTCCAAGTGCGGTCAAGAAACAGATTTACGACCTTCTCAGAGACATCTTCCTCTGGGTCTTCAGGTGACTCAGACTCACGACCAGGACCACAGAACAGACAAGGCCCTTTTTTAGACAAAGGCGAGCCAAAGGGGAAGGTAAGGTTCAAACAGCAGCCATTGGAGATGAGGACGAGGCGACAATATTACAAGTCATAAAAAAAAGTTCTATTGTCAATCTGTCCCAAAAAGTACTAACTAAAACTGAAGAATCCATTCTAGAGTTGGGTTTTAAATTTGTTCCAAACAGAACAACTGATTTTACAAAGTTGAAAATGGAGGCGATTGAATTTTGCAGAAAGGTACGCCTAAAAGCGTTTTTTTCCAACAAGGAATATAAGAGAAATATGGAGGGATCAGGGCTAGCCAATAAATCCAAATTTGTACCACCGTCAGCAGGGATCCCGAAAGAAATCATTGCCTATGAGCAAGCAGTAATGTCATCCTTGACTCAACTCGAAAAAAAGAACAAGTATTTCAAGAGAAATATCACAATTAACCAACAGAAAGCGTTGAACGATTTAAAAAATGACTCCTCAGTCATTTTCAAACCAGCAGATAAAGGGGGTGCCTTAGTGATCTGGCCCGAGAAATGTACATGAAAGAGGGCAAATCTCAGGTTATGAACCAAGAATGCTATCGGAAAATTGATGTTGATCCAACTACGGCAATACAAGGCCAGATTGAACACATTTTGAGAGAAGGTTTAGACCAAGGAATGTTGGGCCCACGAGAATTAGATTTTTTATATAAGAAACATCCCAGGGTCCCCGTCATTTATTTTATCCCAAAGATTCATAAGCAGTTGCAAGAACCACCTGGACGTCCCATCGTTTCCGGGTGTGACTCAGTGTTAGAGCCCATATCTAAGTATGTGGACATCTTCCTGAAGCCATTCTTGGTGGAGGTACAATCGTACCTGAGAGACACAACAGATTTCATAACAAGAATAGAAGGAGCAGAGTTTCATGACTCTGAACAGTGGATGGTGACCTTTGATGTCACCTCCCTGTACACCCAGATCCCCCAAGACGAAGCGCTAGAAGTGATTGAGCTGTATTAAGGAAAAAGAGTGAGACCCCATAGAGTCTCTACTGAATTTATTCTACAACTAGCTGAAATAGCCCTCCGGAAAAACTATTTTAAATTAAAAATGAGTTCTACCTCCAAACAAAGGGGACTGCAATGGGATGTCCCTTTGCACCGGAGATGGCGGTTCTATATATGGCCCAATATGAGGACAGATTTATCTTCAATGACAACCCCTTCTCGAGTAATATCAAGCAGTGGCTCCGATATATTGATGATGTCTGGTGCCTGTCGTCTGGCCCCGAGGAGGTCCTTGAGAACTTCTTCGGGTGGCTTAACTGCAGGTATCGAGACATCAAATTTAGTTACACAAAAAGAAAAGAAAGACTGACATTTTTGGACGTGGAAGTGGTCCCTAAAGAGGGACTTCTAACAGTTACATTGCACCAAAAAGCAACTGATACAAATTCCATTTTACATTACAACAGTGCTCACCCAAAAAGTTTGGAGGATAATTTGCCCTATGGGCAATTGCTGCGAATTCGTAGGAATTGTTCTGAAAAAAAGGATTATGAATATCATTCAAACAATTTTTGCCAACAGATGACAGTAATAGGGTACCCGAAAAAAATGCTGAAACACGCAAATAAGAGAGCATGGTCGACACCGCGTGAAACGTTGCTACAAAAAAAGACTAAACCTCCATTGGAGAGATTAGTGTGCGTCTCAACCTTTGGACCAAATACAAACAAGTTCAAACAGATTGTCCTAAAAAACTGGCATTTGCTTGAGGACTTAGAATGTGGTTTTCCTAGACCTTTATTTGCTATGAAAAGGAATAGAAGCATCAGCCAGGAAATTGTGCGATCCGATGTTTCTTTGAAGGAAACGAGAACCGATGTACGCAGCCAGCTGGGACTCAAACCTATTGAGGGACACCACAAATGTGGCAACTGTGTCGCATGCGACTCCACAATGGAAGGAAAGGTCTTTGTCCATAAAGAGGTTAAATGGAAACACACTACATTTAGCAATTGTAAAACCAAGAGGGTTGTATACGCCATAATTTGCCCTTGTGGGTATATAGGGAAGACATCACAGCAGGTCAACCAGAGAATAACGCAACACCGGTCTAGAATTAAGAAAAAGGTGTTGACCGCGCCATTAGTTGAGCATTTCATAAGTGCAGGTCACTCAGAAAAGGACCTTAGGTGGACTGTACTAATGGTCCTGAATGCATCTAAAAGAGTAACTGATGTAGAATCGCTGTTGTTGCAAAAAGAAGCCTATCTAATTATGAAGTTCAATAGTGCACAAACAGGGTTGAACGAAATGACTGAAGTTTCCAGAATTTAAAAGAACTGGTTTATTGTCCATGCAGTCTACCTGTCCGCTAAAGCGTAGGGCTACACACTTGATCGATTTCATGAATTGAGACTTGTTGTTAAAATATCCCGCCCCTGCAATTCATTCCTCCACCACAAATGTTCACAAAATCCAAGATGTGAGGGACAGTAAGTTGGTTTCCCCTCGTTATCGATCCCCTCCCAGTTGTTAACTACAACTCCCAACAGCCACTGTGATTATCAGACACAAATGGGTAGGGTCACGTGGTGTGAGAATCACCCACAAACCCTTGGTACGCCCGATTATTCGGCTGGCGTCTACACCTCCGTGACGCTTGCTCACTATGCGCACACGAAGGTGAAAGAGACGGAAATAGTGGAGTCTGAGTGATTTCATCGGCGAAGGTAAGGGAAGCCCGAGTTTATGTAAATATGTTGGGTACTCGTGTGCATAGCGGGTCAGACTAAACGGTATGTTTTCCGTTCCAGGAAACGAAGCCGCGAAGAGGTCGTGATAGGTAGAAAAAGAAGCAGGCATAAATTTATACTCGAACGCCGACAGGTAGGAGTCACATCCTTCCCTCCCGAATACCTAACGTACAGTTTGAAAAATAATAGAAATTTACCTGGGTCGTTCCCCTATTTGTTTTTTTTAAAACAGAACGTGACACCTGATAATCATTCCCCGACCCGCCAAAAGCATTCAGGTATGTTCACAATCCGCCCTCAGAAGGACTATCTACTGGGCTCACATGATTCCCCCTTTTCTAAAGTTGAATTTTACTGATTTCAGACCGCGGAATCAGATTGAGAGTGAATGCCCACCGCCCATAACTAGAAACAAAGAAAGACTCAACAGCTTTGTGCCACATTGGCAGGTATGTATGTAGTAATGCCAAAGAAGAGAGCGGATTGAACTCAAAGAGACAGCACCCATGAGTGACAGGTGTCTTAATTTTTTGTTCATAGACAAAAGCCAATGTGGGAGATTGAGATGCCCTGATGAGAGCCCACAGATTCGTCAGAGAGGCTTGAAACGCGTAGGCTAGCAGCTATTGATCTAGCTGGTTGAAATAAAGCTTCGAATGTCATCTAGCTTGTTGAAATTGAGTACCGAGCTTTAGAAATTGAACAATTTCTTGTTTCATGAAGAGTGGAAATCATTTTTTTCGCATGCTTGAAACAAAAAGAGTAGAATAATTGCTCTACATTGGTTTGCTTGTATTTTGATATAATTAAGTATCATAACTATTCTAGTAATATTTTTGTTCATCGTTTGTCTGTATTCGATTTGTGAAAATTGTGTATTTATATATGTGGTAATTGTGATACATGTGTTGAAAACCTTTTGTGTTCCACTGTGAAGGTCAAAGTCCTTTACTTCCAAAAAAAAGAGTTGAAAATAAAAAGGTTATAAAGAACCCGATCACTAAAGGAATATAGTGTGGTCTTTGTAAGAGTAATACGTAGGAGTGACAAGGATACCAAGTATTTCACTGTTTACACTATATATAAGGGCCCTACTTGGTTCCGGTCCATTGGGCCTATCCCCCCATTTTGTAACTTTAGAAAGAGCGGGTGTTGACCCGCGAGGGCATAGAGACCGTGCGTAGTAACTGAACCGAAATAAACCTTCCGGTTTGGCTTTAGTGGCCCTAGGACCACTACGAGTTAATATGTCAGATAAGGACACTTTGTCCTTCACAGAGGAACACATACAGAGTTTACTCTCGGCACCGTCTCCATTTGCAGCGGTTTCTTTGAGCACCCATGTATGTTGATATAATTAAGTATCATAACTATTCTAGTAATATTTTTGTTCATCGTTTGTCTGTATTCGATTTGTGAAAATTGTGTATTTATATATGTGGTAATTGTGATACATGTGTTGAAAACCTTTTGTGTTCCACTGTGAAGGTCAAAGTCCTTTATTGCCAAAAAAAAGAGTTGAAAATAAAAAGGTTATAAAGAACCCGATCACTAAAGGAATATAGTGTGGTCTTTGTAGGAGTAATACGTAGGAGTGACAAGGATACCAAGTATTTCACTGTTTACATCACAAATATACTGAGCATAAAATACATCACTAATATCCCACATGGCACGAAATTTATGACCACGGCGTCTCCAAGATACAAAGATGACCTTTGTATAACTATCTACAAGAATGGAATAGTGATGATACAAGCCTCTAACCACGAACTGGAAAAATTTGACAATATGTTTTCAACCCTAAAAAGATGTGTAGAGAACTCAAGTTCGCAACGACAACAGGGGCCACTAGGAATAACGCCCAACTCATCCGACAATACGGCCAGTATCAGTATACTATCTAGAAGCACTCAGGAACCTGAACAATCAAGGCAGCAAAGAGACACAACAGGTACAGGAGACACAACTTCTGGATTTGATAGAGAGACAACATCACCATCACAACAAGCAAATAACAACACAGGGCTTCCTCAGAGTGAAACATTGGACTCAGACAACACAATAACCAGAGAACCACAGGAACCACTGCATTTAAAGCATCTAGGAGACACAAGCGATTTGGGAGGCCATATGTCTGAGAATGAACCAGAGAAAACAGAAATGACTAACAATCATGGGAACATCATCACAGAACATTATCAGAGGAAAGAATCAACGCCCCCCCCCCCATCGAAGTTACAACGCTAACGAACAGAACAAGCAATGAACAACTAGGAAGATCTGATTTAGAAAAGACTACCCTATCCACACTTCAAAGTACCTCAACACAAAGATCACTAAGACCAACTCGAGCATCACAGACTACAGACTTGAAACAAGGAACACAAATCAGTGATATCTCATCCAACAAGGCATTGAATGGTGGAATAAACAGCCAATCTAATGACAGAGAGAAGAAGACCTTGACGAATAGTTTAGGATGCAAATACGGGAACAAGAAATGTGAATTCCGAATTAAAAGGACAAACAACCCCAACAGAACTCTCCAGACCCTAGGGAAAATGACAGAGCTCCAAACACAAATAGGATACGTGTCACTCGACTTATTAAACATACTGCAGGCGGTAGACACACTTCGGGATATCACAGAGAACACGCATACCAAAGTCGAACAATTATGTGAACTTCTATACAAATCTCAAAGAATGAACAAAAACATGGCAATGCCATTAGCATATAGACAAAATCGACCCAATAGGAAACAGAAATACTTAAAGGAAGAAGAAATCCTATCCTTACTATGGGAATATGAGTTATCTGTCAGCACTAGAGAAGAAAAAATTAAAACAGTACCGATTGATGTCAACAGAATATCTAGACTGAATAAGAGGAAACCTAACCTTAACAATCTCCAACGAGTCCAACTGATCACCGACTCGCAAAATCAGAACACAATCATAGCAGGGAAAACACTAAAATGCCTACTGCTAAACTGTCGGTCAGCAGTTAACCCCTTCGACGCTGATGACGAGCTGGGCTCGTCATGAGGTAGCCTCCTCGCACGCTCATGACGAGCCCAGCTCGTCATGTAAAGTGCGAATCCCTAAAACCCAGCGTACGGGCGGAAATCCTACCGCACGCATGCGGTTAAACATGCCTCTGACATAGCCGATCTCATCATTAACCAGGAAATAGACATAACAATCCTAACAGAAACATGGCTATCAGATTCATCGTCCACGGTTATGGATCTTCTGGTGCCTTCTCATTACAATATTGTGAGACATGATAGGCTAAAAAAGACAGGAGGTGATATCGCCTGCATCCACCGATCAGACCTTGAAGTTAGCCAAGTACAATCTGACCCTCTAGATACATGTGAATACCTAGGTCTCAGTATAAGATCGAACAACAATCAAAGATGCAACCTGCATACCTTCAATCACCCACCGGGTAATAATAATTTGACCTTCATAGACCAGTTAATGGAGATCCTCACAGCTAACTCTAACACTGAATTAAATAATATATATCTAGGAGACTTCAATCTTCATTGGAAGGACAACAACGACAAACAGGTCAACGCTCTTAAGGACTTTTTATCGGAACTAAATCTCTCACAAGCATGCAGACAACCAACTCACTCGAAAGGAGCTACTTTGGACTGGGTAATTTCAAAAATAGATAGTACGTCAATACTCTCAATAGAGCCGTGTGACTAGTCAGATCATCATGCCATAACCTTCATGATACCCACATGGAGGAAGATAAAAACAACACAACCTATGAGAAGCACAAGATGGATGCGAGACTCTGGAGATGCAAACACAGAACTACTAATTGAAAGATGTGAGAAAGACTTAAACCTACCTCACAACCTGCAGAATGTGAATGATCTAACTAATCACTACACTACTACAGTAACACAAATAGTTGACGACATCACGCCACTAAAACAGAAAAGAATCACGGAGAAGGTTAAACACCCGTGGTTCAATGGAACATTGAATGAAGACAGGCGAATATTGAGATTGGCAGAAAGGAAATGGAGACAACACCCATCATCCCCGGAACTGAAATCCCTCAGAAAAATCAGAAATGAATACAACAAAAAGATTCTTAACTCCAAGAAGGAATTCATTAGATCCGAATTAGACAACGCCAAAAACAGACCACGGAAATTATTTGAGATCTTAAAACAGCAATCAAATAAGCTGGCCAAAACTGCACAAGAAATCACAAATACACAACTAAGCTGTGAAGAATTCTCAAACTTTTTCACCGACAAAGCTAACACTCTGGAAAGAGAACTCAAGAATGCAGCAGACAACTTGGAACTCTATACACCATCATTGGACATTAACACAGCGAAAACGGTTGATAATTTGATAAAAAACAAGGCACAATGGGACACTTTCAAATTATTGGATCAGAATAGCATTGCCAAAACACTATCAGACATCAAACCCAATAATCACTACAATGACCCACTACCATCAAAATGTCTGAAGGGAATCCGCGATACAGTGATTCCAATATGGACAGAAATTGTAAATGCCTCCCTATCCCAAGGGAACCTCCCAGAATGTCTAAAAACAGGACAAGTAGTGTCGATCATCGAAAAACCTACGGCAAACCCAGCAGATCCAAATAATTACCGTCCAGTAACTAACATTCCTCTTCTTGCCAAGCTAATAGAGAAATGTGTACAAAATCAACTGAGCCAACACATCGACAATTTCTCACTTTTGGATGAATGTCAATCAGGATTTAGAACTGGACACAGCACGGAAACGGCGATTCTACACATAGTCGATGATGCACTTGTAGCATTAGATCACAATCGACCTTGTCTGCTTATCCTACTTGACTTGTCTTCGGCGTTTGACAGGGTTAATCATGAAAAACTACTGAACAGACTCCGTGAAAGGATGGGGATATCTGGTAAGGTGCTGAGTTGGTTTCAATCTTTCCTACAGAATAGAACCCAAAGATTTCTGATCAACCAAACTCTGTCACCTTCAAGCCCTAACGCAATCGGAGTTCCACAAGGATCTACATTATCTCCCTCATTGTTTAACCTGTATATCGAACCCTTAACAGAGATACTCCGAAATTCTAAAATATCCTACCACATGTACGCGGATGACACACAGATATACATTAGGATCACATCCCTGGATGACTTCAATGTAATGAATGAGGCCCTAAAAATGACTCTAGAATGGCTAACTATTAATCATCTGAAGCTAAACGCACACAAAACAGAATTCTTACTTATTTCACCACAAAAGAATCAGTCAGAAGTGAAGGAATGGTCCGAATTGATCACGGCACTAAAGTGCACCCCCACCCTAGTTGACTCAGCGAAATCACTAGGGATCACATTGGATGAAAACCTCGACATGAAAGCCCACATCAAAGCAATGGCAAAAAGCGCCCGTTTTCATCTGAACTACTTAAGAAAAATGAAACCATATTTAACTGACGCGGATTTAAAACAAGCTGTGCAATCACTGAACATTTCGAGGATTGAATATGGAAACACAACATTGGCAGGGCTACCAAAAATATCCACGGCACCTTTAAAAGCATGCCTCAATGCAGCAGCTAGACTTATCACAGGATCTGGGAAATTCAACCATATCACCCCTCACCTGAAAGCTTTAAACTGGCTACCTTACGAAGCCAGGATACAGCTAAAGATGGTGTGTATCACCTACAAAGCACTCCATCATAATACTCCTAGATACCTTGCCCAAAAAATTGAATTATCTGGAGGAAGCAGACCAGCCAGGAGTGCCAAGGAACTGGTACTGAGACCACCCTTTTTCAGGAAGAAAAAAACCTATGATAGAGCATTCCCAGGAACAGCCCCTAGAATTAGAATCTGGAACTCACTTCCCCCGAACATCAGAACAATCCCAAACTTAGCAATGTTTAAGAGAGAAACCAAGTTATTTCTAATGAGTAAGTTCCTTCCATAATCACTTTCTCTAGGTGCTAATTCTTCAACTCAGACACGTTTAAGATGTTCCACTGATTGGAGAACATGGAAGACAAAGGAAAAGATACGTGAAACAAACATATAGAGGAAGTTTGAACATTCCAATTATAGCTATTATCTCACCTACCTCAGAACACTGCTTCATTCTTTATGACCTTGTAATCGATGTCAACCATTATGATAGTATTATTGACTAAAACAGTCTAATGTAATCTCGTGCTTGTAACTGTGAAGCGCTCTGATACCCAAGGGTCTTGTTCGCGCTATAGAAAACTGTACAATAAATAAATAAATAAACACACATAGACGCACCTGAGAACTTTACTGGTCTTCAAAAAATCATTTTTTTGTAAAGGAGACTGTGTTCTTTTTCACCCGTTTTTACAGCCCCTACATCCCCACTCTGCCTATTGCTGAAAGAATTAGGTTCCACCGAAATTTCCCTCTGGTTGCGCCTCTGCAAACGACCACAAGCAGGCAACTCCAGCACAAACCTGCTCTCACCTTACACACGTTCTTGTTTTAGTGCTACAGAAACACACACTTTACCTGCCTCACTTACTTCTCACACCTCCTCTTTAATATGAACATAAAGCTTTCCAATTACCTTTATATTCCTATACTGTACTTCACATGGAAATACAGAATTCAAGGTTCTCATCACCCCAAATAAGCTCTCTGGTATACTTTCTCAAATATAAGAAGTACAGGTATTCGGTATCTGTCAGTCACGGCCAATTTAAAACAGTGTATGTATAAACAACTCGACAAAATGTTATGTTTCTAAATTAACGTCTTACACTTAAAAGCTCCTTTACATTTCTTTCGCTAGATGTACCTTTGTTTAAAACACCACCAGAGAAGGGTGGTGAAGTATGCTCCACAAAGAACAACTCAAAGCTTTATTATTCTTTATAAAAATATCTGCCTGTTAATGCATTTTGCAAGCCTTTTCGACAACTTAAGAGGGTGGGTGGATGAGTATAATACGTCGTATTTAGAATAGGGGCGGACAATGCTCGGAAATAAGAATGTATAGTTGAACTAGCAGCCCGTCCCGACCTTGTCTGGGAGCAATCAGGCTTCCCCGACCCCCGCCTGCCCCGACATTGTCCAGCATTTCGGGCCCCCGCCCGCCCCGTCCCCCGCCTGCCCCCCGACATTGTCCCCCGGAGCCTTAAAAAGGCGACATATGATAGTCACAGCAGTGCACTATAATGTAAAACCATCTCACTGTATTGCAGCTATTACTCCAGCCTTTGCCTGGAAATTACCATTTCCATGTGTTTAGAGTGGGGATAAACCGAACCAGATTTCCTGGCTTTCCTTCGGGCTGCCTGCTTTCCCCGTCCCCGCCCGCCCCGTCCCCTGCCTGCCCCGACCCCCGCCTGCACCGACATTGTCCCCCGGAGCCTTACAAATGCGACATATGATAGTCCCAGCAGTGCCGTTCGGGCTGTTTGCTTTCCCCGTCCACATGAAAAGTACCACGAAAAGAGGGCACATTTAAACACGGCTCCGAGGTTGATGGATCACTTTCGCCTGTGGGGTCTCTTTGAGCGGGGCTTACCCTTGACGGAGCTTGGCGTGCCGAGATTCCAGCATGGTAACATAATGCCCGCGTGTCAACCTAATGACCCTTAAAGCTGAAATGCTGAAACGCTGGCGCTCTGCAGTTAAACTTCCTGAGCTGTTATGAGCGTGATCGTGGTAGTTTGGAGCCTTACATCACCCCGTCCCCCGCCTACCCCGACCCCCACTGTCTTACCTCAGCCGCCGCTCCTCAGTCCACCGCTCCTCGCCGCTCGTCACTGCTCCTCCCCCGTGTCATGTCTGCCGCTCCTGGACGCCGCTCCTCCCCGTGCTCCTGACTTCAGCACGCAGGTCGCGGCCGGCGCTACTTCGAGGGGACTACTTTTTTTATAATGTACATTTTTTAAATATAACGTATTTTTTTACTTTATATAGCCTATGTCCATCTGCACACCCTGAGGATTTCAACGATGTATCGGGTGTGTGGATTGGCGCTGTGGTTCCCGAGTTTACCCGCCTCAAAGCCTCAAAGTTCTTCCTTTATAATAGTAAGTATAGATTATTAAGAGATAATTAATCATAAAAATGTGCAAATCAATGTACATGAAATGTTGCACAATACAATGAGGGTTACAAGGTGAAGGAAGCACTTGTACCTACTGGTAGGTATTATACATTAAGAGCGCTTGGTCTGGAGACACTTTAAAGGCTGAATTTAAAACAGTAGTTGGGTTCTCTGTACAAATAAGGCGGTTTTCTACCTAAAGGAACCATTCATAGCAAATGCAGATTTACTAAAAGATAGAGAGGAAAAAAAAAGGAGGCACTAAATCGGAGTTTTGCAGTTTGCATGCAGCTCCTTGATGCTGTGTTATAGCTCACTGTATCATACAAAAAGATAACTTATGTACTAATAGTAACAACAGCAAAAAAAGTAGTAGCAAACAGAGCTATCTACATAAAATAAAAATCTGGGGATCTACATGGTAGACGCTGGTCTTTACAGAAAGGCAAATTAATACCTCTACCATAGTTTATGAGTTAAAACTGTGGCTTAACAAAACACAGAGGTATCCGGAAAGGTTATTAATCACCAAAGTACCATTACGGTTACTAAGCTTTCTGGGCACACAAAGCTCTCAAGAGCAGGCCCCTTCACAGGTAAGCTATTTTAAAATGAGGCAGGTCTGTGACCAATTAAGTAAGCCATAACAGAGTTCCTTTGTGTTTCACTTTTCATCCACATCACGAGACTCGGGTGACGGGTCTCTCAACTCTCACTCATCATGCTCGGCCGCCCCCACCCCCGGTCTCACTCCCATGCTCAACCCCCAAAGAAAGACCCCCTCCCTCCCCCGGCGACAAAATATCTATGCAGACTGCAGTTCCAGGAGCTACCCTGGCTACTAGCAAAGTAACGTGATGCACTCAGTTCTGCCATGGCCATATTTGTTTATACATTATTACGGCGGCGGGCCATGAATGATAATGACGGTCTGTTTTTCAGCCAGTCGTCGACTCGCGGACTCGGGTTTCATTCTCTCAGGCTCAGTCAGCACTCAGCAGCAGACAGCTTTCCCAGCTAAGACGAAATCAAAATAATAAGGCAGAGAAGATAGCCGCAAATGTCCTATCAGTTGTGCTGTGCACGTTAATGGCGAAACCGTCACCCGGGGGTAAAGGAAACCAACGGATAAGTCTGATAGCTTCACAACAGCATCCCCACAAACACCCGGAAAAGGCCCAGTTCTTACTTTAATGCACAGAATAAACCAACACCAGAAAAGAAAACCACCGTCTTTCTACTCCCCGATCGTCCCCGGGTTTCCACTTTCCACGTCAGCCTCCGCATTTATGGGAAGCTGTCTGTCCCGCGCTCCTTCCAGCGCTCTGTCCGGACACCTAACGCCACATTTACGTAACGCCACATCCACACGCCATTGCGCCTCTGGAACGCAGCGTGCATATCACTGTACGCATACGCCCGGAATACTTTTCCCCTAACGTTCTTTCCCCCCCTAAATGTATATGGTGCTGTATAGCCTATGTCCATCTCCTGGACCTCCCCTTTCCAACGCTGTATTGGGTGTTGTGATTGGTGGTGTACTTTTCGAGTTTACCCGCCTCAAAGGTTCCCAGTTCTCGCTTTATAATTGTAGTATAGATAAAGGGCGACTGGATGCATGGCCAGATACATCAATGCATAGATACATATATGAATATATCCATGTGTGAATGGATGGAAGAATGAATGAATGCAGGGACCAGTACTTACGATAGATGGGTGGGCTGAAAGATGCTTAGGACTGGTTCTGGGACAGATGTATCTATGCATATATACGCGTATGGCTACATGAATGGCACAGTGCTTACTATAGACGAGTGCGCTCATAGATGCTTAAGATAAGTAGACGAACAGATGTATGTATGTATATAAGTAGGAATATATGCATCAATTAAAAGATGGTTGAATGGCGCAGTGCTTAGGATGGATGGATACTGCGCTTTAATTTGGCCATGTCTGAGGACCGGCACTTATTTTCAAGGAGCTTCCAAATGGCTCACTATTAGGCTCTATTTTCCACCCTTTTAAAGATAGTAAATATATATATATATATTTTCTTTTTACACTGCAGTGTATTGCTTTTAAAGATATGCTCTATATCGAAATAAAGGGATCACTGAAATAATATCGACTACCAAAATATCGACTACCCAAAATATTGAGGAAAAAATATCTACAACAAAAATATCGAGTTTGTATGTACAAACAGGTAAGTACAAAAATATCGAGTACAAAATATCGTTTACAAAAATATAGTTGTAAAAAATATCAACTTTAATAAAAACAATGTTTAATTACATTAATATAAAAAATTAATTACTAAAATATAATTAACAATACTTAAAATAACTTTTAATAATTAAATAATTAATGAAAGTAAAAAAATAATATTTTTTTAATCATATTTCTTAAAACATATATATATATAGTAACAAAATGTAATTAAATAATAGCCAAAATTATTAACGTACAAATACAAAAGAGTAAAAATTACTATTCCCGCTGAAAAGAGTGCAACAGTGGATATATGACGTTACAACGCAACTTTTACAACGCACTACCATTACAACGTAAGTATTGGTAAGTATATAATAATTTTTTTAAATTTAAATTATTTAAAATTATTTAAATATAATTTAATTTAATTTCATTTCATTAAATTAAATTAATGTAAATTTAATTTTACTTTATTTTTACACTGTACCCCTGTACCCCAAAACTGACCCTGAACCCTAAAAAAACCCTTTACCCAAAAACCCAAAACTGACCCTGAACCCTAAAAATACCCCTTTACCCAAAAACTAAAAACTGACCCTGAACCCTAAAAATACCCCTTTACCCAAAAACCCAAAACTGACCCTGAACCCTAAAAATACCCCTTTACCCAAAAACTAAAAACTGACCCTGAACCCTAAAAATACCCCTTTACCCAAAAACTAAAAACTGACCCTGAACCCTAAAAATACCCCTTTACCCAAAAACTAAAAACTGAACCTGAACCCTAAAAATACCCCTTTACCCAAAAACTAAAAACTGACCCTGAACCCTAAAAATACCCCTTTACCCAAAAACTAAAAACTGACCCTGAACCCTAAAAATACCCCTTTAATTTAACATAATTAGCAATTAATCAATTAAATTAAATTAATTACCAATTAAATTTTAATTAATCAACAAATATTATTTAATTACCAATTAATTAATTATTACTACCAATTAATAAATGTACATATTTAATTAATTATAATTAAATTACTTCCCACCCTATTCCCCTATAAACCCACAACCCGCTACAGGAAATACATTATTTTAATTTACATAATTAGCAATTAATAAATTAAATTAAATTAATTACCAATTAAATTTTAAATAATTAACATATATTATTTAATTACCAATTAATTAATTATTACTACCAATGAATAAATTTACATATTTAATTAATTATAATTAAATTACTTCCCACCCTATTCCCCTATAAACCCACAACCCGCTACAGAATAAAATGACACAATAATTTAAAAAAAATCATTAATTAAAAATAATTATAACATAAAATGACACTTTTCACACATATTATAACATAAAAACACTATAAATAATTACATATTATATAAAAAACGATATTTTTTACTTTCTATATTATTTACAGTCGATATTACTTCACTTACCTTAAAAACGATATTTTGGCTGTCGATATTCTGTCCTGTCGATATTTTCTCCAAACGATATTTTAAACTCGATATTCTGTCCAAACGATATTTTGGAGTCGATATTATGTCTGTGCACCGAAATAAAGCCAATTTTGACTGACTGACTATATATATTTTTTTACACTGCAGTGACAGCATACACATCGATGTACGCATGCTTATTTTGCTCACTACTGAGAACTAGAGACATCACGCTAGGTTACCCACGTTGTAAAAGAAAGGGAAATCCTTTAAAGAATGTCTTTTTTTCTGAACGTCGGATAATTGGAGAGGATTTTCTAAAGCACACAATGATACTTATCTTGATTTAGACCATGCCCCAACCTGCATAGGCCACACCCCTTTAAGAGCTTTGCCCCCTTTTTAGAGCACCCCCACTTGTTTTCTCCCACTTAGAACCCTGACTACACCATAGTAACAAACAAACAGTATAAGCTTCCACTGAAATCTACAATGTCACGAAGTTTCTTAATTTTCCATCAACGCTATCAGCCTTCTACCACAGGACAAGAGCGTCTATCAGCACGAAGATTTCTTATCCACAGAAATGTTGTGTAATTTGTGTACCTGTCTGCTGAAACACTCATCACCAAAACGTATTAAAACATAGGAATTTGCCAGAAAAACATATACCATACCATAAAGCAATTCATAAATGGGCACACTGCCACTGCACCACCCTCTTCCCCATCCTACCTTAACTTTACAAAATTAAAGAAAGAGTCACACCAAACCTAGTAGACACACTATATCAATACAGGAACTTAACTTCAACAACTGTCTGCCGGAACGCTCATGAGCAAAGCGTATTAAAACATACAAATTTGTGGGTAAAACATATACCATGCCATAGGGCACTTTACAAGTGCTCCTAGTGGTAGTACATCACCTTCAGTAGCTCAACATCTGCACATTACTAAATTCTGTGTTTCAATCAGCAACATAACCACCTCCCCCACACCCACCCCCACCCTTTCTTAACTGTACGAAATGGAACAGAAACCCCCACCATTCCTACTAGCGCCACTATACCCGTACACAGGCTTAATTTTAACAGGTGTGTGCCAGAACACTTATCAACAAAAAGTATTCAAACATGAAATCGGAGGGAAAAACATAAACCATCCCATAGCATGGTTAATAAATGGGCCCAGTGACACTACATTACCTTTACTAACCACACATGCCCACGTTACAAATGTCCATCTTATAATACGCAACATATGCACCTCCCCCACCCCCATCCATAACCATGCTTAACCGTACAAAATCAAACAATGAGCCCCAGCACTTCCGTTACAGCCACTATAGCCATACATAGACTTAATGTCAACAGGTGTCTGCTGGAACGCTCATCAGCAAAAGCAATTCATACCTGCAATTTAGCAACTCAAACATACACCATACCATAAGACGGTTTATAAATAGACACAGTACCACTACACCACCTCAACACCCATCCTTGCTTAACTTTAAGCAATAAAAGAAAGAGCCCAAGCAAACATAGAAGCGCCACCATAGCCATACAGAGGTTTATTTTCAATGGGAAACAACCATCATAACGCAACTTTCACAACGCACTACCATCGCAACGCAACTTTTACAATGCAACCTCCATTACAACGCATATTTTTACAATGCATGCCATTACATCCCAGATGCTATTACAACGCATACCATTACAACGTAAGTATGGGTAAGTATTTAATTTAAATATATAATAAAATAAATTTAATTTAATTTTCTAAAATTAATTTAATTACTTTATTGTTTATAAAAATAATTAAATTAAATGTTATTTAAATTAATTGTAATATTTTAATTAAATGTAATTATAAATTTAAATAAATGTAATTAAAATAATTATAATATAACCCCCACTGAATCCAAAACGTACCCTACTATTACACCCCCCTGGAGTTAGAATCGTAATTTTAACCCCTACACTATCCAACACTGTTTCAACACACCGAGCGCTGCATTCTTCCCTTTTTGGATCAATAGATCACCACCAAGCCGTACACACACAGGGTTATGGTCGCTATAAGTGCTACATTTGATTTTAAACTCCACAAAGAAAGATTGTAGGCCGGTAGATATAAGAATATGGTCAATGAAAGAGCCCCCATTGTGTCCTTTGAAAGAAGGAACAGGCTGTTAACTAAGATCGTCTACCAGGGACATGGCTGAGATCAGGTCTAATTCATTAAGTAGATTATTGAGCAAATTTCCCTGCATCAAGTGCTCAAAATGAAGACCCCCCCGTCTTTGCACAACCCAGTTCTCCCATGCGAGTCAATGCCGGTTTTCAACACAGTCTCAAGTTAAAATCCCCTAATACCATAAGGCAATAAAGAGAGGAGCCGCAATGTTGTTTGACAAACTCGCCCAGTAGGGTGATCTTGCAAGATCCCACAGTATGCACTGCATTATAAAAGTTAATCAAACAAAGATTTGCATTCCCTTGCTTTAAAACAATAGCTTGGAGTTCTGGGTGGGGGGAGCAAATTTCCTTTATTTTACATTTCAGGGCTAAAGATGTATAATTGACCAAACCGCCCTTGGCTCTACCCCTCAACGAGGGTGATGCGGGGACGAAGAAAGCTTTATAGCCCTCTAGGAATAAATTGCATTCCACCATCCAAGTCTCCTGTAAACAAATCACTGGGAATTGTTTGATAAACCGGACCCACTTTGGGTCAAGAAACTTATCCGCCAATCCTGCAATATTCCAGGAGATAATGTTATGTACTGCTGTCTCAAGGGAATCCTTCGGGGGGGGGGGGAAGACAAATGAACCTCTGATAGTGCAGGGGTACACACCATTGGGGATGGCTGCCAATGTTGTAAAAATGGTGTAGGTAGCTGTCGATCCCGAGATGCAGCAACCAAAACAGTCCCAGGGCTCAGTCAGTCGCACTCTTCTAGACCTGAGAGGGCAGCAAATCTGTTTGTCCCCTGGGGAATTGATGAGGAGGGGTACCCCTCCAGGGTAGAAACTCTTGGGAAATGTGGAATTGCATGAGATCTCTCATTTTTCTCATTCTGGGTGTGTCGGTGATTGTGGCCATGACGGTTATCATTACGGATTAACAGAGGGTTGTAAAAATAGCCCAGGGGGAGAATCTGGATATTTGATCCCCTGTGCAGCTGGACAGATCGGGATTCTCGCAATATTCTTTCCACTATCATACAGTTATTGAAGTTTATGATAATGCAGTCCCCCTCCCCTATTTTTCTGGTATTGCCCACCCAGCCCACGCGGCGGACCATTAAGATGTTTCGGTCTACTGCCGTGCCCACAGAGGTGTTACTCGAAAGCCAATGTGTGACCTTATTCTTGAGTTGGCTAAATTCGTCATTGGTGCTTTGGGGAAGAGGTGGAACATTCTCCAAGATCACCACCAGAGGTGTCGATTCGGGGGGTAGATTAATAGATGTGAATTTTGAGGAAGCAGCAGAATAGTTACCTGCAACATTACCAGCATTATCGCCCAGGCGACAGGGAGCCTGTGCCTGTTCTGTGGCTCGGGGAATACTAGCCCTAGCCCGACATTCCCTAGACCCACCCACTACTTGCCCTGTGTAATTTGAGACCAGGTTTCTATGTCAGATTAGAGAGGGTTGGAATCCCCTGATCAACAGAGCAATGTTGGAGACCTGCAGTAGAATCTAAACTAGTTGGGTCAGTGTTAGTGTTTTTATCAATAACAGGTGGTGATGCAGATTTCATGTGCGCTGCTAGATTCCGTTCTATATCATTTAATTTAGACACAATAGGTGCCAGTTTTTCCTCTAGTAATTTGATTAGAAAAGATGTCATAGATTCTAGTAAGAGGTGTAAATCCGGTGGCTCAGTTACCACCTGGGAGCGCCTTGTGGCTGGGGCTGGCGATGATGGGTTATTGGGTTTAGATTTTTTTGCTTGGTTGATAATAGCTTTACACTTTCTTTATCTTGTCCCAATAGAGCTACAGTCATCCCTTTGATTCTTCTCAGTGACCAACCCATTGTTGCCATCATTATGCATAGCGAAACAAAAGGGGATGATGGACTGAGCGTTTGAGCAAATCAAACACTCACCCCCAGTCAACTGATCTGGGTTTAATCCATCACCATTCTTTAGCTCACTCGGCCACCCCAGTTCAGACATGGCCATATGCAAATCAGTCTGACCCTGTGCCTCATGGGAACAGTCCAGCCCGAACTGCCAAGCCATGTCTTCCCTGGACCGGAAACAAGCATCCTGGGACCGGTTTCGGATTCATAATCCTCATCAGCCAGGCTATCTTGAATCCAGTGGCCAAGTGAGCAAGGGACTCACGTCTGAGCATACCCTGCCAACTTAGGGCGAACAAAGCGAAACAAAGGGGATGATGGACGGAGCGTTTGAGCAAATCAAACACTCACCCCCAGTCAACTGATCTCGGTGTAATCCATCACCATTCTTTAGCTCACTCGGCCACCCCAGTTCAGACATGGCCATATGCAAATCAGTCTGACCCTGTGCCTCATGAGAACAGTCCAGCCCGAACTGCCAAGCCATGTCTTCCCTGGACCGGAAACAAGCATCCTGTGACCGGTTTCAGATTCATAATCCTTCTCAGCCAGGCTATCTTGAATCCAGTGGCCAAGTGAGCAAGGGACTCATGTCTGAGCATACCCTGCCAACTTAGGGCGAACAAAGCGAAACAAAAGGGGATGATGGACGGAGCGTTTGAGCAAATCAAACACTCACCCCCAGTCAACTGATCTGGGTTTAATCCATCACCATTCTTTAGCTCACTTGGCCACCCCAGTTCAGACATGGCCATATGCAAATCAGTCTGACCCTGTGCCTCATAGGAACAGTCCAGCCCGAACTGCCAAGCCATGTCTTCCCTGGACCGGAAACAAGCATCCTGGGACCGGTTTCGGATTCATAATCCTCATCAGCCAGGCTATCTTGAATCCAGTGGCCAAGTGAGCAAGGGACTCACGTCTGAGCATACCCTGCCAACTTAGGGCGAACAAAGCGAAATGCATAGCAATATTCTCTTGAACAAGGCCAACCTGCCCTGGGAAATCACTGGAAGAAGTGACCTGCTTATTGATTATTGTCACTTCAGGGTATAGGGGTCTATGCTGTAACTCCCCTACGCACTCTATAACATGTTGTAACTGTTCACCATGAAAATGTATCCTTCTACAACTGCAGGAAGTGAGGTACCACCTAAGGTCAAGGTCTGGGAATCCTTGGTGCCCTTGTTAGCATCGTTAAGCAAAGGAAACAGGGCGCCTGTAGGAGACCTGGATACACGCCTATTGACCATCTCGATTTCCTTATCGATGACCAACGCGGCCCTCGAGAGGTATTTATTATTTATTTATTTATTTATTTGTGTATTTTATAGAGCGCACAGCTGCCCCGACGGGGCGTCCCGGCGCTGAGAACTTTGAAAGTGGAGGGCACAGAAGTATGTTAGAGGGAGAACCAGGTAAGCGTCCATTGTTAAAACAAAAGATTTGGCAGCCCCTGTGGGTCCTGTACAAGGTACCTGGGTCTTTCTCTTCCCCCTATCAACCTCTGTTAGAGGGGGCACCTAACCAGTTAGAGTCAGGGAGTTAAATCACAGCGGTCAAATAGAAAAGCAAGTCAGATATACAGCTGGCAGGGGGTGCGATAGATCACTGACAGTGGTTAAGTAATAATGACACAGACAGCAATAAAAGTAAAACCAAATAACCTGGCCCAGCCCAGCCTCCTCCGGCATGTGACGGCCACAGACGGCCCGCCCTTTGCACGGGCTTCACCCGCGCGCGTCCGTGCACGTCCCGCGGAGCAGGTGCAAAGTACTGGTGATGGTGGGAGGGGTTACAGGACATGCTCAGCCCCGCTGGCTCCTGGGCAAACAAGTCCTCCACGCAAAAGCCCCCACATTCCTTCTGTGAAGTCTCACCCGCGGAGCGGGTGTGACGAGCTGCAAAGTACTGGTGATGGTGGAAGGGGCTAAAGGACGTGCTCAGCCCCGCTGGCTCCTGGGCAAACGAGTCCTCCATCCAAAAGCCCCCACAGTCCTTCTGCGAAGTCTCAACCGCGGAGCGGGTGTGACGTGGTGCTAAGTACTGGTGATGGTGGGAGGGGCTAGAGGATGTGCTCAGCCCCTCTGGCTCCTGGGCAAACGAGTCCTTCACGCAAAAGCCCCCACATTCCTTCTGCAAAGTCTCACCCGCGGAGCGGGTGTGGCGAGCTGCTAAGTACTGGTGATGGTGGGAGGGGCTACAGGACATGCTCAGCCCCGCTGGCTCCTGGGCAAACGAGTCCTCCACGCAAAAGCCACCACAGTCCTTCTGCGAAGTCTCACCCGCGGAGCGGGAGTGACGAGCTTCTAAGTACTGGTTATGGTGGGAGGGGCTACAGGACGTGCTCAGCCCCGCTGGCTCCTGGGCAAACGAGTCCTCCACGCAAAAGCCCCCACAGTCCTTCTGCAAGGTCTCACCCGCGGAGCAGGTATGACGAGCTGCTAAGTACTTGTGATGGTGGAAGGGGCTGCAGGACGTGCTCAGCCCCGCTGGCTCCTGGGCAAACGAGTCCTCCACGCAAAAGCCCCCACAGTCGTTCTGCGAAGTCTCACCCCACACATCTAATCATCATCATCATCATAACCACTTCATTCGATTTTTCAAAAAATCATAAAAGTATGCTATATACAATAAAAACATTTCAGCAATTCGTAAAATGCATACAGTACATTCAAGTATAGTATAATACCAATAAAAACAAATAAAAGGTTTCCTCATTTAAAAAACATAATTCATAGTCAATATAATTCAGCTATCCTGAAAACCCCCATGACTACAATGCAAGTCTCTTCTTCCTACTTCGAAAGGATGCAACAAGAAAACTTGCCACACTATACATTGTTACAGGTGATTCCAATAGTAGCAAAAAACGTAATGCAGGTTTAGCCTGTATAAATGCTTTCTCTTTCAACAGGGGAACAATAAACTCCCTTCTGGCATCGTGATAGAAAGTGCAAAACAGCATGAAGTGCATAGTATCTTGTGATGAAAAATCATCACATTTACATACGGCCGCATCTTCAGGCTTGGTCCACCCAGTTTGTTCGCTTAGGACCGTATGGATCTGATTAAACTGGAGCTTTGTTAAGAGCCACCTATGGAATGGATTAGTGACGACTGCTAAGTATGGTTGAACGGATAGGCAGGAAATTAACATATAGTGGGCCCTGAAAGTGGGTTTACTTAGTTGTTTTTCCTCCCGCTCAAGTTTCTTGTATTTAGGGAAGTTAATTTTAACCCAAGTCAGGTCTGCCTTTTTCAGCCAAGAAGGATTGAAAAAGATCTCTGGACGCCCCAGTTCTATTACTGTCCGCTTGATGTATGCTAACCATTGAATGTCCTTAGCCTTATCTAGGTTTAAGCAGTCCTTAAGTATTTTATGGTTCAAGGTAAGTTTAGTGTTAATCCAAACTCTGATCCAGAGTAGGATGGGTGCCATTGCTATAGTGTTGCTGATATATCCCATCCCCAGCTCCTGGTGGACTGAAAAGGTAGCGGTCGATTGGGGGAGACCCAAGAGGGAACGAAGAAATTTATTTTCCTCCCTTTGGATAGTATCTCCTTTTACATATCCCCAAAGGCCCGCACCATACCTAGCTATTGAAAGTGTCTTTGCCTTGTAAATAGCTATCGAAGCTTCACATGGTTTCCCCCCTAGTCTTCTCGCGAAGCTTAGGATTGCATTAGCGGAGCTTCTAACCGCTTTTCTCTTTGATGTAAGTTGCGGGGACCAGTGTCCCTTGTTGTGAAATACCATCCCAAGGTATGTGAAAACCTTTACACTTGAAATGACTTCCTTGTTGCAATAGAAAGTTTTGGTGGCATTTTTGCTGGCCCCAATAGCCATTATATGGGATTTGGAGTTATTCACTACTAGATCAAGCGAATTCATGAAATCCCCAAAGGAGTCAAGCAATCTTTGCAACCCGAGAGGTGTACGTGCTACCAGAGCAGCGTCATCCGCGTAGAAGAGTACAGGTATAGGAGTACCTCCCATACGCGGAATGTTGAGGGACGCAGTTAGCAACCTCTCCTCCAGGGAATTTATGTACAACGTAAAGAGCATGGGGGCCAAGATGCAACCCTGGCGTACACCTCTCCCAGATTTAAACCACGCCGTACATTTTCCCTCCTGTGTCATCCTAATGGTAGCCTTCAGATCTCTATGTAATTCTGATAAAAAATATACCAGGGATGCATCAAGCCCCAGGTTCAATAGCATAGTCCACAGCCTTGACCTGTTGACCAGGTCGAAGGCTGTGGACAGGTCCATGAAACCTAGAAAAATGGAACCTTTGGCTGCCCTCGTATATTTCGACACAATCAGATGTAAGTTTAGGCATTGGTCCTCCGTACCTCTCCCTGACCTGAAGCCATATTGGGCGTTGGATAAGATGTCATTATCCGTCGTCCACTGTGTTATTTTGGCTAGGACCACTTTCCCCAAGATCTTAACGGAGGAATCCAATAAAGATATCGGCCTGTAACATCTGGGATCACCCCTTTGGCCTTTTTTGAAAATGGGGATGATAGTTGAACAAGACCATGTTTTTGGGAAACCTAGTTCAGAAACGGAATTAAAAACATTTGCAAGTAAAATCGCCCAGAACTTAGTGTTGGACTTATACATATTGGAGGGAACCCCATCCGGGCCAGGGGCTTTACGCCCTCCTGTGCCCTCTATCGCAACCTCGATCTCAGCTACTGTAAATCTTAAAGGTGGCAGAGGATGCAAACTGGTTGGTAACAAAAACGGCTCCTGTACTTTATTGCTCCCATAAATTTCCTTAAAATGATTTAGCCAGCCTTCCTCCTCAATATTTATTTCTAGGACAGTATTCATTGTCTCAGCAAAAAAGGGATTATTAATAATTGCCCAGAACTTAGAGCTGTCTTACATGGTGGCTGATTCCTTTAACGAGTCCCAAGCATCTTTCTTGGTGGTCTTTTTTCTTTCCCGCAGGGTCGATGCATATTCTTTCCTAAGGTTTGCGACCAACAGCTTATCCCTAGGCACATCTAATCAATTACCTACAGATTCACTCATACATGTTGTCAATGATCAATAGAACACTATCAAATATACTTGCACACCTATATTGACATTATACACCAGCACACATCCTATGCAGTTATGCAGTCATCCTACTCACTTTTGCAAACAATGTATCATATTTACAATTACTCAGCTACACACTTATACAAATAGCACTTCTTGTATTCATATAAATAGTAACTCATTCTTAGTGTTTTATGAAATCACTATTACAAGTATACAGTTATCTATGAAGTCACTCATGCAATCAATGAGACTTATGTATACTTATTTATATACAACTGTCACATACACTGCCTTTTATTTTTTCTGCTTTGTTGGAAATGTATCATTGAGAAATATATTTACTCATCACCACACCCATAAAGAGGTTCACTCACTCAAACAACTGTTTCCATATACAGTCTTAACCTTATATACCTACTAAATCAACTATTTACACATCCTTGTACAGTCACACACCTCCCACCCAACCAGACACACATTCACTATCCCATACAAATATTCACTAATCTAATTAATAACTAATAAAGACTTTCACATAGCTAGTTTCCAACTTATGTAGTAGTTTACACAACAAGAGATATAGTGATACAGATATTCACACAGTTTAATCACTATCCCATATATTTAGTGAGACACTTTAAATTAGTCACTTAGACAGGCAATCACAGTGCTACTAAATCCTCCATCCAGACACTAATACATCCACTCAGTTTTCAATGCGTATTCCAATGTATATATAATATTTATTTAGATATGGAAGCACACCACATTCACTGGATGATGTCATTGGTAATGTCATCAGTGATGTCATTTGAGATGTCATCAGTGATGTCATCAGTGATGTCATCAGTGATGTCACTGATCATGTCATGAATGATGTAATATGTGGCCTCATCAGCAGTGGATTGCGGGTGTGCGAGTTATAGTTAGTACAACTAACTATAACGGAGGAATTTCAATGGTTTTGTACGAGTGAAATGTCCGGCTAACTATAACACCCCTAAAACCTATGGTTTTTTCAGTGAATTTCTAAGGTTTTTTAAACGCTAATTCCTAACTATAACATGTCTGAAACCTATGGTTTTTTTCAGTGAATATATATATATATATATATATATATATATTATATATATTACCTACTGGCGGTCGCCAGTAGGTAGATATAGTTAGGACCTATTTTTCCATAGGGAATGCGCAACATTCTATTTGGAATGACGACTAAGCATGGGAGAATTTTGCGAATTCGCAATCCGCGAAATTGCGTATTTACAGATTCGCAATCCGCAAAATCCGCGAACTCACGAATTTTGCGGATTCTTTTTTTTTGTGTTCGCAAGTGATTCTGCCATTTCGCAAGGGTTTTTTACCAGTTCGCCAACACGAACTTACTTGTCGGGTAGCAACGGTCGGGACCATGTTGTTTCTACGTCTGGTTCATCACAGCACCCTCTGTTTCACCACTGCCACCCTCTGGCTCACCCATGCCACCCTCTGGTTCATCACTGTAGATTATGGGGGGAAAAGTACACCTGCCCTGCCTCAACTGACATGAATTAATTTGGGGCTGATGAATGTGTCACTGAATTTGAGCTGGCACCTGCTTCCTTAGCTGTAAGTGCTTCCTCATTAATGATGAGCTTGAACTTTTGCACCTGCTAAGTGCTTTCAGTTTTGTAAAATTCGTTAGCACACCTGCCCTGCCTCAACTGACATGAATGAATTAGGGGCTGATTAATGTTCCACTGAATTTGAACTTCCAGGCTGGCACCTGCTTCCTTATCTGTAATTGCTTTTTGTTGCAGTGTAATTTTTTTTAACAGGACCTTTGTGGCATACTTGAAGCTATTCTCTGAGCCTGCTGTGAGGGTCAGAGCAGGGTCATGGAATAGTTGCAAGTAGGCAACTGAACTCTGGAGGGGCCCCTCAGGAAGCACTACAGGGAATGGTTACTAATGATAAGATTGAACTTTTGCACCTGCTGAGTGCTTTCAGTTTTGCAAAAATCGTTTTTCTGCAATTTCGCGCGATTCGCGTGGCGCAAATTCCCGCAAGATCGAATTCGGAAGCCGCAAATTCGTGCGAATATACGATTTGTTTTTTTTGCGGCATGTTAGTTCGCGTGATTTTTTGCGTTTTTGCAAGCCGCTTGTAGCGCAACGTTGCGAAGTTACCCTAGCGGTCGTACATGGGCGCCGCCATCTTGTTTGCGTGACGTATTTCCATTTCCGGGCGCTATGTGTAATCTCGCAAAGTGTGCGGCTCGCTAGTACAAGTTCGCGCGTGATCGCGGGGGAAATGTCGTGCGAACTTACCCACGCGGCTTGTTTTTCATTCATTGCTATGGTTCTGGGCATGCTTTTGGTATCCTCTGTCAATCTCTGCCAGCCTTTGCTTGTTTGAAGTTTTTTTTTATCTATTTTACTTAATATCTATCCCTCTATTTTTCTAGCTCTATATTTTTGTGTTTTCTGCTACTTTTGGTTAATTTTAAACTACTTTTTTAAACTCTTTTCTTTTCTTCTTCCCTATTCTATTTCTTATTTATTATTTAACTTCCTTTCTGCCCAGACCATGGTGAAGGGAGCCGGGAAGCAGCCTGAGAAGGGGAAGGGTCCCGCACCCTGTGCCCGGCTCCCATGCGGGCGTTTGAGGGGGGAGCAAGTCATAGCCCGGGAGATCTTTAGCGCGGAGGAGGTGGCCGCACTAGTGTTTTATGTCCAGCGCCGCCTCCCCAGGACCATCATGGCAGGCGGCAAGATCGCTAGCGGCTACGGGCTCCGGGAGCGCCGGAAGCGGTGGGAGAAGGTGTGCCGGGCCATGTTTCAACACTCTCGGGTCCAGCGCACCTACAACCAGGCCACCCACCATTGGACGGATCTCCTGGACCGGGAACGCGACTTGCCCGACGTGCTCGGCATCGAGATCCCCGGGCTTGGTGAGTAGTAGTAGTAATTTCTAGCTATTTCATCACTACTCTGTTTTCTCCTGCTCTGTGTGTTATTATATTGCAAATTTTTGTTTTTTACCAAGAGCAATAATGCTGCCGATTACATTGTAGGTAAATTATATTTCAAAATCTTTTGTGCATTTCAGGTGCACTGCTCTCCTTCTCAGTAGCGTTGCTACTATGCTTATTTGTTTTCTATTTTGTGTTCATTTCATTGGCCTGAGAAATTATGTATGAGTGTAGTTTAAAGAACAGCGTAATGCTAGACACTAAGGGTCATATTTTCAATTACAGGCGCATCCCTGCAAAGTAGCAGGGAAGCGCCGGTAACTGTGCGCCACGACACCACCACCCATGGTGCGCCGTATTTACAATGCGGCGCACCATGGGCCCAAAACGTCACAGAAGCGTTACGCATCTGTGCCGAAAGGCGGCACATTGCTGGAGTTGCGTCGCAACGATGGCGCAGCTCCAGCAATGCTCTGGGGTACCCTATCTCCCCAATGCTGCGTGAAGCCGTGCGTCTGCTTCAAGCAGGCGCAGGGTTTGAGTCACGCATCATTGTCCTAAAAGTGACTGATTGAAATCTTGTAGATTTCCCTCAGCCACTTTTAGGATGCGTTCCTGCGCAGGAATGCCCTCCCTTGCGCCGGAACGCCCCCTGATGGCGCAGGGCTTTACAACGTGATGCATCTCCCATATGCGTCACGTTGTTAATATACACCGCACCATGGCGCCTCTTTTGTTCTGCCGCTGCGTCACAAAAGTCACGCAATAATGGAGCAAAAGAGCCGCAAGGGGCTTGTAAATCTGCCCCTACAGACTCAAGTCCAGTCCTTCCTTTGTACACCTGGCAATAAGAAGAAATAGTGGTGGTGGATTGATAGTTTGAGTATTTTAATGACTGGTTAATGTAGTAGGAAACTTTTTAGTGTTGTCGCTGATCTGCAATCACGATGGAGTTTGTCTGTCACTTCGCGTGCTGCGGACTGCTGCATGCCAGTCCTAGGCGAACCTTTTTAGTAGTTTGTTTAGTGAGTTACATAACTTTCCAAGTCGACGGTCCTCAAATCAAGCAATACTAATATCGTAGTAGACCACATGAGATAGGTCAATATATCCCGTGGAATAGTTGTCTATTTGCTATTTTGCCAAAATATTTTGTTATTGTTCTTTTGAAATGTTTGATTTGGTTGACAACAATCATCCATGTTTTCGGGTCTTTCTTTCTTTCATGTTGTACATCTGCTCCCCCCAGGGGCAAGAGGACAGAGGAGGAGGAGTTATCGGCTGCTGCTGCTGTTCAAGGCCAGGATCGTTCAGGCGAGGGCTCCTTTGCTGGCCCCGGTAAATTTTAATTTTAATATAGAGTACCTATTTTTTCCTAGCATTCCTCATTCGATTTTTTCTAAATCGTCTTTGATCTTCTTGTAGACTGTATCTAAATTCTTATCCTGCCTCTACTATGACTCCCTATGGTATTACTAGATTATTCTTATTAGTCTGTCTGTGTAGCTAACTAAGATTGCACATTTGGCAAAAGGTGTTAAACGAAACGCCCATTCTAGTCAGCAATAGCTCTATGCACTGAGTGCAGTCCTCTGGGATTGTCCATAGTGTCTTTTCAAGTCTTCTAAATATTTATGCTTTGACAATTACCAGCAATAAAAAGGTGAATGACCACCAAGAAAGAATAAGATACTACTTTACTTTTGGTTTGGATAGGAGGACAATCCATACTACTACTGTTGCAGGGACAAATCTGCACAAACAGAACTATGGACACTAAATAGTGCATTGTTTATCAATTATAATAGGCGCAGGTAGACTTTCCACATACCTCAGTGATATCAGACTTTGAAGAACCCCCAATCTCCTTACTGACTAGATAGTGTGGCAGAGTCATTTAGCTCCCGAATTCATCGATGATTGATCCCCAATCATGATTATCCAACGCAGGACAAGAGTACGGAGTCAAAGTCCAGAAGTGTCAGAGGCACGGACTCATGCTTGGAAATTGCAAAACCTTTTGCTCATTCACCAAAAACCACAGAGTCTATTTAAGTTTTAAAGCTTTATTAAAAGTAAAAATATTTATTAAAATCAAGTTTGTCATAAAACATAAACGGTTGATTAAAAATGGGAAAGTGCTTAATGATTTATTTCACACATTTATTGTGGGCGAGCCGAGCCCTCACCTGGTTTGAACTTTAATTTTTCTTTTTGGTGCTGAATCGTTGGTCACTCCGTCCTAGTGATGATGATTTGCTCTTAGAAGTGAAGCTTCTGTCTGTTATGAGAAAAATGGTGCGTGTTAAAAAGCAAGCATTCATCAGTTGTGCCAAAAAGTGCAGCAAGACAACACCCTTCCCTGGAAAAAGGGACATTTTTACTTTATAGTAGACAGTCACAAATTATTAAATTGGTCTATGTATTCACATTTCTTCATTCCTAGACAAAATACTAGTGAGTGGTGTATGTCTATGACATCTAACATTCTTAAATGTACTTTGTAGGTGGAACATCTGGTGCTGGGCCCAGCGCGGAGGTGGAGGAGGACACTTCTGGGGAGGAGGCGGTGCAAGTGCCGGACAAAACTGCTGTGCGGGTTGCCACGGTAGTGGCGGGCAGTGGTAAGCTCTTATATTCCTTACTTATTGAGATTGCAGACTGCATAGTGTGCTCTCTGCACGGGTGTAGTATATATGTTCTACAGTTAAGTTACTATACTGTTAAGCAGACTTTCAAATTTAGAACAAAGTTTTTTTATCAACCAGGTAGTAGCCTCCTCTAAATTTACTTCAACTCAGCGGTGAATTTTTTTTCGAGAATCCAAATCAGATCTGAGATGAACTTGATGGATGGGATGAACGAAATGCGAAAGAAGGGTGTAAGTAAGTGTGGAAGGATGAGCAAGTTAAAAGTAATGATGACTGACAAAGAAGAATGATACATGTTTGATTGGTGCCCGAGGTGGCTGGGAAGGAATATGATGCATGGCTGGGTGAAGGATGAAGCAAGGATGGGTGGAAGGAGAACAGCCTGGGTGGGTGAAACAGAAACTGTATGTGTGCGCAATATATGCTTTGGTTGAAATTGAAATGCAAGTCAAGCACGGATGTATGGCTTGCGGTTTCCCAAATAAAATGAAAAGGTTGTTTTCCCGTGAGAAAACGTAAGGTTTGTCCAGATGAGAGACATGAAGAAGAATGATTGACATATAGTTTGAATGGATGGATGTCCGGATCATGGTACTATCTGACTCTTAGATAGCATATGTGTATCTAGAGTGAGTAGACGGTCACTGGATGAACTAAGTGTTACTTTGAAGAGCATGTAACACCGCACCCGCACCTCCGTCCCAGTGTAGGAAAGGCAAGGAAAAGAAGTTGTAATTTTGTCCGAATACTACCATGAATAGTAGCAGTGGTTTGTATTGCAAGCACAGCATATATCCGGCTATTACGATGGCCACTCACTACCTCTGTTAATAAGTTTAGTAGAACTCGGTCATTCATGTGTGGATGTATCACTGTTCACTCAATAAAAAGCAAAGCACCTAAAGTCATCCCATATGTAAGCAAATACATACCATGTGCAGTGATAGATAATCAGATTATTTATCTTCTTCATTTTCCTTTTCTAGTATTCATTGGCACTGTAGGGTGAAAGTTAAATTAATTAAGCAGTAGCCCTTGTAACAGAGTATTCTCAGTGCCACCCGTAATAGAAAAGTAAGAGCATCACCACCTGCATGTACTGGACTGGTACAGTAACGCAAGTCTGTCTCACTCATCATGGCGGGAGTCTGTTTTTCTCGGGTGCAAGTTGACTGCGCTGGCATTATGCCGGCTTGCAGAGGTTAACGTACCAATTTTGCTAAACAGGAGAGAAGAACAATAAGACTGGTGTACTGTCATAGTCGACTCTAATGGAGTGAGTCCATAGTGCTCGTAGAATTGATTTCTTAAACTCCCACTAATGTTAGAGCAAGGATGAAGAAGTGGGAGGTTAGAAAGATACTGGCCACAATAGTTATGTACTGCGCTTGCAGGTTGCTAGTTCTACTGTGACACAACTTTCTGCTGAATCATTTTGTGTTAATCTTAAAGAGCATTGGTTACAGACTATGTCTTTATTTCTTCATATAGATGCTCCTTCTAAACCAACACGGAAGGAGCTGGCTAAAAGGGCCCGGCAACGGAGGCTGGAGGCCACTGTCGCCGAATATCGGCGGCTGGTGGCCCAGGAGGGGGAGGACATGCAGAGTACGTCGACAACATCCACGGCAACACCTGCATCCTCCTCCGCGCTCCCTGGGTCAGCCAGTCAGCGCAGGAGGTCTCCAGCGGTACGGACCCGGGGTACCGCAGCCACCCGCCACCGCCGAGCAGCAGGTGCAAGGCACGCATGCACCGCCTTTCACTGAGGGTGTCCTACCTCAAGCAGGAGCTCCTCAACACCAAAACCCTGCTCGAGACCCTCCGCAAGGAGCATGCCGACCTGGCCCGAAAAGTCAACAGCAGCCAGCAGTAGGAGGAGACTGTCCCTTACCCCTTTTTTAAAGACTTCTGGGGGGTGGGAATTGGGAGTTGGGTTTTCAACTTTTTTGGACTTAGTTTTCACGGACATTCGTTGGGGTTTAGGAGGGGGGATGGGTTGGGTCTTGCGGGAGATTATTCATGTTAGGGATTTATAAATATACTTTAAACTTTATCTTAGCATACGTGTTTTTTACTACTTTTGAGGCTGGTGGGTGGGGGTTTAACAGTAAGTTTGTTTTCCTGAAACTTAAGTGGCATCTTGATTCAAGTTGTGTAAGTACTAGTAATTGCCCAAATGTTTTCAAAACTAAGTGCCTGTCACAGAGTAAGTGAATTCAATAGTCCTAGGACCGTCAGTCTCTCGTCTCTCCTAATACTCCATTATACTACCTCCCCCCAAACGCTTATCTTACCTGTAATTTGTGTTTGGAAATAGGGCAAGGCACAGGGCTGGCTGCACGGGAAATGGCGATTAAGGTTGGCAATCCTGGGCGCATTAAATGTCATCATTGCGGTGGTACTTGTGGTGTTACACAGTGGCAGTTGCAGCATCTGAAAAAAAAGAAAATGAAACCTTGTTTGTCCTTACCGTAGCATTAGAACGGTACGATAGAGAATATAGCAGGTGACAGTACACTAGAACAGTGCCACAATGTAGCCGAACAAATGGTAAAGTATTGAAAGTATAACTAGTACTTGCGTTGAATTTCTTTGACATTGGCTACTACTACAAGAAATAGAACTGAAGGTGAAGGACACAGCAGCGTAATAATTTGCCACGTCTAGGAGGAGGATGTTCTTGATGACCAATCAAGTTGATGGCGCACATGAAAATCTGCTTTCATTTGCCAATAGTGACTCAGTGTCAAGCTGAGTAAGAATATATCCTCGGATTCCTTCACCAGCCTGTTGCTATGACCTTATCCTCCACAGCAAGTGTGTGGAATTATTGCTGTCATTTAGACACACATCAATCAAAACCACACAGCCCGGGGGAAGAGGGTTAGGGTTTGGAAAATGGATGGGAATGGGGGTTTTTGGGACAGTTTTGTTGAGAGAAGAAGAAAAAAGCACAGCATGGACAAACAATAATTGAAGATAAACAAATCTTTGGGTACAAAGCTATCCATAAATCTTTTAAGTGAAATAAAGTCACTACTGCATGCATGGTTACTGAAAAGTAAGTAGTACTTTCGACAACCGTGAATGAAAGAATGCAACAGTACAGGGCTGCAGTAATAATTATGCGTTTTCACTTGCCTATCTCTGCACTCAGAGAAACACTTCTTACATTAAATTAGGGTTAAAAAATTGCAGAAGTAAAACCTATAGAATGGCTGTAGGGATGAATTTAGAAGCAGAGATCAAATAAATGCAGAATCACACTCATAGAAGTTCACAGCAATAACATTACTTAAAAGATAATTAGAAAAGAATGGATACTGTATCTGTATGTTGTTGTAGTTGTCCTGTTGAATTTGGTAAGTTGCATGCATCCAACCATTCCTCTTATTAGCGGGACTCCGCCATTCCATCTGACGCTCCGTCCATCAATGTTGGTGACCAGAAGACACTCTGTCCACTGCCTGCCTGGCGGATGCTGAATTGCGGCTCGCTAATGTGAAGCCTGACTTAATCCTTTTTTTCCCATTGCACAGGCTGAAACCCGGCCTGTAATTATTGATGGAAAAACAGGAAGTGATATTAGAACACCACTGACAAATAAATATAAGGTATGTACGCTGTGTAGTGCAAAAAGTCACACTTTTAGTTTCCTAATAGACAGTACAATATTTTTGAAAGTGCCTACTCTGTCTGAGTCTCCTTTTGAAGGATAAATCAGTATGGGCGAATTAATTTAGCGGATCTTTCCCCTCAAGCTAGGTGTACTGTAAACTGTGTTTTAGAACAAAATTAGACCTTCCCAGCAGTGCTCCCAGACCCTTACTAAACCCAGTCGGAAAAATGTAGAAGACCCCCAATCAGATCTCCAAAAACGAGGCCTAGTAGAAAATGGTGACAAAACGTACTTTGAAAGTAAAGTAGGCCCAAATCCCCCCTTACCCATTGTGGATTGTATTCAAACCCCTTGCAAGCAAGCAAAAGTATCCATACCCAGCATTGCTCCAAGACTCGCAAACCCCCCCACAAACTCCAGGAACCCCCACAAACAGCCCCCCGAAAACGGTAGAGCGAGCGAAATCTCAGAAAATGCTAAAACTTTTTCCCCAGGGATTGTCTCCAAAACACTTTCTTTCGGGTATTAGACATTCCCAGCAATGGCCCCAGACCCGTCAACCCAGGCGGAAAGAAGTAGAAGACCCCCAAACAGCCAAAAAGCAAAACTACAAAAATGGGGACTTAAAAATTTTCAGGCAAATTTCAAAAATCACTCCACGCGCGCTCTGCAGCTAGGCCCTAACTCCCCTTTGCCACCATGAATTTGCTTCAAACCTCTTGCAATCAAAAGTATCCATACCCAGCAGTGCTCCCAGACCCCAAAACCCACCCACAAACACCCGGAAGCCCCCTAAACAGCACCTCAAAGACAAGCAAGTCAGCAAAAAGCAAAAAAATGTTCACCTCCGATTTTGTCCAAACCACTTTTATCCGGTATTAGACATTCCCAGCAATGGCCCCAGACCCCTGCAGCCACCCGCAAAAAAGCAGAACACCCCTAAACAGGCAAAAAGCAAAAATGGGCCTTCTACCTTCAATTCTGTCCAAATACGCTGTGCAGCTAGGCCCTAACTCCCCTTTTCCACCATGGATTTCCTGAAAAACAAATGCAATCAACATTAGACTGTGCCAGCAGTGCTCCCAGACCCCAAAACCCAACCACAACAACCTAAAAGCCCGCCAAACAGCACCCCAAAGACAGGCAAGTGATCAAAAGCGCAAAATCTTTTTCTGCTCCGATTTTCTCCGAACCACTTTTATCCGGTATTAGACATTCCCAGCAATGGCCCCAGACCCCTGCAGCCACCCGCAAAAAAGCAGAACACCCCCCAAAAGGCAAAAAGCAAAAATGGGCCTACTACCTTCAATTCTGTTCAAATACGCTGTGCAGCTAGGCCCTAACTCCCCTTTTCCACCATGGATTTCCTGAAAAACAAATGCAATCAACATTAGACTGTGCCAGCAGTGCTCCCAGACCCCAAAACCCACCCACAACAACCTAAAAGCCCGCCAAACAGCACCCCAAGAACAGGCAAGTGATCAAAAGTGCAAAATCTTTTTCTGCTCTGATTTTCTCCAAACCACTTTTATCCGGTATTAGACATTCTCAGCAATGGCCCCAGACCTCTGCAGCCACCCGCAAAAAAGCAGAACACCCCTAAACAGGCAAAAAGCAAAAATGGGCCTACTACCTTCAATTCTGTCCAAATACGCTGTGCAGCTAGGCCCTAACTCCCCTTTTCCACCATGAATTTCCTGAAAAACAAATGCAATCAACATTAGACTGTGCCAGCAGTGCTCCCAGACCCCAAAACCCACCCACAACAACCTAAAAGCCCACCAAACAGCACCCCAAAGACAGGCAAGTGATCAAAAGCGCAAAATCTTTTTCTGCTCCGATTTTCTCCAAACCACTTTTATCCGGTATTAGACAGTCCCAGCAATGGCCCCAGACCCCTGCAGCCACCCGCAAAAAGGCAGAACACCCCCAAACAGGCAAAAAGCAAAAATGGGCCTACTACCTTCAATTCTGTCCAAATACGCTGTGCAGCTAGGCCCTAACTCCCCTTTTGCACCATGGATTTCCTGAAAAACAAATGCAATCAACATTAGACTGTGCCAGCAGTGCACCCAGACCCCAAAACTCACCCACAACAACCTAAAAGCCCGCCAAACAGCACCCCAAAGACAGGCAAGTGATCAAAAGCGCAAAATCTTTTTCTGCTCCGATTTTCTCCAAACCTCTTTTATCCGGTATTAGACCTTCACAGCAATGCCCCAGACCCGTCAACTCACCCACAAAGATGTAGAACACCCCCACAAGTGCAGAGTCTTTCTTCATTGGGCATAATCCAGCCATCTGCTTTGAGGGAAATAGGAGTCTGGAGGAGGAGGATAGAGGAGCATGTTCTTGTGAACTTGTGAACCTGAGGAATGCAGACTGTGGCACCTTCAAATCAATAAGCAAATAAGTGGAGACAGTTTTGCTGATAGGCTTGTTTTTGTGATTAGGTGATTAAAGTTTTTTTTATATAGATTTTGCAAAACAAAGAAAGACAGACACACAGGAATAAAAGTGAATAAGGACAAAAAAGAAAGTTAGTGATTCCTTGACTCATTTTCAGGGCTCTGTGTCAGGGAAGAAGAGCTCGTCCTCAAACTCTGCTAATTCAGACGGGAGTAGGTCAGTTAACAGGGAAGAACTTCCCTCATCTAAGTTGGTGTCCTCCTCGTCTTCTTCCTGCGTGCATTCTCGTATTTTGTAATTTGGTGGTATGAAGTGCTGATTCATCTTGATCATTGTTAACCTCTCCACATTTTTGGGCGAGAGGCAGGTCCTTTTGGAAGTTACAATGCCACCAGCAGCACTGAAAACACGTTCAGAAGACACGCTTGCGAGTGGGCAAGACAAGTTATTTATTGCCGGTTGATGATCTCTGGCCACACATCTGTTTTCCCATGCCAATAAGCCAATGGGTCATGAGGAACATGGACCTCTGTTGAGTCATTCAGATAGGCCTGCACCATCGACTCAAGGTTCTCCAGGGTTCCTCCACTTTGCTTACTTTTTTCTGGGACCATTTGAGAAGCAAACCCAAGCTGAGTTAGCCAATCCTCTTCTTCACACAATGTTGTGTCTGGTTCAGATGATACGGTTGCTGGTGTCGTTCAATCAATCAATCAATCAATCAATCAATCAAGGACATTTATAGAGCGCACTACTCACCCGGAGGGTCTCAAGGCGCTAGGGGGGGGGGTGCTGCTACTGCTCGAACAGCCAGGTCTTGAGCTTCTTCCTGAAGGAGAGGTGGTCTTGGGTCAGGCGCAGGTCGGGAGGGAGGGAGTTCCAGGTCTTGGCGGCCAGGTAGGAGAAGGACCTTCCTCCTGTTGACGTTCTTCGGATGCGGGGGACGGCGGCGAGGGCGTGTCTGGCTGATCGGAGGTGGCGTTTGGGAGCGTAGAAGTTGATGCGGTTGTTGAGGTAGCTCGGGCCTTGATCGTGCAGGGCTTTGTGTGCGTGGGTGAGGAGACGGAAGGTGATTCTCTTGTTGACGGGGAGCCAGTGCAGGTCTCTCAGATGTCCGGAGATGTGGCTGCGTCGGGGGATGTCGAGGATGAGTCTGGCCGAGGCGTTCTGGATCCGCTGGAGTCTCTTCTGGAGCTTGGCGGTCGTTCCGGCGTAGAGGGCGTTGCCGTAGTCCAGTCGGCTGGTGACGAGGGCCTGGGTGACCGTCTTCCTGGTCTCGGTGGGGATCCACCGGAAGATCTTCCGTAGCATGCGCAGGATGTTGAAGCATGACGAGGAGACGGTGTTGACTTGTCTGGTCATGGAGAGGGAGGAGTCCAGGATGAAGCCCAGGTTGCGTGCGTGGTCTGTCGGTGTGGGTGCGGTGCCCAGGGCGGGGGGCCACCAGGAGTCGTCCCAGGCGGATGGCGAGGAGCCCAGGATGAGGACTTCCGTCTTGTCTGAGTTCAGTTTCAGGTGGCTGGTCGTCATCCACTCGGCTACATCTTTCATCCCTTCGTGAAGGTTGGCTCTGGCAGCGGCGGGGTCGTTGGTCAGGGAGAGGATCAGCTGGGTGTCATCGGCGTAGGAGATAATGTTCAGGTTGTGTTGGCGTGCAATGGGCGCGAGGGGGCTCATGTAGACGTTGAAGAGGGTGGGGCTCAGCGAGGATCCTTGCGGGACGCCGCAGACGACTTCGGTGGCCTTTGACTTGTACGGTGGTAGACGGACTCTCTGTGTTCTTCCGTCGAGGAAGGAGACGATCCATTCCAGTGCCTTCTCCTGAATTCCGACGTTGCTGAGGCGCTGCACTAGGGTGCAGTGGCAGACAGTGTCGAATGCCGCGGAGAGGTCTAGGAGGATGAGGGCCGCTGTTTCTCCGTTGTCCATCAGGGCTCGGATGTCATCGGTGGCAGCGATGAGGGCGGTCTCGGTGCTGTGGTTGGCTCGGAAGCCAGACTGTGAGGGGTCGAGGGATCCATTCGTCTCGAGGAAGGCGGCCAGCTGTTTGTTGACGGTCTTCTCGATAACTTTGGCTGGAAACGGGAGGAGCGAGGAGCGAGATGGGGCGGTAATTCTTGAGTTCGGTGGGGTCCGCTGTTGGTTTCTTTAGTAGAGCGCTGAGCTCGGCGTGCTTCCAGCCCTCCGGGAAGGTGGCGGTGTCGAAGGAGGTGTCGATGATGTCCCCCAGGTGGGGTGCTATGACCGCGTCGGCCTTGTTGAAGACGTGGTGAGGGCAGGGGTCGGTCAGAGATCCGGAGTGGATGGAGTTCATCATGCGGACGGTGTCATTGGTGCTGATCGGAGTCCAGGCGCGGAGGGTGGTGGTGGGCGGTGTTGCTGCGGTCGTTGTGTGCGATGGTTGAATGCTGAAGCTGTTGTGTATGTCCGTGATCTTGTTGTGGAAGTAGGAGGCGAGGGAGTTGCAGAGGTCTTGCGATGGGGTGATGTCGTTGTTTCCGGCGTTGGGGTTGGAGAGCTCTTTCACGATGTTGAAGAGTTCCTTGCAGTTGTGTGCGTTGTTGTCCAGCCGGTCCTTAAATGCAGTTCTCTTGGTGGCGCGGATCAGTTGGTGGTGCTTCCGGGTGGCAAGCTTGAGGCTGAGAGGGAAAATCACTCACTTCTGCCACAGCCACAGATGCAGAAGTGGATTTTTTTGACTGCGGATGGCCTGCTGATGCTGGTACTGCCTTTTCCTTCAATTGCCTGCCGTTCTCTTTCAAACCGAGTGGCTGACACAGCTAGCCAATGTTTGTACTTTGTAACATCTGCGTCATCAAAAGGAAAGAATACTCTGCCTGCCACTGCCTTTTTGTACCGTGGATCCAGAATAGTAGCACAAATGTAATGCTGTTCTGTGTTGATCATTTCAAGACGATCATCGCCAAGTAGGCGGTGTAATAAATTCTCCGCCAACTCACATGCTTCTTCCTTTCCATCTTTTTCAAACTTAGAACACATCACCTTCAGTCGGTGCTCTAGAATGCGCAACAATGGGATAGCTGTTCCCAAATTACAGTCCTGCCTGTTGACTGCACGCGTGAAGACCTCAAAAGGACGAAGCATGTCTGTCAGGCTTTTAACTAGGTCCCATTGCTCCACCTGTATCCTCATGTCTATCATGGGTGTACCCAGTTTAAAGAAATACTGATCGACTACCGCATACTGCTCATACAGACGCTCAAGCATGTAGAAGGTTGAGTTCCAACGTGTTGCCACCTCCTGGATGAGTGCTTTCACTGGCAATTTACGTTCATGTTGCAGGCACCTCAGCTGCTTCCGGGCCCTAAAAGAATGGTTGAAATGTGTGCACATTCTTTGGCAGGTGGTCAGTAACTCGGAGACTGGACTTTCTTCACTCAAGAATTTTTTAACAACCAGGTTTATACAGTGCGCCAGACACGGCACTCTGAAATAGTTACCCATATCCATGGCCTTAACTACATTGGCGGTACAAAAGGGGGTGTTGATGGACGGAGCATCTGAATCAATCAAACACTCACACCCAGTCAAAAGATCTGGGTTTAATCCATCCCCGTTCTTTAGCCCACTCTGCCACCCAAGTTCAGACATGGCTATATGCAAATCAGTCTGACCCTGTGCCTCATGGGAACAGTCCAGCCCGAACTGCCAAGCCATGTCTTCCCTGGACCGGAAACAAGCCTCCGAGGACCGGTTTCTGGCATTCCAGCCGTCTTCAGCCTGGCTTGCTTGAATCCAGTGGCAAAGTGAGCAAGGGACTCATGTCTGAGCATACCCTGCCACACTTATGGCGTCCAAAAGCGGTACAAAAGGGGGTGGTGATGGACGGAGCATCTGAATCAATCAAACACTCACACCCAGTCAAGAGATCTGGGTTTAATCCATCACCGTTCTTTAGCCCACTCTGCCACCCCAGTTCAGACATGGCTATATGCAAATCAGTCTGACCCTGTGCCTCATGGGAACAGTCCAGCCCGAACTGCCAAGCCATGTCTTTCCTGGACCGGAAACAAGCCTCCGAGGACCGGTCTCTGGCATTCCAGCCGTCTTCAGCCCGGCTTGCTTGAATCCAGTGGCAAAGTGAGCAAGGGACTCACGTCTGAGCAGACCCTGCCACACTTATGGCGGCCAAAAGCGGTACAAAAGGGGGTGGTGATGGACGGAGCATCTGAATCAATCAAACACTCACACCCAGTCAAAAGATCTGGGTTTAATCCATCACCGTTCTTTAGCCCACTCTGCCACCCCAGTTCAGACAAGGCTATATGCAAATCAGTCTGACCCTGTGCCTCATGGGAACAGTCCAGCCCGAACTGCCAAGCCATGTCTTCCCTGGACCGGAAACAAGCCTCCGAGGACCGGTTTCTGGCATTCCAGCCGTCTTCAGCCCGGCTTGCTTGAATCCAGTGGCAAAGTGAGCAAGGGACTCACGTCTGAGCATACCCTGCCACACTTATGGCGGCCAAAAGCGGTACAAAATGGCGCCATTATCCGTGGAAACATAACCAATCATGCGTTTTCTTGGGGACAGCCATTCAAAGACCTTTGTGTTAAACTCATGCAAAATGTTTTCTCCTGTATGACTTTTCTCCATGGCAAACATGGCTATTGTTGCATGTTTCCGAGCAGCTTTATAAACTTTGTCCGAGTCAACACCTGCATTTATCTTTGCTTTAACCCCTGAAAAAGAGACCCAGTGTGCAGTGATGCACATGTAATCAGTGGCTGCGCAACTGGTCCACATGTCTGTTGTCAGATGTATAGTGTGAACAGCACTCTTCTGCAAAGCTGCCCCAATCACCTCCAGCACATCTTCATGTAGTGCTGGAACCGCAACTCTGGCAAAATAGAACCGGCTAGGAACCTTCCATTTAGGGCAGAGCGTTGCCACCATTTCAAGAAAACCCACCCCTTCCACAAAAGAAAAAGGGAGAAGGTTCAGCGCTAGCATTTTAGCCAGCTTAGTGTTATACAGACGCGCCGTTGGGTGGTTGCGTTCAAATGGCGCATCTGAAAACAACATGCTTCTAATGGTGGGCTGGACCATTGTATGAGATGATGATGATGACTTCTTCGACCCAGTTACGCTCAGTGATGATGAACTTTTTCGCATTGGTGTCTCACTCTCTCCCACACTCTTAGTTTGGCTCATATATCTTGCAGGGAGTGTGCTGCTGACAGGGGTTCTGGGTGTAACTGAAGAAATGTTTGACGCTTCTTCCTCCTCGTCATCAGCAGATGAAACATCAACGGATACAATTTGTTGACTTGCAATTCGGGCATCCTTGATCTCCCTTAGGTGCGCATGCCATTTGACAGTGTGCTGTCTCTCAAGATGACCTCTCTGGCCTCCGGTACCATAGTTGGTACCAAGCTTACCATGACTAACTCGAAGCCTACAAATGGTACAAATGGCTATGTTTTCCCTTGTTGGGCTAACACTAAAGAAGTCCCAAACTGCGGACTTCAAATGTTTGTGGGGGGCGGAGGAGGCGATACTGGGAATGCTGCTAATGCCAGATGAAGTGGAGGATGTGTGTTGCCGAAATTTAGTGCGTTGTGCACTTACAGCACCACTAATTGAGGAAATGGAGGTCGAGGTGGATGGAGGTCCCTTCTGGCGAGAAATTATGGAAGCTGTAGGTGGTGGTGTACTAGTTAACTGCATTCGTGGTGGTCCCATTCCCACGTCGCCATCATCATCATCACGCTCAGAAGCATTTCGGGTAGGGTTAAAATGTCTGTGTGCTGCATGCCCGCTGAGGCTGAAGTGACGTCTATGATGACTGCGTCGTCGTCGTGAGAGTCTTCATCAGCAGGAGTATACGCCACTTCTTGTTCAGCGTCATCATCACACTCCATAACTCGAAGACTTTCGGGGACCTTCCTTTTACGCTTAGCTATCTTTGTCAGATCATGGTGTGCCTCACTCTCAGACGGCCGTGGTGGTTCCCAGGTTTCATCCATATCATCAGAAGGAAGGGGGCTTGAAGAAGAAGTAGACACCATCCTTAATCTTTTCCTTGCTGGGGATCTGGAAGACAATGAATCATCAGGAGGAGTAGCTTCCTCATGTGATACCTCGGCTTGAATGTCGATTTCCGGATGTGCCCCTACTTCGGGAGGAACAACTATTGTGGGCACTTGTGCCGCTCCATGCATCTCTGCTTGCTCCTCTCCTTGCGCCGCCTCTCCTTCCACATGTACTTGGGCTTGTACTTGCACATGTGGTTGTTGTTGCGGCTGTGGTTGTTGAACACTCGTCAGATGAGTTACAACAACCTGTGTTGATTGAGGGATGCTGCTACTTTCTTGCGATGAGCCAACATCACTGGTCGATGGTGATTGAACAACTATACTGGCTGCCTCTGCAGCACTCAAGGGCTTGGACCTAAGTTGGGGTGGTGGTGGAGGCACTGAGCCCAATGGAGCAGAGGTGCTGCTCCCAGCTTGGTCCCCAGCAGACCCCGCTGCTGCTGCAGGCGTACATTTTTTCCCAAAAAATGTGGCGGTCGTCACACCAGTCTCCTTGGTAAGTGGCGCCAGTTGCTTCTTCTGCTCCTTACTTACTTTCTTGCTAGAGGAGCTACGGGCAACTTTTTTTGGGGCCATCTTCTTCAGATGTCAGAACAGCAGGCCGCAGTTGCACAAGTTGCAGAGTTGTCTGTGGCCACACGTGACGTTGTGCTGCACACACCGCAGCAGGACTTCTTCCTGGCACTGATGAGGAACGATGAGGCTGATGATTCGTCTTTCTGCACCTAAAAGCAAACGAAGCCAGAGGAACATCTGTTAAATACATGTTGCATATGTAGCGCTTCAATTAATAGTTTGCAAGTAAGCATTTTTATTATACCCACCCCCCAAAATGGAAAGACCAATAAAATGCACCTCTGACAGAGTACCCCTGGGCATAATGGATGAAAGCATGGCAGACTGGGTGCAGGCCTATGACACAACAAAGCACACTGCCTGGCTTCAAAATTGCCTCTAGACCCCCACCCACATGGCCAGGCCCTGCCTGGACCAGGCCTCAAAATGGCTCCAACCCACATGGCCATGCCCCATCAACACCCCAACAAATCTAAAAACACACAAAAATCACCACAATCCACATTTACATTCAAGACACCCCACAGAAAGACTAGGCCCATGCACCACTGAGTACCCCTGGGCAAAAGGCCCCAACAACAGCCAAAAAAATGGAAAACACACAAAAATCACCACGATCCAATGCCATCCATGCCCTCCATGATGTTTACATTAAAGAGACCCCACAGAAAGACTAGGCCCATGCACCACTGAGTACCCCTGGGCAAAAGGCCCCAACAACAGCCAAAAAATCGAAAAACACACAAAAATCACCACAATCCAATGCCATCCATGCCCTCCATGAGGTTTACATTAAAGAGACCCCACAGAAAGACTAGGCCCATACACCACTGGGTACCCCTGGTCATAATGGATGAAAGCAAGGCACATTGGATGCAGGCCTATGGCACAAAGCATACTGCCTGGATTCAAAATGGCCCCTTGACCCCCACCACATGGCCAGGCCCTGCCTGGACCAGTCCTCAAAATGCCCCCCACCCACATGGCCAAGCCGCATCAACACCCCAAAAAATCGAAAAACACACAAAAATCACCACAATCCAATGCCATCCATGCCCTCCATGATGTTTACATTCAAGACACCCCACAGAAAGACTAGGCCCATGCACCACTGAGTACCCCTGGGCAAAAGGCCCCAACAACAGCCAAAAAATCGAAACACACACAAAAATCACCACAATCCAATGCCATCCATTCCCTCCATGATGTTTACATTAAAGAGACCCCACAGAAAGACTTGGCCCATGCACCACTGAGTACCCCTGGGCAAAAGGCCCCAACAACAGCCACAAAAATGAAAAACACACAAAAATCACCACAATCCAATGCCATCCATGCCCTCCATGATGTTTACATTAAAGAGACCCCACAGAAAGACTAGGCCCATACACCACTGGGTGCCCCTGGGCATAATGGATGCAAGCAAGGCACATTGGATGCAGGCCTATGGTACAAAGCACACTGCCTGGATTCAAAATAGCACCTTGACCCCCACCACATAGCCAGGCCCTGCCTGGACCAGGCCTCAAAATGGCCCCCACCCACATGGCCATGCCCAATCAACACCCAAAAAAATCGAAAAACATTCAAAAATCAACACAATCCAATGCCATCCATGCCCTCCATGATGTTTACATTCAAGACACCCCACAGAAAGACTAGGCACATGCACCACTGAGTACCCCTGGGCAAAAGGCCCCAACAACAGCCAAAAAATCGAAACACACACAAAAATCACCACAATCCAATGCCATCCATGCCCTCCATGATGTTTACATTAAAGAGACCCCACAGAAAGACTAGGCCCATGCACCACTGAGTACCCCTGGGCAAAAGGCCCCACAACAGCCAAAAAATCGAAAAACACACAAAAATCACCACAATCCAATGCCATCCATGCCCTCCATGATGTTTACATTAAAGAGACCCCACAGAAAGACTAGGCCCATAGACCACTGGGTACCCCTGGGCATGATGGATGAAAGCAAGGCACATTGGACGCAGGCCTATGGCACAAAGCACACTGCCTGGATTCAAAATGGCCCCTTGACCCCCACCACATGGCCAGGCCCTGCCTGTACCAGTCCTCAAAATGCCCCCCACCCACATGGCCATGCCCAATCAACACCCCGAAAAATCGAAAAACACACAACAATCACCACAATCCAATGCCATCCATGCCCTCCATGATGTTTACTTTCAGGACATCCCACAGAAAGACTAGGCCCATGCACCACTGAGTACCCCTGGGCAAAAGGCCCCAACAACAGCCAAAAAATCGAAAAACACACAGAAATCACCACAATCCAATGCCATCCATTCCCTCCATGATGTTTACATTAAAGAGACCCCACAGAAAGACTAGGCCCATGCACCACTGAGTACCCCTGGGCAAAAGGCCCCAACAACAGCCAAAAAAACGAAAAACACACAAAAATCACCACAATCCAATGCCATCCATGCCCTCCATGATGTTTACAATAAAGAGACCCCACAGAAAGACTAGGCCCATGCACCACTGGGTACCCCTGGGCATAATGGATGAAAGCAAGGCACATTGGATGCAGGCCTATGGCACAAAGCACACTGCCTGGATTCAAAATAGCCCCTTGACCCCCACCACATGGCCAGGGCCTGCCTGGACCAGGCCTCAAAATGGCCCCCACCCACATGGCCATGCCCAATCAACACCCCAAAAAATCGAAAAACACACAAAAATCACCACAATCCAATGCCATCCATGCCCTCCATGATGTTTACATTAAAGAGACCCCACAGAAAGACTAGGCCCATGCACCACTGACTACCCCTGGGCAAAAGGCCCCAACAACAGCCAAAAAATCGAAAAACACACAAAAATCACCACAATCCAATGCCATCCATGCCCTAAATGATGTTGAAATTCAACAAAACAGTTGCATCATGCACCCATAACTAACCCTGGTCCTACTGGATACTGTGGCTACCCACAATATATTTTATTTAATGTCCTGAAAAAGTTCCAAAATTGTAGTTGCAGCAACTGTAATGCCCCAAACAAACAACATCAACTTACTTCTGAAATTTCTAATACAAAAGTGATCCAAAGAAAGTCAAAAAGGCCTCAAATCCAAATATCCAGCAGCATCCACAAAAAGTAATCCTTCCAGGTCAAGATCCCAATCAAAGTGACCAGGACATGAACAAAGCACTGGGAGGAGCCTGCTGGACAGGAACAGGAAGTTGGAGACTGTGGGGTACTTCCTTCCTCCCACCCCCCCCCCAAAATGGACTCCTTGCAAAAAAAAGTGCGGGCAAATGTCAACCTGAGGAGTTATTCTGATAAAAATCATCATTTTCAAGGTTTATGCTGCCTGCTGGTGGATTTCTTGTGCGAAATTGCAAATTTTGCAATCTCGCAATTGCGAGATTGTCGCTGCCCGCCGCATCTACGTGTTCGCAAGTGTTTACTCCCGCGATGCGTGATCACGGGCCTTTATGACGTACTCGCATTGACAAACTCTCGCTGTGCAAGGTGGCAAGCCGCGATGACGTAATTGCGGTCGACAAACTCCCACGGGATCCCGCAGCAAGATCCAAAATGGCGCAGCACACGCAAACATGGAGAAAAACAACTCTTCAAACGCTGAATGACGGTAAGTGAACGCTGCGCGCTGCAAAATTGTATGATATTCTATTTGTCAAGCGCGACCAAGCAAAAAAATCCGCTTCGCGCGAATTTGCACATTTTCGGCAAATTCGCGAGAGTTCGTGGATGGCGAATTTGCCAAAAATCTGCAAAATCCGCGAGCGGAACGGATTTTACGCCCATGCTTAGTGAGGACTCTTCACGAAAGTTTCAAAACTAATGGCCAGGTCCGCTCTGCTCCAATCCTGAAAGTCTCGGGGTGATTCGTGAACGGGGCGGAGCAAAAAGGGGGGTCCCAAAACGTGTTTTCCCATGCAATTTTCCATAGGGACCTTCAGCCGCAGGTATAGCCCAAATTGCTGAACGGAATTACACCAAATTTGGCAAAGAGGTAGTCTTCAGTTCAGACCCGTGCCTTTTGCTTAAATAGTGTCAATCTGTTTGGTAGTTCATTTTGTCATAGAAATTATGGTTAGTCTTGTAGAATGAAAAATTAGGGCATATTTAAGAGAGATCTCAAATCCTCTTCTATTTAATTTGAAAATTCTGACATGCAGACTGAACAATCACTTTCAATACCAGCAGTAGAAGTTCAGTTAACTGCCTGGTGAGCACTACCCTCTACACTTCTCAAACACCACTGCATTACCCTAAAACACTACCCCTAGCACTTGCCCGTACACTACACAAACACCACTGCACTACCCTAAACACTAAATCTACCCCCAGCATGACCTCCTACACTACCCAAACACCACTGCGCTACACTAAACTCTAAAACACTACACACTACATTACACAAACACCACTGCACTACCCTAAACCCTAAAACACTACCCCCTGCACGACCCTCTACACCACACAAATACCACTGCACTACCCTAGACCCTAAAACACTACCCCCTACACTACACAATTACCACTGCACTACCCTAAACCCTAAAACACTACCCAGAATGACCCCCTACACTACACAAACACCACTGCACTACCCTAAACCCTACATCTACCACCAGCACGACCCCCTACACTAACAAAACACCACTGCACTACCCTAAAAACTAAATCTACGCCCAATGTGACCCCTATACTACCCAATTGCCACTGCACTACCCTAAACCCTAAAACACTACCCCAGCACGACCCCCTACACTGCACAAACACCACTGCACCACCCTAAACTCTAAATCTACCTCCAACATGACCCCCTACACTACACAAACACCACTGCACTGCCCTAAACCCTAAATCTACCCCAGCACGAACCCCTATTTGACACAAACACCGCTGCACTACCCTAATCCCTAAAACACAACCCCAAGCACGACCCATATACTACAAGAACACCACTTCATGACCCTAAAACACTACCCCAGCATGACCCCCTACACTACTCAAACACCACTGCGCTACCCTAAACCCTAAAACACTACCCATACACTACCCATTCACCACTGCACTACCCTAAACCCTAAAACACTACCCCAGCACGACCGCCTACACTACCCAAACACCTTTGCACTACACTAAAGCTTAAATCTACCCCAGCACGACCCCTTACCCTACCCAAATACCACTGTACTAATCTAAAAGACTACCTCAGTATGACCCCCTACTGTACAGAAACACCAATGCACTACCCTGAACTCTAAATCTACCCCCAGCATGACCCCCTACACTACACACACACCACTGCACTTCCCAAAACCCTAAAACACTACCCCCAGCATGACCTCCTACCTTACCCAAACACCTCTGCACTACTCTTCTAATTTGTTGTAATATTCACATATACGTTGATCACTACCTAACTCAAATCGACCTTCAACAAACAAGTAAGTTGCAAATTCTTCCCACTTACCATTGTTCTCCTTTTCACTTTTCAAATACAAATCAACATTCTTACTTTGACTTTTATATTGAGTACGTCGACTACAAACACAAACATAGTTTGGTATTTCTGAGCACATTACATTAAACTTTCCAATTCTTCTTCAAACTGATGAGTGCTAAATACTTTCTCATCTCCTCCAACATCTGTAATTGTCAAACTTTCACTTCCTATGAACTGCTCTTCTGAACCAAAATATTGCATTTCAATATCATCACACTTTTTTTGAACATCTGATAAAGAACCATATAAAAGACTTGTATTCAGTTCACTTAAACTTAATGCAGGACTTTATACATAGTACAGTTTCTTTACAAAGTTCCGCATTTCTGAATGATGTACTGCTAACATCCTCAAATGATGAAAAACACTTTTACAAAGTTTTCTTGAAAGACAAGCCAGAGAATGCCCAAACTTCTCAGTATATTTTCTTACATTACATGGATCTAGTCCTTGTAACAACTTAATCTTCTGTTTTATACTTTTCTGAGTATATTCTCCTAGCAAATTTCACATTATATCAATGGATTTCTGTTGAATACTGCAACTACTACTACAACTCCACTTATGCACAGGAGCTTGTGGATGTTTCCCTTACACTTCTTCAGCTATTAACTCTTCAGCACTTTTACCAACTATTTCCTCCTTTAGAAGAGGAACACCATCCTGAACTTCGTAGCAACAACCTCCAGTATCAACTGCAAATGATAACTATTTTCCTGGAAGTAACTTTCCTCATTAAAAAAAGGCTCAGTACTAGAAGTATGTCTCCAATGTTTTTCTCATTAAATGTTCGTAATATATTTTTTTTAATTGTCTTTTGCTTTTAGTCAAACAAACAGTTTCTGTACTCCTTTTTTCTACTTCAAGATATTTCCTTTTTTTCAAATATATATTTTTCTTCTCTTTTCTTTTTTTTCAAATTTTCATCCAAACAAAATAATTTTCTGAAAAACAAAAACAAAAAATAGATTCCATTATTTTTCACATTTGTTCACTATGTTAAAATAATAACATACAATCACAAAAATTCCACTAACGACTTCTAGACCCAGTGCTGCAACGTGATGGAGCACGACAGACGAGCACTAGGATGGCAAGTAGTACCATAGAACATACAGCAAGCATTTATTTAATTATTTACATACTCCTTTACAATTTATATATAACTGCACTACCTCATACTTTTCACCTCTCCGCCACACCCCACAGCACTTTCTCTGCAACCTACCACAAACAACTTTATAAATAGTATTTTTTTAAAATTGTAATCTATATACTTAGGATGATATTATCAACCAAACCAAACAGATCACGCAAAAATTTCCATTATTACCAAACAATTTTATCTACAACTTCACAAACATAACACTGCACCCAGGGCATTAAGTGGAGGGGGTGTCTGTGCGGATGGACCTCATGCACTTTATTGTTGGGGGCCTCGAAACGGGTATTTATAGGGCTCTATTTTCGGGCCTCACAAATGTAATCCGTTTTTTTTTCCTTTCTTGCACTACAGTGACACTGTTAGAGCATGAACATTCTTCACTACTTAGAAGTGCAGACATCATGCTAATTGACTCGCATTGTAGTAGAAGGGAAATCCTTTAAAGAGAGCCATTTTCCCTCAGGATTTCCTTTCTCTTTTTGCAATGCAGGAGCAACATCATTATGGGGTGATTAGCAGACAGACCACCAGGCGCGCAATGCCCATTGCCCCGAACTCTCTGAGACAGCTTCCTGTATGCACACACATAGAAACCTGAGAACTTCACTGGTCTTCAAAACATAATTTTTTTGTAAAGGAGACTCTGTTCTTTTTCACCCCTTTTTACAACCCCTACATCCCCACTCTGTCTATTGCTGAAAGAATTAGGCTCCACCGAAATTTCCCTCTGGTTTTGCATCCGCAAATGACCACACGCAGGCAACTCCAGCACAAACCTGCTCTCACCTTACACACGCTCTTGTTTTAGTGCTACAAAAACACACACTTTACCTGCCTCACTTACTTCTCACACCCCCTCTTTAATATGAACGTAAAAGCTTTCCAATTACTTTTATACTCCTATATTGTACTTCACATGGAAATACAGAACTCAAGGTTCTCACCACCCCAAATTAGCTCTCTGGTATACTTTCTCAAACATAAGAAGTACAGGTATTCAGTATCTGTCGGTCACGGCCACTTTAAAACAGTGTACATATAAACAACTCGACAAAACGTTATGTTTCTAAATTAACGTCTTACACTTAAAATCTCCTTTACATTTCTTTCGCTAGATGTACCTTTGTTTAAAACACCACCAGAGAAGGGTGGTGAAGTATGCTCCACAGAGAACAACTCAAAGCTTTGTTATTCTTTATAAAAAAATCTGCCTGTTAATGCTTTTCGCAAGTCTTTTCGACAACTTAAGAGGGTGGGTGGATGAGTATAATACGTCGTATTTAGAATCGTGGCGGACAATGCACGGAAATAAGAATGTATATTTGAATAAAGGGCGACTGGACGCATGTCCAGATGCATCAATGCATAGATACATATATGAATATATCCATGTATGGATGGATGGAAGGATGAATTAATGCAGGGACCAGTACTTACGATAGATGGGTGGGCTGAAAGATGCTTAGGATTGGTTCTGGGACAGATGTATCTATGCATATATACGCGTATGGCTACATGCATGGCACAGTGCTTACTATAGACGAGTGCGCTCATAGATGCTTAAGATAAGCAGACAAACAGATGTATGTATGTATATAAGTAGGAATATATGCATCAATTAAAAGATGGTTGAATGGCGCAGTGCTTAGGATGGATGGATACTGCGCTTTAATTTGGCCGGGTCTGAGGACCGGCCCTTATTTTCAGGGAGCTTCCAAATGGCTCACTATTAGGCTCTATTTTCCACCCTTTTAAAGATAGTAAATATATATATATTTTTTTTACACTGCAGTGACAGCATACACATCGATGTACGCATGCTTATTTTTCTCACTACTGAGAACTAGAGACGTCATGCTAGGTTACCCACGTTGTAGAAGAAAGGGAAATCCTTTAAAGAATGTTTTTTTTCCAAACGTCGGATAAGTGGAGAGGATTTTCTAAAGCACACAATGATACTTATCTTGATTTAGACCACGCCCCAACTTGCATAGCCCACACCCCTTTAAGAGCTTTGCCCCCCTTTTAGAGCACCCCCACTTGTTTTCTCCCACTTAGAACCCTGACTACACCATAGTAACAAACAAACAGTGTAAGCTTCCACTGACATCTACAATGCCACGAAGTTTCTTAATTTTCCATCAATGCTATCAGCCTTCTACCACAGTACAAGAGTGTCTATCAGCACGAAGATTTCTTATCCACAGAAATGTCATGTAATTTATGTACCTGTCTGCTGGAACACTGATCACCAAAAGGTATGAAAACATAGGAATTTCCCAGAAAAACATATACCATACCATAAAGCGATTCATAAATGGGCACACTGCCACTGCACCACCCTCTTCCCCATCCTTCCTTAACTTTACAAAATTAAAGAAAGAGTCACACCAAACCTAGTAGACACACTATATCAATATAGGAACTTAATTTCAACAACTGTCTGCCGGAACGCTCATGAGCAAAGCGTATTAAAACATACAAATTTGTGGGTAAAACATATACCATGCCATAGGGTACTTTATAAGTGCTCCTAGTGGTACTACATCACCTTCAGTAGCTCAACATCTGCACATTACTAAATTCTGTGTTTCAATCAGCAACATAACCACCTCCCCCACACCCACCCCCACCCTTCCTTAACCATACGAAATGGAACAGAAACCCCCACCATTCCTTCTAGCACCAATATACCCGTACACAGGGTTAATTTTAACAGGTTTGTGCCAGAACACTTATCAACAAAAAGTATTCAAACATGAAATTGGAGGGAAAAACATAAACCATCCCATAGCACAGTTAATAAATGGGCCCAGTGACACTACATTACCTTTACTAACCACACATGCCCACGTTACAAATGTCCATCTTATAATCAGCAACATATGCACCTCCCCTATCAATAACCATGCAATAAGCCCCAGCACTTCCATTACCGCCGCTATAGCCATACATAGACTTAATGTCAACAGGTGTCTGCTGGAACGCTCATCAGCAAAAGCAATTCATACCTGCAATTTAGCAACTCCAACATACACCATACCATAAGAGGGTTTATAAATAGACACAGTACCACTACACCACCTCAACACCCATCCTTGCTTAACTTTAAGCAATAAAAGAAAGAGCCCAAGCAAACGTAGAAGCGCCACCATAGCCATACAGAGGCTTATTTTCAACGGGAACAACCATCATAACGCAACTTTCACAATGCACTACCATCACAACGCAACTTTTACAATGCAACATCCATTACAACGCATGCTTTTACAACGCATGCCATAACATCCCAGATGCTATTACAACGCATACCATTACAACGTAAGTATGGGTAAGTATTTCATTTAAAAATATAATAAAATAATTGTAATTTAATTTTCTAAAATGAATTTAATTACTTTAATTGTTTATAAAAATAATTAAATTAAATTTTATTTAACATATAAATTAATTTAATTAACTTGATTTTAATATTTTAATTAAATGTAATTATAAATTTAAATAAATGTAATTAAAAAAATTATAATGTAACCCCTACTCAATCCAAAACTTACCCTACTATTACACCCCCCTGGAGTTAGAATAGTAATTTTAACCCCTACACTATCTGACACTTACCCTACTATTACACCCCCCCGGGAGTTTGTATAGTAATTTAAACCCCTACACTATCCAACACTAACCCTATTATTACACCCCCCTGGAGTCAGAATAGTAATTTTAACCCCTACACTATCCAACACTTACCCTACTATTACACCCCCCTGGAGTTAGAATAGTCATTTTAACCCCTACACTATCCAACACTTACCCTACTATTACACCCCCAGGAGTTAGAATAGAAAATTAAAATATATTAAAAAATAAATATTAATAACATTTAAAAAAAAACATCTATGTATTTATATTAAAACTAGCAGCCCGTCCCGACCTTGTCCGGGAGCAATCAGGCTTCAGGGCCCCCGCCTGCCCCGACATTGTCCGTGGGTCCCCCGGAGTAGCAGCCCGTCCCGACCTTGGCTGCAGGGCCCCCGCCCGCCCCGACATTGTCTGTGGGTCCCCCGGAGCCTTACCTCATCCGCCGCACCTCCCCGCTCTCCTGAGTTCACAGGTCCGCCGCTAGCAATCAGGCTTTAGGGCCCCCGCCCGCTCCGACATTGTCCGTGGGGTCCCCCGGAGTAGTAGCCCGTCCCGACCTTGGCTTCAGGGCCCCCGCCTGCCCCGAAATTGTCCGTGGGTCCCCCGGAGCCTTACCTCATCCGCCGCACCTCCCCGCGCTCCTGAGTTCACTGGTCCGCCGCTCCTCGCCGCTCCTCCCTGCCTGTCCGCCGCTCCTCTCCGCTCCTCCCAGCCTGTCCGGAGCTCCTCACCGCTCCTCCCTGCCTGTCCGCCGCTCCTCCCCGCGCTCATGTCCGCCGCTCCTCCTCGCGCTCCTGGACGCCGCTCCTGATGTCAGCACGCACGTCGCGGCCGGCGCTACTTCCATGGGACTACTTTTTTTTTTCTTGTAAATTTTTTAAATAACGTATATTTTTTTAATGTATATAGCCTATGTCCATCTGCACACCCTGACAATTACAACGATGTATCGGGTGTGTGGATTGGCGCTGTGGTTCCCGAGTTTACCCGCCTCAAAGGTTCAAAGTTCTTCCTTTATAATAGTAGTATAGATGTATTAATATTAATAAAATTATATACTTACCTATACTTACGTTGTAATGATATGCGTTGTAATAGCATCTGGGATGTAATTGCATGCGTTATAAAAGCATGAGTTGTAATGGATGTTCCATTGTAAAAGTTGCGTTGTGATGGAATGCGTTGTGAATGTATGTGTTGTAACGTCATACATTCTTTTCAACAGATGTCTCCCGAAAAGCTCATCAGCAAAACGTATTAAAACATGCAAATTTGCAGGTAAAACATATACCATGCCATAGGGCGCTTTATAAGTGCTCCCAGTGGTACTACACCACCTTTTGTATCTCCACATCTCCATGTTACTATATTCTGTATTTCAAACAGCAACATAACTACCTCCCCCACACCCATCCCTGCCATTGTTTAACTGTACAAAATCAAACAGAAATCCCCACCATTCCTAGTAGCGCCACTATACCCATACACAGGCTTAATTTTAACAGGTGTCTACCAGAACACTTATCAACAAAAACTATTCAAACATGCAAATTGTTGGGTAAAAGATAAACCATCCCATAACATGGTTTATAAATGGGCCCAGTTAAACTACATTACCTTTAATAACTACACATGCCCACGTTACAAATATCCGTCTTATAATCAGCCACATATACACCTCTCCCACCCCCACCCCAACCCATGCCCTTGATTCACCTTACGAACTCAAACAACAAGCCACAGGACTCCTGTTACCACCACTTTAGCCATACATAAACTTAGGGGCCCATGAGAATGGCGGGCGGATTGCCCCCGTCAGGCTGGCGGTAGCGACCGCCAGCCTGGCGGGGGCATTCCGCCCGCCATCCTCTCCTGAATCCCCCCAGGCCATATTAGTATGAAAGACCGTCCGCCGCTTTTCCGCCCCGGTCGCCTTGCGGCCGGGGCGGAAAGGTTTAATATGGTGGCGGTGTCTATTAGACACCGCCAGCCATATTACAATGAGCCAGGACAGATGCCTTTCTGTGGCGGAATTGGCATGCGGTCTTCATTTTGGGGGCCCCCTGCGGGGCACCAAAGTGAAGGAGGGGTGGGGGGTGCACACGGGGGGGTACCTGTGGTACCCCCCTGCATTTGCATATACAATCCCATAGGCATCGCGCGGTGCCTGCCGCTTTTTGTATGCAAATGCGTACATGCATTTATAGCATTGTGGCGGGCAGTGCAGAGAGCACCACCCGCCACAATGTTATAAATGCAGGATGCGCCCGCCACTGTGGTGGGCGCATCCTAATACCCCCCACAGGACCCCCGCCCTTATGGCGGGCGGTCCCGAATTCCGATAGGATGGCGGGCGCACTAAGTCCGCCCGTCATCCTAATGACCCCCTTAATGTCAACAGGTGTCTGCCGGAATGTTCATCAGCAAAAGCTATTAAAACCTGCAATATTGCAACTCAAACATACACCATACCATAAGACGGTTTATAAATAGTCACAGTACCACTACACCACCTCAACAACCGCCCTTGCTTAACTTTACGCAAAAAAAGAGACAGCCCCAGCAAACGTAGAAGCGCCACTATAGCCATATAGATCCTTAATTTCAACAGATGTCTCCCGAAAAGCTCATCAGCAAAAAGTATTAAAACATATCCCATGCCATACGGCGCTTTATAAGTGCTCCCAGTGGTACTACATCTCATTTAGTAGCTCGACATCTGTACGTTACTAAATTCTGTGTTTAAATCGGCAAGAAAACCACCTCCCCCACACCTACCCCCGCCCTTGGTTAACTGGAAAAAATCAAACAGAAACTCCCACCATTCCTAGTAGCGCCACAATACCCATACAAAGGGTTAATTGTAACAGGTGTCTGCTTTAACACTTATCAGCAAAAACTGTTCAAACATGCATATTGACAGGTAAAACATACCCCATCCCATAGCACGGTTTTATAAATAGGCCCAGGGAAACTACATTAACTTTACTAACTACACATGCCCGCGTTACAAATATCCATCTTATAATCAGCAACATACGCACCTCCCCCACCCATACCCTTCCTTAACCTTACGAAATTAAACAACGAGCCCCAGCGCTCCCGTTACCACCACTATAGCCATATATAGACCTAATGTCAACAGGTGTCTGCCGGAACGGTCATCAGCAAAACCTAGTAAAACATGCAATTTTGCAACTCAAACATACACCATACCATAATACAGTTTATAAATAGTCACAGTACCACTACACCACCTCCACGGCCCTTGCTTAACTTTACGCAAAAAAGTAAGAGCCCCAGCAAGCGTAGAAGCACCACTATAGCCATACAGAGGCTTAATTTCAACAGATGTCTCCCGAAAAGCTCATCAGCAAAAAGTATTAAAACATATCCCATGCCATACGGCGCTTTATAAGTGCTCCCAGTGGTACTACATCTCCTTTAGTAGCTCGACATCTGTACGTTACTAAATTCTGTGTTTCAATCGGCAAGAAAACCACCTCCCTCACACCTACCCCCGCCCTTGGTTAACTGTAAAAAATCAAACAGAAACCCCCACCATTCCTAGTAGCGCAACAATACCCATACAAAGGGTTAATTGTAACAGGTGTCTGCTTTAACACTTATCAGCAAAAACTATACAAACATGCATATTGACAGGTAAAACATACCCCGTTCCCATAGCACGGTTTTATAAATAGGCCCAGGGAAACTACATTAACTTTACTAACTACACATGCCCACGTTACAAATATCCATCTTATAATCAGCAACATACGCACCTCCCCCACCCATACCCTTCCTTAACCTTACGAAATTAAACAACGAGCCCCAGCGCTCCCGTTACCACCACTATAGCCATATATAGACCTAATGTCAACAGGTGTCTGCCGGAACGGTCATCAGCAAAACCTAGTAAAACATGAAATTTTGCAACTCAAACATACACCATACCATAATACAGTTTATAAATAGTCACAGTACCACTACACCACCTCAACAACGGCCCTTGCTTAACTTTACGCAAAACGTAGAAGCACCACTATAGCCATACAGAGGCTTAATACCAACAGATGTCTCTCAAAAAGCTCTTCAACAAATCGTAATAAAACATGCAAATTTGCAGGTACAACACATCCCATACCATACAGCACTTTATAAGTGCTCCCAGTGATAGTATATAACCTTTAGTAGCTCGAAATCCACACGTTACTATATTCTGTGTTTCAATCAGCAACATAACCACCTCCCCCACCCCCCCCCCCCGCCCTTGGTTAACCGTACAAAATCAAACAGAAACCCTCATCATTCCCCGTAGCGCCACTATACCCATATACAACATTAATTTTAACAAGTGTCTGCCGGAACACTTATCAGCAAAAAGTATTCAAACATCCAAATTGCAGAGTAAAACATAAACCATCCCATAGCACGGTTTATAAATGGACCCAGTCGAACTACACCACCTTTACTAGCTAGACATCTATATATTACGAAAGTCGTTTAAACACTCTGTAGACTGTATAGCAGGGCATAGGGATAGTAAACAAAGTTCTAATTCCCAAAATTTTGATATACCGTCCCTTTACTATATCTATATAAAGATATTAAATGGAATGAATAAATTGACAAATGTCTCAAAAGGGATAGTAAAGCTCAGCATCAGTAAAACACGGACCACTTCAACACCTACAAATATCCCCCACAGCAAAACAGCCTGACAAATATGATCACTTATAATCACATGTAGTTCTCTAATGCAAACAAGTCATGCAGAAAATATACCACACATTTTCATTTTTTTTATCTCTCACACATTTATAAAACATCATTTCTAAAGAAGCACTCTCCAAACACTTCTATTCCATAAGAAGAGACATTCATAATGCATATATTTTAGTATATATACCTTTTTATTATTCACTAGTCAGAAACTACCAAAACTATTAACTATACCCAATGCAAACCAGAAAGCATGTTCATATTATATCTCAACCTAGGATCACATGACTCAAACTATGCGTACATATAAAAGGAACGTATCACTTTTTCTATCTCCGGCTCTGCTCCATAGCCGGGTCTGGTGGCTCGGTGCACTAATGCACTTACTGCAGGGACCTGTGTTTGACCTCATGATCACAGGTTCAAATCCCGGCGGGTCCACTCAGCCTTTCATTCATCTGAGGTCGATAAAATGAGTACCATTGAGTTGGGTAACAACAAACATCTGTTATTCAGCGCCAAGATACCCGTAGTAGTGAACGTGCACTTTACAAACACACATGTTATGTTATCTCCAAACACTGTAGACGGCCCCACTGTACAACAACCTACCTCGACTTACATTCAAATCTACCTCTCAGTGTCAAAAATGAGACCACAATCTGCCCACAGAACTTTCTGGATTTTGTTTTATCGCTTTTAACTTAAAACACACATCTCCTACCCTCACCCCCCACCACACTATTTCCACAAAAAGTATAATTTGCAAACGTGCGAAATGTTGTTTATCTCCCCGAATACATTACAAACCCAAATTAACGCTGACCTCATTTTCAAAACCATACATCCTATAAAGATGACAAACTACACTTCTTCTCTGTGAAAAATTCCTTAACATATATAAAGTACTTATTTAACAACAGCTCAAATGTTATGCATAAAATTATAACCAATATCAAACACCACACTTTACTTATACTATATAACTTTGAAATAAAAAATACTTTCAAAATTAAAAACATCACCTCATATACTTAATCACTACTAGAGAACACAGAACACAGCTTATTCATTTCTAGCTCACCTTTGTAGTTGTTATCCAGTTTTCAAATGTCACACATGCATATAATTCTTTCTTTGTCACATAGTACATGTAAAGCTCCGCCTTCATCAAGAATGAAACCAGGAATGGCACAATTTCTCTGTCGCTCCACACATAAATACATGTAAAGAACAAATCAGAATATTTCATTCCTTCAACGACATTCCAAAACTTACCTCCATTGGTTAATTTAGAATTTTCCATACAAAAAGCTACTTAATATTCCGCGCCACATACAGGTCACAAGTTTAACCTATGTTATCACCACACTTTCTGGAGGAGTCAGTGCTTTCCACTTTCCAAATACCAAATGCATTTCATACACGAGAATTTACCTTCGCACTCCCGATATAACACCCTCTAAGCACCATACACAAGTTACAATGCTCGAAACAAAATTTCCTCCGAGTACCTATACCTACATCCTGACACTACTTGGACAGATGTCGCACAGCGGCCAGAGCACATGGCTTCACAGCATATGACACACAATTTGGGCTCATGCTTTCATCCCCGAGTCCGGCAGCAGCTCAGCTTAGCAGCATGAGACTCTACACACTACCTCACATATTTTCCATACCCCAGGACTTTCAGACCAGTATGGGTCAGTAGTTCGTCCTAGTTTTTTGAAACACATGCTGACACTACTACCGCAGCTATAGTGCAGCAGCCACGGCACATGACTTCACAGCATAAGACACACAATTTGGGCTCACGCTCTAATCCCTGAGTCCCGCACCACCGCACCTTAGCAGCATCACACTCTAGGCAATACCTCACTTAATTTTTGTGGCCTAGCACTTTCAGACTGGTAGGTATGATTAGTTCACTTTGCACCCCCTCTATAGCACACCCTAAACACCCCACAGACGTTACAGTGCTCCTACCCTCTATTTCCCACTTTTTTTGCCCTTTTTTCCACTTACTCGCTTCAATGGAATCACAAAATGGCGGCCAACACTCCCTCCTTCCATGAGACTCTAGGCAATACCTTACATATTTTCTGTACCCAGGACTTTCACACCAGTACGGGTCAGTAGTTCATCCTAGTAGGTATAAACACATGCTGACATTACTTCCACAACTGGACTGCAGCGGCCAGGGCACATGACTTCACAGCATAAGACACACAGTTTGGGCTCACGCTTTAATCACTGAGTCACACACCAGCTCACCTTAGCAACATCAGACACTAGCAATACCTCACTTCAATTCCGTAGCACAGCACTTTTACACCGGTGGGGTGAATACTTCGCTTCGCACCCCCTCTATAGCACACCCTAAAAACCTCACAGAGGCTACAGTGCTCCTACCCTTCTCTTTCCCACTTTTTTTTACCCCTTTATCCCCTTACTCACTTCAACTGAATCACAAAATGGCGGCCAACACTTCCTAGTTCCAACCGCTCGCAGCCAATTAGCAGCAACTCGTGCTGATAACGCCTCAGCCAATCAGATGGCAGAATTCCCAAATATCGATATCTGTACATTTCAGTATTGCTCAAAAACTACTGAACTGATTTACACTAAATGAACAAAAGCGTGCTTTCTAGACCAAGACCCTTCTCCCTGCCAAATCTGGGGTAATTCCGTTCACCCGATCGACCTGTAGCCTTCTCTAAAGTTTCATAAGGAAATTAACATTGAAAAAACATGTTTATAGAACGCCCCTTTTTTCTCAGGCCCCTGCTTGACAAATCACCCCTAAACTTTCAACATAGGAGCTGATCTCAACAAAGAAATAGTTTTAAAAATTCCACGAAGATTTATCATTCGCCGCCTAAGTTATTGGGGATAGAATGTTGCCATTTTCCTATGGTAACTAGGTCCTAACTATAACTACCTACTGGTAACTGCCAGAAAGGTAATATATCTATATATTATTTCAACAGTATTAGGAAAAGTACTGGAGTCTGGGAATTAATATATATACAGTCTTCCAACTCCAGTTTAGGGAACAGTACAAAAAGTGTAGGCTGTCAGAAGGGTTATATCTCCATTTCCCACTTCAAACAAGTTTACAGTAGGGAAAGTATTCAACTTAGAAGGGGTAAGGTAAGATTGACTATTCTACCTCCAGACTGTGCAACAGTAGGGAAAGCATTGGACTTTGTAGGGGTAATATTTCCTATTTCCACTCCATTCTGTGCAACAGTAGGGAAAGTATTAGTCTTTAGAGGGATAGGGTTTACTATTCCCTGTCTAGTCTGTGCAACGATAGGGAAAAGGTAGAATTTACTAATGCCAGTCTAGTCTGTGCAACAGTATGGAAAATGTTTGACTTGGAGAGGTAAGATTTACTATTCCCACTCTCATCCATGCAACCTTATGGGCCGGACTTTGGATGGGTGAAATTTACTATTTGCACTCCAGTTTCTGCAACAGTAGGGAAAGTGTTGGAGTTTGAATGGATAAGACTTACTATTCCAGCTCTAGTCTGTGCAAGAGTAGGGAAAGAGTTGGAGGGTTTAAATTTACTATTCTCACAGTAGGGAAAGTACTTCACTTCAAACTCATTACATAATGGAATTCCTCTATTAATTTGAAACAACATTCTTAATATGAGTATTCTTAGTTAACCAATATATATTTATATTTTCAATTGCCTCCATCTTTCTACCGGTTGATGAATCTTCATAAAATTTTCCAAAACAAATTGCCCGTTACTTCAGCTGCTGTCTGGAAAGTTTTGTGGTGGTTCGTGAAGTGGGGTCAAGTAAAAAGGGTGGCCCCAAACCATGTGTTTCCCATTAAGTCCCATAGGACATTTAGACATGTCTAAAGCCCGAACTGCTGAAAGGGATTACATAAAATTCGGCAGAAAGCTAGTTACTGGTTCTCAGAGCGTGCTTTTTGTTATTTGATGTAAATCTGTTCAGTAGTTTTAAAAATATTAAGCTTAAAACAAATTTGTTTGTATAGGGATGGTGATCCTCCATGGATCCTCTTTGAATCCTCCGCGGACCCTCCTCAGATTCGCAAATCCACATGTCAATAGAAATTCTGTGATTGGCTGGCCACAACCTGAGAGGAAAGTTGCGGCCTCCATCTTGTTCATCAGGACTCGGTTCCCAGCAGGGAAAATACAATGAAAAAGTGATTGAAGGGATCAGGGTGGAGGTACCCTGACCCTATGGGAGTAATGGAGGGGTCTGTGAGGGACCTCTCCTGGGTAAGGAACTGTCCGAAACCCTTTTTTTTATAACCACATGAGAATCTGCAGATCCTCCTGGATTCGGATCTCCAGATTTAGACCCCAATCAAAAAAAACACATTCACTCACAGACCCATAAACCTACTCACATACCCACTTACCCACACAACCACTCACTCACCTACTCACACACCCATACAGCCACTCACACACTCAGTCACAGACCGTCGCAACCACACAGACACCCATTCACAAACCTACACAGCTTTCACACCCATGCACATGCCCCTGAACACACCCATAGAACCACTCAAACAGCCGCTCACACACACATGATATCACTCACACACCCACTCACACACCCTCAAAACCACTCACACATCCACTCAGAGACCCACACAGCTTTCACACACCCACTCACACACTCAGGCACCCACACACAGATCCACTCTGACACAAAGGCCATGTGTGGCATGGGGCTAAATTCATGCAGGGTGGCTGCAGGGTCTGTCCATAAGCCGGGCTCTGTGGCAATGCTCAAGTGCAGGTACTTGCCACAGGCAAGGCCCTATGGTCCACCCCCACTGTGTTTCACTGAAAAAAACAAAGGTTACAGAGCCATTATAGTCAGGAATTAGCATTTTAAAAAACATTCCCAATTCTCAAAAAAACGAAGATAAAGGACGTTATAGTCAGGTTCTGAATGTAGACATAGAAAACCATAGAAATCCAATTCAGCTATTTTAGTTAGAGTTATTTCAAATAACTGTAACTCATGCCATGAGGTGGCTATAACTCCTGCCATCTCGATACCATCTTCTATAGCCTCATTGATATTATCACTACAACATTTACAGTGAAGTTATTGATGCAAAAACTGTGTCTGCCGGGGGCCTGAATTACCTTAATTACCTTAGGGCACAAATTATAGTTAATTGAAATAACTCCAACTATAACAGCTGACTTTTTCTCAACCTTTAGTAAATCCTGTGTAATGGATTATGTCAGCCCTAAGTTGGAGAACATCTCCTACCCTCTCAGGAGTGAAAAGGAAACAGAAAAGAGTTTGTATTGTTTGTGCGAATTTGCAACTTCTATGGCTACAAGGGCGATATGTATGAAAGAACAGGTTTGCGATTCTGAGTCTGTGAATTTTACCGAATCGCACATTCAGAATCGCAAATCGAAATGTATGAAAGAAATCGCTAATAAATAGCGATTCCTTAAAAATCGCTATTTATTAGCGATTACCCCATATGCGATTCCTTAACATATAGGGATCGCATAATATGCGAATTTGCATCACAGAATCGCAATTTTAGCGAAAATTCTCAAAAACGGACGAAAAATCGCAATTTAGCGAATTTCTAGAATGTTCCAATCAGGAACTCTGTTGCAGCATGACGACATCACAACCAGGAAGTGATTGACTACCCATGCTGCACCTGACTTCCTGATTCAGAGGCAGAGTGAAGGTGTGTTTGGAACAGTGCAGTCACCTGGAGAACCATGGCTGAGAGTGGAGCCACGCCCATGCAGGATTCCCAGCAGCAGGAGAGTGAAAGCAGGAAAAGAAAACAAAAATTTTCTGAGGCTGAATTGGAGGCACTGATCCATGAAATGGTGACAAACAATGAATTACTGTTTGGAAAGAAATCCAGGGAGGTGCCAGATAGTCGCAAAAGGAGGATCTGGGAAGACATACAGCACAAGGTGAATGCTGTGGGTGTAACACCCCGAGTGTTGAGGACCTCCGAAAGCGATGGTACGACCTGCGGCTGCGCTCCAAGGAGAAACTAGCTGCCAGGCTTGAGCAGTCCCGGCTAACAGGTGGTGGGACATCATCTGTTTCAGATTCAACACCCCTGGAGGAACTGGTGGAGGGGACCCTGCTACCAGAGAGTGTGGGAGGATTGGCTGATTTGGACAGCTCTGACCAGCCAGCATCTGCAAAAGGTAAGAACCATGCCCTCACACCCTTAACACCCCCCAACACCCCCCAGCAGTGACCCAGGGTCAAGATACCAGATAGTTAGTCCAGTGCAGGCACACAGGCAGACCCAGCAATGCATCATGGGAGATGTAGTCACATGTAAATCAAAGTTTAAAATTTGCAGGAAAAATTGTCAAACATGTATTCTGCCAGGCTTGAGAGTTAAAGAAGACACCAATGTACTTGTTAGAGGTGTGAACATTTTATTTATACAGTGCAAGTCAGTGAACTTAATTAATGTGTGCTGTTCTGTTCACAGCACCATCTTCGACACAGCCCTCAGCCAGTGTGACAGTCACTGAGTCAGGACAAGCAGGCCAAGATGTCGACACAGAAGGGGAGGACAGCCCTGTGACCAGTCACAGACGTAGAAGGCAACCCATAGTCAGACCTCTAGCGCCAATCCAGGATGACGAAGAAGAAAGTGGGGAAATTGCACCAAATGTGGACACACAGCCAGAGCGACAGGGACCATCAACACAACACAACAGCATGTCCCACGGAGTGCAGCCAGGCGCAGACGACGCGCGGCCAACCTCTTTGATGAGCAAGGCGAAGAATCAGTGTATGCAGGACTGGAACTCAACATGTTGCAGGTGCAGCGCCTGCAGGCGAAAAACATAAAACTCTTACAAAGGGAGAAGAGGGAGGGCTTACGTGCACTAAGGAATGACATGAAGGATGGCCTACAGGCCGTATGTGAAGAAATACGTTCTGAGAGAAGTGCTAGGTGCAGAGGTTGGCAACGCCAAGACAGGTACACCCGGGCCATCAACCGCCTGGCAGCCACATGTAGCATCCAGGCCAGGCGCAGCATTGAGATGCAGCGCCAATTCAGCCATGCTGCACAGGACATAGCTAATGCGCTCACACAAGTGACCACTGCTGTGGACGAGTTGCGTCAATTACGCACAACTGGGTCGGGAGTACTGACTCCAAGCGAAGAGGACAATCAGTCAGTTAGGAGCAGCAACACCCCACCACCAACCTTAGAGAGACGCCGTAGTGGGAGAACCAATAGGGCTACACCTTCCACCGAACATTAGCCTGTGCAGCATCCAACTTGTGAGGCACACCTTTACTGTTTAGAGCACTGTGAATGTAACAAGTGCTAAATATATGTTTGAATATTGTACCTTTTGAGTTCATACATATCCTGCTATTAAGGATTAAAATCAACATTCACACTTACATGACTTGGCATTGTGTAGTTTTTTCTTACCTAGAAATAATTGCGCGTAATCTCATCACGCCTCTGGCGCCCTGCCGCTGCAACAGCTCTACCAGCTACCATCCGTCCAGGTCCAGGCCCCTCCACATCAGAGGATCCTGAGTCACTCAGCTCCACTGGTGTCCCTTTTCTCGTGGCAATATTATGGAGCATGGCACAAGCCACCACTATTTTACAGCACGTGTTGGGGCTGTATTGGAGTGCACCTCCACTTTTGTGGAGGCACTGGAATCTGCTTTTCAGGATCCCAAATGTCCGTTCGATGGTGTCTGGTGGCAATGTGTGCCCTGTTGTACCTGCGTTCACTTGCATTGTTGGGATTGAGGTAGGGAGTCAGGATGAAATCCCGTACTGCATAAGCACTGTCACCTGTGGATTAGATTAATATATGTTAGCCTGTGACATGCACATGGTAGTTGGTATTAATGGCCCCTATGTCTGAAGGTATTTACCGAGTAGGTATCCCTCGCCAAACTCCCCTCTAGAGAGTCTACGATATATCCCACTGTGTCGGAAGATGAATGCATCATGTGTGCTGCCAGGGTACTTAGCTACGATGTCTGTGACGATGTGTTGTGCATCACACACCACCTGAATGTTCAGTGAGTGGTAGCATTTACGGTTTCTGAAGATGTGTTCATTGCCTGAGGGGGGGGATATAGCGACATGTGTCCCATCTATGCATCCTATCACGTGTGGGAAATTTGAGATCTGATAGAAGTCCTGCTTTGTCTGTGCTATTGCCTGTGGTGTGCTGGGGAAGTAAATGTGATGTGCCATCCTCTGAACCATGGCATCTAGGAAGGCATGAAAGAATCGCGATAGGGCACTTTGTGACACCCCTCCTGCAGAGGCAATCACCCCCTGAAAACTTCCAGATGCCAACAAGTGTAATGAACACAGGACCTGTATTTCTGTGGAGATGGCATTTGTCCTGCGTGTGGGGTGTTCAAGGTAGGGTCTGAGTTCTGCTATTAAATCATTTATGCTGTCTTCCTCAAGCCTGTAATGTGTGTAGAGCTCCTCCTCAAGGCGCTGGGAGATGGTCACGCGCAAACGGAATATCCTCTCCTGCCGTAGCCTCCTCTGTGCAGCAGCTCTCAAACGCATCCTCCTTGCAATGATGTAAAGCCCCGCCATTGTGGCAAACAGTTTTTTGAATTCAGAGGCAGCTTAAATAGTTTGCACATGGTTACCACCTGCTCCTACTTGGTGGTAATTGCGATTTTGTATTTAGCGAATTTAAAAAAATCGCTATTTGCGAATTTTTCATACATCGCATTGCGATTTATTTTTAGCGAAAAATGCTGATCTGCGAATTTTCTGCGAGTTCCTAATTTAGCGAATATGCGTTAGCGATTTTCGCACAATTGGAATTCGCTATTGTGCAATGTCGCTATTTATTCACAGATTGGGACTTCTCGCACACAAGGGAATCGCATTTTTTGCGATTCCTTATTTTCGATGCGTTTTGCATTCATACATGCCGATGAGCATTTTCGCATTCGCAAACCCGCAAATTCGGCGAATTTCGGCCTTTGCGAATGCGAAAATGCTTGATACATATGGCCCTAAATGCCTTGGAACACAGAATTTCCACCCCTTGAGTGGTATTTGGCAGAGATCTCTGTACGTTTAAATGGGTTAATGCCTACCATGTGAATTCCTGACAGACATTTGTAAATTCAATTTGGTCGTAAGTATGTTTACAAACGAGTTTACGTTTGTGAAATAACCCTTGAGTGTGCGGGTAACAGCATAGGAAATTGTGCACTGTAGAACACAATACTGAACTTCTTGACCAACTGATTTACTATGCGGTCTTAAGTCCAGTATATTTCAAAAGTATCATTTGGAGAGGGTGTTCACCACAAAAATTAACAGGCTCCTGGAAAAGTTGTGAACTGTGGCATTTTTTCAAGAAAGAGACATAAAAGATAGGGGTTTAATATATGAGTTTGTTATCTAGTGGGTAGGAGGAGAGAGACGAGCCTGGCAGCTGAAAATGTTTAAATGGTGAGCAATTGGTCTAGGAAGGATTTGACAATTCAAGTGTTTAAATTCACTTTCAGGTATTGCCAGTTGTGGTTCATTTATTTTATCCCAGTCAAAACTGAAGCACAGAATAAAACAGAAATCATTTACAAATAATACATCAACCATGCACATTTGTGTTTGAAATGGCAGTGCTAAGAAAATAATATATGACACAAAAGTATGACTTTGCCAGTAAAAATGATTGAAATGTTTTGAAAGAAAACACCAAGAGATAGCCATAATGATTATTCAAGGTATTATGGTACATGCACATTTTCTGCAATTTCTCTTATTATGAGAATTTTTTTGAGTAATACAAAGTCAGTGGCGTACCTAGACCCAATGCCGCCCATGGCAGCCCCTGCTTTTGCCGCTTGGCAGCCGTGGGTCAAGAGTGGGGTGGGGCCACACAGCTACGGTACGATATGACAGAAAAGGTAACAGCACTGGTAAAATTAGCATCACCAATGGTGTAAGGCAGGGATGCATTCTTGCTCCTCTGCTTTTTACACTATATATAAATGATTTGGGTGGAGTCTTGGGAGCAGCCTGCAAGGACATCCCGAGGGCTGGGAAGTACTTATTGCCCGCATTATTATATGCGGACGATGCTGCTCTCCTAGCCAGAACTGCAGTGGGTCTCCAAAGCCTGTTGAATTCTTTTTTTGATTTCACGACAAATCTCGACTTAAGTGTTAACTATGGTAAATCCCATGTCATGGTGGTGGCCAGAAAGGGAAGGCCAAGAAAAATGTAATGACACTGCATTGTAATGGACACAAATTGACAAGAGTCTCCAGATTTCCCTATTTGGGGGTTGTTTTCGATGATTGCTCTACGTGGCGCCCCCAAATGCAGGAGAAAAAAAAGGTCCTTATGCGCTCTATTTCTGCGGTGATGGGCTTCTCACGTAAATTAGGGGTTAAACCTTTGGAGGCAGTTCTAAAGGTTTATACGGCTAAATGTATTGCCATCGCTATGTATGGCGCAGATTTGTGGGGTATTAGGCCGGCTAAAACGCTTCAGGTAATAGAAGATAACTTCCTTAAAATGATTCTTTCCTTGCCAAGATCCACGGCCAGCTTCATAGTCCATCAGGAATGCGGCGTGGATTATCTGGAGGATCGAATCGCCATGGCCCCCGTATTAAAATGGATATCAGTCTGGCTTAACTTGGAACTTGAAGTGAATCACGAAATTTTAAAAGATTGCCTAATGCTAGATCATTGGGACAAGATCCCCTGGCTGAAATACGTTCAACAAATGTGTGTAAAGTTGGGTCGGCCTGAACTGTTTAATAAACCATCTAACATAGTGAAAGGAGATCTGAAGTGGGTCAAAAGCACTTTTTTGTTGAACCGAGGGATGGACAGAGAAGGCTTGGAGTTGTTAAAGCCTTCTGTTAGGACTCACCAACTGATTGTTTCCTCTGATCATGATCTGGAACTCTACCTAAAGGTTGTTAACAACTCAAACCATAGGTATCTTTTAACCAAGTTCCGATTGGATAAAATCCACCTGCTAATTTCAGGCTGCCCTGGTTGGACCAAGCCACTTGATCTAGACTTGTGCAAATGTGACGGTTGTTCAATTATGGATACTGCTTACTTTGTGTTTTTTTGTGATTATTTTAAAGACATCAGGAAAAAGTTTATCATACCCTTGCCAAAGGGGAAGGGGTTTAGGCAAGTCAAGCCAGCGTTATTGCATCTTAAACTATTAGTAGATATATGGGAAATTTACAATGTAGCTAAATTTTTTACCATAGCGGTGAGACTCAGTAAAAACATGAACTGGTCCTAGATGATTTACTGTAAATATCGACCATTGTAACTGGAATCAAGTTTTAACTTAAATTCTCTTATGCTGCTTTTTTTAATTACAGAATGATGTATATATTGTTGTTTTTTAAATTTTGGCACCATGCGTTGCATATTTTAATGGGTACTCCCTCCCTTTTTATATTGTATTTCTATGTCTTTATGTCGCCTGGTGTCCCATGGACCGTTTTTGTGTGTTCTTGTACTTTTATGGTTTTGTAACTGAACCGAATAAAGTTTTCTTGGACTTGGACTTGGGGTGGGGGGGATGCTGGTAATTCATGCGTTTGTTTGTTGACCCATGACTGACGCAAGGAAGAGTGGGGTGAGGGGAGGCACTGCCCCAAAATTTGTTCCACAAGGGGGCAGACCGCTTCACCACACACCACTTGGTAAGCCACTGCACAAATTCACTAATTCCCTTCTTATTATTGTATCTGATACGTCGAAAAATAATGTTGTTAGTTGCACATGAAGTATAAATATATTTTTTTGTGAACAAAGAATAAAGTATATGGTCTCGGGACATATTTTAGGTAGTTTTGGAAACCACTGAAAATATGCTTTTTTAATGCAATCTACTTGACATTTGAAAAAGAACAGTGTGTAATCAGCAGAAGAACAAATATAGACTCTAAACGAATTTGCATTTCCTGGAAATTAGCATGTCCTCGACCCTATAAATCAGAGACGAACAAAGACAGCAGGATAAAAACATGCAAAATATATAAATGAAAAAAAAATATGCAGTATACTACAAGAAATCATTAGCATATATTTCACAATGAAATATCATGATCTGTAATCTTTAAAATAAATGCTTTCTGTGCACTGAGGGTCCTTGCCGCCTCTTGAAATGAGATGTGAGGAAAATGGAAATGACCCATGTGCTACCAATCCCCAAATACTTATAAAGATGAGATGTTGAATTGATTAATAAAAGGAGTTTTTAAAGGAATATGTGTTGCAATAGAGAATCAGAAACTGGCATTTAAAATTAAGAGGCAACAATGACACTCTTTTGGCAGAGGAATTAATTTAGTAGCATCCGGTCAGAAACTTATATAAGCCTGGAAAAAGAGGGCTACTTCAAAACATGTATTGGCTACAGATATATATATATGTGATAGACATTTTGCCCATTTGACATAGCAGGGGTAGCTGTAAGAAGCGGAAGAAGCCAAACAGTGATGAAATCAAGATTTTTATGAAAGAAGGAAGCATAAGTGAATTAAGCGAAGCGAATGGAAATTAAGCTGAACAGTGTAGTTTAAGGAATCTGATTAAACAATGAAATCTGTATGAACAATGGAATCTTAAAGTGTACTTATTGTATAAAGGCTTCATGTTGTTTTAACAGTATGTGAATACGTGCACTTGCTGCAAATCTCCAAATTCCCAGGACTCTCTGTAGGTAGCAAAGTACTGGAACACCATACTAGAGAAAACAAGGAGAAACTATAGAACGGCAAAGGGAGAGACATAGGAGCTTCAAATAGCCTAGACTGGAGTTCTGTTTATTCTAGTAAGGTATGCTGGAAGCCTTAATAGATAGGTAGAGAATATGAGGTGCTCTAAATAAAGGATGGATACTACAGTGTTGGAATACATGAGTTTCAGGGCATGGAAATCTGGTAATACAAATGTAGTCAGAATACCCTGCTGCACAACAGGGGTTTGCCATGTGAAGACCAGAAACCGTCCTGGATACAAAACACTAAAACCGTGGGCACCAAAGGGCTGGATTCTGGCACATAGTAACACAAGACAGGCCAACAATTAGAGACAAGTGAGGGAGTCAAAGGCAGTGTAAAATCTGTTAGCCTTAGGGTGGCCTTCTCCGAAACCATTTGCCTCTCCTCCTTCATTTTGCTGAACCTATTTATTTTGGCCACCATCTTGAACACGCACTTGGACCCAGCCTGAGTGAGTCCTGAACCCAATTGATGTCCCACCAGTTCTGGACCCTTGGCTGGGATGCTAAATGTGCATAGAGGGCAAAATCCCAGGGAGAGGGCTTGGCTAGCCAGCCAAGATGGTGAACGAGATCTTCTAACGCTCTGCTAGTCTCACCCCATTATCCTGGAAAAACAGCGTTATATCTATGCCTTACCTCCATGTAATCGCTGGAGGAGGAACTGAGCCGTTCCTTGTCAAATTGGTATGAATTAGGGCTGAAATGAGATGGCAGTGACCTCAGACGGGCGAATGCGGGCCGGGTCCATGCTGTAGGGCACGCATCGCCGGAGGTGCGCAGGTGTCGTAATGAAGCTGGCAGAGGCCAACACGGAGCGAGGGCCGACAAGCACCTGGTGCTGGAAGTCCTGAGAGTACCCGAAGACCAACAGGAATCAGCAGAGATGAGACCTTGACCGAGGGGGAAAGAACCCCACGGGGGAACTGAGGCGAGATGCTGGTGGCCTGCTGCCAATTACAGAGAGCTGAAGACAACAACAGTAACAACGCGGGAGACAATCAGGTACGGCGAGGCCCGGGCGAAGGGAACCTCCTCTTTTAGTGTTCCCCTACACAAGCGTTGGGGGAAAAAGTGCTCTCTCCCAAGGTGAGGCAGCCGAGAGCCGATATCGTCATGTACCTTGGAGACTGCAGAAAGCGGAAAAACAAAGCTGCAGGTGCCAGATGCAGACAATAAGCCCCCTGGGTACCGAACGTCTCCCCCCTCTTCCCCTAAGGAGACACACCTGCACCCACTAGAAGGCAGCGGGCCTGGAGGACATCCACCAGAGACACGTCGCCCTCCATGGAAGGAAGAAGGCCGGGCCACAACCGCACCAACCTTGTACATTGGAGGGGTTCTAGGCTATACAACCTGCGGCCACAGTGACACAAATGTGGAGTGAAGGTCGGACCCCCCAGGTGAGTGAAAACGCACAAGGCCTGTGAGCCTCCCAAACTAAGAGCACAGAAGAAGGCCGCAGTATCCAGTGTGGTGCACCTGGGACACACAGTACAAAACTGCACAGCCCGTGAACAGTGGCCCAACAAGGCGGGCCTCCTGGGTGGTGGACCTGCCGATGGCCTGCATGCCGGGCTGAAAATTGAACAACTGGATCAACGATCCAATTGTAAAACCTCGCAGGCGGCACGTAGTACTCACAAGAGAAGAAACTGAGGGCCAGCCAACTGAACGGACAACCTTCCACCCCCCCGGGACACAGGGAACCGCATCCAGGGTAGTCGACAGGGGCGCAAGGTAGAGACCAAGAGGCACTGAACACTAAGGCCTGGCTAGCCCCAACAGGCTGAAGTGTTAGAAAAAACTAACCGGCTGCCGATCCCGCCTCTTGCATGCACTCAAGCAGCCACATTCAGAGAGCAAAAGGCACTAACTCAGTTGATCACTCACATGCCCACAGCCCAGCAGTTAGTCATGGGCTGACTGTTGACTAATGCACAATAAACTCCCACACACCCAGGCACGGAGGGAACACAGCAGGCAGAACAAAATACAATGAGCGAGACCCCCAGTTCAGAAATCTCCACAAAGGTTCACTCAGTACTGGAGGTGGTGGAGAAGATAGGCCTCACGCTAGAACATACACGAGCCTCGCTGGAATACAGGATTGATAGGGATGCCTCAGATTTCACCCTGCTGTGGGCAGGCTACCAAAAGCTAGCAGAGAAAGTTCAAACAAACAAGTGCACCCTTTCAGAGCTGGCTCCCACCACTCGCAGTCATACAGCAGCTCTGTAAGATGTCATGGACAGAGTGGCCACCCTGAAGGACATACTAGATGATGCAGAGGACAGATCAAGGTGCAATAACGTATGTGTGGTGGGCCTCCCAGAGGGAGAAGAAGGGCAAAAACCAGCTGCATACGAGGAGCAATGGCTGAGACAGCTTCTCCCAGAGGCTGAACTGTCGCCCCAATTTGTCGTAGAATGGGCACATAGGGCGCCGTCCCATCTGCAACCACCGGGGGCCAGACCAATGCTGTTTAAACTGCTCAACTATAGGGATAGAGACACCATACTTAGAGAAGGGTGCAAGCCCCCTGAAATAAAAGTGCAGAACCAACTAGTCATGCTGTTCTCTGACTATACAGTATAAGTACAAAGAAGGCGTAGCTCCTTCACGGAAATCAAGCGCCAACTATAGTCCCTGGAAATAAGATATTCCCTGATGTTCCCTTGTGAGACTGAGCATAGTTGTAAAGGGACACACAAGATTCTTTGAGACACCGGCAGAAGCCTGGGACTGGTTGGAAGAGGCAGGACTATGGACAGGACGTAATCTGCCCATGGACACCCAAGAGCTAGGCTGGGACAGGAAAAGCTGCCGTCATGCCCAGGGGAAGGGCCCCAGGAAGATACCCTCACAGGCAGAAATACCCAGCATAGAGGAAAGGAAGTTGGAATGACAGGAGGCTCTCAGCATCACGGCGGCCATTCATGCTAACTCCGTAACCTCTGAGCTGGAATCATGCTCACTCTGTTCACAGAGCACAGACAGATAATCCCAGGCAAGATCCGAGGATCGAGACTCCCTCCAGATGACAATCATCACACCACAGACATCGAACAATATTGTTTAACTAATTAATAATTATTTATTGACATGTATCCTTTTTATTGCTGAGAACGGCGAAACACATACAAGCTTGCATAGCCACGCAGCTGAAACAAAATCCCTGTGCACAGGCAAGCTCGCTACCTGCCACCAGCGGAACACATCATGCAGGGTGTACTCCTCAGTGGCTTAGACAAAAACCTAACCAGAGCAGACACTGGGGTGAAATCCAGAACACGTGGCTATGCAACACGCAACCCCATGCATTAGCAACCCATACATGTTAAAGGCCGCTGTTAAGCCTTACATTTTTAATGAGTACCACCCAGGTTATACAGTTACATGCAGCCTAGATGCACTTTCAGTCCCTCACTTTTTTTACCCCCTTCTACAGACACCAGCAGGCTATCCGTGCCCATGTCAAAAAAATCGCCCTCCCGCGCACGGGGCTTCACAATACACACAAATGGTACAGACCAATATGGTAACCTGGAACATGAGGGGCATGCACACTCCTGCTCGTAGATATTCAATATATGCTTATCTACAGCATAAACATGCACACTTTTGTTTCCTTCAGGAAACGCATCTAACCCAGAATGAAGCGGATCGCCTACGTAGGCGCTGGCGAGGCCAAGTGTACAATACTATCTACTCTGCTCAGGCAGGAGGAGTGCTAATATGGATAAAAACAGGAGTACCGTACATTGCAGAAGTGGTGGTCACAGACCCAGAGGGGAAGTACATTTTTGTGAGGGAAAAACTAAATGGATAGGAAATGCTAATGGGCACCATATATGCACCAAACACAGACCAACCTGCATTTCTTAGAAAGCTCACAGCGGTGCTCGCTAAATGGAATGGACTACCTTGGTTACTGGGAGGGGTCTTTAATGCTGTCTTAAGCACAGAATTAGATAGAGCATACCCACCCCAACACGCACAACAGCAGCCTCCAATGCACAAGCACTGGCAGATTGGCTAGCGAACTGGGCACTAACAAACATATGGTGTGCGCTCAACCCAACACTTCATGTTTACCCGTTCCACTCTATAGTACACAACTTACACGTCAGACTGGATTGCTTTCTAGAATCTTCTGCTATTCTCCCACTTTTCAAACATACAGAATATTTAGGTTGCACCCATTCAGACCATAACCCTCAAATCATACAACTTGCATGGTATGCAGGACATCCCCTGAACCCACATGGCGCCTGCAGCGAGCAGCCCTAGAAGCCCCGGTATTCCATGCTTCACTAGGTACAAAACAATCAGAGCACTTTGAGATTAACGATCATACCACTAATAACCGTCTCCTTGAGTGGGATGCTTTTAAAATCACCCGTAGAGGATACTGCCTGGGTGTCACCTGGAACATTAGTACGCAGTTAAACACGTCACTAAGTAACATTGAGAAGAACCTACAGGACCTGGACGTTAAACACGTGGAAGTGGATGGTAGCGACAGAGGGTTTTTATTTAGAGAGTTTTATATAGCACTGGCAGGACCCGAGGGTATCAGGGCGCTTTACAACATGTACACAGGCACTAAGAAAGAACAGACAGACAGATCAAAGTGGACAGCCATTTGGAAGGCAGGTAAAAAAGTCGAGAGTTACTAGATAGTAACTACTGCGTATGGATCCGAAGGTTAAAGGTGTCCAGAGAGGAAGAGATCCTTTAGGTTTTTTTTTAAGGTCACGAAGGAGGACTTAGTTCTAAGGTCTGCTGGTAGGGAGTTCCAGATTTTGGGGGCATTTCCCAACAAGGAGCAAGCCAGGGGTGTTTGTTTTTGCCTCTTTGGGGGAATGAGAAGTAGGTTGTTGGTGCTCCTCCGGTTTCTTGCCTGACCTGCCTAGCTGAGATTGGCTGCCAGGTAGACTGGTTTACCAGTGTGAATGACTTTGTGGGTGAGACAGGTAGTTTTGAACTAGCAGCAAGCTTCAATAGGGAGCCATTTGAGATCTTTCAAGGAGGGGAAGATATGATCATGCCTTTTAGCTCCAGTTACCATCTTTGCTGCTGTGTTTAGAGTTGTTCTCATGGGGACTAGGTGGGATTCTGCTGTGCCTGTGAGGCAAGCATTCCCGTAGTCTAGTCTGGATAGAACCAGGGCTTGCGTTGCGGTCTTGAGATTATGAGGCAGGAGGAAGGGCTTGATTTTGTTGAGTAGTTTTAAATTGCAGTGGGCACTCCATGCGGTAGCCTTAATGTGTGAGCTCATGTTCAGGTTAGGGTCCAGTATGATTCCCAGCGACTTGGCGGAGCTGGCCAGGGTTCGGTCAAAGTTTAGGGAGTTCAAAAGCTTTATCCATTCTTGTACCTGGTGGGTTTGTCCGTCGTTTGAGAGGAGAAGGATTTCTGTCTTGTCTTGGTTAAGTTTTAAGTGGTTGTGTGATAGCCAGTTTTGGAGTATCATTAATACTGCGTATGTCTTCTGCAGAGGAAACTTCCAGGTAGAGCTGGATGTCATCTGCATAGAGGTGGTATATGATGTTGGCATGATTGATTATGGTAGTGAGGGGCTCCATGTAGATATTGAAGAGAGTAGGTGAGAGGACTGAGCCCTGTGGGACACCTCTGGTTATAGTGGAGGTATCAGAAATTGCATTGTTTATTTTGATTTGTTGAGAACGGTTGTGAAAGAAAGATGTGAACCATTTCAGCACCATGCCGTCTGCTCCAATCTGTTGTTTAAGGGTGTTGAGAAGTTTATGGTCCACCGTGTCAAAGGCCGCAGATAGGTCTAGGCGGATAGGCAGGCAGCAGCGGCCGGCATCCATACATTTGTGGATGTCATCTGCTATATTTAGTAATGCTGTTTCTGTTCTGCAGCCCTTTCTGAAGCCTGATTGGTGAGAATCCAAGAGATTGTTGGTGTCGACGTTCTCGTTGTGTTGGAGTTGGACACATTTCTCGAGGATTGTGGCCAAGAAGGGCAGGTTTGAGATTGGCCTGAAGTTGTTAAGGTCCTCAGGGCCTAATCCTGGTTTATTTAGTATGGGAGAGACTTAGCCAAGTTTTAGGCAGTATGGCATGACCCCCGTGCTTAGTGAGCTGTTTATTATGATTGTCCATAGCGGTGAAATGATGAAGTGACTGAGATTTTTTGCCATGGAGGCCAAAAGGGGGTCTGCGAAGTGGGAGGAGGGTTTTGAATTCACAATTAGTTTGGAGATGTACATTTCAGAGAGTGGGTTAAATGGTTTCCAGCAATTAATGTACAGGGGGATCCTAGGATTTGGTAGCCCTCATTTGTCTCAGGATGGGGGATCCCTACTCCGGAGTCAATGGAGAGAAGGGTCACATTTTTGTACCTATGGGGTGAAGGGAAATTATGGTAGGCACTTGTGTGTGGCATTCAAGAGAAAATTCGATCATTGTGATTTTCTCATCAAAGAAGAATTTATCTCAGTGTTTTTTGGAGCCATGAGGGGCTTTAGTGGGTGGTTTAGAAGTCAGTTTTTTATGATGTTGAAAAGGTTTTTCAGATGATTTATTGCATTGTTAAGGGCGCTACAGAAAAAGGCTGCTTTTTCTTTAATGATGTGATTTTTATTTGTTCTGCGTACTGCTCTGAGTTGGTGGAGGTGAGTTGAGGAAGGGTATACTCACCAGAGTCTTTCTGTAGCTCTGAGTTGTCTTATTTCTGTGTTGTGTCCTTGTTAAACCAGGATCTCAAAGGTGTGCCTCTAATCCTTTTTAGTTTCAGAGGGGCTACCTGGTCTAGGACGGCTGACATCGTAGAGTTTAAGTGCGGTTGTGAGTTTGATCGTTGAGAGGTTGTCAGTATTTGGGGGAAGGCTAGAGATCATTATTTTTTCCAGATCCGCTAGGGAAACCTGGCTTAAGTGTCTGGACCACTGGAGGGTTTTCTTAGTATGGATGGTGTATGGCTCTTCCATGTTTAAGTGGAACAGGATGATGCGGTGGTCCGACCAGTCGACTGGGAGAATGTTGTTGAAGGTTATGGCCATCTCCTGGGCTATAACGGCGTCAAGGGTGAACCTCTGTTGTGGGTTTGTTCTTCCCAGTGTTGGAAAAGGTTGTGCTCAATTAAGAGTTCTTTTAAGGATTGGATTAGAGTGTTTTTCTCATCATTCCGATGGAGGTTTAAGTCGCCTAGGATAATGTTGTTGGAATCTGAGAGTGAGCAGTGTGTTACCAGGTCTGATAGGTGTGAGTGGAAGCGGCGAGTGTTGCCCGAGGGGTGGTAGAGGAGGTGGCAATTCGTTGTTTTATTATTTTTCACCCGTATAGTAGTGTTGAGATATTCAAAAGTGCTATAAGTGAAGGAGACTGATTCCACCATAGTGATGGTATTCTTGAGGATAATGGCTAACAGAGTTTACAGAGGTTAGCAGATACACGGGCAAAGCATACTGGCCAATTGTACGACTCTATTTTGCATGGCCAAAGGGGTTTGCGACCCGTTTGCTCATGAAAATATATAAGAGGGCCATGTACTAAGCCTATTTAGTGAGTTGCAATTTATATGCGCCTTGCTAAATAGGATTGGCATCTCACTATTAGAAAGGGGCGCTCCGAGGGCATTCCTTCCTAATAGCGATTCTGAGCACTATGTATGACTGTTTTGCGACCGCAATTGCGGTCGCAAAACAGTCTCAGTTTACCACCCTTCTCTGAAGGGTGGTAAACACTTGCAAAAGGGAAGGGGCCCCCAGGGTACCCCTTCCCTTTTGTGAATGCAGGGGAAAATATTTTTTAGGGGCAAGCAGTGGTCCCAGGGACCACTACCTGCCCTTAAAAAATGAAATGAAAACATTTCATTTTTCTTTTTTTAAAGGGTTCCCATTTTCCTTTAAGGAAAAAATATAATTAGCTTTATTTAAAAGCAGTCCCAGACATGGAGGTCTGCTGAGCCCTGCAGGCCACCATACCTGGGAGGGCCAGCCATTCCCAATGGGATGACAAATAGCGAGAACCTCATTAATATTCTTGAAGCATGCAATTTGCCACCCCATTGGGAATCGGAAAGTGTTTCAGACACTGTTGTACATTGCGATTTGCGACTCACCAATTGCAACTCGCAATTTGTCGCAATTTGCGAGTCGAGTACATCTGGCCCACTGACTTAATGGACTAGCTCCACTGTCAAAACTATGCAGCACATTCAGCACCCACGCACGCCACTGCAGACCGAGGCGGCAAAATGTTAGCATGACTGATACCCCAAGAGCAATCTCACTAACCTAAAATAGCCCCGAGAAATGACTGACATTTCATTTTTCTTTCTGTAAAGGCATCCCATTTTCCTTTAAGGAAAAAAATAATCTACTTTATTTAAAAGCAGTCCCAGACATGGAGGTCTGCTGAGCCCTGCAGGCCACCATATCTGGGAGGGCCACCCATTCCTAATGGCATGACAAATTGCAAGAACCTCATTAATATTCATGAGGCATGCAATTTGTGACCCCATTGGGAATCGCAAACAGTTTTTTAGACACTGTTGTAAATTCTGATTTGCGACTCACCAATTGCAACTCGCAATTTGCCGCAATTTGCGAGTCGAGTACATCTGGCCCACTGACTTAATGGACTAGCTCCATTGCCAAAACTATGCAACACATTCAGCACCCACGCTGGCCACTGCAGACTGGGCGGGCAGAAGTCACAGACGAGCAAAGGGAACAGCTGAACGAGGCTATCATGACGAGTAAATGGAAAGGTGGCAGTGGTTTATAGAAGCACAGCCAGCACCTCTGTTGTGTTTGCAAAACTATCGGCTATTTGTATATAATGCGGCGTGCTCAATGCAGATATCACGCCACCCACAATATCATTCAATGCGTGATAATAAAATTTCACGCATATAGCATAAACACAATTCAAATAGCAGAGCACTGCACTTCTACAAGTTCAAACTGCAAAGCATGAAGTCAAAAAATGCATGTTCCAAACGTTGAACAGTCCATATATCACAGTCTTGATCATAAGTAGATCGATTTGACAAATTGTTGACTCTTAGATAATAAGGCTGAACAGCCGACACGTGTTTCGTCGCTTGATGCAACTTTTTCAAGGCTGTTAACAAAGAAACGATACAAAAATCAAGTTTGGATGCAGTAACAGGGGAAATTAATATCGGTATTAGTAATGTGCTACAAAGAAGTGAACTTTAAAAAATGCACTCAAAAGAGTCCTGTGAATGTGAAAAAATTGAAAAAAGAAAATTGAAATTTAGTGATGAAAGAAGTCACCCCGACCCTACATGGTGACTGAACTAGGGAGTATTCGCAAGAAAACAAAAACCATTGTGCCATAAAGTTTGAAAACCTTATTTGAAAAAGTCAAAAAGGAGAAATAAGCACAGCTATAAGTTCCCAAAAATAAGTGAACAATTGTGATACATTAAAACATATGAGTACCCATAGAAAGAGTAAAGTAACATTTGTTGGAAAATACTATGATCAAACAAGAGAGAAAAAGCAGATGGGTATTCACCTCAAACACAGAAGTCAATGGCATTTGAAACTCCACTTGATCCACACAGTTGCAGTAAAGCCATAATGAATAGTAACAAATTACTCCATCTGTCCTGTAATCATAGGAGTAGGAAATACACGGCTAGTCGCTAGAGAGAGAGAGGATGTCATATACACTTGTATCAAGCACCAGACCTAATCTCTAAATTACTCGTCTACTGCTACAAAACATAGAAATTGTACACAGTACCAGTCATTCAACTCAAACTCATTTGCACCAATATCTCAAAAGGACGTAAATCACCTTACACAGTTAGTGGCAACTAACTTAACTTCCCGACTCCCATGGGCATATTAGCCATATTCATGTAATACAAATGTCCTGTGCTGCGTGATATAGTAAAAATACTCACACGAATCTAACCGTTCAATCACAACAAAGTAACAGTATGGTAAAAAACACAAGTGTCAATATCTTAGTTATGTCGTTATAAGATACAATTCAAATGGCCCGATCGCCTTCGCAAACTGACCCTATCCATTTTTATATAAAGTCACTACTTAATGTGTACGCACCAACTATTTTTATTAAACTTACCTAATAATTATCAAAAAAGCTGAAGAGAAACTCAGAACCCAGTCGCTGAGTAAGGACCAACGTATCAAGCCCTCCGGAAGTCTGGTAATCTCCCTATGAAATCTACAGATATACGATAAAGTAAAAGTTTATTCAGACCCAACGAGGAACACAAGCCTCATCTTCTCCATATAAGTATTAAGTAGGAATAAGCAAGTGACAAAATAAACTCACCGGAAAAAGTACAACTCTCGACCTATAAATAAGTCTTGAACACCCGTGTTGTGAAATTCTATCCTTAAGAATGCCAAAAGGCGTCATTCAAATGTAATTGGCTTGACAGAGCATGTTCGCGTAACGCGTCATCGCCATTTTGGTAGTTTAATGTACACTCCATGCCTACAGAGACAGCAGGATTATCCACCAGAATAAGGCTATCATGATGACTGAGGAGATACGCAGTGGGATAATCGCACAGGCAAGCGGTAAAACCCCTGGGCCAGATGGATTCCCTTAGGAATTTTACGAGGCCTACGCCACCACACTCATTCCATTCCTGTACGAAATGTGTAAGTCGGCCATCAGTGAAAGTTGTCTCTCTACTTCAATGAACAAAGCCAACTAGGTGTTGCTGTCCAACTCCAACAAAGAACCAATAGACCTTGGCTCCTACAGGACACAGGCACTCCTTAATGCCGATTATAAACTGCTAGCGGAGCTGCTGATGGACCAGTTGTCACTGGTAGTCCCCACCCTGGTGCACCCAGATCAGAATGGGTTTGTGCCTTCGAGAAGCACATCCCTAAACCTCAGGAGAGGTTTAGGGATGGTTTTTGCAACCAATCCAAATCACAATGCACATAACTGCCTTATGAGAACACATCATTGTCTTACACAGCGCACATTGCGCACAACAATGCCTTGTAAAAACACAACATTAATAAACATTGCATAATCATCCTTATGCTTCAAGGCCTCATTGTTCACTCATATTCATGGTCTAAGTTCAGTCAAGACCTCTCCATCTTCTCCCCACCCAGTGAAAACTGGTATGTCTCCTTCCTCATTTTCCTGTAATATTCATCTATTATTATTAAAAAGGTGACATATGTCAACCTATCCCCCATGCCCCTGCGACCCATTCAATTTTATTATATAAGATCTCAGGTCTTTTATGGCAACCTAATAGCTTCAAATACCTAGGTTTAGATTTCACAAGAGATCTAATTACAACTCTACAGACTAATGAGAATGCTCTCATCAAAAGAAATTATTCGCTATTAGATGGTTGGTCACCAAAATTCCTATCCTGGTGGGGAAGAGCTGAGACATTAAAATGATGATTACTCCACTTGTAAACTATCTACCCAGTATGCTACCAATGATACTCTCCAATGAATTCCTGAACAAGAGCTATATTCTCAATACGTTCCTCTGGCAAGGGAAGAGACCCAGAATCTCCAATGAAAAATTTCATTTATCCAAAGAAAAAGGTGGCCTGGGCCTGCCAACTTTAGGAAATACCAAACTGTGTATCTTTGCAAACAAGGAGCTAACTGGCTACTCCAACAATCTGACTACGTCCCTGTTTGGTTGGACATAGAAAGATCAATCATCAACAAAATTCCTCTTCCTGCTCGCCTCACCATGGACTTATCCTCCATTCCCCGCTCAAAATATATAATGCTAAATACTAAAAGAGCCCTATAACATCTGGACTATATATCGGTGGTAAAAATTAACAAATCCATCTTAACCTCTCTCTGGTGCAATATGTCCCTGAAAATGGATGGAGAGATGCTCCCCTGGGACCAATGGTAAAACAATTGCATACATCTAGTCAAAGACCTCTTTACTGGGAATCTCTCCTTGCCTTTCTCAGAATTTCATTCTAGACATGAGTTAAAATTGATAGATTTTCATAAATTTCTAAAATTGAAGTCACTGCTCACGCTGCTTTCTATAAAACCTACCGACCCTTCGATACTTTCAAAGATGTTTCTGCTACTAGTCAGGTCACACCGTTTCTAAAATATAACAATTTTTATCTCCTAAACCTCGCAAAGCTCACTTGAAATGTGAGGCAAAATCGGAATCCAAACCTAACTCCAGAGACATCCCATTTGACTGGAACAAGATACATACTACTCCTTTCTCAAATAAAATACCACCAATATTATCCCAAACTAAGCTTATGCTTATGAATAGGACATATTGGAACCCTGAGAGGATCTTCAAGCTTATCTACAGCCAGAACCCGACATGCTGGAATTGTAACTCTCCTATTGGTAACCTTGCCCACATGCTTTTCAATTGTCCCGTCCTACAAACATATTGGGACAAAGTCTACAAATGTATAAACAAAACATTCAATATTGTCCCCCCAAGGAAATTTTCCTACATCTTGCTAGGCTTTCTGGGTCCAGTATGCCCAGATGAGAATGACTGTTATTTGTTAAATCTTATGCTCACACTGGGCTGTAAAATAATACTGACTAAGTGGCAAAACTCAAAAGATGTATCCTTTAGGATGCGGCAAGAATGGTTGTCTTTTCTCAGAGGGGCTGACAACATCTCTCTTCACTCCTCTCCCTGGTGTGTAACACATAGGAAGTTATGGAGGTCCCTTGATGCCTTTTCCATTACATATGATCCACCGTGAAACTTACCTTGTCAGCTACGCGCACAAATACAGTTGTCCGAGTGATCTCGTCATTTAAATTGGGAGCTGTCCAATCATACACCACACCTACCCAAGAACACTTTGTATAGGATTTGTTTTTCAATTTCCTACAATACACTCCTTATAAAATGTTATTCCCTTTGTGCTACAGCTGTGTTGTACATCTCCTATTGCACCTGTAATGACTGTGATTTTAACAGACCACCTGTACTCTCTCTAGCTCCACTGCAACTCCTACGGTAATGCTCTTGTATAATTTGCTATTTTTCGGTTTATCTTTCTTTGTATGTCTTCCTGGTTGGTATCATTTGATAATATTCTTGTGATCATTATTAATTGATTACTGTGTTTATTATTTATTTGTTCTTTTATTGAAAATTCAATAAAAACGATTTGAGTTAAAAAAGAAAATGTTGAATCTGAAGTTCCAATCGATTCGGCCAGAGTATTTTTGAACTAAGGACTGTTTTCATGATGTTTTCCATAACCAATCTGTGATGTGTCTTTTAAACATGGGGTGGAGGTAAGGATGTGACCTGTACATACAGTCACTACATCTCATTCTTTGTTGGTAGGAAGGATGCTGTTTATTTCTGTTACCAAAAGACCACATACAATTATTTTTGAAGATTTAAATATTACACAATAAAATACATGTATAATGACATGATATTATTAAAAGTAGTGCACGTTCAAAAAAAGCTCAATATATTATATTTGCAAAACTGTGTCAAATGATTTTATGTTTAGTTAAAACTAATTATAAAACATTCTAGTATCTTATCATATATATGTGGTTTAAGGTATTTATATTATGCATTCAAATATAACATTGAATTCTTATAGTTGACTTCATTATATTATTATTATTAAAAATATAAATCAAATGAAACATTATTCGGTGGACCTTTTAAGCTTTAATGTTTGTCAGCTATTGTGGACCAGTTCTTAGCAGACACACCAAGCTGGGGAATATAATGGGGCCCTAGTGTATGATGGATGCATCAATGATCAAGTATTTATTTTTTGAGTAATCTTGTTTCCCTTCATTGAATTTGATATCTGCCGTCAACTGTGCATTTGTTCGTCATGCACCATGATGCATCTGCCATTTTTTCTACTTATTTAGGTGTTCTAGATGTATGGCATAATGCTGAATAACCCCATCAAACATGACAGATTCAACATGGTGATGCCATCTAAGTCTGTCAATGACAAATTTCCGTCGACCATCTTGTCAGACATTTACATTTGTGACAATATCTGATCATAGTACACACACATCATGTAGGCAGATGTGCTCGTCCACCATGGATTGAGGACGTCTTTGGCAATGAAGTATAATCCTCATCTGGTGGAGGTGCTCTATCTTTGGTGAATTCATTACTGGAATCATGGAAGTACATCATCTGCTGTTTAATGTATACTGGCAGAATTTTGTCAGGTTGGCTCACCCAATGATGCTTCCTAAAAACATTATTTGCCTTGTCACCAATTAGCTGAAAACATCAACTCAACTGCTGGTGCAATAATGTTTTGCCAGGGAGAGATAATAGATGAAGTATTCAGTGAAAAGGCACTATTCTTCACTTGAAAAGAGCTTTAGATCCCATCAGAGAGTGTCAGGCAAAGTACCCCCAGTTACACGATCAAGCAGGAAAATAGGTCAGCAGACAGACCATTATTGCATGAAATGTATGCCCATGATGTCACAGACCTTTTTAGATTCATATTGTGCATTTAAATCTTTATTTTTGAGTTATTATTCAAACAATTGTGGTGTTGCATACGAATGGTTTAACTCTGTAAAAGTTTTAAACGAAAAAACTATTTTAAATACTTTTAAATAAAATAAAAACACTTGGGACTCGACCATGGTACAGTAGTCATGTTTGCCCCGCAGAAAATGGAGGCTTGGTACTCATTGATTCCAAACTACATTTTGCATCCTGGATGTTGCCTACCCTGACTTGGTGGCAAAGTCTCAGAGAGGGCACCAAAAAAATAATAAAATTATGCGGTGTGTGGTTGATAAATGAACAAAAACCAAGGGTGATTCTTTATAGTCGATGCAAAAATTGTGAAGTGTAAACAAAAAAAGTCATAACAATTTCTGAAGTAGACATCAATGTTGTTCTGCTGCATTTAGAGGACATATTTTCACATTTTCCTGGTTTTTGAAGCAGAATAGTTTATTTCACCATATCAGTAGAAACATATATTGATAGTTTGAAAATCTTTAATTTTAGTGGCAAAGTGGTAGTTTATTTTATGTTATGTACAGTATCAGAAATACCATAAAATTCATCCCACCCTGCATAAACAATGATTTACCCACACTTTCTAGAACAGGAGGACCATTACTAATTGTCACTGTAGGTGTCCAACAAGCAATGCATGTTGGACTAGTCAGAGAAAATTGCCTAAATTCCCCACACAATTAAGAAGGTCGCTGGTTATCTGGCATACATGTTTTAAATTACAAACTGCAACTTTAGAAATGTGTATCCAACCAGTATAAATATATGAAAAGAGTAAGCATTACACATATAATACTTGACTGTAGTGAAAGGAGATGTCATGGGGCAGTGACATGTGCACCAAGAGATAAATAAGGACTAGAGTTGTCTAAAGGTTTCCACAAATTTACCTCTGACATATATATTGTGAAATTGGTCTGTGCCTCATTGCACAATTTAGACATATGAATATGTGTTGTGACATATCAATATAAAACTTTGTGGCTTATGTAGAGTTTGTCGGACATGGTACTGTGTGAAAAAATGACAGATACCATATTGCAAGTGAAGTCAATGGGATTCGTAATATGGTGGATGGGATATCCACCACATTTGTGTTGGTGCCCTGTCCACTAAGGTCTAAATAACGGTTTTGATTTTATTGAGTTTGTGAATGTCTTAAACAAAAAGCAATATTTTTATATTTTGGCAATTATTTTATAATATGTGTGACTCTTTGAAGTTATAGAATATGTCATTAGTAATTTCAGGATCAGGGAAAATGTGGTAACATTACTCGGACTGATGTTATGTGTAGGGTGTGTTTTACAGATTGTCACTAAAATTACCTATTTTATCATTTGTTAGTACATTATAGTGTATTTAACAGTTTTATTGGTATTGAACATAGAATTCTCCACACAACTAAGGGAGAACGAGCTTATCTTCTGGGCAATGATTGGAGCAGTCACTGCAGTGAGAGGGAGGTTTTAGTGGCACAAAAAGGATCAAAGGCACAATGGTTGACATAATCTGATGTGGAAGATGGCACAGAATCAGAGAACACCACTTAGTTGCATGAAAACTCCCAGGACCCTGTCCAGCCCTTTGTGTCATCAGAAAATACTGTGTCACTTTTTTCTGTACCTGCCACCAAACCCTCCAAACACACTGCTCCAACAACTTCAGGAGATAACTGGCCCTATGCCTAGAGACCTGGGATGGGGCAAACTTTGCCACATACACCTCTTCCCCAGATCCTATACCACAACAGCTTGTTTCTTTGAAAGCACTATAGGTCATGAGGGACCTTTGTGCTGGGCAGAAAGCAGTATTGGTGTTCTCTAGCATTTTGTTCAATAGGTGGACCAAATTGTCCATATCCTGGAGAACATTTGTTCAGCACATTCTGACCAGAACAGGGTATCTTGGGGAAATGTTGCCTTCAGGGAAACATAGATTACCACTGCCCATTGCCCACACTTTCCAAGGCCATTAATTCCCTCTTCAAACACGATCCAAACACCTCTCATAACACCAAACCGCTCTGCCCCATTCTACAACTCTTGCAACATGAGGTGTCTGGGCTTCAAGATACACTGATGAAGGATTTTCAAATAAGGAGGAGGGCAGTCAACTAAAATTCTAAGGCAAGACTTGGAAATAACTTTAATTGCCTTCTTTCATTGACTTACATTTTACATTTGTCTCTCAGAATTTTATATTAGATTACAATTTAATTTGGGGAGACTGGGAAATTAAGATGTTGGGTCAGGGTCAGCTTTTTAACATTTAGTATTGGATCGTGCTCTTGAGGCGGAAGCCGGGAGCTGGTGTTTTAATCTGTTTTAAAAATTACCTGTGTAATAATCTGTGTGTTTTAAAACCTTTACCTGACCATCCTTTGGGACACTTGAACCGCGCAGCCGACTAAGGCGCTGCCGCGGTGATTGCCGCCATTTCCAGGGAAGCCCTCGCTCCTGGACACGCCCACTGACGCTCGGCCATGCCCTCCACCCACACTTCCTTAAAGGATGTGTTTCCCCCGGCCGCGCAGCGGACGCACGCAGCGGGCGCGCCGCCTGCGCGCCAAAGGCGCGCAAAAGGCAAGCCCGTCTGCGCCCATCCGCGGACGGCTGGGGACAGGGGCCACATCCCCTGATCCCCCTCAAACATCGAGGAAGTATTATAGCTCAGGGTCCCTTCACAATCTAAGACCCCCTTTAAAAACCAGCTGTGGTCACCCCCACCACCCCCTAGATCTTCCCTCTCTCTGCTCAAACTGTAACATCAGGCTTAACACCTCTCAGCAGAAAAATGACCCACAGAATTACAATATGCTTCTTCTAAACTGCAGGTCCCTTTCAAAGCATAGCACGGAAATCTCTTCAATGATAAATGAACTAACCCCAGACGCAGTCTTTTTAACCGAAACCTGGCTTATCCCCGACTCTGAGCCGGACCTGATACAAGCACTCCCCCCTGGTTATCAAATTTTACGCAGGGATCGCACACAGGGGAAAGGCGGAGGTCTGCCAATCATTTACAAATCCCTATATCAGTGCCACTGCATCCCGGACCCCGCTCCAGACTGCGAAAGCATGTCCTTCTCCCTCAAGCTCACCCCTAATGACAGCTTCACAGGAATACTTGTCTATCGCCCCCCAGGCCCACTGAATCAATTTCTTACCACTTTACCCTCCCTAGTAGCAGAACTAGCTATGTCTCCCTCCAACTTTACCTTGCTGGGCGACCTTAACATCCATTTCGACAATAGCTCAGACAGCACAGCAAATTATCTAACTGCGAGCCTGGCTGCAGTACAACTGGAGCAACTAGTCCGAGCCCCCACGCATAACAAAAGGCATCTGCTGGACCCTGTATTCAGCAACTGCAACAACCTTAGGGTAGGCCCCATCACCCCCCGATCACTTTCTAATCCCTCTTACCTGGTCTACATACAAATCTGTATCCTGCACTCCCTGCCCACGGAAAATGAGAAATTGGTCTAGGCTCCCACTAGAACAGTGGACTAGGTCCCTAGCAAACTCAAGACGCTCATTCTCCCAGAATCCCTCGTCAGACAGCAGGGAATTCGACAATTGGATCCGGAAGTCCATTGACTCCATACTCCCCACTCGCAGAATCACCTTAAAGAGACCTCGGGAAACAGCCCCTTGGTACTCAGATGAACTCAGAGCAAAAAAACGAATCTGCAGGAAACTTGAGAGGAAGTGGCGTCTGGGGTATGCCACCACAGACAAAACCACGTACAGGAAAGCCATTATAGCCTACAAAACTGAAATAAAAACGGCACAATCCTCCTATTTTAGTGGAAAATTTTTGAAGGCTAGATCTAAACCGAGAGAGATTTATCAAATAGTAAAAACCCTCACCAAGCTGCCCCCCCCGTAGCCCTAAATGATAACCCCACCGCTCGCTGTAATGACCTAGCAGAATTTTTCTATCAGAAAATAAACAAAATCTATGTAACATTTGCAGCCCCAACCTTGGAAGCCCCCATGGTTGAACTTCAGCTCCCTACTAAGGCGGAGTACCACCCTCGAATAGCTCTGGACCATTTCCCCCTAGTAAACCTAGAGTCACTGGAAACCCTGACATTACAGGTAAAGTCAGGCTCCCCAAATGACCCTGCTCCACCCAGCACTATGACCGCCGCCAGTAAAGTTATTCTTCCTACTCTCATGGAGCTGCTTAACAACTCCCTGATAAAAGGAAGTGTGCCAACATGGAAGCAGGCTATGGTGAGGGCACTCCAGAAAAAACCCAACCTGGACCCCAAAAACCATAACAACTACCGCCCCATCTCCCTTCTGCCTTGGGTGAGCAAGATCCTGGAGAGACACATTAATCTCCATCTCACAAGGTTTCTCGAGTTTAACCTTCTACTCGATGCCTCACAGACAGGGTTCCGCCCCAAACATGGGACGGAAACAGCTTTTCTGGCCGTGACAGAAGAAACCAGGCGGATCCTGGATCAAGGGGGATCAGTGGCAGTCATCCTCCTCGATCTGAGCGCCGCGTTCGACACGGTATGCCATAAAACCTTGCTGTGTCGACTTCTCAATCTAGGAGTGTCGGGAGACGCTCTGGCCTGGCTAAGATCCTTCCTGAGCGAAAGGACTTTTCAAGTCTTTGACGGAGATGCTATCTCCGAAAGTAAACCGTTGGACTGTGGGGTACCGCAAGGCTCTTCATTAAGCCCCACGCAGTTCAACGTGTACATGAGACCGTTGGCTGAGATCATCCGTCCATATGGCATTAAGATCATCACATATGCGGATGATACTTAGCTAGTGGTCTCCCTCGCACAGAAGAACAGTGAGCCGGCACAGGTCAACCTAACGACCTGTATGGAAGAGGTCAGGAGATGGATGACGGCATCTTCTCTTAAACTTAACGGCGATAAAACCGAGCTCATGCTGCTTGGCCCTCCAGCTCTGTCCACCATCGACCACCTATGGCCCATCAGCTTGGGCACTCCCCCAATTCCGAAAGACAATATCAAAAGTTTAGGGGTCTGGCTGGACAAATCCCTAACCCGCAACACCCAAGCCACAAAAACATCTGCAACCTGTTTCGGGATCATCAGGATGCTGAAAAAAATCCTCCCACTCCAAGTTCAAGTTCAAGGATTTATATAGCGCGCTACTCACCCAGAGGGTCTAAAGGCGCTTGGGGAGGGGGGGATCATATTTTGTCGAATAGCCAGGTTTTGAGTTCTTTTCTGAAGGAGATGTGTTTCTGTGTAAGGCGGAAGTGGGTGGGGAGTGAGTTCCAGGTCTTGGCCGCCAAGTAGGAGAAAGATCTACCTCCCATGGTGGATCTTCGGATACGCGGGACTGTGGCGAGGGCTTGATTGCAGGATCTTAGATGGCGGGTGGGTATGTAGAAGGACAGTCGAGTGTTGAGGCATTCGGGTCCTAGTTTGTAAAGGGCCTTGTGTGCGTGGGTGAGGAGACGGAACGTTATTCTCTTGTTGATGGGGAGCCAGTGGAGGTCTTTCAGGTGTCCAGTAATGTGCTCTTGGCGAGGGATGTCCAAAATGAGTCTCGCTGATGCGTTTTGGATGCGTTGTAGTTTTTTCTGTAGTTTGGCTGTGATTCCAGCGTATAGAGTGTTACCGTAGTCCAGCCGACTCTTGACCAGTGCGTGGGTGACAGTCTTTCTTGTCTCGGGGGGAATCCAACGGAAGATTTTTTGGAGCATACGAAGTACGTTAAAGCAGGAGGAGGAGACTGCGTTGACTTGTCTGGACATCGATAGTGAGGAGTCTAGGATGAAGCCAAGGTTACGTGCGTGGTCTGTGGGTGTGGGTGCTGTGCCCAAAGCAGTAGGCCACCATGAGTCGTCCCATGCAGAGGGGGAGGATCCTAGGATGAGCACTTCCGTTTTGTCTGAATTGAGTTTCAGGCGGCTATGTTTCATCCATTCGGCTACTTCTTTTATGCCTTCGTGAAGGTTGGTTTTGGCGGTGTTGGGGTCATTGGTGAGGGAAAGGATTAACTGGGTGTCGTCAGCGTAGGAGATGATGTTGAGGTTGTGTTGGTGCGCGATGGATGCGAGTGGGCTCATGTAAACGTTAAAGAGGGTGGGACTGAGCGATGATCCTTGTGGTACGCCGCAGATGACTTCAGTGTCCTCTGAATTGAATGGGGGAAGTCGGACTCTTTGAGTTCTTCCAGCGAGGAACGAGATGATCCAGTCCAAGGCTTTTCCTTGTATGCTGATGTTGTTGAGGCGTTGTATAAGGGTGCTGTGACAGACTGTGTCGAAAGCGGCGGAGAGGTCGAGTAGAATGAGGGCCACTGTTTCTCCGTTGTCCAGTAGTGTCCGGATGTCGTCTGTTGCTGCGATGAGGGCGGTTTCGGTGCTGTGTTTGGCTCGGAATCCTGATTGAGAGGGATCAAGGGAGTTGTTGGATTCGAGGAAGGTGGCAAGCTGTCTGTTGACGGCTTCTCAATGACTTTGGCAGGGAATGGGAGGAGGGATATGGGGCGGTAGTTTTTAAGTTCAGAGGGGTCTGCTGTGGGTTTCTTCAGGAGGGCGCTGACTTCGGCGTGTTTCCAACTTTCTGGGAAGGTTGCAGAGTTGAATGAGCAGTTGATGACATCGCGGAGATGGGGGGCGATGATGGAGTCTGCTTTGTTGAAGATGTGGTGGGGGCAGGGGTCGGTTGGCGATCCAGAGTGGATTGAGTTCATTAGGCTGATGGTGTCTTCAGTGGTGACTGGGTTCCAGGCGCTGAGGTTGTTGGATGGCGGTGAAAGTTCTGAGGGGGGTGGGGAGGATTGTTCGTGGGGAATGTTCTTGACGCTGTTGTGAATGTCGGCAATTTTGTTGTAGAAGAAGGAGGATAGCGAGTCGCAGAGGTTTTGGGAGGGAGTAATGTCGTTTGAGGCTGCGGTGGGGTTGGTGAATTCTTTGACGATGTTGAAAAGTTCCTTGCTGTTATGGGCGTTGTTGTCGATTCGATCCTTGAATGCTGATTTCTTGGTGGCACGAATCAGTTGGTGGTGTTTACGGGTGGCTGTCTTGAGGGAGGTCATATTGTCGGTGGTTGGGTTTTTTCTCCATGTTTTCTCTAGTGTGCGGCATAGCTTCTTGGATTTCTTAAGGTCATCGTTGAACCAGGGAGCCTTTTTGTTACCTGATTTGATCTGGCCGTTTTTCAGGGGTGCTAATTCATCAGCGCTGTGAGTGATCCATTGCATGAGTTTGGTGGCAGCTTGGTTTGGGTCCAATGAGAGGGTGGGAGGGTTTTGGTTGAGTGATGTGAGGAGTTGGTCGGTGGTGATTTTGTTCCAGTTTCTTTGCGGAATAGGTTGTGGGTGGTTGTGGGTCGGGGTGGTTTTGTAGCTGAAGTGAACACAACTGTGATCCGTCCAATGGAGAGCTGTGGAGTGATCGAAGGAGATGTGTTTGCAGGAGGTGAAGATAGGGTCGAGCGTGTGTCCAGCTATATGGGTGGGGGAGTTAACCAGTTGTTTGAGTCCGAGATTGGCCAGGTTGTCCAGAAGGGAGGTGGTGTTGCTGTCGTCTTTGTTTTCCAGGTGGAAGTTGAGGTCTCCTAGTAGAATGTAGTTCTCGGAGGCGAGGGCATGTGAGCTGATGAAGTCAGTGATGTCATCGCTGAATTGTTTACGGGTTCCTGGAGGCCTGTAGATTAGGGTGCCTCTGAGTGTGGATCTAGGGTCGGTGTGGATCTGGAAGTGGAGGTGTTTGGCAGTTGTAAGGATATTGTCGGAGCAGGTCGTGATTTTGATGGTTTTCTTATGGGCGATGGCGATGCCTCCTCCTACTTGATTGATGCGGTCTTTTCGGATGATTTTGTAAGCGTCCGGGATGGCTGTGGCGATGTCGGGTGCTGATGAGGCGTTCATCCAGGTTTCTGTGAGGAAGGCGATGTCCGGTGACGCAGTGTCTGTGGACCGAGCGGGTGTTCAGCAGGATGCACTTCAGGTGGTTAGAGTCGGAGCAGTGTTTGGGGGAAGTGGGTTTGGTGTGGGTTTTGATGCAGGCGTACTTACAGGAGTGGCAGGCGAAAGGACCGTGGGTACGTCCTGGGGCAGCCTCGTAGCATAGTGATGTGCGTCCGGGGTTTAGGGCTAGGAGGGTGGCGGCATCGTACGTTATGCGGCGGGCAGGGTGGGTATTGCGGGGGCCATGGGGTCTGGCGCTGGGCGCGGTCCAGGCGTGGACGGGCGTAGACGGGCTTACCTTTGGCGTACCTTCAGCGCGCATGGGGCGCGAACGCTGCGCGAGAACGCTGCGCGCAAAACAATCTGTCCTAAGTGAATAATGGGGGGGAGGGGCGAGGGAGGGTCAGCTGGGAGGCGGGATCGGGCGGAGAGGACGGGCTCCGAGGCACAAACAACAAACAAGATGGCAGCAAAGTGAAATTGGCAACAGGATGGGGCACACCGAGTGAATGGCGACTTAAACACACTCAATATGTATAAAAACACTCGAAAATGCGTTTAGCACTCAAGCGCTATGCTAAGCAGCAGCTAGCAGAGACAACAACTGGCCTTGCGCATGTAAAACCAGGATAGTGCTAAAATCGGCAAAGCGCTATTAATAAATAAATTGCACACGCTTGGGGCTTCTATTACTTCAGCGCTATGACAAGCAGAAAATTATTTAAAAACGAGTATCACAGAGCAAAGCAGCGAGTTCAGCAACGATACCACTGGAGCAGGGAGCAGGGAGCGACCGCCTCTGAGAGCGTCAGGACGGTCACGGCGCTTCTGGGGGTGGGGGTCAGGCTATGTAGTTCGTGGGAGGGAGGGTCAGCTGGGAGGCTGGATCGGGCGTAGTGGACGGGCTCCGAGGCACAAACAACAAACAAGATGGCAGCAAAGTGAAATTGGCAACAGGATGGGGCACACCGAGTAAATGGCGACTTAAACACACTCAATATGTATAAAAACACTCGAAAATGCGTTTAGCACTCAAGCGCTATGCTAAGCAGCAGCTAGCAGAGACAACAACTGGCCTTGCGCCTGTAAAACCAGGATAGTGCTAAAATCGGCAAAGCGCTATTAATAAATAAATTGCACACGCTTGGGGCTTCTATTACTTCAGCGCTATGACAAGCAGCAAATTATTAAAAAACGAGTATCACAGAGCAAAGCAGCGAGTTCAGCAACGATACCACTGGAGCAGGGAGCAGGGAGCAGGGAGCGACCGCCTCTGAGAGCGTCAGGACGGTCACGGCGCTTCTGGGGGTGGGGGTCAGGCTATGTAGTTCGTGGGAGGGAGGGTCAGCTGGGAGGCGGGATCGGGCGGAGAGGACGGGCTCCGAGGCACAAACAACAAACAAGATGGCAGCAAAGTGAAATTGGCAACAGGATGGGGCACACCGAGTGAATGGCGACTTAAACACACTCAATATGTATAAAAACACTCGAAAATGCGTTTAGCACTCAAGCGCTATGCTAAGCAGCAGCTAGCAGAGACAACAACTGGCCTTGCGCATGTAAAACCAGGATAGTGCTAAAATCGGCAAAGCGCTATTAATAAATAAATTGCACACGCTTGGGGCTTCTTTTACTTCAGCGCTATGACAAGCAGAAAATTATTAAAAAACGAGTATCACAGAGCAAAGCAGCGAGTTCAGCAACGATACCACTGGAGCAGGGAGCAGGGAGCGACCGCCTCTGAGAGCGTCAGGACGGTCACCTGCCCTTCGAAGCCAAGCAAATTGTCATACATGGCCTAATCCAATCCCGACTTGATTTCAACAATGCCCTTTACTTAGGGGCACCGAAATACGTGCTGCAAAAACTTCAGCGGACCCAGAACTGCGCTGCACGCACACTGCTGCAGATTCCACGCAGAGTATCAGTGGTATCCGGGCTGAGGACCCTACACTGGCTTCCTATCAGGGAGAGAATAACATTTAAAGCCATGTGCATATTCCACCCAGCCTTATGGAGAACCGGCCCCAAAATCAACCACTCCCTGCTCTCCCCCTACTGCCCCGGCAAACAACTTCGATCCACTCACGCATTCCTAGCAGTAGCCCCCCAGGTCAAGAGGTCAAGAGCAGGAGGAAGGTCCTTCACGCTCAACGCCGCCAAGCTGTGGAACTCCCTCCCCCTACACCTTAGATCGAACCCCAATCTGTTATCCTTTCGCAATGAGCTTAAAACACTCCTTTTCAGCAACTAACTAACCCCCAGCTACTCTTCTCAATGCACTTTCCTTTCTATTAGCACTTGGACGCCTAAGGGCAGCAGTCGCGCTCAACAAAACCCCTTTCATTTCATTTCATTTCATTTCATAACATTTGTTGGTGGCCAGACTTGTTTATTTAGCATGTTAAACATGCCTAGTTTTGCAGGAAGGGGGAACTGTGCTGCTTGCACTTCCTTGCGCTTCCTTGTGCTTCCTATATTTTGGTGGGCGCTGTTTGGTTCCAGCTGGGGACAGGAAGGTCTACTGTTTGAGGGCTCTATGTACGTTGGCGGTGTTATGTATCTGAGCAGGCTGCCACGGACTATCTGCCAAGCTGACTGCGCTGTTTTTTCCAATTTTCTGTTGAGCCACCTAAGACACTATTTTGAGTGGCAGTCTAGTTGGTGATTGTTTGCTCATGTGTAGGCAGGGAGGGTCCTATTTAAGGAAGCCTGCTGCATGGCTGCATAGTAAGTACACCAGTTATTTTATATGTATCTCACATTATTTTATATTGGGTCACAATTTATTTTGGGAGCTCTGGGTAAATTATTTTTTGGTCAGGGTTAGACTTTAATCTTTTGATGGTGACAAGGACTGTTTATTTATAACTGGAAGCCTGATTTTTGTTGAGGAGAGATGGAACAATGTTACTTGTGATTCCTTGTGCATTTTATCTTTTTGAGGATGCTGTTTTGTTGGTACTAGGGACAGGGAGGTCAGTTGTTTGAGAGAGCTATATACATCATAGATGCTATATATTAGAGAAAACTGAGTTGGAATACATGCAGACTGACTGATATTTTTTCTCTTTTCTGTTATGCCAACTAGGATGCCATTTGGTTGGTTTGCCTTCTTATTCATGTGTAGACAGAACGGGCCCTAATTAAGAAAGTTTACTGCATGCATCGTGTTTACCAGCAGTGCTGCAAAGGCACATAAATCTGCACGTGTCCGCGCTCACTGCCAGCCATACTACATTTTCTCCTCCAAATGCCTGCCAAATTAACAGTGGGTGCTATTCAAGAAAGGCTTTATTAAATATTAGTCAGTCGTGCCTTTGTGTAAGCTTCTCCCGGATGACTATGTCAGAAGAGATTGGTGATTTGGTTTCTCTAGAGTTTCCTGCCCATCCTGACTCTTGCTCTTTAGTTTCAGGTGAGGTCACTCTAAAGAGTGCTTTAATTCATCCCAACCTGCAGTTAAGCACACTATTCATATTGTTGATCATTTGAATCTGAGCAATTTAGACGTAATGTTTATAACAGAGACCTGGTTTAATGATTTATCAGTGTCTGATATATCTTGGAAATGTCTAATGGGTTATAACATTGTACACTGTCACATCCCTTGAAACATAGAAGGGTTTGGCTATTCCTTTTGAAGCTGACCTTATGGTTCAGGAGTTGAGTTTTCATGCACTCCCTTTGGCAGAGGTTTTTGGTTGTTCACATCCAAGTGGCTTAATCTGTTATCATTCAGGACTTTTTATCATCATTGCTCCTTTCTCATTCTGCATTCACAGTGCTGGGCTAGTTTAACATCTAGGGTGAGTTGCTCTTTAATTGTAAGGCCACTCACTTTATTAACACCCTTGCTGCCCTTAAACTCTGTCAAGTTGTGACCAGGCCCATTCACCAAAGTAGACATCTCTAGCACCTGAATTTTGGTCCTAGTGTAAATATGAGCTGTCTGGATATTGGGTCACAGGCCTGAACAGATCCTTATATGATTTATTAATATTACTAGAAGTGGGGGCGTCTTCTGGGCAGTCATTGTTGAAAGCTCCACAGTGCATACACCCTTGGCAAAACTCTATCAATAAACTGAAGGAATTTCTTGTCTAGGTCACTAAAACACAATATACTGGCTCAGTCCCTCCAGGTTACAGGAGTTATGTTCAGTAGGTTAACAAGCCCATGAGGTCACTCTTCCTTTGGAGCTAACAATAATCTTTGGAAGCCAAAGATGGTTTGACATCTGCTCTCAAGACATATACGAAATTAGTAGTCTGCTTAAACTCAATATTATTCCAATTAAATTTGGCTGCTCGGATTTGTAAATCATTTTTTCTTTAGTCCATTAATTATCTATGCCTGCATCCTCTACTTAATCATTTGAGCATTTTGAATTATTCTGTGATCAATTGCCAAATGTGTTTGAGGATAAAACTTTGAGGATATTTTGCTCAGCCTCTGTTAATAACAGACAAAGGTGTACACCCTGACCAAGCAGAAGCCAGAATCATAGTCAGGCTAAGCTAGATAAACCCTAAAAGATAACTTGAGCTCTCCCTCTGGTATCATGACACAAAGAAGTCAGGCTTATTTAAAGAGGGAACGTTTGAAGTATTTGTGCAAAACAGAGCAACAAAGTAACATGGTGAATGCACCACAAAAAGACTCCACACAGGTGTATAAGAATAGGTTAATATATTATAAACAAAACAAGCCCAAAACAACAAATAACCAAAGTATAGAAATTGAGATATTGTATTTTAAAAGAATAAATGCAGTGATGCGCTTAGAAGCAAGTAGCACTGAAAGGTTACTTTAAGTTGCGCTGGACTGGGGGAAAGTTTAAAATAACATGCAAAGCACAGACACAAAGGGGCCGATTCCGATCCGGTAAAATTACTGTCCGTACGATTAGCATCCGGAGCCGTCTCCGTACGACTCGTACACACGCCGTACGACCAGACGAGTACGATCCAGACCGGGGTATCAGGACGCGAGTCGTACGGACCACGTCATTTAAGGGTGATTCGTACAGAAAAGCGCACAGTCACATACACACCGTACGGCGCATACACCCCATGATCGCAGGGGTACACGCCGTACCCCTGCGATCATGGGGGGTACGCGCCGTACACCCAGCATACATGGGGTAGGCACCATACACCCAGCGTACATGGGGTATGGTGCGTACCCCATGTACACTGGGTAAGCGGCGCGTACACCCCATGATCGCAGGGGTACGCGCCGAACCCTTGCGATCATGGTGGGTACGCAGCGTACCCGGGGGGGGGGGCGTTCCGTACCTGTTTCGGAGCGAACTCTGCTTTTACGGCTGTTTTCGGCTCCCGTAAAAAAAGGGTCGTACGGTGCGTACCCGACACGTACCGTACTTGTTGGGTAGTAAAAACCAGCCGGGAGCCGTACAGATGTCGCGTACAGCGGGTTCCGACGGAGACTCGTACGGGGATTCGAGTCGTACGGTCTTCTGTACGATTCGTACAGAGTCCGGCTCCTGGTACGAATCGTACTTCGTTGTACGTACGCGGGACGTTGCAGGGTACGATTCGTATGTGAAAAACGCTCCAACAACTATTCGGAGCGATTTTTCCCGAATCGGAATTGACCCCAAAGTAACATGGTGAATACACCACAAAAAGACTCCACACAGGTTTATAAGAATAGGTTATTATATTATGAACAAAACAAGCCCCAAATAACCACTGTATAGAAATTAAGATATTGAATTTTAAAAGAATAAATGCAGTGAAGCGCTTAGAAGCAAGTAGCCCTGAAAAGTTACTTTAAGTTGTGCTGGACTGGGGGCAAAGTCAAAGTTTGAGCCAACGTCGTGGAAGTGCAGGCTGGCTTCAGGACCCGTGCATGACCCCGAGAACAAAGCACCTTTTCTGGTTGCACGCAACAAGGTGAATCAATCTTCTCCACACAGAGGAGGTGATGCATCACTTCTGCAGACAGGTGCCGGAGTTGAGTGGCATTGAGGGATGCGCTGGATGCTGCCACTCAGTCGAGGGGATGTGTTAATCTCATCAAGTTTCAGCAGTGGCGATATGCTGCTGGATGCGATTTTTCGATCTTTGGAGGCAAAGTGCACTGTGTTGCTTTTACTCCCACAACCATGTCAATGTGCCGGTTCTGTTATACACCGACAAGACATGTGCTGAAAGTTTTGTCACAAGTATCTGTGGCCACTTCCAGTAAGCCAGACAAAGGAGCAAAGGTTGAGTCTTTGATTTGCCTGAGTCTCAAGAAACAGGAGGCAAGCCAACTAGCCCTTAGAGATCACTTAGAGAGTCCAGCTCTTCTTTAGCTGAGTCAGAGAGCAGCAGGCAGCATGGTAACACAAGAGCAAAGCAGGCCTTCCAGATCTGCAATCCAAAGATGAGCCCTTTAAGCAGCACAGCAGTCCTTCTGACAGATGTTCCGTTAAAGATCTAGGAGTGTCTGAATTTAGGGGGTCAGAGACCCAGTACTTATACTCAAAAGTGCCTTTGATGTTGGGGGTGACTTCAAAGTAGCACTCTGAAGTTGTGGGTTCCCCTTTCATCCCAGTCCTAACTGCCTGGCAATCTATGTCAGGCAAATTAGCCTTTTGTGTGGGGACAGGGCACTACCTATTCAAGTATAGTGTTAGCCTCTGCCTACCATCCTGCCCAGGCAAGGCCATCAGAATGCAGATGCATGTAGATGTGCACTCCAAGGACAGCAACACCACCACCCTGCTGGACAACCTGGCCAACCTCGGACTCAAGCAACTGGTGAACACCCCCACCCACTACGCCGGCCACACACTGGACCCCGTCTTCTCCTCCAGCAAGCACATCCCCTTCAGCCACTCCATCGGACTTCATTGGACGGACCACAGCTGCGTCCACTCCAGCTTCAGAAGAACCACGACCCACCACCACCCGCGACAGGCTCTTCGCAGGAGCTGGAACAAGATCACCGACGCCCAGCCAGAACCCTCCTGTCAGCACAACGGACCCCAACGAAGCAGCCAGCAACCTCACACAGTGGATCACCACCTGCGCAGACTACCTTGCACCACTGAAGACCCCTCCCAGCAGACCCGGCAAAAAGAAAGCCCCCTAGTTCACCGATGAACTCAAGAACTCCAAGAAGAACTGCCGCACCCTCGAGAAAGCCTGGAGCAACAACCAGACCACAGACAACATGACTGCCCTCAAGCACGCCACCTGCAAACACCACCAGCTGATCCGCACCACCAAGAAGACAGCATTCAAGGAACGACTGGACAACAACGCCCACAACAGCAAGGAACTCTTCAACATCGTCAAAGAGCTCTCCAACCCCAGCGCCGGAAACAACGACATCACTCCTTCGCAAGACCTCTGCGACTCCCTCGCCTCGTTCTTCCACAGCAAGATCGCCTACATACACAACAGCTTCGACGCACAGACCACGCACCCTACCACCGAGCCAATGCCCCCCACCACCACCCTCTGCGCCTGGACTCCGGTCTGCACCGAAGACACCACCCGCGTGATAAACACCATCCACTCCGGATCACCAACCGACCCCTGCCCCTACCACGTCTTTAACAAAGCCAACTCCATCATCGCACCCCAACTCCGGGACATCATCAACACCTCCTTCAACACCTCCACCTTCCCGGAGAGCTGGAAGCACGCCGAGCTCAGCGCCCTCCTGAAGAAACCAACAGCGGACCCCACCGACCTCAAGAACTACCGTCCCATCTCGCTCCTCCCTTTTCCTGCCAAGGTCATCGAGAAGACAGTCAACAGTCAGCTGGCCGCCTTCCTCGAGACAAACGGATCCCTCGACCACTCGCAGTCCGGCTTCCGTGCCAACCACAGCACCGAGACCTCCCTCATCGCAGCCACAGACGACATCAGATCCCTGCTCAACAACGGGGAAGCAGCGGCCCTCATCCTCCTGGACCTCTCCGCAGCATTCAACACGGTCTGCCACCGTACCCTAGTGCAGCGCCTCAACAACATCAGAATCCAAGAGAAGGCACTGGAATGGATCATCTCGTTTCTCACCGGAAGAACCCAGAGGGTCCGCCTGCCTCCGTTCAGATCCGAGGCCACCGAAGTCATCTGCGGCGTACCACAAGGATCATCACTCAGCCCCACCCTCTTCAATTTCTACATGAGCCCCCTCGCAGCCATCGCACACAACAGAACCTCAACATCATCTCCTATGCCGACGACACCCAGCTAATCCTCTCCCGCACAAACGACCCCGCCACCGCCAGAACCAACCTACACGAAGGGATGAAAGACGTCGCCGAATGGATGAAGAACAGCCGCCTGAAACTGAACTCTGACAAGACGGAAGTCCTCATCCTGGGATCATCGCCCTCCGCCTGGGATGACTCCTGGTGGCCCCCTGCCCTGGGCACCGCTCCCAAGCCAACGGACCACGCACGTAACCTGGGCTTCATCCTGGACTCCTCCCTCACGATGACCAGACAAGTCAACGCCGTCTCGTCCTCATGCTTCAACACCCTGCGTATGCTCCGAAAGATCTTCCGGTGGATCCCCACCGAAACCAGGCTGACTGGACTACGGGAACGCCCTCTACGCCGGAACCACAGCCAAACTTCAGAAAAGACTCCAACGCATCCAGAATGCCTCCGCACGTCTCATCCTGGGCATCCTCCGACACAGCCACATCTCCGGACACCTGAGAGACCTGCACTGGCTCCCCGTCAGCAAGAGGATCACGTTCAGACTCCTCACCCACGCACACAAGGCTGTCCACGACCTGGGCCCCAGGTACCTCAACAACCGCCTGACCTTCTACACTCCCACCCGCCAGCTACGCTCCACCAGCCTCGCCCTTGCCGCCGTTCCACGCATCCGCAGAGCCACCACCGGAGGAAGATCGTTCTCCTACCTGGCAGCCAAGACATGGAACTCCCTCCCCATCCACCTCCGACTGACCCAGGACCACCTTTCCTTCAGGAAGCAACTCAAGACCTGGCTCTATGAGCAGAAGCAGACCCCCCCCAATAGCCTTGAGACCCCTCCGGGTGAGTACCGCGCTATACAAATGCTATGATTGATTGATTGATTGATAGAGTGATGTTTAGACTGGGGAGAGTTGGCTTTTCTGACTTGCCCTCGGCTTGAAGAAAACCTTCCCTGTCCCCTAGAAAACTGCCTCTGAGACGGCTGACAAAAAGGGTATTTAGGCTTCAATGCCTGTTTTATCAGCAGAGGACAGCTTGAAGGAAGTGGAGCGATTTTTCTCCTTAAAAGGTTTGTGCAACTTGCCCTCCAACTCCTCACTGACATCATATTCCCCTGGAAAGCCAGACGCAGGTCCGAAGTCTTCTTGACGGAATCAGTTTTCCAATCTTATAACACCAGATTGCGGCGAGCTGCCCCCGAAGCACTACCAGTAAGAGGTGAGGACCGCACCACGTCAAAAGCCACATCGGAAAGAAACTCAAGCTGACGCTTGATGTTTTCCAACAGCCCAGAACAGAGAGATTGCTGGGTAAGTACACCTATGTATGCTGGGAGGGAGGGGGTGGGGTAGGATTCTAGCATTCCTTTGTTCTTTTTTCTGTCTGTGAGATAGGATTATCTCTGTTATGAATGAGACGAGGACTGGAGGGTATGCAACGTTTACAACAAAATTTTTACAACGCACTACCATTACAACGCAGGTATTACCACGCATACCATTACAATGCATTGCGTTGGGGGGCGCTCTAGGGTAAGTAATACATTTAATTTTCTATCCAACACCTTCCCAAGTGTCCACGGGGACTGGAGTTGGCATAGAAAATTATACTTACCACTATCCAGCACCTCTAAGCGCTATGCGTTGTAACGGTATTCGTTGTAAATACCGCGTTGTAAAGGTATGCGTGGTAAAAGTATGCGTTGTAACGTCATACATCCGGACTGGAGGGACTTGGTGGTAATATATTAAGTGCATCCTTACATGAAATAAACACACGCGGCTGATTGTTCATTTCTTTAGATTATAATGCATTTTCAGCTAATGGCTATATATTTAGTGGAATTAAAGTCCAGGAACATGGCTGTTGGCGATAAGATTGACCACTAGCACACTTCAATATATGGGTGGGCTTTAGATAATGAAACACATTTGAAGTTTCACCAACCTTAATAATAATTAACAGAAGACGCACAACACACATTAGGTAGAATAAATAGCATTTTTTACGACAAAATACAGGTCACAAAAACAAAGATGTCACAGATGGAAAATAAAGCAATGCGCCTTCATACTATATCACTGTTGTTAACAAAGAGGTCTGACAGTGCCACTGAGAAGAGAGTCAATTGTGATTTGCAGTGTATTGTGTTTAGAAAAATGCAGCCACAATTATGTTTTTCTTCTAATCTTCTCCTTTCATCTTTTTTCCATCAGGCAACTCTATCGATAGCATTCCCCTTTCTGTGACTAATAGGTACTGGAAGCAACAGGCCTCATAGTTGCTGCCATTAAATGCAGTTTAGGAGTGACTACATTAAAAGAAGTCTCTGATGTATGTACCGTAGTGTGGCTTTTGTGAAGAAAACCTGAGCGTGATTCTGTGGGATGATTAAAGGTCAAGCAGACCTTCTGAGAACAAAAGCGAGGATCTCAAACCAATTCTTTTGTGTCAGTATTATTTCCTATTCACCAGGACAGAAATGCATGGCGCACAGAAGAAATGTTGCTTTTTATGTTCCTCCGTTTGTTTTTTGTAGCTTATCACTCAAGCTTTTCGGCGAAAATATTGTGCAAAATAAGCTATTTTCCATTTAGACAGCTGAAGGCAAAGGCATTCAATTTCTCAAAATAAATCTAGCAAACTAAGCCATTGTTGGCTACGGGGTATTATATCCCATTATTCATTGAATTCAGGAGGCTAGGGTGATAAATATCCCCCTATCCTTTGTGCTCAACGGACTGCTGTGATAAATGCACCACTATTGTGCAACCTCTTCTGAAAAATCAAATGCCAGCTCCTGTTCTCTTGCTTCTTTCTAATTTTAGTTTGGAATTCATGTTTTGGCAATGCTGTTAATGCCCTATTTTTGCAGATCCCATTGCTTGGCTTGGTTATTTATCATTGTGGAAAAATGTCAAATGACACAAGAGGCTACCAAAATATAGTTCTTTAAAACGCAAGTAGTATTTACTTTTTTTGGCCCTCTCTTAATCCTTATCTGAATTGCAGAAGGCCGCAGAAAAGCGACAATTACCCATGGGTAAAGTAAAGAGGCAAGCTGCACTCACAAAACCTCTTCACAGGTGCATTGCATCACCTGTGGAGCACTGAAAGCCCACTTAGCAAAATGCTTCTCAAATCGGTGGGACAGGTGTTTCTTTCATGTTCTAATTTTTGTAGAACCATACTTTACTTTTTTGTTGAAATTGAGTTCCTCATTTCTGAAACTTGCAACATGGACTGAGCATCGCCCTTGACTCTCTTGGCACTCTTTAACAGTTAGCTACTGGCTAGTGGATGGATACTAATTTTCCCTGGCTTAGTGATGCAAATACAGAAATACTGTTCGTGTTAATGCAACATTGCTACCCATCATCTGCTTGGGCAGATTAAGATGTTTTTTATGCCAATACAGTAGGCTCACAAGTAGGAGGCACTGGTAAAGAGTGAACTTTTCCTGCAAACTACAAATAAATTAAATAACCAATAATAGATTATGTTGTATGTATCTAGGCCTGTATGTATGTATGCGTAGGTATTTAAAGAACGGGAACCATGCCAAAAGGCAAAACAGGTGTGGTACAGGGACAAAAGCAAGCATACAGTCAACAAGTGATGGGAGAGGTGGGGTTTATAATAATATTATCTTTGGGCTTGATTTAGAAGCTGGAGGATGGGATACTGATATCCACTCCACTGTATTACAAGTGAAATAGGATAGAATGCACTGTAGCATACCGGTCAGCATATCAGTCAAGTTTGTGACAAAATATATCATCAGCCAAACTCTAAATCCGGTCCTCAATCTTCTACATGCGATACTTCATTATGGAGGGTTTACCTGTTTGTATTTTGACAGATAATGGTGTCCAATTTTTGTCTAAGCTGGCAAAAGAGTATTTTGAAAAATGTGGGGTTAAACATAAAAACACTGCATTGTATAATCCCAGTGGAAATGGCACAGTAGAGAGATTCAACAGAATAATTAAGGGCATTATTCAGGCATCTATGAAAAAAAAGTTGGATTGGAAAATACAGGTACAAAAGGCAGTTTGGTCTTATAGGATTACAGCTCAAAACAACGCTGGAGTATCCCCATTCATAATGATGAGACGTAGGTCACCCAGATGTAAATTCCACCCGGGTTGGCTTTTTGAGGGTAAGGTAACAAGTTGGTCTCCTGTGGATATTAAGAATGAGCTAGTGTGTGTCCAAGGAATGTTATGATAAACATCACAACACAAGGAATGTGTTAATTGAAAAAGGTGATTGGGTCAGAGTTAAGAAACCTTTCAAAGTACCTAAAGGAGAAAGTCGTTTTGAACCACCAAGGAGAGTTGCAGAAGTATTGAAGAACTCTGTAAAGCTTGATGATGGTAGGGTATGGAATCTTAAGAGCATTGCTATCAATCCAGAACAGGAAGATGTTGAGGATTCTCTTAATCTAAGAGAAAATAATATTGATTGGATTGAGAATCATTTTGAAAATAGTCATGTGCAGTCTCAGTTAGCTAGTGATTTTGATTCGGGGTCTGAACATCGTGATTCTATGCAACCTTTGTCTGGTCCTTCTTCTTGTAATGAAGGGGGAAGGGTTGGGGGTTGCAGCACCGATATGCAAAAGTGTACTCAAATGGATTTGTGTGATGTTAGTCATAACAATGTGATTTACATCTTACCAGATAAAAGAGCGAGAGTTTTACCAAGCTGGTTAAAGAGATTTGTTATGTAATCATATTTAAAAATAATTCTGTTTGTATTTTAATTATTTTTTATAGAGACTATGATTTGTATAAAAAGTTCTCTTTTATTATAATGGGGGATGTGTTATGTTGCTTTTGTCTCTTTAAGTACTCGTGGGTATAATGTAAGAATGTTAAGTACTGCATTATTCTAGTAGTAGCTGTCAGTTGTTGAGCTGCCTGAAGACCTGTTACATCGTTCCCCCGGCGCTCACCTGTTGTAATATTTATCTTATATACAATCTTAATAAAGATACTTAAATATCTTATCCTTACGTGATTCCTTACACAACACCATTATTCAAAAATCCCCCGGGGCATTACCTCTTTCTTTGAAAAAATAAAATTAAGGAAGAAGGGCCGCATTGCCCCCATTCCCTTGGCCACTTCTGGCCCAGGGACCCCAACCCCCGGGGTCGGCCTTCACGCTGGGGACTGCGGGGGAGCCCCAATGCCCCTGCAGTCCCAGCCGGCTCCCTGCCTCCCGCGGGAGCCGGCATTGCTTTTGAGGAAAGGAAGCTGCTGACATGCAGCTCCCTTTGCCCAAAAGCAATACTGCTTTGCTTCATTAAAGCAAGAGCAGGTTTTCTGCTCTCGCTTCCAAGAAGCACAGCAGTGTTTCCTGTGGCAGGGTGGGAGCAGTGCTCCCGCCCTGCCATAGCAAACAGCACTGTGCCGGGGGTGGCAACCCTGGGATATTGCAGGAGCTGGCCCTGGGGGTGGTTGTCCCCAGGGCCATCAAGGGCTCCAGGAGGGCGTCCACTTGGCCCCCTTCCCTTAGTGCTTAAAGCTCTGGGGAGGTGGTGGTCCCCGGGGGTCCACAACGGACCTCCATATTTAAATAAAGTGTGCTGCGGGTAAGTGGTGGTCGCTGGGGCAGTGTGGGAGGGGCAGTATCCCCCACACTAATTTAAATTATTAAAGCCCAGGGGTGTTGGCGGTCCCCAGGGTTGGGGGGCCCATGAGGCCCCCCACCCTGAAAATTAAGTGTACCCCGGGGAGGTGATGGTCCCCGGGGTAGTGTGCGGAGAGTCAGGAGCCCCCCCACTTCTATCATTTATTTGGGGCCCGGGATATGGTGGTCCCTGGGGCTTGGGGGCAGTGCCCCAGGACCTGGCCCACCCAGGGGCTTTAAGAAACAAAGTGTGGGAACCCGCACTTGGTTTTTGAAAAAAAAGTTGGCTGGATTTGCTCACCCACCGCAAATTTGGCCAATTTGTGTTTTAAAAAAAATGCTTTCTTGGGTCCTGGAGGTCCTTATGGGACCCCCTGAGCAGGCCTAGGGGGTCAGGGTGTTTCTACTCTGCGCCCTTTTCTTGTTTTTAAACTCTTTTCATGTAACTTGGTATTAGAGTCACAAGATGTCTGCCAACACATTCTGCTTTGGGGTGTTAGCAGCCAATCAGAATGAAGCCCATGCTCGGTAGTGTTTGCGAATCCTCCTCAGTGCTCATATATCGATATTTACACCATTTAAAAAAAAGGCGGTTTCTGAACCAAGAGCTATCTTTGTGCCAAATTTTGTGTAATTCCGTTCAGCAGTTCGGGGTGTAGCTTGTTCCAAACGTCCTATAGAAATTAAAATGGAGAAAACGTGTTTTGGGACCCCCGTTTTTTCTCAGCCCCTGCTTGATAAATCACCCCGAAACATTCAAGAAAGGAGCTGACCTGAGAGAACCATTAGTTTGGAAAATTTCGCGAAGATTTGTCAAACGGCGCTAAAGATATTGGCAAATAAAAATATGCTTTTTTAATAGAAACGAGGTCCTAACGATAACTACCTACTGGTGACTGCCAGTAGGTGATATATATATACATATACAACCAAGTGCAGTTGGCTTAAGGAATTGCAAATGGAACGCATGAGTAGCGTTCATTATTGAATTAACAAGAATGGCTATGGCACGTAACATGAAACGCAGTGAGGCAGTGGTGAAGATGTTCGAATATAAGAAATCAAGTAACATTGATGAAAATATTGAACCAACGAGCACTATCTCTCTCTCCCCAAGTAAAAGACAACTCTGAGACAAGCTGTGGAAAGCCACGCGGCCCCCCTCCGCAAAAGGAAAATTAAAAAAAAAAATGTTTTTAAAAAAGGGCCCGCCCCGGGGGATGGGATCCCTGGCGCCGAAAGTGGCCACATGAGGGGGGCAAGGCAGCCCCTCTCCAAATAAAAAAATGATACTAAAAAAGGCTCGTGCCCCGGGGGTGGGGTCCCCGGGCAGATTATGGCCTTAGGAGGGGGGCCACATGGCCCCCTTCCCAATTTTTAAATAGTTAAAAAAAATTGGGGGAAGTGGTCCCCCGGGCCAAAAAATTTGAAAAAGAAGGGGGGGCTACACAGCCCCCCTTCAAAAAATAAAATACACTTAAAAAAACGGGATCAGGGCCGGAGGCCACGCCCCCTTATTGCACCACTCTGCAAATGCACCCCCTGGTGCATTTGCAGAGGGGGAACAAATTCCCCTTGAATACTGGGGGTCCCTGGGGGCCAACTAGCCCACCAGGTACCTCCAGTATGCACCAGGGAGCTGCATTGCAGAGAGGTGTTCTGAGGCCATGCCCCTTTTTATACCACTCTGCAACGCAGCTCTGTGGTGCTTACTGGAGGTAGCTGGTGGGCTAGTTGCACCCCAGGGACCCTCAGCATTTAAGGGGAGTTAATCTCCCAACTTAAAACGCGCCATGGGGCGCGCTTGCACAGTGGTGAAGCGAGAGGGCGGGGCCTGAGTTCATATGTGTGCAAAAATGCCCTGTAGCATAGTTCAAGTAGGGGAATGAATTCCTTGTCAATACTGAGGGTCCCTGGGGGCCAACAAGCCCACCAGGTACCGCTAGTAAGCACCACGGAGCTGCGTTGCAGAGTGTTGTAAAAAGGGTCATGGCCTCTGAACACCTCTCTGCAACTCAGCCTCCTGGCTCATACTGGAGGAAACTGGTGGGCTAGTTGGCCCCCAGGGACCCACAGGATTGAGGAGGAATTATTTCTCCAACTTAAAACGCGCCACAGGGTGTGTTTGCAGACATATGACCTCGGGCCACGCCCCATTCCTTCACCACTGTGCAAATGCACCCTGTGGCCCATTTTAAGCTGGGCAATTAATTCTCTGTCAATACTGAGGGTCCCTGAGGGCCAAATAGCCAAACAGGTATCTCCAGTATGCGCCAGGGAGCTGCGTTGCAGACATGTGTTCAGAGGCCACGCCCCTTTTTACACCTCTCTGGAATGCAGCTCTGTGGTGCTTACTGGAGGTACATAGTGGGCTAGGTTGACCTTAGGGACCCTTAGGATTCAAGGGAACTTAATCTCTCAACTTAGAACGGCCACAGGGCGCGTTTACACAGTGGTGAAGGTAGGGGACGGGACCTGAGGTGACATGTGCAAACACGTCCTGTGGCATGTTTTAAGTTGGGAAAATATTACCCTTCAATCCTGAGGGACCTTGGAGGCCAACTAGCCCACCAGGTGCTTCCAGTAGGCGCCACTGCGCTGTGTTGCGAAGAGGTGGTGCAAGTCGTGTCCCTTTTTACACCTCTCTGCAATGGTGCTTACTGGACGTACCTAGTGGGCTAATTTGCCCCTAGGGACTCTCAGGATTCAAGAGGAGTTAATGGCCCAACTTAAAACGGCCACAGGGCGTGTTTACATAGTGGAGAAGGGAGGGGACGGGGCCTGAGGTGACATGTGCAAACACACCCTATGGCGCGTTTTAAGTTGGGTAAATAATTGCCCTTCAATCCTGAGAGCCCATGTGGGCCAACTAGTCCACCAGGTGCTTCCAGTAAGCACCTCTGCGCTGCCTTGCAAAGAAGCGGTCCAGGCCGTGCCAATTTTCTCCACAACGCAGCTCTGTGGTGCTAACTAGAGATACCTGATGGGCTAGTTGTACCCAAGGGACACTTACGATTCAAGGGGACTTTATCCCCCAAATTAAACGGCACAGGGCGTGTTTGCACACATCAGCTCAGCCTCCCCCTCCCTTCACCAGTGTGCAAACACGCCCTGTGGTGCGTTTTAAGAGGCAGTTTTAATCCCCCTGCCCTATTATGTACTAGGGGCTTACAGAGGAGGTCATGCTAATAACAGGGGTACCCAAACGCAGTGTTCCCTAGTGTATGTAGGTGTTTTAAATGTATTCTAAGTGTTTTTTAACATAGAACTGGCTCTAGGACTGGTTAGTCAGAGTCAGTTACCACCAGTACCCATCTGAAAATGTTGAGGGTACAGGATGATTTTGCAACAAGGCCTCTTTCTGCTCCTCTGTTTGTTCTTTTTGCCCATCTTCCTTCTTCCTGCACTTTTATTCGTGTTTGAGGACTTCTGTTGCTTCTTTCTGCATTTCTTTTTCTTCTCTCTGTGTGGTTTTTCTTCTTTCTTCACACGTCCTACCTCTGTAGGCATAGTTAGAAAAAAGGTTTCAGTTACGTTAAAGTTAGAAATTAGCATTTAAAAACCTTTGAAATTCACTGGAAAAAAAAAGATTTCATGCACGTTATAGCTAGGAATTAGCATTTAAAAAAACTTAGAAATTCACAGAAAAAAACATAGGTTTCAGGGGTGTTATAGGGGGTGTTATAGTTAGCTAGACATTTTACTCATACAAAACCATTGAAATTCCACCGTTAAAGTTAGTTCAGCTAACTAATACTCGAGCGCCCGCAATGCACTGCTGAAGACGTCACATATTACTCATGACATGGTTAGTGACATCACTCATGACATCACGGATGACATCTCAAATGACACCACTGATGACATCATCCTTGTGATAGAGTGGCAGACCTCCTCTCACCCTAATACAACCTTTGATACACACATTCAAAAATAGAAACTAACATTTTCAAAAAAATGGACATACCAATACCAGTTACAACAACCTATTCAGTAATTCCAAGATCTACATATACATCCACTCATTCACCAACAGTCCTATATAGTCACTCATACATGTATTCACTCATCATATGTAGTCATACACCTATACATCCTGTTATACACCGTCACTCATTCATAGAGTTACTCATACACATAGTCACTCATGCTAATAAAGAATCAAACATCTATTTACTTGCATATACAGTTATACACACACCACTACACTTACTTCTACAGAAACGTACACATACTTACTCTCTTAAACAATCACTTATAGAAACACATACTTACTTAAACAGGAACTCTTCTAATCTCTCACTCCCACATATAATCACTTATATTGTTGTAAACGAATCTAGGATTCTAATTAAATATTCCCGATTTATGCCCTTATGTGGTTATATCAAATAATATCCTTATATAGGAATAAGAATCATACCCATATTAAGACATAGCCAATGCAGTCCAAATACGGCAAGGCTACTCCCATGGACTCCTAGAAAGCACAACGTGTTCCTAAACAAACCAAGCCTCCAGCAGCCTGGTAATTCCCCCTGCTTCTGTATTGATTTGTCCTAGAAGTCCTGAAAGAACTGCGAGTTCTTAGTGACGTCTTATGTCCACCCTTATGTCAAACTCGGCACCTTCCAGGTATAAGTATACCAGCATCTGCCCTAGCTAAACACACAGTGGTTTGGAGCAGATCAGCTGTCTACTTGCCCGACGCCCTGCTGAACGAGTGCCGAAGGAAGCCGACCCTCCCATTGACGCACTGAGAGAGACGCTGCCTTTTCTCCTGCCGAGAAATCCAGCTCCAGAGTTTCCCTGTCACCCTTGCGGGTTGCTGGGATATCGAGTCCTGAGAAAGAGATACAAGACCTCCTTCCTTCTATAACCAAGGTACGGAGCTGATTAGACCCTTAGAGAATTCTTGATTAGATTCTTGGCAGAAACTACCTTAACTAAAAACCATATCTCACTTACTCCTTCCCACGTACTAAGCTTAGGTTAGGTACACCGGGGTAGGCGTATCTTAGAAGCACCAGTTGAGTACGTTTAGTACTTATTTTATCATTGTATGTATTGTACCCATTTTAAACACCGTATATCTTAGACACCATACAATGCTTTTACAGTATTACTTTGTAATACTCCTTTTACTGTACGCACTTTACTTTACGACAAGTATTGCAATTGTAGCAATTCACTTCTCTTGCATGAGAAAGAAGACTGTTCAATAAATAACTTCTTTTATTGAAAACGCCCGTCTCTCTGTTTCTCTGCACTTCTGGTGAAACTAAGCATGCACGATTGACTGAGTAAAATAGCTATCTATTGTTTCCGCAACTCTGGAGGTATACTCCTTATTCTGGAGGGAGTAAAGTTGTCATGTTTATGCGGTTGTCAGAAACTAATCCCTTCTTGTGTACTCGAGAACGTTTCTAGTGACCTCTGAGCTAGCTGGCATTCATAATTAAGTCTAACATATTCAATAGAGACCTAGTCCACCTAAGTCCTACGTCTAAACTATCGTTTATGTTATTCCAATGCGCAGAGCCTATTGGGAATATAGGAACTACACTACATGCCGCCCAACGTTTGGTAGGGCGATAATTTAACGCTAGATACTAGAGTAACTCAGTCGTCCTTTTCACACAGACCCCTTTTTCCCGTAAAAACTTCTATAGACGTCTGGAGTGGGTAAAAGGTTAATATCCACCAAAGCTAAGTAGGATGAGAATCCTATGAATTAGTTTTTGGTTTAGTCAACGTTGAAGGATACAGTGTTCCAAAATATTGTGCACCTAATCTTTGTTTCCTTGAAACTTGATCTGCAAACTTTCTGTCAGCTAAAATGCCGGAAAGTGAAGACGAGAGGGAGAGAGCTAGAATAGCAGCTCAACTATTGTTAGATGACACAGCTCTCCAGCAAAATGACCCGGATGCTATGATAATCGCGGTCAATATAAGAAAGAGTGTAACTTACAAACTTATAAATAATGGAGTATCATCAAGAGGTGGTACCATCATATTTGTGGTAGAGGCACATGAAGATTGGCAGACAGAGGTATTCTATTCATGGATACATTTTCCAGCAGCAAATGCTGTGACACGCGATTTCCACTACTACAAAGCAGAGGAACCTCCAGAGGAATACGTCCCTTTCGAGGACATTGAAATTCCACTAACTTACCAAGAGCATCAGCTCTGGTTTAATGGCACCCTAAAACATCAAAATCACGTCACCAGGCTCGGTCCACTAGGTAGACCAGGAGCCACATGGCAGGTTCTAGCCAGCTATACACCACATCATGACATTGGAGGAATGTCAGACAGAGAAATTTTAGTTCAGCTAAAACAATTAATCAAAATACATAGACAATTGGTCCAGTATGTCATGCGGACTTTAACAGTCCAACCAGCAATAACAATTCCACAGCACACCCCTCACCAGGGGAACACTAATAAAATTACACCAAAGACTATACAATCAGTCATTGGCAAACTACCAGCAAAACGGGAACAAATTTGGTTTTGGTTAGCTCAAAAAATTACTCAAATAGAGGCAGTATTTCCTGATACTACACCTCATGATAAACACAGAATTCTGACAATCTGTCTACAAATGGGGATCGCACCACATGTGGAGGACTGTGACACTAGGGGAACAGTCTTTGCTTCAATCTATACAAAAACACATGGTGTTCCGTCTATAGTGGTTATACCAGACGTACTAAGACAGATTCAAAATGAGTATGGTCCAGAGCCTGCTTTAAATCAAGGTATGAAATTAGTGAAAGACTTTAAGCAAGTCTCGGCTATATTACTAGCCAACATAAAAGGAGAAGCAGCATCTATGGTTATCCGCCAAAAACTAAAAGAAACAGATATAGCAGAACAACCTTTTGAACTTGCCAGTATAATTGACAAATCCTATGAAGAATTAGGTAGAGATAGTTTGGGTGGGAAACCACTAAAACCACAACTAACTGAAAATCCGGAAAAAACCTTTATTAAGAATAATCTCAATACTCCAAAAAAGAAGTGGGAGGGTAATAAACAAACAACTTCCAGAGAAAAACAGTTTCAGTCCAGAGGAAGGTCTCCTCAACGGAGAAATAGATCTCCAGGACGCGGGGACATGTCTCCGCAAAGGGAGCCCTCTGAAAAAAGGTACAACCTTAGAAATAGGGATAACTTAAGAAAACCTGACAGATATCAAGATAATGATACACGTCCCTCTCGATCTTTTCAGACTTCCTCACAGAAATCGGAAAGAAGAGGATGGTCAGAACATAAAGAAGAGCACGTCAAGTCCAAAGACAAGGAACCTGCTCATCAAAGTAAAAAATTACAATTTCCCAAAAAGAAGGTAGCTAGTATTAAAATAAAACATGCCGAGGATTCTGAGGACACAACTCAAAAACGGAGAATGTGCCCAGACAATGCTAGACAGCGCAGCAGAAGTGACCATAGCTCGCAAGATCCTGATGAATCTTCTGGAGACAGTGGACACGAATGAATACATTCAGGTGGAAACTGCAGACACCAGAGTTAGTGTACCCCATAGATTATATGAAATAACATTACGTATAGAGGGGGGTAAAACTAGGAAAATAAGAGGTCTCTTTTGGGAGAATTTATCTAAGGCTTCTAGCAGAAAAAGACTGGCCCCCAGAGTTTGTCAGGGAGTGCCCACATGGCAAAGAAATGATTATGCCTGACTTCTCAAATCACATTCCAATTCATAAAAAATACACATATGCTAGAAAATGGGCAGTGGCCCAAGCCCCTGCATTATATAAAAACCATGTAGGATGGGATGAGGACTCTCCTCATCATAAAATTCAGTTAAAAAATCTACCTACTGCACAGAGGCAGTATCCTGTTAAGCAAGAAGCTAAAAAACAAGTCAGAGAGATCTTAGATCAACTTAAATACCAGGGGGTGATTGAAACATGCACCTCACAAATGAACAATCCTTTGTTTCCAGTCTCCAAACCAGACGATTCATATCGTCTAGTTTTGGATTACAGACACCTAAACCTTGTTGCAAAACATTTGCTGTACAAAACTCACACAGTGCAGCACTGATGAATAACATTGTGCGCAAAAAATACAAAACGACATTAGATATTTCAAATGGTTTCTTCTGTCAAAACATTGCACCAGAAAGCAGGTATTTGACTGCTTTCTCCTGTATGGGGGCCCAAAAGCAATTTTTTGTCTCCTCCAGGGATTCAAGAACAGCCCAGGATTATTTTCAGCCAGGGTAACAGAATTACTACAAATGTATGATGATGAGGCATTATCTTATGTCGACGACATCTACCTTACAGACGATGACCTGGAGACACACTTGATAAGAGTGAGCACCATTATACTTGGGTTCGCATCTGAAGGGTATACATTGAACTTTAAAAAATCACGAATTGCCCACCTCACAGTGCTATTTTTAGGATATGAATTATCAAGTGAAGGCAAAAGCCTAGCAGACAACTTCTTAGAGAAGTGTGCAGTACTCCAAGCTCCAAAAACGCTGAAAAACCTACAATCAATTCTAGGTTTCCTGAATTTCGGAAGAACTTACATTCTAAACTATGCAGAGAGGGTTAAACCACTCTATGAATTAATAAAACCTGATTTCAAAGCAATTAATTGGACACAGAAACACACAACAATTTTACGATCAATACAAACAGACATGTTAACCAAAACAAAACTGCAAACACGCGTAAACGAACGCAACCTTGTAATCCGAGTCATCCCAGGAAGATGCGGATTCATGTACCTGACCTCTAATGAGGGAGAAACGGTACCAATAGCTTATAAATCACACTTTTACACACAAGCTGAAATGAAATTCAGTTCTACTGAAAAAATTCTGACTGCGGTCCAAACTGTAGTAGCAATAGAAAGAGCCCAAGCCCAAGGGAAGAGCATATCTGTTTTAACGGCAGTATCAGCCCTGGAGGCAGTAACAAGGCCGAGCATTCCAAATGCTATGGCATTAGATCCAAAAATGGATACAATGGGTTAATTCTCTTGCTGCGACAGACATGATACACACATTTGATCCAAAAATGAAAAAGCTAGAACACCTAGAATACGAACACGAATGTCCTCTGCCAATCGAAATTCTGCCTCTCGAACAATACACCTGTGTAATCTACACAGATGTATCTGCACAACACTACGTTGTGGACAAACAGGTTTACAATGTAGCATGCGCGATTGTTAAAGGTCTCTGGCACTTAGGTAAATTTAGACCAATGGTCACTAAAACTGAATCACTCAGAAACTGTACAGCTCAGCGAGCTGAACTACGAGCTTTAAAAATGGCGCTTGAAAATGCCGATCGCGAATTCCCCGCACTAATAGTGTACGATTCGTATTTCTGCGTCCATTCCTACAATAAATTAATGCAGAACTGGATTGAAAACGGTTACAAAGATGAGACAGGTGTCACAATAAAGCCTAAAAACTATGGGAACAAGTAGTTCTTTTACAGAAAGAACTACGAAAGACTCACGTGATACATACGCAGAGTCTTCGATGTGATGGCGTTCCCATTGCAGGGAATTCATTGGCTAACAGAGCCACAACGGCAGCGGATCAACGGGCTTCCGTAGCTACAAAAAAGCGTTCTAAAAAACAAATAGATGGAGAAACCATGCTGGCAGTAAATGCCTCATTAAAAGGCGACTATGCTGCATTACCTCTAAACTATCCACTCAACAATACATACATAATTGATGCGAACTCCGTTTCTTTTGCTCAAATCCCTGGAGTGGGGGACAAAGTAATTCCAAACACGAACCGGAGGGCTTACTTGATTCAAGAAGCACACATAGGAATGGGTCTGAGGCACCAAGAGATCTTGAAATCTCTAAAAGAATTACAATCACAATACTGGTGGCCGGAGATGAGCGTGCAAATTTATAACTTTGCAATAGATTGTCATGACTGCAACAGAGAGCGCAGTTGTGAACCGGACCATATACCAGCCCAGATACCTCTATTAAACAGCATTAGGCTATCTAAACGCAGTATTCCACAAGGAAAGAAGCGATCCCATAAATATTAAGACGAGATTCATTTGGATGTGGCCCCAGCGCTCGGCTGACGCCAGAACTGTTATAACACATAATCAACACAACATCATTATTTTCTGTCTTTAACCTTACAGATAAACAAATCTCTTTGGCACAAAGAGGGGCAGACTATACGGTGCTAAGCATTGAAAAAATTGAGAGATTACCATTGACAATCTCCGAAAGACGTGTCATTGAATGGATAATACATGGCACCATTACAATTCCGATAACAACTTTTCAGTTTCAATATTGCCAAAAGCACATACCAGCGGGCCAGTATGAAAAGTTGGGTAAAGGGTATATCAAGTCAACCTGGAATTTACCTTACACACATAGATGTTATAGTGAGGGGAAAAAGAGGTATTTCTTAGTGGTAACAACTGTAAAAATTCACTGAGCGGTACACTTCTGTGTAAAGGTATTAACTTGCATGGAGCCTGCGAAGGTTCATCAAATAACCTTTCATGCCATCTGCACGGCACCCCTGCTACACAAATAGAGCTTTTTTTCAGACAACTTTCCAATGGCAGTTACGTTATGTTAAGTGACAGCAGCTGTTGTGGCATGATGCCAGGAAGGGCCTATCTCGTCAGTGTTACATCCAGGGTCACTTGCTGTATGCAAGTATTGTATCCAAACAGCAAACCAGACAAGGAGGCAACAATATGGCCTTCTCTGAATATCTCTTCTATTCGAATTGATACTTTAAGCAGAATGAAGTCCATTCTTTTACAAACAACTGTGCCTTTAACCTCATCTAGAGAAACGTATGATCTGCAAGTGGCAAGGATTTGCCCTGTGCATTTCGTAGAAATGTTAAGTCAAATTTTGAACATGTCTGATACCAGTGGCATCACACATGTATTTAAGACAATTTTTCGGGACTGTTAGCACCCTTTGAAACAGTCCTGGGCATCTTCCCGAATTTCGTGCACTCTGTGTTTGGTGGCCTGCCTCTCATCTTGGGACTCGTAGCAGGAATCTTATTTTTGTTCCTTCTGCTCCGGTATGGCAAGTCAAGTCACAGACAAAACTCAGGCTACAATGGAAGAAACGATCCTAGCAATGCGCTACCGAGACCGGATTACTAAATTCCTCGGCTTGGCTCGGTTAAGAGATCTGAATACTACCTGGTTTCTTTCGTTCAGACCAATCTGGCAAGATTGCATCCTACCTGTTCTACGATGCCTGCTCTGTGAAGAAGAATGCGCGTTAGACGTCTGTCTCACACTCCCATCAGCAGTACCTATGGATGTCGATACTTTGCTTGGTTCAGTAACGGCTCATGTTGTCCCCAGCGGCTACCTATTCTGATGACGGCATTCGTTGAGACCTCACCATTAGGATTAGGTGGTGGTGAGGTACGAGATGAAAGCGGCACATAGGTACAATCTTCTGTGACCATTGCTGGTCTAGACACCGAAGACGGCAATGCATCTCACATATGCACTATTTCTACTTTTTCGGACATGGTCCAACTTTCACCTACTGTTGTAGACTAATTCTTTGCCAGCCTGTCTGAGTTAATGTTCTCTCCTAACAACGAGAATAACTTTTGAAAAAACGAGCACACAGCGTTCCCTGAGCTCTGAATTCGGCCTTAAGTTTTTGATAAGCAGAACTTCTAAAACAACTTTTGGAACTATTTTTGCCCTGGAAACAAAATTATTTTTTTCCGTTCCCGAAATATTTACCTTTCTGGCACATGTCACTCTGCTTAAAGTAGAACTATTCTTAAAGAACAAGATTTCTATTTTGAATAACTCTAGAGACAATATTATGACTTAGCCTCTAGCACATGTACAATCTTGTATAAATATGTGATGAAATGGTCTCGACCTTTTCTTCTGTATTAAGAGCCGTTTCATAAATGTAAATATTGTGATTCATGCAGTCAGCATTCCAATCTACAATATATGCATTATCTGAAAAAAAACGTACAGTATAATACTTATTTTTCGTGTATATACCATTTCAAAAGAATTTTATGTATTTTGGGGTGGGATGGAAAACACATGCATAGAAATGTTTCTGATTGCTTAGTATTTAGTAATGATGGACATTATACGTGGAGTGGGTGTTGTAAACGAATCTAAGACTCTAATTAAATATTCCCGATTTATGCCTTTATGTGGTTATATCAAATAATATCCTTATATAGGCATAAGAATCATACCCATATTAAGACATAGCCAATGCAGTCCAAATACGGCAAGGCTACTCCCATAGACTCATAGAAAGCACAACGTGTTCTTAAACAAACCAAGCCTCCAGCAGCCCGGGAATTCCCCCTGCTTCTGTATTGATTTGTCCTAGAACTTCTGAAGTCCTGAAAGAACTGCGAGTTCTTAGTGACGTCTTCTGTCCACCCTTACGTCAAACTCGGCACCTTCCAGGTATAAATATACCAGCATCTTCCCTAGCTAAACACACGGTGGTTTGGAGCAGATCAGCTATCTACTTGCCCGACGCCCTGCTGAAGCGAGTGCCGAAGGAAGCCGACCCTCCCATTGACGCACTGAGAGAGACGCTGCCTTTTCTCCTGCCGAGAAATCCAGCTCCAGTGTTTCCCTGTCACCCTTGCGGGTTGCTGGGATATCGAGTCCTGAGAAAGAGATACAAGACCTCCTTCATTCTATAACCAAGGTACGGAGCTGATTAGACCCTTAGAGAATTCTTTATTAGATTCTTGGCAGAAACTACCTTAACTAAAAACTATATCTCACTTACTCCTTCCCACGTACTAAGCTTAGGTTAGGTACACCGGGGTAGGCGTATCTTAGAAGCACCAGTTGAGTACATTTAGTACTTATTTTATCAGTGTATGTATTGTACCCATTTTAAACACCGTATGGCTTAGAAACCATACCATGCTTTTACAGTATTTTTACTGTACGCACTTTACTTTACGACAAGTATTGCAATTGTAGCAATTCACTTCTCTTGCATGAGAAAGAAGACTGTTCAAGAAATAACTTCTTTTATAGAAAACGCCCGTCTCTCTGTTTCTCTGCACTTCTGGTGAAACTAAGCATGCACGATTGACTGAGTAAAATAGCTATGTATTCTTTCCGCAACTCTGGAGGTATACTCCTTATTCTGGAGGGAGCAAAGTTGTCATGTTTATGCGGTTGTCGGAAACTAATCCCTTCTTGTGTACTCGAGAAAGTTTCTAGTGACCTCTGAGCTAGCTGGCATTCATAATTAAGTCTAACATATTCAATAGAGACCTAGTCGACCTAAGTCCTACGTCTAAACTATTGTTTATGTTATCCCAATGCGCAGAGCCTATTGGGAATATAGGAACTACACTACAATATACACCAATACTCACATATACTAGTTTAAAACATATGTAGTTACTCATAAAGACACTATTGAGACAGTCATTCACTCACTAACACACCCATACACACACTCATCCACCCATACATTCCTGCGCACATGCTGTCTTAAACACATACAAACAGTGAGTCACTCATTCATGCATTCATGCGCTAAGTAATACCCCCCTCCAAACCATAGAGACACTCATACTGATACTCAAAAAAAAACTAATAACCCATATAGACACTCATGTAGCTACTCACCAACCCATGCAGCCACTTATAGACAAAGTGAGACACTGATACAGATATTTATATATTTAAACATTACTCGCTAATACATGTATTCCCTAAGATACACTTAATAAGTCAGTTATGCAATCATTTTTACAAAAAACATCCATTTAGACACCTATTTACCCACTTATTCTTCCATCGACCTTTAGATATACATATATAAAAAATATTTATTTTTCAGAAAGACACACATTCACTGGATGATGTCATCAGTGATGTCATCAGGGATGTCATTTGAGATGTCATCAGTGATGTCATGAGTGATGTCACTGACCATGTCATGAGTGATGTAATATGTGACGTCATCAGCAGTGGATTGCGGGCGCGCGAGTTATAGTTAGCTGAACTAACTATAATGGGGAATTTCAAAGGTTTTGTATGAGTGAAATGTCCAGCTAACTATAACATGTGTGAAACATGTGTTTTTTTCAATGAATTTGCTAGGTTTTTTAAATGCTAATTCCTAACTATAACGTGTGTGAACCTATGTTTTTTTCAGTGAATATATATATATATATATATATATATATATATATATATATATATGTATATATAGATATAGCTATAGATATATATTTATATAATATATTCAGAGCTGCCTTGAGCAAATATATATCGTTAGAGAAATATAATGGCATACCTGTTTATATATTTATACATATATATATATATATATATATATATACATTACCTACTGGCGGTCGCCAGTAGGTATATATAGTTAGGATTTTTTCTCTATGGGTTTTTTGAAAATTCTATGTCTAATAACTTTGGCGTTTGTGGACGGAATTGGCTGAAATTTTCAGGAAAATGGCACATTTTGTTTCTGAGCAGTCCTTGAAAATTTGGGGGGGGTTCGTCCAGTGGGGGCCGAGAAAAAAGGGGGGTCCCAAAACGTGTTTTTAACATTGAGTTTTCCATAGGGCGGTTGGCCTCACTTTTAGCCCGAACGGCTGAATGGATTTGCACGAAACTTGGCAAAATTGTAGGGACTGGTAGCCCGATGTGCCTTTTGTAGGTCTCAATATATGTGCTCCAGTGGATTTTGAGAAATTAACGTTTAAAAAAAGATATATATCTGTAACAGCGGACCGGGCAGCGCTCTGGTTCGCGGACTTTTCGCGCAACGGAGCTTTGTGAAGCGAAGCTGATTGGTTCTCCGGCATCTGTCAACATTCCAAACAGTCCGTAGCGGCCACCATCTTGTCTCTCGGTAGGATCGAGAGACAAGAGGAGGCCGAAGCGAAGGGGCAAATGACCATAAGGGGGCATAGTACATTGTCGCTCACCCCCTAGGTTTGATGTGGAGGTTTTAAAAGGGCCCCGCGGGGCAAAAAAAATAAAAATAATAATAATCGAACAGCTGAATGGATTTGCACGAAACTTGGCAAAATTGTAGGGACTGGTAGCCCGATGTGCCTTTGCTAGATCTCAATATATGTGCTCCAGTGGATTTTGAGAAATTAACGTTCAAAAAAAGGTATATATCTGTAACAGCGCACCGCTTCGCGTACTTTTCGCGTTACGGAGCTTTGCGAAGCGAAGCTGATTGGCTCTCCGGTGTCTGTAAACATTCCAAACAGTCCGTAGCGGCCGCCATCTTGTCTCTCGGTAGGATCGAACAGCTGAATGGATTTGCACGAAACTTGGCAAAATTGTAGGGACTGGTAGCCCGATGTGCCTTTGCTAGGTCTCAATATATGTGCTTCAGTGCATTTTGAGAAATTAACGTTCAGAAACAAGATATATATCTGTAACAGCGCTCCGCTTCGCGGAGATAAAATTATATGTGTATTACCTAGCTGTTGCTAACACCAGTTAGCGACGGCTAGTAGAAGATAGCGACCATCTTGGGCCCCACTTTGCATGTAAGTGATATTTATCACTAATGACATGCAAAGTGGGCATGCCAAGATGTTAGCGACTGGAAACAGTCGCTAACATCGCTATCTCCTATTATCAACTTTTGGAAATATTCGAGATAAGGGCGAATATCTCTAAAAGCTACCACCTGCCCTGAGCAGTTCTTAGCCATGTTATCCAATGGGAAGTGGATAACATGGCTAAGAGCATTAGCTCGGTAATGCATGAATATCGCTGAGTTTTCAGCGATATTAATGCATTGCGGTCGTTTTTTATCGTATTTCCGATAAACCTTGATAATAGCAAGGTTTATCTGCGATAATTTCTGACGGTAAAAAAATCGTTGCTAAGCATCGTTAGGGATAAATATCGCTTAACTTTGGTAATATGCCCCAACGTCTGTTAACGTTCGATTCGAAGGAAATCAGGAAGTGTTGAAAAACATTGTGTGCGCCATCTTGTCTTTTTTCAAATGCCACACTTTTGTCGTGCACGGCAGCCATTTTAGATGCCTTGACCAGACCCACTCTGTGCACGCTGTCGATCCTTAGCATGGCTCCCCACCCTCGCAAACATCTCCCCCAGGCAGTGGTCACCCCCGCTCTCTGTCTTATGCATGGGTAATAAACCTCCCCCATCTGCGCTGCTGTTCCCTGAGAATCACACCCTGTGCCCGCCCGACACCTCCCTTTCGCCCTATTCACTACCGCACCCTCTGACACTCCTTTTCCTCTGTGTCCGATTGTCCAGGCTGGTCCTAGGGTATCAGCTAGCCCTGCAGATGTAGTTTATGGCCACAGCTGTAAAGAATCACCCCTCTTCAAAGGAGTTATAGTAGATCAAGGCCCACACTCGATGAGATTCGTCACAGCAGAAGCGTTGCTATTATCTGAAAACCATCCTGTATTGTGATTGGGGAGGGGACCGAGCCTGAAGCGGAAGATTCCAGGGATGACTGTTTGTACATCAAAGTTTTTACAATTATGTGTCACATTAAAAATATATAGCACTCCGACAAAGTAGTAAGATTATAAAACTTTAATAATTTATAAATATATACAAGAAAACAAAAATAGTAATAACATATAAACATTTTTAGGGAAAAACAACGAAGTAGCGGTCGGCTGTGCGAATAGTCCCAACGCAGCACAACGTCCAGATTTCCGGCGTGGGGCGTCGCGGGGGGTGGGTCATCAGTAGCAAACTGTTGTGCGAATAGTTCCAAGGCAGCAGAACGCGTTGAAATCTAGATGACACGAAAGTGATGTCTAGTAAGTTGCCACCCAGCAAATAACGGCATGGGGCGTCGCGGGGGGTGGGTCATCAGTAGCAAACTGTTGCGCGAATAGTTCCAAGGCAGCAGAACGATGGCACCAAGGTGATGTCCAGTAAGTTGCCGCACTGGTTTTGGTATCCTACAATGCTGCTCCGAATAACGGCGTGGAGCGCCCCGGGGGAGGCGGCGTGAACGGGCCTCTCCAGGTGGAGTGTCATCTGTTGTAGTGGGGCGCCCCTTTACCGTTTCAGTTGCCATTCCGTCCGTTTTTGGTCCACTGTGTCAAAAGCCGCAATTCAGCTGAGTTGCTCCCACTCTTGCGGTGCAGCGATAGGCGGCTGTCACAGGACTCTCAAAATGGCGGCAGGCTGTTTCCTTTTTGGGCCTGGTCCACTGAAATGGCCCTGGGACACCTTGGAAATCGGACGCTTGTCTGCTAGGTCTTGGACCTCATTCTCGAAAGCGTCCCCTCCGCCTTGAGAATTCATCAAAAGTTTTGGGGGCTCCGACTCCTGCAGGCTTCTGGTGGGGAGCGGCTGCCATGATTGCTCGCGGAATGACCACGACTGAGCTACGAGATGGTGGTGCTTTCATGCTGACGCCAGCTTCAGTCTGAAACATCCAGAAACAAGGTGGGGCTTTCATCGTTTGGGGAAAAAAAAAAGTTTTCATCCTATGAAAAGTGTTGTTTTTAGGTCACATGATCAAGCCTTCCATCATTAGGAAACCAAAAGTAAAATGAACCAATGAAAAGTTTTATAAACAAGTCACATGACCTGTTATGCGGCATAGGGTGTAAAATTAGGAGAAAATACGTTGGCACGTGAGGCGGCGTCAGTAGCGGACCGATGTGCGAATAGGCCGAAGGCAACACAACGCGCCAAGATCTGGATGGCACCGAGGTGGTGTCCAGCAAGTTGCAGCACTGGTGTGGCCATCCTACAATGCTGAAAGTCGGCGTGGGGCGCCCCGTTGGCCTGTGAGTTTGCGTCAGTAGCGGACCGATGTGCGAATAGGCCGAAGGCAGCACAACGCACCAAGATCCGGATGGCACCGAGGTGGTGTCTAGTAAGTTGTCGCACTGGTGTGGCCATCCAACAATGCTGAAAGTCGGCGTGGGGCGCCCCGTTGGCCTGTGAGTTTGCATCAGTAGCGGACCGATGTGCGAATAGGCCGAAGGCAGCACAACGCGCCAAGATCCGGATGGCACCGAGGTGGTGTCTAGTAAGTTGCCGCACTGGTGTGGCCATCCTACAATGCTGAAAGTCGGCGTGGGGCGCCCCGTTGGCCTGTGAGTTTGCGTCAGTAGCGGACCGATGTGCGAATAGGTCGAAGGCAGCACAACGCGCCAAGATCCGGATGGCACCGAGGTGGTGTCTAGTAAGTTGTCGCACTTCTGTGGCCATCCTACAATGTTGAAAGTCGGCGTGGGGCGCCCCGTTGGCCTGTGAGATGGCGTCAGTAGCGGACCGATGTGCGAATGGGGCCAAAGGCAGCGCAACAATATTTTCTGATTTGAAGACACCACAAGGCGCTGAGATGCCAAGATCCGGATGGCACCGAGGTGGTGTCTAGCAAGTTGTGGCACTGGTGTGGCCATCCTACAATGGTAAAAGTCGGCGTGGGGCGCCCTGTTGGCCTGTGAGATGGTGTCAGTAGCGGACTGATGTGTGAATGGGGCCAAAGGCAGCGCAACAATATTTTCTACTATATTTTCGGAGTAGAAGACACCACAAGGCGCTGAGATGCCAAGATCCGGATGGCACCGAGGTGATGTGTAAGTTGCGGACGGATGTGCGAATGGGGCCAAAGGCAGCTCAACAATATTTTCTGAAGAGAATACACCACAAGGCGCTGAGATGCCAAGATCCGGATGGCACCGAGGTGATGTCTAAGTTGCGGACCGATGTGCGAATGGGGCCAAAGGTAGCGTAACAAGATTTTCTGTATGGAAGATACCACTAGGCGTTGAGATGCCAAGATTCGGATGGCACCGAGGTGATGTCTAGGAAGTTGTGCCACTGGTGTGGCCATCGTACAATGGTAAAAGTCGGCGTGGGGCGCCCTATTGGCCTGTGAGATGGTGTCAGTAGCGGACTGATGTGCGAATGGGGCCAAAGGCAGCGCAACAATATTTTCTGACTGACACCACAAGGCGCTGAGATGCCAAGATCCGGATGGCATCGAGGTGATGTCTAAGTTGCGGACTGATGTGCGAATGGGGCCAAAGGCAGCGTAACAATATTTTCTGTATGGAAGATACCACTAGGCGTTGAGATGCCAAGATTCGGATGGCACCGAGGTGATGTCTAGCAAGTTGGTGTGGTCATCCTACAATGCTGAAACTCGGCGTGGGTCACCCCATTAGCCTGTGAGATGGCGTCAGTAGCGGACCGATGTGCGAATAGGCCGAAGGCAGCACAACGCGCCAAGATCCGGATGTCACCGTGGTGGTTTCATAGTTGAGAGGCACTTCATCTGCAGTGGGGCGCCGAGATCCGGATGGCACCGAGGTGATGTCTAGCAAGTTGCTGTACTTGTGTGGTCATCCTACAATGCTGAAACTCGGCGTGGGTCGCCCCATTAGCCTGTGAGATAGCTGTTCTTTGGATTTGGGCCTGGTCCACTAAAATGGCCCTGGGACACCTAAGAACTCGAACGCTCGATTTTTTTTTCCTTTCCTGTACATGCAAAAAAAGGTAAATGCCCGGTATGTTACACGCTTCATCTGCCACGATGAACTCTCCAGAGGAACCGAAAAAATATATAGTTGTGGTAACTATACCATGCATCGTCATATGGAGAGGTGGCACCAATTAATTATAGTGCTGCATAAAAGAGAGATTTGGAGGAGAACCCCTGACCTGCTAGTACATTCATCAAAGAAGTGGCACTGAGAGCTTCAGAGGCAAGGGAAACGGTCCCAAATATTTAGAAGAACTTTGGAAAGATTAAAATGACATGTTTAGATTGTGGTAAATTAATTTCATGTGGGCAGATGAGTGTTACTCTAATAAATACAGCATATGAACATCATCATAGTCGATGGTTGGTAGAGACATTTTGACTATATCCTGGACCTGCCCGTCCTCGCCCAAAATGGCGCCGGAATAAATGGGACTCGTAACTCCTTGTTGTGTACTGGTTGCAGAACCTTGAAATCACGAGATACGTATGCAGTTTTGAAGCACATGGCGGGCGGGGACGAGAATTGATTGAATATTTCGACATCCCTATTGATATTAAGTTCTGATGTGTTATTGATTACTGTACTGTTGAAAATTCGAATTAACGTCACCCATGGTACTTGCCCGCAAATGTATATCTAGATAATTTTATTGTAACTGGCCCTGTCGTATTTTAATTATAAAATGTACGTCCACCGATTCCGTAACTGTTAGACACCTTAGTTTTTGCAACCTAATGGCCCGCCCGTTACGTTCCTCTACAGTGTAAATGTCTATTCATCATATACGATTACAGTTTGCTCCGTGGCAGGCCCACGTGGTTATAGGCTCGTATTTGTATAATGAAATTTTCACAATAAAGGTTTTTAAAAGAAAACATGGTAGTAGTGTATACATTGGTAAAGTTTTTAATAATAGTCACTGTTTTAGAATCATTAAAAGGCAAGTGAAATAAAGCAGACCAATTACATGAAGGGTAAAAGGTATAATACGAAGGAACGCAGTAAAGATAAATGGTCAAGGGCTGTTGTGTTTTCTATTCCTGCAACATAAAGTGATCGATAAGAATCTCATATTCAGGCGTATCGGCGACTAAGACAGCAGGTCGACCCTCTTTTGCTCAACGGCTCCGTCATGGGACGAAGAAACGCTCTTTTTCTCGAAAAAAGAATATATTTTACTTGCAGGACAGTTGTAAAATTTCCGGGAAAGTACATTAGCCTGGAACATTATAACATATATTTAAGAGAAAATAATGTTCGGAAGTAATTAAAAGCGTAATTTTTAGGTGATATGACCAAGGCTTTCATCATTAGAATAAGAAAAGTAAAATGAACCAATGAAAAGTTTTATTAACAAGTCACATGACTTGTTATGCTTACGTTACGCGCTGCGCGCCCCGGATGACTTCCGGATGCGCTAACGCGGCGCGTCATATGACGCATTACGCGACAACGCAGGTCCAGAATATAGTCAAAATGTCTCCACCAACCAGCGGTCGAAACACAACCCCTTTCAGCAGGCTAAATAGTTCTGTTAAATGACAACAGAAAGGACAGGCAACAAGAACCATCAGTCAAAGAGGGGAGGGCTAGTTCTTCTCTACCGGGTTACATTGGGGCGCTACCGGAACTGATCGAATTGGTAGTCTACAGTGTTTCTGGATGTTTCAGACCGAAGCTGGGGTTAGCATGAGAGCAGCACCATTTCGTAGCTCCGTTGTGGCCATTCCGCAACCAATCATGGCAGCCGCTCTTTATCGTTATTTTGGGCGGGGTGGGTGGCGGAGCCGAGCTGTTTTGCAGCCATCATTGTGTGGAGTTCAGTTCATCTCACTAGTTTTGTATTTGTCATGAGGGGTTGTTCCTAATGTTTCTATTTTAGCGAGGTCAAAAAGAGATCCCATTAGTGGCCTACTGATTTTGCTCGATTCCTTTTCTTTTTTTTTACACGATTTTTCGTTATCTGCAAAGACTAAACAGAGTATTGCGACTCTGTGTTTGTTTGTAAATAGAGAATGAACCAAAGAGAACTAATTCTAAAACAGTAAATACTTGGATAACAATCAATCAAATGGAGAGAGAAGCAGGCACGACGGATTACAACGGGGGCAAAGGCCTGCGTTAACTACCTTTCACTATCTGCAAAGAGAGAGTACTCCTAATAGAAATGAGGTGGGGGGGCACCATTCAAAGCAGATCAGTGTGCATAAACACGAAAATGTTTTCACTTACCACGTACTTGACATTCGACAGCTTATGATATTTGCTATTAAAAAACCATTGAAATTCACTGAAAAAACCATAGGTTATAGACCATATATAGTTAGGAATTAGCATTTACAAAACCTTGAAAATTCACTGAAAAAACCATAGGTTATACACCATATATAGTTAGGAATTAGCATTTAAAAAACCTTATTTTACTCACACAAAACCATTGAAATTCCATATATAGTTAGTTGCACTAACTATATATCGCGCACCCGCAATCCACTGCTGATCATGTCACATATTACATCATTCATGACATGGTCAGTGACATCACTGATGACATCACTGATGACATCTCAAATGACATCACTGATGAGATCACTGATGACATCTCATTTGACATCAATGACCACATCACTGATGATATCATTCATGTGACAATACAATGCATCTCCTAACGTTTTAATATAACCTCTGTTTCACCCAGTGTTAAATACAGAGTATAATTTTTGAAACCATTGACACACCAATACTAGTTACTACATACGTACTCACTGATTCCTACGTCTACACACACATTCACTCATTCACCCATACAATCATTCATACATACAATCACTCATCTTTACAACACTATCATATGCACTCATACACCTATACAGACACTTACACTCTGCCACTCATCCATGGAGTTACTCACACACCTAGACAGTCCTGTAAAGAATCAATCACACTTCCATTTTCTTGTCTATACAGTTAAACATAGAGCACCTTACATTTTCAAACATATACTAACACATACTTACTTTCTTATACAATCATTGATACAAGTACACATTGATCTGCACAGAGTCACACACCTCCCAGCCAGCCACACACACACTCAGTCTCCTATACAAATACTTGGACAATCAATCAATAACCCATATAGTTAATCATATAGCTACTGATCAACACATGCAGCAGTTTACAGAACAACAGACATAATGATGCACAAATTAAGACAGTTTACTCACTAACCCATGCACTCAGTGAGACACATTTAATCACTCACTCATACATTCAGTCATGCACCTACTAAATCCTTCGTCCAGACACTTATACATCTACTCATTCTTCAATATGTAAAACATATTTAAACTTTACAGAAACACACAGTCACTGGATGATGTCATCAGTGATCTCATCAGTGATGTCATTTGAGATGTCATCAGTGATGTCATCAGTGATGTCACTGACCATGTCATGAATGATGTAATATGTGACATGATCAGCAGTGGATTGCGGGTGCGCGATATATAGTTAGTGCAACTAACTATATATGGAATTTCAATGGTTTTGTGTGAGTAAAATAAGGTTTTTTAAATGCTAATTCCTAACTATATATGGTGTATAACCTATGGTTTTTTCAGTGAATATATATATATATAGATGTAAATATCATTATTTTTAAAACAGTTCATTACATTTATCAGTTGCATTATTTTAGTATTATTATTAATGTTAACTTATTTCAATATTTGTATCAATTTTATTTTAAATCCTAATTTTCTAATCAATGATTTTGAACATTCATTTTAAAATATATTTTTGTTTACTATTAAATAGTTAGAAATTAATTTATGTTTGGTTTAAATCATCTTTCTTCTTTAACAATATCCTTTAGATGATTAATCCATATTCAAATCAGGTATCTAAATAAATATATATGTATATATTTATGTATATACATATATACATTTAAACATGAATTCATAGATAGATAGATGGATGGATAGATGAATAGATAGATAGATTGATAGATAGATAGATAGATAGATAGATAGATAGAAAGATAGATAGATAGATAGATAGATTTTATCATTCGTTCATTTACTTACCAGAGATCTAAAAGGCCCTTTATGAAAAAGGCAGGAATCTTTCCCATGCTTTGAATAGTAAAATTGTTTCCTCTTGAACTCAAATGCCTGTGTCAAGAGAGAATAATATTATATACAGAAGATCCTGTCTTTATGCGTGCTTATGTTACACTTAATAGAAAATAACATTACAGTTTGGGCATGGGTTTTATAGTTTTGAATCAGGTAGGTAGCGCAGGCAATAAAAATCCAATGACCAATTAAGGCTGTGGACGAGTGGGGTAGCTTGCTTTTCCTAGCCATGTTTGTTGGTTTGATGAGCCACGCAGAGGAAGTATGTAGTAAAGGTGAGTGGAGCACAGCCCATTGGTGAATGATTCACAATCATAAGAAATGGATTTCCAGGAATACGAGGTCAGGCATGGCACAGGCAAATGGCAAATGGGATAGCTACAATCACTACAGATGTGTAGCACGTTGTAAAAGGAATAATAACAACGTGTGCATTTAGAACTACTTTAAATAACCTGTCATCAGATAAGCCAAGAGAAGAACAAGTTCAACAAGAAACTGTGATTACAAATGAGCGAACCTGACAGTAACAGCCTCCCAGAACGTCTGAGGCCTGGAACCCTTGTTTATCAGTTACAACCTAATTGTCCATGTGTTCTGTCATACTCTGCAAAAGTGAGTGACCCACATCTGAAGAAGAATAAAACCCAAAATTCAGATGTGTGCAGATGTGTGAACCCCATCCCACCTGAGAATATTTACATGATATTTAATGCCTCAGGCTAGTCTATGTTGGATATGTTGAAGTTCACAAAATAGCCGAAATCGCAGCCTGACCGTCAACGATTTTAACAGTTTGTAACATATTTAAAATATGATATCAAGCTTTGGAATTCCTGAAATATTTAAAAGCAGGCCAGCAGTGTTTTTTTTCAGTCGCCTCCCCCACCGCGTTCTCTCAGTGGGCCTGGGTCACAAAGATTTTGTTGTTGGTGGGTGGGACTTGCTTTAGTCGTTCTGGTTTGCGAGTGAATTCAATGACTACGTCAAGAGTACTACAAGAGTACTAGGAGTACTGCAAGTGTAGGCTGTGGCAAGATCTTTATGATATTTATGAACCTGTCCCTTCATCCTTAGCTATGTACATGTATAGTAAAAAGCTAGCCACAAAGCAATGGAGCACTGTAAAAGAGGGGCAAGAAGGTAAGGGCGAACAAAGCATGGCAAGGAGAAGAAATGAAAGAAGGGTGCAGTAACAGAATGCTTGACGAGGACATCAGAGTAGGGTATGAGATCTGGGAGGGTTCTTTCACGAGGCTCTGGTAACTTGGCTGTTTTAAGTTCCATTTTCCTCTGAAAATTGAAAAATCTCTTGTGCTTGGTACCAACAACTCACATCCTTTTTTGTCATGGAGATATTTTGGTACTCAAAATGGAAGCAGTTTGACTTTCAAACAAGTCGAATGATTTAAAAAATGGTAGGCATGGACGTGACTTTCGCTCCCAAAAGCAAACTCAAGCTTTGGTTGCAATACACTTGTATCCATTATACGTCATATTTAATAAACAAAGGACAGGGCAACTCCACTCACCTCAGCAGAGGTAGAATGGAATTAGGTGTTAGGCCAGCTTTACATGCACATCGTAAGTGGGGAAACGGGTCATAGATGCTTGACGCTCACTTACGTTAGGTCCCCTCCCAATACAACAATCTACAACAAAGTGTGCTTCTCTGTTTTGCCTGTGTGTTGCTGAAACACCACGACGGCCAAAGCAAAGGCACAAGCAAACGCAATGGTGTGCTCTGTACCGGACCTACTGCATTTCTAATTGTGCTAACTTCACATTACAGGAAACTTGGACTGTGGACTGTGTTAATTTCATGTGCAGCGACTATGCAGACATTGACACGTCGTCTCTTTAAATCTGTGTTAGTTACATAATGCACAATCAGAACGTGATGTATATAATTCACTTTTATGAAACATAACACAACCGTTTTATAGTGCTTCGTATATATTTTATACCTTTCAATTAAATGATTCCTAACATACTATATTGCATCAGTTTTACTCCAAACAATGGATTAAAATCATATATGGGATCTCAACAAAGTATCATATTTTCTGACAAAGATATATCCTTAGATTTCTGAAAGGCTATGTTAGCATTAGTATTTTGCAAGGAAATGCAGTTACCATGATTATTCGGCAACAACTTATAGGAAAAAACTTCAGAGAACTATTTAAGTGCAGTGCTTTGAGGGTGTTCATTTGACCTTCAGTGACAATGCTTAAGCCTTGCAAATTGATTAATAGATATACAATATGAAATCATTTTTCATACAATGTTTTAATGTTTGCTAAGTGCTGGTGCAGTATGTAAACAGAGTATTTGGCATTTTTATTAGGCTGCGGAACTCAGTCATTTCCTTTGCAACAACATCTCATAAACTATTTTGACAGTCTAATAAACTATAAAAAGCTGTGGTAAAAACTGGCTCTGAATGTTATAACCGAACAAAATGGAAAGAGCAAGAGAAAACATCTATCACTGGGATTATTATCACTGTTGCCATAGCAACCCGGTTGCAATGGCAATATCTCCATGGTTCTGCTGTTTGTTATCATCTTTCTTGATTTTACATCATTGAAATTGTAGTAATTACACTCTGTCTGATGAAAAATTCATGCTGTCATGGCAACTAAGTCAAATATTCTTAATCATTTCACCTCGTCAATCTAAAATGTAATTGTTTGTCAGTAAAATAGGTTATACAGAAGGTTTCTATGGAGTTATGATTGCCTTGAGTGTTTTGCGAAAATTGTGCTTTTACATTCAAGACCCTAAGCTCAGCTAATAGATAATGATGGTAAACAATGAGTCATTATAATAACTAACCAGTATGCATTAATTGAAGAGTTACTGTTTTCGTATCGGTAGAATTATAACATGGAAGAGAAAGTGAATCAGAATATACCATAATAATCGTTTCATATGCATTCTCGGTAGATTGCTCTGCCTATGTGAATTTAGATTTTGCTCACTCATTGCCTGTGTCTACAAAAGGGCATTTGGAGGTTACAACATACATTTTCTGTGATTCGATTGTTCATTTCCGTGTGGGAAAGATGGAAAGCATATCATCAATCTCTTATTTACTGTAGATACATAAACATATTTTAGCAGTAGACAGGGTTCGACAGTGCGAGCATACAGATGAATATCCGCAGTAACAGAGCTTAAAATCCGGGATCACCACGCACAGCTTTTGTGAACACAGATTCTGCCGGTGTCAGTTGCCCTACTTCCAGTAGGCAAAATTAGCAATGTCAAAACGGGTAATTTTCACAGTTAATCCAGGGGACCTAGCTTGATTTGAATTACCAGCTCGCAAAACATTAGCTAAGAGTCACACCGCAGGCGGTGGCTCTATTTTGTTCAAATGGCGACTGAAAATCTCCTTGCAGTGTGTACCGAATGGAGGGGCGGCACATTCTTGGGTTGCCGAGCAGTCGCTGTTTTTGTACAGCTTCTGGTGTGCGGCCTGTGAATATGTGTGCGCTGGGCTGATGCACTAGTCTGGCACAGTGCAAAACTAGCCATTCAGAAGGGTTATCACATCCAGCCTCGTTAGTGCAAATGAGGCATTGTACCTAAATAGCTGCAAATTTAGGAATGGAGGCCGGTGAAAAATACCGCGTCTCCATCCCTGCGTCCACAATTGCTGACTGTTAATCAAAACATAACATTTGGACAAGCAAAGGGCATTGCGGGGATCAGGCGTGCCCCCTCCCCCAAAGAATGCCTACAGATGCCATTCACACAATGGAGGCTGTTCATCAAGGAGATCATCCACTTTACAACTGAATACCACCTTCTTCCAGGTGATAGTACACACTCAATGACATGTCATCGTAATCAGTACTGCAAACAATTGAAACTTTCCACTGTGAATGACCAAGAAGTGGGAACGTCTAATAAATGCTTCTTTCCCAAATAATTTTTAATGCATTGCAAAATGTATATTGGGAGTCGCAACGAATTAGTGACTTGCAATCTACCCTTGATACATTGTGACTGTTTTGTGGTTGCTAAGCATGCTATTTTGCCTAATTGCAGGATTTATGATGCAAAACCCTATAGTACATTGGGTTTAGATTTCTAAACAAGCCACAACTAATGGTTAGCAATGAATAAATAATTTCGCTCTTGTTCCAAATGCAACAGGAATGTTGGGACTTGGGGCAAACTTTGTTGGCAACTGATCTCAATATTTCACGTTGTGTAGTAATTCCACACATTAATTATTAATCATGCCATTTCGGCTACCTATAGCTGAAGAAATTTGCACATGTAAGTGATTTGGAAAAGAGGGAAAATATTGGTACAGGGAAGAGAATTTGGAAAAGAGAGAAATGTGCAGATTTGTATGGGATAATTTATATTCTGATTGTGGATACTTTGATCCAGAGTAGAACTGAACAATCCTATAATGGGTGTCAAAAATAGTTTCAAGCAATTCTGGCTCAGGCAGTCCAAAGTAAATATGATTTATTCACTTCTTCATCAAGACAATAAGTCAATATATTCCAAAAACATTAAGGGTACAACATCTCACCACCTTCTAGGTCACTAATTATAGTGTGTACAATATTTCTTAGATGTTAACTTGTTGTAAAAATACCTACCCATGGCTGATATATACATTATGAAATGTCAATATTAGAGTATCCTATCTAATTATTGTTACAAGTTCAAGTTATCCTCCATGGGGGACCCGTATCAATCCTTTAACCCTTATAGAGTTCATATACATTATATTGGCAGATAAACCATATTCAGTAGTCTTTTGAAAGAAAAATATTATGATAATATTGAAAGGCGTCTCAGCTCATGTGCCTCATTTCCCTCACTTTGGGTGCTGTTTAAGAAGTCCATTCATTTACATTCACATCTCTCCAGGAGTACTTTAATATTACCACCTCGGCTGTCTGTAGCTACCACCCCCACAACATGCCACTATATTTCATCCTCAGTGTGTCGAAGTTCTGTGAAGTGATGTACCAATTGCTCACCTTCCACTATGCATCTGATTCTGCTGAGGTGTTCCACTATTAGTTGCTTGACCATTTGGGTGGTTTGGCCTACAGACGCCAACATGCACGGACATTTGATGACATAAATCACATTCTGAGTATTACAATTTCAGAAGGACCATAATTTGAATGTTCTGTCACCTATTTCAAGTGTGTTCCGTTGCATGTAAATCTACATGACAAGCATCCACCACATTTGTAGTGAGCTGTGACTTCAGGTAATCCCCATATACTTCTTATATGACATTTCTTTTGGGGGTCTTTGAGTGCTCTCAGAATATGATCCTTAATATTTGTATTTGTCTTGTAAACAAATATTGGTCTCACTCTGCATGGTTCTTCATCTTGTGGTCAATTACTTGTAATGATTTTCTTCACTTTGTTACTGAGAAGGTACTCACCATCACAATTTTATCATCTGCAAGCACCCTTACTCTTGGTGTCAATAAGTGTTCCCTTGGCAAAACCAGGCTATTGTTATTGCCCCAAAAATAATCTTCTTCGGATAAACTTTCTCTAGAATTTAGTTTTTCAGAAGTTCTGCCTCTTGGGGGAAGTCTTTCTTGAATATGCAACTCCTGCATAAAAATTGGTCATATGGTAGATTTTCTCTCAAAGCTTTTGGATGGTGGCTATTGTAATTAAGAAGGGAATTTGTGTCAGTGGGTTTCTTGTATAGTGTGGAATATAAAGTGCCCCCTTCGATGTCTGGACAAAAAGCCCAGATAATTAGATTTAGTGTGATTGTGATTGGCCGTGAAGTGTCAGTTAGGGCTAAGATTGTTTAACCAACCTACGAAGTGACTTCATTCTTCCTCACTGTCATGCCAAATCAAGAAAACTTTATCAATGTAGAGTTTCCACTCCCTAATCTTTGAATGGAAGGGATTGGTGTGATTGCATGTTACCTATTCTTCATACTTGCTCACAAACCAATTCGCTATGTCTTGGGAAAAGTCTGCGCCCATCAGAAATTCCATCCTTTGTGTGTAAAATTCATCCTTAAACATAAAATAGTTATGTTTAAATGCCACACCACTAGGGGCTATGATAGATTATATAATGTTTTATCTTTATCTGCCTTTTTTTATACACTCATGTTCTACCTCCATTGCCTCCTCCTGAGGGATATTAGTGTAGAGGGATTCTATGTCCAAGACTAGGATATCAGTGCCTAGTTCAGAATTCAGTCCTTCTGTATCAATGATAGATTGCATACTGTCCCGTACATAAGATGATAACTTGGGGACTTTATCTTTGAGGTATAAGTCAACAAATGTACAAATAGGTTCCAGCACTGAACCACATCCCAACACAATTGGTCGACCTGGTGGGTGTGTAAGATCACTGTTTGTTATGTTATGTTATGTTAAAAACGCTTATATAGCGCATGGCTACCCCAGCAACAGGGCGTCCCAGCGCTTGCGGACAGTTTGAAAAAAAAACAACTAGGCCCCAGGAGAGAGCATGTGGCAATACTTCGAAACCCTAACTTGTATTCTAGGCAGGATGTAAATAATTGGTTTAGGAGGGTTTGGTTTGTTTTAATATGCTATTTCACTCTCGTCAATCATGCCGTCTCTTTGGGATTTGACTGTAATCAACTGGATCTCCTCCCAGAGCTTTCTCAGAGGATCCATCAGAACCTTCTAGTAATGCCTTTTGCCTATTACATGTCCATACACTTCATATCAATATCCTGTGTATCCTGTATAATGATAGAACTCCCTTTATTGGCCGGTTTGATGATATCTCAGTACTGGTCGATAGGATTTAAGAGCTTCTTTCTCACTCTTAGAAATGTTATATGGCATGAATCTTTTTTGTTTTTCTTGCTCTTTTACCCGTCTCAGGCCCATGTTCTCAAATGCAAAAATCTCAGGACTTATAAAATATTAGAAGGAACAAATTGGGATGGAAAGGCTTGGTCTATTCTCTTGTTAGACTCTGTCTGTTGTCTATCCTTGAAAGAAATTTTCAATCTAAGGTTTCTGAAAAAAATAACACAATTCACATCTAAATCTGAGAAAGCCTGGTGCCTCTGTAATTACAAAGTCCTTTGATGAACATATTTGGACAAATTAAAGATGGGGCACTACATATATCCTGAGGCATTCTTCTCCTTTGGTGTCAGTGTATTCAGGGTGTCTACAATCTGTGTGTCTGATTCCTTGTTTGTCTCTCCCCTGGTTGGTAATTTTTACCCACCATCCTCCCCCACAATCTCTGCCCCTTCCTCTCGGTCTCACTCTTCTTTGTCCCTGTTCTAGAAAATGGCGTGGTGTACCTGTATGGTCTACTGGATGACTTGAGATAGGACCTGTCTCTTGATCATTTAAATTAACTGATGTATTTGAAAAGGTGACTCTTTTCTGTGTGGGCTGGTCACTAGGTGATATACAGAAATCAGATCTCATGTTGGGATACACTGTTTTGTTAATTAATCTATTTATATCTGTGAACATTATCGATTTTTTACCTATTTGTATTGAATGAAATTCAGCTATTGTTTTTTGCAAAGAGATAAGTACTGCTTTGGCATTTTCTATGGCACCACTTGGGGAACGCCTTACCGTTGCAGCTGCGTGACTTAAATGACCTCCTGACGTTTAGGAAAACCATTAAGACCCATATTTTTCTTTTGACTGGAACTTCTGTTTCTGTTATGTTAGGGCCGCCGCACTGTGCTTGCGACAGCTCCCTTCCTACAGTTTGAATAGCGCCGGGATGCCCCTTAGCTGGGGCAGCTGAGCGCTATATAAAAATATGTAAAAATATGTAACATTGTTCTGTTCTTATCTTCAGGATCACGTATTGGTTGTTGAAGAATATTTGATTACTCAAGTACAGTGTCTATCCCAAGCACCATCTAGTGCCAGGAATACTTATTACCTGTATATAGCTGAAGTTTTTCTTGAATTTCTCATTATGTGTGAAGATAATGGGTATATTCTATACTTAAAGTCCCAGCGGAATTATATCAGCTTTAAAATATTCAAGAAGTAGTTTACCATGCAGTTCTTGTCTATCAACTTTTTTCTTCAATTTCTCTAATTCATCCACATCAGCTCGATTACTTGGATGTGAAGTAGTAGTTGAGATGAGTAAGGATGCACCTCCTACGATTTCAGCTATATAATCATCACTATATGACAGAGCTTTTTTTGCCATATTACCCACTGTCTAATTTTGGTCAAAGTTGATTTAGTTCAACTGTCCTTCCAGACATTTCTCTGCACATAACGTATAAATAAAAACAAGGGCAACCCTATATGCCCACAGGGACTAGGGAAACTCTATAATGTGCGCATAGTTGTCCTATGAGACTCTTTCACAATTAGATACCCTGTAATAATTCAAAGGAATCTATTAGTTAATATCTTGGAAATTTCGACAATACATCAAAAGTGTTTGTGTTAATAGAGTAAAAAAGGAGTAACAATCAAAAATGACAGATTTTTGGTAAAATGTGTATACATATTATCAAATATATACATTATAATTTTACTTGCAGTTATACATGAAAAGATGAACCAAGTGCAGACAACGCAGTGCTTCAATGTGAAAATACCCAAACAATTGTAAAACTATTTTTTACACAAAGACACAAAACTTTTTCCTGACACTATTTTTACTTACAACGTCAAAAATGCATCTCTCCTGCTCACCTTATTGAATTTTTGTCATCTTGTATAATGTTTAACCCAATTTTTCTAATTTAGTTTGTGATTTTTGTTGGTTGCATTCTGAACTTATTACTGTTTTGTTACTGCAGAAGTACTTTACACAGTGATCTAGGATAAACATGGCTGCTCTGTTTAATAGCTACCTGGGAGTTAAGCTCAGGTTATTTAGTATCTTTAAAGGTTCACCCTGACATGAGTTGTTATTATTCCTTGAGCTGGACAGCCGCCCACCTCAAATAATAATCCAATTTCCTACCCTGTGGTGCTGATGGCAGTGTCACAGTGCATAAGAGTCCAAATGCCAGCGAAGTAGGATCCAAAAAGGCAACAATCCTGGTCATTTTGCGGCAATAGCGGACGTGTTTCACTTTGCTTCACACACATACCATTAATTTTTGTTTTTAGAAAGTTATTTTCTCTTTTTTTTAACATAAATTATTATGTTATGAGCTGAGAATGACCTTAGGCCAAGTGGCAGGGGACTGGCTCCAAAGGCATTTATTGTGCGTAGTGGGAAACCTGTGGATGGCCAAAAGTCAGGCTTTGGGTATATTACCTGTGCTGATACAGGTGCCACTGGCCAAGCTCCATATGGTGTTCAGCTATTAAGAGCATACTCTGAGTGAAGGGCCTGCACCACAATCGGTGCCACATTGCATTTGATCACAATTAGTAAGCTCTGGGAGTGCAACATGTAATCATTCTGAGCTCATCGCCATCCCTTGTGCCAGTAAATGTCTGTGCTCCATGCAGATCTGGACTCCCATTCATATGGAGATGATGTTAGTCTGTGAAATTTACATTTTTTTCTGTAAAATACAAATATTAATGAGTGGAATGCTTATTCCAGAGAATTCGTTTTTAAGCATGACAGTGAATTGCTTGAAATGCCTCATTATGATCTTTGTAGAGAGTTAACTTAACAAATACAGCTTTTTTTAATTTTTGATGTGTCATAATTTTTTTTATTGGAGATAAAGGATAGGCAATTTCAAATGATACAAAACAATAAAGTAAATATAAATTAGTATGTGACAAATAATAAACATCTGTATTATATTACAGAAGAGGAAAAGAGGAGGAAAAAGAAAAGGAAAAAGGAGAAGGGAAAAAGCTATATCTAGGGAGCAAAAGAAAAGAGAATTAGAATTTCAGGAAACGCGAAGAAAGGGGGTCCGCACCTGATGGAATATTTGTTCTTGGTCTTGCATCCTATAAATTACCTGTTCATAGGATGCTGTCTGTATCATCGCAACCATCCAGTCCTCTTTGGAGGGAGGGCAAGGTGATTGCCACAGTCTTAAAACACATAGCTTAGCAGTAGAAAGTGCAGTGAGTAAGAGTCGAGTCTGAGGTCGTGAAATAGTAGGAAAACTTCTAAAGTCATGTAGAAAAATAGTGGCAAGTGTGAAAGGTAGTGAAATATAGCTTTTTCTTAATATAGTTCATGTTTTCATATTATGTTCCACATAACTCTGCTCTACATCACTTACATTCTTTCAAATTCTTATTCTTGGAACCTTGTAATAATATTCCCCACACCAAGAATCTATCACTGTATTTAAAACTCTGTAGACAGTCTTAATATCTCACAATTAGACAAATGTGCATAATAACAACACAACCTCCTGAAACTCTAGACAACTTCTGTTAAAACTTGTATGGTGTTTTTTTTAACAAAACATCAATGTTCCATCTGCATACATAATACCTTATGCTCCTTCTAAATATGTACTACCTCATTTATCTCTTGATCTGTTGCCATGGCTTCCACTAATGGTCCACTAATGGTCCTAGATATATAGTAAATATTTTGGGAATGATGCCACCCCTGGTTTACCCCTCTACCAGCAGTGAAAATGGGTGACAAAAGTTAGCCTGTCATTATACAAGACTCAATATTAGCATTCATGATACTACAGACATTGCACCTAATGATCCTCTGCTCTACAATAGGTGTAAAACTCTTCATGTCTACCAATCATATTTATGTAGGTCTGTAATTTTTCACTTACTGAAACAGTTATAATTACTTTTGGGATAAGGGATATAAAAGCTTTTCTCATTGTGACTGAAGATAACGTTGCAATAAGTACGGATTGCCATTAAACAACATGAAGTAGTTGACTTATTACAGCACAAGAAACCTTACAAAATTTAGAAAGAGGACCAGTTAACCCTGGTACATGCCCTAATTTCAACATTTTGAGTGTTCTTCCACCATTTCTTCTTCAATTCGAACATTCTAATAAGTGTGTAAGCTCTTCATATAGTTTAAGTAATTCGAGGGAAGATAAATATTGTGTCATGAGTTGTCTATCAACATGGCTCATTAATTTTACCAGTTGCGTACTCAACCTTATTCAAATCTATATTGTATATCTTCAGCATCATATTAGAAAATTGTGTCTTCGACAGCCAAAAATCTAGACGTTTGCATTGCTCTCATCTGACTCCTAGAATTTCTGTTTAATCCAAAACATAACATACTTTATACTTTCAGAATGTTATCAGTGTTGAAAAGTCCTCTGACCTATTCTTTGTTAAATACATTTTTCAGGTTCTTCAACTTATTTTATAATTCTTTGAATTTCCTTTCATTCTTCTTCTTCTTTGTAGAGCAACAGAAGATCAACCTCCCTTGGACAAATTATATACTTTGATATTTCTCAAGCTGTGCATACATTCAAACACTATTCATGTTCAGGATAATGTACTCCTTTACTTCCATAATCACAATGTTTTGCATTGACTCTCCTTCAGCATATCAGCATTCATTCTTGATCTTACCCATTCTTAATCCTCTTCTACTTAAGTGATCCATAGCCCAACAGATCTTGGCCATTAAAGCTATCATACATGTGTGCATTCTTTTCTTTTATGTAATTTACTATTTTGAGCCTAAAAATGGTGTATTCATGCACGAATAAAATATAATTCAGAGAACAAAAAAAGTGCATTGAGTTTAGTATACGCCATATGTCTACTGCTCCCAAACCAGTTTTCAATTCTTGCAAAAATTATTCATATTTTTTGTAACCTATTTGACCTACATGCGGCATATCAAAAAAACTATTTGATGTTAAATTCTCCATTTTGCATATTATCTTTGCTCTTCTCATACATTAACCAACACATACCATTGACCTTCAAATCTGATCTACACCATCTACTCAAAACCTTGGGTCAATCATGTACTTATTAACTAGACTTTAGAATATCCAGGTGTAAATATATTTTACACTGTAGTAGGCTGTGGTTATGACACCTTAGTATATATTTAAAAAAAACTCAGGAATTCACTTAAAACAACAACTAAATTACAACTACCATTATGAATCAAAACAGAAATTCACTAATTATGGTTAGCTTCACAAACTGCAACTCCCACAAATGCCATGCAAACCATTACTTGCACAACAATTGCAATGCGTATGACTTCAAACTTGGTATGACAGTTACACATATAAGTGACTTAAACAAGTGATATTACTGTGTCCAACATGCTGCCAGTACAGTGTGGGTTGGTCTGCCACTCTCCTAACCTATGAGCGGCTGCCAATCCCTGCTGAACACAGCCTTCAGAATTGCATATGGCAGGGTTTGGGACTAGTTCTTAACCAGGTCCTATAAACAAACTACCATGGGCATCCAACCCGCCACTTGCATGGCCTTTGGCCAAACACAAATGTTCACAGGAGGTCCTGTGCCCAATCTGTTGCAGAGAATCTGTTTAGAAACAGAACTATGCCTGGGATCACAGAACATCAGTATGTAGGTTAGCACCTCAAGAACCCAACACTCTGAACCCTCCCAGTCATCATAGTAACATTCTCTCACTAATACGAGTCCACAATAAACAGAAAAGAGACACGAAAAAACTTACAATATTTATTGAAACTATTGTGCTCTATCGTAAAGCAACTGATCTGCTATAGTGAAACATATGCACGTCAGCAATGTGATTAGCATGATTAATAAACAGTACAGAATGAAAAGCCCTGTCATAGCGAATGATAAATCTGATAAGCCTACTCTCACTATGGGAGCACAGTGATATATAAGAGATCTATGGGATTAGTGCCGAATCCCATACTTGACGGTCATGATCCGTTGGTCGGACCTTGCTTTCTACAATGCTATTATTAAATGTTTTTATGTGTAAAAACTGTTTTTAACCCTTGATTGTAATAAATGAATTAAAACGTTTTTTAACGATACTATTTAATTGTGTATTTGTTCTTTGTGTTGAACTGACGTACCTTATATTTCTAATTTTTGAACTATTCTTAATTTTTTGAATTACTCTTGCTGTATTACCTTTGATACTGCTGATGGGCTTACTTTCAATGTTGTTCTTTACATAATCTGGGTAGAGCTGTGCCTTTGAATAGTGACACCCTTGGTTTCTGAACTGTACTCACCCTGTCTTGTATTAGGGTATCTCCTCTTTTTGTGACTACATCTAAGATGCACAGTTCTCTCATCTCTGGACCTTTTATCTGTAAGAATCTCTCCTCTCTCTTTTCATAACAACAAGTCCTGTTGTGTAGTTCATACAAATCTATATAGGATTTGCAAGTGTAGACAACATATACTAAGGGATTGGTGTTCAGACTGATTCCAGACACCCCAAAGGATAAGTTAATCTATAGACCAGCTAGCTCACAGTGACACTATAAGCCCCCCAACCTTATCAAGGAGTGAATAGTTTCTGGCAACTATTGAACCTGACAACACTGATCCCTCAGGGATTGTGGAAAAAGTACAGTACTTTTCGCTCAGCCTCAGAGGATACACAGAATAAACAGTGGGGACATTTTCAATAAGTATTTATTGAACCAGCGTCATTCTGGTATAAAATATGCCACCTGCAACAACCATTAGACAGAAACATATATATACAATTACAAGCCCTAATAGAGTAAATAAAAGGTAGAATTCTACCATGGTGCTAAAACAGTGAATATGTGCAGACATATAGATACGTGGTAGTAATCATGAGTACTCTCTACTATGATGCAAACCCTAACTAGATGTACCTAAGTGTACCTAGCATGTAGGTAGGTGAATAGCCAAGCATCCCCCTAGGAAAGAGCCAACACCATTCCGTGATGGGAGGGAATGAGGACCCTGTCTTTGTCTGGAGTTGGACACCCGACATGGGATGTCAGACCACTGCGTGCTGGAGTGTCTGCATGCAGGGACTTAAGCGTCTCATGCCAGCATGGAAGTTTCTCCTCTGATTTGAGCAGCAAAGATGTGGTACTTATATACCTGAAAGGTACCCTCAGGGGTTCTACCTATATGTGTCATGGTACAGTGGCCATGTTGGCCAAGGATAACGATAGCGGTGACTTTTGTACATAGTTATTATGCAGAAGATGGTAATCCTGCTGTGATACTAAGAATCCTCATGCATAATAAATGAGGCTAGTTTTCAAAGAAAAGCATACAACATTTATTCAGCACCTAACTAGAGAAAAGGTCAGCGTCAGATCCATTATGTGAAGCAAGGTAGGACAAATGTAGGTAAATGGTTGGACAACTGCCTAGCGCTATATTGGGTTACATTGGGGCTCATAAAAAGAGCAGCTGGATTTCTGTATTATGTCTAGCTATTAGTGTCTGACCATGGAGAAAAACAGACAAAATATTGCTTGACCTTGTACAAAATGTTCAGAATGAATTCCAGCCGAGTAGCTAAATAACAAAACATGTCATGTGCAGCTTACTTCGACAATAACAGTGTGGCACAAAACAAGCATGTTACATCATAACATGTGCAAAGCATAGGTGGCCTACTACATGTGCAGTTGGCTAACATAGGGGAAAAACTACAGTGGGCCCCACAGGAAACTCACAACATCCCATATTTGCTCAGGATAGTAACATAATGGCTAATTAAATGATAAAGGGTTAAGGCACAAGGTTAACAAGTTCACAGTATTGCTCATATGCATGTTATAAAAATAATTGTAATACAAAATTAAGAGTAAAACATGACATGTCAATTTTGAAAATATAGCCAAGTGAAGGTTTGTTGGAAGTATCTATAATGTCACTCACAATTTCAATGGCTATTGAGTTCAAAATAGATTCCTTCTCCACAGCAAGTAGACGGGTAAGCTGCATCTGTGTTATTACAGCCAGTACGTCGTGTTTCATATGCTGATGCACTTGTCTCGTCTGGAAGGAGTGGTTCATAGCTGGCATTCTGCAGTAGGCCCAAAGAAAAACTCAGCAAATGAGTTGTTAAAGGACACATCAGCAGGTCAATGTCCACAGGAGCTGGTGTTTGTGAAGCCAGGCCGATAACAAGCACCCTTTCAAAGAGGTGCCAAAGGCAGTGAAACATGGGTTACATGCACGTAAGCTAGGCAGGTCAGAATAAGAATGACTAATCGAGGTCTACTTCTTAGAGCAAAAGGATTCCAAAGAATCTAAGCATGTGCTCACGGCACAGATCCATAAATCCAATCCATAAAAATAGAAAAACCAAGGAATGTAGAATCCAAACATATAACCAAGGTGGGGCCAGGTAAGTGTGTTTAACCATGGAATAACAACACTGATCCTTGATGGAGGAGTGTCTAAAACAGAAGAACTGTCCAAGGAAAAATCATCTTGACCCATATAATTCCCAGAAACAGTTAGTTGCAAAACTGGTGTCTCAGGTACTGCAGCAAGAATGGGAAAATTGAGAAGAGGTGGATCCAAAGAAGGTGGCTCTGTATACATGACATCTGCTGCAGAAGCTTCAGTAGTCACTTCAGTGTTGCTGGATGCAGATGCAGGGATTAATTGAAATACATTCTAGCCCCCCACCTATCTGGGAGAAACAGCTCTGCTGGTGCTCACAAGCTTTAGAGGAATTTCCTTAATGGTCACAAGACAAATTAGAGAACTATCAATGATTCCTCATAGTCTACTGTTCAGAATCCACCACATGATGGAACTTGACATGATCAATGGAGACAAAACGGTTGTCTTTGGAACCAAGAAACGGTGGCAAGATAACAGTTCCTGTACCTTGAACATCAAGTACCGGCATGGGTGCTCAGTATGATGGGCTGAACTCCTTTTTCACTGCCACCTTCTCTTGCACAAGAACCCAGACTTTTGGAATCTAGTCAGAAGGTCCTGGTCTTTCCAAGATGCTCAACTGCTCGTTGGATTGGGAGTCAAAGACTTTTTGTAGATTCTGTAAGACAGCACAATGAATATCTTTGTAAAAGGGCATGGCTGTGCCATAATGTCCCCACCGTCAAGGTCTGGAAAAACATTTGGATGCCAAAAAGGACTTCCTATGGAGTCCAGCCAACCAGAGATGTCTTAGGCAGGTTAATAATTGTGTTATGTGGGAATCTAGGACCCTAGTGTAATTTCCCCAATTCATGCCCATATATAGGTATAATTCATCCAGTCCTTACATAGACATAGGAATCATTGCCTTATTTAGTCTTAGCCTGTGCAGCACAAATACGGCATGGCTACTTCCACTAAACTCTGAGAATCCACAACGATTTCTTCGAAAAACCAGCCTTCAGCAGTCAGGGACTTCCCCCTGCTTTAATACTAATTTATCCAAGAACTCCTGGAGTTTTCAAGGAATTGAGGTACTAGTGACGATATCATGTCCAATCTTACGTCAAACTTGGCACCTTCAAAGTATAAATATGCCTATATTTGCCCAGTCAAACACACGGTGGTTTAGGAGCAGATCGACTAACTACTTGCCCGACGCCCTGCTGCTGCAAGTGCCGAAGGAAGCTGACCCTCCAACTGACGCACTGAGAAGACGCTGTCTTTTCTCTTGCTGAGAAATCCAGCTCCGGTGTTTCCAGGCTACCCTTGCGGGTTGCTGGGAGATTGAGTCCTGAGAGAGAGATACAAGACCTCTATCATTCTAAAACCAAGGTACGGAGCTGATTAGAACCTTAGAGAATTCTTGGAACAGATTCTTGGCAGAAAATTACTAGACTTAAAGCTACACCACACTTACTCCTCCCTCGTACTAGACTTAGGTTAGGTACACCGGGGTAGGCGTATTTTAGAAGCACCAGTTGAGTACTTTTAGCCACTATTTTATCACTGTATTTATTTTATGCATTTTATGTATTCTGTGTTTATGGCTTAGAAACCCTATCATGCTCTTACAGTACTATTTTATAATACTATTCGTAATATATGCATTGTACTTCTTAACTAGCATTTCAATTGTAGCAGTGCATTCCTTATGCTTAAGAAATAAGACTGTTCAATTAATACTTTTATTGAAAACGCCCGTCTCTCTATTTCTAAGCAACTCTTGTGAAACGAAGCATGCACATCTGACTGAGTGAAATAGCCATCTATTGTTTCCGCGACTCTAGAGATACGTTTCAGTCTGGGGAAACAAAGTTGTCATGTTATATGGTTGCCAGAGACTAATCCCTTCTTGTTTATTCGAGAAAGTTTCTAGTGACCTCTGAGCTAGCTGGCACTCACAATTAAGTCTAATATATTCAGCAGTGACCTAGTCGACTTAAGTCCTACGTCTAAGGTGCAGGATATATTATTCCAATGCGCAGAGCCTATTGGGAATATAGGAACTACATTACAATTGCTTGCCTAAACCCCATATAGGTGATAGATCCAACTATGCCCAGTGCCTAATACTGGAGCTGGTAAGGATTGCTTAAAGTCACAGTTCATCCTCTCCATCACAGATTTGCTCTCAGACCGCTATGGAGAGCAATAAGGCTCATATGCACCCAGGGATGCCGTAGTATCCACATAAGCTTAAGAAGCAAAGACCAGTCCCTGGTCTGAGCAAAGTGTTTTGCATGCATATGTCCAGACAAAAGACTTGCATGTCTTTCATAACAGTTTGAGCAACAGCCGAGTGCTGCGCCCAAACCCAGAGTAACTTGGGGAAAGAATCAACTGCAACTAAAATTAATTTATACGCAGCCAAAAGGCTTTTTAACAATTAAGAGGTGTGTCTCTTTTGGGTGTCCCACAGTGGAAGCTTTCATTTGTTGATCAATGTCAAATCACTGGACACATCTTTTGGTCTGTTAGTATAAGCCTTCCCACCAATAAAGTTGCTGTAGCAGGTGAAATTGTGGCTGCCACATCGGCATGTGCAGAAGCAACACCTTTATGTGCACCTATGCATAAAGCTAGTCTGTGGTCTTGGTTGGGAATCAAATGATCACTAACACCTGGAATAGTTAGAAAAGGAATGTTTTGTTCACTCAAATGATAGGTGTACTTAGATGGAAACCTGTTAGGTAAAGGTGTGCCCTCTTTATTTGCTTTAAACTAATCCAAACTATCACTATCTATTCTCATTTTAGAACGAGTAATTGCAGCAACAGTAGCAGTTGTGACTGCAGGTTTGGCTGCTTCATCAGCCAAATAATTCCCTACAACATGCACTCCCACAGGTCGATGACTCAAAGCATGTATAACATGAGCTCGTGCCAATCTTTCTATTAGGTTTGCCACTTTAACCCAAAGTGCTTTATGCTGTTTTGTGTTGCCTTTAGAAACTTTGAATCTTTGAATCCATTTGGTGCCACTAATGTAAATCATCATTAAAGGACTGTTCACAGTAATACAAATCACACACAATAAGTATGGGGAATTCAGGATCCGTATGTTCCAGTGCAAGAGCAAAGCTTTGAGTTCAGTCAACTGTGCAGTGCAGTCCCCTAGGGACTGTATGCGAGTTTTGTGTGGTTGGAAGTACCCGTCCAACATAACCCCAAGAACAGTGGCACATGCCACTGCATATTGCTGTTTAGAACCTATTGCAGGTTGTGCTGAAACATATTCAAGAGTTAGGACAGAAATGGGCATGGAGTATACAGGCTCATGCTGTAGGAATTCTTGTGTCTGTAAAGACAGATCAAAGACAAAGTCTGCATCAACAGATGTTAAGGAAGTGTATCCATCTAGGATGGAGTGCTTTAGCATTAGGAATGCTGGCTTTTGTGACAGCCTCTAAAGCTGGCACAGCAGTGAGGACATAAATGTGTTCTCATTGTGCAAGTGGCTGTTCTTTAAGGATAGATATCTGCACTGCATTCAGTATTTTTTCAGTGGAAGCAAAATGCATTTCTGTGCTGGAAAAAAATTACATTTCTAAGCTGTAGGCACTGTTTTACCTGAAGGAGATATAAGTAAATGTAATTGCACCTTGTAAAACATGAATGACTAGGTTTGTAGTATTTACACATGTATGTAAGTGACATGTGGCAAGTAAGTCAGATTGTAATGATCTCAACTTATTCGTGTCTTCTGATGTCCAAGATGTGGTGGAAAAGTCACGGTGAATTAATTCATAAAGTGGTTTGACATGGTGTGCATAATAAGGAATGTAAGTTCTGCAGAAATTAAGAAATTCTAACAAGGATTGCAATTTCTTTAATGTAGTTGGAGATTGCAACTGTGCACACTTCTCCCCAAAATTAGGTGCAAGATTCTTTTCCTCATTTGTAAGTTCATATACTTGAAAAAGGATACTAGGAAAATCTATAGTATTTCTTAAAGCTGAACTTATAGCAAGTTCAGCAAATCCCAATATTATGTGATCTACTCAAGCCAAATTTGGGTTTAAATCTATGTCTGTGAGGTAGATATCATATATAGGATAATGCGTGCAGATCAATGTTGTGCAAAATTTACATTATGCATGCAGCAAACAACCTGGGTTATCTTGTGTCCCAGTGGGTGCTTTGTATATCTTATTTGAAAGCCAATCGCTAAGAAGGCTGTCCAATCTCTGCTTTCAAGCACTAGATTGTGGCTGAAGAGACCATTGGAAATATCCAAGGTCATTTTGTATTTTTTACGGACTATATTGTATGTACCATACTGTGTGTATACTGTATTGCAAAAGTACGTGTATGACTGTTTGAATATTGGTAATCTAAGACTATACGGTATGAATGATCTGGATTCAAAACAGGATTCATCTGAGAGACACAGGGTTCAATTACTCCCTGATACTCCAATTGGCTGAGTATTTCTCTAAAAGATGCTTTAGCATCCCACTTTATACGGTACGGTGGTTGCACTTGCAGGCTCGACCTTATAGGTCCAGACCTTATAGGTATAACATGATAAGGAGAGTCCTTATCCCAGCCGACATGATTGCGATATAGTGCAGCAGCTAGTGCAAGAGCCCATTCTGCTGAATAAGATTGCTTAACGTATTCAGGGACAAGGGCAGAAAAAGACATCATATCCTCACCCTGTGGGAATGTTTGTACAAACTGCGGGGGCAAGTCAACCTCTACTAAAAAGATGTCAAAGACAAAGGTAAATTGTCCCAGAATATAGCTTTAATTGTGCACTAAATGTCATCCTCAATTTGAATGTCTGGATCATATCAAATCTATCCGGAAGGGCTATGCTCCTGACTGCTGTCTCAGCTGCAATAAAAGTATCAGTTGATCTCGCTGCCAGAAACTTCTGGAGATTCTGGTGCACCATTGTGATCTCTGCCGCGCTGTTAAGGAGAGCCACTACTCAACTCCTGTTCTCAGAGTCTGTTGCATATTTAGATGTTATGACTGCAACTTCCTTTTTCTGAAAAGGGGCTTTATATTTAGGAGGTGCTTCCTTATTCTTTATCTGCACAACAGATGTGCATTTTGTCTCCCTCTTTGGTTTCACATACTCTTCTTGTCTGCAGTCAGATCGCCCTCCTTTGTCATACTGCGTGTCAGACAATTCCTGAAAGCAACAAGAAGAATGTATATCAGGAATCTGATACTTGTCTGGAGTCTTGATTTTAGTGCAATCACGAAAATCATAGCATGTCTCAGACGACTCATGGGGTGGAGAACCTCTGCCAGGTCTACCTTTCGGAAGAAATTTAGATTTATCTCATTTTTTTTAACAAACTCACAGATCTGCTTGACTTTTTTGTCAGTACTAGGTTTGCCAACAGATGCTTTTTTGTAGGTCTGGTTCCAAAATGATTGTGTCCGAAGAATGTGTAAACATCAGCAATAATAATAGGCAGCTCACAGTCACTGTCAATCTGTGCAACCACTGTGAGCCGCTAGCGTATAGCCAAACATGCTGTTTCACCTTCATTGCCAGACAGAATCATTGCAGATACCATAAGAAAATGTGCCATCAGTTTCATCCACAAATCCAGGGCATTAGCACCCCCCTGATCGTTCTGTATTTTTTTTTAATACATCTAATAAAACTGACATGAAAAGAGTGCAGTGACTGATAATATACATAGTGGCAAAAACTGTTCCCTAAGTTTTGCAGTCTCCTATAGAGGGAACCATCCCATGGGGTAAGCACATAGTTACAATTTTGTGCTTGTCTTGTTGTCCCATAGGAGGACACACAGCTTCAATTTGGGCGATTTTTCGGGCGATCCAAATGGAATTTCCTTATGATTATTGGGTACATTGCCCATACCTGAATGAACAATTACAGAACTTACTCTGGGCACTGCAGGCAACTGGGATAGCTCTGGCATGCCACTTCTTGCTAGTTGCACCAACAAGGTGCACAAAACACATTGAGTTAGGCATCTATATAGAGTAACTAGAGCAAGGTATAATGCTTGTGTTTGCAAAAGATTCTGATTTGCCATATCAGTGTATTGTGTGCATTCAGCTTAATCTGGCCAGGTCCCCCATCATTACTGAGGGGACCCATGCCTACACGTGTGAATACATGTGCGAGGGCACCTAGGAACCATGTATGATGTTCACAGTAAGATAAAGGTATCTCCATGAGTTCATATGCTTTGTATTGTACTGGTAGTTAATGAATTGTGTATGTATGAAATGTGTTTGCATTAACATCCACAGCTGAAAAATCAACCCAAGAGTAAAAGACATCAACGCGATAAACAGCATCTGCTTTTAACACAGAGATAAAAGCTTCACCTGCATTAGCGAGTCCATGATGTGTTACATGTGCATGGTCAGAAGGCCTACAGTTTACAGGAATAGCAATAGGCTGTGGCACAGCCATAAAATATTAGTATGGAAAATAAAGTTCAGCACAAAAATGGGTTTAGTCCTTTTAAACTTTCAAGCTTGAAAAACCAACAGAATTAGGTGCTTCCTAAATGCTGTGGAGGAATAGTCTCCAACACAACAGACTTCTCCGATGAGAGGTGTAAGGGTATTGTGGACTCACACAAGTACTACTCTGGAGACTTGTGAATTAAGTACCAGACCAAACATTGGTGCTGCCATGTTGCAGGGATTCTGTTTAGAAACAGAACTATGCCTGGGATCACAGAACATCAGTATATAGGACATGGTCATCATACACATCAGTGCCTATTTGCCCAAATCCAGCCTACCTCATAATGCCTTTCCTGCCCTCCTAACCTTCCAGAGGGACAGGGAAGTTAGCATCCCCGAACACAACACTCTGAAACCTCTCAGGGCCGCAGTAACAGGCCATCACCTTGCGTTCTCTCACTCATACATGTTCACAAGAAGTAGAAAAAGACACGAAGAAAGCTTACAAAATGTATTAAGCTTACAGTCAAATAAATATCTGCTAAACACATGCAGCAATTGCAAAAGAAAGTTCAGTCATTGCAAGGAGTAACAACAGTCCTCTTTTGATACTCACTAATTGAATTGCATATAAGGGTATGTCAAGTGATGCTTGGCATTTGACTTACATTAAAAAAGGCAGTAATGCCGAAGCGCATTCGTGGAGTCAAATTAATAATTTACTCCCCGCGGTGGCCTCCGCTTGATTCCCGGGGTGCTGAATGTAGGCAATATATATATACTGCTATGGTTAGACTGTTTATTCTTTTCACTATGTTCATAATTCTGGTTACTTTGCTTTGCTGCCTAATAATCATAGCTCATTGTACCTATACAAGATCACGATTGTTTCAATAAATGTATTAAAAATTCCTATATATCTTTCTTATGTTTACCAAGAGCATAAGTAAATAATGAAAGGGCTAAGATCTGTTTCCACGATTTCCTTGGAGATCAGAGTGTCATGGTCAAGGTTGCCAAAATCACCTGTCACCCAAGGAATTTTAGTGGTTCGGGTGAGGCACTGTGAACTAGCTAGGAATTAGACCAACAGCCTCTTTTGGTGTAGAGGGACTCGGTCTCTATTTTGAAATGTATTTTACACCAGGTACAGTGCTGGATAATACTATCAAAGCAATTAAACTTTAGACCACCAAACTATTATATACAAACAATACAACTAATATAGAAAAATATATTTTGTTTTAATTTTTCTTCCTATTATTTCTTTTCAAAGTATTTCAAGATAGAAAAACATTCATAAATATTCTTTTTACATATAGCTTATTCTTTTCATAAAACTTGAAATTTGAACTTTGAACATGATTATTCATCTTTGAACCACAGATTGTTACATGAAACTAGATTATACAACTTTGAACCACTGATTGTTATATATTATGGTATAACCTGAGAAACATCTGTGTCTCCTGTTGATATAAACAGAGCAATCAAGATCAATCTATAACAAGCTACCTACTCTCTGTTAAGCTAGACACAAAAAAAGTGAGAAAGAAATAATATTTTTTGCCAATTATAAAAACATTGGTTATAGTTGTTGGCTACCTAGAGAGGGACTCAGTCTCTCCATTCTGATGTCCTGTTGTTCTAAATATGCAGTCCTATTTCTTCTAGTGAAAACCGTATAACATGCCCTTGAGTGATGCAGTACTCTCCATGAAAAATTAGGCCTGCAGCTTCAAGTAAACAAAGACTCGTTTTGAATACTTTTTAAATTAATTTTAACGTTCAAGTTCGTCGTGTACAATGTAACACACTGACTTCTTCAGGGCTGAAACCAAACAAACATTGCCCACAATTATTACACGAATAACGTATGGCCAATATTGAAAGGAAAGGGAGTACCTGCCACCTTCCTGTTAATGTAAAAGCCCGCTAAGTGTGTAATTTTAAGGAAAAGAAAGAAAAGTAAAGCCACTCCAATAGAAATTCTCCCCAGAATTCGGTGAGTAAAGTAAAAGTCCCAATAATAATTGTGGGCAATGTTTGTTTGGGTTCAGCCCTGAAGAAGTCAGTGTGTTACATTGCATACGACGAAACACGTTTTTGGCTGTTGTACCATCATTTTGAATATTGAAGCAAGAAAATAAACATCAAGGAAAACCCATCTATTTTGATTTATGGACATTTCTATTACAAATTTGTGATTTAGAGACAAGTGACTCTTGCCTGGAACATTTTCACTTACTGACTAACTGGTTTTTGATATGTGTGCTCAGAGGTTATTGTAGAAGTCCGAGATCAGACTCGCAGTCCGAGGAGTCTGATAGGGCCATGTTATGTTTGGATGTGTGCGCCTGTTCGCTACTCAGTTCCTCCATTTTGGGTGTGATGTCTTCGTGAGTTTGAGGTGGTTTGTACACAGAAAGGGCAGAGAAATGCCACACCCTACCATCGCTCAAAAAAGCTGAATTACAGTACACCTCATTGACAGTAAGGGGCGTTGAGTATTTGTCCTTCCCCTTTCCCATGTGGCCGCTCCTCTTCACCTTTACCAAGTCCCCAGCCGATATCTGCACTGGTTTACAGTTGTGTTTAACATCATACCGGGTCTTGACACTGTGTTGCGCTTGTTCTGTTCTTTTCCTGACTTGTTCTGCCGTCCAGTGCACTTTCTTTGCTGCTGATGTCCACCCCACATTATCCTTGGTAAAGGGGTTTCCTTCCTCCCATGAGCGCAAATGGACTATGGCCAGTGGAGTCACATGGTGTGATTCTGTAGGCCCACAAGGTCTTAAGGATTTCTCTTTTCCAACTAAGTCTGTTACTGTTCGCTAGCTGTATTATACCCTTGAGAACCCTATTGAACCGTTCCACTGCGCCATTACCTGGCGGGTGGTACACAGATGTAGTTTTGTGTTGTATCTGATTTCTTAAAACATAGGCTTTGAAGGCATCTGATATAAACTGTGGGCCGTTGTCGCTAACAACTACTTTCTGTAGGCCTTCACGTATGAACACGCCATCCAAGAATTCCAAAACAGTTTTTGAATCTCCTCTGTTAGTAAATTTGAGTTCAGGCCATTTAGTAAAATGATCAATATTTACAATTATGTACCATTGTTCACCCAGGTCTTGTATGGGTCCCATTATGTATACCCCCACTCTTTCCCAAGGCATAGCGGGGCATTTAATGGGATGGAGGGGTGGTCTGAGAGTCACCTGGCTCTTGTCAGATTGTTGGCACATTCTGCAATCTCATACCATCCTTTCTACGTCAATACTTACTCCTGGCCACCAGTAGTTCTCCTTCACTCTTTTCTTACTCTTCACTATGCCTAAATGTCCTTCATGGCATAGCTGCAAAATTTCCTTTCTCATGGTGATTGAGGGAATTACTCTTCCTCCTCTTAATAGTAACCCTTTTTCATGCGATATTTCATTCCTTACTTCGTAAAAATGTCTCAGAGTCTCGCTCATGTTCTTCTTGCTTGTTCATCCTTCTTTCAGTATTTTGATCACTTTTTGCATGTCAGCGTCCTTTTCTTGTTCAATTAGCCACTCCTCTTTTGAAATTCCCTGGAGACATTCTTCTAAGATGGCTATGCAACATTCTTCGCTTTCATTTGTTTCTTCTGTTTCTTTTTTTTCTACTGGCATTCTGCTCAGATATTCAGCTACAGTGTTTCTAACACCTGGAACACAGTGAACTTCATAGTTGTAATTGAAAAGGCGCATGGACAACCGCGCTAATCTTGGCGATGCATTGTACAGGCCTTTAGTAGTGAACACTTTGCTGAGGGGTGTATGGTCTTTTTTACCCCACACAAAGTTCCTAAAGTGTTCTATTGCCCATACGCACGCTAGTGCCTCCCGTTCGATGACAGAGAATCTTTCCTCTGGTGGTGTCAAGGATCGTGATGCAAATGCGATTGTACAATCATCACCTTCGTTGTCTTTCTGTGTTAGCACCACCCCAAGTCCTTTGGCACTTGCATCAGTGGTGATGGTATTGTAAAGCGAAGGGTCGAATCCTTGTAATGGCATTGCACTGCACAATTCTTTTTTTAGTTTCTCAAATGTTTGTTGGCAGGTTTCGTCCCACTCAAATTTGCTTCTCATTTTTATTAATTGCCGAAGATCATAGGTTTTGCTAGAACAATTCCTTATAAATTTTGCATAAAATTCCACCAGCACTAGGAATGATCTCATTTCCTATTTATTTTTGGGTACTGGTGAGTTCTTGATGGCATCAAGTAGGTCCTTCTTTGGGCTTATCCCATTGCCATTGATTTCGTGTCCTAGGTAACTCACAGAATCTTGTGAGAATTTGCTTTTGTTGTCCTCTGCTGTGAGTCCCTTTGCCTCCAAGATTTCCAATACCTGTTTCACTTTCCCATCGTGTTCATCTTTTGTTTTTCCCATCACAAGGATGTCGTCTTGAAATAGCAAGATGTTGGAAACTCCCTTGAAGATATCACTCATGAGTCTTTGAAACATCGCTGCAGCGGAAGGGGACCCTTGTAAATTGGAAACACCCAAATGGTGTGATGAAGGCAGTGAGATTTTTACTGCTGTGATGTAATGGTACCTGGTGGTACGCCGATTTCAAGTCTATGGTTGTAAACCATTTTACCCCCTTTGTAGTAGCCATCATTTCCCCTATTTTTGGAAGTGGAAATTGTTCTACAACTGTGTTTTTATTCAGGTCGCGAAGATCCACGCATAGCCTGATTTTTCCATTAGGACGTTTGGCCACGACTAAAGGTGCAACACACTCACTGGCTTCCACCTGTTCTATGATTCCTTCCTTAAGTAGTTTTTCCATTTGAGATTTGACCTCGCCTTGACTGCAAACTAGGTTTGTGCACGACGGGTATAGCTTGTGGTTTAACCCTGATTCTGTGCTGGTATCCTTTAAAAGCTCCAATTTTTCCATTGAATACTTTGGGGTACTTATCTAACACAAGTCTTACTGTAGTCATCTATTCCTTGTACTACTAGGACCGGGTCTTTCTGGTTTGGGTCTAGGATGATGCCCAAGTCGCCCTGATCCATCCATCCCAGCACGGATGGTCCTACAGCTGCTACGTACAGTTTTCCATCTGATTCTCTACCTTTGAAGTTGAATTTGAGCCTTCTTACTCCACAAACTTTGATGGATTCTCCATTAAACGATTTTATAGCTATGTCCCCTTTATCTAGGTGGTCTCCAATTTGTGGTGACAATTTTTCTTCCCATACTTTTCTATTTATGATTGTGTAAGGCGAGCCTGAATCTGCCACGATGCTGATACCTACACCACCAATCGTCATTTCACAAACTGGCTTCTTTTTCCTTTTTGTTTTGTTTGTGCTGACCTCGTTCACCTGTTCTTCTTCTATACTGAAGACACACACGCTATCATCCTCTTCATCTGATGTGTTTTGTTGGTAGTCCTCTTCATCGTTGACATATTTGACGGAACGTGTGTTCCTTCTCCTGCAAGCTTTTTGGAAATGTCCTACTACTCCGCAGTATGTACATTTCACTCCTCTTGCGGGGCATTTCTTGTCATCAGCCCAGTGTGATATGTCGCCACATCTATAGCAACGTCTCTTATCACTGTCTCTTTGTTTGCTGTAAACTGGTTTGGACATTCTGTTGCCCCAAGCTTGTTTTGATGTTCGTTTATCTAGCATAACTCTGTTAACTGTCGCACTCTCCTTCTTCACGCTGCATTCTACAATTACTGCTTTTGCGCAACGGCCAGTTAATTCTGCCTTTCTAGCAATGTCTATTATATTTTGAAGCGGGTACTCTCCTTTAGCCCATAAATTGTCTTGTATATTTGCATTAGAACCTTGCATTACAATTTGGTCCTTGATGAGCTTGTCATATAAGTCGCAAAATCTACAGTTCAATGCTAAGTTTTTGAGTGCTGACACATAGTCATCTACCGATTCTTCTTTTCCCTGTTTTCTGTGGAAGAACTTATATCTGTCCACTCCCACGCATACATTGGGCTTGTAATACGTATTAAGATCATCTATGGCATTTTTGTATAAGTCATTCTCACTTTCTCCTCTTATTTTCTTATTGATGTTGTTATAAACTTGTATTCCTCCAGCACCAAGGCAATGCAACAAAAGTTTGTATTTTTTCTTCGAGTTAAATTTGTCGTCGTTCTCAAACTGTGAAATATAGTTTTCGAAGTACTCCCTCCACTCTTCCCATTTTAATACATGCTCATCTTTTCACGGTAGAAATGGCTGTGGAGGGGATAAGTTCCACAAGTAACCTGATGCCATCTTCTTTTATTTATTTTTTTTCCTTGTGGATAATAATGTGCTTTTAATTGGTTGAAAGTGCTTATTTTAATATGTTTATCATTTTTTTAGTGGTTGTTAAACTGTGTTTTTTTTTTGTTCCTTCTGAGGGTTTACTTTGCTTTCTGTTTCTTTGTCTGCACATGTCTCTGCTCGTAAGTCTCTTTTATTAATTATTATTTACTTTGTATGCATAACCTAGTGTGCATGTGTAAGCACTTTTTATTTTCTAAACCTGCTTAACAGCGTGATGTTCTTGTGTTTTGTTGTCCTGCTATTCCTTCGTAAAAGCGCGTTGCTCCGGTGCCTGAAATTGACTTGTTTACTTTTCGTCAAAATGGCAGCACATTATGCGTGTAGCGTCACAGATTTCTCTTTGTATAAGTAGTCTGCTTATTTTAGTCTCTTCAAAATGGCCGACTTCCTGGCATAGCTCGTCACGACGCGCATTCCTTTCTTGGTACGTGGCGATCAGCTGGCAGTTGGAGTTTGTCGTTAAACTGTCACTTCTTTCTGAGGTGATTTATATGCGTATTTTTCTTCTTTCCTTTTCACACTTGTTATATCTCTTTCACCTCGTTTCTCTCCATATCACTCGTCCATTATGCTTTTGTTTTTCCTTCTATTTCCTTTTAAGTTTTATCCCTTAATTTTCAATACTCTTTCATTCTCTTCAATATCGTTTCATTTGAATGTCTTAAAAATTTTTCTTACTTTACTGATGATTTGTCCGTGTTTTCAGTTTCTTGGCAATACATAACAGCTAGGGCTGAGCCCCACGCCCTGCTGAAATTTTACTGATATGGACTGTCCTGCTGGCCACCTCGCATATATGAAGACCCCTAGTCATTCCAAGGAGTCTAAAGAAACAGACAAAGGTGACCAGTAAGTGCTGTCTAATTAACAATGGAAGAATGGCTACTTTAGATCTATCTAACAATATTGGTGAGCTACTTGGTGACATTGGCTGACGATACACTGCCTCCTTGGGTTGATCTTTTGTCTTGTTCACCTGTATAGAATCGTTCTCTATCCTTTTGCACCTTTTCCTGGAGCATCTAGCCTCTGTCTAGCTTGGTGTTAGCTGAACCACACTGGAGGGATGCCTGACACTGGGTGAAAATGCAGTGGTCCATCCCGTAGATCAAAAATGCAAATTTAATGCTTGATCCTTGTGTGTGTCCCTGTTGCCTGTGGGCTTTTTGCCCAATTTTATTCCCAGACAAAGTACATACTTTATAATACATTTGGTTGGTTATTGCTAGAAGCATATATCATGTGTAAGGTGTGCAACTATTGTAATTAATGCATCCCTTTCATGGCTTATGGTCTTGAATGGATTCTCTCTGTGACTGGGAGTCACTTAAAGGTGACAACACAGGAAGGATTTAGTGCATAATTCATAGCACAAGTAAGTGAGAACACTAAACATTATATGTGATTCATATCAAATGTATGTCCAGCACTAAGGCCCACGCTAGTACTAATAGTTTAGATTCAGGTACAATATCTATACACAGGCGCGGCCAGCACAGGTAACATTGGTTGGGGAAGTGGGTAGATGACGAGATAGGGAAAGTCAAATGTAAAAAAATAAAACCACGTACCTTACACTTGGCACATTGCCGAGTCGGCGATGCAACTAGACCAAGATAAACAGTTTTATAAATTTTTTTTTTACTTTCCCTATTGTCTGTCCACTTCCCTGCCACCTAAACTGCCCGTCCCCACCCGCCAAAATGCCCCTCCACTATTACCTGTGCCAGTCGTGCCTGTATATACAGTTATATGAGCTGCGGAAGTAGTTCACTGAGCCAACGTTTTTCCGCACACATTTCAACTGTTAGAATCTGGCAAAATCTCTGCATGGAAAAATTTCAAAGAAAATTTACATTTTGCAGATCAGCTTGCCAGGACACCTACAGATTTGCCATGCTGTCCTTTCTGACATGGGGAATGGGAAGGTAATTCTGGGGAAATCCAAACGCCATTGTAAGGATGTTTCCTCTAGTGGTGTTACCAGCTAGTACTCAAACAAAGGCCTTGATTTTCTTGTTCTCAATACGTGTGCTTCATGATACACCAGTTAAATTAAAGCAGACTTGATTTTTCAGCAAAGTGGTAGAGATCTGCTCTGCGCTATCCCCTCAGCTCTTCAACATTTACCTCCAGCCACTGCTTGTAGCTCTGGCAAAATTGGACTGTCAAGTGTGTTTAACTACGCGGATGACACCCATTTAATCGTGAGGATTGACAGCTCCTCACTGGCACAGGCCAACATGCAAACTATTCTCCGGTAAACCATGAATTGGATGAATAACAATTAATTGAAAGTATACCCTGATAAGACAGAAGTACTCGCCATCACGACAGGGGTTAATACCTGGTCTGATGTCTTCTGCCCACAGGAGCTAGGCACAACTCCAACACCAGTGCCAGTGGTAAAGAGCCTGGGTATTAGATTGGACTCCAAGTTAACACTGAATAATCAGGTGATCTCCGTAGTAGGAAGCTGCGTGAGCCTTATGAGGCAGCCTCGGAGACTGGTACCCCTGTTGTCTTTCTCCAACTTGTGTACTGTGGTGTCGGCTTTAATTGTGTCGCACCTGGACTACGTTAACTCAGTATATTTAGGGCTACCCGACAAGCTCCTGGGGAGACTTCAGGTGGTAATGAATGACTCGGCACAGTTGATTTTTAAGCTCCAGAGAAGAGCACATGCCACACCTTATTGCAACAACTGCACTGGCTCCCAATCAGGCAGAGGGTCAAGTTCAAGGGGCTGTGCATTGCACACACAGCCCTCCATGGAGCAGCACCGGCTACATCAAAGATCGCCTGAAGAAATATGTGCCAGGACGATCCCTCCAATCGGCTGAGGCAAGCCTGCTGGCATGCTCACGCTTTGCTAAAAATACTGTGGGGGGGCGTGCCTTTTAGGTTGTGATTCCTCCAGCTTTGGAATAGGCTCCTGGATAGGCTGCATAGGGAAACTACCTTACTCCCTTTTAGGAAGGCACTCGGATAGGCTTATCCGGTGATGTGAAGCTTTAGGAAGCATGTTAAGTTCCAGGTTTAGGGTTTGTTTTTGCACTTAGAGACCTGTTGGTGATTTGACGCTATACAAATATAAATTAACATAACATAACATAACAGATCATGTGGATATCCAGGAAATTATCAGTCCCAGGATGGTGATGTCACAATTAAACTGCAACAAGTCATGTGAGGCTATGGCTTCTGTATAACCAAACCTTCCCAAAATAACAATATAATTCTTTGAATTGATTTTTAATTAAATATTTCATTTCTTCTGCAATTAACTGCAAATCTCAGTCGTTGTTAACATGTTTACATTGCCTGGTGAGAACGTTAATCAAAACACGTATGGAATACTTGTACGTATATAGAGTAGATGTCAAATAACCACACTGTTTTGTCTTTGCATGAATAATTTGCTATATGTCTTCCTGCAGGTTATTGACAATGAACTCAGCTTGGCTCTGCATTAGCACCAGGTCGTGCACAGATAATATACAATGAAATTCTCCACAATATGGTGGTTCTCCAAAAACTAATAAGTAAGAAAATGCCAGTGGGTAGCTCCCAATTACTTTTTTAGTATAATTGGCAATTAAGTCTAATTAACTTTTAATTAATATTCAATGCTTTTCTTTAACAAATGGAACCCTGATGAGATCACATCTGTTAGGAATAGTACATTTGTTTCTGTTTCAGGCGTTTATTCCATTTTAACACATTGGATTTTGTTCTCAGCCTGAAGAAAGAGTTCATTTTTAAAGCAATGCTGTAATGCTTTGAAATGTAATTATGAGAGATTGATCATCAACGCAATGGTGCTGACTCTCCAGAGATGGGCTAAAGGCATTTTGTGTGATATCTGTGCATTCCTTTCTTTTTGTCTTAGCTCACATTTTACTGTACAAAATAGTACTTATATGAGTAACATATCTATTAAACACAGCCTCACACGTGGTTAGACCCAGGCATAAGCAATTTCGAAACAACAAAGAATATAACTAAAATGAAGTGTCAGGAAGTCGATGAAGGATAGAGAGAGAGATAAAATAGGAAAATAGATTAAATTGAACTTTTCATATGTATCATTTAATTATATGAAATTGCTAGGAATGCAAGACATTTCTTTTCTTTCATTTTCTCTTCAGCCAGCAGTTGTTTTAAATATTCTGATTCAGTGAGTCTAGGTTAATTATAAATATAATCTATATTTGAAAATTTATGGATGCTGTGTATAATGGTGCATTAGGGGCCGAGCCATTCCAGATTTTCTGTACATTCATATGCAATCATTTGATATTTGATTAATCTAAATGAGTCCAGCCCTAGTAGGCCATTTGTCATCCCAATTTCATTGGTACATAAAAGCCTACATTTTGTAAATACATGTATTATGTATGCAGACGAACTCTGTACAATATGTTATTTATTAACATTGTTGGGATTAACAAGGGAGCAAGACCCACAAATACAAAGCATGAAATAAGTCAAGATGACCCCCTCACTGGACAGCACATGGACTGGGTGCAAAGAAGTGGCTGGACACCATGCGTCGAAGTTTCCTTCCCTGACCAGAGGCCAAACAGATCATTAAACATATAAAGACACTGGAAAAATGTGCCATAAGAAAGTTAGGATTATTTACTTGGAAAAGAAAATGGCGAGTCATAAAAGCAGTTTAAGTGATATTGTGGTTACGTTTTAAAACGAGCAAAGCACTGTAATTTGTCACTTATGATTATCAACATAACCATATCACGCATGACCTCACACATGATTTAAAAACGACACCCGAAATTTGAGGAAAAAATGCAAAGGTTATGGATAAATGTGAGCGATAGGTTCCTAAATGTGTCCCGTGAGGTGGCCTCCTAGGTTGAAACAACACGACTAAAACAAAAACACTCCTGCAAAGACTCCCAGAATGTTGTCTCACAGGGGCAATTCACGTCTTAGTGCAATTTGGTACATTCCATGTTTTATTTTGCAAAGCCTTCCACTTTGCACACTGCAACCTCTACAAGGGAAACACGTTGATACATCGGGCCCAATGTGCATGGTTGACGGCAACAAAGTTAACAGAAGCTTTGAGCTTTATTGCCGACTGGAATAGGAGCCACTAGAAATCGTGACAAGAGGTTCATAAGTTTGTAGTAATTGCAGTTTGGAGCATGACATCTCCACAGAGAGCAGTGAAATGACAAACGGTGGGCATGCATTATGTAATGATTTGCATTGCATGTCATTGCTAGGTTATGTTTTAGGTCTGGCTAGGAGCTTCTTTAGTGGTGTGGTCATGTAACCAACAAACAATTAAAAAGCCGCATGCATATAGAGAAGGTCTGTGACCTCCCCTTTATTGATCTGCTTTAGGGGCTTGTGATCGAACAGCAGTTGTGTTAGCCCACTAATGAAGCAGCTCCATTGCTCACATATGATTGAGACATTATTAACACACATCTCTTTTTAGATACAGCGTAAAGGTAGTTTCCGTGGAGTACACCTCTGACAAATGCAGTAAGAAAGGATATTAATTGCGGGCTTTCTGACAAATACAGTAGGTAAGAGTGTTAAATTGTGTACCCACTGATAAATGGAATAGGAAGTGTGCAGCAAATTCGCCTTTCGTGATTGTTCATCCCCAATTCCTTGCCTTTTTGCTGGCTGGCTTTAGTACTCTGTCCATTTAGCTCAGTAATCAAGGGACAGTGCTTCCCCTCTAAATCATGATCTGTACATTGGAACTCCTTTTCTGGCATATACCTTCTCGATACAACCATTGCAAATGGCCCCTAGATGCAGTTCAGGCTGGATTGAACTGTTCCCACAGGGGGCAAGGTCAAGACTGATTTGCACATTGCTAGGTCCAAACTGGGGTGACGTGGTGAGCAAACAGATGATGGATTTACCCCAGATCTGTGACTGGGGTGAATGGTTGATTTGTTCAGTATTCCTTCCATCACCTGTTCTTTTTGCTTCTGTCGCCTCAAGTGTGAAGGCTATGCCCAGGCGTTGTTCTCGTGCTCGCTGTCACTGGATTCAGGCTAGCCTGGCTGATATGGGGTGATACCCCAAAACCGGTCCCAGGATGCTTGTTTCCGGTGCAGGGAGGACCTGGCTTGGCAGTTCGGGCTGGTCTGTTCCTAAGGGGAGATGGGTCATGACTGATTATCATATGGCTGGGTCCAAACTGGGGTAATGTGATGAGCAAACAAACTATAGATTTAACAGAGATCTGTGACTGGCGTTGCATATTTCATTTGTTCAGCATTCCGTCCATCATCTGTTCTTTTTTGCATTAAGCACACCTATGGCATGGAAAGTTACATGTCAAAAGGGGGCTGCAGTGTGTATTTGCATCACCCAATTGTATAAAGAAAACCTATTTCTGCCAGGAACACCAACATGCTCTAGCTAGACTCCAGTTTAAATGTGTTGCAGTGACATATGGCAGGGTAATGCCTTTGTATATTGTAAAAGCCTATTTTTTATACTCATAATTCAACCCCAAAATTCCCTTGCAAGTCTACAGGTGAGGATGCTAACAAATTTAGAAAGAAAACACTTCATATTAATGTTAGTGTGCCGTCACAGTAAATAACTCCCCCAAGAAAAGCACTTTGTAGGCCTGGCCTGACCTTTCTTTATTTGGCCTAGGTGAGTTTAAATCTTTGGGCCTGATTCACAAAAGTAATCTGAGACAAAATCCTCACTTTACGACTTTTGGTTTTTAGGAGTCTTAAAGATGGGAATATTCGCTACGCCTAAATGCCTTTTGTGAATATCGAAAGTCATAAAGTTTGGATTTCGTCTCAGATGGCCAGTTATTTTCTGCTACTGCTTAGGAAAGAGCTAGAAATACTGTGATATATAGGAGGGAAATGCCTTTGCATGTAGGAAAAGCCTACTTGTGTAAATATATCACATTTGTAGGAAGTTTTATATAGAGTGAACTCCACCCAAAGGTATCAGAGTGTTTTATACGATGAGCACCAGATGTGTTACAGAAGGACACATTCATTTTTTTAGGCAAAGGGAGATTAAGTGATTTTCCCAGAATCACAGGCTGTTGAGCGTCCCTGCTGAAACTTGAACCTGGTCCCTTAGCTTCAAGGTTGTTAGGCCACCTCCTTTCCTATTCATAAGTCACCCCTATAATTGTCTTGTAAGCTCACAGGCTAGGGTGCTAATAAATGAAAGTAGGGAACACTACATATTGATGTTAGTGTGCCATCACAGTAAACAAAAAAAAACATTTTATTTTGTAGCGCTGGCCTGACCTTTCCTTAGTAGTCCTATGTGAGATTAAAATCGTCATTTTCTAGCTCTGCTTAGGAATGGGCTAAAAAATGCTACAAAGTTAATCGCTGCTTATTTTTTTAAATATGACTTAATTGTGAAATTAGATTTTTGATACCTCAAGCAGAAGCGTAACTTTGTAAAAATGCACTTTAGACTGTCTGGGAGAGAACTGGCTTAAAACTAGTTTTGCCAATCATCACATCTCTAGAGTTGGAATACAACTTCTTGGCTGGGAGACAACTACCTTGGCTCAGAGGATAATGGTTTAACTCTGGGCCCAAAAAAGGCAAAAACAACCTGTTCCCAGTTAGAGTAGGAGGAAAAAACAGTTATACCACGTTCCAGAGCTGGAATACACATCCTTGGCTGAAAGAAGCAGCAACTCTGACTAATACGACAATGACTTGTCTATGGGCCCAGGAAAGGCCAATATATGTTATTACTGACCACTTAGCGGGGATTAGCTTTCTCAGAGTAGACAGGAACAGTTTGAAGAACAAAGGACAGCTTTAGCACTACCTTTTTGATTTGGCGATCCCAAGGAGGCAAAGAGAGCTTTCTCTGTTGATCACCAGGTGCTCTCTAGACAGGTATGCTCCAAATATAATAAGAGGATAAATAAACCAGTTTTGACCCTTTCAGATAGGAGAGTGGCCAAGAAGCTGATGAAAGGCCTGTCTGATAGCAGCTGGGTACCACAATCTTGAAACAGATAGCTGGGATATTTTTTAGCAAAGCAAAGAGGAAGTGTTACAAAAGGAGGTGAATATTGTAGGAAAATTATTGAAAATTGGTGGTGGAATTACTCAAATCAATGGCTAGTATACAGTATAAATATGGTACCTACAGCACCACCTCCCCAGAGCATTCACAGACAGACTCCTTCTGAACAATTAGGCCCTACTGGAAACGATTCCTGACTTCTGACTCCTGGCTCTTGTTGGAAGAAGGACTTACAAGAAGTCAAAAAAATTCCTGACTCCTGCTGGCATCCAGGGACTGGAAATGCTCTCTTAAGGTCAAGTGGTTGGCCTCCTGTTTATCTGCTTTAGGGACACAAAAAGCAGAAAGATGTCTGATTCAAAGAAAGACCAGCTGACTAAAGATGGCTAGACAGTGCAGGGGATCTGTTTGGAGAGAGACCTAGGGGTAAATGTATAAGAACTGTCGCTAACTAGCGTTAGCTTTAGTAAGTGGCAGTTTTCTTAACAAAACAGATCACCAAAAACTATACGTCGCTACAAGGCTATAGTAACAGTTAGCTGTGGTGAAAACTGCTGCTAACACTAGCGTCAAGGCGATAAAAATGTTGACGTTAGCATGAGAAAAGGTGACGAAAGGCCCATTAGCGGCAAAAAAGCTCACGTTAGTCAGCCCAACCTGACTTTTTTTAGCTCTAGGGAAATAAATAGCGATAAGTCCACCTCCAATTAAAAAAATAGGAAATAAAACCAATGGACTGCAGAATGAAGCAGCCAGGGCCAAGTGTAGCACAGATCAACAAGCCCACCCCCAAGCCTCCCAAAAGACAGGATGACCAGCCAGAGGGAATGCAGATTCAAGGCTACAGTTATGAAACCAGGCGCATTGCTGGGAAAAACCAGTGATGCAACACTTATCATAGCGCCCTCCTTAAAACACCATGGCAGCCAAAACCTTGAAAGCGGGGACAGTCCCAGGGTCCCGAGTCCTTACTGGGCTTCCATTTGTGACCCGGAGTGGGAGGCAGAGGTGCTGTGGAGGTGCTGGGTCCTGACGGTAGACATTGAGGCGTTGGTGATTGGCCTTACCTGGTGGTGCAGTCTAGCACTTTGCATGGAAACACGTTGCTGACCTGTGTGAGAAGACCACCTGGTGCAACTTGGAGCTGTGAACAGTAGAGGCGCTCCTGCACAGCAACGAAGGGAGGTCTGCATTACATACCAGGTGCCACCACTACACTGGGGTGCACTGAGGAGATTACCAATGGTGGGCCATGCCTCTCTGCATCACAGGCCAGAAGAGGTTGTGCTGGCTGGACGCTGTAGAGGGTGAGGCCCCTGAGCTGTGTCAAACTTGTGTGGCGGCAGCTCTGCAACGTCATGCTTAAGGGGGGGGCCTTGTAGCATCACCTGCATCTGGAGGTTCCCCAGCAGACTTGGCGGTGACTGCTGTACGCAGGCTTGCAAAATCCCACCTGGCTGAGGTTCCTGCTGGCTGAGTCGCAGATTTGAAGAGAGTGCAGCGCATTGAGTCCCGGTGTCAATGTCCAAGTGAGGAGAAGGCGGGACGCATAGCGGAGGAGGCCCTGGGGCAAATCGGGCCCAGGCCTAGCACCTGTGGGTCACACACACCATGCTCTGATCAATCCCTGCACTGCTATTGACCTACATCACTGAGGGCATGGCACAAGACTGGTGGGGGACTCCAATAACTTGCTCAAGTCACTGAGATCGGTCATTAGAGGTAGTGGGTGCCAGGGGCACAGGGACCGGTTCTTGCCCAGGCCCTTGGATTTGCAGCAGGCCTTGGCGTATTTTGTGCTGGTATTCCTGCCACTCGGGTAGAAATTCTACCCAAGCGGCAGCTCGGGCTCGCAAACTTACTGTTCGGATCGCAAACTTACTGTTCGCAATCGCGAGTGGGGAAAAAACTCCATTGCACATCGCGAACGGAGCGAAGTTCACAGCTCAGGCCTAATATGCAGCTTGATCTGCCATTACTCGCAGGGGAAAATGGAATCAGGTCGCCACTGTTAGATTGGAAGAGACAGGTGGTGCTTCCTTTCCTTGCCCCTGTTAGTTTGATTTGGGCTGACACTTAGTGGACTTCCTCCTCCCACAGCGCTGCACCGTCTGGTTGCTGCTACCCCCATCTGCTGCTGCTGGTTCCTCTGACCTGAAGGTCAGGTGTTCGAGTCCCTCTTCCACCCGTAGACTCCACCCTGCACCGCATCCCTGGTGGTCCAGTGGCAGAGCATCACTGCTCTACAGTTTGACTAACCTCCTGTCCCTCTTTTCTGCTGCTCCTGTTCATCTTTCTGCTCTTCCTCGTTGCTTTTCTACCTTTGTTTTTTTTAACTTTGCTTTGTTTGGTTTTGTTTTTCCTGTGCTTTTTTTTTGCAGTTCCTTTTTCCCTATCCTCTCCCTTGTTGCTGCTGCCATTTTGCGCGTCGCTGCCACTCCAGTGTACTTTCCGGCTTTTCCCACCTCCCAGCTGTCCAGCCTCCATGCAGCACTACCTAATGGCGGAAGATGTCTGGCCATGCGCAGCAGGCGTGCTACTGGTGCGCTGAAGGCAAGGCCGTCTGCGTTTGTCCCCCTCTGTACCATGCCCAGCACAAGAGACCCTGCCTCTGGGGCACTCCACTACTAGGATCCCAGCACCCTCCTCGACTTCAAACCTGAACGCCACCCCACCTGCCATCTAGCATCACTGAAGAATACCATTGTACCCTGCGCCTGCCGAAACTGCAAACGCACCTCTACCACATAGGCACACCAGCACCTCTTTCCACCAGCCAACCAACAGCGCACCCGACCGGCTCAACGGCATCCTCCTCAAAGTGCTGTCCCACCACAAATACACCACAGAAATCTGGGACCTCATAGATGCCACTTTTTCAGACATCGCCTTTTTCATAAATCTGGACAAACCTAAGCTCTGGGTAAGACATTGCCATCGCCATCCCGACGGCATAAAAAATCACCTGCAAGGACCACCCTGACCATCCAGAAGGAAGCCTTGCCATCGTCTACAAAAACACTCTCCGACTGACCACGCACTCTAATGGCCCGTTGACGACCATGGAACACCTCCACTTCCAGATCTGGACCAACCCTAACACCACCTTCCTTGGCACCTCATCTACAGGCCCCCTGGGCCATGGACCCCCATTCTCCAATGCCACTATAGATCTCATCGCACCCCAGGCTCTCCCATCCACCAACTACATCCCACTCAGAGATCTCAGGATCAACCTGAACAACCCCAGAGACCAGAACACCAGCACCTACTGGGGAACCTCGCCCACATCGGACTCAAGCAGTCACTGAACTAACCCACATAGCCGGACACATGCTGAAGCCCATCTTCTTCACCAGTGGGAACTCCAACTACAGCCACACCGCAGAACTCTCCTGGACGACCATCATTGTACACCACCTGCATTCACCATGCCCACCGTACACCACTGCCATCATCGCCCCCCCTTGCAGCTGGATCAAGGCCATCGAAGAACTTCTTGTCAACTCCCTTGTAGTATGGTTTAGGGCCTCCTTTTGCATGCATGTAATGGTAGGATGGCTTATTAGAGATTTAAACGCCATTTTACCTTTTAATGCTTTTTGCACACGACACTGCATTGCTGTTTTGGTAGGTTAGCTTTCACGAAGGTCTATACATGAGTAAAGGTTTGTTTTTTGACATCTCTAGGCATACATCGTGCCCCCAGTCTGTATAGTGAGTGCTGAGCCGTCAAGGTTATCATAACATGTGAGCCTGTTTATCGGCATGTCTGTGTAACACATTTTAGACACCACATTTTGGCAGCTGCGAGCCAAGCAAGATTCTGGAGCCTTTATCATAGCCACTTGCCATAATTTCACACACTTGGAAGAATCCAGGTATGCAGAGAGCCTTGCTGATCCAGATGTAATTTACACTTACTGAGAGGAAAGGTAATGGGGTCCCCCAAAACATGTCCAAGAGACCTTCTTTAGTTTATAATACATAGTTCCTATATAGGGAGGATGTTAAAAATAGGCGCTATATCACCTGTGTGCGCTATCCTTCTATCCTTATAATATGATTCCTCCTTATGGGTCAGATGTAGGTAGTACAAAAGGGGGTGGTGATGGACAGAGCATCTGAATCAATCAAACACTCAAACCCAGTCAAATGATCTGGGTTTAATCCATCACCGTTCTTTAGCTCACTCTCCCACTCTGCCACCCCAGTTCAGACATGGCTATATGCAAATCAGTCCTCATGGGAACAGTCTAGCCCGAACTGCCAAGCCATGTCTTCCCTGGACCGGAAACAAGCTTCCGAGGACCGGTTTCTGGCATTCCAGCCGTCTTCAGCCCGGCTTGCTTGAATCCAGTGGCAAAGTGAGCAAGGGACTCACGTCTGAGCATACCCTGCCACACTTATGGCAGCCAAAAAAGGTACAAAAGGGGTGGTGATGGACGGAGCATCTGAATCAATCAAACACTCACACCCAGTCAAAAGATCTGGGTTTAATCCATCACCGTTCTTTAGTCCACTCTGCCACCCCAGTTCAGACATGGCTATATGCAAATCAGTCTGACCCTGTGCCTCATGAGAACAGTCCAGCCCGAACTGCCAAGCCATGTCTTCTCCGGACCGGAAACAAGCTTCCGAGGACCGATTTCTGGCATTCCAGCCGTCTTCAGCCCGGCTTGCTTGAATCCAGTGGCAAAGTGAGCAAGGGACTCACGTCTGAGCATACCCTGCCACACTTATGGCGGCCAAAAGCGGTACAAAAGGGGGTGGTGATGGACGGAGCATCTGAATCAATCAAACACTCACACCCAGTCAAAAGATCTGGGTTTAATCCACACCGTTCTTTAACCCACTCTGCCACCCCAGTTCAGACATGGCTATATGCAAATCAGTCTGACCCTGTGCCTCATGGGAACAGTCCAGCCCAAACTGCCAAACCATGTCTTCTCTGGACCGGAAACAAGCTTCCGAGGACCGGTTTCTGGCAATCCAGCCGTCTTCAGCCCGGCTTGCTTGAATCCAGAGGCAAAGTGTGCAAGGGACTCACGTCTGAGCATACCCAGATGTAGGTAGCCCAATACCGGTTGGAAACGGCCGAAAATACCGATTTTCGGCCGTTTCCGACTGGTATTGGGCTATGGAGATGTAGGGGCTGAAAAAACGTACAGATTCGGTAATTTTACCGATTCGGTAATTTTACTGAATCCGTAAAATTACAGAATCGGTAAATTTACCGAATGTGAACCTTTTACCTATTCGGTAAAATTACCAACCGGTAAAATTAGCGAATCTGTATTTCCCTATGTTGGTAGCACTTTTAACACTGCTACAGGGCTTTCAGGATTCGGTATTTACCATGCAATACAATTGCATGGTAAATAACGTATTCTTGTGTACATGCACATCTGTGCATGTACACCTGTGCCATGTGGCACACAGACATGCCCTAAGGGCATGTCTGTGTGCCACATGGTGCCCAAGCCAGTTACAGGGGTGCAACAGGGTGTCAAAATGACACCCTGTCCTTCTTTGCAATTCGGTATTTTTACCGATTCGGTAAATACTGAATCGGTATTTGCTATTGAATCCTAAGGGCTTCAAGGCCCATAGGATTCAATAGCAAATACCGATTCGGTATTTACCGAATCAGTAAATACCGAATCTTACCGATTCGGTAAAAAATACAGAATATTTACCTACATCTTATTTACCGATTCATAAATACCGAATCAGTAAAATTCGGTATTTATGAATTAATAAATAAGATTTACCTACATCTGGGCCGCAGTATTTTATGGAGTTGTAACCCTGCTGACCATATTATTTTTATTCATATGTCTGCTTATGTTTACTAAAAAACTGCGCATGAGATCATGTCGTTAAAATAAAAATTTTAACCGTACCGTGTCTCTGTTTTACTTCTGTTGTGAACTGGTATGAGAGTATAACAAAAGAGTGTTCTCACTTCCCACCATTATTGAGATGGTCCTAAGTTACATGTTCTAGGTTGTCTAATCATTGGTTACTTTGCTATAGGATGAACAGCTAATGTGACACTGATGCTAGCTGGTTGGGGTTTTCTAGGTACTGAAGTGAGTTTCGGGTACACCACAATTCACTAATGTCCTAGGTATCTGTGCACAGTTCTGTGTATGAGCAGAAATCCTTGCAACATGGCGCCACTCCATATCGGACAGTTGAAATTCCAATTTCTGCTTGGCAGCATGCAGTTTGGTTTAATGGCGCCCTCCCACATGTTATAACAGCCTTCAGACAAAGGCCGTTGTCGATCCCAGGCACTACTTGGCCTGTTTTAGCTGCTTACACCCCACATCCTCAGGCGGGTGCATTAAAAGCTCCGCAACTAAGATCCCAGTATGCCTCTGCAGTGTCAGTTATTAGGGGTCTGGTTCATTATATTTCCCACAACCTCCCGGGTGGTGCCCGGGTGGTGCGGTGCATCCAGTTGGCGGGGGCGGTCTGAAGCTTAGTCCCGTCATGGTTAATGTGGTCATGGGCAAGAGTCCCCAGGATAAGGATGAAATGCCTTTTTGGTTTCCTGAAAATTCGACCAACTGGAAGCAGTATTCCCGAATACTACTCCTGTGTAGAAACACAGGATCCTCAAAATTAGTTTGCAGAAAGACTTAGTGCCCGAAGTAAATTAAACTACAACTTGGGGTGTGATTTTTGCGGCAGTCTATACTAGGTGTTTGTGCATCCCGTCAATGACTGTCCTGCCCTCTGTAATTAAGCGTGTTCAGGATGAACACGGACCAGAGGCAGCTGTGGAATTGGGAATGCGACTCCTGGTACGCGATCTCGTCCTTGCTAATGTCACGGGGGATGCCGTAAGTTTCCAGGGCTCTAATGCTCTAATGCTTTGCGCGATGTCCCCGATGCAGACAAACCCCGTCAATTCCCAAAAATTATTACGTAGGCTTATAAGACCGCTGGCCGTAATAGTTTGGGTGTTAAGCCTTTCGCTAAGACAGAAAAACAGCAGCAAACTCAACAAGCGTCATCTGATAAAGATGACCGCCCGAAAGTTCAGAAACAAAATTGGAGTAAGAACAAAAAACAGGGGAAAGAGCAACAGAAACAGGGGTCCCATCCTGCTTCAACTACACCTGCCCCTGCTGAGCATACACATGAGTTGCGTGACCGCAGTATTATTAAGTCACCTAATAGATTTCAGGTTCCTGAACAACATTCTACTGGCTCTTTGCAGGAAATATCGGTACCAGCCACCGGTGGAGGAGGCGGCGGCAGAGGTCAAGGTGCCCAACTGAGCCGTGAGCAGCCTCTCAAGGCTGACGGAAAAGGCAAGCAGGACGAGACACTGCGTCAAAGGCCCCAGTTTCAGAAAAAGAAAGTTGCTGCAGTAGCAGCGAGATATGCCATAGATAGTGAGAACGCAGCTTCACAATCTGACATGGGCGCTGATGCTTCTGGACAGCGCGGCGGAGATTACCATAATTCGAGAGGCATTGCGTCCCTTACTGAAGGTGACAGCGACTGACTCCTTCATTGTAGTTGAGACAGCTGACACTAGAGTGGCTCCCTCTGACAGGCTTTATGAAATTGTCCTAATAATTGAAGGTGACATAGAACGAACCATAAAAGTGTTTTTTGAGAAAATCTAACAACTACCTATGATATTTTGACTGGCCCCCACCCTTTGTCTTAGCTGCTCCCCATGGGGAGGAGTAATCCTCCCCGCTTTCGCGCACACAGGAGCAGGCTCTACAGTTTGCAAAAGATTGGGCTAAGGCGCTTGCGCCGGAGTTGTACAGTACTCACTGTGGATGGGGCAAATTTTCCCCTCAACATGAGATTCCTTCGCGGTCGATGCCACTGTCTCAACCCCAATACCCCATGCAACATGAAGCGAAAGCTTCAGTTGCAGAAATCCTTAAACAATTGGAATATCAAGGTGTAATTGAAACGTCTGTATCTCCGATGAATAATCGACTTTTTAATGTGATCAAGCCGGATGGCTCGTACCGTTTGGTATTGAAATACCGCCACTTAAACTCACATTGTCGTACGTGTGCAATGCAGAATACTCACAGTTCTGCTCTTGTGGATAGTCTCATGCGTAAAAGGTTTAAAACCACACTTGACATATCCAATGTTTTTTTTGCCCACAATCTGTCCTCTCTTAGTAGTCAATGGATGGCTTTTACAAGTGGTGGCATACAGCGCCAATTCCTTTGCTTGGCTATGGTCTATAAGAATAGTCCAGGAGTATTTGCCGCCCGCATTGTCTCTCTCCTACAGAGACTCGATGCCGATGCATGTTCGTATGTGGATGACATTTATCTCACAGGCGACGAGTTATGGCTGCATCTGTGCCGTGTCGACCGCATAATTTGCCGTTTTGCGGACATAGGCTATAAAGTAACTTTACAAAATCACACAGTGTTGTTCCTGGGCTACGAGCTCAACAATGAAGGTCGAGGTTCAGCTCCTCACTTCCTGGAGAAATGTGCACTTCTGCGAGTTCCGACAACACTGAAGAAGCTACAATATTTACTGGACTTTTTGAATTTCGGGTTGTACCTACATACAATATGCCCAGCGTATCAAGCCGCTTTATGCGTTGATACAACCAAATTTTTCCAAATCATGCTGGATGCCAGAACATTCAGCCATCTTGCAATCTTTGAATGCTGATCGTCTTGAATCTAAATTCCTGCCGACTCATGATAACCTGGTGATAAGAATTGTCCCAGGGGAGGTGGGTTTCACGTACCTCACTTTTAATGAGGGTAACACAGTCCCTATCGCTTACAAGTCACACTTGTACACTTCGGCTGATTTGCGGTTTTCCACTGTGGAAAAAATGTTGACAGCAGTGCAAATGCCGTTTCTTAAGAAAGTTGCACTGTCGCAGGGAAAGCGCATTTTGGTTGTTATTCCGTATCCTGCCTTAGAGGCAGTGACGAAAGCCAGTATACCGAATTCAAAAGCTTTGCACCCTCGGTGGATACAGTGGGCTACATCCTTGACATCCCCAGATGTCACGTTCATTTTTGATTCCTCCCTGCAGACTCAAGAGTACTTGCAGTATGAATTTGTTCATCCTGCTCCTCTTACTATGCGCCCACTTGAGGATTTCCGCTGTATCATTTACACTGATTGCAGTGCGCAAGCAGCTATGGATTCAAAACACACGTATTCTTCGGCCTGCGCAAATGTGGTTGGTACTATGGTGGATGGTGAATTCAAGTCCGATGTCGTGCATACACAGACATTAGGGGGCTGTACCACCCAGTTGTCAGAATTTCGTGCTCTAATGCTTGCATTGGAGTACGCCAATCCCAGTGTGACTACTCTTATTGTGAGTGACTCTTACTACTGTGTTCAGTCATACAATGACAATCTGCCCTCTTGGACTCAAAATGATTATCGTGATTCCAAGGGTCGCAAAATAAAACATAAAATGATCTGGGTTCGAGTGGCTGAGCTGAAAGAACGACTCCCACTCATTTTTGTAATTCATACTCTGGGTCATCAGCGTGTTGGAGTTCACGCTGTTGGCAACTGTCTTGCGGACGAGGCTGCGAAGACAGCAGTTGCAACATATGCAGTGGCAGCGGATATACGTTCCAAAAGTAAGATTGATGATGACATCTTGGCAGCTATTACCGCAAGAGAGAAGGGAGGTAATTACCCTAAGTACTCTTATCATTTAAGTCCTGATAAAGTTCCTTATGTGAGAATTAACGACGTTGGTGACAGGTAGATTCCCAATGCGGACCTCATACTGGCTTTGATTACAGCAGCCCACGCCGGGATGGCTTCGGCGCATGCCGGCGTGTCAGCTAATGTTTCTCTTCTCCAGAAACGATCTTGGTGGAGGGGTTTGTACAACCAGGCACGTGATTTTGGCCTTCAATGTGGCATTTGTCAGCAAGTTAAACCTTCCTCCGCTGCACGACCACCCTAAACTCAGTTGTACATATCTAATAAACCACTTGCGTGTATTTATTTAGATCACTGCGGTCCTTTCTCCGCTGATACTGCGTATAAGTACATCTTAGTAGCAGTTGATTCTTGCACGCGCTTTGTCTGGGGGTGGCCTCAAATTAGCGCTGATTCTAGAACTGTCGTAAGGGATGTGCGTGTCTTTGTGGGAATTTTTGCGTGTGGTACCTACCATTTAGTCCAGGGTCCAGCGTTCGCCTCTAAGGCGTACAAGGATACCGTGGCTTCATTGGGGGTCCAGGTCAAATTTTCGTCTCCATACAGGCCTGAGTGTAATAGTGTTGTGGAGCGAATGAACCATTACTTAAAGCAGTCCTTGACAGCAAAAGTTTTAGGTGCTGTCAGAGACTGGCTAACCCATCTCAATAGCGTTCAACGTGCACTAAATAAGCTCCCTAGAAGGTCTCTGGGTGGGCGGACACCATACGAAATGCTCTTCTTCATCAAGATGTTTGTTCCGGACCTTGATGGTCTAGACATGGCTGCAGGAGGCACATTCTTTGACGTAGATTACCATTCTAATGTTTTGCAGAACCTACAAAAGACCAGAGACAGTCTTGCAAAGGAACACTTGCCCTCCACGTCTGAAGCTGCGTTGCAGATTCCGGTAGTCGGCTAGCTATGCCAAGTTGGAGAACTGGTCCAAGAGGAGATCGACAACAAGAAAGAATTTGGTCCTTCTTATTGAGCTACAGTTGCCATGCTTGGTGTGCAGGGTACAAGAACAGTCATTTTTCCTCCTCTTCCTGGGCAAAAGGGGAACAGGTACATTTCCATTGACAATGTCAAACCACACAGGGTGGCCGATACTCTATACTATGACGCCTGCGGTTTCGTGTCCAGCAATGGTGCGACACTCTGCTTTGGCCCCAGTTCCTGCCATCGGGTCTGATGTTGTTGTTGAAATGAGTCCACTTACCGATCTTTTATTGAAAATACCTGCTGGTGATCACTGAATATACTTACCCCACTGACTTGTCTATGTCTGATTTGGAGACCCGTGTGGCTAATCAATCCGTTTTTCATTTGACACTGGCTCTTCCACATCCAAGTCCCCTTCAAAAGTTTTGATTTTTGCTACCTGGTTTAAAAAAAATGTTTTGGTTCCTCCTTGGACTTACATTTGGCTGGTGCTTATAGCGATTTTTTGTTCATGTCCATAGGATTTGTGGTGTATTTTTTCCGTTTTGTTAATGGACACTACGTTCAAGAAAGAAATTCAATCAGACTGATTGATGGAACTTTGGCTCCCCACTCCTCTTTGCACATCATGAAGAGGGATCAGACATTTGTGAATATAACGGCTTGGCCCGTTTTAGATTAAATTGTATGGGATGCTGTAAAGTTCCAGATACATGGTCACACAGAGGTTATTAATGTTCCCAATGTACTTCGTGTTTCTATGGGGGATGAGGTTAAACAAAATATTCGCTCCGACGATTAGGAAGTTAAAGTGGTAGAGGCTTTATTTTCTGATTTGAAATACTATGCTGCATTCGATGCTGAAGATTTATATTTGGAATCTGCAAATTATTGTGATTTGTACTGTTACCAGCATTTTGGCAATCACTTTCTGCATAAGACAAATTCATTTAGAAATGTAGTTAACTACACACTGTGGGAGCATTGTCCCGCACCTGTGGAAGGCAGCTACTAAAACATTTTTGAAAAAGTTGTCTTATTTTACTGATTTTGATCAATCAAACCCTCATGCATTTTATTTTAAGATGACTGAGAAGTCCTCTTCCAAGGTTAGACTTACCCACACTAAATTACTGTATTCAAAGTTCTTTATTGACTAGTTGGCTGTTGGGGGCTATGAATTGTGGAAAGATACTATTGATCTTAAATCTGTTTGGGGTTCTAAAAGTTGTCAAGTGCAAGGCACTGAGGCTTTGCATCGTGCATGTCTCATCCCAAACCATATGTTGTTTCTTAATGCCACTATTTCACAAACCACCTGCTTTGGATTGGCTACTTCTAAAACATTAAATGCTCCTTCATTTCCCTAAGTGGCTTACAAGCACTGTTAAGAAATTCCTCTTTTAATGTTTCCAGCATCAATCCCAAAGGCTGGTTACTATGGCAAAAAAGTGCAGATTCCTGCCAGCACCGTTTTCTGGGTCTGACCCCTGGCTATATAGAGGTTAGAGTTGCTGGCTATACAGAGGTTAGAGTTGATCCCCCGCTTTCATACTCAACATTCAGTCACCACCTATTCTGTAGGCAAAGTGCGCCAGAGTTGGCTCAGACATTCATCCTTAGCGTCTGTTAAGCTTCATTTATCCAAATTCACTGACACTGTTGACTTAAATGATTTTGTTGAAGGTCCTGCAGCAGGCTACAATGAGGTTTGGAAACTGTCACAAATTGAAGCTGCTTCTTGGCTTAGAGCTATTGATCAGGCCAAGTTAGAAAAAGTGCTTGCCTTTGTAGATAAAAGCATAACACCCTTTCTTCCGAATTTACACTCTAGATAATATTGTGTCATCTGTGGTTGATATTGTGCAAGAACATGTTGCCATACTGGATCATGGGCAAAATCAATTGCGTTCTGTTATGCAGTTTGCATGGACTCTGCAAACATTGAAAATTGGCCGAGTTCCGTGGGATTACATGAACACGAGTTTACTATTTCTACCTTTCAATTTGACTGTTAAACAGCAATTTATGTCAATGAAGGATGCCACGTTTTCACTGTTGCATATTGAAAAGATAGAACCTTTACCTTTTCCAGAAGCAGATTCCAATTTGGCAGTTTGGCTCATCCATGGGTTGATAACTCTACTTTTTCCCCTTTTCAAATTTGAGTCCTGCATGAAACACTATGTAATCGGTAGATTTGAGCCCCTTGGTGGTGCTTATCTTCATGAAGTCTGGTATCCCCCATTCACATACAGGTGTTTGAGGGAAGAAAAGGAAGTTTATTTGAATGGTGAAGATTGCACCACCACACCAGATCACTCACTAGTGTGCAGAAATCTGCAATTGCACGGTTCTTGTAATATCCTTGCACCGAACCTTGCCTGTGTTTTAAAGGGCACTCCAGTCCCGGCCATTACACCGACATTCACATTGCTTGCAAACGGTGATTATTTGTTGTTAAATGATGAAGATTGTTGTGGTATGCATGCTGGTATTCCTTATATTGTTACAGTTTCCCAGCGTGTAGTTTGCTGTAAGAATGTCTTGTTTCCTCCTCCACATGGGAGGCTCGATGTTTCCATCTGGCCTTCTATCCCGACCTTGAAAGCAGAGTTCAACAAGATGAGTCGAATAGGAGCTATTTTGTCCCAGAATGAAGTCCCCCTTACATCTGCGAGTGAGACATTCGTCCTTCACGTTACAAATACTCGTACTGAGGTAAATGCCTTATTGAACACAGACCTGCCCCTGCATTTCGGTGCTTTGATTCACACAATCTTAAATGCCTCGTTGATGTAGTATGTTCTTGCCTTGTGACCTCATTTCTAAATGTATATTTGGTGTGATCCCTGCATTTTTTCATTTGATTTTTTTCGAGTGTCTTTGGCGGTTTCCCTTTGCTCCTGGTTTTAGGCGAGGGCATACTGCTTTTAATTTGTAACCATAACCGGATGCTGGAATACTATGGATCGCTGCTTCTGGCGACACTGAGTGTGCCGGCGATACCCAGTTGGTAATCTCAACAGTGGATAAGGATGTCAACCACTCCCTTAAACTATATGACTGTATGATCACACTGAGCAGTTGGATTAGTAGGCACTGCTTAAAGTTGAATTCAAGCAAAACTGAGGTGGTTTTGTTTTGAAACCTCCTTCCACCTTGGTCTCCAGTTTGGTGGCCAGACACCCTTGGCCCCCCTCCCACACCAGTAGTCAAAGCCAAGAATCTTGGTGTCATCATAAATTAGAAACTTAATTTTAAGTCCCAGGTCTCCAAGGTTGTGTGTTCCTTGAGTTTCACAATTAAAACCTTAAGAAAAATTCTCCCATTCATTCACAAAAACACCAGAAAGATGGTTGTGAGCTCCCTAGTTTTAACAAAACTTGGTTACTGTAATGGTCTTTTTATCAATCTCTAGTCCAACCTACTTAGTAGGCTGCAGGCGGTACAAAATGCTACCACTAGACTAGTACTGGACACTCCCAAATGTCCGTCTATTAGGAGAGGTATCCAGGATTTGTATGGGCTGCCAGTCGGTCAGCGTGTTAAATTTAAAGTGCTCTGCATTGCTTCCATTGCCCACAAGGCACTGTACAGAGAAGGGCCGACATTTCTCAGGCACCTCTTCAGCTGGTATTCCCCTGCGATCGGCCAATGCATAATTGATGCCCACTGCTAGAATCAAAAAGATGAACTGGGGTGGGAAGAGTTTCAGCTATAATACCATCAAGGAATGGAACTCCCTTCCATTACATCTTAGAATGATTCCCTCCTTTTTTGAGTTTCGAAAACAACTCAAGACATGGCTTTTTAGAAAGTAGATGTCCTGGCACAGTATGCAGAACCAGAAGCGCCAAGACATCCTCAGGTATACGTATGCTATATAAGTTGCAATAACAATGCATAGCATATGTCAGGATTGCAGACGTATCTGGCATTGATTGCGACAAGCAGCGCCGTACAATATTCGGGCTGGACAGTTCCCATGAGGCACAGGGTCAGACTGATTTGCATATAGCCATGTCTGAACTGGGGTGGCAGAGTGGGCTAAAGAACGGTGATGGGTTAAACCGAGATCTTTTGACTGGGTGTGAGTGTTTGATTGATTCAGATGCTCCGTCCATCACCACCCCCTTTTGTACCGCTTTTGGCCGCCATAAGTGTGGTAGGGTATGCTCAGACGTGAGTCCCTTGCTCACTTTGCCACTGGATTCAAGCAAGCCAGGCTGAAGACGGCTGGAATGCCAGAAACCGGTCCTCGGAAGCTTGTTTCCGGTCTAGGGAAGACATGGCTTGGCAGTTCGGGCTGGACTGTTCCCATGAGGCACAGGGTCAGACTGATTTGCATATAGCCATGACTGAACTGGGGTGCCAGAGTGGGCTAAAGAATGGTGATGGATTAAACCCAGATCTTTTGACTGGGTGTGAGTGTTTGATTTATTCAGATGCTCCGTCCATCACCACCCCCTTTTGTACCGCTTTTGGCCGCCATAAGTGTGGCAGGGTATGCTCAGACGTGAGTCCCTTGCTCACTTTGCCACTGGATTCAAGCAAGCCGGGCTGAAGACGGCTGGAATGCCAGAAACCCGTCCTCGGAAGCTTGTTTCCGGTCCAGGGAAGACATGGCTTGGCAGTTCGGGCTGGACTGTTCCCATGAGGCACAGGGTCAGACTGATTTGCATATAGCCATGTCTGAACTGGGGTGGCAGAGTGGGCTAAAGAACGGTGATGGATTAAACCCAGATCTTTTGACTGGGTGTGAGTGTTTGATTGATTCAGATGCTCCATCCATCACCACCCCCCTTTTGTACATTGAATACAGCACATCAATGGTGTCGCAAGGCGAGCACAGTGAAAAGTGTTGCAATGCTCTTTTGTCACAGCGATGCAACACTTTTCATGAATGAGGCCCAGGAATGCACCCTATCTTTTTGATAGGGCACATTCCTGCCCTTTTGTTTTGCTGCAGGGCAGCACAGCAACATTCCTTGCAGTGCTTTCCAGCACCAAAACCTCTGAAATGAGGCTCGAAGTGTTTTCACCAATTTTAAGACCAGGTATTTTCTGTTCTTAAAAAAACTGCCTCTATCTGAGTTTAGGGGGGTTATAGCCATATGTGTATTTCATTGTAAATATCGCAAACTGGGGTTATTGGCTGTTTTTGCACCGGAACGCCCACCTTGAATCTTATTTTGATTAAGTCTCGTTAACAGAAGTTGCAATCTTAAAAATTCTCATTTCTGCCAGAAAAGCGCAGCTAACTGAAGTTACCTGCAACTTCTGCATATGGCAATAAAACAGCCACTGTAACGTCAAACAATTGACCTCACAGCAGTGTTAGGTTCTTTCACAAATGCCCGCTAGTGCCTAAAAACCTGCCCTGAGGAACCAGGGGCTGCAGGATTGACCAGAATATTTTTTTCCCCAGCAGTTGAAACTAAGAGCATGATTTGTAGTATGATAAATGGGTGTTTACTCAATCAGGATTATAAAGTACATTGTTGCCCTTACCGAGTCCGTGTCTATCAAATTCTGAGATGTCCACCAGCCCAGTGGACATTTTTAGCATTGTCAGAAACTGCTGGCAGAGCAGTGCATTGTAAGCATGACTGGCACAAACGTACAGCGTTTTTTTTCTTCCATTTTTTTAAAATACAAGCCTAAAGTCTCAGGTTTTACCTCAGGGGGATGGACTGTGAAAACTGGCCATGTGTTTGTCCACTATAAATCAGGTGGTCAGACACATCGTCAAACCTCTGACAGCTATGGAAGGTTTATGTTGGTGAAATATCAGAGTAGTCTCCTCCCTTAACATAAGGAAAGTCCGCTCAACTGTAAATGAGGTGGACAGACCTTCAGTTTGGCAGATAAAGTACTTTTTCGCTGTTGAGAATGAGTCCGCTCTCTGCCAAACTCTGAATTGGGTCGTAAGTGTGAAGGCAAAACCTATGACTGGGACTACACACTTGAGGTATTCAACTTCCACACCATCTCAGTCACCCTGAGATTGAGCCTCAGTCCTAGGACTGTTAACTGTTGTTTCTCAACAGTGCTTCATGTTTTCTATGTACTTTCTTTTTTTTTTTATTTTTTTTTTTTATTCCTCATTAGCCTTTTCGCCACCCTTGTTCAGTAGTATCCGCCCTGGGCTTTATCTCAATATGCTGGCTGTGGACTCGAGTATGTGCAGCTCTCCAGCCCGGACTGGGCCACAATCTCCTATACCACCATGTGTCTATTATAACACAGCCACACCGGAGGCCGCGACCCGATTCTTCCACTCCGCCTTCACGAAGGACGGACCTATTCCACCGGCCTGCGAGATAGGCTGAGGCCTTAATCATAGGAATTTTCCATTATATACTAGTCTCTTATCCTGTGCCCAAACACAGGTCTGCCTATTATCCAAAATGTTCCAAAAAGAGTAGCCAAAATCTCTGTTTCCTATTTATCAGACCTTTAGAGTCTAGTGTCGCAAAATATCTCATGCTATTTAACCAATCCATGAGTGTCGGTGTCTTAGCTTCTACCCAGACTTTACAGATTTCCCTACGGGCTAGCAGCACCCCATAAAAAACTATCTTTACTTTATCATTTATACTGTTATCAAATAGGTCAAGTCTCCCGGTAATAATTAGTTCATGGCTTACCTCTATCGTGTGGCCGATTGATTGTGATAGACAGTTGCTTATCATCTCCCAAAATTCCCTGATGTTTAAACACTCCACAAACATGTGCAAGTCATCCACATTTATATTTCCGCATTTTGGGCATTCAACCCGTCCTCCGGCTTTAAACTTCGATAGTCTGCGGGGGGTCCAATAGGCTCTATGGATAGTAAAGAGAACATTTCTCCTTAAATTTGCAGATTTAACTGTTTTATATAGTATAGTCATCATTACTTGCCATTGATTTTCTGTGGCGATGTCCGGCAAGCAATCCCTCCATAATTGTTCCGGCAGTGTAAACGGGCCGTCTTCCATTTCCACCATTGCCCAGTACCACATCGCAACTTCTTTCTTGAATGTTTGTGAGGAAAATGTCTTGTCTTCAAAGTCACTTTGAAGTCCTACAACAATATCCATCTTGTTTGCCCAGCTTTGTATCTGCATGTACTTAAACTTAGATAACCCTTGCCCCCACAGCTGTGCCGCTTGTGTCCAACCAATCAATGCTCCCTCCGGAAATAGATCTCCCCAAGTTTTTAATCCTGCTGTTTTTAACGGGACAGCCAATGCGTCTTCTGCCCATAACGGTGATCCTGGTGTGTCCCATATGGATGCCCTGTATCCAAAATAGGTCAACTTTGCTAGTTTCCTAATTTTATACCAGAGCTCTGCTGCCTCCCGTAGGGTTTTTAATCTCACCTTTTTGAAATATTTTGGGTCTGAAAATTTATACATGAATCCATCTTCATTATGGTTACTCAATCTCAACATAGCCAGAAAAATACGCCCAATAGTTGTAGCTTTTGGTATTCCCATTAGTTCTCTCAAGTTCTTTAAACGAAAAGCCCAGTCATATAACAAAAAATCTGGGGCTGCTAACCCTCCCTTGCCCCATCTTCTTCTGATTTTTTTCCAGGATAAGCGAACTGCTTTAGTAGCCCATATAAAAGAACAAATTTCACTTTGTAGTCTCTTAAGCCCTTTCTTGTCAAAGTCCCAGGGAATTGTTTCAAACAGAAATGTAAGCTTTGGTAGGATCACCATTTTAATCAAGTTGGTACGACCAATCAGAGTGAGAGGTAAATGACTCCAACCTCGCAATGTCTCCCCTATTTCTTTTTTCACCCTTAAAAAATTGATTTTTGTTAATTCCGCTGTATTCTGTGTTATTCTCACTCCCGGATATCTCATCTCCTTCTTACATTCAAAGTTCTCAGTATCCAAGTTCCATGCCATTAGTTCTGTTTTGCTTTCATTAATTTCATATCCTGAAACTTTGCCAAATTCTTTAGTGAGCTTAAAAATATTTTCCATGGATTCTTTCAGATTTGAAGTAAAAATAATAATGTCATCCGCATAAAGACCAATCTTCTTATTCCACTCGCCTGCCCTAAAAGGAGCTATTGCATCCATAGCTCTAATCTTACTAGCAAGCGGCTCTATATATAAATTAAATAATAAAGGGGAAATTGGACATCCCTGGCGGGTGCCCCTCATTATTCTGAAAGAGGATGTCAAAATACCGTTTACCAGCACCTTGGAAGTGGGAGAGCTGTACAAAGATAACAACGTATTACTGTAGCATGGGCCTAAACCTAGATGTTGAATAAGCTTCTTCAGATATTGCCAATTCACGCGATCAAATGCCTTGGCGGCGTCCAGGGCAATAAGAGCAAGAGGGAGATTAAAAACTGTCGCCATATCTATTGCGCCAACCACTGAGAAGGTAAGTTCTTTTAAATATCTACCCTTCATAAAACCCTTTTGGTCATCATGTACTAAAAGTGGAATAACTAAACTTAATCTATCGGCCATGATTTTAGTAAATAGTTTATAATCATTATTTAATAATGATATTGGCTTGTAAGCATCTAAGTATTTGGGTAATTTGCCTGGTTTTGGGACCAGTACTATAACTGCCTCATTCCAAGACTTCGGCATTGCTATGTCTCCTCTAAAGATGTTGTTAAAAACTTGCTGTAAGAAAGGAGCAATTAAACCAATCAGAGTTTTATAAACTTCTAGAGGAAGACCATCTGGCCCCGGAGCTTTACCCCTCTTACCCTTCTTAATAGCTTTTTCCACCTCTACCAGTGAGATTTCTGAATTTAGAATCTGTTTATATTGAGTTGGAAGTGGACTTATTAACTGTACCCATTCTGTTATCTCTTGTGAATCTGGTACTAACTCCTCCTTATAAACTGTGGAGAAATACTCGTAAAAAGCTTCTGAAATCTCTCCACTATCTATAATATCTGTATCTCCGTCTACTCTTATTTCTTTGATGAAGTTTCGAACCCGATCTTTCTTTGCTTTCCACGCCAAAAGTTTACTGCACCCTTCTCCATAGCTAAAATGTGCCAAATTACTAGCATCCCACTTCTCTTTGTTTCTTGCTGCAAGAACTGTGGCTAATTCAGTCCTCAATTTTGATATATTTAGGATAGCCTGATCTCTTAGCTGCTGCTCTTCTTCTCCCACAATCTTAGCCTCGTTCTGTCTAATCTCTTCTTCCAGGTCCAAAATTCTACTGTAATATATCCTTCTCTTCTTCGCACCTAAGGCTCCCAGCCTCCCCCTCAAAAAAGCCTTACATGTGTCCCATACCACATCTAACTTAGCAGAGTCCACATTTACATTCAGGAAAGCATCCAATTCGCCTACTACGATTTCTACAGCTTCTTGGTCTAACAGGATTGTACGATCCAATCTCCAAACTGGTTCACAAGTTTTTTGGCCAAATATCAAATGCAGGTGGATAGCTGAATGGTCTGATAGATGTACCCCTACATGATTGATGTTTGTGACATACTCCACCATCCTTAAATCTAACAAGACATAGTCTATCCTGGACCTATGTCTATACTTTTGGTTATAATATGTGTAACCCATCTTCTTGCCTGATTTAATATGCCATATATCGCACATTCCATATTGTATTAATAGCTCTTTTACTCTGTTAGACATCTTAACATTACTCTGTGCTCTCTTTCCTGAACGATCCAGATCTTTATCCATTACCGTGTTGAAATCTCCTGCCATAACTATGTCTCCAGAAAAACTCAATAATTCTGATGCTAATTTGTCCAAAGGGGCCAAATCATCAATGTTTGGCCCATAATACCCAACCAATACAAGGTGTTTCCCAGCAACCATAGCCTGTACTATGAGCCACCTCCCTCCAGGATCTCCCGCCATAGCGCAAAAAGAAAACTGAACTCCTGCCCTAACTAAAATTGCCACCCCTTTAGTCACCATAGTCTGTGGTGTATAATATTTATATGCTATCCATTTCTGTGTACCAAACATAACCTTACTTTCCTCTTCATTTAAGTGGGTCTCTTGCAAAATAATTATATGAGCCGATGTATCCTCCAAGTATTTAAAAATAATCCTTCTCCTGGATTTCACTCTTAGCCCGTTAACATTCCAGGACAAAATTTTTACTTCTTTCTTATCAGCCCCCGTCATTCTCCTTAAAAAACCAGCTAATCTCTACATCACTGGTGGCCCATTGGCATCTGAGGATTATTTTTTTAATGTTTTCCCTTCTCGTTTCCCCCCCCCCCTTCCCCCATCCCCCCTCCCTCTGGAAAACCCTTCCCGTCTATCCATGGCCATAGGCCTTATGAGTGCAAAGGTGGTGGTGCTTCTCTAGAACCGAAAATATCCTATATGTTTGCTGTCTCTTGGCTATTACTAAGAGAGAGTCATTACAGTCCCTGATTTACAGTAGATACTTCTCGTGATAACTCTGTGCATCTTTCAATAAAATCATCAACATCCTCAACAAATCGAAAAGAGTGCATCTTGTTCCGCCACATAACTTTAAGAAATGCCGGAAATTTGAGCTGGACTGTAGCGCCCAGACTCCTTAGAGGCTCCATTCTCTTTCCCATCTCCCACTGTCTATTTGCCGTTACGGGAGACAAATCTGATCTAATCTCTACTTTTGTTTCATTGATTGTTAGAGATTTCTTTTTCAAGGCTGCAGACAAGATACTCTCTTTTAAATTATATGTCAAGAAATTAATTAAGATTTTTCTTGGTTTAGTCCTATTTGAGTTCAGCCTAAAAGGATCTCGATGTACCCTCTGTATATCGGCAAAGATAGTTTCTTCGTCTACCTCTAACTCTAGCTCTGTACTTAAAATATGTGCCACATATCTTTTTATATCTGTCCCTTCACTTTTTTCGGGTAGCTTCAAGATTTTTAAATTATTGCGTCTCTGCATATTTTCTAGGCGCTCCATCCTTTCATCCTGAGCTCTACCTAAGAATTTAATGTCCTCGATTTCTTTTTGATTCGCGACTACCTCTTCGCGGAGTTTCTTTGCCTCTAACTCCAGAACCTCTGTGCGCTGATTTAACTCGCTAAATTTGGCCTCCAAACTATTACATGAAGCCTGGATATTTGCCTGATTAGCTCTCACAACATGGAAACCTTCCTTCATGTCCCTATCTAGTTTTCTCAAAAGAGTGACTATATATGTGTCTGGGTTATCTAGATTGTGTGGAATAACCTCCTCTTGGTCAGGCATCCCTGTACTTTCCCCAGAATGCTTACTGTTCTCTTGTGGTGAAGACTCCTGTGCCCCCGCCATGTCTTCTAAAACCACTCCAGAAGTCTCCGTATTTTCGCTGCTCGATATACTTTTCACAGCTTTATCTGCCTCACTTCCGTCAGCCATATTCTCCTCTCCCTCCCCTTCTTCCTGACTGAGACCTCCCAAATCTTCCACTAAAACTTGATATCTATTGGGACTCAATGGAAGGATCTGGCCCTGCTCAAAAACCTCCTTATCAATGTTTGGTCGCAAGATTAGTGTTTTTGGGATTGCTTTAAAGTAAGCGTTAAGGGAAGGAGAAGGGACTACTTTAAGCTTTCCTTTTTTATCTAAAACAGCGTTGTGTCGTTTTAATGACCTGCCTCGAGTCTGTGCTTTCCTCTCTTTAAGCTTCTCTGGCAGTCTTTGTGTATCTCCTGACTCTGCTTTATTTGTGTTAACCGAGCCTGCACTTCTTAGCGCGTATGCCGCTTTCCCTAAATCCACTCTCGTCCTCGTTTTTACACTAATGTCTTCATATGGAGAAATCTGCTTGTTATTTCCTGTTTTAGCACACAGCTCGTGTGTGTATTCGATTCCTTTACCTCGCCCACCCCCGGCTCTCAAAGTGATCTTTGCAGCCACCCTTCTCCCCCTTCCTACCTCCTGGGCAGCCCTTGTCCAGCCGACAGCGGCTTCTGTTACAGAGCTCACCTCTGAGCTCGTCTCTTCCGCGGCGTCCCTGCTGACCTCTAACCCCGCCTCCAGAGGCTCGCCGTCCTCTCCTGCAGGCACCGCAATTTTCGTCTCCATGCGTTTACTGCTACACAGAGAGGCGCATAGGAAAAGAAAAAAAAACAAAAAACCCCCAGGAAACTTTCTCGTAGTCGTCCTGCTCAGCCTAGCCAGGCCAGCCTAATTCCACACTCTTTCCCGCTGCTCTCCGCGATTCTCCGAGCCACGAAACAGCCGCAAAACAGCTCCTCATTTGCACCTCTGAACACCACCACCTCCGTGCACTCGCGACCCGCAACTAGCCGGCCGCCATGTTTTCCTCTCGTTCCCCCACCTTGGGATCCTTTCTATGTACTTTCTTGACTTAACCCTTTTAAAATGCAACTCTCCGGTTCCCTTTTACTTTTTCTGATGGTCTGGTGTACTTTTGCTCATTAATTTTATTCTCAATTTTTCTAAATAGGTTTGGAAATTGTATTATGCCTTTTACTTTAAAACTGTGGCTATTGCTTCAATTTAGCAAAGACTTCTCTGGGGATTGTGTGTTCCTCGTACAATAGCAATAGTTGTTGAGCATAGAGTCTTTCGGGACTTTATTTTGACTTAAACAAAAGTGGATTTTCAAGTGGATTTTTGAGCCAGTAGGTGTACCACCTCCCAAACTAATAACCCCATTTTTGACAAGGGGAGTTTACATTGTGAACTAAGTGACAAACACCGCAGGTGGGGGCTTTACATTGTTTAACACTATGAGACCTTCTAGCACATATCAGCAGTCGAGGAAAGGCTAGAGAGGTCTGATTTGTGTTGTGTATATTTGTAATTTTATGTTTTGCATCTTTTAGGGTGTTAAATAAATATTTTTTCTATTTTTAAAAAGTAAAACCTCTGAATTTACAGGTGTTTCTGAGTGCTCTGAAGAATTCTGAGTTTTTAACCCACATCACCTCCCTCAGGAAGTCTTGGACTGCTTGTCCTCACTATTCTGACAGTAAAGTACCACAAGGGTGTACTTGGTGCTCATCTGCATCCAACAATAATATGATTTGGAGCTTAGCTTCAGTCCCTTTGAGGAACTTTTCCTTTACAGTTCTTGATTAGGTAGCAAGTGTGGAGCCCACATGTGAAATACTCCATTGCTCATATCTGATAGAGAAATTTGTAACACTGATACCGCATTAAATATGCAGGAAGTGTGCAAGCCAGAAGGAAAAAACAGCAGGAAGTGCTTTACATTGTGACAAATGCAATTAAAGGGGTTTTTACTTATTAAACCCCATGACAGATACTATGTGAAGGGGTTTTACATTTTGAACTCCGTGACCAATACCACTCGAAGGAGCTTTACGTTGTTTAACATTGAGAGACTTTGTAACACAGATCTCTACTTCAGGGGGGACTAGAGTGGTCTGTTTTTTGTTGAGTACATGTGTTATGCTGTTTAGTTCTTAGAGTTGTTTCAACTGAAATACTTACAGCCTTTTCAGAAATAAAAATAACTAACTGAACATTGATTTATTAAGTGCTATTGTAGGCTCGTCTATATCTCCTACTTTCTGTTTTGCACTATCTAATTATCAGCCTCTCCTTGTTTTGAGCTCAACTTACGATAACGTGGTTTGCAAGTACAAATTCAAGGTTTGCATCCAATAGAAAGTTAAATGGTAATATACTTTCTCCAAAAGGGTAGGAGTGGGCATTTCAGGGTAGGGATGCAATAGAATGATTGCGCACGACTACATACATATGTGTTTGTAGGTATGCACAAAGCTTTTTCTCATTCCATTCCCACCTTGGAAAAAGTGTTTTTCTTTCATAAGGGTAGCAGTACATCTATTTATAGAATGAGCATGAAACACTCTCAAATGTAGTAGTGGTTTGGTAAAGGGGGTGTCTCAAGAACTAAAATATTTTCCCAATGAGGTAAAGAAAAACATGAGGCGCTCCGGCAACCAGACCACTAAAGAATGCCTGTCCTGTGGGATTACCAGTGAGAGTATCGCACACCTCATGTTTGCCTGACCTGCTTACTCCCGCATTAGATCTAGTTGGCTAGTGCCGATTTGCAAGCAGCTAGGCACTTCTAATTAGTGTAACGCTCTCCGTATACTGAGAACAGATCCTAGAACCTTGTATGTTTGTGCTGTTGCTAAGTTTCTGGGACAAGCCTGGTCAATTAGGCACAGGGCTACATGAAGGGTTCCCAAAAACTGACTTGGCGCCAAAATGCACGCGCATTGTAAGATTGAAGTTGACATGCTGCCTTTTGATCTAGATAATGAACTTCTCCATTTTATATTGACCCCCTGTTTTAAATTGTCTCTTTTAACCATACTGCTTATTTACATAGCTGTCGCAAGCTTTAAATTGTATTGATTCAGTGAGAATTGTGTCGCATGTTTTTATCTATTTGACATTTTTGTTTTAACATGCTCCAAATTTAACTGAAGAAGAGAGATTCTTGTTATACCCTTTTATCTATTATATGTATATTTGGGTCTACATTGAATTTGTTATTGCTTTTATGATATTTATATCGAAATAAAGCTTGTTTGTGAAAGATAGCACCTAAAAGACCAAAGCACCAATGCTGGAATGTGGTTCTGTGAGATCGGGGCAAAGTCAAAAGTAAAGGCCACCGCAATGTACTGTGGTTTGGCTACATGAGGTGGATTGAGCCCAGTTTTAGCAGCCTTCAGACTTAGAAGACATTTTGAAGAAAAGTTCCTGAGAAAGCAAATTAAAGCAGAGCAGCCCACAATGTCCATGGATGAGGGATCATCAGAGAGCCGGTGGACGATGTGATGGTTAAGATTTCTACATTCGGACTTTGTTACCACTTTAGAAGTAGGAAAAATCAAGTGGGATGAAACTACTGGCTGTAACTGATGAGGACTCATCAGGAAAACACACAAGATGATGGACGGAATGTTGCACAATGGCAAAACATTCACCCCCAGTCACAGATCTGGGTTTAAGCCATTGTTGTTTTGCTCACCAAGCCACCGCAGTTCAGACATGGTCATGTGCAAATCAGTCTTGACCCTCTGCCTCATGGGAACAGTCCAGACCGAACTGCCAAGCCATGTCTTCCCTGGACCAGAATCAAGCATCCTAGGACCGGTTTCTGGCTATCAGCCGTCTTCAGCCAGGATAGCTTGACTCCAGTGGCTTAGTGAGCACGGGACCCACGTATGGGCATACCATTCCCACATAGGGTGAACAACAAAACACACAAGATGATGGACGGAATGTTGCACAATGGCAAAACATTCACCCCCAGTCACAGATCTGGGTTTAATCCATCGTTATTTTGCTCACCAAGCCACCACAGTTCAGACATGGCCATGTGTAAATCAGTCTTGACCCTGTGCCTCATGGGAACAGTCCAGCCCGAACTGCCAAGCCATGTCTTCCATGGACCGGAATCAAGCATCCTAAGACCAGTTTCTGGCTATCAGCCGTCTTCAGCCAGGATAGCTTGACTCCAGTGGCTTAGTGTGCACCAGTACCCACGTCTGGGCGTACCCTTCCCACATAGGGTGAACAGCAAAACACACAAGATGATGGACGGAATGTTGCACAATGGCAAAACATTCACCCCCAGTCACAGATCTGTGTTTAATCCATCGTTATTTTGCTCACCAAGCCACCCCAGTTCAGACATGGCCATGCGCAAATCAGTCTTGACCCTGTGCCTCATGGGACCAGTGCAACCCGAACTGCCAAGCCATGTCTTCCCTGGACCGGAATCAAGCATCCTAGAACCAGTTTCTGGCTATCAGCCGTCTTCAGTCAGGATAGCTTGACTCCACGGGACCCACGTCTGGGCATACCCTTCCCACATAGGGTGAACAGCAAAACACACATGATGATGGACGGAATGTTGCACAATGGCAAAACATTCACCCCCAGTCACAGATCTGGGTTTAATCCATTGTTATTTTGCTCACCAAGCCACCCCAGTTCAGACATGGCCATGTGCAAATCAGTCTTGACCTTGTGCCTCATGGGAACAGTCCAGCCCGAACTGCCAAGCCATGTCTTCCCTGGACCGGAATCAAGCATCCTAGGACCGGTTTCTGGCTATCAGCCATCTTCAGCCAGGATAGCTTGACTCCAGTGGCTTGGTGAGCACCGGACCCACGTCTGGGCATACCCTTCCCACATAGGGTGAACAACAAAACACACAAGATGATCGACGGAATGTTGCACAATGGCAAAACATTCACCCCCAGTCACAGATCTGGGTTTAATCCATCGTTATTTTGCTCACCAAGCCACCCCAGTTCAGACATGGCCATTTGGAACTCCGTCTTGACCCTGTGCCTCATGGGAACAGTCGAGCCTGTGGTATTCTATGGTTGGGTCATTTAGAGCCCGAACTGCCAAGCCATGTCTTCCCTGGGCCGGAATCAAGCATCCTAGGACCGGTTTCTGGCTATCAGCCGTCTTCAGCCAAGATAGCTTGACTCCAGTGGCTTAGTGAGCACGGGACCAAGGTCTGGGCATACCCTTCCCACATAGGGTGAACAGCAAAACACACAAGATAATGGACGGAATTTTGCACAATGGCAAAACATTTACCCCCAGTCACAGATATGGGTTTAATCCATCGTTATTTTCCTCACCAAGCCACCCCAGTTCAGACATGGCCATGTGCAAATCAGTCTTGACCCTGTGCCTCATGGGAACAGTCCAGCCCGAACTGGTAAGCCATGTCTTCCCTGGACCGGAATCAAGCATCCTAGGACCGGTTTCTGGCTATCAGCTGTCTTCAGCCAGGATAGCTTGACTACAGTGGCTTAGTGAGCACGGGACCCATGTCTGGACATACCCTTCCCACAAAGGGGGAACAGCAAAACACAGAAGATGATGTACGGAATGTTGCACAATGGCAAAAAATTCACCCCCAGTCACAGATATGGGTTTAACCCATTGTTATTTTGCTCACCAAGCCACCCCAGTTCAGACATGGCCATGTGCAAATCAGTCTTGACCCTGTGCCTCATGGGAACAGTCCAGCTCGAACTGCCAAGCCTTGTCTTCCCTGGACCGGAATCAAGCATCCTAGGACCGGTTTCTGGCTATCAGCCGTCTTCAGCCAGGATAGCTTGACTCGAGTGGCTTAGTGAGCACGGTCCGCACGTCTTGGAATACCCTTCCCACATATGGTGAACAGCAAAACACACAAGATGATGGAGGGAATGTTGCACAATGGCAAAGCATTCACCCCCAGTCACAGATCTGGGTTTAATCCATTGTTATTTTTCTCACCAAGCCACACCAGTTCAGACATGGCCATGTGCAATTCAGTCTTTACCCTGTGGCTCATGGGAACAGTCCAGCCCGAACTGCCAAGCCATGTCTTCCCTGGACCGGAATCAAGCATACTAGGACCGGTTTCTGGCTATCAGCCGTTTTCAGCCAGCATAACTTGACTCCAGTGGCTTAGTGAGCACGGGGCCCACGTCTGGGCATACCCTTCCCACAGAGGGTGAACAGCAAAACACACAAGATGATGGACGGACTGTTGCACAATGGCAAAACATTCACCCCCAGTCACAGATCTGGGTTTAATCCATCGTTATTTTGCTCACCAAGCCACCCCAGTTCAGACATGGCCATCTGCACATCAGTCTTGGCCCTGTGCCTCATGGGAACTGTCCAGACTAAGCATGAGCGCTAAATCCGCTCCGATCGCGGATTTTGCGAATTTTCGGTAAATTCGCGATCTGCGAACTCTCGCGAATTTGCCGAAAATTCGCAATCCGCGAGCGGCGGATTCCGGGGGCAAAAGTTCAACCATTCCTGGTCTGTTGTAACTAATTTACGATGGCGCCGGCAAGCTGCCAGCGCCATCCTAAGATAGCTACTAAATTAGCTTCAACAGGAAGCTCTAATAGATAAGATAAAGCAGGTCATCGAGCGCCTGCTTTATTTAATCTATTAGAGCTTCCTGTTGAAGCTAATTTTGTAACTATCTTAGGATGGCGCTGGCAGCTTGCCGGCGCCATCGTAAATTAATTACTACAGACCAGGAATGGAATTATACCGTTGTGGAGGCTGGGCAGGTGTGCCTTCTTCCCAAATATACCGTCGAAAATCAGCTGTGACGCTGGACAAAGGCCTTTGCATCTTTGACCTTCACGAGCGCAATCCCCGTGCTGTTATGTGGCCAGGGGCTTCTGTCTCTACATCTGCTGCTCTGATCAGTCTCTGACCTTGTATACACACAAGAGCCATGTGCACTCGCATGGAAGTGCCGTCCGTTTGGCCCCGCCCACACACTCGCGGTGTGCACCGCCTTCCCGCCATTTACCCACTATGATGGGCAGATCACTCAAGGGACCCCTGCGCCCTTTGGCGCGATTGCATAGTACCACACACCTGGCCGCTGTAGACAACTCTCTGCCACTTTAAGCAGCTGTAGTGTAGTAAAAGCACTATACATTTACCCAACGAGGTAGCACTTACTGATCATCCAGTAGAAAGTACTCCAGTTGAGTAGAGGTATGGCACAAAACGGTGGCGTCTTCTTGAATAAATACGAAGGGCAGGGTTCAATCTGGCACGATGGTCCACTCCTGGCATGGAAGCCACGCCCCCAAATCCGCCGATCCGCTAAATCCGCGGATTTTGCAGATCCACGATCCGTGAATCCGCAAATTCGTGAATCGTGGATCCGCAAAATCCGCCCATGCTTAGTCCAGACCGAACTGCCAAGCCACGTCTTCCCTGGACCGGCCGTCTTCAGCCAGGATAGCTTGATTCCAGTGGCTTAGTGAGCACAGGACCCACATCTGTGCATGCCCTTCCCACATAGGGTGAACAGCAAAACACACAACATGATGGACGGAATGTTGCACAATGGCAAAACATTCACCTCACTCATCAGGGGCAGATACTCCTTCTGAGTGGTCCGACTGAACAGGTTTTGCTGCCGTGGAAAAGAATGTAGCAGAAGCTACTACAAAGTCAGGTCGATCTTTGATGCACCTTGAGCGGCACTAAGAGCAGGTTGGTCCCAGTCTTCTTTTGGTTTGCAGGACATTTTTTCAAAATGTTCTATGTACCAAGTTTACCAATTACACAGGTCCAGGACTGGTTGGGTACCATTGCAGGTCAGGACTGACTGGTGCAGGATTCAAGGTCTCTGGAGTTTGTTATGTCCCTGTAGCTCAAAAGGAGGCCAACCAGTTAGTTCTTGGAGTCACTCAGGCAGTCCTGGGATTAAGCAGCAAGGCAGGCCTCAAGTAGCAGGGCATTCTGCTCAAGTTTTATCTGGGCAGGTCTCTTAAGTACAAAGCAGGCCTAAAATAGCAGGACCGTCCCCACAAGTATAAGGCAGTCCGTCGGGGGGGTCTTGAAAAGTCTAGGAATGTACTGAAGAGTGGCTCTGGAGATCCAACATTTATACCTGGTGCCAGCCTTTAAAGTGATGAAATTCTCTATACAACCCCCACATCTGGTTCTGGAAAGTTCTCTCCCTCCCCTGCCAAGGTACCAAGAAGTATGGGGTAACTAAAAAATAGTGTCAGATTCCTTTGTGTGTTCAGGAGGCAAAGCCGTTTCAAATTTAAGTGGGGCTGAGTACAGCCCCACCCAACCATACTCACACGATGGTCCATCCTATCAACACCTAATCCCCTTTTGTGTCACTGTCGGGAAAGAATACACATAACCGATAGCAGAGCTATTCACAGACACTTGACTCAGGATACTGGCAGAAGGAACACATGTTTAGGAAACAAAAATGTACCAAGAATAAGGCAGGTACAGAGAGAAATTAGAAATAGTGGGTCACCCTCCACTCATATAGATTAAAAACACAAAAAACTCCATACTCCATAAACCCCAAAACGTTTTTTTTAGAAAAAATAATTTTATTGGACTCCTCTGTACTTGCCAACTGCAAGGGCCCATTCAAACTCTGGTTAAACTCAGTGTAAATAAGGGGTGTTTGTATACGTTGTGTAAAGGAATACACTGTGTCGAGGCAAAGACAATAATATTTTTGAAAATGTCTTCAAAAATAGAAGTGCCTCATGGAAACAACCTCCAAAAGCTTGTTTGATAGTGCTGCTAACTGGCTAATTTCAACATCACTGGCTCTTTCTTATTCAAATAGGATATGTTAGGGAAGTGAAGGGTTATAACTGAGGTTAGATAGTTATACTATTGTCCTCTTATAGTGTGTAATGGGGTCCCTACATTGCGAGAGTTAGGGGCAGATTTATGATGGGAATGCGCCACGTTTGCGTCACGCAACTGCGGCGTAAACGTGGCGCATCCCTACGACCCATTTACAACGTGACGCATCTAGGCAGATGCGTCACGTTGTAAAGCCCTGCGCCACTTGTGGGCGTTCCGGCGCAGGGTGGGCGTTCCAGGGCAGGTGTGCCTCGCAAAAGTGGCTGAGTGAAATCTATAAGATTTCACTCAGTCACTTTCAGGCCAATGCTGCGTCAAAACCCTGCGCCTGCTTGAAGCAGGCGTAGGTCTTGACGCAGCATTGTATAGATGGGGCACCCCCGAGCCTTGCTGGAGCTGCGTCGAGCTTGCGACGCAACTCCAGCAATGCGCCACCTTTACGGCACAGATGCGTCACGCATCTGTGCCGTTTTTGCCCCATGGTGCACCGCATTGTAAATGCGGCGCACCATGGGTGGCGGAGCAGCGGCGCAAAATAACTGGCGCATCCCTGGGGATGCGCCAGTTATCATAAATCTGCCCCTTAGTCTCTTACTCGCTTAATAAAATACAAGACCCTAACTCAACCTTTTAATGTGTGTGCCCTGGGTTCATGATTAAAAACAAAGTCAAATGCGCAGACCATAATGTAACTAGTGACCGACATATTATTGTCAAGGACAATTTTGGCAAATTCATTAATGCAATAAGAACACGGTGTAATGTACCTGCAAAGAAAAGCCAAGGGACATGAGGGTACACAGACAAGGACGTGGTCAAACTTACAAAGAGTGCTGTGTGTACTTAATTTAGAGGCATACAATCAAAACGTGTTAATATTTACCACATCAGCACCAGGTGGAGGCCTACCATTGGACAATGGGTTCACTTGCTGGATCAAATAGGAGGGATGAGCTGCCTAAAATCAATAAATTGCAGAAAAGCGAACTGAGAAAAGTAACAATAGCAGGGTTTAATTATACCCTTCTATGATAAATGTATTATTATTTGCACAAAAAGAATAGATTCCATTGTTAAGTTCTTAGAAAAACACACTAATGACATGAGCCTAGAGAGCAGGGGTGAAGTTATGTCCCATGAGATGGCATAATGAGACTTTCAGTACATAGCCTCAATGCATGCACACAATATTTTAAAACAAGCACAGTATATTTTAGCACCTTCGTTCAAACAACCAGCACATTACTCTGCCCTGGAACCACGTGACATGTGGAACACCTTCGGTGGGTGTATATGTGTGTGAACACATAACATTTTTGCTCCCATGTAGGTAGCCTCTAAAGCATGATCCTAAAAAACAGTGTCATATATAAGAGGAAATGAAGGGTCGATTTAAGCAACATGGCCCCAGAATCTCATTAAAGTACTGAGGGGAAGGCATCCTGCTCCATACAATACATAGTACATGGGTAAACTTTCAAAATATTGGCATACCTTTAAGAAGAGGAAACAGCTCCCTTCCAAAAGACTGCTTCAGTACCAAAGTTGTGGTGGCATGTAAGCTTACCACAAGCTGAGCACACGCAGGATGGAAGAAAAGGACTTCCTGCAGTACAACTGCACCTCTAGAGTCGCAAAGGTTCATGGTGCCATTTTAAAGGTGAGCAAAAGCCAAGATAGTTGCCCACACTGCAATAAATAAACAGGAACTCTCAAACCCCGAGTAGCCAGCTTAAATGTACACAAGCTCAAGATAGCTACTGCCATCTACATTGCTGCACGTTCAGTTTCTCTTAAACAAACCCTTCCTAGACAACACATAAGAGTGGGGTAGGGGGGAAGTGGAATGAAAACCCCAGGTGAGGATTAGGAAGTGAAAAATTCAAACTAGGAATACAGACAGCTAATTTTATTATAGGAGTTAGAGTGGAACAAGGCCATTTATAGTAAGCTGTATATCAAATGCACATCTTTTGCCATTTCACCAACTCATTCAAACCCCTCTTGTCAGTCTGTTCTGAGAAAATCCATTGGGCTTCTTTGTTTATACAGAACCTCCTCTTCTCTCCCATGTCTCAGGTCCAAACGTTCCAAAACAGTCCAATTACAGGCCAGAGGGCCATAACCAGCTTCTTTTAAGTGCTATAGCAACTTTGTTGTTGATTTACACAATCTAAATGTACTAATATGTTCTTGCATACTTAATTTTATCTTTTAAGGGGTCAAACTGATGTAGAACAGACCACTAGGACATCTGTGTTCCGTGTTTGTTATGTGGCTGCAGGGCAGTGTTGTGTGCTAATTGTTTGAATTAAGATGCTAACACATTAAAATATGCCTTGCTTGTTTTCATAATATGGTGTGCCTGTATTCAGACTGTTGTATTACAAACTGCATTGTGCTGCCTAATGGGACATACCTTTCCCTTCATAGTTGCTTTATCAGTGAGCAGCACGCTACTCCGGTACCCAAAAGGGATTAGTGTTGAATTAGTGTTAGTATAGAGAAATCTGAAATGAATTTGAGCATTAGACATGTTAGTCTGTTATTTGGATTGAAAAGGAAAGTGGAGTGATAAAAGAGGGTAGGGTTTGCATTTATATATCTCTTGCTACCTCTAATGAGGTGTTGAAGTGCTTTTTGGCAGGTAGCATGCTACTCCGGAACTCAAAACCCAAAAAACAATTAGCCATTTGGTGGCACTATCCAACTGGCTACTGGTGGTTGCAGCCATGAGGTACTTCACCTGGTGCTGATGTGGTAAACATTTTATTCAAATAATTTTGTTTGTCACACTGATGCTGGGTCTGGTGGCTTAGTGGACTAATGCACCCACTGTAGGTGCCTGTGATTGACCTCATGGTCACAGATTCAATCCCAGCGGGTCCATTCAGGCATTCATCCTCCTAAGATCGATAAATTGAGTACCATTGAGTTGGGTAACTATGAACATCTGTTATTCAGCACTAAGGTACCCTCGATAAAGGTATGATTTACAAATACACGTTATGTTATGACAGTGTGCGTTGCTGTATACAAAATATACACACGCCCCTTATTGACATTTAATTTACCCAGAGTTGCAATGGGCACTTTCTGTTGGAAAGTACTGGAGCAGTTTGATGACACTTAAAAAATGATATTTTGGGTTGCTGGAGAACGGGGCTTTTTGGGTTTTAAATAGAACAAACAAATTACAACTTTGCTACAGTGGCACTTTCAGACTTGCGATTTAAAATCCAACTTTATCATTAAAGAGGATCCTAAATTACAATTAATTTGAATCTCAACATGACATGTCAACTTGCTCCCAATCAGAATTTGGTAATTATTCAGTGGCAGAGAGATGCATTACAGCAGTTAAAAACTGCTTTAGGAGTTTTTCAATACCAGGACATGCAAAGCTTTAGCCCACATGTCCTACTTCTTAATTGCAATGCACCCTGCACTATGTGTCTTTTGGACCCATCTTATGGCTGACATATGATTTAAAAAGGGAGGTTTAGGCCTGGCAAAAAGGTTTATTTTGGCAGGTAGAATTGGCAGTATGAAACTGCACTAACGGCTGTAGAATCAGGCCTGGACTTTTTCTACAAGGCTATTTCAGTGGGTGGTACAATAAATACTGGCTACCCACTTTTAACATTTAATTTACATGCCCTGGGTACATGTAGTACCATTTACTAAGGACTTATAAGTTGGGTAGGAGCTCTCCCCTGCTGCTCCCTGGTCAGGGATTACTAAAATCGGTAAAAATCCGGCTGCACACCCGGCCATCCACCTCTAATTTTACGAACAACCTAACTCCACCAACATCGGACTACTATTGAAGAGTTTCTTACCGTCGGATACGATCCCTTATGACCCGACACTCCTTCGCCTCCCGTGCCTCGCCGCTGATCGCCAGGACCGGGCCCAGAGTCATCCTCAGGTGACACTCCTGACTCTTCACTCTGGAATGCGAGTCCTTCACCACCAGATTCTCAGAGACGAGGTTGCTCCCAGCGTCAGTCACACCACCCTATCGCTGGTCGAGCTCTCCCTCAGGCTGGGACGTGCTCCCTCTCACTGCCATTTTTTGAGGGCACTAATGGGCATCGGAGTGAGATTCTCCCTGATTGCCCCCACTGGCAGGGCTGCTGGTGCCGGTAGAATCCCCTTGTTGTCCGCCCATCTGCCTCCAGTCTACTCACATCGAAATAACATTGGCATCGGCGTCTCAGCATTGTGTCATTGCTCATCTCCTGGGACGAACAGACGAATGGTAGGGACCCAATGTTCCTCTCACCCTGCCCGCCTCACCAGGATTTTGCCCTCCGAGCCATACGTGCTACGACTCCAACATCCACTCTGTCCTTCGGTCCGAGACGCTGCCTGTGCCAGATAAGTGCCTCTCCATTGCCTGACGGCACGGTGCATGGCAGTATAGCTACGCTGCTCCCACGCTCCAGGATCTGACTCTTCCGAGCCGGATGATGGTGACTCTAACACCCTCGGTGTCTTTAGTTCGAGCCGCTACTGGAGCTAAGGGGACGGACCTGTGCCCCTCCACCACGGACGGCATAGTGCATTGCAGCATAGCAACGCTGCTCCCTCTGCTCCCGCTGACGTGACAGTCAATCAACAAACTTCGAGCTTGTTACACCTATTTTTGTCCCGTAAGCGCTGAACACTGAGCGCACTCCACTCTACGAGGGACAAAATGGCCGATGTCCTGACGCTCCCCTGACATGACGCTGTTCACGTTGATGCTGTGACGCATAAGTAAGACTATCTGCTTGCCTCCTTGAACCTTCGAGTGCTGGGCTTCCTCCAAAAATTCATCTGGGCTGGGTCACAAGTGTCTCCGGCTGATAAATTCATGTATACCCTCCCTATGCTCCACCTGACTATAAAATGGCGGCAGCCCACGAAGCACTGGTTAATGTTGCTCCAGCCAGAGCTTGATTAGATACATATAATTACTTATTCCTATCAACCCATCTGAAGTTTGCTGATTCCTAATGGACACTACCAATTAATGATGCTTTATCCAGAGCTTGATTTGATACATATAAGTACATTCTCCTATCACCCCTTCTGAAGTTTGCTGATTCCGAATAGCCACCACGATACCTGTTGACTCTTAGTTAACACAGGCAGCATTTTCACTGGGAGCCTGCACAAATGCCTAAACACTCACCACTGTTGCTGGGAATGAGGAAATCTACAGTCTTTGCCCTGTCCTTTCCACTTCTTCCCTCTCCAAACCAGGGGGCGAGCTGGAGGATGAGGCGTCCAACGCTGCTTTCGATGGAACTATGACCTTGCCCCCTGGTCGGAATCCTTACCTTTTTCAACTCATCGCTGAGCCAGAGTAACCTTTGACTGATACCCGGTGGAGCTATCATATGTAGATAAAGAGGAGTTTGGCTCGGGGGTTCACACCCCTGGCCGGCACCTACCCAGCCGGACATCGGACCTTGTTTTTCCTCGTCTCCCCCATTGTGTTCCCTTCCCTCCCCCACCTCAAGGGGGAGATAACCACTGTGTTCTGACTCTGACTTCTTTGGTGTACCCTACTTGTTCTTTATCCCATGGCCTTTCTGCTGATTCCTGATTAGCACTCAAACTCCTTTACTCTTTCCAGTACTACCCTCCTTACTTCATCGGTTCTGTTTTTCTATGATATTTAATGCACTAGTAACTGATGTAACTGTAATTGATTTAACGCTGTAACACTGTCTGATCCTTTGTCTTACTTTCTTTGCTCCTATCCCTTTTCACTAGAATCCTTCTCCTTGCCCGCTACACCGCCTAGCCCCCTGTCCTTTTGTGCCCTTTGACTAAGCACTCCTTCTCCCCTTTTTGGGGAAAGATCCAATATTTAGGCTGTGGAGTCTCAGCCAACCCGGTGAGAGAGTCCACTGCGTATATGGAGCCTCTCGCAACAGAGATGGGGAATTGATACCACTTCCCATGGGATCACAGCTTAATGGAATTGGAAAGCAACTCTGACTCGTCTACCGGTTTGTGTCCCCGTCACCCTCCCACTCCTCTTTTCATGCTGAGTCTCTCACCCACCCCTCCTCCTTCCCTCTTCCATTCTCTGTTCACTTCCCCTGCTCTTCCCCCCTCCCCCGAATATCTCCCCTTGCCTGCTTTTTCCCTTACATATATGTCCTTTTTGTTTGTCTCGACCTTACTTGTCACTATGTTGCCAGGCTCTAATAACTGTGTAACCTTTGTAACGAAGTAACCTTCAATTATGGTCTGTTACTCATGTAAAGCGCTCTGATACCTCGAGGTCTAGCCAGCGCTATATCAAACCTATGAAATAAAATAAAATAAAATAAATTAAATATACCAATCATGAATTGGCCGATTTTACCATGCTTGAGGCGGGAAAACAAGCACTTTTGCACTGATCATCAGAGTCCTATGGCCAACAAACAAAATTCCACATACAGAACAAGTGCAGGTAAAAAGTTTAATGGTGACACTGCAGAAAGGGCTAAGTCCAATAGCTCAAGAAATCATTTGTGAATTTGTGAATTGCGGAAATTTTCAAACCGACATGCAAGCGTATGTGCAAACACAAAATTACTAATGTTCCCATTTCTGTAACTTGAACTAACCTTTAAATCCGGAGCTGGGGAAGCACTGAACATTCAGCCTCATCTTCTGAAGCACAAACTCTAGCTACCTGATACACTGGTGGTCAATACAAATGGGAGGAAGGAGAATGGCTGGAGACAGAGGGAAGCTGGTTGTAGATCAGATTGCAGCTAAGCTTATCATGTTAGCTCTCACATCATCTACCGCCCAGATGTGCACATTCGATTATGGAAACACAAGTTCAAGTGATTTCTCTCCTTATTTCTCTGAACTAGTGTTTCTTCCACCCTGTTAGTCACAGGTTGGCAATAGATACTCTTGTTTCTCTTTTTTTTTTTTTTTTTAGTTTTCATTCACGCCCTTGGTGTCCAAATAGTAGTGCATGGAGATAGTCGTACTGTCACAGATAAACTGGTAGGGGCACTGAATAATACGAGGTGGGTTGCCCATCAGTACTTTTAGTATACTCCAACGGCACCACATCAGAACAACCAACGGGGTAGTATTCTGCAGTCAAATACCTAATCTTGTATCGAGTCGCCCTATTGGGTATACAAATATTGAAAAGAGAGAATGCCAAACAGCGTAATCATTGGACTTTGGGGGGAAAAAAACCCCATGGTCAAGTACTCAACTGTAGCCAGTTTAACAAAAAACAGAAGTTTCTCTTGTCTGGGTTGCCTGATCTTAATAGGTCGATTTTTGATGTTTGTAGCACTGAAGTGCGCCAGTCCTGCAAGGTGGGAGGTAATGGGTCTTTCCATTTCCTACAAATCTCTCTTCTGGCTAGCAAAATACCAAAAAAGAGTACGTTCTTTGCTGAACCCTGAAACTCTGGTGCAACCCCAAAAATTATAAGAGCGGGACACAGCCGGACTTGGGAGCCTAAGGCAGTAGTGAGTGTGAGGCAAACCGCATTCCAAAAAGGCAGTAACAAAGGGCAATCAAGGAACATATGCAGGTCAGAAGCCGCCATCAGACCACATTTAGGGCATGCCACTGCTGAGTTGTTTGGAAACTTTGAAAGTCTCTCTGGCGAATAATAGGCCCTATGTAGGGTAAAAAGGTGGTTTCGGCGCAACCAATATGGTTTCACTATATTCCACATGATCTTAAAAGACTCAAACCACAAGTTCTCCATATTTTGATTGGTAATATGTGCGGCCCACAATATGTCGGGCAGATGGAACTCACTCTCAACCTCCTCCAATAGTAGATTGTACCAAAATGAAACCTCTTTCTTAGTTGGAGGCTTATCTATTAAGAGGGAGACCATGTTGCTATCGCCCCCTAACAAAAATCTGCCCTTAGCAGATACCTGTGAGTGTGCCCAGCTTCGAATTTGCAGGTATTTAAACCTGGAGAGCCCTGACCCTATTTTAGAGAATTACACCTCCCATGGGAGTAGGCTACCCTCCACAAAAAGGTCCCCCCACACCTCCAGTCCTGCCTCTCTTAGTGGTACTGCGAGACTATCCAGGAGCCAACTCGGAGACCCAGGTGAATTCCACAGTGGGGATCTACTAGAAAAATAATACATTTTTATGGAACGCCTGAGTTTCACCCATGTTTTAGATATATCTTGCAATACCTTCAATTTTTTTTTTTTTAAACTTGGGGTCGCCAAACTTAAACGAAAATGCATGCTCAGCTATTTTTTCCCCTCTAAGCAATGCTGCAAACATGTACCCACAAGCAGAGTTAATGGGTGATTTTAGCAACATCCTAGCATGGGAAAATTGAAAAGCCCACGCATATAGCTGTATATCGGGAGCCGCCAAACTACCCTTTTCTCTACGACGCCTAAGTTTCTTCCAGGTTATTTAGGGATGTGGTTATTACAAATAAAAGAACTTATATCGCTTTGAAGTTTGGCTATCATAGAAGGTTAAAAAAAAAGAGGGATGGTATTAAACAAAAAGGAAACTTTAGGAAGAATAGATATTTTTATTAAATTGGCTCTACCCAATAAGGATAAAGGAAGCGAAGACCATGATTTCATCAATCTACAACACTCCTTGGCAACGTACGAAAAGTTTGATGGAACTATTTTGTTTATATCATGATATATATTTAGGCCCAAATAGCGTAAAACAGAACTCAGCAAACCCCCTGCCACCGGCTCAGGGTCGTTCCAGACCATAATATCAGTCTTCGAGGCATTGATTTCATACCCAGACACGTTGCCGAAGTCCTGGGCCAAAGCATTTATAGCTGGAAGAGCCGAGCAGAGTTCAGAGGTGAAGACGAGGACATCATCCGCATAAAGGGCTACCTTCTTCTCCCATCCTTAAAAAATAAAGGGCTTGATGTTACAATCGTCCCATAGCCGTTGAGCGAAAGGCTCAATATGTAGGTCAAATAGGAGGGGAGAAAGAGGGCAGCCCTCGCGGGTCCCCCTCCTTGATGTTAAATGGGTTAGTTAATTCACCATTGACAAGTAGAGAGGCAGACGGATTTTGATACAAAAGTCTCACTGCACGCCTAAACTTCTCGCCGATGTTAAATTTCCCCAAGACCTCCGATAGGTAGATCCAGTTGACCCTATCGAAGGCCTTGGTGGCGTCTAGGGTGAGAAAAGCCAAAGGGAGTGATTTTACAGAAGCCATATCGATGGCTCCCATGAGATCATAAGTCACCTCATAGAGCTGGCGACCCCTTACAAACCCATTTTGGTCTACGTGCAAGATACTTAAAGCAACTGCCCCCAACCTGTTTGCTAACACTGACGCAAAGATTTTATAGTCAGAGTTCAGGATAGAGATTGGCCTATAAGACCCACAGCAAGTTGCCGGTTTTCCCGGTTTCAGTATCAATGTTATTGAAGCACTGTTCCAAGAAATGGGAGGGGGCATTCCGTCTTGAACGATATCATTAAACAACTCAGTCAAAAAAGGGAGGATTGTTGAGTTCAAAGCCTTGTAGATTTCTGACGGCAGGCCATCTGGGCTGGAAGCCCTACCCTTTTTACTACTGATGATTGCCAATCTAACTTCTTCCTGGGAGATAGGATCTTCCAAAACAGCACGTTGTTCTAATGACAGTGCAGGAAGAGAAACTCCCGCCAGCCAATCTTCAACTTGTTTGATTTCAATATTTTTGTCCTCACGGTGTATTTCACTGAAGAATTCCCGGAGAGCCCTCCCTGATATCTGCATCGGTAGAGTATGTTATGTCACCGGAGATAATTGAATAGATATTATTTCTGACCTGCTCAGTCTTTGTCTTCCAGGCTAGCAACTTTCCAGCCCCCTCACCGTACCCAAAATGAGCCAGTTTACTTGCTTCCCATATCTCTAAGACCCGAGCGTTCAAAACTGAGCCCAACTCTCCTTTTAGAGTAACAACTTTATTTTGCCACTCCTGTACTGTGGTCGCAGGGGCATCCGGGTGCCTGGCTATTTCTGTCTGCACTCTGGCCATTTCCATTTCCAAGGAAGTCACAGCTTCTCTATAGATCTTATTCTTATATGTAGCTTTATTTGTTAAAAGGCCCCTTAAGAAGGCCTTTAGTGAATCCCATACGCCCCCAGGGGAAGCTGTTCCAACATTATCCTCCAAAAAGTGCTGCACCTCCACATTAAGAGCATTGACAACATCCAACGAGGAGAGCATTGAACGATCAAATGACCAGTTTCTCATACGACTCTTAGGAAACCCCTCCAGTTCTAAATAAATAGCCGAGTGGTCTGATAAATGAAAAGGGAGGTGAGGAATTGATTTCACCAAATTAACTAAAGGTTGACTAATCAAAATAAAATCGATTCTTGACTGGTGGTGGTATCTATAGTTGCGGAATGTAACACCTCTTTGTTGCCCATGCAATGATCTCCAGATATCGTTATACCCTAACTGCTTCATACTATCCTGCAGGAAAGACCTAGTTCTAGATAAAGACCTGGCTCTGTTAGAAGGAGACTTATCCAATAGAGGATCCATAACTATGTTAAAATCTCCTGCAAGAAAAACCGGCTCAGGAAATAGATAAAGGTGAGAAAAAAGGGTCTTCAAAGCTGACGGGTCGTCCTGATTTGGACCATAGTATCCTATTATAGTAATTGGGGACCCTGCTATGATCACTGATGCAATTACCCATCTTCCGCCAGGGTCAACCAATTTAGACACCAACCTCGCTTTTATTGATTTTTTAAAAATGATTGCCACACCTCTAATGTGTACAGATTGCGACGTCATTATACATAGATCAATCCACCTATTTTTTTTAGCCAACAAAAGCATTTCAGGTTCAGCATGATGATTTTCCTGGAGTACTATAATCTGCGCATCTGAGTCGCGAAGATACTGCATTATATTATTTTTTCTATGATTAATACGCAATCCATTAGTATTCCAGGAAAGAATCGCTAATTTACTCATTGTGATAAAGATCCCACGCCAAGGTTTTTACTATCAAGAGCAACACAATAATATCTGTAGCGACACTGCAGAGTTTATCAGGGCAAGCCCGGCAGTATACATACCACCAGAGTAAAGAAAAAACAATCGTACAATCTGCAGACAGCAGCCACAAGCTCAAAACTAAACCAGAGCGAAAAGTTTTTTTATTTTTTTTCCCTAACTGCCCCAAACTACCCTTCCACCCCCCCCCCCCCCTGGGAGTTAAAAAAATGGGAAAAAAGCAAAGGAGTACATGCCCAAAATACTACACTTTCTCCATCGTGTTGCTTTAATCCATCCCCTGCCCAAAGTTTAGATGTGTCCAAGCCAATGGTTTCTGCTAGTGTTGGTAACACTGATAGCACAAAAAAGAAACTTTCCTCCTATCTAACCGGGCAGGTCAAGGCTAAGCGTGCGTACACGTGTAAAACAACTAAAGGGCCTAAAGACTCTAGTTCTAAATGTAAATCCATCAGTTCCACTAGTGCAGAGTCTAGGATAACTCCATCACTTAGGTCGTACTTCAAGGCGATCCCCCAAGTGTTATTCTTATCGCATAAACTTTCTCCACAGGCCTGCCCAGAAAGGTCACTACTAGAGATCGTGGGATCCGAGGTGGCAGTGAATACAAGGGTCTCGTATAATAACACCTCAATTGTCATGGCGACGGGTGGTGTGGATGGCCCAGAAATTCTAGACGCTAACATGGAAGCTGAATTAGACTTGCATAGCCAAAGAGAGGACGAGATTACTCTTACCCTCACTGAAGTTCGGTCCCTGTGTTGGAAACCTTGGGTCCTTCTGGTCCATTAGGCCATCCCCCACTTCTAGCCTTGGTCTTGGCTCCGCCATTGTCTCCACCACTTCTACTGTCTCCTCCATCTTTGATTGCTGGCCCCTTTGATGGCTCAATGCAAGGGTATAGTACACAAGAAAGCACACAAGGTCGTGTACAGGCTCCTTTTTCCAGTGTCAGTGCCGTACCAGTTAATTGTGATAATGTAACCTTGACCACCTCTCTCCAGGTTTCCATACAGGGCATGTTCACAACTCTGTCTGCTGATATAAAAAAAGGATTTGAGACCTCTGCAGCTAATCAGGCCGACATTAGATGTTTTTGTGAGTCCCTGGATAAGAAGCTAAGTGATCTTACCTTAAGAACAGAGTCTCTAGAGGACACGGTAGCCGGTTTGACCATACATTTGGTTCAAGCAAAAGTGGATATCACAACACTCAGGAAAGAAGACCAAGCAATGGCAGAGAGGATCGAGACTCTTGAGAACAATGCTCGACGGAATAATCTTCGTATTTTGAATATTCCGGAGGACAAGGAAGGCTCAGATATCAAGCAGTTTGTCATCTCACTGTTGAAAGAGGCATTACGTTTGGATCAGTCTGTGGAAGAATTAGCTCTAGACATCCAACACATCCATAGAGAGCCTTTCAGGAAGAACCCCCAAAGGACCAAACCTAGAAAAGTATTGGTCAATTTCCACACTTACTCACTTAAGGAGACCATTCTTAATCTGGCCCTAAAGCAGAAATCTGTGAGTGGCAAGGGATTTAATTTTCAGATTCGATCTGACTTGTCTAGGGCCACACTTGACAAGCAGTGGGAGTTTGGGAGGAGGCTTGAGGCTTTTAGAAACTATGGGGCAGTTGCTCAACTAGTCTTTCCAGCAACACTGAGAGTAATGTACAACAATAGTATGCATAATATCAGATCAGTGCAGGCAGCGGATGAGCTATTACTAACTATGGGCAAAGATAAAGGAGCATCAGGCTAAAAGAGAGATATGTATTTAATAATGTATGTGAGTCCCGCCAGAAACCTTTTTGTAATCTGATAAGGCCCGGATGATAACGCTAGCTTAAATATGAAAGTGTAAAAAGATTAGAGTAAAAGAAAAAAAAATACACACAACAATAAATAAAAAAAAAATAATAATAATAATTTGTGGAATAGAAAATCATCGTTTCAGTATAGCTATAAGTTTAATGTCTTGGCTTTTCACGCTCACGGGTAGGGTGGGAACCCAGGATGGGGTGCTATCTTCTGGTTCTACTCTTGTTTCTCTTATTTGAGGTCCACATGTTACTGCACAGCAGATTATTTTCATGGGCTTTTTTCTTTACAGGATTTAATAGGCTGTTGATCTGTTGCTTCTCCACCTCTGATTCACAGTTTTGTCGCAATTCTCTATTTTGTGGTAAAAAAATATCTTGTGCAGTAAGTTAGAACTCATGAAGCATATCGCTTACATAGGTGCACATGCAAGCTCACACAAATGTAAGCTCAGATTCTCATAGTTGTCAAGCAATGCAGTACAGCAGCCAGAAATGCTGCATTGCGTGATAAGGAGTGAGCAGGAAAGTGCTAAATTCACAAAGATATGGCTCTCTTCTCCTCTCGTGCTAGTGCTGGTGCTTATTTCAGCTGCTGAAACCCAGATCTTTTGACTGGGTGTGAGTGTTTGATTGATTCAGATGCTCCGTCCATCACCACCCCCTTTTGTACCAATTTAAGCTGCTGAGCACCTCGCACATATGTTAACTCCATAGCGTTAGGCTGTGTGCGTGAGTCTTGCATACGTTTTGTACAGTAAATGTATCTTTCCTGTACAAAATACTATGCTTACACAAGTAAAAAACATTTCCTACTTTTTGTATGTGCTGCAGAGTTCAGCACACATGCAAAGTTGGAATAGCACAGAGAAATGAAAATATTTCTCAGTTTAATGCTTGCTTTTCAGCGGCATACATTTTTGAAGCTAAGCCCTTTCTACTGATGTTGGAGAATGGGGTTAAGCATAAAAAAGCATGGGTGGTAGCTCGGGTACACCCATGTCCCACCCATGCAATGCCCCCTTAATGTGAAATAATGCAAAGCAGTGTTTCAAGCTGCTCTGATTACTTTTCCATACAAACTAATTCAAACACCAATTTACGTCGGTTTTTGAAACCCCAGAAAGGTGTAGCATTGGTTTAGCGTTACAAAAGTAACGCTCACCCAATGCTAAACCTTTGAGAATCTGGGCTACGTGAGCCCAAGGACTCACCAAGATGGTTCAATCTTAATATACACTTGCCTGCAAATCTCGCTGTGTAGAATCCTTGCAGCTCTGGAGAAGTCGATGAACCTTTTCCAACGTAAGTGAATTAGAGCTTTTTCAAAATATTCAAAACATCAATGACCTTTAGAATTGGCAATCAGTCAATGAGGAGAGGTTGGTGAAGGTTTCAAGTTTGAATCTCTAAATATCTTTATACAGATGAGTAAGTTTACAGAAATATAAAATAGATTTGGTTGGAAGTCAACATTCTAAAAATACGCCATGTTCCATAAAGAAACCCTGTATACTAACTAAGGACGTATTCTAAAATAGAACCCATGAAGACTTTATCTGGACAAGAGTGAGTAAGAAATCAACTTCTCATAAAGAGTAGTTCTGGAAACTCAGCCGAGTTCCCTTTAACTACAGTACCAACTGTAGATAAAAGTACGATCCTTGCAGTAGCATTGATCACTAATAATCCAAAAGTCGTCCCCTCAGGGAAATAGAATCCCCATAAAGAAGAGTCTCAGGGTAAGGTAAGATCCTAAAGCAGAACTACCGGAAAAATCAAAAGAATAAAATAATGGGTAGGTTCCAGAAAATGAGGATGAGGAAAGTGAATAGGTGACTCTGCCTAAACTAGCTAGGAACCATCATTAATATAGACTCATAGTTTTGTAACAATTTTGTAAGCATCCTCAATCGATATCCAATAAGAATAGTTCACGAGGTGGTGTTGTCAGTCATGCAATGCTTTTTTTCCGACTCCCACAGGATGTACCCTTTACACCGTGATCAATACAATTGTTAGAGCATTTGTTCCATGAGGGAAGGTTCTCATGAGAACCCTCTTACCTAAGGTAAAGGATGCACTATGAGCTCTTTGTCTAGACAATGGCTAGTCAGTAATATGAAAACATCTATGAATGTTATTGAGAAATAGCATTCATAAACGTTTCTAAATCATCATTTAACGTAAGCAGTTTTAATAAGCTCTTTGTATTCTAACACATGATCGAACAAGGGTTGAGTAGCTGGATAAGCACAATGGACCTAATTAGTATGTTGGGCAGAAAGCCTTCGACCAGCTGTCGGAGGCTTTCAACCCGACATCGTAGGTTTAAGTCCGACTGCTGTATTAGGATGATGGTGGTCAGAATGAACCCTGCAGGGGATTCTGACGCACTTCCAACTGGCTTAAGGAGCCCGTCAGAGCATCTGAAGTCACAATAATCCCCAATGACGGCAGAACCAGGCTCAGCTCTGCCGCCCGAATTATGATGGAAATTTCAGACAGCCTTTTCATGTTGGGCTTTCCGACATAGAATGGCTGTCGGAAAGTGTTTTTGGGGGCCCCTCTGCTGTGGGGCATGAGGTGCCCCCCTAAACATACCTTCAGCGTATGGCAGGCCCCATGAGGTGCCTGCCACATGATGCAGGGATATTAAAAAACATCAATTTTTAAAAGGCAGCTTCTGCTGTGGACCTTTTCCTCCTGCTGCACAAGCTGCCATTATAAAATGGATGTTTTTAAACATGAGGGGGGTGGGCACAGAGTGCCTCACACTCCAGCACTCAGTTTGCCCTGATGCATCGTAATAAATGCAGTGCCTGATAACACTGTTGCTCTCTACTGAAGAAGGACAATTATCCTGAAACATGTGTCTAGAGATACACAGCACTGGCTGCACCCACAAGGGTGAAAAAGTAAAGCCTGATACCGAAGAAAGTGTTATCATGCACGGCATTTACTATGATGCCTCGGGGCAAACTGAGTGCTGAATGTGTGGTAGAGTGCGTCCACCCCCCTCCTATGTTTTCAAACATCCCTGCACCACATGGGCAGCCGCATCCTAATACTGAGGTCAGACCACTACGGGCAGATGTAAGTCCACCTGACATTGTAATAAACCCCAACGTTATAATCAGCACATTTCTGAAAAATGTCAAGTAAAGTTAATCTTTATGTGAATTTATAAACAAATTAATAAAAGATGTATAATTATATAAAAACATTCCAAAGATGTAACCTAGTGAGCAAAAATCTGTCCTACATATTCTTTATTCCAACCAGACAATGTTGAATCCCTTGTACCCTATATCCTAAGAGGTGTCTGGTGAATGTTGTTTTAGACTTTTCCGGATTCTCTCCTCAGGAATTAATTTTATCGAAGAGAAAAACTTTGATATATTTTTTACTGTATTTCAATATACCATGGAATTCCAGGGAATTTTGGTTTTCCCCTAATTCAGATAGTAAGGATCTAAATTTTTTTAGCCAATGGATTTGTTCCAAATTATCCAAACCTAGACAATCCTTGATAGCCTTCCTAGTGAATTTTGTGCCCTCCTTTGACCGGGAGGGAGTCAGTGTGATTTGACATATAAATCAATATATCATCTGCATATGCAGATATTTTAGATTCTATAGAGTTATAATTTAAGCCAGTAATCTGTGAATTAACACGGATATGCTCCAGGAAAGGTTCAAGGCATAAAACAGATAATAAAGGGGAAAGCGGACAGCCCTGACTTGTACATCTGGATAGCGAAAAAAAATTGGAAAAGTGATTATTAACAAAAATACTAGCTCGAGGGCATGAGTACAGTAGTTTAATATAAGAAATAAAAGAAGGCCCAAAACCAATCAATTGGATAGTGGTAAACATAAATTGCTAATTGATACAGTCAAAGGCCTTTTCAGCATCCAAAGACAGGGTTGTAAGAGGAGATTTGTATTTGTTGCCATATGAAATAATATTGGCAAACATTTGTGCATTATCTGATGCTAACCTACCCTTCACAAACCCAACTTGGTCAGTTTCAACCGATAAGGGAATAATAGTTTCCAGTCGGGATGCAAGAACTTTGGCAAATATTTTGCAATCATAATTTATTAAAGATATGGGGCGATAATTTTTACAATGGGAGTGGTCTTTATCTGGTTTAGGAAATATATGATTAAGGCAGCCAAAAATTTGGGAACAAAAATGGAGGTAAAGGTGGCATAAAATTCAACAGATAGACCATCAGGGACTGGAGCTTTTGACTTTTTTAAATATTTAATAGCATTAGTTACCTCTTGAGTTGTGATTTCTCTCTCTAATGCATTAAAATCATCAGGTAGAGAAGGTGGAAAAGAGAGAACTGAGAAAAAGGTATCTAAATTTTGCTTAGTGGGAAACGTGTCATCAGAATAGAGAGATCTATAGTATTCATGAAAAACCTCGGCAATATCTTCATCTGATGAAACTATTTTTTTGGTGGATTCATTGAGGATGGGACCAATATTTTTAAGTTCAGATTTAATTTTCAAATAATTGGCTAACATCTTACCCGCTTTATTTTGACCATCATGATATTTGGATTTAATTTTAAGCAGAATATTACAGGCTTCAATTGTTGCCAATTTGTTGAGATCAGATTATGCCTTAATCAATATAATTGACTCCTAATAACCTAATTTTTTATCTATCCCTTGGAATTTCTTTGAGGGCATTTCTCAGATTTTGCTTCGCTTTTGTACACAGTGAATTAAACCACCACATGGAGGTTTCTCTTTGTTCTGTACTTCGAACTGGTCTATGGAGATTGTCAGAAATGGCTGCAGTGATTTTACGAAATGCTTCCACAATTTAATTATAATCTCCACCCTATTCAGTACAAATCACAAAGGCCTCGCATTTTTAAGAAACAACTGTTCTGTATAATAAAGGATTGTTAATTCCAGACCCGTTTAAACATAATAGTACCAGTTTTACTTCCTGTACCCTTAATTAAGGGTGTTTGGACATGAGGTTCCCCACTTCGCCTCTGTTACAAGGGATATTCAAGGCCAAGACTAAAACAGCGTGATTATTTTTTTAAATTTTTTTTTAAAACCTTTATTACGCAGTATTGGCAAACAAATACGGGCCTACAACCATCCGGCCGGCCTCGAAATCTTGTGGGTCAAAGTAGCAATCTATATGGCGACTCGGTAACATATCGGAACAAAATACAATCATCCTGAATTACACTGGAGACATGTGTATTACCGAGAAATAGAAGAAGTGAAGGTTCATTTTAAAATTTTATAAAGTATAACGAAAAAAGTAGGAGCTGAGAAGGATCGAAGTCCATACAATCCGTCTAAAACATAAGCAGGCGACTGCCACTAAAAGAGATCCAGCAAGCAGGAAATCTAAATCAAAATGGCGGCATACAGATAACACAAAAGGGTGAACAATCCCACAGCACGATACGTGCCAGTCGCTACCCACCCCGTATCGATCCAACCCACAACCCAAGAAAAAAGGGGAGAAATAAAGAATATAAAAGGAAGAAAAAGAAGGCCCATAGAAACTGAAACGGACAAAAGAAGACCCCTCCACCCCACCCTACACGCATGCAGAGGCTACGGCCACCCCCCCCAGCAGCGTGTCTGTCGCCCAGAAAGAATACCCGAAATACAGAAGTAGAAGAAGAAAGAAAGAAAAAGGAATCAGAGAAGATCAGAGGAGGAACAAACATTTGTAAACAAAATAGCCAACATGTGTAATCTCGGCCGCCCCCCCCCCCCGGGACCCCGAAACCGATGCATAACCAACGTCTAACTCCCCAGTCCGTCCATCACTATCCAATCAGAACAAGCAAGAGGAAGCAAAAAAGGAAAAACATCATCAACCTTGTCCCTTCCGATCGAGCGCGACGACGAGGTACAATCGTAGAGCAGCCATCTTGGACGGAAAAAGCAGACGAAATGACAACCACAATACAGGCCACTGTCCACCAAGGTCTGTCCACCTCAATGTCCTGTGGTCAACGGCTGCACAAAAAAGGGAACCACACAGCAGCAATCTTCGAACGTCGACCGGCCAAAGCAATAGTAGCAAATCCAGGATAGGGCAGAAAGAGACGCCAGTAGAACACAAAGGAGTTGCCCGGCATGGCGGCCAAAGACGATTCCCCAGCCATTGCACAAGTCCAGAAACCACACACTGCACCATAACCATTACAGGCAATACCGCGGCGGTATCAAGATCTTGGACCTCCGACGCCTCCATGTAGATCTGGGTAGGCAGTTCACGGTAGCCGAGCACAGGGTGTGGCGAAGTGCTCAGTTCACGAAAACCAACACAGCCAGTCGAGGGCACTGCGGGCAGAATGGCATCTAGTCGGTCCCCCAGGTCCCGGGCATTGTCAGATAGGGCAGCTCGCAAAGTACCCAAAGCGCTCAGAATATCACCAATCGCCAAAGATGCCGCAGGAGAAGCGGATGCTGCAGCTTCCTGCACATGGGGCTCACAAACATATGCCAGACCCCGAAACTGTTCGTCGACATCCATTGTTAGCAGCCGGACATCACACCGCAGAGCACAGCCACGTCAGGGGTCCAGGGGCCACTCACTCCATTATGACACCGCACTCAGTTGCAGTGCAGCGCCGGTCGTCGTAAATACCCTTAGTAGCAGCCTGGGGTCGTCAGTTGCGAGCGCCGAGCGCTCGGTCCAAAATGGCACCCACAACAGCGCTGGAAGGCGAAGAGGCACTCAAAGCCGTCTACAGGCTGGAGAAAGGACACTGTGTATCACTGGCCGCGGCAACATTGTTGCGAGCGTGGAGGTGAACTGGCCAGGATAGCACGTTGCGGCGAGAAAAGCAGTACTGCAGCCGCTCTCCGCCGGCCGACCCCGCACCGTCGTCAGTGGCCGCTGTTGTCGTAATCAGGGCCGGCCATCTCCGAGGAACAAAGACCCGGTCACCGCCATTCTGCTCAGAAAGGAAACAAGGACGCTCTGTCGAGTCTGCCGCAGGGAGCACGCCGGGGAGCGCACCGTTGGAGTCAGGATCACTTCCCGATTCCGAAACATCAACGCGGTCACAGGATAACTTGCAGGATCAGTAGCTATTCGGAGGGAAAACGAGAGGGTCGGCGGAGCCGAGGGTTTAGGCGGCCATCATGGTTGCAGGCTAGGCTCCTCCTTCAACAGCGTGATTATTAAGAACTGTACAAATTATTCTATTGTATTTGATTAATGTCAAATCCTTGACTGTAACAAAAAATTGATCGATAACAGAACAATGCCTATCACCAACAAAAGTTGGCATATCAATTCCATCTTCCTTCAGATTCTGGGCAATAATTTCCATATTAAACTTATATTTAATTGCAATTAAAATATCCCCTTAGGGTTCATGTGTAAAATGAGATTGAGATGTCCCAGACCAATCTGCATAACCACAAGCGGTATTACTATTAGTCTGACATTTATTAACATTAAAATCCCCAACCCAAATATACATGGTATCTAGAGGTAACTGATTTAAAAAGCTTTCAAGGTCTTTTCTTAGTTTCATTGCAACCCTACCTCGAGTATTATTAAAAAGATTATTAAACTAATTATTCAAAACAACCTCAAAACTGTGGTTAATTGTAAAATTAACTAAGTGCTAGAAGGGAGATATTATCATAATTTTTCCAACCTTGATGGGTATTTGATTTGAAATAAGTACAGCTAAGCCACCTTTTGCATCGCATGGTATAACAGGAGGTGAAATAGAAAAATAACCATCAACATGCAGATTCTCTTCCAGCCAAGTTTCGTGGAGGCAAATTACATTAGAAAATTTTTGAGACCCGAGCAAGTCCGGATTTTTCATTTTTGACCTGACTCTGGCTTTATTCCAACTCCTAATCTTTACTAGTTCCCTTATATCTTGAACCTTTTCTCCATTTATTTCACTACTTGCTGTTTGCCTTATTAGCTTTTCCTTCCTCAGGTCACTTTTGTCTCCACTATTTTCCTTAGGATTAACATATCAATCTTGCTCTTCCAAATGGGATAGTGGGGAATGTCTATTGGATGTGTCAATTGTAGGGAGGGGAATACCATTTAAGCCCCATTGACCACCAAGATTGACATTTTCTGGGCACTTAGCCCCATGTAAATTACCATGTAAATCTGTATTTATAGGGTACACTCCACCCTGATGAACTGGTCTGTAAATATAGCCCAAAGGAATAGCTTCTATACTGCAAGAGGTGGACAGTCTCTGCAATAATCTTCGTGGAAGATTTTCCCACAATAGATGGTCCATAAAAATTCAAAACAATACAGTCTCCTGGATTCCCTTGGATTCTCTCTTCTTAACCATGTAGCTCTTTTTGAAATCAAGACCAGTCCCCTTCCCTGCCGGAATTTTGTTGTAGCCAGTAAATTGACCTATTCCGCAGGGTTTCAAAATCCTCCTTTTTATATAGATCATCTTTCCTACTCTTAACTCCTCTGAATTCAGACCACTGTAATTTTTATCACACACTGGTACTATGGGTGGATTTGACATTACAGGGGGAACAAATGTATTAATCGTGTTTTGGTTTTGTTGTCCCTTAGCACCTTGGGTCCGCGCCTGTTTGTCACATCCCTTCCAGGATCAGATGAAAAGGGCACCGGATTCCCCCAGCCATTGTCTTTCATCTATGCTGTTCTTAATAGCTGACAATTGTGAAGACATAACATCCCATCTTGACAGAGATGGGCAATTTCCTGTTTAATTAAGTCTCTAAAGAGCTCTTTACACTTCTCCAACCATAAACCTATGATGGAATCTAGTGAGGGGCAAGAGTCCATGCACTCGCTATTGGAATTTGGTGGGCCTAGTATTGCAGTGCAAGATTCCTGACTTTGTACTCCCCCACTTGGCTGCTGCAGACCTTTTTTGGGATTTAATATGTTTAGTCTAAGTATTTGTTTTATCAGAGCTCCTCCCATTTTTAGTGTTGTGGGGACTAATTTCAATGTCAGACTCCCTAGGGGTCCCTTCCTTACCTTGATTCTGTTTGCTAACCGGACTTTCTGACATTCTGGGATCAAGAAGAGTTTTATTAGATTTCTCTATATTAACATCCACAGGAGCCACAATCAGGCCAAGGGAGAGTCTTCTTTCAGTTAAATATATTTCCGCATTTACCACACCTACAGCCTTCTCTAACATCCAGCTAATTGTGGTGTTCTTTAAACTTTGCCCACTTCCAGTACCCATCAACCTCCTTTTGCATATAGTGTACCATTAGCAAAGAAATACACAGTGGTGCCCCAAGGGAGAGAAAACCTCACCTGGCAGTTTTATGTAAGACCCACCCCTCCTTTCTATGATAGTAAGCTAGGCAGAATTATCACTACACAAGTAAATCAAACCCACTCAGAGAGTTTACACGCTCCAAAGAAAAATAAACACAAAAACTTATAACTGAATAATCTATTTCTAATAGCCCAAAGTCTCATTTGAGACTACACACAAGATTAGTGAGCTAGTCCAAGAATATTATGGATAAAATAGTCCAAAACCTGGGTTGGGAGAGATGGCCCTGTTCAGCACCTTCCGGCAGAGGACGGGCATAGAGGGTTCTGCCATGCCCAAGCGTGCTCAGTATGTGTCCCAGGCTGCAGGAGCCCAGTCGTTAATTTATGCAACTCTGGGTGCTTGCTTGATGTGGTTTGGAACAGGGCAGTCTGGGGACTGTAGTCCTAGCCACCAGGTTCTGCACAGTCCTGCCGGGAATTTGCTATCCCAGGCTGCGGAAACTGGGCTGTTAATTTATGTGTTTCTGGGTGTTTGCTTGAGGTGATGTGGAACAGGGCAGTCTCGGGGCTATAGTTCTCCCCCACTCCAGTACCTTCCAGTTGGCAATTCGATATATCCAATGTCACTAATGCTAAGCAGTTTGCCTAAATATCTTATTCATGTAACAGTGAGCAAGAGCCATTGAAAAGACTCTTGGCCCATCTTAAAATGCACGTCAAAAAATTGGTGTTTTTGGGAAAACAAAATTACAATGATTTTAAGAACAGTTTATTTACTAGGATTCTAAACATTATGCATTTACTCTTTTACATACAAGTCATTTTCTGACATAAATATTTCTACAGCATTTAAAGCATTTTTGTAAGTGCTACTCTAAGATTGTAAGTAGACATAAACATTTCTACACCATTTAAAGCATTTTTTAAGTGCAATTCTAACATGGTAAGTAAGTCAGTTTTCTATATTTGTGCTCATTTCTCCCAAAAGCCATAGTCACTAACCTTGTCTGTGTTATTTCTTACAGTGGCTGCAGCTACTGCTCAACTTTCACAGAGGTTACATGCTGCTGTTGATGCTGACTGTAAGGCTTTGTCCGACCATTTCTCAATGCCTAAGTAGGAAAAGGCAACAGCACTACAAGGTGCCTGCAGAGACTTGATAGTTCAGTAAGACTTTGGAAGTCCACATCTCAAGGGAACACAAACTCCCAACCCTATCACCTCCTAGTAAATGTAGTCTAAAGGAGTTGAAGTAGTCTTGGCAACTAGCTACAAAAAGCACAGCAGACTCACACAACAGTTCACCAGGTTTTTGCTCCAGCAACCAAAGAAGAGTTGTGAGGATGGTGTGAGGACCTAATTAACTTTGCCACATTCAGTTGTTTTGGGGTACTTATTGTCTCTGCAAGGTTGCCACAACAGTTTATCTGAGAATATGATTGTTTCTACATTTCCCTATCCAGCTACAACGTTCTATCGCAGCTGGAGTACTTCTCTTTGCCTCCCTATCCCAGTGTCCATATATCTCTGTTCCACCATTTGTGTCTGCCATACTCTCTGTTCAGGGATCTCTTTTCTACTGTCTGCATCAATATATCCTTGCTACTATGCATATGCATCCTTATCCGTGCATCCTGGGTCTAGCAGGAGTTTCTACCTGACCTAGAGGCTTCCACTGCCTGTCTGCAGAACTGTGCTTACCTTCTATCAGGTATGTGCCTTCCTCTCGCAGTCATGTTGTCCTCTAGTCCTTTCCCTGTTTCTGTTTCTCCCTGTTCTACTGTCTTCGTCTTCTGTTTAAATGTTAATGCTCTCAGCTCCCTGTGTCTGTGCCTCCCTTACCCAGTCTCACTGTCCAATATTGTCAGTGTTTTCCTACCCCAATGTTCATGTGATGTCAATCTTGTCTTCGTGAGGTACCACTGCGGGCGTCATTGCAGGTTCGGATTCAGGTACAGTGCTGGAACCAGTAGCTGCAGTGCAGGTGCAAAGTAATGCATGCTCCAATGCTCATGACACTGGATGCAGTTAGACAACAGGTGCAAATGGTTCTTCCCTAGATGCAAGTGTATGGAGCAATGCTGGTGGAAGTGTACCTTTGCCACCTCCGGACCAAGCATCAGTTCTGGTATCAGGTAAGCAATTGTGTAAATGTTGGTCATCCTGACTAAGTAAGTGGAGGCAGGGCATAGGAAAGGGAAGTATGATTATCCCTTTTCCTGTGTCACAACACAGGTTAATATGCCTACTCCTTAAGAGTGATATAGTAAAATTATCATTGGCAAACATTTGCACCAGGAGAGGGAACAACGGTGGGCCCTGAGAAATGTGCAACACACGAGAGGCCTTGGAAAGTTGTTGAAAATAGGTATTTTTTTTCTCTTATCTACAAAATGTTGTGAAGATTTAGGTGTTGATTCCGATCCGGTAAAATGCGCTCCGAATCGTCGTACGGGGCATTTTTTCCCCGTACGAATCGTATCCGTAGACGTCCCGTACGTACGATGAAGTACGATCCGTACTAGGTGCCGAACTCCGTACGAGTCGTACAGGACTCCGTACGACTCAAATCTCCGTACGAATCTCACTCGGAACCCGCTGTACGCGACATCGCGGCTAGTTTTTACGACCCAGCAAGTACGATTCGTATCGGGTACGCACCGTACGACCCTTTTCCTACGGGAGCTGAAAACAGTCGTAAACGCACCGTTCGCGCCGAAACAGGTACGGAACGCCCCCCCGGGTACGGGACGTACCCCCCATGATCGCAGCGGTACGCGCCGTACCCCTGTGATCATGCGGGGTACGTTCCGTACACCCAGCGTACATGGGGTACGCGCCGTACCCCATGTACGGTGGGTGTACGGCACGTACCCCATGTACGCTGGGTGTACGGCACGTACCCCGCATGATCACAGGGGTACGGCGCGTACCCCTGCGATCAAGGGGGGTACGCGCCGTACAGTGTGTAGGTGATCATGCGCTTTTCTGTACGAATCGACGTGTACCGTACGAATCGCGTCCAGGTCAGCCGATCGGGATCGGAATCGTCCGGTCGTACGGCGTCCGTACGAGTCGTACGGAAACGGCTCCGGATACGAATCGTACGGACGGGGATTTTACCGGATCGGAATAGACCCCTTAGTGTAATGGCACTATTTGGGTTCATTCGTGAAGCAATCAATAGAGGCATTTTCCCTCTTTCCATGTGTGTTGCAGAATGCTGCACACATGGAAAGAGGAAAAACCGAGAGGTAAACGTATTTCTCCTCATTGCGCCTCACCTCTGGAGGCATACGAAATTGGTTCTCCCCCACGTTTACATCACTATGTAAACCTCAAGCACCATCAAATTCCATGGGTGTTGCATGGGAAAACCCACCGCAACACCCATAGAACTCCTCATGGGCAAAAATAAGGCGATGCATCGATTTGTGCTGCGTCGTTTTACTTATGATTTAGAAGGCCACTCAAAGCCACGTGGGGGAGCTTCATAAATCTTTATGAGAACCCTACATCCTGCATGCACCACTTTACGTGGTGCAAAAGTAATGCAGGGCTATGATAAATAATCCCCTGATTGTTTAAAACCATGTTCTTGGAATTTAAAATATTGTAGAGGGGAGCAGATACTGAGGGACTTATTTATGGGATTTTTCTGTACATCTGTACAGCAAAAGCACCTTATTTATTTATTTATTTATTTATTTGCTTGTTAAGCGCCTGAGTCAATTCCCGAAGGGATATCTCTGCGCTTACTGCACTGCACCAAAGTGAAAGGGCAGGAATGCACTGATTTAAGCAATATGGTGCAATCATGTCCTTTCCATCTGCCCTGGTCCCGTTTTGGCAGCCCAGTGCCAACATAGGCACCCAGTGTGCCTCCTTTTCATGCATGATTACTTTTGTGCAGGACAGTCACCTTCCTGCACAAAAACAATCCTAAAAAGCGTTTTCCTCTATCTATGTGAGCTCCAGAATACAATACACATACAAAGAGGAAAAAACAAGGCGAAATAAACATATTTCTCCTCATTACTCCTCACCTCGGGAGGCAAATGAATTTGGAGCTTCCCCGGGTTTACAATGCTTAGAAAATCCGGGGCAGCATCAAAATGAATGGATGTTGTGTGTGAAAACCCATGATATGCTTCCCAGGGCACAGAGTAAAGTGAAGAATTGATTTGCACTGCATCACCTTACTCATGATTTATGAGGACATTGAAAGCTACGCAGGGTGGCTTTGTGTGTTTTATTAATCTTTATGAGAACCCTATGTCATGCATGTACCAATTTACGTGGTGCAAAAGTGACACAGGGCTCCAATAAATCAGTCCTCAATTTCTTTTACACTGTCAAATATCCTGTCCTTCTTCAGGGTGGTTGTTTTTTAGAATTTGATAATTGAAGCAAAGCAACCAGCAAGTTCACCTTAATGTTTTGGGAAAATGTGGTAAGATTTATTGTTAGTTCATTTATGTATGTGCTTGTTTATTGTGGATCTCACAGTTAGGTCTCAAAGTTCTTTACATAAAAAATAGAGGAACCTAAGTAATATCTTCTGAGGCTAAGGAGAATAGAAAGCTGTGATGCAGTGTCTTTGGGGCACCAATAGTGCTCTATGATATCATATTTAAACATCTCTATTTTTACAGCCCTTAAGGAGGATAGCAGGAAACATGCCAGATTTAGCTTTTCTTACTCTGAGGAGCGGCAATAAAATGCTAGGTTTGATCTCATTGGTTTTTCGGTTTTTGCCTTGCTAGGATGTTGTTTTTTAGTTAACACCAGGAATTGTAAGCTTTTTGTGGAGATTGGCATCTGAAGAAGACTAGAATTATATAGACACAGCAGCATGTCTTGAATTTACTTCTTTCAGTAGACAGTGAGTATCCACCAGGATAGGTCTCCCATGATTATTGTTTTGTCTCTGCTAACCAGTCTTGCGGCCAGATGTAAGGTTTCTTTTAGAAGGGCTGCCGGTATTTTGAGTGCACCTGTCAGAATGGTACTCCAGCTATTTCAACGAGATAGGATCCAAGCTGGATCACGTTTGAGGTCTTCACTTAGGATTATTGGTTTTTCTTCTCAGTTTTCTATATTCATACTGTGCTGGGTTTGATAATATTTTGATATGAGCCTAAATGTTCAAATTGATGTCTAGAGTGATTTTAAGAAATGTATAAATTGATTTTTGCAAGAGTTTGGTACATAAAATTGAGTGTTTTTATAGCCAGTTTTTGAAAGGATTTTCTCTCTTTTGAACTGGTTGTATTTCAGTTATTTTCTGCGTAATCCTGGAATTGGTAGATGTATTTTCTGTCTTGTCCCGAGTGGAATTCAGGTTTGCAATATTCAGGATATAAGTCTCAGGAAAAGCTTTTTGCAGCAGGTGTAACTGGTACCTCAGCTTGGAGTAAACCTTGCCTAGACATAGAAAAAGTGTTGTGAACCAGGCTAGTGTTTCCATGTAAATGTTAAGCATGTTAAGAGAAAGTGAGGGGTGGATAGTTGAATCTTTAGCGGGCTGTCACAGACCATAATTCGATTCTTAGTGCCTGATTTACTAAGCTTTTTTCATGAGGTGGTGTGTTTTAATCGAGATTAAAATGTGACTTCTGTAAATTTCTAGTAGGAAGACATGGTTAATCATTGTTTACACAAGTAATCATGTCTTTCACAGAAAATGTTTAGTGAAGCAGGGCTAGCTATTCAGTAGTAGCTCATATCTGAGAAAGGAGAAAGGCACAACTACTTTTACAAAAAGCTTGGCATTTCCAGAATATCATTATTGTAATGGTTGCCAGTCACAATCTATGATTTATGGGATATATTTGCTGTTGGTGGCGTATGGCCATGTGGTGGTGGAAAGATGTGGTGGTGCTCTGAGAATTGTCCTACTCTGGGAGATTTTCAGAGCTTTATTTGCTCTTGGTGGTGATGTAGTGAAAGTAAGGAATCTTCTAATATTTTATTCTCGATGTAGTGTTTTTTTCATTTGATGGGGTAGACTGCTATGCCCCTTATTAATCCTCAAGTTGTGGCATTGCTTTTGTAGTTGATGAGTTGCCTCTTAGCACATTCATAAGAGTGGGAGTTGTTTCATTATTTGTATTCTTTTTTTTTCAGTTCAAAGAGCTTTTATTGAAGCGAAAACAAGATATCTATACATAGTATACAATTTGAATCTTACATCAATATGTTCCAAGCTTACTACAGAAAAAGTAAAAGAATCACAAGAATTGGACTACCAATACAAAATTGGAACAGAAAAAAGCAAAGAAAATGATACATAAATGCCATTCATATACATAAATTGGAGCGTATGGAATCATTAGGGAGCTCAAGGTGGTTTGAGAACCTCCTGTTGAGATGGAGTTGGTAGAGCATAACATTTAGCACTAGCATCCAAATATAACGTGACAGTCGACCACAAATCAGCACATTTTGTGGCCATGTGAGCAGGAGAAACAAAGGCAATGTCTAGCCTTTGGTTGTGACACACCGTATACCACCAAGACTTGTAAGAAATTTTCGTGAAGTCTTTTCAATTGATGGTAATTTGTTGAAAGGCAATCACTAATATTAAATCAATATTTTGATATTGAGTGTGACATTGTCCCACATGGAAAAAAGGCTACCTAGAAAAATATGAGTGAATTAAAAAGAAAATGACGCACCAAAAATTGAATTAATTTGAGATCAAACCTGCTTCCAAAAGGTGTGTACTGGTGAGCATGTGAATATCATATGAAATAAATCAGCTTTGGCGGACGAACAAGTCCAGCATATGTCTGCTTTGGTTGAAAATCTTTTGCATAATGTGGCTGACGTGAATAAAAGTCTATTGTAAACAAAAACTAGTGTCTGCATAGTATTTGCTGCTCTAGAGGATATAAGTATTTTGGTCCAAATGCCCGTCCGAAGTGATAAAGGCCAACATACAGTGAAATCACGTTCCCATGCTTCTTCAGTCTTTGTCTTCTGTCTGTCAATATCAATGCCCTGCAAGTGGTTATAGATAGTGGAAGCTTTAGGTGTGGTCATTAATAAGGTGTGAAGTCATGAAGGGGGTTGTAGATTAGTAGAGGAATCTTGTGCAATGGGGAAATGAGACTAAGTTTCCAACACAGTTTTTTTAAGTACATTATATTTATGGATAAAAGAGGCTGGTAAATTAAAAGTCTGACTAAGTGTAGTAAAAGGCAAACATTTTGAGCCTGAGAATAGCTGATAAATCCATATTAAACCTCTATTTCTCTAAGATTTCCATTAAAAAGGTTTGTTTTGGACCACTAACGTCCAAAATAACTTTGACCCTACTCGCAGGCAGGTTGCTCCCTACGCCACCACACAGCTGCCAGCTGCCTCGTTTCCTCCTGCTGCCTTCCGCCGTCTCCCTGCTGCCGTCTCCTGCTCCTTCTTCCCGCCACTGCGTCCCTGCGGCCCACCCCCCTGATCCCCATTGGCCACCCCGCTCCCACCTCCCAGCTACTCCTCCCTCCCTATCCACCTCTTATGGAGGCAGCGCAGCTGCCGCGCGCAGCGGGCAAGCCGTTGGAATGCCAAAGGCAAGCCCTTCTGCGCCCATCTGCGCCTGGACCGCGCCCAGCGCCAGAACCCTTGGACCCAGCGAATGCCACAACACCAGACTCCGTTACGACACCAGCATCCTCTACACACTCAATGCCAGCCGAAACCACACCTGCTTCCAAGCCGCCCCGAAACTGACTCACAACCTTTCTCCTGCCACACCTGCAGCTTCACCTGTGACAGAACCACCAAACCTCCAAGGACTGGACCCAACCACCTCCGCTGCATACTCCTCAACACCCGCTCTGCACGCAAACATGCCGTTGAGCTCTGGGATCTGCTCGACACCTCTGCCCCAGACGTGACCTCCCTGACCGAGACCTGGTGGAATGACTCCTCGGTGCCCGACATTGCCATAGCCATCCCGGACGGCTACAAGATCACTCGCAGCGATCGTGTCAATGAAATCAGAGGAGGAATAGCCATCGTCCACAAGTCCACCCTCAAGGTTGCCACCCACACAGACGACACCCTCAACACCGCCGAACACCTGCACTTCTGTATCCAGACCGACCCCAACACCACCCTCAGAGGAACACTCATCTATAGACCACGCGGACCCCGAGCTCAATTCAGCGACTCCATCGCTGACCTCGCCAGCACCCACGCAATTGCCTCCACAGACTACATCCTCCTCGGTGAACTGAATTTCCACCTTGAGAACAACAACGATGCCAACTACACCACCCTGACCGACAACCTCGCCAACCTCTGCCTCAGACAACTCGTCACCGCACCCACCCACGCCGCTGGCCACACACTGGACCTCATCTTCTCCACAGGCACCCATGTCGCCTTCGACCACACCACCGAACTCCACTGGACCGACCACCGCTGCATCCATTTCACCTTCAACAAACCAACCACGCACCACCGCACCCAACAGCTGCCTCACCGCTGCGAGAGCAAAGTCACCGAAGACCAGCTGATCACCACCCTTGCCCAGAACCCACCCCCCGACCCCACCTACCCAGATACCGCAGCCCTCAACCTCAGACAGTGGATCGACGACTGCGCCAACTCCCTCGCCCCACTCAAGAAACCCTCCAAAAACCACGCCAGCAAGAGAGCCACCTGGTTCACCGACAAGCTGCAGACCTCCAAACGTGCCTGCCGGAAACTGGAGAAGATATGGCTCCATGAACGCACACTGGACAATCACGCAGCCCACAAGGACACCACTCGCAGACATCACCACCTCATCAGAATAGCCAAGAGATCCTCCTTCAAAGACCGCCTGGATAACTACGACAGCAAAGAGCTCTTCAGCATCGTAAAGGAACTCTCCAACCCCAGCGCCAACGACATACCGCCCTCACAAGAACTGTGCAACTCACTAGCCATCTTTTTCCACCGCAAGATCGCTGACAACCATGACAGCTTCAACACCATGACCATCCCGACTATGCCAGATTCCACCTCCCCTGTGAACACCACCAGCGCCAACCGCCTAACCTCCTGGTCCAACATCAACGACGACGAGACACGCAAGGTCATGAACTCCCTCCACTCAGTATCTCCGTCAGACCCGTGCCCACACCACGTATTCAACAAAGCAGACGCTGCCATCACACCCCAACTACGAAAGGTCATCAACATCTCCTTCAAAACAGTGACATTGCCGGAAAGCTGGAAGCACGCCAAAATCAACGTCCTCCTCAGGAAACCCAAGGCGGAACCCCAAGGACCTCAAGAACTTCTGGCACATCTCCCTGCTACCGTTCCCGGTGAAGGTCATCAAGAAAATTGTCATCATGCAACTGGCCCGCTACCTGAAAAACAACAACATCTTGGACCCGTCCCAGTCCGAGTTCAGACGAAACCACAGCACCGAGACAGCCCTCATCGCCGCCACAGATGACATCAGGCGCCAACTAGTCAACGGCGAAACATCAGCCCTCATTGTCCTGGACCTGTCAGCCGCCTTCGACACGGTCTGCCATCGCACTCTAAAGACACGCCTCCTAGAAGCCGGAATTCAAGAGGAGGCCCTTGACTGGACCATGTCCTTCCTCTCCGGCAGAGCCCAGAGCATCCGCATCCTGCCCTTCCGATCCAAGGCCACCGACATCATCTGCGGCGTCCCCCAGGGCTTATGCCTCAGCCCGAAGCTGTTCAACGTCTACATGGCCCCCCTCGCACAAGTGGCCCGCCAACACGACCTCAACATCATCTCCTTCGCCGACGACACCCAGCTCATCCTCTCCCTCACCAAGGACGCGTACATCACCAAAACCAACCTCCACGAGGGAATGAAGGCTGTCGCCGACTGGGTGAAGAACAGCCGTCTGAAGCTGAACTCGGACAAGACGGAGGTACCCATCGTCGGACCCACCTCCTCAGCCTGGGATGACTCCTGGTGGCCGACCACACTGGGAACAGCACCGACACCCACCGACCATGCACGCAACCTAGGATTCATCCTCGACTCCTACCTCTCCGTGTCTAAACAGGTCAACGCCGTCTCTTCCTCCTGCTACAATACCCTCTGCATGCTCTGCAGGATCTACAAGTGGATCCCGACCAAAACAAGAAGAACGGTGACACAGGCCCTCGTCAGCAGCAGACTGGACTACAGCCACGCACTCTATGCAGGAATCCCAGCCAAACACCTACGACGACTACAACGCATCGAAAACGCCTCCGCCCGACTGATCATCAACGTCCCCCGCCGCACCCACATCACCCCCCACCTGAGAGACCTACACTGGCTCCCCATCGATAAGAGGATCACCTTCAAGCTCCTCACCCACGCACACGAAGCACTCCACAACGCCGGACCAGCCTACCTGAACAGCAGACTCAGCTTCTACACCCCTACCCGCCAGCTCCGCTCCACCAGCCTCGCCCTCGCTGCTGTCCCCCGCATCCAATGAACAACCTCCAGCGGTAGATCCTCCTCCTACCTCACCACCAAGACCTGGAACACCCTCCCTACCCACCTACGGCAGACCCAAGTCCTATTCGCCTTCAGAAGACTCCTCAAGTCCTGGCTCTTCGAGCAGTAGCGGCACCCCCTTCCCTCAGCGCCTTGAGACCCTCACGGGTAAGTAGCACGCTTTACAAGTACTCTGATTGATTGATTGATTGATTGTCATGCCAAATTGCTGAATTTAGAAAGGAGTCTCTGGTAACGTGAATGGATGTAGAAGGTAAATTAAGTAATTTGGAAGTATGCTTTATTATGGGAGTTGAAATGGATTGTGGTTTGCGTAAAAAAGATATTCACGAAATAAGTAAGGAGATACGAAAAGACGCTCTATTAAGGTCCAGAGAGGATAGTCATCTGTGGAATCAAGCAACCAAAGAGAGGATTGACGTAAAAGGAAAGCTTTGTGATAGGCCTGGAAACCAGGGAAATTAACTCCACCTTCTATTTTTGGAGGTATTCATTTTTGTAGGGACATTTGAGATTTCTTATTATTCCATAGAAAAGAAAGTAAAATAGATTTGACTTTCTTAAATAATTTAATGGTGATTGGGACTGGAATATTGGAAATGGTGAATACAACTATGGGCGATAACATCATCTTTATAGTGTCTAAGCGGCCCCACCATACAAACAAAGGGGATGCCATTTAGAAGTTAAATCTGAAATCTTTTGAATACATCTATTCATTTACAATGTTACGATGCCTGGGATGGAGGATGCAAAATGCAGGCCAAGATATTTAATATAATTTGGGCTACACTTAAATTGAGAAGACTGAACGTCTGAACTAAAAGTTTATTTTGTTAAGGGCAATATTTCACATTTATCATTGTTTAATTTGTATCCGGAAATGAGGGAATAGGACTTTACTTTCGCTAAAAAAGCTGAAATTAAGTCCTCTGGTTTGGACATTAGGAGTAAAATATCATCGGAGTAGGCTGCAAGCTTCATATGAACAATTGATGTTTGAAAACCAAATATGCTTCGGTTTTGAAGTAATTTAGATAAAAATGGTTCTAGGGCCACATTAAATAGGGAGGGAGTAAGGGGGCAACCTTGATGTACTCCTCTACCTAAAGTAAAAAAAGGGAAGATTAAGCCATTGGCGATACTGCGGCACGTGGATTGGATTAGAGGAGAGATAGTAAAGTTATAAAATTAGGGCCAAATCCAAACTATTTAAAAGTGTAAAATAGATATTTCCATTCAACTCTATTCAGCATTAAACGCAATTGGTGCCAGGGAATGACTTAGATGTGAGGATTTCGATAGGACATCAAAAAATAATTTGTTGTTGGCTGTTATAACTCGTCCTTTAACAAAGCCAGATTGCTCTTTACCCAATATATTTGGTAAATAAGAATCAAATGTTGTAGTTGATATTGACCGATGAAATAGGTCTATAATTTTTACAGTACTTAGAATCTTTGCCCTCTTTGGGGATAAGGCTAATATGGGCTTCCAAAAAGGAACCAGAGGATCTATTTAAGGAACAAAACAAAATAATAGAAGATTGTAGTTTTGGAATGACAATTTTAGAGAAGTGAGTATACAATTCAACAGTGACACCTACTGGGCTGGGAGCTTTGATTTTCTTAAGGGTCTGAAGGGCTTTTAGGAGTTCTTGTTGGGTGAGATCTGACTCTAATGGAGAAAGGTCTAGAGGGGTTTAGTGAGGCTTTTGGATGTTTGAAAAGAATTGTAATAATGAGTGATCGTAGGTTGGGTCTGTGATGAATATAAAGATTTGTAGAAAAGAGAGAATTCATTCAAAATTTCGGCGTCTTTAAATTTTAGGACAGAGTGCTCATCAAAGACAGACTCGATGTTTTGTTTATTTTGTTGAATTTTTAAATAATTGTCTAAAATGTTTCCTGCTTTATTCTTGCCACCATACAATTGTGTGCTAGATTTTAGTAATTAAAGTGAGGCATCTTCTGTTGATGTTTTGTTAAAATGCATTTTAGCATCAATGAGAGTCTTTAAACAGTTCTCTGAGTGCGATGTATAATATGAGTGTTCTAGTTTTTTAATGTCTAGATGGAGGTTTTTGGTTATATTTCGTGCAATTTTATGCTTCTTTGCCACAAAGCCAATGATAAAATATCTTGCTGATGCTTTAAAAGCGTCCCAAATAGTCGAGAGTGGCATGGACTCTGTGTGGTTCCTCCCAAAGTAATTCTTAGAGAAGGAAGTAAAGGATGCAGTGAAATTTGTATCTAATAGAAGTGCGTTATTGAAACACCATCGTCTAGGAGCATAATTTCTGGGCAATATATCGAAAACAATTGAAAAAGGTGCGTGATCCGAAAGGAGAATAGGGCCAATTTCTGCATCTGTAAGAGATTGTGAAACATTATGGGAAACAAAAACATAATACATTCTTGATTGAGTATGGTGAACAGGTGAATAGAAGGAATATTCTTTGGCTAGTGGAGTACATAGGCGCCAAGCATCAAGCAGTTTGTGTTGAGTGATGGTATGGATGAAGGATTTGTGTCGTTTAGTGGGGACAAACAGTACTTTAGATTTTCTGTCTATAAAAGGGTCAAACACCTGATTACAATCACCAGCCATTATGAAATTGTCTTCGATGCATTGAGAAAGTTTCTTAGCTAGTGCAGGCTAGAAAGAGGTATCTCCACCTGTGGGGGCATTCACATTAAGAATAGAGATTGGAACACTTTTTAGTGACAATTTAACAATGAGCCATCTTCCATCAACATCTGATTCCTGCGATAATAACTAAACTGGAAGAGATTTGCGGCATAATATCACAACTCTATTTCGTTTGCCATCACTTAGAGTAAAATAAACCTCATCCACCCAACCTCTTTCCATTTTCTAAGATTCAATGTCAGTGTTTATGGTAAAAAAAACAATATCAGCATTTAACTTGGCCAGGTAGGTTAGAACTCTTTGCCTTTTTATGGGAGAATTCAATCTCCTAATATTCCATGAAATTAATTTAAGTAACATTACATATTAAAAGAAGAATAGACAAAATGGTAATAAATGACAATTCAATTCGATGATGCGCATAGAAAAAGAGAATGAAAATCGAGAGGAGAGAAAGAAGCAAGCAAATTTAAACCGGAGACAAAGGAGAGAAAAGCTAGTAGAGGACAGAAACTTAAAATTGAACACAGGTGGTGTAGACTGTAGAACCATGGAAACAGACAAAATGTGTAAGTGAGACAGGGATTGAGAAGGTAAAATGAATAAATATGTATTGTTAGAAAGAGATGGGAAAACTAGAGGGAAAAAAAAGAAGAGATAGTATAGACACCATGAGAAAAAGGTATACTGCAATGAACTAAACACCGAACAAAAGACACAACAAATAACATACCTATATAAACAAAGCAAGGATGTGGGGGTGGGAGGAACCACATGGAGCAGATGATCCGTCCAGGGGAGATTGAACCTTACCGAGAGGAAGTCACGCCAAAACGTAAACATAACTGCAAAAAGCGAAGAAAAACATATTAACCAACAAATTGCAATTGAACAGGAAGAAAGAGTAAGAAGTTAGGATACATGAGCCAAAACTGGTATTGACCTTAATTGACTTTAAAACTGGAAAAATGAACCTAACAAAACAAAGATAGGAATAACATTGTCAAACTAACAGTTATAAATGCATTAAACCTACAAGTTCTGATACAAACAAATCAGGGAGCATGAGAGGAAGAAGGTGTTGAAGAGTCCATATGCGACAAATTATGAGAGTTGATGAAACTTTGCAAGCGTAGGGGATCCTCATATGATGTTGTTCTGGCATTATAAGTGACTTTAAATAAGCATGTGTGAAATAAACCATATCTAACCCCAATGGAGCGGAGGACAGGTCTCAAGTTAAGAAAAGCCTTCCACCTGGCTGCTGTGGTCCGTGAGTAGTCCTGTGCAAAAAACAGCGTACATCCAGACCAAAAAATCCGCTGAATAGCCGTGGCAGCCCCATTACTTTTAGTAGCTCTTTGTATTCAAGAAAGTATAGGATTACAACTTTTGGATGCTCTAGAGGAGTTGTATTGGCAGGGACCTGACCAAGCCTGTGTGCCCGTTGTATGTTCAGTAGACTATCTTCTGGTAGATGAAGTATCTTGGGACGAAAGGATTTGAAGAAGCCTATGGGGTCTGCACCTTCCACTCCCTCAGCCAACCCATTAATGCTAACATTGTTCCTCCTATTCCTGTTTTCCAATTCCTAGACCTGCTATTGGAGTGATACAACCTGGGACTGCAAGACTGTGACATTTCTGGAAGTTTCGGTAAAAGGAGAAACGTTTTGTTCAACTGTCGTAAGTCTGTTATCGAGTTGAGACCAATTGTCTAAGAGAACTTATATTTAAGTGTTAGTTTCCTTAACGAAAGGTCTGAGAGCTCCTATCTCCTGCAACAAGAGCTCCATCGAGACTGGGGAAGGTGGTTTGGGTGGTGAGGGGGGGTCTTTCTTCAGACTTTTTATGTTAGACTTAGCTGCTGCCACTGCTGCGGTCTCCATAATGCTGTTATGATCGTCTGGCGCAAACAGACTTAAATCTTCTAGTTTAGAGTGCTCCGAGAAATTTTTTGAGTTTTTAATAAAATATTTGTGTGGCTTAGGTGTAACACAAAAAAATATTTTTGTTCTGCCCATTTACATATCAGAAATGCAAATTTAGGAAGTCAAGTAACCAGTCCAAAAGTCAATTACTACTGCAAGACAGCAATTAAGATGAGGACTCTGCAGCCGGCAAAATAATTAAATTATCCTGCGCTTAGCAAAATTACCAAAATTGGTTCACTTTTATATCTGTTATGGCCTCATCTGCAACAGAAAGTATAGAATAGTGCCATACTGTGAGCTGGAAAATCATATAGGTAATAGCACTGAGTAGTTGCAACAGGGAAGGCTTAGTACTTGTAAGAATGACAAAAACATGTGTGCTTCCCTGGAAGAACAAAGAAGCTCATTATCATGTTGACTGTGAGTATGCACAAAATGGCAGCCTCTTCAACATTACCTCAGCTGCAGAACGTGTGATGAAAGAAGGGCTTTCCTTTTAAAACAAATCATTAGAGCAGAACAAAGATATAAGGAGCATATCATGAGTGCAGGCAGAAGGAGACACATTACGACCACATGACGGAAAAGCGTGCAGCCGTGCGGTTACTGCATCACAGCTTCGATCGCTAAGTTGGCGGCCATTATTAGTCAGTCTTGAAGCTGGATGATTACCTTTGGAAAGTGTCAGTTCATTGTGGAGAAAAGAGCTGATCAAGACGTCACTGGGTCAGGCGGCTCTTCACCCGTACATTCTTCCGTTTGGCTTTGAGCAATGTAAGCTCCAAATGCAAAAACGCCGCACCGGTCACAGGAGCCTCACATAGGCGCCGCCATGCTCGTCGGGCACTAGCCACGACCCCCATTATTTGTATTCTTTAATGGGAATATTTTGCTTTAGATGATACTTATTCAGAGGAATTTTGTATACATTTCCTGGAAGTCACTTTTTTACAGGTCCACTTTTTGTATGTGGGTGGTTGTATGTGTGCGTTTATGTGTGTGTGTGTGTGTATGTGTGCATGTGTGTGTAGATGTGTGTATGTGGGTCTTTGCATAGCTCAAGCTATGGGGACTGGATTGATTTTCACAATGTTGGTCAACATTAAACCCTTCGCTGTGGGGTGTTTCCCCATGCTGGTGACGAGCTGAGCTCGTCATGAGGCAAAGCGGAGCTGCCCTCATGACGAGCTAAGCTCGTCACGGCCGCACCCGTTTTTAGAACGTTTAGCACAGCGGGGAAATTAGCCCCGCGTGCGAACGTTCCAAAGGCCGTGACGAGCTCAGCTCGTCATGAGTGGAGCTCAACTGTACTCCATGACGAGCTGAGCTTGTCACCAGCATGGATGAGGTTAACAAAGACAGGCAAGCACCAATGTTTTGAAAACAACAGCATTCCATGTGTGTATGAGCTAAAGTTCCAGCTATATGTGCTTCAAACATCCCTACTGAATGTGCCATGTTAATCTTTGTAGGTTTGCTGTGCCAGGAAGTCAGTTCATCTACCACAATATTCCTTGTGCGCATAAGCTACTGTCCCAGCTATATGTGCTTCACACATCCCTAAAATGTTCAGCGGATATTAAAATGCATGAAAACTGTTGGTAGTAACTGAAAGAGAAGGGGTGTCTCAATATTTAAAATTATAATCTGGCAGTAGTATGTGTCTCCTGAGGCGTGCATGTGAAAGTTGTGCCCCAAGATGTATACTCACGTTTGGTAAAATTTTGTTTTCCTTGATTTTGGAGCTTTTTGGTGTTGATGGCATGAGGCTGATGGATGTGGAAGAGTCGGTAGGTGAGTGTATTTCAGGCAGACCAATGTGCTATTCAGTGGATGTTTGTGGATTGATGGAGTCCGAATACTAATCCTCTAAGTGTCCTTATTTGTATCTTGACAGGATGTTTTTGTTTCAGTAGGTACAAATAGGTATTTCAGACCCAGGTGTGTGTGCTTGCTTTTTTGTGCCCCTAGGGCACTTAGGTAATACAGAAGGGGCCGCAGACGCTTGTGCAGCCCCTTTTGTAATACTAGTAGCACTGACAAACATGTAGCGCAAGAGCTATCTTGAGAGGAGGTTCCTCTCATGTGCATGGGGAGTAGCCTTATACAAATGAGGGAATCTCTTTGTCTCTGCACCTGTGCCATATATGGACTTGGGTAGTAAAGATAAAGAAGCTGTGAGAAGGAGCTGTGAGTGTGCACCCTAAGGGCAGCCAGCCGGGGGACAGAGGGGTCCCATGGATCCCACACACATCCCCCTGACAATGGGTGCAGTCACTCACTGCACCCATCTGCAGGGGGATATCTGTCCCCTCTCTAAAGTGCCAGTGAACACTGTCTGCACAGTGAAAAACAGAGCGGCTTATTGAAACAGCCGCTCCATATTTTGATGACTGCGTTGCCCCAATGGCAGCCCCAAATGTACGACTGCACTGGGGGAAGTGAATTCGTTTTGATATTACCACTGTTCAAATTTGTAGCTGATGCACCTGTTTAAAGATGCACCGTGCACAACAAATAAACAGTGTGTCTGATAGGTAATAAGGTCTGTGGAGTCAAAGCACTAAGGATGTGCATCCATGCATAACTAGGCAGTTATGCAGTTATTCAGGATAAATTACTTTCTTGATAATTCCGTATTATTTTACATTTCATGTTCGGAAATTTGCATGCATGTGAGAGCATTCTCTTATTACTTACTCTTGCTGACACTTCCAAAAAATAAATAGAAAGGTTAATGGATGAGGAACATTGCGCACGCTAACTAACGGCCACAGTCACACTCCCTCGGGCTCCGTATAGGGGACCGATTCTGAAGCCCGGATGATCTGAATAGTGTTTTTCCTACCTTAGCTTTCTTTCATCATCTTGCCGGCCTTGGTGACATGCAGGGGGCCACTCCATTTTTGTCGAGGCGATTCTGCATTTTCAGCCCTCCTCGGCGTTGACGGTGGTGGCAGTAGTGCTGAGACTGAAGCTCCGTGCTGGAGGTGCGGACAGGCCGCGCATGAAAGGAAACGCCAGGACATTGCCTGCCTGTTGCTCCGGTTCACAGGAGGAAAAGTCAACACCAGTCTCAACACCAGTTTCGGTGATTACCTGGGTTACCAGTTTGAGTGGTCTTCTGAGGAGAATGGTGAGAAGGTAGGAGGGCTCCAGCGACTGCCTCCTTCTGAGAATCCCAAGGACACTAGTCTTGGCTCAAATTATCTACCGGGTGGTAAGTCAGTATCAGAAGTCTTGAATGGGAGAGAGAGCTTTTTCATCAGTAATCCCCTGGCGCCTTGCCAAGTGAGTGTACCTTTAATCCAGCAAGGGAAGACACTTTCTTATTGTATGGAGAATAGTGATGGGATTAAAGTGGGCATCTCCCCCCTAAGAATATGCAGGTGCACCTTGCAAGCCAGAGTAGCCCACCCATCATCAAATACAGTTATACCTCAGTCAACCCTGCCCTCCTGGGTCTCCCCCCCATCTCTGAAGTCAGAGTACTAATTAAACAATCTTAACAGGGTAGGAACACTACTGACATTGGAACTCCAGCAAACATCAATGAACTAAAAATTAATAGTAATGGAGATAAATCCACCAAGACTGAAGACTTGCAAAAGTGTCTTCTTGCTCTCTTTTTGAAATTGTATAAGGAAAATCTGGTTCCTCCTCCGGATAAAATATTCTCCTGGATAAGGGACAAATTTCTGCCTACCTTAACTGTAGTTAGTCGGCTCTCTCTTGATGCCCCTATAACTATAGAAGAGATTAGAGATCAAATAGAGAGGACCAAAAACAATAAAGCCCCCTGTCTAGATGATCTTCCGAATGAAGTTTATAAAATTCTTTCGGATTAATTGATCCCGGTACTCCGTATTTTATTTAACACAGTTTACAGTCCAACAGGTGTGGTTCCCAGATCCTGCAGGGAAGCCACTATTGTCCTTACACTGAAGCCATGGAAAGGCCCCCTAAAGGCTGATTCCTACTGCCCGATCTCCCTGCTGAATGCTGATTATAAGATCTTTATGGGCCTTCTGGCAGGGAGATTGGCAAAACTGGCTCTGAGTCTGATAAACACCTATCAGAAGGGTTTTATGGTAGGGAGGTACATCTAGGAACAGACACAACTATTAATTGGGAATATTGACGTGGCTGTGGAGAGAGCAGACCCTTTGGCAGTGGTGGCCTTGGATGCAGCTAAGGCCTTCGACCGGATCTGTTGGAGTTATCTCTGGGGGGTTCTCGAGGGGCTGGGCATGGGCCCCGTCTTTGTCCAGACCTTAATGAATTGTTACCATGGAGCCTCTGCAAAGATCCTGCTGAATGGCACCCTGACTCCTAGGATTGACATCCAGAGAGGGACTGGGCAGGGGTGCCACTTATCCCCCCTTTTATTCAACATTTATATCGAGCCCTTGGCGCAAGCTATAAGGTTAGATGATTTAATCTGCCCTTTTAAATCACAAAATTATCAGTGTAAAATAGCACTGTATGCCGCTGATATTATTATTATATACACCAGTGATCCGGAGGCAGCTATTCCATTGCTCGAAAATATGTTGGAGGAATTTGGCCCAATTTCTGGTTTTCTAGCCAATTCCGCTAAAACGGAAGTGATGTGTTGGAACATCGACTACAGGGGAGGCCCCATTGGCAATTAATTTAAGTATCTGGTTATAAAAATTGTTAAAGAATTGAGCAAAATCCCCCTGATCAAACTTGAGAAAACCATAACGGATATCGACAACCTCTTAGCCAGATGGAGGAATCTTCCCGTGACGATCTATGGGAGAGTATTCTGGTGAAGATGAGCATTCTCCCTAAGCTGCCCTATCTGTTCAATGCAATTCTTTTAACCTTCCCCACTAAGAGCATTAGTAAGATCCAGGGGAAAATTGGGAGCTTCGTCTGGGGGCATAAGAGCGCTAGGATGTCCTGGAAAAAGCTGAGGAGGAAGCTCTTGAAAGGTGGGTTGGCTCTTCCAGACATCGGTTGGTATTTAACGGCCTTACAATTTAAGGGTATCAGGATACTTCTTTCATTACCAGATGGTACAACATGGATTTGGCTCTTAGGTGAGATGGCTATGGTCGAGGGGGGAAGTGGATGAGAAGGGTTTCTATATAAGTTTGATTCCCCAAGATACTTTAAAAGCGTACGTCGCAAGGTTCTTAAAGTCGCCCTGGAGTTATGGTATAAAGTGGGACGCAAATAGGGTATTGGATATTTCTCTGATTTTGCCCCCATATGGGATTCCCCCAGGACCCCGCTCTGCCTTAGAGATACTTTGGCGATACCAATTAAGAGAGCTGGTGTCACTAAATGGTCTGATTTGTTGGACATAGGTGGGATTCTTCCATGAGAGGACTTAAGAGCTAAGATGGGCCCCACACTCTCTAGATTCAAGTATTTTCAACTTAAATCATGGTACGAGGCAGAAGTGGGTGAAATATCTGGGAACTGGGAATTAGAGCGGCTATTACAAAATGTTCAGCCAAAAACAATAGAGATATCCATGTGGTATACATGGCTTCTTGAAGCAGATGATATAGATATTCCACCCCAATCATCGGTTTGGAACCAATCACCCCTCGGCCACAATATCGAAGACTTCTTTGAGCCATCTTTCAAACTACTTTATTAACACATCAAACCAGCTAGTTTAAAAAAGAATAATTTATTTGTCCTCAACAGACTTTATTACACCCGGTCAAGATAGCTAAGTTTGCTCCGACCCCCAAAATGTCCTAGATGTAAATTACTAAATGCGGACCACATCCACATCTTTTTCGAATATCCGACTTTAAGATCTTACTGGAAAGATGTGGAGGACTCCTTATCAGACCTTTTTTAAATTAACTTCGAGATAAATCTTCAATTGGTGTTTTTTGGGGGTAATGACTCTACTATTGGGGCGTTTTCACAGATCCATAGAGGACTGCTGTTATACCTAATATTGATCGCTCGGAGTGAGATATGTATGAAGTGGAAAGATTCTATCCCCCGAACAGAGAGAGTTGGCTTAAAGCCTCGTTTAGTATGGCACGTTTAGAGCAAGAAGGGAGCAAGGAAACTTCACTTAACATTTGGTATCCTCTAATAAGCTGGGGCTGGGATTTGCGATTGGTAATTTTTTAAGAGTGCTTGTCCTCCCGCCAGGTCCTATGGTTACACCAAGCCTCTACTACCCGGGGCAGGTCGGGCCGACCTAGGCAAATGCAGTTACTCGTGAGGCGCCCAGTTGTAAAGTATGATGGCTTGTTAAATCTGCAAATGTGTTTTGGTGAGATGAGGACAAAAAAAAGAAAAAATGAAATAAAGGACTTTTATATTCGAGAAGTTAGAATGTTGCAACCACTGCGCCCTCACCGGCCTGGTCGCCCCACGATCCTCGTTCCTGCTCCTGCGCCCTCCTGCTGCCTGTGCCGCCCGATCTCCATCGTCGCCTGCTCCCGGCGCCCCAGCCGCCGCAGGGCCGCCAGAGAAGCCCGCACCCGGTTTTCCCGCCGCCGCTGCCTGCAGACCCGCCCCCCCGCCAGCCGATTGGCTAAGACGCTCCCGCCTCCCAGCTGACCCGCCCTCACTGCTCCCTTCTTAAGGGGACCCTCTACTCCCGTTCAGGAGCAACCACTGCGCCCTCACCGGCCTGGTCGCCCCACGATCCTCGCTCCTGCTCCTGCGCCCTCCTGCTGCCTGTGCTGCCCGATCTCCATCGTCGCCTGCTCCCGGCGCCCCAGCCGCCGCAGGGCCGCCAGAGAAGCCCGCACCCGGTTTTCCCGCCGCCGCTGCCTGCAGACCCGCCCCCCGCCAGCCGATTGGCTAAGACGCTCCCGCCTCCCAGCTGACCCGCCCTCACTGCTCCCTTCTTAAGGGGACCCTCTACTCCCGTTCAGGAGCAACCACTGCGCCCTCACCGGCCTGGTCGCCCCACGATCCTCGCTCCTGCTCCTGCGCCCTCCTGCTGCCTGTGCCGCTCGATCTCCATCGTCGCCTGCTCCCGGCGCCCCAACCGCCGCAGGGCCGCCAGAGAAGCCCGCACCCGGTTTTCCCGCCGCCGCTGCCTGCAAACCCGCCCCCCCGCCAGCCGATTGGCTAAGACGCTCCCGCCTCCCAGCTGACCCGCCCTCACTGCTCCCTTCTTATGACGCCCCCTCAGCGACCGCGCAGCGGACGCGCACAGAGGGAGCACCGAATGAGCGCCGAAGGTGCGCCAAAGGTAAGCCCGTCTGCGCCCGTCCGCGCCTGGACCGCGCCCAGCGCCAGAATCCCTGGCCCCCGCAGACACCAGCCCACCCGCCGGACCTACGACGCCGCCACCCTCAACGCACTCAACACCGGCCGAGTCCCGGGATGCTACCGAGCCACCCCTAGACGCACCCACGGACCCTTCAGCTGCCACGCCTGCAAGTTCACCTGCATCCGGACCTGCCTCGCACCAGCACCCGTCAAGCCGAACACCAGCAGCGTCCACCTCAAGTGCATCCTGCTCAACACCCGCTCCGTCCAAAAGACACGCCATCGAACTCTGGAACCTCCTCGACACCACAGCTCCTGACGTTGCCTTCCTCACGGAAACCTGGATGAACGACTCCTCAGCGCCCGACATCGCCATCGCCATCCCAGAGGGATACAAGATCACCCGGAGAGATCGCGTCAACCAGACTGGAGGAGGCATCGCCATCATCCACAGGGACACCATCCACATCACGACCAACACCGACGACACCCTGACTACCGCCGAACACCTACACTTCCAGATCCGCACCGACCCGAAGACCACCCTCAGAGGCACCCTGATCTACCGACCCCCAGGACCACGCACACAATTCAGCGAGGACATCGCCGACTTCGTCAGCCCGCATGCCCTCCCCTCCGCTGACTACATCCTCCTGGGGGACATCAACTTCCACCTGGAGAACAACAACGACCGCAACACCATCACCCTGCTCGACAACCTCGCCAACCTCGGACTCAAGCAGCTGGTGTCCACCCCCACCCACCTCGCCGGACACACGCTCGACGCCATCTTCTCATCCAGCGAAGACATCGCCTTCAGCCACGCCACTGGACTCCACTGGACAGACCACAGCTGCGTCCACTTCACCTTCAGAAGAACGACGATCCACCACCACCAGCAACAGGTTGCTCGAAGAAGCTGGAACAAGATCACAGCCGACCAGCTCGCCGCTTCCCTGAGCCAGCACCCTCCCGCCAGCTCAGCGAACCCAAGCCAGGCCGCCGACAACCTCACGAAGTGGATCAGCAACTGCGTGGACGAACTCGCCCCACTGAGGACCCCGCCCAGCAGACCCGGCAGCAAGAAGGCCCCATGGTTCACCGACGAACTCAAGAGCTCCAAGAAGAACTGCCGAGCCCTCGAGAAAGCCTGGAGAAGGGAACCAACACCGGACAACATGACCACCCTCAAGCTTGCCACCCGGAAGCACCACCAACTAATCCGCGCCACCAAGAAAACTGCATTCAAGGACCGGCTGGACAACAACGCGCACAACTGCAAGGAACTCTTCAACATCGTGAAAGAGCTCTCCAACCCCAACGCCGGAAACAACGACATCACCCCATCGCAAGACCTCTGCAACTCCCTCGCCTCCTACTTCCACAACAAGATCGCGGACATACACAACAGCTTCAGCACTCAACCGACGCACGCCACGAACGAACCACCGCCCCCCACCACCACCCTCCGCGCCTGGACCCCGATCAGCACCGAAGACACCGTCCACATGATGAACTCCATCCACTCCGGATCTCCGACCGACCCCTGCCCTCACCACGTCTTCAACAAGGCCGACGATGTCATCGCACCCCACCTACGGGACATCATCAACACCTCCTTCAACACCGCCACATTCCCGGAGAGCTGGAAGCACGCCGAACTAAGCGCCCTACTAAAGAAACCTACAGCGGACCCCACCGAACTCAAGAATTACCGCCCCATCTCGCTCCTCCCGTTTCCAGCCAAAGTCATCGAGAAGACCGTCAACAAACAGCTGGCCGCCTTCCTCGAGACGAATGGATCCCTCGACCCCTCACAGTCTGGCTTCCGAGCCAACCACAGCACCGAGACCGCCCTCATCGCTGCCACCGATGACATCCGAGCCCTGATGGACAACGGAGAAACAGCGACCCTCATCCTCCTAGACCTCTCCGCGGCATTCGACACTGTCTGCCACCGCACCCTAGTGCAGCGCCTCAGCAACGTCGGAATCCAGGAGAAGGCACTGGAATGGATCATCTCCTTCCTAGACGGAAGAACACAGAGAGTCCGTCTACCACCGTACAAGTCAGAGGCCACCAAAGTCATCTGCGGCGTCCCTCAAGGATCCTCGCTGAGCCCCACCCTCTTCAACGTCTACATGAGCCCCCTCGCGGCCATCGCACGCCAACACAACCTCAACATCATCTCCTACGCTGACGACACCCAGCTGATCCTCTCCCTGACCAACGACCCCGCCGCCACCAGAGCCAACCTTCACGAAGGGATGAAAGACGTAGCCGAGTGGATGACGACCAGCCGCCTGAAACTGAACTCAGACAAGACGGAAGTCCTCATCCTGGGCTCCTCGCCCTCCGCCTGGGACGACTCCTGGTGGCCCCCCGCCCTGGGCACCGCACCCAAACCGACAGACCACGCACGCAACCTGGGCTTCATACTGGACTCCTCCCTCTCCATGACCAGACAAGTCAACGCCGTCTCCTCGTCATGCTTCAACATCCTGCGCATGCTACGGAAGATCTTCCGGTGGATCCCCACCGAGACCAGGAAGATGGTCACCCAGGCCCTCGTCACCAGCCGACTGGACTACGGCAACGCCCTCTACGCCGGAACCACCGCCAAGCTCCAGAAGAGACTCCAGCGGATCCAGAACACCTCAGCCAGACTCATCCTCGACATCCCACGACACAGCCACATCTCCGGACATCTGAGAGACCTGCATTGGCTCCCCGTCAACAAAAGAATCACCTTCCGTCTCATCACCCACGCACACAAAGCCCTACACGATCAAGGCCCGAGCTACCTCTACAACCGCATCAACTTCTACGCTCCCAAACGCCATCTCCGATCAGCCAGACACGCCCTCGCCGCCGTCCCCCGCATCCGAAGAACGACAACAGGAGGAAGGTCCTTCTCCTACCTGGCCGCCAAGACCTGGAACTCCCTCCCGACCGACCTGCGCCTGACCCAAGACCACCTCTCCTTCAGGAAGAAGCTCAAGACCTGGCTGTTCGAGCAGTAGCAGCACCCCCCCCCCCCAAGCGCCTTGAGACCCTCCGGGTAAGTAGTGCGCTCTATAAATGTCTTTGATTGATTGATTGATTGCCCAAATGAACGTAGTGGTTAAAAAAGCTATCGCTGGAAACTGAGGGCCTCATTTAAAAGTCTTTTGCATTGCCGCTGTGTCACCTTTTTATGATGCAGTGGCGGCACAATCAGTGTGCCACACTGTGCCATATCTACAAACTGACGCATTGGGTCCAATGTGTCAGTATGTAGAGCCCTGCATCATATTATAGCAGCACAAAATATAATGTATGCAGGGTAGGCGTTCCCATGCAAAAAAAACTCATAGAACTGGTGCAGTGAAATTTACAACATTTCACTGTGTCACTCTACAACTTTACTGCATCAAAATCCTTACGCCTGTTCAGACTATGCATAAGGAATAATGCAGGGCTATAACAATGCAACTAGTTTATGTGTACTGATGCATTGCTGAAGTTGCTTCAGTTTTACACCCAACTACTGCAAATAGTCTTTTTTGCACCAACAGATGTGTCAGAATTTCGAACACATCTGTTAATCCTTGCGCCATGGAGTCCTATTTTGTAAATATGGCGCGTCCATGGTGTCGCAAGGACATTTGGCGCAGGCGCAAGAAAACAGATGCATCGATGCTGATGTGTCTGTTTCTTGTAAATGAGGCACAAAATGTCCTGTCATGCTTGGAGCAATACCAAGCTTAACTCTACCACTTGCACCAGCTTATTGGCCCTACAGATTCCTCGCACTTATCAGTGCTTTTACAAAGCAGTGTTTACATAGCGGGCAATCAGTAACGATTTTAAAAACGTTATTCAAATGCGAAAAGTGTAAATAATACTAGGTTTTATTTCAAAGCCTTTCAAGACTTACACAGCTCATTTTCGGGGAAATACTTTACATATATTTGAGATTAATTAATCAAACATGAATATCGTTAGTTTTTCAGTTACCAAAATTAAAGCAAAATACATAAATGCTTCTAGATCCTCTGTTGTTTCAAAACATGGATACCAGTTGATCATGATGTCGAGTAACGCATGTAGATTTTACTCGACGTTGCACGTGTTTTCCTCAAAAACATTTTTGCAAGTCCAGAATCTTTTAAGACACCCAAAGGTTCTATCTATCGCTTCAAATTCCAGGTGGAAGTCTTACCTTGGTGCCATGCACATAATAATTTCAACTACCATTAGAGCCTTAGCATTGCTTAGCATGTCCCCCTCATTTCTGGTCGCACTCTATCATTTGTCTTTGAAGTCCATTCAAAGCACTGCGGCGGCTGCAGTTCGCTTTTTAAACTCTAATGCTTATGTTATGTATTAAAACATCTAATTGTCTTTGAAGATCCAGCCATATTAACTAGTTTAAAAATTCTTAAATCTTGAAACAGTTTTTTTGTGGTAAACCATATTGGGTATAGTACACACCACAATTCTATCATTTTAGGATGCCTCTGGCCTTATGGAACATTGGTATTTGTGACTTGAGTATTAATAGCTAAAACGTGGGAATTATAGTTCACATTTGAACAATCTGACACATTTTTACCTCTATTCATAAGAGATGGCTTGTTCTGTTTTTTAGGAGCAGTGAATCAGCAATCTTTAAATGCGATATGATTATACAAAAAATATGTCGAATATGCACTTGCTGATTGGATTCACTCCAAATTGAGTTTGATGGTCCATCTTCTTTAGACCAAGATTCAGGTGAGTGGATGATTATATTTCACTATTTAATACTATGAATGAATGTGTGATTTACGATTTATTTATCCTACTATTTCCTGGTTTGTTGGCTGTTACATTTCATATGCTCTATTTCCAGCATGCATAAATTGCATTATTATTTTTTCAAAATACAAACAATAAAGTAAAGTAAAAATACATGCAGAGCTGTAAAAATTATATTTTGATCTTCAGCTTTCACTTTGCCTTTGGTCTAAAGTCAAAGAAAAATACATTTAATTAAAAATTAAACATGCGTAAACATGCTGGCTGCTTCTCATTTTTAAAACGTCACTTCTTTGGGAAAGAAAATTAACTTTCTGATCAGTTCAGTGAATTATTTCTTAGGGCAATATTCTGACATCTGGATGAAATGCTGATAGGTGAGGAAAATGGCAGGTCTCATTCCTTCCATCATCCTCTCTCTATAGTATTGAAACATTCAACTGATGAATTATCCTCTGATTATTTTATTTATGAAATTAAAAATATTTCCTGTAAACATTGAGCTCACAATAAACCCATAGTCAATAGGCCCATGCGTGAAGATTTTTTTATGACTCACAAAGGTATATTGTTTTGAAAATATGGCACATTCAAAGGAAAACAGGAAATCTGAAATTAATGTTTACTAGTTTAATTCATAAACTTAGTGTGCATTACTAGTCAATTCACATTATGCAAGTAATTCAGTTAGTTTGACAGGCACACTCACAGCAAGTTCAACTCATCAATCACCTCACCAATCAGTTAACACTTTGCTTCACCTCCGATAAGTATCAACGTTTCAATAAAAAAATGAACACTAAGGGGTATATTCACAAGAATGTGCGATAACTATCTCCAAAGTAATTTATCTGCAGAAAAGTTAGCATTGCCTAACCCAGATTTTTTTCGCCGTGATAGCGTGGTATTCACAAGCTTGCGCTACATGGCGATAATTACAGTGAATGGTGGACAAAACAGGCGACAACAACATCTCAATGGCGATAGTTATTCCTGCGTTAGCAGGCGGTAGCTGTTGATAGGCACATCAGTGCCAGGTAATTCACCTTTCTCAACCCAGGCGATATTGCATTGCGAACATGACCCAACAAATATTAAGATGTTAGGGTTAGGATGTCAGGTGAATAACAAATGCAGGAGACATTGTCTGGTTGAATTGAGATTTGGCATGCAGCCTGAAAGACTGCTGTGTCAACAGAGGCCCTTTGCCCAACCTCTTTACCCCCGCTCTATTGAAAGAGCCTGCCAGAAATCACCTACAAGTGATAGAAGGAATGCATTCACAGGTGAATGCTGAGGGTTTGGCAGGTCATTAAAAAAACTATAGCGGGCTGGGCTGGTGGCAGTGGGTGTTGTGACCCTCACTGGTATCGGAGCTGCATGATCATTGCCTCCATGACATCTGTGGGTCTTCAGGTGTGGCTTAGCACCAGCAAAAGGAAGGTGTAAAATCCCTGGTACTACCGCAGTGCATCCTCTGTTTTTGCTTAGCTTTGCAGATCTGTCCGTTTGTTGTGAATATGGTGTTGTGGTTTTCTCATGTGTTTTTGCACGGGAACACCTACTCTGCATCTCATTAGTGTTAGTGTGTGGTGTCCACCGTGGAGATAAATTTGGGGGCAGTTATCGCGGGAATACTGGTGTTGTCTGCGGTTTGCACCAGCTTGTGAATCTTCACCTTTGCTGTGTTAAGGTGGAGATACATCGGTGTTAACTCCCTGTGATTATGCCCCTTACTTGTATAAAACGTTGCTCTGACAAACTAACAGCATACCCCTATAGTTACTGTGACCCCTCTCTAGTCGGTTTAGGGTTTGTCCTTACATTCTGCTTCCAGATCTTTTGGAAAACGTGGGAGACTGTGATTACTTTCGTTCCAACTAGGGAAAATTGAGTCTTCATATCATAAGGTAGTAATTTTGGTTATGCAGCCCGCTTCAAGAAATGTATAATGTTTATTTTATTAAAATATTGATCAAGATGCTGCTTTCTTACATAAGTAAAATGTATTGATTGATTCATAGCAGTCCCGGCGGTCAATGAAGTGTAGCAAACAGTTGCATTGTGCTAAATATGACACTCAAACAAAGTGACAAACAGTGAAACGCCATAGGTATTCAGTGAAATTCAGGTACCTGAGCACTGTTTTGCAACATCGTTAGCAGGAGTCAGACTATTTTGTCAGTACATGATTTAATGCCACCACCACCCATTGTCATATACTGGGTTGTAATGGATTACAGATGATTGTATCCATATTGGTGGCGGTAGAGGTAAAAACTTGTAATTTGCTTACACTAGTATACTAAGTATGAATATTTATATGCAAATTATGTAATCCATAGGTGCATTTTTTTTAAATCAACAATTTGTCAATATGGTGATATGACAAAACAAGATCATGCCAAGTGTTTAACTAATTTTCTCTTTTCCTTGCAATTAATTTCCCTAATATTCTTTCCTCTTGGCCATGAGATTTATTGTAATATGAAACCATTTTCTTATTCCAACAATTGATGAGACAAATGTTGCAGACAGCAGCAAACTGTACAGTCAACTGAGACATGACACTTTTGCCAAATATTTCAAAAACAATGCTGCAGTATTAGCCTAATTTCATAATTGGAGCTTGCAAGCTTTTTTATGTATTTTGGAATAGCTGGAACTCAAATTCTACGCTGGAAGGCAAATGTTGTGGAATTAAACATTTCAATCCTCTGATGGCAATGCTACAACAGATAGGTGGACTCAACAATTTGTTTTTGGCCATCATTTATTTTATAGCTACAAGAAAAACATGTGTTTTCATATTAGGCTGCTTTACGGCAGGCAGTAACTAACACAGGTTGGAGAATCTGAACTGTGAAGGGCAGGCAAACGAGATAGGAGAAATTATGATGTTGAGATCACATTTAAGGTTTGTTGACGAGGAGCTGACCTACCAGGCCAAAGGATATACCCAGTTATTTCTCTGAACAATAAGAATAATATATTTCAATCAACATCTGTAAATAAGTGGGGTATTTTAATACTTCTGCATGAAAACCTTAGACATACCCTAAACTCGTTTAAGAATGTTCTTTATTATAAACCAATGTCTGCCTTTGCTTCTTTTATATTGCAATATATGTAAAAATTCAAGACTGTAACATTTTTTTGTCTGAATGTTTTTGTCTATGGTTCTCGTTTTGTTCCATTATGTTTTTCCCATTCCAAATTAAAAACATGTTGTATGCGGATTTAAGGAATACTAATAAGTAAGTAATAAGTCTGTTTCTTTTCTGCCAGACCTGCTTTTCTCGACACTGCCTGTTGATCAACGGAGGGGAGAAGAGGGGAGCCAGCACTACCGCCCCCAGTCTCCTATGCAGCCGTTGCCGCCAGCACCATCATTCAGCGCCAAGAGGCACTTTAAAAGTACTCACGGGCTCCCGCACCACGGGAAGCCTGTTTCTGCCAGACCTGCTTTTCTTGACACTGCCTGCTGATCAACAGAGTGGAGAGGAGGGGAGCCAGGACTACCGCCCCCAGTCTCTTTTGCGGCTATTGCCGCCGCCCCATCATTCCGCGCCAGGGTGCGCTATAAAAGTGCTCACGGGCTCCTGTACCGCGGCACATGCGCCATGGGAGGGCCTGTCTGAGCCCATACGAGACCATTGGAGTTCGGTCTGGCCCTCCCCCCCCCCTTAAGAACCCGGTTACGGGACTTTCACACGACGCCAACGGTAAAAGCTTGGTATTGACATTGTTACATTTTACGTTATATCCTTGTGATTATATATTCTCGTCTTGAGTGAACGGAAAGCAGGATAGGATGTTGCAGGGTCTCTTTACGCTTTTTTACAAAGGGCAGTATCAGTCCTAATTAAGGTGATTCAACTCACAGAACGTAGGCTATCACTCGAACCCCTCCCTACCCAGAATAGACTTTCTTTGACTCCAGTACTAGTTGAATCTAGCATAATAACCACCCATGAGGCAGCTTCCCCTCAAACTAGCCTGTTACTACAACATGGCCCAGAGTCTATAATACAGGATACTTTTTCTATTCTCTCATCTGGTATAGAGTATAGGCCTGCTAGGTCTAAAGTCAATACCAGAGGTCAAAAAGCTAAAGCAAGCACAGATCATATTGCTGAACCACCTCAAAAAAAGAGTTGAGGACCATGTAAACAGAATAATCCTGGGCAAAGAACAAATGGGAAGAAATTAAGAACTACCATAGACGTAAGAGAATTTAACCAAGGCCCCTCCAATGCTACTAATATCACCCCACTTACTGTGACAGCAAAGACTGTGGGTAGCATTCAAGAGGAGAATTTCTGGGGTAGATAAAAGACAATGATAACAGTATTACTGGATCCAATTTTACAAAAATTATCAATGGTAAAAACTAGGCTGACCAAGGTGGAGGGGATGATAAGCCGTAAACCCCTGGTCCTACGGGTTGCTAATTCTAAGTCCAACCAAGGCCGGCCAAATAATGGGGTGAAGGGTAGGGAGGACAGTCAAGCTGTAAGTTCTTCTGAACCTAGGCAAGCACAGACCAGGAGTCTTCCTTATGATTTTACTTCGAGTACCTCATATATCCCTACTCGAACTGGGCATCACCTCCAATAGCAGAACCTAGTAATGCAGTTAACACAGAAAGGGGAATATTAGGCACTAAGCCGCCTGGACAGTCTGAAGATGAAGACTTAGAGAGAGATATAAATACTCAAGATCATCGAGGTGGGCCTACAAAACCTCCACATAATCTTAATTTGCCCCCCGAAGCAACCCCGTATGCGGTTATCTTGACAAATGTACCTCCTTTACCACATAATACCGTTGAACATTGGTCGATCCTGAGAAACAAGGCATTACACTTCCTTGGTTTAAGAACTGGCATTAAAAATACCCTCTTCTCAGAATTGAAAATGGTACGGAGAATAGGGTGGGTGGGTACTTCTGCAAAAACTCTACGTGGGGATTGTGTTGTACTAACCTTTGGCTCTCCATCTCTGATGCGTGCAATTTTGGATAGGGGACGCACTGGGTCTGTTAATTCTAACGACATAAACATTCTCCCCCTTGGTTATTTTTACCAACCAGCAACACATTTTAAATTCTGTTTTCCCCCACTTGAAGGAGGACATTTTATAGGGAATAGGGAGTCTATATTTCAGGTTCCAGTGAGTAATTGCTTTGATGCTTTGAACCAACTGGCAGACATCGACTGACTGGCTTTGGGGTCTCAATTCCAACTTATTCACGTACCTGGCAGTCCCGAAAGTAAGAGTAAGTCCGGCCCGACCTGGGTAGGAAATGACTGCCCTTTTAGCCCCACTAATGGTTACCATAGGGACAAGGACCTAGGCATGAGATCTCTAATTGGGAAAACACCTCCTTACCCTGTGGGCTGCCCAAACGTTTATCAGTCACATTGTGTTGTACCCGAGGACCCACTAGGGACAGCAACTCCTACCATTACCTCAGATAGTGGCAAATCAACTCTTTGTCATATTACCTCATGGAACATTGCGGGCATCTATTCCAAGTTAAGCAACTAGCAGTGGTGGGATTTTGTTTTGCAAATTGACATTTTATGTTTTCAAGAAACATGGTCAAAAGAGGCAATCCATATGAACGGGTACAAGACCTACCATACGCCAGCAATAGTCTGAGTGGGAGGGCCAAGGGTGGTCTTCGCACTTATACATTGAGTGCTTTGAAGATTAAGGAAATAACAATGGGTGCTAATTATCCTTATTACCAAATACTTATATTAGATATAGATGTAAAACACAGCATTGCCCTAACTAAGTGTTATAATAATATCCCCCAAGCTGAAGTAGCAACTGTTATAAAGAATATTACAAAACTGTTGAAATCTGCTGGCAAAAGTAAATCAAAAGATATGATAATATTACTGGCAGGTGATTTTAACTGTGCGTTCTGTGCCAACGCTGAGGACAACCTATGTGGGATCTTAATTGAAGAGGGGGTTATGTTCTTCCATTTTCAGCATTCATCGTTAGGGGAACACCTTAAAAATTGATTTTTTTCCCTCGATCTGGGCTTTGTCTAGAATTTGTGCCCAGTACCTGTCTCTATGCCCTGGACTTTTAGTGGTAGGGGCATATTTTCCACCATAGACTACGTTTTAATGTCGAGTAACCAGGCACATAGTCTCTATTCATTTCATGTTTCAGAGATATCCCTTTGCGATCATTTTCCTCTGTGCTTGGCAATTATGTTGTCCTCAGGTAAAATGGTTAAATCAAGCACAATTGAGCAGTTGTTAGAAAATATAGCTATTGGGAGTGTAAATGGTTTCTCTCTGCGCTGGTCTATGGTAGATAAGGCAGCCATAGTTAAGACACTGGTGGACAGATGTAAATTTGTCATTGAGACATGTTTGTCCGAAACAGCCACCCGGATAATATTTTAGCCTCATTCCTGGTGATATCCTTTTTTTTTTTTTTGCGAGGCAAGATGGCGGTCTAGCGTTAGACCGGTTTGCAGCACCTCGCTGAGCTTAGTTTCATCATGACGATTTAGACGATATTTACCACAGACTAATGGTTGATCACTCGTAAGAAAATTGCAGAAACCGAGTGAAATTGGGAGTCTGAACTACACCTTTCTATATTCCTGTTTTTTCGCTACTTTGTACGGACGCTATGCTGTTAGGATTGTTACATTGTAGCAGACTTAGGGATACGCATTCAAACCTGCCTGGTTCTACACGGAGTTTGGCGGCTCTCCCACACAGCGTACTCTGCAGAGTGCAACCCGCTGTACTGACCGTGCTTCAGTGGGCGTGCCGGCAGCGGAGATTCGTGGCTGTGATCTGCGGCTTCGCCTGCCGGGTGCAGCCGCGTCTACGGGAGAAGACGCCGAAAACATTGAGGAAAGCAATGCCGCTTCCGAAAAATGCCTCAGCCGCCGCAGCCAGAGCACGGGTTGCGAAGGCAGCCAATGTCCTTCGCAAAGAAGCGGAGAGGCAACAACGTGAGGGCTCATTGGACGGGGCAGAGTCTGACAGTGTACCAGCTAAGGCGGGGAGATCTAAAGCAAAGAAGAAACAACAAGCAACACTGCCCGCGATAAACACCCCAAGACAAGAAGTCCTCGCCTCAAGGAGAAAGCTAAGTACCACTGGGGGGAGGTCGGTACTCGAGTTATTGTTAAAGAAACAACCGTCTCTTGCTAACTCACAGACTGAGACCGAGTTACTAATATCTACATCTCCAAATGATGACCAAAACCTTATATTGGATGAGAGCCTTGAAGGGTTTGCTATGCCTCAGACAAACGATGTTTCGAGTTTAAATAATGGAGTACCTGACCCCCAAAATGCCCCCACCTCTTTCCAGCTCATAACCGAGACTACACCTACTAACTTGCCGGTTAGTGAGACCTCTGGGACTGAACCCTTGCAAAACAGTGAGTTGGTAGAGTGGCTAGAAACCAGTGTGAGTCAAGTAGAGGAGGGGCGCGCTATGTCATTCACAGGCCCAGGTGGTAATATTCTAGGAGTACAAACTGAACTGGCAAATTTGACTGTGGAGACAGCATCAGCCATAAACCAGTCCATATCTATAACACCGACCTTGCACTTAGCCTCCACTGAAGAACTCTTGTCTAGGTCCTCACACATCCACTCTGAGCAGACTGTAGTAAATGAAGGTATCACCGAGTTAATACCGAATGCAACCCTGCTACCAAACGCTCAGATCCTGGAGGGTGAAAAAGATCTTAGCGAGTTCTATTCCTTCTCTGATGAGACTGGAGAGGTTGGAGCTGATGCTGTAGGAGAATGGTCAGAGAGTTATGAATCTACAGAGGAGGAGGAAGAAGATGAGGAATCAGAGCCCCACCCTTATTCTTCAGAAGACAGCTATGGGGAAGGAAGACAGAATGTTAATACTGTTAAAGCTAAGTCTAAAGCCGGGTCTAGAGCCATGCAAAGCAATCCAGGACATTCTGTTGTATGTCACGATGCCAGCCCCGGCATCTCGGAGTTACCTTCCACGGCGGTTGAGACTATTTTACAAGCGATAGCAGCTCACAGAGAAGAAGCCGCGGTAGACAGCAAAAGATCTCGCGCCGCTCTGCGCAAAATGCAAGGGGTTGTCAAGAAACTCTCCAAGACTTGTAACCATATAGGCGAAAGAGTCACAGATATGGAAGTAAGGGTGATGTCGGCGGAAAAAGACTCTTCTGAGAACTCTGAGAAAATCAAGCTTCAAGAAGCAGAGTTGATGGATATCAAATGGAAGCTTGAGGATTATGAAAATAGGCAACGGCGCAATAATTTGCGCATCTTAGGTGTGCCGGAGAAAATGGAGGGGGAGAACGTGCGAGCTTTCATTATTAAACTTCTTAGTGAGTCTATGCCTGAAATTCAAAACTGGAACTGGGACATGGAAATTCAGCGAGCCCATCGAGTCCCGTTCAATTTACCATCTAAGCCAGGAGTATACCCTCGTGCTATCTTAGTTTACTTCGGAAATTTCCTGTTACGACAAGCTGTGGCAGAGAAAGCGAGACCTGATCGTAAATTATCTTTCAGTGACTTTTTGTTCTTTTCAAGGCCCGATTTTTGTCACGCAACCGTGGAAAGACGGTGGCGGCTATGCCTACTGATCAAACCATTTCAAGATAAGGGGGCCTTGGCATTCCTGAACAATCCCGCTAGACTAAAAATCATTCATGGTGGTCAGACAAAGTTTTTTCAGTCTGAAATAAAAGCAAAATCCTATCTTGAGGAAATATCCTAGACAAATAGATGAATTTATAGACACTTGTAGTAACAATCTGTATATGCTCAAGGAGAATAATAGCTAATTATGATTGATCTGTATTATAACATATATGTTGATATTTTCGTAATAATTGGCTCGCCTGTTGAGAACGGTATTGATGTCTGACATTCTATCGTAGCCATTTAGCCAATCAACATGGACATGGACATGATCTATGAATTTTCCCTTTTTTTTTTTCTTTTTCTTGTTATTTTACTTATTTTCGCTTATTATTATCTTGATTTTTGTCGGAAACGGTAGTTCAGTAGAGGTGCAGCAACTTCATCACACAGACTCTGGTAGAGTCTGAATGCCTACACAAGGGGGAGAAGGGTAAAGGGGGGAGCTCATGGGGAGGGTTCTGGGGAGGGAATCTTGGGGTCGTGGGAAGGGGGAGTGTGGGGAAGGGGGGATAAAAATGAAAAATAAACCAGGTTTATTAGCAAGAGCAAGTCTAATTTTTGAAACAATGAGAAAGGAGGTACAGCAAGAAAAGGATTATTACTGGAGCAAAATTATTAGGCAATCTTTCTATATTAACAATGGGTAAACTTACTGTTCAATCCTGGAATGTAGGAGGGCTTTTATCTAGAGACAAGCGTCTTAGATTGGGGGAATTAATGAAGTTAAATCCTGCAGATATTTTGTGTATTCAGGAGACACACATTCCTTGGAGTAAAAGAGCCCCAATAACCCTCAAGGGTTATAACCTGTTAATAACAACATCCCAATCCTCAACTATCAGAGGTGTTGCAATTTTTGCAAAACCCAGCTTCGGCCAGGGAATACGTTTTTATCCGATGTACATGGAAGGTGGGCAATTGTTAAATTGGCCAATGGAATTACTATATGTTCCGTTTACGGATCAAATCATGATGACCCCGCAATATTCCAAACTTTGGAAATAGAATTAGCTACATGGCAAGGCCCGCTCATTCTTTGTGGCGATTTCAACATTTCACTTTTGCCTTTTCTCTCTACTCAAAAGCCAAAACAGAAATATGTGGGTAGGAAACCAAGGGTATACCGCGCTGTTAAAAGTCTGGTATACAGCTTGGGCCTAACTCATATATGGCTACAAAACAATCCTAATGACCAGGGCTATACATACTTTTCCTACCCCCATCAAAAGCATGTCCGAATAGATTACATTTTTACTTCTAGGGATCTCGCTTCTGATTCATACATAAACAAACCACCTAAAATAATCTCTGATCACAACCCTTTAGTACTGCTAACTACCTACGATTTTGATCCTGTTCAAAAGAACTCTTGGTCTTTTGATAGGAATTTGCTATCTAACAATGAATACATCAACTACATTAAAACTTGGACTGATGATTTTTTTTTGTATAAATCGCTATAGCGCATCAAGAAATATTGTATGGGACACCTATAAATCCGCACTAAGAGGCGAGACTATCAGCTTTCAAAATAAAAATGGAAAACTCATTAAAAAAGAATATGAACTAAAAATTGCAGCCTTAGCTAAAGCCGAGGAAGAACACACAGCCAAAATTATACAAAAACAAGAAGCCAGACATTTGATGATACAAATAGCAGTGTTGAAATCCGAATTAAATACTAAACTTAGTCAGAAAGCTGCCCAAATATATCAAACACATAGGAAACATGTCTATGAAAGTGGGGAGAAAGTGGGTAGACAATTGGCACTTTCCACACGTCAGAAAAATGCTAGGAATAATATCTCCTCAATAGTAAATAATGGGCAGACTTTCACCCACGCGATAGATATCAGATACCAATTTCAAAGGTATTATCAAAATCTCTACTCACAAGACACTCCAGCTACTGAAAAGGACATAATAGATTATCTGGATAGCTGTCTTATTAACACCGAGGCTATGAAGTTATTAGATGATGCCACCAAGGAAGAACTCGAAAAAGAAATCACACTAGCAGAGGTCGGTGCTGCTTTATCATTATTATCATCTGGTAAAGCAGCAGGCCCTGACAAATTACCGATTGACTTGTTTAAGGCCCTTAGCCACCAACTATGTCCTACTTTATATGATTTATTCCTTGGGATTCAATATAATGGTGTTCCACCAGCCTCTTGGGATGAGGCTACTATAATCGTTTTTCCAAAAAAGGGAAAATCCCCCGAACAGCTAACTTCGTATCGTCCTATATCCCTGATTAATTCGGACTCCAAATTGTATGCAAAGGTATTGGCGCTCAGACTCAGCAGGGTCGTTGAGCATCTTGTCTCCCCGTGGCAGCATGGCTTTATACCGGGCAAAGGAACCACAGAACACACCCATAGGGCAATCGCCTTATTTGATGCCATAGCTGCCACGGGGGGACAAATGTCGATGATCCTGCTTGACGCTGAGAAAGCCTTTGACCGCGTTTCATGGTGCTTTCTTTGGGAAGTTATGAAACGTAATAATTTCGGCCCCAAATTTATCCAATCTATCAAATCTATGTATTGCCGCCCCAAAGCAAAAATTCTAGTAGCAGGGTCATTATCGGGATATATCAACATTGCCAGGGGCACTAGGCAGGGGTGTCCTTGTTCACCCCTGCTTTTTGCTCTATATATTAACCCCCTTATTTTGAAATTATTAGAAAATGACATTATTAAACCTATTATTAGTCATCACTTTGAAACTAAAGTATTGGCCTATGCCGATGATATCGCGGTCACTACACCTAACCCGATGGAGGCTATTTGTGAAATAGAGAAATTGACTACTGAATTTGGACGCTGTTTGGGATATTCTCTCAACAAAGGAAAAACAATTATTTTATGTACTGATAATACCATCTGTCTGGATCAGCGAAGGGCTGAAAAGGCCACGTATTTGGGTGTTGTTCTTTGTACAAATATTAAGTTATTACCAAAAGTTAATTTTTATCCACTATTGGCTAAGATTAAGAGTGACTTTGAAAGGGTTAATAGCCTTCAGCTCTCTATCATAGGAAGAGCTAACTATGTTAAAATGAACACGCTACCCAGATGCCTCTATCTATTCCGGGCAATCCCGCTAGCCATTGATCAGGGAACGTTAGTGCTGATTAATTCACTTATATCGAAATTTATATGGCAAAATGGGAAGACTCGGAGATCACTTGCACTCTTATCACTCCCGGTTGATAGAGGCGGCCTTACTATACCCAATATAATTCTATATCACTGGGCAGCATTTCTAAAACAGCTCACTCCCATGATTAAATGTTAAATGTTGTATACTTGTAAAGCGCACAGCTGCCCCAGTAAAAGGGGCGTCCCGGCGCTGTATACCGCTGGGGAACCCGTCCTGGCTTTCCCTGTGAGATGGTCCCTACTGGGAATCCCCAAGGTGGAGCCAGGCATCCCCGGCGTTGATGGGGCCGTTGTGGAGATTAGGCAAGCTAATGCCCAGAGTTGCCGAGTGGGACCCCAGGTTAGAGTAGGCACCGAGGCGAGAATTGTCGAGTCCGTTGACCCTGGTCCACGAACCTGCCGCGTCGGGAATTGAACCCTGGTCCCGGGCCGACTTCTGCTCTCGGGTCTGCTGTCTCTAACCAGTGAGCCACACCACCAGTTAGTGGTTATAGCTCACAGAACCCAGAAGGCTTAGAAGAAATACCTTCAATATATGAGCTTCTTTTAGGTCACCAAGCTAAGGGCTTACTCCTACGGAAGACCGAGCCAAGAAACTATAAGGATTTTAAGGGAGAAGTAATAGCTAGTGCATGGAGAATCTGGAATAAAGTGGCCAAATATATGCAGATTGGGAGGCTCAACCGATATAGGCCGCTTTGGCGCTCTAACCCTTTTCATGGTCAGGACTTTGCTTCCGTTGCAAAGAAATGGGACAAGGTAGGAATTAGAACAATTGGTGAATTTTTAGTAAACAATTTTGATACCACCTTTTTTGATTTAAAAGCTAAATTTAATTTGCCAAATGGAGATTTTTTTAAATTTGCGCAGATACTTGCTACATTAAAAGCCAAAAAATCCCTAATTTCTCTTCATAAAATTGAAATTTTGGATGCAATACCTAGAATAAACACCAGGATTGAAACTTTGCATAATATTCTTTTGAGTAAGCAAAAAGATGATCTAGATAAAACCAAAAATAAATGGGCTATGAAATTAAATAACCCTAATGTAGACATTGTTAGAGTGCTTGAGATGAGCCAGAAGTTCCTTATGGCGAGTAATCTTAAAGCTCAATTGTATAAAACTGTATTTGACCTCTATTTTACTCCCGCTAAATTATTTTTGTGGGGTAAACGTGAGAATGATTTGTGCCCTAGATGTACCCAAGGACCGGCAACCCTTATTCATATGTTTTATAGTTGCCCTGAATTGAAGCTGGTCAAAAATATGTTATTATCCTTTTGGGAAGAAATATTTAGTCATAAAATATCAGAATCAGAAACTTTATTTTTATTAGGTCATGATTATTCCTTAAATTTAACTAAATCTGAAGAAAGATTAATCTTTATAGGTACAGCAGTATTAACCGCTTCCGCGCTACCGCGAATTCCCGCCGTGCGCTGAAATTTCAAAAATGGCTTGATTGTGACAAAGCCAGCTCGTCATGCGCGCAGCGCAGGTAACGCCCATGACGAGCTGGCTTTGTCACCCGCGCTGAAGGGGTTAAGGGTAATCCTGTCCGCCCGCTGGAAAGAAGCAGATCCACCTAGTTTTCAGATGTGGCTAGCGCGCTTCCTAGCGGTCTATAGATTTGAATCCGCTATATTTGAAACAAGAGGAGCTAGGTCCAGGGCCCGCGGGGAGGCTCTCTGGTCTCCGATTGCTATTTGGAAAGCCGGCATTATTCCTAGTGGTATTGGTTGATCCAAAACATATTTACTGCTATTTCTGCTTTAATTGCTTAATGTCGTATCCAGGTCTTACTTTGTTATAATCAATGTTTATTTTTCTGTTTGATTAACTGCCCAGCTTGTATCACCTCCTGTACGACCTATTATGCTATGCTATTCTTTGTTTTTTGTTCTTCGCTTTTGCAAAATGTCTCTTGCTTTTCCTGGTAAAAAAAAATAAAAAATTCCTGGTGATATCCAATACTATAAAAGAATCCCTCCTCAGACATAAAAACAGTAATCGACATGTGAGTGGATGGTTTGATTCTAGGTGTACACAAGTACATTCCCACCTTAAAAGGGAGTTACACAAATCCCCAAGAAATCTGATCGATCTGAGGACTGCTAGATGGGATTACAAAGAAGCAATTAAGGCCAGGAAAAACACCTTGAAGAAGAAGAAGGCTTGGGAGGCATTACACATGGCCTCAGTGGCGAACTACAGATTGGCATTCTGGAAGGCTGTCAAAACACCTTTTCTCTCATGCGAGGCTGGCCCAACCATTGAAATAGCTATTAGTGAGGATCAATGGATAGAGCACTTTTCAAGAGTATTTAATGGCAAGGGAAATCCTGACATGATGGATAGTAATGTCCAGAAGGATTATAATTTGAACCCACCTCATCATTACTCTGACCTGTTGTTCACCTTAGACGAAGTGGAGGGGGCACTCTCTAAAAGTCAGGGAGGGAAGGCCCCTGGACCAGATGGGGTCCCAGTAGATCTGTTCATATTAACTATCTCTCTATAGGGGCCCATCATAGCCCAGGTGATTACGGCCAGCTGTAGTACTTCATTTCTACCTACCTGGGTAGAATCCAGCATCGTGCCCATTTTTAAAAAGAGGGATAGGCAGTATCCGGGATGTTACAGGCCTATTTCCTTACTCGACGCCGTAACAAAAGTAACAGGTAGAACAATTTTGGAACACCTCCAGGATTGGGCAGAGGAGAACTCTGTCCTGTCTGACCTGCAGTTTTTGCGCTGGTCTTGGAACGATAGAGCAGGGCTTAAATCTGTCAATCCTGGTGGGGAAATACACGAGGGCAAAACAGGGGAACATATTTTTAGCTTTTGTGGATCTTACAGCCACATTTGGCTGTGTGATTCACAGTAAACTCTTGTCCATTGTAGAAGACATGGGGGTTGAGATCCAGATTATTTATTTTCTTAAGCGATTTTATAGTGATGCCAAGGCACGTGTGCGCTGTGGACTGAAGGGTGAGTGTTCCGCCACTTTCCAGATTAAGAGCAGAGTCAGGCAAGGTTGTGACCTGGCTCTGTTTATTTTTAATATTTACATTTATGGTCTGGGGGATGCCCTCCTTAAAGACAATAAAGATTTCCCACAAGTGGCAGGACACCCAATACCAGCGCTCCTATATACAGATGACACTGTGTTGATGTACCGCACACAGGTTGGCCTTCAGAGGGTGTTAGATAGCTTCTCTCACTTTATGAAAAACGTTGGCCTGAGAGTAAACTCCTCTAAGACCTTCATCATGCGCTGCGGCCATGGTATCAAGAAACTTAAAGACATGTTTGTTGCAGGGCAGAAGATTGGGACGACTAAAAAGTTCTCTTACTTGGGAATTCTTTTTGCCCACAATGACACCTGGGTACAAGCAGTTTCAGCAAAAACGTTGGTACTCCTAAGTATGACAACTGCCCTTACCACCTTTGCCAGAAAACTGGGAAAAAGGCCACCAGAGGAGCTTATTAAGATGTATAAGGCAAAGTGTGTCTCATCTGCAGTATATGGGGCAGGAGTCTTGGGGTTTACTGACATGCATCCAATTCAACGCAGAGAAAATTCCTTCCTAAGATATATTTTATCAGTCCCGAATAGCACCTCATCATGCATATGTCACACAGAGTTGGGACTCCCCTATATCTCTGACTGAAAAAAGCTCGAGCCTGTACTTCTTTGGCACAGGTTAAGGACCAAAGAAGAGGCCGAGTTAAACAGCGACATCTTATTAGATGTATTAAAATTCGAAGGGGTTTTGAAAATTCCGTGGATAAATTACGTCCGTAACTTTTTAAAAGACCTTGGTTGTCTAGAGTATTTTACTAACCCTCTTTCTATTTGGTAAATACCAAGGAAAGAATTGAGAAAGGAGGGTCTTTTGCTGCTGGATTCCATCAGAATGTCATATCTGAGATATTAGAACCCACTGTTCTCCATAATCAGCTGATTTTAACTATTTTTAATATCCAACCCTATTTAAATTTGTACCTGGAGTTTTTGATAGTTTTTTTATTAGCTAGGTTCAAGCTGGGGGTATTTCACAGACTAGTTAATTTGCCTAAAATGAATGACTGGTCTCAAAACCTCAATTTTTGCCCTTGTGATAATAATTCCAATCAATCTATGATCCATGTAATGTTGTTTTGCAAATGTTATACTTTTTTAAGGAGATTGTACTTGACACCAGTTTGAAAAATGATCGGGCTTCATCAATGCCGGCCTGCCATAGTTGCACTACAACAGCTTGAAGATGCGCACAGCACTTTTAGAATTGTAACTTACTTGAACAAAGTCTTGAGACATAGGAATCGTTTGTCTATCTAATCCTTCACTTTGGATAAACTACATGTGAATCTAATAACGTTTCAACTTTATAACGTACTAAGTATCTTGTTCATACTGAGATGATACTCTCATTATTTTAGACCATTTTATGATATATTTTTTACAACTGTAAATCATGTATTGATGTGTTTTTTCCTATGTGCTTTTATGATTGTCTTATGTAGCAATCAAATAAAACTTTCTTAATGATGAATAAGTATTCCTTGCTTCGTGTTGTGAATGTATGTAGCTTCAAATCTGCACATACATGGGTTTACATATGCTTAAAGTAATTATAGTTGTGAGATTACTCAAGCAGATATAATCGGATAACACCTTTCATCCAATGATTTTACAATGCTCATTCAATTTCTTCTCTTTCTGCATAACTTGATGTGTAAGTATGCACATCAATGAGATCCATAGTACATTCTATAATTTGAGATTGACCTAAAATAGTAATGGTATTTTATTTACAATGAAAAACTATTATGTCTTGATCATTTGATGGCTCTGTTTCACAATTTCTTGAGGTGATCCAATAATCTCACTGCAAGCTGTGTAGAGCTTGGATTCTCAATGAAATGGGTAAAAAAGGTGGATTTGTCAGGCACTTATGAGTTATTTGATGGTGTATGCTTTTGTTGCACTTCTAGATATTGCTGGGTAAGGTGTTGTTCTATTTTCTCTGAGATACTGTCTCTTGGTGTTACACATTCTAAAATTCCACCATTAGAATCCCAACAAATTCAAAGATTTTTCAGAATGTATGACATTCTCTCTCACATTTTTAATTAAAATACTCATCCAACACAAGAGGCACAGCAGCCACCTCTCTTTTGTTGGGCACTTTGATGACAATGTATGTATTCTTTAAATTGTTTGAAGCAATCTATCCTTTTGAGTTAATATTTGTTCACTTACAAAAGATATATTTTTATGATCTCTCTTCAGAGAGTTTTCAAAAAAATCACTAGGTTCATTTAAACTTTGGTGAGTGGACTTCAAGGCCAGCAGAGACCCTTCCCTTTGTTTCCCTTGTGAAGGACCTAAGACCAACATTTAGATATTTACATACAAACAAACTCCTTTTGTATATAAAAGAGTGCAAACTTAAGAAATATATTTTTAGACACATCACATTCAACACACTTCTATTGTCATAGTAAATCTTTTTGTATTATTCCAATTATGTTCAAATAATTACATGTATATTTCATATTCTGAAACAAAAGGTTTTCAGATGCTCTCTTCTTATGATAATATAATGAATGACAATTTACTCAATGCATTTCAACCAAGACTATTCACTTCTTGAAGAGCATGCCATATCACGTTCTTTCATAGGAAACTAGGGCCTTAAAAAAATCATATATAAATAATACTCAGAATAAATACTTAAAAGTTATTGCAAAATCATAAAGGATGAGCATATTGTAAAATATGAAGCCTGGTAACAGATTACATGCATACATTTCACGTCATCAATATCCTTCACCATTAACCTTTAATTCTTGCTCCCGTGATCATTTAGTGTAAGTTAAAATGATTTCCTGTTATTCTGTTTTCACCCTCCTTCACTTCTACAAAATATTTTCAAACTATGGGCTACATCTACAAAATTCAGGAACCCCGATTTCCAAATTGTGAATATTAATGAGGTAGGACGCAGTTTGAGACCCATTAGGATTGATAGCCATTATGAGGACAGTGGTCTGATGGGATCTGCTCACCCCCATGTCTGTGACTCCTTTTTTATTAAAGCAGTCTTGTATTTCAGAAGAAAAAAATGAATTTTTGAATTTTCATTTTTTTAAGAGTATGCACAGGTCTGTGGGACCACTGCCTGCTCTTAAAAATCTTTTTTTTCCATTGACAGAGGGGAAGGGCTCCATTTGGTTGGGACTCCTTACCATTTGCGAATGGAGTCTGTAAAGTATTAATGTTTTGCAACCAGAATTTGTTTACAGAACATTAATACATTCAATTCAGATTCAGTATTTGGAAGGTACACCCAAAACTCTCCCCTTTCAAATGCTGAATCGTGAACACAAAGAGATTTGTAACGAGTTACTCAATTGCAATTTGTTCTTTGAACACATGTAAAAGTACTTTTGAGGTCGAAGATAGTCCAAACAGTCCAAAAGAGCCATATGCTTTGTACATATGTCCCCATATGTGCTAATTCTCTTAATCCCAATCTCACCACACAATATAGAGGAAGCTTTCACAATCTCCTCCTTCAAGTTCTTTCCCACTACTCCTGCATCAACAGCACATATCAATCTATTCCGACACACTCACAAACCAGTATCCCACTAAAACTCACACAGAGCAATCATTCGAAATGCCACACTAGCATGCATGCTCCTCTAAAACCCTCTCGCTCCCTAAACATAACACAGAGATAGGGGGCATGGTCCTCGATGACACTCCCGACATGCTCTTCCTCATGGAGACATGCCTAACTGAGCCTTGGCACTGGGCACTGCGAAATGCCATCAAGAACTTCAACAGCTGGATCACTACATGTGCCAATACTCTGGTCCTCCTCAGGCACAACCCAACAACAAGAGCCTGATCACATACCAGCTGGTGCACAGAGGACCTTAGGCTAACATAAAGACGCTGTAAGCAATTGAAGCACGAGTGAAGATCAAGCTAAGCCTTAGTGGACAAAGACATATTCAAATCTCCCCATAGATGCCCCCACCATCTGATCCAGAACACTAAAAGCATTTCATGCTGGAACAAGCAGCAACAAGAAAACCTCCTCAAGCAACATTTCCCCTTGCAAGACCTCTGCAATACGTTCTCTTAATTTTTCTGTAACAAAATCACCTCCATGTACAGCAACTTCGATCCTCAACTGGACCACACCATCCTTGCAATGCAACTCTCCATTGCAGCTGAAGAATAAATCCCGACCTTGTGGCCCGGCTGCACAACAGATGATACTACCACTATCATGAAGACCATGTAATCATGGGTTCCATCTGACCCCTGGCTCCACCATGCCTTGGACAAGGGCTCCTACCAGTCAGTGAAGCCCTAACACCCATCCTCAACACCTCTAATGATTCAGCCACATTCCCAAAAACATGGAAGTGCACCACTATGATTACCCTGCACAATAAACCAATCACTGTCCCAACCACATTTGCCAACTACAGACCAATCTCCCTCCTGTGTTTCCTGGCCAATGCCTTAGAGAAACTCATCGATCATCTTCTCACAGACAAATTCCAAAACTACCAGCTCCTCAACTCCAGGCAATCTGGCTTCAGGCCCAACCACAATAAAGAAACTGTGCATGATCCTACATAGAGGAGAACGAGAAGCTCTCGTCCGCCTAGATCACTCCAGAGCATTTGACACAGATTGGCATCCCATATTCATCAGACACCCTCATAAAATTGGTATCCAAGGGCCTGGTCCCTTCTGGATCTTCTCCTTATTAACTGATAGAAAGCAAGCTGTCACCTGGCACCTCACTCAGAGTTTATCCGCACCCTCTTTATCGTATGTATATGATCACGCTGGCCAACATCATTCGTGCCCTCTCCACATCAACATCCTCACTATAACAACAGCATGCAACTCATACTCTCCCTCTCAGACAAGACCCCACACACAAAACTTTACCTTTACCTCCTCCATGACCATAATCGTGAACTAGATGAAAGCCAACTGTCTCAAGCTCAAACTGGAGAAGGCAAGTAGTCAAGTTTGTTTATTATGTTTTGGAACTCCAAAGAGGTCCACATAAAGAAAAAATACATGATACAAAGTACTCATACAAATACAACAAACATTAACAAGTTTACAAAAATACTAAGTAATCAGCACAACACAGTTGGATAAAACCTTCTAATAAATATCTAAAAAACATTTAGAAAAGTTAAAAATGCTAAAACAGAACATTTCATTAGGAGGATTATATAAAGCACATAAGGAAGAATTGGCTGTAAGGATATTCAATTTCAAACAATTTTGTCTAAGCCACTTACGACGAAATAAACGAAGTGCAGGACATACAAAAAGAACATGTATAAAGTCCGGAATAGACAAATTACAAAAATTACAAATTGCGGAGCAACCATACCACTTAGCCATAAGCTTATTAAGAGGGAGAAGATCCTGCCTCAAGAGAAGCCAGAAGCGCCGTATGCCGTGGGAAATGTTCCAGGCGACATAGGGTTGCATGCTCTTTAATACGCACGTATCAGTGAGGGGGGATACTTTTTTCTTTGCAAGTATAGATTCCCTGTCCAGCCTAAAGCTGAGATCCCACGAAGCCTGTTTCAAAAGTGATTTTAACTGTACGGCAGGTAAAGTGAAAAGAGTGCTCTCCTCCAATTGCAGAAGAGCAACAGCTTTCCTGAAATTCCTTACAATAGAGGAGAACTCCCTTAAGGAGCCCAACAATTCCGACTTCATTAAGTATCTCAAGGTACCCACATCCCCTCTGGCCAGGCTGGTTACCCAACGCACCAGCCCTGCCAAGCCCTGCACCCAACTACTACGGATGCCAAACTCAAGTCTCAGGGATGCCACTGTGCAGGCAGTATTAGTGGAGGCTAAAAACCGTAACATTTTTCCTTCTGCAACATGTAAAAAACCCCATTGCCCTATATCAACTATTTCAATACCGTACAGAAGGGATGACGGGATTTTTGCCCTGAAAACCTCTAGCATATGTGGAAAGTGTCTTCTCCCATTGGCAGAGTACAATGCACTCAAACTTTTACCCTGAGACAGGGCCTTCCGGGAGTTGTTATCGATGTGGGCCTTGTCGCTTAGGTTATCAGATATTATTTTCCCCAGGAAGACATAAGATTTAACCACCTCCAGTTTATGACCTCCCACGGACCAACCAAAGTTCTCATATTTTGTTTTTTTGAAATACTCATAATTTGACTTTTAGCTGTATTTATCTTTAAATAATGAAGTTCTGCAAAATGGTGCAGGGCATGCAGACGATTATTTAACCCCTTGGGCGTAAGGTCCAATATAAGAATATCGTCCGCATATAACAGACAGGAGATTGGGGTTCCCCCTAATGACAGAGCGATACTAAGCATGGGTGGATTTAGCGAATCTGGCGTACGCGAACTTGCGTATTTACGGATTCGCAATCCGCAAAATCTGCGAACTCTCGCGAATTAGCGGATTTTTGGTATTCGCAAGGGTTTCTGCCAGTTCGCGAGGTTTGTTTACCAGTTCGCAATTGCGAACTTACTTTTCGGCTCGCAACGGCCGCGACTATGTTGTTTCTACGTCTGGTTCATCATCACAGGTTCACAGCACCCTCTGTTTCACTACTGCCACCCTCTGGTACACCCATGCCACCCTCTGGTACATCCTCACTGCCACCCTCTGGTTGGTTTATCACTGTAGATTATGGGGGTGAAAAAAAGCAAGCACACCTGCCCTGCTTCAACTGCCATGAATTAATTTGGGGTTGATTAATGTGTCACTGATTTTTAAACTTCCAGTCTGGCTGGCACCTGCTTCCTTCCTTATCTGTAATATGCTTTCTGTTGCAGTGCAATTTTTGCTGTGAGGGTCAGAGCAGGGTCATAGATTAGTTGCAAATAGGCAACTGAACTCTGGAGGGGCCCCTCAGGAAGCACTAGAGTGAATGGTTACTAATGTTAAGATTGAACTTTTGCACCTGCTGATTGCTTTCAGTTTTGCAAAAATCGTTTTTCTGCAATTTCGCGCAATTTGCGGGCCGCAAATCCGTGCGAGATCGATTTCGGAAGCAGCGAATTCGTGCGAATACACGATTTGTTTTTTGCTGCGTGTTTGTTCGCGTGATTTTTTGCATGTTCGCAAGCCGCTTGTAGCGCAACGTTTGCGAAGTTACCCTAGCGGTCGTACATGGGCGCGGCCATCTTGTTTGCGTGACGTAATTCCGTTTCCGGGCGCTATGTGTAATCTCGCAAAGTGTGCGGCTCACTCGTACATGTTCGCGTGTGATCGCGAGGAAAATCTTGTGCGAACTTACCCACGCGGTCGTGAACGGGCGCGGCCATCTTGTTTCTCATTCATTGCTATGGTTCTGGGCATGCTCTCTGTATCCTTTCTTAATCTCTGCCATCCTTTGCTTGTTTGAATTTTTTTTGGCTCTATTTTACTCATTATCTATCCCTCTATTTTTCTAGCTCTATATTTTTGTGTTTTCTGCTACTTTTTGTTCATTTTAAACTACTTTTTTAAACGCTTTTCTTTTCTTCTTCCCTGTTCTATTTCTTCTTTCTTATTTTGCTTCCTTTCTGCCCAGACCATGGCAAAGGGAGCCGGGAAGAAGCCCGAAAAGGGGAAGGGTCCCGCACCCCGTGCCCGGCTCCCGTGCGGGCGTTTGAGGGGGGAGACAGTTGTAGCACGGGAGATTTTTAGTGCGGAGGAGGTGGCCGCACTAGTCTTTCACGTCCAGCACCGCCTCCCTAAGACCATCATGGGAGGCGGCAGGATCGCTACCGGCTACGGGATCCGGGAGCCCCTGAAGCGGTGGGAGAAGTGTGTCGGGCCATGTTTGAACACTCTGGGGTCCGGCGCACCTATAACCAGGCCACCCACCGCTGGACGGATCTCATGGACCGGGAACGCGACTTGCTGGACGTGCTCGGTGTAGAGATCCCCGGGCTTGGTGAGTAGTAGTAGCTATTTCTATCTATTTCATCACTACTCTGTTTTATCCCGCTCTGTGTGTTATGATATTGCAAATTTTTGTTTTTTACCAAGAGCAATAATGCTGCCGATTTACATTTATATTTCAAAATCTTCTATGCATTTCAGGTGCACTGCTCTCCTTCTCAGTAGCCTTGCTACTATGCTTATTTGTTTTCTATTTTGTGTTCATTTCATTGGCCTGAGAAATTATGTATGAGTGTAGTGTAAAGAACTGCGTAATGCTAGACACTAAGGGTCAGATTTTCAATTATCGGCGCATCCCTGCAAAGTAGCAGGGATGCGCCAGTAATTGTGCGCCATGCCACCACCACCCATGGTGCGCCGTATTTACAATGTGGCGCACCATGGGCCCAAAACGTCACAGAAGCCTTACGCATCTGTGCCGTAAAGGCGGCGCATTGCTGGAGTTGCGTGCCAACGATGGCGCAGCTCCAGCAATGCTCTGGGGTGCCCTATCCCCCCAATGCTGCATCAAGCCGTACGTCGGCTTCAAGCAGGCGCAGGGTTTGAGTCACGCATCATTATCCTAAAAGTGACTGATTGACATCTTGTACATTTCCCTCAGCCACTTTTAGGATTCGTTCCTGCGCAGGAACGCCTTCCCTTGCGCCGGAACGCCCCCTGATGGCGCAGGGCTTTACAACGTGATGCATCTCCCATATGCGTCACTTTGTTAATATACGCCGCACCATGGCGCCTCTTTTGTTCTGCCGCTGCGTCACAAAAGTCACGCAACAATGGAGCAAAAGAGCCGCAAGGGGCTTCTAAATCAGCTCCTACAGACTCAAGTCCAGTCCTTCCTTTAGACACATGGCTATAAGAAGAAATAGTGGTGGTGGTCGGTGTATTGATAGTTTGAGTATTCACTGATCTGCAAGCACGATGGACTTTGTCTGTCACTTCGCGTGCTGCGGACTGCTGCCTGCCAGGCCTAGGCAAACCTTTTTAGTAGTTTGTTTAGTGAGTTACATAGGAACTTTCCAAGTCAACGGTCCGCAAATCAATAACGTAGTAGACCACATGAGATCGGTCAATATATCCTGTGGAATAGTTGTCTATTTGCTATTTCGCCAAAATATGTTGTTATTGTTCTTTTGAAATGTTTGATTTGGTTGACAAATATCATCCATGTTTTCTGGTCTTTCTTTCTTTCATGTTGTACATCAGCTCCCCCCAGGGGCAAGAGGACACAGGAGGAGGAGGAGGGTGCTGTTCAGGATGCAGGCCAGGAGCGATCAGGCGAGGGCTCCTTTGCTGGCCCCAGTAAGTTTTAATTTTAATATAGAGTACATATTTTTTCCTAGCGTTCCTCATTCGATTTTTTCTAAATCGTCTTTGATCTTCTTGTAGACTTTTGGTTTTGCTAGTAGGACAATCCATTCTACTACTGTTGCAGGGACAAATCTGCACAAACAGAACTAGGGACACTAAATAATGCATTGCTTAGCTTATCAATTATAATAAGTGCTGTTAGACTTTCCACATACCTCAGTGATAACAGACTTTGTAGTTGTACCCCAAATCTCCTTACTGACTAGATAGTGTGGCAGAGTCATTTAGCTCCCAAAGTCACCGATGACTGATCCCCAATGATGATTAGATTATCCAACGCAGGACAAGAGTACGGAGTCAGAGTCAAGAAGTGTCAGAGGCACGGACTCATGCTTGCAAAAATTCCACAACCTTTAGCTCATCCACTCTAGTCTGGAGGACCAAAAACCACAGAGTCTATTTAAGTTTAATAGCTTTATTAAAAGTAAACACATTTATAAAAATCAACTTTGTCATAAAACTAAACGTTTAACTGAAAATGGAAAAGTGCTTAGTGCTGATGATTAATTGGACACATTTCTTGTGGTCGAGCCGAGCTCTCACCTGGTTTGAACTTGATCCTGCTCGTGTTCTTAGAAGTCAAGCTTCAGTCTGTTAGGAGAAAAAGTGGTGCGTGTTAAAAATAAAAAGCAAGCATTCATCAGTTGTGCCAAAAAGTGCAGCAAGACAACAGCCTTCCCTGGAAAAAGGGACATTTTTACTTTAGAGTAGACAGACACAAATTATTACATTGTATTCTGTTTTTTTCACATTTCTTTATTCCTCCTAGAGCAAATATTATATAGTAGTGAGTGGTGTATTCTAACATTCTTAAATGTACTTTGTAGGTGGAACATCTGGTGGCGGGTCCAGCGCGGAGGTGGTGGTATTGGACGAGGGGGACAACTCTGGGGAGGAGGCGGTGCAAGTGCCGGACGTGCCTGTGAGGGTTCACACGGTGGTGGCGGGCAGAGGTAAGCTATATATTCCTTACTTATTGAGATTGAAGACTGCATAGTGTGCTTTCTGCATGGGTGTATTATAAATCAACCAGGTAGTAGCCTCCTCTAAATGTACTTCGACTTAGCTGTGAAGTTTTTGGCGAGAAGAATCCCAATAAGATCTGAGATGAACTTGATGGATGGGATGAACGAAAAGCGAAAGAAGGGTGTAAGTAAGTGTGGAAGGACAAGAAATTTAATGATGACTGGCAAAGGAGAATGATATGTGTTTGCTTGGTCCCCGAGGTGGCTGGGAAGGAAAGAATATGGTATGGTGCATGGCTGGGTGAATGATGAAGCAAGGATGGGTGGAAGGAGAACAGCCTGGGTGGGTGAAACAGAAACTGTATGTGTGCATATACTTTGAATGGATGGATGCCTGGATCATGTATTATCTGACTCTTAGATAGCATATGTGTATCTAGAGAGAGTAGACGGTCACTGGATGAACTAAGTGTTACTTTGAAGAGCATGTAACACCGCACCCACACGTCCGTTCCAGTGTAGGAAAGGCAAGAAAAAGAAGTTGTAATTTTGTCCAAATACTACCATGAATAGTAGCAGTAGTTTGTATTGCAACTGCAAGCACAGCATATATCCGGTTATTACGGTGGACACTCCCTACCTCTCTTAATAACTTTAGTTTAGTAGTAGGACGTCATTCATGTGTGGGCACACTGTTCACTCAATAATAAGCAAAGCACCTAAAGTCATCCCATATGTCATCAAATACATCCCATGTGAAGTGATAGATAATCAGAATATTTAGCTTCTGCATTTTCCTTTTCTAGTACTCATTTGCACTGTAGGGTGAAAGCTAAATTAATTAAGCAGTAGCCCTTTTAACAGAGTATTCTCAGTGCCACCCGTAATAGAAAAGTAAGAGCTTCACCACCTGCATGTACTGGAACGGTACAGTAACGCAAGTCTGTCTCACTCATCATGTTGTGCGTCTGTTTTTCTCGGGTGCAAGTTCACTGCGCTGGCATTATGCCGGCTTGCATAAGATAACGTACCAATTTTCCTAAACAAGAGAGAAGAAGAAGAATAACTGGTGTACTGTCATAGTCGACTGTAATGGAAGTCCATAGTGCTCGTAGAATTTGTTCCTTAAACTCCCACTAATGTTAGAGCAAGGATGAAGAAGTGGGAGGTTAGATAGATACTGTCCTCAATAGTTATGTACTGTGCTTTCAATTTGCTACTTGTACTGTGACACAACTTTCTGCTCAATCATTTTGTGTTAATCTTAAGGAGCATTGGTTACAGAGTGACTATGTCTTTCTTTCTTCATATAGTTGCTCCTTCCAAATCAACCAGAAGAACATCAAGGAGGGAGCTGGCTCAAATGGCCCGGCAACGGAGGCTGGATGCCACTGTCGCCGAATATCGGCGGCTGGTGGCCCTGGAGGAGACGCAGTCTACCGGTACAACATCCACTGGGACAGCTGCATCCTCCTCCGTGCACCCACGGGCTGCCAGCCAGCGCAGTGCTCCAGCGGTACGGAGCCGGGCTACCAAAGCCAACCGCCACCGCCGAGCAGCAAAGACAGCAGCTGCCCCCCACAGGAGCTGCAAGGCACGCCAGCACCGCTTATCCCTAAGAGTGTCCTACCTGGAGCAGGAGGTCCATACCTATAAGAACTTGGTGGAGGGCCTCCGCTTCGACCATGCCACCCTCCACAAGGAGTATGATGCCCTGGCCGCTAAAGTCAACAGCACCCTCTCGTAGTGTAGTGTCCCTTGCCCCTTTTTTAGAGACTTTTGGGGGGTGGGAATTGGGAGTTGGGTTGTGGGACTTTTGAAGGACAATCGTTGGGGTTAGGGAGGGTCTTGCGGGAGATTATTTTGTTAGGGCTACAAAAATATACTTTTTGAAACTTTATCTGACCATACCTGTTTTTTACTGCTTTTGAGTCTGGTGGGTGGGGGTTTAACAGTAAGTTTGTTTTCCTGAAGAGTCCTAGGACTTTAGTAGTACTACCGTAAATCTCGCGTCTATTCCTAATACTCCATTATACTACCTCCCACCAAACGCTTATCTTACCTGTAATTTGTGTTTGAAAGTAGGGCTAGGCCCAGGGCTGGCTCCACGGGAAATGGCGATTAAGGTTGGCAATCCTGGGCGGATGAAATGTCCTCATTGCGGTGGTACTAGTGGTGTGACACAGTGGCAGTTGCATGCCTATGGAAAAAAAGAAAATGAAACCTGGTTTGTCCTTACTGTAGCATTACAACGGTACGATAGAGAATATAGCAGGTGACAGTACACTAGAACAGTGCCACACAGAGCCTAACAAATGGTAACGTATTGAAAGTATAACTAGTACTTGCGTTGAATTTCTTTGACATTGGCTACTACTACAAAAAATAGTACTGAAGCTGAGTAAGTCTAGAATATATCCTCGGATTCCTTCACCAGCCTGTTGCTATGACCTTATCCTCCCCAGCAAGTGTGTGGAATTATTGATGTCATTTAGTCACACATCAAGCAAAACCACACAGCCCGGGGGAAGAGGGTTAGGGTTTGGAAAATGGATGGGAATGGGGGTTCTTTTTGGGTAGGTTTTGTTGAGAGAAAAAAAAAGCACAGCATGGACAAACAATAATTCAAGATAAAGAAATCTTTGGGTACAAAGCTAACCATAAATCTTTTTAAGTGACATAAAGGAAGTGCATGCCCTACTGCATGCATTGTTACTGAAAAGTAAGTAGTACTAGAGTGCAACAGTACAGGGCTGCAGCGTTTTCACTTGCCTATCTCTGCACTCAGAGAAACACTTCTTATTCTTACATTAAATTAGGTTTAAAAATTAGCCGAAGTAAAACCTATAGAATGGCTGTAGGGAATAGGGATCAATTTAGAAGCAGAGAGAGATCCAAGAAATGCAGTCACACTCATAGAAGAAAACAATGGATACTGTATCTGTATGTTGTTGTAGTTGTCCTGTTGAATTTGGTAAGTAAGTTGCATGCAGCAAACAATTCCTCTTATTAGCGGCACTCCTCCATTCCAGCTGACGCTTCGTCCATCAATGTTGGTGACCAGAAGACACCCTGTCCACTGCTTGCCTGGCGGATGCTGAATTGCGGCTTGCTAATGTGAAGCCTGACTCCATCCTTTTTTCCCCATTGCACAGACTGAAACCCGGCCTGTAATTATTGAACGAAAAATAGGAAGTACTATTACAACACCACTGATAAATAAATACAAGGTGTGTACGCTGTGTAGTGCAAAAAGTCACACTTTGATTTTGCCAAATAGACAGTACAAAATTTTTGAAAGTGCGTACTCTGTCTGAGTCACCTTTTGAAGGATAATGGGCAAATTAATTTAGCGGATCTTTCCCCTCAAGCTAGGTGTACTGTAAACTGTGTTTTAGAACAAAATTAGACCTTCCCAGCAGTGCTCCCGCCTCCCACCCAGACTCTTACTAAAGCCAGTCGCAAAAATGTAGAAGACCCCCAATCAGATCTCTAAAAAAGAGGCCTAGCAGAAAACTGGTGACAAAACGTACTTTGAAAGTAAAAGTAGGCCCAAATACCCCCTTACCCACCGTGGATTGTATTTCCAAACCACTTGCAAGCAAGCAAAATTATCCATAGCCAGCATCGCTCCAAGACTCGAAAGCCCCCCCATCCAAACACATGCAATAGAAATACTGCTAACCCTAACGAGCCCTAAGTTAAGAATAGTGGCAAAGGCTTTCTTTAACTATGCCAAATCCCCCCTTTCCCACCATACTACTTGTTTTGAGTCTGGTGGGTGGTGGTTTAACAGTAAGTTAGTTTTCCTGAAACTTAAGTCTGTGTCATTTTCTTCCTTTAAGTGTAAATGGCTAAATGTTTTCAACAGTAAGTGCCTCTCACCGAGTAAGTGATCCCCCCTTTCCCACCATGGATTTTCTTCAAATCGCTTGCAACGATAATTACACATTCCCACGAGTGCTCTAAAACCCCAGAACTCAGTTGCAAAAATCAAGAACACCCAAAGACAGGCAATTCTGCTGCTAGGGCTAACCCTAACGAACCCTAAGTTACAAAAAGTTACAAAAGCTTTTTCCTCATGGATGTTGTTTAAACCAGTTTTATCCGGTATTAGACCTTCCCAGCAATGGCCCCAGAGCCGTCAACCCAGGCGAAAACAAGTAGAAGACCCCCAAATAGCCAAAAAGCAAAAGTACAAAAATGTGGACTTAGTCACTTTTCTGAAAATTTCCAAAATCACTCAGCGCGCGCTCTGCAGCTAGGCCCTAACTCCCCTCTGCCTCCATGGATTTCCTTCAAACCTCTTGCTATCTAAACTATCCATACCCAGTAGTGCTCCCAGACCCCGAAACCCACCCACAAACACCAGGAAGCCCCCCAAACAGGCCCCTGAAAACGCTACATTGAGCGAAAAGTCAGAAAAGGCAAAACCTTTTTTCCTCATGGATGTTGTTTAAACCAGTTATATCCGGTATTAGACCTTCCCAGCAATGGCCCCAGAGCCGTCAACCCAGGCGAAAACAAGTAGAGAAGACCCCCAAACAGCCAAAAAGCAAAAGTACAGGTGATTAAAGTTTTAATTATACTAACTTGTGCAAAACAAAGAAAGACAGAAACACAGGAATAAAAGTCAATAAGTACGAAAAAGAAAATGTCTGAATTCATTGGCTCATTTTCAGGCCTCGGTGTCAGGGAAGAAGAGTTCATCCTCATACTCTGCGAAATCATCAGGCAGGAGTAGGTCAGTGTCACCTAACACAGAAGAAATTCCCTCATCTAAGTTGCTGTCCTCCTCGCCTTCTTCCGTCGTGCGATCTGGTACTTTGAAATCTGGTGGTATGAGGTGCTCATTCATCTTGATCATTGTTAATATCTCCACATTTTTGGGCGAGAGGCGGGTCCGTTTGCAAGTTACAATGCCACCAGCAGCACTGAAAACACGTTCAGAAGACACACTTGCGAGTGGGCAAGACAAGTAATGTATAGCCAGGCGGGAGATCTCTGGCCACAATTCTTTTTTCCCATGCCAATACGCCAATGGGTCAGCATTAACATAGACCTCTGTGGAGTCATTCAGATAGTCCTGCACCATCGACTCAAAGTTCTCCACGTTTCCTCCACTTTGCTGAATTTTCGCTCGGACCTTTTCAGAACCATAACCAATCTCAGCTAGCCAATGCTCTTCATCACCCGATATTTCTGTTGTGTCTGGTGCAGATGATGCGGTTGCCGGTGTCTTTAACGGCTTAGAGGTCACTTCTGCCACAGCCACAGGTGCAGAAGTGGAATCTTCTGACTGGGGATGGCCTGCTGATGCTGATGTACTGCCTTTTCCTTCAATTTGCTTCCGTTCTCTTTCAAACCTGATGGCTGACCAGGCTACCCAACGTTTGTACTTTGTAACATCTTCATCACTAAAAGGAAATAATGCAGAGCCTGCCAGCGCCTTTTTGTAGCGTGGATGCAGAATAGTAGCACAAATGTAATGCTGTTCTGAGTGGATCTTTTGAAGACGTTCATCGCCACGTAGACGCTCTAATAATTTCTCCGCCAAAACAAAAGCTTCTTGCTTTTCTTCATCGTTTTGAAACTTTGAAGACACCGCTTTCAGTTTGTGCTCCAGCATGTGCAACAATGGGATAGCTTTTCCCAAATTACAGTCCTCCCTGCTGACTGCACGCGTGAAGAACTCAAAAGGACGAAGCATGTCTGTCAGGCTTTTAACTAGCTCCCATTGCGCCACATTTAACCTAAGGTCCTCCTTCACAGCTGTACCCATTGTTAAGAAATACTGATCGAGTACCGTAAACTGCTCATACAGACGCTCAAGCATGTAGAAGGTTGAGTTCCAGCGTGTTGGCACCTCCTGGATGAGTGCTTTCACTGGCATTCGACGTTCATGTAGCAGGCTCCTCAGATGCTTCCGGGCCTTAAAAGAATGGCTGAAATGGTTGCACATTTTTCAGCAGCTGACCACTAACTGGCATGCTGGACTTTCTTTCTCCAAGAATTTTTTAACAACCAGGTTTATACAGTGCGCCAAACACGGCACTCTGAAATAGTCACCCAGTTCCATGGCCTTAACTACATTGGCGCCATTATCCATGGAAACATAACCAATGCCGCCTTTTTTTGGAGACAGCCAGTGAAAGACCTTTGTGTTGAACTCATTCAAAATGTTTTGTGCTGTATGACGTTTCTCCAAGCCAAACATGGCTAGTGTTGCATGTTTCCGAGCAGCTTTAAAAACTTGGTCCAAGTCAGCACCTGCGTTTAGCTTTGCTTTAACCCCTGAAAAAGAGACCCAGTGTGCAGTGATGCACATGTAATCAGTGCCTGCGCCACTGGTCCACATGTCTGTTGTGAGATGTATAGTGTGAACAGCACTCTTCTGCAAAGCTGCCCCAATCACCTCCAGCACATCTTCATGTAGTGCTGGAACCGCAACTCGGGCAAAATAGTACCGGCTAGGAACCTTCCATTTAGGGCAGAGCGCTGCCACTAATTCGAGAAAACCAACCCCTTCTACAAAATAAAAAGGTAGAAGATCCAGCGCTAGCATTTTAGCCAGCTTAGTGTTATACAGACGCACCATTGGGTGGTTGCGGTCATATGGCGCGTCTGAAAAAAACATTGTTTTAATGTTGCCCTGGACCATTTTACGGGATGATGATGATGACTTCTTTGACCCAGTTACGCTCGCTGATGAACTTTTTCGCATTGGTGTCTCACTCTGTCCCACACTCTTAGTGTGGCTCCCAGGGGTACTGGGTGTAAGTGAAGTGTGTGGCACTTCTTCCTCCTCGTTATCATCAGATGGAACATCAATGTTTTCTCGACTTGCAATTCGGGCTTCCTTGATCTCCTTTAGGTGCGCAAACCATTGGACAGCGTGCTGTCTCTCAAGATGACCTCTCTGGCCTCCAGTCCCATAGTTGGTACCAAGCTTACCACGACTAACTGCAAGCTTACAAATGCTACAAATGGCTATGTTTTCCCTTTTTGTGGAAACACTAAAGAAGTCCCAAACTGCAGACTTGAAATGTCTGTGGGGGCCGGAGGAGGCGATACTGGTGGTGGCCGTGCTGCTAATGCCAGATGAAGTGGAGGATGTGTATTGCTGTACTTTACTATGTTGTGCACTTTCACCACCACTAATTGAGGTCGAGGTGGATGGAGGTCCCTTCTGGCAAGTAAGAAATATGGAAGCGGTACGTTGTGGTGTACTAGTTAACATCAATGATTCTGGTGTTCCCATTGCCTCCTCGTCAACTTCATCATCACGCTCAGCAGCTTGTTGGGCTAGGGTCAAAATGTCTGTTTGCTGCATGCCCGCTGGGGCTTCAGTGACGTTAGTGATGATGACTGCGTCGTCGTCGTGAGAGTCTTCATCAGCAGGAGTATACGCCACTTCTTGTTGAGCGTCATCACACTCCATAACTTTGAGAGCTTCGACGACCTTCCTTTTACGCTTAGCTACCTTTGTCAGATCATGGTGTGCCTCCTCAACCTCACTCTCAGACGGCAGTGGTGCTGGTTCCCAAGTAAGATCCATATCATCAGAAGGAGGTGGGCTTGAAGAAGATGTAGACACCAACACCCTTGATCTTTTCCTTGCTCGGGATGTGGACGACAATGAATGATCATCAGGAGGAGTGGCTTCCTCAAATGATACCTCGGCTTGATTGTCGATTTCCAGATGTGCCCCTACTTCTGGAGGAACAACTATTGTGGCCACTTGTTGTGCCCCTCCATGCACCTATGCTTGCTCCTCTCCTTGCGCCGCCTCTCCTTCCACATGTACATGGGCTTGTACTTGCACATGTGATTGTTGTTGCGGCTGTGGTTGTTCAACACTCGTCAGATGAGTTACAACAACCTGTGTTGATTCTTGAGGGACATTGCTGCTACTTTCTTGCGATGAGCCAACATCACTGGTCGATGGTGATTGAACAACTATACTGGCTGCCTCTGCAGCACTCAAGGGCTTGGACCTAAGTTGGCGTGGTGGTGGTGGCACTGAGCCCAATGGAGCGGAGGTGCTGCTCCCAGCTTGGTCCCCAGCAGACCCCGCTGCTGCAGCAGGCGTACTTTTTTTTCCCAAAAAATGTGGCGGTCGTCATCACACCAGTCTCCTTGGTAAGTGGCGCCACTTGCTTCTTCTGCTCCTTACTGGCAACTTTCTTGCTAGAGGAGCTACGGGCAACTTTTTTTGGGTCCATCTTTTTCAGATGTCACTCTGAACAGCAGGCCGCAGTTGCACAAGTTGCAGAGTTGTCTGTGGCCACACGTGACGTTGTGCTGCACACACCGCAGCAGGACTTCTTCCTGGCACTGGTGGTTCTCTTGTGCACCTACAAGCAATGGAAGACAGAGGAACATCTGTTATACACCCCAAAAAGTCGAAAAAACACACAAAAATCAGCACAATCCCAGCCCATCCATGGCCTCAATGGTGTTTAAATTCAAGAAGACAACCCACAGAAAGACTAGGCCCATGCACCACTCACTACCCCTGGGCAAAAGGCCCCACCAGCAGCCCCAAAAAAACCGACAAAAAACACAAAATTCAGCACAATCCCAGCCCATCCATGGCCTTAATGGTGTTTAAATTCAAGAAGACACCCCGCACAAAGACTAGGCCCATGCAGCACTCACTACCCCTGGGCATAATGGATGAAAGCTAGGCAAAATAAGTGCAGGCCTCAGACACTGCCTCTCTTCAAAATGGCCCCTTGGACCCAAAGCACATGTTGCCTGTACCAGCACTCAAGATGGCCACCACCACCACCCACATGGCCAGTCCAAATCAACAGTAGCACCCCAAAAAAAAACGAAAAACACACAGAAATCACCACAATCCAATGCCATCCAGGATGTTTACATTAAAGAGAGTGAGACCCCACAGGCAGACTCAGTCCATGCACCACTCACTACCCCTGGGCAAAAGGCCCCAACAGCAGCCCCAATAAAATCGACAAAAACCACAAAATTCAGCACAATCCCAGCCCATCCATGGCCTCAATGGTGTTTAAATCCAAGAAGACTCCCCACAGAAAGACTAGGCCCATGCACCACTAACTACCCCTGGGCAAAAGGCCCCACCAGCAGCCCCAAAAAAACGACAAAAAAACACAAAATTCAGCACAATCCCAGCCCATCCATGGCCTCAATGGTGTTTAAATTCAAGAAGACACCCCACAGAAAGACTAGGCCCATGCACCACTCACTACCCCTGGGCATAATGGATGAAAGCTAGGCAAAATAAGTGCAGGCCTCAGACACTGCCTCTCTTCAAAATGGCCCCTTGCACCCCAAGCACATGTTGCCTGTACCAGCACTCAAGATGGCCACCACCACCACCCACATGGCCAGTCCAAATCAACAGTAGCACCCCAAAAAAAACGAAAAACACACAGAAATCACCACAATCCAATGCCATCCAGGATGTTTACATTAAAGAGAGTGAGACCCCACAGGCAGACTCAGTCCATGCACCACTCACTACCCCTGGGCAAAAGGCCCCAACAGCAGCCCCAAAAAAATCAACAAAAACCACAAAATTCAGCACAATCCCAGCCCATCCATGGCCTCAATGGTGTTTAAATCCAAGAAGACACCCCACAGAAAGACTAGGCCCATGCACCACTCACTACCCCTGGGCAAAAGGCCCCACCTGCAGCCCCAAAAAAACGACAAAAAACACAAAATTCAGCACAATCCCAGCCCATCCATGGCCTCAATGGTGTTTAAATTCAAGAAGACACCCCACAGAAAGACTAGGCCCATGCACCACTCACTACCCCTGGGCATAATGGATGAAAGCTAGGCAAAATAAGTGCAGGCCTCAGACACTGCCTCTCTTCAAAATGGCCCCTTGCACCCCAAGCACATGTTTCCTGTACCAGCACTCAAGATGGCCACCACCACCACCCACATGGCCAGTCCAAATCAACAGTAGCACCCCAAAAAAAACGAAAAACACACAAAAATCACCACAATCCAATGCCATCCAGGATGTTTACATTAAAGAGAGTGAGACCCCACAGGCAGACTCAGTCCATGCACCACTCACTACCCCTGGGCAAAAGGCCCCAACAGCAGCCCCAAAAAATCGACAAAAAACACAAAATTAAGCACAATCCCAGCCCATCCATGGCCTCAATGATGTTTAAATTCAACAAAACAGTTGTATCATGCACCCATAACCAACCCTGGTCCTACTGGATACTGTGGCTACCCACAATATATTTTATATAATGTTCTGAAAAAGTTCCAACATTGTAGTTGCAGCAACTGTAATGCCCCAAACAAACTTACTTGTGAAAGTTGATTTCTAATCCAAAAGTGATCCAAAGAAAGTCAAAAAGGCCTCAAATCCAAATATCCAGCAGCACCCACAAAAAGTAATCCTTCCAGGTCAAGGTCCAAATGAAAAGTGACCAGCACATGAAGAAAGCACTGAGAGGAGCCTGCTGGACAGGAACAGGAAATTGGAGACTGTGGGGCACTTCCTTCCTCCCCCCCCCAAAAATGGACTCCTTGCAAAAAAAAGTGCAGGCAAATGTCAACCTGAGGAGTGATTCTGATAAAAATCATCATTTTCTGAAGGTTTATGCTGTTTGCTGGTGGATTTCTTGTGCAGAATTGCAAAATCTCTATTTCGCGAGTGCGAGATTGTTCCTGCCCGCCGCACCTACGTGTTCACAATTGCGAACTCTCGCGATGCGTGCTGTGCAAGGTAAGGTGGCAAGCCGCGATTACGTATTCGCGGGCGCCAACTCCCGCGGGATCCCGCAGCAAGATCCAAAATGGCGCAGCACTCGCAAAATATCGAGAAAACCAACTCGGCAAACGCTGAATGACGGAAAGTGAACGCCGTGCGCCACGCCGCGCGCCGCAATATTGTATCCCCAAGCAAAAAAATCCGCCGCGTGTGAATTGACGGATTTTCGGCAAATTCGCTAGAGTTCGCGGATTGCGAATTTACCGAAAATCCGCAAATTCCGCGAGCGGAACGGATTTTACGCCCATGCTTAAGCGATACCTTCGCAGGCAGATAAAGACATAGGGAGATCTGAAATATGTAAGGAAAACAGCAGAGGCGCCAAAAGACAACCCTGCTTTAGTCCGTTGATAGTCGGAATAATTTGGGATAACTCCCTTTCCCCTCCTTGTAGGACTTGGCACCAAGTATCTGAATGAAGGGCCTTAACCAAATCTAACAGGAGAGGAGGCACACCTAGAGCCACTAGTTTTCTCCACAGCAACGGCCGATCCACTCTGTTGAACGCTGTGGAGAAATCTATAAACGCCGCATATACTCTTCCTCCTCGAACCCTAACATATTTATCCGAGATAATCTGGAGTCTGGTGAGGTTGTCCAATGTGCCATGGCCCTTGCGAAAGCCTGTCTGTTCTAGAGGTAAAATATGATTCCTCTCCACCCAGTCATTTATAGTATATAGGAGACATTTGGTGAAAGTTTTACCGATTGCATCGAGAAGGGCGATTTGCCAATAATTCTTAGGTTCGTTCCTATCTCCCTTCTTGAACAATGGCACCAAAATGCTCCCTTTCCAGGACGAGGGGACAGATTTATTCAGGAAGCAAAATCTAAATATAAAAAACAAAATTTTACTCCAGGAAACTGGGTCCTGCTTCAGGACAGATATAGGGAGCTCATCAGGCCCCATTGCACCTGAAAGACGGAGTTCTTTTATAGCCAATTCAATGGTTTTTTCGGACGGGAAATCTATTAGAGGATCTCTATCATTGTAAAGGCTCAGATTAACCCAGGTTTGCTCACATATATGGATAGGGCGAGGACTAAATCTCGTTCCACAACCCTCCCCGATTATGGACCAGAACAATCTAGCGTGCCCGTTCACTGCGGCCTCACGCAGATTGATCCAGAAAGAGTCCTCTTTTTATTTTTTTATTTTAATCTTGGCCCTTCGTCTCCTTCTTTTTAAGAGGGCTATTTTTCGATATCTTTCGGGGGATCTGAACAAGTATTGTTCCCTCACCAATTTATTTATTTCCTTATTTAAGAAAATGACCGAACTAGGGAGTATGGGCTTTTTTATAATTGAGTTGGATTTCCTTGCAGCCAGAGTAACCTCCTTCATAAAAACCTCAAAAGAAATCAGTTCGGCCCCTAGCCAATTATGGAGATCTCTGAGTGCTTTATCTAGAACGTGTTCCAGACCCTTCATGGCCTTTGAGTTCCAGAAACATCTTCCAGATTTAGCCCCAAAATTGACCAGATCACCGTTAAGAGTCCAAGGGTCAGCCGGGGGCGGAGTTATAGAAAGAGTTAAAACAATTACCTTATGGTCACTAAAAGGAGTCTGTGAGGCCACTAGATCACTTAGAAGATAGAAAAAGCAATAATCAACGATTGTGTAGTCCAATATCGACTCACTGGCGTTGGATTTGTGTGTAAAAAGTGCAGGTGTGTCAGAGGGAAGCCTTCCATTAGCTATTATACCCTCAGTTTCAGATAATTCTTTTAGGAGCAATTTCCCTCTCTTATTCTTTCTAATTTTTACTGGAAAAAGAGCTTGTGGGATCTGAAAATATTCCTCTTTAAGCCTGTTTCTAAATAGATCCAAGCTCAAATTAGAAACCTTACAGTTAAGGTCCCCCAGTAAAATTATATTGGGGGAGGGTAATGTATCCTTAATTTGTTTACTAAAGACAAAAACTTGTTTTAACACTCCATTGAAACAGTCATCGGGGGGGATATATGCATTTATTAATACCAGGGGGTGTTTCTTTTCCATATTTTCAAAATTAAATAGTGTCACATCCTGAAAAAGGTTACTGGGATCTAAGTGGTGTGAATATTTCCACTTTATCCGATTAGATAACAGGCATGCGATTCCCCCTTTATCGTGTCCCCTCTTAGAGGCAACAGCCCCTCCTTCTAGGACAATGTAATCCCTACCCACGATCAATTTGTCCACACACCACGTCTCTTGAATACAAATCACATTAGCCTTCAAGGAATGAAGATACTGCATCTTTTCAGGGCTGTTCCTGATTCCAGCGGCATTCCAAGAGATAATTTTTAAGCTGTTGCTAAAGATGAGAAAATAATTTGGGATTGTCCGTAGATTTACCTGATAAAGCGCCTGGTAACCAGTTCCATTGGTGACCGTCATCTACTCTATTTCCATTTAGGGATAAAGAGGGAGGGATTACATGTGTTACCAGACGTTTAGATTTAGAAAAGCTGATCTTTAAATCCTCAAAAGGGAAAGAAGGACCGGCTTGTCTCAAGCCAGAGGGCCTCTTATCAGAGGAATCCACTCTACAGATGGAAAAAAAGGCATTACATCGATCCCACGACTCTGAAAATTCTCAGCCTGCTTCAAAATATGGTTCACAATAAGTTTGGAATAGAACCTTACCCTAGTACAAGAACCTGCCTGCACATTCAAAATTGAGACCATATCAATGTCACTAGTTTGGATTAGCTTCAAACTCTCCATCTCCTTAAAACATCTAAGGAGCCAAGATCTATTCATTATTAATTCAGTGTCAAAGAGAGGGAGGAAATCCAACGTCAGTGTATCTATACTATCCTCTATTGGGATTCCAGAGGATTTATTGGAGCAGACTGCCTCTTCTATCGGAGCAAAAAAGGGGAGAGCAGTAGGATTGAGGGCCGATACCAAACCAGGAGCAGATTTTATCATCTTCGCAATCGGAAAAGGGATCGTTGACCTCCCCAATCCGATAATGGGGCATCCTACATTGGGATCGGTACAACTGGAAATGATATCGTTGTACTCAACAGGGGAAGCTGGAACATCATCTCTTTGCATAATGGGTCCCTGCTTCAGGTTTACATCTTCAGTCCCAATGGTAGCCGGCAAAGAAATATTATCATCACTCTTAACATGTTGGTCTGAAACATCATCAACGATTATTTGTCTCTGCCTCCTTTTTTTGATTCTGCGGAGGGGTTTCCTCTTTTTTCCTCTACGCTTTTTTGGCTTTTCCATTTTTTCTTTTTCCCCCCCTTTCTTAGACTCTTGGGCAAAGATAGGAAAACATTCTTTAACAGAATTTAAATCAACTCCTTTACTGGTATCTTCTGCAATTTCAAGTGCCACCTCCGTAATACAATTATTTGCTGAAGATTTAGGGATTGACAAAAGCACATTTGATAAAAGCTCGTTTCCAACGTAAACAGGCGGGATGTTCTGGGTTGAATTGAGAGGAGAGTCTACGGGCCCAGTTCCAGGCGAAACATCACCACCGGCTTTAGGCCCTTGCAAACCACCTCCAGGGTCAATACTGGGTATCTTTTCCCAACTTAAAAGGACCTTCAATACCTGGGTAACTGTTTCCAGAACACAATCATTGCTACCCACAAATTTACCCAATAGCAGTAATATAGATGACAACAGATGTTCTAAAGCAATCAGGGACTCAGAGATCGGTTTATCAAGGCTCTCTGGGTGAGGAAAAACAGTTGGGTGGATACCTGATATATTCATCTCAGGGCTATTTGAGTTGTTAGACAGGGAGGTAATATCTTGGGATTTAATAGAAGGGGTGCTGCAATAGAGTCGGAGACCCGAGGGAATGGAGCCAAGCGGGGTTTTAGTAGCCTCGAATAGATTCAAAGATCGATCTGCTAAGTAGCGCCCACAAAGATCCAGATTAATATCCAACATTTGAGAGTCCTCATTTCCCACTTCCCTTTGGTTGGAACCAACTGCAAAATCTTGGCTCAGGTTGACCCCAGGCATTGTAAGGGTATTATTCTGCAACATACGCTCAGCACTAGGGGCGAGTAGTTTAGTAGAAAGGGGAGCAGTAGATTTTATCGAATTAATTTCCTCACAGCTCATGTCTGACTTTTTCCCCATATGCGGACCCTCCAATACCAGCTTGGGAGATCCCACAAGGGAACCTACTACACCCGTATCTATAGTCATATTCTTATCTTTAGGCAACTCCCATAATTGGAATAATTGACACTGGCCCTTTAGTTGCAGGTTTTGGACCTCCTTGTTTCTAAGAGGGTTAGATTTGGTTTTAGCACAAGACCTTCCTACCAAAAGTCTCCCTGAACGGAGCTTTTTTGCTGTCATAATTATATTTAAACAACAAAAGACAAAACAAAAATAAGGAGATAACAGAGGCAATCCTTAAGGTAAATACAGAAGTATCTAAAAAGAGGTTAAACAAGAAAAACTGTGTGAGGCTGAAACTAATCAACAAAAAACAATATCTGATACAAAATCACATGGAGGGACAATAAAATAAGATAGAAAATAAAAGAGAGTGGGCCCAGCCCAGCCTACTTCGGCCTAAGAGGGCCCACCCTTTCCCCGGGCTTAGCCCGTGCGCGTTCCGCATGCGCGGAAAGGAAGTTACTTAACCACTTGGATGCTAAGGGGTGTGCTAGGAGGACCATTGAATTTCCATTGAAATCAATGGAAACTCCATGACGAGTTACCCTTGTCATTAGCACTGAAGGGGTTAAGTAGCAGTCGGGCGTCGGCGGGAAGAGGACCAGCTGCGGTTGATGATGCCCCGCAATGCAGGCTGGTCCTCGCAGTCCCGTGAAGCGCCTCCGATGTGGCTAATCGCCTCCCAGCTGGCTGCTAACCTCCCCCTCCAAGCAGCAACGAGACGGGCAAAGTTCACCTCTGCGAGCGGCACCCGCGGAGCGGTGGCCGCGAGAGGTAGCGAAAATGCAGGCAGAAGTGACAGTAAGAAAAGCCGAGTCTTTCTACCAGGCTCAAAGTGCACCCTTACGTGAGGGCTTAGTCATAACTCAAGGTCACAAATTTCTGAATTGCACTTAGTAAACAGCAATGAGGCACTATACAACACAACACAGCTACGGCCAAAGCTAGTTGCCCAGCAGTTTCACCAGTTACCTCTACGATCCTGCTGGCTATTAGATGTTACCAATAGCCCCTTTGAGAGTCTAGGGCAATATCAGAAGTTTGCTTACTTCAAGCCCTGACGATAGTGTTGAGGGGTGGCCCAGCCTCTATCAGCCGCTGTGTTTTTATGCGCCTCCCGGCGTTGCTGACGATGCGGGTTGAGCGCGCCCAAAGGGGGCTCTGGGAGTTGAAGTCCGGCATGCTCAATGTGCATTGCAGTCCCCCCTTGGACTGATGATGCGGGGTCCCGAGGCAATGGGAGTGCGGAGCGCAGACAGGTGCAACAGGCAGCAAAGGAAGTCCTGAAGTGAACAAACAGATTAGGCATCCGCACTCAAAACTGTTTTTGCGGCTCCGTCCGCGAGGAAAATGCCCAGCGGCTCCGGACGTAAATAGAGATGTTTAACGTCACCTCACCACGCCAAAAAATGTCTGGCAGCTCCGGCCGCACCCAAAACTGAGAAGGCAGATATAGTGATTGTTGCAAAGTCATCCTGTGCCTTGGGCACCCCACAACTTTTTGCTGACTGGAACTGGTGTTAACTGACTCTGACTGACCCTGGGCTCTGTTTAACCACACCCAGGGACAGTGCCAAGCTAAAAGGAACACATTAGAATACAGTTAAGACACCCAATATACACTAGGGTACACTATGGTATGGTGGGGTACCACTGTAATTGGCATGACCTACCCATAAGCCCCTAGTATGTAATAGGGCAGGGGATTGAAACTACCTAGAAGTTTCCAGTATCCTGGGGCAGGGCAGTTTAGAGGCCAGCAGATTTTCTGCACTAGGATGTGTGCAGTGCTGAAGTCGGAGGTCAGTTTAAAAGCATCCTGGTGGCCAAGACAGCTTTTAAACCTTAAATTGTGCCCAAACTCGACTTTGGGCGTAGGGGCCCTTAAAAATGAAGAACCTACCATGTTTTTGCATATGAGGGACCCCCATGGTAACCTCTAGGTATCCCAGGGGTGGGGGGTCAGTTATCTATAAGGAGCGCCCTTATAAAATGAGTTTTTATATACCTGGGTAAAGTGAAATTGTACATGTCACTCCCCATATTGTGTTAAAGAGCTGCTCAAATTCGACTTTGATGCTAGAAGAATTGGGTAAGGATAATCTGCATGATTTCTGCAGATTCAGAACCCCTGAAGACTCCCCTAGTTGTACAGGGGTGGGGGTTCTGTAGAAATTAGGGAAATACTTATTAAATATGGTTTTATAAGCCCTCGTTCTTGAAAAGTGGCCCAAGTCCTTTTCCCCATTGCCAACCTCATGGCCCATAGGGTAACATAGTAAGAAGGGATTGATTAATAAATATTGATAGGAGAGGACTAGCCGGACCATTCAAAGACTTCCCAGAATGGTAGTAGTAAATCCAACAATATTATATTGTTGAATTTCTCCTAAAGTGTACATACAAGAAGTTATCAGACTTTTTTGTTTGTAAGTCCAAATTCAGCCTTTCAGTGGTCTGCCCTGATTGGTCAGAGTTAGGTGGATTAGCCAGGTTGCTGGGAGGGCAGTGTGCTGGTCTATAGGAATGCCAGGCAAGGAGGTGGCGTCGTAAACTATGCTCGTCAAAGGCAGAGGGGAGGCCTGGGTTTCAGTCCACTCTGACAGTCTTGACCCAGAGGCAGGGCTAGGCTTAAGGAAGGTATGTGCAGAGCAGATGGTAGGGGGAGAGTCCATGGAAATAAGCCATCCCAGGGGGTGTGTTTAGCCAACTCTTACCTCCTTGCTGGAAAATCAGCAATTATGGATTTGGATGAATGATGCACTTTGGGACAAACTAATGCCACACTCTACAGGATGTGGTCATAACTATGAGGAGTTGCCCTGCTGTCATTGGTCAACAGTAATCAGATGCTTGACCCAGAGAATGTTGAATAAGTATCTGAGAGGGGTAGAGTCCTCCAGATCTGCTGCTTGAAACTTAATGAAGCAAGAAGTGCCCTGCTGAAACGATTTTGCTGTGCAAGGAACTCTAAGGCCTGACTTCTGAAGACTGCACAAAGTAAAACTGCAGCCCTGTGGATTACCTTGCTGCCAAAGGACTAAAGAGTTGAACTCCCTGCAAGCTACAGGTTAACAGAGCTCTCCTGGACAGCCCCACAAAGAATTCAACGCCTGGAGTACCAGTGGATTTGTAAGGGTTTTGTTCAAGTGGATTGCAGAATTGAAGTTTCACACTTTCAAGGACCCTCTTCGAGATTCCAGAACCTTGGATAGTGTGTTGGATACTTTGGGACCCGCAAGCAGAATGCCAGGAAGGTGTTCTAACTGAACCCCTGCTTGCTGAAGAAGGTGGCCCAATACAGTGGTGAGAATTCTTCAGAACAATTTATAAAGGTGTGTCCCTGACAGAGAAAACGAAATGACTTAAAGGGGCTCTGTTGGTTTCTAAGCACTAGAAAGTGTCTAATCTTTAAAAATTCATATCTCTGGTTCCCTACAGTGGATTATTTTTGTTTTGGTGTCATTTAAAAGATACAAATATTACCAATTTTTATAAATTGGTGTTGCATTTTTATTTTGTACTGTGTCTTAATTATTTACTGAAATGGTGTTTTTGAATGCTTTACATACCTGTCTTTGAAGTTAAGCCAGTCTACTCACAGCCACGTTACCAAGGGCTGAGCAAAGGAATAATTTTCTAAGACCTATGCTGAGTCCTATCATATGTTAGTGGCCTTATTGCCAGTGGCAGATCTACATTTGCCCCTACCAATAAACCACTTTCCAACAGTGATCTTTGGCAAAACACCTCACCATGGGAGGCTAACTGGTGACGGACTGAACCCAGACCTGCATCCACACCCAGCACCCACAACAAGAACCTCTGGGCTATTTTATGTTATGACAATGGGCATTTAGTATAGCGTACACAACTCACCCTGTAGGAGCATCTCTGTGCAATAGCAGAGTCAGTTCAAAGTGGCAGGTTAGATAAAACGATTTTTAAAACCTGTTAAGTCAGTGCAGGAGCGTATATATTAGCGGAGCCTATTCCAGTGGTAGTGACCAATGTAAGAAAGGATCGACCGCCATATTTGTACATACAGATGTGGTAGGTGTAGGGGAGTAGGATCTGCTTACTATGGGTGCCCCCAGTTTTTGTTGGTGTTTCACTGTTTTTCGACTTTAGTCTGGCTGTGGCCCTGCTGACCAGGACCCCGCCTAGCTGCTTCCTCTCTAAAATGATTGCATGTACTTTAGGTACACTCCAATTTGGATACTGGGATACCCTTGTGAGTCCCTTGTACAGGGTACCTTAGGTAGAAAGGGCATAGGTACCCCAGAGGCCTACCAGGGGCTGCAGCATGTATTATGCCACCCCTGGGAAGCCTTCCAAAATGACACCACAGGACTGCTACTGCAGCCTGGGTAAGGTGGTGCATGCACCCCTTACTAAGATATAGGTTACCTATATCTACCTTTAATCACTGACACATATAAACCTATCAGTCCCTCCTATGGCAGGCCTTATCAATCCTGAAGGCAGAGTGCTTGGTTTTGTGTGGGAGGGTGCCCATGAATGAGCTGGGCCCCTCTGCAGCTTCCGGAGCCTATTCTCTGAGGCTGTTCTGTGATGCAACCAGACCATATACTCTTAAGGGCATTATAACCTTGCGGTAAATGCTAAACTTTGGAATGGCTGCATGGAATGCATGGAAACATGGCATATTTGGTGTCAAACACTTTGGAATCCTACCCCCCACCAGTCCTGGCGGCGGGGGTTGAATGCCACCCTTCTAGAGCGAGAAACATGTACGCACTGGACTAACCGGTAAAGAACACTAGCATCACAAAATGGGTGCTGCAGCCACAGACACGGGTCGGACATGCTGCTGCTTAGTGAAACTCAGCAGGAGAGGCCTGTACAATAGGTTTCCTGTCACAGGGAGATGTAACCACCTCCCAGATAGGCTTTAGTGTATTGGGGCTGGGTGGGGACACTCAGACAGTGCTTTCCAGACAGCACTGTGGGCACATTTGGTGTCCCTGTGTATACCCCAGTTCAAACCGGTTTCAGGGGCACTCAGCCCCTGCTCTGGTATGAAACGGGACAAAGGAAATGGGTTCAGCCACCCATCTTTCTTGACCCTCCCAGAGGTGGGTCCCCAGAGTTTGTCCAACCCCTTTTATAAGTAAGGGACCCCTGGCAACATGACTTTAGATTGCACCTAGATGAAACTCTAAAACAGAATCCTGGAACTTCAATGCTCTACTAACAATTAGAGGATGGAAGAGTCTCCCTTGGGGTCAGGGAGGGACTCCCCTGTCAAACTGGCAACAATGAAGCATTTACTGGTCTGCTTCTCCAAAGCTCCTGCCAGACTTCGAAGTATTTGCAGCTCAGGAAGATTTCCAGACTTCACGAAGGCCAACACGAGTCCCCAGCAAAGCTGGGACCTGCAGTCCTCACGAGTGAAGTGGAACCGGAACTCCTGGACACCATGCACATTTGCTAAGTGCATTGACTTTCCGAGCTTTCCTGAAGTTGTGCTTTGGGTTCCTTGTAGCCCAGGCCCCGAGCATCATCTGCACTGAAGATTGTGGACCTACACCCCACAAGTGTTCCGTAAGCCTGCCTCTTGCATTTCTGCTTGAGGCTCCTTTGTGATCCCTGGTCCATTGATGAGTGGGTCCCCATGAAGGCCATTCTGATTTTCTTTGGGCTTCCCTGGATGCTCCAGACATGCCCAGATTCCCTATCAAGTGGTGAGTCCCTCAGATCTTGCTGGTCTGCACCAAAGCCTATCTCTGCTTTCTGCGTGGGTTGCTGTTGCCAAGGTTTGTTGGGTCCAATCCGGGCACCGACACCGCAGCACTCGACATCCTTTGTGGGACAGCTCAAATCCAGCTCCTAGTCATCGTCGACTTCTCCAGAACTTCGTGGCTGAAGAGTCAAGCTTCACCTGAAACCACCCGACATTGGTGGGCATCCGCCTATCATGCTCCTGGTCACTGGCAAATAACCCAGACTCAGTCCCCTCTGCTTTCAGGTTCTTCACATCTCAAATCCAGGCTTGGATCACTCCGGACACTTTCCCCTTGGACGCTATCAGCACTTTGCAGCAGATCGCCATTGAAAACGATGATGAAACCCGACACGAAAAGACACGTATGCACCCGGCTTCCCTGGCTGAGGTAACTAGGGTACTCTGGTGCTCCCGTGGATGTTGACTCTAGAACCTCCTATTTCTAAAGGGGTTTGCTCCAAGTCCTCTTCTAAGTTTCCTTTATCTTTAAATTTCCAACCGCAACTTTCCCCATAGAAGTTAATTGTGATTCGCAGCTGTGTTTATACATGTTAGGAAATAGCCACTCACGCAGTCCTGTTTCTATGGCCATGTACAGGCAGGTCACAAGCCTGCAATCAGCGTTTGCTTACACTTTGAAAAAGGACAGTTTAACCTTCCTACCTTGCTTGGTTTCTTTGCCTTGTCGCCTTTTGCTGCCCTGAGTGGATCGGAAGGTCTTCTGTGTCTCTGCTGGAGCTTTTTGGGAATGCTGGATTCTTGATGTTAGTCTTCCCCTTGCCCTGTTATATTTTACGAGGTTCGGTGGCTATAGGATCCCTTTGAACGTTCATTACTTTTTGTTTGTCCTACCGAAGCCCTTTTGTTAATATCCAGTTGTCCCTTGGCATTGTTTGAGTGTATGCGAGGGCATTTGGCTCTTATCCCAGGCATTCTGAATGTTTTGCTGGGTTTGGTCATACAATACGTGGCTGCGTGTTGTATTAGGGCACCCAGAGCAGCCGTTTCTGGGATTTTTTTTAACCGCTCCATGTCGTTGTGCCCAGTTCGGGTGCATATACGAACGCTGCAATGAAGTTGTACCGTATTTCTCTAGTTTTTGTTTGTTTACTTAATATCCCAATCCTAATCAAGTGGCCACTTATAGTTTAATGGTTGGGGAGTTTTTGTCCTATCCCTTTATATTTTGAGTGGAACAGGGTTTTTTTTATGTCTGCTGACTTTTTCCCCTTATACACCTTTTTTGCTTATGGAGGGTGACTGTCTTCCGGACTGCCTGGACACTCCTCTCCCTTTCCATATTGGACTGTTCTGAGAATGCCGGAGCCTGGAAGCCATTACAGTCTCGCATCCCGTCTCAAACTGGTAAGAGTAAATTTCTGGATGGAAGACGGTGTCTGTTTTTGTGCATGGTCATAGAAGTTGAGTCAGGGGCTTCTATATACCCAGAGTTAAGGATTTATTCTTTGTCTCCCTCTCCAGGTGCACTTATGGTGTGTGATATGCCTTTGATACTAGAACAAAGAAGGAGGATCTAATGAGTGAAGCCCGGTGTTGTCCTCCCTATTTTTACCCCACCCTCTCCCAGCGCCCTAGTGAACTGTGCTCTGTGTTATATTCGGTGCACTTCATAGGGGTGCGAGTCGAGAACTGGGACCATCATCGCTCCTGCAGCGTTGGGCATAACTTGACATTGAATGGTGACAATACACTGCACGTGTCCCCCTTGAGTCCCATGTGTCACTACCTTCGGTGTTTCCTAGTGGCCCCAGCAGTTCTAAAGGCTCTAGGCCTTGAATCTATGCAAGTCATGGTTCTTATACCATTTTATTGATATATGGTTTGGTATGCCCCTAGGGCGCATCAAACCATATATCCAGCAATGTATATTGTGCTAATTTACTTTGTGCTATTAAGTTTACTGAATGTACTTTTGCCTCTAGCCTCATAAAGAGACTAGAGGGATGTGTTTAGAATAAATATATATATTTTATATATATACATGGTGCGGTTCTCCTTTTATTTGGTAATTCAAGAGATTATAGACTGGTAAAACAAGCTGCTGTACATTCCTGCAAGACTTAGCCTGATGGCTGCTCTCCACAGCTACCACTAGGATAGCTTTCTATAAAGGTTGTCTTTAACCTACCATCAATAAGGGGTCATATGGACTGGTGCAAGGTGCCCACTCGAATAGTGGACAGCATATGCCAGGCCAACTTCTCTCATTGGTGTGCAGCGTTTGGGATTCTAGCTTGCCATTGTTTCACCAGATAATCTCAAGTGATTGATCATTTCAAAACCACTAAAGGTACCAGAGGTACATATAATACAAGCTTAAATACAGTACGTTTTACTGAATTTAGAGTTGTGTGTTAGGGGATTAGCACACCCTTTCTACAACGCAAGAGAGTTTAGTAGTACCAACTAGAGCAGGTAGTGCATACAGGACACCTCACTAGTAATGTCTTCAGGGCCAGGAACCAGTGTGTCCCTGCCAGATGTCAGCACATTGCAGATATCCAAGTATGACACATTCCCTTTCTCTTCGTTAATGGCTCTGTGTACTATGAGGAAACTGAAGACATGCAAAGGTGCCACCACCCAACGCCTCAGAGAGGTATTATTGTTAGAAGGATTCAGAGCCTGAAAGGGTAGGTAGTGGGGTGGGAGCGGCAGAAGAGGTAGAGCCCAGTGGTCCAATCCCACAGAAATCAAACTCTGATGCTGACCAGGAAGGTGACAATGGTCTTGAACTGGATAGATCAGCTCCTACTGGGGATGGAGATGAAGGCCCAATGGATCCCTTCTTTGTCCCCCCAGAAAGAGTTGGAGGTGTGCCTAGAAGGCCAAGATCTCCTTCACAGGAATCTAACTATTCTGACACATCTGGAGGGAATTCTGTCTCTTCTCATAGGAGGGACACCTCCCAGGAGAAGAGAGTGAATCAGATGAGACTACAATAGGCTCAACTGAGAATAAGGAGACATTAAGTAGCCTTAGAAATGGAGACCCCAGAGCTTGAAAAAGCTAGAAAAAAGATGAGACGAGAGTCCCATGGTGGCAGCAACTTCCATAGTGGTAGAGAAAGGTCTCATGACCACAGAAATTTAAACACGATTGTGCCTCCCTACCAGAGTGGGATGACATCCACAAATGAATAACTGCACTGGAAAGGGTCTGCAAAGTTCAGAAGGTCCCCAGGAGCAGTAGGCAACTATTTTGTGGCTCTCCTTTGCAGACAAAGTTAGAGACAAGCTACTCACTGTTAGAGAAGAGGATGCTGATGATTATACAGTCCTTAAGAGTGCTCTGATTGAAGGGTTTGGCCTAACCACTGAGCAATATAGAATAAAGTTTAGAGATACCCAAAAGGCGCAGACTCAGGACTGGGTTGGCTTTGTTGATTGTGCTACTAAGGCTCTGGAGGACGGGTTACTGGGCAGTAAATTGTGTGATTATACAGGATTATACAACTTGATTATGAAGGAGCAGATCCTTATTAACTGTCAGAATCAGCTGTTACATCAGCACCTGGTAGACTCTGATCTGACCTCTCCCCAAGAATTGGGAAAGAAGGCAGACAAATGGGTCAGAACCAGGGTGAAGCAGAAGGTACAGAACCACTGTGATTACAAGAAGAAGCAAGATCCTAATAAGGGTGGGGAGAAGGGTAAAGACCAAAAGTCTTCACAAGGTCCCCAAAAATCTTCTAATGGTGGGGATTCCCAATCTTCCAAGAAGAAAAGCCAAAAGATACCGTGGTATAAAGTCTGTAAGCAGAACACCCACTTGACTAGTGATTGCACTAGGTCCAAAGATTCAACGCTAGCTATAATTGCCCCTAAGGCAACTGTTCCCACTAGTTCAGCTTCAAGTGGTGGTACTCAGCAGAAGGGTGTAGTAGGGTTAACCCTGGGTTCTGAGATGGACTCTGGCCTAGGCAGTGTTTCAACTCAGGCGGTACTGATCTGTGATGGAGGCATGGATATGTCCTTCTTTGTGAGTCCCAGTAACTTGGGCAATTACAGACAGCAGCCTTTGATAATTGGAAAAGAGGCTATGGCATACAGGGATACAGGGGCAAGTGTCACAATGGTGACACAAGACCTTGTGGACCCTGGACAGATCATACTTGGTGAACTATACCAAGTGACCAATGCTAGCAACGTCAGGACCAACCATGCCCTGGCAGTTGTTAATTTCTCCTGGGGAGGGGTAACTGGGCTCAAGAAAGTTGTGGTAAGTGTAGACCTCCCTGTTGAATGCTTACTTGGCAATGATCTAGTGACTTCAGCCTGGTCTGAAGTGGAGTTAAGGACCCATACAGAAATGTTAGGGATCTCTGCACATGTGTTTGTGGTGACTAGGTCACAGGCCAAAATGTCTAAAACTGAACAGGCCCTGGATTCTGGAATAATGGACCAGGTGCCTTCCAAGAAAAGGAGCAGTAGCGTTAAGGCAGTGCCTTCCCCCTGACTCAGAGTGATGATCAGTCTCTTGAGGGAGATGAATGTGCTCCTGAAGAAGGAACTGTCCCAGATCAGTTTGAGCCTGATCAGGTTGAGTTCTTGGGGATAGGGGGCCCTTCCAGGGCAGATCTGAGTCAGGGGCAGCTGAGCTGACCTTTTCCTGAACCCCTCAGACAGCAAGCTGCTGCTGAAGCTGCTGGGAATGCTAGTGGCACCCATAAGATTTATTGGGATGATGGACTCCTGTACTCAGAGAGTAGAGACTCCAAGCCTGGTGCAGCCAGGTGGTTGGTAATACCTTTGAAATTCAGGGGCTTCCTATTGACACGAGCCCATGATATTCCTCTAGCAGGACACCTTGACCAAAACAAGACTTGGGACAAAATTAATCCTCACTTTCATTGGCCCCACATGTCTGAAGACACAAATGAGTTTTGTCACTTCTGTGTCACCAGTCAAGCCAGTGGCAAGGCAGGTAGTACAACAAAGGCCCCCCTGATACCACTACCTGTGGTGGGGGTTCCCTTTGAGAGGGTAGGAATTTACATTGTTGGTCCCTTGGATCCTCAAACAGCATCTGGGCACAGGTTTATCCTAGTGGTGGTGGACCATGCCACTAGGTACCCAGAGGCAATTCCCCTTAGGACCACTACAGCACCTGTGGTGGCAAGAACCCTCTTGGGAGTGTTCTCAACAGTGGGTTTCCCTAAGGAGGTAGTATCTGACAGAGGTGCAAACTTTATGACTAGCTACTTGACTGCAATGTGAAAGGAGTGTGGAGTAATTTACAAATTCACAACACCCTAACACCCACAATGCAATGGCTTAGTTGAACGATTCAACACAACCTTAAAGGGTATGATCAAGAGTCACCCAGAAAAGCTTAGGTACAGATGGGACATCCTACTACCCTGCCTTTTATTTAGATACAGGGAGGTTCCAGAGAAGGGGGTTGGTTGCAGCCCTTTTCAACTTCTGTTTGGGCATCCTGTAAGAGGTCCCTTGCGTTTGGTAAAGATGGGATGGGAGTTACCTCTCAAAACCTCTAAACAGGACATACTGGACTATGTATTTGGTCTCCGCTCCAGGATAGCTGAGTATATGAAAAAGGCAACTAAAAACCTTGAGGCTAGCCAGGAATTACAGAAAGCCTGGAAAAAAAGGCTGCACTGGCTGTTTACCAGCCAGGGCAGGAAGTGTGGGCTTTGGAGCCTGTGGCCCCAGCAGCCCTCCAAGACAAGTGGAGTGACCTCCATACAATTGTTGAACAGAAGGGAGAGGCTACCTACTTGGTAGACCTTGGAACTCCCAGGAGCCCCCATAGGGTGCTTCATGTCAACAGACTGAAATCATATGTTGACAGGGCAGATATGGGCTTGCTCATGGCTACTTATAAGGGACAGGAGGAAGAGAGTGATCCACTCCCTGACCTGCTCTCACAGAACCCTGATGATGGGTCAGTAGATGGTGTAGCCTTGGCAGGCACCCTCACTGACCAGCAGCAAACTGATTACAGACAGGTGCTCAATCAGTTCAGACAGATGTTCTCTCTGACTCAAAGTCAGACTACCTGGTGCACTCATGAAGTGGACACTGGGGACAGCCTGCCTGTTAAAAATAAGATTTAAAGGCAAATTGATCATGCCAGGGACTGTATCGGGACAGATGTCCAGAACATTTGGAGTTGGGAGTTATTGGCTCCTCAGATAGCCCTTGGGCTAGTCCAGTGGTCTTGGTATCAAAACCTCACACCCAGGGTGGTAAGAGAGAGATGAGGTTTTGTGTTGACTACAGGGGTCTCAATGCAGGACTGATGCCCATCCAATCCCAAGAGCAGATGAGCTCATAGATATGTTGGCATCAGCCAAATTTCTGAGCACATTTGATCTTACAGCTGGCTACTGGCAGATCAGACTAGCTGATGATGCAAAAGCAAAGACAGCATTTTATACCCCTAGTGGGCACTATCAATTTGTGGTAATGCCCTGTGGTTTGAAGAATGCACCTGACACAAAGGTTGATAAACAAAGGCCTAACAGGCCTGGAAGACTATAGTGCAGCATATCTAGATGATATGCTGTCTTTAGCTACACCTGGGAGGATCACCTGGTCCACCTGAGAAATGTTTTTGAGGCCCTGCAAAAGGCAGGCCTAACTATTAAGGTTAATAAGTGCCATATAGGGCAGAGTCAGGTTGTGTGCCTGGGCAACCTTGTAGGTGGAGGCCAGGTTCAACCATTACCGAGCAAAATCCAGACCATCATGGAATGGGTTGCTCCAACTACCCAGACTCAGGTCAGAGCTTTCTTGGGCCTAACTGGGTACTACAGAAGATTTGTCAAGGGGTATGGTTCGATTGTAACACCCCTGAATTACCTAACTTCTAATAGAATGCCAAAGAAAGTTCAGTGCACAGTTAGCTGTCAAAAGGCATTTGATGACCTGAAGCAGGCCATGTGCACTGCACCAATTTTGCAAAGTTCTAACTGATCCAAATAATTCATTGTCCAAACAGATGCATCTGAGTTGGGGGTAGGAGCTGTGCTGTCACAATTAAATGATGAAGGTCAGGACCAGCCAGGAGCTTTTATTAGAAGAAGGCTAAACCGTAGAGAGAAACGTTGGTCAGCTATTGAGGGAGGCCTTTGCTGTGGTTTGGGCTCTAAAGAAGCTGAGGCCATACTTGTTTGGCACTCACTTCACTGTTCAGACTAACCATAAGCCCCTCCTACGGCTAAAACAGATGAAGGGTGAAAACCTAAACTTTTGAGATGGTCCATTTCCCTACTGGGGATGGACTATACAATGGAACATAGACCTGGAAGTAACCATGCCAATGCAGATGGACTCTCCAGATATGTCCACTTAGAACATAAAGACTCAACTGGTCAAGGTTAGTTTAATGCCCCTGCGTTTGCGGTGGTAGTGTAGGAGAGTAGGATCTGCTTACTATGGTTACTCCCACTTTTTGTTGGTGTTTCACTGTTTTTCGACTTTAGTCTGGCTGGGACCCTGCTAACCAGGTGCTTTAGGTACACTCTAGTTTGGTTACTGGGGTATCCTTATGAGTCCCTAGTGTATGGTACCTTAGGTACTAGGGGCATAGGTACCCCAGAGGTCTACCAGGTGCTGCAGCATGTATTATGCCACCACAGGGAAGCCTTCCAAAAGGACATCGATGCACTCATCGGTGAGGAAGATCGGATTGCGGCGCCCGGACTTTTAATTGCCGGCTCCCGTGCGACCCGGAGGCTGATGCACCGATATTCTATTTACATGCACTCGGCACTGCCTTGGAGACCTGCACAACCACTAGACGCTAGGGATCTATCAGGAGATAAGGTCCTGAGACACGGAGGCCAGTGGCACCCACCCGGGCCGCCTGGAGCCGAGGAAAGACGCTGCAGATCCTGGTGGGCTCTGCACCGGTTGCGGTGAGTGGGGGGGCGGCGCACTCTTCACCGGGGACTGTGGAGGCGGCATCGGTGGGGGCCTGGGCTGCGCCCTGCAAGCTGTGGCTGGGTTTCTGAGAGCAAGGGGAGAGTGGTAGAGAGTGCTGGCGTGGGCCTGGAGCCTGGATGATGGTGGTGCAGACGAACTGTTTGGTATAACAACAAACGCCGGTGGCAGAGATCAATTACGGAAAATTGGGGTGCAACAGTGCTGGGGATTCACTGGTACACCTTTGTGACTGTTGATGTTATACAAGTTTTATCATGCTTGAGGGGTGTGGTTACATTCCCCCTGTTCCTCGTTGCAAGGACATTATTACCTTTTGATTGGGGATCTATATGGGCACTGCTATTTCTGGGGTGGCTTACCGCTCCACTGTATAGACTACATTATAGTTGTGCTTTCAGTGCCTATCTGCCCACACTACAGTCCGCTATGGTCACTTTAACTTCATCATGAACGTCCTGGAGAACTTATGCCTGCTCCCTCTGACATACGTGTCCTTTACAGAGAACCCAGCAGTCCACGAGTTGGCATGGCATGACATGGAACCTGGCAGTGTGGCAAAAAGCATGTAAAGAGCCAACGCAAATACAGTGGCCAAGCCGAAAAACAGTGGTATGCAGTGAGTTTTCAGAGCCTACAAGGACACGTGAGACAATAAAGCTGCGATGTAGTCACCCCACACAGTGATTGGTCCTGAAATACTGCCTGTTCCTGCTTAAAATGACGGCAGCAACAAACCCTCCTGCGTCTCTCCTAACCTCATCTCTCTCCTCCCCGCTCTACTCTTCTCCACTTTCCTGCTACTCACCTTTGCCCCCACCTGTCCAGGCCCTTAGTCCCCACCCTGTTTTATCTGTGGAATTTCTCTCGTCAATTGAGATCTAGTTATTTTGTCTGATGCCCAATGGAGCTACCTGGTTTAGCTATAGGGGAGACAGGCCGGGGATTCCCTCCTTGGACGTCACCTACCCAGTCGGTCTTTAGACAGACTTCCTTTTGTCTCTCCTGTCGTCTCTTTCCGCATACTCTCTCTATTTATGTCACTCCGTCTCTCCTCTCTCAATGTATTGACACTGAACTATTTTGTCTGATGCCCGATGGAGCTACCTGGTTTAGCTATAGGGGAGATGGGCCGTGGGTTCCCTCCTTGATCGTCACCTACCCAGTCGGTCTTTAGACAGACTTCCTTTCGTCTCCCTCCTTTCTCTCCTCTCCTAATGTATTCCCTATTTTTCGATGTATTGTGTAATTGTTGATCTTTTTCTGTTACATTGTTGATTCTCATTTAAAGCGCTCTGATACCTTTGGGTCTAGCCAGCGCTATATATAACTCTTTAAATAAATTTGTGTGAAAGGGTGCCCATGCATGAGCTGGGCCCTTCTGCAACTTTTGGAGCCTGTTCTCTGAGGCTGTTCTGTGATGCAGCCAGACCATATACTCTTAAGTGCATTATAACCTCGCAGTGAATGCTAAACTTTGGAATGGCTGCATGGAAACATGTAGTGTTTGGTGTCAAACACTTTGGAATCCTACCCCCCACCAGTCCTGGCGGCGGGGGTAGAATTCCACCCTTCTAGAGGGAAAGACATGTACACACTGGACTAACCGGTAATAGTTTAAAAGAACCCTAGCATCACAAAATGGATGTTGCAGCCACAGATACGGGTCTGACCTCCTGCTGCTGGATGAAACTCCGGCAGGGGAGGCCTGGACAATAGGTTTCCTGTCACCTCCCAGACAGGCTTTAGTGTATTGGGGGTGGGTGGGGGCACTCAGAAAGTGTTTTTCAGACAGCACTGGGCGCACATTTGTTGTTCTTGTGCATACCCTAGTTCATACCGGTTGCTGGGGCACTCAGCCCCTGCTCTGGCATGAAACTGGACAAAGGAAATGGGTGTAGCCACCCCTCTTTCCTGACCCTCCCATAGGTTGGTCCCCAAAGCATGGCCAACCCCTTTTCTTAGTATAAGTAAGGGACCCCTGACAACAGGACTCTAGATTGCACCTGGACGAAACACTGAAACAGAATCCTGGAACTTTAACGCTCTACTAACGATTAAAGGACAGAAGAAACTCCATTGGGGTCAAGGAATGACTCCCCTGTCCAAACAGGCACCAACAAAGCATTTACGCGTCTGCATCTCCGAAGCTCCCGCTGGACTCTGAAATATTTGCGGCCCAGGAAGAGGATTTTCAGACTTCTCGAAGGCCAACTCGAGTCCCCACCAAAGCTGACACCTACAGCCCTCACCAGTGATGTGGAACTGGAACTCCTGGACACCGTGACATTTGCTAAGTTCATTGACTTCCCGAGCTTTCCTGAAGTTGTGCTTTGGGTTACTTGTAGCCCAGCCTCTTGCATCATCTGCACCAAAGAGTGTGGGCCTACACTCCACGAGTGTTCTGTGAGCCCACTTCTTGCATTTCCGCTTGAAGCTCCTTCACGATCCCCGGTCCATTGACTGGTGGGTCCCCACGAAGGCCATTCTTATTTTCCTTGGATTTCCCTGGTTGTTCTAGATGCGCCCTGACACCCTACCAAGTGGTGAGTCACTTAGACCTGGCTGGTCTGCACCGAAGCCTATCTCTGCTTTCTACGTGGCTTGCTGTTGCCAAGGCTTGTTGGGTCCAATCTGGGCACCGACACCGCAGCACTTGACATCCTTTGTGGGACAGCTCGAATCAAGCACCTGGTTGTCGTCGATGTCTCTGGGACCTCGTGGCTGAAGAGTCAATCTTCAACTTCTTCACCTGAAATCACTCGACATCGGTGGGCATCCACCTACCGTGCTCCTGGTCACTGGCAGGTGACCCAGACTCTGTCCCCTCTGCTTTCAGGTTCTTCACATCTCCGATTCATGCTTGGATCACTCCGGACACTGTCCACTTGGGCACCAGCAACACTTTGCAGCAGATCGCCATTGAAAAAGACGACGAAACCCGATTACGAAAAGTCACCTGTGCACCCGGCTTCTCTTGGGTGAGGTAACTCGAGTACTCACGTGCTCCTGTGGATGTTGATTCTAGAACCTCCTAGTTCTAAATGGATTTACTCCAACTCCTCTTCTAAGTGTCCTTTATCTTTAAATTTCCAACTGTGACTTTCCCAATAGAAGTTAATGGTGTGTCGCGGCTGTGTTTAGACACTGCACGCGTCCCCCGTGAGTCCCCTTTGTCACTACCTTGGGTGTTTCCTGGTGGCCCCAGTGATCCTAAAGTCTCTAGGCCTTGTATCTATGCAAGTTGTGGTTCTTATACCACTTTATTGATATATGGTTTGGTACACCCCAAGGGCTCAACGTATATTGTGCTAATTTACTGTGTACTATTAAGTTTACTGAATGTACTTTTGCCTCTAGCCTCATAAAGAGACTAGCGGGATGTGTTTAGAATAAATACATGTATTTTATATAAATACCTGGTGTGGTTCACCTTTCATTTGGTCATTCATGAGATTATAGACTGGTAAAACAAGCTGCTTTACTATCCTTCAAGACTTAGCCTGAAGGCTGCTCCCCACAGCTACCACAAGGATAGCTTTCTATAAAGGTTGTCTTTAACCTACCATCAATAAGGGGTCGTTTGGACTGGTGCAAGGTGCCCACTAGAATAGTGGACAGCATATGCCATGCCAACTTCTCACAGTGCGGACATAGTAGCAATTAGTTTTTTGGTCTTAGGTTTCTGCCATGACAGTAGTAGACAGGTTTCTGCTGTAAGCATGCTGCGCCTTTGCTGATCATGGACTTGTAAGTGAGGCAGAGCAGTTTGAACAGAAATCATTTCCTCATAGGGAGCCAATGAAGGGCCTTCAGCAAAGGAGTCAATGGCGTGGCTGGCAATAGTTTGTAAAGTAGTATGGCAGCAGTGTTCTGGATAACCTGCATATTTTGAAGGAAGAGATTTATAGGGTGCTAGTAGTAGGGCATTTCCATAGTGAGGGCAGTTAATTATTGACGCTTAATTTAGAGTTCTTCTTGATCTCAGCGAAAGCCACTGAAATACTCTCCTGAGAAGGCACATATTTCCAAAAAAGCTACCACAAGTGGATATAATCTGTTCCTTTATAGATAGGTTTTTATCAAGAAGGTCACCTACATTTCTCGCAGTTCTACTAGGTGAAGGTGGTGGGCCTAGCTTAGTAGGCCACCATACCTCTGACCAGTATAGCTGAGCTTTTCCAAACACAGGGCTCCATTCAACAGAAGATAGCTGAGGGTCATCTAAGTGGCAATTGTCCTCATGCAGACAGTAAATCTGTGTTTGACATTTCCTATGTCATGCTCAATGTAGATGATTAATTGGGTATCGTCTGCCTAGGGAAGTATTTCAAAACCACAGGTCTTAACTATCTAGGCAAAGGGAGCTACATAGATGTTGAAGTGAGTCTTGTGGGACCCCCTTGCCCAGAGAAAGGGTCTTTGATTGATAGGTGCAGATAGAAACAATGTGGGTCCTGTCATTAAGTAAGTCTTTGAAGCAGTCAAGGGCTGTTCTCTGAATACATATCTCGAAAAGACGTTGAATCAGGTTGGAGTGTGAGATGGTATCAAATGGCCCTGACAGGTAAGCATGGGCGTAAAATCCGCTCCGCTCGCGGATTTTTCGGATTTTCGGCAAATCCGCAATCCGCGAACGCTCGCGAATTTGTCGAAAATCCGTGAATCCGCTCGCGGCGGATTTTTTGCTTGGTTGCGGCGCGCGGCGTGGTGCACGGCGTTCACTTTCCGTCATTTTAGCGTTTGCCGAGTTGTTTTTCTTTGCGAGTGACGCGCCATTTTAGATCTTGCTGCGTGTTCCCGCGGGAGTTTGTCGCCCGCGAATACGTACTCGCGGCTTGCCACCTTGCACAGCACACCTCGCGAGAGTTCGCAATTGCGAACATGTAGTTGCGGCGGAAAGGAACAATCTCGCACTTGCGAAATAGAGATTTTGCAATTTCGCACAAGAAAATCACCAGCAAACAGGATAAACCTTCAGAAAATTATGATTTTTATCAGAATCACTCCTCAGGTTGACATTTGCATGGCCTTTTTTTTTGCAAGGAGTCCATTTTGGGGGGGGGGGAGGAAGGAAGTGCCCCACAGTCTCCAACTTCCTGTTCCTGTCCAGCAGGCTCCTCCCAGTGCTTTGTCCATCTCCTGGTCACTTTCATTTGGATCTGGAGCTGGAAGGATTACTTTTTGTGGGTGCTGCTGGATATTTGGATTTGAGGCCTTTTTGACTGTCTTTGGATCACTTTTGGATTAGAAATCAACTTTCACAAGTAAGTTTGTTTGGGGCATTACAGTTGCTGCAAGTACAATTTTGGAACTTTTTCAGAAAATTAAATAAATTATATTGTGGGTAGCCACAGTATCCAGTAGGACCAGGGTTGGTTATGGGTGCATGATACAACTGTTTTGTTGAATTTAAACACCATTGAGGCCATGGATGGGCTGGGATTGTGCAGATTTTATTGTTTTTTGTCGTTTTTTTGGGCCTGCTGGTGTGGCCCTTTGCCCAGGGGTGGTGAGTGTTGCATGGGCCTAGTCTTTCTGTGGGGTGTCTTCTTGAATTTAAACATAATTGAGGCCATGGATGGGCTGGGATTGTGCTTATTTTATTGTTTTTTGTCGTTTTTGGGGGGCTGCTGGTGTGGCCTTTTGCTTGCCCAGGGGTGGTGGTGGTGCATGGACTGAGTGTGCCTGTGGTGTTGTCTCACTCTCTTTGATGTAAACATCATGGATGGCATTGGATTGTGGTGATTTCTGGCTGTTTTTCTGTTTTTTGGGGGTGTACTGTTGATGTGGTCTGGCCATGTGGGTGGTGGTGGTGGCCATCTTGAGTGCTGGCTGGTACAGGCAACATGTGCTTGGGGTGTAAGGGGGCCATTTTGAGGAGAGGCAGTGTCTGAGGCCTGCACTTATTTTGCCTACTTTTCATCCCTTATGCCCAGGGGTAGTGAGTGTTGCATGGGCCTAGTGTTTCTGAGGGGTGTCTTCTTGAATTTAAACACCATTGAGGCCATGGATGGGCTGGGATTGTGCAGATTTTATTGTTTTTTGTCGTTTTTTTGGGCCTGCTGGTGTGGCCCTTTGCCCAGGGGTGGTGAGTGTTGCATGGGCCTAGTCTTTCTGTGGGGTGTCTTCTTGAATTTAAACACCATTGAGGCCATGGATGGGCTGGGATTGTGCAGATTTTATTGGTTTTTGTCGTTTTTTTGGGCCTGCTGGTGTGGCCCTTTGCCCAGGGGTGGTGAGTGTTGCATGGGCCTAGTCTTTCTGTGGGGTGTCTTCTTGAATTTAAACATAATTGAGGCCATGGATGGGCTGGGATTGTGCTTATTTTATTGTTTTTTGTCGTTTTTGGGGGGCTGCTGGTGTGGCCTTTTGCTTGCCCAGGGGTGGTGGTGGTGGTGCATGGACTGAGTGTGCCTGTGGTGTTGTCTCACTCTTTTTGATGTAAACATCATGGATGGCATTGGATTGTGGTGATTTCTGGCAGTTTTTCTGTTTTTTGGGGGTGTACTGTTGATGTGGACTGGCCATGTGGGTGGTGGTGGTGGCCATCTTGAGTGCTGGCTGGTACAGGCAACATGTGCTTGGGGTGTAAGGGGGCCATTTTGAGGAGAGGCAGTGTCTGAGGCCTGCACTTATTTTGCCTACTTTTCATCCCTTATGCCCAGGGGTAGTGAGTGTTGCATGGGCCTAGTGTTTCTGAGGGGTGTCTTCTTGAATTTAAACACCATTGAGGCCATGGATGGGCTGGGATTGTGCAGATTTTATTGTTTTTTGTCGTTTTTTTGGGCCTGCTGGTGTGGCCCTTTGCCCAGGGGTGGTGAGTGTTGCATGGGCCTAGTCTTTCTGTGGGGTGTCTTCTTGAATTTAAACACCATTGAGGCCATGGATGGGCTGGGATTGTGCAGATTTTATTGGTTTTTGTCGTTTTTTTGGGCCTGCTGGTGTGGCCCTTTGCCCAGGGGTGGTGAGTGTTGCATGGGCCTAGTCTTTCTGTGGGGTGTCTTCTTGAATTTAAACACCATTGAGGCCATGGATGGGCTGGGATTGTGCAGATTTTATTGTTTTTTGTCGTTTTTGGGGGGCTGCTGGTGTGGCCTTTTGCTTGCCCAGGGGTGGTGGTGGTGCATGGACTGAGTGTGCCTGTGGTGTTGTCTCACTCTTTTTGATGTAAACATCATGGATGGCATTGGATTGTGGTGATTTCTGGCAGTTTTTCTGTTTTTTGGGGGTGTACTGTTGATGTGGACTGGCCATGTGGGTGGTGGTGGTGGCCATCTTGAGTGCTGGCTGGTACAGGCAACATGTGCTTGGGGTGTAAGGGGGCCATTTTGAGGAGAGGCAGTGTCTGAGGCCTGCACTTATTTTGCCTACTTTTCATCCCTTATGCCCAGGGGTAGTGAGTGTTGCATGGGCCTAGTGTTTCTGAGGGGTGTCTTCTTGAATTTAAACACCATTGAGGTCATGGATGGACTGGGAATGTGCAGATTTTATTGGTTTTTGTCGTTTTTTTGGGCCTGCTGGTGTGGCCCTTTGCCCAGGGGTGGTGAGTGTTGCATGGGCCTAGTCTTTCTGTGGGGTGTCTTCTTGAATTTAAACACCATTGAGGCCATGGATGGGCTGGGATTGTGCAGATTTTATTGTTTTTTGTCGTTTTTTTGGGCCTGCTGGTGTGGCCCTTTGCCCAGGGGTGGTGAGTGTTGCATGGGCCTAGTCTTTCTGTGGGGTGTCTTCTTGAATTTAAACATAATTGAGGCCATGGATGGGCTGGGATTGTGCTTATTTTATTGTTTTTTGTCGTTTTTGGGGGGCTGCTGGTGTGGCCTTTTGCTTGCCCAGGGGTGGTGGTGGTGCATGGACTGAGTGTGCCTGTGGTGTTGTCTCACTCTCTTTGATGTAAACATCATGGATGGCATTGGATTGTGGTGATTTCTGGCAGTTTTTCTGTTTTTTGGGGGTGTACTGTTGATGTGGACTGGCCATGTGGGTGGTGGTGGTGGCCATCTTGAGTGCTGGCTGGTACAGGCAACATGTGCTTGGGGTGTAAGGGGGCCATTTTGAGGAGAGGCAGTGTCTGAGGCCTGCACTTATTTTGCCTACTTTTCATCCCTTATGCCCAGGGGTAGTGAGTGTTGCATACTTGCATGTCCCTAGTCTTTCTGTGGGGTGTCTTCAATGTAAACATCATGGATGGCATGGGATTGTGCTCATTTTTCTGTGTTTTGTCGATTTTTTGGGGTGTATAACTGAACTGATGTTCCTCTGTCTTCCATTGCTTTTAGGTGCACAAGAAGACTCAATAGAACCACCAGTGCCAGGAAGAAGTCCTGCAGCGGTGTGTGCAGCATAACGTCACGCGACGTCACGTCTGGACACAGAACCCTCTGCAACTCGTGCAACTGCTGCCTGCTGACCTGCTCTGAAGAAGATGGCCCCAAAAAAAGTAACCCGTAGCTCCTCTAGCAAGAAAGGTGCCAGTAAGGAGCAGAAGAAGCAAGTTACCAAGGACACTGGTGTGCCGCCCGCCCCTTTTTTTGTGAGTAAAAAAAAAAGTATGCCTGCAGCAGCTGCAGCGGGATCTGCTGGGGACCAAGCTGGCAGCAGCACCCCCGCTCCATTGGGCTCAGTGCCACCACCACCACCACGCCAACTTAAGTCCAAGCCCTTGAGTGCTGCAGAGGCAGCCAGTATACTTCTTCAATCACCATCGACCAGTGATGTTGGCTCATCGCAAGAAAGCAGCAGCAATGTCCCTCAATCAACACAGGTTGTTGTAGCTCATCTGACGAGTGTTGAACAACCACAGCGGCAACAACAATCACATGTGCAAGTACAAGCCCAAGTACATGTGGAAGGAGAGGCAGCGCAAGGAGATGCGCATGCAGAGGTGCATGGAGGGTCACAACAAGTGCCCACAATAGTTGTTCCTCCCGAAGTAGGGGCACATCAGGAAATCGACAATCAAGGCGAGGTATCATTTGAGGAAGCCACTCCTCCTGATGATCCTTCATTGTCTTCCACAACCCTAGCAAGGAAGAGATCAAGGGTGGTGTCTACATCCTCTTCAAGCACACCTCCTTCTGATGATACGGATCAAACTTGGGAACCAGCACCACAGCCGTCTGAGAGTGAGGCACACCATGATCCAACAAAGGTACTTAAGCGTAAAAGGAAGCTCGTCCAAAGTCTCAGACTTATGGAGTGTGATGAGGCTCAACAAGAAGTGGCGGATACTGCTGCTGATGAAGACTCTGCCAACGACGACCCAGTCATCATAAAGGTCACTGCAGCCCCAGCGGGCATGCAGCAAACAGACATTTTGACCCTAGCCCGAAGAGCTGCTGCGCGTGATGATGATGATGATGATGTTGTCGATGAGGAGGCAGTGGAAACACCACAATCATTGGAGTTAAGTAGTACACCAACTCGTCCCGCTTCCATATTTCTTTCTGGCAAGAAGAGACCTGCGTCAACCTCGACCTTAATTAGTGGCGGTGAAAGTGGAAAACGTACAAAAGTTGGCCAATCCAGATCCTCCACTTCATCTGGCATTAGCTTCATGACCACCACCACCACCAGTATCGCCGCCTCCTCCAGGTCCCACAGACACTTCAAGTCCCCAGTTTGGGACTTCTTTACTGTTTGTCCCAAAAATCCAAGGTTTGCCATTTGTACCCTTTGTAAGCTTGCAGTTAGTCGTGGTAAGCCAGGTAGCAACTATGGTACCGGCGGCCAGAGTGGTCATCTTGACAGAAAGCACGGTGTCCAATGGTTTGCGCACCTAGCTGCGATCAAGAAAGGCCAAAATCAAGGAAACGTTGATGTTTCATCTGATGTTGACGAGCAGGAAGAAGACGTGTCAAACACTTCCCTTACACCCAGTACCCCTCTCAGCAGCACACCCAATGTGAGGCACACTAAGAGTGTTGGAGCGAGTGAGACACCAACGCACAAAAGTTCACCAGCGAGCAAAATTGGGTCAACGAAGTCATTATCAGCCCGTAAATGCTTGGTCCAGGGCAACATTAGAACAATGCTTACTTCAGAGGTGCCATATGAACGCAACCACCCACTGACGCGTCTGTATAACACTAAGCTGGCTAAAATGCTAGCTGTGGACCTTCTACCTTTTTCTTTTGTAGAAGCGGTAGGTTTTCTTGAATTAGTTGCAACGCTCTGCCCTAAATGGAAGGTTCCGAGCCGGTTCTATTTTGCCAGAGTTGCGGTTCCAGCACTACATGAAGATGTGCTGCAGGCGATTGGGGCAGCTTTGCAGAAGAGTGCTGTTCACACAATACATCTGACAACAGACATGTGGACCAGTGGCCCAGGCGATGATTACATGTGCATCACTGCACACTGGGTCTCTTTTTCAGGTGTTATAGCAAAGCTAAACGCAGGTGTTGACCCGGACCAAGTTTTCAAAGCTGCTCGGAAACATGCAACACTAGCCATGTTTGCCTTGGAGAAAAGTCACACAGCAGAAAACCTTTTGGAAGAGTTTGACAAAAAGGTGTTGTCAATGCTATCCCCCCTAAAACGCAAGATTGGTTATGTTTCCACGGATAATGGCGCCAATGTAGTTAAGGCCATGTCACAGGGTCACCATGTTAGAGTGCCGTGTTTGGCGCACTGTATCAACCTGGTAGTTCAAAAATTCTTGAGTGATAAAGAGAGTCCAGCGTTCGAGGTAATGGCCACCTGCCGCAAAATGTGCAACCATTTCAGCCATTCTTTTAAGGCCCGGAAGCATCTGCGGAGACTGCTACTTCAACGTGGAATGCCAGTGAAAGCACTCATCCAGGAGGTGGCAACACGTTGGAACTCAACCTTCTACATGCTTGAGCGTCTGCATGAGCAGTATACGGTACTCGATCACTATTTCTTGACAGAGGCTACATCTCAGAAGGAGGACCTGCGGATGAGTAAGGCGCAATGGGCCATAGTTAAAAGCCTGACAGACATGCTTCGTCCTTTTGAGTTCTTCACGCGTGCAGTCAGCCAGGAGGACTGTAATTTGGGAAAAGCTATCCCATTGTTGTGCATACTGGAGCACCAACTGATGGCGGTTTCTTCTGAGTTTGAAAAAGATGAAAAAAAACCAAAACATTTCATTTTGTCTGAGAAATTATTACATCGCCTACGTGGTGATGAACGTCTTAAAAACATCAACTCAGATCAGCATTACATTTGTGCTACTATTCTGGATCCACGCTACAAAAAGGCGCTGGCAGACAACGCATTCTTTCCTTTCGCTGATGCAGATGTTCAAAAGTACAAACATTGGTTAGCCTGGTCAGCCAAGAGGTTTGAAAAAGAACGGCAGGTTATTGAAGGAGAAGCCAGTACATCAGCATCAGCATCAGCAGGCCATCCGCAGTCACAAGAATCCACTTCTGCACCTGTGGCTGGGGCACAAGTGACCTCTCAGCCGTTAAAGACACCGGCAACTGGATCATCTGCACCACACACAATGACAACACTAACAGTGGCTGGGGAGGAGGATTGGCTAAGTTTGATGGGGTACGGTTCTCTAAAAAATGTCACAGGCACAGCAAAAAGTAAGCAAAGTGGAGGAACAGTTGATGACCTTGAGTCGATGGTGCAGGACTATCTGAATGACTCAACAGTGGTCTTTCTTAATGAGGAGCCATTGCAGTATTGGCATGGCAAAAAACAATTGTGGCCACAGCTCTACAACCTGGCTATAAACTATTTGTCTTGCCCACTCGCAAGTGTGTCTTCTGAACGTGTTTTCAGTGCTGCTGGTGGCATTGTAACTGCCAAACGGAGCCGCCTATCGCCCAAAAATGTGGAGCGGCTGACAATGATCAAGATGAATCAGCACCTCATACCACCAGATTACAAAGTGCGAGAAAGCACGCCACATGAAGACGATGAGGACAGCAACGTAGATGAGGGGATTTTTTCTCTGTTCGGTGCCACTGACCTCATCCAGCCTGAATTCGCAGAGTATGATGACGAAATCTTGTTCTTATTCCCTGACACCGAGCCCTGAAAATGAGACAATCAATCAAGAACTTTCTTTTTCGTCCTTATTCACTTTTATTCCTGTGTGCTTTGTGTCTCTCTTTCTTTGTTTTGCACAGTTAATTTAATTCAAACTTTAATCACCTAATCCCAAAAACAAGACCATCATCAGAACTGTCTTCACTTGTTTGCTTATTGATTTGAAGGTGCCGCAGTCTACATTCCTCAGGTTCACAAGTTCTGAAGAACATGCTCCTCTATCCTCCTCCTCCAGACTGCGATTTCCCTCCAAGCAGAGTGCTGGATTACGCACAATGAAGAAAGACTCAGCACTTGTGGGGGTGTTGTACTTCTTTGCGGGTGAGTTGACGGTTTTGGGCCCATTGCTGTGAAGCTCTAATAATGGACAAAAGTGTTTTGGACCAAATATGAGGTGGAAATTTCTTGCCGTTTTTGCTGACTTGCTTGCCTTTGAGGTGCTCTTTGGCGGGGTTCCGGGGGTTTGTGTGTAATTTTTGGTGTCTGTCGAAGCACTGCTGCGACAGTCTAATCTTGATTGCATTTGCTTTTCAGGAAATCCGTGGTGGAAAACAGGAGTTATGATGATTGATGATGACCTAGCTGCACAGCGCGTTACTTTGGACCGAAGGCCGAGAGATATTGTAAGTATGAGATTTAGCTTTTTCGCTGTTTGGGGGTGTTGTCGGGTGTTTTTTTGCGGGTGGGTTGGCGCCGGCGGGTCTTGCCTGGGGCATTCCTGGGAAGGTCTAATACCGGATACAAGTGTTTTGGACAAAATCCATAAGGAACAGCCTTTTTTTTGCCATTTCTTCAGACATCTTGCTCAATGTAGCGTTTTGGGGGGCTTCCTGCTGTTCGTGGGTGGGTTGCGGCCGGGGTCTCTGTCGAAGCACTGCTGCGACAGTCTAATCTTGATTGCATTTGCTTTTCAGGAAATCCGTGGTGGAAAACAGGAGTTATGATGATTGATGATGATGACGACCTAGCTGCACAGCGCCGCGTTTGGACCGAAGGCCGAGAGACATTGTAAGTATGAGATTTAGCTTTTTCGCTGTTTGGTGGTGTTGTGTCGCGTGTTTTTTTGCGGGTGGGTTGGCGGGTCTTGCCTGGGGCATTCCTGGGAAGGTCTAATACCGGCTAGAAGTTTGTTGGACAAAATCCATAAGGAAACACCAGTTTTTGCACTTTTTGTAAGTTAGGGTTCGTTAGGGTTAGCCCTAGCAGCAGGATTGCATGTGTTTAGGGGGGTTCTGTTGCAACGCGGTTCTGTTGTTGTAGAGCACTGTTGGAGCGATGCTGGCTATGGATACTTTTGCTTGCAGGCAAGTGGTTTGAATACAATCCACGGTCTGTATTTGGGTCTACTGTTACTTTCAAAGTACGTTTTGTAACCATTTTTCTGCTAGGCATCGTTTTTGGAGATATGATTGGGTTCTTCTACATTTTTGCGACTGGCTTTAGTAAGGGTCTTGGTGGGAGCATTGCTGGGAAGGTCAAATTTTGTTCTAAAACACAGTAGTACACCCACCTTGAGGGGAAAGATCCGCTATAATATTTTGGCCATACTTATTGATCCTTAAAAAGGTGACTCAGACAGAGCACGCAATTTCAAAAATATTGTACTGTCTATTAGGGAAATCAAAGTGTCACTTTTTGAACCACACAGCGTACATACCTTTTATTTATTTATCAGTGGTATTGTAATAGCACTTCCTGTTTTCCGTTCAATAATTACAGGCCGGGTTTCAGTCAACATCCGCCAGGCAGGCAGTGGACAGGGTGTCTCTTCTGTCAGTGGTCACCACCACATTGATGGACGAAGCGTCAGCTGGAATGGAGGAGTGCCGCCAATAAGAGGAATTGTTTGCTGCATGCAACTTACTTACCAATTTCAACAGGACAACTCCAACAACATACGCAATACAGATACAGTATCCATTGTTGTCTTTTATTCTATGAGTGTGACTGCATGTGCTTACCTTTACTTTGTAACCAAAGATTGTCTGTAAACTCTGTATCTTCAATTATTGTTTGTCCATGCTCTGCTTTTTTTTTCTTCTCTCAACAAAACCTACCCAAAAAGAAACCCCCATTCCCATCCATTTTACAAACCCTAACCCTCTTCCCCCGGGCTGTGTTGTTTTGCTTGATGTCTGACTAAAATGACATCAATAATTCCACACACTTGCTGGGGAGGATAAGGTGATAGCAGCAACAGGCTGGTGAAGGAATACGAGGATATCTTCTAGACTTACTCAGCTTCAGTACTATATCTTCTAGTAGTAGTAGCCAATGTCAAATAAATTCAACGCAAGTACTAGTTATACTTGCAATACTTTACCATTTGTTAGGCTACATTATGGCACTGTTCTAGTGTACTGTCACCTGCTATTTTCTCGATCGTACCGTAACCGTTGTAATGCTACAGTAAGGAGTACAAACAAGGTTTCGTTTTCTTTTTTTCCATAGGCATGCAACTGCCACTGTGTCACACCACTAGTAACACCGCAATGAGGAAATGTCACCCGCCCATGAATGACAACGTTAATCCCCATTTCACCTGGAGCCAGCCCTGGGCCTAGCCCTAATTTCTAACACAAATTACAGGTAAGATAAGCGTTTGGTGGGAGGTAGTATAATGGAGTATTATTTCGGAGTAGACAAGAGATTGACGGTTGTACTACTAAAGTCCTACGACTGTTCAGGAAAACAAAGTTACTGTTACACCCCCGCCCCCCACCCACCAGACTGAAAAGCAGTAAAAAACAGGTATGGTCAGATAAAGTAGTTGAAAAATATATTTATTTATCCCTAACAAAATAATCTCCCTCACCCACCCTAACCCCAACGATTGTCTCTGAAACGTCCCAAAACGATCCCAACTCCCAAATCCCACCCCCCAAAAGTCTATAAAAAAAGGGCAAGGGACACTCCACTACTGGAGGGTGCTGGTGCTGGTGCATGATGCGGCATGGGCATCATACTCCTTGCGGAGGGTGGCAAGCTCGGAGCGGAGGCCCTTAACCAAGGTCTTATACCTCAGGACCTCCTGCTCCAGGTTGGACATGCGGACTCGTAGGCGGCGTTGGCGTTCCTTGCAGCTCCTGTGGGGGGCAGCTGGTATTTCGGGTGCTTGGCGGTGGCGGTCGGCTTTCTTAGCCCGGCTCGGTCCCGCTGGTTTAGTCACGGAGGAGGATGCAGTGGTCACAGTCGAAGATGTTGCCCCGCTCGACTGCGTGTCCTCCTCCTCCTCCAGGGCCACCAGCCGCCGATACTCGGCGACTGTGGCCTCCAGCCTCCGTTGCCGGGCCAATCTAGCCTGCTCCCTCCTTGCTGTTGATTTGGAAGGAGCAACTATATGAAGAAAGAAAGACATAGTCTGTAACCAATGCTCCTTATTAATAACACAAAGTGATTGAGCCGAAAGTTGGGTCACAGAGTACAAGTAGCAAATTGAAAGCACAGTACATAACTATTGAGGACAGTATCTATGTAACCTCCCACTTCTGCATCCTTGCTCTAACAGTAGTGGTAGTTTAATGAACTAATTCTACGACCACTATGGACTTCCATTACAGTCGACTATGACAGTACACCAGTCTTATTCTTCTTCTTCTCTCTTGTTTAGGGAAATGGGTACGTTATCTTATGCAAGCCGGCAGAATGACATGGACACAGCACAGTGAAGTTGCACCCGAGAAAAAAAGTTGCACACCATGATGATGGAGACAGACTTGCGTTACTGTACCGGTCCAGTACATGCAGGTGGTGAAGCTATTACTTTTCTATTACGGGTGGCACTGAGAATACTCTGTTACAAGGGCTACTGCTTAATTAATTTACCTTTCACCCTACAGTGCAAATGAGTACTAGAAAAGGAAACTGAAGAAGCTAACTAATTTGATTATCTATCACTTCACATGGGACGTATTTAATGACAGATGAGATGACTTTAGGTGCTTTGCTTAATATTGAGTGAACACAGTGATACACCCACACATGAATGACGTACTACAAGTAAACTAAAGTTATTAAGAGAGGTACGGAGTGTCCACCGTAATAACCAGATATATGCTGTGAATGCAAACGCAATACAAAGTACTGCTACTATTCATGGTAGTATTGGACACATTTACAATTTCTTTTCCTTGCCTTCCCTGCACTGGGACGGACGTGCGGGTGCGGTGGTACATGCTCTTCAAGGTAACACTTACTTCACCTGGCGACCATCTACTCTCTCTAGATACACATTTGCTATGTAAGAGTCAGAGAATACCATGCTCCAGGGATCCATTCATTCAAAGTATACGCACACATACAGTTTCTGTTTCACCCACCCAGGCTGCTGTCCTTCCACCCATCCTTGCTTCATCATTGACCCAGCCATGCACCATACCATATTCTTTCCTTCCCAGCCACCTCTGGGTCCAAGCAAACACATATCGTTCTTCTTTGCCAGCCATCATACAAGTTCGCGTCCCACTTACTTACACCCTTCTTTCGCTTTTCGTTCATCCCATCCATCACGTTCGTCTAAGAACTTATTGGGATTCTTCTCACCAAAAACTTCACAGCTAAGTCGAAGTACATTTCGAGGAGGCTACTACCTGGTTGATTTGTAATTGTAATACACCCGTGCAGAAAGCACACTATGCAGTCTTCAATCTCAATAAGTAAGGAATATATAGCTTACCTGTTTCCGCCACCACCGTTTGATCCCCCACAGGAACGGCCACCAGCTCTTCTACCGCCGCATCCTCCCCAGAGGCCTCCGAGTCCAAGTCCAGCACAGCCACCTCCGCGCTGGCCCCGTCACCAGATGTTACACCTACAAAGTACATTTAAGAAAGTTAGAATACACCACTCACTACTATATAATATTTGGTCTAGGAGAAATGTTAAAAAAACAGAATACAATGTAATAATTTGTGACTGTCTACTCCATAGTAAAAATGTCCCATTTTCCAGGGAAGGCTGTTGTCTTGCTGCACTTTTATGCACAACTGATGAATGCTTGCATTTGATTTTTAACACGCACCACTTTTTCTCCTAACAGACAGAAGCTTGACTCCTGAGTCCTAAGAACACGACCAGGATCAAGTTCAAAGTAGGTGAGAGTTCGGCTCGACCACAAGAAATGTGTCCAATTAATCGTCAGCACTAACCACTTTTCCGTTTACAGTTAAATAGTTTTATGACAAAGTAGATTTTAATAAATGTGTTTACTTTTAATAAAGCTTTTACACTTAAATAGACTCTGTGGTTTTTGTTCCTCTAGACTAGAGTGGATGAGCTAAAGGTTTTGGAATTTTTGCAAGCATGAGTGCCTCTGACACTTCTTGACTGTGCTGTGACTCCGTACTACTCTCTTGTCCTGCGTACGATAATCTAGAGATCATTGGGGATCTATAATCGGTGACTTCGGGAGCTGAATGACTCTGCCACACTATCTAGTCAGTAAGGAGACAGTGCATAGAGGTATTGCTGAATATAATGGGAGTCCAATGGAATTGCCAAATGTCCAATCTTAGTTAGCTACACAGACAGACTAATAAGAATAGTCTAGTAATACCACAGGGAGTCATATTCGAGGCAGGATAAGAATTTATATCCAGTCTACAAGAAGATCAAAGACGATTTAGAAAAAATCGAATGAGGAACGCTAGGAAAAAATAGGTACTGTTTAGTAAAATGTAAACTTACTGGGGCCAGCAAAGGAGCCCTCGCCTGCCCGATCCTTGCCTGCATCCTCAGCACCCTCCTCCTGTGTCCTCTTGCCCTTGGGGGGAGCTGATGTACAACATGAAAGAAAGAAAAACCATAAAACATGGATGAGATTTTTCAACCAAATCAAACATTTCAAAAGAACAATAACAACATATTTTGGAAAAATAGCAAATAGATAGACAACTATTCCACGGGATCTATCTCATGTGGTATACTACGTTATTCGTATTGCCTGATTTGCGGAACGTTGACTTAGAAAGTTCCTATGTAACTCAATAAACAGACTACTAAAGAGGTTTGCCTAGGCCTGGCACTGCAGGCAGTAGTGCGCAACACGTGACAGACAAAGTCCATCCTGCTTGCAGATCAGTGAATACTCAAACTATCAATCCACCCGCCACCACCGCCACTATTTCTTCTGATAGCCATGTGACTGTCTAAAGGAAGGACACTGGACTTCAGTCTGTTGGGGCTGATTTATAAGTCCCTTGCGGAAGTTGCGGCTGATTTTCCTCCATTGTTGCGTGCCTTTTCTGACGCAGCGGCAGAACAAAAGACTCGCCATGGTGTTGGTGCGGCGTATATATTAAAAAAAAAAACACATATGGGCATATGGGCGATGCATCACGTTGTAAAGCCCTGCGCCATCAGGGGGCGTTCCGGCGCAAGGGAGGGCGTACCTGCGCAGGAACGAATCCTAAAAGTGGCTGAGGGAAATCTACAAGATGTCAATCAGTCATTTTTATGACAATGATGCATGACTCAAACCCTGCGCGCTTGAAGCCGACGTACGGCTTGATGCAGCATTGGGGAGATAGGGTACCCCAGAGCATTGCTGGAGCTGCGCCATCGTTGGCACGCAACTCCAGCAATGCGCTGCCTTTACGGCACAGATGCGTAAGGCTTCTGTGACGTTTTGGGCCAATGGGTGGTGGTGGCATGGCACACAATTACTGCCGCATCCCTGCTACTTTGCAGGGATGCGCCGGTTATTGAAAATATGACCCTTACTGTCTAGCATTACGCAGTTCTTTTCTTTACAGTACACTGATACATAATTTCTCAGGCCAATGAAATGCTTCTGAACACAACATACAAAACAAAGAAGCATAGTAGCAAGCAAGGCTACTGAGAAGGAGAGCAGTGCACCTGAAAATGAAATGCATAGAAGATTTTGAAATATAATTTACCTCAATGTAATCGGCAGCATTATTGCTCTTGGTAAAGAACAAAGATTTGCAAATAACAGAGCAGGATAAAACAGAGTAGTAAATGTACTACTACTACTACTCACCAAGCCCGGGGACCTCTACGCCGAGCGCGTCCAGCAAGTCCCGCTCCCGGTCCATGACATCGGTCCAGCGGTGGGTGGCCTGGTTATATGTGCGCCGGACCCCAGAGATCTTGTACATGGCCCGGCACACCTTCTCCCACCGCTGGCGGCGCTCCCGGATGCCATAGCCGGTCGAGATCTTGCCGCCTCCCAGGATCGTCTTGGGGAGGCGGCGCTGGACATGGAAGATCAGTGCCGCCACTTCCTCCGCGCTGAAGATCTCCCTCGGGACCACTTGCTCCCCCCTTAAACGCCCGCACGGGAGCCGGGCACGGGGTGCGGGACCCTTCCCCTTCTCAGGGTGCTTCCCGGCTCCCTTTACCATGGTCTGGGCAGAAATAAACTTAAATGATAAAGAAGAAATAGAATAGTGAAGAAGAAAAGAAAAGAGTTTAAAAAAGTAGTTTAAAAGTAAATAAAAGCTGCAGAAAACACAAAAATATAGAGCTAGAAAAATAGAGGGTTAGATAATAAGTAAAATTAGATCAAAAAAACTTCAAACAAGCAAAGGATGGCAGAGATTGAGAGAGGATAGAGAAAGCATGCCCAGAACCATAGCAATGAATGAGAAACAAGATGGCCGCGCCCGTTCACGACCGCGTGGGTAAGTTCGCGCGAGATTTTCCTTGCGAGTACGCGCGAACTTGTACTCGCGAGCAGCACACTTTGCGAGATTACACATAGCGGGCGGAAACGGAATTACGTCACGCCAACAAGATGGCCGCGCCCGTGTACGACCGATAGGGTAACTTGGCAAACGAATAGCTAGAAGCGCCTCTCGAACACGCGCAAGATCACGCGAACATACACGTCGCAACAAAAACAATTTTGTATTCGCACGTATTCGCGGCTTCCGAAATCGATCTCGCACGGATTCGCGCCCCAAATAACGCGCGAAATTGCAAAAAAAACGATTTTAGCTAAAATGAAAGCAATGAGCAGGTGCAAAAGTTCAAACTTAACATTAGTAACATTCAAGGTAGTGCTTCCTGATGGGCCCCTCCAGAGTTTGCAACAATTCTATGACCCTGCTATGACCCAAACAGCAGGCTCATAGAATAGCACCATAAAGGTCCTGTAAAAAAAAAATTTCACTGCAACAAAAAGCAAATTACAGATAAGGAAGGAAGCAGGTGCCAGCCAGACTGGAACTTTCAAAATTACTGACACATTAATGAAACACAAATTAATTGATGGCAGTTGAAGAAGGGCAGGTGTGCTAGCTTTTTTCAACCACCATAATCTACAGTAATAAATAAACCTAATAGGTGCCTGTGAGGATGTACTAGAGGGTGGCATGGGTGTCCCAGAGGGTGGCAGTGGTGAAACAGAGGGTGCTGTGAACCTGTGATGATAAACCAGACGTAGAAACAACATAGTCGCGGCCGTTGCAAGCCGAAAAGTAAGTTCGCAATTGCGAACTTGTCCCAAAATCGGCGCGAACACGCGCCAACACAAAAAACGGAAAAATCCGCAAGTCCGCTAGAGTTCGCGGATCTTCGCGGATTGCGAATCCGTAAATACGCAAGTTCGCGGATTGCCAATCCGCAAAATCCGCCCATGCTTACTGACAGGTCAAGAACAGCCAAGATTGCCTTTCTGGAGATTATCTGACAGAATCAACTACTGCTAGTAAGGCAGATTCAATAATATGGAGGGCTCTAAAGTCAGATTGTGAGGGATCCAAGAGATGATGGTTCCCCAAGTAGGAGGAAAGTTGTTATTTATAAATGCTAAGCAAAGCTAGAAGAGAAATGGGACAGTAGATGGCTGGCTCCTTTGAATCAGCATTCAGCTTTTTAAGATGGGCATAGAATGTGCATATTTCCACTCCTGAGGAATGGCAGCTAGGGTTAATGATAAATTACTTAGTGATGTAATGGTAGCAGTGAAAAGAGTGGATAAAAAGGACAAATATATATGGATGATAGGGATCAGAGAAAGAGCCTGATTTAGCTTTAGCTAACAGATCTAACATCTGAGTTTGAGTGATAGGCTCAAAGCTTTCACGCTGTACTAAAGTGGCTTTGCGGGAAAGGGTTGTAGGGGACAAGTTGGATGGGAGTGTGTCAGTCGTCCAGAAATTCTAATAAATGTTAAAAAATTTTGTTTCAAAATGAGTCGCCAAAGTGGCCATTATGTCTGAGAAGCAGGAATGGCCTTGAATAGTTCATTAGCAGCATTTCCTGCTTGATCAATCCTATCGATAGTATATTGTCTGCTTACTGCAATAATTTGCTATGGTAGGCTCATAATTCAAATTTATATTTGCTTTTATTGACAGCAGATTTCAAAGCCCGCCATCCCCATTCCAATGTTCTACAGTTCCTCTTATCAAGCCTCAGTTTAGCTGAGCACCAGGTGGCATTAAGTCTGATGGTTTAGAGATGTTATGTTTATACTGGGCAACTATGTCTAGTGCTTGGAACATTGCTAAGGCAAAATGGATGTCCTGAGTATTATCTAGATTAGGGGCACAGAAGACAGGATGACTCCAGAGCGACCTACCTCCATGATCTTGATCTCATTCATTCTTTTATTTTTGGTTTTGAAAGAATGACCCTGACTAAAATATGAAAACCGGTGAAGTAATGATCAGTCCATGTTAAAGGGCTTAAGAAAATCCATGTAAATAAGCTTGGAATTAGTTAAAATGAGTATGACCCGCTGATTGTGTCAGCCCAGTAAACTTCTGGAATCAGCCGAGCATTTCAAGATCAGATATAGCAGGAGGAACTTTTGCTGCATGATCATTCCACCAAAAGAAAACTATCCATGCTAGGTGTTTCACTAAAATCTTTCTTAGAGCTGAGGGGATGATATACTAGTGCACCCATCCAGAGATCATCATGGGAGATTTCCAGCTCAAATACATATATCTCTGTACAGTTGGAAAGTAAAGAATCAATGATCTCCTATTTTATGGAGTAGAGGAATTCAATGGCTGCTCCACCTCTTGACATAGATTTCCTATCAAGTCTTAACAACTTATATTTGTCGGGGAAAACAGATCGGATGCAAGGAAGAGCTAAAGGTTGCACCATGTTTCAGTGATAGACCAGAAGTCTGATTTTAAGGAGGTAAGCAAGTCCCATATTTCCATTACATGTTTAGGGATGGACCTTGCATTATAGTACATTCATTTTAGTACAGGGGGTATGTTCAGAGGTTTAGCAGATGAGTCTTTTTTTATCTTCAGTTTTAGGAGTAGGGGTCTATATGTCACACGGCCTGATATAGTAAGAGTTCGGGCCCTATCTCTTGCTGAATGGCAAAGTTCCAGGTGTATCATAACAGTTGAATCCACATTCATAGCATAAAAATGGGCCTTCCAGACACAGAGGAAGCCGTGGGCTCACAATGTAAGCAATTAGTTTTACATTACTTAAGCTGATTGCTGAACTAGTGCTTTGTAGAGGAAAAGCTTACCTCAATGGCCACAGATGCAGGGTTCCTGACACCTGGTGAAGTTTGTGTGTGGATGGGTGCAGACAGGCTAGCATTTGGTGTGCCTTTGGTGCACCTGATGTGTGCATCCAGTGCACGTCAGCGCCAAACTAGCTCTTTATATGGAGCCGGTAGTGAGTAAAAATCCGATAGACTGCTAACTGGCCCAAAATGTGTGCAGGTGCACTCTACACTGAAGCCTTTAGCTCCCTCCGAACAAATGGTGGATCCAGAGTGGACGGGGGCTATAGCAAAGCACATACGTTTAGGGGCCGATTATGATGGCGGACGGACCTGAGTCCGTCCGCCACCATAGAGTAGGAGGGACCGTCCGCAGGGGCAGCGGTGGTCCCTCCATACAGATTAGGATGTGACCGCCAGGGTGGCGGTCACATCCTCTATTTTTAACATTGCGGCGGGTGCAGCTTCAAGCTGCACCCGCCGCAATGTTAAAAATGCATGCACGGCATTTGCGTGCACAAAGCGGCAGGCACCGCGCGGTGCCTGCCGCTTTGTTCACGCAAATCCAGGGGGGTACCATAGGTACCCCCCATGTGCACCCCCCACTCCTCCTTCACCCAGGGGGCCCGCAACGGGCCCCCGAAGTGAAGGTCCGTATGCTTTTCCACAGCGGAAAAGCCGCCGTGGAAAAGCATACTTTTTACTCCATCATAATATGGCTGGCGGTGTCTGACAGACACCGCCAGCCATGTTAATGCTTTTCCGCCGCGGTCGGAATGCGACGCGGCGGAAAAGCGGCGGACAGATTCTAAGACCCACCAGCCATCCTAATTTGGCGGTGGGTCTTTAAAGCATCCGCGGGGTTTTCCCGCATCCTCCGGGCCGGCGGTGGCTTCCGCCGGCCCGGAGGATGCGGGAAATCCGCGATCCTAATGAGCCCCATAGTGTCTAGAGAGCAAGAATGTAATAATCGGTAATGTCCGAAAATCGCCTGTCTCCCAAGCCAAAGAGTAAAGTACAAGAGTGCAAGGTGCAGGAATAAATAAAGTGCTAGATTGCACAGAGCATAACATGGGGGTATTAAAAACAGAAGACATTTAAAAAAATAAACGAGTCAGCTAGATTAAATTATCAACTTACTACACTTGCTTGTCCGCTGCTCATCAGTGGCAGGTTAGCTTTTTTTATGGAGCAGGTAGTGAGTAAAAATCAGTTGGACTGCTAAATGGCCCAACATGGCGGCCGCTGCAATCTACACTGAAGCCAAGGACTGAAACCTTTCGCACAAACTGTAGAACCAGGGCAGACCGGGGAACTAAAGGAAAGCACAGACTAAGTGCATTGAGAGCGCAAATGTAATTACAGGTAATGTCCAAAAATAAATAAACTGCCACATGCATCAAACTAAGCAATTGTCATTCCTTAAGAATGATTATTAAGGAATTGCTATTAAGAAATAGCAATTGCGCATGCATGTAGGTTTTGCTAAAACAATTGCGATTCCTACACATTTCCTAATAGCGACTCGTAAATTGCGATTCGCTGTTAGGGAATGCTTTCCCATTCAAAGTCAAAGTCAAAATACACTTTATTTGGTTTAACAATCTGAAATCATAAAAGCACAATACATTAACCCATTGGCCGCGGCGGTAATTCCGCCGCACCGCTGGGGGGGAGGGGGGCCCGTGTGGCGCGGACATGCTGGTGACGGAACCACTCCGTCACCAGCCACGGGTGGGCTGTGCTAATGATGGAGTGGTTCCGTCACGGCCCTACCCGCCTAATAGAACGCGCCACGTAGGCGTAAAATCAACGCCGAGCAGGCACGGCGGCCGGGCCGTGACGGAACCACTCCGTCATTGGCACAACCCACCCGTGGCTGGTGACGGAGTGGTTCCGTCACCAGCATAGAAGGGGTTAAAAACAAGTATGCATCAGTTCATATATGTAAAGTTTAACAGTACATTAAAATCAACATCGATTATAATTTAGTTGAAAAGCTAATCAGCGTGCACAGCCATGTCATATGAAAAAGCCACATACAGTTAAGAAAAGGAGGGGCCTTGCATTGTTTTCCTGTATCTAACCACCCCTTTCAGATTTTTGGCTATGTGGACCATAAACATTGCGTCATATAGAAATTGTAACTTTATGAACGCAGGACGACATTGTCTCAAGCCTTGCACTTTTAAAATAGGTAGAATCCATCTTTTCCTGATTAAGATATAAAACTTACAGAAAAAAAAATTATGAATTGTAGACTGTGCAGAAATATTGTCACAAGGGCTAGGGCATAGAGAGTGTGACCAGTCATTTATCTTAGCGGATGTGACCATGTTGTGAAATTTGCCTAAACGAAGGCAAGTCAATAGCAGCCTGTCATAGGTTCCTGGTGTTTTTATTATGTAGGGTTTTCTCCCCGGTTGCGTCAAGAGCAATTGATTTGCTCTGACAGATGGTTTCATGATATTAGAGGCTGGTGGGATTAACAAAGTACTCGGGGCAGCCTAAGTCATTAATGACATTTTTTAACATAAGCAAGCCAAGGAATACAATGTACCTGTTGCATGTTCAGACAGTCGTTTATCACGTCCCGATGAAGACCGGTTGCAGTACCAGTCCAGACTTTATGCCATAATAAGATCGGCTGGATTTTAATTAGGCCGGACAGGTATGTCAGTCCCAATTCGGTGTGACAAATATACGTGGCTGTACTCTTCGGAAGAGCTAGAAGATATTTTGTAAATTGTCAACAAGTCGTTAACAGGACGCTTTCCTAGCTTCCTGGCGAAGTTTATCAAAGGACCGATGGCTTTGGCAAATAATATTTTCTAGAATTAATGGCTTTGACCCATGATCCCCTTCTTTCAAAAACGATTTCTAAATATGAGAAATAATTAGCAAATTATAAGTTTTTTTTTGTTTATGAAGGTGTCAAGGCATTTAACAATGGGCTTACTACATTTCATGGTAAATATTTTGGAGATGTTTACATTAAGTTCAAGAATTGACATATAGGATACAAAGCTCAAGACGATTTTCTGCAGGCCAATTGGTGTACGGGATAGCACAACAGCATCATTAGCATATAACAATGCTCCGATTGGCCATTTGTCAATACTAGATATGTCCTGACATTCCCTCGTTAAGGTGACGCCTAAGCTATTTATGTAGAGGGTGAAGAGAAGGGAGGCTAGTACACACCCCTGCCTTACCCCCTTCCTAAAAGGGAAAGTGTCACTCAATTCACCAGTTTTCCCATAGCGGACCTTTGCCCGAGCATCTAGGTAAGACTGTCTTAAAAAATCAAAAAGTGGCATTTCCACCCACATGTACTCTAATATATTCCACAGTTTCTGATGATTAACACAATCAAATGGCGAACTCAAATCAACAAAACACAGGTAAAGTCTCCCCTGTTTACCCAATGCATATTTTCTCATTAGAAGACATAGGTTTAGGCTCTGTTCCACTGTGCCTAAACCTTGGCGGAAACCATACTGTGGCTCCGAGATTCCGCCAGTGTTCTTTGCCTACCACTAGAATCTATTTAAAATAACACGCCCGACCACTCTCACAAGGGAGTCCAAAAGCAATATAGGTCTGTAGCAGGCCGGGTCATTACGATCACCTTTCTTGTAGATAGGAACAAGAATGGACTCCATCCAGGTCGGAGTGAATCCTTGAGTGCAACAAGCCCTTAAGACCAAAGTTAGAAGGGGGCCACACAGCGAGGTTCAGGATTTATATAGATCCACTGGTATGCTGTCTGGTTCCTGGCTTTTCCTCTCATGTTCGCGTTTAATGGCTAGAATCACCACATCCACATTGAAATCGATGCCAATTGGGAGATAACTTGAGGCCTGTGCTAAAATCCTCCCCATGAGGGATATCTACATTAGGACAATATAGGCTGGAAAAGTGGTCTCCCATTGGTCCTCCCCGATCGTGATTTCAATACTGGGTGAATTTTATGGGGCCAAGAACCGGGCGTTCACGGCCTTCCAAAAGCCTTTTATGTCTTTTGTGTCTGATGCTTGCTTGAGGGCCTGCCACAGTTCAGTTCTTAAGGCCTCTTTTTGCTCCTTAAGCGATGTCTGCCCGCTACACTAGCCATTTTTATAGCTTCCTGATCCCTCATGGGCTTTTGTAGGGCGGTTTTCAGAGCTGCATGCACTTTTCTACATTTAGAATCAAACCAGCCCGACTTACTATTAGGGTTTTTTTTCGTTTCTGAAAGCAATTTACTTTGTACGCCTGTGATGTTTTTCGGAAGGAATTAAAAATATCAGAATATGCTGCAGTTTCATCAAGTCAGATGAAAAGTCTGTTTTACAACAGCTTAAAAGTGACTTAGTTAGCTGTAGGGAATCAACACCTACCCATTTAATTGGATAACCATTAGATCTGTTGATGGCAATATCTTGTACGGGTTGGATGACCATGTTTTTTTTAGATAACACTTTGGCCAACAGATCTAAGGTAACACTAATGGGAAAGTGATCACTAAAAGCAACAGAGTGAGTTTTGAAGTTATGTACTCATCTGCATGTCTGTTTAATATTAATAGGTAATCTATGGTTGAACACAACCCACGGCCGTTAAATGTGCTGCTAAACGCTATGGGTGGTGAACAGAGGTCATTGGCAAATCCCAAGTCTATGGAGTATTTAATCAGGTTTGTTTGATCCCCAAGGAGGGAGTGTGAGAGATGAAGAATGTCTTTCTTGCCATCTTTTATTGAACCACAATTGCCCCCTGCAAGGGCATATGTTAAAGTCCCCTCCCCAGATTATACAGAGGTCCTTGTTTGTTTTCTTTTGAGTGTTATCCAGGTCCCTCTGTAGGTGCCTCAAAACTCACTCCATTTGTTGGGATGTTAATATAGAAGTTTAATAGGACAATGCAATGGTAATTGTAAATAGATATGTTTAGGACCTAGTAGTAGGTGTTAGATACCACGAGGGCTACCTTTGTTACATTCAGCCTATATGAAAGGTAGGTGCAAAAGCCACCCTTTTTTCTCCCATGGCTGGAGGGTACGGCCGGTGTAAAAAATGTTTTAAACCGATTGATGTGTTGTGTAGCGTCTACCCAGGTTTCTTGGAGTCATAATATGTTGTAGTTATTTATACAATCAAGCCAGGCAGGGTTAGAACGTTTTGTAGTTAAACCCGCCACATTCCAGGAGAGGATATTTGTTAGGCTAGACCTACATTCAGCCTGGGTGTCACTCTTGTTCAGTGCGTAATCGACATTAGCAATTTTAGGGTGGTGGACACGACTATTTATTGGGTATTGATAAGGGGTGCTTAAGAGTGTCAAGTGTGATCTATTCTCATTGTTACACTATATGGGGATATCACCTGCCGCTTCACACTCAAACTGAGTGTCGTCTAGTGGCACCAAAGAGTGATGGCTGGAACCATCAAATAAAGCATCTACAAAACATTGATCATTATGAGCAAGATACTTAGACTCGATGGCGTTCGATTTTGGACCACAAGGTTGATTTGCGCCAATCCAGCAATGCCCTACATATCTATGTATGAAAGTGAGTCAATCTATGTCTTCCAGAGATGGGAGTATATCAAATATTTTATGTAAGGGTAGACTAAACTGATAAGTATTAGGATTTGTAGGTCTCTGCTGTAAGGAGTAATGAATGTGATTAATTGGGGAGTATTTGACACATGGTCGCTACCGAGTCTGCATAGGATTTCGCGTGTCATTCTTGGCATTCTAAAAGTAAGAACTGTGCAGTCACTGGGAAGAGTTTTGTCCATTGTTCCTACCCATCCAACTCTTCTCCCCATCTTAAACTCACCAAACAGGGTCTCTGTTAGCCCGGTTTTTGTCCTGAGCCATCAGAGAACCTTGTTTCTCAGTAGTTCCCATATTTCCTTTACCAGGGAAGTGGAGTGTGGTAGATTCACTATTATTATGGTATATGGAGTGGCCTCGGGCAGCAGATTCAGTCTCAACTCCTCCATATCCATAAGAGCTGCACTGGGGATAGGCGGTGGCCGAGTTACTCTAGACTTGTTCAGGACTAAGTCATCGCTATGGTTTGTGTTACTTATACTCTTGTGTCCTGCAAATGCTTTGGCTGAGGTTTGTGAGATGACAACCTGGGTAAGAGGAGCTACCTCGCCATCATCCAGTACGGGCTTTGAAAATTTACTCAAGGCATTAATGGGGCATGCACCATGGCGTATTCTTAACAAGCCCTCAATAGCAGTTACCCTGGCCAGTAGATTCTCTAAGGGGGCTGTCACTGTTTTATGAAGGGTGTCTAAACCCAAACCCTCCCCTGCAATAGCAGCAATCTGAGGAGTCTCATTTTGACCGTTCATTTTATTCATTGCCAAGTTTTCTAGGCATCCCCAAAGTAAGGCAAAATTATTATCTATCGATTCTATAAGGCATTCGAGAACCATACCCAAAGCAGACTCCCGATCAGTGTCAGAAGCAGCACCCCCAAGTATACTATATGTTGGTGAAGGAGAAGCAATGTCGGTCTGAGTACTGATAGAACAGGCTCATATCACTTCATGGTTAACAAACACAGACCCTTTTGGTTGTCTTTGTTATTGGGCGCCCACGCCCTTTCTACGCTTAACTGGTGGGTCTCTCATCTTGTCCTTACTATGAGGTTTAGTGGTCCTTGTGTCCTTGTGGCTATACTTGACCCAGTTAAAATGCCCTTAGAGGAAGCTTCCAAATCAAGTGTGGAAGAGGACTGAGACTTACCTTGCGAGGTAGGGGATGCGCAAGTTTGGGGGATGCCACCCAGGGTAATAGTACCTAATGAGGAACTTCTCTGCAAGGATAGAGGTTCTAGTGAGAGTCGCCTCTCCGTCAGTTCAATCTCTTGACTAAGCATATATTTGGATCTGACTATAAATGCGTCCAAGACTCCCGCTACACCTTTATGTTTGCTCATTGTAATAACAGATGACTGAGATGAGTGCCTCCCTGAACACAAGTATTAATAAACAATGGGGTGTAATGCAGCACAATACCCAGGAATTGTAGAACCAGAGTCTGATATCCCGAAGTTGGGGCGGGGGGGCAGCCCAGCCTCCGCCGGCTCTGACAGGCATGGACGGTCCCACCCTTGCACGGACTTTGTGTCCCAGTGCGCGTCCCATGCCGTTGGCTGGCATGCACTTTTTAAAGTGCGTCCTTGCATTGTGCAGGCTTGAGGTTGAAGTCCTTGGGAGCCCTAGACAATGGGCATGGAACCAGCAGCAGAAGTCTACAGTGCGCCGCGGGCCGGCGTTCACTTTTTATAGCGCATCCTCGCACTGTAAAGGCTGGAGGTTGAAGTCCTTGGGAGCCCTAGATAACGGGCGTGGAACCAGTGGCAGACGTTTACAGTGCTCCGTGGGCCAGCGTTTACTTTTTATAGTGTGTCCTCACGCTGTGCAGGCAGTAGGTTGAAGTTTGTGGAAGCCCTAGAAAATGGGTGTGGAACCAGCGGCAGAAGATTACAGTGCGCCGGGGCCGGCATTCACTTTTTATATCGTGTCCTCGCGCTGTGCAGGATGGAGTTTGAAGTCCTTGGGAGCCCTAGACAACGGACATGGAACCAGCATAAAAAAACACAGAAGTTCACTGCGTCTCTAATGAGCACTTCAGAGAGCCTTTGTGCCTAGAGGCCCATACAAATGAATGGGAAACCATTCGCAATTTGCGATGACCAAATAGGTAATTGCAAATTGCAAATGCAATTTCAAGGGTGCCAAGGGGCCTGAAGGCCACCCTGAGGCATCCCCAAAATTGGCATGTGAGCACATGTGGCACAAACACATGTCCTAAGGGCATGTGTGTGCGCCACATGGGTCTTTGAAAAATGCAATTTTGTGCATTTTCCTAAGAAAGCACAAATTACCATCAACTTGAAATTGTTGGTAAGTTGCAATTCCTTAATGCAAAGTCGCATTCTGAGAATTGTTCTTGCATTGCATTTAGGGAATCAAAAATTTAGCAATTACCTATTTTGCGAATTTGCTTTGGGCTTGATGCATCCCAAAAGGCTAATCACTGGTTGCAAAGGGGCAGATTCTGCGAATTGGCCCCTTTGCGACCAGTAATTACTAGAGTAAATTATCAACTTGCTAGACCTACCTGTATCATTATTGACAGAAACTGGACATAACTGTACAAGTTACATCCTCACTGCATGGTGTCTCCACACCCTGAAGAAGATTTTCAAATGGCTGCCAGGCAACCCCAGGACTACCTCATTCAGACAATCATCACTAGACAGCTGGAATGCATCTCACTCTTCAACACTATCTACGCCGGTTTCACCAAACAACTTACCAGAAGACTAATACGCATCTGGAACTCAGCAGCCAGACTCATCCTCAACGTCCCACGCAGAACTCTCATCATACCACAACTCAGGGAGCCCCACTAGCTCTCAATATACAAACACGCTCAGTTCAAAGTCCTCACTCACAAGTTCAAGACTCTATACATCTTAGGCGTCACCCACCTGAAGAGCCACATCTCCTTCCATCAACCTACCAGACACATATGCTCTAAAGGACTCACACACATTGCACACAAACACAGATTCAGATCCAGAGGGCATGCCCTCTCCTATATTGCCCCAAAAGTGTAAATCAACCTCCTCCTGCCGAAATCAGAGCCTCCTCCTCCTCCCTTTTTGATCTCCACAAGAAGCGGATGGCCTAGCCATTAAATGTACCACCCTGCTCCAGTCAAGGCTCGACACATGCATCCGCTCAATGCCAGGAAACCCTTGCAGGTGATAATGCGCTTTAAAAATACACATAACATAATGTGAAGACTGAAATCATATTTTATATTCAACCCATTCACATATAAATTGTTTAAATGATATATCCATGCATTTTCTTGGTGCAAAGGCCATTTTGTACCACACAACTCTTTTTTAGATTCCCTACGCACTCCTCTGCTAAAAACGGTAATTACCTTTCATTGGGTTTCTTTTCTAGATATTGTCACACTACACTTGATTTTACATTCGCAAATTAAATATTGTTCCACTGTTCTGTAAGGTAGATCATAATTTTCTCTCTGTCTTCCATTTGATAGGCTTTGCAAAATGTGATTCTGCCCTCTGCACATACATATTGAAAGGTCCATTTGGTGATCCAGCTGATCGCTGCATTGCTCTTATTAACGTTATGTCACTTTCACATATTCACTGTTGAACTGGTATGCATGGCAGTCTATCAACATCAAATAGGTATTGTCTTTAAAGAACTCATCACCAAAGGCCTGAAGTATCAACATTTCATGCAAAACAATGTAGCAAGGCAAGTTGCTGCACTGTGTTAAAGGGAGAGGGGAGAAATGCATCATATTTACTAATTTATGGCATCCTTGTGCCATGGTGCAAGGGTGCCGGCATTGCAGGTACGATTGTTTTTGTGCAGGAAGGGGCACGTACATGCACAAAAAAGTCCTCTGAGACTTTTACCTCTTTCTAAGTGAGGTGCAGAATGCAACACACTTAGAAAAAGGAAACCACAAGGAGAAATAAACATATTTCTTCTACATGCTTCTCCAATGGGAAGGAGTAGAAATCTGACACATTTTGAGGTTTACCAGTCTTGGTAAATCTGGGAATGAGCCAGCATTCATGGGTGAATGAGCAGGCACACCCATGCTCCACCCATCGAATATCTTCCCAGGGCAGAGTAATACATGGCAGAGACTTGCACTGATTTGTGTTGCACCAGATTTACCTACTTACGTTGCATGGTAAATTTTATTTAAGTATTGTGATGCCCATGCTCAACACAAGGGCAACACAATACAATAATAAATCTGGCCCTAAGCCACTAGGCTCATTCTAAGAATTAAAACATTTGAACTGAATCTCACCAGCCCCCATATAACACCAAACATTTGCTTCTTACTATTCCTTAAGGCCTCACATAAGTATGATGTTTCCAAATTGTTTCTCCTTTGATAATAACTATGATAATCCTGACTTCCCAGTGCCATGTTGTACTGACTCCAGGCCAAATAGAAACAGTTTAGTGAACGTCCCTCTGCTCTCAAAGCTCCTGTCTTTGAAGCTAATTTCTTTCAAATGAAATAGACTTCTGGAAATTATACGAATAACTGAAAGCCTACAATTGGCATCAAGCTATTGGACTTCTGTAATATTTATTTTTCCTCTGTCTTCCATTTAAAATAATTGGTCTAACCTGTCCTTTGTCTGTATTAATATTTAGCAAAACACATAAATCAAATAAAGATAGTGGAACACAAATATAATCAAATCAAATCAAAAATAGCTTTATTCGATTTAAATTAATAAATCATAAAAGCACAATGCATTAAAAATATATGCATAATATCATATGTGCACATTAGCGAACCATTTAAAATAACTTCAGTTGAGATAAGAGCTGCAGCATCATTTCATACACATTCGTTAACACACAAGAACTCATAAATAAAATAATTTCGCAATAAAGAAGGAAGATACATTCCATTGTTTTTCTACATCTAACCCCCCCTTTCATGTGTTTAGCTAAACAATAAGTAAAATGTTTCATCATTTAAAGTTGCAATTAAAAAAACACGGGCGGGATTGTCTCAAACCTAACTCTTTTAAGATAGGCTAGATCCATCTTTTCCATAATAGTGTATAACATTTGCAAAAAAGCATAGTGTGAATGGTAGTCTGTGTGGATATTTTGTTGCATGGGTAGAGGTATAAAGGCCATGACCAATCATTCTTATTTGGGAATGTGACCATTTTTAAAAAAGTTGCCTTACTGAAGGCGTGTTAGTAACATCCTGTCATAACTCCCCTTCACATTTAGTGGACATAGGGCCCGATGTAGGTCGGTCGGTAACGGCCGAAAATCGGTATTTTCGGCCGTTACCGACCGGTATTTGAGCTTTGGTATGTAGGGACACATATTTTACAGAATCGGTAAATTTACCGATCGGTAAATTGACCAATTCTGTAAAATACCGATTCGGTATTTCTACCGATTAGGTAAATTTGGTATGTAGGTGGGACTCTTCTGAGTCTCACAAGCCTTACCGATTCGGTATTTTAGCATCAAATTCAATTTGATGTTAAAATACCGATTCAGGTGTGCATGCACATGTGTGCATGCACACCTGTGCCATATGACAGGCAGACCTGCCCTTAGGGCAGGTATGCCTGCCACATGGCCCCCAAACCTTTTTTGAGGGTGCTAGAGGGTGTCAAAGTGACACCCCCTGCACCCTTGTCAAAATCGGTATTTACCGATTCGGTAAATACCGACCGGTAATGCCCCATTCATTCCTATGAGCTTCAAAGCCCATAGGAATGAATGGAGCATTACCGGTCGGTATTTACCGAATCGGTAAATACATATATTTACCGATTCGGTAAATGGAACATCTGGATGTTCCTACATACCCCCCCTTCTTATTTACCGATTCTTAATTACCGAATCGGTAAAATTCGGTAATTAAAAATCGGTAAATAAGTCCTACCTACATCGGGCCAACAGTTGTGTTTCAGGTTGTATCAATAACATTTGATTCTCTCTAACAGACAGTTTGCTGATGTTATGGGAAAGTCTAGCAGTCCCCAAGAAGTTCATACAAGCAATCTTTAAAACATTCCTTGGGATTGTTGTGATGCTATCTGGGTTGGAGGAGTGTTCAGGGCAACCCAAGTCAGTCACAAAGTTTTCAACGTAGTTGAGCCATGGGATACAAGATACCCGCTGCAGTTTCAGGCAATCATTTATCACATCAGTATTAAGGCCAGTTGCTTTGCTCACCCATATATTGTTCCATAGTAGGACCGGCTGGATTTTAATTTGGCCCGATAAGTATTGCATTCCCAGTTTAGCATGATAAATGTACGTGGGCGTACTATTCTTGGCTGCTGAAAGATGTCTTATAAACTCCTTCAGAAAAAGCTGCAGCAATTTTGCATTTGCATGTCCCCAAATTTCGGCTCCGTACATAGCTGTTGAAATGCATTTAACGTGGTAAATTGTTAACAATTCACCGACAGGTTGCTTTCCTAGATTTCTTGCAAAGTTTACCAGAGCTCCAGTGGCATTAGCAAATAACAATTTTCTCGATGTGAAAGCATTTGCTCATGAGCCCCTTTATTCAAAAACAATTCCCAAGTATGAAAAATAACTAGCAAATTCACGTTTTTTTGTTGATAAAAATATCCCGACACTTCACGCTAGACTTGACACATTTCATGACAATTTTTTTTGTGATATTTACAATAAGATCTAGACTTGACATATAAATTACAAAACTCAATACAACTTTTTGCAGACCTATTTGCGAGAGGGATAACAGAACGGCATTGTCCGCATGTAGCAATGCTCCAATTGGCCGATTGCCAATTCAGGGTAGGTCCTGGCATTCCCTTGATAGTGTTGCACCTAGACTTTAAAAGGAATGTAAAAAGGAAGGGGGCTAGCACACACCCCTATCTTACCCCCTTTCTAACAGAGAAATTTGAGCTAAGCTCGCCTGCACTTCCATAGCAGACGCTTGCTTGTGCGTCTTGGTTCAACTGCCATAAAAAATTGATCAGTGGAATTTCCACACCCATGATTCTAAAATGCTCCAGAGTTTCCGGTGACTGACACAATCAAAAGCCGAGCTCAAGTCGACAAAACATAGAAAGAGGTTTCCACGTTTGGCTTGTATGTATTTACCCCTTATAAGGCTTAGGTTTAGGCCCTGTTCCACAGTACCTAGTTCTTGACGGAATCCATACTGTAGTTCCGTAATTACTCCCAAGTACTCGGCCCACATCTGCAATCTATTATTAAGATGTATTCAATAGGGCCTCTGATGAGGGAAGCATTGTTGGACTCCATTGAAGTATAGCAAAAGAAAGCAATTTTGCAGTATGGTTTAGCATTTACATGGTTTTAATATATTAACTAATCTTGAGCAGCAGTTTGCCATTCCTTTTTTTAAATGTTGTTTGTCAAAGGGGACAATCATTAGACATTTAACATTTAGCATTTTAGCAATACAATGACATTACATATTAGTCACGTAGTTACTATACATACAATAAATAGTTCAAACAATGTACTCACTCAAAGCTCCTAATCAAAAGCCCTTCAGTAACAGAATGTATTAAGAAAAAATATAAATAAAAAATAAAAAGTGAGTATTCAGTCTCACATCCTGTCCTAATAGTCCTGGGTAAGTCTGTTCCATATGCAGTCACATTTCTTTATGGAGCAGATTCCTCTTGTTCTGTCCAGAGCCATTTCCCTTTCATAGGTTTCTTTCATATTTGCACACCATTCTGCTGCTCTTGGGGGCTTTGGAGAAATCTATGCTCTTGCTATACAGAGTCGAGCAACAACAAGAATAATACAGAAAAGGGATCTCAAGCCAGAATTAGCTTCCGTCTTATAGCCTAACATAATCTCTTTTTTCTGTCAGAAGAGGATCCATACTTAAGCAAATCCTTTTAATCTGTTTCGTTTTATTCCAGAATGTCCCCAGCTTAGGGCAATTAGCGAACATTTGTACTATATTTGCAGCTACCAACCCAAATTTTGGGCATGTACTCCTATCGCCCCCCATATGTACCCTCTTTCTGAGCCCAGTTTGCTATCCTATCTGGACTATAATATAGCATACAGACCATCCAAACTTGTTGTAGGTTTAAGCTAATGGAATGTACTGACCCATCCACTGTTTCTAGTTCAGTGTTTACTCCATGGGGGTGATGTCAAAGCCCAGAAAATTGCTCCATTTTAATGCCAGTTTCTGGCTGCCACCTGTTCTGAGCTGACAGAAGTGCTGATACATGACACTTATTAATGAGTTCTGAGATACGCCACGCAGACATACCAGTAGATCAGAGAACTGTAGGGTCTTTATCCCTTGCCGCCTTAGGAAATAATCCCTGATCTGTAGGTGCTTTTAAAATAATTGACGCAGGAGTTCAAAAGAAGTTTGTAGGTTTTTGAATGTTCAGAAGGCATTTAGATCATATAAATGCCCAAGCCGATCGACCCCATAGCTGGTCCATAGTCCACCAACTGAGTCCTGAAATATTTTCGGAAGCATCGGGTGACCGCACAGAGGAAGACTTGTGTGAATTAGAGATGGGTAACACTTAGCTAAGATTTCCCGCCATATATAAGCAATATCCCAAATGATCTTAAAACAAACTCTTTTAAAGTAGTTGGGATCATTGATTCTGTATAGGAACATTCTGCTGTCATATCTGAGTGCAAGGTAGTAACTAAAGGTTTCGATTCTCAGTCGACAGATGGCTACGAAGATGGCCCACAAACGCCTCCCAATAGTCAATTTAAAATCCGGCAGTTGTAGTCCCCAATATTTATAGGGGAGCTTAATAAATCGTATTGCCCAGCGTACTTGCTTATACCCCCAAATAAAGCTACTTATCACCCCTTCCAATTTCTTAAAAAAAGAATAAGGGACATGTAAAGAAATAGTGCCAAACAAATACATACATTTTGGTTATAATTTAATTTTAATAATGTTGCATCTTCCTATTATACTGATTGGTAATGTATGCCAGCTCTTAAGACTTTTAATGACAGATTGCAGCAGCAGATCGTAATTTTATCTCAATCCATGCTCGGTCTGCGGGGACCCGCAAATAGGTAGCTAACTAACACACCCCTAGGATCGGCCTATCAAAGTAAAAATTAAGAAGCACTTGTATCTTGTTGTGTTCAGCTTGTATCCAGAGAAAGTGCCACATTTGTCAGCTTGAAGTTTGATAAAATCGACTACAATTGCCGGGCCTGAGGAAAAAAAGCGATATCGTCTGCGTAAGCAGTAACTTTTAGCTCGCATAACCATGATCTCATTGGCGATATGTGTATATTAGAGAATAATGATCGTATAAGTGGCTCAATGTATAATGCAAATAGTAGCGGGGAAAGGGGATCACCCCTGGTGAGTGTCGCAATATATCTGGAATGGAGTAGATTATAAGCTTTTGTAGAGCAAGTTAGCTTCTTGTTTATTATATAAAGCATGTATCCATTTGCAATATCAACCACACAGACCATGAGTTGAAATTGTTGCCCACAGATAACCCCACACAACTCGGTTAAATGCCTTTTCGGTATCCAATAATACCATCTGCATATTAAATGCTGATTCCCTTGCTATGTCAAAAGCTACTATTGCAGTGTTGACATGGGCTGTGGTGTCTCTACCCAGTATAAAACTGTGTTGCTGGCTTGAGACTAATCCTGGCATCCCAAGCTATTTAGTAGCCTCATATTTTCATTGATTTAAAGCCTGCTTAGCCTCAATGTCAGTGTTAATGATCTGAGAGCGACTGTCCTTGATGACCTTTAAGCATGCTGGCTCCTGCAGAAACACATGCACACCAACTGCCTTTAGAGGATCATAGTGCTGGTGCATCTTCCAGCGCTTATCCATAGTGTTTTTACACACGTCAGACCTCAGGAAGATGGATTCTACCAATATGGGAGTAGCGGGTTCAGCTTTATTAGATATGGCCTGTCGCAGGTGAAAATTACCACTATAACTAAGCATTGGGCAAGGGTACCATGAGTTTGTTCTATCTGCTTAGTTTAGAAAAGATTAGTAGCTAATGAGCCAGCTGTACGTGAGAGTCCCAGTCCCAGATTGCTATCTCCAGAAATGCCTTTTGAAATAGCTGTACAATAAATGCTTGAGGTTTAGATCCTTCCTTCCCTGTGAGTACCCCAAACAGTGTTGTTATTGGCGATCTTCCAAGTCTTCGACTTCCCCCAGGAATGTTAGTGGACTGTAATGAGTTTTAATTGTTCAGGCCATGGACACCGTGGTCTCCTCAGTGTCTGCAACACACTGCTATAAGTCTTCTATATCACAAGTAAGTGATGCCACTTTGCTAGTCACTTTTGATAGTGTTTGTTGAATTGAGAGATTATCCACTCTGACTTGCGCATAATGCTCCTGCACCTCTGATCTTTGGCCCTGCAGAGCCTAAAGGATTAAGGAAAGTGAAAATTATTTTATGTTGGGGGTACCACTCGGAGGAGTGGTTTCTGCTGTTGCTAAAGGAGAGGAGCTGGGTGAATGCAGGCTTCCCGAAGCATTGGGACCATTTGTTAGACAATCCAAGGGGTCTTGTGTCTCTGCGCTAGCAATAGATTTGAAGTCTAAACTGGATCCACCCCAAAGTCCCGGGTTCGATAGCCTTAACTTCTCCCTTGAAAGTGACCCATTTGCGTGGAGAACTTCCATTGGGTCCCCCCTTTGAGCGTACGGAGTTGACACTGTTATATCACTGGCTACCCAGGCAGTCAATAGTATTTTTAAAACCTTTGGCAGTTTTAGCTTTATGTTTCTTCTTCCTGAGTGAGAGACTCATTGCAAAATGTACACCCTCTGGGGTATTTGTGAGGTCCGGGAGAGTGCTTGCTACATTTGGTAGCAAGGTAGAGATGGCACATGTTATTTAACCCTGGGCGTAGTAGGCGTAGTGGGTCTACGCAAAGCTACGCGAAGTGGACCAGAAACTACGTCCACCTACATACTTCGCGTAGCCCCACTATGCGCCACCCGCCTCCCTCCCGCCCTCGCTAAATACTGCCCGCGAATGCGCATTTCTCGTGAGAAATGTGCATGCGCGGGTGGCCGCGCATGCGCATTAGTATCCAACATGGCAGCGCGGTTACCAGAGGGAGCCCCGGAGATGCAGCCGACAAGGTAAGTGGTGTTTATTCTTTTTAAAAGCATTATTTAAGTATTTAAGGAGGGCGGGAGGGAGGCGGGTGGCAGGCAACTTCGCTACGCCCACGGAGTGGGCGTAGTGTGGCCTGCTCCGCCTACTTTGCAAAATGCAAAGTAGGCAGCACTACGTACACTCCATGGGCGTAGCGTAGCACTACACACAGGGTTAGTCTTTTATAGCTTACACACTTTAATCAATGACATTTTACCTGTACCAGCTACATACTTCATTCAAAAACTTATGTTTATATTTAATACAAATCCAGCCTAATGGTGGTAGATTTTTATTAAATATATTGGAAATGTAACTTTTAGAAAGTTACCTTTACCCTGTGGGACACTGCTGGAGACTAACTTCCATCAGCTCTCCAACAAATGTAACTGCATTGAATGTGGCATGAAAGCTGCTCCCAGAGCAGGTACAATGGCCTGGGTATGGAGAGGTGTTTTTATTCCTCTTGTAGGAAGACAAAATAGGGTGAGCCCAGAAACCTAGTAAACCTGAAAGGGGCTCTACCCTTTCACAAGTAAATAGAAGGAAAGACTTGGAGAAAGAATGTTTTTATTCCCTTAGTTAGGTTGACACCAAACTCAATAGATGTGAAGTTAACCACAGAACTGAGTGACTGAGCATTTTCCTGGCTACACCTCTCCAAAAGGGAAGAGGGATTTCCTTATCTTTGATGTTTACGGTGTTTGCAATAGTGCAAACAGGAACCGCTGTAACAATAGTAGGACTGCCCATGGGATTTTTTATCTAATTGATTAGGAAAAAGCCAGGTATTACCCCCGCCCACTAACTGGTGCCATGTATATATGTGGCCATCCAAAGCACCATGCTCAGAAAATTTCAGGATCTGTAGATGATCAGCAGAGGACTGGACCTGCTGTTTGTGACCTGACTGGATGTGTTTCCTCTCACTCTGCTTCAACCCATGACAAAGGAATTGGCTCCAAGGATCAGTTAGCTGACCTTCTGTATTGGTACAGGGACAAAACAAGCTATAAGAGATGTTTTCCCTTTGGAGCCTAATTGACTTGTGCCAACTGAACCTTGGCTCGACTTTGGGGTAGGCCTCTGCGTGACACAGTGAAAGTCACTAAGCGCCTTCCCCTAAGGTCCTGTAGGAATTAGGATTGCACTCCTATGGTTGTGGGGTACCAGAAGAAAGTTTGGAAACTTTAGGAAACTTTTCTCCCAGAGCGCCAGCAAGACCCACCAAGAAAGATATCTGAACTGCAGTTCCACGGTGTTGGATTCAATTTCAGCTTCATGCCCTGCTCAGATCTCTGCACCTCCAAACAAGTGACAAGGTCTCATTCTGCTTTGAGACTTACAATATTTTCTGCTAGAATTCTCTAAAGCTACAGTATGCCAAACTTCATTTCCATGTCATGAGGGCACAGTGAAAACTTCCTTCAGAGACATTTTCATGGTGCACCATGAGCACGAAGCTTCAATATTGGTACTTCAGGAGTTCCATGGTCCCTCATGTGAGTACTGCAGTGCCCACAGCACATATAATGGTGGCAACACCAATCTTCTCTAGGTTGCGGCCAGCCAATCAGATCTCTCAGTATCACAGTATCAGAGGAGCAGTACCAATCCTGGGGGTCCTAAGGTACCAAAATAGCAGACAAGAGAAAAAAACTCTCTCAGCCAATAAGAAGGCCCAATTTTGTAATTTTATAGTACCACTGAACACATGGAGGACTCTCACAGGATCAACCATCCTAATATATCCAGTAAGCATCTCTTTGAATGCAAATTTCTCAAAAACAGCTGAATGGATTTGCATCTAATGAAGAAAAGCCTATTTTCTGTGAATAGTTTGGTATGATGCCGTTAAAACACTTTTTCTGTACCAGCGGCAGAAGTTTCCTTTGGGCATTTACATGGTAAAACAATGTTTTGGAACCCTGCCTTTTCTTGGCACCTGATTGATGGATCTTCCTGAAACTTTCAAGGAAAGATCTGTGGTCTATGAATATTTAATTCAATTTTATTTGTTGATTTATTTTCATTTTCAGGACACAGGGACCGAGTACCTGAGCCCTAAAATGGCAGCCAATCACAGCCCTTGGTCTCAGTGGACTGGTCCATGTCTAAGTGTGGGGGAAATTTGCGAATTCGCGGACCGCTAATTCGCTTTCGCGTGAATTTGCGGTCCGTAAAATCCGTGAATTTGTGCGACTTTGCATATTTTTTTATTTTTGTGTGTTCGCGGGGCGCTTTGCATGTTCGCGGGTTTTTTTTTCCAGTACGGCGACCACGAAGATACCCATGCAGTCGTACATGGGCGCGGCCATCTTGTTTACAGTGTTCGCGTTACGTATTTCCGTTTCCGGGCACCAGTTGCATGCTCGCGTTGTGCATTTCCTACGTGCGGGCCGCAATTGCGTGTTCGCGTCCGTTTTTGCGTGCTCGCTGGGAAAATATTGCACAAACTTACCCACATGGTCGCAATGGGCACAGCCATCTTGTTTTTCATTAATTGCTATGGTTCTGGGCATGCTTTTTCTATCCTGCTTTCATCTTTCCAATCCTTTGTTTGTTTGAACTTTTTTTTAATCTTTTTTACTCATTATCTATCCCTCTATTTATCTGCATCTATATTTTGTGTTTTTTTCAACTTTTTGTTACTTTAATAACTCCTTTTTTTGTTTAGCTCTCTCTTTTCTTTTATTTACAATTTTTTTCCCTATTTTTTTCTTCTTTACCGAGGACCATGGCAAAGGGAGCTGGAAAGTCTAAGGGGAAGGGTCCTGCACCCCGTAGCACGGTGGAGGTGGCCGCGCTAATTTTCTTCGTCCAGCGCCACCTCCCCAAGACCGTCGCGGCAGGCCCGGTACCGGGTACGGGCTCCAAGAGCGTCGCCAGCTATGGGGGAAGGTGTGCCGGGCCATGTTTCGGGAGTCTGGGGTCCTACAACCAGGAGACGCACCGGTGGTCCGACATCCTGGACCGGGAACACAACCTGATTGACCTGATTGGCGTGGAGATCCCTGGGCTTGGTGAGTAGTAGTAGCTATTTAATCACTACTTTGTTTTCTCCTGCTCTGTGTTATTATGATATTGCAAATATTTGTTTTTTCCAAAGAGCAAGAATGCTGCCGATTACATTGCAGGTAAATTATGTTTCTAAAGCTTCTGTGATTGCAGGTGCTCGCCTGCTCACTGGCGGTGCTACTATGCTTACCGGCTTTCAATTTTGTGCTCATTTGGCCTGGGTGATTATGTTTGAGTGTTCTTTACAGAACTGCGTAATGCTACAGTAGAGTAGACTCAAGTCCAGTCCTTCCTTTGTACTGCTGCCACCAAGAAGAGATAGTGGTGGTGGATTGATAGTTTAAGTATATTTTGACTGGTTATTTAGTAGGAAACTTTAGTGGTCTGCAATCATGACGGACTGTGTCTGTCACTTCGCATGCTGCGGAGTGCTGCCTGCCAGTCCTAGTACAACCTTTTTGTAGTTGGTTTAGTGAGTTACATAACTTTCCAAGTAGACGGTTCGCGAATCCAGCAATACTAATATCCTAGTAGACCACATCAGATCAGTCAATAAATTTAGTACAATTGTTGTCTATTTCCCCGAAATAATTTTTTATTGATTTTTTGAAATCTTTGATTTGATTTGGTTGACAACAATCATCCAAGTTTCTGTCTTTCTTTCATGTTGTACATCAGCTTCCCCTAGGGGCAAGAGGACAGAGGAGGAGGTAGCAGCGTCGGCGGAGCAGGAACAACAACAGGAAGGCCAGGATAGGTCCGCCGAGGGATCCTCTGCTGGCCCCAGTAAGTTTTCCTGTTAATATTATTAATTATACTTCCCTATCTTTTACAGCACCTATTTATTCCAAACGTTCCTCATAATTCTATTTTGTCCTAAATCGTCTTTGATCTTCTTGTAGACTGTTTCTAAAGTCTTATCCTGCCTCTACTATGACTCTCAGTGTTACTACTAGATTATTATTAGTCTGTCTGTGTAGCTAGCTAAGCTTGCACAGTTGGCAAAAGGTATACAGTTAAACAAAACTCCTATTCAGCTCTAGGCACTGAGTGGAGTCGTCTGGGTTGTCCATAATGTCTATTGAAGTCTTCTAAATGTTTATGCTTTGACAATTCCCAACAATAAAATGTCAATGGCCACCAAGAATAAGATACTAGTTTACTTTTTGATTGGATAGGAGGACATACTACTACTGTTGCAGGGACTATTCTGCACATACAGAACTATGGACAAGAAATAGGGCATTGGTTATAAATTTTAATAGGCGCAGTTAGACTTTCCACATACCTCAGTCATAACAGAAGTTGAACCCCCAATCTCCTTACTGACTAGCTAGTGTGTCAGAGAGCCATTATTTAGCTCCCGAATCCAATGATTATACAACCCAGAAGACTATGGAGTCAGAGCCCCGACCTCTCAGAGTCACATACTCATGTTTGCAAATTGCAAAACCCTTTCGCTCACTCACTCATGACCAAAAACCCCAGAGTCTATGTAAGTTTTAAAGCTTTATTAAAAGTAAAACAACTAGCTCTGTGTGTACTCTGTAAAAATAAAAATTGTGCATTCTATAAAAACATTTATTAAAATCAATGTCATATAACAAACGGTGAATGACTGAAAAGTGGCTGATTTCACACATTAATTGTGGGACAGCCCTCACCTGGTTGGACTTGGAACTTAAAGTCTTGGTGGGGATGAATCATTGATGACTCCGCCTAAGATATGATGATGATCTCGCTCTTGTTCGTAGGAGCGAAGCTTCTGCCAGTTATTAGAAAAATGGTGCGTGTTAAAAAGCAAGCATTCATCAGTTGTGCCAAAAAGTGTAGCATCACATGTTATGGCTAAGCATAAATAAAAAATATCCTTCCCTGAAGAAAGGGACATTTTTAGTTTAGACGAGAGAGTCACAAGTTATTAAAAAAAAAATATGTTGTACTATAAAAAAAAAATTATTTATAGATAAAATAGGGAGTGGTGTATATGGCATATAAAAATATTAAATGTGTTTTCTAGGCGTAACACCATCGGCACAGCCATCCACCAGTGCCGGGGCCAGCGCCGAAGTGGGCACTCCAGGGTCGGATGCGGTGCCACAGCCAGCAGGAACTGCTGTGGGGGATGCCACGGTAGTGGCGGGCAGTGGTAAGCTATTATATTCCTTACTAATTGAGATTTCAGAGTGGGTTCTCTGCAGGGTTTGTATATGTTGTACAGTTCAAGTACACTTTACTGTTAAGAAAACTTACAAATTTAGAACTAAGTTTTTGTCAGTCAGGTAGAAGACAGTCACCTTTGACTTCTCATTAGCAGTAGCATTAGTGGCGGGAGTTGACCAGTAATGGCCTCCTCTAAATTTGACTTCAACTCAGCTGTGAAAGTTTTATTGAGAAGCCAAGTCAGATCAGAGATGAACTTGATGGATGGGATGAACGAAAAGGGAAAGAAGGGTGTAAGGAAGAATGAGTGAGATAAAATGAATGACTGGCAAAGAATGATACGTGTTTTTGAATGCTGCCCAAGGTGGCTGGGAATCTGATGCATGGCCGATTGAAGGCTGAAGCAAGGATGGGTGGAAGGAAAAAGAAAAGAGGACTGCCTGGGTGGGTGAAACAGAAACTGTATGTTTGCGCAATATATCCTTTTGTTCAAATTCAAATGCAAGTCAAGCACGGATGCATAGCTGGCGGTTTACAAAATAAAATAAAAAGATTGTTTTTCGATGAGAAAAAGGATGGTTTGTCCAGTTGAGACATTATGAAGAGTGATTGACATTTACTTTGAATGGATGGATGCCGGGATGGTATCTTCCTCATAGATAGCATAGGTGTATGTAGACAGAGTAGATGGTCACTAGATGTAGAGTGTTACTTTGAAGAGCATGTAACTCCGCACCTCCATGCCAGAGAAGCAAAGCCGAGGAAAGAAGTTGTAATTTTTCAGAATACTACCATGACTAGTAACAGTAGTTTGCAAGCACAGCATATATCCGGCGATTATAGGGGGTCGGGGACCACTCACTACCTCTGTTACAAATTTTTTTACAACTCTGTCATTGACATTGATGTGTGGCATATCGGTGTTCAGTCAATCAAAAACAAAGCACCTAAAGACATCCCATATGTAAGCAAATAGCCTGTGAAGGGATAGATAATCATATTATCTTCTTCATTTTCCTTTTGTAGTAGTCAGGGGCAAGCCAGGGTGAAAGTTAAATTAATTGATCAGTAGCCCTTGTAACAGAGTATGGCCAGTGCCACCCGTAATAGAAAAGTAAGAGCTTCACCACCTGCATGTACTAGACTCGTAACAGTAACCCAAGTCTGTGTCATCATGTCTTGCTTCTGTTTTTCTCGGGTGCAAGTTAACTGCGCTGGCATTATGCCGGCTTCCACAAGTTTACGTATCTATTTCGCTAAACAAGAGAGAAGAAGAAGACTGGTGTACTGTCTGAGTGTAATGTTGTGAGTCCATATAGTGTTAGTAGACTTCCTGAAACTCCCACTAATGTTAGAGCAGAGGCCGATGAAGTAGGAGGTTAGATAGATACATGCCACAAATGTTATGTACTGTGCTTGCAAGTTGGTAGTGCTACTGTGACACAACATTCTGCTAAATTATTTTGTGTTAATCTTAAAGAGCATTGGCTTAATATAGATCCTGCTTCCAAACTAACAAGGAAGTAGTTGGCTAGACGGTCCCGGCAACGGAAGCTGGAGACAATTGTTACCGAATATCGGCGGCTGGTGGCCCAGGAGGAGGAGGACACGCAGTCGCAGTCGACAACATCCACAACAACTGCATCCTCCTCCGCTTCCCCGGGGGCATACAGTCAGCGCAAGCCTTCAGCGGTACGGAGCCGTGGTCCGGCAGCCACCCACCACCGCCAAGCAGCAAAAAAATCAGCTGCCCCCACAGTACCTGCAGGTGCAAGGCTCGTGTGCACCGCTTGACCCTCAGAGTGTCAACCTTGAGCAGGAGGTGGCGAGGCAGAAAGCCCTTCTCAAGGACCTCCGGAGAGAGCTGCGTGACCACCTGGCCACAGGACACTGCTGGCAGAAGCAGAGGAGAGACTGTCCCTTGCCCCTTTTGGGGGTGGTGGGAATTGGGCGTAGGATTTTTTGGACTTTGGGGACTTCGATTTCATGGACATTCGTTGGGGTTAGGGAAGGGGGTGGGTCGGGTCTTCTTGTGGGATTGTTTATTTTTGTTAGGGCTCCAATAATTATTTATTTCTACTTAAACATAGCATACACGTTATTTTTTACTGTTTTGTGGATGAGGCGGGGGGTTAACTGTTTGTTTTCCAGAAACTTAACTGGCTGGTTGATTCAAATTGTCTAATCGCCCATATTTCCACAAAAGTGCCACCGGCAGAGTTAGTGAATTCAATTTGCCATACTACTTTACTAGTACTACCATCAGTCTCTCCTATCCTCCTACTCCATTATTCTTCCTCCCCCAAAATGCTTATCTAACCTGTGATTCGTGTTTGAGAATAGGGCTAGGCACAGGGCTGGCTGCATATCAAATGGCGATTAAGGTTTGCTATGGAATCCTGGACAGATGAAATGTCATCGTTGTGGTGGTGGTAGTAGTAGTACACACTGGCAGGAGCAGCATATGAAAAAAAGGAAATTAAACATTGAGTGGCTTGAGCGTAGCATTAGAACAGTATGATAGATAGTACAGTACACAAGAACAGTGCCATAAATTGTAGACTAAACGATTCATAAAAGGGGGTGTTGATGGACAGAGCATCTGAATTAAGCAGAACACTCCTACCCAGTCAAGAGATCAGGGCTTGATCCATCACCGTTTTTTAGCTCACTGCACCATCCCAGTTCAGAACCTGGCTACATGCAAATTAGTCTGTCCCTGGCCCAGTGCATCATGGGAACAGCGCAGACCAAACTACCAAGCCAATTCTTTACTGGAAAGGAAACAAGCTTCCGGGGACCGGTTTCTGACATTGCAGCCGTCTTCGGCCCGGCTTGCTTGAATCCTGATGGTGCAGTGAGCAAGGGACTCATGTCTGAGCATACCCTGCCACTCCTATAGTGGCCAAAACGATTCATAAAAGGAGGTGGTGATGGACAGAGCACCTGAATTAAGCAGAACACTCCTACCCAGTCAAAAGATAAGGGATTGATACATCACCATTTTTTAGCTCACTGCACCATCCCAGTTCAGAACCTGGGTACATGCAAATTAGTCTATCCCTGGCCCAGTGCATCATGGGAACAGGGCAGACCAAACTACCAAGCCAATTCTTTACTAGAAAGGAAACAAGCTTCCGGGGACCGGTTTCTGGCATTGCAGCCGTCTTCGGCCCGGCTTGCTTGAATCCTGATGGTGCAATGAGCAAGGGACTCATGTCTGAGCATACCCTGCCACTCCTATAGTGGCCAAAATGATTCATAAAAGGGGGTGGTGATGGACTAAGCATCTGAATTAAGCAGAACACTCCTACCCAGTCAAAAGATCAGGGCTTGATCCATCACCGTTTTTTAGCTCACTGCACCATCCCAGTTCAGAACCTGGCTACATGCAAATTAGTCTGTCCCTGGCCCAGTGCATCATGGGAACAGGGCAGACCAAACTACCAAGCCAATTCTTTACTGAAAAGGAAACAAGCTTCCGGGGACCGGTTTCTGGCATTGCAGCCGTCTTCGGCCCGGCTTGCTTGAATCCTGATGGTGCAGTGAGCAAGGGAATCATGTCTGAGCATACCCTTCTACTCCTATAGTGGCCAAAATGATTCATAAAAGGGGGTGGTGATGGACAGAGCATCTGAATTAAGCAGAACACTCCTACCCAGTCAAAAGATCAGGGCTTGATCCATCACCGTTTTTTAGCTCACTGCACCATCCCAGTTCAGAACCTGGCTACATGCAAATTAGTCTGTCCCTGGCCCAGTGCATCATGGGAACAGGGCAGACCAAACTACCAAGCCAATTCTTTACTGGAAAGGAAACAAGCTTCCGGGGACCGGTTTCTGGCATTGCAGCAGTCTTCGGCCCGGCTTGCTTGAATCCTGATGGTGCAGTGAGCAAGGGACTCATGTCTGAGCATACCCTTCCACTCCTATAGTGGCCAAAACGATTCATAAAAGAGGGTGGTGATGGACAGAGCATCTGAATTAAGCAGAACACTCCTACCCAGTCGAAAGATCAGGGCTTGATCCATCACCATTTTTTAGCTCACTGCACCATCCCAGTTCAGAACCTGGCTACATGCAAATTAGTCTGTCCCTGTCCCAGTGCATCATGGGAACAGGGCAGACCAAACTACCATGCCAATTCTTTACTGGAAAGGAAACAAGCTTCCGGGGACCGGTTTCTGGCATTGCAGCCGTCTTCGGCCCGGCTTGCTTGAATCCTGATGGTGCAGTGAGAAAGGGACTCATGTCTGAGCATACCCTTCTACTCCTATAGTGGCCAAAACGATTCATAAAAGGGGGTGGTGATGCACAGAGCAACTGAATTAAGCAGAACACTCCTACCCAGTCAAAAGATCAGGGCTTGATCCATCACCGTTTTTTAGCTCACTGCACCATCCCAGTTCAGAACCTGGCTACATGCAAATTAGTCTGTCCCTGGCCCAGTGCATCATGGGAACAGGGCAGACCAAACTACCAAGCCAATTCTTTACTGGAAAGGAAACAAGCTTCAGGGGACCGGTTTCTGGCATTGCAGCCGTCTTCGGCCCAGCTTGCTTGAAACCTGATGGTGCAGTGAGCAAGGGACTCATGTCTGAGCATACCCTTCCACTCCTATAGTGGCCAAAACGATTCATAAAAGGGGGTGGGGATGGACAGAGCATCTGAATTAAGCAGAACACTCCTACCCAGTCAAAAGATCAGGGCTTGATCCATCACCGTTTTTTAGCTCACTGCACCATCCCAGTTCAGAAACAGGCTACATGCAAATTAGTCTGTCCCTGGCCCAGTGCATCATGGGAACAGGGCAGACCAAACTACCAAGCCAATTCTTTACTGGAAAGGAAACAAGCTTCCGGGGACCGGTTTCTGGCATTGCAGCCGTCTTCGGCCCGGCTTGCTTGAATCCTGATGGTGCAGTGAGCAAGGGACTCATGTCTGAGCATACCCTTCCACTCCTGTAGTGGCCAAAACGATTCATAAAAGGGGGTGGTGATGGACAGAGCATCTGAATTAAGCAGAACACTCCTACCCAGTCAAAAGATCAGGGCTTGATCCATCACCGTTTTTTAGCTCACTGCACCATCCCAGTTCAGAACCTGGCTACATGCAAATTAGTCTGTCCCTGGCCCAGTGCATAATGGGAACAGGGCAGACCAAACTACCAAGCCAATTCTTTACTGGAAAGGAGACAAGCTTCTGGGGACTGGTTTCTGGCATTGCAGCCGTCTTCGGCCCGGCTTGCTTGAATCCTGATGGTGCAGTGAGCAAGGGACTCATGTCTGAGCATACCCTTCCACTCCTGTATTGGCCAAAACGATTCATAAAAGGGGGTGGTGATGGACAGAGCATCTGAATTAAGCAGAACACTCCTACCCAGTCAAAAGATCAGGGCTTGATCCATCACCGTTTTTTAGCTCACTGCACCATCCCAGTTCAGAACCTGGCTACATGCAAATTAGTCTGTCCCTGGCCCAGTGCATCATGGGAACAGGGCAGACCAAACTACCAAGCCAATTATTTACTGGAAAGGAAACAAGCTTCCAGGGGACCGGTTTCTGGCATTGCAGCCGTCTTCGGCCCGGCTTGCTTGAATCCTGATGGTGCAGTGAGCAAGGGACTCATGTCTGAGCATACCCTTCCACTCCTGTAGTGGCCAAAACGATTCATAAAAGGGGGTGGTGATGGACAGAGCATCTGAATTAAGCAGAACACTCCTACCCAGTCAAAAGATCAGGGCTTGATCCATCACCGTTTTTTAGCTCACTGCACCATCCCATTTCAGAACCTGGCTACATGCAAATTAGTCTGTCCCTGGCCTAGTGCATCATGGGAACAGGGCAGACCAAACTACCAAGCCAATTCTTTACTGGAAAGGAAACAAGCTTCCAGGGACCGGTTTCTGGCATTGCAGCCGTCTTCGGCCCGGCTTGCTTGAATCCTGATGGTGCAGTGAGCAAGGGACTAATGTCTGAGCATACCCTTCCTTCAAGCAAGCCGGGCCGAAGACGGCTGTAATGCCAGAAACCGGTCCCCGGAAGCTTGTTTCCTTTCCATTAAAGAATTGGCTTGGTAGTTTGGTCTGCCCTGTTCCCATGATGCACTGGGCCAGGGTCAGACTAATTTGCATGTAGCCAGGTTCTGAGCTGGGATGGTGCAGTGAGCTAAAAAACGGTGATGGATCAAGCCCTGATCTTTTGACTGGGTAGGAGTGTTCTGCTTAATTCAGATACTCTGTCCATCACCACCCCCTTTATGAATCGTTTTGGCCACCACAAGTGTGGAAGGGTATGCTCAGATGTGAGTCCCTTGCTCACTGCACCATCAGGATTCAAGCAAGCCGGGCCGAAGACGGCTGTAATGCCAGAAACCAGTCCCCGGAAGCTTGTTTCCTTTCCAGTAAAGAATTGGCTTGGTAGTTTGGTCTGCCCTGTTCCCATGATGCACTGGGCCAGGGTCAGACTAATTTGCATGTAGCCAGGTTGTGAGCTGGGATGGTGCAGTGAGCTAAAAAACGGTGATGGATCAAGCCCTGATCTTTTGACTGGGTAGGAGTGTTCTGCTTAATTCAGATACTCTGTCCATCACCACCCCCTTTATGAATCGTTTTGGCCACCACAAGTGTGGAAGGGTATGCTCAGATGTGAGTCCCTTGCTCACTGCACTATCAGGAATCAAGCAAGCCGGGCCGAAGACGGCTGTAATGCCAGAAACTGGTCCCTGGAAGCTTGTTTCCTTTCCAGTAAAGAATTGGCTTGGTAGTTTGGTCTGCCCTGTTCCCATGATGCACTGGGCCAGGGTCAGACTAATTTGCATGTAGCCAGGTTCTGAGCTGGGATGGTGCAGTGAGCTAAAAAAACGGTGATGGATCAAGCCCTGATCTTTTGACTGGGTAGGAGTGTTCTACTTAATTCAGATACTCTGTCCATCACCACCCCCTTTATGAATCGTTTTGGCCACCACAAGTGTGGAAGGGTATGCTCAGATGTGAGTCCCTTGCTCACTGCACCATCAGGATTCAAGCAAGCCGGGCCGAAGACGGCTGTAATGCCAGAAACCGGTCCCCGGAAGCTTGTTTCCTTTCCAGTAAAGAATTGGCTTGGTAGTTTGGTCTGCCCTGTTCCCATGATGCACTGGGCCAGGGTCAGACTAATTTGCATGTAGCCAGGTTCTGAGCTGGGATGGTGCAGTGAGCTAAAAAATGGTGATGGATCAAGCCCTGATCTTTTAACTGGGTAGGAGTGTTCTGCTTAATTCAGATACTCTGTCCATCACCACCCCCTTTATGAATCGTTTTGGCCACCACAAGTGTGGAAGGGTATGCTCAGATGTGAGCCCCTTGCTCACTGCACCATCAGGATTCAAGCAAGCCGGCCAAAGACGGCTGTAATGCCAGAAACCGGTCCCCGGAAGCTTGTTTCCTTTCCTGTAAAGAATTGGCTTGGTAGTTTGGTCTGCCCTGTTCCCATGATGCACTGGGCCATGGTCAGACTAATTTGCATGTAGCCAGGTTCTGAGCTGGGATGGTGCAGTGAGCTAAAAAACGGTGATGGGTCAAGCCCTGATCTTTTGACTGGGTAGGAGTGTTCTGCTTAATTCAGATACTCTGTCCATCACCACCCCCTTTATGAATCGTTTTGGCCACCACAAGTGTGGAATGGTATGCTCAGATGTGAGTCCCTTGCTCACTGCACAATCAGGATTCAAGCAAGCCGGGCCGAAGACGGCTGTAATGCCAGAAACCGGTCCCCGGAAGCTTGTTTCCTTTCCAGTAAAGAATTGGCTTTGTAGTTTGGTCTGCCCTGTTCCCATGATGCACTGGTCCAGGGTCAGACTAATTTGCATGTAGCCAGGTTCTGAGCTGGGATGGTGCAGTGAGCTAAAAAACGGTGATGGATCAAGCCCTGATCTTTTGACTGGGTAGGAGTGTTCTGCTTAATTCAGATACTCTGTCCATCACCACCTCCTTTATGAATCGTTTTGGCCACCACAAGTGTGGAAGGGTATGCTCAGATGTGAGTCCCTTGCTCACTGCACCATCAGGGTTCAAGCAAGCCGGGCCGAAGACGGCTGTAATGCCAGAAACTGGTCCCCGGAAGCTTGTTTCCTTTCCAGTAAAGAATTGGCTTGGTAGTTTGGTCTGCCCTGTTCCCATGATGCACTGGGCCAGGGTCAGACTAATTTGCATGTAGCCAGGTTCTGAGCTGGGATGGTGCAGTGAGCTAAAAAACGGTGATGGATCAAGCCCTGATCTTTTGACTGGGTAGGAGTGTTCTGCTTAATTCAGATACTCTGTCCATCACCACCCCCTTTATGAATCGTTTTGGCCACCACAAGTGTGGAAGGGTTTGCTCAGATGTGAGTCCCTTGCTCACTGCACCATCAGGATTCAAGCAAGCCGGGCCGAAGATGGCTGTAATGCCAGAAACCGGTCCCCGGAAGCTTGTTTCCTTTCCAGTAAAGAATTGGCTTGGTAGTTTGGGATGCCCTGTTTCCATGATGCACTGGGCCAGGGTCAGACTAATTTGCATGTAGCCAGGTTCTGAGCTGGGATGGTGCAGTGAGCTAAAAAACGGTGATGGATCAAGCCCTGATCTTTTGACTGGGTAGGAGTGTTCTGCTTCATTCAGATACTCTGTCCATCACCACCCCCTTTATGAATCGTTTTGGCCACCACAAGTGTGGAAGGGTATGCTTAGATGTGAGTCCCTTGCTCACTGCACCATCAGGATTCAAGCAAGCCGGGCCGAAGACGGCTGTAATGCCAGAAACCGGTCCCCGGAAGCTTGTTTCCTTTCCAGTAAAGAATTGGCTTGGTAGTTTGGTCTGCACTGTTCCCATGATGCACTGGGCCAGGGTCAGACTAATTTGCATGAAGCCAGGTTCTGAGCGGGGATGGTGCAGTGAGCTAAAAAACGGTGATGGATCAAGCCCTGATCTTTTGACTGGGTAGGAGTGTTCTGCTTAATTCAGATACTCTGTCCATCACCACCCCCTTTATGAATCGTTTTGGCCACCACAAGTGTGGAAGGGTATGCTCAGATGTGAGTCCCTTGCTCACTGCACCATCAGGATACAAGAAAGCCGGGCCGAAGACGGCTGTAATGCCAGAATCCGGTCCCCGGAAGCTTGTTTCCTTTCCAGTAAAGAATTGGCTTGGTAGTTTGGTATGCCCTGTTCCCATGATGCACTGGGCCAGGGTCAGACTAATTTGCATGTAGCCAGGTTCTGAGCTGGGATGGTGCAGTGAACTAAAAAACGGTGATGGATCAAGCCCTGATCTTTTGACTGGGTAGGAGTGTTCTGCTTAATTCAGATACTCTGTCCATCACCACCCCCTTTATGAATCGTTTTGGCCACCACAAGTGTGGAAGGGTATGCTCAGATGTGAGTCCCTTGCTCACTGCACCATCAGGATTCAAGCAAGCCGGGCCGGAGACGGCTGTAATGCTAGAAACCGGTCCCCGGAAGCTTGTTTCCTTTCCAGTAAAGAATTGGCTTGGTAGTTTGGTCTGCCCTGTTCCCATGTTGCACTGGGCCAGGGTCAGACTAATTTGCATGTAGCCAGATTCTGAGCTGGGATGGTGCAGTGAGCTAAAAAACGGTGATGGATCATGCCCTGATCTTTTGACTGGGTAGTAGTGTTCTGCTTAATTCAGATACTCTGTCCATCACCACCCCCTTCATGAATCGTTTTGGCCACCACAAGTGTGGAAGGGTATGCTCAGATGTGAGTCCCTTGCTCACTGCACCATCAGGATTCAAGCAAGCCGGGCCGAAGACGGCTGTAATGCCAGAAACCGGTCCCCGGAAGCTTGTTTCCTTTCCAGTAAAGAATTGGCTTGGTAGTTTGGTCTGCCCTGTTCCCATCATGCACTGGGCCAGGGTCAGACTAATTTGCATGTAGCCAGATTCTGAGCTTGGATGGTGCAGTGAGCTAAAAAACGGTGATGGATCAAGCCCTGATCTTTTGACTGGGTAGGAGTGTTCTGCTTAATTCAGATACTCTGTCCATCACCACCCCCTTTATGAATCATAAATTGTAGCCTAAGCAATGCTAAAGTATTCAAAATATAAGTACTTGTTGCATGGAGTATGGCTGCTACAAGAAATAATACTGAAGGTGAAGGACACAGCAGCCTAAGCATTCTATTCGTCACGTGTAGGAGGAGGATGTTGTTGATGATCAATCCACTTGATGGTGCACATGAAATACTGCTTTGATTTGCAAATAGTTACTCATGGGTGTGTGTCAAGCAGAATAAGAATATATCCTTGGATTCCTTCACCAGCCTTGAAATTGATTTTCTGTTGCTTTGACCTTATCCTCCCCAACAAGTGTGTGGAATTATCGTTGTCATTTAGTCACACCTCAATGAAAACCACACAGCCTGGGGGAAGAGGGTTAGGGTTTGAAAATTGGAACGGGGGTTTTGGGAGAGTTTTGTGGAGAGAGGAAAAAAAACACAGCATGGACAAACAACAAATGAAGAAAAACAAATCTTTGGATACGAAGATATCCATACATCTTTTAAGGGACATAAAGGAAGTGCACTGCACTCCTGCATTCATGAAGTTGTTTGCTAAATCGATGGTTAGGTTACAGAAAAGTAGTACTTACTACAACTTACTGACTATGAAGAAACAATTTGACAGTACAGGGCTGCAGTAATTAAGCAATTTCACTTGCCTATCTGCCCTCAGAGAGAATAAACACATATTAGTGCATTAAATTATTTTTAAAAATAGCAAAAAAAATGTATCAAATAGCTGGAGGGATGAATTTGAAGCAGAGAGCAAACAAACGCACAGAGTCACACTCATAGAAGTTCACAACAATAACATTATTTAAAAGATAAGGAGAAGTGAAGAGGGTACTGTAACTGTATGCTGTAGTTGTCCTGTTCAATTTGGGAAGTTGCATGCATCCAGCCATTCCTCTCATTCGTGGTACTCCTCCATTCCATCTGACGCGCCGTCGATCAAACTTGGTGACCAGACACACTGTCCACTGCCTGCCTGGCGGATGCGGAATTGCGGATCGCTAATGGTAAGCCTGAGTTAATCGTTTATCCCTTCGCACATTGTAAAAGCCGGCCTGTAATTGTTGATGGAAAAACAGGAAGTGATATTAAAACACCACAGAGAAAAAATATAAGGTACGGTGTGTAGTGCAAAAATAATACTTTCAGTTTCAGAGGCGACAGTATTACATACAAGCATCATTTCTAAAGTGTGTACACTGAGTCTGCTTTTCAAGGATAGTAATTAGCACACAGTAGGCCAGGGCCATGCAGAAGGTCAAGGCGGGCACCACTGAGTGAAGCAACCTGATGTAGTATACCTCTTTGACACAGACAGACAAAGCATATCTAATTGTATGCAGCAAGCCACATAGCCGCAATTTTACATGAATTGCTGTCTGGACTCTGGAATAACAGCACTACACTGACTCGACCACTCCATACCATGACTAGACAGACAAGTAGTTTTGCTGTAGTTGTTGTTGACTTGCTTACCTGTTTGCCACTCACGAAATGGCCATAGTTCTTCCGTAAACCGACGATGATGATCCATCCATCCCAGTGAGTGAGTGTGAAGAAAAAAGATATTATATAACTTTGATCATCATGACTCATCATCATCATGGTATATTGGCAAACTCAATGTTGTTCATGCAGTCACAGTCTACACACACAGTGAGTCCAAGGACATTTTGCATATTAAAAAATGCAACGTAGTAGCCCCTGCAGTAGAAGTACAATTTGAATTAAACAAGGTAAAAACAGAGTAGACTTGAGTTACATTTAGTGTGTAAAAGATTAAATAATAACAGAAGACATATGATTCATTTCATGCACAACAAACAAACAACAATTTCATAAGTAACTGTTAGCAATCAGCATACAGTCTGTAATTCCAGTCCCACTTCTTTTGAGGGGACTCATCTACGAAGTGACAGTTTCTTGATTCTGCGTAATCCAGCCATCTACCTTGAGGGAAATGGATAGGGGGAGTCTGGAGGAGGAAGATAGAGGAGCATGACTGAGTTGTGAACTTGTGAACTTCAGGAATGCAGACAGCGGCACCTTCAATAAGGAAATAAGATGAAGACAGTGCTGCTGATGGATTTGTTGTGATTAGAGTTTTGTTGTGGTAAAAGTTGCAAAACAAAGTAAGGCACACAGGAATAAAGGTGAATAAGGACGAAAAAAAGGTAGTCAGTTTCAGGCCTAGGTGTCAGGGAAGTAGAGCTTGTCCTCAAACTCTGTGATTTGAGACCGGAGGAGGTCAGCTAACAGAGAGGAACTTACGTCACCTAAGTCGGTGTCCTTTTCTTCCTGCATGGATTCACGTATTTTGTTATCTGGTGGTATGAAGTGCTGATTCATCTTGATCATTGTTAACCTCTCCATATTTTTGGGTGAGAGGTGGGTCCTTTTTGAAGTTAAAATGGCACCAGCAGCACTGAAAACAGGTTCAGAAGACACGCTTGCTTGTGGGCAAGACAAATAATTTAGAGCCAGCTTGGTGATCAGTGGCCATTGAGCCCTTTTCCCATACCAATACAGCAATGGGTTGTGATCAATGTAGACCTCTGTTGGGTCATCCAGATAGGCCTGAAACATCTACTCAAGGTCATCCAGGGGTGCTGAACTTTGCGTACCATCTGAGGCCTTTGCATCAACACTGGAACGAGCAAATCCTTGATGAGTTATCCAATCCGCTTCCGACAATATTATGACTGGGCCTGGTGCAGGTGAGGATGATGATACGGTTGCTGGTGTCGGTAACGGCTGTGAGGGAAAGTGACTGCCTTGGGCCACAGAAGTGGACCTTGACGCCGGATAGCCTGCTGATTCAGTAGTACTTGTGGTGGTTCCCTCAATTTCCTGCCGCTCTTTTTCGAACCGAGTGGCTGACAGAGCTAGCCAATGTTTGTACTTTGAAACATCTGCTTCATTAAAAGGAATGAATGCTTTGCTGGCCAGTGCCCTTTTGTCCAGGGGATCCAGAATAGTGGCACAAATGTAATGTTGTTCTGTATGTATTTTTTAAGCCTTTCATTGTCAACTAGGCGGGTTAATAGCTCTCCGCCAACTGATATGCGTCTTGTTTTTCAGCATCAACATGAAACGTTGAAGACACCGCCTTCAGTTGGTGCTCTAGCATGCGCAACAATGGGATAGCTTTGCCCAAAGTACAGTCCTCCCGGCTGACTTCACGTGTGAAGACCTCAAAAGGACGAAGCATGTCTGTCAGGCTTTTAACTAGGTCCCATTCTTCCAACTCTAGCCTCATGTCTTTCATAGTAGAACCCCGTGCAAAGACATACTCATTGATTACCAAGCACTGCTCAGACAGACGCTCATGCATGTAGAAGGTTGAGTTCCAACGTGTTACCACCTCCTGGATAAGTCCTCTGACTGGCACTCTACGGTCACGTTGAATGCTCCTCAGCTGCTTACGGGCCTTAAAAGAATGGCTGAAATGTGTGCAGATTCTTCGGCAGGTGGTCAGTAACTTGCTGACTTTGTTTTCTTTTTTCAAGAATCCTTGAACAACAATGTTAATACTGTGCGCCAAACACGGCACTCTGAAATAGCCACCATCATTCACGACCCTAACTATATTACTGCCATTATCCGTGGAAACATATCCAATCATGCGCTTTCTTGGATGCAGCCATTCAAAGACATTACTGTTAAACTCCTCCAAAATGTTTACTGCAGTATGAGATTTATCCATCGCAAACATGGCTACAGTTGCATGTTTCCGACTAGCTTGAAAACTGTATCACTGTCAACACCTGCAAATAGCTTGTCTCTAACCCCTGCAAAAGAAACCCAGTGTGCAGGAATGCAATTGTAATCAAGGGCTTGGCAACTGGTCCACATGTCTGTTGTCAGGTGGATAGTGTGAACAGCACTCTTCTGAAAAGCTGCCCCAATTACCTCCAGCACATCTTGATGTAGTGCTGAAACCGCAACTTTTGCAAAATAGGACCGGCTAGGAACCTTCCATTTAGGGTAGACTGTTGCCACAAATTCTCCAAAACGCACCCCTTCCACAAAAGTAAAAGGGAGAAGGTCCAGCGCTAACATTTTAGCCAGCATTGCATTATTAAGACGTGCCGTTGGGTGGTTGCGTTCAAATAGCGCCTCTGACCAAAACATGCTTTTAATGGTGGTCTGGACCATTTTCAGACGTGATGATGATGATCCAGACTTCTTCAACCCAGTTAGGCTCATTGATGTACTTTTTCACATTGGTGTCTCTCCCAGACTCTTAGTGTGCATCATAGATGTTGCTGGGGTAGAGGGTGTGGGCGCTACCACTGCAGTGCTGCTGCCAGGGGTACTGTGTGTACCAGAAAAAATGTCTGTCGCTTCTTCACCTCCCCCCTGCATGATCATCAGCCCCTCATCATCATCAGATGCAATATCAATGGATACATTTGGATTTGTTGAACTTTTTGCTTCCCGGATCTTACTTAGGTGCGCTTTCCCTCGATAGTGTGGTGTTTTTGGAGATGACCTCTCTGGCCTCCGGTACCATAGTCGGTACCAAGCTTACTCCGACTAACTACAGTTTTACAAATCGAACAAATAACTAGTTTTTCTGCCTTTTTGCTAATACTATAGAAGTCCCAAACTGGGGAGTTGAGATTTCTGGTGGTGGTGGTGGAGGTGCTACTTTCAATGCCAGATGAAGTGGAGGATGGGCGTGGCCGAATTTGACTCTGTTGTGCACTTACAGTTACAGCACCACTACTTGAGGTAATGGAGGTCAAGCTGGATGGATAGAGAAAATATGGCAGCTGTAGGTCGTGTTGGTGTAGTAGTTACCTGTGTTGCCACGCCGCCCACATCTCGCTCAGCAGCAATTCAGGACAGGGTCAAAATGTCTGTCTGCTGCATGCCCGCTGGGGTTGGAGTGAGGAGTGTGGTGACTGGGTCGTCATCATCAGACTGTTCATCAGCAGCAGAATACACCACTTCTACTTCTTGTTCGTCGTCATCACCCATAATTGAAAGCCTTGCAGGAACCTTCCTTTAATGCTTAGCTACCTTTGTCGGCTCATGACGTGCCTCCCTCTCAGACTGCATTGGTGGGTTCCAATCGAGATCAAGATTATCAGAAGGAAGGGGGCTTGAAAAAGAACTTGTACGATCCCTCCTTGACCTTTTTCTTGCTGGGAATCTGGAAGACAATGGATCATCAGGAGGAGTGGCTTGCTCGTATGATACCTCTGCTTGAATCTCGATTTCCTGATGTGCCCCTACTTCTGGAAGTATTGTGGGCAGTTGTGCCTCTCCATGCGCCTCTCCATTCGCCTCTCCATGCGCCTCTACTTGTGCCTCTCCATGCGCCTCTCCATGCACCTCTACTTGCGCCTCTACTTGTGCAACTCCTTGCGCCACTCCTTGCGCCACTCCTTGCGCCACTCCTTGCGCCTCTCCTTGCACCTCTCCTTGCGCCTCTCCTTGCGCCTCTCCTTGTTGCACCTGTGGTTGTTGTTGCGGCTGTGGTTGAACACTCGTCAGATGAGTTACACCCTGCATTGATTGGATGCTACTTTCTTGCGATGAGTCAACGCCAACATCACTGGTCGATGGTGATTGAGCAATTAAAGTGGCTGCCTCTGCGGCACTCATGGCTTTGGGCCTAACTTGGCATGGTGGGACTGAGACCAATGAAGCTGAGATGCTGCTCCCAGCTTGGTCCCCGGCGGACACCGCTGCTGCAGGCGTAGTTTTTATTTCCCCAAAAAAGTGTCTGTGGGCACACAAGTCTCCTTGGTAAGTGGTGCCACTTGCTACTTCTGCTCCTTCCTACTGGCAGTGGCACTGGCAACTTTCTTGGTGGAGGAGCTACGGCCACCTTTCTTTGGGCTCATCTTCTTCAGATGTCAGAACAGCAGGCCGCAGTTGCACGAGTTGCAGAGTTGTCTGTGGCCACACGTGACGTCATGTGACGTTGTGCTGCACACACCGCAGCAGGACTTCTTCCTGGCACTGATGATGAACGATGAGGATGATTCGTGGTTCTCTGTGTGCACCTAAAAGCAAAGGAAGCCAGAGGAACATCAGTTAAATAAACGTTGCATATGTCGTGCTTCAATTAATATTTGCAACTAGGCATTTATTATTATTACAACACACCCAAAAACAGAAAGACCAAAAATAAAAATTGCAATTATTTCTAATCAAAAATGGATGTTTACATTAATAGAAGAGAGACCACACAGAGAGAGTTGCTTGTTTCACGCACCACTGAATACCCCTGGGCATAATGGATGTAAGGAGGCAAACTGGGTGCAGGCCTATGGCACAAAGAACACTGCCTGGCTTCAAAATGACCCCTTGACTCACATCCACATGGCCAGGCCCTGCCTGGACCAAGCTTCAAAATGGCCTCCACCCACATGGCCAGGCCCCAACAACACCCCAAAAAATCGAAAAACACACAAAAATCACCACAATCCAATGCCATCCATGCCCTAAATGATGTTTAAATACAAGACACCCCACAGAAAGCCTTGATCCATGCACCACTGAGTACCCCTGGGCATAATGGATGAAAGTAAGGCAGACTGGGTGCAGGCCTATGGTACAACGCACACTGCCTGGCTTCAAAATGGCCCCTAGACCCCCACCCACATGGCCAGGCCCTGGACCAGGCATCAAAATGGACCCCACCCACATGGCCAGGCCCTGAACCAGGCTCCAACAACACCCAAACAATTCTCAAACTCTCGCAGTGCAAGATGGCGGGCCGCTATGAAGTACTCGCGGTCGAAAAGTCTCGCACGATCACGCAGCCAGATCCAAAATGGGTCACGCAAACCGGGAGGAAAAACAACTCGGCAAACTCAGAATCACGGTAAGTCAATGCAGCGAGATTGTATTTTTGAAGCATGACCAAGCAAAAAAATCCGCTAGCTTGCGAATTGCAAATTTTTTGACAATTTTGTGCAATTCGCGGACCGCGTAATTACCAAATATTCGCAAATTCCGTGAGCGCAACAGATTTTCAGCCCACACTTACCCATGTCCTGTGGGACCAGCCAATCAGATAGCTACATTTGTTGTGTTTTCTCTCTGTAGTATCTTGACACTGCTTTGTTTGTACTGCGTCATTAGACATCTATACATTGTAACAGTAATTTCTCAAAACTCACCAAACAGATTGACACCAAATCACAAAAAGCGCACTTTCTGGGTAAAGGTCTAGCTTTCTGCCAAATTGTGTGTAATTGTACTGTCGGGTTTTGGCAGCTCCTGAGTTAGCGTTTAGCACAGCTACACGGTCTTTTCTGTTAACTTGACCAAAACGAACGGGGGCCATTTTGAATCCCTCTGACTTCCGTTTCCTATGAACGCTGCCTCGTGGTCAGTGTGCCCTTTCGTCCTTTCTCGATACCCATGGTCACTAGTCTGCTCGGCAACAGGCTATTTTTAGTACTGGTCAAGCGCACATGCGCACTACGCACCAATTGGTCACTCTTTAGGAATGTTCACACTAACTGACCAGTGCTGTTGAAACTCCTCCCACATGTTGGCTGTGTTCCAAAAATGACCTTATATGTACCTAAAATGTGTAACTTGTACCCGCCTATCTTTTTATTGCTATTAAACTGTATAAAAGAGGTCGCGCATCGATGTTCGGTGTGCTACTTCTTACATTGCCGAAGGGTGCTGTGGGAATGTATCACCACCCCATGGGGTCTTAATAAACTTGTCTTTTACCTTTTCCAGTGTCCGTGCCAACTTCTATACTAAGGTGTTCGAGAGTTTACCAAAGTATGTAGGCCTGATTTGAACCCTACACCACAATTGGCGACCACGAAGGGACTCATCGGCGACTCGGATGCCCGAAGGAGAGGTCGTGACGAAGGTCAGGAAAACTCGCCATGGACGCGTACGCTGCCACTGAGTGACCCGAGTCTCGGCACCCACGGTGTGTTTTCCCGTCCTTCCGATCTGACCTTCCAGGTGGCGCCGGTCTTCGACTGAGATTCTGATCTTGGATTGTCGTGATGTGCCATTTTGGCTGATTTGACCACAGAACTTGGCAGTTGGACTTTGGACGTTTGAAAAGAAAATTGGTAAGCTTTTGATTGGTGAGGTAGTCTACTGACGCTTACTGTGGCTTTTTGAAACTTTGAATTTGAATTTGAATTTGTTAGCTAACGTTTTGAATCTTTGATTTTGAATTTGAATATGTGAAGTGCACCTCACATAGGCAGGCATGTAGGGATATTTCTCTGATTTATTTGATTTGAACAGTGCACCGTGTTAGGTGGCATTTTTGTAGTATCGCGTTTTCGTGGTACTTTTTGAAACATGCCTGTTTTTAGCACACTCCGTAGGATGTGCTGTTCTGAAAATGGTACCAATTATCGATTAAGTGCAAAACAGCCGGCTCCCCCAGAGGGGACTCCAAATCGTGAAATGTATGTCAAATTCGGTATTCCACCAATAATGTATAGTACATTATGGCATAAGTATACTAAAACTGATCGTGAATTACAGTGGCCACTATATGGGTCGTTTGACCTTCGAAAGGTACAGTATGTAGAACAGTGTTTGTTTCAGCGAAGGTCTAGGCAAGATATGTTTGATTGTGTGCGTATGTGGGAGAAAGAGGTGCGTGAACGAGCGAAGCGTGAGGTAGCCTTGGCGGAGAAAGTGCAGCAGAAGGCTGCACATGACAAAGCTTTACAGCTGCAGGAGAAGGAATTACAGGAAAAGAAAGAGAGGGAGAGACGAGAACGAAATTTACAGGTTAATGGTCAATTCCCTATCAGGCGTCCTCTTTATCCGGTCCTTACTAATGAAATAGATGATTTTTCCTTACTAGATCGTTGTCCGCCTCCGTACGTCGTACCTACGGCTCCGAACGAGGACTCGGACGAGGATAGTGATCGAACACAGCGTACCAGGTTACACGCGGAACGAGCTGCGGAATTACGCTCAGTTGCACGAAAGCTAAATATTAATACTGTTACTGTTTCTGATGTTACTAAACAAATGGAACAGTGGCCTGATAAGGAACGACTGTATTTTTTAGATCATTTTGGAGATGAAGTTGTTGAGCGGTATAGAAAATATTCTCTCGAGTTAGAACCAAAGGAGATATCCAAGAGTCGTGAGAATTTTCGTAAAGGTCTTTTTGTTCTTTCAGATGCGGACGACTTCTTCAAGCGTTTGATTGAACTACGTAATGAGGCGACACGACTACGGGAGGTGGCAAAGTCGAAGAATTCGTCTGCGTCCGGAGCGACGGGGATATCCAAAGAATGCCCTATCTTTGAAACAGATAAGATCGCTGCGATTAATGTTAGACCTATGCGAGAAGCTGCGCCTTTATATGTCCCTCATAAAGGGGATGGCACAGATGATGATAAAAGATCTAAAGACGCGAAAGGGTATTTTGTATATAATTGGGTTTATACGCCTTGGAATAGAGCAGATGTCATGGCGCTTAAGAATGCTTTACCTGATCCCCGTAAAAACCCTGCGGCTTTTTATGAAAATGTTGAAAGTGCAATTTCTTCGTGTATCATGACGTTAGTTGATATTGATCTATTTTTCGGGTTGATATTGCCCCCTGATATGTGGAGAGCGATTCGTAGGTTTGATGACCTCACGACTCTCGGGGCCACTTGGAAAGATCTTGTTCAGGCTGATTTAGATAGAGAACCAGCATGTAAGCCGTGTCAATTAATATTAGACCTTCCAGGGGCCATACTGACAAAACTAAAAACTCTTGCCCCCGCTAAAAAGATTGATTGGACTATATTAGCCTCTTGTAAGCAGAAAGCGGATGAATCAGTTTCCGATTTTTTCTCTCGCTTCGAGGAAGCGTTCCATGATTACAGTGGTCAATTATTGACAGAAGATACTGGCAGGCATCTATTCGTTGATAAGTATGTAGCTAATCTCCTACCGGAGATTGCGAAACGATTAAAAGCGAGTGAAAGTTCATGGACCACAGCAACCCCTGCTTCTTTATTGACTATGGCTCAATATTATGAAAGACAGGAATTGGAGGCGAAAGAAAGTAGTGAAAAGAAGGCGAAGGAATTGAAAACGAAGGTAATGTTAGCTCAGGTTCAGGTTACGAGAGGGAACAATAGAGGGGGGCGAGGATCGTACAGTAATGCTCCTCCCCCTCGTTCTGACATTTCTGTGAATCAATGTGCATACTGCAAACAGTTTGGGCATTGGATTGCAGACTGTCCGGTGTTTCGAGAGCAGCGTAATTTGAGGGGACGAGGAAGTGGAAGGTCTAGAAGTTATTATGGAGGGTCAAGAGGAGGTTATGGCACGAATGATCGTGGGGGATATGGAGCAAGGGGTCGTGGTCAGTCAGATTATAATACGTTTGATAATCGCAAACAATATCAGATAAATGAGGGTGGTCCTGCTGAACTACGGGATGAGCATTACGCATAGGATTGCGTAGGATGGGGTGTGGAATCGGTTGAGGTACCAGTTGATCAAAGGGGTCCATACATAGAAGCACATGTTCTGGGTTCCACTGATCAATTTCTGGTCGATACAGGAGCTACTCGTAGCGCTTTGTCCAAATACTTGGTTCCAAGGGCTCCCCTGTCTGGCGAGGTAATTACAGCAATAGGGTTCGATGGAACACCTACTTCTAGCCCACTGTCTCAACCAGTTACATTTCATGTTGATAAATTTGCTGCCCCTTGTCCCTTTTTGTTGTCTCCAAATACACCAGATAATATTATTGGACTCGATATGTTAAAACACTTTCGAGCTACTATTCGCTGTGCCCCAGAAGGAGTGCGAGTTGTGTTGAATGAGAATTACCCGGAATTAGAGCGAGTGTGTTTTCTCCATGAATCTGAAGTTCTGGCCTCCTTACCGAAAACGTTGTGGGCCACTTCTGATACGGATGTAGGGCAGATGATAATTCCTCCAGTGCGTATTACGGTAAAGGAGGGAGTATCTCTACCACGTATCCCACAATATAAGATTTCTAGAGAAGGTGAACTTGCTTTGATACACATTGTAGATGATTTAATTTCGGCAGGAGTAGTTGAGGAAGTCCCCTACAATGTTTGTAATAGCCCAATTTTACCAATCCTTAAAAGAGATACAGATGCTAAGGTTTACCGTTTCATTATTGATTTGAGGGAAATAAACAAGATAGTAGTGCCTCAGTATCCGGTGGTGTCTAACATCACCACATTGCTTACGTTGGTTCCACCGACGGCAACTACTTTTACAGTCATCGATTTGAAGAATGCCTTCTTTTCGATCCCTGTACATCCTGACAGTCGATATTTATTCGGCTTTACATTAAATAATAAATCATACAGATTCTGTCGAGTTCCTCAAGGCTATACTGAAAGTCCTAGCATTTATAGTCAGGCATTAAAAAGACAGCTTGATTCCTTTGACTTACAGGAGGGAGTGGTTCTCATTCAATATGTAGATGATATCTTACTTGCTGCAGACACGCCAGAACAATGTGAGAAGAGTACCTTTTCCTTGCTTTCCTTCCTGGCCAAACATAATCATAAAGTTTCGAAGAAAAAGCTGCAATATTGTAGACCAAAGGTGACCTACCTCGGTCATCTTTTGTCTAAGGAGGGCCGTGCATTGACACCAGATCGAATTCAAGCAATTCTAGATACTCCAGTCCCTCGCACTCAGAAGGATGTTCGCGCCTTTATAGGTTTGACGTCTTTTTGTAGGCAATGGATATTGGGTTTTTCACATATTGTTAAACCATTGTTAGCATTGTTGTCTAAAGATACACCGATTCCCATTGAATGGACGGATGAATGTCAGAATGCTTTTGGACAATTGAGACAAGCTCTTTGTTCTGCACCAGTGTTAGGTACACCTGATTACACGAAGGTTTTCACATTATATGTACATGAGAAGGATGGGTGCGCATTGTCAGTCTTAGTGCAGACACACGGAGACAAACAGAGGCCTTGTGCATACTTCTCGGCGGTACTCGACCCTGTGGCTCGAGGATTGCCTGGATGTTTTCGAGCAGTTGCAGCAACAGCAGTTGCGATACGACAAAGTGAGGGAATAGTTTTGTCGCACAAATTGTTGGTGCTAGTTCCCCATGCGGTAGATGCGTTACTGAATCAAACGAAAACGCAGCATCTAACCAGTGCCCGTCTCACAGGATATGAGCTAACGTTGTTGGCGCCTCACATCACACTAAAACGATGTGCAACACTAAATCCTGCTACTTTATTGCCGGACCCTGTTGCTGAGACCCAGAAGGAAGAACAACATGATTGTGTTTTTCTGACTGAGGAACAGACAAAGGGTCGTATCGACTTACAGGATACGCCATTTCCAGATGTAGATGGGGAACTGTGGGTTGATGGATCGTGCGTGAGGTTACCAGATGGTACGACTTCCGCAGCTTATGCGATCACGACACTTAAGACTGTGGTAGAAGCAGCACGGATACCCCAAAAATCGGCTCAAGCAGCTGAGTTGATAGCCTTAATGAAGGCATGTGAGTTAAGTGCTGGACTATGTGTGAACATTTACACGGATAGTCGTTACGCTTTTGGAGTAGTGCATGATTTTGGCCTACTTTGGAAGGAACGAGGATTCCTGACTTCACACGGAGTACACATCATGCATGGAGAATTGGTACGCGATCTCCTTAATGCACTGTTATGCCCAGAGAAAGTTGCAATAGTCAAGTGCAGTGCACACAAAAAGGTGACGGACAAAATAGGACAAGGCAATGCTTTTGCAGACCGTATTGCAAGAGAGACCGCTATGCTGCAAAATAATTTCCCCATGTATGTGGTGAAGTCACAAGCTGAACGGTGGCATGATGCTAGAGAAGAAATATTAGATATACAGAAGTCAGCATCAGAGGCAGAACTTGTGAAATGGGCCACTGAAGGAGTATTGGATGATGAGGGTTGCTGGCGTAGTAAAGATATGGAGAGATGGAAACTACCAATGGCCTATTTACAAACAATGGTGCAAATGACACACGGGCTGGCACACATTGGAGCTCTCGCAATTACTAAATTGCTTACACGAGTTTGGGAAAATGCTGACATTGCTAGCACGGCTAAGAGAGTAGTGCAGACCTGTCTGATATGTTTGCAGCACAATCCTGGACAAGGGACTCATACTCCTAAAGGTGGGTTTGTTCCACCTACTGCACCATTCGAAGTACTACAAATGGATTACATCCAGCTGGAGCGCTGTAATAATCTCAAGTATGTCCTAGTAGTGGTGTGTGCCTTCAGCAAATGGATTGAGGCTTACCCTACGAAAGACAATACAGCATTGACAACAGCTAAGGTGTTACTCAAGGAATACTTCCCGCGCTACGGAGTTTGTAAACTTATGTGGAGTGATAATGGCCCTCATTTCATTGGAAAAGTAGTGGAATATGTCCTGAAGGGATTGGGAATCAAGCAACGATTCCATGCTGTCTTTCATCCGCAATCAGCAGGTTTAGTAGAACGATACAATGCAACTCTGAAGCTGAAGTTAGCAAAGATAGTGGCATCGACATCTCTGAAATGGCCGGACGCTTTGTCTCTGGCATTGCTGTCCATTCGGTCAGTGCCACATTCTCGATCTGGCCTCACACCCTACGAAGTGGTGTTTGGAAGGCCTATGAATATTTGGGGGGTTCCAAAGCCTCGTTTGATACATGATATGCCTTGTATAATGATGAACGATTATCTGGCACGATTAACAAATGATTTGCTTTCTATTCATCAACAGGTTCGAGAGGCGCTCCCTGATAACTCCACTGGTGAGGCTCACGATCTCCGCCCTGGAGACCACGTGATGGTCAAAGTATTTGAGCGATCCAGCAGTTTGGAACTGAGATGGCATGGCCCTGAGCAAGTGCTGCTGGCTACGCGAACTGCTGTGAGAGTCACCAACAAGAAGCGGTGGATACATTCAACGCATTGCCGACGTGTCTCTCCGGATCTGGTGAGCCCTGTGGTGCTATCCGACTACAGAAAGATTTTGGATACAGAAAAGAGCCCAGCTGTCACGCCTGATGAATTGGAGGGAGCCTTCCCGGACCACGTTGTTTCAGATAAAGTGAAGTACAATCTACGCCCCAGGAAATAAGATTCCTTTTGTGTTTTTGAAACTGGTTGGTAACCGCTCTGAGGTTTGTGAAACGGAAGCCGGGAATATCAAGGGGGGGGGATCAGTTCTGCCCAGTGTAGCGACACCCGTCTTGAATCCCGGAGAACAAATCAACGGCAGCCTCGGTTCAGAACCATCGTTTTATTTTTTCTCGCTTAGTGTTGCTTGTGAAGAGTATTGTTTTGTGAACTATGGCATCTCCTTCGACACAAAAAGGAAGAATTCTTGGTGCTGTTTTGTTTGTCTTGACCGTAGTGGTGATCGCAGTATTAGCCTGGACTATAGAACTATTGTTTCCTGTACGAGAACATTTGCTGCCCACCACTCCAAGTCCATCTGAACATTTTCATTTCACTCTGCCTTTTCACGAAGAAAGACATAGGCAGACTTATTTGAACAACAGCTTTATTAAGATTTTGCATCATACTCATAATATGACCAACACGTCCAATTGTTGGGTATGTGGAATGTTGCCCGGACACCAGAAGAAGGGAGGAACACCACTCATTCCTCTCCCGTTTTCTCATAATGGTTCTTGTCATGCTTGGTACACTCTTCTTTTTACTCTGCGATGGCCAACGAAAGGTGGATTACTTTTTCGGTTGAATAAAATATGCTATAACGATAAAGATGGCTATCCACACGCTGAAGGAACTAAATTCGAATGGGAAGAATATCGTCCGGACAATGTTTCTACACCTCGTGTATATACGAATCAAAGACTTATAAATGTGACGAGCATGCATATAATAACCGTTATCGATACAAAAGCAGATTTGTGTATTAGAAATAAAGGTACAATCCCTGTGGGCCGCAGTGAATGTAATATTACACTTACCTTTGATACACCAACTGGAATTGCATTTGTAGCTTCACGTAACACATATTTCATTTGTGGAAATAAGGGATACCATCGTTTACCGTTGGGATGGTTAGGAACGTGTTATATAGCTTTTGTATTACCACCTGTATTTATTGCTCCTCCCATGTACCACAATGATTATGTTCTGTACCATGATTACATACTGAACAGAGTAAAACGAACAATAGATCTTGATGAAATAGATCAGACTGATACCACATTACAACAATATGTAGATTTCAATTTGGGGTTATTTTCATTCGTAGGAGCTGCACTGAATAGTAAGAAGATAAGGCGGCTTACACGTGTGGTGGAAGCCGTCGCTAATGAAACTGCCTCTGCTTTAGGGAATATTACTGAGGAATTACAAATTACCAGAATTGTGGCGCTCCAGAATCGAATGGTTCTAGATGTGATACTAGCTGATAGGGGTGGAGCATGCCGCGTCATCGGAAGTAGTTGTTGCGTTTACGTACCAGATAACTCACCTTCTGTATATGATTCGATTACAAAATTACATAAGATAGCTGCTGAGATCCACCCAGAAAATGGAACATGGACCTTTTCTGGTTGGTTCTGGACCCTGCTTAGTACTTGGGGTTGGAAATTATTAACGATTCTCTGTGTTTTTATTGGAGTACTATTTTTCCTTTGTTTATGTATTCAATGTGGCCCTACATTATGTTCTGTATGTATCACAGCCTGTATTCCGTCCAAACGAGCTATTGTCAAGCAAGAGAAAATGATCAATGATGAAGTATTGAAAATAATGGCTATTGACATTGAGGATGAACATTCCGACTACGTTCACTATGAGGTAGCTTTTGCTAAACGCTAAAAGGGCCGTCTGTCGTGTTTTGGCAGCTCCTGAGTTAGCGTTTAGCACAGCTACACGGTCTTTTCTGTTAACTTGACCAACACGAACGGGGGCCATTTTGAATCCCTCTGACTTCCGTTTCCTATGAACGCTGCCTCGTGGTCAGTGTGCCCTTTCGTCCTTTCTCGATACCCATGGTCACTAGTCTGCTCGGCAACAGGCTATTTTTAGTACTGGTCAAGCGCACATGCGCACTACGCACCAATTGGTCACTCTTTAGGAATGTTCACACTAACTGACCAGTGCTGTTGAAACTCCTCCCACATGTTGGCTGTGTTCCAAAAATGACCTTATATGTACCTAAAATGTGTAACTTGTACCCGCCTATCTTTTTATTGCTATTAAACTGTATAAAAGAGGTCGCGCATCGATGTTCGGTGTGCTACTTCTTACATTGCCGAAGGGTGCTGTGGGAATGTATCACCACCCCATGGGGTCTTAATAAACTTGTCTTTTACCTTTTCCAGTGTCCGTGCCAACTTCTATACTAAGGTGTTCGAGAGTTTACCAAAGTATGTAGGCCTGATTTGAACCCTACACCACAGTACTTATACATTTTGGCTGTAGCTCTTTTCAAAAGTCTGTATGCAAATTGAATGGGAAAATTGCATTTTGGGACCCCCTCTTTTTCTTCGCCCCAGGTTGATGAATGACCTTAAACCTTTCCAGAAGATGAGGTGGATGACATTTATTTTGATTTATCTAAAGAGAGAGTACCCCACTAACACCAGGGAACAGGGTACAGTGACAACCAGTCAAAGGGGAATCCCTGGGTAAACACTCACACCTGTCATTCCAGGCCAGTCATTCATGAAGAATTAATTAATTACTAAATTTCCACACTAAAAATGAACGTTCACAATCTTTTTAATGAAACTTAAAATTTACACAGGAATGATTTAAAAATTCAAAGAAACTTTGAATAAATACAGTGCACAAGAAACAATTAATCATGTAAATTCATAAAATATCATAAAAAAACCTCATAGAAAAACATTTTACAATATGACATCAAAGCAAATACCCTTTTGATTATACTAGCTAAATGTATCACAAACAATTGGAAAAGCAATTTCAACAATCAACACAATTTTAATACGGAAAAAAAAACCCTTATGTTGTGGCCTATGGATTACTTTGCCACAGTTTTAATTAGATCCAACGGTCCTTATACATATACACAGTACGGTCAATAGTGTCGCCCACATGTGGATATCTATTGCCCCCTAGACCCTGTTTGGATTCTGCAAGGAAAAATGAATGCGTCGACGCGTTTCGGTGCTGTGGACACTTGATGCTGTAGCACCTTCTTCAGGACTGCCGTTTCTTTGGGGTCACCGGCATCAAAAGTTATTGATTTGCACCCTCATTCTGTGTACAAGGGGAGAAAAATAAGGTATCACTCTTCTATCATAGGGCATGGTATGGTTTTTATTCTGCTTTTTCTCGTCCCCGTTACCCTTTGGTGTCTTGGTACTTTAATTTAACTCATTGTCGGTATTCCGGTATGTTTTAAACCTATGCTTCCAATTATTTTGTGCAGGTCAGGGGCTATGGTGTTTCTATCGTCTTTCATGATGCAGGCACCCTTATTACACCCAGGCACATGATTGCCAACGATACAGGTCACATACCCAGTACATACATCATACAAGGCAGAAATTTGGGACATTTTTTCCTCTTCTATTTCTCCCTCCCTTCCTCAATTTACAAAAATAAACCATCCGTGGCATATTGTGGACACCCTTATTCTATCCGGGCACCATTTTCCCAGCACAGCTGATCATATATCTGGTACATGCATCCCACATTTGAGAAATTTACAACATTGTTTTTTTGCATTTCTCTATCTCTCCGTTTCTTCTTTAGTGTGGAAATATGGGCTATCTGTGTGGCTATATCCTTACAAAAATTGTGGGGACACTCGTACACGCTCTTACCTATTGGGAACTGCAGGGTACACATACGGATATTTCTTAAATTTGTCTCCTTGGTTCCACACTTCTTATTCGGGATGGAGATCTTCCTGGTGTAAAGATATAAGGATTCTTAAGAGTCTTTATATTATGTCCCCTCTATCTGCTGTTTATGTTACTGATGGGGGGATCAGTTACCTTCTTATTTAGGGGGCCCGAATGTATTGGACTTCCTTTCCACTTCCCTGTGGTTTTATTCAGGTGCTTCGGCTTTTCTTTTTTATTTATCTTTACATCTATCTAGATAAAGAATTATAATTATTGGGATGTCGCCATCTAAGACAGTGACCTTCATGCACTTTCAAGGGTTTCTGTCTTTTACTACTTTCCATCATCAACCACATTTGTCATTCCTCTTACCTTAAAATCTTTTAAAATTTTCCTGGACGGGCATAATATCTGCGTACTTCCGTGAGTTAACTTGATATGTTCTGTCAGAAAAATAAGATATATATATATGCATGGGTATATGCACCCACTTGTAAGATGATACATCATTTACCTATTTACATTGCTATTTGCAGTTTTTTTTGTTCCCTCTTTAATACCTTTGCATCACTTCTGCGCTATTATTTTACTCACTAACATTTTAACCTGGATGTAGATGCTCCCTATCTAGGTTACTATTCACCCCTTCTAAGCCAGTATTGTACTCGTTAGCAGCCTCGCCTGGGTATTGCTGACTGCATCTTGTATACCTCTGTTGGCTATTTTCCTAAGCGACTGCCATTTCATGTCTGTTGGAGCATGTTTTATCATCTACATTGCAGACCGCCCTCCTCCTATCTTTGTATCCTATGCCATTTAATCATATGTACCATTGCGCCCGAGTCATAACCAAAGAGCGTGCTACGCTATCTTCTATTAGTTAGCACGGGTCCCAACTCCCTGGATATTAAAGCGGATCCCCTTCTCTTACCTCGTCTCTCTGACGGTCGCGGTTCTGCCTCGTCCTCTTCCCGTTTTCGTACTAAGGAGCCAGGCGCGCTGTTTTTAAACCCCATTTGGTTCCGACAAGTGCTTGCAGCTGCTGCCTACGCAGGCGCACTCTTGCTGTAGTCTGGCGTTTGTTGGATCGCCATCTTAGAGTGGTCATTTTTAAAGAAAAACGGCCGCTATGCCCGTTGCACATGGGGATTTAGGTTTATATTTGGTAGACAAATATTATTTATTTATTCTATTAAAGAATTATCCTGCACTTCAGGTCTATTTAGGTTCCCGATATTTCCCGGATGCTTCTAACTTTCTCCATAGGTCGTCATATAAGTTACCATGGGGTTTACTCGAGGAGAGATTTTAGTGGCTGTTCTCAGTGTCGAACCAGTTTAGACATTTGTTGTGATATTGTGTTGTCTGCCCGTATTTTGCATTTTATCTCGTTCTAGGGGCCATGGCCACCTCTTCCCATCTTTATTAAATATTTTTTCATTTATTCATGGACCCAAGCCCTTCTTGTCTGTAGATCTATTCGTACCTCATCACAGGCACAGTATTGTTCTATTATGCTTGTTTGGGGCTCTCATTTTTGGATGTAACTATATTTTGCTTACTAATGAAGGTGAGATTCTAATGGATGTTATCTATCTTGGTCTAGTTAAGACATTTATTTTAAAGCTATGTGGCATCGTCTCAGGCACAGTGTTATTCAATCGGCCCTATTTCTAGTTTTTTCCCCCCCCCCGCAGGTTGTACCTCTTTTTTAAAAATATTTCCCTCATAGGGATTGCTTATATCAAGGTTTCCCACTCTTCTCTGGAATTCAAGCCATTTTGAATGGTATTGAATTTAATCATGAACCATTGTTCTTGCTGTTTTCTCCTTCTCCTGCTGTCCCCTAATCTAGTTTGTTCCCTAATTCTTTCTAGGATGACCCATCTTAGATCTTTTTCATTATGTCCCTTTTCCTTCCAGTGATCCACTAATGGTGCATTTTCCTTGTTGTTTTTTATTGCCGATTTGTGTTCACATATTCTGACTCTTAGTTCTCTGCCTGTTTCGCCTATGTAGCCCAGGTTACATGGGCATAGAATCATATATATCACGTTTTTTGTCCTGCAATTATTTAAAGCGGTAATCTCTTGTGTGGCTCCATTGTGTTCCACTTTCTTGGTCACTATACAGAGTTCGCATATGCAGCAGTTACCACATTTGTGGTTCCCTGTCGCTCTTGTTCCAGTTAGGGTAGTTTGACGTTCTATTACATCGTCCCTGTATGTGTGTACTAGGCTTGATCTCAGGTTCTTATTTTTCCTGTATGCGTATAGAGGACGCTGTAATTGGGTCTCAGTCCCCTCGTTAAGAATTTTCCAATTATGGTTTATTATATTCTTAACTTGGTTTGCCACTACTGAGTATTGGCTTACCATCACTATTTTCTCTTTAGTTTCTTTTTTGTCCCTCTTTTTCAGTAGACAATCCCTGTCATAGTAGCGAGCTCTTTTCAGGGAATGGGTGATCAATTTCTTCGGGTAACCTCTCTCCTGGAATTTCTGCTTCATTTCTCCCGCATGCCTATAGAAGTCATCTGTTGTAGTGCAATTTCTCCTCAAGCGGAGAAATTCCCCAAAGGGAAAAAGAGCTCGCTACTATGACAGGGATTGTCTACTGAAAAAGAGGGACAAAAAAGAAACTAAAGAGAAAATAGTGATGGTAAGCCAATACTCAGTAGTGGCAAACCAAGTTAAGAATATAATAAACCATAATTGGAAAATTCTTAACGAGGGGACTGAGACCCAATTACAGCGTCCTCTATACGCATACAGGAAAAATAAGAACCTGAGATCAAGCCTAGTACACACATACAGGGACGATGTAATAGAACGTCAAACTACCCTAACTGGAACAAGAGCGACAGGGAACCACAAATGTGGTAACTGCTGCATATGCGAACTCTGTATAGTGACCAAGAAAGTGGAACACAATGGAGCCACACAAGAGATTACCGCTTTAAATAATTGCAGGACAAAAAACGTGATATATATGATTTTATGCCCATGTAACCTGGGCTACATAGGCGAAACAGGCAGAGAACTAAGAGTCAGAATATGTGAACACAAATCGGCAATAAAAAACAACAAGGAAAATGCACCATTAGTGGATCACTGGAAGGAAAAGGGACATAATGAAAAAGATCTAAGATGGGTCATCCTAGAAAGAATTAGGGAACAAACTAGATTAGGGGACAGCAGGAGAAGGAGAAAACAGCAAGAACAATGGTTCATGATTAAATTCAATACCATTCAAAATGGCTTGAATTCCAGAGAAGAGTGGGAAACCTTGATATAAGCAATCCCTATGAGGGAAATATTTTTAAAAAAGAGGTACAACCTGCGGGGGGGGGGGGGGTAAAAAAACTAGAAATAGGGCCGATTGAATAACACTGTGCCTGAGACGATGCCACATAGCTTTAAAATAAATGTCTTAACTAGACCAAGATAGATAACATCCATTAGAATCTCACCTTCATTAGTAAGCAAAATATAGTTACATCCAAAAATGAGAGCCCCAAACAAGCATAATAGAACAATACTGTGCCTGTGATGAGGTACGAATAGATCTACAGACAAGAAGGGCTTGGGTCCATGAATAAATGAAAAAATATTTAATAAAGATGGGAAGAGGTGGCCATGGCCCCTAGAACGAGATAAAATGCAAAATACGGGCAGACAACACAATATCACAACAAATGTCTAAACTGGTTCGACACTGAGAACAGCCACTAAAATCTCTCCTCGAGTAAACCCCATGGTAACTTATATGACGACCTATGGAGAAAGTTAGAAGCATCCGGGAAATATCGGGAACCTAAATAGACCTGAAGTGCAGGATAATTCTTTAATAGAATAAATAAATAATATTTGTCTACCAAATATAAACCTAAATCCCCATGTGCAACGGGCATAGCGGCCGTTTTTCTTTAAAAATGACCACTCTAAGATGGCGATCCAACAAACGCCAGACTACAGCAAGAGTGCGCCTGCGTAGGCAGCAACTGCAAGCACTTGTCGGAACCAAATGGGGTTTAAAAACAGCGCGCCTGGCTCCTTAGTACGAAAACGGGAAGAGGACGAGGCAGAACCGCGACCGTCAGAGAGACGAGGTAAGAGAAGGGGATCCGCTTTAATATCCAGGGAGTTGGGACCCGTGCTAACTAATAGAAGATAGCGTAGCACGCTCTTTGGTTATGACTCGGGCGCAATGGTACATATGATTAAATGGCATAGGATACAGAGATAGGAGGAGGGCGGTCTGCAATGTAGATGATAAAACATGCTCCAACAGACATGAAATGGCAGTCGCTTAGGAAAATAGCCAACAGAGGTATACAAGATGCAGTCAGCAATACCCAGGCGAGGCTGCTAACGAGTACAATACTGGCTTAGAAGGGGTGAATAGTAACCTAGATAGGGAGCATCTACATCCAGGTTAAAATGTTAGTGAGTAAAATAATAGCGCAGAAGTGATGCAAAGGTATTAAAGAGGGAACAAAAAAAACTGCAAATAGCAATGTAAATAGGTAAATGATGTATCATCTTACAAGTGGGTGCATATACCCATGCATATATATATATCTTATTTTTCTGACAGAACATATCAAGTTAACTCACGGAAGTACGCAGATATTATGCCCGTCCAGGAAAATTTTAAAAGATTTTAAGGTAAGAGGAATGACAAATGTGGTTGATGATGGAAAGTAGTAAAAGACAGAAACCCTTGAAAGTGCATGAAGGTCACTGTCTTAGATGGCGACATCCCAATAATTATAATTCTTTATCTAGATAGATGTAAAGATAAATAAAAAAGAAAAGCCGAAGCACCTGAATAAAACCACAGGGAAGTGGAAAGGAAGTCCAATACATTCGGGCCCCCTAAATAAGAAGGTAACTGATCCCCCCATCAGTAACATAAACAGCAGATAGAGGGGACATAATATAAAGACTCTTAAGAATCCTTATATCTTTACACCAGGAAGATCTCCATCCCGAATAAGAAGTGTGGAACCAAGGAGACAAATTTAAGAAATATCCGTATGTGTACCCTGCAGTTCCCAATAGGTAAGAGCGTGTACGAGTGTCCCCACAATTTTTGTAAGGATATAGCCACACAGATAGCCCATATTTCCACACTAAAGAAGAAATGGAGAGATAGAGAAATGCAAAAAAACAATGTTGTAAATTTCTCAAATGTGGGATGCATGTACCAGATATATGATCAGCTGTGCTGGGAAAATGGTGCCCGGATAGAATAAGGGTGTCCACAATATGCCACGGATGGTTTATTTTTGTAAATTGAGGAAGGGAGGGAGAAATAGAAGAGGAAAAAATGTCCCAAATTTCTGCCTTGTATGATGTATGTACTGGGTATGTGACCTGTATCGTTGGCAATCATGTGCCTGGGTGTAATAAGGGTGCCTGCATCATGAAAGACGATAGAAACACCATAGCCCCTGACCTGCACAAAATAATTGGAAGCATAGGTTTAAAACATACCGGAATACCGACAATGAGTTAAATTAAAGTACCAAGACACCAAAGGGTAACGGGGACGAGAAAAAGCAGAATAAAAACCATACCATGCCCTATGATAGAAGAGTGATACCTTATTTTTCTCCCTTTGTACACAGAATGAGGGTGCAAATCAATAACTTTTGATGCCGGTGACCCCAAAGAAACGGCAGTCCTGAAGAAGGTGCTACAGCATCAAGTGTCCACAGCACCGAAACGCGTCGACGCATTCATTTTTCCTTGCAGAATCCAAACAGGGTCTAGGGGGCAATAGATATCCACATGTGGGCGACACTATTGACCGTACTGTGTATATGTATAAGGACCGTTGGATCTAATTAAAACTGTGGCAAAGTAATCCATAGGCCACAACATAAGGTTTTTTTTTTCCGTATTAAAATTGTGTTGATTGTTGAAATTGCTTTTCCAATTGTTTGTGATACATTTAGCTAGTATAATCAAAAGGGTATTTGCTTTGATGTCATATTGTAAAATGTTTTTCTATGAGGTTTTTTTATGATATTTTATGAATTTACATGATTAATTGTTTCTTGTGCACTGTATTTATTCAAAGTTTCTTTGAATTTTTAAATCATTCCTGTGTAAATTTTAAGTTTCATTAAAAAGATTGTGAACGTTCATTTTTAGTGTGGAAATTTAGTAATTAATTAATTCTTCATGAATGACTGGCCTGGAATGACAGGTGTGAGTGTTTACCCAGGGATTCCCCTTTGACTGGTTGACATTTATTTTGGGAATGGTTCGTGGAGATTTGGCAAATGGCCAAAGTTATTTGCAAACGAAAAATAAATTTCCCATAGTAAGGGGGTCCTAACTATTACTATACAGTGGCACTACTGCTGCTGTTGCAACCTTCAACTTCTCTTTCTGCTGTCCTTGCTATCTCTCATTTGTGTTTACAGACACTGAAGTAAACCTTATTAAATATTTAAGTAGACAAAAGCCAAACAAATTGAGCACTGTTCATGTCTGCTGGTATATGCATGTTGCCAGTAAGACAATATAATAACACAGAAATATGTAAACATGGATTCTGAGCTCCCAAACTGCGCTATGCCATGTGATACCATCAGTAAGTCCTGGTTTTAGCCAAAATGATTTTGCATGCAGAGGCTTTTTAGATCATACATAGAACTGGACAAACAAAGCTACAAGTACTAAAATTCCAAGCAATGATAGCTAAGAAAGCCAAAGTCAGACGCCATCAAGTCTCTCAGCAACTACTGCAGAGTATGTTCACGTTTTGAATGTTAAATAAGCATTTTTTGAAAATGACTACATATTTGTACAATGCAAAAATCTAAAAGGTTTGTTATTGAATTTTTGTCTAGAATTCGTGTCTAGAATTCTTGGAGGCACTGAAAGCCTAATGGTTCAAGTGAGGAAGACTAAGGTTATTTTCTTTCAAGTACACATGAAACTGCTAAAAAGGAGAACATGTACACTAATTTAAAGCAATGGACCATGATAAAAAACAGTATTACCAGGTTAAATATGAGCCTCAGTAGACATTTAACACAAGGAGAGTCCCCTATCATGTATGGGTTCAATGATAAATCAACCCTTTATTGCCTCACTCATCCAGTGATCATTTCAGAAGAAAATGAAGCAGAGTTTTTAGTAAGATGCCAGCCTCTCTGTTAGTGCCTGTTTTCTGTTCACATTGCCATGAGAGTAGATGGTGTGTTGCAGTTCTGGTGCTTGTTAGGCAAATTTTGCTTTTCATAAGCAGGCAAAATTCTAAAATAGGGCGTCTTGTACTGCCCTGAATGAATGTAAATTGCTTTTCTGGCACTCAGCCCTGCTATGCTATTGGTGTAGAAAGGTTGTGTATGATGTGGGCATGCATATGCATAGAAATCTTGCCACAGTTCAAGGGAGAAAACCAACCCCACCTCCACTGTTTGACCCAAATGATAGTGAAGGTCTAATCCATGTGTCATTAAATACATCCGCGGAAAGAGTGAGACCTTAACCCAAGGATACATCATATGCATGTATAAATCAATAAAAACATAAGTCAATGGCATTTAGCTTGAATTACATTCTTCTGTTAAAGGAGCACTGAATAATTTCAGGACCATGATGCTTCCCCTGGAATATTTGTTTGATATTTACTATTCTTAGAGCTACATGTGTCAAAATTATAAATTGCAATCTCCTAATTGCGAATTCCAGAGAAACGCAATTTACAATGTATACAAATTAAAGATACCGATTCCTACGGGCTCACAAATCGCTCGACCTCATTATTATAAATGAGGTAGATTGGAATTTAAAACACCCTAGGAATCACAAGAATCACAGGATGGTGGCCTGCTGAGGTCCGCAGACCACCATATCCGTGATTGCTTTTAAATAAAGCAATTCTTTTTTGTAAAGCATCCCGTTTCACTTAAAGGAAAAGAGAAGCTTTACAAAAAGTAAAATTAAAAGTTTTCTTTTCATTTTCTAAGAGTAGGCAGTGGGACCACTGACTGCTCTTAATAAAACAGTAACAAACATTCACAAAGGGGAAGGGGTTACTTGGAGACTCCTTCCCATTTGTGTATGGGTTACCACCTAAAAGTAGGTGGTAAAATGCAAATGTCACAAAGCATTCCTACATACTGATGCAATGCGGTATTAGGATGGGACGCCCTAAACACCCCACTTCCTAATAGCAAATCGCAACCCCATAACAGGTTGCTGAATCGAAAAATAGGGTTTGCAGCATCTGAAAAGCATTTTATGTGTTTGCAACAAGCTGATTCTGTGAAAATAAAGTCACTAACAAGATAGGTCCAGCCAAGGGTTCAATAATTTAAATCTGAGATCAACCCTTGGTACCGATGGCACAAGTCAGACATGCTTAACTTACAGAAAATGTTTACAGTATTTAGAAGTACTAAAACTGTTAGAAAGTCGAAAACACAACATAATAAAAGTAATATTCCAATTTAGAACAATTGAGCAAACATTCATTAACAATTTGACACCCAAACGACAAAAAATCCAAAAAGGGTAACTTGGCATAACAATTTTAGAGGATAGACCAGAACCACTGGACGACGTCCCGATAAAGCCTTTTCTTTTTGGTGGGAATAGCTCCACAAATGAGAATTCAAAATTCTCTCACAGACGTCCACCCATTAGTCAGATCTTTTAGCACCTGCACCAAGTCAAGATTTTCGCATTCTCTATTTTACATGCCAGAGTCATCCAGCGAAACAAGGTTGCAGGATTTATCTTATGATGAGCCTCATGAGGCAGGAGGTCTTCTTGTCAAGGGCCTACTGAAACTCATTTGCTGCTGAGGAGAAACTCCAAGCAGGAAAACATTTTTCTTCAGGCCAGCAAAGTCGTGCCTTGGATGGATTAGCTTGAATGGTTCATCCCCATCCTCCAGAGTTCTGGAACTCCAAAGATCTTATAGGTCCCAACAATTTAGAGGTGTTAGGAGAAGTCCAAGAAGATACAGTAAAGGCCCACTGGACCTCAGAAACAGCACTTGGGAGTCAAGACTCACTCCAGCAGAGGCCACCATAAGAGTCCAGTCTAGGTCCAGTTGCTGCTGATCAGCTGAGCACTTCAGAGAAAAGGTTTCCCCTAGCTTGTTGTATCTCTGACGCCACTTAGGAGATCAGGCAACTGACCTTCTGCAAACTATAACTGATGAATTTGTGTTATTTTAGTTCAAAACATTAATGCTGTCACTGACTATTCACCTAACAATAGCATGATTTTAACCATAACTATGACATTGCTTTAGCCTTTGTTTTTTTCTGTGAATGTCTAAGGATTTTTATAAAGCAAAATCAGACGTTTACATCACACCTAACAATAACGTCACTTTAACCTTTTTTTTTCAGTGAATTTCTACAATTTCTACATTTGTGTTAATGGAAAGTAATATTTTATATGCATAGCGCACACAGTAGTATGTGGAGAGGAAGTATCTTGTCTACACACATCCCTTCCAAGGGAAATGACTTTGCACGGTTGTGTATGGAAGGAGACAAAAATATCTAATTATACCTCTCTATTGACCGATATGTCAGGTTAATAAAATAGGGTGTGGTGAAGAAGTAATTTCTCCACTTATACTCTTCTCCAGAATGATTGGGGTATGTAGTAGAACATGAGCAAGGGGTGCCCTCTCTGTTGAGATCTGTGCCTAGGAAAATATGGGGCATATTTACAAGCCCTAATTGCCAATGGAACATCAATTTAGGAAGACGTTCCTGTGACAATATGGTCTTCATCTTATTTACAAGGCAGTGTTAAGCCACTTAACATGGCTTAACGCTGCCTTGTAAGTAAGGCACCCTTTCATGCTATACTTATCATGAAAGGGGTGGGCAATGGGTGCTGTGGTGGGCGGTCTGCTACAACATCCTTTGATTTTAATGCAGCCCTTTATTTACAAGGGTGGCGTACAAAGGAGGCAGTGCTAACATGTAGATTAAAAAAACCTGGTCTTAACACGGCAAAATTAAGAGAAATGCATTATTTCTCCTTATTTTTGCTGTTTTTGTGTGTTCTGCATTGTACAAACTGCCATGCATGATTGTTTATGTGCAAGAAGGTGTCCCTTCCAGCACACAATCATTTTAGAAATGACGAGTTGCAACTTCTATGTGTCATGCACAAAGCCGCACACATAGAAGTCCCAAATTACGATTTAAGATTGTTTATGAACTGGAAGGGATACCTTCCTGCAAATAAACAATTATTCCCCCCCCAACGCACCCTTGCACTATGGTGCAAGGGTGCCTGTGTTTGTGCTAGGCAGCTGAAATTAGCGACGGGGATAATGGGGGGACGCACCGTATTGTTGTAAATACAGTGCAGCCCTGCGTTTCAGAAGTAGCAGAGTGCAACGTTAAGCTGAGATGGCTATTGCTGCACTCTGTCACTTCTTTTTAAACATGCCCCACTGTGTGCATATCAGAGTGTAGGAAGGAACTGGTCTCTCTACACAGTGGTCACTCTAAGGAAATCACTGTGCATAGCAGGGTGTAGATAGGGACTGGTCTCTCCTCAAAAACTTTTCTCTTAGATGACAGGTGTGTGTGGTGTGTGGTAGGGTGCGGGAAGAGGCTTATAACCCACAGCTGACAGCTATACCAGTTTTTGAAGGTATTGAACCCAAGTTATAGGCCTGAGCCAATGCTGATGGCCGCTAACAAAGGAGGGGCCCTTTAACAACCAGTATCACTCAAGGCAGAACAGCTGTAATGGCATTAGAACATTCCACCTACAGAGGATAGAATGTTTAAATCCAAAAAGGATATACAGAAAGACATTGTTAGAAATGGGAATTTCTGGTTGGCTGAAGCTTGCTCCAAAGCCAGGCAAAAACCACCAGTCTAGTCAGGGCAAGGAAGTTACCCGCCAAGATAACACCTGCTCACCCCCTTGGTAGCTTGGCACGAGCAGTCAGGCTTATCTCAGAGGCAATGTGTAAAGCGTTTGTGCGCGCACTCAGCAACAACACCCAAGGCCCAACACAAAGGAAACTCCACACAAGGGTATATATAAAAAATGGTCTTTGTATTATACCACAAACATTAGATAATAAACATATACTTTACAAGGTGCCAAGGGCACAGGCAGAATTTACAGGGGATATATGTACAGGACAGGGCCACATGGACCACTGTCAGGAATAATCACTTTTAGAACTAGCATGTAGAACATATCATAACTGTAGGACCAAAATTAGCACATGTAGCACACAACCAGTACTCACTGGTAACAGGTAAACACTACCTACGCAATCCTAAAACACTTTAGGTAAATATTACGCAGGGCACCATGACCTCACTAGCATCACTCTTCTAGGGCAAACAACCTCCTAGGCATAAAAACACATATTTAGAGGCATGGGCAAAAGCATTGCATCAATCACTTTAGGCAGGTAATCACATCTGCGCAAAACACATAGGGTCAAACATGTACCCCCCGCAAGGGCACAACACAAGAACTGTCCCCCAGGCCAACTGGCCTCTCTGGGGCTAAAACGCTGTGGGTCCCAAATGTCAGGGCGGCTGCGCAGGCAGCCAAGGGAAGAACCTAAACGTGGCAGCTGCCCTCTAAGTGCTGGGCAGCTGTAGAACTCCTCTGGGCTTCCACAGGGACAAGGGGCCCAAAACAACATGGGAACCTGGAGCATCTCCTGCGCTCTGCAGCAAATGTGACCCCAACGTTGGAGTCCCCCCGCTGGGGACCCGAAATCAATAAATGTCCCCTGAGCCTCTCAGGCTCCAAATAACCAAAAATGCCACCGTAGATGTTGGAGTACCTCTCGGGGGACTCAAGAACAAATGCAGCACTAACGTGGGAGTCCTTCACGGGGGACTCAAAAGACAATGGCCCCTGGAGCCCTCTCAGGGCTCTAAAACAAATGGGCCGGTCTGAGCCTCTCGGGGCTCGTGGAAAAACTATGCCGGGTTGAGCCTCCCAGTGCTCATCAACAAATATGTCCCAAAATCGTGGGTGCGGCCATGGCCAACCGGGGCCGCTCTAAGCAACCAGAAACTGCCCCCCTGAGCCCCTCGTGGGCTCGAAAAACAACTTGCCCCATCGTGGGAGCCTCGACAGGTTCTGCGTCACCAGTGCCCTCAAACAAGCACCAACACTGTCCCCACATGGGACCCGTACTCACCGAGGACAAGTCCGCTGTAATCTGCCGCCTCTTGCTCCGGCGCCGGTCAATGGACTGCTTCACCCGCAGTCTCTCCCGCCAGTGCTGCTCCTCGGGCGGGTGCGGTTCGGTTTCCTCGGTGTCCTACGGCCTCAATTCCTCCCCTGCTCTGGACCAATCCCAGCGCGGCGCTGCGGTCGAGCCCCCGACCACGTGGGCTTCGCTGTGCAGCCTGGCCCCCAATTGCAGGGCTCCTCTACCTTCCACTGGCCAATCCCAGCGCGGCAGGGATGACGGCGCGGGAAGACCCTGGGTCCGCGGCGGTGATTTCGGCTGAATACGGGGTGGGCTCCCGTGAGATACCGGCCCAAGCCTTCACCTACTGCAAAATCACGGGTCTCATGCAGGGTGGGCACCTGATTCTTCCACGGCCAAGAGGCCCGTAACCCAGCGCTCCCTTAGGGCCCCAAAAAGGACCTAAACCAAATAAAAAGCGAAAGCGCTCCCAGGTGGTTCAGAGGCAAGATCCCAGAATAAAGCGCTCCCAAGCGCTAGAGGAAAAATAAAGCGCTCCCAGGCGCTATAGTTCAAGAGGTCCCATAAAAGTCCTTCAGGAGGTGGGGGGAACAAAGGCTGGGCCCAGGCAGGCCAGCTCACAGGGCCCTCCAAGCAGGGAGGCAGTCCCAGTGGCGGTTCCTCCTGTGGCCCAGCAGCAGCAGCAGGCCCCCCTCAAATTAAGATCAGCAAGAGAACAACTTGTAAGGGGACACTGCCCATTTTTATACAGTGAAAACCTTTGTCTGGTGCAGGGTGGGAGAGAAACCAGACGCAGCTGGTTTTGGAGCACTCTTGATGTGCTCAGCCACTCTTCCTATTCACTAGTTAGGCTAGGGTAATCAGTCGCACCACAGGGGGCGGAGCCAACATTGTGTGGGGAAAGCCCAGCCCTATTCAGGTCCCGGGTGCACCCCTCCCTCACATCAGCATGCTAATCTCTCCACTCACCACCGGGGCAGACCCATCCAGACTCCTGGAGCCAGGCTCACCAGCCAGCTCCAGCTAATCACACGCCAGCACACTCACTGCACATGCACACCCATGTCTAGAAGTGGCACTTCCACACTAGACACATTCACGCCGCACACATCATTGCGCAGCATTCAATCTCACGAGTCCGCACATACCAAACTCGAGCCTGCACTCCCCACACATCAGGAACTAGCATTGTCACATCCATTCCCCATGCATTCCTATGGGAAGGCAGCCAGGCCAACCTCACCACACGCATGCACTTTACCCTGGGACACAGTGGTAAAGTGCGCAGAAACCAAAAATGACTATCACCAGGTCACCATTAAAAAGCAAAAAGTTTAGGGGTGAACCTGCCAGAAGGGCCAAGTCCAACACAACCCCCTTCCAGCCAAAACGCAGGGCAGACCAATCACCACCGTGATGGGCTACCCTGCTTTGGGTGATAGAACACGGACACGGGCCCGCCACTGCCGGGACACCCTCCTGTTCTACGTCACGGTGAACCCATGCGATTCCTTCTAAACCCACCGTCTGGAACAACTGGGCTACCCCACTGATACTCCCAAGCTGTCCGCGGCCAGGACCAGGCCCTAGGCTACCCAGGTGCCACTGGTCCTTGCCTACTCACAGAGTGGGGGGGTAGTAAACCCTGGCACATAGTAGCCATTCTCCACTCTTCCTGTCTGTAAGACAGGGCTATACTGCCACTGGTTCTCCAGCCTAGGGTCTACACCCTCAGGCGGACCAGGAGTCACAGGGAAGGCTCTCCTCTCCCTACCTCTCCTTCTAGGGTTCCTCCTCCTCTGAGAGGCACCCTTAGACCGCCATTCACCCAACCTAGGGTTTAACCCCTCAGGTTGCACCGGGGTCAGAGGTGGGCTCTCCCACCCTCTGCACCCCCTTCCAGAGTTCTGCACCCTCCCAACTGGAGAGGTACCCCTGGAAGAAGCACTGGTCAGGACTCTGGTTACAGACGTCTCACCCTTCAGGTCAGGCCGATCCTGAACCTGGCCTCCCAACCTTCGATCTAAAACCCTAGGTGGGATAATTGCCTGGCACTCCAGGACTTCTAGGGACTCACACACCGTCCCCCTGAGGCTAACACATGACTCATGTGCTATGTGACTGTCTGTCTGGCTAGATCTTTTGTCCCCTGTCCACCTGACAGTGCGGGAAGATCCCCCAGAACAGAAGTGGTGTCACCATGGTCACTCCAAGGGAACGTAGCCCAACTGGCTAGTCCCTGTGTGGTAAATAAATAAATAATACCCTATTTTTGACTAGACATATATCATAACAGATAGCTCAATAAATAAGAGTCAAGATTCGAGGTAGTAGGAGTTTTGCAGGTTTAATACAGCATAAGGACAGGAACAGGACAACCTGCATAGGAATAGGATGACAGGGCCCAGCAGCTGCTGGGGCTGGGTCTGGGATGAGCGCGCTAACTTTTAATAACAATACATGAGTATATATACATAGCGCAAACACATAGCATTACATTGTAGTAGGCGTAGCAGTGGGTGGAGCAGAAGGTGTGACGCGTAGCAGTCGCGAAAGATAAGAGTAAAAAGAAGGTGTAACTCAGACATGTGATGCAAACGTAACAGAATATGTCATGAATGGGCGGAAACATAGGAGGGGGCTACCTAAGGAGCCGGGACCTCTAACCTAATGGTGCGCGCAAACTGGCAATGACGTATTACGAGGAGAAGCTGGGGGCTATGAACTCTGTGCTAGGAGCAGAGACTAAAGTCTGGAGGGTCGGAGCGACATGTACCTAAACCCTATCTAGTATCTGATGTTTAGGGAACATGTTGATATAAACTAGAAGTCATGAGGGGAAAAGCTAACTGACTCTAAGACTAGAGCATGCATTTATTCTACATATAGTGCGTGATGGAGAATATTAAATGACCATTAAATACAGTATTTCTCTTAACATGGAGCCGCATAGGCTAGACAATGACGGAAACTATTGATGCAGTTCAGTAGCTTAGGAATGCAGAGAAGGAGGACTAAACTGATAGCTGGAATCATAACATAGTCTTGGCAGACTCAGAGACTGAGCCAAGCTGCACCGGGCACTGCGAGGCAGGAAGTAAGTGAAAGGTCGAGGATACAGGTGGGGGCTGTATCCCTCCTCAGCGAGGCTTCAGGAGACAGGAGCTGAATCTGATGTCCGGGCCCTGTTGAGGCCTGGAAACGGGGACTTTATAATGAAATAACGTGCACACTGAGAAACGTGGCAACATAACTTTACATAGGCCTGATACTCATATTACTCATGAGGACTGGGGAATGACATACCAGAGGTGGACACAACTATAATTGCGTCTTTAATCGGACATGGGGAATGCATATGCATATTGATCATGCACACATAACATATGATGGATGACACGTAGGGACACAGAACATGGCAAAATTTACTTTTCCACATTCCCTCCTTGTCACTACGTTTCCATCAGGAAACATCAATACTCATGATACCATCTATCATTTCATACAGTACCATTTGTTCATCTCGAATTGTCTTGGAACGGGATTTAGAACGGGGCTTGGGACTAGGAATACAAGAGGTAGCACACATGCCGCAAATCGCAGGGCCACATTGTATACAGAGGCAGCAGCTGAATATGATCGCTACTGCGATACCTAGAAAGGACAGGACTTTCCATCCCCAGGCGGAAATTATATTCCAGAACCAACGGGACCATGTCCAGGTGCCTGGATCTTGGTGTAACAGATGGGCAATTTTATGAAGTCTGGTTATAGCTGAATAAACAGACGGCGCGTTATTTGGAATAAAAATGCAACAACTGGATCCGATGACTCTACAGGCCCCGCCCCTATCGGCCAGTATGACGTCAAGGACGAGACGATTCTGGAGCACAACAATTCTCATAAAGGATTGCTCTTCGGTTAAGTTACCTAGAGCGGAGGCAGTCTCATCTACTACAGCTTCAAGGGTTCTTGTTAACCTACGAATTAGCTTACTATTTACAACTGTACCTAAATAAGGGAACACACCTTTATCAATATCAATGAATTGCTCTGCAGCAGTTTCAGTATAATCGACAATCGGGAGGTTTCTCTTGTGTCTAGTATGTACTAGATGTGTATTCCTATGGTAGTCAGGTGGGGCTAGGAAAACAGGTGGCAGTAGGAAGGCAATGTAACAGGTTCCCTCCCAATCGAGGGGCAGACGAACATATGCAGTTTGACCACAAACAAAATAAGAATGACGTGAAGCTTTAAAAATAGATTTCCCACTGTCACTATACTGGATAATAGTAGTACAATCACTATGTCCTACGTGTACAGAACCATAATTACGGACACATAATTCGCCTTTGACTGGTAATACTGAAATAGCAGGTGAGTCTGGAGTAGTATCAGACTGAACATTCAGGACCATGAAATTCGACGAATAGTTACCTAAATTATACACTTCATTTTCTAGATCTAAACCTGTTCTGTGGGGGAGACCTTGCTTGTCTGGGAAACATGTGCTGTTAAGAAAGGACATATCTGTTAAGGATGACGTTAACGTGGACCATGCTCCACATGAACCATTATGTGAAAAAGGATAAGGAAAGAGTGGCAGAACTCCCTTTGACGTCTGGAAAGGGGGGAGTCGACCACACACCCAACAATTAGTGGCATTGCTGGTCTGGTGTGAGTAATGTAACATGCGGATAAATGTATTGTTACGCATAGCGAGGCGGTATGAATATTCGTGAGGAGGCAGATCACTAAACGTGTGCTCTACTGTAACATTAGAAGGCTTATTTACATGAGGAACTGGAAAACACAGGAAAAATGCGTAACTAGTGCAGGAAATCATTATGCTGATGAATAATATGAAACTTAGAAAAACGATACATTGGATTGAGTTTTGACTGACTCTCTCACTATGGGGGTCTATTTTATACATGTCAGAAACAGTCTAACCGTTTCACCTAGGGGAGGACTTAGACAATCAAACTGACTGACTTATTTTACTAGACCGTAGTTTTTGTTTATACTCCTGCTGCGGAGTTTTCTCTAACAGGGGAGGGGTTGTGTCAATGTCATTTGCGGGACAGTCCTTAGGAACAATGTTTTGACAAGTCTTGATATCCTGGGAAATGTTCTTGGAGACCGGTTTCAATCCGTAGAATTTCTTGACGTGCGAAAGGTGCACCCAGCCGCGGCGTCCTTCCAATTTCACAGCTGTACGGGTGGTGAGGAGGACCTGACGGGGCTCCTTCCAACGTGGCTCCAGCGGACTTGATCTGTCAAAGTTCCGGACGAGCACCATCGAACCTGGAACGATCTCATGCGGTGCCACCTCGGTATTGTCTGGAAATGCGGCGGCAACCTGTGAACGACATGAGTTGAGGGCAGACATCAAGGAAGCTAGGTAATCTGTCAGCATATTACATGAAACATCAGTAATACTTCGGGGTCTAGGAGTACCCCACATGTTAGGGGGGCGGCCGAATACGACCTCATACGGGGACAGACCTGATCTGGAATGTGCGACCATGCGCATATAAAACAAAGCAACTGGCAGAGCTACTAGCCAGTCCACACCCTTATCTTTACATATTTTGGCAATTCGAATTTTCAGAGTCTGATTATGTCTCTCGACTAGACCGGCTGCTTCAGGATGGCGTACACAATGAAACTTCCACTGGTACCCCAACAACAGGGAAACGTGCTTCATCAGTTCAGATGAGAATGGCTGACCGTTATCAGAATATACGACTCTAGGGAGTCCATATCGAGGGAAAAACTCACGAACCAACTGCTTGGCAGTGGTCGCGGCTGTGTAATCTGGGACTGGATATGCTTCTGTCCACCTGGACAAAGCGCATACAACTACAAGGACATACTTGAAACCTCGACATCGCTCCATCTGAATATAATCCATCTGGAGGACTTCAAAAGGGTGGTCAGGAGGCTGGAAACCACCTTGTTCCACCGGGACACTTTTACCTGGATTAAACTGACAACATATCATACAGGTACGGACTTTCTGCTTGGCTGCAGCTCGTAAATGCTTGTTGAACCAAATGTTCTGGATACTGTCTAACATTGCTTTTTCTCCTAAATGTGCTGGACTATGTGCGGTATTAATAATGACTTGAACCATAGAGTCGGGGAGAAACCATGCGGCTCTACCCTTTGTTAACCATCCTTGATCTGTCTGGACCCCTCCTTGTTCAGACCATTTCTTGATTTCATCGGGAGTAGCATGTAACTGGATATCTATGACATCTTGAGTAGGGTCCTTAACTGTCATACATGTAGTCAGATCTGGAGTATGTGTCATGTTAACTGGACTGTCTAGAGTCTGTGCTGTAAGCTTGGCTGTGCGATCTGCTAGATCATTACCTTGGGAAATAATGTCAGTAGCTTTCGTATGTGCTTTGCATTTCATGATAGCAATAGATGTCGGTAAATGTATTGCATCTAACAGAGCTTGGATAAGGAAACCATGCTGAATCTTGGTTCCATGAGAAGTCATGAAACCTCTCTCCTGCCAGAGCACTCCAAAGTCGTGAACGACTCCAAATGCGTAACGTGAATCTGTGTAAACATTAACTTTCAGGTTCTTGGCGTGTATACAGGCTTGTGTCAGAGCAACTAGCTCTGCTGCTTGAGCGGACAGGGTATCAATACGGTGTGTTTCAATAACTTCGGTGTCAGTAGTCACTGCATACGCGGCGACTAGTTCTCCTGTACTAGTTCTCATACATGAACCATCCACATAAAGTGTCAGGTCAGGATCTGGTAACGGAATGTCTATCAGGTCTTGTCTTGGCTTTGTCGTAATGTTGACTACTTCCACACAATCATGTGTGGCTGGATTTGAATTAACTGATGGTAACAGTGTAGCAGGATTCAGGATGTTGCAGCGCCTAATATCTATGTGTGGTTGGAACAGTGTCAATTCATAACCTGTTAAACGTGCAATTGTCAAGTGCTGTGTTTGTGTTCGGTTTAAAAGAACTTCCACGGAGTGTGGAACGTGTACTGTCAAGGTATGTCCTAAAACTATGGAATCACTTTGTCTGATAGCTAGTGCTGTGGCTGCAACTGACTTGAGGCACGCAGGCAGAGCCTGGGCTACAGGATCTAATGTGCTAGAAAAATAAGCACAGGGCTTGTATTGTCCTGCTTGATCTTGTGTGAGAACAGATAATGCTGTACCTTCACGTTCAGTGACGAAAAGTGTAAAAGGCTTACTGTAGTTCGGTGTCGCTAGAACTGGAGCTTGACATAAAGCTTTCTTTAACTCGTTGAAACTAAGTGTATGTTCAGATGTCCAAGGGAGGACAGTCGATACGGCTGCCTCCTGTGTCGTTAACTGTATCAGTGGCTTGGCTAGAAATGCATACTGAGGAATCCATTGTCTGCAATAAGAAGTAAGGCCAACAAAGGCACGCACCTCCTTCTGGGTTCTGGGCTGAGGAAGACTCGCTATCAACTGGATACGGTCTGGTGTCAACTGCCTACCCCTCTTGGACAGTAAGTGTCCTAAGTAAACCACTTGCTGGACACAGAATTGAAGCTTCGAAGGGGACACCTTGTGCCCCATCTCGGCTAGGAAATACAGAACCGTCAGTGACGCTCGCTCGCAGTCACGTTCAGAACGGGCTGTGATCAGTAGATCATCGACATACTGGAGCAGGGCAGTGTCAGTTGGCATGTGAATGTTGTCTAGTTGTCTCTTAAGTGCTTGACTGTAAATACTAGGGCTTTCTGTGAAACCTTGAGGAGCGCGTGTGAACATATAGCTCCTTCCATTTAAACAGAATCCGAAAAGAAACTGGCTGTCTGGATGAATGGGAACACTAAAAAATGCGTTCTTGAGGTCTATGACAGTGAAGAACGTGGCTTCGGAATCAATGGCTGTCAATAGGGAAGAGATGTCTGGGACAACTGGGTACTGAGGAATAATACATTTATTAAGTTCCCGTAAATCAATCACTAATCGATATACTGGGGGTGCATTTGGATCAGTACGTTTCATAACTGGAATGATCGGAGAGTTACATACGTTGGAGTCAGTTTCTACAACTACTCCTTGAGCCATGAGCTCGTCTATAATTTTGGATAAGGCTGCTACAGCCTCGGGTGGCAATCTGTACTGTCTGATTCGTGGTAACACTACACCTGGTTTCAGGGTCACACGATGGGGTGTGATTTGCATGTAACCTACATCAGTTGGACCTTGCGCCCATAAATGCTGCGGAATTTTAGACAGTCTGGAATCAAAATCTCGTAATACATAGTGACCCTTAAAGTCACGTAGGAACAATCGTATTCCCTCTGGGGAACAACATATAACTGCACCTAACTCTTTCAGTGTTTTAATGCCTAATAGATTTTCTGGGCATGACTTAGTAAGTAACAGATCAGTAGTGCGGGACAATGGACCTACTTCTAGAGTGACTGGCTTTGAAATCTCATTTACGATAGGCTTTCCTGAAAATCCAAGGGAAACATTTCTTGAGCCTGAGAGCGGAGCCCCTGGAACTTCGGCATGACTAATTGTGGTCCTACTTGCCCCTGTATCAATCAAAAACTTTCTGTCTTTCCCTAATACTTGACTGTGAACATAGGGACCTTCTTGATCTACAGGTATCTCGATGAGAGGCAAGCCTACCTCCCTCTCTAGGCTGTTTCATGAATACTGCTGATATTCTGGATACTCAGACTGTGCATACTGGTACATCTGCGATGTAACGTGCTGTGTTGCAGCAATAGGCTGCGGTGCTGTAACTGTCTGTGGTGCATTCTGTGGCTGAGGAATCTGTGGAACTTGTTCTTGTCTAGGCGGACGTGGTCTTTCTTTAGTCTTACCAGTAGCTATGTTGTGTTTCAGAACTGCACACTCATTTATAAAATGACCTGGTTGTTTACAATAATTGCAGTTCCCTTTAACGGGAGCTGCAGGATGACTGGCTTGATTCGGACCCCTCTTCTGACTGTCTTGAGGAACAGATTGTGCAACTAGTACTTTCATTTTCGTGTCTTTCATACGTTTTCTCTCGTGTTCTTGCTCTTCCCTGATTCTATTCTGGTGGTACTGGAGCATCTGGAGCATCTGGGACGGAGTATTTGCTTGCCAGGTGCTTTCGACTTTCAAAACTCGGTTTTTAACTTGTGGGCTTGAATTCTCGACTAATTTAGTAACGAAAAGGTGAGGGTATGACTCACTACTTGTCTTGAGACCACTGTTGATACTAAAGCACTTTTCAAACCTCGAATAAAAATCACTAATATCTTCATCTTGTTTCTGTTTACAGGCTGAGATTGCATCCCAGTCTTCTTTTCTCGTTGTTAATAATCTGGGTAAAACTTGAATTAATAATTCTGGTAATTCTTTACATTTCTCTCCAAGACCAGTACCTGGTACACGTATCTTATCTTCTGCTTCTAGGACTGCCCAATCTATCTTTTTCTCTCCCACCTCCCATTCTTTTTCCTTTAGCTTTTCATACACCCCTGCGGGCAGCAGAACCTTTAACATTTTAATGATATCTGGGTAAGTGTATTCTCCCATACGGAGCATGTCTTTTAATTCTCTATGGAACCCTGCTGGATCTTTGTCATGACAGGGAATTAATTTCTTCATTTCGAGGAGTTCCATCTTTGTGATCGGAGTGTATACAAACACTCGTTGCATTTCGCCACCCGTTCCTCTGACTGGGTGGACTTCTCGTAACGGATTCTGTCTGTCTATGTAGAATGATTTACTTTCTGGGGGTGAGACATGAACAAAATGCGGGTTCAAGAATGTTCTATATTTGTGACGCTGTTCTAGAATGACACTAATTAAATCGGTACCTAGACCTCTCCATCTATACTGGAGTAACTCGTTCAAGATATCATGTAACGGGCCTGGATCAGAATGTTGACCCTCATACAGAGTAATGAGGTGCTGAATCATATACATACCCACCAGTCGCTGCTCGGCTGGGGGCATTTTCAGAAACATTTGTGCCACTATTTCGTCTGGAAAAGTGGTAGAATCAGTAATCCATCTGACTGCTGATCGGACTAGTTCCTGTTCATGCATAGTACTTAACTCACTGTAACCGATTCGTGATTTCAGAATGTGATCGGTAGCTTGGAATACTTGTTCTAGGGAACCTTGTTCTGGTGCTGAATGATGGAAAATAGACTTGTGTTCTAGACGTAAATGGCGATCTGGAAATCTGGGTTTTCCTACATACGCTATTCTGGCAGTATTCTCGTCGTCTTCCTCTTCAGGATCAGAGGTACTTTCTTTCTCGCTTACTTGTGCGGCTTTACGCTGTTCGTGTATCTTTATTATCTCTCTACGGATTTTCTTGTACATACTTTCCATGGCACCAATGGTATTGTGCTTTCCTTCGGCTATATTATCACTCCACTTTGTTAGAGTTTTCATTTCTTCCGGGTCTTTAGACGGGTAATCCTGTTCTCTTATTAGACAGTTAATTAAGAACTTTAATATCATGCGCTGAATCTCGGCTTTCCTTTGAGACATGGCATCACTAATACTTTGTGGGTCATCCCCTGTACGGATGAAACGATATATCCTGTCTAGATCTTCTTTCATATTCGGCAGGGTGACTAGATACTCGGTCACTCTCCTTACGCGTACGGAATATAAAACCATATTAAACTCGCCTGGAACTGGGTCATAGACACATTCGCCAAGGGTTTGCCTGATTTCTGCAACAGACTTATTACTCTTAGGAGTACGCTGTGATGCTTGAGCATGTAATTCGAGTGCTGATAAACGCTTGTATGGCGGCGGAGTTTGAGGAAGACCTCCTCCTGCGGCCCCTAAACTAGAATCATCAACTGATGCTTTTCGTCCTGGCGGGGTCGGTAATTGTAACGTGGGCTGGACTTGTATGGCGGGCTGACCTGGGGGAGCTGTTAAGGGCACCCCGGTGTCTGGAGGAGCAGGAATTACCTGATTTACAGGGACTGGCGGAGTGCAAACAGGATTTGCATATTCTGGGACTGTGTCGTCCAGATAGGACGAAATAAAAATATCAGCTGCGGTCGGTTTGTGACGTAGCTTGGTCGGAACTAACGGTGGCGGGAAATTACTGGATGCCTCCGGGGTCGCTTTTGGCAAGCCTTTGGCAAGAAGAGGATACATACCCTTAATGAGGGCATTCCTCTGTCTGTCTGATTGCTCAGTTCTAACTCGTTCACCTATCTCGATTAATTCTCTTTCTTGGGCTCGTTCTTGGGATTCTCTACTTAGTTCTGACTTTCTGATTTCTTTTTCGGTTCTTTTATGAGCTTCTTTATGCCATAACTCGATGGCGTCTTTCTGTGATTGTCTGGCTTTCTTTTTCCATAATGCCTCTTCTACTCGCATGATGCATTCGGCATCCCATGTACCCGATACGGGCCATCTATACTTTTCTTCTAACTGTTTGGTATACTCTACCCATAAATCTAGATACAATATGGCACTTATGCCATGTTTCTGATACATAAAGTGACCTGGACTGTCCCTGGGCGGGACGGGAACTGCTGCTTCCAGCAGACCCTTTCTAGTTTTTAACTGACGTAATTTTGAGAAGAGCGGCATGACTGGACTATAATCTGGACATAATACAATACACAATGAAAACACGAAATCACGTCGCACTCATACCACAACATTAAAATACATGAAGAACATTATGAATAACAGTTCGAACAGAATACTACCTGGAGATATTGAGAACAGAAATTTTCTCGAGAACAGAAACTTGACTAGAACAGAAACTAGATGCACTGCTGAAACAGTACGAAACTTACCGGTCTCATAAAGAGACACGTCAGGACCCGCATCCACCGAAGTGGACACTTCGTTTGTGGGACTGTGTACCACCAACCCACAGACCAGAGTCAATTAAATGGACCCTGTCTAGATACCACCCCAGTAACGGTACTCACCGGGCAGCAAGAACGGAAGGCCTCGGACTGGACTGGACTGCTACGACGACGAACTTCGGACTTCGGACTTCAGTTACGGGTGGACCTCCGGATACCTCGGACCTTGGACTCTTGGCTTGGGCTCTGGTCGGGACTCGCCGCGTTCCTCCACCGTCTCGTCTGGATGCTGGACCGCCTCCTCCGTCTCCTCCGTGGGCCTGAGGGATACTTGAGCAGAAATATCTGCCACTGCGCAGAAGAGTTCCGTCACGACTGCAGAGGGTCAGGGGGTCGGCGTGGCTTCACCGACGCGTGGGGAAAGGGCAAGTCCCTATTCGGGCGCCATTATGTGGTAAATAAATAAATAATACCCTATTTTTGACTAGACATATATCATAACAGATAGCTCAATAAATAAGAGTCAAGATTCGAGGTAGTAGGAGTTTTGCAGGTTTAATACAGCATAAGGACAGGAACAGGACAACCTGCATAGGAATAGGATGACAGGGCCCAGCAGCTGCTGGGGCTGGGTCTGGGATGAGCGCGCTAACTTTTAATAACAATACATGAGTATATATACATAGCGCAAACACATAGCATTACATTGTAGTAGGCGTAGCAGTGGGTGGAGCAGAAGGTGTGACGCGTAGCAGTCGCGAAAGATAAGAGTAAAAAGAAGGTGTAACTCAGACATGTGATGCAAACGTAACAGAATATGTCATGAATGGGCGGAAACATAGGAGGGGGCTACCTAAGGAGCCGGGACCTCTAACCTAATGGTGCGCGCAAACTGGCAATGACGTATTACGAGGAGAAGCTGGGGGCTATGAACTCTGTGCTAGGAGCAGAGACTAAAGTCTGGAGGGTCGGAGCGACATGTACCTAAACCCTATCTAGTATCTGATGTTTAGGGAACATGTTGATATAAACTAGAAGTCATGAGGGGAAAAGCTAACTGACTCTAAGACTAGAGCATGCATTTATTCTACATATAGTGCGTGATGGAGAATATTAAATGACCATTAAATACAGTATTTCTCTTAACATGGAGCCGCATAGGCTAGACAATGACGGAAACTATTGATGCAGTTTAGTAGCTTAGGAATGCAGAGAAGGAGGACTAAACTGATAGCTGGAATCATAACATAGTCTTGGCAGACTCAGAGACTGAGCCAAGCTGCACCGGGCACTGCGAGGCAGGAAGTAAGTGAAAGGTCGAGGATACAGGTGGGGGCTGTATCCCTCCTCAGCGAGGCTTCAGGAGACAGGAGCTGAATCTGATGTCCGGGCCCTGTTGAGGCCTGGAAACGGGGACTTTATAATGAAATAACGTGCACACTGAGAAACGTGGCAACATAACTTTACATAGGCCTGATACTCATATTACTCATGAGGACTGGGGAATGACATACCAGAGGTGGACACAACTATAATTGCGTCTTTAATCGGACATGGGGAATGCATATGCATATTGATCATGCACACATAACATATGATGGATGACACGTAGGGACACAGAACATGGCAAAATTTACTTTTCCACACCTGACCCACTGGTTCTCCCACTGGGGAACACATCCCCCATTCACTCCTCACTTCGGACTTCTGTGCCCTCCCAACTGGAGTGGCACTGCCGGACACTAGACCCACTGGAGCACTATTTAAAGACACTCCAGGTTCTCTAGACACTAGGAGATCCCCCTCAAGGGGTATAATAGGACAGCCTAGGTCCCCAACCTGGTGTTCCCTCAAGAAACCATCCGGGTTCTGAGACTGGGTTTCAGGCACCTGGGAACACTCAGTCCCCCACTCACTCCTACTCCACTGAGACAAGACGTGAGCCCCTACACCCCTCTCGCTACACTGGGACCTAGCTGGGTTACTCTGAGCCTCTTCCACCACGCTGGGCTGGAAGATACCTGAACCACTACTTTCGGGTTCACTCACCAATGATGTGTCAGGACCTCTGGCACATTCCCAGTGGTCTGCTTCCTTTGCAATATCCCAAGGACAAACGTAGTCACCCCTCGACAGGTGTTGGTGCAACTCTGACACAAAACAATTGATCAGGTACTCTCTGATAACCAGGTTGAGCAGTCCATCAAAATCAGGTTCCTCGTGAACCTCTAACCAATCAAGCAGTGCTTCATGACAATCATCCGCAAAATCCCCCCAATCCTGGTGAGAAAGTCTCCTACAGCCCCTGAACTTCAACCTGTACGTGTCCTCTCGGGAACAAGGTACTATTCTTTGGAAACGGGGAATGGCACTTCCTGCACTGAACTTTCTATTGCTGCCACCACTGGATCCAACCCTCCCTGGGGAATCCTGAAAACTATAACTGCGGTCAGGGGATAACCTACCCTCTAAGGCTATCTTCTCCCTGGCCAAGGCCCTCTCAGCCTCTGCAATCCTCTCCTGCACAACCAGCTGCGCTATCTCCTTGGCATGCTCTAACCTGAGCTTCTCCAAAGCCAGCTGGTGCTCCCTCTCTTCCCTCCCATCTACGCACTCCTCTGGGGACAGGGACCGGGAAAGGGATGAGGCGCTGCCTCCTACACTGGACCCAGCAAGGGACTCCCTATCTATGGGGTCCTCACTATCTGCTGGTGCCCATTCACTGTCATCTTCCTCCTCCTCTTCAGACTCTTCAGGGCTCCCCTTAGACCCACCACCCTCATGGCGGGAGGCCCGGGCCCTATCTTCCTCACTGCGCTCACGTTCCCATTCATCCTTCTGCCACCAGATTAGGTTGTCCCTCAATTTGGACGGGGTGTCTGACTCATTCACTGCTAAGTCTCTTTCTACACAAAACTCCATCCACTCACACGTACTGTATCTCAACAGCCCACAGAAGTTAAAAGTAGACTCCATCTTGGCAGGACGCTCAGGGACACGTGCAACACAGGGGACTTTACTGAGCTGAAGTAAGAGTACCCAGTTCAAAATATTCAGCAAGCTCCCTATCCCAGAGAAATAACACACTCATTTGTCCAGGGCAACACACCATTCATTCACACCCCACCCCCCTCGGACCGGTAAGGCAGTTTTTACCACCCCTGATTTCTCAACCTGACCACACGTGACACAGGTACCAAACTCTGGGAGCAGGGCTGGGAACAAATGTACTGGACACTCTTAGGAAAAGAAATACTAGAACTTCGAAAAACAATAATCCTCAACATGTAATTATCTAAAAAAATGCTGAGTTTTGTGGTGCAGCCCGTCGCTGCTGCGGCACGGCGCAAACACAAGTCTTATCCTCACCGCTGACCAACAATGTTAGAAATGGGAATTTCTGGATGGCTGAGGCTTGCGCCAAAGCTAGGCAAAAACCACCACTCTAGTCAGGGCAAGGAAGTTACCCGCCAAGATAACCCCTACTCACCCCCTTGGTAGCTTGGCACGAGCAGTCAGGCTTATCTCAGAGGCGATGTGTAAAGCGTTTGCGCGTGCATCCAACAACAAGACCCAAGGCCCACCACAAAGGAAACTCCACACAAGGGTATATATAAAAACTAGTCTTTGTATTATACCACAAACATTAGATAATAAACATATACTTTACAAGGTGCCATGGGCACGGCCAGAATTTTCAGGGGATATATGTGCAGGACAGGGCCACATGGACCACTGTCAGGAATAATCACTTTTAGAACTAGCACGTAGAACATATCATAACTGTAGTACCAAAATTAGCACATGTAGCACACAACCAGTACTCACTGGTAACAGGTAAACACCACCTACACAATCCTAAAACACTTTAGGTAAATATCACGCAGGGCACCATGACCTCACTAGCACCACTCTTCTAGGGCAAACAACCTCCTAGGCATAAAAACACATATTTAGAGGCATGTGCAAAAGCATTGCATCAATCACATTAGGCAGGAAATCCCATTTGCGCAAAAGACATAGGGCCAAACATGTACCCCCTGCAAGGGCACAACACAAGAACTGTCCCCCAGGCCAACTGGCCTCTCTGGGGCTGAAACGCCCTGTGTCCCAAATGTCAGGGCGGCTGCGCAGGTAGCCAAGGGAAGATTGCGCAGAACCTAAACGTGGCTGCTGCCCAATAAGTGCTGGGCAGCTGTAGAACTCCTCTGGGCTTCCACAGGGACAAGGGGCCCAAAACAATGTGGGAACCTGGATCCTCTCATGGGCTTTGCAGCAAATGTGGCCCCAACGTTGGAGTCCCCCCTCTGGGGACTCGAATTCAATAAATGTCCCCTGAGCCTCTCAGGCTCCAAATAACCAAAAATGCTCTGGTAGATGTTGGAGTCCCCCTCGGGGGACTCGAGAACAAATGTGGCACTAACATGGGAGTCCCTCACGGGGGACTCAAAAGACAATGGTCCCCAGAGCCCTCTCAGGGCTCTAAAACAAATGGGCCGGTCTAAGCCTCTCGGGTCTCGTGGAAAAACTATGCCGGGTTGAGCCTCCCAGGGCTCATCAACAAATATGCCCCAAAATCGTGGGGGCCCGCTGCCAACCGAGGACGCTCTAAGCAACCAAAAACTGTCCCCCTGAGCCCCTCGTGGGCTCGAAAAACAACTTGTCCCGTCGTGGGAGCCTCGACAGGCTCTGCGTCACCAGTGCCCTCACACAAGCACCAACACTGTCCCCACACGGGATCCGCACTCACCGAGGACAAGTCCGCTGTAATCTGCCGCCTCTTGCTCCGGCGCCGGTCACGGGACTGCTTCACCCGCAGTCTCTCCTGCCGGTGCTGCTCCTCGGGCGGGTGCGATTCGGTTTCTTCTGTGTCCTTTCGGCCTCAATTCCTCCCCTGCTCTGGACCAATCCCAGCGCGGCTCTGAGATCGAGCCCCCGACAATGGGGGCTTCGCTCTGCAGCCGGGCCTCCAATTGCAGGGCACCTCTACCTCCCGCTGGCCAATCCCAGCGCGGCAGGGACGACGGCGCGGGCAGACCCTGGGTCGGTGGCGGTGATTTCGGCTGAATACGGGGTGGGCTCCCGTGAGATACAGGCCCAAGCCTTCACCTACTGCAAAATCGTGGGTCACATGCAGGGTTGGCACCTGCTTCTTCTATGGCCAAGAGGCCCGTAACCCAGCGCTCCCCTAGGGCCCCAAAAAGCACCTAAACCAAATAAAGAGCAAACGCGCTCCCAGGTGCGGGAGAGGCAAGGTCCCAGAATAAAGCGCTCCCAAGCGCTAGGGGAAAAATAAAGCGCTCCCAGACGGTATAGTTCACAAAGGTCCCATAAAAGTCTTTCAGGAGGTAGGGGGGGGGCAAAGGCTGGGCCCAGTCAGGCCAGCTCACAGGGCCCTCCAAGCAGGGAGGCAGTCCCAGTGGCGGTTCCTCCAGGGGCCCAGCAGCAGGCCCCCCCTCAAATTAGGATCAGTAAGTGAACAACTTGTAAGGGGACACAGCCCCTTTTTATACAGTGAAAACCTTTGTCTGGGTGCAGGGTGGGAGAGAAACCAGTCACAGCTGGTTTTGGAGCACTCTTGATGTGCTCAGCCACTCTTCCTATTCACTAGTTAGGCTAGGGTCATCAGTCGCACCACAGGGGGCGGAGCCAGCATTGTGTGGGGAAGCCCAGCCCTATTCAGGTCCCAGGTGCACCCCTCTCTCACATCAGCATGCTAATCTCTCCACTCACCACCGGGGCAGATCCATTCAGACTCCTGGAGCCAGGCTCACCAGCCAGCTCCAGCCAAACACACGCCAGCACACTCACTGCACACGCACACCAATGTCCAGAAGCGGCACTTCCAGACTAGACACATTCACGCCGCACACATCATTGCGCAGCATTCAATCTCACGAGTCCGCACACACCACACTCGAGCCTGCACTCCCCACACATCAGGAACTAGCATGGTCACATCCATTCCCCATGTATTCCTATGGGAGGGCAGACCAACCCCACCACACGGACGCACTTTACCCTGGGACACAGTGGTAGAGTGCACAGAAACCAAAAATCACTATCACCAGGTCACCATTAAAAGGGTGAACCTGCCAGAAGGGCCAAGTCCAACAGACATACATTAGAATGTTGGAGCTGAAGGCTTATACCATCTATTAGAACATTGGAAAGTTGGTAGCTCCATTGAAAACAATAGAGTGCTCCGGGCTTATACAGGTTGGTATAGCGTGAAGCTCCAACATTCCAATGTTTCTTTGTTCACAGCTCTGGCAGTGAACAAAGGCTTCAGGAAGCCTGAGGGGATTTCAATCCTCTTGTGCTCCCTAAAGGCTTTGTTTTATTTGTTAGAACATTCTGCCCTCTAGTGGCAGATGGTTCGAATAGCCTTATAGCCCTTCGTAGCAGGGCTATACCGGCTTTTAAAGTCCCGCTGCTTTGTTAAAGGCCATCGCCTTCGGATCGGGCCTTTAACACTGTAGCCTGCCTTTGATAGCCGGTATAGCCCTCTACGGCGGGCTATAAGGCTATATTAGAACATTGGAATGTTGGAAGCTCCATTGAAAACTATAAAGTGGCTCCGGGCTTATAATGGCTGGTATAAACTCGGAGTACCAACATTCCAATGCTTCTTTGTTCACAGCTCTGGCTGTGAACAAAGGCTTCAGGGCGCCTGAGGGAATTTCAATCCTCTCGAGCCCCCTAAAGCCTTTGTTTTATTTGTTAGAGCATTCTGCCCTCTAGTGGTATAATATACTAATAGTCTTATAGCCCTTTGTAGCTGGGCTATACCGGCTATTAAAGTCCCACTGCCTTGTTAAAGTCCCTCGCCTTCGGCTCAGGTCTTTAACGCTGCAGCGAGCCTCTATTGCGGGATATAAGGCTATAATATTACATGTTAACCACCTAATTGTCTTCAACGGCGCTCCCAACATTCCAATATTCTTACAGTATTTAAATCTAAAATTACAATAGAGTACAACAGTGTTTCACTAGAAACTTTGAACTTAAGTTTTATTAGAATAAAGTCATTTGAGGGTATTGACTAGTATGCAATTGTACCATATTGCCACACAAATTACAATCAATATAACATTTTGTCTTTCTTTTAACCAGACTAGGTGTCTCTAAGAAGAGACATTTCTTTGTAATCATGTTGTAATTTATTTGGTGTTTTTGTTTTTTAAAATGGAAAATAGAAGTAAGGCGATATCAGAAAATGAGAAATTCTGAACTGATGGAGAAACTTTAACAAAAAACCCTAATGCCTAGGAGGGCATTTATGGTCCTGTACCAGCTTGTCAGGGGCCTGTGCAATTAGTTCTGATGAGAAAATTATTGTTTTATAAAGGCAGCAGAACAGTGCCTTTATTAAACAATCCGGGTCGTTATTGGTCTGCTTTCCTACAAACTCAGTAGGTGCTGGTTGGACTGCCTGAAGAGATGTAGAGACACCTGATGAGGAGTCTAGCTCTGCACTCTTCTGCATCTCTGCACATGCTAGACATTGCGGATACATTGGCTTAAGGTGGCGCAACATTCCTGCTATCCCTATACTGTTCTGTTTTTTAGTGCCCATACCAAACTACTTCTGGCACAGTTTGCACTTGTCATACTTTGCTGGCACTTTATTCCCACCAGGTTGCATCTCAAAAAATTGCCACACAATCAACTCCTTGGGTGGTTTAGGAGGTTCAGGTGGTCCAGCTTTTCTCTGTTCATCACTTTCAGATGAAGACATTTTCTCACCGATTCCAACAGTAATATAAGAGAAGAGTCTCCTAGGGCTCTGTAGAATTTCTCCATATCAAACAGCTGATCTGAATGAGGAAAGGAGAGTTAACACTCACTTCCATAATGGACACATTAGTATTAACCAATCAAATGTATTTTTATTGGGTGTGTCTCTACTCTCGCGAGCCTTCTAGAGACATAATTTATCTGTTGTATGAGTGTTTATTGCAAATAAGGGTGTAATTTAAGTGTATATGTATTCTATATTTTAATGTTATTATAATATGTTATATAATCTGCAAGAGGCTCATGAGAGTCAGACACACAATCCCCCTCGTGCAGTTAGAGGGAGGCAGAATATGTTAGAAATTAAGATTGATAATATTATAGCAATTGTAAATGATATCTAATCTCACAGGTTATCTGAAAAAGACAAAACACAAGTATACATGGCAACATTATAATCCTACAATATATTTTTATACGTTTTTGCAATCCCACAAGGTACTTTTGAACTATTTGTGAGAGGTCTGCGAGAGTAAAGAAATACCCACGAAAGAGATAAAACTTGCAGGCAATACACTTTCCAGGGTTTCATCTAGTGACTCAGAGTGATATGTGGCAAAGGTCATAAGAAGTATAGTAAGGAGGCAAGTAAGATCCTAGGTCTAGTCCAGAGGCCTAATGGTTTGAATCTTATGTCCCCAACTGGTGGTCTCTAAATATTGTGCATGCTGCCAGTTGTGTCAAAAGGGAAGACCAAAGCTGCCATGGTAAGAAACAATCCTTCTGTATGAAATGATCAAGTACTGAAGCAGTTGCATACCCAAAATGGAATACTTTTTTTAGCCCCTGATGGTAAAGCTACACTAAAGGAATCAAAGTCCCTATTTTTCTGTTATGGTCCTGCCTTTTTGCTTCAGCACAAATGCTCTTTATTTTGACACAGATTTCCACTCGAGGCCAATTGATCAAGAGCCAAAACTGCTAATTGAGTGGAACATAGAATTAGAAGTGGCATTCTCATCCCCCTAGCCATGAATGGAGTGATGGGGTTGTCACTACATCTATTCCAGAGTCAGCAGTATCAGCATAAGAAGCTACCTTCACCAACAGTGGACTACTAGAGAAACCATCACATCTTCTGTAATGACATTGTAGATATTCCTGGAAATCAAAGAAAAGATTATGAATGCTGAAATGAATCACTTTGCTGAGGGGATGTAAATGAGTCCTTCACGCTCATATTGAGGACAATGGTGGCAACACAGTCTCTTTACATGAATGGACACAAAAGGGCTATAATGGTTATGAGAGTTTGAGAGTGGTTTGGTTATATTAAATTTTTTGATGTTTGTCTAGAAGGTGAAGATCACACAGTCCTTTAATATTCACAGAATGTATACTTTTAATATGTGTATGTGTTTATATATGTATGTGGCAACTGTAAAGCACAAACCTAGCCAAACGTCTGCAGTATACTGTATAGGGTCAAGTCAAAGACAAAGAGTGATTGCTCCCTATCCTTTGTTGCTGACATCAATAATAAGTATCAAATGGTCCAGATCCAAACCGCTATACAAGTTTGGACTAAAATCACCAAACATCAATGCACTTCCTTGAGTAACCAAGAGGGAAGTAAAAATGTTTTGGTGTAATCTTGGCCAGTACACTAAAATAATTAATTCTGTCTGAAATGGAGGAGCTGGAGCTGCTTTGCAGCAAAAATAAGGAGCTACCAATCGTTAATTTTAGTCTGACTCATGAAAGATGTCCGGATAAGCAACATATCAAATATTAATTGGCATTCATTTCCTACCTTGGGATCAAGATATGTTTGAACACAAATTATAGAATAAAAGTATACACCTATAACAGAATTAGTCCCTGAAGACTGCAAAGCAAAATAATCTTTTGGTGTGAATATTGGATTGTTGCATAAATGTAGATAGAATGGTGGTGAGAATGTTTCCAAAAGAGATCATTATGATTATTACCGAAATAGTATCTATCTAGAAAGTTAACTTTAATTTAAAGCAGATCACACTTGTATATTTCAGTTTTGAGTGCAATGCATCACAGGGTCTTTAAAAATAGAAAGTATGGAAAACACCCATTTCCATCAAGCAGCTTAGTGTTCACTCTTTTTTTGTAGCAGACCTTGTATTCCTTTATTAAGAGCCTGGTTCTTTACCAGATCGCAGAACCAAGCAGTCAACTTAAGATTTGGGAATAAAGATTTTCAAGTAATCTACTTAAGATTTGGGAATAAAGATGTTAAAGTAACCTATGTGCACAATGTCTCAACTCAGACATTTGCCATCAGTGTTTCTCAAATCTCAGTGTGGATCTAAAGTTCTCCTCCAAGTCGCAATTGACCAACTGAAATATCTTTTTGAAAGGGAAGACAAGCCCTCGCTGCATAGCCAGAAAAAAATTATTGGGAGATTTGGGTGTTCGAACTTCCTTACCTGAAGTGGAACACCTTCCGTTTTACCATGTCTCTTGAATGCTTCGTGGTTGGATGGAACATTTTAGTTAATTCCCTTTATGCAGTTGTTGTGTCCCATGAACAATACAGGACTAGTGGCATTGTGCCTTCTGCAACCTGCTTGAGAAGTACTTCTATAAGAGAGCCCAATTGTTTTGTCTGAGGGCTATCAACTTCAGCAGTATTTTGAGGTTTTGCCCTTACTTTTGTAAAGCCAAAACTTCTGCATCATGAAAACAATATCAAAGGTAAAGCTTTGAAGGTGAATTCAACAAAGTCAAGATTTACATACAATAAATCTAAATGGAACTTATGTGCACTGCTAATAGTAAAACTGAAAACCATCATACCCTCCTTGGACTTAAGATATTACATTTTATAAGTGTAATTTCCAAATTGGAATAGGTTACCAGTTCATATTTGGTGTCACTGGAGTCCTAATTTAAAATCCTAACTTATGGTGAAGTAGGATCTTTAACTGCAGTTTTTAAACTGTCACTTTTAGAAAGTTAGCCTTTTTCTCCTAATCCATTTTGGGCCTTTAATGTGTCTCTAATCACATGACTGGGTGAAGCTGGAAGCTGGGCTTTGTGTATTCCTCCTAGACAGCCGCACATAATTGAAGCTTAGGTGTATCTTAATGACGAGCTCAGCTCGTCATGCAGTACACTGCTTGTGTGCTGATGACGAGCTGAGCTCGTCATGAACAATGGGATTAGAGAATCTGTAGCACAGAGCATGAATTACTGTAGCATTCATGTGGTTAATGGGCCTTCTCTGGGAGGATGGGTATGAGGAGCTGGGCACAGCCTCACTTACACCTAAATAAGATGTTTCCTGTCCACACAGAAAGGGCTGCATGGGTATGCAGCCCCCTGTAGTGAGTCTGTAGCCAAAGAGGAACTCTCTGAACTTCAGAGGCATGGCTTTGAAGTCTCCCCACTGCAAAGGCACCACTGGGTCTAAGTACTGATCCTCAGAATACCACCACTTCAGTACACTTCTGACCTGTAGATACTCTATCAGGAAGAAGGACTGCTGTATTGCTAAATGACTGTCTCTCTGTTGGACTACACTCTGCTTAACTGCTGCGTGCTGCTCTTTGGCCTGGGTGAGGAGGACTGGACCTGTATTTCTTGACCCCAGAACTGAGAGTGACCCCATGGGCTAGTTGACCGGCATCCTGATCTGAAGCCTCAGGGACGATAACAGGCTTCTAACCCCTGTACCTGGACTCTGTCATCTTTGAGTCTACCCTGACCAATGGTGCCACTCCAGTCTTGGACCTTTGGAAGTGGGCCTGAGATGCTTGCCAGCGGAACCATTGCATCTTCTATGCTGAGGGACGCATCCCTAAGCAGAACCTATGCATCACCATTTCTGCATGGATTGGACCTGTCACAAAAGACTCCCATCACTACTTCCTCCCGCATCTTGTGACCAGCACATCAGCTTCAGAACCACCACTTCTCAATGCTTTTCCTGGCACAAATTTCTCACATCCCTTGTTGATGGCAGCCTTGTCAATGATGCTACAACTTCGCCGCTCATCGGAACCAACTCATCGTCACAGCTGCACCTCAAATTCCTCAACACCGGGGCTTTGCATTGAAAGTCCCATCAACAGGATTCTTGACGCATAAGGACCTCACACCACATCTTCACCGCATCTCAGAACCAACACATTGCCTCGGCTGAGGGCCACATATTCAACACAGATCCATGCAACACTCTGCAACCAGGATTTAGAGTATTCTGTTCAGCTGGCTTAACTGGGTCCCTGTAGGGGGCACTTTCTCCCGCACTCTCGCGTGAACTTGTGACTTTGTCCCGGTCCAGTGGTGCTGGACTTCCCCAATAGCACTTTTTGCTTTTGGTGCTACTTTTTACTATAAGCTTTAAAAATCAATATCTACAGTTCTACTAAATGGATTTTGGTTTCTTTGATTTTGTTTTATTTATTAAGTCAGATTTATTTTTCTAACTTGGTGCAGGATCTTTTTGTGTGATGTGTTCACTGTTTGAAGTGTTGTACAAATACTTTACACACTGCCTCTAAGCTAAACTCTGCTGATCTGTGCCAAGCTACCAGAGGGTGAGCAAAGATTAATTTAGGGTTTGCCTGGCCTTTTGTCTGGCTAGGATTGTGGTTGCTGCTTGACTAGGTCTCCTACTCCAATCAAACAGTAACCCAATTTCTAACATTGGTGATCAGCGGTGAGGATAAGGACTAGTGTTTTTACTGTGCCCTACAGTGATTTGGTGTGTACTACCATTCCCAAATGCAAGACTAAGGCATTTTATCAAAATTATGTCTGAAACGACACCTGCGCGCATGGGATTTGAGCTGGCTATAATGAGGCTCTACACTCTAGCTCAGATCAAGGACATCTGCAAGGAGTTTGGACATCCCACAAGAGCACCACCAGGAAGGTGAAGTTGCAAAAGGCACTTAGGGCCTGGGCAGAAGCCCACTCCATACCGGGTGAGACCACAGGAGCGGATGAGGAGATGGAGGAGCCACCTACATTGGAAAGTGATGACGTATGCCCTGAAATGGAGCGCCCTGGCAGGGAGCAGCTTCTCTGCCTTCGGCTGATCTCCAGAAGAACTGGCGGAGAGGAGTAAGGAGAGGGATTTCAAACTGCAACCGTCTCAGTTATAAATGGAGGAAAGGAAACTGGCCATGAAGAAGAAAAAGGCTGGCGGATCTTGGAGGAAAATAAACTCTTGCTGGTTCATGAACTGAGTCAGTCAGTCAGTCAGTCAAATAACTTTATTCGGTTTAAATAAACCATAAAAGTAGGACATTCATACACAATATATACAAAAAGTTAATACAATAAAATGTTATTTGACTCAAATAAACCACAATTTCTCATAAAATTATTAGAATACAGAACTCTAAAATTCTAGTTTTGTTTATTATTCATTCCCTTTCCTTATTATGAAAGCATTCCTGATACAATGTATGACCACAGTGCAAATTGCTTCATTCAATAGAGATAATAAAAGATTAAAACTCTCCTGGTAATTACAAGGACGAGCTTTTTTTAAAAAAGGAATATGGTATTGGGCCCTTGGATCCCTATAAAGTGCACAGAATAAGATAAGGTGCAAGGTGCTTTGTTTTGTTGAATTGTCACATGGACAAGGAGAGAGGTTATTGCACCAACCGGCCTGTTTGGGGAAGGCCATTAAAAAGTGCAAAGTGCAGAGCCGAACTCTAGTCAAGGAAAATTGAAAATGTGTGTTAGTGGTAAAAGACAAGTAAAATTGGGGATGCAAAAAGCGCTGGTTAATGTATGGTTGCAGCTCAACTATCCTCCTGGGTTTATCATGCTCATTGCGAAATGCATTTTTAATGGTTTGTTTCGCATTTGAGTCTATGCTGTCCGGATTGTCATAATAATGCCCAACGCCTATTTCCTTGAACTTTCCCGTTACATAACTGAGCCATGGAATGGCCTCGGCATTGTCCAACTTCATGCATTCCCTGACAATCTCTTTTGTTAGCGTAAAGTCTTCTGATAGCCAAACTTTCGCCCAGAGGATTAATGGGGCAATATTAATCCGATCCGCAATAAAATCAACCCCTAGCTCAGTATGACAAAATGCTGAAGGGGCACTTTGGGGAATCATCAGTAGTCTCTTTAGGAACTTATTCTCTAATATGTGGAGTTTTGTGCTTTGATAGTATCCCCATACTCTCGCATCATAAGTTGCAATAGACAGACATTTTGATCTATATAAAGTTATCAGTTCCACTACCGGCTTATCGCCCAAATTGCTCGGAAGGCGGAAGAGACCCTGCACTGCATGGCTAGTGTTCTGGACCCTGGATGTGATAAGCTGTTCCCAATTCAATTTCTCATTAAAAATATTCCCCAAATAGGTAAAATTTGAAACCTTGTCAATTTTCTTATCATTTACCATAAACTTTCTTGATTTGGTCTGACTAGGACCACAGGCCATAATATAAGATTTATTGAAATTTACCTTTAGATCCAAGGCTGACATAAATTTATTAAAAACATTCAATGACTTCTGTAGGCTGTTAGCGGTTAAGGCCATTAAAACTGTGTCATTCGCATATGACAACAACTGAATTACTTTCCCTCCTATTCTTGACAGATCTAACTCCTCGCTTTTCAGGGCAGATTCAAGGCCGTTAGTGTACAAGAGGAAGGGGAAGGAAGCCAGTATACACCCCTGACGTAGAGATAATGGGCCCCGTTCTTTCACCCCCTCGGACATATCGTATAGACACTTTGGTGGATGCATGCAGCCTACGTAATAAAGTGACATGGGGTTCCTCAAAACCCATGACCCCCTTCATGTCCCAAAGCTTACCCCTATTGACCATATGAAAGGCACTGGACAAGTCCATGAAGGCAAGGTGTAGGGACTCCTTCTTTGCCTTCATGTACTTGCCCATGATCAGTGCTAGATTTAGGAACTATTCATTTGTCCCCATGCCTCTTCGGAAGCCATATTGGGTTTGGGATATCACACCTTCGGAATATGCCCACGTCTCAAGGCACGCTAAGATCACCCTCCCTAACACCTTGACCGTGGCATCAATTAAAGAAATGGGCCTATAACAAGAATGATCCTCCTTCATTCCCTTTTTATACACAGGGACCACTATGGCCTCTTTCCATGATACTGGGATTGGACCAGTTATTACAGCTCTAAAGACATTTGTCAAGAGGGGTGCCCAAAGTTGATGGTTACTCTTAAATAGATCGAGGGGCACCCCATCCGGGCCAGGGGCTTTTAAAGGTATACCTTTGTTGAGAGCCTCTTCCACCTCGCTCACAAGGAGTGAGGAGCTCAGAAGTTCAGCAGATAATATGTCAAGTGGGACCTCCTGACTTATTTCCAAGTTAGTAAAGCTGTGCAGATTAAATATTTTTGCATAATGGGATTCCCAAATATCGCCTGGTATTAAAGTATCCATGGCTATTGAGTCCTCGGAGAACAAGGGCCGATTTACTATCTCCCAGAAGCTTTTAGAGTCCCTTAGCGCACCTGCCCTATCTAGGTCCTCCCAAGCCCTTTTCCTTAAATCCTGTTTCCTCTCTGTAACTACAAGCTTATAGGACTGCCTTGCATTCCTAATAAGAGCTTGATCTGGGCTGGTATGTAGAGCCTTCTTTAGGTCCTTCTGGGCCCTTGTACACATGAACTGAGTCTAAAAGAGCTGGACATCAAGGCCAGGCAGGCCAATTCCAGCAGTAATGGTGGCAGCATACCCACAGTGGATACAAAAGAGTTCACATTCCCAAGGATTTGGTGCCTAGTTATGGGGTGGGAGGTGACATAGACAAATGGTTTTCTACCTATGAGGTAGCCTTGATGATCCTCAAGGTCCCAGAAAAACAATGGGTGGTTGGTCTGTGAAAACACAGGTATACTGTGGGGTGGGACACACTTCTAGCACTAGACGTTGGGGACCAAACCAGGTACACTCCCATGAAAGCCATATTAATTTCAAAGTTTGGGCTGACCTCTGAAAAGTACCGCCAAAGGATCAGGAACAGTCTGAAGCTTACCAAGCAGTCATGGGTAGATTTTGTGGATTACTCCACACAGCATTGAATGGTTGGGTGCAGGTCGCAAAGTGAATGATTACTAGGTATGGGTGAATTTTGCATATCAGCGTTATGCAAATTCACGCGAAATCGCAAAGAAATCCATGAATTCGCAGATTTCCCCGCGAAATCGCGGATTTTTTTGCGATTTGCAGCATACTTAACTGGAATACTTTCTACTGGCTAATCAGTAAGTGCTAACTCGTTGGGTAAATCTGTATCGTGCTTTTCCTACACTACAGCTGCGTAAAGGCCCAGAAGAGTTGTCTCCAGTGACCCCGTGTGTCTGTAACTTTGCCACTGTGCCTATAGGCGCCGAGGTCCCTCGAGTGAGCTGTCCATCACAGTGGGGGAAAGGGTGGGAAGAGGTTGCATAGCCTAGTGTGTGCGGGCTGGGGCCGGGCTTCTGTGCAAGTTCACATGCCTCAAGTTTATAAAGGGTCAGAGGCCGATCAGCGCAGCAAATGAGGAGAAAGCAGTAAGTGCAACCTCGTTGGGTAAATGTATTGTGCTTTTCCTGCACTACCGCAGCGTAAAGGACAGGAAGAGTTGCCTTCAGTGACCCCGTGTCTCTGTAACTTTGCCACCGCACCCATAGGCGCCGAGGTCCCTCGAGTGAGCTGTCCATCACAGTGGGGGAAAGGGCGGGAAGAGGTTGCATAGCCTAGTGTGTGTGGGCTGGGGCCGGGCTTCTGTGCAAATTCACATGCCTCTTGTTTATAAAGTTCAGAGGCCGATCAGCGCAGCAGATGAGGAGAAAGCAGCCTCCTGGTCACTTGAAGTACAGGGGGGTTGCACTCAAGAAACTCGTGGATGCCTAGACCTCCATCACGGATTAAAGCTAATTGTAGATGGTAGATCTGGGGAGAAAGCACACCTGCCTAGCAACAACCGTGCTCACTAGATTCTTGGGCTGATTATAATGCGTGACTGAATTTGAACTTCAACTCGGGCACCTGCTTTTTTTTCTGTAAGTGCTTCGTGCTGAGGTTTAATTGTTGGGACAGGCACCTCGTTGCCTAATTATAACTATTCTCTGACCCTGCTTCGAGGGTCAGAGCAGGGTCAGATAATATTTGCAAGTAGGCAACGAGGTGCGGCTCAGGAAGCACTTATAGGGTTACAGCAGGTGCCCAAGTTGAGTTCATTTCTTTGTAATCATTTTACAAAGAAATTAGCTTCAATTTGGGCACCTGCTTTAACCCTGTAAGTGCTTCCTGAGCAAAATTTGTCCCGGTCACGGATTTTGCCACGATTTTGAGCGATTCGCGGATCGCGAAAATGCAGAAAATCCGCAAATTCCGCGAGCAGAACGAATTTTCCATCCATAGGTAATGATTACAATGGGATGTATAATCTTATTATGAGAGAGCACATGCTCAGTACATGTTTTACAGAGCTGCACCAACACCTGGTTGACAGCAAGCTGACTGACTCCAGGAAGCTTTCTGAGGATGCAGACTTCTGGGCTAGCCCCAGAGTGCCTGTGAATTTACCTGGGAGTGACCTCAAGAAGGGTGGTTCAGGTTCTCCCAGCAGTGTGAGGGGGAGGTTAAAGATGACCCAGAGAGGTTCCAGAGTAGGGGGGAGAAAAGGGTCCCCAATCCCCATTGGATGGTTCTGGCAGGTGGTAGTCCAGGGTGCCCCATTTCCCACCCTACTGCTTTATGTGCTCCTAGTTAGGACACAAGCAGGGAAACTCTGTCTGTCCAAAGAAAACACCCACTGGTGAGACCTCTACAGGGGTTTTCAATATGGCTTTAGGGGCTAGTAGTCCCCAGTGGCAGGTTATAGACCATGCCATGATCTACCTTAGTTGGGAGATAGATTCGGAGGGTGAGCTAGTGATCCCTGAGGGTAACTCAGGCTCATGGGCAGGACTTCCTCCACCCTATGGCCCAATTATCTCTGGAATGGGGTGGGGAGGTGACCCAAAGGAGGGTCATAGTTACTTCCCAGATGGCCATAAACTGCATAATGGGGAAGGAGTTGCCCAAGGTTTTGCAAGAACTGAAAGGGGCGGCCGCCAAAGGAGCCTTGACAGCTCAGTTTTCTGGGGGTACCACTCCCAAGTGGAGGGTACGAAAGCCCAGGTGGAGGAGCAGGTTAATGGAGAACTCACCCTTGTCTCCTGTTAAAGCTTAGGGTACAGACCCTGGGTTGTTTGTCCAAAGTCAGGTTACCACCCTGAACTGGTGGGAGGTAGATTGGAAGTAGAGTGCAAAACCCCTGGGGCAACTGCACCCCACTCCGACCCCACCAGAGTGCAGAGTAACTTCAGCAGCACATAGGGAACTCCTTGCCAGCCCCAAGGCTGAAAGAAAGGCCTACCTATTATTCCCACCTAGGGCCTCACTCTAGCAGTGGATGGCCCTGGACATGGCTCCTGACACTGAGAGCTGTCAGTGGCCCCTGTTGGTTATTATCCTTACAGACAGGGCATTCCTTGTGTTGGGGACAGAAGTCTGACCCAAGAGGTATAATGGGCTACAGCACTTTGTTGGGCATGGTGGTACTGCCTGCCTACAGGGATGCATCAGTGAGCAAGTTGATGGTAGGTGCAACACAGATGGGATGAACAGGTGAGGAGAAGGGTCCACCATGGGTCATTTTAGTAGCACAAGACAGTATAGACAGAGGTGATAAACTGAATACAGATTGGCGTAGAACTGACAAGGACTCTTGGAGTGGAGGGCCATTGTCCATGTTCTATTGATTAAGCGGGGACGTCCATCAAGATATTGAATAGACTCCACTGGCTTTAGGCTGGAGGGGAGTTATTTTGGAAACGGCCCTTTCTGCAGGGTCACCCCTAAACATTTTCCATTCCTCCTTCTCCTTTTTCCTAAATGAGATTTTGCTGGCCTTAGGACTCTGAGCACTTTACCACTGCTAACCAGTGCTAAAGTGCATGTGTTCGCTCCCCTAAACATGGTAATATTGGCTCATAAAGCAATTGGCATATGAAAAGTACTCTTACATTTATAGTAAAGTGTTTTACATTTGCCCAGGGCCTATACATTAAATGCTACTAATAGACCTGCAGCACCACTTGTGCTACCTACTTAGGTAGCCCTTTAGCCATGTCACAGGCCTGCCAGTTTACCCTGCCATGTAGACCTTAAATAGACTTTTTGCCAGACCCAAACCTTTCCTTTTTATACATATAAGGCACCCCTGAGGTAAGCCCTCGACAACCCAGAGGCCATAGTGCAATGTATTAAAAAGCAGGACATGTACAGGAAACTGAAAGTTTAACATGTACTGGTAGTGAAAACCCCTCATATTTCTTTTTCACTACTGCAAAGCCTATCGCTCCCGTAAGATAGCATGGAGATTACCTTATTACATTAAGTGTAATTTACAATTGGGAAGAGACAAACCCTTCAAGTCTGGTGTCTCTGGAATCAAAATTTAAAATCTAAACTTATGGTGAAGTTGGATTTAAAATTTCAATTTCGAAAATGCCACTTTTAGAAAGTTAGTGTTTTCTTGTTTTAGCCATTTGGTGCACGTAGCCGTAGCAGTTGGCCTTTACGTATTCCTCCTAGACAGCCATACACTACACAATGGGAGCTTGGGTGTATCTCAATGGACCATCTCTGGGAGGATGGCAGGGAGTAGTCAGGCACAGCCTCACTTACACCTGAATAGGCCGTGTCCTGTACACACAAAGGGCTGCATCTCCCTCTGTAGTACATCTGCAGCCCGGACAGGAAGGGACAACCTCTGTGCACTTCAAAGACATGTCTCTGAGGTCTACCACTACAAAGGCACAACTGGGTATAAGTACTTGACCTCAGACACCACCACTTCAGTACACTTATGGACCTGTGTATACTCTGCCAGGAAGAATGGCACCTGTGCTCTTGAAGGACTGCTACTTTGCTAGACTCCTGCTTTGCTGATCTGCTGCCTGCTACCCTTTTGTATGAATGGGAAGGTCTGGAGCTGAATATCTTGACCCCAGAGTGACTTAAAAGGCTAGTTGGCTGGCCTCCTGACCTGAAGGCTCAGGGACGTACAGGCTTCTAGCCCTTTCACCTGGACTCTGCCATCCTCAAGTGTACCCTGCCAAGTGGTGCCAGCCTAGTCCTGGAACCTTGAAAGTGGGCCTAAGGTGTTTGCCACCGGAGCCAATGCATCCCCTAGCCTAACTGACACATTTCAGCTAAGCAGCACTTCCCTGAGTAGAATGACATATCCCCTCTGCGACATGGATTGGACCCATAGCAAAAAATGTGCATCACTGCCATATCCAGTATCTTGGGACCAATGCATCTTCTTCGGAATCGCCGCTGAATGATGCTTTTCCCGGAGCAAGCTCTTTGCATCCCTCATTAACAGCAGCCTCAACTTCAACGCTGAAACTGCACATCGCACCTTCACCATTCACCATAACCAGCTGCACCTCACATCCACTACACAGGACTTCGTAATACAAGCCCCATCAACAGGCTCCTCGATGCATCAGGACCTGGCACTACAGTATCAACGCATCTTGGAGCTGATGCATCGCTTTGCATGCGTGACGTGTCTGTGATGCCGATCCACCTAACGCTCTGCAACCAAGATTTAAGGTACTCAATTCAGTGGGCCTAACTGGGTTCAGGAAGGCGGCCCTCACTTCATTTCTGTCATCCTGCACTTGTGACTTTATACCAGAATAGTTCAACCTGATATCCCCAAAATTGCCTTTTGCTTTTTGGTGATATTTTTCACTATAAACTTTAAAAATCAATATCCCCATTTCTGCTACTTTGATTTTAGTTCTTTTTGTCATTTTTTTTTAGTATACTCAGACTTTATTTCTAATTTGGGGTGGGATCTTTTTGTGAGGTATTTTCACTGTTTACTGTTTGAAGTGTTGCACAAGTACTTTACAAATTGCCTCAAAATGTTAAGCTTCACTGCTCTGTGCCATGCTACGAGATGGTGAGCATGGCTTAATTTGGGGTTTCCCTGCCCCTTACCCTAACTTGGATTGTGGTTTCCGCTTGACCAGGGCGTATAGCCCAGTCAACCAGTAACCCAATTTCTAACAGACAGGTATCCGACACCTTGTTTTATCAGAAGTGTGTCATCATGGCCACAGGCAAGCCAGTATAACAAACCCACTGATTCAGAGATTCTAGCAAGTGTTTCTTAAAAAATTGTCAGCTCCAACCCATACTCTTAGGATGTGTCTCAGAGGGATGACCTTATTTAACTCACTGTTACATAGAGGAGATAAATACATCGAATTCTAGAGATGAAAATGGGTGCCTATCTCCAGGGACAGGTAATACCTCAATTATAAGGATTGTGAAGAGAGAGAAGGGCAAATTTGGAAACATGAAATCACAAGGTTCACAAGGCACAAGCAGAGCTCAATGGTAGATAGCTTTTGTCCGCTGTAAATAGTGGGATCCATGATCAATAGCACCTGTCCCTGAAATTTAGAGCACATCCTCTCCAAAAGCATAGGCCTCACATGTGATAACATTTTATACTGTCAACACCTTACATGACCACGGGAACACTAAAAAAGACTGGACACTGGGACCACATCAACAAAATGAGAGCATGTTACATCCCTGGCAGAAAACACAACTCTATCTTGCAACCTGCAAGATGCATGCTTGGATGGGAAGATGGCAGGATGCAGCAGACACCTCCTGTTATGGAATTGCACAAAGATTTCATTAACCATCTATATACCATGTACACTGTTTAAAAGATCTGAAGGGACTTTACAAAAAATAAATGCATATGTGCCTCAAGACTGTTTGCTGGACAAGAGCACCTGTGCATATGTCCACTATCATTTATAGGTCTGCCAACAATCCATCATTGTCTTTGCAGACCATAAGCTCTTTCTTTATGAGGTAACATGCAGAAAAACATTTACTCCTTGAATCACATACAGTCTCCTACAGTCTATGTGTTGCCAGTCCCTCAGCCACCTGCTACCACATCCACTATGTTATGTTAATAACATGTATAAACGGTGAGAAAGGTATGTCAAAGAAGAAAGGCAGTTAGACTAATCCCAAAAATGTTGTTGGAAGATTCAAGGTTTTAGTGAACATCTAAACGACATCAAGTTCAATTTAACTCCAATCACATTGGGAAGAAGGTTCCAGAGTTGTGGAGTGCAAACATAAAAAACTTCAATACCCACTCCTGGCTTTCACAGCTTTAGCAGCCACCAATAGGATGCCAAAAGGCAAGCAAAGAGTCTGATTGGAGGTATATCTGACAATCTGACGACAGAAGAACAAAGGTGCATTGTCCTATATTGCTTTAAAAATAATGCAATGTGACTTGAACTGAGTCATTTGCTTTATTGGCAGCCAATGTAATTGTTGCAGTAAAGGCCTGGCTTTTATACATTTGGGGGTATTTAAAAGCAACCTAGCGACAGCATTTTGTACACCCTGTGACCTAGTAAGGACAGTGCACAGAAGTCTCAAATACAGAGAATTTGCATTGCTACAATGGTGGTGCTCATATCATTTTTTCAAGCTCTATCAAGAATGGTAATAGTTTCATTAGAACTTTCAAATGAAAATCGCACAAAAAGACAACATGTGAAATTTGTTTTGCCACTGAGAGAGAACTATTAAATGTAACTCTAAGTCTCCCTGCAAAAGAGGATGGAGTGGGTAACAGAACTTGTTCTGTTGGCCAGTTGTTTCACCATAAGTCTGTTGTTTTGTTAATTATTAAGGGCCTAATGTAGAGTTTGGCAGCTGGGTTACCCCGTCACAAACATGACAGGTATCCTGTCCACCATATAACAAGTGCATTATATCCTATAGCATGTTTGTGATGGATTACCCATCCCATAAATTCTAAATCAGGGCTGAAGTGCTTCATTTTTAACTGCATTTAGTTCAAGCATGATGTTTCTGAAGCATTTCCAGACAGATGTCATCATTTGTTTAAAAAACATCATGGCAGGATGGGTTATTATCTAGGCAGAAGTCTTCGGCATACATACTGATTTTACAGCCCATATTTATATGGATTTGCCAATAGGAGATACATATATAGTAAGAAAATGTGGGAAGAAAAGACCCCTGAGGTACCATGTCATTTACACGAGTTTTACTGGCATTGGAGTTTGCGAGTTCCAATAATTCAGTGGGGTCAGTTAAGAACGAAGATGGCTGACTAAGATGGAATGATGAACTGTATAAAAGACCAGAAGAATCAGTGTATTTACATGTCCTTGGTCACTGGCGATTTTCAAGTCATCCAAGACAGACAAAAGGACTGAATCGATATTATGAGTTGGACAAACTCCAGCTTGAAAACAAGGGCAAGGGAGAAGGTTATGGTCCAATCAAGTTTTGTTGGCAGTACCCTTTCCATCAGAGTGGCAGAGGATATTAGGTCCGCCCCCTAGAAGAACTACTGTACGCCAAATTTCAAGATTAACCAGCTGTGATCTCTGCACCTTGATTAGAACCAGCCACTGGGTTTCCTGTTAAGGTGAAAAAAGCTTGCTGTACGTCTGTCGTCGGTTTTTACGGCAGTTCACAAAACATTTTTTATTGAAAACTAATGACTCCCACAGCCAGAATTTTTTTCCCTGAGTTTGGGGTCATTATTTTTTTCTGTCCCCCAAGGCCAGGTTTGACCTGGCTGTGAGGGATAGCAAAAAAAGGACATCACACCGTTCACATAAACTAGGCTGAGGTGTGTAATATACTTTTTCCAACAGCCCCTACTTGGTTGGGCCACTGAAGGAAGCGTTTCTTTGACAGAAACAACAGGAGCTCCGCTGAGGGAAAGCTGAAGGTCCATTTGACTAAAAGAGGCAGACATACCGAGAGTTTGGCAGTTAGGATATTCCATCACATTTTTGACGGAGTACCCTGACTGCAAAATGTAATTGTTCTTGAATTGATGGCATAGGATGTTAGTGACATATCAATTATCTTAGCACATACCGGAGGTAAGCAGATCAGGTAGATCATTTTTTGGTGCCAGTGGGACACACACAGGCTTTGTTTTATAAGAGGTATAACAACAGCTTATTTAACCCTGCAGCTGCTAGTGCTTTTCTACCCCCAGTGTTCAGCCCTTGTTTCATATTTGAGGTACTTCAAGCTTATGCCTCTTAGCTTTTTTACCGCATAACCTATCCATGACAAATTTCTACCCTTTCTTTCCAACATCTGAGGGATTCTAAAGGTACCCCATATTTGTAGATACCCTTGGAAAAAAAGAGAAAACAACCAAACTATAGCTACATTTTAGTCGTTTTCTGGAAAAAATGTGAAAAGCACTGTGCTGGAAAACATATAAGATATCCCAATTCCTAGATGGGCTGTGACCCCTTCTAAATACTTGACACGAGAAATACCTGGTATCTAGTGGGTTGTTTGCCTACTAGGGGCATATTGGATCTAGAAATGTCTACAAAAGGTTTTCACTGCTAGAATCACAATTTTTCCCACCTTTCAAGAATGACCAGAGCCTATGCAAATTTTTGAGTGGTAGTCAATATTTTCACATTTTTATTTCAATATACTTGCAGTTTTCTGTAGAATCAAGTCTGAAACAAGTGTAAAACTCATGGTACAATCTAGAAAGCTTTGCATTTTTGAAAAGTAGACTAATTCTGAACTTAGCAAGGTATCATTTTTATAGATCCATTAAGGTTTTTCCAAAAAACGAATTGTTGAATTATCCAAAAAAATGAAAATAAGTACAAAGAATACCCTTTGGTGACAATGTTTTAATTTGTAATTTTTTTCATCACAATGGGCAACTTACAACCCTCATGTCCGATAGACCCTTGTGGTAGTGGAGATATTTATGGTTTGTAGCTTTTCCAAATACATAGAAACAGATCCCACAACTTTGCAGAAGCTCATGATTTTTAATTGTGTACTGACCATAGCAATTTAGATGGAAATGTGTAATGAATGAAACATGGGTAGAGAGGAAGCCTATGTATTAATGAAATGTGCACAGAATACAGAGTTTAGCAACAATAAAAATGTGTGCAACTCTGTATTCGGGGTTACACATACTATCATGTGATTTAGAGAGCAGTTTGGAAAATGCCCTCTTTCTTGCCCCCCGGTAACATTTGGAAGCCAAAAATGCAGAGAAATCCAATTGTTTGAGATGTTCTACAATTCTGTGTCTCTCAATAAAAATGGGACCCCACTTGTATGGCTGGGACCAGTGACTATTACACAGGATGTCCATAAATCACATTTCACCCAGCAAAATTAACTTTCTTTAAATGTGGATAATTTGGGCCCAAGCTCACCTGCCACAGAGGGAAACCTACCAAACTCAGACATTTCTGAAAACTATTCACCCAAGGGAGTTTAGGATGATGTGACTTGCATGTAAAACACAAGTTCTTTTACCCAAAAGCCCTTGTAAACCTACACTTGTGACTACAAATATGCATTTCCTCACTACATTTCTGTGAGGGAAAGATCGGGAATCTGTGGGGATCCACATATTTCCTACCAACAAGCTTTCCCACATTTGCCCCAATAAATAAAATGATATTCCACTTGTATGAGTGAGCAATCACCCGCAAAAGTAAAATCCTCAAAACGCAACTCCTATAGATTATTTTTTTCCATCCAAAACGGATATTATTTTTCCAATGTTGGCAGCTTTGGGTTTTATGTCTGGGTTGAGCCCCCATCCGTGGAAACCTACCAAATCCAGAAATTTCTGAAAAGAGACCCCAGGGGGCGACAGGGGTGGCCTGGCATGCATGGATCTTGGTCTTTTTACCACAAGACCTTGCAAACCACAAACTTTGGCTAAAAACATATATTTACCTCCAATTTCTGTGAGGAAAAGTCTTGGAATCTGCAAGGAACCACACATTTCCTGCCATCGAGCAGTCATTCACTTGTCTTCATAAAAACATTACCAGACTTGTATGGGTTGTGTGGGTGGCTCCAGCACCTGTGACAGGAAAGGCTCCAAAACACAACAAGGGCAAATCAAAAGTTTCCTCTCAAAACCAACCCTTTTTTGGAATGTGTGTAGCTGTGGCTTTTGGGCATAGGTTCAGCCTCCACAGAGGAAAACCTACAAAACCTAGACATTTCTGATAACTAAACACCAATTGGAGTCCAGAGTGGTCTGGCTTGAATGTATCACACAAAGTTCTTTCACTCAGAAGGTCTCGCAAACATCAAACTTTGGCTAAACGTGCATTTTCCACATGTTTCTGATAGAAGGCTCTGGAAACATTGGGGATCTATCAATGTCTTACCACACTTGTCTCAATAAAAACAGTACCTCACTTGTATAGCTGGGTCTGGCACCAGCAACAGGAATGGAATAACCAATGACCATGCGAACACCATATAGACTGTGCAAGGTCCTCATTTTGATCTGTTCCTGTAACAGGTGCTATTCCCAGTCACACCGGAGGGGTATGTTTTTTATCAGGATATGGATGGAAACACTGGGTGTTAGAAATTTTGTGGATCCCAGCAAATTTTGAAATGTTTTCACAGATATGTGAGGAAAATGTGTGATTTTAGCAATGTTTGAGTTTTGAAGGGCATTATGTGTAAGAAAATGTTGTGGAAAACACACAAGTCAAACTACCCTAATTTCCCCTTGGTTTCTAGTTTTTAGAAATGTCTGGGTTTAATTGGTTTTCACTGTTGGGAGTTGACCACATCCATGAATAGTGCAACTATTTAGCATTGCAAGTGAGACTAAAATTGTATTTTTAGCCCAACTCTTCTGTCTCATATGTAAAAAATGATACCCAGAAGAATTGAAATTTCCACCTGCTTGCCATTGTGGTGGAGAGATATTAGTCCCCAGGAGAGACAAAAGACTGCTGGGGCTTCAGGGTGTGGTGGGGCCCAATCACATGATGGGCTGGCCCTACCACAGTATTTGATTTTAAAAAATACCCTGGGATCCAGTGGGCTTTCTGCCCCCTCACATGGTGTAGATTGGAAGCATACCCACCCTTTCCACCTGGGGTCAGAAAGACTGTACTGCCCCTTTTGGAGTGGGGGTATGGTCCAATGCCAGGGTGAGACGACTTCACCCCTTAGTCTTAGTGTAGAATTAACTGTGCCTTTTAGGCTTTCTTCCTGGGGAGCAGATTTGGGAGAACCACCAGCTGAGTCAAAATTTCTACCTGTACCCCGGGGATAAAAAATACTCTATTACGCCTCCTGTGGTGGGTGTATTTCCCACTGCTCCCAACATCTTGGGGGCTTTCTACACTGGGGAAGATTGGGGGAAACTCCACCATTTGCCTCCCAGGAAGGGCAGAAAGACCATTTTTGCTCCTTTTGGGGTGGTGGCATGGCCGAATATGTGGGTGGGTCAACCAGCCCCTTCCAAGTAATTTACATGGGAAATCCCTGGTAGCTATTGGCTTTTTGCAACCCTCCCCCCTTGAGGGCATATTGGGCAAAAACCTGCCAATCTGCCACCAGGAGACAGAAAGATTGTATTGCCGCCCTTGGGTTGAGTTCAGGGGTTTGGTCCTTACCTTCAAGCAGCATGGGCCTTAGACAATTGTATACACAAAACAACATCAGGTGGTTGTGAGATTTAAACACATCTTTACTTATGCATGAGGTACACTGTACTCAATAATTATGACGTTAATGTTAATATAACAACTTGTAGTGTGCACTAATGCCCGCAGGTGTCTAGGCACTCACGGTCTACCATGCTGAGTCAGGGAACGCTGATTTCTAAAAAGCCATGTCTTGAGCAGTTTTCTGAACTCAAGTAGGGAAGAACTCTTCCTAAGGGAGAATGTAAGGGAGTTCCATTTCTTTATTGCACTGTAGCTGAAACTTCTCCCCCTCCAATTGGCCATTTTAACTCTTGGGGTGGACATCAGGTGGGCATTAGCAGAGTGAAGTAGTATATTTGGAGAGAATCAGCTAAGAAGATTCCAAAGAAGAGACCTCAAATTTGTTTTAGTAATGATTGAACACAAAATTTTTTTAAACTTTCACATTTGGGGCAATAAAAGAAAGGACACTCCACATTCAACTTGATGGATATACAGAGAAAAATATTTGAAAAACATGTTTGAAATATGGAAAGATAAATCAAATATACATTGTGAAAACACAAAATGTAAACATAAATTAGGTTAAAATTGCATCTTTAACAATCCAAGATTTTACAAGACCAGAGCATTACTTTCACATAAAGTTCTCCTAGTACTGGAACATATAAAGGGTCCAAAGGTATGTAATATGGGGGTTCGTACCAAAGAAAGTGTGGGTTTGAAATGCGTAGACCGGGATCAATAGGGGATCCAAGTTCAACCAGTTCAATATGGATGTATAAATTCATTTGTCTAAAGAAACTATTGGAGGCCCATAGCATTGGCGGCCTCCCTCCCGTAATAAAATGGGGAATGGGGTCCCCAGCAGACAAAAAAGGCCTCACCCTCCTTTAAATGTACATTTAAAGGAATAAAATAAAGAAGTGGCCATGCCCCAGGGGATGGGGTCTCTGGAGCCGAAATCGGCCTCGCAAGGGGGGGCTGCGCAGCCCCCTTCCTTTTAAAAAAAAAAATATTTTTTTATTGATTTTCACCCCATTTTATACAAGGCACAAAACAAATTATGGTACAGACAAAGCAAAAAAAAGAATATATATATATAAATATCCCAAAACAATGTGATCCAGCAGGAGTTAGAGAGCGCTCCACAGCGTGTGCTTGCTCAGGGGTCGGATCCAGACCCAATTATTATTTTTGGACAAATGGAGCAGCACATCCAGGATTTTTTAAAGCTACTTTATTGAAGCTTTCACCCCACTGGGGTGAAAGCTTCAATAAAGTAGCTTTAAAAAATCCTGGATGTGCTGCTCCATTTGTCCAAAAATATATATAAATATATATAGCGAAAAAAAGGTATATTACAGGGTTTGGGCTAGTGGCACACGAGAATAAAACATACATACAACAGCCAAACTCAGAAATTCATAAAGACATCCGGGAGTAACTTAGATCTTAGCCGACTCTCCCTCTCTAAGAAACCAATATTCCGTAATACATCATAATTGACCACTTAAGTTTGTTGTATCCAATCAGTGACAGGTGCCCACATTTGATATCCCAATGTCCTTTTTCTCTTACCCTTGGGTTTATATATTGAGATTTCTAAATTATAAATTGCTAACAATCTTGCCCACCAGCTAATGAATGTTAGAGGATCTGAGCTAATCCATTCACTTGTTATACATAGGCAGACCAGAGCCATCGCTATAAACAAAATTGCATTCATAAACCTTGATCTTGTAGTTCTTGCCCTGTCCAGTTCTATAAAAAACAGATCCACAGTAATACTTAGCGGTATTCATAATACATTACCCAAAAAAAGGTCAATCTCTTGCAAAAACAGCCCCAGTCTAGGGCAGGAAAACAACCTATGAACTGAATGTGCAGCTTGTAATCCACACCTGTTATATTTATCCCCCCTCGTACCCTCCCATTTAGCAATCCTCCCAGGAGTGTCATAGAGATCAAAGATGGACATAAAATGCTGGCGTCTAAATCTTCCGGTCATTAGAATCTGATAAGCCAATTCCAACGAATCCTCTATATTGATTCCAATAAGCCCCAACTTCTTCTCCCATTTTAGATTACATATGCCAATATCATCCGGGAATGCTCCCAATAGTAATTGATAAATCTGACCTATGGGATATTTTTTTCCAATTCTTTCAATCAGAGGACAGGAGTCAAGATTATTCAGCATCAGTAGAGGTACAAGGCAGGGGTGTCCCTTCTCCCCTCTATTGTTTATATATTGATGTATTTCTTAGCAAACTGAATCTGTGCAACAATATTAAACCAGTTAGAATTAATAATACAGAGTATAAAACATACGCTTACGCTGAGGATATTGTGGTTCTCACAAGCAATGTCTCCATAGCACTTCCAGCAGTTAAAAACCTGGCAGAATTGTTTGGTACGTTTTCCGGGTATAAACTAAATATAGAGAAAACTCAGACACTCCATTCTCATAATAATCATCCAGCGGATCTGCCAGTGGTTAGGGAGGCAACCTATCTGGGCATTAAAATTACACCGGTGGTTGAATGAATTCCTGACTTTGCTCTAGTTCAAGTTCAAGAATTTATATAGCGCACTACTCACCCATAGGGTCTCAAGGCGCTTGGGGAGGGGGATCATTATTTATCAAATATCCAGGTTTTAAGTTCTTTTCTGAAGGAGATGTGGTTCTGTGTAAGGCGTAGGTGGGTGGGGAGAGAGTTCCAGGTCTTGGCCGCCAAGTAGGAGAAGGATCTACCTCCCATGGTGGATCTTTGGATACGCGGAACTGCGGCGAGGCCTTGACTGGAGGATCTTAGTTGGCGGGTGGGTGTGTAGAAGGATAGTCGAGTGTTGAGGCATTCGGGCCCTAGTTTGTTGAGGGCCTTGTGTGCGTGGGTGAGGAGACGGAATGTTATTCTTTTGTTGACGGGAAGCCAGTGGAGGTCTTTCAGGTGGGCAGTAATGTGATCTTGGCGAGGGATGTCCAAAATGAGTCTCGCTGATGCGTTTTGGATGCGTTGGAGTTTTTTCTGTAGTTTGGCTGTCATTCCGGCATAGAGGGTGTTTCCGTAGTCTAGTCCACTCGTAACTAGTGCGTGGGTGACGGTCTTTCTTGTTTCGGTGGGGATCCAGTGGAAGATTTTTTTGAGCATACGGAGTACGCTGAAACAGGAGGATGAGACGGCACTGACTTGTTTGGTCATCGAGAGTGAGGAGTCTAGGATAAAGCCAAGGTTGCGTGCGTGGTCTGTGGGTATGGGTGCTGAGCCCAGATCCAAGGGCCACCATGAGTCGTCCCAGGCAGAGGGGGATGATCCTAGGATGAGCACTTCCGTTTTGTCTGAGTTAAGTTTTAGGCGGCTGTGTTTCATCCATACGGCTACTTCTTTCATGCCTTCGTGGAGATTGGTTTTGGTGGTCTTGGGGTCTTTGGTGAGGGAAAGGATTAGCTGGGTGTCGTCAGCGTAGGAGATGATGTTAAGGTTGTGTTGACGCGCGATGGAGGCGAGTGGGCTCATGTAAACGTTGAAGAGTTTGGGACTGAGTGATGATCCTTGTGGTACACCGCAGATGACTTTGGTGGCCTCTGATTTGAAAGGGGGAAGTCGGACTCTCTGAGTTCTCTCAGCTAGGAACGAGATGATCCAGTCCAGCGCTTTTCCTTTTATGCCGATGTTGCTGAGGCGTTGTATGAAGGTGCTGTGACAGACAGTGTCGAAGGCGGCGGAGAGGTCGAGTAGAATGAGGGCCACTGTTTCTCCGTTGTCCAGTAGTGTTCGGATGTCGTCTGTTGCTGCGATGAGGGCGGTCTCGGTGCTGTGTTTGGCTCGAAATCCGGACTGTGAAGGATCGAGGGAATTGTTGGATTCGAGGAAGGCGGCGAGTTGGCTATTAACGGCTTTCTCGATGACTTTGGCCGGGAATGGGAGGAGGGATATGGGGCGGTAGTTTTTAAGTTCAGAGGGGTCTGCTGTGGGTTTCTTCAGGAGGGCGCTGACTTCGGCATGTTTCCAGCTTTCTGGGAAGGTAGCAGAGATGAAGGAGCAGTTGATGACATCACGGAGATGGGGTGCGATGATGGAGTCTGCTTTGTTGAAAATGTGGTGGGGACAGGGGTCGGTTGGCGAGCCAGAGTGGATGGAATTCATCAGGCGGATAGTGTCTTCAGTGTTGATTGGGTTCCAGGAGCTGAGGTTGTTAGAGGGCGGTTTAGGTTCAGAGGGGGGTGGAGGGGATTGTTCGTTGGAATTGTTTTCGAAGCTGTTATGTATGTCGGCGATTTTGTTGTAGAAGAAGGCGGATAACGAGTCGCAGAGGTCTTGGGAGGGAGTGATGTCGTTTGAGGCTGCGGTGGGGTTGGTGAACTCTTTGACGATGTTGAATAGTTCCTTGCTGTTATGTGCGTTGTTGTCGAGTCGATTCTTGAATGCTGATTTCTTGGTGGATCGAATCAGCTGGTGGTGTTTGCGGGTGGCTGTCTTGAAGGTGGTCATGTTGTCAGTGGTTGGGTTTTTTCTCCATGTTTTCTCGAGAGTACGGCATAGTCTTTTGGATTTCTTAAGGTCATCGTTGAACCAGGGGGCCTTTTTGCTGTCTTGTTTTGTGTGAAGCTTGGTTTGGGTCCGATGAGGGGACGGGTGGGTTTTGGTTGAGCGATGAGAGGAGTTGGTCGGTGGTGATTTTGTTCCATTTTCTTCGGGGAATAGGTTGTGGGGGGTTATGGGTCGAGGTGGTTTTGTAGCTGAAGTGAACGCATCTGTGGTCCGTCCAATGGAGAGCTGTGGTGCGGTCGAAGGAGATGCGTTTGCTCGAGGTGAAGATTGGGTCGAGCGTGTGTCCGGCTACATGGGTGGGGGTGTCAACAAGTTGTTTGAGGCCGAGATTGGCCAGGTTGTCAAGAAGGTTGGTGGTGTTGTTGTCGTTTTTCTTTTCCAGGTGGAAGTTGAGGTCTCCTAGTAGAATGTAGTTCTCGGAGGCGAGGGCATGTGGACTGATGAAGTCAGTGATGTCTTCGCTGAATTGTTTACGGGTTCCTGGAGGTCTGTAGATGAGGGAGCCTCTGAGTGTGGTCCTAGGGTCGGTGTGGATCTGGAAGTGAAGGTGTTCGGCGTTTGCAAGGTTATCATCGGAGCTGGTCGCGATTTTGATGGAGTTCTTATGGACGATGGCGATTCCTCCTCCTGTTTGGACGGTGCGGTCTTTTCGGATGATCTTGTAATTGTTCGGGATGGCTATGGCGATGTCGGGTGTTGATGATGCGTTCATCCATGTTTCAGTAAGGAAGGCGACGTCCGGTGATGTAGTGTCGAGTAGATCCCAGAGTTCGGTGGTGTGTCTGTGGATCGAGTGGGTGTTAAGCAGGATGCACTTCAGGTGGTTAGAGTCGGAGTTGTGTTTGGGGTTGGTGGATGTGGTATGGGTCTTGATGCTGGTAAATTTGCAGGAGCGGCAAGCGAAGGGACCGTGGGTACGTCCTGGGACAGCTTCGTAGCATTGTGATGTGCGTCCGGTGTTAAGGGCTAGGAGGGTGGCGGCGTCATATGTTAATCGGGATGAGTGAGGTTTGCGGGGGCCAGGGGGTCTGGCGCTGGGCGCGGTCCAGTCGCGGACAGGCGCAGACGGGCTTACCTTTGGCGCACCTTTGGCGCGCATGGGGCGCGACCGCTGCGCGTGAACGCTGCACGCGTAAGCATCTGTCATATGTGGATGGAGGGGGGGAGGGGCGAGGGAGGAGCAGCTGGGAGGCGGGGCGTAGGTCCGGTCAGGGAGGGACAACAACAAGGCACAAAATGGCTGCAGGCCAAAAACGTAACTGTATTGGAGGCACAACTTGGTTTGGACGATGTGCACAATTGCACTATTTAAATACAGTGATCAAAAGTAGCCAGGCACAATATAATCCTGAAGGCTGCGCGTTTACTGAGTGTAGCGCGACAAAACTAATTTGGTTACCTCAAGCGCTACGAGCAGTAATTTTAAACAGATGGGCAGCTGTGAAACTTAAGCAATAGTAGAAACGCTGCGATCTTCTAACAACAATAGCGCGCTGCAATTCCCCAAAAGCACAAGCGCTATAGTATATTAAATTGCAGCGGACATGCGGGCACAGTTCAAAAATAATGAGGGAGCAATGCGGGTGGGCGCAATCAGACAGGCAGGCACAGAGCAAATTAATGAGGGCAATGCGGGTGAGCGCTACGATACCACGGCAGATAGTGCTGGGAGCTGCGTGGGGAGCGACCGTAGCTGAAGGCTTCAGGGTGGTCACAGCGTGTGTGCTGGATGGGAATGTCTGTAGTATCAGTGGGAGGGAGGAGCAGCTGGGAGGCGGGGGCGGGGCGTAGGTCCGGTCAGGGAGGGACAACAAGAAGGCACAAAATGGCTGCAGGCCAAAAACGAAACTGTATTGGAGGTACAACTTGATATGGACTTTGTGCACAATTGCACTATTTAAATACAGTGATCAAAAGTAGCCAGGCACAATATAATCCTGTAGGCTGCGCGTTTACTGAGTGTAGCGCGACAAAACTAATTTGGTTACCTCAAGCGCTACGAGCAGTAATTTTAAACAGACGGGCAGCTGTGAAACTTAAGCAATAGTAGAAACGCTGCGATCTCCTAACAACAATAGCGCGCTGAAATTCCCCAAAAGCACAAGCGCTATAGTATATTAAATTGCAGCGGACATGCGGGCACAGTTCAAAAATAATGAGGGAGCAATGCGGGTGGGCGCAATCAGACAGGCAGGCACAGAGCAAATTAATGAGGGCAATGCGGGTGAGCGCTACGATACCACGGCAGATAGTGCTGGGAGCTGCGTGGGGAGCGACCGTAGCTGAAGGCTTCAGGGTGGTCTAGATTTATTTGGGGCTATCGGAAGCTGAGAAGGGCGTTTAAGTGGATGATCCTTCCGAGACAACGGGGAGAGTGGGGCATCCCACACTTTATGTTGTATTACTGGGCGTCTATGATGAAGCAGATGGGACTCCTTATAGTCGGAGCTAAGGCTGAGATACCATTTGCTAGTCAACCAACAATCTATGAATTTGGGCTAGGCGAGGAGGTCAATGGCTGTCTGGTTAGGATCCTAGAACCCAGCTATTATAAAAAAGACCAAGTTTAAGGTGCTTAAGGCTGCGTATCAAGTCTGGAAACAAATAAGGAGCAAGATGAATATCTCAAATGTGAATATTTATACCCATTTCACCCTCTTACCTCCTATATTTCGGAATCAGGTAACATTTAGATGGAGATTGAAGGGACTTCAGTCTTTGGGCGATTTATTTGAAGATGGCCAACTTTTATGAGGACGGAGGTCCTCATCCTGGGCTCCTCGCCCTCCGCCTGGGACGACTCCTGGTGGCCCCCCGCCCTGGGCACCGCACCCAAACCGACGGACCACGCACGCAACCTGGGCTTCATCCTGGACTCCTCCCTCTCCATGACCAGACAAGTCAACGCCACCTCCTCATCTTGCTTCAACATCCTGCGCATGCTACGCAAGATCTTCCGATGGATCCCCACCGAGACGCGGCAGACGGTCACCCAAGCCCTCGTCACCAGCCGACTGGACTACGGCAACGCCCTCTACGCCGGAACCACCGCCAAGCTCCAGAAGAGACTCCAGCGGATCCAGAACGCCTCGGCCAGACTCATCCTCGACATCCCCCGACGTAGCCACATCTCCGGACACCTGAGAGATCTGCACTGGCTCCCGGTCAACAAGAGAATCACCTTCCGTCTCCTCACCCACGCACACAAAGCCCTACACGACCAAGGCCCGAGCTACCTCAACAACCGGATCAACTTCTACACTCCCAAGCGCCTCCTCAGATCAACCAACCACGCCCTCGCCGCCGTCCCCCGCATCCGAAGAGCGACAACAGGAGGAAGGTCCTTCTCCTACCTGGCCGCCAAGACCTGGAACTCACTCCCGACCAACCTGCGCCTGACCCAGGACCACCTCTCCTTCAGGAAGAAGCTCAAGACCTGGCTGTTCGAGCAGTAGCGGCACCCCCCCCCTCCCAGCGCCTTGAGACCCTACGGGTGAGTAGTGCGCTCTATAAATGACCTGATTGATTGATTGATTGATTGATTATCTTTTAAAAGCCTACAGGGGAAATATGGTTTAATAAAACAAGTTTTTTTTTAAATACCTGCAGGTTCGTAGGTATTTAGGGAGGATTGGGATAGGTGAAGGGTTACGAAATTCCCCTTCCTGTTTTTTAAAAATAATTTTATTAAAAAATAGGTCAGGCCCTGGGGGATAGGGTCCCCAGGGCCCAAAAAATATTAAGAGAAGGGGGGCCACACAGCCCCACTTCTTAAAACAAAAAGAAAAGCGAAGCCGGCATGTCAATGGAGGCTCTACCCCCTCCCTGCACCACTCTGCAAATGCACCCTTTGGCACGTTCTGGGTTGGGGGATTAGGTCCCCTTAAATCCTAAAAGTTCTTAGGGGCCAACTAGCCAGCCAAATACCTCCAATAAGCCCCACACTGTGGGATTACGGAGAGGTGGTCTGAGGCCACGCCCCGTTTTACACCACTCTGCAAATGCACCTCTTGGCATGATGCTGGTGGGGCAATGAGGTCCTCTTGTGTCCTGAGAACATCAGGAGTAAAGTAGACTTCATCCCCCAAGCAGCAGTGCGCCAAGAGGCACATTTGCAGAGTGGTGTAAAAAGGGGGAGTGGCCTTAGACCACTCTCAGCAATCCAGCTGTATGGGGTTTACTAGAGTTAACAGAAGGGCTAGTTGGTCCCCAGGGACTCTCAGGAAGCAAGGCGACTTCATCCCCCAACCAAGAGAGCTCTAGGAGGCATGTTTGGAGAGTGGTGTAGAAAGGGGGTGTGGCATGTGTCCACCTCTAAGCAATCCCACTTGTTGAAGATATCAGGTAGGCTAGTTGGCCCCTAAGGACCCCCAGCAGCAAAGGAGACTGTAATCCCCTTCCAAGAGCATGCCAGGAGGTGTGTTTGCAGAGTGGTGGGCAAAGGGGGCATGGCCTGCTATGATGGGGGCCAACGACCCCACGTGTTAACTCCAGTAAGTCCCACACAATGGGATTGCTAAGTGGTCTTTAGTGTATAGGAAGTATGAGAGTGGGATTTTGTTGTTATGGAGAGTAATATTGTGGTATGGCAGTCTGTGTTGTGGAGTGGTAACCTCAGGTTTAGTCTTCCTTGTTTCCATAGAAGCTCAACTATAAACTGAATGAGACAAAAAAGAATGAAACAATGAGGAACACTTCTGGACCTAGTCAGAGGTATGAGCAGGGGCACAGGAACTATGAAATGGTTTGACTGCATTGCCTTTCGCACAATTAATTTTTTTTCGCATTTGCCACATAATCCCTCAGCTGCTGCACAATCTGCAGATTTGAACGGAAAAAAGAATTCAAGCTCAACCGGCTCAAACGTTACCAAGAATGCAGCGGAAAGTGTTACAGCGTGGTGGAAGGCCCTCTGCAAACCTAGAATGGTCACCTGTTACTTATTGCTAAATGTGGGTGTTAAATTGGTACTAATGGTGTACAAATAACTTGCTTCTTTCTGCGCCTCTCTTGCCTCTTTCTGCATTTCTGTTGCTGCTTTCTGTACCTTTCTTTCTTTTTCTGCACTTCTCTTGCCTCTTTCTGCACATCTCTTCTACTTTCCGCACCTCTCTTGCCTCTTTCTGCACCTCTGTTACCACTTTCTGCACCTCATCTGCTTCTTTCAGCATCCCTCTTGCCTCTTACTGCACCCTTCTTCCCTCTTTCTGCATCTCTCTTGCTTCTTTCAATACCTCTGTTCCCTCTTTCTGCACCATTCCTGCCTGTTTCGGCAACTCTCTTGCCTCTTTCTGTACTTCTCTTGCCTCTTTCCTCACCCCTCTTGCCTCTTTCTGCACTTCTGTTGCTTCTTTCTGCACTTCGCTTGCTTCTTCCTGCATCACTCTTGCTTCTATCTGCACCCCCTTTTGTCTTTCTGCACCCTACCTCTGTCTTTGTGCAACTCCTCTGCCTCTTTCTGTACCTCCCTTCCCTCTTTCTGCACCCCTCTTGCCTCTTTGTGCACCTCTGTTCCCTCTTTCTGTACTTCTTTTATTTCTTTTTGCACATCTCTTGCTTCTTTTTGTACCTCTCTTGCTTCTTTCTGCTCCCTTCTTCCCTCTTTCTGAACTTCTCTTGCATCTCTCTGCACCTCTGTTCCCTCTTTCTGCTTCTTTCTGAAATTCTCTTGCCTCTTTCTGCACCCATCTTGCCTCTTTCTGCACCTTTGTTGCTTTCATTCTGCACTTTTCTTGATTCTTTATGCACCTCTGTTGCTTCTCTTGCCTCATTCGGCACCCATCTTGCCTCTTTCTGCACCTCTGTTGCTTCTTTCTGCACTTCTCTTGCTTCTTTATGCACCTCTGTTGCTTCTTTCTATACCCCTCATTCCTCTTTCAGCATCCCGCTTCCCTATTTCTGCACCACTCTGGCCTTCTTCTGCACCTCTCTTGCTTCTTTCTGCATCCCTTTTGACTCTTTCTCCACCTCACTTGCTTCTTTCGGCAACCCTCCAGCCTCTTTTTATACCCTTCTTCCCTCTTTCTACACCTCCCTTGCCTTTTTCTGTACCCCTGTTTCGTCTTCCTGCACTTCTTTTGCCTCTTTCTGCCCCCTTGCCTTTTTCATGCCCCTCTGTTGCTTCTTTCTGCGCTTCTCTTGCCTCTTTCTGCACCTCTGTTGCTTCTTTCTGCACTTCTTTTGCCTCTTTCTGCCCCTTGCCTTTTTCATGCCCCTCTGTTGCTTATTTCTGCACTTCTCTTTCTTCTTTCTGCATCTCTCTTGCTTCTTTCTGCAACTCTCTTGCTTTTTTCTTCACCCTTCTTCCCTCTTTCTGTACCCCTCTTGCCTTTCTCTGCACCCCTCTTGCCTCTTTCTGAAACTCTGTGCTTCTTTCTGTGCCTCTCTGGCTTCTTTCTGCATGCCCCATGCCTCTTTCTACACCCTCTTCCTTCTTTTTGCACCCTTCCTGCCTCTTTCTACCTCTCTTGCTTCTTTCTTTACCCCTCTTGGACCATTTCTGCATCTCTGTTGCTACGTTCTGCACTTCATTTTCTCCACCTCTCTTCCCCCTTTCTGTGCCTCTCTTGCTTCTTTCTGCACTTATCTTTCTTCTTTCGGCATCTTTCTTGCTTCCTTATGCAATTCTCTTACCTCCTTCTGCACATCTCTTGCTTTTTTCTGGATTTCTCTTGCTTCTTTCTGCACCTCTCTTGCTTCTTTATGTATCCCTCTTGCCTCTTTCTGCATCTTTCTTCCCTCTTTCTGCACTCCTGATCCCTTTTTCTGCACCTCGTGTGCCTATTTCTGCAGCACTCTTGCCTCTTTCTGCAGTTCTGTTGCTTCATTCTGCACTTCTCTTGCTTTTTTCTTCACCGCTCTTGTTTGTTTTGGCACCTCTGTTGAAAATCTTTGTATCCCTCTAGTCTCTTTCTCCACCTCTCTTGCCTCCTTCTCCACCTCTGATGGTTATTTCTGTACTTCTCCTGCTTCTTTCTGCACCTCTTTTGCCTCCTTCGGCACCTCTGTTGCTTCTTTCTGCACTTCCATTGCCTCTTTCTGTACCCCTCTTCCATCTTTCTGCACCACTGGTGCTTCTTTCTGCATTTCTCTTGGTTTTTTCTGCACCTCTCTTGCTTCTTTCTGTATCCCTCTTACCTTTTTCTGCAACATTCTTCCCTCTTTCTGCACCTCTTTTGCCTATTTCTGCACCCCTGTTCTCTTTCTCAGCACCTCTCTTACCTGTTTTTGCAACTCTATTGCATATTTCTTCAGTTCTCTTCTTTCCTTCTGCATCTCGGTTGCTTCTTTTTGTACTTCTCTGGCCTCTTTCTGCACCCCTATTGTCTATTTTGGCACCTCTGTTGGTTCTTTCTGCACTGCTCTTGCTTCTTTCTGGACCTCACTTGAACATTTGTGCATCCCTCTTGTTCTTTCTCTACCCCTCTTGCCTCAATCGGCACCTCTGTTGGTTCTTTTTGTACTGCTCTTGCTTCTCTCTGCACCTCTTTTGCCTGTTTCTGCAACTCTCTTGCCCCTTTCTGCACTTCTCTTTCCTCCTTCTACACCTCTGTTGCTTCTTTCTGCACTTCTCCTGCCTTTTTGCACCCTTCTTGCCTCTTTCTGTACTTCTGTTGCTTCTTTCTCCAGCTCTCTTGCTTCTTTCTGCACCTCTCATGCTTCTTTCTGCACCCCTCTTGCCTCTTTCTGCAACCTTCATCCCCCTTTCTATATCTATCTTACCTCTTTCTGCACCCCTGTTCCCTTTTCTGCACCTTTCTTGCCTGTTTCCGCAACTCTCTTGCCTCTTTCTGCAGTTCTCTTGCCTCTTTCTGCACCCCTCATGTCTGATTATGCACCTATGTTGGTTCTGTATGCACTGCTCTTGCTTCTTTCAGCACATCTCTTGCAAATTGTGCACCCCTCTTTCATCTTTCTGTACCCCTTTTCCTTCTCTCTGCAACTTTCTTGCCTCTGTTTGCTCCTATCTTGCCGCTGTCTCCGCCACATTTGCTTCTTTCTGAACTTCTCTTGTCTCTTTCTGTATCCTCTTGCCTCTTTCTGCACCTTTGTTGGCTCTTTCTGCACTGCTCTTGTGTCTTTCTGCACCTGTCTTGCAAACTTTTGAACCCCTCTTGCTTCTTTCTGGACCCCTATTTCTACACTTCTCTTTCCTCTGCCTGTACCCCTGTTCCCTCTTTATGCACCTCTTTTGTCTATTTAGGCAACTCTCTTGCTTCTTTTTGAACTTCTCTCCTCTCTTTCTGTACTCAGATGGGAAGTGAAAGCTGTCAAGTTTAATGGTCTAAGTGCTCTTGTGACTGAGGGATATGCTGACTTGTATATGTATCATTACATGTGTTATGCCTCTGTAGATGTTAGCTTAAAAAGCGGGTAACTTCCCCAATAGGTGGTCAAATCTTCTTAGTTCTGCTCGGTCATTTGGTTGCATAAGCAGACATGTCTTATGTATATATATATATAGGTGTTATGGAGCCCCTTAAATATACTATTGAATACCCATGTGTCCTGTATTATAAGTAGAAAGAAATACATACACATTTTTGCACACAAATTTACATAGTATACTGTTTGAAACATAGGTATTCAAGTATTTGTATGTTTATTTTTATGTAACATGTCACCAGCTAAAAGCAGAGACACACACATGCATACCTTCACAAACTTGGCCAGACTCACAACAGTGATATGCTTAGGATTGCTGTTTTATATTTGGCAGGCCTAACTTTCTGAGCAGTCGACTCATAGTGAACCTTCTAAAGAAAAGTGAGGTTTAAGACATATTGGGAGAAGGATTAGTGATTAGGATACTTTGTATGAGTCTGTTGTAAGGTAGAGTCAAAGTAGGCCTTTTTCTGCAACTCTGTTAGTTCTTTCTGCACTTCTCTTGCTTCTTTCTCCACCTTTCTTCCTCTTTCTAGACTTCTTGTACCTCTTTCTGCATTTTCCTTGCTTCTTTTTCCCCCTTTCTCCCTCTTTCTGTACTTCTCTTGCTTCTTTCTGTCCCTTGTTTCCACTTTCTGCATAGGTCCTACCTCTGTAGTTAGAAATTAGCATTTAAAAAAACCATAGAAATTCACTGAAGAAAACAATGGTTTTAGGGACGTTATAGTTAGGAATTAGCATTTTAAAAACCTTAGAAATTCACTGAAAAAAACTGAGGTTTCAGGGATGTTATGGTTAGGAATTATCATTTAAAAAACCTTAGAAATTCACTGAAAAGACCACAGGTTTCATGGACGTGGAAGGCTGGTGAAAACATGTCAGGAACTCCCCAGTGCTTTTTAGGTTTTATGGGGACCCTCTAAAATGGTCTCCTGTGTGAATATATTAATAAATCTACCACTGGCATCAGTGAGGATCTATTAAGACAAGATGGTTGATACCAAACACCTTAGGAATCAGTGAAGCCATAATGGAGCTGTGAAACTCGTGTCCACAAGTAACCAGCCCATGTACTCTGCATGGCTTTCTTGTGCAATTACATTATCTCAGAATAGATTGGACATAGTAGGGGCAAATCTGCTCATTCTGATAGGCCCACACATAGGATATAGTGCACCCTGCCTTAATCAATCAATCAATCAATCATGCCATTTGTATAGCGCACTACTCACCCGGGAGGGTCTCAAGGTGCTTGGGGGGAGGGGTATGCCACTGCTCGAACAGCCAGGTCTTGAGTTGTTTCCTGAAGGCGAGATGGTCCTGGGTCAGCCGAAGGTGGATGGGGATGGAGTTCCAAGTCTTGGCAGCCAGGTAAGAGAAGGATCTTCCTCCGGCGGTGGCTCTTCGAATGCGTGGTACGGCTGCGAGGGCGAGGCTGGTGGACCGTAGCTGGCGGGTGGGCGTGTAGAAGGTCAGGCGGTCGTTGAGGTACTTGGGGCCCAGGTCGTGGAGAGACTTGTGTGCGTGGGTGAGGAGCCGGAACGTGATCCTCTTGTCGACGGGGAGCCAGTGCAGGTTCCTCAGGTGGCTGGAGATGTGGCTGCATCGGGGGACATCCAGGATGAGTCGGGCGGAGGCGTTCTGGATGCGCTGGAGTCTTTTCTGTAGCTTGGCTGTGGTTCCGGCGTAGAGGGCGTTTCCGTAGTCCAGTCGGCTGGTGACGAGTGCCTGGGTGACAGTCTTCCTGGTCTCGGTCAGGATCCAGCGGAAGATCTTGCGAAGCATACGCAGGGTGTTGAAGCACGATGAGGAGACGGCGTTGACTTGTCTGGTCATCGAGAGGGAGGGGTCCAGGATGAAGCCCAGGTTGCGTGCGTGGTCGGTTGGCTTGGGTGCGGTGCCCAGGGCTGGGGGCCACCAGGAGTCGTCCCAGGCGGAGGGCGAAGATCCCAGGATGAGGACTTCTGTCTTGTCCGAGTTCAGTTTCAGGCGGCTGTCCTTCATCCACTCGGCGACGTCTTTCATCCCTTCATGTAGGCAGGTTCTGGCGGTGTCGGGGTCTCTGGTGAGGGAGAGGATCAGCTGGGTGTCGTCGGCGTAAGAGATGATGCTGAAGTTGTGCTGGCGTGCGATGGCTGCGAGAGGTTTCATGTAGATGTTGAAGAGGGTGGGGCTGAGTGAAGATCCTTGCGGGACGCCGCAGATGACTTCGGTGGCCTCGGAGCGAAATGGGGGGAGGCGGACTCTTTGTGTTCTTCCGGCGAGGAACGAGATGATCCACTCCAGTGCCTTCTCTTGGATACTGATGTTGCTGAGGCGCTGGACTAGGGTGCGGTGGCAGACCGTGTCGAACGCAGCGGAGAGGTCCAGGAGGATGAGGGCCACTGTTTCCCCCTTGTCGAGCAGGGTCCGGATGTCGTCGGTGGCTGCGATGAGGGCGGTCTCGTTGCTGTGGTTGGCTCTGAAGCCAGACTGCGAGGGGTCGAGGGATCCGTTCGTCTCGAGGAAGGCGGTCAGCTGTCTGTTGACGATCTTCTCGATGACTTTAGCAGGAAAAGGGAGGAGCGAGATGGGGCGGAAGTTTTTGAGATCGGTGGGGTCCGCTGTAGGTTTCTTCAGGAGGGCGCTGATCTCGGCGTGCTTCCAGCTCTCTGGGAAGGTGGCGGTGTTGAAGGAGGCGTTGATGATGTTCCGGAGTTGGGGTGCGATGGTGGAGTCGGCCTTGTTGAAGACGTGGTGTGGGCAGGGGTCGGTCGGTGATCCGGAGTGGATGGTGTTCATCGTGCGGGCTGTGTCTTCGGTGGTCACCGTGGTCCAGGTGCGAAGGGTGGTGGTGGGGGGCGTTGGTTCGACGGTTGGGTGCGTGGGTGGGGCGCCGAAGCTGTTGTGGATGTCGGCGATCTTGCGGTGGAAGAACGAGGCGAGGGAGTCGCAGAGGTCTTGTGACGGAGTGATGTCGTTGGTGCCGGTGCTGGGGTTGGAGAACTCCTTGACGATAGTGAAGAGCTCTTTGCTGTCGTGGGCGTTGTTGTCCAGTCGTTCCTTCAGGGATTTCTTCTTGGTGGTGCGGATGAGCTGGTGGTGCTTGCGGGTAGCGTGTTTGAGGGCGGTCATGTTGTCGGTGGTCCGGTCGAGGAGCCAGGCTTTCTCGAGGGTGCGGCAGGTCTTCTTGGAGTCCTTGAGGTTGTCGGTGAACCAGGATGCCTTCTTGCTTCTGGGTCTGCTGGGAGGGTTCTTTAGTGGCGCGAGGTCGTCGGCGCAGGCGGTCAGCCACTGTGTGAAGCTGCGGGCTGCTTCGTTGGGGTCCGTTGTGTTGGCGGGTGGGCTTTGGCTGAGGGAGGTGGTGAGCTGGTCTGCGGTGATCTTGCTCCAATTCCTGTGAGGTACCTGTTGCAGGTGGTGGTGGGTCGTGGATCTTTTGAAGCTGAAGTGGACGCAGCTGTGGTCAGTCCAGTGGAGTCCGGTGGCGTGGCTGAAGGTGATGTACTTGCTGGAAGAGAAGACGGGATCAAGCGTGTGGCCGGCGTAGTGGGTGGGGGTGTTGACCAGTTGCTTGAGTCCGAGGTTGGCGAGGTTTTCCAGCAGGGCGGTGGTGTTGCGGTCCTTGTTGTTCTCCAGGTGGAAGTTGAGGTCCCCGAGGAGGATGTAGTCAGTGGAGGGGAGGGCGTGCGGGCTGATGAAGTCTGTGATGTCTTCGCTGAATTGTGTGCGTGGTCCCGGGGGTCTGTAGACGAGGGTGCCTCTGAGCGTCGTCTTAGGGTCGGTGTGAATCTGGAAGTGGAGATGTTCGGCTGCGGCGAAGGAGTCGTTGGCGTCGGTCGTGATGCGGATGGTGTTCCTGTGGACGATGGCGATGCCACCTCCGGTCTGGTTGATGCGGTCCCTCCTGATGATCTTGTACCCGTCCGGGATGGCGATGGCGATGTCGGGTGCAGAGGAGGCGTTCATCCAGGTTTCCGTGAGGAAGGCGACGTCCGGTGATGTAGCGTCGAGGAGGTTCCAGAGTTCCACGGCGTGTCTGTGGACGGAGCGGGTGTTAATCAGGATGCACTTGAGGTGGTTGCTGCTGGTGTTTGTCTTGGCGGGTGCGGGGCAGGTTCGGAGGCAGGTGAACTTGCAGGTGCAGCAGGTGAAGGGTCCGTGGGTGCGTCTCGGGGTGGCTCGGCAGCAGGCGTGGGTCCGGCCGGCATTGAGTGCGTTGAGAGTGGCGGCGTCGTAGGTCAGTCGGGTCGTCTTGTCCCGGCGGGGAGGGCCAGGGGTCCTGGCACTGGGCGCGGGCCAGGCGCGGACGGGCGCAGACGGGCTTACCTTTCGTGCACCTTCGGCGCTCAATCGGCGCTCCCGCTGCGCGCATCCGCTGCGTGGTCGCTCTGGGGGCGTCATAAGTAAGGAGCCGGGAGGGAGGAGCAGCTGGGTGGCGGGAGCGGGGCGGCGAATGGAATCACAGGGGGGCGGGGCCGCAGGAAATTCCAAGAAGCAGCGGGCAGCGGGAAATTCCCAGGAGCAGCGGGAAATTCCCAGGAGCAGCGGGCAGCGAGTGAAGGAATCTGCAGGCAGGAGGCAGCAAAGGCAGGCAGGAGCGGCAGCAGTGAGTGGGGCGACCAAGCCCTGTGGAGGGCTGAGCGGTCACACTCTGTGGTCCCCTTAAGTAAGAGCTAAAGGCCTGCATTAGGTGTGACTTACGTATATCTTATACAGTGCATAGGTGACTCTTTGGATTTCTCCGCACCAAGACATGCAGCCTGCAATGGCAGAGGGCATAGCTTTGGGGTGGGGGGTCTCTGGGGTGCCACAAACAGTGCTGCAGCCCCAAAGGACCCTCTTCAGTACCCATTCACTCGGTGCCAGGGGTACCATTTACTAGGGTCTTACATGGGTAACTGAAGTTGTGCCAACTGTGGTATAGGTGTAGGGAAAGAACACTGGTACTTCGAACTTAGCAGGGACCCAGTACACTACAGTCAAAGTTGCATCAAAAGCCAGGCAAAAGGTGGGGCGATGCTGCTACAGAAAACCCACTTTCCTGCAGTTCTCTTAATTTTATTGCTAGTTACAATTGTCACATATTTACCCACTTCTGAATTTTGTTTTCTGACCTATACATGCAGTTTGAGCGGGAAACATCACTTACAACGAAATTTTTACAACGCACTACCATTACAACGCGGTCATTACAACGCAAACCATTACAACGCATTGTGCTGGGGGGCGCTCTAGGATAGGGAATAGGTTAATTTACTATCCAATAACCTTCCCTGGTGTCCACGGGACTGGAGTTGGAATAGTAAATTAAACTATTCACTATCCAGCACCCAAAAGCGCTATGCGTTGTAATGGTATGCGATGTAAAAACCGCGTTTTAAAGGCAGGCATTGTAATAGCCTGCGTTGTAACGTCATACATCCAGTTTGAGCTCTATGAGCTCTATGATTTATGCAGGTAACGAGTGGCTGTTTTCTGCTACTAACAAAATCAGATCACATGGATCTATTTCTAAAATCTCCAGCCTATCACTGGCAACTGATTGTAGTAGTTGTTTCAAACATACCGGCAAACATATTTACAGGGATACTTATGAGGATGTGGCACAGTGTAGCATGTCAGGAAGGAAGGGCAGGAATGTGCAATATTTAAAAGAATATGGCATACTTTCCTACAAAAAAAAAACACTCCTGAGAAGCATATTCCACTTTCTATGTGTGCTATGCAGCACACATAGAAAGAGGAAGTAACGAGGAGAAATAAAGATATTTTTTTTCATTACACATCCCACGAGAAGGTATATCTTTTTGAGCTTTCCCAGGGTTACTAGACCTGGTAAAACTAGGAATGTGTCAGAAACCAAGGAAGTTGCATGGGAACATTCACACAATGCTCATGAAACGCCTTCACAGGGCAGAGTAACACAATGCAGTGATTTGAGCTGTGTTGCGTTACTCTAAATATTTGAAGCCACGCAGGGCCACACAAGGTGGATTCATCAATCTGATTTGAGTTGCAAATGCACCACATTGGATGGTGCAAGAACGACGCAAGAGGGCTCATAAACATGCCCCTTATTTTTTCTGTAAAAAATGTCATATGGACAAATAAATGTGTTAAAAGCGTGCAAAAAACTATAACAGGAGAGGAAAGCTCACAGATAAAACATCAAACATCAAAAGCTGATTAACCTCCATATTTACTCTATTATTAAATTTAGTTCAACTACCTTTACTATGCCAATTCCCATCCCACTACCCTTATCGAGAGTTGGTGGTGTATTTGATCTAAATAATCATTCTTTTTGTTGCTGATGTGTAAAACAGTTTGATACATGATATAAGCCTGACCACTTTGCCATCTGAGGCTTTTGTTACCTTTCCATCACTTTTTCACTCATTCATTGTGATAACAAAAAAATATACTGCCCATGCAGAAGTCTGAAGGCCAATGTTATGTTATGAGCATTTGTATGACAGATATATTAATTTTGGTCTTGGTGCAATTATTTTTGTGGAGATTTTGTCAATGGAACTCAAGGTTGTTTGAGGCAATTGTATAATTGTGTTCAGAATTGTTCAGTGAAGAATTGTATTAGATCATATCCTGCAATGATGGTATTGACTAATGTACTCTGTAGTAATTAATCCTAGTCAAGAGGGTCTGTCTTCCTGTATCCTAGCATGGATCTAGCAAGAATGTCAGATATAAGGATGTGTGTGTGTGCCGATGGACATTGATTTTCTTTTTAATATGCTGTTCTGTAAGGATTTCCATTGCTCCTCTTAAGTTAGCTGTTGAGTTAGTCTGCAGAATTACTAGATATATGGTATTCATCCAAAATTGTGTACATGTGGGTGTGCCATATTTAAGTTTACTTGCTGTGAATGGTTTAAGAGTATGCTAGTGAGAGTAGATAGATATGCTGTTGAAGATACTTAAATATCTTCGTAGCTTTAGCACTATGCTGTGTATTTGATAGTGCTAGTTGATATTTGTAATGTGCTTGGTTGTTGTAGGGGTGAAACATAGATATATACCTTAATATGTATTTTTAAGTGGCCACATTTACACAACTATATTGCTTTGGTGACTTGTTTTGTATCATGGTGAAGGTGTTTAATACGTTCTTGTGGAAGAGCACAGTTTAAAAGTATGTTGATAAGAGTTTGCTAATGGAATGAAAGTGCTTAACATACTATATAAGGTTTTGGTACAGTTTGATGTACCTGATGGTGCAAGGAAGATTTAATACATCTTCTCTGGGATTGGGGTAAAGTAAAAGTATTTCTGATTTTTGATACAGAGGTCTGTAAGAGGACATGGGTGTCTTCTTGGTGAAGAAAGAGAAGGCTTTTTTCTTTGAAGAAAGTATCTGATGCTATGTCTTATCATGCCTGAATTCAAGGATGAATACTGTACAGGAATGAAAGGAGCAAAGTAGAGAAAACTTTATCTCTTCAAGGAGGTAGCTGGATAAAAAACCCTCTGAAGTATCAGTCAAGATGGCGCGCAATAGACAGCACTCAGTAGAAGAATGTTCCAGAAGGTTTCATACACCAATATGAGAACTGTTGAAGAGAGCAACTTAAAAAGTTGGCATTTCACATAACAATCCGCTCCCCTGGTGGGAGGGGGAAACAAGGCGGCAGCGTGTTGAGCTGCCGCGGTGCTCCAAAACTAGGTTCCCGTCCGTGCACGGCTGTGTGAATTTTCCTATGGTGCCGGGTTTGAAAATGGAGCCACTTTTGATGCCTTGTAGTCCCTGAAGTGTTTTGAACGCTTTTATTTGATATTTTTGGATATTTGGAGCTTTTTTCTTTTCTGGCTGCCTCATACCACGCCGCGCCCCGTGTGTGTAGACGGGGCGTGTCGCATCTCACCTGAATCGGCAGACTCAGCAGTTCCTCTCCCGTGTCTCCCGAGTCTGAGGGTGCCGCTGCAGGCTGTTCTAGGCTTGCGGCACTGGAGCCTTGCCGCCCTGGAGCTTCGACGGGGGCGAAGGACCCGTAGCCTTCTCCTGGGTCCTCGCGGTGCAGCTGCCGGCTCCCGCGTTAGCGTTCTAAACGGATTGGTGAAGGAGGAGGAGACGAGGATGAGCAACAGCAACAAGGCTAACGACGGTAACGCGGCTACAGCGCTAGTAGGAGATCCCGACAATGAAGGTGAGGTTTGCATTGACCCCGCGAGTCACGGAAATCTGGAGTCTGAGTTGGGGGCTACAGCGCAACCAAGGAAGGGTAGGCGCGGGTCGAATCGCAAAGGGGCTAAAAAGTGCAAAAATATAGAAACCATTTCAGGTGACAAATCCGACCCGAACCCCGATTTAAATAAAGCAGTAGAGCAATCTTTTCCAGATCCAAATTTTTCTAGTTTACCAGCAAAAAAGAAAGCCTCTTCTTTTCTGACTGGGCAGGTTAAGGCTAAGCGAGCATACACGTGCAAAGCAGCTAGGTCCTCTAAAGGTTCCAAGCCTACTAACAACTCAGGGTCAAAGATAACTCCATCACTCCGGTCCTATTTTAAGGTAGTCCCTCAGGTACTACACCTTTCAGAGCAGCACTCCCCTAAAGATCCCCCTGAAAATACGTTGACTTCCACGACAACATTGGACCTTGAGGAGGTGACCCCTGTGGCTATACCTAGGAGTATGGCAGCACATAGGACAGCAGTCTTGGATGCGGTCTTGGAAGGTAGTGTAGTTACTGTAGATATTGACAGTGCTGATGGAGTAGTTGAAACAATCGAAATGATCGAAACGATTGTAAGGGTGGATGAGATGGCAGATGACCCCGTGAAAATAAGTGTGATTCCAGTTCCTGTTTCTGTAATTTCGGAGTCTTTTCGTCTCCCCCCATCTCTCGCTTCAGCTTCAGTACTGCCACCTTTATTGGCTCCATCGATCCCCCTACCAGGGTCTTTTGGTGGGGGTACACTACAAGGGGATAATGTACAAGACTGTGTGTCTGCTTCTTCCAGTACACTGGCTGAGAGCTGTGATAATACGTCATTGGTCGCCTCCTTACAGGTTATGTTTACATCTCTGTCCGCGGATATTAAAAAAGGGTTTGAAACATCAGCAGCAAACCAGTCTGAAATTAGGAGCTTTTGTGAGTCTCTTGACAGTAAAATCGGTGGTCTTACGTCAAGAACAGAAGTACCAGAAGGTACTGTAACGGGACTGACTCTGTATCTAGATGAAGCAAAAGCAGATATTACTAAGCTCAGGAAAGAAGATCTGATGCTGGCTGAGAGGATGGAGACGCTAGAGAATAATGCCCGACGCAATAATCTCCGCATTTTGAACGTCCCGGAGGATAGCGAAGGCTCGGATATCAAGCAATACATCATCTTGCTGTTGAAAGAATCCCTAAGACTAGACCAATCAGTGGAAGAGTTAGCCTTAGATATCCAGCGTATTCATAGAGATCCTTTCAGGAAAAACCCCCAAAGAACTAAGCCAAGGAAAATTTTGGAGAATTTCCATACATATTCTCTTAAGGAGGCTATTCTTAATCTGGCCCTTAAGCAGAAATCTGTGAGTGGGAAGGGGTTTAAACTCCAGATCCGGTCAGATCTGTCTAGGACTACTCTCGATAAACAGTGGGAGTTTGGGAGGAGGCTTGAAGCTTTCAGAAGTTATGGAGCTGCAGCTCAACTAGTCTTTCCCGCTGCATTGAAAATTTTGAATAAAAACAATATGCACAACATTAGATCGGTGCAAGCAGCAGATGAGCTACTGATGGCTATGGGGAAAGACAAGGGGTCGTCAGGGTAGGTAGGACCATTGTAGTAGGGATTTTGAGAATAATGGAAAAGAGTGAAAGCACTATATGAAGGAAAACTAATAATACTAAAAAAAAAGGGATTTTTTTCTCTTATATGAGAACAGACACTTAAGTAATGCAGTGTTACATACGGACTACTATATTGGAGTATTTTAGTACTGATTTTTGTGTGGATTTTTTTTTGTTTTTCCGGTTATAGGTAGGACGAGAACTCAGAAAGGGGCACTATATTCTGGATCCTTCCAAATAGATAGAGCAAGGGTTTCCCATGGGGGGTGGAGGGGTAGAGTAGGGCACAGGGAGGGGTTGCAAGGAAAAATAAAAATGTCCTCATTTTCGTTTTTTTCTTAGTTTCGGTTCTAGTTTGCTGTTGTTACTGGAGAGACATGTGGTTACTTCTTACCTTTCATTGCAAGAATGCTGGTGGGTTTGTTTTTGCTTTTTGGCTATTTGGGCTATTGGGCTGATGATGATGTGATGGTGGTGGTGGGAGGACCTTTATGCAATGAGTAAGTTAAAGATTCTCACTTGGAATATCAATGGCCTGCGCACCAGGCCTAGAAAGAGTAAGATAATGCAATACCTTCGTGATTCGGATGCGCAGGTTATTGTACTCCAAGAGACCCATCTTACTGAAAGCGAGATGCTTTCTGTGGCAACAAGGAATACGTGGATTGACCTATGTGTATCGACATCGCAGTCAGCACACATTAGAGGTGTGGCAATAATTTTTTAAAAACCTATAAAAGCGAGATTAGTGTCTAAGCTGGTGGACCCAGGGGGTAGATGGGTCATCGTATCAATTATTATAGCGGGGTCTCCTATTACTATAATAGGGTATTATGGTCCTAACCAAGATGACCCTTCAGTCCTGAAATCTCTTTTTTTCCATTTGCTCTCGTTTCCAGAGCCGATCATCTTGGCAGGAGACTTTAATATAGTCTTAGATCCTCTTTTGGATAAGTCTCCGACCAATAGGCCTTTAATTTTGTCTAAAACCAGGTCTTTTCTGCTCGATAATATAAAGCAGCTAGGTTATGTGGATATCTGTAAAGCAAAATCAGGGCAACAACGAGGGGTCTCATTTCGTAATTATAGGTACCACAATCAGTCGAGAATTGATAACATCTTGATCAGCCAAAAATTAGTCAATCTGGTACAAACTATTTCCCACCTTCCATTCCATCTATCAGACCATGCGGCTATCTATCTAGAACTGGGGGGGTTTCCCAAAAGTCCCTCGATAAGCTGGACATTTGATCGTTCATTGCTTTAATCATTAGAGGATATTAATGCTCTTAAAACTGAGGTCCAGAATTTTATGGATAGCAATATTGGGACAGCTTCCCCGGGGTGTGTGTGGGATGCATTTAAGGCCTTCTTAAGGGGCCTTATAACAAACAAGGCCACATACAAGAGAAAGACCTATAGAGAAGCGGTGGCTTCCTTGGAGTCTGAGATGAACAGAGTACAAGCTGAAATAGCCCTGCACCCGGATGTTCCCCCTAACACTCTACAGGAATGGCAGAACAAGCTAGTCATTCTAAAAGGGGAACTGAGGTCAATTTTGAATGCACGGGCTCTTGAGAGGTGGGAAGCGAGCAAATTAGCTCACTTTCAATATGGAGAAGCTGGTAGCCTGGAAGGCAAAAACCGACCGGGTTAGAAACAATATAGATTCAATTATTTCTGGTGGTGTAACATACTCTGCCGATGAAGATATCAGAGGAGCATTTCGGGAATTTTTTAGTAATATATATCATGAGGATAAAAATATTGAGGCTGAGGAATAGGAAGACTGGTTGAAGGGAGTATCCCTTCCTGTGTTGTCGTTGTCGTTGGAACAGAGTGTTTCTCTGGACCAAACCATCACGCAGGAAGAGGTTAGACTTGCTATTTTGAGCAGCAAGAAGGGCAGGGCAACTGGCCCAGATGGTTTGTCGTCTGAAATTTATATGGCCCTGGAGACAACAATTCTCCCTTTTCTCACCTATCTGTTTAACCAGATTCTCCAGCAAGGATTGTCTTCTCCTTCCTCATGGAATAGTGCTTCCATAACCCTACTATTGAGACCAGGAAAACCAGCAACCTGTTGTGGTTCCTATAGACCAATTTCCATCTTAAGATCTTCGCGTCAGTTCTGGCAAACAGACTGGGGGTGGTAGCAACAGGAATTTTGCATTTAGATCAGAAGGGTTTTGTGAGGGGCCGCCAGTTGTATGAGTTGACTTATGACCTTATAGGTGCCATTGATATGGCAACTATGGAATCACTCCCCCTGGCTGTTCTTACATTAGACGCCACCAAGGCCTTCGATAGGGTGAATTGGATGTACCTGTCGAAGGTCTTGGGTAAGTTTAACATCGGGGAAAGATTTCGGCGAGCGGTGAGACTTTTGTACCAGAATCCTTCTGCTTCTTTGTTGGTAAACGGAGAATTGTCAAATTCCTTTAACATCACACGTGGCACGCGTCAGGGCTGCCCTCTCTCCCCCCTCTTATTTGATTTATATATTGAGCCTTTTGCTCAACGGCTGAGGGATGACCGTAACATCAAGCCCTTTACCTATGGGGGGGTGGGAGAAGAAGGTAGCCCTATATGCGGACGATATCCTTGTCTTTTCTTCAGAACTCCGTTCGGCTTTCCCCTCAGTGATTGCTTTAGCTCATGATTTTGCCACAGTGTCCGGCTATGAGATCAATGCCTCTAAAACAGACATTATGGTCTGGAATGATCCTGAGCCAGTGGCAGGGGCTCAGTTGAGTTCTACCTTACGTTATCTAGGCCTTAATATTGTTAAGGACATAAATAAAATTGTACCATCACATTTTTCCAATGTTGCCAAAGAGTGTCGAAGACTTATGCGATCCTGGTCTTCGCTTCCCTTATCAAATTTGGGCAGAGTAAATTTAATAAAAATGTCTATACTGCCAAAAATTTCTTTTTTGTTTAACACCATTCCCCTTTTTTTTTAGCCCTCTCTGATATCTAAACTCCAGAGCAACATTAGTTCCTTCATTTGGAATGACCATACACCTAGGATTGCCTGGAAAAAACTTAGGCGTCGTAGAGGGAAGGGGGGCTTGGCGGCTCCTGACTTACAACTATATGCATGGGCATTTCAATTCTCCCACGCTAGGATGCTGCTAAAATGCCAACAAACTCTAGAACTGGATGTATGTTTGCAGCATTGCTCAGAGGAGAAGGTATGTTCCAGCAGGGTTTTTTGTTTAAATTCGGTGACCCCCAATTTTTTTCAAAAGTGAAACTGAAGGTGTTGCGGGATATGGCAAAAACATGGGTGAAACTTAGGAGCTCTATAAAGATTGATTATTTTGCAAGTGGGTCACCATTGTGGAATTCACCTGGGAGCCCGGGTTGGCTTCTTGACAGTCTTGCTACACCACTGAGAGAGGCAGGCTTGGAAGTTTGGGGGGACTTATTTGTGGAAGGCTGCTTACTTCCATGGGAGGCTTTACTATCTAAAATTGGGGTGGGCCTCTCTAGGTTTAAATACCTACAGATTGTATGTTGGGCACACTTACAGATCCCTGCTAGAGGCAGATTCCTGCTAGGGGGAGACAGTAATATAGTGACCCTCTTTCTGGATAAACCACCAGCCAGAAAGGAGGTTTCACTTTGGTATAATCTATTATTAGAAGAGGTTGATGGCGAATTCCAACTGCCAGAGTTGTTGTGGGATTCCCCCATTACTGACCATAACGTTGAGAATCTGTAGTTTGCATCTTTTAAGATCATGTGGGACATAGTGAAACCTGCCTGGTTTCGTAGGAATCATCTCTTTACCCTATATAGGGCCTACTACTCGCCACAGAGGCTTTCAAAATTCTCAAATAATTCTTCCGTGGCATGTCCCAAATGCGGGCTGATAGCTGCCTCAGATTTACACATGTTTTTTGAGTGCCCCCTGTTGCTCCCTTATTGGAATGCGATAAGTCTCTAACTTACGACTGCTTTGGGCTTTGAAGTTTTGATAAGCCCCGCTCTCGTAATATTTGGAGTTTTACCAGAGATCCGGGCTCCAGCTAAAAATCTTCTCTTTTATTGTATACTGCTGGCCAGAAGAGAAATTTGTAGAAGATGGAAGGATCCGTTACCATCTACCTTGCTGGACTGGCGCACCTCAGTTTTACAAACTTCTAAAGTTGATTTCACAAGATCGGGTAATCCGGACAAGAGAAGCTTTTTGCTCCTGTTGAAGTGGGCGTAATCTGCATATTTGACTGTGGGTTTTTTTTTCTTTTTTTTTCTCCCCCATGGTCCAATGATTAGGCTGCTTGGTAACTCCTTGGTTTGTTATACCCAACAGGGCGGTATCGATGGGTATTTGACTGCAGCAAAATCACTCTTTTGGTTGTCCTAAAGTGGTGCTTTTGGAGTATTGAGACAATACTGGGAGGCAATACCTCACAAACAGGTTTGTGCTCCTACCAGTTTATCTGTGACAGTATGTCTCTCTCCATGCGCTTCTATTTGGTAACCAAGGGCACAAATGAGGACCAAAAAAAAAAAGGAAAAAAAAACCCAAAACAATCCGCTCCCCTGATGTGTTTGTATAAGAGTCCTAAATATTGACTGGGAAAGGGAAACAGAAACTGAACAGGAAGTACCTTCCATACATTAAACTTTGGAACAGGTTACTTCCTAAGCAAAAGAAAAATACTCATATCACAATCTAAAACCTGGAATGTACTTTTCAGTATAAATATATCCTTGATCAGGGCTCTAGCTGGATCTTCTGAAAATTAAAGCTTATGACTCACATGTTCCTTCCCCTAACTTCATTTCAGCAAGGAGACTCTGAGAGGAGCTGAGCCCAGATTGAATACAGGCCATAGAAGAAAAAATCCCAACTGAGAGGAAACTGCTGCTGTGTGCAATTAACCTCTCATTCGTTGGGCAATGTTAGATTTGGAGGTCTCTAGTTGGCAGAGGTAGGTACCTTTGTCTAAATAGGGACCCTTGCGTTTAGTCAGGGTAAGGGACTGCACTCCTAAAATAATCCCTGCCCACCCCTTTGGTAGCTTGGCACGAGCAGACAGGCTTATATCAGAGGCAGTGTGTAAACCATTTGTGAACACATACAGTAATCCAGTGACAACACTACAGATGGACACCACACAAGTTGCAGTATAAAAATAAGTATTTTTATATAGACTTAACACAAGACCACAAATGACAAAAATCCACAATACTGTACTTAAAAATGGTAGAATTAGCTTAGTTCTCTTAAGATGTAAAATACGACACTTTGAGTTCAATGTACCTTTGGATGGGTAACGCTACACAACGAAAGTGTTGCATGGAAGGTGATGCGTCGGTTCCTTACACGCATGAACAGTGATGCGTCGGGTCCCTACTGATGCGTACGGGATGCGTCGGTTCTTCTCGGCGTGGGGAGTTGATGCATCGGTTTCTTACTGCACTTCTGTGGCGATGCGACTAGCAACACTGTAATGCGATGTAGATCCTGTTTAATTAACAAAATGGCGTTTTCTCTTTGATGCAACACAATGCGTGCATGCCCCGCCAGGCCCTGCAACACGCTTTCCCAGCAATGCAACGACAGTGGCTGCGGCGGCAATACTCTACTCCGATGATGCGGCAGCGTCTGGCGCGACGTTGATCGTCTTCTCCGGTGATGCGAGGCGCTTCGGCATTGTGAAACGACAGCGGCAGCAGCGGCGACAAGATTCTTCTTCGTCAGTTGCGCTTCCAGCTCCATGTGACACACAGTCACTCAGAAAGCCCAACACAACTGCAGGCACTTCCAAAGAACTCTTGTGGAGCTGGTGGGTGAAGTCTGTTGTCCCTGAGACACTTTAGTAGGAGGCAAGCCCTATCTCAAGCCCTTGGAGGTACTTCACAAGTTGGAAGAAAGTAGCACAAAAGTCCTTTCTCCTCTCTTTGGCAGTCAGGCAACCACCACAGGCCAATCCCTCAAGCTTAGGGATAGTCTCTCCTCAGTCTCTCTGGTTCCTCTCCTCAGCAAAGGTCTCTTCTTGTTTCCCAAAAGTGATCTAAAGTTCTAGGGTCTGGTTCCCCCTTTTTATACACAGTTTCTCTTTGTGCTCTGAAGGCAGAGCAGCCTTTGCCTAGTCCAAACCAGTTCTGGTCAGTCCTGGAGCACTTTGTTGACAAGACTCCTTCTTTCCTTTCACAGTGCAGGCCAGGGACATCAGACGTACCACAGGAGGTGGAGCCAGCATCGTGGAGGGAAGACACAGCCCTATTCAAGTCCCAGGTGCAACTCCCTATCATATGCATGCAGATCTCTCTATTTAGCCCTGTGCTGACTCACCCTGTTCCTGGAATCCCTCAAACTCCAGACAAGGAATACACAACCTAGCAGAGGCAGGCTTGGATGGTTAGACAAGAAAATACCTAAGTTCTAAAAGTGGTATTTTCAAACACAGAATATTAAAACGAACTTCACTAAAAGATGTATTTTATCATTCTAAGTTCAGGCATACTAAACTCGAATTTCTACCTAGTTCCCTGATTCAGTTAGGATTATAAGATGTTATAATCAAACTGCCCATTCTGGCCTATAGGGAACAGTTAGCCTTGCAATAATTAAAAACAAAAATGGCTGTAATTCACTATTAGGACATGTCACACACACCAGGGCACGTCCTACCTTTTACCTACAATGCACCCTGCCTTTGGGCCTACCATAGGGGTGACTAATATGCAGAAAAGGGAAGGTTTAGGGACTGGCAAGTGGGTGCCCTAGCCCAGTCAACATGGCAGTACCAGAATGCACACAGGCTCTGCGATGGCAGAACTGACACATACTTTTACAGGCTGCTTCTGTGGGTGGCACATGCGGTGCTGCAAGCCCACCCGCACTATTTGATTTGCAAGCCCTGGGTACACGCAGTGCACTGTACTAGGGTATGACAAGTAAACCAAACCTACTAATCATGGAATCACTGATCCATACATCAATTTACCACAGGGAAAGTATATGCACTTTAGCACTGATCAGCAGTGGTAAAGTGCCCAGAGTCATAAAACCAACAAAAACCGGTCAGCCAAAATATAGGAGGGATGCATAACGTTCAGGGTTGACCCTGAAAAAAGGGTTAAGTTCAACAGGCAAAGTATAAATAATGTTCTCCTTCTGACATGCTCTCCTGAGCTGTAACAGACTATGTCATGGGTATAGGTGTGGCTACGAAATCGAGCAATATGCAACAGAACACAACTAGTGAGCATGAGTGAATGCTCACGCTCATTTAATGCATTCTTGAGTAAGGATTTTGCTACAGCTTACTACCTACATTTAGCGCTATTTTCATAGTGCAAAATGCACCATCATGTGATGCATTTTTCGGCATGAAACTGCAATACATGCAGCAAAAAACAAATTGCAAGCAGCCACTCATGCGCACTAAATTTGCTCTTGCGTGAAAATAGTTTCCCCCAAGTTACTCTTAACTATGCAAGGAGGGGTAATTGCATAATTATCCATAATTCTGCGTCAAAGAGTAATTTGACATTACCAAAATGATTCCAACCATCCGGCATAAGTGTAATTCCGCCCAGACCTAGTCATGGGTCAACCACTTGTTTTTGAAAGACCTGCTTATTGAAGGTCGTTTTTACTAGCGGATAGAGCTCTTTATTTGTTAAAACAGAAAATACCTCCCTTGCAGAAGAATAACATGCCATTTTTTAATTGACACCTTTGATTTTACAGACATCAGAAAGCATCTTTTTTGGTAAACCGTCATTATACATCTCACAAATAAATACCGCAAAAACACTTTAAACATTATGTATGCGGTGCCAATGTGCTCATCATCATACACATTCAAATATATAAATTAATTCATGCCATGGAGGAGTTCCAAGGCCAGGGGGTGGGCTTGGGAGCCAGAACCCCATGGCCCCATCTTCTCCAATAGCCTTGAGGGGAGGTGAATGTAGCGTTGCCTTGTCTGAATTACTGGGCAGTTCTCACTCTGAACATATATCATCTTCTGAGCATGAACTGTATGAAGATTCGACTGTTGGACCATCAAGTGGGATTGAAGACAATAGACACAAACTAATAAATGAGACTAATTCCCTGAAAAATACTTCTGACTTTGCCCAAGACTTGCCAATGTTGAACCTGATTCCCTGATTCGTATAACCTTTCAGGAAATGTTAAAGGAATGGGTCCTGAATAATACACAACATGTTAACCTTATCGAACTGATTAACACTATCTGTAAATCACTAAAGGATGGGTCTAGAGAGGTGACACAGGAAGGAGGATCCGAAGGGGGTATTTGCAGCTCTAGTTCCTCCCCTGTTATCTAAGAAACTACGCAGCTAACTATACATTCTGTAAATTATGGGGCATTTGTTTTTAAGATTTCCCTACCTAATCCTGAAAATGGGGACGGTATTTGGAAAACAAGGGTAATATCCAAGTTTAGTCTCACCATGTTGTGGAGATCCGGGTTGAGAAAGAGCCCTAGTAGGTAGGAAGTATATGGGCCGTCTAAAGTTGTATGGTATGGATCCATTTGGGCAACCTCACAAGTGCCTAATTCCACCAGTGGCCCCTCTGATAGTTAAGAAAGTAAACATTAGCAGGAACCATAGGCAAGAACAAATCCCCTTTGGGTTAACTTAATACAGGAAAGCCAAAGCATCAATCCCAAATATCACCAGAACATAATTACATCACCATCAAATGGCAAAATGTGTACAAAGTATATCAATATTTTATTAAAAATTATCCAACAATAATCAAGAGCACAAGATCATTATACAATATTAAAAAAGGGGGATAAAAACATACACATAATACAATTTGCACAATTATTAAAAAAGGTAGATTCTGCAAGAAAGATACTTTCTAATCATTGAAAAAGCAGTACGTTAGATCCAGATCATTTGCTCACATATAATTATTGTACATTCGGTTTTAGCAAGAATAGATCACAAATGTGACCACAATCTACAGTATGCCTTTATGTAGTGTGCGTCAACGCGTTTCGGTGGTTTTCACTGTTCAAAAAACCACCTTCCTCAGGACAAGAAATAATACCTCCCACATGGATTATTCAGATCTATACATATTCCAAAAAAGATACACAAAAAAACAATCAGTTAGCCTTTGGACTCCATAAAGACAGTGTTTATATCCTGGTGGTACTGTACATTCCATTTCACTCACCGCAACATTTACCGCACTCATCCCATTTATATTTGTAGAAATGATAAGATAGAGCAATATACACAGAGGGGAAAAAGACTTTTAGAAAAAGGGTGCCCAGGCATCCCTTAATGATTTTTAATTTTTATAGTTAGAGATACAAGATGATCCCAAGACTGAATTTGGATGGCCTGTTCAAATGAAATAAAGATTATACCTGTCACGATTTCAGGATCTACACCCAAAAAAAAAAGTTAATGTTAGCTGCCATTGTCGATTATAATAGTAAGCATTTCTCGTAACTAGTGAACTCATTTAACTCTCTGATCTCCATCTTTCTTAGAGGCCCAGAAAGGATCAAAAGCCAAACAGGATCAGCCTGCTAATTATCCTTTGATTTCCCTTCTCAACATTCCCACTAAACTCTTTGCACAAACATTATTAAAACATCTGGCTGCCTGGTCTGTTGACACTGAACGGATCCCTGTGAAGCAAGGAGTATTCAGACCAAAGCATTCAATGAAGGACGATTGTTTCAAACTGTGGGGAGTGACAAGGAAGTCATTGGAGTCGGTAGGTGGCCTTTGCTGCTGCTTCGTTGACTTCCAAGCCGCTTTCGACAGGGTGGATAGAGGTACATTTTGGTGCAAACTTGAGCAGTAGAATATTTCTGAAGCTTTGTTAAATCTTGTGATGAAGCTTCATAGTGATAATTGGGTTTGAGTCGACCTGAACAGGCGCAGAGCCTATTGAGGAAAATTCCAGTAATTAACAGCTTACGACAAGGTTGTGTGTTGGCAATCCTTCTGTTTAGTTTGTTCATTGCGGATTTCCCCTTGACATTAAGTGGTATACATAGTTGTTCTCTAAAGCTAGGGGGTAGGTGCATTAGTTTCATTATGTATGTGGATGATTTAGTAGTAATTAACCTTAAGCCTATAGAGTTCCAAAGGAAATTAAATGCCCTGAATTCTTATTGTCTTGTACACACACTATAAATGTTGCCAAGACAAATACATTGTTTTTCTCTAGAAAGAAAATCAAATTCACTTGGGTTTTACGTGATGTGCGACTGGAGCAGGTCAGTGGGCATAAATAACAGAGTATGATCTTCTCTAATAATTTGAGATGAGACAAGCATATGGCTTCCCCGAGACTTGTACTATCAGCAGAAGTGAATGGCCAGAAAAAATGTGATTGCAAATATGGCAGCTACACCTGTGAACTATTAAGTAACGTTTTCAGGGCAAATTAATGCTCCAGGCTCTTTACGGAGCATAGGTCCAGGCAATGGATTGACGGGTCTCATGGGAAGGTCTAGAAGGTATGTCTTTGAAATTGCTCGATGATCTACCTAAAAATGTGATTGTTCAAGCCATAAGGCGGCAGTTGAGATCCGCAGCCTAGAGTGCTATGGCGGATGCCAGAGCCTTACATTTTAATTTTTCAATAAAAAATGGGGCTCCTTTTCATAAGCTTTTAGTACTGATCTTACCTGAGATATCATCAGTTCTCTCTGGAATAAGGAATTCTGTGATAATAATGTTGTAGCGACTAGGAGTCCCAGACATGCAAACTCTGCAAATCTGTCAAATAAAGGGCCCCCTTAGGCAATGTGCAATTGTAACCAGTAGAAGGGATGAACTTTAGTATCTCAAGGGTAAGAGTTTATCCATTCCTTTCTTAGCCTCGCAGAAGAGTTTGGACCTTTTTCTGTATTTGTACAAAATTCCTGTTAAGTTTTTATGAAAATAAATTCTGCGGCTGAGGGTAGGAGTTGATCTCGGTTGACGTTTACTGGGGTTAAAAACAGAAAGAGCCAAGAGTCATGGTCAATACCCCTGTTAGCGAGGTAGGAAATACTCACTGAGTCATTTATTGATAGACTGTGTATATCTTCTGGAGGAAAGGAAGAAGATTCTCCGACCTGCCTTAAAAAAGTATGGTATATGGTTGAGAGAAATGGGTCTAAATTTGAGATGAGGCTTTGGCTGTCAGGATGTACCCATTGCTACTGTTTATTTTATTAGAGCAATGTCATAGCATCCCAAATTTGGCTTCTCTCCTCTTAGTGTTTTTGTGGTTGTGACAAGCCACTATACATATTGCACTTTATAATGTTTTTATTGAGTAAAATTACATTTAAACTGCATTTTAATGTATGTTTGATTTTGAGAGGTTGACTTTTTATACAGTTTTGGTATGAGAGGATTACATGTTTATATTGATAAATCCCTTATACACCAAAATATTTATTTGTTGAACTTATTTATCTTTGAGTAGTAGTAGTGTAATACTGATTGTATGAGATTTGAAGTTTTTTAAATTAATAACTTGAGAAATGTGCAATATTTCTGTAAGAATTTATTTTGGGGAAATACATTATTTTTTGATTAGTGCCATTATGCTTAAAGTTATGTCCTTCACAAGTATTAGTACGTTTTTTTCAATAGGTTTCTATACATTTGGTACGATAAAAAGAAACGCATCTAAATAGAAACCTAGTGAAAAAAACTTTAGAGCCTCATAAAAGCTTCAATATGACCCTAATAATTCGGATTTTTCAGACACCATTAGTATAAAATCGGTTCTATTGTGATGCAAATTGGAAAATGTAAATAGCATTGGAAAGAATAAGTGTGCACTTTAAGTATGAATTATGAATCAGGTGATTTAATACTATCTGAGTGTGTGGTTAGACACTGAGGCATTTCATAAAGTGTCCCAATAATAATATAGGATGTTCCTTTAGCCATATTATTAACTCGACTTTTCTTCAAGCATTACCTGCACATTTCAAGGCAATTGCATTTTGCCATTTTGAATTCAAGCCTTCCCAAGTTGCTAGAAATGCTGTTTGCAAAATATCTAAATATTCCTTGTTGAAGTGTTCAATTTGGCAGAAAAACGTTGATCAATACTGTATACTCCTTATTCGTCCACCAAAATTTGTCGTAAAGCTTCCATTGATGCGAACGAGTAGATCTGCAGACCTTTTAAAAGAGTAGGGCATTCTCCTCCCTTAAAAGTGTATGGGAGAACAGTGTGTTCATTCACTGATGCGCTATTACGACCTATTTTTAGCCCACTGCCGATGATCCACCGTCAAAGGGCTTTAAACTCTACCATTGGTTTGTGGTCGCTGGAATAAACATATTTCCAACTAACGTTTCTGTCATAAAGCTCAAATTGATGGACAGTTAACAGCCTTGGCCCGGCTTCTGAAAAAGCAAAACAGTTCATGAATCATCGCAAAGTTATGCTGGATGCTTACAAAGGGGCATTTAATGTTCGGCATCTCCCAGCTGCGGAGTGAGTTTCATTTGTGGAATTATGACAGAGCCCTGCGAAAGGCGCTGCACTGGGTTTCCTCGCTTCGAATTTTCCGTGCACAAAATGCTTTTACTTTAAAAACTAAGGAGAAAAAAAAGCCAGTGTCGTCAGTTTTAATAAATCTAAAACCAGGGTAAGTCAGTTCCGATCAAGGTTTTGAAAGTACTTCACGGTTTTCGGATCTCCTGTCGGCACTGATCATCACCGAAGCTTCACATATGCACGGTGCAGGATGCCAGCTTTTAAAAGAGCATTTCACTGCTTTACATAAAAACAACATCACTTATGTATACATTCATAAATCTCCGGTGCTGTGCGGCAATCATGCAGCTTCCAAAAATATGAATCTGAGCAAGGCAAGATGTTTTCGCAAGAAACGCTGAAACTGAATATGCATAAAGGAGAATAAAGGCAGAAAATGTGTTATCACATTTTTTTTATGGCATTCTGTCATAGTAAACGTGTGTTTTATATACGCCCTTCTCTGTACATAAAACACTTTATTACTGGTGTGATCAACATGAGCCGCTAAGTAGGACTTTTGAGAAACTTTAGCATGTAAGAGTTATCCCAATTAGCAGTCCAAAATCGAGAATCAAATTCACACTTTCACGCCCACTCAAGGTCGCTTTTTTATATTTTGTGAAAATGTCTATCGACACAAATGAAAACTAGAAGCACCCAGCTTCAGCCTGGATTCCTACCGCAATAGTTTGTTTAAAAAAGAAATAAATAAATATATATATATATATACATGTATATATATATATGTACTTATTACCTACTGGCGGTCGCCAGTAGGTATATATAGTTAGGATTTTTTCTCTATGGGTTTTTTGAAAATTCTATGTCTAATAACTTTGGCGTTTGTGGACGGAATTGGCTGAAATTTTCAGGAAAATGGCACATTTTGTTTCTGAGCAGCCCCTGAAAATTTTGGGGGGGTTCGTCAAGGGGGGGCCGAGAAAAAAGGGGGGTCCCAAAACGCGTTTTTCCCATGTTAATTTCCATAGGGCGGTTGGCCTCACTTTTAGCCCGAACGGCTGAATGGATTTGCACGAAACTTGGCAAAATTGTAGGGACTGGTAGCCCGATGTGCCTTTTGTAGGTCTCAATATATGTGCTTCAGTGGATTTTGAGAAATTAATGTTCAAAAAAAGATATATATCTGTAGCAGCGGACTGGGCAGCGCTCCGCTACGCGTACTTTTCGCGCAACGGAGCTTTGTGAAGCGAAGCTGATTGGTTCTCCGGCGTCTGTCAACATTCCAAACAGTCCGTAGCGGCCGCCATCTTGTCTCTCGGTAGGATCGAGAGACAAGAGGAGGCCAAAGCGAAGGGGCAAATGACCATAAGGGGGCATAGTACATTGTCGCTCACCCCCTAGGTTTGATGTGGAGGTTTTAAAAGGGCCCCGCGGGGCAAAAAAAAATAAACATAATAATAATCGAACAGCTGAATGGATTTGCACGAAACTTGGCAAAATTGTAGGGACTGGTAGCCCGATGTGCCTTTGCTAGATCTCAATATATGTGCTTCAGTGGATTTTGAGAAATTAATGTTCAAAAAAAGGTATATATCTGTAACAGCGGACTGGGCAGCGCTCCGCTACGCGTACTTTTCGCGCAACGGAGCTTTGTGAAGCGAAGCTGATTGGTTCTCCGGCATCTGTCAACATTCCAAACAGTCCGTAGCGGCCGCCATCTTGTCTCTCGGTAGGATCGAGAGACAAGAGGAGGCCAAAGCGAAGGGGCAAATGACCATAAGGGGGCATAGTACATTGTCGCTCACCCCCTAGGTTTGATGTGGAGGTTTTAAAAGGGTCCCGCGGGGCAAAAAAAAATAAAAATAATAATAATCGAACAGCTGAATGGATTTGCACGAAACTTGGCAAAATTGTAGGGACTGGTAGCCCGATGTGCCTTTGCTAGATCTCAATATATGTGCTCCAGTGGATTTTGAGAAATTAACGTTCAAAAAAAGGTATATATCTGTAACAGCGCACCGCTTCGCGTACTTTTCGCGTTACGGAGCTTTGAGAAGCGAAGCTGATTGGCTCTCCGGTGTCTGTAAACATTCCAAACAGTCCGTAGCGGCCGCCATCTTGTCTCTCGGTAGGATCGAACAGCTGAATGGATTTGCACGAAACTTGGCAAAATTGTAGGGACTGGTAGCCCGATGTGCCTTTGCTAGGTCTCAATATATGTGCTTCAGTGCATTTTGAGAAATTAACGTTCAGAAACAAGATATATATCTGTAACAGCGCTCCGCTTCGCGGAGATAAAATTATATGTGTATTACCTAGCTGTTGCTAACACCAGTTAGCGACGGCTAGTAGAAGATAGCGACCATCTTGGGCCCCACTTTGCATGTGAGTGATATTTATCACTAATGACATGCAAAGTGGGCATGCCAAGATGTTAGCGACTGGAAACAGTCGCTAACATCGCTATCTCCTATTATCAACTTTTGGAAATATTCGAGATAAGGGCGAATATCTCCAAAAGCTACCACCTGCCCTGAGCAGTTCTTAGCCATGTTATCCAATGGGAGGTGGATAACATGGCTAAGAGCATTAGCTCGGTAATGCATGAATATCGCTGAGTTTTCAGCGATATTAATGCATTGCGGTCGTTTTTTATCGTATTTCCGATAAACCTTGATAATAGCAAGGTTTATCTGCGATAATTTCTGACGGTAAAAAAATCGTTGCTAAGCATCGTTAGGGATAAATATCGCTTAACTTTGGTAATATGCCCCAACGTCTGTTAACGTTCGATTCGAAGGAAATCAGGAAGTGTTGAAAAACATTGTCTGCGCCATCTTGTCTTTTTTCAAATGCCACACTTTTGTCGTGCACGGCAGCCATTTTAGATGCCTTGACCAGACCCACTCTGTGCACGCTGTCGATCCTTAGCATGGCTCCCCACCCTCGCAAGCATCTCCCCCAGGCAGTGGTCACCCCCGCTCTCTGTCTTATGCATGGGTAATAAACCTCCCCCATCTGCGCTGCTGTTCCCTGAGAATCACACCCTGTGCCCGCCCGACACCTCCCTTTCGCCCTATTCACTACCGCACCCTCTGACACTCCTTTTCCTCTGTGTCCGATTGTCCAGGCTGGTCCTAGGGTATCAGCTAGCCCTGCAGATGTAGTTTATGGCCACAGCTGTAAAGAATCACCCCTCTTCAAAGGAGTTATAGTAGATCAAGGCCCACACTCGATGAGATCCGTCACAGCAGAAGCGTTGCTATTATCTGAAAACCATCCTGTATTGTGATTGGGGAGGGGACCGAGCCTGAAGCGGAAGATTCCAGGGATGACTGTTTGTACATCAAAGTTTTTACAATTATGTGTCACATTAAAAATATATAGCACTCCGACAAAGTAGTAAGATTATAAAACTTTAATAATTTATAAATATATACAAGAAAACAAAAATAGTAATAACATATAAACATTTTTAGGGAAAAACAACGAAGTAGCAGTCGGCTGTGCGAATAGTCCCAACGCAGCACAACGTCCAGATTTCCGGCGTGGGGCGTCGCGGGGGGTGGGTCATCAGTAGCAAACTGTTGTGCGAATAGTTCCAAGGCAGCAGAACGCGCCGAAATCTAGATGACACGAAAGTGATGTCTAGTAAGTTGCCACCCAGCAAATAACGGCATGGGGCGTCGCGGGGGGTGGGTCATCAGTAGCAAACTGTTGCGCGAATAGTTCCAAGGCAGCAGAACGATGGCACCAAGGTGATGTCCAGTAAGTTGCCGCACTGGTTTTGGTATCCTACAATGCTGCTCCGAATAACGGCGTGGAGCGCCCCGGGGGAGGCGGCGTGAACGGGCCTCTCCAGGTGGAGTGTCATCTGTTGTAGTGGGGCGCCCCTTTACCGTTTCAGTTGCCATTCCGTCCGTTTTTGGTCCACTGTGTCAAAAGCCGCAATTCAGCTGAGTTGCGCCCACTCTTGCGGTGCAGCGATAGGCGGCTGTCACAGGACTCTCAAAATGGCGGCAGGCTGTTTCCTTTTTGGGCCTGGTCCACTGAAATGGCCCTGGGACACCTTGGAAATCGGACGCTTGTCTGCTAGGTCTTGGACCCCATTCTCGAAAGCGTCCCCTCCGCCTTGAGAATTCATCAAAAGTTTTGGGGGCTCCGACTCCTGCAGGCTTCTGGTGGGGAGCGGCTGCCATGATTGCTCGCGGAATGACCACGACGGAGCCACGAGATGGTGGTGCTTTCATGCTGACGCCAGCTTCAGTCTGAAACATCCAGAAACAAGGTGGGGCTTTCATCGTTTGGGAAAAAAAAAAAGTTTTCATCCTATGAAAAGTGTTGTTTTTAGGTCACATGATCATGCCTTCCATCATTAGGAAACCAAAAGTAAAATGAACCAATGAAAAGTTTTATAAACAAGTCACATGACCTGTTATGCGGCATAGGGTATAAAATGCGGAGAAAATACGTTGGCACGTGAGGCGGCGTCAGTAGCGGACCGATGTGCGAATAGGCCGAAGGCAACACAACGCGCCAAGATCCGGATGGCACCGAGGTGGTGTCCAGCAAGTTGCAGCACTGGTGTGGCCATCCTACAATGCTGAAAGTCGGCGTGGGGCGCCCCGTTGGCCTGTGAGTTTGCGTCAGTAGCGGACCGATGTGCGAATAGGCCGAAGGCAGCACAACGCGCCAAGATCCGGATGGCACCGAGGTGGTGTCTAGTAAGTTGCCGCACTGGTGTGGCCATCCAACAATGCTGAAAGTCGGCGTGGGGCGCCCCGTTGGCCTGTGAGTTTGCGTCAGTAGCGGACCGATGTGCGAATAGGCCGAAGGCAGCACAACGCGCCAAGATCCGGATGGCACCGAGGTGGTGTCTAGTAAGTTGCCGCACTGGTGTGGCCATCCTACAATGCTGAAAGTCGGCGTGGGGCGCCCCGTTGGCCTGTGAGTTTGCGTCAGTAGCGGACCGATGTGCGAATAGGCCGAAGGCAGCACAACGCGCCAAGATCCGGATGGCACCGAGGTGGTGTCTAGTAAGTTGCCGCACTGGTGTCGCCATCCTACAATGCTGAAAGTCGGCGTGGGGCACCCCGTTGGCCTGTGAGATGGCGTCAGTAGCGGACCGATGTGCGAATGGGGCCAAAGGCAGCGCAACAATATTTTCTGATTTGAAGACACCACAAGGCGCTGAGATGCCAAGATCCGGATGGCACCGAGGTGGTGTCTAGCAAGTTGTGGCACTGGTGTGGCCATCGTACAATGGTAAAAGTCGGCGTGGGGCGCCCTGTTGGCCTGTGAGATGGTGTCAGTAGCGGACTGATGTGTGAATGGGGCCAAAGGCAGCGCAACAATATTTTCTACTATATTTTCGGAGTAGAAGACACCACAAGGCGCTGAGATGCCAAGATCCGGATGGCACCGAGGTGATGTGTAAGTTGCGGACCGATGTGCGAATGGGGCCAAAGGCAGCTCAACAATATTTTCTGAAGAGAATACACCACAAGGCGCTGAGATGCCAAGATCCGGATGGCACCGAGGTGATGTCTAAGTTGCGGACCGATGTGCGAATGGGGCCAAAGGTAGCGTAACAAGATTTTCTGTATGGAAGATACCACTAGGCGTTGAGATGCCAAGATTCGGATGGCACCGAGGTGATGTCTAGCAAGTTGTGCCACTGGTGTGGCCATCGTACAATGATAAAAGTCGGCGTGGGGCGCCCTATTGGCCTGTGAGATGGTGTCAGTAGCGGACTGATGTGCGAATGGGGCCAAAGGCAGCGCAACAATATTTTCTGACTGACACCACAAGGCGCTGAGATGCCAAGATCCGGATGGCATCGAGGTGATGTCTAAGTTGCGGACTGATGTGCGAATGGGGCCAAAGGCAGCGTAACAATATTTTCTGTATGGAAGATACCACTAGGCGTTGAGATGCCAAGATTCGGATGGCACCGAGGTGATGTCTAGCAAGTTGGTGTGGTCATCCTACAATGCTGAAACTCGGCGTGGGTCACCCCATTAGCCTGTGAGATGGCGTCAGTAGCGGACCGATGTGCGAAAAGGCCGAAGGCAGCACAACGCGCCAAGATCCGGATGTCACCGTGGTGGTTTCATAGTTGAGAGGCACTTCATCTGCAGTGGGGCGCCGAGATCCGGATGGCACCGAGGTGATGTCTAGCAAGTTGCTGTACTTGTGTGGTCATCCTACAATGCTGAAACTCGGCGTGGGTCGCCCCATTAGCCTGTGAGATAGCTGTTCTTTGGATTTGGGCCTGGTCCACTAAAATGGCCCTGGGACACCTTAGAACTCGGACGCTCGATTTTTTTTTCCTTTCCTGTACATGCAAAAAAAGGTAAATGCCCGGTATGTTACACGCTTCATCTGCCACGATGAACTCTCCAGAGGAACCGAAAAAAAATATAGTTGTGGTAACTATACCATGCATCGTCATATGGAGAGGTGGCACCAATTAATTATAGTGCTGCATAAAAGAGAGATTTGGAGGAGAACCCCTGACCTGCTAGTACATTCATTAAAGAAGTGGCACTGAGAGCTTCAGAGGCAAGGGAAACGGTCCCAAATATTTAGAAGAACTTTGGAAAGATTAAAATGACATGTTTAGATTGTGGTAAATTAATTTCATGTGGGCAGATGAGTGTTACTCTAATAAATACAGCATATGAACATCATCATAGTCGATGGTTGGTAGAGACATTTTGACTATATCCTGGACCTGCCCGTCCTCGCCCAAAATGGCGCCGGAATAAATGGGACTCGTAACTCCTTGTTGTGTACTGGTTGCACAACCTTGATATCACGAGATACGTATGCAGTTTTGAAGCACATGGCGGGCGGGGACGAGAATTGATTGAATATTTCGACATCCCTATTGATATTAAGTTCTGATGTGTTATTGATTACTGTACTGTTGAAAATTCGAATTAACGTCACCCATGGTACTTGCCCGCAAATGTATATCTAGATAATTTTATTGTAACTGGCCCTGTCGTATTTTAATTATAAAATGTACGTCCACCGATTCCGTAGCTGTTAGACACCTTAGTTTTTCCAACCTAATGGCCCGCCCGTTACGTTCCTCTACAGTGTAAATGTCTATTCATCATATACGATTACAGTTTGCTCCGTGGCAGGCCCACGTGGTTATAGGCTCGTATTTGTATAATGAAATTTTCACAATAAAGGTTTTTAAAAGAAAACATGGTAGTAGTGTATACATTGGTAAAGTTTTTAATAATAGTCACTGTTTTAGAATTATTAAAAGGCAAGTGAAATAAAGCAGACCAATTACATGAAGGGTAAAAGGTATAATACGAAGGAACGCAGTAAAGATAAATGGTCAAGGGCTGTTGTGTTTTCTATTCCTGCAACATAAAGTGATCGATAAGAATCTCATATTCAGGCGTATCGGCGACTAAGACAGCAGGTCGACCCTCTTTTGCTCAACGGCTCCGTCATGGGACGAAGAAACGCTCTTTTTCTCGAAAAAAGAATATATTTTACTTGCAGGACAGTTGTAAAATTTCCGGGAAAGTACATTAGCCTGGAACATTATAACATATATTTAAGAGAAAATAATGTTCGGAAGTAATTAAAAGCGTAATTTTTAGGTGATATGACCAAGGCTTTCATCATTAGAATAAGAAAAGTAAAATGAACCAATGAAAAGTTTTATTAACAAGTCACATGACTTGTTATGCTTACGTTACGCGCTGCGCGCCCCGGATGACTTCCGGATGCGCTAACGCGGCGCGTCATATGACGCATTACGCGACAACGCAGGTCCAGAATATAGTCAAAATGTCTCCACCAACCAGCGGTCGAAACACAACCCCTTTCAGCAGGCTAAATAGTTCTGTTAAATGACAACAGAAGGGACAGGCAACAAGAACCATCAGTCAAAGAGGGGAGGGCTAGTTCTTCTCTACCGGGTTACATTGGGGCGCTACCGGAACTGATCGAATTGGTAGTCTACAGTGTTTCTGGATGTTTCAGACCGAAGCTGGGGTTAGCATGAGAGCAGCACCATTTCGTAGCTCCGTTGTGGCCATTCCGCAACCAATCATGGCAGCCGCTCTTTATCGTTATTTTGGGCGGGGTGGGTGGCGGAGCCGAGCTGTTTTGCAGCCATCATTGTGTGGAGTTCAGTTCATCTCACTAGTTTTGTATTTGTCATGAGGGGTTGTTCCTAATGTTTCTATTTTAGCGAGGTCAAAAAGAGATCCCATTAGTGGCCTACTGATTTTGCTCGATTCCTTTTCTTTTTTTTTACACGATTTTTCGTTATCTGCAAAGACTAAACAGAGTATTGCGACTCTGTTTGTTTGTAAATAGAGAATGAACCAAAGAGAACTAATTCTAAAACAGTAAATACTTGGATAACAATCAATCAAATGGAGAGAGAAGCAGGCACGACGGATTACAACGGGGGCAAAGGCCTGCGTTAACTACCTTTCACTATCTGCAAAGAGAGAGTACTCCTAATAGAAATGAGGGGGGGGGGCACCATTCAAAGCAGATCAGTGTGCATAAACACGAAAATGTTTTCACTTACCACGTACTTGACATTCGACAGCTTATGATATTTGCTATTAAAAAACCATTGAAATTCACTGAAAAAACCATAGGTTATAGACCATATATAGTTAGGAATTAGCATTTACAAAACCTTGAAAATTCACTGAAAAAACCATAGGTTATAGACCATATATAGTTAGGAATTAGCATTTAAAAAACCTTATTTTACTCACACAAAACCATTGAAATTCCATATATAGTTAGTTGCACTAACTATATATTGCGCACCCGCAATCCACTGCTGATCATGTCACATATTACATCATTCATGACATGGTCAGTGACATCACTGATGACATCACTGATGACATCTCAAATGACATCACTGATGACATCACTGATGACATCTCATTTGACATCAATGACCACATCACTGATGATATCATTCATGTGACAATACAATGCATCTCCTCACATTTTAATATAACCTCTGTTTCACCCAGTGTTAAATACAGAGTATAATTTTTGAAACCATTGACACACCAATACTAGTTACTACATATGTACTCACTGATTCCTACGTCTACACACACATTCACTCATTCACCCATACAATCATTCATACATACAATCACTCATCTTTACAACACTATCATATGCACTCATACACCTATACAGACACTCACACTCTGCCACTCATCCATGGAGTTACTCACACACCTAGTCAGTCCTGTAAAGAATCAATCACACTTCCATTTTCTTGTCTATACAGTTAAACATAGAGCACCTTACATTTTCAAACATATAGTAACACATACTTACTTTCTTATACAATCATTGATACAAGTACACATTGATCTGCACAGAGTCACACACCTCCCAGCCAGCCACACACACACTCAGTCTCCCATACAAATACTTGGACAATCAATCAATAACCCATATAGTTAATCATATAGCTACTGATCAACACATGCAGTAGTTTACAGAACAACAGACATAATGATGCACAAATTAAGACAGTTTAGTCACTAACCCATGCACTCAGTGAGACACATTTAATCACTCACTCATACATTCAGTCATGCACCTACTAAATCCTTCGTCCAGACAGTTATACATCTACTCATTCTTCAATATCTAAAACATATTTAAACTTTACAGAAACACACAGTCACTGGATGATGTCATCAGTGATGTCATCAGTGATGTCATTTGAGATGTCATCAGTGATGTCATCAGTGATGTCACTGACCATGTCATGAATGATGTAATATGTGACATGATCAGCAGTGGATTGCGGGTGCGCAATATATAGTTAGTGCAACTAACTATATATGGAATTTCAATGGTTTTGTGTGAGTAAAATAAGTTTTTTTAAATGCTAATTCCTAACTATATATGGTCTATAACCTATGGTTTTTTCAGTGAATATAAATATATATATTATCTACTGGCGGATAGTTATAGTTAGGACCTACTTTCCATAGGAAATCCGCAACATTCTATTTGGAATAACTTTGGCGCCGGTTGACGAATCTTTGGAAATTTTAAAAACTAATGGCCAGCTCCGGTCCGCTCCTATCCTGAAAGTCTCGGGGTGATTCGTCAAGCGGTGGCCGAGAAAAAAGGGGGGTCCCAAAATGTGTTTTCCCCATGCAATTTTCCTTGGAACCGTTCATCGCGGCTACAGCCCGAACTGCTGAACGGAATTACACCAGATTTGGCAAAGAGGTAGTCCTTAGTTCAGACTCGTGCCTTTTGCTTAAATAGTGTAAATCCGTTCAGTTGTTCCTGAGAAAATCACAATTGAAAGTACATGTACATCTATGGCCGCGCAGAATCCGTGCACCCTGCCGAGCACGAGCTGTATGGTAATTGGCTGTCAACAGTCCAAACCAGGAAGTGTTGGCAGCCATCTTGTACCTCGGTAGAACCAAGGCACAAGAAACCTAAATAAAAAAAGGTGCAAAACTCGAAAAGGGGGCAGTGTAGAAACACTTTGACCCCCTAGGCCTGTTCAGGGGGCCCCACAAGGACACCCAAGGCCCCCCATTTTTTTTTTATCTGCAAAATCCGCACAGGCCCCACACGTCCCGGGGACCGCCACCTCCCAGGGGCTCTAAATATGTAAATTGGAGGGCCATGACGGACCTCCGAGTCCCGGGGACCACCATCTGCCGGGGCTTTAAAAAAGGTGGGAGGAGGCCGCGCGGCACTCCTCCTGGAGCCCTCGAGGGCCCTGGGGACCGCCACCCCCCCAGGGCCGGTTCCTGCAGTGTCCCACCCCCGGACACTGTAGTTTTCTATGGCAGGGCGGGACCCTTCGGCTCCTACCCTGCCATAGCAAACTGCTTTCCTATTTGGAAGAGAGAGCAGGAAACATGCTCTCTCTTCCAAATAGCAAAGCAGATTGCTTCACATGGGGAGCAGCATGTTAGCTGCTCCCCGTGTGGAAAAGCAATGACGGCTCCACAGGAGGCGAGGAGCCGGCGGGACCGTGGAGGGATTGGGGACCTCCCCCACGGTCACCAACGGAGAGGGCCATCCCTGGGGGATGGGGTACCCGGGGCCATAAGTGGCCCGGGAGGGGGGGGGCAAGAGGCCCCCTCCACAATAGTTAAATAATTTTTTTTTTAAAAAGGCCATGCACCGGGGAATGGGGTCCCTGAGGCAATTAAGGCCTCAGGAGAGGGACCACGCAGCCCCTTCTGCATTTTTTATTTTAAATTAAAAAAAAATAATTAATGGGCAGGCCCTGCAAGGTGGGGGCCCCAGGGCCAAAAACATCGGTAAAGAAGGGGGCAACACATCCCCCTTCCTAAAAAAATTAAATAAAAAAAAGACCAACATTGCGCTGGAGGCCACGCCCCCTCCTATCATCACTCTGCAAACGCGCACCCTGAAAGAATTCCCCTTGAATTCTGTGTGTCCCGGGGGGCCAACTAGCCCACCAGGAACCTCAGGATGCGCCAGGGGGCTGCACTGCAGAGAGGTTTTCTGAGGCCACGCCCCTTTTTACACCTCTCTGCAATGCAGCTCTGTGGCGTTTACTGGAGGTAGCTGATGGGCTAGTTGCACCCCAGGGACCGTCAGTATTCAAGGGGAGTTAAACCCCCAACTTAAAACGCACCATGGGGCGCGTTTTCACAGTGGTGAAGGGAGAGGCCTGAGTTCACATGTGTGCAAACACACACTGTGGCGCGGTTTAAGAGGGGGAATTCATTCCTTGTCAATCCTGAGGGTCCCTGGGGGCCAAGTAGCCCACCAGGTAACTCCAATAAGCGCCACGGAGCTGCATTGCAGAGTGTTGTAAAAAGGGGCATGGCCTCTGAACACTTCTCTGCAACGCAGCCCCCTGGTGCATACTGGAGGTACCTGGTGGGCTATTTTGCCCCCAGGGACCCACAGGATTGAGGAGGAATTAATTCTCTAACTTAAAACGCGCCTTAGGGCGTGTGTGCAGACATGTCACCTCAGGCCATGCCCCTTTTCTTCACCACTGTGCAAACACGCCCTGCGGTGCGTTTTAAGTTGGAAAATTAATTCTCTTTTAATACGGAGGGTCCCTGAGGGCCAATTAGCCCAGCAGGTATCTCCAGTATGCACCAGGGGAATTATTTCCCTAACTTAAAATGCGCCACAGGGCGTGTTTGCACAGTGGTGAAGGGAGGGGATGTTGCAGGAAAGTGGCTCTGTATATACTGGACCGAAGTAAAATCAGCCGAACTACGGATTCCGATTTACTTACGTGTTATCAGGAGAGACCTCAATGCTGTATCTTTGAGCCCAGTACTGATCCTGAAAAGTAATTTTAACCGTACTTACCAGTAACTTGAATTTCCTTCCATAGGATATCATTGCCTGCTTTTTGCTGAAAAAGTTTCTAAGTCTCGATTTTTGAAACTTACAAATATTCCTCTAAAATCAGTCGAACTATGAATTCAGATTTACTCGCCTGTTATCAGGAGAGACCTCAGTGCTGCATCTTTTAGCCCAGCACTGACCCTGAAAAGTAATTCTAAGCGTACATACCAGTAACTTGTATTTCTTTTCATAGGAATTCATTGTCTGCATTTCACCAGAAAAGTTTCTAAGTGTCGATTTTCACAAACTACAAATATTGCTAAGTGAATTTCCTCCCATAGGATAACATTGGTGAAAATACAATAATATTCCTTAAAAATCACTACTGTAACCAAACGCTTTTACTCGACTGTTTACAGGAGATGTCCCAGGACTGAATCTAGGATCCAGTTCTGTGGTTAGAAACGTAATCCATAAAGTAACTAATTGCATTTAACTAGAAATTCCCATTGAGCTCAATGTTGCACTGTGTTTGAAATGGTGTTGCCCATTGCAACAATTGTAACTACTGTATTTAAATGTCTATTGCCTATTAGCAAAGTATTTAAACTAAAGTAATTCATTCTGAGAAAGTACATTTTGTAATGTAATGTATAATGTAATTATAATGTAATTTAAAAAATAAAATATCTAAAAATAAATAGTTTAAAAAAATGTAGTTTATAAATCAGTATAAAAAAATTAATATAACAATTAATACATTTAAAAATTGTCATTTAAAAAAAAAACTTTGAAATTCACTGAAAAAAAATAGGTTTCAGACATGTTATAGTTAGGAATTAGCATTTAAAAAAACCTTAGAAATTCACTGAAAAAAACAGCTTTTAGGGTGTTATAGTTAGCTGGACATTTCACTCGTTCAAAACCATTGAAATTCCTTCGTTATAGTTAGTTTTGCTAATCATAACTCACGCACCCGCAATCTACTGCTGATGAGGTCACATATTACATCATTCGTGACATGGTCAGTGACATCACTGATGACATCTCAAATGACACCGCTGATGACAGACCACTAGAAGAACGCCGGCTCTGCCGTGATCAAGGATCCCGCAAAGTCGGCAATCTGAAAATGGGCAGTAATATGCTGGTGATGCCACAGCGGCACCGCCGAACATATTGTGGATTGCCTGTCCACTGCCTTGGTGATGTGCCCAGTATGTAGATGGTGACGGGGGAGGCAAACTAACAGGGCCCCCTACCACTCCTTAGCCTAGAGGTGCATAAAGGGAGGGCACATGCTGTGCTCCCCTGGAATTCCCCATGAGTTCCTGCACCGTGTGGCCTGTATGACATGGTGCATGCCACACTGTGCAGGAACATGCAGCCGGCACTCTCACAGTGGAGGTCTGAATGTTAGGCTCTCCTATGAGCCCCTGCTTGCCCAACCTGGATTGAACTATGAATCTTCTGGGCAGGCGCACCATAGCCTTGGCGGTCCTCCTGCAGACCGAGTGGTGGTAGTACCACAGGATGACCGGCAAAGTCATAATACGACTATGTGAGAAAGTGGCTCTATATATACTGGATCAGAATAAGGTACAGTGTGTATAGAGTCCACAAACCCCAGAGGTATAACAGAGGTTAAAGCCAGGTGTGACCTTACTCTCTAAAGTGGTAGCTTGGTCAAGCAGTAAGGCAGTACCAGAGGACAGTGTAAAGCATTTGTAGTACACACTCAGTCAGCAAAAGGTTTCACACACTCAAAGACTGAACTCCAGGCCAACTGTTTTTATATCAAAGATATAGTTGTTTTATTTTTAGAACCAACAGGTATCAAAATATACTGTTCTCAATATGAGAGGTCTCAGATGAGTACTTTGCAGAAAGGCAATAAACTTTGTAAATACCATAGGTACAGGGGTTGCAGTAGGCAACACAATTCTACACACAATTTAGCATTGAGCTCAATGGGTTTTTCTACATAAACACAGTTGATTACTTTGTCGATTACTTTGGTAGTTGTAGGACTGGATCCTAGATTCAGTCCTGGGGTCTAAGCTGAAAACTATTTACTAAAATGGTTTTAGTTATTGCAGTGATTTTTCAGGATTATAAAGCTATTTTAAAAGTTCACACTTAGAAACTTTTCAACAGAAATCTGGCAATGTTATCCAATGGGAGAAAATTCAGGTTGCAGGTAAAGTACGATCTCGTTACTTTTGTAATCCAGTACTGGGCTCCTAGGTCCAGCACTGGGGTCTCAACTTAAAACAGGTAAGTAATTAAGTTTCCGTATTTGGTATGATTTTTAAAGAATATTTCAAGTTTTCAAAAATAGAAGAAATTTCACAGAGAAGCACACAATGGATTCCTATGGAGAAAATGTAAGTTACTAGTAAACCCGACTAGGATTACTTTTGCGGTTCAGTCCTGGGCGACAAGATGCAGTACTGGCTTCTCTCCCCATCACATGTGAGTACTTCGGAATTCAGTTGATTTTATGTGAATATTTTAAGTTTCCAAAAGTAGGTACTTAAAAGATTTTTCGAGTCAAACCAGTCAACGGCTAGTAAGTGAGTTACCGGTTGCCAGGTGAGTACTCGGCTGGGGAAGTTAGGGTTCTGGGCATAGACTCAGGGGTTCCCCAGGGTCAGGTAGGTACAGTTGGTTCACCCTCAGTGGCACAGGGGCGGCTGGGCGCAGAGGTAGTTAGGCCCAATGTTATCCAATCAGGGGCAGGGGGCCTCCGGTTGGTGGCTGCTGGCTAGCAGGCCATGCGGCTGTGGGAGCTGGGCTCCTGGTCACTTACTCAAGGCAAATGGGGAAGTAGGATAGGCACAAGTTGTGCTGCCAGGGGCACTCGGGCGGCTGGGTGCAGGGTGCCTTTGAGCAGTCGGGCGCTCAATGTTATTCAATGGGAAAGGTAAAAAGGGAACAAAGGCTGCAGACTCAGGGACGGTGATTCTTCAGGTGCGACCACCACTTCGAGAGGTAAGTTGGAATTCTTGAGAAGAGGTAGGTACCCCAAAGGGAGGCACAGGGGGTCGCAGGGCGCCAGGTGCAGGGGTGTCTTTGGGTGTCGGGAAATCTTACCCTCGGCTGGTTGCAGTTGGAGGGGTCCCTGGTTCTGAGGCTGCAGGCGCCATCTGGTTCGTTGAGGAGGGTCTTTGGGCACTGGACCTCGGGTCCCAGTCGCCGGGGGGACATCCTCGTGGTCTTGGTTCACTCAGGCACGGGCCGGGCCAGGCTCAGCGGGTGCAGAGTGGGCAGGTCTGGAGCTTCCTGACAGGCACCAGGGGTTGGGTGTTGAAGCAGAGCCTCTGCTTATGGGAGTCCCAATATTTAAGAGGGTCAAGGCAGGCAGGTCCTCCGTGTGTCCCAAGGTTGCTGTCCGCAAGAGTCGCCGGAATTAAACAGGAGCAGGTTCCTGGATCGCAGGTTGGTAGGGTTGGAACCAAAAAAAATAAAAATCTGAAAGATTTGATCATCCACTCACGGTTCACCAATGCCCAGGTACAGTCCGAATTTGTTCATAGATCAATAGCAGACAACCTTCCTGTTAAAGGCACAGTTAAATGTTCAGCTTGTAAGTCCTGTAACAACATTCTAAATGGTGAGTCATTTGAACATAACGGATGCCTCGTAAATGCTACGGGGATGTGGAATTGTAAGACTGCTAACTGTATTTATTTTATTCTGTGCCCTTGCCAACTGGGTTATGTTGGTGAAACATCTAGACCCATACAGGTCAGACTTACTGAACATCGTTCGGCAATACGTACAAACAAGACTGTAGCACCTTTAGTCAAGCATTTTCAGGAGAAGAACCACAAACCTGAAGATTTTAAGTGGCGGATCATAGAAAAGATCAGGTTAGCAGAGAGTAAAGGAGGAAGCAAAGTATGCAAAAAGAGGGAAGTTTTTTGGATTTTTAGCTTGGGAACATTTAAAAACGGGCTTAACAGCGAGATCCCGTGGGAGAATGCTATTAAGTAAGTATCTCCCCTTTCCTTTCCCTCTTCTGCATTTTGGACTGACTGTCCCTTCCAGCAGTCCCAGATTACACAGAATGATCCTTTGTCAGTTACCTATTGCCAGCTGTACGCAACCTGTTATCATTATATCTTTCATTCGGCTCTTCTACACATATTCAAAAGTCATTCTGGAGACCTTCCTCAAATTTATGATGAAGATATGTATGGTTATACTTTTTTTCTTAAATTGTATAGTCATTAAATTGTATAGCCCGGTCATGGATGTCTAGGGTTAGCTGTTGACCTCTAGGCATCTTGTCTTTTAGATTATATACCATTTTGTTAAGAACTATGGTCTAAAATTTAGCGATATATGTGACCATCGCGTTTTATTTTATTTTATTTTATTTTTGTTGCGATATTTATATTTAGCGGTAATTAATTGACGATTGGTTGTTTTTCTTTAGTTACCTTCTTATGGCACCCTCTGAGATATACAGGATATTATCAAGTTTTTAATATAAATACGGTCCATATTAGTAATTGTATTCTTCTGCTGGTATTCACATGCCCATCAGTTTTTGTGGAATTGGGATTCTTTTACAGTTTTCTAACATTAGTTCTCATCGGTGTTTTTTTATTTTATCATTGATAGATTCCCTAGTTTATCCCGTTCTTTAGTCATTTATTTATTCCAGTCACCCCTTGAATGAGTCCGCTTTCTATATCCGTGAAAACTTACATTTAGGGTGGACTAAGTAGTTTTTGCATTCTCCCGGTAGGTATACACATACCCATCAGTTTTTGTATAATTGGCATTCTTTTACAGTTTCCTTACATTAGTTTTCATCGGTGTCTTTATATTATCATTGTTAGTTTATCCCGTTCCTTAGTCCTTTTTTCATTCCAGTCACCCCTTGAATGTGTCCGCTTTCTATATTCGTGACAACTTGCATTCAGGGCGGACTAAGCAGTTCTGGCGGGTTATTTAAGTTGCACTGCTTGCTTAGTGATTCGTTTTATTCGTTGGTGTATCCAGGCCGTAGACAACGCCGATGGCCTCCAGGACGTAGTTATTCATCACGCCTTCACCAGATACGGTAAGCGCCCCTCGTATTGAGATCGTCATTCCGGCGATAACGTTTTCTAGTCCTAACCATGCATTTAAATATATCGAGCCTCTTGTTGGAAGAGCTCTAAATCTCGAAAGCAGTTAGCTATTCAGGTGTGCTAATAAATAGGGTCTGTGTTCATTTATTTTCCTACAGACTCCTGAATAGCAACAGGAATTTCTATACATCCATCGTAGTTTTATAAAATTCATCAGCATTGGTTGGATCGCTTTTTATCTGAAGCAAGATAGCTCAAACCGCTTTAAGGTATTTACCCTACCTGAACTACTCTTGTATTTGCTCGTTTGAAGTGCTCTAATATATTATGGGTTTGCTTTTAACCATTATATAATCTCCCACAGCGCTTTTTATCTGAAATCGACTGTTTAAAGATTTTAAAGATTTCATTATCTTGACACACCGGGCACCAAGCACCTTAACGAAGAACCTATTAAGGTGGGTTTTATTTTAATTTTTGTTATTTTTTGTCCCCTTCTGTTCGTTATCACGCTAAAAGAAAATAATCAAGGGATACAATTATCATACACTGGTATTAGTATTGGCTATTACTATTGCTACAGCCTTGTTTCTACCTTATTATGATTCGGCATTCATTGAGTGTGGCTAACATTCTGGTCGCTGTCCTGCACCTTTGTGGGTGCTAACTACAGGGATCCAAACGATGGATGTCTCATAAGGGTTTTATTGTTTCTAAAGTATTAGATACCCTTTGCTCCATCGTCGTAGTTGAATTGTATTCCTAGACAGATACTTAGTCTGTGTACATTAGGAAATAACATCGGAGATGTTGCCATAAATGTTTAATTTTGGCTTCCTTAGCTAATATGAAGATCCTTTATCTAGCGAAGTGGCAATATTTTCTGGTTGTCTTCATGGAATATAGCATTCACGAGGCACCTGATGTTCAATTTAGTTTTTACCTGACTCACCATGAATAGTTGTGAGGATAAGGAATAATTTATTGAAATATTACATTTTTTCTAGAATTAGGAGCTTATCGTTTCCTGTTCTCACCAAATCTACGGAATTATATTGAGGTTATCGCTATATGCAGTGAGTTTGTAATTAAAAGTAAGTCTCCCACTTCTCCTATTTATATATGAAGTTGTTATTAACTGTTATTGGAGATTAGCTTGGTACCATAATACAAACATTAAACTGTCAATAGATTATTTTTGATTAAGACTCATTGTATATGTCAATATTATATTGCTATGATAAACTATTTTGGGTTGGTGAATCATCCTCAATTTTTATTAACTATGTTACCCTCCCCTTGTCCATTTGCCCTTTTTTATCTGTTCTTCCCCCCCCACTTCCTTTATATAAGTTTGAATCATGTCTAATTCAGTGAGTACTCCTTGTTCAAACATTATGATGTTATAATTAAATAGGCCTTGGAAAACATTATTATATATTTAGGTTATGAAATGACTGTTGTAAAATGTGTCCTTTTTTATAATCATATGAAATGTATTATGTGACTTTAGAAAGTATTCTATGCACTTCTACATGTTGTAGAGTGAATGATTAAATTGTGATTTTTCTTTTTTATACATGTTTCAGATTACTATTTTTCACATTTTTGTGTTCCTGAAGAAGGCGTGTCCACGCCGAAATGCGCGTCGGCCCTATTTGCCACTGAATAGCGATTGTTAAAATGTGTAGATTTTTAGCAATACTGATCCAGCACGCAAAACTATTGTTTTAAGAAATCTGTACAATAGTAACCCAATTCATAAATTACAATGGAAAATCATTCAGTAGCAGAATCTTTGGATGTTTTTTTAGAAGTTCAATCTTTATTTGGTTCTTCACAAATGTAGCCAACGCGTTTCGTCCTCCACGGACTTCTTCAGGGCAATTAGAATGAACTCTTCTTAGTATTGAATATACATGGATTCTTCCATCCAGCCTAGAGGCAGTTTTTTATACAATGATTCTTTTCTTGGTCAGTTACAGACACATTGATTTCGCAAATTAGGATCCTTCGGGTCAGATAGCCCAATGTAACCGGCGTTGAAAGGGTAATTCAAGCCGGCTCCATCGCGTGGCGTCTTCTGTTGTAGCGTTGGAGCCTGCTTGAATTACCCTTTCAACTCCTGTTACATTGGGCTATCTGACCCGAAGGATCCTAATTTGCGAAATCAATGTGTCTGTAACTGACCAAGAAAAGAATCATTGTATAAAAAACTGCCTCTAGGCTGGATGGAAGAATCCATGTATATTCAATACTAAGAAGAGTTCATTCTAATTGCCTTGAAGAAGTCCGTGGAGGACGAAACGCGTTGGCTACATTTGTGAAGAACCAAATAAAGATTGAACTTCTAAAAAAACATCCAAAGATTCTGCTACTGAATGATTTTCCATTATAATTTATGAATTGTGGTTACTATTGTACAGATTTCTTAAAACAATAGTTTTGTGTGCTGGATCAGTATTTCTAAAAATTGTATGTTAGAACAAATTCTTTGTTCTAGGAGATTTAGGGGAAAAGAATCTCCGATCCGTGTCACCATAAAGAACGATTGAGGCGATACATAGGATAGGTGCAATCATGCTTAAAACCCCTTTCCCCATCTCTTGTTCTCAAAATTGTTAAAATGTGTAGATGTTGATGATTTTGTTTTTACTAAAATTGTATGAATATTTTATTTTCCCTTATCACAGACTATATATTGTATTATAATCTGGTAGATTTTTAAAAGTGTTTATTAAATTTACAATTTATTTTAGTTGTTTTCGCTGTCATTTCATGCCTTATGTTTTCCAGTGTGTTACTGCCTAGGAATTTTTTTTACGCACACTTACCAAAGCAATGGTCATAAAGTTATTCTGGTCAATGACCGAATTAACTTTAACATCGCTTCCAGGATGGAAAGGGAAACAGATCATCCCCAGATTTTCAAGATTGAACAGGTGCCCGAGCCTAAGGGAGGGGCACCCTTAGTAGCGCCACGGGACTGAGCTCCCTCTGGGGCCCCTGGAAAAGGAAGGGGTGGGCTCGCTGAGGTGATGTCATCGTGAGGCAGGTGAAATGAAACCTAGCAGAAACAAAATGTAGCAGGTAATTAAGGATGTTACCTGGAGGGTTTTGTTCTCTTTTCCCCTCGGACCACATCCTGGCCACAGGAGCGTCGTCGATGTGGAGGAAGGCGGGCGGAGGTGGCAGGCTGAGTTGGAGGGGGCCATTGCCTAGTGTAATTACTAGTTAAGTTTACTTTATATTTTATTGGTATTTCATTTGAATTATGTTCCGTGGGCACGCAACAGCTTTGTTTGAGGTGGTTCGCTGTGCCGAGGTCGCAGCGGGAGGCTGATCGGATTGTGTGGCTGCTGCATTTCTTGGCTGAGGGCGTGCCCGTATGTTTTGATCGTCTTCGTGCCCTTCATCGGGTTTTGTAATCAGGGGTCTTGCGGCTTGGAGTTCAGGCTGCCCATGCACTCCAAACACTCTTCGGACTATTCATTCTCCCGAAGGCATGAAATTGAGCCATTTTGAATCAGGAAATGTGACGCCTGTTATGCTGTGTAAGAGGCATGTTATTGGTGCCAGTATCCAACTACAAGGCCGAGGGGACCCCCCACAGTGGGTGTCATCCGCCAAAGGTAGGTGAGATTACAGATGTGGACTGCTATCTAGGGATGTATGACATTACAACGCATGCCTTTACAACGCATAGTGTTGAGGGGTGCTGGATAGTGAATAGTTTAATTTACTATTCCAACTCCAGTCCCCATGGATAGTAGGGAAGGTGTTGGATAGTAAATTAAATCTATTCCCTATCCTACAGCGCCCCCCAACGCAATGCGTTGTAATGGTTTGCGTTGTAAAAGTTGCGATGTAAAGGCACTGCGTGGTAAAAGTTGCGTTGTAAAGGATGTTTCCCGGTATCTAGCAATGGCTCGAGAAGGCTGACCTTGTTTTAGACCTAGAAGTGGCAGCCATTCCAGAGCATACGGTTGCGTTTCACTTTTGCAGAGTCAAATTTCATGCATTGGAAAGGTACAGTTGCTAAACGAAAACCTTCAGCCCTGACACCAGTGTTTTGAGGTTGAACAAGTCGATACAAATTGGCAAGTTTCATTTGCGAGTCAAGGGCTTACACACTTCCTCAGATAAGCACAATAATGGAAACTGCAACTGATTCAACAATTGATGAATTGTTGTCATAATCTGAACCATACATATAATGGACTACATCTCACAGCCCAGCAAGTCTTATACCCGGCCAATAGCTCATAATACCAGGCAATGTTACCAATGGACTGCAAAGGGCGTGGCTGGGGCAGCAGAGCATTCGGCTGTGGGCTGGGGGACCCGGGTTTTGGAACCCAAGTTTTTGTTCCAGCATGGGCGGGAGGGCTCTCCGTGCTGGCCCGGTTGCAGGGACCAGGGGTTCAGGCCTCCTGCTCTCTGTTTTGCTGTGGTTCAGCTGTGAGAAATTGTGTAAAAATCTTACAGGTTTGCCTTGTGGAGGCAGTTGCGCGCAAACATTGTGCTTCTACTGTGTGTGTGGAATGCGTGTGGTGTCTGAAAAATTGGAAGCAAGGGTTGCTTTCTTGCTTTTAAAGTGGGAGTTTAAAGAAAAAAAAGGGAGGTCTTTCGAATGCCTCACTTCAAATTGAATACAGAAATGCATGCAGGTCTGCAGTTTCAGTTGTTCCGATGGCTCCACGCAGCTCCTGTTAGGGGTTGTCCTGTAACCAAGCATTACTCTTGTGCCTGCCTTGTTAATTAAGACATGTTTGTATGTCAAGCTTTATCGTAACTGTCTTTTAATTGCCATTCTCTTAAAACCACATTGGTCATTTTTTGGGTGCGCTTTCTGCGATCCTCTTCAAATGTAATTAACTCCAAAGATCTGACATTCACTTCAATTATTTTCATTTGAATGTAAAAATTGCCTTTGTTGTTGTAAACATGACATAGCGTGTATTTGTAAAACGAACGTTCGCCCGTAGGCATCGTGACGCTCAATGGCAGATGTTTGTTGTTGCCCAACTCCATGGCAATCATTTTGTCAACCTCAGAGAGATGAGGGGCTGAGCAGACCCACCAGGTTTTGAACATGTGTCCTTGAGGTCGAACGCAGATCTCTGCAGTAGACGCATTGTGAACTTAGCCACCAGACCAGGCAAACTACTTACCAATATAAGATACACAGAAACATACACAGTTGAATATATCACAGGTTTTATGCAGGGAAGCCCTATAATGGCGGTCCGGGTAATTACCAACAAATAAGCGGCGCTGCAATAAACTGGTGCCTCGCCCATATGGGGAGGCACGGGGATGGTGGTTTGCTGCTATGTGCGGTAAAAGAGCGCTGTAAGGGTTTTTGAGGCCGAGTCTGGTGGAAAGCTTTATTGATCGAGACAACAAGGCCGTTCCGTGTTATGGGGGGCGGGAGTATATGAGGAACAACAATGGCTCACTTTTTTTCCTTTTGTAGCTTTTATATTGGTGATATCCGGAGGCGTGCTTCACTGGGAAGGCGGAAGCATGGTGTACAGGTGTTGTCCAGCGGGCAAAAGCTTTCCTATAGCCTTGAAGCAGGCACATCTCGTTAAATGCTGACAACTTTTCCCAGCAGCTATATTGGCTGCCCCTCAGTCGTGTGATGAAGGATGACATATCGGAAAAGGTGGAGGAAGCATCAGCATGGTGCTCATTGGCAGCTTTCACGGAGGCTGTCCAGGTATGTATATGCTCTAGAAGTCAGCTTGGTTCATCTGGGAACCTGTCATAATGCCTGACCTGTGCAGAGCCAGGTGGTACCTCTCCTTGCACACAAGGTGGCGGAACACAACAGCCATTCTTTATAATTTACTTTAGTTCCTTCATATGGGCAGGGACAGAACTTGGATGTATGGTCTGCCACTTTATATGACACGTTACCGGACAAGGCTGGGGAGGCAGAGCCAGCGGAGGCCTCCTTCCAGATTTAATTAGTCTTCCAGGGCTGAGCTCCCTGGCAGTATTGAGAGTGGCCGTTGGTTTCTAACTTTTAAGTATGGTATGTCCCAATACTCCCACCGGTGGCAATGGTGGCTAATTCACTCAACAGATAAACAATATTAAACCTGACTCAGAACAATAACGACAGCCATTCTTCTAATTCACTTAAGTTCCGGTTCATATGGGCAGGGATAGGACTGAGATGTTTGTTCTGCCACTTTAAATAGCTTCCGTTCGGACCATACTGGGGAGGTAGATCCATTGGAGACTTGCTTACTGATTTGATATTTCTTGCATGGCTGTGTACCCTGGTAGTTCTGAGATCAGCTGTTGGTCACTGTTTAAGAAGGTCTGGTTAGAGCAGTGAGCCATATTTGGCCCGCTCAGGTTATTGTGTTTGAGTGGAAATGCTTGCTTTACCATGCTTACATCTAACCACTTGGCTGGGGTGATGGCATAAGGGGTGAACTAATTCCTGACATTAACAGCTGGTTTCTTATTGGGTTTTCATGGTCCTACTAATAGGTCTTCAGAGCAGGTACGGGATCCTTTTAAAAGTTGTTATTCCATAGTTGGGACAAGCAGTTTGCGACCATGTTCAACGGAATATGTTCCTTTCGTCAAAGGTGGTTAACACAACTTTCAGTGCCACCATACTAAAGACTATAGCAGTACACTAGCGCAGTAACTGGACCAATTACTGAGGTCATGGTGAAATCCAAGGTATTGTTTGTTTGGGCTGTATTAGTTTGTTTAGGCTGGACTAGTGACAATGTTTTAACTGGGTTGCATGATCTGGCTAGTCATCAAAAAAAACTCTCCAGCTACTGCTTACCTTGAACAAGGGCAACACAAGCTTTACTTAGTTTTGGGCACTTAGGTTGATGCAACAGGTATAAGCTTAGGAGTCCTAAATGCAAACTCTGAGCGTGAAGTGGTCCCTCCAGATACCATAAGAAAGAACAGTACGTTGGCTATTCCTTAACGATTCATCCCTTATACAGGAGGGTAAGCATATCTTTCAGTGCCAGGGCAGAAGATGCCCACCTGCACAATACATATTATAATGGTGTGGGCTTATTACCTTGGAGATTATGCAAGCTTTCACAGCCTGTTCTCGACTAGGGGAAGCTGGGATGTGGAGGCTCAGAGGTCCCTTTTGGGATACTTACCAGGGAAACAGTAAATGATTGTGGTGGGGCCAAGGGGTCTACACCGGGAGATTCCAAAGGGAGCTGGGGTGTAAGGGCACATAAGTCTTTTGGCATAATTAACAGGGAAACATCGAGTAAATCATGGTGTTTGGTACCAGGGGCCTGATACATGTGTAATCCGTGTGGTTGGCAGTGCTTATCTGAGTTGTAGTGGTGTTTTAGTTTCTTTCCTGGAATGTTGCTCTGCTATCAAACAAAAAATTAGGTTAACAAGTTGGCTATAAGTGAACAGTGGCCTTTAATGAGGAATTAAGGAGCAAACAGTTCTTCTCTGAGTCCAGGTGTTTCTCAATTTCTTGCAGCACGCCCAGATTAAACTTGTGGCATGCGCTAGTTGAACACACAGTTTTTAGTAAAGGCTACAACAACTTTTATCCAGGCAAGAGGTGCATGTTATCTTGTTTTGCTGCTTTTAGACATTTTGGACAGTTGACTCATGCTCTGGTTAAACACACCAGTTCTAATCATGGTCAGTAGCATGACTTGGTGCTTCAACGTTAACAGCATGAGGGTTGCACCCCCCTCACCTTTAATCCAGGCAAGCAGTACATATTATCTTGTGTAGCTGCTAGTTGCCGTTTAGGACAGTTGGCTCATGGCTGTCACCTACCGCCGTTCATTCTGCTGTGGATCGGTGGTGAAGCCAAAGGCCGGGTTAAGGCTCCATGCAGTGCTGACTGATGTCCAGCAGGTGAAATAATTTTTGGGCTATCAATGCAACCCTAAAGGGGCCTTTTTTGCATTTTAACGTTTCTCCTCTTTTATCTTACTTTCGATGTGTCTCTTGGCGTGATTTACTGGGCTCACAGGCCTGTATAGGTTGGGTTAATAAAACGTCTACTACCGATTTCACTGTTAAATCAAATGTATTATGGAACACAGAAAGTGTTGTGGCGCTCTATCACTCAGCAGCCATCAGTGGTTGGGCAGTTGAAGGCTTGTCTAACAGCTAAGAATACAAGCGGATTACACCCCCAGGAGCGCTGCACAGTGCTTCTACAATTGAATAGTACCTTCAGATATTCCATAGGCTCAGCGCCAGAAATATGGAGGAGGGGGTTATTATACTGTGTCACCCTTCAACCTTTACAGGAAAACATAGCAGCCCTCATCAGCTGGGATATTGTGGGGCTTGTGGCCAAGATGGAATTTAGATTTCTCTATAATATGGGTATTATCTTGTAATATGCGGCCCACAAAGTTCGAAACGGAGCCATAATAAAACCTCAAAATGTTTGCAGCCGCACATACCTTAATTTACTAGATGAAGGGAGCAGGGGGTCAGTCGCCACAGGGCAGTGGTCATAGCAATAACCCTTAAAAAAATAAAAAGAAACACTGGGCTAACATTAGAAGCTAGTTTTAAAATAATAATGAGCACCTGGGAGGTGACAGTTACTTGGCATGCCTTGTTATCAAAGTACATTGCTTTGTAGTGAGATAGCACTCTTAATAAAGTGGCCAACAATAACGGTATGGGGAGGGGATCCTCATAGTTTAATACTAAGAGTCTCCGGTGATCACGTATCCTGGTGGCAATGCTTTCTTTGTGAAACAGTGAGGGCAGATGCCCACTTTTCTTCTGTTCCGATGCCCACTATTCGAATATAAGTGCCGGACCATGTAAATAACTTAATGCACCGTACAGGCTTTCTCTGATGTCAATTAAGAACTGCCCAGTGGGCTGATGCAGTATGCAGGGCCCTTAGTTGGTGCTGTTGTCAGACTCATTGTTCAGCAAACTACCTGCAGAAATGGGCACGTATGCCTCGGGTGGAACCTGGGAAAAGGCTGTTGCAAGGCAGGGCCTGCTGGCACGCTTCGCACAGCTGAGGTCTCGAGAAATATGTCTGCCACTGATGGTGGTCGATATGGACATGTGGTGAAGTTATCCCACATATTTTCAAGTGCTTGCCATTTATAAACAGGCAGCGATGTCCTGATGGGAACCTGGAAAAAGTTGTTGCAAAGCTGGGCCTGCTGGCATGCTAAGCCCAGCGATTGTCATACTAATAGGTGCTGGATGGTCTGAGAATGAGAATAGTGATAGTTCTCTTGCATATGCAGCTTCTAGATTGGGGGCTAATAATACCAGCTTTATGGGCTGGGGGGGCTCCAGTCCAAGCGGGACAATATACAATTTGGTCAAAACGGTTTCAGCAAATCCGACAATAGGCACAATTGGCTTAATTCATCTAGTCGGGAATTTGCCGTTGTTCAGGCAAGTGTTGTGGAGCACGGTCATCTCTGGGGGAAGGGTGAGTACGCCAGGGAGCTTCTCACCCTGTGGCAGAGCTCTGACAGTTAACAACAAAGCGGGAAGCACAGCAATGGAGGTGCAGCCATTCGATGGACCCCAGGAGGGGGTAGATTCCACGGGTGCAATGGGTCGGCGGGGAGGGGGTACTGACCTGCCGGTAGTCCTAGACTCTACTGCCCTAACCCACAACAAATGGACTGAGTAGAATCTGGGGGAGGCTGCCTGTCTTCAGGTACCCCGGTGGGCCAGAGCCGTATGTGGTGCCCTGGATGTCAAGTAGTGCAAATGTTGGCTGTAGCGTGTTGGGGCCTGCGGAACATGGAACATTGGTGGCTGAGATGGCCAAGTTCAACTGTATGGCCAAGTTCTGGTGTTCGGCTGAGTTAAAAAGTTCAACTGTAAAGTTCAAATGTACGGCCAAGTTGTTCTAGTGTATGACCGAGTTAAAATTAAAGTGTAATGTTGTGCCTAATTCCCTTACTGCCGTTGACATGTTAATGCAGCTAAAGTGTGATGCTAAGAATAATTCTTATATATCCAAGAAGGATACTTTTCTTTGGTAATGGTCTTTGGTAAATTACTTGGTTTGATGTAAATAAAAGCCTACGTCTGCGAGTTTTTGGGCGTAGGGGGCAATAAGATGACGGGGTTTGGGGAGGAGGGAATGTCACGTTGTGCGCATACTATGTAAGGGAAGGTCTTTTACTCGGAAACAAAATGCTCTACAATTGAAGAAAGAAAGTATGGGGCACATTTACAAGCCCCTACCTCCAACAGTGCATCACTTTTTTCTGACGCTCTGGTGGCATTGTGCCAATCCCCATATTTATGAGGTGACGCTAAGCCACTTAACGTGGCTTCACCTCACCTTGTAAATATGCCCCTTTCCACCAAAGTCTGCTGCGGCAAAGGGGTGGGCCAGGGGTGTTGCAGTGGGCATTTCCGTGCAAAACCCTTTGCTTTTTGTCGCTGCCCCAGATTTAGAAGTTCAGAGCAATGCCAAATACAAAGGCCAGGTAATAGGGTTGTTTGCTCTTTCTATGTGTGCTGCATTCTGTAGCACAAATGGAAGGAGCAAATCACCTTTACTGATTGTTTATGGGCAGGAAGGTGTCGCTTCCTGCACATAAACATAGCCCCTTAAGAGCAGGCACCCTTGCAAATGTCGCAAGGGTGCCTGCAATGGCGATAGGCAGCTCTTTTAGCACCAGTGCTACGGGAAACTCAGGGATGCACCATATTTTTGTAAATAAGGCGCCTCCTTGCATTCTTTCAAATCTTGGAGCGTGGCTTTCACAAATTTGGCGTAACAGCGCACTCCCACATTTTCTTTTGAATATCCTCCTATGTATTTCCAAAGAGTGCTCTAGGACACCTGCACTACCATTTCTGCACAGTTGGAATCAGAACCTGGGGAATGTGTGGAAATGTCAGCACTGTGTGAAACCATCTGAAATCCTTTATCTGGCACAGGTTTTCAGTTGTACTTCTGAGAATTTGTGTGAGTAGAAAAACTATGTAAAAGTGCATTCAGTTAGACACATATCGTCTCTTAAAATTGTCATTTGTTTTTATCAATAAGACTCATCTCCTTTCTGAAATGTGAAATGTTGGGTTAGTTCTGAAGCAAGGGTTAACAATATTTGTGTTGCCCTACAACAATATTGACTCCATAATATTGAGGTAAGTCGATGTCGAGTTAAGACTAGTAAATCTATACTTTTCTACATATACTTTACTTGATGATGTAGTGGTATTTGATATTGCAGAATATATTGCAGAATAAATATTCATGAATGTAGATATTATTGACCACAGTAGTGTGACATACAACTCAATTCTGACTTTGAAATTCGTGAAAGATTCTAAATAAGAGGTTATAAAAAACTTTGTCTGAAAAAGCACAGAAAAGTATTAGGAACATCGAAAGAAGGAAAGCAAAGATGTACGATTACCAAAATCAAGCAGAATAATTGGAGCCCTGTTGCGAAGGAGGAAGTATTAGGAGAACTAGTAGTGAAAAGACCAATGATAGTCTACACGCACAAACATTTTTTGGGTCAAATGCTGATACGAGCAGAATTGTCTACAATCATTACTTTAGGTTATCTCATGACTAAATCTATGCGGACATTCCCTGCTTGATGTGCATCCAGTAAAACAATATTATTGATGGAGATTTGATGCAAACCCCTTCAACAGATATTTTTTAACACTACATAACTTGTGAGCCATCAAATATTTTGGAAAGCTATTGGTGGGGCAAACATCAAAATTAGTTAGAAAGAGGTGGCTGAACACAAGTCTTTTGTAATGCACAAGCATATGTAATCTAGTGTGGCAAGACAATTTATTGAGATGTGACATGAGATATCGGAAATAAGATTACAAAACTATGAAGTATTAATAAGACATTTAAAGGTGGAGAGATTAAAAAGTGATGGATACAGTGAAAAATGTGGTGCATTAAACAATTAAAAACACATCATCCTAATGGTTTTAATGAACTGGTTATATCTAATTGTTTTTTGTGACACCCCAATAGTTAGAATGGACTGGACATTTCCAAGAGTTTTCATTGGTATGAAGTTATGTTGCTTTTTGAAGCCTGATATCATACATAATCTTTATAGGAGATACTTAGGAATTGCTAAATATATCTCACTGAATAATTTTGTTTAAATGTGACAGCATGATGATGCAGTATCAACAATGAGGCTAAACAGGAGAAAGCGGTAGATACAATTGACTGATTATATTGTTTAAATATAATTCATATTGATACAACAAAAGGGAGGCATCATTTAGATGGAGTCTAAACATTGAGAGAAGTGAATGACTTAGAGATTTATTCATATAAAAAAATAATGACAGAAATGAGTTTCTACCCAATGGACAAATAGATGTAGAATAAGCGCAGAATACATTCTATGAACAAATAATATCTGAAATAGGTTATCCTAGGGAGCCAGATACATAGATATATGCCCATTTAAGATATAAATATAGTTCGAAGGAGCTTGTAACATGGAATATCTGGAATGAGTGATGAACATTGTACTGCTGGAAATTGGGTTACTGGTTGACTGTAGTGTGTGCCCTGGTCAAGCAGCAACCATAATTCCAGTCAGGGTAAGGCAGACACAACCTAAACGTAACCTGTGCTGAACCCCCAGGAAACTTGGCACAGAGTAGTCAGGCCTAATTCATAGGCAATAAAATGTTATTTCGAACAGTAAAACATTTTAAAACACCACAGAGCAAGTTCCCGCCACAGGCTTAACAAAAAGACCAAACTTCTATAAATAAAACACGACCAAAATATCAAAAACCCAATCAGTAGAACAAGAGGTATTAATTTTTAGACAATATACTACAATATAGCAGCTAAAAGCATGAAGCACCAACCACAGCCATCATGTCACACCACAGCCATTATGTCACTCTGGACCAGGTCAAAGTCAAAAGTTCAAGCTGACTATGATTGAACGTGGGTCGGATACAGTCGCAGATTAGTCCAGATGTAGTTTTACCTTCTCAACTTTGGTGCCAAGAGTCTGGTTCAAATTGGACAGGGTTGCAAGGAGGTTGTCCAGGCACAACGAGCAGGCCGAGTGTCGCAGACAGGCAGCCTGGAGCTTTGTGTGGATGGCACTCCATGGTGATCGATGCTTGCTGTGTGAGGAGACGGGGTGGCTAGTGCTGAATTTCTGAGTGAGCAGCACCATTACATGGCAAACTGGCTGGACCATTGATGGTCGCAAAGAGCTACAAAAGCTTGAATTTAGAGTGCGGGACCTTAAGGGCACCACTTGTGGGTGAGAAACCCACAGAAGGCGGGTCCAGGAGCTGATGGGGAGTCGTTTATGTCCCTGAGGCTAAGATCAGGACAGTAGACTAGCCCTTTAATTCACTCTAGGGCCCAGGGTTCAAGAGGAAGTTGAAGGGTCTCTTCTTCTTCCCCAAGAAAGAGGTCAGCAGAGCCAAGCAGCAGTTCATTCAGAGCAGCAGCCCAGCAGAGTGACAATTCTTGCAGCAGCATCACAGTTCCTCTTCCACAGGCGGAGAAGTGTACTGAATAGTTGGTGTCTAAGGCCTTTCTTCTATACCCTGGTGCACTAGTTCTGGAAGGTGGAAAAAGCTTCTACACAGTGGCTTCGAAGTGCATGAAATCTCTTGCCTTTCTTACCTTGCAGCTGTGGCCGGTGCAGGTAGGAGCAGCTGGGGGTGTGATTGGGGGGGGGGGGGAGGAGTCAAAATACAATGAAGAGGGAAAATAACAAAAATTAAAAATGAAAACCACTTACTTTGCACTTGCCACACCACTGAGTTGGCAATGCAGCAAGCGCATAATAAGTGGTATTCTTTTCTATTTCATTTTCCCTTGTCATCATATGTCAACTCCCCCCGCCCCGCCCCACTGCTCTTGCGTGCACCAGCTGCGGCTGTTTCCTTGGCTACTAGGTGGCTGAAGTGACAATAGAGGGTCATTACATCCTTAGTGTGAAGACAAGACACAGTCTATTCAAGTGTAAGTGGGGCTGTGCTCAGCTCTGCACCCCCATCCTGCCAGAAGATGGTCTATCCAGGCACACTTAATCCCTCTATTGTGTGACTGCCTGAGAAGAATTCACAAAGCCATTTGTCAGTTACAACCAGTAATGTGACCCAGGTCAGGCTATAGGCACAAATGGGCTATGGGCAGAAAAATGCCACCTTTCTAAAAGTAACATAACAAAATAAAATGAAATGATGGAGAGAGTGTTGAAACTTTTAAACACTCTCCCCCAGCCATAGGTCTCGGTTTAAACCATAGTTCTTTTGCTCGCTACGTCACTCCAGTTTTGACCCACATATATGCAAATCAGTCTTGATCCTGCTCCCCATGGGAACAGTCCAGCCCAAACTGCCAAGCCAGGTCTTCCCGGGATCGAAAATAACCATCCTGGGACGGGTTTTTGGGTATCACCCCTCATCAGCACCACTAACTTGAATCCAGTTGCACAGCTTGCATGGGATCCACATCTGGGCATACCCTTAGCCACTTACCATGCACATAGCAACATAGCAAAATAAAATAATGGACGGAGTGTTGACATTTTTCAAACACTCACCCACAGTCACAGATCTGGGATTAATCCATTGTTATTTTGATCATCGCATCACCGCAATTTGGACAGAGCCAAGTGCAAATTAGTCTTGACCCTGCTCCCCATGGGAATAGTCCAGCCCGAACTGCCAAACCAAGTCCTCCCTAGAACGGAAAAAAGCCACCTGCAAACAGTTTCAGGTAAACACCCCTCATCAGCCAAGCTAGCTTGAGTCACGTGGTGCAGTGAGCTAGGGACCCATGGCTGAGCATAGCCATAGCCACGTAGGGCACACATAGCAACATAACAAAACTGGAATGGCATGGTGTGCAAAACCGATGAATTTAGGTACAGATCTCTCAGTACTGGGGTGAATGTTTGACATTGTTTCAGCATTCCGTCCACCCATTTTTCATTTTACCTTTCTAAAATTGGCATTTTTATAATTCTGATCACAAAGTTGACATTACCATAAACTATGGCTGATCACCACATTCCAAAGACACCATACTGGAAATGGTAATATCTTCCCATTTGGAAATTAGACTTATAGAATGCAATAAGGTAATTCCAATGTTATCCTATGTGAGCAATAGTAAAAAATAAATGTAAGAGTTTTTCACTACCAGGACATATAAAACAAATACATGTCCCACTTTTTAAATACACTGCACCCTGCCATCTGGGCTATTGAGGTTCTATTTTATGGGTGACTTATATGCGTAAAAAGAGATTTTTAGGCCCGGCTAAAGGTTCATTTTGCCACATCGATATGTCAATTTAAAACTGCACACACAGGCTCTGCAATGGCGGCTCTGATACATGTTTAAAGAGCTACTTATGTGGGTGGCACAATTAGTGCTGCAGACCCACTAGTATCATTTAATTTACAGGTCCTACCAACACGTAGAATACTAAACTAGGGACCTATAAGTACAATAAATATGCCAATTGGGTATAAGCCAATGTTACCCTATTTTACACAGAGAACACAAGTAGTTTAGTTCTGATTAGCAATGGTAATGCCAGCAAAAACAAAATCAGCAAAAATGGAGGAAGTGGGGCAAACTTTTGGGGGAGACCCTGCAGAGAGGGCCAGTTCCAACAATACACATCATTGTTATTTCTCAAATTAAAAGTCTCTAGGATCATTAGTTAATAGGTATTGCAAATGATATATATATATGGAAACTACTATAGACATAAAATAAAGTGTCAGGAGACTAAACAACAAGAAAGAACAAACCAAGGTAAAACGTATGGCCTTTTGACAATATCATTGATATAGTACAGATGCATGATGTGGAGAGGCCATTACTGACATTATGAGTGGATAGACTGATATTTTGGGTGGATAGTTGTGGAAAGATGCACTTTCTTACTAGGATTTACAAAGAAACTGCAACTGTGGGGGTATTAGGATACTTGCGAGATGGATTTACTGTACACGTCTGCTTGGATTCTCTAGGTAGACATTCGAGCCCCTGAGTTAACTTTATTTTGCACATGAATTTTATTCAAGCTAATTCTCCCTGAATCAGAGATGATACAGTTTTGAAACACCTAGGGAATGTTGAGGATTATGAAGTGCTCACAACACTGTAATTTACAAACAAATTAAATAATTAAATGAGATAAACATAGTTTAATGAATGGATAATTAATGAAGAAGAATATACATACATTTGCAAGTGAATTAAAAACAAGTGAAAATGCTCCCAGATTGATGGTGAGAAACTTGCAATGTTTGAGGGATAGTCAAACGTTCTTTTCACAATTCTGAAGGGACCGAGTGGCATTTACTAAAAGATAACAGAACATGTTCAAATGTGGAACTATGTATGGATGACCAGGAAGGAGGCAATTTTAGGGGCCGGTTACCAGTTTGGGTTGGCCTGGTTTATGCTGTCCACTAATTAAAGTGGGCACCTTGTAGCAGTCTAAACAACCTTATATGTGACGGCAGTCCAGCCGCTTTCCTGGTCGGATCATTCGGCAATCTTTTTTAATATCACCTCAGCCCCCATTGCCAAACCCACGCAGGCCAAAACCCCACTCAAAAAGATCAGGAAATGGAAAAAAATAGAAGGCACAATGTTAACAGAACTGCTGACATCATCCCTTAAGCCCCCCCCCCAAACAATGTAGAGGAAGCAGCTGCAGATTATTCTAGATGGCTAGATGACGCTTGTCTGCAGCTAGCACCCTCAGTCACACTTAGCTCCACCCGTTCTAACCCTTCGGCCCCATGGTATACGGAACAAATCAGGGACCACAAAACACGCTGTCAAAAATTAGAAAGAACATGGCGGAAAAACTATAGGGAGGATGACAAGAAATGGCTTAATGCAGAACTGAGAGCCTATAGGGAAAGGATCCACCAGGCCAAATGCGAGTTCTTTTCCAAGCGCATTAAAGAAGCTACTAACTCCCCTAAAGAATTGTTTAGCACACTGTCTTCACTGGCAGCCCCTAAACCTATAGATATACCACCTAGTCGCCAATTATGTGAGGATCTAGCCAATTTCTTCCTGAGCAAGGTAGAAAAAATCTTCCACCCGCTAAACAACCAAATTATGTCCACCGTCTCGGATCTCTCCCCTGCTACGCACTTGGAAATCAGCAGGAACTTTGAATTATTAAACAACTTCTCCCCCATTACTGAGGAGGAGGTATCAAGTCGGCTAATGAGAATAAAATCCGGCTCCCCCCACGACCCTTGCCCAGCCACAATAGCTAAAATGGCCCATGTTACTATTGCATCTGGACTCACTCCCCTGTTCAACATCATGCTAGACAAGGGGGAATTTCCTTCGCGCTGGAAACAAGCCACTATCCTGCCTCTGTTAAAAAAATCCAACTTGGACGTCACGGACTTAAATAACTTTCGTCCCATCGCCAGGCTCCCCCTCCCCGCCAAAATCATGGAGGGCATACTGAACACACAGCTCAGCAATTTCCTAGGTTCTGGAGAAAGGCTGGATTCATCCCAACACGGATTTAGGGCCGGACACAGCACAGAATCGGCACTGATAAAATCTGCCGAAGACATTCGAATGGTGCTGGATGCCGGGGGTAGAGCCGCCCTGATCCTGTTTGATTTATCAGCGGCCTTCGATATAGTCCACCATAAACTATTGGTGGACCGGTTGAGGGCCAGTGGGATTCAGGGAAAGGCACTCGATATTCTGAAGGCCTTTTTGGCCGGGAGGACTCAGTCAGTGGCCTTGGGGGACTTCGAATCCGAGCCATTTGTGCTCCCCTGCGGAGTCCCCCAGGGGTCCTCCCTGTGTCCGACTTTGTTTAATGTCTACGTCTCCACCTTGGCGCCAGTTATTAGATCCTTCGGATTTAATCTTACCTCCTATGCTGACGACACCCAGATTGTGGTGTCGCTGCGCCAGGGAGATCTAGACACCACTGCAGATCGGTTCAGATGCTGCATGCGGGAAGTGAGCAATTGGATGGCAGGTAACTGCCTTAAGCTCAACTCCGCAAAAACAGAGGTGTTACTGTTTGGGACCAAAGACAACTTTTGGTCACCCCGCTGGTGGCTAGAAGAAATGGGGCTTCCACCTACCCCAGTAACCAAGGTAAAAAATTTGGGGCTCCTGATGGACGAATCCCTTCCCTTCAGGCCTCAAATCAATGCCTTATCCTCTGCTACGGATTTTGTGCTTAGAACTATCAGAAAGGTTTTGCCATTCCTTCCGGTAGAACATAAAAAGACAGTAGTGACCGGACTGGTGATGTCTCGGCTAGACTATTGCAACTCGCTCCTCCTAAATGCTTTGCAGGGTCTCCTAGACAAACTTCAGATCCTGCAGAATGCAGCAGCTCGCCTGATCACAGGCACGCCCAGGTTCGCCTCAGTCTCCCATGACCTAGTTAAACTACAATGGCTGCCAGTGCAGAAAAGAATCCTGTTTAAATCACTCTGTGTGATCTTTAAAGCACTGCACGACATTGGTCCCCTCTGCCTGATTTCTCTCTTCCAGTGGTATAAACCAACCCGAGCGTTACGATCAGCCGAGCAGAGGCTGGTTGTCGTCCCTAGAATTAGGAAAGTTCGCTGGGGAGGCAGAAGTCTATCCCTAGGCGCCGCCAAGGCCTGGAACGCGCTGCCGGCAAATCTAAGACAGATCCCCGACCTACTCAAGTTCAGGAAGGCTCTCAAAACGTGGCTTTTCTCTTGCTAATGCCTCTGCTCACCCCCTCTAGCAATCAGCCAGCGCCAGGACACCTCCGGGTAACAGTGCGCTCTAGAAGTGTCAAAAATAAATAAATAAATTATAGTGATTTAAGAGGCCAAAGATAACTGTAGATAGCTATCCTAGTGATAGCTGTGTTAAGCAGCTTGTTTTACCCAAATGCAACCTTATAGTATTGGTTAAATGAAAGGAGAACCACACAGTAGTTATGCAAATATGTATTTATTAATATAACACTCTCTAGTGTGACACAGTACCTTCTACTCGAAGATAATAACAAAGCACACAATACTGTAGCCTAGAAACAATAGTAAATAGCACTAATACACTGTGCGCTCCAGGGGGAGACCAAACCATATACTAAAATAGTGGTATAAGAACCACAACTCTAGTCAAGACAGTGTCTAGAAGATGTAGAGTTGCTGGGACGACCCAAGGGGAGTAAGTAGGGAACTCACAGAGGACGGGTGCAGTGTGGGAACACGACTTTGTGCTCCGTACAATTCTATGGGGAATTCACAGTTGAAGTTTTTAAGTTTAAGTGTCCATTGGAATCAAAAGGTGGATTATTGTTGAAGAGTACCTGAAAGCAGAGGGGACAGAGTCTGAGTAATTCAGGAGTGACCAGGGGCTTGGTAGACAAATGTCCACTGATGTTGGGTGCTTCAGTTTCATTGAGTAGGTTCTTGAATCTGCAGCCATAGGGGCCAGGAGATGTTGATGATGACCAGGAGCCATATGAGAGCTGTCACACAAAGGATGTTGAGTGATGATGGGTCAGTGTCTGGCGGGACCACCAACAAGCCTTGGCAACGGCAACCCATGCAGAAGGTCAAAGAAGGTTGTGGTTTGGACTTGCAATGTCCAGAAGATTCACCAAACGCAGGGGAGTCAGAGCAGGCCTGGAGCAACCAAGGAAGCCAAAGAAAAGCAAAAGTGATCCTCAAATGGACACACTGGCCAGCGGCACAGGAGAGGCAAGAGAACCTCAAACGATTTCACCAAACAGCAGCCCACGGAGCACTCGGTGTGAGGAGGCTGGCGTTCTTGGTAGGATAAGGTCAAAGTACAACAAGAGTGAACCACAACACCATTACACATTTAATACACAAAATTTAGCTTGTTTAAGGTGTTTCAACGGTGTTGACGGCGTTTCAAACCGCCTTGAGCGATATGCGGATCATCATCAGGACATAATTACTATGCTTAAAGGTAGCCTCAATTGCCTACGAAAGGAAGGGAGGAAAAATACAAACAATTTGGGAGTTAGGAATAACCTACATAAAATACAAGGTGAGAAACCGCTACATGCATAGACATAAGGTGAGGAAGGTCATTGATCAACGATGGAATGTCAGAAGAACTGTAAGGTATTAGGAACCAATTCCATAGAGTGTGTTCTGATTAAAATCATAGCTAGGAAATTTAGAAGATATTATTTGTGACCAGTATGCCAAAACAGCCAAAGCAGGTACAATAACTCAAAGGGCATGAGACAATTAAACAAAGGTGGACTGCCTATGTAAATACAAGAGATTAAACGATCATAAAGGCACCAAGACAGTTGAACAATGAGGGGCTGCCTCTGTAATTACAGTTGATTAACGATGGTGAAGGCGCCAAGACAATATACATATCATTCAGCATCAAGGTGACATGTAATTGATGGTAAAGGAAATATACTCGAACCAAGCGGGACTGCCTATGTAATTACAATCGATTAGCGATGAATAAGGCACCGAGACAGTATACATAACATACAGCATCAAGGTGACATGTAAATGAGGATAAGAAAGTGCACTTGGGAGTGGTCCGTGAGGTGGGCCAAGGGAGAATCATGCTGTCTTACCAGTACAATATGAAGGCAAGAACGCGGTGTTGCAATTAAAGGGTTAAGGTAATCTGCTTAATGGGGAACACAACATACGATGTGTTGGAAGGAAACTTCCCTCGCGGAGGATAAGGAGCGGTGTCCTAGTGTTAGAGTAGATGACCACCCGAAAAGGTAATGCGCCAACTAAAAGGAAGTAGGGAACGGTGGGGGGGGTTGGTTGCCTGCCAGGGTGGAATGAATAAACTCGCTAGGGGCATAAGGAGCTTACCGGAATCGATGTTCCAATGCGGCGTCACTCCGCATATTGGGATTAGAAGGTCGGCGGCTCAGTGGCCTGTAAGGGGGAAGGGAAGGAGGCGATCAGTGGGGGGATTAAGGTGAGGTACAAATTGTTTGTATTTTTCCTCCCTTCCTTCCGTAGGCAATTGAGGCTACCTTTAGGCATAGTAATTATGTCCTGTTAATGATCCGCATATCGCTCAAGGCGGATCGAAACAGCGTCAACACCCTTGAAACACCTTATACAAGCAAAATTTTGCATATTAAATGTGTAAAGGTGTTGTGGTTCACTCTTGTTGTACTTTGACATTATCATAATCCTAAGAGCAACTAACCCTAAGCTTTTGCCTAGAAGCCCCCTGTTTTTATCCCCCTGTTTGTATTAATCTATGTGATTAGTAGGGCACAGGCTTGTGCTCCACCTTTTGTATTTTTGTATAACACCTTCGCAATTGATTTATAAGTAAATATCAGACCTCTGTCCAGCTGGATATGTCAAAACAAATATAGCTACGATTCAGTCTATATTTCATTGTTCTCTACTTTCTTCCTTCCAAAGGACTTCTGTTGTCAGACTGAGAGGGAGCTGAAATTCGGCCCAAACAAAGGGGTCAATTAGGATGGCGGACGGACAAAGTCCGTCCGCCATCCTATCAGAGGACGGGACCGTCCGCCACAGGGGCAGAGGCCCCGTACCTCGAATTAGGATGCACCCACCACAGTGGGGGGTGCATCCCGCATGTTTAACAATGCTAAAAATGCATGTTGTGCGTTTCAAATCATAACATGACAGGCACCGCGCGGTGCCTGCCATGTTGTATTTTGAAATGCAGGGGGGTACCATAGGTCCCCCCCCATGTGCACCCCCACCACCCCTTCTCCCTGGGGGCCCGCAACAGGCCCCCAAAGCAAAGACTGTATGCCTTTTCATAGCGGCATTGCCCCCACGGAAAGGCCTTGCCCACAGCACATCCTAATAAAGCTGGCAGTGTGTGATAGACACCGCCACCATATTAGACCTTTTCTGCCGCGGTCGCAAGGCGACCGTGGCGGAAAAGCGGCGGATGGTCATTCCATCCGCCGTGGTCCCCCCGTCATTGTAATATGGCGGGGGGGAAATAGGTGGCAGACGGGCACGAATGGCGGACGGATCGCCACCGCCTGCATGGCGGTGGTGATCCGTCCGCCATCCTAATCAGCCCCAAAGTCCAGTGAAGTCCAGAGTGTCCAGACAGTCGAAGTTCAGTGGTTTCTTGTTCAGAATCTTGTCCACGTCGAATCGAGGGTCCTACAACCAGGTAAGCACTTTTGTACCCATGGGAGAGGGTTGAACAGATTCAGGGGACCCTCCCAGGGGGGTTGTTACTCCCATGTCCTTTGTAAAGTTTCGCACCAGAGCACCCTCACGCAGACTTTCGGTCGCTGGCAAGCGCACCCACCTAGCCCTAATACACTAAATCCTGTCTGGCGGTGGTCACACCTCCCTTTGACAGGATTCCACCTTCCTTTGCTCAAGCTTGGCTCAGCAGCAGGAGGGAAGAAATGTGACTCTGGTCAGCAGCAACCATTTTGTGCTGTCCGGGACTAGAAGGTTGAGAGCGGGAACACCAAGTACCCAACAAAGCTTGTTTCTGAGGGGTGGAATCATACCTCCTACACTGATTACCAGTGTGGAGGTATGACTCCGCAATGTTTGAGAACAAACACCATAGGATTACTTTCAGCTGTTTTAGAGTTGGTCATCACGCGGTCGCATAATGCCACTCTATAGGTCATAAATGGCTGCTGCACCATCAACCCAGGAAAATTTACTCTGTAGGCTGCAGAGGTGTCCTGCTCATGCAGTGGCACCCTCTCACTTAGAATCAAGCACCCTGCCTTCAGGATTGTTAAGGCCGCTATAGGGGTGACATAGGTTTTAAGTGTAGTGACCCTTAGATATAGTAAACCTAAATCTTAAATAAGTGGTGCATGCACCAACTTACACAGGCTGCAATGGCAGGCTTGTTGTTCCATTTTGCATGGCCTCTTATAGGTGGCATAATATATGCTTCAGCCCATGGGAGGCCTCTAGGGTACCTATGCCTTAGTTACATGGGAACCATATACGAGGGACTGACAAGGGTACCCCAGTATCCAATCTGGAGTGTACCTAAGAACATGGTATAACAGTTTAGGGAGAAAGCAGATAGACTGGGGCCCCACCCAGTCAGACTAGTCAAAAACAGTATCACATTTAGCAAAAAGTGGGGGTAACCATAAGATGCAGATCCTACTTTCCTACACGGTCTTACCACCACTCCGCCATGGCAGCGGTTTCAAGAAGACTCTGGAGTTGGCAGTCTGCCGTATTATGATGCATGCAACCTGAACTGCTGACCACGTCAATGGAGTGTGTCCTGCCTGCAATGTGGCAGACTGCAATGTTTGCAATGCGTACTCAAATACTGTCAGGGCCACATGTTCCCGCCAAACCGGTCCTCTTGCGGTGGTTGCCTTACTGTGGTAGACCGTCCCGGTACACTCTCAGCAAAACATCATAACAGTGGCTTTTGGATGGATACTATTATAATACACCTGATGTCCATTGGAAAAGTGGATACACCTGCAAATAACACTATAAAACACACCCCATTTCAGACCATTATCCTTTGCCACTTCACTGCAAACAGCAAGTCAGAACCCAATTTTTGGTGAGATAAGGCAGCCTTTTCCCCCATCCCTTTTACCACTATCCACACACTTTTGCTGCATATTTTTCTTACATCCCTTGGTGTATTTGTTTTTTCATTGTTGCCTACTTTGATTTGGAGTTAAGTTACACAAAAAAATAAACAAGGTTTTCTGAGGCTAAGTTGTCAGTCATGGTGGATGAAATCATTAGAGCACAGCTTTCCAAACTGTGTGGCGCGACACGTTACTGTGTCGCGCCCCATGCGTAGGTGTGTCGCGCAATCAGATTTATGAGGGCAGATTTATGAGGAGAATGAGCGTATCTGGGATATTTGCAGCACTGCAGACAGCCTCCCACATTCCTAGTCACCCACAGACACCTCTCTGCCCCCTCCCCGCTGCATTCGTAATGCGATTAATTTTACAGATAAGGGAAGCATTAACATGCTCACCTCCTGAGCAGAGATTGCACAGACCTAAGCGCAACTCAAGCCCATCAGATACCAAAATATGTTTAATTTCCCTGAAGTCCGGTTTCTTCACGAGTTCCTTAACCAAGTTCTTGGGGCTGAAACATATGGAACTCGTGGAAGTGCAAAAAGTGCATGGTTAGCATTAAAGGTGACCAGATTAGTGCGTCCCATTTTCGACGTGAACAAAGTTCAGGGTCAGGGTACCTTGATAGTGTATCACACCCTAGTGATGGCTTTCAGAGGCGCAACTAGAGCCAAATTTTGGGGGGGGGGGCTAAGAAAATTTTTTGGGGTGGGGGGTGGGGCTGAATCTTAAACCAACATGCAGAGTGGAGCTGCAGGGGCTCTTAGAAGGGGTGAAACAACAGCAAGGCCTCATTAACATACAAATGGTCTTTTAAGGACCTGTGAAGTGCTCAGGTGCAGCTGTGTGTGTCCCCGGGATCTGTCTCATCCCGGGCTGTCACACACGACGGGGGGGGGGACGGAAGCCCTTTGAGTCCAATGGGTGTTGCGTGCCTGATGGCTTTAGTGCTGTGTCCAGTATCTGGGGCTTCCAGGTGTTGCTGATTATATTCGTACACCCGAGACAAAACCGAGGCTGGTCTTGGGTCCAAACTTGAGCTATGAGACATTCATTTCAGGGCAAAGCACTGGAACCAACTGATTTTATTTATGTTCCGTGAGAGCCCTCGTCAGGTGGCATGAAGTGCCCACAATCTGGGACTAACTGACGTCAGGTGTGTACGGAGACCGATTCTAGCTGAAGTTGTGAGCACAGGCTGCAGCTAGCTGAAGCGAATTGTCAGCTCAGACAAGTTCTAGCTGAAGGTAATTGTGTGCATAGTCTGGTTCTAGCTGAAGATGTGTGTGCACAGACAGCAGCAAGCTGGAGTTAATTGTGTGCACAGACTGCAGTTAACTGAAGTTAATTGTGTGCACAGACTGCATCTAGATGAAGTTTTGTGCACAGACTGGTTCTAGCTGAAGTTAAATGTGTGCACAGACTGGTTCTAGTTGAAATTAATTTTGTGTACAGATTAGTTCTAGCTGAAGATAGTGTGCATAGACTGCAACTAGCTGAAGTTAATTGTATGCACAGGCTGTAGCTAGCTGAAGTTAACTATGTGCACAGACAAGCTCTAGATGACGTTAACTGTGCACAGACTGGTTCTAGCTGAAGGTAATTGGGTGCATAGACTGGTTCTAGCTGAAGATAATTAGGTGCACAGAATGCAGCTAGATTAAGTTAATTACGTGCACAGACTTGCTCTCTAGGTGAAGATAATTGTGTGCACAGACTAGTTCTAGAGACAGTGTGCATAGACTGCAGCTAGTTGAAGTTAATTGTATGCACAGACTGTATCTATCTGAAGTTAACTGTGTGCACAGACAAGTTCTAGCTGGAGTTAATTGTGTGCACAGACTGGTTCTAGCTGAAGGTAATTGTTTGCATATACTGGTTCTAGATTAAGTTAATTCTCCGCACAGATAGCAGCTAGCTGAAGTTAATTGATTGCACATACTGCAGCTAGCTGAAGGTAGGTGGGTGCACAGGCAGCAACTAGCTGACTTTAATTCTGTGCACAGATTGTAGCTAGCTGAAGTTAATTTTATGCACAGACTACAGCTAGCTAAAGTTAATTGTGTGCACAGGCTGCATCTACCTGACTTTAATAGTCTGCACAGACTGCAGCTAGTTGGCGTTATTTGTGTGCTTTGGGCACAGCAGATACCGACTGGGTGCCCAAACTAGTCCTGTGATTAAAATCTAGGATTTGGTGAGCATAATCTATAATGAAATCAACTGAAACACTATCACACTTACTACAGATAGCTGCACTGAAGTACATTTCGTAGATTGATTGCTTCTTAAACAGGTTTCGAATTAGTAAATATGCTATCTTGATTGAATGCCATTGAAACAAGCATTGGCAAACTCAGTTGGCTTGGCCTTGACAAGCGCCTTGGGTGGTTCGGGCTCGCTCGCTGCGCTCCCTCACGTTACCGTGTCCCGAAATTTTATTTTCCAGAATGGCGTGTCACCAACATGAAAAGTTTGGAAAGCTGTGCATTAGAGTATAGCCACAATTGTTTGGAGCCCAAATCCAATATACTGCTCTCAGTAAGAAAAGGGAAATGTGGCTTAGAATAGTAGACAGAGGGAATGCTGTAGGTACCAACCTGTCGACACAGGAGGAAATTAGGAAGAGGTGGAATGACCTGTGGGGGAACATGCGTCCACTGCCTCCAAGCAACACCTGGAGGTCCAGAAGACTGGCGGTTGTCCTCCCAGTGCACCAATACATCTGTTTCCTTGGGAGGAAACAGTCTTAGCCATCCTAAATTCTGTAGGCTTGACAGGAATGCCTGGGAGTACAATGTCTGGAAAGTTACAGCTCAGCAACTATCACAATACCTCAAAGTCCTGTTTGCTCTAAACTCAGCATTTGCGATTGTGTTGTGTACCAAGTTTACGATCATGCACTCCTCAAAGTATCAGAGATGTTGGTGTGTCTGTGTTAATGTGAATTATTGCATATAAGATCACATGTATCAATCGGGAAACAGCGGTTTCAATGCGGGTGTTACCACGCAGGTAGGTAACAACACGGTCATTACAACGACCGCGTTGTTACCATGCGTGGCTTTACATAGCAAGTCATTTCTACGACTTGCACTAGGTGGCATGCAACACCAAGGGAATGTGTTGGATTTTAAATCCAACACATTCCCTGCTGTTGCGTTAACTGGAGTAGGAATGGTATATTATACTATTCCTAAGTCCAGCGCGCCATCTAGCGCAAGTCGTAGAAATGACTTGCGATGTAAAGATATGTGTGGTAGCAACGCAGTTGTTGTAACGACCGTGTTGCTACCTACCGCGTGGTAACAGCACGCATTGTAAACAGACATATTAGGATCAATCTCAATTACATGCCACATGTGGGAGTGGTGTCTGTAAAGGTATTACTATCAAAATATAATTACAGGGCTGATGCAGGGTTAATATGTAAATGTATGGCCTAGCCCACCTGCATTTTGGCAACAAGTTTGTTAAACTAACCATTTTACATGTGTTAGCAAATAGAGTTTGGAATGACGGTAACTATCACAAGGCCCTGCTTCTGTAACTTAAAAGAAAATGAAAATTTGATTTTGCCCATTCTCACTTGTCTGACATATTACAACTGATGCTAATTTTTCAAGGAGTTAATCATTTTGCAAGTGTTGGCAAGTAGAGATTTAAATGACTACAAATACCATAAGGCCCCATTTATAGTAATCAAGACAAGATGAAATTGTGATTTTGTCCTTTCTCACTTGTCTGACATATTACATCTGATATTCATTTCTCGTGGAGTTAATCATTATGTAAGTGTTAGGAAATAGATATTTATCGGACTCAAACTAGCATGAGGCCCTGTTTCTGTGACTCAAAACAAGATGAAATTGTGATTTTGCCCATTCTCACTTGTCTGGCATGTTACATTGATGTTAAATTCTCATGGCCTAATCAATCTACACAGAATGGTCTACTCAGAGACATTTCTGCCTACTTAGCTTTATGTTGTCCTGGTCTTCTCAACTGAAACCATTGATGTCATGAGAGACAGCATACCAAGTATGTTGGTCAAATATTCGTACGGTATGAAGGTAATTCAGCTCATTAGAAGTGGCCAGTGATCCATTGACTCTGCACTGCTCACATGATGATTAATGCTAAATATATAGCCAAGTTGTGCGACCACCTTTTTAGTAGACATCTATGCAGTGGAATTGTCAAATGCATATCTTACCTCTCCCCTGTGTCAGCTTAAATGCTTGGGAGATGTCTTGTTTATTCCTTAATCCAAAATGCAACATCTCAGGATGTCTAGGCCTAGGGCCATATGCATCAAACATTTTATGCCTCCGCAAATGGCAAATTCACAGACTCAGACGTTTGCGAACGCAAAAAATGCCTTTCTGATGCAGCAAACCCTATTTTGTGATTCGGTAACCTGTTACTGAATCGCAAAATGGGTTTACAATTCGCTATTAGAAAGGGACGTGTTTAGGTCGTCCCTTCCTAATACTGAATCGCATCGATATGCATGAATGTTTTGCAACCGAAATGGCGCAAAACATTCGCATTTTACCACCTACTTCAAGTAGGTGGTTAACAATTCGCAAATTGGACCACAAGAGACCCCTTCCCTTTTATGAATGTCTGTAAATGCACTGCTCACATGATGATTAATGCTAAATATATAGCCAAGTTGTGTGACCACCTTTTTAGTAGACATCTATGCAGTGGAATTGTCAAATGCATATCTTACCTCTCCCCTGTGTCAGCTTAAATGCTTGGGAGATGTCATGTTTATTCCTTAATCCAAAATGCAACATCTCAGGATGTCTAGGGCCATATGCATCAAACATTTTATGCCTCCGCAAATGGCAAATTCACAGACTCAGACGTTTGCGAACGCAAAAAATGCCTTTCTGATGCAGCAAACCCTATTTTGTGATTCGGTAACCTGTTACTGAATCGCAAAATGGGTTTACAATTCGCTATTAGAAAGGGACGTGTTTAGGTCGTCCCTTCCTAATACTGAATCGCATCGATATGCATGAATGTTTTGCAACCGAAATGGCGCAAAACATACTTCAAGTAGGTGGTAACCATTTCGCAAATTGGAAGGGGACCACAAGAGACCCCTTCCCTTTTATGAATGTCTGTAATTGCATTTTCTAAGAGCAGGCAGTGGCTCTTTAAGGAAAACAGGTTGCTCTACAAAAAAAAAGATTGCTTTATTTAAAAGCAATTACATAAATGGTGTTCTGCCGACCCCAGCAGGCCACCATCCCCGTAATGTTTGGAATTCATAGGGGGTCGCAAATTGCGACCTACCTCATTAATATTCATGATGTAGGACATTTGCGATCCCCTAGGAATCGCAGAAAGTGTTAAACATGCATTCCATTTTGCGATTTTCCAATTACGAATTGCAAGAATTCGCAATTAGGAAATCGCAAAATGGATTGATGATGCATCTGGCCCCTAATGAGCTGCTTAATTTAAGTACATGTATTTAATGTCCTCAAATGTCTTGTGACAAGTTCAGTACCACTGAAAGATGTCACTATAGTAATCTTTACCTATGGTGTTTTTCCTAGGTTTCTATTTACTGTGTCACAAAACATTTGGATGTAGATACCATACTTCCACCAATAACAATGTTCTCTATTTCAAAACAGGTAAATCTGGCAGAGCACATGCATAAAGCTTGGCCACCAAAGAGACCACTAACTCTACCACAGGATCAAGCCCTCAGTGATAAAAAAAAACTCCTGGGCATCTAGATGTGGATAATGGTGCTGGTTCATCTGATCAGCCTTATTAGACGGCAACAGTCAGCCTCACTTGTCCCAACACCTCCCACCTCAGCTGCCTCGCCTTCGCCAACCTCAGACCCCACAACCTGTGTACCTAGCACAGATGCAACCATTGTGCGCCCCACAGTCCTGGCTCCTGATGTGACAATCACCACTCCTGCTGAAGAGAAGCCAGGACCCAGTGAGAGAGGGTACCTTGAACCAAGGGCACCCGCTTGTGGGAATAGGTGTAGTAGGAGGATAGCAGTGGGCCAGCAGAGTGTGGCCGCAGAGTCCACTCACACCCTGGCCTCCATCAACCAAGTCTTGAGAGCCTATCAGGACTCCCAAGGCATGATGGGCAGATACACACTGAAATCTGGGAGCTGAAGCTGCTGCAGAGGGACAAACCCCATGAGATACAAGCTGATAACACCAACAGGGGCTGCCTAATTGTGGTGCTGCAAGACATTCACACCTTACTTCGCAGGGCTTTTCTAGCACCATCTACCTCTTCCTGTTGTCCAACAACATCGGGCCCATCAACATCTGTGGCAGCCATAGGAAGTGAGGCTCTGAAAGAGTAGACACACCTGCAAACACGATTTGTAAAAGAGGTCTTGGATATGTAACCGCACTTATTTATGTCTCGGGACAATATTATTATGTGGTGCAAAGATCAAAAGAAACAAGACCTCATAGTTTCTTGGCTATGAAACATTCACATCAACAATATAGAAAGAGAATTTGATCAGCACACACTAATAGTAATGAACAACTTCACAGAATGAACTTTTTACCAATGTTCCTTTATTCTTTATTCTTTATTCTTATTTCCTTCACAGGGTAGCTAACGCGTTTCGTCCTATTATAGGACTTCTTCAGGGCTCGTCCAAACATACTTTCAAGTACACAAATGTATGTGCTCCACAAGTTAAATGAAGAGACAAAGGGCTTCTTCTGCGCATTAGAGACTTCACTTGACCAGTGGTATTTCGCGAAAAGCTGCAGAAGGGTTGATATATGCCCTGAACTTCATCTACTAGAAGTGGAGGTCGACAATGACCAATAAAACCTAAATGAAATGGAAGTATATTTTATACATTAATAGTAGAACTATGGAGCCTACCATGTGCTCAGAATAGGACTCTTGTTCGTAGCACATTTTTCTAATTCGACAACGGCATCTGGACGTTGTCAATGAGATCTTGACGCGTCAGCTTCTTCCTTTTCACCACTATCATCTTTGCCATTTTAGAAGCATTACCTGAGGGCTTTTCATGGTCTCGATCCTCTGCGATATAAGGGATCTTCCATCACAAGGTGATGTTGAGGAGCATGCACCAGGCCATAATGATTTGACACACCTTCCTGGGTGAGTAGAGGAGGGCTCCCCCAGTCTTGTCCAGACATCTACATCTGGCCTTCAGGAGCCCTTCTGCCTACTCCACTGACTACCATGTCCTTTCATGGGCCTCATGAAAGCGGACTTTTCTTAGCGTTGTTGGATTCCTCAGCTGTGCTAACAACCATCGACGGGTGGGATACACTGAGTACCATAGATGGAAGACAGATGCATAATTTTATTATTATTTATTTATTTTTTTAAAACTTTTATTGAGCAATCAAATAAAGGTTACAAGGATGGGCCTACAACCACACGGGCTGGCCGCTAAAATCAAGGCACAATGTAAGATCATACGATCACTTCCGTGGTCAGGCACAAATCAGATACCAAATGTTACTCGAAGTATAGAACAGGACACACCAATTTTCTGTTATATACATACAAAAAACAACAAACCACAAAAAGGCGAATGCATACCAATCAAAGTCAGCCCAGAAGGAGGAGGGGAAACTCACTAATCAGGAAGACGGAATCACAATCGATAGGACTCGGCAAGGCGGGGGGGGGGAACAGCGGGGAGGAAAGGCAAATCATAAAACAGCATAAGAAATCTCGGGAACACCAGCCTAGGGAGATAGGGTAACATCGGGTGTGTCAACCAAGGGAGGAGTACAAATATTCCCACGATATTCGTTCCACTGACCCCAAATCTTCGTCCACGCCCTGGGTCTGCCCCTAGCTATATAGACGGTCTTCTCGCGGAACATGGACCAGTCCGTGTTGTCGTCCCACACCGAAACGTCGGGAGGTCTAGATGCGCCCCAGAGTTGCGCAATGTCTCGCTTTGCAACCATGTATCCCAAGGTCGCCCATCTGGTCTGGGCCACAGAATAGTCGGTGGGTTTCCACACATTCAACAGGCATCGTCGGGCCTCAGGCCGTAAGGCAATCCCAGTCACAGCTGCCATCACCGCAAGTACTTCAGTCCAGTAGGCCGCCACCCCCGGGCCCTCCCAAATAATATGTAGAAACGTCGCACTCATTCCACATCCACGTTTGCATAGACCATCCGGGGAAAAACCCATCACAACCAGACGCGGACCAGTAACATACACCCGGTGGAGGATCTTAAGCTGAACCAAACGGAGACGGGCAGGGATGGCGACCTCTTTCGGAGAAGAGAGTGCCGATTGCCAATCTTCGTCATCTAATTCCAGCCCGTCGCCGACCCAAACCTCCCTAAGTCGGACAAGTAAGAGATGCATAATTTTTAATTGTGAAAACGTTAAAAAATATTTTAAACACAAATATATGGTAAGTATTTCCTTTTATATTTGCTATCCATTTTTCTGCAAGTGTGCATTGTTTGTTTCCAGGTAGCACCACAATTATGGACGCAATGTGAATGTACAGGTGTTACTTTGAATTTCATTAACATCAACATTAGAAACATGGCACTTGGTGATACTATTAGCTATTCCTGATATACTTAGTGGTGGTGCTATTAGTTATTCCTGATATACTTAGAGCCTGTGCATTGAGACACTTAGAGGCATGGGAAAAAGTGGGGTCTGGCCAAGTGAGCCAGACTTTCCGATTGAGCCAAGCCTATTCTAAACAGAGACTTGCTTTAATTTACATTTTACACAAACTACTCTACAATTAAGGCTCCATGTTTTCCCTTTTTACTGATTTTTACAGATAAATGCAGACAGAAAACCATGTATTTTCCTGTCTGTATAATTTTTAACCCCTTGCATGCTGCGACGATTCTGCGCCTGTGCAGCACATTCTGATCGCGGGTGCAGTCATGACAGCCCCCAGCCGTCATCAGCACACGAGCACTGTAGTGCATGATGGCTGGGGGCCGTCATCAGCATGCAAGGGGTTAAATGTGGATAAAAATTGAAATTGGGTGATTTTTGACTGATTCTAAATGCTGTCAGTCATGACTGCCAGGCAAATAACTGCGGATTGACAGGCAAAGAGATAAAAAATAGGGATTTTAATAAAGAGCCTTAAACAGCAGTAGATTTGCACAACCTTGATACTAAAGTGTATATATGTTCTTACAAGTGCATATTTTACCACCAGATTGTGTTCAGATCATTGAAACCTGTCATGCATTCAGGCACGAGTGCACACTAACTAGTTAAATAATTGCAGAAATTATACACATTTCAGCATAATTTTTTCACAAAACCTAAAATAAATATGGATAAATACAGCTACAATTTTCCAAAAAGAAATATGGCTACATACAGACGGAAATGACAAAAATATAAATAGCATGAAACCGGGAGCCCTATTTATAATGTGGGTAATGTGTAAGAGTGTATTTCATATCAAAACAGGCACTAGCATGTGAAAAATTAGACAATTTCACAAAGCTTTTTTTGATGTAATGTTTGTGAGGAGCTGCTGTTGTGTTACATTAATAACAGCACACAGTACTAACCATGAACATTAGATGTCGACACATTTTAATTTTGAAAGGATGTGCCTGTGCAGTGACCTGTCCAAAGAGGGCATAATTTAGATCATACATTCTAAGCTGTTAGAACAGGGTCCCACCAAATAGGTTTGGGCCAGGGCACCCAAATGCCTTAGGCTGTCCCTGCTGTTGTATCTGTTAACTGGGAATTGGGGTAGATTGTGACTTATCGCTGGTTGCGTCCAAGAAAGTGCCCATGAGAGACGTCTTCAAGCAGCAGTTATGCAAGGACGTGTGTAGCTGAGTACAGGTGAGTTTTAGACTTATTTCTGTCCTTAAAAGTAGTATTGAAAATGAATATCTGCATATATTTTTACAGTCACCACATCTTCCATAAAAGTGAGACAAATACACCAATATTCATACACTTCTCTGTTTTTTGATTACTTTATGAACTGCAGCTAAAAAATAATGAAATGGACTGAATCAAGCATATAGTTGTTATTACACCCTTTGCTCCTATTCATTTTCTGTTCCCCTAATTTTCCTAGCATCACAGGCAATTCCACATTACTGTCATGTTCTTTTATCGTCAAGGGCTCAATCTGTTTGTACAGCTACCCTAATAGCGACCTTTGGGGCTCATTGGTAATGCTATCTGCCTGCAACCCATGTATCCTAACAGTGTGAGCACTGTCCTATGTGGGCAGTACATGGATGGTTAATGGGACAAACCTTTATATGAGGCATTGAAGTGAATACCAGAACCGCTGAGAAGTGGCTTTCAGATGTGATAACTTGCTCACTAGTCATGACTCTACCACTGGTAAGATGAGGACTTGATTCCAAAGGAGAGAAGTACAGAAACACTCCCCAATATAGTCAATACGATGGTGGTAAGATAGACCTTTTGATTGGACTGTGTTTTAATGGATATCATAAAGTCTGGGTTTAATTGGACTTTTTTTTATTTGAGGCTTGAGGGGAGTTGTACTTAGAGTTCCATTTCCTCAACTCTATAAAACTCAACCAGTTTGTCACTCAGCCTACTCATAATGGTAAAATCATGTACTGGAGGTTCATCTCGAAATCCTTCCCCTTATTCCAGCCATACTACTGAATTAGTCATTTGACTTTGCCATCCCATCCATTGCTCCTTTACAGTCTATGATGCTTATTTAGACATTGGCATGCTGCCCTATGTTTTACTATGGAAGAGGAAGGGTGCCCCCCATTATCCTGGAGAAAAACAGCCTACCATATTTAATTATCTGCCAGACAGGTAGAGATCTGTTTCTTCAAAAGAGCTGCACCACAGTTGCTCTCCTGAAGGTGCTGAAGCTTGGCTGTGTGGTCTCCATGTGCCAAGCAACTGTAGAGCAACAGTTTCTTTTATTCACCTCCAAAGTAGGAGGTTGATTTAGAAAATATAAATGCCCTTGACATGCTGAGAGTTTTTGAGATTGCCCGGCTTTCTGATGTCCGATCTTCAGTTTTAGGTGTCCACTGGAGAAAAAATGGGATTTCCTCCATATCAAAATAGAGCCTACAACCATGTGTTTGGTGAATAGTGTACAGCAGCACATTTATGGAGGAGTATCATATCTGCCAAATTCTAAATAAGGCACTATGGGGCATATTATCAAGACAGGCGATACAATTATCGCCGCTTTAGGGGCAGAAAACTGCTGCTAAAACGGCGGTAATGGGCTTGATAATATGCTTAATGGAATTCCAATTGAAGCCCATGTTAAATGTCCTTCACATCTAACACGGGCTTCAATTGGAATTCCATAGAGCATATTATCAAGCCCATTATCGCCGTTTTAGCAGCAGTTTTCCGCCGCTAAAGCGGCGATAATTTTATCACCTATCTTGATAATATGCCCCCCCAGTCGTTGATACAGAAAAGCATAACTCGGCCACCTAAGCAAAAACATCAAAAACGGCAACCAAAGACAAAATATGCATTCATTTCTTCCATACCATCCATAAAACAATTGTTGATACTCATACCCCTATGAGATGTTGAGTGACAAATGATAAACTGTCCACAGCCAAACACAACAAACAATATTCTTCAAACAAGAATAGATATTGCCTCTACACGCTCTTAACCCTTCTACAAGATTTAATCCCTCTGCGCAAAATAGCGATTTTGTTAGCCATGTCATGCTGCTGTTGACAAACAATGAATGAAGCCTCCAACAGAAGCAAATTAATTTCAACCCATTCTGCATTTGTTCAACCCACCCCCTTGACCATATTTTCTACTTAATGGAGCAAAAATAATTGAGTAAATTGATTTCTCATTCATTCATGAAAATCACATGGTCAAACAATGTATTATCAGGACCATACAATCATTTAATATTCCACAAATCTCACCCTGCTTTGTTCCCTACAGCTTTAGATTTGAGACACTTACCATTACTGAACTTTAAACACCTTGCAGTCATTGACTGTTATGAAGTCAGTGTCTGGAGAGCACTAACGTCTTCCCTCAACATAATCAATGCATCCCTCGACAAGGCAGCTTGATCTTCACGCTAAGGGTACCTAACAGCCACTGATGACCATGATGACCTCCCTAATTAGAGAGTATGTACCCTCATCAAATGCTGTCAAAAATACTGGAGGAAACACTCCTCCACCACCGCAACAAATATTTCAGATTGGCTTCAGACATTGCATCAGTAGTGAATTAGCCACCATCCAATTGACGAAGGAAACTGTCAAGGTTACCCAAAAGAAGGGACTACATTAGTTTATTTGGTTCTCCTTAATACAGAAAGGACTGAAGCATGACATCTTTGTGGGGTTGTATGACGTAAGAAATAATGCCTTTACAACGCAAGTGCAATAAAGACCATTCCTTTTACAATGCAAGTATAAACCATGCATTTCTGAACCTCCAAAAACATTAAAACACATTAAACATACCTAAACTATGCATACCATTACCACACCTGACTTAACCACGCATACTATAACCATGCGTGCACTTGAGCACAGAGAAAATGCAGAGCTTTTTAATTAAATATGCAGCTCATTACTTTTCCTAAACCATTTTTAAAAACACAACATTAAATAAAAATTGAGTCCCAATACACATTAGAATACAGCAATAGGTTTCAAGATATCCCGTTTCCAGAGTAGTCCTTCCCTTATTTTTATCAAACATGAGTTGTTCTCCCTCTATAAAATGGCTGCCGTACTATGGCATAACCATCATGTTTTAAAACATTGAAAATAAATACAAGTTTCATTACAAATGCTCCTTAAAAAAGGAAGTCAAAATATGTTTTCATTTAATTTATGGACACCACACAAAAACATATATAAACTGCCATCCACCATTTTGTAGTCAGTAGTACACTGACTTTCTTTGTGGTCACACACTCCATTATGTGCTTAGAACTGCGAGCCACATCCTGTGGAAAACACTGCCATCTGGCTAAACAAGTAGGTAAATCTTAAATATCTCTGTTCAAAACCAAAACTCGATTAATGCAAAAACATGTATTTTTACAATATTTTACAGACTTTGAAAAAAATACCTACACAAGACAACTGCAATTCCTTTAAGTAAAAGGAATCACATTTATTACAATGCTACAGAATCACATCGTTTTTTTGTTGTTTGTTTAGACTCAGAATAGTGCAGGACCTTTTTTTTAAAGATTAATATATCAATCAAATGACATTATCCAGAATATCTCAGGATAATTGTTGAACACTGCTCAGAACTGTTATAAAAGAAAAGCAATTATACAAGGGTATTACCTCAGGGCAGCTGCTGGGGGGCCAGCTTACTATTCTTACTCCGCTGGATACTTACCTCGGGGCAAGTGCTGCACAGTGACTGGTGGGCAATTGTATTACTCTAACTCTGCCGGGTACTTACCTCAGGGCAGGTGCTGGACAATGACTGGGGGGAAATGTTTATATTCTTAATACGCTGGGTACTTACCTCAGGCCAGGTGCTAAACAGTCACTGGGAGGCAACATTACTACCCTTACTCCACCGAGTAGGTGCTGGACAGTAACACAGGTCAAGATTACTATTCCTAATCTGCCAGGTACGTACCTCGGGCAGGTGCTAAACAGTGACTGAGAGGCAAAATTACTCACTGGTGGGGATCGGACGGGTGCGAGGAGCTGCTGGGCATCATGGACGGACAGATTGGAGCCTTGGGTTCATGAGCAGTTATACTTGCTATGCGAAGACACAAACTTGCTTCTTCTCCTTCTGAACCTTTTTGGGAGCAATGAGGTTCCAGACCAAATGGGCCTGTTTAAGTTAGCAAAGAGCCAAAAAGCTTGACTTAGAGAGCAGAAAGACCACTTCCAGAATCCCAGGACCTAGGAGGCACCCTGTGGAGATTAGGAGCTCATTGAAGACAGGTCAAGGAGCTGTGGCAAACCTGGTATGTCCCTGAGATTCAGATCATGAGGCCAGCAGACTAGCTCTTTGAATCACTCTTGGATCCCAGGTTTAAGGTGGGTTCCAAGTCCAGTTCTTCCTCTCCAGGCCAGAAGACAGCAGGCAGCAGGTCAGCACAGCAAGGCAGCAGCTCCTTCAGGGTCACAATCTAGCAGAGGGACAGCCCTTTCAACAGAACAGCAGTCCTTCTTCCTGGCAGAGTATCCATAGATCCAGAAGTGTACTCAAGTGGTGGTGTCCAAGGTCCAGTACTTATACTCAGTTGGGCCTTTAGAGAGGGGGAGACTTCAAAGAGATGCCTTTGAGTCCTGCCCTTCTGCTAGGCTCCAGGATCACAGCAGGGAAGTATACAGCCCTTTGTGTATCAACATGACACAGCCTATTCAGGTGTAAGTGTGGCTGTGTCCAGCTCCTCCCTCCCATGCCAGCCAAGATGGCCCATTAGGATGTGGATGGCCCATCAATTCACACCTAAATTCCTTTGTGTGTGGCTGTCTAGAGGGAATGTACAAAGCCCTGCTGGCACCAACCCCAGACGTGCATTCAAAGACAGGCAGCAGGCACCAAAGGACTTAAGTAGAAAATGCCAACCCTCTGCCATTGTCATCCTTGGCATTTACGGCTAAAGGTACGATTGACGTTATATTGCATGCATCAGCATGATTCACATGGGCTAGAATGACACAGGGTGTTCCACATGCAATAATCCTCTGGAGAGTATTCAGTCATACGGAGGGAACACTTGGCGTTTTATAACAGCTTTTTTAGCACATTGAGGGAGTTTCTAGAAGCACCCACACCCGTGTACTATAGTGATTTAGTTTGTTTTTTTCATATATCCTCACACTCACTTTGGTTATGCAGTAAAGTCCCTTATACAGCAATATCTTAGTCCAATGCCCTGGCCCCGCTAGTGCCTATTTATTTTTATTTATATTCTCTAAGAAATGTGTGATCTAGAAAATGCTTACCTCAATTTATGATATTGACGTTTTCACCTGACCAAGGGCCATCGCAAAGCCCGAAATGCATTGGGAGAAACCATTTATACTCAACATTTCTGTTATAATGTATTTTGAGTTTTTTCAATCAACTTTCATTTTATGCAAATAAAGCAGATTGAGCTACACTCGACGTTTCACCACTTGGTTTGTTGACTGAAAGCAGAGATTCATCTGTTGTTCGCTTTGTTTATGAACTGATTTACTCTAAAAAAAAGTGTCTCACATTGTGTTTCTTATATTGTGTATACTTTCATACTGCCAGGACACCCATGGGTAGAAGTACGCTTTATAAGCTTCGCTAACATAATGTAAAATAGTACCCTATAGTAGTGCACTTAGCACCCAGGACACTAATCCGTTTTTTTTCTTTTTAACTTTCTAAAAGTGACATTTTTAGAATAGTAATTTCAAATTCAACTTCATTATAAGTTGTGATTTTAAATTGCGATTCCAAAGACACAAACGTGGGGGTCAAATCTCGTCCCAATTGGGAATTATACTTACAAAATGTAACAAGGTAAACCCTGTGTTATCCTATGGGAAAGATGGCCTTGCAAGAGTGAAAAAAAAATTTGAGAGTACATGTCCAACATTTTAAATGCACCAGATTCTGCCCATGCGCTGTTCAGGGCCTACACTAGAGGGGATTTATATGTATTAAAAAGGAAGGTTATGGCCTGGCGAGGGGTCTCCATGGCAGTTTAAAACTGCACACAGAGGCAATGCATTGGCAGCCTGATACATGTTTACAGGGCTACTTAAGAGGATGGGACAATCAGTGATTTATGCCCATTAGCAGCATTTAATTTACAGGCCCTGAGCTCATGTAGGGACTTATAAGTCAATTAAATATGCCACTTGTGGGGGCGTGGCCATGCCAGCAACCAGATGGCTGACTGGTAGTGAAGCTCGGGCGGCCTTAGCCCCAGCCTTGCAGGTTTCTCCATGCCATTTACTCCCATCCTGGCTGTGGGACTGGCTGTTATGAGAGAGAACACACTGACTACATGCATCAATGTAGCCACAGTGACCGCGCCCAGTCGCTAAGCAAGGATAGCCACCTCCAGCCCCAAATGCCTCAGAGGCCCTGCAGTGACAGGAGCCATGGGTGAGGCTGAGATGCTGAGTAACCCTGGGAGTCGTGGGCCTAGTGGGGCTATGTAGACTGCCACAGAGTTTAAAACAAACTCTGCAACCTTCGCTTAGCTCCGCTAGGCGCCACCCACCTCCCACCTACCCTATTAACAATTGTTATACAAGCTTAAAAAAGATATAAAGTAATAAAAACACCTTACCTGAGCTGCGGCGTCCCCGGGCTGCCCTCATCCTCCATCGTGACTTCTTGATGACAACTGGGCATGCGCGGGTGCCCGCGCATGCCCAGTTGTCATCAAGAAGACGCAATGGAGGAAAAGGGCAGCCCGGGAATGCCACAGCTCAGGTAAGGCATTTTTATTTACGTTATATGTTTTTTTTAAAGATTGTATAACAATTGTTAATAGGGTGGGTGGGAGGCGGGGGATGGTCAACTCCTCCCCGCCGCGGAGGGTGCTGTGTTTTGCCAACTCCACCTACTTCGCGGAGTAGGCAAATTTCCGCACTCTCCGCGGGTGGAGCAGAGCTCTCCATCCACCCTTAATGCTGAGTCTCGTGGGGCTGTGCGACTCCCCTGGCAGCACAATCAGGACTGCTGTTTACTACCTGTTCATGACCTGAGCCCACGTCCGATATTGCTTACGCCGCTACTGATGCCACTGCTGAGAATTTGCCACGTGGTAGACAACATTTTGCGGCCTGGGACATTCCTTGCTGACTCTGCAACAATTAGTGAGTGCAGCACTCTAGTTGCACTTGGGCTGCTAAATCCACTGTGTGACCCCTTCGGTTCTAGGACCTACCTCCCTGCTTCTTTCCATGAGTGGATCACTCTTCTCGCCTTCAGAGCATTGTCCCTGAGATCACTCTTGCCTTAAGTGGTGGACAAGATAGGACTGGGCCGGGATCGGGGACAGGCGTTTCTCCCTTGGGTCATGCGACCTCCCGCCATCACAACGAACCATAAAAGCACTATCACCCACGCTGTAGGGGGATCGACCCTTTTGCCTAGAAATGCCTGAGCCATCATTTCCTGCCATTCTGGCTGTCTTGGGCACATGCAAGGGCTGCGTGATGAAACGCACAGCTCCTCACATCTGGTTCTGCTCTACCAGTGAGTGAAGCACCCCACCTGCACCAATCCTGACTACACTGTGCTGAAATGCCTGGATACTAAGACAAGCCGTCACTCACTCCCCTTTGCCTTTGGATCATGCTGCTCACTTGTTCCGCCTCAGCCTGGGGGCCTATATTGACTATACAGTCCTCGCGCAGAGCATTGGGTGTCGCCACTTTACACTTAGGATCAGTTTGTTGCAGGGGTCAAGCCTCTTAGGTACACTACAGATTGTGTGGTCCTTTAGCCACTGCCTGCATACTGGAATGATCTCTCCCCCATGGCTCATCTTGCGCTCTGCTTTGTATTGTGCACCCTAAAACTGCCCCGCTCTTGCCTTGGCTGTGGCTATCCAACTGACAAAATATCTTATCCTGGTACCCACTTCTCCTGGTACAACAGTACTGGAGGACCTGGCCTAGCCTTAGGCTAGCATCCCCCACAAGAGCTTGCAAGCACACAGTGCACCATCCCTCTTTTGGCCTAGTGCATTGCACCACCCTATTGTATCTCCCTTAGCTTCATCATTGGCCATGGTGACCCTAAACAGTGAAAGCTGCTCTTTGAACAGGCCAACATTCTAGAGGCCAAGACTCACATTCAGACTTGGGCGATGGCCCAGACAAAGATATTGGAATCAAAGCAACGCATGGTACGTCCACCATCGAGGATAAACTATGCATGGGGTACCGCTCAATTGATTCCAGATTTGATTCACTCTCCAATATACTTGATCGCATTGGTGAATGACTGAATAGATACACCACTAGACTAGATGCATTGGAGGAGAGGATTTCAGGACTAAAGAATGTGGTGAAGACAACTGGAAAGCACCTGGATAAGGTCAAATGCCCTCTCAAAATGGTCTCAACTAAAAATAAAGGGCTGTAATAATCTGCGCATCATGGGCATCACTGAATCAACCAACATTGGCCGTCCAGACACATTCAATGAATGTCTCTTGACAGAGCTCTTTGACTGCCAGAGCTTCCCCTCAAAATTTGCGTTGTGCACACCGCACCCTGGGCACTATACCACCCTCTTGAAACCCTCAATACCGTATAATTGTATGTCTGCTTAACTACAGGGACAGAGACATCGCTTTAAGGTTGGCTTCTGAGAATGCCCCCCTTCAATTTCAAGGCTCTGCCATCTCTCTCTTCCTAGACTTCTCTATGGCTGTGCAAGAGGCACAATGCAAATTCACCAAAATGAAAAACTCTCTATATAAACAGGGCCTTAAATATGCGATACTGTTCCCTGTCAGGCTGGAACAGCAGGTCAAAGATCTTTGACACACCAGCAGTGGTTGTTAAATTCTACAAACTCCATTGCGCAGACAGAAGCAATTCCCATCGCACTGCTCCAGACCACTCACCCTTTGTGGCATCGGTGGAGTCTACCATAGACCAACATTCACCTGATTGAGGAGCCCTCATTCCTGGCTGCTGACCAGTTCCCTTTGTTACATTTGCCAAACAACAGTTTCTTTTCTCATTTACTGATATTATTTTGAGCTGCCCCATAGATGGTTAATGTTCCCCAGGTACTTTCCCCTCATACTCCCCAACAGTAACCTGATTCCTCTACCATTCCAGGTATGTAGTTTCCCACGGGTCCTGCTAGCCGTAATACAATGAATTGAAATTAAATGAATTTGTACTTGTAAAGCGCACTTATATCCCAACCGGGGTTTCCTGGCGCTGTACGCATACCGCTCTGGAACCCTTCCTGGCTTTTCCCTGTGAAATGTCCAATCCTGGGCACCCCCAAGGTGAAGCCAGGCATCCCAGCGCTGTTGGGGCCGTAGCATTGCCTTATCAGCGAGGTGTTATACAAAACTTCAGTTTTAGGGGTTTCTGTTGTTGTTTTGCTTGACAGGGATTTGCCGGATAACACGTCATCTGGGGGGGGGGGGGTTCTTGTTTATTTGTACAACTTACATTTGTTTATTTCTGGAAGCTCATATGGTTGTACAGTCTCTATGCTTTTTATTATATGCACACTCTTACACCTACTCCTTTGATGCCTCTGCAGGGTAGGGCCTGTGGAGGGGCAGATCTTACCTTCCTAACAAGGAACATCAAAGGCCTAAATAACCGGTTAAAGGTAACACAAGTCATTTCCTACTTAGCACGCCACAGTGTAAAATGAGCCTTTTGGCAAGAGTCTAAGCTGCCTCCCATGAGTCACAAATATTTGCATACTCCTAGGGACACATAGATTCTTCTCTTAATATAGCTCGCACTCAATCACACTAATTCACAAAAGTATACCTTTCAAACACACAGCTAGTATTCTTGACCCGAATGGCAGGTATGTCCTTGTGGCTGGCACCTTAGCTGCTCCGATGACCCGGAGTTCAACCACAATATTCCCACACTGATGGGGAGGTTTGTGCCAGAGCTGATCATCATGGGAAGCGACTTAAAAATAGTGCAAAACCCATCACTTACTCCACAAGTTTGCAGCCCCACAGAAATCAAAGGTCTCTGCATGTATTAAGTGACTTTATAGACATCGTCACATTACACAACATCTGGCACCTGTGAGCCACATCCTCCAAATATACCTTCTATTCTGCACCCCAAGGGGTTTGGACTCTGCTTGACTATTGGTTTGCCTCACTAAATGCAACCCAGTGGGCGACCACTGATGTCCACCTCCCGCGCACCCTGCCAGATCATGCGCATTCCGGAAGGTGCTGGACATCACTTATGGAAGTGGACATAAGCATAGTTGGCACTTGCCTAACAATACTCTGAACAACACGGTCTTCCACTCTGAAATGTGAGGCTCCATCGTAGACTACTTTGCACTTAATGCTGGCTCAGTAACTTTGCAGGCTACATGGTGGAAGACCTTTAAGGCCTACATACTTGGAGTCTGTATTTCTCAACACACTTGAGTCCTGCGTGACATCTGCGCCCACCTTACTCGTATTGAGTCTGAATTGCAGGCCTTGAACCGTAAAGACTCCCAACCACATTGCAGACCCCAACTCCTCTGCCGCTATGTCTTGCTGAACGAGTACCAAGATCTGGCTGTAGGGGAGACAGTTTACCTGGGTAAATATGATACATCCTGGCGCTATAGTGAGGGGAGCATTCTATTTGCATATTAGCATGTCTTCTCTGTCCTAGCAGACGGAGTGGGTACATTCCTACTCTACAAACTCCTGAGGAGGGACAGATCTTTGACAATGAATGTATCACACATGAGCTGCTGCACTATTATATGACCATAGCAATTGATCACTGAAGCCTGAACGTGAAATAAGGATGCGTGATGATTGGGAGTGTGTCCTTCAGCAACCACTTTCTGAGAAAACTGGTATTAGTGCTGTTCACCACTACACTAGTCTCCATAAATCATAAACACAAACTCCTGCATTACAAATTCCAACACCGGGATTACATCACCCAATGGATGTGGTACTTTCGATCCTACCCGTTTCTCTCAATGCCCCAAATGCGGTGTCCTCAATGCAGACTTTTCTCACCTAACATGGACCGTGTGGCTAGTGGACCAAGATTTTTTACCTCGCTATCCACAATGAGAAGCTCCACACTCCCCCCCACCCCACTCCTGGCTCTCCTGGTATATGTTTATGATATCCCCCAAGGTGGTTAATGCTTCATTGCTATTGCTCTGCTCCTTGCCAGACGCAAATTTGCGCTACACTGGGGTAGACTTGTTCCTCTGCCTGGTTGAAGAGTATGATTTATTGCGATAAAACTAATGAATATTATGCCACATTACAATCAATTGTCTTGAATCAAGACTCTTGATGCTTAAAGATATTTAGCAACCAGTATGTGACTTGCTAATGTTGAACTCCACCAGCCAGGACTGTTGTGCCAATATCTCATCCTTGGGCTTTGTCCATCCCCTGCTGTATGTTCTCTGTACTGCCCATGACTTTTTTCAGCTGATATTATCCTGTTTTTTCTTTCCTGTACACTTGTCTTCTTTTGATTTACATTACTTAATGCTATAGTTTTCTAATGCTGTTTATTTTGTATTCTTGTCCTTATGGGAGCCCTGTTATGGTCCGTTGTTTTCAGACGAAAATGACAAATAAAGTTTAAAAAACAATGCAAATTAAGGATTAGCCACTTTTAGAACGTTTTAGGGAGAGAGCACATGCTTTTTACTACTGGTTAGCAGTGGTAAAGTGCCCAGAGTCCTAAAGCCACAAAAACAAATTTAGCAAAAAGGGTAGGAGGAAGGCAAAACATTTGGGGGTAACCTCATAGAAAGTGCCATTTCCAACAGCTTTGTTTATCTAAATCATAAAAAAATGGAATCTTTCGAGTTCTAAGGATTGGATTTTTGTCTTTTTGGTGTCAAATAATGTATTAATTTTTTCTCTGTTTTTCTAAATTGGTGTGGGGTTGTTGTTCTCTTATTTTCACTTTATTACTATTTTATTACTTTATAAATACTGTACACATTGCCTCTAAGTTAGGCCTGACTGTTTTTGTGTCAAGGTACCTGAAGGTTAAAAACAGGTTAATTTAGTGTCTTTTGTGGTTCTTCCTGACAGGGATTGTGGCTGTTGCTTGAAAAGGGCTCACACACCCTTCAATCAGCCACCCAATTTCCGTGTTTCCATTCTATAATGATGTGCATTTTGGAACTTTTCATCCTCATTTTTATTATTTTTCCCAGAGTGTATATTGCCCTAGTAGACCTGGTAGACTTCGATCAAGTGCCACAAAACCCAGATCCTGGAAACAGCACCCTCAAAATGTTTATGATTCAGAAGAATGGCCTTTTAACCCTTTGAATGGGGAAATCACATTTGTGTAGCACAATACAAAACAAATATCTTTATTGTCTGGTTACTTAAGACCTTTACAATTACATAAAACATTTGTGTGCCAACTGGTATTTTATGTTGCATTGCAAGTATAAAACCATGTTTGAAAGAGAAGTTACAATTTGAGGAGTGACGAGATTGAAATTGGCCATGCTAGTGTTTTCAGTCAACTGGGGGTGTTTTGGCAAGAATGGTTAACGTGGCAAGACACTTCAGTTTATAAAAGTAGGTTATAGTGTGGTATGAGTGGGGCTGTCCCACAAGGATTGGATAAGCTTCACATAGGGTGAAATCAAATGATAACTCGACTTGCCACGATGCCCTCGCTGGTGGCCTTGCATGAACTGTGTGATTCCATGAGGCTGGGTTAGACACCCCAACAACTCTGATCCGGATGTGGCCCCTAGTTAAATAGAACATTGTGCACTTTTGAGAAATTCCAATGATACAGTAAATTCCCAGTTGTTACTAAAGTGCCATTTTTTCTTGGCTGAATTTCAGTGTGATCGTGGTTTTAGTTTTCTTTCTGCCTCTCTCAGTCCTCTCGCTTTCCTCCCACTATATTTGTAGCTGTTTGTTGACTACTTGAAGGAACTTTGTTGCCCTGCAGGCAAGATGAAGCAACTGGGTCTTCAAAAGTGTCATCGCAGCTGGTCGACAGGAACTTATCTGTACGAGGGCTGATAGTAGTAGGTGCAGTCTCAACGGACTGACCACAGAGCAGGTACACAAGAGATGTAATACAGTTTCTTCAGAAATGCCGCATACCCGGCAATAGGGGCTAGACCAGGTTTGTTTCCATGGAGGAACCTGCTCTTTAGAGGTAAAACCTCCCAAACTGATAATGAGGAGTGAATACTGTAATGAAGGGGATATGTGACTTGTAAAGTAGAGTTGGTGACCCCAGCTCTCATATGTTTGCAAGGCCATCCATCTGTTATTTTTTCCATGCCATCTCAGCTTTATCGAGGGACCAGGCCTGTAGTTTGGCTGCTTTGTTGGCAATTTTTATATAAAGGCAGAGAATCTGATGTTAAGGTTCCATACATCATTCAAATCAAGAGAGATTAGCACCTGTTGGAGCACCATTGGCCAGTCATTCTAGTTTTTGGCTGGCTCATTCTTTCTGTCCAGCGTAGGGCGGCCAGTAAGTTGGACTGTGCTGTCCTCAGTCTCCAGGAAACTTTGATGAGTGTGGTCGTCCTAACCGGAGGTTGGTGGAATAAGCCGAATTCCAATTGCACCTGTGCCTGAGAAATGAATCGTGGGAGACGGAAAATACCTTTGAACAGAGTAAATTGCTGTTGATTCCATATGGTCAGCATCCTTTCCCTTTAGGAGTTCTGAGCAGTAAGTGAGTGTGGGAAAAATCTTGGCTGTGATTACTTCTAAAAGGTCGGTGTGGAATAGGACCTGAGCTCTGTTTGTAGTGTGTTAAGTGCAAATCGCAGTATTTTCACCTGGGCCCGTCTGTGGAGTAGGTGATCTTTGCATTTTAATATATGGTGCAGGACTACCCCAACATATTTATATGATCCAACCAGACCAAATTTTTTCCCTGTTGGCGTCCACTGAAATTTTGTGTTATGAAGGTATCCCTTAGCAGAAAAACAAATCATCTTTGTTTGTTATGGTTTAACTTCAAACCAAGCACACCTGTGTATTCGTGTAATTTGTGTATCAGGCACTAAAGGCCGATTGGTGTCTGGCAGCATATGACTATGTCATCCGTGTAATGTAAGCACCTGTACCTCACTGGACAATTTACTTGCTTAGGCGGATTGCGTTCAGCTTCAGACAGCCATTCATATAGGTCCGCTGTGTAGATATTGAATAAGCTAGGGGCGAGAACACACCCTTGTTTTAGGTATGTGTACATTGGTATCCTCCCTGTTGTCCTATTGATTTGGCCAAGTTTGACTCTGACCCATGTTTCTGAGTAAAGGTTGACTATGGCCTTGAGTAGCTTGGAAAGAATACCCCATTAAATAATCTTTGACGTCTGGCGCTCTCTTGGAACCATGTCAATAGCCGCTTTAAAATCAGCAAAGCCGGTATACAATTTGGTGGCTTTGTGAAAAGCTTTTTTGACAAGGAGGGTAAGGGCCAAAAGGTTGCTCATTGTGCTAGTGTCGGATCTGAAGCCAGTTTGTGTGGTTAGAGTGATGTTCATATCCATAGCTCACGCCTCAAGGTCTAAAAGAAAGTTGGAAGCATACAGTTTGGCTTTGGCATCAATGAGCGCAATCAGTCAGTAGTTCGTGGGGTCTGATCTGCTGCCTGCTTTGAAGATTGGATGGAGGATACTGCCTCTCCATGATGTGGGTATGCAGTTAGTTCTAAATATGTGGTTGAACAATAGGGTACAATAACAGGCACAGAAGGGTTGGTCAATATTAAATACAGCATTAGGGGGGCCATTTTGGCCAGGAACCCTGTCTACTCTCCAGATTAGTAGTTTGTTCAGCCATTGTCTCTCAGGCTGGTTGTCTGGAGGCGTGTTTGTCTGAGTTAATCGACCGTGGGAGTATTCAAAAGTTAGTGCTTGTAGTTGGTAGATTCCAGGTGTGTTGTCCGGTCTGCCTCTGAGATGTTTGCGCTGTGATATCAGAAGCTGCCATTGGCAAAAATGTTGATTTCTTCTCAGAAATGTTTGTTGTTCTTTGTTTTGCTTGTGTGCAAGAGCTTTGTCCAGATGCTTAATTGTGTTTTTTTTTACTGACCAGATTGACTTTTTGGAGAGGCACCTTAGGATTTTGATGTGTTTTTCACTGAATGGGCTGTGAATCGAGACTTGTTTCCGGAGTTTTCTTTTCCACATTTGAGTAGCACAAATTCACATAAGGCATTAAGGCAACCACATAATTTAGCCTCTATATGCAATGCACTTTAATATGTGCCAACCCTTATTGTTATACTTGGAAACCACCTCCAGTGTCAGCTTGTAGCCGTTAAAACAAGCCTTCTACATGGTATATTGTTATATCAGTGAAGGGTGCAAGTATGAGCATATAATTGCCAACCTCAGAGGATTTGGGAAGGACAGATTACTATAACAAATGACAGATGAACCTTTATTGCTCTTTATTCAGCATATATGTTTTGACACTTCTGTTCTACTGAGTATGGTACATTTGCAGGATCAGTCGTAAGCAAAGAGGATTCGGAAACTCTGCCTCAAAGAATTCCAACAAAAGCACTCAATTGGTGATAATATTAGATGTATCTAGTTATTCTAAAAAATATGAGAGCATTAGAATGTTGAGCGCTCCATTAAAGACAATGGAGTGCTTAGGGCTTCTAATGGCTGGTAAATGCCCGGAAATTAAAAATTCCAATGTTTGTTCACAGCTCTTATTCTTGGGCTCTGTGACGCCTTTGTTTTACAAATTACAACAATTCTGCCCTATGGGGGCAGAATGTTCTAATAGCCTTAGAGGCCTCCGTAGCGGGCTCTACCAGCCATTAAAGGCCCGCTCCCTTGTTAAAGACCATCCCCTTCGGCACGGACCTTTAACGCAGGAGCGGGTATTTAATGACTAGTAGAGCCTGCTACATCCGTTTATAAGGCTATATTACAGTATTATTGGAACTAGCAACAATAGCTCCAATAATTACTAAAATTGTATGGTCATGGCATAAAATGCCTAAAGAAACAGTATGCAATCCAAGTTAAAGGAGCATAAATCATTGGATTGAGAAACAGGGTGATCTGCACGACAAGACCACTGTGTGTTCAGTGCCGGTAAAACATGCTTCCATCAAAAACTGTCCCCTTGTAGTAAGTGTTCTAAAAATGGGCTCAAAAGTGGTCTCCTAAATAGTGTTGATAGAAAATGTGCCTTCTAAAATGTAGCTACTTGCCAATAAATTCAAGACTTCTCATAGAAGCTTGAACAATACGAACAATTCATGTAGACTAAACAAAATTGTGACGCATTTAATATATAAGATTCTATTAGCAACAGGAACAGGAAACTAGATCTTACTCAAAAATAAAAACATTTTCTCTTTCTTTCTTTCTGTACTCTTACATATTTAAATACAAACTCACTATGATTTTCTGTGTTGCATTCATGACAGTCATATGCTCTTTCCACCAGAAGTAAAATAACAACTTTAAAATATTTTGCATCGATTCAATTCTTTGCGCAATATTTTCTTGAACATACTCCATGCTGGAAGGAAGCATCATAAAACAAAAAATATGAGAACATTTTCACTTTTGCTAACATATTCTGCAGACTTCATCCATGTCATGTTACGTCTTGTTATCTATGGAAAGATACAACAGACCCGCAAGCCAGGAAACATTAATGTAATTCACAATATTTTCTATTACCAGAGAAAGAAAAGAGGGCACATTTATTTGTCTTGCACGGTTTAAGGCCCACAGTGTTAACAACTACTAAATTAAATTGTTTACATTTATAATTTTTATTCGTGTCCTCATGCATACATCCACTGGCTAACATATTTCAGCAGTAAAAGACATCATTCACATGTACACAACTGGTAAAATCCACAAGATATCCCTTCTTGGTGTGTCCACATAAAGGAAAAGGTGAAGGAAAGCTCATACCTGAATAGGAACATTGATTCTAGTTGGCCTCCATTACAATAGTTTGGGATAAACGAGGGGGAACATGGCGGCCAGCTTGAGTCGGAAGCCTTTTTACCCATATATGAAGCTGTAAACAGGAAACAGTGATTGTTTGTTTATTGAAGTAATTTGCTGACCAGTGGTGGGGGCGGCGCAGGAGGAGGAAGATGTCAACGGGCTAAGAGTCAAGTATAGGAGGGAAAAGATTTTACAATATCTGAAAGATGCCCCGGCACAGATTTGTAATATTGCTGGAAACGCATTTAACGGACATAGAAATGAGAAGCCTTTTTTAAATCTAAAAACTAGTTTCAAAATGTTATCTGTACCACCCAACAGTTAATTATTAAAGGAGTGGCAATCCTGTTCAAAAGGAGTCCATACATCACAGTAGAAGACAGTAAAGTAGACAGGCAGGAAGGTGGGTTATAGTGAGAATTAGGTTTTTCCATTATAAATTCACTTTGGTTGGGTATTATGGACCTAATATAGATGATCCCAGTTCTCTTAGAGGATTACTCATGGAGTTATTAAGCTTTCCTGACCCTATAATCTTAGTAGGGGATTCCAATGTAGTGTTGGATCTTGATTTGGACCGCTGATCAAAGAGGAGAGCTATTTTGAATAGTAAGATGCGGTCCTTATTAAAGTCTCCTATGAAACAGCTAAGCTGGTTAGATATTTGGAGAGATAAAATGTGTACTAAAAGGGGTTTACTTTTCATAATAAGAAGTATGGCCATCAATCAAGATTAGATTTTTTTCTAATACATCAAGATGTGAAAAGATGGGTGAATGATGTAAAGCACCTAGGTGCACATTTATCAGACCACTTATATATATATATATATATATATATATATATATATATATATATATATATATATATATATATATATATATATATATATATAAACAATAACTTATATATATATATATAAATATAAATATAAATATATATATATATATATAAACAATAACCTTAGTTTTGGATCTGCCAGCTAAGTTACTACAAAGGAGGTGGACAATGGATCGTGTTATATTACTAGATGAGTCAGTGGTTAAGAAGTTGAGTATTGAGACTCCGGAGTACTTTGTGACTAATCTTGATAGTGCCCCATTGGGGGTTGTATGGGACTCCAATGAAGCCTTTTTAACACCTTTCCTGCTAAGGCAATTCCCGCTGGGTGCTGAAAGTCCTAAAAGCTTATTGTTCATGACAAGGTCAGCTCGTCATAAGCACAGGTCCAGTAAACTGCATGACGAGCTGACCTTGTCATTAGCACAGAAGGGGTTAAGGGAGTATATAATATCTTTACAGATATTCAAACAGAAGAAGTATAGAGATGAAGTAGGGGAAATAGAATGGAACATCCAGCGGCCGGAACAACAGTTATTAGTTTCATGGGTCAAACAGGAATCAGGACTTATACAAACATGCCTCCAGACTCTTAGGTTGGAACTAGCCAGGGGATTGAAGAGAGATTAAGAAAAAGGTGGCAAGTGAGCAAACTTGCACACTTTGAATATGGGGAGGGGTGTGGACAACTCCTAGCCTGGAAAACTAAAAATGACAAGGCAAAAAGGTTTATAAAAGAGCTTAAAAACGAGTTATTAGGAAACAACCGTATGACTAGCGAATAATTAGAAAAGGCCTTCCATAACCATTTTGAAAAGGTATATCAGGAGTGATTATGAAGAGGATATAGAGGCCTGGTTGGGTCAGGACGTTCCGAGTAAAATCAATGAAAGAGAGGCTGATAACCCTAATACTCCCATTATAGCGAGTGAGATTAGGCAGGCCATAATGGGTGGTAAGTACGGGAAAGCGGCAGGTCCAGATGAGATACCGGCTGAGTTTTTTAAGTGCTTGAGCGAAGTTCTTATACCAATAATGAAGAAACTGTTTTCTTCATTATTGGTTCTTAGGACACCCCCGCGCCGCACGGCCACCAGCTGCTGCGTGTGCCCCCGCCTGCCGCTGCTCTCAGCCTTGCTGAGCCCTCCTGCTGACCACGCCCCCCGCCGTCGCTCGTTGTTGTCTCCCGCATTTACTGGTCTGATTGTAGTTTAATTGTATTTTTGTACCTATTTTGTAACTATTGCCTGTGTTTTTGTCCCCCCCTGTGCAGTCTCCCCTGCAGTGACCCCTGCGCCCACCCACCCCGCTTCCCACCGCCGTGAGTGCTGACACGCCCCCTTTCCTTCTGTGCCCTCCCCGCTCCCGCCTCCCAGCTGCTCCTCCTCCCTCGCACTTGGCCATAAATTGCGACCGTGCGGCACAGGTGAGTGTGACCTATTCTTAGGACACCCCTGCGCCGCACGGCCACCAGCTGCTGCGTGTGCCCCCCTCCTGCCGCTGCTCTCAGCCTCGCTGAGCCCTCCTGCTGACCACGCCCCCGCCGTCGCTCGTTGTTGTCTCCCGCATTTACTGGTCTGATTGTAGTTTAATTGTATTTTTGTACCTATTTTGTACCTATTGCCTGTGTTTTTGTCCCCCACTGTGCAGTCTCCCCTGCAGTGACCCCTGCGCCCACCCGCCCCGCTCCCCGCTTCCCGCCGTCGTGAGTGCAGACACGCCCCCTTTCCTTCTGTGCCCACCCCGCTCCCGCCTCCCAGCTGCTCCTCCTCCCTCGCACTTGGCCATAAATGGCGACCGTGCGGCACAGGTGAGTGTGACCTATTCTTAGGACACCCCCGCGCCGCATGGCCACCAGCTGCTGCGTGTGCCCCCCGCCTGCCGCTGCTCTCAGCCTCGCTGAGCCCTCCTGCTGACCACGCCCCCCGCCGTCGCTCGTTGTTGTCTCCCGCATTTACTGGTCTGATTGTAGTTTAATTGTATTTTTGTACCTATTTTGTACCTATTGCCTGTGTTTTTGTCCCCACCTGTGCAGTCTCCCCTGCAGTGCCACCTGCGCCCACCCGCCCCGCTCCCAGCTTCCCGCCGCCGTGCTGCTCCTCCTTCCTCGCACTTGGCCATAAATGGCGACCGTGCGCACGCGCAGCGTTGACGTGCAGCGGGCGCGCCGATTGTGCGCCAAAGGCGCGCCAAAGGTAAGCCCGTCTGCGCCCGTCCGCGCCTGGACCGCGCCCAGTGCCAGGACCCCTGCCCCCACCACCGAGGCAAGACTCCACGACATACCTACGACGCCGCCACTCTCAACACACTCAATGCCGGCCGGAACCCTGCCTGCTACCAAGCCACCCCGAGACGCACCAACGGACCCTTCGCCTGCAAAGCCTGCCGCTTCACCTGCTACCGAACCTGCACCGCCCCCTGCCGACTCCAACACTAACAGCAACCACCTGAAATGCATCCTGCTGAACACCCGCTCCGTCCACAGGCACGCCGTGGAACTCTGGGACCTGCTCGACGCCACTGCACCGGACATCGCCTTCCTCACGGAAACCTGGATGAACGCCTCCTCAGCACCCGACATCGCCACAGCCATCCCGGACGGATACAAGATCACCCGTAAGGACCGCGTCAACCAGACGGGAGGAAGCATCGCCATCGTACACAAGAACACCATCCGCATCTCGACTAACTCCGACAAAACCTTCTCCGCCGCCGAGCAACTGCACTTCCAGATACACACCGACCCCAAGACCACCCTCCGAGGCACCCTCATCTACAGACCAACGCAGACATCGCAGACTTCATCAGCCCGCACGCCCTTCCCTCCGCCGACTACATCCTCCTAAGGGACCTCAACTTCCACCTGGAGAACAACAACGACTGAAACACCACCGCCCTGCTGGACAACCTCGCCAACCTCGGACTCGGAGCAACTGGTGGACACCCCCACCCACTACGCCGGACACACACTTGACCCCGTCTTCTCATCCAGCAAGCACGTCTCCTTCAGCCACGCCACCGGACTCCACTGGACAGATCACAGCTGCGTCCACTTCAGCTTCAGTAGAACTACGACCCACCACCTACCGCAACGGGTCCCCCGCCGCAGCTGGAGCAAGATCACCGCCGAGCAGCTCACCGCCTCCCTCAGCCAGAACACTCCCACCAACACAACGGACCCCAACGTAGCAGCCAGCAACCTCACCAAGTGGCTGACCGCCTGCACCCACGACCTCGCACCACTAAAGAACCCTCCCAGCAGACCCGGCAACAAGAAAACCCCCTGGTTCACCAATGAACTCAAGGAATCCAAGAAGAACTGCCGCACCCTTGAGAAAGCCTGGCGGCTTGACCACACCACAGACAACTGGACCGCCCTCAAGCATGCCACCCACGAACACCATCAACTGATCCGCGCCACCAAGAAGACGGCACTCAAAGAACGACTGGACACCAACGCCCACGACAGTAAGGAACTCTTCAGCATCGTCAAAGAGTTCTCCAACCCCAGCGCCGGAACCAACGACATCACTCCCACGCAAGACCTCTGCGACTCCCTATCCTCGTTCTTCCACCGCAAGATCGCCAACATACACAACAGCTTCGACTCACAGACCACGCACCCTACCACCGAACCAACGCCCGCCACCTCCACCCTCTGCAACTGGACCCCGATCAGCACCGAAGACACCACCCGCACGATGAACTCCATCCACTCAGGATCACCAACCGACCCGTGCCCACACCACGTCTTCAACAAAGCCGCCGCCACCATCGCACCCCACCTCCGAGATACCATCAACTCCTCCTTCCACACCGCCACCTTCCCGGAGAGCTGGAAGCACGCCGAGCTGACCGCCCTCCTGAAGAAACCAACAGCGGACCCCACCGACCTCAGGAACTACCGTCCCATCTCGCTCCTTCCTTTTCAGGCCAAAGTCATTGAGAAGACCGTCAACAAACAGCTTGCCGCCTTCCTCGAGACCAACGGATCCCTCGACCACTCGCAGTCCGGATTTCGGGCCAACCACAGCACCGATATCCTGATCGCAGCCACCGACGACATCAGAACCCTGATCGACAACGGGGAAACAGCGGCCCTCATCCTCCTGGACCTCTCCGCAGCATTCGACACGGTCTGCCACCGAACCCTAGTGAAGCGCCTCAGCAACATCGGAATCCAAGAGAAAGCACTGGAGTGGATCATCTCGTTCCTCACCGGAAGAACCCAGAGAGTCCGCCTTCCTCCGTTCAGATCCGAGGCCACTGAAGTCATCTGCGGCGTACCACAAGGATCTTCTCTCAGCCCGACCCTTTTCAACGTCTACATGAGCCCCCTCGCAGCCATCGCACGCCAACACCACCTCAACATCATCTCCTACGCCGACGACACCCAACTGATCCTCTCCCTCACCAACGATCCCACCACCGCCAGAGCCAACCTACACGAAGGGATGAAAGACGTCGCCGACTGGATGAGGAACAGCCGCCTTAAACTGAACTCAGACAAGACGGAAGTCCTCATCCTGGGTTCATCACCCTCAGCCTGGGATGACTCCTGGTGGCCCCCGGCCCTGGGCACCGCCCCCAAACCAACAGACCACGCACGCAACCTGGGCTTCATCCTGGCCTCCTCCCTGTCTATGAGCAGACAAGTCAACGCCGTTTCTTCCTCGTGCTTCAACACCATGCGCATGCTCCGCAAGATCTTCAGATGGAACCCCACTGAAACCAGGAAGACCGTCACCCAGGCACTCATCACCAGCCGACTGGACTACGGGAACGTCCTCTACGCCGGAACCACAGCCAAACTCCAGAGAAGACTCCAATGCATCCAAAACGCCTCCGCACGACTCATCCTGGACATCCCCCGACACAGCCACATCACCGGACACCTAAGAGAACTGCACTGGCTCCCCGTCAGCAAGAGAATGACGTTCAGACTCCTCACCCACGCACACAAGGCTCTACACGACCTGGGCCCCAAGTACCTCAACGACCGCATGACCTTCTACACGCCCACCCGCCAGCTACGATCAACCAGCCACGCCCTCACCACCGTACCACGCATCCGCAGAGCCACCGCCGGAGGAAGATCCTTCTCCTACCTGGCAGCCAAGACTTGGAACTCCCTCCCCATTCACCTTCGACGTACCCAAGACCATCTCTCCTTCAGGAGGCAACTCAAGACCTGGCTGTTCGAGCAGTGACACACCCCTCCCCCCCAGCGCCTTGAGACCCGCCCGGGTGAGTAGCGCGCTATATAAATGCCGTGATTGATTGATTGATTGATTGATTGATTGATTGATTTTCACATATATTCAAGAAAGGAAAAGACATGACAGCATCCTGGAATGAAGCTGTAGTTACACTGATCCTCAAACCGTTAAAACCACCCAATGTTTGTAACTCGTATAGGCCCATCTCGTTGCTCAGTTGTGATTATAAGATCTTTACCAAATTCTTAGCAGAATGGTTAAATGGGATGTTAGGGGGCCTTTTACACAAGGATCAAAAAGGTTTTGTCCGAGGGAGGGGGATACAGGATTTAACTTACAACCTAATTAGGGCAATATACTTAGCCACACTCCATAAAATACCCCTGGCTATTAACACCGTGGATGCCACAAAAGCCTTAGATAGGGTAAATTGGTCCTACCTTCAGAAAGTATTGAGGCTATGTTATCTCTGAGAGAATTTCTGTAGGGTTGTAGACCAGATATATCAATCCCCTATAGCTAAGGTCCTGGTGAATGGGAATTTGTCTGCCCCGTTCAAAATTTTGAGGGGAACCAGACAAGGGTGCCCCTTATCTCCTCTTCTTTTTAATTTATATGTAGAACCTTTGACGGTGACAATTAAACAAGAAGAAATAATATTCCCTTTCAGATATAGTAGTTGGAAGAAAAAGGTGGCCCTATACGCTGACGATTTAATAGTGTATACCTCACATCTGTCCTCCACGGTTCCTGGGTTGTATAACTTGACCTCTCAATTTGGCCATATTTCAGGGAATGAGGTGAACCCAACAAAAACAGAGATAATGGCCTTGAACATGAATGCACAACACGGGAATATTACAACTGAGAGGAGATATCTGAGTATTAGTTCACAAAATATCGAGAGAATCCTGGAAATAAATGTTAAAAGAGTTAGTAAAGAGATATGTAAGTCATTAGTAAACTGGTCATACTTACCTTTGACAATTATTGGAAGGGTAAACTTTATAAAAATGATCATCTTCCCGAAACTCATCTTTATATTTCAGAACATCCCCATGATTTTTATAGAAGACTGGCTCAAGAAATTACAGTCCAAGAAGAGCAGTTTTATATGGGCCTCAAAAGGCATAAGGATCTCGTGGAAAAAGTTGTGCAGGGAGAAAAATAAGGTAGGCTGTGTTTATCAGATATTGGGAAAATGCTAAAGGTGATGCTCTTAGAGGTGAAGGGAGGAAAGCTGGTTTTTGTTTATAAATTCGGAGTTCCCAGATACTTTAATAAGGTGCGTCTCAAGATTCTGCATGCCTTAGCTGTTACATGGTACAAAATTAGAAAAGAGTTCAAGATCAGCTATTATAATGTGTTAGGGCTAATATGGAATGCTCCTGGCTCCACAGAATGGACAAAAGATACAATAGTGGCACCTGTGAGGGAAGTGGGGTTGATGTGTTGGGAACAGTTAATTGAAGATGGGACAATAAATTATCCAGGTTAAAATATCTCCAAATGAAAGCTGGCATCAAGTACCTGAAGTAGACATTGGCTCTCGAAACGAGCTGGAATCCGTATTAAGGAGGAAAGTAGCAAGAAAGAAATGGATGGCAAACCTATACTGGCTTTTGATTGAACTTTCAGAGGGTGACTTCAAACTGCCGACGGAGTTGTGGGAAAAGAGCTTGCCGAGGATCCAGCTACAAGACCTATGGCAAGTATCTTGTAATATTTTGTATTCCACGGTGCAAGCTGCAAATTTAAAGAGAACCACATTTTCTATCTCCATAGAGTCTATTGGACACCTTTAAAGCTCTCTAAATTTGGGAAGAGAGTTACTCCAAGATGCCCTAAATGAACCCAAGAAAAGGTAGATGATACACATATGTTCTTAGTGGCTTCTGCATGTAAGCAAAAGGCCGACACATAGTGACTGACATATACAAATAAAAAACCAGTCCATTGCAACTAATGCTGCCACCTAAGAGGCAAGCCCTAAGCGACTGACCCGCACAATACATGCAATGCAAGTAGTCTTTATATTTTCAGGTGCAAAAAAAAAATAATGATGTAGCAAACCACACAGAAGTTGTGGTTAGTCTGAAGCTGAAACCGGCAGCACTGTTGGGTCATCATGATGACGAGAATACAACAATAAGCAATTGTAACAATGGGCTTCCATTACAGCTCTAGGACCTTCATAACTGACGCAATGCCAAGAAAGCTCTCCATAAACCGATTCACCAACTTAACCAACCACAAAGCCTCGGCTCCCACTGAAGATGGCCGCCGAGTAGGAGCTCTTCCACAGAGCTCCTGGTTGGGGATTTCCTTATCGGGTCATATCCCTGCAATAACCAGCCATCCAACTACAAAGATCACTCCTTTACTTCACCCAACATGCAATCCTTTGCATCCACGATTTTGACGCCGCTTACTGCAAAAAAATTATCTCCCGGAATCTATTGACGTTCTCTGCAAGATTGGGCCCACGAGTTTGAGGCCGCTCGATCCTTTGGAGAATAGACCCCCCTCCCGACGACTCAGCTATTCTTTTCTGGTTGCAACTGTTCCCCTTTCCCACACATCCCCGGGTCTTGTGTGGTGGCGGTCCCTTCAAGGAACGGACTTCTGGGTGAGTCGGCCCCTCCATGGTCAGAATTGACCCTCCTCCACGGTCGCTTCCCCTGGCGCCGTTGACTCCTGCCTTCAAACTACTGACTAAACCGTGGGCCTGCTTGAAACCAACCTCCCTGCCTCTTCCACGGCGATGGCCCGCGAACGGCAGGGATCGGAACTCCAGTGGCCCACAAACGGACTCGGATCTGGCTACAGACGCTTCCCAGGTTGCTGCTGACTCTTGTCTTCCAGCCGCTCACTAAGCGGGGTTCTGGACTTTACCGCAGTGGCACAGTCGGACCCGGATCGGGAGCTCACCGACTGCACTATTCGGACAATTGTTTACCAGGTACCTGACCGACCTCCAAGTCATCAGTGAGGCAGCCTACCCTCCATCTTGCTTGAGTTACGGGGCCTACTCCTCTCGTCACAGGTCACTATTACTGCTATCTGGAATGACGGTAAGGGCATCACTGTGCTCTGCTCTCTACATATTTCTGCCCCTGAGAAGTACATTGTCGAATGCTGGGCTGGCAGCGAGGGATGTTGGTCAGACATCCCTGCCCGCATTACCTGGGGCTTGGCTGTCCCTATATGTACCTTTTAATGGCAAGTACTGTCCCCTCCTGCCCCCGTTATCCTACTTTCGCTGAGAGGATCTGCGCTGCACCAGCTTTGGCTCGACTGCCTAGGTGTCCGCTGACTCCCGACCCCGATGTCCACTCTGGAGCCCTGAGGTTACTTTTAAGATCCTCCTGAAATAGCAGCGCTAGCTTTCCTCAGCCTGAGGGATTGCATCTTGCTGAAACCACATGATATCCGGTTCCATTTGCCTGCTTGCTTTGATCCGGACGGTTCAGATTGACTCCGGGATCCTTGCTCCTGCAGCCGCCAAAGGGGCCGCGTTTTTGGCGATGCTATCTGGTTCACCGACTCCTCTTGGCAGCTTGCTTCCCTGCCCTAGCCAAAGCCATCTCATGGAGCCTGAACTGGGATACCAGCCCGCTGATATGCCTCTCAGCCCAAACCCAGCTCAGTACCCGGCTGTCCGGCAGGAGATGCTACGTGAGTGCTATTCTGCAGCTTCATCCCCGCTGGCTTCTTCAAAATCGAATTAGCATTGGAGCTGCAGCACCATTTTGTGTGGCGGTGCCATTTTGCCCCGTTGTCCGTCCCTGAATGAGACCTCAGACCCGCTCACTATTGTTGCCCTACTTTCCTTCTCTCCTTTAGGGGCTGCCGCTTCTTCCATCCCGGAGCCCAGATGCCCGGTGAGGCAATAAACAATACATAGCCTCAACAATGTGGCCGGTGCCTATACCCAGGTGAGCCTGCCCTTTAAGTTTGAAATGCGATGTTTGCTCTGCAGGCTGGGCCCGACCGACGACTTTGGCTGTTTGACCTCCATTTAGAAACTTACTGCAACGTTTCAATCCAGCCCGGAGCCACCGATGCCAGATAGGACCTGTTTTCTCCATCTGTCCGTTCTGGAAATTGCTCCCTATTGCTACGTTGCCTCACTGCTCTTCTGACTGGGTCTGCCACTCTATCCAGACCAGTTCTCAGTTACCTGGAGAGGGTTGCAGCTTTAACAATGTGGCCTACAATACCCTTGTGAGCCTGCCCCTTTAAAATTGAACTGCGGCCTCTCTCGGCAATCCGACACAGAGCCTACGGATGACTTTGACTGACCCTAGGGCTGTTTTAATTTGCAGCCCTGCCTAGCTTTTTGGAGATATTCCAAAAGCTATAATTATAAGCACTGGCCATTAATCCTATTCATTTTGCTAACTCTGTAGCAACCAGTCTTATACTATGTATCTTGCAAGTTTAAAAACATGACTTATATGTAGCAGCCTATCTTATACTGTGTGTTATGCTAGCTTAAAATAATGAGTTACATGTAGCAGCCTGCCTTATATTGTGTGTTATGCAAGTTTATATGTAGCAGCCTGTCGCGTACTATGTGGTTTGATAGTTGAATACTATGTGTCATACAAGTTTAAAACCATGACTTATATGCCGCCACTTGTCTTATACTGCATGTTATGCTAACTTAAAAATAATGACTTGCATGTAGCAGCCTGTTGTATACTTTGTGTTATGCAAGTTTATAACAACAACTTTTATGTAGCAGTCGGTCTTATACTGTGTGTCATGCTAGTTTAAGATATTATTTAAATGAATCAGCCTATCTTATACTGTATGTTACGCTAGCTTAAAATAATGACACTACATGTAGAAGTCTGTCTCTTAATGTGTGCTATGCAAGTTTAAAACAACAACTTATATGTAGCAAATATTTTATATTAGGCTAGTTCAAAAAAACTTCTTACATGTAGTAGCCTGTCCTATACTGTGTATTATTCCAAGTTTAAAATAAAAACTTACTTGTTCACTTATCCCCCCAATAGCTACTCGACCCTTGCGTCTGCTCTCTACCTCACCCCCTTTAACTCCGACCTCCCTCTCTCACCGTCTCGCCCCCTGTCTCTCCACCTTCAACTCAGCGACCTAACATGCCCCACCTTAATCACATCCTCACCCCCGAGACTCAACCCTAATCAGACATGGCCCCAACTCATGGTCCATTACTTACCCTCCTAATCTCTCAAAAATATTAAGAAAAATTTTAAACATAAATTGCTAATTTGGCATCCTGAAACACTCATTGTAGACAACTATCTCAGCCTTTCCTTCCAGATAAAAAACAACTACATCTTTTACTCCAAACACCCCTCCAAATGGAAGAGCATCTTCACTCAACACCTCCCAATATCTAAATCTATCAAAATTCCTTATGGATTCAAACTATCCACTTCCCTGTCCCCAATCTTTCGCGCAGAAATTGACATCTCCATAGTTAAAACTTTTAACATTCTCATACATCCTCCGAACACCACCTCTCCATCTTTGAGCAGCACTTCCAGACTCTGTCCTTTCATCTATCCAAACCCTTGTCTAACTCCCCTACTACTCAACCCCTCAACACCCTTTGGCACTCTCCATCTCCCCCGGCTTAAATCCTCCCTCCCCCAACGTCTCTACAGATAATGCTGTACCCCAACTCTCTTCATCGAGTCACACAGTCTCTCCTGAGAACCTCCCCCTAGCCCCCAAACTACATCATCTGTCTCCCTAACTTTTGCGCTCTCCAATGACTTTACCCCTCCAACCCCTAATGTTTCCCCAAACCAAACTCCTGCTGCTGTTTCCCCCTCCCTCGAACTCGCTAATTATCCTCATCTGACCCAGACCCCTTTCTTACCCTCTATGAACTGTAGTCCTCCCCCTACACCCGCTGTCGCCTACTCCCTCCCTCATCGCAGCTTAGCACCTTCTCAAGCCTCTCCTCCGAACTCTATGAATGTTCTGACCTTCCCATCAGACATCCATACTTCTTACAACTCAGACTCTCCTCCTATCCCCCTTCCTGAACTGTCTCCATCACCTCCTACCAGGTCTTCTCCGACCAATACAGAAGCCTTCCTTCCCCCCACCCCTTCCCTAACTGCGCTCTACCACACCTTTTTAATTCAGACTCTGTCCAACATTGAACGCAATCTCACAACCTTGACGACTGAACTCACACGGCTGAGAGATGTCAACTCCCTCTACTCCAAATGCCCATCTAACCGCTTTTACTCCGTCGAACCTGGCCCTCTACACTTATCGAATCCTAAACTGTGGAACACTACTCCCCTTGGCTGCTGTTCTCTTAGGCCCCACGGCACATCTCACCACTTCCGACCTTCATACCCTCTGCAACACCTTCCCTCCTAACTCCTCTAGTAACATTCCTCCCTCTCCTCACTCCAAAATCTCTATTATTTTGGGGACCATTAGATTCCCCCCTCTCATGTCTCCCCCAGTCCCCCTCTCCAATGCACCACCATTCATCAACATTTTCCCCCACAGACTTCCCTAAACCCCTCTCCTGCCTGCTCCATAGCTCCAACATTCCTGTTATGGTAGGGACCAACAGATCCCACCCTTCCCATCTCCCCCACCCCAACGTACTACCATCCATTCATGCCCTCCCCCCAAAGACTGTACTAAACCCCTCGCCTGCATGCTAGTGAACTGCCATTCGGCTCTCAGGCATGCAACTGAAAATTCAGAAACCATTCTTAGCAAAAACATTGACATAGCCTTCCTTGTGGAAACCTGGCTCAATTACTACTCTACTTCCAGTGTTGATTTACTTTTCCCCCCTGGTTACTCTATCATCAGAAAAGACAGGACTGAGAGAATAAGGGGTGGACAAGCGATTATTTTTAAAAATGAACTCCAACTTTCCCTCGCCAAAAATCCCGACCGCAATACCTTTGAATACCTTGAAACCAAACTTAAGTCTCAAGGTTTTCTCCCGATTCGACTGCACAATATCTATCACCCACCTGGCGACCCACTCCCCATCGCCGAGGAACTATTCGAACTTCTCAACCAATCCTCTCTCTCTAACACCAAAAATCTCTTCCTTGGAGATTTTAATCTCCACTGGAACTTGACTGATGACTCCTCAGTCCACCTCCTCACCAATCTTCTTGAGATCAATGAACTCAAACAACTCTGCCACTCTCCCACCCACTCCAAAGGAACCCCACTTGACCTCATCATTACTTGCAACGACTTGGCTTCCCTCTCTGATATCATACCCATCGACTGGTCTGATCATCACCTCATCCTGTTCTCTATCGCAAACACTGTCCCATTCCCCCTCACCAACAACATTAAAGTTCAAAATGGACCAGAAATCTTGATCACATACCCCCTGGTGAACTTGAATCTAAACTCCACACCCAACTTCTGCTCACCCCTCTCTCCCATAATGCTAATGAACTTACTGACCATTTTGACAAAACCGTCATCGATGTCCTAGAGCGAATTGCCCCGCCCAAACTTAAAACCCTAAGAAACATTCCATCTAAATCATGGTACAATTCCAACCTCAATGACGAAAGGCGTGCTCTTACACTCGCTGAGAGAACATGGAGACAACACCCTTCCCCCGCCCATCTTGCTCTCCTCAGATCCGCCAGAGCCACATATAAGAAACACATTTTCTAGGACAAGACCTCCTTCTTCCGTACCCAACTCGATTGAGCGAAAAATCGACCCAGAGAGCTATTCAGCATAGTTCGAAACCAAACCTCCTCAGCGTCTCCAACCCTGACAGCCACAACTGACAAATGTGAAGAAATTGCTAACTTCTTTGCCGAAAAAATAGCCATTATAGACCAATCCTTCCTAGCATATCCACCACATCCCCTATCTATAGATGTCTCTACTTCTCAACCTCCCTCCCTATCAACTGCCCCCTCCTTCCTCCCTCCTGCCGCTATCCCTCCGGACTCCAGCCTCTCTAACCCTCAGCCTAAAAACAACGCCTCCTGGCTCAATTTCCACCATGTTAAGGAAATCAAAGTCTCTAACATCATCTCCAAACTTAAACTTTCCTCACACCCCAAAGACCCTCTTCCCAGCTCAAGCACATCATTGCTCCCTCCCTCCAACTCGGACAAATCACTCCCATTTTTAAAAATTCCACTGCTGACCCTAATGACCTAAATAATCTCTTCCCCATCTCCAACCTCCCCCTCCTTTCTAAGGCTCTTGAAAAATGTGCCCTTCATCAACTGGACAAACACATTGTCTCCTTTAACCTACTTAACTCCTTACAATTCGGAATCCGAAAAGGCTGCAATACAGAAACTGCCATACTAAGTATTGTTGATGACATCCATCACTCCCTTGACAACGGCGAGACCTGACTACTCATTCTCCTTTACTTCTCTGCAGCATTTGATACGGTTAACCACCCTGCCTTACTTAATGCACTCAAAGTGAGATTTGGTTCTCCTCCTCCTTCCTACACTACAGAACTCAATAATCAAAATCTACAATTCCCTCTCTAACCCCACACCCATCTCCCTAGGTATCCCTCAGGGTTCTATCCTCTCCCCCTCGCTTTTCATCCTCTTTATGGAGCCCCTTATCCTCATTCTAAAACAAGCCGATATCAACTACCACCTATATGCTGATGACACCCAATTTTACTATAAAATCAAATCCCACTCTGATGTTCTACACCTTAATACAACCCTGTCTAAAATCCAATCCTGGTTCCACTGTAACCATCTCAAACATAACCCTTAAAAAACGGAAATCATTCTCATCTCTCCAAAAAACAACCCTCTTCCTATCCAAATATGGATCTCTGACCTTAATGCCCTCAACTGTCAGCTCACCTTATGTAGTTCAGTAAAATCACTTGGCATCACCCTTGACAAAAGCCTAACACTCCAGACCCACTTAAATAATTCGACCAAAGGAGCGCTCATCACCCTACGCCATCTCGAGAAAATCAAACCCTTCATCCCAGTTGACGACTTTAAATCGGTCGTCCAATCACTGGTCCTCTTAAAAATTGATTATGGTAACGCCCATTTCTCCAGAGCCCCAATAGTTCACCTAGCCCCACTCAAATCTGTGCTAAACCTAGCGGCCAGGCTGATCACTGACTTCAAACGGTTCAACCACATCTCCCCAGCCCTTAAGGCCCTTAAATAGCTGCCCATTGAAGGCAGATCCACCTATAAGATGGCATGCATTACGCACAAAGCCTTTCACCAAAAAGCCCCACTTTATCTTACTGATAAACTCAACAAAGCAGGATGTGCCCAACCGTTGAGAAGCACCAACGCCCTTCTCTTCATCCCACCTCTGACAAAAAGAAAAACACTCAGTCTCGCTCTTTCTCTGGAAATGCCCCCAGCATATGGAATGTCCTCCCCAAAGACCTGCGCTGCAAACCCTCCTACATCAGGTTCAAAAAAGACCTCAAACTGCTCTTGCTCAAGAAATATTGGGGTCCATAGTCCTTTCTTTGCCCTACTTTCCCCTCCCCTCCTCCTTTTCCTCTCCTTTTCCCTACCTGCCTTACCTCCTAGACCTCCTCCATCTCAGGATACAATATACTACTCGACCAGCTGTACCCATTTATTTCTGTTTCTTATCCCTCTCGCGGCGTCATTTTGTTTATTTGTATTTTGCTACTTGTTCTCCTCAATTGAACCTATGTTATCCCCATGAACTGAACAATTGCAAAAAGCCTGTATGCCGTAATATCTTCAGTCATGTAAAGCGCTCTGATACCCCCGGGTCCAGCCAGCGCTATATAAAACCTTTAAAATAAATAAATAACTTACCAATGATGCGGATGGAGGCCAGTAAGGAGGGATCATTAGTGTGTGCAGACCCCTCTTCCTTCCCCAATGGAAATGATGCTTTCTACAAGCAGTGCCTGTATCAGCCTGACCCACATAACGACTGACACGATATAGCTGACCTGACCTAAAGCCTCTCTTGGCATTTCTATGTTGTTCATGCCATGAACTCTGATATAGAAAAGCAAAAGCAGTCACTAGCCAGTACTAAAACAACTAACTAACCGCTTCTCTCATCCTGTTCACAGTTCATCTTCTTTTCGAACAGCTGACATTTATAAATCTCAAAACATAACCTGCATCGTGGCTTCGTCCTAACACCCCATAAAATACTGCAATCAACGCACAACATGGATGACACTGTTGTGGATACAATTTTGACATATTGAGTTAAATTATTAGGTGTTCTCTTATAAATTAAAACTCCAATTAATCAAAGCAATTTAACAACAGTCAATCACAGTAAAGCCATCATCTGAAAACAAACATACGGTTGAATTTATATAGCATGACATATTCTCTGATGTTTCTTTTTCCCTTGAAAAACACATATCGTCTGGTGGAGAACAATTTACCCAGGCCTTAACTCCTATTGATTTAATGTGTTCACGCAGTGCTCTAATTTACTGGGCTGCAGCTGAAATACTAAACCTGTAATAACACTATAGAGTTATTAACAAGGCGATAAAGCGCAGAAAAAGAGAATCTAGCTCTTGAAACAGAGCACAGCTAAAAGCTAGTCTTAAATAACAGATCTAAATTATCTTTTGGGGGTATTTTCATGACCCGTATTATCATCCCGCGTTGCAAATCCATTGGTATAACTTTTCAAAAATGCTATTGGAAATTAATTTCGTATGAAGGAAAATACGGACCTGTGTAATCCAAAGAACACAAAAATAGTGCTAAATTAGCCTTCGCATTAGAAAAGCTAGCCAGGAACATTAAGCCTCTCTGTTCATCTGAGTGAGATTGGTTAACCATAATTATAGTGCAAACGATCAGAGGCTCGAGCATGCTACACAATGAGACATAAATAATTACTTTCCCTGAGCGACTTCTGTTTCCAGCTTCAGGCTTCTTTGGATTAATAAAGGTTTCGTTTTACACTTTCTGAAAGAAATGTCAGTGCAGTGTAACACAGACAGCACTGTATCCATCTGGCGCTGGTAGGCACCGTCAGACGAGTTACACAATACATTTCAGCTTAATAGGCTGGACATGAAGTGGGCATCTTTCTTTGTTTTCTCCTGCCTTGTGTCTCTGTCTTTTCATCTCTCTTGCTCCCTCCCCGTGCTTTCTTATTTCATGCACCTTCTGCTCATTTTAAATCATAGTTTCAAATTGACAGAGAATTGTTGCATTACATATATGGGTTTCTAAGCACCAAAAAATCTTCCCAACGGAATGTGGTTATTTGTTTACAATACCGATTTACATGTTTTCTTTCCACTTTTTGATTAAAAATTGTAGTGATTTCTAAAATGAATCTGTGCATTTAAAGGAGTATGGCTATAATTATAGTAGGTGCACCTTTCCCGAATAACGTTTGCTGTTTCACAATGGTTTTACTTTTTTGTATTTACATTGATACTAGAACCACAAATGGGTGGTGTTCAGCAATTGCTCAGAGTCGAGGACTGGTAAGTACAATTTTTTTGCTTCTACGAAGAGTATTTTTTTCTGTTCTAGAGTGCAACAACAATTGCATAAAGATGCTAAATAACACCTCATTACACCAATTCAATGTCACTTTGCGAACAGCATGTGGCTTTTAGTATCCTCCCTGCAACCTATGAACTCCACCCCCATCTTCAATCACAATGAATGCTTCCTCTTGAGAACAGAAATGTGTGCCTTCCATTGAACATCCACGAAGAAGCCTGAAATCCTCTCACATCTGAGTGCCATGGACATGGTTAAATCACTCCGTGTCTGATTCACACAGGTGAACTTGCAGTTTTGTGTAAGCTTACGATTGTTTGCTATGCCGTCCTATCTTTTTATGTGCGGAGACTTTACACTCGTAAAGATATTACTCGTAAGTCCCTGTTAATAGCAAACCATTGTAAACACCCGAAAGTGTAAGTTTACCTTTGTGAATCAGGCACCATATTTCTAACACCTAGGTTTTATCTACAAGCTATGCAGAGCAAACATAATTCCTAGTTTCATGCATTAATTTCCACTTGCATAATTAGATGTTTGCGACATGTGATTTTTCTTCATGTGGAATTTACCATGTGGTAAAATTGCATGCAAAAGTTGCAAGTATATATACATGCATGGATAAATGTTTACAAACTCTGGTTTTTCATTTTTGCTGCAAATTAAAGTTTTTTCAATTTTATTTGTTATATTATAGGTAAATAAACCCATAAGCCTACACTCATCACCTTACTCATTATTGATGTACTAATCTGCTTATATATGGATATAATGTTAAGGTCACACACATATATATGTAGGTATATACTATTTTTTATTTATGTTTTAATTTTGTTATAGTTATTTGTTTTCCATTCCTCTAGTAAGTATAGAACATATATAGAGAGACACGTACCCAAATTATTTTGTGTTTGTATTCCTATTAAATAATTAGTATTATCTGTTTTGTGTAGCTTAACTCATTTGATTTTTGTATTTATGGTTTATTTGTTTAAGTAATACGTGTGTTGCAGAGTTAACATTTCCATATACTTGCAGTGTAACCATGTTTACATGATGCAATATGATTGATCATAATAAATAGTGACCATTAAGTATGTATCCAAATACTTATGTGTTATTTATATAATGACCAATATGAAAGAAACAAGGACCCCCTGGGTAGTGTCTCCAACAGACTCCTAGGCCAGGGTAGACAAATGTATGCAAAAAAATTCCTAGGCAGTCTTAACAATAGATAAACAAGTAACTAGACCCAAATGCAAAAGGAACAGTCAGAATAAAGAATAAAATTATTTGTAAAAGACAAACATGTTTTTAATACACATAGTAAAAATCATATAGATAACTGAAAATAATCAGACTATATGACAATTCAATATAAAAATGTATGCAACTAATACATATAATACCACAATTTACAACACTTTATATAAAAAGACACCATCAATTACTAAAAGGTGTCCACGAACAGGGTGAAGATAAAGTACTCGACGAGCGTTTCGGCAAAAACGCCTTCTTCAAGAGCCACAAGTTACAATCTGAAATTACATATAAAGAATAAATAAGGTACCATTCTTAAGTGCCTTACAATCACAAGTTAGGTACAATAAGTTAATCAATTACACATACACTAATTATAATATTACATTACATATAACCTACAACCTAATGCTCTTGGGTCCAAGATTATTACTTTGTTTCTCACATGTCATGCAATAAACATATTGTGTAGTACTCAAAAACACCTTTAAACTCCAATTCTCAAATTTGACATCCAACATGACTCTATGTATACCATATTTAAGACAATATCAGAGACCAAATAGAAACCCAATGTATTAAATGATAGCAACTTACAAAGGGAGACAGGAAAAACACACAGTTGGTATCTTTGTATAAATGACAGGCAAACGATGTACCTAAGCACAGGGAACAAATATGTCAAAATTAATAATGATATTGCTGATGCGGAGTGAATTAAGAGCCAAATGAGCACATGGTGTCATATAGATGCAAAAACATGTGGAAGACCGCACAGTGATTTATAGATAATATCGTAGATACTAGGGCAGCCTAGGCAGGTGTATGTCAAGAACCTGAAAAATTCATACCTAAGCAATATCAGGTAAATGCCGAGTGTAGCAAGCTCTATAAAAATTCACGTCCACTCATATTCAGTCATACCTGAGAAATTAGTATGTTGTATCCTTGCTGAAAATGATAGAGCAACGTACCGCTTGAGATGAGTAGCACAAAACTCGAGAACGCAGCCGGTAGACATAGACTCGCTGTATCCAAACAAATAGCTGTAAAATACAATGATGCCCAAATCGGGTCTATTTAGAAACAGAGTGTAGTAGTAGAGATGTTAACACTCGTCGAGATTAGGCACACAGTAAAGGACCAATTACCTTGATTCGTTTTTCTAAAGCCCCAATGGATAATACTCGAGACGTGTGTTCCTACAAAAATCTCAGCGTCAATGATGTGCTAGAAATGATGTACCTAGAGAAATAGTATGAATATATATCAGATATCTGGTATGACAATGTAAATTATTTAATTGAACTGCCGACTCGTTTACCTGAAGCAGAGTCAGAACCATTTATCGATGTCACAAAAATGTACGACGTGTAGACGATCAATATTATGTCTTAGTTTTCACAAGGTAAATAGCTGTCAATAAACAAACGCCCGAGTCAGATATATTTAGAACCGGCGAATAATTACCAGACTTGCTGTTAGTCAAAGCTTTAGGCAAACAGGAAGTAATCGTGATCTTAAGTGATTTAACTAGTCCCAAGTAAAAACTCACTTGGAGTTTATATTAAAAGCAAATGGATCGACAGTAGTGCTGTTTCAATAATAGCGGCGGTCTTTTAAAGGAAGTACAACCATCGATGCAACCATTAATGTAGACCGACGGTATGTGTAATAAAGAAATATTCACAGACAGGTGTCAAAAAATACAAACTGGATGGAGTTACAAGAAAATTATACTTCGTATCCCTGACCTGTACCACAGAGGTGCCGAGTCTCACCTGATATAGGAAAACATATAAAGCCGGATAAAGCTCACGAAATTATTGCGGTGCGGCGTGCCGTCGGCCGAAATTGGAATCATTGGGAAAGTGCTGACCAATCTATTTAAATATTTCACCTGGTGGGAGGGGCTCGAACACACCCGGGAAGTGCTAATAGAGATAAACAGAGGACTGGGATGGGGAAACAGGGCGGCCATGTTGAATCTTTCCGTGGGGAAAGCGTCGTCTAGTCTGTTAAAGCCCAATATCAATATTTACAAAATGTGGCAATATGCAATGAGGAAACAAAACACGAGAAAATAATTGTGTAGCAGCGAGCCAACCTCATAATAAAAGGATGGTGAAAACATCGCCCACCTATGTGATATTTTACATATAAGATGGGTGTCGATTTCTCAAAGTTTTCACATGTTTAAAATAACCCACCTTATGCGAGCAGATATTGTATGAGGTGCTAAATTAACCCCATATCTCGGTTGAGAAAACATGTAAATATAAAATGAATCGCAATGAATGCGAACACTAAAAAAAAATCTTCTAAGACATGGACTCATTGATGTAAAAAACACTATTAATACTACAAAAGGTTGATATCTATGGTAGTATAGATGATAAAATAAAATGTCAATATCAAATTGAAGGGGCAAAGATATTAAGATATAAATAGACTTGTTACTACAAAAAGATGAATATTATGGCAGAATCGAACCCTACCAAAATTACTAAGGGCAATAACTAAATGTCTATCATATACCTATTTCTATTGCTAATACGTGGGAAAATACTAGTGACTAGAACGTTAATTACTGGAACTAGAAAATTAAATGATAGCATTTTCCCAAGGGATTTCAGAATTCAGTCCCTTCTTAAAAGTCCCAAGTGAAAAAATCCAGAAGACTTCTCGCTTCTTTCTGGCTTTCCCACCACCTTTACATTCTGGGAGTCTAATCTTCTCAATGATGCGCCATTTAAATTCATCTGGTGCATGTTGTTTCTCTTGGAAATGTTTCACCAACGGAGCCGTGGTTTTGTTGGTACGAATGGCTGAACGATGCTCAGTGAGCCTCACTTGGATAGGTCTAGAGGTTTCGCCAAAATACCCTAGCTGGCACGGACATAAAATGTAGTAGATGCAGTTCGCGGTTTTGCAATTCCACATGTCACTTGCACCGACACGGCAACCATTATGCTCAAATGACTCACCTCCCATGATGTTATGACACGATTTGCAAGACGAACATTTGACTGTGCCTTTGACAGGGAAGTTGTTGTCGATGGACCTTTGAACAAATTTAGATGTAGAATGGTTAGCGGTATATCGTGAATGCACAAATCAAATCCTTCAAATTTTTATTTCGTTTATGCGCAAACAGGGGTTTGTCAAGTTTGATCTGTGATGTAGGATTGGAATTTAGAAAATGCCAGTTGGTATTCACAGTATGCTTTACTGTGTTGTCTAGGGTTGAGTGCTTAGTAACACATACAAGTTGGGTATTTTCTTTTACAACTTTTTTCTTTAAGAGTGAGTCGCGATCATAAAATCTCGCTCGCTTGAATGAGTCCCTCACTAATCTGTGAGGATACCCTGTGTTCAGAAATTTTTGACGCATAATGCTAGCCTGTGTATCATAATCAGCTAGGTTAGTGCAATTCCTCCTGACTCGGAGGAATTGGGAAAAGGGAATGCTGTCGCGTTGACTACGGGGATGGAAACTATTAAAATGAAGGAGGGTGTTCCGTGCAGTGGGTTTCACAAAAAGGTCGACTATCAACTTGTTATTCTGATGTTTAATAGTTAGGTCAAGGAATTCCACTTGATGTTCATCGTGGTGGGCTGTAAATTTCAGATTGACATCAGTCAAATTGATCCATTGAAGAAATTCACACAGTGACTCTTTCCCACTGGTCCAGATAAAAAAGATGTCATCGATATATCTGGACCAATGGGATATGGATTCATAAAAAGGGGCCACTTCATTATGGATGAATTTAGTTTCAAACGCCGCCATATAGAGGTTTGCAATGGACGGCGCCACCGATGCCCCCATGCTGACACCCTTAATCTGTCGATAAAGGGTGTTCCCAAATTCAAAAATGTTCTCAGTCAGAACAATCTGTAGGAGGTCCAAAATAAAATCCTTGGGACATACTATGTTAAATTGGTCAATGAACCAACTAGTGGCTATGAGCGCTTCTTTCTGGGGTATATTGCTATAAAGCGCTTTAATATCCATTGTAACCATAATATCTGTCCTAGGATCAAAGGCTAAATTCTCAACTTTGATTATCATATCGCCCGTGTCTTTAATATAGGACACAATTTTTGGTATGTGTGGGCGTAAAATGAAGTCTATGAATTTAGAAAGTGGTTCAGTGTTTGTTCCGATAGTCGACACAATGGGTCTATAGGGTGGGTCTAGAAGGTTCTTATGAATTTTGGGCATGCCATAGATGCACGCTGTCTTACCTTGGTGGAAATTCAAAAATTCATAATCTTTTTGATCGATGTCACCAGTTGAGAGGGCCCTATTTGTGAGATTCAAGATTTGTTTAGATACCTGACCTAAGGGGTTTTACTTTAATCTGAGAATAAGTAGTAACGTCTGCCAACATGGTATTCATTTTTAGTTCATAGAGGTCAGAATCCAACAAGACAATACCACCACCCTTGTCGCAACTTTTAATAACCAATCTGTAATTTGTCCTCAGAGTTTTTAATGATTCAGATTCTTCCTTACTTAAGTTATAAATAGGCTTGGGTATAAAACGAAGAGCCTTTTCTAGTTGATGCAAGACAACAAGTTCAAAGGTAGCTACCTCTGGACCAAGTTGGTCCAGAGAAGGATAGAAAGTTGAAGGGAGGGACAGGCGTCTCACTTCGTTATGAATCTCATTCGAATCTGTCACTGATGCAAAAAACTTTTTAAGTCTAATCCTTCTGAAGAAAGAGATAACGTCTGTTTGTAATTCAAAGACATTCACATGGGCGTGTGGAACATATGAAAGGCCTTTAGACAGTAAGGATTCTACTTGGGGATCAAGCTCGTTAGATGAGAGTTTAAATATGGGGATTACATGCCTTGACCCCAATATTGGCGGTTGCGTGTTTCGCGAATAAAGTGGGGTTCCTGTTGCTGATGTTGTTGGTGTTGGGGCTGATGTTGATGATGTGCTTGCTGGAAGTTTCCCCTGTTGTGACCCTGAAAGTGTACCCTCGGGCGACCCCGACGGAGGCCCCTGTTGGTTAAAAAAGGTTTGGGACGGGGGCCATTATATTGGTTATAATTACTCTCTGGTTCATAGAACGTATTGGTGCCTTCATTTTCAGAGTCAGATGTATCTGCGAAATTATTGACTCTTTGTGGTGTTGTTCTTGTCTCATCCACATAATGTTTTTTTTGGTAAAAATCTTGTCTAAGATAGGGATAGGTACCTTCTAGTGTGTAAAAGCGTTTATCTTTAGTCAATTTGTCGTTTTTGCGCTTATTTAAGTAAGCGCTGAAAGATTCTAATTCTCTGTTGGCCTCCTCAATTTTCTTCAAAGCAACGTCTAAGTTGCCTGCTGCTCTTAGTTTAGCTTCTAGTTCTTCAACTTCAGTCTTAATTGCCGCAGCCAATTCTTTGGCGGTTTCGACAATCAAGATCAGGAGGTCCCGAGAGCATCTGTTGGCGATAAGACTCCATCTCTCAAGAAAAGGTCTATGATGAACAAATAGACCAGGGATATTTCGAATTTTGAGACCCATGGTGATGATGCCATTTCTTAAATAGGCCAGCATGAATTCCCCATGCGCTTCCATGCGCTTGAGTTTCTTTTTAGGTTCTATTAGTTTATGACTATCTTCGTTACTATGGCTACCTGTGTTACCATTGCCACTAAAGGTCGCATTGGGTACCCACAAGTAATGCAAACTCCTCATCGGAAAAACCGAATGTTTTCAACTGGGCCATAATGGTCCCGAACTAATAGATAAACTGCAAAAAGTAGATAAATTGCAGATAGCCAGGCAATGGGCAGGAGTACTAACAATCTCTGATGTAGTGTGTAATGATACAAGAGGAAGAACAGCCTACACAGACAAGCTGTGGGTAGACAATATGAAAAAAACAAGGACCCCCTGGGTAGTGACTCCAACAGACTCCTAGGGCAGGGTAGACAAATGTATGCAAAAAAATCCTAGGCAGTCTTAACAATAGATAAACAAGTAACTAGACCCAAATGCAAAAGGAACAGTCAGAATAAAGAATAACATTATTTGTAAAAGACAAACATGTTTTAATACACATAGTAAAAATCATATAGATAACTGAAAATAATCAGACTATTTGACAATTCAATATAAAAATGTATGCAATTAATACATATAATAACACAATTTACAACACTTTATATAAAAAGACCCAATCAATTACTAAAAGGTGTCCATGAACAGGGTGAAGATAAAGTACTCGACGCGCGTTTCGGCGAAAACGCCTTCTTCAGGAGCCACAAGTTACAATATGAAATTACATATAAAAAATAAATAAGGTACAATTCTTAAGTGGCTTACAATCATAAGTTAGGTACATTAAATTAATCAATTACACATACACTAATTAGAATATTACATTACATATAACCTACAACCTAATGCTCTTGGGTCCAAGATTATTACTTTGTTTCTCACATGTCATGCAATAAACATATTCTGGAACGGGATAGTGTAGTACTCAAAAACACTTTTAAACTCCAATTCTCAAATTTGACATCCAACATGACTCTATGTATACCATATTTAAGACAATATCAGAGACCAAATAGAAAACCCAATGTATTAAATGATAGCAACTTACAAAGGGAGACAAGAAAAACACACAGTTGGTATCTTTGTATAAATGACAGGCAAACGATGTACCTAAGCACAGGAAACAAATATGTCAAAATTAATAATGATATTGCTGATGCGCGGCGAATTAAGAGCCAAATAAGCACATGGTGTCATATAGATGCAAAAACATGTGGAAGACCGCACAGTGATTTATAGATAATATCGTAGATACTAGGGCAGCCTGGGCAGGTGTATGTCAAGAACCTGAAAAATTCATACCTAAGCAATATCAGGTAAATGCCGAGTGTAGCAGGCTCTATAAAAATTCACGTCCACTCATATTCAGTCATACCTGAGAAATTAGTATGTTGTATCCTTGCTGAAAATGATAGAGCAACGTTCCGCTTGAGATGAGTAGCACAAAACTCGAGAACGCAGCCGGTAGATATAGACTCGCTGTATCCCAACGAATAGCTGTAAAATACAATGATGCCCAAATCGGGTCTATTTAGAAACAGAGTGTAGTAGTAGAGATGTTAACACTCGTCGAGATTAGGCACACAGTAAAGGACCAATTACCTTGATTCGTTTTTCCAAAGCCCCAATGGATAATACTCGAGACGTGTGTTCCTACAAAAATCTCAGCGTCAATGATGTGCTAGAAATGATGTACCTAGAGAAATAGTATGAATATATATCAGATATCTGGTATGACAATCTCTGTACAATGTAAATTATTTAATTAAACTGCCGACTCGTTTACCTGAAGCAGAGTCAGAACCATTTATCGATGTCACAAAAATGTACGACGTGTAGACGATCAATATTATGTCTTAGTTTTCACAAGGTAAATAGCTGTCAATAAACAAACGCCCGAGTCAGATATATTTAGAACCAGCGAATAATTACCAGACTTGCTGTTAGTCAAAGCTTTAGGCAAACAGGAAGTTATCGTGATCTTAAGTGATTTAACTAGTCCCAAGTAAAAACTCACTTGGAGTTTATATTAAAAGCAAATGGATCGACAGTAGTGCTGTTTCAATAATAGCAGCGGTCTTTTAAAGGAAGTACAACCATCGATACAACCGTTAATGTAGACCGACGGTATGTGTAATAAAGAAATATTCACAGACAGGTGTCAAAAAATACAAACTGGATGGAGTTACAAGAAAATTATACTTCGTATCCCTGACCTGTACCACAGAGGTGCCGAGTCTCACCTGATATAGGAAAACATATAAAGCCGGATAAAGCTCACGAAATTATTGCGGTGCGGCGTGCCGTCGGCCGAAATTGGAATCATTGGGAAAGTGCTGACCAATCTATTTAAATATTTCACCTGGTGGGAGGGGCTCGAACACACTCGGGAAGTGCTAATAGAGGTAAACAGAGGACTGGGATGGGGAAACAGGGCGGCCATGTTGAATCTTTCCGTGGGGAAAGCGTCGTCTAGTCTGTTAAAGCCCAATATCAATATTTACAAAATGTGGCAATATGCAATGAGGAAACAAAACACGAGAAAATAATTGTGTAGCAGCGAGCCAGCCTCATAATAAAAGGATGGTGAAAACATCGCCCACCTATGTGATATTTTACATATAAGATGGGTGTCGATTTCTCAAAGTTTTCACATGTTTAAAATAACTAACCTTATGCGAGCAGATACTGTATGAGGTGCTAAATTAACCCCATATCTTGGTTGAGAAAACATGTAAATATAAAATGAATCGCAATGAATGCGAAAACTACAAAATAATCTTCTAAGACATGGACTCATTGATGTAAAAAACACTATTAATACTACAAAAGGTTGATATCTATGGTAGTATAGATGATAAAATAAAATGTCAATATCAAATTGAAGGGGCAAAGATATTAAGATATAAACAGACTTATTACTACAAAAAGATGAATATTATGGCAGAATCGAACCCTACCAAAATTACTAAGGGCAATAACTAAATGTCTATCATATACCTATTTCTATTGCTAATACGTGGGAAAATACTAGTGACTAGAACGTTAATTACTGGAACTAGAAAATTAAATGATAGCATTTTCCCAAGGGATTTCAGAATTCAGTCCCTTCTTAAAAGTCCCAAGTGAAAAAATCCAGAAGACTTCTCGCTTCTTTCTGGCTTTCCCACCACCTTTACATTCTGGGAGTCTAATCTTCTCAATGATGCGCCATTTAAATTCATCTGGTGCATGTTGTTTCTCTTGGAAATGTTTCACCAACGGAGCCGTGGTTTTGTTGGTACGAATGGCTGAGCGATGCTCAGTGAGCCTCACTTGGATAGGTCTAGAGGTTTCGCCAAAATACCCTAGCTGGCACGGACATAAAATGTAGTAGATGCAGTTCGCGGTTTTGCAATTCCACATGTCACTTGCACCGACACGGCAACCATTATGCTCAAATGACTCACCTCCCATGATGTTATGACACGATTTGCAAGACGAACATTTGACTGTGCCTTTGACAGGGAAGTTGTTGTCGATGGACCTTTGAACAAATTCAGATGTAGAATGGTTAGCGGTATATCGTGAATACACAAATCAAATCCTTCAAATTTTTATTTCGTTTATGCGCAAACAGGGGTTTGTCAAGTTTGATCTGTGATGTAGGATTGGAATTTAGAATATGCCAGTTGGTATTCACAATATGCTTTACTGTGTTGTCTAGGGTTGAGTGCTTAGTAACACATACAAGTTGGGTATTTTCTTTTACAACTTTTTTCTTTAAGAGTGAGTCGCGATCATAAAATCTCGCTCGCTTGAACAAGTCCCTCACTAATCTGTGAGGATACCCTGTGTTCAGAAATTTTTGACGCATAATGCTAGCCTGTGTATCATAATCAGCTAGGTTAGTGCAATTCCTCCTGACTCGGAGGAATTGGGAAAAGGGAATGCTGTCGCGTTGACTACGGGGATGGAAACTATTAAAATGAAGGAGGGTGTTCCGTGCAGTGGGTTTCACAAAAAGGTCGACTATCAACTTGTTATTCTGATGTTTAATAGTTAGGTCAAGGAATTCCACTTGATGTTCATCGTGGTGGGCTGTAAATTTCAGATTGACATCAGTCAAATTGATCCATTGAAGAAATTCACACAGTGACTCTTTCCCACTGGTCCAGATAAAAAAGATGTCATCGATATATCTGGACCAATGGGATATGGATTCATAAAAAGGGGCCACTTCATTATGGATGAATTTAGTTTCAAACGCCGCCATATAGATGTTTGCAATGGACGGCGCCACCGATGCCCCCATGCTGACACCCTTAATCTGTCGATAAAGGGTGTTCCCAAATTCAAAAATGTTCTCAGTCAGAACAATCTGTAGGAGGTCCAAAATAAAATCCTTGGGACATATATGTCAAATTGTCAATGAACCAACTAGTGGCTATGAGCGCTTCTTTCTGGGGTATATTGCTATAAAGCGCTTTAATATTCATTGTAACCATAACATCTGTCCTAGGATCAAAGGCTAAATTCTCAACTTTGATTATCATATCGCCCGTGTCTTTCATATAGGACACAATTTTTGGTATGTGTGGGCGTAAAATGAAGTCTATGAATTTAGAAAGTGGTTCAGTGTTTGTTCCGATAGTCGACACAATGGGTCTATAGGGTGGGTCTAGAAGGTTCTTATGAATTTTGGGCATGCCATAGATGCACGCTGTCTTACCTTGGTGGAAATTCAAAAATTCATAATCTTTTTGATCGATGTCACCAGTTGAGAGGGCCCTATTTGTGAGATTCAAGATTTGTTTAGATACCTGACCTAAGGGGTTTACTTTAATATGAGACTAAGTAGTAACGTCTGCCAACATGGTATTCATTTTTAGTTCATAGAGGTCAGAATCCAACAAGACAATACCACCACCCTTGTCGCAACTTTTAATAACCAATCTGTCATTTGTCCTCAGAGTTTTTAATGATTCAGATTCTTCCTTACTTAAGTTATAAATAGGCTTGGGTATAAAACGAAGAGCCTTTTCTAGTTGATGCAAGACAACAAGTTCAAAGGTAGCTACCTCTGGACCAAGTTGGTCCAGAGAAGGATAGTAAGTTGAAGGGAGGGACAGGCGTCTCACTTCGTTATGAATCTCATTCGAATTTGTCATTGATGCAAAAAACTTTTTAAGTCTAATCCTTCTGAAGAAAGAGATAACGTCTGTTTGTAATTCAAAGACATTCACATGGGCGTGTGGAACATATGAAAGGCCTTTAGACAGTAAGGATTCTACTTGGGGATCAAGCTTGTTAGATGAGAGATTAAATATGGGGATTACATGCCTTGACCCCAATATTGGCGGTTGCGTGTTTCGCGAATAAAGTGGGGTTCCTGTTGCTGATGTTGTTGGTGTTGGGGCTGATGTTGATGATGTGCTTGCTGGAAGTTTCCCCTGTTGTGACCCTGAAAGTGTACCCTCGGGCGACCCCGACGGAGGCCCCTGTTGGTTAAAAAAGGTTTGGGACGGGGGCCATTATATTGGTTATAATTACTCTCTGGTTCATAGAACGTATTGGTGCCTTCATTTTCAGAGTCAGATGTATCTGCGAAATTATTGACTCTTTGTGGTGTTGTTCTTGTCTCATCCACATAATGTTTTTTTTTGTAAAAATCTTGTCTAAGATAGGGATAGGTACCTTCTAGTGTGTAAAAGCGTTTATCTTTAGTCAATTTGTCGCTTTTGCGCATATTTAAGGTAGCGCTGAAAGATTCTAATTCTCTGTTGGCCTCCTCAATTTTCTTCAAAGCATTGTCTAAGTTGACTGCTGCTCTTAGTTTAGCTTCTAGTTCTTCAACTTCAGTCTTAATTGCCGCAGCCAATTCTGTGGCGGTTTCGACAATCAAGATCAGGAGGTCACGAGAGCATCTGTTGGCGATAAGACTCCATCTCTCAAGAAAAGGTCTATGATGAACAAATAGACCAGGGATATTTCGAATTTTGAGACCCATGGTGATGATGCCATTTCTTAAATAGGCCAGCATGAATTCCCCATGCGCTTCCATGCGCTTGAGTTTCTTTTTAAGTTCTATTAGTTTATGACTATCTTCGTTACTATGGCTACCTGTGTTACCATTGCCACTAAAGGTCGCATTGGTTCCCACAAGTAATGCAAACTCCTCATCGGAAAAAACGAATGTTTTCAACTGGGCCATAATGGTCCCGAACTAATAGATAAACTGCAAAAAGTAGATAAATTGCAGATAGCCAGGCAATGGGCAGGAGTACTAACAATCTCTGATGTAGTGTGTAATGATACAAGAGGAAGAACAGCCCTACACAGACAAGCTGTGGGTAGACAATATGAAAAAAACAAGGACCCCCTGGGTAGTGACTCCAACAGACTCCTAGGGCAGGGTAGACAAATGTATGCAAAAAAATCCTAGGCAGTCTTAACAATAGATAAACAAGTAACTAGACCCAAATGCAAAAGGAACAGTCAGAATAAAGAATAACATTATTTGTAAAAGACAAACATGTTTTAATACACATAGTAAAAATCATATAGATAACTGAAAATAATCAGACTATTTGACAATTCAATATAAAAATTTATGCAATTAATACATATAATAACACAATTTACAACACTTTATATAAAAAGACCCAATCAATTACTAAAAGGTGTCCATGAACAGGGTGAAGATAAAGTACTCGACGCGCGTTTCGGCGAAAACGCCTTCTTCAGGAGCCACAAGTTACAATCTGAAATTACATATAAAAAATAAATAAGATACAATTCTTAAGTGGCTTACAATCATAAGTTAGGTACATTAAATTAATCAATTACACATACACTAATTAGAATATTACATTACATATAACCTACAACCTAATGCTCTTGGGTCCAAGATTATTACTTTGTTTCTCACATGTCATGCAATAAACATATTCTGGAACGGGATAGTGTAGTACTCAAAAACACTTTTAAACTCCAATTCTCAAATTTGACATCCAACATGACTCTATGTATACCATATTTAAGACAATATCAGAGACCAAATAGAAAACCCAATGTATTAAATGATAGCAACTTACAAAGGGAGACAGGAAAAACACACAGTTGGTATCTTTGTATAAATGACAGGCAAACGATGTACCTAAGCACAGGAGACAAATATGTCAAAATTAATAATGATATTGCTGATGCGCGGTGAATTAAGAGCCAAATGAGCACATGGTGTCATATAGATGCAAAAACATGTGGAAGACCGCACAATGATATATGGATAATATCGTAGATACTAGGGCAGCCTGGGCAGGTGTATGTCAAGAACCTGAAAAATTCATACCTAAGGTATATCAGGTAAATGCCGAGTGTAGCAGGCTCTATAGAAATTCGCTTCCACTCATATTGAAGTCATACCTGAGAAATTAGTATGTTGTATCCATGCTGAAAATGATAGAGCAACGTTCCGCTTGAGATGAGTAGCACAAAACTCAAGAACGCAGCCGGTAGATATAGACTCGCTGTATCCCAACGAATAGCTGTAAAATACAATGATGCCCAAATCGGGTCTATTTAGAAACAGAGTGTAGTAGTAGAGATGTTAACACTCGTCGAGATTAGGCACACAGTAAAGGACCAATTACCTTGATTTGTTTTTCTAAAGCTCCGATGGATAATACTCGAGACGTGTGTTCCTACAAAAATCTCAGCGTCAATGATGTGCTAGAAATGATGTACCTAGAGAAATAGTATGAATATATATCAGACATCTGGTATAACAATCTCTGTACGATGTAAATTATTTAATTAAACAGCCGACTCGTTTACCTGAAGCAGAGTCAGAACCATTTATGGATGTCACAAAAATGTACGGCGTGTAGACGATCAATATTATGTCTTTGTTTTCACAAGGTAAATAGTTGTCAATAAACAAACGCCCGAGACAGATATATTTAGAACCGGCGAATAATTACCAGACTTGCTGTTAGTCAAAGCTTTAGGCAAACAGGAAGTAATCATGACCTTAAGTGATTTAACTAGTCCCAAGTAAAAACTCACTTGGAGTTTTTATTAAAAGCAAATGGATCGACAGTAGTGCCGTTTCAATAATAGCGGCGGTCTTTTAAAGGAAGTACAACCATCGATACAACTGTTAATGTAGACCGACGGTATGTGTAATAAAGAAATATTCACAGACAGGTGTCAAAAAATACAAACTGGATGGAGTTAGAAGAAAATTATACTTCCTATCCCTGACCTGTACCACAGAGGTGCCGAGTCTCACCTGATATAGGAAAACATATAAAGCCGGATAAAGCTCACGAAATTATTGCGGTGCGGCGTGCCGTCGGCCGAAATTGGAATCATTGGGAAAGTGCTGACCAATCTATTTAAATATTTCACCTGGTGGGAGGGGCTCGAACACACCCGGGAAGTGCTAATAGAGGTAAACAGAGGACTGGGATGGGGAAACAGGGCGACCATGTTGAATCTTTCTGTGGGGAAAGCGTTGTCTAGTCTGTTAAAGCCCAATATCAATATTTACAAAATGTGGCGATATGCAATGAGGAAACAAAACACGAGAAAATAATTGTGTAGCAGCGAGCCAGCCTCATAATAAAAGGATGGTGAAAACATCACCCACCTATAAGATGGATTTATTCTTTATATGTAATTTCAGATTGTAACTTGTGGTTCCTGAAAAAGCCGTTTTTGCCTAAACGCGCGTCGAGTACTTTATCTTCACCCTGTTCGTGGACACCTTTTAGTAATTGATGGTGTCTTTTTATATAAAGTGTTGTAGATTGTGTTATTATATGTATTAATTGCATACATTTTTATATTGAATTGTCATATAGTCTGATTATTTTCAGTTATCTATATGATTTTTACTATGTGTATTAAAAACATGTTTGTCTTTTACAAATAATTTTATTCTTTATTCTGACTGTTCCTTTTGCATTTGGGTCTAGTTACTTGTTTATCTATTGTTAAGACTGCCTAGGATTTTTTTGCATACATTTGTCTACCCTGCCCTAGGAGTCTGTTGGAGTCACTACCCAGGGGGTCCTTGTTTTTTTCATATTGTCTACCCACAGCTAGTCTGTGTAGGGCTGTTCTTCCTCTTGTATCATTACACACTACATCAGAGATTGTTAGTACTCCTGCCCATTGCCTGGCTATCTGCAATTTATCTACTTTTTGCAGTTTATCTATTAGTTCGGGACCATTATGGCCCAGTTGAAAACATTCGTTTTTTCCGATGAGGAGTTTGCATTACTTGTGGGAACCAATGCGACCTTTATTGGCAATGGTAACACGGGTAGCCATAGTAACGAAGATAGTTATTTACTAATAGAACTTAAAAAGAAACTCAAGTGCATGGAAGCGCATGGGGAATTCATGCTGGCCTATTTAAGAAATGGCATCATCCCCATGGGTCTCAAAGTTCGAAATATCCCTGGTCTATTTGTGCATCATAGACCTTTTCTTGAGCGATGGAGTCTTATCGCCAACAGATGCTCTCGGGACCTCATGATCTTGATTGTCGAAACCGCCAAAGAATTGGCTGCGGCAATTAAGACTGAAGTTGAAGAACTAGAAGCTAAACTAAGAGCAGCAGGCAACTTAGACGATGCTTTGAAGAAAATTGAGGAGGCCAACAGAGAATTAGAATCTTTCAGCGCTTACTTAAATAAACGCAAAAATGACAAATTAACTAAAGATAATTAGACACTAGAAGGTAACTATCCCTATCTTAGACAAGATTTGTCCAAACAAAACCATTATGTGGATGAGACAAGAACAACACCACAAAGAGTCAATAATTTCACAGATACATCTGACTCTGAAAATGAAGTCACCAATACGTTCTATGAACCAGAGAGTAATTATAACCAATATAATGGCCCCCGTCCCAAACCTTTTTTATCCAACAGGGGCCTCCGTCGGGGTCGCCCTAGGGTACACTTTCAGGGTCACAACAGGGGAAACTTCCAGCAAGCACATCATCAACATCAGCCCCAACACCAACATCAGCAACAGGAACCCCACTTTATTCGCGAAACACGCAACCGCCAATATTGGGGTCAAGGGATGTAATCCCCATATGTAATCTCTCATCTAACGAGCTTGATCCCCAAGTAGAATCCTTACTGTCTAAAGGCCTTTCATATGTTCCACACGCCCATGTGAATGTCTTTGAATTACAAACAGACGTTATCTCTTTCTTCAGAAGGATTAGACTTAAAAAGTTTTTTGCATCAATGACAGATTCGAATGAGATTCATAACGAAGTGAGACGCCTGTCCCTCCCTTCAACTTACTATCCTTCTCTGGACCAACTTGGTCCAGAGGTTGCTACCTTTGAACTTGTTGTCTTGCAACAACTAGAAAGGGCTCTTCGTTTTATACCCAAACCTATTTATAACTTAAGTAAGGAAGAATCTGAATCATTAAAAACTCTGAGGAATAATGACAGATTGGTGATTAAAAGTTGTGACAAGGGTGGTGGTATTGTCTTGTTGGATTCTGACCTCTATGAACTAAAAATGAATACCATGTTGGCAGATGTTACTACTTATTCTCAGATTAAAGTAAACCCCTTAGGTCAGGATTATGAATTTTTGAATTTCCACCAAGGTAAGACAGCATGCATCTATGGCATGCCCAAAATTCATAAGAACCTTCTAGACCCACCCTATAGACCCATTGTGTCGACTATCGGAACAAGCACTGAACCACTTTCTAAATTCATCGACTTCTTTTTACGCCCACACATACCAAAAATTGTGTCCTATATTAAAGACACGGGCGATATGATAATCAAAGTTGAGAATTTAGCCTTTGATCCTAGGACAGATATTATGGTTACAATGGATATTGAAGCGCTTTATAGCAATGTACCCCAGAAAGAAGCGCTCATAGCCACTAGTTGGTTCATTGACCAATTTGACATAGTATGTCCCAAGGATTTTATTTTGGACCTCCTACAGATTGTTCTGACTGAGATCATTTTTGAATTTGGGAACACCCTTTATCGACAGATTAAGGGTGTCAGCATAGGGGCATCGGTGGCGCCGTCCATTGCAAACATCTATATGGCGGTGTTTGAAACTAAATTCATCCATAATGAAGTGGCCCCTTTTTATGAATCCATTTCCCATTGGTCCAGATATATCGATGACATCTTTTTTATCTGGACCAGTGGGAAAGAGTCACTGTGTGAATTTCTTCAATGGATCAATTTGACTGATGTCAATCTGAAATTTACAGCCCACCACGATGAACATCAAGTGGAATTCCTTAACCTAACTATTAAACATCAGAATAACAAGTTGATAGTCGACCTTTTTGTGAAACCCACTGCACGGAACACCCGCCTTCATTTTAATAGTTTCCATCCCCGTCGTCAACGCGTCAGCATTCCCTTTTCCCAATTCCTCCGAGTCAGGAGGAATTGCACTAACCTAGCTGATTATGATACACAGGCTAGCATTATGCGTCAAAAATTTCTGAACAGAGGGTATCCTCACAGATTAGTAAGGGACTCGTTCAAGCGAGCGAGATTTTATGATCGCGACTCACTCTTAAAGAAAAAAGTTGTAAAAGAAAATACCCAACTTGTATGTGTTACTAAGCACTCAACCCTAGACAACACAGTAAAGCATATTGTGAATACCAACTGGCATATTCTAAATTGCAATCCCACATCACACATCAAACTTGACAAACCCCTGTTTGCGCATAAACGAAATAAAAATTTGAAGGATTTGATTGTGCATTCACGATATACCTATAACCATTCTACATCTGAATGTGTTCAAAGGTCCATCGACAACAACTTCCCTGTCAAAGGCACAGTCAAATGTTCGTCTTGCAAATCGTGTCATAACATCATGGGAGGTGAGTCATTTGAGCATAATGGTTGCCGTGTCGGTGCAAGTGACATGTGGAATTGCAAAACCGCGAACTGCATCTACTTCATTTTATGTCCGTGCCAGCTAGGGTATGTTGACGAAACCTCTAGACCTATCCAAGTGAGGGTCACTGAGCATCGCTCAGCCATTCGTACCAACAAAACCACAGCTCCGTTGGTGAACCATTTCCAAGAGAAACAACATGCACCAGATGAATTTAAATGGCGCATCATTGAGAAGATTAGACTCCGATAAAGTAAAGGTGGTGGGAAAGCCAGAAAGAAGCGAGAAGTCTTCTGGATTTTTTCACTTGGGACTTTTAAGAAGGGACTGAATTCTGAAATCCCTTGGGAAAATGCTATCATTTAATTTTCTAGTTCCAGTAATTAACGTTCTAGTCACTAGTATTTTCCCACGTATTAGCAATAGAAATAGGTATATGATAGACATTTAGTTATTGCCCTTACTAATTTTGGTAGGGTTCGATTCTGCCATAATATTCATCTTTTTGTAGTAATAAGTCTGTTTATAACTTAATATCTTTGCCCCTTCAATTTGATATTGACATTTTATTTTATCATCTATACTACCATAGATATCAACCTTTGGTAGTATTAATAGTGTTTTTTTTACATCAATGAGTCCATGTCTTAGAAGATTATTTTTTAGTGTTCGCATTCATTGCGATTCATTTTATATTTACATGTTTTCTCAACCGAGATATGGGGTTCATTTAGCACCTCATACAGTATCTGCTCGCATAAGGTGGGTTATTTTAAACATGTGAAAACTTTGAGAAATCGACACCCATCTTATATGTAAAATATCACACAGGTGGGCGATGTTTTCACCATCCTTTTATTATGAGGCTGGCTCACTGCTACACAATTATTTTCTCGTGTTTTGTTTCCTCATTGCATATTGCCACATTTTGCAAATATTGATATTGGGCTTTAACAGACTAGACGACGCTTTCCCCACGGAAAGATTCAAAATGGCCGCCCTGTTTCCCCATCCCAGTCCTCTGTTTACCTCTATTAGCACTTCCTGGGTGTGTTTGAGCCCCTCCCACCAGGTGAAATATTTAAATAGATTGGTCAGCACTTTCCCAATGATTCCAATTTCGGCCGACGGCACGCCGCACCGCAATAATTTCGTGAGCTTTATCCGGCTTTATATGTTTTCCTATATCAGGTGAGACTCGGCACCTCTGTGGTACAGGTCAGGGATACGAACTATAATTTTCTTCTAACTCCATCCAGTTTGTACTTTTTGACACCTGTCTGTGAATATTTCTTTATTACACATACCGTCGGTCTACATTAACGGTTGTATCGATGGTTGTACTTCCTTTAAAAGACCGCCGCTATTATTGAAACGGCACTACTGTCGATCCATTTGCTTTTAATAAAAACTCCAAGTGAGTTTTTACTTGGGACTAGTTAAATCACTTAAGGTCATGATTACTTCCTGTTTGCCTAAAGCTTTGACTAACAGCAAGTCTGGTAATTATTTGCCGGTTCTAAATATATCTGACTCGGGCGTTTGTTTATTGACAGCTATTTACCTTGTGAAAACAAAGACATAATATTGATCGTCTACATGCCGTACATTTTTGTGACATCCATAAATGGTTCTGACTCTGCTTCAGGTAAACGAGTCGGCAGTTTAATTAAATAATTTACATCGTACAGAGATTGGCATACCAGATATCTGATATATATTCATACTATTTCTCTAGGTACATCATTTCTAGCACATCATTGACGCTGAGATTTTTGTAGGAACACACGTCTCGAGTATTATCTATCGGGGCTTAAGAAAAACAAATCAAGGTAATAGGTCCTTTACTGTGTGCCTAATCTCGACGAGTGTTAACATCTCTACTACGTATAAACAATGAGATTCTATCAATGTGTGGTGGTTTTAAATTTAAATTTTTATTTTTACATGTGGGTGGTGAGAATAATAAACTCTCTCTTAGGATGGTAAAGATGAGAGCACAATGTGCTTGTTAAAATACCCCTCACACACTAAAAAAATCCTTTAGTGTCATGCTTCATCATGGGGGTCTTCCCGTCCCTCTACGGGGCGGGGCGTGCTACGACCAGACGAACTACGCGGGAGCACTTTGAAGGTGACAGAGGCTATGTGACAGTGCAAGGTGAGTGATGTCAGTGAAGTGTAGGGACCTATTTATGTGTGGGTGTTAAAAAGACTAAAAAGTCCCTGGCTAGTGGAAAAAAACGATTTATTCACTTCCCTAGCTGGGAACGTTAAGAAGGGGGTTTTGAGGTAGAGCGATTAGCTAGCTACCTGGTCTACATGTTTCGTAAGCAGTCCCCTACTGCTTACTCATCAGGACCTTCTAATGGCCCCTACTAGAAAATGCTCGGTTTCTAAATGTAATATGCCTACAGTCCTAATAACTAGCAGCAAAAAGTGAGACACTGCCAATAATTTGTGCTGAATGACAGATTATATATACAAATGTATAAATCTGGTGTTTTTCTCTCTCCCTTTTTTCCCATTTCCTTTACAGAGACCGCATTTAGGTCCACTTTTTTGATAAATTGTATCTCGCTTCCCTTGGGCCAGCTCATGCCCTGAAGCTAAAACTACCAGCTGATTTTTGCTGCTAGTTTTTAGGACTGTAGGCATATTACATTTAGAAACCGAGCATTTTCTAGTAGGGGCCATTAGAAGGTCCTGATGAGTAAGCAGTAGGGGACTGCTTACGAAACATGTAGACCAGGTAGCTAGCTAATCGCTCTACCTCAAAACCCCCTTCTTAACGTTCCCAGCTAGGGAAGTGAATAAATCGTTTTTTTCCACTAGCCAGGGAATTTTTAGTCTTTTTAACACCCACACATAAATAGGTCCCTACACTTCACTGACATCACTCACCTTGCACTGTCACATAGCCTCTGTCACCTTCAAAGTGCTCCCGCGTAGTTCGTCTGGTCGTAGCACGCCCCGCCCCGTAGAGGGACGGGAAGACCCCCATGATGAAGCATGACACTAAAGGATTTTTTTAGTGTGTGAGGGGTATTTTAACAAGCACATTGTGCTCTCATCTTTACCATCCTAAGAGAGAGTTTATTATTCTCACCACCCACATGTAAAAATAAAAATTAAAATTTAAAACCACCACACATTGATAGAATCTCATTGTTTATACGTATCGAATTGGAGGGTGATTCTGTCATAACCTCTGTACTTCCTCTATTGTTTTGGAATTATTGGCAGCGTGCAGCTGCGGAAGTTGACTAAGATCCGTTCCTCCACACCACTTTGTGATTCTGCATTTCACGGTATCCAACGCAGGGAAGATAGAGGGAACCCCGATTTCTTGGAAAAGAATGGCCGATCTAGGCCTCGCATTCACTGAGGACGAAATTTCTAATCTAATGGCCACTCTAGGGACTTTTGAAGGACTTAACTCCGGGTGCCCCTCCACGAAAAACAGTGACTGGGATGAACTGGAGGAACTAAGGAGAACTCAGATAAAAACTGCTATCCATGGGTTACTAATGTCTGAGTACTTGAAGGTCAATACTGCTCCATCAGGCCTTGTAGTTCGGAATGAACCATTTATATTTCTTGAAGATAAAACTTTCAAAATCGATTGGTCCCAAATCTCGTGGAGATGTACACGAGATTGGATCGTTCTTATCATCAAGACGGCAAGCAGACTGGCAACTGATTTAAAAGGGGAGATACAAGCAATAGAGATACGTCTCAAGAACTATGAATCTCCGGCCAATCTTAAGAAGTATCTTGACGAATTAAACAGGACATTAAATGATTTTGAACTAACTCTCAAAGAAAGTAAATATGAGAAACTTAAAAAAGACACCAGTAGGTGGACAAAGTAGAAGATGTACCCTTATATAAAAGACAATTATAAACCATCGAGTGACAATATTTCTAATGATGATTCATCAGATGCTGGATCCAACAGCTCTAATTCTAGTGGCAACAAAAGCCCCAGATACCAGGGCACACGAAGAAATTTCCGACGACCTTACCACCGTGGCATGCGGGGATGGAACAGCTACCCGCAGCCGATGATGTACCCCCAACAACAGTATGGCCCACCGCATTTTCAACACCCAAATGGCCCCTTCCCACAATGGGGATACCAACAAGATTATGGCTATTTTGACCAATCGGCTTCTTTTTTAGGCGCACGCCAAGGACAAAACAAGGGGAGGAACCGGAGAGGCACTTCCGTACACTGGAACATCGAGGAGGAAGGAACCCCGAGAGTGTCAACCAGGAGCATGACAGGAGCGTCCAAGAATCAGAAATGAGTCTAGTGGTAAATCTTACCGGCACTGAGCTATCTGAATCGCAGAAAAGAGTACTAGAGAAAGGCTTAGGATATGTCCCCACTGCCAACATGGATAAATTCCACCTCTGCAAAGAAATTCAGGAATTTATAAGAAGGCTGAAACTCCAGATCTTCTTTAAAGATAAGAAGGATAATACCGAACAAGGAGATACGGGACTTAAGCCAAAATCTACCTTCACCCCTATGAACAACACACTCCCCATTGAACTCCTGACCTTCGAAAAAGCGGTTATGAAGGATCTTGAAGATCTCAATCCAATGCAGAAACGAGTCTTCCAAAACATCTCCAACGAAGAACGACAAGCACTTCGAGAATTGAGCAACAACAAAGAAGTGGTAATAAAACCAGCGGACAAGGGGGGAGCAACTGTGTTACTAAACAAAGAACAATACAATAAGGAGTGCACAAGATTACTACAAGATGAAAGAAACTATGAGGTCCTACGGACCGACCCTACCGAAAGAATAATAATCAAAATCAAAACGATGGTAGAGGAGGCATTGTCTCATAATTGGATCACCAAAAAAGAAGGGGAGTTTCTATGCCAAAAGAACCCGAGAACTCCTTACCTGTACATACTACCGAAGATCCACAAGAACTTAGAGAACCCCCCGGGAAGACCAATCGTGTCGGGGATCGGGTCAGTTCTTGAACCAGTTTCTAGATTTGCGGATGCATTTCTAAGACCTATGATACAGAGGACATCGACCTACCTTAGAGACACCAAGGATGTGTTGAATTTACTCGAAGAAGTGCTATTTGATCCGAATACACAGTTGTTAATCAGCTGTGATATAGAGAGTCTTTACACCAGTCTGCCACACAATGAAACCCTGGCAATAATCGAAGATGTTCTCTTCGCAGATGACTGGGAGTATCAAACCCCACGAAATGTGGTTATGGAATGTTGCTCTTTGGCACTAAAGGAGAACTTTTTTGAACACAACGGTACCCTATACCTCCAAAAACATGGGACCAGCATGGGGAGCACATTTGCTCCAAGCATAGCTGGTCTCTATGTGCACCACCTTGAGGAAACTAGGATATTGAACTCTAGTAACCCATTTAGAAATAACATCATGACCTGGAAAAGGTACATCGATGATATCCTTATCATCTGGGATGGAGATGAAAAGACCGCCCAACAGTTCCTTACGTGGCTCAACTACCAAGACGAGTTCCTAAAATTTACCAGTGTCACCACCAATAACAATCTGGTATTTCTTGATCTAAACATTTTCCCGAAAAATGGCAGATTGATGACAACAACACACTTTAAGAACACTTCCAAGAACTGTCTTTTGATGTACCAAAGCTTTCATCCTAGACATCTGAGGGACAATTTACCCTACGGACAGTTCCTACGCCTCCGCAGGAATTGTACCGAAACTGCTAATTTTAAATCACAGTCCAACGATTTACGGAAGAAACTACAAACTAGAAACTACCCTCAGAGGATCATTGATAAAGCATACAAAAGAGCCAGGAACAACTGCAGAGAGAGTCTCCTTGAAGATAAAGCAAAAAAAGTGGAAATGCAGAGACCCATATGTGTTACCACGTATAACACAAGTTCTGATCAAGTAACCAAGATCATCAACAAGAATTGGAAGATTCTTAACAGCGGAGGTCTTCAGATTCCGAAACCCATGTTTTCGCACAAAAGAGCACAGAGTGTGAGAGATATACTGGTACACACCAGACCTAAGGTAAATAAGGTTAATGCCCAAGGTAACTCCAGTTTTGTACAAGGACACTACCCATGTGGTGGATGCAAGGTATGTTGCCTTACCAAAAAGAGTAAGACACTAACTTTTAACAATGGGACAAAATGGGAGCAGAGGAGCTTCAGTAACTGCAACAGCTCTAATGTTGTATATCTAATCACCTGCCCCTGCAACCTTGAATACGTCGGCATGACGAGCAGGGCTGTAAAGACAAGAATAGGTGAGCACAAGAGCACAATCAAATGCAGGAAGTCAAGTACAAAATTAACCAACCACTTCCTAGAAAGTGGGCATAAACCTGAGGACATTACCTGGACTGTGATAGAGCAGATTGACAATGAGAAACACCTACTGGAAAAAGAACAAAGGTGGGTTTTTCGTGTCCAATCTAATAAGCATGGGCTGAACGATGAAATACCTTGGGGCCAGCTGTAGATCGTGCATACCTACCCCCCGTTGACAGGTACTCCCTACTTCTTTGTTTTGCTACTAACTTTGGCCACTGCATGATAGCCCCATTATGGGCAACACCTGCCTTGCAGATATATATCAAAGATAGCTCCTCTGTCTCGTTTAGGGATCACTGCTGCTCACCCAGTATGGGAAATGTAACTTCTCCTTGAGCGACATCATCAAGTTTATGAATACCATGCAATAACGAAATACTGCTGCATGTCCAAATAGTTAATGATCACAATATATAAGTTCGTAGGACGTGGGTATAAGCCTCTCTATCTTTCTACATTTTTACTCAGCCCCTGAAATAGTCCGCTGTATGCATTGACTTCACACGGGTGTCAGTAACCTCAGACACCGTCAGAATCATTACCCGATCTAAATTCCAAAAACCAGACATAATTGAATGTTTAGTAATTGCAATAACAACCACGGAGTGATAGCAAATAAAAATAAATATTTTGATGCATTTGATCTTTTCCAAGAGTAAACACGTAAGAAAGACTTCCGTTAGTACACCATCCGTCGTTCCACTCACGGCGGCCATCTTAGGTTAGAGTGCTAGTCTTGTCAGTACACACCAAACGTGACGACAGCGCAAAGCAGAGTTTATATGATTGCCGAACACAAGACCCTATTATTCTTCAGAGCGGCAGAACGGGTAGGAGTAAGGCATTGAACTTATGCGGAAATTGTGAGTAATAGACTTCGACCATGAGTCTTTAAACACTTGGCCCACGAGACAAAAGCTAATGATCAAAAACGAACTATTTCGGTTTGTGTATTTTCACGCTAAGGGAGCGGTTTTCTCTTGCAGATTACCGTGTGGAACACCTACCATCTGTCAGCTCATGGGGCATAAAACGTGTGCCAAAGTAGTATGTATCAAAAACTTTTGTGTGTCCTATGGTGATTTTAAATGATTGTTCTGAATAACTCCTTTAGAATTGAACCTCTCGAACAATACGGGTCCCTCGTATTTTAACCCTGTGTGATGCTAATGGGTGCATCGAGTTATGATTATGTGTGTGTTGACACAAACCAGTCCTAATTGTATGGGGCTACATGATGTTAGGCCAGCAAGCGCAATCAAACAACCAAGGGATGGTAGAATGTACCTTTTCTCTGTTCATAAAGTCTTAAGTATATTCTTTATCAGTCGGGCTAATATGGGCATATAGTGAGACCAGTGGCACTGCCAATAATTTGTGCTGAATGACAGATTATATATACAAATGTATAAATCTGGTGTTTTTCTCTCTCCCTTTTTTCCCATTTCCTTTACAGAGACCGCATTTAGGTCCACTTTTTTGATAAATTGTATCTCGCTTCCCTTGGGCCAGCTCATGCCCTGAAGCTAAAACTACCAGCTGATTTTTGCTGCTAGTTTTTAGGACTGTAGGCATATTACATTTAGAAACCGAGCATTTTCTAGTAGGGGCCATTAGAAGGTCCTGATGAGTAAGCAGTAGGGGACTGCTTACGAAACATGTAGACCAGGTAGCTAGCTAATCGCTCTACCTCAAAACCCCCTTCTTAACGTTCCCAGCTAGGGAAGTGAATAAATCGTTTTTTTCCACTAGCCAGTGAATTTTTAGTCTTTTTAACACCCACACATAAATAGGTCCCTACACTTCACTGACATCACTCACCTTGCACTGTCACAAAGCCTCTGTCACCTTCAAAGTGCTCCCGTGTAGTTCGTCTGGTCGTAGCACGCCCGCCTCGTAGAGGGACGGGAAGACCCCCATGATGAAGCATGACACTAAAGGATTTTTTTAGTGTGTGAGGGGTATTTTAACAAGCACATTGTGCTCTCATCTTTACCATCCTAAGAGAGAGTTTATTATTCTCACCACCCACATGTAAAAATAAAAATTTAAATTTAAAACCACCACACATTGATAGAATCTCATTGTTTATACGTATCGAATTGGAGGGTGATTCTGTCATAACCTCTGTACTTCCTCTATTGTTTTGGAACATCTCTACTACTACACTCTGTTTCTAAATAGACCCGATTTGGGCATCATTGTATTTTACAGCTATTCGTTGTGATACAGCGAGTCTATATCACCCGGCTGCGTTCTCGAGTTTTGTGCTACTCAACTCAAGCGGAACGTTGCTCTATCATTTTCAGCAAGGATACAACATACTTAATTTCTCAGGTATGACTGAATATGAGTGGACGCAAATTTTTATAGAGCCTGCTACACTCGACATTTACCTGATATTGCTTAGGTATGAATTTTTCATGTTCTTGACATACACCTGCCCAGGCTGCCCTAGTATCTACGATATTATCTATAAATCACTGTGCGGTCTTCCACATGTTTTTGCATATATATGACACCATGTGCTCATTTGGCTCTTAATTCACCCCGCATCAGCAATATCATTATTAATTTTGACATATTTGTTTCCTGTGCTTAGGTACATCGTTTGCCTGTCATTTATACAAAGATACCAATTGTGTGCTTTTCCTGTCTCCCTTTGTAAGTTGCTATCATTTAATACATTGGGTTTTCTATTTGGTCTCTGATATTGTCTTAAATATGGTATGCATAGAGTCATGTTGGATGTCAAATTTGAGAAATGGAGTTTAAAGGTGTTTTTGAGTACCACACAATCCCGTTCCAGAATATGTTTATTGCATGACATGTGAGACACAAAGTAATAATCTTGGACCCAAGAGCATTAGGTTGTAGGTTATATGTAATGTAATATTATAATTGGTGTATGTGTAATTGATTAATTTATTGTACCTAACTTGTGATTGTAAGGCACTTAAGAATTGTACCTTATTTATTCTTTATATGTAATTTCAGATTGTAACTTGTGGCTCCTGAAGAAGGCGTTTTCGCCGAAACGCACGTCGAGTACTTTATCTTCACCCTGTTCGTGGACACCTTTTAGTAATTGATGGTGTCTTTTTATATAAAGTGTTGTAAATTGTGTTATTATATGTATTAATTGCATACATTTTTATATTGAATTGTCATATAGTCTGATTATTTTCAGTTATCCATAAGATTTTTACTATGTGTATTTTAAAAACATGTTTGTCTTTTACAAATAATTTTATTCTTTATTCTGACTGTTCCTTTTGCATTTGGGTCTAGTTACTTGTTTATCTATTGTTAAGACTGCCTAGGATTTTTTTTCATACATTTATATAATGACCTACACACGTTTGAAGCATAAATATAAGGAGTGTATGTATACACATATATTATCAATCAAAAACAGGGGGAGAATGAGGATTGGGCTAGGTTTACCCCCTATGTGTTCAAAGTGTTGGAAAAAAGATCAGCGGATGACGGATCAAAAGAACCTAGCCAAGGACATATGGGTGGTTCACCAATTGGGTGGAAACCAACCTCTGTTAGCCGAAAAGAAAAAATTATTTTCTTGAGTCCCCTCACTCACCCAGGGTTGCCCCTAGGTGACATGCTTCATCATTGGGGCCATCCCAAGCATCTACTGCTTGGGGCATGCTGCGACTTTCAGAGTTACGTAGAAGCACCCACACTATTTTGTGAGGATATGTGTAGTGCAGTGTAGGGCGAGTGGTGTAAGTTATAATTAAAAATGTAGCTAACTAGTGAGCTAAAGTTCTATTCCTACTCCCAGTTGGCAAGGATTAAAAGAGGGGTTAATAAAAGGGAAAATAAATGTTATGTAATTATAATCCCTAGTATTGTGTCGACATGTTTTGAGGTATCCCCTAAACCTCTTCTTCAGGACAACAAAGGGACCAGCCCCTTGTGTACAACTCCAAGCAGGACTATAGTTAAGTGAAAATAACGACAATGAATGCACACCTCTTGTGTGAGCATTTCGAAAAATACATAAGGTTGACTCTGAACACATAGTATCTGTCATGGAGAAGAAAAAGCAAAATCCAACTTAATATATACTGCCTGCCCACCACTCCTGTGGGCAGGTTATGTCATTCCACTGCGCGTAAATGAAGGGACTTCCTAAAATGGTGTAAGTGCCCTTGAAAGTAACAGTAATTAGTGCTTAGATCCTGTGTGTATTAATATACAACACTTGACATCTCTATTGTGAGAAAGCAAGTTTAAAAAATATGTTAAAAAACACTTGTGATCATGGACTAAACAGGACACACACAACATGAAACTTAATATCAATTTCTTTGTGCAATGTACTGATTTTTTGGCCAAATTCCACCTCATGGTCTGTCTGGATGGAGGGGCCTGTAGAACACTACATTGCAATAAGAAGAATACGCAAAGAAGTGCAATCATAGGGATTTGTTTCAAACCATTCCTCTCTTTTAACTATCCCTTGCACTAATCCTAACAAATGGTAAGAAATGTGGTGAGAATATGGGAAAATAAGAGTTTCTGGATTTCCTGTAGGGAGAAAAAGTCTTACTGTGTTCAGCAACACTCTGTCAATACGTTCTACTCATTCCCATGGTGGACCACATCTTAGCGTGTCTGTGCATTGGTACTGGTAGAAATACTCTGGACACGCACTAGCCTGGTTTAAAACAAATCACTATAATTGCACTCTATGGGCCCGATATAGGTAGAACGTATTTCGATTCTTAATTACCGAATTTTACCGATTCGATAATTAAGAATCGGTAAATATGAAGGGGGGGTATGTAGGAACATCCAGATGTTCCATTTACCGAATCGGTAAATATCTGTATTTACCGATTCGGTAAATACCGACCGGTAATGCTCCGTTCATTCCTATGGGCTTTGAAGCCAATAGGAATGAATGGGGCATTACCGGTCGGTATTTACCGAATCGGTAAATACCGATTTTGACAAGGGTGCAGGGGGTGTCACTTTGACACCCTCTAGCACCCCCAAAAAAGGTTCGGGGGCCATGTGGCAGGCATACCTGCCCTAAGGGCAGGTCTGCCTGTCATATGGCACAGGTGTGCATGCACACATGTGCATGCACACCGGAATCGGTATTTTACCATCAAATAGAATTGATGGTAAAATACCGATTCTGTAAGGCTTGTGGGACTCTGAAGAGTCCCACCTACATCTCATAATTACCGAATCGGTAAATATACCGATTCGGTATTTTACAGATTCTGTAAATTTACCGATCGGTAAATTTACCGAATCTGTAAAATATGTGGCCCTACATACCAATTCTGATTTACTGGTCGGTAACGGCAGAAAATACAGATTTTCGGCCGTTACCGACCGACCTACATCGGGCCCTACATACCAATTCTGATTTACTGGTCGGTAACGGCAGAAAATACCGATTTTCGGCCGTTACCGACCGACCTACATCGGGCCCTTTGTGTATAAAATAAGTACATTGCAAAAAAAATTGTTATCATGTTTAATGTTGTGAGCGTCCTGTTTTGTCCATGATCTCGAGTGTTTTTAACATATTTTTAACCTTGCTTTCTCACAATAGTGATGTCAAGTGTTGTATATTAATACACCTAGGATCTAAGCACCAATTACTGTTACTTTCAAGGGCACTTACACCATTTTATGAAGTACCTTCATTTACGAGCAGCGGAATGCCATAACCTGCCCACAGGAGTGGTGGGCAGACAGTATATTTTAACTTGCATTTTGCCTTTTCTTCTCAATGACAGATACTATGTGTTCAGAATCAACCCTATGTATTTTTTCAGAATGCTCACACAATAGGTGTGCATTAAATATCTTTATTTTCACTTAACTATAGGTCCTGCATGGAGTGGTACACAAGGGACTGGTCCCTTTGTTTTCCTGAAGAAGAGGTTTAGGGGATACCTCTAAACATGTCGACACAATACAAGGGATTATAATTACATAACAGTTATTTTTCCCTTTTGTTAACCCCTTTTTATCCTTGCCAACTGGGAGCAGGAATAAAACGTTGGCACACTAGTTAGGTAATTTTTTTAAATATCACTTACACCACTCCCCTTACACTGTACTACACATATCCTCACAAAATAGGTGCTCCTACGTAACTCCGCAAGTCGCAGCACACCCCAAGCAGTATTTGCTTGGGATGGCCCCACTGATGAAGCATGTCACCTAGGGGCAACCCTGGGTAAGTGAGGAGACTCAAGAAAAGACATTTTCTTTTCGGCTAACAGAGGTTGGTTTCCACCCAATTGGTGAACCACCTATATGTCCTTGGCTAGGTTCTTTTGATCGGCATCCAAGGATTCTTTGTGCTACACTATATACATATATTAACCGTAAATAATATATATATTTGTACGTTTGTTAAACATAAATGCAAGAAAATATATATATATTTTTTTATTTATGAATAATATGTGCATTTTCACAAAGAATTGCACATACCTGAATACATACATATAATCAAGTATACATGCTTACCAAAAAAGTATATGCATTAATTTTTTATTTGTGCATACTATTGCTGTAAATTTGTATTTTAAATATGGTGGTCATGAAGGGAAGAGCCAGCTCTTGTGTAATCTTTTGAAGCTAAGATTGTTATCTGTGGATCTTACGCTTAGGGTAATGAATTCCATAGTTTGGCTGCTTGAAAAGAGAAAGATGTTCCACCCATGGGTTTTCATTTGCATGCTGGGATTTTGAGCTGGAGCACCAATCTGAAGCAGAGGTTTCTTTAGTGTATATATTTCGTGTTTTTTTTCCTTATGAAAAGTGGTCGTATTCCATGTATTGCCTTGTGGGTGATACAAAACAGCTTAAAAATGGATCTTCTGGCAACCGGTAACCAATGTAAGGCCCTTAAGGCAGGAGCAATGTAAGCTTGTGGATTCATATGTAGGATTAGTCTAGCAGCAACGTTTGAGTTTGTTGTAATCTTAACATAGTTAATAGAGGTGTTTCCATGGTAGAGGCCAGTTGTGTAATCAAGTATAGATTGTACAAGAGAGATAGTGCCTTGTACCTTTTGCTGAATCCTGGGTGGGGAAAGATGTCTCACAACATTTTCATAGTAATGAAGCTTTATCTTGCTAACTTATCCACTTGGGCATTCATTGGTAGCTTAGAGGCCATGGTAATTCCATGGTGTCGTACTTCTTTGGTTACTTTAGTATGTGTTCCCAGACTGTCAGGCCAGGCACAGCGTGGGTGATAATATTTCCATTTACCACAGGTGAGTATTTCAGGTTTGGACACATTCAATTTAACATAGCTCCATGCCAATAACTGATCAATGTCTCAAAGGCAACTGAAGATCTTTGAGTTTCCAAAGTCTTTGGAGAAGAAGTATTTGAGTGCCATCTGTGTAGTTATAGCAAGTAAGGTGAAATTCATTGATCATTGCTGGCAATGACTTCCTATAGATGTTGAAAAAATTGGGTGAAATGATACAGCCTAGAAGGGCACATGCTTTGATGATATAGGGTTTGGATGAGAAGGGAGGAGTATGGGTGACATTTGTTTTGTTTTGAAGGTAGAATTTGATCTAGTCAAGAGCGTTTCCCTCTATTCCAGCTTGCCTGAGTCTTTGTATTAAAGTTTCATGATCAACTTTGTCAAAACAGCTGAAAGGTCCAAGAGAAGAACTGCATCAACCCCATTGTGGTTTACTGTGGTTTTAGGCCATCACAGAATGCAATTAGGGCAGATTCTGTGCAATAAATTGAGACGTCTGGGTCAATGCTGCTCTTTGTGTTCGTTTGCAGAGGAATGGTCCTTAGTTATTTGGGTCTTTGTGGGTCAAGGTTTGCTTTCTTTAATAATAGGTGTATGTATGTCTTTGTTAAATCTTTGGGGGAAAACCCCCTGTTGTCAAGAGAATGGTTGAAGATTGTTCTGACTGGGGTGGTAGCAGAGTTTGTTAAAAGTTTGTTCTTAAAGATTTGTGGTGGGCAATGGTCAGATGGGCAGCCGGCTGGCCTGCTTCGTTTGTCAAGATCTATAAAATCTGTTTTTGATAGTTGTTTGAAGGAATGTAGAGGCTAAGTTAACCTATCCTTTAGGGAGAATATTGGAAAAAGGCTGGTGCTGGTGGGTTTATTTTGGTTTAAATAGGAATCCAACATGTCTGCTTAGGTTGTGTAATGATTTGTCAGTTTATCTGTAAATTATTGGGAAATAGGATTGTTTCCTGCTGTGCTTTTGGGTTTCTGAAATTCTGTGAGAACTTTAAAAAACTCTTTATTTGCACATTTTGCCTTTTGAATTCTGTTTGAATACTGATTTTCTTTTAAGCTTTTTTGATAGATGACTTGTATATTCTGTTACTCTTGTGTAGGTGAAGTTTTTCTTGAGCATTGTTTGTTTTGAGCCTGGTGCATTGAAGCTTTGCAATTTGTTGATTTATGTGTTATCCAAGGTGCTAGTTTTCTTTTGCCATGGTTTGTTGTTTTAATTGGAATTAGGATATCAAAAGCTTCTAGGAGCCACTCAGAGTTTTGAAATGAAAGCACTGTGTCCAGATCTGTGTTGGATGTTTACTGTGTTTCTAGGTACTCAAAATTCAGTTTATTCCAAGGTTGATATGGGATTGCTGGTACAGGTGCTCTAGATGTGGAGAGTTGCGGTGTCTTGTGTTGGAAAGCTAGGAAATTGTGGTCTGACCAGCTGAATGGAGAAATCCAATGGAAAGTGATTAGTTCTGGATTGGAAAACAGGATGTGGGTTTGGGGATAATCTGATGTAGGTTTCAGTGTGTCTAGGTATTGATGATAGCTCTAAACAGGGAATATTTGGTTTATCAAACCATATGTATAGGTCACCATGGGTGCGCAGGTTGGAGTGTAGTGTTGTAAGGTTTGAAACTGTATCTAGAACTGTGTCTGGGAATGTTTCTTTGCTAGGTGATGATCTGTAAAGAAGGAGGACGTTACAGGAGAAAGATGGTGCAGGGTTGCATCTGATGATGAGGGCCTCACAACCTTGTATGACAATAGCCCCAGCTTTGATGAGATTTATTGTTTCCTTGAATATAACAGATTAGTTTACCTCCTCTTTTGCTTATGTGATTATGTGTGAGAGTGCTAGCTTGGAAGAACAGCGTTGTGCAGTACTAGGGCCATGCCATTCTCCAACCATGTTTCGGGTTTGAAGAGCAGCTTGTATGTCTGTCAGTAGGTCATATATGAGGTGGTTGTTTTTAGAACGGGATTGCACATTTATTAGAGATTGTGTTTTGGTGGTTGTGTAAACTTGTTTTGTGGAAGAGCGAGTAATAACTTTTAGGCTTGTAGTAGGTAGACTATTTGTGATGTGGTTAGCTGTATTAAAATAGCAATAGTGTTTATCTATATTGTTATTCTTGTCCAACAGTCTTGGAAGGCACTTTGTTGGGTCTATGTGTGCAGGTGTCAGGGATAGTGACTGAGAGTAAGGTGCCTGGCTGTGCAGTTTTTCTATGATGTAGTCATGTTGTGTAACAGACAAGGAGATACAAAGTTTTGAACAGGAGTGACTGGGGTGTGCTGCCTATGTTTTTTGCATATATTGAGTGTAGAAGACGCATGTATGAGGGGTAGTGGTGAAGCATGTGCATCATGTTTTAAGGCTGTAACTTGTGCAGTGGAGGAAAGGAAAACACATGAGTACTGTTGTGAATTGGAGGAGTTTATGTTTGGTGTTGTAAATGTTTGATACATTGTGAACAAAATTGGTGTCAAATGTGTATTATGTGCTTGGGCATGAGGGAGGAAGTAGTAGTTTGTATTGTTTGGTAGAATGTAGTAGGAAATTGTGTGTGTGTTTGTTATGTTTGTATTTTGCAGAGTGGTTACATTTGATATAAATATGAAGTGAGTTTGTCTGTAGGATTTAGTTCCAAAGTACTGGTGGGGAGTGTATGCTGAAGGAGAAAGGAGATGAAATTAGTTTTGGAGGAGAGTGCCTGTGGTGCTTAAGAAGAGGTGACCAGGGGTCATGAGTGTTTCTAGTTTATTTTGTAGCATGTAAAGGTAATATTTGAGGTGGAGTGGAGTAAGGAGTGTTTGTGTGTTTTTGGTAAAATAGAAGGGCGGAGTTGTTAAAGATAGATATAAGTGAAGGTGACTAAAGGGTTGCTGGTGCTGCATGTCCAGAGCGTGTGGTGGGAGGGAATGGAGAATAAATGCTGCTTCTGGTTGCTGCGTGGTGAGCAAAAGAATGATGGATTGAACCCAGACCCTTGTGACTGGGGGTGAATGTTATCATTGTTCAGCATTCCATCCATCATTTGTTCCTTTTGTTTCCGTTGCCCTAATTGGAAAGAGTATGCCCAGACATGGGTACCGTGCTCACTGTGCCACTGGATTCCGGATAACCTGGCTGATGAGGGCTGATGCCCCTAATCCAGTCCCAGGATGCTTGTTTCTGGTCAGGGTGGACCTAGCTTGGCAGTTCGGGCTGGACTGTTCCATTGAGGGGCAGGGTCAAGACTGATTTGCGTATGGCTGGGTCCAAACTGGGGTGGCGTGGTGAGCAGAAGAAAGCTGGATTCAACCCAGATCCTTGTGACTGGGAGTGAATGTTTGCATTGTACAACAGTTTGTCTATCATTTGTTCCTTTTATTTTTGTTGCCTAAGTGGGAAGGGTATGCCCAAACATGGGTCCCGTGCTCACAGCACCACTGGATTCAATCTAGCCTGGCTGACGAGAGGGGTGATGTCCCGAAACAGGTCCCATAATGCTTGTTTCTGGTCCAGGGAGGACCTGGCTAGGAAGTTCAGGCTGGACTGACCCTGTGAGGGACAGGGTCAAGGTTGATTTATATATGGCTGGGTCCAAACTGTTGTGGCGTGATGAACAAAAAAAATGATAAATTAAACCCAGATCTTTGTTACTGGGGGTGAATGTTTGCATGTTTGCATTGTTCAGCATTCCGTCCATCATTTGGGCTTCTGGTTGCTGCAGCATTTGTGTGCTGGTTATGACAAATTTGTCCAACATTAGGACTCCGGGTGGGAGGAATTTATACCTTCGGCAGTGGATTTGGAGGAATTTATTAATTTTGCATTTTCTTTGTATTGTGGAATCAATAATAAATTCTGCTTCTCCACTGTCAGAATTAATCTGCAGTGTTTGGCTTTTAAACAGGCCAGGAAGAGGGACCCTGTTTAAAAACACTGCAGAATAAAATTTAATCTGCATTGATTTTTAAACATAGAGGGACAGCTCCCTACATTGGCCCTGTAAAACCACTGGTGCACTCCTCTGCATATCCCTAGGCTTCCTTACCTACTCTGCACTAACTACTTCAGATATTGTGAGGACGTATTCACAGCAGTGCACTTGATATTTGATAACACTATTTCTTAGTGCAAAATGCATCCTCATATCAATTTCTGGACGTGAAGTTGCATTTGTGCTTGGAAAATAGAGCCAAATGCCCACTTTGTCCCATTGCGGATTTCCTCAGAATCTCATGGAATTTTAATTCTATTTTGTGTAATTCTGAAGAATACAATTCCTCTAATTCTGCCCAACCCTAATAAAGACACAGTTAACTTCATTGTTTGTGACTGTTAACCAATAAGTAACAGGAGATAAACTCTTTGCTCTTAAATTGTTAAGAATTTGATGATGAATCTGCCATCAATCAATATATGTCATAGGAAAAATAAATTTGTGGTCATATTAAACCTGCAATTAAGCTCATTGGGCTTATTTTTAATGACTTTATTAGGATTTACCGCAATTCCTTATGAGCTTATCAGGAATGCACATCGTCACTTTCTTAATTTTTATTTTGCTTTTGGTAAAACTGTTATGAATTTCTCTTCCTACTCTATCTGTAAATGGTTCATTGTACTTTACCAATGGCCTATGCAAGATATTGTCATTAAGGGTCCATCAGTGGAGTGGAATCACAATGTCTCCCTATTCATTCATTCATTCATTCATTTATATAGCGCGCTACATACCCAGAGGGTCTCAAGGCGCTTGAGGAAGGGTGGGGGAATTACTTGTCGAATATCCATGTTTTAAGATGCTTTCTGAATGCTAGGTGGTTCTGAGTAAGGCGAAGGTGAATGGGAAGTGAGTTCCAGGATTTAGCCGCTAGGTAGGAGAAGGATCTTCCTCCCATGGTGGTTTTGTTGATGCGAGGTACAGCAGCAAGGGCTTGATTGGAAGAGCGCAGCTGGCGGGAGGGGGTGTAGAAGGAAAGTCGTGTGTTGAGGCATTCTGGTCCAAGTTCGTAAAGTGCTTTGTGTGCGTGGGTTAGGAGGCGGAATGTTATCCTCTTATTGACGGGGAGCCAGTGGAGGTTTTTCAGGTGACCAGAGATGTGGTCTTTACGCGGGATGTCTAGTATGAGTCTGGCTGATGCGTTCTGGATGCGTTGGAGTTTTTTCTGAAGTTTTGCGGTGGTACCGGCGTAAAGGGTGTTTCCGTAGTCCAGGCGGCTTGTAACCAGTGCGTGGGTGACCGTTTTTCTAGTTTCGGTGGGGATCCATCGAAATGCTTTTTTAAGCATGCGGAGGATGTTGAAGCAAGATGATGAAACGGCGTTGACTTGTCTGGTCATCGAGAGTGAGGAGTCCAGGATGACGCCCAGGTTCCGTGCGTGGTCCGTCGGGATGGGTGCTTTTCCAAGGGCCTCTGGCCACCAAGAGTCGTCCCAGGCGGAGGGGGAGGAACCTAAGATAAGGACTTCTGTTTTGTCTGAGTTCAGTTTCAGACGGCTGTGCTTCATCCACTCGGCTACTTCTTTCATTCCTTCATGTAGGTTGGTTTTGGCGGTGTTAGGGTCTTTGGTGAGTGAGAGGATCAGTTGAGTGTCATCAGCGTAGGAGATGATGTTGAGGTCGTGTTGGCGCGCGATGGCCGCGAGGGGGCTCATGTATACGTTGAAGAGGGTGGGGCTGAGTGAAGATCCTTGTGGCACGCCGCAAATGACTTCAGTGGCCTCTGATTTGAAAGGTGGGAGGCGGACTCTCTGGGTTCTTCCGTCAAGGAACGAGGTGATCCATTTCAGTGCTTTTCCTTGGATTCCGATGTTTCTGAGGCGTTGTAACAAGGTGCTATGACAGACTGTGTCGAAGGCTGCGGAGAGGTCGAGGAGGATGAGGGCGACTGTGTCCCCGTTGTCCAGTAGAGTTCGAATGTCATCTGTTGCTGCGATGAGTGCGGTCTCAGTGCTGTGTTTGGCTCGGAAGCCGGACTGTGAGGGGTCGAGGGATTTGTTGGTTTCGAGGAAGGCGGCGAGCTGGTTGTTGACAGCTTTCTCGATGACTTTGGCCGGGAATGGAAGAAGCGAGATGGGGCGGTAGTTTTTGAGTTCGGTGGGGTCAGCTGTGGGTTTTTTCAGAAGGGCGCTGAGTTCGGCGTGTTTCCAACTTTCTGGGAAGGTGGCGGAGTTAAGGGAGCAGTTGATGACGTCTCGGAGGTGTGGAGCTATGATGGAATCAGCTTTGTTGTAGATGTGGTGAGGGCATGGGTCTGTGGGGGATCCTGAGTGGATGGAGTTCATCAGGCGGATGGTGTCCTCAGTGGAGATTGGGTTCCAGTCATTAAGGATGTTCAAGGGGGGTGAAGGTATGGCAGAAGGTTGGGTGGGTTGGTATCCGGGTTTTTTGTCGAAGCTGTTGTGGATGTCTGCGATTTTCTCGTGGAAGAATGAAGCTAGGGAGTCGCAAAGGGTTTGAGAGGGAGTGATGTCGTTGGAGTTGGCAGTGGGGCTGGTGAACTCTTTGACGATGTTGAATAGTTCCTTGCTGTTGTGGGCGTTGTTGTCTAGTCGGTCTTTGAATGCGGCTTTCTTGGCAGTCCGGATCAGTTGGTGGTGTATGCGGGTGGCGTTTTTGAAGGCGTCCCTGGTGCTGGTGTTTGGGTCTTTTTTCCAGGTCTTCCCAAGGGAGCGACATCGTTTCTTGGATTTCTTAAGATCCTCGTTGAACAAGGGGGCGTTTTTGCTGCCTAGTTTGATTTGACATTTCTTCAAAGGTGCTAGGTTGTCGGCGCTGTTGGTTAGCCATTGAGTGAGGTTAATGGCTGCTTGGTTGGGGTTCGAAGCGTGGGCAGGGGGGTTTTGAAGAAGCGATGAGGAGATCTGGTCGATGCTGATTTTGTTCCAGTTTCTTCGCAGAGTAGGTTGAGGATGGTTGTGGGTTGTGGTCTTTTTGTAGGTAAAGTGAACGCAGCTGTGGTCCGTCCAATGGAGAACTGTGGTGTGACTGAAGGAGATGTTTTTGCTGGAGGTGAAGATAGGGTCGAGTGTGTGACCTGCGTAATGAGTGGGGGTATTAACAAGTTGTTTGAGTCCGAGGTTGGCGAGATTGTCCAGAAGGGTGGTGGCGTTGCTGTCGTTACTCTTTTCCAGGTGAAAATTGAGGTCTCCCAATAGAATGTAGTCCTTGGAGGGGAGGGCGTGTGGGGTGATAAAGTCAGTGATGTCTTCACTGAATTGTGCACGGGGTCCTGGTGGTCTGTAGAGGAGGGTGCCTCTGAGTGTGGTCTTGGGGTCGGTGTGGATCTGGAAGTGAAGGTGTTCGGCGGTAGCGAGGTTGTCCTCTGAGCTGGTTGAGACGCGGATGGTGTTCTTATGGACGATGGCGATGCCTCCTCCTGTTTGTTTGGCGCGGTCCTTACGGATGATCTTGTAGCCGTCTGGGATGGCTGTGGCGATGTCTGGGGATGATGAAGCATTCATCATTGTTTCTGTTAGGAAGGCGACGTCAGGAGAGATGGTGTCTAGTAGATTCCAAAGGTCGATGGCGTGTCTGTGGACCGATCGGGTGTTGAGCAGGATGCATTTCAGGTGGTTGGTGTCAGAACTCTGTTTGGTGTTAGTGGATGAGGAGTTGGTCATGGTGCCGTCATACTTGCAGGAGTTGCATGTGAAGGGTCCATGTGTGCGTCCAGGAGCGGCTTGGGCGCAGTTGGGGAGACGACCGGGGTTAAGGGCTGAGAGGGTTGCGGCGTCGTACGTTATGCGGGCGGAGTTGATTTTGCGGGGGCCAGGGGGTTTGGTGCTGGGTGCGGTCCAGGCGCGGACGGGCGTAGACGGGCTTACCTTTGGCGCACCTTCGGCGCGCATGGGGCGCGACCGCTGCGCGTATACGCTGCGCGTAGAGGTGTTTGACTTATATAGGCGGATCAAGAGGGGAAGGGGCGAGGTGGGGTCAGCTGGGAGGCGGGGGCGGGGTGGGAAGAGGGGCTGAGAGGCTGAACAACAAAATGGTGGCAGCAAAAACTCGACCAGGTCAACAACAACTGCAACAACACAATCAGGGCTATGCAGGAATAAACAATTAAGTCTATACAGTCAGCGCTACGATCCAATTCAGTTATTAACACACGTTAAGCAGAGCGGGTAGTTGGGATCAGAGAAGCGCTACGGACAACTCAAGCTGCACTTGAATATTTCTATGTACAGGCAGAGAAGCGCTGCAATGTAAACAGGCTGCAATTACATATATCTATGCACGAGCAGGGAAGCGCTACGATCAGATCAAGCTGTGCTTAAATATTTCTAAGTGCGAGCAGAGAAGCGCTACAATGTAAACAAGCTGCACTTAAATGTATCAATGCACGAGCGGAGAAGCGCTACGATCAGATCAAGCTGAACTAAGTGAAGGGTTATAAAAACAATTCTGCGCTACGATCAGATCAATCAGCAATAATAGAAGGGTTAACAATGCAATTCTGGATCAGGGAAGCACTACGGGGTCCGAGGAGCACACGTAGTGGAGCGCTACGATACCAGTGCAGGGAGCGGCCGCTTCTGAGTCAGTCAGGGCGGTCACAGCGCGGGGTCAGGCAGGTCCAGCTAATACTATCCGTGGGAGGCGGGGGCGGGGTGGGAAGAGGGGCTGAGAGGCTGAACAACAAAATGGTGGCAGCAAAAACTCGACCAGGTCAACAACAACTGCAACAACACAATCAGGGCTATGCAGGAATAAACAATTACGTCTATACAGTCAGCGCTACGATCCAATTCAGTTATTAACACACGTTAAGCAGAGCGGGTAGTTGGGATCAGAGAAGCGCTACGGACAACTCAAGCTGCACTTGAATATTTCTATGTACGGGCAGAGAAGCGCTGCAATGTAAACAGGCTGCAATTACATATATCTATGCACGAGCAGGGAAGCGCTACGATCAGATCAAGCTGTGCTTAAATATTTCTAAGTGCGAGCAGAGAAGCGCTACAATGTAAACAAGCTGCACTTAAATGTATCAATGCACGAGCGGAGAAGCGCTACGATCAGATCAAGCTGAAATAAGTGAAGGGTTATAAAAACAATTCTGCGCTACGATCAGATCAATCAGCAATAATAGAAGGGTTAACAATGCAATTCTGGATCAGGGAAGCACTACGGGGTCCGAGGAGCACACGTAGTGGAGCGCTACGATACCAGTGCAGGGAGCGGCCGCTTCTGAGCCAGTCAGGGCGGTCACCCCTAGAGTTACATGGTTAATTTTTTTATATAATTGGAGTACATATTTTATATAGAAATTAAATGTGGACATCTTTTAGTGGGTACCATAGGTTGAAGTTGTCTATTTGCCATAAATAATCACGACTGTAAGTATAACTTGTGATAATCAGGTACTGTAAAGCGCTCTGATACCCCCGTGGGTCATGTCCGCGCTATATAAAACTTTATAAATAAATAAAATAAATATTCTATTGCTGATTTTATGAGAATTGATTTTCTGGCTTATATTTCAGCTTTTTACATGAGCATTTGTATTGCTGTTTTCATATTTGAAATCTATTGTCTCTGTGGAGTCACTACTTATTGTGCTATGTGGCAATATGGTATTATGGGGCAGATTCCACATGGTAATCTTTTCCTCCTCAAAAATATTACTCAGATTGAGCACCTCCTCAGATCAAGTGGTGATTGTGAACACAGGAACTTCTCAAAGGAGTAGGAAGGAGAGACAAAAGTAGGGATGTTGGGGGTGCACAGGGGAAAAAGAAGGTTTGAAGGGGTGAGAGGTTACAAATCTAATATTCAGTTCTTTATGCACATCTAGATAATACAGAGCTGAAAAAATGATGTAGCACACTTACCATGTTCACCTTCTTTACCAACCTCTGTAAATTGATACTTGTATAGCGCACAACTCACCCGCAAGGTTCTCAAGGCGCTTGTACGAATACCGCTGTGGAGCCCATCCTGGCTTTCCCTGTGAGATGTCCACTCCTGGGCACCCCCAAGGTGGAGACCAGGCATCCTTAGCATTGTGGGGGCCATTGTGGAGATTAAGCAAGCTATTGCCCAGAGTTGCAGAGTGGGACTCCATGATTGGAATAGGAACCGAGGCGAGAATGATCAGGTCCGTGGAATTTTTGAGCCCAAGACCCGCTGAGGCAGGGAATTGAACCCTGGTCCCGGGCTAGACCTCTGCATCAGGGTCTGCCGCTCTAACCATTGAGCCACACTTCTCCACCTCTCAACCTCTGCACCACCTACAATTGCTTTGAAACTTACAATATCGATGATGCTCAGGATTTGCTGTTGCAAGGAGCTAGGTTTTAGTTCTAGAGGTAGTGCTCCTCCTGTAGTCAAGAATTATTGGCAAACTTTAGGGATTACCACTCTCACTCATTGTGTAAGGCATTGAATTGTCTTTTTCCATTGTACTGGGGTGAAAAGGGACTTCTGCTTTTACTTTTCAGGGTAATCTGCTGCCAAATCTGACTTTTCACCATGGCACGCTTTTTTGTACTACTTGCCCAATTAGTCTTGGTTCTTCCTTAACTATTTCTCCAGCTAGTATTTTAACATCTGCTTCACTGAATTTGACTTCCCTTAGTCTCCAACAGGTCATAATGGAGGACCATTTCAGTGAATTGTTGTTAGTTTGTGAGAATTATTTTGGAGTGTGACTCAAAAGATGGCATCCAAAAAAGGCGGAACAGAAAGATAAACTGTAAGGAAAATATTTCTCCATACACAAACTCCAATCTAATGCAAAATGGAACAGAAGGCAACTAATGATTGCATGCTTCATCTTCATTATGAAATTTTCTCTCCATCAGGCATTTTCTTTGCATGTATATTATTTCTGTATGGTAATGCTGGCTAGTATCATCACACAAAAACTTGCATTCACAAACTGTCGTACAGCTTGCATTTCCTTCAGTAAAACTGCATTTATTGGACTATAAACATGTCAGAATTGTGCCAGACTGATTCTGTGCACACCCTCAGGATATGTTGGCCTATGGCCCTGCTAGCTCACAGTGCTCCATCTGCACCCCTAATCATACCGGGTAACAAATTTGTGTGCCACCTCAGAACATAACAACCCTGATCCCCAAGCAAATCATGGAGACAGATCTAGAACACTTTTGTTTGGACTCTCATGCGTCTGAGACTACAACATGGACAAATGGAAGAAGAATCTCTCTGATGCATAAAACAAACAAGGACTCTGCCCCAGTTGACCCACCAGTGAGTCTCTCCAAGGGCCAGTGAGTCAGGCCCCCTAAACATCCCCTGAGGACAAGTTGGTGGATAGAGCTGGCTGTCCTTTCCCAGAGATGAAGACCAAGGAAAGAGCTGGCACAGGGAGTCAGTGGAACCAGCTCCTTGCAACTTACCCTGCATTGGAGGTCTGCTGGAACTGCTACTGGGAGCTAGAGATCAAAACCAAGAGCGGTAACTAGAGGCTCCCTAAAGTCTCAATCCAGAAGAAAGCTGGGTATTATAAGATACGACCGCCTGGTTTCCCTTAATTACGCACTTTAAAACAGCACTGCAAAAAATTAGAAAGAATATGGAGGAAAGATTTCTCGCTTGAGAAGAAATTGGAATACAGGGCGGCCATTGGACAATACAAGGCAGAAATAAAATCTCCACAAGCCTCTTATTATGAGGGAAAGATCGTGTCAGCCGCTAGCTCCCCTAGAGAAATCTTCCTCAATGCCAAAAAACTTCTCAAAGTCCCCGGCCCCTTGGCCTCACTGGATACCTCAGGTCTCCGTTGTACTGAACTGGCTGAATATTTTTCCACTAAAGTACAAAACATTCTTAAGCATCTCCCCCAAAAAATAGCAACTTCCCAATTAAGCATACAAATGTTGGTGGGCATTCAGTGGAACATGAAGTGCAGCCCTTCCCCACGTTGACCAAGGAAAATTCATAATCCTCAAGAGATAGAACATGAAATAGTAGCAATATCACAATAATAGAAGATACATCATATGGAAGGAAAAACTAAATAAGGCCGCAATAATTGGCCCTTGCGGTGTTAATCTGCAGAAAACTAAAGACACTGCATGAGACAAAAAATCGGTCACTATGCTGTTTGTCCTGTTTCAGATTTAACAATGGAATTAGCTAATGCTGCTAATTCATGTTCTATCTTTCGAGGATTATGAATTTTTAACTGTTTTAATCTTTGGTGTGATGATTTGTGATGCTCATTTTTAAAATTGAAATGTTATGACTTGAGATTGAAATATCTCTTTTTAAACTATCTGTTCTGTACTAAATCCAATTTTGTAATACTACTATTGTACCGCCTTTGGAGCTGTTCCAAGTGTATGAGTGGGGTGTGCATGGATTTGATTTATAAATTTGTCTCGTAGTCCAACGGGTAACTGTTACTGGTGCTCTTTCCCTTTTGGACTTCATGAGGCCCTCTCCTTGGTTTCAAGTGCTGTTGAAAATGATCTGTAAAATCCTCCCCTCCTACCTTTCCAAGCAAAAACATTACTGATCCAGGCTTTAATTTTGTCTAGGATAGACTTCGAAAATGCCCTTGATTTAGGGGACCCGAACTCGGTGATTGCAAAATTGCAGGTTGTACAAAACTGTGCAGCAAGGCTGCTCACTGAGACCCCCAATCGATGCTCAGGAAGGCTCTCTCCACCGGCTTCCGGTGCAAGAGAGAATACATTTTAAGGTCCTCTGCATAGCCCATAAATCGCTGGAGAGGAGTGGACCTCCCATCAACAAAGCTACGATTTGCCCCCACAGGGCGAACAGAAAACTTAGCTCAGATGAACTTCACCTTGCTGTGCTCCCTAGGATCAAGAAGGCCAGAAGTGGCGGACGGCTTTTTTCATTCGATGGCTCCAGGCTCTGGAATGCCCTTCCACTGTACCTCTGTAGGGAGTCTAATCACCTGATGTTCCGCAACCAACTCAAGACATGGCTTTTCCCCTAGGGAACCTGTCCTCTAGTTACGTATTCAGCGCTGCAATGCTCCTGGGAAGCAATGCGCTATACAAATGCTAATTCAATTCATTTCAATTCACGAGTAAAGCCAGACAGGAATGTCAAAATTGTACCACCAGGGCCCAAGCTATGGCCTTTTTGATCATCAGCAACCTTTGACCTTCTTCTGAGCAACGGAACACATATTGCTCTGTCTCCTTTTCTATAAATACCACTAGATAAGACCCGGGGGTCGGCGCAAGCTGATTAATTTATTTGGGGGAAAAGCGCATGCATGATCCCCCTCCGCATGAATGGATTGCCCCTGGGGGAGCCCAACACCCCGGGCCCGACTGAAGCATGAGGCTCAGGATGCCAACTTTGGGCCTCAGCACCTGAAAAGACAATGGGGGAGGGCCTTCATGCCCTCGAATGGCACTAGTCTTGCCCCTGCTCCCTTTGTCTGGTGGGATCTTGCAGTCACTGCAGACCAAACTCCCTGCCTACAAGGAGAGGGCAAGGAAATACACAGTTGCTGCACCAGTAGACAGGAGTGCTGGACAGACAGATAGCTGACAGGGTCAATGAAAGGTTATCTCTGTGAGCTTCCCCCAACAAATGGAAGCATGTAGGGTGTCATTGGGAGCTGGCACAACAAAAATAAAGAAAAAGAAAAGGAAACAAAGGGCATATTCACTAGAAAATGTTGAAGCGTGGAGCTGTGACAAATTTGGCAGCGCCGCACTCCAAAATATTCAAAACACAGGGATGCGAGATATTTACTACAATACAACGCATCACTGTGTTTTCCCTAGCACTGGCAGTAAACTTTTCTGCCTAGCACCAATGCAGGCAACCTTGCAGCATAGTCAAGTCAAATTTATGTTTATTTAGATCAAAATCTTTAAACAAGTACAAATACACAGTTACCAATTTTAAAATATTCTTCAAAAGGGATAAAAGGAAGTAGTTACAATTAAAAGTGTTCCTCAGCCGATTAAAAACTCATCCACACATTATATCCTTAACTTAAAAGCAAACACCAAAGACTATCTTTTTTTGGATGATCCTTACTCTTTAAAAGATATAAATACATTAAAACAACCCATTCACTTAAACAGTCTGTGTAATTCAAAGAAATTCCTGAAACTTAACCCCCCCTTGCTTGGAAACTCTGTACTGCCTTTATATAGTTCCCTAGGGCGATTGCAATTTCAATAGAGGGCATAACGGTAAGGAGATTGACTGCATGCACCCGTGTTCTTATATCATGTTTTAGAAATATTGGGCGCAGTTCTAATATGATTCGGCAATCCAACAGGATATGCACTATATCCCCTTTTGTGCCCAGGCCACATTTACAGTTCCCCTTGTGGTCCAACATTTTCAGTTTAACTTCTTTATTTATCAACCATGGGTTGATCCCGATTCTGATCCTCAGTATCTCCTGCCTATACCAGCGATTTGGTAGGATATCCAGGTAGGGGAACCAGTTTTCATTTGACCAGGAATGCATCATAAATTCTACTGATTTTTTCTTAATTAGATATTCCATATCAGCCCTTCTAGAAACTGATTGCCCATTTACTTTCAAATTGCTCTTGGTACAAACTATTTGTTGGGATTCTTGGCACAGCTCCACCTCTAGACATTCACATGCCTGCACCATTTTTCCCTGCTTGATTTTGCCCATTTTAGGTTGCTATTTTGAACCTCTTTTCTACACCATTGTGCAATTTTTTGGCCTTTTACGTTTTCTAAACGTTTCCAAAATCTGACCACCGTACTTGCACACCCCAAGATTTTGTTCCTATTTCGGTTCTTATTGCTTGAACCATCGAGGATTGGGGGAGGGATAAAAGGGTTTTCAAACATTTCCCTTCCTCCAGGTCCCAGACTCCCTTACTGCTCAAATAAAGGATTTCTGCACCGTAGAGGACTTGCGGGGGTATCATTGCACTGAAGGTTTTTAGTAATGGGCAGTGGGACATATCCCCATAATCCTGGTTAAACATTTTTAGACCGGAGATTGATGTGTATGCTTTTGCTTTTTGGGCTTCCAGATGCGTGTGCCAGCTTAGTGTCTTATCGAACCACATTCCTAGGTATCGATATTCATTGACTATTTCCAATTTAAGATCATCTAAAAATCAATTAAACTTAATTACCTTTTCCCAAAGCATAACATTTTTGTCTCGTCTAAATTGACTATTAAAAATTTTCTTACGCAATATTCATTAAAAAATTGCAGCTTTCTTTGGAGACCTAACTCAGTCTGGTCCACTATTACCAGGTCATCCACATATAAAAGACATGGCACCTTTTTCCCATCCATTTTTGGGCTTGCACTACCCTCTACCTCTAAACAGGCGGGTAGATCAGAGAGGAAAAGGAGAATAACTGTGGGGCTAAAACGCAGCCCTGTCTCAGGCCATTTGCTATAGGTATTTTTTGCGATAATGAACCCTATGTATCCCTAATTACCTGGGCCCAATTACCTCGGTGTAGTTCTTTTATTATCGTCAACAGGTCTTTAGGTATATTTTTCTTGGTAAGGATTTCCCATAGGCAATCCCGATCTACTGAGTCGAATGCTGCTCGGAAGTCAACGAAACAACAGCAAAACTTGCCATTTTGTTCCGTTGACTTCCTCACCATTGCCCATAGTGCAAAGCAGTGGTCTATCATGGAGTGCCCTACTCTAAATCCTCCCTGTTCAACAGGTATAATTGAAAACTCATCGACCCAAGTATTTAGTTGATTTAACACAGTTTTTGAGAATACCTTCTCCCCTATATCTAGGAGGTTGATCAATCTGTAGTTTTGTGGTCCGTCCATACTACCTTTTTTATGGATTGGCCTGATTATAGAGCCTTTCCAATTCAGTTGCATTAAGCCTTCTGTTAATATTATATGGAACATCTGGGAGAAAAATCTTGCCCACCACTTAAGCTCTGATTTTAATAATATTGCGGGGAGATTATCAGGCCCTGCAGCACGTGTTAACTTCAGTTCTCTTATTGTGTTTTCTGCTTGTTGTTCGTTAAAATCTAGCTTTAAGTCTTCTGATATTTCCTGCCAGGGTTGGGACTCTGTGGCTCTTTGGGGATCCCGTGCCCCATACAGCTCCCTTAGATACTTTTCCCAGGCTGCTTCACTTACAACACATTTCATTTCTCCATCTGTTGGGCCGGAAGCTGCCTTTACCAGTTTCCAAAATTGTCTTAGATTTTTATTTTCAATTGATTCTAACAGATCCATCCAGCATTTCTCTTTGTATGACCTTTTTGCATCAGTAACCATTTTTTTAAGTTCAGCTTTCAACTTATTTAAATATTTTTGTCTTTCTTTAGTGTAGTTTTTCCTTTGTCTTCTTGATACTGCCCTTATCTCCCTTTTTTAGATTGGCAGTCAATAGAGAACCATTTCGCTCGGCTAGCTGGGATTTTTGTGCCTTTTCTTTTATCCTTTTTTAGTTCTTTTCTAAGACACTGAACTACTTGGGCTATCTTTTCTATAAACCATTCCAGGTTTTTACTCCCAAGATCTTCTGGTTCGACTTTCAGTTGAATGCCCTTTAGTTTTTCTTGATACTCCTCAGTTAATCTTGTCGTCACTCGTTTGGGGTAATCAATTTCTTGGGGGATCACTTTCTCTCTGGACTCCCACCTTCCCCCATGTATCCTTAAATGCAGAGGCGCGTGGTCACTGATTTCGCTTTGTTGTAACTTGAATTCCTGTACTAGAGGGAAATTCCAAGCTAACATAAAAATTTAGTCAATTGGACAGTTCTGTGCCCCTATTTTAAAGGTCTTCCCTGCCGGGCAGTCTGTTTTAACTCTTCCATTTAGACAGAAAAGGCCCTTCCCCCCAACAGATTTGCTAATTCCAGATCCTGTATCGAGGGATCGCAGACTGGGAACCAAGCATAATTTATTCCCAAGGCATCCAACAATTCTTTAGTCCAGAGATCGGACTTCTTTGGGTGTAGCTTATGGTTGAAATCCCCCATAATGATCAATATATCTGATGCATATTTTTCGAGTAGGAAGTCAATGTCCTCTTTAAAATGCCCCATCTCAATCGCATACTCTGCCGCATTATCTCACTGCATGTATACATTTATAACAATCACCATTTCGAAATTCTTTTCCAAGATTAAAAGGTCTAATCTACAAGCCAGTAGCCATTTACATTTCACATTTAGGTGGGTTACGTCTCTTAGTACTTTTGTTGAGATTAGGGTCATTAGGCACCCTGCTGCACTGCCCCCTCTTTTTCTCTCAGCCGGTCGGTTTAGATGTAAGTGACCCTCCATGAAGGGGGTTTCGTCGAAAGTCCAAGACTCTTGTAGGCAGGCAATTTCCGCCTTTTTTTCTACTTCATTTATACTCTCTTGTTTACACTCGTTGCCTAATCCATTTACGTTCCATGTCAAGAGACTTAGACTATGCGACACCCCTCCATCCTATTCTACCTCACTTAGGCCACCATCATCACCCCCTCCCTCCATGCACCTCTCGAAGGGTTTCCCAAATCACTTCTTTGACTCCAATTATCCCATGAGTCATCATTTCCTGTATTATTTACCACTATGTTCAGGCGGCAACCATCTTCTATGTTGTCTCTTAAAAGCTTCACCTGTCTCCTCCCCAGATCTGCACGGCACTTTAGAAAGCTGCTTCCCAAGATTACTTTTCCCTTTACTTCCCTCTCTGGAATTACCCTTATCCTGCTTGTATTATCTCGCTAGTAGCTTTTACAATTGCCATTTTTACCAGATCTGAGTAGAGTAGCACTTTTGTTATTTCCTTACCAGACGTATTTTCTATGAAGCCCACCTGTTTCAGGTCTTTTGTGCCAATCCCCCTCAGGCTTATGCATTTAGAAAAGGTGGTCAGAATCTGAGCCCTATTGAAAGGATTCATTTTCCTCAGTTTCTTTCCCAATTGTCCCGCTTGTGCCGATTCCAGATACACCCATTTGTTGTTATCCACCTCTGATACAATCCTAGGGGTTTCTGATTTTATCTGACTACCCTTTGCCCACCCTTGGGTCCTCATTTTACTTTCCACTCCTACTAAGACTTGGGCTTGTGATGTTTTATCTAAGTTACCAATCCTCTGATGTATTTGGTGTTGACCCCCAAGGATGGGTTTACTCTCTGATTTACAGGTTTAATTTTAGGAGATATCTCGTATAAACCCTTACTACTCGGACCCTTTTTTTGTACCCTTGAAGTGTTATTTTTCCTCTCTATTTGCCGGGGTCTGCTCGATACATAGGTCAGGGCAGAGGCATTTAGACTTATCTGTTCCTCGCCCTCCTTTTCCTTCCCTTTTCCTCTGATTATTGTTTTTAGGGCCGGTTTCTTACCTGCCCTGCTTTTAGGGAGTACCCTTACATATTTGCAGCGCTTTTTTATCAGCATAGGTCGTTTAGATATATGTACATTATCTTGTACCTCAGTCGGTTCTCTCACTATATTTTGTTCTATGGGCATGGGAGAGGCTACTGTTCTTAACATATGCGGCATCTGACCCTTGATTCCTACAAGCTCCTCTTCAATCTTTTTTAAAAACACCTTTTGCGATTTTAAAACTCCATTATTCAGAATTGTTACTTCTAGGATTCCCTGCAATGTTTTCTGTAACATCAGTAGTATGTCCTTCATGGATGATGTGGGTGTTGCAGATATGTCCGGGTCTTGTGGATTGTTCCCCCCCGAAATATCTTGGCTTCCTTTCCTTGAATCGTCCTGCTGATGCATTACTTGGTTGGATGAATCCCCTCACACAAAACTTGATCCATGGCTTTCATTTCCCAGTAGCCGTTCATTTCCCAGAATTTGAGGTGAAAAAGATTAGGGGATGATGAGAGGCATGGTTCTGCCATTTGGAGATTTTGACTCAGGAGGGAGAGATTTATCAGCAGGGGGTCCCCAGATTCTTCTTCAATTTCTTCCTCTGGGTGTCCTCCCATGTCTTTCCCCATCCGACTCTCCTCCTCCGGGCCTGCGTTTTTTCCCTTCTCCGCCTGGTGCTCCTCCTCAAATTCCAGGTTTATTACAGGTAACTCTGTGGTTTTGTAGTGTTTCCCTACAAAATCCTTTACTGATTTAGAAGCTATCGTGCTATCTTTCCAGTTAGATGTTGAGGTGCAACCTGTTTTGGCTTGCAGAGCTATTTTTGTGGCCCTTTTAACTTTCATCTTCTTACGTGGCCCCTTGCTATTATCTTCAGCAGAAGCCTGACTTTCCTAGCTCACTTCCAAAGTCCTTGATTCATCCCTTAACTCACTCCTCTCTGCACTTTCTTCAAGAGTTTCCTTGTGCAACATTTGGTTTCTTTTCTGGGCCATCCTTCTTTATTCTTAGGTTTCCTTTTACTCAGGTGTTGCTACTGTTATTCCCTATGTACTCCCAGTTCACACTTTATGATTATTAGAATGGGGGAGTACTATATACTTTCCCTCATACAATCATTTTCACATTCACTTACCTCTGTTGTGCCGTTTTAACTGCCAGCCTGCCTCGCAGCACTTTGGTTCGCTTCTTTTCTTTCTGGTCTCCTTCAGATCTCCTTCCCTGCACTGGGACACAGTGCTGGTGGGCATGGGTTTTGTTGCCCTGCGCACGTTTATCCACGGGTTCTCCTCGGGTGCCCCTTCACTAATGATGCTCCCGTACATGTACTCCCGTGCTTGTGCCTTATCCCCCCCCGCCGAACCGCTATATCGCGCCCGGTTGAGTCGGGCAGTACACGCAGTTCAAGGCAGGCTCTGGGGGGGTCTCTGTCGTCTCTCTGTAATTTGGACGGGCTTTATTCACACTCTTGGACTCGAAAATCGTCAGCTTCTTCCGCATTCTCACTGGATCCGCAGCCTCTTTGCTGCCGTGTTTTTGCTGTAGCGTCCCTGCGTACTAGCTTGTCGATCAGCTAGCTCTGCGCTCGGACGCCGGATCTGCACACGTTCTGCACGTTCTGCTCTGCAGTTCCGCACTCCTCCTCCTCGCGTCACTCCTCATCCTCGTGTCGTCAGGCTGGCAGGGCACAACAGAGTCGAGTTTGCATCAGAGTCAGAGTCGTCTCACGTGGTGCTGTGACAACCCCTCTCTGTGCTCTGGCAGCAGGACCCCCGGTTCGGCGCGAGAGACAATGAGAGTCAGATCAGTGGGGTAGTCAGCAAGGGAGACAGCTGGTCAGGGCCCCCTCCTTCCACGCAGCCTTGACTCCCGGGCTCCCAAGCTGGTGTTTTTTTGGTGAATTTCGGCCTTACAGCATAGGGCAGGGTGCCTTTGTAGCAGGGAATGATTGTTTCTGTGTGCCTTTCTGCACTTAAACAATCCATAATGCCTACTTCTTATTTCTATGTGTGCTGAATTCTGAAGCACACATAGAAGTAGAAATTAGTCATTATATAATGATTGTTTATGCGCAGGAAGGGGCACCTTCCTGCACATAAACAATCTTTAATGGCTTTTTGCTCTTTCTATGTGTGCTGCAATCTGCAGCACACAGAGAAAGAGCAAAAACGAGGAGAAATACAAACATTTCTCCTCGTGCCCTGTTCTAATGCCTGCTCTTGCATGGCCTTAGTTTTTGGCTCTGCCACAGATTCAAACCTCCTTGCAAATCTGGGGCGGCATAAAAAAGAAATGGGTGTTGTGGTTGAACGCTCACAGCAACAACCATTGAATGTCCATTTGCTGCAGAGGACTGCGGCAGAAAGGAGCATAATTACAAGGTGGCATTAGGCCACGCTAAGTGGCTGAGCACGAACTTATAAATATTGAAAATGGAGCTAAGCCACCGGACCATAAAAAGAAGTTTCGCTCCGGTGGCGATAAGGGCTTGTAAAAATATGACAAAAAGGCACTCAGCCTCCCAGCACAGCAGGATACCTGCTGTTAAGATATTCACTGCTCCTGGCTGGAACATAATGTCCAGTGGGGTATCCTCATTTACATATTTGTCTTGCCTTGGGGTAGCCCCGAGAGGACAGGGGCACCACCAGTAATTTCAAAAAGTGTGCTGGGCTGTTGGAGATACAACAGCCCCCAGATTTAATATTTGTAAACTGACTCTACATTTGTTGGGTCAAGTAATCTATGACCCGCTAGAATTTTCACACACTTTTTCAAAGCACTCCCAAGCCTTGAGCTTTTGCTTTACATTTGGGAGTGCAGCGTTGTCTTCAGGCTGGCTCTATTTAATATGGCCTGAAGATGTGTAAAGAAGATATATAGAGTGCAGTGCTTTTAGAGGTTGGTTTCATAGTTGTATTTAATGTAATCTGCAAATTAGGCTCTTTAGGAACTGATCTTATGATTGCCTTTCAAATAATAATAATCCTGACTGTGATTGTTGATTAGGATCTAAATTCTTTATTGACATAAATAATTGCATTTATCCGTGGTTATTATTTATCAGAGCATTTACTGTTTTTAACATGTTGTTTATTGTTCTGGTAATAAGGTGAATTCTCGATAAAGCCAAAAGGCCTATTTTATCTAAAATGATAGATCCCTATATTGTGATGAGTTTTCTGGCATAGGTAGGTGACTTAGTGTGATTTCGGGGGTCATGACTTTTTAGGGGTTAAATGTGATTTCACTGTCATCTAAGATATTTTCAATCTGCCTTGTGTGTATATTTGTAAATTAATGTGTAACATTTACTAGTATGTGTGTAATAAATGTGCTTTTCCTTTTCTAAATAAAAAGGAATGACTGGACAATCATTTATCATGTGTCATTATTACATGGCAGTGAATGGTGGTTACTAGACCACACCATCTCCCCAAAGTAGGCCTTGCACTGCTCTGCTTCACTACCGTGAGAGCATCAAGTGCTACAATGGGGTGCTTGGTTCCTATTAATAAGGCCTATTACTTTTGCAGGCCTCACATTCTGCACAACTAATAAGTTATGAAATGGTATCTTTTGGAAACTTCTAACGTGCACGACTAAACGAGGGTGTCTTTTCGCTGAATTGGGGTGTTACAGTGGAGGAGCAGAGGAGGCTAAGCATTAAAGAGCCAAGTTTTAACAAGTTTCCTAAAGCTCAGTAACGTGGGAGCTGCTTTGACAATTATGGGGAGGCTGTTCCAAAGCACTGCCACTTTGGAGGAGAAACGACTTTCCCCCCACTTGAGTCTATTGAATCTAGGGTGTGAGACCTTTAATGTATTTTTGGATCTTAGATCTCGATTGGGTATGTACCATGTGAGGGATTGTTTAAGGTAACTGGGCCTGGAATCGTGTATGGGTTTGTAAGTCAGGTACAGATCCTTGAATTTGATCCGGTTAGCCACTGTCAGCCAGTGCAGATTTTTGATAAAGGCTGAAACAGAATGAAAATGTTTTTGGACCTTAACATATAGGCCATTACAGTAGTCCAATTTAGAAAGGATTAATAGGGAGATTACAGTTTTTCGGGAGGTAAGGGGAATGAACGAGAGAATCTTCTTAATGATACTCAAAGTATTAAAACAAGAAGATATGACCGAGCAGATCTATTTATTATGGTTCAATTTCTCGTTGATGAGTATGCCCAGATTCTTAACTTTTTGGACCGGAATAGGAAGATTTCCCAGCTACATAGGCCAACATGCTTGGCTCAAGAATTGGCGTTTGTTGCCAAATAGAATGACTTCGGTTTTCTCCAAATTCAATTTAAGGCAAAACTGGCCCATCCAGTTACTGACTGCTCTCATACAGTTGTGAAAATGGGAAGGGTTAAATTCTACTTTGTTTGATGGCAAGACAACAATCTGAGTATCATCTGCATATGAAGTAGGTGAAAAACCCGAATGATCTAATCAGAGAGGAGAGTTCAATGACATAAATAGTGAAGAGTAATGGACTTAGGGAGGATCCCTGAGTGACCCCACAAGGGAGGGAAAAGGACTTAGATGTAAAGTTTCCCAACCTAACTGAGTGCTCCCTCTCTGTTAAGAAAGACTGGAGTAAGTTAAGAGCTTTGTCAGTGATACCCAATTTTTCAAGGCGGTCGATGAGGGTGGCATGGTCCACAGTATCGAACACCGCCGATAAGTCAAGAAGGATGAGTGCAGCAGACCGTCCTTTATCCAGAATAGATTTAATTTCATCTGTGGTCTTGTTTAGAGCAGTCTTTGCTATGCTTGGCCCTGAATCCAAACTGGGTAGAGTCCAATACCTGATTGTCCTGGATCAACTGTGTCAGTTGAGAGTTAATACGTTTTTCAACTATTTTTGTTGGAAATGGGAGCCTCGAGATAGGGGGATTGTTTGCTGGATTATCTATGTCCAAATTGTTTTTTTTTAAAGAAGTGGAAAAATGGAGGCCTTTTTTCACAGTTTAGGGAAAATGCCCAAACTAAACATCCCTTTACAGATGTTGGTGAGATAAGAGGTGATAGGAATAGGAAACTTTTTGAGAATCGAAGGGGGACAGGGCTCTTGGGGTGATCCCGATTTGGTAGACTTGAGAAGGTTAGGTACCTCTGTTTCCATAAGAGGAGAGAATTGACTGAGTTTATGTTGGAGAATTTTATCCAAGGACTTAGTTTCAAGGGGGGAATCTGGTACAGGGATAGGGCTGATATTGAGATCTGTAATCCTAAAACAGGTAAAAGGACTGTAGATTTGTTCTACCTTGTATGGGAAGCCATGTTCTCACAAAAATCTGAGTGAAATTACTACCTCTACTTTCAGGAGGTTTGGTAAGATTGTTTATGACTTGAAAGAGATCTTTAGAGGAATGTTTTGATGATTCAATTTGATGTATAAAATAGGCAGATTTTTCCTTCTTAATGGAAGCCTTGTAGCTAGCCAGGGACCTTTTGTAGAGGGCTCTATCGGAGAGATTATATTTTTGATCTCCCTTTTCTTTTTAAGTCTTCTACAATTTTGTTTTATCTGATAAAGAGATTCATTAAACCAAGGTGCTAAATGTTTAGGATTAGGGGGGCCTGTACATTTTTTTGGCCCAGCTTTGGAAATGGCGGTATATAGCCAATGTGAGTAACTTTCTGCGGCCTGTGTTGGATCAAGCACTATGGCCTGGTCTGCCTGAGAAAGGATTTGCTGTAAGATATTATTGGTTTTGGCCCAGTGAAAATATAATGTGAGGTTAGAATATGTTAGCCTACTTTGAACCGGGGGGAAGACCGTTAAATTAAATGTGATAGCCTTATGGTCAGATCATGTAAGTGGAAGAGAATCCTTCACTGAAATGGAAAGAGAGTTGAAAAAGATGGCATCTAGAATTTGACCAACGCTGTGTGTGGGCTGCTGTACAAGTTGGGAAAAGTTAAGATCTGTCATTAAGTTCAGGAAAGCTTCCGTATCCATATCCTCCTTGCAGTCTAAGTGAAAGTTAAAATCCCCAAGCACTGTGAAATTGCTATTAAAGGCTCCATCTTCGATCAGAGTGGAAATTGACTGTAGGTAGTTGTGTTTAGGGTCAGGGGGATGATATATATGTAAACCTTTAAAGGTGTAATTGTTAGTTAATTCTAGACTAAAGGAAAGGATTCACAGTCTGAATTGGGCATTGGGTTGGCTCTGCACTTAAGATGATTTTGAAAAAAAATTCCCAAGCCTCCACCTTTTTAAAGTAACCAGTCTGCTCTTATCCTAGAATAGCCTGGAGGGGTTACTATCAGTAGATCTGGGTCAGAGTGGTTGGTTTCCTAAGTTTCTGTTACAAAAAGAACATCTAATTTTCAATAAATTCAGCCGTCTCCCAGGCATGCTTGAGAAGAGAACGAGCATTTGTCAGTGCCAAGCGGAAGTTCAAGGACGTTGAAAGCTAGTTGTTTTTTGAAAGAGGTTGATTAACCTTGGTTAGTAACTCACAACCAGGTACTTGGAATCCGCAGTTATTGCACTGAAGAAATGAGAACTGCCGACTAAGATCCACTTGTGAGCAGCGATGGCCCAGTATAATAAAAACTTAGAGATCACTGTATGACCAGGTGATCCAGGTAATACCTCTATAATGTCCAACACTTTTCACAAATTTTGCATAAGAAAAACATGTTTTACATTTTTCAGTATTTATTTGCTTCCAATTTTGTATTAGTGTACAGTTTTACAATTTGTATTATATATACCTCAAGTAAAAAAATCCCAAATATATAAAATTAGGCAATTTAATTTAAACAATTGTGCAGTATTTTTAATAATAAAAAGTCAGGTAAATCATATTTGTATACATTGGCATGTTATACATTTCCAACTTATTTTGTATTGTTATTAATGTTTTAGATATATTGTTACATAGGTTTTAATAGTATACATTAAATTATATTATATACTATTTATTATTTTATAGGTTACAAGTTTTCATAATTTTTTATAATGCTGTTTGATATGTTTTATATATGTAGTCATTTTACCTATTAAACTTGTTTGCAAAATTTTTCATTCATTTCTATGAGGAGATACAGCTTTTTTAGCTTCATTTGGCAGCCATTTTTTTCACTCCATTCTATTTTGTTATCTATTTGTATTATTTTTTGTATACTTACCCGGAACCAGGTAGCACTAAAGTGCTGCTGTTCTTTAAAACAGGTAAATCTTTTTTTCTGGATTTATTTCGGGGTTTTGAGGGTAGGGGGCATTTAGGAGGGACATTTTAAATTTAGGTATAATATTGTTTGTTGGTTTTTGGTATAGTTGTATCTATTGCTGTTATTCATTTTCACTAGTTTGTTGATTCTGTTTTTTACATTGTTTTATTAATTTATAACTATGTAATGTTAAATTGTGAGGTTTTAGAATCCAAGATAAACCGTTACGTATCTGTACTTTTTAGAATGTTATGTGTTTTGCAAGTGAGTTTTGTCTATTTCTTTTGCAGGGTTTTGTCAACAAATGCTTTCGGTGGACATTTGGCTTTCTCATTTTAAAAGAAATCCATTTGGTTTATAATAAACCAATGTTTTTTCCTTTGATTTCCTTTTTTTGGGATTCTAGGAGTGATTCTTTTTTAAGGCACCTTAAATCTGTGTATCACTTTGAGGAATTTTGATTGGAATCATTGTGTGTTTGCGGTTTTTTGGGGAATATTTGCATTCATTTATTTTCATTTTTGTGGTTTACTAATTTTTGCTACGTGGAGCTTCAAAACAGTAAGTTTTAATTCCTTCATTTATTTTTGGTATATTGTTTATATTACATATATGTGATTCTTATGTGGAATACTTTGGATTTTGTGTTATTATTAATTTATGTGATAGATTGAATTTTATTTTGTCTATTTTGTTTGGTGACAGTTACATTTTATTTTAAACATTCTATCTATAGTTTTATTATAGTAGTCTTTATTAATGTTGTTATTGTTTGACTGATCTAATAAAATATTTTATTAGTTAAAAAAAGATTTTGCATGTTGGGTTAGTGTTTGTTGTATTTGTCTATGACTTAAGTAGGTTAAGATTGATTTTAGAGATCTTTAGCTATCATATGTAAGGAATTTATGAAAGGGTTGACTTTAAATTGTATCGTGTTGAATATTCCTTTGGTTTGTTTGGTAAGTTAGGGCTAATAACATTATGTGTTACAAATAAAGGCGGCAGCACGAGTACTCGATTACGTGACCAGATTATGCCCTGACGTGGGTATTGATAAACTGTCACACCCGAAGTGCTATTTCTTCGTGGAGGCTACTTTGAACTTTGACTTTATTTTTAACACGCCACTTGGAACTGGTAATCAGTGGTGTTGCCAGTATCGTAATACATTTGTTGCCCTGATGAAGTCTGTATGCATATACTGCTAATAAGACGAAACACGTGTTGGCTAGAGTTCAAAAGGATGCTGTTGTGAACATTAAAGAAGAAGATTGACTCCTAATTGGATTACAATGTTTTATTTTTGATTATTGATGTGTATACTACGATTGTTCTAAATTTCTCGGGATACAACGTGTTTTTCTAAATATTTAAATAGTATGATATATTTAGAAATTAGATTGATGTTGAAAATGCTATAGTAATATTGTTGATCTAGTAGTAATTCCACTTTTACGTTCATTTTCTTTGTTTATTTTACCGTGTTAGTGTTGAAATGTCATATTTTTATAAAACTTATAAATTTAGAGTGCTTCCTATTGAACCTTAACTGACTCTAATTTTGATATGTTATGGTAGTTATAGGGGGTTCTTGAAATATTTTTGTATTGAGTTTATGTATCTCTCTAGAGTACTGTCTTTTCCAAGCATTAAACTTAGTATATGTAATTTTGGACAGTGCATGACCAAACACATTGATTCAGCGTGTACAGTAAGATAGAAGGTGTTAGAAGTGAAGAGACTTTCTCAATAAGGCTTACAAGTTAGGTATCTTCCAGTAGACAAGTGTTAGCTAAGAGGATTTGTTGTCATAAAATGAAGTACTGAGCCTCTATAGAATATTAAGATAAGGAGCTAATGTATGAAAATGTACTGTAGAGATGATTTATTCTGTTATGATGGGAAAAACAGGATATACCATCTACATAGTCTTTACTTTGTAGTGATGTGTTATTGCAGGGCCTGTTTTTGTGAAAACGTATCATTAACCCTATTTACTGGAAGAAAAGTGTGTGCAGATAGCTTAGTTCCTCACTAAAGGTGACTTTAATTGGTACAGAGCTATTAGTAGAGAGGGATTGTTTTATAAAACTCTGCCATACTGAATGAACTCCCTGTTGAAATGTACTAGCACAGGCCCTACTTTTTTGTCTCAATCGTTCTACACAGATTGTTTTTTTCAGTTCAGAGGTATCACTAGAGATGGTCACCTCAAGGTAGTGAACCAAACAGCCTGTTTACTCAGAGAAAACATCTTTACAGAGAGATGAGTTTGTAAGTAACCCCTTTCACAGACAGCCTCCATCTTGATGAGACATTTTACCAGAGATGCCATGTTGTCATTAAAAAGAAATATAAACCTTGTATACAGTTATAACAAAAGGAGACACGTGTTAATCAAGCTATAACGTATAGCATCTGTACCCACAACAAATATGATAGTTCAAGGTCTAGTTTTTAGATGGACCCTTCTACACAGATTCTTTGCTCTTTCCAGAGGTGTCTGTGGAGGGATTGCTCTTTGTAAAGTGAGTCTAACACCATGTTCAGTCTGAGAAAAGATCTGAAGACAGAAATGGGTTCATTAGTAAAGCCATTCACACCTCAGAATAATCTGTAGAGAGGTGTCAGATAAGATGGTGTGATGTTATAAGCTGAACCCTTCATACAGAAATCGTCATATAGAGGGTTAATTACTGACTAAACCCTTTTACAATATGTCCTTTAATCTGTACAGAGCTATTAGTAGAGAGGTAATATTGTTAAAGAAGTGATCAATTCACTTTGTATACAACTGTATTGGAAACGTTTCGTTTTGCATCAAGGCTTACCATGCTCAAAATGTACTCTGTTAAAATGTGATAGCACAAGGCCTAGTGCTTCTCTGAAACCTTTTACACACATCATGTACTCTGTTCAGAGATATCAGTAGGGAGCAGGTACTAGTTCTGTAAGTTCTTTTACATGGACTATTTTCTCTCTCCTGAGGTGTCACTAGAGGGGCTGCTGTTATAGAGTAGGTTGAGATAGTATCACTGTTTTATGAAACTATACCATATAAAATGTATAGCATGTTAAAAGGCATTAGCAGAGGGCCTAGTTTTCCCTCTTGGTCGTTCTACACAGACTGCCTATTCTGTTCAAAGGAAGCGCTATAGAGTGTGGCCTTACTGTCCTGAACCAAACACCCTATTCACTCAGAAAAAACATCTTTACAGAGGGATTTCTCAGTAAAGCCTTCACACTCAGCCTTGATCTTGAAGAGAGATGTCACCAGTGAGACTCAGGGGGTCATTAGGATGAAGTGCGGACTTTGTCCGCCCGCCATCCTGTCGGAATTCGGAACCACCCGCCATAAGGGCGGGGGTCCCGTGGGGGGTGTTAGGATGTGCCCGCCACAGTGGCGGGCACATCCTGCATTTTTAGCATTGTGGTGGGCGGTGCTCTCTGCACCGCCCGCCACAATGCTAAAAATGCATTTCAACATTTGCATTAACAAAGCGGCAGGCACCGCGTGGTGCCTGCGGCTTTGTTAATGCAATTGAAGGGGGGTACCACAGGTACCCCCCGTGTGCACCCCCCACCTATACTTCACTTTGGGGGCCAGCTGGGGGCCCCCAGAGTGAAGACAGCATGCCTTTCCGTGGCGGCATCGCAGCCCCGGAGAGGCACCTAAAGACAACCATCATAATATGGCTGGCGGTGTCTGATAGACACCACCACCATATTATTCCTTTTCCGCCCCGGCCGCAAGGCGACTGGGGGCGGAAAAGGGGTGGACGGTCTTTCAGTCTGCCGAGGTCCCCCCACCATACTAATATGGCGGGGGAAAATTAGTGTGGATGTCGGGCGGATTGCCTCCGCCAGGATGGCAGTGGCTACCGCCAGCCTGCCTGGGGCAATCCGCCCGACATCATAATGGGTCCCTAAGTTGTCATAAAGAACAAGTATATACCCTGTATACAGTTATAACAAAAGGAGACTCTCTTTTGCCAAACTGTAGGATACAGAATCTACAGTGTCTTGAAATGTGATAAAAGAAGTGCTACTCTTTATTTAACGAACTCTATACAAACCGTTCAGTCTTTTTGAAGGTATTACTAAAATATGTGCTAATAGTAAACTGAAGCATGCAGCAATCTGATTTGTTTCTAATAACTATGTGAGACCCAGAAATAAATATAATGTGTCTTTCATTTCCTTTACATTGCTCTCACTCAATTAAAGATTCCAATGAAGGTGTAGTGAAAGAAGAGGAAATATCAGCTGCACAACATAGAATTTTCCAAGCATGGAACACAGGTACAGGAAGGAAAAGATGGTAAAAAAAGATTGAGATCAAATAAGAGAACCGAGGGGGATATGTACAAGGAAGTGGCAGAGCGCAGTGTTAGCCTTGTTGGCTTAATGCCAGGCTCCATCACTTCTGAAATGCAAGGCTGTACCATATTTACAAGAATGTGGTGTAGCCTTGCATTTTCCCATGCGATGTTGCGAAGTTTTGCAACTTAGCGCCATTGCAGGCACCCTTGCACCATTATACAAGGGTGTCTGTGTGCAGGGTAGGATTGTTTATGTGTAGGAAGGTGTCCCTTCCTGCACATTATCAATCCTAAAATTCCATTCTGTCACTTTCATGTGTGCTGCTTCAAAGTGACAAAATTGATTTTTTTTTAAAGGTTTGTTTATCTTCAGGAAGGGCCACCTTCCTGTACATAAACAAACCATGTCATTTTGCTTTTTCCATGTGTGCTGCACAAGGCACCACACATGGAAAGAGCAAAAACGAGGAGAAATAATCAATTTCTCTTCATTTTGAAAATTGAGAACAGGATTTACCTGTTCTTAATTTTGGTGCTGCCTCCCATGTACGCCACCCTTGTACATAGGGGTCACAATCAAAATGAATGGGTGTTACGGAGGAAGACCCACCACAACACCTACTGCCCACCCCTTTCACGCTAACCATTGCTTGAAAGGGGCCCTTATGTACAAGGCAGCATTAAGCCACATTGAGTGGCTTAATGCTGCCTTGTACATAAGGCACAGCTTCTATCACCACCACAATGTCAGTAAAAGTGATGTTGTGTTGGCGATAGAGGCTTCTACATATGCCCCCAAGTCCTTCATAAAAAAGTAATACTATCATGGAAACTTTCTTCTGTAGGTGTAAGTAATAATGAAGAGCTGTCAATATCTAAGAAAACAGCCTATTGATTTTATTAGAAATATAATGTCAGAAAAGAAACAAAACAACCAGACAGATTTCAAAAGAAGAAGTTCTTCCGAGAAAGAGTAGTTTCTAATTTTATGAGAAGCATGAAGACAATGAAAAGCAGCAATGCATTGCAAATGCAAAAAGAGCTTGTTGAGTGTCTAGAAGACAAGGTCTTTGTATTAAAGAGAAAGCTATTTATTCTAATTTTGAAGAGAATGAGATGTTTAGATAAACTGGTTATTTCACTTTAGAAAATGTCACCAAAAGATCGACGTTACTAAATCATACGTTTGCACTATTTTCCAGGGAGAATGAAAACACACTTCTAGAAGTGAGGCATTTCTTAATGAGGGAAGCTATTTACAGGAAAATGAATTATTATTTGCAATGAACAGAAATGCTTGTGCATGTGAAATAAAGGAAGGTACTCCAATTGCAAAAGGAAAATCAGTGCCTCAAAATGTTGAAAAAGAAATAGCCAATAAAGTATTAGGTCAACAAGCTCAACAACCCATTTTTGAATAGAACTGTAGAAAAGTTTGCAACATAAGACAATAGTTTAATGATGACCTTAGGGGCATATGGACAAGCGGATTATGCCACTAGAACGTCACTTTTTTTTATATTCCGGTGGCGCAATGCCCTGCACTATATTTACAAAGCTGCATTAAGCCACTTTGCGTGGCTTAACACTGCTTTGTAAATATGGTAGCCTTTCACACAGGTATCTGCAGGTATCTGCATGAAAAGGGCATGCAATTGGTATTGCTGTGGGTGTTCCACTGCAACACCCATTGCTTTATGATGCTGCCCCAGATTTACAAGGATGTGTAAATCTGAAGCAGTGCCAAAAACTAAAGCCATGCAAAAACAGGCATTAGATTGGTGAAACAGGGTAAATACTTTTATTTTGCCTCGTTTCTGCTTTTTCTATGTGTGCTGCATTCTGTAGCGGACATAAAAACAGCAAAACACCATTAATGATTGTTTTTGTGCAGGAAAGTGTCCCTTCTTGCATAAAAACAATCATTAAATAAGGGTGATTTGCTACTTATATGTGGTGTGCAGAATGCAGCCCCCAAAGAAGTAGCAAATTGTCATCATTGATTGTTTATGCGCATGAAGGGATGCACATAAACAACCATCCCCGCAATGAAAATAACACTCCCTAGCACACGTGATAGGTAAGTATTCTTTACTTCTTTGTTGGTCATTTTATTCAGTGTAAGTTTTTCCCGGAAATTCTCAACAGCCAACACATGTTTCATCGTAACTGGGAAATTGTCCCACGACTTTTTCAAGGCTAATTCCTGTAAGTAAGTATATCTTAATATGCAGTGATAATTCCAACCCGCATAGGGTTTCCAAAATAGTAGCGTCCTTTGGTAGGAGTCTGGTGTCTCTGGTCTTTTAATCCTGTGGTTTTAACTTTCTTCAGTGCTTCTTCCGTGTATGAAATCCACCGAGACGCCACCAAAGGTCCTCGAGGCAGAGCTGCCTTTAAGCAAATCATTCCATAGATTTTCCACTTTTTGTTTAAAAGTGATCTGTCTGTGCTATCTTATGCTGTATGCCATGTTATTGGCCATATGGTTATATGGTTTAATGACATCACTGTGACATACAGTGTGGGAAAAGTGCATAATAAAATTAGGTCCTACAGAGTAATTTGATCAATATCATATCTTGCCAATGTGGTATTAATCAATAAAGGTCCTGTCTCTACTGTGAGCAAAAGTTCATTTTACACAATCAAGGTGCACATATCTGGTTTCTTACTTTAAGCAATGAAGAGTATGCATGGGATGATCTTCATGACTTTCTCAGACAGGCTAATGCAAAAATTGCAGGGATTGTTTCAAGGCGCCTGGTGAATTGTGTTCCATTGATCCTGCAAATGTTTATAGATACTTTAAGCACAGATTTGAATCCATGGTCCATTTTTTCTGTATCAAACATAATCCAAACATAAGGTTGTGGACTTTTTCTGCAGGAAAGATTGCCAAGCTAGAAGTGCACCACATATGCATATCTTATTGTGAGTGAAAGATGCACCAAAGTTTAGTTAAGATACTGATGAGTCAGTGTTGTCATTCATTGAGCAATATGTAACTTGTGACATTCCAGAAGAGTCTCAAAATAGAACTCTTAGTTAACAAGTATAGTGATTTCAGTCCCATAAATGTGGCAAATATTGTAGGAGGAGATACAGAGCAAAGATGAAATATTATACTAAATGTTGTTTTAGATTTCCTAGGCCTGTAATCTCCAAAGGAAGAGTGAACAGTTTTATGTATGCAGTCAGTCACACTGTTATTAGAAAATCATCTAAAAATACATATAACCTAAAAAGAAGTGAGGCTTCAAAACATATATATGATTGCAATCCAGTAATCTTTTCCATGTGGCATGCCAACATGGATATGCAGATTGCAGTGGACGCTTCTACTGCTGTAGCTCGGTATGCCACTTCATATATAACAAACTCAGAAAAGTCAGAAATGAAGAATATATAGGAAGAGATAGCAGCAGATAAGTCTTTACATAAAATGCTTTGCAGTTTCAGTTAAAAGATGCCCTCACACAGACAAATGTGATCCTTTGCAAGCGTGTGATAAGCTCAACTTTTCTACCATTTGCAAGTCTAAATCACTAATTTGGGCCAGTTTAAGTATGGTATCAGCCAGAAAATATGTGTTGAATACATTTCCAGAAACTGAGTGTTTTGCTCAGTTCGATCCAGAAAGCACTGAACCATTGAAAACAAATATGATGGTCACTTATTACCCACATTGGAGTGTCCATCTAGAACACATTTGTTTGTACAGAGGACTGCGGCACATACATACATCAATAACATAGATGAAAATAATGAACAAGGAACGTTTGGAGTGACTGGCTGTGACAGATGTTTAGTGAGACATTCAAAATCAAATCTCAATAATCATTGTAAACAGAGCTGTTACACAGATGGGAAAATAACATTTGTTTACCTATATGTCCAGAGACTGAACTAATAGCTGAATAGGACTGTTATGAACGAAGATGCTTTCAATGCAGTCAAAGATAGTATTCAATGTGAAGTGGTTTCCACATATAAGCAAACTAAATGATGAAATTCAACAGTTGCTACAGAGGGGGCAGAGGACAGATAGCAAGAGCTCAGGGCATAATAGTCAAGATCCCTTTGGCCAGTCTCTCATTGAAAATAAAGAATCCATAGCTACGAATGGAGTAGAAAATGCTATGGGCCAAGTGAGAAGTGAGACCATCGATTTAGAAACTTAAGTCTCTCAACTGATTGAAGACCTGCTACAAATTTGTGAGCAAATAACAAAATCTGTAGAGCATGAGCTCTTACATGATAAGTCTGAATGCTTGTGTAGAACATTCAAGCCTACACTTCTTTATGCTAGCGGTCAGGCAGGTACAGCAAAAGGTTTTTTAATTAAAGTGCTCACTGCATTTAATCACAGAAAGACGAGTTGTTCACAACAATAAAGAAATCACATTTGACAGATTGTTTATGTTGCCTGTGGAATATGACAACAAACTAGAGTAATTGAAATTATCTAGTGATGCTTGTCATGAAGTCTCTGGAGTTTGGGAAAAAAGAAAAGTTCTCATTATGGATGAGGATAGCATGGTATTTAACCTAATGCTTGTTTTCATTAATTTCAGAATGCAATAGGTCCTCAGAACTGACTATAACGTTCTGTTTGATGTTAAGCACATCATAGTTTTTGGTGACCCTCTACAGTTGACAAGGGTCAACCAGGTTTTAAGATAATACTTCATAAAGAAACTAAAATGTTGTTATGGAGTATTGAAGATGTGAACACATGGTTAAATTTTTAGCATGCCGAGTTGACACAAAATATGAGATAGGCTGCACATGTGAAGTTTGGCAATATATTAAATAGACATGAGAATCAGAATTATTAGCGAAGAAGCAAAGAAAGCTCTTCATTTTGACATAGTTAGGTATCTGTTCCTACACAATGACTCACCAGCTTCTATAATGTAAGATCTTTTGAAAACTCGGAACTTTTGTGTCTCTTACCAACACTGGACAAGTACACTCACTTTTTCTTTGAAATGCTTCATTTGATAAAAAAACCAAGAGGCAGTGAGTCTTAGTAATAATAGTAGAGCCCTTAATTGGCCATCAGTACAGGGAAATGAAACAATTGTTAAAAAAATCTATGAGATGTATGTAGATTTATTCTCACCATATACTAATCTCCCAGCGCAGGATATTCCTGTCATGCTGATCCACGACAATTTGCTGCAGGGATTTGTAGAAATATTAACCAAAACCCCTAAGCCATTTAACAATGGACAGTTAGGTCCAGCCCCTAAGGGTGATATATGGTATGATAAAGATTACCGCAATGCTAAAAAGGAATTTATCGCAGCTGTAAAAAGTAATGATGCAATAGAGTTAATGGAGAAAAGGAGGCGCTACAAAGGTATAGTCTAGTATAGTTGTAAAAAAGTGTTAAAATTAAGATATCGGGTGTTTGTCTCAAACTAACAACTACACAACTCTAAATTAGGCACCCTTACCTTGAGGTATCTTGCCATGAAGACAGGGAGTAGATTTGAACCTTTTCTGGATGAAATCTTACCAGGTCTAGCTAAATCCCTGTACCTAAAGTTTCGCTATGGTATATTACAAATCAAAGCAAACACTGCGAAATGGACATGTAATGAAGAGAATGCAGGGAAGGATAACCGGGTTAGCTGTGAATTTTGTAATACCGGTGCCATGGAGGACGAAGCTCATGTATTATTCTTTTGTCCAGCTTATACATATTCTAGAAGAAAATGGATAAAACCTATTTGTCGCCTCTTAGGTTTTAGACGTTTCAGTGAGGCGGAAAGAGTTTTGAGAACAGAAACAACTCAACCCATTGTCTTTACTATAAGCAGATACCTCTTTTCTGTGGAGATAGTAAGGAGGAGAAAGGGTCTCAAGTTTTAGAGATCCCAGCTTGATTTTTAGCTGAGTCAACATAAATACTAGAGGGGGGATGTGGAATTACGAGTTAGTGTCTTTATTGCCTATAATTCTTACAATTTGTCTTTTTTTAAATTAAGCAACATCATTTATATAAAGTTTGTCTAAATGAACAGGCAACCGTTATGTTATGATTACAACACTTTTGATGAATGCTTTATTCCTAGCTTCTAGATTTTAGATGTTAAAATATATATATTGTCTTATCACTTGCAAGTCCCTTTGATTGGCTCTCAATTGTCATAATTGAATCATGGGAAAGATTAGTGCGGAACAAGAAATTGGATTGTTTTTTTTTTTAGATTACAATGTATGTATATCTTTTATGGTTTTTATATCCGAAATAAAGATTATAGACTAGACTTGACTTGAGTCTTAGTAGTAAAGATAAAATGGAACATCGAGTTCTGGAGTTGCCACTATGTCAATCAGTGGTAAAGATTCTTTACTCACTGGAAAAAACATCTTCGCTGACTGCTTATTTAGAAAAGATTCTAAAGCTGTTTAAAAAATGGAAAATAACTCTCCTACGAATTCTGAACATGAAGAAGGGATTTCTGAATGGTGAAATGGGAAACGTGAAAGAGTACAAATATATTTTGATTGAATTTGATCATATTGAAGATGGTAAAAAATTGCAAGTTGCACTGCTAGATTTCTGTTGGTAAAAGAACTCTACGTGGAAAGACAAACCTGCCCTCTGTGTTTGGCCTATGCTACCACCATTCACAAATCTCAAGGATTAAACTTGAATGCAGCAATGATAAATGTTAGTCACTCAGTGTTCATAAGGCATGATTTATGTTGGTTTATCACTGGTTAAATCATTGTAAGGATTGCACCTTCTTCACTTTGTACCTTCTTTACTTTGATAAAAACAAAGTAAATGCTGACTCATCATGTGTGATAGAATACAATCGTTTGAGAGGGATGTATGACCCTCATCTGAGCTTATATCCCATTGTTGAGAAACATCTAATTTATAGAAAGCAAAAAAGCGCTGAGATTGTAAGATATTTCAAATGTTTCAAAATCAAGTGCAGAATCCACAAGGAGTTCCAAAAAGTAAAAAACAAATGAAGTTAATATTATAATAGATTTCCCATTTTCTAACACTTATGGAGTTTCATGGTACTCTAATGTAGAAGTGAACTTCTTAACTGCAGGGCCTCCCCCCTCCCCAGTGATTAGCCCTTTTCTGGCCATTTAGTCCGTGTTTGCGTTCAGGGCTCTATAACTTTTCTTTCCACATAAGGTGTGCATGCTAAATTTGTGGATTTTCTTCACCAATATCCTGGGGATTTGCTAAAGGTACCAAGCATTTAGGGATTCCCCTGCAGGGGACTGAGAACATTGTCAAAATATAACAACATTTTAAGTTTTTTTTTTTTTAAAAGGAAAAAGTGCCACAGATAAAAGTGTCTTTTTCCCCTTAAAATTACATCAATAACTAGTTTGCTGTGCTAAATTCACCATCTTCGTAGCTTTCAGGAGCATGTAGAGCTGAATCAAAAACCCTGATTTTGTACCACAGTATTGGCATTTTTCAAAGAGCTAACCTATTTTTTCTAAATTGTTTTGTACTCTCAGTTTGTGTGGAAAACTAGTGTGAAACCAACGGGAGACCCAGGACTGCTATAGATTTCTGAAAAGTGCACAAAATTATAAATTCAGCAAGGGGTCATGTGCAGATCCCTCAAGGGTTTCCTAAAGAAAATGAATGTTGAAATAAAAACATATTAGAAATTAGTAAGAAAATAATTGTGATAACGTTTCGATCCCTTACTTTTTGTCATGATAACTGATTTACAAAAGCAATATACCATTACGTCTAATAGACACTTCTGGTTGCAGGAAATATAGGGTTTGTAGGTTGTTTCTTGTCCTTGTCTGGTGAGAGCAGAGTCTGTCCCTCTCTCTTTAAATTACTACGAGCATTCAAATGCCCAAATCATTTGAAAGCTTTCCTGTTTGGCCACGCCCACCTTAGTAGTATGCAAAGGTCTTCCCACATTTTGCCAGGATGATGGATAGCTTAAAAAGAAGCCCCAAAGCACATTTCTTGCTGATTTTAGTGACTCATTCTTGAGGAACATCATGACATCCCCACCATGCAAAGAAGCACTTACTTCATTTAGTAAAGAAAAAGGACCCTTGTTAGGTGGAGATATACCTCTTTGTACTCTAATTGTGTTCTCTGCAGGAAGATTCATGTTATCATAAATTTCTAGATAAAGATGCATGAGAAACAATCTCATTCCCAAAGTTTACTGGTGACATTTCCTTGTGCTCCATTATGCTGTTGTAGTGGAGAACACGTACTGGACATTTACTCAAGGAGATAGCAGTTAGTAATTAACAAGTAGAAAGTTCTCGACTTGGGTAGATCTTTTGTGTAAAACTGTGGAGTAGTTTGGATAAAGGGGCGGGTGCAGCTCTGTTGTGTCCCAATACTGACGTAGCTACTTACACACCCACACAGACACTTAAACACACACTTATATACTCAGGCACTCACACACCTACTGACAGACCCACTCAGGCAATCATGCACCCACCTACAGAACCACTCATACTCTCTCACACCAACTCGCAGACATACTCAGACACATGCACTGACTCACAGACCTACTCAGTGGCTCATGCACTTACTCACACACCCAGTGAGAAACTGAGTCAGCTGCCCCTAGACCCACTCATCCTCTTATACACCCAATGAGATACTCACACACTCACTCACATACCCATTGAGACACTCATGCACGCACTCACCCACTCACATTCAAAGGATGCAGGTTACAGTTAAATGTTAGAAATTCACGAAAAAACAAAGGGTACAAGGAAGTCATACTTAAGAAATAGAATTGAAAAATCCTTAGTAAGTCACTGTAAAAGAAAGTGTTACAAGGAGGTTATAGTTAAGCTCAGATTTCACTTATAGAAAACCAGTGAAATTCAGCAGCTATAGTTGCCTGAGCTAACTATAACTTACACCCCCACAATGCTCTGCTTATGACCTCATATATTACATCACTCATGACATCGTCAGTGGCATCACTGATGACATCAGTTATTACATCTCAAATGATGAACAGAATTACACCAAATTTGACAGAAAGCTAGTTCTTGGAATACCCTGATGCCCTAAACCTGGTGGTACTGTCCTACAGGGCCCAGTCAAGGCCCAAAAATGTTGTTTACATTTTTGCCACAAATTAACAGAGGATTTGCAAATGCTCTGCAAAAACTTTATAAAAGCAAGTGCTAGTTTTTTAATTTGCCCCTCAAGTGGGCCAGGTCCCAGAGAGTGTATTTATTTATGTATGTGGGCCATGTACATCCTCTTAAATAATGTGTCGGGCCCCGGGAATCATCTGAAATCACTCCAGGAAGGGGGCTGCCTGCCCCTTCACAGGTTGGCTGCATGTGGGGTGTTGGCTGCATACAGAGAGCTGTGGCCAGACCCTGAGGCCAACTCCAGCTGTGTTAATAAAGTTGAAATGCAGTGAAAAAAACTGAGGTTACAGGTACATTTTAGTTATGAAATAGAATTTAAAAAACCTTTGAAATGTACTAAAAAATAAAGATAATAGGGATATTAAAGTTAGATTCAGAATTTACACAGAACCATGGAAATTGAGCAGTTAGAGTTACCTCAAGAAACTATAATTCTTGACCTAAGGTAACTATATATACCCTCTCCATGCACGGCTAATTACTCCACATATTGTATCACTCATGACATCTTCTGTGACATCATTGACAATATCAGTGCAACATTTGCTGCAAAATTATTGATGAGAAAACTGTGCATGGTGGGGGCTTGAGGGATCAGGTTGGATGTACCCTAACCGCATGGAAGGGATAATAGGGGTGTTTCTGAGACAAAGTTTGGGCAAAAAGAACAAACTTTTTCACCCCACATGCAGTATATGCAGATTTGCTACAACATGTTTCATTGTGATGAATTTGCAAATATCGTAAAAAAACACAGTAAAAAAACACACTCACACAGACTCTATTGCAGTCACTCATAGACCCACTCATATACTCATGCATTCACTCACACACATACTCTCACACCTACTGACTGACCCACATAGACATTCACACCAACTAACAGAGACATGTATGTACCTACTCACAGACCAAATGAGGTACTCATGCACCCACTGGCAAAGCTACTAAGAGACTCATGCAGCCACTCTCAGACCAACACTGACACTTTTGTACCCAGTTACAGACACACTCAAAGATTCATACATCCACTCACAGGCCCTCTCAGAAACTCATGCACTCACTCACAGACAGACTCAGACACTAATGCACCCACTCAGAGACCTGCTCAGATATTAACATACCCGGTGATATACCAACTTAAACAGTCATGCACCTACTCACAGACCCACACACACACGTATTCATCCACTCACAGACTTACTCAGATACTGGCATACCCACTCACAGACCAATTCAGACACTCATGTACCCACACACAGGCTCAAACACTCACAAACCCAATTATAAACCCACTCAGACCCCCACTCACAGATCCACTCCAAGACTCATACATTTACTTATACTCTTATTTAGATTGTAATGTACCCAGTGTGATGCACAGAATAACGTATATAGTTATGAATTCTGAATGTACTGGTGTCCATTGAATGCATGCTTTTGTTTTGTGTATTTGTGATGTATTCGAGAATTTAGAATTTTGTTTTATAAAAAAATATTTCTTAAAAGAAATGGGACACTATTTTGGGAACTAGTTTAGCTCTGAGAAGAGCCGTTTTGTTTATTGTGTGCACATGACAGCTACACATAAGAGGATTCAGAGATTCAAGTTGCTGGGAAACACCTGTTGCCTTCATCTGTGAAGTGAACTTCATCCCATCTATAGGTATATGTGTAAGTGAGGTTGATAAATGTGAGTATGATATATAGAAAGGCTTTGTAACTTATTGAGACGATAATATGAGTGGTTGTGTGAGTTTTTTTTTACTATTTACTAGCTTACCCGTCGCGCGTTGCTGCGATCTCCGAAGAAAGGAAATTTAAGGAAACTCGTTATGATAACATTCAATTTAAGAAGTTATCGTGAACAGACATGAGGCTCAGATTGCAAGTATGCAGGCTAAGCTCGAGGACATGGAGAACTGACAACGCCGACAGAACCTCAGACTTTTTGGGATTGCAGAAGGGGCTGAAGGAGCAGACCCGAGGGCATACTTGGTACAACTACTCCAGAAGGCATTTCCCGATCTCTCCGATTGGGATTGGGATTCACAGATACAACGGGCTCACAGATTGCCGCTAGTACAAAGAAACAAGGGGGGTCAATACCCTCGTCAGTTTCTGATTAATCTAGGAAACTTTCTACTACGACAGGCAATTTCACTAAAAGCCGGACCTTACACTCCTGTTTCAGTAGATTCTGTCACATTTTTGTGAGATCAGATTTGAGTAGAGCCACAATGGAAAGGCGCTGGAAACTGCGTCAATTCATAAATCCAATAAAGGCCCTTGGCGGGCAAGTCTTTCTGCAGGAACCAGCGCAGCTAAAAGTATTCAAGAGCGGCCGTACATATCTCTTTTTGGACGAGAAAGAAGCAGAACAATTTTTAACTAAATGGCAAACTGAAGCTACAGACAAAATGTAAAATAAGTCGAAGTAACGATCGTAATATTATAGACTACTGAAACTGGATCACTCTGAACATTGTTAGAAAGACACCCGGACTTTCGATTATTATGGGCGATAACCATCAGAAAGGATTTTCCCTCCTGAGGCGGAAAGCCGGGAGGTCTCTTCCTATCACTTTTCTTTAGCACCTTTGTAATTGCGTTCTACTTTGGCTTACCTTGTTTTTATCATTGCTTGATTGCGAAGCATTTTTAAAACATTGTGCAAATTGTCTGTTTCGTTGTGCTTGATTTAAAAAGCACTTTAAACTGTTTCTAAGGGTGCTTGACAGCGCTGATTACTTAGCGCTTACACCAAGAGACCCCCCAGCGCTCTTCAGCGCTCTGTGTCCTCCCCTTCCCTGAACCGCCCTCGGCTGAGTATTGACGCCGAGGGCAGGGATTTGGTATTGGCGGCCATATTGGGTGTGGGCCAGGCCAATCGCGCGCTCTAGCAGCGCCATAAAAAGGAATTTGGGACGATTTGCCCAGCGATAACCATCAGAAAGGATTTTCCCTCCTGAGGCGGAAAGCCGGGAGGTCTCTTCCTATCACTTTTCTTTAGCACCTTTGTAATTGCGTTTTACTTTGGCTTACCTTGTTTTTATCATTGCTTGATTGCGAAGCATTTTTAAAACATTGTGCAAATTGTCTGTTTCGTTGTGCTTGATTTAAAAAGCACTTTAAACTGTTTCTCAGGGTGCTTGACAGCGCTGATTACTTAGCGCTTACACCAAGAGACCCCCCAGCGCTCTTCAGCGCTCTGTGTCCTCCCCTTCCCTGAACCGCCCTCGGCTGAGTATTGACGCCGAGGGCAGGGATTTGGTATTGGCGGCCATATTGGGTGTGGGCCAGGCCAATCGCGCGCTCTAGCAGCGCCATAAAAAGGAATTTGGGACGATTTGCCCAGCGATAACCATCAGAAAGGATTTTCCCTCCTGAGGCGGAAAGCCGGGAGGTCTCTTCCTATCACTTTTCTTTAGCACCTTTGTAATTGCGTTTTACTTTGGCTTACCTTGTTTTTATCATTGCTTGATTGCGAAGCATTTTTAAAACATTGTGCAAATTGTCTGTTTCGTTGTGCTTGATTTAAAAAGCACTTTAAACTGTTTTTCAGGGTGCTTGACAGCGCTGATTACTTAGCGCTTACACCAAGAGACCCCCCAGCGCTCTTCAGCGCTCTGTGTCCTCCCCTTCCCTGAACCGCCCTCGGCTGAGTATTGACGCCGAGGGCAGGGATTTGGTATTGGCGGCCATATTGGGTGTGGGCCAGGCCAATCGCGCGCTCTAGCAGCGCCATAAAAAGAATGGTCACGACTCCGCGCAGCGGACGCGTACTGCGGACGCGCCGGACCTGCGCCGGAGTCGTGCCAGAGTCATGCCCGTTTGCGCCCGTTTGCGCACTTTCGGGCCCAGGACCTAAGACCCCTGGTACACCAGCCCCATGCCCTTTACGATACTCCCGCCTGTCACTACTCTCGCTTAACAGGAAATTTCCATCACTATGTAGCCATTCTATGGACCTAAAGCTCGGCCATTTCTCTTGTAGCAACTGCTCCTTTAGAACCATAGAGACCATTACGAAAACCATATCAGTCCCTAAAAATGGATCAGTAGACACTTCTTTAAAGATGGCACTGGTCAATTGCCGTTCTTTACCTAAGCACTTCACGGAAATCGCACTACTGATCGGAGATTTAAATGTGGACATTTTGTTTTTAACAGAAACATGGCTTGGCCCGTCTTCCGGCCCGGACATTGTCCAGACCCTACCTGCCGGATATCTAATCCAACACAAAGATCGAGAACTTAAAATTGGTGGAGGGATTGCCATCATATATAGGGAACACCTAGCATGTCGCCTCATCAACAGCACTATCCCAGACTGTGAGAGTACACAATTCTCCATCTCCCATTCCTCAGAACTTTCAATTTCCGGTCTCTTAATTTATCGCCCTCCTGGCCAGATTGGCCAATTTATAGAAGGGTTAACTGAAACAATTCTCGATTCCGCCACTATGGTCTCTAATTTTATAGTGTTAGGAGACCTGAACCTTCATTTTAACAACCCTTTGGATACTATCGCTACGGAACTAACCAAGGATTTAGCCGCATGTCAACTTAATTTGATTGTACAACACCCTACTCACTCCAAAGGGAATCTCTTAGATCCAATTTTCACCAATGTTGCAGAATTGTCTACATCTGTACCATACTCAATTCCTTGGTCAGACCATATGGTAATACCCTTCTCATGGAAAATTAACAAACCGTGCGCCAATCAACCCCCCCATAAAATCTTAGGTAGGCGTTGGACAAAACTAGAACCCAGCGATTGGATAGAAGTTCTGAAGCAGAACGAACCTATGGCCAATCAAAATATAGATAGGGCCAATACGGACTTCAATCAATGGATAGAACAATCATTAAATAATGTGCTCCCTAAAATGTACATTTCAAAGAAAAATGGTCCGAATAAACAACCATGGTTCAACTCGGACCTAAGATCCCTTAAACAGGAATGCAAACGGGAGGAAAGACAATGGCGAAAACATTTCGATGAGGAGAAAAAAATTAAATACAAACTTACAATCAAGAAATATAAAACTGCACTTAACCTAGCCAAAACCACCTTCTATACAGAAAAAATCGAAAAATCCACTAACGCCCCCAGAGAAATGTTTAGAATAGTAAAAAGTTTGACAAAGGCCCCTGATCCCCCTACACCTGTACTATCATCTGAAGAATCTGGTGCCCGCTGTAACGAACTAGCAAATTTTTTTGCCACGAAAATTGAAAAAATTCTTCTTTCTCTCCCTCCACTTCCAGTAGCTGAATCTAGCCTTTCTTCAAGGGACGAAATTGACTCTACCATACCCCATCTGGCTTCCTTCGATCCGCTTAGTGACGATCTTTTTCCTTCCCTCTTTAATTCCATAAAGAGTGGTTCTCCCCTTGATCCCGCCCCTATGTCCATCCTGAAATTAGCTCTTCCTTATGCTAGCAGAAACATCATTGACCTGGTTAACATTTCTTTGGAATCTGGCACAGTGCCGCAAGATTGGAAATTAGCCATGGTAAAGGCTCTGTTGAAAAAGCCAAATCTCAACCCTGATGATTTCTCCAACTACCGTCCCATTTCCCTTCTCCCTGGCATCAGTAAGCTTGCTGAGAAATGGGTGAACAAACAACTAGCATCCTACTTGGAATCCCACAACCTGTTACACCCCACACAAACAGGCTTTCGAAAGGGACAGGGAACCGAAACAGCATTGTTGAGGGTGGCCGAGGTATCCAGGAGGATTCTGGACGCTGGTGGCAGCGCGGCCATTATCCTCCTGGACCTCAGTGCCGCCTTTGACACGGTTAACCACCATGTCCTCCTAGCTCGTCTAGAGAAGACGGGAGTCACAGGTAAAGCCCTTGAGTGGCTTGAGTCCTTCCTTAGCAATAGATTCTTTAAGGTCTTTTCAGACACCAACTGCTCCCTCCCAGTGCCATTACGGTGTGGGGTACCACAGGGCTCCTCCCTCAGCCCCACACTGTTTAATGTGTACATGGCACCCTTGGCAGAGGTAGTGGCACCTTTCGGAATCCAACTGATAAGCTATGCTGACGACACCCAGCTAGTAGTCTCCCTCACCCAGGCAGACTCCCCTTCGAACAATCTCTGTAGCTGCCTGGGTGCGGTGGCAGAGTGGATGGATACATCCCACCTGAAACTGAATGGAGGAAAAACCGAGCTGATGATGCTCGGAAAAAAGCCAACTTCAACATCTCCTCTATGTGGCCTCTTTGCATGGGACCTGGACCCACCCCAAAAACCGAGATAAAGAGCCTTGGGTTCTGGCTCGACTCGGAACTATCCTTCAAAACCCAGGCAAGAAAAACAGTGGCCACCTGCTTCGGCATAACCAAAACCATCCGCAAAATCCTCCCCCAGTTACCTGAAATCTCTAAGAAAACCATAGTCCAGTCTCTCATTCTGTCAAGGCTGGACTATGGGAATGCACTTTACCTAGGAGCCCCCATATCAGTTATCCGTCAACTTCAGATGGCCCAAAACTCCGCAGCGAGGCTGCTCACGGGTACTAGCCATCGCACCTCAGCAGCACCCTCGCTAAGGGCCCTACACTGGCTCCCCATAAAGGAGCGGGTCCATTTTAAAACCCTTTGTCTGTTACATAAAACTCTCCATGGGAACGGCCCCCCAATTCTAAATGATATGATCAGATCATATACTCCATCTAGGGATCTTCGCTCTAAACAGCAAAACTTCCTCATAGTACCCAGAACTAATAGAGCTCGATCTGGGGATCGCCTTTTCTCGCAAAATGCAGCAAAGATGTGGAATGCCCTCCCGCTTTCACTTCGCTTAGAATCCAACCTGCTGACATTTCGAAAACAACTTAAAACAGCACTGTTTCCCAAGGCAGGGAGTAGTTAGTTCTCACTGCCCAGATCCTGCCTATCCCCTCTGATCAGTATCAAGCGCTGGGATGCTTTCGAGTAGCCATGCGCTATATAAAAGCCTTTCCAAATCCAAATCCAAATCCAAATCCATGTCTGATCAGTCAAACTGAGAGTAGGGATGCTAAAGTCTTTGTATATAGTATTAGGAGTGGGAACAGAGAAATTGAATCTCATATATTTTTTTTTTTGGGCAGAATAATATGGGTGTAGGGTTGATCCCCATGGCTGTGACTCTGTAACGCTGCCCAAGTCAGCGGCAGCTGGTTAAAAGGGGGTAAAGGGGAGGTTTGGGCTAGACAGGTCTGGGGATGGTGATGGGTGGGTTTTGTGGAGGGGGAAAACAAAACTGGAAAAAACCAACATGAGGGTAATTAGTATAAAGAAAATTATTAGTAAGAATATTTTGATTGGAATGTGGAAGGATGGGAGTAAAAACCGTTTAAGATGTATTGGCTGAGATGTTTGGCATAGAACGTGACGGGTTTGAATAGCAGGAATAAATGAAGATTAGTTTTGGAAGAGCTAAGGATGTATAACCCACAAATAGCTTTGATATCAGAGACTCATATTTCTTACAAAGATCGAAATTTGCTTAAGCAATTGGGGTATGATGCACTTGTTTGTACAGACTTAAATGCTTCAATACGAGGAGTAGCTATTCTTAAACAAAAGCAATTTAGAGTAGAAACGGGTAAAACTTCTGTAGACAAGGCGGGGAGATGGGCTATAGTTCAGCTGGCACTTGAAGGCTGCAAATACACATTTTGTGTCATATATGGCTCAAATATAGATGAACCATCAATTTTTGATCAAGTTAATATGGAGCTGTTCGGTTGGGAGGGAGAGCACATAATAATGGGTGATTTCAATTGTATTATGAGCTATGATATCGACACTACTAGACGAGGGGCGTTTCTGAGAATGTGAAGGTCACGTGCTGGTATCACGGACCTGGGCTGAATACATGCTATAAAGGATGTGTGGCGGGTACTATGTCCAAAAGTAGCCGGCTATACTTATTACTCTGCCGCACATAAACTATGCTCCCGCATAGACATGGCCTGGGTATCGGATAGGATCTTAGAATCTAGTACTATGGAAATCTGTCCAAGAGTGACCTCTGATCGCAATCCTATTCTCCTTTCTTTTAACATCACAGCAGAGAGGCCAGGTCCTAGATCTTTTTCGTTCCCTAGATATTTATCTTTAAATATAGATTTCTTAAGACAATTAAAGGAACATTTGAAAGAATTTATCAATATAAATATTGATTCCACTCAATTAGCGGAGGCACTACTCTTGGGATCGGCAAAGACAGAAGAACTGGGCTATAGTTTGATAGATCTCAAATCCGCTCTGAAAAGCACACTTAGGGAAAAAGTATTGCTAAATTAAAGAAGTATCATCTGTCACAGTATGAGAGTGGAGAAAAGATAGGCAAGATATTGGCTTACAAAGTTGCAGAGGACTGGGCCAAAACTGCTATAAAAGCAATTAAGGGGTCCAATAATCTGGTCTACAACAATTCTAGGCAGATTCTGCAACAATTAGTTAATTATTATCAAGAACTAAGCATGGGCGTAAAATCCGTTCCGCTCGCGGATTTTGCGGATTTTCGGTAAATTCGCAATCCGCGAACTCTCGCGAACTTGTCGAAAATTCGTAAAATCCGTGCGAAGCGGATTTTTTGCTTGGTCGCACTTGCCAACTAGAATACTATACAATTTTGCGGGAGTAAACACTTGCGAACACGTAGATGCGGCGGGCAGCGACAATCTCGCAATTGCGAGATTGCAAAATTTGCAATTTCGCACAAGAAATCCACCAGCAGGCAGCATAAACCTTGAAAATTATGATTTTTATCAGAATAACTCCTCAGGTTGACATTTGCCTGCACTTTTTCTTTGCAAGGAGTCCATTTTTGGGGGGGGGAGGAAGGAAGTGCCCCACAGTCTCCAACTTCCTGTTCCTGTCCAGCAGGCTCCTCCCAGTGCTTTCTTCATGTGCTGGTCACTTTGATTTGGATCTTGACCTGGAAGGATTACTTTTTGTGGATGCTGCTGGATATTTGGATTTTTGCAAAACTGAAAGCACTCAGCAGGTGCAAAAGTTCAATCTTATCATTAGTAACCATTCCCTGTAGTGCTTCCTGAGGGGCCCCTTCAGAGTTCATTTGCCTACTTGCAACTATTCTATGACCCTGCTCTGACCCTCACAGCAGGCTCAGAGAATAGCTACAAGTATACAACAAAGGTCCTGTTAAAAAAATTACACTGCAACAGAAAGCAATTACAAACAAAACTGAAAGCACTCAGCAGGTGCAAAAGTTCAATCTTATCATTAGTAACCATTCCCTGTAGTGCTTCCTGAGGGGCCCCTTCAGAGTTCAGTTGCCTACTTGCAACTATAGGCCACAAAGGTCCTGTGGAAAAGAATTGCACTGCAACAGAAAGCAAATTAGAGATAAGGAAGCATGTGCCAGCCAGACTGGAAGTTTAAATTCAGTGACACATTAATCAACCCCAAATTAATTCATGTCAGTTGAAGCAGGGCAGGTGTGCTTGCTTTTTTTCACCCCCATAATTTACAGGGATAAACCAACCAGAGGGTGGCAGTGATGTACCAGAGGGTGGCATGGGTGTACCAGAGGGTGGCAGTGGTGAAACAGAGGGTGCTGTGAACCTGTGATGATGAACCAGACGTAGAAACAACATAGTCGCGGCCGTTGCGAGCCGACAAGTAAGTTCGCAATTGCGAACTGGTACAAAACCCTCGCGAACTGGCAGAAACCCTTGCGAACACAACAAAAAAAAGAAAATCCGCAAATTCACGAGAGTTCATGGATTTTGCGGATTGCGAATCCGTAAATACGCAATTTCGCGGATTGCCAATTCACAAAATCCGCCCATGCTTATCAAGAACTCTATACTCCTGAAAACCATATAGCAAAAGATGAGATACCCAGATATATAGAAAGGAGCACAATAAAGTGTATGGAGAATGAAAACTCTGATTTATTAATAGACGATATCACAAGAGCAGAAATCAGACTAGCAATAAATGCTCTGCCATCCGGCAAAGCAACAGGAGATGATTCAATACCTCTGGAATTATACAAGACATGTATGGAGGAGCTGATTCCACTCTTTAGTCAGGTTATTCGTTTTATAGGGGTAGGGAAAAAGGCCCCTAACTCTTGGAATTCTACACAAATTGTCTTCTTTTTGAAAAAAAAAATAAACCGGATGACGAGTGTGGGTCTTATAGACCCATCTCGCTTATAAATAATGATGCAAAAATATTTGCTAAAATGTTAGCGACTCGTCTTGCACCAATAATGTCTAGCATGGTCTCACCTCAGCAACATGGGTTCATCCCAAAAAGGGATACCACATCCCATATTAACATGGCTGTGATGGCATTCGACATCGCTCAGACCAAGTCGACCCCACTCGGTATGATATTATTAGACGCTGAAAAAGCTTTCGACCGAGTGGGGTGGGACTTTCTCTGGGCTAGGTTGTCAGCGTTTGGCTTTAAAGGCCAATTTTTTAATTGGATACAGGCTTTATACGACAACCCAACTGCTAAAATCAACTATGCAGGGATGCATTCTTCTACATTCTCAATATCTCAAGGCACACGACAAGGGTGTCCCCTTTCACCCCTGCTCTTCGCGCGAACAATTGAGCCAGTTTTATTAGCTTTACAGAATCAATCCCGGATAGCCCCTTTCGTAATGGGTTCAAATTCTCTTAAAATTACCGCATACGCAGATGACATTGCAATATATTCAGTACATGTATCTGAAGCTAAGAAGGGAATTATTATCAGGAGGCAAAAAGATTCAGGGCCATCTCCGGATACAGATTAAATACTAATAAAACCCAAGTCTTAATGAATTATAAATCTTTGGCTCCAATACAGGGAGTTTGTAGCGTTTCTACTTATTTAGGGGTTAGAATTTCTGCAAAAATAAATGAAATAGCTTCATTAAATTATGAGGCACTTCTAAAAGAAACAGCTAACTCACTTAAAAAATGGTATAAGGTGCCGCTAAGCATTAGTGGCCGGATACATTTAATAAAAATGAAGATCTTGCCTAAATACCTTTATATATTTCGGTCTATTGCTCTACGAGTGGATAATCTTTACTTTAAACATTTGGATGGGATCCTCAGTAGCTTTATCTGGGGGTCTAGCTCGCCTAGCAATTGCCTTATTAAAGCTTCCATTCAACCAAGGAGGTCTCGATTTCCCAGATTTTAATTATATATTTGGTCAGCTTTTCTCACCCGTTTCCGTAGCTTACTAAATCCTATTAATAGTCTTTTTTTTCATAAATGTATGCTGGGTGAAGACTCCAATATGTTTTTCTTTAGACTTAATGACCCAAATTATTTTAAGTGGGTCAAATTTAAGCCCACGGGACATTGTAATTATCTGACGTGCATTTCCTATCAAGTGCAAGACATTGCTATATCACTCTAGATTTCCCTTATGGGGCAATCCAGGTCTTGCAGAAATTTTTCATGATAAAGTTGGTAAACATTTATCTAGGCTGGGCATAAAAATCTTAGGGGACCTATATGACCATAACGGATTTATGACATTTCAAGTATTGAAGGCTGTATAGAATATCACAGAAGGGGTGCGGTTTAAGTACTATCAGATAGATGATTACTTTATACGCAGGCTAAACCTTATAGCTATTTCAGATTCTGATATTTGGAACTGCTTATACGCGGAAAAGGACAAATCATTGATTAGTACTGGATACAAAAGTTGCTATAGGATTGATGACTGTGTGAAACTAGCGGAGAAATGGAGCAAAAAATTGGACACTGTTGTCACAGCTACTACTATCTGCACAGCTTTTAATAGCATTAGCAGATCAGTACATTCTTCAAATCTAAGGCTGCAACAATATTGAACAATATTTCAGCTATACCACACCCCGGAAAGAATAACAAAATGGTCATCAAATTATACTAACAGTGTGATGTATTCTTATAGGTTCTGTATCGATCCCCCTATTCCTGACCCTGTTCTGGTTAACGAGTTAACTAGCAGCCATCCCATGATGCAGAAACCGTTATCTGATTTAGCCACACTACGGCACAGGAACGTGTTATCTGATTAGGTCATAACGCTTGCCATCTAATTAGACAAGCGATATTCCTCCAGCCCCTGATAAGGCATACGGAGTTCTCAAAACAAATCAAACCTATGACAACCTGGGAAAAACCCTGCGGCCATTGTTTTGATTTCATCGAGAACTTCAGCAAAAGAATGTGCTAACGACCAAGTCGTATGACATCCTTATTGACGTATCTATGTCCATCCTTACGTCAATCTCGGCACCTTACAGGTATAAATATTACCGGTATTGCCTTAAGCAAACACACGCGGTGGTGACGAGATCGGAGCAGCCAGACTTGCCGAAGCCCAGAGCAGAGCAGACCCCGCTGGCGCAGCCCCGCCTTCCTGACGCGCTGAGACCGAGACGCTGCTTTCTCCTGCCGAGAAATCCAGCTCCGGCGCTTCCGAGCAGCCCTCGCAGGCAGCTTGGAATATCGAGACCAGAGACGAGAGATACCATCCCTCATCCATCCTAGATTCAAGGTACAGAACTGAATAACCCCTTGCAGAGAATTCTTGTGTCAGTCACTTGGCAAAACAAACTTAACTTAAACTGCTACTTTCTATTCCCGCCCACGTATTAGGCTTAGGTCAGGTACACCGGGGTAGGCGTAGTTAGAAACACCAGTTGAGTACGATTAGTCAAATGTATATGTGTATGTATCTATTTTATCCATTTTAAACCACCTTATGGCTTAGAAACCATATAAATGTTTTTACAGTATTATTTTATACTTCTGCTTTTATTGTATGCACTTTACTTAACCATAAGTATTGCGATAATATCGATCCATTTCTCTTGTATGAGAAAAGAGACTGATCAATAAATAACATCTTTTATTGAACACGCCCGTCTCTTCCTTTTCTCTACAATCTGGTGAGACTAAGAATGCACGTACTGACTGAGTAAAATAAGTTGTCTTTTGTTTTCACACGACTCTAGAGATACACTCTTGATTAGGGGAGAGCAAAGTTGTCATGTTCTATGGTTGTCAGAAACTAAATCCCTTCTTGTCTATCCAGGGAGGTTCAACTCCTCCTTGCCTATTCGAGAAAGTTTCTAGTGAACTCTGAGCTAGCTGGCAAACCCAAAACTTTAAGTCTAATATCGACAATAGAAGACCTAGTTAACGTCTGGTCTAGGCCTATACTATTGAAGGTATTATTCCAATGCGCAGAGCCTATTGGGATAATAGGAACTACACTACATGGCGCCCAACGTTTGGAAAGGCGATAAAACTAACGCAAGACATTAGAGTAACTCAGTCGTGCTTTTTCACTCAGACCCCTTTTTACCCATAATACTCCAAAGACGTCTGGAGTGGGTGGAAGGTCATATCCGCCAAACCTCGCAGGAAGAAACTCCTATGTATGGTTCTTGGTTTAGTCAACGTTGAAGGATACACTGTTCCAAAATATTGTGCATCTAATCTTTGTTTCCAAAGAAACCTGATCTGCAAACAAACAAAATAACCTTCCTGACAGTAGAATGTCAGACACTGAAGAAGAAAGAGAGATAGCTAGAGTAGCAGCTGAATTCGTAGCAGCTGATAATACTATGCAAGAAGCAGACCCGGATTTAATACTCATCCCGGTCAACATAAGAAAATCTATAACTTTAAAACTTATAGAAAATGGACTGACACCTAGAGGTGGCACAGTCATATTCGTAATAGAGGCACACGAATATCGGCAGACAGAGGTATTCTATTCATGGATAAACTTTCCAGCAGCAAACGCTGTAACAAAGCACTTCCACCATTACAAAACAGAGGAACCTCCTGAAGAATACACTCCTTTCGAGGAGGTGGAAGTACCACTTAAATTTCAAGAGCACCTGCTCTTGTTTAATGGCGCCCTAAAACACAACAATCACATCACCAGGCTCGGTCCATTAGGTAGACCAGGAGCAACGTGGCCGGTCCTAGCCGGATACACACCACATCCAGACATCAAAAGAATGTCTGCAGCAGATCTTCTAATACAACTAAAACATTTAATAAAAGTACATAGACAATTAGTCCAATATGTAATGCGGACTTCAACAATCCAACCAGCAATTAAAATTCCACAGCTGACCCCTCATCAGGGGAACACAAATAAAATTACACCACAGAACATACAGTCCTGCCTAGGTAAAGTACCAGCTAAAAGGGAACAAATACCATTCTGGTTAGCACAAAAAATCACCCAAATAGAGGCGGTGTTTCCAGACACCACTCCTGTGGATAAACACAGGATTCTGACTATCTGTCTTCCAATGGGAATCGCACCACACGTGGAGGACTGTGACACTTGGGGTACAGTCTTTGCTTCCATTTACACAAAAACGCATGGTGTACCATCCATCTCGGTAATACCAGATGTGCTAAAACAAATTCAAGACGAATACGGTCCAGAACCCGCTTCAACTCTTGGTATGAAATTACTGAAAGACTTCAAGCAGGTCTCGGCTATATTACTAGCCAATATAAAGGGAGAAGCAGCAAACGTGGCGATCCGCCAAAGGTTAAAAGAAACAGATATAGCAGACCAACCAGCTGAAATTGCCAGAATTATAGAAAAATCCTATGAGGAACTAGGTAGAGATAGTTTAGGTGGAATACCAGTAAAACCCCAACTGATTGAAAGTCCTGAAAAAATATTTATTAAAAATAATCTAAACAGTCAAAAGAAGAACTGGGATGGAAACAAACAATCCTATCCAAAAGAAAAGAAATTCCAGTCCAGAGGAAGGTCTCCTCGGCGGAGAGAAAGATCTCCGGACCAAGGACCTAGGTCTCCCCAAAGTGAGCCCTCTGTGAAAAAATACAACCTTAGAAATAGGGATAATATAAAGAAACCGGATAGATATCAAGATTTTGATACACGTCCCTCTCAATCTTTTCAGACTTCCTCGCAGAAATCGGAAAGAAGAGGACGATCGGAACCCAGGGAAGGGCACGTCAAGTCCAAAGACAAGGAACCTGCTCATCCAAAAAAGAAATTACAATTTCCAAAAAAGAAGGTAGCCAGTATTAAAGTAGTTAACAAAGCCGAGAATACTGAGGACACAACTGAAAAACGGAGAATGGGCTCAGACAATGCTAGACAGCGCAGCAGAAGTGAGCATAGCTCGCAAAGTCCTTATGAATCATCTGGAGACAGTGGACACGAATGAATATCTTCAAGTGGAAACTGCAGACACCAGAGTTAGCAAACCTCACAAAATATATGAAATAACTTTACGTATAGAAGGGGATAAGACTAGAAAAATAAGGGGACTATTTTGGGATAATCTCTCCAAGGGCTATGACATCCTTCTAGCTGAAAAAGACTGGCCACCAGAGTTTGTCAGGGACTGCCCTCATGGCGAAGAAATAATTATGCCTGCCTTCTCAAATCATATCCCAATTCATAAAAAATACACACTTGCTAGAAAGTGGGCAGTAGCTCAAGCTCCTGCTTTATATAAAAATCACGTAGGATGGAATGAGGACTCTCCTCCTCACAAAATCCAGTTAAAATCACAACCTACTGCACAAAGACAGTACCCAATTAAGCAAGAAGCAAAAAAACAGGTAAAAGAAATCCTAGATCAACTAGAATACCAGGGGGTGATTGAAACTTGCACCTCACAAATGAACAACCCTTTGTTTCCTGTTTCCAAACCAGACAATTCATATCGTCTAGTTTTGGATTACAGACACCTTAACTCATGTTGCAAAACTTTTGCAGTGCAAAACTCGCATAGTGCAGCGCTAATGAATAACATAGTGCGCAAAAAATACAAAACAACATTAGACATCTCTAATGGATTCTTTTGTCAAAATATAGCACCAGAGAGCAGATATTTGTCTGCGTTCTCAATAAATGGCGCTCAAAAACAATTCTGTCGGTTACCCCAAGGGTTCAAGAACAGCCCAGGATTATTCTCAGCGAGAGTAACAGAGTTACTACAAACATATGATGACGAAGCATTATCTTATGTCAACGACATATACCTAACAGATGATGACTTGGATACTCACTTGAAGAGAGTGAACACCATAATACTTGGGTTCGCAGCAGAGGGTTACAAATTCAACTTTAAAAAATCTAGAATTGCCCATCTAACAGTCCTGTTCTTAGGATATGAATTATCAAGTGAAGGCAAAAGCCTGGCTGACAATTTCCTAGAGAAATGTGCCGTACTCCAAGCACCTAGAACACTAAAAAACCTACAGTCAATTCTAGGCTTCCTAAATTTCGGAAGAACATACATTGCAAATTACGCAGAAAGGGTCAAACCCCTTTATGATCTAATAAAACCAGATTTTAAAAGAACCAATTGGACTCAAACACACACAGAAATTTTGAGATCCTTACAAACAGACATGTTAATTAAAACAAAATTAGAAACACGTGATAACACACGCAATCTTGTGATTCGAGTCATCCCAGGAAGATGCGGATTCACATACCTGACCTCTAACGAGGGAGAAAAGGTACCAATTGCATTCAAATCACACTTATACACTAAAGCTGAAATGAAATTTAGCCCAACGGAAAAAATTCTTACTGCAAGACAGCTATAGCAAAAGAACGAGCCCTGGCACAAGGTAAACGAATAATAATCGTGACCTTGATACCAGCCTTGGAGGCGGTAACAAAGGCAAGCATTCCGAATGCTAAAGCACTACATCAAGGTGGATACAGTGGGTTAATTCTCTTGCTGCAACAGACGTGGTATACGAATTTGATCCCAATTTAAAAACACATGAATTTCTCCAATACAAATTCGAATGTCCTCCGCCGACCGAAATTCTGCCTCTAGATCATTACGGCTGTATAATATATACAGACGGATCAGCACAACCCGCAGTGGGGGGTAAACAAGCTTACAGTGCTGCGTGCGCGATTGTTAAAGGTCGCTGGCACGAAGGAAAATTTAAACCAGCTATCACCAAAACACAATCTCTGGGAGACTGTACAGCTCAGCGAGCTGAACTGATAGCATTCAAGATGGCGCTTGAAAATACCGATCGAGAATTCCCCACACTCATAGTGTGCGATTCGTATTATTGCGTTCAGTCTTACAACGAATACTTGCAGATCCGGCTTCAGAATGGTTTTAAGGATGCAAAAGGAGGCACAATCAAGCATTAAATGCTCTGGGAACAAGTAGTTCTTTTACAGAAAGAACTACCAAAGACTCACGTGATACATACACTGAGTCATCAACGTGATGGCGTTCACGTTGCAGGGAATTCATTGGCTGATGAGGCCGCGAAGGCAGCTGTGCAAACGGCTTCCGTAGCTGCCATCACACGGTCAAAGACAAAAATAGACAGCAAAATATTACAGGCTGTCAGCGCTACAGAAAAGGATTCGATAGAAACACTCCCGAAAGGCTTTCCAGTAAAATACTCATACATAACTGATGCAAACAATGTTCCTTTTGCTCGAATCCCTGGAGTGGGGGATAGGGCAATTCCAAACATGGAACATAGGTTAGGACTAATAATAGCGGCACACGAAGGGCTTGCTTCTGTACATGCTGGCGTCTCAGCCACAGTATCATTGTTAAAACAGAGATACTGGTGGCCACAAATGAGAAGACAAACAAGGAACTATGTTTTAGAATGTGAAATATGTCAAAGAATGAAAGTATCAACGGTGAGACGACCAGCGCAGACGCCCCTTCTAATCTCAGATAAACCATTAGCCTGTGTCTATCTGGACCACTGTGGTCCCTTACAAAGGGATGGTAACTATAAATATATCCTGGTCGCAGTGGATTCATGCACGAGATTCATATGGATGTGGCCCCAGCGCTCGGCTGACGCCAGAACTGTTATAAAAGATTTGCGGGTCTTTATCGGCACATACGCAATTGGCATGCTGCATTCTGACCAGGGTCCTGCTTTTAGCTCTCGAGCTTATAAGGAGGCCATGACCAGCATGGGCATTGCATTGCGGTACTCTTGTCCATTTCACCCTGAGGGGAACGGAATTGTAGAAAGAAAAAACCGTGACATAAAGCAATCTATAACAGCAAAGGTATTAGGTTCGGGAGCTGGGTGGGTCAAACATCTAATAAGTGTCCAACGTAGTCTAAATAACCTGCCGAGAAATTCTCTGAAGGGATTCAGTCCGTACGAATTATTGTTTGGAACTAGGATGTTAGTCTTAGATCTTGACAGTCAGACTTCAGTGGTAAAGGAAAAAAGCTTTGATATCAAAGATCGTTTGGCTATTTTGCAGGACTTAAACAAAACAAGAAAAGACCTGAGCAACATAAAGTTGAAACAGCAGCCAACAACCACTGAAGAACCACCACCTGTCCCAGCAAGACCTGTCTGGATTCCAAAAGTCGGGGATCTAGTCAGAGAAAAGATCGCGGTAAAGAAGGAATTTGGGCCTTCTTACAGAAAAGCAGTTCCTGTCTTGTCTATTAACGGGACAAGATCAGTTGTACTACCGCCGCTTGCTGGTAAAAAGGAGAACCGAGTTGTATCCATCGACCTGGTAAAACCACAATCATGTGGCCGATAACAAACAGTAGGCCAAGTGGACTCCCGATAAGTAGTAGAACACCAAGATTTGCTACCAATACAGAGGTCCAAACTAAGAGGCTAATCACTTTCGAAACGCCTACAGAAGAACAACAAGGACTATGCAACAATGCATTGGAACTTAAACCTCTGAAAACCCAAATAAAAACATTTAGTAGAGACACACCAACCTACAATGAAGTAACAAACGAATATGCAAGAAACAGTAATCCTGAAGCAATTGGAACAATTGACAGAACTGCATCCGGCTACTTCATAAACTTCGATGATTCCTTTGAAGACCTAAGTGAATCAGAAACACAGCCATCAACAAAAACCTTTAAAGATAAAGCTAAAGAACTTTTGAAACAGCTGAAAGAAACATATCTGATTTCTCCATGGATTGAATTTTGGGTGGGCTTTGGTGCATTTATCCTCATACTTTGGCTCATCATGGTACTAACTTTGGGACGCTTCATTGAGGGAAAATATGCTACAATGGACACAGCGAGTCAGAAAATCAACTTGATCCTCAAGCCACACACATCTTCACACGTCGAGAAAAGAGAACTTTCTTCAGTCAACTTCACAGCCAATCCTATACCGGGTGGGGTAGCATGGGACAATACTAACTACGAAATTTATGGTCCGGTTGAGATCCTGAAATATCCACACCAAATTAAGATCTCGTTGAGTGACTTTGTAAAAACAAGCTCATTTGCTGATGATTGGGACTTTGAAAGTATAAATAATATGATGTCTGACTTAGTGATGTCTGCTAAATTTACCAAACATGATTATTTGCAGGGTTCGACTAATTATGATAGTATGTACTGTTACAACCACTATGGTAACCATTTTCTACATAAATCTGCACAACCTAGAAATGTTTTAAATTATAATCAATGGGAACATTGTGCAACCCCTCCAAAAGGAAGCTCAAGAACCTTTTACGACAAATATTCATACTTTTCAGGGTTTAACACAAGTAATGCTGAAACATTTTATTTCAAATTGTCAAATAAGACAGGGACAAAGACCATGCTAACAAACACGAAATTGATATATTCAGACTCATTTTTTGAACACATGAATACTTTTGGTTTTGATTATTGGGACAAAAATGTTGACGTTAAAAGTGTTTGGGGTACAAAAGAATGGCAAGTACAAGGTATAGAATCATTGTTTAGAGCCTGCATGATCCCAGAACAAATTATATTTTTAAATGACACTGTTCAACAAACCACCTGTCTTGGCTTAGCCAAAATCAAAGACTTAAATAAACCGTCTATTCCAAAGCCAACAATGAACAGCAATAGCTCTACAGATGAAGAGATAGACGTAAACTATATATTAAACCAAAACAGAACACATCCTGATTGGAAACAGTGGGTGATCTGGCCCACAGATACTAATAACTGTCAAGACAGATTCCTGAACAAAAAACAGGGGTTCAAATTGACCAGGCCAGACCCTAGATATTCCCAAAGACAACACCCAGGGATAATAACCACCTACAGTGTGGGCAAATTATGCCTTCAATGGCTACAAACTTCCACACTGACAGAAATTAAGCAACACCTAACTTTACTTACTGATGGTGCTGACTTGCTTGATTTCATTATGGGACCGCGCAAACAGCGTCAAAAACGCTTCATAGCAGCCTCTGTATATGCAGCTTACAACGAGGCCTGGAAGGTAACTCAAATTGAGACAGCAGAAAGTATACGGGAAATTGACCGTATTCATTTGGAAAAATCACTTTCTGTAGTGGACAATGGGTTAATGACTCTGTCCTCCAGAATTTTTTCTTTGGACAGCATTGTGTCTTCAGCAATCGACATAATATCGCAAGACTTACTGTTGTTACAACACGGTCAGTCTCAATTGCGTTCTATTGTACAGCTTGGCTGGACGTTACAAAATCTGCGTTCAGGCTATGTGCCTTGGCGTTTAATCAACACAACGTCACTATTCAATATCTTTAACCTTACTGATAAACAAATCAGTATGGCACAAAAGGGTGCTGATTATACAATCCTGAGCATTGAGAAACTCGAGAGATTACCAGTGACAATGTCAGAACGACCTGTCAGTGAATGGATAATACATGGGATAATTAATATTCCAATATCAACCTTCAGGTTTCAATACTGCCAAAAATATATACAGGCTGGCATGTACGAAAAATTGGGAAAAGGGTACATTAAGACAACATGGAACTTGCCCTATTCACATGCATGTGTCAGTAATAAAGGACAGAAAGTGTTTCTTAGTGGCAATAATTGTGCGATGTCACTAAGCGGTACACTTCTGTGTAATGGAATTAGTTTGCATGGAGCCTGTGAAGGGAACTCAAATAACCTTTCATGTCACCAGCTAGGCACACCTGCAATGGAGATAGAACCATTCCTTAAAAGACTCTATAACGGGAGTTACATTCTAATTGTGGATCGCAGATGTTGTAGTCTTATGCCCGGGACTCCTTATCTCGTAACTACGACTGCGAAGGTCAAGTGCTGTGGACACTCATTGTTCCCCAGCTCCTTTCCAGACAGGGAGGCAAGGGCATGGCCTAACTTAAAAATTACTTCTATTCGAATAGATACTTTAAGCAGAATGAAAACAGTGCTTCTTCAGATGCCGACCAGACTCACGTCATCAAAAGAAACGTATGATCTCCTAGTCGCAAGGACGACTGCAGAGATTCACTCATTGTTATCAACTAATTCCCCCATACATTTCGCGGAAATCCTGAATGAAATCTTAAATATTTCTGATACCAGTGGAGTCTCAAAAGTATTTAAGACAGTATTTTCAATGGCATTAACACCATTCAAAGCCATACTGGGTATTTTTCCAGACTTCGTCCATTCGATTTTTGGCGGACTTCCCCTCATTTTGGGACTAATTGCAGGAATCCTATTCTTGGTCCTAATATTTCGTTATGGCAAACCATGTCACAGACAAAACACCTGCGACAAGGGAAGAAACAATCCGAGCCATTGGATACCGGGACCGGATATCAAAAATCCTGGGACTATCCCGGCTTAGAGACCTGAACATGACTTGGTTTCTTTCATTTCGACCAATGTGGCATCGATGTGTTTTACCTGTATTAAGGTGCTTGCTGTGCGGAGAAGAATGCGTGTTGGACACCTGTCTGACGCTACAATCAGATGCGCCAATGGATGCAGAAACATTGTTGAGTCCAATAACGGCTCATGCTTTGTGCTGCCCTCAACGGCTGCCAATCCTGATGACGGCATTCGTGGAAACTTCACCACTACGATTAAGGGGTAGTGGAGTTCAAGATGAAAGCAGCATCGATCAGGTACGACCTTCTGTCAGCAATACTAATCAAAACATCAATGGAGACAATCATGCGCACGAATGCATGGTTACACCTTTTTCCGAGTTAGTGGAACTCTCCCAGGAAGCTGTTGACAGCTTTTTCGACAGTCTAAATGATATGATGTTCTCACCAGAGCAGAAATAGAGACTTTTGAGCAAGCTAGCACACGGCGTTCCAAACACCCTGAATTTGACCTTCAACTTTAATGATAAAATTACATGAACAATTTTCCCTCCAGTTCACGGACAGCGATTTTTTCAGCAGCCCCAAAATATTTTTACGATTTTTCGGGACACTTATCTTCTGCTTAAAGTAAAAACTATTCTTAGAGAACTAAAATTTTCTATTTTTAGAAACTTTATAGACATTAGCTGCCCGCTGGTATGTTCATAATTATTTTTAATCTGTGATGAAATGGTCTTGAACCTTTTTTCTTCTGTATTAAGAGCCATTTCATGTGTAAATTCTCATATACCATTTAGAAATATTGTATACATATGCGTGATTACTTTAGCATTATTCTACAGCTTGAGTGCATATAGTACATGTGAATATTATTTCCGTATATTACATTATTCGAAATGCATTATATGTATTTTGGGGTGGTAAGGTATACACGATACTCTACAGTATGTTTTACTATGCCTAGATTCGTAAACATGGCCATAGTTAGCGTGGAGTGGGTGTGATGTATTCTTATAGGTTCTGTATCGATCCCCCTATTCCTGACCCTGTTCTGGTTAACAAGTTAACTAGCAGCCATCCCATGATGCAGAAACCGTTATCTGAATTAGCCACACTACGGCACAGGAACGTGCTATCTGATTAGGTCATAACGCTTGCCATCTAATTAGACAAGCGATATTCCTCCAGCCCCTGATAAGGCATACGGAGTTCTCAAAACAAATTAAACCTATGACAACCTGGGAAAAACCCTGCGGCCATTGTTTTGATTTCATCGAGAACTTCAGCAAAAGAATGTGCTAACGACCAAGTCGTATGACATCCTTATTGACGTATCTATGTCCATCCTTACGTCAATCTCGGCACCTTACAGGTATAAATATTACCGGTATTGCCTTAAGCAAACACACGCGGTGGTGACGAGATCGGAGCAGCCAGACTTGCCGAAGCCCAGAGCAGAGCAGACCCCGCTGGCGCAGCCCCGCCTTCCTGACGCGCTGAGAACGAGACGCTGCTTTCTCCTGCCGAGAAATCCAGCTCCGGCGCTTCCGAGCAGCCCTCGCAGGCAGCTTGGAATATCGAGACCAGAGACGAGAGATACCATCCCTCATCCATCCTAGATTCAAGGTACAGAACTGAATAACCCCTTGCAGAGAATTCTTGAGTCAGTCACTTGGCAAAACAAACTTAACTTAAACTGCTACTTTCTATTCCCGCCCACGTATTAGGCTTAGGTCAGGTACACCGGGGTAGGCGTAGTTAGAAACACCAGTTGAGTACGATTAGTCAAATGTATATGTGTATGTATCTATTTTATCCATTTTAAACCACCTTATGGCTTAGAAACCATATAAATGTTTTTACAGTATTATTTTATACTTCTGCTTTTATTGTATGCACTTTACTTAAGCATAAGTATTGCGATAATATCGATCCATTTCTCTTGTATGAGAAAAGAGACTGATCAATAAATAACATCTTTTATTGAACACGCCCGTCTCTTCCTTTTCTCTACAATCTGGTGAGACTAAGAATGCACGTACTGACTGAGTAAAATAAGTTGTCTTTTGTTTTCACACGACTCTAGAGATACACTCTTGATTAGGGGAGAGCAAAGTTGTCATGTTCTATGGTTGTCAGAAACTAAATCCCTTTTTGTCTATCCAGGGAGGTTCAACTCCTCCTTGCCTATTCGAGAAAGTTTCTAGTGAACTCTGAGCTAGCTGGCAAACCCAAAACTTTAAGTCTAGTATCGACAATAGAAGACCTAGTTAACGTCTGGTCTAGGCCTATACTATTGAAGGTATTATTCCAATGCGCAGAGCCTATTGGGATAATAGGAACTACACTACAACAGTGATCGCACAAAGTGCCCAAAATGTGACCTAAGGGCAGCCGACTTGAAACACATGTTTTTTCTCCGTCCAGAACTTACAGAATTTTGGGAAGGAGTTACTAAAGCTCTTTCTCAGAAACTTGGGCGACCTTTCTCACTTACAGCTTTAGAAGTATTAGTGGGTGGGCAGAATTGGAACATCTGTCAGAAAGACTTAATAATTATTTTAATTGCTTGTGCTAGACTGACAATAGCCCGGGTCTGGATATCGCAGAGCCCACTGACAGTTATGGAATGGTGGAGTCTGGTCAAGGACACATATGATATGGAACATGCATTGGCAAAAACAAGGGGGATTCAATCATTACGTAAACTGGGGAAAATCTGGGGATCGATAATTTGAATTTTTTTTCTCTTTATTAGTATTTGGTGTCATAATTACTATGAAAAAAGATAACATTCAATTTACATTGTGTCATTTTTATTGAAACTTATTAATTTTAATATGGAAAACGTTTCAAAGTGTCGTTTTAATTCAATTTATTTATTCGAGTGCTTGTGGATGCACGATTTTTTGTTTTTCCATTTTGTGTGTACATCAGTATTCAAAAGATTATGAGGGCCCTGGGGGGGCGATATTTAAAATTAATTTATGCCAGAAACCTTTGAGGGAGTGTACTCAACAACTTCCCGAAGTTTCATGGCGATCGGATGAATGCTGTTTTAATTCTATTTATTTATTCGGGTGCTTGTGGATACACGATTTGTTGTTTTTCCATCTGGTTCGTACATCAGTGTTCGAAATATTATGAGGGCCCTGGGGGGCCGATATTTAAAACAAATTTATGCCACAAACCTTCGCAGGAATGTACTCAACAACTTCCCTAACTTTCATGGTGATCCGATGAATGGTGTAGTAATGCATAAAGGACAAACAGACAGACAGACAGACAGACATATATTCGTTTTTATATATATAGATTAATGGGTGAGAAAGTCCTATTTCTGGGTGTGTGAGAATGTGATATATTGTCTGAGGGTCAGGCTAGCTCGGTGAGACGTGGCTTAAAATGTACTGCCCTGGATCTGTATATCCTCTAGTTAGTATAAAAACTGCTTGCTATGCTATAAAATTGTACTTAACAATGTACTAGAAGCTCTGCAAAGTGTTACAGGTACATATGTGCTGCTCAAAAAGAATGTTTTTCTTTGAACTATGGTACTTGTAGTCTTATTTATTCCATTTTAAAAGAGGATTACAAGCCACAGAATTGAAAGGAAAAAACATGCACTTGAGCAGTATGTAACACAGGAACCTGTGAAGCTTGACAGCTATCTATTAGTTATCATTCAGGGTTGGTGTTGGTAAGTTATAGGGCAGGTTTGTATATGCTTAAATGTAAGACATGCCCTTTTAAGTAATATTTGTAGTTTAAGATTCCTAGGCATAGTCAAATATGCAGTATTTCACATATAGTACACATTTTATATATATATATATATATAGGAAACAATTATTACTCATCTAGTCTGTGAGAGAGAGTCAGAGGTATGCAGTTATTTAGTGGCATAACTGATTCCTATGATACGCTGTAGGTGGGCTTCAGGACAAAGTAGTTTGTACCTACATGTAGTTTTACATTTACTAAGTTATATGTGTACTTACAGATCTTTATATCCAGTTATACATGCAGTATCCCACCCATACTGCAACTCACTTAACCATTAAGAAAAACATAGAGCTACTCACATACCATGTCCGAGAGAGTCAAAGGCAGTTACACGTTCAGTCACATGTCAATAGAGAACTCATGTATCCAGCAATAACAAAGTCCATTGCACACACAGTTATATACCCCAACGCTCACTAATGCAGCCAGTAAACAATCCATACAGCCATTACATACAAAAATAGAGACACACAGAGATACTAAGACACCTAGTAATATAGCTAAATAGTCATTTACATATGCAGTGACACACCCAGCGAAGGATTGATACACTTATTTAGATATGGACTCAACTACTAACATACCTAATCACCCATGCAGACAAGTAGCCCTTTAAATGTGTATTGGGCCTGCTACTGCGGAGCCTGTGTGTGCAGATTTACTGGTAGCTCAAGTTGTATTTAAAACTCCTTGTCAAGCCTTAAACTTCCTTTTTTCTACATATAAGTCACCCCTAAGGTAGGGTGTACGTAGGTCATTGTTTCAATGCTGGCATTTATAGACTTCTATATTCCATTATAAATTAACCTTACAAGTCTCAGAATTCATGGTAAATAGACTGGAGTGGAACAGAATATCATGCATTACCATGTGAAACTTGTCAGCTGTGTACCAGATACTCATTAGGTAGGGTGTAGGTATGTCATAGGACAGGCTTCAATGTGCTTAAATAGTAAGACATTGCGTTTGAGGTCATACTGAGTCAAATGCCTGCTTAGATAACTGAACACATAGGGGCCCGATGTAGGTAATTCTTATTTACCACTTCTTAAATACCGAATTTTACCGATTCGGTATTTAAGACGTGGTAAATATGAAGGGCGGAGATGTAGGTATTTCAGAATCTGTAAATACCGATATTTACAGATTCTGTAAATACCGAATCAGTATTGCCCATTGATTCCTATGGGCTTTCAAGCCCATAGGAATCAATGGGAAATACCGATTCTGTAATTACAGAATCAGTAAAATTACCGAATTTGCAAGGGTGACAGGGTGTCACTTTGACACCCTGTTACACATCTGTTCCTGGCTTGTGTGCCATGTGACACACAGACATGCCCTTAGGGCATGTCTGTGTGCCACATGGCACAGGTGTACATGCACAGTGGATGTACTCTGGAATTCGTTATTTACCATGGAATAGTATTCCATGGTAAATAACGAATTCTAAAGGCCCTGTAGCACTGTTTAAAGTGCTACCTACATAAGAAAATACAGATTCGGTAATTTTACCGATCGGTAATTTTACCGAATCTGTAAAATTACCGATTCGGTAAAATTACCGAATCTGTATGCTTTTCACAGCCCTACATACCAATGTCCAAATACCGGTCGGAAACGGCCGAAAATCGGTATTTTCGGCCATTTTTGACCGGTATTTAGACACCTACATCTGGCCCATAGTTATATATGCAATGTTTCGCCTATACTACAAGTTATGTATAGAAGTAAAAAAGTTTTCTTATTCACCTAGTCTGTGAGAGACAGAAAAACTATGTAGATAGTCAGTGTCATTACTATGCAATATTTATGTATGCATGTAACTACTGACACAACCCAATCGCCCAGCCAGACAAATAGTCCTTTAAAAATGGGTCAGGCCTACTGCTGCAGAGCCTGTCTGTGTACCTTTACTGCCAGCTTAACTTGGCATGAAAAAGCCTTTTATCAAGTCTTAAACCCACCTTTCAATACTCACAACTCACCTCTGAAATAGGCTGTAAGTATGTCATAAAGTATGTTGCTTTATGCTTCAAAGGTAAGAGATGTCCTTTTGAGTTGCACTAAGTTACTTGTGCACTTGCAGACCCCTATGCCAAGTATTACATAGAGTATACCACTGATAAGCCAACTGCAATACATGTTTTCACAAGCATAGAGCCTCTTTCTCACCAAGTAACACAGCAAGAGAGGCACTTATACATTCACTCACATACTCAGAAACTAGTTAGGTATCCAGCAGTATCAAAGGCAGTTGCAGACTATCTTACATACCCCAGTATTCCCCAACACAGGTACTGGGATGTTCATTCAGCCACTTACAAACACATTTAGAGAGCCATGGAGTTACTATAAAAGACAGTCATATACCAGCATACTTACTTAAACATCTGATGTTGTTAATATTTAAAAAGTCAGTGTCAAGATGAGTAATTATACTTTCATGAATATAAACCAAATTACATCTTTATTGATGATTTTGCCCATTGTGAAGTCCATGTCTACCCGACTCTGAAATACATGGTATAACAGGCCCTGAGACCCACGTCTGCTACCTGTTTTCACCATGTACATGTTTCTATGTGGCTCCATGTAATTAGGGATTTCCTGCTGTATAATAGCAGTCCTCAAACTGGAAGAAATGCTAGTAAATAGGAAAGCTATCATTGTCAGAACCAAAGAACAACAGTCTACTCATAACATAACTGTCATGAAGTACGGGTTAGATAGTATAGTTGAATATTCAACCAGAGGGGTAATGTTATTATTGAAAAAGTTAATTTCAACATGAATAATTGTAGGATCATGATACAAGCAAAATTGCATCTTTATTGACAAATTTGCCCTTTGTGAACTTCATGTCAACACAAACTCAGAAATGCATGGTTTGGCAAGCCCTAAGGCCCAGGTCCCAGGTCACTGATTGACAGATCACAGGTAGGATAGCACCTGGCCAGCAAACAAGTGCACAAACAGGAAATTCAGTATCAATCCCACAGAAGGGTGCAGCAAAACCACAATGGCCCCAGAGGTTGATCCCAATAAATCATACATGGCCGAAGAGGTGCACATGTTCCCAAAACAGCATAAAGACAGATGCCACAGGATGTTAAGAACACTTAGCCAATCAAAACGTAGCACACACAGTACACGCAGCAATTGCCCGCTCCCCATGCCAGACATCTGGACACATTACCCACCGGCCACGTGCTACACATGCGAAACATCTGGACACATTACCCAATGGCTGCATTGTCTCCATGCTAGATCGAGGTCCACCTACTTCCCTGTTCTAAAACCTCGATTTACGTCTCCAAGGACAGAGGTACGTATTGCTTACCAAAAAAGGATCGCCTGAACATTTATCACACTAAATGAACTCTATAAAAGCCTATGATACACTGATTGTAAACTGAGACAGTCCTCAAGCCCCATGACTGTGACTGTGCTCCCAGTCATATTATCTAGTTCAACAATCTGTTGCCGTTGTACCAAATGCCTCTTGTCTCTTGTTTTTTCAAGGTATTTCATGTTCAAGCAACATTTTTGGCAAGCCAGATAGGAGCTGATTAGTGCCATGAACCCGACTGTAGCCAAAGAAAGTGGGCCCCACCCGGTTGGATTCACATTTGTGCAACCAGGAAGGTAAGTAAACACAGCAATTGATTGGAAGCTTTGCTGAATCCACTGGGTAAAGTTCTGTCCTGAAGCAGCCACCACAGAGGGTAAGAGACTACATCAGAACCTTAGTAAAGCATGTAGCATATGGCCAACTAGGTAGAAGCTAAACATTAACAGAAATTTGGCATATTACCTATTTTATATGTTCTAGCTGAGTAGACGCAAGGCGGCCTCTGAGGCGATCCTGTGGAAGGCCCCTTTTTTCAATAGTCGGCACCCTAGTAAAGGTGAACTTGTAGTGTATTTATTGTCAGAGTTGACACCTCAACCTTATTTTTGTCTAATATAGTGTCTTAATGCCAGCGGTTTTCCAATACCATTGGTATCTGAAAGAAGTGAGAGGTGTGGGTTGCTTGGACCGCTGGGCATAACACAGATGGTATGCTAAGCCCCTGGATAGGATACAGGATGCAATTCAGACATTTAGGGAGAATGATTTGGACCTTTGAGACTAGGTGTAACTTGTGTTTACCCAAGAGGGTCTTGTGGTTCCTGAGTTATTACTTTTTTTCGGGAACTGTTGTTATTATGTTTGTACTCCCGTGTACAGTGCAGCGCTTCCCATGGTCACAGGATAGCATGCACTGGGATGGGAGAAGGATTTTTTTAGACAAAGTCATAATTTTGTTCTCTGGCAGTTTTTTAGGTGTTGGTAGCTTGAACCACAGTGCGTTAAACAGACGGTACACTTAGCCCCTGGGTGTGAAGCAGGCTGTGATTCTTGATGTGAAGTATTTGTGCGATGTTGTGGTGCTTTCAAATTACAGCAAACTGTGTATTCTGTCCTAAGTAATTTGGAGCAGATTTATAAGCCCCTTGCGGGACTTTTGCGCTGCTGTTGCATCACTTTTGTGACACAGACACAGTGCAAATGTTGCGGCCCATTTACAATGTGACGCATATAGGGAGAAGCGTCACATTGTAAAGCCCTGCCTCACATTATACCGGCATCAGGTATAAATATGCAGGGTGGGCGTTCCCACGCAAAAAGCCATGTAGAACTGACACAGTGAAATCTACAAGATTTCACTGTGTCACTTAATGCCTTCACTGCGTCAAAATCCCTACGCCTGCTCAAACCAGGCGTAAGGAGTGACACAGGACATTTTGAGTGGGACTCACCCATCTATTGTGGCGCATTGCTGGAGTTGCGTCACTTTCATGAACAACACCAGCAATGCGTAACTTTTGTGCTAACAGAGGCATCGGAATTTCTGACACATCTGTTAATCCTTGCGCCATAGAGCACTGTATTGTAAATGCAGCGCATCCATAGTGGCTCAAGGACATTTGGTGCTGACGGAAGGAAACTGACGCATATATGCAGATGCATCAGTTCCTTGTAAATCTGCCCCTTTGTTTTTCTTGATGACTCAATGTTTCATATGAAGATGCTGCTTTTTCTTACCAAGTGTAATTATTGACAGAAGTCTATATCGTTCAGATACTGTTTTCATTGACAAGTTGGAACCCTACATATGTATTGCTCTTTGTATTTATGAAATGTGCATGTTGAATTGTTTGATGCATCTGTACCCAGCACTGAGTTCGTAGTTACATAGTTAGAAGCAGTAAACCTGTGTATATTTTCACCACAATCCAGTTCGAAACCAGAGAGTACCTAAAACGAAGAAGCTAAGGTATTTTTTCCTTTAAAACCTCCAAAACTCACCATGGAGACACTGTTAAAACACATACAAACCAGGTTCCCCACACAGGTTAAAAAATGTAATAAGGTTTGCCAAGAATGGCACAAACATCCAAAAGCGCATACAGTTCCCTGGCCAAAGGAGGGAACTTTTGACACTAATATACTCGGACACATGAGAAATACATACAAACCAAATACATAGGTCAAAAGAAAGATAAGAGAGAAGCCTTATATGAACTGCAGGCCATCTTCGAGCAGGCCCAGATCGACAGTTCTACACTACAGATAGCAAACAAGGCATAAGCACCTCCCCCCACAATTTGCTGTATGGAGGTGCTCTGTCCCACTTCCCTGCATCCGGATATTCTCATCCACCAGTTGAAGACATTGGAGGGCCCCCAACCGAACAACAACCAATTAGGCCCAGACATGAGAGACTAACATTCCAAGCATGCCCTAGCAGTCACAGAGCAACCCCAGTCCAGTGCAAGGGCTCCAAGAAGTTCAACCTCCCCATCCATTGCACCCGACACATAGAAACCCCACAGCAAGGAGAACACACGCACCCTCTCTGATTTAGGTGAGCACACACAAGTGACATGGAGGTTTGAAGCAGTTCTAGACAGTGATGCAGCCAGTGGGAGTGGGGAAGAGGGTTCCAGACCCCCAGGATCTGCTGACTAGGGTGGAGCTACAGGACTTTTCCAGGTTGCTGAGGAAAGCCCGACAATAAAGAACAGCACATAGCTCAGAACAAAAGAGGCAACCTAGAAGGGATGTCAAAGAAAGGGACAAGCTAAAGAGGGAAAGAAAAACAGCTTACACTCAGGAAGCACAGCGAGATAACAGGACAGCGTGCTCCAGATATGAGGAGAATGAGGGTACTCAAGGAAGAGTCAGAAGTAGAATTAGTTGAAAGACTTTTGGTTGGGAGCCAAGCCTCACCAAATTTCCAATGAAGGAGAGGGTCTGACCGGGAAATCAGGGACCAAGGTAGCCTGGTGCTGACCCAATCAAGGCATAGGAAAAACATGATGGCACCTTTGTGCATGCATAAGGGGAGCAGTGACGAAGACATACGCTGCACCACCCGGACACACAGCAGAGATAGACTGGCACCAAGGGATATAGCAGCCAGAGAGGAAGGCAAGATCTTTGCACGGCCATTCTGCCACCTGCTAACCTCCTCGACCCAGAGAAAAGACCAGTATTATAGACCCTGGCTGAAGAAGGGATCCCTCAAACCACAGAACATGCCCATAGAGCAAGACACAATTGGGCATGGAGGAGGAGATCCCGAGTAGAACTTCCCATGCAGGAATGCCTAAGAAGATGGGAACACCATGTTTAGGAGAAACCATCACAGTTACCCAAAGCAAAAAATACCCACTCCTACAGAAGGGCACATCAAGGACCATCAATGTACCATGAGCTCAAATGGACAAAGAAGGGCTAAGGACAAAGTCTGCCACCATTTCAGGATGGAACAGGGAAATGGATGTCATGCTTTGAGAAGAACACAGCAGGAGTAAACGTAGTGATAGACAATATCAAAAGTCTTCTAAGTAGTTTTAGCAGAGAGCAGACTAATATGGTATTCTCCCGAGCTCAGATTCCAGCAACTATGCTACCTAGCACCGAGCTTGACAGGGCCGCATTCAATTCAGTCAGGTACCAAATATTAACTGCCCTGAGGGAGATGTTCGCTGATGGCCCTGATGTAGGAGGGTTAATGGCAGAGACTTTGAAGCCAAGAGAGACAATAACTGATTTTCTGGATAGGATGAAGGAACAATGGGAAAATGAGACCGGACAGAGGTGGACCAACATGAGCCCACAAGTCGCATTATTTTACAATACATTCAAAAAGGGGCTGCCCACTGAGATGCAAAGTGGTTTGGGCAGCGTGGTTGGGTTTGATACCAAGCCCCGGTGGGGAAACAAGCCCATATATTGCATTAACACAAAAAGAAATGAGAGAAGAATAGAGAAAAACAGTAGTAAGCTGAAAGAGACACTGCTAAATTAGTCCAGCACAAATTGAAAAAGACAATACTTGAGAGGGTCGCATTGGCTGCGAATGAGCAAATGGCATCCATCTTAATGGATTCTCTACCACAAACCCAAGAATTTTTCAGCCTAGCTATAGTGGCAGAGGCCGGGGAGGTTGGGTGCAACCAGACCTTATGGAATGTAACTATTGCCACAGGATGGGCCACAGGGCAGAATGATGCCGGTTAAAAGCATACTATGGATGAAGATAGAGGGCCAGGGTCAGCCACCACAAAATCCTAATCCACAAAACCTAGCCCAGGGAAATAAAAATACACCTTACATTTAGCCACGTGGAGGCCAGTCCGCTGCTGCACCACCGCAAAAGTGATCAGGTTGCTTGACAAACATGTGGCAACAGCACACCCAGACAGGGAACTCAGCCCAACAAGAACTAAGGCCTCAGCCACCGGCAGGGATGGGTAACTGTCTGGGAAGGTAATGCCTTCACGCAAACACAGAATCTAAATGTACAGTATGATACCCCAGTGTAAAATGCCACCAATTCTCCCGCATCCCAAGGATTAATTTTCCTTACGCCAAATGAAGGGCCAATTAGACAGCAACTGTAATATATTTCATTTACTTGTACCGGGGAATTTAAGGGTGCTACATGTGTTCTGCAGATCGGGCATCCTCACAGTAGTCAACCATTGAGGGGCCTGCAGGAGCCACAGCCCCACTCTGCTGCTTTCCCCCAGGATGGGGTTGGCTGGCCATGCACCAGGGAGAGAACAGTCTGATGAGAGGGCAGGGTGACTCCCAGGCCAAGTACTAAAACAACAGGCACCTAGGTCCTTGTATCCAAAAGTCAAAGGGACGGGTTCCAAAAACCAGGTCAAAAGGTCTGCATTGGCAGGCATTTGGCAGGGATCTATGTTTTCTGTAGGGCATGTAGTTCCAACAGTGCCCACAAGAACTAGAAGCTTCTGGCCCAATGGTGGCCCCCTTTTCTGTTCTAAAACAAAGCTGTCCTCAAGTGGCGGTATCCAGGATTCCCATGCACCTGGGATAGTGAAGACCCGATCACCTCCACAGGACATACACAAGAGTCAAAAAGTTGCGAAGCGCCCTCATAGCACCGAGTCCATGGAGAGGTTCATCAGGTTAGCAAGACATCCCGGAATTGCTTGGCAGCCCACCCTAGGCAAAGTTCAGCAAGGGTTCTTGACCTTGGAGGCTCAGGCTCCCCATATTCGTATGATGTCGGTGAGGTTGCCTTTTCCTTACTTTGGGTTTTTCAAATATCAGTAGTGTGGTCACTGTGCCATACCCATCTAAAGAATATCAACAGGAGTGTTCCTGCTAGGGCAAAGTCCCTAGTCACAAGCTAGGAAAGTCAGATCCAAGTACCAAAGAGAAGAAGTGGTCCAAGGGAGAGGGCGATGCCTGGGAGAGGAGAGCCCGCAAAGTCACAACTCCAGGTGAGAGGAGAATCCAAAATGTGCTCACCCATGTATCAGGCAATTGACCAATGCACCAGGCCTCCTATACCCCATTTGGAGATAGTAAGCCCTGACCTTGGACACCACACAACAGCGGTCACGGGTACATGAGACTCACGGAACGATTTTCCAAACCCCCTCTAACTCATGATAAGTGAAAATAGCAGAACTTGCAATATCTAGGGAAGCTCCCAAAACCCAACAAAAATAGCCCAAAAAGAGAAGCCTCCAAAGAAATGGTGGAACTGAAAATCTGGAGCTACAAGAGAGATGCACATTGCAAGGTGCATGCCAAGAGACATGTAGTCTCGGGGCACATTGCAACCACCGAACAACACTCAACAGCGACATGTCCCCTCCTTGTTCCATCTCCCGCATGTGTAGGTTGAAAACAACCAACACAGATGGTGCCCCCAAGCACACATCAGGAGAGACAGGATGTTAGAAAACTGGCGACACCAAAAAAGCCCTAGATAAAAACTGATAGATCCATTCCTATAATCACAAGAACAGTCCATAAAACACTAATACAAGCATCTAGTTAAGGTCTAGGACTCATAAAATAGAATAATTTACATGATCATCCCTAAGCCACAATAAGCATTTACCCATCAAAAGATACCATGACCGGGCCAAATTCCAGTGCATCCCTAAAGAATTGCATAAAAGGAATGTGGAGAATACACCCCTGAGGGAAGTACAGGAACCCCAAAGAAACATCATTAGCAACGGTACACAGGCAAATGTCTTTCTAAACTAACAAAGGAATCAAGGTATTATCCAAAAGGTCTGCAATCGAACCACCAAGTGTACCTTCTTTCAGCTGTCACATCATCACACCATACAGATCTAAAGTGTGTGAATCAAACTTACGAACTGCACTATGAACTTTTTGATTGATCTAGTAAACAGAAACTCAAAATAACCAGGGGACCATAAACATCTCCCCAGGATCCATATCAGAGACCTGCAATGTTTACTCACAAGTCATGTATTTTTGCTCTTCTATGTACCCTCTCTCTAGTTTGGGTGCTACCACACCTACTCACTGCCAAAGAGCCACCTGGCCACATAGAGCCTGTTCAGAAACGATCACAACTCTCGCATATCAATCTCTCAGATGTCACTTATAATTGCACCAACCCAAACACTAGCATTCCACATACACTACAGAGTGCTCTTTTAGACAACACATTGTATTAGCATGTGACTGCTGTCGGCTCTAAGACATCAGCACAGCCATCTTACCTCCTTTTACTGATACTGCATGTGGTAGGCACAGATAGGCTTACTTGTCCCAAGAGGTAGTATCCAAAAATTCAAAATGCCTTCCCTATTTATACATATACAGAATCAGGGCCAAAATCCAGCTGTTTGGTGCAAGACTTCCCAGAGAAGAGATTCTTTAAGGTAGCAAAACGTCCAACTCAATGCACAAACACCTCCGTGTCTGCCTCCATTTGTAATCCACGGGTAACCCCTTAGCATATACGGGGCACTCTTCTTTTGCAACAAGTGGACCTCTGGCATGGAGTTCCTTTGTAGGGCCATCCAGCTTGATGATAAGAAGGGATATTGGTCTCATAAGGGAGTGTTGGATGAAAACATAGACAACCTAGTTCAGGAAATCTGGGATAATGAGGTGGGTGGATTCACTTGGCTAGAAGTCAAGGGGCAACCCCTTATTGTATGGAAGCTTACACTATATCCCTTATGTTTCAGAGGTAAAGGAATGCTTCCACCTGGCATGAATGAAAACTGTGGCATATCATGCACATTCTGGACATGCAGTGGGGTATCTCCACAATAACGGATATATACTGGCAGTGGGGTGAGTTTGCCTATACTCAGATTGTCCGTAGATGGCACGGACTATGCTTTCTAATCATCATACACACCCTGACCCTGGTCATTCCACAGTCTGACTTGTACCAGCAGCTGCCAAGGAAGAAGACAGCCTTGATGCATCAGTCTTGTTAAAAAAGAACTGCATAATATTTTGGCTGGGCTCAATACAAAGACATTCCAGACGAACTTAGACTGTTCTTGGGCTCACAAGTATCAGCAACAGTTTCCATGCCCTCCTTCACTGTACAGATGAAAGCCAAGGACCACTGGTTTCAAATCATCAGATGGGATAAACTTAAAATGATGAACAGCACTAAGCTTGGTCTTAATTCGATGAAGGAAGAACTGAGAGTAATTTTGCTAATGGTGATGCAGCATCGGTATATGTTAGACTTAATGACCAAGATGGAGAGAGAGGTGTGTGCCAAGATTGGTACATTCTGTTGCACATTTATCCCAGGGAATTACCTGGATAATGGGACATTGACTCTTGCCATCCAAGCAATACAGTGTTTACAAAAACATGCATAAGAAGGGAGGTGCCCCTGAGCAGTTCTTGAATTAGTTCTCCTCATTGCCCCTGCGGCTTTCCGGATTGTGCATGTCATTACTACCTGTTTTCGTCATGATTATGTTTGTGTGTGTCTCTGTGCAATTGGGGATTTTCCTGCTACACAAACATAGTCCTCCAATTACGTAAAAAGCAAGTAAATATAAAGGTAATATTTGTCGGAACCAAAGAACAATGGTCTCCCAATAAAGTAACTGCCATGAAGTATGGGTAAGATAGTGTAGTTAAAAATTGAACTTGATGGGGTCATCTTAATATTGAAAAAGTCGATGTCTATATGAATAACGATATGTTCATATATTAAAACAATATTGAGTCTTTATTTATTTATTTGAAAAGTTTTATAGAGTGCAAACATGACCCTTACTGGTCTCAGAGCGCTGTACAATGCAGCGAAGGCAAGAGTAAAACAAAACAATGGAACAAACCAGGTAGGTAAACAACCACACGGTCAAAAAAAGGGGGTGGAGTCAGGGTCAAAGGGGCAAGGGGAGTCAAACAGTCTGGAGGGACCAGTACAGTTTCAGAAGGTCAATAGAACAGGATAGCAAGTGAACAGAAAAACATATTACAACTTGAACAAACGGTTTAAAGGAGTATCAGAAAGAGGAGGAGTGAGAAGGTAACAAGGTTAATGCTACAGATGGTCACGCAAAATTAGCCATTTGACATGCTTCTTGAAAGATGCAGTAGATGGGTTGGATCTGATCTCGGGAGGAAGAGAGTTCCATATTCTTGGAGCAAGACCAGAGAAAGCACAACTGTAGTTTTTTTCTTTTTGAATTTGGGAGGTTTCAGAAGTAGGGTGGTTGAGCTTCTTAAACTCTGACTTGAGCCAGATATTTCAAGCTTTTTGCCTGGTAAGCCAGGGTGTTGTAATGAGTAGCTTTCTGCATCAGGCAAGCAGTTTTGAAACGTATCCTAGGTTCCATAGACAGACAGTTTAGTTGAATTAGGTCTGGCATGATGTGGTCATGTTTTATTGAGCCTGTGATGAGCCTGGCCAATGTGTTTCGAGTAGCTCTGAGCAGAGCCAAACTATTCTTAGGTAGCCCAGGCATGAGATAACTAGGGAATGTACTGCAGGCTGGATGTCCATGGGTGGAAGGAAAGGCTTGATTTTCTTAAGGGTGTTGAGCTGAAGATTGCCCCCTTAATATTTGCACTGATGTGATATTGCAACTTCAGATGTACAGTTAAGAGCAGTGAGTTGTTTAAGCCAGTCCAGGGTAGGTGCAGAGTGGTTGCGGGGACAATCAGAAGGAATTCTGTTTTGAGGGTATTTAACAAAAGATGGATCTGGGCTAGCCATTGTTGAGTTTGTAAGAGTGCATCATTTAAAGTTGTCATGTCTTCTGAAGAGTAGTTCTTCAAGTATAGTTGTGCGTCATCAGCATACATGTGGTAATGAATGTTAGAACAATTCAGAATATCGGAAAGTGGTTCCATAAAAAGGCTTAAAAGAGTGGGCAAAATTGCGGAGCCTTCAGGTACTCCTATACTGACTGGGGTACTGGTTGCAAGGGAATGGTTAACTTTGATTCTGTGTTCAGTTATGTAAGAAAGAGACAAACCAGTTTAAGTCTGGACCCCCGAAAGACCCATCCTATGTTGAACAAGAGCAATCAGGTTTTCATATTTGATGGTGTCAAATACTGAGGACAAATCAGGAAGGATCAGAAGACAAGGGGCATTTTGATCAAGAGATCCCAAGGTATCCTCAAAGATGTAAGTTAGTGCTGTTTCAGTACTGTGACCAGCTCTGAAACCCGACTGGTAGAGGTCAAGGAGCTGTGTGTGGACGCATTTCACAAGCCTTATAGCCAGAGCCATGATGCTGGTGGTAGGCCGGAAGTTGTTAAGATCAGCTTAGTCAGTATTAGGATTCTTAGGGATGGGAGTGACTTGACCAATCTTGAGGCCATCAGGGATCCTCCCCTGTACAGGAAATTCTTGAATGATCCAGGACCACGGAGGGAGAATGGCCGAATTGAGATCTTTAAAAAACTTAGCTGGTAGTGGATCGCTGAAAAGATTGGAAGGTGTTAAGAGCGCCATAGAATGGAGCATCTCCATATCATCTGGAAGAAGAAAAAAGTTTGAAGTTGTGCTGTTTTTGGGAGCACAACCTATGTGATAGGTTGGTGCAGTCTCTACTGATGGTTCCGTAGGTCCATCTGAAGATGCGGTGTAGTGCAGAGGCTGCAAATTTTGAGCGGCGGGTTGCGGCTCCAGTTAAATTTTTCTTACCTTTTCAGAGAAGTGCGCTGAGAAGTCTTCCCCACTGGGAAGGAAGGTCATGGGTGTCAATATATGGTTCAAAGAGTGCTTAGGTTGTTGCTTGATGATTTTAAAGCATTTCTTAAGTCTGTTTTTAGAGCAGTCAAGCTGAGCACTGAAATGATCGGTTTTAGCTTTGTAAATGTTTTTGTTGTACGTGCTTCCCAGCTTCCTTAACTGTTTGAAGCTTGTAGTGGAGGGATAGATTCTCCAAAGCCTCAGTTTGCAATGTTCATCATTTAGGGAGCCATTAAACCTAAGTTTGGATTGTTTGATCAGAATCCATTCAAGTTGCTTCAACGCAATAGTGTTGAAACTATTAGCCATAGAGTTAATGTAGTGATCAGAAAGATTGTTCAGGTTGGTCATGTTAGGGGGTGGCTGAAGCCTATTCTTGGTGATGGATGTTGGAACATTAATGTAGATGGCTCTCAGATTGCCAGTCGGTTGTTTAGCTTTAAGAGGTTGGCCCTGTCTATGTATGATCCTTTCCAGGATGTGGAAGGAAATTTGATAATGATGCAACCAGTCACAAGGTAAAATGTCACCCAATTGTAATATATTGTCTTTAGCTATGATAACATTGAGGGTGGGGCCCTTGTAATGGGTAGGCCCGTTGCAAACCTATGTGAAATTGAGATCAGAGAGGAAAGCCTTAAAGGAGCATACCAGAGGATCATTTGTGTCATTCCAATGAAGGTTAAAGTGTTTGAGGAAGATATGGCTGAGTTGGTCTGAGCAAAAACTAATAGCCTCCATGATTTGCTCGATGAAGAGCAGCTTATTACCTGGTGGATGATAAATTGTGTGGAGCACACAGTCAATTTTGCCATTATTCCAGATTTCAGTGACTAGTTGCTCACAAGAGAACATCAAAGCATGTTGATAATGGCATAGTCAGGAGAGATCAAGATGTCGAGAACAGGGGAGGAGGCATTTTTGAGCCAGGATTCAGTAATAATCAAGATGTCAACATTTCGCGAAATGAGTTCAGAAATATCTGCTGCATGTTTCACTGCAGACCTGCAGTTGTGAAGCATTTATTTTATGTGAAGGTTGGTAGTGACTGCTTCATGGTGGCAAGTAGTGATCTGAGGTAAGTTTTCCCTATTAACAGATCTAAAGTTGACACTAGGTTCTCTGTCAGAGGAGGTAGTTGGGATGCAGATTGGAGGAGACATCCCAGAGTCATTGCACAAAAGAAGAAGAGCGAGAGTGTCATCAACCGACAACTGATGCTGAAACCTACGGGATCTAGAATGGTGGTTAGGAAGAGGCTTAGACCTTCAGCTAATATTAAGTAGGGAGATGATAGAAGACAGTTCACCCCGTCGTGATTAACTATTAGTGGACTGGGCTGATTGGTCCCCCGGGAAGGATTTAGATTCCAGAGCTTCTCCATCTTCATGGAGAATTGGAAAAGGGTCTGCAGGATATCTTTGACAATAAGAAGATCCTGCTTGAGGTCAGCCATCTTCTCCTCAAGGTAAGGGAGGTTATCGCCATCAATGGGTAGGACCTTTTTTTGAGAAGGGTGTTGGATGACAAAGTATGTCCCTTACTACAGTTACAGGGGGAGATAGAGTCCCTCTTGAGAATGATCTTGACATTTAAAAAGGGAGGAGGATTAGCATTCAGGAGAATAGAATTCTGTGCAGGGGGCAGAGAAAATCCTTGAGTAGGATTAGTTACAGGAAGGAGGTTTTATCAAATGTTATGGGGGACGCACAGGGGGAGGAGAAAGGAAGGTGTTGGTAAAAGGGAGTAGTACTGGAGACAGCAGCTAGGTGCAATGCCCTCGAGTTGGTAATACAGAAGCCAAGGGGTAGATTATCAGGGTTGTCATGGTTAGTTATGTGGGTGTTATACTTATCCTCTGTGCTGTTGGAAATTACAGAATAGTTATTAGGTAAAGAGGGGGAAGCAGAATTCAGGAAAAAAGAGGCATAGGGAACAGAGGGTGTAGGTTTTGTGGGTATATGATGATGAGTGTCTGGATTCGAGTTATTAAGTGTATTTCTAATCCTCATAAATATTCTGTAAAAGCATTTGAGATTCAGGTCAAAGGCTTGAATAAGAATGTTACCATTATTGTATAGGGAAATGGTCAGATCAGCCTTAAGGGCAGAGGATGGTAAAGTGATTATACGGAAACCGTGTGGGGTTTTGCACAGCGGTTTGGAATGAAGTGCAAAAGTTAGAGCCTTTCTCCACTGGGCTCTTCTGTTAGTGTAGAAAATGAGGTTTGTCACCACAGTACCCTTAGACCTGGAAATATACGTGTCTGAGATAAGCATTTCCAGACATCGTTTGAGGCGATTGTGTTTGAAAGTCTTTTCCGCTTTCTTCAACAGGTTGGGGGGTAGATAATATTAAATTAAGTCAGTCCAAACTGAGCGAAGAAGTCAGAGGAACTAGTGCTGTGTTGAGCCATGATGAGGGTAGCGATCAGATTAAAGGTGGTTAGGCAGTCCAATTATAGGGAGGCAATATTCCAGGTTCAAAGAGCGGGAGATCAGAGCTCCCTCCAACACTAGCTATGTGTTAGGATGACATTAAAGAGTAGTGTGAAAAATGCCTCTGCAGAAATATCTATAACACTCACTACGAAAAAAAGAAAACGACACCAGACGGCAGTGAGAGGCATCAGCTAAAGCTGCAAAATGGAACAAGGTTGCAATATTGATTCCTGACCGCCAAAGCCCAGATAGCTGTGATGAAGCAAGCTGGAGTGCTTAGAACATGCAGGAACATACCACATAGATGAACAGAGAGTCATAATTAAAAAAACAGAGCAAAATATTTGTTGCAGCAAGGCTATTCCAAGATGGTCAACCTCAGGGGGAAGTAGGAGGGAGGTCCTACATTTATGTTTTTCTTTGACAAAATTCCTTTTGTTTGACAATTTCAAGCACAGCTGGTCTCAACCCCAGTGTCACTAGGGGCGCAATAGTTAGTCAAATAGAGATCAGCAATGTGCATCAGTATAGATTGCAGCCCTAGGATCCAGAGAACAGGGCACCGCCATGCTCATCATAAAAAAGTTCTCTTCTCCATTCAACGACTAAAAGGAGGAGGAGGCTGGCAGAAACAGAGCAACCAACAACCCCCTGCTTAACCTCCAATCTAAAGTAGTGAGCCCAGTATACCATGGCTCCACCACTCTCTTCCAGTGGAGGCTGACATCTCCTTGCCAGCAAAATCAGGGGACCTCCGTACTTCACCATCAGGGGAAACTGACGCAGAAATGTCTGGTGCAGGCCTCGGACACCAGGGCTACGAAACGCTGTTCCTGCTAGCCGCCTCCGCCTCAAAGGAGCAAGGCCAGAAATGCAGGAGCTCACCCCCTTATATCAATCAGGGGCCACAGCCTCAGTACAGCCCTCATGACTCCATGGTGGGGCCACAGCCGTGCCTTACCTCAATGGCAATAACAAATAAACAATTGTCCTCAAAGGAATCGTTTAAACCAACTTCATTAATTAATATTGTCACCAAAAGTGATCAATTATTTACCAGAAGCAAGGTAGGTGCAGTTTTTTACTGTTTTTTTATTATTTCTCAAAAGTTTTCATTAGAATATGTTATCAAAATTCAGGCATGGCAACATGAAACTACTACAATTCGTTGATTTTGGTAGTATATAACACCTTATGCTCTTTACATGGATGAACCAAAATACCATGTACAAAAGAATTTATCAAAGTCATACATTCTTATATAACATAAATGGTATTGACATAAGCAAAGCGGCGTCAGACGTCGACGTTTCGGTCCTTCTTCGGTTAATTAATCCCATAGGACCATTCTCAGGACCAGTTGCACAAAAAATATCTACAAATAAATATACATTCATGTAAAACACCTTGCATTCCAAGTATCGTCTAATCATTCGAAAGGAAAACAAATAAATCAAGTTGTGTGAAAAACGTTATAAAGCCACCACCAAAGTGCTCAATATACACTATATACATAACATCAAGGTCTTACCACTAACCACCAGCCGGTGGACGTGAGGCCTCAATGGGCAAATTGCTTTGCAGAATCTAAAATTGAAACCAACCACCTGTTAGACGTGGCACTTCTCAATTTGCCTAAGACTATCTACAAACAGACCACTCATTACTATACTTACAAAATATTCGATTCGATCCTGCGTATTAATCGGGAGAGTACAGTACCCTGTAACAATACACAAACGGTACCAGAACCATGTTAATTCAACCGAGCAAATTAATCACCATGTTACCATCTCCACACCACAGCGTGCAATGGACCAAATACTTACAAAGGAAACACACAATGTTTCTTTTATCACCTAAAAACCAGAACGGACTAATTACTACATGTGGCCTTGACAAAACCTCCACATATGAAGTTACTGATACATCACTAGCACTTACTTAGGTTCAGGAGCACTCGCGTTATCCTTCCTCATGCCTCAACGGTCAGGGAATGTCAGTCACGGCGCTGCCGGGTATATTACCCTTTGACCTATACCACGTGGTCGCGTATGTAATAAAACGCGGTATTGTTATAAATAATCAGGAGATTATTGCGTGCTAGCAATATCAGACATATGGGCAGAGTATACCTTACTAGACAAGGAAACCAATCATAGAAATCTAACACGAAGGAGTTACCAATATTCCGATCTAGTGGCGGCCATGATGGAATGGGTTACGAGATAGATCAAGCTGCTTAACCTGCTTACATTAGTCAGGAAACCATTGTATGCTAGTAATATCAGACCTACGGGCACCATATATATTACATGACAGAGAACGATCATACACAGTTAATACGAAGAAATGACTAATTTGTGATCCAATGGCGGCCATGATGGAACGGGTTCCAATGTAGATCAAGCTGCTTGACCTGCATCAACCAATTTACAACAGTTTAGCCACATACAAAGTGTATTTGTCAGACTTACCAGACAAGGATGCTATAACCAGACTCAATTTACAACAGTTAGCCACATACAAAGTATAATGGTCAAACTTCCTAGAAGAAGGATGCTACAATGTCGCTACAGTGTGCCATTCAATAACAGAATTCAGCCCTTTGTCTACGGTGTCACATGTCCAAATCCATTTGTTTTCCCTTAGAGTGAGCAGACGATTTACATTGTGGTAACATTTGGTGCACTTAATGACATCTATAACAAACCACAACATTTCATTAGGTCGATGAGACATCTCAACGTAATGTTCCACCAATGGAGCAGTCATTACATTACACCTAATACGTGATTGGTGCTGCAGTACACGTTTCTTAACTTCTTGTGCAGTCTTACCTATGTATGATAAAGAACATAGGCATTGAATACAATAGATGACATTTTTTGTATTACAATTTGACTGGTGTAGCATCTTAATTTCTTTCCCATTGAGATTACACTTCTTCATTTCTTTGGTCGATTCACACGCCACACAATTACCACATGGGTAATGCCCGATAATGGGAGACAACCACCATTGTGATTGTAACGTGATCGGTTGTGGTTCTTTGTAAGCCTTCACTAGATAGTCTCTTAGGTTTCTTCCCCTTTTAAACACGAATCGTGGTTGTGCCAAATGTGGTTCAGTTTTTTTGATCAAATGCCAGTTATTTTTCATAATTGATCTAATCTGGTTGGAATCAGAACCAAACGTCATCACACATGTTATGGGCTTGGTGTTCAAATCATCTGTTTCAGAATATACTTTTTTAGTTAATAAGGCCTCACGGTCGTAGTGATGAAGCAAAGCTTCGCATATTTTGCGGCTTGCCGAAGTCAAGAACCTCGTTTATGTGTAATAAGGTAACAAAAATGTATGTTTTACTAACATTTATTTTGTTTAGGCAAAGTTCCCGAAGCTTGCCTATGTGTATTTCTAATGAATTTAATCCGTGTCCTCTAATATGGCCGCCGCTTGTATTTTAGTTACTGCGCATGCGTCAGCCACACTCACGTGTCCTGACGCGTCTGCAGAAGTGGAGGGAAAATTATGCGCATGCGTAATCCATAGCTGTGCTTATCATGTGGTACTGCTCGTGCCACTGCTCTTGTGCCCGTATCAATGTAGCTAACATTTAGATGCAATAAGTTTATTTCTTGATGATGAGTTAAAAGTACAAACCCTGTGATGTGTTTTCATAATGACATTATTATGTATTAATTTGTTTTCGCTTACTTTTCATGTACCGCGGGAAATGGGGGTCTGAGTGAGAGGAGAGCCATATTGGAGGTCCCTTCTGCGCCTGTGCGACATTCGGCAGCACGAGGGACCTTGACAGATGGAACACCGCCAGTTGGCAGTGATGGGCAAGATGCTCCTGAGAAAGTCACCTCTGCCCTGCGAGAACAGCGAATGTTGCTCCTCATGTGTTACAATGTTAATTTCCTGCACAGTTTTTCCTGGGAACCCCAAACCTGCTAGGCGGTACCCAAGTATGCTAATGAAGGCTTAAAATCTTGTATTGTGATTGGTGTGTTACCCAAATCCTACCTTAGGACCAATCGAAATTGAGGGATTCTGACACTTTGCAACATTGGGGGGTGGTACACTGTCCCCAAACTGTATATCTACCCTGGGTTCACCTAGTGAACCGTCCGACTTGTCTGGTTTAGCTGACCTGTCACTGACCCAACGCACTCAATAGGTGACTGAAGATACAGAGAGCTGCGGAGCACTCTGTCCGAATTTGACCATAGACTGAGGTTCTACTGAACCTTAAAGTGCTGGCAAAGCACTTAGCTGGGAGTTCGCTGACCCAATCGGGGTCTTGATCGATAGCTGCAGAGCGGGTGGAGCGCAGGCGTTGCTTCCGAACTGTGGGTTCCGGTCCTGTCCTGAAGAGGGTCCTGTCCTGAAGAGGGTCCTGTCCTGAGGGTTTGCTGTCCTGTCCTGAGGGTCCTGTTCTGATTCCTATTCCGAGGGTATCCTGTCCTATCCTGGGTGTCCATTCTGCACCTGCTGTTCTTTGAGGGGTATCCTTCCTTGAGGGTTTCCTGTCCTTAACTGACCCGTGGCCAGGGTTTGGTTTCCACACCTTTCTAGGTAAATATTGCTCTGAAAACTCTTAAAATCTTGCACCTTCTGAATTTCTAACTTTTGCTTTAATAAAGTTCAACATTGCACATGTGATATTTTCCATGCCTTTCTGCAACTATTGAAAGTCATTTATATTTTTCCATAAGTTTATTCCTATGTCTTCTCATTTGTTAGAAATTATATTTTGCATAGCAGTGTGTCATTTCCTGATATGGTCTAGAACTTCATTGCCTAGATTATTCAAAGGCCCATTCACCTTAAGTGAAGCGTGTTATTCATTATAAACTCTCCTATAGTCACCCACACTTAGGCTATCCCTGTTTAGATAATACTGACTTGCATAGTATCTTTTCTCGTTACATTTTATTAGTACTTTGATGATTACTCTGTCATTATTTCTTTATGCTTATGTGATTTACGTTATCTTGGTTATTGATTGCCTTGTTTTATTGTATCTCATGCAAGAAAATAATGAACTTTAGATAAACATTTTAAAACTTCCAGTTGTCCGTGGTCATTTAAACAGTATTTGAATGTTATTGGTTGGGTTTGTATTTTGCTGCCTTTCTTTTACAGCCAGCTCCCTGATTCATTGTGGTCATTAGGCACCCGCATCGGTGGATGGTAAGTCGGGTGCACCGAAATTTGGTAGCAGGGAACACACACACACCAACTTGGTAGAGCTCGTGAAGTCACCTGATCGATGTATATGGTGATTTGAAAAGTATATGGGCCCTGAAGCCGGAAACGGCGAAAACTATTGGTCGGGTGGCCTCGCGCGCTCTATCAGTAGTACCACGCGCGTTTCATGGCTTTTTTTTACCAATCTATAGGGGTACGAGCGCATCACAAGTTTAGACTGTAGGACCTTTGCTTCACGAAAATAATCCTCCCTCTTGGTTCAGTTACGTCTAAGACGCAAAAACTGTCCAAAAGGGAGGTTATCACGCAAACTTCGAGGGTGATGACTCTCATACTTTAAAAGGGTATTTCTTGCTGTTGGCTTTGTGTACAAACGCATCGCCAAGACTTTATTATCAACGTATATGGAAAGATCTAGGAAATTGATCGAATTTCTATTACTTTCCATTGTGAAATGAAGATTTGTATCTTGTTGGTTTAGCCACTCATAGAATTTTTTTAAATCATCATCTGTACCCTTCCAAATAAGACAGACATCATCGATGTATCTTAAATAGTGTTGTAAGTGTATACTAAATGGATTATTGTTGTACACAACTTTGTCCTCGAATGCAGCCACATAAAGGCTTGCTATATCCGGTGCAAAAATTGCTCCCATGGCCACCCCCTTGAGTTGGCCATAGAAGTCTGTGCCAAATATAAAATAATTTTCATTTAGGGCGATTTTTGCACATTGCACTATGAAGTCCGTGGGGACTTGATGTGGACGTGTCCTTGTTTCTAAAATGTCACCGATGATTACCAAAGCATCACTTTGTGGGATGCTTGTATAGAGATTGTCAATATCCATCGTAACTAGGATTTCTGAGTCTGGATCAAAAGGTTGGCCCTCTAATTTACCGATGACATCCCTGCTGTCCTGGGTGTAAGCCTTAGTTAAGGGGACAAAGGATTTTAAAAAATGATCTACATATTCAGCTAGTGGTTGTAGAATTGATTGACACCCAGCCACAATGGGTCTTCCCGGGGGACATTCACTGTGCTTATGTATTTTTGGCAAGGTGTAAAACGCCGGAATTACATAGTCATTTTTGTTCATGTATTCAAATTCCTTCTTACTCAACCACTGTTCATCTAAACCCTTTGTTGTGAGAGTAAGAATCTCCTTACGTATTCTGGCTATTGGGTCACCTCTCAGTTTTTTGTAATGGGTGGAATTGTTAAGTTGTCGTAGGACTTCATTGTCATAGTCCATTTTGTTCTGTATAATAATCCCACCACCCTTGTCCGCCGGTTTTATGATTAAATCATCTCGATCAGACAAGGATTGAAGAACTAATTTGTCCTCCTTCGAAAAGTTAAACTTGACATATTTTCTGTCAAGGAAAAGCTGTTGAATTTCATTCGACACAACATTTTCGTATGTAATAAGATCTTTTGGCATCAGAGCAGTTGGTGGAAAGAAAGTTGAGGAACATTTCAAACCACTGATGTTTGTTGTGTGGATCATTGGATTATTGGTAAAGAAGTATTTTAATCGTATGCTTCTAAAGAACTTATAAAGCTCCACATAAGTTAGAAATGCATCATTTTTATAAGTCAGGACAAAGGACAGTCCATGACTTAGTACCTCCATTTCTTTGGAGCTGAGGATATGAGTTGATAAATTAAAAATTGGTACAACTGTCAAATTCTCCTCAATGGCCATAATTCCTGAACTACTCGATTCTACCATTTGTAGTAGTTGTTCCGGGTTTGCACGAACCCTGGTGTGTACTGATTCCGGAACCAGCCTCTCCTGCTGTTCCGTGAGCGTCCCCTCTGTTGATGTTGACCCCTGGCTAAAAAAGATGGTGTATTGTGACCCCTACCTCCTCTGTAGTTTGCACCACTACCTTGATTGTGACTATCGTCAGAACTAGACGAGCCGGTGTCTGAAAAAGTAGTATGTTTTGGTGCCCAGTTAGGCTGGTTACCAGACGGTTGGAAAAAATCTCTCTTCAGATACGGGTATGTGCGCTCTCTACTGTAGTTCTTAAGATCTTTCTGCAATTTTTCGGTTTTCTTTAAGAAATTGTTTCTTTGAAAATCAGTGATTATGGCATCTAATTTTTTGAGGAAATCTTCTGTGTCAGTGGCTACTGTATCCTCTCGAATTTGCTTTTCTATGTCTGAAATTTCAAGTTTCAATTTCTCGATATGTTTGAGTGCAGTTTCTATACTTGGGACCATCCAACTTCGAGAGCATTTATTGCCCACGAACCTGAAGCCCACCTTATAATCTTCGTCTTCTACGAAAATAGCTGGGATATTCCGGACTTGTAGTCCAATGGGTATAATATTGTTGCTCAAACAATCTGTTAGAAATTTTGCATGTAGCTCAGTCCTAATTAATTTTTTGTGCAGTCTTTCTAAGGTATTTCGCGCAACAGATTGCTGGGTGTTGAGATTAAGATTAGGATTTTGGGGGCCCAATAAGGACGGGCCACTTGCTATTTTGGCCATGTAATCGTCAGTATAGGATATGGTTTCTTTTTCAGACATTGGTGATCCTGATATCACAAATTATCTATACAAAATACCAATATTTGTCAATATATACAGTGAAACAAAATAACATAACAAATTCAGATTAGACAGATACATACAACATAACCACTTTATGAAAAGGGCCCTTGCAGACTACTGTCTGCGCTCATCAATGTATAAAGACAGAGCCACCCAGTAATTACGTGAGGACTGAGTATAATCAATAACAAATAAACAATTGTCCTCAAAGGAATCGTTTAAACCAACTTCATTAATTAATATCGTCACCAAAAGTGATCAATTATTTACCAGAAGCAAGGTGGGTACAGTTTTTTACTGTTTTTTTTATATTTCTCAAAAGTTTTCATTAGAATATGTTATCAAAATTCAGGCATGGAAACATGATACTACTACAATTCGTTGATTTTGGTAGTATATAACACCTTATGCTCTTTACATGGATGAACCAAAATACCATGTACAAATGAATTTATCAAAGTCATACATTCTTATATAACATAAATGGTATTGACATAAGCAAAGCGGTATTGATTTGGGCTACTATAGGATTTAGGTTGCGTTCTGGTTTTTTTCTATAGGTAAAGAAATTTTGATTCCTAAATATATGACTTCTGAGGTGAGAGAAATGTTTAAAGGTGGATTTTCTCCTGAGCAGAGAATTTGAGTCTTTTCCAGATTTAATTTATAGCCCGAAAAAAAACCAAACTGTTTAGCAATCTCATTGATAATAGGTAGAGCGGTTTGAACGTCCGTAGTAGTGATCACAATGTCGTCGGCGTAGGCAAGAACTCGATAATTAATATTAGCTAAATGTATGGGTTTAATGTTAGCTTCTAAAAAAAAACGGTTAATTAAAGGGTCAATATAAAAAGCAAAAAGTAGGGTGAGAACAGGGGCATCCCTGACGAGTACCCCTAGTGATTGATAAAGGTGACGATAATTGCCCATTGATACGAATGTACGCTCTAGGTGAAATATACAAAGTTTTTAAGGCTTTTATGATACCCTGTCCTAATCCCTTTCTAAGCAAAATTTCCCAAAGGTAGCCCCAAGCAACCCGGTCAAAAGCTTTTTCAGCATCTAAAAATACAAGTCCAATATTAGACCGAGTTGCTTGGGACCAATCCAAAAAGGAAATCACACGTCTAATGTGATCGGCAGTGTCTCTAGCTGGGATAAAACCATGTTGATACTTAGAAACTAAAGGGGAGATGATGTTAGATAGTCTTACCGCTAAAATTTTGGAAAAGATTTTGCTATCAGTATTTATAAGTGAGATAGGGCGAAAGGATGAGGGTAATAACGGAGGCTTGCCTTTTTTAAGAAACACCGTAATAATAGAGTCATGCCATGATTGAGGGGCGTTACCTTGCTGTGCCTTCAGACATAAATCCATTAGTTTTACTTTTAAAGCATTCCTAAAGAATTTATAAAATTCTAAAGGAATAGTGTCGGGTCCTGCAGCTTTTCCTGAAGCTAGCGACATTAGAGAGAGTTCAATCTCCTCCCATGTGAATGGTAAGTCTATTTTCTCCTTCTCTTCATTAGATAAAGTAGGATTCGGAGCTGAGTCAAGAAAGAGATTAATCTGATCTGAGCAATCAGGACGATCATCGTCAGCATATAGCTTAGAATAGAAATCACTAAATACCTTAAGAATGTCATTCATTTTACTAACGGTCGTCCCTATATGATTTTTTATATTATTGATACTAGCAAAGGCTGCCTTTTGTCTCGCCCTCTTTGCCAATAATTTGCCAGAGTTTTCTCCAACTTCATATAACTCTGTCCTGAAGGCAGAGACTTGTTGCGCAAGCTTTGTAGCAAATCGTTGGTAAATCTTGACTTTCAAAGTTGTTAATTTCTTTTTAACAGTTTCAGTAGGTAATCCTTGATTGCATGCTTGCATAAGTTGAACCTCTAGAGATCTAAGATTTTTAATTTCAAAATTTTCTTGGAACCTAGCTTCCTTTTGTTTATTTATTGAGTAACTCAGTGTTTCACCCCGAACCCCACATTTAAAAGCATCCCAAACTATTTCAGGAGATGCAGTACCTTCATTATTAGAAAAAAATTCCGTGATCCAAATATTCATATGGTCAATATAAGATGGGTCATACAGTAATTTGCGGTCAAAAGACCATGAACGAATGGGGTTAGCAGTGTTCAGTTCAAATTTAAGCACTAAGGGATTATGATCTGAGATAATTTTCGGAAGAACCTCATAATCCACTTGCACTAAGTCATTGTATAGTCCCTTAAATACAAAAAAGTAATCTAATCTAAAAAATCTTTGGTGTGGTGCCAAAAAAAAAGTATACCCAGACATCCCTGCTCTTTTCTCATACCCTACATCGGTTAGTCTATACTCTCATTACACCGCCTTGATCCTCTACGTTTATCTCTCTTTGGTAGACTTAACATTTTAAAAATGTTGGTTCTACCTAAGGTTCTATATTTATTTCGTACAATACCTCTGGATTTTCAATTACTTTCTTTTAGAAATTTAGAGAGAACAAATGGGAATCGATGGGCTCTTATAATTTCTTTATCCCAGTCCCAGCCAGTAAGTTCCTGAAAGGCATCTGAAAGCATCTCTACTACAAATCGGCGAACATCCTTCCCTTCTGATTTTTCCCCAATTCCCAAAATACGTAAATTGTAACGCCGTGCACGATTCTCTAAATCAGTTAGTTTCCAGTCCACATCTTGCCTAGTACTGTTCAAGTCCTTAATTGAGTTCTTTTGTAGCGTTAACTCATCCTCTACCACAGATATACGTGTTTCAGTCTCTTGCACTCTCAAATTGGTATCCGTGCCAGACTTGGCCAAACGTCGAACAACATTCTGGAGTTTACGTACGGCTCCCTGAGTCCGAAGACCCTCAGCCTTTGTTTCCTCTCTATGAGTCATAATCATACGATACATTGAAGCCTGTAACTTATATATTGATTTTAGTGTAACCTACTCAGTTTCCTCAAATAACTCTGGAGTTTCAAGATCAGTTTCATTGTTTGCAGCGGCCCCATCCCATTGAGGTTGATTCATGGCACTGATGGCACTGATTTTCTCATTAGATTTCCCCTCTATGACCTTGCGTACAGTGTTTGATATTCCTTCATTTATTCATTTATTAGGAGGGGAGGAAGAAATATCCAAGAGCTATCCTCATCTGTGTGCAGAACTATCTTCTCCGAGAGATTTTATATGATTTGGCAAGGCCATCTAAACCTAGAAAAGGCTTGGGGCATGAATTCTTCGTTAGACCAGATTTCTGTGCTGCAACGATTCAACAACGCTGGAGACTCAAACAGCTTATGGCACCAATGCAAGCCAAGGGGGGTCAAACCTTCTTATTGAATCCAGCTAAGCTGAAAGTTGTGCATAAGGGAAGAACCTTATTTTTTGTTTCAGAGATAAAAGCACAACAATACCTAGAAACTATGCAATGATCCTTATAGGATGGAGGTTATGGTTAATAATGTATCTAGTTTGAATGGGCTGACCCCCTAGCAGTGCCTTATGCTACTTTTCTTTGCCTTCATATCTTTAGATGCACTGTATTCTTTTTTTTGCCAGGCTGGTCAGACCCGGGCGGAACTCACTGTGCTTACTCACATACCATCAATGAGGGCAATAGCCCTTACGCTTCTGGTGGGGGGGGGTGTTGGGGGAAGGGAAGGGTGGGAGGGAAGAGTGGGGGTTGTGGGTGGGAAGAAACTTTTTTTTTTTTGGGGTGCAAGGTCATACAGCTGGAAGATGTATGTGTTTTTTGTTTAAGATCCATTTATGGTAGATACCGAATTTTGGCAATTGCTGCTCATGTATTTTTGTCTAGGAAAGCTTATTTAAAAACACTGTATAATGGCAAAATTTTCAATATACTCTATCAATGTATGTGGTTTGAACGATAAAAGAAAAAGAGGCATAATGGCTCAGATGTTAAAAACTATGCGGGTGGATGTAGTATGCATTCAGGAAACTCATATTGCCTGGTCTAGCAGAGGGAACTTAAGAGATCTTGGTTTGGAACTGGTAGGGTGCTCTCGCCAGAATTCTACTACAAGAGGGGTCGCAATTCTTAAGAGACATGGAATGGGGGAAGTAAAGAGAGTTAAGGAAGATTTATCTGGACGTTGGGTGATTGCTGAACTTAAATATGGAGGACTGATTATTACTATAAGCTCAATGTATGCATCTATATTGGATGACTCCGCTGCGCTTGACCTTCTAAGTGTAGAACTGGCACAATGGCCTCCCAATATTATATTCTGTGGAGACTTTAATCTACATTTGGAAGAAACATTTGATATTCATAGTAGTACTCCATATAAGGGTAGGAAGAAGAAGGTATTTGCAGCACTTAAAGGGATTATTCAAGAGAAATTTAGAGAGAACTATATTTCGATTTCTTTGGGGCTACAAACGCCATAGGAAAGCTGCGAAGAAAATGATTCTTAGCAGCGATTGTGGCGGTTGGGATGTTCCTTATTTTCTTTTCTATTATTTCTCTGCCGTTTTACAATACATTGGTCCCCTAATTATGGGAGATAGAGTCGAACTTCTAGATTGCCAGACTCCATCAATCTATCAAATGATCTTGGGTGAGAAAATGAAGGGCATCTTTCTGAGAGTCGTAGAACCTAGCTATTATAAAAATACTAAATATAAAACCCTGAAATCAGCTTTCAGAGTGTGGCAAAAAATTCGAAGACATATAAAATTAAGGAAATTACATTTCTATACTCCCCTTATGTCAAAGGATTTATTTCCAGAAACTTTTCACGATTTAACCATGTATAGATGGCAGCAGAAAGGAATAAGGTACCTGGGTGATTTATTTTTTAATGGTCAAATCGTTTCTTTTTTGGATTTAACAACTAATTTTTCGGTGGGAAGAAATGATTTTTTTAAATATCTACAACTTCGTAGCTTTTTACAGAATCATCCTTTAATTCCTCCAGTTAAAACTCCACTGCTAGAGCTACTACAAAAAAAACCCCGTATAGGAGCAATTTATTTAAGTTTAATGCAGGAATATGGGGATGATCTGGGTCAATGCCAGCTGAAATGGGCTAACACTTTAGGCATACCGGATGTTGATATTTTATTGTCAATTAAAATGGCTGCAGAGTGTCTTATAACTGGGATGATGAAATCCCAACACTTCATGTGCATCCATAATTTGTATTGCACTCCAAGTAAAGTTGTTAAATGGAGCACGACGGTAGGCACGACTTGCAGTCGGTGTGGAGTATACGCAGCCGATGAATTACACATGTTTTTTTCTTGCTCTAAACTGTCATCATTGTATCAACAAATTGAAACTTTTATATCTATTATTTTGAAATGTGACATTAAGTTAACTTCCGAATTAGTATTGCTTGGTATAGATCATACTGCTACTAGGCCCAGGTCAATTTCTTATTTTCTTTTTCTATGCATGGCTGCAATCAGATCCTGTATTACCAAAGAATGGATTAGTCAGGATCCCCCCACGTTTTTCATGTGGCGGGAAAAATTATTGTTTATGTATAACATGGAATCTGCTATATATAAGTTAAAGGGGGTTAAAAAAAGAATTATGGGGGAAAAAATCTGGGCACCAATTGCCGAGTGGATTTAATTTCCTTTGTTTTCTGTTTTAAATTTTTTTCATTATGCATTTTGCAAAAAAAAAAAAGAAGAAAAAAGTTTTGCTACATAGATTTCCTGACTTCAGAATATATTGTGTTATTTTGCTTACCATGTTTTGCTGTATTTCCTTGCAATAAAACAATAAAACTTTAAAAAAAAAAAAAAAAAAAAAAAGACATAAGCAAAGCGGCGTCAGGCGTCGACGTATCGGTCCTTCTTCGGTTAATTAATCCCATAGGACGATCCTCAGGACCAGTTGCACAAAAAATATCTACAAATAAATATACATTCATGTAAAACACCTTGCATTCCAAGTATCGTCTAATCATTCGAAAGGAAAACAAGTAAATCAAGTTGTGTGAAAAACGTTATAAAGCCACCTCCAAAGTGCTCAATATACACTATATACATAACATCAAGGTCTTACCACTAACAACCAGCCGGTGGACATGAGGCCTCAATGGGCAAATTGCTTTGCAGAATCTAAAATTGAAACCAACCACCTATTAGACGTGGCACTTCTCAATTTGCCTAAGACTATCTACAAACAGACCACTCATTACTATACTTACAAAATATTCGACTCGATCCTGCGTATTAATCGGGAGAGTACAGTACCCTGTAACAATACACAAACGGTACCAGAACCATGTTAATTCAACCAAGCAAATTAATCACCATGTTACCATCTCCACACCACAGCGTGCAATGGACCAAATACTTACAAAGGAAAAACACAATGTTTCTTTTATCACCTAAAAACCAGAACGGACTAATTACTACATGTGGCCTTGACAAAACCTCCACATATGAAGTTACTGATACATCACTAGCACTTACTTAGGTTCAGGAGCACTCGCGTTATCCTTCCTCATGCCTCAACGGTCAGGGAATGTCAGTCACGGCGCTGCCGTGTGTATTACCCTTTGACCTATACCACGTGGTCGCGTATGAAATAAAACGCAGTATTGTTATAAATATTCAGGAGATTATTGCCTGCTAGCAATATCAGACATATGGGCGGAGTATACCTTACTAGACAAGGAAACCAATCATAGAAATCTAACACGAAGGAGTTACCAATATTCCGATCTAGTGGCGGCCATGATGGAATGGGTTACGAGATAGATCAAGCTGCTTAACCTGCTTACATTAGTCAGGAAACCATTGTATGCTAGTAATATCAGACCTACGGGCACCATATATCTTACATGACAGAGAACGATCATACACAGTTAATACGAAGAAATTACTAATTTGTGATCCAATGGCGGCCATGATGGAACGGGTTCCAATGTAGATCAAGCTGCTTGACCTGAATCAACCAATTTACAACAGTTTAGCCACATACAAAGTGTATTTGTCAGACTTACCAGACAAGGATGCTATAATAAGACTCAATTTACAACAGTTAGCCACATACAAAGTATAATGGTCAAACTTCCTAGAAGAAGAATGCTACAATGTCGCTACAGTGTGCCATTCAATAACAGAATTCAGACCTTTCTCTACGGTGTCACATGTCCAAATCCATTTGTTTTCCCTTAGAGTGAGCAGACGATTTACATTGTGGTAACGTTTGGTGCACTTAATGACATCTATAACAAACCACAACATTTCATTAGGTCGATGTGACATCTCAACGTAATGTTCCACCAATGGAGCCGTCATTACATTACACCTAATACGTGATTGGTGCTGCAGTACACGTTTCTTAACTTCTTGTGTAGTCTTACCTATGTATGATAGAGAACATGGGCATTGAATGCAATAGATGACATTTTTTGTATTACAATTTGACTGGTGTAGCATCTTAATTTCTTTCCCATTGAGATTACACTCCTTCATTTCTTTGGTCGTTTCACACGCCACACAATTACCACATGGGTAATGCCCGATAATGGGAGCCAACCCCCATTGTGATTGTAACGTGATCGGTTGTGGTTCTTTGTAAGCCTTCACTAGATAGTCTCTTATGTTTCTTCCCCTTTTAAACGCAAATCGTGGTTGTGCCAAATGTGGTTCAGTTTTTTTGATCAAATGCCAGTTATTTTTTATAATTGATCCAATCTGGTTGGAATCAGAACCAAACGTCATCACACACGTTATGGGCTTGGTGTTCAAATCATCTGTTTCAGAATATACTTTTTTAGTTAATAAGGCCTCACGGTCGTAGTACCACGCGCGTTTCATGGCTTTTTTTACCAATCTATAGGGGTACGAGCGCATCACAAGTTTAGACTGTAGGACCTTTGCTTCACGAAAATAATCCTCCCTCTTGGTACAGTTACGTCTAAGACGCAAAAACTGTCCAAAAGGGAGGTTATCACGCCCATTGAGGCCTCACGTCCACCGGCTGGTGGTTAGTGGTAATACCTTGATGTTATGTATATAGTGTATATTGAGCACTTTGGTGGTGGCTTTATAACGTTTTTCACAAAACTTGATTTATTTGTTTACCTTTCGAATGATTAGACGATACTTGGAATGCAAGGTGTTTTACATGAATGTATATTTATTTATAGATATTTTTTGTGTAACTGGTCCTGAGGATGGTCCTATGGGATTAATTAACCGAAGAAAGACCGAAACGTCGACGCCTGACGCCGCTTTGCTTATGTCAATACCATTTATGTTATATAAGAATGTATGACTTTGATAAATTCTTTTCTACATGGTATTTTGGTTCATCCATGTAAAGAGCATAAGGTGTTATATACTACCAAAATCAACGAATTGTAGTAGTATCATGTTGCCATGCCTGAATTTTGATAACATATTCTAATGAAAACTTTTGAGAAATAATAAAAAAACAGTAAAAAACTGTACCTACCTTGCTTCTGGTAAATAATTGATCACTTTTGGTGACGATATTAATTAATGAAGTTGGTTTAAACGATTCCTTTGAGGACAATTGTTTATTTGTTATTGATTATACCCAGTCCTCACGGGATTACTGGGGGGCTCTGTCTTTATACATTGATGAGCGCAGACACTAGTCTGCAAGGGCCCTTTTCATAAAGTGGTTATGTTGTATGTATCTGTCTAATCTGAATTTGTTATGTTATTTTGTTTCACTGTATATATTGACAAATATTGGTATTTTGTATAGATAATTTGTGATATCAGGAACACCAATGTCTGAAAAAGAAACCATATCCTATGCTGACGATTACATAGCCAAAATAGCAAGTGGCCCATCCTTATTGGGCCCCCATAATCCTAATCTTAATCTCAACACCCAGCAATCTGTGGCGCGAAATACCTTAGAAAGACTGCACAAACAATTAATTAGGACTGAGCTACACGCAAAATTTCTAACAGATTGTTTGAGCAACAATATTATACCCATTGGACTACAAGTCCGGAATATCCCAGCTATTTTCGTAGAAGACAAAGATTATAAGGTGGGCATCAGCTTCGTGGGCAATAAATGCTCTCGAAGTTGGATGGTCCTAAGCATAGAAACAGCACTCAAACATATTGAGAAATTGAAACTTGAAATTGCAGACATAGAAAAGCAAATTCAAGAGGATACAGTAGCCACTGACTCAGAAGATTTCCTCAAAAAATGAGATGCCATAATCACTGATTTTCAAAGAAACAATATCTTAAAGAAAACCGAAAAATTGCAGAAAGATCTTAAGAACTACAGTAGAGAGCGCACATACCCGTATCTGAAGAGAGATTTTTTCCAACTGTCCGGTAACCAGCCTAACTGGGCACCACAACATACTACTTTTTCAGACACCGGCTCGTCTAGTTCTGACGATAGTCACAATCAAGGTAGTGGTGCAAACTACAGAGGAGGTAGGGGGTCACAATACACCATCTTTTTTAGCCAGGGGTCAACATCAACAGAGGGGACGCTCACGGAACAGCAGGAGAGGCTGGTTCCGGAATCAGTACACACCAGGGTTCCGGCAAACCCGGAACAACTACTACGAATGGTAGAATCGAGTAGTTCAGGAATTATGGCCATTGAGGAGAATTTGACAGTTGTACCAATTTTTAATTTATCAACTCATATCCTCAGCTCCAAAGAAATGGAGGTACTAAGTCATGGACTGTCCTTTGTCCCGACTAATAAAAATGATGCATTTCTAACTTATGTGGAGCTTTATAAATTCTTTAGAAGCATACGATTAAAATACTTCTTTGCCAATAATCCAATGATCCACACAACAAACATCAGTGGTTTGAAATGTTCCTCAACTTTCTTTCCACCAACTGCTCTGATGCCAAAAGATCTTATTACATTCAAAAATGTTGTGTTGAATGAAATTTAACAGCTTTTCCTTGACAGAAAATATGTCAAGTTTAACTTTTCGAAGGAGGACAAATTAGTTCTTCAATCCTTGTGTGATCGAGATGATTTAATCATAAAACCGGTGGACAAGGGTGGTGGGATTATTATACAGAACAAAATGGACTATGACAATGAAGTCCTACGACAACTTAACAATTCCACAAATTACAAAAAACTGAGAGGTGACCCGACAGCCAGAATACGTAAGGAGATTCTTACTCTCACAACGAAGGGTTTTGATGGACAGTGGTTGAGTAAGAAGGAATTTGAATACATGAACAAAAATGACTATGTAATTCCGGCGTTTTACACCTTGCCAAAAATACATAAGCACAGTGAATGTCCCCCAGGAAGACCCATTGTGGCTGGGTGTCAATCAATTCTACAACCACTAGCTGAATATGTAGATCATTTTTTAAAATCCTTTGTCCCCTTAACTAAGGCTTACACCCAGGACAGCAGGGATGTCATCGGTAAATTAGAGGGCCAACCTTTTGATCCAGACTCAGAAATCCTAGTTACGATGGATATTGACAATCTCTATACAAGCATCCCACAAAGTGATGCTTTGGTAATCATCGGTGACATTTTAGAAACAAGGACACGTCCACATCAAGTCGGTGTAAGGTGCAGAGGAGCGAGATATATATACATATTTATATATATATATCTTCTTTTTTTCACTGAAAAAAACTAAAGGTTACAGGGATGCTGTAGTAAGGAAATAGAAAAAAATAAGACCTTATAAATAATCACCCCGAAACTTATACTAAAACCGTACACTTTCAGTGCTTATACAGACCTGGCCCATTGCTGCTCCTTTGTCCCAAACTGAACCTTGAATCTGCATGTGTACTAGTATGTAGCTTGGAGCTTCTCCCTTGATCCCAGACAAAATCCTATTCATAGTATAGGCTGAAGACCTTTCTGATAGGTTCTCCTCCATTCTTAAACGGTGCTGTACATTGTAGCTCCCACTTCATCCTTGGCATACAGGCTCATTGTTTCCAACTGAGCTCTGGTTCTCAGTGCTCACTGCATGACTGGCTTGATTCACATTCTCTGTATTCAAACTGACCCCAAACCTGTCTGCATGGCAGCTGTGGCTTATAGCTTATGCACTGAGCCACAGCATGCAGTGTAACCCCCCTAGTAAACTATTTGTCCTCTGGTCCCTTACTGAGACTTGCACCACAGACCTACTGTGAATGTGAAAGGAGCCACCTCTTCAGAGACATTTACATCTCTACACTATAGTCTTCACCCACAAGCATGTTGTTGCATTGTAAATGATCCTGAATTGCATTTCAGGGCTACCACTTGTGCTCGGCGTGCCAGTGCTCTATAGCTACAAACACTTCTACATACATACATGCAAAGATACATAGATATATACCTTGTATATTTCAGCTCCACACATCCACGGACTGTCCATCCAAAGGAAAGCAGCTCACACAGGGGGTAGTTCCACTGCAAGTTTATTCGAGGAACTAAACAGCAACGACGCGTTTCGCCACGGACTTCATAGTGCAATGTGCAAAAATCGCCCTAAATGAAAATTATTTTATATTTGGCACAGACTTCTATGGCCAACTCAAGGGGGTGACCATGGGAGCAATTTTTGCACCGGATATAGCAAGCCTTTATGTGGCTGCATTCGAGGACAAAGTTGTGTACAACAATAATCCATTTAGTATACACTTACAACACTATTTAAGATACATCGATGATGTCTGTCTTATTTGGAAGGGTACAGATGATGATTTAAAAAAATTCTATGAGTGGCTAAACCAACAAGATACAAATCTTCATTTCACAATGGAAAGTAATAGAAATTCGATCAATTTCCTAGATCTTTCCATATACGTTGATAATAAAGTATTGGTGATGCGTTTGTACACAAAGCCAACAGCAAGAAATACCCTTTTAAAGTATGAGAGTCATCACCCTCGAAGTTTGCGTGATAACCTCCCTTTTGGACAGTTTTTGTGTCTTAGACGTAACTGTACCAAGAGGGAGGATTATTTTCGTGAAGCAAAGGTCCTACAGTCTAAACTTGTGATGCGCTCGTACCCCTATAGATTGGTAAAAAAAGCCATGAAACGCGCGTGGTACTATGACCGTGAGGCCTTATTCACTAAAAAAGTATATTCTGAAACAGATGATTTGAACACCAAGCCCATAACGTGTGTGATGACGTTTGGTTCTGATTCCAACCAGATTAGATCAATTATAAAAAATAACTGGCATTTGATCAAAAAAACTGAACCACATTTAGCACAACCACGATTCGCGTTTAAAAGGGGAAGAAACCTAAGAGACTATCTAGTGAAGGCTTACAAAGTACCACAACCGATCACGTTACTATCACAATGGGGGTTGGCTCCCATTATCGGGCATTACCCATGTGATAATTGTGTGGCGTGTGAAACGACCAAAGAAATGAAGAAGTGTAATCTCAATGGGAAAGAAATTAAGATGCTACACCAGTCAAATTGTAATACAAAAAATTTCATCTATTGTATTCAATGCCCATGTTCTTTATCATACATAGGTAAGACTACACAGGAAGTTAAGAAACGTGTACTGCAGCACCAATCACGTATTGGTGTAATGTAATGACTGCTACGTTGAGATATCACATCGACCTAATGAAATGTTGTGGTTTGTTATAGATGTCATTAAGTGCACCAAACGTTACCACAATGTAAATCGTCTGCTCACTCTAAGGAAAAACAAATGGATTTGGACATGTGACACCGTAGAGAAAGGGCTGAATTCTGTTATTGAATGGCACACTGTAGCGACATTGTAGCATCCTTCTTCTAGGAAGTTTGACCATTATACTTTGTATGTGGCTAAGTGTTGTAAATTGAGTCTGGTTATAGCATCCTTGCCTGGTAAGTCTGACAAATACACTTTGTATGTGGCTAAACTGTTGTAAATTGGTTGATGCAGGTCAAGCAGCTTGATCTACATTGGAACCCGTTCCATTATGGCCGCCATTGGATCACAAATTAGTAATTTCTTCGTATTAACTGTGTATGATCGTTCTCTGTCATGTAAGATATATGGTGCCCGTAGGTCTGATATTACTAGCATACAATGGTTTCCTGACTAATGTAAGCAGGTTAAGCAGCTTGATCTATCTCGTAACCCATTCCATCATGGCCGCCACTAGATCGGAATATTGGTAACTCCTTCGTGTTAGATTTCTATGATTGGTTTCCTTGTCTAGTAAGGTATACTCTGCCCAAATGTCTGATATTGCTAGCCCGCAATAATCTCCTGATTATTTATAACAATACCGCGTTTTATTTCATACGCGACCACGTGGTATAGGTCAAAGGGTAATACACCCGGCAGCGCCGTGACTGACATTCCCTGACCGTTGAGGCATGAGGAAGGATAACACGAGTGCTCCTGACCCTAAGTAAGTGCTAGTGATGTATCAGTAACTTCGTATGTGGAGGTTTTGTCAAGGCCACATGTAGTAATTAGTCCGTTCTGGTTTTTAGGTAATAAAAGAAACATTGTGTGTTTCCTTTGTAAGTATTTGGTCCATTGCACGCTGTGGTGTGGAGATGGTAACATGGTGGTTAATTTGCTCGGTTGAATTAACATGGTTCTGGTACCGTTTGTGTATTGTTACAGGGTACTGTACTCTCCCGATTAATACGCAGGTTTGAGTCGAATATTTTGTAAGTATAGTAATGAGTGGTCTGTTTGTAGATAGTCTTAGGCAAATTGAGAAGTGCCACGTCTAATAGGTGGTTGGTTTCAATTTTAGATTCTGCAAAGCAATTTTCCCATTGATGCCTCACGTCCACCGGCTGATGTTTAGTGGTAAGACCTTGATGTTATGTATATAGTGTATATTGAGCACTTTGGTGGTGGCTTTATAACGTTTTTCACACAACTTGATTTATTTGTTTTCCTTTCGAATGATTAGACGATACTTGGAATGCAAGGTGTTTTACATGAATGTATATTTATTTGTAGATATTTTATGTGCAACTGGTCCTGAGGATGGTCCTATGGGATTAATTAACCGAAGAAGGACCGAAACGTCTACGCCTGACGCCGCTTTGCTTATGTCAATACCATTTATGTTATATAATAATGTATGACTTTGATAAATTCTTTTGTACATGGTATTTTGGTTCATCCATGTAAAGAGCATAAGGTGTTATATACTACCAAAATCAACGAATTGTAGTAGTATCATGTTGCCATGCCTGAATTTTGATAACATATTCTAATGAAAACTTTTGAGAAATAATAAAAAAACAGTAAAAAACTGTACCTACCTTGCTTCTGGTAAATAATTGATCACTTTTGGTGATGATATTAATTAATGAAGTTGGTTTAAACGATTCCTTTGAGGACAATTGTTTATTTGTTATTGATTATACCCAGTCCTCACGGGATTACTGGGTGGCTCTGTCTTTATACATTACCTCAATGGCAGCAGTGGCCTATCTCTTGGCGTGAAGCCAGTACACAAGGGCTCTTCCGCGCTGCAACCAGCTGGGACATCAGCCCCTACCTCCCATGCATGGTGCTCAGCGACAACAGGGCTCCACCACAGTGCTTCACCAAGGGCATAAGCATTCTCAGATCCAAAAAGGAATTCTTCAGATCTGAGCGGGATAATGGTAAAAACAGACCACAGAAAGTCTTTGAGATGTTAAAACAAAAATCCAATAAATTGGCCAAATATGCTCAGGAATCTATAAAAACCCAACTGTGCTGTGAGGAATTCTCAGCCTTCTTTACAGACAAAGCCAACTCTCTAGAAAAGGAACTCAGGATGGCAGCAGACAACCTCTCTACCACATTGCCATCACATAATGATGTTACCATGCACACTGCACATGCTACAACAACAACAGCAAAGCACAATGGACAGCCTTCAGGTTATATGACCAGAATACTATTGCCAAAACTCTCTCGACTATAAAACCAAATAACCATTACAATGACCCTCCTCCCCTCAAAATGCTTGAAAAGAATCAACCACATCATCCTCCCCATATAGATAACAATATGCAATGCGTCGCTGTCTCAAGGTGCCTTACCAGACTGCCTAAAAACAGGTCAAGTCCTCCCCAATCATTACAAAACCTACACGGGACCTGGCAGACCCACACAATGGTTGTCCAGTGACCAATATTCAATTTCTAGCCAAACTACTTGAAAAATTAGTGCAACAACAACTGAGCAATCACATCACTAAATTCAGTCTCTTGGATCACTGCCAATCTGGATTCATACAAGGCCACAATACGGAAACAGCAATCCTACATATAGTGGATGATGCACTACAAGCACTGGATCACAATGAAACATGTCTACTAGTTCTTCTTGACCTGTCTTCTGCTTTTGACATGGTAAATCATGAAACAATACTAGCCCGTCTTGAATACAGGATGGGATTATCCGGAAATATGCTTAAATGGTTTAAATCCTTCCTGCAGAACAGAACGCAAAGATTCATGGTCAACCAGGCGCTGTCCCCGCCATCCCCAAATACGATTGGAGTTCTACAAAGCTCAGCATTATCTCCATCACTATTCAACCTCTATGTTGAACCCCTTGCAGAAATTCTCCAGCACGCCAACATCTCCTATCACATGTACACAGATGACACTAAGATCTACATCAAGATCTCTTTGCTGGAGGTAATCAAGACAATTAATAACTCCTTAAAGGTGTCATTACATTGGTTAACTAGCAATCATCTTAAACTAAATGCTCAAAAATGGAATTCCTATGAATATCCATGAATGGACCAAACTGATCACAGCACTGAATTGCACCCCGGTCCTTGTTGACTCGACCAAAACACTAGGAATCATGCTCGATAAGAACCTAGACATGGAAGCCCACATCACATCAATGGCGAAAAGAGCTCTTTTTCAACTGAACTACCTTAGGAAATTGAAATCACTCAATACTACGTCAGACCTCAAATTGGCAGTTTAGTCCTCAGTCAAGGATTGAATATGGATGTACACATAAGTATTAAAATATGCAAGGTGGCATTCCGACGGAAAATCTCACGCATTACTGATGCAGGTATATTTACAAACATTCCCTGCTGTGATGCATTTTTTGGCTGCATTACGCAATCTTTAAAACTGCGCTAGAATCCGTATGCCTCACAAACCTAAGTGCAGGAAATGATGCATGTACCATAGAAATGAAAGACAAGACCAGCAGAGCAGTCTTGCATTAGATTTGAAAGCATGGACCTCCTAATCCTGCAGCTGGCAGTTGGACCAAGAAGACTACAACCACCACCAGACCAAATACCATAGCCACACCCTCCACCATCACCACAAAGCCATCGTAGTAGAAGGGTGCACATCTATCTGGAAAGGACCAGCCTCCTTGGGCTCAGGGATGAACAAGTAATCAAAATTATTGCTCAAGAGAGCGTCCACTGTGATCCTGCTGCATCAGATATCCCCACAGCTACAGCACCAACTGACAGGGTCTGCAACATTCCACCGCAGACAAAGCTCCTGGTGGTCTCACACATGTTGGCCTCAGGATCTTTCAAAGCAACAGCAGCACGATTCGCAGGTGTATCTCAGGCATCTTTCTCAGCCTTCCTCCCTTCCTCCCTTCTGTCGTGGATGACATTATTCAGCTCACACCACAGTACATCCATTTCCCCAACACACAACAGTAGCAGATGGATGTTAAATAAGGTTTCTATGCCCTCGCTGACTTCTCACATGTACTTGGTGCAAAGGGCTAGCCTACACGCATGTCCAAGTGGTACAACCTGCAGCAACATCACTTCTATACCACAACAGGAAACAGACACTCTACAAACACCAGTCCAATGTGGATCATCTGGGAATCTTCACCAATGTACCGGCCAAATATCCTGGGAGTGTGCATGATTCATGTTTACAAAATGGACAAAATGGCAATGGGCTACTCTTAGGTAGGCAACAATCAATTAACACACATATCAATACTCTGCAACAATAGTTGTCCATCTGGCAGATTACATGCCCCATGTAATAATGACACAATAAGTGATTGTTTAAAGGCTAACCCACATCCACAATATAATTACATAACATACAGTCGATAGGTGAATACACCCATGACAGCATAACAGAAAGTGTCCTGTTGGTGCCATGGTACCATCTTCCCCTAAGTGTGCTCACAGGTCACATTGTGATTACAGAGGGGGGCATAGGTGCATGTAACTCACCTTATGAAAAGACAAATGCACGTGTGCCCAAAAGGGAAAGGTGTCTTCTGAAGCCGAATCATTCACCATTGCATGGAGTGTGTGAACACATGCAAATGATGAAATACCCTTGGCCCAATGCCTGCACTCTACAACAGGCCCAAGAGCTGAGTAACGGAAGTTCACATCATATGCAAAAACATAGCAGCACCTTCAGCGATGTGTGCCTGCAAAGATTACCCATACTGATGCTTGAAAGGGTGCCCCTTAGCTAACACATACATCACATCACAGGCGTGTGCACATAGTCGCAGCACCTGTCTTTAATGGAACTAGACACATCTGTCAAAAAAGTATTGTGTAAACCACATGCATAGTGACACATGGACCAAATATCTGAAAACTGATATTCATACTAATTTAAAGTCCTTCACTCATGGCAGCATGAGTAAGAGTCAGCTAAGTGTGCCGAACAATCTATGTGACATGTCACACCTTCTATTTTTGGGGACCTGTGGGGACAGGTCTACTCTGATTCTGTACAAGCTCCTTGTACACAATGTACACCACATTGTGGGATGACTTAACAACTAAGCATAGTAACGTTTTACAAATGCCCAAAGCAAACCAAATAAGTCACTATTTTGTAATGATCTAATGAGGATTACATTCTGTAGCTCTCTGACTATAGACACACCTCTAGGGAGGACCAAGATGAACTCACAATCTGCTTCCCGTTCTTCACTCCACCGCTGTAGATGCTTGTTAGGATGGATGTGCAAGCCTCGCAGTACCAAGGAACTTTCCCATTCCCTGTTGTGCTACCCATAGAAAGCACGTAGATGATGTTACTATAACCATCACAGATGCAGTTGTCATAGTGAAAACCACCGTTCCCAGATACCTAAACAAAGATGGAGCCAAGGCCACATCTCCCCTAGAGAACATAAAAAGCAATTAATCAGTTTGGTAACAGAGACAGTATGTAATCCAGAGAGATGGCCCTCACACTGTGAATTATAACTCAGTTTAGGAACATTGAAGATGCAGTGAACAAAAACTGTAGGACACAAGGTAGGACGAAGCCCTATGGCAAAACGCGTCGTTGCTGTTTAGTTCCTCGAATAAACTTGCAGTGGAACTACCCCCTGTGTGTGCTGCTTTCCTTTGGATGGACAGTCCGTGGATGTGTGGAGCTGAAATACACAAGGTATATATCTATGTATCTTTGCATGTATGTATGTAGAAGTGTTTGTAGCTATAGAGCACTGGCACGCCGAGCACAAGTGGTAGCCCTGAAATGCAATTCAGGATCATTTACAATGCAACAACATGCTTGTGGGTGAAGACTATAGTGTAGAGATGTAAATGTCTCTGAAGAGGTGGCTCCTTTCACATTCACAGTAGGTCTGTGGCGCAAGTCTCAGTAAGGGACCAGAGGACAAATAGTTTACTAGGGGGGTTACACTGCATGCTGTGGCTCAGTGCATAAGCTATAAGCCACAGCTGCCATGCAGACAGGTTTGGGGTCAGTTTGAATACAGAGAATGTGAATCAAGCCAGTCATGCAGTGAGCACTGGGAACCAGAGCTCAGTTGGAAACAATGAGCCTGTATGCCAAGGATGAAGTGGGAGCTACAATGTACAGCACCGTTTAAGAATGGAGGAGAACCTATCAGAAAGGTCTTCAGCCTATACTATGAATAGGATTTTGTCTGGGATCAAGGGAGAAGCTCCAAGCTACATACTAGTACACATGCAGATTCAAGGTTCAGTTTTGGACAAAGGAGCAGCAATCGGCCAGGTCTGTATAAGCACTGAAAGTGTACGGTTTTAGTATAAGTTTCGGGGTGATTATTTATAAGGTCTTATTTTTTTATATTTCCTTACTACAGCATCCCTGTAACCTTTAGTTTTTTTCAGTGAAAAAAAGAAGATATATATATATAAATATGTATATATATCTCGCTCCTCTGCACCTTACACCGGCGCACTCTCAAACGGGTGCTGTGATGGGGAATTGCAAACCGCGTTCAAAATGCACACTTTCTCTTTCTCCCGTCTTACAATGCCCTGAAACTGCAAGAATATTTGAAAATGGGCCTCAAGCGGAAGACAAAAGATACATTTCTAAACCTGCATTTCGGAATTCTAACAATTCTACCTCACTTGGCACCATGGAAAAGGAGGCCAGACGAACATCTTTGCCGTCTTTGCAAATCAGGGAATGAGGATTTAATCCACATAATCTGTATCTGCCCTAACCTGATAGACATAAGGCACGCCCTATTTCGATCACTTTAGAATCAAAAAGGTGTAAAAAGCGGCAGGCAAGCCGTGATGATATGCTTCAAACCAGAAGAGGTCCAGTTAAATTGCAGACTGACGAAGTTTTTTGACATTGTGTCTACAAGACTTACTCAACCACACGGCGCAGTGATTAATGGCATGTAATAACTCGCCAATCAAGAAATAGTCTGCCAAGGTCCTGCCAAATCAAAGCACGCAGAGAACATTGACTCACACTTTCAATTTCACAAGCGGGTTAGAGACACTGTAATCGAGAATGATAACTTAATAAGGTTTTAAATACCCTTTTCCTTCAACAATACATGCGTTTTTAAGTTTATAACGATTTTAATGATGTACGTTTTATATTGTGAGTTTTAATTAACTGTACAATAAAGTAAATCCTAAATCCTACAATCCATCTGGGTATAAAGAAGCACTAACAGGGGTCTTTGACTTCTTTTCAAATATTTAATTCATACTGACAGCAGTTAACATGATGCGTTACCGGCTTCTGCCTTTGTCTAATGTTACCATGTTTTCGCACCAAAGATGACATTTAACAACATCCACATCAAGTCACATGATGCCCAAAATACCAGAAATCAATGTAGGACCACACAACATTTATTGTACACAGAACCAGATAATTCATAATATTCTATTTCATTGTACAGATCTCCTAACAATACAAATGAATCTCCCAAATGTATTGCTAGCTCTTCTCCTATATTCATCCCCTTCAGGGTCTTACTCTGCAGATCGATAATATATCTGGATTCGAGTCTGCGTAGCTTCCTGATCCTGTCCCCACCTCTTATACTAGTTGGAATTGTGTCTAGCCCAAAATATCGTAACAGCTCCCTGTCACTACCATGTTTTTCTGCATAATGACTTGCTACCAGGTAGGTAGCATCACTTTTGGCAATCACCCTCATGTGTTCTAGAATCCACATCTTCATGGGATTAATGGTGCTGCCTATATATCTCAGTCCACAAGGACAAACTAGGCACAAACTAGGCAGTAAACTACATAAGTGGTATTGCATGTGATGAACTTTTGCATGGTTCTTGGCATTTTGAGTCCTGTCACCTTATATGTCAGTGTTCTTTTACTCCCTGCATAAGCCTTGCACTTACCGCAAGGATAAAAACCTCTAAGCTCCCTTAGGGTACCCACCATGCTAGGTCTGGTGTAGAGATGACTTTGTACTAGATTGTCCCTCAGCAATCTTGCTTTTCTATATGTTATCATCAGAACAGATGGTATATCTGGGCCTATCACATTGTCTGTTTTTAGAATATGCCAGTTCTTCTTCATATTTTTCTTACATCATTGCCTTCATTTGAGAAAGTAGTTATCATCCTAAACTTATTGTCTCCTTTCTTGGTTTTATTCTTTTTCTCATCCTTGAGAAGGGTTTCTCTTGATATATAATGTTCACCCTATTAAGGGTTACTTCTAAGAAATCCCTATTATAACCCCTGTTGGCAAATCTATGTAGGCAGGCTTGTGCGGCTACTTCGAAATCCGAATTCTGTGTGCTGTTATGTTTCAATCTTAAGAATTCCCCATAGGGGATACTTCTAACCAGCCTTGGTGGATCATTACTTGCCGCATGTAATACCAAAATGCCGGCTGTTGGTTTCCGGTATAGTGATACATTTGGTTTATTATCAATTACACTTATTTGAAGGTCGAAGAAATTCACCGAATTAGGACTGACTTCCCCACTGAACTCCAAGTTGACAGCATTATTGTTGAGACTTTTGATGAACTTGTATGCTGAATCAATCGAGCCATTCCAAACAATACATAATTCGTCAATATAATGGTACGAAGAGATTACCTTATTGATATCAATACTACCTTGTGCTTTGGACACTTGCTCCTCCCACCAGCCCACAAACAAGTTCGCGGAGCTGGGGCGAAGCAAGCGTCCATCACAGTACCAGAGATCTGACGGTAATATTCCTCTCCATATACAAAAATATTGTTAGTTAGACAAAATTCTGTAAACTGTAAAGTCATTTTGTCATGTTCGGTGAACTTCAAAAGGTTTTTTATTCAAAATATGTGCAATCGCTTCCAGACCAAGCTTATGATTTATGCGGGTGTAGAGACTCGTAATGTCCAGGATAATTAGTTTATATTCCGATTCCCATTATTGTTTCTCAATGCAGTTCAGAAAATCTCGGGAGTCTTTGATATATGCGGGTAAGTCCTTAAAAAAGGAAAAAGGAAGAAATCAAGAAAAATGGATAAATGTTACCCGAGTCCCCTTTGTGAGGAAACAATAGGTCTTCCCGGCGGTTTTTCACAATTTTTATGAATCTTCAGAATGTGGTAGAATGTTGGTACCACAGGATTTAAACAACGAAGAAAAAGAAATTCATCCATATTGAGCATCGATTTATCGAACTATAACTTTAAAAGGTTGTGATATCTTTGGACGCTTTCCAAATAGACATTCTTGGTGATGATTTGATAATTGCTATTGTCTGACAGTTGTCTCAATTCTTCAGCATTGTAATTTTGTCTGGTTTGAAGGACTATATTCCCTCCTTTGTCTGATAGTTTGTATATAATCTCTGTGTCAGTACTTAGATTTTCAATTGCCTCTCGTTGTTCTTTTGTCACATTCTGAGTTGTTCGAGTGCCTAATCGTTGTTGTCTAAAAGTTTAAAGATCTTTAATTACTGTCTCAGAGAATATATCTATCGCATCAGGAGGTAGCTGTGGTAAAAACTGGGAAGTTGGTTTAAACAGACTCTCATCCTTTTCTTGTTTAAAACCCAGTTGTACAGTCCTTTGTACCTGGTCCATCATTTGATTGTTATCTTCACAATTGTCAAGTCTAAGTGATTCCATCACCTCCAAGGCTGTCTGATCTGCTCCTGTTAAGGCATCCATTACTACCCTTGTATTGGTTTGTATCTTCTGTTTAAGAAAATTCGGTTTCGTCTTGAAATACTTATGAAGTATGAGGTTCTGGGTCATTTTGAAAAGGTAAATCCGTGTTTGTGTATACTCCCATTTGTTTGATGGACAGAAAGATAGTCCCAATCTAAGGACTCATTTGCGATTTCTTCAGTGATGTCATCAGTGATGTCACTGAGCATGTCATGAGTGAGGTAATATGTGATGTCATCAGAAGTGCCTTGCAGGGTGCGAGTTATAGTTAGGTCTACTAACTATAACGGCCAAATTTCTATGGTTTTGTACGAGTGAAATCTCCAACTAACTGCAACGTCCCTGAAACCTATGGTTTTTTCAGTGAAAAAAAAAGAATATATATATATATATCTATTAGTTCGCATTTGAAAACTGTAAAGCAGGGCAGCCCTGTCACTGAACACATTGCGCATCTACCCACTGGGGCTGAAGATTTGCATTTTAATTCGGTGAGTGAGCAACACATCCACTGGGAAAAAAACTACGAAAACCATGAGGCATTGTGAATGCCACGCCTACATGAGCAGGTGTTCTTAATTGAAGCAGCAACGTGAATCTCACTTCACCGTCTGTGCCACTGATGAAAGGAATGTATTTCCAGAAACGCGTCTGGCAGAGCACTTTATTTAAGAAGCCGGTTGTACTGTGTTGGGACGGCTGGCAAGATTTCGAATGCACAATAAATGGACTTTTACTAAAGCTTCCTGTGGCCTTTCTCAACTGTGCTTCCTGACCGTGATGATTTATGGGGCTCGCACGCCTGAACGAGGAAGGCTCACCGTGCCCAAGCGGGTCTGCTCAAGCTTGATGTTCGAGTCTGAGGATGACAGAAGGAAGCATTTGCAGGCTGCAATTCAGGACTGGACCCTGCATAAGTTCGCATTTGAAAACTGTAAAGCAGGGCAGCCCTGTCACTGAACACTGCGCATCTACCCACTGGGGCTGAAGATTTGCATTTTAATTCGGTGAGTGAGCAACACATCCACTGGGAAAAAAACTACGAACACCATGAGGCATTGTGAATGCCACGCCTACATGAGCAGGTGTTCTTAATTGAAGCAGCAACGTGAGGCTCACTTCACCGTCTGTGCCACTGATGAAAGGAATGTATTTCCAGAAACGCGTCTGGCAGAGCACTTTATTTAAGAAGCCGGTTGTACTGTGTTGGGACGGCTGGCAAGATTTCGAATGCACAATAAATGGACTTTTACTAAAGCTTCCTGTGGCCTTTCTCAACTGTGCTTCCTGACCGTGATGATATATATATATATATATTATATATATATATATATATATATATATATATATATATATATATATATATATATATATATATATATATATATATATATATATATATATTACCTACTGGAGGTCGCCAGTAGGTATATATAGTTAGGATTTTTTCTCTATGGGATTTTTGAAAATTCTATGTCTAATAACTTTGGCGTTTGTGGACGGAATTGGCTGAAATTTTCTGGAAATTGGAACATTTTGTTTCTGAGCAGCCCCTGGAAATTTGGGGGGGGTTCGTCAAGGGGGGGCCGAGAAAAAAGGGGGGTCCCAAAACGTGTTTTTAACATTGAGTTTTCCATAGGGCGGTTGGCCTCACTTTTAGCCCGAACGGCTGAATGGATTTCCACGAAACTTGGCAAAATTGTAGGGACTGGTAGCCCGATGTGCCTTTGCTAGGTCTCAATATATGTGCTTCAGTGGATTTTGAGAAAATAACGTTTAAAAAAAGATATATATCTGTAAGCGCGCTCTGGGCAGCGCTCCGGTTCGCGGACTTTACGCGTAACGGAACTTCGCGAAGCGAAGCTGATTGGCTCTCCGGTGTCTGTCAACATTCTAAACAGTCCGGAGCGGCCGCCATCTTGTCTCTCGGTAGGATCGAGAGACAAGAGGAGGCCAAAACAAAGGGGGAAATGACCATAAGGGGGCATAGTAGATCCTCCCTGACCCCCTAGGTTTAATGTGGAGGCTTTAAAAGGGCCCGGCGGGGCAAAAAAAATAAAAAAATAAAATTGTTTTTTTTGCGTGGGTAGCGCCCGGTTCGCGAACCGGGAAGCGTTCTGGGCAGCGTACTAAAAGGAAAAAAGAATGATAGACTTTTCAAATACTGTATGTTAATTGATTGTTGGTTTTGTTGATTATTTTTTTATTTTTTTTTATTTTTTAAGCAATTATTTATTATTGTGATTGTGTTTGAAAATGTAATAACATTTCTAACATTTAACTAGTTTATGAATTACATATAAAAATGATTAAAGACTCAAACAATTTTTTAATATTACATACAATTTTATTTTTCGGATTGTTTTTCAAAATTTAATAGAACGTCTAGCATTTGACTGTCCGATATGTCCTCTTGTTGAGTGAACATAAGTTCCCACATTTGACCGTCATCATAATGAAGTAAATGATCCACAGATTCTACACATTGAACTAATTCATGGTCCCGTGATTCATCCATGAAATCTGAGTCATCATTGTCCTCAATATCTTTTTCTGTGTTGTTCTCCAGAACAATTTCGAAGGAAACATTCTGCTCACCTTCCATTTTATTGCTGTAATTTGCATAAAAAATAAATATATCAGTAGAGATAGGGCACTGTTGGGTTTAAGTTCAGACAGGTACTTGTGAGTTTATAACAGAGAAGTAATCTATGGGCACTGTATGGTTTCAGGCGTGAAATAGTACTATTAAAAAGTGCCTGTGAAGAAGCCTAAGTAAATTCATAATTATACCACAGAAACCTAAATCAATCCATAATTATAATAAAGAAGCCTTTCTCAATGTCTAACTCTTACAGAGGGATAGTATATAACTATCTGAAAATGTTTTCAAATTTATAAAATAATATCTCACCTTCTAAAAAGAAGTTTAAGTTGTGAGTGAAAATGATCTTGCAATGTAGTTCAGGAAGTAGTAGTCAAAATGGCTGTGTTTCTCTCTCTTCCTTTATATATATTCAGGTACATAGCCAATCAAATGTCAGGTAAAAAAAGTAGAAAATGAAAGTAACATTTTAATTGGTTGTCAATTCCAACACTTCAGATGTGTTTTGTGAAGTAATTTACCTCAGGGTATTTAGAGAGGTCTACAGGTTAAATGGTTAAATGGAATTTCAATCAAATTTGTGAAAATGGTAGGCATTGGTATGTAGTATGAGCTAATCTATATTTGGTGAAATTGTCTCCAGTCGCTTTTCTGTAAACTACTTTCCCACCTTTTTTGATGGTGCGCTTCCCAGGGAGCGACCCGGTATGCGAACTGGTGAGCGCCCCGGTTCGCGAACCTTAAGCGTTACGGGAGTCCACCATTTTGTGTTTCGGTCGAATTAAGATACAAGATGGAGGGCAAATAATGTTCAGAATGGGTAGAAGGGGGCACGGTAGACTTATCTTGACCCCCTAGGTTTTCTGAGGGTGGCTGAGGAGGCCCATATGTGCGGAAAAAAAACATTTTTTTAAAAATTTAGCGAGGTTAGCTCCCGGTTCGCGTACCGGGTAGCGCCCCAGGGAGCGTACTTTGTTGAAAATTAGTGAAAAATGTTAGAGTAAAATAATAATTGTGAGTGATCAGATGTAGGGTAGCTCTGAGAAGAGCTTTTGGGTTTATGGTACATTTAGGTACTTATAAGTAGGTACCAATGCACAGTCTTAAATTCAGAATGAAAATTCTGTTGCCCTCATCTGAGAAGTGAACTCCATCTCCTCTGTAGATATCTTGCATGTAGTAACGCAAGTTATTGTTGTACAGGGAGCCCATTCCATGGTCTCTCATGTAAGCTGAAACAGATTTGTTTACATGCTTCCTCGACTTCTCAATTTGTGGACAAAATTGGTTTGACCACCTCCATTTCTGTCTTTGGCATATATTTGAATATACCAAGGCAGTCTGAAGGAAAAGTGCCATCAATTGCTCAAAGGTGTCCTTTAAAAGCATTTCCAGACCTAACCCAGTCAAAGTGCCCAAATCATTACCTCCACAGTGCACAATTAACAGGTCAGGTTTTGGCAAATGCATAAAGGTTTTCACCAATGGTATCAATTGGTGACATTTTAATCCTCTGTGGCCAAACCACTTAATTTCCACATCTTGTAGATTGAGGTTAGGTAAATTCCTGTTCTCAGCATACCTCTGAGCCCAATAGATGTAACTAACATTTAACTAGTTTATGAATTACATATAAAAATGATTAAAGACTCCAAAAAATTTTTAATATTACATACAATTTTATTTTTCGGATTGTTTTTCAAAATTTAATAGAACGTCTAGCATTTGACTGTCCGATATGTCCTCTTGTTGAGTGAACATAAGTTCCCACATTTGACCGTCATCATAATGAAGTAAATGATCCACAGATTCTACACATTGAACTAATTCATGGTCCCGTGATTCATCCATGAAATCTGAGTCATCATTGTCCTCAATATCTTTTTCTGTGTTGTTCTCCAGAACAATTTCGAAGGAAACATTCTGCTCACCTTCCATTTTATTGCTGTAATTTGCATAAAAAATAAATATATCAGTAGAGATAGGGCACTGTTGGGTTTAAGTTCAGACAGGTACTTGTGAGTTTATAACAGAGAAGTAATCTATGGGCACTGTATGGTTTCAGGCGTGAAGTAGTACTATTAAAAAGTGCCTGTGAAGAAGCCTAAGTAAATTCATAATTATACCACAGAAACCTAAATCAATCCATAATTATAATAAAGAAGCCTTTCTCAATGTCTAACTCTTACAGAGGGATAGTATATAACTATCTGAAAATGTTTTCAAATTTATAAAATAATATCTCACCTTCTAAAAAGAAGTTTAAGTTGTGAGTGAAAATGATCTTGCAATGTAGTTCAGGAAGTAGTAGTCAAAATGGCTGTGTTTCTCTCTCTTCCTTTATATATATTCAGGTACATAGCCAATCAAATGTCAGGTAAAAAAAGTAGAAAATGAAAGTAACATTTTAATTGGTTGTCAATTCCAACACTTCAGATGTGTTTTGTGAAGTAATTTACCTCAGGGTATTTAGAGAGGTCTACAGGCTAAATGGTTAAATGGAATTTCAATCAAATTTGTGAAAATGGTAGGCATTGGTATGTAGTATGAGCTAATCTATATTTGGTGAAATTGTCTCCAGTCGCTTTTCTGTAAACTACTTTCCCACCTTTTTTGATGGTGCGCTTCCCAGGGAGCGACCCGGTACGCGAACTGGTGAGCGCCCCGGTTCGCGAACCTTAAGCGTTACGGGAGTCCACCATTTTGTGTTTCGGTCGAATTAAGATACAAGATGGAGGGCAAATAATGTTCAGAATGGGTAGAAGGGGGCACGGTAGACTTATCTTGACCCCCTAGGTTTTCTGAGGGTGGCTGAGGAGGCCCATATGTGCGAGAAAATAAAACATTATTTTAAAAATTTAGCGAGGTTAGCTCCCGGTTCGCGTACCGGGTAGCGCCCCAGGGAGCGTACTTTGTTGAAAATTAGTGAAAAATGTTAGAGTAAAATAATAATTGTGAGTGATCAGATGTAGGGTAGCTCTGAGAAGAGCTTTTGGGTTTATGGTACATTTAGGTACTTATAAGTAGGTACCAATGCACAGTCTTAAATTCAGAATGAAAATTCTGTTGCCCTCATCTGAGAAGTGAACTCCATCTCCTCTGTAGATATCTTGCATGTAGTAACGCAAGTTATTGTTGTACAGGGAGCCCATTCCATGGTCTCTCATGTAAGCTGAAACAGATTTGTTTACATGCTTCCTCGACTTCTCAATTTGTGGACAAAATTGGTTTGACCACCTCCATTTCTGTCTTTGGCATATATTTGAATATACCAAGGCAGTTTGAGGAAAAAGTGCCATCAATTGCTCAAAGGTGTCCTTTAAAAGCATTTCCAGACCTACCCCAGTCAAAGTGCCCAAATCATTACCTCCACAGTGCACAATTAACAGGTCAGGTTTTGGCAAATGCATAAAGGTTTTCACCAATGGTATCAATTGGTGACATTTTAATCCTCTGTGGCCAAACCACTTAATTTCCACATCTTGTAGATTGAGGTTAGGTAAATTCCTGTTCTCAGCATACCTCTGAGCCCAATAGATGTAACTAAGTCCAACAATCCAGACAGAAAACATGGTGAGAGAAGCTTCTCCTGCAGTCAGATGAAGTGTGGCAATGAAATGGCAGTTGAAAAAATAAGAGTTTAAAATGAAAAAAACTGTGGAGTTTCTGTGTTAATGAAGCAGTAACGAGTGATTGGTGGATTTTGATTGCTGAAAACAGAAAGTTAGGGTGCATGGATGAGTTGTTTGAAAGATGTATTTTGAGTGGTCAAGAAAAAATCATTAAATGAAAGAATGCACTGGATATGAGGTGCACTGAGAGTTCAGAGTTCCATTGCAACATTGTTGTGTGAACTTGCAAACACCAGAGGTCTTCCAAGAGGTGGTTGCCATGCAGAAAAGGCATGAAATGGCAGAGGGGGGAAGGGTTTTGATTTGAAAAAAGTGAGGGAAGAGTTTTGATTGGGTGACATGAGAGATATGTGTGAAGAATTACAGCATTTCTGTGCTTTTGATAGCTGCAGACTCTGGAGTGCATACCTTTTGCTCTGCTGAAGACAAATTGGTGTGTTTCTGAGACTGTTTTGAAACTCAAAGTATTTGCTAAGGTGAGAAAAGATTTCTTTAATTTAGATAGAGAATAGTGTGCTTTAAGGAGAAAATTATGAAGAAAGTTGTGTTCTTCAAATGTTGCTTTGTCTCAAGTGTTTTACAAATAGATTTTGTTTCTTTGAGAACATGTAATTGGAGAAAATGTGAAGTATTAGTACTGACAGGGTGTTATTGTGCATAGGAGCTGTGGAGTCTTTTCAAATTATGATTTGAAAATCGTTTTTGAGGAAAATGAATGGTTATAATATTTATGACAAGGACATAATGGTGTATGCTTCATTATAAGGCAATTGAGTGTCTCTGATGTTATTTTTCCCATTTTAATGTAAGACCTTTCTCTGTGGAGCATATTGCTTGTAAATATGCTCCCACCTGTGCATGGCAAATTTAGATTTTGAATGATTGTGTTACATAGCTATGTTAAAAGTGACCCAACCATGCTGCAAAGGCAATCAAAAAACGCTTTTATGTGTCTTAAGGACATTTTAAGTCATTTCCCTATGTGCAGTGTTTTCAAATTATGATTTGAAAATCGTTTTTGGGGAAAAGGAATGGTTTGTAAATTTATGACAAGGATATAATGGTGTATGCTTCTTTATAAGGCACTTCAGTGTCTCTGATGTCATTTTTCCCATATTACATTAAAAGACCTTTCCCCGTGGGGCACATTCCTTGTAAATATGCTCCCACCTGTGCATGGCAAATTTAGATTTTGAATGTTTGTGTTACATAGCTATGTTAAAAGTGACCCAACCATGCTGGAAAGGCAATCAAAAAACGCTTTCATGTGTCTTAAGGACATTTTAAGTCATTTCCCTATGTGCAGTGTTTTCAAATTATGATTTGAAAATCGTTTTTGGGGAAAAGGAATGGTTTGTAAATTTATGACAAGGATATAATGGTGTATGCTTCTTTATAAGGCATTTCAGTGTCTCTGATGTCATTTTTCCCATATTACATTAAAAGACTTTTCCCCGTGGGGCACATTCCTTGTAAATATGGTCCCACCTGTGCATGGTAAATTTAGATTTTGACTGTTTGAGTTACATAGCCATGTTAAAAGTGACCCAAAAACTTGCAAAGGCTTTAAAAAAACACTTTCATGTGTCTTAAGGACATTTTAAGTCATTTCCCCCCGGGTGCAGTGTTTTCAAATTATGACTTGAAAATCGTTTTTGACGTAAAGGAATGTTGTTAAAATGTATGTGCGCCATATGCCCCCAAATTTCTTTTTCAGGGGTGCAGCAGGGTGTTCTTGAGACACCCCTGCACCTTTGGAAAAATTCCTAATTTGCGATGAGCTAATTGCTAATCGCAAATTGCACCTTCATTCCTATGGGCCTCCTGGCCCATGGAAATGAATGGGTAATTTGCAATTAGCAATTTGCTCATTGCAAATTAGGAATGGTAAAGAATCGCTATTTATTCCTTAAAATTTGCTATTTTGGAAATGCAAAATAGTTTGATGATACATATGGCGGTTCATCTCTAACAAGATAAGAAGCTTAGGGATACATTTATGATGACTGGCGCAATGAAGTGGACATCACTTACTTCATTGGTAGAGCTTTACATGTATTATCTCCTCTGTATTCTTCGTCAAGCGTAACTTTCATCTGCAATCCTGAGTAGGCCTCACCTTAAACAAACCTCTGGATAGGGCACACCTTATCGTCATCCTGAATTAATCATTTAAAATGCTAGGGACAGATTTTTGATAGGTGTATGCCTCTTTTGCGCCACTGTGCGTCACTTTTGTGATGCAGCGGCGGTGCAAAAGATTTGCTATGAGGCGACAAAATTACAAAGTGATGCATTTAGGCAGATGTGTCATGGTGTAAAAAACACCGTGCCACATGAAACTGATGCAGCAGTGATGCAAAAGATGCACCATGTTGCAAGACAGGCCTCACTTGGGGCCATATGTATGAAGCTAATTAGCATTTGCAAAGGTCGAAGTTCTGTGAATTTTGGCCTTTGCGAATGCTAATTAGACAAATGGTATGTATCAAACAAGTTTGATGCAAAATAAGGAATAGCAAAATTTGCTATTCTTTATTTTGCGATTGCACTGAAGGATTTGCAAATTTTGTGATTTCTTAAATGCAATGTATCAAACAAAAAATATGCAAAAAATGCCATTAAGGATTTGCAAATTACCACCAACATCTAGTTGGTGGTATTTTGCGAATTCTTTTCAAAAAGCTTTTTTTCCAAAAAACAAAAGGTGCCATATGACGCCCATACATGCCCTTAGGGCATGTATGTGCGCCATATGCCCCCAAATTTCTTTTTCAGGGGGTGCAGCAGGGTGTTCTTGAGACACCCATGCACCCTTGGAAAAATTCCTAATTTGCGATGAGCTAATTGCTAATCGCAAATTGCACCTTCATTCCTATGGGCCTCCTGGCCCATGGAAATGAATGAGTAATTTGCAATTAGCAATTTGCTCATTGCAAATTAGGAATGGTAAAGAATCGTTATTTATTCCTTAAAATTCGCTATTTAGGAAATGCAAAATAGTTTGATGATACATATGGCAGTTCATCTCTAACAAGATAAGAAGCATAGGGATAGATGTATGATGACTGGCACAATGAAGTGGACATTACTTACTTCATTGGTAGGCCTTTACATGTATTATCTCCTCTGTATTGTTCATCAAGTGTAGCTTTGATCTGAAATCCTGAGTAGGCCTCACCTTAAACAAACCTCTGGATAGGCCACACCTTATCGTCATCCTGAATTAATCATTTAAAATGCTAGGGACAGATTTATGATAGGTGTATGCCTCTTTTGCGACACTGTGCGTCACTTTTCTGATGCAGCGGCGGTGCAAAAGATTTCCTATGAGGCGACAAAATTACAAATTGATGCATTTAGGCAGATGTGTCATGGTGTAAAAAAAACGTGCCACATGAAACCGATGCAGCAGTGATGCAAAAGATGCACCATGTTGCAAGACAGGCCTCACTTGGGGCTATATGTATCAAGCTAATTAGCATTCGCAAAGGCCTAAATTCTGCGAATTTCAGCCTTTGCGAATGCTAATTAGACAAATGGTATGTATCAAACAAGTTTGATGCAAAATAAGGAATAGCAAAATTTGCTATTCCTTATTTTGCGATTGCACTGAAGGATTTGCAAATTTTGCGATTCTTTAAATGCAATGTATCAAACAAAAAATATGCAAAAAATGCCATTAAGGATTTGCAAATTACCACCAACTTCTAGTTGGTGTTAATTTGCGAATTCTTTTCAAAAAGCTTTTTTTCCAAAAAACAAAAGGTGCCATATGACGCCCATACATGCCCTTAGGGCATGTATGTGCGCCATATGCCCCCAAATTTCTTTTTGAGGGGTGCAGCAGGGTGTTCTTGAGACACCCCTGCACCCTTGGAAAAATTCCTAATTTGCGATGAGCTAATTGCTAATCGCAAATTGCACCTTCATTCCTATGGGCCTCCTGGCCCATGGAAATGAATGGGTAATTTGCAATTAGCAATTTGCTCATTGCAAATTAGTAATGGTAAAGAATCGCTATTTATTCCTTAAAATTCGCTATTTAGGAAATGCAAAATAGTTTGATGATACATATGGCGGTTCATCTGTAACAAGATAAGAAGCTTAGGGATACATTTATGATGACTGGCGCAATGAAGTGGACATTACTTACTTCATTGGTAGGCCTTTACATGTATTATCTCCTCTGTATTCTTCATCAAGCGTAACTTTAATCTGCAATCCTGAGTAGGCCTCACCTTAAACAAACCTCTGGATAGGCCACACCTTATCGTCATCCTGAATTAATCATTTAAAATGCTAGGGACAGATTTATGATAGGTGTATGCCTCTTTTGCGCCACTGTGCGTCACTTTTGTGATGCAGCGGTGGTGCAAAAGATTTGCTATGAGGCGACAAAATTACAAATTGATGCATTTAGGCAGATGTGTCATGGTGTAAAAAAAACGTGCCACATGAAACCGATGCAGCAGTGATGCAAAAGATGCACCATGTTGCAAGACAGGCCTCACTTGGGCCCATAGGTATCAAGCTAATTACCATTCGGAAAGGTCAAAATTCTGCGAATTTCGGCCTTTGCGAATGCTAATTAGACAAATGGTATGTATCAAACAAGTTTGATGCAAAATAAGGAATAGCAAAATTTGCTATTACTTATTTTGCGAATGCACTGAAGGATTTGCAAATTTTGCGATTCCTTAAATGCAATGTATCAAACAAAAAATATGCAAAAAATGCCATTAAGGATTTGCAAACTACCACCAACTTCTAGTTGGTGGTAATTTGCGAATTCTTTTCAAAAAGCTTTTTTTCCAAAAAACAAAAGGTGCCATATGACGCCCATACATGCCCTTAGGGCATGTATGTGCGCCATATGCCCCCAAATTTCTTTTTCAGGGGTGCAGCAGGGTGTTCTTGAGACACCCCTGCACCTTTGGAAAAATTCCTAATTTGTGATGAGCTAATTGCTAATTGCAAATTGCACCTTCATTCCTATGGGCCTCCTGGCCCATGGAAATGAATGGGTAATTTGCAATTAGCAATTTGCTCATCGCAAATTAGGAATGGTAAAGAATCGCTATTTATCCCTTAAAATTCGCTATTTAGGAAATGCAAAATAGTTTGATGATACATATGGCGGTTCATCTGTAACAAGATAAGAAGCTTAGGGATAGATTTATGATGACTGGCGCATCACCAGGGATGTGCCAGTCATCCTGCGCCACTGTTCCGCCACCCATGGTGTGCTGCATTTACAATGCGGCGCAGCATGGGCAAAAATGGCACAGATGCGTGACGCATCTGTGCCGTAAAGGTGGCGCATTGCTGGAGTTGTATCGCAAGTGCGATGCAGCTCCAGCAAGGCTCAGGGGTGCCCCATCTCCACAATGTTGTGTCAAGACCTATGCCTGCTTAAAGCAGGCGCAGGGTTTTGACGCAGCTTTTTCCTATCTGATTGTAAATGCGGCACACCATGGGTGGCAGAGCAGTGGTGCACGTTAACTGGTGCATGCCTGGGGATGTGCCATTTAACATAAATCTGCCCCTTTACATTTAAGTATGTGCAGGGGACACACAGTCGGTGAGGCTTATCCAAGGTTAAGAAGAGATGAGACCTGTTCACTGAAAAATTAGACATAGGCTTCACCTGCTCAGCATCGCTGGACATGGCTAAATAATAGCTGCAAAATGTTACTCTTGTTAAACAATTTTACTATTATAATCTCTGAGATTTGACTCTTACTCTGCAACATCTCATTGTTGTTATCTTTCTTTAAAGATAAAGACAACATCAACATGAGCGACAATCAGCAATCAGTTGATTTCGACCTCATCATTGAACTCGTAATTGAAACATCAGTGGATGTTGATCCCTTGGATGATTTAAATCCTGAGGATGAAGAAGAACGTGATGAGGATGCAGATTTGTCCGAATTATATGACATAGGGTGGGAAGCTGACCTGCTTGAGCCTATGGAACTATAAACATTTATTTTTAAAATTTACAATAAATGAAAAGTAAAAATGTAAACTGTTTAATTTTAAATTAAACACACCTTCAAAAACAGGTTATGTGTAGTGTCTTCAATAAAATATTAAAATATGCTCATAAAATTAGATCAGATTCACATATAAAACAGGACAGGTAAATGAAGAAGAATTCCATTTCTTTTCTGCTATTTCTATATTCTAAATTTGCCAAAGCACTAAAAAAAATTATATGTAAAAATGTTAAGTAGTGTGTTAAGTTTTTGTTGACTGTTATTGATTTACTGTTTGGTAATAGTGGTTAATAACATTTTTTATTATATTTTACCACAGATTCAACTGCAGATAATTTCAAATTTTGAGAATGCCAACTAAGGAGAGAATGAGAAAGGCTACAAAACGTCAAAGACAGCAGGTCCATCATTTACAGCAGCAGTCCTCTACAAAAAAAAATCGTCAAGTCACCAAGAAAGCACCGGGTAAGAGTACAAAAACATTCATAAGAAATATTTGTAGTAAAAAAAATATTACTACAGAAAATGTTTCAGTCCAGAAAAAGAGAAGCAATTCAAACGGAAAGGAAAGGCCAATCAAAAATGTTACTGCTAGAGCAAGAGATAACTCTGTGCATGATAGTAGAAGGAAACAACAGTTTAGGGACATTCGTAAACGAATGTTCCGCAACAGGATAATTGGCAATTTGTTAAAAAATATTAAGAAAGGTCACCAGAAAGTGCTTTTTTATAAGAGAAAAAAAAAAGTTGAGAAAGTTATTGATCAGGCATTTGAAATTAAACGTAAGTTATTTATTTTGATAATCAATAGAATTAGGAAGCTAAACAAGGCAATTTATGATTTCAAAAGAAATAGTAGATGGAAGAGAATAGTTAATCGTAGTAATTTTTGTGAAGTTTTTTCTGGAGAATGGATGCATAGTTCAAGCTGTGAGGCATTTTTTAATGAGGAGAGTTATTTCCAGGATAATGATTTGGTGCATGCAGTTGACACCAGTGGTCGTGCTTATGAAGTGAAAGATGGTTGTCCAGTTGAAAAAGAAAAACTTGTGACAACAGAGGCAGAAGAGGTGTTAGGTAATGAGGTTTTAGGAAGACGTGCTAAGGGTCCTGTGTACACCTGGAAGTGTAGTAGTATTTGCAGTGTGCGACAGGATTCCATCAATTTGCTTTGTGATTTTGTACGGTCATTTAATAAGAAAAGTTTGAAGCAGAAAATGAGGTTGTTGCAAGAATTAGATCCTTGCAGAGTGAGAGAAGTGACAGGTTTGCATGGTCATTCACTGGCTTGTCTTTCCAGGAGAGTATGCCAGAGTGTTTTTCATCATTTCAGGATGCTAGCAGTGCATCATAATAAAGTGAGGAAATTAGTTAGAATGTTGTATTATGCTAAGAGTCCAGCAATTATGCTTAAACAATTATGCGCTGCTCTTTTGCATGGTTCTCAAATAGATGTGAAGAATATATGTGAAGAAATTGAGTTTTGTTACTTTGGAAGTAAAGAGGAGAATGTTGAAATTGACCAAGAAGAAGCGGGTAATGTGGAAGATAGTGTACAGGTTTCCAGTACAGATAATTTCCAGAGGGAAATTGCGACGTTTCAGGTCAAATCAAGTGAGAGGCCAAATTTCACTTGTGTGTGTTGTCGACGCACTTATTATAAGAATCAGACTAAGTTAGTGGATTTATATGCAAAAAGTGAAAGGGAAAATAATAGTGAATGGAAGGATTTCACAACATACTTGATGGTAGAAAATTGTTTTGATTTGGGATTGGATCAACGTGTGTGTACTTATTGTTGTTGCAAATTAAATCAAAACCAGATGCCTGCTAGAGCAGTTCATAATAATCTGGAATTGGTTGAGATTCCTTCTGAATTGAAGGATTTAAATACTTATGAATCTATTTTGATTAAAAGTATCCATCCCTTTCAGGCTATTGTAAGAATGGAGCCAAAGACAGGGAAATTGCCTCCATCAGATTTACAGAGAGGATTAAAGGGAAGAGTTGTTTATTTGCCTCTAGATTTGAAGAAAAACATTAACACAATTGGAGTAGAAAAAGTGGAAGAGGAACCTCTGGTTATCTTAGTTAATGGGGTTCCGACAAAGAATAAGAAAATATGGCAAGATTTAGTGGATGTTAGGAAAGTTAAAAAGGCAACATTGTATTTGAAAAAAAATAATAAATACTATAAGAATGTATATGTTGCAGAAGAGGAAGTAAGTGAGGAAGAGGATAGCGATTTGTGTGCTGGTCAAATTGAGAAAGTAGAACCCTCTACTAGTGAAGAAATATATGAACATTATAGTGTTCATCCTTTGCATTCCAAGGAAGTCATGGGGAATGCTATTGAGTTGTTTCAAATGAAACAAGCCAAAGGGAGTCCCATTAGTGTTTGGGAGGAAAGTTTGGAAGCTCGGTGTTTCCCACAGCTTTTTCCAACAGGTCAGGGAGGAAGATATGATGAGCGACCTCATCAAATTCCTGCTTCTGAATACTGGACTTTGCGATTGTATGCAGGAGATGCTAGGTTTCGACAATGCATTCCCTATTTGTTTCATCTCCTGTTTGAAAGCGATCTGTCTGGACTGTCATATGCAGTGAACCACATCTTGAAAAGTGGTATACACATGCAAAACATCTCGGCAAGTGACTTTATGGATAAAGTCAATGTCCAAGACAGTATTTTGGATTCTCACCTGATTAATCTCATGGCGTGTCAGCGTGGTACTAATAAGTACTGGTACCGTCGTCATGGTGATTTAAAATGTATGCTGAGGAACTTAGGAACTCCCACATGGTTCCTCACTCTGAGCTGTGCCGGGTATGGCTGGGAAGACTTACTTGAATTTCTACGAGAGGCAAATGCTAACGTAGAAAACATCGAATTCAAGACACCCGGAGAACTGTGCTCTTTGGATCCAGTCAATGTATGTAGGTACTTCAATCATAGATTTGAAGCTATGATGTCTTTCATCATGAATAAGAAGAATCCACCTCTTGGAGAGGTGTTGGATTTCTTCTGGAGAAAGGAGTACCAAGCAAGAGGTGCTCCTCATATACATATGTTGCTGTGGATCAAGGATGCACCTAAATTTGGAACGGATCCAGAAGACTCAGTGATGAGTTTTATACAAGAGTATTCTACGTGTGCTGTTCCAAACGCAAAGGAGAAGAAAAGCCTAAGAGAAAAAGTTCTGCGTTTCCAAAGCCATCGATGTGGAAAGTACTGTCGTCGTAAATTCCGAAACAAGGACAAGTTCTACACCAAATGTCGTTTCGGCTTTCCACGACCGGTGATTTCTAAAGGAAGAGTAAACAGTTTGATGTCTTCGCTGCGACATAATGTGATGAAGAAATCACCTAAAAACACATACAATTTGAAGAGGAACGAAGAGTCCAAGTACATCAACGACTACAACCCGGTGATTTTGTCCATGTGGAATGCTAACATGGATATACAGTTTGTGGCTGATAACTGTATGGCTGTGGCTCGGTATGTGACGTCTTACATCACCAAAAAAGAGAAGACAGAATTGAAGGATATGTGGGAGGACATTTCCCATGAAAAGAGCCTCAGCAAGAAGTTGTACAGTTTCAGTCTGAAGATGTTGTCGCATCGAGAAATTGGAGCGTACGAATGTTCTGACCGGTTGTCTTCAGCAAGTCTCTATGCCAAGTCCAGGAGTATCATTTGGGCGAGTCTTGGTCTTGCTGCAACGCGTAATCGAGTTCTCAAACCTGTGCGGGAAATTGAGTATTTGGCGGAAAAGGAGCCAAACAGTACCGACATTTTGAAGACCAACATGTTGGATACATATTATCCAAATCGAAGCATTCACCTCGAGAATGTTTGTTTATATGAGGTTCTTCAAAATTACATATTCAAGAGGAACATCAAAGAAGATACTGAGAAAGGAGTGTATGCTGTAATAGGAAGTGAGGGATGTCTGGTCAAGCAAAGAAAATGCCACTTGGTAAACCATTGAAAATTGAGTGGCGAATCTCCTGAAAAAAAGGAGTTTTTCTATTTAGCACTTTTGCAACTTTTCAAGCCTTGGTGTGCAGAAGAGGAACTGCTTGGAGATTTGCTCTGTTACGAAGACTCTTTCAATGCCGCCAAGGAGACCATAGAATGTCCTGCTTTTCCCAAATATGTAGAAATGTTGAATGCGGAAATTGAGCAGGAAGCAATGATTGCAGCCGAGATTGCCAGAGACAGTTCTCTGGACAGTCAGAGTTCTGCTTCATTGAGTCAGGATCCACTAGGAGGACCTGTTATCGAAAATGAAGCTGCCACTGCTATGAATGAAGTGGAAAGAGCCATGGCACATGCTCAGGAGGATGCGGTTAACTTAGAAGAGTTGGAAAGACAACTCAACGTTGAGCAGAGGAAAATATATGACGAAGTTACCATGCAAATTGATCATGGATTAAGTCATGACAAGAAAGAGTGCTCATGTACGTCGTTGAAGCCTGTCCGACTGTACGTGAGTGGAGAAGCGGGAACTGGAAAAAGTTTCCTTATTAAAGTAATTTCATGTTATTTGCAGGAAAGGACAGAGTCATCGCTGTCTTGTGTTGTCACCGCTCCAACTGGACTGGCAGCACATAACATTAAAGGGATTACTTTACATCGTTTACTGATGCTGCCAGTGGAGCATGACAACAAATTACAATATCACAAGCTATCTGGAGATGCTTGTTTTGAAGTTTCAAGAATCTTGAGGAAAATGAAACTTCTTATCATTGACGAAGTAAGCATGGTTTCCAATGTCATGCTTGCCTTTGTGCATTTGAGAATGCAAGAAGTTCTCAAAACAGAGTATGATGTGTTATTTGGTGGCAAACACATCATTGTTTTCGGAGATCTTCTGCAGCTGACACCAGTGAAAGGGCAACCTGTGTTCAAAATGCTCACGCATGAAGATACCAGGAAGTGCCTAGGCAGCATTGGCAACGTCAATATATGGTTAAACTTCAATTATGCTGAACTGCATGAAAATATGCGTCAGGCGAAGGATGAAGTTTACAAGACTATTCTACAAGATGTTAGAATTGGAAAAGTGACCGAGCATGGGAAAGAAGCTTTACATGCACGATTACTGTCAAATTTATATCCAGAACAAGATGTTGTGCCTGAGAATATTTTTCAGAAAATTACTGAGAAGAAATCTGGAATATGTTTGATGCCAACTCTTGCAGAATGTGCCAAATTCAACAACAAAATGTTGCATTTAGAAAAGCAAGAGATTGTGAAACTGGAAGCTATTGACAGAGTAGAGCATATGGGATCAACAATTATTTTGTCTGAGAATCTGAAAACAAAATTGGATTCATTAGAGAAGAGTATATCTAAAACTGCAGGTTTTGAAAAGACTCTGAATGTGTGCTTGAACTGCCGTATAATTTTAAGAAGGAATTTACATGTTGAAAGAGGTCTGGTAAATGGATCAATGGGTAATGTTGTTGATTTTGTGAAATACAGAAATAGAGATGTAATTGAATTTTTAAAAATTAAATTTGATGGCATTGAGGAAGTACAGCTAATTGGTCGTTGTTCTGCTAGATTTTTGCTTGTAAAAGACTTATATGTTCGCCGTAAGCAGTTTCCTGTTTGCTTGGCATATGCGGTGACAATCCATAAATCGCAAGGTTTAAGTGTAGACAGTGCATTGGTGAATATTGGCAGTTCTGTGTTCAAGGAGGGTATGGCATATGTGGCATTGTCACGAGTTAGAACTTTATCGGGATTGTACTTGATTGAGTGTGATGTCACAAACATTTGTGCGGATCTAGATTGTGTTAAGGAATACAATAGGTTAAGAAGAGAGTATGCGCCACATTTGCCTCAATATCCTTTGTTTGAGAAACGTGTGGTAGGCCGGAAACGAAGAAATGTGACCAATACTAGGGAGGTTGTAGCAAAAAGACGAAAAGTCGATGAACCTGAAATTATAAGCAGAAACAAAAAGGATTCTGTTGAAGATGTTGTTGGTTTTCAATTTGAAAACAGTTCTGGTGTCAACTGCTATGCTAATGTAGTGGTTAATGTTTTGTTTTCTCTAGAAAATGTAAAAGAAGAGATTGTGGTCAATTCTGATCAAAGATTTTGCAGTTTGTTAAATTCTGTCTTAGAAAAATGTAGCACTGATAGAACAAACATAGAAAGTGTGTCTGAAATTCGAAATCTGTTAGACAGATGTTCAGGCCAAACACAATTCTCTCAAAATATTCAGCAAGATTGTCAGGAGTTTTTAATGTATATGCTTGATGTATTGCATGCTGAAGGTGTAGATGTAGATCAGCTGTTTGGGCTTTCTTATCAATGGCAGCATGACTGCGAGAACTGTATGGTATCAAGTACTACTAGTGTAGACTCAGAAAGATTTATATATTTAACTTTGCCAGACAGTAAATCACTCTCCTTTAATAAGCTAGTAAAAGCAGCTGATCACAACATGGAGTGTAGCCAATGTAAATCTGAAATGATGTCCACATTATTTATACAAACATATGGCCAGTATGTCATTTTAATGTTCCAACGATGTAGGCCTGATGGAACAAAATTGACAACTTTAATTAAAAATGTTGTGGCTTCGCAGTTGTCAATATCAGGAAGGACTTTTGTAACTGCAGCAATTATATATCATGACGGTCCTTCAATAACATCAGGACATTACACAGCTTATTTAAAGTCTAGAAATGGCTGGTCATTCTGCAATGATTCTGTTTTAATTTTCAAAAAAAAATTTGCCTTATGACCTTAAAAACTCTTACCTGGTGTTTTTAAAACCAAAATTTTAGGGAAAGAATCTCGGGATGTGCTCTGAGGAATTTCAAGAAGTTCTAATGGCTCCTACACGATTTGGCCTTGAGGATAAGTGTAGTTCAGAGACATAACTTCTAACCATAAGACTGGACGTCATGGAGAAATAAGTGCACTTTGAATGAGTTCAGAAAAACTATTTCTTTTTATAAGCTAATTGAAGCAGCCAATCAAAACATAGAGTAGAGGGAATGTAAGTCTGCAATGCTGTCTACTGTTTTACATTGCTTTGTGATTAAAAGTGATGTAGAGAATTAAATAATTGTAGTAGTCATAGAGGTAGTGTAAGTCTGCTTCATAGTAAGCAGTATCAGTGTCATAGGAAATGTAGAACATGACTGAGGAAGAAGGGTAAGATATTACTAGTCCAGGATTGTGAAAATGATCTTCAACATTTTAATTCTGAAAGTTGCGGAAATGCCAAATGACGGGATTGGCTTACAAGAAATCCAAGAGTTATAAATGGCTCTGACAAGATTTGGCCTTGTGGAAACTTGTGGTAGAGAGCAAGAAGTCATTTATTGTATGTAACATGTTTTTCAAAACGATGGAGGTTTTCTTTCAGAAAGTGGCGGGCTGAAAGTAATAACAGCACAACAGAGTGTAAGCTGTTCATAGGACATCCTTTGACGTCATGGAAAGTAAGTTAACTTTAAGGAGTTCTGAATTCTGATTTGTTATGTTGTATGGGTTTTTTAAACACAATCATTTTGATTGTGTTTTTTTTTCCCCGCTGTTATATGATGAATACCTTCAAGTCACTGTTTTTAGTGAAATTTGATACATTCTGAGAACAGCAAAAATAAACCATTTAACATGTATAATTAATTCTGTACTGTTTCCATTTATGATGTACATTTAGAACTGTGTAGGAGGCATGGAGAAGGAGAGGCTTCTGTAAGTGTCAAAGTTCTTGCATACAGTGCTCATATTCTACGTAGTCTTTCATATGATAGACTACATTTCCACAATGAGATACCTAAGCAAAGGAAACACAGGTCATATGATTGTGGAATGAGCAAAAATATTTGCATGTTTTTCAATTATATTACCTGTGTTTCCTAACATTACACACCACATTGTGTAGATGAGGTTTAGGCCTGTTCCTGGAGACAGAGGAGGTCTGACATTTGTTCAAGAGTGCAGTGGACATTACTCACTTCGTTGGTAGGCCTCCACATGTATTATGTCCTCTGTTCTCTTCAAACAACTCGAAATTTCATTTGGAACCCTGAGTAGGTCTCACCTCAAACAAACCTCTGGATAGGACACATCTTATTGGCATCCTGAAGCAATCATTTAAAATGTTAGTGTCTTGCGACACTTTTCTGAGACAACAGCAGTGCAAAAGATGCACCATGTTTTAAGATAGGCCTCACTTCATCTGCATCAAGATACTGTTAGTTTAAAATGTATATCTTTAGGACTGTGTAGGGGGCCTGGAGAAGCAGAAGCTTCTGTCAGTGTCAAAGTTGTTGAAAAACTGTTTGTCCTTCAATCTTTCCCCTTGTCTTTTGTAATTTTTAAATACATGTTTTAATATTTTTCAAATGTCTGTTCTGTCTTTCACAGATTGAAAGTATAAAAACAAAAAGTGAGTAATTTAACGAAAATTATAAGGTAAATGTTTTGTATTCTTTTCGTTATATTTCTATCACATTCACCTACTATTAGTTCCAAAGCTTTATTTCTTTAACCCTCAGTTTCCTGCCTTTGCTATTTTCCTCATTCCTTTCTCTTTTACCTACTTACTCAACTCCTTCCACTCCTTTTCTCAGTCCCTCTCTTCTCATAGTTCCTCACTCTTGTTCACTCACTCCGTCTCTATTACTCTTAGTGTCTTTGACTGATCACTTTTTCACTACTTGTTCATAATGCTTTCTCTGTGTAGTTGAAGCACACTAAGGGGCATATTATGAACACAGCCAATAAAAATATTGCTGTTTTTATTGGCAGAAAACTGGTGCAAAAGTGGTTTTAGCGGCAGTTTTCTGCCGCAAAAGCGGCTTTGGTGACATATTTCTGCCGATAAAAGCTGCAAAACTTTTATTGCCTATGTTGATGATATGGCTCAATGTTATTTACATTTCTTTGCTGTTTCAATTAATCTTTTTCTGTTATTTTTTGTTTTCTGTTTTCTATTTTTTCTCTCTGTTATTCCCCATGTTTTAATCTTATTTTGAACATTCACTCACATTCTCCAAGAAACTCTTCTTTGTTATTGTTCTACTCTCTTTTTTTTCTTTCACTTCCTTATCTATTTTGTTTTCCACAATTATACCCTCTTCCGTCTTTTCTTCGGTAAATATATCTATTAAACAGTATCTCTGGTTTACTCCCTATAGCTGTCTTTCTTTTAACATCACTCTCTGTTTACTTTCCTTATACTTACTCTTCTTTTTTTTTTTTTTTTTTTTTTTGGGTTCGCGAACCGGGAAGCGAACTGGGAGCGAACTAAAATAAATAGAGCTTGCTAGAGTGCTAAACATTCTAGCAATTTTTTTTGAAAGGGAAGGTAGTTCTGAAAAGAACTTTTTTTTAATGTTTTTGTTGTTTTATATTTTTTTTTTATTTTTTGAACATTTTTTGTTTTTTTTGTATTTTTTGAACAATTTTATATTTTTTTTGGTTTTTTTGGGGGGGAAACAACAAAAAACAGGCATTGAAAAGGGCTCAACAGGATCAAAAAAAAAAATTACTGTGTGGGGCGGTTAGGGCAATTATGATTGTTGTAAGCTAGGTTTATTGAATTGATACTCATGTTGCCACATGATATCAATGCACCGCAGTGCAGACAAGTAAACTTCATATGCCCAAAATGATCCTGGATGTTTGGCACGGTTTCCCGTGCCTCTGCTGCTGTCAAAGAAATCAACGAAGTTGACCTGGCCACAGGAGTTGCTGTTGGGTTCTGTTCCATGTCTCGTATTTCCGTCCGGCTGTAATTGAGTGGATGCCACCTGCTCATGTGCCTATGCATGGTATAGTTCCCATAGCTATACTTTTTATCAGTCCCTCTTGATAATTTTTCTTTGCAAATGAGGCAGGTGACATACCTCGCATTCAATTTCTTCTGGCCTGGAGGCATTGAAAAAAACTGCCAAATGAAACTGGCTTTCCTATGGGAAACCCGGGGCACCTCTTCCAAGAACTGTGGTCCTTCTCTCTCCTCTTCCTCTATTTCTTCCTCTTCCTCCTCTGTGTTGGTGATGACCTGGGGAGGTGGTCCTCTCTTCCCATGAGGAGGTGGTGGTGGTGGTGGGGGTCCACCAGCTGAAGCTACCATTGAAGCCATTGCTCTAGTATGAAATAAGGTCTTCCTCTCACAAAGATGAAAGTCAGAGTGAGGAAAGAAGGAGGGGTTTTCATCATTTGGGAAAAACAATAGTTCTAAACCAATGAAAAGTGTTATTTTTAGGTCAACTGACCTAGCCTTACATGATTATGAAACCAAAAGTTAAATGAACCAATGAAAAGTTTTATTAACAAGTCACATGACCTCTCACGCTTATGTTACGCGCTGCGGAACGCGCCCCGGATCGCTTCCGGGTCGCTGCGCTTCGCGCCTCGGTTCGCGTACCGGAGCACTTCCGGGTGCGCTAACGCAGCGCGTCATAAGACGCATTACGCGACAACGTGATACGTCGCGCTTCCGCGACGCGTCACGATGTTGATTTCTAACGCGGCAGTTGCGCTAACGGAACGTTTACCGGTTCGCAGACCGGGTCGCGGCATCAAATTGAGCTAACGGAAAGCTTCCCGGTTCGCGAACCGGGAGCGAAACAAAAAAAATATTTTAAAAAAAATGATTAATAAACATATAAAATATATTTTTGGATTTAAAGAAGAATACATTTTACAGCTATAGATATTAGCTTTTAAAAAAACAATGAAATTCACTGAAAAAACCATAGGTTATAGACCATATATAGTTAGGAATTAGCATTTACAAAACCTTGAAAATTCACTGAAAAAACCATAGGTTATAGACCATATATAGTTAGGAATTAGCATTTAAAAAACCTTATTTTACTCACACAAAACCATTGAAATTCCATATATAGTTAGTTGTACTAACTATATATCGCGCACCCGCAATCCACTGCTGATCATGTCACATATTACATCATTCATGACATGGTCAGTGACATCACTGATGACATCACTGATGACATCTCAAATGACATCACTGATGACATCACTGATGACATCTCAAATGACATCACTGATGACATCACTGATGACATCTCAAATGACATCACTGATGACATCTCAAATGACATCACTGATGACATCACTGATGACATCTCATTTGACATTACTGATCACATCACTGATGACATCATTCATGTGATAATACGATGAACCTCTTCAGACTCTAATATAACCTTAGATACAATCAGTGTAAACAGACACTCATAGACTGTCACTCATCCATGGAGTTACTCAGACACTTAGTCAGTCATACAAAGAATCAATCACACCTCCATTTCCTCAACTATACAGTTATACACACCTTACTTATTCAAACATATACTAAAACATATTTACTCACTTATACAATCCTGGATACAAGTTCACAATGATCCATACAGCCACTCACACATTCACTGGCTCTTATGCACAGTTATTTATATATGTCAACTCTCACATGTACTGTATTTTACATATGTACTTACTTTAACATGTAGCACTGAGATATCCATTCACTCACCAATACACTCATGCACACAGTCAACTGCCCATACAGCTGTTTCCACATGCACTTTTGAACCCATACATCTAGTCAATCAACTGCTCACACATCTATGCAGAGAGTCATACACCTCCCAGCCACCCACACACACACTCAGTCTCCCATACAAATGCTTGGGCAACCAATCAATAACCCATATAGTTAATCATATAGCTACTGATCAACACATGCAGCAGTTTACAGAACAACAGACATAATGATGCACAAATTAAGACAGTTTAGTCACTAACCCATGCACTCAGTGAGACACATTTAATCAGTCACTCACACAGTCAGTCATGCCCCTACTAAATCCTTCATCCAGACACTTATACATCCACTCAAGACATATTTTAACTTTACAGAAAAATACAGTCACTGGATGTTGTCATCAGTGATGTCATCAGTGATGTCATTTGAGATGTCATCAGTGATGTCATCAGTGATGTCATTTGAGATGTCATCAGTGATGTCATCAGTGATGTCATTTGAGATGTCATCAGTGATGTCATCAGTGATGTCACTGACCATGTCATGAATGATGTAATATGTGACATGATCAGCAGTGGATTGCGGGTGCGCGATATATAGTTAGTACAACTAACTATATATGGAATTTCAATGGTTTTGTGTGAGTAAAATAAGGTTTTTTAAATGCTAATTCCTAACTATATATGGTCTATAACCTATGGTTTTTTCAGTGAATATATATATATATATATATTACCTACTGGCGGTCGCCAGTAGGTAGTTATAGTTAGGATCTATTTTCCATAGGAACTTTGCAACATGCTATTCATAGTAACTTTGGCGCCGGTTGGCTAATCTTCGCTAAATTTTCAAAACTTATGGCCTGCTCCGGTCCGCTCTTATCTTGAAAGTTTTGGGGTGATTCATCAAACGGGGACCGAGAAAAAAGGGGGTCCCAAAACATGTTTTCCCCATGCAATTTCCCATAGGAAACTTTAGACACGGCTATAGATCAAACTGCTCAACGGAATTTCACCAAATTTCGCAAAGAGGTACTTCTTGGTTCAGAAAGAACCCTTTTTGTTAAATGGTGTAAATCCATTCAGTAGTTGCTGAGAAAATCAAAAGTAAAAACACATATATATCTATGGACACGCAGGATCCGCGCACCCTCCCGATCACGAGCTGTATGCCAATTGGCTGTCAACACTCCAAACCAGAAAGTGTTGGCAGCCAACTTGTGCGTCGGTAGAACTGAGCCACAAGAAATCTGTAAAAGAAATGACCAAAACGCAAAAAGGGGGACGGCAGAAACACGCTGACCCCCTAGGCCTGCTTAGGGGGTCCCAAAAATGTTTTCTATTTTTTTTAAAATCAGCAAAATCTGCGCAGGGTGCGCGGATCCAACCGTGAAAAAAAAACGAAGTGTGCGCTTCACTAATAATTAGCCCCCGGGTGGGGAAAATCCTGGGGGCAATTTATGTATAGGGATGGGTGGCCCGAAGGGGCCCCCTAGCCCTGTGGACTGCCACGCCTGGGGCTTTAAAATATATGTGCGGGGGTGTTACAGCCCCCCAGAACAGGGGACCGCCACCCCCGGGTTTTTTTGAATATATATGTGGGGGAACTCACAGCCACACCAGCCCCAGGGACCGCCACCCCCCCAGGGCTTTGAAAATCAATGGGTGGGGCTCAAAAGCCCCCAAACCCCAGGGACCGCCACCTCACGAGGCTTCTATTTAGAAAAAAATAAAAAAAACCTGTGTGGGGGGGCTTTAACCCCCTATAAGCCCCCGGGACCGCCACCTCCCCAGGGCACTAAAAAATAAAAATGGGGAGTCCATGACGGACCCCTAAGCGGGGACCAAAACCCCCGGGGCCTTGTACATGGTGGAAGGGGGGCCACGCGGCCCCCTTCCTGTAGCTCTCAATGGCCCTGGGGACCGCCACCCCCCAGGGCTGGCTCCTTCAGTGTCCCGGGGTGCCCACCCACGGGACACTGCTGTTTGCTATGGCAGGGCAGGAGCCTCGCAGCTCCCACCCTGACATAGCAAACTGATTTGGTTTTTAGAAGAGAGATCAGGTAACCTGCTCTCTCTTCAAAAAATGAAAGCCTATTCGACACTGTCACTGGCCATGTCATGAGTGATGTAATATGTGATGTCATCAGCAGTGCATTGGGGGCACGCGAGTTATAGTTAGCTGAGCTAACTATAACGGGGGAATTTCAATGGTTTTGTACGAGGGAAATGTCCAACTAACTATAACGCCCCTGAAACCTATGGTTTTTTCAGTGAATATCTAAGGTTTTTTAAATGCTAATTCCTAACTATAATGTTCCTGAAACCTATGTTTTTTTCAGTGAAAAAAAAATATATATATATATCTATATATATATATATTACCTACTGGCGGTCGCCAGTAGGTATATATAGTTAGGATTTTTTCTCTATGGGATTTTTGAAAATTCTATGTCTAATAACTTTGGCGTTTGTGGACGGAATTGGCTGAAATTTTCTGGAAAATGGAACATTTCGTTTCTGAGCAGCCCCTGGAAATTTGGGGGGGGTTCGTCAAGGGGGGGCCGAGAAAAAAGGGGGGTCCCAAAACGTGTTTTTAACATTGAGTTTTCCATAGGGCGGTTGGCCTCACTTTTAGCCCGAACGGCCGAATGGATTTCCACAAAACTTTGCAAAATTGTAGGGACTGGTAGCTCGATGTGCCTTTGCTAGGTCTCAATATATGTGCTTCAGTGGATTTTGAGAAATTAACGTTTAAAAAAAGATATATATCTGTAAGCGCGCTCTGGGCAGCGCTCCAGTTCGCGGACTTTACGCGTAACGGAACTTCGCGAAGCGAAGCTGATTGGCTCTCCGGTGTCTGTCAACATTCTAAACAGTCCGGAGCGGCCGCCATCTTGTCTCTCGGTAGGATCGAGAGACAAGAGGAGGCCAAAACAAAGGGGGAAATGACCATAAGGGGGCATAGTAGATCCTCCCTGATCCCCTAGGTTTAATGTGGAGGCTTTAAAAGGGCCCTGCGGGGCAAAAAAAATATAAAAAATGTTTTTGTTTTTTTTCCGTAGGTAGCGCCCGGTTCGCGAACCGGGAAGCGTTCTGGGCAGCGTACTATAAGGAAAAAAGAATGATAGACTTTTCAAATACTGTATGTTAATTGATTGTTGGTTTTGTTGATTATTTTTTAATTTTTTTTATTTTTTAAGCAATTATTTATTATTGTGATTGTGTTTGAAAATTTAATAACATTTCTAACATTTAACTAGTTTATGAATTACATATAAAAATGATTAAAGACTCAAACAATTTTTTAATATTACATACAATTTTATTTTTCGGATTGTTTTTCAAAATTTAATAGAACGTCTAGCATTTGACTGTCCGATATGTCCTCTTGTTGAGTGAACATAAGTTCCCACATTTGACCGTCATCATAATGAAGTAAATGATCCACAGATTCTACACATTGAACTAATTCATGGTCCCGTGATTCATCCATGAAATCTGAGTCATCATTGTCCTCAATATCTTTTTCTGTGTTGTTCTCCAGAACAATTTCGAAGGAAACATTCTGCTCACCTTCCATTTTATTGCTGTAATTTGCATAAAAAATAAATATATCAGTAGAGATAGGGCACTGTTGGGTTTAAGTTCAGACAGGTACTTGTGAGTTTATAACAGAGAAGTAATCTATGGGCACTGTATGGTTTCAGGCGTGAAGTAGTACTATTAAAAAGTGCCTGTGAAGAAGCCTAAGTAAATTCATAATTATACCACAGAAACCTAAATCAATCCATAATTATAATAAAGAAGCCTTTCTCAATGTCTAACTCTTACAGAGGGATAGTATATAACTATCTGAAAATGTTTTCAAATTTATAAAATAATATCTCACCTTCTAAAAAGAAGTTTAAGTTCTGAGTGAAAATGATCTTGCAATGTAGTTCAGGAAGTAGTAGTCAAAATGGCTGTGTTTCTCTCTCTTCCTTTATATATATGCAGGTACATAGCCAATCAAATGTCAGGTAAAAAAAGTAGAAAATGAAAGTAACATTTTAATTGGTTGTCAATTACAACACTTCAGATGTGTTTTGTGAAGTAATTTACCTCAGGGTATTTAGAGAGGTCTACAGGCTAAATGGTTAAATGGAATTTCAATCAAATTTGTGAAAATGGTAGGCATTGGTATGTAGTATGAGCTAATCTATATTTGGTGAAATTGTCTCCAGTCGCTTTTCTGTAAACTACTTTCCCACCTTTTTTGATGGTGCGCTTCCCAGGGAGCGACCCGGTACGCGAACTGGTGAGCGCCCCGGTTCGCGAACCTTAAGCGTTGCGGGAGTCCACCATTTTGTGTTTCGGTCGAATTAAGATACAAGATGGAGGGCAAATAATGTTCAGAATGGGTAGAAGGGGGCACGGTAGACTTATCTTGACCCCCTAGGTTTTCTGAGGGTGGCTGAGGAGGCCCATATGTGCGAAAAAAAAACATTTTTTAAAAAATTTAGCGAGGTTAGCTCCCGGTTCGCGTACCGGGTAGCGCCCCAGGGAGCGTACTTTGTTGAAAATTAGTGAAAAATGTTAGAGTAAAATAATAATTGTGAGTGATCAGATGTAGGGTAGCTCTGAGAAGAGCTTTTGGGTTTATGGTACATTTAGGTACTTATAAGTAGGTACCAATGCACAGTCTTAAATTCAGAATGAAAATTCTGTTGCCCTCATCTGAGAAGTGAACTCCATCTCCTCTGTAGATATCTTGCATGTAGTAACGCAAGTTATTGTTGTACAGGGAGCCCATTCCATGGTCTCTCATGTAAGCTGAAACAGATTTGTTTACATGCTTCCTCGACTTCTCAATTTGTGGACAAAATTGGTTTGACCACCTCCATTTCTGTCTTTGGCATATATTTGAATATACCAAGGCAGTCTGAGGAAAAAGTGCCATCAATTGCTCAAAGGTGTCCTTTAAAAGCATTTCCAGACCTACCCCAGTCAAAGTGCCCAAATCATTACCTCCACAGTGCACAATTAACAGGTCAGGTTTTGGCAAATGCATAAAGGTTTTCACCAATGGTATCAATTGGTGACATTTTAATCCTCTGTGGCCAAACCACTTAATTTCCACATCTTGTAAATTGAGGTTAGGTAAATTCCTGTTCTCAGCATACCTCTGAGCCCAATAGATGTAACTATGTCCAACAATCCAGACAGAAAACATGGTGAGAGAAGGTTCTCCTGCAGTCAGATGAAGTGTGGCAATGAAATGGCAGTTGAAAAAATAAGAGTTTAAAATGAAAAAAACTGTGGAGTTTCTGTGTTAATGAAGCAGTAACAGTGATTGGTGGATTTTGATTGCTGAAAACAGAAAGTTAGGGTGTATGGATGAGTTGTTTGAAAGATGTATTTTGAGTGGTCAAGAAAAAATCATTAAGTTGAAAGAATGCACTGGATATGAGGTGCACTGAGAGTTCAGAGTTCAATTACAACATTGTTGTGTGAACTTGCAAACACCAGAAGTCTTCCAAGAGGTGGATGCCATGCAGAAAAGGCATGAAATGGCAGAGGGGGGAAGGGTTTTCATTTGAAAAAAAGTGAGGGAAGAGTTTTGATTGGGTGACATGAGAGATATGTGTGAAGAATTACAGCATTTCTGTGCTTTTGATAGCTGCAGACTCTGGAGTGCATACCTTTTGCTCTGCTGAAGACAAATTGGTGTGTTTCTGAGACTGTTTTGAAACTCAAAGTATTTGCTAAGGTGAGAAAAGATTTCTTTAATTTAGATTGAGAATAGTGTGCTTTAAGGAGAAAATTATGAAGAAAGTTGTGTTCTTCAAATGTTGCTTTGTCTCAAGTGTTTTACAAATAGATTTTGTTTCTTTGAGAAAATGTAATTGGAGAAAATGTGAAGTATTAGTACTGACAGGGTGTTATTGTGCATAGGAGCTGTGGAGTCTTTTCAAATTATGATTTGAAAATCGTTTTTGAGGAAAATGAATGGTTATAATATTTATGACAAGGACATAATGGTGTATGCTTCATTATAAGGCAATTGAGTGTCTCTGATGTTATTTTTCCCATTTTAATGTAAGACCTTTCTCTGTGAAGCAAATTGCTTGTAAATATGCTCCCACCTGTGCATGGCAAATTTAGATTTTGAATGTTTGTGTTACATAGCTATGTTAAAAGTGACCCAACCATGCTGCAAAGGCAATCAAAAACGCTTTTATGTGTCTTAAGGACATTTTAAGTCATTTCCCTATGTGCAGTGTTTTCAAATTATGATTTGAAAATCGTTTTTGGGGAAAAGGAATGGTTTGTAAATTTATGACAAGGATATAATGGTGTATGCTTCTTTATAAGGCATTTCAGTGTCTCTGATGTCATTTTTCCCATATTACATTAAAAGACCTTTCCCCGTGGGGCACATTCCTTGTAAATATGCTCCCACCTGTGCATGGCAAATTTAGATTTTGAATGTTTGTGTTACATAGCTATGTTAAAAGTGACCCAACCATGCTGGAAAGGCAATCAAAAAATGCTTTCATGTGTCGTAAGGACATTTTAAGTCATTTCCCTATGTGCAGTGTTTTCAAATTATGATTTGAAAATCGTTTTTGGGGAAAAGGAATGGTTTGTAAATTTATGACAAGGATATAATGGTGTATGCTTCTTTATAAGGCATTTCAGTGTCTCTGATGTCATTTTTCCCATATTACATTAAAAGACTTTTCCCCGTGGGGCACATTCCTTGTAAATATGGTCCCACCTGCGCATGGTAAATTTAGATTTTGACTGTTTGAGTTACATAGCCATGTTAAAAGTGACCCAAAAACTTGCAAAGGCTTTAAAAAAACACTTTCATGTGTCTTAAGGACATTTTAAGTCATTTCCTCCCGGGTGCAGTGTTTTCAAATTATGACTTGAAAATCGTTTTTGACGTAAAGGAATGTTGTTAAAATTTATGTGCGCCATATGCCCCCAAATTTCTTTTTCAGGGGTGCAGCAGGGTGTTCTTGAGACACCCCTGCACCTTTGGAAAAATTCCTAATTTGCGATGAGCTAATTGCTAATCGCAAATTGCACCTTCATTCCTATGGGCCTCCTGGCCCATGGAAATGAATGGGTAATTTGCAATTAGCAATTTGCTCATTGCAAATTAGGAATGGTAAAGAATCGCTATTTATTCCTTAAAATTCGCTATTTTGGAAATGCAAAATAGTTTGATGATATATATGGCGGTTCATCTCTAACAAGATAAGAAGCTTAGGGATACATTTATGATGACTGGCGCAATGAAGTGGACATCACTTACTTCATTGGTAGAGCTTTACATGTATTATCTCCTCTGTATTCTTCGTCAAGCGTAACTTTCATCTGGAATCCTGAGTAGGCCTCACCTTAAAGAAACCTCTGGATAGGGCACACCTTATCGTCATCCTGAATTAATCATTTAAAATGCTAGGGACAGATTTATGATAGGTGTATGCCTCTTTTGGGCCACTGTGCGTCACTTTTGTGATGCAGCGGCGGTGCAAAAGATTTGCTATGAGGTGACAAAATTACAAATTGATGCATTTAGGCAGATGTGTCATGGTGTAAAAAACACTGTGCCACATGAAACTGATGCAGCAGTGATGCAAAAGATGCACCATGTTGCAAGACAGGCCTCACTTGGGGCCATATGTATGAAGCTAATTAGCATTTGCAAAGGTCGAAGTTCTGTGAATTTTGGCCTTTGCGAATGCTAATGAGACAAATGGTATGTATCAAACAAGTTTGATGCAAAATAAGGAATAGCAAAATTTGCTATTCTTTATTTTGCGATTGCACTGAAGGATTTGCAAATTTTGTGATTTCTTAAATGCAATGTATCAAACAAAAAATATGCAAAAAATGCCATTAAGGATTTGCAAATTACCACCAACTTCTAGTTGGTGGTATTTTGCGAATTCTTTTCAAAAAGCTTTTTTTCCAAAAAACAAAAGGTGTCATATGACGCCCATACATGCCCTTAGGGCATGTATGTGCGCCATATGCCCCCAAATTTCTTTTTCAGGGGGTGCAGCAGGGTGTTCTTGAGACACCCATGCACCCTTGGAAAAATTCCTAATTTGCGATGAGCTAATTGCTAATCGCAAATTGCACCTTCATTCCTATGGGCCTCCTGGCCCATGGAAATGAATGAGTAATTTGCAATTAGCAATTTGCTCATTGCAAATTAGGAATGGTAAAGAATCGCTATTTATGCCTTAAAATTCGCTATTTAGGAAATGCAAAATAGTTTGATGATACATATGGCAGTTCATCTCTAACAAGATAAGAAGCATAGGGATAGATTTATGATGACTGGCACAATGAAGTGGACATTACTTACTTCATTGGTAGGCCTTTACATGTATTATCTCCTCTGTATTGTTCATCAAGTGTAACTTTGATCTGAAATCCTGAGTAGGCCTCACCTTAAACAAACCTCTGGATAGGCCACACCTTATCGTCATCCTGAATTAATCATTTAAAATGCTAGGGACAGATTTATGATAGGTGTATGCCTCTTTTGCGACACTGTGCGTCACTTTTCTGATGCAGCGGCGGTGCAAAAGATTTCCTATGAGGCGACAAAATTACAATTTGATGCATTTAGGCAGATGTGTCATGGTGTAAAAAAACCGTGCCACATGAAACCGATGCAGCAGTGATGCAAAAGATGCACCATGTTGCAAGACAGGCCTCACTTGGGGCTATATGTATCAAGCTAATTAGCATTCGCAAAGGCCTAAATTCTGCGAATTTCAGCCTTTGCGAATGCTAATTAGACAAATGGTATGTATCAAACAAGTTTGATGCAAAATAAGGAATAGCAAAATTTGCTATTCCTTATTTTGCGATTGCACTGAAGGATTTGCAAATTTTGCGATTCTTTAAATGTAATGTATCAAACAAAAAATATGCAAAAAATGCCATTAAGGATTTGCAAATTACCACCAACTTCTAGTTGGTGTTAATTTGCGAATTCTTTTCAAAAAGCTTTTTTTCCAAAAAACAAAAGGTGCCACATGACGCCCATACATGCCCTTAGGGCATGTATGTGCGCCATATGCCCCCAAATTTCTTTTTGAGGGGTGCAGCAGGGTGTTCTTGAGACACCCCTGCACTCTTGGAAAAATTCCTAATTTGCGATGAGCTAATTGCTAATCGCAAATTGCACCTTCATTCCTATGGGCCTCCTGGCCCATGGAAATGAATGGGTAATTTGCAATTAGCAATTTGCTCATTGCAAATTAGGAATGGTAAAGAATCGCTATTTATTCCTTAAAATTCGCTATTTAGGAAATGCAAAATAGTTTGATGATACATATGGCGGTTCATCTGTAACAAGATAAGAAGCTTAGGGATACATTTATGATGACTGGCGCAATGAAGTGGACATTACTTACTTCATTGGTAGGCCTTTACATGTATTATCTCCTCTGTATTCTTCATCAAGCGTAACTTTAATCTGCAATCCTGAGTAGGCCTCACCTTAAACAAACCTCTGGATAGGCCACACCTTATCGTCATCCTGAATTAATCATTTAAAATGCTAGGGACAGATTTATGATAGGTGTATGCCTCTTTTGCGCCACTGTGCGTCACTTTTGTGATGCAGCGGTGGTGCAAAAGATTTGCTATGAGGCGACAAAATTACAAATTGATGCATTTAGGCAGATGTGTCATGGTGTAAAAAAAACGTGCCACATGAAACCGATGCAGCAGTGATGCAAAAGATGCACCATGTTGTAAGACAGGCCTCACTTGGGGCCATATGTATCAAGCTAATTACCATTCGGAAAGGTCAAAATTCTGCGAATTTCGGCCTTTGTGAATGCTAATTAGACAAATGGTATGTATCAAACAAGTTTGATGCAAAATAAGGAATAGCAAAATTTGCTATTACTTATTTTGCGAATGCACTGAAGGATTTGCAAATTTTGCGATTCCTTAAATGCAATGTATCAAACAAAAAATATGCAAAAAATGCCATTAAGGATTTGCAAACTACCACCAACTTCTAGTTGGTGGTAATTTGCGAATTCTTTTCAAAAAGCTTTTTTCCAAAAAACAAAAGGTGCCATATGACGCCCATACATGCCCTTAGGGCATGTATGTGCGCCATATGCCCCCAAATTTCTTTTTCAGGGGTGCAGCAGGGTGTTCTTGAGACACCCCTGCACCTTTGGAAAAATTCCTATTTTGTGATGAGCTAATTGCTAATCGCAAATTGCACCTTCATTCCTATGGGCCTCCTGGCCCATGGAAATGAATGGGTAATTTGCAATTAGCAATTTGCTCATCGCAAATTAGGAATGGTAAAGAATCGCTATTTATCCCTTAAAATTCGCTATTTAGGAAATGCAAAATAGTTTGATGATACATATGGCGGTTCATCTGTAACAAGATAAGAAGCTTAGGGATAGATTTATGATGACTGGCGCATCACCAGGGATTTCAGCCTTTGCGAATGCTAATTAGACAAATGGTATGTATCAAACAAGTTTGATGCAAAATAAGGAATAGCAAAATTTGCTATTCCTTATTTTGCGATTGCACTGAAGGATTTGCAAATTTTGCGAATATTTAAATGTAATGTATCAAACAAAAAATATGCAAAAAATGCCATTAAGGATTTGCAAATTACCACCAACTTCTAGTTGGTGTTAATTTGCGAATTCTTTTCAAAAAGCTTTTTTTCCAAAAAACAAAAGGTGCCACATGACGCCCATACATGCCCTTAGGGCATGTATGTGCGCCATATGCCCCCAAATTTCTTTTTGAGGGGTGCAGCAGGGTGTTCTTGAGACACTCCTGCACCCTTGGAAAAATTCCTAATTTGCGATGAGCTAATTGCTAATCGCAAATTGCACCTTCATTCCTATGGGCCTCCTGGCCCATGGAAATGAATGGGTAATTTGCAATTAGCAATTTGCTCATTGCAAATTAGGAATGGTAAAGAATCGCTATTTATTCCTTAAAATTCGCTATTTAGGAAATGCAAAATAGTTTGATGATACATATGGCGGTTCATCTGTAACAAGATAAGAAGCTTAGGGATACATTTATGATGACTGGCGCAATGAAGTGGACATTACTTACTTCATTGGTAGGCCTTTACATGTATTATCTCCTCTGTATTCTTCATCAAGCGTAACTTTAATCTGCAATCCTGAGTAGGCCTCACCTAAAACAAACCTCTGGATAGGCCACACCTTATCGTCATCCTGAATTAATCATTTAAAATGCTAGGGACAGATTTATGATAGGTGTATGCCTCTTTTGCGCCACTGTGCGTCACTTTTGTGATGCAGCGTTGGTGCAAAAGATTTGCTATGAGGCGACAAAATGACAAATTGATGCATTTAGGCAGATGTGTCATGGTGTAAAAAAAACGTGCCACATGAAACCGATGCAGCAGTGATGCAAAAGATGCACCATGTTGCAAGACAGGCCTCACTTGGGGCCATATGTATCAAGCTAATTACCATTCGGAAAGGTCAAAATTCTGCGAATTTCGGCCTTTGTGAATGCTAATTAGACAAATGGTATGTATCAAACAAGTTTGATGCAAAATAAGGAATAGCAAAATTTGCTATTACTTATTTTGCGAATGCACTGAAGGATTTGCAAATTTTGCGATTCCTTAAATGCAATGTATCAAACAAAAAATATGCAAAAAATGGCATTAAGGATTTGCAAACTACCACCAACTTCTAGTTGGTGGTAATTTGCGAATTCTTTTCAAAAAGCTTTTTTCCAAAAAACAAAAGGTGCCATATGACGCCCATACATGCCCTTAGGGCATGTATGTGCGCCATATGCCCCCAAATTTCTTTTTCAGGGGTGCAGCAGGGTGTTCTTGAGACACCCCTGCACCTTTGGAAAAATTCCTAATTTGTGATGAGCTAATTGCTAATCGCAAATTGCACCTTCATTCCTATGGGCCTCCTGGCCCATGGAAATGAATGGGTAATTTGCAATTAGCAATTTGCTCATCGCAAATTAGGAATGGTAAAGAATCGCTATTTATCCCTTTAAATTCGCTATTTAGGAAATGCAAAATAGTTTGATGATACATATGGCGGTTCATCTGTAACAAGATAAGAAGCTTAGGGATAGATTTATGATGACTGGCGCATCACCAGGGATGTGCCAGTCATCCTGCGCCACTGTTCCGCCACCCATGGTGTGCTGCATTTACAATGCGGCGCAGCATGGGGCAAAAATGGCACAGATGCGTGACGCATCTGTGCCGTAAAGGTGGCGCATTGCTGGAGTTGTATCGCAAGTGCGATGCAGCTCCAGCAAGGCTCAGGGGTGCCCCATCTCCACAATGTTGTGTCAAGACCTATGCCTGCTTAAAGCAGGCGCAGGGTTTTGACGCAGCTTTTTCCTATCTGATTGTAAATGCGGCACACCATGGGTGGCAGAGCAGTGGTGCACGTTAACTGGTGCATGCCTGGGGATGTGCCATTTAACATAAATCTGCCCCTTTACATTTAAGTATGTGCAGGGGACACAGAGTCGGTGAGGCTTATCCAAGGTTAAGAAGAGATGAGTCCTGTTCACTGGAAAATTAGACATAGGCTTCACCTGCTCAGCATCGCTGGACATGGCTAAATAATAGCTGCAAAATGTTACTCTTGTTAAACAATTTTACTATTATAATCTCTGAGATTTGTCTCTTACTCTGCAACATCTCATTGTTGTTATCTTTCTTTAAAGATAAAGACAACATCAACATGAGCGACAATCAGCAATCAGTTGATTTCGACCTCATCATTGAACTCGTAATTGAAACATCAGTGGATGTTGATTCCTTGGATGATTTAAATTCTGAGGATGAAGAAGAACGTGATGAGGATGCAGATTTGTCCGAATTATATGACATAGGGTGGGAAGCTGACCTGCTTGAGCCTATGGAACTATAAACATTTATTTTTAAAATTTACAATAAATGAAAAGTAAAAATGTAAACTGTTTAATTTTAAATTAAACACACCTTCAAAAACAGGTTATGTGTAGTGTCTTCAATAAAATATTAAAATATGCTCATAAAATTAGATCAGATTCACATATAAAACAGGACAGGTAAATGAAGAAGAATTCCATTTCTTTTCTGCTATTTCTGTATTCTAAATTTGCCAAAGCACTAAAAAATATTATATGTAAAAATGTTAAGTAGTGTGTTAAGTTTTTGTTGAATGTTATTGATTTACTGTTTGGTAATAGTGGTTAATAACATTTTTTATTATATTTTACCACAGATTCAACTGCAGATAATTTCAAATTTTGAGAATGCCAACTAAGGAGAGAATGAGAAAGGCTACAAAACGTCAAAGACAGCAGTTCCATCATTTACAGCAGCAGTCCTCTACAAAAAAAAATCGTCAAGTCACCAAGAAAGCACCGGGTAAGAGTACAAAAACATTCATAATAAATATTTGTAGTAAAAAAAATATTACTACAGAAAATGTTTCAGTCCAGAAAAAGAGAAGCAATTCAAACGGAAAGGAAAGGCCAATCAAAAATGTTACTGCTAGAGCAAGAGATAACTCTGTGCATGATAGTAGAAGGAAACAACAGTTTAGGGACATTCGTAAACGAATGTTCCGCAACAGGATAATTGGCAATATGTTAAAAAATATTAAGAAAGGTCAACAGAAAGTGCTTTTTTATAAGAGAAAAAAAAAAGTTGAGAAAGTTATTGATCAGGCATTTGAAATTAAACGTAAGTTATTTATTTTGATAATCAATAGAATTAGGAAGCTAAACAATGCTATTTATGATTTCAAAAGAAATAGTAGATGGAAGAGAATAGTTAATCATAGTAATTTTTGTGAAGTTTTTTCTGGAGAATGGATGCATAGTTCAAGCTGTGAGGCATTTTTTAATGAGGAGAGTTATTTCCAGGATAATGATTTGGTGCATGCAGTTGACACCAGTGGTCGTGCTTATGAAGTGAAAGATGGTTGTCCAGTTGAAAAAGAAAAACTTGTGACAACAGAGGCAGAAGAGGTGTTAGGTAATGAGGTTTTAGGAAGACGTGCTAAGGGTCCTGTGTACACCTGGAAGTGTAGTAGTATTTGCAGTGTGCGACAGGATTCCATCAATTTGCTTTGTGATTTTGTACGGTCATTTAATAAGAAAAGTTTGAAGCAGAAAATGAGGTTGTTGCAAGAATTAGATCCTTGCAGAGTGAGAGAAGTGACAGGTTTGCATGGTCATTCACTGGCTTGTCTTTCCAGGAGAGTATGCCAGAGTGTTTTTCATCATTTCAGGATGCTAGCAGTGCATCATAATAAAGTGAGGAAATTAGTTAGAATGTTGTATTATGCTAAGAGTCCAGCAATTATGCTTAAACAATTATGTGCTGCTCTTTTGCATGGTTCTGAAATAGATGTGAAGAATAAATGTGAAGAAATTGAGTTTTGTTACTTTGGAAGTAAAGAGGAGAATGTTGAAATTGACCAAGAAGAAGCGGGTAATGTGGAAGATAATGTACAGGTTTCCAGTACAGATAATTTCCAGAGGGAAATTGTGACGTTTCAGGTCAAATCAAGTGAGAGGCCAAATTTCACTTGTGTGTGTTGTCGACGCACTTATTATAAGAATCAGACTAAGTTAGTGGATTTATATGCAAAAAGTGAAAGGGAAAATAATAGTGAATGGAAGGATTTCACAACATACTTGATGGTAGAAAATTGTTTTGATTTGGGATTGGATCAACGTGTGTGTACTTATTGTTGTTGCAAATTAAATCAAAACCAGATGCCTGCTAGAGCAGTTCATAATAATCTGGAATTGGTTGAGATTCCTTCTGAATTGAAGGATTTAAATACTTATGAATCTATTTTGATTCAAAGTATCCATCCCTTTCAGGCTATTGTAAGAATGGAGCCAAAGACAGGGAAATTGCCTCCATCAGATTTACAGAGAGGATTAAAGGGAAGAGTTGTTTATTTGCCTCTAGATTTGAAGAAAAACATTAACACAATTGGAATAGAAAAAGTGGAAGAGGAACCTCTGGTTATCTTAGTTAATGGGGTTCCGACAAAGAATAAGAAAATATGGCAAGATTTAGTGGATGTTAGGAAAGTTAAAAAGGCAACATTGTATTTGAAAAAAAATAATAAATACTATAAGAATGTATATGTTGCAGAAGAGGAAGTAAGTGAGGAAGAGGATAGCGATTTGTGTGCTGGTCAAATTGAGAAAGTAGAACCCTGTACTAGTGAAGAAATATATGAACATTATAGTGTTCATCCTTTGCATTCCAAGGAAGTCATGGGGAATGCTATTGAGTTGTTTCAAATAAAACAAGCCAAAGGGAGTCCCATTAGTGTTTGGGAGGAAAGTTTGGAAGCTCGGTGTTTCCCACAGCTTTTTCCAACAGGTCAGGGAGGAAGATATGATGAGCGACCTCATCAAATTCCTGCTTCTGAATACCGGACTTTGCGATTGTATGCAGGAGATGCTAGGTCTCGACAATGCATTCCCTATTTGTTTCATCTCCTGTTTGAAAGCGATCTGTCTGGACTGTCATATGCAGTGAACCACATCTTGAAAAGTGGTATACACATGCAAAACATCTCGGCAAGTGACTTTATGGATAAAGTCAATGTCCAAGACAGTATTTTGGATTCTCACCTGATTAAGTAAGGGGTAGTGGCAGTACCTTTGACCCGCTGCTCGCTACAGGACCCAGTTCAGAACTCGCGCTCGCGCTCCCTGAGCCAAGCAGGTTGTGTTGATCTATTGTTGTTTTAAAATCCGTGAGATTAGACGGAAATGTAAAGTTTTTAAATTTGATAAAAAAAGATCGCATTGCCTACACTCACTCTGCCACACTTCACCATTGGGTGTAACGTTGCCATTGGAGACGCATTGCTGAACTCTGATTCGTCCTCCCCTCTGACTGCAAGAGGGAGGACACCACTTCCTGGTTCCAGCTGCTTTGCGGTTAGCGCTCTAGCAGCTGGGTCTCGAGGGGCTATTTAGGCTGAGCCTGACTTCAGCGCGAGGCGGTAAGGGGTAGTGGCAGTACCTTTGACCCGCTGCTCGCTACAGGACCCAGTTCAGAACTCGCGCTCGCGCTCCCTGAGCCAAGCAGGTTGTGTTGATCTATTGTTGTTTTAAAATCCGTGAGATTAGACGGAAATGTAAAGTTTTTAAATTTGATAAAAAAAGATCGCATTGCCTACACTCACTCTGCCACACTTCACCATTGGGTGTAACGTTGCCATTGGAGACGCATTGCTGAACTCTGATTCGTCCTCCCCTCTGACTGCAAGAGGGAGGACACCACTTCCTGGTTCCAGCTGCTTTGCGGTTAGCGCTCTAGCAGCTGGGTCTCGAGGGGCTATTTAGGCTGAGCCTGACTTCAGCGCGAGGCGGTAAGGGGTAGTGGCAGTACCTTTGACCCGCTGCTCGCTACAGGACCCAGTTCAGAACTCGCGCTCGCGCTCCCTGAGCCAAGCAGGTTGTGTTGATCTATTGTTGTTTTAAAATCCGTGAGATTAGACGGAAATGTAAAGTTTTTAAATTTGATAAAAAAAGATCGCATTGCCTACACTCACTCTGCCACACTTCACCATTGGGTGTAACGTTGCCATTGGAGACGCATTGCTGAACTCTGATTCGTCCTCCCCTCTGACTGCAAGAGGGAGGACACCACTTCCTGGTTCCAGCTGCTTTGCGGTTAGCGCTCTAGCAGCTGGGTCTCGAGGGGCTATTTAGGCTGAGCCTGACTTCAGCGCGAGGCGGTAAGGGGTAGTGGCAGTACCTTTGACCCGCTGCTCGCTACAGGACCCAGTTCAGAACTCGCGCTCGCGCTCCCTGAGCCAAGCAGGTTGTGTTGATCTATTGTTGTTTTAAAATCCGTGAGATTAGACGGAAATGTAAAGTTTTTAAATTTGATAAAAAAAGATCGCATTGCCTACACTCACTCTGCCACACTTCACCATTGGGTGTAACGTTGCCATTGGAGACGCATTGCTGAACTCTGATTCGTCCTCCCCTCTGACTGCAAGAGGGAGGACACCACTTCCTGGTTCCAGCTGCTTTGCGGTTAGCGCTCTAGCAGCTGGGTCTCGAGGGGCTATTTAGGCTGAGCCTGACTTCAGCGCGAGGCGGTAAGGGGTAGTGGCAGTACCTTTGACCCGCTGCTCGCTACAGGACCCAGTTCAGAACTCGCGCTCGCGCTCCCTGAGCCAAGCAGGTTGTGTTGATCTATTGTTGTTTTAAAATCCGTGAGATTAGACGGAAATGTAAAGTTTTTAAATTTGATAAAAAAAGATCGCATTGCCTACACTCACTCTGCCACACTTCACCATTGGGTGTAACGTTGCCATTGGAGACGCATTGCTGAACTCTGATTCGTCCTCCCCTCTGACTGCAAGAGGGAGGACACCACTTCCTGGTTCCAGCTGCTTTGCGGTTAGCGCTCTAGCAGCTGGGTCTCGAGGGGCTATTTAGCCCTCGCCCCCCTATGAGCGCGCAGCGGTCGCGCGCAGTGAAGCCGAAGAGTAGCCAAAGAGTAGCCAAAGAGTAGCCCGTCTGCGCCCGTCCGCGACAGGACGGGGCCAGGGGCCCTCCACTCTGCCTCTTCTCGGATATAATGGCCATGCTACCACCTATTCCTCCTATAAGGTACACAGTACAAGACCTTCTTTCCGTACAACCTCAGGAAAATCATACATGTACCAACAGATTATCCATCTGCCCTGAGGGACCTTTCTCTTGTATTTCCTGTGGTTTCCAAGCTACCCATACCCACATTATAAATGGGTCACCCTGTGATAATCCTCCGATCATTAAAGGGTGGAAAAGCTTCCTGTTGAATGTAAGGTCTCTCCCCAAACACCATGTACAACTCTGGGACATCCTACATAGCATTAATCCTGAGATTTGCTTTATCACCGAAACGTGGCTCAAACCCCACACTATCCCTACCATCACCTTAGGGCTACCTTTGGGATACAAAATCCTTCGACAGGATCGCATTGGAAAGGTTGGAGGTGGCATCGCTATCATTTATAAAGATACTTTGAACATCAACATTTTAGAACAGATACTTCTACCTACTATGGAAGTAATTATCTTCCACCTTAAAATTAGCTCCACAGTATACTGGAAAGGTGCACTAGTATACCGTCCACCTGGACCCAATGCTGGGTTTTCCATAGCCCTAACTGAGCTCCTAGCCCCTTACATTAAAGCTAATGAAAATTTCATCTTACTCGGTGATTTTAATTTCCACATTGATATTACAGATCGTTCCGACACAACTGCACTTTTAACCGATCTCGCTTTATTAGGTCTTCACCTCCGTAATAATGGATCCACCCACAGTGGGGGACACACCTTGGATTTAATTTTCACTTCCCTCCCAAAAATTTACTGTCATCCTCCTAAGTATATCCATTGGTCTGATCACAAATTACTAGATTTTTCTTTCCTGCACCCACTTGAACGTATTGCTTACTCTACTACCCAGTCCATTCAACGTAGACCATGGCACAAAATCACCCCTGCCAGATTCATGCAAAACTGGGAAGAACCTGCGCTTTTGAGCTCGGATGACATAGAAACATCTCTCTCTAAATTTAACTCCTCTTTGATATCAGCTATCAAAACTCTAGCTCCTCTGAAAACCATCAAACAACCAATCATGGCCAAAAGGGAAATATGGTATACCGAGGCCCTTAAAACAGAAAAACAGAAATGTAGGAAACTAGAGAAGTGTTGGAGACGAACACGTAAGGAGGAAGATAAGGAACAATACCTGGCAGCAATGAATTTATACTATAAAAATATCAAAAAGGCGAGGAAAATCAGCCTTACCTCCCAAATCACCGAGGCAGGCAATTCCACTCGAGAGCTATTTAGAGTCATAAAAACCTTCACCAATCCAGCAATGTGTGAGACCCCAGACATTTTCTCCCAGGATCTATGTAATAGTATCTCCCAGTTTTTTTAAAACAAAATTGAGGGGATATATGAGAAAATCATGCAAGTTGCAGGCCCCCCGAAGAATGTAGTCACGGAAACACCTCCGGTTACTACCTCTGGGAACACTCTACTTGTGATCCCTGAAATAACTCTACAGCAACTGAATATGCTCATTACCAACATGAAGACCGGTTCCCCTAACGACTTGCTCCCTGCTAAGTTGATCCCTTCTTTGACAGAATCCTTAGGACCATCTATCCACAAACTAATAAACCTCTCCTTTGCCGAAGGAAAACTCCCACAAACTTGGAAGGAGGCGGTTGTGAACCCTATCCGTAAAAACACCACTCTACCCTGGTCTGAGCTCTCCAACCTGCGCCCTATCTCCCTCCTCCCTTTTGTTAGCAAGCTGGCTGAGAAACACACTAATACCATCATTTCCAGCTTTATCGAGGCGACAGGGGGCCTGGACCAATCACAATCTGGGTTCAGGCCCAACCACAGCACTGAATCTGCCCTCCTCTCAGTGACTGACAAGATCAAAATGTCACAGGACAGAGGGGGCTCCATGATTTTAGTGCTGCTGGACCTGTCTGCGGCCTTTGATACTGTGTCCCATAACATCCTTCTCAGCCGCTTGCAGGGTGTGGGGATAGGAGGCTTAGCACTATCCTGGTTGGAGAGTTTCCTCTCCGGAAGATCGCAATCAATCAGCATTGGCCCCTACAGGTCCAGCTCGAGGGTGCTTACCAAAGGGGTGCCTCAGGGCTCTTGTCTCAGCCCTACATTATTCAATGTTTATGTGGCCCCCCTTGCTGAGATTGTACGAAAATACGGGTTCACACCAGTCTCCTATGCTGATGACACTCAGCTCCTCTACCCTTTCAGCTCCCTTGGCCCTAAAGTGAAGGAAAACTTTGCGGAAGGTATGAGGGCAGTGTCACATTGGATGGCAGCAAACTGCCTCCAATGCAATGTGACAAAAACGGAGATTATGCTCTTCGGCAAAGCTAATCTCTTGTGGTCTCCCGATTGGTGGCCGCTGGACCTGGGTCCAGCCCCAACATCAAAGCCACATGTCAAAAACTTAGGGGTGAAAATTGATCAAAAACTAACCCTCAAGGACCACGCGAACCACATTGCAGGATTGTGCTTTCACACCATCGGCCTCCTAAGACGAGTCTTCCCATACCTCCCTGATTCCCATAGGAAGACTCTCGTACAAGCTCTGGTCACTAGCCGCCTGGACTACTGCAACGCCCTGCTGACACTTGCTAACGCGGATGCAGTGGGACGCTTGCAGGTAGTCCAGAATACGGCGGCTAGACTGGTCATGAATGCACCACCTAGGACGCCATCCAAGCCCCTACTGGAGGAACTGCATTGGCTTCCTATACGGCAGAGAATTAGTTTTAAAATTTGTTGCACGGTACACAAAAGCCTATATGGAGATAGCCCTAAATATCTCGCACAATCACTTGAGTTGTATCAACCTTGCCGGTCACTTCGCTCCTGCAATCAAGCCCTTTTGAAACCACCAGTCACAAAAAAAGCCAGACAGGGAGACCGTGCATTCTCCTCTATTGGCCCCGCACTATGGAACAAACTCCCCACTGAGCTGAGACTAACTACCAATCACATGTCTTTCAGAAAGTCTCTAAAAACATTACTCTTTCGTGAGGCATTTCAACCGTAAATAACCCCGACCATACCTGCTAACTGTGACACTCTGGCCCTGACGAGCAAAGCGCGGAGATACCCTTACGGGATTGATTCCTGCGCGATATAAGAATTTAAATAAAAATTAATCTCATGGCGTGTCAGCGTGGTACTAATGAGTACTGGTACCGTCGTCATGGTGATTTAAAATGTATGCTGAGGAACTTAGGAACTCCCACATGGTTCCTCACTCTGAGCTGTGCCGAGTATGGCTGGGAAGACTTACTTGAATTTCTACGAGAGGCAAATGCTAACGTAGAAAACATCGAATTCAAGACACCCGGAGAACTGTGCTCTTTGGATCCAGTCAATGTATGTAGGTACTTCAATCATAGATTTGAAGCTATGATGTCTTTCATCATGAATAAGAAGAATCCACCTCTTGGAGAGGTGTTAGATTTCTTCTGGAGAAAGGAGTACCAAGCAAGAGGTGCTCCTCATATACATATGTTGCTGTGGATCAAGGATGCACCTAAATTTGGAACGGATCCAGAAGACTCAGTGATGAGTTTTATACAAGAGTATTCTACGTGTGCTGTTCCAAACGCAAAGGAGAAGAAAAGCCTAAGAGAAAAAGTTCTGCGTTTCCAAAGCCATCGATGTGGAAAGTACTGTCGTCGTAAATTCCGAAACAAGGACAAGTTCTACACCAAATGTCGTTTCGGCTTTCCACGACCGGTGATTTCTAAAGGAAGAGTAAACCGTTTGATGTCTTCGCTGCGACATAATGTGATGAAGAAATCACCTAAAAACACATACAATTTGAAGAGGAACGAAGAGTCCAAGTACATCAACGACTACAACCCGGTGATTTTGTCCATGAGGAATGCTAACATGTATATACAGTTTGTGGCTGATAACTGTATGGCTGTGGCTCGGTATGTGACGTCTTACATCACCAAAAAAGAGAAGACAGAATTGAAGGATATGTGGGAGGACATTTCCCACGAAAAGAGCCTCAGCAAGAAGTTGTACAGTTTCAGTCTGAAGATGTTGTCGCATCGAGAAATTGGAGCGTACGAATGTTCTGACCGGTTGTCTTCAGCAAGTCTCTATGCCAAGTCCAGGAGTATCATTTGGGCGAGTCTTGGTCTTGCTGCAACGCGTAATCGAGTTCTCAAACCTGTGTGGGAAATTGAGTATTTGGCGGAAAAGGAGCCAAACAGTACCGACATTTTGAAGACCAACATGTTGGATACATATTATCCAAATCGAAGCATTCACCTCGAGAATGTTTGTTTATATGAGGTTCTTCAAAATTACATATTCAAGAGGAACATCAAAGAAGATACTGAGAAAGGAGTGTATGCTGTAATAGGAAGTGAGGGATGTCTGGTCAAGCAAAGAAAATGCCACTTGGTAAACCATCGAAAATTGAGTGGCGAATCTCCTGAAAAAAAGGAGTTTTTCTATTTAGCACTTTTGCAACTTTTCAAGCCTTGGCGTGCAGAAGAGGAACTGCTTGGAGATTTTCTCTGTTACGAAGACTCTTTCAATGCCACCAAGGAGACCATAGAATGTCCTGCTTTTCCCAAATATGTAGAAATGTTGAATGCGGAAATTGAGCAGGAAGCAATGATTGCAGCCGAGATTGCCAGAGACAGTTCTCAGGACAGTCAGAGTTCTGCTTCATTGAGTCAGGATCCACTAGGAGGACCTGTTATCGAAAATTAAGCTGCCACTGCTATGAATGAAGTGGAAAGAGCCATGGCACATGCTCAGGAGGATGCGGTTAACTTAGAAGAGTTGGAAAGACAACTCAACGTTGAGCAGAGGAAAATATATGACGAAGTTACCATGCAAATTGATCATGGATTAAGTCATGACAAGAAAGAGTGCTCATGTACGTCGTTGAAGCCTGTCCGACTGTACGTGAGTGGAGAAGCGGGAACTGGAAAAAGTTTCCTTATTAAAGTAATTTCATGTTATTTGCAGGAAAGGACAGAGTCATCGCTGTCTTGTGTTGTCACCGCTCCAACTGGACTGGCAGCACATAACATTAAAGGGATTACTTTACATCGTTTACTGATGCTGCCAGTGGAGCATGCCAACAAATTACAATATCACAAGCTATCTGGAGATGCTTGTTTTGAAGTTTCAAGAATCTTGAGGAAAATGAAACTTCTTATCATTGACGAAGTAAGCATGGTTTCCAATGTCATGCTTGCCTTTGTGCATTTGAGAATGCAAGAAGTTCTCAAAACAGAGTATGATGTGTTATTTGGTGGCAAACACATCATTGTTTTCGGAGATCTTCTGCAGCTGACACCAGTGAAAGGGCAACCTGTGTTCAAAATGCTCACGCATGAAGATACCAGGAAGTGCCTAGGCAGCATTGGCAACGTCAATATATGGTTAAACTTCAATTATGCTGAACTGCATGAAAATATGCGTCAGGCGAAGGATGAAGTTTACAAGACTATTCTACAAGATGTTAGAATTGGAAAAGTGACCGAACATGGGAAAGAAGCTTTACATGCACGATTACTGTCAAATTTATATCCAGAACAAGATGTTGTGCCTGAGAATATTTTTCAGAAAATTACTGAGAAGAAATCTGGAATATGTTTGATGCCAACTCTTGCAGAATGTGCCAAATTCAACAACAAAATGTTGCATTTAGAAAAGCAAGAGATTGTGAAACTGGAAGCTATTGACAGAGTAGAGCATATGGGATCAACAATTATTTTGTCTGAGAATCTGAAAACAAAATTGGATTCATTAGAGAAGAGTATATCTAAAACTGCAGGTTTTGAAAAGACTCTGAATGTGTGCTTGAACTGCCGTATAATTTTAAGAAGGAATTTACATGTTGAAAGAGGTCTGGTAAATGGATCAATGGGTAATGTTGTTGATTTTGTGAAATACAGAAATAGAGATGGAATTGAATTTTTAAAAATTAAATTTGATGGCATTGAGGAAGTACAGCTAATTGGTCGTTGTTCTGCTAGATTTTTGCTTGTAAAAGACTTATATGTTCGCCGTAAGCAGTTTCCTGTTTGCTTGGCATATGCGGTGACAATCCATAAATCGCAAGGTTTAAGTGTAGACAGTGCATTGGTGAATATTGGCAGTTCTGTGTTCAAGGAGGGTATGGCATATGTGGCATTGTCACGAGTTAGAACTTTATCGGGATTGTACTTGATTGAGTGTGATGTCACAAACATTTGTGCGGATCTAGATTGTGTTAAGGAATACAATAGGTTAAGAAGAGAGTATGCGCCACATTTGCCTCAATATCCTTTGTTTGAGAAACGTGTGGTAGGCCGCAAACAAAGAAATGTGACCAATACTAGGGAGGTTGTAGCAAAAAGACGAAAAGTCGATGAACCTGAAATTATAAGCAGAAACAAAAAGGATTCTGTTGAAGATGTTGTTGGTTTTCAATTTGAAAACAGTTCTGGTGTCAACTGCTATGCTAATGTAGTGGTAATGTTTTGTTTTCTCTAGAAAATGTAAAAGAAGAGATTGTGGTCAATTCTGATCAAAGATTTTGCAGTCTGTTAAATTCTGTCTTAGAAAAATGTAGCACTGATAGAACAAACATAGAAAGTGTGTCTGAAATTCGAAATCTGTTAGACAGATGTTCAGGCCAAACACAATTCTCTCAAAATATTCAGCAAGATTGTCAGGAGTTTTTAATGTATATGCTTGATGTATTGCATGCTGAAGGTGTAGATGTAGATCAGCTGTTTGGGCTTTCTTATCAATGGCAGCATGACTGCGAGAACTGTATGGTATCAAGTACTACTAGTGTAGACTCAGAAAGATTTATATATTTAACTTTGCCAGACAGTAAATCAGTCTCCTTTAATAAGCTAGTAAAAGCAGCTGATCACAACATGGAGTGTAGCCAATGTAAATCTGAAATGATGTCCACATTATTTATACAAACATATGGCCAGTATGTCATTTTAATGTTCCAACGATGTAGGCCTGATGGAACAAAATTGACAACTTTAATTAAAAATTTTGTGGCTTCGCAGTTGTCAATATCAGGAAGGACTTTTGTAACTGCAGCAATTATATATCATGACGGTCCTTCAATAACATCAGGACATTACACAGCTTATTTAAAGTCTAGAAATGGCTGGTCATTCTGCATTGATTCTGTTTTAATTTTCAAAAAAAAATTGCCGTATGACATTAAAAACTCTTGCCTGGTGTTTTTAAAACCAAAATTTTAGGGAAAGAATCTCGGGATGTGCTCTGAGGAATTTCAAGAAGTTCTAATGGCTCCTACACGATTTGGCCTTGAGGATAAGTGTAGTTCAGAGACATAACTTCTAACCATAAGACTGGACGTCATGGAGAAATAAGTGCACTTTGAATGAGTTCAGAAAAACTATTTCTTTTTATAAGCTAATTGAAGCAGCCAATCAAAACATAGAGTAGAGGGAATGTAAGTCTGCAATGCTGTCTACTGTTTTACATTGCTTTGTGATTAAAAGTGATGTAGAGAATTAAATAATTGTAGTAGTCATAGAGGTAGTGTAAGTCTGCTTCATAGTAAGCAGTATCAGTGTCATAGGAAATGTAGAACATGACTGAGGAAGAAGGGGAAGATATTACTAGTGCAGGATTGTGAAAATGATCTTCAACATTTTAATTCTGAAAGTTGCGGAAATGCCAAATGACGGGATTGGCTTACAAGAAATCCAAGAGTTATACATGGCTCTGACAAGATTTGGCCTTGTGGAAACTTGTGGTAGAGAGCAAGAAGTCATTTATTGTATGTAACATGTTTTTCAAAACGATGGAGGTTTTCTTTCAGAAAGTGGCGGGCTGAAAGTAATAACAGCACAACAGAGTGTAAGCTGTTCATAGGACATCCTTTGACGTCATGGAAAGTAAGTTAACTTTAAGGAGTTCTGAATTCTGATTTGTTATGTTGTATGGGTTTTTTAAACACAATCATTTTGATTGTGTTTTTTTTTCCCCGCTGTTATATGATGAATACCTTCAAGTCACTGTTTTTAGTGAAATTTGATACATTCTGAGAACAGCAAAAATAAACCATTTAACATGTATAATTAATTCTGTACTGTTTCCATTTATGATGTACATTTAGAACTGTGTAGTAGGCATGGAGAAGGAGAGGCTTCTGTAAGTGTCAAAGTTCTTGCATACAGTGCTCATATTCTACGTAGTCTTTCATATGATAGACTACATTTCCACAATGAGATACCTAAGCAAAGGAAACACAGGTCATATGATTGTGGAATGAGCAAAAAAATGTGCATGTTTTTCAATTATATTACCTGTGTTTCCTAACATTACACACCACATTGTGTAGATGAGGTTTAGGCCTGTTCCTGGAGACAGAGGAGGTCTGACATTTGTTCAAGAGTGCAGTGGACATTACTCACTTTGTTGGTAGGCCTCCACATGTATTATGTCCTCTGTTCTCTTCAAACAACTCAAAATTTCATTTGGAACCCTGAGTAGGTCTCACCTCAAACAAACCTCTGGATAGGACACATCTTATTGGCATCCTGAAGCAATCATTTAAAATGTTACTGTCTTGCGACACTTTTCTGAGACAACAGCAGTGCAAAAGATGCACCATGTTTTAAGATAGGCCTCACTTCATCTGCATCAAGATACTGTTAGTTTAAAATGTATATCTTTAGGACTGTGTAGGGGGCCTGGAGAAGCAGAAGCTTCTGTCAATGTCAAAGTTGTTGAAAAACTGTTTGTCCTTCAATCTTTCCCCTTGTCTTTTGTAATTTTTAAATACATGTTTTAATATTTTTCAAATGTCTGTTCTCTCTTTCACAGATTGAAAGTATAAAAACAAAAAGTGAGTAATTTAACGACAATTATAAGGTAAATGTTTTGTATTCTTTTCGTTACATTTCTATCACATTCACCTACTATTAGTTCCACAGCTTTATTTCTTTAACCCTCAGTTTCCTGCCTTTGCTACTTTCCTCATTCCTTTCTCTTTTACCTACTTACTCAACTCCTTCCACTCCTTTTCTCAGTCCCTCTCTTCTCATAGTTCCTCACTCTTGTTCACTCACTCCGTCTCTATTACTCTTAGTGTCTTTGACTGATCACTTTTTCACTACTTGTTCACAATGCTTTCTCTGTGTAGTTGAAGCACACTAAGGGGCATATTATGAACACAGCCAATAAAATTATTGCTGTTTTTATTGGCAGAAAACTGGTGCAAAAGTGGTTTTAGCGGCAGTTTTCTGCCGCAAAAGCGGCTTTGGTGACATATTTCTGCCGATAAAAGCTGCAAAACTTTTATTGCCTATGTTGATGATATGGCTCTATGTTATTTACATTTCTTTGCTGTTTCAATTAATCTTTTTCTGTTATTTTTTGTTTTCTGTTTTCTATTTTTTCTCTCTGTTATTCCCCATGTTTTAATCTTATTTTGAACATTCACTCACATTCTCCAAGAAACTCTTCTTTGTTATTGTTCTACTCTCTTTTTTTTCTTTCACTTCCTTATCTATTTTGTTTTCCACAATTATACCCTCTTCCGTCTTTTCTTCGGTAAATATATCTATTAAACAGTATCTCTGGTTTACTCCCTATAGCTGTCTTTCTTTTAACATCACTCTCTGTTTACTTTCCTTATACTTACTCTTCTTTTTTTTTTTTTTTTTTTAATTTTGGTTCGCTCCCGGTTCGCGAACCGGGAAGCGAACTGGGAGCGAACTAAAAGAAATAGAGCATGCTAGAGTGCTAAACATTCTAGCATTTTTTTTTGAAAGGGGAGGTAGTTCTGAAAAGAACTTTTTTTTTAATGTTTTTGTTCTTTTATATATTTTTTTTTTTTTGAACATTTTTTGTTTTTTTTGTATTTTTTGAACAATTTTATATTTTTTTTGTTTTTTTTTGGGGGGGAAACAACAAAAAACAGGCATTGAAAAGGGCTCAACAGGAGCAAAAAAAAAATTACTGTGTGGGGCGGTTAGGGCAATTATGATTGTTGTAAGCTAGGTTTATTGAATTGATACTCATGTTGCCACATGATATCAATGCATCGCAGTGCAGACAAGTAAACTTCATATGCCCAAAATTATCCTGGATGTTTGGCACGGTTTCCCGTGCCTCTGCTGCTGTCAAAGAAAGCAACGAAGTTGACCTGGCCACAGGAGTTGCTGTTGGGTTCTGTTCCATGTCTCGTATTTCCGCCCGGCTGTAATTGAGTGGATGCCACCTGCTCATGTGCCTATGCATGGTATAGTTCCCATAGCTATACTTTTTATCAGTCCCTCTTGATAATTTTTCTTTGCAAATGAGGCAGGTGACATACCTCGCATTCACTTTCTTCTGGCCTGGAGGCATTGAAAAAAACTGCCAAATGAAACGGGCTTTCCTATGGGAAACCCGGGGCACCTCTTCCAAGAACTGTGGTCCTTCTCTCTCCTCTTCCTCTATTTCTTCCTCTTCCTCCTCTGTGTTGGTGATGACCTGGGGAGGTGGTCCTCTCTTCCCATGAGGAGGTGGTGGTGGTGGTGGGGGTCCACCAGCTGAAGCTACCATTGAAGCCATTGCTCTAGTATGAAATAAGGTCTTCCTCTCACAAAGATGAAAGTCAGAGTGAGGAAAGAAGGAGGGGTTTTCATCATTTGGGAAAAACAATAGTTCTAAACCAATGAAAAGTGTTATTTTTAGGTCACCTGACCTAGCCTTACATGATTATGAAACCAAAAGTTAAATGAACCAAAGAAAAGTTTTATTAACAAGTCACATGACCTCTCACGCTTATGTTACGCGCTGCGGAACGCGCCCAGGATCGCTTCCGGGTCGCTGCGCTTCGCGCCTCGGTTCGCGTACCGGAGCACTTCCGGGTGCGCTAACGCAGCGCGTCATAAGACGCATTACGCGACAACGTGATACGTCGCGCTTCCGCGACGCGTCACGATGTTGATTTCTAACGCGGCAGTTGTGCTAACGGAACGTTTACCGGTTCGCGGACCGGGTCGCGGCATCAAATTGAGCTAACGGAAAGCTTCCCGGTTCGCGAACCGGGAGCGAAACAAAAAAAATATTTAAAAAAAAATTATTAATAAACATATAAAATATATTTTTGGATTTAAAGAAGAATACATTTTACAGCTATAGATATTAGCTTTTAAAAAACCAATGAAATTCACTGAAAAAACCATAGGTTATAGACCATATATAGTTAGGAATTAGCATTTACAAAACCTTGAAAATTCACTGAAAAAACCATAGGTTATAGACCATATATATAGTTAGGAATTAGCATTTACAAAACCTTGAAAATTCACTGAAAAAAACATAGGTTATAGACCATATATAGTTAGGAATTAGCATTTAAAAAACCTTATTTTACTCACACAAAACCATTGAAATTCCATATATAGTTAGTTGTACTAACTATATATCGCGTACCCGCAATCCACTGCTGATCATGTCACATATTACATCATTCATGACATGGTCAGTGACATCACTGATGACATCACTGATGACATCTCAAATGACATCACTGATGACATCACTGATGACATCTCAAATGACATCACTGATGACATCACTGATGACATCTCAAATGACATCACTGATGACATCTCAAATGATATCACTGATGACATCACTGATGACATCTCATTTGACATTACTGATCACATCACTGATGACATCATTCATGTGATAATACGATGAACCTCTTCAGACTCTAATATAACCTTAGATACAATCAGTGTAAACAGACACTCATAGACTGTCACTCATCCATGGAGTTACTCAGACACTTAGTCAGTCATACAAAGAATCAATCACACCTCCATTTCCTCAACTATACAGTTATACACACCTTACTTATTCAAACATATACTAAAACATATTTACTCACTTATACAATCCTGGATACAAGTTCACAATGATCCATACAGCCACTCACACATTCACTGGCTCTTATGCACAGTTATTTATATATGTCAACTCTCACATGTACTGTATTTTACATATGTACTTACTTTAACATGTAGCACTGAGATATCCATTCACTCACCAATACACTCATGCACACAGTCAACTGCCCATACAGCTGTTTCCACATGCACTTTTGAACCCATACATCTAGTCAATCAACTGCTCACACATCTATGCAGAGAGTCATACACCTCCCAGCCACCCACACACACACTCAGTCTCCCATACAAATGCTTGGGCAACCAATCAATAACCCATATAGTTAATCATATAGCTACTGATCAACACATGCAGCAGTTTACAGAACAACAGACATAATGATGCACACATTAAGACAGTTTAGTCACTAACCCATGCACTCAGTGAGACACATTTAATCAGTCACTCATACAGTCAGTCATGCCCCTACTAAATCCTTCATCCAGACACTTATACATCCACTCAAGACATATTTTAACTTTACAGAAAAATACAGTCACTGGATGTTGTCATCAGTGATGTCATCAGTGATGTCATTTGAGATGTCATCAGTGATGTCATCAGTGATGTCATTTGAGATGTCATCAGTGATGTCATCAGTGATGTCATTTGAGATGTCATCAGTGATGTCATCAGTGATGTCACTGACCATGTCATGAATGATGTAATATGTGACATGATCAGCAGTGGATTGCGGGTGCGCGATATATAGTTAGTACCACTAACTATATATGGAATTTCAATGGTTTTGTGTGAGTAAAATAAGGTTTTTTAAATGCTAATTCCTAACTATATATGGTCTATAACCTATGGTTTTTTCAGTGAATTTTCAAGGTTTTGTAAATGCTAATTCCTAACTATATATGGTCTATAACCTATGGTTTTTTCAGTAAATTTTCAAGGTTTTGTAAATGCTAATTCCTAACTATATATGGTCTATAACCTATGGTTTTTTCAGTGAATATATATATATATATATATATATATATATATATATATATATATATATATATATATATATATATATATATCCAGTTTCCACTTTCGGCGATTCAATCAGCGCTCAACCAAACGTGTTTTGGCGATCCCGGTCACCTTGCTCGCTGGTAACAAGTGCTCACAATCCCCTTAATTTTTAAATTACCACACCACCAATCCGGGGTCACCACAGAATCATGGAAATCAATGACAGACTCCTACGGGCATGTTGACGCAGACAAACTTAAAATGCAAAGACAGACCTCTTAATTCCGGTTTCTGTCCCGATGTGCTTAAACAATTCTTTTCATTTAAAAAGCACAATTCTTATAAATTCAAAGTATACATAATTCAATATATACAGAATTCAATATTAGGGAATAATTCATCTCACTGTACAAATACAAAAACGCTAACACATTATTCATAATGTCAGTAAAAACATAATCTGTTCACTGTGCCCCCATTAGCAATATTGCATCCTCTGTAAAAAGACTCCATAGTGGAAAATAATCCCCTGAGTGTATAATCATGTGCTGTGTGGAATCCCAGCCGGGAGTATATATCTTAAATATTAAATGACATTCATAATCTATAAAAAGGGCAGGAAAAACTTGGGCAAGATATAATTCTTTGTTCGACATTACTACCTGTACTAATACTGTAAACATTCCATTTAACTCTACCGGTAGTCATAATTGGATACAAACAAAAGAGAGAAAGAAAGAACACATAATCCTCTAAAACACCTTATGCTGACAAGTTACATTGTGTAGTATAAAAACTACCTCCTCGCATTAAAGCCTTCACTATGGTCCCATGTTATCTATGGACTGAATTCAATAAGTCAGGATCATTAGCTATCATCACATTGTGCCACAAACCTATTTAATAACGGTATGAATACCATTACCAGGGGCTTAACACCCATTATGATAAATCAGATCTAGAACCATTTAAAACATATAGAATATTAAATATGCTAAAAAATGTTTAATTAACGACTCTGTTAAATACATAAATATACATTTCATAATGAGTCCTGGCCCGAACCGCACACCGGGGAACTAAAGACCGATAATTGTATTGCGACAAACTATTTACAAGAAATGGTGTAAATCTTCGCAGATGTTAAGCCCCCTTGGGGTCTTTGTCTCAAGTTCCACTATATACCTTGTCTCCAGTTGGCGTAGCTGTTTCTCTCTGTCTCCCGCTCTCTTATTAAACGGAACGCTATCTATCACAAAATACTGCAGGACATTTACATTATTGTCATGCTCAGCTTTTACATGCCTGGCCACTGGGTAAGTTGGGTCTGAATTGACCGTGGCTCTTAGGTGCTGCAGTATTCTAGCCTGTACCGGTAGCTTTGTGCTGCCTACATATTCGAGGCCACAAATGCATTTCAACACATACACGGCAAATTCCGTTTTGCACGTGTAGTGCCCCTTGATTTTAATAGGGGTATCTGAGAATGCATTGATATACGTGGTGGTATTAGAACCAAATTTGCAGGCCCTACATGAGCTACACTTATAGAAGCCATTCCTGGCGGAGGAATGTCTGACAAAATATCGACATTCACAATATCGACGTACAAAAATATCGGAGCAAAAATATCGAAATCAAATATATCGGCTTCCTATACTTAACTAGATATATACACAAATATCGATTTTTTATTATCGATATACAAAAACATCGTTTACTTTTATAACGACTACATTAACATCGGAAAACAAAAATATCGCTATCTACAAAATATAATGACATTAACTATAATATCGACATCAAAAATATCGTGCACTTCAATATCGGATTATCAGCTATATCGACTTTTTATATGCATCTGTTTGCATAATTAATTAACGTTTTATATGTTTTCACATCTAAATAAACACACAATACTTAAATTAATACTATAGACACACTATTAATTTGTCAAAAATATCCTATTGGTATAATTATATCACCTACACATATAAAAATATTCTATACTACTTTGTATAATTTTATTATTTTTTTGGGTTTTTCACTTCTATTACAAAGTAATCACAACTGAAATTCAAATATACTAACTAACCAATCACAAACCTAATTTTTTTAATGAACCAATAGCAAAGTAATTACTACTGACACTCCCCTATATAAACAATTAAAATCTAAGCACAAACTACTTGCCAAAAGTCACTGAAGGAGATTTATCTCTATCCGAATTGCTGCACAACAACTAGAAGAACCAGACTATCAACCTACTATCACATCTTCTAAGTAAGTAAATAAAATAGAAATTGCATTATTTGCTACTACTACTTACTTACCTGCTAAATACCCAGTGCCCCTTTGCTATTCATACTACTTAACATGCTAAATAATTATATGAAACTATTTTTTTTAGATACAACGACTACTGAATATTCTACTCAAAATAACTGTGAACAAAGCATAGGAATACAGATTCTAATAACTATGTAAGTAATTTCACATTGTTTCATTATGTGCACATAAATCTAAACACACAGAAATAATGACTTTTGCCCCACATATTTCTTTTTTTCTGTAGATTCTACTACTGAAAACTGCACTACTAATGAACTAAGGACATCAGTACTATTTCTCCAATACATTTTACTAAGTAAGTATTATGCAACTGAAATAAATGTGGAAAAACAATACAAACATTTTGAACTGTTCTAATTATTTTCTATTATATATTGTTTATTTACAGAGCAAACACAACGAATAGATATACAGACATAATACAGAACTCCACATTCTGAATAATAAAGATACTAATCACAAAGTAAGTATATTAAAGAACATAATTACCAGATAATCTATTAAAAAACATACCAACATGGTGATTATTCTAACACATATGTTCCTTTTTTATTTAAGATAACACTACAAACTACTCTCCAGAAGCTGAAGAAACAACTATACTGGCAAAGACCAACCTAAAAAAATATGTAAGTATCTTCACAATGTGAATCATGAAGATACACTTTTGTAGTAGAAATGAGCTCTAACATTGCAAATGTACCGAAACATTAATTAATAATATACTACTTTCATGTTTTTCATAACAGCTACAACAACATCACAAACAATTATCCCCAACAAAAGAAGCAAGCAACTCCTAATTTTGCTGTAAATTCTAAAACACGTAAGTATAAACATTCCTACTTATCACTAACATAGATTATTTATCACATTTAATTTGACATTAACTATTATATATATATTTTATAGATATACAAAGTACAAAATGACCGAAGGAGCCGAATTTGTGACCAGCCAGAAAGGAAAACTATTACTATGCTACATGGGTTACACTTATACACAAGAAAAGCAATATGGCATGAAAGTTAATTGGAAATGTTGTAAATATTATTCTAACAAGTGCTATGGCAGAGCAACAACTAGAGAAGCTACAGTACTGTATACTAGGGAACACAATCATCCACCTAATGTTACTGAAATAGAAGTTAGAACAGCTTTGGAAAATATAAAAGAAGCTAGTACAGGTTCCCAAAAGCAAACAAATTTCATTTTAAAAGAAGCCATTCCTAAAATCCCAAAAACTGCCACAACTCAAATGCCAAATATCCTCTCCTTAAAAAGAACTATAGCACGAACTAAAAAAGCTACTACTGCTACAACACCATCTCCCAGAACATATCAGGATATAAATGTAACTGCTAACCAAATAATAACTTTAAATAAACTACCATTTATAGTTTACGACAACGAAAACAATGACAAAAGGCTTATAATTTTTGGTACCAATATGAATTTAGTTAAACTGCAGCAAAGCCAACATTGGATGATGGATGGAACATTTAACATCTGTCCCAAACCATTTTTCCAATTATACACAATACATGGCCTCTACCACAACTGCAACATACCTTTGCTATATGCACTATTACCAAACAAAAATAATTCCACATATATGGAATTAATAAATATAATTAAACAAAAAACTAATGATTTTTCTCCTGAAAAAATCATTCTTGATTTTGAGCAAGCAATGCTCTCAACTATCCTAAAAATCCACCCCCATACCTGCATTCAAGGCTGCTATTATCATTTAAACCAGTGTTTATGGAGACACCTTCAAAAAACTACCCTAAGTGTCGAATATGCTACAAACTCATCTTTTGCTTTCCAAATTAAAAAACTCATTGCACTTGCTTATGTCCCTGAAACAGACGTAGCTGAACACTACAACATTCTTATAGACAGCCCCTTCTACAAACAAAATGAAGCTAAATTAAGTCCATTTCTCGACTACTTTGAAGACACCTGGGTAGGCAGATTCCACAGATCTGGCCACAGACGACATCCCAAATTCCTCATACCCTGGTGGAACGTTTACAGAAGTACCCTTAACGGAGAATCAAAAACTAACAATGCAGTGGAAGGTTGGCACAATGCATTTGTACAATCAACTGGCAGAACCAAACACACTCTAGAACATTTCATTAAATGCCTACAGAAAGAACAGAGCTACCAGGAATTTAGAATGGACCAATCTGTAACTGAACTTGTCCCTAAAACATCAAAGCAAAATAAACAAATGCACAAGTACCTGGAAGAACAAGTTAAACTTTACCCTAGTATAAAAGGCATAGAATACCTAAACATCATTGCTAAAACACTACTCTAATTAATTCCCAAAATGTTATAAAACACTAAAAGTATCACCTAAGTATGCAAAAATATGTAACGTGAGCTTCTAAAGTATTTAATGTATGCAATATATAGAGATATTATTATAATATATGCACACATTAAAACTAAATAACAAGTAAAAAACAATTCCATAATAAAAATAACATTACCCACCCACACAAAATAAGAAAGCAAGGACTTATCAATCATGTTGTCAATCCAATAACGTCCTTCTCCACCAAAGTAATCCAGGTAGTGCAAAATTAACCCCAAATAAAATGTACAAATACAACTGTTCCAAAATTAAGACATCCACGTTGTCCAGAGCCATCGAATAACCATAAAAAACCCGAAAAATTGGAAAAATAGAAAGAATCGCTCCAGCAAAACCGAAAAATGTAAAGAAGTGTTTGTAAAGCAGTGTTGAATTAAACAAACAAACACTTCCTTTAAAAAAAAAAACGGAACTTCCGATGTAGCGTACACCTATGACAAAAACATAGAAAACAGACATTCCCACCCACATTAAATAATAATAATAATAATAATAAAGGGGCTTGTAAAGCGCCTGGTGACGCCATCCCGGCGTGTCCCCGCGCTGTGGAAGAAGAGTCAAGAAACCGGAAAGGAGATTACAGAGAAAACAGATGAGTTTTCAGAAGCTTTCTAAAGGTGGCTTCAGAGTCAGCTAGTCTGATGCTCATCGGGAGCTGGTTCCACTCTTTGGCTGCTATTACACGAAAGGAGCGGCCTCCCATTCTGGCTTTTTTTACACGGGGAATTTTCAGCAGACCTGTTCCCCCAGACCGGAGAGTTCTAGTGGGTTCATAGGGGATAGCTAGGTCGGTCATGTATGGAGGGGCAGAGTGTGCGAGGATCCTGTAGCACATAAGGAGGGCTTTAAATAGGACTCTCTTCTTTATAGACAGCCAGTGCAAGGTGGCAAGGGCAGGTTTAGAAGCCGCTCTTTTAGGAATTAGCTAGTAATTAGGTACAAACATATTGAAATTGATGATTTCACTTGTAGATATACCGTAAAAGACTAAAATTCACTCTATATATAATGATTTAACTAACTAACACTACGTGTATATACCATAAGTAATTATCTGTTTTCAAAATCTAAAACATAACTCCCTCACATTCAACAACACAAATTATAAGGTCACTAATCTCAAAACATTATTAAAATACACATAAAACATATAAAATAAACCTTACCTGAAGCAACGTGAAGTGTCTCCCAACCGCGATCAGCCCTTCTTCCAAATAACCCAAAACGACCTAACCCGGTTACAAAATAAAGCACCCAAATGCAATAAAATAGTCCCAAGTATAAAATATAATATCTATACTTAACTAAATAGGCAAAAATAAACATTAAGTTTCAATTATTGTAAAGAAATATTTACTTTAATCCTACAATGATTTGATTAACAAATATATAAATGAATGTAATAAATATATATTAAAAAAAGAATAATATTTATGTTAACAATGTCTAGAAATATAAGTACATTGTCACAAATTATAATAATTGAAAAATGTGTAAAAAATGTGTGAATTATATAATAAATATTTGATGTATTGAAATGAAGTGGAAAAAATACTTTTGTTATTTCTACATTTCTTTCTGAAATTACAATATGTAAAAGAGATAATAAATAATTTTCTTTTTTTTACAAAAAGGATGAAAATAATAATGCTTCTGTATAGTTGCTTATCATTGTGTTTATAAAATATGTTTATAAAACCAAATGTAATAAAAATATTTTTGTTATGAAATAACATTTTATTTGTGAAACATAATTAAAAATAATGTTTCTACAATCATGTTGAACAATTAGTATCATTATCTTACTATAATGTAACAATCTTATTAGAAATGTTGCACTGTATATTAATTGTGAGTATATGTTGAACTCTAATAATTTAATTATTACTATACCAAATCCAGCGTACATTAAATTAAAACTGACCCTGAACCCAAACAATACCCCTTTACCCAAAAACTGAAAACTGACCCTGAACCCTAAAAATACCCCTTTACCTAAAAACCCAAAACTGACCCTGAACCCTAAAAATACCCCTTTACCCAAAAACAGAAAACTGACCCTGAACCCAAAAAATACCCCTTACCCAAAAACCCAAAACTGACCCTGAACCCTAAAAATACCCCTTTACCCAAAAACTGAAAACTGACCCTGAACCCAAAAAATACCCCTTTACCCAAAAACTGAAAACTGACCCTGAACCCTAAAAATACCCCTTTACCCAAAAACCCAAAACTGACCCTGAACCCTAAAAATACCCCTTTACCCAAAAACTGAAAACTGACCCTAAACCAAAAAAATACCCCTTTACCCAAAAACTGAAAACTGACCCTGAACCCTAAAAATACCCCTTTACCCAAAAACCCAAAACTGACCCTGAACCCTAAAAATACCCCTTTACCCAAAAACAGAAAACTGACCCTGAACCCAAAAAATACCCCTTTACCCAAAAACCCAAAACTGACCCTGAACCCTAAAAATACCCCTTTACCCAAAAACTGAAAACTGACCCTGAACCCAAAAAATACCCCTTTACCCAGAAACTGAAAACTGACCCTGAACCCTAAAAATACCCCTTTACCCCAAAACCCAAAACTGACCCTGAACCCTAAAAATACCCCTTTACCCAAAAACTGAAAACTGACCCTGAACCCAAAAAATACCCCTTTACCCAAAAACTGAAAACTGACCCCGAACCCTAAAAATACCCCTTTACCCTAAAACCCAAAACTGACCCTGAACCCTAAAAATACCCCTTTACCCAAAAACTGAAAACTGACCCTGAACCCCAAAAATACCCCTTTACCCAAAAACTGAAAACTGACCCTGAACCCTATATATACCCCTTTACCCAAAAACTGAAAACTGACCCTGAACCCAAAAAATACCCCTTTACCCAAAAACTGAAAACTGACCCTGAACCCTAAAAATACCCCTTTACCCAAAAACCCAAAACTGACCCAGAACCCTAAAAATACCCCTTTACCCAAAAACTGAAAACTGACCCTGAACCCAAAAAATACCCCTTTACCCAAAAACTGAAAACTGACCCTGAACTCTAACAATACTCCTTTACCCAAAAATATTTATTATTATGTAATTACAAATTAATTATTAATTAACAATAACAATAAAGTAAATATATTAGCACATTAGCTGTAAATAAATAAATTTAATTATTAATATTATTTTTTCCAAATTAATTTACAATAAGTAAAAAATATATATTTAACTAAATGAAGCTAATTAATATAATTAACTAATTAATATTAATTAATTAACAATTAATTATTATTTAAAATTATGTAAAAATTTATATTAATTAATTAACTAATTATTAATAATTTAGTTACCAATTAATTATTATTTAAAATTATGTACAAAATTATATTAATTAATTAACTAATTAATATTAATTACCAATTAATTATTATTATTTAATTACCAATTATTTATTATTTAAAATTATGTCCAAAATTATAATTAGTAATTAAATAATTAATATTCATTATTTACCAATTAATTATTATATAAAATAATGTACAAAATTATATTAATTAATTAACTAATTAATATTAATTATTTACCAATTAATTATTAATAAAAATGTTTTACAAACATATATTAATTTATTAATTATTTTTAAATTACTTCCCACCCTTATCCCCTATAAACCCAATAACCCGCTCCTAAAACTTGATATCTATTATTATTTATTAATATTAATAATTTAAATATTATTTTACATTTAATCTTTTTTTCATCTTTTTTATTATTTTATGTATTTTTACATACATTTTAATACACTCCCCACCCTTATCCCCTATAAACCCAATTACCCGCTCCTAAAACTAGATATGTTTTTTAAAAAAAATGTTTTATTAAATATATTTTAATTTTTTAATATAGACCTTTTTATCTATTTTTTATGTACAATTATTATATTTTTTCCTATACTATTTATTTTTTCCATTACTACACAATATTTTGTATTGTCGATATTTTGTCATACGATATTATTATTTTCGATATTTATACTTACTTACCTATTACGATATTTTTGTATCCGATATTTTTGCTTCCCAATATTTTTTACCTTCGATATTTTGACTTCGATATTTTGTCTCTACGATATTTTATTTTCAATATTTTGTCTGAGTACCCTGGCGGAGAACCAATTGTCTTTGGTGTATAGCTCTGGACTAGTCCTGACTAGATCTGTCCTCATGGAATGGTCCTTGCGGAATGTGAAGTTTGGTTTATTAACATACACCCCGTTGAGAACATTGTCGGTCATCACTATAGGCCATTCCTTGTTAATTATCTTTTTGATGGTCTGGGATTGTCGACTATATGTTGTAATAAAACTGCAGGTTCTACTGGATTTACCATCCTGAGTGGCTTCAATTGCCCCTTGTCCCTTACCTGGGGTACTTAACTCTACCACGGGTTTCTTCTGAAGAAGCACTGATCTATCAATCTGGTTAGCTTTTTGCAAGGCTGCATTCAAGTTTTTTTCTTTATAGCCGCGCTCTAGCATTCTACCCTTAGCTATCGCTTGTGCTTCTGCAAGGGCTGTATTGGTGCTACATGTTCTTCTAATTCTCAGGAACTCTCCATATGGTAAACTGGCTATGGTGTGGTTGGGGTGAAAGCTATTGGCATATATATATATATATATATATATATAACAATAATAATTTCCTGCAAAGGGGGGTTGACGGCTTAGCTGGTAGTCGAACCCCTACCTACATTACTCTACTTTTTTGGGAAAATGTGTCGTTCCACCAGGGGGCAATCATTGCAGGGTGTCAGCCCCCTGACAATTTCATTGTTTTCTTCAAAACTGTTTTTTTTACATTTTATATTTCTCTGGGGGCGCAGCTGCCCCCCCAGAGGAAAAAAATATCTTCTTTAAAAAAAGATATTCATCCTCCACATGGGGATGGCCCATTGCCTCAAGGGCCGACCCCCTTACAGCATCTCTGGTGGCCAAGTGAATTTCCTGGTTGTGGATCGTGGTGTGATCTCAATCCACAACCGGGAAGCCATTTCTGGGAGTCTTTGTTTGAAAATGTAGACTCTTCCCTTTCAAAAGAGGCCTACTTGAAACCAGTGGAGATCTTTTTGGGTATTTTATTGCTCACCGGAGTAAGAGAGGTAGCTTTCCTGCCTGGAATTCACTCAGGTGGGAAATATGTGACCTCAGCAGGCCTTACGGTGTTCTAAAGTCACAGATGGTCAGGAAGGTGGGAGGGGGTTGATGCAGAAGTGATTCCACATCTCTCCCACCCTTTAAAAAAAAAGGAATCCTCCACTGCAAGCACTGGATGATCATTTTCTGCCATCTCCAGTGTCTATCATTGGCCGACAGACACAAAGGGAGCATTTGCCAGTGTCTGTCATTGGTAGACATCCGGACCAAAAGGGTTATTGTTCTATTCCATCCACACCTGGTGGTTGAAAACATACTTCAAAACAAAGAGAAACCTTTCACAACTCTCTTCAGTTTAGTACACACTGAAAAATACATGTGTAATATGAATGGATTTATACATGATTTTGTTGATCAAGGTAATGTTGGTACACAGTTAACTTTAAATGTGCAACAGGATGAATATGAGTTTTTAATGTTAGTGCTAAATGTGTTAGAAAATGAGGGAATTGCAATTAATGACTTCTTTAAAACAAACTATTCTTGGAAGTATAAATGCATCAATTGTTATTTTGGCAGAACAGATGCTCAATTTTAACGATTTGTGCTCCTTACAATGCCAGATTGCAAGTCAGTGGCTTTTGAAAAACGTTTTGTAAAAACTGTGCAGAATAACTGCTGTCCAGAATAGACATGGAATATACTGTCTACAAAAGTTGTGAGGCACAGTTCAAAACATTTTACTCTCATGCTGCAAAGATGCAGAGCTGATAAAATCAATACTGAAAGCACAAACTTTAAAGCTGATCGAATATCAATTTATAGGAAAAGTCAAGCTGATGCCGTTAGTTTTCATCATGGGCAGACAATCAATTTTGGCTACTGCACAGTCTACCTTAAAAAGTAATGTGGCTGAACTGAATGTGATGACACAAGTCTTACAGTAAAGCATATGTTACCCTGGAAACTTCGAAATTCCTATCTCCTATTTCTGGAAGTTCTAGAGAGAAATAATGTTTACAAAAGGCTATGTACATATAAACAGACAGAGGGCATTAAATTCCATGTTCATTGTTGGAATAGTATGAATTGAAGTTGTCATAAAATACATTAATCTGTATCAATGTGTATATTTGAAACATGTTACATAATATTAGTAATGATATTTTCTTGCAAATTAAAAATGTGAATTACTATTTCTGCCTGTGCTGTCAAGATACTCTTTTTTTTTTTTAAATGTTGTTACATATAAAATATGTGTTTTTTGTATATCTACTTAATTTATTTTTTCCACTCATTTCAATGATAGATTGCATTTTAATAAATTATTCAGATTATACACACTTAGGGGCATATTTTCAAGCCCCTATCGTCACCAGAACGTCACAGTGTTTCCGTTGTGGTGGCGATATGGGCTTCGTCTTATTTACAAGGCAATTGTTAAGCCACTTAACGAGGTTTAATGCTGCCTTGTAAATAAGGCACCATTTTACATTATACTTACCATGAAAGGAGTGGGCAACAGGTGTTGCAGTGGGTGTTCTTCCGCAACAACCATTGATTTTGAGACAGCTCAGTATTTACAAGAGTGGCATGAATATGGGGCAGTGCCAAAATTAGAACCATGGAACAACTGGTTTAAACAGGGCACAACAAGGAGAATTGCTTTATTTCTTCTTGTTTTTGTTGTTTTTATGTGTGCTGCATTGTGCAGTACACATAAAAACAGCAAAATGCCATGCATGATTGTTTATGTGCAAGAAGATGTATTTTCCTGCAAATAAAACAATAATTTTAAAAAGGACAATTTGCAACTTCGATGTGTGCCGCATAAAGCAGCACATATAGAAGTTACAAATAGCCATTAAAGATTTACGTGCTGGAAGGGACACCTTCCTGCACATAAACAATCATTCCCTAAAAGGCAGGCACCCTTGCGCTATGGTGCAAGAGTGCCTGCATTAGCACTAGGCACCTAAATCTAGTGCCAGCAGAGGAGGAAATGCAAGGTTGCACTGTATTGTTGTAAATACAGTGCTGCCCTGCGTTTCAGAAGTGGTGGAGCATAGCGCTAAACCAAGAAGGCTAATGCCACTCTCCGTCAATTCTTTGTTAATATGCCCCTGGGTATATTGCTGTATGTATATTTTAAACATTATCTCAGTTTATCTTCAGTGTAAATGCAGTTTCTGAGAACAAAAAACTTTTTGGGACAAAGTGAAATAAATTAAATATTCACATTATACAAGTAACATAAATATACAAAAACTAAGTTAGTATGATCTCTTCTTTTGTATTAGGATAGCAAGTGACATGAAAAACATCAGTCTCCTTCCACATCTTAGTTGAAACCATCCTCACCCAGAGAAGATTTCTCAGCTGAGGCAGCAGTCGTGCTGCTCACTATACAATTCACACGCAAAAACAAAACAACAGTGTAATTATGTAGTGCATTCATTTATTGCTCTCTACTACATACACTGCTCATCCAAACACTTCTTACCCAGACAACATTATTAATTTATATTTTACTGTTACTCTTAATACTACTGTATTAGACAGTTATTCAAGGCTGAGGAAAGATAAATTACTTCCTCTACACTCATTAGCATGAACACCCATCACCTTGAGAGTAGGTGTCATTGAATACACATTCTCTGTTTAGATCCTTCCACATTTGTCCAATATACTGTGGAGATTTCCTATCAGGCACAACACTGTCTACCTCCATTCTTCTATGTACATCCCTGATTAAACTGAAAGTTTTCAACAGAAATAGAAATTACTAACTCTTCTGTAGCACATACGATCATTGCATTATGGAGTGGCTTTATAGGAGATGCCACTATCTTGCCATACTCTACTATATACATTGTTAGTATACTGCAGAATGGTACTCTTTCAGAGAACTTGTTGTGAATGATCAACAAATAACCAATGTGGCCTTGTGGCTGTTCTGTCTTGCGGTATATTTTTTATTAAAAGCCCTCTCCTTTGTTATAGATCTGTATGTGTAGCTCAGTGATAGAACACTGGTTAAGAGCCTTCAATAACTTATACAGTTCTCAGTAATGAGCTATAAGCCAGAGAGTACACTTATAATTGTATTCCAATACCCTACCATACATAGACATCATTCAGCAAAAAGGCTTTACTGCAGAGGACATTCCCTCCACACTTTGAAGAGAAGCATTAGCTCATATTTGTGAGAGGTGTAGCAAGTTTTTTGTTAAAAATATCTAACTTCTGTGTTTCTGTATATCTATTTTTCATATAGTACATTCTAACATATTCTAGTCCTATCTTTTAATATACTTAAAAGATGTTCTACCTTGGTCTATACTACTTCAAAAAAGGCCTCTTGTTTCTTGTAATACATTGTGTGTAGTCAGCTCTATAACACTTGTTCAAGGTCTAGAACAACTGGTATAGTCCTTATTAGTTGGCTAGAAGCCAGAGAGTGGAGAAATAAATCTCTTGACAAACAGTATGACACACAGCCAAGCCCTTACTACAGACGCATGTTCTTCTCCACAATCTACAAGAGGCAAATGTTTTCTTACAGTGACCAGTTTGTAGAGAGGTGAGTTCATTTTTTACACTCTAACATGTACAGTTATTTCATAAGGCTGGGATTTTACCATAGAGCACCACTTGTTGACCTTTAATTATATACACCTATCTTGAGCAGTAAGACTATATGCAAATAACCTGATCTTTTATCACATGCTATTATGCTATCATATCTCCGAACAGTGAGGTTTTAGCAGGCAGTGCAGTCATTTCTCATGCAAAGGCATTGTCTTTGGAAGAAATGTGTATAACCAAGATTCCTCCTTTCCCCATCCTAGTTTGTTTAACTTGGAAATAAATTATCAAATTATGTTTAAAAATCCCTTCGGAGAACAATTGAAGAATAGATCAGTGTATGTATAGGCAGTGGTGGCTCGAATAGGGAGTGCTGCAGGCTGGTGTAGCTGGGAGTGGCATGGTGAGGGGGGATAGTAAACTCGGACATGCGACGGAACAGAGGAAAGTAATTATTACATTCCTCCGTTCTGTCATATGTCTGGGTTTACTACCCCCCAACGTGCCCCGCAGTAGATGTGAAGTAGGGTTGGAGGAGTTTGCAGTGTTGTACTATGCAAAATTCCGCAGAGTCATCCGTAAACTCAGTGGAATTCTGCATAGTTCCGAGAGCAGGCGGAGTTCCCTAATTCTATTTGTCAAGCACTTAAAGGCATTTCAGGGAAAATTACCTAGATATATAAACACCTGTAGTTATACAAGACTTCAAGTTGCGTTGAAATCCCCAGTTTAACATCACGTCATCAGATCAGTCAGAATTTGTGCATGCCCTGTATATTGGCTTTGCTGCTACTCTTTCGCACTTCTTGCCCTGGCTCCTTACCTTCCCCCGCCCCCCCCTTGATTTCGCTGATGGAATGTAAATTTAATTAGACAGTTACAACAAATAAATTGAAATTAATAAACCTTAACATGATGGTCTTCTGTGTCTTAAAAAAATATGTTTTGGTGCTAATTGAGATCAGCCGTATCGAAACAATGACACCATATATTCTTGAAAGAAGATCACATGCATGCTGGTTTGCAATCCTAGGTTTTGCAACATCACTTCAATGGGTTCGGGAAATGAATGTCTATTGCTTTCATCCTCCCGTGATTTACGAGGCTCTGGGTCTCTGCTCACTAGAGCATTGTGGGCTCGCTGTGGTTATGCTTCTTAATTTGTTTTTTAAATTTGGCTCCTTAGCTTGATTTTGGCAGCGGAGAATGGTATGTGATCACTCACTGGTCTGGTATGTGCAATGGAAGAGGCTGCGGAGTACCAGCAGGTGATGGGCAGCGAGAGTGAGAGGGGGTGGAGTGCCATCCAGCAGGAGCTAACAACAGAATCTGCAGCATCATGACTCATTACCACCATTAGTGACTAATAGCACCTCACCTCCAAACCGGAACCGGAAGTCCAGCACACTTCCAGAGCGAGGCTTGACACACATACATCTGTCCCCCAGTGCAATAGGGGAATGGGTTGGAGAGCATGACCGGTATGATGGGTGAGGAACAAAGATCCAAAAAACACCAGGCTTTCTTTGAGTAAGCGGCTGCCATTCCTCACTCTACAGGTAAAAAAGACAATCTATGAAGCAGCTTGGCAAATTTTGAGCACGTGCACTGCTGACTGCTGGTAAACTCCGCTCCGTCGGGAGTGGGAGGAAGTATTTTTCCAACCTCTGCATTCAATCGGACCGTGAAGTCAAGTGACAAAAACTCTGTGTATTTACCCCTCACCCTTAATGTGAACACACCCAAAATATTTTCCCTCAACGAGGAAAGTAGAGTCTATACATCCAACAATAATGTAAGACATTATTATTAACCAAATTAATGTCTGGAGTGTCTCTGCTCTTTCGAGCCTTGCAGAAGCTTAAAAATGTCGATAAGGTTATTGCAGGTTTGCAATATTGACTAATATTTTTCCTTTATGTCTGTTTCATTTCAACAGTAAGAGCAAGCTTCTTTCAGTGTTTCCATTGCATACTATTAAAAATTCATTTACCAAAGATCGGTCTCGCGAGCGTACCACAAGAGCGAAATGGGAAGTTCTGCCTCCTCAGAATGCACATGGGGTTCATGTGCCTGATTCTTGCGAGCCTCTCACGAGAGTCATTGTTTAAAATTAAATGGAAATAAAAATGATATAGCTAGCTCAATCACACCCTTTGTCACTATTTGTGTTAAACACACAGACAACTAATAAATAACCTCCATACATATCAAAATAAAACAGAATTAATAGGTATACGATCCCTGAGCTTCTTGTAGGGGGCTCACGAGTATCCAGCGACAGTGGAGACACATCCAGGGAAAAAATATTTGATTGGTAAACATTATTATCAGGAATTATTGAAGAGAGTGATCAGCCCTCTGTCCTCATTAAGGAGCAGCTCTTTGGTGTGGAAACATCTAAAGAGGCCTACTAGGATCTTCTCTTTTAATTGTTCAGTACTTTGGTGAAAAGATAAATTATCTTCATCTGATAGAGATAAATAAGCACCAGCTATACCAATTTCATCCCCTAAACCTCCAAAGGAATCTATTTTGTGGCAATTCTTTGAGATGGCACCTGGAGGGAAGAAAGTATCCGTAAAGCACATCAAGCGCAAATTGTCCCATAATAAATGCATCAGAGGCAACAAGAAACAGTACAGTATGGGAACAATGGAGTTTTTGTGGCACTTAAGGGCAATGTATCTCCAACGTTTAGCTTGAGCAGGGATGCAGAGGAGTGCAGAGCTAAATGCTGTAACAGGTGCCTCTCAGGTTGTGGAATTTCAGGCTACAAACAAACAAACCTACTTGAATGAAGTACTTTTCTGTTGCCTTTGCAAGAAAATAATTTTTGCTTCGGAGCAGAATGCAACAGCCCTTGACTAACTGGCAGAAGAGAATACATGTCCTCCTAGGCATTCGGTTTTTAACCCACACTTTATATCCAAATTTAGAAACCCTTATTTTTCTGGTATCCTCATTTCTCCTTTCTACAAATTAAAAACAAACAAAAAAGTTACAAAAAACACAAAACAAATCTATAACTATTTCAAAAACAAAAAAAGAGTCTTTTGAGGGTCACCTGATGTGGTAAAGAGAAATAAAAGAATTTAAATTTCATGTTTATGTCAAGTTCATTAGCATCTATAGCACCCACTAGACTTTTGCAGGTTTTTTTTTAAAAAGGGAAACTTAAAGAAAAACAGTAGATAATGACACTATAGGGTAGCTCTGAAAAAAAGCCTTTTACAGTTTTGCATGTGTTTTATTTTAAACCAGGATAGAGCTAAGACATAATGCTTGTCAAATACCTTAAAAACTTTGAACAATATTTCCTTTAAAAGAAACAAGAGAAAGAACTTGGAAAAAAATTGTTCCGAAAGAAACCTATTGCTTATGGGGTCATTTACTCTCTTTATGATGTTATTCCATACAGCTCTACTGAACTTTAGAAAATAATCTGCTTACACAAGCAGTGGGAAAGAGCTTTCTTAAGTACGCTGAACTATTATCTGCTTGAACAGTAAGCAGATACAGTGTCCCCAGTTTGAAAAGATGTTGAAGCTCATTGTAGTGTCTTGTGAGTGAGAAATGACAGGACCCTTTTGGTTCCTGACAGACTCCATAGAACTCAGCTGTAAGTGTTTAGCTTTGGTTAATAGAATTCATGATTAAGAATGTTGAGTTCATGGTTACACGCTGAGGAATAAATACATGTAATACTAGGCTCCGTGTGTGGTGTAATCATTGACATGAACCGAGGCTTGGGAGAATGCTACAACTGGGAACGAGATAAGGGATTACGTAAACCTGACAATCCAAAGAACTGAGAGTGCTCTCCTGGAGAGTAAGCCATGGTCCAGCAAACTGTTCGTGTGTGCTATGTGTGTCTTAGTCAAAGTGAAAATCAACGGTTGGTATATATGGAGTCAAATCGCTGTTCCAACCAGTGCAATGCCTGTGAAGAAATTGAAGGCCTTACAGAAAGTTTGTTTGTCATCAGCTAGACATTTACGGGTACATTCAAGACAAGAGATACTGTGCCACAGCCTAACACAGAGCCATCATTAATACAGTACAACAGCACTAAAGGCGTGGACGACAAGGTACAGAGAAGTGCCAAAGGCAGTAATTGCCGACTGCAAGGAAGAGCACAAACAAACGCTAAAGGCAGTGACAACCAGGTAAGGAAAGTTCAACAAGAGGTGACAGCTAGGTGCAAAAGAACGCTGTGAGTAGAAGCACAGAAACACAGAGAAATATTAGAGGTGGCGATAACCAGAGGTATAGAGAATACAATTTAAGTTTCCCAGAACTGAAGTATAGATAACCATCCAACCTCAGCACCAGGTAACAAACCCCAATCCAAAGCATGGAGGTTGTGCTTACAAAGCTGGTGAATCACATTAGGCTGACTGAAAGGTTGTTCAGCTTTTCAATAGCTACTAAAATCTCAGTCTCCCATTGATACCGCCAAAAAGCAGAATATTGGCGAAAGATGGGTGCCTTGATCAAATTCTTTAATGATTTCATTGGAAGAGACACATGACAAAAAGATCATTAAATATCTAAAGAAGTTGGCTGGAGAAGGAGCTAAGGAAGTGATAAGGAAATAAACACATGGTGAGGAAGTGAAATACCATCAAATCAAAAAGGCATTAAACACCAAGTTCAATCCAATGCCAAATGTTGACTATGAAAGGTATATTTTCAGTCAGGAATGGCAGAAAGCTGGTGAAACAATTAAAACATTTGTCAAAAGACTGTATATGCGCACCAAACACTGTAAGATCAATTAATTTAATGATGAAGAAGCCACATGCCTCAGAGTTATAGATGGATGTTGGTCATATTCATTCAGATGCTGAACGCTGACAGAAACACTTAGGACCCGATTACGATGTCGTCAGGAAGGCCATCGCAGAGCCGTCCGGAGTTGGACCTTCTAACCGACTCATACTGGGACCCCGTTCTACCAAACAACACATTATGATGCTCAAAACCCTTTACTTACGAAATGACTCAGCCACTCTGAATCTGGCTGAATTTTCCTAATGAGAACTATCCAGAAACACAGAATGAAGTCGTCCAGGGGCATTTATCAGGTCGAATACAATCTGGCGATGTGTACTTCCCATGCGCTGAATTGTATGCCACAATCAACACATCAGAGCATCCAGATGGGGTGTATTTAAACTCTGATATGTGCCACCCCTGGTTTCCTGCGCACAAAATGGTGCAGCCATGTATCCAGTTGCGTACGTCATCCCCCTACTCTACGCCTATGAAGAATACTAACACCCCAACCGACACAATCGTCGCAGATGGTAAGTCTGTCACCTACCCCTACACAATAACGTAACTATCCCACAAAAGACTATACAAGAGAAAGTAAGGGTGCAGCTATAGCCAAATTGGGGGGAGAATACATCCAGCAATGTAGAGGAAGGTTTTTTTTTTGGGGGGGGGGTAAAATACTTCCAGCAATTCTGACCCAAAGAGGGGTTGGGGGACTAATACCTCCAGCGAATCTATGACATAATATCGAAACACACATTATCGTAGTACAAAATTATCGACACAAAAATATCGACATCAAATATATCGTCATCCTATACTTATTTAATCACATACACAAATATCGAAATTAAAATATCGCAATACATAAACATCGATATCAATTATATCGACCCCATATATATCGCAATATTTAAATATCGATAATTAAAATATATAAACAGTACGTTAAAAATATCGAGAGAAAAAATATCGGCTACAATAATATCGTTATTTAAGCAATATCGAACAATTTTATTATTATTCTATAACACTTTTAAACATTAAAAAAATACTATTAGCACTACAATTCACATTTTACAACAATTTATAAATACATACATTTTCACATTTAAAAATAAATGATTTACACATGTATAAATTATTTCTTTAACATATTATATAAAGGTATGTATGCTCAACATTAATTAGCGTTTACCATATATGGTAATTAATTACACCAACAATTTTTCAAAAATACAAACCAACGAATCAAAACAGTACAAACATAAACTCACCAATAGCTAACTAATTACTAACTCCAAAACACTATATAAACAATTACATCCAACAAACAAATTACCTGAGAAAAGTAGAAGACAGGAAAGAATACTGTGGATACATTTGACGACGCCTACAAGAAAACTAAGATTCAACCTACCATTAAGAGGATTGAAAGTAAGTAACAAAATTTAACTTAATTAAAGGAACTGCTAAAATTACACATTTAGTAAAAAGGACAAATTACTCATACATATGTATTGTATATTATCTCCTACCACTACAGAAAACTTCACTACTAAAGAACAGAAAAAACTAAGAAGAAAACTACGAAACTACTAACAAAGTAATCATTTTATATTTTTTCTCGAACAACATTAATTAATTGAAGCTTTAACATTAAAACAGCAAACAGACCTGCTTCCAAAAATATGTTTCTAAATATGGATTTTATGGAATATTTTTTTTTTACAGATAAAGACATCAAAGAAAATACAGGCCACAACTGAAAATTGAACAGATTGCCTTACACCTACAACAGCATTAAAACTCTGCATAACAAGCAACTAATACGAAGTAAGTCAATTAAATGATGTGACAAACAGTAACTCCTAAAGAATGAAAAATTGCTAACATATTGTAATAATTTATGCATATATCCTTCTTTTTTTCTAGCACCACTACAACATCCACTAACAACAAATATCAAAGAACAGAATTCAACAAACAAAGATACACTACCAAAGTAAGTATATCCAAACACTTTTCAAAAAGATAAAATAAGTAAAAGCTTTAACTTATAGCAAAACATGTAAAAGCTACCCAAAAAATATAACTAAACAATTAACACAAATAAATGTTTTTTTTCAAGCAAAGAAACACCAGAAAAGACAGACCACAAGGAAAAGAGTAAAGAACATCAAAATCACAGACTAAACTTCAACCAAAGGTAAGCATGCAGAATATAAATATTTATAATTCCCACTTAAAATACATAGAACTATAACTATAATAACTATACCATATATTTCTAATAGATTTAAAAAGGAGAAAATGACAGAAGGAGCTGAATTTGTTACCAGTCAAAAAGGGAAACTATTACTCTGCTACATGGGTTATACTTATACCCAATTTGGGATGAAAGTAAATTGGAAATGTTGCAAATATTACTCTAACAAATGTTATGGAAGAGCAACAACTAGAGAAGCAACTGTCCTTTACACCAGGGAACACAACCACCCTCCAAATGTAACAGAAATAGAAGTCAGAACAGCATTAGAAAACATTAAAGAAGCTAGTACATGTTCCCAAAAACCTACAAGCCCAATTTTAAAAGAACAAATTCCACAAATCCCAAAAACAGCCATTACCCAAATGCCTAATATAATTTCTCTCAAAGGAACAATATCACGTACCAAAAAAGCAACTACTACTACCACTCCACCTCCTAAAACATATAGTGATATAAATTTAACTCATGACCAAACTATAACTTTAAACAAAATACCTTTTATAATTTACGACAATAAAAACAATGAGAAAAGAATAATAATCTTTGGTACTGCTATAAATTTAATAAAACTCCAACAATGCCAATTTTGGATGATGGACGGTACTTTTAACATCTGTCCCAGACCTTTCTACCAACTTTACACAATACATGGCTTATATCAAAACTGTAACATACCTCTACTATATGCACTGCTTCCAAATAAAACTAATTCAACATATATGGATTTATTAAACATTATCAAACAAAAAACAAATGACTATTCCCCTGAAAAAATTATACTGGATTTGGAACAAGCAATGCTCTCAGCTATTTTAAAAATACACCCCCATACCTGTATCTAAGGCTGCTATTATCATTTTAATCAGTGTCTTTGGAGGCATTTACAAAAAACTACTCTAAGCATAGAATATGCTACAAGCTCATCTTTTGCATATCAAATAAAAAAACTGATAGCACTAGCTTACGTCCCTGAAACAGATGTGGCCGAACACTACAACCTTTTAATAGACAGCCAATTTTACAAACAAAATGAGGCAAAGTTAACTCCTCTCTTAGACTACTTTGAGGACACTTGGATAGGTAGACTCCATAGATCTGGCCGCAGGAGAAATCCTAAATTCTTAATACCCTGGTGGAATGTTTACAGAAGCACCTTAAATGGAGAATCTAAAACAAACAACGCAGTTGAAGGTTGGCACAATGCCTTCCTCCAATCAACAGGCCGAACTAAACCAACATTAGAAAAATTCATTACATGCCTCCAAAAAGAGCAAAGTTATCAGGAATTCAGAATGGAGCAATCCATTACTGAACTAACTCCAAAAACATCCAAACAAACAAAACACATGCACAAATTCCTAGAGCAACAAGTAAAGCTGTACCTTAGCACAACAGGCATGGAATACCTCAATATAATAGCCAAAACACTACTGTAAACTACTCTAAGCCACAAACAATCTCAATAGAAAAATGTTCTAATACAATAATATTACATTCATATAATTTATCTCGAAAAAAATTAATGTATGGAATATATATTATATAATTAAATATATATACACACATTAATTATGTTTGAAATAAATAAAACTAAACAATATTCATTAAAACATTACCCACCCACAATTATAAAAATGTAAAAAAACTTACCAAAGATATTCCAAATGATGTAGAATCCATTTCCACCAAAATAATCCAGTTTCGAATACCAGTTACCCCCAAAAAAATGAAAAAATACAACTGTCCCAAAATAGATAAATCCATTCCACAAAGCTCTTTCGAAATACCATAAAAAACCCGAAAAATGTAAAAATGTTGAAAAAACGCTCCAGGAAAGCCGAAAAATTTGAAGAAGTGTCTACAAACTATTAGTTAATAAAACTAACGAACACTTCTCCCCAAAAAAAAAACGCTTCCTTCGGACATCAGGAACTCCTGCAAGTGAAAGACATAAAAGAAATATTCCCACCCACATAAAATAACACATACACTCCTACTAAAAGTAATAGCAACATAATATTTCGAATAATAAACTTAAACATCGAAACACTAACTCTACACACAAGGCAATACAACACTAAAAAGTACGTTAAATGTACATCCGCAAACACAACATATCATAATCGCCAATACAACACATTTACTTCTAACAACACTAAATACGACCAAACTACTCTCAAAATTAATTCAAAACACAGTTAAAACAAATTAAATAAACCTTACCTTCAGAGACGTGAAGTGTTTCCCAACCGCTAGCTGAACTTCCTCAAAATGACACAAAACGACCTAAAGCGGTTACAAAATAAAGGACCCAAAAGTAAAGAAAATGATAGAAATTACACACTTATTATTTAATGCAAGCAAAGTATTTGTTAATTTAATAAACCAAGGAATACTATGAAAAAATAGTAATTTTTTATTTGTATTAAATTACTTAGAAAAATGTACACAATTTGTAAAATTATAAAAATAAATATTATAAAATACATAATATTTATTATTATAATTGTAAAAATGTTGAAATTGTGTTAAAAAAATTAACAAAATGTTTAACAAAATTTATAAAAATACATCTATTCCACAATATTTTCTTCAATTAAAATGTTTGTTACAAAATGTAATATTAATATATTTATATTAATATAAATACTAAACTATTGTTTACTATCAACATGTATTTGAATATATACATTGTTTATGTATTTTTCAAACAGTATATTTTATTTGGATGTATGACGTTACAACTCATACGTTTAGAACGCATACCATTACAACGAAATTTTTACAACGCAAAAACTATTACAACGCATGTATTTACAATGCATGTTTTTACAACGCAGATACCTTTACAACGCATACCATTACAACGTAAGTATTGGTAAGTATATAATAATTTTGTTAATTTAAATTAATAGAAAATAATATAATTTAATTAAATGTAATATAATTTAATGTAATTTAATATCATTTAATTAATTTAATTTAAATTTTAATAATTAAAAATAATATAATTTAATTTTATTTAATTTCATTTAATTTCATTTAATTTCATTTAATTAAATTAATTTAAATTTAAATTTATTTTAACCCTGTACCCCTGTACCCCAAAAACCCAAAACTGACCCTGAACCCTAAAAATACCCTTTTACCCAAAAACCCAAAACTGACCCTGAACCCTAAAAATACCCCTTTACCCGAAAACCCAAAACTGACCCTGAACCCTAAAAATACCCCTTTACCCAAAAACCCAAAACTGACCCTGAACCCAAAAAATACCCCTTTACCCAAAAACTGAAAACTGACCCTGAACCCTAAAAATAACCCATTACCCAAAAACTGAAAACTGACCCTGAACCCTAAAAATACCCCTTTACCCAAAAACCCAAAACTGACCCTGAACCCGAAAAATACCCTTTTACCCAAAAACTGAAAACTGACCCTGAACCCTAAAAATACCCCTTTACCCAAAAACTGAAAACTGACCCTGAACCCTAAAAATACCCCTTTACCCAAAAACTGAAAACTGACCCTGAACCCTAAAAATACCCCTTTACCCAAAAACCCAAAACTAACCCTGAACCCTAAAAATACCCTTTTACCCAAAAACTGAAAACTGACCGTGAACCCTAAAAATACCCCTTTACCCAAAAACTGAAAACTGACCCTGAACCCTAAAAATACCCCTTTACCCAAAAACCCAAAACTAACCCTGAACCCTAAAAATACCCCTTTACCCAAAAACCCAAAACTGACCCTGAACCCTAAAAATACCCTTTTACCCAAAAACTGCAAACTGACCCTGAACCCTAAAAATACCCCTTTACCCAAAAACTGAAAACTGACCCTGAACCCTAAAAATACCACTTTACCCAAAAACTGAAAACTGACCCTGAACCCTAAAAATACCCTTTTACCCAAAAACCCAACACTGACCCTGAACCCTAAAAATACCCCTTTACCCAAAAAAACAAAACTGACCCTGAACCCTAAAAATACCCCTTTACCCCAAAACTGAAAACTGACCCTGGACCCTTAAAAATATCCCTTAAAAAAAAACCAAACATATAAAATTTAAAATATAATTATATACTTACCAATACTTACGTTGTAATGGTATGCGTTGTAAAGGTACCTGCGTTGTAAAAAAATGCGTTGTAAATACATGCGTTGTAATAGTTTTTGCGTTGTAAAAATTTTGTTGTAATGGTAGTGCGTTGTAAAAGTTGCGTTGTAATGGTTGTTTCCCATTTTATTTACTTCTAACAATACTTATGTTTATTAAATATGTACTCTTTGAATTAAGTAATATTACCAATATTGTTTGAAATGTTTAATAAAATTTACACAAATTCCACTAATATATTATTAAATATAAATGTAAAAAATATATGTTATACTAATGTTTATTGTTGTTCTTTCTCATGTTAATAAAAAATTTAATTTGTTCCAAAAAAAAATACAGTATTTAATATTTTACTTCACTAAAATATTTATTTAATGACATTTCAATCTACATAACTTTACTATTCCCACTCCAGTCTACATTAATTTGGTGTAGGTGCTGGACACTAATTAAATATAATTTACTATTCCCACTCCAGTCACCATTAATTTGGGGTAGGTGCTGGACACTAATTAAATATAATTTAATTTTCTCACTCCAGTCTACATTAATTAGAGATAGATGGTGGACACTAATTATATATAATTTACTATTCCTACTCCATTCTACATTAATTAGGAATACTTTAGCACACTATTTACATATACTTTTAAATTCCCACTCCAAAGTACATAAAATGCATGTATATATATGTTTAGTTAAATAAAAATACATACCTTAAACACTATATACAATAATAATGTTTAAAAAATAATCTTTTCTAATTAATAATTTATTTTTTCACTATTCAAATGTAGTATAATATACAAAACTGTACAGCAATATAGATTGTTAACAATTTTACTCACTCCATACACTCAACAAACAAATATACTTATTCCGAATGTGTAAATATCAAATAAATGTAAAAAAATATTCCGATTATTTATATAAAATAAATTGTTAAACATATTTTAAAGTAGAACAATATTGTAAAATGTTATAGAAAAAAATTCGCAATTTATTTCAAAATTCTAGCGAAATTTGAAATTTGAAATTTGTATTTAATGTACATATTGGTTTTATAAATGTTTTGACATATTTTAACAAACATTTTTAAAATATATATTTTTAAATTATAAAATATTTTGGTATTTTTTTTTTAAATTTTCCCAATAAATTTAAAATTTTAAACACTTTTTTTATGTAGAATTATTGAACCATTTTAATTTTTTTCTCTTATTTAAATATATTTATTTATAAACATTTTTTATATTATATTATTTTAAAATAATTATTATAAAATAACATCTATTTCAAATATCAAATTTCTAAAAAAATATATTTGAAAACATATTTTTAAAATTTTGAATAATTGTAAAAAATATTAAATTTTAAATTTTTAAATGTTTTTTTAAATTTATTATATTTTTTCAATTAAATACAAAAATTATAAGTTTTTTTTAAAACACTCCCCACCCTTATCCCCTATAAACCCAACATCCCGCTCCTAAATTTATATATCAATTAATTAATTTTTATATCAAATTTATATTTAAATGTTTTTATTTTATATATTTTCTAATTAAAATAAAAAATCTGCAATTTAATATTTATAATATATACATTTTTAATACACTCCCCACCCTTATCCCCTATTAACCCAACATCCCGCTCCTAAATCTATATATGTTTTTTTTTTTTATCTATTATATTTTATAGGTACACATTACTATTAATACATTGTAAATATTATTAATTATTACACAACAATAACACATATTACTACATAATTATTACTATATATTTTATTTCGATATTTTTACTATTTATCGATATTTCTTTACAACGATATTTTTACTTAGATATTTTTGTTATCGATATTTCAGCACACATACTTATTACGATATTTTTGTAATCGATATTTGTGATTCCGATATTTTTCATCATCAATATTTAAACTTCGATATTATGTCACTTCGATATTAAAAGTTTGATATTATGTCTGCGTACCCCTCCAGCAATGTAGATGTAAAACTGGGTTTGGGGGTAAATGCCCCCAGCAATGTAGAGGCAAGCCTGGGGTTGGGGGGCTAATAACCCCAGCAATGTTGTGACACACCTGGGGTTGGGGTGCCAATACCCCCAGCAATGTAAAGGAAAACCTGGGGTTTGGGGGTTAATACCCAAAGCAATGTTAAGGCAATCCTGGGGTTGGGGGCTAATACCCCCAGCAATGTCGAGGAAAATCTGGGGTTTGGGGGATAATACCCCAAGCAATGTTGAGGCAATCATGGGATTGTGGGGCTAATACCCCAAGCAATGTTGAGGCAATCCTGGGTTTGGGGGGTTATTACCCCCAGCAATGTTGACTGGGGTTTGGGGGTCATTACCCCCAGCAATGTTGAGGGAAACCTTTGGTTGGGGGCTAATAACCCCAGCAATGTTGAGGCAAACCTGGGTTTGGGAGATAATACTCCCAGCAATGTTGAGGCAAACCTTGGGTTGGGTGGTCAATACCCTCAGCAATGTTGAGGCAAACCTGGGGTTGGGGGCTAATACCCCCAGCAATATTGAGGCAAGCCTGGGGTTGGGGGGTTAATACCCCAGCAATGTTGAGACAAACCTGGGGTTGGGGGGCTAATACCTCCAGCAATGTTGAGGCAAACCTTGGGTTGGGGGGGGTTAATACTCCCAGCAATGTTGAGGCAAACTTTGGGTTGGGTGGTCAATACCCCCAGCAATGTTGAAGCAAACCTGGGGTTAGGGGTTTAAGACCCCCAGCAATGTGTACCTGGTCCAGTGTCATCTCCCCCACCCACCCCCCATCACTTTCAGATCTTGGCAGGTGCAGGGAGGTTGCATTGTATGTAGAGGCTTTGCAGGGAGGTAAATCTCATTTGAACAGCCTAACCTACACTCCACCCTCTTGATCAGCAGCAGTGTGCCTTTGTGAAACATCCCTTGACAGGTAAAAGCAAGGAGGCTACAATGAAAGAGATGATCACAGAATGTCTGCCAATTACTTTCAGAGTGCCCGAGCATCATTCTGATCTCAATCCATCGGTTGGATTGAGATCTAGCATGTTGTGCATGTCCAATGACGGAATTTCATCATCGGGTAGGTACACTTAGCATGCCAAATACTATTAGAAACACACTTTTGACAGTGGAACAAGAATTGTCATAACCCCACATATGTATGTATAACAAAATGACTGGATGAGTCCACAACAACACCCACTGAAACATTGCAGGGCAACAGAACTCCAATGTATTCACAAAAGTATGACATTGTGATGCCTCTTTGTACAATAAAGCCCAGAGGACATTGGCCCAGACAACACACTACTCCACATACCCAGCCACTCTGTACTGATTTCAGAGCCTCCCAATACAAAAACCTAGAAGTGGTTGTGTCACATTCGTCTTTGAATTATTTGTAGACAAAAACCATCTTGACTTTGAAAGAAATATTTATCAACAACAAGGTGGGATAGTCACCAGGTGTGGACTGTGGGCACTGCACACAACTCCCAATCTGTATGTGTACAAGGTCATCTTTGTAGAATGTCACTCACAGCAATTCTGCATCGAGCTCCTCAGGCTGTAATGTGTGCCCCAAATAAATATTCCATGTTGAATGTGCAGAATGTGTCCGGCAGAGTAGTAGGAGTAGGCATGAGTCTCGGGACGTAGAATCCACCAACAGTTTTGGAGGTTCTAGCGCACAGCCCATTGTGTAAGATAAGCTGCCAGTGCTTGTGAGCATGCCAGGGGGGTGGTTCAATCTGTGACTCCCAAACGCAATCGACATAGCCATCCTCAAGCCAGAGGATATGAGTACATCTTAAGTGGATTAGGGATATGTGCAGAACTGAAGACTGCTATGCCCATATTTGGCACTAAAACACTGTCTCCAAATCTATGAAATGTTAAGGAGGCCTTACACAATGACATTTTTCCATCACGCTCTAGGGTACATCTTGTGTGAATCGGGACATGTGCAGAACTGAAGACCACTATGTCCAGATTTGGCACTAAAACACTGTCTCCAAATTTATGAAAATGTCAAGGAGACCTTACACAAAGACATTTTGCCATCACACTCTAGGGCAGTGTTTAATGGACAAAATAGGAGCATCCATGGACACTTAGTAAAATAGGGGAGATTATGCACAGCTAATTATCTGTTTATTTTTGTGTGGGATAACTAATTAACTTATTTGAGTGCTATGCTTGCCATATGCCTGCCTAACATTTACTTATACGTGTTATTGCGGCCAGGTTTATATCACCTGGACTCAAGCATGCACTGCTGCTTGGGTATACTTCATTGAATACTAGCTTAATCTATTTACAAATGCAATGAAACTATTTTTATTTTCCACAAGCATTCTGGGCATCATTAGCTTATCATCATCATTGTGTATTACAATTGCATTCCAATAAAAATTGCAAAATCAATCACTGTTTTTTTCACATTTCAAGAAATAAATTTTTTTTAAGAATCTTTGCCCTTTGCCCAATGCATTTCGAGGATGGACAGTCCCTTAGTCAGGGGAAAAACCTATTAAAAAAACCAAAATAGAAGCTTTCCATGTTCAAATGAGGCAATATGTACTGCAACTTAAGAACATTTCACAGTCAACATCTGTATGCAAATCAATTTCAACGTGGATCCCGCAATTTAGCCTTCCATGTCTTAAATGTTTTCACATTTTTTCACAGTGAAAAGTATAGTCATGTATATTTTTTAAACAAACACCAAACCGTTTTGTTTCAGTCTTGTTAGTCAAGTGATGTCAATTCCAGACCTATTCCTCGACTGAACTGCCACCACACCCATTGTGTAGTATTTCCAACAACAAAATCCTTACTCGCAATATGTCTAGTTATGTGTTCATCATATCAATACCGCTGATTGCTTTGTTTCCTATGCAAATAATCATACATGCACGTTTATTAGCCTAGAGTTCCATAAACACTTTTTGGCTGACCGACTCACCAAACCGAGCACATACCTGCCTCTCAGATTTTACACCCTCAAGTGTGTCATTTCAAAAGATGAATTCTGTAACAATATGATAATGCAAGTCGCTGTTACTCATAATGTTCTCTGCTTTACTAAACTTAATCTCAGCAATACTACAGCATATAGCCATTCATCTTACCATGACGCGGTATAACGCTCTCGGCGTGTGGGTTCTAGATAGCAAAAGTTTCAGTAACCCGTCACCGACATTTGCGTATGTAACTCAAACTCCGAAATCTCGCAAGACTTCCTTCCCATCTCTATTACGGGCACCATCTTACAAAGTGTTTTCTGTTACAATTCACGATATAATAAAACTGATCTCACCGTAAAGGACTCATATTAATGCTCAATGCGTCTTCATCCTGTAGAAACAATCACTATGTCCTGCATTATCGTCGCCACTGTGTATCTCTTCTATGATGAAAGTTTATCCAGGTCTATCAGTCAAAGAACATGTCTCTCTGTCAAGTCTGTGCAACATAAGATCTTTACCTGCAAATGTCATATTTAGTTTTTTTTAATAGGTTTTTGCCCCTGACAAAGGGACTACCCGTCCCAAAATGCATTGGACGAAGGGCGAAGATTCTTACAAAAAGTTTATTTCTTGAAATGTGAAAAAAACAGTGATTGTTTTTGCAATTGTTATTGAATGTAATTGTAATATACAATGATGATGATAAGCTTATGATGCACAGAATGCATATGGAAAATAAAAATTGTTAAATTGCAATTGTAAATAGATTAAGCTAGTATTCAATGAAGTATACCCAAACAGCAATGCATGCTTGAGTCCAGGTGATGTAAACCTGGTCACAATAACAAGCATCCATGGACACACACAAGGGCTACCCTTGCCATACCAGATTAGAGGTTGCAAAATATTGACAATGTAACCACCCATAGGAACTGGGTGTAATGTTCCAGTGTCATATGTGTGTTTGCATACACTGCAATGTGTTTTCCTCAGCACAACCAAATATATCATCACAATGAGTCCATCTCCCTTTGTGTCCCAAATCCTTGAACATTCAAAGTCAGAATGCCAATATTAACCATGCATGTGTAGTCTACTGTGAAGTGTGGGGATGCGTGTCTGGAGTAGTCTGACACCAGGTGGCACAACAACACACATCATTGACTTCCCACTTGAGGGGGCTGTAATCCTCTAAGAAATGTACTGTCTTCCAAGGTTGCAGATTCATGACATTACAATATTAGCAATCACCACCTCTATCAAAAGGCAGTAAGCAAGGGCAAGAATGAACCATCAATGACAACAACTACCTACAAAGGGTAACTCCCCACAGCTGCCCACAGACAACTCAGACAAGGCAAGGCAAGTTAGAGGCAAATTGTCCTGTGACAACAATAGGTTTTGCATATGCCAGTGTACTCAGAGGGACCTTTACAACCATCAGTCATGAACATTCAGTGGCAAACGGCAAGCTGCAGCAAAAAACATTTCACATCTTCCTATTTACTCTGGCTAGTGTTTTTCCCTACTTACATATACCTAATCTACACACATACACATTTCAGCATTACCTCATGATCTCTACTTGTGCGGCTATGACCCCTCTCACATCTACCTTAAAGTACATGATCATCTCTCAAAACTATTATACACACACAAGCATGTCACAAGCACCATCTGGTCCATCAAGATGGAAAAGTATGTCAGCCCCACATGCTCAAGCATTGTATACAAACTCTTCCAAACTGATTCATACAATCTCACACTTGTGCTGCCCTTTTTACATCTACACCTATTTTCACAGAACAACTCTTCATCACTCTGTAAATAACACCTCTCACGTTCATGAGATGTGCACAATGTACTGTACAGCAGATGTCAAATGTATCATGTCATATGGACCACTCTCATCACCAGTTGCACCCTCAGTAATGTCTTAAACTGTACTCATATCACAACGTGCAGCATCACAGCCCACTTTGACATGCTCTCTGAACCCCTTTGCTGCAGACAGGGTTCCCCTGCTGTACTGGGGGGTGGGGGCGTGCACAGCGCCCCCATGCTCATGATGAGCTAAGCTCGTCAAGAGCCACGGCGCTACGGTGATCATGACGAGCTCAGCTCGTCACGACCATGCCTGTTTAATGGAACGCTCAGCAGGGGAATCAGCCCAGCGTGCGAGCAATTCCACGCGCCACGACGAGCTCAGCTGGTCATGAGCACCGAAGCGCTGTGACTCATGACGAGCTGAGCTCGTCATGAGCACAAGAGGGGTTAACACATCTCACAAGACACTTACATTGCTTATTGAATATGTCCTCCACCATTTGCATATAAACATTCACCCACCATCCTCTGCTTAAGTTCTACAGATTCTCATTTATAAAACAAATGGATCCACAGATTCAAACACAACATACATCAAGTATTCTGCACCTCAAATATCACCATTCAACACCATCATTTTCACAACTTGTATATACCCTTGACATACACTTATTCACTTTGTTACAAATGACAAGTTTAACCTTGACTCACTGTGGCCCTGTCACATCCACATATGAATTTCAGGATCCATACCACCATTGACTAATGCACATTAATAACTATCTTCACTTATTGAAACTGGCCTGTTACAGTCATCTCCCACTGTAGTGACACAGACCACAGCTCCCATCTCCAGTCAGAATCCACCCTTGTCTACCTGGTCATACCCCTATCACATCTACCATTTCATACCATATCTTGCACAGGATTTCACCAGTCTAACAAGCTTGCATACTCTGATTCACAGCCTCGTATGTTTAACCACTCACAATGGATGATTGTCGACACGTCACATCCTACACAAGAAATGCCTATGATCTTAACTCATACCTTACATTCTCTGACAATCATTGAATTTGTCCTGCCACCATGACGTATCAATCTCCACTCCATCTAAAAATTTGAAAGACTAGTCGCTCTCACCTTTTCCCCTGTTTAAGCAAACTCAGCACATGCAACATGAACCTTGGATAAAACATCTGCAGCTAGGCCTCACATTAAATAAAACACATCCTCACCTGTGTGGCAACTTAGAGCATGGATGTGTCACTGGTTCCTGTAGCATCTGGACAGTAGATGGATACACATCACTTCTGTGCACTCACTGTCCACTTGGCTTACCACATGTAGCACTGGGCAATCCAACAGACATAACAGCACTCCTAGTTCAGCTCAGTGTGACCTGGAAGACCGTCAATCATAGCTTAAAAGGACCCCATTGCCAGTCATCTTCAAATGACAAAACACACAATTCATATGCTCAACTGCGACTGGTGTGTAGTTGTAAATATGAAATCTAAGCTTTGACAGACAAAAAACCCCATACATGTAATGTCGACAAACAAAAGTAGGATGGCATGGCTGACATATAAATTCGAAAGCAATGGACAATTAAGACAACACACACCTTGCCTAACATGAATCCCTGCAGAAAGTGGAGTCCTTGGAGGCAACAGGGTCTGAAGACTGTGAGAATACTGTTCACCTTACATATACTCCAGAGCCCAGTTACTTGCCTTGAATCCGGATAGAGGGGGAAACAAATGTAGGGGCATTGAATTCCATTCCAAATCTGCCACCATCCCAGACCCCTACCCTTACTGCCAAAGCCCCCTTCCCCTGGTTCTCTACCCTGAGTTAGAACCATTAATCTATCGACAGGGACTTCTACTACAAAGCCCAAGAAACATATGTTAAAGTGCTTCCTGGTTAATACCAGATCCTTTGTAAAGCACAGTTTTGAGTGTGCTAGGCACCTGGTGGAACAAGATATAAAACTGCCATTCATTACAGAAACATGGACGGATGAGGCCTCAGGGCCTGACTTATTCAATGACACTCCACCTGGTTATCTCTGTCGCACCTTAAACAGGCCAACTGGGAGAGGAGGGGGGTCAGGGATAATATACTATAATATACCCTTAAAATATTTTTTTAGACCACAGATGATACAGCTTGTGAGATGCACTTGTTTAATGTCGCCCTATCTCCCCATCTCTCCTTTAAGGGCATCCTAATGTATAGACCACCAGGGTCTAGAACCTACTTTTTAACCTCAATCGGGACTCTGCTAGAAGAAGGGATCTGCTCTGATTTATTCACCATTCTGGGGGATTTTAACTACCATTTGGAAGACCTCATGGACCCAGACACTAGAGCCCTGTTGGATGTAATGGGTAGTGCCAATTTGGTCCAACAAGTGAAAGAGCCCACCCAGATGGCAGGACACCCTCTGGATGGGATCTTTTTCAACCATCCACATCGAATCTGCACAGGAACTATGCCCCTTGTTTGGACAGACCATGCAGGAATTAAATTTGAAGTGACCACTCCTGCTGATCATCACAAACCTTGGGGCTCTGAAGATCAAATAGAGAGAAGAGCCTGGAATATAGTGAAGGAGACCGAACAAAAAGATTTGCTTAGTACCACCTAAGGGCCACTGCCTGCAGGAGTGGAGGATGCCATCAGATGGCACACTCACTGAGTAGAAACAGCCTGCACAAAAGTTAGCCCCGGCAAAACTCCTGCACCCCAAACGATTTTTACCAACTGCACCCTGGTGCATGGAGGAACTTAAGAAGCAAAAACTAATTTGCAAATGGCTAGAACGAAATTGGAGGAAAATGTACACAGAAGCTAAGAAAGAAATCTATCCACACAGCCTTACTGTCTATAAATAGTCTGTATTTAATACAAAAAAGCTTTTTTTTTTTTTATAAACCAAATCAACTTAACAAAAGATTCATCAAAACCACTCTTTAAAACTGTATCCAAGCTGGCCTCCCCAAGTCCACCTAAGATCGAGTCGAGACAAGAACTAAGCGAGGAAATTGCTAGGTTTTTCCAGAAGAAGGTGGAAGCCTTCTTTTCAGTCTTCAACCAACTCCTGCAGGGAGCGACAAGACACCCGATGATAGGAGTCAAGCAATTTATCGGCACAACTCCCGCTTTTGATAAATTTGCCCCACTTTCTACAAATAATACAAAAACGCTTCATGGCTCAATCAGATCAGGGTCTCCCTACATCCCCAGTACAGTACCAGTGGTCAAATTAGCCCTGGAACCCCATTGCCATCGCACTCACATCCGTAATGAACTCCATGTTGAAATCAATATTTGGAAGATAGCCTCAATACTTCCATTATTGAAAAAACACAACCTGGATCCTAGGGACCCAAATATGTTTAGGCCAATCTCTCACCTTCCACTGCCGGCGAAGGTGGTTGAAAAAGTCATGAACTCTCAGCTGAGTGCCTTTCTTCATAAGAATCAGCTGTTGGATCCCACTCAATATGGGTTTAGAGAAGGGCACAGTACTGAGTTCGCCCTCGTAAAATCCACGGCAAAAATTAGGGAAGCCCTGGATCAGGGAGGTGAGGCTGCACTAATCATGCTGGATCTCTCCGCAGCCTTTGACACGGTCCACCATGATCTTCTGATGGATCGTTTGTCTAAGTGTGGATTCCAGGGCAATGCATGAAAGTTACTAAAATCCTTTCTAACTGACAGAACACAAATATTGTCCATAGGGAAATTTTACTCCAAACTTTTTTCTCTGCCATATGGAGTACCGCAGGGGTCATCCCTCAGCCCTACCCTTTTCAAATGTGTACATGGCATCCTTGGCCCCCCCTGATAAGAACATTTGGCGACAGTAAAAGCTCATACTCAGACGACACACAAATTGGTGTGTCACTGCTGTCAGGACAAGAATCAGGGATGAGCAAGAAGTTTCATGACTGCATGGAAACAGATAAACCCTGGATGACACAGAATTGCCTGAAACTAAGCTCAGGCAAAACTGAGATCCTAATGTTCCGAAATAAGGCCAATTTCTGGACCCCGGACTGGTAGCCGGTAGAACTGGGTACCCTCCCTAAACCCACACGAAAGGCTAAAAATCTGGCTGTCATAGGCTATGATAGACTGAACTTTGGGGATCAGACGAATGCCACGGCCTCAGCCACTTTTCACTCTCTTAAACTGATTAAAAAGGTTAAACCATTCCTGCCGGAAGACAGTGTACGAACTGTCATCTCATCCCTCATTTTATCCCGGCAGGATAACTGCAATGGGCTCTACTTGAATATTCAAGATCGGCACCTAATAAAACTGCAGATCCTGCAAAATGCGGCAGCAAGACTTGTGTCAGGTACCTCCACATTTGTATAGGTCCCCAAGGAAATCAAAAGACCACACTGGCTGCCTATCAGGAAACAGGTGCGTTTCAAATCGTTATGCACAGTTTTCAAGGTGCTACATGGCCTGGGTCCTGAATATTTGAAAAGACAGATTCAATGGTACACTCCAAAAAGAACTCTGTGCTCACTAGGATCCAAACTAGTGAGCGTACTAACCACTAAGAAAGCTATGTGGGGGGAAGACGTTTTATCACGTGTGCGGCCAAAGCCTGGATGACCTCCTTTGGAATCTGAGGAACTCCACTGACCTCCTTGTCTTCAGGAAAAAACTGAAAACTTGCCATTTTATCCTATAGAATTTCCCACTGACAATTTCCCCAGGAATCTCGATCTCAGAAGTGTTAGCTATCAGTGCCAGGACACCTCTGGGTAACCGTTGCGCTTTAAAAATGTAAATAACATAAAATAACTTTACATTCACCTAGGGCTCAGGAAATGTATCAGATGAGTATACAGCCATGAAAGGCATTTGCCTCCTGTGGCATGCCACCTGTGGCAAGTGTTGCCATTTCCACTAGTCTACTAGATCTAAAGAAGACACAGACATGGGTCCCAGCCACAGCCCGTGGAGGGAGTTTCGGTGGGGCGGAGAGGCGGGGTGGGGGGGTGCTAAAAACCGGAGTATGGATAATTGAAGGTAAGTAAACAATTTAATAGATAAAATGAATTTCGTAGCTCACCCTGCATCACATTTTGTGATGCAGGGCACGCTACGAAATTCGTTGTATTAATTAAATTGTTTACTTACCTTCAATTATCCATACTCCAGTTTTTAGCACCCTCCACCCTGCCCCTCCCCGCCCCGCCTCTCCGCCCCACCGAAACTCCCTCCACGGGCCGTGGCTGATGGGTCCATCACTATCAAGTCACATACATGAATTGCATCATTACTCTATGTATATGGGTGTGTCCAGCGTCAGACCCATGTAGTCAAAATCTATATGTACCCAGGTGTATCGATGAGACAGGTGTTTTTCTCTACATCACAAACATATGAGCATGCTCATCCTAAACTGTTGCACTTGAAACACTTACACTATGTTAACATATGAAAGCATGACCTATGTGCATTTGTGAAATAAAAAGTAAAGGTTTGTGGCTTCGTGTCAAACTCCTAGCCAAAACTGATGTGGACTATGACACCCAGCAAATGTAGACACCAACATCTTCAATACAGACTGTCAAAGGGCACATACTCCATGGACCATAGGCAATACATGCCCTACTAACATAATTGTATACTTACACTCTTAATTGTACATAATTCAAAGTTAACTAAAACTAACTGGTGCAAGGGTGTCTGCCTTGGTGCTATGCTGCCAAACAGCGCCAGCACAAGGGAAAAGGACAGGAATGAGCCTGCTTGGATAAATGTAGTACATTCCTGCCCTAACCTGACACAGGGCAGCTCAGCAAAGCAAACTTTATCAATTTGGCCCTTAATTTTTACAAAACTATGACAAAATAACCGCTGACAAAGTGAAAAGACAGGGAGTTATTAGCAGTTGTTTTGGCTTAGTCACTGCTAGTTACATTATGTTAGCACACATCAAGTTTTTTTCTAATTCAAAAACTTCCACTAGCCGGACCTCAGTCAGTAGTAAAAGGAATTCTGAATGCTTTCTCCTCATTACAAAGATGGTTCCTAGAATAAACATCAAATACTGTAATTGTACTGCTATAGAAAGCAAGCATGGCATGAAAAACCATGACCCTAACGAGAGAAGCCACCATTATAAAAAGTGAAATGCAAGCACTGATTTACTGAAATCCATAACGTAATGTAATGCTAAGGTGTTTGGAGAAATCACATTCCAGCTGACTAGTTTTATCAATTTCGACATGTTTTGGTCAATTGGAATTTAAAAAAATAAAAATAACATTCAATGGTGCTTCGTTTCATGAGTATTTTATAAATGTATCCGTGTGACACGTGTAGATGTTTGATTGGAAACAGAAGACAACCACAATAATTGTCCTTCATTTTTTAAGACTTTCGGGACTATTAAAATGGCAGTTGAATTCAAAAGTACTCAAGACGGTCCCCAAGGGGGAACATCCTTTTCAACGCGGATGTTACCCCGCAGTGCTTTTACGATGCGTCCTTTACAACGCAAGTCGTAACCACGACTTGTGCTGGAGGGCACTAAAGGATAGCTGGAGGGCGCTAAAGGATAAAGAATAGTATATTTACTATTCCAACACCTTCCCTACTATCCACGGGGACTGGTGTTAGAATAGTAAATTATACTTTTCACTATCCGCGCCCAACAGCGCAAGTCGTTGTAACGACTTGCGTTGTTAAAGACGCGTTGTGAAGGCATGCACAGAAACGGTACGCGTTGTACCGTCATACATCCGTTTCCAAGTAGAGCGAGCTTAATTGGTGAGAGGGTCATGAGGGGAGAGCTCATGTGATAGGCCTCCCTGAGTACTAAGCGAAACTGCACATCAAACTAGCTAAAACGTCCTAATGTCGCGGTGAGGAACTCTATCTGACGAGCATCTGAGCAATATCATAAAAATTAACTCCAGACTGCGGTGTGAGGAGTAAATGCCTGTAAAAGGCTGCCTGCAGAGCAAAGACACATGTAAGATGGGGAGCGGATAGAAAACTGTTGTGTGCCTACACTCTCGTTCTAGGTTGTTAAACCAAGCACTAAATACGAAATCAAGGGGCAGATTTATGAGGCTCTTGCGCCTCCTTGCGCCGCAATTGCGTCACGTAATGTGATGCAACGGCGGCGCAAACAATGCGCCCTATTTACAACGTGACGCATCTAGGAGATGCGTCACGTTGGAAACCCCTGCGCCATAAGGAGGCGTTCCTGCGCAGGGGGGGGCGTTCCTGCGCAGGAACGCCTCCTAAAAGTGGCTGAGTGAAATCTATGAGATTTCACTCAGTCACTTTCTACGTCAATTCCCTACGCCTGCTTGAAGCAGGCGTAAGGGTGACGCACCATACATTGAACAGGTGGGCCCTGTGCATAGCAGGAGTCATGTCGCACTTGCGACATGACTCCTGCAATGCGCCGCCCGTGCGCCGAGAGATGCGTCACGCATCTTCACTGCCTTGCACCATGGTGCGCCGCATCATAAATGCGGCGCACCATGGGTGGCGGAGCAGTGGCGCACTGTGGCGCATGTTAACTGGCGCATCGTTAACATAAATCTGCCCCCAAGATTCTAATAAAATGGGCATGTATATAGTATAAACGTTTTTTTGTTGAATAATTTCGATCATGTTATTGTAATTGATATTGTTAGCTGAGTTAGAACATATTGGGTGACTGACACATTTATAATATTCATGCAGCTCTGGATATTTCAATCACGGGAAATAACCTCTGATTCCAGGCTCAGAAATTTCTTTCCCGATGCTCATGAATAATGTATGTGCTATGACGTCAGCGTGTGGTGGTTTTGTTGTGCGCAATGTGTAAGTATGGAAAGTGTGTACCCTTGACATTTGCAGGTGTCGGCCACAACGAGGTAAGGTTACAGCTGGACTCCTATCAGGTGGTTTATTTTGTGGCGTTCCTCCATGCTTAGGTAAACACACATTTTCCAGACTAATTCAGTTAGGCCTAAAACCATTGACTGACTGAAGGTAGTCCCATACATGAAACAATGCTGCATAATGCTAAGGTGCCCTTCAAGTTTATAATAACATATATGTCTGCCATTCTAATAATAGTCTGCAGCGTTAGACCTTGAGCTTTTAAAAAGTCACCTCAATTTTGATGTAAGGCAGCCAGCTTTCAGATTGGGCCCTATTTCACAATCTGTTATTAATAAGTAGGCTGCGTGACCCTCAAAAGCAATCACTGCCTGCACAATGTTAAATTATATCTTTTGGTGTATTTCTGCCCTGGCCGTCGAGCGCGGCAGTATCGCACGCGACAAATCATTGTAATAGGGAACAGAAGTAAGATCACCCCAGTAAAACTGACGCTTGCCGTATTTTATCTTGTAACGCGCAATGTCTTACAGAAGATTTCATAGAAGCCAAAGGCCACTAACAGAATTTGTAGTTTCCAAAGGCCCTTTTTGTCACACATTCAAAGACCTAAGTACAAATCCATGTGCGCCCAAGCCCCCGTCCAGCGCTGTAATCGATAACCTCGTATCTAGGGAAACACAATCCCCTTAGAAGTCACTTGAGCCCATGTTTATGCTTTCACTCTTATGTGCATGATACTTTACACTGCGCGCATCGGAACAATTTGCACACACTGAAAAAACACATCCAGTAAACCCATCTTTGTATGGCGAGCAGGGCCGCACAACCCGACACGCACATTTCCACTGACTTCCAAAACAATCAAAAGCAAATGCCATTTAATGAAACTGTGGTCATTTTGTAGAATATTTGCATCACAGAGCCCACGCATTTCTAGAAAAAAAAATCTATGCGCTTCTCCATCCACCAAGATAAAGGACAAAGTAACAATTGGAAATGTGATCTATCATAAACAAAAGAAATGTAATACTCTTTCATGTCTGCTGATAACCCTTATTAAACAAAAAAAACACATTGGCTGTTCAGAGCATTGTTGCTATCTTCTCCTTTAATAAACTGAAAGAAAACAAATAAAATGCAACAAAAGAGCCGTGTACGGTGTCTTATTCCACTTCGGCTGCTGCTGTCATGGTAACCGGTGTTGTAAATGTATGAACGTTCAGAGCAAAATGTAAACCACTGAATGGATGAAGACTGGTCGGTGGCTGTTTGCTCGGTTTCCTAGACCCAATACACTTATTTTCACATTCGGTGGTCTTTTATTTTTGTTGTTGTATTTTTTTTCAGTCCTGAATGCACATGACTTCTTCATAGCTCATTTGTATTTCAGTAGGAATGGTGACGTCCTGCCTTAAGTGAGCATTGGTTGGGGCTGAGTGCGGCTCCTTCGAGTAAAGGAACAACATGCCCTCCAGGAACGGGCAGTCCTGGTTGCAACTCGTTTGCTATAGATATCAGGTCTCCAAAGAAACTAGAACATTTTGAAAAATCTGAATTGTTCTATTTTCTATGCAAATTTGCGCGAATAAAGCTTTTTTTAATAACAATTAGAATAATTGTCCACATAGCAAACCATGAATCCAATAATGCATGTATGCCTCCCTACATCCACCACCTTCCACCTCCAACCATGTATCCTCTTATCCAGCCACCATAAGTAATAATATAGCAACAACAGAAAAGGTTATCAGTGTCGTCATCACGCCAGGGGGTCATCAAAGCACATTTTGACATGTGGCAAAATAATTGAGTGCATGACTACAAAGGGATCTCTTTTGACTCCATGTCCCACAGGCGCGTCGTTCCCTTATATAAATGTTAATTTACTTTATCAGTTCGGTCTGAGACATGTAGGAGTATATGTACAAGAAAATGTCAGAGCGCAGTGTAAAGCCAAATTTGGCAATTTCGCGCTCCGACATTTTCAAAATGCAGGGATGCCACGTATTTAAAAAGGTACGGCGCACCCCTGCGTTTCCCCTAGCGCTAGCGCTAAAAAAAACTACCTGGCATCAGCGCAGCCACCCTTACGCAATGATGCAAGGGTGCTTGCACTGCAGGGGCGATTGTTTATGTGCAGGAAGGAACACCTTCCTGCAAATAAACGATACTTAGAGGTGAATGGCTGTTCGTATGTAGGCTGCAGAATGCAAAACAAATAAAAAGAGGAAACTACAAGGAGAAATTAATAATTTCTCTTTGTATCGCATCCTAATACCAGGTTTTACTTGCCCTTAGTTTTTGGCACTGCCCCATCCTTGTAAATAATGGGCAACATCAAAAAGCAATGGGTGTTGCGATGAAACGCCCACTGCACCACCCATTGCCCGCCTCTATGCTGCAGCAAACTGCAGCGGAAAGAGGCATACTTACTTGGTGGCATTAAGCCACATTAAGTGGCTTAAAGCCACCATGTAATTATGGGGTATTGAGCTACGCCACTGGAGTTAAAAAAAGTGACGCTCCGGTGGCGGTAGGGGCTTGTAAATTTCCGGTGTAGTCTTGGTTTCTTGGAGCTGAACCGAGTGGTGTACCACGCCTGAAAACAATGATTTATAAAAGGAAATTCCAGGAAAGGAAAGGTTGCTTTCCAGTATCCCAGAGTGACATGGTACAGTTACAAAATGTAGATGGTCATTTACACCCTGCTGGATGGCTCACCAGCCTACACCCCTAGCAAATGCCATAACATCCACTTCCCTGCCAGAGTACTGTCTGTCATACAGTGGCAGCTGCCGAACTTTCAAAGTAGTGTGGCATAAGACTAAATCATGAATTTGCAGGTGTGCATGTAGTGAGCAAGTACCACTGTCCTAGGGGGCACAGAGGGTTCTACTCCAGGGAACAGGCAGTTTTGTATAAATGGTGCATCTATACCACAACATATCTCAAATGTTATTTTAAAGTACTACATAAGATCTTTTAATTCGTCCTCACATTCTTATCTGGGAATTCAGTCTCATTAAAATGATTAAATAAGCCTCTTATCCACGAAATTTCGGATATTGAGACAAGCTTCAGAGAGTACGAGAAAGAGGAAAAAATGAGCAGAAATTAAAACAATTCTCCACGTTGCGCCTTGCTACACCAACTAGGATAGCACAGCATGCACACACATCTCCAGATTTACGATTTCTCATGAATCTGGAGATGTGTCTTGTTCTATGGGTGTTGCATGGGAACACCCAGAGCAACACCTATGGAACGCCCCTTCAACGTAAAGTTCTGTGTATGAAGGGGTTGTATTTACAAGGAGAGGAAAAACCATGCAGGGTGGCTTTTACTCTCCTTGTAAATATGAAGAAGTGCCTGGCGCCATCACAACGTTACAAAAAGTGACGTACTGGTGGCGCAGGGTGCTTGTAAATCTGCCCCATAAGTTCTTAGGTATTGGCAGACTGATACAATAGGAACATAGTGCTGGATGGGTGATTGAAGAATTGCATGAGACTGACAGGAGGTATGCTACACTGCATGGATACTACTTCAGTATTTAATGGCGTGGACCAATAGTATGTATCTGCTTAGAGATTTGTAGGGATTATGCACAGAATATTTTATGTGTACTTGTGTTGGTGCCTAGGTCATTTTTATAAGAATACCAGTAGTAACATCAATGATGGCAGTGCTGCAAACAGAGTGAACACTTAATTTATAAGTGCTTACGTATTGGTGGAGGGATAGGATAGTAGATCGAGGTGGATAAGTGATTAAAGAAGTGCATGGGACAGACTGGACGATTCCTACACTACATGAGAACTAACTGGGTATTTAGAAGAGTGTATCGATAGTATGTAGCTAGTTAGAGGTCTGCTTGGATAGTGCACAAAATAGTATAGCTGTACTTGTGTTAGTAGCTAGTCCATTCCATGAATTCATGACTAGTAACTAGAATATTTATAGTATTACAAACAGAGTGTATAGTGAATTTATAAGTCCTTAGGTATTGGTGGAGTAATAGGATAAGTAGATAGTGCCCGATGGGTGATTGGAGAAATGCATGCAACAGACAGGAGGATTCCTACACTGCATAGGTACTAACTGGGTATTTAGAAGAGCATATCCATTAGTTTGTAGCTGGTTAGAGGTGTGAATGCACAGTGTACAAAATATTGTACCTGCACTTGTGTTAGTGACTGCACCATTCCTTAAGTATACGACTAATACCTGGAGTAATTTCAGTGTTGCAAAGAAAGTGCGTGCTGAATTTATAGGTGCTTAGGTATTGGTGGAGTGATAGGATACGTAGAGAGTGCTAGATGGGTGAATGGAGAAGTGCATGGGACAGACAGAAGGATTCCTAGACTGCATAGGTACTAACTGGGTATTTAGAAGAGGGTATCAATAGTATGTAGCTGGTTAGAGGTCTGCATGCATAGTGCATAGAATATTGTAGCTGTACTGGTAGTGGTGTGTCTAAGGTTTCGAGAATGGTCATCTGTATTTTAGGGTGTGAGGAGGTGCATCAGATGATCACATGGATGATGTCATCAGTGATATCATTTGAAATGTCATCAGTGATGTCATCAGTGATGTCACTGACTATGTCATGAGTCATGTAATATGTGACTTCATCAGCAGTGCATTGCGGGGGCGCCAGTTATAGTTAGTACAACTAACTATAACGGCCACATTTCTCTTGTTTTGTAGGAGTGAAATGTCCAACTAACTATGAAGTCCATGAAACCTGTGGTTTTTTCACTGAATTTCTGAGGATTTTTAAATGCTAATTTCTAACTATAATGTCCCTGAAACTTGTGTTTTTTTCAGTGAATTTTATATTCATGTATTTATTCTCCTCTCACTCTTACAAGGAAGGAATCAGCACTCAAGTTGTAGTTTGGGAGTATTTAATCTGCAAAGGACGTGATACACGCATTTCAGCTCGTCCGAACCTTGATAACGATACAAGACGTCATTGTAGTATCCTTATTCAAATGTACAAATGCCTAAAGTTGCCAAAATAACAAAGGACTACATATTACTTCAATCCAAAAAGCTGTCGGCCATATTGGCCTGGTCACGATGTGAAAATTCAGGAATTGATACAATAAAGAAAGGAAAACAAGTGTTAATATGCACACAATGTCATTTCAGCATATCTTGCCCCGTGACCACCATATCTGTATGTTCGTCAACGTGACTTATTCATAATAAACATACTTAGGATTGCAAAAATCAACATAAACAATGGAATACACATTACTTTAAAGTGAAAGGCTATCGGCCATATTAATCTGGGCACGGTGCGTATTATAATGGTTCTTAGACGAAAAAAAGAAAAAAAAGGGGTGTTAATATACACACACTATCCCTAAATAAAGATCTAGTGATTATAGTTCCATTCTATTCACAGCTCATTTGAGATATCATGAGTGATGTCATGAGTGATGTAACTGACCATGTCATGAATGATGTAATGTCTGACGTCATTAGCAGTACATTGTGGGGGCCTAAGTTATAGTTAGCTCGGGTAACTATAACTGCTGAATTTCACTGGTTGTGTATGAGTGAAATCTGAGTTTAAATTTAACTTCCCTGTAATCTATGTTTTTTTCAGCACATTTCTAGGTTTTTTTTAACATTAAGTAAGATGCTTATCACAATGGATGGTGGGGGGTTGGAAGCAGGGCCTGGCATTGTGCTGCCCTCACCCAAGATTGCTGCTCCTGCCTTCCCTCCTCCTAGCCATCCATTGTCCAAGTCCATGTCCCTGCTCCCTTATTACAGACCTGTGTGGCCGTTGTTCTGCCACTGGCCTTCCTGCCTTCTCTGAACAGTTAGCTTGCTGCCCCATCCACCTCCTCCCTATCCTGTGTTGTCTGAATCCATGGACTAGCTCCTCCCTACTGCCATGCTTGGTCTGATGTGCTGCACCTGCCTTCCATTTAGCATGATGTACCAGTCCACTCCTGCCCTCCATTGCCCAATTCTACGCCCGATCACTGACCTCCTGCTTAGACTCTGTGCTTATCTTGCTGCCCCTTTTCTCCTTCCCCCTGCCCTCCGATGTCGGTGTGCATGCCCCTGCTCCATCCTTTTTCCCCACCATGTTCTATGGATCTGCCACTCCTATCTACTCTGAGTGTTCTGTTGAGCTGCCCCTCCCCTCCCACCTGCCTAGAATTGTCAGATGACTGTAACCTGTCCGTGCCACCTCCACCCTGCCTATCCATATTCCATGCCACTATCCCCTTCCTCCTTTCCCCCATGGTCCATTTTACTGCCACACCCTTGTTATGTTATGTAAAAGTATTTGTAAAGCGCGACTACCACCTGATGGTTTCTTGGCGCTGTGAACGTGTGAGGGCAGATCGAAGGGGGACTTAGTTGTGTGCTTTTCGAAACAGATGGGTTTCAAGAAAGGACCTAAAATGGGGGTAGGAAGCAGTAAGCCTAAATTCTAAAGGGAGTGCATTCCAAAAGGATGGGGCCAGGAAGGAGAATCTGAGCCCACCATGTTTCTTGCACCTAAAAACAGGAATATTGAGTAGGGCAAGATGGGAAGAATGAAGATTATGGGAGGGAACATAGTGATGAAGAAGAGAAGAGATGAAAAGAGGGCCAAGGCTAGCTAGGGCTTTGAAAATTATACAGCCTAGTTTAAAATAGCAGCGTTCTGCTACCGGGAGCCAGTGAAGGGTCCTCAGCAGGGGGCGCACGTGCTGGTGCCTAGGCTGGTGGAAAATTAGCTGTGCAGCCTGATTCTGAACCAGCTGAAGGCGATTCAATTGATAGGTAGGAATGCCAGCATAAAGAGAGTTGGCATAATCAATTCTAGAAATGACCAACGCCAAAAGGGTCAGGGTGAGGGCGCAAGTAGTGAGAAAACGGGCAATTTGACGGATTTTGCGTAAATGAAAAAAACTAGAAGAGACTACAGCATCGATCTGGGGCTTCATCGAATGATCGTGACTGATGATCACCCCAAGACATTTTGCAGAGTTCGTGGGGAGGGGGGGAAGACCCAAACTTATTGGCCAAAAGTGAGGACTCCAGGGGTCAGAGGCACCCCCGATAAGAACCAGCTCGGTCTTATCGGGGTTAAGTTTGAGGTGGTTTGCCCCCATCCAGTCACTGACGTGACATAAGGTAGACTGAAAATTATAAACAGATTGTTCTGAGGAGTTAATATAAAAAATCAGCTGTATGTCATCCGCATAATTAAATGCGGTGACCTTGCTGTTTCGTAAGGACTGGATAAGAGGGGTCAGGTATAAATTAAAAAGGAGAGTGGAAAGAAAAGAGCCCTGTGGAACACCACATGTCATCCCAACTTTCGCCGCGGAGAACTGGGAGAGACAAACAGCCTGGTAACGGTTGCTCAAAAAGGAGCGGACCCAGTTAAGGGCCGATCCCTGGATGCCGGCCTCCCTGACACCGTCGATCAGAGTCTTATGGTCGACCGTGTCAAAGGCGGCTGACAAATCCAGGAGTACCAAGGCCTGACTGATGTTGGAGTCGGCTCACCTCCGCAGCTCCTCCATCACTGAGAGAATGACCGACTCAGTGGAATGGGCGGGTCTAAAGCCCGCCTGCTGGGAATCGAGGAACTGCGAACGCTTGATAAAGAGGCTCAGGGAGTTGGTGACATGGGGCTCAAGAATTTTACTAAGATAGGGGAGTAAAGAAATAGGGCGAAAATTACTCATAACTGAAGGATCTGTGTTGGTTTTTTTGAGAATAGGTACCACCTCAGCGATTTTAAAAGAGCTGGGGACCAAGCCCAGTTTAAGGGAATTATTGAGGAGTGTCAAAGGGGGGGAAGGGCAGGCAGAGAAAGCCTCACGCAGAACATGAGGGGGACAGCAGTCGGTGGGGGAGCCAGAAGCCACTTTATACAGAAGAGTCAAAAACTCATCTTCTGTGATCGGGGGGGGGGGTCTGAGTAATCAATTGGGAATTGGGGATACTAAGGGTGACAGCAGGAGAGAGGGGGTCAGGGGTGGCAGGGAGAGCAGATGCTATCTCTAATTTTTCTAATTTTATCAATAAAAAACTGATTGAGGGAGTCGCAGAGCTCCTGGGAAGGGAGGTGTCTAATGGTGACCCTATCTGGATGTGATAACTCCTCAACAATAGAGAAGATGTCTTTGGCTTTAGAAGCTGAATCAACAATCTTCTTTGAAAAACAGACAGTTTTTGCTTGCAGAATGGCTAGTTTATACTCTTTGAGCTGAGTCGTGAATACCGACTTTTTATCAACGGCATAATCTCGGTGCCAACACCGCTCAGCCTGTCTGAGTCTAAGCTTCTTGCCTTTAAGTTCCTCAGAAAACCATCTTTGTGCATCGTGAGGACGTTTGAGTCTAACCCGTTTAAAAGGGGCTACGATGTCGCAGGCTGATTCAAGCCAGCAATTTAGGCCAGAGGCCTGAGCGTCTAAAGAGTCACATTCAGGGGGAGGAGAGGCTTTAAGTAAGGATGAAAAATTGCTAAGACTCTGTTCCAGTTCCTGGCTGAGAGATTACCCTCAAGTGTGCGAATGATGTTCGACCCAATGGTAAAAGAGAAAGTAATGATAAAGTGGTCCGACCAAAGGCAAGGGAGAATACAGGGAATGGAGATATCTAAGTTGACAGTCCATACCTGGTCCAGTATGTGGCCTTTTACATGGGTAGCCGATTTAATATGTGGGGAACAATTGATGCCCGTCAGAAGATTAGAAAAGGCCAAGGAACACGCACTCTCTTTATCATCGGAAGGCCAATAGTTGAAATCCCCCAGGATTAAAACTTTGGAATCATTTATAACCAATTGAGAGAGCATGTCACCGAACCTAGATGGAAAGTAGGGCATATGCTGAGGGGGCCGGTAAACCAGAATACAAATAAGAGGTACAGCTGGAGATTCAAGTTTCTGCCCACCCTGGTCTGTGGTGAGGTCCCTTCCATGCCTGCACCATGTGGTCTGTTGTGAGGCTCCTTCCCTGAACTCTCTTGTCTGTGCCCAGGCCCTGACCCTCCCTTCTATCCTCCATGGTCCTTTGTGCATGCCCCTACACCCTCCTTCTTACCTATCATAGTCATTGTGCTGCCACTAACCCTCCCGCCTGCCATGCATGGTCTTCTGTGCTGCCATGGCCCCTCCCACCTTCCCTGTGTGGTCAGCTAGCTGCCCCTGACCCACTCCCACCTTCCCTCCATGGTATGTGGGTATGCCATTATAGTCTCACTGTTGCTCTCCATGGTGTGTCTTGCTTAAAGTGCCCATCCTGCCTGACCTGCATGGTCATCTTGCTGCTCCTGCCCTGCCCCCTTGCCCCCAGCCCTCTGTTCCCATGTGGAGACCCCTATTCCCTCCCTCCTGGCTTGCCTGTTCCATTGTAATACCCTTGATCCGTCCCTCCTGTCCTTTATGGTCCGTTATGCTGCAGCTTTCTCTCCTGTCTGTGCCTTATGGTCAGCTAGCTACCATTGCCTCTTTCCCCTCTGTTCTCTGTTGTCCATGTGCATGGCCCAGTTCCCTTCCTATTGCTTTCTATGGATTGTTGTGCTGCACTCCCATCCCACATGCCCTGTGTGGTGTATTGTGCTGCTGCAAACCCTGATACCTTCCCTCTAGGGTCAGTTTGGTGCACCTCTCCTGTCCCTCCTGTCCTCTGTTATCTGAGTTCATGTCCTTACCCCAATTCCTCCTGCCTTGATCCAATGTACCATACTTGCCAACATTTTGAACTTAAGAAGGAGATTTTGAAAAAAAATGGGGTATTGATTTTCCCCTTTGACTTACATTGAAAAAGAGGAGATTGTAGACAGGAGACAGATCAAATAAAGCCCATTTGGGCTTAAAAACATTGGACGTTTCCAGGCTGAATCGGGTCTGTTGACATGTATGGTTGTACTACTACTGCCATTTCCTTCTGCCAACAATGGTCTATTATATTGCCACAGCATCTCTTGCCAGTCCTGTATTGTTGGTTTGTTGCCCCTGCCCCCCTTTACACTGCCCTCCATAGTCTGTTGTGCTGCCACTGCCCATCCTGCCTGCCCAGCGTGGTCAAATTGTTGCCTCCTCAACCTCCTACCAGCCTTCAATTTTAAAAGTCTGTGCCCCTGGCCTCTGCCTCTCTACCGTATCCTAATGAACAACTAGATTGTTAACATTCTATATTTATTACAAAAGTGTGGAACGCCTGAAGTCATCTTGATGTAATCAAAACTGTAATACCTAGAGCATTTCCTTTAGAAATTACATATATGAGAGGGTCTTATTTGCATCAGCATTATGGTTAGTGCTCTAAAAAACTAAAATGAGGACATATTTTCTGAGTTTTCAAATAGTGACAAAGCACTTTTAAATTATTTTTTATCTTCATGTGTTTTTATCCAGTTGACCCCTTGATTAAATGTTGCACTTAGGGGAGAGGATGTGGTGTTACTTCCAGAGCTGCAGACTTTGCAACTGGGGAACCAGTTTGGAGTTTCTGCTTCAGCTCAACATTCTGTGATTCTGGTCAAATCACTTAATCTCCCCATGTCTAAAACCAAAATGAATTTGTTGTTGTGTGATTTAACCAATGCGCATGTAAAGCGCTCCAATACCTGACAAGTCTGCACTATATAAAACTGCAAAAACACAAAAAATAAAAAGTGTTTTGTACACTTCTGTCATTGGGCTACATGTGGGCTACATCTGGGTGATATTTGTGCTACATCTGGGCTCGTTTGTCTCTGCTGGCCATCTTGGGTGATTATTTGTTATGAAGTTTCCTAATTTCCTCATTTACTGCAGTCTCCTCAGTAGGAAATACTTTCAGTTTTTAGGTGTTGCACCTCGTGTTGCAGTGTGCAGTGCGAGACATTTAGTAGGTAAAAATGGGGTTTGAGATGCTGCCCTAGAAATGGCATTCCTTTAGGGATATGCTATTGTTTTTTGTGTGCGTGTTTTTCACTAAGACGGCATGCAATAGGCCAAAGGCGGGTGCATTGCTTCGCCGACGGTCTATTGGTGTCTATTACGCACACCAAAGGCCATGTGGTTTCAATTATCATGCCCAGACATGGGTGCGATAATTGAAAACACGTTTCGCTGTGGCACACGCCCCCATTCCATCCGCAGGCGTGTTTTTTTTTTTACAATAGCAATCGCTTTCGCAATCACTTTTAGTGCCACTTATTCTATTTTTTCTAGTTTCTTTCTTAAAGAAAATAGAAAAGCATTTACTTGCTGATGTCAGTCTTTACATGATTACTACAAGAATGTTTAATTTCAATACACATTTTCTATCATGGATGTCTTTCAATACCCTCCACATAGCATTAACCCCAATGTGCAGCATGCACTCAGTAAAATGCTCATGAAAACGAATGACATTCCAGCCTGCATGTGTTCTCAATCTCAGTGCACATTTCAATGGAGTGTGGGACTACGCTCACTTCACAATACTCATGCTGTGCCGTTTGCAGCACACATCATCAAGCTCAGTCACCTTGTGCCTTCCAATCCCTGCCTTCTCCACCCGGGCTTTGCCCGCAAGATCCAAAACCCGACCAGGTTTGCCATCTTGTGTCTCTGCATACCCTGGTGCGCATTGTGGGATTATTCCCCATAGATGTGGACACCCCTCTCCCGTCTCTGTGCGTGCACGAGCACCCCCCTGCTCATTGATCACAGTACGCCTGGCCAGATTACATATCCTGGGTTATTTAAGGTTGGGGACAGTAATATATCTGGAGCGGAATTCCTGATCCTTGCTATTCCCTGATTTCTTTCTTTATTTTTCTTCCAATGTGGTCTTGCATGCGTTTTTTTTCTGGCAGTACTGGCCTCCTTCTGCTTAGGGTAAAGTGGAAGGACGGTGAAAAAGCGGATCAGATTCCCCGTTTTAATGTCAGCATCATTGGTGGGGGGGTGAGACACAGTGGGAGGGTAATCTGATTTATCACACACCGCTGCCCAATGTACCCCATGAGAGGGAATGACCTACGGTATCCAGCGCTGTGCAGTGTTCCCTGGAGACGGGGATGTCTCTTCTCCCATTGATGGCTGCTGTCACTGTCCTTGCTGCTGTTACCGCTCTTGCTGCTGGGAGAAGACCTATCTCCGACAGCATCCATATTTTGCAGATTTCATGAGAGATGGTATTATTTCTAAAACCCAGGAGCTATGTTATGCTTCTGGGCCCACCACCACCAGCACCACTGAACCATGAATGGAGGGTGCAGTGCTGAAGGGAGAAGGGTTTGCCCCTTTCACAGTGTCTATAGGTTGCAGTGTCTGCAGGGCTCTAAGTGGGATGAAAACACTGAGGGGGGATCCCTCAAAGGGGCGTGGCCGATATAATAAGGGCGTGGCTTAAAAACCCCAAAGCTAAAAATCTGTGCTTAGCTTAGTGTGCCGCCCGACGGGTATTCTGCTGTTTCTGTCATTGCATTCAGAAATACGATACATCAATTAGCATTATAACTACAACAAGCCAGGACCATTGGCTTTGCCAATGTTTGTTACTAGCATAAAATAAATTAGCAAGAACTATGGCTTTGTTGTGTATAATATTGAAAAGGCTTCAGTTCTGAAATGATGAGACTAAAAGAACTAAAACGAGTCTCTTTGAATTTACATCAAACACTTTAGGCAGTGTTACTGCTGCAGAGTTAAGATATTTTCTTATCCTGAGGCTGAGGGCAAAAATGGAGAGCCCGACAGAGACCCGTCTCAGCACCTGCTTTTAAGAACTTCTGGTGGTGAGCACCGGCAGGACCCGGCCCACTAAAGCCTTGAACAGTACTTTCGATTTCATTTTGCTCTCTGTTTTTTACAGTTAAGTGTACTTTCGGTTTCAGAATTCTGCTGTGTCTGCCTTGGGATGAATGTGTGTCCTTATCCCACAGTCTTTTTCAACGCAGGGAATCACAACGCAGTCGTTACCATGACCACGTTGTGATTGCGCATACCATTACTCCGCAAGTTGGAACAACGACTTGCGGGGGGCTTGATGTTGAAATAGTAGAATTTACCATTCCAACTCCAGTCTGTGCGGACACTAGAGAAGGTGTTGGATTTAAAATCCAACACCTCCCCCCCTCCCCAAGTCGTTGTTCCGACTTGCGGAGTAATGGTATGCAGAATCACAACGCGGTCGTGTTAACAAGCTACAAACATTTCTGTTGATACCATGGTGCTGAAATAAACACTTTTTCGTAGCCAGCGGGGTATTGAAATTCTATTTTCTTCTATCCTGTGTCTCAATAAATATTAGTGTTCCTACCAATGTTTGCTCTACTTCGTGTCTCCATTATACCTTTGTTTGGTTTTACTTCACATTCCTTCAGCGTCTTTCTCTACCATTAATCTCCAGTGCCTCTCTCATTCTCCTCCATTTTACCGCACATTCTTAAAATACACTTCATACTAAGCAAAAGTAAAAAACATAGGGAATTTCAAAGCCAACAGCTCTAACTTTAAAAAATGTGAGACCTATTGCATTGCAAATGCCTGTTTACTTTGATTCCATCAAGAAGATATTCAGATATGTCACACATTTGCCATGAATTCTGAATGTTAGCACTCTAGTTCCTCATTAGATCACTGTAGTAAAGCTACTGTTCACTACGGAAGTCTGCTGCTGGTATTAAAAGTGCATGTTTCAGTCTAAATGTCAGAATTTTTTAATGAAATAGTAGAGGATTTAGTAAGTGACTCAAAATGTGCCCTAATTCTTCTTTCTTCAGCACTAATCATAATTTCTACGGCAAAAATGAACCCCCTCATTGTTTTCCTTTTTAAATTAAATGGTTTAAGTGTTACCAGTTTATTCCAATAAAGATGGCTTCAGGTGTGCCATACTTTTTGCCATACGTAAAACAGTAAGCGCTCAGTTGTTCTTAAGAACACTCTGGGACATTCTGTCATTGAGCTATACGTGGGCTGCATCTGGATGACATTTGTGCTACATTTGGGCTCTTTTGTCTCTGGTGGCCATCTTGGGAGAACTATTTTTATGAAGTTTCCTCATTTCCTCATTTACTGCAGTCTCCTCAGTAGGAAATACTTTCAGTTTTTCACTTTGGTTCCATCAAGAAGGCATTCAGATTTGTCACACATTTGACATAAATTCGGAATGTTAGCACTCTAGTTGCTCATTAGATCACTGTAGTAAATCTACTGCTCACCAGGGAAGTCTGCTGCTGGTATTCAAAGTGCATGTTTACGTCTGCAGGTCAGAATTTTTTAATGAAATAGAAGACGATTTGAGAAGTCAAAATGTGCCCTATTTTTCTTTCTGCAGCACTAATCATAATTTCTATGGCAAAATGAACCCCCTCATTTTGTTCCTTTGCAAATTAAATGTTTTAAGTGTTACCACTTTATTCCATTCAATATGGCTTCAGGTGTGCCATACTTTTGTCATAAGTAAGACTGTTAGCGCTCTAGTTGTTCTTAAGATCACTCTGGGACATTCTGTCGTTATGCTCTACTTGGGCTACATCTGGGTAATATTTGTGCTACATTTGGGCTCTTTTGTCTCTGGTGGCCATCCTGGGAGACATATTTGTTATGACATTTCCTAATTTCCTCATTTACTACAGTCTCCTCCGTAGGAAATACTTTCAATGTTTTACTTTGATTCCATCAAGAAGGCATTCAGATGTGTCACACATTTGCCATAAATTCAGAATGTTTGCACTCTAGTTGCTTATTACATCACTGTAGTAAAGCTACTGCTCACCAGGGAAGTCTGCTGCTGGTATTGAAAGTGCATGTTTCAGTCTGCATGTTGGAATATTTTAATGAAATAGAAGAGGCTGTGAGAAGTTACTAAAAATGTGCCCTAATTTTTCTTTCTGCAGCACTAATCATACTTTCTATGGCAAAACGAACCCCCTCATTTTGTACCTTTTTAAATTAAATGTTTTAAGAGTTACCACTTTATTCCAATCAAGATGGCTTCAGGTGTGCAATACGTTTGTCATAAGTAGGACTCTTAGTGCTCTAGTTGTTCTTTAGAACACTCTGGGAAGCTGCAGTAGAACACAAAGGAATCAACTGACAGTCTCTGCCCTTGTTGAATGTACATGTTTTACTGAGAATGTCAGACTTCATTCTCACATGACTGAGAAAGATGATGTGAATTCACATAAAATATGCTCTCAGTTTAGCTTATAGATCACTTTCCAAACCTCTGTGGGAAAAGCATGAGAAAATAGTTTTCTCTCAAACATGATTTATGATATCCCAGCAGAAAGCTTTTTCACATGGTAAAATCACCTTAGAACACACCACAATTCCTAAAATGAGTATGGTACCATCAACAAATGATCTATAATGTAACTAAAGTCTCAAAACCTTCTATTAACTACAACGCCTTTTAATGAGGTGCTATCATGTATATTGGTCCCAAGATGGCTGTCAACACTTCTTGATTGAAGTGCTGACAGCCAATCAGATCTCACGATGAGATGTGTGGTTAGGCTCCGCCCAGATATATACATTTCTTTTTCCATTATTTAAAAAAAACTACTGAACAGATTTACACCATTTAAAAAAAGGGCTCTTTCTGAACCAAGGTGTACCTTTTTGCCAAATTTGGTGTAATTCCGTTCCCCAGTGTCTAAAGTTTCCTATGGAAAATTGCATGGAGAAAACACGTTTTGGGACCCCCTTTTTTCTTGGCCCCCGCTTGCTGAATCACCCTGAAACTTTTAAGATAGGAGCGGACAGAAGCGGGCCTTCGGTTTTGAAAATGTTGTGAAGATTCGTTAATCGGCGCCAAAATTATTGGGAATAGAATGTTGCAATATTCCTATGGTAACGGGGTCCTAACTATAGCTACCCACTGGCAACCGCCAGTAGGTAATACATATTTATGTACACACACACACATATATATATAAATATACATATAGATGTGTGTATTCAATGAAAAAAATGGTTAAAGTATCTCTATATGTAGGTGAAAATTGGTGTGACAATATCATGTTTTAAACAAAAAAACACTGACATTCACTAGTTATTAGTCAGCTCAAGTTATTATAACTTGTGCCCTAAGATAATTATAACTCACGCTCCTGCCATGTACGGTGTTGTCATCAATGATGTAAGTTCAAATCTTACAGTGATGTTTTCAATGAGGTCGCAAAACATGTCATGAGGGATTTAACCTTGCACAGGCAAGCAGCCCCATACCACACAGTCTTCTGGCTTGGGAAGCATGCAGCTGGTCTTGCAGATCTAGGCAGCATTCAGGCAGACTGAATGCCCATGTCAAACAGTTACACCACCAAAATATTAAAAGTAAGCATACTGGCTTTATGAAGGGATGAGCATAGTAGTATATATAAATCAGACCTAAAATCTTTCTCCAAAAATCACCAATATTTTTAATCTGATGTCTATTTCAATAAAACAAACAATGCAAGTGATTATTTTAAAAATGTTTCATAAAGTTTTAATTGAAAAAAAGCAGTGTATTTTATTGTGTTTTGTGGAATGAAAAATGTTAAAAAAAGACTCCTAGAAATATATATTTATTTATTTTAAATAAAATCAACATGTCTCTAAGTCATTTTTTTTATTTTTTAAAATATTTTTCAGGCCACAAAATACAATCATAAAAACAACAAGAAAGTCTTGCACTCCAGCTGAACAGAATAGAGGTCTAGCTAGGAGTGCTTTAAAAAATATGGTAAGCAGATGAATTTAATTACCCATTTAATGACTCTGGAGACTTACTGTTGCTTGTGGCTGCTGGTCTCCCTGCAGCCCTCTATAACATTAAAAAGGTTTTGGTGTCCCTCCTTATTCTAGGGACACCACCAACCTTAAAACAACTATAAACAAGTGAGCCATCACTGAGCTTTATAGGGGTGCACCTTCAAAGAACTTTTTTTTTTTAAATGAGCAGCTCTTGCTGCTCATTTATTAATCATTTTGGTGTCCTGGTGCCAACTTGGGGCAACCTTTTTAAAATAATTATTGGGGTGGGGTGTGCGACCACCTCCCTGAGCTTTTCTGGACCCGGACATCCCACCCAGGGTCTTTCTTTCTTATTAAGCAGAGCGAGTGCACACCCCCTCCCAAGCCTTTACTGGCCTTGGGACCTCTTGCCTCGGGCCGTACTTTTTTAACAAGAGGATAGCATGTGGCCTCCCCTTCCTGAGCTTTTAAGGCCCCAGTTACGCCATCCTCAGGGGACCTTTCTTTCTTATTAATTGGAGGGGGCATGCACCCCCTCCCAAAACCACTATTGGTCCTGGAGATCCCATCCCCTGTGGCCTTTTTAAGGGGAGGGAACTCCACTCCTTGCCCAAACTAGTAGTGAACCCAAGGATACCATTTCCTGGTTCCTTAAGTGGGCGCCCCAGTACCCACCCAGGTCACCCACAAAACACTATGTGACTGATTACGAGTCTGGTGGTGCGATAGACCGCGTGAGAACCACCTGCCGTATTATTACTTTTTTACTCACTGGCAGGCAGTTCTTTTGGCATTCCCACGGTGATGCCTATAAAAAAGGCATAGTAATAGGAATGTCAAAGGAAGTTTAAGCATGGCATGGGTTGTGAAGTCAATGCCATGCTGGAACTGGGGGGTTCATACACACAGGGGGGTTTTGTGTAATTCCCACAAATCTGTAGGATCTGCGCATTTCTTGGCCAACATAAACTTAGGGTGAGGCGCATTGACTGATTCTAAGCACCCCGCAGGATATGTTGGCCTAGAGACAACTAAATCAGAGTGCCGCCACCACCTCCCCTAACCCGAACATGTAGCGAATAGTTTCTGGTAACCACTGAACATGACAACCCTGACTCCTCATGGATCGTTGTAACAAATCAGTACCTTTCCACTCAGTCATTCGTCCTTACTTGGTTTCAGAGCAATACACAGAGATTTCGTACTGGGATGTTTTCAATATATTTATTGAACCAGCGTTATGTTTACATGAAATAAATGTGCTGTGTTAATCAGTAGACAAAAGCAGATGAAAGTGATTGCAAGCCCCAAAAGAGCAAATAACAGATACAGTTCCACCATAGTGCTAAAACAGTGTATATATGCAGGCATTTAACACAAGATAGTAATAAGACCACTTCTACTATGCAAACTTTACTCTGTGTGTATCCAGAGTGTATCTAGGTGCAAAGCAAAGACTCCCCCCAACGGATGACCTAACCCCATTACTTAGTGAGAGAGAATGTAGGACCCAATCTTGGTAACATACTGGACAGCCCTCCTGGAGATGTCAGACTGGTGTGTGGTGAAGTCTCAGCATGCAGGGGCCCTAGATGTTAGCTTAAGTGCCTCCTCTGCTAATTCTCTGAGATGCTAATTAGTTATAATAAAAGCATCCTTATGTTGTACAGATAGATTAGCAATGTTATGGATTTGTAGATAGCCCTGATAGATTAGAAATGTTATAGATATGTAGATCGAATAACTTTTGTAAATCATGAGTAAAGGTCTTGCTCTTAGTGTTTGAGGCATTGTAATAATGTTATGTGAAGCCAGATGTGTAAACAGAAGTAGGTTCAGAGAAACTAATCCAACATTTTCAAGCATGTGAATATGTGCTAAAGGTCACAGCAGAAATGTTATTGTGCAAAAAGTGGACAATGTAAGAAAAGGTGCAGCTTCGCTAAAGGAGCCTCACCCCAGCACATAACTGGGGCACATGGTGTGCTCCCTGTGCGTAGCCACATGGACAAAGTGTAAGGCACAAGGGGGCCTTGTAGGGCCCCCTTCATTTCCTCACTGCCACTATTTTCATGGAGGAAAGACCTTCATGAAATCAGTGGCAGTGAGGAAAGTCATAATATGCTTGGCAGGACCGTGGCGGCCCTGCCAAGCATATTACTGTCTCAAGACCGCTGCACCACCGCTAGGGCATGGTGATTCCCTGCCGGCTGTACCAGGGTGGCATGAGCCCCAAGGTCATAATACAGCAGCCGAACACTGCCACCCCACCCGGAGCCTGGCAGTTGGAGGACCTCCAGACTCGTAATTAGGCCCTATATTGGGGGCCACGGGGAGCACTCTGGCCTATTTAGCGGGAGCATTTTAAAAGCTTCTGCTGAGTAGGAGGCTTCGGAAGGGGAGCCACATGCACACCCGCATCCACAAATAATGTTTTAAATTGACCCCTGGGACAAGGCGCACTCCAGGGGTAATTACAAGTTAAAAAAATGGCAGCTACCATTTTTTTTGCTGGGACCTGGGAGCAGTATTGCAGCAAACACCCCCATATGTTTTCAAGTTTGAACCCATGGGGTCCCTCTAGACCCCACACAAGGGCTATAGGAGCAGGGTATGACTACCCTGCTTCCTTATATTATTTGTTTGTGTATTATCAGGACAATGGAACAACTCTCCGGTGTCATGTAATGACTGCTGCAAAATCAGCCAATGCGAATGTTTGTTCTCACAGGTGCTTCACTCCTGCGGGAGTGAGGTGGCCCAAGAGAAACAAAATCTGCTAGGCCAATCAGAAAGCTCTTTTTTTAAGTTGAGCTTGCAGGACACTCAAAAAAGTGTCTCAAATCCAACCATCCAGATATGCAAATATTGTTGTATCTTAATTTCTCAAAAACTACTAAACATATTTAGACCAAATTACAAAAAGCACGAATTCCTGACCAAGAGCTAGATTCTTGCGAAATTTGGTGTAATTCAGTTTTTATGATGTCATATTCCAAAAAAGTTACAGAAAATGCATGGAAATTTGCATTTTGGGACCCCCATTTTTCTAGGCCCCTACTTGATGGATCACCCATAAACATTCCATGAGGAAACTAGGCAAAAATGCCAATGTTGGGGAAAGCTTTGTGAAGATTTGTCTAACTGAGCCAAAGTTATTAGCAAACAAAAAAGGCATTCCATATGGAAATGCAAACCTAACTATGACTAACCAGTGGTGACTGCCACTGGATAATATGTATATGTTTGTGTATGTGCTCCAGTGAGTCTTGTTGCCCATGGAACATTTTGGGGGATTTGTGAAGCAGGGGCCGAGAAAAATGGAGTTAAAAAAAGGGTGTGTTTGCAATGTTAATTGCCATAAGAATCTGTCAACATGACTATCTCCGAATCACCAAACGGAATTACACTAAATTTGGCAGAAAGATAGGTGTTGTTACGCAGATTGTTCTTTCTGTTATTTTGTGCAATCCGTTCAGCAGTTTTTGAAACATTTAAGTTGAAATTTATACTGATATCTCTTGCCGTGGATATTCTGCAGTGATTTCACGGTTAATCGTGAATGCGCATGCCAACAGGGATCCTCAGATTGTCTAGATGCAACCTATCAGAAAGTTGCGGTCACGATTTTATTGATCTGTAATGGTTCCCAGGGCTGGGAATTTCTGTGAATCAAACATAAAGGGTAAGAGTGGAGGTACTCTAACCCGATGTTTGAGAAATGGGGATGTGAGTGACACAAGTTAGGTGTCCAAAAGTGATTTTTTTAATTGCACATGGTATTCGCACTGACGATGTGACCGCCAGCATGACCCCCCATTTACCATTGTGGGCACATCGGAAATATCACAACGCCTTTGCAAATAGTTGTGGAAATATAAAACAAAAAGTATCTATATCAATATACACACCCTCGCTGGTCACAGGCACAGACTCATGTAGCTACTCACATATCCACTCAAACACTAATGCACCCTCTCACAGATTATCTCAAAGACCCATGTGTGTACGCACATAGGCATTCAGAGGCTTATGCACCCACTTAAATCAAATCAAATCAAATCAGACTTTATTCAGCTTTTTCAGAAAACCATAAAGTCAATTTTGCAATAGAAATACAACATTTAAAATCCATTAATAATACATGTAACACATCACCTTCAAATACTATAACATTAATACTGGGTTAGCAAGGATAATTAAAAAAACTAAAAGGAAGGTTTGTAGATACAAAATACAAAATAAAAAAGCTATCACAGAGACATATGTAACCATGATTAGCCCTCATTTGATAGTCACAACTGAATCTAAGCCGAACAGCAGACCTTAAGAAGCTTAGAACATAGAATAAAGTTTTACCTGAATGAATTTGTAGAAAAATAAAAACAGGTCAAATCTGCCTAAAGTTTGCCTTTTTTTAAATGGGGATAATAATAATATATGACTTCCTGGGTACCTCATAAAAACTACAAAACATTAAAAAGTAAAAAATGTCCCGTGGAGCATTTCCATCGCAGCCACAGTGCAAAAGAGTCTGACCCCTTTTCAACCCATAGCGGTAGCCAAAAAGAAGGTGAAAAAGGTCCAAGCGGAACCTGGTCAGTAGAAAACGGTCCTAGCTGCTTTTGACTCATAAAAGATATGGCTAAGTTTTAAATATGATGTGGTTCCCGGCGCCGGACTTCCTCAACAGTACCTCTTTTCACTCCAGCATCTGCTTTCTTAAAAAAGACTTCTTCACCCAAAATAAACCTTCTTACAAAAATGTGCCTGCATTAATAAATAGATTTGCCATTCCCAGTCTCATAAAACACTCCCTGATATACTTAAACCAAGGGATATGATAAAAATGGTCAAGGGTCAGACAATCCTTTAAAATCTGTTTGCTTAATAAAATCCCCTTTCTGAGCCAAATTTGTATCCATAACGAAAAGGGGCAATAAAGCAAGAATGTCAGAGAGACAGGCCATACCCAATTCTTCATGTGCTACAAAGGTGGAAGTGCCCTTTGGTACACATAGAAGTAGTCTCAGGAACTTTTTTTTAACCATTTGCAACTCGTCATGGGAAATATAGCCCCAGATCCCACTACCGTAGGTCACCTTGGCAATACACTTGGCCTTGAATATCTGAAAGAGGACCCCAATAGATCTATTGCCCAGTCTAGAAGCAAAGATAAAAACAGCAGTATTGGCCCTTACATAATCCCCTTTCTTCTACTTTTTTAGAGGCTGTCAGTTCCAAGTGGTGTCAAACAATACCCCCAAGTATAAGAAAACGTTTGTCTTGGGGACTGTTGTGGATACAACCATAAAGGAGTAAGGTGTTCTTGAGCAGGGCCCCACCTGCCTCACACAAGATTTGTTATTGTTAACCAACAGATCCTGATCCTCCAGAAAGTGTACAAAAGAATTCAACAAAATGTGCAGCCCCCTAGCTGTCTGGGCCATAAGGATGGTGTTGTTAGTGTACAATAGTACTGGCAGACTTCTCCACCCCACCTGGGGGCAGTCCACTTTTGACTCCAAGAGGACCTGCTCCAGGTTGTTAAAATATAAATTAAAAATAAAAGGAGCTAAGATATGGCCCTGCCAGACCTCTCTCTATAGAGAACTGTCGGGTAACCTTGAGACCTTTTGTCGAATTAACCACTGCCTTAGTATCTCTATAGAGATCCCTTAAAAAAAGAAAAACATTTCTATCTACTCCTATGGACAACATGATCTGCCTAAACACCACATCAGGTTTCCCTTCACCCAAGCCCCTGCCTTTACTCAAAACAGAAGAGGACTAAAACATTTCCTCAAATTAACTTACCCAGTCGTCCTCTGTAATATCGGCTTCCAATAAATTTGCAGTATCTGCTGCCAAAAAAGGACAATTTATGATGCTCCAGAACTTTGAACTGCTCTTCTGTCAGGGTCTGACTAAGGTGCCTGCCTAGAGGATAGACTACAACACCCAGAATGCCTTGCATGTAGTGGGACGGCTTCAGAAAGCATATAGTCCTATGGATGCCTACAATTGGTGCTCGTGATTTGTCCAATGAATTCTGTTGTTAGCGGACGCCCTGTCCCCGCGGAGCTGCTGGGAAGGTGTGGTTCGTTTTTGCTCTGTGGCTGTGGAGCAAGTTGTATCGAGACGATTGATGACAGTTACCGGCTGGTACTGTCTATTAGTTTTTCCCACGAGGCGTGTGAGACGCTTGGATTGCCCCCTCCGCGTCCTTGCGGTAACGTCTTATCTTGTTTGGTGAGTGACTCCGGAGACGCTGGATTGCCCCCTCTGTTTCACTCACAGGACGCGGCCAAATAACCGCGTTGCAGACACCGGCTGGTGCTGTGTTTCATTGTAGGCGTGTGAGAGTGTGAGACGCTGGTTTTCACCCTCCGCGCTGTTTGTCTTTTTCTTTAGCCCTTTCTTTTGGGTGTTTGGTGGCGATGCTTGGATTTCCCCCTCCACTTTACACCAAGACTATTTACGGTACTCTCGGCTGAGAGCATCCTACAGGAGCCGCTGGGATTGCACCCTCCTGTTGTTTGTACTTGTTCTTGCTCCGATCATTCCCTTCACGCAGGAAGAGCCGGCTGGCTACATTTAAGTTTGATTTTCCTATTAATTATGAGGAACAGTGGTTTGCTGTCTTATCGACTGATCAGGAACTTGGAGAGAGATTGATCTACCATTAGTACGATTAAGAATACCTTTACAGCTCCCTTCTTTTGGCACCTGGTGAGTGAATGTGGGTTGTGAAGAAGGGTGAACGACACACATGACACATAGAGGTTTTAGGAGGGTCCTAATTGTGATTTCATTTTCCTTAGCCTGAGAAGGGAATTCAGCAGAGGGAAGGGTCGCTTCCTGAGCCTTATCAGGTGAGGGTCCTTATAAGCCCTTATGATATTGAACAAGGTAGTTAGTGTGTTGAGGACTAACGTGTCCCCTTTTGTCATTTCAGGTCCCTATCCCTGCTGTTCCTATCCCTACCTTTTTTCCCTCGCCTGATTGCCTTTGCACTCTGGAGGTTTTAGATAGTCAGAGTGCAGGGACGTCTGGAGGTGGACCCCATTTGAGCATCGTTCCGACCCTGAGGAATAGCAGCCGTGACAGAATCACAAGCCCACGTTTAATACTCCTCCTGGTCGGAAGGAAGATCAAAACATGGCGTCTATGGATGACGTGCTTCAGGCCCTGCTGTTAGTTCAGCAGGAACTGGCAGCTTCTAAAGCAGAAACCACTGCCTTAAAGGAAAGGCTAGATCGTCAACAGGCCAATCCTTTTGATGCTGCGCCAGGAGGTCGGTCTATTCAAGTAATCGTACCTACACCGATACCGTTAGCTATCCCAGAGAGATATTCAGGTGACCCCCAGAAGATTCAAGCCTTTCTGACCCAAATCACCCTTCATTTTTCATGTAGGCCGGCATTGTTCCCAAATAACATGTCCCGAGTAGCGTTCGCCATATCCTATTTGTCGGGGGATGCAGCGAACTGGGTGGTTCCCTTCGTCAGAAATGACGACCCCATATTGAACGACTGGACGGCTTTCCGCAGGGAGTTCGAACGGGTGTTCGACCGGAGAGCAACTACACTAAGCGCAGACAGGGAGTTACTGGGGCTCCGACAAGGGAGGAAAGATCTAGTTTCTTACATGACCACTTTTAATCGTCTTGTGGCTGAAACAGCATGGCCCGAAGAAAAAAGGATGGCGTTGTATTACCAAGGCCTGTCGGATGAATTAAAAGATGTGATAGCTCAGATTGACCCACAACCCGTAACATGTGTTGATCTGATTAACCTCACGCTACGCTTAGACCATCGTTTAGGAGAGCGGGGAGGCGATCGCAGGAAACATGAAGGGCCTTCTGGGACCGTGGGACAAGTATTTCCACCCAGTCCACGGACCAGTGACAGTAATCCAGAGCCAATGGATGTTGGAGCCATCCGGTCCCCTCTTACCAGAGCAGAAAGAGAGAGTCGTCGCACACAGGGGCTTTGTATGTATTGTGGGAAGAAGGGACATTATGTCAAGGAATGTCCCTTCAAACCTAAAAGACCTAAGACCTTTTTCTCTGGAAAGAAAGTGGCTCTTACCGCTGTCAATCCCGAAAGAAATGCTGAAAGCAATTCCTCAAGCAAAGGGTTGGAAACAAAAGAATGGAGGCTGACTTCGTTGGCTTTGGTTGAGGGTAAAGCCCCTGTTACGCACGTTGCCTTGTCCACTTCATTACAATCCCAGGGTAAAAAGCATGCAGTGTGGAGCATGGTAGATTCGGGGGCAACGGGGAATTTCGTGGACGAGGGCTTGGTGCGTCGTCTGGGGTTGGGAAGAGTATCTACTGCCATTCCAGAAACCGTGCTGGCCGTGGATGGTACTCCCCTAAAATCCGGCCCTATAATCGAGCGTACTGAAGAAGTGATGCTGGTATTGGAGAACAGTATCGTTACACATGTTGAGAGCATAGTACTGAATATAATAGAGGCTCCACAATATGAGTTAATATTGGGAATTCCATGGCTGGAAAAACATAACCCTGCCATCGATTGGAGGGAGAAAACTGTAAGTTTTCATTCTGAAGAGTGTCAGAGCGTTTGCATGAATACATTTACATCACACACTGTAGCCTTGACTCAGATAATGCACATAGCCACTGCAGTGGAAAAGGTAACCATCTTGCCTACAGCTTACCACATGTACAGTGATGTATTCAGTGAAACTCAGGCCGAAGTACTCCCACCACATTGGGAGTACGACTGCCGAATAGATCTGGTTGAAGGTGCCGTTGTTCCGTCTTGCAGGGTGTATGCCTTGTCCGAACCCGAATCCAAACACCTGCAAGAATATTTGGCGCATTTTTGTGCTGTAGGCTTCATTAGACCCTCTAGATCTCCAGCAGCGTCCCCTCTGTTTTTTACGTTGAAGGCCAATGGGGAGCTGCGCACCCTTATTGACTATCGCAAGCTAAACAAACATACTATACGGAACCGGTACCCTCTTCCACTCATCCCTGTGCTTCTGGATCAGGTGAGAGAGGCTGTGATCTATACGCGGTTGGATCTCCGTGGTGCCTATCATTTGGTCAGGATCCGCAGCGGTGATGAGTGGAAGACGGCCTTCAAGACCAGATATGGCCTTTTTGAGTATCTGGTAATGCCGTTCGTTCTTTGTAATGCCCCGGCGGCATTCCAGTACTTTCTTAATGATGTACTGAAAGAATATCTGGATCAGTTTGTCATCGTATATATCGATGACATACTGGTCTATTCTGACTCACGAAAACAACACGCCAGCCATGTCCTCCTGGTTTTACAGAAGTTGCTGGAGTACCGACTCTACTGTAAACTCAGCAAATGCAAGTTCAGTGTGGAGGAGGTGGAATTTTTGGGGGTTATACTGACACCGAGAGGGTTTCACATGGCGGAGAGAAAGATAGATGCGGTGCGTGCCTGGCCGGTGCTAACCAGTGTGAAAAAGGTGCAGTGTTTCCTTGGCTTCGCCAATTATTATAGGCGTTTTATCTCCCAGTTCTCCTTGTTGGCCTCTCCCATCACTAAACTGCTGAGAAAAGGGGTTCCTTTCCAGTGGAATACCGAAGCCATGGAGGCCTTAGAGTTGCTGAAGGAGGCGTTTGTTACTGCCCCAATTCTGAAACATCCCCAATTGGACCTGCCCTTCATAGTAGAGGCGGATGCCTCTGATTCAGCAGTGGGGGCTGTTCTATCACAAAGAGACAGGGAGACAGGTCAGTTGCATCCGGTTGCCTTTCTATCCAGGAAATTAAACTCTGCCGAGGCCAATTATACAATATCCGAAAAAGAACTACTGGCCATAAAAAGAGCGTTCCAGGAATGGAGGCATTACCTGTGGGGATCACATCATCCTATAACAGTGTACTCTGACCATAGAAACCTGCTGTTTATGAAAACTGCTCGCCACCTATCCCAACGACAAATGAGGTGGATGCTGTTTTTCGCGGAGTACAATTTCATCGTCACTTTCCGTCCTGGATCAGACAATAAGAAAGCAGATTCTCTCTCTAGACAAGGGGGAGGCCTGGGGCCAGCAAAGGATCAAACAAGAGCAATTATCGCCCCTGAAAAGGTGGTGTGCCTGATAACAGCTGATCGTTTTATCGACCAAGTCCAGAAAGACAGAAATCAGGTTCAATGGCGGAAATGGGCAAGTCAGAATTGTCTCCGAACCATCCAACATGGAGTACCCTTGCATGGTGGGAAGTTGTTTCTACCCTCCCATGATCTGCGGCTTCAGGCATTCAACTGGTGTCATGGGGAAGTGTTGGCAGGACATCCCGGAGTCAAGAAAACTGTCCATCTTGTAAAGCGCCATTTTTGGTGGGAAACACTGACAAAAGACGTGGAGATGTGGATAGGACATTGTGACACCTGTGCGAGGGCAAAAGGGGACCATTCCATGAGTCGTGGGAAGCTCAGACCGTTGCCCACTCCATCCCGTCCTTGGCATACAGTCAGTTTGGATTTCATCGTGGGTTTGCCCATGGACCAAGGGTATAATGCGATCATGGTAGTGGTGGACAGCCTGACAAAAATGGGGCACTTCATACCATGCAAAAACCTTCCTACTACCAGCCAAACTGCTCATTTGCTAATAACACAAGTGGTACGGATTCATGGCATCCCGCGGGTAATTGTCTCGGACAGGGGACCCCAGTTCGTGGCCAGGTTCTGGCACATGTGGTGCAAGGCACTGAGGGTGGAAGACGCTCTTTCCACCAGCTCTCATCCTCAGACGGACGGACAGACTGAGCGACTAAATCAAACACTCAAACAGTATCTGAGGTGTTATTCGGAAGAAGCTAGTCGCTCATGGGTCTCTCTTCTCTGGTTGGCAGAGCTGTCGTACAATAACGCATGGCATAGTGCCATAGGAGAAACTCCGTTCAAGGCCAATACAGGCTTTCATGCCAACACTCTGCCTTTGAAGTCCAGAATCATCCCACTGTGGGAGCGCACGTGAAGGCTCTGTTGGAAACACATCAGCGGATACAAAAGACCCTTGTCTGTGCTAAAAGCTCGTACAAAAAATGGGCGGACAAACACCTGCAGGAGAGTCCTATGTATGAGATAGGGGACAAGGTCTGGTTGTCCACAAAGAACATTCGATTCCGATACGTAGTATTTTCCATCCCCGGTTTATCGGTCCCTACTCAATCGTCAAGAAGATCAATCCGGTGGCATACAAGCTGAAGCTGCCTGTGTCTATGAGGATACACCCGGTGTTTCACAGCAGCTTGTTGAAGCCAGCTGGTTCGATGCGACGCAAGGCCGCACCGCCGGTGCTGAGGGATGGACAACTGGAGTTCGAGGTCCGATGCATTTTGGACTCGAAGTTTCGCCAGGGGAAGCTGTGGTTTCTCGTTTCCTGGAAGGGCTATGGCTCTGAGGACGACTCGTGGGAGCCTAGCCAGGACGTTCACGCCCCACGGTTGATCCGCTCGTTCTACATCCGCAACCCGCGGAAGCCGGGTGCTAGGAGGCACAGGGCAGGGGGGCGTACTGTCAGGGTATGACTAAGGTGCCTGCCTAGAGGATAGACTACAACACCCAGAATGCCTTGCATGTAGTGGGACGGCTTCAGAAAGCATATAGTCCTATGGATGCCTGCAATTGGTGCTCGTGATTTGTCCAATGAATTCTGTTGTTAGCGGACGCCCTGTCCCCGCGGAGCTGCTGGGAAGGTGTGGTTCGTTTTTGCTCTGTGGCTGTGGAGCAAGTTGTATCGAGACGATTGATGACAGTTACCGGCTGGTACTGTCTATTAGTTTTTCCCGCGAGGCGTGTGAGACGCTTGGATTGCCCCCTCCGCGTCCTTGCGGTAACGTCTTATCTTGTTTGGTGAGTGACTCCGGAGACGCCGGATTGCCCCCTCTGTTTCACTCACAGGACGCGGCTAAATAACCGCGTTGCAGACACCGGCTGGTGCTGTGTTTCATTGTAGGCGCGTGAGACGCTGGTTTTCACCCTCCGCGCTGTTTGTCTTTTTCTTTAGCCCTTTCTTTTGGGTGTTTGGTGGAGACGCTTGGATTTCCCCCTCCACTTTACACCGAGACTATTTACGGTACTCTCGGCTGAGAGCATCCTACAGGAGCCGCTGGGATTGCACCCTCCTGTTGTGTGTACTTGTTCTTGCTCCGATCATTCCCTTCACGCAGGAAGAGCCGGCTGGCTACATTTAAGTTTGATTTTCCTATTAATTATGAGGAACAGTGGTTTGCTGTCTTATCGACTGATCAGGAACTTGGAGAGAGATTGATCTACCATTAGTACGATTAAGAATACCTTTACAGCTCCCTTCTTTTGGCACCTGGTGAGTGAATGTGGGTTGTGAAGAAGGATGAACGACACACATGACACATAGAGGTTTTAGGAGGGTCCTAATTGTGATTTCATTTTCCTTAGCCTGAGAAGGGAATTCAGCAGAGGGAAGGGTCGCTTCCTGAGCCTTATCAGGTGAGGGTCCTTATAAGCCCTTATGATATTGAACAAGGTATTTAGTGTGTTGAGGACTAACGTGTCCCCTTTTATCATTTCAGGTCCCTATCCTTGCTGTTCCTGTCCCTACCTTTTTTCCCTCGCCTGATTGCCTTTGCACTCTGGAGGTTTTAGATAGTCAGAGTGCAGGGACGTCTGGAGGTGGACCCCATTTGAGCATTGTTCCGACCCTGAGGAATAGCAGCCGTGACATCTTCAAAGTGCTAGCCTCAATAGGGTCAGCCCAAGCCTTGTCCTTCAGCCTTGAGTCTTGTCAATTCAGCCTTATACCAGCTGTGGCCTCCCTTAACTAAGCAAGAGTCCCTTGGTTTAGTACCTAGTGCTTCCTTCAGTTTCCTGGAAACATGGGAACAATTGGAATTAAACCATCTTGGGACCAAATCATAATACAGCACAGCTGGGGACTTTAGTAAGTATGCTATAGTCCCAGAAATAACAGAAACAACCTGTATTATATCTAATGGCTCAGCCTGCTGGGCTAAACAAGTAGCTAACTCTTTACAGCACTGAACAAACAAGGACTCATAAAAAGAATATGGGGTTACCTGTGCCCACTTGAGTCTTCTGCCCCCGTTCACAGCTTTTGCGGACCCTCTGCCCCCATTAATTGTGCTAACAAGGGCCAGCGGGTCATAACACACAACTGGTTGTGGTCACTCTAAATACTCGACTGGGTGGGAAAATCCGATATATAATAAAAGAAAGGTGTGGAAACAAAGATAAAATTAATAAACAACTCACTCAACCTTCCTATTAAGGTAGGGTTAATATCCTTCTTATTAGGGGGCAACTTGCTCATGGATAAAATGTATTCAAACTTATTGACAATGGCAGTGAGATTGCCTCACTGGTGGGTATGTTCCAAGTGAATGTCCATCAAGCGCACGCAACCCATATCTTTCCTGCCCCCAGACCTCGGGTCCCCACACAAATGGGCATTAACATCTCCTGCAATCATGTTATCAATACAATGTTACTCACATTTCTCCAAGGGGAACCTAGAAGGGAGATATTACAAACATAAATAAGAGGGTAAACAGTCTAAATATTGATTTTTTATATCGACAGGCAATAATATAGAGTCCATCATTTCGGAGGGACAGAATATCGAAGTCAAGAATATCGACATCAGAATATCGACCTGTAGGTGAGAAATATCGTTTTTGTTAATATTGAAGTTAGTAATATCGATAGCAAAAATATTGATGTTACTAATATCGATATTAATATTAGTGGTATGTATTTTATTTTATGTTTGTTTTTATAATTTTTGTTAAATATTGTACAAATGCAACAATATATGTATTACATTTTTAGAAGTTAGTAATAATTTAATTAAGTAAATTATGTGTATTAGTACCGTAGCGGGTTGTGGGTTTATAGGGGAATAGGGTGGGAAGTAATTTAACCGCATGCGTGCGGGCGGAATTCCGCCCGTACGCTGAGTTTTTTAAAAACGCATGTTACGTGACGAGCTGGGCTCGTCATGAGCGTGCGAGGAGGCTACCTCATGACGAGCCCAGCTCGTCATCAGCGTCGAAGGGGTTAATCGTAATTAAGTAAATATGTAATTTTTATTTATTGGTATTGATAAATAATTTTATGTTAATTAATTAACAATTGGTAATTATGTTTTATTAATTGGTAATACATTTTTATTAATTGGTAATTCATTTTTATTAATTGATTGATTGGTAATTTTATTAAGTGAATTACTTTATTATTGAAGTGTGTTGGGAGGTTATAGGGTAATAGGATGGGAAGTAATTTAATTGTAATTAAGTAAATATTTTTTTAATGTTGAATATTGATAATTCAATTATTGTTAATCAATTATTAATTGGTAATACATGTTTAATAATTATGTTATTGTTAATGAATTGTTTATTAATTAATAATTGGTAATGAAATTAGATTTTTTTAAATGTATGTGTGTTAATCAATACATTATTGTTAATTAATTATTAATCGCTAAATGTTTTTTGATAGTTATTTGTTTTTGGTATTGATTTTTGTTTTTTATTTCCTCATATTTGTTAAGAATTTTTTAGTAATTATTATTTAATTGTATTTATTTTAATTGATAATTAATTAATAATTGGTATTATTATTTCTTGGTATTGTTAATTAATTTGTTGTAATTTACTAATCCAATTGTTATCTTTTACAAATAAATATTACTTTAATTATTAGTAAGCTGTTTTGACCCCTATGTTATCCAACACTTTCCCTACTGTTGCACCCTCTGGAGTTGGAATAGTAATTTTAACCCCTACGCTATCCAACACTTTCCCTACTGTTGCACCCTCTGGATTTGGAATAGTAATTTTAACCCTTACGCTATTCAACACTTTCCCTACTGTTGCACCCTCTGGAGTGGAAATAGTAATTTTAACCCTTACTCTATACAACACGTTCCCTACTGTTGCACCCTCTGGAATTGGAATAGTAATTTTTACCCCTACTCTATCCAATATTTATTGTTTTAGTTAATGTAGTGCCTAATTTATTTAAAATTATTTTTTAAACGTTGTTATATATAGTTTTGATATTTATATTTATATTATTGTTGTATGCGTATGTATGTATTTATAATTTATAAAATGTTTTTAACTATGTATAAGTTATTAGAGTAATTATTGTAAATATTATTAAGTAAGTATATCATATTATATATATATATATATGTTTATTTCTTTTTATATTATATGTATGTCATCATTTGAATATATATTTAACTATGTTTATTTATTATTTATTTATTGTTATATTATTTTTAAACATTAAAAAAATATATTTTTTACAGCGATATTTTTTACAACAATACATTTTTTCCGATATTTTTGCACTTACCTTAATGTAGATAGGGCTTCTTACGTCGATATTCCACCGCTGACATTTTCGAAGCAATATTCTCGATGTCGATATTCTGTCAGTGATTCCCATAAGAGAGGATATAGCATTGTAAAAATTCAAAAGCAGCAACTTACATGACACATTAGAAAATAACAAAACCTGCAAGGTGGGAATTTCTGTTGGCAATACAGCAAGGCTACCTTGAGCTGCTAGGGAGACATAGACAGGCAAGCCCCCCTTTGGTCTACCTGCCCTTGAGGGGATGGCAGACACAAAAAAAGTTTTATATCCCTCCAGGAAAAACTATTCTCAGTAGCCCACGTTTCCTGAAGACATATCAGATCAAACCTTCTTTTGAAGGACATCCATCTAGGATCAGTAAACTTGCTCGCCAACCCCGCAATGTTCCAGGAAATACAATTACATTCCTTACAATCAAATAAAATGGTACCAGAAAGGCCGGAAGGGTTTTGCATTGAAGGAATTATTGGCTCCGATGAGACTGCAACCGGCAGTCAGTCCCAACTCTCCAATGGTCCTAGTGGTGCAAAACTGTTAGAAAGAGGTATACCAGGAGCAACCTCCTGCCAGTCAACCTGAACAGGGTCAGAAAACCTCATCATGTTCCTATCTCCAAACTGTGGTGGGCATTGGGGGTCTATAAAAATATCCCAGGGGAAGAGCAACAATGGTAAAAGTAGAGCCACTAGGGGTAGACTGGGTGGCAGCTGCTAAAATTCTCTCCGCTGTATGATGTGTAATAAAAATAATAATAACACAGTCACTCTCACAGTTCTTCTTGACCCTCCCTACCTAGTTGACTCTACGCACCATATTGATGTACATTTCCACTCGTATACCTGTTATGGTGTTGGAGTTCATCCAGTGCAAGACTTTGTTCTTAAGTTGGCCAAAATCTTCAATGATACCCGGTAAGAGCATAGGTACATTCCCCAAAACCACTAAATACTGTTTTGATTCTGGTGGTAAGTGTAATGTAATTGGTCTCCGACTGGGGTTGCTTGATATACTGAAAACAAGGGGGTGGTTGGGCACAGGCTTGATATTGTGCCGTTATAAGAATGTAGCGTGCCACGGAGGTATCACCTAGTCGAACATCAGGTGTGACAATCACTGAAGAGAAAAGCGTTCCCTTTAACTTGGGAGCGACCCTCTGGGCGCTGCTGTATCGGATCGACACTGCGATCTGTTCTTAGCTTTAAATCATGTAAAACCAGTAAATAATTAGTTCATCAAATTTCAAACATTATTTGATTTATTTCTTCAATTTTTTCATGTAGCAGTTCACATCGTGAGGCATATCATGATCTTAAATCCAAATAGATCTATAGAGCTTTTCCCAATGCATTTCGTACCGATAACAGGTACTTCATCAGGGGAATCTGTGGAAATAATAAGTATAAATGAGGGTCCATCAATCTATCTATTCCGTTTCAAATCTCGAATAACATAAACATGCAGTGCATTTTGCAAATATGGCAGTTACTAAAAATCACACTCAAAAACAACTCAATTAGATTGAAGTTCAAGCTCTCTGAAAGCAACTCTATGAAAAAACTGTTTCACCTAGTACCTTAAGCACAGTACAACTACGTGAACATAACATCGTATCTCCCATGTGAAACATGGTAAGTGTGCTTAATAACAAAAACATATGAGAGCAAACAATATTTCCTAGTTGGCATGAATGTTTCTTATTCTATGACGGATCTTAAGTACGAACACAACTTTTAACAGTCCCCACTCTAATCACAATCTTCTCGTCTTACCGCTGATGTGAAGATAAGTACGTTGTACTCTCAACGTGAACAAACGCGGGATCAACCCGTCGCTATTGATAAAGCGTGATGTGTTAGAAAGTGAAAACGACCTCCCACTCAGGTGACTAAAAAGTGAAAACAGACTAAAGCTAAAAGTGGCAAAAGGGTTCAGCCATGTTGAAACTGGGTGTTCTGGTGGAATGTCCCACCGAGTGTTGTGAAAATGCTGTCGATAACCGTCTAATTCACTCAACCTTGTCGTGTGAAAAGACAATCTGAATAATAAAGTATAGAAAACATAAGCAAAAATCAATATTTTAACGATAAATCATATAGTGATACATATAGTAATTGTAGTTCAGAGACGTGTCAGTGTTGTAATTGTTCATATATAACACGAGAGGTCCAAGCGTTCATTGAGCCCATGTGGCTTTAAAGAATCCAACTTAAAAATCCATTGATTTTCTTTTTGTAGGAGTTCTCTGTTCATATCTTGATTACCAGTGGTAGTAACCATTTCAAGTACCAAAAACTTTAGTTGAGAAATGTTGTGTCTTTTCTCATTGAAGTGAGCAGATATTGGTGATTTTTCGTTTTTAGTTCTTATATTACTCTTGTGTTCAGTTAAACGAATCTTAATCTTCCTGGTGGTTTTGCCCACGTATACCAGTCCGCATGGGCATTTGAGGAGGTATATAAGATTCATGCTGTCACAGGTTGCCGTGACTTTGAGACGTATTGGGTTCCCTTGTCGTGGATGGTTAATGACAGTTCCCTTGATGATTGCATGACAGTTATTGCAATTAAAGCATGGTATCGTACCTTTGAACGAATCATGTGTGGTATCTGAAATTCTTTTTCTGAGCATGTCTTGGATGTTTCTACTGCGAGTGTACGCAAATCTTGGTTGATTGGAAAAAATTCCTTTGAAGTCTGGTTCATTGGATAAAATCTGCCAATGTCTGAGAATGGATTGTTTGTATGCATAACTCTTGGTGGAGAAAGTAGAAACAACTACTGCTCGTTTTTCAGATATTTTGGGGGAACTCCTCAATAGGTCTGAGCGTGATTTGGAATCGCATTTAGTGGTTGCAGTTTCTAGTATTTTCGTGGGGTAACCCCTCTCTTGAAAACGTTGAATCATGTTTTGTATTTGTGTCTTGGATTCTTCAGGTTCAGAAACAATTCTCTTCACTCTGTAAAGTTGAGATAATGGCAAGGTATTTTTCAACGAATTTTGGTTGAAACTGGCATAGTGTAGAAGGATGTTACGGTCTGTAGATTTTTTGTACAGTGTCGTCTTGATTTTATTCCCTTCGATTTGTACCAGAACATCTAGATATGCTATACTTTTCTGGTCGATAGTGTAAGTGAATTGTATCCGGTCATTGATTTTATTCAAATCTTCCAATTGTTGTAGTAATGTTGGTTTCGGACCAATCAATAAGACAAAAATGTCATCGATATATCTGTAGAATATCCTTGCATGTCTTTTCCAGTGTTCACCATTCAGAATGTGATTGTTTTCAAAGTTCATCATGAAGATATTCGCGTAGCACGGTGCTGCACAATTGCCCACCTGTTATAGGTACGAAATGCATTGGGAAAAGCTCTATAGATCTATTTGGATTTAAGATCACGATATGCCTCACGATGTGAACTGCTACATGAAAAAATTGAAGAAATAAATCAAATAATGTTTGAAATTTGATGAACTAATTATGTACTGGTTTTACATGATTTAAAGCTAAGAACAGATCGCAGTGTCGATCCGATACAGCAGCGCCCAGAGGGTCGCTCCCAAGTTAAAGGGAACGCTTTTCTCTTCGTTGCTTGATATACCCCACACCATGAACTACTTTCCCCTCCTCTTGGCATCCCTGCCATTGTACCCTACTCCAAGTCTATCGTTGGACGTAGGTATCCTTATAGAAGGTGCCCCCAAATTCGTTAATGTCGACGAACAAACACGTTGCATGAGAGGGCATAGGAGATGAGTAACACTCTCCGGAACGGGTTTTTGTGGTAATGGTGGCTCATTACTCCTTTTGCCTTAATCCCAGGGACTACAACTCTCAGTAATGGAAGAAACAGTTGACACAGAGGCTAGAGCATTTACTACCATCTGGTTAGCTAAGTTATTCTGGTTGAGATTAGTAAATTTATTTTCTACTGCTGTTAACCGTTGCTTAATTGGATCCAGTTTAGTGAGTCCAACATAATTACCATATCTGATTTGACCAGAACTTGTCAGTTATCCGGGCTGGACTACAGGCCATCAACCCTCAGGCACTTGGGTTTACTCCTTGTCAAAGGATGCTTCCTTTTGGCTCCTATTCCTGTTCCCACTCTAGGGACCTCTACTGAGGCTACTGGAGCTACCTGGATGTCTGGTAACAGAGTGATTCCATGACAGTGTGAGCAAGGTTGAGATAAATCAGTCGGGGTTGCATCATCAGAAAGGGCAAATAAGCAAACCTCCTGGCCCTTCTCCTGATCTATAGGCAGGGTAATAGATCCTGAAGCCTGCTCAAAGTGCTCTAGTTGCATTGATGATAAGGCACTCAGGGGGCAGGAAGTAGATACTTTATAGGAGAGTGAGAGATGAGAGATGCCACAGGTAACACGCTATAACTCTTTGTCTAAGACACCAGCCACACATTGTAGAAAGACATGCACGGTGGTTACTTATCTCACAGGAATCTTAGGGACGGCTGCCGCTGACTGGCGTTTCCTCATGAGAAGTCACAAAAATCCTGAGGTGCGATAAACATAAACTATCCAAACTAGGGTTACAAGCCAAGGTAGTCATTTTAGGACACATTACTAATACTAGTCCATTAACTTAAGCAGAAGAGTACCTTGAAGAGTGACACTTGTAGATCATTAGTGAAAACTAGAATGTGTGGGTCTCTACCAACAGTCCTCCTTATAGGCAGAGGGGGTGAGAACCATTCACCAATGTGGGTGTATATCAAATATATAAAGGCTCTTCCCAAATAATCCGGGTTCCTCCACGTAGAGATCCTTTATTTTCTTACTTTACTTCAGTTTCAGCTTACCTCCGCCCAGTAGAGCAAACAAGACCGGCCCCAGCATTAGAAAACCAAGAGGGGGCTCAGCCCATCCTCTTCGGGTCTCTGACGGGACGCGGGTGGTCCTGATCACAGGCCCCTACTCCTCCTGGGTAAGATAGATTCTGGGACACCGAGTGTGAAAGGAGCTAAAAACGTGGTATTTTATCAAGGCCTACCAGTAAACTTGCTTTGGGGATACTACAAGCATTTGGTTTAGGCGCCTTGATGCCCATTGGGCTAAGTTGCGCTATATAAATCGGGTTTCATTCAAGTACCAGCTGTCACCATCATTCCACCGTCAAAAAACCTGCTATCATCCCAGCCAGGTGTCCACTCACAGATGCAGTCAGAAACTCATGCACCCACTCACATACATAATGAGAAACTTATACGCCCAGTCACAGACCCACTCAGGCACTCACGGACCCACTCACAGACCCACTGAGAGTCTTATTCTTCCACTCAAACATGCAGTGAGAGATTGATGCACGCACTCAGAGACGCACTCAAAACACTTATCCACCCACTCATTGATCCAGTCACAAACATATATAACATCTCACATACCCACTCAGACCATTCACATACACCCATTCACATTCCAACTCAGACACATCATATGCTTCCTTCCCCAAAATCCCATATTTCGGATACAGTATTTAAATCTTTGTTTATATTTCTAATATCAGATACTAGAAGTCCTCCTCACATCACATCCAGATCAAAGTGCATATTACACTTTGATCTGGATGTGAAGTGAGGTGGACTGTGGGCAAACTGCGTGTCCCTTATCAAGGGGATTCAACAGTTATCTTTAACAACACGTGACGAACTCTGAATATGATACTAGAAATATAAACAAAGATTAAAATGCTATATCCGACATTTGGGCTTCTGGTGAAGGAAGCATATGAATGACCCACTTAAAACACATAGGAAAGTGTGAATTGGCATTGGCATTCTGTCCGAAATTTCATTTGTGGACAACAACAAGTTACCTAAGACCCCTGAAGAACTGCCAGTGAGCGCAAAACACATGTTGGCTGTAGTGCTGTTGAACTAACACAAGAAAAAGAATAAAGAAATACTTAAGAACAGAAAATACAAGCTTCATCATTATTGTTTGATTGCCCTTAAATGTCTCAGTAATATTGTTGATGTATTAGAAAATTACTATACTGGTGGGGACCAATAACGGCCACCCAAGCACAGGGCAATATTCCTGTTACCCAACGAATATATGTATATATATATATATATATATATATATATATATATTGCAGAGTCATGTAAGAAGTTTACCGTCATCTTTGCAGGACACAGGTGATTTTTTGAGTAAGATAAGCAATGTGACCTGGGACATGGAATGCATTTTATTCACCATGTATGTGACATTGCTATATACTAGCATCAGGATGGCATCAAAGCCATCACACGCTATTTGAATGAAAGACTGATGTGCTTTTATATGCATATTAAAATGATTGTCTCAATGATCAAAACGTGCTTAGAGAATAACTACTTCCTCTTTCAAAATCAGGTATACCAACAAACTAGGGGAGTTGCAATGGGGGCTTGCTTCTCCCCTAATTAGGCCTGTCTGCACATGGGGCTCTGGGAGGAGCAAGTCCTCAAGAACAAATATGCGGAAAACAGGAAGGAACATGTGTATCATTGGTATAGATATATTGACGATATGTTCTTGATTTGGAGGGGCCCTGAACATCTGGCACTCCAGTTCATTGAACAGATCAATTGCAATGATTTGAATCTACAATCCAATGTGCAATTGAGTAGACATAAGATGTGCTTTTTAGACGTTGAAGTGTATGGGAAGGACAATAACATTTCCACTAGGATGTATAGAAAACCAACGGCTGGTAATACATCATTACATGCGAGGAGCCATCATCCTAAACACCTCATCCAGAGCATACCTTATGGGAAAATGCTGCGTATTAAACGCATTTGCAGCACCCCAGAAGAGTGCATTTCAGCCCAGCAAGAAAGTAAGGCAAGGTTTATTGCCAGGGGGTATTCACCTAAGGTAATTATCAGTGCTATTGAGAGCAGTTCAAAGAGTTTGAGAGAAATCACACTCTCTAGTAATACTGGGAACCGGGAGGTAATTGCTGCAGGTATCAACCCAGTGACACAGAGGATCTTAACATTCAACAGACAACATCAAACCATCCGTAAAATCTATATAAATAAAAATGTAAATGTTCGTTTGTTCAAAATTGCAAATCTCCGAAAGTTCTTCACTGATTGCTTCGACATTTTGACACAACGTTGGATTCGAACAGGGGGGGGGGTGTTTTTATATACACAACGTTGGATTCCAATACGCATGTGTTTTTAATTGAAAGCCCAAACAGACACATAAAAATGTCAATGTTTCTTTGTTAAAAATCTTAAATCTCAGAAAGTTCTTCACCGATTGATTTGAAATTTTGAGACAACGTTGGATTCGATTAAGCGCATGTTTATATATACACAAAGTGGGATTAGAATGCGCGCGTGTCCAATATGTGCATGTTTTTAATCAAAAGGCCGAACAGACCCTATCGATTTGTTTGCTGCGCAAAAACTACAAGGGACGCATAGAAACAATAGTCTACATATATTAGGATGGACAGTTGGTGTCAGGATGGCAGACTGGGAAGTCGGTGGAGGGAGGGGGAGGAGTTGGTTCACTTTGGATCATTAAGAAAGGGCACATAGAGACAACAGTCTACCTATATTAGGATGGACAGTTGGTGTCAGGATAGCAGACCGGGAAGTGGGTGGAGGGAGGGGGGAGGAGTTGGTTCACTTCCCAAAATTAGCGCGTATTTATACATACACAACATTGGATTCGAATACGCGCGTGTCCAATATGCGCGTGTTTTTAATCGAAAGGCTGAACAGACCCTATCAATTTGGTTGCTGCAGAACAACTACAAGGGACGCATAGAGACAATGGTCTACAGATATTAGGATGGACAGTTGGTGTCAGGATGGCAGACCGGGAAGTGGGTGGAGGGAGGGGGAGGGGTTGGTTCACTTTGTACCATTGAGAAAGGACTCATAGAGACAATAGTCTACATATATTAGGATGAACAGTTGGTGTCAGGATGGCAGACCGGGAGATGGGTGGAGGGAGGGGGGAGGAGTTGGTTCACTTTGCAACATTAATGTGTGTTTATATATACACAACATGACAATAGTCACAAAAACATATTGTGTGCCCACAAACATTGTGAAATTCAAAATATTAGAAACGTGCGCTTACTCTTTTCTTTCTCTTCCATTTAACCAGACTGAGCCACAGCAACGCATGGCAGGGTTCAGCTAGTTTTAAATAAGAACTGGGGTTTGGTATGGAATTGCCCGGTATTGGGGGACCTTATAGCTAGAACCCCTGATTTGGCATTCAGGAAAGCGTGCTCCATGAATGAAATGGAAGTGAATGGTAGTCCAGAGGTCATTAAGTTTAAGAACTGGCTGTCCACCTGGAAGGGGTTTGTGAAGTGTTCTACATGTAAAGCTTGCAAACATGCGAGCAGCAAAACAACTTATACTACCCCATTTAGATCGGAGGCAGTACATATTGATAAGCTGGTTACATGTAAAACAGAATATGTGCTGGAGTGTCCCTGTGGCTTCCGTTATATTGGTAGTACCAAGTTACAGGTCCACAAGAGGATACTCCAGCACATTACGGCCATTAATAACTGCAACCCAGCATATCCTTTTGTGAGACACTTCGAGGACACGCATGGCAATAATTTTGCCCTTTTACAGTACTTCGTGATAGACATAATTCCGCCTCTATGTAGGGGAGGAAATCGTGAGGCACGGTTACGTCAATTAGAAACCAGGTATATCTTGGAGTTAGATACGAAGGTCCCATCAGGCCTTAACCCCGTTGAAGATTTCTTTACCTGTCTATACTGAAAATTAGCTGTATTTGTAAATAGATCTGTTATTCTCATGAATATTTGTATGGCTTCCAATGTATTTGCAATAGTATTGTTACATTTTTTGGTTCAGTCAGTTTTTATCTGTATATAATTTTCTCAGTGAAAATCCCTTTTCCGTCTGACTTAGAATATTTATTCACTAGACATAGCACTTTTTGAGCCGTGATTGGTTCAATTGGGTGACAATTTTTTTCACACTTGCGCTTTCTTTAATTTTATTGATGCTGAGGAGTTGTTTCACTGTCCACTTTGGGCATTATTATACAAACAGGCATCTATTGAAGACAGGACACCACGTGGCAACTTTAGATTCTTAGAATAGTATTTAACCATATTTTTTTTCATCGTCTTTGTTGGAGTGCTAACAGTTTAAATGATTTCATGGAAATTATGAAATCATTTGCATTTGTGAATAGGGGTATATACGCAACAATTGTGTATTTTTACAATTGCGTGTAGTAATATATTGATACTTAATATATTCACAGATGTAGTAACGTATTGCTTTTTATGCTCCTCCACCAGTATGGTCTGCTTTTTTAAAAAAAATCCAAAAGACTCTATTGTGATATATTGAATTGCGCTGTAACACGTGTATGTGTCCGAATCACAATTAACTGTGGGACTGGTTCTAATTATGCCTGTGTACCAACACTTCTATGTCAATGTTACTTTTGTTATATGATTGGTCACTAAGTATGCACTAGCACTTTAAAAGGATGGGTTCCCTTTGTATGCGTGTTATGTGAACAAGACCTCTAGTAGGTTGAAACGCGTCATGGCAGAGGTGCTTGGCAAAAAATAAAAAGAATTACGCTCTATTGATTGGGTCCGTTTTCGTCTTTGTCCGTCAAGTGGAAGCTGTGTGGCGAAGTCTTGGAATATATATATATATATATATATATATTCCAAAACTAGTTTTCGCTCTGAACCCCTGCCACTCACAACGGAGGGCCCAGACGGGATAGCGAATCCCAAAGTCTCTCCAAACTTGTATCCACAATTTTGATGAAAAAAAGGAATGTCCAGGCCGGCTTGTTGCAAAATTACGAGCTTTTATTTCAGCTCCACTCGACGCGTTTCGAGAAAAACTTTCTCTTGGTCACGAGGGTGAGTGTCAGTGTGCTGGTGCTTTAAATATGGTCACATGTGTATAAACATAATAAACAGACTCCCAGGTATGCTGGAGTGAGCTACCTTGCACATTTGAGATTTACAAAATAAATATCAAACAAATGAATATGGACACGATTTGAAGGCAGTATTCAGAAATTGCACATTTCGCCATAAATGTCAAACAATATAAAACAACATTTAAATGAAATAAGCTGTTTGGCTCGGAACCAAACAGGCGGTGTGCCTGAAAACTACTTGATTTTCTAATTTTGCCCAAGTGGGCTGCCCCGTGCTAATGCCAAACAAAAATAAAGTTTATGCAATACAGTCCCATTCTGCTGGACTATACTCGTATCCACTAGTGTGGACTGTTAAATCAAAACAAACATGCCCCAGTGGGCAAAGGGTATCAATTCTCAAAGTTTCGCCCCAGTGGGCATAATCAAGAAGCATACTTGATCAGGCATAATCGTCGCAACGGGGTGATACACCGCCAGTGTCCCAATTCATACGTGCTCAACTGCCATACGTGTCGTAAAGTTAGATGCTGGTGCAGTGAATTCTCTTGTGCATCCTTTCAGAGATCTGGTGAAAATAAAAACAAAATGATGTGATCCAATAGAAAAAATATAAAAACAAGTGTATATCAGTCAATTACACAAACAACAAACATCTCACATACTATAAAATCTAACAAGCTCGATGGACATAATGTGATACCATGTTGCAGACAAAAATAGGGCAGCTTAACCCAGGTGCACTTCTAACTCTTCATCCAAGTTGTGCCCGCACGACTGCATTGTGTGATATTTAATAATTAATCTCGACTCAAGTCTGCGTAATTCTTGGAGTCTATCACCTCCCCTTTCTCTCTGAGGGACTGACACCAAGACACAAAAGGACAACAGATTGGCATTACTCTTGTGGTGTTCCTCAAAATGTCTGGCTATGGGGTAACTTTTGTCTTTTTTCGTGATTGCCCTCATGTGCTGTAATACCCTATCTTTGGCTTGAAGTTTAGTGCTGCCGATGTAATTCAGTTTTAATGGGCATGTGAGGGCATAGACAGCATAATCAGTGTGGCAAGAGGTGTGTGACATGATTTTAAAAGCCTCCAATGTTCTAGAAAGTTTGATAGATTTGGTGCTAGAACTGTGTCTGCAGGCCTTACATTTTCCACAGACAAAATATCCTTTGACAGGATTGCGTGTGGTTTTCCCAGGAATAGTACTGGTGCAGACCATGTCTTTGAGAGATTTGGCTCTCCTAAAAGTGATCTGCTGGTGGGAACCGATACCTGTGGCAAGGTCTTTGTCCAATTTAAGGACATTCCAATATTTGTCGAAGGCTTTTCTCACCTCTCTGGTCTGACCATGATAGTCAGTAATGAATCTGGTGGTGTTAGTGACCTTGTCATCCGTCACCTTCTTTTGCAGAATTTTGTCTCTGTCCATTGTCTTAACTTTGGCAATGGCTGACCTTATACATTTCTTGCTGTATCCCCTGACCCTGAATCTGTCTGTCATGGTCTTAACTTCCTTGGTAAAGTCGCCTTCATTAGAGCAATTTCTTTTGGCCCTAAGAAATTCACCTAGCGGTATTGAGTTGAGCAAGTTTTTGGGGTGACAGCTTTGAGCATGAAGGAGACTGTTCCCTGCAGTCTCCTTTCTGAACAGAACAGTAGTGAGTGCATTGTCAATCACCTTGATTTTAAGGTCAAGAAAAACTATCTCTTGACTGTTGGCGTGGCACGTGAAGGAGAGGTTGAGTTCATTGGTGTTGAGCATTTCCACAAAATTAAGAGCTTCTTCTTCAGTGCCATTCCAAATGACGAAGATATCGTCAATATATCTAAGCCAGGTTATGACTTTAGTTTGAAAATCATGGGACTGTTGGACCACCTGTTCTTCCCACCAGCCTAAATATAGTCCAGCAAAGCAGGATCCCATCGCGGTCCCGAGGAGTTGATGGTAGATCTCACCGTTAAAAATGAAATAGTTTTGGGTAAGGCATGATAATGCCATGTCCAAAATCATTTTGGTGTGCGTCAAGTATGAAATGGATCTCTCTCCCAGAAAATGTCTGCAAGCTTGTATCCCTAAGTGATGAGGGATGCAGGTGTAAAGACTGTTTATGTCTAAAGTCACCAGTTGCCACCCTGGTGCCCATTTAATGCCATTAATTCTTCTAAAGAAATCACCTGAATCTTTAAGGTATGATGGAAGGTTTTGTACAAGTGGTTGTAGGAAGAAATCCACGTATTGTGAAGTGTTCTTCCAACAACTGCCCCTGGATGATACGATGGGTCTACCCGGAGAGAGATCCATTTCATACTTGACTCACACCGAAATGATTTTGGACATGGCATTATCATGCCTTACCCAAAATTATTTCATTTTTAACGGTGAGATCTACCATCAACTCCTCGGGACCGCGATGGGATCCTGCTTTGCTCCCAGCTTTGCTGGACTATATTTGGGCTGGTGGGAAGAACAGGTGGTCCAACAGTCCCATGATTTTCAAACTAAAGTCATAACCTGGCTTAGATATATTGACGATATCTTCGTCATTTGGAATGACACTGAAGAAGAAGCTCTTAATTTTGTGGAAATGCTCAACACCAATGAACTCAACCTCTCCTTCACGTGCCACGCCAACAGTCAAGAGATAGATTTTCTTGACCTTAAAATCAAGGTGATTGACAATGCACTCACTACTGTTCTGTTGAGAAAGGAGACTGCAGGGAACAGTCTCCTTCATGCTCAAAGCTGTCACCCCAAAAACTTGCTCAACTCAATACCGCTAGGTGAATTTCTTAGGGCCAAAAGAAATTGCTCTAATGAAGGCGACTTTACCAAGGAAGTTAAGACCATGACAGACAGATTCAGGGTCAGGGGATACAGCAAGAAATGTATAAGGTCAGCCATTGCCAAAGTTAAGACAATGGACAGAGACAAAATTCTGCAAAAGAAGGTGACCGATGACAAGGTCACTAACACCACCAGATTCATTACTGGCTATCATGGTCAGACCAGAGAGGTGAGAAAAGCCTTCGACAAATATTGGAATGTCCTTAAATTGGACAAAGACCTTGCCACAGGTATCGGTTCCCACCCGCAGATCACTTTTAGGAGAGCCAAATCTCTCAAAGACATGGTCTGCACCAGTACTATTCCTGGGAAAACCACACACAATCCTGTCAAAGGATTTTTTGTCTGTGGAAAATGTAAGGCCTGCAGACACAGTTCTAGCACCAAATCTATCAAACTTTCTAGAACATTGGAGGCTTTTAAAATCATGTCACACACCTCTTGCCACACTGATTATGCTGTCTATGCCCTCATATGCCCATGTAAACTGAATTACATAGGCAGCACTAAACTTCAAGCCAAAGATAGGGTATTACAGCACATGAGGGCAATCACGAAAAAAGACAAAAGTTACCCCATAGCCAGACATTTTGAGGAACACCACAAGAGTAATGCCAATCTGTTGTCCTTTTGTGTCTTGGTGTCAGTCCCTCAGAGAGAAAGGGGAGGTGATAGACTCCAAGAATTACGCAGACTTGAGTCGAGATTAATTATTAAATATCACACAATGCAGCCGGGCGGGCACAACTTGGATGAAGAGTTAGAAGTGCACCTCGGTTAAGCTGCCCTATTTTTGTCTGCAACATGGTATCACATTATGTCCATCGAGCTTGTTAGATTTTATAATATGTGAGATGTTTGTTGTTTGTGTAATTGACTGATATACACTTGTTTTTATATTTTTTCTATTGGATCACATCATTTTGTTTTTATTTTCACCAGATCTCTGAAAGGATGCACAAGAGAATTCACTGCACCAGCATCTAACTTTACGACACATATGGCAGTTGAGCACGTATGAATTGGGACACTGGCGGTGTATCACCCCGTTGCGACGATTATGCCTGATCAAGTATGCTTCTTGATTATGCCCACTGGGGCGAAACTTTGAGAATTGATACCCTTTGCCCACTGGGGCGTGTTTGTTTTGATTTAACAGTCCACACTAGTGGATACGAGTATAGTCCAGCAGAATGGGACTGTATTGCATAAACTTTATGTTTTTTTTGGCATTAGCACGGGGCAGCCCACTTGGCCAAAATTAGAAAATCAAGTAGTTTTCAGGCACACCGCCTGTTTGGTTCTGAGCCAAACAGCTTATTTCATTTAAATGTTGTTTTATATTGTTTGACATTTATGGCGAAATGTGCAATTTCTGAATACTGCCTTCAAATCGTGTCCATATTCATTTGTTTGATATTTATTTTGTAAATCTCAAATGTGCAAGGTAGCTCACTTCAGCATACCTGGGAGTCTGTTTATTATGTTTATACACATGTGACCATATTTAAAGCACCAGCACACTGACACTCACGCTCGTGACCAAGAGAAAGTTTTTCTCGAAACGCGTCGAGTGGAGCTGAAATAAAAGCTCGTAATTTTGAAACAAGCCGGCCTGGGCATTCCTTTTTTTCATCAAAATTGTAGATATATATATATATATGTATATTGCGATGCAGAAATCCAACAGAAAAAGGAAATCAGCGAGCCCACAAGGTAGTTGCAGCTGGTAAGTATATTCCTGGCAATATATATATATATATATATTCACTGAAAAAACCATAGGTTTCAGGAGTTATATAGTTAGGAATTAGCTTTTACAAAACCTTTGAAATTCACTCAAAAAACTATAAGTTTTAGTGGTGTTATAGTTAGCTGGACATTTTACTCATACAAAACCATTGAAATTGCTCCTATATAGTTAGTTGTACTAAGTATATATCGCGCACCCGCAATCCACTGCTGATGATTTCACATATTAGATCATTCATGACATGGTCAGTGACATCACTGATGACATCTCAAATGACATCACTGATGACATCACTGATGACATCATCCAGTGAATGTGGTTTGCTTCGTTATTTAAATATGCATTATATATATAGCAATTTGCATTGAAGAATGAGTGGATATATAAATAAATATTTGGATTGAGGATTTAGTAGCAGTGTAATTGACTGTTTACTTGACCAATTTATAATGTCTCACTAAATATAGTGGATAGTGACTAAACTGTGTGAATATCTGTATCACTTTGTCAGTTGTTGTGTAAACTGATTCTACAGTTGGTTACTAGCTATGTGAAAGTCTATATTAGTTATTGATTAGTTAACTGAGTATTTGTATGGGAGTGTGAAAGTGTGTGTGGTTCGGTGGAGGGTGTGTGACTGTCCAAAGATGTGTGAATAGTTTATTCAGTAGATATATGAAGTTAAAACTAAATGTTCTAACAGTTTGGGTGAGGGAATCTCTTTATGGGTGTGGTGATGAGCAAATATATTTCTCAAAGGTACAGGTCCAACAAACTAGAAAAATAAAATGCAGTGTATGTGTCAGTTGTTGTGTATAAATAAGTATGCATAAGACACAATGATTGTGTGAGTGACTGTATGGATAACTGTATACTTGTAATAATGATTTTATAATTCACTAAGTATGACTTACTATCTAAATGAATAGAAGAAGTGGTGTTTGTATACGTGTTTTGCTAAGTAAATATGTAAGTATGATCCATTGTTTGCATAAGTGAGTAGGATGACTTCATATGTGAATAGGATGCGTGCTGTTGTTTAATGTCGATATAGATGTATAAGTATTTTTGATAGTGTTCTATTGTTCATTGACAGCATGTATGAGTGAATCCACAGGTAAGGGATTAGATGTGTGTATACATGTATGAATCACTCAGTGGATTTTTAGATACTTGTATTGCTGTGACAATGGATTTAAATATGATACTCTGTATTTTACAAAGAGTGATGAAAAATAGTAATAGTGTATGAAAAGGTGTATGTGATTGTCACGTGGATGATGTCATCAGTGATGTCATTTGAGATGTCATCAGTGATGTCACTGACCATGTCATGAATGATCTAATATGTGACATCATCAGCAGTGGATTGCGGGTGCGCGATATATACTTAGTACAACTAACTATATAGGAGCAATTTCAATGGTTTTGTATGAGTAAAATGTCCAGCTAACTATAACACCACTAAAACTTATAGTTTTTTGAGTGAATTTCAAAGGTTTTGTAAAAGCTAATTCCTAACTATATAACTCCTGAAACCTATGGTTTTTTCAGTGAATTTCAAAGGTTTTTTTAAATGCTAATTCCTAACTATATAAGGCCTGAAACCTATGGTTTTTTCAGTGAATTTCAAAGGTTTTTTAAATGCTAATTCTATTAGCGGATAACGTTTAAATATATTAATATCCTAGTGGGGCCACCTGAGCAGCCCTAGGGGGTCTGGGTGTTTCTACCCTGCCCCCTTTTTGTGTTCTACACGTTTGTTTTTCTGCTTTCTTGTGCCTAATTCCTAACTATATAAGGCCTGAAAACTATGTTTTTTTCAGTGAATTTGCAAGGTTTTTTAAATGCTAATTCTCAACTATATAAGGCCTGAAACCTATGGTTTTTTCATTGAATTTGCATGGTTTTTTAAATGCTGATTCCTAACTATATAAGGCCTGAAACCTATGTTTTTTTCAGTGAATTGCATGTTTTTTTTAAATGCTAATTCCTAACTATATGAGGCCTGAAACCTATGGATTTTTCAGTGAATTTCAAAGGTTTTTTAAATGCTAATTCCTAACTATATATGGCCTGAAACCTATGTTTTTTTCAGTGAATTTCAAAGTTTTTTTTAATGCTAATTCCTAACTATATAAGACCTGAAAGCCCACCAGGAATCTCCAGTATGCACCAGGGGACTGCATTGCGGAGAGGTGTAATTAAGCCACGGCCCTTTTTACACCTCTCTGCAGCGCAGCCCCCGTGCATGTTTGAAGAGGGGGAACTCATTCCCTCTGCATACTGGGGGCCCCTGGGGGCCAACTAGCCCACCTGGAACCTCCAGTATGCACCAGGGGGCTGCATTGCAGAGGTGTAATGAGGCTATGCCCCTTGTTACACCTCTCGGCAACGCAGCCGTCTGGCGCGTTTGCAGAGGGGGAACTAATTCCCCTTGCATAATGGGGGTCCCTAGGGGCCAACTAGCCCACCAGGAGCCTCCAGTATGCACCAGATGGCTGCATTGCATAGAGGTGTAATGAGGCCACACCCTTTTTTACACCTCTCTGCAACGCAGCCCCCGTGCATGTTTGAAGAGGGAGAACTAATTCCCCTTGCATAATGGGTGTCCCTGGCAGTCATCTTGTGCCTTGTTCGAACCAAGGCACAAGAAAGCAGTGAAACAAAGGTGTGAAACTCGCAAAGGGGCCAGAGTAGAAACACCCTGACCCCCTAGGCCTGCTCAGGGGGTCCCACAAGGACCCCCAAGGCAAAAATAAATATATATATATGTTTTTTTAAAAGTCGCGGGGTACAAAAAAAAAGAAAAAAAATATAAAACAACAATAAGAATAAAAAAACAGTTCTTTTCAGAACTACCTCCAATTTATATAACAATGCTAATTTTTTAAAAAACTTAGTCTTTCTTTTTTTCTCCAGGGTACGCGTACCGGTACGTGTACCGATACATGTACCGGGGCGCACACCCCCTCAAAAAAAGAAAAAAAAATTAATGAGTGTGTGTGTGAGTGGTGTGTGTGTGTGGGGGGGTGGGTGTGGGGGGTATGTGTGTGGGGTGTGTGTGTGTAGGATGTGTGGTGTGTGTGTGGGGTGTGTGTGTGTGTGTGGGTGTGTGTGGGTGTGGGGGTGCGTGTGGGGGTGTGTGGGGGTGAGGAATGTGTGTGTGGGTGTGTGTGTGTGTGTGTGAGGTGTGTGTGTATTGTGTGTGTGTGTGGGGGGGTGTCAGAGGTGTGTGTGTGGGGGGGGTGAGGTGTGTGTGGGGGATGTGTGGGGTGTGTCTGTGAGGTGTGTGTGTGGGGGGGGGAGTGAGGTGTGTGTGGGTGGGGGTGTGTGGGGTGTGTGGGTGTAGGTGGGGGTGTGGGGGTGTATGGTGTGGGTGTGGGTGTGTGGGGTGTTTGGGTGTGGGTGGAGGTGTGGGTGTATGAGGTATGGTGGGGTGTGTGTGGGGGGGGTGGGGGGGTGGTGTGTGTGTGTCGGGGTATGTGTGTGGGGCACCCCCTCAAAAAAAGAAAAAAAGAATGAGTGTGTGTGTGGTGTGTGCGTGGGGGGGGGTTTGGGTGTGTGTGGGGGGTATGTGTGTGGGGTGTGTGTGTGTAGGATGTGTGGGTGTGTGTGTGGGGTGTGTGTGTGGGTGTGTGTGCGGGGGGTGTGTGGGTGTGTGTGAGAGGAGTGTGGGTGTGGGTGTGTGTGTGTGTGAGGTGTGTGTCAGAGGTGTGTGTGTGTGGGGAAGGGGTGAGGTGTGTGTGGGGGATGTGTGGGGTGTGTCTGTGAGGTGTGTGTGTGTGGGGGGGTGAGGTGTGTGTGGGTGGGGGGGTGTGGGTGCAGGTGGGGGTGTGGGTGTGTAAGGTGTGGGTGTGGGTGTGTGGGGTGTTTGGGTGTGGGTGGAGGTGTGGGTGTATGAGGTATGTGTGGGGGGTGTATGTGGGGGGGTGGGTGTGGGGTGTGTGTGTGGGGGGTATGTGTGTGGGGCACCCCCTCAAAAAATATTAAGTGTGTGTGTTTGGTGTGTGTGGGGGGGGTGTGTGTGTGAGGGGGGTATGTGTGTGGGGTGTGTGTGTATGTAGGATGTGTGGGTGTGGGTGTGGGGAGTGTGTGTGGGTGTGTGTGAAGGGGTGTGTGTGTGTGAGGAGTGTGTGTGTGGGTGTGTGTGTGTGTGTGCGTGTGTGTGGGGTGTGTGTCAGAGGTGTGTGTGTGTGGGGGAGGGGTGAGGTGTGTGTGGGGGATGTGTAGGGTGTGTCTGTGAGGTGTGTGTGTGTGGGGGGGAGTGAGGTGTGTGTGGGTAGGGGTGTGTGGGGTGTGTGGGTGTAGGTGGGGGTGTGGGTGTGTAAGGTGTGTGTGTGGGTGTGTGGGGTGTTTGGGTGTGGTTGGAGATGTGGGTGTGTGGGCGGTGTGTGTGGGAGGGGTGGGTGTGGGGTGTGTGTATGTGGGGGTATGTGTGTGGGGTGTGTGTGTGTATGAGTAAAATGTTCTGCTAACTATAACTGGTGTCAAACCTATGGTTTTCTCAGTGTATTTAATAGGTTTTTTAAATGCTAATTCCTAACTATAACTGGTGTGAAACCTATGGTTTTTTCAGTGAATTTCAAAGTTTTTTTAAATGCTAATTCCTAACTATATAAGGCCTGAAACTTTTGTTTTTTTCAGTGAACTCGCAAGGTTTTTTAAATGCTAATTCTATTAGCGGATACCATTTATATATGTTAATATCCGTATGGGACCACCTGAACAGCCCTAGGGGGGTCAGAGTGTTTCTACAAGGCCCCCAAATCTTTTTTTTTTCTTGTAAAAAAATGAGGTACGCGTACCCGTACGTGTACCGGTACGCGTACCGGTACGCTTACTGTAAGCGTACCCCGCAATTTTCTTTTTTTTTTTTTTTTTGGGCCTTGGGGGTCCTTGTGGGACCCCCTGACCAGGCCTAGGGGGTCAGGATGCTTCTACCCTGCCCCCTTTTTGAGTTCTACACGTTTGTTTTTCTGCTTTCCTGTGCCTCAGTCTACCGAGGCACAAGATGGCTGCCAACAGTTTCTGTTTTGGAGTGTTGACAGACATTGGCAGCCAATCAGAATGCAGCTCGCGCACTAGAGGTACGCTTACGGTACGCGCACGCACACGTACCGTAAGCGTACGGGTAAGCTCACGGGTAAGCTGCCATTGATATATAAATTTTTTTGAACCTAAATTACTCAAAATCCACTGGAGCACATATCATGAGACATAGCAAAGGCACATCGGGCTACCAATCCCTACAATTTTGCCAAGTTTCGTGAAAATCCATTCAGCCGTTCGAGCTAAAAGTGCGACCGACCGTCCTATGGAAATTAACATGGGGAAAACACGTTTTGGGACCCCCTTTTATCTTGGCCCCCACTTGACAAACCCCCCCCCCAGGGAAGGACCGGAGCGCCGCGAGGCAAAGTTGCTGAAAAATTCAGGCAGATTCCTCAACCGGCGCCAAAGTTATTCCCAATAGAATGTTGCGATTTCCCTATGGAAATCAATCCTAACTATATATACCTTCTGGCTATCGCCAGTAGGTAATAAATATATATATATATATATATATATATATATATATATATATATATATATATATATATATATATATATATATATATATATATATATATATTACCTACTGGCGGTCGCCAGTAGGTAGTTATAGTTAGGACCTAGTTTCCATAGGAAATCCTCAACATTCTATTTGGATTAACTTTGGCCCTGGTGGATGAATCTTTGCGAATTTCTCAAAGAAGATGGCTCGGTCCGCTGCGCTCCTTCCCTGAAGGTTTGGGGGGGATTGGTGAAGTGGGGGCTGAGATAAAAGGGGGGTCCCAAAACATGTTTTCTCCATGTTATTTTCCATAGGACGTTTAGACACGGCTACAGGTCGAACAGCTGAATGGATTTATAAGAAATTGGGCAAAACTGTAGAGTCCGGCTCGCAGATTACGCTTTTTTTGGAATGGTGTAAATCCGTTCAGTAGTTGCTGAGAAAATTAAAGTTAAAGTCAATTATATATCTATACGCGCGCACGGGTGCGCGCACTCAAGCGGCTGCGCGTGAGCGGAATTCGAATCGAAGGAAATCAGGAAGTGTTGACCGCCATTTTGTCACTGCGAGTAAATATATTGTTCATTTCAAAGCGTTGGAACATGGAAAGGGGAGAAGGTAGAGATTGTTTTGCTGCAAAGGTTTTCTCAGGGTGTGCAGTAAGGTCCTTAAAGGCGAAAATATATATATATTTTTTTTTTTAAAGTTGCGGGGTGCGCGCACTCGGGCGCGCACACCTATTTACAAGAGTGTGAAAATGGAGATAAATCAGAAGTTTGAGTGCTTTGATATAAGGTGGCTCTGAAAAGAGCCCTTGTGTTAATTGAGTTTTTTCTGCATTTATAAGTAAGTAGCGATGCAGAGCCGGATGTTGCAGAGGAAGATTCTGTTTCTGCCTTCCTTCTTAGTTATGGTTTTTTCACTCCCACTCCAGGCTTTTAGTCTGTGGATGGAAATCCATGAACCTAGACTCACCTATGAAAATCATACTATTGATGCTTGACTGAGGCCAAGGAGATCAAAGTGCATGTGTGTGTAAGGTGATGTACCTCTGGGGAGATGATGTTACGTTTAAACGTAGCCCCTGAGTGCTTAGTTCGGTTCTGTTCTCTGTCACTGTTGTTGATTTAGAGCCCCAAATACAAAGGCTTGTTGTTGCTTGTGAATCCCCAAGTGTATATTTGCTCATACTGATCCATAACGCCCCGGCGTATCCATGTCGTAGGCCGCAAGAGTGGGCGAAACTCAGCTGGCCGAGCAAGACTTGGGGAGGGGGCAGGAGCCAAGAGGAAACAAGGAGGGGTTTTCATCATTTGGGACAAAAAATATTTCTAAACCAATGAAAAGTTTTATTAACAAGTCACATGACCTGTTATGCTTACGTTACGCGCTCCGCGCCGCGCCCCGGATTGCTTCCGGGAAGCTGCGCTACGCGCCTCGCGCACCGGAGCACTTCCGGGTGCGCTAACGCGGCGTGTCATATGACGCATTATGCAACAACGCGATACGTCGTTGGGGCTCCAACGGAACTGATTGAATTGGTAGTCTACAGTGTTTCTGGAAGTTTCAGACTGAAGCTGGCGTCAGCATGACAGCACCCCGTGGCTACGTCGTGGCCATTCTGCGAGCAATCATGGCAGAAGCTCCCCACCGGAACTCTGCGGGAGTCGGGGGCCCCGGTGACTCTTGTAGAATCTTCAAGGCTGATGGGACGCTTTTGGGAATGGGGCCCATGCCGTAGCAGTCAAGCGTCCGAGTTCCAGGGTTGTCCAGAGCCATCCTTGCAGGCCAGGCCCAAGTCTGTGGAGCCGACCGCCATTTCCTGAGCTCCGTGGCAGCCGCCTGTCGCTGTACCGCAAGAGTGGGTGCAATTCAGCCGGATGGCGGGTGAGACGCTGTAATAGCAAGAGCAGGCGTAATTCAGCTGGCCGAGCGAGGCAATGTGCCGCAGGAGCGGGCGCAACTCATCTTGTCGAGTGAAGCGCTGGGGTGCAGCTGAGAAACCTCCACCTGGGGAGGTGGGGGAGGCTCGTTCGCGCCGCCTCTCCCTTCCAGTGCACCCCACGCCGTCTCCTGGCGCAGGTATATGTGATGGTTGGACCAGGGCACCGCAGGACGTGTCTTCAGGTCAAACGGATTGTGGGACAAGGTCCAGAATGGAGGAGTCACCAAAAGGCTAAAAGTTCCGCCGGACCCCGGGAGCCGGCCGCCTATGTCGAGTGAAGTGCTGGGGTGCAGCTGAGAAACCTCCACCTGGGGAGGTGGGGGAGGCTCGTTCGCGCCGCCTCTCCCTTCCAGTGCACCCCACGCCGTCTCCTGGCACAGGTATATGTGATGGTTGGACTAGGGCACCGCAGGACGTGTCTTTAGGGGTGTAGCTGAGAAACCTCCACCTGGGGAGGTGGGGGAGGCTCGTTCGCGCCGCCTCTCCCTTCCAGTGCACCCCACGCCGTCTCCTGGCGCAGGTATATGTGATGGTTGGACCAGGGCACCGCAGGACGTGTCTTTAGGTCAAACCCTCAACTATGGCACCCAACATCCAGGACTTATGCCATTTGTGGAAGGCAGTGACATCGAAGCATCTCAGGGACGAAGCATATCCAGAGTCCTTCCTACAGCCTCTGCATTCCTTCTTACCTAGTTATGGTTTTTTCACTCCCACTCCAGGCTTTTAGTCTGTGGATGGCAAACTATGAACCTACACTCACCTATGAAAATCTTACTATTGATGCTTGACTGAGGACAAGGAGATCAGTGAAGCGCTGGGGTGTAGCTGAGAAACCTCCACCTGGGGAGGTGGGGGAGGCTCGTTCGCGCCGCCTCTCCCTTCCAGTGCACCCCACGCCGTCTCCTGGCGCAGGTATATGTGATGGTTGGACCAGGGCACCGCAGGACGTGTCTTTAGGGGTGTAGCTGAGAAACCGCCACCTGGGGAGGTGGGGGAGGCTCATTCGCGCCGCCTCTCCCTTCCAGTGCACCCCACGCCGTCTCCTGGCGGAGGTATATGTGATGGTTGGACCAGGGCACCGCAGGACGTGTCTTTAGGTCAAACCCTCAAGTATGGCACCGAACATCCAGGACTTATGCCATTTGTGGAAGGCAGTGACATCGAAGAATCTCAGGGACCAAGCATATCCAGAGTCCTCCCCGGGGTATTTGCACAACGGTCCTCCACCCCTAGGCCACCAGCTATGCTACCTTGACAGGAACAGTATCATGCATTTGGATCGATGTTGCAGCAGGCTGCCATGTAAATAGTTATTTAATGAAACGTTTTACCCTGTTACTTTGTTGGTGTGTTGTATATATTCATAATATTTGCATAGGGTTTGTCGTTATTTTGGGCGGGGTGGGCGGCGGAGCAAATTCACTGAAAAAACCATAGGTTATAGACCATATATAGTTAGGAATTAGCATTTACAAAACCTTGAAAATTCACTGAAAAAACCATAGGTTATAGACCATATATAGTTAAATATCTCAAGTCCATCTCTGCACTCGATGGAGATACAGGTCGTCGATCAGAAAATGTGCTGGCCACCTCTAATGGTAATAGCGTGGCCAGGGCTTTTGTCGATGCCTCTGCAAATTGCACAGGGTGCACTTGTTTGACATGCCACACCATGGTATGTATGGAAAAGGAATATTTTTTTGTTGGATTTCCTCTTGAGAGAAACGAGTCACATATCGTGCAGGTTACTTTTGGTGCATTTACTTTCTTTTGATCTTCAGGATAAGTGAAAAATTGGCAGATGAAAGATTCTTTTTTTCTTCTTAAAGGTAGTCGATCATTTTGTTCAGATTCGGAAGATGAATGAGATACGGTAGCCATTTCACCAAAGTCTTCCGAAAAATGTAGGACGTTGTTCTCTCTTGAGAGTAGAAAAGATAGTGAGAGAAGTGGGTGGAGTGCTGCGTGTAAATTCCAGAATAGAAACTAGTAAGAACCAATTGGAAGTGTTGTTTTCATGTTGCAGCAGGCTGCCATGTAAATAGTTATTTAATAAAACGTTTTACCCTGTTACTTTGCTGGTGTGTTGTATTTATTTATAATATTTGCATAGGGTTTGTCGTTATTTTGGGCGGGGTGGGCGGCGGAGCCGAGCTATCTTGCAGCCATCATGGCGTCGAGCTCGGTTTCTCTCACTAGTTTCATATTTCTCATGAGGGGTTGTTCCTAATGTTTCTATTTTAGCGAGGTCAAAAAGAGATCCTATCAGTGGCCTACTGATTTTGCTCGATTCCTTTTGTTTTTTCTAACGATTTTTAAGTTAAAGTTTGCTAGCACGATACAGCGGCTAGTCCGCATTTTATATATATGTCTTTTTTATTAGGGGTGTCCTCCGGTGGAGTCGGACGATCTACCTCTAATAAACGGTAAGTGTTCCTCTGAAGGAATGCGTCTTGAAAGTGGCTGACTGTAATGTATGATATTTCACTCAGTGACTTTCAGGCCCATGCTGTTTCAAAACTGTCCATGTGCTTGAAGCAGGCGTAGGTATTGACACAGCATTGTGAATATAGTGCATTGGTGAGCCTTGCTGGAGCTGCATCACAGTTGCGATGCAACTCTAGCAATGTATTACTTTTTCAGCACAGATGTGTTACGCATGTATGGTGTTTTTGTACCATGGTGCGCCACATTTCAAATGTGGCACACCATGGGTAACGGAGCACTAGCATACTGTGGTGCACATTAACTGGTGCATATCTGGGTATGAAGTAGTTAACATAAATCTGCCCCATAGGTTACAAATCCGCGTTTAGTAGACTGTTTGGCCTTTGTAGTTTTATGTTTTTTCTGTTATTCTATGTAGGTATGTAATATTGCAATATTTTTGTCACGAAAAAGAAGCCATGAGTATTGGGTTTGTGAAAGATTGCAAGATTTTTAAAATTAAAAAGCAACAACCATGGCATTGTTTAATATAGTATTGTAAATACTTATCTTTAACAATGATGAGAGAGTAAAAAAAGGTTAACCTGATGTTTTAAAGTTATTCACAGGCTTCTTTAGAGGAAGTATTCTATATGATTGTAGCGTGGGTGTTTCACTTTTTTATAGGTAATAGAATGCATTCTGCAAGCATGTAGTACTCCTCCTGCTACAGCATAAATATTCTTCAGTGCTTATTTTCATTTCGTAAGTGGTATTGAGACCGACACAGAACTTCAATGGATCGGAGGGGCTGTTCCTGTGCATCTGGAGGACTGCCAAGCCGTTGCAGCAGTGGGAGTGAGGCCTCTTACAGGGGCGTAGCGCAGCTCCTTTTGATGTTCACAATTGCAGATAACAGGGTAGAGATGTCCGTGGAATTTATGGATGGTTAGTCACACTAGGGTGTGCGCGGCGCCCCTAGCACCTTATTACGGCACACAGGGGAGCCGCGTTGCACAGTTTGAGAATCAGAGACTTAGGAGACAAACCTTCATAATAGGAAGGCTTCTAAGTGATAAAAATCGCCGGTGCTCGACGTTAAAAATATCACTGCTATCGGTGGAATTTTCCACGGTGTTAGTGCTTCAACAGAAATGGGAACACATATCTGATAGAAAATCCTGTAACAATCTCAGTATTTCCCATTATCGCGTGAAAAGAAAGTCTTTCCAAAGATGTTGAACGTTGTTCTCTTTCGAAAGTAGAAAAGATAGTGAGAGAAGTGGGTGGAGTGCTCCGTGTAAATTGCAGAATAGAAACTACTAAGAACCAATTGGAAGTGTTGTTTTCAAGTCACATGACTTCACATGCGCATCTCAGGACGTGTACGCGGTGATAGTATCTGGTCACGTACGCCATTTGGAAGTAGCGGTCTGAAATGAGGAGTCCAGCACACGAAGATTATTCTTCAGAAGTAGTTTATTTCGGTAAGGGAGAGCCGTCCCAGCAGGCAGGTCGATGACAGGATAATAACTGTCTATCCTGGAACCCAGTGCACGGAAGATTCCCAGTGACATGGGAGGGTTCCAGGTTGCGCAATACACATCACCACACCTCCCCTCTTTGGAAAGAGAACCATCAAAACAACAATTATAATGAAAGTAACACAGATAATGGGAAAGTGGATGAGGGATAAGGCAGGATTGAACATAACTGCGCAGTCTGTTAGATTCAAGTGAAAAGTGCAGCAAGGTTAAACATAATCTCGCAGTTTGCTGGGTCTGACAGACATTCTAGTACTTTTCCTAACCCCATCCCCCTCCGTAACATTCTTAAAGTTAACATTACTTGAAAAACCAGAGGGATCTTTTGCGATTTGGGAAGTACACCACCAATTGCCATTGGTCAATCTGACCGCATTCTTGCGAGTATCCACTACTTGCTGAGAATCTAAAAATTTTGAAAGCCCTTTCCTAACTGAAACAGGATTTTTAACTTTGACCCAATCTCCAATCTGAATGTTATGAAACATTTTCCTTCCAGGTCTGACCTGTTTAGAACACACATCCGAGGACTTTCTATAAGCAGCGTCCCACAAGTCGCTCATGTTGCCACTCTGATGAAAATTTTTTACCATCCAAAAAGGATAAACTTGTGAACAAGCTTTCCTCCCTCTCATAAGTTCAAAGGGAGTATAATTGGTAGCAGAATGAGGGGAAGTGCGGTAGGACCATACAAGATCCTTAACTGCCTTAAACACACAACTTCTAGACTTAAAAGCAGATTGGACACACTCCACAATAACTCTGTTAAACCTTTCAGTTTTGCCATTGCTTTGCGGATGATAAAGAGGAGTCCTCGTGTGTTTGATACCACACGATCTCAGAAAGGAGTTCATTTCATGAGAGATGAACTGAACTCCATTATCGGTTAAGATTTCTTCTGGAAAACCTTCTCTCAAAAAGACACTATTCAAGCAATCAATGACACTTTTAGAATTTGGTATACTAATTGGTTCCACTTCGACCCACCTTGACAAATGATCAACGAGAACCAAAAAGTATTTGGAGTTGTTGGGAAGAACATGAAATGGTCCCAAAAAGTCCATTCCCAACTTCTGCCAAGCACGCCCTGGAACAGAAACCTTAGATTCAACAAGGCCCTCTAACACCAATACTTTGTCACTGGTGCTGCAACTTGGACATAGTCTGACAATCTCATCTATCTGAGAGTCCATTTTTGGCCACCAGAAATCGGATCTCACTTTTCTTTTAGTAATAGTAGCACCAAGATGGCCAGAATGTGCTGCCAAAATAATTTTCTCTCTAAAACATGATGGAGGAACTAACTTGTCACCACGGACAATTACACTATTTTCCATTGAGAGCTCAGTGTTAATTTTCCAAAACATTTGGAGATCGGGAGAAAGACACTTCTCTTTCGGCCACCCCTTTCTAATAAGAGAGGAAACTTCTTTAAGGATTACATCATTACTCAGTGCTTTGACCCAATCATCCTCTAGAAAAGAGATAGGAGCTCGACAGACATTAGCAACAAAACACTCCTCCACCTCAGTCTCCCAATATTGTTCATCGCTGTCAGTTATGGGAAGTCTGGAAAGACAGTCAGCTCTGCTGTTTCTGCCTCCAGGTATGTATTCGACACTAAAGGAAAATTCAAGTAATTTAGTGGACAACCTTGCTAAACGAGCTGTCGTGCGTTTGACATTTTTTCCATTTAAGATGTCAACTAAAGGTCGATGATCTGTTCTGAGGACAAAAGACCTGCCCCACAGATATGATTTAAATTTTTCCACACTCCATGTGCATGCGAGAAGTTCTTTTTCAATGACAGAATATTTCCGTTCTACAGGACGAAGGGTGCGGGAGGCAAAACCTACTGTATATTCCTTCCTGCCAGAACATTGAGAAAGAACTGCACCCAAACCATACTCACATGCATCGACCGTGACAAAAGTTTGTCTTCCTTCAACAAATGCTTGTAAAGCTGGAGCTGAAAGTATATGATCTTTGATAATCTGAAAACCTTTTTTACATTCTTCTGACCACTCGAAAACAGCTCCTTTCTTTAGTAAAGATCTGAAACATTCAGTAGTTTTTGCGAAATCTTTCATGAATTTTGCATAAAACTCACACAACCCTAGGAAAGACAATAGTTGTTCCCTGTTTTGAGGAGCTGGTGCCTCAATTATACTCTTAACTAATCCAGGTCTAGGTTTGATGCCTTTTTCTGAAATAATATGTCCTAAATACTCTATTTCTTTGGCTTTGAAAATACACTTAGTTTTCTGCAGTGTCAAACCTCTATTCTCGAGAACTTCAAAAACCTCATTAATTGCTCGATCATGCTCACTCTCTGTTTTGGTAAAGATGAGAATGTCATCTTGAAAGACAACTACGTTGGGATTATGGGAAAACATTTCCGACATTAGTCTTTGAAAGACAGCAGCGGCTGATGCTAGCCCAAAGGGAAGACGACAAAATTGAAAAACACCATCAGGAGTGACGAAGGCAGTGAGATGTCTAGATTGGGGGTTTAATTCTACCTGATGATAGGCAGCTTTGAGATCGAGTTTCGTAAACCACGAAGATGACCCTACTTTGGCAATAAGATCTTCAATTCGTGGTAAAGGAAATCCATCCACCCAAATAGCTTCATTTAGAGTGCGTAAGTCAACACACATTCTCAAATCTCCTGACCTCTTCTTGGCTAAAACAATGGGAGAAAGCCATAGAGTAGATTCGACTTTCTCGATGATCCCTTGATCACACAGAGCCTTTAAATGTGTAGATAGGTCGTTTCTGATGCTCAAAGGAACATTGCGTAATTTGTGCTTGGTGGGAACAACATTGTCCTTCACTCTGATGGTATGCTGGAAGTCAGTGATTTTTCCAAGACGGTTCTCGAAAATTTTACTAAACTTTTGTTCCCAAGTGTTGTGCGCATGAGTGCTTAGTATGTTATTGTTAATCGTGGTAACAGGAATGTCTTTAATCTGTTTGTCGATGAAAACTGGATTTTCTAATCCTGGTTTGATAGTTAGTCCTATTTCAGCTTGGTGAATAAGACCTAGAACATTAATTCCTTTCTTGGCTACATACACTTTCCCTTTGATAGTTACTCCTAATACATTGATGTCAGCCCAGAAAAATCCAATTAAATTAATTCTACTGCCTTCAAAGGCCACAGTAAGGACATCTGGAGGTAATAAACTTTTGTCATGCCAGTATTTTGTGTATTTGTCTTGTGAAATAATGGTTATGCGTGCACCAGTGTCGACCAGCAACTGAACGTGATCTTTACCAATGATGACATCAACTTCGGGATCAGGAATATCATGAGAAAAATTCTTGTCATGAGAATCCTTGACTACTACTATATATTCCTGATGCATGAAATCTTCATGAGAAAAATCACCCTCATACGAACAATTGTCACTGTTTTCGTTCATACTTTCATCATTGATGACACATCGAACACTTCCTCTCGTGCCTCCTCTCCTGCCCCTCATGCATATCTTAGCAAAATGTCCCATTTTACCACACTGTCCACATTGTTGGTTGGCTGCAGGACAGTTCTTAAAAGAAGAAACATGAGAGGAAGAACCGCATCTATAGCAAAACATTCTAGAGTCAGACTGTCTGAATCTACCACCTCTAGCAGAATAGGGTCTTCTGAAATTGCCACGCGGTACAAAAGGAGTTCTGGTTGCAGGATAATTAGATATAGCACCAGAGATCATGGTACTGGATACAGCACCAGAGATTGCGGTATTAGACAGGGCTGTCTCTAGCTGTTTGACATCATCCATAGAGGTTTCTATGCTTTTAGCTATATCTACCGCCTTATCTAGTGAGGGATCTTTACATGTTAGTAATTTCTTTTGAATTTCCTTACAATAGCAACGTGCAACGAGCTGATCTCTAATAAGCTGTGATGTAAAATTGTCAAATTCACAGTTTGCAGCTAACATTTTTAGAGCAGTTATAAAAGTATCAATGTTTTCATCACTCTTCTGTGTCCTTGTGAAGAACTTATATCTATGTACAACTAAGTTTTTTGTTTTGGTAAAATATTTTTCTAATTTCGCCTTGGCTAATTCAAATTCATCAGGATCTTGACCCTCAGGTGGATCATATGGAGGTAAATGGTCAAAAACATTCTGACCTTCTACTCCCAAATGATAGTACATGAGATTCTTTTTCCTCTCAGGTCTATATCTTTGACCATCAATGGCACCTAAATAGGCCATGAATGATCTGACCCATAATTTCCATTCCAATGGAGGATCACCAGGTACCTGCAAGAATGGAGCTGGTGGAGTTACACTCTGCATGGTCAAATGGAATAGTGACTAAATATAGATTAACTTTAGTAATTTTAGTTAGTCTCAACGAAAGTTGTCCAAAAATTGTAACTTGTACTAGACCGTAGGTGGTCGAAATGAGCAAAATATGTGTTGGTCGTGAATTTACTTCGACTTGACAGAAATGTGAGCATATCACAGAAGTAATATGCTGCAAATGAAAAAAAAATTGTTATATACACACAGTAAATATTGTGTGTGTATCACAGAAGTGTAGTATTGGAGAAGAAGAAATGGAAACAAAAATATATATAAATATTTTTTTTTTGGGTGTAGTTCCAGTTTCTTTCACAGGATGGCAGTATGATGTCGAAAATCCTGTCTTTCTCCTTAATTCCCAAGGATTTGTTCAATTGAATGAGTTCTGTAAACCAACGACAAAAAAAAACGTTCCAGAATGATATGACAAACACGTGTAAAAGCTGTGTGTGTCAGCGCAGAATCACACGAGTTGTTTGTTAATTAGAGTAATATTTTCTCGAGAGTGTCCTTGTTTTAATAAATAATAAAAAAAACGAAGAGATTGCAAGAGTGTCTGATGTCCTTTCTTAATCGGTTAATGTATGCAGTGAAAGCCGGAGACGATTTGTAAAGCTGGTTTCCATGGAGCTAGCGCAGAACATGAGCTCGTCGGAATTGCGCTTGTGATTGGTTAAGGGAGACCAGCTGACCGTGTCATTTGCTTGAAGTTCTCCGACGTCATCATAACAGAGGACGCAGCGTCGGGTGAAGATCTCTTCAATACAGTAAGGTGCGGTGAGGGAACTAGTGTCTTTAGATGTTTATAAAAACAAAAATCCTCTGACTTTGCCCTCAGCGACCGCATGCGCTTGGATTGTTGATGTGAGAGATTTCTGAGAAGAGCGGGTTAGCTTGTATGCTTGCGCTTTTTCGACGGAACGGAGGGGTGAATTACCGCATCAGGAAACTGATTTTTTTTTTGAAGGGGTACGGCTCTCCCGCGCTGTAAAGAGTAAGCGCTTGTAAATTAAACTTGGTAATGTACTCACAGTTTGCTTGAAGTTGCTTGAAAATATTCACGGTTTAGCGTGAGATGAAAATGATGGAAATTGAAGTCTGGTCTTCGCTGGATGGAACTTGACAGGTCGCTCGCTGGGCATATCCCGTCCTAGTCGCCAGTGAAATGAGGAGGCCAGCACACGAAGATTATTCTTCAGAAGTAGTTTATTTCGGTCAGGGAGAGCCGTCCCAGCAGGCAGGTCGATGACAGGATAATAACTGTCTATCCTGGAACCCAGTGCACGGAAGATTCCCAGTGACATGGGAGGGTTCCAGGTTGCGCAATACACATCACCACACGGTCTAATTCAGCAAAGTTTCAAAACGTGAAAAGGAGTAAATCCAAACACATCCGGATTTAATATATCTTCTGAGCTCGATTCAAGCATACAATTGTTAAAGTATAAAACCTTTTATATTTTTTTTTAAAAATACCAAGGTGTGTACATTCGGTCACGCACGAAAGTTTAAAAAGACATTCGGCTCCATTTAATGAAAATTTTCATAATAATAAAAAAGAAGCCTAGGTTTAGTGTCTTTGACGTAGTATAAGTTCTTTGATGGGTCTATGAAGAAATTTAATAAGTTGCAATTGCAAAGTTTTCACGAAATATATAGGCGGGTGCGCGCACACGGTCGCGCACGAACGAAAGCCAAAAAAGCGGAGATAAACCCCCTTTATAATATGCTCCTGGAGCTCTTTTTGGTAGAATGAGTTAGTTCTGAAAAGAATTTTTTTTTTTTTTAAAACAAGTGTTATGTTGTTTTTGATTTTTTTAACTTGCAACAACATTTTCATGTGTGACACAGGATCAAAATGAAATGAAGAAATTTATCTTTTCTCGGGGCATTTATGACTCTCAATTTTTTGTTTAGTAAGAATGAGGCTCTGCTCTCCGTACAGAAGAATTTCTCCACATTTGTTGCATTTCATGTGCACCTTTGCAAGATATGGTCTCAAGTCCATCACAGCACTCGATGGAGATACAGGTCGTCCACCAGAAGATGTGCTGGCCACCTCTGATGGTAATAGCGTGGCCAGGGCTCTTGTCGATGCCTGTGCAAATTCCACAGGGTGCACTTGTTTGACATGCCGCACCATGGTATGTATGGAAAAGGAATATTTTTTTCTTGGATTTCCTCTTGAGAGAACCGAATTGCATATCGTGCAGGTAACTTTTGGCGCATTTACTTTCTTTTGTTCTTCAGGATAAGTGAAAAATTGCCAAATAAAAGATTCCTTTTTTCTTTTTAAAGGTAGTCGCTCATTTCCTTCAGATTCGGATGATGAATGCGGGGCGGCAGCCATTTCAGCAAAGTCTTCCGAAGGGTGTTGAACGTTGTTCTTTTTTGAGAGTAGAAAAGATAGTGAGAGAAGTGGGTGGAGTGCTCCGTGTAAATTGCAGAATAGAAACTACTAAGAACCAATTGGAAGTGTTGTTTTCAAGTCACATGACTTCACATGCGCGTCTCAGGACGTGTACGCGGTGATAGTATCTGGTCACGTACGCCATTTGGAAGTAGCGGTCTAATTCAGCGAAGTTTCAAAACGTGAAAAGGAGTAAATCCAAACATATCCGGATTTAATATATCTTCCGAGCTCAATTCAAGCATACAATTGTTAAAGTATAAAACCTTTTATATATTTTTTTAAAATACCAAGGTGTGTACATTCGGTCACACACGAAAGTTTAAAAAGACATTCGGCTCCATTTAATGAAAATGTTCATAATATTAAAAAAGAAGCCTAGGTTTAGTCTCTTTGACGTATTATAAGTTCTTTGATGGGTCTATGAAGAAATTCAATAAGTTCAGATTGCAAAGTTTTCACGAAATATATAGGCGGGTGCGCGCAGTCGGTCGCGCACGAAAGCCTGGAAATGCGCTATCCATTTTATTGAGAACTGTTGCCGAGAGTGCGCACACCGGGTCGTGCACGAAAGTTTAGAAAGGCTATTTTTATTTACAGACAAATTTTAATGCGTTGAAAAAAAGGCAAGGTACAGAATTTCTAATTCTGTATCGCTTTACAAGGAGTCTCTATGCAACTTGAACAGTGAAGAAAACGGCTTGTTTCCGAAAAAAATATTGCCAGAACTTTATTGACAAAAGTATAGGTTGTATACACGAGATATTTCTGAATTAGCATTTTAAAAACCAATGAAATTCACTGAAAAAACCATAGGTTTTACACACGTTACAGTTAGGAAGTAGCATTTACAAAACCTATGAAATTCACTGAAAAAAAAACCATAGGTTTGACACCAGTTATAGTTAGCTGGAAATTTTACTGATATAAAACCAATGAAATTCCACGTTATAGTTAGTTGGACTCACTATAACTTGCGCGTGTAATGCACTGCTGATGACCTCACATATTACATCACTCATGACATCACTGATGACACCATCCTTGTGACACAGTGACAGACCTCCTTTCACTGTAATCTAACCCTTGAAACGCATATTCAAAAATAGAAACTAACATTTTCAAAAAAATGGAGATATCCATACCAGTTACAACAACCAATTCAATAATTCCACCATCTATATACACATGCACTAATTCACCAACAGTTCTATATAGTCACTCATACATATATTCACTAATCATATGTATTGATACACCTACACATCCTGTTACACACCGACAGTCATCCAAAAGTTATTCACACACATACTCACACATGCAAATAAACTATTGAACATCCATTTATTTGCATAAACAGCTATACACACACTACCACTTTACTTCTAAGGAAACTTACACATACTTACTCTCTTAAAAAATCACTTATAGAAACACATACTGATTTAAACAGGAACTCTTACAATCCCTCACTCTCACATATAGTCACTTATATACATCAATATTCACATATACTACATTAAAACATATGTAGTTACTGATAAAGACACTAATAAGACAGTCATTCACGCACTAACACAGACATATGTACACTAATCCACCCATACAGTCCTGCACATATGCTGTCTTCAAAACACATACAAACAGAGACTCAGTCATTTTCGCATCTATGTAGTAAGTAATACCCCCACCAAACCATGCAAACACTCATACTGATACTAAGAAAAACATCTAATAACCTATATACATACACATGTACCTACTCATCAACCCATGCAGCCACTTATACACAAAGTGAAACACTAATACATATATTTAAATATTTAAGCATTACTCAGTAATATATGTATTCACTAAGATATTCAATAATATATACATATATAACACATATTTATTTTTCAGAAAGACACACATTCACTGGATGGTGTCATCAGTGATGTCATGAGTGATGTAATATGTGACGTCATCAGCAGTGCATTACACGCGCAAGTTATAGTGAGTCCAACTAACTATAACGTGGAATTTCATTGGTTTTATATCAGTAAAATTTACAGCTAACTATAACTGGTGTCAAACCTATGGTTTTTTTAGTGAATTTCATAGGTTTTGTAAATGCTACTTCCTAACTATAACGTGTGTAAAACCTATGGTTTTTTCAGTGAATATATATATATACATAAACCGTTTCACCAAACGCTCCAGAAGTCGCGTAATGCACTCTAGTCCAGCATAAGTCACCACTCCATTAAACCAGCAGATCGTATTGCATATACTTCATTTTATTTCCAGCATGATAAACAGTACAAAGGAACCAACCCAACGCGTTTCACCGAGGGTTCGGCTTGATCACGGGTGAATAGTGTTCATCAAAACGATAGTTAAATAAAGTTTCACACACCACTTCCTTGTGTAAAAATAATTAAAGGACTAAAAATCAAATCTGAACAGTGCGGCCATATTGGAGCAGTAAATTGCTCGCGAATATCAATAATACCACATTTAACATTCTATGAATATGCATCTTATGATAAATTTCATTTCAGGGAATCTTTGAAAAAATTATATAATCCAAGACATCCTTTTAAGTAATAAACAAAACTCATTGTATTCCAAATGTCCCAGTGGAATAATCTTGACCATAAGTCATAATTGAGATGTCCTGATATTCAGTATTTATCCCAAGTGGGAATATCATTAGTTTTTTGTATTTCAAGGGAATAATTTCAACAAAAAATCTTCATTGTAGTATTTACATCTTCATAAATCCCCAGTGGGAATATAATGCATATTCTTTCTTCTCCACCAGGATAATGCTTGTGAAAAAACATATAAACCTTTGATTCTAGATATTGCATAGCCAATGATTCTGATATAAACAGTGCATAATGATACAATAAACAAAGTGAAAAGTGATATGGTGATAACACATTTGTTAAGTTAAAAACATGAACAGAAGACTGCGAGAACAAACCTACATATATATGCTTTGAATTTCCAATAGTTTACTCTCCCAAATGCCATTTTAATTCCTCTTCGGAATTGAGCCCACCCGGAATGCGGGTATCTAAGTCAAGAATGTATTTACTTTCTAGCTGTCGTAACCTACGTATTCTGTCTCCGCCTCTTTTCATGGGGGGTATCTTATCAATCACAAAGAACTTTAAAAGATTGCGATTGCTTCGATGTAGTTCTTCAAAATGTCTGGCTACTGTGAATTTTGGTCTTTATTCTCGATTGCCCGCATGTGTTCCAGAATACGTTTCTTCGCAGGAAACATCGTGCTTCCTACGTATTTCTTGGCACATGGGCAAACAAGAATATACACCACATGATCGGAAAGACAGGTTAAATGTTGTTTAATAGTCTTTTCTCTATCTTCAATTGTATAATAGACAGACTTGACATTCTGGCTGAATTTACACGCCTTGCATGTCATGCATGTAAAAAATCCCTGTATGTCAGGTGTTTTTCTTTGTTTGGTGTTAATTTCATTCTTACTCAGTCTGTCTTTTAGAGAATCTGCCTTCCGATAAGTGATGCTAGGATTGCAGCCCAGTACATCAGTTAACGTAGGCTCAGTTTTCAAAACATTCCAGTGTTTTTTCAGGCTTTTTTGTACCTGCCAAGATTTAGCATGGTAGGTAGAGATAAATCTGACCACTTCCTGTGTCTCACTTGCCTTTTGTTCCTTGGGGACCAATAACGTCTCATGACTGATTTTCCCTGCCTTCATGAAAGCTTCTTCAATTACTTGTGGATGATATCCACGTTCCTTGAATCGTTCCTTTAAAGGAAGAGCAGTATGGAAAAGAAAGTAAAGGAGGAGGAGTGACAGAAGGGGAGTGAGAATGGACATATGGAAGGAGAGTAAGGGACAAAGAGAATTACATAGGGTAGGGTAAGGGGAGTGAAGGTAAAAGAAATGGAAAGATGGTGAGGGAAGGGGATTTGAGGATGATAAAAGGGAGGTAAGTGAAAGTGAGAAGTGGGAAATAAGTGATTAAAAAATTGAGTAAGAGAATGAAGGGACTTAGGAAAGCATAGGGAGGTAATGGAACAGAGGGACAGATTTATGTTACCCAACACATCTCTGCAAAATAGCAGAGATGCACCAGGAAAGATGCGACACACAAGTTAATCCTTGCACCACTCATGATGCATCACATTTGCAATGCGGTGCACCATGGCGCAGGAATAAACAGATGCGTGTCACATCTAGGTCTGTAAGTCTGCACAGTGTTGAAATTGTGTTCTATGCAGGACGCAACTCCAGCACTTTTCCAACTTGCTCTATCTGTAACGTGGTACGTCAACCTTTACACCTGCTTCAGCAGGTGCAATGTTTTGACACATCACCGTTGGTGAAGTGACTCAGTGAAATCTTGTTGATTTCACTGAATCACTTTTCAAGGGGTTCTTGCGACGGAACGCCCACCCCTGCGTGGAAATGCCCACATGAAACCTGAGACTGGTTTCATGTGGTGCAGGGTTGTACAACGTGATGCATCTCCCTGCACTAAGGCGCTTCTTTTGCACTGCCACTGCGTAAGAAAAGTGACGCACAGGCGGTATAAAAGAGGCGCAATGGGCTTCTAAATCTGCCCCTGAGGAATTAAATGAGTGAAAGAGTGTGAGGGAGAGTAATGGAAAGAGAGAGGAAAAGAGAAAAGGGGTGAGATACAGATAGGAAGAGAAGTTAGACTGAGTAACACACAATAAGAGAGGGAGAGAAAAAGATTCAAAATATGAGTGAGAGAGTAAATGAAAAGGAGGTAGCAGAAGGGAATGAGAAAAAGAAATTAGGGAGCAAGATTGACAGATGAAGTGAGGAAAAGAAAATGAGGGGTACTGATGAAATTGGAGAAGAAGAAAAGGAATGGGAGTGATGCACAGAGAAGAGAACATGAAGTGGGAGAAGAGGAGTGAGATTGAGTAAAGGGCAGTGATAGTGAGGGAAGGGATATAAGAGTGAGGGGAAAGGAGTAATGGAAAAAAAAGCAAGATAAATGTAGTGATAGTAGAATATAGGAAAGACAAGTAAAGGACAGAGAGAGAAAAAGGTAGTTAGACAAGGTGAGTGAGGCTGAAAAAACAGTATTAATAATGACAGAAAGACTGTAAAGAAGAAAGAAGGGAAATAATGGGAATAAGAAAAGGAAACTAAAAAGAGTTAAGGAAGGCGAATAAGAGATAGATTTACCAATGACCAAGAGATAAAGAGAAATAAGAGAGTGATTAAAAAGTATTTTTGTTTGTCATACATACCTTACAAATAGTAACAAACTAATAGTAAATTTGTTTTAAAAATATGCTGTCTGTGGAAGAAAAGAAAAAATAGAGTTATAACATACATTTCATAAAACAAAAGGAGTGCAGGAAATAGAAAGTGAAAAAAAAGGAAGAGAAAGGGAGAGAGAGAGAGGGACAGAATGTGAGGTGTATAAATCAATGACTAAGATGACTGAGTGAAGGAGAGGAAAGGACTGAGGGAATGACTGTGGAAAGGAAAGTATGGTGAGGGAGGAAAGGAAAGTATGATGAGTAATGGAAGGTGAGAGAAACAGTGTCTAAACGAAAGGGACTAAGGGTAGAGGAGTGAGTTAAGGAGAGTGAAAAATTAAGGGAAGGGCGCTAAGAGAAATAGAGTGAGGAAGGGTGAGTGAGAGAAGGTGAATGGGGCAGAGACAGGGAAGGAGTGTAAGGGACGGACATAGGGAAATAGAGTAGGCTAAGGGGACTAAAGTATGGATTGAAGTATGGTGAATGAGGATAAGTGAAGGAAGCGGAGTAAGGGAACAGATCTCCAATATAGTTTATGATACTCTTGTAAATTGAGGTGCGTGCAAGGTGTGCGCACCTCGCGATTTTGTAAAAAAAAAAATGTTCTGGGGCCTTGGGGGTCCTTAATGGACCCCCTGAGAAAACCTAGAGCGTCAGGGAGTCTCTACCTTGTCCCCATTCCATGTTCTGCCCCTTTGTTCTCTACAATATGTGGACTCGCACTGACAAAATGGCGGTCAACACTTCCTTATTTCCTCTGAATCGAATGTTGACAGACATCAAACAGCAAATCAGAATTCCGCTCGCGCACACCCGTGCGCGCTTATAGATATATAATTGATTTCAACTACTAGAGGGATTTACACCATTTAAAGAAAAGCATAATCTGCGAGCCGGACTCTACCTTTTTGCCAAATTTCTTATAATTCCATTCAGCCGTTCGGGCTGTAGCCGTGTCTAATCGTCCTATGGAAAATAACATGGGGAAAACACGTTTTGGGTCCCCCCTTTTATCTCAGCCCCCACTTGACAAATCCCCTCCCAACTTGCAGGGGAAGAGCGGAGCAGAGCGGGCCATCTTCTTTGAGAAATTCGCAAAGATTCGTCCTCCGGCGCCAAAGTTATTCCCAATAGAATGTTGCGGATTTCCTATGGAAACTAGGTAGGTAATATATATATATATATTACCTACTGGCGGTCGCCAGTAGGTATATATAGTTAGGATTTTTTTGAATAGGGATTTCTGAAAATTCTATGTTGAATAACTTTGGCGTTGATGGATGGAATTGGCTTAAATTTTCAGGAAAATGGCACATTTTGTTTCTGAGCGTCCCCTAAAAGTTTGGTGGGGTTTCGTCAAGCGGGGGCTGAGAAAAAAGGGGGGTCCCAAAATGTGTTTTTAACATTGAGATTTCCATAGGGCGGTTGGACTCACTTTTAGCTCGAACGGCTGAATGGATTTCTATGAAACTTGGCAAAATTGTAGAGACTGTTTGCCCGATGTGCCTTTGCTAGGTCTCAAGATATGTGCTCCAGTGGATTTTGAGAAATTAACGTTCAAAAAAATATATATATCTGTGACAGCGTCCCGGTTAGCGCCCCGGTTCGCGTACCAGACGCGTAACGGAACTTCGCAAGGAGAAGCCGATTGGCTCTCCGGTGACTGTCAACATTCTAAACAGTCCGGTGCGGCTGCCATCTTGTCTCTCGGTAGGATTGAGAGACAAGAGGTGGAAATAAACAAAGGGGGAAATGAATAAAAGGGTGCAAGGTAGACCCCTCCTGACCCCCTAGGATTGATGTGGGGCCTATTGAAGGGCCCCGCGGGGCAAAAAAAGTAATATTTTTTTTTTTTGATTTTTCGCGGTGGAAGCGCTACCCGGTACGCGAACCGGGTAGCTTACCGGTAGCGTAACGGGAGTCCACCATCTTGCGTTAAGGTCTAATTTGGACACAAGATGGATGCTAAACAATGCTGGGATTGTGTAAAAGGGGGCAAGGGAGACATATCCTGACCCCCTAGGTTTGTGAGAGTGGATGAGGAGACCCATATATGTTTTTTTTAATTTTCGCGCGGTTAGCGTCCGGTGCGCGAACCGGGTAGCGCTCCGGAAAGAGTAAATGGTGAAAATTAGTTAAAAAAAAGTTACATTTAAAATTTATTTAGTGATCATAGTTAGGGTAGCTATGAAAATAGCTTTTGGGTCTGTGGTAGATTTAGGTACTTATAAGTAGGTACCAATACATAGTCTTACATTCAGGATGAAAATTCTGTTCCCCTCATCTGAGAAGTGCACACCATCTCCTCTGTAGATATCTTGCATGTAGTAACGCAAGTTATTGTTGTAGATGGAGCCCATTCCATGGTCTCTCATGTAAGCTGAAGCAGACTTATTTACATGCTTCCTAGCTTTCTCAATTTGTGGACAAAATTGGTTGGACCACCTCCATTTCTGTCTTTGGCATATATTTGAATATACCAAGGCAGTTTGTGGAAAAAGTAAAAAAAAATATATATATATATATATATATATATATACATAAAAAAATATATTAAATACATATAAAATATATTTTTCCTTTAAAAGAAGAATACATTTTACAGCTTTTGATATTTGCTATTAAAAAACCATTGAAATTCTCTGAAAAAACCATAGGTTATAGACCATATATAGTTAGGAATTAGCATTTACAAAACCTTGAAAATTCACTGAAAAAACCATAGGTTATAGACCATATATAGTTAGGAATTAGCATTTACAAAACCTTATTTTACTCACACAAAACCATTGAAATTCGCATATATAGTTAGTTGCACTAACTATATATCACGCACCCGCAATCCACTGCTGATCATGTCACATATTACATCATTCATGACATGGTCAGTGACATCACTGATGACATCACTGATGACATCTCAAATGACATCACTGATGACATCACTGATGACAACATCCAGTGACTGTATGTTTCTGTAAAGTTAAAATATGTCTTACATATTGAAGAATGAGTGGATGTATAAGTGTCTGGATGAAGGATTTAGTAGGTGCATGACTGACTGTATGAGTGAGTGATTAAATGTGTCTCACTGAGTGCATGGGTTAGTGACTAAACTGTCTTAATTTGTGCATCATTATGTCTGTTGTTCTGTAAACTGCTGCATGTGTTGACCAGTAGCTATATGAGTAACTATATGGGTTATTGATTGGTTGCCCAAGTATTTGTATGGGAGACTGAGTGTGTGTGTGGGTGGCTGGGAGGTGTATGACTCTGTGCATAGATGTGTGAGCAGTTGATTCACTAGATGTATGGGTTCAAAAGTGCATATGGAAACAGCTGTATGGGCGGTTGACTGTGTGCATGAGTGTATTGGTGAGTGAATGGATATCTCAGTGCTACATGTCAAAGTAAGTACATATGTAAAACACAGTACATGTGAGAGTTGACATATATAAATAACTGTGCATAAGAGCCAGTGAATGTGTGAGTGGCTGTATGGATCATTGTGAACTTGTATCAGGGATTGTATAAGAGAGTAAATATGTGTTAGTATATGTTTGAATAAGTAAGGTGTGTATAACTGTATAGTTGAGGAAATGGAGGTGTGATTGATTCTTTGCATGACTGACTAGGTGTGTGAGTAACTCCATGGATGAGTGACAGTCTGTGAGTGTCTGTTTACACTGACTGTATCTAAGGTTATATTAGAGTCTGAAGAGGTTCATCGTATTATCACATGAATGATGTCATCAGTTATGTGATCAGTAATGTCAAATGAGATGTCATCAGTGATGTCATTTGAGATGTCATCAGTGATGTCATCAGTGATGTCATCAGTGATGTCATTTGAGATGTCATCAGTGATGTCATCAGTGATGTCACTGACCCTGTCATGACATCATCATCAGTGGATTGCGGGTGCGCGAAATATATAGTTAGTGCAACTAACTATACATGGGAATTTCATTGGTTTTGTATGATTAAAATATTCACCTAACTATATATGGTCTCAAACCTATGTTTTTTTCATTGAATATATATATATATATATAAATATATATATATATATATATATATATATTCACTGAAAAAACCATAGGTTATAGACCATATATAGTTAGGAATTAGCATTTACAAAACCTTGAAAATTCACTGAAAAAACCATAGGTTATAGACCATATATAGTTAGGAATTAGCATTTAAAAAACCTTATTTTACTCACACAAAACCATTGAAATTCCATATATAGTTAGTTGCACTAACTATATATCGCGCACCCGCAATCCACTGCTGATCATGTCACATATTACATCATTCATGACATGGTCAGTGACATCACTGATGACATCACTGATGACATCTCAAATGACATCACTGATGACATCACTGATGACAACATCCAGTGACTGTATGTTTCTGTAAAGTTAAAATATGTCTTACATATTGAAGAATGAGTGGATGTAGAAGTGTCTGGATGAAGGATTTAGTAGGTGCATGACTGACTGTATGAGTGAGTGATTAAATGTGTCTCACTGAGTGCATGGGTTAGTGACTAAACTGTTTTAATTTGTGCATCATTATGTCTGTTGTTCTGTAAACTGCTGCATGTGTTGATCAGTAGCTATATGAGTAACTATATGGGTTATTGATTGGTTGCCCAAGTATTTGTATGGGAGACTGAGTGTGTGTGTGGGTGGCTGGGAGGTGTATGACTCTGTGCATAGATGTGTGAGCAGTTGATTCACTAGATGTATGGGTTCAAAAGTGCATGTGGAAACAGCTGTATGGGCGGTTGACTGTGTGCATGAGTGTATTGGTGAGTGAATGGATATCTCAGTGCTGCATGTCAAAGTAAGTACATATGTAAAACACAGTACATGTGAGAGTTGACATATATAAATAACTGTGCATAAGAGCCAGTGAATGTGTGAGTGGCTGTATGGATCACTGTGAACTTGTATCAGGGATTGTATAATAGAGTAAATATGTGTTAGTATATGTTTGAATAAGTAAGGTGTGTATAACTGTATAGTTGAGGAAATGGAGGTGTGATTGATTCTTTGCATGACTGACTAGGTGTGTGAGTAACTCCATGGATGAGTGACAGTCTGTGAGTGTCTGTTTACACTGAGTGTATCTAAGGTTATATTAGAGTCTGAAGAGGTTCATCGTATTATCACATGAATGATGTCATCAGTGATGTGATCAGTAATGTCAAATGAGATGTCATCAGTGATGTCATCAGTGATGTCATTTGAGATGTCATCAATGATGTCATCAGTGATGTCATTTGAGATGTCATCAGTGATGTCATCAGTGATGTCATTTGAGATGTCATCAGTGATGTCATCAGTGATGTCACTGACCATGTCATGAATGATGTAATATGTGACATGATCAGCAGTGGATTGCGGGTGCGCGATATATAGTTAGTGCAACTAACTATATATGGAATTTCAATGGTTTTGTGTGAGTAAAATAAGGTTTTTTAAATGCTAATTCCTAACTATATATGGTCTATAACCTATGGTTTTTTCAGTGAATTTTCAAGGTTTTGTAAATGCTAATTCCTAACTATATATGGTCTATAACCTATGGTTTTTTCAGTGAATTTCAATGGTTTTTTAATAGCAAATATCATAAGCTGTCGAATGTCAAGTACGTGGTAAGTGAAAACATTTTCGTGTTTATGCACACTGATCTGCTTTGAATGGTGCCCCCCCCCCCCTCATTTCTATTAGGAGTACTCTCTCTTTGCAGATAGTGAAAGGTAGTTAACGCAGGCCTTTGCCCCCGTTGTAATCCGTCGTGCCTGCTTCTCTCTCCATTTGATTGATTGTTATCCAAGTATTTACTGTTTTAGAATTAGTTCTCTTTGGTTCATTCTCTATTTACAAACAAACACAGAGTCGCAATACTCTGTTTAGTCTTTGCAGATAACGAAAAATCGTGTAAAAAAAAGAAAAGGAATCGAGTAAAATCAGTAGGCCACTCATGGGATCTCTTTTTGACCTCGCTAAAATAGAAACATTAGGAACAACCCCTCATGACAAATACAAAACTAGTGAGATGAACTGAACTCCACACAATGATGGCTGCAAAACAGCTCGGCTCCGCCACCCACCCCGCCCAAAATAACGATAAAGAGCGGCTGCCATGATTGGTTGCGGAATGGCCACAACGGAGCTACGAAATGGTGCTGCTCTCATGCTAACCCCAGCTTCAGTCTGAAACATCCAGAAACACTGTAGACTACCAATTCGATCAGTTCCGGTAGCGCCCCAATGTAACCCGGTAGAGAAGAACTAGCCCTCCCCTCTTTGACTGATGGTTCTTGTTGCCTGTCCCTTCTGTTGTCATTTAACAGAACTATTTAGCCTGCTGAAAGGGGTTGTGTTTCGACCGCTGGTTGGTGGAGACATTTTGACTATATTCTGGACCTGCGTTGTCGCGTAATGCGTCATATGACGCGCCGCGTTAGCGCATCCGGAAGTCATCCGGGGCGCGCAGCGCGTAACGTAAGCATAACAAGTCATGTGACTTGTTAATAAAACTTTTCATTGGTTCATTTTACTTTTCTTATTGTAATGATGAAAGGCTTGGTCATATCACCTAAAAATTACGCTTTTAATTACTTCCGAACATTATTTTTTCTTAAATATATGTTATTATGTTCCAGGCTAATGTACTTTCCCGGAAATTTTACAACTGTCCTGCAAGTAAAATATATTCTTTTTTCGAGAAAAAGAGCGTTTCTTCGTCCCATGACGGAGCCGTTGAGCAAAAGAGGGTCGACCTGCTGTCTTAGTCGCCGATACGCCTGAATATGAGATTCTTATCGATCACTTTATGTTGCAGGAATAGAAAACACAACAGCCCTTGACCATTTATCTTTACTGCGTTCCTTCGTATTATACCTTTTACCCTTCATGTAATTGGTCTGCTTTATTTCACTTGCCTTTTAATGATTCTAAAACAGTGACTATTATTAAAAACTTTACCAATGTATATACTACTACCATGTTTTCTTTTAAAAACCTTTATTGTGAAAATTTCATTATACAAATACGAGCCTATAACCACGTGGGCCTGCCACGGAGCAAACTGTAATCGTATATGATGAATAGACATTTACACTGTAGAGGAACGTAACGGGCGGGCCATTAGGTTGCAAGAACTAAGGTGTCTAACAGTTACGGAATCGGTGGACGTACATTTTATAATTAAAATACGACAGGGCCAGTTACAATAAAATTATCTAGATATACATTTGCGGGCAAGTACCATGGGTGACGTTAATTCGAATTTTCAACAGTACAGTAATCAATAACACATCAGAACTTAATATCAATAGGGATGTCGAAATATTCAATCAATTCTCGTCCCCGCCCGCCATGTGCTTCAAAACTGCATACGTATCTCGTGATTTCAAGGTTCTGCAACCAGTACACAACAAGGAGTTACGAGTCCCATTTATTTCGGCGCCATTTTGGGCGAGGACGGGCAGGTCCAGGATATAGTCAAAATGTCTCTACCAACCATCGACTATGATGATGTTCATATGCTGTATTTATTAGAGTAACACTCATCTGTCCACATGAAATTAATTTACCACAATCTAAACATGTCATTTTAATCTTTCCAAAGTTCTTCTAAATATTTGGGACCGTTTCCCTTGCCTCTGAAGCTCTCAGTGCCACTTCTTTTATGAATGTACTAGCAGGTCAGGGGTTCTCCTCCAAATCTCTCTTTTATGCAGCACTATAATTAATTGGTGCCACCTCTCCATATGACGATGCATGGTATAGTTACCACAACTATATTTTTTTTCGGTTCCTCTGGAGAGTTCATCGTGGCAGATGAAGCGTGTAACGTACCGGGCATTTACCTTTTTTTGCATGTACAGGAAAGGAAAAAAAAATCGAGCGTCCGAGTTGTAAGGTGTCCCAGGGCCATTTTAGTGGACCAGGCCCAAATCCAAAGAACAGGCCGCCATTTTGAGAGTCCTCTTGCAGCCGCCTGTCGCTGTAGCATCAAGAGCAGCCGAAACTCAGCTGAATGGCAACTGAAACGGTAAAGGGGCGCCCCACTACATTTCAGCATTGTAGGATGACCACACCAGTACAGCAACTTGCTAGACATCACCTCCGTGCCATCCGGATCTCGGCGCCCCACTGCAGATGAAGTGCCTCTCAACTATGAAACCACCACGGTGACATCCGGATCTTGGCGCGTTGTGCTGCCTTCGGCCTATTCGCACATCGGTCCGCTACTGACGCCATCTCACAGGCTAATGGGGCGACCCACGCCGAGTTTCAGCAATGTAGGATGACCACACCAGTACAGCAACTTGCTGGACATCACCTCGGTGCCATCCGAATCTTGGCATCTCAACGCCTAGTGGTATCTCCCATACAGAAAATATTGTTGCGCTGCCTTTGGCCCCATTCGCACATCAGTCCGCAACTTAGACATCACCTCGGTGCCATCCGGATCTTGGCATCTCAGCGCCTTGTGGTGTCAGTCAGAAAATATTGTTGCGCTGCCTTTGGCCCCATTCGCACATCAGTCCGCTACTGACACCATCTCACAGGCCAATAGGGCGCCCCACGCCGACTTTTACCATTGTACGATGGCCACACCAGTGGCACAACTTGCTAGACATCACCTCGGTGCCATCCGAATCTTGGCATCTCAACGCCTAGTGGTATCTTCCATACAGAAAATCTTGTTACGCTACCTTTGGCCCCATTCGCACATCGGTCCGCAACTTAGACATCACCTCGGTGCCATCCGGATCTTGGCATCTCAGCGCCTTGTGGTGTATTCTCTTCAGAAAATATTGTTGCGCTGCCTTTGGCCCCATTCGCACATCGGTCCGCAACTTAGACATCACCTCGGTGCCATCCGGATCTTGGCATCTCAGCGCCTTGTGGTGTCTTCTACTCCGAAAATATTGTAGAAAATATTGTTGCGCTGCCTTTGGCCCCATTCACACATCAGTCCGCTACTGACACCATCTCACAGGCCAACAGGGCGCCCCACGCCGACTTTTACCATTGTACGATGGCCACACCAGTGCCACAACTTGCTAGACACCACCTCGGTGCCATCCGGATCTTGGCATCTCAGCGCCTTGTGGTGTCTTCAAATCAGAAAATATTGTTGCGCTGCCTTTGGCCCCATTCGCACATCGGTCCGCTACTGACGCCATCTCACAGGCCAACGGGGCGCCCCACGCCGACTTTCAACATTGTAGGATGGCCACAGAAGTGCGACAACTTACTAGACACCACCTCGGTGCCATCCGGATCTTGGCGCGTTGTGCTGCCTTCGGCCTATTCGCACATCGGTCCGCTACTGACGCAAACTCACAGGCCAACGGGGCGCCCCACGCCGACTTTCAGCATTGTAGGATGGCCACACCAGTGCGGCAACTTGCTACACACCACCTCGGTGCCATCCGGATCTTGGCATCTCAGCGCCTAGTGGTGTCTTCTATTCCGAAAATATTGTTGCGCTGCCTTCGGCCCCATTCACACATCGGTCCGCTACTGACGCCATCTCACAGGCCAACGGGGCGCCCCACGCTGACTTTCAGCATTGTAGGATGGCCACACCAGTGCAGCAACTTACTAGACACCACCTCGGTGCCATCCGGATCTTGGCGCGTTGTGCTGCCTTCGGCCTATTCGCACATCGGTCCGCTACTGACGCAAACTCACAGGCCAACGGGGCGCCCCACGCCGACTTTCAGCATTGTAGGATGGCCACACCAGTGCACCTTACTAGACACCACCTCGGTGCCATCCGGATCTTGGCGCGTAGTGAAGCTGCAGCAGCTGCAAATAAGCTTCAGACAGTGTTACAACCGCTGCTCAGAACTCTCAACTATGACACCACGCGTTGTATTGCCTTCGGCCTATTCGCACATCGGTCCGCTACTGACGCCGCCTCACGTGCCAACGTATTTTCTCCGCATTTTATACCCTATGCCGCATAACAGGTCATGTGACTTGTTTATAAAACTTTTCATTGGTTCATTTTACTTTTGGTTTCCTAATGATGGAAGGCTTGATCATGTGACCTAAAAACAACACTTTTCATAGGATGAAAACTTTTTTTTTTCCCAAACGATGAAAGCCCCACCTTGTTTCTGGATGTTTCAGACTGAAGCTGGCGTCAGCATGAGAGCACCACCATCTCGTAGCTCAGTCGTGGTCATTCCGCGAGCAATCATGGCAGCCGCTCCCCACCAGAAGCCTGCAGGAGTCGGAGCCCCCAAAACTTTTGATGAATTCTCAAGGCGGAGGGGACGCTTTCGAGAATGGGGTCCAAGACCTAGCAGACAAGCGTCCGATTTCCAAGGTGTCCCAGGGCCATTTCAGTGGACCAGGCCCAAAAAGGAAACAGCCTGCCGCCATTTTGAGAGTCCTGTGACAGCCGCCTATCGCTGCACCGCAAGATTGGGCGCAACTCAGCTGAATTGCGGCTTTTGACACAGTGGACCAAAAACGGACGGAATGGCAACTGAAACGGTAAAAGGGCGCCCCACTACAACAGATGACACTCCACCTGGAGAGGCCCGTTCACGCCGCCTCCCCCGGGGCGCCCCACGCCGTTATTTGGAGCAGCATTGTAGGATACCAAAACCAGTGCGGCAACTTACTGGACATCACCTTGGTGCCATCGTTCTGCTGCCTTGGAACTATTCGCGCAACAGTTTGCTACTGATGACCCACCCCCCGCGACGCCCCATGCCGTTATTTGCTGGGTGGCAACTTACTAGACATCACTTTCGTGTCATCTAGATTTCAGCGCGTTCTGCTGCCTTGGAACTATTCGCACAACAGTTTGCTACTGATGACCCACCCCCCGCGACGCCCCACGCCGGAAATCTGGACGTTGTGCTGCGTTGGGACTATTCGCACAGCCGACCGCTACTTCGTTGTTTTTCCCTAAAAATGTTTATATGTTATTACTATTTTTGTTTTCTTGTATATATTTATAAATTATTAAAGTTTTATAATCTTACTACTTTGTCGGAGTGCTATATATTTTTAATGTGACACATAATTGTAAAAACTTTGATGTACAAAGAGTCATCCCTGGAATCTTCCGCTTCAGGCTCGGTCCCCTCCCCAATCACAATACAGGATGGTTTTCAGATAATAGCAACGCTTCTGCTGTGACGGATCTCATCGAGTGTGGGCCTTGATCTACTATAACTCCTTTGAAGAGGGGTGATTCTTTACAGCTGTGGCCATAAACTACATCTGCAGGGCTAGCTGATACCCTAGGACCAGCCTGGACAATCGGACACAGAGGAAAAGGAGTGTCAGAGGGTGCGGTAGTGAATAGGGCGAAAGGGAGGTGTCGGGCGGGCACAGGGTGTGATTCTCAGGGAAGAGCAGCGCAGATGGGGGGAGGTTTATTACCCATGCATAAGACAGAGAGCGGGGGTGACCACTGCCTGGGGGAGATGCTTGCGAGGGTGGGGAGCCATGCTAAGGATCGACAGCGTGCACAGAGTGGGTCTGGTCAAGGCATCTAAAATGGCTGCCGTGCACGACAAAAGTGTGGCATTTGAAAAAAGACAAGATGGCGCAGACAATGTTTTTCAACACTTCCTGATTTCCTTCGAATCGAACGTTAACAGACGTTGGGGCATATTACCAAAGTTAAGCGATATTTATCCCTAACGATGCTTAGCAACGATTTTTTTACCGTCAGAAATTATCGCAGATAAACCTTGCTATTATCAAGGTTTATCGCAAATACGATAAAAAACGACCGCAATGCATTAATATCGCTGAAAACTCAGCGATATTCATGCATTACCGAGCTAATGCTCTTAGCCATGTTATCCACCTCCCATTGGATAACATGGCTAAGAACTGCTCAGGGCAGGTGGTAGCTTTTGGAGATATTCGCGCTTATCTCGAATATTTCCAAAAGTTGATAATAGGAGATAGCGATGTTAGCGACTGTTTCCAGTCGCTAACATCTTGGCATGCCCCCTTTGCATGTCATTAGTGATAAATATCACTCACATGCAAAGTGGGGCCCAAGATGGTCGCTATCTTCTACTAGCCGTCGCTAACTGGTGTTAGCAACAGCTAGGTAATACACATATAATTTTATCTCCGCGAAGCGGAGCGCTGTTACAGATATATATCTTGTTTTTGAACGTTAATTTCTCAAAATGCACTGAAGCACATATATTGAGACCTAGCAAAGGCACATCGGGCTACCAGTCCCTACAATTTTGCCAAGTTTCGTACAAATCCATTCAGCTGTTCGATCCTACCGAGAGACAAGATGGCGGCCGCTACGGACTGTTTGGAATGTTTACAGACACCGGAGAGCCAATCAGCTTCGCTTCGCAAAGCTCCGTAACGCGAAAAGTACGCGAAGCGGTGCGCTGTTACAGATATAAATCTTTTTTTGAACGTTAATTTCTCAAAATCCACTGGAGCACATATATTGAGATCTAGCAAAGGCACATCGGGCTACCAGTCCCTACAATTTTGCCAAGTTTCGTGCAAATCCATTCAGCTGTTCGATTATTATTATTTTTTTTTTTTTTTGCCCCGGGGGGCCCTTTTAAAACCTCCACATCAAACCTAAACGGTCAGGGAGGATCTACTATGCCCCCTTATGGTCATTTGCCCCTTCGGTTTGGCCTCCGCTTGTCTCTCGATCCTACCGAGAGACAAGATGGCGGCCGCTACGCACTGTTTGGAATGTTTACAGACGCCGGAGAACCAATCAGCTTCGCTTCACAAAGCTCCGTTGCGCGAAAAGTACGCGTCCTGGAGCGCTGCCCGGTCCGCTGTTACAGATATATATCTTTTTTTAAACGTTAATTTCTCAAAATCCACTGTAGCACATATATTGAGACCTACAAAAGGCACATCGGGCTACCAGTCCCTACAATTTTGCCAAGTTTCGTGCAAATCCATTCAGCCGTTCGGGCTAAAAGTGAGGCCAACCGCCCTATGGAAAACTCAATGTTAAAAACACGTTTTGGGACCCCCTTTTTTTCTCGGCCCCCCCTTGACGAACCCCCCCCAAATTTTCAAGGGCTACTCAGAAACAAAATGTGCCATTTTCCTGAAAATTTCTGCCAATTCCGTCCACAAACGCCAAAGTTATTAGACATAGAATTTTCAAAAATCCCATAGAGAAAAAATCCTAACTATATATACCTACTGGCGACCGCCAGTAGGTAATATATATCCAGAATTCGTCCACCAACCATGCTCCAAGGTAGGGAAATTAGACGAGGCAAACCCAGATAGATAGTGCAGTTATTTTATTTTCGTTAAGCCCAACAACACCACCGCCACGACGCGTTTCAGCCCTCGTACGGCCTTGATCACATGACATGTGTGTGGGGTCACCTCCCTTTTAAAGTGCTAGTGCAAATAAGTACTTCCCCTTTCCTTTGCCTGATATATAGACATAGAAACAATACTTGTTTTTCATAACTGCATAAATGCTTGAGCTTTTCCAACATTGACAAATCTGTGCAAGATATATACTGACAATTCCTATCCATAAATTTAAGGCTTCCTTATAACAGTATTAATATCACAATATACATCTTCAACTTATATTTGATAAATTTCGAGATTAATACATAAGATAAATACCTAAATTGATAAACAAATAAATACCCATCTAAATATCAAAAGTAAATACCTATATATGTCTTCATCTTACAAAAATATATAAATATATATCTATATACATTCTATATACACCAACTGTACATTCATAAATATAATTGATCTATACACAACTTTTAAAATTTCATAGAAAAATATATACATAGGACTAATTCTAATCTCTCAATTTATAATACCCGTCATTACTATACATTGCACAGAACAAAATCAGAAAGCTCTACATTACTATGGTTTTGCATAGATCCAATTTTTGTGTGTGTGTGCATCTATAGAATCCTTGGTTTGTTCATTACTGTATCATACATTAAACCAGCTCCCTACACAACCTTCTCTTACTGTTCTTCAGACAAAATCCATTGCTACAATCCTAAAATATCAGTTTACAGGGACTACTTAAAAATAAATGTGTGGATGTGTGCTTACCCTGTGTAAATTATAATAACAAAAAGATTAGTAAGATTAAAATTATGAAATCCTTCTACTCAATAGACAAGGAGGCAGCTAAATTGGATGTTAAATACTTTCTTTTTTGAATCACCATTAATGAAGATAGGTGTAAAAATCCTGACTGGTGTTCAATCGATTAGGCATCTTACAATCTGATAAAATTATGTGCCTAGTTTCGAGTTTTCTCAGTTCAGCCTCCCAGTTACCGCCTCTTCTCCGCGGTGGAACCGTATCTATGACAAAATATCTCAAGCCTGAGATATTGCCATTGTGTACTTCTCCGAAGTGCCTGGCCACAGGGTACGCCGCATCACCATTGTTTATGGCCCTAATGTGCTGGAGCACCCATTTGTGCACCTGCAGCTTAGTGTTTCCCACATAGCGCAGGCCACAAGGGCACTCCAGCACATATACGGCGTACTCCGTTTTGTAGGTTAACTTGCATTTTATGGGTATTGGATTAGTACTGAAATGAATGGTGTACTGAGTTTTACTCTCTCCAAATTTACAGGCCTTGTAAGTTGAGCATTTTATAAAACCTTTGCTACTATTCAACCAGTTCTCGATCACTCTCACTTCCGGACTACTGGTTACCAAATGATCAGCAAGAGACTTTGCTTTCCTGTATGCAATACTGGGTGAAGTTGTCATTGAACCACCCAGTACTGGATCACTGGTAATGAGACCCCAATGCTTGTTGATTATCTTGCGAATACTTTTGTGTTGGCTACTATACTTTACAATCAGATGGGTCACGTTACTCTCTGCTTTTGTTTGAGCAAGATGTTTTTTCTGATTAAAGATCTATTAGGATCATTAGCTTTTTTAATGGCTTCTTCAACCACTCTTGGTTGATAGCCTCTTCTCAATAGTCTCGCCTTACACTGATCTTGAGCCTTTGCACAATCCGTGTCATTGCTACAAATGCGTTTGATACGGAGCATTTCCCCATAAGGAATACTCCTAATTAAATGCGCCGGATGATGACTTGTGGCATGCAATATTGCATTGCCCGCACTAGGCTTCCGATATAATCTGGTTCGCAGGTCATTGTCAATAACATAAATTTCTACGTACAAAAAGCATATCGAGACACTACTAATCTCACTGGTTAGTTTTACATTCAGATTGTTTTCATTCAAACGTGCAATAAAATCTACAGCATCCTTCATTGGACCTTTCCAAATAATAAAAAGGCCATCTATGAACCTATACCATCTGATGATATTGTTCTGCACAACATCTGGGAATGTCGGTATGAGGACCTGTTCCTCCCAGTAGCCCATATGCAAACAGGCATAACTGGGGGAGAAACAGGCCCCCATAGCGACTCCCCTCACTTGCTGGAACACTTGACAAGAAAACATGAAGAAATTGTTCTCTAAGCATAACTTAATCATACTTAGAAGCATTCTGTTATGCTCATAAAATGTAATTGGTCTCCTATTTAGGAAGTACTCTACTGCAACCAAACCATCTGTGTGATTGATGCTCGTATATAATGTAGAGACGTCCATAGATATCAATAAATAGTCATTTTGCCACTGCACACCTTTCAATTTCTGCAACAAATTACCTGTGTCTATGATAAAAGAGGACAGGTCTCGGACATGTTCTTGTAAAAGAAGTCTATATATTTACTTGTGTTCTCCATTATTGAATTACATGCCGATATAATAGGCCTTCCTGGAGGTTTCACATTGTCTTTGTGAATTTTGGGCATGAAATAAATTTGGGGCGTCACTGGGTGTTCATTTTTTAGAAAAGCGAATTCCTCCATAGTGATTAGTCCCATACTCCTCCAACCCATCAAATTCGTATATATAGTATTCCAGGCACCCTTTGCTTCTCCACTGTTATATTTTTTATAAAAATTCCTGTCATTCAATTGTCCCAATGCTTCATTCATATATAATTCTCTGGGCCATAGGACGACATTTCCGCCTTTGTCGAATTGCCGAACTATCACGTTGGTGTTGCTGCGAATTTTACCGATGAGTTGATGGTATGCTCTATCTCGGTATTGCATTTTTTTATGAACATTGATTTCTTTCATATGTAGATGTTTTAATTCCGATGCCACCTTTTCATGAAAGCATCGAGATTATCTTTAATCATCAGAGGACAAAAAGTTGATTTAGGTTTGAAGTTTGTAGGAGCTGTAGTCATCACATTTTCCATTAGTACATTTACAGTTGTTTCTGTTTGTTCAGCCTGCATTTCCAAAAGGTCAGAATACAGTTCCGCATATCCTGCTTGCAAAAGTGTAGAGCCAGAGCTAGGTGGAGCCTTAGTCCTTAAAGCTTCTACTTTGTTGGTTGTATGGTACTTCCAAAGCTTTAACTTACGGACATACTGATACAAGTCCACCCTGGTTCCTGCATAATCAAAATCACTTTTAGCACTGTACGATAGGCCCAGGGCCAATACATTTGTTTCATTAGTTGTAAGTTTCATACTGGTTTGATTAATAACAGTTTTTGAATCAACAGATGATATGCCATTTACTTCCATTTCCACTGTTTGCGCAGCTTCTTCTGCATCACCTTTTGCTGTTCCCCACTTCTGTTTGAGGCACTTGCGTCTTGCGCTATGTTTGAAGTTTGCGTTTTGTTTACATTGGCATTTCTGGCACTTGAGCACAGGGTCTGTTTGCGATCCTGGCGCACACAATCCAACTCTTGCGCCCGGGTAAACTTGCGAAACCCCACTCTTTGGGCTCTTTGTTGGTCTCCATCCGATTCACTTTCTAGATTAGAGCTTATATCAGAGGCTGAGGAAACTGACAGTGCCTCGGCTGCTGTGCCAGCAACTCTTGATTCTGTGTTGGATAATATCACATTAATTTTTGTTTTCGCTTTCACGTTATCGTATTTTCTGGCGAGCGTGAAAACTTGTCAATGCTCATAATCTAATCTATCCCTTTGAAATTTAAAAGTTTTCATTTTCTTTATGATTTCTTCTTCTTTTTGAAGCCTCGCTCTCATTTCATCCCGATATTTGGGTAAGAGGGGATCTTCTGATAGTTTTTCTATCTCCCCATTCAGTTCCTCAATTTGACTGAGCAGCTTAACCCTATCCCTCTCGGCATATTTAACTAGAATTTCCATCAGATGCCGCGGCGACTCTAGGTTGCTTTCAGCCCAATCAGAGAGCATTTCAGGATCTAGGTCTTCGTATGCCGGTGCTAACATAATGCGGAGTCCTCTGGGTACTCGACCCACCTCCAGGTATCTGCTTAAATAGCGATGTTCCCACCACTTTGCCTGCTCTGCTTTGCTAGCTTTCTCCAATGCTTTAAATAACTCTTTCAATTTAGGTTGGCTGGTCTGAGAATTATTAACACTCAGTTGTTGAATAGATTCCGTAATTGATGAATCTAAAAACATCCCTGCAGCTGCCTCCCTGTCTTATCTTCAACATGTCGGCAGACATGGTATGCGTCGGGCTAATTCAAATAATTTATTCAAAAAGACACTCGCAGTGAGTAATGCCAAATGCTACTTGCCTGAGACTTGCACACTTCTCCATGGTGCTCTCAGCCGCGTTCGCGCTGCAAAGGGAGAGATTACGGCCAGTTCAGTAACTCTCCGTCAGTCAACTTCCGTCAACTGACTTATGATCCCGCTCCGACTAAGTCTCTCCTACCAGCTTGCACACTTCCGCTGCCCCGGGGTATCCACGCCAACTTCTCCTCAAAGATTTTGGAATAACTCTGTAGACAGACTTGCTGCTTCTCGCCGCTTGAACCAAATCTGAGAAGGGGTATTGCCAAATTTTGAGGAAGCAAACTCGAAAAATATTTCTCCAGAATTCGTCCACCAACCACGCTCCAAGGTAGGGAAATTAGAAAAGGCAAACCTAGATAGAAGGTGTAGTTATTTTATTTTCGTTAAGCCTAACAACACCACTGCCACAACGTGTTTCAGCCCGCGTAGGGCCTTGATCACATGACATGTGTGTGGGGTCACCTCCCTTTTAAAGTGCTAGTGCAAATAAGTACTTCCCCTTTCCTTTGCCTGATATATAGACATAGAAACAATACTTGGTTTTCATAAGTGCATAAATGCTTGAGCTTTTCCAACATTGACAAATCTGTGCAAGATATATACTATCCATGAATTTAAGGCTTCACAATATACATCTTCAACTTACATTTGATAAATTTCGAGATTAATACATAAGATAAATACCTAAATTGATAAACAAATAAATACCCATCTAAATATCAAAAGTAAATACCTATATATTTCTTCATATTACAAAAATATATAAATATATATCTATATACATTCTATATACACCAACTGTACATTCATATATACATATACATACAAATACTAGTCAAGTATGCCTGGATTGACAGGGACACTATTCTTAAACAAATCCAAGAATTGATGGAAGAAATAAAGAACATTTTGGATGGCGAACCAACTGATAAACTTATCAATACCATGAAAGACCGTTTGAAAAAATATGAAGAGGACATAAAAGCGCGCAAAGAAAGAAAACTTGACCGCGACTATAATGATTATGAAAGCGGCAAGATATTGACCTTCAGCCGCAAGTATGACCATCTATACGCATCCAATGCTACGGCTGCAGAAGTACAGGACGAAGACCAACCAACCCGCCAGACTATTCCCTCTGTAACCAGTGAAACTGAATCTGATATCTCAATGGATGGAGCTACTATCACTGCAAAACCATCTCGACAGGTGAATTTTTTAGAGGAGTACAGTCATCTGCGCCGGAGCAGATGGACGGTGAAGGAGACTCCGGCACCAATTACAAGGGGACAAAGAGGTTGAGGCCGTGGCAGAGAACGGGGAAACGTAACAACAGAGGAAAGAGATTACAACAAAGATGGAGCAAGAGGGAAGGCAAGAGGTGCAAAGGGGAACAGCAGAACGCAGACCAGAAGAGGTCACTAATTGAGATTGAAACAGCTACCCGGACAGTGATTAATCTGTCTAACAAGGTGATTAATGACACTGAAAAACTGACATTATGTTTGGGACTATCCTTTTGTCCATCAATGCCATTTAATTATGCTGAGGCACGAATTGACTTGTTTAAATTCACTCGGAAACTTAAACTCAGAAAATGGCACAAACTCAAAAGGTTAGGGTGGACCAGAAGAAGTGAGAGTATTCGCACTGGTCAATCAGACAACATTACGATTAACGACACCGATACTATCATTAATAGTGTAATGTTAGAACAGGAAATGACAGACAATGTCAATTTAGCCACTTCAAATCTCAGGACTCAGACACCTGATGTGGGTCAATTACCCTGTGATACACAAATTCTCCATCAAGCAGAGTTTACCATTGACAGCAGTGCGAACTCTGGTTTTAAACCTAAATCTACTTTCCTCCCTCCTCTCCCTCATGACTCTCTTGATACATTTCAGGACAGTGTGAGCAAGGCACTATGTACATATAAGCATAAGAAGAACAAGTTACACCATACCAACAACAATATGACTGCTACACAGAGGCAGGCACTCAAATCCCTTATGGAGGATGACAGTATTGTCATACGTCCCGCTGACAAAGGTGGGAATGTTGTAATCTTAGACAGACAATTATATATCAATGAAGCCCTCAGACAACTCAAAGACGAGAAATTCTATACCCCAGTTTCCCAAGAGACCTACAACAAGAGTATAACTGATCTGTGGGATGAGTTGTCTATGTGGAAAGACAAAGGTATCCTCGAATGGGAGGAGTACAATTATCTGAAGAACGATTACCCTATTCTCCCGGTATTGTACTTACTCCCCAAGTTACACAAAGATCCCCTTAACCCTCCTGGCAGGCCTATTGTGTCATCTAGAGGCAGTGCAGCAAATTATGTCTCTAAATATGTGGATCATTATCTTCGTGAATGGGTGGCTGCTCTACCCAGTGATATACGAGACACCAAAGACTTTCTTAACAAAATTCAGAATGTCATCTGGCATTGGATGTTCAATCCTTGTATACCATCATTGATCATAGAGATGGTTTGGAGGCGTGTGGTCACTTCTTGGGAGCACGTCCACTGAGATACAGAGAACACAGCAAGATGCTGTTGAGTCTGATGAGATATTGTCTCTCCAACAACATCTTTTTATTTAATGGGGTTCTCTATAGACAGGTGGTCGGTACTGCGATGGGTTCCAACTTTGCTCCCAGCTTCGCAAATCTATTCATGGGAAGCTGGGAGCAAGACATCGGTACCGACCCCACCTGTGCCCAGTACCTCCAGCAGGTTGTTACATGGTGGAAATACATTGACGACCTGTTCGTCATTTGGGATTGCAATGAGCAGGAGGCAGTCAGGTTTATCAATACTCTCAATAAGAATGACAAAAACATAGTATTGACTAGTCACATTAGCAACAAAACAGCTGAATACCTAGATGTGAAAATTACCATCACAAACAACAGAATACAGACCACCCTTTTCAGAAAGAGTACTGCCGGAAACAGTATTCTTCATGCCCTCAGCAGTCACCCGGATACTCCGAGGGGAGTATCCCTTACGGGGAGCTGCTGAGGGTCAAAAGAAACTGTAACACTGATGAGACCTACCAGGAAGAGTCCAATAATATGCTTGCCAGGTTCTCCGCCAGAGGGTACCTCAGTTGGGTCCTTTGCAAAGCCAAAGAAAGGGCAGACAAAATAACTAGATCTGATACTCTTATTGAAAAGAAAATTGACTATGATGATGCAGAGACAAGTGACACATGCCTGATTCTCACCTTCAATGCTGAGTCTCACAATATACAGAGGATTGTAGCAAAAAAATGGAATATCCTAAAATGTGATAGCACTATAGGGGACGAGCTGCCCAACAGACCAAACGTTACCTACAGAAAAGGTAAAAGTCTTAGAGATCTTCTGGTCCATAGCGATGTAACCACCTACGCAGTAGGCTCTGAACATGGCCTCAAGGGATTTTTTCCTTGTGGCCATTGCAAGGCCTGCAAAAATAGTTTCTTTACCAAAGAGATTAGTTACAATGGTAATCGTAGGGAGATACAACAATTTCTCACATGCAGTACCACACATGTTATTTATGTCATTGTTTGCCCATGCAAACTTTGGTATATCGGTAGCACAACATGTGCAGCAAAGAAACGCATTTTAGAACATCTTAGGGCGATCAAAAACAACGATGAGAAGTACCCAGTTGCGCGACACTACAGGGACAAACATTTCTCTGACACCTCAAAGGTAACATTTTTCATTTTAGAACAAATCTTGAAAAATCCGAGAGGAGGCAACAGAGTGTTGAAACTAAGACAAAGAAAATCTAAATATATAGTTGATTTTCAGACAAAAGAACCTGGGGGGTTGAAACAGGATGAGGAGCTTGCAATACATCTGAGGGAACAGGTCTCTTTCCCTGGGTGCATTGCTTTTCATTCCCCTCATGAACTGTCATGTGTCCTTTGTATCCTCTAGTTCTCTGATTTGTCCAGTTATCAGATGCTGCAAATGCTTGTACACGTATCCTCCAGTTTCTTTACAGCCTGCTACATACAATATCCGCCTGCTTTTCTCCAATTTCTGTAATGTTCCTCCATGTTCAGTGTATGTATGAGAATTGTTTGTTTTTTAACTGATTTTACACTTGTTACAACTATTGTCTTTTCTTCTTTCTTTTCTCAACAGGGAATTTGAATTGGCCCATTCACCGTATTTTCTTGGTACTGGCCACTGTATTCTTTTCCTTCATCACTTGAGCACAATATTTTTCATGATGAACATTTTGGCAAGATTAGATCAATTTCATTTCGCATGATATTTGGGCTGCGTCATACGTGGTCAGTGAATACAAAGTATGTGTATTTAACATGGTTACTGTTTTGAAGTGCACTGACGGACAAAAGCGCATATTGACTGAGACAACTCACGCACATTTGCGGTTTATCAAATTAAATGTGATCTATACAATTATGATGTATAATACTAATATTCCATGTGTATTTAACATGGTAACTGCCTTTATGATCGCATCACAGGTTGTGCCATTTCGCGCATTATTTGCATAATAACAATGTGTTCTGAATTATTCATTTATGTTGAACACAAATTGATTTCAAAGGTTCCAATGTATTAACCTTGGCAAATAATTATTGATTTACTGTATATTAACAAACAGGTTTTATGATATCAGTATAAGATGTGCATATTGTCCTGTTCCAATATGGCGGCTCGCGATTACTTTGAGTACTACGCTACTACTGTCCCCTTTTCATGTTTAAACTTCACACGTGATTTTTCCAATTGCCGAATGCTTTATTAGTATTGTTGTGAGCACTTTTACCATTTGACGTGAACAAGGCTTCTGGTAAGCCGAAACATGATGTTTTTTGGAAATAAACACCCTTGGAATATGAGCTGATGTTTGGACATTGACTGAGAGTGTACTGAAGTGCTTTTTCGTGAAGGATACATACAAATATATATAAATATATATGTATATATATATATATTCACTGAAAAAAACATAGGTTATAGACCATATATAGTTAGGAATTAGCATTTAAAAAACCTTATTTTACTCACACAAAACCATTGAAATTCCATATATAGTTAGTTGCACTAACTATATATCGCGCACCCGCAATCCACTGCTGATCATGTCACATATTACATCATTCATGACATGGTCAGTGACATCACTGATGACATCTCAAATGACATCACTGATGACATCACTGATGACAACATCCAGTGACTGTATGTTTCTGTAAAGTTAAAATATGTCTTACATATTGAAGAATGAGTGGATGTATAAGTGTCTGGATGAAGGATTTAGTAGGTGCGTGACTGACTGTATGAGTGAGTGATTAAATGTGTCTCACTGAATGCATGGGTTAGTGACTAAACTGTCTTAATTTGTGCATCATTATGTCTGTTGTGATGTAAACTGCTGCATGTGTTGATCATTAGCTATACGAGAGGCTATATGTGTTATTAATTGGTTGCCCAAGTATTTCTATGGGAGATTGAGTTTGTGTGGGGGTGGCTGGAAGGTGTGTGACTCTGTGCATAGATGTGTGAGCAGTTTATTCACTAGGTGTATGAGTTCAAGAGTGCATGTGGAAACAGCTACATGGGCAGTTGACTGTGTGCATGAGTGTATTGATGAGTGAATGGATATCTCAATGCTACATGTCATAGTAAGTACATATGTAAAACACAGTACATGTGAGAGTTGGCATATATAAATAACTGTGCATGAGAGCCACTGAATGAGTGAGTGGTTGTATCGATCATTGTGAACTTGTATCAGGGATTGTATAAGAGAGTAAATATGTGTTAGTATATGTTTCAATAAGTAAGGTGTGTATAACTGTATAGTTGAAGAAATGGAGGTGAGATTGTTTCTTTGCATGACTGACTGGGTGTGTGAGTAACTCCATGGATGAGTGGCAGTGTGTGAGTGTCTGTATACACTGAGTGTATCTAAGGTTATATTAGAGTCTGAAGAGGTTTATCGTATTAGCACAAGAATGATGTCAAATGAGACGTCATCAGTGATGTCATCAGTGATGTCATTTGAGATGTCATCAGTGATGTCATCAGTGATGTCACTGACCATGTCATGAATGATGTAATATGTGACATGATCAGCAGTGGATTGCGGGTGCGCGATATATAGTTAGTGCAACTAACTATATATGGAATTTCAATGGTTTTGTGTGAGTAAAATAAGGTTTTTTAAATGCTAATTCCTAACTATATATGGTCTATAACCTATGGTTTTTTCAGTGAATTTTCAAGGTTTTGTAAATGCTAATTCCTAACTATATATGGTCTATAACCTATGGTTTTTTCAGTGAATTTCAATGGTTTTTTAATAGCAAATATCATAAGCTGTCGAATGTCAAGTACGTGGTAAGTAAAAACATTTTCGTGTTTATGCACACTGATCTGCTTTGAATGCTGCCCCCCACCCCTCATTTCTATTAGGAGTACTCTCTCTTTGCAGATAGTGAAGGGTAGTTAACGCAGGCCTTTGCCCCCGTTGTAATCCGTCGTGCCTGCTTCTCTCTCCATTTGATTGATTGTTCTCTTTGGTTCATTCTCTATTTACAAACAAGCACAGAGTCGCAATACTCTGTTTAGTCTTTGCAGATAGCGAAAAATCGTGTAAAAAAACAAAAGGAATCGAGCAAAATCAGTAGGCCACTAATGGGATCTCTTTTTGACCTCCCTAAAATAGAAACATTAGGAACAACCTGTTGATAATACCAATGTGTATGTACATAAGCGGCGTTCATTTGTGTTCACAGTACCCCTTGTTGATTGTTTGAATCGACCATTGAATTGTTCGAAGTTGGTTCTCTTAAGAATCTTCTCTGCCTGCAAACGAGGAAGAATAGGAATATTCTCTCTCCCTTTGCAGATAGTGAAGGGTAGGTAACGCAAACCTTTAACACGTCGTGCCTATTTCGTTCCTCATTGATTGATTGTTTCCCCAAACATTGACTGTTTGGGAATTGGTTCTTTTTGGAGCTATTCCCTGTTTGCAAATATACGTAGGAAAATCTTTGCAAATAGTGAAAGGGTACGGAATGCGGACCTTTCTCCCCCGTTGTAATCTGTCATGCCTATCTACTCCCCACTGATTGATGCACCTGTTTTACCCGGACCATTTACTAGAGATACGTCATCTGGCCCGACCAGAGAGCACCCCTAGTGAAAAGGACATATGCAATAATAACGAAGTGATCACTGTATCCTGTTAACAGAAACTTTACCATGAAACAACCTGGAAAGAAAAGAATAGGAAAACGAAAATCAGTAGGCCACTGATGAACATGAACTTTTATTAAACAACGAACAAAGAAACGATAACATAACGTAATGATAAAACCTATTAATGTCCTAGAAACAAGAAAACGTTAGAAATATGCCAGTGGTGAGAGACCAGAAAAACAGTAAGAGAAACCAAATCACCCCTCGCTGTCCCACCGCCTGCCACGCCAAAAAAATCGATAGACTAGGGAAAATGCAAGTCAGTAGAACATCCGCCCCCACTCTGGAAACTTCCAAGGTGGGGCAGGGTTGCGGCTACGCCCAGCCGGGAGCAGCCCATATAAGGCGGGTCCTGCTGCCACGCCTCGGCCAGGAGATCCTAACGTAGGGTGTAGCCAGAGGAGAGGCCGAGGCCAGCGGGACCCGGCCAGGGGATTGCCTTTACAACGCTGAAGAGTTGCAGGGGGGGGAATGTCTCCTCGACCCTCCCCTCTCTCTCCCAGTCCGGCCGCGGTGGCCCTTGAGAGTTTCAGGTAGTCCCGCCACATGCTCTTCCGGTCCGGCCACCAACGGTCGGGGGGCCGAGGCCGACGGGATCCGGCTGCAGCCGATAAACCAAGGAACCCGTTCATGGGGCCAGAGCCAGGAGCGTCCGGCCGACATCCACCGGAAGCCCGGCCCAAAGACGGACGGGACATTTTTTCTTTTCTCCTTCGTAATAGCAGCGGCAACACGCCAGGCACCACTTCTTTCTTCAAAAATGGCTTTGACAACACTGGGGGGGATGTCTTGCACATGCCTCCGACCCCCCACCCCCCGTCCTCATCGCCACCGGCCATAACAAATGTCAAGCGGGGCGCCGTGGGGTGCACTGGGAGGGAGAGACGGTGCGAACAGGCCTCTCCCGCCTCCTCAGGTGAAGGCTTCCCAGCTGCACCCTCAGCGCACCAGGCGCCCCGAAAAGGGTTCGTCCACTGTGACGATGCTGCAACGTCTCGCCCGGCAGGGTGGAGCCCGTCCGCTCATGTGACCCCGCGATCGCCGGTAGCTGCCGAACTCTCAAAATGGCGATCGACCTGGCAAGAGCGGGCCCAGCATGAAGAAATGGCCCGGTCACTGGTTGACTCCACCACCGTAGTCCTCCACGACCTTGAAGATTCTACAGGAGCCGCGGGAGTCTCCGACCCCCGATGGGGAATGACTGCCATGATCGCCCGTGGAGTGACGAAACTGTATCCGCGGGACGTCGGCGCTCCCATGCTGGCGCCAGCCTCACTTTGAATTACTAGAATCCTGCAGACCTCAGTTCCGGTGAAAGCACAGTGTGACCCGGTAGGAAAAATTGTTGCACCCCCTCCCCTTTTGAAGTGATAGTTCAAACCACCGATCCTTTCCTTTGCCCTTTTAACGGAACTTTGGACTGCCTCCCCCTCTTTTACATTTTCTAGAGAAAACAAAACATTAACCACTACATTACCATAGCAGTTGACACCAGAACTGTTTTCAAATTGAAAACCAACAACATCTTCAACAGAATCCTTTTTGTTTCTATTGTGACCCTGCTACAGCACAGGCATTGTCCCCAGCAGTAATTCTGCAATGCCGGTAAGAATAGCTGTGGTGCCTACTGGACTCACTCACCCCCGCGGCGCCCCACGCCGTTATTTGCTGGGCGGCAACTTACTAGACATCACTTTCGTGCCATCTAGATTTCAGCGCGTTCTGCTGCCTTGGAACTATTCGCACAACAGACTGCTACTGACGACCCACCCCCAGGCAACATCTTCTGAATTTTCATAATTTGAAAGAACTAGTAACATGTCCTCATCAGGAATTCAAAAGAAATTGCCACGGTCTCTTCGTTGTTTAAATGTTTTTACTGTTTTTGTTTTGTTGTATATATTTATATGTTATTAAAGTTTTATATTCCTACTACTTTGTTGGAGTGCTATATATTTTTAATGTGACACATAATTGTAATAACTTTGATGTACAAAGAGTCATTCCTAGAATCTTCCGCTTCAGGCTCGGTCCCCTCCCCAATCACAATACAGGATGGTTTTCAGATAGTAGGAACACGTGTGGTGTGACGGATCTCATCGGGTGTGGGCCTTGATCTACTATAACTCCTTTGAAGAGGGGTGATTCGTTACAGCTGGAGCCATAAACTACATCTGCAGGGCTAGCTGATAGCCTGGACAATCGGACACAGAGGAAGAGGAGTGTCAGAGGGTGCGGTAGTGAATAGGGCGAAAGGGAGGTGTCGGGCGGGCACAGAGTGTGATTCTCAGGGAAGAGCAGCGCAGATGGGGGGAGGTTTATTGCCCATGCATAAGACAGAGAGCGGGGGTGACCAGTGCCTGGGGAAGATGCTTGCGAGGGTGGGGAGCCATGCTACGAATCGACAGCGTGCAGAGAGTGGGTCTGGTCAAGGCATCTAAAATGGCTGCCGTGCACGACAAAAGTGTGGCATTTCAAAAAAGGCAAGATGGCGCAAACAATGTTTTTCAACACTTCCTCATTTCCTTCGAATCGAACGTTAACAGACGTTGGTGCATATTACCAAAGTTAAGCGATATTTATCGCTAACGATGCTTACCAACGAATTTTTTACCGCTAAGCATCGTCAGAAATTATCGAAGATAAACCTTGCTATTATCAAGGTTTATCGCAAATGCGATAAAAAACGGCCGCAATGCATGAATATCGCTAAAAAGTCAGCGATATTCATGCATTACCGAGCTAATGCTCTTAGCCATGTTATCCACCTCCCATTGGATAACATGGCTAAGAACTGCTCAGGGCAGGTGTTACTTTTTGGAGATATTCGCGCTTAGCGCGAATATCTCCAAAAGTTGGTAATAGGAGATATATATCTTGCATGTTGTAATGCAAATTATTGTGGTATATGGAACTCATACCATAATCTCTCAGGAAAGCAGAAACTGATCCTTTTGGGACCGCCTGAGAAGGCCTAGGGGGTAGGGGTACTCTACTTTGCCCCCTTTTCACGTTCCGAACTATTTTATTTTACTCTCTTCTGTAATTACACAAAATAGCAGCGATAAGATGCATCAGAGACACACAGTGAGAGAAAGGAGGCCGGAGATGAAGAAGAGATGTCAAATACACATTGGAGATAATATAGTGGGAGAAGGGAAGTAAATATGAGTAAACTTACCATGTAACATAAAAATGTTGCACTCTATACTATAAGTCTCATTTTATACTACAATCACTTCGCTACAACCTCATAAATTAAAAATAAAAATGAATAATGTCTCAAACAATTTTTGATTTCTAAATATAAATTTATTCTTCAGAATGTTCTAAATTTGAAAGAACTAGTAACATGTCCTCATCAGCAATTTCCTCTTCAATCATCTCATCTGGAATCTCCTCATTAAAAGTCTGCAATGATGATTCTTGTAACTCTATGGTCTCCAAACATTCGATAAATTCGCCATCAACAGATTGATCAAAAAAATCATTCAAGTCATCTCCTCCTTGTGACAATATTTCATTATTGGTGCTGTCAATTTCAATCAATGTAGTGGAATCATTCAAGTCATCTCCTCGTGAAAATATTTCATTATTGGTGCTCTCAATTTCAATCAATGTAGTGGAATCATTCAAGTCATCTCCTCCTTGTGACAATATTTCATTATTGGTGCTGTCAATTTCAATCAATCTAATGAAATCATACAAGTCATCTCCTCCTTGTGACAATATTTCATTATTGGTGCTCTCAATTTCAATCAATGTAGTGGACAATGCAAAAGAAATTGCCACGGTCTCTTCATTGTGAGCCATTTTATTTTGAAATTGCTTGCTGCAAATTGCAGAAAAAAATAATCACTTTCATTTATCGTTTTTAGTAATACATAATATAAAACTAACTTTATCAAGTATTTAGTATAACAGAAGGACTGCAAATAAATAACAGAAAACATTTTTCAAATTATCTTCAAGTGTACAACATAGTTCCCCTTACAAATTAACAACTCACCTTTTTAAAAGTAGGAGAAGTGTTAGTACTGTGTAAATCAAACACCAGAAATTCACCACCAAAAATTCCTCACAAATGTACCTCAGACAGTAGTATCACAAAATGGCTGTGGTTTCCTCTCATTTGAGATATATACATAACCAATTAACTTTCATCACACACAAATACAAAACCAAAGTAACATTTTAATTGGTTCTAAATTTCAACACTTTCAAATGTGTTTTCCCCATGCAATTTTCCATAGGACATTTACATACGTCTACAGCCTGAATGGCTGAACGGAATTACACCAAACTTGGCAAAATGGTACATCAAACCTAAGAGGTCAGGAAGGATCTACTATGCCCCCTTATGGTCATTTGCCCCTTCGCTTTGGCCTCCTCTTGTCTCTCGATCCTACCGAGAGACAAGATGGCGGCCGCTACGGACTGTTTGTAATGTTGACAGACGCCGGAGAACCAATCAGCTTCGCAAAGCTCCGTAACGCGAAAAGTACGCGAAGCGGAGCGCTGTTACAGATATATATCTTTTTTTGAACGTTAATTTCTCAAAATCCACTGGAGCACATATATTGAGACCTAGCAAAGGCACATCGGGCTACCAGTCCCTAATATTTTGCCAAGTTTCGTGCAAATCCATTCAGCCGTTCGATTATTGACATTTAGATACGTCTACAGCCTGAATGGCTGAACGGAATTACACCAAACTTGGCAAAATGGTACATCAAACCTAAGAGGTGAGGGAGGATCTACTATGCCCCCTTATGGTCATTTGCCCCTTCGCTTTGGCCTCCTCTTGTCTCTCGATCCTACCGAGAGACAAGATGGCGGCCGCTACGGACTGTTTGGAATGTTTACAGACGCCGGAGAACCAATCAGCTTCGCTTCACAAAGCTCCGTTGGGCGAAAAGTACGCGAACTGGAGCGCTGCCCGGTCCGCTGTTACAGATATATATCTTTTTTTAAACGTTAATTTCTCAAAATCCACTGTAGCACATATATTGAGACCTACAAAAGGCACATCGGGCTACCAGTCCCTACAATTTTGCCAAGTTTCGTGCAAATCCATTCAGCCGTTCGGGCTAAAAGTGAGGCCAACCACCCTATGGAAAACTCAATGTTAAAAACACGTTTTGGGACCCCCCTTTTTTCTCGACCCCCCCTGGACGAACCCCCCCCCCAATTTTCAGGGGCTGCTCAGAAACAAAATGTGCCATTTTCCTGAAAATTTCAGCCAATTCCGTCCACAAACGCCAAAGTTATTAGACATAGCATTTTCAAAAATCCCATAGAGAAAAAATCCTAACTATATATACCTACTGGCGACCGCCAGTAGGTAATATATATATATATATATATATATATATATATATATATTCACTGAAAAAAACATAGGTTTCACACCAGTTATAGTTAGCTGAACATTTTACTCATACAAAACCATTGAAATTACCACGTTATAGTTAGTTGGACTCACTATAACTCGCGCACCCGCAATCCACTGCTGATGATGTCACATATTACATCATTCATGACATGGTCAGTGACATCACTGATGACATCACTGATGACATCTCAAATGACATCACTGATGACGTCACTGATGACATCTCAAATGACATCAATGATGACATCACTGATGACATCATCCAGTGTCTGTGTTTCTGTAAAATTTCAATATGTTTTACATATTGAAGAATGAGTGGATGTATAAGTGTCTGGATGAAGGATTTAGAAGGTGCGTGACTGACTGTATGAGTGAGTGATTAAATGTGTCTTACTGAATGCATGGGTGAGTGACTAAACTGCCTGAATGTGTGCATCATTATGTCTGTTGTTGTGTAAGCTGCTGCATGTGTTGATCAGTAGCTATATGAGTGGCTATATGGGTCATTGATTGGTTGCCCAAGTATTTGTATGTGAGGCTGAGTGTGTGTGTGGGTGCCTGGGAGGTGTGTGACTCTGTGCATAGATGTGTGAGCAGTTGATTCACTTGGTGTATGGGTTTAATAGTGCACATGGAAACATCTGTATGGGCGGTTGACTATGTGCATGGGTGTGTTGGTGAGTGAATGGATATCTCAGTGCTACATGTCCAAGTAAGTACATATGTAAAACATAGTGCTTGGGAGAGTTGGCATATGTAAATGACTATACATGGGAGCCTGTGATTGTGTAAGTGGCTGTATGGATCAATGTGTACTTGTATCAGTGATTGTAAAAGAGAGTAAGTATGTGTTAGTATATGTTTGAATAAGTAAGGTTTAGTGTGTATAACTGTGTAGTTGAGGAAATGGGAGTGTGATTGATTCTTTGCATAACTGACTAGGTGTGTGAGTAACTCTGTAGATGAGTGTCAGTGTGTGAGTGTCTGTATAGGTGTATGAGTGGATATGATAGTGTTCTATTGATGAGTGACTGTATGTATGAGTGATTGTATGGGTGAATGAGTGGATGTGTGTGTAGACCTAGAAATCAGTGAGTGCGTATGTAGTTACTGGTATTGGTGTGTCAATAATTTCAGGAATGGTAGTTTGTATTTAACACTGGGTGTATCAAAGGTTAGATTAGAGTGTGAGGAGGTGCATCGTATTATCACATGGATGATGTCATCAGCGATGTCATCAGTGATGTCATTTGAGATGTCATCAGTGATGTCATCAGTGATGTCATTTGCGATGTCATCAGTGATGTCATCAGTGATGTCACTGACCATATCATGAAGGATGTAATATGTGACATCATCAGCAGTGGATTGCGGGCGCGCGAGTTATAGTGAGTCCAACTAACTATAACGTGGGAATTTCAATGGTTTTGTATGAGTAAAATGTTCAGCTAACTACAACTGGTGTGAAACCTATGGTTTTTCAGTGAATTTCAAACGTTTTTTAAAGGCTAATTCCTAACTATAACGAGAGTGAAACCTATGGTTTTTTCAGTGAATTTCAAAGGTTTTTTAAATGCTAATTCCTAATTATAACGTTTGTGAAACCTATGGTTTTTTCTGTGTTTTTCTTAGTTTTTTTAAAAGCTAATTCCTTTGTATATCGACTTTGTAACCTACGATTTTTTTATGTTATTTTTTTATTAGCTGTTTTTCATAACTATTAATTATAATGAATTTTTTCTTTTTAAATTATTTGTTCTATGTATTTTTCTTTTTTTTAATCATTTTTTCCTGGTGCGCTCAGGGTGCGCGCACCGGTAAGCTTACACGTATCATTTTGTCTTGAAGCGCTCAGGGTGCGCGCACCGTTAAGCTCTCCCAAGAGCGCAGCGAGAGCGCTATTTCTGCGTTCGTAAAAAAAAATATGCATGAAAACTAAATAATAATTCAAGACGTTCAGTACCGTACTTATAAAAGTAGTATTTTTGATTTTCAGAATGGAAATGATTTTGCATTTCCGTAAAGCTAGCAAAACGTCATTTATGCACGCTGCATAAGCGCCCGCGTTCATGCTGCGTAAGCGCCCCCGGAAGCACTCCAGTGGGCGCAGCGTAAGCGCGTCAAGTCATGTGACCTTAAAATAACAATTTTCATTGGTTACTAACAGTTTTTTTACAAAGAATGAAAACCCCACCCATTTCCTTCACTTCTTCTTTCACTTTTGTGACTGAAAGACCGGTTTTTTGCTGTTCACCCTTTTTGGAATTATCATGGCTGCTAGACCCACCAGTAGCAGTGAGGACTCAGATGGGTTCATAGAGGAAGAGGCTCCTCAGCCTAGAGTAAAGGAGCATTTCATATGGAAATTTTTCTCAATACCTGCAGACCAAAAAAAAGTAAATGCTCCAAAGGTGGAGTGCCGAATTTGTCATACTGTCCTGTCACGGGGTGACCCTACCAGGAAATACTCATTTGGAAATTCAACCATGATTCGGCATGTTCAGAGGAGGCACCCCCAGAACTATGCCCGGGAGAGTTTCAGGGCTCTGGCACGAGAGGCTCCAAGGGAGGGTGCTTCTACTTCAACTGGAGGAGCAACTGTATCGGTGAGGGGGCGACCAGAACAGCTGATTCCAAATATTCAGCCTGTTTTCGACGGAATCACAATCAAATGCAAAGATTGTGATGAATTACTTTGTTATGGTGAACAAAGTATTTTGAACATTGTCCGAACCCGAGAAAATCACCGCTGCCATCCCCACCCTTAATTTTGATTCTTTTTTTTTTGCTCCTGTTGAGCAGTTTGCCATTCCCTGTTTTTGTTTTTGTTGAGAAAAAAACGAAAAAAGAAGATAAAAAAGTTCTTTTTAGAACTACCTCCAATTCTCAAAAAAGAGCTGTATTCTTAAAAAAAATCAAAAAGAGTAACTGAAGTGGAGTGCAGTGAGAGAGGAGAGGAAAATGAGTGAGAAAGTAAAGAAAGGTACGAGAGGGGAAGTGAAGTGAAGTAGGGGGACTGAAAGAGGGTGAGTGTGGGAAGTGAGAGACGAGAAGGAGAGTGAACATGTAGAATGAGGATAAGTGAAGAAAATGTAGTAAAGGAACGGGGGTGTGGAAGGGTAAGAAAAGAGCAGTGATATTTAGGAAAGAGTGGAGATACAGACTGGATAAAGGCAAGTGAGTGTGAGACAAGGTGAGTAAGGGAGTGAAGAGACAGAAAAAGTGAAAGAAAAAGTGAGAGTAAAAGTCTGAGTGAGGGAGGAAAGAAACATAAGTCAAGGAGTGTGGCTGTGTTATAGGGAGTGAGTGTGATAGAAGAGGAGTGACAGACTAAGGGGTCAGAGAGAATGAGGCTAAAAGAGAGAAAATGAGGGAAGGGGAGTGTAGAAGTAAGAGGACAGAGGGAGTAAGAGAAGGAATTAGTGAAGTGGAGTAAGGAGAGTAAGGGAAGGGAAAACAGTGAAGGAGTAAAGTAAGGGAAGTGAGAGGAAAGAAAGTAAAAGGGAAGGTCTGAAAGAAGGTGAGTATGGGAGTATGGCTCAGTTATAGGGAGTGAGCATGATAGAAAAGGAGTGAGAGAGTAAGAGGACGGAGAGAATGTGGGTAACAGAGAGAGAGTGAGAAAAGGGGAGTGAGTAAGTTAGAGGACAGAGGGAGAAACAGAAGGAGTTAGTGAAGTGGAGTTAGGAGAGTAAGGAAAGAGACAAGAGTGAAGGAGCAAAAGAAGGAAAGAGACAGGAAGGAAAGTAAAGATTAAGGTCTGAAAGAAGGTGAGTGTGGGAGTATGGCTGAGTTATAGGGAGTGAACATGACAGAAGAGGAGTGAGAGACTAAAGGGATGGAGGGAATGAGGCTAACAGAGAGAGAATCAGGGAAGAGGAGTGTATAAGTAAGACGACAGAGGGAGTAAGGGAAGGAATTAGTGAAGTGGAGTAAGGAGAGTAAGGGAAGGGAAAAGAGTGAAGGAGTAAAGTAAGGGAAGTGAGAGGAAGGAAAGTAAAAGGGAAGGTCTGAAAGAAGGTGAGTATGGGAGTATGGCTCAGTTATAGGGAGTGAGCGTGATAGAAAAGGAGTGAGAGAGTAAGAGGACGGAGAGAATGTGGGTAACAGAGAGAGAGTGAGAAAAGGGGAGTGAGTAAGTTAGAGGACAGAGGGATTCAGAGAAGGAGTCACTGAAGTGGAGTAAGGAGAGAAAGGGAAGGGAAAAGAGTGAAGGAGCGAAGGATGGGAAGGGAGAGGAAGGGAAGTAAAGGTCAAGGTCTCAAAGAAGGTGAGTGTGGGAGTATGGCTGAGTTATAGGGAGTGAGCGTGACAGAAGAGGAGTGAGAGACTAAGAGGATGTAGAGAATGAGGCTAACAGAGAGAGAATGAGGGAAGGGGAGTGTAGAAGTAAGAGGACAGAGGGAGTAAGAGAAGGAATTAGTGAAGTGGAGTAAGGAGAGTAAGGGAAGGGAAAAGAGTGAAGGAATAAAGGAAGGGAAGTGAGAGGAGGGAAAGTAAAGGAGAAGGTCTGAAAGAAGGTGAGTCTGGGAGTATGGCTCAGTTATAGGGAGTGAGCATGATAGAAAAGGAGTGAGAGACTAAGAGGACGGAGAGAATGTGGCTAACAGAGAAAGAGTGAGAAAAGGGGAGTGAGTAAATTAGAGGACAGAGGGTTTGAGAGAAGGAGTTACTGAAGTGGAGTAAGAAGAGTAAGGGAAGGGAAAAGAATGAAGGAGCAAAGGATTGGAAGAGAGAGGAAGGGAAGTAAAGGAGAAGGTTTCAAAAAAGGTGAGTATGGGAGTATGGCTGAGTTATAGGGAGTGAGCGTGACAGAAGAAGAGTGAGAGACTAAAGGGATGGAGAGAATGAGGCTAACAGAGAGAGAATGAGGGAAGGGGAGTGTAGAAGTAAGAGGACAGAGGGAGTAAGAGAAGGAATTAGTGAAGTGGAGTAAGGAGAGTAAGGGAAGGGAAAACAGTAAAGGAGTGAAGGAAGGGAAGAGGGAGGAAAGAAAGTAAAGAAGAAGGTCTGAAAGAAGGTGAGTGTGGGAGTATGGCTCAGATATAGGGAGTGAGCATGATAGAAGAGGAGTGAGAGACTAAGAGGACGGAGAGAATGGGGGTAATAGAGAGAGAGTGAGAGAAGGGGAGTGAGTAAGTTAGAGGACAGAGGGATTGAGAGAAGGAGTTACTGAAGTGGAGTAAAGGGAGTAAGGGAAGGGAAAAGAGTGAAGGAGCGAAGGATGGGAAGAGAGAGGAAGGGAAGTAAAGGAGAAGGTTTCAAAGAAGGTGAGTGTGGCAGTATGGCTGAGTTATAGGGAGTGAGCGTGACAGAAGAGGAGTGAGATACTAAAGGGATGGAGAGAATGAGGCTAACAGAAAGAGAATGAGGGAAGGGGAGTGTAGAAGTAAGAGGACAGAAGGAGTAAGAGAAGGAATTAGTGAAGTGGAGTAAGGAGCGTGAGGGAAGGGAAAACAGTGAAGGAGTGAAGGAAGGGAAGAGAGAGGAAAGAAAGTAAAGGAGAAGGTCTGAAAGAAGGTGAGTGTGGGAGTATGGCTCAGTTATAGGGAGTGAGCATGATAGAAAAGGAGTGAGAGACTAAGAGGACGGAGAGAATGTGGGTAACGGAGAGAGTGAGAAAAGGGGAGTGAGTAAGTTAGAGGACAGAGGGATTGAGAGAAGGAGTTACTGAAGTGGAGTAAGAAGAGTAAGGGAAGGGAAAAGAATGAAGGAGCAAAGGATGGGAAGAGAGAGGAAGGGAAGTAAAGGAGAAGGTTTCAAAAAACGTGAGTATGGCTGAGTTATAGGGAGTGAGCGTGACAGAAGAGGAGTGAGATACTAAAGGGATGGAGAGAATGAGGCTAACAGAAAGAGAATGAGGGAAGGGGAGTGTAGAAGTAAGAGGACAGAAGGAGTAAGAGAAGGAATTAGTGAAGTGGAGTAAGGAGCGTGAGGGAATGGAAAACAGTGAAGGAGTGAAGGAAGGGAAGAGAGAGGAAAGAAAGTAAAGGAGAAGGTCTGAAAGAAGGTGAGTGTGGGAGTATGGCTCAGTTATAGGGAGTGAGCGTGATAGAAAAGGAGTGAGAGACTAAGAGGACGGAGAGAATGTGGGTAACAGAGAGAGTGAGAAAAGGGGAGTGAGTAAGTTAGAGGACAGAGGGATTGAGAGAAGAAGTTACTGAAGTTGAGTAAGGGGAGTAAGGGAAGGGAAAAGAGTGAAGGAGTGAAGGATGGGAAAAGAGAGGAAGGAAAGTAAAGTAGAAGATCTGAAAGAATGTGAGTGTAAGAGTATGGCTGAGTTATAGGGAGTGTGCGTGACAGAAAAGGAGTGAGAGACTAAGGGGACGGAGAAAATGAGGGTAACAGAGAGAGAATGAGAGAAGGGGAGTGTAGAACTAAGAGGACAGAGGGAGTAAGACAAGGCATTAGTGAAGTGGAGTAAGGAGAGTAAGGGAAGGAAAAACAGTGAAAGAGCGAAGGATGGGAAGAGAGAGGAAGGAAAGTAAAGGAGAAGATCTGAAAGAAGGTGAGTGTGGGAGTATGGCTCAGTTATAGGGAGTGAGCATGATAGAAGATGAGTGAGAGACTAAGAGGACGGAGAGAATGGGGGTAACAGAGAGAGAGTGAGAAAAGGGGAGTGATTAAGTTAGAGGACAGAGGGCTTGACAGAAGCAGTTACTGAAGTTGAGTAAGGGGAGTAAGGGAAGGGAAAAGAGTGAAGGAGTGAAGGATGGGAAAAGAGAGGAAGGAAAGTAAAGGAGAAGATCTGAAAGAATGTGAGTGTAAGAGTATGGCTGAGTTATAGGGAGTGTGCGTGACAGAAAAGGAGTGAGAGACTAAGGGGACGGAGAAAATGAGGGTAACAGAGAGAGAATGAGAGAAGGGGAGTGTAGAACTAAGAGGACAGAGGGAGTAAGAGAAGGAGTTAGTAAAGTGGTATAAGAAAGTAAGGGAAGAGAAAAGAGAGAAGGAGCAAAGGAAGGAAAGAGAGAGGACGCAAACTAAAGGAGAAGGTCTGAAAGAAGGTGAGTTTGGGAGTATGGCTGAGTTATAGGCAGTGAGCATGACAGAAGAGGAGTGAGAGACTAAGGGGATGGAGAGAATGAGGCTAACAGAAAGAGATTGAGGGAAGGGGAGTGTAGAAGTAAGAGGACAGAGGAAGAAAGAGAAGGAGTAATTGAAGTGCAGTAAGGAGAGTAAAGGAAGGGAAAAGAGTAAAACAATGCAGTAAGAGAAGAGAGAGGAAAGAAAGTAAAGGAGACGGTCTGAAAGAAGGTGAGTGTTAGAGAAGAGTGTGAAAAAGGGGAGTAAACGTGGGGATTCAGAATAAGTGAGGCAAGCGCAATAAGGGAACAGAGGTGTGGAAGCATCAAAGAAGAGTAGTGAGGTTAAGGAAAAGAGTATAGAGAAAATACATTTTGTACATCAAACTTACCTTATAAGTAATGTAAACTTAATTTCATATTTCCATTAAAATTTATATCTGTGAAAGACAAAAAAAGTTAGATTATTTATAATAAATATTTTACAATACAAGAAACAAAGTACGACATTAAAAGTCATAAAAGGTTAGTAAGAGATAAAGTAGAAGTGAAGTATTCAGAACGAAAAACAAAGGAATGGTGAAGGTCAGAGAGAGTTAAAAAGAAATAGAGAGAGAGCAAATTACTAAAAGGATAATGACATAGATACATTCAGTGACAGTGAACAAGAGCAGGAGAGAGAAATAAACTGAAGGTGAGTAAGATCCTAAAGAAATATGCATTATGAAAACTAAAGGCAGAAAGGGGAGAAAAGAAAGGGGAGTGAGTGACAGAGAAGCAGGAGTGAATAACAGTGGATTAATGACAATGAGGCATGGAATTTCAGTGAGGGTGAATGTAGACTTGTAAGACAGTGAGGACACAATGGGAGTGAAGGTAACAGAGAGGGAGTGAGGGAAGACAAGTAAGAATATGAGAGAATAGAGGGAGTAAGACAAACAGTGAGTAAAGGGCAGTAAGGTGAGTAAGGGAAGGAGAATGACTGAGAGAGCAAAGGAAGGGAAGAAAGGGAAGAAAAGTGAAGCAAAGGGACTGGGAAAAGGTGAGTACATGACGAAAGAAAGAAGAAGGATAGTTAAAGATGATGATTGAGGATAACTGAACGAACTGAAGTAAGGAAACAAGGATGAGGGAGGGTGAGTACAGGAGAGTGAGGTTGATAAAAAGGAAAATAAAAAGAGGATAAAAGAAAATGAGCTTGAGACAAAGGAAGCGAAAGAGTGAGAACATAGACGTAGTGAAGGAAACACTGGCAGAAAGAAACTGACAAAGATGAAAAGAAAGATAAGTAAGGGAGTGTGGGTGAGTTTTAGGGAGTGAGGATGACTGAAGAGGAGTGAGAGAGTAAGAGGATCGAGAGACTGAAGCTAAGAGACAGGGAGTGAGGGAAAGGGAGTGAGGATGTGAGAGGACAGAGGAAGTGAGAGAAGGAGTGAGTGAAGTGTAATAAGGTGAGTGAGAGAAGGGGAATTATTGAGGAAACAAAGAAAGAAAACAAGGGGAAGGGGAGTGAAGTAGAGTGACTGACAGCTGGAAAGTAGTGAATGGGAGAGAGGGAAAGGGCAGTGAAGGAGTGGTTAATGAGAATAAGTGAGGAAAGTGGAATAAGGGAAGGGAGGTGAGGGACAGTGAAAAAAGGCCAGTGAGGGTGAGTTAAGAGGAGTGATAGAGGGTGGAAATAGATAAGTGACCATAAGAGAATGGGAAAATAATATATATTTAATAATAGAAAATAAAAAATAATTTCAACAACATGTTATATGGTTTATTTTTGCTGTTCTCAGAATATATTGAATTTCACTTAAAACAGTGACTTCAATAGTACTCATCAGATAACAGCGGGCAAAAAAAACACAATCAAAATGATTGTGTTTAAAAACCTATACAATCATTTCTTAAATAATGTAAAATTTTAAAAAACATATCTAAACTCACTTTTGATCCATCCACTTTTCCATGAGGCCAAATAGTATATGGAAAGTCCTTTTCTTTGGAAATTAGTCCAGAGTATTCTTAATTTCTCATTTACCTGACTTTCTGAAAGAAAAGCTCCAACATCTTTTACATTGTGAAACAAGTTTTATTTTCACCTCTAGCTTACTTTTTATAAATAATTTGTATAATACTCACAGCACACACTATATGATATACATATACTATCTCTATGAGAATTACATGTTTTTTATTATCTTCATCACTCTCATTCAGAAAGTAATTTTGAAGAGCAAACTAAGTTATATTAACTGCTGCAATCTTCATAGGCCAATTACCTTCCCTAAAATTTTGGTTGAAAGAACACTAGGTAAGAATTTAGTAAGTCAGAAGGCAAACGTTGTTTGAAAGTCAATTGAGTATAATTACAGAGCTTCCAGCCTTTTTGACATTTTAAATAACATGTGTAATGTCCTTATGTTGTTGAAGGACCATCATGGTAAATATTTGCTGCAGTTGTAAAGGTTCTTCCTGAAATTGATAATTGAGAAGCCACAAAAACTTTAATTAATGTTGTCAATTAAGTTCCATCAGGTCTACATCGTTGGAACATTAAAATAACATACTGTCCATATCTTCGCAAAAATAAAGTTGATAGCATTGCAGATTTACATTGAGTACAGACCATGTTTTGATTTGCTTCTCTAACTAGATTATTAAAAGACACTGATTTGCAGTCTGGTAAAGTCAAAAATATAAATCTTTCAGTGTCTACTGTAGTACTACTTGAAAAGGAGCAATTGTCACAGTCATGTTCTCCGTTTATAAGAAAGGCCAAAAAAGATTTTCTACATTCAAACCTTCATCTTGCGAAACAACAAGCATATACATTAGAAATTCCTGACAATCTTGCTGAATATTCTGTCTAAATTGATTTAGACCAGAACATATGTCTAAAACCTTTCGAATTTCAGAACACTTTGTATTTTGTTCTATCACTGCTACATTTCTCTAATACAGAATTTAATAAACAACAAAGTGTTTGATCACGATTTACAGCAATCTGTTCTTGTACAGTTTGGAGAAAGAAAACAACATTAACCACAACATTAGCATAGCAGTTGACACCAGAACTATTTTCAAACTGAAATCCAACAACATCTTTAACTGAATCCATTTCGTTTCTGCTTACAATTACTGGTTCATCTACCTTTTTTCTTTTTGCTACAACTTCACTACAATTTTTCTCATTTCTTCTTTTTTGGCCTACCACACGCTTTTCAAACAGAGGATATTGAGGTAAATTTGGAGCATGCTCTCTTCTTAACCAGCAGTTTTAGATATTGTCTTCTCTAAAGAATCTAATTTTGATTTCAACTTTTCTGACAAAATAATAGTTGCTCCTTCATGTTCTATTTTATCAATAGCTTTCAGTTTCACAATCTCTTGATTTTCCAACTTTAACATTTTGTTGTTGAAGATTGAACATTCTTGCAGAGTTGGCATCAAGCATATGACAGATTTGTTTTCAGGAATTTTCTTAAAAATATTCTCTGGGAGAATATTTTCATTTGGAAACAAATTTGAAATTAATCGTCCATGTAAAGCTTCTTTGCCATGCTCAGTTAGTTTTCCAATTCTTACATCTTGTAGAATATTTTTATAATCTTCATCCTTTGCCTGTCGCATATTTTGAAGCAGTTCTGCATATTTGAAATTTAACCATATGTTAACATTTCCAATGCTTCATAAGCACTTCCTGGTATCTTCATGCGTAAGCATTTTAAACACTGGCTGTCCTTTCACTGGAGTTAGTTGCAGTAGTTCTCCAAAAACAATGATGTGTTTGCCTCCAAATAACACATCATAGACTGTTTTAAGAATTTGTTGCATTCTTAAATGCACAAAAGCAAGCATTACATTTGAAACCATGCTTACTTCATCAATGATAAGAAGTTTCATTTTCTTTAGGACTCTTGAAACTTCATAACAAGCTTCTCCAGATAGCTTGTGGTATGGTAATTTGTTATCATGCTCCACTGGCAGCATCAATAAGCGATGTAAAGTATTCCCTTTAATGTTGTGTGCTGCCAACCCAGTTGGAGCAGTAACAACACAAGAGAGCGATGACTCCGTTGTTTTATGCACATATGTTGCAATCGCCTTAATAAGGAAACTTTTCCCAGTTCCTGCTTCTCCACTCACATATAGTCGGACAGGTACAAATGATGTACATGAGCACTCTTTTTTCTCGTGAGATAAACCATGCTCAATGTGTTCTGTGACTTCGTCATATATTTGTCTCTGCTCAACGTTTAGTTCTTTTTCCAAATCTTCTAAGTCAACTCCATCCTCCTGAGCTTGTACCATGGCTCTTTCAACTTCATCCATGGCAGTAGCAGCTTCATTTTGTATAATTGGTCCTCCTAGTGGATCCTGACTCAATGAAGCAGAACTCTGACTATCTTGAGAACTGTCTCTAGCAATCTCTGCTGCAATTGTAGCTTCTTGCTGTATTTCCTCGTTCAACATTTGCAGATAATTTGAAAAAACAGGACATTCTATCGTATCCTTGGTTGCATTGAACGAATCTTCATATGTAAGAAAATCTCCAAGTAGTTCCTCTTCTCTACGCCAAGGCTTAAAGAGTTGTAAAAGAGCTAAGTAATAAAATTACCTTTTGTCTGGAGAATCACAACTTAATTTTCGATGATTAATCAAATGGCCTTTTCTTTGTTTCACTAGACAGCCTTCACAACCAATTACAGCATATACACCTTTATTGATGTCTTCTTTTTAAAAATATAGGTTTGCAGAACTTCATAGAGACAAGCGTTCTCACGGTGAGTACTTCTATTTGGATAGTATGTATCCATCATGTTTGTTTTTAAAATACTGTCCGGTTCTTTCTTCGCCAAATACTCTATATCTTGTACAGATTTCAAAACTCGTTTCGTGTTGCAGCAAGACCTAGACTCACCCAAATGATGGTTCTAGATTTGGCATATAGACTTGCTGATGACAACCGATCAGAACATTCATATGCTCCAATTTCTCGATGCGACAACATCTTCAGACTGTACCTGTATAATTTCTTGCTTAGACTCTTTTCATGTGAAATTTCCCACCCACATTTCCTTCAGTTCCGTCTTTTCTGATTTTGTGATGTAAGACGTCACATATCGAGCCACAGCAATAGAGTTGTCAGCCACATATTGAATATCCATGTTAGCATTCCACATGGACAAAATGACTGGGTTGTATCATTTATGAATTTGGATTCCTCATTTCTTCTTAAGTTGTATGTATTTTTGGGTGATTTTCTTGTCACAGTATGTCGCAGAGAAGACATTAAATTGTTGACTCTTCCTTTCGATGTTACTGGATGTGGAAATGCAAAACGACATTTCGTGTAGAACTTGTCCTTGGATTTGTATTTTCAACGACAGTATTTCCCACAACGATGGCTTTGAAAGCGTAAAACTTTGTGTCTTAAATTGTTTTCTTCTGTAATTTTCGGAACAGCACATGTAGAATACTGCTCAATGAAACTCATCACTTTCTCATCTGAATCTGGTCCAAATTTAGGTGCATTTTTAGCATATGTATATGAGGAGCACCTCTTGCTTGATACTCCTTTCTCAAAAAGAAATCCAACACCTCTCCAAGCGGAGGATTTTTTTTGTTTGTAATAAAAGACATCATAGCTTCAAACCTATGATTGAAATACCTGCATACATTAACTGGATCCAAAGAGCACAGTTCTCCAGGTGTCTTGTATTTAATATTTTCAATGTTTTATTTGCCTCTCGTAGAAATTCAAGTAAATCTTCCCAAGCATACTCAGCACAGCCACGAGTGAGGAACCATGTAGGAGTTCCTAAGTTTCTTAGCATACATTTCAATTCCCCATGACGACGGTACCAATACTCGTTAGTACCCATGCCATGAGATTAATTAGCTGAGATTCCAAAACACTGTCTTGCAGTTTCACTTTATCCATAAAATCCCTTGCCGAAACATTTTGTAGATGTGCTCCACTTTTCAGTATTTGGTTTACTGCATTGGAAAGTCCAGACAAGTCACTCTCAAACAGTAGATGGAACAAATATGGAATGCATTGACAAAACCTTGGATCTTCTGCATATAATCTTGAAGTCCGGTATTCAGATGCAGGAATTTGAACAGGTCGGTCGTCATATCGTCCACCTTCACCTGTTGGAAATAACTGTGGAAAACAACGAGCTTCCAAACTTTCTTCCCATACACTAATGGGACTTCCTTTGGATTTTTTCATCTGAAACAAGTCAATAGCATTCCCCATTACTTCTTTGGAATGCAATGGATGAACACTATAATGTTCATAAATTTCTTCACTTCTAGAGACATCGACTTTTTCTATTTGCCCAGCAGAGACATCAGTGTCGTCTTGTACAGTTGTTTCCTCTTCTCCCACATACACATTTTTATAGTACTGATTATTTTTTACCAAATACAACGTTGCCTTTTTGACTTTCCTAACATCCACTAATTCTTGCCAGATTTTCTTACTTTTTGTCGGAACACCATTAACTAGAATAACCAGAGGTTCCTCTTCTACTTTTTCGACACCAATTGTATCAATATTTTTCTTAAAATCTAGAGGCAAATAAACAACTCTTCCCTTTAATCCTCTCTGTAAATCTGAAGGAGGCAATTTCCCTGTCTTAGGCTCTATGCGAACAATAGCCTGAAAAGGATGCACACATTGAATCAGAATAGACTCATAGGTATTTAAATCCATCAATTCAGAAGGAATGTCTACCAACTCCATAGTATTATGAACAGCTCTAGCAGGCATTCTGTTTTCATTTAATTTATTATAGCAATATTTACAAATACGTTGATCAGAGCCCAGATCAAAACAATTTTCAACCAACAAATAAGTTGCAAAATCCATCCACTGATTATGATTTATCTTTTCACTTTTTACATGTAAATCAACTAATCTAGTCTGATGCTTATAATGAGTTCGTCGACAACAAACACAAGAAAAATTAGGCCTTTCACTTGAATTGACCTTAAACGTTATAATTTCATTTTCAAATTTTTCTGTACTTAAAATCTCTACATTCCCTTGTACATTACCTTCTATTACTGTATCAATTTCTTCACTGACCTCTTTTTCACCAAAGTAACAAAACTCAAATTCATCACAAATGTTTTTGACATCTAATTCAGTTCCATGCAAAAGAGCACTGTTTAACTGTTTTAGTTTAAGTGCTGGACTTTTTGCATATTACAACCTTCTCACTAATTTCCTCACTTTATTATGATGCACTGCTAACATCCTAAAATGGTGAAAAACACTCTGACATACTTTTCTTGAAAGACAAGCCAGTGAATGCCCTTGCAAACCTGTTTTTTCTCTCATTCTCTCACTCTACAAGGATATAACTCTTGTAAAATTTTCATTTTTTGTTTCACACTTTTCTTAGTATATGTCCGTAAGAAAGTGCGAAACAAATCAATTGATTCCAGTCGGACACTACAAATACTACTACAATTCCATGTATACACTGGAGCCTTAGGACATCTCCCTAAAACTTCATCAGGTAACACCTCTTCTGTATTTCTAGGCACAATCTCTTCTTTTTCAACCGGACAACCGTCCTTCACCTCATATGCTCGACCACTGGTGTCAACTGCATGCACCAAATCATTATCCTGAAAGTAACTTTCTTCATTAAAAAATGGCTCAGAACTTGAACTATGCTTCCATTCTCCAGAAAAAACATCACAGAAATTAGTTCGATTAATTACTCTCCTCCACTTACATTTTTTTTTAACACATTGATTACCTTATCAAGTGTACGAATTCTACTCATTACTAAACCAAAAAATTTATTTTTCACTTTAAATGCTTCATCCACAATCTTAACTATGTTTTTTTTTCTTGTATAAAGCGGTCTATTTTTATACCTCTTTACATTTTAATAAATTTGATACTATTCTGTTGTAAAACATTCGTCTACGAATTTCAGTAACTTGCTTGCTTCTTCTTTTCTTATACAAAATATCATCTCCTTGTACAGGTCTAACATTTTTAGAAGGACATCCTGTCTTCTTTGTAATTACAGGTGTTTCATCCTTCTTTCTAAAAAAACATTTTTTTCTTGACATTTCAATAAGTTCCTGAGAAAATTTTTAGTTTGCTTACCAGGAGCATTTTTCTTTTTCTCTGAAGATTTTATTTTGGTTGGTTCTTGATTTTCTTTTTCTTAGATCTTAATTTTCTTTTATAAACTTTTTCTCTTCTTGCTTTAGAAGGCATCTTTTAGTTTGTTTGTATAGATGATTATAATCTGTGGTAAACAAAAAATAACATATTGTAGACCACTACAAACATATTACATATCAATTACAATAACTAAACAATATGAACACTAGTATACAACAAAAGGCTCATTTACATTACATGTGCTTTGCTTTGTGTCAAAAACATTAATTTACTAATTAATGTTATGTCTTGCTTATATATAGGTGGCCGGTTTTTTGCCAGTAGATACAGTGAAATAATATGAGCAGAGACACACACACTGCTTGCAGAGACAGAGATGGTAGATTACATGTAATATCATGGACATGTGCCTAAGATCACACTGTGACTGAAGCTTCATTCACCCATCACTGTGATCTTAGGCAGAGTCACACATACTGTTGGCAGAGACAGACATGGTACATTATATCTAAAATCCTATTAATCTGCCTAAGATCACACTGTGAGTGAAGCTTCATTCACCCATCATTGTAATCTTAGGCAGTCACACATACTGTTGGCAGAGACAGACATGGTACATTATATCTAAAATCCTATTAATCTGCCTAAGATCACACTGTGAGTGAAGCTTGATTCACCCATCATTGTAATCTTAGGCAGAGTCACACATACTGTTGGCAGAGACAGACATGGTACATTATATCTAAAATCCTATTAATCTGCCTAAGATCACACTGTGACTGAAGCTTGATTCACCCATCATTGTAATCTTAGGCAGAGTCACACATACTGTTGGCAGAGACAGACATGGTACATTATATCTAACATTCTGATCATGTGCCTAAGATCACACTGTGACTGAAGCTTGATTCACCCATCACTGTGATCTTAGGCAGAGTCACACATACTGTTGGCAGAGACAGACATGGTACATTATATCTAACATTCTGATCATGTGCCTAAGATCACACTGTGACTGAAGCTTGATTCACCCATCACTGTCATCTTAGGCAGAGTCACACATACTGTTGGCAGAGACAGACATGGTACATTATATCTAACATTCTGATCATGTGCCTAAGATCACACTGTGACTGAAGTTTGATTCACCCATCACTGTGATCTTAGGCAGAGTCACACATACTGTTGGCAGAGACAGACATGGTACATTATATCTAACATTCTGATCATGTGCCTAAGATCACACTGTGACTGAAGCTTGATTCACCCATCACTGTGATCTTAGGCAGAGTCACATATACTGTTGGCAGAGACAGACATGGTACATTATATCTAACATTCTGATCATGTGCCTAAGATCACACTGTGACTGAAGCTTGATTCACCCATCACTGTTAAATATGCCAATGAAACCATTACACTATCTCTATACCAGCTTTATTGTCAAACATTGCGCAAGCGGCTTGTAAATATGCCAATGAAACTATTATACTATCTCTGTACCAGCATTAATATCAAACATTGCACAAGGGGCTTGTAAATATGCCAATTAAACCATTACACTATCTCTGTACCAGCATTAATGTCAAACATTGCGCAAGGGGCTTGTAAATATGCCAATGAAACCATTACACTATCTCTGTACCAGCATTAATGTCAAACATTGCACAAGGAGCTTGTAAATATGCCAATGATACCATTACACTATCTCTGTACCAGCATTAATGTCAAACATTGCACAAGGGGCTTGTAAATATGCCAATGAAACCATTACACTATCTCTGTACCAGCATTAATGTGAAACATTGCGCAAACGGCTTGTAAATATACCAATGAAACCATTACACTATCTCTGTAACAGCATTAATGTCAAACATTGCGCAAGCGGCTTTTAAATATGACAATGATACCATTATACTATCTCTGTACCAGCGTTAATGTCAAACATTGCGCAAGCGGCTTGTAAATATGCCAATGAAACCATTACACAATCTCTGTACCAGCAATAATGTCAAACATTGCACAAGGAGCTTGTAAATATGCCAATGATACCATTACACTATCTCTGTACCAGCATTAATGTCAAACATTGTGCAAGAGACTTGTAAATATGCCAATGAAACCATTACACTATCTCTGTACCAGCATTAATGTCAAACATTGCGCACGCGGCTAGTAAAAATGCCAATGAAACCATTACACTATCTCTGTACCAGCATTATTGTCAAACATTGCACAAACTGCTTGTAAATATGCCAATGAAACCATTACACTATCTCTGTACCAGCATTAATGTCAAACATTGCGCACGCGGCTAGTAAAAATGCCAATGAAACCATTACACTATCTCTGTACCAGCATTAATGTCAAACATTGCACAAACTGCTTGTAAATATGCCAATGAAACCATTACACTATCTCTGTACCAGCATTAATGTCAAACATTGCGCAAGCGGCTTGTAAATATGCCAATGAAACCATTACACTATCTCTGTACCAGCATTAATGTCAAACATTGCGCAAGGGGCTTGTAAATATGCCAAGGAAACTATTACACTATCTCTGTACCAGCATTAATGTCAAACATTGCGCAAGTGGCTTGTAAATATACCAATGAAACCATTACACTATCTCTGTACCAGCATTAATGTCAAACATTGCACAAGGAACTTGTAAATATGCCTCTCTTTTTTGTATATTCTATCTCAATTTATGCCATTAAAAAAAACCTTTAAACATTTCTCACGGCAATTCATATTCTTGTCTGGGTGCCAATTTTATTACTCTGCATGCATTTTCTGCTTGCACCCATGTCAAACATTGCGCAAGAGTCTTGTAAATATGCCCCTCTTTATCTTATATTCCATCTCAATTGATACCATTACTGAAATACTTTATGCATCTCCCACACCATTTCATATGGTTTTCTATCTGCTATTCCTATCCCTCTCCATACATTCACTGCTTCCACCCATGTTAAAGGTTGCAGAAGGCGCTTCAAAAAAAGGAGCATATTTACAAGTCCAATGAAACCATTACACAATTTCTAAACCAGCATTGAATCCAAGCATCAAAAACAATTTAAAAAGAAGTCTACCTTATAAACACACAGCTAACATTATGGAAAAAGGTAAAAATATAATTCCTTAATTCACACAGACACTCACTGTGATACTTGTCCAAAATCTTTAAGCTCTCTATCTTTTTTAAAAGAATCATTACTCACCTTTAAAAATGCTTTGGAAGATGTAAAACAGTGTCAGTCGCAGTCAACAGATATTCTTAAGCAGAATCTCTGAATAATGCTTCCTTCACTTGAGCCTGAGAATAATGGCATAGATTTTTTCTCATTTCAGACCCATATTCTTGTACCTAACCAATTAAATTTGTTCCCACACAAATTCAAAAGCAAACTGCACATTTTAATTGGTTGTACATTTCAAGACTTTGAAACTCACATAACATTCATCCAATCCCCCCACTGCTCATTCACCCTGTAACCATGGTAACTCCCTCTTAAACCAGCACACAGTACCCAAGTTCATCCTACTATGTTGCAAAATAATCCATCAAGGCTGTTTGACCTCTCAATCTACTAGCTAATGAAATGCAATGTTTGTTTAAAATACTTTTTCTCAACCATTGAAATGACTTCTTACAAAAAAAAAAGCATGCACCCTAATTTTCAGTGGAGATTTTTAAGAAAGTCCAATCATTTCTGGTTATTCAACTGCACTGATTCTCAACCACTTTTTTTCATAATCAAACTGCCATTTAATTTCCACAACTCAAAATTCCAAAAGTCTGGTTTGTGGGTCATAGCTATGTCCACTGGAGTCAAAATTACGCAGCTAACAGAGGTATTTACAACCTTGATTTACCAAATGTGGACATCGTATGGATTGGACAGAGAGGATTGAGGAGTCACCAATTGATACCATTGGTAAAATCCTTTATGCATTTACCACACCCTGACCTTATAATTGTGCACTGTGGTGGAAATGACTTAGGCACTTTGACTAGGGTAGGTCTGGAAATGCTTTTAAAGGACATCTTTGGGCAATTGATGTCACTATTTCCAAAAACTGCCTTGGTATTTTCTAATATATGCCAAAAGCAAAAATGGAACTGGTCCAATCAATTTTGTCCACAGATTGAGAAAGCAAGGAAACATGTAAATGAAACTGTTTCTGCTTTCCTCAGAGACTATGGTATGGCTTCCATTTACCACAACAACTTGTGTTACAACATTAAAGGCCTGTATAGGAGAGATGGTGTGCATTTTACAGATGAGGGGAATAGAGTTTTCCTCTTGAATATAAGACTCTGCATTGGTACCTACTTGTAGGTACAAAAAACACCCACATAACACAACAGCTCTTTTCAGAGCTAACTTACCTCTAAACACTCTACTTTATTTTTTTACTCAATTTTTTTACACTGTTTTTCCTTGTGGTGCGCTCAGGGTGCGCGTACCGGAGAGCGCACCTGGGAACGCACCCAGCGCTTACCCCGCAAAAATTACAAAAACATTTTTTTTTTTGCCCTTCAGGGTCCTTCTAGGCCCCCCTCAGAAAACCTAGGGGGTCAGGGGGTGTCTACTCTGCGCCCTTTTAACTATTTCCCCCTTTCTTTTTCACCTCTTGTGTCTCGATTCTACCGAGACACAATTTGGCGGACTCTCCGGACTGTTTAGAATGTTGACAGACACCCGACAGCCAATCAGCTTTCCGCTCGTGCACTCCGTACACGTACCGGTAAGCGCTCGGAGCGCGCCTATAGATATATATGTGTTTTTGAAGTTAATTTTAAAAAAAAACTGGAGCAATTTCCACCAAATATAGCAAAGGCACATCTGCGTACCAGTCCCTACAATTTTGCCAAGTTGGCGTAATTCCATTCAGCGGTTCGGGCTGTAGACTTGTCAGACCGTCCTATGGAAGTTAACATGGGGAAAACACGTTTTGGGACCCGACTTTTTTCTCAGCCCCCACTTCACGAATCCCCCCGAAACTTCCAGGGAAGGAGTGGAGCGGAGCTGGCCAAAATTTTGGAAAATTACACACAAATTCCTCAACTGGCGCCAGAGTTATTCCCAATAGAATGTTGCGGATTTCCTATGGTAGCCAATCCTAACTATAACTACCTACTGGCGACCGCCAGTAGGTAATATATATATATATCAAATTTCTGTGGTGTAGCTGTCTTCTACCAGCAGGCAACTTTGGATGTTGTTTATAGCGGCCAGCCTGGGTCACGGAAGATAGCCCGATGCTGTAGCGGCTTCCCAGTGAGTCCGTCAACCGGCGGATTCACAAATGGCACGGAAGCCGTTTTTTCGAACAACCACACAGCGGTGCCACTGGTGGTACATCAGCCACAATCCACATGGATAATACTTTTTTACATTGGGACTACGCAACAGGCAAATCACTTGAAGTAACTGGCGGGACTACAAGAACCATAAGGCCACAGCGTGGGCCACGCCCACTCGGGCGGGTCCTTGGAAACAAAATGTGCCGCCAAAACCTGCCTTGCTGCTCTGTTCCAGTCACAATCCCCTGAGGAAGTTAATCTACGAAACGCGTCGGGAATGAGACTTTAATTTCTGTGGACTGAATTTTTCCCTCACTGGTGCCGTTCATTGAATAAACGCATGAAGGCTGAATCAAATTTCTGTGGTGTAGCTGTCTTCTACCAGCAGGCAACTTTGGATGTTGTTTATAGCGGCCAGCCTGTGTCGCGGAAGATAGCCCGATGCTGTAGCGGCATCCCAGTGAGTCCGTCAACCGGCGAATTCACAAATGGCATGGAAGCCGTTTTTTCAAACAACCACACAGCGGTGCCACTGGTGGTACATCAGCCACAATCCACATGGATAATACTTTTTTACATTGGGACTACGCAACAGGCAAATCACTTGAAGTAACTGGCGGGACTACAAGAACCATAAGGCCACAGCGTGGGCCACGCCCACTCGGGCGGGTCCTTGGAAACAAAATGTGCCGCCAAAATCTGCCTTGCTGCTCTGTTCCAGTCACAATCCCCTGAGGATGTTAATCTATGAAACGCGTCGGGAATGAGACTTTAATTTCTGTGGGCTGAAGTTTTCCCTCACTGGTGCCGTTCATTGAATAAACGCATGAAGGCTGAATCAAATTTCTGTGGTGTAGCTGTCTTCTACCAGCAGGCAACTTTGGATGTTGTTTATAGCGGCCAGTCTGGGTCGCGGAAGATAGCCCGATGCTGTAGCGGCATCCCAGTGAGTCCGTCAACCGGCGGATTCACAAATGGCACGGAAGTCGTTTTTTCGAACAACCACACAGCGGTGCCACTGGTGGTACATCAGCCACAATCCACATGGATAATACTTTTTTACATTGGGACTACGCAACAGGCAAATCACTTGAAGTAACTGGCGGGACTACAAGTACCATAAGGCCACAGCGTGGGCCACGCCCACTCGGGCGGGTCCTTGGAAACAAAATGTGCCGCCAAAACCTGCCTTACTGCTCTGTTCCAGTCACAATCCCCTGAGGAAGTTAATCTACGAAACGCGTCGGGAATGAGACTTTAATTTCTGTGGACTGAAGTTTTCCCTCACTGGTGCCGTTCATTGAATAAACGCATGAAGGCTGAATCAAATTTCTGTGGTGTAGCTGTCTTCTACCAGCAGGCAACTTTGGATGTTGTTTATAGCGGCCAGCCTGGGTCGCGGAAGATAGCCCGATGCTGTAGCGGCATCCCAGTGAGTCAGTCAACCGGCGGATTCACAAATGGCACGGAAGCCGTTTTTTCGAACAACCACACAGCGGTGCCACTGGTGGTACATCAGCCACAATCCACATGGATAATACTTTTTTACATTGGGACTACGTAACAGGCAAATCACTTGAAGTAACTGGCGGGACTGCAAGAACCATAAGGCCACAGCGTGGGCCACGCCCACTCGGGCGGGTTCTTGGAAACAAAATGTGCCGCCAAAACCTGCCTTGCTGCTCTGTTCCAATCACAATCCCCTAAGGAAGTTAATCTACGAAACGTGTCGGGAATGAGACTTTAATTTCTGTGGACTGAGGTTTTCCCTCACTGGTGCAGTTCATTGAATAAACGCATGAAGGCTGAATCAAATTTCTGTGGTGTTGCTGTCTTCTACCAGCAGGCAACTTTGGATGTTGTTTATAGCGGCCAGCCTGGGTCGTGGAATATTGCCCGATGCTGTAGCGGCATCCCAGTGAGTCCGTCAACCGGCGGATTCACAAATGGCACGGAAGCCGTTTTTTCGAACAACCACACAGCGATGCCACTGGTGGTACATCAGCCACAATCCACATTGGTAATACTTTTTTACATTGGGACTACGCAACAGGCAAATCACTTGAAGTAACTGGCGGGACTACAAGAACCATAAGGCCACAGCGTGGGCCACGCCCACTCGGGCGGGTCCTTGGAAACTGAGTGATGTCACTGACCATGTCATGAGTGATGTAATATGTGACGTCATCAGCAGTGGATTGCGGGCGCAAAGTTATAGTTAGCTGAACTAACTATAACGGGGAATTTTCAATGGTTTTGTATGAGTGAAATGTCCAGCTATCTATAACATGTGTGAAACCTGTTTTTTTCAGTGAATTTCTAAGGGTGGGCGTAAAATCCGTTTCGCGGGCGAATTTGCGGATTTTCCGTGATTTCGCGATCCGTGAATCTCGCGAAATCGCGGTAAAATCCGCGAATCAGCAGGGACGAATTTTCAGCCAAGCAGTTACAGAGTTACAGCAGCAGGTGCAAAAGTTGAACCTAATTTCTTTGTAACCTTTTACAAAAGGGTTACAAAGAAATTAACTTCAACTTGGGCACCTGCTGCTAAGTGCTTCCTGGCGCCTTGTTGCCTACTTGCAACTATTCTCTGACCGTGCTCTGACCCTTGAAGCAGGGTCAGAGAATAATTACAAGTAGGCAACGAGGCACCTGTCCCAGGAATTAAACCTCATCAGGAAGCACTTACAGATATAAAAAAACAGGAAGAAGGGAGAGGATGGCAAATACACCCATTTTGAGTTGTCAGGAGGGGTTAAACTAAAAGAGACCTTTACAGCACAATTTTCATATGCATTTTGCTAAAAAAAAAAAGCTGTATGTTCTGTAGGGGCAACTCAGGAATCTGGCCTTTCAGAGATCCGGCCTCTCTCTTTCTTTCTCTCATTCACTCTCTCCCTCTCTTTCTCTCTCTTTCTCTCTATCTATCTCTCTCTTCCTCTCCTCTCTTGCTCTTTTTATCTCTTTCTCTCTCTTTCAAGTTCTTCCTCTTTCTCTGCTTATCTCTTTCTTTCTCCGTTGTTCTCTCTCTCTTTCTCTCTATCTCCCTCTCTTTCTTTCTCTCTATTTCCCTCTCTTTATTTCTCTCTCTCATCCTCTCTCTCTCTCTCTATCTCTCTCTCTGTGTCTTTCTCTCTTTCTTTCCATGTCTCTCTCTCTCTTTCTCTCTCTCTTTTACTTTCTTGCTCTTTCTCTGTCTCTTTCTTTCTCTCTCGTTCTCCCTCTCTCTCTCTTTCTCTCGATCCCTCTCTCCTCTTCTCTCTCCCTCTCTCTCTCTCTCCCTTTCTTCCTCTCTCTCTCTCTTTCACTTTCTTGCTCTTTCGCTGTCTCTCTCTTTCTTTCTTTCTTTCTTTCTTTCTTTCTTTCTTTCTTTCTTTCTTTCTTTCTTTCTTTCTTTCTTTCTTTCTCTCCCCTCTCTCTCTTACTCTCTCTTTCTCTCCCTCTCTTTCCCTTCCTCTCCCTTTAACTTTCACTTTCTTGCTCTTTCTCTGTCTGTCTCTCTCTTTCTTTCTTTCTCTCTCTTTCTTTCTTTCTTTCTTTTTTCTTTCTTTCTTTCTTTTGTTCTTTCTTTCTTTCTTTCACTCTCTCTCTCCCTCTCTCTCTCTCTCTATCTCTCTCTCTTTCTCTCTTTTGAAACATTGCAAAGATCTCGTAGATGACAAAGTACAAACAAGCATTTGCAATGCAATAGGTCTCGCATGTTTTGTATTTACGTGACTTAGCTGTATTGATATTACAAATTACAATGGCTTTTAATTTTTTAAATAATTAATACTTAAATAAAAGTGATTTTAATGTATAATGGCTATAGCTTAAACTTTTGTAAATACCTTTTGTGAAGATTATGTTCAGTGTATTTTATTGTGACGAAAATCCAAGAACAGAAGTGAAATATTAACATCTTTTTGTGACATTTGTAATAAAGTTTGAAACATTGAGAGAACATATTTGAACCAGTTGTTGTTGAATGGTTGCGCAGATTGATGCTGGGTTGGCGCTGAGTGGTGCTGTGGTTGTGCTGAGTGGTGCTGTGGTGATGCTGAGTGGTGCTGTGGTGGTGCTGAGTGATACTGGGATGGTGCTGAGTGATGCTGGGGTGGTGCTGAGTGGTGCTGTGGTGGTGTTGAGTGATGCTGTGGTGGTGCTGAGTGATGCTGTGGTGGTGCTGAGTGGTGCTGTGGTGGTGCTGAGTGATAATGTGGTGGTGCTGAGTGATGCTGTGGTGGTGCTGAGTGATGCTGTGGTGGCGCTGAGTGGTGCTGTGGTGGTGCTGATTGGTGCTGTGGTGGTGCTGAGTGATGCTGTGGTGGTGCTGAGTGGTGCTGTGGTGGTGCTGAGTGATAATGTGGTGGCGCTGGGGTGATGCTGTGGTGACACAGAGTGATGCTGTGGTGGCCCTGAGTGGTGCTGTGGTGGTGCTGAGTGGTGCTGTGGTGTTGCTGAGTGATGCTATGGTGGTGCTGAGTGGTGCTGTGGTGGTGCTGAGTGATGCTGTGGTGGTGCTGAGTGATGCTGTGGTGGTGCTGAGTGATGCTGTGGTAGTGCTGAGTGATGCTGTGGTGGCACTGAGTGGTGCTGTGGTGACGCTGAGTGGTGCTGTGGTGGTGCTGAGTGATGCTGTGGTGGTGCTGAGTGATGCTGTGGTGGTGCTGAGTGGTGCTGTGGTGGTGCTGAGTGTTAATGTGGTGGTGCTGAGTGATAATGTGGTGGAGCTGAGTGATGCTGGGGTAGCGCTGAGTGATGATGTGGTGATGCAGAGGGCAGAAAGGCACAAAAAGCAGTCTAACAAAGGGCAGAAGGGCAGAAAAACAAGGCAAAAACAAGTCTAACAGAGGGCAGAAGGGCACAAAAAACCAGTCTATCAGAGGACAGAAGGGCAGAAAAACAAGGGAAAAACGAGTCTAACAGAGGGCCGAAGGGCACAAAAAACTAGTCTAACAGGGCAGAAAGGCACAAAAACTAGTCTAACAGAGGGCAGAAGGGCACAAAAAACGAGTCTAACAGAGGGCAGAAGGGCACAAAAACAAGGGAATAATAGAGGGCAGAATGGCACAAAAAACGAGTATAACAGAGGGCACAAGGGCACACAAAACGAGTCTGACAGGGGGCAGAAGTGTAGAAAAACAAGGGAACAACAAGTCTAACAGAGGGCAGAAGGGCAGAAAAACAAGGGAAAAACGAGTCTAACAGAGGGCAGAAGGGCACAAAAACGAGTCTAAAAGGGGGCAGAATGAATCCCGCCCTGCATGTTTGTCCACGAAGATGCCACCTTTTTGTGCAATACCTCTACTCAACTGGAGTACTTTCTACTGTCTATTCAGTAAGTGCTCCCTCGTTGGCTAAATGTATAGGGGCAGATTCACAATAACTGGCGCATCCCCAGGGATGCGCCAGTTATTGTGCGCCGCAGCTCCGCCACCCATGGTGCGCCGCATTTACAATGCGGTGCACCATGTGGCAAAAACTGCACAGATGCGCATCTGTGCCGTAAAAGCAGCGCATTGCTGGAGCTGCATCACGCTTGCGACGCAGCTCCATCAATGCTTTTGGGGGGCCCTATCTCCCCAATGCTGCATCAAGCCTTGCGCCTGCTTCAAGCAGGCGCAGGGTTTTGACGCAGCATTGGCCTAAAAGTGACTGAGTGAAATCTTGTAGATTTCACTCAGCCACTTTTAGGAGGCCGAGTCGGAACACCTCCTGATGGCGCAGTGCTTTACAACATGACGCATCTTTCAGAGAGATGCGTCACGTTGTAAATACCCAGCACCATGGCGCATCTTTTGTGCTGCCGCTGCGTCACAAAAGGTCTCGGTAGAGGGTGGCAGTGGTGAACCAGAGGGTGGCAGTGATGAACCAGAGGGTGACAGTGATGAACCAGAGGGTGGCAGGGGTGAACCAGAGGGTGACAGTGCTGAACCAGAGGGTGGCAGAGGTGAACCAGAGGGTGGCAGGGGTGAACCAGAGGGTGACAGTGCTGAACCAGAGGGTGGCAGTGCTGAACCAGAGGGTGGCAGTGCTGAACCAGAGGGTGGCAGTGCTGAACCAGAGGGTGGCAAGGGTGAACCAGAGGGTGGCAGGGGTGAACCAGAGGTTGGCAGGGGTGAACCAGAGGGTGGCAGTGGGGAACCAGAGAGTGGCAGTGGTGAACCAGAGGGTGACAGTGGTTAACCAGAGGGTGGCAGTCGTGAACCAGAGGTGCTGTGGTGAACCAGAGGGTGGCAGTCGTGAACCAGAGGGTGGCAGTGGTGAACCAGAGTGTGACAGTGCTGAACCAGAGGGTGGCAGGGGTGAACCAGAGGGTGCTGTGATGAACCAGAGGGAGGCAGTGGTGAACCAGATGGTGGCAGTGCTGAACCAGAGATTGACAGTGGTGAACCAGAGGGTGGCAGTGGTGAACCAGAGGTGCTGTGATGAACCAGAGGGTGGCTGTCGTGAACTACAGGGTGGCAGTGGTGAACCAGAGGGTGGCAGGGGTGAACCAGAGGGTGGCAGGGTGAACCAGAGGGTGGCAGTGCTGAACCAGAGGGTGGCAGTGCTGAACCAGAGGGTGGCAGGGGTGAACTAGAGGGTGGCAGGGGTGAACCTGAGGGTGGCAGTGGGGAACCAGAGGGTGGCATGGGTGAACCAGAGGGTGGCAGTGGTGAACCAGAGAGTGGCAGTGGTGAACCAGAGGGTGGCAGTGCTGAACCAGAGGGTGACAGTGGTTAACCAAAGGGTGGCAGTGGTGAACCAGAGGTGCTGTGATGAACCAGAGGGTGGCAATCATGAACCAGATGGTGGCAGTGGTGAACCAGAGGGTGACAGTGCTGAACCAGAGGGTGGCAGGGGTGAGCCAGAGGGTGCTGTGATGTACCAGAGGGTGGTAGTGGTGAACCAGAGGGTGGCAGGGGTGAACCAGAGGGTGGCAGTGGTGAACCAGAGGGTGGCAGTGCTGAACCAGAGGGTGACAGTGGTTAGCCAGAGGGTGGCAGTGGTGAACCAGAGGTGCTGTGATGAACCAGAGGGTGGCAGTCGTGAACCAGAGGGTGGCAGTGGTGAACCAGAGGGTGACAGTGCTGAACCAGAGGGTGGCAGTGCTGAACCAGAGGGTGGCAGTGGTGAACCAGAGGGTGGCAGGGGTGAACCAGAGGGTGGCAGTGATGAACCAGAGGGTGGCAGTGGTGAACCAGAGGGTGCTGTGCCCATACACGACTGCATGGGTAACTTCACCATGCAAGCGGCCCGCGAACTCGCAAAAAGCCCAGCAAACACGCAAAAAAAAACGCGAACACGCAAAAAACCCCGCGAACACGCAAAAAAACTAAAATCTGCAAATTCGCACAAATTCCTGTATTTTGCGGATTGCGAATTCGATTTCGCGCTGATTCGCGCAACGCGAATTCGCAAATTTTGCCCATACTTATGAATTTCTAAGGTTTTTTAAATGCTAATTCCTAACTATAATGTGGCTGAAACCTATGTTTTTTTCAGTGAATTTGCAAGGTTTTTTAAATGCTAATTCCTAACTATAACGTGGCTGAAACCTATGGTTTTTTCAGTGAATATATATCCATACTAATATTATAAAGAGAGAGCCCAAACCTTTGAGGCAGGTAATCTCAGTAACCACAGCACCAATCACAACACCCAATACAGCGTTGGAAAGGGCAGTTGCAGCAGAAGGACATAGGCTATGCAGACAGCCACCATATTTATATATATTTTTTTTTCAGAGTTTTATATAGCGCGAACTTGAACCGAAATGAATCAGGTATCAGAGCGCTTTACATAGCACCAGTTACGTTACATGAGGACACACATTCATTTTTGTTAGGCACGGGGAGATTAAGTAATTTGACCAGAATCACAGGAGGTTTGGCGTCGTTACCAAGACTTGAACGCAGATCCCCAGGTCCGAGGTAGAGCGCATTAGCCGTTAGGCCAACTCCTCTATACATTTAAAAGGTAAAAGAACCGTGCTAGCAAAGTAGTCCCTTGTGGGCGTGTCTGCGTTGTGCTGTGGGCGTGGGCTGGGGGCGTGACTAACGCTGTGGGCGTGTGGTACGGCCATCACATCGTGGGCTGTGGGCATGTGCTGGGGGTGTGACAAACGCTGGGGGCGTGTGTCCACCCTTCATGCCATGTGAGTCGTACATACAAGCGCCAATTACGTTGCTGCGCAGCATCAAGGGGCACGCTGGGGGCGTGCGAAACTCTGGGGGCGCGTGTCCGGCCTTCATGCCATGTAAACGCAATTGCGCCGCATCAAGGGGCACCCTGGGGGCGTGAGAAACGTTGAGGGCGTGTGCTACATTCCGCCCTTCATGCCATGTGGGTCGTACATTAATCAGATGATCGTCTGCTGTGGCTGTGTGCTGGGGTCGTGACAAATGATTTCACCTGGAGGCCTGGTAAGTAACGTTACTGCAGCCTCTCCTGCGCGCTGTTACTGATCTCTCTCATTCAATGAAATTACACGCGCCTGCAACCATCAACCAGGGCTCTAGCCGGGCTCAGGCGGCGGATCAGTACACTAATTATACGCGCCTGATAACATCAACCAGGGCTGCAGCTGGGCCTCAAGCGGGGGAACACGCACCTGCTAACATCAAACAGGCCTGCATCTGGGCCTCAAGCGGGGGAACACGCAAATGAGCGTATCTGCGGGGACAATTACTGCAGCCTCTCCTACTTGCTGTCACTAAACTCTCTCATTAAAGGGATTTACCCGTGGCTGATAACTCTCTCATTCAGGGCATTACACGCGCCTGCTAACATCAACCAGGGCTGCAGCTGGGCCTTCTCCGTCCCTATTCTAATGAAACAAAAAATGTTGTCTACCGCGAGATTTTAAAATAAATTGCCCTTGCCAAATACACACATTACACACATTCTATTTCATACCCGGACAACGTCGGGACGGGCTGCTATATATATATATGCACTGGAAAACTAAACACCCACTTCCCTTACAAAGAAGTGGAAAGTTTGCATGTCTGCAGCATTTCTTATTATTCACCTTATTCATCTTCCGCTCAATCAACACATCATCCACACATACACACACCTACTTGCTGCCTTTCTTAGCTGGGGTTATCAATTATTCTTCTTTAATATAAATTCAAAGTGCAGGCCCTTTATTCAGCCTTCTTGATAACTACTACCCGTGAATGGCAGTGGGTAGTTTGCACACTTGCGTCCTTTCCTGCATCCTTTCTACAGCACACTGTGTGTACTTTGTGCACTAGCTTGCTTCCTTAGATGTGGTACTCGTTTCTCTTGCTCCCACTGCGGAATCCAACACCCTATCTGTGTAATGAGCTGGAAATCCAAAGATCCACTTCACTGACAAGGCAGTGGGTAGTTTGCGTGTCTCCAGCCTTTCTTGTTTTTCACCTTTTTCATCTTCCACTCAATCAACACATCATCCACACGTACACACAACTACTTGCTGCATTCCTTAGCTGTGATTATCAACTATTCTTCTATTTCATAATCCTATTCAAAGTGCAGGCCTTTATCGAGCCTTTTTATTGTAACAACTACCCCGGCCGAAGGCACTGTGAAATTTGCACAATTGCTCTCTTTCTTGGCTGGGGTTCTCAATTATTCTTCAATTTCCTATTCTGATTCAAACTCAAAGCCCTTTATCTAACCTTTTTGTTGTAACTACTGTTGCAGGGATTCTGCTCTTACACAGAAATGTGCATAAAGACTTAGGACCTCAGTGAATTGTGGTGTTTCAAAACCCACCTTAGTACCCAAACCCCCTAACAGACTAGCAATCAGTGACTCATTGGTTGTTCGTCCTATAGCAAAAACTTCAATGACTACTCAACTCAGAACATGCGACTTAGATTACCTCAAGTAAGGTGGATAACAAGAGCACTCTTTCATTATAGTCTTACACCATTCCAAAATAAGGAGTAAATAAAGACACGTGCAAGTTTGAAATGTTTATTTCTAACGCCGTAATCTCAAGCACAGTACCTTAGATAATACAAGCAAACATATTATCAGAAACAAGGTTGTCAGCATTGTTACTATTCCATAAAATACAAAGGGAGAAAGCATCTTATAATGCGAAAGGGAAACAGATTTAAAATATACCTAGATTTCACCCTCCCTACCTAGCACGTTAGAGGTTAGTTTATAACTACAGGTCTCATAGGATTACATGGGCGGACCCATACCTCTGGTACTCAGCAGTAGTGGATCAAATTGAGTTCTGCATAAACTGTCAGGATACAAATGTTCTCCAACTGTGTGTAATCATGCCTGCACAGTGCATTATTAAACGCGCCAGTATCAGAGGTGGCCACAGCTGCATATGTGTGATCATTCCGAATAACAGACACAGTGTACAAGATAACCTTGATGTTCCATGCTCTCACTATACACACTAAACTAGCAAGGCAGTCTACAAATGTAGCATAACAAATTATTCTCATGTGAAGCAAAATACTCAGCCTTCTTCAAACAATATCGCAAGTGCGTGTCGTGTGCAAAGCAGAGCAGGAAAGCAAAAATGGCGTTTAAGCTTCTAATAAACCCATGCTAACTTAACACAGTGTGAGTGCAAGGCTCAGCCCCACGACACCCTCCCTTGATCGAAGCATGTGATATAAACGTGGGCGAATTACGAACGCAGAGTCCAAGCCTGAAAAGCAGAGTCAAGTTCAAATTTGCGAAAAAAATGATTCCCTGTTTGATAGAAAGCAGTAACTAAATAATAAAGAATAGGTAGAAAAATCAAAGAGTCTTATTCCAACAGCATATAAGCACAGTATGTAGCAACAGCCTCCAAGAGGAAGTAATGGTTCTCATCTGAAAACATTTCAGCCATCCAATTCAATAGTGGGAATGAACATAGATGTTCCTCAACGACCGGAGCCTCTGTAACCATCGGAGGAAAACTCGGGTCATCTTCAATATAACTGCGTGCCATGAAGTCATGCGCCCTGCAAAAACATTCCAACGTCCCATTATTCCATGTATCTCTGCTAAGGCCATAATCTCGCTGCCAGAACAGAGCAAGTCATGAACCACTAAGGGGCTCATCGGCTGGTCATAATCCACAATGGGAGACACAGTACTGCAGAGACACAAATCCAGGCCCAGTCGAAATCGCAGCTCAGGCAATGGAAGACAGGTTGAACGCATGTGAAAAAGGAAAATCTAAATGATAATCCATAAGCTGCACTCAATGTAGCCAGAGGCAGCGCTCCGTAATAACTAAGCATTTGGTAACGGAGCAGAAACAGCCGAGAAATATTGTTGTGTGCTGCAGGATGTGCATCCATATTTAAGTAAACAAATTAATAGAAGCACACCGGCAACTAATGCTAGTATTAAGGGGAATTCACCAAAGACGCTGGAAAAAATCAAATGAAAAAATGCAGAGAAGACACCAAATATAGTTTGAAAAGAAGTCACAAGGCCACTGCTTATAACTTTAAAAAAGTAAGATATCCCCGTAGTCGAGGACGCATTAAAGATAGTCTGAATTAACTCCCCAAAATGCATGGGCACATCTGTATTTAATAAAGCATGCACTTCTGTGCGTGTGTTTGCTACATGAAGGACAAATGTTTCTCTAGCAGATGTAAGAGCAACCTCTTTTTGACACAATAGCGCTCTTGCGGCTCATTTGGTTGACTCTGCTTTCAAGGTCGGAATCGACGGCCAGATGGAAACATCCAGCTTCCCTTGCAGAGGAGTAAACACAATTTTTTTATAGCAAACCACACGCTCAGTTACCGTAATCATGTAAGCGATGCCTGCTAACATCGCACAACAATCTGCATTATTTCAAAGTAAATAACTCCTGTTTGCCAGTAAACTGAATGTTGGTATGATAGCAGGTGTCGGAGTGCATTTCAAAACTCAGGCCAAATTAGGCACATCTTGATTACAAGAGCCATGCAATTGTATGTGTCTACAATTTAAGGAGTGATCTGGTGCTATTGTTCAATCCTCGCCATTCAGATAAACTTCTTTTCCCTCCCTCAGGGCACCTATATGTAAATGGTAATAACCAGGATTCATGGAGATAAGCACTGCCTAAAGATCCATATCTGCCTATAGCATAGTATTTAATGCAAACCTCAAACTTTAACAGGCTAAAAGGTAACGTTATGATACCGTGGATAAGCCACACAGCTGAATCGGATCTCCAATGAGTGACCACTTGTAACCATTCTCATAGCGCTCCCTGTGCTCTGATTTGACAGTGAGAGAGTGATTGCACCATAGTTTGTACTGCTAATCATTCTCAGCATACGCTACGAATACGCTTTCACGTTACGCGTCACATCAAAGCTTCCGTGTGACGTCATGTACGGCGCCCCGTACGCGAAAGACGCAAATGTTTTTAATTGTTTAAAAACATATATTTATGTATTTATGAACATACTAACAGAATACATTATGCAGGGTACTTATGAAAATAGTTTTTTTAAACTTTGAACAATCGTATATTATTTTAAAAGCAATTACACAAATCACGGTGGAACATCATGTGTACTGGCATCGTAAGAGCACCGTAAGCACAGCGTAAGCCTACGCAAAGCCATGTGACTTTAAAAGAAGAGATTTGATTGGTTCATAACGCTTCTTATTCCAACTGTTGAAAGTTCCATCCATTTTTAATCATTCTACTTTGACTTTCTAAGAAGAAGCATCTCTTCTGAGAATCTTGTCAAATAGAAGGAAGATTACCATAATAACGGCAATGGACTCATCTTCCAGCCATTCTTCAGAGGAATATTTCATTCCTGAAGAACCTCCAAAGAAGAGGAAAGAAGCTCTAATTTAGCAGTTCTTACTTTTCCAGAAGGGCAAAAAAAGGTTAATAGTAAACTGTAAAATTTGCCTAACAACTCTTTCAAGGGGTGATCCATCTAAACAATACTCCTTTGGCACAGCAAATATGGAGCGACAGGTTAAGAACTTGCACCCCAACAACTTTGCTCGAGGTGCAACACGGAGGTTGCAGGACAACCCACCTGCTGCTGCACCAAGCACATCAACTGCTGCTCTAGCATTTTCAGCAAGCAGTCCACACCCACAAATTGACCCTGATTTTGCTAAAGTTAAAATTCCATGCATTTATTGCAATAAACGTTTGTGTTATGAGGAACCGTCTATTGACCTGATAAAACGCAGGAAGCAGGAGCATCGCTGTCCTCGGCATTCGTTTTTTGTTTTTTCATTCTTTTGTTACTGTTGGACACTTTTTGAGTTCCAGTTCCATTTTTTTGGTTTTAAAAAAGAACTTGTTGACAAAACACAAAAAAAATAGAAAACTAAAAACAAAAAAAAACAGATTTATAACGATCTGCTCCTAATATCCACACGGACACGGAATTAAGAATGTGAGGATTTAATGTCCCGAGCGGCGGAAACGCTACTTGCCCATTACTAGACTCGCGGCAACTTCCGTGGCCGCCTACGTTCCCAGAATGCACTGGTAAACTATAGCGCATTGCCACACGCATGTTTAAGGAGCTGCAAAGGGACCCCATCCCCCGGGACTCCTAAAATAACATTTGGGACCACGTGGGGAACCCAAATACCCCCACGGTCCCAGCCTGCTCCCCGCGTCGTTCGAGAGCCTGCATTGCTTTGTCAGAGAGAGCGGTTTATATGCTCCGCTCTCTAACAAAAAGCAATCTGCTTTCCTACTTAAAAAAGACAGCATATTAACTTGCTCTCTCTTTCAAATAGGAAAGCGGTTTGCTGTGCTAAAGTGGAAGCCGCGACGCTCCCGCCGTACCATAGCAAACAGCAGTGTTCTGGGGGTAGGCACCCCGGGACACTGCAGGAGCCGGCCCTGGGAGGTGTCGGACACCAGGGCCATCAAGAGCTCCAGGAGGGAGGCTGCCCGACCCCCTCCCAAAATTAAAAAAGCCCCGAGAGGTGATGGTCCCCGGAGTTCGGGGGTCCGTGCCGTCACGGACCCCTCTATTTTAAATATTACTGCCCCAGAAAGGTGGCGGTCCCCGGGGTGTGTGGGGGGCCGTGAGCCCACCCGCATACTTCAAAATAAAACCCCAGGGGATGACGTTCCCCGGGGTACCTTACAAGCCCCCCATTATAGAAAAAAATTGCCCCAGGGATTTGGCCCCCCCGGGAGCTAGTTACTAATTTTACTACTTTTTTTCCTTTTCCACCGCGTACGAGTACCATACGCGTACCCCGTGTTTTTTTTTATTTCTAGGTCCTAAGGATCCATGTGGGACCCCCTGAGCTGGCCTAGAGGGTCAACATGTTTCTACCCTGCCCCCTTTCCTTATTTTTCAACTATCTTTTACAGTTTTCTTGTGACTTGGTGCTACCGAGGCACAAGATGGCTGCCAACACTTCCTGGTTTGGAGTGTTGACAGAGAGTTGACATCCAATCAGCATGCAGCTCGTGCTTGTAATTGTACGGATTTCCGTACGCGTGCCGTACTTTGTCTCTAGATATCACTATGATTTTCTCAGGAACTACTGAACGGATTTACACCATTTAACAAAACGCACAATCTGCGAACCGAACTCTACCTCTCTGCCAAATTTCGTGTAATTCCGTTCAGCCATTCGGGCTGTAGCCCTGGCTAAAGGTCCCTATGGAAAATTGCATGGGGAAAACACGTTTTGGGACCCCACTTTTTTCTCGGTCCCCACTTGACGAATAACCCGCAAACTTTCAGGGAACGAGTGGAACGAAGCAGGCCATTTTCTTGGAGAAATTTGCGAAGATTCGTTCACCAGCGCCAAAGTTATTCCAAATAGAATGTTGTGTATTTCCTATGTAAAGTAGGTCCTAATTATAACTACTTACTGGCGACTGCCAGTAGGTAATATATATATATATATATATATATATATATATATATATATATATATATATATATATATATATATATATATATATATATATATATATATATATATATATATATATATATAATATATATATACAATATACTATCCTTAATATCCCTTTGTTGAAATAAGACGCTAACACCGTGGGAATCAGTTATCAAAGAAGAGTTGCTTTATTCCAGAACGAAGTGGCTTGACGCGTTTCGGCGGCAAACCCGCCTTGTTCACAACATCTTAACACTTAGTGCGGTGTGCAATATATACAAAGTTTTGAGAGCTTGTTCGTGTCATGGGTTGGTTGCCATGGTGAGACCCCTCCCCTTGACAGTCGTGGAAAAGGTATGTCTTGTACAACATGCGATGTGTCATGTTACATTAAGTCTTTCTTCCAATTTAGAACTAATGTTCACCCGAAATGTAAAACATATGTATGCAATTCACGGTACAATTACAATCATTGTAAGGAAGATCTCAAAACAATAGAAAGTACAAGAATGGTGTTTTTGTGTCCGTGCAATTCTATTCATTGCAGGTCTGACTTTCCGCATTTGGGGAGGCGTAAATCATGGAAATAGTGGTGTGTTTACATACAAAGTGTGTACGATGGTGTGCAATTCAGACAGTAATAAACAGTGATTGTGATTACTAAAGCAGTACTAGACTATAATATACATCTTATACGACAATAATGGATCAACCCCACAGGATGGAATTAAATAACAGTGGTTCATGGATACAGCCCCAGTGGGCTTTGGTAATCCTACAAATGCCTTATGGACAGACGGGTAACTGTTGCTGCCCCAGTGGGTCTGTGTGACTGTGGGAACATTTGTAATTGGATTACCGTTATCTGGTATTGTGTCGTACGTGAATAATATTTACATATATATCCACCACTCTGCTTTCACGTCAAGAAAGGATTGTCCAGGCCTCAATTTAGTCGAAAGCGTGTTTATTTAGGACAGCTTCGCTCGACGCGTTTCGAAGGTCAAGCCTTCTTTATCACGAGTACGAGACGGCTGTTTACAATGATTTAAATAAAGGTCACATGGTATTCACGTCATACCTGTAGACATTAACAACAGACTAGCTGAAGTCTTCATCTAGCTAAGTCATGGTGTCACAAATTCAACAGCACATAATGCAAACATCAATTAATTCATGAATGTCAAAAATAACTTAAGCGCTACAGTGATTGCATAATTCATCAAGGTGAATTCAAAATGAAACTCAACAACATAATCAAACTGGCAGTAATGGAAAATACATTTGTCATTTTGTGTGTCTGCCAGGGAGGGAACAATAAAGCATCACATTTCATGGTTGAGTGCAAAATGCAAAACAGCCAATTCTTCCGCACTTGCATCTAAACATAAAGCTGTAAATATCGCCCAAGTGGGCAAGCTTACAACAATTGAAAATGGGCCTCAAAAAGCCTAAAAAAATTCAAAAGAATATATAATAAAGGAACTCAAATTGCTATTAGATGCAACTATTGGTCAAATGAAGAATGGGAAATAGCCAAAGTGGGCAACCAGTACTGTTAAGCAGAGTCCTGCCCCAGTGGGCATAAATCGACAGCATCACCCAAAGCCAAAGCTTAATCTGTCACCACAGGCAGTGCTGAGCTTCCTCACACTCAAGTTCAACTGTCATACGTGCTTTCAATGTGCTGTTTCCGTGGTCATGTAAATAAACTCTCCTATTGAGACTTCCCAGAGATCTGTAAACATAAGAGAATGATAAAAACCAATGAGCATGTGACTTGAAACATGTAAAACAGCATCTCACATACAATATTAAAAAACAATCATGAGAACGGATACAGTTACAAATAGAATTGTCTAACCTAGATACACAGCAAGTTCTTCATCGAGGTTGTGGCCTTCATGTTGCATGGTTCTGTACTTAATAATGAGTTTGGATTCTAGAATCCTCAGTTCCTGAATTCTGTCACCCCCTCTTTCCCTGACAGGGACAATTTCCAGAACACAGAACGAGAGTAGAAAGGCATTACTCTTGTGATGTGTAGCAAAGTGTCTCTCTATGTGGTATTGCTTATCCCCTTTGGTGATGGCCTGCATATGTTCCAATACCCTCTTCTTAGCTTGGTTTATTGTACTGCCAATGTAGTAGAGTTGGCAGGGGCATTTGAGGACATAAACTGCATAATCGGTGGGACAAAGTGACATGGTTCAAGATTTTAAAATTGTTACACTCACTAGACAGTTTTACTTCTTTAAGATTCTTACTATTGCGGCAGGTTTTGCATCTACCGCACACGTAGAACGCTCTTACTGGAATTTTCTTATTGATGCCTGGCACAAGTGTAGTGCATAGCATATCCTTAAAGAATCTGGGTCTCCGATATGTTATTTGGGGGTACTCACTAATTCCCTTTACGAGATCTTTATCGAGTTTTAGCACACTCCAAAACTTCCCCATGGCTTGTTTCACTTTACCTGATTGCTGATGGAATTCAGTGATAAATCTACTGGTCACTGGTTCAGAAAGATTAGTGTTCCTATCTTTACTTGTGATCAGGCTACCTCTCTCTTTCGCATTAACTGTTTTGACAGCTTTGGAAATGCATTTGTTGGTATATCCTCTTTGTTTGAAGTGCTCTGTCATGACAAGCACTTCTTTCATGTAGTCCTCATCTCTAGAGCAGTTGAGTTTAGCACGCAAGAATTCACCTATTGGTATGGAGTTGATGAGGTTGTTTGGATGGCAGCTTTGGGCGTGCAAAAGGCTATTGCCCGCAGTCTCTTTTCTAAATAGGATGGTTGTAAGAATCTTACCTTCAACTTTGGCTTTAAGGTCAAGAAAGTCAACTACCACATTGCTGGTGTAACTGGTGAAGGAGAGATTAAAAGTGTTAGTGTTGTGTGTTTGTACAAATTCTGCAGCCTCATCGTTGGTTCCGTCCCATATGACAAAAATATTGTCAACATAGCGGAGCCATTTGATTACCTTTGTCTGATAGAGGGGGGATTGCTGGACAACCTGCTCCTTCCACCAGCCCAGGTAAAGACCCGCGAAGCTGGGGGTGAAGCAGGTGCCCATTGCAGTCCCAAGGAGTTGATTGTAGACATTTCCATTGAATATAAAATAATTCTGAGTTAGGCACAGTAATGCCATGTCCGGTAACATTTCAGTGTGGAACAAATATGAAATGGACCTAGTTTTGAGAAAGTCTCTGCACGCCTCTATCCCTAGTTGGTGGGGGATGCACGTGTAAAGACTATTTACATCTAAAGTCATGAGTACCCACCCTGGGTTCCAACCTATAGCATCTATTCTACGGAGGTAATCACCTGAGTCTTTAAGGTACGAGGGTAATTCCTGCACCAATGGTGGCAGGAAGGAATCCACGTATCTTGATGTGTTCTCCCAGCAACTGACCCTGGAGGACACGATAGGTCTCCCTGGAGGTTGGGTAATGCTTTTGTGCATCTTAGGTAAAAGATACAGCGCTGGTATTTTGGGATGCCTGCATTTAAGGAAATTAAACTCATCAGATGCAATTAGCCCCCTTTCCCTCTACTCAGCGAGTTGCTCTTGGTATTTATTAGTGCTTGTATTGTAAGTCAATCTGTTGCTCTTTTCGTACTTGCTGATATCATACAATTGTGAGAGGCCTTCGTTAATATACATCTCACAAGGTAGAACAACAATGTTCTCCCCTTTGTCTGACTTCTTAATAACGATGCTTTTATCGTTACTCAGGGTTTTGATTGTCTCGAATTGCGTATCTTTCAGGTTGGCTCTAACATATTTCATTGTTTTGGACATTTTGTCGAATTCCTTTATCATACCCTTTCCAAAGATGTCAAGGGCTTCATTCACAATTTGGGGGAGAAAGACAGATTAGGGTCTAAAACTACTGTTAGATTTAAGATCAAATCTGATGTCTTCATTAATAAGATTTAAAATTGAATTGTCAATGATGTTAGAGTTGCCGCCTAAGTCATTGCCGCCTAAGTCATATATATACATATTAGCCCTGGGCAGTAAATTCTGTTCCGCTCACGGAATTTGCAGAATTTGGGTAATTTCGCGTTCTGTGGAGAACGCAGATTTGCCAAAAATTCGCTGAATTTTTTGCTTGTTCACACTTTCAAAATGTGTGTTTCCTCCACTGCTGCCACGTGTTGCCGCTGATCCTCCGCCCTAAGTATTTTGTAGCTTGTGCTGAGCCGTTCTGCTGTGCCCCTTGCATTCGTTGTCCTGCCTGTATCCTCATCTATTGTTGCTCTGCCCGTGATCGTTTTTTTCCGCTTGTTTCACCCGCTGCCTGCCGCTGCTCCCTGGTGGCCCCGCCCCTTTTGCCTTATGTTCCCGCTTCCCTGATGCCCATTTGCCACCCCGCTCCAGCCTCCCAGTTGCTCCTCCCTCCCACTTCACCATATATGGAGGAGACTGCGCGGAAGCACGCCGACTGCGCGCCGAAGGCTCGCCAAAGGCAAGCCCATATACCCCCGTCCACTCCTGGACCGCACCCTGTGCCAGAAACCCTGGCCTCCACCGGACCCAGAGGACTCGACTGAGATACGACTCCGCGGCCCTCCACGCACTCAACACTGGACGACCCCCCGCCTGCTACCGAGCCACCCCAAAGCGCACCCACGGACCTTTCACATGTCAAGCCTGCAAATTCACCTGCCTCCGAACCCACCCCCCACCCTCCAAGCACCACAACAACAACCACCTCAAGTGCATCCTACTCATCACTCGCTCCGTCCACAAGCACGCCGTCGAACTGTGGTACCTCATCAACACAACAGCAGCATACGTCGCCTTCCTCACGGAAACCTGAATGAACACCTCCTCGGCCCCCGACATCGCCATAGCCATCCCGGACGGATACAAAATTACCCGGAAGGACCGCGTCAACCAAACTGGAGGAGGAATCTCCATCGTCCACAGGAACACTTTCGACATCACGACCGTCACCGAAGACACACTCTCCGCCGCAGAACACCTACACTTCCAGATTCACACCGACCCCAAGACCACCCTTAGAGGAATGCTCATCTACAGACCCCTGGGACCACGCACACAATTCAGCGAAACCATCGCCGACTTCATCAGGCCGCACACCCTAGCCTCACCGGAATACATCCTCCTAGGGGACCTGAACTTCCACCTGGAGAAAAACAGCGACAACAACACCACCACCCTGCTCGACAACCTCGCCAACCTAGGACTCAAGCAACTAGTAAACACCCCCACCCACCTCGCCGGCCACACACTCAACCCCATCTTCTCCGCCAGCAACCACGTCTCCTTCAGCCACACCACCGGACTACACTGGACCGACCACAGATGTATCCACTTCACCTTCAAAAAGAACACATCCCACCACCACACGCGACAGATCCCCCGCAGACACAGGAGCAAAATCACCACAGACCAACTCCTCTCATCGCTGAGCCAGAACCCACCGGCCAACACCACTGACACCAACAATGCAGCCCGCAACCTCGCACAGTGGATCACCAACTGCGCCGATGACCTCGCACCACTGAAGAACCCCCCAGGCCTGACTGGCAACAGGAAAACCCCATGGTTCACAGACGCCCTCAAACAATCCAAGAAATCCTGCCGAACCCTTGAAAAAACCTCGCGCCACGAACGAACTACAAAAAACATGACAGCCCTCAAGAACGCCACCCGTGAACCCCACCAACTGATCAGCAACACCAAACGGACATCATTCAAAGAGCGACTAGACAACAACACCCACAACAGCAAGGAACTCTTCAACATCATCAAAGAGCTCTCCAACCCCAGCTCCACCAACAACGACATCACACTGGCCCAAGAACTCTGCAACTCCCTTGCAACGTTCTTCCACCGCAAGATCGCACATATACACGACAGCTTTGGACCCCAGAAACCTCCAGTCACCGAACCAGCGGCCCCCACCTCCACCCTCAGTGCCTGGACCCCCATCAGCACTGAAGACACCACCAACGTCATGAACTCCATCCACTCCTGCTCCCCCTCTGATCCATGCCCTCGTCATATATTCAACAAAGCCGACACAACACCATCATCACACCCCATCTCCGGGACATCATAAACTTCTCTTTCACGTCAGCCGCCTTCCCCGAGAGCTGGAAGCATGCAGAAATCAATGCCCTCCTGAAGAAACCCATAGCAGACCCCAAAGACCTAAAGAACTTCCGTCCCATCTCTCTTCTTCCCTTCCCGGCCAAAGTCATCGAGAAGACCGTAAATAAACAGCTGACTGCTTTCCTCGAGGCAAACTACTCACTCGACCCGTCCCAGTCCAGATTTCGAGCCAACCACAGCACCGAGACTGCCCTCATCGCAGCCACCGACGACATCAGGACCCTGATGGACAACGGAGAAACAGCCACCCTCATCCTCCTGGACCTCTCGACAGACTTCGATACCGTATGCCATCCCACCCTAATAACCCGCCTCTTCAACACTGGGATCCAAGGAAATGCCCTGGACTGGATCACCTCGTTCCTCTCCAACATAACCCAGAGAGTCCGCCTCCCTCCCTTCCGCTCAGAGGCCACAAAGATCATCTGTGACGTACCCCAGGGCTCCTCGCTCAGCCCAACCCTCTTCAACATCTACATGAGGCCCCTTGCCGCCATCGCACGCAAACACAACATCAACATCATCTCCTACACCGACGACACCCAGCTGATACTCTCCCTCACCAAAGACCCAGCCACCGCCAAAACGAACCTCCAGGAAGATATGAAAGACGTCACAGAATGGATGAAACTCAGTCGCCTGAAGTTGAACTCAGACAAGACGGAGGTCCTCATCCTCGGACAATCCCCTTCTGCCTGGGATGACTCCTGGTGGCCCACAGCGCTGGGCTCCGCGCCAACACCCGCGGACCACGCACGCAACCCGGGATTCATCCTGGACACATCCCTCACGATGACCAAGCAAGTCAACGCCGTCTCGTCCTCCTGCTTTAACACCCTATGCATGCTCCGAAAAATCTTCAGGTGGATTCCCACCGAAACCAGAAAGACCGTCACCCAGGCCCTCGTCACCAGCTGACTGGACTACGGAAACGACCTATACGCAGGAACCACCACCAAACTTCAGAATCGACTACAGCGCATACAAAACGCCTCCGCATGACTTATCCTCAAAATTCCTCGCCACAGTCACATATCCGCCCACCTGAGAAACCTGCACTGGCTCCCCATCAACAAGAGGATCACGTTCAGGCTCCTCACCCACGCACACAAAGCACTCCACGACATAAGCCCCGAATACCTCAACAACTGCCTCTCATTCTACACTCCCACCCGCCAACTCCGCTCCGCCAGCCTCGCCCTCGCCACAATCCCACGGATTCGTAGAACCACCACCGGAGGAAGATCGTTCTCCTACCTAGCAGCAAAAACATGAAACTCCCTCCCCTCACACCTACGAACGACCGAGGACCATCTCACCTTCAGGAAACACCTCAAGACCTGGCTCTTACCCCCCCTTCAGCGCCTTGAGACCCTCAGGGGTGAGTAGCGCGCTCTATAAATGTTCTTGATTGATTGATTGATTGATATTTCCCCCCCGAGCATGCAAACAGCGTTCACGAACAGGAAAAAAGCATCCCAAATAGGCGGAACAAGCTATTCCACATGTTTGCAGAACTTTTGCATGCTCGCAGAGATTATTTACAGTTTTGCAGAGCTTTGCGCAGCACGACTACGCAAATTCCGCCCATCCCTAATATATATATATTCATGCTGCTGTTCATGGAAGAATAAAACACTGCATTTTCACTTTATTCATCGAATGGTCTGTACCTGATTTTGCACGATCTGCATGTCTTCAGGATTGTGGTTTATATATATATATATATATATATCTATATATATAAATAGATATATTACCTACTGGCGGTCGCCAGTAGGTATATATAGTTAGGATTTTTTCTCTATGGGATTTTTGAAAATTCTATGTCTAAGAACTTTGGCGTTTGTGGACGGAATTGGCTGAAATTTTCTGGAAAATGGAACAATTTGTTTCTGAGCAGCCCCTAAAAATTTGGGGGGGGTTCGTCAAGGGGGGGCCGAGAAAAAAGGGAGTCCCAAAACGCGTTTTTCCCATGTTAATTTCCATAGGGCGGTTGGCCTCACTTTTAGCCCGAACGGCTCAATGGATTTGCACGAAACTTGGCAAAATTGTAGGGACTGGTAGCCCGATGTGCCTTTGCTAGGTCTCAATATATGTGCTCCAGTGGATTTTGAGAAATTAACGTTCAAAAAAAGATATATATCTGTAACAGCGCTCCAGGCAGCGCTCCGCTTTGCGTACTTTTCGCGTTACGGAGCTTTGCGAAGCGAAGCTGATTGGTTCTCCGGCGTCTGTAAACATTCCAAACAGTCCGTAGCGGCCGCCATCTTGTCTCTCTGTAGGATCGAGAGACAAGAGGAGGCCAAAGCGAAGGGGCAAATGACCATAAGGGGGCATAGTAGATCCTCCCTGACCCCCTAGGTTTGATGTGGAGGTTTTAAAAGGGCCCCGCGGGGCAAAAAAAAATAAAAAAATAAAAATCGAACGGCTGAATGGATTTGCATGAAACTTGGCAAAATTGTAGGGACCGGTAGCCCGATGTGCCTTTGCTGGGTCTCAATATATGTGCTGCAGTGGATTTTGAGAAATTAACGTTCAAAAAAGATATATATCTGTGACAGCGTCCCGGGTAGCGCTCCGATTCGCGTACTTTTCGCGTTACGGAGCTTTGCGAAGCGAAGCTGATTGGCTCTCCGGTGTCTGTAAACATTCCAAACAGTACGGAGCGGCCGCCATCTTGTCTCTCGGTAGGATCGAGAGACAAGAGGAGGCCAAAGCGAAGGGGCAAATGACCATAAGGGGGCATAGTAGATCCTCCCTGACCCCCTAGGTTTGATGTGGAGGATTTAAAAGTGCTCCGCGGGGCAAAAAAAAAAACTTTTAACTTATTGTATGTTTATAGACTTTTTTTTTCTTTTTTTTCTGCTGAGTGACGTCTCGGCCTATGTCCACGGGATGCAGTCCCTACCATCTCGGCGTTTAAGCCCAGGGGGACCGGTAGTGTGGGAGAGATAACGTCTGTTAACGTTCAATTCGAAGGAAATCAGGAAGTGTTGATAAACATTGTCTGCGCCATTTTGCCTTTTTTCAAATGCCACACTTTTGTCGTGCACGGCAGCCATTTTAGATGCCTTGACCAGACCCACTCTCTGCACGCTGTCGATCCTTAGCATGGCTCCCCACCCTCACAAGCATCTCCCTCAGGCACTGGTCACCCCCGCTCTCTGTCTTATGCACGGGCAATAAACCTCCCCCCATCTGCGCTGCTCTTCCCTGAGAATCACACCCTGTGCCCGCCCGACACCTCCCTTTCGCCCTATTCACTACCGCACCCTCTGACACTCCTCTTCCTCTGTGTCCGATTGTCCAGGCCGGTCCCAGGCTATCAGGTAGCCCTGCAGATGTAGTTTATGGCCCCATCTGTAAAGAATCACCCCTCTTCAAAGGAGTTACAGTAGATCAAGGCCCCCACCCGATGAGATCCGTCACACCACACACGTTCCTACTATCTGAAAACCATCCTGTATTGTGATTGGGGAGGGGACCGAGCCTGAAGCGGAAGATTCCAGGGATGCCTCTTTGTACATCAAAGTTTTTACAATTATGTGTCACATTAAAAATATATAGCACTCCAACAAAGTAGTAGGATTATAAAACTTTAATAACTTATAAATATATACAACGCAACAAAAACAGTAAAAAGATTTAAACATTTTTAGGAAAAAAGAAGCAACAATGGTCAGTAGCTGTGTTTTGTGCGAATAGTTCCAAGGCAGCACAACGTGCTGAGTTCTGGATGGCACCCAGGTGATGTTGCCTGGGTGCCGCACTGGTTTTGGGTATCCTACAATGCTGCTCCGAATCATGGCGTGGGGCGTCCTGGGGGGTGGCTCGTCAGTAGCGGTCTGTTGTGCGAATAGTCCCAAGGCAGCAGAACGCGCTGAGATGTGGATGGCACCCAGGTGATGTCAAGTAAGTTGCCGCACTCGTTTTGGTATCCTACAATGCTGCTCCGATTCCGCCCGCTTTTGGTACACTGTGCCAAAATCCGCCATTCAGCTGAGTTGCGCCCACTCTTGCGGTGCAGCAATAGGCTGCTGCCACAGGACTCTCAAAATGGCGGCAGGCTCTTTCCTTTTTGGGCACGGCATGGGGCGCCCCGGGGGGGGGGCGAGGCGGCGTGAACAGGCCTCCCCAGGTGGAGGCTCATCTGCTGTAGTGGGGCGCCCCTTTACCGTTTCAGTTGCCATTCCGCCCGCTTTTGGTACACTGTGCCAAAATCCGCCATTCAGCTGAGTTGCTCCCACTCTTGCGGTGCAGCGATAGGCGGCTGCCACAGGACTCTCAAAATGGCGGCAGGCTCTTTCCTTTTTGGGCCTGGTCCACTGAAATGGCCCTGGGACACCTTGGAAATCGGACGCTTGTCTGCTAGGTCTTGGACCCCATTCTCGAAAGCGTCCCCTCAGCCTTGAGGATTCTACAAAAGTCTTGGGGGCCCCCGACTCCTGCAGGCTTCCGGTGGGGAGCGGCTGCCATGATTGCTCGCGGAATGACCACGACGGAGCCACGAGATGGTGGTGCTTTCATGCTGACGCCAGCTCCAGTCTGAAACATCCAGAAACAAGGTGGGGCTTTCATCGTTTGGGAAAAAAAAAAGTTTTCATCCAATGAAAAGTGTTATTTTTAGGTCATATGATCAAGCCTTCCATCATTAGGAAACCAAAAGTAAAATGAACCAATGAAAAGTTTTATAAACAAGTCACATGACCTGTTATGCGGCATAGGGTATAAAAAGCATAGAAAATCCATTGGCACGTGAGGCGGCGTCAGTAGCGGACCGATGTGCGAATAGGCCGAAGGCAGCACAACGCGCCAAGATCCGGATGGCACCGAGGTGGTGTCCACCAAGTTGCCGCACTGGTGTGGCCATCCTACAATGCTGCGCCAAAAGTCGGCGTGGGGTGCCCCGTTGGCCTGTGAGGCGGCGTCAGTAGCGGACCGATGTGCGAATAGGCCGAAGGCAGCAGAACGCGCCAAGATCCGGATGGCACCAAGGTGGTGTCCAGCATGTTGCCGCACTGGTGTGGCCATCCTACAATGCTGCGCCGAAAGTCGGCGTGGGGCGCCCCGTTGGCCTGTGAGTTCGCATCAGTAGCGGACCGATGTGCGAATAGGCCGAAGGCAGCACAACGCGCCAAGATCCGGATGGCACCGAGGTGGGGTCCAGCAAGTTGCGGCACTGGTGTGGCCATCCTACAATGCTGCGCCCAAAGTCGGCGTGGGGTGCCCCGTTGGCCTGTGAGGCGGCGTCAGTAGCGGACCGATGTGCGAATAGGCCGAAGGCAGCAGAACGCGCCAAGATCCGGATGGCACCGAGGTGGTGTCCAGCAAGTTGCCGCACTGGTGTGGCCATCCTACAATGCTGCGCCGAAAGTCGGCGTGGGGCGCCCCGTTGGCCTGTGAGGTGGCGTCAGTAGCGGACCGATGTGCGAATAGGGCCAAAGGCAGCGCAACGCGCCAAGATCCGGATGGCACCGAGGTGGGGTCCAGCAAGTTGCCGCACTGGTGTGGCCATCCTACAATGCTGCGCCGAAAGTCGGCGTGGGGCGCTCCGTTGGCCTGTGAGTTCGCGTCAGTCAGTGGGGGTTGTTTGAGGATCTGACTGCATTGGAAAGCAATGTGATGCTGTGCGTCGCCCCCAAGATGAAGGTTCCTCGGCTGCAGTGGGGCGCCCCTTGGTGTTTCACTCGCTATGCAGCTGAGTTGCGTGCGCACTTGCGGCGAATAGGCCGAAGGCAGCACAGCAATATTTTCGGAATGGAAGACACCACAAGGCGCTGAGATTCGGTTGGCACCGAGGTGGTGTCTAGCAAGTTGCCGCACTGGTGTGGCCATCCTACAATGCTGCTCCGAATAACGGCGTGGGGTGCCCGAAGGGGGGGGGGAGGCGGCGTGAACGGGCCTCCCCAGGTGGAGTCTCGTCTGCTGTAGTGGGGCGCCCCTTTACCGTTTAAGTTGCCATTCAGCTGAGTTTCGGCTGCTCTTGATGCTACAGCGACAGGCGGCTGCAACAGGACTCTCAAAATGGCGGCCTGTTCTTTGGATTTGGGCCTGGTCCACTAAAATGGCCCTGGGACACCTTAGAACTCGGACGCGCACATTTTTTTTCCTTTCCTCTACATGCAAAAAAGGTAAATGCCTGGTACGTTACCTGCCTCATCTGCCACGATGTACTCTCCAGAGGAACCGAAAAAAAATATAGTTATGGTAACTATACCATGCATCGTCATATGGAGAGGTGGCACCGATTAATTATAGTGCTGCACAAAAGAGAGATTTGGAGGAGAACCCCCGACCTGCCAGTACATTCACCAAAGAAGTGGCACTGACAGCATCAGAGGCCTGGGAAACGGTCCCAAATATTTAGAAGAACTTTGGAAAGATTAAAATGACATGTTTAGATTGTGGCAAATTAATTTCATGTGGACAGATGAGTGTTACTCTAATAAATACAGCATATGAACATCATCATAGTCGATGGTTGGTGGAGACATTTTGACTATATCCTGGACCTGCCCGTCCTCGCCCAAAATGGCGCCGGAATAAATGGGACTCGTAACTCCTTGTTGTGTACTGGTTGCAGAACCTTGATATCACGAGATACGTATGCAGTTTTGAAGCACATGGCGGGCGGGGACGAGAATTGATTGAATATTTCGACATCCCTATTGATATTAAGTTCTGATGTGTTATTGATTACTGTACTATTGAAAGTTCGAATTAACGTCACCCATGGTACTTGCCCGCAAATGTATATCTAGATAATTTTATTGTAACTGGCCCTGTCGTATTTTAATTATAAAATGTACGTCCACCGATTCCGCAACTGTTAGACACCTTAGTTCTTGCAGCCTAATGGCCCGCCCGTTACGTTCCTCTACAGTGTAAATGTCTACTCATCATATACGATTACAGTTTGCTCCGTGGCCGGCCCACGTGGTTATAGGCCCGTATTTGTATACTGACATTTTCACAATAAAGGTTTTTAAAAGAAAACATGGTAGTAGTATTTACATTGGTAAAGTTTTTAATAATAGTCACTGTTTTAGAATCAGTAAAAGGCAAGTGAAATAAAGCAGTCCAATTACATGAAGGGTAAAAGGTATAATACGCAGGAACGCAGTAAAGATAAATGGTCAAGGGCTGTTGTGTTTTCTACTCCTGCAACATAAAGTGATCGATGAGAATCTGATATTCAGGCGTATCGGCAACTAAGACAGCAGGCCGAGCCTCTTTTGCTCAACGGCTCCGTCATGGGACGAAGAAACGCCCATTTTCTCGAAAAAGGAATATATTTTACTTGCAGGACAGTTGTAAATTTTCCGGGAAAGTACATTAGCCTGGAACATTATAACATATGTTTAAGAAAAAATAATGTTCGAAAGTAATAAAAAGCGTAATTTTTAGGTCATATGACCAAGCCTTTCATCATTAGAATAAGAAAAGTAAAATGAACCAGTGAAAAGTTTTATTAACAAGTCACATGACCTGTTATGCTTACGTTACGCGCTGCGCGCCGCGCCCCGGATCGCTTCCGGGAAGCTGCGCTTCGCGCACCGGAGCACTTCCGGATGCGCTAAAGCGGCGCGTCATATGACGCATTACGCGACAACGCAGGTCCAGAATATAGTCAAAATGTCTCCACCAACCAGCGGTTGGAACACAACCCCTTTCAGCAGGCTAAATAGTTCTGTTAAATGACAACAGAAGGGACAGGCAACAAGAACCATCAGTCAAAGAGGGGAGGGCAAGTTCTTCTCTACCGGGTCACGTTGGGGCGCTACCGGAACTGATCGGATTGGTAGTCTACAGTGTTTCTGGATGTTTCAGACTGAAGCTGGCGTCAGCATGAGAGCACCACCATCTCGTAGCTCCGTCGTGGCCATTCCACGAGCAATCATGGCAGCCGCTCCCCACCAGAAGCCTGCGGGAGTCGGGGGCCCCCAAGACTTTTGTAGAATCTTCAAGGCTGAGGGGACGCTTTCGAGAATGGAGCCCAAGCTCTAGCAGACAAGCGTCCGAGTTCCAAGGTGTCGCAGGGCCATTTTAGTGGACCACGCCCAAATCTGAAGAGCCGGCCGCCATTTTGAGAGTCCTGTGGCAGCCGCCTATCGCTGCACCGCAAGAGCGGGAGCAACTCAAGTACATGGTGAGCGAGACGCTGTAGTCGAAAGAGCGGGCGGTAAACAGCTGAATAGCGGAAGAGGCACAGTGTAGCAAAAGCGGGCGGAATGGCAACTGAAACGGTAAAGGGGCGCCCCACTACAGCGTGTCTTTAGGTGAAACGGATTGTGGGACAAGGTCAAGAATGGAAGAGTCACCAAAAGGCAAAGAATTCCGCTGGACCCCGGGAGCCGGCCACCTATGTCGGGGGCGATCTCAGGCCACACCAGGGCAACACGACTTGGGGAGGGGCCGGAGCCAAGCGCCCCCTCCGAGTACGCGCCATCACACCGTCCCTCGGGGGCCTCCGTCAAGCGGTTCAGGGTGGCACCGCATCACATTGTTTTCAAATGCAGTCTCGTCCTCAAACAGCCCCCACTTACATTGAGAATAGTGAAGCTGTAGCAAGTGCAAATAGGCTTCAGACAGTGTTACAAGCACTCCTCAAAACTTTGAACTATCAGAGTGCATGAGTTTCATGCTCGATCGATTGAGCTTGCCGGATCGGGCAACAAAAAGTATAAAATAGTTATGTAAATAGTTATTTAATAAAATGTTTTACCCTGTTACTTTGCTGGTGTGTTGTATATATTTGTAATATTTGCATAGAGTTTATCGTTATTTTGGGCGGGGTAGGTGGCGGAGCCGAGCTGTCTTGCAGCCATCATGGTGTGGAGTTCAGTTCATCTCACTAGTTTCGTATTTCTCATGAGGGGTTGTTCCTAATGTTTCTATTTTAGCGAGGTCAAAAAGAGATCCCATTAGTGGCCTACTGATTTTGCTCGATTCCTTTTGTTTTTTTACACGATTTTTCGCTATCTGCAAACACTAAACAGAGTATTGCGACTCTGTGCTTGTTTGTAAATAGAGAATGAACCAAAGAGAACCAATTCTAAAACAGTAAATGCTTGGATAACAATCAATCAAATGGAAAGAGAAGCAGGCACGACGGATTACAACGGGGGCAAAGGCCTGCGTTAACTACCCTTCACTATCTGCAAAGAGAGAGTACTCCTAATAGAAATGAGGGGGGGGGCAGCATTCAAAGCAGATCAGTGTGCATAAACACGAAAATGTTTTTACTTACCACGTACTTGACATTCGACAGCTTATGATATTTGCTATTAAAAAAACATTGAAATTCACTGAAAAAACCATAGGTTAGAGACCATATATAGTTAGGAATTAGCATTTAAAAAACCTTGAAAATTCACTGAAAAAACCATAGGTTATAGACCATATATAGTTAGGAATTAGCATTTAAAAAACCTTATTTTACTCACACAAAACCATTGAAATTCCATATATAGTTAGTTGCACTAACTATATATCGCGCACCCGCAATCCACTGCTGATGCTGTCACATATTACATCATTCATGACATGGTCAGTGACATCACTGATGACATCACTGATGACATCTCAAATGACATCACTGATGACATCACTGATGATATCTCATTTGACATCAATGGTCACATCAATGATGATATCATTAATGTGACAATACAATGCATCTCCTCACACTTTAATATAACCTCTGTTACACCGAGTGTTAAATACAGAATATAATTTTTGAAACCATTGACACACCAATACTAGTTAATACATACGCACTCACTGATTCTTACGTCTACACACACATTCACTCATTCACCCATACAATCATTCATACATACAATCACTCATCTTTACAACACTATCATATGCACTCATACACCTATACAGACACTCACACTCTGCCACTCATCCATGGAGTTACTCACACACCTAGTCAGTCCTGTAAAGAATCAATCACACTTCCATTTTCTAATCTATACAGTTAAACATAGAGCACCTTCCATTTTCAAACATATACTAACACATACTTACTCTCTTATACAATCATTGATACAAGTACACATTGATCTGCACAGAGTCACACACCTCCCAGCCAGCCACACACACACTCAGTCTCCCATACAAATACTTGGACAATCAATCAATAACCCAGTTTCAGTTTCATTTGGTCTTTATTTCGAATAAAAAATTCATAAAAGACAATACAATATACAATCATTCACAATATAAGATCCACTGACATTTCCCTGGTAAAAATAAAATACAATACAACGAGCACGTGAATTAATACTGCTAATATCCACATTAATATAAAAAGCGTGATACAAAAATACATCTGGTTAGAACAATCAATGCAAGGGTATATTCAGTCTCTTAGTTCGGATCAGCCAGGCCCAACCCAGGAATTTAGCAACACAAACCACAACTGTTTCTGATCTAAGTACTTGTAGTTTTGTGAGTGCATCTCGGTGACCACTACAGTTCAGGGATGTACATATGGGTTTTAGCCATTTGCTTCTAGGCGATCGATAAACAGGACAACCGAAGAAAAGATGGCCAACACTTTCCTCCTGGTCAGGACACCAGAAGCATTTGTTTCCTGTCTTCGAGTCCCACTTTGCAGTAAAGGAGTTGACAGGCAAGGTGCCAGTACGGAACTGATGGTATAGTTTACGGTCTAACACCTTCGAGATCAAGTCCCAATACTGCTCAAGGGAAGGGATAACCTTGTGCATTAAAAATAAACCAGTTAAATTTACATCCAGGGATTGAGTTACTAAAATAGATTTTTTCCAGGCCCAAAAAAGCGCCTTGAACTCAGGTTTTGATGGAAAGATTGACCCCCCTGGATTGGACCATAGCTCAGGAAGGCCCATCATATACAGGATGTTTTTGACTTCCCTAAGCCATGGTATTTTTTGCGCGCCCCACATTGATTTTACCTCGTCTAATTCACGAGAAAAAAGACTAAGCTCTGGGGTAGTCCAGAGACGACGCCATAGTGCCACTACGCGATACTGTGCCATCTCGTTGATAGGTCTACAACCAAGATCTAGTAGCAAAGGTTTTGTGGGTGCAGACTGCGGGAGGCCTACCAGGTTCCGTAAGAACCTATTCTGTGCAACGGCCAAGCATGATAGATCCTTGTGGCCCCAGACATCAGCTCCATATAGGGTTGCAGCGACAACCTTGGCGTCATAGATCTTTAAGGCTGGTGTGATGCGCTTTGTTAGGGAGTTCCTTTGTTCGTGGACCAGACATCCAGCCAGCCGGTTAAATTTAAGTTTAGATGTCTCCAATTGGGGGTTCCAATTGAGTTGGTGATCAAGAGTCACACCTAGATATGTCATTACCTTGACCTGCTCAATTAGAACGCCATTTAAAGTGACTGAGCAATTAGGGGGGGGTTTCTTACAAAAAACCATAAATTTGGTTTTCTCAACATTTATTATCAAGTCATTTGTTTTACAAAACTCTGAGAATCTGTTCAGGGCTACCTGAAGCCCGCCTCTAGTTTTCGAAAGGAGGAGGGTATCGTCCGCGAAAATTAACATGGGGTATTTGAGACCGCCCAGGGTCGGTGCATCAGACTGTGTATTATTAAAATATTGGACCACCTGATTAATAAACAGAAGGAACAGGGTGGGGGCCAAGACGCAGCCCTGGCGCACCCCACGTTGAACAGGGAAACTTTTGGTCACCTGCCCCTGGCTCCCCCACCTCATCTGAGCAAAATTATCCTCATGTAAACGCTGGACTAAGCTCAATAGCTCTAATGGAAGACCCATTGAACTAAGAGCCTCCCATAGCTTCTTCCTTGGGACTAGATCAAAGGCCGACTTAAGGTCGACAAATGCGGCGTATAAAACACCGCCACCCAAAAGGACCACCTTCCAAAAAAGCAGTGTAAAACGGAAGACCTGATCTATAGTGCTGGTGCCAAACCTAAACCCTGCCTGCATAGGGGAGAGTATATTGTTTGATTCAATCCAACCCTGAATTCTTGCTAACACCATTCTTGAGACTATTTTTTGGATCGAATCGATCAGACTAATGGGCCGGTAATTATTTGGGATGGAGCGGTCACCTTTTTTGTGTACTGGCAGAATTTCCGCCCCTTTCCAAGATTTGGGGATCTCAGCCCCAGCTGCAATGTTGTTAGCCAGTAGCGTAATGTAGGGAACCCAAAGGTCAAGGTTGAGTTTAAAAAGGTCTGCTGGAATAGCATCTAGGCCAGGAGCTTTACCAGACTGTACAGACTCAAGGGCGTGCACAGTATCAGATTCTAAGAATATAAGTCTGTCTCCTATTTGTGGTAGGGTACACAGTGACGTAATTACAGTGGTTTGATCCGGTGCAACACTTGGATCTTTAAATTGGGCCGAAAAGAATTCCACCCAGGACTGGGCTGAGACGTGATTGTCGGGGGTTTGGGCAACTGAGTCCCTGCCCCGCCTGACAATAAGCCAAAATTCGGTTAAATTAGAGGATTGGCAGGCTCTGAGGAGATCGAGCCAATAAGAATCATCCCAGTCCCGCTTGGCTGCCCAGAGAGTATGCTTATAGCGCTGCCTAGCTGACCCAATATCATCCGTATTCCGAGCCTTAACAGCAGCTATTAAGTTACTGTGAGCGTCTCTACAACTCTTGGTGTACCATTTTTTGTGCACCTTTGTAGTAACAGACTTTGAGGGTTTGGTAAGAAGGTTTTTAAGGCCCAAAAAACACTCCTCGTGAAGATTAGTGATTGTAAAATCAACGTCACCAGAAGAGGATAATGGTGACATCCTACTCCACACATTCAGAACCTGCTCCTCAATCTTAGAAATAAGCACTGGGTCAACTAAAACCCTGGACCATTTTACTCGCCGTCTGTTGTCGCACAAGACTACATCAGACGTTAAGCAATTAGTTCCAATGACTGGAGCACCCAAACCGGGGACCAAAATCTCCAGGGAAAGAGGGTTATGGTCACTCTCTGGCCGGGACTCTACCACCATATCTCTCACCATAAACCATGATTCGATATTAATCAATATATAGTCGATACGGCTGGAGCTCAGACCATTATCGAAGGTTTTAGTTCCTAAGCTGTCAGAGCGTGTGCGCCCATTAACAGCCCGAAGGCCCCATTCCAGACAAAGACCCAACCAATGTAAGGCTGCCTCAGTGCCCCTAACTCCCTTGGTGATGGTTAGCGGGGGAATATTCCAGGCAGTATACTCCTCAGATCCCACATCCTCTGCCAAGGTAAATATGGGCTCGAAAGATGTGTTCATGTCACCCGCTACTATGACAGTCTGATCGACTTTAAAGTTCTTAAAAAGTTGATCGAGGTCATTCAGGACAGTTTGTTTCCTCCCACCCTGACAGCCACGGGCATAAACATCAATTAGGAGGAAATCCTTAGTGTTTGCTTTTCTCAAAATAATACATAAGAGGTCAACACTCTCTACCAAAATTTCCTTAACATAAAAAGCCCAGATTGTGTTTTATCCAAATGGTAAGGCCACCGGAGGCCCTACCCTTGGATCAATCAATAACCCATATAGTTACTCATATAGCTACTGATCAACACATGCAGCAGTTTACAGAACAACAGACATAATGATGCACAAATTAAGACAGTTTAGTCACTAACCCATGCACTCAGTGAGACACATTTAATCACTCACTCATACAGTCAGTCATGCACCTACTAAATCCTTCGTCCAGACACTTATACATCCACTCATTCGTCAATATGTAAGATATATTTAAACTTTACAGAAACATAAAATCACTGGATGTTGTTATCAGTGATGTCATCAGTGATGTCATTTGAGATGTCATCAGTGATGTCATCAGTGATGTCACTGACCATGTCATGAATGATGTAATATGTGACATCATCAGCAGTGGATTGCGGGTGCGCGATATATAGTTAGTGCAACTAACTATATATGGAATTTCAATGGTTTTGTGTGAGTAAAATAAGGTTTTTTAAATGCTAATTCCTAACTATATATGGTCTATAACCTATGGTTTTTTCAGTGAATATATATATATATCAAAGTAAACCCGACCGCCGATAGCTGCGGTCATAGACGGGCACGGACCTCCTTCTCTTCGTCAACTTCCTCTCACTTCTCAATCAAGTAAGAGACGCCAAAACACCATAAAGTGTAGCAGTGCAGAAGATTTATTGCAGAATAACAGAGCAAGTGCTCTCCCTGACGCGTTTTGCTCCGCGAACGGAGCTTGGTCACATGACGCGATAGGAGCAAATGGACACAATATGTACAAAATAAAAGCCAATGCGCCTAAAGAAACAGGTCGCAAAGGTACACAACAATGTAGACCTGATATATACACAAAGGAAATGTTACTGTAGTAAAGTACCACAGTGGGGAAAAAAAAGGAAAGTTACAGCATAGTGCTCTAAGTAAACGGTAAACTCAAAATATAAGTTTATCATAATTACATGCTATTGGCAAAATGATCCTTTTAGTCCAACAAAAAGTATTTCTTCATACCTAATGTAACTAGATACATGAGGAGAGCATAGTGCTCCACCATCATAACAATAGTGTTGCCAAGTTGCAAAAAATATGTAATAGATTTGATATCATGATTGTATACATGCAAGTGCATTTCAAAAAAGGGGTAAAGGATTGCCAATAAATTACACATTTCATAATCCCATATTTCCAATGATTGATTTAATATAATGGTCAAAGGTTGTGATTCATGTAAGTGCTAACTAAAGTGCAACATAAAATAATATTAACAAAATTTTTTTTTAAAAGATTAATGTGTTCCAATTAAAAAAACAACAACAATCAACGGCAAAATAGCCCCAATAGAGAACCTAAATCGAAAATAGTTCATTATAAACAACTAATCCTACATATAATTTCATCATTAATATGTAAAGCCCATTTGTCAGTAGTATTTACAAATAGAATCAAAAGGTTTTTTTGAAGCTGGAACGAGTACATTCAAACACAACAAAGAAATTCAGATATCATGCTACAGAAAGTGATGCAATTCATCAAAAGCATTTAACCCATTGGGGGACCTCATGTCAAGTAACATGATAAAGTAGGCTTCTTTTTGTCTAAGTAACCTTTAACGATCCCCACCCCTCCCAGGGTTCGGTACAGAGCATAGCAAAGTATATTTCAGATCTTTAAGTTTTTTATCGTGAACCGCTTTAAAATGGCGGGCCACAGGATAGTCCATGTCTGAATTGACTATGGCTCTTATATGTTGAAGGATGCGCTGGTTGGCAGGCAACTTTGTACTTCCTATGTAGGAAAGTGAACAAGTGCAGGTGAGTTTGTAGACAACAAAATCACTGCGACAAGTGAGATGCTCAGTTATTTGTATGGGTGACTCACTAAAAGCTGATTTGTAGTGAGTACTATTCTCAGCAAAATTGCAGGCCTGGCATGATGCACATCTGAAGAAACCTGTTTTAGTAAGTCAGGGGTATTTGATGGAAAGTTCTGGTTGACTTTTGTCCAGAGCATCCTTCATTGAAGGAGCCCTCCTGAATGTAATAGCTGATGTTGTAGGTAACAGAGGGCTCAAGATGACATCTGTTAGTACAATAGGCCACTCTGTTTTGATGATTCGCCTTAGCCTCTGTACTTGGGAACAGTAGGTGGTGATAAACCTTACTGAACTTCCCAAAGTAGGTTCTAGGGAGAGTCTAGTACTCGGGGTCAATAATTGCTCCCTTGGACGAACTGAGACTTTAGAAAGTGCACGGTTCAATGCATCTTGTTTGTACCCACGTCTCAAGAATCTTTGCATGGACTCAGCTAAACATTGATTGCTCACCTCGGGATCACTACAAATTCTTTTTATATATTTATATTTATATTTATATATGTATGCATATATTTGTATATATATGCATATATTCACTGAAAAAACCATAGGTTTCAGGCCTTATATAGTTAGGATTTAGCATTTAAAAAACCTTGCAAATTCACTGAAAAAAACATAGGTTTCAGGCCTTATATAGTTAGGAATTAGCATTTAAAAAACCTTTGAAATTCACTCAAAAAACTATAAGTTTTAGTGGTGTTATAGTTAGCTGGACATTTTACTCATACAAAACCATTGAAATTGCTCCTATATAGTTAGTTGTACTAACTATATTTCGCGCACCCGCAATCCACTGCTGATGATGTCACATATTCATATCATATCAGTGACATCACGTGGATGATGTCATCAGTGATGTCATCAGTGATGTCATTTGAGATGTCATCAGTGATGTCACAGACCATGTCATGAATGATCTAATATGTGACATCGTCAGCAGTGGATTGCGGGTGCGCGAAATATAGTTAGTACAACTAACTATATAGGAGCAATTTCAATGGTTTTGTATGAGTAAAATGTCCAGCTAACTATAACACCACTAACACTTATAGTTTTTTGAGTGAATTTCAAAGGTTTTTTAAAAGCTAATTCCTAACTATATAACTCCTGAAACCTATGGTTTTTGCAGTGAATTTCAAAGGTTTTTTAAATGCTAATTCCTAACTATATAAGGCCTGAAACCTATGGTTTTTTCAGTGAATTTGCAAGGTTTTTTAAATGCTAATTCCTAACTATATAAGGCCTGAAACCTATGGTTTTTTCAGTGAATTTCAAAGGATTTTTAAATGCTAATTCCTAACTATATAAGGCCTGAAACCTATGGTTTTTTCAGTGAATTTGCAAGTTTTTTTTAAATGCTAATTCCTAACCATATAAGGCCTGAAACCTATGGTTTTTGCAGTGAATTTCAAAGGTTTTTTAAATGCTAATTCCTAACTATATAATGCCTGAAACCTATGGTTTTTTCATTGAATTCGCAAGGTTTTTTAAAAGCTAATTCTATTAGCGGATAATGTTTTTATATATTAAAACGTTTTTTAAATCTCAAATGCCTGCTTTGCTAACAGAGTTTTTAAGCACAGGCTCTTTTGTCTCTGGTGGCCATCTTGGGAGACTGCATATCAGAATTTGTTTAATGAAATATAAGAGGATTTGAGAAGTCACTCAAAATGTGCCCTAATTTTTCTTTCTTCAGCACTAATCATAATTTCTATGGCAAAAGGAACCCCCTCATTTTGTTCCTTTGCAAATTAAATGTTTTAAGTGTTAACACCTTATTCCAATCAAGATGACTTCAGGTGTGCCATACTTTTGTCATAAGTAAGACTGTTAGCGCTCTAGTTGTTCTTTAGAACACTCTGGGACATTCTGTCATTGGGCTATAGTTGGGCTACATCTGGCTGATATTTGGGCTACATTTGTTTTTTTTGTCTCTGGTGGCCATCTTTGGGCTACATTGGGCTACATTGGGCTACATTTGGGCTCTAACATATATATAGCCCAATGTAGCCCAATATATATTTTTTCAAAGTAAATTTTTGTAAAAACCACTGGAGCACATATCTTGAGACATAGCAAAGGCACATCGGGCTACCAGTCCCTACAATTTTGCCAAGTTTGGTGGAAAACCATTCAGCCGTTCGGGCTAAAATTGAGTCCAACCGCCCTATGGAAATTAACATGGAGAAAACACGTTTTGGGACCCCCTTTTTATCTCGGCCCCCGCTTGACGAATTCCCCCCAAACTTTCAGGGAAGGACCGGAGCGCTGCGAGGCAAAGTTAAGGAAAATTTCAGGAAGATTCCTCAACCGGCACCAAAGTTATTCCCAATAGAATGTTACGATTTCCCTATGGAAAACAATCCTAACTATTTTTTAAATCTCAAATGCCTGCTTTGCTAACAGAGTTTTTAAGCACAGGCTCTTTTGTCTCTGGTGGCCATCTTGGGAGACTGCATATCAGAATTTGTTTAATGAAATATAAGAGGATTTGAGAAGTCACTCAAAATGTGCCCTAATTTTTCTTTCTTCAGCACTTATCATAATTTCTATGGCAAAATGAACCCCCTCATTTTGTTCCTTTGCAAATTAAATGTTTTAAGTGTTAACACTTTATTCCAATCAAGATGACTTCAGGTGTGCCATACTTTTGTCATAAGTAAGACTGTTAGCGCTCTAGTTGTTCTTTAGAACACTCTGGGACATTCTGTCATTGGGCTATAGTTGGGCTACATCTGGCTGATATTTGGGCTACATTTGTTTTTTTTTTGTCTCTGGTGGCCATCTTTGGGCTACATTGGGCTACATTGGGCTACATTTGGGCTCTAACTTATATATATAGCCCAATGTAGCCCAATATATATTTTTTCAAAGTTAATTTTCGTAAAAACCACTGGAGCACATATCTTGAGACATAGCAAAGGCACATCGGGCTACCAGTCCCTACAATTTTGGCAAGTTTGGTGGAAAACCATTCAGCCGTTCGGGCTAAAAGTAAGTCCAACCGCCCTATGGAAATTAACATGGGGAAAACATGTTTTGGGACCCCCCTTTCACCTCGGCCCCCGCTTGACGAATCCCCACCAAACTTTCAGGGAAGGACCGGAGCGCCGCGAGGCAAAGTTAAGGAAAATTTCAGGAAGATTCCTCAACTGGCGCCAAAGTTATTCCCAATAGAATGTTGCGATTTCCCTATGGAAAACAATCCTAACTATATATACCTACTGGCTATCGCCAGTAGGTAAAATATATATATATATATATATATATATATATATATATATATATTACCTACTGGCGGTCGCCAGTAGGTATATATAGTTAGGATTTTTTCTCTATGGGATTTTTGAAAATTCTATGTCTAATAACTTTGGCGTTTGTGGACGGAATTGGCTGAAATTTTCAGGAAAATGGCACATTTTGTTTCTGAGCAGCCCCTGAAAACTTTGGGGGGGTTCGTCAAGGGGGGGCCGAGAAAAAAGGGGGGTCCCAAAACGCGTTTTTCCCATGTTAATTTCCATAGGGCGGTTGGCCTCACTTTTAGCCCGAACGGCTGAATGGATTTGCACGAAACTTGGCAAAATTGTAGGGACTGGTAGCCCGATGTGCCTTTGCTAGGTCTCAATATATGTGCTCCAGTGGATTTTGAGAAATTAACGTTCAAAAAAAGATATATATCTGTAACAGCGCTCCGCTTCGCGTACTTTTCGCATTACGGAGGTTTGCGAAGCTGATTGGTTTTTCGGCGTCTGTAAACATTCCAAACAGTCCGTAGCGGCCGCCATCTTGTCTCTCAGTAGGATCGAGAGACAAGAGGAGGCCAAAGCGAAGGGGCAAATGACCATAAGGGGGCATAGTAGATCGGTCCCTGACCCCCTAGGTTTGATGTGGAGGCTTTGAAAGGGTCTCGCAGGGCAAAAAAAAAAAATACCGTTTTTTTAGTTTTTTGCGTGGAGTGCGCCCGGTTCGCGAACCGGGAAGCGTTCTGGGGAGCGTACTTTCTTGAAAATTAGTGAAAAAAGTTAGAGTAAAATAATAATTGTGAGTGATCAGATGTAGGGTAGCTCTGAGAAGAGCTTTTGGGTTTATGGTACATTTAGGTACTTATAAGTAGGTACCAATGCACAGTCTTAAATTCAGAGTGAAAACTCTGTTGCCCTCATCTGAGAAGTGAACTCCATCTCCTCTGTAGATATCTTGCATGTAGTAACGCAAGTTATTGTTGTACAGGGAGCCCATTCCATGGTCTCTCATGTAAGCTGAAACAGATTTGTTTACATGCTTCCTCGATTTCTCAATTTGTGGACAAAATTGGTTCGACCACCTCCATTTCTGTCTTTGGCATATATTTGAATATACCAAGGCAGTCTGAGGAAAAAGTGCCATCAATTGCTCAAAGGTGTCCTTTAAAAGCATTTCCAGACCTACCCCAGTCAAAGTGCCCAAATCATTACCTCCACAGTGCACAATTAACAGGTCAGGTTTTGGCAAATACATAAAGGTTTTCACCAATGGTATCAATTGGTGACATTTTAATCCTCTGTGGCCAAACCACTTAATTTCCACATCTTGTAAATTGAGGTTAGGTAAATTCCTGTTTTCAGCGTACCTTTGAGCCCAATAGATGTAACTATGTCCAACAATCCAGAGTTCAATTGCAACATTGTTGTGTGAGAGGTCTTGCAAGAGGTGGTTGCTATGCAGAAAAAGCAGAGAGGGGGCAGATGGGGGAAGGGTTTTGCTTTGAAAAAAAGTGAGGGAAGAGTTTTGATTGGGTGACATGAGAGATATGTGTGAGGAATTACAGCATTTCTGTGCTTTTGATAGCTGCAGACTCTGGAGTGCATACCTTTTGCTCTGCTGAAGACAAATTGGTGTGTTTCTGAGACTGTTTTGAAACTCAAAGTATTTGCTAAGGTGAGAAAAGATTTCTTTAATTTAGATAGAAAATAGTGTGCTTTAAGGAGAAAATTATGAAGAAAGTTGTGTTTTTCAAATGTTGCTTTGTCTCAAGTGTTTCACAAATAGATTTTGTTTCTTTGAGAAATTGTAATTGGAGAAAATGTGAAGTAATAGTACTGACAGGGCTTTTATGTGCATAGGAGCTGTGGAGTGTTTTCAAATTATGACTTGTAAATCGTTTTTGAGAAAAAGCAATGGTTTTAATATTGATGAGAAGGACATAATGGTGTCTGCTTCTTTATAAGGTAATTGAGAGTCTCTGATGTTATTTTTCCCATTTCAATGTAAGAAGTTTGTCTGTGGAGCAAATTGCTTGTAAATATGCTCCCACCTGTGCATGGCAAATTTAGATTTTGAATGTTTCCGTTACATAGGCATGTTAAAGGTGACTGAAACATGCTGCAAAGGCAATCAAAAAATGCTTTTATGTGTCTTAAGGACATTTTAAGTCATTTCCCCATGTGCAGTGTTTTCAAATTATGAGTTGAAAATCGTTTTTGAGGTAAAGGAATGTTTTCAAAATTTATGTGCGCCATATGACCCCAAATTTCTTTTTCAGGGGTGCAGCAGGGTGTTCTTGAGACACCCCTGCACCGTCGGAAAAATTCGTAATTTGCAATGAGGTAATTGCTAATCGCAAATTGCACCTTCATTCCTATGGGCCTCCTGCTGCATGGAAATGAATGGGTAATTTGTAATTAGCAAATAGGTCATCGCAAACTAGGAATGGTAAAGAATCGCTATTTATTCCTTAAAGTTCGCTATTTAGGAAATGGAAAAAACTTTGATGATACATATGGCGGTTCATCTCTAACAAGATAAGAAGCATAGGGATAGATTTATGATGACTGGCGCATCACCAGGGATGTGTTAGTCATTCTGTGCCGCTGTTCCGTCACCTATGGTGTGCTGCATTTACAATGCGGCGCATCATGGGGCAAAAACAGCACAGATGCGTGACGTATTTGTGCCGTAAAGTTGGCGCATTGCTGGAGTTGTATCGCAAGTGTGATGAAGCTCCAGCAAGGCTGAGGGGTGCCCCTGTCTCAGGGTTTCTGTTCTCACACAGAACTGTGGACAGAGGATTGGAACCTCGGCGAATTAGTGTGTCCCAAAACTCACCTTAGTAATCAAAACCCCTTAGCAAGCTAGGTACAGTGTCACATTGGATATAACAAACTCTCAATGTTTAGACAATCCAGAATATGAACTTATAGTACCTCAGGATACGTGGAACTCATGAACAGTCGGTCGTTATATATTTCTTAGAAACCAGAACATGGAGTTAAGAAGAACACATGTGTATTTGAAATGTTTATTTACTAATGCCGTCTTCTCAGGCGTAGTATCTTAGATTATACAAGTACACATATTATCAGTAGCAAAATTACCAGCATAGTCAGTAGTACATAAAAAGCGAATGGTGACAGTATGTTAACATGCTGTAAATGAATAAGAGTTAGCAACACTTATAAGCAGCCGCGGGCCGTGGAGGGAGTTACGGTGGGGCAGGGAGGCGGGGAGGGGGAGGGGCAGGGTGGAGAGGGCTCCACCCTGCCCCTCCCCCTCCCCGCCTCCCTGCCCCACCGTAACTCCCTCCACGGCCCGCGGCTGCTTATATCTCACCCTCCCTAATACACATAATATATTATTTGCTAAGAAGGTCTCTTTGTGTTGGTTTAGGGCGTGCCGATACTTTAGTGTCTTAGATTTGAAGGAATCACATCAGCATACACCAGCTCTCTCTTCATGTGAACCGCATCAAGTGTTGTGTATGTGTGTTCGGCAAAGCAATATAAAACCCGCCTCATGCCCAGAATTGGGAGAAGCTGCACTTATGTTATGAGTATGAAGTCGTGGAGATCAGATCTCATAACAATTCTGTATCGTGTTGTTCTTGAAACTTCAGCACTCGCTGTACAGATATAGTTTAAGAAGTAAAGCAGATAGTAGAGCAATAACATATTATTCTCATGTAAATCATGATGAACTATTAGGTTGAAAGCTAAAGCAACAACTAAGTGTCGTGTGCAGAAGTTGCAAAAAAGGAAAAAATGGCGTTTAAACCGGTAATGAGTCCATGCTAACTTAACACGGTGTAAAGATATCCAGGACCTAGATGACACCTCCCCATGATCCGGAAATGAACTGAATAGGATAATAGAAGTGCCATCTCATGAGAGCAGATTGCAACTTTATATGTGGACGGTCCGCAAGGTAAAACATTAAAAACTAGGAAAATTTAATGCTAAAGAAAAATAAAACAGCCAAGTACTTTATCGAGTCTTAAGCCAATAGGCAAGCTAAATAATAAAAACTTGACAAATAAGTCAATGAATTGTCAATGAAATGCTAGTACTCAGCATATCAAACATGAAAAAGGTCTATGACATAACTGTGTATGCAAAATAAGCTGCAACAGCCTCCAATAGGAAGTCACCGTCTTCATCCGAAAAGAGTTCAGCCATCCAATTTAAAAGCGGAAAAGAACATAAGTGCTCTCCCAGCACCGGATCCTCTATCAACATCAGAGGACAGCTCGGTGGGTTTTCAAGAAAGCTCTGTTCCAAGAAAGACTGTGTTGCCGCCAGTAAATTCCAGGGACCAATTAGTCCATGCATCAATGCCACAGCCATAATCCTTTCGCCAGGACAAACCAACTCGTGAGTAATGATAGGAGTCATCAGCTGATTAAAGTCGACGTCAGGAGAAACCGGTCCGCAGAGACACAAATCAATGGCCCAATCGAAATCACAGGTCAGGCAGTGAAATACAGGCTGGACACAGGTGAAGTAGGAGAATCGAAAAGATAATCCATATGCCGTGCTTAATATCGCCAACGGCATTGTGCCATAATATTCTAGCATGCGATTGCGGAACAGTGTCAGCAGCTGCAGGGCGGGAGCTTGCACAGGAGGGACATCCATATTTAAAAATGTAAAAAAGCACAAGAGCGTCCGCTGGTAATGCAAGTAAAAATGGGAATCCACAAAGCAGAGTGGAAAAAATAGAATGAAAGAAAGCAGGGATGACTCCAAAGATTTTCTCAAATGAAGTCACGAGACCACTGGTAACAACTTTAAAAAAGTGCGCCAGGCCCTTTGTGGAGGACGCGTTAGAGATAGTCCGAACCATCTTGCTGAAATGGAAAGGCGAATCTGTATTTAAAAGGGTCTGCACCTCTGTACGGGTGTTCGCTATGTGAAGCACGAAAGTTTCACGGGCCGAAGTCAAGGCCACCTCTCTTTGAGACAAAAGAGCTCTTATTCTTGTCATGCCGTTGAAATGTGCTCCCAAGGTTGGTATTTGTGGCCAGATTGAAAACTCCCTATGTTCATGTGTGGGAGGAAATAGAACATTTCTGCAGCAAATAACCCGTTCATTTACTGTTACGATAAAATGAATACTTTTAATTAACCCAGAACAATCTTCATTATTGAGCATCAAATAACTACCATTTTCCAAGAACTTGAACGTGGGGATGATAGCAGGAACTGGTGTGCCTTGCAACACGCAAGCCATATTTGGTCGGTGTTTGTTGCATGAACCGTGTAACTGTATGTGCCTACACATTAGTGAATGATCTGGCGTCTCAGTGCATCCCTCTCCATTCAGATAAAGTTCTTGATCATCTTTGAAAATCTGTATGTGTATGGAAGCGACCAGACCTCATGAAGAAAACCACTACCTAAAGGTTAATAACGACCTATTGGTATATATTTCATACAATTTGAAAACTTATATAAAGCAAAAGGCAGCGTTATTAAACCGTGGATAAGGCACGTTGCCAAAGCAGTCAACCTTTTGGATTTATACTGGAAATGTTAAAGGAAGAATTACGGAGTAGGGCCTGTAAATCTTTAATGGACAACGAGTAAAATTACTCCAACCATCATATTCCTCTAACTCCGGGATAGTAGGGGTGTTTAATTTTTTAGAAGTAGCCAATCCAAAGCATTTGGTCTGGGAAATTGTTTCATTCACAAACAACATATGATTTGGGATGAGACATACATGGTGGAAAGCCTCAGTGCCTTGTACCTGCCAGGTTCGTGAACCCCAAACTGATGTAGATCCTGGATATTTTTACTCTGTGTTACGTTAGCATGGTCTCATTACTGGTTTAAACGCCATTTTTCCTTTTTTGTAACTTCTGCACACGACACTTAGTTGTTGCTTTAGCTTTCAGCCTACCTGCGTCAAGATCTATGCCTGCTTCAAGCAGGCGCAGGGTTTTGATGTAGCTTTGTCCTATCTGATTGTAAATGCGGCACACCGTGGGTGGCAGAGCAGCGGTGCACGTTAACTGGTGCATCCCTGGGGATGTGCTAGTTAATATAAATCTGCCCCTTTACATTTAATTATGTGCAGGGGACACAGAGTAGGTGAGGTTTATCCAAGGTTAAGAAGAGATGAGTCCTGTTCAGTGAAAAATTGGAGATAGGCTTCAGTATATTATATACTTAAGTAGTGTGTTAAGTTTTTGATGACTGTTATTAATTTACTGTTGGGTAATAGTGGTTAATAACATTTTTTATTATATTTTACCACAGATTCAACTGCAGATTATTTCAAGATTTTAGGATGCCTAGCAAAGAAAGAGTGAGAAAGGCTGCAAAACGTCAAAGACAGCAGGACCATGGAATAATGCAGCAGTCCTCTAACAAAAAGATTTGTCAAGTCACCAAGAAAGCACCGGGTAAGAGTCCAAAAACAGTCATAAGAAATATGTGTAGTAAAAAAAATATTACTACAGAAAATGTTTCAGTCCAGAAAAGGAGAAACAATTCAAATGGTAAGGAAAGGCCAATGAGAAATGTTACTGCTAGAGTAAGAGATAACTCTATGCATGAAAGTAGAAGGAAACAACAGTTTAGGGACATTCGTAAACGAATGTTCCGCAACAGGATAATTGGCAATTTGTTAAAAAATATTAAGAAAGGTCAACAGAAAGTGGTTTTTTATAAGAGAAAAAAAATAGTTGAGAAAGTTATTGATCAGGCATTTGAAATTAAACGTAAGTTATTTATTTTGACAATCAATAGAATTAGGAAGCTAAACAAGGTAATTTATGATTTCAAAAGAAATAGTAGATGGAAGAGAATAGTTAATCGTAGTAATTTTTGTGAAGTTTTTTCTGGAGAATGGATGCATAGTTCAAGCTCTGAGGCATTTTTTAATGAGGAGAGTTATTTCCAGGATAATGATTTGGTGCATGCAGTTGACACCAGTGGTCGAGCTTATGAAGTGAAAGATGGTTGTCCAGTTGAAAAAGAAAAAGTTGTGAGAACAGAGATAGAAGAGGTGTTAGGTAATGAGGTTTTAGGGAGACGTCCTAAGGGTCCTGTGTACACCTGGAAGTGTAGTAGTATTTGCAGTGTACGACAGGATTCCATCAATTTGCTTTGTGATTTTATACGGTCATTTAATAAGAAAAGTTTGAAGCAGAAAATGAAGTTGTTGCAAGAATTAGATCCTTGCAGAGTGAGAGAAGTGATAGGTTTGCATGGTCATTCACTGGCTTGTCTTTCCAGGAGAGTATGCCAGAGTGTTTTTCATCATTTCAGGATGCTAGCAGTGCATCATAATAAAGTGAGGAAATTAGTTAGAATGTTGTATTATGCTAAGAGTCCAGCAATTATGCTTAAACAATTATGCGCTGCTCTTTTGCATGGTTCTGAAATAGATGTGAAGAATATATGTGAAGAAATTGAGTTTTGTTACTTTGGAAGTAAAGAGGAGAATGTTGAAATTGACCAAGAAGAAGAGAGTAATGTGGAAGATAGTGTACAGGTTTCCAGTACAGATAATTTCCAGAGGGAAATTGCGACGTTTGAGGTGAAATCAAGTGAGAGGCCAAATTTCACTTGTGTGTGTTGTCGACGCACTTATTATAAGAATCAGACTAAGTTAGTGGATTTATATGGAAAAAGTGAAAGGGAAAATAATAGTGAATGGAAGGATTTTACAACATACTTGATGGTAGAAAATTGTTTTGATTTGGGATTGGATCAACGTGTGTGTACTTATTGTTGTAACAAATTAAATCAAAACCAGATGCCTGCTAGAGCAGTTCATAATAATCTGGAATTGGTTGAGATTCCTTCTGAATTGAAGGATTTAAATACTTATGAATCTATTTTGATTCAAAGTATCCATCCCTTTCAGGCTATTGTAAGAATGGAGCCAAAGACAGGGAAATTGCCTCCATCAGATTTACAGAGAGGATTAAAGGGAACAGTTGTTTATTTGCCTCTAGATTTGAAGAAAAACATTGACACAATTGGAGTAGAAAAAGTGGAAGAGGAACCTCTTGTTATCTTAGTTAATGGGGTTCCGACAAAGAATAAGAAAATATGGCAAGATTTAGTAGATGTTAGGAAAGTCAAAAGGGCAACATTGTATTTGAAAAAAAATAATAAATACTATAAAAATGTATATGTTGCAGAAGAGGAAGTAAGTGAGGAAGAGGATAGCGATTTGTGTGCTGGTCAAATTGAGAAAGTAGAACCCTGTACTAGGGAAGAAATATATGAACATTATAGTGTTCATCCTTTGCATTACAAGGAAGTCATGGGGAATGCTATTGAGTTGTTTCAAATGAAACAAGCGAAAGGGAGTCCCATTAGTGTTTGGGAGGAAAGTTTGGAAGCTCGGTGTTTCCCACAGCTTTTTCCAACAGGTCAGGGAGGAAGATATGATGAGCGACCTCATCAAATTCCTGCTTCTGAATACCGGACTTTGCGATTGTATGCAGGAGATCCTAGGTTTCGACAATGCATTCCTTATTTGTTTCATCTCCTGTTTGAAAGCGATCTGTCTGGACTGTCATATGCAGTGAACCACATCTTGAAAAGTGGTATACACATGCAAAACATCTCGGCAAGTGACTTTATGGATAAAGTCAATGTCCAAGACAGTATTTTGGATTCTCACCTGATTAATCTCATGGCGTGTCAGCGTGGTACTAATGAGTACTGGTACCGTCGTCATGGTGATTTAAAATGTATGCTGAGGAACTTAGGAACTCCCACATGGTTCCTCACTTTGAGCTGTGCTGAGTATGGCTGGGAAGACTTACTTGAATTTCTACGAGAGGCAAATGCTAATGTAGAAAACATCGAATTCAAGACACCCGGAGAACTGTGCTCTTTGGATCCAGTCAATGTATGTAGGTACTTCAATCATAGATTTGAAGGTATGATGTCTTTCATCATGAATAAGAAGAATCCACCTCTTGGAGAGGTGTTGGATTTCTTCTGGAGGAAGGAGTACCAAGCAAGAGGTGCTCCTCATATACATATGTTGCTGTGGATCAAGGATGCACCTAAATTTGGAACGGATGCAGACGACTCAGTGATGAGTTTCATAGAACAGTATTCTACGTGTGCTGTTCCAAACGCAAAGGAGAAAAAAAGCCTAAGAGAAAAAGTTCTACGTTTCCAAAGCCATCGATGTGGAAAGTACTGTCGTCGTAAATTCCGGAACAAAGACAAGTTCTACACCAAATGTCGTTTCGGCTTTCCACGATCGGTGATTTCTAAAGGAAGAGTGAACAGTTTGATGTCTTCGCTGCGACATAATGTGATGAAGAAATCACCTAAAAACACATACAATTTGAAGAGGAACGAAGAGTCTAAGTACATCAACGACTACAACCCGGTGATTTTGTCCATGTGGAATGCTAACATGGATATACAGTTTGTGGCTGATAACTGTATGGCTGTGGCTCGGTATGTGACATCTTACATCACCAAAAAAGAGAAGACAGAATTGAAGGATATGTGGGAGGACATTTCCCATGAAAAGAGCCTCAGCAAGAAGTTGTACATTTTCAGTCTGAAGATGTTGTCGCATCGAGAAATCGGAGCTTACGAATGTTCTGACCGGTTGTCTTCAGCAAGTCTCTATGCCAAGTCCAGGAGTATCGTTTGGGCGAGTGTTGGTCTTGCTGCAACGCGTAATCGAGTTCTGAAACCTGTGCGGGAAATTGAGTATTTGGCGGAAAAGGAGCCAAACAGTACCGACATTTTGAAGAGCAACATGTTGGATACATATTATCCAAATCGAAGCAGTCACCTCGAGAATGTTTGTCTGTATTAGGTTCTGCAAAATTACATATTCAAGAGGAACATCAAAGAAGATACTGAGAAAGGAGTGTATGCTGTAATAGGAAGTGAGGGATGTCTGGTCAAGCAAAGAAAATGCCACTTGATAAACCATCGAAAATTGAGTGGCGAATCTCCTGAAAAAAAGGAGTTTTTCTATTTAGCACTTTTGCAACTTTTTAAGCCTTGGCGTGCAGAAGAGGAACTGCTTGGAGATTTCCTTTGTTACGAAGACTCATTCAATGCTGCCAAGGAGACCATAGAATGTCCTGCTTTTCCCAAATATGTAGAAATGTTGAATGTGGAAATTGAGCAGGAAGCAACGATTGCAGCCGAGATTGCCAGAGACAGTTCTCAGGACAGTCAGAGTTCTGCTTCATTGAGTCAGGATCCACTAGGAGGACCTCTTATCGAAAATGAAGCTGCCACTGCTATGAATGAAGTGGAAAGAGCCATGGCACATGCTCAGGAGGATGCGGTTAACTTAGAAGAGTTGGAAAGACAACTCAACGTTGAGCAGAGGAAAATATATGACGAACTTACCATGCAAATTGATCATGGATTAAGTCATGACAAGAAAGAGTGCTCATGTACGTCGTTGAAGCCTGTCCGACTGTACGTGAGTGGAGAAGCGGGAACTGGAAAAAGTTTCCTTATTAAAGCAATTTCATGTTATTTGCAGGAAAGGACAGAGTCATCGCTGTCTTGTGTTGTCACCGCTCCAACTGGACTGGCAGCACATAACATTAAAGGGATTACTTTACATCGTTTACTGATGCTGCCAGTGGAGCATGACAACAAATTAGAATATCACAAGCTATCTGGAGATGCTTGTTTTGAAGTTTCAAGAGTCTTGAGGAAAATGAAACTTCTTATCATTGACGAAGTAAGCATGGTTTCCAATGTCATGCTTGCCTTTGTGCATTTGAGAATGCAAGAAGTTCTCAAAACAGAGTATGATGTGTTATTTGGTGGCAAACACATCATTGTTTTCGGAGATCTTCTGCAGTTGACACCAGTGAAAGGGCAACCTGTGTTCAAAATGCTCACGCATGAAGATACCAGGAAGTGCTTAGGGAGCATTGGCAACGTCAATATATGGTTAAACTTCAATTATGCTGAACTGCATGAAAATATGCGTCAGGCAAAGGATGAAGTTTACAAGACTATTCTACAAGATGTTAGAATTGGAAAAGTGACCGAGCATGGGAAAGAAGCTTTACATGCACGATTACTGACTAATTTATATCCAGACGAAGATGTTGTGCCTGAGAATATTTTTCAGAAAGTTACTGAGAAAAAATCTGGAATATGTTTGATGCCAACTCTTGCAGAATGTGCCAAATTTAACAACAAAATGTTGCATTTAGAAAAGCAAGAGATTGTGAAACTGGAAGCTATTGACAGAGTAGAGCATATGGGATCAACAATTATTTTGTCTGAGAATCTGAAAACAAAATTGGATTCATTAGAGAAGAGTATATCTAAAACTGCGGGTTTTGAAAAGACTCTGAATGTGTGCTTGAACTGCCGTATAATTTTAAGAAGGAATTTACATGTTGAAAGAGGTCTGGTAAATGGATCAATGGGTAATGTTGTTGATTTTGTGAAATACAGAAATAGAGATGGAATTGAATTTTTAAAAATTAAATTTGATGGCATTGAGGAAGTACAGCTAATTGCTCGTTGTTCTGCTAGATTTTTGCTTGTAAAAGACTTATATGTTCGTCGTAAGCAGTTTCCTGTTTGCTTGGCATATGCGGTGACAATCCATAAATCGCAAGGTTTAAGTGTAGACTGTGCATTGGTGAATATTGGCAGTTCTGTGTTCAAGGAGGGTATGGCATATGTGGCATTGTCACGAGTTAGGACTTTATCGGGATTGTACTTGATTGAGTGTGATGTCACAAACATTTGTGCGGATCTAGATTGTGTTAAGGAATACAATAGGTTGAGAAGAGAGTATGCGCCACATTTGCCTCAGTATCCTTTGTTTGAGAAACGTGTGGTAGGCCGGAAACGAAGAAATGTGACCAATACTGGGGAGGTTGTAGCAAAAAGACGAAAAGTCGATGAACCTGAAATTATAAGCAGAAACAAAAAGGATTCTGTTGAAGATGTTGTTGGTTTTCAATTTGAAAACAGTTCTGGTGTCAACTGCTATGCTAATATAGTGGTTAATGTTTTGTTTTCTCTAGAAAATGTAAAAGAAGAGATTGTGGTCAATTCTGATCAAAGATTTTGCAGTTTGTTAAATTCTGTGTTAGAGAAATGTAGCACTGATAGAACAAACATAGAAAGTGTGTCTGAAATTCGAAATCTGTTAGACAGATGTTCAGGCCAAACACAATTCTCTCAAAATAGTCAGCAAGATTGTCAGGAGTTTTTAATGTATATGCTTGATGTATTGCATGATGAAGGTGTAGATGTAGATCACCTGTTTGGGCTTTCTTATCAATGGCAGCATGACTGCGAGAACTGTAGGGTATCAAGTACTACTAGTGTAGACTCAGAAAGATTTATATATTTAACTTTGCCAGACAGTAAATCAGTCTCTTTTAATAAGCTAGTAAAAGCAGCTGATCACAACATGGAGTGTAGCCAATGTAAATCTGAAATGATGTCCACATTATTTATACGAACATATGGCCAGTATGTCATTTTAATGTTCCAACGATGTAGGCCTGATGGAACAAAATTGACAACTTTAATTAAAAATTTTGTGGCTTCACAGTTGTCAATATCAGGAAGGACTTTTGTAACTGTAGCAATTATATATCATGATGGTCCTTCAATAACATCAGGACATTATACAGCGTATTTAAAGTGTAGAAATGGCTGGTCATTCTGCAATGATTCTGTTTTAATTTTCACAAAAAAATTGCCATATGACCTTAAAAACTCTTACCTGGTGTTTTTAAAACCAAAATTTTAGGGAAAGAATCTCGGGATGTGCTCTGAGGAATTTCAAGAAGTTCTCATGGCTCCTACACTATTTGGCCTTGAGGATAAGTGTAGTACAGAGACATAACTTTTTACCATAACACTGGACGTCATTGAGAAATACGTGCACTTTGAATGAGTTCAGAAAACTATTTCTTTTTATAAGCTAATTGAAGCAGCCAATCAAAACAAGGAGTAGAGGGAATGTAAGTCTGCAATGCTGTCTACTGTTTTACATTGCTTTGTGATTAAAAGTGATGTAGAGAATTAAATAATTGTACTAGTCATAAAGGTAGTGTAAGTCTGCTTCATAGTAAGCAGTATCAGTGTGATAGGAAATGTAGAACATGATTGAGCAAGAAGGGGAAGATATTACTAGTCCAGGATTGTGTAAATGATCTTCAACATTTTAATTCTGAAAGTTGCGGAAATGCGAAAAGACGGGATTGGCTTACAAGAAATCCAAGAGTTATAAATGGGTTTGACAAGATTTGGCCTTGTGGAAACTTGTGGTAGAGAGCAAGAAGTCATTTATTGTATGTAACATGTTTTTGAAAACGATGGAGGTTTTCTTTCAGAAAGTGGCGGGTTGAAAGTAATAACAGCACAACAGAGTGTAAGCTGTTCATAGGACATCCTTGGCCGTCATGGAAAGTAAGTTAACTTTAAGGAGTTCTGAATTCTGATTTGTTATGTTGTATGGGTTTTTTAAACACAATCATTTTGATTGTGTTTTTTTTCCCCGCTGTTATATGATGAATACCTTCAAGTCACTGTTTTTAGTGAAATTTGATACATTCTGAGAACAGCAACAATAAACCATTTAACATGTATAATTAATTCTGTTCTGTTTGCATTTATGATGTACATGTAGAACTGTGTAGGAGGCATGGAGAAGGTGAGGCTTCTGTAAGTGTCAAAGTTGTTGCATACAGTGAACACATTCACACATCGGTCCACTCTTCCTTGGATGTGGTGGAGGTGGTGGGGAAGCACCAGCTGAAGCTACTAAAGAAGCCATTGCTCACTGGTAACAAAGGGTCTTTCTCTCACAATGATGAAAGTCAGAGTGAGGAAAGAAAGAGGGATTTTCATCATTTGGGAAAAACAATAGTTCTCAACCAATGAAAAGTGTTCATTTTAGATTATATGACCTAGTCTTACATCATTAGGAAACCAAAAGTGAAATGAACCAATGAAAAGTGTTATTACCAAGTCACATGACCTGCTGTGTTTATGTTACACGCTTTGCAGGGCCTTCCGGTTTGCTTCCAGAAACCTGTGCTTTGCGACTCGGTAAGCGTACCAGTTCGCTAACGTAGTACGTCATATGACGTATCACGTATCACGCGACAACGCGAAACGTCATGCGGACGGGAGGCGTCACGATGTTGTTTTCTAACGCGGCAGTTGCGGTAAAGAAACGTTTACTGGCTCGCGGTCTATTTCGCGGCATCAAGGTCAGCTAACGGGAAGCTTCCCGATTCGCGAAGTGGGAACGAAGAAAAATTTTTTTTAAAAAAAAAGGTTATTAATAAATATATAAAATATATTTTGGGATTTAAAGAAGAATACATTTTACAGCTACAGATATTTGCTATTAAAAAACCATTGAAATTCACTGAAAAAACCATAGGTTATAGATTATATATAGTTAGGAATTAGCATTTACAAAACCTTGAAAATTCACTGAAAAAACCATAGGTTATAGACCATATATAGTTAGGAATTAGCATTTAAAAAACCTTATTTTACTCACACAAAACCATTGAAATTCCATATATAGTTAGTTGCACTAACTATATATCGCGCACCCGCAATCCACTGCTGATGATGTCACATATTACATAATTCATGACATGGTCAGTGACATCACTGATGACATCACTGATGACATCTCAAATGACATCACTGATGACAACATCCAGTGATTATGTGTTTCTGTAAAGTTTAAATATGTTTTACATATTGAAGAATGAGTGGATGTATAAGTGTCTGAATGAAGGTTTTAGTAGGTGCGTGATTGACTGTATGAGTGAGTGATTAAATGCGTCTTACTAAATGCACGGGTTAGTGACTAAACTGTCTGAAAGTGTGCATCAGTATGTCTGTTGTTGTGCAAGCTGCTGCATGTGTTGATCAGTAGCTATATAAGTAGCTATATGGGTTATTGATTGGTTGCACAAGTATTTGTATGGGAGACTGAGTGTGTGTATGGCTGGCTGGGAGGTGTGTGACTCTGTGCAGATCAATGTGTACTTGTATCAGTGATTCTATAAGAGAGTAAGTATGTGTTAGTATATGTTTGAAAATGTAAGGTGCTCTATGTTTAACTGTGTAGATTAGAAAATGGAAGTGTGATTGATTCTTTACAGGACTGACTAGGTGTGTGAGTAACTCCATGGATGAGTGGCAGAGTGTGAGTGTCTGTATAGGTGTATGAGTGCATATGATAGTGTTGTAAAGATGAGTGATTGTATGTATGAATGATTGTATGGGTGAATGAGTGAATGTGTGTGTAGACGTAGGAATCAGTGAGTGCGTATGTAGTAACTAGTATTGGTGTGTCAATGGTTTCAAAAATTATACTCTGTATTTAACACTGGGTGTAACAGAGGTTATATTAAAGTGTGAGGAGATGCATAGTATTGTCACATTAATGATATCATCATTGATGTGACCATTGATGTCAAATGAGATATCATCAGTGATGTCTTTTGAGATGTCATCAGTGATGTCATCAGTGATGTCACTGACCATGTCATGAATGATGTAATATGTGACATCATCAGCAGTGGATTGCGGGTGCGCGATATATAGTTAGTGCAACTAACTATATATGGAATTTCAATGGTTTTGTGTGAGTAAAATAAGGTTTTTTAAATGCTAATTCCTAACTATATATGGTCTATAACCTATAGTTTTTTCAGTGAATATATATATATATATATATATATATATATATATATATATATATATAAATATATATATATGCTAACAAATATGACATCGACAGAAAAGGCGTAATCCAAGAGGATGTGCACAGGAAACAGGACCTGATCTCCTCCGGATCCAGCTCGGATATTAGCACCAGTGGTGGGGACAACCATGGGATCAGAGCTGGCGCATTGAGTTTTCAAAACAAGTACTGCCTACTAAGGGAGGCAGAGAAGCCAAAGAAGGACAAACCACCCAGAGGAAGGGGAAGGGGGAGAGAACGCAGAAGAGGCGAAATCAAAGACGTCGGATCATAAGAAGCAAATGGAGGTGCTAGGCAGACAGAATTTGCGCCAGAAGAAGGAAACATAGAGGACAATCTGTCTGTGCTTAATCTCTCACAAAGAGAATTAGCTCAAGAAGAAACAACCTTATTGCAATTTGGCCTTTGCTTTTGTCCCTCTTCAGGATTTGACTACGCCCAAGCAAGGATCGATCTCTTTCTATTTGCCAGAAAGCTAAATGTAAAGAAAATTGATGAATTGAAAAATAAACCTGTTGTTGCTCCTAATATACCAACATGTAATTTGGCAATCGGGGAAGCCGAGGGGCTGCTAGAGATGGAGATATTACATAGAGAAAGTGAGGGCTTGGATCCTAATATCGATATGGAACATCTGATGTTGAGTTAAGGAATTGACACCAGATCAGCTAGCATGAGAGACTTTAAACCTAAGTCTCGCTTCATTCCGATTACAGCACATGGGATTTTAGACTGTTTTCATGAATTAATGGCACACGACTTGGTTGAATTGAGAAATAGAAATGTGAGATTTTTTGATAATCCAACACCTGATTTGATGAAGGCATTGAAAACTTTGAAAGAAGATAGCTCCATTGCTATAAAAAACAGTTACAAGGGGGGCAACCTAGTAATTATGGACACATTACAATACAATCAGGAAGCCATGAGGCAATTACAGGATGGGGATTGTTATCAAGTGATTACACTAGAGGAATACACCTATTGTGTTAAGTAAGAAGTTTCAAACTAAGTTAAAAGTGTGCTATGATGGTTCAATTCAAGATCAGGATGAGTATAATTTCCTACGGTCAAAACCTCCGAAAATCCCATCCTTTTACCTTTTGCTGAAGGTCCATAGGAGACTATCTAACGCTCCTGGTAGACCTAGCATCTCCTCAAATGAAAGTTTTCTAGAAAATGCAGCCATTTACATCAACTCTTTTCTTTTCCCTTTTGTTACCTCACTTCCCTCATATTGTAAAGATAGTGGCGACTTCCTTACAAAAATCAATGGTCTAGCATGGAATGACTCATATCTTATGATTACGCTGGATGTCAGCCATGAATTGGGGTTGCTAACTTGTGAGTACTATTTAAAGAAGAGGCCAGCATGGGGGCGTGGCCTGGAGCCGTCGATGGTGGACGTGTAGTTCCCCAGCTCCGTCCCGAGCCCTACATATAAGCTACTTATCCTGCATCTCCCTGCCTGCACCCCACCTGATTTCTGCCCACATTGTCCCCGGGGGCGAGCGGCGTGCAGCGGTGCGACTTGCTCCCTTTTGGCCCGCTCCATCGCCGAGATCCGACGACGGAGCCTGTTGCGGCCTGTAGACCGGAGTGGAACCCCGGCCTCGAGTACTTGGTCAAGCCGGCCTACCCCATACCTCCTTCGCGGTCTGGTCGGAACCCGGACTTCGATTTCCACTGAGTCGCCGACTGGTGCGGCGGTGCGCGGTATAGTGCCCCACCCTGACCGGGATACTGCTGCCCCCCCGATCGGCTGATCCACCACTGGCCGGCCGCCCTGCTGCGAGGACCTGCGGGGCGCGGGACCGTTACCGGACTGTCCCCCCTGCCCGCCCGCGGAGCTAGCAGGACTCAGACATACCGCTGCGGGGACAAGAATCAAGGAGAGGGCAGTGTGCACAGTCTGCTGCCTCTGCCGAGGGCCCGGCCTCGTCCTGCACGGACTGTTACTGGCATCCTGGCGCCATCTTGCCATCGCTCTGAGGGCTTGAGTGAGACCTTCGAGACCAGGCACTCTCGTCCTGCCTCCCCCCGAGTCACCGGCTGGAGGACCTGGATACATTGAGCAGGGACACACGCACAGGCGACGCACGGCCCTCGGACATGGGGGTCTGAGGTGAGGGAGTGCACACCGCGCTTTGGCGCCATTTCGCAGCGCTGCGGCCCCGACCTTGGCCGCGCACCCAGCAGATAAGGCGTGCCCTGCATTGGCCTGGACCCCACCGCCTCTTCCTCGCCACTGACTCTGAGGGCCCGGGATCCGACCCGCCTGAGAAGACGCCGGAGGTACACAGACCCATCCTGCGTTACTACAACGCTGAGACCTGTACTACTTCAGCCGAACACGTGGTGGTCCTCCCGCAGTCACCGCCGCAAGCTCGGAGGGACTGCAGCGGACAGCTGCACCCACTACAGCGCCACCCTGCTAACGAGATCCATGGGCAAACACAGGGACAAACCCAGGGCCCAGGGCGCTCAGACGGACGCGCAGTCCACGGGCTCTGACGACCCACTGGCCTCCTCCAACATGGACATTATCCCGCCGACCGGTAAGGGGTCGCAAGACGCTAAGCTGGATCTGATCCTCAATGAAATTCGCGCAACGCGAGAAGCGCTGGAATCGCGCATGGACACTATGGCGACGGGACTGTCTCTACTAAAGGCTGACCATAACAAACTGGCGGACCGAGTGGCGGAGCAGAAAATTGCGCTGGATGACCTAATCCCGCAGCAGACGGAACACTCCTCGAAATTGGAGAACGTGGAGAAACAGCTGAAGCGACTATGGGATCGAGTGGATGATGCTGAAGGGCGGGCCCGCCGCAACAACGTCCGCATCCTGGGCATTCCGGAGAGAAGCGAAGGGAGGGACCCCACCCGGTTCGTGGAGGATTGGCTGCGGAAGCTAGTGGGCCACAGGGAACTCACCGCCCTCTACAGTGTGGAGCGAGCCCACAGAGTGCCAGCGAAGCCCCCGCAACCAGGGGCACCCCCTCGCCCCCTGATCGCTCGTCTCCTCCATTTCCGAGACCGAGACACGGTCCTACGAGCGGCCAGGGAGGAAACACCAATACGCTTCGAGGATAAGAACATATCGGTCTACCCTGACTTCACTCCCACTGTGCAGCGGGCCAGGTCCACCTTCCTGGGGGTGAAACGCAATTTGCGGGACAGAAACATGAAATATGCACTTTTGTTCCCTGCTCGGCTCAAAATCCTACATAACAACAGGTCCCACTTTTTTGACTCGCCTGAGGAGGCAGCGGAGTGGATGGAGGTCACTCTGACCCCGCCAGCATCACAGGACCCTCTCGCAGACCACCGCAGTGACAACCACAGGAACTCGCCAGGCCGACGAGACGATGCTCGCAGCCCCGGTCACCATTCCTCCCACGGGATATCGACTGCGGTGCACCCCATTGGTCACCAAACAGTGGACCACTCATCAACATCCCCGCAACAACGCCTCACTGAGGAGGCACTGGCCGCCCACGACGCGGGAGCACCCGGGGTCAGACTCACCGATACCACCGACACCCGCACTGAGGTTTCTGGCTCAGTTGATAGCTTGCAGCTCTTCCCGAAGATCACGGCCCAGATGGCTGCGGAATTTTGAGCCACGACACGACTGATCCTCTACGGGTGGTAAAGTATGGCTAATCCCCTCTTTCGCATATGGTGGGTTGGGTATGTGGAGGCCCGTTATATTGTGGGCTACCGAACCCACGCAGTCCGTTCAGTGAACTCCGACGGAGGCTTGCCACCCCCGGTATGCACACGAACTTGACTGCCTTGTGCCCACGTTGGGCACCATGGTTTGGCTCCTGGGTACGTTGGCTCAGGGACCCTTTTGTTCAGGGGTTACATGTTTACGAGACACTCTCCTTTACTAGCATGACAGGTCATGTGGGGCCACCCAGTAGACTCACTTTGCCGCTCCGCACAAATGGTAGTGGGACATCTTAATGAGTACCAGTTGTGTACCTGGAACGTGCGTGGCATGGGATCAGTATACAAGCGACACCGAATCCTGGCGCAGCTCAACCGCAGGGGGACACAGATTGCTTGCTTACAAGAGACACATTTAAACGCTGCCGAAGCGGTGAAACTGCGCAAGAAATGGAGAGGGCAGTTTTTTTCTACCTCTTATTCTGCATTCTCACGGGGGGCTGCGATTTGGCTCCGTGGCTCTCTTCCCTTTCAGATGCTGGAACAACGGATTGATAAGGAGGGTCGCTATGTGTTTGTTCAGGGACTGCTGGATGGGGAGGCGGTTGTTATTGGATGTGTGTACTCACCTAATGTAAACCAGTCGGAATTTTTGTTAACTATCAACGAGGTACTGGCGGGTTGGGCTGATCTTCGCTGGATCATTGGGGGCGATTTCAATGCTGTGCTAGATGTTCGGCTCGATAGATCGCATCCCCCCTTACAGGCTACTGAGAGCAGGAAACAGGCAGATGCGCTTGCGAGTTGGGCTGAGGGCTGGGAGTTGGCAGACGTATGGCGTAGCATACACCCCCTGGAAAGGGAATACACCTTTTTCTCCCCCCCCCATCGGCTACATACCAGAATTGACCATGTTTTCTGCTCCCGTTCCCTTCTGGCACTGATTGTCCGGACACAACACATGGGGAAAACTCTGTCGGACCACAATCCCGTGGAAATTACATGGCAGTGGGGTAGGAGGCTGGCTCCCATCCCGACCTGGAGACTATCTCCTGATCTCCTCGAGGATTCGGTCTTCCGCTCCTCCCTGTCCGACACTATTGACACCTACTTCACCACGAATGAGAACACGGCCAGCTCCAGGCAGATAGAATGGGACACTTTCAAAGTCTGTCTTAGGGGGGGCTGCTATGACCAATAGGGTGGGGAGGAGACGGGAGGTGATCAGCCAACTGACGGAAGTGGAGGGCACACTCGCGCCCCTAGAGAATGAGGCAGCAGGCACCAATGCTCCCTTTACACCACTACAAGAGGCACATATTAAACACGCGGAACTCCTGGAAGATCTGCGGCTTATAGACTATAGGGAGTACACGAATAGGCAACATACACAGGCAGACCGAGCCGGTACACTACTAGCCCGCCTCCTACGGGACTCTCCGATAAGCCATCCCATTCTGAGGGTCCTGGACCTCTCTGGTCGCCCGGCTATCACCCAAATAGGGATTAACACGGCTTTCAAGGATTATTACTCCTTGCTGTACGGTCCCCCACGGCCCTTATCGGAACCAGCACTTACGGCCTTCATAGGGGGTCTGGACCTCCCGCAACTTACTGCCAGCCAGAGCAAAGACTTGAAGCGTACTATTTCAGTGGCGGAAATTAGACAGGCGATACGAGCCCTTCCGAAGGGAAAGACCCCCGGCACAGATGGCCTGCCGGCCTAATTCTATGCAACGTATATAGACGTCCTGGCACCACGGTTACACACTGTCTATTTAGAGGCCCTACGTACATCCTCTCTACCACAATCATCCATGCAAGCGTTGATCACGTCCCTCCTGAAACCGGCCAAAGATGGTCTGCAGATGGCCGACTATAGACCACTGTCCCTTCTCAATACTGATTCAAAAATATTAAGCAAGGTGCTAGCGACGAGGCTCGTTCAATATGTCCCACAACTGGTCCACCCCGATCAATGTGGTTTTGTAACGGGCCGTAATACGGCCATGAACCTCAGGCGCTTAACCCAGCTCATGCTCGGAGGTGATGTGGACATGGCCTCTGAAGGTTGCATATCTCTGGACTTAAAACAAGCGTTCGATTCACTGCGGTGGGACTATCTGTTCACCACCCTATCGAACTTCGGGATACCATCCGAATTTATCGCTTGGGTCAGATTACTATATACCAACCCCACGGCCAGAGTGCGCACCTCCCACCAAATTTCAGGCCCCATAGCCATAGCAAGAGGCACCAGACAGGGCTGCCCGCTCTCCCCTCTCCTCTTTGTCCTTGCCCTGGAACCGTTGCTCTGTAGACTTAGGTTACTAGCCCCCCGCTATGGCATACGACGGCACGGTACAGAACACATTGTATCTGCGTATGCGGATGATATTATATTATTTTTTCGAGACATAAGAAGCGACTTGAGTCCAGTTTCCAGGATCTTTGAGGATTTCAGAGAGATGTCTGGCCTCACTATCAGTGAATCTAAGTCCTATGGGTTCACCTTTGCGGCAACGGACGGGTCGGCCCCCCTGCTTTTTGCCCCTCATACATTCCAGATGGCGGTAACCACCTTCCGATACCTAGGGATACAGGTATACAGAGAAGCGAGCATGATGGTGGACGGCAATCTGGGGAGGGCCATTAGAATGCTGAAATCGCAAATCCAGTTCTGGCTAACATTACCGCTCTCGATACCTGGCAGAGTGGCTATATCAAAGATGGTGATGCTCCCCCGTCTCATCTACTACTTCACCAATCTGCCGTTCCAGATTCCGGCGGTGACGTTTAGGACCCTCGACTCCCTCCTTACCGAACTTGTGTGGGGTCCTGGCCGCAGACGCATAGGCCTGGCCAAGCTACAGCTCCCCTCCGACTCCGGAGGCATGGGCTTGCCGGACTTCAAAGCGTATAATTATGCGTGTCAGCTGCAATGGCTCGCTTACTGGGTGGCGGGCCGTAATCTACATGAGATTAATGCTTCACAGGACGACCATGCTAAGGGGAGAGTGCACATCTTGCTCCTGCCTGGCTCGGACCTACCTAGAAACGCCCCACCGCTTCTCAAGCTGGCAATAACGTACTGGCGGAAGGCATTAAAGTACACGTCCCCCGGGACACCTTATGCCCCCACAGTCCCCCTGATGGGCATACCTCTGGGCTTGGGCACACTCACTGCGTCCTTACTGGAGCCCTGGCGCGACGCAGGTGTCACACAAGTGGGTGACCTGTTTGCAGAAGGGCACTTGTTATCCTTCGAGGATTTCAGGACTAAGCAGGGCGTCCCCAACGGCTCCTTTCTCCTACACGCCGGTCTCCGCCATTATATTACACACATATGGTCGCCTGAAGGGCGGGAGCCGGTTACGAACCCTCTCGTCGCCATGCTCTACCTCATGGGAACGGGTGGTCATCTGACCAGATGGCTCACAGCTGGCATAAGAACAGGGAGGGCACTTACACTGGCACCACTGCGGGCGGCATGGGAGGCAGACGTGGGGAGGCCACTGAGGAACACAGAGTGGAACCGCATACTTCAGTTCCCAAAAAAGGTAGCTAGGAACCCCAAATACAAATTCATCCAACTGATGTTACTTCATAGGGCCTACCTGACACCACACCGCCTCCATGTGATGTTCCCTGCGACCAAGAGCGACTGCCCCCGATGCGATGCAGACGACGCATCACTGGTACATATGCTGTGGCAGTGCCCTAAACTAGGGCATTTCTGGGCCACTGTTCATGACTCCCTAGAACAAGCTGGTATTCTGCACGGACCCCCTACACTGGAACGTACACTGCTTGGGCTGGGGCCATCTACACGCGCTAGGACCGTGGCAGCGCGCTTCTCGGATCTGGCCTTGTTGCTGGCAAAGCGCGCTATCACGATCAGATGGAAGTTGTCCAAACCACCTAACCCTGACCTGTGGCGGGCGGAGGTAGTACGCTGGGGCAAGGCGGAGGGTGAAGCACTTCAGAGGGAGGAGCGGAGGGGTCTCCGGAAAACTCCGATTTCACTGGATTGGTCTGCCATGTTGGGGGCATTTGAGACTGGAAATGGCGAGGATGAGGGTGATGCGAGTGAATAAACACTTCTGGCATTGCTAGGCCCTGCTGCACGCTCCCATACACGGACACGATCTACGGTACACTACGGTGGGGTACGGGGGACCCCGGCCCATCACTCATATTGCTCTGCCATATCTGTGCGTTCGACTTATACTGTGTGTTACTTTACTGGGATTGACCCCCCCTTTTATTTTCTCGATATTTCATCTCTGTGCTACTTGAGAGAGTGTCGGGTGGGATTTCACGAGGGTGGGGGACGGGATCGGTTGTGAAACGGGTTTGTTGGTTTGGTCAAAATTAAAAATCGATTTCGCTATGTTTCTTTATATGATCTGAGCCAATGCATGCATGTATCATCTGGATCCATAACAAGCTGACATATATGGACATGTATGCATGTTAATGCTCTATGTACTTGCTAATAAAAAGATTTTAAAAAAAAATAAAGAAGAGGCCAGCATGTTTTATGGTACATACTCGCTTGTTGTTGGATATGATCCAGATCTGTCTCAAGGATAATATTTTCATGCATGATAGAAGGGTCTACAGGTAGATCATGGGGACAGCCATTTGCACCTGCTTTGCTCCCAGCTTTGCCAATTTGGTGAGGGGCTGGTGGGAGAACCAGTTGGCCTGGACTGATGAAAATGCTGTTTATGTCCAACATACCCTTATCTGGAAACACTACATTGACAATTTCTTTTTGTTATGGAGCGGGTCCAGAAAAGAAGCAGAGGAATATGTGGCAATTCTTAACAACAACCCGTATAATATACACTTTACGGCAGAGATGAGTGTCCGTGAGATTTCATTTCTAGATATTTTATTGCAAGTTAAGAATTGCAAAATCAACACCACTGTATTCCGTAAAATCATGGCTGGCAATACCACCCTGCATTATAATAGCCAACATCCTAATAATTTAAAAGCTAGCATCCCATACAGTGAAACTCTGAAGCTAAAGAGAATTTGTAGTCAAGATTCTGAATTTCAGGGACAAGTGCAAAAGATGAATCAGAGAATCAGTACACAAGGGTACCATCCTATGACACTAGTGGAAGTCAAGCATAAATCCGAAAATGTCTTGAGAAACCAATTGTTGTACCCTAATGACAGGATGTGAAAGGGAGGCACAGCTGTTAGATTGATCACTTGTTTTAATCAATTCTCCCCCAAAGTATATCAGATATTAAGAAAACACTGGCAAGTGGTCAGAGGAGATAATGTCATTGGTAAGGATTTACCAATGCCACCCACGGTGACATACAGAAAAGGTAGGCCACTGGGTGACAATCTAACTCATAGTTACTTTGACGGATACCACAAGCCTGAGATGTGGTACTCCACCATAAAAGGGTTTTATAAATGTAATAGTTGAAAGGCCTGTAGGATGGTGAAAAATGTCCTCACTTATAAATCTAGTGATGGACACCCATTTAAGATCAAAGGCTTTTTTTACCTGCCTCACAGACCATTGACTTTATGTATTAAGCTGCCCATGTCAACTGATGTATGTAGGGAGCACACATTTTCCTTTGAAAAAACAGATGTTAGAACATCAGAGAGCAATTAGGAATCAGGATTTCACGTATTCTGTAGCAAAGCACTTTTATGATAAACATGATAGTGATCCTGGCCTACTGATGTTCTACGTCATTGATAGAGTTCCCCCCAACATCCAAGGAGGCAATAGAGTACTGGACCTTTGGCGATTGGAATCAAGATATATTTTGAAACTGAACACTAGCACTGCGGTTGGAAAACCACCCTGACCGCCATGGAAGTGGAAAACAACCGCCTGCCGGTACCGGGGAAAAACCGGTGACTAAATTTGTATCAACTGCTAAAAAACACAGACTGCAGCAGAAAGGGGCAGAAAAAACTGCCCATAGTGGGTGGAGATTGCCAAAAACCCATCTGCGGTTGTTGGAATCACGGTGGAAAAACATCAACCTGCCGCCAGGATAGTGGAGACAATGCAAGGAAAATTAGGATATCCACGATGGTGCTGCGGTGCGTTGCGCTGTTTCCGACCGCTGCGGTCCCAAACACAGATGAATGGGAGAGCCGGCGGATGAGCTGCAGCACTGCCACAGCTGCGGACGGTCCGTGACAAATATGATGGTAGACAGAAAAAAACACAATAATGTCACAAAGTGCACACAGCAAACTAGCCATGCCACCCAGAAACACAGAACACACCCCAATTACACAAACACATGGCAAATATAAAAATACGAATACCAGGACAACACACCTGACAGCAATACCCCATTTGGACACACCCACATAGCTGAGTATAAAACCAGCCCCGTCCTTGACCACAATCCTGTGCAATACTCCACAACTGAAGGGCCCAACACCAGAGCACAAAGGTAGGTAGCCAGCTTCCCTGGGAGGGCTGTTTGGGGTGGGAGGCCTGCACTACTACTCCTACCATGCACCCTTGTCAACCAGCTCAGCTAAATGGAGCCCTCCCCCACCATACCCAGAAGCAAGTGTCAGCCTTCATATCACCCCATCAAACTAACATGTATGTAGCCATCTTGCCATGGAGGGCTGAATGGGAGTGGGAGACCTGCACTATAACTCCCACCAGGTCCCCTGTCCCACACCGGAGCAGGATGGAGCACTCCCTTACCCAGGAGCAGTTGGAAGCCATTTTATCCCCACAAACACACTCACAGCTAGGTAGCCATCTTCTCTGGGAGGGCTGTTTGGTAGTGGGAGGCCTGCACTACTACTCCCACCTTGTACCCTGTCCCACACCTGAGCAGGATGGAGCACTCCCCTCCAACCCAGAAGCAGTTACCAGCCATTGCATGGATCACCCTCACCGAACAGGGAGGTAGCCATCTTCCCTGGGAGGGCTGTTTGGGGGTGGGAGGCCTGCACTACTACTCCCACCATACTCCCTTGTCCCCAGGCTCTGCTAGATGGAGCCCTCCCTCCACCCCGCCCCACCCTGAATCATGTGTCATCCTTCACATTACCCTCATCAAACTAACAGCTAGGTAGCCATCTTGGCATGCAGGGCTTTTTGGAGGTGCGAGGCCTGCACTACTACACCCACCATGCACCATTGTTCCCCAGCTCAGCAAGATGGAGCTATCCCTCCCACTCAGATGCATGTGGCAGCTAATGCCTCATTATATACAAGCTAACAGGTAGGTAGACATATTAGGTTGGCTTGTCCCACCGATGAGCAGTATGTAAGCCCCCACCAGACACACACAGATATGTCACAAAACAAAGGCAAATGGGAAAATATAACAGGTAAGTAGCCAGTGCGTGCATCTAGCCATTTGTCAAAAAAACCATGGTGCCATAGGACAACACCAGCCCTTTCATTGCACAAATATATACACACATCATATTGCCACTCACGGTGTGCAGACAGCTAAGCAAAAGAAACTGTTACAGCAAGCAATGCGCATGTTGCAGAATGTCTGTGCACAATCATGCACAGCACTCAATGACATGTGTAGTGCCATGAAGCCAGAGCAACAAGTACCATATGAAAACAAAGAAAGCATGGTTGGTGGTACAGATCCAGATATGCACATGACAAGACAAAGGTATGCAGGAGATTACAATGGCCAGTTTATGCCCAGATGGGACATCTGCCAGGCCAGAGTAATCAACAAAGAGTCCTCACAGAAAATCTTTGTTGCACTAGTCTCTAGATGGCAACATGTTCCTGCAATCACAAATTATGCACGTGGCACATGGTATGTATTGACAGCTCACACCATGGACAAGTAATGCATGTACCACAGCATCATGTCAGGAGGCACAGTAGTGCACTTAGAAAACACTGTGATGATTAGTCAACTGTGAAATGTACAAACAGTGAATGATACACAGCTAACACAAAGCGTGTGGGGTGCACTACAATGACCATTTCCCATCTGACCCACAGGTGACCAAGAACTGACTGCAGAGGACAACACCAGAAACCTGCAGCCAGTCCCCCCACAGAACATCGACTCTCAGATGTTGAGTCCCGGGATTGTTTGGACGAGGAGCTTTAAGCTGGCCCTTTTGGTGAGCCAGGGTGCAACAGGTCCCAGGACCCCAACATCCCCCACCACATCTGTGGCTATACCAACGTCTCTGCAGACCCCATTTGTTACGGCCGGTGCGTCCTCCACCACCACCACCACCACCAGTGCTGCCTGCAACACTCTCCCTGTCCCACAGGATGACCACCCCAACCCATCGACTGAGGCGGGCAGAGAGAGGATGCGGGTACCTATAGTGGTGAGGCAACAGGTCCATGGCAGCAGGACAGGTGGGAGGGGCAGGGTCACCTACAGACAACCAGAGCCTGGGACCGAATCCCTGGACCACATAAACAGAGTCCTTGGGGCATATGAACGGACCCAGGGACAAACAGGCCGGTCAGAACAAGATTCCTGTGAGCTCCTCCTGCTGATGAGGTCCATGGACACCTGCATGGGACAAATTGTAGATCTCTTGGGCCAGCTACTGGCGGTGGTACTGAGGGACAGGCCTGCACCATAAACAACACCTCCACCTCCCACTGGTGGGCTGCAGGATGACAGTTCACCATCCTCCCCTGCGGGCCACAGAGAGGGGTGAGTTCTCATACCCCACTGGCCCTACAGCAGAGGCCCCCCCAGCCAAGCGACGAAGGGGCCGTCCTAGGAAAACCCTGCGAGTACCTGTTGGCAAAGCACCTGCCAAACGCCAGTCACTGAGCCCGCCATGAGGGCAACCCTCTTTACCACTGCATTAACCTAGGAAAACATAACAGAACAAAAGTCACTAGTCTGCGTGTGGCATCACAGACATCACACAACACCTAACATCAAGATAATCTTACATGCACACATCACAATGGGCAACAAGTGCCAACATATCCTGTAGATGTTCCTAAATGAACTGTCCCAGAAACATTGTCAGCCACCACTGAGTCAACAACCAGCTGCATTCACAAATATCACATACACTTTCACAACAACAGAAACATCATCGGACAATGGGTACGTTGTACATTGTCACCCACCTTCAAGTGAAATAGCGGGTGAAGAGCTGTTGACGCAGGTCAATACCTTCGTACTCTCCACTGTCCTCATCACTGGACACGAGTTGGTTTGCAGGTGGGGGCCTTGGCTGCTCATTATCATCCTGGATAAGGGGAATCTCCTTGCGAGCGGCCAGGTTGTGTAACATGCCGCATGCCACTACAATCTGACACACCTTCCTTGGCAAGTACATCAGTGCACCTCCGGTCTTGTCCAGGCAGCGGAAACGTGACTTCAGTGGACCAAAAGTAGGCTCCACCACACGCGTGTCCTCCCATGGGCATAATTGTAGCGTACGTCAGCTTGTCCTGAGATTCCGCAGTGGGCTCAGCAACCAAGGACGGTTTGGATATGCAAAGTCACCTAGGTGTGACAAACACTGATAAACATTGTAATGTTGCTGTGGCAGAGGATAGCAGGTCACACACAAAGCACGCTGTTTGACTAGGCATACTCACCCACAATCCATGCATGGTCGGGAAGCAGATTAGCCATCAGCTGGGGTGCAATGCTATTATGCAAAATGTATGAGTCATGGGCAGAGCCTGGAAATTTGGCACACACGTGCGAGATGATCATATCTGCCTGGCACACCACTTGCACATTTATGGAGTGGTAATGTTTACGAATCCTGCAGATGTGCTCACGTACCTGTGGTGGTACAAGCCCAACATGGGTGCCATCAATGGCACCAACAACATGAGGGATGTGTCCAAGGGGATACAAATCTTTATTCACAGCTGCCAATTCAGGACTCCTGGGGAAATGGATATATCTGTCCTTATACATCAACATAGTGCACAGAACATCGCGCAGCACCAAGCTGAACATAGGTTGCGACATCCCACCTGTGCTGGACACCATGTGCTGGAATGATCCACTGGCAAAAAAATGAATGGCCACCATCACCTTAGACGTTGTGGTGAAAACTGTTGGATATGTTCTACGAGGCTGCAGGTGGGGCTTCAACATAGCACAAAAGGTCTGTAGGGTGGCTCTATCCAGATGGAATTTCTGGATGATCTCCTCCTCCTCCATGTCTGCCAGCTATGTGAAGGGATGATGCAGATTTGGTCTCCTCCTAGTTGAGATGAAAGTAGAAACATGTCAATGCAATGCATCATGAGAGGGGCCCTGCATTGCACATTTTGGCTGACACAACGCCAAAAATGGCTGTCATCAAAATTGAGTTATAGACCAGCTTACATGTAGGGACACCTTCAGCTACACCAATCGCACACTTGTCAACTTACACGCACAAGTACCTCCCAAACTACCTCGGTCTATGTGATTGCACATAGGGATATAGCCACATTTACCATGGCCACGCCTGGGAGTATATCATCCAGCATATGTGTAACAATGCTAAGCATGGGCTGAAAATTCGTTCCGCTCGCGATCCGCGAATCTCGCAAAATCGCGGTAAAATCCGCGAATCAGCGGGGACGAACTTTCAGCCAAGCACTTACAGGGTTACAGCAGCAGGTGCAAAAGTTTAAGCTAATTTTTTGTAACCTTTTACAAAAGGGTTACAAAGAAATTAACTTCAACTTGGGCACCTGCTGCTGTAATCCTGTAAGTGCTTCCTGGCGCCTCGTTGCCTACTTGCAACTATTCTCTGACCCTGCTCTGACCCTTCAAGCAGGGTCAGAGAATAGTTACAAGTAGGCAATGAGGCGCCTGTCACGAAAATTAAACCTTAACAATAAGCACTGACAGATATAAAAACAAGCATTTGCAATGCAATAGGTCTCGCATTAGGAAAGTTTGAGCTATTGGTCTTGTAAATGACAATTTTTTTTATTTATGTGTTGGTTTTGAAAATAGCTAAATTAATAGCTTTGTCATGTACAATGCCAATAGTTATAACTTTCGCAAGTGTGACACCTATAGCATTTGTAATGCAACATGTTTTGTATTTATGTGACTTAGCTGTCTAGATATTACAAATTATAATGGCTTTTAATTTTTTTAAATAATTAATACTTAAATAAATGTGATTTTAATTTATGATGGCAATAGCTTAAACTTTTGTAAATAACTTTTGTGAAGATTATGTTCAGTGTATTTTATTGTGACGAAAATCCAAGAACAGAAGTGAAATATTAACATCTTTTTGTGACATTTGTAATAAAGTTTGAAACATTGAGAGAACGTATTTGAAATAGTTGTTGTTGAATGGTTGAGCAGATTGATGCTGGGGTGACGCTGAGTGGTGCTGTGGAGGTGCTGAGTGGTGCTGAGTGGTGCTGAATGATACTGGGATGGTGCTGAGTGATGCTGGGGTGGTGCTGAGTGGTGCTGAGTGATGCTGTGGTGGTGCTGAGTGATGCTGTTGTGGTGCTGAGTGGTGCTGTGGTGGTGCTGAGTGATAATGTGGTGGTGGTGAGTGATGCTGTGGTGGTGCTGAGTGATGCTGTGGTGGCGCTGAGTGGTGCTGTGGTGGTGCTGATTGGTGCTGTGGTGGTGCTGAGTGATGCTGTGGTGGTGCTGAGTGATGCTGTGGTGGTGCTGAGTGATGCGGTTGTGGTGCTCAGTGATAATGTGTTGGCGCTGAGTGATGCTGTGGTGGCGCTGAGTGATGCTGTGGTGGCGCTGAGTGGTGCTGTGGTGGTGCTGAGTGGTGCTGTGGTAGTGCTGAGTAATGCTGTGGTGGTGCTGAGTGATGCTGTGGTGGTGCTGAGTGATGCGGTTGTGGTGCTCAGTGATAATGTGTTGGCGCTGAGTGATGCTGTGGTGGCGCTGAGTGATGCTGTGGTGGCGCTGAGTGGTGCTGTGGTGGTGCTGAGTGATGCTGTGGTGGTGCTTAGTGATGCTGTGGTGGTGCTGAGTGGTGCTGTGGTGGTGCTGAGTGATAATGTGATGGTGCTGAGTGATGCTGTGGTGGTGCTGAGTGGTGCTGTTGTGGTGCTGAGTGATAATGTGGTGGTGCTGAGTGATAATGTGGTGGTGCTGGGTGATGCTGGGGTAGCGCTGAGTGATGATGTGGTGATGCAGAGGGCAGAAAGGCACAAAAAGCAGTCTAACAAAGGGCAGAAGGGCAGAAAAACAAGGGAAAAACGAGTCTAGCAGAGGGCAGAAGGGCACAAAAAACAGTCTAACAGAGGACAGAAGGCAGAGAAACAAGGGGAAAACGAGTCTAACAGAGGGCAGAAGGGCACAAAAACGAGTCTAACGGGGCAGAAAGGCACACAAACGAGTCTAACAGAGGGCAGAAGGGCACAAAAAACGAGTCTAACAGAGGGCAGAAGGGCACAAAAACAAGGGAATAACAGAGGGCAGAAGGGCACAAACAACGAGTCTAACAGAGGGCAGAAGGGCACAAAAACAAGGGGAAAATGAGTCTAACAGAGGGCACAAGGGCACAAAAAACGAGTCTAACAGGGGGGCAGAAGGGCAGAAAAACAAGGGAAAAACGAGTCTAACAGAGGGCAGAAGGGCAGACAAACAAGGGAAAAACGAGTCTATCAGAGGGCAGAAGGGCACAAAAACAAGGGAAAAACAAGTCTAACAGAGGGCAGAAGGGCACAAAAAACGAGTCTAATAGGGGGCAGAATGAATTGCGCCCTGCGTGTTTGTCCACGAATATGCCACCTTTTTGTGCAATACCTCTACTCAACTGGAGTACTTTCTACTGTCTAATCAGTAAGTGCTCCCTCGCTGGCTAAATGTATAGGGGCAGATTTACAATAACTGGCGCATCCCCAGGGATGCGCCAGTTTTTGTGTCGCCGCAGCTCCGCCACCCATGGTGCGCCGCATTTACAATGCGGCGCACCATGTGGCAAAAACGGCACAGATGCGTCACGCATCTGTGCCGTAAAAGCAGGGCATTGCTGGAGCTGCGTCGTGCTTGCGACGCAGCGCTAGCAATGCTCTGGGGGGCCCTAGCTCCCCAATGCTGAATCAAGCCTTGCGCCTGCTTCAAGCAGGCACAGGGTTTTGATACAGCATTGGCCTAAAAGTGACTGAGTGAAATCTTGTAGATTTCACTCAGCCACTTTTAGGAGGCGTTCCTGCACAGGAACGCCCTCCCCTGTGCCGGAACGCCTCCTGATGGCGCAGGGCTTTACAACGTGACGCATCTCTCAGATGCGTCAAGTTGTTAATACCCAGCACCATGGCGCATCTTTTGTGCTGCCGCTGCATCACTAAAGGTCTCGGTAGAGGGTGGCAGTGGTGAACCAAAGGGTGGCAGTGATGAACCAGAGGGTGACAGTGCTGAACCAGAGGGTGGCAGTGCTGAACCAGAGGGTGGCAGGGGTGAACCAGAGGGTGGCAGGGGTGAACCAGAGGGTGGCAGTGATGAACCAGATGGTGGCAGGGGTGAACCAGAGGGTGGCAGTGGTGAACCAGACGGTGGCATGGGTGAACCAGAGGGTGGCAGTGGTGAACCAGAGAGTGGCAGTGGTGAACCAGAGGGTGATGTGCCCATACACGACCGCATGGGTAACTTCGCCATGCAAGCGGCCCGCCAACACGCAAAAAAACCAAAAATCCGCATACTTCCACGAATTTGCTGATTTTGCGGATTGCGAATTTGATTTCGCGTGAATTCGCTAATTTCGCCCATACTTAAACAATGCAACCCCACTGTCTCATAGCTATCTGCTGCACCTGACACACCTTCATGTGTCATTTGAACCTGGCACACATCAACAACACAATGACCACAGGCTGAGCATGAATGACGAGTGTCTGCATGATCAAACAAAAGAGGACAGGCAAATCAGAACATCATTCAGTGAGACAAACATTGCTTTGATTGTGAGTGCACTTTAACACATTGACATGTGTACACATTGTAGAGTCCATAACAACACTGACCTGTGCACAAGGCCATCAATATCACAAGTGAGATGTGAGGGAGTACATGCCAATCTAAGAAATCACATACACAAACAAATCATGTGTAGTCACCAGTGAGGTAAATAGAACATTGGCATTGTGTGCACAATGGTGTCCCATTACCCATGTAGCCACAGTGCACTGTTGATGATTGCCAGATGGCCGTTGACACAGGATGTTGTGTCCATTGGTGCTGCCAAAGTAACCTGCAACCCCAATCCCAGCCAGCCATATCACTGTATGGCACCCAAATCGCGGTAGCTACCGCCTGGCACCAGGGGTGTGTCACAGTCAATCCCCAAAACACAAGTGCTGTAGTGATAGCCCTAGGGACATGCCCAAATGGCAGTTGGCATGCTCCGCCACCCAAATCGCTGTGACTCATTTGAATGTATGGCACACAAATTGCGGTAGCTACTGCCTGGCACCAGAGGTGTGTCTCCGCCAAACACCAAAACACAAGTGCAATAGTGATAGCCATAGAGACATGCCCAAATTGCAGTTGGCATGCTCTGCCACCCAAATCGTGTTTTGCTGTTCACCTCATGCGAATGTATGGCACACAAATTGCGGTAGTTACCGTCTGGCATTAGCGGTGTGGCTCCGCCAAACCCCAAAACACAAGTGCAATAGTGATAGCCATAGAGACATGGCCAAATTGCAGTTGGCATGCTCTGCCAAACCCCAAAACAGAAGTAGGGTAGTGATAGCCATAGAGACATGCCCAAATGGCGGTCGGCATGCTCCGCCATCCAAATAGCGGTGAATTTATGGCACCCAAATCGCAGTAGATACTGCCTGGCACCAGCGGTGTGTCACAGCCAATCCCCAAAACACAAGTGATGTAGTGATAGCCATAGGGGCATGCCCAAATGGCAGTTGGCATGCTCCACCACCCAAATCGCGGCGACTCATGTGAATGTATGGCACACAAATTGCGGTAGCTACTGCCTGGCACCAGTGGTGTGTCTCTGCCAAACACCAAAACACAAGTGCAATAGTGATAGCCATAGAGACATGCCCAAATTGCAGTTGGCATGCTCTGCCACCCAAATCGTGTTTTGCTGTTCACCTCATGCAAATGTATGGCACACAAATTGCGGTAGCTACCGTCTGGCATCAGCGGTGTGTGTCCACCATGGACCATGCCCTTACAGCCAATGGGAACCTTAATCGCGGTAGCATGATGCAATTTTGAAAATCACGGTAGGCGTGCTCTGCCACTGCGGAGTCGGTCATTGAAAGATGCACCACCGCGGTAGCGCCTGCCTGGCCCCTGTGGTGTGTCACGGCTATGGTCCATGCCCTTACAGCAAATGGGAACCTTAATCAAGGTAGCATGATGCAATTTTGACAATCATGGGAGGTGTGCTCCTCCACTGCGGAGCCGGTCATTGGATGCAATTGAAAGATCCACCACTGTGGTAGTGCCCGGCTGGCCCCTGCGGTGTGTCACCGCCATGGACCATGCCCTTACAGCCAATGGGAACCTTAATCTCCGTAGCATGATGCAATTTTCGAAATTGCGGTAGGCATTCTCTGCCACCGCGGAGCAGGTCATTGGATGTATTTTAAAAAGGCAGACCTGGAACACCAATTGCAGCAGCTTAGCACCACAGAAATGACCCCGGGGGCTATATATGTGTGGGAGGGAGCCTCACGTTTCCACTGCTCACAGAGCCTGTTGCCTGAGACCCCTCATCTGCGCTGCCTCCAGGGACTGCTGACAGAGACCCCTCATCTGCTGCTCCCTCTAGGGACTGCTACCAGGAACTCCTCATCTGCTGCTGCTTCCAGGGACTGCGGCCTGTGACCCCTCATCTGCTGCTGCCTCCAGGGACAGCTGCCTGAGACCATTCACCAACAACTTCCGCCGCTGCTGACTCATGTCGACAGTGATGGCAAGGACTGAGAAGATCCGTGCCAGTCCCTTCACAAGCGAGGAGCTGGAGGTCCTGGTGGACGAGGTGTTCACACAGTACCCAAGGCGATATGGTGCCCCAAATGTCGTGGTAAGTCTTCAACAGTGGGGGCGGGAAATGCAGGGAGGCACACATGTAGTTGGACTGATGCAGTGTGTGCCTGAGAGTATGGGGTTGTGTCATGCACTGCCTAACATGCTGTCTCCAGGGGGAAGGTGGGTGTACCCTATTCCACATGTTTCCCTGCCTGCACATCAATATTTGAGTGACATGTGTTGTCTTGTCAGCCATACAGTGATGGAACAAGTTGTTAATGCAGGAGTCAGGACAGTCATTGCTTGGCTGAATGGCTGCATGTGCCCCTGTTGTCCATATCAGTGTGAGCCCACCTGGCCTGCACAGTCACTGCCCAAAATGACAAAGACAGATCACTTAACTTACAGAGTATTACATGTGTCTTTTCTCATTGCACTCCAACTAGGAGCCATCTCAGCCCTGTAGAATGCACACAACCGGCCTTGTGAGCAGGATTTTGGATTTGTGAGATCATGCCCCTGAATGTGACATCCATGACACAGTGAGCTATTCACAGGGCAAGGACATTGAGGGCTGCGCAGTGTTAGACAGTGAGTCTACCCCAAACACATGGTGATATGTGATGTATGTCTTTCTCAACATAAAAATGGACAAGAGATGTGGGAAGACTACACATGGCTTTCTGTGCTGGCATCCTGCACGTGTGTGCGATGTGCAGGGACTGGGTCCCCCCTAACACCTGCATGCATTTACATCTGCTTTTTCCATGCAGATGTTCATGTGAGATGCATTCTTGTCTATGTTAGACATATCTGTGGATTTGGGATGAGTGAGTATCATGGCACTGTACTGAGAGATGTAGGTACAAAACACTGTGTCACTGATGTTTTCCCCATCTTGTCTCCCATGCCTGCAGCTCAAGGTACACTAGCGTAAGGCCATGTGGAGGGCCATTGCATCCAAGGTGAGGGCTCTGGGTGTCTCAAACTAACGGCGCAGCCACTGCCACAAGAGGTGGGATGACATCAGCCTGCTGTCAAAGAACGTGGCGGAGATGACCTTGGGGCTGCTCCCTCACACTGGGCGGTTGGCACAGCGCAGCATGACACCACTAATGGGCCGCATCTTGGCCATGACACAGCCTGAGCTGGATTCACGTTTAAAGGAGCATCAGCAGCAAGCTTGAAGTGAATGTCCTGGTAAGAGTGACTTTGGCTGTGAGTGGCTGCATGTGTACATAGCCTGTCCCAGTGCTGGCTTATTTAATGTTGGTAGTGTGATGCAGTGGCTTGTAAGTGTCCACTGTGCTGGGTGCAGCCATCATGCATTTGCCCCACCTGTACCTACTAAGGTAATTTGAGTACTGTACATTTCCATAGCATTCTGAGTCATGGTCTTCATGTATTGTCTGCATTGGGGTAGTCTAGGAAAACCCATGGAAGGGAACGGCAGTGTGCCCAATCTGAGTGTGCTTTCATCAATGCGTGCATTGCCTGACATCAGATTTGGGAGGCTTAGACATCTGACACCAATGTGCAAACAAAGTTGTGCCCTAAAGTACAACATTGCGGGTGGCATGGGCTCATGGCCGTTGTGGAGTGTCATGTTGTAGTCTGTGTCTGTTTTGTCCCCTCCTGCTCTATCCAGATCTGTCAGTGGCAACATGTTGTATGCCCCCATTGTGTGCAGAGAGCTATTTGTGTGTCTGGTTGAAAGAAGCCACCAGCAGGAAGTAGTGCTGAGTGGTAATAACCTGGCCCACTTATTCCTGTTTTTCTTGTTTACACGCACTGTTTGAGTCAGAAGAATTGTATTTGTACATTATTATTACACATGGTGGTGTTAAACATGTAGATTTAGTCATCATCAGTGATTCTTGGCTTGCATATGTTTAATCTGTTGGTGCCAATGAACTGACCCACCTTCTCTCTCTCTTGCAGCATCTCCCGTTGTCATGGAGGGACAGGGGACAGACACCAGTGGTCGGGAATCAAGCATAGGAGCTGCACAGGAGCACAGTGACACAGAAGTGACCAGTGCCTCGGAGGAGTTTGCTGGAGGAATCACAGCCAGGGACTCAAAGCTCAACATCATCTGATGCCAGCTGTGATGCATCCATGTTGGCAGGCACAGGAAACGGGGACTCTGCCTCATCTTCCACCACACAGTGAACAGTGCCGACCCTCCCAGCCACTTCCTCTGGTGCTGCCCGTGTTTGCACCAGTAAGAGGGGAAGAATTTCCTTCACCCCAGGCACCGCTGCCTCCGCCCCTGTCCCCCCTGCTGCCATCAGTGCTGAGTGTGTGGACCTTTTGCGCCAGCTGTGTGTGGGCCAGACAGCTCTCCTCAATGCATTCATAGACCACAACACAAGATTGGCACAGGTGGTTGCTTTCATGGAGGTCATACATTCAGACGTGGGTGGGCTGCACTGGATTGTCTAGTCTTGTCCTCCGCTGTGACAGCAGCCCTTCAACTGGCACAAACTCAGAGTACAGCTCCAGTCCCTTTGGCCATCCCCTGGCAGTGGTCACATCTGACGATAGTGACCATGCTCCACAGACCTCATAGTCACTATACAGCACACGAAGCACACAGCAGCAACAGCCCAGGCAGTCCAGTGCGCAGACACCATCCACACAGAAGACTAAAGCCACCCCAGAGCGCAAAGACAAAAACCTGACACCAGGGGCTAAAAAGCAAAGAAGCAGACCTCAGGGTCACATGCCTCAAAGGCATCCCCAGTCAAGTACTCTCCTGTCCCTAAAGTGTCTCGCAAAGACAAGCAGACCGTTTCTATGCCCACTGAGAGGGTGGTGCATGCCAAGGGTACACATAAGAAGGGCTCCAACTCAGATTCACCCACCACCTTGACTCCCATTCCAAGCCCAGTGAAGCAGGAGAAGGAGGCTACTGTAGGGGTAACACCTGGCACACAGGGGATGGCGGGGCAAAGGCGAGGCCAGGCAAAGCGTACCGCTGGATCTAGCACATCCCCAGAGGGAGTGCCAGCATCTGCAGCTGATGCAGCTTTGGTGGTGAATGTGCCTGTTGTGTCCACACCACTTAGAATTGATCCCAAGTCAGGGAAGTCATTTAGAATCCCCAAGAAGTAGAAAGGCACCCCTCCACAATCTCCCAGCCACACTGTATCTCACGTCAGCATGATTTCACCTCCACGTGCCACTACACCACCTGGTCCAAGCAGCCCTCCGGTTTCCACTGATAGCTCTGCCTCAGCTGGGCCTCTTTCTCCCCGGTTAAGTGTTCCAACTGTCCCGACACACAGGCAGCTCCCTGTCCACCTGACAGCCAAGTCTGGGTGGTAATCACCCTCACACACCTGTCTCTCACACAGCAGGACCTGTACTGCCCATTGTTACCCCCTGACAGGGTTGCTGACCATGGAAGGGTACATTCACACACATTCCCTGTGCAGCTTCTCATGTACATACTCTGTGTTTTGTCCTGCCCACTGGCCTTGTCGTTCACTGCTGTGTGCCCCGTGCCTGTGCAGCTTCTCATGTACTCACTCTGCACTTTTTCCTGCCCACTGGCCTTGCAGTTTTCCCCTTGCCTGTGCAGCTTCTCATGGACATACTCTGCGCTTTGTTTTGGCCACTGGCCTTGTTGCTCTTTGCTGCATTCAACTATTCCCTGTGCAGCTTCTCATGCACATACTCTGCACCCTGAACTGGCCACTGGCCTTGCTGTTTTGCCCTTGCCTGTGCAGCTTCTCATGGACATACTCTGCACTTCGTTTTGGCCACTGGCCTTGTTGCTCTTTGCTGTGTTCAACTCTTCCCTGTGCAGCTTCTCATGCACATACTCCGCACCCTGAACTGGCCTCTGGCATTGCTGTTTTGCCCTTGTCTGTGCAGCTTCTCATGGACATACTCTGCACTTCGTTTTGGCCACTGGCCTTGTTGCTCTTTGCTGTGTTCAACTCTTCCCTGTGCAGCTTCTCATGCACATACTCCGCACCCTGAACTGGCCTCTGGCATTGCTGTTTTGCCCTTGTCTGTGTAGCTTCTCATGGACATACTCTGCACCTCGTTTTGGCCACTGGCCTTGTTGCTCTTTGCTGTGTTCAACTATTCCCTGTGCAGCTTCTCATGGCTATGCACTACACCTGGGACTGGCCACTGGCCTTGCTGTTTTCCCCTTGCCTGTGCAGCTTCTCATGGACATACTCGGCACCTTACAGCTTCCGGCCACATTATATTAGTTGTTTGTGTAAATGGTGTATTGTACAAATGTCAAAAGTATGTCTTTAATGTATTGGTTTATTCTGTGATATAGCATTCACCCACCGTCACTCAGGGTGAATACACTGTATTAAATGTATTATGCACTTTCTTATATTTAGATAAATGTGATATATATGTATTGTATTCAATTCCTTTTTTTTTAAAACAAATAGAATAAAAGAAATATATATTTTTTTAATTTGTGTTGTGTATTGCACTGAGCCAGGGTTATCCCCCGCCATTTGATGTCTGGCCAGCCAGCATGTTAACTGAATCCTAAATACTGCCTAGGAATTTTGTTTTGCATTGCATACGCTGCACCTTGGACTGGCCACTGGCCTTGCTGTTTTCCCCTTGCGTGTGCAGCTTCTCATGGACATACTCTGCTCCTTGGACTGGCCACTTGCCTTGCTGTTTTCCTCTTGCCTTAGCAACTTCTCATGGACATACTCTGCATTTTCTGCCTTGCTCTTCTCTACTCCTGTGCAATATGTGAATAAAGACAGTTGCTCCTGTTGTCTGTTTTGTCAGTGTCCTTACTGAATAAAGTTTGTTTTGTGTGTATATGGTTTACTGTGCCACATGCTCTGTGTGCCACTTCAACATTGCCAATGTCTTGTCTCACTTGTTCAAATTTTTACAGGGGTGACAATGACTTCAATTCTTCCTGACTCTAATACTGGTGGGGGCAATGATGTCATTTTGATATGTAATGAAGTTACCATTTTCATAATGTGTTCATGTTGACTACATTGTACACATGTCAGGTTTGGGGCACTGCCTGCACAGAGTGGGATTCTATCCACAGGATTGCTGGCAGGCTGACCAGGGTCATCATGTATGTGTGTTCTTACTTTATGTGTGCCCAGTAGTGTAGGTGTATGGTCATCTTGTGATGGCCAGTCATCCTAGTCACATGGGTTACTTTCAATGTGTGCACTTACGTGGTCAAGAAGTGTGCAGTGTGAAGAGGGTGACTTTGTCGGAAGTGTTGATGTGTTTGGGTCCCTGCATTGTCAACTACACATATGTTTCACCCAGGAGTTGAGTGCCTGTTGTTTGGATTGTTCAGCCCTGTGGATGTTGTTGTATGCACATGCGAGTTGTATGTTGTGCACTGTGTAGTGTGGTGGTGTGTCCTCGTAGTTCTGGCTGACTCCTACTTGTTGTTTTTGTCTATTGTATGTATGCAGAGTGCGTGACTGGCAAGTCAGTGTTGTATTTTGTTGATCATCCATGTGTTTTGTTACTGTTTGTGTTCACTGTGCAGATCTGCTGATCCTCACTGCCATTGTGGTTGTGTTTTCTCGTGCATTGCTGTCACATGGTGCTTTATTGCCTCTAGTATGGCATGTTGTGTGTGGTGTCATACCATCCCCTATCTGTGCTTCAGATGCCTACACATTGTGAATCTGCACTCCCTCTATTTGTGTATGCTATACTTCTACCATGTCTACTACTGACGTGCACAAGACTTCACTTTGATGTCAGCTGTCCCCTTGGTTTGCATGTGTGTGTGCCTCCCCATAACTTCATTTGTGACACTGTGCTATGTGGTGCAGTTCTTTGCCCAGGAGCAATGTGCCACTCAGGACATTTCCCCAATTGGTTATATGTGATGTTCTTGTGCTGTTTAGCAGTTATGGTTGCTCTTATGCACTTCAACTGTTTGTGCTGCCCGTTCCTCTGCTCAAGTTGTTTCAACCTTTCTGTCCCAGACTTGAGCATCTGTGGGTGTTGTGTTGGATGTATGTGTGTTTGCTGATTGATGTTGCGTGGGTTCATGTTGAGTCATTCATATCTGTATGGGACTGGTATGCTTGGTGTGCACACACTGCTTGTTGTGCATGCAGTGATGTGGGTGTATGTTGTCTTGTCATTGCCTGGTGTGCATCCCCTGATGTCCTTCTGTGTTTGCTATGTGATTTTTTTGCCTGCACATCTGTTGTTTGTTTGATGTGGCTGTGTTTTTCTGTGATGGTGCTCTTATTGTCTGTGTTGTGGTATGTTGTATGTGCATTGTTCCTGACTGATGAGGTTGTGTACTCCTGCTGTGTCTGTGGTCCCATTGCCTTTCCACAGTTTTGCTGTTCTTGTTGTGGTTCTGTGTGTGTTTCTGTTCAGTTATGTGTTTGTACGTTGTTTTGTGTAGACATTGGTTCTGGCATCCCTATGTGTGTGTGTGATGTTTGTGGCTACCCCCAGGGAGTGTGATTGTTTGTCTGTGTTTTGGCTGGACATTATTGACACCCTTCTGTGTGTTTAACACTGGTGTTGTGTGCTGCAGGTGTGAGGGGGTATGTGTGTAGATTCCTACTTGTGTTTAAAAGTCATGAAGTGTGTTCAGCACCATAGGCCCTGTGTGTTGTGCTGCTGGCATACTCCTGTGTAGTAGTTGTATACATATGTGTGGCTGTTCACAGTTTGATTTGAGGGCCTTCCTTTCATCCCTGTGCCTATACATGGGTTGCCTTGCTGTCTCCCTGGGTTGTTGCACTGAGATGACTGAGGTTTGACTTCACTCACTGGTCCAGAATGTGTGCTTTGATGGACTGAGGGTGTTGTTCTATGTTCCATGTTTTGCATGTGATGTACACATGCTTGGTGGTTATCTCCTTGGCCTTTCATTTGGGTGCACCTCACTTTGGCTTTCCTATTTGTTGTGCTCCATTGCTTGTGCTCCATGGCTTGTGGTCTATGTATGTGTCTGTGTGTCAGTGTGGGGTGTGTCTGGGTGACGTGGCAGGATGTGTGTCCAGTAGGATGTTTGTTCCATGTATGTGTGTGTATTCATTTAGTGCTTGTACTCCGTTTTCTTGCCATGAGTGTGTGTGATGTTTGTGGCTACCCCCAGGGAGTGTGATTGTTTGTCTGTGTTTTGGCTGGACATTATTGACACCCTTCTGTGTGTTTAACACTGGTGTTGTGTGCTGCAGGTGTGAGGGGGTATGTGTGTAGATTCCTACTTGTGTTTAAAAGTCATGAAGTGTGTTCAGCACCATAGGCCCTGTGTGTTGTGCTGCTGGCATACTCCTGTGTAGTAGTAGTATACATATGTGTGGCTGTTCACAGTTTGATTTGAGGGCCTTCCTTTCATCCCTGTGCCTATACATGGGTTGCCTTGCTGTCTCCCTGGGTTGTTGCACTGAGATGACTGAGGTTTGACTTCACTCACTGGTCCAGAATGTGTGCTTTGATGGACTGAGGGTGTTGTTCTATGTTCCATGTTTTGCATGTGATGTACACATGCTTGGTGGTTATCTCCTTGGCCTTTCATTTGGGTGCACCTCACTTTGGCTTTCCTATTTGTTGTGCTCCATTGCCTGTGCTTCATGGCTTGTGGTCTATGTATGTGTCTGTGTGTCAGTGTGGGGTGTGTCTGGGTGACGTGGCAGGATGTGTGTCCAGTAGGATGTTTGTTCCATGTATGTGTGTGTATTCATTTAGTGCTTGTACTCCGTTTTCTTGCCATGAGTGTGGTGTTGTTGTGGTGTGTGCGTTGCCCTTGCCCTGTGCTTCTGTCCTGTGTGTTCCTCTGCAGCCACTCCTTCTGTGGCTGTCTCCCTAGTTGTGTGGTGTGTGGTGCAGGGTGTGGATTCACCTGGCTTGTTGTTGTGCATGGGGTGCACAGGAGGGGCACATGGCATGTCCCTTCAGGGTGGGGGGATAGTGTGTTGAGGGTGGAGGTGTGGCCCTCTGGTCTTTGAGCCCTGCCCATGCCTGGCACTGGCCCTGCCTTCTGCATTATGCGCATATATTCCCTTGTCTTCACCGCTGCAGTGACGTGACCGGAACATTACTGCAAGATCGCAGAAAATGTGTGACCTGGATGCAGAGGGGTGACCTGGTGGCAGGTAGGTCATGTGTGGGTACCATTGTGGATGTGTTCCTGTCTCCACCAGGGTGTCTGATATGGATGGGGACCCTGTATCAGCCCATGAGTTGGGTGTTGTGGTTGTGTGCGGGGTTGTGTTATTGTGTATCTGCGACGGCCTCCGCGGCGGTCCATGAGTTGCTGGTGATGTATCAGGTACAGCACCGGAAAGATGGGTAAGGCAGGGTCCATTGCGGTGGTGACCAGGTGGAAGGTGGAAGGGACTGTGACTCTGGTTTCGTGCTCCGCTGTTGCGCTTCCGCCTTCTCGGGTTGGGCGGTTTCTCCGCTGCAGTGCGACTGGTTGTTTTGGGCATCCTGATTTGCGGAGCGGTCGTCATTATGCACGGCGGTGAGTCTCCATTGGCTCACACCGCCGCAGTGGCGGGCAACCTTCGTGTCGCACTGCAGCAGATGGGAAATGGGCTCTGTGTGGCCATACTAATATGGCGGACATGAGGACCACTGCTGGCGTGTGATAAAAGACATTTTCCGCCACCGTATGCACCGCTAGCCATACTAATAGGCCCCTAAATTTCCATATGGCCTGAATAGGGATGAGGAGCTAAAGGTCCATCTAGGCTAAATAATGACTGATAATATTGCCTTGCTCCCTCTCTGTTCTTCTGGATCATGCCCTATGGTGTTATAATATTGTAGTGTGATTGAGTCTTTAATATTCTAACATTGGAATATTCAGCTGTAGGAAGTGGATTTTAGCTTTTGCACCATTGCACTTTATATAGCAGACTGGTCACTTTTTGCAACTTTGGGACATCTGATACATTTTGCCCTTTGACAGATTTGATAGTGAGAGACTAATAAAAGTAGTGGATATTGACTACAATGAGGTAATTTGTAGATATTTAAAAATGGAAACCAATGTCATAGGGGAAGCCCGATTCAAATCATTGGGATATTTATTGTGTTACATTAGGAATACACAGGCTTATGGCTTGGACAATTTTTTGCACCTTCGCACTTTACATATGCATAACAGCTTTTGCACAGTTCTAACTAGGTGGAAATATATGAAGTACAATATAAGATTGGAGATTCCCCGCACTATAGCACTTTAAATAATGTAATATAATTTTCCAGCTCACAACTGTGTGAGACTAGTGCACTCTATTCGTACTTATCAGATTTTACACATGCATAGTTATTTATTATATTTATGGGTGACATGAGATGATCAATGGAGAATCACATCCTCTTATTTTAAGCATTTAATTAATTGTAGATATCCCAATAGTTTTACCCCCATAATGAATGATTATCTATTTTTTTGTGTTCACTTTCCAGTGAGTTTTAAAATACGAGAGTGTATATGCTGTGCATATTGTCATATGCTTGACCTTCGGTTAGCATTTAGGCCCTAAGCCGTAGATTATTGGGCAACGGCCCTTGAGCATGTCTTCCTTTTCTGATTCCCAGTCCAGGGTTTGTTAGATCATTATGATGGTGGAAAAGGGCCTTGGTTTTACATGTATAAAAAATTATGAAAAAAAGTGTAAACTTTATTTCTTGAAAGAAACATATAAAAATATGATAATGATATGGAAACATTAAGTGTATAAGGTGAACAGATTACATGAGTGGGAAAGCATAATGAGAATGGTTATGCTTTTGTCTATGTCTAATGTACTATGCCTTTAAAAAAGAAAAAATCTATGGAAAAAGTTACTTTGACAAAGAATGTCTACAGCCGAAATGCGTCAGGACGAACATCATGCCATGACTGAAAAATAAAGAAATATGCTACTCACCGGGAGTGCCTGCATTTGCTCTTCCTGAAGGGGGCTGTTGTTTGATTATATATGTATATGTGTTTATATTAAGTATGGGCGAAATTTGCGAATTCACGGTCCGCAAATTGGTGCGAAATTGCAAAAAAAGTCTGCGAGTTCACGAATTTTCCTGTGAACTCACGGATTTTTGTGCCATTTGCACAAATATGTGACCACGTGTGCCTGTAACTTTGCCAGCGCGCCAAAAGGCGCTGAGGTCCCTTGAGTGAGCTGGCCATTATAGTGGGGATGGGCGTGACCGCTCAGCCCTCCACAGGGCTTGGTCGCTCCACACTCTGCTGCCGCTCCTGCCTGCCTGCCGCCTCCTGACCTCGCTCTCCGCTGCTCCTTCCCGCCGACCCCGCTGATCGCCGCTGAATTTCCCGCCGCTGCCTCCCTGCAGCCCCGCCCCCACGTGATCCCATTTGCCGCCCCGCTCCCGCCACCCAGCTGCTCCTCCTCCCGGCTCCTTACTTATGACGCCCCCTGAGCGACCGGGCAGCGGATGCACGCAGTGGGAGCACCGACGGAGCGCCGAAGGTGCGCCAAAGGTAAGCCCGTCTGCGCCCGTCCGCGCCTGGACCGCGCCTAGTGCCAGGACCCCTGGCCCCAAACGACGCCGGCCAACACGACGGACCTACGACGCCGCAACTCTCAACGCACTCAATGCCGGCCGGAACCATGCCTGCTGCCGAGCCACCCCGAGATGCACCCACGGACCCTTCACCTGCCTCACCTGCAAATTCACCTCCACCCGGACCTGTACCACACCGGCCAAGCCAAGCACCAGAAGCAACCACCTCAAGTGCATCCTGATCAACACCCGCTCCGTCCACAGACACGCCGTGGAACTCTGGAACCTCCTCGACGCTACATCACCGGACGTCGCCTTCCTCGCGGAAACCTGGATGAACGCCTCCTCTGCACCCGACATCGCCATCGCCATCCCGGACGGGTACAAGATCATCAGACGGGACCGCGTCAACCAGACCGGAGGAGGCATCGCCATCGTCCACAGAAACACCATCCGCATCACGACCGACTCCAATGACACCGCCGCCGCAGCCGAACATCTCCACTTCCAGATTCACACCGACCCAAAGATGACCCTCAGAGGCACCCTCGTCTACAGAACCCCGGGACCACGCACACAATTCAGCGAAGACATCACAGACTTCATCAGCCCGCACGCCCTCCCCTCCGCTGACTACATCCTCCTCGGAGACCTCAACTTTCACCTGGAGAACAACAAGGACCGCAACACCGCCGCCCTGCTGGACAACCTCGCCAACCTCGGACTCAAGCAACTGGTCAACACCCCCACCCACTACGCCGGCCACACGCTTGATCCCGTCTTCTCATCCAGCAAGCACATCACCTTCAGCCACTCCACCGGACTCCACTGGACCGACCACAGCTGCGTCCACTTCAGCTTCAGTAGAACCACAACCCACCACCACCCGCTTCAGATTCCCCACAGAAGCTGGAGTAAGATCACCTGCGTGCAGCTCACCACCTCTCTCAGCCAGAACCCACCCGCCAGCACAACGGACCCCAACGAAGCAGCCCGGGACTTCACACAGTGGCTGACCGCCTGCGCTGATGACCTCGCACCACTGAAGAACCCTCCCAGCAGACCCAGAAGCAAGAAGGCATCCTGGTTCACCGACAAACTCAAGGACTCCAAGAAGACCTGCCGCACCCTCGAGAAAGCCTGGCTCCTCCACCGGACCACCGACAACATGACTGCCCTCAAACATGCTACCCGCAAGCACCACCAGCTTATCCGCACCACCAAGAAGAAATCCCTGAAGGAACGACTGGACAACAACACCCACGACAGCAAGGAACTCTTCAGCATCGTCAAGGAGTTCTACAACCCCAGCACCGGCAACAACGACATCACCCCTTCACAAGATCTCTGCGACTCCCTCGCCTCGTTCTTCCACCGCAAGATCGCGGACATCCACAACAGCTTCGGCGCACCATCCACGCACCCAACCACAGAACCAACGCACCCCAGCGCCACCCTCCGCACCTGGACCACGGTGACCACCGAAGACACAGCCCGCACGATGAACACCATCCACTCCGGATCACCAACCGACCCCTGCCCACATCACATCTTCAACAAGACCGACTCCACCATCGCACCCCATCTCCGGAACATCATCAACACCTCCTTCAACACCGCCACCTTCCCGGAGAGCTGGAAGCATGCCGAGCTTAGCGCCCTAATGAAGAAACCAACAGCGGACCCCACCGACCTCAAAAACTTCCGCACCATCTCGCTCCTCCCTTTTCCTGCTAAAGTCATCGAGAAGATCGTCAACAGACAGCTGTCCGCCTTCCTTGAGACGAACGGATCCCTCGACCACTCACAGTCCGGCTTCAGAGCCAACCACAGCACCGAGACTGCCCTCATTGCAGCCACCGACGACATCCAGACCCTGCTCGACAAGGGGGAAACAGTGGCCCTCATCCTCCTGGACCTCTCCGCTGCTTTCGACACTGTCTGCCACCACACACTAGTCCAGCACCTCAGCAATATCGGCATCCAAGAGAAGGCACTGGAGTGGATCATCTCGTTCCTCGCCGGAAGAACACAAAGAGTCCGCCTCCCCCTGTTTCACTCCGAGGCCACCGAAGTCATCTGCGGCATCCCGCAAGGATCTTCACTCAGCCCCACCCTGTTCAACGTCTACATGAGACCTCTTGCAGCCATCGCACGCCAGCACAACCTCAACATCATCTCCTATGCCGACGACACCCAGCTGATCCTCTCCCTCTCCCTCACCAGAGACCCCGACACCGCCAGAACCTGCCTACACGAAGGGATGAAAGACGTCACCGAGTGGATGAAGGACAGCTGCCTCAAACTGAACTCGGACAAGACGGAAGTCCTCATCCTGGGATCTTCGCCCTCCGCCTGGGACGACTCCTGGTGGCCCCCAGCCCTGGGCACCGCACCCAAGCCAACCGACCACGCACGCAACCTGGGCTTCATCCTGGACTCCTCCCTCTCAATTACCAGACAAGTCAACGCCGTCTCCTCATCGTGCTTCAACACCCTGCGTATGCTTCGCAAGATCTTCCGCTGGATCCCGACCGAGACCAGGAAGACAGTCACCCAGGTACTCGTCACCAGCCGACTGGACTACGGAAACGCCCTCTATGCCGGGACCACAGCCAAGCTACAGAAAAGACTCCAGCGCATCCAGAACGCCTCCGCCCGACTCATCCTGGATGTCCCCCGACGCAGCCACATCTCCAGCCACCTGAGGAACCTGCTCTGGCTCCCCGTCGACAAGAGGATCACGTTCCGGCTCCTCACCCACGCACACAAGTCCCTCCACGACCTGGGCCCCAAGTACCTCAACGACCGCATGACCTTCTACACGCCCACCCGCCAGCTACGGTCCACCAGCCTCGCCCTCGCAGCCGTACCACGCATCCAAAGAGCCGCCGCCGGAGGAAGATCCTTCTCTTACCTGGCTGCCAAGACATGGAACACCCTCCCCATCCACCTTCGGCTGACCCAGGACCATCTCGCCTTCAGGAGACAACTCAAGACCTGGCTGTTTGAGCAGTAGCATACCCCTTCCCCAAGCGCCTTGAGACCCTCCCGGGTGAGTAGTGCGCTATACAAATGGTATGATTGATTGATTGATTGAAGACGTTTCATACTGCTAGTGTGTAGTGGTTGGGGCCAAACCGGCGGGGTTTCTATGCGAGTTCACATGCATCTTGTTTATAAAGGGTCAGAGACCGAGCACAGCAGCAGATGAGGAGAAAGCAGCCTCCTGGTCACAGGAGCTACACAGGGATGGTGCTCGGGAAACTCATGGATTAAAAAATACACTTGGCACAGGACCCCAGAATCCTTCAGATGTCCAAGATAGCTCTGCTGCGCGTGTTGGTACAAAGCCATTCTGATCCTGCTCAGTGGGTTCAGGCACATGCAGCTGCAGCTCCTGGACAATGTCCCATCTCATACTAAACTGCCCCGTACAGGCATATGCTGGCGCTGGGCAGTAGGGTGCAGTGGCATGCGGGTGCTCCACGACTGGTACATGCGCATACTGGTGCCTGGGGGGACATGTGTTTATTGGTGCTGTGTAGCAAGTTATGACTTTACATTTGACTGCACCAGACGGAGGTACCACCTACACGGATCAGGAGCATCCAGGCACCAGACTTCATGGTGCAAGAGCATAATGGTGCTGTGCAGTACGGGTATATATGTACTGGGGCCAGGGGGACACACCCAGAAGGCTCCCAGGCAATTGAGCACAAATGATTTTCACACTGAGAGGGCTCTGGGGCAGTTCAGCAGCACGGGGGCTCACAACCACTGGGCCCCGGGGCAGTTCAGTAGCACGTGGGCTCACAACCCCTAGGCAGCTTAGCAGCGCAAGGGCTAACATCTACAGGGATCCCGGGCAGTTTAGCAGCGCCACCCTCTGGTTTATCACTGCCACCCTCTGGTTCATCACTGCCACCCTCTGGTTCACCACTGCCACCCTCTGGTTCATCACTGCCCCCCTCTGGTTCTTCACTGCCACCCTCTGGTTCACCACTGACACTCTCTGGCTCATCACTGTCGCCCTCTGGTTCATCACTGCCACCCTCTGGTTCATCACTGCCACCCTCTGGTTCATCACTGCAACCCTCTGGTTTGCCACTGCCACCCTCTGGATCATCACAGCACCCTCTGGTTCACCACTGCCACCCTCTGGTTCATCACTTCCACCCTCTGGTTCATCACTGTCACCCTCTGGTTCACCACTGCCACCCTCTGGTTCACCACTGCCACCCTCTGGTTCATCACTGCCAGACTCTGGTTCACCACTGCCAGCCTCTGGTTCATCACTGCCACCCTCTGGTTCATCACAGCACTCTCTGGTTCACCAGTGCCACCCTCTGGTTCATCACTGCCACCCTCTGGTTCACGACTGCCACCCTCTGGTTGATCACTGCCACCCTCCGGTTCATCACTGCCACCCTCTGGTTCATCACAGCTCCCTCTGGTTCACCACTGCCACCCTCTGGTTCAGCCCTGCCACCCTCTGGTTCATCACAGCACCCTCTGGTTCACCACTGCCACCCTCTGGTTCATCACTGCCACCCTGTAGTTCATCACTGCCACCCTCTGGTTCACCACTGCCACCCTCAGGATCATCACTGTCACCCTCTGGTTCATCACTGCCACCCTCTGGTTCACCAATGCCACCCTCTGGTTCACGACTGCCACCCTCTGGTTGATCACTGCCATCCTCTGGTTCATCACAGCACCCTCTGGTTCACCACTGACACCCTTTGGTTCATCACTGCCACACTCTGGTTAATCACTGCCACCCTCTGGTTCACCACTGCCACCCTCTGGTTCAAGACTGCCACCCTCTAGTTCATCACTGCCACCCTCTAGTTCACCACTGCCACCCTCTGAATCATCACTGTCACCCTCTGGTTCATCACTGCCACCCTCTGGTTCACCACTGCCACCCTCTGGTTCATCACTGCCACCCTCTGGTTCATCACAGCACCCTCTGGTTCACCCCTGCCACCCTCTGGTTCATCACTGCCACCCTCTGGTTCATCACTGTCACCCTCTGGTTCATCACTGCCACCCTCTGGTTCATCACAGCACCCTATAGTTCACCACTGCCACCCTCTGGTTCACCACTGCCACCCTCTGGTTCATCACTGTCACCCTCTGGTTCATCACTGCCACCCTCTGGTTCAGCACAGCATCCTATGGTTCACCACTGCCACCCTCTGGTTTACCACTGCCACCCTCTGCTTCACCACTGTAGATTATGGGGAAAAGGCACACCTGCCCAGCCTCAACCGGGGGCTGGTTAATGTGTTACTGAGCTTCAAGTCCGGCACCTGCTTCCTTATCTGTAAGTGCTTCCTGTTGTGGTTTAATTTTTGTGACAGCCTGGAGCATTGTGCCATACTTGTAACTATTCTCTGACCCTGCTTCGAGGGTCAGAGCAGGGTCAGAGAATAGTTGCAAGTAGGCAACAACTCTGGAGGCGCTGCTCAGGAAGCATTTACAGGGTTATAGCAGGTGCCCAAGTTGAAGTTAATTTCTTTGTAACCACTTTGTAAATAGTTACAAAGAAATTAGCTTCAACGTGGGCACCTGCTGTAACCCTGTAAGTGCTTCATGTACTTCAGTTTTTGAAAATCCGTCCCGAACGTGATTTCGCGGATTTTTCTGCAATTTCGCGAGATTCGCGGACCGCGAAATGGCAGAAAATCCGCAAATTCCACGAATGGAACGGATTTTACGCCCATGCTTAGTTTATATGTTTATAGAGCGCTCGATTGCCATGGCGTCTTGGCGCTAGGGTATGTGGAAGGAAGGTACGCCCTGTATTACTGGGAGGATTTATGTGGAGATGAACAGCCATGTTTTCAAGTCCTTCCAAATAGCTGCTGATTGGATTGAAATTTCATGGCCATAGGCATTTTGTTCCATACCTTTGCTGCGCAATTCGAGAGAGTCCTGCCCCTCCATCTTGCCCGTCTGATCTTGGTAATCTTGATGAGGCCCAAATTGGCAGATCTAAGGGCGCGTGGGGGGTATAAGGTTGGGAACATTCTTTGACTATCCTCAGCACCACCACCATAAAGTGCTTTGAGCACGAGGCATAAAGCCTCAAATTCTACCCTCTGCTGGACAGGGAGCCAGTGCAGTGACTTAATTCTGGCCGAAGTTGATTGTCCTTTGGGTATACTTAGAAGTAGCTTGCAGCTGCATTCTGTAAAGATTGCAGTTTTCTCATCTGGGACTTATCAATGCCCATAAAAAAGGGCATTGCAGTAGTCCAGTTTAGACAAGTCGAGTGCCACCACCACCGTTTTTTCCAACTCCTGTGAGGTAAACGGAAATATTTTTCTCAAGGTTTTTAGTTAAAAGAAGCAAGAGGAAGTGAGACTATTTACCTGGGTGGAAAAATTCAATTGGTCGTCATAAATTACCCCAAAGTTCCTGAGCTTGGGGACAGGGCATGGGCATTCCCCGGCCTCAGTCGGCCACCAGGAATCATTCCACAGGGGCTGACCAGGGCCAAATTCTATCACCTCCATTAAGATCGGATACCATGCTGTGTAGAGTCAAGTAGATTATTGGCATCTAGATAGTCAGTCAATGCTTTGTTTACTGACTTCTCCAGTATTTTTGCTACTATCCTTAGGCCAGCAATTGGGTGATAGTTTTTTGGTTCAGTTGGGTCCAAGGTCGGTTTTTAAGAATAGGTCTGATGGATGCTTTTTTCCAAGTTGTTGGGTAGTTGCCTGATTCCAGAACTTGGTTAACAAGAGGTTTGAGATTGTCACAGATCTTCCTGGCAGCAAGGTGCATGATGGCAGGATGGCAGGGGTCTGTGGGTCAGCCGAATTGTATGGAGAGGAGGAGTTTTTGTACCTCGTAATTAGTAATTATCTGGAAACAGGAAAGTCTGCAGTGAGTAGATCGGACTGCTGGCAGTTGGCCTTGCCTATCCTGATTTCCTGGAGTGATCAGGCGGTCATTATGGATCCCTTGCACCTTATTCTTATTCTGAAAAAATAGGGCCACTTTATTACACATGACTTGATTTGGCTTAAAAACATTGTCCTGCTGTGGTTTAGCCAGCAGAATGACAGATTTAAAAAGTTTCTTAGTGGAGTTGCCAGCTTCCTCTATCTTGGTTGTAAAAGATAGCTTTTTTGTGGCAATAATTGCTTCCTTGTTCTGTTGGATAGCTGAATTATAGATTGTTTTCTTTTCATTGCTGTAGTCTTGTCTCCAAAGACGCTCAGCTCTCCTGCAGTTGACTTTTAGGCACTTGAGCTCCGGGCTGTACCAAGATGACGATATCTTGAATCTTTTTACCGTCACCAATTTTTCAGGCGCAACACGCTCGCCCGCTGCCAGTAGCCAGCCATTGAACTGGGAGGCTGCTTAGTTGTTGTCCTTTGCTAGCGGAGTAGGGAAGTGGCAAAGGGGCAGTTCTAGGTCATTGCCTAGAACTTTTCTCCAGCGTCAAAGTTTTACCTTGGATGGCTTAGTTTGAGTGCAGTGGTATGGCTGTATAACCTTGATGTTAAAATGGACAGCCTTATGCTCTGTCTATGGGAGGGTTAATATTTTAGTCAGATTAATATCAGGGTTATTTGTGAAAATGCCATCCAGCGTATGTCCTGCCTGGTGGGTGGATTCGGTTACTAGTGGATTTAGTTTAAATGCCGCTAGGTTATCCAGCAGACTAATTGTGTCTGAATTGTTTGTTAGTTCTAGATGATAGTTGAAGTCACCCAGGATTATGAGGAAGTGGGAGTCAGTGTATGACTCCAGAAGCGTCAGAAGTGCTTGGGAGAAAGCTGCTCTGGGCTCAGCTGGACGATATATGAGTAGACCCTGAAAGGTCGAGAGATTGTTACATTTAATACAGAAATGCAGGGCTTCAGTTATATATTTACTATGATAAAAGGTGTGCCTGCACAATATATTGGATTAAAACTGAGTTCACTTGCTCAAATTCAGAGTGTGCACCTCTTTCATTATATTGAAAGGTGTCATTGAAAATTATTTGGGTTCTTACACTTCTATGGGCACCAATGTGGGAGCACCATGGAGTTGTGCTGTGGTGTATATATATATATATATATTTATATTTAAAAAAAAAAAATTAAACCAATGTGCCTGCGCATAGGAGGTCACTCCACAGTGCCTCTAGTAAAATGCAACCTGCTTGCCTGGTTCACCTTTAATTATTCCATGCCGACGCGTTTCAGGATACAAAACCCTTCTTCCTGGGCGACATGCAAGAAATGAGAAAGTGCACCACCTGTTTTCCTCCGTTTTTAATCACTCATGGTATGCACGCCCCCAGTGGGTGTGTACAATTGCCTTATGGTACATTGAGTCTCGTAGTGCGCTGTAGTTGTTCCTTTTAGTAAAGTCATTAAACTTGCTTGTCTATTGAAAGTCTTTATTCACCTTAGTAGGTAGTGAATTCCAAGATTGCAGGTTTATTTAGCATGACGCTGTGCTTTTCAAATTCGTGGGGAGGAGCACCATCGTAGGCTGGTGAGAAAACAAACTAGCCTGCGTGACTGCAGTTTGGAACTTTTCCGAATTTGAAAAGCACAGCGTCATGCTAAATAAACCTGCAATCTTGGAATTCACTACCTACTAAGGTGAATAAAGACTTTCAATAGACAAGCAAGTTTAATGACTTTACTAAAAGGAACAACTACAGCGCACTACGAGACTCAATGTACCATAAAGCAATTGAACACACCCACTGGGGGCGTGCATACCATGAGTGATTAAAAACGGAGGAAAACAGGTGGTGCACTTTCTCATTTCTTGCATGTCGCCCAGGAAGAAGGGTTTTGTATCCTGAAACGCGTCGGCATGGAATAATTAAAGGTGAACCAGGCAAGCAGGTTGCATTTTACTAGAGGCACTGTGGAGTGACCTCCTATGCGCAGGCACATTGGTTTAAAAGATTTTGCACGGCAGCCAGCTGTGGGGAGGAGCACCATCGTAGGCTGGTGAGAAAACAAACTAGCCTGCGTGACTGCAGTTTGGAACTTTTCGGAATTTGAAAAGCACAGCGTCATGCTAAATAAACCTGCAATCTTGGAATTCACTACCTACTAAGGTGAATAAAGACTTTCAATAGACAAGCAAGTTTAATGACTTTATTAAAAGGAACAACTACAGCGCACTACGAGACTCAATGTACCATAAGGCAATTGTACACACCCACTGGGGGCGTGCATACCATGAGTGATTAAAAACGGAGGAAAACAGGTGGTGCACTTTCTCATTTCTTGCATGTCGCCCAGGAAGAAGGGTTTTGTATCCTGAAACGCGTCGGCATGGAATAATTAAAGGTGAACCAGGCAAGCAGGTTGCATTTTACTAGAGGCACTGTGGAGTGACCTCCTATGCGCAGGCACATTGGTTTAAAAAATAAAATAAATAAATAAATAAATAAAATAAAAAAATATATATATATATTACCTACTGGCGGTCGCCATAGGTAGTTATAGTTAAGATCTACTTTCCATAGGAAATCCGCAACATTCTATTGGGAATAACTTTGGCGCCGGTGGAATTTCTCAAAGAAGATGGCCTGCTCTGCTCTGCTCCTTCCCTGAAAGTTTGGAGGGGATTCGTCAAGCGGGGGCCGAGATAAAAGGGGGGTTCCAAAACGAGTTTTCCCCATGTTAATTTCCATAGGGCTGTTGGACTCACTTTTAGCCCGAACGGCTGAATGGATTTCCACCAAACTTGGCAAAATTGTAGGGACTGGTAGCCCGATGTGCCTTTGCTATATCTCAAGATATGTGCTCCAGTGGATTTTGAGTAATTTAGGTTAAAAAAATATATATATATCTATAGGCGCGCCCCGGTACGCGCACCGGGGCGCGTACCAGCGCGCTACGGGAGTTCGCGAGCAGAAAGCTGATTGGCTCTCGGGTGTCTGTCAACATTCCAAACAGTCCGGAGCGGCCGCCATCTTGTGTCTCGGTAGGATCGAGACACAAGAGGTGGCGGCAAAAACAAAGGGGGAAATGACCAAAAGGGGGCAGGGTAGACACCCCCTGACCCAATAGGTTTGATGTGGGGGCCATAAAAGGGCTTCGCGGGGAAAAAAAATGTTTGTTTTTTTTTTTCGATTTTCGCGGGGGAGCGCCCAGTATGCACACCGGGGAGCGTACCATGGGAAAGCCAGTGAAACAGTAAAATAATAATTTAAAGTGCTTAGAGGTAGGGTAGCTCTGAATAGAGTTGTTGTGTTGTGTGGGTGATTTAAGTACCAGCATGTAGGTACCAATACAGAGTCTTAAATTCAATGTACACTGTCTCCTCTGTAGATACTTTGCATGTTGTTACAGAGGTTATTGTGGTATATGGAATCTATACCATAGTCTGTCAGGAAAGCAGAAACAACATGAAGGCAGGAGATGAAAAAGAGATGTCAAATACACATTGGAGATAATATAGTGGGAGAAAGGAAGTAACTATGAGCAAAATTACTATGTAACACAAAAAAGTTGCATAGTACACTATAAGTCTCACTTTATATTATAATCATTTTGGTACTATTTCATGAATTACATATAAAAATGAATAATGTATCGAACAATTTTTAATTATTAAATAAAAATGTATTGTTCTGATTTTTCAAAATTTAAAAGAACTTCCAACATTACATCATCTGGAATCTACTCATTTTGATTCCATGATTCTATTTCTTCAACACAATTAAGTAATTCTTGGTCCAGAGACTGATCCATAAAGTCCAAGTCATCAATATTTTCCTCAGGATTGTTCTCAACAACAATTTCGAAAGAAATATTAATTTTGTCTTGTTTTCCTTCCATTTTCTTGCTGTAAATTGCATAAAAAATAAATATATCAGTAGAGTTAGGGCACTGTTGGGTTTAAGTTCAGACAGGTACTTCTTAGTTTTTAACAGTGAAGTTATGTTTGGGCAGTGTATGGTATAAGGCAGGAAGTAGAAATATAAAAAAGTGTATGTGATGAAGCCTAAGTAAATTCATAATTACACCAGAGAAGCCTAACTCAATCCATAACTATAACAGAGAAGCCTATTTCAATCTGTAACTAAAACAGAGGGACAGTAATAACTATCAGAAAACGTTTTTACAAATTAACTTAAAGTGCCCCTTACAAATTAACAACTTACCTTACAGAAAGGTGATGAAGATAAATGAGAAAATCCTTTAAAGATGTACCTCAGGTAGTTGTAGTCAAAATGGCCGTGTTTCCCTCTCATTTTTCATTTATATTCATGTACATAACCAATCAAATGTCAGGAAATAAAAGTAGAAAATGAAAGTAACATTTTAATTTGGTTGTAAATTCTAACACTTCATATGTGTTTTTGTCATGTAATTTACCTCAGGATATTTAGACAGGGCTACAGCCCAAATGGCTCAATGGAATTCCACCAAATTTGGGAAAATGGTAGGGACTGGTATGTAGTAGGGCCTATTCTATATTTGGTGAAAGCCTCTCCAGTGGTATTTATGTAAATTAACTTTATAAAATGTTTGGGAGTGCTTACCGGTGCGCGCCCCGGTACGCGCACCGGCAGCGCTACAGGAGTCCTCCATCTTGTGTTTCGGAAGAATTGAGACACAAGATGGAGGACAAACAACGTTGGGAATGGGTAAAAGGGGGCACGGTAGACATCCCCTGACCCCCTAGGTTTTAAAAAAAAAATTTGCGGGGGGAGCGCCCGGTATGCGCACCGGGAAGCATACCGGGGAGCGTACTTTGGTGAAAAACAGTGAAAAAAGTTAGAGTAAAGTAATCATTTTGAGTGATCAGAGGTAGGGTAGCCCTAAAAAGAGCTTTTGGGTTGTGTGGCTGATTTAGGTACCTACAAGTAGGCTCCAATGCACAGTCTTAAATTCAGGAGGAATATTCTATTCCCCTCATCTGAGAAGTGCACACCATCTCCTCTGTAGATATCTTGCATGTTGTAACGCAAGTTATTGTTGTATATTGAACCCATTCCATAGTCTCTCATGTAAGCAGAAACAGATTTATTCACATGTTTCCGTGCTTTCTCAAATTGTGGACAAAATTGGTTGGACCACTTCCATTTCTGTTTTTGGCATATATTGGAATATACCAAGGCAGTTTGTGGAAAAAGTGTCATCAATTGCCCAAAGGTGTCCTTTAAAAGCATTTCCAGACCTACCCCAGTCAAAGTGCTTAGGTCATTTCCACCACAGTGCAAAATTATGAGGTCAGGGTGTGGCAGATGGTAAAAGGTTTTCACCAATGGTATCAATTGATGACATCTCAATCCTCTTTGGCCAATCCACTTGATGTGCACATTTGGTAAATCAAGGTTGTGAAAATTTCTGATAGCTGCATACCTTTGAGCCCAGTGGATGTAGCTATGTCCAATAATCCAGACAGAATACATGGTGAGAGGAGGTTCTGGTGCAGTCAGATGAAGTGTAGGAATGAAATGGCAGTTGGAACAGTAGGAGTTTGCAAAAAAAACTGTGGAGTTTCAGTGCTCTTGAATCACAAGCAGTGATTGGTGGATTCAGATAGTTGAAAACTGAAAGTTAGGGTGCATGGTTCTGTTCTGTGAAAGAAGTAATTTAAATGGCTAAGAAAAAGTCATTTAAAGAAACATTGCACCGGATAAGCTGGTGTATTGAGAGGTCAAACATCCTTGCTGAGTTCATTTGCAACATTGTAGAATAAACTTTTAAACCTGAGAGGTCAGTGAGGAGGGAGTTGCTAAGGTAACAGGTAGAAAGGGCTGGGGGGGGGGGAAGGGTGTTGGTTTGAAAATAGAGAGGGAAGAGTTTTAATTGGTTAACATGAGGGATATGTGTGTAGAATTAGAGGTTTTCTGTGCCATTCATGGTTGCAGTGCCTGGAGTACATACCTTTTGCTCTGCTAAAGAAATATTGGTGTGTGTGTCTGACACTGTTCTCAATCTCCCAAAGCATTTGTAAATGTGAGTAACGATTCATTTAATATAGACAGAGACTTGTATACTCTATGGAGAAGATTTGGAAGCATATTGTGGTTTTTTAATGTTGCTTTGTGTCATGTTTTTTGAAAATGCTTGATAATAAGTTGTTGCTGGAAAGAGGAATTGTATTTTGTAAAATTGTGAAGTTTCAGTAGTGACCTGGAATGTTTGTACATAGGACCTGTGCTGTGTTTCTTAAATGTGATGTGAAAAATGATTTTGGGGAAAATGAATGGTGTTTACATTTTTGAGAAGGAATAAATAGTGTCTACATGATTAAAGAAATATATTTGAACCTTTCACAATGATGTCACCTGTGTTATCTCAGATTAGGAAGCACATTGAGGTTCTTTCTTGTTGGTTTGTGTCATGTTTTTTGATAATGCTTGGTATCAACATTTGCAAGATAGAGGATTTGTATTTTGTGAAATAGTGATGTTTCAGTAGTGAAATTAAATGCTTGTACATAGGACCTGTGCTCTGTTTCTAAAATGTTATTTAAACAACGATTTTGGGGTAAATCAATGGCTTTTACAATTTTGATAAGGAATAAATAGTGTCTGCATGATTAAATAAATATTTTTGAACCTTTCACAATGATGTCACCTGTGTTACCTCAGATTAGGAAGCACATTGAGCTTCTTTCTTGTTGGTTTGTGTCATTTTTTTGATAATGCTTGGTATCAACATTTGCAAGATAGAGGATTTGTATTTTGTGAAATAGTGAGGTTTCAGTAGTGAAATTGAATGCTTGTACATAGGACCTACGCTCTGTTTCTAAAATGTTATTTAAAAAAACGATTTTGGGGCAAATCAATGGCCTTTACATTTTTGAGAAGGAATAAATAGTGTCTGCATGATTAAATAAATATATTTGAAGCTTTCACAATGTTGTCACCTGTGTTACCTCAGATTAGGAAGCAGATTGAGCTTCTTTCTTGTTGGTTTGTGTAATGTTTTTTGATAATGCTTGGTATCAACATTTGCAAGGTAGAGGAATTGTACTTTGTAAAATAGTGATGTTTCACTAGTGAAATGGAATGCTTGTACATAGGATCTGCGCGCTGTTTCTTAAATGTTATTTAAAAAACGATTTTGGGGCAAATGAATGGCTTTTACATTTTTCAGAAGGAATAAATAGTGTCTGCATGATTAAATAAATATATTTGAACCTTTCACAATGATGTCACCCCTGTTATCTCAAAATAGGAAGCAGATTGAGCATTTTTCTTGTTGAATTATGTCATGGTTTTCGATAATGCTTGGTAGCAATGTTTGCAAGAGAGAGAAAATGTATTTTGTAAAATAGTGAGGTTTCAGTAGTGAAATGGAATGCTTGTACATAGGACCTGCGCTCTGTTTCGTAAATGTTATTGGAAACACGATTTCGCAGCAAATGAATGGCTTTTACATTTTTGAGAAGGAATAAATAGTGTCTGCAAGATTAAATAAATATATTTGAACCTTTTACAATCATGTCACCTGTGTTTTCTCAGATTAGGAAGAAGATTGTGCAGATGAGGTGAGGCATGTCCAGGGGTGCAAAGGAGGTGAGGCCTGTGTCCATGAGTGCAGTGGAGAGGACTCACCTCCTCTGACCCTTGGACAAGCCTTACCTCATCTGTGCCCCCTGGACAGGCCTCAATGTATTGGGTATAATTGATGGTAACAGGGTGCAGATGAGGTGAGGCGTGTCCAGGGGTGTAGATGACCTGAGGCCTGTCTAGGGGTGCAGATGAGTTGAGGTCTATGCAAGGTTGCAGATGAGGTGAGGATTGTCCAGGGGTGCAGAGGAGGTGATGCCTGTGTTGAAGAGTGTAGTGGAAGAGAGGTCTGTCATGGGGTGCAAAAGAGGTGAGGCCTGTGTCTAAGAGTGCAGTGGGGGATAGGGTTCATGAAGTCCAGTCCACTGCACTCTTAGACACAGGCCTCACCACCTATGCTCCCCAGGAGAGGCCTCTCTCCCACTACAGTCTTGAACACAGGCCTCACCTCCTCTGTACCTCTGGACAATCCTCACCTCATCTGCAACCCTAAATCGTTTTTTAAACAGGCCTAAATGTATTGGGTATAATTGATGGTAACAGGGTGCAGATGAGGTGAGGTCTGTCCAGGGGTGTAGATGAGGTGAGGCCTGTCCAGGGGTCCAATTCATGTGCTCTAAATCGATTTTTAAATAATATTTAAAAAACAGAGCACAGGTCATATATAGAAGCATTTCATTACACTACTGAAACCTTATTTTTATACAAAATACAATTCCTCTATGTAGTAATATTTCTTTACCAAGTATTATCAAGAAATATGACACAAAGGAAGAATAAAAAAGCTTAATCTGCTTCCTAATCTTAGAAAACACAGGCGACATGTTTGTGAAAAGTGCAGATATATTTATTTAATCATGCAGACACTATTTATTCCTTCTCAAAAATGTAAAAGCCATTCATTTGCCCTTTAATCGTTTTTTATATTAACATTAGGAAAACTGAGTACAGGTCATATGTACAAGCATTCCATTTCACTACTGAAACCTCAGTTTTTTACAAAATACAATTCCTCAATGCAGCAGAAATTTTTTACCAAGCATTAAGAAAAAAAATAACAGAGAGCAACAATAAAAAAACACAATGTGATTCCTAATATGAGGAAACACACCTGACATGATTGCAAAAGGTGCAGAGGAGGTGTGGAAAGTTGAAATGGCTTTCATGATTGTGAAATTTGCTGAGGGGGTGAGGCCTGTGTCTGAGAGTGCAGTGGGGGAGAGGCTTTATGAAGTCCTTTCCACTGCACTCTTGGACATAGGCCTCACCTCCTCTGCTCCCCTGGACAGGCCACACCTCATCTGCACTCCTGGTTAGGCCTCACTTTATCTGCATCCTGTTACCATCAATTATACCCAATACATTGAGGCCTGTCCAGGGCGCACGGAGGAGGTGAGACTTGTCCAAGGGTCAGAGGAGGTGAGTCCTGTCCATTGCACTGTTGGACACAGGCCTCACCTCCTCTGCACCGAAGGACAGGCCTCACCTCATGCACACAATATACTTACTAATCTGAGAATCCACACGTGATATGATTGTGAAATGTGCTAATATATTTTTTAAATCATGTAGATATTATCTAATCCTTGTCAATAATGTAAAACCAATTCATGTGCCCGAAATCTTTTTTTAGAATAACATTTAAAAAACAGAGAAAAGGTCATATGTATAAGCATTTCATTACCGTACTGAAACCTCGCTCATTTACAAAATACAATTCCTTCATACACCAACATTTCTTTACCAAGTATTATGAAGAATGTATAAGTCTCTCTTATATTCTCTTCCTGACTTACTCTATTTTTCCACCAGTCCCCTTCTAACAGCCTCCCTCTGTCTTATTCCTTTTTACATCCTAACTCTGTGTTACACTCTCTTACACTTTCTCTTTGACTTACTTTCTCTTACACCCTGTCTCTGATTTATTCCCTCTCTCTCATTACTCCTTGTTACATCCTCTCTCTGATTTACTTCCTCTTACACCCTCTCTCAAACTTACTCTCTCTCTCTAACTTTTACAGCCTCTCTCTGTCTTAGTCTCTTTTACATCCTCTCTCTGATTTACTTCCTCTTACACCCTCTCTCAAACTTACTCTCTCTCTCTACCTTTTACACCCTCTCTCTGTCTTACATCCTCTTCCACCCTCTCTCTGTCTTCCACCCTGTTACACACTTTTTCTGACTTACTCTCTTTTTCCCTTTCTTTGACTTACTCCCTGTTCCTATTACATCCTTTCTCTGTCTTACAACATATCATACACTCTCTCTGTCTTACTCCTTCTCTATGTTTTACTCCCTCTACCTGTTTCTTTGTCTGATTCTCTCTGTCTCTTTGTGTTACTCCCTCTATTTCTTTTTCTCTGTGTTACTCCTAGTTACATAGTTGTTGTGGTATAAAATTAGATATGTTGTAAACTAGTGTTTATATTGTTTACTTATTGTCATTACTTTGTTGTTTGGTAATAGTGGTCTATGATGTGTTACTTTTTTCTTTACCACAGATTGAAATCAAGATTTCAATAGTAAGGAAATATGCCCTCAAGGCAGAGGAGAAGGAAAGATGCCAAGCGGAAAAAATCAAAAACAGCAACGGAATTAAAGCACTCTCCTACAACAAATACTTCAAAAAACGCAAAAAAGCTCCTGGTAAGACAACTAAGTCTTTTTTTCGGAACATATGTAGATAAAAAAAAAATGTTAATGGAAATGTGAATATACAGAAGGAGAGAGCAAATTTGAAGAGGAAGGAGAGGCCCCCCAAAAATGTTACTACTGCAGCAGGAGAGAATAATATGTATAGGAATAGAAGGCAAAACCAATTTAGGGACATTCGTAAACGAATGTTTTGCAATAGGGTAGTTTTAAATTTGTTAAAAAAGGGTAAAAAAGGTAAACAGAGAGCTGCTTTTTACAAGAAAAAGAAAAATGTAGAGAAGATTGTTGATCAAGCTTTTGAAATTAAGAAAAAATTATTTATTTTAGTAATCAATAGAATAAGGACACTTAACAAGTCAATTGATGTTTTCAAATCAAACAGTAGATGCAAAAGAGTAATTAATTGAACTGATTTTTGTAAAGTTTTTTCTGGAGAATGGATGCATAGTTCAAGTTGTGAGCCCTTTTTTAATGAGGAGAGTTACTTCCATGAGAATGATTTGGTGCATGCAGTTGACACCAGTGGTCAAGCATATGAGGTGAAAGACGGTTGTCCGATTGAAAAAGAGAAACTTGTGTGTAGAGATGCAGAAGAGGTGTTAACTGATGAATTTTTAGGAAGACGTAGTAAGGGTCCAGTGTACACTTGGAAGTGTAGTAGTATTTGTAGTGTGCGACAGGATTCAATCGATTTGCTTTGTAATTTATTACGTACATATAGTAAGAAAAGTCTAAAACAGAAAATGAAGATGTTGCAAGACTTAGGCCCCGATGTAGGTAAATCCCATTTACAGAATTTGAAATACCGAATTTTACCGATTCGGTATTTCAAAATCGGTAAATGGGATGTAGGTCCCAACATCTGGATTCGTTACCGAATCCTTAACAATTCTTTAATTACCGATTCGGTAAATACCGAATCGGTAATGCCCATTCATTCCTATGGGCTTTGAAGCCCATAGGAATGATTAGGCATTACCGATTCGGTATTTACCGAATCGGTAATTAAAGAATTCACAAGGGTGCAGGGGGTGTCACTTTGACACCCTCTAGCACCCCCAAAACGGGCATGTGTGCAATGTGGCACACAGACATGCCCTAAGGGCACGTCTGTCTGTCACATGGCACATGTGTACATGCACAGATGTGCATGTACACAGGAATCGGTTTTTTACCATGGATTTGTATTCCATGGTAAAATACCGATTCTGTAAGCCATGTGCTGATGGAACATAGGCTACCTACATTGCATTTTCGGTAATTTTACCGAATCGTTATCATTACCGAATCGGTACATATTACCGATTCGGTAATGATAACGATTCGGTAAAATTACCGAAAATGTGCCCCTACATCTCCATAGCCCTTTACCGATCGGAAACGGCCGAAAATCGGTATTTTCGGCCGATTCCGATCGGTAAAGGGCTACCTACATCGGGCCCTAAGATCCTTGCAGAGGGAGAGAAAACACAGGTTTGCATGGGCATTCACTGGCTTGTCTTTCTAGAAAAGTATGTCAGAGTGTTTTTCATCATTTTAGGATGTTAGCAGTGCATCATAACAAAATGAGGAAATTAGTGAGAAGGTTGTATTATGCAAAAAGTCCAGCACTTAAGCTTAAACAGTTAAACAGTGCTCTTTTGCATGGAACTGAATTAGATGTGAAGAAGATTTGTGAAGAAATTGAGATTTGTTATTTTGGTGAAAAAGAGGACAGTGTAGAAATTGACACAGTAATAGAAGGTGATGTGGAAGACAATGTACAGATTTCAAGTACAGAAAAGTTTGACCAGGAAATTACCAAGTTTAAGGTGAAATCAAGTGAAAGGCCTAATTGTACTTGTGTGTGTTGTCGACGGACTCATTATAGGATTCAGACTAGGTTAGTTGATTTATATGCAAAAAGTGAAATGGAAAATAATAGTGAATGGAAGAATTTTGGAACTTATTTGTTGGTGGAGAATTCTTTTGATTTGAGTTCTGATCAGCGTATTTGTAAATATTGTTATAATAAATTAAATGAAAACAGAATGCCTGCTAGAGCTGTTCATAATAATCTTGAGTTGGTAGACATTCCTGCTGAATTGATGGATTTAAATACATATGAATCTATTTTGATTCAATGTGTCCATCCTTTTCAGGCTATTGTTCGCATGGTGCCTAAGATAGGGAAATTGCCTCCTTCAGACTTACAGAGAGGATTAAAGGGAAGAGTTGTTTATTTGCCTCTAGATTTCAAGAAAATATTAATACAATTGGTGTAGAAAAAGTGGAAGAGGAACCTCTAGTTATTCTAGTTAATGGGGTTCCGACAAAGAGTAAGAAAATCTGGCAAGATTTAGTGGATGTTAGGAAAGTCAAAAAGGCAACATTGTATTTAGTCAAAAACAATGAGTACTACAAACATGTATGTGTTGGAGTAGAGGAAACAGCTGCAGAAGAAGACAGTGATTGTTCAGCCGGCCAAATTGAAAAAGTCGATGTGTCTAGAAGTGAAGAAATATATGAACATTATACTGTTCATCCTTTGCATTCCAAAGAAGTAATGCGGAATGCAATTGACTTGTTTCAAATGAAAGCAGCAAAAGGAAGTCCCATTAGTGTATGGGAAGGAAGTTTGGAAGCTCGTTGTTTTCCACAGCTATTTCCAACAGGTCGAGGTGGACGATATGACGATCGACCAGTTCAAATTCCTGCATCTGAATACTGGACTTTAAGATTATATGCTGAAGATCCAAGGTTTCGTCAATGCATTCCATATTTGTTTTATCTACTGTATGAAAGTGACTTGTCTGGGCTTTCTTATGTAGTAAATCCTATACTGAAAAGTGGAGCACATCTGCAAAATGTTTCGGCGAGGGACTTTATGGAGAAAGTCAATCTGCAAGACAATATTTAGGAATCTCATCTAATCAATCTCATGGCATGTCAGCGTGGTACCAACGAGTATTGGTACCGTCATCATGGGGAATTGAAATGTGTGCTAAGAAACTTAGGAACTCCTACATGGTTCCTCACTCTTAGCTGTGCCGAGTATGCATGGGACGACTTACTTCAATTTCTATGAGAGGCAAATGCAAATATACAAAATATAGAATTCAAAACACCTGGAGAACTGTGTTCTTTGGATCCAGTGAATGTATGCAGATATTTCAATCATAGATTTGAAGCTATGATGTCTTTTATTACCAACAAAAAAAATCCTCCCCTTGGAGAGGTTTTGGATTTCTTTTGGACAAAGGAGTATCAAGCGAGAGGTGCTCCTCACATACATATGTTGTTATGGATTAAAGATGCACCCAAATTTGGAACAGATTCGGATGAAACAGTGATGAGTTTCATTGAAGAGTATTCAACATGTGCTGTTCCAAAAACTACCGAAGAAAACAGTTTAAGGCAACAAGTTTTACGCTTTCAATCCCATAGTTGTGGAAAATTCAGAAACAAGGAAAAGTTCTACAGAAAATGTCGTTTCGGGTTTCCACGACCAGTGATTTCTAAAGGAAAAGTAAATGATTTGATGTCTTCTCTACGACATACTGTGACGAGGAAATCACCAAAAAATACATACAATTTAAAAAGAAACGAAGAGTCCAAGTACATCAACGACTACAACCCAGAGATTTTGTCCATGTGGAATGCTAACATGGATATTCAGTTCGTTGCTGACAACTCTATTGTTGTGGCTCGATATGTGACGTCTTACATCACAAAAAAAGAAAAGACAGAACTGAAGGAAATGTGGGAGGACATTTCACATGAAAAGAGTATAAGCAAGAAATTATACAGTTACAGTCTGAAGATGTTGTTGCATCAAGAAATTGGAGCATATGAATGTTCTGATCGGTTATCATCAGCAAGTCTCTATGCCAAATCGAGAACCATCATTTGAGCGAGTCTAGGTCTTGCTGCAACACGAAACCGAGTATTGAAATCTGTACAAGAAATTGAGTATTTGGCGGAGAAAGAACCAAACAGTACAGATATTTTGAAGACAAACATGTTGGATACATACTATCCAAATAGAAGTAGTCATCTTGAGAACACTTGTTTGTATGAAGTTCTGCAAAACTATACTTATAAGAGGAACATCACAGAAGATATCAATAATGGAATATATGCTGTCATTGGGTGTGAGGGATGTCTAGTGAAGCAGAGAAAAGGCCATTTGATTAATCATCGAAAATTGAGTTGCAAATCTCCAGACAAAAGGGAATTTTATTATTTAGCTCTTTTGCAACTCTTTAAGCCATGGCGTACAGAAGAGGAACTACTCGGAGATTTTCTCTGTTATGAAGATTCTTTTAATGCAACCAAGGATACCATAGAATGTCTTGTTTTTCCAAATTATCTGCAAATGTTGATCGAAGAAATGGAGCAAGAAGCCACAATTGCTGCAGCGATTGCTAGAGACAGTTCTCAAGACAGTCAGAGTTCTACTTCATTGAGTCAGGATCCACTAGGAGGACCAATTATTCAAAATGAAGCTGCCACTGCCATGGATGAGGTGGAAAGAGCTATGGAACAAGCTGAAGAGGATGTAATTAACTTAGATTTGGTGAAACAACTAAACGTTGCGCAGAAACAAGTATATGACGAAGTCACAGAACAGATTGAACATGGATTCAGTCATGAGAAAAAAGAGTGCTCATATACATCATTTAAGCTTGTCCAACTGTATGTGAGTGGAGAAGCGGGAACTGGAAAAAGTTTTCTGATTAAAGCAATTGCAACTTATTTGCAGAAAAGGACTGAATCACCGCTGTGTTGTGTTGTAACCGCTCCAACTGGGCTGGCAGCACATAACATTAAAGGGATTACTTTACATCGTTTATTGATGCTACCAGTTGAGCATGATAATAAATTGCAATACCACAAGCTATCTGGAGATGCGCGTTCTGAAGTTTCAAGAGTCCTGAAGAAAATGAAACTTCTTATCATTGATGAAGTAAGCATGGTCTCAAATCTAATGCTTGCTTTTGTGCATTTGAGAATGCAAGAAATTCTTAGAACAGACTATGATGTCTTATTCGGAGGAAAACACATTATTGTTTTTGGAGATCTGCTGCAGTTGACTCCAGTGAAAGGACAACTAGTGTTTAAATGCTCACGCATGAAGATACCAGGAAGTGCCTAGGAAGCATTGGAAAAGTTAATATATGGTTAAACTTCAAATATGCAGAACTGCTTCAAAATATGCGACAGGCAAAGGATGAAGATTATAAAAATATTCTACAAGATGTAAGAATCGGAAAACTAAGTGAGCATGGGAAAGAAGCTTTACATGCACGATTAATTTCAAACTTGTATCCAAATGAAAACATTCTTCCAGAGAATATTTTTAAGAAAATTACTGAGATCAAATCTGGGATATGTTTGATGCCAACTGTGTAAGAATGTTCCATCTTCAACAACAAAATGTTAAAGTTAGAAAATGAAGAGATTGTGAAACTGGAAGCTATAGATAAAATAGAGCATATGGGAGCAACAATTATTTTGTCTGAAAATTTGAAATCAAAATTGGATTCATTAGAGAAGAGTAAATCTAAAACTGCTTGTTTTGAAAATACTCTGAATGTGTGTTTAAATTGTCGTATCATTTTGAGAAGGAATTTAAATGTTGAAAGAGGTCTGGTAAATGGAGCAATGGGTCAGGTTGTTGATTTTGTGAATTACAGAAATAGAGATGGAATGGAATTTTTAAAAATGAAATTTGATGGCATTGAGGAAGTACAACAAATGAGTCGTTGTTCTGCTAGATTTTTGCTTGTAAAAGACTTATATGTTCGGCGAAAACAGTTTCCTGTTTGTTTGGTATATGCGGTGACAATTCATAAATCTCAAGGTTTAAGTGTAGATAGTGCTTTGGTGAACATTGGAATATCTGTGTTCAAAGAGGGTATGGCATATGTGGCATTATCACGAGTCAGAACTTTATCAGGATTGTACTTGGTTGAGTGTGATGAGACAAAGATTTGTGCAGATCTAGATTGTGTTAAAGAATACAATAGGTTAAGAAGAGAGTATGCTCCACATTTGCCTCAATATCCTCTGTTTGAAAAACGTGTGGTAGGCCGAAAAAGAAGAAATGAGAATAATTGCAGTGAGGTACTAGCAAAAAGACAAAAAGTAGATGAAACTGTAATTGTAAGCAGAAAGAAAAAGGATTCTGTTGAAGATGTTGTTGGATTTCAGTTTGAAAACAGTTCTGGTGTCAACTGCTATGCTAATGTAGTGGTTAATGTTGTTTTTTTTCTTCAAAATTTACAAGAGCAGATTGTTGAAAATCGGGATCAAACATTCTGCTGTTTATTGAATTCTGTGTTTGAGAAATGTAGCAGTGATACAGCAAAAATAGAAAGTGTTTCAGAAATTCAAAATCTTTTAGACATATGTTCTGGTCAAAATCAATTTTCACAGAATATTCAGCAGGATTGTCAGGAATTTTCAATGTATATGTTTGGTGTATTGGAAGATGAAGGTGTAGATGTAGAAAATCTATTTGGCCTTTCTTATCAATGGCAGCATGACTGTGACTATTGTAGTTTATCAAGTAGTACTAGAATAGACACTGAAAGGTTTACATATTTGACTTTACCAGACTGCAAATCAGTGTCTTTCAATAATCTAGTTAAAGCAGCTGATCACAATATGGTGTGTACCCAATGTAAGTCTGCAATGCTGTCCACATTATTTATACAAACTTATGGTCAGTACGTCATTTTAATGTTCCAACGATGTAGACCTGATGGAACTAAATTGACAACTTCTATTAAAAATTTCGTGGCTTCTCAGTTATCAATTTCAGGAAGAACGTTTGCAACTGTAGCTATTATTTATCATGACGGTCCTTCGACAACTCCAGGGCATTACACATGCTATTTAAAATGTCAAAAAGGGTGGAAGCTGTGTAATGATACTCATTTGACTTTCAAACAACGTTTGCCTTTTGACTTAAAAAACTCATACCTAGTGTTTTTAGAACCAAGATTTAAGTAAAGGTAATTGGCCTATGAAGACGGGAGCAGTTAATAAAAGTTAGTTTACTGTTTAAAATTATATTCTGAGTAAAAGTGATCAAGATAATATAAAAAATTGAGTTGTCATATAGGTACTGTAAGTGGATCTCATAGTAAGTGATATCAGTATTATAGGAAATGTTGAATATGAGTAAGCCAGAGATGGAAATATCAATATGTAAACATTGTGAACATTTTCTGTGAGCTTTTCTTTCAGAACGTCGGGAAAACGGTAATTTCAGAGTTTATTTTGAGTAATTTGAAAACATACTGATGCATCTGACACTATTTGGCCTTAAGGAAAAGTGAAGGATTGAGCAAAGAGTCATGACTGTACACAAGGAGGAAATGAAAACATTGAAAAATATTTCAGATGTTCTTGGAGCTTTTCTTATAGAAAGTCGATGAAATGGAAGTTTTAGAGAACAGCAGAGTATTTTCCAACGAAAAGGATCTTCATGATGTACTATTTGGCTTAAAAGAAAAGTAAGTGAATCACAGATTAGTGTACATTTGTGATTTTTAAGTTTATATGTTTTTTTTTAAACACAATCTTTTAGATTGTGTTTTTTTTCCCGCTGTCATATGATGAGTACTTTGAACTCACTGTTTTTAGTGAAATTCAATATATTCTGAGAACAGCAAAAGTAAACTATCTTACATGTTGTACAAGTTATTCTATAGTTTGTATTGAGTAATTTAAATTGCATTCCCATTGTCTCACCCTCACTTTCTTTTTTCCACCCTCTTTCAGCTCTGTTTACTCACTCATAATGTCTTTCTCTCACTCTCTTTCACCCCCGATCCTTTACTCCACTTCTGTCACAACCCCTCATTCCCATTTCAACTGTCTGCATCCACTCTCTCCCTTGCATCACTTTTCAGCTTTCAGTCTCTCTGCTTTATTTCCCTTTTCCGTCTTTTCCTTCTTTGCTCTTTTAGTAATTCCTCTTTACTCACTCACCTCTTTTGTTGCACTCTGTCACTATAACTCACCCACTCTCCCTCACTTGTCTTTCTTTGCTCCTTTCTTTTGTCCTCTTCTCTCTGTTTTTCGTTCACTACCTCTATGTCCTCAGTCCCTCACTCTCCTTGTGTTATGCTCACTTGTGTTTATCTACCTTCTATCATTTCTCTTACAACAACTTCACTGCGCGTCTCTCATAGTTCTTCATCCCATTTCTTTTACTCTGGTTCCATTACTACCCCTCATTTCCTATTTTTTAGTGTCCTTCTCTTTACCTTTATCACCGAATCACATTGTCTCTGTTCCACTGCTTTGGTCCTCTTCCCCTCTCTTTCCTTCTTTTGCTCCCTTATTCATTTTCCTTTCCTCACTCATTGTAATCCACTTCACTCAGTCCTTCCCTTAGTTCCTCTGTCTACCAACTTCCTCACTCCTTTCCCCTCAATCTTTCTATATTATCCTCACTCCCTTCATCCCTTCACGCTGTGACTCCCCCTCACTCACTCTCAGTCTTCTTCCATTCCTCATTCTTGTAAATGCATCTTCAATCAGACTCCTTTCCCTCTCAGGCATTCCCTATTTACTTACTCCTCTTTCCTGATTTAGTTTTGCTAACTCACATTCTTTTAGTATCTTTCTTACCTTCAGTTCATTTCTCTCTTCTTCTCTTCCTCTCTGTCACTGAATGTATCTGCCTTACTCTTAGGAATTTGCTCTCCTTCTATTTCTTTTTCTCTCTTTTTGTCCTTCTACATTAGTTTATTTCCCTTTCTGTGTCCTTCACTCTTACTTTATTTCTTAGTACACTTTTATGTTTTTTAAACTCTTGACCTGTCTCTTCTATTTTAAAATATATATTTTACTAATTATAACTTATTTTTTCTTCTCTCCTTCGCAGATACAAAGTGTAGTAAAAACATGTAATTAAATTTACATTAATTATATGGTAAGTGTGACTAAAAAGATGTAGTTTGTCATCACCCTTTGCTTTAACCTCACTACTATTCTCCTACCCTACCTCACTCCTGTTTCCTTACTCTGCTTCCTTCACTTATTCTTATCCTACATGTTTATTCCTCTTTCCTTCACTCTCCTACCACATTCAACTTCTTTCAGTTCCCCTGCTTTACTTACCTTACCCTCTGTTCCCTTCCTTCGCTCCCTCACTCATTCCCTTTCCCTTACTCACTTACTCCACTCCTCTCACTCCTTCTCTCAGTCCGTCTGTCCTCACAGTTCCTCACTCCCGTTCCCTTACTCTGTCTCTCTTATCCTCACTGTCTCTGTCCCCTCACTCTGTCAGTACTCTTTCACCATGCTCACTCCCTATAACTCATCCACACTCCATCACTTACCTTTCTTCGCTGCTTCACTCACTCCCTTTCAGTCACTTCTTCCTTTACTCTCTCTCTCCTTTCTCTCTGTCACTTCCCATGTCTTACCCTTATTCACTTTTATCTACCCTCTTTCACCCCTCTTTAATTACACTCACTTCTCTTTTCTCACCCTCCCTCACCGCTGTTCCTTTACTCCGGTTCCATCAATACCCCTCATTCCCCATCCTTTACTGTCCTTCCCTTTACTTTCAACACCCACTCACATTCTCCTAGTACCTCTGCTTTAGTCTTCTTCCTCTCTCTTCCCTTCTTTTGCTCCCTTATTCATTTTCCTTTTCTCACTTATACCCTATTATACCTTCGCTCTGTCTTACTATCTAATACACAGTCCCTTTGTGTTGCTCCCTCTAACTCTCTTTCTCTTAACAGCACTCTCTCTGTCCCCTTCCCTCATGCTCACTCCTTCATTATTATTTTTTCTTTTTTTTTTGGTGCGCGCCTGGAGAAAAAAGAATGACAGAGTTTTTAAAAAATGTAGCATTTTTTAATAAATTGGAGGTAGTTCTAAAAAGATCTGTATTTTTTTCTTTTTGTTGTTTTATATTTTTTTATATTGTTTTTTTGAACATTTTTTACTTTTTTTGGCTTTTATGAACAATTTTATATTTTTTTGTATTTTTTATGGGGACAAACAAAAAACAGGGAATTGTAAACGGCTCAACTGGAGAAAAAAAAAACAGGAAAAAATTAAGGCTTCTTTGGGCAGTGGTGGTTATCTCCAGCACGGTTTATGAGTTTGATGCTCTGCTCCCCTTAAGAAATTAAAGTCCCACAAAATATACAAGTAATCTTGTAATCTCCAAACTGGCGTTGGATGTTTGGGACCATCTCTCTAGTTTCTGGACCCGATGGAGTGGGTTGTTTGGAGGTGCTCGGAGAAGATTGGGGAGGGTTTCTGGTCAGTTCTCTGACCTCTGCTGCATAATAGTTATTGGGGTGCTTTCGTTGCATGTGGCCAATCATTGTGTGATTCCCAAATGAATATTTTTTTGCAGGGTTCCCCCTGGATAGTACAGCACCACAGATGAGACAGGTCACCTTTGCAGCGTTTACTTTCTTTGCACCCCTTGGGATTTTAAAAAACTCCCATATAAAGTGCTCCATAGGTTTATATGGGGGATTGTCTTCAGGCAGGAACTGCCTTCTCTCCTCCTCCTCCTCCTCCTCCTCCTCCTCTTCCTCTTCACCACCAATGTGATGTTGTGGTGGTCCTTGTGGTGGTGGTGGTGGTGGTGGTGCAGATGCTCCAGCTGCTGCTGCTACTGTAGCCCTTTCTCTATCAATAGAAGCAGGTCTTCCTCACTCAAAGAACGAAGTGAGAATGAGGAAAAAAGGTATGGGCTTTCATCACTTGGAAAACAAAACTGGACTGAACCAATGAAAAGTGTTATTTTCAGGTCACATGACCCGGGCTTTCATCATTTGGAAACCAAAACTGTTCTGAACCAATGAAAAGTGTTATTTTCAGGTCACATGACCCGACGCGCTTACGCTACGCGCCCCGGTGCGCGTCTGGCGGCGCTTACGTTGCGCGATCATATGCGCTCAGGCGCTTCCGGGTGCGCTTACGCCGTGCGTCATAAGACGCATCACGCGGCTACGCGATACGTGTCTTATGGCGCACGGCGTCACAGCTACGCGATACGTCACAATGTTGTTTTCGTTCGCGACAATAGCGCTAACGGGACGCTCACCGGTACGCGCACCAGGGCGTGCCGTAACACTACGCTTACCCGTGCGCTCACCAGTACGCGCACCGGGAGCGCACCAAGGCAAAACATTTTTAAAACAAAGGGAAAAATATACATAAAAAAATAGTATTACATAAATATAGAATATACAATTCATTATAATAAATATTACATTTCATACCTATTGAGATTTGCTATTAAAAAACCTTTGAAATTCACTGAAAAAAACATAGGTTTGAGGCCCTATATAAAGTTAGGAATTAGCATTTACAAAACCTATGAAATTCACAGAAAAAAACATAGGTTTCACACCAGTTATAGTTAGGAATTAGCATTTAAAAAACCTATGAAATTCACTGAAAAAACCATAGGTTTCATACCAGTTATAGTTAGCTGGAAATTTTACTCGCATAAAACCATTGAAATTCCCACGTTATAGTTAGTTGGACTCACTATAACTTGCGCGTGCAATGCACTGCTGATGACGTCACATATTACATCACTCATGACATGGTCAGTGACATCACTCATGACATCATTAATTAAAACAGCCACAATTAATTTTGACATAACAATAGACAAGATTAGCTTATTATTTTCCACGAACAAGCATTTGCAACATAAAGCACATATATGAGCACACATGTTAATCCCCACGTATCGTGATTTGCAATTTTAATCTAGGTTGGTTAATAATATTCATTCCACACACATTAATACAATTAGTTTTTATTATGGGAGTTTAACTTTTTGAGCCAAAACAAAATCTCGATCCATCAACTCCCTCATCTGGTGATTTCAAAATCACCAAACCATACCCAAAATTTATAAAAATGTTATCCTAAAGATGAACATGCTTTGATTTTCACTGTGTTAGTATTTCTAAAGTCTTATCTCAGCTGTTGGTCTGCAACTCTCATATTGAGTTCTACGAAACTCTTCCAGTTCTATTTCTTTCTCCTGTTCTTTTCTAAGCTTATAAAATCTCTTCTTTTCTCTCAAGTATTTCTTTCTCTTGTGTAACATGCGACTGATCTTCAACAACAGTATCACAAAGACTACAACTAATAAAGGTGTCAGTATTTTGCCAAGAATCGAACCACCAATCCCTTGAAACCAGGTTTTGATTGCTTCAAATCTCTTGCTCAGACGTTCTGAAAAATCATCCTCTTCTAAGGGAACAATTTCTGATTGCAACTCAGTGATGTTTTTAATATTCATCTCAATATTCTGACTCTGGTCAGGAATATAGGTACAGCAGTGTTGTACATGCAAGATGCCACAAACTCCTCCCTCTTTTGCTAGCAGAATGTCTAAAGCAAGACTATTCTGCATTAACATGGACCGTATAGCAATGAGCTCAGTATCCACTAATTGGAAGCCACTTGCTGTATCAGTTGACAACATGTCAACAATTGTGGAACATTTTCTGATTCTTCCTGCATTCAGGGTTATACCCACTAAAGGTATCACTGCTTGAAAGATGTCTCCCAAAATGTCTGTGAAACTCTCTCTTTTGAATCTATTTAGATGATTGCTGATTTCAAATGAACCTTCTGCATTTCTGTCAACATGAAATATTTTTGGAAAAACTAATCCGACAAAGCACGTCCCATAACAATGGTCTTGGAGGTTGTAATAAGCTTTGTCTCCACATACAAAATAAATAACAGGGAAGATTGGATCCTTGCCACCTTTGAATCCCCAACCCCCCATGATTTGATAAGTGTCCTCAGAATGACTTGCACCCACAAAATAGTTATCAAACAAAGTGTTATCTCTCCTGATACAGAATTTGCCACTATTTGGTTTGTCAATGTGGATTGCAACATTTTCAAAAGTTTTACCATTAAGTTTTTCGTCCTCTGTCTGCCAAAATTTCGATTTGGTCTGTTTGAGCATCTCATTTCTTTTATAAATTGCTCTTCTCTCCTCAACTAAATTCAGGAAAGACTTTTCCTCAGATCTCAATTTACATGTCAAATTGTTCTTAAAAGCATACTCATAGGAGAGTTCATTTGTCACAATGAAAAATTCCCTCATCTGTTTGGCTTGTTTGTGCTTATTTAGGCTTTTCTCAATCTTCAAATTTGCAAAGATCTCGTCGTAATTTGAATAATAATATTCTAAACGACCAGTCTGATAAAATAAACTAGCTATTACACTACAGGTTATGCCATAAGTAAGAGGAAGCATATTATAGGTAACTCCCTCTGAAACAGAAGCAGGTAATTTCACACAAATGTAACAGTCTTTGACTACCATGACCTTTACATATTCAGCCAGGAGTCTAGAAAAAGTATTACTAGAAAAATCACCAACAGATCTATCTTGGTGAATCTCTGGATTATGATCGATACCTCTGTTAGTTTTGCCTGTTGCACTATGTTCATCTTGTTTAACTGAAGCTTTGCTTGTCATATTGGCCTTATATATCTCCTTGTCAATTCCAAAAGGGAAAATCACAGCTAAAACTAACCAAAGCAAGATTATCAGAACCACACAAATTAAAGACATTTTGCCGCATCTCCTAAAAATGGAACATCTTGAATTGTATTAAGAAAAATGTAAGGCATTTTCACTCTATTATCAAAGCCTTGCAAAGAAAACAAAATTCAAAAATTTAAAATCCCACTTTCTAACAGCTTTTCTTCGACCTTATGTCTCACAACAATGTGTTTTTCCAGCTAACACAATTTCTTCGACCTTGTGTCACCTAACACAATTTCTTCAGCCTAATGCCAAAAATGAAAACCCTTAAAATGTAATAGAAGATACTTCAATCGTTGTCACTATTGTCCCCTATCTCTTCCTGACATACCCGTGCTAATTTCCACTATAGGCGGAATTATAATGTAAGTCCATTCAGGTGATTTATATTTCTGGTTTGGTTTCACAATTCTTTTTGTCTTATTACTAATGACTTCTATTTTCTTTCCTGTTTCAGTTTTCTTTTCAGGATCACCTTTTTGACTTTTTATTTCGTTAACTTGCTCCTTTGATCTGTTTACCAATTTAAATTTCAGGCCTTCATTTTCTCTTGGCCAGTTATCACCTTTTCTCAATAATTTCTTCTTTGGCTCAGTTACATTACACTCTGTTCTCCAAGCTCTTTTTCTGAATTTTCTTATATCAGATTCTTCATCCCTCTCTTCAGATTCTGTATCTGATACTTGAAACTTATATTTAGGACTTTCTTTACTCGCCAGCTTCACGCCGTTAGGAACATTATCTTTATAGCTGGTACTTGGTAATTCGTCTTCTTCTTCTTCTTCAATTACCTTCAACTTCCCAGTTTCAGATTTTCAGTTCCTGCTTTCGGAACTTCTTTTCTGCTTTTCAATACTCTCCTGGTCTTGAATCACAACTTGATCAGACTCTTTTTCTGCTTCATTTTCTAGCACTTCATCATCATTTTCAGAGTCTAGTGTCACAATTTCCAAATCTTTTTCATTCAATGCTTGATTTTCATTTGTACTCTCCAGATGTCGACTTTCTTGTCGAGCTTCAGGATCTGGATATTTCTCAGGTACTTCTTCAGAATCTGAATCAGTAGTGGTGTCACTTTCTTCGTCAGGATTTTCAGGTGGAGGTACACGAATGGTATGGCTTGCGTGAATCCACCTCTTTAAACCCTTACACTTCACTGCATTTGTTGTGACAAGAATATCTTGTCTTGCTTTTTGCCACCTGGGTACTAGACAGTTTCTTCTTCGATTAACTTTTGTTCTTACCCAGTCACCTGGTAACAGATCATGTGCTTGCTCTTTTTCTCTTGTTTGCACTTCAGATCCCACCTGATGGAACACAGAAGTCATGACGTCAGATAGATTTTTACAATAATCCAAAATGACGCTATCATTTATTGTCATCAGCTTTCCTACTGGAATAAATGCTTGTCTCATGACTCTGTCCATGATAATGTCATGTGTGCTTAGACCTGTCTTTTTATCAGGAGTACTTCTTAGTGTCATCAAAACAAGTGGAAGTGCATCTGTCCACTTCATACCTGTAGCTAGACACATTTTTCCAATCCTATTTTTAATAGTACCATTCACTTGCTCAACAACACCTGATGCTTCTGGTCTGTATGCACAATGCAGTTTCTGTTCTATACTTAAAGCTTCACAAACCATTTGTAACAATCTGTTTTCAAAATGTCTTCCTCGATCAGTCTCCACAGTTACCGGGAAACCGCACCTAGGTATTATTTCTCTTAAAAGTAATGTTGCAACAGTAATTGAGTCATTGTGTCGCGTGGGGAACGCTTCAACCCACCTTGAAAACAAACAGACTATCACTAATACATAGTGTAGCTTATTGTGTTGTGGCCTTTCAATGAAATCCATTTGTAACCTGGTGAAAGGACCACCCTCCCGTCCTATGGTTCCCATGCTTACAACTGTTTTCCTGTTGGAGTTCATTTGTTGGCAAATCAAGCACCGTTGGCAAAGAGATTCTGCAATTATCCTGAACTTTGGGTTATACCAAGTTTGTCTGAATAGCCTAATCATAGAATCTCTTCCAATATGTCCCTGACCATGGTACATCCTAGCCATGTCAGCAATCATGCTGTTTGGTAAAACTGGTCTGTCATCTTTGTACAACCAAATTCCATCCTCCTCTCGCTGTCTGCAACCTGCTTTTAACCAAGTGTCTTTTTCCTCATCATCTGCCACATCTTGTAAGTCTTTACTCCCTGCCATGTTTCAACTACAGATGTTAGCATAAGTGAGCTCGAAATATGTTCATCATCCTTTTCCCAATTAATTGAATAATTATTTTTCGCACAGTACCTCGCTATCTCGTCTGCATAGGCATTTCCTTTTGTAATGAAATCTTCACCCTTTTTGTGTGCTGCACATTTCACGACAGCAATTTTCTCTGGTAACTGAATACCATCGATCAATCTCTTGATCAATTTTGCATTTCTGATTGGTGTTCCTGCAGATGTTAAATAACCCCTTTGAGACCAGAGCTGACCATAATCATGAACAACTTCGTATCCGTATGGGCTGTCAGTTATTATAGTAATTTTTAACTATTTTGCTCTTTCACATGCACGAATCAAAGCAATCAATTCTGCTACTTGAGCTGAACGAAATCCTTCGAGACATGATGCTTCGATCACAGTAGCAACTGTGCAAACAGAATATGCTGCTCTCAGAAAACCCTCCTCTGTTCTTAAACAAGAACCATCAACAAAGTAAACAAAATCTGACACAGGCAAAGGAACATCTTTAATGTCCTGCCTAGGCTTAGTACAATATTACAAGACATCCAAGCACTCATGGTCGATGTCATTTTCATTTCTGATTTCTGTTACAGTACCATCAGGCAACAATGTGGAAGTATTTAAATTCACACACCTTGTTATCGAGACATTATCTGATCCCAGAATAACTTTCTCGTATTTTGTAAGCCTGTTACTCGTTAAATGCTGCGTTTTGCTCCTGGTAAGGAGAATTTCCACAGAGTGTGGTACATAGACTTTTACAGGAAATCCCATGATAATTCCCTCACTTTGGGGCACATTATGATGGCGGACGGACCTGAGTCCGTCCGCCACCATATAGTAGGAGGGAATCTCCGCATGGCCTGCGGAGGTCCCTCCAGTGCAATTAGGATGTGACCGCCACCCTGGCGGTCACATCCTCTATTTTTAACATTGCGGCGGGTGCGGCTTCAAGCTGCACCCGCAGCAATGTTAAAAATGCACGCATTGCATTTGTATGTAGAAAGTGGCAGGCACCGCGCGGTGCCTGCCGCTTTCTGCATACAAATGCAGGGGGGTACCATAGGTACCCCCCATGTGCACCCCCCACCCCCTTCACCTAGGGGGCCCGCAACGGGCCCCCACAGTGAAATTACACATGCTTTTCCACGGCGGAAAAGCCGCCGCGGAAAAGCATGTTTCAGAGCCCATCCTAATCTGGCTGACGGTGTCTGAGAGACACCATCACCATGTTAGTGCTTTTCCGCCGCGGTTGTGAGCCAACCGTGGCGGAAAAGCTGCAGACGGAAACTGGGACCCACCAGCCATCCTAATGTGGCGGTGGGTCTTTGGTGAGTCCGCAGAGGATTTTCCGCATCCTCCGGGCCGGCAATGGCTTCCGCCGGCCCGGAGGATGCGGAAAATCCTGCATCCTAATGAGGCCCATGGTTCAAGATTCACACTAGTTGCAGCTACTGCTTTTAAGCAACCTGGTAATGCTTTTGCAACTGGTTCAAGCACTGCTGAGAAATATGCTACAGGCTTTCTCAGTTTTCCGTGTCTCTGAATTAGAACTGACAATGCACATCCTTCTCTTTCACTGCAATACAACTCAAAATCTTTTTCGTAATCTGGCATGCCTAGAGCTGGAGCTTCACATAAGCTTCTTTTTAACTTGCCAAAAGCTTGCATCTCAATTTCTGTGAGAACAATTGAGTCCTTTATATCAGATTTTGTTAGTCTCTGCAGTGGTTTTGCAATTACTGAAAATCCACTAATCCATTGACGACAATAGCCAAACATTCCTAAAAACATTCTGACCTGCCTCTGTATTTTTGGAGGTTACATTCCTTGAATAATTTTTATTCTCTCAATTGTCACTTGTCTAATTCCTTTTGCAATTCTGTGACCAAGGTATTTTACTTCTTGTTTGCAAAACTGTATTTTACAGGTGACACTTTATGTCCCTCATCTGCTAAGTGATTCAAAAGAGTAATTGCATCTGTAACACAGTTATCTCAGGTTTTTGCTGCTACTAGGAGGTCATCAATGTATTGAACCAATGTCGATTTTCCAGGGAACTTTAGATTCTCCAAAGATTTCTTTAGCAACTGATTAAAGATAGATGGACTCTCTGTATACCCTTGAGGAATACGACACCATGCTAGGATGCGATTTTGGAACCTGAACGCAAAAATTTGCTGGCTGTCTGGATGCAATGGAACAGTAAAGAACGCATTGTAAAGGTCAATGACTGTATACCATTCTACATCATGCGGAATTTGATAAAGAATTACTGCTGGGTTTGGAACAACTGGACAACATGGAACAACTATTTGGTTAACCTTTCTCAGATCTTGAACTATTCTGTACGTTCCGTTTGGCTTTTTGATCCCCATAATCGGTGAATTACAAGGACTGCTTTCAATTTCTTTTAGAACTCCTTGTTTTATGAATTTATCAATTACAGGAATGACACCTTTAACTGTTTCTGCTTTCATTTTGTACTGAGGAATGTTTGGAAAATGTATTCCCTGTTTCACTATGATTTTAACTGGGTCTACATTTTTCATCAAACCCATCTCATTTCCTGTCAAATCCCAAATTTCAGCTTTGACTGTCTTTTTTAGTTCTTCAGGTAAATTGTCTTTATCAAATGCAGGAAATAATTTACTTTCCTCTGTTTCAACCACCAACACTGTTAATTTGTACAGCCCATCTTCTTCTAATGTCTGAAGCTCAATACCCTCCGGTGAGCAGTATATTTTGCAGTTCATCTTACATAGGATGTCTCTTCCTAGCAAGTTTACAGGACTGCTGTTACAAACTACAAATCTGTGTTTGTCTTTAAATTTGCCAATTTCTACCTTTACAGGCTCTTTCAAATCTGTTTTAATTTGTTGATTAGCTACGCCAACTACTTGGATCGATTCCCCAGAGAGAGGCAGGTTTTCTATTTCCACTGATCTAACAGTAGAACGGGTAGCACCAGTGTCCACAAGGAAAGTGATTTCTACATCATTCACTTTACCATTTACATATGGACCAGACTGGTCAACCTCAAGAGTGGCTCCAAGCACACACTCTTCCCCCTCTCTCAGGCACCGTCATAAGTAATCCTCAGAAACACTTCCACCATTTTCTGTCATTAAAAATTGTTGAGAAACATTTGGCACATTCACTCTTTGTGGTCTGATTACCTGTTCACCTCCACAGAATCCTGTTTCTGAATTGTACCTCTGACCATTCACACAATTTGGAAGGGGTGGTTGTGGAATTTGACTCTGCTGATTCACTAACTGCCGCTGTAGCTGTTGCTGTAGATTTAGCTCATTTAATTGTCGCTGTAGCTATTGCTGCAGATTTACATCATTCTGCATCTATGGATTTAATGATGCATTTTTTAAATTTCTGGGCGGATTTTTATACTCACGCTTCCAGTGTCCAATTTCGCCACAATTAAAACAAGGTAGCTTTTGTTTTAGCTCTTCAACATTAACATTAAATTTTGGTTTATTAAAATTACCCTTAAATTTTCCTTGACCCTGATTCTGATTAACATTGATATTTTTGTTTTCTAAATTTGCAATCTGTTGTTCAACTACTTTCACCTGTGCCCATATTGCCTTTTCCTTAAGCTTCTTTTGCCTCGCATCCATCTCATCACTGCAATATTTTGCTTTTCTCAAAATATCATCAACTGAGAGTGATTGCCATCCGACAATACCATTTCTAATCATCTCATCAATTTCAGGTCTCAGGCCATAAACGAATCTGTAAATAAAGTGGCTCAGTCCTTTTCACTTAATTTTTCATAGCCACTGTACTGTTTAAAAAACAACAGTAATCTTTCATAGAATGAATGAACTGATTCTTTTGGCTCCTGATTTGTTCTGTCTATTTTGACCCAATCAACTTCTTTTGGGGGAATCTTATTTTTCAACCAGTAAATCACCTTGTGATATAGTCCCATGACTTCTGATGATGGAGCACTTGTTACTGTATCTCGAGCAGGTTCTACTTTTGGCCAACTTACAGCAATTTTACGTTCTGTCCAAAGATCTGATGGGACAGCAATGTCAAAGAATCCATCAAGATCAATCCACAAAACTTTTGAAACCTTTATAAATCTATCCACCTGTCGATACCATTCTACGGGCTTTTTTCTCAGCCGAGGAAAATCATTTGTGAACAATAAAATGTCTTGTCTAGACCAGGGAACATGAACATAACCACCTCCTGCTATTTCTCTCATTGGGTACTGACTAGCCATTCTTTCTCTTTTTTCTTCCTCTCTTTTCTAAGTCCACTTCACTCTCCATTTGCTCAGATCACCCAATTTTTTAATGTACACAATCAAATCTTTTATATGCACAATTCTTCCCATTGTATTAACATTCTCATTGTCTTTTTCAGTAAAGTCTAATCTGTAATGTTTTCCGAAATTTTTCTGTCTGCTCAAATCAATCTCTAATTCTGCAGCCAATTCTTCTATTTGCTCATATTTATTTTTTGTTTTCCACTGTACACTTTTACAAATGACTAACAATTCATCGTCTTGATAATGCTTCAAACTGTCAGGACCAATTGTGCCAATAATTAATTCCTCTAAATCTGCTTTTAGTCTCGCAACATCAAGTTTTGGGGTTGAATCTGTTTTCTCAACACTCTTTTCTGGAGATTCAGTATCTGACTCTGCACCTGCTGGAGTTCTGCATGATGAATTTTGATAAAAAATTAAATCAGGCATCATTGTTTTCTCTCGATGAATTTCAGTTAATTCTGAGTAAAATTTTTCAGCCACTTTCTGAATTTCCGCATTTAATGGAATAGTTAAACCTGGATTTCTACTTTCTCCCTGATCGAATACAGGTTGAACAGGACCAATCGTTACTGGTACCGTCAATGCTTCCATGCCTTTAGTTAACTGTCGAATTAATTATTCTTTTGATCATAAATACTCTGATGTACTTGGAGTTCCCTCAATTCTTCCTGCTCCCATTGAATTTTTAGAAGCCTCATTTCCCAAATTTGGGGTTTCAGGAAAGTTATATGCACTAGAATTAGTTCTCGTTTCTACTCTTTCAGGAGATTCAGGATTATTCGGATAAAATCTGGGTGATTCTTCATTAAGCGGAGGTGCACTTGGAGTGGTTCCTGGAGAAACTATCAGGGTAGACCATGAACAAGCTGGTTTTAAAGGAGTCTGCTTCTTATTTGTCAAATAAATCTCTTCTAACACTGGATCTTCTAATTCACTTTCTTCAATATTATTTTTCTTTTGTGTATTCTTTTGACCTGGTATTTCAGTAACCATCACTCTTACTGGATATAAACCATCACACATGTCTCCCTGTCTCCATCGACGCATTCTATCCTCATGGGTTTCTCTATGAGCATTTGATTTCGGAGGTCTTGTTATACCTCTCATTGTTTCTCGTTGAAGTTCAAACATCTCATCCTTCCATTCAACTAAAGCCTCAAATTGTGTAGGTCTAGGCTTCGGCACAAGAGCCATCATTTTTTCTCTCAAATTTTTTAAAACCCTCATATTAAATGAACCATCTTCTGGCCATGCCAACACACCATCATTCTTAGTATAATCCATCCAATTGTCAAACCAAAGGGAAGTATGATAACCATATTCACCTTCTATATAGGCTAGAAGAGTTTTGTACTTATGAAGTAATCTTCCACCACGCGTTTCAATTTTCTTATCAGGTGAAAATATATTTTTCAATTTTTTAAGCCATGTAAGCTTCTTTTCCTCTTTCTTATAGAAATAACTCATGTTTTTAAACAAATTTGTTTAATTTTAAATGATCGTAAATGTTTTCTGGTTGTCCGGCAAAATCAACCAATCCGTGCGCGAAACACACCAACAAGCCAATCAGATTAAGCTACGTCACCACCTTGCTCAACCAATAGAATTGCTGTTTTTCAGAAGAGCCAATCAGCTTACAGCTTGGCTCAGTCACGTGAACCAATCAGTGCGCTAACTGTGACGTATGTTAGCCAATCACAGCGCGGACCCTGTGACGTACACAGCCGCTGTAGCTTCTCGTCTCTCACTCCTAGAGCTCACCCCTCCTTCACAAAATCTTTTCACAGCGCCATTTTAAAAACACCTTTTCAATGAATTTCAATTAATAACAGTCATTCAAGTATTCTTTGCGTGGAATAGACGACGCTACTCTCAAAATATTCAATCGTTGATAAAGTAAACTTTTACTCTACCCTTCTAACAGGTAGTAATGAACTCGTTTCCCTCTGAATGCACATAAAGTAACAATTCAAAGTTTGACTCAAACAGAATTACAAAATCATCTACGCACTTTCAAACGGAAAGTATCCCTAACCATGCATACATGAAATCTTGGCAGGACTTTCACCAACCATAGAAATCCACATTTGTCAGTAAAATAAACGACGCTACTTTACCCTTCACTCAAGCTTGGATAAAATTCTACTACTCTTTTCGCAGTGAGTTTTAAAACAGGCTCTAAGTCCCTATACTCGAAATCTACGATTTCATAGACAATCCTCACTATACATTCTACCTAGCACAACTAAAATCCCTAAACGTGTGCTGTACGTCCACAACACTAGTGATATATGAAAATACCACAATTTTGAAACAGAACAAATACACTGTGCAACTTCTCTTGTCACACTACTCTTGTATTGTACCGGTACAACTAGGAATTTTCACACTGCTGGAAAAAACCTTTCGACAACATGTAACAACTTTGACAAACTTAACATGTTTTAGTCATGGATCCTATGTAATTACCAAGTAGCCTGTCCGTTACCATAATAACCATCCTCTGCTACCAAAGATTTGATGCAGCGCCCCTATAGAAAATATGTCACAACAATGCTATCCAACTTCACAGTACACACCATTAATCACAAAACACTCACAAGGCCCATAAACTAACGTGACATATTTTTGAGCGACTGAATCATGTGACCTAATTAATAAAACCTATTCACAAATTATATATATACATTTATATATAACTGCAGTATAATGAAATCACAATGGTTTTTGTAAACTCAGCATTTAATTAAATCACTTAGGCAAATGGATCAACTGATGGTAACAAGACTATGAAATAACAAGGCCAGCTTGTCCTCTCAAAAATCTTATTTATTAGCTATTTATTCAAAGAAGAGTACATTTTATTTAGAATCTTTTTATTCAAGCAGCATCATTTGAGGAATTGCAAATAAGTCTGTCAGCTTCAAGCAAAATCATTTAACATGTTAAATGAAGAATAAACAGTTTTCCATCACCTAAGCCCTATTTTCCCTGTCTAAAACCCACTTTGTCTAAAGAAATAAAAGGTAAAAAGTCATTTAACCCTATTAATCCTTACGTGCTCCAAAGAGTCCGTCAGCACGTCACACCAAACAGGATTCGGAAAGCGAGAAGAGCCAAGAGCCCCCTCCCTCCGATGTGAACAGTTTTTATACCTTTTCTGACTAACTAAAGTATCTAAATTGCTCATTCTTTCTGTCAATCCAAACTCCCGGTTGGCTGTGCCATGTCAGACCACAATTAGGTCATTGCTCTTCTGACCAAGTCCGGGGCCTCATCATAGCCCTTATTGTTCTTAGTTTCACCATCCTCTTTGCTTCCTCAAAATGTTACTTTTCCCCCGAGGAGAATCTTTCACTTCCTAATCTTGGCAGGCCTTACAGCATCCTGTCCTTGACAAAGACTCCAAGAACACTCTTGACTCAACCATATTTGTTTCTGCGTTAAATGTTGTTTGTTCAGCAAAACAGAAGAATCTTTCGTTTGCGCATGGGTAAAACTTTACTCTGGTCAAGCTTTCATGGACTGCAGGACTGCCAGCCATTTTCTTTAGGCCCTCACATAAAACTAATGCATAAACAAACACAAAACATCAATTATTAAAAGAAATAAAGTTTGTTCTGTTACCCACCCACCTTTGCTAATTATTAATCCATTAATAAATATTACCTAGCCAAAGCATTTTAATAACAAACAGAAAAAAGCCACATAAAGACGAAAAGACAAAGATTAGCTTATTATTTTCCACGAACAAGCATTTGCAACATAAAGCACATATATGAGCACACATGTTAATCCCCATGTATCGTGATTTGCAATTTTAATCTAGGTTGGTTAATAATATTCATTCCACACACATTAATACAATTAGTTTTTATTATGGGAGTTTAACTTTGTGAGCCAAAACAAAATCTCGCCCCATCACTTCCATTTTGTGATCAGTTCGTTGAAGGCTACAATACTATCCATCTGCCTTTCTCGTTTAATCTGGACATAATGTTCTTTTTTCCCCAATTGAGAGAAAGCCTCATCCTCATACTGACTATGTTTGAGAATGACAATATTACCGCCTTTGTCACTAGGTTTTATTACGATATTGTCATCTTCCTTTAGATTTTTAATTACTTCCCATTCATCCTTCTTCAAATTTTTCCTCCTCCAGTTGAATTTCTGTTCCTGCAATTTTTTCATCTCTTCTATTACAACCTCTTGGAAGGTGTCTATTCCATCATGTGGTGTTCTTGGATTTATTTTGGAATTGATCGTCATGGTGCTTTTACAACCTCGCTGGGTAATTCCACTTTCTTCCAGAATCTGGGTGGGTTGTATCTCCCAATCATGTACATTACTATCTTCTGCTAGATTGTGCGCTGTTACGATTGCCCCCAGATTGTTTCCTGTTACTGCCTCCAATGAATCACTCTCATTTGTTTCCAATGTCTCAATATTCTTTGCGTGCATTATGTGAATTTTTTGTAGCTTAATCTTTCTAATAAATTTGTACAGGTCGATTCGTGTCTGTGTGTAGTCAAAGGCTGGAGTGGGACAGAACGTCAGTCCTAGTTGCAGGATTCTCTCTTCTTTCTCTGACAGTTCCCTGTCTGATAAATTGACTATTGTGTTCTGTGCCGGGAGTGTCTTATTTATTTCCATTTGTTTCCTCGTGTGCTCCTCGTCACCACCGGGGTGGACCGTCCGGGGGCGGCCATTCCTGCCCCTCCTCGTCTTTCTCTTGGTGCCTCCGGAGGATATGTTCTTGCTGCTGGCCGTTGTCTCAGTCCTCTTATGAGCTCGTACTCCTGAAAAAAAGGTTCTCATTCTGGGGCAGGTGTGGATGGTTCTTCCTCTAGACCAGTATGATTTCCACCACCCTCAGCACCTCTTTTCTCGCCAATGTTCCTAACCCGAGATGAATTATCTTCAGATGCCTCAGATTCCTCAGTGCTCACAGGGGTCCTGTTCCTAGGTTTTCCCTGTTGTAGGGTTTTCCTTGGTGCATCGTATTTTTTGCAACTGTCAATATCCATCCATTGGCATAATCTTTTTCATCTCGTATGAATTTTATTTGTTTCCTCAATTTTATTGTATTCTCGTAGTCAAGTAAGTGTTGTTTCATTAGCTGGCGTAATTCATCGCTTTTTTTCGTATCCTTGTTGCCACTAATTTTCTTCTCAATTTCCTTTATTTCTTCCTGCAATTTCGCTCTGTCGTTCCATGCGTGTTTGACGAGTAATTTTAACATGCCCTGCGTCACTTCGGTCATAAATTCAGACCATTCGCGTAATAGCGCATTCTTTGGATTTTCATACGAAGGGACTATAAAAATTCTAAGTCCTCGAGGGACACGTCCCACTTCCAAGTATTTTTGTAAGCTGGTGGCTTCCCACCACTTACGGATTTCATTTTCATAGGTTTTTTCAAGTGTGGCAAAGAGCTTTGTAAGTGAGCTGGATGTTGTTAGTTTCTCAGGTAAAGTGTCTCTCTTTTTCGTTCCTGTTTGCGGGATGAACAATGTGTCTGCCGCTTCCTCACTTTCGCTATCCGTGAACATCTCCTACTGCAATGTGGATACTTAGTTAATGGCTTCAGCCCTCGCATAGACTTAACGTGGTATGCCGGAATATCCAATTGAAAGCGCCGGTCACTCACCCGTTCCGGGTTTCCCGATCACCGAGTCTCCACGGGATCAGTCGTCCTTCCAGGGTTGGTGTTCCGCTTTACACTAGATTCGCTCGCACAATGCGCGCTGTGCTTGTCAATCTCGTGCACGCTTCTCCGGCGGGGCCAGACGGTAATTTAACTTCTTACACACCGGTTCCACCAACCGCCGCTCCACTTGACCACGGGTGCCTCTAGCCGCACGGTGGAGTGGCAATATCTTCCCAGGATGAAGCTGGGGAGTACATTAGGGGTTTAAACATCAACAACCTAAACCTCAGCTTCACAAGCGATATCAGCAAAAAGGAGGTCTTTTATCTAGACCTTCGAGTCTATGTTGAGGATAATACCATACAGACTGCAGTATATCGCAAACCCACATCTGGCAACACCATCCTATGAAATGAAATGAAATGAAATGAAATGAATGAAAAAAAAATTCTAAAGCGCATGGCTGCCCTTGAGCGTCCCAGCGCTACATGTACACACAGACAGACCGCCTCTGAACCGCATACAGAGATGTTAGTCATTCTGGGGGAAAAGGAACGTTTTCAGGGATTTTCGGAATCTGGTCAAGCTAGGTTCTTTCCTCATTGATGTTGGGAGGGAGTTCCATAGCTGACCCGCATTTATTGAAAAGCGGCGACCTCCGGTCCTTGCTCTTTTTGCTCTCGGGATGGCTACCAGGTTTTCCTCGCCAGAGCGGAGCGTTCGTGATGATTTGTAAGGGCGGATCAGATCTCTGAGGATCGGAGGGCCTGTGCCTTGGAGGACTCTGAACACTGTACAGAGCGCTTTGAATTTCACTCTCGCTCTTATGGGCAGCCAATGGAGCGCCTTCAAGGCTGGTTTCGCTGACGTTCTTCTAGATGTATTCGTCAGCAGTCTTGCAGCTGCATTCTGTGCCCTCTGGAGCACGTTCAGAGTGTATTCTGGTGCAGCCAAGAAAAGGGCGTTGTTATAATCAAGTCTTGACAAAACAAGGCCCTGTACCAGCAATTTCCTACATTCAGGGAGCTATCACCCGCGAAGTGTAATCAACAATATCCCACTGGGAGAGTTTCTGCGTATGAAGCGAAACTGCTCGACAGACAAGGAAATTGAGAAAGCAAGATGAAAGTCTAGGAAGAGATTCAGTCAGAGAGTATACTGCAAAGGAGTCCTGGATCAGGCTGAAGTAAGAAGCAATGCAGTGGGGAGAAATGACCTACTCATTGACAAACCAAGATCAGGAGAATCCAAAGTCACAATGATCACAGGTTACTCAGAGAAATCAGCAGAAGTTTTTAATATCATGAAAAAGAACTGGAAGATCTTGAAGACAGATAGTGTGATAGGCAAAACACTACCAGACTATCCCCTAATATTGTATAGGAAAGGAAATTCATTTAAGGACCATCTTGTCAGCAGTCACTATGAGTGTAAGAGTAGGAAGTAACCGTCAGTGGTGGGTTTTTATGCTTGCATAAAATGCAAGGCTTGTAAAAACTCACACAAGGTTAAGGAATACCAAATGCCTGGGAAAACGAACAAAACCCAAATATCCAAATTGCTAAATTGCAATTCGGAGTATACTGTGTATTGCTTGATGTGCCCCTGTGGGAGAAAATACATAGGGAGCACAATCAAGCAAACCAAGTTAAGGGTTCTTGAGCACATGAGAGCCATCACCACGAAAGACCAGAGCTACCCAGTGGCTCGGCATTTCGAGGAGATGCACAAAAGCAACAGCAACTTACTGACCTTCTTTGCACTGGACCAATTAGTCAGAACTGAGCGAGGGGGAGATTGGGTACGAAAAATTGCGAACCCTAGAATCCAGACTAAGACCCCAGGAGGTATGAACAATGAGGAAGAAATGTGGACTCATATTTAATATATGGTCCACTCCTTTGGGGGGAGAGGGAAATTCAGAAAGAGAAAAAGAACCCATCGGCAAGACCCAAGTACCTGCCAAATACTAGCTTGAATGTAATAGAGCTCATTCAGGGCTTGATTGAAAGGGCTAGACTAAGCCCCAAAAATTAATGAGACTCCCAGGTTAAATATCCGTGAACCACCAAAGCAAGTTCCCACCTCTAAATGCCAAAGATAGCTGCATAATTAAGGGAGTGATCAGGAGAACTGTGCGAAATAACGGCCCTGAAATACGATAGGCGACCAATAATATGTCATACAATATTATATTGGCATACAAACTAGCATCATTAATGAATTGATCATTATAATCACTAAATGATTTGTGAAAGCGCTTGAATGTACAGATGAATGTATTCACATTGCACTTTATGATTGTGTTAGCGCGTTATTTATCACTATAAGATGACCGCCATTTCCAATGATGGAATTGTATGAAATGCGCTGTTTTATATTTTTACTTTTAGTGCACGTGACAGGAAGTCACAATGAATTTTATTTAAATCACTGTAAAGAATGCAATGGATTACACTGACGAAGGCGGCAACGCCGAAACGCGTTTGTAACCCTTGTTTACTATCTGCAATGCTGTGAATAAATATGGCTAGCCACGCTGGAGTGACTTTGAGTGCTCTTCTTTGAAATAAGTCCCGTGGACTGAGGGACTAAGTGTTGGGAAGATATTGCGCACTCCACTGTGCGGCAAGAGGCACCCGTGGGCAAGTGGAGCGGCGGTTGGTGGAACCGGTGTGTATGAAAAGCCGGGCGCGTATATCAAAAGCAGAAGAAGAAATTGGTGAAGTAATTGAGGATTCCACCAAAGAAATGACCATCATTAATCTCACAAACATCCAACTGACAAGTGGGGAACAAAAGATTTTGGAGCTAGGCTTATCTTTCTGCCCGGAGGCAGATATGGATTTTGTGCAAACACGCATTGATCTTTTTAAGTTTATTCGATTGCTTAAACTTAAAAAACATTTCCTTGTTAACCCGAATCGCAGGACAACTGGGATCCCCGTGGTTGGAACTGCTATTGAAGATAACCTGATGGTGGATGATATGGATCTAATGATGGAGTTAAGAGCGACAAATATGGAAGCTCAGAACGTGGAACCTGAAGAACTTGTGGATAGAATTGCCCAGTAGGAAGACATCAATATCAATCAAGATGCCCCAACGCCTTTTAGACCGAGATCACGTTTCACACCGTCACCAGCTAAAGACACTGTTGATGTCTATAATGAACTGGTCCTAAATGAACTAAAAAAGTTGGGAAAGGGCATAAATCCAAATAAAGCAAATACTAAGCAGCAACAAGAGTATTTTACTTTAATTAGAAAATTGGCAGAGTGTAATAATTGCATAGTGCGCAATGCAGACAAGGGGGGCAATGTAGTCCTTTGGGATAGGACAAAATACTTATTTGAAGCATACCAGCAACTCAATAACAAAAAATGTTACATACGCATTAAAGAAAGAATAATGACAGACAGTCATGAGCAGTTCAATGTAGAGTTAAAACAATGGTATGATTCTTCACTCTTGAAACATGATGAATACATGTATCTTAAAATTGATTTTCCGACTACTCCAGTATTCTATTTAATCCCAAAGGTGCATAAAGATCTATTGAACCCCCCGGGTCGCCCAATAATTTCAGCAATAGGCAGCGCATTAGAACACACCTCCAAATTTGTTGACTCCTTTCTAAATCCTTTGGCAAAAACACTTCCTTCGTTTTTGTTAGACACTGGTGACTTTCTGAAAAAAATGTATGATACACCTTGGGAAGATGACTATCTATTGATCACTATTGATGTGGCCACTTTGTACACAAGTATTAGGCACGCGGATGGAATTCGTGCTGTTAAACATTTCTTGGGTACAAGAGCAATTAGCTTATGGTCACACACACAAATGCTCCTGAGAATGGTGGACAAGTGTCTAACTAGCAATTTCTTTCTATTCTATGGTCAACTATTTCATCAAACCTGTGGTACTGCCATGGGCACCTGCTTCGCCCCCAGCTATGCTAATTTGCATATGGGCTGGTGGGAGGAGCAGGCGGTCCGGACGCAGTACCAAAAAGAGTGGGAAGAAAATATTGTTCACTGGAGTCGTTTTATCGATGATCTATTTTTGGTCTGGAAAGGTACTGAATTTGAGGCCAACAAATTCATATCAAATCTCCAGAAGAACGATCTCAATCTATCTTTTACAAGTACCATTAGTAAAGACAGTGTCAACTTCTTAGATTTGACAGTGTATGTTGATAATGGTAAAATACAAACCAAACTTTACAGAAAACCCACCAGTGGCAACACTTTGTTGCATGCAAAAAGTTTTCACCCGAAGGCCCTCAAGAGCAGTATACCCTATGGGGAAAGCCTAAGAGTCATGCGGAACTGTAGTACTCCCAGGGAAACTGAAAAAGAACTAGGGATACTCAGTACTAGATTCAAAGAACGGGGCTATCCTGACATCTGGATAGCAGAGGGAGTAAATAAAGCCTCTAAACTGAAGAGAGAGCAAATCCTCTTCAGTAACAAAAAGGAAATTGATGATGGAAACCAATGCAGATTTATAACAGGTTTCTGTAACCAGCATGTTGAGGTGAGAAGAATACTCAACAAGCATTGGCACATCATTAAGAATGACCCCGTGCTAGGGAAAGAAGTCCCCAAGAGACCTCAAATCACTTTTAAGAAAGCGAAATCCTTCAAAGACTGTTTAGTAAGTAACACCTTGAAGAAACCCCAACCCAAAAAGACTTGGCTTGACAAAAACGGTTTCGTTAAGTGTACAAAATGTAAGGCGTGTAATCATGGCGTAAACTGTAGTACGTACAGATTGGGCATTTCTAACAGAAGGGAAAAGATAAAGAACAAATATACATGCAAGACTGACTATGCTATCTACGTTCTCGAGTGCCCTTGCGGGCTTCGATACGTGGGCAGCACAATCAACGAAGCCTACAAAAGGATATTACAACACCTGCGAGCGATAAAAAATGCGGACAGGGCTTATCCTGTAGCCAGGCATTTTGAAATAATGCACAATAAGGATGTAAAAGGACTGACATATTGTGTAATTGACTCTATTCCAGCTAGTCAAAGAGGGGGCAATAGACTCAATAAGTTGAGGAGGCTTGAATCACGATATATAATCAAGCTAAACACTAAGCAACCTAACGGTCTGAATATTGAAGAAGATTTGCACAGACACTTATGATTTCAGTCAGTCGGTAACGACAAGTAGCATCTGCTGTAAATACTGTTAATATTTATTTTGATCTGGTATAAATTTGTGGACAGTACTTTTTATAATGTGAATTACACTTGGCAGTCAACAACTGTTTGAAAATGATCGAAGTGCCGGTTTGTTTATAAATTCATAATCTATATGTTTGCTCACTTGAGCATTATTAGAGTCACTTATAAGGTGCAATTGGTGTATGTGTATGTAACAACTCACTGCGCAATAATGAAGAAGCTTCTTATTTAAATATGCCGATAAGGTTGATTGTTAATGGGGAGCACAATATCCCAATTGTTTGGTACATTATTGTCTATTCTATGATGGTACAACCGATTATACACTATTCGGCAGGCCCACGTGGGCGAGATTGCTTGATATTTAGGAAGCGAGCGCAGAATATTAATGCTCAGAGTGCATTTTCAGAGTTGCTTGTCAGTGTCGATAAAGTTTTGTTGACATAGAGTTGAATTTTAGTATCACATGCACCGTATAATTCAACATACGTATAGTTATGCTTAAATTAATGTATTGATACACGCAATGAATTCTTTTAAAATGGATTTATTTAAGTTGAGACATATGTGTAATACGACATTCACGAACAAAGCAAATTGAAAGTCTGTCTTTCCTGTCGATTGACAGGTAGTCCCGATGACGTTGCATGAATGTTTTTTCTTTAAATAATGGCTGCGCGCTTTTCAAAACCGTAACCAGTGACCAAGGCTACTGTGTAGTCGAAACGCGTATGGCAGCGGCTAAATAAAGAAATCCTTTTGAAAATCTCACACGGCGTGGTCGTTTAATGGAGGAGTAAGCAAGACTCAGTTCAAGGAGTCTCTTGGTGACGACGCAACTCTCGATATGGTGGAAGCAGTGAATGCTTGGACATTTGGAGCATATATATATATATATATTCACTGAAAAAACCATAGGTTATAGACCATATATAGTTAGGAATTAGCATTTAAAAAACCTTATTTTACTCACACAAAACCATTGAAATTCCATATATAGTTAGTTGCACTAACTATATATTGCGCACCCGCAATCCACTGCTGATCATGTCACATATTACATCATTCATGACATGGTCAGTGACATCACTGATGACATCACTGATGACATCTCAAATGACATCACTGATGACATCACTGATGACAACATCCAGTGACTGTATGTTTCTGTAAAGTTAAAATATGTCTTACATATTGAAGAATGAGTGGATGTATAAGTGTCTGGATGAAGGATTTAGTAGGTGCGTGACTGACTGTATGAGTGAGTGATTAAATGTGTCTCACTGAATGCATGGGTTAGTGACTAAACTGTCTTAATTTGTGCATCATTATGTCTGTTGTTCTGTAAACTGCTGCATGTGTTGATCATTAGCTATACGAGAGGCTATATGTGTTATTAATTGGTTGCCCAAGTATTTCTATGGGAGATTGAGTTTGTGTGGGGGTGGCTGGAAGGTGTGTGACTCTATGCATAGATGTGTGAGCAGTTTATTCACTAGGTGTATGAGTTCAAGAGTGCATGTGGAAACAGCTACATGGGCAGTTGACTGTGTGCATGAGTGTATTGATGAGTGAATGGATATCTCAATGCTACATGTCATAGTAAGTACATATGTAAAACACAGTACATGTGAGAGTTGGCATATATAAATAACTGTGCATGAGAGCCACTGAATGAGTGAGTGGTTGTATCGATCATTGTGAACTTGTATCAGGGATTGTATAAGAGAGTAAATATGTGTTAGTATATGTTTCAATAAGTAAGGTGTGTTTAACTGTATAGTTGAAGAAATGGAGGTGAGATTGTTTCTTTGCATGACTGACTGGGTGTGTGAGTAACTCCATGGATGAGTGGCAGTGTGTGAGTGTCTGTATACACTGAGTGTATCTAAGGTTATATTAGAGTCTGAAGAGGTTTATCGTATTAGCACAAGAATGATGTCAAATGAGATGTCATCAGTGATGTCATCAGTGATGTCATTTGAGATGTCATCAGTGATGTCATCAGTGATGTCACTGATCATGTCATGAATGATGTAATATGTGACATGATCAGCAGTGGATTGCGGGTGCGCAATATATAGTTAGTGCAACTAACTTTATATGGAATTTCAATGGTTTTGTGTGAGTAAAATAAGGTTTTTTAAATGCTAATTCCTAACTATATATGGTCTATAACCTATGGTTTTTTCAGTGAATTTTCAAGGTTTTGTAAATGCTAATTCCTAACTATATATGGTCTATAACCTATGGTTTTTTCAGTGAATTTCAATGGTTTTTTAATAGCAAATATCATAAGCTGTCGAATGTCAAGTACGTGGTAAGTGAAAACATTTTCGTGTTTATGCACACTGATCTGCTTTGAATGGTGCCCCCCCTCATTTCTATTAGGAGTACTCTCTCTTTGCAGATAGTGAAAGGTAGTTAACGCAGGCCTTTGCCCCCGTTGTAATCCGTCGTGCCTGCTTCTCTCTCCATTTGATTGATTGTTATCCAAGTATTTACTGTTTTAGAATTAGTTCTCTTTGGTTCATTCTCTATTTACAAACAAACACAGAGTCGCAATACTCTGTTTAGTCTTTGCAGATAACGAAAAATCGTGTAAAAAAAAAAGAAAAGGAATCGAGCAAAATCAGTAGGCCACTAATGGGATCTCTTTTTGACCTCGCTAAAATAGAAACATTAGGAACAACCCCTCATGACAAATACAAAACTAGTGAGATGAACTGAACTCCACACAATGATGGCTGCAAAACAGCTCGGCTCCGCCACCCACCCCGCCCAAAATAACGATAAAGAACGGCTGCCATGATTGGTTGCGGAATGACCACGACGGAGCTACGAAATGGTGCTGCTCTCATGCTAACCCCAGCTTCAGTCTGAAACATCCAGAAACACTGTAGACTACCAATTCGATCAGTTCCGGTAGCGCCCCAATGTAACCCGGTAGAGAAGAACTAGCCCTCCCCTCTTTGACTGATGGTTCTTGTTGCCTGTCCCTTCTGTTGTCATTTAACAGAACTATTTAGCCTGCTGAAAGGGGTTGTGTTCCGACCGCTGGTTGGTGGAGACATTTTGACTATATTCTGGACCTGCGTTGTCGCGTAATGCGTCATATGACGCGCCGCGTTAGCGCATCCGGAAGTCATCCGGGGCGCGCAGCGTGTAACGTAAGCATAACAAGTCATGTGACTTGTTAATAAAACTTTTCATTGGTTCATTTTACTTTTCTTATTGTAATGATGAAAGGCTTGGTCATATGACCTAAAAATTACGCTTTTCATTACTTCCGAACATTATTTTTTCTTAAATATATGTTATAATGTTCCAGGCTAATGTACTTTCCCGGAAATTTTACAACTGTCCTGCAAGTAAAATATATTCTTTTTTCGAGAAAAAGAGCGTTTCTTCGTCCCATGACGGAGCCGTTGAGCAAAAGAGGGTCGACCTGCTGTCTTAGTCGCCGATACGCCTGAATATGAGATTCTTATCGATCACTTTATGTTGCAGGAATAGAAAACACAACAGCCCTTGACCATTTATCTTTACTGCGTTCCTTCGTATTATACCTTTTACCCTTCATGTAATTGGTCTGCTTTATTTCACTTGCCTTTTAATGATTCTAAAACAGTCACTATTATTAAAAACTTTACCAATGTATATACTACTACCATGTTTTCTTTTAAAAACCTTTATTGTGAAAATTTCATTATACAAATACGAGCCTATAACCACGTGGGCCTGCCACAGAGCAAACTGTAATCGTATATGATGAATAGACATTTACACTGTAGAGGAACGTAACGGGCGGGCCATTAGGTTGCAAGAACTAAGGTGTCTAACAGTTACGGAATCGGTGGACGTACATTTTATAATTAAAATACGACAGGGCCAGTTACAATAAAATTATCTAGATATACATTTGCGGGCAAGTACCATGGGTGACGTTAATTCGAACTTTCAACAGTACAGTAATCAATAACACATCAGAACTTAATATCAATAGGGATGTCGAAATAGTCAATCAATTCTCGTCCCCGCCCGCCATGTGCTTCAAAACTGCATACGTATCTCGTGATTTCAAGGTTCTGCAACCAGTACACAACAAGGAGTTACGAGTCCCATTTATTCCGGCGCCATTTTGGGCGAGGACGGGCAGGTCCAGGATATAGTCAAAATGTCTCTACCAACCATCGACTATGATGATGTTTATATGCTGTATTTATTAGAGTAACACTCATCTGTCCACATGAAATTAATTTGCCACAATCTAAACATGTCATTTTAATCTTTCCAAAGTTCTTCTAAATATTTGGGACCGTTTCCCTTGCCTCTGAAGCTCTCAGTGCCACTTCTTTGATGAATGTACTAGCAGGTCAGGGGTTCTCCTCCAAATCTCTCTTTTATGCAGCACTATAATTAATTGGTGCCACCTCTCCATATGACGATGCATGGTATAGTTACCACAACTATATTTTTTTTCGGTTCCTCTGGAGAGTTCATCGTGGCAGATGAAGCATGTAACGTACCGGGTATTTACCTTTTTTTGCATGTACAGGAAAGGAAAAAAAAATCGAGCGTCCGAGTTCTAAGGTGTCCCAGGGCCATTTTAGTGGACCAGGCCCAAATCCAAAGAACAGGCCGCCATTTTGAGAGTCCTCTTGCAGCCGCCTGTCGCTGTAGCATCAAGAGCAGCCGAAACTCAGCTGAATGGCAACTGAAACGGTAAAGGGGCCCCCTACTACAGCAGACGAGCCTCCACCTAGGAAGGCCCATTCACGCCGGCTCCCCCCCCCTTCGGGCACCCCACGCCGTTATTCGGAGCAGTATTGTAGGATGGCCACACCAGTGCGGCAACTTGCTAGACATCACCTCGGTGGTAACCGAATCTCAACGCCTTGTGGTGTCTTCTATTCAAAAAACATTGTTATGCTGCCTTCGACCTATTCGCCGCAAGTGCGCACACAACTCAACTGCATAGCTTGCTAGACACCACCTCGGTGCCATCCGGATCTTGGAATCTCAGCACCTTTTGGTGTCTTCTCTTCAGAAAATATTGTTGCGCTGCCTTTGGCCCCATTCGCACATCAGTCCGCTACTGACGCCATCTCACAGGCTAATGGGGCGCCCCACGCCGACTTTCAGCATTGTAGAATGACCACACCAGTACAGCAACTTGCTAGACATCACCTCGGTGCCATCCGGATCTCGGCGCCCCACTGCAGATGAAGTGCCTCTCAACTATGAAACCACCACGGTGACATCCGGATCTTGGCGCGTTGTGCTGCCTTCGGCCTATTCGCACATCGGTCCGCTACTGACGCCATCTCACAGGCTAATGGGGCGACCCACGCCGAGTTTCAGCATTGTAGGATGACCACACCAGTACAGCAACTTGCTAGACATCACCTCGGTGCCATCCGAATCTTGGCATCTCAACGCCTAGTGGTATCTTCCATACAAAAAATATTGTTACGCTGCCTTTGGCCCCATTCGCACATCAGTCCGCAACTTAGACATCACCTCGGTGCCATCCGGATCTTGGCATCTCAGCGCCTTGTGGTGTCAGTCAGAAAATATTGTTGCGCTGCCTTTGGCCCCATTCGTACATCGGTCCGCTACTGACGCCATCTCACAGGCCAACGGGGCGCCCCACGCCGACTTTCAACATTGTAGGATGGCCACAGAAGTGCGACAACTTACTAGACACCACCTCGGTGCCATCCGGATCTTGGCGCGTTGTACTGCCTTCGGCCTATTCGCACATCGGTCCGCTACTGACGCCATCTCACAGGCCAACGGGGCGCCCCACGCCGACTTTCAGCATTGTTGGATGGCCACACCAGTGCGGCAACTTACTAGACACCACCTCGGTGCCATCCGGATCTTGGCGCGTTGTGCTGCCTTCGGCCTATTCGCACATCGGTCCGCTACTGACGCAAACTCACAGGCCAACGGGGCACCCCACGCCGACTTTCAGCATTGTAGGATGGCCACACCAGTGCTGCAACTTGCTGGACACCACCTCGGTGCCATCCGGATCTTGGCGCGTTGTATTGCCTTCGGCCTATTCGCACATCGGTCCGCTACTGACGCCGCCTCACGTGCCAACGTATTTTCTCCGCATTTTATACCCTATGCCGCATAACAGGTCATGTCACTTGTTTATAAAACTTTTCATTGGTTCATTTTACTTTTGGTTTCCTAATGATGGAAGGCTTGATCATATGACCTAAAAACAACACTTTTCATTGGATGAAAACTTTTTTTTTTTTCCCAAACGATGAAAGCCCCACCTTGTTTCTGGATGTTTCAGACTAAACTGGCGTCAGCATGAGAGCACCACCATCTCGTAGCTCCGTCGTGGTCATTCCGCGAGCAATCATGGCAGCCGCTCCCCACCAGAAGCCTGCAGGAGTCGGGGCCCCCAAAACTTTTGATGAATTCTCAAGGCGGAGGGGACGCTTTCGAGAATGGGGTCCAAGACCTAGCAGACAAGCGTCCGATTTCCAAGGTGTCCCAGGGCCATTTCAGTGGACCAGGCCCAAAAAGGAAAGAGCCTGCCGCCATTTTGAGAGTCCTGTGACAGCCGCCTATCGCTGCACCGCAAGAGTGGGCGCAACTCAGCTGAATTGCGGCTTTTGACACAGTGGACCAAAAACGGACGGAATGGCAACTGAAACGGTAAAGGGGCGCCCCACTACAACAGATGACACTCCACCTGGAGAGGCCCGTTCACGCCGCCTCCCCCGGGGCGCCCCACGCCGTTATTCGGAGCAGCATTGTAGGATACCAAAACCAGTGCGGCAACTTACTGGACATCACCTTGGTGCCATCGTTCTGCTGCCTTGGAACTATTCGCACAACAGTTTGCTACTGATGACCCACCCCCCGCGACGCCCCACGCCGTTATTTGCTGGGTGGCAACTTACTAGACATCACTTTCGTGTCATCTAGATTTCGGCGCGTTCTGCTGCCTTGGAACTATTCGCACAACAGTTTGCTACTGATGACCCACCCCCCGCGACGCCCCACGCCGGAAATCTGGACGTTGTGCTGCATTGGGACTATTCGCACAGCCGACCGCTACTTCGTTGTTTTTCCCTAAAATTTTTTATATGTTATTACTATTTTTGTTTTCTTGTATATATTTATAAATTATTAAAGTTTTATAATCTTACTACTTTGTCGGAGTGCTATATATTTTTAATGTGACACATAATTGTAAAAACTTTGATGTACAAAGAGTCATCCCTGGAATCTTCCGCTTCACGCTCGGTCCCCTCCCCAATCACAATACAGGATGGTTTTCAGATAATAGCAACGCTTCTGCTGTGACGGATCTCATCGAGTGTGGGCCTTGATCTACTATAACTCCTTTCAAGAGGGGTGATTCTTTACAGCTGTGGCCATAAACTACATCTGCAGGGCTAGCTGATAGCCTAGGACCGGCCTGGACAATCGGACACAGAGGAAAAGGAGTGTCAGAGGGTGCGGTAGTGAATAGGGCGAAAGGGAGGTGTCGGGCGGGCACAGGGTGTGATTCTCAGGGAAGAGCAGCGCAGATGGGGGTAGGTTTATTACCCATGCATAAGACAGAGAGCGGGGGTGACCACTGCCTGGGTGAGATGCTTGCGAGGGTGGGGAGCCATGCTAAGGATCGACAGCGTGCACAGAGTGGGTCTGGTCAAGGCATCTAAAATGGCTGCCGTGCACGACAAAAGTGTGGCATTTGAAAAAAGACAAGATGGCGCAGACAATGTTTTTCAACACTTCCTGATTTCCTTCGAATCGAACGTTAACAGACGTTGGGGCATATTACCAAAGTTAAGCGATATTTATCCCTAACGATGCATTGCAAAGATTTTTTTACCGTCAGAAATTATCGCAGATAAACCTTGCTATTATCAAGGTTTATCGCAAATACGATAAAAAATGACCGCAATGCATTAATATCGCTGAAAACTCAGCGATATTCATGCATTACCGAGCTAATGCTCTTAGCCATGTTATCCACCTCCCATTGCATAACATGGCTAAGAACTGCTCAGGGCAGCTGTTACTTTTTGGAGATATTCGCGCTTATCTCGAATATTTCCAAAAGTTGATAATAGGAGATAGCGATGTTAGCGACTGTTTCCAGTCGCTAACATCTTGGCATGCCCACTTTGCATGTCATTAGTGATAAATATCACTCACATGCAAAGTGGGGCCCAAGATGGTCGCTATCTCCTACTAGCCGTCGCTAACTGGTGTTAGCAACAGCTAGGTAATACAGATATAATTTTATCTCCGCGAAGCGGAGCGCTGTTACAGATATATATCTTGTTTTTGAACGTTAATTTCTCAAAATGCACTGAAGCACATATATTGAGACCTAGCAAAGGCACATCGGGCTACCAGTCCCTAATATTTTACCAAGTTTCGTGCAAATCCATTCAGCCGTTCGATTATTATTATTATTTTTTTTTTTTGCCCCGCGGGGCCCTTTTTAAACCTCCACATCAAACCTAGGGGGTCAGCGTGGATCTACTATGCCCCCTTATGGTCATTTGCCCCTTCGCTTTGGCCTCCTCTTGTCTCTCGATCCTACCGAGAGACAAGATGGCGGCCGCTACGTACTGTTTGGAATGTTTACAGACACCGGAGAGCCAATCAGCTTCGCTTCGCAAAGCTCCGTAACGCGAAAAGTACGCGAAGCGGTGCGCTGTTACAGATATATATCTTTTTGTGAACGTTAATTTCTCAAAATCCACTGAAGCACATATATTGAGACCTAGCAAAGGCACATCGGGCTACCAGTCCCTACAATTTTGCCAAGTTTCGTGCAAATCCATTCAGCCGTTCGATTATTATTATTATTTTTTTTTTTTGCCCCGCGGGGCCCTTTTAAAACCTCCACATCAAACCTAGGGGGTCAGCGAGGATCTACTATTCCCCCTTATGGTCATTTGCCCCTTCGCTTTGGCCTCCTCTTGTCTCTCGATCCTACCGAGAGACAAGATGGCGGCCGCTACGGACTGTTTGGAATGTTGACAGACGCCGGAGAACCAATCAGCTTCGCTTCACAAAGCTCCGTTGCGCGAAAAGTACGCGTCCTGGAGCGCTGCCCGGTCCGCTGTTACAGATATATATCTTTTTTTAAACGTTAATTTCTCAAAATCCACTGTAGCACATATATTGAGACCTACAAAAGGCACATCGGGCTACCAGTCCCTACAATTTTGCCAAGTTTCGTGCAAATCCATTCAGCCGTTCGGGCTAAAAGTGAGGCCAACCGCCCTATGGAAAACTCAATGTTAAAAACACGTTTTGGGACCCCCCTTTTTTCTCGACCCCCCCTGGACGAACCCCCCCCCAATTTTCAGGGGCTGCTCAGAAACAAAATGTGCCATTTTCCTGAAAATTTCAGCCAATTCCGTCCACAAAGCCAAAGTTATTAGACATAGAATTTTCAAAAAACCCATAGAGAAAAAATCCTAACTATATATACCTACTGGCGACCGCCAGTAGGTAATATATATATATATTCACTGAAAAAACCATAGGTTATAGACCATATATAGTTAGGAATTAGCATTTACAAAACCTTATTTTACTCACACAAAACCATTGAAATTCCATATATAGTTAGTTGCACTAACTATATATCGCGCACCCGCAATCCACTGCTGATGATGTCACATATTACATCATTCATGACATGGTCAGTGACATCACTGATGACATCACTGATGACATCTCAAATGACATCACTGATGACATCACTGACGACATCTCAAATGACATCACTGATAACATCTCAAATGACATCACTGATGACATCACTGATGACATCTCAAATGACATCACTGATGACATCACTGATGACATCATCCAGTGACTGTGTGTTTCTGTAAAGTTAAAATGTGTCTTACATATTGAAGAATGAGTGGAAGTATAAGTGTCTGGACAAAGGATTTAGTAGGTGCATGACTGAATGTATGAGTGAGTGATTAAATGTGTCTCACTGAGTGCATGGGTTAGTGACTAAACTATCTTAATTTGAGCATCATTATGTCTGTTGTTCTGTAAACTGCTGCATGTGTTGATCAGTAGCTATATGATTAACTATATGGGTTACTGATTGATTGTCCAAGTATTTGTATGGGAGACTGAGTGTGTGTGTGGCTGGCTGGCTGGGAGGTGTGTGACTCTGTGCAGATCAATGTGTACTTGTATCAATGATTCTATAAGAAGGTAAGTATGTGTTAGTATATGTTTGAAAATGTAAGGTGCTCTATGTTTAACTGTATAGACAAGAAAATGGAAGTGTCATTGATTCTTTAACAGGACTGACTACGTGTGTGAGTAACTCCATGGATGAGTGGCAGACTGTGAGTGTCTGTATAGGTGTATGAGTGCATATGATAGTGTTGTAAAGATGAGTGATTGTATGTATGAATGATTGTATGGGTGAATGAGTGAATGTGTGTGTAGACATAGGAATCAGTGAGTGCGTATGTAGTAACTAGTATTGGTGTGTCAATGGTTTCAAAAATTATACTCTGTATTTAACACTGGGTGAAACAGAGGTTATATTAAAATGTGAGGAGATGCATTGTATTGTCACATGAATGATATCATCAGTGATGTGGTCATTGATGTCAAATCAGATGTCATCAGTGATGTCATCAGTGATGTCATTTGAGATGTCATCAGTGATGTCATCAGTGATGTCACTGACCATGTCATGAATGATGTAATATGTGACATCATCAGCAGTGGATTGCGGGTGCGCGATATATAGTTAGTGCAACTAACTATATATGGAATTTCAATGGTTTTGTGTGAGTAAAATAAGGTTTTGTAAATGCTAATTCCTAACTATATATGGTCTATAACCTATGGTTTTTTCAGTGAATTTTCAAGGTTTTGTAAATGCTAATTCCTAACTATATATGGTCTATAACCTATGGTTTTTTCAGTGAATTTCATTGGTTTTTTAATAGCTAATATCTGTAGCTGTAAAATGTATTCTTCTTTAAATCCAAAAATATATTTTATATGTTTATGAATAATTTTTTTTTAAAATATTTTTTTTTTCTTCGTTCCCGCTTCGCGAATCGGGAAGCTTCCCGTTAGCTGACCTTGATGCCGCGAAATAGACCGCGAGCCGGTAAACGTTTCTTTACCGCAACTGCCGCGTTAGAAAACAACATCGTGACGCCTCCCGTCCGCATGACGTTTCACGTTGTCGCGTGATACGTCATATGACGTGCTACGTTAGCGAACTGGTACGCGAAGCGAGTCGCAAAGCGCAGGTTTCTGGAAGCAAACCGGGAGGCCCTGCAAAGCGCTTAACGTAAACACAGCAGGTCATGTGACTTGGTAATAACACTTTTCATTGGTTCATTTCACTTTTGGTTTCCTAATGATGTAAGACTAGGTCATATAATCTAAAATGAACACTTTTCATTGGTTGAGAACTCTTGTTTTTCCCAAATGATGAAAATCCCTCCTTCTTTCCTCACTCTGACTTTCATCATTGTGAGAGAAAGACCCTTTGTGATCACTGAGCAATGGCTTCTTTAGTAGCTTCAGCTGGTGCTTCCCCACCACCTCCACCACATCCAAGGAAGAGTGGACCACCTGCTCAAGTTATAATTCAACAAGAAGAGGAAGAAGAGGAACAGGACGACGAGCACGAAGAGAGGCAGTTTTTGCCTGAGGAGCCCAGGACATCTCACCGGAAAGAAAACTTCATTTGGCAATTTTTTTAAATTCCCAAAGGTCAGAAAAAAGTAAATGAAGATACGTAACTTGCCTTATATGTCAAGATAGACTGTCCAGAGGGACCGAGAAAAAATACAGTTTCCGAAACTACACAATGCATCGCCATATGACTAGGTGGCATCCTAACAACTACAGTGCTGCACAGTTTCGGAACGACCTAGATAATCTCCCTATTATGGCCAGAAGATCTGTTGTACCGGAAGTAACGGGACCAGAGGGCAGGGAGATAGTGCCAAATATACAAATGAGATTTGGTGAAGTAAAACACGTCTGCGTACATTGCGATGGATTCATTTGCTACGGAGAAAGAAGCATCACTCTGATCAACAGAGCTATTGACTATCATATGCAAGTTTGTACGAAACGCCCAAAATAATAAATACTTTTTTTTTGTTTTGTTGCTCCTGTTGAGCCCTTTACAATGAATCGTTTTCATTGCCCCCTCCAAGAAAAACCCCCAAAAATATAAAACTGTTCAGAAAAATTCAAAAAAAGTAAAAAAATGTTCAGAAAAATAATAAAAAAAATATAAAACAACAAAAACAATAAAAAAAAAAGTTCTTTTCAGAACTACCTCCCCGTTATTAAAAAATTGGTACAATATTTGGAACTGTGCCAACCTCTATTTCTCTTAGTTCGCTTCCCAGTTCGCTCGCCGGTACGCGAACCGGAAGCGAACCAAAAACAGTAAGTATAAGGGAAGGAAACAGACACTTATGTTAAAAGAAAGACAGCTATAGGGGAGTAAACTAGAGATACTATTACCCGTAATCCACTGCTGATGATTTCACATATTACATCATTCATGACATGCTCAGTGACATCATCAGCAGAGGATTGCGGGTTTTTTGGCAACGTGCCTTATCCACGGTTTAATAACGCTGCCTTTTGCTTTATATAAGTTTTCAAATTGTATGAAATATATACCAATAGGTCGTTATGAACCTTTAGGTAGTGCTTTTCTTCATGAGGTCTGGTCGCTTCCATACACATACAGATGTTTCAAAGATGATCAAGAAGTTTATCTGAATGGAGAGGAATGCACTGAGACGCCAGATCATTCACTAATGTGTAGGCACATACAGTTACACGGTTCATGCAACAAACACCGACCAAATATGGCTTGCGTGTTGCAAGGCACGCCAGTTCCTGCTATCATCCCCACGTTCAAGTTGTTGGAAAATGGTAGTTATTTGATGCTCAATAATGAAGATTGTTCTGGGTTAATTAAAAGTATTCCTTTTATCGTAACAGTAAGTGAACGGGTTATTTGCTGCAGAAATGTTCTATTTCCTCCCACACATGAACATAGGGAGTTTTCAATCTCGCCACAAATACCAACCTTGGGAGCAGATTTCAACGGCATGGCAAGAATAAGAGCTCTTTTGTCTCAGAGAGAGGTGGCCTTGAGTTCGGCCCGTGAAACTTTCGTGCTTCACATAGCGAACACCCGTACAGAGGTGCAGACCCTTTTAAATACTGATTCGCCTTTGCATTTCAGCGACATGGTTCGGACTATCTTTAACGCATCCTCCACAAAGGCCCTGGCGCACTTTTTTAAAGTTGTTACCAGTGGTCTCGTGACTTCATTTGAGAAAATCTTTGGAGTCATCCCTGCTTTCTTTCATTCTATTTTTTCCACTCTGCTTCGTGGATTGCCATTTTTACTTGCATTACCAGCGGACGCTCTTGTGCTTTTTTACATTTTTAAATATGGATGTCCCTCCTGTGCAACCTCCCGCCCTGCAGCTGCTGACACTGTTCCGCAATCGCATGCTAGAATATTATGGCACAATGCCGTTGGCGATATTAAGCACGGCATATGGATTATCTTTTCGATTCTCCTACTTCACCTGTGTCCAGCCTGTATTTCACTGCCTGACCTGTGATTTCGATTGGGCCATTGATTTGTGTCTCTGCGGACCGGTTTCTCCTGACGTCGACTTTAATCAGCTGATGACTCCTATCATTACTCACGAGTTAGTTTGTCCTGGCGAAAGGATTATGGCTGTGGCATTGATGCATGGACTAATTGGTCCCTGGAATTTACTGGCGGCAGCACAGTCTTTCTTGGAACAGAGCTTTCTTGAAAACCCACCGAGCTGTCCTCTGATGGTGATAGAGGATCCGGTGCTGGGAGAGCACGTATGTTCTTTTCCGCTTTTAAATTGGATGGCTGAACTCTTTTCGGATGAAGACGGTGACTTCCTATTGGAGGCTGTTGCAGCTTATTTTACATACACAGTTATGTCATAGACCTTTTTCATGTTTGATATGCTGAGTACTAGCATTTCATTGACAATTCATTGACTTATTTGTCAAGTTTTTATTATTTAGCTTGCCTATTGGCTTAAGACTCGATAAAGTACTTTGCTGTTTTATTTTTCTTTAGCATTAAATTTTCCTAGTTTTTAATATTTTACCTTGCGGACCGTCCACATATAAAGTTGCAATCTGCTCTCATGAGATGGCACTTCTATTATCTTATTCAGTTCGTTTCCGGATCATGGGGAGGTGTCATCTAGGTCCTGGATATCTTTACACCGTGTTAAGTTAGCATGGGCTCATTACCGGTTTAAACGCCATTTTTCCTTTTTTGCAACTTCTGCACACGACACTTAGTTGTTGCTTTAGCTTTCAACCTAATAGTTCATCGTGATTTACATGAGAATAATATGTTATTGCTCTACTATCTGCTTTACTTGTTAAACTATATCTGTACAGCGAGTGCTGAAGTTTCAAGAACAACACGATACAGAATTGTTATGAGGTCTGATCTCCACGACTTCATACTCATAACATAAGTGCAGCTTCTGCCAATTCTGGGCATGAGGCGGGTTTTATATTGCTTTGCCGAACACACATACACAACACTTGATGCGATTCACATGAAGAGAGAGCTGGTGTATGCTGATGTGATTCCTTCAAATCTAAGACACTAAAGAATGGGCACGCCCTAAACCAACACAAAGAGACCTTCTTAGCAAATAATATAATATGTGTATTAGGGAGGGTGAGATATAAGCAGCCGCGGGCCGTGGAGGGAGTTACGATGGGGCAGGGAGGCGGGGAGGGGGAGGGGCAGGGTGGAGCCCTCTCCACCCTGCCCCTCCCCCTCCCCGCCTCCCTGCCCCACCGTAACTCCCTCCACGGCCCGTGGCTGCTTATAAGTGTTGATAACTCTTATTCATTTACAGCATGTTAACATACTGTCACCATTCGCTTTTTATGTACTAGTAACTATGCTGGTAATTTTGCTACTGATAATATGTGTACTTGTATTATCTAAGATACTACGCCTGAGAAGACGGCATTAGTAAATCAACATTTCAAATACACATGTGTTCTTCTTAACTCCATGTTCTGGTTTCTAAGAAATATATAACGACCGACTGTTCATGAGTTCCACGTATCCTGAGGTACTATAAGTTCATATTCTGGATTGTCTAAACATTGAGAGTTTGTTATATCCAATGTGACACTGTACCTAGCTTGCTAAGGGGTTTTTGAGTACTAAGGTGATTTTTGGGGCACCCTAATTCGCCGAAGTTCCAATCCTCTGTCCACAGTTCTGTGTGAGAACAGAAACCCTGCGACAGGGGCACCCCTGACCCTTCCTGGAGCTTCATCACACTTGCGATACAACTCCAGCAATGCGCCACCTTTACGGCACAGTTACATCACGCATCTGTGCTGTTTTTGCCCCATGATGCGCCGCATTGTAAATGCAGCACACCATAGGTGACGGAACAGCGGCACAGAATGACTAACACATCCCTGGTGATGCGCCAGTCATCATAAATCTATCCCTATGCTTCTTATCTTGTTCGAGATGAACCGCCATATGTATCATCAAAGTTTTTTGCATTTCCTAAATAGCGAACTTTAAGGAATAAATAGCGATTCTTTACCATTCCTAGTTTGCGATTAGCTATTTGCTAATTACAAATTACCCATTCATTTCCTTCATTTCCATAGGGCGGTTGGACTCACTTTTAGCTCGAACGGCTGAATGGATTTCCACGAAACTTGGCAAAATTGTAGGGACTGGTAGCCCGATGTGCCTTTGCTATGTCTCAAGATATATGCTCCAGTGGTTTTTACGAAAATTAACTTTGAAAAATATATATTGGGCTACATTGGCCTATATATATGTTGGAGCCCAAATGTAGCCCAATGTAGCCCAATGAAGCCCAATGAAGCCCAATGTAGCCCAATGTAGCCCAAAGATGGCCGCCAGAGACAAAAAAAACAAATGTAGCCCAAATATCAGCCAGATGTAGCCCAACTATAGCCCAGTGACAGAATGACCAATCAGCTTCGCAAACCTCCGTTACGCGAAGCGGAGCGCTGTTACAGATATATATTTTTTTTGAACGTTAATTTCTCAAAATCCACTAGAGCACATATATTGAGACCTAGCAAAGGCACATCGGGCTACCAGTCCCTAATATTTTACCAAGTTTCGTGCAAATCCATTCAGCCGTTCGATTATTATTATAATTTTTTTTTTTTGCCCCGCGGGGCCCTTTTAAAACCTCCACATCAAACCTAGGGGGTCAGCGAGGATCTACTATTCCCCCTTATGGTCATTTGCCCCTTCGCTTTGGCCTCCTCTTGTCTCTCGATCCTACCGAGAGACAAGATGGCGGCCGCTACGGACTGTTTGGAATGTTGACAGACGCCGGAGAACCAATCAGCTTCGCTTCACAAAGCTCCGTTGCGCGAAAAGTACGCGTCCTGGAGCGCTGCCCGGTCCGCTGTTACAGATATATATCTTTTTTTAAACGTTAATTTCTCAAAATCCACTGTAGCACATATATTGAGACCTACAAAAGGCACATCGGGCTACCAGTCCCTACAATTTTGCCAAGTTTCGTGCAAATCCATTCAGCCGTTCGAGCTAAAAGTGAGGCCAACCGCCCTATGGAAAACTCAATGTTAAAAACACGTTTTGGGACCCCCCTTTTTTCTCGGCCCCCCCTTGACGAACCCCCCCCAAATTTTCAAGGGCTGCTCAGAAACAAAATGTGCCATTTTCCTGAAAATTTCAGCCAATTCCGTCCACAATCTCCAAAGTTATTAGACATAGAATTTTCAAAAATCCCATAGAGAAAAAATCCTAACTATATATACCTACTGGCGACCGCCAGTAGGTAATATATATATATATATATATGAGTAAAACTTTGTGGCTGCCATTTTACACACTGGGGAATCATCCCTGGTAGCAAAACAATATGTAATGTAGTGGAAGGAGGCAGGGTAGATGTACCCTGACACCCCTGGGATCAATATAGGGGTCTGTGAGGGACAAGTGGAAATATTTGTGAATGCGTTGCAACGCTCATTGTGGATCCTCGTGTAACATTCTGATAGATTTGTGAATTCTACTTAAAAATACAAAAAAACACTCAGATACTCACTCATGTACTTTTGTACCACTCACAGACCCACTCTGACATTCCTAAACCCACTTACATACCCACTCAGAGACTAATGCTCCTACCCATAGACCCACTCAGAGATTCAGGCAACCACTCACACATCCACTCAGACACTCATGAACCCTCTCACAGACTCACTGAGACACTCATTCAGCCACTCACAGGCCCACTGAGAGACTCATGCATCAACTCACAGACCCACTGAGATACTCACAAACCCACTCACAGACACAGTCAGAGACTTTCACACCAGATCACATACCCACTCAGATACTCACGCACCCACTTACGGATCCATTCAGGCACTTGTGCACCAACTCACAGACCCACTAAGAGACTCTCACACCCACTCACAGAACCACTCAGACACTCACACACCTGCTGACAGACTTACTCAGCGACTCATAAACCTACTTATAGACATACTCAAAGACTCATGTACCTACTCACAGACCAATTCAGACACTCACACACCCAGTCAGAGATCAACTAATAGACTTATGCAGACATTGATACACCCACACACAAATACCCTCATACACTAATACAACCACTCACAGATCCACTCATATATCTACTTACGGTCCTACTCAGATACTCATGTGCCCAGTCACAGACCCACTGAGAGGTTCATGCACCCACTCTCAGACCCATTCAGAAACTCACAGACCTGTTCAGAGACTCATGCACCCACTCATTTCTCCAGTGAGACTCGCACAGCCAAGAACAGACCCACTTAGATATTCATGCACCCACTCACAGATCTACTCAGACAACCATGCACCAACTGACAGATCCACTCACACACTCATACACTCAGTCACATACCCACTGAGACATTTTCACACCCACTCACAGACCCACTCAGAGACTCCAAAACCCACATAGAGACTCAATCAGACACTTATACACCCACTCACAGACCCACTCAGATACTAACGCATCCACTCACAGACATCAGTCAGACACTGATGCACCCACTCACAGACCTAGTTAGACACTGATGCACTACTCACAGATACAGTCAAAGAATAACACACCCACTCATAGACCCAGTCAGACACTAAATCACCCACTCACAGACCCATTCAGACAATCATGCATCCAGTTATAGACCCACTATAACACTGGCACACCCACTCACAGACTCACACATGCTCTTTAAGACCTATTCACATACTCATGTACCCACTCACAGAGAATGTATGATGATACCATGCGTGCCATCACAATGCGGTAGTTTACATCACAGTTTTGACAACGCAAGCCGTTACATCGCATTGCGTTGGAGAGCGCTGGACTTAGGAATAGTGTGAATTACTATTCCAACTCCAGTCTACGTACAGTAGCCAAGGTGTTGGAATAGTAATTCACACAATTCCTTTTTCTAGAGCACCCTCCAGTGCAAGTCGATGTAACGACTTGCGTTGTGAAAACCACATTGTAACCATAACGCGTTGTAATGGTTGCATGGTAAAGGATGTTTCCCCTCTCAGTTCTACTCAGATGCTGACACATCAACTCACTAACCCGCTCAGACACTGACACACCCACTCATAAATGCATTCAGACAGTCATGCACCCACTCACAGACCCACTCAGAAACCTATACAGTCAGTCACAGGCCCACTCATAGAATTATGCACCCACTCACAGATCCACTCAGACACTGACACACCCACTTACAGACCCAGCCAGACACTGAAGCATGCACTCACAGATCTACTCAGAGACTCATGCACCCACTCACATACCTACTCAGACACTCATGCATTCACTCACATCGTCATTAAGAGATGAGCGAGTCAGTCACATAATTGGGAATTCTAAATGTGTTGGTCTGTATTAAATGTATATTTTTGCTTTGTGGATTCGAGACGGATTTGCAAACCCAAAATGTGAATGTGTTTTTTCCCATGTGGATTTGAGGAGGATTTGCAAATTCTCAAAAAGATTTTTTGTAAAGGGATTTTAACAAAAAATGAACCAGTGTTTTGAAAAAGATGTTTCTGAGCAGAGTCTTTGTCTTTATGGTGTGTCAATAATAACTACACATAAAACACGATTAGGAGTCAGATGTACGACCCTTCCAATTTGCGAGTCGTGTGGTTTTGTGACTCGCAATTTGCGACTCGCAAATTGGAATTTACAACAGTATCTCAGACACAGTTTCAGATTCTGAATTGGGTCGCAAATTTCCTGCCTCATTAATATTCATGAGGCAGGTACAATTTGCAACCCCATTGGGAATGGCTAGCACTCCCATGGATGGTGGCCAGGTTGGGTCAGCTGACCGCCATGTCTATGACTGCTTTAGTTTTTTTTAAATGCAACCCGTTTTCCTTAAAGGAAAACTGGGTGCATTTAAAAAAGAAAAATGAAACGTTACTGCTTCATTTTTTAAGAGTCCCACGGACCACTGCCTATTCTTAAAAAATATTTTCATTGCCAGTCGCAAAGGGGAAGGGATCCCCTGGGTACCCCTTCCCGTTTGTGAGTGGCTAACTACCCATTTGAAATTAATGGTAAACTGCAAGTGTTGGGCATTGAAGTGCGAGTCGCTATTAGGAAGGGGTGCCCTTGGCACGTCCCTTCCTAATAGCGAGTAGCAAACCCTATCTTGAGAGTCGGTAATAGGTTACCGACTCGCAAAACAGGGTTTGTAAATAGGGCGACCTATTTTGCGCTCGCAAACAGGCTGATTTCCCTTTTGCGACAGCAAAAAACAGTCGTACATCTGCCCGTAGTCTTGCAAGCTGTTAAGGAGTATGCTGTTGCCTTTCACAGAGCAATGTACTCTATCACCTCTTTATATATGCTCTATGTCAAAGCATATATTGTTGTTATAGATGGAGCCCATTTTGTGGTATTTGAGGAATGCAGAAACAGTTTTATTAACATGTTTCCTGGTTTTGTCTATCTGTGGACAGATTTTTTTTACCACTTCCATTTCTGCCTTTGGCAAATGTTCGCAAATACCAAGGCAGTCTGAGGGAAAAGTCCTGTTAATTGACCAAAGGTATCTTTCATTAGGATTACCAGTACAACCCCAGTCATTGTTCTTAGGTCATTGCCACCACAGTGCACAATTATGAGGTCTGGATGTTGGCAATCTAAAATGCTTTCATCCAAAGGCAGCAATTGATGCCACTTTAACTCTCTCTGGCCAACCCAAGTAATGTACACATCAGCTGAACCCAAGTTCCTGTCAATGTTACTTTTTCTAGCTAATTCTCTGGCCCAAAACACATAGCTATGACCCAAAATACACACTTTGAAGGCAACAAGCTGTAGCACTCAGGAGAAGGCTGGAGCTAAATGAGGCAGTTTGCAAAAAGAAATTCAGTTAAAATGGAGGTCAGGTCCTGTTTTAAAAAAAGACATATTTGAGTGGATGCCCTAAATATGTTGGTAGAAATAAGTTGTGATTTAATATGCAAAGAAAGTGGATGTACGATTGGTTCTGGTTAATTTCATAACAAGTTATGCTTTTTTTTATATGCTAAAAAAATGTAACATTTGACCTCACCTGAAACAGTTGAACTTGAGGTTAGTATGTTGCTTAATAAAAGTGCTGTGAACTTATGACCTACTTATGACCTATTGGTACAATTGAGTGTTGCATAGCGAGGTTGCTCTGGCAACTGAGGTAAAATAGTGTGGGTGAAGGGTTCTAAATGCACTTTACTTTCAAACTACAAAGGAGAGTGGAATATACAAAGCACCTATTCGGAAATACTAAATTCCAAAATTAGCACTATCACAGTATGCCAAACGGAGATGAAAAATAATAGTAGTAAAATCGTAAATGCATTAATGAGCTCCCATAGAGATTTGCTAATCTGTCACAAAGTTCACAGGGGCCGTGCTAAGCATCACAATGAATTTGCAAACCTCCCCAAACTAACCGATTGGAATTCTTAGCTGGAGACTAAAAAAGGATAAACACACCTGACCATTTATTTACAAGTGGAATAACAAAAGAAAAAAATTAAAGAAAGGTTACTATTTTCGAAGTACATCAGTGTCACTCAAAAAAAAATTGTGAGAAAGATTGCTATTACTGGAAATTTTCTACTGAGTGCACAATTTATCACATTAGAAATTTCAAGCATAAGTGTGTTACAAATTGGAGAACAACAAAGTGATTACACCGGTTTGATAATAATGACGGATATTGAAAATGTATATCTAAATATATATACTAATTTATGACCACTAGTCATATTCTACATCTAGTTGTACAGCCCAGAGAAGTATACCTTCAAATATATGTGAGGTGTGCTAGTCCAGAAACTGTATCTTCACTTCAGATTGCTACTTTGAAATGACAAGGTGTTGGCAAGTCCTAAGGTTCCCTTTATTACATTTAAATCATCCCTAAGGTAAACTGTATGTAGCCAATTTGGGAGGAAGGTGTGTGTTTGAAATATGTAAATCAAAAGAGGGAGGTAGAGGAGAAAGATAAGAGAAATCCTCCTCCTATTGACTGCACCTTACACAAAGAGTGCCCAATGTTCACTTGAGACTTTCTTTCCTCTACCAGTTTTGGAAAACAGAACGTTTTCTTTAGATAACCCTCACCCATCAGGTTTCCTATTGGTGGCATGCTTCATCCTTGGGTTCTTCCTGTTCTGCTGTGGAATGGGGCATGCACCCCGGTAACTTACCGGGGAGTATTTTTAGTGTTGTTTCTAAAAGATGAAGAGAAAATACGGGAGGGGGTTTGTATGGAAAATTACAAAATACCTGACTTGTAGGAAAAATAGATTTATAGGTACCTCTATCCGGTATGGTTAAATATTGGGGAAAAGAGTGAGCTCTAATGGAATTATGTTCCTGAGTTTCAGAGGCCTACATGTTTCAAGCCTTACCCAAAGGCTATTCATCAGGACCAAGACTTACTACTCACTGATAACACGCCTGACAACACTTTAGTTGAAATGCCACTGCATGTTAGAAAAGTTAAAAAAAATAGAAAAATATATCTACTTACAGCACTGACTTGGTGTTATATCTGGTAGATCTGTAGCGATATATGGAGAGAAAGTTAGTCTGTCATTGTTCCTGGCCATGTTACTCATATTATACTTGTATAAACGAAACATCACCTTTGTGAAACATTTTTCAACGTTCATAAAAGTGTACAGTTCTAGTTCTACTAATAGAACTCGACACAAATAGGCACATACACACACACACACACACACACATATATATATATAGGAGAGTTGGAGCAAAGAAATTGAGCGGTTGTCCACTACCGCTGCCTGCACCCATTCACGAGGGCTCCGTTTGAGGAAATGGTATTACGGAGCGTATATATATATATATATATATATATATATATATATATATATATATATATATATATTGTCTCCAACACCTCTCAGATCAAGAAGTAAACCTGGACACCCAGCGTTTGCAGTAAATCCTTTATTCTTTAGACAGGAAAAAGTCGACGCGTTTCACCTTTACGGCTTGATCACGCTCGTCTGGTCGGCAACAAACGACCATTTTTAAAATCCCTTACACCACACCCAACGTGCAGGTCATGTGATGACCAATGTAAACGTGGAGGACATTTTGGGCTAGTCAACAAATGCATAAAAAACAAACATGATATGCTATACACAGTGTTCGTGTTTAAAATATATGCCACAGTTGCAATGTTATGGCAAATTGTTGGTGCTGAAATTAAATATATCACGAGATGCACCCTCGTTGGATTGCAAACAGTAAAATTAATGTAGTGCCATTTAAAGCGCTACATAATTTAAATCAAACCTTAATCATCCACATTAATATCGCCCAAGTGGGCTACATTATAGCGCTACCGAATTTCCAACAAAAAATGTTAAAAGTAATTGCACCAGTGAACCATGGCATCAAGCAAAGTAAATATAACATGGGTACTTCACTCAACCGGCAAAGCCAGACACATTCTGCCCAAGTGGGCTAATACAAATTGTCCTGGTAGTTCAGTTGTACTGTCTGATTGTAGTTTTAGGGTATTGTGTACTCTGCAATCATATCATGTCCATCAATAACTCATATCATGTACTGTGACAGCCACCAATTCTCCACATAAATCTGAAATATTAAAAAAGTTAAAATCAGAAACAGACGACCGAATTATCTACTAGTGCACAAGTAACACTCATTCATATAAATGCACTTTCAGATCTTCACTCATATTGAGACCCATAGGGTATAGACATTGGAAATCAATGATGTACTTGGATTCTAGTTTTCTGAGTGATAGTTCTAGATTGCCACCCCTTATGCCCAAATCAACAGCATCAATCACCACCATACGCAGAAGGGTTTCATCTTGCATATGTGTGTCAAAGAAGTGTCTCGCAACGGGGTATAGTTTGTTATGTGAGCGTGTGGGATTCATGGGGTAGTGAATGCAACATCAATCCGAGTTCAAAGTTCAAACCTAAATCTACATTTTTGCCGTCAATTCAATGTGATGCAATTGATGTGTTTGAAAGAGGGGTTCTTAATGATCTATCTAGGATAAGGTACAATAGAACACCTGGGAGTAAGAAAAACTTATCTAATACACAGCAATTGGCGTTAGAAACATTGAAAGGAGACCCTAACATTGTCATTAGACAATCTGACAAGGGGGGTAATGTTGTAGTAATGGACAAGGACAAATATCTCCTAGAAGGTATTAGACAGTTAGGCGACAAAGAGTGCTACACTGTATGTAACAGGGACAACATGTTGAAATCCCATACAGCATTTAGAGAACTATTGTTGGAATGGAGAGATAAGGGATTAATCGAATGTGAAGAGTATCAGTATTTGTACTGTGCCCATCCCAGGATACCCATCCTATACCTTCTCCCTAAGCTGCACAAAGATCAGTCAAATCCCCCAGGTCGTCCAATAGTTTCCTCCATTGGATCTTTACTGGAAAACACTTCCAGATATATAGACCATTATTTGAGACCCTTCGTAATTGCATTACCCTCGTACATCAGGGACACCACTCATTTCCTAAGTACTATCAATGAGATCCATTGGGAATCTTCCTTTACATTGGTGACTCTTGATGTAAGCAGTCTATATACGAGTATCAAACACAGCTTAGGAGTGGCGGCAGTGAAACACTATTTAAGAACCAGATCAATCTCACTGCTGTACCACTCACAAATGATTGTGACAATGATTGAGTTTTGCCTTACCAACAATTTTTTCTATTTTGATGATGTGCTATATCGGCAGTCACAGGGTACAGCCATGGGGACCTGCTTCGCCCCCAGCTATGCCAATCTATTCATGGGCTGGTGGGAGGAGCAGGTCGTCCGGGAAATGGCAGAATTTGACAACGTAGCCCTGTGGCTGCGATATATCGATGACATTTTTTTCATTTGGAGTGGGGATGCTGTTTCGGCAAAGGAGTTTGTCAATAAACTAAACAGCAACAGTCTCAACCTACTCTTAACTGAACACATCAGTCAGACAGCTATGGAATTTCTGGACGTAAGAGTGGAAGTTAGAGAGGATAAACTTACAACTAAGCTATTCCGTAAAAGTACAGCAGGGAATAGCATCCTCAGAGCCTCGAGTTGCCATCCTAAGAACCTCTTATACAGCATTCCGTATGGAGACCTATTACGCGCCAAACGGAACTGCAGTACTTTAGTAGGGTTCGAAGAGGAACGAGAGGTTATGTGTCAACGTTTCAGAAATAGAGGGTACAGCAAACAAGTTATCAATAGAGCATCACAACGTGTTGATATCAAAACAAGGGAGGAACTGCTTCATCCTAGAGAGACAAAGGAGCCTACTGATATTGTCAGATTTATTACTACCTTCTCTGGCCAGTCCTATGAAGTACGTAGAATCCTCAAAAAACATTGGCATGTTTTAAATACTGATGAACATCTGAAAAAATATCTTGAGGAACATCCTCAGATCACATTCCGCAAGGGGAGAACTTTGCGTGATGAATTGAGTCAGAACTATGTAACTGAGAGGGGAAAGAAAAAAGACACACGTATAGGCTTTACATGCTGTGGTAGATGCAAGGCATGCAAAAACAGTAGAAGTTGTAAGAGTCTGATGATTCCAGGGAGTGATAGAGAATTTATTATTCGGAAACACCTTACTTGCAATACCCCGTACAGTGTGTATGTTTTGATATGTCCATGCAACAGATGGTATGTGGGTAGTACCAAGCATGAAGCCAAAAAAAGAGTTTTGGAGCACCTGCGAGCTATACGCTCACATAACAAACTATACCCCGTTGCGAGTTACTTCTTTGACACACATATGCAAGATGAAACCCTTCTGCGTATGGTGGTGATTGATGCTGTTGATTTGGGCATAAGGGGTGGCAATCTAGAACTATCACTCAGAAAACTAGAATCCAAGTACATCATTGATTTCCAATGTCTATACCCTATGGGTCTCAATATGAGTGAAGATCTGAAAGTGCATTTATATGAATGAGTGTTACTTGTGCACTAGTAGATAATTCGGTCGTCTGTTTCTGATTTTAACTTTTTTAATATTTCAGATTTATGTGGAGAATTGGTGGCTGTCACAGTACATGATATGAGTTATTGATGGACATGATATGATTGCAGAGTACACAATACCCTAAAACTACAATCAGACAGTACAACTGAACTACCAGGACAATTTGTATTAGCCCACTTGGGCAGAATGTGTCTGGCTTTGCCGGTTGAGTGAAGTACCCATGTTATATTTACTTTGCTTGATGCCATGGTTCACTGGTGCAATTACTTTTAACATTTTTTGTTGGAAATTCGGTAGCGCTATAATGTAGCCCACTTGGGCGATATTAATGTGGATGATTAAGGTTTGATTTAAATTATGTAGCGCTTTAAATGGCACTACATTAATTTTACTGTTTGCAATCCAACGAGGGTGCATCTCGTGATATATTTAATTTCAGCACCAACAATTTGCCATAACATTGCAACTGTGGCATATATTTTAAACACGAACACTGTGTATAGCATATCATGTTTGTTTTTTATGCATTTGTTGACTAGCCCAAAATGTCCTCCACGTTTACATTGGTCATCACATGACCTGCACGTTGGGTGTGGTGTAAGGGATTTTAAAAATGGTCGTTTGTTGCCGACCAGACGAGCGTGATCAAGCCGTAAAGGTGAAACGCGTCGACTTTTTCCTGTCTAAAGAATAAAGGATTTACTGCAAACGCTGGGTGTCCAGGTTTACTTCTTGATCTGAGAGGTGTTGGAGACAATTTTAAAGGCTGGCCGGTAACCTGACCTGGACCGCTCATGACAGCGGCATCGCTCTAAACTGGCAAAGGTGGAGTGCATATATATATATATATATATATATATATATATATTCACTGAAAAAACCATAGGTTTCACACCAGTATAGTTAGCTGAACATTTTACTCATACAAAACCATTGAAATTCCCACGTTATAGTTAGTTGGACTCACTATAACTCGCGCGCCCGCAATCCACTGCTGATGATGTCACATATTACATCATTCATGAAATGGTCAGTGACATCACTGATGACATCACTGATGACATCTCAAATGTTCAGCTAACTATAAACTGGTGTGAAACCTATGGTTTTTTCAGTGAATTTCATAGGTTTTTAAATGCTAATTCCTAACTATAACGAGTATGAAACCTATGTTTTTTTAGTGAATTTCAAAGGTTTTTTAAATGCTAATTCCTAACTATAACATTTGTGAAACCTATTGTTTTTTCAGCGAATTTCATAGATTTTTTATTAGCTGTTTTTTATAACTATTAATTATAATTTTTATTTTTTTTAAATTATTTGTTCAATGTATTCTTTCTTTTATAATTTTTTCCTGGTGCGCTCAGGGTTCGCGCACCGGTAAGCTTACCCATATCATTTTGACTTGGAGCGCTCAGGGTGCGCGCACCGGTAAGCTCTCCCGAGAGCGCAGCGAGAGCGCTATTTCTGCGTTCGAAAAAAAAATATGTATGAAAACTAAATAATAATGCAAGACATTCAGTACCATACTTATAAAAGTAGTATTTTTGATTTTCAGAATGGAAATGATTTTGCATTTCCGTAATGCTAGCAAAACGTCATTTAGGCGCGCCGCGTAAGCGCCCACGGAAGCGCCCACGTTCGTGCTGCGTAAGCGCCCCCGGAAGCGCTCCGGTGCGTGCAGCGTAAGCGCGTCAAGTCATGTGACCTTAAAATAACAATTTTCATTGGTTGCTAACAGTTTTTTTTACAAAGAATGAAAACCCCACCCATTTCCTTCACTTCTTCTTTCACTTTTGTGACTGAAAGACCTGTTTTTTGCTGCTCACCCTTTTTGGAATTATCATGGCTGCTAGACCCACCAGTAGCAGTGAGGAGTCAGATGGTTTTATTGATGAAGAGCCTCCTCAGCCGAAGGTGAAAGAACATTTTATTTGGAAGTTCTTTGACATACTTGAAGGATTAAAAAAGGTGAATGCTCCCAAAGTTGAATGTAAAATCTGCCGTACTGTACTTTCCTGAAAAGTACAGTTTTGGAAATTCAACAATGATTTGCCACGTTCAACGCAGGTACCCCCAGAACTATGCCCGGGTGAGTGTCAGGGCTCTGGCACGAGAGGCTCCAAGGGATGGTGCCTCTACTTCAACTGGAGGAGCAACTGTATCGGTGAGGGGGCGACCAGAACAGCTGATTCCAAATATTCAGGTTGTTTTTCATGGCATCACAAACAACTGTAAAGATTGTGGTGAACTACTTTGTTATGGCGAACAAAGTATTATGAACATTGTCCGAGCAAGAGAGAACCACCGCTGCCATCCCCATCCCAAATTTTGATTCTTTTTTTTGTTCCTGTTGAGCAGTTTGGCATTCCCTGTTTTTGTTTTTGTTGAGAAAAAAACGAAAAAAGAAGAAAAAAAAAAGTTCTTTTTAGAACTACCTCCAATTCTCAAAAAAGAGCTGTATTCTTAAAAAAATCAAAAAGAGTAACTGAAGTGGAGTGCAGTGAGAGAGGAGAGGAAAATGAGTGAGAAAGTAAAGAAAGGGACGAGAGGGGAAGGGAAGTAAAGTAGGGGGACTGAAAGAAGGTGAGTGTGGGAGGTGAGTGAGGAGAAGGAGAGTGAACATGGGGAATGAGGATAAGTGAAGAAAATGTAGTAAAGGAACGGGGGTGTGGAAGGGTAAGAAAAAAACAATGATGTTTAGGAAAGAGTGGGGATACAGACTGGATAAAGGCAAGTGAGTGTGAGACAAGGTGAGTAAGGGAGTGAAGAGACAGAGAAAGTGAAAGAAAAAGTGAGAGTAGAAGACTGAGGGCCTCATTTATGAGGCCATGCGTCACTTTTACGCCGCCGGTGCGTCACTGTTTGTGACGCACCAGTGGTGTAAAAAATGCGCATTGTTGAGTCATATTTACAAAGTGACGCATCTAGGTAGATGCGTCACTTTGTAAACCCCTGCGCCACATTATACCTGCGCCAGGTATAATGTATGCAAAGGGGGCGTATTGATGCAAGGAAGGGTCGTAGAAGTGACGCAGTGAAATCTATGAGATTGCACTGCGTCACTTTTAGGACGCCGTTGCAACAAAATCTGCCTCACAGCAGGCGTAAGACTGATGCAGGCCCTTTCACTTTTGTGACACACTCCAGCAATGCGTCACTTTTGCGCTTACAGATGCGTCAGAAATACTGACGTATCTGTAACTCCTTGCGACATAATGCGTCATACATTAAATATGACGCATCAGGAATGTCGCGAGGAGAGCGCATCGCTGCTTTCATAAATGAGGCCCTGAGTGAGGGAGGAAAGAAACATAAGTGAGGGAGTGTGGCCGTGTTATAGGGAGTGAGCGTGATAGAAGAGGAGTGACAGACTAAGGGTCTCTAGATGAAGAATTAATTGAATGTTTGATGAAATAGAATGCCAACAAACATCAATGATCAATTTTCATGAGGAGATTAAATATATAAATGAAGATGAAATACCAGATGAGGACATGCTACGTTCTAATAAATTATGAGAAATCTGAACAATAAATTATTAATTACAAATTCAAAATTAGTTGACATATTATTCATTTTTATTTCTAATTTATGAGGTAAAATCGAAGTGATTGTAGTATAATGAAATACTTCTAGTATAGACTGCACAATTTTTATGTTACATAGTAAGTTTACTCATATTTACTGCCCTTCTCCCACTGAATTTTTAACAATGTATATTTGATATCTCTTCTTCATCTCCTGCCTCCTTTCTCTCACTATCTGTCTCTGATACACCTTATCGCCGCCATTTTGTGCAGTTTCAGAAAAGAGTGAAATGTAATACTTCAAAACTTGAAAAGAGAGCAGGGTAGAGTGCCCCTCACCCCAATTCTTTTTTTAAACTATTTTCATTCACTGTTTTCCCCTTGGTGCGCTCAGGGAGAGCGCACCTGGGAACGCACCCAGCGCTTACCCCGCGAAAATTTCAACAAAAGTTTTTTTGCCCTTCAGGATCCTTCTAGACCCCCCTCAGAAAACCTAGGGGGTCAGGGGGTGTCTACTCTGCCCCTTTTTAATTATTTCCCCCTTTCTTTTTCACCTCTTGTGTCTCGATTCTACCGAGACACAAGATGGCGGACTCTCCGGACTGTTTAGAATGTTGACAGACACTCGACAGCCAATCAGCTTTCTGCTCGCGCACTCCCGTAGCGCGCCGGGTGCACTCCCGGTACGCGTACCGGTAAGCGCTCGGAGCGCGCCTATAGATATATATGTGTTTTTTAAGTTCATTTTCAAAAAACCACTGGAGCAATTTCCACCAAATACAGCAAAGGCACTTCTGCGTACCAGTCCCTACAATTTTGCCAAGTTTGGCGTAATTCCATTCAGCGGTTCGGGCTGCAGACTTGTCAGACCGTCCTATGGTAATTAACATGGGGAAAACACATTTTGGGACCCCCCTTTTTTCTCAGCCCCCACTTCACGAATCCCTCCGAAACTTCCAGGGAAGGAGCGGAGCTGGCCAAAAGTTTGAAAAATTACACACAAATTCCGGTGCCAGAGTTATTCCCAATAGAATGTTGCGGATTTCCTATGGTAGCCAATCCTAACTATAACTACTTACTGGCGACCGCCAGTAGGTAATATATATATATATATATATATATATATATATATAAATGTTGGATTCAAAGGACTATCTGTCCAGACCATATACATAAATGGTAAATTAAAAGTAGACACAGACTCATAGATTGCCTAAATATTGCATCCTGAGTCCAAAAACAAGGGAAAAGGATGCCTTCAGTCTCACTCTGCGGAAAATGTGAAATAGGAAACATGGGATTGTCATGAGCATAATATTTTAGAGACTGCTCATGGGATGCACTTCTGTTATTGAAAAGGGGTTATGCCATACTCACTACTCCAAAGCAACTCTCTGGGTGGATCCCATGAATCCAAATTGCCTGAGGGTCGACACTGAACTCTGTACATGGTGGAATAGTGTCTGGAAGGGCGTCGGCATCCTAGTGTCTGTGAAAGACTTGGATGCCGACCGTCCAATATTGCCACCAGAGAATGGAACCACTTCCTGCTTCTTGTGCCCATAGAAATGTGTACTCTAGAGAGCAAGTGATATAAAAAGAATTGATAGAAGTTGAAAGCTTTTTCTTTTAATCGATAGAAACAAATTATTTGGACCACATCAAGGCCCTTCGTTATATCCGGTGCCATTCTATTACGACCTGCCACCCCTACCCCATATACAACCACCCTCATGTAATACTTGGGAAGCTTCGACTGGCCCTTTTGCTAATTACCCAAACATCCTTTTTTAGGTGCATTCCAGGGAAAACAGAGAGGCAGAAAGAAAAAGAGAACCGGACTCTAGTGGGACACGGAGCAGGAACAAATCGGTGTATCGACCAGAAGTATGATGAGCTAGAACCACAACCGATCAACAAGGTCTGAGTAGGCGATCAATTATATTCTCAATTTTATTGTTAACCTTGCACAATGAACTTTCTCTTGACCGCAGATACAGGTACTTGAGGAAGGTCTGGGTTTCGTACCTACAGCAAATCTAGACAAATTCTAATTGAGCTGTGAAGTCAATGAGTTCATTGGAAAACTCAAACTGAGGGCCTAATTCTCGTACAAACCCACTGAGATAGACCAGCAAGGTGACACAAAACACAGAGTAAAATAATCTTTTACTCCACCAATCACAACTTTCCCAGTTGAAATACTGGCTTTTGGAAACGCTGTCTTAAAAGAGATTGAAGAAATCAATCCTAACAGATTGAGAATGTTCCATGACACTACCAAGGAACAAAAACTAGCTATAAAAGAACTTGCAGAGGACAAAGACCAGGTGATACATCCAGCTGACAACGGATGGGTGGTGTACATACAGACAACAGAGGCATACCTGACGACACTAGAAATTATGAACCACTGACACAGGACCCTACTGAATCACTTAGAGTACATATAGTGAGTATGACAGAGGAAGCACTTGCACACAATTGAATCTCTCAGAAAGAAAGTGATTTCCTAATCAAAATAATATCACCCAGTATTTCTATTCCATCCTGAAGATACACGAATCTAGAAAACACTCCTGGGTAACCCATAGTGTCTGGGATAGGCTCCATCCTTGAACCCTTATCCAGGTTTCCTGACACTTTTCTAACATCCATTATACAGAACACAGACACTTATCTCAAAGACACTAAAGACATTGCCTTTTACCCTGATAACACCTAATGATGGGTTTAGACATTGAAAGACTTTACACTAGTCTCCCACTCTCAATATAATTGAACACGTATTGTTTAGGATAGAATGAGAATATCAGACCCCGAGAAATGTAGAAATGGAATGCTACAAATGGAAGCTAACTGAGAACTTCTTTAGATTCAAGGAGACCCTGTACCTACAAAAAAATTAGACCAGCATGGGCAGCACTTTTGCGCCAAGAATAGCTGGTCTGTAGGTTCCCCATCTAGAGAAACACACAATCCCATGCCCCAATAGCCCATACCACGCGAACATAAATATGTGGAAGAGATGCATTGATGATATGTTGGTCATATGGCAGGGAGATAAAACCATTGTATTTCCTTTCTTAAGGTGGTTAAACAGACAAAATTCACACACACTCTGTCCAAAGCAGAACTGGTTTTCCTGGATCTAAATATCATCCCTGATGAAGGGACCCTCCTGAAAATAAATCACGAGAAACCCACAGCAAAACAAATGCTGCTTCTTTTTCGAAATCTTCTGCTCAGAAACCTCATGGCAAACCTACAGCTTTGTCAATTTCTGAGACTCAGACGGAATTGCACTAGACTCAGCAACGACAAAAGACATGCTGAAGGTTTGGCATCCAAACTGGATGCAAGGAACTAGCCACAAAAATTCAAATCGCACGCCATGAAATGAGCTAGGAAAGACAATTGGGAGGCACTTTTACCTTCAAAGGAAAAAGAAGAATGCAGCTAACCGAGTGAGCAAATTCATAAACAAACGCTGGTGCACAATTAATAGTGGGGCTTTACATCTACAAAAACCCATGTTCTTACACAAATGAGGAAGTAGTCTTTGTGACATGATCGTCCACACACGACCACGCAAAACCAGTGACAAAAGAAAGAATCAGGGGTTTATTATCTCGATAAAGGGACATCACTTATGTGGCAGTCGCAGTGTCTGCCATCTTACTCAGGCAACTAACCTTATCACATTTTACAACAAATCCACTTGGGAATCAAGACATTTCACTAATTGCAACTCCCAATGGTAGTCTACATGATGACATACCCTTGCACCTACAATACATAGGGATTGGGGTTTGGGGTGATTAATGTTTGGGTAACTGAATTTGAGCTTCAACTCGAGCACCTGCTTTACTTTATCTATTAGTGCTTCCTGTTGAAGCTGACTTTTGTAACTATTTTAGAATGGCTCTGGCAGCTTGCTGGCAGCTTGCCGGCGCCATTCTAAAATAGTTACAAAAGTCAGCTTCAACTTTTGACCCAATCCGTTCCGCTCGTGGATTTTGCGGTAAATTCGCGAATCTCGCGGATTGCGAATTTGCCGAAAATCCGCAAAATCCGCGAGCGGAACGGATTTTCCGCCCATACTTAATTTTAACCACCGTTTTCAAGCTATGATGCCTTTCATCTGCAGTAAAATAAATCCTTCTCTTGGTGAAGTAACTGATTTCTTTTGGCAAAAAGACTACCAAGCAGGAGGTGCTTCTCATATTCACTTGGTGTTATGGATGAAAGATGCACAGACATTTTGAACATAAAGCGACGAGTCTGTCTTGTCTTTCATACAACAGTTTGTGACATGCGCCATCGCAAAAGATGGTGGTGAAAAGGGCTTGAGGCAGCAAGTTCTATGCTTTTAATCTCAAAGCTGTGGGAAGTACTGTCATCGGAACTACATATGTTAAGGAAAATATTACACAAGATGTTGATTTGGGTTTGCATGACCTGTGCTTTCTGAAGTAAGAGTGAACAGCTTTTTTTCTGTCGTCAGGCATGCACTGACATGGAATTCACCAAAAAACACATACAACCCGAGAAGAACAGAGGCTTCCAATTGTATTAATGATTACAAACCTGTGATTCTTAAGGTGTGGAATGCAAATATCGATCTACAACTCGATGTAGACAACTCCATCACTGTTACTCGGTAAGTTACTTCATATATCACAAAATCGGAGAAGAAAGAGATGAAGTAGATGTAGGAGGAGATTTCACCAGAAAAGACTCTATCTAATAAATTGTACAGCTTTAGCTTAAAAGCGATTTCGCATAGAGAGATTGGATCCTGAGAGTGCTGTGACCAGCTGGGCTTGGCCAGTGTGTTCTCAAAGTCAAGGGACATGTCTAGGTCTAGCAAGTACACAAGTGTCAAAGTATTTCCCAGAAAATTCAGTATCTAGCAGATGTTGCCCAAAAAGTACAGAGATTGTGAAATCAAATATGTCAGACATGTACTATCCAAGGAGAAGTACACATACAGATGACATGTTCCTTCATGAAGTACTTCAACACTATAAATGCAAAAAGGACATAATAGGAAACATTGAAGAATGCCGTAGTTGGATGTGATGGATGTTTGGTGAAAGATGTAAAAGGAAATCCAATTAGACACAGAAAACTTAGTTGCCAAACTCCAAACAAAAGAGAGTTTTTCTTTTTGGCACTTTTACATCTCTTCAAGCCCTGGCATGCTGAATTAGAATTACTTGGAGACTATGACTGCTATGAAGATTCTTTCAGCAGTGTGAAACAGACCATTTAGTGTTCAATCTTTGCGATCTATTTGCACATGTTAAATGATGAGAATCAACAGGAGGAAATTATTGCTGCTGAGATAACTGAGAAGAGCTCATAAAGCAGCCAAGGTTCTGGACAATTGAGTCAAGATCCTCTTGAACAACCCATTATTTAAAACAAAGCTGTAATAGCCATGAATGAGGTGCAAACTGCTATGGAACAAGCAACCCTGGAAAATGTGGGTTTCAATCAGTTAGTTGAACAATTGAACAATGAGCAGAAAGAAATGTATGTGGACTTAAAACAAGACATAGAGCATGGATTCCTTCACAAGAAGAGAGAATACAAATGTTCATCTTTGGAGCCAATACTATTATACATCAGTGGTCAATCTAGCACCGCTTACCTACAGTGGACTACAGAATCAAATTTATTGTGTGTAATAACATCACCCACTGGATTGGCTGCACACAATATCAAATGAATTACTCTAAATTGTTTACTAATGCTACCTGTTGAACATGACAATCAATTAAAATACCAAAAGTTATATGTTGAAGCTTGTTATGAGGGGTCAAGAGTGTTGAAGAAACTGAAGCTTTTGATCATTTATGAGGTGAGTATGGTCTCAAACTTAATGTTTTCCTTTATACACTTGAGAATGCAATGGTTTTTAAAAACAGAGTATCAGGTTCTCTTTTGAGGCAAGCATTTAATTTTCTTTGGTGATCTACTGCCACTTACTCTTGTCAAAGGACAGCTTGTTTTCAAGACACTACAAAATGATGAAACTCAGAATTCTTTGGTAAGTATTGGCAATGTAAATATGTGGCTAAACTTTAAATAAAAGGAACTACTGAGGAATATGTGTGAAGCATCCGACGTGAAATACAGAAATATTCTAAAGGACATTAGAGTGGGTGTTCTGAAAAAGGAACAGAAACATTCCTCACAAAGTCGACTTCTCAGAACACATTTCCCCTCAAAAAACACAGCAGCACGGTTAATTCTCAATTTCATTGAAGAAGGCAAATCTATAGTCTGTTTGATGGCAGCACTTCAAGAGTGCTCCATTTTCAATGAACAATTCCTAAAACTAAAGAAAGAAAACATTTTAGAAGTTACAGCTTTTAACAAAAATAGAATGCAGGAAGTAACAGTACTGATAGGAGGACATCTGCAAACAAAATTAGGTACATTAGAGAAATCTGTATCCAAGACTGCAGGATTAGAAAAGTGTTTACACATATGCAAAAACTGTAGAGTAATTTTGAGTAGAACTTTAAGTGTTGAGTAAGGATACGCAAATGGTGATATGGCTAAAGGTATTGATTTCATAAATTTTCTAAATAGGGATTATGTTGAATAGTTAGCCATACAATTTGATCACATTGATAATGTAAAGCAGATTGGTCAATGTGTAGTACGTTAGTTGCTTGTAAAAGACTTATATTTACAGCAACAACAGTTCCCAGTGTCTCTAGTATATGCTGTAACTACACATAAATCTCCAAGTTTAAGTGTAGATGCAGCTTTTATTAACATTGGTAGTACTGTGTTCGAAGATGGTATGGCATATGTTGCATTTTCTCGAGTGAGATCATTGTAAGGTCTGTTTTGGTTGATTTTAATGACAGCAAAGTTAGTGCCAATGCAAGTTGCATTGCAGAATGCAATCAGTTAAGAAGTGTGTATGCTCTTCATTTAGCACAGTATCCCATTTATGAAAAATTGATAATCTCTCTGAAATGAAAGCTCACAATAGAGTCTACAGATGTTGCTAAAAAGAAGGAAAATAAGGAAGCTGTCAAGAAGAGAACATTAGAGAATTAGGGAGAGATTGTAGGATACCAGTTGTCAAACATTTCTGGTGTCAACAGCTATGCAAAGGTTGCTCTCAATGTACTATTTCCTTTACCACATCTTAAAAATGCAATAGAACAGAAAGCACAAAAGAGGTTATGCTCGACACAATGTGGTTTGTAACAACATTTAGTTAGTGATAGTACTATAATACATTGTGCTTCAGGCATTCAAGATCTAGTAGCGATATGTAGTTTATCAGTACTATATACTCAGAAAACTCAATAGGTACCCCAAGAATTTATAATGGTCCTGCCTGGAGTTTTAGAAGAAGAAGAAATTAACATAGATGACTTCTTTGTAAGATGATGTAGGGTCCCCTGCAACATCAGAGTTAGCATTCTGCTTATAAAACAAAAAAAAACACGATGGAAATATTGCACTCCAGGTGCGTGGCAAATTGTTCTAATGGGTACTGATGCACAAGGCGTAATTTGCAAAGTTTTGAAGCCAACCTGCACGTGTTATCCACAGGTCATTAGTATATTAGAGAGATGAGCCTGTGTACCTGAACAGTTTCAATCTTAAACAAAAAACGGGTCCCCCACGCATTATAACGGTGTTGGAGGGGACCCTACATCGTCTTACCTTACCCTACACTATTACATCTGCGTCACGTTTTATGGATTGGATCCCCGCTGTGATATCCGATCTGATTTTTTTCATAGCCAAAGTGTTGACCTTTACATTTGAGCAATTGTACTCAGAATTTGACACTACTACCGCCTCTTTAGCCTTGAGGAAGTCTGAATACGAACGTTGTACAGACAAAACACATGTTGGCTGTATTTCATTGTTTCAATTTGAACAAGGAATAAAGAAAATCTTTTTCTTAAAACAGTTTTGTCCAGCCATCTTGTTCTGATTCATACCAAGACTTGTGTATGTCATTATCATATGTTGTGTCCTGTAATACAAATTGACTACTTGCTCTTTAAATTGCTGAGATTACTGTCTCTCCTCAATATTTGCATTTGGGTTGTGCTGATACCTTGTTTATCTTGTTACATGTACAGGTGGATCATTTTTTTATCTTCCTTGGTCACTCCTTGGTAGTGAGTGGCATTGATCTTTCTAGCACCCCTGCAGTTTGTACAGCATTCCTGAAATAATCTGCCCTTACAATACCAGTGATCTACTTGTGCATAGCCTGATGTGCGGTTATTCCCTTTCTAGGCGAGGGTGGGAATGTTGGTAATAGGACGGTAATTGTTTAAGTCAGAAGGGTCAGCTGTTGGTTTCTTGAGTATAGGTGTGACTTGTCCAACTTTGAGGGAGTCGGGGATGTGACCTTGCTGAAGTGAGCTATTGATAATTTTGGTCCATAGTGGGAGGAAAATTGGGATGAAGTCCTTTACAGCGTTAGCAGGAAGGGGGTCTGTGAGGTGATTGGAAGGTTTCAATGTGGTGAGCAGTTTGTTAATTGTATCTTCAGAGTAGGTATCAAAGGATGACCATGCAGCATTGTTCTTTGGTTCAGTGGATGTTATGCTGTGGGGGTTGGAGTAAAGGTTTACGTCATTGAGGAGATCTTTCCTTATGTTATCAGTCTTTAGATTGAAGAAAGCAGAGAAGTCTTCACAGGATGGTATATTGCCTATTGTGCTATGTGATAGTTGGGGTTGTTCCTTGGATTGTGTATTGATTGTTCAAACAGCTTTCTTGGTCGGTTTTTTGCTTGGTTGAGCTGGAGGCTGAAGAAATCTGATTTTGTGCGCTTGATTTTCCCGAAGTATGTATTTCTCTTTTCCTTCAGAGTTTTAAGGCTTAGTGCAGAAGGGGCTGATTTCCAGGTGCGCTCTGCCATGCGCATGTCCCGTCTATCTTCGTTGAGTCTACCATCATACCATGGGTTGGATTTTTTAGTGGAGACTCTTTTCAGTTGCAAGGGGGCGGCTTCATTGATTATAGAAGTCATAGAGTTGAGGTAGTGGTCGGTCAAAGATTGAACATCCAGAGCACCGTTAGGGGGAAGGAGGAGATTGCAGCTATGAGAAGGTAAAGAGATTGGATTGAGATTCTTCAGGTCTCTTTTCCAGACTTGGGATTTGGTGGGTTGAACCGGATTAAGTTTAACTTTTTCATTGATGAAGAATGTGATAATGTGGTGGTCTGACCAGTCACAGGGTAGGATTGATCCAAGTTGGGTAGAGTTTTCTTTAGAAATGATAAGGTCGAGGATAGAGCCTTTATCATGTTTCGGGCTGTTGCAGATTTGGGTGAGGTCAAGAGCGTTGAGGTAATTTTTTAGGCTATTTACCACCGCGTCATTGTGATCATTCCAGTGGAGATTGAAGTCACCAAGAAAAATTTGAGTGTGTTGCCGACCGGGATTGGATGAAATTGTGTCCATGAGTTGTTGGGTGAAGATGAGGTTGTCCCCAGGTGGATGGTAGATGACGTGTAGAGATCATATAGGTTTGCTCTCGCTGATGACATCTAGGCAGAAGTATTCACATGAGGTGAGAGATGGGGAGCTGGCTCTAGTAACTGAGAGGTTGTTTCTAAAAATACATTCCACCGCCTGATTTGCTAGGCCTGTCAAGTCTAATGATGTGGTAGTTGGGGCAAACTAGAATATCCATGATGGTGTAGAAGATTCAGTTAACCAAGTTTCAGTCAGAATGATTAGATCAATGTCCAGTGAAATAATGAGATCAGCGACGTCTGAGGAGTGTCTAGGGGCCGACCTGCAGTTGAGAAGTATGCATTTGAGCCTTGGGGTGTAGGGGGTGGTGGAGGGTTCTAGAGTGAGGGGGACTTTTTTAAGGTTATTTGGGACGGAGCCTCTGTTGTTTTGAGTGGGGAGCCTAAGGGCGTTAGGGTGAATCGTGGGGATGGAAAGGTGTGTGGTGGCTAGGTTGGTTTGGGTAACTGGTTCATATGAGCGGAGGAGGGTGTGTATGTCGTGGTCCGAAAGAGGATTGATGGTGCAACAGGAGAGGTTGATGGGATTACGAGCGGGGATAGAGGTCCAGTGTCGGAAGTTTTGTGTGAGAGGATGAGCAGGACGAGTGAGGGATTTGCTAGGGGGGAAGTGGTAGTAGGAAGGGGGTGTCTGGGTTCTTTGAAGAGTAACCCTTTGAGGGTGTGGAGATCTTCTTTGACTTGGAGGAGGGTGGACATAATCATGTCTAGCGTGGGATTGGGAGTGGAGTTGGGACTGGGTACTGAAAGTGTATAGGTGTCTATGTTACAGGAGTGTGGAGGAGGGGGTGTGATGCTATTGGAGGGGTTAGTGGTGTTAGTGAGTGGGTTGGTGGTGTTAGTGAGTGATTTAGAGTTCGGAAGGGTAGGTATGTTGGGAGTGAGGGGAGAGGTTGAGTTAGGGGGGAGGGATGTTGAGGGGTGAGTGTAGGCTAGGCGTTGCGGGGGTGCATGTGAGGTGGTGGGGACTAAGAGTGGGGGGGAGAGGTTGAGGGATGAGTGAGGGCTAGGGGAGACTGGGGTGCAAGTGAGGTAGTGAGGACTGAGAATGGGGGGGAGAGGTTGCTAGCTGGGAGAGGGCTATAGGTGGATGGGGTGCCGGTGGTGTAGTGAGGGCTCGGAATGGGGGGGGAGATAGGAAGGGAGGAGGATCTATTGTGGGGAGGGGGAGTGTAGTTGAAGGAGGTAGGGTGTTGTAGAAGTTTTATGGCCCCAGCCATTTTGGGAAACCGATCTTGGAAGGGTAAATACTTAAAGAATTAGGAGAGGTGAAACAGTACCTTATCATAGTCCTGTGCATCCAATGTCTTGGAGTAATAGTCAGATCGATTCTGTCACCGTGGGAATCATCGACATGTGAAAGAACTTCTTCTGTGATGATCTGTAGGGCTGCAGGGCTGCTCATGAAGGACTCGGGAACGCAGTGATGAAAGAGAAGGACAGGAACGGGTAATTGCACTGGGCAGATCCGTGCCTCAGTCTCAGGACCATTAATCCAGCGTCGAGCTGCCGAGGGCCAACCAGGGGGACACGCCGAGTCGGGAGCTCAGCCGACCTCGCTAGCAGCCGTCGCGTCAAGCCCCAGGGCGCTCTGCCCATCAACCCCCGCTTGCCCGCAGGAGCTCCGTGAGTGTAATTTCCGATATTTCCTCGGGCTCGAGGCGGCCCGCCTCCTCAGCTAAGCCCCTCAGGAGCTCCGTGAGTGTAATTTCCGATATTTCCTCGGGCTCGAGGCGGCCCGCCTCCTCAGCTAAGCCCACTGCTGAGTGCCATGCACCATCCAAGGCGAACCAGTCGGGATCCCAGGAGCTGCCTCCAGAAGCCACCGATCGCTCCGACAGGAGCCGCCCTGTCAAGACCAAGGCTCCGCACCAGTCGGACAGCCCAGGCGACACCGCCCTCGGCAGTCACAGTCTTCAGATGTCCGGCGGGGGAGACCGATCTCCGAGAGACTCCCTCAGTATGCACCAGCCCTCTGATTCGGGCCCAACGATGCCCCTCAATTGGAGGTGGGGCATTCAGGGGAGGAAAGGGACTCAACAGGCTGGAGTATTGGCACCATGACTAGGCCTGGGGGATGAACTCTGCTCCGCGCGCGGAGTTTGTGGAGTTTGCCGCACTCGGCATTACGGGGAGATCACATAGTTCCCAAAAACTCCGCTTTGCGGAGCAGAGTTTTTTTCTCACTTGCATTCACTAATGCCAAGTTGGCGAGCATGAGCGTGGAAAATAAACTTCCCAGTGAGATTTTTCCTTGTTCGCGATCGTCAACATCAGGTTGGCAAGCACAAGCGTGGAAAATAAACCTCCCAGCGAGATTTCTCAACGCGGGGTGGTCAGGTTTCTCATTGCGAGTGGTCGCATATGCTCGCGACCCCTTGCATTGAGAAACTGGCCATTCGCGTTGATAAAGCTGCTGTTTGAGTAAAAATCTACTTGAGCAGCAAAAAAGGAAAGCCTGCGCTGTGCATTGTGCCATTCACGATGATCGCACAGTGCAGAAAAGCATCCAGCATTGTGCAATCACGGGGAACAGCATTTTTCTATTAAACTCCGCCGCTCGCGGAGATCCGCGTAGTGCGGCGGAGTTTTGTTATCACTTCACAGAGTTATGTGTAGCGCAACTCCACGAACTCCACCCAGGGTTAACCATGATTTCCCCCCCACATCTTCTCTCTTTGTTAGTTTGTTCTTCTGTGGAGATTATTCTCATCTTTCTTGTTCTTTCTATTCTATTCTTATTTTGCTTCTGGAGGGGGTGGGTGTCTTCTTTCTTGTTTTTTTCATTCTGCAGAAGTTAATACAATAATTGGGTGTCCTGAGATGGCGGGTGGGCAACAGACTTCTCTTGCCTCACATATAAGTAGTTGTCCAATTGACATGCCTTCCTATGTTCATTGGTGACAGTGGGGGATGGGGACCGGACAGGTCGGGAGTGAGCTTGGAGTATTGTTTGGGGGGCTTAGTTTTAGTTTATTCAGAACAGGGGTACACCTGGATACACCACATCTGCCAGGGCATTAGAAAGGGCTGCTGGTGCGGCACAACTGCCACTGTATGACCCAGGATAAGATGCCAGACACCCCACATAACACCATAATATCATGGAATGTCAATGGGTTGGGCAGCAAGGCAAGGCGTGGCTTGGTCATGCTTTATATACAATGTCACCAATCTGATGTTGTCCTACTCCAAGAGACCTACCTAAGGAGGACTCAGTTTTGTTTTCTGGGTAGAGGGCCCTGTACGTTCTTGGCACATGCAGGATACACCTTTGGCTTTCAGGCGAAGCGATACTTGTTAAAAACACCTCAGTTTCCTGGTGTCAAAAACATGGACCTTCCAGCACAAAACAATTTCCTGAGGCATTTTCCTCTTTCTATGAGTTTGAGTTGCATCATACACATCCCCTGACAGTACCTTGGATGCATCAAAGCTTGGGCATGATGTAATGAGCAAAGGAGGGGATGCATCTTTGTTTGATGGCAATGTGACATTTTCAAAGTCTGGCAACATCGATGATGTCTCAATATCAAGAAACAATGTGCATCTGGCCAATTTGTTGATGTTGAACCACTGGGTTGTTTTGGGGTCCAGGGAGAGTACATTGCATACATGTTGTAAGTCATGGTTGTTGCATCACAGTTGGCAAGCGGTTTCTACGGCTCTGGTGCAGGCAGCAGCGATGCATCGAGATCACAGAGAAATGTGCTGGTTCTGATTAATGCTTTGGGGTCGATGCATTGGTTTCTTGGGTTGCAGCACTGAACACTCACTTCCAAGGGCCAAGGATTGAATTTGGTATTAACTCGGCAGAACAGGACTCACCGCAGAGGAGCTCAGGTGCTGGTAGCCAGATGCAGGTGAAGTGTTTGATATCCCTGTGACTTCAAAAACAGGAAGCAAGCCCAACAAGCCCTTGGAGAACCTTTAGAGATGCAGGATGTAGAGAGGTCCAGTCCCCATACAGCCAGGCAAGTAGCAGCAGGTCAACACAGCAAAGCAAGCAGCAAAGTGGCGGTCCCTCCTGGCAGCACAACAGCTCTTCGTCCTGGTAGAATGTCCTCAGTTGCCTAAATGTTCTGAGTATATGCTGTCAGTCAGAGGTCTAGTACTAATACCCATTTTAGCTGTTGAAGTAGAGAGACTTTAAAGAAAGGTCTTTGAGAGGCCCAAAACCCTGCCCTTTCCTGCTCTGGCTCCAGACTTACTACAGGGGGGTATGCAACTCTTTGTGTGGGGACAGGCACAGCCCTATTCAGGTGTAAGTGTCAGTTCTTCCCTTTCATGTGGCTTAGAAAGACCCATAAGCCCATTGATGGGCTATCAGGATGTGAGTGCCACACCTACGCTCCCTCTGTTTGTGACTATTAGAGGGAATGCACAAAGCCTAACTGTCACCCAAAACTGATGTGTGTTCCAGAAGCAGCCAGAAGGCTCCGAATGGTTAAAGTAAGAAAATGCCAACTTTCTAAAAGTTGTGAACAACAGGGGTTAGGTCCATAGACATGTGGTGGGGGCTAGACCCTATATTCAATCGCAATCAACACACAGTGACCACACAACAATTACTCAATACGTGTTTTCAAAGGGTAAGAAACCAATTTAGTGTCGCTTCCCTAGACAACAATACTTTGTGTCCATTATTTTATATCTTTTTCATATTTGCAAAAACTCAACAGAAAAGAAGACAATAAATTGAAATATTTACAAGGCTAAATAGACTCTATACAAACATTAAAGACAAAAATTATTTACACATTAGAAAACATTTCAACATCAAGCATTACAAAAAAATGATGATAATAATTATATCAGAAACAACAGTTATTATAATCAATTAATGAGAAAAGGTAAGTTTGGGGGAGAAAATAAGTGACTCAATGGCTTATAGACTCTTGAATACTGGACCAGCCGGTCCTAGTATCCTAAAAATGGCAAATTATTTTTCCCAAACAACACTGCAGACGCGTTTCAAGACCAGGCGCAAAGTCACTGGTCTTTCATCAGGGCTGTGGATTCTTTGTATCTGCAAGATGCAAATACATTGTTTTACTTGACCTAGCATGTAGATTCCTTATTTCCATACAATGGCTACAAACAGTTCTAGGCTACATACCAACTCTGTTTGAAGGAGGGCTTCGTGAATAGTCTAGTGGTGGTCCTGTTGCTAATTAATGTGGCCCGAACAGAGATGCCTAAAAAGATTTTTTAAGAATGTGTGTAGGTTGCAATTTTTATTTGTTCATTTCTATACTAACGATAACAGGTCAAACATGGAGGGGGGAGTACCTTAGTCATAAGGAACTGCCGAATTGCGGCGGTTTCAATTGTGCGGCGTATCCATCAAGGTTGGATCTACAACATGAGGGAAATATGTGTTACTAGCGAGGCAGCATACACCCAATATGTCACGGAAGATAGAATCTACCAATCGAGGAAGTTAGCCTACCTTCATTAGTTTTCTTATTTTCAAATGAAAGGAGTGCCACTATCACCGTCTTGTAGGAACAAAACGCGACCTTAGCGATATGTTCAATCGTGTAGCGGCACAAGTTAAGCGCTTAGTAAAGCAGTCTAAGAAATTACCTGCTACTCTGCCACTGCTCGATAATGCTGGGGCCTGGTTTCTCTCAGTAAAGATGGCCGCCGCTATTTCCTGTTTGTTTTATGCTCAAAATTAAGCAGAGCATTCTGAGACTTGTAGTCTCTGTTATTAAAACAGCTGAAAAATGCACCCTCAAGGCGCGCTAAAGAGCGTCCTGTTTATGGCACATAAGCCCACTAAAACTTTTGTTTAATAAAAGGCAAGTTAGTGCTTAACCCCATATTTGTTGGAACTGATATAGATATTAATGCAAGGTGTAACTCTAGCAGCCTGTGATTATATGATTATGTGATTATTACAACATTCAAAAGACATATCAAGGCCAAGGACCACATTTAGTCTCGGTTTCATGAAATAGATCACAAAAACCAAAGGACAAACCAGGGATGTCAAACCGATGCAAGTCAGGACAGATGAGTTCCTTAAATTTGGTTATATGTGCGCTATCTCAGACAGGTTGTTGAGGCCAGTCTGTGCGCTATTGAACTAAAATTCAGGTAGGCCTCTTTCTGTAACAGAATGCGCTCGACGTCATGGCATCTGGATTTAGAGTGTATGGTGTAAAGTACAGACCATTTAAACTCTTGTTCGTTGTGGCCTTTTTCGCAAAAATGCTTAACCATTGGAGCAGACATGACTTGTTTCTTGATACGTGAACGTGGCCTTGATATGTCTCTTGAATGTTGTAATAATCACATAATCATATAATCACAGGCTGCTAGAGTTACACCTTGCATTAATATCTATATCAGTTCCAACAAATATGGGGTTAAGCACTAACTTGCCTTTTATTAAACACAAGTTTTAGTGGGCTTATGTGCCATAAACAGGACGCTCTTTAGCGCGCCTTCCGGGTGCATTTTTCAGCTGTTTTAATAACAGGGACTACAAGTCCCAGAATGCTCTGCTTAATTTTGAGCATAAAACAAAGAGGAAATAGCGGCGGCCATCTTTACTGAGAGAAACCAAACCCAGCATTATCGAGCAGTGGCAGAGTAGCAAGTAATTTCTTAGACTGCTTTACTAAGCGCTTAACTTGTGCCGCTACACGATTGAACATATCGCTAAGGTCGCGTTTTGTTCCTACAGGACGGTGATAGTGGCACTCCTTTCATTTGAAAATAAGAAAACGAATGAAGGTAGGCTAACTTCCTCGATTGGTAGATTCTATCTACCGTGACATATTGGGTGTATGCTGCCTCGCTAGTAACACATATTTCCCTCATGTTGTAGATCCAACCTTGATGGTTACGCCGCACAATTGAACCCGCCGCAATTTGGCAGTTCCTTATGACTAAGGTACTCCCCCCTCCATGTTTGACCTGTTATCGTTAGTATAGATATGAACGGATAAAAATTACAACTTACACACATTCTTAAAAAATCTTTTTAGGCATCTCTTTTCGGCCACATTAATTAGCAACAGAACCACCACTAGACTCTTCACGAAGTCCTCCTTCAAACAGAATTGGTATGTAGCCTAGAACTGTTTGTAGCCATTGTATGGAAATAAGGAATCTACATGCTAGGTCAAATAAAACAATGTCTTTGCATCTTGCAGATACAAAGAATCCACAGCCCTGATGAAAGACCAGTGACTTTGCGCCTCGTCTTGAAACGCGTCTGCAGTGTTGTTTGGGAAAAATAATTTGCCATTTTTAGGATACTAGGACCGACTGGTCCAGTATTCAAGTGTTTATAAGCCATTGAGTCACTTATTTTCTCCCCCAAACTTACCTTTTCTCATTAATTGATTATAATAACTGTTGTTTGTGATATCATTATTATCATCATTTTTTTGTAATGCTTGATGTTGAAATGTTTTCTAATGTGTAAATAATTTTTGTCTTTAATGTTTGTATAGAGTCTATTTAGCCTTGTATATATTTTAATTTATTGTCTTCTTTTCTGTTATGAGTTTATGCAAATATGAAAAAGATATACAATAATGGACACAAAGTATTGTTGTCTAGGGAAGCGACAATAAATTGGTTTCTTACCCTTTGAAAACACTTATTGAGTAATTGTGGTGTGGGCACTGTGTGTTGATTGCAACTTTCTAAAAGTGGCATTTTCAGACCTGCAATTTAAAAACCAACTTCACGAAAAGATGTGTATTTAAATTGTGAGTCAAGAGACACCAAACTTGCTCTTTTCATTTTGTCCCAATTGGAAGTCACAATTGTAAAGTGTTACAAGGCAGCTCCAATGTTAACCAATGGAAGAAATAGAACTTGCATTAGTGAAATACAAAGGTACTAGTATTTCAATACCAGTACACATAAAACTGAAAAGTACATAACCTACCTTTTAGGTATACTGCACCCTGCCCATAAGTTGTCCAGGGCCTAATCTAGAGGTGACCGATGTGTAATTAAAAGGATGTTTTAGGCCTGACGAGTAGGTTAACTTGTCAGGCTAAGATGGAGATAAAATGCCATTACTATTTAGACACAGAGAACAAACACTTTAGCACTGGTCAGCAATGAAAAGGTGCACAAAGTCCTAAAGCCAACAAAAATGAAGTTCACCAGACGGTCAAAAGAGGAGGTCAGAAAACAAAAACGTCAGGGCAAACAACACCAAAAGATGCCAGGTCTAACATAATGTAACCCACTGTTGGAGAAAATTGAGGTGGGAAGACCTTCCGTGATTAATAAGAAATCTAAAAATGTAATGACACTTCTAGTACTAATATCAGCAACACATTTTATATTAGACCTTTTAGAGAAAGAAATTTACCAAATTGTCACACAATGAACACTGCCTTCACCTGTGAGTGGTCCCACAATATCCATGGGCACTTGAACTCAAGGTCCACTCTGGAGTTGACAGCATTACATAGAGGTTTTCTTGTTATTAACAAAGAGTCACCATTAGAACAATGCAGACATTCTCCTATAATTCTTTCCACTGAAATATCCATGCCAGGCCACCAGAAATCCATTCTCAATCTATATTTCATCTTACAAATGCAAAACTGTTCCTTGTGTGTCAGACCTGTATTTCATGTAATCTACCAGGGAGAATTAGTTTAATTCCACCAAAAACAAACATTCATCAATCTACACAAAGTCCTCACTGTCCAATATAAGGGATCTTAGCTACAACTACCATTACCTCGATGTTCCCATCTATTGCTCATCATGTTTCTCACCTTTCTGAAATCCTGATCCTTGTTTCAAGTTCCTCTCTGATGTTTTACTAAAACAAAACCCTCGATGACCACATCAGCATTCTCCAAAGATCATTCTTCTTCCTCAATATCAAGTGTGTTCTCCTGTAAGTTAATCACTCAATGCGTAATCCTACTAGACACAGCATCCAACACCCCTCTTTGTGAGCATTTTTTAATGGCTTGTGATCCATCTGTACCCTAAATAATGATCACCTTTTGAACTCGACAAGAGCAATGTTTTGCCAACACCTCCATTTCTATGAAAAAATCATTTGCCTCCAAACAATGCAACATTTTTAATGTAAATGCTATAGTTTCTTCCTCTGACTCACCTTCTTGTATCAAGACTGCACACAGCCATCTAGGTGCTCAAAGTTCGGACCATTTGGTGTGAGGATTCAAACTAAGCAAACTAAATAGGGGAAATATAGGCCCAGATGTAGGTAAAATAGATTTACCGATTTTAAATTACCGAATCATACCGATTCGGTAATTAAAAATCGGTAAATCTAAGGGGTTGAGATGTAGGAACATCCAGATGTTCCTGCTACCGAATCGGTAAAAATCTGTATTTACCGATTCGGTAAATACCGACCGGTAATGGCCCATTCATTCCTATGGGCTTTGAAGCCCATAGGAATGAATGGGGCATTACCGGTCGGTATTTACCGAATCGGTAAATACAGATTTTGACAAGGGTGCAGGGGGTGTCACTTTGACACCCTCTAGCACCCCCAAAAAAGATTCGGGGGCCATGTGGCAGGCATACCTGCCCTAAGGGCAGGTCTGCCTGTCATATGGCACAGGTGTGCATGCACACATGTGCATGCACACCGGAATCGGTTTTTTACCATGAAGTTGGATTTCATGGTAAAATACCGATTCTGTAAGGCTTGTGGGACTCAGAAGAGTCCCACCTACATATCAAAAATACCGAATAGGTATAAATACCGATTCGGTATTTTACAGATTCGGTAAATTTACCGATCGGTAAATTTACCGAATCTGTAAAATAATGTGTCCCTACATACCGATTACTGAATACCGGTCGGAAACGGCCGAAAATACCGATTTTCGGCCGTTACCGACCGACCTACATCGGGCCCATAGTCCCTGGTGGAAAGATAGTCCAGATGCAGGCGGCGAACCTTGGTATAAGGTAAGGGTGGAGGTGACAGCAATGAAAGATCAATAAAAGAAAAGGAAAACTAGCCAGTCAGGAGGGCGGAGGCAAGTACTTCTTGGAGCTAATCAGTTTGCCACCATATTGCTGATTAACTAAACATCAGGCATAATGGCTGCTTGGCAAGTGTGGCAGTTGTTAGAAAATATGTCCCCGAGTAAATAGGCCACAACACAAGAGAAAATAACTAATAGCTCCCATCAGAGCCAAAGGGTGACAAGGAGAGCTCAAATGATTGAAAATGCAAAAGAAAAGCGGGGTGGTAGAGATCTCTATTGATGATCCTATAGATGATTCTATTGATTGTAGCCCATTGACAAAGAGTAACTCAAAATAGGGAATGAGGAAGCAAATGCAAAGTAGGCCCCTGCCGAGTGAAGGTGGTGGTCAGAAACAAAATGTCTTTAGTGGATAAACATTTTTAAAAGTTTTTTGAATCTCAGCCCATATCCCTATTTGAGGAGAGGTTTGCAGGGACTGGGATCTCTGGAAGTAATAGTATTGTGTAATTTGAACAGAACTACTGTATGCCTCTCTCTAATTTTTCTGACCTTGTAGACAATAGGACGATCCTGCCTGACCCCAGACTGTCCTCCTCAGCTCGGTTATTCAGCATAACCAATAATAGGCTGATACAAGAAGAGGATATAAGGAACACGGAGAGAAATGGAAAGAGCAATGGAACCCCCATAGTTGAAGGGGCATAACGGTTCTGAAATGGTGAGCTTAGAGAGCAAAGTATGGAGATAGATAAGGATGAATTGGGTGGACCCACACAGCTGTTGTCCATGAATGTAGAGGTGGCATAATCATCAGCCTCATCTATGGTGGAAGTAATGTTCATTATGTAAAAAACATTGCAAGGAATTTTTCAGGTAACTGTACTAAATAATTATATCTGAAAATTTCAGAAAATGCAGTTGCAGGTCATCACGACAGAGCTAATTAAGGAATGTTTTCTCAATTTAGTTAGCCAGAAAAAGAAGGCAATATAGCCACTCCCTTGTAAAGCAAGGGTCTGCAGAAGGTTGGGGTGTTGCAGGGGGAGAGAGTACAAAATCTCAAAAATACCCAATGTTGATATAAAAACAAATAGGGTAAGCCCAAAATGCGAAGGCAATATATGCCACATACAAGAAGAATAAATGTGACCTGAAGAAGAGCATGAGAAAAGATGCAAAGGGAAAAGAGTGGGTAAGGGGCAGAGGAAGGGGAAACATCCCCTAAAAGAAGCCCAGAAAATAAAGACTGAAAATTGCCAAAATGGAACAAATAATAATAATCAGCAAGGGGATAAAAGTTCTACTAAGTAAGAAGAAAGGTGTAGGCACAGGGAAGGTTGTTATTTCCTTCTAATGGAAACAGATCAGGAAAGTATGAAAAAGGGACTATAAGAGTAGGGAATGATGGGGTAGATAAGGCAACATGGGTAGGTTGTGAAAGGGAGGATCAAGGTTGGAAGAGTGAGATAAGTGAGGAAATAGATATACAGCCATCAACATCAGAGGAAGGATTGGTAGGAAACCAGATATGGGTATACCTAGGGCCCGCAAAAAGAGCAAAGGGAGGTAAAAGGATGCGGAAGTTAATGCCCTTAAACTGCTCACTGTTATTGTTCTGCATATCTAAATGTCCAAGTCAGATAACATTGACCTTAAGGGATACAAGGCAAGTAGGTTTTATGAAAAGTAAAGTAGGAATCAACTTGGTGCCTGTAAATGAAATAGTAGAACAGGGTCACTAGAACAACCCTTTTTTGATGCACCATGCAGGTTTAAGGAACAACAAAGTTAGACCTGTACAACAAGGGGAAGGTACAGGAAAGAAGGTGGTTGCACAGCACATGGATTTTACCTTGGAATGTGTTGGGTTTAAACACAATTATGCGTTTAGCAGTGGTTAAAGAAATTACAGAATTGTATGTTAGAATATGCTTACAGGAAACATGGCTGTGCGACAAACCTCCTGTTGCTGATGGGTTTTTGCAGGTTAAACGATAAAGCGAAATAGGGGTCTTGGAACAGCCTACAGGGGTGGGGCGAATAACTCTTAAATCATCAAAGACTACCTAAAAATTACACAACTAAAGGCAAAAAGTAATTGGCCTGTGATCTGCCGAGTGGAGGTGCATAATAAGGGTAAGGGTTATTATGGCCTTATCAGAATTAGTGTATATATTTATGCAGTGAGCATGGAGGATTTTGTATCAGAGTTAGGCATATTCAAGGAGGATCTTGAATGTCTTTGCACTAATTAATGTAAGAATATGATCCTATTGCTTGGAGACTTCAATCATAAATTGGATCCAACAAATATGTTGGCCCCTGGTCAAATATATCCTACAATCATATATTTTTAGGTTTGCAAGATTCCCAGAATGCAAATCTACAGTGTGTAAGGGTGCTCTGGTTAAACATCTGGGCCAAATTGGAAAATTTAGTATAAATTGCCGTATTAGTCTAGATAGTCGTGCAAAGCAGACCTTTATAAATGGTAAGCAATCATGTACAATTGATTATATCTTTGTACATGCATGTTTTTTGACAAAATTATAAGCTTTAAGGTAATGCAACTGGATGGAAGTAACCATTATCCCCTGGAAATAACTTCAGTGGGACCAGCACAAAAGAAAACGTAAGCCCCTTACAGGTAGAATACCCAAAAAGATTAACCAGCAGGATCTCAGGACATCATTTGCAGGGGCTGGCCAACCTACAACAGAACTATGAGGTGATGCAGTAGGATGACAGACCTAGGATCGTCATAGCATGGTATAGTGATATATTTACCCAGGCAGTAGAAAATCTAAAGGTGAAAATAGCCTCCATTAGGGACAAGCAGGGAAGGGTCAGAGTAGGTATATGAAAAGGGAAACTATGGTTTGATAGGGAATGTAGAAACCTAAAAAGCCAGATAAAAAATGGGAGAAGAACTTGAAAATAAAATATGATCATGCAATATGTTATGGAGAGGTGCTGTGCATACATGCAGAAAGCAATAGAAATGAAAAATACAGGAAAGTACTGGCCGCTGGTGCAGAAAGGTATAGGAAAGGAATGTGGGTTATTGATGTGCGTTGTAGAAGTAGAAGTATGGGTAAAGCACCTAAAAGATATGTACAGTGTCGGATGCGTAGAGAAGGTAAAAGAAAGGGAGGAATGGCCTGTTATTGTGGGGGAAAATTAGACCTATTTCTACTTCTAGATTGTTCAAAGATACCATAGAGACATTAAAACTAACGGGGAAGCAGGGACAGATAATCTGTCAGCTGTTATAAATAAAACCAAGATAGATTGATGGGTGAAATTCTTCTACTTTGTTTTCCCAAAAATATTAGCAACTTACCAGTACCAAGAAATCAGGGAGGGTGCAAAATAAGGCCAATGTAGAAAAAGAGGATGTTAAATACCCCAATAACAGTAGATTCATCAACCTCCTTGATATGGGTGAGAAACAGGGGCGCAACTAGGTCTTCATTTCGGGGGGGGCTAACATGGCAAAAGAAGGGGCGTGGCTAATGTTAATCAATGGGGCGGAGCTCAAATGGTAGATAATCAGGATCGGTTAATGCTCCCTCACACCTTAAAACCCATACCCACCCTGAACCCTAAATTTACCCCCGGCACCCCAAAACCCATACCCATCCTGATCCCTAAAATTATCCCCCCCTGGCACCCCAAAACCCATACTCACCCCACACCCTAAAATTACCCCGTGGCACCCCAAAACCCATTACCACCCTGAACCCTAAAATCACCCCCCTGGAGCCCCAAAGCCCATACCCGCCCTGAACCCTTAAATTACCCCTGGCACCCCAAAACCCATACCCACCCTGAACCCTAAAATGACCCTTGGCACCCCAAAACCCATACCCGCAGTGATCCCTAAAATTACACCCTTGCCCCCCAAAACCCATACTCACCCTGAATCTTAAAATTACCCCTGACACACCAAAACACATACCCACGCTGAACCCTAACATTAACCCCCTCACACCCTAAAACCCATACCCACCCTGAACCCTAAAATTACCCCTGGCACCCCAAAACCCATACCGATCCCTAAAATTATCCACCCGGCACCCCAAGACCCATACCCACCCCACACCCTAAAATTACCCCCTGGCACCCCAAAACCCATTACCACCTTGAACCCTAAAATCACCCCCCTGGCACCCCAAAACCCATACCCACCCTGAACCCTAAAATGACCCCTGGCACCCCAAAACCCATACCCGCAGTGATCCCTAAAATTACACCCTTGCCCCCCAAAACCCATACTCACCCTGAATCTTAAAATTACCCCTGACACACCAAAATACATACCCACGCTGAACCCTAACATTAACCCCCTCACACCCTAAAACCCATACCCACCCTGAACCCTAAAATTACCCCTGGCACCCCAAAACCCATACCGATCCCTAAAATTATCCACCCGGCACCCCAAGACCCATACCCACCCCACACCCTAAAATTACCCCCTGGCACCCCAAAACCCATTACCACCCTGAACCCTAAAATCACCCCCCTGGCACCCCAAAACCCATACCCACCCTGAACCCTAAAATGACCCCTGGCACCCCAAAACCCATACCCGCAGTGATCCCTAAAATTACACCTTTGCCCCCCAAAACCCATACTCACCCTGAATCTTAAAATTACCCCTGACACACCAAAACACATACCCACGCTGAACTCTAACATTAACCCCCTCACACCCTAAAACCCATACCCGCCCTGAACCCTAAAATTACCCCTGGCACCCCAAAACCCATACCGATCCCTAAAATTATCCCCCCGCACCCCAAGACCCATACCCACCCCACACCCTAAAATTACCCCCTGGCACCCCAAAACCCATTACCACCCTGAACCTAAGCATGAGCGCAAAATCCGCTCCGATCGCGGATTTTGCGAATTTTCGGTAAATTCGCGATCCGCGAACTCTCGCGAATTTGCCGAAAATTCGCAATCCGCGAGCGGCGGATTCCGGGGGCAAAAGTTCAACCATTCCTGCTGTTGTAACTAATTTACGATGGCGCCGGCAAGCTGCCAGCGCCATCCTAAGATACTTACTAAATTAGCTTCAACAGGAAGCTCTAATAGATAAGATAAAGCAGGTCATCGAGCGCCTGCTTTATTTAATCTATTAGAGCTTCCTGTTGAAGCTAATTTTGTAACTATTTTATGATGGCGCTGGCAGCTTGCCGGCGCCATCGTAAATTAGTTACAACAGACCAGGAATAGAATAATACCGTTTTGGAGGCTTGGCAGGTGTGCCTTCTTCCCAAATATACCGTCGAAAATCAGCTGTGACGCTGGACAAAGGCCTTTGCATCTTTGACCTTCACGAGCGCAATCCCCGTGCTGTTATGTGACCAGGAGCTTCTGTCTCTACATCTGCTGCTCTGATCAGTCTCTGACCTTTTATACACACAAGAGCCATGTGCACTCGCTTGGAAGCGCCGTCCGTTTGGCCCCGCCCACACACTCGCGGTGTGCACCGTCTTCCCGCCATTTACCCACTATGATGGGCAGATCACTCAAGGGACCCCTGCGCCCTTCGGCGCGATTGCATAGTAACACACACCTGGTCGCTGTAGACAACTCTCTGGCACTTTAAGCAGCTGTACTGTAGTAAAAGCACTATACATTTACCCAACGAGGTAGCACTTACTGATTATCCAGTAGAAAGTACTCCAGTTGAGTAGAGGTATGGCACAAAACGGTGGCTTCTTCTTGAATAAATATGAAGGGCAGGGTTCATTCTGGCACGATGGTCCTGGCACAAAAATTAAACGTCAACAGGAAGCACTTACAGATATCAATACAGCACGTGCCCTAGTTGAAGCTTACATTCAGTGACTCATTCATCAGCCCAAAAACAATCGTGAGCGTTGTGGAGGCTGGGCAGGTGTGCCTTCTTCCCAAATATACCGTCGAAAAGCAGCTGTGACGCTGGACAAAGGCCTTTGCATCTTTGACCTTCACGAGCGCAATCCCCGTGCTGTTATGTGACCCCAGGAGCTTCTGTCTCTACATCTACTGCTCTGATCAGTCTCTGACCTGTTATATACACAAGAGGCATGTGCACTTGCATGGAAGCCCCGTCCGTTTGGCCCCGCCCACACACTCGAGGTGTGCACCGTCTTCCCGCCATTTACCCACTATGATGGGCAGATCACTCAAGGGACCCCTGCGCCCTTCGGCGCGATTGCATAGTAACACACACCTGGTCGCTGTAGACAACTCTCTGGCACTTTAAGCAGCTGTACTGTAGTCAAAGCACTATACATTTACCCAACGAGGTAGCACTTACTGATTATCCAGTAGAAAGTACTCCAGTTGAGTAGAGGTATGGCACAAAACGGTGGCGTCTTCTTGAATAAATACGAAGGGCAGGGTTCAATCTGGCACGATGGTCCTGGCATGGAAGCCCCGCCCCCAAATCCGCCGATCCGCTAAATCCGCGGATTTTGCGGATCCACGATCCGTGAATACGCAAATTCGTGAATCGTGGATCCGCAAAATCCGCCCATGCTTACCTGAACCCTAAAATCACCCCCCTGGAGCCCCAAAACCCATACCCGCCCTGAACCCTTAAATTACCCCTGGCACCCCAAAACCCATACCCACCCTGAACCCTAAAATGACCCCTGGCACCCCAAAACCCATACCCACCCTGAACCCTAAATTTACCCCTGGCACCCCAAAACCCATACCCACCCTAAACCCAAAAATTACCCCTGGCACCCCAAAACCCATACCGCAGTGATCCCTAAAGTTACACCCTTGCCCCCCAAAACCCATACTCACCCTGAATCTTAAAATTACCCCTGGCACACCAAAACACATACCCACACTGGACCCTAAAATTAACCCCCTCACACCCTAAAACCCATACCCGCCCTGAACCCTAAAATTACCCCTGGCACCCCAAAACCCATACCCATCCTGATCCTTAAAATTATCCTCCCTCCCCCCGCGGCACCCCAAAACCCATACCCACCCCACACCCTAAAATTAACCCCTGGCACCCCAATTTGTAACCCACCATGAACCATAAAATTACTCACTGGCTCCCTAAAACCCACACCCACTCTGAACTCTAAAGTTACCCACTAGCACCCCCCAAAAAAAAATGAACACTACAAACTTACATTACAGTTGCATATTTGGAGGGGACTGTGCTCTTTGACGTTTCTATGCATGTAAGTCAAGAACAACATTCACAGTAACCTAGATATGCAGGCAGTAGGTAATGCTGTGCTGAAAAATGCTTTAAAGTTACTGGAACTTACATAAAAAACTGCTGCCTGCTCCTCTGATACTATACTGTGGAGTCGGGCTGATCAGCAGCACTGCGTCCTGGCATCCAGCCCCTCGAAGGTCTCAGAGTAGATAGGTCTCCTGGATTCTCCTTGCCTGGGTCCCCTCTGCTTCTTCGCTGCTGTCCTTGGATGCGAAAATAGAAAGATCCATGGCCCTGTTCACCATTTATCTGGTGAGCAGTGCGGTGGATGTGAATTCCATCCAAGTGCACAGACAGCAGGGTGAAAGGGATGGCAGTGCAGGTAATGCTTTTCCTTTGAAAATTAATTTCTGCAGGTGTCTTAGCCCAGGGTTTGCTGTCTGTGCACTTGTATGGAATACACATCTATACAAGTGCACAGACAGCACACCCTGGGCTATGACGCCAGCAGAAATTCCCATACAAAAGAAAAGCGTCACCTGCACTGGCCATGCCTTCCCCCCTGCTGTGCACTTCACACCCCATACTTATAACCCATCAAGTGCTTAGGTGAAATCCCTGCCTTCAGGTAAGGATTTCACCTCGGCGGCGCCACTCTAAAGGAAATCAAGAGCCCGGTGAGCCCAATGGGTGTTGCGCGCCTGGTGAGAAATATGTAATTTCGGGAAGTGTTAGAAATTGGGTCTCTAGTTGGCAGAGTTATGCACCCTGCCCAAGTAGGGACCACAATCCTAATCAGAATAAGGTAGATAGATACACACTAAAAGATAACCTGTGCACACCCTCTGGAAGCTATGCACAGAGCAGTTTGGCTTATCTAAAGAGGCAATACACTGGCCCAAGAGGAAATTGGATGCCTTCAGTACGACGATGATATTGTGCTACCAAGCCAAACCCCAATTGGATTACAGCGCAGAAAGAGTGCATTGGGAAAATAAATGGATAAGCAAGGATTGGAACTAAATTTGGCTAAGAGAAAGGTAGTTCGGTTAGTGGATTACCCTTGGTACTTCGATGGAAAAAAAGTCAGGGTTGCAGCCACATTTAAATACCTTGGATTTCAAGTCAAACAAAAATCGAGTTATAAACAGCAGCTAGCAGCTATGTTACTAAAACAGAAATGAAGCTGTTCCTCATATGGCCATCTACTTTCCGTTATGTATGTTCAGTTTATGCCTTGGGTGACCTATGGAACCGAAACAATGAGGGGTCGTGAAGTATCAATCTTAAACAAATCCCAAACAAAAGTTTACAAATCCAACTTTCATATACCGAAATCAGCATTTCCGGCAGAAGTTCATCTTTGTTTGGCTTGTCCAACTAAATGTTCCGGAGCAAAGGTGCATTCATTAAACTATGCGGGAGGCTACACACATCCAAAAGTGGTTCTATCGACAACTTTGGAAAGAAATCGAGATGCAAAAACATAACAACATAAAAGGCTTCAGGTACTTCTGTCTAAACCATTTTATTGAGGATCTTTGCCTGCAAGACATTTGGAATGCCAGCATTTTGAAAGAGGCCTTTAATGAAGTAATTAAGTTAACCATTAAACACCTGTCCTATACTATAGGTGTGAATACACTATTTCGAAGACGTCATGCTGGAACAGTGATTATTCATATATTAACTGGAAACCTCGGGAATATTTTTTAGTTCACTTCTCAATGGCCCTAAAACAACAGTTCATGAAATTTCTCTTCGCCCTGTCTTATCCCTTCCTTTAAAAACTAGAATCAAAACCAAGATTGTCAATTTGTAACTACAAACTAAACATCTTTAACACATATTCTCTGCATATGCCCAACGTTTATGAATGAAAGGAAAAAGTTACTGAAATAAGCATGTTAAAAAATGGACATTCAAACCTACAGAGAAGGGCTAACCACTTAGCTAGACGGGCCCTCAATCCCCCTATTCTGGCGGGGATAACATTTTTACATATGAATTTAAAAGAATTAGGACAAATCTCTTTGGAACCCTAAACAGGATTTTAAGCATTTCAGGAAAATGGAATAAGTTGGAACAATGTGACAGTCCGTATAAAGCAGAAACACTTTTTTCAAGGTCAAAGCACTTGATGGATATTTTGATCAAAAGAGAGCCACTGTTTTATAATGTTGATAGCAGGTTCATAATTATGTTTTATTTCAAGGTTAAAGCTCTTTTTTGACGAAAGAATGGACTTCGTCTTTAATAATGGTCCAATAATGATCCATGGTTTTATATTTTTACAGCAAGTTTGTTAATGGATTTTATTGTGATATTTTATGTGTGTAAGTATATTGTCTTCGTGTAATGGTTTTAAAAGACTGAAGACTTGAATAAACTAACTAACTAAAAAAGCAATGTGTAAAGTATTTGTGCAACACACACACACAGTAATGCAATGAAAACACCACAGGAATACTCCACACAGGTTCTGAAAAATAAAGTATCATTGTATGAATAAAAAAGACCAAAAGGACTGAAATCCATTAGGTACAACCAGAGTTATGAATTTTCTAAAGAATAAAGGAAAAATATGGTTAGAAGTCAATAGCGTTGAAAGGTTACTTGAGAATACGCTAGACATGGGTACATCCAATGTTCAGACCAACAACAATGAAGAACAGGCTGGCTAAAGGACTCAAACAGGTCCTGTTGAAAAAATACCTTGGATGAAGCAAAGTGTTGACATCGAAAGCACGATGCGTCGGTTCTGATTCATGCTATCAGGTCAATGCTTCGAAGTCGAGCCTTGCAGTCGGGTTCTGCATCAGTGTTGTACCTCACAGTCGGCGCTTTGGATTAGTGATGTGTCATCATCGAACCTCACAGTCAGGTCCTGCATCATCGAGCCAGCAGGGATATCTTCGGATTGGCACTATGCCGGCGTTGAAGGGCACTGCATCAGTTCCGTTGCAAGGGTGACAATGTGTTGGAGCAAAACAGTTGCCGCACCCACTGCTGATGCCCTGGACTGGAGTGGCACCTCAGGCAGGGGAGGAGTCACAGATGGCAGAATCCAGCAGCAAAGTTGTGAGAAGTATTTGATGGCCCTGAGACTTCAGAAATAGGAAGCAAGTCAGCATGCAGTTGGATTTATTCTGTGTTCATGTGAGATGGATCCAGTCCTTGTTTTTAGCAGGGCAGAGATCATCAGGGGGCAGGTCAGCTCAGCACAGCAACAAAGCAGTTCCTTAAGAACAGTCAGTCATGCAGAGTGGCAGTCCTTGTAGCACAGAAGTCCTACTCCTGGTAGAGTTCTTCACATGTCCGGCGGTGTACTGTCTTGGTAGGGTCATAGCCCTTGTACTTATAACAAAATGTGCCTTTGAAGTGGAGGTGACTTCAAAGCAGGCCTTTGAAATTTTCACCCCAGTCCTGTCTGCCAGGCTATCTGTGAGGGGTAATCAGCCCTTTGTGTGGGAAACAGGACACTGCCTCTTCAGGTGTACCAGCACCCCCTCCCTCTTCATGCCCTGGAGGAGCTATCAGAATGTCAGAATGCAGATGAATGCAGATGAGTTCTTTGTCACACCCACCCTTCCTATGTTTGTGCCTATCTAGAGGGAATGCACAAAGTGTAGCTGTAAACCCCCCTCCCCCCAAGCATGCAGTGAAAACATGCTGCATGAAGTACAGAGCAGTAAGAACAGAGATATGTCTACTTTCTAAAAGTGACATTTCTAAAACAGTAGTGTTAAACCCAACTTTACCAATAAAGAGCATTTATCATTATCATTACAATGATATAAAACATGATAATTCTGCTACTTTCTGATCAGGATTTACAGCTCAAAAGTGCCTTCAGGAATTTCCAATGGTAGCCTATGAGAGGAGTAAGCCTCACAGTAGTGAAAACTAATTTAGCATATTGTCACTACCAGGACATGTAAAGCTTAAAAGTACATGTCCTACCTTTTAGTTACATGGCAACCTGCCCTTACTGCTACTTAAGGCCTACCTTAGGGGTGACTTATGTGATAGAAAGGGGAGTTTAAGGCTTGGAAAATGGTTTTAAATGGCAAGTCAAAGCGGCAGTAAGCTGCACACACAGGCGTTGCAATGCAATGACTAAGGCCAACAAAATGATACAACAAAAAGTGGAGGTAAGCAGGCAGGAAGTGGGAAAGACCACCCTAATGTTGACAGGTCTAAAAGGAAGGCTCAAAGAATGGTTATAACAGCTTAATATAGATCCAATAGAGTGAGGAGGTTTCAGGAGGGCCTTTAAACCATAGATCACTGTTTTAGCCTATGGGCTCTCACACTGGTTTTGTGGAGCAAAGGGGATCGCTTTTCTGCCGCGTTGTTGATTTCCAGGCAGCATTAGATTCAGTGGAGCAACATTGCCTATGGGAAACTTTAACAAAATGTAGTATCCATAGGAGAATTTTGGCTATTTTAAAGGAACTTCATTATCAGAACTGGACGCAGGAAATAATGGATACTAAAGGATAGCTGTCACAGAAAATACCAACAATAAACCGGTTGCCCCAGGGCTGTTTCTTGGCCCCTCTGTTTTCTCGCTGTTTATAGCAGATCTACCATCAGTACTCACTGCAGCTGAAGGGTTAAGCCCCAAAATGAATGGCACACATTTGGCTTACTTACTATATGTGGACAATCTTGTCGTTATGTACATGACTGAAATAGGCCTGCAGAAGAAACTGGATATTTTTAAGTGAGCATTGTTATGAGAAACAAATATTGGTGAGCATGTACAAAACAAAAGCAATGGGGTTTGGGAAAAAAGCAGTCAAATACAAATGACACTAGATACCAGTACATTAGAGATAGTAGACACATGCAAAAACCTAGAGGTATAGCTTGAGAAGGACCTATTGTGAAAAGAGCACATTGAAGCATTAAAAACAAAAGCAATGGCCTTCAGTAAGTGGTCTCAAAAAATGTAACAACGATTACAGAGGTATGTATTTAAGACTTGTGCTAAATGCATATGCAGCTATGGTTTGCCCACAATTCAACTATGGAATCAAGTTGTTATATTTAAGTGGAAAATTATATTGGGAGCACGAACAGGCCAAATGTTTAAAAAGCCTGTTGTTATTACCCAAGGCACTAATGATTCAGGCTATAAGGATGGAAATGGGTTAACTCTCTTGGAGTTACTTGGCAGATGCTGAGGTGGTGAAATTCTGGTTTCACCTAACAACAGGTGATGGACAAAAGGCATCAACACTATGCCTGGGCAGAAATATTCTTCCACTTGTGGAGGTGGTGCAATTCTCTTTCCATTGATGTGCAAGAGCCTTGTTTTGGCCCGTGCTGGCGAGTGCAAAGAGATTTGCCAGTCGCTAGCGAGTGTGAGTGAGATTTGCTGTCCATTAGCATGGCTTCCAGTCCCCACGGCATATTCAGCACCATTTTTGAGACACTTCCGAGCAAAAGTAGCCATGGCGAACTCATCAGTAACCCTGGGCGTGTAACTCTACTCCGCCAGCGGAGTTTGCGGAGATTTGCCTACTCCACGCTCCGTGGCGAACGGGGAGCTAGGCAAAACTCCACCTCCCTGTCAGAGCAGAGTTAGCCGCTCCATCCCCGCTTCCAAATACTTTAAAAATAATAAAAGGAAGTCACTTACCTGTGTTTCTGCCGCCTCCCCTGCCTGGCTACTCTCCTTCCTGCTCCTCTTGCATCCATTTTCATAAAAAAGACACTACGTTGAACATCTTGCGAATGTGCATGCGCATGCACAAGACGTACAACGTAGTGTTTCTTTCAATGAAGAAGGACACAAGGCAGTGAGGAGCAGCAAGGAGAGTGGCCAGGCAGGGGAGGCGGCAGAAACACAGGTAAGTGCCTTCTTTTCATTGTTTTTAAAGCATTTGAGAGGGGGGGGCGGGGAGAGAGCAGAGCAGAGCTTTGCGTAGCTACACAGAGGTTTTTTCAAACTCCATGGAGCTACGCGTAGAGGCACTACACCAGCTCCACCCACCCTTACTCATCAGCAGATTCTCTGCTCAATAAGCAGCTAAATCTAATCAAACATTGAGTTTGTATTTTACTCTACAGGTTGTTTTTCAGTGCAAGAAGCATTTTTTTATTTTGCTTTTTTTCAATAAGAAGGAAGGGCCCCAGATTCTCAATCTTCCTATTCCGGTCCAGCAGCCTCTGCCCAGTGCTTTATCAATCTGTTGGTCACTTTTCATTTGGATTTCTAGGTGGAAGGATCACTTTCTTTGTCCGCTGCATTTATAGCATTGAATTTAAAGACATTGGGCCTGATTACGAGTTTGGCGGTATGGAAGCAGGGCGGCACACCATTGCCTTTCTCTTGCACCACCACACTTAACCACCAGCCGCCTGCCAGATTACAAGTTTTCTCCTTGTCTGGTGGGTGGTCCTTTGGCGTTCCCACAGTGGTGCCTTTGAAAAAGGCGCTGCAATGCGAACAACAAAGTCCTTTCCTGCACGGCATGGACAGTTTAGTCCATGCCATGCAGAAAAGGGGTTGCAGCATGCACACAGGGGGTGCACCATGTGACCCCTGCATTCACCCAAGGGTGCAGAGGCAACAGGGCCCCCGGGTGGTGAGGAAAACTCATAATATGCTTGGCAACATTGCAGCAGCACCTCCAGCATTTTGCATGCCTCTGACCTCTGTGCCATTGTCACCGAACACAGTTTTCTCGCTGTTGAGGCAGCCCCCTGGACGTCCACCCACTGTACTTGTAATATGACAGTTGGACCACCGGTGTGACAGTCCTCGACTGCCACCACTCTTCCACTACAGGTTCAGTGGTCTGATGGACTGCCAAACTCATAATCAGGCTCTTTGTTTTCGTGATATCACAAGTAAGTTAAAAATCCTGTGTATAAGGGTGTTTTATGTTTGATAGAGGACATGCACCAGTATTTATATATACTTTTATTTGAATTTTTTATTGTGTCGTAGTGAGTGGCCTGCAATTTCAGTAGGGGCCTAATTACTATTTTGCAAAATATTTTTTATCTTTTGCAAGGGAAGAGGGTTGCATAGTTCATTGCATGTTCTTCATGTTTGTTAACTTTGCCCTTTTCATTTTTTTACTGTGTGTCCTAGTCTGCCCACAGGCCATCTTGCCTGCAGGTACAGTATTATTCATGGGTATATGAAACTACTGTTTGTTTCTGTAGCATATGTTGTTTTAAAGCATAATTTATGGTAAGGATAACATTGAGTTAAATTAAACATTTGTGGGATTTATTATTGTATTTCACATTTTGTTTTTCTGCCAAAATTGGATTTTGGTGGTGTAATATTTGATGCCTTGGGAGGATGCATGTTGTTTTATAGCTCAATGAATATTTGTTGTTGCATTGCTAATTAATGGTAGTGTTATCTTGAGTGTTACCATGCGTCCTTTGTCTGACCAGTAAATGTGTGTACTTTCATAGGCCACCATTTGTCTTTGCTCTCCATGTCACGTGGCCAGGGGCCATTTTGTGTAATCAGTGTCCATAGGCCTGCATGTGTTATTTGTTGTGCATGCCTCCTTGCCTGTTGTTTGACCATGTGGCAGGCAATAATTTTGTGTACCCAGCCAGTGTGATTTTGCCGTAGACCTGCATGTGTTCTTTGTTAGGGCCATACCTCCTAGCTTGTTGTTGTTGTTTGACCATTTAGCCAGTGGCCATTTTGTGTAGCCAGCCATTGGGCCTTTGCCAAAGGCCCACATCGGTTTTTTGTTGTGCCCAAGCCTCCTAGCTTGCTGTTGTTGTTTGACCATGTAACCATTGGCCATTTTGTGTAACTAGCCAGTGTGCTTTTGCCATAAGCCTGTATGTTTTCTTTGTTGTGGCCAATCTTCCTTGCTTGCTGTTGTTGTTTGACCATGTGGCTGGCAACCATTTTGAGAAGCCAGCCAGTGTACTTTTGCCATAGTCCTGCATGTGTTCTTTGTTGGGGCCATGCCTCCTTGCTTGCTATTGCTGTTTGACATTGTAGCCGGTGGCTACTTTGTGAAGCCAATCAGGGTGCTTTTGCCATATGCCTGCACGTGTTCTTTGTTGTAGCCAATCCTCCTTTCTTGTTGTTGTTTACCCATGTGGCCAGTGGCCATTTTCTGTAGCCAGCTTGATTGCTTTTGCCATATGGCTGAATAAATTATTTGCTTTGGCCAAGCCCCCTTGCATGCTGTTGTTGTTTGAACATGCAGCCAGCATTTTGGCCTGCATGTGTCCTTTGTTGGGGACATGCCTCCATGCTTGTTGCTGTTGTTTGACCATGTGGCCGGTGTTGATTTTGTGTAGTCAGCCAGTGTAGTTTTGCCATAGACCTGCATGTGTTCTTTGTTGTGGCCAGGCCTCCTTGCTTGCTGTTGTTATTTGACAATGTGGACAGCGACTATGTTATGTAGCCAGTCTTTGTGCTTTGCCATAGGCATGCATGTGTTCTTTGTTGGGGCCATGCTTCCTTACTTGCAGTTGTTGTTTGACCATTTTGCCAATGGCCATTTCGTGTAGTCAGCTATAGTGGTTAGGCCTGTATGTCTTCTTTGTTGGGCCATGCCTCTTTTCTTGCTATTTTTGTTTGACCATGTGGCCAGCACCCATTTTGTATAGCCAGCCAGTGTGCTTTTACCATAGGCCTGCTTGCGTTCTTTGTTGTGGCCGAGCCTCCCTGCTTGCTGTCGTTCTTTGACCTTATGGCCAGTGGTCATTTTGTGTTGCCATCCAGTGTGCTTTTGCCATAGACCTGCATGTGTTCTTTGTTGTGGCCATGCAGATTTTCCTTTAAGGTCTCGATTCCATTTCATGCTAAATTCATAAATGCAAATATAAAACGGCCAAAATCTTTAAAATGTCTTTTCAATTTAGTCGGGCAGATTTGACTTGAGATATTCTTGGTTGTGTGAGGTGAGGGTTTCAGAAACTAAATCCATGTATGTGTATCGTTGTAGCATGGCCAAGTATTTCTCCTTCTGTCTAGTGTTTAAAGTCCTTCGAAGCAGACATATTTGGGCCAGTCAGTTTAAATTTGCCAGCGTCTTAAATCAGGTAGATTATATGTTGCTAGAGCCTTTTTTGATGGCACATTCTGTTCTATGTCCTTGTCTGATGTTTTCTATAATTCCTGGTGAATTAAGGATTTTAAAGTGGGCAGATCGGCCATTGCATTCACAAGATTCTAATTGATGTTAGAGTTTTTAGCCTCAGCTCCAGCCTGATGACGTATTGTGGAGTGGCTGTGCGAAGATGCTGAAGATTACATCCCCACTGCATGTAAGTTTTATCGAGACTGGTCATGATCATTCTATTTAACTCAGGTGATGCATAAAATAATTAAGGGATACGTTTCATGTTGAGGCCTTTCAATGAAAATTGGATTGCTCTGCCTTCAACGGGTATAATAGATTGTGTGATCATGGTTGACTTAAGATTTTTGTGAATAAGTGGTTAGTCCACAATACCTTACAGTCAAATGTAACTCCAAAGTACTCATATTAATTGACCATTTTGATCAATGCGTCTCCTAAGACCCTCGATATGGACTTGGTTTTCCTTCTAAATGTCATGATTTTGGTTTTCTACAGGTTGGCAATTTTTCAAATTTGAATTCATTTGAACTATTTAGTGAATATTGTAGCCCTTTTGGAGTTTGCGACAGTGTCAAAAGAGCATCATAATAGGCAAGGTGTGACATTCTTGTTCATCCCAGCTTTGGGGGAATACTAAGGTCTGATTTGAGAGACTCTGACAGATCGTCGATATATGAAGAGAAGAATAAAGGGACCAGAATACAACCTTGCTTGAGGCCACGCTCAGTGTGGAGTTTGGATGACAAAACATTGTCAATGTTGGTCACATTTGGTACATAAGGGTCGATCCTTTCTAATGATGGTCACAATGTGAATGCAATCCGCATTTACATGTGTTATTTAACCTACTTTGTTTAATGGCATTTGTGTAGGAGACAGGTATAAAGGTTGCATGCTCTCACATTGTTTGCAAGATAGGTGTCAGCATGCATTAAATGTAGATACATTGCACAAAAATACCAGTTCCTTTTACAACCCCCTCCGTGATGATGCATGGCACAGCTTTGTGTGGGTGTGTTATCACAGACTAACACACCCCGTATATCTCAATTTTTACAGAAGTAATACAAATTTTGCAGGACTATATTATTAGAAACATTCGAAATATCCTAATGCTGTCAATATTGTACATATAAAGCAACAAAATCAGTAGTCCCATATATGTGCTATTTTCCGGATTTTGAACTGTGCTCAGATAATACAGAAAGTAAACATATGGCAAAGTAATCTTCAATTAGAGAATACCATCACTGTAAATCTCTGTATATAAGGCATTTTTCCTCAGTGGCTGCACCAACGTTATTCCCTAGTTAATCCCTGCAGTAAATTAAATGCTTATGATAAGAGCCAGCATAGCTTCAAAAGATGAATACATTTATCTACCTTGTTTTAAAAAGATTTCTATTTACGCCCTAGAAATTTGCTGACATTCACATGAAAATATGTTAGCATTGCATGTCAAACACAAAGTTGTATTATTTTTTTAAAGCGAATGTTATTCTAACCAAAGAGAATACATGTTTGCTTAATTTATGTGTCTGCAAGAGTATAATAATTAAGTAGAACAGATACAGTGCACAGCAGATGTTTCTCAAATTTAAGAGGCTGTATTTATTCAAAATGCATTTAGACTTTGTGCTGTTTATTTAACCAACAGTTATAAGGAAACATAAATTATGGAAAATGGAAACAGCACTCATCTCTCCACATGGAACTATGAATATTCTAACTAATTAAAAGGATGATAGGGTAGAATAATAATGAATACAAATTATGAACAACATTTTAAAATTAGGAAACAAAACTACTTTAAGTGGTGTCTGTAAATGAGTATTTCTCTGTGGATCAACATGTATTATTGCTGTGCGTTACAGTTTGCAATCAAAAGTTCCATTTGACATTTTAGGGATAATTAATTATTTCATCATTAACATCAAGGGAATAATAGCATGATAAATAATTTCAGGTCAATCTGTTTTAATTGTTTTAACTTTAAATTTGAATTAGCAAAACACCCCTGTTTTGCTTCTGTATATTTGTAAGGAAGGACACAGAAGCCTCAGCACCATAACCCCAACCTTTCTTTTAGACAACTTTTTATTGTTATCCATATTTATTCCCTTATGTAATTACCTGTCTCTTTCACTTAACTGATCTAATGATTTTGTCCAGATATGTTTGGGCACATTTTTTTACGTAACCTTTGTTTCAGCACTAGAATTTTACAGTTCGTTGACTGATTACTGATCAACACCCACTGTCTGGAAAGTTACATAAGAATAGACGTGTGGTGAAGACTTTACTTCACTGCACCGTTTCCCCCAGCCCTAATACTGGAAATCGATCTTTCAGCATAAGTGCTCCATGTCGGCTATCCTTCCCCAACTCTAGCACTAGTTTACACCTTTGTGTCCAATTATTTTCTTTGAGAAGGGAGGGTCACCCCTACATAGATTTTATTTTGTAGCTTCTCAACACTACAATGTCCCTTTTGCAGAAGTTCTCAGAATGCAAGATGCGTAAAAGGCAACATGGTCTTGGCAGTAATCACTAAACACTTCTCTGCAGCTTTCCATGAGAAGGACGGTTAATAATATGACTAATGTCAAAAAGTAGTTCTGAATAAAATATGGCAATCGAGTACACATTTGATGGCATTACCGTTCAATCAGTTAGTTAACTATTCAGGCCCTAATTTTATCATGCACACACGCTAAGGAATTGGTGAGTTCATGTTGCATACTATCAGACATGCCTTGTATATAGTATGCGATATATATGTATTGGCCGGAAAAGCCTCCTACGCACAACACTACTGTGTTGCACGATGATTGGCAGAACAGTAATTTGCATCGCTTTGTATGCAGTGTAACGATTGTAAGTAATTCCTGTAATCTACAGTACAGTTTTAAACCTATAGCAATCTATATTTATTGCAATGTAATGAAAAGGTTCCATGAACAAAAAAGGAAATCTCGGTGGGTTTGAGTTTATACTCAGAGCTTTACATATTGGGGGATCTGTACAAAAGAAGTGGCAGTGTGGGGCGTTAGCCGTCATGGCTTAACACCTCACTCCACCACTTCAGAAACGCAAGGCTGCACCATATTTACAACAATATGGTGCAGCATTGTGTTTCCCCCTACGCTGGCGTTACAGTTAGCAGTGTAGCACCAACGCAGGCACCCTTACACTATAGTGCAAGGGTGTCTTTGTGCAGGGGAAAGCTTGTTTACGTGCAGGAAGGTCCTCCTGCACATACATGCAATTATGTATTCGTTTTTGATCAATGAAGTTCAGTAACTAGATCTTGTCTTTGAAGATATAATTTATAACGACAACACTCACTCAGAGTCGCTATGTAGGGTTAACCTACGCTGAGAGAACAGCAATTTCTTATGACTTACTATATGTGAACCATATTTCATTCTCATTAATATTTCAGTAATTTCCATTCAGCGAAACTTTTAGTTTAAAAATATCATTTAATAGGGTCGTGTTACATTAACTATATAAAAGTATCTTTTAAAATACGGGTGATGTTCCTTAAGAGCTGGGACAGTCCTTTATATTTCAGAATTCAGTGTGCTCATTAAGAAAAAAGAGTATGGAAGTAAGCATGGGCGTAAAATCCGCTCCAATCACGGATTTTTTGGATTTTCGGCAAATTCGCAATCCGCGAACTCTCGCGAATTTGTTGAAAATCCGTGAATCCGCTCGCGGCGGATTTTTTGCTTGGTTGCGGCGCGCGGCGTGGTGCACGGCGTTCACTTTCCGTCATTAAGCGTTTGCCGAGTTGTTTTTCTCGATCATATTTAGCGAGTGCCGCGCCATTTTGGATCTTGCTGCGTGATCCCCCGGGAGTTTGGCGCCCGCGAATACGTAATCGCGGCTTGCCACCTTGCACAGCATACCTCGCAAGAGTTCGCAATTGCGAACACGTAGTTGCGGCGGAAAGGAACAATCTCGCACTCGCGAAATAGAGATTTTGCAATTCTGCACAAGAAAATCACCAGCAAACAGGATAAACCTTCAGAAAATTATGATTTTTATCAGAATCACTCCTCAGGTTGACATTTGCATGGCCTTTTTTTTTGCAAGGAGTCCATTTTTGGGGGGGGAGGAAGGAAGTGCCCCACAGTCTCCAACTTCCTGTTCCTGTCCAGCAGGCTCCTCCCAGTGCTTTGTCCATCTCCTGGTCACTTTCATTTGGATCTGGAGCTGGAAGGATTACTTTTTGTGGGTGCTGCTGGATATTTGGATTTGAGGCCTTTTTGACTGTCTTTGGATCACTTTTGGATTAGAAATCAACTTTCACAAGTAAGTTTGTTTGGGGCATTACAGTTGCTGCAAGTACAATTTTGGAACTTTTTCAGAACATTAAATAAATTATATTGTTGGTAGCCACAGTATCCAGTAGGACCAGGGTTGGTTAGGGGTGCATGATACGACTGTTTTGTTGAATTTAAACACCATTGAGGCCATGGATGGGCTGGGATTGTGCTGATTTTATTGTTTTTTGTCGTTTTTTTGGGGCTGCTGGTAGGGCCTTTTGCCAAGGGGTAGTGGTGCATGGACTGAGTGTGCCTGTAGTGTGGTCTCACTCTCTGTAATGTAAACATCATGGATGGCATTGGATTGTGGTGATTTCTGGCTGGTTTTCTGTTTTTTGGGGGTGTACTGTTGATGTGGACTGTGGCCATGTGGGTGGTGGTGGTGGACATCTTGAGTCCTGGCTGGTACAGGCAACATGTGCTTGGGGTGTAAGGGGCCATTTTGAAGAGAGGCAGTGTCTGAGGCCTGCACTTATTTTGCCTACTTTTCATCCATTATGCCCAGGGGTAGTGAGTGTTGCATGGGCCTAGTGTTTCTGAGGGGTGTCTTCTTGAATTTAAACACCATTGAGGCCATGGATGGGCTGGGATTGTGCTGATTTTATTGTTTTTTGTCGTTTTTTGGGGCTGCTGGTGGGGCCTTTTGCCAAGGGGTAGTGGTGCATGGACTGAGTGTGCCTGTAGTGTGGTCTCACTCTCTTTAATGTAAACATCATGGATGGCATTGGATTGTGGTGATTTCTGGCTGGTTTTCTGTTTTTTGGGGGTGTACTGTTGATGTGGACTGTGGCCATGTGGGTGGTGGTGGTGGCCATCTTGAGTCCTGGCTGGTACAGGCAACATGTGCTTGGGGTGTAAGGGGCCATTTTGAAGAGAGGCAGTGTCTGAGGCCTGCACTTATTTTGCCTACTTTTCATCCATTATGCCCAGGGGTAGTGAGTGTTGCATGGGCCTAGTGTTTCTGAGGGGTGTCTTCTTGAATTTAAACACCATTGAGGCCATGGATGGGCTGGGATTGTGCTGATTTTATTGTTTTTTGTCGTTTTTTTGGGGCTGCTGGTGGGGCCTTTTGCCAAGGGGTAGTGGTGCATGGACTGAGTGTGCCTGTAGTGTGGTCTCACTCTCTTTAATGTAAACATCATGGATGGCATTGGATTGTGGTGATTTCTGGCTGGTTTTCTGTTTTTTGGGGGTGTACTGTTGATGTGGACTGTGGCCATGTGGGTGGTGGTGGTGGCCATCTTGAGTCCTGGCTGGTACAGGCAACATGTGCTTGGGGTGTAAGGGGCCATTTTGAAAAGAGACAGTGTCTGAGGCCTGCACTTATTTTGCCTACTTTTCATCCATTATGCCCAGGGGTAGTGAGTGTTGCATACTTGCATGGCCCTAGTCTTTCTGTGGGGTGTCTTCAATATAAACATCATGGATGGCATGGGATTGTGCTCATTTTTCTGTGTTTTGTCGATTTATTGGGGTGTATATCTGAACTGATGTTCCTCTGTCTTCCATTGCTTTTAGGTGCACAAGACTCAAGAGAACCACCAGTGCCAGGAAGAAGTCCTGCAGCGGTGTGTGTGTGCAGCATAACGTCACGCGACGTCACGTCTGGACACAGACAACTCTGCAACTCGTGCAACTGCTGCCTGCTGTTCTGACCTGCTCTGAAGAAGATGGCCCCAAAAAAAGTAACCCGTAGCTCCTCTAGCAAGAAAGGTGCCAGTAAGGAGCAGAAGAAGCAAGTTACCAAGGAGACTGGTGTGCCACCCGCCCCTTTTTTGGGGAGTAAAAAAAAAAGTATGCCTGCAGCAGCAGCGGGATCTGCTGGGGACCAAGCTGGCAGCAGCACCCCCGCTCCATTGGGCTCAGTGCCACCACCACCACCACACCAACTTAAGTCCAAGCCCTTGAGTGCTGCAGAGGCAGCCAGTATAGTTCTTCAATCACCATCGACCAGTGATGTTGGCTCATCGCAAGAAAGCAGCAGCAATGTCCCTCAATCAACACAGGTTGTTGTAGCTCATCTGACGAGTGTTGAACAACCACAGCCGCAACAACAATCACATGTGCAAGTACAAGCCCAAGTACATGTGGAAGGAGAGGCAGCGCAAGGAGATGCGCAAGCAGAGGTACATGGAGGGTCACAAGTGCCCACAATAGTTGTTCCTCCCGAAGTAGGGGCACATCAGGAAATCGACAATCAAGGCGAGGTATCATTTGAGGAAGCCACTCCTCCTGATGATCCTTCATTGTCTTCCACACCCCTAGCAAGGAAGAGATCAAGGGTGGTGTCTACATCTTCTTCAAGCACACCTCCTTCTGATGATACGGATCAAACTTGGGAACCAGCACCACTGCCGTCTGAGAGTGAGGCACACCATGATCCGACAAAGGTAGTTAAGCGTAAAAGGAAGCTCGTCCAAAGTCTCAGAGTTATGGAGTGTGATGAGGCTCAACAAGAAGTGGCGGATACTGCTGCTGATGAAGTCTCTGCCAACGACGACCCAGTCATCATAAAGGTCACAGCAGCCCCAGCGGGCATGCAGCAAACAGACATTTTGACCCTAGCCCGAAGAGCCGCTGAGCGTGATGATGATGATGTTGTCGATGAGGAGGCAGTGGAAACACCACAATCATTGGAGTTAAGTAGTACACCAACTCGTCCCGCTTCCATATTTCTTTCTGGCAAGAAGAGACCTCCATCCACCTTGACCTTAATTAGTGGCGGTGAAAGTGCACAACGTACAAAAGTTGGGCAATCCAGATCCTCCACTTCATCTGGCATTAGCTTCATGACCACCACCACCAGTATCGCCGCCTCCTCCAGGTCCCACAGACACTTCAAGTCCCCAGTTTGGGACTTCTTTACTGTTTGTCAAAAAAATCCAAAGTTTGCCATTTGTACCCTTTGTAAGCTTGCAGTTAGTCGTGGTAAGCCAGGTACCAACTATGGTACCGGAGGCCAGAGAGGTCATCTTAGGAGACAGCACACTGTCCAATGGTTTGCGCACCTAGATGCGATCAAGAAAGGCCGAATTCAAGGAAACGTTGATGTTGCATCTGATGATGACGAGGAGGAAGAAGACGTGTCAAACACTTCCCTTACACCCAGTACCCCTGTCAGCAGCACACCCAATGTGAGGCACACTAAGAGTGTTGGAGCGAGTGAGACACCAACGCACAAAAGTTCACCAGCGAGCAAAATTGGGTCAACGAAGTCATTATCAGCCCGTAAATGCTTGGTCCAGGGCAACATTAGAACAATGCTTACTTCAGACGTGCCATATGAACGCAACCACCCACTGACGCGTCTGTATAACACTAAGCTGGCTAAAATGCTAGCTGTGGACCTTCGCCCTTTTTCTTTTGTAGAAGCGGTAGGTTTTCTAGAATTAGTGGCAACGCTCTGCCCTAAATGGAAGGTTCCTAGCCGGTTCTATTTTGCCAGAGTTGCGGTTCCAGCACTACATGAAGATGTGCTGGAGGCGATTGGGGCAGCTTTGCAGAAGAGTGCTGTTCACACAATACATCTGACAACAGACATGTGGACCAGTGGCGCAGGCGCTGATTACATGTGCATCACTGCACACTGGGTCTCTTTTTCAGGTGTTAAAGCAAAGCTAAATGCAGGTGTTGACCCGGACAAAGTTTTCAAAGCTGCTCGGAAACATGCAACACTAGCCATGTTTGGCTTGGAGAAAAGTCACACATCCCAAAACATTTTGGACGAGTTTGACAAAAAGGTCTTGAAAATGCTATCCCCAAAAAAACGCCAGATTGGTTATGTTTCCACGGATAATGGCGCCAATGTAGTTAAGGCCATGGCGCTGGGTCGCTATTTTAGAGTGCCGTGTTTGGCGCACTGTATCAACCTGGTAGTTCAAAAATTCTTGAGTGATAGAGACAGTGCAGCGTTCGCGGTAATGGCCACCTGCCGCAAAATGTGCAACCATTTCAGCCATTCTTTTAAGGCCCGGAAGCATCTGAGGAGGCTGCTACTTCAAAGTCGAATATCAGTGAAAGCACTCATCCAGGAGGTGGCAACACGTTGGAACTCAACCTTCTACATGCTTGAGCGTCTGTATGAGCAGTATACGGTACTCGATCACTATTTCTTCACAGAGGGTACATCTCAGAAGGAGGACATGCGGATGGGTGCGGCGCAATGGGACATAGTTAAAAGCCTGACAGACATGCTTCGTCCTTTTGAGTTCTTCACGCGTGCAGTCAGCCAGGAGGACTGTAATTTGGGAAAAGCTATCCCATTGTTGTGCATGCTGGAGCACCAACTGATGGCGGTGTCTTCTGAGTTTGAAAAAGATGGAAAAAAAAAGACCATTTTATTTTGTCTGAGAAATTATTAGAGCGCCTACATGGTGATGAACGTCTTCAAAAGATCAAGTCAGAACAGCATTACATTTGTGCTACTATTCTGGATCCACGCTACAAAAAGGCGCTGGCAGGCGAAGCATTCTTTCCTTTTGCTGATGCAGATGTTCAAAAGTACAAACATTGGTTAGCCTGGTCAGCCAAGAGGTTTGAAAAAGAACGGCAGGTTATTGAAGGAGAAGACAGTACATCAGCATCAGCATCAGCAGGCCATCCCCAGTCACAAGAATCCACTTCTGCACCTGTGGCTGGGGCACAAGTGACCTCTCAGCCGTTAAAGACACCGGCAAGTGGATCATCTGCACCACACACAATGACAACACTAACAGTGGCTGCGGAGGAGGATTGGCTAAGTTTGATGGGGTATGGTTCTCGAAAAAATGTCACAGGCACAGCAAAAAGTAAGCAAAGTGGAGGAACCGTTGATGACCTTGAGTCAATGGTGCAGGACTATCTGAATGACTCAACAGAGGTCTTTCTTAATGATGAGCCATTGCAGTATTGGCATGGGAAAAAACAATTGTGGCCAGAGCTCTCCAACCTGGCTATAAACTATTTGTCTTGCCCACTCGCAAGTGTGTCTTCTGAACGTGTTTTCAGTGCTGCTGGTGGCATTGTAACTCCCAAACGGAGCCGCCTCTCGCCCCAAAATGTGGAGCGGCTGACAATGATCAAGATGAATCAGCACCTCATACCACCAGATTACAAAGTACGAGAAAGCACGCCGCATGAAGACGAGGAGGACGGCAACGTAGATGAGGGGATTTGTTCTCTGTTCGGTGGCACTGACCTCATCCTGCCTGAATACGCAGAGTATGATGACGAAATCTTCTTCTTATTCCCTGACACCGAGCCCTGAAAATGAGACAATGAATCAATAACTTTCTTTTTCGTCCTTATTCACTTTTATTCCTGTGTGTCTCTCTTTCTTTGTTTTGCACAGTTAATTTAATTCAAACTTTAATCACCTAATCCCAAAAACAAGACCATCAGCAGAACTGTCTTCACTTGTTTGCTTATTGATTTGAAGGTGCCGCAGTCTACATTCCTCAGGTTCACAAGTTCTGAAGAACATGCTCCTCTATCCTCCTCCTCCAGACTGCGATTTCCCTCAAAGCAGAGTGCTGGATTACGCCCAATGAAGAAAGACTTTTCACTTGTGGGGGTGTTCTACTTCTTTGCGGGTGAGTTGACGGATTTGGGCCCATTGCTGTGAAGCTCTAATAATGGATAAAAGTGTTTTGGACCAAATATGAGGTGGAAATTTCTTGCAGTTTTTGCTGACTTGCTTGCCTTTGAGGTGCTCTTTGGCGGGGTTCCGGGTGTTTGTGGGTGAGTTTTGGGGTCTGGGAGCACTGCTGCGACAGTCTAATCTTGATTGCATTTGCTTTTCAGGAAATCCGTGGTGGAAAACAGGAGTTATGATGATTGATGATGACCTAGCTGCACAGCGCGTTTGGACCGAAGGCCGAGAGATATTGTAAGTATGAGATTTAGCTTTTTCGCTGTTTGGGGGTGTTGTCGCGTGGTTTTTTGCGGGTGGGTTGGCGGGTCTTGGCTGGGGCATTCCTGGGAAGGTCTAATGCCGGATAGAAGTGTTTTGGACAAAATCCTTAAGGAAAAGCCTTTTTTTTGCTATTTCTTCTGACATCTTGCTCAATGTAGCGTTTTGGGGGGCTTCCTGCTGTTCGTGGGTGGGTTGCGGCCGGGGTCTCTGTCGAAGCACTGCTGCGACAGTCTAATCTTGATTGCATTTGCTTTTCAGGAAATCCGTGGTGGAAAACAGGAGTTATGATGATTGATGATGACCTAGCTGGTAGTAGCTGCACAGCGCGTTTGGACCGAAGGCCGAGAGATATTGTAAGTATGAGATTTAGCTTTTTCGCTGTTTGGGGGTGTTGTCGCGTGGTTTTTTGCGGGTGGGTTGGCGGGTCTTGCCTGGGGCATTCCTGGGAAGGTCTAATACCGGATAGAAGTGTTTTGGACAAAATCCATAAGGAAACACCAGTTTTGGCACTTTTTGTAAGTTAGGGTTCGTTAGGGTTAGCCCTAGCAGCAGGATTGCATGTGTTTCGGGGTGTTCTATTGCAACGCAGTTCTGGGGTTTTAGAGCACTGTTGGAGCGATGCTGGCTATGGATACTTTTGCTTGCTTGCAAGTGGTTTGAATACAATCCACGGTCTGTATTTGGGCCTACTGTTACTTTCAAAGTACGTTTTGTCTCCATTTTTCTGCTAGGCATCGTTTTTGGAGATCTGATTGGGGGTCTTCTACATTTTTGCGACTGGCTTTAGTAAGGGTCTTGGTGGGAGCATTGCTGGGAAGGTCAAATTTTGTTCTAAAACACAGTTTACAGTACACCTACCTTGAGGGGAAAGATCCGCTATAATATTTTGGCCATACTTATTTATCCTTAAAAAGGTGACTCAGACAGAGCACGCAATTTCAAAAATATTCTACTGTCTATTAGGGAAATCAAAGTGTGACTTTTTGCACCACACAGCGTGCATACCTTTTATTTATTTATCAGTGGTACTGTAATAGCAATTCCTGTTTTCCGTTCAATAATTACAGGCCGGGTTTCAGTCAACATCCGCCAGGCAGGCAGTGGACAGGGTGTCTTCTGTCAGTGGTCACCAACATTGATGGACGAAGCGTCAGCTGGAATGGAGGAGTGCCGCTAATAAGAGGAATTGTTTGCTGCATGCAACTTACTTACCAAATTCAACAGGACAACTCCAACAACATACAGAATACAGATACAGTATCCATTGTTTTCTTCTATGAGTGTGACTGCATGTGCTTAGCTTTAGTTTGTACCCAAAGATTTCTTTATCTTCAATTATTGTTTGTCCAGGCTGTGCTTTTTTTTTCTTCTCTCAACAAAACCTACCCAAAAAGAAACCCCCATTCCCATCCATTTTCCAAACCCTAACCCTCTTCCCCGGGCTGTGTTGTTTTGCTTGATGTCTGACTAAAATGACATCAATAATTCCACACACTTGCTGGGGAGGATAAGGTCATAGCAACAGGCTGGTGAAGGAATACGAGGATATCTTCTAGACTTACTCAGCTTCAGCTTCTAGTAGTAGGAGCCAATGTCAAATAAATTCAACGCAAGTACTAGTTATACTTGCAAGCAAATACTTTACCATTTGTTAGGCTACATTATGGCACTGTTCTAGTGTACTGTCACCTGCTATATTCTCGATCGTACCGTAACCGTTGTAATGCTACAGTAAGGACAAACCAGGTTTCGTTTTCTTTTTTTCCATAGGCATGCAGCTGCCACTGTGTCACACCACTAGTACCACCGCAATGAGGAAATTTCACCCGCCCAGGATTGCCAACGTTAATCCCCATTTCACGTGGAGCCAGCCCTGGGCCTAGCCCTAATTTCTAACACAAATTACAGGTAAGATAAGCGTTTGGTGGGAGGTAGTATAATGGAGTATTATTTAGGACTAGACGAGAGATTGACGGTAGTACTACTAAAGTCCTACGACTGTTCAGGAAAACAAACTTACTGTTACACCCCCGTCCCCCACCCACCAGACTGAAAAGCAGTAAAAAACAGGTATGGTCAGATAAAGTTGAAAAATGTATATTTATGTAGCCCTAACAAAATAATCTCCCTCAAGACCCACCCTAACCCCAACGATTGTCTTTGAAAAGTCCCAAAAAGAACCCAACTCCCAAATCCCACCCCCCAAAAGTCTCTAAAAAAAGGGCAAGGGACACTCCACTACTGGAGGGTGCTGGTGCATTTTGCGGCATGGGCATCATACTCCTTGCGGAGGGTGGCAAGCTCGAAGCAGAGGCCCTCCACCAAGTTCTTATAGTTCTGGACCTCCTGCTCCAGGTAGGACATTCGGACTCCTAGGCGGCGTTGGCGTGCCTTGCAGCTCCTGTGGGGGGCAGCTGGTCTTTCTGTTGCTTGGCGGTGGCGGTTGGCTTTGTTAGCCCGGCTCGGTCCCGCTGGAGCACTGCGCATGCTGGCGTCCCGTGGGGTCATGGAGGAGGATGCAGCTGTCCCAGTCGAGGATGTTGTTGTTGCACCGGTCGACTGCGTGTCCTCCTCCTCCTCCAGGGCCACCAGCCGCCGATATTCGGCGACAGTGGCATCCAGCCTCCGTTGCCGGGCCATTCGAGCCTGCTCCCTCCGTGATGTCGATTTGGAAGGAGCAATTATATGAAGAAAGAAAGACATAGTCTGTAACCAATGCTCCTTAGCATTAATAACACAAAGTGATTGAGCCGAAAGTTGGGTCACAGTACAAGTAGCAAATTGAAAGCACAGTACATAACTATTGAGGACAGTATCTATGTAACCTCCCACTTCTGCATCCTTGCTCTAACATTAGTGGTAGTTTAATGAACAACTTCTACGACCACTATGGACTTCCATTACAGTCGACTATGACAGTACACCAGTCTTATTCTTCTTCTTCTCTCTTGTTTAGGAAAATTGGTACGTTATCTTATGCAAGCCGGCAGAATGGCAGCACAGTGAACTTGCACCCGAGAAAAACAGTTGCACACCATGATGAGTGAGACAGACTTGCGTTACTGTACCGGTCCAGTACATGCAGGTGGTGAAGCTATTACTTTTCTATTACGGGTGGCACTGAGAATACTCTGTTACAAGGGCTACTGCTTAATTAATTTACCTTTCACCCTACAGTGCAAATGAGTACTAGAAAAGGAAAATGAAGAAGCTAAATAATTTGATTATCTATCACTTCACATGGGACGTATTTGATGACATATGGGATGACTTTAGGTGCTTTGCTTAATATTGAGTGAACAGTGATACACCCACACATGAATGACGTACTACAACTAAACTAAAGTTATTAAGAGAGGTACGGAGTGTCCACCGTAATAACCAGATATATGATGTGCTTGCAGTTGCAATACAAAGTACTGCTACTATTCATGGTAGTATTGGACACATTTACAATTTCTTTTCCTTGCCTTCCCTACACTGGATCGGACGTGCGGGTGCGGTGGTACATGCTCTTCAAGGTAACACTTAGTTCATCCAGCGACCATCTACTCTCTCTAGATACACATGTGCTATCTAAGAGTCAGAGAATACCATGCTCCAGGAATCCATTCATTCAAAGTATACGCACACATACAGTTTCTGTTTCACCCACCCAGGCTGCTGTCCTTCCACCCATCCTTGCTTCATCATTGACCCAGCCATGCACCATACCATATTCTTTCCTTCCCAGCAACCTCGGGGGCCAAGCAAACACATATCGTTCTTCTTTGCCAGCCATCATACAATTTCGCGTCCCACTTACTTACACCCTTCTTTCGCTTTTCGTTCATCCCATCCATCACGTTCATCTAAGAACTTATTGGGATTCTTCTCACCAAAAACTTCACAGCTAAGTCGAAGTACATTTCGAGGAGGCTACTACCTGGTTGATTTGTAATACACCCGTGCAGAAAGCACACTATGCAGTCTTCAATCTCAATAAGTAAGGAATATATAGCTCACCTGTTCCCGCCACCACCGTGCGAACCCCCACAGGACCGTCCGCCGGCTCTTGCACCGCCTCCTCCCCAGAGTCCTCCGAGTCCTCGCCCAACACCGCCACCTCCGCGCTGGCCCCGTCACCAGATGTTCCACCTACAAAGTACATTTAAGAATGTTAGAATACACCACTCACTACTATATAATATTTGGTCTAGGAGTAATAAAGAAATGTTAAAAAAACAGAATACAATGTAATAATTTGTGACTGTCTACTCTAAAGTAAAAATGTCCCTTTTTCCAGGGAAGGCTGTTGTCTTGCTGCACTTTTATGCACAACTGATGAATGCTTGCTTTTTATTTTTAACACGCACCACTTTTTCTCCTAACAGACAGAAGCTTGACTCCTAAGAACACGACCAGGATCAAGTTCAAACCAGGTGAGAGCTCGGCTCGACCACAAGAAATGTGTCCAATTAATCATCAGCACTAAGCACTTTTCCGTTTTCAGTTAAATAGTTTTATGACAAAGTAGATTTTAATAAATGTGTTTACTTTTAATAAAGCTTTTAAACTTAAATAGACTCTGTGGTTTTTGGTCCTCCAGACTAGAGTGGATGAGCTAAAGGTTTTGGAATATTTGCAAGCATGAGTGCCTCTGACACTTCTTGACTGTGACTCCGTACTCTTGTCCTGCGTACGATAATCTAGAGATCATTGGGGATCAATCATCGGTGACTTCGGGAGCTAAATGACTCTGCCACACTATCTAGTCAGTAAGGAGACAGTGCATAGAGCTATTGCTGAATAGAATGGGAGTACAATGGAATTGCCAAATGTCCAATCTTAGTTAGCTACACAGACAGACTAATAAGAATAATCTAGTAATACCACATGGAGTCATATTCGAGGCAGGATAAGAATTTATATCCAGTCTACAAGAAGATCAAAGACGATTTAGAAAAAATCGAATGAGGAACGCTAGGAAAAAATAGGTACTCTTTATTAAAATTTAAACTTACTGGGGCCAGCAAAGGAGCCCTCGCCTGCCCGATCCTGGCCTGCATCCTCCTGAACAGCACCCTCCTCCTGTGTCCCCTTGCCCTTGGGGGGAGCTGATGTACAACATGAAAGAAAGAAAGACCAGAAAACATGGATGAGATTTGTCAACCAAATCAAACATTTCAAAAGAACAATAACAAAATATTTTGGAGAAATAGCAAATAGATAGACAACTATTCCACGGGATCTATCTCATGTGGTATACTACGTTATTCGTATTGCCTGATTTGCGGACCGTTGACTTAGAAAGTTCCTATGTAACTCAATAAACAGACTACTAAAGAGGTTTGCCTAGGCCTGGCAGGTAGCAGTCCGCAGCACGCGAAGTGACAGACAAAGTCCATCCTGCTTGCAGATCAGTGAATACTCAAACTATCAATCCACCGACCACCGCCACTATTTCTTCTTATAGCCATGTGTCTAAAGGAAGGACTGGACTTCAGTCTGTTGGGGCTGATTTAGAAGTCCCTTTCGGCTCATTTTCCTCCATTGTTGCATGACTTTTGTGACGCAGCGGCAGAACAAAAGACTCGCCATGGTGTTGGTGCGGCGTATATATGCATCACGTTGTAAAGCCCTGTGCCATCAGGGGGCGTTCCGGCGCAAGGGAGGGCGTACCTGCGCAGGAACGAATCCTAAAAGTGGCTGAGGGAAATCTACAAGATGTCAATCAGTCACTTTTAGGACAATGATGCATGACTCAAACCCTGCGCGCTTGAAGCCGACGTACGGCTTGATGCAGCATTGGGGAGATAGGGTACCCCAGAGCATTGCTGGAGCTGCGCCATCGTTGGCACGCAACTCCAGCAATGCGCCGCCTTTACGGCACAGATGCGTAAGGCTTCTGTGACATTTTGGGCCAATGGGTGGTGGTGGCATGGCACACAATTACTGCCGCACCCCTGCTACTTTGCAGGGATGCGCCGGTAATTGAAAATATGACCCTTAGTGTCTAGCATTACGCAGTTCTTATCTTTACACTACACTCATACATAATTTCTCAGGCCAATGAAATGAACACAAAATACAAAACAAATAAGCATAGTAGCAAGCAAGGCTACTGAGAAGGAGAGCAGTGCACCTGAAATGCATAGAAGATTTTGAAATATAATTTACCTACAATGTAATCGGCAGCATTATTGCTCTTGGTAAAGAACAAAGATTTGAAAATGACAGAGCCGGATAAAACAGAGTAGTGATGAATAGCTACTACTACTCACCAAGCCCGGGGACCTCTACGCCGAGCGCGTCCAGCAAGTCCCGCTCCCGGTCCATGACATCTGTCCAGCGGTGGGTGGCCTGGTTATATGTGCGCCGGACCCCAGAGAGCTTAAACATGGCCCGGCACACCTTCTCCCACCGCTTCCGGCGCTCCCGGATGCCATAGCCGGTTGCGATCTTGCCGCCTCCCAGGATCGTCTTGGGGAGGCGGCGCTGGACGTGGAAGATGAGTGCGGCCACCTCCTCCGCGCTAAAGATCTCCCGTGGCACCACTTGCTCCCCCCTCAAACGCCCGCACGGGAGCCGGTCACGGGGTGCGGGACCCTTCCCCTTCTCAGGGTGCTTCCCGGCTCCCTTTACCATGGTCTGGGCAGAAATAAAGTTAAATGATAAAGAAGAAATAGAATAGTGAAGAAGAAAAGAAAATAGTTTAAAAAAGTAGTTTAAAAGTAACTAAAAGCAGCAGAAAACACAAAAATATAGAGCTAGAAAAATAGAGGGATAGATTAATAAGTAAAATAGATCAAATAAACTTCAAACAAGCAAAGGATGGCAGAGATTCAGAGAGGATACAGTAAGCATGCCCAGAACCATAGCAATGAATGAGAAACAAGATGGCCGCGCCCGTTCCCGACCGCGTGGGTAAGTTCGCGCGAGATTTTCCTCGCGAGCACGCGCGAAATTGTACTAGCGAGCAGCACACTTTGCGAGATTACACATAGCAGCCGGAAATGGAATTACGTCACGCAAACAAGATGGCCGCGCCCGTGTACGACCGCTAGGGTAACTTGGCAAACGTATAGCTACAAGCGCCTCGCGAACACGCACAAAATCACGCGAACATACACGTCGCAAAAAAAAATTAGTGTATTCGCAAGCATTCGCGGCTTCCGAAATCGATCTCGCACGGATTCGTGCCCCAAAAAACGCGCGAAATTGCAGAAAAAACGATTTTTGCTAAACTGAAAGCAATGAGCAGGTGCAAAAGTTCAAACTTAACATTTGTAACATTCACTGTAGTGCTTCCTGAGGGGCCCCTCCAGAGTTTGCAACTATTCTATGACCCTGCTATGACCCAAACAGCAGGCTCATAGAATAGCTACAAGTAGACCATAAAGGTCCTGTGAAAAAAAATTTCACTGCAACAGAAAGCAAATTACAGATAAGGAAGGAAGCAGGTGCCAGCCAGACTGGAACTTTCTAAATAACTGACACATTAATCAACCCCAAATTAATTCATGGCAGTTGAAGATGGGGAGGTGTGCTTGCTTTTTTCACCCCCCATAAACTACAGTGATAAACAAACCTAATGGGTGGCAGTGAGGATGTACCAGAGGGTGGCATGGGTGTCCCAGAGGGTGGCAGTGGTGAAACAGAGGGTGCTGTGAACCTGTGATGATAAACCAGACGTAGAAACAACATAGTCGCGGCCGTTGCGAGCCGAAAAGTAAGTTCGCAATTGCGAAATTGTCCCAAAATCGGCGCGAACGCGCGCCAACACAAAAAACGGGAAAATCCGCAAATCCGCGAGAGTTCGCGTATCTTCGCGGATTGCGAATCCGTAAATCCGCAAATTCGCGTACGCGAGATCCACTAGATCCGCCCATGCTTATATGGAAGTTTCCAGGTATATTGCAATAAATACTTCTCTCGAAGTGTTAACTATCATTTGTCTTTCCTCATGGGACAACTGTAGATTTGTAAAACATGAATTGGCTTGCAAAAATATATAATGAATTAACCATACAATACTTTACTGATTATTAGGAGTCAAAAGAAAGACTCTAACTCTTATACTAAGATTAGACTATATGCTGAATCTATTTTGATTTACATTTTCCATAGCCAAATAAATTATATGGTTCAAGAATGAAAACATAATAAGTATCCGTGAGACTTCAGAACCTGCAAAGAAGATTTCCATGCAAATATTGCTTTATATTACTCTTGCTTTTAATCAAGATAGGGAGGAGGAATTAATGTCCAGTCAGTTCCCCAAGTAAGATATCTAAATCAAATAAAGGACAGGACACTTGTAACTACGTTACACTTGGTTTCCTTAGATAACCCTCATAAACGCTATGTTAGAATTTTCGCGGTTTATATCGTTTTTCCGCCCCACATAAGCGCTGTGGCATTTATCATTGGGTCATCTAACGTGCATTATGCCAGCCTCAAGCCTGAGGCAACCTCTGGTGTGGCGTAGTAGTGTCCAGAGATGTGCACAGATACCCCCACTGTGAAGGTTTGAATAAAAAACAAGCCTGCATCCAAGGAACTCCTTTAATTATAAAAGGTTGCAGTTTGTTATTAAAATTGGGTGGGTATGTTCTTAGATCAAGTTACTGGATCTTAGCATATCACTTTAACTTACAGAGTCAACATGTTTCTGTTCCTTTACACCCAGCCGGGTCTATGGAGCATTCGTCAGGACAAAACACAACACAATAAAATTTGTTACTCACACCTTTTGTGTAGTATTTAGTGGTCATTTTTTGTTACCCACTTATTCTCAAATTATTCGATTCACCTGTAATATAAATCAAATATAGAAAGAAATTTTTCTTATGGGGGTATGTATTGGCATATTATTTTCTTTCATTTTAGAAGAAAAAAACATTCATTTATGTATGTATTCACATTCTAAGTCACTATGGGGACCTTCATGGCGAGTCGCAGAGGGAGATTTCACAAAAGGAGATCCATTTCTTTCATTCAACAAATGAGATGCAGAGATACGTCATTTTATGTTATATTCATTTTTTTGTCGTGTAACAGGTTTGAACCTTATGTATTTGTTTAAAACGTTGTGCCTTATGTAACCGCTACTCACTTGTTCTTTAAAGTGCAATTATAGAGTGGCGGTAATACAACGTGACCCTTTGCAAATAATGAAGACTATATTACTAGGTTGTAATGGAGTCACCTGTTGTTATTCTTACACATATGAATTCTTCCTATCATTATCCACACAGGAATATATATGGATATAAGTTACTGTTCCTTTGTACACTGTTCGTTATGAAAACGTTATAAAAGAAACCGTTATAAAAGAATGCTAGAACAGACGTGAGGGGAAGAGCGCGAGGGAAAGGAATTCAATCTCTCTCTACACCCATTCGGTTATTTACCTTAATTCCGTGAATTGTTCTCGTCTTCAGAGAAACAGGCTATAAGGGAGAGGGAGGTGGAAGATTCCTGTTAGCGTTACCATATTGACACTCTGATGGCCGTATGTTCTTTCAAACGCCTACTAACTTTACGTCCGCACTCGGGCCAGTAACTCTGGGCCGGAGGCGGAGTTTCCGGCTTGGGGGCGGAGCTTGCAGCCCAGAGGTGGAGATTTCAGCCATGGTTAAATCCCCACCACATCTGAGCCAGAAGCTCCACCTCCGGGCCGGAAGCTCCGCCCCCAATCCAGAAGCTCCGCCTCTGGGCCGGAATTTCCGGCCCGAGTGCGGATGTAAAGTTAGTAGTCTTAAATCTATTCTGTGAATACTGAAAGTAGTAAGTTCATTCTGTGAATCCCGAAAGTAGTAAGTGCATTCTGTGAATACCAAATAGTAGTAAGTTTAGGATTTAGTCTTAAGTTCATTCAGTGAATCGGGCCCGATATGTGCACATAGGGTGATGGGGCTCAAAGGGGGTGAAGGGGACTAAGGATAACATGGTGTGGCAAGCAGGGAAGCCTGGATTAGAGTTTCAGGGTTTAAAGATGGCAAATGATGAATTGAATAAATATATTTGTATGGAGAAGCTCAATCAACTCAATCTCCCCCATCTGGTTTCTTGTGACCGTAGTTGTTTGGTGCAACTGCTTTTTTATGGTATAGTATCATTTGGGCTAAATATGCTTTCTGGTCTTCTTTAACATCTTCTTTCTTTGACTCCTTTAATTTGGAGTTTGTCCAATACATTTTGTACTATGAGGAGTTAGCCTGTTGCAGTGTGCTCCCAAATTTGGTAGTTGTTGAAGATGATGTATAGATAGGATGAAACGATTTACCCAGAATCGCAGTATTGTATCAATTGAAAGATTCTGTGATTAGAATTTAAGTCACAAATTAGTCCACATCTTCTCTGTATGTTTTTGGAATGTTAGAATGTCATACCTCTTCCTTTAAGAGACTAATATCTCTACAAAGAGATGCTGTGTAAATTTTAGAGCTATGTCCGCCTGAACATTTTGCATGGAATAGCTTCATGGCCATAATAAAGTGTATGCTTTTATTGGATTTTATACAGAGCCATGGGTAAAAAAAATTGTAAGATTTTATTTTATGTCACAACTCCAAATAGAGCATGGTGGCAGAAATGTTGCATGTTTCCAGGAAGATATGGGGACACAATGATTCAAAGAAAGCAGTGTTTCTGTGTAACACAGAAGACGTTTAAACTAGTATACTTGGAAAGTTCCAAATGTGCTATTTACAAACTTTTGGTCCAGTGGGTTTATATTTGTGATTATTTATCTTACTCTTGTTTATCCAAGAATAGACTTTACACTAGCAGCTGCCTTGTCTTCTGACTGGAGCAGTACCTCACTGCCCTATTGCACCCCTGTACTCAAACACTGGGTTGCCCCGATTAGCTGTGGATGCCACATTTTGATAATAACCTCCAATGTCTCAGAAGTCCAAGAAATGTTACAGCAATGTTCTGGCAAGATTGCTCTAAGGATGCTGAGAAGGGCATGCTTCAGATGGCATGCATGCTAGTAAATATTGATTTGTTTATCTATAAACCTGTGCCGCAGGGGCTTAAGAGGGCTGCCTTATAGTCACTCACATGATTTTCCTTCCATTGTGCTTTGTCAGTACATACAGCACTGTAAGCTTTCCCTTGCACTGCCCTGAGAGCACTAAAGAAACATGCAATGTGAGCCTCCCACAGAGACTGGCCGGTCAGTGCTAGAGTGCCCCGTCACTGTGAGTCTCCCCTTTTGAGTGGCCTGTCAGTGCTAGAGGTTCCCATCAGTGTGAGGCTCCATCAGTGTGAGGCTCCTCTGGTGAGTGTCCTGTCAGTGTTAGAGAGCTCCAAAAGTGTTAGGCTCCTCTGGTGAGTGGTTTGTCAGTGCTAGAGGGCCCCATCAATATTATATTTCTCCACTGAGTGGGCTGTAAGTGTTAGAGGGCCCCATTAGTGTGAGCCTCCCCTGGTGAGTGGACTGTTAGTGCTAGAGTACCCCATCCGTGTGAGCTTCCTCTACTGAGTGGCCTGTCAGTGCTAGAGGCCCCATCAATGTGAGTCTCCTCTGGTAAGTGCCCTGTCAGCCCTTGAGGGCATCATCAGTGTGACTCTCCTCTAGTGAGTGGTGTGTTAGTGCGAGAGGGCCTTATCATTGTGACACTCATCTGGTGAGTGTTCTGTCAGTGCTAGAGGGCCCCATCAGTGTGAGCTTCCTCCAGTGAGTGACCTGTTACTGCTCAAGGGCCCCATCAGTGTGGCTCTCCTCTGGTGAGTGGTCGGTCAGTGCTAGAGGGCTCTATCAGTAGGAGGCTCCTCTGGTGAGTGGCCTGTCAGTGCTAGAGAGCTCCATCAGCGTTAGTCTTTTCTGCTGAGTGACGTGTTAGTTCAGGAGGGCCCCATCAGTTAGAGGCTCATCTGGTGAGTTTTCTGTCAGTGATAGAGGGCCCCATCAGTGTGAGGCTCCTCTGGTGAGTGGTTAAAGACGAACAAAATGGCTGACCATGGTTCAGCACCTCAATTTCAAAGTAAATATATAAGCCCTTAGTCTGTGCAAGCACGTCCAGGGCTCGCCGCACTTTCACTCCACTGAGGATCAGATACCCAACTTTGTGAAGAAAATTACGGTGCACCAAAGAATAGAAACAAAAAACCTTCCAATGTGTCCAAATAAATCCTTTATTCTTTTTTCAGCCTTTTAAAATTCAACCACAGCCCACGCGTTTCATTTCATTGGAACTTCGTCTGGGCTAAATAGTCACAATTTAGGTCCAAAGTGGTCCTTAACTAGAAGGTCTGAATCTCTATAAGCACCAATAACAGTGAAGTTGCAGCAATAGACCCCCCTGGACAGAAGCGTATCTGATGGTCTAGTGTCTCGGCCCACAGACCTTCCCAATAGACGCTCAATAGTCAGACCAAATGTGTAGTTGAGATTCGACGAGACAGTACGACTATATTGCCGTATTCCCGTATGGCACAGTACTGTCCAGTTCTGTACGACACTGGCCCACAATCCTCCGTATTCAAAAGGCCATATTGACCCCACAAAATATATAACTGAATAGTGACAAGCCAGTGTCGCGGCCGTCCATCCTTATCCCGGTTAACGTACTCTTTGTTTTCTGGTGAGTGGCCTGGGCTTCATCAGTGTGAGGCTTCTGTGGTAAGTGGTCTGTCAGTGCTAGAAGACCCCATCAGTCTGATAGAGCAGAGGTTTTCCTCATACACAATTGTGACAGATGAGAAAGAAAAAAATTACGACAATATGATACCTGAATGACTGACAATCAACATGTTAAACTCTATGTTATTGGAAAATTACAAATTGCAACTGATTTAAATACTGCATCGTAAAAGCATGCAGAATGTGTTTAAATAATACTTACATTTACTTAATAGATGTGAAATATTAACACCATAATAATTCTGATCTTGTGATTAGAAAATGTGATAACACTGTGACTAAGAGATTTATATGACAAATTAAATGTTCCCTTTGTTAGAAACAAATAGTATTTTATGTGCAACGTGTACGCTGAAAATAACAAAAGAAAAGTATGCGATACCATAGTTTTAGTTAAAATAACATCTGAGAATCCTTTTATCAAATGTAAATATAACTGTGTGCGCTTTAATGACATATATATGCAGAAGAGATTTATATGTATCATTTCCATATACGTGTAACAGTGACACTTTTAAAAAAATGTATAAGTACCCTATACTGATATGAAGCTATTATGAATTGATTGAAGTGTCTATTAACGTATTTAGTTGTGAAATTAATGTTACATCCTATGCAAAGTGAGATTCCTATTACTGTATATTTCATTGTGACAGAACTATATTTCATGTAGGCCTCAAATCTTCCATCTTCTCCCAAACATGAACCGAATAGTCTGAAGCCTAGGGGAACTTTTAGCAATGTTGCCACTTGTCTTCAAACTCTCAACCGCTCCTTTGACAATCTTCAGTACAGCTTGACTGTATTTGCAACCAATTCTGCTACATTTTAGAACAGATGCTTGAGAATGGTCTATGAACATTTCAAAAGCATGTCTTTCCTAACACTCTGAGCATCTTATTGTTCATATGATATGACGAAACTTGCAATGATTTAAGGCAGTACATAATTCATGCGATTACTTCTGCCTACTTCATCATGCTCATCCAATCTAACACAACCAATAGGACAGAGTGGAATGATATTTCTGATTATGTCAAGGGGGGTTACTCTAGAAATCCTTGGAGTATAATATACCAGTTAGAACTCTGTGTTCTGGTGTAGCTAGACTCATAAAGGTTGCTCCCTTCAAACTCACCACCTGGGGGTGGAGGGAGAAGCTTTTTGAGAGTCACAGCTCTTCACTGAAACCATCTGCCACTTGTACTGAAAACAGTGTCCTCACTCCCTGCCAATAGGAAGCAACTTAAACCTGCCTATTTAATCAGTGATCTCCTACAATACCATTCAGGACATTGTCAGCCCTTCTTTGCTCCGCATAGAGCCAAGATGCCTCCGGGTATTTCTGCTCTTTAAAAGATGCATCATTCATTCATTCATAATTGATCAGATCCCCGAACCGATGGAGAGCGTTTTTGTAGTTAGCTTTAGAGTGGTGAGGTGGATGGATTGGACACTAACGTCAACTGTGACGTAATACTACGATTTGCTTCCGGCTGGTATGCTACTGTAGTGGATCCTTTCGGCTGAAGGGTTCGCGTCACACTGCCGTGACATGGAGGTTAGAGCGAAGTACTGAGACTGACCTCTGTCTTTAAAGAACTGGGACTAGTCACTTAGAACTATATGAACTTTCTAAGGGTTGGTATGAGGCTCAACTGATTTTCCCAAATGATCTATTTGCAATAGGTGTCCAAATCTCTCTCACCTGAGAAAGATTTTCCCTTGTCATTCTTGATCCCACACAATTAGATATTGCTTGAGTAAATCTTTTATTAAACCTAGATTTAGGATGGTTGACTGTGTCACTTAATGAAATAATAGACATTGAGATTGAAAACTAAACTTTGCTAATTCTGACTCATTATTTGCTTGTGGGTAAATCTCTGACTGATATACTTTAAAGTTTGTGCAAATGACCTATCTAAATGTTGCATAGTAACACAATTAGGTGACGCAATTCCCTTATTTCTGGTCCTCATTGGTATTTGCCTGTCCTCTGAATATCCAGTCCCTTTCAGCACAGTTCAAGATCCATTGGAGGACCAAGAGAGTATAATGGTAGTTGAAGACCAAAGGAATTAATAAAACATTCGATTGGGGAAATAGAGAAGACGACAAATGCCCGAAATGTTACGAAGGTCCAGCCAACCTGTTACATATGTTTTATCAATGTGACAAACTAATTTTAATTAGGGGAGAGATTGAGAAATTTTGGGAGGGGCTGCTAGGATTTAAGATCGACCTATCCCCTACCCTAATGTTGATAGGAATGGACAGCAATCCAAATCTTAACAGGGAGAATGAAGATTTTGTATTTTTTTGTGTAGCTGTCCTTTGGTTATTGTTAGCTGCCGGCAGGAAAGATGTAGTTCCCCCCTCTTATCAGATGTGGCTCGCTAGACTTTTAGGGATTTATAATATTGATTTCGCTCTTTACTCACGTAGGGGGAGAATGATGAGGGAGTGGGGGCAGGCCATCTGGGGACCTATTACTAGCTGGATGGCCCAGCACGTATAATGTCAATGTTCTGTCTAATTTATGTGGGATAATATGACTCAACAGTGGAACTGTGATTCACTGTCTAGCAGTTTTTATTGTTCCTCTTTTTAGAAAGCATTACTGTAATATGGAACTTTCTTTTTTCTTCTTCTTATACATTTTCTCTGTGATATATTGGATGGATTTTAAATAAGTCATATGATTGGAAAATATGTATTTATTTATTGATATTTATGCCAGGTAGACTAACCAATAGAGGAAATTAAGTCTAAGGGTCCAGTGCGTAAACTCTACAAGTGTAAGACTCCTATTTTGAGTGACCTGTCAGTGCTAGAGACCTCCATCAGTGTTAGCCTCCTCTAGTGAATGTCGTGGTCCCATTAGTGTGAACCTCCCCCTGTGACTGGCCTGTCAGTGCTAGCGGGCCCAATCAGTGTGAGGATCCCTCTGCTCTGTGAGCTGCCTTCTGCAGTGATGTGCCAGTTCCCCATGGCTAGAGAAGTGTGAACTTCCTTCAGCACTGCCCTGTCAGTGCTTGAGTACCCCAGTGAATTCCTCTTATCTGGAACTGATTCCCCCTGATTCTGTGGTAGGCTCCGTAATCAATTAGCAAATTAATGATAGAGATATTCACTCAGAGGGCACAATTACAGGTGGGGTGATCCCTAAGGCAGTCAGTAACAGGAATTATTGTCTGAATCCCAATTACAATCTGTAAGAATACCACAGTTCACAAGTATTTTGGTCAGGCATTTCCCCTGCTCAAGGGAGGCAATTATGTGTTGTCGAAAATCTGCCTGTGAATTAGGTATAACAAGCTGGAATGAGCACACAATAATTAATTCTCATATGGTGTTGACCGTTTCTCGGGGGGTTACTTGCAATGGGTTCCTGAGTCTCAGAAGTACGAATATTAGGGATATCGGTACTTCTTGGTTGACGGAATACCTTTGCGTGTTTACGACACAATTTATGATAGTCTTCCAGAGCCACAATGAGCAACAGAACTATGCAGGGAAGAATAGGAAATGTACTAGGTTTGTCAATAAGTCAATTTGTACTTTATGGTTTCGTGAATAGAATCTATTTTGAAGCTTGAAATCAATTTGGACTGTGTGGTGAAATGTAACACCTTTAGCCCGGGACACTACAGCAATATTAATGATTCCCATTTCCACTATATTTATGACTGTATTCTTTCAGTTCCCAAAATGTTACTTTCCCATTCATTCATAAGTTTCAGTTAGGAAAATTGAACGGGTGCAGCCATGGTCTGCAACGAAAGAGGCAAACAATTAACTGCAACTCAGTGGGCTTCAAGTTATACCTCAGGCTGCAGCAGCCTCACCTTGGTACCGTGACTGACTGAGCTAATCTGAAAGGCCTCAGCCAGGTCAGCTATTGAGTGCTGGCCTTGCAGTCTTGCTGCCTGGCAATAGTGTTATTGTTGCAGCTAAGATCCAGAAAAGTAGCACACACAGACTCCCTGACCTAACATCCAGGGTTGCCATGTAGCTACAGTACAGCTGACATCTTGGTCCTGCCTCAGTGCTTGCTAACTGCATTGCTGACTGCAAGGCAGACAGAAAAATATCAAACATCTACTCTGTGTGCACTACCGTTCATCCTAGCATTGAGCAAATCCAGGCCAGCAAGCATGAGCAACGCATAACAATGTAAAAGGCCATTTTTAGCGACATGATATCAGGGGTGTAGTTTGGGTGAGGGTAATCCAAGGTGCTCACTTTCTAGTGTCGTACTGAACCCTGTGATTTGTGAAATGCAGTAGCTAGTGCAGCGGGGAAGGGGTGACAACAGCCACAATCCTTGTCAGGGTGAAACACAAAAGTTACTAAATTAACTTATAGTTAACCATCTGGTAGCTTAACACAAAAACAGTCAGGCTTACCTTAGAGGCACTGTGTTAAATATTTATGCAGCACACAAATAGTAATTGAGTGAAAAAAAACACAAGAAAAATCCCAAACCAATTTAGAACTGTAAAGTAAAATGTAATGAATAAAATGAGACTACAAAAAAAAACAATTAGTAGAACTGGAGATATGCAATTTTAAAGGTTTAGGTAAAAATAGTATCAAGAATCAGAAAGCGCTAACTGTGATTAACTGGTGGTGCTAGACTGAGAAAAAGCTGCAGGTTTAGGCAGACGAGCATGGAGCGCGGGCCGGATACAGGAACCCGGTAAGTCCTGCTGAAATAATTACTTCTCAGAGTGTGGCAGGCACAGGTCAAAATGTCATGATTTCACAAGAGGAGCTCAACTGATACCAGCCAGTGCACCTCTTGGGGATCAGCAACTCACTCCAGAAGTGGCCGGCAGGGCTCAGGCAGGTCCAGTTGCAGATTCAGCTAAAACCTGACTTTACCACTAAAGAGGATTTTAAATTACAATTCATTAGAGTCTTAATGGGCATTTCTGCCTGCTCCCAATCAAATTTGAGCATTTATTAAATGTAATAATTAACTGAATGTTATCCTACAGGATTGATAGGCCTCACTATTGTGAAAAATTAATTTAGGAGTTCTTACTATCAGGACGGCTAAAACTTAAAAGTGCATGTCAAATGTATTCTGCCCTATGGGCTGTTTAGGCGTACCCTAGGGATGACTTATATTATTAAAAAGGAGGTTTAGGCCTGGGAAAATGTTTATTGTGACAGGTCGAATTGGCAGATTAAAATTGCACTGCAGGCTGCAGTGGCCAGCCTGAGACAGGATGAAAGGGCTACCTAAGTGGGTGGCACAATAAGTGCTGCAGGTCCACTAGTAGCATTTAATTCTCAGTGTCCACGTGTTGGCAGTTTTGTCTGGATGTAACATCAAACTAGGAAAAATAAAAAGACGCACATCACTTGGAGATACATTATTTGATGTGGACTCTGCTTTACTAATGGAAATGACTGTCTTCGGATTGGTCTATTTATGTTGAGGAACTCATTGGATGAAATATTGTTCCTATAAATTTAAGGCCGATAATTTGGCCATATTTGTCACTACAATGGTGTGCTACAAATCTCTTTCTATTTTGGTATTCAGTTGTGTATACATCCTTGGGTGTATAGAGGGCACTTTTGGGTAGCAGGTGCCAGAAAGATCAAATAAGCACCCAGATAATAGTAATTGATATTCTGTAACACAAATTGTTTCACACTAAAAAAGATTGTACATTTAATTTTGCTCTGTAGATGTGCGATTCCATCTCCATAAAAGGGAACACAACTACCTCCACTATTTGGTAACACAATCAGATGTAACATTGGAATGTGCTGTGGTGACTTTCGTCATTTATGCTTGGAAATGTGTTTATCCCCCCTTCAAGCATTGGACCCTGCCAGAGTTATTTTCCTTTTTGTGTGCTTATTTGTTACAGAGTTTGTTCTCCCACTTTATTGCTTTGTCTTTATTCATCAAATATTAAAATATTCTTGTTCGGCTGCACAATGCAATATAGATCTCATTGTTTGTCTAAATGTATTGCCTCTCCCTTATCCTTCCTGTGTGGGACCACTGGTCATATAATATACCTATACCCAAGGTCTGTGATAAATCTAATTGGGTTTTCTTGTTAATTTATAACACAACTTTCTAAATGTTCTGGCTATTCTATGAACTGACGCGAATTCCGAAGAGCATCATCAAGCCCCATAATCAATACCATAGTAAGTATCCATATCGAATAGCCAGAACATCTTATGTGGTGGATTTTTCATCCAAATCAATATGGATGCATTACTAAGTTATTAAATCCCAGAAATACATCACTATATACAATTTGGAGCCCTGATGAAGTTCCAGGAGTGTATGGAACGAAACACGTTAGCTGGATTTTAATGTTTATACTGAGGAATAATAATAAAGAAGATCATTTTAAATCTATACTTGATTTGGACTCTTTCCTGGTGCACCTTTTCATAGTTCCACGTGTAATGTGAGCTGTGGCTGTGCTTTCAACCTTTCCTACAGAATGCTGTACAGAGGGAACAGGATTCAATAAGTGTAACCTTTGCTCACCTTTGCATGCTTTAGGAAGAGTAGCAAGGAAAGTCTCATAGAGAATGTGCAGGTGCTGTGCTAGTAGCTAACCAAACAAAAAGTACAGCCAAAGAAATAATTTACTTTAGCTCTACACCACAGTTAGTAAAATGAGAATAGTGTAATTAGAACAATAAATTGAGAAAATATATTAATGAGAAAACCATTTTTTAATATACGAATTCCATACGAAATAATGGGTCATATGTTGTCTGTGTCACACTAGCAACACTCATAATGAGTCTAAATACTAAACATGTCTGTTGCTTTGCAGTGGTACACCAAGTACCTCCGCTATGAATTTTCAACTGAAGGCTGTTCACAGAGATTGGGAGGGTTGTTGTCACAATACTTTATGATAACTTCACATAAAAGTGTTTATGTCAGAATCAAATAATAAAATAATTTATGGGGTGTAGAGATGAATGTCACACATGGATATGCAAACTTAATAAGTATGATCAAGTTACATGGACCAACTGTAGAAATGTGATGATCCAATTTGTTTTATTATTGTAATACACAGTTTTATAAAGGGCCATAATTAGAGCTAATCATTTTTTCAATGTGCTGGTGCATCTTATCCTGAAGTTCACTGTTTGCTGTGACCCAACTAGAGTATCACCTCTGTTCACTGGAATACCACCCATCCACACTGTGGCTTATTCTGTCAGTACTTCTAACAAGAGAGGGAGGGGGAGAAAATGTGGATTCAGTCTCCCCGGGTATAGTACAAAAACAAAGTGGAATCCACTTGGGCAGTTTGAGTAGATCCCTACAGTGGTGGGGAACACTCTGTGTTGTTTAAATACCCCTCACACACCAACAGGCCCCTTGGTGTCATGCTTCATCATCAGGGTCTTCGCACCCCTCTACGGGATGCGGCGTGCTACGAACGACGACTACGAGGGAGCAGTTTCAAATGGACTATGTGTGAATGTGTGTGGGGAAAGAGGATGTATGTGAGTGGTGAGTTTAAAGTGAGTGAGAATTAAAAAATACCTGGCTCGTGGGGTGGAGAAACAAAAACTTTTTATTAAGCCCCTGGCTGGTATTGGTAAAAAGGTGCAAAGTGAGGTTGTAAGTGTATAATTAAGTACAGCAACCTCGTTGGTGCGTCTACATGAACATGTTTCGGAGTTCAAAGCCTCCTTCTTCAGGACGGGATTTGCACAAAGACCCACCTTACTCACATGTATAAATGTTTAAAAGTGTATTATACAAAAATTTAAGAAAAGTGAACTATAGGTGTAATGTACCTAGTTATTCCATCATTCTCGTAGTCTTTCTTTGCCAAATCGGCGTGTAGTGAAGACTCAATGTACAAGGATAAATTGCCTCATGAGCCTTTTTACGTTTTGGTGGGTTCCATCAGGCATAATAGGATGATGGTTACTGGGACGAAATTCGACCTCCTTCCCTCAACGCGGCTTCGTTGAGGGGAGGAGGTCGAATTTCGTCCCAGTAACCATCATCCTATTATGCCTGATGGAACCCTCCAAAACTTAAAAAGGCTCATGAGGCAATTTATCCTTGTACATTGAGTCTTCACTACACGCCGATTTGGCGAAGAAAGACTACGAGAATGAATGAATAACTAGGTACATTACACCTATAGTTCACTTTTCTTAAATTTTTGTATAATACACTTTTAAACATTTATACATGTGAGTAAGGTGGGCCTTTGTGCAAATCCCGTCCTGAAGAAGGAGGCTTTGAACTCCGAAACATGTTCATGTAGACGCACCAACGAGGTTGCTGCACTTAATTATACACTTACAACCTCACTTTGCACCTTTTTAACAATACCAGCCGGGGGCTTAATAAAAAGTTTTTGTTTCTCCACCCCACGAGCCAGGTATTTTTTAATTCTCACTCACTTTAAACTCACCACTCACATACATCCTCTTACCCCACACACATTCACACATAGTCCATTTGAAAGTGCTCCCACGTAGTCGTCGGTCGTAGCACGCCGCATCCCGTAGAGGGGTGCGAAGACCCCGATGATGAAGCATGACACCAAGGGGCCCGTTGGTGTGTGAGGGGTATTTAAACAACACAGAGTGTTCCCCACCACTGTAGGGATCTACTCAAACTGCCCAAGTGGATTACACTTTGTTTTTATTCTGTCAGTAGCCTGAATCAGTACCAAAGACTGCAGCTTCTACATAGATCTGTGGGAGGAACTGTTGACTTAATGTTATGTTATGTTATGTTATGTTATGTTATGTTATGTTATGTTATGTTATATATTTATTTATATAGCGCACGGCTCCTCAACAAGAGTGTCCCGGCGCTTTATGTCGGCAGCTCAGCAATTAAAAAACATAACAGTAATAAAAACAAGAGGCAGAAGGAAGAACAGCCTAGAGGTTAAAAAGCCAGGTCTTAAGGCTTTTTCTAAACAAGAGCAGACTGGAAATGCTGCGTAGGGCGAGAGGCAAGGAATTCCACAGCTGGGGGGCCCTGAGGCTAAAGGAGCGACCCCCAGTGCGGGCCTTCCTCACTCGGGGAACCACGGCCATAAACAAAGTTTCCGACCGCAGTGAGCGAGCCGGGCAATAAAAGGCCAGCCTGCGCTGCAGATACTTTGCTCCCAGGCCAGAAAGTGCTTTATGCACCAGAGTCAGCGTTTTAAACATAATCCGCTTTCGGATGGGCGGCCAATGAAGTGACTGCAGCAACCCGGATGTTCTCGCCCGCCTATGAAGGCCGAAAATGGCGCGAGCCGCGGAGTTCTGCACCACTTGCAGCCGCTGGACCAAATAGTCCGGAAGCCCTAGATATAGGGCATTAGCATAGTCCAGTCTAGATCCTATTAGAGCTTGGACAGTGATCTTTCTATGCTCCTCTGAAAGCAGAGGTAAGAACTTCCGGAGCGTCTTTAAGATACCGAAGCAGGTGCCTGTCAGACCGAGAATGTGAGATCTAAGCGTGAGGTTATTGTCAAACTTGACTCCCAAGTTTTTAGCAACCATAGATGACTGAGCGGGAGGACACATGTCCGCCGGCCACCACTCACGCCATTCCGGGTCCGAGGCGCAACCAAAGAGCAGAACCTCCGATTTACTGGAGTTGGCCTTAAGACTGTTCCGCTGGAACCAGTCAAAGACCCTCTCCAGGCACCCCCGAATACTCTCCCCATCGAATGTCTGATCTTTCCTGCAGGTAAAAAGAAGTTGCGTGTCATCTGCGTAGGACACGATCTGGGCCCCGAAAGCCTCCACCAGTGCCGCCAGAGGGGTCATAAAGATGTTAAAGAGAGTCGGGCTCAACACAGAGCCCTGTGGAACTCCGACTCCCAATGGCGGCATCTCAGCGGAGCTCGGTGAGGCCCAGACCGTTTGTCGACGGTCCTCCAGAAACGATGTAAACCATTTGAGCACCGTCCCCCTCAGACCGATGTCATAAAGTCTGGCAAGAAGCGCCTCATGGGGGACGGTGTCGAAGGCCGCCGACAAGTCCAGCATGAAAAGCATGGCCTTACCTCCTGCGTCCAGTGTCTCCCGAATAACCTCTGACACCTCAAGAAGTGCCGTCTCCGTGCTCAAGTTGGGCCGGAATCCGGATTGCGAGGTCATTTGATTCTAGGAAGCCAGAAAGAACGCCATGCACATGCTTCTCCGTGAGCTTCGCCAGGGCCGGGAGGAGAGAAATTGGCCTATAATTGGCCAAAACCTCAGTATCCAATCCAGGCTTCTTGAGGAGAGGAATCACCATCGCCCTTTTCAAGGGCCGAGGGAGCCTCCCCTCCCTCAAGGATAAATTCAGGAGGGGGTTCACCAAAGGATTCATCAATGACGCCATCCTGGCCAAAAATTTGGCCGGACAAGGATCTAATGGTGAGCCTGATTTAAGACTGGCCAGAAGCGTAAGAGAAGCATCGGAGGAAACAGGAGGGAACTCCGCCAAGACAACGTCAGGCGTAACCGATGGAACACGTCCCACCCCGAAGCTAGGAAACCCTTCAACGGACCCTTCTGAAAAGGAGGCCTGGATCGATCTAATTTTATCCGTATAAAACCTGGCGAAGTCACATGCCCAAGACTCAGATGGCACTGCTTGATGAAGGTTAGATCTAGGGGCCGTAAACTCCCTCACCACCGTGAAGATCTCCTTAGATGAATTAGAGGCCGCCTCAATCCTCCTGGCAAAAGAATCTTTTTTTGCGCACAGAATATTACTATGGTACACTTTAACCGCCATCCTATAGGCAAGTCTGGCCTCCCCCTCATACTGAGAGCGCCACACCCTCTCAGCCACCTTACACTGGCTACGCTCAATGCGCAGCGCCTCCGTAAACCATGGCGCAGACTGCCGCTTGGCCGTAGGTCGAGGGGCCCTTACAGGGACCAGATCATTCAGCCTCTCTGTCAGCCACGCCTGCAAGGCCTCAGTATCCAACTCCAGGTCACCCACAATAGGGCATGGGTGGTCAGCAAACGCCTAGGCTAACAGTTCTGGCGTCACTCTATGTAAAGCCCTAAAGGCTGCTCCAGGCTGGGTGGGAGCACTGCTAAGCAAATGCTCACTCCCCCGTATGGAGAACCTGGCCTATCTATGATCGGACCAGAGCACCTGGAGAAGTTCAATGTCCACTAAAGGGACCGATGAAAACACCTGATCCAGGGTGTGTCCCTTATCATGTGTGGGGCCCATCAGAGAAGGAACGAGGCACAAAGGGGCCGTGATGTCAAACAATTTATTTGAATTCATGTCCTCAGCTATATCCAAATGAAAGTTAAAATCACCTGCCAGCAAACAGTGCTGTGCAGACAAAGCCAGTCCGGATATGGCCACCTGGAGGTCCTCAAAGAAGGAGCCCACCGATCCAGGAGGTCTATAAACCAACAGCCCTTTCAGGGCTTGTTGCGGGGACAGCCTAATAGTAAAGGCAAGAGACTCAGAACCCACGATAGTATCCAAGGGAAGAATCGAGCATGAGGCACACTTCTTAACAACCACCGCCACCCCACCCCCCTTCCCTTGGCTCTATCCTGGCGGAAGATGTTATAATCAGGTGGGATGGCCGCTAGGATGTCCGGGTTGGACGTCTCCCCCAGCCAGGTTTCGGTCAGCAGAAGGCATAAAGGTTTTTCCCTGACCAAAAGATCGAAAATGTCAAGGGCATGCCTACCTACTGATCACGTGTTAAGCAATAAGCACAGGTGTTTCACACGGTCCTCGCCTGTCTGAAGATCGGGGGAAGGGACATAAGTAGGTGTAGTCTGTTTATGACTATATCATCCCCATAGGTAGTTCATTTAACCAATAATTGATTAAAAAGTGTTGACATGAAATCTTTGCAAAGAATGCCATGAGATGTAGGACAAACAAAAGGAGAGCAAGAGTGCACCCCAGTAGCTGCAATGCTGTGCCTTTTTACTACTTAAGTGCTAGTCATTTGGCCATAAACTATTGCTATAAAACCTGTACCACTTGGAGGTATACAGCAAGGATTTCGAAGTTAGGGCAGTCTTGATTGGATATGGGGATGCTGTTCCAGGTACTGAGGGCAAAAAGGGATACGGCCTGCTGCCTTCTTTTTTCTTTGTTATTCCTCTTAGTCTGCCATCTGATGGAGATGTCCTGGCTCTAAGCATGTGTACTGGTTGTGATGGCCTTGTGAATGATGTAGCTAGTTTGAAGAAGGTGCAGGCAGGTAAAGGGAGCCAATGGAGTTCCATCAGGAGAGTATTGATGTCAGGATATTTCCTCAAGACTTGGATTAATTGTGCTGCAGCGTATGGGATGCCCTTAAGGACTGCCAGTGTGGAGTATTGTAGGTCACCTAGTATGACATTACCAGCATCAAGGTGCAAGAGTATGAGGGCTTGATCAGCAGTTCGGAAGTCTTTCTGTGGAAGAAATGGTTTGACTTTGTTAGGAGGAGAGAGCTAGTATGGACTAGCTCTGCTTTTTTGGCAGTGTGTCCCTTTAGAAAAAGGTTGGTTTTTAGGGCAAATTCAAGTCACTTGACATTCAGGGTAAGGTAAGATTCTAGGCTTTCATGGTTCATGTCATTGAGTCAGGTTTATACTATTTCTTGTTTGTGGTTAACTTAGTTAAAGGCAGCTAATATGTACAGCAATATCAACAGACAGACATCATCTCCATCTGTGATCAAGACAGCGTTATGTGCAGTGTGCACAATATTGGGCTCCATGCTGCAGAGTGATCTGAAGCCAGAGGTAGTCATGCAGGAGATGGTTAGCTTTGATGTCACCTTAGAGTTGAACATAGTCTGCATTTTTAATGATCTTGCCGATAAATGTAGATGAGTGAAAATAGATATGGAGCCTGATTCACAAAGATAAACTTACACTTTTGTTTAAGTTTGCATTTTTTTGGTATTCACAAACTACAAGTTAAAAGTAAGTTTAAGACTGCGCAGTCAGGTTGGAGAATTCCGCACAAAAAAAATTGAAAAAGCCCATCTTTTTATCTGTAGAGTTCTCTGCCCCAACTGTGAAGCCTCCGCAAATGTAAACTTACTATTAAATTGTAGTTTGTGAGTAGGAAAAAAATAAACTTACGCAAAGGCGTAAGTATACCTTTATGAATGAGGCCCAGAGAGTCTCCCTAGATGAAATAACAAATTCAAAATATTAATGGAGAGGGAGTCAGAGGGCCACGCCACTAACAAAGAGAATGTGGGAACATACTTAATACTTTACAACTGAAAATTCCAAGCCCTTTTGTTGGCTAATCCTTAAGCAAATATGTTAGAAGAGTTAGTTATATTTTGAAATATCAGTTCAAATTTGGCAGCTTCCTGAAGATTGGAAGTAGAGTTGACTGTTGTAAAGGGATCAATAAGTGGTGAACTGTGCTACTTGGGATCCATCTTAGCAATACTAAAATCAGAGCAGGCAAAATATTAAATAAAACAGCTGAAAGTGCTGTGCAGCAGGAACTGATCATAGATCCACTGGCATCAAATAAAATTATCTGAAGTGATGAAAGTTATTTGGTAATCGCAAGGAGAATCTATCTGCTGTGAGCATGTACTGTGAGAAATCCCACTGTGACTGCTCAAGTGGGACTTTACCTAGAAGTACAAGTAGGAAACTGCTTGATTTAATTACACCTCCCTAATACTGTTGCAAGATAAATGCTTTTCAAAATCCTTAATTTTCTCATGCAGAAAAGAAATGTATGCCATATGTAAAGCCATGGAGCGAAGTATTTGACGTTTGGGCAGAGTGTAGATAGGGAGCCGCATCCTTCTGTTAACTGCCCTTACTGCTGCGCTATCCTTACACCTCTTGTCAGGTTGCATCTTTAAGTTCTGGACAGCACCAAGCGAGGTAGGGTTAGACTCTTTTTATTAAACCCAAATTGTAGAAGGTCACATTTTAATCGCCTCTAACTTTGTGTATGGCATCGTTCAATGAGGTAAATACATTTACAGAATGATTCTAAAACAATGTATAAAGGTTGCTCATCTAAGAAGGTTGGGTAGTTCCTCACTTCAACCACTAAATTAGGTCCACTACAATGAGAATGAACAAGTGCGATGTCTGATAAAAAGACAAACAAGTCCGCACTTCTTTAGCAATAGAATCTGTGTATAAGCCAGACATACCGAAGTCTGCCATTAAAATGGGGGGAGGGTGCAAAGCAAAAATGTACTTTGAGGGGCAACTTGGTATCATCATGATTGGGCCAACAACATTTGTAGCTAGCTTGGTCTTCTGAGAAATGCAAGGTTCATCCTGCTTTTGCCATTGCTGGAGAGGAGCAGTGTAATCCTGTGCTGGACTCTTGGCAGTATGGACTGAAGCGAAGCACTTGCGTACCATTCCCTTCTGAAGAAAACACGTTTGCAAACAATTTAGTTGAGATTTTCTGATACATTCAAGCTTGCATTATGTAGCCCAAATCAGGAGATAGACATGTTATGAGAGAGAGTTAGAGGGGATAAAGACACATTGAGAATACTAAGCATATTAGTTGCATTAACACAGTATTCCAGGTTGTAGTCAGAAACATAAAAGGCTGGTTCATGTAAATTCATGGTATCTGGAGTATCTGTAGCATATGTAGTTACAGCAGTGTTTATTGTTCCTGTGTGTTCATTCATATCAATCCGTTGTAGTCCAGGAATAATATGTGCTTCCCCTCCTGCAACAATAAATGGCACAGTCTCCAGAATCTCTACACCCTCTGCCTACCCATATGATTCATTACCTTCTGCAATTCCACCCTCTCCGAGCTGCGAAACGAACTGCATAAGCTCAACTGATTGGGCTGTGTCTAGTCCTAAGCCAAGAGTAAGTCAGTAGGAAGCATTTGAAGGTCTGCCTTGGCATATAGTAGGCTCTCTAAGCGGTATTGTAAGGTGGCTGCTGATACCAAGGAGAAAAGCAGCATATTGCTTACATCCAAAAGAGCAGGTGTAGTGGCAACAGGAGGGGAAGGTTTCCACAGCTTCTTTGAGACGTCTCTGAAAGCATGTCTTTTGTGAAAGTATAACTCTCACTACCCTTAAGCTCTAAACATTCTGCAAGACATGATTACATGCAAGGAGAGGTATTTGTCACTTCCATATTTCTTTGAGAACAGTGAAGAGGAGCTGCAGTGGTTTCTGACAGAAAAGATTGTCACATCTCATTAATTTTGGTTAAGATGGATTCCAAAAGATCTCCACTGAGCTAAAGAGACTCAGCGTTGTAATTTACATTATTATCAGTGATGTCATCAATGATGTCATGGAACATGTCATAAGTGATATATTATGGGAGGTCATAAGCAGTGCATGGCGAGGGGCAAGTTATTGTTAGCTAAGCTAACTATTACTGGTAAATTTCTGTGTTTTTTTAGTTCAAAACTTTAATGTTATCACTCCCATATTTACCTAACTATTACACTATTTTAACCTTTGTTTTTTTGTGAATTTCTAGGGCTCTTCAAAGTAAAGTCAAATTTTAATACCATATGTAAAGCCAACTCCCCGCTGTGCATCGCTGACAGGGCCTCATATTATAAAAGGGGAAGGAGGACACATGCTCCCCCTCAGTGCCTTATTAGGCCCTGGGAACAAATCCCAGATCCTTTTTTTAAAGGGGAGGGGGGCCAAGTGGCCCCCTCAGAGACTTATAAGGCCCTAGGGTCCCCACTCCAGGGCTCTTTTTATGCAGAGGGTGTCCAAACAGCCCCCACTGTGAGGCAAGACCATATCTCTTTCATAGGGGAGAAGGGCCACACGGCCCCATCCCCTACCCTTATTAGGTGCTGGGGACCCCATCCCCATGACCTTTTTTTATTTTTGATTAAAGGGAGGGTGGCTGCATGGCCCCCTGTCCGAGCCGTATAAGAACATGGGGACCCAATCACTCAGGGCCTTTTTTTATGAAAGGTAAGGGGGCATGTGGCACGCCACATTGAGCATTAATAGACCCTGGAGATCCCATCATCTGAGACTTTTTTTTAATTAAAGGGACACATTACCCCCCTCCCCAAGTCTTATTAGGACAGGGGACCCATCCTCCAGGGACTTTTTTTAATTAGAGAGGAGGGGGTTAGTTGATTCCCCTCTCAAAGCCTTACTAAGCCCTAGGAAACCCCTCCCAGGGCCTTTGTTTTATGAGAGGGCAGTGAGACCACGTGGCCCTCCTTGCTGAGATTTATTAGTCTCTGGGGACCCCATCCCCATGAGCCATTTTTTTTTAAATTAAATGGGTGGGGGACCACGTTGCCCCGCTCCCCAAACCTTTTTGGGCCATTTAGATCCCATTCCGATGGAATTTTATATGGGGAGGGAGCCCTGTGATCCCCCTACCAGAACCTTATTAGGCCCTGGGGACCCCATCCACCAGGGCTTTTTTAATAATTAATGGGTAGGGGGCCATGCAACCCCCCTACCTGAGCATTATAAGGCCGCAGGGACCCCATCCCCGGGGCTTGGTTTTTTTATTAAAGGGGAGGGGGGCTACATGTCCCCCTCCTTGAGCCTTTATAGGCCCTTGAGACCTCATCCGCGCCAAATGTGTTTTTTAAGGGAACCGGGAGCCGCGCACCTTCCCAAGCCTTTAAAAGTACCTGGGGACCCCATGCCCTAAGACAATATCTCTTTTAAAGTGGGTGGGGGCTTCATGGCCCCTCTCATTCCTCATTAGGCCCTTGGGACTCCATCCACAAGGGCCATTTTTTGTTAAAGGGAAGGGGGCTGCTTGGCCCCCCTTTCAAGCCTTATTAGGCCAGTGGAACCATTTCCCCAGCATCTTTTTATGAAAGGAAAACGGTGATGTGTGCCCCCTCACAAGCCTTATTGGACCCTTGGGACCCCATTCCCTGAGCCATTTTTTCTTTAAAGGGAAGGAGGCTTGTGTTGCTTAATTCCTCGAGCCTTTTTAAGCTCAGGGGTGGAGGGGCTGTGTGGCTTCCCTCTCTGAGCCCTATTAGGCCCTAAGGATCGCATCCCCCTGCACCTTAATTTATGAAATGGAAGGGGGACAGTGTGGCCCCTCTCGCAGAGACAAATTGGACCCTGGGAACTCCATCCTCCTCAGCCGTTTATTTTTTATTAAAGAGGCAATGGACCACATTGCCCCACTCCCTGAGCCTCATTAGGCCCTGGGGACCGACCACCCTCACCAAGTGGCATAAGGCCCGGAAGATGCCACTGAGTGTTGTTTTTTATTAAAGGGAGGAGGCTGCGTGGCCCCCCTCTCTGAGTCTTATTAGGTAATTGTGACCCCTTCCCCCATGGTCTTTTTTGATGATAGGGAAGGCGGGCCATTTGACCCACCCGTCGTTGAGCCATATTAGGCCCTGGGGACCTCATCCCCCTGAGTCGTTTTGTTTATTTAACAGGAGTGGGCCATGTTTCCCCCTTCCCTAAGCCTTATTAGGCCAAGACAACCATCCCCCAGAGCCTTTTCTTTATTCAAGGGAAGGTGGGATGAGTGGACACCCTGTCCAAGCCTCATTAAGAGAGACACTATGCCCAAGAGCCTTTTTCTATAAATGGAAAGGGGAACTGTGTGGTCCCCCATGTTGAGCCTTATTACACCGTGGGACCCCATCCCCCGAGCCAGTTTTTCTTCTTTATTAAATGGATGGGGGCTGAATCGTCCCCTCCCCCCAAGTTTTAGTAGACCCTGGGGACCCCACCCCAGGGCCTTTTTATGGCATGGGCCCTCTCCCCGAGCCGTATTAGGCCCTGGCGACCTCATCCCTCTGGCCTTTTTTCATAAATAAATTTGAAAATGAAAGAGAGGGGGGTTGCATGCCCTCCTTCCCTTAGTTTTATCATGCTATGGAGACCCCCATCTCCAGTGGCTATTTTTTCCTGAGCCTTGTTAGGCCCTGGGGACCCCATCCCCTGGGACTTTTTTCTTAAATCAATAAGGGGGTCAGGCGGCCCCCCCTCCCTGAACCTTATAAGACCCAGGGGAACCCATCCCCAGGGCTACTTCTTTTATTAAAGTGGAGGGGGGATGCACGTCCCTCTTCCGAGCCTTGTTAGGCCCTGGGAAATCCCTCCCCAGGGCCTTTTTTAAACAATTAAAGTGTGGTCCCCTTCCCAAGACTTTAAAAGGCACTGGGGACCCCCTGCCTGAGAACCATATCTCTTTTAAAGGGGAGGGGGCTGCATGGCCCCAAGGCTCATTAAGCCCTGGGGACCCCATGCACAGGGCCTTTTTATTTTTAGGAAAAGTGTGCTGTATGGTCTCCATTCTGAGCCTTATTAGGGCCTGGGGACCCAATCCACCAGGTCCTTTTTGTATGAATTGGAATTGGTGCCTTGTAAGCCCCTTGCTGAGACGTATTAGACCCTAGGAATCTCATCCCAAGTAATTAATTTTTTAGAGGAGGGTAGACCGCATGACCCTCTACCAGGGCATTGTTAGGTCCTGGGCACCCTAGCCCCCAGGGCCGTTTTTAAAATTGAAGAGTAGGGGGCCATGCAGCCCCAATGCTGGAACCTTAAGAGGCCCTGGGGACCCCATACCCAGGGCAATTCTATTTAAGCAGAGCCGGTCTGTGCAGCCCCACTCCGCAAGCCTTTAAAAGCCCTGGGAACCACATGCCCAGGCCCATATTTTTATGAAAGATGAGGGGCTGCATGACCCTCACCTGAGGCTTGTTAGGCCCTGGCTGTCCCATTCCCCAGGGCTTTTAAAGTGTAATAGGGCAACTCAACCCCCTTCCCTGAGCCTTATAAGATCCAATGGACTCCATTCATATGGCTGTTTTTTTTTATTAAAGGGGAGGGGAGACACATGCTCCTCTCCCCAAGCCTTGTTGTGCCCTGCTGAATTCATCCCCCAGGGCCATTTTATTTAACAATTAAACTGTGGGTCCCCTCACCAAGCCTTTAAAAGGCACTGGGGCCCCATGCCCCAGGAGCATATCACTTTTAAAGGGGAGGGGATCACCTGGCCTCAAGGCTTATAAGGCCATTGGTCACCCATACCCAGGGTCTTTTTTATGAAAGTGGATGGGTGCCTTGTGAACCCGAGCCGAGCCTTAGTACACCCTGGGAATCTCATCCCCAAGTCATTGTGTTTGTATTAAAGAGGAGGGTAGGACTCATGGCCCTCTCCCAGTGGACCTGGGGACCCTATCCCAAAGGGCCTTTTTTAAATTAAAGGGTAGGGGAGCCATGCTGCCACCATCCCTGAACCTTACAAGGTCATGGGAACCCATATCCAGGAAATGTTTGTATTTTTTTCCCGATACCGCAAAATGTAATTGGAATCGTGGCATTTATTTCTGATTTTTATTTGTACTTTTGTTTATTTGGCGGAACAGTTAGGGGCGAAAATTATGGCCTATGCCGACGACACACAACTTTTGTTTACCTGGCCAGGTGACAATTTGGATACGTCGGCTGTTCATGACTGCCTCTCTTCTGTCTTCCGTTGGCTGGCACTAGCTCAACTAAAGTGTAATGAGGACAAATCAGAGGTCCTTTTTTATGGAACCTTCCCCGGTAACTTCAGAGATCTTCTATGGCCACATGACAATCCCTGTCCTAAATCTATGGGCGGCCCTGCTAAGAACTTGGGGGTGTGGTTTGGAGATAATTTAAAGTTCGACGACCACATCAAAAAACTCACAGGTGTCTGTTTTGGAACCCTCAAAGCCCTGCGTAGATTTTTTCCCCTACTGCCAAGAGATGCCAAAGAGACAGTGTCGCGGGCCCTTATTCTTTCCAGGCTGGATTACGCGAATGCCCTATTTACCGGTATACCATCTTATTTGATCAAACGGCTCCAGGTGGTTCAGAATGCGGTAGCTAGACTGCTGTTTAATATTCCTAGGAGGTCTAGCGTCCGCTCCCACCTGTGTAGTCTCCATTGGCTTCCGGTGGCACAGCGAATCCTTTTTAAAGCGCTGGTTCTCTCTTTCAGAGCGACGCATGAGCTTGGACCAGAGTACTTGAGGAAACGTTTTGCTCTGTATGTTCCCAACCGCTGCCTCAGATCTGTCAACCAATGTAGGATGGTCCTTCCTAGATTCAAGTTTGCTAGGTTGGGCGGTCAATCTATATCTGTTTTGGTAGCCATGAGCCTGGAATGCTCTTCCTCTCCATCTACGCACAATGCAGAATATAGTCCACTTTAAGAAAGGCCTAAAAACCCATCTGTTTAACCTATCTATGGAAATGCTTCCATTGCCCTCCTCTCTGCTCCTCGCACACACCCCCCTCGCGCCAGGATACTCTTGAGTAACAGAGCGCGCTACAAAATATTTTATAACATAACATATAAGCCAGGGGAACCCTTTAGGTCTCGCTATAGGGCCTAGGAGGTCAGGGTATCCCTTCCCGCCCACTTCAAATAATGTTTCTCTTTTTACTTCAGGATAGGGGATCAAGTCCCAGAGTTCTTTAATATCTGCCAGAAACATTTTTCTCATGTTGCTGACAGCCAATCAGAGTGCTCACTCACCCAGGAATCTCCCGCAGTAGTGACATGGGCCAAAGGAAATAATGCTCCATCTTAATGAGACGGTGTGCCCTGGGGGAATTGGGGATGGGGTTACCGTGTCTGAAATTGGCTTGGGAAGGGGTCTACATGCACCCCTTGCCTCTAAAAGATGTATTCCTCTTCTACACCCAGGCCTTGGCCCACCCTGAGCGAGCATTCATTATCATCATCCCCTGGGGCCCGATGTGTTTTTGAGAGGCAGGGGGGCACCGGGCTGTCATCCCCTGACCTCTTTCAGACCTGGGGACCGCACCCACTGAGGCTCAGCATATTTTTTTAAGGGGATGGGGACTCCCTTCCTCAAGCCTCTAAACTCCCCAGGGACCTTACCACAGGGCTGCAATGCTAAGTGTAAGGGACGAGGCCTGTCAGCCCCCCTCCCTGAGCCATTAATGGGCAAGGGACCCAATCCCCCTAGTCCACTCACATGCTGTTCCCAAGAGAGCCTATCCCCGGATTCCACGGTTCCCCTGCATCCACTAGAGCGGGCACGGAAGCCTATGTTTGCTCCCTTCTGGTGGGAGCTTTAAAAATGCATGTAACCAAAAGAAGAAAAAAAAAAGCTTTAAAAATGCTCCAGACGGCTGGGAGCACACTTATATTCTATTTCCATACGCACACTTATAAGGGCTGGGAAACTGAGCATGATGTTGCTCCCCCTAGAGGGAGCAGCATGAATAGGACTGCATGTCTGGAGTCTCTTCCTATTCACCGTCCCACCTCCAAAGTTTCAGCGACGGTAAGTTTCCTGACTTGTCTCTAATGTAGTATGGTGATAGGAGGTCTGCGCAAATTCACGGTGTTTTGGGCCAAGCGAGGGCGGTTACTCCTTGGGGTTGGCCCTGCTGTTGGAAGTCGAGGGTTCTCCGATGCGCCATTTTGGCCCTCTTTGAAAGACTGGAATTTTACAGTCTTGGTGTGCTGCAATCAGGCTCGCAACGCCCATTGGACTCAAAGGCCCCTGACCCTCCTGGTAGCTCCGACTGTGTGCCCCTGTTGCCACTGCCACTGCTGCTGGTAAGTGTCCTCCGTCCCTTTTTGCCACTGTCTCCCCCTCTTTGTGCCCTGTTTTCTCCTCTGTGCCACTCGTTTTTATTCCCCCCCATTTTGCCTCCTGTATCTTTGTTTCCCCACCGCTGTGCCCCCTGCGGCCCCGCCCCCTGCCCACTCACTGCTCCCGCCTCTCGCCTCCCAGCTACTCCGCCCTATGACCTCCCCATATATGCCGGACGCTGCAGGGCCGCGCAGCGGCCGCGCCGCTGGTAGCGCCGAAAGAGCCCCTAAGGCAAGCCCGTCTGCGCCCAGCGCCAGAACCCCTGGACCCCGCGAACACCACGACACCAGATTCCACCATGATGCCAGCACCCTCCATGCACTGAACGCCGGCTGAAACCACACCTGCTTCCGGGCCACCCCAAAATGGACCCACGGACCCTTCTCCAGCCGCACCTGCAGCTTCACCTACGACAGAACCACCAAACCTCCAAGGACTGGACCCAACCACTTCCGCTGCATACTCCTCAACACCCGCTCTGCACGTAAACATGCCGTCGAGCTCTGGGATCTGCTCGACACCTCCGCCCCAGACGTGGTCTTCCTGACCGAGACCTGGTGGAACGACTCCTCGGCGCCCGACATCGCCATAGCCATCCCGGACGGCTATAAGATCACCCGCAGGGATTGCGCCAACGGAATCGGAGGAGGAATTGCCATCGTCGACAAGTCCACCCTCAAGGTCGCCACCCACGCAGACAACACCCTCAACACCGCCGAACACCTGCACTTCCAGATCCACACCGACCCCAACACCACCCTCAGAGGAACACTCATCTACAGCCCCCCCAAACGCAGTTCAGCGACTCCATCGCAGACCTCACCAGCACCCACGCACTCGCCTTCTTGGACTACATCCTCCTCAGGGACCTGAACTTCCACCTCGAGAACAACAACAACACCAACTCCGCCACCCTGATTGACAACCTCGCCAACCTCAGCCTCAGACAACTCGTCAATGCACCCACCCACGCCGCCGGCCACATGCTGGACCCCGCCTTCGCCACAGGCACCCACGTCACCTTCAACCCCACCACCGAACTCCACTGGACGGACCACCGCTGCATCCATTTCACCTTCAAGAAACCAACCACGCACCACCGCACCCAACAGCTGCCTCGCCGCTGCTGGAGCAAAGTGTCCGAAGACCAGCTTATCACCACCCTCGCCCAGAACCCACCCACCGACCCCAGAAACCCATAGGCCGCAGCCTGCAACCTCAGACAGTGGATCGACGACTGCGCCAACACCTTGCCCCGCTCAGGAAACCCTCCAACAGCCACGCCAGCAAGAGAGCTACCTGGTTCACTGACGAGCTCCAGGCCTCCAAACGTGCATGCCGGAAACTGGAGAAAATATGGCTCCGCGAACGCACACCGGACAACCACGCAGCCCACAAGGACGCCACCCGCAGACATCACCACCTCATCAGATTAGTCAAGAGATCCTCCTTCAAAGACCGCTTGGATACCAACGCACACGACAGCAAATAGCTCTTCAGCATCATAAAAGAACTCTCCAACCCCCGTGCCAACGCCCACTACATCCCGCCCTCACAGGAACTGTGCGACTCACTGGCCATCTTCTTCCACCACAAGATCGCTGACATCCACGAAAGCTTCAACACCATGACCACCCTGACTACGCCAGACTCCACCTGCCCCATGAACACCACCTGCGCCATCCGCCTGACCTCCTGGTACAACGTCAATGATGACGAGACACGCAAGGTCATGAACTCCATCCACTCAGGATCTCCGTCAGACCCGTGCCCTCTCCACGTATTCAACAAAGCAGACGCAGTCATTGCACCCCAACTAAGGAAGGTCATCAACATCTCCTTTGAAACAGCGACATTCCCGGAAAGCTGGAAGCACGCCGAAATCAATGCCCTCCTCAAGAACCTTAAGGCGGACCCTAAGGACATCAAGAACTTCCGGCCCATCTCCCTGCTCCCATTCCCGGCAAAGGTCATTGAGAAAATCGGCAGGCAATTGACCCGCCACCTGGAAGACAACAACATCCTGGACCCGTCCCAGTCCGGATTCAGACAAAATCACAGCACTGAGACAGGCCTCATCGCCGCCACTGATAACATCAGGCACCAACTAAACAACGGCGAAACATCAGCCCTCATCCTCCTGGACCTGTAGGCCGCCTTCAACGCGGTCTGCCATCACACTCTAAAGACACGCCACCTAGAAGCCGGAATCCAAGAGAAGGCCCTCGACTGGACCACGTCCTTCCTCTCCGGCAGAACCCAGAGCGTCCGCCTCCCACCCTTCCGGTCCAAAGCCACCGACATCATCTGCGGCATCCACCAGGGCTCATCCCTGGCCCCGACGCTGTTAACATCAACATGGGCCCCCTCGCACAAGTGGCCCGCCATCACGACCTCAACATCATCTCCTACGCAGACGACACCCAGCTGATCCTCTCCCTCACCAAGAACCCACACACTACCAAAACCAACCTCCACGAGGGAATGAAGGCCGTCGCCAACTGGATGAAGAGCAGCCATCTGAAGCTGAACTCGGACAAGACGGAGGTACTCATCCTCGGACCCACCCCCTCAGCCTGGGACGACTCCTGGTGGCCGACCACACTGGGAACAGCATCAACACCCACCAACCATGCTCGCAGCCTAGGATTCATCCTCGACTCCTCGCTCTCCATGTCTAAGCAGGTCAACGCCATCACCTTCTCCTGCTACAACACCCTCCACATGCTCCACAGGATCTACAAGTGGATCCTGACCGAAAGAAGAAGAACAGTGACACAGGCCCGCGACAGCAGCAGACTGGACTACGGCAACGCACTCTACACAAGAATCCCAGCCAAGCACCTACGACGAGTAAAACGCATCCAAAACGCCTCCGCTCGACTGATCGTCAACGTCCCCAGCAGCAGCCACATCACCCCCCACCTGGGAGCCCTACACTGGCTCCCCGTCGATAAGAAGATCACCTTCAAGCTCCTCACCCATGCACACAAAGCACTCCACAACGCCGGACCAGCCTACCTGAACAGCAGACTCAGCTTCTAGACCCCCACCCACCAGCTCCGCTTTGCCAGCTTCCCCCTCACCGCTGTCCCTGCATCCAACGAATGACCTCCGGTGGCAGATCCTTCTCCTACCTCGCCGCCAAGACCTGAAACACCCTCCCTACCCACATACGGCAGACCAAAGACCTACTCACCTTCAGAAGACTCCACAGGACCTGGCTCTTCGAGCAGTAGCAGTAACCCCCCTCCCTCAGCGCCTTGAGACCCTCACGGCTACGTAGCGTGCTCTACAAGTACTATGATTGATTGATTGATAGCTGTCCTTTCTGGACAGAAGCAATGCTGGCTCTTGCACCATGTGGAGAGCCGTTTGGGGTCGTGGTAGCACTGAGGCTACCTCAGCAGCCCCCACAGTATGCATGCTGAGTGCCCAGGGTAGGCACCAGTGCACTCGCTTATTATAAAGACTGGCCTCTGGGATGGGGTCCCCGGGGCCATAATAGGCTCAGGGAGAGGGACAGCACAGTTCTCTCCTCTTTTAATATAGATACGGTCTTCGAGGATGGGGTCCTAAAGCCTGAGGAGGCATGTGGTGGGGAGCCACACAGCCTGCCCTCCCCTTTTTAATAAATACAGACTTGAGAGAAGGGGTCCCCATGGCCTAATGAGGCTCAGAGAGCGGGTCCAAACAGCCCCATCCCTCTTTAAAAAAAATAGAAAGCCTGAGATTATGGGTCCTCTGGCCTAAGAAGGCTCGGGGATGGGGCTGCACTGCCCTTCACCTTTAAAAAAACATGGCCCCAGGGGATTAGGCTCCCCAGGCCTAATAAAGCTCAGGGACGGGGCCAGGTGGCCCTCCTTCCCTTTTTTATCATGTTTGGCTCCAGAGGATGGGGTCCCTGGGGACTACTATTTTGGGAGAATTTTGCTCAATCCGCATTACTCTTTAACACGGAGTTCAGGCTAACTTCTCCCTATCGCCCTGTGATGGAATTTTTCTCCCACAAGGCTCCAACAAATCCAAGCTGGCAAGCACAAGCACATTTTGTGTTTACCAGCACTATTTTCTAACACGAGCAGTCATGGTCAGAGGGTTGCTGCTTGGGCAGGATTGCTGCTGCGTGAGTAAATTTTCCTTTTGAATGGCCGCATAATCAACTCAATGGGCTGCTTGCTATTAGCAACTCATGATGCTATTCGCTTTGAGTTTTCAGTGCCGTTTGTGCTCTCAGCATAAAATTTCAGCATGAGCAGTGCAAGCTGCATATTTTCCAATTATTGGTTGGACTCCGTAGAATCTTATGGAGTTTTTATGTGACTCTGTGTAATTCCATGCAGTGTAACTCCACGAGTTCAGTCCAGCACTACTAACAAGGTTCGAGGAGAGGGATTGCGAATATCTCCAAAAATTGTGTGATTTTTAGAAAGCGTTAATAACATATATATACATATTGTAATTAATATTTGAGGCCAGCAGTTCACTAATATATGTAAAGAGAGAGTTCCATAAGTTTATGGTTTAACACTGTTTTTTTGCATTTCCCATTTCCACTACTATATCAGCATTATTGGAAACGTCGGTATTCGTGAATATCACATGCCTATGAAATAAAGGAATTTCATTGGGAAACATTTTTGGAAGCCCCCATCCAATTTTATTTTCTTCACACTTGCAGTGCTCAGATTGGAAGTATTTCTTGCAGCACCTACTAATTCCAATATTAGGATATAATTTTGTACTTTTATGAATTTTTTTTAAAATAAAATGGCAACTGGTGGCAGTGACGAGCAGTAAGCACACCCTGGGAGCAGAACTTATCTGTTGAGGAATCCCCAGTGAAGCACCAGTCCATTACCTGGACTGTTTTACAATTCCCTCTGGTGAAAGGAAAACAGTGGCAAAGCATGGGAAGGGCTCACTATGTGTGAAGACCCTGTCAACAATTATGTTGACTCATCTGAAATCGTCCCATAACAAGCACTTGATCTGAGCCCAGAAAGAGCATGCTGAAGAGGATGCATCAACTTCCGGTGCAACAACAATTATGCCAGGGGTGCCTATTCCTGCAGAAGTTGAGCAGTGTCTCCCAGAGAAGTCCACGGACCTCCAAAGAATATACTAATTTTGTTTGGAATGCAAAAAAGTAATAATAGTGGGGAAATAATTAGTTGCCACAGTTCTAGATGCAGCTAAGAATCACAAGTGTTGCCATTAAAAAGCACTTGTGACAACACATCAGAGTTTTTCTGTTAATATTTTTTCCAGTTGTCATTTTGTTAAAAAAAATACAAAATGATAAAAAGCTAAAGAAAAAAGTCCTGAAAAATCTAAATAAAACAGAGGTTCTCATTAGAATCAGTTTTCTTTGTTTGAAAAAAGATATATTGTATGTGTGTGTGTCTAAAAGAAATGGTATGCATGTCTTAGTTTCTCTGTTAGTGAACATGTATGTGTATGGGTGAGTTATTGGATGTGTAAGTGACAGTGGGTATGTGGGTGAGTAAGATGGTGTGACTGTAGGTGCATGAGTTTGTGAATGACTGTGAGTTTGTATGGGTATGTGAGTGGGTGTATCAGTGGCTGTATTGGCGAGTTACTGCTTGTGGGAGTGTGTGTGCAGATGTGTGAATAGGTGCATGAGTAGCTGTTTGGGTGAGTGAGTGGATGCATGAATGTTTGCATGGGTGAGTATGAGTGTTATAGTAGCTGCATGGGAGAGTGAGTGGTCATGTCAGGGAATGTATAGGAGTGTGAATGTGTGAGTTAGTTGCTGTATGGGTGACTGACTACATGTGTCAGTGACTGTATGGGTGGATGAGTGGTTCTGCCATGACTGTAAGGGTGAGTGAGTCGGTGTGGCAAACTCTATGGTTATGTGAGTGCATGCACTAGTAGCATTAGTGGCCTGAGTGAAACCTGAGCCTAACTATATCAACATATATATTTATCATCACTGAAAAGTTTACAGAGGCATTATAGTTAGGCTCAGGTTTCACTCATACAAAACCAGAGAAATTCAGCAATTATAGTTAGCTGAGCTTGCGCCCCTCAATGCACTGCTTATGGCCTCACATATTACATCACTCATTACATGTTCAGTGACATCACTGATGACATAACTGATAGCATCACTGATGATATCATCCAGTGACTATGACTATAGACATGTGTGTGTGCTGAGTCATGTAGTTTGTGAGATCATAAGCAGTGCATTGTGGGGTCATAAGTTACAGTTATCTTTGGTAACAATGACTGCTGAATTTCTATGGTTTTGTATGTGTGAAATCTGAGCCTAACTATAACATCCCTGTAACCTTTGAATTTTTTATGAATGTCTATGTTTTTATAATTGTATTTCCTAACTATAACATCCCTGTAACCTTTGTTTTTTTAAGTGAATTTCTAAGGTTTTTTTAAATTGTATTTCTTAACTATAGCCTGTAACCTTTGAGAGTGAGTGTGTGAGTGAGTGCATGAGTGCCTCAGTGGCTGTGTAAGTGATTCAGTGAGTGTCTCAATGGGTGTGTGTGTCTCACTGGGTCTGTGAGTGGGTGCGTGAGTGTCTCACTGGGTCAATGAGTGGGTGCATGAGTGAGTATCTGAGTGGATGCAAGAGTGTCTGAGTGAGTGTCTGAGTAGAGTGGGTCTGTGGGCGGGTGTGAGAGTGTCTCTGTGGGTTTGCAAGTACCTTCATGAGTATGTGAGTCAGTCCTTGAGTGAGTGCATGAGTGTATAAACTGGTCTGTGAGGGGGTATGTGAATCTTTGAGTAGGCCTGTGAGTGGGTGTGTGAGTCTCTGAGATAGGTCTGTGAGTCAGTATGTGAGTCTCTGAGTAGGTTTGGGAGTGAGTGTAAGAGAGTTTGAGTGATTCTGCAAGTGGGTGCATGAGTGTCTGAATAGGTCTATAAATAGGTGTACATATCTGAATGGGTCTGTAAGTGGGTGCATGAGTGTCTGAATGGGTCAGTGAGTGGCTGGGAGAGGGCCTGAGTGATTCTGCAAGTGGGTGCATGAGTGTCTGAGTAGGTCTATAAATTGGTGTACATATCTGAATGGGTCTGTAAGTGGGTGCATGAGTGTCTGAATGGGTCAGTGAGTGGCTGGGAGAGGGCCTGAGTGGTTCTGTAAGTAGATGCATAAGTGGCTGAGTGGGTTTGTGAAGGGGTGTGAGAGTGTCTGAATAGGTCTATTAGTGTGTATGTGAGTAGAACTGTGAGTGGATGTGTGAGTATCTGAGTGGGTCTGTGAGTGAGTGTATCAGTGTCTGAGTGGGTCTATCAGTGGGCGTGTGAGTGCCTGAGTGTGTGAGAGGGTGTATAAATGTCTGTGTGTTTCAGGAGCTATGTCAATGACTGTGCCATAATGGAACCTACCTGCCCCTTTATCCAAAAAGAGTTTACAGTTTTGCACAAAATATCTACTCAAGTTAAGTACTTTCTACTGGTTAATTACATTGTGTTATCTACTTGGGTAAATGTGCAGTACCTATTCTACACTAGAGCTGTGCTATGGAGCACAAGGAGATGTCACCAGTGACCTTGCGTGTATTTTGACAATGTGATTGTGCCACAGGTGTCACAGGTGTCTCTTTCCAGAAATTATGATTACATGAATCTTCCTATAGAGAAGAAGATGAGAGTACAAAGGGGTAAATCTCCACCAAACAAGGGCAATTCCCCTTAACTATATGAAGTAAGTGCTTCTTTGTTTGGTAGAGATGTCCTCATATTTCTCAGCATCAAGAACACAACACCAAAATCTCTAAGCATAGCACCGGGGGGCCTTTTGATAAGCTCGCCATCATCCTGGCAAAAGGCAGGAAGACCGTTGCATACTACTAAGGTGAATTGGGCGGGGCCAAACAGGTAGAAATGAAAGAGCCCACTCATCACAGTCACTACACATGGTGCTTGAATAGATCAATAAGGTGTTCACCTTTACACAAAACATTTCAGATCATATTTCATTGTGGAATTGACGAAAAAAACCTCTTGCTTTGCCTTTGTCAAGCCCAGGAAGCCAGGATCATTTGTCCTTTACAAAAGTGAAGCTTCAGCTGGGGAACCTGCTATGTTTATATATGTAAGTGTTTCCTGTTGAGGTTTAATTTCTGAAAAAATTAAGCAGGTCTTCATACCAGCTCCCCTGCAACAGTTCTGTCCAGCTTGCCTACAGTCTCTTACCTTCTGCTGCCTGTCTACCTGCTGCCCTATATTTGTGCACCCTCTGCTCATTTTTGGCTCGGTTTTGCCTTTTCTGATAATTTTTCTGCCCTCGGTTTTGCGAATCTCTGCCCTCTGTTTTGCATTTCCTGCTCATTTTTCTGCCCTCTGTTTTGCCTCTACTGCTCATATTTCTCCCTCATTAAGTCTTTTCTGCTTGATTTTCTGCCCTCCATTTTGCCTACTCTGTTTGTTATTCTGCCCTCTGTTTTGCCCTCTTCCACTCTGTTTTGCCATTTCTGCTAGTTTTTCGGCCCTCTATTTTGCCTTTTTTGCTAGTTTTCGGCCTCTGTTTTGCCTTTTTTTGCTAATTGTCTGCTCTGTGTTTTGTCTATTTCGCTTGTTTTTCTGCCCTCTGTTTTGTCTTCACTGCTTGTTTTTCCCTCGTCAGCTCTGTTTTCTCTCTTCTGTTCATTTTTCTGCCCTCTGTTTTGCCTTTTCTGCTTGTTTTTCTGCACTCTGTTTTGTCTGTTCTATTGATTTTCCCTTTCTTCTTTTTTTTTTCGGCACTTCACTTGGCCTTTTCTCCTAATTCTTCTGCTATCTTTTCTGCTTGTTTTCCCGCCCCGTGTTTTCCCTTTTCTGCTCAGTTTTTTGCCTTCTGTTTTGCCTTCTCTGCTTGCTTTTCTGCCCTCTTTTCTGCTCTGTTTTGCCTTTCCAGAGTCTGTTTTGCCTATTTCAGTTAGTTTCTTAGCCCTGTGGTTGCCATTTCTGCTTGTTTTTCTGCCCTCTGTATTGTCCTTTTATGCTCTGTTTTGCCTTTCTGCTCAGTTTTCTGTCCTCTGTTTTACATTTCCTGCTTGTTTTTTTACCCTCTGTTTGCCTTTTTCTGCTGTTTTATCTGCATAGACAAGAACCCAAATACTTTAAAACGTGTTAACTAGGGTACATAAACATGTCACAGGACAACTACCATCTATCCCCACTCTGAAGAGATTTATTGCCCGAACTAAAATAGCTACAGCTGAAACACCACCCGCCCCCCCAAACTTTTGCAGACATACAAATATTACCAGAATACACCATCACCCGCAAGGATAAAAAATGTCCTTCTACATGACAACAACAGTCATGAAAACAAATGATCTTCTTTATAGCAAACAACAACTTACAAAAACTTAAAAATGGCGAAACGTGGATGATGGATGGCGGATTCAAAGTTTGCGCCATGCCTTTTTATCAACTATACACTATCCAGGGCGAATATCAAGATGCTAACATCCCCTTCATACATGCACTACTCCATAATAAACAAAACACCACATTCTTAGAGCTCCTAACAATATTAACGCAATGCAACAACAACTACTTCCCCCCCAAAAATGATCATTGATTGTGAACAATCAAAGATTCAATCAATTAAAAAAATTTACCCACACACTGCAATACAGGGTTGCTATTACCACTTTAACCAAAGTATCTGGAGACACCTACGAAAATCTACTTTAAGTGTAGATTACGCCGCCAATAGTAACTTTGCCTACCAAATAAAAAAATGAATAGGCCTGGCCTATATACCAACAACTGAAGTAGCAAACCAGTATACCATTGAGACCGTGCAGCACTGTCTTGCCGAGGTGTTTCATTGGCTGGCAGGCGCTCAGTTGAAGTGCAATGAAGAAAAATCGGAGGTTCTCCTTTACGGCACATTCCCTGTGGATTTCAGGGACAGAATGTGGCCTGCAGACTTCCCTCGGCCAATGGCGAGCAAGGGCTCCGCCAAAAACCTTGGGGTGTGGTTTGATGAAGATCTGAAGTTCTCATCCCAGATAAAAAAAACTGACAGGGACATGCTTCAGGACCCTGAAAACCTTGAAGAAATTTCTTCCTCTTCTGCCAGTCAGTTCTAAGGAGACCGTGGTTCGGGCATTGATCTTATCCCGCCTGGACTACGCCAACGTTCTCCTGGTGGGTACTCCTGCTTATCTGACTAGGAAATTGCAAGTGGTCCAAAACGCGGCCGCTAGACTGCTATTGGGACTGCCTTCTCATCAGAGTGTTTGTATCCACTTACGCACCCTACATTGGCTGCATGTGGAGTCGCGTTTAAAATGTAAATGCTATCCATTGTTCAGCACGCGCTGTATGGGCTCGGTACCAGTTATTTACAGAAGAGATGTGCCTTTTATAAAACATTGCGGCACCTGCGGTCTTCGGATCAGTTGCTTATGCAGAACCCCAGGTTCAGTCGCCAGAGGCTAGGTGGAAATTATTTCGCCCGCAACGCTGGTTTGGCCTGGAATCAGCTACCGCTGGCTCTGAGGAGAGTCTCGGACCCCCTGCTTTTTAAAAAACAACTAAAAACGCTGCTCTTTTAAGATTGATTAGGAGTGTGATTAATTGGGCTTTTGTGAGTTAGCGCTGGGACACTTTTAGTAGCTGTGCGCCGGACAAATGAAATATAACATAACATAACATAACATATAACCTACTTCTTGAAAGCCCCTTCTATCAAGCAAATGAATCTAAACTAATTCCCTTCCTAGACTACTATGAAGACACTTTGGTGGGAAGGCTACATAGATTAGGGCACTGTAGACAACCCACGTTCCAAATTCCCTGTTAGAACATCTATGATAGCACTCTAGCTCAAAAAGCTGAAACCAACAACACAGAGGAAGTATGGCACAATGCCTTCCAAGACACAATAGGAAGAGGACAACCAACCCTACATGAACTTATAGAAGCTATCAAAAAAGGACAAGGATATCAAGAGATAAGGCTAGAGCAATTCCTATATAGCAGCCCTAAACTTAGTAAACAAACAAAAACAATGTATGAATACCTACAACCGACACAAAACTAGACTAAATAATTCTTGTTATTCTTGGTGACCTCAATATTTCATGAGGATTGAAATGTGGCCAGCCACTTCTTTATTTAATGATGGGTCTGGGTTAAATCGATACACCGCTGCTCCTAAGAATAACGAGAAATATTGGATGAGTGATTGCCATAATTATTGCTACCATCCTATATTTTGTGAAACCCATCAATCGGATTACACTATGTCACATAGTCCTGTGGTTTCTACAGATAATCACCTACTTAGTTCTCCCAGGGTCTTTCCACATATGAAAATATTGTCCTGAAGATGGTCTTATAGATGTCTTCACACCAAAGACCGAAACATCGACAATATAAAGAAAACACATTTTGTAGCGCGCCCTGCATCACATTTTTCAATGCAGGGCCCGCTACAGAATTCGCTTTATTTATTAAATGGTTTACTTACCTCCAATTATCCATGTTCCGGTGATTAGTACCCCCCACCCTGCCCCTCCCCCGCCCCGCCTCTCTGCCCCACGGAACTCCCTTCACGGGCCGCGGCTGCTCTATACCCATCCACTCTACGCCAATTCACTACACTGTATGACACTCTAGCACATACCATTCCACTCCTTTGCATGACATGCCATTCCATTATATGACACAGCACTCTATTCTACAACACTATCCTACACTGTACCACTCTCCACTTTATGACACATCACTATACGATTGTACACTGTACAATATGCTCCACAATTCTACTGGAGGACACTCCACTCCACAACACTGAATTGTACCACACTTTGCTGTACTGTACTCCACTCTATGCTACTAAATTGTACAACACTCTCCACCACTTTATGATACTATATGACACTAATCATAATCATAATCATACGCTCTTGTATAGCGCCTTATCACCGTAAGGTCTCAAGGCGCTTGCTTTGGGAACCCGTCTTGGTCTTTCCCTGCGAGATTACCCCTACTGGGCATCCCCAAGGTGAAGACCAGGCATCCCATCGCGGTGGGGCCGTGGTGGAGATTAAGCAAGCTATTGCCCAGAGTTGCAGAGTGTGAACCCACGATTCGAGTAGGCACTGAGGCGAGAATTATTGAGTCCGTGGACATTATGAGCTCAAGACCCTGCCGCGTCGGGAATTGAACCCTGGTCCCGGGTCTGACCTCTGCATCAGGGTCTGCCTCCTCTAACCGGTGAGCCACACTTCTCCACTATACTTGAGAACACTGCAGGACACTCCGCAACACTTGACTCCACAACACACTCTGCTACACATCACTCAACTGTACTGTATGTCACACTGTATGACACACCACACCACTGTAAAATATGCCACTCCACTCTACAATATTCTACTCCGTTATATGAAACATCATACCACTCCACGGTATAACACTTTACTCCATTATACACAACACAACTCCACCCTACGTCAATTCACTTTATTCCACTCTACAATAGTAGACTATATAACAATAGACTATGCTTCACTGTCCTTCATTATACTCTATGACACTGCACTTAACAAGATTAATTTAAATGACACTCCTCACAAAGAATTGAAACACATTTTTATTAAAAAATAATAACCATCTCAATGTAATGAAAAGGACAAAGGTTAAAGATAAGCTGTAGTTAGGGAAACATCATTTATTCTTTCCATACAAACCAAACTTAGGCTATTGAAACTTTGGAAATTCTAAAGTTATAGTTATAACTTAAATGTCTAGTGTACAGATCACCAGTTCTAAGTTATATATATAAATTGTGCACCACCTTTAATTTACTATAACTCACACAGCTCCATACACAGTATTGTCACTTTACTCACCACACTACATTGTTATATCTACAGAGAGAGAGAGAGAGAGAGAGAGAGAGAGGTTGAAGATAACCCTGTAATAATGAGATCATAAACCACAAGGCCAAAGGCCAAGTGGTTTGTGAATATCACCAGAACACCAGTATTCCAATAGAAGATCAAATTACACATGTCATCCATTATGTCTTTTTATATGGCATGTTTATTTTGGGGGCTTTAAAAAAGCAACCTGTTTGCTTTGAAAGTGCTGTTAACAGTGGGCACTGACTGGAATGTGGATATTTCTTTTTCATGAATAAATTGATGATATAGCAATCGACAAGGATGAGGGCCACACACTTTCGTGATTCTGTAGCTGCAGTGTGTACTGCATACTTTTATATTTAGAGCCTTTGCTACAAAATATGCCACAAATGTGCATATTTGCAGATTGGAGCCAGATAATGTGCTTCATAATTATATTTTTGTGGATTGCTTTCTGATTTCAAGGTAGAGTTCCCTAGACCTGACGTGAGTATTCACCGCCAGAGAAATGTGAAATACACATGGATAAAAAGGGCTAACCCACAGGACACCCCACAGGAATGTTTATGGACTAAAAAGAGCAATATTAGATCTATGGATCAAATATGCCTTTTGGAAACCATGTGCTTCACCTATGAAACAGCACCTGCATAGGCTATGGTACTACAATCAAACTGTTCAAGATGGGAGAGTATACATGTCAGCCAAAGTCTTTGGTATACGAAATTTTACATTTTTCCTAACAGCCCTGCAATACGAGCTTTAAGGTGATGTGCTCCACTAAGATAGTGTTTGCAGATGGTGTTGGGATCCATTTGAGGTAAGCTAGGCTGGACATGTTAGTAGTGAGTAGATGTGGGGCAACACTGGCTCAGGAGGAATACATGTTTCCTCTATTAACTTGGATATTGGAACACAAAGAACACTGAGAAATGTTAAGGGTAACTAGCTAGGTACTACATCCCATTAAAGTATAAAGGGTTGTTGGGATAGGTAGTAGTTTATACAGATTTGTTTAAGGTCACCCACCAATGCTGTGATAGCTTAAATTTGCAAAATCCCTTCTGGTATATTGACTCTTCAAACATTAGTTGCAGTGCAAAAGAAGATGTAAACACCATGCTGCCTGGTACAGGCCAACGGACCAAAGCTACTGGTACACCACTACCAGTCAGACACGGGGCGATCACTCCACCAGTCATGAAGCACATATACTGGTGTGGCTGCCTTTCTAAGGGATTGCGTGCAACTTGGAGATATCGAGGGAAAACCCATGGCAGAAAACTAAGCCCCATCTTTCAGAACCGACTAAGGACAATGTCACATTCAAAACATCAGATACTCTGATTGGAGGATTCAGTCCTAAACCCACCGCATTGTCTAATTACTGCAGATATCCATGACTTGTATTCAAACTGCATATTTATGCTGCAACGAATATCTAATTGAACTGTTGTTATGGAGATCTGGACACGTAGGTTTAATTGTGGGAAGAGCCATCTTGGAACTATCAAGATTGCCCTCAGCAAAGAGAAAAACAGACACCTATCTAATATGTGGACACCATGACAGCACCCTCATACAGGACGAAATGTATCCAATTAGTAACCTGATATGTATCCGTATTTATTATATACCATTGACTGGGGAACATCCAAGGAACTTAAGTGTATGAGTTAGTAACTATTTGTACATGTTAAATAAAGTTTGCATTTGAGCACACAAAAAATAATAATCAATTTATGGTTAGTAAGGGATCTGAATATTATGAAAAATGTATTTGGGACCCTATCCCCACTATCCTAAATAGAATCCATTCTAAGTCTTATTGAACTGGTGCAGGAAGACATGTTTTTACCAGGGGTTCTACTGAGGAACTCTGCTCATTCACCTTCTGTGAATCTCTGTGTTCTTCACTTGTTCAAGGACTCTATTTACCTGACATTGTCTACAGGACAATTTGTTTAGGTCTCTACTAGAAAATGTCCTGCTTATTGGAGGCTGCATAAATGAACAGACTTCTGGGAAACTGCAAACACCATTGACAAAGAGCTTAGTGCTGACCACAGTGAACCCTGAACCAAGTGGACTGGAAACTGAACATCCGATTGTAAAGAGCTATGAATTAGAATCTCAAAGCCCATGAAAGTTAATACATGTTATCTTGCTAGGCTGAAAGAAACTCCTGCTGACCTGTGAGGTGCTAGGGAGGGTACACCAGACCTGTGTGGTTGTGAGGGTCTCACATGGACACTTTGCAAAGAGTCTTGAACCGTGGGTAAGTCACCTTGGAGCGTCTGAATATTGCTATCTGTTATTATTTCACAACTTCATGTGACACCTTGGTCATCTGGCAAGTGGCATACCACTCCCTTCTTAATGGGGGATGCAAAGGACAATAAGAGGAAACAAGACCTAGACCACAATATTAGTCAGTATCCAAAAGGCCTGAAAGTAAAGAACCTGAGCCATAACTTGGGCAGATAGAATTTACAAGAGTTTTGGTATATACCGTTATTGTAGTATGCTAATCTTATATTTGTTTGGTTGACTGAATCTTTTTATTCATTTTGGAATATTGTTTATTATTCCTCATTTTTGTCAGCAACTAGTTAATGCTTTATTGTTATTTTGTGTTTCTTTTGGACATAAATGTATCCCCTTACTGATTTTAAATCTGTATGGGCCACATTTGCGACCATTTCCTTTTGTGACTTGCAATTTGAGAATTTAAGCGATTCACAACTTGAGAGTTGCAAAAGGAACTGTACTAATGTGTCCCAGACACATTTTTGGATTCCCAAAGGGGGTTAGTATTCACGAGGCAGGTTGCAATTTGCGACTCATGGTGGCCTCTGTCGTGTTCTGCTCGTGCGCCGGGAGGTACAGCATACACGGGACACAGTTTCTTCTTATACTCCTTTATTTACATTGCGCATTACAGCGGGTTATCATCTCGTCAGCTGCTGGTCAGCACGTCCGTCCCCATCTGCCTCCTAGCCATTGTGTGTGCCCTTCCTGTCCCCGTCACCGGATCTGGTGTCCGGTGACTTGGTCACTCTGCCTGAGGCCCCACAGGGTCCTAATGCCCCACTGTCCATTGCCCACACTGTCGGGTCACGACACCTCCCCCCTTGTTGCAAACAAAAGTTCGTGACACATTTACCATAGTCCTCATTCACAATTATATGGATGGAGGTGAACGAACGAGAGAGAGAGAGAGAGAGAGAGAGAGAGAGAGAGAGAGAGAGAGTACTGGTCATTCTACATTTCTTCATGAATCTAGTGTCTCCATCGCTTCCTTGTCCCCTATCTTCCACCGTCCATGTGGCTGCCGTTGTCGCTGCCATTTCTTCTTCCTCTGCCTTCTTTGTCCTTGAAATGCTATCTATTTCTTGTTATCCGTTGTTGTTCGTCGGCAGCCGTTATCATCTATCCTTTCACTTTCGTCACCGCCAGTGACTCTTTGGAGAACTTGTTGTCTTGTCTCTATATTTATTCTGTCTCAACACCTTTGGTCCTGGCCCTGAGGTGCCTCTTGCCTTTGTTTCCTTGGTGGCGCTTGTCCGCTCTGCTCGTTGCATGTCTTTGTCCTTTCTTCTTCTTTTCTTTTTTTTTTTTTTTTTTTTGCTGCTCTTTCTCCTGCGGTATGTCTTTCCGTGTTGCTCCTTTTTACCCCTTTTTTAGGCTCTCCTTGTCCTTTTCTCTTGTGTCCCTTTTGTGTCCTCTTTTTTTTTTTTTCTTCTTCTTCTTCTGTTATTCTCCTTTTCTTTTAGCCTTTTCTGGGCTCTCCTTGTCCTTTTAGCCTTTTCTGGGCTCTCCTTGTCCTTTTAGCCTTTTCTAGGCTCTCCTTGTCCTTTTCTCTTGTGTCCTTTTTTTTGTGTCCTTTTTTTCTTCTTCTTCTTCTGGTATTCTCCTTTTCTTGTAGCCTTTTCTAGGCTCTCCTTGTCCTTTTAGCCTTTTCTAGGCTCTCCTTGTCCTTTTCTCTTGTGTCCTTTTTGTGTCTTTTTTCCTTCTTCTTCTTCTGTTATTCTCCTTTCCTTTTAGCCTTTTCTGGGCTCTCCTTGTCCTTTTAGCCTTTTCTAGGCTCTCCTTGTCCTTTTAGCCTTTTCTAGGCTCTCCTTGTCCTTTTCTCTTGTGTCCCTTTTTGTGTCCTTTTTTCTTCTTCTTCTTCTTTTATTCTCCTTTTCTTGTAGCCTTTTCTAGGCGCTCCATTTCTTTTCCTCTTTCTTTGGTCCCTTCTTTCCTCGTTATTTACTCCTCTTTCTTCTTTCTTATTTTCTTTATTTCCTTGTAACTTCTCCTGTGCTCTTTCTTAGTCCTTGTGTAATCTTTGTCCTTTTGTTTCTCTTTGTTGTTCTGCTTTCTTTCCTTTTGTTTTCTTTCTTTTCTTTGTTGGGTCTCTTTTCTGTCTTTTATGTAGCCTTCTCTGGCTTCTTCCACTCTCTTGTTTCTCTTTCTTATATGTGTATATATTCTTTCCTTCTTTCTCTTTCTCTATTTGTCTTTTTGTTATTCTCTGGTAATCTCTTTTCTTATTGCACCATCTTCTTCCTTTGCCTTATCGCTCTTTTGCCTTTTTTTTCTCCTTTATTCTTCAATCAAGACATTCATTTCCTTTGTCTCCCTTTTCAGACCTTTTCCGTGCTTATCTTCCTTTTCTTCTTTTGTCTTCTTTTTCTTCCTGTCTTTTCTTCTTCTTTTCCCTTTGCCTGGTTTTGAAATGGCTGCTCTCCTTTTTTCTATGACCTTTCCTTGAGTGTCCCCTTCAAATGTCCGCCGTCATTCTCACAATACTTTGCTCGTCTTTGTTCTTCCTTTTCTTATTATGCCTCTTTATTCTCCTTACTTTTTGCCTTTTATTTCTCTGTTTCTGGCTTTTGGGTGTACTTCTTTTCTTCTCTTGTGTCTTCTTTTGCTCCTTGTTTTTCTTCTATGTTGTTTTTGTTGTGGGGGTCTTTAGTCCCTTTCTGCCTCTCTTTGCCTTTCTTTCTCTTCGTGTTCTTTAATTGTCTCTTTTTCAATGTTGTCTCACTTCGCCTGGCCTTGAAATGGCAGCCCCTCTTTTCCTTATGACCTGTTTCTCCAATGTCCCATTTAAAATGTCACCGTTATCTCGCAAGATTTCGCGATCGAAATCTCGCTTTTCCTGACCTCATGATGGCCTCCTCATTCGTTTTCCCTTTTTTAATTGGCTCAGCCGCCTGACTTCGTGATGGCCGCCGAGACTCCTGAGCTCTCGCGGGACCTCGCGCCTTGTTTTCAAAGGCCCGCGCTTGGTCTTAGCTCTTACCGCGATCTGCTGCATCTTTCCCCTGTCGCTGTTTGGTGGGCTCCCGCGTCGCTCTTTCCGTCTTCCATGTTTCTTGCGGCGCATCCAGGGTGAGCACCTTTATTCATTTTTCTCACGATGGTGTACTTGCTGGACCCACTTTCATCCACGCGTCGATCCGTTTCTTTACCCTCGTCGCCAGTTGTCGTGTTCTGCTCGTGCGCCGGGAGGTACATCATACACGGGACACAGTTTCTTCTTATACTCCTTTATTTACATTGCGCATTACAGCGGGTTATCATCTCGTCAGCTGCTGGTCAGCACGTCCGTCCCCATCTGCCTCCTAGCCATTGTGTGTGCCCTTCCTGTCCCCGTCACCGGATCTGGTGTCCGGTGACTTGGTCACTCTGCCTGAGGCCCCACAGGGTCCTAATGCCCCACTGTCCATTGCCCACACTGTCGGGTCACGACAGCCTCCTGGGGACAGTAGACGCCAATGTCTGTGTTTGCTTTTTAAATAAAGCCTTTTTAAAAATGCAGCCTGTTTTCATTACGGGAAAAGATATGTTTGTAAGTATCTGAGTTTGTGTGTTGCAGCTAATCGAGTTTAGTGCTTACTATCTCTTTAATCTCCAACAAGCTATCTTCTCAGGATTGAGAAACTGTGACCTGCTGAGACACACAGCATGTGCATATTAGTAAATGAGCACATATCAACTTTCCACTAAAGTGCAAATAAAGGGCTAGGTTTTAGGATAATCTGACCAAATATCAGTAAATCCAAATTCATTTAAGATTGTTTCTTCTCTTTCCAATTTACTTCTGTTTACTTTTAGTGAATTACATAACACAAACATGCCCAGTTCCTGAACTCAAAGAGTTGCTCAAGTCCACCTGAGCTGTCCTCATGATAGTGCATCTCTTATTAAGGAATATGTCTCTTAACAAAGGGAGATATAAATAATATTTATGCCATCATCATTATAGGAATGCTATTATCTGGCTTTTCTTTACATAGCAGTTCATACAGTACTGCTGCTGTTTCGAAGTTTTGTCAATAATAAGTTTTACTTATCTAACTGAATGGAACTCAGTTTACCAACCTAGTATGGATGGAAGGTTGAGTTGACCTTGTTAGTGTCTTCATTATATCCTGGAATGGGCACATCCTTTCTCCGGCTTTTCTTAAAATGGTTGGCCAATGAATATTAAGCACCTAGGTGTATCACTTTCAGAATTGAAGGATCTTTTTGAAAAACCAGAATGTGTATGTGAGCATGCCCTCCATTGGCTCTTAATAGGAGCTGCATTCATGTTCATTTCTTACACTGAACTGCTCCTTGGTGGAAGTTTCTTCTGTGTGGCTTCATTCCCTCGTGTGTCTGACAGCCGGAAAGCAACGTTTACAAATAGAAAAGAAAAACGTTCCGCTCTGACCTTAAAATCTTTAGAAACTTCGCAAAGAATGCAGGCAAGTTCTGAACACTGGCCAAAGTGGAGCAAAATAATTGAAATGCTATCTATCTGATTCTGAGAGAAAATTAGATTATTATAACCCATATGAAAAACAACTTTAGATTTCGTATGATAATTACCATAAAAATCTAAGCAGAAAAATAGCAAGCAGGGTCAAATTGCATGAAAACTTCAAACACACAGTGATGAAAGTCTATTTCCGCCTTGATCTGAGCTAAAGCAAAATGCCATTATTATGTGTGCCAACGAATAATAGGCACTAAATTCAAAATGTTACTAAAATTCTGGACGATTTTTTCCTTCCGCTGATGGAACTCATATTCTTTCTAAATGATGAAAGATGTTCTATTACATTCAGGGCACAATTCATATTATACCAGCGATACTTCTTTCTGATAAAACAGATCACGGCGTACAATATATTTTCCTTTTCAGTCAATGCAAAATGCACATTGCCCCAGTAAAATGTTGTTGCTGCGGCAGCATTTTCTTTGTAAATGGAAAGCAGAAAAGGGGAAGCAATGCAAAATTATTTTTAACTGTTGGTGAACATCTGCATTCAGGCGTCCTTCCTCTGTGTCATTTTACCAATTTGTTTCCTTTTCTTCTCTGAGGGCAGAGTGTTGATCAGTCTTGCAGCTGCAGGCCCAGCTGTCTCGAGTGCCAATCCTGACATGGCGCCTCTCGGTTTAGCACCCCAAAATATTCATGTTGTTTAGCTGCGTGCTTATTATGATTTGATTTCGATTTGAATAAATCAGGTGTAGTACATTCAAAATGAGTATAAACCTTAATTTAAACGTTCATGAGATTTCGGCCTGGCAGGATAGCCCAAAAGGTTTAACGCTCACCGCTGAGATATGCAGTGAACTGCGGGCCCAAGATCGAATTGAAGCAAGGCCAACTTCTGTCCTTCTGAGGTTGTTAATGTGTGTGCCAACACACTGGATCATAATAACACACCATCAAACTGTATTATAATAACACATCCATTGGAAATAATAGAAGAGTGCATGAGGCGCTCTAGAAAAAATAAGTAACCATCAATAAATCCTTTCAAAGCTAACCATCCGAGGCAATGCATGTTCAAGAAGTTCTGGGAACTCCTCTCATCATAGGGCACTACATTCTACTTCCTCAGTCGACATTTCAGGTAGAAGAATACATTCTGGACTGAAAATCACAGGTCACGATACAGGAAAGAACGTGTACAACCCTTGCAAAAATTGCCTACATGGAACACTGAAAAGCAGACCACATATCTAAAGGCCACATGTACAACCGTGTTTAGTGGTCGCAAAGAGAGATTCGGGTTGTTTGTGACTGCTAAAAAGGGTTGTAGTACACATCAACACTATTTTGTGAGTCGATAACCTATTACCGACACGTAAAATAGGGTGTGCAAGTCGCTCTTAGGAACGGGCATTCTAAGGTGTTCCTTCCTAATAGCTAGTCGCAAGGGCATGTATTATCAGGGCCGGACTGGCCATAGCGGGCACCAGGCAATCCCCCGGGGCCCCACACGGGTGGGGGACGGTTTTGTGCCTCTGGGGGCCGTCTTTGCTACAGGGCCGCTTTTGCAGCATAGCTGCAAAATCGTCCCTGTACCAAAATCTGCCGAAAACCGGCCTCGGCAGAGTGCTCGGCGGCCCCTCCAAATCCCCCCGAGTGGGGAGGGGGGACCGGCCGAGCACTTTACCGGGGCCGTTTGTGTTTCCCAGTCCGGCCCTGTGTATGATTTTTTGCAAACGGGATGCAGGAGCTAAACAATCACAGTTTTTCTTCAAGTAGGTGGTAAGCCACTCCCAAACAGGAAGAGGAGCACTTCCCCTCTGTGATTGGCAGCAAAAATGTTTTTAACAGCAGGCAGTTTTCTGGTGACTGAAAAAATTAAACTGAAACATTTCAGTTTTGTTTTTGAATAGCATCCCGTTTTCCATTAAGGAAAACAGAATTAAAAAAAACGTTGCTTCATTTAAAATGCAAACACAGATGGGGGTCTGTTGTCCCTAGCAGTCCACCATCTCTGTGTTATTGCCCATTCCCAATGGGTCGCAAATTGCGTCCTGCCTCATGAGTATTGATGAGACAGGTTATTTGCGACCCCATTAGGAATCGCAAAATGTGTCTGAGACACATTAGTGCATTTCCTTTTTCGCAAAATGCGAGTCGGAAAAGTAAACGGTTGTACATGAGGCCCAGTTTCCACACGCTCACAGAAACCTACATGCATATTCATTACACTTTTGTGCTCTGAAGAAGCTGCTTTTTTCCCCCTTTCGCTACTCAAAGTAATGTCCTAATGCATGAAATATTTAGGTTCAAGATTTGTAGGTGTTAAAACAGTCCAACATCTTTCACGGAAAGCAAACAATGGCTCAGCTATTGCATCCGTCTGCATCTCCACGGTGAGCCTAAGTGAAACTGCAGAAGTTGTGAATGCTTTTCTTAAATGCGCGCGCGCTGCACATCAAATGTCGTTTGAAAAGCCAGCACCTCCTCTTAAGCCTCTAAATCAACAGATCGATCATGAATAGGTTGAACTCAACCAATTACACAGAACCCATTCATCAATACTCTTATCAGGCCATCAGACACAGTTGACTCCACAGCATCTGGCCAGTGGCAAATAAAAGATAAATCTTTAAATGCCAGACTCCTAATTACATGATCTGAATCCACACCTCCAGGTAATATCCCCTGCAATAAAGGGCATGATGAAAGAATGAGGAATGCAACGAGACAGGATCTGTGAGACCCCCACATGCGGTAACGTCTACAACTGAGGCGTGTTTCCTGCCCTGGTTTGACAATAAAGATCTGAGTGAGAAAAATCTTATATTTGCCACATATTACTACAAAATACCGTTTTAAAAAATTGCAACAGCTCACAGCAGCCCGGTGTCCAAGCAACTGATTGATAGTCTTGTTGAGAAATCCCAGTACGAGATATGACCATATCCAAGGAAAAGTAAACAAAAGTTCATCTTAAAATGAGTATTCTTTCATCATAGCCTGAAAATATCTGATGACCTTTGTAGCTGGGTGAGGCATCAGAGCAGGTTCAAAGCGAAACCGTGTATTCTACGTGTGGTCAATGTATTATGCATGAAATAGAATAAAAGTATATGGACTGAGATTCACTTGTATCTTGGAAGAGTTATTCCAAATATCGGATTTGTAACAATAAGGTCATCATCCATTTAGGAGATGACTAGTTGATTAGGCTTGTAGCAGCATATGCATAATATTACATATTTTACCCAAATATTATGTCATGATTCTGTAATCTACACAGTAACGCTGTATTTAAAAATGGAATGTTCTGTTGGATATTTTTTTTTTTTAAAAGCTCCTCCCTCCTCTAAAGTTTGAGATAACTCAACAGTGTTACATATTTACATTATTGAGGACAAATCCAATATAAAAACTGAAAGTATGCCAGATTGATCCAGAGTAAAGAAAAGATAATCATACAGATGCTGTAAGAAAGCCCCGCCCGAGCCAGGATAAATGACGTTGAAAGAGCTACAGTTTCCAAGAGAAGAATTCGAACAAAAAAGAATACATTCCTGCCCTTTCCACTGTTGCATACTGGTAGTTAAAATATGTGCCCTTTACAGCTGTTTTGGTTTGGAGAAGGTTGGCAAGTCTGGTTCACTTCCATGCAAATGTCTTGAGATGTGGATGTCACAACATTCTAAAGCATTGCCACTCTAAATCAGAGTTGTCTGGTGATTATACAATTGTTCTCTGAGCAACTAAACTCGTGCTTTGAATTTGTAAAACCCTGACTGCAAGTAAACTGGTCTAAAGCCGAGACAGTTGGATGGCAGAAGACACCCTCAACATGATGTCTGTCAGTCATGATGTCACTTTCCCTCTTTATCTGTCTCTCGTTCTCATTTACTCTGTCTCATTGGGTGCATCTGATGCAGAACAGGACTGTGCACTCGGTTACAAAAAATACAATGTCTCCATTGTAGACACCAACTTGCTCACCTTAGGGACTGTGCTACTGTGAAACATCTGTTAGTGGTTTCCAATCATTCTTTCTCTTCATTGCATGCAGTAAGTCAGGATTTTTTTTGCAGAGTGGGTATTGACCAACCGGTTGGTGGATGTTGTGTGTGACTGCACCCTACTACAGAGTCCTGGGGATAGGAAAGGCAACTTTGATATACCCTGTACTGCCTCCAAAAGGCACTCTTTTTGAATGCTGGAGAAATTGGCTAGGGGAAAAATGACTCCAAATGTTTGAATAGCCCATTTGAAACACTTTTGAATATGGATCGCTGACATAATATCGATGCATACAATATCAAAACTAACCCTGGGCGTGTAACTTCACTCCGCCAGCAGAGTTTGCGGAGATTTGCCTACTCCGCGGTCTGTGGCGAACGTGGAGTAGGCAAAAACTCTGCCTCCCTGGCAGAGTGGAGTTAGCCACTTCCTACTCCTTCCCAATTGCCTTAAAATATATAAAGAAGGCACTTACCTATATTTCTGCCGTCTCCGCCGCTTGGCCGCTCACCTTCCTGTTCCTCTCGCGTTCTCGACAACGTCCTTCATAAAAAAAAACTACATTGTAAATCTTGTGCATGCACATGCGCATGCTTATTAGGGTGCGAGGAGGTGCATCAGATTGCAAAAACAACAATTGATGGACAGAATGCAGAACAATGTCATACATTCACCCCAGTACAGTGATCTGGGCCTAAATCCATCGTTTTTTGCACTCCACACCACCCCAGTTCAGACATGGCCATATGCAAATCAGTCTTGACCCTGTGCCTCATGGGAACAGTCCAGCCCGAACTGCCAAGCTGTGTCTTCCCTGGACCGGAATCAAGCATCCTAGGACCGGTTTCTGGCTATCAGCCGTCATCAGCCAGGATAGCTTGAATCCAGTGGTGTGGAGAGCACGGTACTCAAGTCTGAGCATGCCCGTCCGACTCGGGGTGACAAATGCAAAAACAACAACTGATGGACAGAATGCAGAACAATGTCATACATTCACCTCAGTACAGAGATCTGGGCTTAAATCCATCGTTTTTTTGCACTCCACACCACCCCAGTTCAGACATTGCCATATGCAAATCAGCCTTGACCCTGTACCTCATGAGAACAGTCCAGCCCAAACTGTCAAGCCGTGTCTTCCCTGAACCGGAATCAAGCATTCTAGGGCCGGTTTCTGACTATCAGCCGTCATCAGCCAGGATAGCTTGACTCCAGTGGTGTGGAGAGCACGGGACTCACATCTGAGCATACCCGTCCCACTCGGGGTGACAAATGCAAAAGCAACAATTGTTGGACAGAATGCAGAACAAAGTCATACATTCACCCCAGTACAGAGAACTGGGCCTAAATCCATGTTTTTTTGCACTCCACACCACCCCAGTTCAGACATGGCCATATGCAAATCAGCCTTGACCCTGTGCCTCATGGGAACAGTCCAGCCCGAACTGCCAAGCCGTGTCTTCCCTGGACCGGAATCAAGCACCCTAGGACAGTTTTCTGGCTATCAGCCGTCATCAGCCAGGTTAGCTTGACTCCAGTGGTGTGGAGAGCACGGGATTTACGTCTGAGCATACCCTTCCCACTCGGGGTGACAAATGCAAAAAAAACAGTTGATGGGCAGAATGCAGAACAATGTTATACATTCACCCCAGTACAGAGATCTGGGCCTAAATCCATCGTTTCTTTGCACTCCACACCACCCCAGTTCATACAAGGCCATATGCAAATCAGCCTTGACCCTGTGTCTCTTGGGAACAGTCCAGCCCGAACTGCCAAGCCATGCCTTCCCTGGACCGGAATCAAGCATCCTAGGACCCGTTTCTGGCTTTCAGGCATCATCAGCCAGGATACCTTGACTTCAGTGGTGTGGAGAGCACGGAACTCACGTCTGAGCATACCCTTCCCTCTCAGGGTGACAAATGCAAAAACAACAGTTGATGGACAGAATGCAGAACAATGTCATACAGTGATATCATCAGTGATGTCACTGACCATGTCATGAATGATGTAATATGTGACATCATCAGCAGTGCATTGCGGGGGCGGGAGCTCAACTAACTATAACGGCTGAATTTCTCTGGTTTTGTATGAGTGAAATGCCCAACTAAATATATTGTCCCTGAAACCAATGTTTTTTTCAGTGAATTTCAAAGGTTTTTTAAATGATAATTTCTAACTATTCTGTCTCTGATACCTATGTTTTATTCAGTGAATTTCAAAGGGTTTTTAAATAATAATTCCTAACTATAATGTCCCTGAAACCTATGGTTTTTCAGTGAATTTCTAAGGCTTTTTAAATGATAATTTCTAACTATGCCTAAAGAGGTAGGACATGTGAAGAAAGAAGAAGAAAGGAACAGAAAGAAGCTAGAGAAATGCAGAAAGAGGCAACAGAAGTCCGGAAAGACGAACAAAAAAGTGCAGAATGAAGCCAGAAATATACAGAAAGAACCAACAGAGGTGCAGAAAAGGCCTTGCTGGAAAGTCATCCTGTGCCCCCAACTTTTTACTGACTGGTACTGGTGGTAACTGACTCTTACTAACCAGGCCCGGGGCCGGTGCTACGCTGAAAGACACTTAGAATAGAGTGAAAACACCTACATACACTAGGATACACTATGGGTAGGGGTACCCCTGTGATTGGATGACCTCCCCTGTACGGACCTAGTACATAGCTCTCAGCGCATGCACCAGCCCGCTGACACACCCTCGCCGGCCAACTCCAGCACCATTAGCTGCTTGCTGTCTAGACCAAAGTTACCCTGGATCTACTCCCTGCAATTTTCCCACAAGTAAGTTTTTTTCCCCCCTTGTGGGTGCTCTCCACCACCCAGCCACTAACCCACCATCTGATGGCCCCTTCATTGTTTCCACAGTTGGCCCCCATAGGCCCTTTGGTCCCTCCTGCTTGATTCAAGGACACTCCTGACCCAGCCTTCCGTACGACTACCGCTGGATGTGTGGACCACTCCCCTACATGTCCCATGTAAGTCCATGCAAAGCCTCCCTCCTTCTCTTCCCTTAGCTCCCTGACCCACTCCGAGCGGGTTATTGGGTTTATAGGGGATAAGGGTTGGGAATAATTAAAAAATGTATGATCACGTTTTCAATATTACAAATACATAAATAATTATAATTTGGGTTTATGGGGGTAGGGTGGGTAGGAAATAAGAAATTGTACATTTAAAAAAAATTATGAGTGCTATGATGGGTTTATAGGGTATAATGTTGGGGAGTTATTTAAAAAATGTCAATTTTAATTTAAATATTTCCAAAAATTATCAAAAACTTAATGAATGCTACGTTGGTTTTATAGAGAATTAGGGTAGTGATTAACTTGAAAAAAATCTGATTTCTTTTACAATATTTAGATTGTTTAGAGAAAGTTTTGTAGTGTGATGTCAATTTAATGGGGGATAAGGGTATGGAGTAGTTTTTTATGTTGTTTAAAATTACATTATTGAAATAAAAGTTTATTGAAAAATTTTAAATTAAAAAAATGAAATATTTAACATGAATTCAAATAATTAGAGGGTATTTTTTGGGGGGAAAGTATTCTATATATTTTGAAATTTAAAAATAAATTGTATTTTGTCTAAACATTTTATTACTTTATTAAATACATTTGATATCATAAATATATTTTGTAGAATTTAGTTTTTTTATAAAATGATTATTTTGGAGATGGAATAGTTATTTAAGATAATTTATTATCAAAAACTTTGCCTGAGTTTAGTTGGTTTTGAAGTTGGAATAGTAATTTAATATGTTTTATTATCCAGAACTTTCCCTGAGTTTAGTTTATTTTGGAGTTAGAATAGTAAATGTATTTGTTTTATTATCCAGCACTTTCCCTGAGTTTAGTTGATGATGGAATTGGAATTGGTTTTTATTTAGGTTTACTATCTAGCACTGTCTCTGAGTTTACTTTGATTTGTAATTGGACTAGTAATTTATTATGATTTGTCATTCAACACTTTCCCTGAGTTTAGTTTGTTTTGGAGTTGGAATGGTAATTTTATTTGTTTTATTATCCAGCACTTTCCATGAGTTTAGTTGTTTTTGGAGTTGGAATAGTAATGTATTCATGTTTACTATCCAGCACTTTCTCTGGGTTTACTTTGTTTTGTAGTTGGAATAGTAATTTAGTATGTTTTATTATTCAACACTTTCCCTGAGTTTTGTTGGTTTTGGAGTTTCAATAGTAATTTATTTAGGTTTATTATCCAGCAGATTCCCTGAGATTACTTTGTTTTGGAGTTGGAATAGTAATGTATTATGTTTTATTAGCCAGCACTTTCCCTGAGTTTATTTTGTTTTGGAGTTGTACTAGCAATTTGTATTTTATTTTTATTTTCCAGCACTTTCCCTGAGTTTATTCTATTGTGGAGTTGGAATAGTACATTTATTTGTTTTATTATAGAGCACTTTCCCTGAGTTTAGTTGGTTTTGGAGTTGGGATAGTAATGTATTTAGCTTTGTTAACCAGCACTTTCATTGAGTTTAGTTTGTGTTGGAGTTGTAATAATAAATGTATTTGTTTTATAACTCAGCACTTTCCCTGAGTTTAGCTGGTTTTGGAGTTGGAATAGTAATTTATTTAGGTTTACTAAGCAGCACTTTCTCTGAGTTTACTTTGTTTTGAAGTTGGAATTGTAATTTATTATGTTTTATTATCCAACACTTTCCCTGAGTTTAGTTTGTTTTGGAGTTGGAATATTAATTTTGTTTGTTTTATTATCCAGCACTTTCCCTGGGTTTAGTTGGTTTTGAAGTTAGAATAATAATTGTATTTGTTTTACTATACAGCACTTTCACTGAGTTTAGTTGTTTCTGGAGTTAGGAATAGTACATGCTTATTGTTCATTAATTACATTGTTTATTTTGTATATACATTTAATTATGAAAGGTGATGTATGTTTGCTATTATTGGAAATATTTTTATTGGTTAACATATTTTTTATTTATGTTTATTTGTTCACATTTTGTTTTGTTAAACCTTCTGTCACAATATTAAAAACATTATTCAGGTATTTTGTTGTTGTTTAAAATGTATTACAAATTATAATATATTTTTCATATACATTTTCCAATTGCAAAATAAACAGTATTCTTTAATATACATTTTTAATGCACAATAGTCATTTTAAAATATTTTTTATATACATATTTTTCACAGATTTCAAAATTCTTACTTTTTTTAAAGTAAAGTTATGTCATTGTAAAGTATTTCTATTAATATTGCATTTCATTTTGAACAATTTGACAGATTATTTTTTATGAGAAAAAGTAAACATTTGTATTCATATTTTTTGTAATAACTTTTATATAATTTTATTTTTTGATAGAATTATATAATATGTATCTTACATATTTTGTTGTATATTTTATTATTTAGTATATTGAATAAAAAAATATTTTTATATATCAAATATTTTACAAATATAAATTTTTATATATATTATTTTAATATACATTTTACGTGCAATAAACATTCATTTTAATATATATTAAATTATATATATATATATATATATATTACCTACTGGCGGTCGCCAGTAGGTATATATAGTTAGGATTTTTTCTCTATGGGTTTTTTGAAAATTCTATGTCTAATAACTTTGGCGTTTGTGGACGGAATCGGCTGAAATTTTCAGGAAAATGGCACATTTTGTTTCTGAGCAGCACTTGAAAATTTGGGGGGGGGTTCGTCCAGTGGGGGCCGAGAAAAAAGGGGGGTCCCAAAACGTGTTTTTAACATTGAGTTTTCCATAGGGCGGTTGGCCTCACTTTTAGCCCGAACGGCTGAATGGATTTGCACGAAACTTGGCAAAATTGTAGGGACTGGTAGCCCGATGTGCCTTTTGTAGGTCTCAATATATGTGCTCCAGTGGATTTTGAGAAATTAACGTTTAAAAAAAGATATATATCTGTAACAGCGGACCGGTTAGCGCTCTGGTTCGCGGACTTTTCGCGCAACGGAGCTTTGTGAAGCGAAGCTGATTGGTTCTCCGGCGTCTGTCAACATTCCAAACAGTCCGTAGCGGCCGCCATCTTGTCTCTCGGTAGGATCGAGAGACAAGAGGAGGTCAAAACAAAGGGGGAAATAACTATAAGGGGGCATAGTAGATCCTCGCTGACCCCCTAGGTTTGATGTGGAGGTTTTAAAAGGGCCCCGCGGGGCAAAAAAAAATAATAATAATAATAATCGAACGGCTGAATGGATTTGCACGAAACTTGGCAAAATTGTAGGGACTGGTAGCCCGATGTGCCTTTGCTAGGTCTCAATATATGTGCTTCAGTGGATTTTGAGAAATTAACGTTCAAAAAAAGATATATATCTGTAACAGCGCACCGCTTCGCGTACTTTTCGCGTTACGGAGCTTTGCGAAGCGAAGCTGATTGGCTCTCCGGTGTCTGTAAACATTCCAAACAGTACGTAGCGGCCGCCATCTTGTCTCTCGGTAGGATCGAGAGACAAGAGGAGGCCAAAGCGAAGGGGCAAATGACCATAAGGGGGCATAGTAGATCCTCGCTGACCCCCTAGGTTTGATGTGGAGGTTTTAAAAGGGCCCCGCGGGGCAAAAAAAAAAATAATAATAATAATCGAACGGCTGATGACCATAAGGGGGCATAGTAGATCCTCGCTGACCCCCTAGGTTTGATGTGGAGGTTTTAAAAGGGCCCCGCGGGGCAAAAAAAAATAATAATAATAATAATCGAACGGCTGAATGGATTTGCACGAAACTTGGTAAAATATTAGGGACTGGTAGCCCGATGTGCCTTTGCTATGTCTCAATATATGTGCTTCAGTGCATTTTGAGAAATTAACGTTCAAAAACAAGATATATATCTGTAACAGCGCTCCGCTTCGCGGAGATAAAATTATATGTGTATTACCTAGCTGTTGCTAACACCAGTTAGCGACGGCTAGTAGGAGATAGCGACCATCTTGGGTCCCACTTTGCATGTGAGTGATATTTATCACTAATGACATGCAAAGTGGGCATGCCAAGATGTTAGCGACTGGAAACAGTCGCTAACATCGCTATCTCCTATTATCAACTTTTGGAAATATTCGAGATAAGCGCGAATATCTCCAAAAAGTAACAGCTGCCCTGAGCAGTTCTTAGCCATGTTATCCAATGGGAGGTGGATAACATGGCTAAGAGCATTAGCTCGGTAATGCATGAATATCGCGGAGTTTTCAGCGACATTAATGCATTGCGCTCGTTTTTTATCGTATTTGCGATAAACCTTGATAATAGCAAGGTTTATCTGCGATAATTTCTGACGGTAAAAAAATCGTTGCTAAGCATCGTTAGGGATAAATATCGCTTAACCTTGGTAATATGCCCCAACGTCTGTTAACGTTCGATTCGAAGGAAATCAGGAATTGTTGAAAAACATTGTGTGCGCCATCTTGTCTTTTTTCAAATGCCACACTTTTGTCGTGCACGGCAGCCATTTTAGATGCCTTGACCAGATCCACTCTGTGAACGCTGTCGATCCTTAGCATGGCTCCCCACCCTCGCAAGCATCTCCCCCAGGCAGTGGTCACCCCCGCTCTCTGTTTTATGCATGGGTAATAAACCTCCCCCCATCTGCGCTGTTCTTCCCTGAGAATCACACCCTGTGCCCGCCCGACACCTCCCTTTCGCCCTATTCACTACCGCACCCTCTGACACTCCTTTTCCTCTGTGTCCGATTGTCCAGGCCGGTCCTAGGCTATCAGCTAGCCCTGCAGATGTAGTTTATGGCCACAGCTGTAAAGAATCACCCGTCTTCAAAGGAGTTATAGTAGATCAAGGCCCACACTCGATGAGATCCGTCACAGCAGAAGCGTTGCTATTATCTGAAAACCATTCTGTATTGTGATTGGGGAGGGGACCGAGCGTGAAGCGGAAGATTCCAGGGATGACTCTTTGTACATCAAAGTTTTTACAATTATGTGTCACATTAAAAATATATAGCACTCCGACAAAGTAGTAAGATTATAAAACTTTAATAATTTATAAATATATACAAGAAAACAAAAATAGTAATAACATATAAACATTTTTAGAGAAAAACAACGAAGTAGCGGTCGGCTGTGCGAATAGTCCCAACGCAGCACAACGTCCAGATTTCCGGCGTGGGGCGTCGCGGGGGGTGGGTGATCAGTAGCAAACTGTTGTGCGAATAGTTCCAAGGCAGCAGAACGCGCCGAAATCTAGATGACACAAAAGTGATGTCTAGTAAGTTGCCACCCAGCAAATAACGGCGTGGGGCGTCGCGGGGGGTGGGTCATCAGTAGCAAACTGTTGTGCGAATAGTTCCAAGGCAGCAGAACGATGGCACCAAGGTGATGTCCAGTAAGTTGCCGCACTGGTTTTGGTATCCTACAATGCTGCTCCGAATAACGGCGTGGGGCGCCCCGGGGGAGGCGGCGTGAACGGGCCTCTCCAGGTGGAGTCTTGTCTGTTGTAGTGGGGCGCCCCTTTACCGTTTCAGTTGCCATTCCGTCCGCTTTTGGTCCACTGTGTCAAAATCCGCCATTCAGCTGAGTTGCGCCCACTCTTGCGGTGCAGCGATAGGCGGCTGTCACAGGACTCTCAAAATGGCGGCAGGCTGTTTCCTTTTTGGGCCTGGTCCACTGAAATGGCCCTGGGACACCTTGGAAATCGGACGCTTGTCTGCTAGGTCTTGGACCCCATTCTCGAAAGCGTCCCCTCCGCCTTGAGAATTCATCAAAAGTTTTGGGGGCCCCGACTCCTGCAGGCTTCTGGTGGGGAGCGGCTGCCATGATTGCTCGCGGAATGACCACGACGGAGCTACGAGATGGTGGTGCTCTCATGGTGACGCCAGCTTCAGTCTGAAACATCCAGAAACAAGGTGGGGCTTTCATCGTTTGGGGGAAAAAAAAAGTTTTCATCCAATGAAAAGTGTTGTTTTTAGGTCATATGATCAAGCCTTCCATCATTAGGAAACCAAAAGTAAAATGAACCAATGAAAAGTTTTATAAACAAGTCACATGACCTGTTATGCGGCATAGGGTATAAAATGCGGAGAAAATACGTTGGCACGTGAGGCGGCGTCAGTAGCGGACCGATGTGCGAATAGGCCGAAGGCAATACAACGCGCCAAGATCCGGATGGCATCGAGGTGGTGTCATAGTTGAGAGTTCTGAGCAGCGGTTGTAACACTGTCTGAAGCTTATTTGCAGCTGCTGCAGCTTCACTACGCGCCAAGATCCGGATGGCACCGAGGTGGTGTGTAGGAAGTTGCCGCACTGGTGTGGCCATCCTACATTGCTGAAAGTCGGCGTGGGGCGCCCCGTTGGCCTGTGAGTTTGCGTCAGTAGCGGACCGATGTGCGAATAGGCCGAAGGCAGCACAACGCGCCAAGATCCGGATGGCACCGAGGTGGTGTCTAGTAAGTTGTCGCACTTCTGTGGCCATCCTACAATGTTGAAAGTCGGCGTGGGGCGCCCCGTTGGCCTGTGAGATGGTGTCAGTAGCGGACTGATGTGTGAATGGGGCCAAAGGCAGCGCAACAATATTTTCTACTATATTTCCGTTGTAGAAGAGACCACAAGGCGCTGAGATGCCAAGATCCGGATGGCACCGAGGTGGTGTCTTGCAAGTTGTGGTACTGGTGTGGCCATCCTACAATGCTGAAAGTCGGCGTGGGGCGCCCCGTTGGCCTGTGAGATGGCGTCAGTAGCGGACCGATGTGCGAATAGGCCGAAGGCAGCACAACAATATTTTCTGACTGACACCACAAGGCGCTGAGATGCCAAGATCCGGATGGCACCGAGGTGATGTCTAAGTTGCGGACTGATGTGCGAATGGGGCCAAAGGCAGCGTAACAATATTTTTTGTATGGAAGATACCACTAGGCGTTGAGATGCCAAGATTCGGATGGCACTGAGGTGATGTCTAGCAAGTTGGTGTGGTCATCCTACAATGCTGAAACTCGGCGTGGGTCACCCCATTAGCCTGTGAGATGGCGTCAGTAGCGGACCGATGTGCGAATAGGCCGAAGGCAGCACAACGCGCCAAGATCCGGATGTCACCGTGGTGGTTTCATAGTTGAGAGGCACTTCATCTGCAGTGGGGCGCCGAGATCCGGATGGCACCGAGGTGATGTCTAGCAAGTTGCTGTACTGGTGTGGTCATCCTACAATGCTGAAACTCGGCGTGGGTCGCCCCATTAGCCTGTGAGATGGCGTCAGTAGCGGACCGATGTGCGAATAGGCCGAAGGCAGCACAACGCGCCAAGATCCGGATGTCACCGTGGTGGTTTCATAGTTGAGAGGCACTTCATCTGCAGTGGGGCGCCGAGATCCGGATGGCACCGAGGTGATGTCTAGCAAGTTGCTGTACTGGTGTGGTCATCCTACAATGCTGAAACTCGGCGTGGGTCGCCCCATTAGCCTGTGAGATGGCATCAGTAGCGGACCGATGTGCGAATAGGCCGAAGGCAGCACAACGCGCCAAGATCCGGATGTCACCGTGGTGGTTTCATAGTTGAGAGGCACTTCATCTGCAGTGGGGCGCCGAGATCCGGATGGCACCGAGGTGATGTCTAGCAAGTTGCTGTACTGGTGTGGTCATCCTACAATGGTGAAACTCGGCGTGGGTCGCCCCATTAGCCTGTGAGATGGCGTCAGTAGCGGACCGATGTGCGAATAGGCCGAAGGCAGCACAACGCGCCAAGATCCGGATGTCACCGTGGTGGTTTCATAGTTGAGAGGCACTTCATCTGCAGTGGGGCGCCGAGATCCGGATGGCACCGAGGTGATGTCTAGCAAGTTGCTGTACTTGTGTGGTCATCCTACAATGCTGAAACTCGGCGTGGGTCGCCCCATTAGCCTGTGAGATAGCAGTTCTTTGGATTTGGGCCTGGCTCGTCTGCTGTAGTGGGGCGCCCCTTTACCGTTTCAGTTGCCATTCAGCTGAGTTTCGGCTGCTCTTGATGCTACAGCGACAGGCGGCTGCAACAGGACTCTCAAAATGGCGGCCTGTTCTTTGGATTTGGGCCTGGTCCACTAAAATGGCCCTGGGACACCTTAGAACTCGGACGCTCGATTTTTTTTTCCTTTCCTGTACATGCAAAAAAAGGTAAATGCCCGGTACGTTACACGCTTCATCTGCCACGATGAACTCTCTAGAGGAACCGAAAAAAAATATAGTTGTGGTAACTATACCATGCATCGTCATATGGAGAGGTGGCACCAATTAATTATAGTGCTGCATAAAAGAGAGATTTGGAGGAAAACCCCTGACCTGCTAGTACATTCATCAAAGAAGTGGCACTGAGAGCTTCAGAGGCAAGGGAAACGGTCCCAAATATTTAGAAGAACTTTGGAAAGATTAAAATGACATGTTTAGATTGTGGCAAATTTATTTCATGTGGACATCTGAGTGTTACTCTAATAAATACAGCATATGAACATCATCATAGTCGATGGTTGGTAGAGACATTTTGACTATATCCTGGACCTGCCCGTCCTCGCCCAAAATGGCGCCAGAATAAATGGGACTCGTAACTCCTTGTTGTGTACTGGTTGCAGAACCTTGAAATCACGAGATACGTATGCAGTTTTGAAGCACATGGCGGGCGGGGACGAGAATTGATTGAATATTTCGACATCCCTATTGATATTAAGTTCTGATGTGTTATTGATTACTGTACTGTTGAAAGTTCGAATTAACGTCACCCATGGTACTTGCCCGCTAATGTATATCTAGATAATTTTATTGTAACTGGCCCTGTCGTATTTTAATTATAAAATGTACGTCCACCGATTCCGTAACTGTTAGACACCTTAGTTCTTGCAACCTAATGGCACGCCCGTTACGTTCCTCTACAGTGTAAATGTCTATTTATCATATACGATTACAGTTTGCTCCGTGGCCGGCCCACGTGGTTATAGGCTCGTATTTGTATAATGAAATTTTCACAATAAAGGTTTTTAAAAGAAAACATGGTAGTAGTATATACATTGGTAAAGTTTTTAATAATAGTCACTGTTTTAGAATCATTAAAAGGCAAGTGAAATAAAGCAGACCAATTACATGAAGGGTAAAAGGTATAATACGAAGGAACGCAGTAAAGATAAATGGTCAAGGGCTGTTGTGTTTTCTATTCCTGCAACATAAAGTGATCGATAAGAATCTCATATTCAGGCGTATCGGCGACTAAGACAGCAGGTCGACCCTCTTTTGCTCAACGGCTCCGTCATGGGACGAAGAAACGCTCTTTTTCTCGAAAAAAGAATATATTTTACTTGCAGGACAGTTGTAAAATTTCCGGGAAAGTACATTAGCCTGGAACATTATAACATATATTTAAGAAAAAATAATGTTCGGAAGTAATGAAAAGCGTAATTTTTAGGTCATATGACCAAGCCTTTCATCATTACAATAAGAAAAGTAAAATGAACCAATGAAAAGTTTTATTAACAAGTCACATGACTTGTTATGCTTACGTTACGCGCTGCGCGCCCCGGATGACTTCCGGATGCGCTAACGCGGCGCGTCATATGACGCATTACGCGACAACGCAGGTACAGAATATAGTCAAAATGTCTCCACCAACCAGCGGTCGGAACACAACCCCTTTCAGCAGGCTAAATAGTTCTGTTAAATGACAACAGAAGGGACAGGCAACAAGAACCATCAGTCAAAGAGGGGAGGGCTAGTTCTTCTCTACCGGGTTACATTGGGGCGCTACCGGAACTGATCGAATTGGTAGTCTACAGTGTTTCTGGATGTTTCAGACTGAAGCTGGGGTTAGCATGAGAGCAGCACCATTTCGTAGCTCCGTCGTGGTCATTCCGCAACCAATCATGGCAGCCGTTCTTTATCGTTATTTTGGGCGGGGTGGGTGGCGGAGCAGAGCTGTTTTGCAGCCATCATTGTGTGGAGTTCAGTTCATCTCACTAGTTTTGTATTTGTCATGAGGGGTTGTTCCTAATGTTTCTATTTTAGCGAGGTCAAAAAGAGATCCCATTAGTGGCCTACTGATTTTGCTCGATTCCTTTTCTTTTTTTTTACACGATTTTTCGTTATCTGCAAAGACTAAACAGAGTATTGCGACTCTGTGTTTGTTTGTAAATAGAGAATGAACCAAAGAGAACTAATTCTAAAACAGTAAATACTTGGATAACAATGAATCAAATGGAGAGAGAAGCAGGCACGACGGATTACAATGGGGGCAAAGACCTGCGTTAACTACCTTTCACTATCTGCAAAGAGAGAGTACTCCTAATAGAAATGAGGGGGGGGGGGCACCATTCAAAGCAGATCAGTGTGCATAAACACGAAAATGTTTTCACTTACCACGTACTTGACATTCGACAGCTTATGATATTTGCTATTAAAAAACCATTGAAATTCACTGAAAAAACCATAGGTTATAGACCATATATAGTTAGGAATTAGCATTTACAAAACCTTGAAAATTCACTGAAAAAACCATAGGTTATAGACCATATATAGTTAGGAATTAGCATTTAAAAAACCTTATTTTACTCACACAAAACCATTGAAATTCCATATATAGTTAGTTGCACTAACTATATATCGCGCACCTGCAATCCACTGCTGATGATGTCACATATTACATCATTCATGACATGGTCAGTGACATCACTGATGACATCACTGATGACATCTCAAATGACATCACTGATGACATCACTGATGACAACATCCAGTGACTGTATGTTTCTGTAAAGTTAAAATGTGTCTTACATATTGAAGAATGAGTGGAAGTATAAGTGTCTGGACAAAGGATTTAGTAGGTGCATGACTGAATGCATGAGTGAGTGATTAAATGTGTCTCACTGAGTGCATGGGTTAGTGACTAAAGTGTCTTAATTTGTGCATCATTATGTCTGTTGTTCTGTAAACTGCTGCATGTTTTGATCAGTAGCTATATGATTAACTATATGGGTTACTGATTGATTGTCCAAGTATTTGTATGGGAGACTGAGTGTGTGTGTGGCTGGCTGGGAGGTGTGTGACTCTGTGCAGATCAATGTGTACTTGTATCAATGATTGTATAACAAGGTAAGTATGTGTTAGTATATGTTTGAAAATGTAAGGTGCTCTATGTTTAACTGTATAGACAAGAAAATGGAAGTGTCATTGATTCTTTACAGGACTGACTAGGTGTGTGAGTAACTCCATGGATGAGTGGCAGACTGTGAGTGTCTGTATAGGTGTATGAGTGCATATGATAGTGTTGTAAAGATGAGTGATTGTATGTATGAATGATAGTATGGGTGAATGAGTGAAGGTGTGTGTAGACGTAGGAATCAGTGAGTGCGTATGTAGTAACTAGTATTGGTGTGTCAATGGTTTCAAAAATTATATTCTGTATTTAACACTGGGTGAAACAGAGGTTATATTAAAATGTGAGGAGATGCATTGTATTGTCACATGAATGATATCATCAGTGATGTGGTCATTGATGTCAAATGAGATGTCATCAGTGATGTCATCAGTGATGTCATTTGAGATGTCATCAGTGATGTCATCAGTGATGTCACTGACCATGTCATGAATGATGTAATATGTGACATCATCAGCAGTGGATTGCAGGTGCGCGATATATAGTTAGTGCAACTAACTATATATGGAATTTCAATGGTTTTGTGTGAGTAAAATAAGGTTTTTTAAATGCTAATTCCTAACTATATATGGTCTATAACCTATGGTTTTTTCAGTGAATTTTCAAGGTTTTGTAAATGCTAATGCCTAACTATATATGGTCTATAACCTATGGTTTTTTCAGTGAATATATATATATATATATATATATATATATATATATATATATATATATATATATGAAGCAAGTGAACTCCTTCGCAAAAAAGAGTGTAGAAGCCACAACGGGGGAGTTTCCAGGGAGCCGCTTTAAATTACAAAAGTACATCTGGCAAATGCATTTCGGCCGTGAGGCCTTCTTCAGTGCCTAGAACCAATTCAGTAGGCGTGTCCCATCCCTGTTCTGCTATGTAAGTCCTGCTCAGTTCTTATTGGTCAAAACCCACTCCCTCCCACTCTCGTTAGAGTGGAATGCCCAACAAGCTGTCCGCGAAAGTTCAACGGACATCAAGCCCCAGAATGCAATGTTCCGGTGAAAGGGATCCATGGGGCAGGAAAAAACCAAAGATGAATATTTTCTGGCTGGTAAGTCAGGGAAAGGAGTATGACGGAATCCCATTGTGTTCGTAGAACCAAAGCACTCCCTCGCGTCCCCAACACCGCATCAACCTCTTCTTCCAGGAATATTCTCAGCGAGGGTCTGAATGGCAGTGCACCAGACCCGGCGTGAGGCAAGATTACCTCAACATCGCGTCTTCTCCTCCCGGAATTGCAAGGTGGGCTCCGGTCATATCCGCTGCATCGGAAACAAAGAACAGACAGCCGAGGCCACCTTTGCCAATGAAACCGGAGCCACTTGTGATGCGGGGGCTTCTGGTACCGTGTCACAGGCAAACACGGTGAAGAAATGAAGCAAGTGAACTCCTTCGCAAAAAAGAGTGTAGAAGCCACAACGGGGGAGTTTCTAGGGAGCCGCTTTAATTTACAAAAGTACATCTGGCAAATGCATTTTGGCCGTGAGGCCTTCTTCAGTGCCTAGAACCAATACAGTAGGCGTGTCTCATCCCTGTTCTATATATATACATATATTTCTTTCCACCGATTCTTCTCAAAGAAGCACTCACACTCAGAGTAGTACAAAAGTATACTTTTGTGTGATCAAGTCAGTTTCACTGACGAAACGCGTCTCGGCGAATTAAATACTTTGGTACTACTCTGAGTGCGAGTGCTTCTTTGAGAAGAATCGGTGGAAATTTATTTTACCAGGGGACCTGCCCGGTTTTACTCGCCACTCGTCTATGGGACACGGACCTCGGCAACAGGATCGATCGAGTGTGGAAATATATATATATATATATATATATATATATATATATATATATATATATATATATATATAAATATAAATATATATATATATTTATATTTATATATACATATTTTTTAAATATAATATTTACATTTATTTGTACAATTTTTTGTATAATTTTGTAACATTTTCGAATATTTATTCAGTATATAACAATATACATTTATTATTTTAGAAATAATTCTCTATTGTTTTCTACGGGGAGTAAGTCTTTTTTTCATTTTTATTACGCAGCCATTTCATTCTACTTTTCTAACTTTTTCAACTATCTGTTTAGTTTTTAAGTCATTTTGGAAGACAGAATCTCGCAGTTGGGAGCTGCGTTTTGTCTCTTAACCCCTACCGCGCTACCGCGTTTTCCCGCTGTGCGCTGAAATTAAAAAAATGGCTTGTTTATGACAAAGCCAGCTCGTCATCCGCGTAGCGCAGGTAACGCCCATGACGAGCTGGCTTTGTCATTAGCGCTGAAGGGGTTAAGGTAAGTTTTATTTAATTTACTTTTAAGGTAGTTTTAGGGTAGGGGTTAGGTGGTAGTAATGAAATTAGGTTTGTAAGAATGGTATTTGTTTGATTTTGGTGTAGTTAGGTTTTGTTTTGGAAGTTAAGGGCATCATGACGGTGGCGGGTGGACAAAGTCCGCCTGCCACCGTAACGGAATGCGGGAATGTCCGCAAGGGGTGCGGCGGTCCCGCACCTGCAATTAGGATGCCACCGTGGCAGTGGCATCCCCTATTCCCAGCAGTGTGTTGGGCGATGCTCACACCACCGCCCACCACAATGCTGGGAATGCACGTTGTGCATTGGCATGCACAAGGTGACAGGCACTATGTGGTGCCTGCCACTTTGTCCATTCCAATGCAGAGGGGTACCATAGACACCCCCAGGTGCACCACCCAGCCCCCACTGTCCCAACTTCCAGGGGGGCCACTACGGGACCCCATAGGCAAAGACTGCATGCCTTTCCATGATCTCCGCTGTAATCCTAATATTGATGGTGGTGTCTTGCAGCCACTGCCACCATATTAACCATGTTTTCCGCCCGGTCGACGAGCTGACCGGTGGAAAAGCGGCGGACGGCCTTTCTGTCCGCCGCGGACCTCCCAGCCATCCTAATATGGCGAGGGGGTCTTTGAAGTGTGGATGGCGGGGGGATCACCCCCACCGGGCCAGCCGTGACTCCCACCGGCCCAGCGGGGGCGATCCACTCACCGTCCTAATGGCCCCTTTAGTGTTTTATGTGTTTGCCGTAGTGTTGGATCTGAGTAGAGTGTTATGTAGTATTAGTTATGTGTTGTTTACTTGTGTTATCTTGTGTTTATTGTTAATGTTAATATTTGTGAGTTTGTACGTGTTATTGTGGGTGACTTTTCTTTTAAATTATTTACAGGTGTTCTGAGTCGTTAACGGATGGTGGTGTTGATGCGATTTTTTAAACAATAAAGGAAAATGTTTGTTTATTTCAAACAAGTTATTTTACATTTCCTTTTATGTTTTGGGTTTGTTGGAGCTTTTTTTCTTAAAGGCATTTATTGGGTTTTTGATGGTTTTGTTATTGAGAGGATTGCGTTGATGGAGCCTTTTTTCTACAGTTTTATTTTCGTGTTTCTTTGCAAATTAATTTTCAGGTTTCTAAGGATTTCGTTTTTGAGAGGATTGTATCATTGGATCCTTTTTTCTACAGTTGTATTTTTGCATTTCTTCGGGTTCTCTTTCCAAATGGATTTGTTTTTTGATTTATCTACTATGGATTTTTTGTTTTACAAGGATCGTCTACTGCTGCATAACTGTAAGTTATTTTTTATTATTATGGGTGGGAAATGTTTTTTGTTACATTCACTAGTTTGTTTCTTTTTTATTTTAATACATATATTATGTCATATATATATTCGTGTTATTTTTTTATATTTCACATGACATAGTTATAATTATTAAAGTAAAAAAGTGTATAATTATGTTGTTTAAATGTTTGCTAATTTTAAAATGCTTTGATGTTTAGCATTGTTATTTTTTTAAGTATAGATTTAGCTATCAAATCTAGGTATTCTAGACCTTTGGTGTTTGCAAATAGTCCATTTTTATGTTGTAGATATTCATACACCATTTTAGTTTGTTTACTTAGTTTAGGACCGATTTTTGTTAGGGATTGCTCTATCCTTAGCTCTTGATAGCTTTGTTCTTTTTTCATAGCTTCTATACATTTATTTAGGATTGGGTGTCCTCTACCTATTGTGGCTTAGAAGGCATTGTGCCATCTTTCTATGGTGTTGTTTAGTTTTAGCTATTTGAGCTAGAGTACTGTCACATAAATTCCAACAGGGTATTTGGAATTTGTGTTGCCTACGGTGGCCTGACCTATGCAGCCTTCCTACCCAAGTGTCTTTTAAGTAGTCTAAGAAGGGAGTTAGTTTAGTTTAATTTGCTTTATAGAAAGGTCTTTCAAGAAGTAGGTTGTAATGGTTTGCCACTTCAGTTGTTGGTTCATCGGCCAGGGAAATTACCTTTTTTATTTGGTAGTCAAAGCTGATATTGGTTGCATAATCAATACTTAAAGTAGATTTTTGTATGTGCCTCCAAAATATTTGATTAAAGTGTTAATAGCAACCTTGAATTGCAGTGTGTGGGTATGTTTTTATAATTGATTGAATTGTTGATTGTTCAAAATCAATGATCATTTTTTGAGGAAAGTAGTTGTCAGTGTATTGTTTTAGTACTGTTAGGAGCTCAATGTTTGTGGTATTTAGTTTTTTAGGCAGTCATGTGTATACGAAGGGGATATTTGTATCTTCATATTTGCTGTGGATTTTATATAATTGATAAAAAGGCTTGGGGCAAACTTTGATTGTGCCATCCAATCATCCACGTTTCACAGTTTTTAAGTTTGTGTACTTTGTTATGTGTTGCAAAGATGAGATTTCGTTATGGAGAAGGAATTTTTCAGCTTTGTGAGTGATGGTGCATTCAGGTAATATTTGTATTTCAGCAAAGGTTTGGTGGGTGAGTGATGTTTGAGCTGTTGCTCTTTTTGTTTCTTCAGAGTGGGAATAGATGGAAGTTGTCCTGTGACATGTTCGGGTACCCTGGTTAACACGTTTTTAAGTATTTGGGTACTTGTTTGTTGGGAGCTGGTACTTGCTTCTCTGATTGTCTCGAGAGCATCTCTAACTTCAATTTCAGTTACATTGGGGGAATGGTTGTGTTCTTTAACATTTACTACATTGGTTTCTATCGTAATGGCTCTCCCATAACAAGAGTTAGAGTAATATTTACTGCATTTCCAATGTTTTTTATTTCCACTCATTTCTCTTGTGTATAAGTGTAGCCCATGTAGCATAGAAGTAGCTTCCCCTTTTGTGAAGTAAAGAATTTAGCTCCCTCTGCCATTTTTGGGATAATCTGTGAACATATGTATATATATTTATTAATTATATTTTAAATATAAAACATTTTGTATAATTAATATATTTGATAATAACTTGCATGTATTTTGATTCTATTTTCTTGATGGATTTTCTTTTGATTATTGATGTTTGTCCAATTGTTTTTTTCTGTTGGTTTACAAACAAAATGTTATTTTTATTAAAGTTTTATATTTTATTGTGTCATTTTATTTATTTAGTTTCTACTTTTATTTTTTTTATTACAAAATACATTATTTTTCATTGATGATTTTTTTAAATGATTTGATTGTAGGTTGTAATTCGAAGGAGCTGGAAGAGAAAAATAATTTTTAGTTATATTTGCTTTTTAATTTATTTAAATATTGTTTATTAGTTAGTTGCATTTGTTGGTTGAATTATATACTTAGAAAAGATAACTTTACAACCTATCTCCCAAAATTTAGAAAGAGCTGAAGTTGCTGCTAGCTCCACTCTTGTGGAAGCCAAACATGCTTTAAAACAATGTAAACGAGCAAAAGCACCGGGACTGGACGGAGTCCCTATTGACTTGCTCTTAGATAATCAAGTTCTTTGGGATCCACTCTTAACCAATATTTTTAATAAAATTGCCAAAACACCTGTACCACCATTGTGGAAGACAACTGTAATTGACCCAATATATAAAAAGGGGGATATGTTGATTGCGGAAAACTACAGACCCATCTCTCTGATAGATTCTACTGCAAAGCTAATGGGCCGGCTTATTTTAAATAGACTAGAGGATTGGGCCTTGGAAAAAAATATCATTATCTCATGTCAGTTTGGTTTTAGAAAAGGGAAAGGTAAGGTGGACCAGTGTCTGAACCTAAGTCTAATTATAGCAAAATACACAGCTGCAAAAAAAGTCATCTCCATCTAGCCTTCATTGATCTGTCTGCAGCCTTTGACTGTGTGGCAAAGCCTAGGCTGTGGCAGATCATGGAGGCTATAGGAATTGACTTGAATATCATCAATATCATCCGTGACCTGTACTCAGGTGCTTCACCTTGTGTTCGCTATGGAAGGGATGGTGAGTGCACTAGATTTTTTTTAATTGAAAGAGGGGTGAGGCAGGGCTGTGTTCTTGCCCCTTTTCTATTTGCACTCTATACGGTGTGGAATCTGCATCATTAGATTCCACTCTGGATGTCCCTTATATTAATTCAGCACAGGTCCCAATTTTATTATATGCGGACGTTCCTGTGCTTTTAGCTTGTTCTAATAATGAATTACATCGCCTAGTCCAGAAATATACGAAACCTATGAATAACCTTGACATGAAAGTTAATTATTCAAAGTATTTTTTTCTAGTAGCAGGTATTAAGCAGCAAAATCATCCGCAAATTATTACTGAAGGTGGAAAATTGGGAGTTGTTGACTGTTTTAACTACTTAGGGTTAATGTTTGACCCCCGAGCTAATTGCCAAAAGATGATTACTAATAGAGGGTCACAGATGGAAAAGAATATTGGGGCATTAACCAAAGTTATTTAAAAAACTGGCTTAAAACCTATAGATGTAATAAGAACAGTGTATCAAGCTAAGACCATCTCCGCTGCTACCTATGGAGCAGCTGTCTGGGGAATGAGAGATTGCTCAAAACTACAGATTCTTGAAGATAACGTCTTAAAAAGGGTCCTTTCTTTACCAAATTCATGTGCCAACTATAAGTGCCACATGGAATTGGGAGCACCGTACATTACAGATAAAATTGCAGTGGTCCCGATTCTTATATGGCGAATGGAGACCCTTGCTTTAACAAGAGCAATTATAAAGGATGTTTTGAAAATAGATGGGGTAGGTAGTATCATTTGGTTAACTTATTTTGAAACCACATTGAAAGCAGTTGGGCTACATCGTCTTTTTTTTGGATCCTACTACTTGTTGTTCCATCTCTAAAAATTATCTAAAAGCACAATTACTTTCTAGCAGGCAGAAAAGAAGGGAAATTAAAAACATCAATTTGTCGACAGTAAAAACATACTTGGTTTCTTCGTGTATAACACAAATGGACAAAAATACAATATACCTTTCCTTCGTCACTAATTCACAGCACGGGTTCATTCTGGTGAGATTTCGATTAAACTATATTCCACTAATGTTGGGCTCCCCCCGTAATGTTTATCTTGTCTCTGCCCTCCCATATTGTCCCTGTGATCAGCGATCTGTACAGAAGGATTTTCACTTTTTGTTTTTCTGTAAATGTTATTCTAATGAAAGGAAACCATTTATTATTCCCATTATGCGTAAAATGAACTTCAAACAGTGTTGTGTAGCCCGTTATTACCTGCTACTATTACCTGACCCTTTCATCTGATTCTCTTTGGCATCCTTTCTGTATTCTGCCTTAAAAAAGAGACGTTCAATCTGCTAAAATAATGTTCCGAATAATGAATCAATTTATTGTATTGTGTAAATAACTATAAATTTAGCTTTTAATGTAATCATTTTAATATTTTTTATACTTTATTGTAATGCTGTGAAATCTCTGTTTTTTAACTGTAGAATACTTTTTATCCGTTCATTGTGTTGGCGAAATAAATTTGTTTTGACTGACTGATATACTTACTTAATTATATATTTTGTTGTATTGCTGTTTTTGTGGTTGCTTTCAAAGTTAATTCTTGCTTTGAGATTTTAAGGTGGACTTTTATTGAAGTGTAATCTGTGAAATATATAATAAAAGGTTATAATTCTAGTATTTTTAGTCTACATATTTAATTGAAGAAAAATAAATACCTATTGAATGCAGTTGGTGAAGTTTCTTTAGTTGAAATTGTATTTTGATTAATTTTGAAGCTGTAAAGAGAAATGTATTTGTTATTCATAATTTGTTTAGAATTACATTTTTTGTATTTTATAGTTTGGTCTATTTGTTGGTTAAATTATATACTTACTCTGTATTATATTTTTCTCTTATCTTGAGTTTGTGTTTTTTACTTACCGTAATGTTTTTTGGGGGGTTTTGGGTTGAGTTATTGTGAAGGATAATCTGCGAAACATAAAAGATTACATTATTTACTCAATCATTTTGTAGTTCGATGTTATCAGTCGTTGTATCAGTGATCACATAATCGGCTCAATTATTATAATTATGATTATAATTTGAAAACAGGTAAAATAATTGTGAAAGTGCCTAATTTGAGTAATTTCACAGATACCTACGTTAAAAGTATATAAAGTCAAAGTGATCATTGAGGCCTCAGTCCTCGGACAGTTTTTTCCATCTATATAGAAGACTCCAATTGTAGCTTTCAGGTTGGAGATTTCTTCTTGATTAGGCACAGTGGGCATCCCTGAATCAATATCTGACAGACATGTGCATACTCCTGTTTAATCAAATATGGTTTTGCAGGAACATGTGCACAATGCATGCAGTGATGGTGCTGACCATGATGGCCAGAAGGAACCAAGTAGGAATTGGTGCCCTTTAAAACTGTGCGCTCATGGACTATTGAATGGTGTTTCACATAAATTATGGTCAGCTTTTGGGAGAAAGTTAGTGTAATTTTCTAAAGCTTTATTGGAAAAGAATTACTTAGCTTCCTATTAGAAAACAAACTTAACACACAAGGCTCAGTCACAATAAGATGAGATTGTGAGTCTGGAATGATGACAGAAATGCTTGTAGACAATGTACTCATCCACAAACTTGATAATAAGTGAAAAATAATGTATGTGGATGATGAGAAAAACTATGGTTCCAAGACATGATTTTATATTAGCAGTATATATGCTCGGTCACAACAGCGACGGAATATACATACCGCCAATATGAAGGTCCGCCAAACCTAATTAAATGCTTGTGGACATTCTGTTTCACCACTGTGGAGACTACTCTGTCTCCGCCATGACCAAACTTCTCCAATGATCCTGGGGAGTAAGAGCCATTGAAGAAATGGTTACATGTCCGTCCACCCCCCACCCCCAGTTTGAATGAGCGGGCATGCAGTCATTTTTCACCAGGTAAAACTTAGCAATAGAGAACAGTAAAATCGTTATGATGCTCCCCCCACCATGGGAAAAGCCTCCCGTGGCAATAGGAGCATTACTTTATTTCTTTTCAGGGAGAAAAATAAAATACTATTTGCTAGAGGGCTGTGTAGTTCTTATGCAGTCCTATTGTGTTTTTATCCAGGAGCCTAAATCGATATTACTATTTTATGCCCTTGTTCTGTTATAATCAATAATATCCCTATAACGGCATAGTAATCATATCCATATTCAGTCGTAGCACATGCTGTCACATTAAGCAAGGCTACTTCCCCAGACTCCTAGAAAGCACAACGAGTTCCTAAACAAACCAAACCTCCAGCAACCTGGGAAATCCCCCTTGCTTTTGTTTTGATTTCGTCCTAGAACTCCTGTAAAGCATTGTAAGAATGGCCAGTTCTTAGTGACATCTTTATTGACGTCTTATGTCCAACCTTACGTCAAACCAGGCACCTTTCAGGTTTAAATATACCAACGTTGCCTTAAGCAAACACACGGTGCTGGTTTTGGAGCAGAGCAGCTATCTACTTGCCCGAGAGCCCAGCTGATGCGAGAGCCCACGGACGCTGCCCCTCCTCTTTGACGCACTGAGAGAGACGCTGTCTTTTCTCCTGCCGAGAAATCCAGCTCCGGTGTTTCCAGATACCTTCGCGGGTTACTGGGATATCGAGTCCTGAGAGAGAGATACAAGACCTCCTGCTTTCTATTAACCCAGGTACGGAGCTGATTAAAACCTTAGATAGAATTCTTGAGTCAGATTCTTGGCAAAACCAATTTAACTTAAACTGCTACTTACTTACTCCTTCCCACGTATTAGGCTTAGGTCAGGTACACCGGGGTAGGCGTATTTAGAAGCACCAGTTGAGTACGTTAGTCAATGTATATAAGTATGTATATATTTTATCTATTTTAAAGTATCTTATGGCTAAGAAACTATATCAATGCTTTTACAGTATTATTTCTGAATCCTCCTTTTACTGTACGCACTTTACTTTACTATGAGTATTGCAATTGTGGCAATTCATTTCTCTCGTATGAGAAAGAAGACTGCTCAATAAATAACAACCTTTTATTGAAAACGCCGGTCTCTCTTTTCTCTGCACTCTGGTGAAACTAAGTATGCACACTTGACTGAGTGAAATAGCTGTCTATTGTTTTCACACGACTCTAGAGATACAATCTTATTCTAAGGGAGCAAAGTTGTCATGTTATATGGTTGTCAGAAGCTAATCCCTTCTTGTCAATCCAGGGAGGTTAAACTACTCCTCGTTATTCAAGAAAGTTTCTAGTGACCTCTGAGCTAGCTGGCAAAAACTTAAGTCTAATATAGTCAGTAGAGACCTAGTCGACTTCAGTCCTACGTCTACACTGCTGAATATATTATTCCAATGTGCAGAGCCTATTGGGAATATAGGAACTACACTACAGTCCAGCAGTGAACAGTAAAATGCAATGACAGGAACCGCTATGAAGGTGATTCCTGCAAATGCCTTTATAAATGACTGCCAGCTAGGTAGCCATTTATAAATCTGTCTTGGTCCTTCCATCAGGACAACTGAGTAATTAACTCAGTCGCCCTTGTGGACACACAGGCCATCCACTAGGATATAAATCAGGCCCTTAGTATTTTCATTTTTGGAAAATTGTAATGAATTAGTGCATTTTTGAAATGTAAACTATTCCTGTTACTTTTATGTATCATTTTTATATGACTTAAAACTAATCAAAATAAGCTAATGATTTAAAAATTAATACCTATCTGTCTGTAGGTGTGGGTGTGGTTTCCTTTTGACCACCATATATGGAAATTCATTGGAAGATAGCTGAAGAAAACATTAACAAACTCAGAGTACTGTTGGATCGCCAAATACACTGCTAGCAATTGTCCACTGGGTGGGCTCTGACAATATGTTTTGGGATGGCAAGCAACTTTAGAGGGGGCTTTAGAGTTGCTCCAATATGATTTTGCAAGAGATGGTCGAGCATACTAGAAAACCATGTCCCAGTACTATTAGATATTGCATATGAAATAAAGGCAATTTTTCAAGTCATTTTGTAATTTATACAGACAAAGGCTTTCTAGGAAATGTTTAAAGTGCATTGGACATGCAACATCATTAAAAAGGTTTGGTAAAGGTGCATTGATAACAAATTGGTGTAGGATTCAATTGATTTAAATGCTCTTCATTGGGTCTGTGAGTAGATTGTCCCAAAGGAAACTTTAAAGAACTCTAAGAAAATTGCACATTGCAAACCACATTAGGCCAGCAATTTTCTAGGCTCTAAAATTCCTGCACTCTCTTTAGGCAGTCTTACTGATTGATGTAGTCGCTTCTTCGAAGAATTTATGAATTATGTGAATATTAAATTTTTTAGTTCTTGTTTGATCAGGTTTAGGTTGGGGATACTCCCAATAGCCTCCTTCACTGCCACATGAAAGAGCACTACCAATCCCTCCAAACTCAGCCCCATGGGATGCCAGGTAGAGGAGAATGAAGAGCACGTATTGTTCTTCTGTGGTGCTTACTCTAAACAGCATGATTATTGCATCATTCGTCTTTGTCGCCTTTTCGGGATTGCTAATAGGCGCAAGGACGTGAGAATATGCAAGACAGATACTAGGGCCTGTATTGTATACTCAGTTGCAAATTATTTAAATTCCATATGGTATCTTAGATCAAGGGTTGTGGGGAGCAAACAATGCTTAAAGGGGGGACTATTGTGTTATTCTATCTTAACGTAATATGTACCTCAACTCTTATCCTAATTTTATGCTGGCTATCCACACTAACAGTGATTGTACAGTGGCAACTACAGTGCCTGTATGAGCCTGTTACAGGATTTCTTTTGAGGAAACTAAGGGGTCTATTAGTATGGCGGGCGGATCGCCACAATACAACAAATTCGTGGAGGAGGGTCCGAGGGAAAGTTTAACGACCTCACAGGTAAATACCCCCAGTGCAACAACCTAAAAAACAAAAGTACCTGTCAGTCGGGTAAACCCGACTGACAGGTACTTTTGTTTTTTTGGGCGGATCGCCACCCCAAACAGTGGTGGCGATCCACCCGCCATAACAGACCGCCCGCATGCAATTTACCCACGCCATATTATGACGGCGGGAATACCGCAGTGGACTGGAAGACCACGCGCCGCTCGTTGACCGAGCGGAGAAGGGTTTAATATGGTGGCGGTGTCTGTAAAACACCGCCATCCATATTACAACGCATGTAGGAAGCAGTCTTTCCGTGGTGGCAAAGTCATGCGTTGTTCCCAGTTGGGGGCCTGTTGCAGGCCCCCAGGATGTCGGGGGGGCTGGGGAGGCACATGGGGGGTACCTATGGTACCCCCCCTGCATTTGCATGCACAATGTGACATGCACCGCGCGGTGCCTGCCAAGTTGTGCATGCAAATGCACAGGGTGCTACCACAGCATTGTGTCAGGTGGTGACAGGCATCGCCCACCACAATGTTGTTGATGGGGTATGCCACAGTGGCAGTGGCATCCTAATTGCCGATGCGGGACCGCCGCACCACTGGTGGCTGGTCCCAGCACCACTAGTACGCCATCCTAAAAGCCCCTCAAGTTGCAGGACACTACATAAAGTGGGTGTTTGAGTGGGTTGTGTAGATTCCATTTTGCATTTGAATCCAGTATGTTACCTCTGACTTTTTATGTGATTTGTATTGTAATTAATTATCTATGCTATTCTGATTGGGGGGGGGTTACATGTGAATTTATGGCTTTAACAACCTTAATAAAGTTGTTGATAATGATGAGTTCAGTAATGTAGGTCAAAATTGAATAAAATTAAAAAGTCACCATACAAAGGGGTTTGGGGATTCTCCATAACAGGTTGAGGCAAATTGTGCATTTAATAGCATGCTTCTCAATTGTAGAAGTTAAAACAGAGTTGGGGTTAAAAGCATTTTGTATGGGTGTGGGGTGATCCTCAGTGCATATGTGGGCAACATTCTAAGCTCGTCATCCTAGCAGTCATGGACCAGCTTAGGAAGGGGGCTGATCAAAACACCACTCAGGCCCTGGTACTCCTGGATTTGACATCCGTATTTGACACAGTCGATCATGACCTCCTGATCGATCGTGTCAGCAATGCTGGCATCCAGGGTCTGGCTCTAAGGTGGATCTCCTCCTTTCTACACAACTGATTCCAGGCAGTCTACCTCGCCAACTTTTCAGCTGAGAAAGTCAGACTGACCTACGGGGTCCCCCGGGTGTCCTCTCTCTCACCCCTTCTATTTAATCTGTACATGCTACCCCTGATTCGGTCAATACGCAACAGTAAAGTTGCAGCTTTTTACTATGCCAACGACCTGCAGTTGGTGGTCGAAATTGATTCCTCTAACATCACAGCCTCCAACTTTCAATCCACCATGAGCCTCCTCAGCGAATGGATGTATGTTAATCAACTAAAACTCAACCCCGAAGAGACTGATCTGATTCTGACCGGAGGTACCTCCAATCCCTGGAACTATAACTTCTGGCCCCCTCCCCTGGGCAACCCTCTTCGTCCAGCAAACTCCGTTAAAACCCTAGGGGTCATAATAAGCAACGATCTGTCTACGAAATCTCAGATTGGTGTGGTGGTATCAACCTGCTTCTTCCACTTACGAAGAATCCGGAAGATCTGCAGATTCTTAACCACGAGGACCTGACACCTAGTTCTTCTGGCTTTGGTAATTTCTCGCATTGACTACGCCAACTCACTCTATGTTGGCATCTCGGCCTATCAGCTCCACCGCCTGCAATTGATTCAAAACCAAGCAGCTAGGCTCATCTTCCATCAACCCAGACACAAACGCGTCCGTCCCTTGATGAAGAGCCTCCACTGGCACCCGGTGGATAAACGCTGCGCATTCAAACTGGGCTGTACCATCTTCAAAGCCCTAGCCGGTCACGGCCCTGCATTCATCTCTTCCATGATCCATCGCTATATCCCCTTTCGTGAACTTCGATCCTCCCACCTGAACCTTCTCACCATCCCACCTTAAAAACATGGTGGTGTTACATTCTCTCTTCTGGCCCCTCAATTCTGGAACTCTCTCCCCACGGAACTGAGATCAGTAACTTCCTACGCCCAATTCAGAACACTCTTTAAGACCCTTTTGTTTTCACAGGCATATGAGTAAGCTTCTGTCATTATACTACTGCTGCCTCCCGCTCACAGCGCCATGAAACCGCCTGGTGTAAGTGCGCTCTACAAATATTTTTTACATAATATTTAACATAACATAACCTTAGTGGTGTAAATGTGGTATTTAGAAACATTGTGGTAATGCAATATTGGTTAAAACTGGGTGGCATTTAATGACAATATTAAAGGGGGCATTGGAAATCCCTGACCTTTAAGCATTTTGCTTTGAACTTGATAGTCAGTAAGTAAGTAAGTTTATTGGCATAGTTAATTAAAACCATTGCAAAAGGTTACACTATAAAATTCATAATCCGTGGTTAAAAACATTTTAAGAATTAGAATAAAATACTGCATTGTGATAATACATGGTCAAATTACGGTATTTGGAGCAGTCAATGGGTCACGCGTGCTTGGATATCATGGCGAGATTGTCTCTGCTTGTTTCGGTTAAGTTCCCGCCATAGCTCCTTGTCCACTTCCGGTAGCTGTTTCACACGCAGTCAGAGAAGAGACTTTAGCCCCGTTTTTTTGTTCGGCCATCCTTAGATATTTTACCAGTCTGCAATTTAATTGGATGTTCGCTGGGTTAAAGCAGGCCAGCACTGCTTGCCTTCTGGTGCGGATCCCTTTCTGGTTGAATGAATCTTTTAGATAGTCAATAATCAAGCCTATCTCATTTTTGTAGGGGTTGAGTGTGATAAATTGGTAGAAGTCTTAAACAGGCTTCTCAGGCAGTCTAGAAGTACGGCACTGCCAGATGGGACAGTTTGAGTGGGCAAGTGTATGGGTTGTGCTTTTTCTGGCCAAGGTGAGGACTCTTGCCTGCTAAAATTGGAGTGTGCATAGGGTCTCACATCTCCTATATTTATCAGATTACATCTGATAAATATTGCATATTTTACATGCAGTCCTCCCCAATCTCATTTATTACACCACTACGTTTAGTCTTCTGGACCTCAAATCTCACAAGCCAAACAACAAATTTCTGAAAAACCATCAAAATAGCCACAATAAATTAAATGGTTTCAAACAGTAATCATTAGTAGGGATTGTTTTCCATTCGCATGTTTGCGAGTTACTAATTATAAATTATAATGTTTACTATAGATTACAAATTGGGAATTGGCATCACTTTACTTTTATTCATACCTCTTAATGGCAATGCAGTGTCTCCAAGGGTCTGATAGACATAGGAAGATTCAGACAGGGTGAAGTCTCATTGATTTGAATGTTGTGTGCCAATTATTTATTTGTTTTGTCAGAAGCTTGTCTCTCTTGGATGTGTGTTTTGCCTATTGGTCACTAAACTGATGTATTGTATATGTTCAAGCTGGACACTATATGTCCATAGCTTACCAGTGTTTCAAATGGTTGCAGGACTGCTGTCCAAGTGCCTTGTTACTGCCGTACATTAGCCCTTCTTCTATATGTTGCAAGATATTCTGTCTTGCCACTATTTAAAACAACTGGAGTGTGTACTTTTGTTGTGCACCTCATTGGCTTATTATGATATAATTTGCAACACCTGTGCCAGTGGAGCTGTATTTCTTACTCTCACAGGCAATGGAAAGGCCCTAAATTGAGGGTAATACAAGTCATTATCATGTTGGCTGTTTAGCAAGTTGGCCTGGCCTCACAAACTTTTCAACTGTCTAACAATGTCTACAGTTTTGTGATCAATGGAAAATAACAATGGGTTTCCCAATGTGTGCTCACGGCAGAAATGATTGACCCACTCCTGCAAAACTGGAGGAACTCTTCCACAAGCGCATGCTACTGACATCTCAAAGCAGCTTTTAGTTTATTGACAATATATACATCTTCAATGAATAGTAAATCTACAGTAATACTTTAATCGGTATTCATGCACCATTAATGTATACATACACAATTTATAATAACAGTATGTAAAATAAAATAAAAATGCAATCTAACACAACAAATAGCTCAATCATACAATAAAATAAATAGCACTTCAAATCCATTCGTATATACAGTTAGTGCAAAAGACAGTCTTTGGCTGTGTGCAAAAAAGCAAAAGAAGGACCACACATTTTTATCACAGGTCTAAATCTATATTCGCCTATATATTCTTACACTCACAATATAGTGTTGTGGTGGTCAATATTCTGGATACAATAGTTTTTCAGCACCATATTGTCTGTGCTTGATCCAGTGGGAGCACGCTGGATACACAAGTCAAAGTCTAGCGGTAGCATGCTACTGCCAAAATGGATGTTGTCAGAAACAGTAATTGTTGGTATTGTCTTTATTTTTGCTGTTGCTGCCGAAGACAACCTGAGCTTGTTGAGGGCATAGACCACAAGACCACTGTAGGACAAGTAATCGAAGCTCAGGTAAGTTTTCCATAGTCACGTTCTGTGTGTATGAGCTTTGGAGCAGGTTAAACAGAGTACTGAACTCAAGGTGGTGCAGCTCTTGAAAAATGTGGATAATGTCGCAAGCCCGTTTTTTGGCTGTACAATTCTTCCCACATGGTAACAAGAAGGGCAATGGCCATGATTCTTCTCGCACCACAACACCTTAGTCACCACTTTGTAGCAAACCAATCATTTAGATGACAAGGTTAAGTGTGAAGTAGGACCCAGGGTTTCCTTGTGGGCAGAAAATTGAACGGCCAAAGCTTCTCTGGTCTCAAGCACTGATTCATGTAAGAACATTCTTTCTCTTATACGGTTACAGGATACAGGAAAGGCTGCACGTTTTATCTCTGCACTTAGCACTTTAACCATTGATCTTTTTAAATAATGCTCTGTGGTGCTTTTATCGTGTGTTGATTACGAGTGTTTTATCATTTTAAATAACTTTTGTGTGGAGGGTGAGCTCTTTCCTCCTTTGCTGAGCTTACAGCAATTGAGGCGCACTGCCGGTCGAGCTCCAGGAGGGCAGGACTAGATTGCGATCTCCTTTATTTCAGATGAGGACATCGAAGGCGTGCCTCAAGCAAGCCCGTCTGCGCCCGTCCGCGCCTGGACGTCGCCAGATGCCAGGCATGCTGCCAGTTTCACCAAAAGTAGGCTCACCTATTCCCCAACTAATATTATAGACATCAGTAAAGCTGCCGGTACTTGTTACCACACCCTATCTCTTCTTCCAGAGGGCCATTTCAGCTCCCTGTACTGTGATTTCAACTCTTGGTCATTGCCCCCGCCATTACTTTCTCCCACCCCATGTCACAACAACATCATCAAACTACTCAGCCTTAACTGTCGTTCATTAGTGAAATATTGTGCTGATATCCACGACTTGCTATCTGAGGAATCCCCAGACGCCCTTTTTTTTAACTGAGACCTGGTTATCTGCTGATTCTGAATCTGTGCCTGGATTGGCCCTCCCTCAGGATTTTAACATTGCTAACCTCAATAGAGAGTCTAGAGGTGGAGGCATTGTCATGATTTTTAAATCCTGCTACACTTGCTCTTTTGTTAAAGAGACTCTAGCTGGCTGTGAGTGCACTCGCTTTGGGCTCGCTCTGAAAGACTGCTATACAATGTCGGGCTTACTTATTTATCGCCCACCCAGCCCCTCAAAGAGTTCAGGTTGTCGCTTGTGGACACTCTCAATATTCTGGCCACAAGGTCAGCCAATTTCAATGTCATCGGAGACCTGAAACTGCACTTAGAAAATCCCCAGGAAGCAGAGCTCGGCAATTTCCTGGCAGACCTGGGTGCCTGTCAGCTGATGCAACTGGTCCAGGGTCCCACTCACTCTGCAGGGAATTTGCTGGACCCGGTGTTCTCAAACCTCTCCTCTCTATCAGTCCACACTCCCACTCCGGTCTGCTGGTCAGATTTCTATGTCTCTCTCAGGGGTTTTCCCTGCGCGGAAGCAGCGTCAGAAGATTGTTCCTAAACCCCCTGGAATAAACGTGATCTAGTCCAATTCCATGACCTTCTTTCTAAGACTGCTCTCAGTCTGCCAGGCGACCTGATACTGCTGACAAAGCACTCTCAGATTGGATCAACAGCCCTCTTGATGCACTCATCCCTGGCAAAATGGTCAGTCAGCCATACCTCCAAATCTATACCATGGTATAACAATTAGGGGTGGGTGTCAAATTCCGTTCCGTTCGTTGCAATATTTTGGCATTTTTGCGTTCCGCGGAAAGCGCAAAAAATGTCCAAATTTCCGCGATCCGCAGCGTAGCGAAGATTTTTTTCATGCTCGCGCTTTGAAAATACGTTCTCGCGTGCGCGATCGCCTTACTGGGATCCCCGCGTTTGCCGACGAGATATCCGATCCATTCACGGGCTTCACGAGATGTTGGTAGCCGTTTGCGCTATCTCGCGAGAGTTCGCGTCCGCGATCACGTCATTCGTCTCGTGATAAGGCACCGCGAGAGTATGAGATCTCAAACACGTCATTCTCCACCGCGAGCGAGAGCATGAGGGCGAGAACACATCATATCCAACACGACAGGGAGCGTGAGAACACATCATTTTGGGCGCGCCATCGACATCCGGTGGAAGTGTGGTGAAGCTCGAGAACTTGAACACGTAAAATTTTCAATCTGGAGAAGAATATCATCTCTAGCAGCATAAAATCTTCTGTAAATGATGATTTGGATGCAAAAAACTCCTCCGATTGATATTTGGCTGTCCTTTTTTGTGCAATGAGTCCTTTTTTAAAATGGGGGGAGAGGGAGGAAGTGCCACAGAATCTCCAACTTCCTGTTCCTGTCCAGCAGGCTCCTCCAGGTGCTTTGTCCATCTCCTGTTCATTCTGCCTTTGGATTTTGAGATGGAAGGATCACTCTTTGTGTCTGCTGCATCATTATCATTGGATTTGAGGACTTTTGAATTTGATATTTTAAAAGTAAGTTGGTGTGTGTCTGTTTGATTGGGGGTATTGCAGTTGTTGCAACTACAATTTAATGTTGGTACTTATCATTCCTGTTTTTTAAATTGTTGTGGTTAGTAGAAGTCAGTAGGCCCAGAGCTAGTCATGGGTGGGTGCATAATGAAGCAACTGTTCCTTTGGTGTGTTTTTAATGTATTTCATTTGCAAGCATCATTTGGGGCATGGATGGCATTGGATTGAGTTGGGAACTGTGTTTTTTTGGGGAAAGCTTTCTTTTGTTGGGCCCGGCCTTGTGGCTGGTGGCCATTTTGTAGCCTAGGCCTGCAAGCTTGTGTGGCCTTGTCTGCCAACAGGCCTGCTTTCATCCAGTAGGCTCAGAGCAGGTAGCCACAGATGCATTAAACAAGTGTTTCTGTGTGGTCTGCTTTTTTTAAATAGTTTTTATTGTTATTGCGAGAAGAACATCATCATTTTACATACATTAAAACAGAATGCAAATTTTCCACCTTGTAATTGAGCCAGAGGAATACGATACAAAGTTTATGTACATTTAAATATTCTATATAAATATAAATATAAATTAGCTTGGTCTCATCAGATACTGTTACACCGTATCAAATAAATGTTCCCCAGATTTTCCCCCTTCCTTTCAGTGCCTTAGGACCTCTTAATTTAGCTAATGCTAACTCCATTGTGTGGATTTCATTAATAAGACCCCACCACTCCACAATGCGGGGAGGTTCCTTAGATATCCAAGACCTAGCTATGAATAGTCTTGCACAAGCGAATATTATAGATATCAGATCTTTATGACTACTATTAATGTCTTGAATATCTAGCAGAATCAAATGAGCTGATAGTGGTGGGGATATTATTTGTTTATTGTTCAGAAGGTCTTTTATTCCCTTCCAGAACAGGGCAAGCTCCGGACAATGGAAAAGCATGTGTTCGATACCTGCTGCTTCCAAGTTGCATCTGTGTTATCTGTTGAATGTAAACATCTTTTAGGGCATGGATGGCATTGGATTGAGTTGGGAAATGTGTATTTTTGGGGGGTTTCTGTTGTTGGGTATCTTAAAGAAATGCCTTTGTTGTGTGTGTCTGGTGTGTTGGTGTGCAATGCATGCACCCTGCAGACTTTTTTTTTGGCCTGTGTATTTTCGTTTTTGCATTTTAATGCATTAAAAAGGCAAAGCAGTGTGCTTCAGCATTCATCCTTTGTCTGGCTTTTATAGGCCTTTTTGTCAGTTCATGGTGTTTCCCAGGCCTCCCGCTTGTTGCTTGTGATTTGTGAGTTTCCATGTGGCTGGTGAGCTTTTGTGGTGGGAGTTATTAGTGTGCTGCTTTTGCCATATAGGCCTGCATGGTTTTCCTATTGGCTTACTGCTTCCATCCATCCATCCCCTTTGCCAGCAGCAGCTCCATGAATGATATGATGCTCAAATAATTTAATGCCAAGCAGGGTCCACCCCACTTCCATTACATTTGTATTTTGGTGGTTCTTATTCTCTTCCCTATCCTTCCTGAGAGTGTAGTGTGTACACAGTAGCATAACATAGCCCTTGTTGACAAAGTCTCAGAAATGGCTAGACTATATCTTTTGTTTGTTTGTTTGTTTGTACTAGTACAGTAGTAATTGAACCACAACAACAAATGCAACATTTCACAGGTCTAAATCTGTATTCACCTATATATTCTTACCCTCACCCTATTGCGTTGTGGTGGTCGATATTCTGGATACAATAATTTTGTAGCATAATATTGTCTGTGATTGATCCAGTGGGAGCAAGCTGGATTCACAAGTCAAAGTCTAACGGTAGCATGTAACTGCCAAAATGAATGTTGTCTGAAACAGTAATTGTTGGTATTGTCTTTATTTTTGCTTTTGCTGCCGACGACAACCTGGGCTTGTTAAGAGCATAGACCACAAGACCACTGTAGGACCGAAGACCGTGGCCCACCAGTAATCGAAGCTTAGGTAAGTTTTCAATAGTAAGGGTCTGTGGGTGTGAGCTTGGGAGCAGGTTATACAGAAAACTGAACTCAAGGTGGTGCAGCTCCATACAAATTTGGATAATCTTGCAGTTTTTTTTGTCTGTACAATTCTTCCCACATAGAAACACCACTTTGTAGCAAACCAATTATTTAGACGAGAAGGTTAAGAGTGAAGCAGGACCCAGGGTTTCCTCAATGGCAGAGCATTGAATTCCCAAAGCTTCTCTGGTCTCAAGCACTGATTCATGTAAGAACATTCTTCCTCTTATATCTAGTTACTTTAGTTAGAACGCCCAAGTACTACAATGGTGCTATTCACTTTGATTTAGTTACAGAAGCTTAAGGGCCACCAAGGATATATCTGTTCACATGATACTATCTCCCATACATGTAAATAAATACCTATTTATTTATAAGTAACAGGTCAGACTGATTATTGTATTTATTGGATGGGTAATTACTTCTTCATACTGCACTCGAATCCAAATGATACTGTATCTGAGTCCAAATAGAGTTTTGATCTCAGGAACAGTATCTCTACCTGAGTACCGGAACTGTACCTGAAGTTGCCCTGACTGTTTGCCAAAGCAACCTTTGGAGAATTAGGTGTAGCAAGTGACCATATGGTCATCCAATTGGAATGCGCTACTATCTGTTGGTCTAGGGCCCTAGTAATAAATAACTGTGCCAATCACAGGTACTGCCAAGTTGTCAAATTCTGCCCTGGAACCAGAGACAAGGCCTCAAAACCTGTCTCAGAGGGAAAGGAACCAAAAGGCAGCAATAAAAAGAATAGCAAAGTGTGCTTCATAGATGATAATACCGGATTTCGAATAGATGAGATGAACAAGCACCAACAGAGTTTACTTTATCTGAAAAGATTCACCTGATACAAAGGTTGCAATACAGAAAGAGATAGTACAATAAAATAATGACCTCATCCAAACAAAGGTGGAAGAAATAAAAGAAAATGTTGTGATATATTACAACAATTAACCCCTTGCGCGCTCGTGACGGAACCATTCCGTCACGAGCCACGGTGCGGCTGTGCTGGTGATGGAATAGTTCCGTCACGGCACGGCCGCCGTGCCTGCGCGGCGCTGATTTTGTGCCTGCGTGGCGCATTCTATTGAGCGGGCGGGGCCGTGATGGAACCATTCTGTCACAAGCACAGTGCCACCGCGGCTCGTGACGGAGTGGTTCCGTCATGAGTATGGTGGCGCTGCGCAGCCCCCCCTAGCGCCGCGGCGGAATTACCACCGCGGCCAAGGGGTTAAAAAATAGTAAAAAAACGAAACAGAAATAGGTAGTCACTTACACACCCAGAAAACTAACTGGCCAATTGAATGGCCTAAAGACTATGATTGTTACTAAACTGTTAAGGTTTTAAGGAAGAGGTACTATGAGCACTCGACGGGTAAGCTCTGAATAAGAACGTGCCCACACACTGCATTGTTGAATTTTTGAGCATGAAAAGAGCCACATGTCTGCAGGCCTATATAACAGTCTTGTGATCAATAGTCATGCAGCATCATTCACAATATTATAGTAGTGGTTATTAAATCTACGGGTGTCTCAGAGACATGTAAAGGAAGGGATGAGATGCACCCCTGTCTCAGTTCCTGCATCAGGGGTGGAGGCCGACAAACAAAAATCACTGTAGCATCAAAAAAATATAAAATGTAAAATGCATCGCACTTGTGTCTGGAGTAAAGATTGAACACATTCAGTAAGGCCTGGCCTTTCAAATCATGAACTTTTCAGGCCTAGAATCCTGAGCTATCTAAAATCTGTGACAGAACCCTACACTTGAATTGTTGCAAACAATGTGCATTAATAGCTTTATAGTGGGCCTCAACACAAGTAAAACATAATGTCTACAGTTGTACAAAATACACACGCTGCTGTGGACATGACAGAAATAAAATATGGTGGAAATTCCAGTCCATGAATGCATTTTGAAATACATGCACGGATATTCATTTAGACGTATGTGGGATTGCACATGCCCATATGCGCAGAAAAAATTATTGATGGATAAAATTGGAGCCTTAGAAAGCAATAGCAGACGGAACAATATAAAGGTGCTAAACATTCCAGAGGGTCTGGAGGATGACAATGTCAAAAGTTGTTTATAGGGCTGCTAAAAGAGTTTATTCCCACCATTGACTCCCTAGATTTGGAGGCAGATATCCAGGGAATACATCGAGATCCTTTTTACAAAAAACACCAATAGAACAACTCCTGGAAGAATTTTGGTAAAGTTTAAAACATACCTCTTGAAGGAGCAGATTCTATCTGAGGTGCATAAAGCTGGCTCCTTTACTAAGGGTGCTTGGTCATTCCGAATTAGTTCAGATTTGTCTAGAATCAGCCAAGATAGACAATGGGATCTGGGGAAGTTTATAACGATTCTAAGATCCCTAGGGGCTTCAGCACAACTAAGATTCGCTGCTTTGTTAAAAGTAATGTGGAACAACCAAATGACTAACTTTAGAGTTCTGAAGGAGGTGGGAAACTTCATTGACCAAATTAAGGCCCAGGGGTAAAGCTATTTTTTTTTCCATATTAACATAATGTAATATATATGTTATCCGGAGGTGAGGAGGAGAGAACTCGACTGGGCGGTATATCACCAAGCCAAGGTTAAAGCTAGGGAGGGTTTCCAAGGGAGGGAGGGAAGGGTACATCACGTTAAAGCTCATTTTTCATTATATTTTTTTGCACTGGGTGGGAAGCAAGTTAGGGAAAAAAGAAAAAAAAGTCCTCATTTGACAAATAGACAATATAATATAAATGAAATTGGACGGATTTGCAACAGTCGCTATTTATGGCCCCTCTTTCTTTAACACCAGTTAAACTGTTACCCTGAAATGTTAATGGGTTAAGCGTGGTAACTAGGCAGAGGAGAATCTTTAAATATTTGTGTTAATCAGAATTTGAAATTATTATATTTCAAGAAACCCACCTAATTTGTGAGGACCGGAAAGCCATCTGGGATAAACAGAAATGGATTGAATTTTCGTGTCATACTACACAATCCTGTTGCACTAAAAGTGTAGCACTTATTGTTAAACAGACAGCTAGAGTACTGATAGGTGAAGTTAAGGTGGACCCAAAAGGGCGCTGGGTTATCTGTGAGGTTAAAATCCAAAAGAGGTGGTATACCATACTTGGTTATTACGGGCCTAATATAGAAACTCCCCTAAACACAATGTATAAACACTTGATCCAATCTAATCATCCTATAATAATGGGGGGAGATTTTAATATACTTTTAAATCCAGCATTAGATAATTCCAGTGGGGGAAATCAGTCTCCTCAAAAATGGATAGGTTCCCAAAAGTATTGATGAGGGACCTTGTTCTAATAGATATTTGCAGAGAAAAACATAATGGCCCGGGTATACCTTCAGACTACACATTTCATAACAAAAAGTATGGACACTCTTCCCGCATTTACTTTTTTCTGATTGATTTAAGATTGCTGAAACATATGTTATCAATAAGACATGTTCCAGAACATCATTCAGATCATTCAACTGTTGCTCTAGTTCTCCAACTGTTTAAAGGTGAAGCTACAAAGAGATGGACATTTGATAGAACGCTACTCCTTGATGCCTCGATAATAGCACAGTTGAAGGTTGAAACACAAACCTTCTTTGACCTTAATTTAAACTCTGCCTCAATAGAAATGATTTGGGATGCATTTAAAGCTTTTATTAGAGAAGTGGTGATATATTTGGCAGCTAGAAAACATAAGGAAACAAAGAAGGGTATGAAGAAATTGGAGGAAGGTATACTTAGAGCAAAATCTGAGAGTGAATCCTGTCACGATTAACATCTTGTTGAAGAGCAAGGTAGGGACTTAATGGCTATGAAGCAGATATTAAAAGACCATCTGGATGATATAATAAGGAAAAAATGGGAGGTTAGTAACCTAGCTAACTATGAATGTGGGGAGGGATGATGAAAGCTTCTTGCTTGGAAGGCCGGGGTCAGTCGAACTAAGAGCCTAATTAAAGAGATAACACTAGATTCAGGAGACACCACCTCAGATAATTTAAAAATCGAAAATGCTTTTGAGGTGTTTTTTCAGGAGCTTTATGCTGACGATCCAGTGGTCTCAGAGCTGCAATTCAAGAACTAAATAGAGAACTTACCACTCCTGTGACTAACAGAAAGTCAAACCAGAATACTGAATCGGAGGATTGATTTGGCAGAATTGAAAACTGTGCTGAAATATTTAAAAAAGGGTAGTGCTGCAGGAACAGATGCTGTACCCAATGAATTCTATATGCATTGACTGAAGATATTGCTCTGTTTCTGGTGACTATGTTTGATAGAATTTTTACGGAAAATATTCCTATCCCCAGATCATGGGATGAGGCCGCAGTTTCTTTAAGTCTTAAACCAAATAAGAATCCGGGGAGCAGCGAGTCATATCGTCCTATCTCCCTGCTAAATTGCGATTATAAAATCTTCGCACAAATTTTGGCAGGGATGTTGAATTTGGTAATGAGCTCTTTGGTGCATTTGGACCAAAAGGGATTCATTAGGGGTCGTCAGCATCATGAGCTAACACATGTTTACATTCTGTCGCAATCGATATAGCCACTATCTATAAATGTCCTCTCTCGGTTTTCGCCTTCGATGTGGTGAAGGCTTTCGACCAAGTGAATTGGCCTTTTTTAATATATATGACTGGACGGTTTGGGTAGGGCGACTCTGCAATCAGAGCAATTAAAAACATTTATAACCCCCCTACCGCAAGACTTACAATCAATGGCAACCTCTCTAAATCAATCAGACTAGAACGAGGCAGGGGTGTCTGTTATCTCCCTTACTATTTAATTGATAAATAGAGCCCTTAGCCTGTTGTATCAGGGCTAGTAGTTGTTTTACAGCCTTCAGTTGGGAGGGCTAGGAGAAGAAAGTTGCGTTATAAGCAGACGATTTGATGATCTTCTCCAGTGATTCACCTGCTGTTTTAACTAACCTGGAGGAATTATTGATGGACTTTGGAAGGATTTAAGGGTACCTAATTAACCCTAAAAAAACAGAGGTTATGACTTGGAACACACATGTAAGTCCAGTAATAACTAAGCAGTAAATTTGCTATCTTGGCATCCAAATTACATAGGATATTACTAAGACGACACTAGTGAATTTAGATCTTAAGAAGAAAGACATGGTGTCACTCTTAAATTCTTGGAATAGCCTCTCTTTATCTTTTTTGGGCCGCTCTAACTTAATCAAGATGTAAATTTTGCATAAGTTAACATTATTTTCAACACGATTTCCCTATTTTTTTATCAGACTGCGTTAAAAAAACTACAAGGTCTAATAAACTATTTTCTCTGGGCTAATAAGGTGGTAAGGATTGCTTGGCGGAAGCTGAGATGTTCAAAAGTAGAGGAGGGCATCGCCAATCCGGATCTCCGGCTTTATTGCATGGCCTTTCTATTAAAAAATATAAGACCTCTCCTCTTCAAACGTTCTTGTTTTTCTCCAATGTTTCAAGCCATGTCTAAAAATACCCCCCATGGGGGCAACGGCTTTCTTTTTAGGCATGGCCACCCAAAATCTTTAAAAGAAATGTGACAAAAGCTTTTAAGTTTAGCCTGTGAAATTTGGTTTCAATTCAGGAAGACTCTGAAGATCTCTTGACACCAGTCTGCTTAAAAGACTCACTTTCCACTGTATTACAAGAGGAAGGTATTATGAGTTGGGGCCAACTGCTTCAAGGGAACAAACTACTCCCGTGGGACTTGTTGTATAACCATACAAACCAAAGACTTGCTAGATTTAAGTTTTATCAACTATCTAATTGGGCCACACAACTAAATAAAGAAGAAGAAAATAGTGTAGAGTTTGAACTTTTACTCCGTGGACGTCTAAATCAACAAAAGGAGGTCTCTAAATGGTATTGGCTTCTAATTAATAGTGAACCCCCTTTAGCACCTTGGAGGAGTCCTGGGGAAGAGACCTGCCATCGACCAATGTAACATACCTATGCAAGTATCAATGCGCACTTTTTGGAATGTAAATGTAATGTAAATTGATACTTGCATAGCGCACTACTCACCCACAAGGGTCTCAAGGGTCTCAAGGCGCTTGTACGAATACCGCTGTGGAACCCATCCTGGCTTTCCCTGTGAGGTGTCCACTCCTGGGCACCCCCAAGGTGGAGGCTAGGCATCCTTAGCGTTGTGGGGGCTGTTGTGGAGATTAAGCAAGCTATTGCCCAGAGTTGCAGAGTGGGACTCCATGATTGGAATAGGCACTGAGGCGAGAATTATCAGGTCCGTGAAATTTTTGACTCCAAGACCCGCGGAGGTGGGGAATTGAACCCTGGTCCTGGGCTAGACCTCTGCATCAGGGTCTTCCGCTCTTACCATTGAGCCACACTTCTCCTAATGTGGTTAAAGCTTCCTATCTCAAGAGGAACCATTTGTTCACGCTTCATAGGGCTTACTGGTCTTCAAAGAAATTGGCTAAATTGGGAGGCGCCCAACAAAAGGTTTGCCCAAAGTGTGAGTCTGATGGAGCAGATGATCAACATGTGTTTTGACAGTGTCCTTCTAACCAGAACTTCTGGTAAAACATAGGTAAGACTGTCTCAGTTTATTGGGACGAGAATTCAATGTAAGCTTAAGTTTACTTATCTTTGAGGTTTTTCAACAAGAGGAGAGTATTAGTTATAATTTGTCTAATTCTCAGGCTTCTTTATTATTTTTGTTGGTCCTTTTAGCCAGGCGGGAAATCTGCTTAAAATGGATTGCACCACAATCACCAGTAGTATTAGATTGGGTGGTTTTGCTTAGGAGTATATATAAACTAGATATAGCTACTCCCTCAAAGAAAAGAGGTAAAATATAGAAGAATTAGTTTGACTGGGAGAATAAGGTCGAATAAACTGTTTTGCTATTTGTCATGTCACATATAAAAGTCCAATGATTATTAAATAAGTGAGAGAGTATATAGGGTTACTATCTTACGATAACCACAGGTTCCCTCCCGCCACGTGCACCATCATCTCCAGAATCTTGACAACTGGCTTGGTAGGATCTCCGGGGGGCTAAACGACTTAAACGCACCACTGTAAGAAGATTCTTAAATAAACCTTTAGTTTGCTTAAAGATTGCTCACTGATTTAGGCTAAATGAGGACACAAAATAAAAAATATACAACTCGCCGTGGACATGACAGAAATAAAATGTGGTGGACATTCCATTCCATGCATGTATTTTGAAATACATGCACGCCTATTTATTTAGACGTATGTGGGATTAGACATGCCCATATGCGCAGAATCGGCATATATACCCCTTGTAAGTGAATAAACATGTTTACAACTTAACATTTGCAGCAATCTGTTGGTTATGATGCACATACTGCTAAAAACCACAAACAATGCCATGCAAATCTCAGTGTACCAAGACGTCACATGAGCCTTGGCTTGGCTAAAGAGCTGATCACTGAAGTAATCCACATACGATGGTCTGAAGGAGTTTGATGAGATCTTTTGTCTTAGCAACATGCATTACACATGGAGAATTGCCCTGGCAGGCATGTTTCTAATAATTTTGCTTTGTCTAATGCACTTTAAACGTGGCTTTTTGAGGATTAACGTGTATACTTGAAGCACAGAGCATACACATATTGGTGTCTTTTAACGTGTGTAGCATTAATTTGTAGTGTGATATCCTTTGGCTCTGTCGTGGCGCTACAGTTCACATGCACAATGTATTCAACCTGCAGCATGAACATGGAGCAGTCAAAAGACACATTTTGAAATATTCTTATATCTAATATCTAACAATAGAGGGTATGGATGAAGGGGATCTGCCTGTAAGCTTTTTCCACATTCGCCTTCAGCATATTGTGTATATCTGAATTTGTATGCGCAACTCATACTCCCTGGTAACTACTGCGTTATTGATCGACTGAAGCTTGAATATTGATGAAATGTTCCAGTAAATGACTGCCCTGCTGGCCGGTGGTACAAATATACCTTTTTTCAATATATGGCAACCCGGACACATAGAAACCAGTGCAGTTGGGAACCTGATTTTGGAGATTGCAGCTAATTTTGCTTAATGGGCCTGATTGCTTGTAACATTCTTGGCTGGAATGCAGATCATGCTTTTGAGAGGCACCAGTGAGGGCCTCTTATGTGCCTTAAAAGCATGCCGAGGACCTCTGATGAGCCACAGGAAAACAGTATTTGTGCTCATATGACTAATCGAGAATATTGTGTTCCTCTAACTACTCAATCACATTGTCAAAAACAACTCCCTAGCCCCTTATCAGCCTGGAGTCCGTACACTCTACAGCACTGAGTCGGAAACAAGACAAAGAGACGTCCATTCTCAGATGATGCACAGCTCTACCCGAGGCTCTCCTTTGAGGTGGAAAAATTGAATGTCAAACTTTCCTAAGGCTCCCCGAAAATGTGATGGCCAAATTAAATACAAATTCACCCCCATTAAGACAGGACTATGTATATTCTACTCTGGTAAACGAGGGCACACTAGTGCAATATCGTGTATTGTAACTCCCCCCTTTAGTATGTCACCCACATTAGTCCTCGCAGCTACGTCCTTGTGTGGGGAACTTGCAATCGGTTGTCATCCTTAAATTTCACATAGGCAACCTAAAGTATTCAGCCCATTAAACACTCCACTACCCTTGGAAAATAAAGGCACTCCCAAATTCAGTACAAATGAGCAAGCAGTGTAATTTGGCACGTTGGTAGTGGGGCTGAAAGTCTTGTGGAAGTAATCAAATCCACAATGAGGCCTTAATTCTGGTCCTTCGTTTGTTACAGAGTTTATTCTAACAACCAAAGTGTCTAGTTGCATTGTAACTCTTCTCGTTTCTCTCCCCTGGCTCCTTCTGGGACCTACAATAATTGTCAGCACTGAGTAACTTATTTACTAGGCACTCATTCTGCATCAGCCTGTGTACCTCCACATCAAACGTTCAATCCCAATAGGGCCCTGTTGTACGAAAGGCGCATTGCCCCCACACTGAATATCTCCTTGGCCAAGAAGACCAAATTTCGCTCTTAGTCATTCGCCTGCTCTGCTACCAGAATCCATAACTCTCTTCCATCACTTTCTAAATTTTCAGATCACACATGCAGTCACCTCTGGCTCTCTTTAGTGTTGGCATCACAAACATTTAGCCCCACTGTGCAACAGGTGTGAGGCTAAAGCAGCGGAAAGCAAATGCATTAAACTTTCCACCTTCTTCGACGAGAAAATCCAAAAAATTCTCGCGGACCTACCCCCAATCACGGCTGACAACCTGGGCGGGGATCCTTCTAAATCTCCCATTTACTGCCCTCACTCCCCTGATGGCAACCTACCCTTTCTGGACACCTTTGGCCCAGTGTCTACGGAAGAGGTAGCAGCGACATTGGCTACAATTAAAAGTGGCTCTCCTCGCGATCCCGCCCCCCTCCGTTTTCTGAAAAAAGTGTCTAGCACCATCCTCCCCCCCCTCACGTCCCTCATTAATTCCTCCCTCTCGCAGGGTCTAGTCCCTCCTAGCTGGAAGGCGGCAGTGGTCAAAGGCCTTTTAAAGAAACCCTCTCTAGACCCCCTGGACCTAGCCAACTACAGACCTATCTCCCTCCTCCCAGGAAATAGCAAGATCACGGAGAAGCTAGTGAATAAAAAACTATCACTATTCCTTGAGAGCAACAACCTACTCGGGACCTCCCAGACAGGGTTTCGTCCAGGACAGGGCACTGACACAGCCCTCCTGGCAGCAGTGGAGAAGGCCAGAAGCATTCTGGACACGGGAGGATCAGTGGCAGTGATCCTCCTGGACCTCAGTGCGGCCTTCGACACTGTGAGCCACCACACCCTAATCCAACGACTGGGAGACATCGGAGTAAGGGGCACGGCCTTGAAGTGGCTAAAATCTTTCCTAGACGGACGCTCCTTCCAAGTCTGGGAGAATGACAGCCACTCCCCCGCAATCCCCCTCCGTTGTGGAGTACCGCAGGGCTCATCCCTTAGCCCTACGTTATTTAACGTGTATATGTCCCCGCTGGAGAAACTGGTCAACCCGTTTGGCGTCTCGATTATCAACTACGCCGACGACACCCAGCTGGTGGTAACCCTCTCACACCCGCACCAATCCCCACCCGACCTTCACAGCTGTCTCTCGGAAATTCATAACTGGATGAACTCCTCGGCACTGAAACTGAACGGGTCCAAGACCGAGATCCTGCTGCTCGGACATAAAGAGCCCTCCCTGCCGCCTGACATCTGGCCCGTCTGTCTAGGTGACCCCCCTACACCGAAGGAGGAGGTCAAGAGCCTGGGCGTATGGCTCGAAAAGGACCTAAGCTTCAGATCACAGGCCAAAAAAACGGCAGGAATCTGCTTTGGACTCCTTAGGGCCTGCAGAAAGGTCTTCCCCCTGCTCCCCGCTACCTCCAAGAAACTCCTGATTCAGGGCCTCATTATGGCGAGGCTGGACTACTGCAACGCAATCTACCTGGGTGCCCCCGAAGCCACCCTCAATACCCTGCAGAAAGTCCAAAACGCCGCGGCCCGCCTACTTACCGACACCCCCGCCAGATCCTCGGCAAAGCCAGCCTTGAAGCTCCTGCATTGGCTCCCAGTCAGAGAAAGGGTGGCTTTCAAGGCCCTCTGTCTGGCCCATAAGACCCTCCATGACAAAGGCCCACCCATCCTCAAGGATTTCATCATCCCTTACAATGCGAGTAGGGTCCTCCGCTCAGGCGGAGAGAACTTCATCACTGTTCCCAGAGTCAAAAAGGCCCGGTCCGGAGGACGCCGCTTCTCGGTCCACACGGCCAAGCACTGGAACAACCTTCCTCGGAGACTGAGAACTGAACCTAATCTTCCCCAATTCAGGAAGGCCTTGAAAACCTTTCTCTTTCCTTAAATCCCCCCCCCTTCGATTCTGACCTCTCCTGAGTTCTGGTTCTAGCGCTGGGATGCTCTAGGGTTACTACGCGCTCTATAAAACCTTAAAATAAAATAATAATAAATAATATGCAGACCAATCACCAGCTCCATTATGGCTTACAGTGCTGCCCGCGTATGTTTTTATTGACTCCTCGGAGATTCCCAAACCTCTTACTGCTTGTCTCTCTGACTTAGACTCAGATCCAGAAGCATATCACTTAGTCCTCATAACATTGGTGTCGCCTCTCCCGGCAAATTGAAAGGATTTAAACAAGAATATTCTGAGAAACTGACCTTAATGCTCTCTCAAATATTATGAAATTCGCTACACCATTAGGCTTCACTCTATTTCTTGACATAAACGTATGAAAATCACAAGTAGCAGTAGATGCCATCTAAACCTACTGAGAAACCTCAAACCCTTCATTCCCATATAAGAGTACAAATCAGCAGGTCAAGCTCAGGTGATCTCTTGGACATTAGAGTGACCTCCAGGCCAGACTCCCGAACATTTGGTTACTCGAAATAAATCCTAATCTTCACTAAGGTGCCAGGCTGTTCATGAATACCTGGACATTTCTTAGGACCTCCTCTATACTTGAACCCCTTAAACTGGCATTCAAGGATGCTATATAAAGCAGCCTGATAAAGGTAAAAAGAGGTAGATATTAACTCTGACTTACACTATGTCACACTGAAAGAAGATAGAGCTCTGAAGAGGCTATCCATTTACTTCTCAAAAGCCCCAGATGCAAAAATAGATCTCCCTTCCAAAAATGTTTTCAGAAGCACCTTTAGTAAATGGAAGGTTCTGGACCTTCACAAAAGACTTCTTCTTCCCATTTTTGAAACTAAACTGATGAACCACATTCTACACTTAGGGTAATTGGAGTGCTTTGTTATCTTACATTTTCCCACATATAGGCCTAGTTGTGTATGGCCAATACTTGAAGGATGTATCAGGCCAGTGTTACTATTTCCAGGGAGTGTCTCCACCTATGTCCAGCCACAACAAGTTACGAATGAGGAGTGGCATTAGAGACCCAGAATTATTGGGTTGCATACCTTACAACATTTCCCATTTCGGACCCTTTTACATGCACATTTTCCTACTGCTATAAACTTTAAGCAGGAGGAAAATTATACGGAACAGCAATAGGTTTTGCTGGGTGCGGAATTCATCCCTACCAGTCAAATCTCAAAACCCCCTGTGAATTACCATGTCTGCCTCTGCTTTATACAAATGCACAGAATCACTCTTCTATAATTCATACTGTACTAAATCAACAACAAATTGTTTGTCCAGTATCATACAATGCTATAACTAACCTTCAAATGTCCATTGTTATATTTACCTCCACATTTTTACTCAGGATACAATCATGCAGCACATTTAAACTTTTGGAGGCATTAGTTACTACATCAATAACTACAAAATAAAATGAAAAATAAATAGTGTGTTTTTATGCATCTGGGTGATTCCTAATGGTTGTCCATTGTTTAATTTTTATTGGTTAGTGCAAATATTTGTAAACGCACCAAGCAGCACCTAGCAGAGGAACAGTAGTAGATTTCATTTAGCATGTAAAGGATTTGACTTGGGGATGTTGTGTTGCCCAGTTCTGCCAATTTTTCATAGTATATTGTGATTTTGCTGCAACACAAAGAAACCTTAAACCAAGTGGAAAACTGAAATCTATGCACTATTTTATGCGAGTTTACATACATATCTGCTTGGAATCATTTGGCATAGCACTCCTAAAATATCAATACCAATAGCTTTTGCTTTTAGGCTTGGATCCTTTAATCACAAACATGCGATTTAAAATACCAATGCTTGGTGGACCTAAGGATTCTCTTTAGTGATGGATTTGCAAAACGGATGTATGACGTTACAACGCATACTTTTACAACGCCTACCTTTACATCGTAAGTTTTACAACGCATACCATTACAACGCATAATGCTTTTGGGCGCAGGATAGTGAATAGTTAAATTTACTATTCCAACTCCAGTCCCCGTGGATAGTAGGGAAGGCGTTGGATAGAAAATTAAACCTATTCCCTATCCTAGAGCGCCCCCCAGCGCTATGCGTTGTAATAATTTGCGTTGTAAAAGTTGCGTTGTGATGGTAGTTCGTTGTAAAATTTCGTTGTAAAGGTTGTATACCTTGCAAAACATGCAAAAATATACTGAATACCAAGGTAAGAGGCAATAATATTTGAATGCAAATTTTATTATACTTTTCACAGTAGACTGCAAAACGTGGGGAACCGAAAAATGCAGTCACTAACCCATTGTGAAAAGTCCTTTGTTGATAATATTTCGTGGCAGGATTATGAAAGAATTATGGAACATTTTACTAGTTTCTGTAAGCAACATTTTCAGTAGTAAAATACATAGGTACAATAAAATGTATCCAGAAGAAATAATATATTATGAATATTCATTGTAGTTCATGAATTAATGCCAATACATTAACGGAATTAGTTTATCTTGCTGCAGTAAGATATATGGAAATACTCTCACCCACGTGTTTGCTGTGTTTTTTCATCTCCTGATAGATATCTTCATTTTTGGTATATATCATTTAGGATATAAAATACACTTTTAAATATGGCATTATTTCGCTTTCCCAGTACAGTCTGTAATGTTGTTGAGATTATAAAATAGTCTGCTTAATGAAACGCTTCTAATATAATTGAGTCTCTTGTTAATTCATGTACATTAACCCTGTATACTTGCTATATTTCATTATGTGATGCACACCATGGCATATATATATCTAAAGAAACCGTGGACAAAATCAATATAATTGAACAAAGGTTATCAATGTTTTCTCACAGTAATTTAAGGCATGGCATGGGATGTTAATTGAGTGAAGGTCGTTTCCACATTACTCGTTTCCATAACATGTTCAAGAAAAGGTTGAGGGAATAAATTGCCTTTCTGAGATTAAACCGAGAGAGTTTATGTTGACAGTAATTGAGTTCAATTTCTTATACACTATAATGTATAGCGAGCAGAAAAGTGCAAACAAAATGTTCCCATGGGCTTAGGTCTGGCGAAATAAAACGTATAATAATTAGCAACTCTCATCTGTATGAGTTACTCAGTTTGATATATTGATAACCAGGGTTAACAGGATTTGAACTCATTACAATATTATTCAGGAATATGTATTTTATACCACTTAAAGTGTTTAAGCTCAGACACGTTGAGAGAACACTGCATAACACTATACGTCATCTCACGACCGACATATCAGGATAAAAATCAAATGTCCTAGAGTCAGTAATACACATATGTATGTAGCATATATATTGCAGACTCAGCTACAAGCAATGATGCGCCGAATGAGGGGAGGAGATTCAATCACATGTAGTGGGTAGACTACACACAATCAGGGTACCAAAGGGAGTGGTCAGTGAAGGGAGAGTGCGGTAAAAGCAGAGGGGATGCTATAAACCACACAGTAGGAGATCGGATTTGCATTGCAGCAGTACAGCAAGGGAGGTGCAACTGAGGGGGGAAGGTGATTGGGCTTGTCTTCTGATAGGGAGTCACGGTACCGGGTGTTAAACATGATGAGGTGTTGATTAAATATATTATACTTATGTGCCTTCCAGAGGTAGAAAAGAGATTTGGCCTACACGAGTTTCACTAGGATAGATATTAAAACTCTTGGAGCATACAAATATATAGCCTGTCATGCTTATTTTTTAATTCTGCGTTTTCTAGTGTGGAGCCTTCAGATATTGCTTCTGCAGACGCTGTGTGATCCTCTACAGATGTTTATTTTTGCAGATCGGTAAAGCCTGCTGCTGGAGTTAACTGTTGTCTAGACACCACAACAGGTAACAAGTCTTAAACAGGATGCAGACCGCCAGTGGTCTGGGAGAATCTGTTGTGCTTGCGACAGTATTTGATTAGGAGTCCACAGGTATGAATGGTATATGCCACTGTATTCTGGTGCTAGGTAGCATTGCTTGAAGCAAATTCAAGCATTCTGTCCAGTACTTTTTGTTTATGTCTGTGAGACTTCCTTTGTTTGATGGGTATGCACAGATGGGGGTCTGGTGAATCACTCTGCTATACATCCCACTGACCAGGCTCAGGTACATCTAAACTCGTCTGTGATTGCTGAGTTCCCATCTTACATGGCCAAGCACATGGATCAAGAATGCTCCAAAAGCACCAGAACTGAGGCTTTTTTGCCTAGTCGACCTTCACCGTTTGTGGTGCAAACAATGATGTACTGGAATACATCTGAGGGTAAAGCCGGCGGCTGAGAGTATATTTCAAGCATTCCAATCATGACTTATGTTGGTAGTGCTTTGATGCCACAGTTTGGGCAGAAGCTAGATCCATACAGCCAAAGTTAGTGATGGGAAGTGATGCAGCGCTACTCCGGAAATAATTTCTAAAATCACATCACCTTTCCCTGAATTACCAAATGACACATCTACTCGACAGTGGGGCCCATTACACTGCGAGCTACACACAAAGCACTTTCATCCTACTTCATGGATCAGTGAAATTCAAAGGTGAGCTGCTGTATCTTAGCGGAGTGTCTAAATTAAAACTGAATATTTATACTATTTACATCTGCAGTTAAAGGAATTTTACCATGGTTTTATCGATAAGACATTTATTTAGACACACCACCATTTTGGTCAACGGACCTGCTAGTAAAAAATTAGGCGTTGGAAAATACAAGACTTAATTCTCCATTTATCTAATTTTTATTAAAAGCAAAGTTTAGCATGTCTAACAGTTTATTCGCTTTATTTATTTCTTTTATTCAAAATGACTTTAAAGAAGTAACGTTTTATTTCAAAACAGTTATATTAATTTATTTCAAAAGTTCAGAATTAGATGTTATTTTTTAGATTTCAGAACGCAAGTATTAGCAAAAGACAGATAGTTCCCAAAATTAATTTTCTCCTAATTTCCCTGACTAACAACCTCATCTAAAGTTCATTTCTCATTCAAAGGAAATAGAAAATTATTCAAAGTCTTACATCTCAGGAAAAATCAGCATACCAACAGCATCTCTGGAGGAAATTGGAAGAGAGTTTTTTCTTAAGTAAAATCAGCACTTTTTATACCTTTTTCACTAACTTAATCTATCTGCAAAAGTAACTAACAGCACTAACTCAAATTCTGATTGGACAATTTGGGGGTGGATGAGCATCACCTCATCATTCTAACATTCAATTTCCGTTGTGTCAGCTGGATTTTAAAGAGTTCTTTGTTTAAGAAAATGTCCGGCCTAGTCACGTTCTCAAATAGATAGATTCGACTATATTCCCACATTATACAATAGTGACATCCACAATTGTTGGCAGTCATCTGTATTATTTGGGCATGATGTCCTTGAACCTCGCTGTTCAGGCCCAGTCAGCTCGTATTCATTCTCGGATTTATTCGCGCATGCGTATTTTCTCTTATTGGCACAGTAATCGAGTGACTCCATATTTTTGGTAGACCTCACAAGCCAGAATGGGAACTATCATAGAAATAAACACAAATAAATGTTAATTGTTGAAAAATAGCCTTTCTGTTTACCTCCCCCATACTAAGGTTTCCCTATTAGTTGTTACCTAGCGAAAAAGCAACACATATGCGTGATATACTCACCTGTCTTCATCTTTTTGCCACAAAATACATAAACAGAAAGCACATTGATGCCGCTTTTTATTAATTTTAGGCTTTGCATTAGTTAACAATATGACAACAATACTAAATTAGTCAGTTATAGTTTTCTTTGCAAGCAGATTAGTATTCCCACGTGTATTTGTGTGTGCATTCTATACTATGTTGGGTAATGTTTTCCACATCATACAATTAATAAAGGTTACAGTTATGAGGAAATTACTTCGCAAGGGGTATACAAAATTTTGTTTCTCCACCTTGCTCCATCAACTCCCTCCTTTGGTGATTTTATCACCAAAGATCTCCCAAAATTTCGAAATTTTTTATCTAAAAATGTTTAAAGTTCTTCAGATTAGTACTGTTTATACTCTAGTATCTTCTTCACTAGTTTCTTTAAAGCCCTTTTCTCGAAATTCCTCCATTTCGATATCACAGTTTTCTCTTTCCCTATCTCGTTTTTCTTGAATTGCTTACTTTATTAACTTTCTTGCAGTCCTTCTTTTTCTATATATGCAACATAATCTTAACATTAGAAATACTAATACTATTACTGTTACTGGAATTAATATCTTACCTATAATAGAACTACCTATTTCTTGAAACCAATGTTTAACTGCAGAAATTATTTTACCAAGTTGTTCAAGAACACCATCAACCTTCAGTGGTTCAATTTCCTTATGCAACTCTGTAATGTTTGTAATGTACTTTTCAATATTTTGACTTGTATCTGGAATGTAGGTACAACAGTGCTGTACCTTCAAAATCCCACCAACTCCTCCTTCTTTTGACAATATTATATCAAGAGCAAGACGATTTTGCATTACCAGAGCTCTCATAGCAACCATTTTGGTGTTTACCATTAAGAATCCACCTGCTGTGTCTGTTGACAAACGATCTACTATCGTTGACAATCTTCGAATTCAATTTGCATTAAAAGATATTCCCACTACTGGTATCAGTGCTCCAAAAATATCACCTATTATTTCTATTACACTTTCTCTTTTTCTACGACTTAAAGGTTTAACTATCTCATGTATCGCATTAGTACCTCTATCTACATGAAAGATTTTAGGAAAGACCAAACCCACGTAGCATGTCCCATACCAGTGGTCTGGTAATCTATAATAAGCTTTGTTTCTGCATATGAAGTATATGCCAGGAAAAACTGGATCTTTTCCCCCTTTAAATCCCCAACCCCCTATTATTCTATAGGTGTCTTTACATTGACTTGCTCCCACAAAATAATTGTCGTACACAGTATTGTCTCTTCTTATACAGAATTTCCCTAACAATGGAGTATCCTTATTTATAGCCACGTTCACATTTCTATCATCAATGTTTTCATCTTCAGATGTCCAATATTTGGATTTCTCATGCTTTACTTTTTCACTACGCTTATAAGCAATTCTTCTCTCTTTAACCATATCTAAAAATGCTTTCTCCTCAACTCTCATTTTACATGTCAAATTATTTTTGAAGGCGTACTCGTGGCTTAATGCATGTATTTCTAAAAAGAATTCACCAAATAATCTAGCAGGCATTACCTTATTCATGGTATCCACAATTTTCAGTGTGGCAAAAACATCATCTGAATTTGAGTAATAGTATTCCAACTTCCCTGTTTTATAAAACAGTCTTGCAATCACACTACATGTGACACCATATGTAAGTGGAACATGGTGATATGTCACCCCTTCTGAAACAGAAGCAGGTAATTTTACACAAACATAACAATCACTAGCAATCATTGTTCTAACATATTCAGATAACAATCCTGAAAATGTATTTTTAGTGAAATCACTAATAGAGCTATTCTGATGTATTTCTGGTCTATATACATGCTGCTTGTTAGACTTTGATTCCACATTTTGTTCACTTGAACTCACATTATGTTTCAACTTCACCAAGTTATCCTGAAAAGGAATGACAATAGCTAAGATTTTCCATACCAATATTAGTAATCCTGTACATATTAAACATGACCTACGCCATTTTCTGAAGATAGAACATTTCGTTTTATGATCGTTGCTAGACATTTTTTTTACACAGCTATTTTTCTAACAACTTTTCTTTGACCTTTTGTCACCTATAGGATGTCACCTTTCACTTACAATGTCCTCCTTATATCAGGACTTCAAGTTTTGTCTTTACCTAATACCTTTTTAATCCATTATCAGTTCTTTTTGTAATTCAGTTCTTTACTCACTTTTCCCAATTGACTTTGGGCCACGTAAGTTTTCTTGGCTACTGTTTACTTCTTCAATAGGTGGTAGAACAATATAAGACCACTCAGGTGATTTGTATTTTTGATTTGGTCTTCTCACTCTTTTTGGCCTTTGAACAACTTCTATTCTTTTTCCTAACAACTCCTTCTGACTGGTTATTTCATTTACTTGATCTTCTAGTTTTCTCGTTTTGTTAACCAGTTTAAATCTCAGTCCATCAGTCTCTTTTGGCGAATTATCTCCTTTACAACCTCTTTTTGTCTTAGGCTCCGTGGTGTTATGCTCCACTCTCCAAGCCCTTTTCCTTGAACTCTTTCTCAATGAAGTTTCATCTGCACTGTCGTCAGTTTCACTTTTAGTCTCTTCAACAGTTTTATTTATGACAAACTTTATATTGTCTTTTTCTTTTTCAAGATTAGCTTTCTCTTTTGACAGTTCTTTCACTCTGTTAGGAACATCTCCATAGCTGGTACTTGGAATCTCATCCTTATCGTGAGTTATTTCCTCTTTTCCAGTGTCAGGATTTTCGTTCCTGCTTTCAGAGCTTTCAGACTGTTGTTCGGTATTCTCTTGATCACCAGTCTTGTTTTCACATTGCTCAGTCCTTACTGGTGTCAGTCTTTACCAATTCTCGATCTTCAGATTGATCTACAGAATTCGGTATTTCAACAATTTCTCCTTCTCCTTCTCCTACAGACGCAGAACTTGCTTCTGATACTTCCAGATGTCGACGTTCTGTCAATTTTCAGTATCTGGACTTCTCTCTGATTCACCTTCAGAGTCAGAATCAGTTGTACTTTCACCTTCCTTGTTTGGATTCTCAGGCTCAGGCACATGGATAGTGTGGCTTGCGTGCACCCACCTTTTTACTCCAGAACATTTAACTGCAGTGGTGCTGACCAATATGACTTGTCTTGGTCTCTGCCAACAAGGCACCAAACAGTTTCTTCTGCGATGTACCTTTATCCGAACCCAGTCTCCAGGAACTAGATCATGAGCTGGATTTTTCTATTTCGTGTTTGATTCAGTTCCCACTTGATGGAACACAGAAGTCACCACGTTAGACAGGTTTTTGCAGTAATCCAGTATGATGTCATCATTAATAGTTAACAGTTTATCAACTGGTACAAATGCTTGTCTCATCACCCTGCCCATTAAAATCTCATGTGGACTCAATCCAGTTTTTCTGTCAGTTATGCTCCTTAAGGTCATCAGAACAAGTGGTAAGGCATCTGGCCACTTCAGTCCTGTTGCCAAACACATTTTTGCAATTCTGTTTTTAATGGTTCCATTTACTTGTTCAACTACTCCTGAAACCTCAGGTCTGTAATCACAATGCAGTTTCTGACGAATATCCAATGCTTCTCATATCATTTGCATGAGTTCATTTTGAAAATGTGTGCCACGATCAGTTTCGATTGTTACTGGGAATCCGTACCTTGGGATAATCTCACGTAAAAGCAATTTTGCTACAGTTAGCCCATCATTTCTCCTTGTGGGGAAAGCCTCTACCCATCAAGAGAAAAAACAGATGATCACTAAGACATATCTGAGTCGGTTACATGGTGGAAATTCAATAAAATCCAACTGAATTCATGTGAATGGACCTCCCTCCCGTCCTTTGGTTTCCAGACTCACAATTGTTTTTCTGTTTGGATTAAACTGATGACACACAAGACATCTTTGACACAAGCTTTCAGCAATCATCCTGAGTTTGGGATTGTGCCACGTCTGTCTGAATAGACGAAGCATGGCATCTCTTCCAACATGAGCTTGACCATGATACATTCGGGCCATGTTTGAAATCATGCTATCGGGCATTACTGATCTTTAATCTTTGTAAACCCAAATTTAATCTTCCTCTCTTTTTCTGCATCCTACTTTTAACCAGACATTTTTCTATTCCTCATCAGCTTCTTCCTGCATTTGCCTCACTTCCTGCCAAGTCTCAACTACTGTGGTTAGCATTAAAGGACTTGAAACACGCTCTTTTTCTCTGTCCCGATGTATGGATGCAAAATTTTTGGCACAGTATTTTGCAATTGAGTCTACATACCTGTTACCTCTGGTGATGTAATCATCCCCCTTCTTATGAGCTGCACATTTTACCACGGCAATCTTATCAGGCAATTGAATTGCATCAATCAACATTCTCACAAATTCAGCATTGCGTATTGGTGATCCTGCAGAAGTCAAATAACCTCTTTGGGACCACAGCTGTCCGTAGTCATGGACAACTCCGAATCCATACTGACTTTCCGTCACTATGGCAACCTCAATTTCCTTTCCCTGTTCACATGCTCGAATCAAAGCAATCAATTCTGCTATTCCAAATTCCTTTCAGACAAGATGCTTCCAATACATCTGCCACTGGGCACATCTGCCACTGCCACATCAGCAAACGTCATATGCTGCGCTCAAAACACCTTCATTTGTTCTCAGACACAAACCATTAACAAATATCACATAGTTGGATTTAGGCAATGGCTCATCTCTGATATCTGGTCTTGGTTTGGTACAGTATTCAAGAACATCTGGGCATTTGTGATCAACCTCATTTCTCACTTCAGTTTCCATGGTATCAGGCAATAATGTAGAAGGGTTTACATTTACGCATCTAGAGATTGTCAAATTTTCTGCTCCCAAAATTATCTTTTCGTACTTTGTCATTCTATTGTTGGTGAGATACTGTGTTTTTTTTCTAGTGAGGAGAATCTGCACAGAATGAGGACATATACCCTCACAGGAAATCCCATCACTATTCCTTCACTTTGTTCTAGACTTACGCTTGTAGCTGCTACTGCTTTTAGACAACCTGGCAATGCCTTTGCTACTGGGTCCAAAACAGTTGTGAAATATGCAATTGGCTTTCTCAGTTTTCCATGTCTCTGAATCAGTACTGATAATGCAACTCCTTCTCGTTCACTACAGTACAGTCCGAACTCTTTTTCATAGTCAGGCATCCCTAAAGCTGGAGCTTCACATAAGCTGTTCAAATGCTTCCATCTCAGTTTTGGTCAATACTATAGGGTCTCTGATATCTGCTCTGATTAGTCTCTGTAATGGCTTTGCTATCAGATAAAATCCTCTAATCCACTGTCGACTGTAACTTACCATTCCCAGGAACATTCTCACTTGTTTCTCCAGATGATGGAAGGCGCACTCATTCAAATGTAAGGTAGAACTCCTCTTAAGTCCAATTTATAAAATTCTTTATTATAGCAAATATGCCAGACAACATGCACAGCCAACGCGTTTCGTTCCTAGGCGGAACTTCGTCAGGGCAATTCTAAGTATAAAGAAGGGAGTCTCGACGATGTGTAGGTCTTAGCGTGGTTAGTCACACAAAACCCGGATCCCGGTGCAAGTGCACTTCCTCCCAAGATGGTCCAAAAACAGTAAATAGAAACTGTGAAACAGGAAAGGTTCCAAACTTTGTAGATACAGTATGGTCACACCAATTAGTGTGTACCTAATGCAGAAGTAATTTCCAGATTTAAAAAAAGATCCAGGTAGTAAAGGTACAATGTGTACAGGGGGCGCTTCTATTCTTTTTTCCTAGTTATTATGCTGGGAACATTTGCTGTATTCAAGCTGACGGTCCACATCGTGCTGAATGGTTGCTGAATAGAAGCGCCCCCTGTACACATTGTACCTTTACTACCTGGATCTTTTTTGAAATCTGGAAATTACTTCTTTATACTTAGAATGGGGTGGCATACCCTGCCACACTTATGGCGGCCAAAGCGGTACAAAAGGGGGTGGATGCTTGATTCTTGTCTGGGAAAGACATGGCTTGGTAGTTCGGACTGGACTGTTCCCATGAGGCACAGGGTCAGAGCTGATTTGCATATAGCCAGTGTCTAACCCAGGGTGGTGTGGAGTGCAAACAAATGATGGATTTAGGCCCAGATCCTTGTACTGGGGTGAATGTATGACATTGTTCTACATTCTGTCCATCAACTGTGTTTTTTGCAATTTCACCCCGAGTGGGCTAGGGATGCTCAGACGTGAGTCCCAGGCTCTCCTCACCACTGGAGTCAAGCTATCCAGGCTGATGTAGGCTGATAGCCAGAAACCGGTCCTTGGATGCTTGATTCCGGTCTGGGAAAGACATGGCTTGGTAGTTTGGAGTGGACTGTTCCCATGAGGCACAGGGTCAGAGCTGATTTGCATATAGCCAGTGTCTAACCCAGGGTGGTGTGGAGTGCAAAAAAACGATGGATTTAGGCCCAGATCCTTGTACTGGGGTGAATGTATGACATTGTTCTACATTCTGTCCATCAACTGTGTTTTTTGCAATTTCACCCTTGAGGAATTCCGCACCATGCCAAAATACGATCTCCGAACCTGAACGCAAATATTGGCTGACTTTCTGGGTGTAATGGAACTGTAAAGAACGCATTACATAGATCGATCACAGTATACCATTCTGCATCATGGGGAATTTGATATAAAATCACTGCTGGATTTGGTAAAATTGGACAACATGGGTCAACTATTTTATTAACCTTTCTAAAGTCCTGCACAATCCTAAATGTTCCGTTTGGCTTTTTCAATCCCATTATCGGTGAATTACAAGGACTACTTTCTATCTCTCTCAAAATGCCTTGATCAATCATTTTGTTTATTACTGGAGTTATTCCTTCAATTATTTCTGCTGTCATTTTGTATTGGGGAATGTTCGGGTAACTCGCACCTTCTCTTATAGAGACTTTTACAGGGTCTACATCTTTCATTAATCCAATATCTTCTAGTGTGAAATTCCACACCTTCTCTTTCACTACCTTTTTCAATTCTTCAGGTATCTTTTCTAGATCAAACACAGGAAACAACTTATTTTGTTCTGCCTCAATCATGAGCATTGTCATTTTATGCAGGCTATCTTCATCTGGGGTTTGCAATTCTATGCCCTCTGGTGAACAGTATATGTTCATTTTACACAAAATTTCTCTTCCTAACAGATTTATGGGGCTACTATGACACACCACAAATCGATGCATGTCTTTGAAATTTCCTATTTCTACTTCAACTGGTTGAGTTAAAGAGGTTTTAATCTGTCTATCAGCTATACCTACAACTTGGATGTGCTCTCCAGAGAGAGCAAGATTTTGGAATTCCACTGATCTAACAGTAGAATGGGTAGCACCAGTGTCCACTAGGAAAGTTAGTTCTACATCATTCACCTTTCCGTTCACAAATGGACCAGACTGATCTACCTCAAGAGTGGCTCAAAGCACACACTCTTCTCCCTCTCTCAGGCACCGTCAGAAGCTTTCATCCGACTCACTCCCACCTTCCTCTTGTAACCAATACTGGGGACTCACATTCACTCTGGGTGATCTATTAACCTGCTTGCCTCCGCTGAATCCTGTCTCTGCACTGTATCTCTGTAGGTTTATACTGTGTGGAAGTGGCGGTTGTGGCACCTGACTTTTGCTGAGTAACTATCTGCTGCTGTTGCGGTTGCTGTTGAATTACCTCATGCTGCACCTGTGGATTTAATTATGTATTTTCTGGATTAACTCTTGGTGGATACTTACACTCTTTCTTCCAATGCCCTATCCTGCCGCAATTATGACAAGGGAACTTTTTTTTAAGCTCTTCTATATTTCCTACTAATTTTGTTTTGGGGAAATTTCCTTTCAATTTTCCATGACTTGCATCAGTGTTTTTATTTTCCAATTGCGCCACTTGGTGTTCTGCTACCTTCACTTGTGCCCACATAGCCTTTTCTTCCAACTTCTTTTGTTTGGCATCAATTTCTTCACTACAATATTTGGCTTTTCTTAAGACACAATCTACAGTGCTCGACTGCCATCCTATCACACTATGCCTAATCATGTCTCCAATTTCTGGTCCTAATCCGTACACAAATCGATATATAAAATCACTCATGTCTTTTTCGCTCAACTCTTCATATCCACTGTATTGTTTGAATACCAACAATAATCTTTCTTAAAATGCATGTACAGATTCTTTCAGTTCCTGTGTAGTCCTGTCTATTTTTACCCAATCTGTCTCTTTTGGTGGGATTTTATTCTTCAAAAATACTATCGCCTGTTCATATTTTCGCATTACTTCAGGTGACGGGGCACCTGTCACTTTGTCTCGAGGATATTCTTCCTTCGGCCAATTTACCGTTATTTTACACTCAGTCCACAAATCTGCTGGCACGACTAAATCAAATAATCCATCCAGATCAACCCATAGGACTTTTGAAACTTTCACAAATTGATCTACTTGTCGATACCATTCTGGTTTTTCTCTCAATCTGGGGAAATCATTCGTAAATGATAGTATATCTTGCCTACTCCAAGGAACATGCACATATCCTCCTCCAGATATTTCTCTCATAGGGAACTCATTTGCGACTGTCTCTTTTTCTCTCACAGGGAATGCTAATGTAGATTTATCACTAGCCTCCTCCTTCTTCTTTGCCCATTTCACTCTCCACTTATTCACATCCCCCCATCCTCATACCAGCACAATCAATTCTTTTATTTGGGTTAAGCTTCCTGCGGTATTCATATTTTCAATGTCTTTTTCTGAAAAATCTACTCTATAGGATTTCCGCAATGTTTTAATCTTTGCAAATTCCCTTTCAAATTCATTTGCTAATCCTTCTAATTGATCATGTACAGACTTCGCTTTCCATGTTATACTTTTGCACATGAACATAAGTTTGTCATCTTGGTACGTTTTTAATCTATCTGTTCCAATTGTTCCAATAATTAATTCTTCTATATAGATTTTTAATCTTGCTACATCTAATACTTTGGGTTCATGTTCTTTTAATTTCAAAGTTTTAATCCAATCACTTAATTCTTGTTCCGATGGTCCTACATGAGTCCGTGTTAAATCTATTTTCTCAATACTCTTTTCAAGTGTAGCAGAGTCAGATTCTGCTCCGGTTGCTTACCTATAGGGTAAACTCTGATTGAAAGTCAAATCAGGTGGATTTACATCATTTGCTCGTCTAATTTCTGACAAATCTGGATAAATATTTTCTTTTACCTTTTGCAAACTTTGCTGTAAAGGGATTGTCAAGCTTGGCTCTTTTATTCTTTGGTTTTCGAACACTGGGATTACAGGTCCTATCGTTACTGGGACTGTTACTGCTTCTATTTTTTTCGTAAATTCTTGTATCTTTTCTGTCAGTTCATTTGTAGACCGTATATATTCATCAGTACTTGCTTGTTCTTCAACTCGTTTTTCTACTCTGTTTACGCTTTCTCTTTTGCTTTTTTGCTTGGGAGTACCAGTAAGTCTTGGTTCTGTCATTGAGGTATTTAGATTATATCTCATTTCTACTCTTTCTGGTACATCTCTAAAATTAGAAAATTGCTTTGGGGTTTCATTAATTCTTTTGTCTACTGGTGGAGCATTCGGTGTAGTCCATAAAGAACCTGGTTGATATGGTGGCGGTCTCCTATTTAATATTTCTTCCAGTACAGCATCCTCTGATTCACTATCACTATAACCTTCTTTCCCTGTTTCCACGTTTTTCCTCTTTTCTGTACATTCCCGCCCTTCATATTCATCCACTAATCTGACTGGATACATGCCATCACACATGTCAGCATTTCTCCATCTATGCATTCTACTCTCATGTGTCTCTCCCCATAACCCATGCAATCTACCTCTTGATCTGACATGTCTTTCCAACCTCTCTCGTTCCATTTCGTGCATCTCATCTTCCCATTCCACTAAAGCTTCAAGCTGAGTCGGTCTAGATCTTGGCTCAAGCTTCATCATCCTTTCTCTCAAGTTTCGCAAAACTGCTACATTAAAAGATCTGACTTCTGGTAAAGCTACCGCACCATCATTCCTGGTATACCTTGCTCAATTCTATAGCCAAACACATGTATGGTAACCATATTTTGACAACATATAGGAAGCAGGCGTTTTCGGCAGAGGAAGTCATTTTCCCTCTCTTGTGTTTATCGCCTTATCCTTGACAAACACATTTTTCAATTTCTTTAACCATAAAGGTTTCTTCTTTTCTTCTTCGTAATAGTAATCCATTTCTCTGTAAATTACCTGTCTTTCAAAAGATCGCATACTTCCTTGTTGCTGTTCTGTAACACCAACCTATCACAGCACGGTTTACTCTAGCGTACCATTTAGAACAAGCTACGTCTCCTTACTGCTTAACCAATAGTTTTGCTGCTTTTTGTGATGCACCAATCAGCCCTTACTCTGTCTTGGTCACGAGAACCAATCCCTACGTGACACTTTTGACATCACCAGCACTCCGGCTTCTGCAGCGTCGACCGACCCCTCCTTTGCAAGGTTTACCAAGAAGCCGTATTTACAAGATATTCAACTGAATTGGTTAGTAACTTTACACAAAACAACTCCATTTGTCTGTTTCGCTAAATAAAAGTGATAGTTTTCTCAATCCCACAATTATTCTGTATTTTCGGTAGACAGCGCTTACCTTTTCTCTACCACAGAAATTTTACACTCACCGATAAAGTAGCGCTTACCTCTACCTTTACCCTTCTCTCAAGCTCGGGTTAAGCTCTATTACTCCCCCAGCAGTAAATTTTAAATCAGGATACGCAATGATCCCTGTACTTGAAAGCTAAGATTTTATGGACTGTCCTCGCTACGCATTTATCCTTTCACACGTAGGTTCCCTATACCTGTGATGTGCCATGACACCACAAGTGATATACGATGATACCACTATAGAATACGATGATACTACCTTTTGAAAGAGACTATGAGATGTGCGACTTCACTTGCCACACTACCTCTGCCTGCAGACAGAGGCACCAACTACTCATAAGCCTTTTTCAGACTACATATAAAGTAATACGAACTCAACAGATGTTAGTCATAATTCTGTACATCAAAACCCTTATACATCACTTTATACATAATCCTAGCTAATTCTATAGCAACCAATGCTCTGCTACCAAGCTAATTACTGATGAAGCGCTACTCCGGAAATAATTTCTAAAATCATATCACCTTTCCCTGAATTACCAAATCACAAATCTACATGACAGTGGGGCCCATTACACTGCGAGCTACACACAAAACACTTTCATCCTACTTCATGGATCGGTGAAATTCAAAGGAGAGCTGCTGTATCTTAGTGGAGTGCCTAAATTAAAACTAAATATTTATACTATTTACACCTGCAGTTTAAGGAATTTTACCATGGTTTTATCTGTAAGACATTTATTTAGACACACCACCATTTTGGTCAACGGATCTGCTAGTAAGAAATTAGGCATATGAAAATACAAGACCAGCTTAATTCTCCATTTATCTAATTTTTATTGAAAGCAAAGTTTAGCATGTCCAACAGTTTATTCGCTTTATTTATTTCTTCATTCAAAATGACTTTAAAGAAGTAACGTTTTATTTCAAAACAGTTATATTCATTTATTCCAAAATTTCAGAAACAGACATTATTTATTTAGATTTCAGAACGCGAGTATTAGCAAAAGACAAATAGTTCCCAAAATTAATTTTCTCCTAACTTCCCTGACTAACAACCTCATCTAAAGTTCATTTATCATTCAAAGGAAATAAAAAAATATTCAAAGTCTTACATCTCAGGAAAAATCAGCATACCGACAGCATCTCTGGAGGAAATTGGAAGAGAGTTTTTTCTTAAGTAAAATCAGCGCTTTTTATACCTTTTTCACTAACTTAATCTATCTACAAAAGTAACTAACAGCATAAACTTGAATTCTGATTGGACAATTTGGGGGTGTATGAGCATCACCTCATCATTCTAACATTCAATTTCCATTGTGTCAGCTGGATTTTAAAGAGTTCTTTGTTTAAGAAAATGTCAAGCCTAGTCACGTTCTCAAATATATAGATTTGACTATATTCCCACGTTATACAATGCATGGGTATTTTCACTTATTGCAACAGTAATTGAGTGACTCCATATTTTTGGTAGGCCTCACGAGCCAGAATGGGAACTATCATAGAAACAAACACAAATAAATGTTAATTGTTGAAAAATAGCCTTTCTGTTGACCTCCCCCATACTAAGGTTTCCCTATTAGTTGTTACCTAGCGAATAAGCAACACATATGCGTGATATACTCACCTGTCTTCATCTTTTTGCCACAAAATACATAAACAGAAAGCACATTTATGCCGCTTTTTATTAATTTTAGGCTTTGCATTAGTAAACAATATGAGGACATTACTAAATTAGTCAGTTATAGTTTTCCATGCAAGCAGATTAGTATTCCCACGTGCATTTGTGTGTGCATTCTATACTACGTTGGTTAATGTTTTCCACATCACACAATTAATAAAGGTTACAGTTATGAGGAAATTACTTCGCAAGGTGTATACAAAATTCTGTTTCTCCGCCTTGCTCCATCAGAAGAAATATGAGCTTGGAGCTGCGAGGCTATCTAACTTTCAAGGCACTTTGTAATACGAATCAACAAATTCACATGTGGAAGATAATTAAGAGGATTTGCGAGGTGGATTACATATATGCATTAAACAGGTGGGGAATTAAAGTAAATATTAACAGGCTAGCAATAATTGTACACTTGCTCAAATAGCATCTACATTTACATGTAGGGGGCACTTAAGGTATGATTCCAAATAATAGTTGTTTGCTTCATCAGAGATGAGTGCGTGTCCCAGTCTGAAAAAAACAATGATGGAAATATTCTCACAAATTTCGTCAATACCATCTTTGCAATTGGGGAATTCCTAGGCTTCATTATTGCCACGGCTCACATTATCTGTTTGTGGAAGTGACGGTGGAACAGTAGGTATTTCAATTGTCTTTTAAATGCATCCTGGAATAGTATTGCTCTAATGTCAGTTTGAATTCCACTCTCTGGGAGCACTTACAAAAAATGATTGCTACTTTATTTAAATTTTCTTTGAGACTGGAGTTTCGGGAAGACAACAGGCAGAGATCCACAATTTGCAGACGTCTCTTGTGATCCACAGTATTCATGTGAGCTGGGGCGGCTCCTCCAATAGGGCGGAGGAGCATCGCCTCACTGCTTTCTCACAGTGCGAGAAACAGAAACATTAAATGGTAAAACTACCACTTGATGTTTCTGCTTCTCGCACTGCGAGAAAGCAGAAGTGTTTGGTTGGGGGATCTGCTCAAAAGCAGGGTAAGAGTGGCTAACCCAATGCTGTGAGCCCTGACTGTTTGGTTGACTCTCTGGGGCCGATCAAACCAGTCATGCGCACTCTCCCTTTTCTCTATGTAAGTGAAAGCAGCCTTTATTGATAAAATGGCCTTCCCATAGGCACCCGGTTGGGAACCATCCCCACCAATCGCATCGCTGCCATTGCAGTGTTATGATTGGCTCGCGGGAGAGGAAGGAGGCTGCTTGCTTCCTGTTCCTTACCGCGGGACCTGGCCAGGAGCTGCGATGGAGCGGGACCCGGAAAGGTACTTTTTTTCCTATTTCTTTTAATTAACCCACCCATGTGCCCCCCGTGCACCCTGCACCCCCCGGCTATGACTGCATGCAAGATATTTCATGGGACCTTGTGGAGTACCTGAAACGTGGGTCCTGGCAAACATTTTCCCAAGGGTAGTAGAGGGCGTTGGAAGTGGAAGGTGGGCATAAGGAAAGCCATGCACGCACATCTAGTAGTTGAATTTCACCTGTGATCAAGCCTAGCTTCAGCACTTGGCCAAAATGTGTGATCCTTTGCAATTGTTTTATTTCACTTTGCCTATTGGCATTGCTGTCAGGGTGAGGGGGAGGCATGGATATTTCTAAATTCATGTTTGAAATCTGTCACTTAAAAAATAAATAGCAATTCACTTTTATAATCTGATACACTAAGGTAAAAATGGTTCTGCAGGTTAAGGAAATACCCTTTTTCGAATTCTGAAGGGTCTTTATCATATTTTTTCATGTTTGTTGCAAGATGTCTTTAAAAACAAAAGTTTTCTTAAAGTTAAGTGGTGTAGCACAGCTGCTGTGCTTTTTTTTACTTAATTTCGACTGTAAGTAAATGCTTGCCACTTATCTAATATCTTTATGAGTATTAGTGCTTTGTAAAGTAAACAGCAGCCTAGTGCTGCTGTTCAACCAGGGGCCACATGTAAATGTCAGGAGGGCAGAATGTGGCCCCCGAGCAGCACTATTAGTATCACTGGCCTGATGTATCATCCCTGGTCTTAATTTTGACGCTGCCCCCTATTTACTCCACTCTTGTAAACAGGGTGTTGTGACAGAACGCCCACCGCAGCACCCATTACCCACCCCTTTCGCGCTAAGTATAGCGTGAAAGGGTAGCTTATTTATGAGGCGGCGTTAAGCCGCAATAAGTGGCTTAACGCCGCCTTGTAAATAAGGCGAAGCCTGAATCGCAACAGGAACATCGTTAAAAGTGACGCTCCTGTGATGACAGGGGCTTGTAAATATGTCCCTTTTTCTTTATCAAGGTTAGTTTTAGATATAGGATACAAACAGAGGGACAATCCTGGTGGCCAACGATAAAATTGGTCCAAAGCACCTGGACTGGAAACCTTTTTGATAAGATTAGTTTCATTAGAATTAGAGAAACAAACGTATCACTATAGGATGTGGCAATCATAGAAGAAAACGGAAAATGCAAATCAGTTCAACTTGTGATTTGCAAACAATACGGGTAATCAAAAAAAGTGATCCAACATTGAGAGGTAAGAATTAGGAATATTTTTGTCTCATCCCTACTATGCCCCAGAGAACATCCTAGTTCACTGGGGCATAGTAGGGATGAGACAAAAATATTCCTAATTCTAGTTCATAGTCTGGTTTCCAATCTATCGTTTGTAACTGGAGTAAAGAGTATGGCATTTAGCAGTAATATCCATATTGTCTTAAAATGAAGTCTTGTGCTTGTCACAGCTACAAGAACTGGAGCAGCCTGGCAACTTTAAGGTACAACAATATGCACATATCAATCGGTTTTGGACCCAGCTACAGAGACTTTATTGTCTCCTGCCAGCTTAATTACATTGCATAATAATGAAAAATTAAATGGCAATCATTTCCTGCTTATCATATGAAAATATTTAAATGCATGCCTTGCAAGATTATATGAACAAACACAATTGAATACTATTATAAAAGCATAGCCTAGGCCAATGTTTTGATTTGTGCAGAGAACTTGTCTTGAAAAAACACAGCAACATAAGGCCCAATTTTCAAAGAGCTTTAGGAGTCTTGTCGGGGTCTCCACACCATAGATTCTTCCACAAGTGTGGAGAGTCTGCCATGACTGTGGAGCCTCCACCACAACTGCAGACGCTCTTTGCTAAGTAGGCCTCAGTATATGTAGGTATGTAAGTGGTATTTGAATGAGCCAAACCTGTCATAGCTCATCAGGATAACACCCGAGATCAGAACTAACCTTGGTAAAAAAATAATAAGTACACACAAAAAAAAATGATGCCCAAAAGCATTGACACTGGGAGGGACCATGCAGTGGAACCTAGGCCGAGATACAGGAACCTGGCCTTGTAGGTCAGTGCAGATATTGGCAACTGTTGGACTTAGCCTATTTCTGCAGGGTCATCCCCAAACCTTTTATCTTCACCCTCCTGTTTTTTATACCGTTTTTGTTGACTATTAGGACTCTGAACACTTTACCACTGCTAAACAGTGCTAAATTGCTTGTGCTCTCTTAAAATCTGGTAGAATTGGCCTATTACTAATTGGCATATTTAATGTATCTGTAAATCCCTAATAAAGTGGTACTACATGTACCTAATGCCTCTGAATTAGATGCTACTAGTGGGTCTTCCACACTGATTGTGATCAGGAAACCTGTTCATGTTTGGTGTCTTTGAAATTGTAATGAAAAATCATCTCGTATGGTAAAGACGTATTGAAAATTTCAAATTTGAAAATGACACTTTTAGAAAGTTGGCATTTTCCTGCCTTGGCCATTTAGTGCCTGCAGCGTGTCCCTCGGTCACATGAGTGGGTGTAGCTGGCAGTTGGGGGTTCTGTTTCCCTATTAGACAGTCCCACTGAAAAAAAGGCCGTGAAATTAGAGGCAGGTGTGTGTGTGTACATTGGAAGACAGTTTTGAAAAATCCATTACTGTTAACAGTGCAGACAGAGCTGTTCAAATGTCAAATGGCTGGAAAGGGAAGAAACTGAGACACATATATCTGTGTGGATAGAGTATTCAGGGCTATTATCACTGTCAGTGGTGCCACCTAGCTTGGGAACACTGTGCAGGCCTGCCATTCTATGTGGTGTCACACCAGGAATGCCCCCTTTCATTTATCCTCGTCCCAGAGAATTCCCTGAGCTGGAAAATTGTCCTGGGCATGGAATGTGACAGGATATAAAAGGCCTGCTCCAATGCTGGCACTGCACGTCTCACTGTGCCACTTGCATATACAGTCTCTTCATTTTACGTGCACCTCCTAGGATCCTCTATCTGCACTATGCACACCCTGGCATTGACGGTGCTGGCAACCTGCACTACGGGCTGGGCATTCCCTGCACAGATAACTCTTCCAAAGCTTTGCAACTGTGCTCTCAAATATTGCTTGCACCACTGTACACGTGTCAGTGTAATGTTTCAGTGGCTACCTCGTGTATGTGTCCCAAGCTGCACTGTGGTTCACAGTTAGATGTGCATTAATATAGGCATGCGCACACTGGACTATGCACAGAGTGGTACAGGCATTGTGTGCTCATTTACACTATAGAGCACTGTGTCAATATATGCAAACAGCACTGTATTTGTATGTGTATGGGTCTATCTATGCAAAAAGCTAAGAGATTATATGTGCATTGCTGTGCATGTAGGCATAACAATCACATGTTTATCAGTCCTGGCAACAGAACGCAATTAATCGGATGTGCATTGGTCTGGAATGGGGATATGGTAAGGCAGGGTGGGATTGCAGACCTTATCAGCTGTTAAAATCTGTGTGTTCCGTGGGTTACATTGTTTAGCCTTTATATAGTGTGCTGACACCCTGCCTTCCTTCCCAGGAAGGGTTGCATCGAATTTCTGTTAGCATTACTCTGTCCATTGGTCCACAATTATTTTCAGTGTATCGCTCTCTTCTTTCAGTCACTAAGAAGTGTTTGAAAGCTCTATGTCTCCTTTAGGATGCATTGGAGCACTCGACAATGAGGTGAATGAATGCAACAGTGTGGTCAGGTCAAGAAGTGAGGGTCCAGATGGTGAGTGGGGGTGGTGGCGGTGACTAACCCAGCCCGAAAGGAGGCACAGCCATGTAACATTCTGTGCAGAGGGGCACACACTGCGACCTCTCTGATTTGGCTTCTACAGTGAGTGTTAAGCATAACTGCTGTGTAAATGAGTATGTGTGTATTTCATCGTCAGACACTTTTGTGGTACTTGTTCTAGCACACAAAAGTCGTTAAACTGCACCCTTTACTAATAAAAGGTGAAAGATGAAGCTATGATGCTTCACCCAACTTGTGTTTCTCGGCAGAGCGACAAAACAACCAGTGCTGATTTTTAATTGCACCGGTGGGTGGACCGACAGAATTTGTCAGTAATTCTGAATCATATGAGTAACACAGGATTACTAAATTTTTCCAATTCGGACTGCAGAATAACAAATTCCACCCACCCCACCATTTATGGGGAGTGCCTTTGTGAAGCTCCAGCCCAACTGTTTACGACAACAACAGCTTCTTTCACGCTACCAGTGATGATCATCTGTGACACCAGGCCTGCTCTTCACACTACATCGACGACTGTCTGCAACATTTCCCTGCTCTTTGCATCCCCCTCCACTGCAAACTTGACTCTTTGCATTGGCTTGAGAAGGTAACTTTTCTGCTGGACAAACCTGGTCCCTGTATCTGACCCATACTCCATTGCCTGAACTTCTGACTTTCTCCCAGTGTCGCACATTGAGATAGCAATGAGTGACACTTAGAGATTTTTATTCACTTACGGCCAGATGTATGACCATACTATTATGCAAGCCGCATATTGCAATGTTTTGCGATTTGCAATTTGTGACACAAAATGGAATGTACAACAGTGTCTGAGACACTGTTTGCAATTACCAAATGGTTCGCAAATGACCTTCCTCATTAATGTTCATGAGGCAGGTCTCAATTTGCGACCCATTGGGAATGGCAAGCACTCACAGGGATGGTGGCCTGCTGGGGTGAGCAGACCACCATGTCTTTGACTACTTTTAAATAGAGCAGTTTCTTTTAAATGCAGACCCTTTTCCTTAAATGAAAGTGGGATGCATTTAAAAAGAAACTGAATTGTCCGTGGCACCACCGCCTGCTCTTAAAAAATATGTTTGCTGCCCAACACAAAGTATATGGGGTTTCCTGGTGACCACTTCCAATTTATGAGTGGCTTCCCTAGATCTTGAAGTAGGTGGTAAACTGTAGTGTTTTGCGACAGTATTTGTGGTTGAAAAGCAATCGTACATACTACTGCGACTCACTTTTAGGAAGGGACAATTTTGATATGCCCCTTCCTAATGGCGACTCGCAAACCCTATTTTGCGAGTCAGTAATATGTTACCGACTCACAAAATAGGGTTTTTACATGACACACACCTATTTAGCTGTTGCAAATGGGCCAATTTCCCATTTGCAAATGCTAAAAAGGGTCGTACATTTGACCCTTAATTCTTTAATATTGCATATTTCCGATTCTACTGATTGGAGATTTGTTGTTGTGGTATTGATTTATTTATTAAAGTTTGTTCTATTTTTCTAAAGTGGTGTGGGATTTCTTTTGTGTTGTGTTCTCACTTTATTTCTGTTTGAAGTACTGCTTAAATACTTTTCACATTGCCTTTGAGTTAAGCCTAATTGCTCTGTGTCAAGCCCCCTAGAGGGATGAGCACAGATAAGTTTGGGGTTTACTTGTGCCTCACCCTGACAAGGATTGTGGTTGCTGTTTGAGTAGGGTTCAAATCCCCTAAACCAGTAACCCAATTTTTCACAGCAGCCAATCACAACAACAGAAGGACTGCATCCAGCACAATTTGAGCAGCCATAGAAGCAGGAACAAGTTGCCTTGTAAATGCTTGGTTCTATGGTTCGTGTATTCTCAGCTCACTCACCGTATTTTTTGTTTTTGTTTTCCCAAACTCCTTCATGTTACATTCCTTTCCTGACTTCACACTATGTACAAGGCTCTTGCATCCACCTTGGACGGTATACAACGGTAACCACGCATTTTTTACAACGCGGTACCGTTACCACGCTACTTTTACCACGCAAGTCGTTTCCACGACTTGCGCTGGGGGGCGCTCCAGGATAGTAAATAGATTAATTTACTATCCAACTCCTTTCCCTAGAGTCCACGGGGACTGGAGTTGGAATAATAAATTAAAAAATTTACTATCCAGCGCCCCTCCACGCAAGTCGTTGTAACGACTTGCGTGGTAAAAGTAGCGTTGTAACGGTACGCGTTGTAAAAGTACGCGTGGTACTGTCATATATCCACCTTGGACCTTGATCTGTTGAATTCTACTCAATGTTACATTCACTGTAGATTCTCCTGCTACTCCTGAGCTTCGGGAAGGTCTCTGAGTATTTCCAGGGTCAGTAATGGCTGTCTGATGGAGCACTGGGTGACTTACCTAGAAATGGGGATTGTGCTCTGCTGTGGTACATCTGTACCCAGTACAGTGTATAATAATCTGCATTTGTTGTTTTAAACTTGCTGTATGCTGTACCAGTATATTTTGCAAAGAACAAGGGAACCCAAGTATTGGAGAGGGACCTGAGCTACAAGTATTTATACAGGAACAATGGTCCCTTACAGCGGAGATAAAAGACAATGATAATAATAATAATAAACAATTTGGAATTTGGAACAAGGGAAGCAATGGTATCTACGTAAGCACATTAATTGTAATTCGTGCAACGTAGTGTACCTAATCACTTGCCCCTGTGGTCTCCGATATGTGGGGATGACCACGAGGAGAATAAACCAACGTATCTGCGAACATCGCAGTAATATAAGATGCCAAAGAAACACCACAAAATTGACTGCGCATTTTATACAATTCAAACATACCCCCAATGACATTAAGTGGACTGTAATTGAGCAAATGCAGATCAATGTTAGAATACATGAGTCCCTTTTTGAAAAAGAACAACAATGAATATATCCTTTATCTACTCACCAATCAGGATTCAACGATAATATCCCTTGGGGCACTGTGATGCGGCATTGATCTATGATTGCTACTTATTTCAGAGTGGGGTTAAGAGATAATAGCTCCCACTTCTGAATATATAGAGCAGACTTTGGTCTGTGCTAAAACCTTTTGGATTCGCCATTTAGAGACTGTCTTATTTCCAGCATAAGCCATATTAAGATCTGGGATTATTATGGTAACCATAATACCCGGCTTCGTGATTACGATATGTCTTAGTGGTACTTGGTTTGAAAATTATGGTGAAGGGTGCATCTTTCCAAAAGTCCGGTTCACATCAACAAAAAACAGCCGAAAGCGGATTATGACAACTGAAGCATTTGCTTACTTCTGGTTTTCAATAAAGTTGTGTTCTATGAGTTGTAATTGCATAGGTCCCTTTAAATTCTGGTCGAACTTGATAACACGCGGATCTGTTTTACGGAGCGTGTATCATGTGACCTTGTGACCATGTGACTTTCTTTGTTTACAAGCAGTTATGTGAGCAGCCGACTCGCACGAGAAAAACTCTGAATAAGGACATTACCAATAGTTTTTGAACAGCGTTTTACTCTGGGGTCTATAGTTTACTGATTCGAGTTCAGTGAATATTTATTTGAGCTATTGACCGTTCGAAGTCATCTTTACGAAATTGGAAGAGGCGTGGCCACGCGTCTCTGAGTACAGGTCATGTGACCTGTGCTTACGTACTTGAATGTTCCGGACACTCCCAATCTCCACTATTCGGGCAGTGGACATGATTCAAGTAGGTCACCAGCGGGGACACGCCAGGCCTGAAGTAAGTGATGGAGGGAACCAGGTGGCCTGCCGTTTAGAGTTGGCATGTTATTTGTTGTTAACTCTTTGATCAACGACCATGTCGTGCCTTTCTTCCTACCCCAGACTTTCCTTGCGCGAAGATTACCCCTGCCACTGGTCCCATGAAGTAAAGCGAAATTCGCTTTCACGTAATTTTGTTTTTAAAACTTTTTATACTATCTTCCATATCTTGGTGGTTCACAATCTGATTTCAAATGGCTTGTTATTGAATTTCACGCCACAAGTATTTCTAGGACAAAGCACTATACAAATAGATCAACTAAAGACACAAGAACAATTTATTTCACTCGTGCATTATACGAAAGAGGGCATGCAAAATAATGAAAGTTATTGAATCAATTTCTCTTGCATGCATAGCGTGTTCAATTAAGATAAGCATGCTCTAAAATTATTGTTTGTCCTTTGAAGATGAGGGATAACTATGAACACTAGTGGGTGCATACAATGTGGTGATTGTAAAACTAGTCCATTATAGTCCACAGATGGCAGTATACCGTGAAAGGGCGCATGTTACATATATAAATGTTGTTTTTTGGCATGTTCTCTGTTCCTCTCCTACAGGTTTGGGCGCCTCGAAATGCCAGGGATGTCCGGGTAAAACCGTGAGTTTTATCTTGTTGTTACACACACACACCCCCGAGGTTAGGATACACCTTAGTGTGTGTATACTGCCCAAGTGATTTCCTTTTTGGTCCTGATGAAAGCTCAGCCTAATTGGCAAGCATGAGCAGAAACATGTCGACCTATTGCACATAGAGGACATAGTTGGCTCAGTTTAATAGCCAATCTGTGTCCGCCTCACTTGTTTTTAATGATTGCTTACTGTTCCTTTATTAAAATAAATTTTTGGAATTAGTTTGCTCTCTTTTAACACACTATTCACAACCTCACTTCACACAAAAAAAAAACAGCTCCACTTTAATAACAGGTGTCGCAGCACACCGGGAAGACATTCGGTCTTTCCGGTGGGAACCCGATGATGAAGCATGTCACCAACCAGGTTGGTGAGTGAGGGTTCTTTTTAAAAACTAATACGGTTTTTCACCATTATCACATACTGCTCTTATTTTTGGTTTTGGGTTGCAAACACTAGTCCTCTTCCTCTGTGTTTTTGCGCCTATAGTCACTCCTTGATTGTTGAAAGATAAAAGACAATGGCCAGAACACTGATTCTATAAAGTCTGTGTTATAGGAATCCCAATAGGAATTGAAATACTTTAATTTACATCTTGAATAAAAAACAGAACATGGAGAGTGGACAATATTCAAGAAAAAAGAAAAAGGATTCAAAGAACACAGGCATAGTAGTGCATTAGTGGTTCGACAATTCCATTTGGGTCAGTTGCCTTCCCTTCTTGTAATTTCACTGTGCTACTGTGTTCTCACTCTTTGCCCCCGTATAGTTCAGTGTAACACTATACAATCACAACTCTAAATCAGTCTCTTGGGCCAAGACTGTGACCTTATTTCTCACCATTGGCACTTACCAGCATGTGCGCACTACATCCTTCCACTTATCGTAAATTGTAATGCTGATCATTCGCGATATAAATACCCTTTTCTTCTGTTTCTCTCCCCTTTCTTCCTTTTGCATCTTGTATCTTGTTTTTTTCAGCAGGCATCCTTCTCCAGCCATATTTTTCTTGTCCTGATGATGATCCCATTATTTCCTTAGGGATCAAAACGTCATCAACTTTAGCACCCTGCCACTGATGTTTTCAATGTATTACTGTACACATGTGCAATGGTGCTGTCCATAGGCATGTCGCCTAAACTGTTGATTGTATTTTGGCTGCGCACTACTATGCCTGAATTCTTTGAATCCTTTATCTTTTTTCTTGAATACTGTCCCATTATTTATGTTCTTTTTTACTCATGATGTAAATAAATGTATTTAAATTCATATTGGGATTCCTATAACACCATCTTTTTTTTATAACTGTGCTGACCATTGTCTTTTATCTATTTTGTATGCTGTACCAGTGGCAAGTGAAGTCCCTCAAAACTTTTAAGAGAGACACAGACATGTACTGCCCTGAAGCAATGTAAGATGGGTCAACAGCCACAAGTGTGATTCTCTTCTCCTTCTTTTCACCATAACTCCCATTACAAGTAAATGTAGGCTGGAGGAGCCTCATTTCTCTGCCCACGGCTTTTATTTGGTGGAGAGGAGTGGGTTTGGATGGGGGCTCATGTGATGTGATATATTTCTTCTGATCAATGATGAGATTGCCGTGGGATGTAGGATTTTCTTTAGTGAGTGACAATATTGAATTTGGAAGGCCATAGGGAATAGCATTGCCACCACCCAGAAACAACAAAATTCAAGGACTTCAACTACAGTTATTTATGTTCTTAAATGGAGGTAGCCACATCCAGGCTCCTTTTATTTTCTTGGTGATGTGTTGCATGAGGGTGAGTTTGGTGTCCAGGGTACAACCCAGTAACTTAGAATTGGGTGAAAGTTGGGATTTAAATCCATCCAACTTATGTACTTAAGCCAGATTTAGACTAGTTGCTCCTTATTGTTCTTGGCGAATAGTAGGAATTCAGTTTTGATGAAGTTAAGCTTAATGTGGATAAGCATGGGCGTATTTTGCGGATTCGCAATCCGCGAATTTGCATATTTGCGTATTTGCGGATTGCGAAAATCCGCAAATTCCGCGAATTCTCGCGGATTTGCGGATTTTTGGGGGGGGGGGTGTGTTCGCACGGGTTTCTGCAAGTTCGCGAGGGTTTTGTACAATTTCGCAAATTGCGAACTTACTTGTCGGGTCGCCAGTTTTGCGAACTTGTTGTTTCTACGTACCCAGCCTGTTTGCAAGGCTTTCTTCATCACTGCCACCCTCTGTTACCACTGGCACTCTCTTTGGTCACCCATGCCACCCTCTGGCTCACCCATGTTACCCTCTGTGTCATCACAGCACCCTCTGGTTCACCAGTGTACATTATTGGGGCAAAGCAAAGCACTGCCATCCTGTCAACACTGGCACTCTGGATCACCCATGTCACCCTCTGGCTGGCACACCCATGCCACCCTCGGTGTCATCACAGCACCCTCTGATTGACCAGTGAGTGTACATTATTGAGGCAAAGCAAAGCACACCTGCTAAGTGCTTTAAGTTTTGCAAACAACAACACCTGCCCTGCCCCAACTGACATTAATGAAGGCTGGCACCTGCTTGTCTGCTCCCTTTCCTTTTTGTTGCAATGTAAAACATTTTTAACAGGATGCAATGGCATACTTGTAACTATTCTGTGACTGTCAGAGCAGGGTCACACAATAGTTGCAAGTAGGCAACCGGATTCTGGAGGGCCCCTTCAGGAAGCACTGCAGGGTAATGGTTACAAATGATGAGCTCGAACTTTTGCACCTGCTCGTTGGTTTTGCTTTTGCAAAACTCGTTTTTGGGTAATTTCGCCCTATTCGTGAGGCGCGGCGTCGTGCGAACTCGACCGTGGAAGACGCGAACTCGTGCGAGTTACCCCAAGGTTGAGTATGGGCGCCGCCATTTTGTTTGCGTGACGTATTTCCGTTTCCGCCCGCTATTTGTAATCTCGCGCGATGAGCCCCTTGCGAATACAAGTTCGCACGAGTTCGCGAGAGAAATCGCGTGCGAACTTACTTACACGCACGTGTTCGGGCGGCCATCTTGTTTTTCATTCATTCCTATGTGTCTGGGCACGGTGTTTCTATCCTCTGTATATCTCTGTCATCCTTTGCTTGTTTTATTTTTTTTTTGATCTATTAAACTTTTTTTCTATCCCTCTTGTTTTCTAGGTCTATATTTTTGTGTTTTAGTCTACTTTTGTTTACTTTTCAACTACTATTCCTTCTTTTCTACTCTTATTCTTTTTCATTTTATCTCCTTACCTGCCCAGAACATGGTGAAGACAGCAGTCAAGCTGCCCAAGACGGCCGCCGCAGCCCGTGCCCGGCTCCCGTGTGGCCGCTTGAGGGCGGAAATGGTGGTGCCCCGGGAGATCTTCAGCCCTGAGGAGGTGGGCGCACTTGTTTTTTATGTGCAGCGCCGTCTCCCCAGGACCATCGCGGCAGGCGGCAGGATCGCTGCTGGTTACACCAACAGCCAGGAGCGACGGAAGCGGTGGGGGCAGGTGTGCCGGGCCCTTTTTAAGATCACGGGGGTCCAGCGCACCTACAATCAAGTCACCCACCGCTGGACCGATATCCTGGACCGAGAGCGTGACCTGCTAGACATGCTGGGAGTGGAGGTCCCCGGGCTTGGTGAGTAGTAGTAGCAATTTTTTCATCACTCACTACTCTGTTTTTTCTCCTGCTCTGTGTGACTGTGTTATATTGCAAATGTTTGCTTTAATTTTTTTACAAAGAGCAATAATGCTGCTGATTACATTGATAAGAGAGGTAAATTAATATTTCAAAATCTTCTGTGCATTTCAGGTGCACTGTTCTCCTTCTCTGTGGCGGTGCCACTGCTTATTTGTTTTCTATTTTGTGTTCATTTAATTGGGCTGAGTAATGTATGAGTGTATTTTACAGAACTGCGTAATGGTAGACACAAAGGGGCAGATTTACAAGCCCCTTGTTCCACGTTTACGCTGCCTTACCTGACGCACAGCGACGTAAACGTGGCGCCTCCCTGCGAGTCATGTACAACGTGATCCATCTAAGGAGATGCGCCACGTGAAGGCCTGGGCCTGCGCCACAATGGGTGCGTTCCCACGCAAGGGGGGGGGGGTGGCGGTCAGGCAGCTGTGCGCCTCGCAAAAGTGCCTGCGTGAAATCTACAAGATTTAACGCAGGCACTTCCGCGACACTGCTATGTCAATTCTTTATGCCTGCTTGCTTGAAGCAGGCGTAAGGACTGATGCGGTATGTTGAGTATTGGGCAGCCCTGAGCATTGCTATAGTTGCATCGCGCCCGCGACGCGACTCTAGAGATGCGCCCCTCTTTCGTCACGAGATGCGTCACGCATCTGCCTACCCTTGCGCCAGGGTTTGCCGCATTGTAATAGCGGCGCATCTGCCATGACGCAAGGTTAGTTTTGCGTTACGCATTTGTTCTGGTGCACATCTGGAGGTGTCCAGCTCAGAACTCGTAAGTATGCCCCTAAGTGTCAGATTAGCAATTACCTGCGCATCCCTGCAAAGTGTGCGGCACGCCAGCACCACCCATGGTGCGCCGTATTTACAATGCTGCACACCATGGTCCCAAAACGTCACCGAAGCGTTACGCATCGGTGCCGTAAAGGCGGATCATTGATGGAGTTGCGTTGCAACGATGGCGCAGCTCCAGCAATGCTGCGTCAAGCCGTAAGTCTGCTTCATGCAGGCGCAGGGTTTCAGTGACGCATCATTGTCCTAAATGACTGATTGAAATTTGATATATTCCCCATAGCCACTTTTAGCATGCGTTCCTGCGCAGGAACGCCCTCCCTTGCGCTGGAACGCTCCCTAATGGCACAGGGCTTTAGAATGGGATGCATCTCCCATATGCGTCACGTTGTTAATATACGCCACACCATGGCGCCTCTCTTGTTGTGGCGCTGCGTCACAAAAGTGACGCAAGAACGGAGCAAAAGAGCTGCAAGGGGCTTGTAAATCTGCCCCTAGAGTAGAGGCTCAGGTGCAGTCCTTCCTTTGTAGCCCTCTTTTTGACTGAAATAGTTGGTTCTTGTTCTTTCTAAATGTTTGATTTGGTTGACAAGGACATCGACAAGCAGCAATCATCAATGTTTTCTGTTCTTTCTTTCATGTTGTACGTCAGGTCCGCCCAGGGGCAAGCGGACCGAAAAATCGGATGCAGTGGCTCCAAAGGAGGAGGATGCAGGCCAGGGCGGCGAGTGCTCCTTTGCTGGCCCCAGTAAGTTTTCATTTAAATATAGAGGACCTATTGTTGTCCAAGCGTTCCTAATTTAATTGTTTCGAAATAGTGTTTAGATAGGAGCAAAATCAATAATCCTACTGTTGCAGGGACAATTCTCAACAAACCGAACTATGGACACCAAAGACCAGAGTAATAATATTTCAGAGTGGCGTGTTAGGCACACTGTATAAATAAACCTGGTAGTGTCAGCGGCACGGACTCCTCCTTGCAAAAATTGCAAAACTTTTCGCTCAGTCACTCTAGTCTGGAGGACTTAAAACCACAGAGTCTATTCAAGTTTAAAAGCTTTATTAAAAGTTTAAGTAAACACATATATTAAAATAAAGTTAGTTGGAAATGGAAAAGTGCTTGGTGCTGAGTTGATGAGTAATGGAACACATTTCTTGTGGTCGAGCCGAGCTTTCACCTGGTTTGAAGTTGATGTTGCTCTTGTCCTTAGAAGTCCAGTTTCTGTCTGTTCAGAGAAAAATGGAGTGTGTTAAAATTAAGCAAGCATTCAACAATTGTGACAAAAAAATGAAGCAAGACAACAGCTTTCCCTGGAAGGAGGGACATTTTTACTTTAGACTAGAGTAGACAGTCAATTAATTTTTCTGTTGTTTTCACATTTTTTCATTCATAGACCAAATACTAGTGGAGTGGTGTAATCTAACATTCTTAAATCAACTTTGTAGGTGGAACATCTGGTGGCGGGGCCAGCTCGGATGTGGTGGTGATCATTGACTCGGAGTCCGAGGATCAATCTGGGGAGGAGGCGGCGCTAGAGGAGTCGGACCAAGAAGTACAGACTGTGAGGAAGGAGACAGTGGCGGTGGCGAGTACAGGTAAGCTGGATCATGGTACTATCTGACTCTTAGATAGGATATGATGTGTATCCAGTGGTGGCCCAGTGACAAATTACAATATGGTAATTACAGCAGGCTGGGACCGACAGACAGATAGAGGCAGAGACAGAGAGAGAGAAAGACAGAAGGAGAGAGAGAGAGGGAGGGAGCCAGAGGGAGGGTGAGGGAGGGAGACAGAGAGAGAGAGACAGCGAGGTAGAGGGAGACACAGGGAGACATAAAGAGGGAGACAGAGAGAGAGAGAGAGAGGGAAACAGACATATCGCCTGGGCTTCTGCCAGATCTCTTTCATATGAAAGAGCATCAAACCAAGGATACAAGTGAGTTGTGGGAAGGGAAATGGTGATTCAAGCGCCCCCCCTTGCCCCTCCCTGCGGACGCCCATGATACTGGCCTGAATAGTTTTGTACTGCGCTGGCTAGTTGCTAGTTGTACTGTGACACAACTTCCTGCTGAATTATTTTGTGTTAATCATATTCTTAAAGAGCATTGGTTACATATTATGTCTTTCTTTCTTCATATAGTTGGCAATACTAAAACCTCAAAACCGACGAGGAGTATGCTGGCTGTACTGGCCCGGCAACGGAGGCTGGAAGCAACTGTTGCCCAATATCGGCGGCTGGTGGAATTGGAGGGGGACGACACACAGTCCAGTGCATCAACATCTGCATCCTCCTCCGTGACCCCACGTTCTGCCGGTAAGCGCAGTGCTCCAGCGAACCGGAGCCGTGCTGGAAGACGCCACCGCCGAGCAGCAAAAGCTGCACCTCGCAGTACTGTTAAGGCTCGCTTGCGCCGTGCACTCCGCAGAGTGTCCGACCTAGAGGCGGAGGTCCAGAAATGGAACGAGTATCAGAATGTGGTGGAGGGCCTCCGCCTAGATCACGCCACCCTCCAGGAGAAGTATGATGCCCTGGCCCTAAGGCATGATGCCCTGGAGGCCAAAATTAACAGCTTGCATCCCTAGAGTGTCCCTTGCCCCTTTTTTAGAGACTTTTGGGGGGTGGGAATCGGGAGTTGGGTTTTTTGGGGACTTTTGAAGGACTATTTATTTGTTGGGGTTAGGGAGGGTCTTGCGGGAGATTATTTTGTTAGGGATATAAATATACTTTTTCAAACTTTATCTGAGCATACCTGGTTTTTTACTACTTTTGAGCTTGGTGGGTGGTGGTTTTGCAGTAAGTTCATTTAACTGAACACTGTCATCGTGTTGGTTCACGTGCAATAGGCCAAATGTTTTCCAAAGTAAATGCCTGTCACAGAGTTTGTTAATTCAAGAGCCCTAGGACTTTACTACTAGTACCACTGTCACTCTCTCGCCTCTCCGAACACTCCATTATACTACCTCTCATCCAAACGCTTATCTTACCTGTAATTTGTGTTTGAGGGCTGGCTCCACCTGGAATTCACAGAGTCCTAAAGCGTTCTGCAGCAGGGCCACAACTGGAGTTTCCCGGCGTGGATTTTCTGCAAAACAAAAGCAATCAACATTAGAAATATGGCAGCGGTGCTCACACACCACAAAAACCTAGAAGCCCCACAGACAGCACCCCTAAGACAGGCAAGCGAGCAATAATAACGCCTAAACGTTCACGTGCAATAGGCCAAATGTTTTCCAAAGTAAATGCCTGTCACAGAGTTTGTTAATTCAAGAGCCCTAGGACTTTATTACCAGTACCACTGTCACTCTCTCGCCTCTCAGAACACTCCATTATACTACCTCCCATCCAAACGCTTATCTTACCTGTAATTTGTGTTTGAGGGCTGGCTCCACCTGGAATTCACAGTGTCCTAAGGCGTTAGGGGACTTGTCAACGTAAGTTTCTTCATTGTGCAGAATCCAGGCATCAGCATTATGGGTAATGGATAGGGTGAGTCTGGAGGAGGAGGACTCAGGATAGACGACCAGGACTGAGTTCTTGTCAACTAACTGTTGTGAACCTGAGGAATGCTGCGGCATCAAAATCAAGACAGTTCTGTTGATGGGCTTGTTGTTTTATTGGTTGATTACAGTTTTGTTGGGAATGTGATGAAGCACTTGCTAAAGAAAGACAGACACACAGGAATAAAAGTGAATAAGGAGGACTAAATTTACAATTAATGAATGATTGACTAATTTTCAGAACTCGCTGTCAGGGAAGCAGAACTCGTCCTCATACTCTGCTAAATCATCAGTCGGGGTTACTTCTAGTAACTGAGGAAAACTTTCCTCAGGTAGGTCGGTGTCCTCTTCTTCCTGCGTGGATTCTCGTACTCTGTAATCTGGTGGTATGAAGTGCTGGTTCATCTTTATCAAGGTGAGCCGCTCCACATTTGCGGGCAAGAGGCGGGACCTTTTGGAAGTCACAATGCCACCAGCAGAACTAAAAACACATTCTGAAGACACGCTTGCGAGTGGGCAAGACAAGTAATTGATAGCCAGGTTGGTGAGCTCTCGCCATATTTTTCTTTTCCCATGCCAATACGCCAATGGGTCCTCAGTAATATTGACCTCTGTTGAGTCATCCAGATAGGCCTGCACCATTGAAAGAATGTCCTCCCGGATTCCTGTACTTTGCACTTCTGTGTCCTTTCTAGGACAAGGAAACCCTAGCTGAGTTAGCCAACCCGCTTCAGACATATCGCCTGGGCCTGGTTCAGATGATACGGTTGCTGGTGTGGTTAACGGCTCAGAGGAAAAGACACTCACTTCTGCCACAGGCACAGATGCAGAAGTGCTTTTTGGGGACGCCTGATGGTCTGCTGATTCACTAGTAGTACTGTCTTCTCGTACAGTTTCCTTCCGCTCTCTTTCAAAACGAATGGCTGACTGAGCTAGCCAACCTTTGTACTCTGTAACATCCGATGTTTCAAAAGGAATTATTACTTTGCCAAACAATGGCTTTTTGTAACGTGGATCCAGAATAGTAGCACAAATGTAGTGCTGTTGTTTCTTGATTTTTACAAGCCGTTCATTGCTAACTAGGCGTTGTAATAATCTCTGCGCCAACTCATGTGCTTCGTTCTTTCCAACGTCCTTTAATTGTGAAGACACCACCTTGACTTGGTGCTCGAGCTTCAGCAACAATGGGATAGCTTTGCTCAAAGAACAGTCCTCCCTGCTGACGTCACGCGTGAAGACCTCAAAAGGATGAAGCATGTCTGTCAGGCTTTTAACTAGCTGCCATTGCTCCACCGCTAGCATCATTTCTGTTGTATCACCACCCAGGTTGTAGAAATACTCATTGACTACTGGAAACAGCTCATGCAGACGCTCAAGCATGTAGAAGGTTGAGTTCCAACGTGTTGCCACCTCCTGGATAAGTGCTTTCACTGGCATTCTACGTTCATTTTGCTTGAGCCTCAGCTCCTTCCGGGCCTTAAAAGAATGGTTGAAATGTGTGCATATTCTTCTGCAGATGGTCAGTGTTTTGTCGACTGCAAGTTCTTTTTTCAAAAAATTTTGCACAACAAGGTTGATACAGTGCGCCAAACACGGCACTCTGAAATAGAAACCGTCCTCCATGGCCTTAACTACATTGCTGCCATTATCAGTAGAAACATAACCAACCTTGCATTTTCTTGGGGGCAGCCATTGCGAGACCTTTTTGTTAAAGTCAGCCAAAATGTTGACTGCAGTATGACTTTTCTCCATGCCAAACATGGCTAATGTTGCATGTTTACGAGCACCCTTAAAAATCTCGACCAAGTCACCACCTGCATTTATCTGTTTTATGACTCCTGAAAAAGAGACCCAGTGTGCAGTGATGCACATGTAATCAAGGGCTTGGCAACTGGTCCACATGTCTGTTGTCAGGTGTATAGTGTGAACAGCACTCTTCTGCAAAGCTGCCCCCACCAACTCAAGCACCTCTTTATGTAGTGCTGGAACAGCAACCCTGGCAAAATAGAACCGGCTAGGAACCTTCCATTTAGGGGCCAGTGTTGCCACGAGTTCAAGGAAACCCACACCTTCGACAAACGAAAAAGGGAGAAGGTCCACCGCTAGCATTTTAGCCAGCTTAGTGTTATACAGGCGTACAGTTGGGTGGTTGCGCTGAAATTGCACATCTGAGGAGAACATGGCTGAAATGGTGCGCTGGACAAATTTACGGGATGATGCTGATGCCTTCTTCGACCCACTTCTGATCATTGTTGACATTTTCCGCATTGGTGTGTCTCCCAGACTCTCAGTGTGCCTCCTATGTGTTCCGGAGGGTGTGGTGCTGCCAGGGATACTGGGTGCAACCGGACACATGTCTGACGCTTCTTCTACCTCCCCGTCATCTTCAGATGAAACACCTAGTATGGGTATATTTTGGCCACTTGCCCTTTGGGATCGCTTTCCCTTGACGTTTGCTAGGTGCGGAAACCATTCGACAGCGTGCTTTCTTTCAAGATGACCTATCTGGCCTCCGGTTCCATAGTTGGTACCAGCCTTACCACGGCTAACGCTACAAATGCAACAAACGGCTATGTTATCATACTTTTCATGGACACTAAAAAAGTTCCAAACTGGGGACTGGAAAGTTCTGGTTTTGCCGCACGAGGTGATACTGCTGCCAATGCCAGATGAAGCAGTGGTGGATGAGCCTTGCAGATATCTACTGGGTTGTGCAATTATTGCAGCAACCTTACATGAGGGAGTCGAGCTGGATGGAGTCCCCCTCTGGGGAGAAAATATGGGAGCTGTAGGTTTTGTTGAACTTGTTGTACTACTTGACTGCGTTGGTGGTGCTACCAGTGCCACGTCGCCAGGGTCACGCTCAGCATGACGTCGGGATAGGGTATAAATGTCTGTCTGCTGCATGGCCGGTGTGGCTGGAATGACGTGTGTGATGACTAGGTCATTGCTGTCATCCTGTTCATCAACATTAGAATGAACCACTTCATCAAGTCCGACGTTCGGATCCATAAGTATGAGCTTTCCGGGGCCCTTCCTTTTAACATTTGATACCTTTCGCAGCTCATGGTGTGCCTCCCTCTCAGACGTCGGAGATGGTTGCCAATCTAGATCCAGATCATCATCTGATGGAGCGGGGCTTGAAGAGGAACTTCTACACACCCTCCTTGATCTTTTCCTTGCTGGGGAGCTGGGAGAAAATGAATCATCAGGAGGAGTGGCTTCGTCTTCCTGACATGATACCCCGGCTCCAAAGTCAATTTCCTCCTGTGCCCCTACTTCTGGAAGAACAACCATTGTGGGCACTTGCACCGCTCCATGCGCCGCTACATGGGCATCTTCACTGACCTCTACTTGCAAGTCTCCATGGACCTCTCCTTCTCGGTCTTCTCCTTCTCGGCCTTCTCCTTCTCGGCCTTCTCCTTCTCGGCCTTCTCCTTCTCCTTCTCGGCCTTCTCCTTCTCGGCCTTCTCCTTCTCGGCCAGCTCCTTCTTGGCCAGCTCCTTCACAGCCAGCTCCTTCACAGCCAGCTCCTTCACAGCCAGCTCCTTCTCGGACAGCTCCTTCTCGGACAGCTCCTTGCGCATGTACTTTTGCTTGTACTAGTAGCCCATGCAGTTGTTGTTGCGGCTTTGGTTGTTGAATAGTACTTGTGAGATGAGTTACAACCTGTGTTGATGGTGTGCTGCTACTTTCTTGCGATGAACCAACATCACTGGTCGTTGGTGATTCAACAAGTAAACAGGCTACATGTGCAGCACTCATGGTGGGCCTTTGTTTTTTTTTTTGTTTTTCCCCAAAAAATGTATTGGTTGAGCCACCAGTCTCCTTGGTAAGTGGTGCCACTTGCTTCTTCTTCTCCTTAGTAGAGACATCTTTCTTGCAAGAGGACCTACGGGCACCTCTTTTTGGAGCCATCTTCTTCAGATGTCGGAACAACAGGCCGCAGCAGGACTTCTTCCTGGCACTGATGCTCAACGATGATGCAGAGTTTTGTGCACCTAAAAGCAAACGAAGACAGAGGAACATCAGTAAATATATGTTGGTTATGTAGCGCTTCAATAAACAGTTTGCAAGTAGGCATTTATGAATACACACGTGCACAGTGCACACCACACAATATGGAAATGTCAAAATTAGGATTTGCTAAATTTTTGGGAAACAGGAATTTAACATTGATCCAAGAGAGCACACACAGAGAGGGTTGTACTTTCATGTACCCCTGACTCCGCCTGGGCACAATGGGTGAAAGCAAGGCACAATGGGTGCAGGCCTATGTCTCAAAGCTCACTGCCTGCCTTCAAAATGGGCGCTTGACCCCCATCCACATGGCCAGGACCATGCCTCAAAATGGCCACCACCAACATAGCCAGCCCCCAACCCCTACTTCAAAAAGTCAAAAAAACACAACACAAATCAAATCACCACAATCCAATGCCATCCATCAAGTTTCAGAAGGCTTATGCTGCCTGCTAGTGGTTTTCCGGTGCAAAATTGCAATTTTTACAATTTCGCGAGTGCGAGATTGTTGCTTCACGGCGCAAACGTGGCGAAAAACCAGCAAAATCCGCGAACAGACAGATTCTGGGCCCCCTGGGCATAATGGATGACATCAGAGCACACTGGGTGCAGGCCTATGGCACAAAGCACACAAACTGGCTTAAAAATGTCCCCTAGACCCCCACCCACACGGGACCAGGCAATAAAATGGCCCCCACCCACATAGCAAGCCCCCAACACCACCTCAAAAAGTCGTAAAACACACAAAAATCACCACAATCCAATGCCATCCATGCCCTGGCCAGAATCATGTTAAAAAAAAATTCAACAAAACAGTTGTATCATGCATGCACCCATAACTAAGCCTGGTGGTTTTCAATTCATGTGCAGAATTGTAATTTTTACAATTTCGCGAGTGCGAGATTGTTGCTGCGCGGGACACGAGCAGTGCGAACACAAGCAAAAACATCCTCAGCTCGCGAACTTGCAGATTTTCCCCCCAAAAAAAAGTCGAAAAAAAAGCAACACACACAAAAATCACCACAAACAAACAACATCAACTTACTTCTTTGTCAAATCAAATTTCGAATCCAAAAGTAATCCAAAAGGCCTCAAATCCAAATATCCAGCAGCAACCACAAAAAGTAATCCTTCCCAGTCAAGATCGAAATCAAAGTGGACAGGAAATGGAATAAGCAATGGGAGGAGCTTGCTGGACAGGAACAGGAAGTTGGAGACTGGGGCACTTCCTTCACCCACCCCTATGGGAGGAGCTTGCTGGACAGGAACAGGAAGTTGGAGACTGGGCCACTTCCTTTACCCCTCCCCTTGTAATTTTTGTACTTTCGCGAGTGCGAGATTGTTGCTGCCCGCGCCGCGGACCGCGAGCAGTGCGAACACAAGCAAAAAATCCGCTTCGCGCGGATTTGCGTATTCTCGCCACATCCGCGAGAGTTCGCGGATTGCGGATTCTCCGAAAATACGAAAAATCCGCGAGCGTAACGGATTTTACGCCCATGCTTAAATGTGGGTGCTGGACATCCAGGTCGGGACGAATTGGAGACAGTGTTTTAGGCATAGTAAGTCTAGAGTGGACTTATAATTAGAGTTTTGTGCTGTCAAAGTAATGGTCATTTTGATGCTGGTACAAATGAGAAGAGTCCATGGAGAGTTTGAAAATTACCAGAGCCCTTGGGGGCAGTGAATTCTATTCAAGACTGCAAGGATGTGGATGAACGTTGGATGACCAACTGTCGTGCAGGCCTCAGCCAGGCCCGCTAGTGCAAGGGGTTCGCCCTTCTGCGCACAAAGTCCTCAGACCCAAAGGAAAAAGTTGGCACGGAAACTGGAATTGCAAAACAAAGAATTTATTACACTTCATGAAGTGGTGCTAAAGTTCAGACAGTACCCTTCGGCACTATGAGAAGTAGCACAAAGGGCTACCGGACACATGGTTTATTTATACCCACACAGGGGCTAAAAAGAAGGCGGTACAAGGCACAAGAGCACATTTTATGACCATTGATGGTAATATCGAGAAGCACAATCGATCAGTGGGAGGAGTTAACAGTATTGGGGTCTCGGCTAACACATTCCAATCTAGGGCTAACCATTAGCAGATGTGGACCCTAACGGTCAGCAGCAAAACACAGAGATGCTATTATTAGCCAGTTGCCGGGCAGATTCAAAGGCCATGAGCAGAAAGGTAGGACAACGCACATGGTCGGCACGAGGCAGCATGTGGCAGACAAAATGGCTGCCACGAATCCAAAATGGATGCCGCTAAACGTCAAGATAACAGTTAGAACTCGGATGTCTTTTGCTAACGCTCAACTTAATTGCTGTCAAACTACAACAGACGACCCTTTTAACGTTAGCTAAAGACATATGCTCTTTTCGGGTAATCTGTGCATTCATCTCGTATATCTATGCACATTATATTTGTCACCTCCTTATCCAACGATTGTTGCGCTTTTACGGCATTTCGTTTGGATGGTATACAGACATTTATGCACACAGAACATAGCATTGGGCCACAATGTATACATATACAACAGGTGAAAATTAATGCAGCTGCAATACACAGGATAGTCAGCAGTTTCCAACCCCAAGCAAAAATCAGAGCCCAAAACCATCCAGCAAATGTCCAGGTACCGTTTTTCTCATGAATATAAGACTCTATCTTATGCAGTTTTAGAATTGCTTCATATACAGAAGGCGAATTGTAAAGGGATGAAAACACAACAACTACTTCCGATGACTTTACATGCTCCTCCTCTATCTGCTAACATAACATCTAGAACCATGCGGTTCTGAAGAGTTACAATTCTAGCACCTTGTAGTTCCTCTGTAATATTACCAAACGCTACAGCTGTTTCATTGGTGACAGCTTCCACAACTCTAGTTAACCGCCGTATTTTCCTGCTGTTCAATGCAGCACCTACAAACGAAAACAAGCCTAGATTGAAGTCAACATATTGCTGTAGACTAGTGTCTGTCTGATCAACATCATCAACTCGGATTGTTCGCTTATAACGATTCATGGAAACATTTCGAAACAGTTTAAAATCTCGGTGATAGGAAGCAGGTGCAAGAAAAACAGGGGATAATAGAAAAGATACATAGCAAATTCCAGACCACCCTATTGGTAATCTATGATATCCATGACTTCCACATACTAGATATGTGTTATGTGAAGCCAGAAAAGTACTATCATTTATTCCATCCATATTTAATACAATAACACATTCACTATCTCCCACTGGAATTCGTCCAGTGCTTTTCACGCACAGATTCGCTTTAGTCCGTGTTACAGTAATTACGGATTCATTGCTCGTAGTAGAATCTCTTGTATGGGTGAAAACATAAGGCGTAGAAGCATTGTCCGGTCGATATTCTTCCCATTCCCATATAGTTCCATTCGCTTGAGGATAACCATGTTCATCTTGATAACACTCTTTATTCAAACGGAAGAGAAGTCCACCTACTGCAGGTTTTTCTGTTCAAAAAGAGAAGAGTGTACCAGGCTCGACAAGAACCATTGTGCGAAAAAGGAAGTGGAATAAACGGCGTTCCACCTTTCTTCTGATGAGCTGGAAGCATACCACAAATCCAGCAGTTTGTGGTATTGGTGGAATCGTGAGTATGGTGGAGCAGCTGAACAACAGTGTTATTCAAATAAGATTCTCGATGCTTATGCTCATGATAGGGAAGAGAAAAATGCTGATGCTCTTCCGGAATCGGAGTAGTAGGAACCACAAAGAATTTCCGGGCAGGACTCACCCTCTGAACACACCAGGTGATCACTGCTATAACAGTTAAAACAACAAAAACACCTAATACTCCTAAGATCTTCTTCTTAGTAGCATTCATAGTCACAAAGCTAAATCTTCAAAACTAAAAATAGAAAAAACAAAAATAGTCCATGAGCTCTTTACTCTGGGCAGACGTTGGTTTCTTCGCCACAGACCAAGACAGGTGTCACTACACTACGCAGGGCTGATCCCCCTCCCTTGTCATATCGGCTCTCCGTTTCCACTACCCAGAGCGGTTGCTCAACCAGTCTCGCAACAAAAAAAACTCAAGTTACTTTTCTCGATCTCACATCATAGCGTGCTTTTCCAGTAGTCGTCTGGTCCGGGAAGAACTCCGCAGATCCGTCAGGTGATACAGCAGGGCCTTTCTCTGTAGTCAAGATCTCTCGATGATCGGTCAGCACAGCAGGTTCCACTAAGGTTGGCAGGACCTTCCGGCAGTGGGTACTATGGACCCAATTCTTCTTGTTGGTTACTCTGACCGCAGTTCTCGTGGCGAGGAGTACTTGCTCTGGTCCACGCCACCTCGGTTCCAAGCTGCTTGACCTCTCGAAGACCTTCAGCATGACAAAGTCTCCGGGACGGAGTTCATGGCCTTCACCTTGGAATTTATCAGGGAGCGCTTCTCGAACCTGTTGATGAATAGAAACCAAGCTGTCAGTTAATTGTGCCAAATAGTCATTCATTAAAACACAAGGTACGTCATACACCGAACTTAGTTTTGGAACTCCTCAAATATTCATAGGCCGCCCGAATACCACCTCGTACGGGGTAAGACCCGTCCTAGAATGTGGTACTGATCTAATGGACAACAACGCCAATGGCAGCGCATCTGGCCAAGTCAGATTCGTGGAGGCTTGAATTTTCGCAAGTTTGAGCTTGAGAGTACAATTATACCTCTCCACCAATCCTGCAGATTGTGGATGGAACACAGCATGAAACTTCTGCTTAATACCTAATCCTTGCAGGACATACTTGATAACTTCCCCGACAAAATGAGGTCCGTTATCATTCCATAAAAGTCTGCAGACACCAAACCTCGGGAAGAATTCCTTCAGTAGCACCTTAACAGTAGTAATAGCCGTATTATCTTTCGTAGGGTATGCCTCATTCCATTTACTGAAGGCACAAACCACCACTAGGACATACTTCAAATTATTACACCGCTCAAGCTGAATGTAGTCCATTTGCAGGACTTCAAAAGATGCGGTTGGTGTGACAAACCCTCCAGACGGACCTCGTGTCCCCTTTCCAGGATTATATTGCAAACAAATCAAGCAGGACTGTACTATTCTCTTAGCTGTGTTGGCAATCTCTGGATGCTCCCAAACCTGGGTAAGCATTTTCGTTATTGCAAGAGCTCCAACATGTGCTACCCCATGCGCCATCTGAACCATAGGTTGCACGAAAGCTATAGGCAGGTTACATCGATCCATCTGCTTATTTCTCCAACAACCCTCATCATTTAACTCTCCTTCTTTGAACCACTGTTCACGCTCTTTGTCAGAAGCTATCTTCTGTATCTCTCACACTTCCTGCCTAGCATCGTGCCATCTTTCAGCTTGTGACTTCACTACATACATAGAAGTGGTATTCCTCTGCATGGCAGTCTCACGTGCTATATGATCTACAAAAGCATTTCCCTGTCCAATTTTGTCTGTGACTTTCTTATGTGCACTGCACTTCACTATGGCAATTTTCTTCGGCAGCGTCAATGCAGTCAAGACATTGTGCACTAAATCTCCATGCATTATCTGTATTCCATGGGATGTAAGAAAGCCTCTTTCCTTCCAGAGTAGGCCAAAATCATGCGCTACTCCAAAAGCATAGTGGCTATCTGTGTAAATGTTTATGCACAAACCAGCACTGAGCTCACATGCTCGCGTCAACGCTATCAATTCAGCTGCTTGAGCCGATTTCTGTGGTATGCGAGCTGTCTCCACTACTGTCTCAAGCGTGGTAATTGCATACGTGGCTGAGGTCGTACCATCTGGCAATTTCAAACAAGACCCATCAACCCACAATTCACCATCTACATCTGGAAGGGGCGTATCCTGTAAATCAATGCGACCCTTTGTCTGTTCTTCAGTCAGAAAAATACAATCGTGCGTTTCTTGTGACTGAGACTGAGTCACCAGATATGGCAACAATGTGGCTGGGTTCAAAGTTGCACATCTCTTCAATGTAATGTGGGGGGCTAGCAATGTCAGTTCATATCCTGTAAGATGAGCGCTAGTCAAGTGCTGCGTCTTTGTCTGATTCAAAAGGGCATCGACAGCATGCGGCACGAGCACTAACAATATATGTGACAAAACTATCCCTTCACTCTGTCAAATGGACACCGCTGTTGCTGCAACTGAACGGAAGCATCCAGGTAATGCTCTAGCAACAGGGTCAAGGACTGCAGAGAAATATGCACACGGGCGTTGCTTATCGCCGTGTAACTGGAGCAACACTGACAATGCACATCCATCTTTCTCGTGCACGTAAAGTGTGAAAATCTTTGTATAGTCTGGTGTACCTAACACTGGTGCTGAACAAAGAGCTTGTCGTAACTGTCGTAAAGCACTTTCACATACATCTGTCCATGGAAGAGGTGCTGGAGTATCTTTCGTCAAAAGTGCTAACAGAGGCTTAACAATGTGTGAAAATCCTAAAATCCACTGTCTACAAAATGAAGTAAGACCTAAAAATGCACGTACTGCTTTCTGTGTGGTGGGAACTGGTGTGTCTAAAATTGCTTGTATGCGATCTGATGTCAATGCACATCCCTCCTCAGACAAAAGGTGACCTAAGTAGGTTACCTTTGGTCTACAGTATTGCAGCTTCTTTCGAGAGACTTTGTGATGATGTGTAGCAAGAAAGAAAAGCAAAGATAAGGTACATTTTTCACACTGCTCTGGAGTGTCGGCTGCCAAAAAGATGTCATCGACATATTGTATGAGAGCCACACCTTCAACCAGTACGAAAGAATCAAGTTCCCTCTTCAATGCTTGGCTGTAAATACTCGGACTTTCAGTATAGCCCTGAGGAACTCTACAAAATCGGTACGATCGATTATTCAAAGTGAAACCGAACAAATATCGGCTATCAGGATGAATAGGGATCGAAAAGAAAGCATTCTTCAAGTCAATCACAGTGAATGTAGTGGCAGTTGGGGGAACTAAAGTAAGAAGTGTTGTAATGTCAGAAACCACAGGGTATTGCGGTATCACTATCTTATTAACTTCTCTCAAATCAATAATAAATCTGTAAACTCGTGTGTCAGTGTCTCACTTCAAAATCGGAAGAATCTGGCTATTGCAAACATTGTATGGGACTTCCTCAACAACCCCGACTCGTATCAGATCATGTACAATTTGCAAGAGTGCCTCTTTTCCCTCCTGTGAAATGCGATATTGTGGCAAACGAGGCAACACAGCTCCCTCCTTGACACTAATCTGGATCGGAGGAATGGTCATCTGACCCACATCAGTGTCTGAGGTAGCCATTAAAGATTCAGGAAGTGAGGCTAATGCAATGTCTTCCTTAACCAGGCAAATTCTGTCAAATTCAGTGTCATTGTCATTCAAAATAACTCGCACCCCTTCAGGAAAACATCCTATAGTAGCCCTAAAATATTTTAACATATCAAGGCCCAAATGTTGTCTGGCGTATTAGCGAAGAGCAAAAATGGACATGGAGCATTGAATTTATCAACATAGAACGGAAGTGGCTGAGACAATGGTCTAAGGGAAGGTGTTCCATCGAAACCTATCGAAGTAATAGTTGTGCCAGACAGGGGAGCCCTCGGAACCAATTGTTTAGACAAAGCGCTACGTGTAGCTCCTGTATTGACCAGAAAGCGATCAGTAGAGCCCAAAACATGTGCTGTAACATAGGGACCCGTCTGATCTACTGGAACTTCAACTGATTTCTTACCCCATCCTATGCAATCCTATGCATGAGCAGAATCGTACAAATCAGGCTGAACATAATCAGAGATTTGACATTGATTTCACCTATCGAATGTGTTCTGTCTCTGCTGTGGGCGTGCATTCATGTCGGATGGGGCACGATCATTCGTGTTACCTCAAGGCACCAAGAACCCTGAACCAGTTGTCCCTTGACCCCGCCCCCTAGCATCCTGCTGAAAACGTAACACTGGGCAATTACGCGCCCCTGGCCAATCTGCTTACAATACGCGAATTGATTTGAAGACACATCCAAACGACCATAGGGAGTATTGGGAGGCGGTCGTCCACCTCTATCATAGTTTCTATCAGGGCCCCTATCACAACCTCTAGAAGGCACTTGGGCCAACATAACTTTCGTTTTTAACTCTTTTGATTTCTTGTCCTCGTTCCCCTTCGCCTCCGCCTCTTGGCGCTCATAATACTGAGCCATCGTCAAAACAGAGGCCGGAGAAGACATAGTCCAAGAACTTTTGCTAGCTTTTAAGTGGCTTGCTATGCCGGGTAATAAATTCGAAACATATTTATCGACAAACAAATGTCTGCCGGTATCGTCAGTAAGGAACTGACAGCTAAAATCATGAAAAGCTTCCTCAAAACGAGTAAAGAAATCAGAAACCGATTCATCTGTTTTTTGTTTAGAGGACGCTAAAACAGTCCAATCAATCTTTTTAGGGGGGATAATTGTTTTAAGTATAGTCAAAATAGCTGCAGGAAGATCTGATATTAGCTGATGCGGTTTTTGGGCGGGCTCTCTATCCGCATCTGCGTGCTCTATCTCCTTCCATTCGGCACCAAGAACAGCGCGATCATCAATTTTACGAACGGTCCTCCACATATCTGGGGGCAAAATGAGACCGAAAAACAAATCTATATCACATAAAGTCATGACCTGAGAATTTAAAGCACCCTCAACTTCTTTGTAAAAGTTGGCTGGGTTTTTACGCGGATCAGGCAACGCATTTTTAAGCGCCATTACATCTGCTCTATTCCAGGGAGTGTATACCCAATTATAAATAAAATATCCCTTAGCATCTGCAGAATTTTTATCATCATTATCACCCGTTCCTTTAGGAGGAACATACAAAGGCGCAGCTTCCCGCATAGGTTTCATGACAACCGGTTTTATCTTATCTGTCACGAAGATAGAACGCTGCGTCTCTCCAGGCGGATTAGTCTGTGGAACGGCATCCGCAGCCTTTTTCTGCTCCTTCAGATATCGCGCCTCATTCCATATCTTAACCAGTCGTCTAATCGTATCTTCCACCTGGGAAAAAACAAAAAGACCATCACGTAACTGTTTATGATCATTTGCAACGTCAGCAGATTCCAATGTTGGGGAATATTTTCGATACATTTCTACAACTTCATCAGCAAATGCTGAAGTAAAATATATCTGTTCCCTTTCAGACCAATCCTTTATACTAGCAAAAAGATCCGAAGCAGAATCAGTGCTACGTAATGCTTTGCGAGCAGCTTGTCTAATTTGGGCCGAGCGTTCAGCTGGCAACATAGATCGGGTGTCCCGCGTTTTCTGTTGTCCCGAATCACAATCCTCATCATTCCCGGACGGAGCGGACTGGACGGCATACGGAGGTGGAGGTCGATCTAATAACAAAAATTCATCTTGTGGTTTATTAAGGACAGGATAGAGAGGCTGACGGACAGGATATTGGCCAGATATCTGTAACCTACGTTCTTTTTCCTCTCGCTCCTGTAGTTCTTTTGCTTCTTTGTTTCTTAATTCCAGCGCTTTCTCATACACAGTCGTTTGCTGTTCTTTTTCAATCAACACTTGCTCACGCTTCTCTTGCTGTCGTACTTCTTTCTCCCACATTCGCAAACTCTCAAACATATCACGCCTAGACTTTCGCTCAAACAAACAGCGCTCCACATATTCAACCTTTCGCGCATCAAACGACCCATACAATGGCCAACGCAACTCAGGATCCTTTTTTGTGTGTTTGTGCCACAATGTGCTGTACATTATGGCAGAAAGACCAAACTTCACCTACATATCTCTATTAGGAGTCCCCTCGGGGGGGGCCGGCTGCGATTCCTCAAGTCATAAACTGGTACCACCAAACAAGCTGCACATCTTTCGAAGTGCGCGACAAACAGACATGCTCAAAAATAGTGCAAGATATACACTACTATAGGGAAAGAGCGCTTAAGGTACTTTCTTAGTACGTTGCGCTATACAAATCAAAGCGGAGAAAAGAAACTCCATGCTATGTCTGCCTATATGAGTTGCAACGCATATATACGCAATCAAATCATATCAAACAATCAAAGTAGACAAGTCTATCCCAAAGTCAAACGTGCCACGATAAGCGTCCTTATCATACGTGGCACTCCAAAGGCCAAAACCTACAACAGGCGCCGCAAAACGGCTCTTACCAATCATAGGCTCTACAGATTCCAACTGCCAAGTTCTAAATTCGACCAAACGGTCATTGCACGGCAGACCAGCAGAAGAGATATCAGTCGAGGACCGGCGCCGCCTGGATGGGCGGATCGGAAAGCATGGTAGAAACACCTTGGGTACCAAGACACGGGTCTTATCTGGCAGCGATCGCGTCCTCAGCGAAGTTCCGAACCTTCGTCACGACCAATCCTTCGGGCGCCAATTTGTCGTGCAGGCCCGCTAGTGCAAGGGGTTTCGCCCTTCTGCGCACGAAGTCCTCAGACCCAAAGGAAAAAGTTGGCACGGAAACTGGAATTGCAAAACATAGAATTTATTACACTTCATGAAGTGGTGCTAAAGTCCAGACTGTACCCTTCGGCACTATGAGAAGTAGCACAAAGGGCTACCGGACACATGGTTTATTTATACCCACACAGGGGCTAAAAAGAAGGCGGTACAAGGCACAAGAGCACATTTTATGACCATACATGGTAATATCGAGAAGCACAATCGATCAGTGGGAGGAGTTAACAGTCTTGGGGTCTCGGCTAACACATTCCAATCTAGGGCTAACCATTAGCAGTTGTGGACCCTAACGGTCAGCAGCAAAACACAGAGATGCTATTATTAGCCTGTTGCCGGGCAGATTCAAAGGCCATGAGCAGAAAGGTTGGACAACGCACATGGTCGGCACGAGGCAGCATGTGGCAGACAAAATGGCTGCCACGAATCCAAAATGGATGCCGCTAAATGTCAAGATAACAGTTAGAACTCGGATGTCTTTTGCTAACGCTCAACTTAATCGCTGTCAAACTACAACACAACGGTGTCAAATGCTGCTGAGAGGTTCAGCAAAATTTGACAACCAGGTCAATGAGTTGCAGGCAATGACTGAGGTGTTGGAAATCTAGAGTGGAGGAACATTTCAAGTAAAATCGGGAGATGCCATCACCTTATTATGTGTTCAAGAGGGCAATCAATGGCTATGATTGGAATGTTACTGTCCCTGTAGTGCAGCGTGACTTGAAGCTGGATTGTAAGACATGATGGCTGGTGTTAAAGTCATCATGGAGTTGTGTATAGACTGCTTTTTCTATGATCTTAACAATGAAGGGTTGCAGTGTGAAAATGTTGACATTAGAGAAGAAGTAGGCTTGATGGTCCAATAATGGACCTATGCCATCCACAAGGCAGCATGTCAATGTGACAATCTTTAAATATCTGGATGAAGGGGGAAAAGATGATCATGATTCCTGTTTCAATGTGTTTAGCTACCTGCTTATGAATCCTGTACTTTATGCATTTGAGTATAAAGTGAATTATAGAGATGGGCCTGTAAAAGCCATGGATGAAGATGGTAATGCGCCTAGTTTTGTTTAGGAGGGAGGAACTGTAACTTTAAATAATACAATACAGTAGTTTAAGATCTGAATCAATTTGGATTCTACAGAGTTATGGCATTTTGCAAGCATTTCTTCTTGATAAAATTATAGCCATATTTGGCTTGTTGCACCAATGGATCTCAATCATTTACTAATTTATATGCAGTCCTTCACCAGGAACACAGTCATATTTTAATAATTATTGGTTATAAATTCAGGATGGCAAGTCAACATATTGCTCTAACATATTGACTAACAACTCCAATATCCTCATGGACATTCTCATTGAGAGCTCTGACCGTAAGGTCGCCAAATTTCAAGCCGAGATTGCCATTTTGGAGCAGGAGATCAAAGACCTTAATCGTCCTGAATCTACTGTAAAAAATTACACAACACTAGACGAGATTCTTCTCAAACACCAGAATGAGATCAAAAGCCGTAAAGCTTGACAATTGAAAAGAGATGAGGCTGACTACACTGACGGCAGAATCTTTACATACGACAGGAAATACGATTATATGATTAATAAACCAACATCAAAAAGCAGAGACAGAGCGAATCTCACTGATGCTAGCTCTATCTCGTCCAGCAGTACTTCACTGAGCACTATCAGTATCAGTGAGGATGAGTCCAACCGAACTGACAGCGAGACAACTCCTTTTTTATGTGAGATCCAGCGGATAAGAAGAGGCATCCGCACACTAGAACCAAAACCCGTAGGGGCAGGAAGGGGAGGGGTAGAAGATTACCGGAAGAAACTCAGATCCGGGAACCTGCAACAGTAACCGACACACAGGAGGGGGAGGTACAGGTTATCAATCTTTCATCCAAAACCCTCACCCCTAACATGATCTCCCTTCTTAGCAAAGGCCTCAACTTTAACCCTTTTTCCAACACTGATGTATGTAGACTTAAAATCGATTTGTTTAAGTTCACACGTAAATTTAAATTGAAAAAGCATTTCTCCAACAAAATCATGTCTAATAAAAGTTCTACAAATATCCCTACTGAGTTTGAACCTGATGTTTTGACTATTAATGACATTCAAGCCACACACCTCCTACTCTCTCTTACGGATGTAGAACGAACTCCTCAAGATATGGACACCCTACTAGAGGAACTCAATATCGAATCAGATTTCAGCATTGTCAGTGGGCTCAAATCCAAATCTAAATGGATCCCCACATTACCGGGAGGCAATTCCATAGACAACTTTCACAAAAGAGTCTTGGAGGACATTGATAAACTAGAACTGAAAGACACTAAGCGTACCTTCAGATACAAGGATAACCTAACAACAGGAGAACGAGCAGCCATGAACAGCCTCATCAAGGACCATGAGATCATCATAAGAGAAGCGGATAAGGGAGGGAACGTTGTTATCATGAACAAAAAGGACTATGATGAAGAAATTCTTAGTCAGTTACAAGATAACACGTGCTACCAACTCCTTGACCACAATCCCACAGCACCACTCACGACCAACATCAATAGATCTCTCATTACCTGGAAAGATAGTGGTCTAATCAATGAGGATGAATATCTTTACATGAAAGTGATCAAACCCTCGTACCCTTGGTTGTACACCCTTCCAAAGGTACACAAAAATCACCCTTTTCCGCCCGGGCGTCCCATTATTTCCGGGATTGGGGGTCCCACGGAAAGGATTGCGGAATACGTCGACCTGTTCCTAGGGCCCCTGGTACGCAACCTACCATCCTTCATCCAGGACACTAAACACATACTGAGTATTCTTTCTGATCTTCAATGGCAACCTGGCAACTTTCTGGTCACTATGGATGTGGTAGCCCTGTACACCAGCATCAAACCAGATCTTGGACTTGAAGTGGTCACCAAAATTCTACAGAAGCGTCCAGCCACCATGTGGCAACACACCAATATGCTCATCTCCATGATGGACCTTATCTTGAATAACAATTCATTTATGTTCAACAACGCATGGTACAGACAAACCAAAGGAGTCGCCATGGGCTTGAAATTTTCCCCTTCGTTTGCCAATCTATTCATGGGCGCACTTGAAAACGACCTAATTTGGGGCACTAAAGGAGCGAACTTTATTGACTCAATAGTATATTGGGGGCGATACATAGACGATTGCTTCTTGATTTGGTCCGGCACACATGAACACCTGATGGATTTCTACAGACATCTCAACCACAACACGTGGGACATGAGGTTCACCATGGTGGCAAGCCTAGATAGGATTGAGTTTCTGGACCTGGAGATTTACATCCTAGACAACAAACTGAATAGCAAACTTTTCAGGAAGGACACTGCCTGTAATGCGATTCTGCACGCCAACAGCGCTCACCCATCCCACCAGATCAGCAGCATACCTTTTGGAGAATTCCTAAGAGCTCGCAGAAACTGCAGTAACGATCAAGATTTCGAAAAAACATTGAAAAGTATGCAGGAACGTTTCAAGAGAAGAGGTTACTCAGATGACATACTCAAAACAGCGACATCTAGGTTCATGAGAATCCAAAGAAAGGACACTCTGAAGGACAAGCCCAACAAAAAGACAGACGATCCTGGGACTATCCGCATGATTACCGATTTCAGCAACCATCACCAGGCACTACGCAGGACCTTCAGCAAACACTGGAACATCCTCAAGAAGGACAAGAACATCTCGAACTACATAGGAGAACATCCTCAGATCACCTACAGGAGAGGCAGAACTTTGAGAAACAGATTAAGCCCTACAATCCCTCGAAGCAACACAGAGGATAATTGGTTGACCAAACGTAATATTGGCTTCTTCAAATGCGGGTTCTGCTCCATGTGCCGGTGGGCTAAACACAAAACTACTGAATTTCACGACACTAAGGGAGAAACCTACATCATCAGGACAAACATTAACTGTACCACACGCTATGTAGTATACATCATCGAATGCAAATGCAAAAAAATCTACGTGGGGAGTACCATCCGTCCACTGAAAGAAAGGATAGCAGAACACATAAGGGCGCTACACAAACAGGATCCTAGATATCCAGTTGCCCTACACGCGGCTGCGTGTGGTGAACAATCTCTGGACAAACAAGTCTCATTCTATGGGATTGACACTGTCCCTATTGGTGCACGAGGCGGTAATAGAGAACTCAAGTTAAGACGCTTGGAGGAGACATGGATTCTCCGCCTTCGTACCGTGTCTCAGGGGCTCAACTATGACCAGGAGATGCAATTCTTTCTAGGAGACTGAACCCCTGTATCCATTTCCTGCACATATAGCCTGGATACAGGCCGCAATCTTGTCATTTCTGTAGTGAACATTGTACCAGACCTCATTGTATTGTCCTCTGATACCACCCTTGCGGCGGCATCTCACAATGAGGTTCCCATGGGGTTACTATTGGTTATGACATAACTGTTTCTCAATGCACTATCACAACATATGAGTGTTAATTTCATGCCACAAATGGTATTGCATTCCCCATGTCATTTTCTTTCATGTCATATCAGGTGCGTCATACTATTAACCTGCTGGGACATCTTGTTTATTACGTGCTTCAACGCCTAAACTGTGTATCTTGTAAGACCTTACAGGAGAGTTGGGATGAGATATGTTTATTACCTGTTTCGCTGCCCGACTAGGTTTATTTGATTTATGTGATAAGACTAATGTGATGAAATAGGTTTTTTACCGTCTGGGTAAATGTTTCACAAACCACTTTTGCACGTTGTGGATCGGATGCATGACCACCTTTTGCATGTTGTTGATATTCGCTGCAGTCTTGATCATCCCCCTTTTTCTGACTTATATTCATGACACATCTTAGATATTCTTTATATAAAAATCTTTTTATATATTTATATCTCTTGTCTGCCAACTATGTAGTTGTTTGACAGATTCATCGCATTCTGCCATCTCCTACGGGCATTCCGTTGCGATACTGACATTTCCCGTGACACACCCACCGACCGGGGTAGTTGTCATTGCAGTCTTCCACATACGGGCTCCGCCGTGGAATTGCCTGTCAACTACGTTGTCTTTTGACAGATTTGTCACATTCTGCCCCCACCTGCGGACATTCCATTGCGATCCCTACGCTTCCCATGACACACCCACCTACCGGGGTAGGTAGCGTTCTAGTCTTCCGCATACGGGCCCCGCCGCAGAATCTCATAAATTCACTTCCGGGTCAGGACCACGTGTCCGCACCCGGAACCGCTGCGTGGAGGTACCCATCCCGCAGGTTCTTGCCAAACAACCGGTAAGTGATTGTTCTTTTGCTCTCACTCTACGATACAATAGTCCGATCCTCACAGCCTTTCAATTAAGACCGCACAATTCGGTCTTTGGGAACGAGCCTACTTACGCTCGCTATTCCTTATCTCATCCCCTACAGATCTCTCGGAATTGAGTGATCACAAGACTCTTGGCACTTACCATTTACCCTTCTACTCAGATACTCTAGTATCTCGAAGCGGATGCTTTATTTCATTTGGTGGCATTAATTTACTGCAGTCGCCTGGAGCACTGTTTACTCAACATAAAGGTGAGACTCTTCACTCTTTTTGGGACACATTTACTTAGTGTGGCCCCGTTACCCCACTCGCGCTCCGCCCTGATCCTGTGGGGCATTTTTATCTAATTAGTACAAATGTTTGGGGTGTTACAAATACAGCATTTCATTGTGCTTCCCTTTAGCATCGTTTTCACTGCATGACCCTTTGAATCTGGAGCCACATCCACTAACAAGCGTCAACCTGGTCTCGAGCAGGGGCCGGGTCGGAAGTATCACCGGCTTAGCGGTGAGTTTCTATTTTCTGTGTCCACCTTATTTTCTCGTCAGTAACAGTACTCGCTCATGAGACCTAAGATAGGTGTACAGTGCTCCATGCTACGATCATATTGGTCTTGATACTTTGTTTTGCCCTTTTGTTTCCTCCTCCTTTTTTCACTCCACAGACCTGTGGTCCATTCCCTTCGCGCTACAGGTAGGAAGCGCCAAGCCAATCCGCCTCACTTCCTTAGTAGACGCTGTGTATATGCACTTTTTCATTTTTAAATTTACCTGCGTCCCATGTTGGCATGTACCCACCACTAGTAGAGGACTGCTAATCTTTATGGTTTTCTTGAACTACTATTTTGGGCACCACCACCCTCATTATGGTCACGGGATACACACTATCAACCATCATCCCCCAGTGAACCTGACTACCAAACGTACATGGCGACCGGTTTCCACAGCACCCGCACTCTTCCACGCACCTCCATCCAATCACCTCCTGCGGCCGTTGTAACGTTTTTTCACCTTCACCTTGCTTGGCACAGTGTGCTTCCACCTTGCAGTCTGTATAATTTAAAACAATTTATCATTGTCACGACCTCCACCTGCACTCTCACGCGCACTAGAAATCTGGACACGAGTGCAATTGTAAACTTATTTATGTTTATGTCGTGTGGACATCATATTCCATCATGTACTTTGTATCCTCCCCAGCCCTGATGAGTCGTGCAAGCATTGTTACCGCTTGACGACGAAACACGTGTCGCTGGCTGTGGTATATAAATAAATAATACCGGATCTAGGTTTGACTGGACATAGCAATAACAGATAGCTCAATAAATAAGAGTCAAGATTCGAGGTAGTAGGAGTTTGCAGGTTTAATACAGCATAAGGACAGGAACAGGACAACCTGCACGGGAACAGGATGGCAGGGCCCTGCAGGGGGGACAGGGAATGAGCGCGCCGACTTTAATAACAATGTACAAGCATATATACTAAAACAGTTGCATTACAATACATATGATAGGCGGAGCAGTGGGTGTGGTCAATAGCAGTCGCGAAAGATAAGGGTGAAAGTGGGTGTAACAAGAGGCGTATACATGGACATGTGATGTAAACGTAACAGAATATGTCATAAATGGGGCGGAAACATGGAGGGGGCTACCTAAGGAGCCGGGACCTCTAACCTGATGGTGCGCGCAAACTGACAATGACGTGTTACTAGGAGAAGCTGGGGGCCATAAACTCTGTGCTAGGAGTAGAGACTGAAGTCTGGAGAGTCAGGGCGACATGTGCCTAAACAATATCTAGTATCTGATGTTTAGAGAACATGTTGATAGAATCCAAAAGTTATCGGGGTAAAGGCTAACAGACTCTAAGACTGGTGCATGCATTATTCTACATGTAGTGCGTGTTGAGGAATATTAAATGACCAGTAAATGCAGTATTTCTCTTACATGGAGACGTAAAGGCTAGACAATGACGGGAACTATTGATGCGGTTCAGTAGCTTAGGAATGCAGAGAAGGAGGGCTGGACTGATAACTAGAATCATAACATACTCTTGGCAGACTCGTAGGCAGAGCCAGGCTGAACCGGGCACTGTGAGGCAGGAAGTAAGTGAAGGGTCGAGGATACAGGTGGGGGCTGTATCGCTCCTCAGCGAGGGTTCAGGAGACAGGAGCTGAATCTGGTGTCCGGGCCCTTTTGAGGCCTAGAAACGGGGACTTTTCAATGAAATAACGTGCACACTGAGAAACGTGGCAACATAACTTTACATAGGCCTAATACTCGTAGCTTTCACGAGAACTGGAAACTGGCATACTAGAGATGGACACAACTGTAATTGCGTCTTTAATCAAACATGGGGAATACATATGCATATTAGTCATGCACACATAACATAAGATGGGGAACACGTAGGGACACAGAACATGGCAAAATTTACTTTTCCACATTCCCTCCTTGTCACTACGTTTCCATCAGGAAACATCAATATTCATGATACCATCTATCATTTCATACAGTATCATTTGCTCGTCTCGAATTTTCTTGGAACGGGATTTAGAACGGGACTTGGGACTAGGAATACAAGAGGTAGCACAAATGCCGCAAATCGCGGGGCCACATTGTATACAGAGGCAGCAACTGAATATGATCGCTACTGCAATACCTAGAAATGACAATACTTTCCATCCCCAGGCGGAAATTATATTCCAGAACCAACCGGACCATGTCCAGGTGCCTGGATTTTGGTGTAACATATGGGCAATTTTATGGAGTCTGGTAATAGCTGAATAAACAGACGGCGCGTTATTAGGAATGAAAATGCAGCAACTAGATCCGATGACTCTACAGGCCCCGCCCCTATCGGCCAGTATGACGTCAAGGACGAGACGATTCTGGAGCACGACAATTCTCATAAAGAATTGCTCTTCGGTTAAGTTACATAGAGCAGAAGTAGTCTCAATCACTACTGCTTCAAGGGTTCTCGTTAATCTACGTATCAGTTTACTATTCACGACAGTACCTAAATAAGGGAAGACACCTTTATTGATATCTATGTATTGTTCTAGAGCAGTTTCAGTATAATCGACAATCGGGAGGTCTCTCTTGTGTCTAGTATGTACTAGGTGGGAATTCCTATGATAGTCAGGTGGGGCTAGAAAAACTGGTGGCAGTAGGAAGGCAATGTAATAGGTTCCCTCCCAATCGAGGGGCAGACGAACATATGCGGTTTGACCACAAACAAAATAGGAATGACGTGAAGCTTTGAAAATAGATTTCCTACTGTCACTATACTTGACAATAGTAGTACAATCACTATGTCCTACATGTACGGAACCATTCTTTCGGACACATAATTCGCCTTTAACTGGTAGTACTGACATAGCAGGTAAGTCTGGAGTAGAATCAGACTAAACATTCAGGACCATGAAATTCGAAGAATAATTACCCAAATTATAAACTTCATTCTCTAGATCTAACCCTGTTCTGTGGGGAAGACCTTGCTTGTCTGGAAAACATGTACTGGTAAGAAAAGACATATCTGTTGAGGACGACGTTAACGTGGACCATGCTCCACACGAACCATTATGTGAAAATGGATAAGGAAAGAGTGGCAGAACTCCCTTCGGTGTCTGGAAAGGGGGGAGTCGACCACACACCCAACAATTAGTGGCATTGCTGGTCTGGTGTGAATAATGTAACATGCGGACAAAGGAATTATTACGCATAGCAAGACGATAAGATAGTTCATGAGGAGGCAGATCACTAAACGTGTGCTCTACTGTAGCATTAGCAGACTTATTTACATGAGAAACTGGAAAATACAAATAAAATGCATAACATGTGCAGGTAATCATAAGGCTGAAAAACAATATGAAGCTTAGAAAAACGATACATCGGATTGAGTTTTGACTAACTCTCTCACTATGGGGGTCTATTTTATACATGTCAGAAACTGGTCTAACCGTTTCACCTAGGGGAGGACTTAGACAATCAAACTGGCTGACTTATTTTACTAGACCTTAATTTTAGCTTATACTCCTGTTGCGGAGTTTTCTCTAACAGGGAGGGATTCGTATCATAGTCTTTTGCGGGACAGTCCTTAAGAATAGTACTTTGGCAGTCTTTACAATCCTCGGAAATGTTCTTGGTAACAGGTTTTAGTCCGTAAAATCTTTTCACATGAGACAGGTGGACCCAGCCCTTCCTGCCTTCCAACTTGACGGCAGTACGGGTGGCCAGGAGGACCTGTTTGGGTTCTTTCCAGCGGGGCTCCAGCGGACTTGAACGATCAAAGTTCCTCACAAGAACCATGCATCCGGGAACGATTTCATGCGGTGCCACCTCGGTATTGTCTGGAAATGCGGCAGCAACCTGTGAACGACAAGAGTGTAGGGCAGACATCAAGGAAGCTAGGTAATCTGTCAGCATATTACTTGAAACATCGGTAATACTTCGAGGTCTAGGTGTACCCCACATATTAGGGGGGCGGCCGAATACGACCTCATACAGGGACAGACCTGATCTGGAATGTGCGACCATGCGCATATAAAACAAAGCGACTGGCAGAGCTACTAGCCAGTCTACACCTTTCTCTTTACATACTTTTGCAATTCGGATTTTCAGGGTCTGATTATGTCTCTCTACTAGACCAGCTGCTTCTGGATGGCGTACACAATGGAACTTCCACTGGTACCCTAACAAAAGGGAAATATGTTTCATAAGCTCAGATGAGAATGGCTGGCCGTTGTCAGAATATACGACTCTTGGGAGTCCGTAGCGGGGGAAGAATTCACGAACCAACTGCTTGGCAGTGGTCGCGGCTGTGTAATCTGGGACTGGATATGCTTCTGTCCACCTGGACAAAGCGCATACAACTACAAGGACATACTTGAAACCTCGACATCGTTCCATCTGAATATAATCCATCTGGAGGACTTCAAAAGGGTGGTCAGGGGGCTGGAATCCACCTTGTTCCACCGGGACACTTTTACCTGGATTAAACTGGCAACATATCATACAGGTACGGACCTTCTGCTTAGCTGCAGCTCGTAAATGCTTGTTGAACCAAATGTTCTGGATACTATCTAACATAGCTTTTTCTCCTAAATGTGCTGGACTATGTGCGGTATTGATAATGACTTGAACCATAGAATCGGGGAGAAACCATGTGGCTTTTCCCTTCGTTACCCATCCCTGATCTGTCTGGACCCCTCCTTGTTCGGACCATTTCTTGATTTCATCGGGAGTAGCATGTAACTGGATATCTATGACATCTTGAGTGGGGTCCTTAACTGTCATACAGGCAGTCGGATCTGGAGTATGTGTCTGTGTCGGATTAACTGGAATGTCTGGAGTCTGTGCTGTAAGCTTGGCTGTGCGATCTGCTAGATCATTACCTTGAGAAATAATGTCAGTAACTTTCGTATGTGCTTTGCATTTCATGATAGCGATAGATGTCGGTAAGTGTATGGCATCTAACAGAGCTTGAATAAGGAGACCATGCTGAATCTTGGTTCCATGAGAAGTCATGAAACCTCTCTCCTGCCAGAGCACTCCGAAGTCGTGTACAACTCCGAATGCGTAACGTGAATCTGTGTAAACATTGACTTTCAGGTTCTTGGCGTGTATGCAGGCTTGGGTCAGAGCGACTAGCTCTGCTGCTTGAGCAGACAGAGTGTCAATACGGTGTGTTTCTATAACTTCAGTGTCAGTAGTCACTGCATACGCGGCTACTAGTTCTCCTGTACTTGTTCTCATACATGAACCATCCACATAAAGTGTCAGGTCGGGATCTGGTAATGGAATATCTGTCAGATCTTGTCTTGACTTAGTCATAGTGTTAACCACTTCCACACAGTCGTGTGTGGCAGGATTCGAAATAACTGACGGTAACAGTGTAGCAGGATTTAGAACGTTGCAGCGTCTGATTTCTATGTGTGGCTGGAACAGTGTCAGTTCATAACCTGTTAAACGTGCAATTGTCAAGTGCTGAGTCTGTGTTCGATTTAAAAGAACTTCCACGGAGTGTGGAACTTGTACTGTCAAGGAATGTCCTAATACTATGGAATCACTTTGTCTGATAGCTAGTGCTGTGGCTGCAACTGACTTGAGGCACGCAGGCAGAGCCTGGGCTACAGGATCTAGTGTGCTCGAAAAATAAGCACAAGGCTTGTATTGTCCTGCTTGATCTTGTGTGAGAACAGATAATGCTGTACCTTCACGTTCTGTGACGAAAAGTGTAAAAGGCTTACTGTAGTTCGGTGTAGCTAGAACTGGAGCTTGGCATAAAGCTTTCTTTAATTCATTAAAACTAAGTGTATGTTCAGATGTCCAAGGGAGGACAGTCGATACGGCTGCCTCCTGTGTCGTTAACTGTATCAGTGGCTTGGCTAGAAATGCATACTGAGGAATCCATTGTCTGCAATAAGAAGTAAGGCCGATAAAAGCACTTACCTCCTTCTGGGTCTTGGGCTGAGGAAGACTCGCTATTAACTGGATACGGTCGGGTGTCAACTGCCTACCCCTCTTGGACAGTAAGTGGCCTAAATAGATCACTTGCTGGACACAGAATTGAAGCTTCGAAGGGGACACCTTGTGCCCCATCTCTGCTAGGAAATACAAGACTGTAAGGGATGCTCGCTCGCAAGCACGTTCAGAACGGGCTGTGATCAGTAGATCATCGACATACTGGAGCAGGGCAGTGTCAGTTGGCATGTGAATGTTGTCTAGTTGTCTCTTAAGTGCTTGACTGTAAATACTAGGACTTTCTGTGAAACCTTGAGGAGCGCGTGTGAACATATAGCTCCTTCCATTTAAACAAAATCCGAAAAGAAACTGGCTGTCTGGATGAATGGGGACACTGAAAAACGCGTTCTTGAGGTCTATGACTGTAAAAAATGAGGCTTCGGAATCAATGGCTGTCAATAGGGAAGAGATATCTGGGACAACTGGGTACTGGGGAATAATACATTTATTAAGTTCTCGAAGATCAATCACTAATCGATATACTGGGGGTGCATTTGGATCAGTACGTTTCATGACTGGAATGATCGGAGAATTACATACATTGGAGTCAGTTTCTACAACTACTCCTTGAGCAATGAGCTCGTCAATAATTTTGGATAAGGCTGCTACAGCCTCAGGTGGCAGTCTGTACTGTCTGATTCGTGGCAACACTACACCTGGTTTGAGAGTCACACGATGGGGTGTGATTTGCATATAACCTACATCAGTTGGACCTTGCGCCCATAGATGCTGCGGAACATTGGACAATCTTGGATCAAAATCTCGTAATACATAGTGACCCTTGAAGTCACGTAGAAACAGTCGTATTCCTTCTGGGGAGCAGCATATGACTGCACCTAATTCTTTCAGTGTTTTAATACCTAACAGATTTTCTGGACATGACTTTGTAAGTAACAGATCAGTAGTGCGGGACAATGGACCTACTTCTAGAGTAACTGGCTTAGATATCTCGTTTACAATAGGCTTTCCTGAAAAACCAAGGGAAACATTTCTAGAGCCTGAGAGCGGAGCCCCTGGAACTTCGGCGTGACTGATGGTCGTCCTACTTGCCCCTGTATCAATCAGAAACTTTCTGTCTTTCCCTAATACTTGACTATGAACATAGGGACCTTCTTGATCTACAGGAATCTCGATGAGAGGCAAGCCTACCTCCCTCTCTAGGCTGTTTCATGAATATGGCTGATACTCTGGATACTCTGTCTGAGCATACTGGTACATCTGCTGTGTAACATGCTGTGTTGCAGCAATAGGCTGCGGTGCTGGAACTGTCTGTTGTGCATTCTGTGGCTGAGAAGTCTGTGAAACTTGTTCTTGTCTAGGCGGACGTGGTCTTTCTTTAGTCTTACCAGTAGCTATGTTGTGTTTCAGAACTGCACACTCGTTTATATAGTGACCTGGCTGTTTACAATAATTGCATGTCCCTTTAACGGGAACTGCAGGATGACTGGCTTGATTCGTACCCCTCTTCTGACTGTCTTGTGGAATAGATTGTGCAACTAGTACTTTCATTTTCGTGTCTTTCATACGTTTTCTTTCATGATCTTGCTCTTCTCTGATTCTATTCTGGTGATACTGAAGCATCTGTAACATCTGGGACGGAGTACTAGCTTGCCAGGTACTTTCGACTTTCAAAACTCGATTCTTAACTTGTGGACTTGAATTCTCGACTAGTTTAGTAACAAAAAGATGAGGGTATGACTCGCTACTTGTCTTGAGGCCACTGTTAATAATAAAGCATTTCTCAAATCTAGAATAAAAATCACTAGTGTCTTCATCTTGTTTCTGTTTACAGGCTGAGATTGCATCCCAGTCTTCCTTTTTAGTGGCTATTAATCTGGGCAAAACTTGTATTAACAGTTCAGGTAATTCTTTACATTTCTCTCCAAGACCGGTACCTGGTACTCGTATCTTATCTTCAGCTTCTAGAACTGCCCAATCGATCTTTTTCTCTCCCACCTCCCATTCTTTTTCCTTGAGTTTTTCATATACCCCTGCGGGCAACAGGACCTTTAGCATTTTAATAATATCTGGATACGTGTATTCTCCCATACGGAGCATGTCTTTTAATTCTCGGTGGAACCCTGCTGGATCTTTGTCATGACAGGGAATTAATTTCTTCATCTCTAAGAGTTCCATCTTGGTAACTGGAGTGTAAACAAACACTCTTTGCATTTCACCATCCGTTGTCCTAACTGGGTGTACTTCTCGTAACGGATTCTGTCTGTCTATGTAAAAGGGTTTACTTTCTGGAGGTGAGACATGAACAAAATGCGGGTTCAAAAACGTACTATATTTGTGGCGCTGTTCTAGAATGACACTAATTAAATCGGTACCTAGACCTTTCCATCTATACTGGAGTAACTCGTTCAGGACATCGTGTAACGGACCTGGATCAGAGTGCTGACCCTCATACAGAGTAATGAGGTGCTGGATCATATACATACCCACCAGTCGTTGCTCGGCTGGGGGCAGTTTCAGAAACATTTGTGCCACTATTTCGTCTGGAAAAGTGGTAGAATCAGTAGTCCATCGGACTGCTGATCGGGCTAGTTCTTGTTCATGCATAGTACTTAATTCACTATAACCGATTCGTGATTTCAGAATGTGATCGGTAGCTTGAAATACTTGTTCTAGAGAACCTTGTTCTGGTGCTGGATGATGAAAAACTGTCTTGTGTTCTAGGCGTAAATGGCGATCTGGAAATCTAGATTTTCCTACATACGCTATTCTGGCGGTATTCTCGTCGTCTACCTCTTCAGTAGAAGAGTCATTTTCTTTCTCGCTTACTTGTGCTTCTTTGCGTTTCTCGTGTAACCTTATTATTTCCTTATGAATTCTCTTGTACATACTCTCTATACTACTGATGGTTCTGTGTTTACCCTCGGCTATATTATCACTCCACCTTGTCAGGATTCTCATTTCGGCCGGATCTTTAGTCGGGTAATCTTGTTCTCTTATTAAACAATTAATCAGAAACTTTAATATCATGAGCTGGATCTCAGCTTTCCTTTGAGACATGGCTTCGCCAATACTTTCTGGATCATCCCCTGTACGGATGAAACGATATATTCTGTCTAGATCTCCTTTCATATCCGGTAGGGTGTCCAAATACCCGGTCACCCGTCTTACACGGATGGAATATATTACTGTACTATCATCACCTGCAACTGGATCATAGCGGCATTCAGTGAGAGCTCGTCGGATATCTGCAACGGACTTATATTTGGGCGTACGCTGTAACGCACATTCATGTAACTCGGCCAACGTTCTACGTTGGTGTGGTGGCGGGGTACCAGGAGGACCTCCTCCTGCGGCCCCTAAACCGGAATCGTCGACCGATACTCGTCGTACCGGCGCGGCGGGAAATTGTAATGTAGGCTGGACCGGGGGTACCGTAGCAGGTACTGCAAAGGGTGCCCCGGTGTCTGGGGGAGCAGGAATTGCCTGATTTACAGGGACTGGCGGAACAGGATTTGCATATTCCGGGACTGTGTCGTCCAAATAGGACGAGATGAAAATATCAGCTGCGGTCGGTTTGTGACGTAGCTTAGTCGGAACTAATGGTGGCGGAAAATTACTGGATGCCTCCGGGGTTGCTTTTGGCAAGCCCTCGGCAAGAAGAGGATACATACCCTTAATAAGGGCATGCCTCTGTCTGTCTGACTGTTCGGTTTTGACTCGTTCACCTATCTCGATTAATTCCCTTTCTTGGGCTCGTTCTAAGGATTCTCTACTTAATTCTGACTTTCTGATTTCTTTTTCGGTTCTCTTATGAGATTCTTTGCGCCATAACTCGATGGCATCTTTCTGTGACTGTCTGGCTTTCTTTTTCCATAATGCTTCTTCTACTCGCATGATGCACTCGGCATCCCACGTACCTGATACGGGCCATCTATACTTTTCTTCTAATTCCTTGGTGTACTCCACCCATAAATCTAGATATAATATGGCACTTATGCCATGCTTCTGATACATAAAATGACCTGGACTGTCCCTAGGCGGGACAGGAACTGCTGCTTCTAGCAGACCTTTTCTGGTTTTTAACTGACGTAATTTAGAAAATAAGGGCATGACTGAACTGTAACCTAGACACAATACGTAATTACAATACACAATGAACACGGTAATTACTCCACATTCATACCACGACATTATAATACATGAAACACATTTAATATAACAGTTCGAACAGAATACTACCTGGAATACTGAAAACAGAATACATGAACTTTCTCGAGAAACAGAACTGACTAGAACAGAAACTAGATGTACTGCTAAAACAGTACGAAACTCACCGGTCTCATAAAGAGACACGTCAGGACCCGCATCCACCGAAGTGGACACTTCGTTTTGGGATCTGTGTACCACCAAACTCCACGGACCAGAGACAATAAGATTGACCCTGTCTAGATACTACCCCAGCAACGGTACTCACCGGGCAGCAAGAACGGAAGGCCTCGGACTGGACTGGACTGCTTCGACGCCGGACGGACGAACTTCGGGCTTCAGTTACGGGTGGGCCTCCGGATACCTCGGACCTTGGACTCTCGGCTTGGGCTCTGGTCGGGACTCGCCGCGTTCCTCCACCGCCTCGTCTGGATGCTGGACCGCCACCTCCGTCTCCTCCGTGGGCCTGAGGGATACTTGGAGCAGAAATATCTGCACGTGGCCGGTATGGTTCCGTCACGGCTGCAGAGGGTCAGGGGGCCGGCATGGCTTCACCGGCGCGTGGGGAAAGGGCAAGTCCCTATTCGGGCGCCATTATGTGGTATATAAATAAATAATACCGGATCTAGGTTTGACTGGACATAGCAATAACAGATAGCTCAATAAATAAGAGTCAAGATTCGAGGTAGTAGGAGTTTGCAGGTTTAATACAGCATAAGGACAGGAACAGGACAACCTGCACGGGAACAGGATGGCAGGGCCCTGCAGGGGGGACAGGGAATGAGCGCGCCGACTTTAATAACAATGTACAAGCATATATACTAAAACAGTTGCATTACAATACATATGATAGGCGGAGCAATGGGTGTGGTCAATAGCAGTCGCGAAAGATAAGGGTGAAAGTGGGTGTAACAAGAGGCGTATACATGGACATGTGATGTAAACGTAACAGAATATGTCATAAATGGGGCGGAAACATGGAGGGGGCTACCTAAGGAGCCGGGACCTCTAACCTGATGGTGCGCGCAAACTGACAATGACGTGTTACTAGGAGAAGCTGGGGGCCATAAACTCTGTGCTAGGAGTAGAGACTGAAGTCTGGAGAGTCAGGGCGACATGTGCCTAAACAATATCTAGTATCTGATGTTTAGAGAACATGTTGATAGAATCCAAAAGTTATCGGGGTAAAGGCTAACAGACTCTAAGACTGGTGCATGCATTATTCTACATGTAGTGCGTGTTGAGGAATATTAAATGACCAGTAAATGCAGTATTTCTCTTACATGGAGACGTAAAGGCTAGACAATGACGGGAACTATTGATGCGGTTCAGTAGCTTAGGAATGCAGAGAAGGAGGGCTGGACTGATAACTAGAATCATAACATACTCTTGGCAGACTCGTAGGCAGAGCCAGGCTGAACCGGGCACTGTGAGGCAGGAAGTAAGTGAAGGGTCTGTGGTGTTGGGTTCAAATCAGGCCTACATACTCTGCTAAACTCTCGAACACCTTAGTATAGAAGTTGGCACGGACACTGGAAAAGGTAAAAGACAAGTTTATTAAGACCCCATGGGGTGGTGATACATTCCTACAGCACCCTTCGGCAATGTAAGAAGTAGCACACCGAACATCGATGCGCGACCTCTTTTATACAGTTTAATAGCAATAAAAAGATAGGCGGGTACAAGTTACACATTTTAGGTACATATAAGGTAATTTTTGGAACACAGCCAACATGTGGGAGGAGTTTCAACAGCACTGGTCAGTTAGTGTGAACATTCCTAAAGAGTGACCAATTGGTGCGCTTGACCAGTACTAAAAATAGCCTGTTGCCGAGCAGACTAGTGACCATGGGTATCGAGAAAGGACGAAAGGGCACACTGACCACGAGGCAGCGTGTTCATAGGAAACGGAAGTCAGAGGGATTCAAAATGGCCCCCGTTCGTTTTGGTCAAGTTAACAGAAAAGACCGTGTAGCTGTGCTAAACGCTAACTCAGGAGCTGCCAAAACACGACAGACGGCCCTTTTAGCGTTTAGCAAAAGCTACCTCATAGTGAACGTAGTCGGAATGTTCATCCTCAATGTCAATAGCCATTATTTTCAATACTTCATCATTGATCATTTTCTCTTGCTTGACAATAGCTCGTTTGGACGGAATACAGGCTGTGATACATACAGAACATAATGTAGGGCCACATTGAATACATAAACAAAGGAAAAATAGTACTCCAATAAAAACACAGAGAATCGTTAATAATTTCCAACCCCAAGTACTAAGCAAGGTCCAGAACCAACCAGAAAAGGTCCATGTTCCATTTTCTGGGTGGATCTCAGCAGCTATCTTATGTAATTTTGTAATCGAATCATATACAGAAGGTGAGTTATCTGGTACGTAAACGCAACAACTACTTCCGATGACGCGGCATGCTCCACCCCTATCAGCTAGTATCACATCTAGAACCATTCGATTCTGGAGCGCCACAATTCTGGTAATTTGTAATTCCTCAGTAATATTCCCTAAAGCAGAGGCAGTTTCATTAGCGACGGCTTCCACCACACGTGTAAGCCGCCTTATCTTCCTGCTATTCAGTGCAGCTCCTACGAATGAAAATAACCCCAAATTGAAATCTACATATTGTTGTAATGTGGTATCAGTCTGGTCTATTTCCTCAAGATCTATTGTTCGTTTTACTCTGTTCAGTATGAAATCATGGTACAGAACATAATCATTGTGGTACATGGGAGGAGCAATAAATACAGGTGGTAATACAAAAGCTATATAACACGTTCCTAACCATCCCAATGGTAGACGATGGTATCCCTTATTTCCACAAATGAAATATGTGTTACGTGAAGCTACAAATGCAATTCCAGTTGGTGTATCAAAGGTAAGTGTAATATTACATTCACTACGGCCTACAGGGATTGTACCTTTATTTCTAATACACAAATCTGCTTTTGTATCGATAACGGTTATTATATGCATGCTCGTCACATTTATAAGTCTTTGATTCGTATATACACGAGGTGTAGAAACATTGTCCGGACGATATTCTTCCCATTCGAATTTAGTTCCTTCAGCGTGTGGATAGCCATCTTTATCGTTATAGCATATTTTATTCAACCGAAAAAGTAATCCACCTTTCGTTGGCCATCGCAGAGTAAAAAGAAGAGTGTACCAAGCATGACAAGAACCATTATGAGAAAACGGGAGAGGAATGAGTGGTGTTCCTCCCTTCTTCTGGTGTCCGGGCAACATTCCACATACCCAACAATTGGACGTGTTGGTCATATTATGAGTATGATGCAAAATCTTAATAAAGCTGTTGTTCAAATAAGTCTGCCTATGTCTTTCTTCGTGAAAAGGCAGAGTGAAATGAAAATGTTCAGATGGACTTGGAGTGGTAGGCAGCAAATGTTCTCGTACAGGAAACAACAGTTCTATAGTCCAGGCTAATACTGCGATCATCACTACGGTCAAGACAAACAAAACAGCACCAAGAATTCTCCCTTTTTGTGTCGAAGGAGATGCCATAGTTCACAAAACAATACTCTTCACAAGCAACACTAAGCGAGAAAAAATAAAACGATGGTTCTGAACCGAGGCTGCCGTTGATTTGTTCTCCGGGATTCAAGACGGGTGTCGCTACACTGGGCAGAACTGATCCCCCCCCCTTGATATTCCCGGCTTCCGTTTCACAAACCTCAGAGCGGTTACCAACCAGTTTCAAAAACACAAAAGGAATCTTATTTCCTGGGGCGTAGATTGTACTTCACTTTATCTGAAACAACGTGGTCCGGGAAGGCTCCCTCCAATTCATCAGGCGTGACAGCTGGGCTCTTTTCTGTATCCAAAATCTTTCTGTAGTCGGATAGCACCACAGGGGTCACCAGATCCGGAGAGACACGTCGGCAATGCGTTGAATGTATCCACCGCTTCTTGTTGGTGACTCTCACAGCAGTTCGCGTAGCCAGCAGCACTTGCTCAGGGCCATGCCATCTCGGTTCCAAACTGCTGGATCGCTCAAATACTTTGACCATCACGTGGTCTCCAGGGCGGAGATCGTGAGCCTCACCAGTGGAGTTATCAGGGAGCGCCTCTCGAACCTGTTGATGAATAGAAAGCAAATCATTTGTTAATCGTGCCAGATAATCGTTCATCATTATACAAGGCATATCATGTATCAAACGAGGCTTTGGAACCCCCCAAATATTCATAGGCCTTCCAAACACCACTTCGTAGGTTGGGAGGCCAGATCGAGAATGTGGCACTGACCGAATGGACAGCAATGCCAGAGGCAAAGCGTCCGGCCATTTCAGAGATGTCGATGCCACTATCTTTGCTAACTTCAGCTTCAGAGTTGCATTGTATCGTTCTACTAAACCTGCTGATTGCGGATGAAAGACAGCATGGAATCGTTGCTTGATTCCCAATCCTTTCAGGACATATTCCACTACTTTTCCAATGAAATGAGGGCCATTATCACTCCACATAAGTTTACAAACTCCGTAGCGCGGGAAGTATTCCTTGAGTAACACCTTAGCTGTTGTCAATGCTGTATTGTCCTTCGTAGGGTAAGCCTCAATCCATTTGCTGAAGGCACACACCACTACTAGGACATACTTGAGATTATTACAGCGCTCCAGCTGGATGTAATCCATTTGTAGTACTTCGAATGGTGCAGTAGGTGGAACAAACCCACCTTTAGGAGTATGAGTCCCTTGTCCAGGATTGTGCTGTAAACATATCAGACAGGTCTGCACTACTCTCTTAGCCGTGCTAGCAATGTCAGCATTTTCCCAAACTCGTGTAAGCAATTTAGTAATTGCGAGAGCTCCAATGTGTGCCAGCCCGTGTGTCATTTGCACCATTGTTTGTAAATAGGCCATGGGTAGTTTCCATCTCTCCATATCTTTACTACGCCAGCAACCCTCATCATCCAATACTCCTTCAGTGGCCCATTTCACAAGTTCTGCCGCTGATGCTGACTTCTGTATATCTAGTATTTCTTCTCTAGCATCATGCCACCGTTCAGCTTGTGACTTCACCACATACATGGGGAAATTATTTTGCAGCATAGCGGTCTCTCTTGCAATACGGTCTGCAAAAGCATTGCCTTGTCCTATTTTGTCCGTCACCTTTTTGTGTGCACTGCACTTGACTATTGCAACTTTCTCTGGGCATAACAGTGCATTAAGGAGATCGCGTACCAATTCTCCATGCATGATGTGTACTCCGTGTGAAGTCAGGAATCCTCGTTCCTTCCAAAGTAGGCCAAAATCATGCACTACTCCAAAAGCGTAACGACTATCCGTGTAAATGTTCACACATAGTCCAGCACTTAACTCACATGCCTTCGTTAAGGCTATCAACTCAGCTGCTTGAGCCGATTTTTGGGGTATCCGTGCTGCTTCTACCACAGTCTTAAGTGTCGTGATCGCATAAGCTGCGGAAGTCGTACCATCCGGTAAAAACCTTCGTGTAATCAGGTGTACCTAACACTGGTGCAGAACAAAGAGCTTGTCTCAATTGTTCAAAAGCATTCTGACATTCATCCGTCCATTCAATGGGGATCGGTGTATCTTTAGACAACAATGCTAACAAGGGTTTAACAATATGTGAAAAACCCAATATCCATTGCCTACAAAAAGACGTCAAACCTATAAAGGCGCGAACATCCTTCTGAGTGCGAGGGACTGGAGTATCTAGAATTGCTTGAATTCGATCTGGTGTCAATGCATGGCCCTCCTTAGACAAAAGATGACCGAGGTAGGTCACCTTTGGTCTACAATATTGCAGCTTTTTCTTCGAAACTTTATGATTATGTTTGGCCAGGAAGGAAAGCAAGGAAAAGGTACTCTTCTCACATTGTTCTGGCGTGTCTGCAGCAAGTAAGATATCATCTACATATTGAATGAGAACCACTCCCTCCTGTAAGTCAAAGGAATCAAGCTGTCTTTTTAATGCCTGACTATAAATGCTAGGACTTTCAGTATAGCCTTGAGGAACTCGACAGAATCTGTACGATTTATTATTTAATGTAAAGCCGAATAGATATCGACTGTCAGGATGTACAGGGATCGAAAAGAAGGCATTCTTCAAATCGATGACTGTAAAAGTAGTTGCCGTCGGTGGAACCAACGTAAGCAATGTGGTGATGTCAGACACCACCGGATACTGAGGCACTACTATCTTGTTTATTTCCCTCAAATCAATAATGAAACGGTAAACCTTAGCATCTGTATCTCTTTTAAGGATTGGTAAAATTGGGCTATTACAAACATTGTAGGGGACTTCCTCAACTACTCCTGCCGAAATTAAATGATCTACAATGTGTATCAAAGCAAGTTCACCTTCTCTAGAAATCTTATATTGTGGGACACGTGGTAGAGATACTCCCTCCTTTACAGTAATACGCACTGGAGGAATTATCATCTGCCCTACATCCGTATCGGAAGTGGCCCACAACGTTTTCGGTAAGGAGGCCAGAACTTCAGATTCATGGAGAAAACACACTCGCTCTAATTCCGGGTAATTCTCATTCAACACAACTCGCACTCCTTCTGGGGCACAGCGAATAGTAGCTCGAAAGTGTTTTAACATATCGAGTCCAATAATATTATCTGGTGTATTTGGAGACAACAAAAAAAGGGACAAGGGGCAGCAAATTTATCAACATGAAATGTAACTGGTTGAGACAGTGGGCTAGAAGTAGGTGTTCCATCGAACCCTATTGCTGTAATTACCTCGCCAGACAGGGGAGCCCTTGGAACCAAGTATTTGGACAAAGCGCTACGAGTAGCTCCTGTATCGACCAGAAATTGATCAGTGGAACCCAGAACATGTGCTTCTATGTATGGACCCCTTTGATCAACTGGTACCTCAACCGATTCCACACCCCATCCTACGCAGTCCTATGCGTAATGCTCATCCCGTAGTTCAGCAGGACCACCCTCATTTATCTGATATTGATTGCGATTATCAAACGTATTATAATCTGACTGACCACGACCCCTTGCTCCATATCCCCCACGATCATTCGTGCCATAACCTCCTCTTGACCCTCCATAATAACTCCTAGACCTTCCACTTCCTCGTCCCCTCAAATTACGCTGCTCTCGAAACACCGGACAATCTGCAATCCAATGCCCAAACTGTTTGCAGTATGCACATTGATTCACAGAAATGTCAGAACGAGGGGGAGGAGCATTACTGTACGATCCTCGCCCCCCTCTATTGTTCCCTCTCGTAGCCTGAACCTGAGCTAACATTACCTTCGTTTTCAATTCCTTCGCCTTCTTTTCACTACTTTCTTTCGCCTCCAATTCCTGTCTTTCATAATATTGAGCCATAGTCAATAAAGAAGCAGGGGTTGCTGTGGTCCATGAACTTTCACTCGCTTTTAATCGTTTCGCAATCTCCGGTAGGAGATTAGCTACATACTTATCAACGAATAGATGCCTGCCAGTATCTTCTGTCAATAATTGACCACTGTAATCATGGAACGCTTCCTCGAAGCGAGAGAAAAAATCGGAAACTGATTCATCCGCTTTCTGCTTACAAGAGGCTAATATAGTCCAATCAATCTTTTTAGCGGGGGCAAGAGTTTTTAGTTTTGTCAGTATGGCCCCTGGAAGGTCTAATATTAATTGACACGGCTTACATGCTGGTTCTCTATCTAAATCAGCCTGAACAAGATCTTTCCAAGTGGCCCCGAGAGTCGTGAGGTCATCAAATCTACGAATCGCTCTCCACATATCAGGGGGCAATATCAACCCGAAAAATAGATCAATATCAACTAACGTCATGATACACGAAGAAATTGCACTTTCAACATTCTCATAAAAAGCCGCAGGGTTTTTACGGGGATCAGGTAAAGCATTCTTAAGCGCCATGACATCTGCTCTATTCCAAGGCGTATAAACCCAATTATATACAAAATACCCTTTCGCGTCTTTGGATCTTTTATCATCATCTGTGCCATCCCCTTTATGAGGGACATATAAAGGCGCAGCTTCTCGCATAGGTCTAACATTAATCGCATCGATCTTATCTGTTTCAAAGATAGGGCATTCTTTGGATATCCCCGTCGCTCCGGACGTAGATGAATTCTTCGACTTTCCCAACTCCCGTAGTCGTGTCGCCTCATTACGCAGTTCAATCAAACGCTTGAAGAAGTCGTCCGCATCTGAAAGAACAAAAAGACCTTTACGAAAATTCTCACGACTCTTGGATATCTCCTTTGGTTCTAACTCGAGAGAATATTTTCTATACCGCTCAACAACTTCATCTCCAAAATGATCTAAAAAATACAGTCGTTCCTTATCAGGCCACTGTTCCATTTGTTTAGTAACATCAGAAACAGTAACAGTATTAATATTTAGCTTTCGTGCAAATGTCGTTCCGCATGTAACCTGGTACGCTGTGTTCGATCACTATCCTCGTCCGAGTCCTCGTTCGGAGCCGTAGGTACGACGTACGGAGGCGGACAACGATCTAGTAAGGAAAAATCATCTATTTCATTAGTAAGGACCGGATAAAGAGGACGCCTGATAGGGAATTGACCATTAACCTGTAAATTTCGTTCTCGTCTCTCCCTCTCTTTCTTTTCCTGTAATTCCTTCTCCTGTAGCTGTAAAGCTTTGTCATGTGCAGCCTTCTGCTGCACTTTCTCCGCCAAGGCTACCTCACGCTTCGCTCGTTCACGCACCTCTTTCTCCCACATACGCACACAATCAAACATATCTTGCCTAGACCTTCGCTGAAACAAACACTGTTCTACATACTGTACCTTTCGAAGGTCAAACGACCCATATAGTGGCCACTGTAATTCACGATCAGTTTTAGTATACTTATGCCATAATGTACTATACATTATTGGTGGAATACCGAATTTGACATACATTTCACGATTTGGAGTCCCCTCTGGGGGAGCCGGCTGTTTTGCACTTAATCGATAATTGGTACCATTTTCAGAACAGCACATCCTACGGAGTGTGCTAAAAACAGGCATGTTTCAAAAAGTACCACGAAAACGCGATACTACAAAAATGCCACCTAACGCGGTGCACTGTTCAAATCAAATAAATCAGAGAAATATCCCTACATGCCTGCCTATGTGAGGTGCACTTCACATATTCAAATTCAAATTCAAAGATTCAAAACGTTAGCTAACAAATTCAAATTCAAATTCAAAGTTTCAAAAAGCCACAGTAAGTGTCAGTAGACTACCTCACCAATCAAAAGCTTACCAATTTTCTTTTCAAACGTCCAAAGTCCAACTGCCAAGTTCTGTGGTCAAATCAGCCAAAACGGCACATCACGACAATCCAAGATCAGAATCTCAGTCGAAGACCGGCGCCACCTGGAAGGTCAGATCGGAAGGACGGGAAAACACACCGTGGGTGCCGAGACTCGGGTCACTCAGTGGCAGCGTACGCGTCCATGGCGAGTTTCCTGACCTTCGTCACGACCTCTCCTTCGGGCATCCGAGTCGCCGATGAGTCCCTTCGTGGTCGCCAAATTGTGGTGTTGGGTTCAAATCAGGCCTACATACTCTGCTAAACTCTCGAACACCTTAGTATAGAAGTTGGCACGGACACTGGAAAAGGTAAAAGACAAGTTTATTAAGACCCCATGGGGTGGTGATACATTCCTACAGCACCCTTCGGCAATGTAAGAAGTAGCACACCGAACATCGATGCGCGACCTCTTTTATACAGTTTAATAGCAATAAAAAGATAGGCGGGTACAAGTTACACATTTTAGGTACATATAAGGTCATTTTTGGAACACAGCCAACATGTGGGAGGAGTTTCAACAGCACTGGTCAGTTAGTGTGAACATTCCTAAAGAGTGACCAATTGGTGCGTAGTGCGCATGTGCGCTTGACCAGTACTAAAAATAGCCTGTTGCCGAGCAGACTAGTGACCATGGGTATCGAGAAAGGACGAAAGGGCACACTGACCACGAGGCAGCGTGTTCATAGGAAACGGAAGTCAGAGGGATTCAAAATGGCCCCCGTTCGTTTTGGTCAAGTTAACAGAAAAGACCGTGTAGCTGTGCTAAACGCTAACTCAGGAGCTGCCAAAACACGACAGGTCGAGGATACAGGTGGGGGCTGTATCGCTCCTCAGCGAGGGTTCAGGAGACAGGAGCTGAATCTGGTGTCCGGGCCCTTTTGAGGCCTAGAAACGGGGACTTTTCAATGAAATAACGTGCACACTGAGAAACGTGGCAACATAACTTTACATAGGCCTAATACTCGTAGCTTTCACGAGAACTGGAAACTGGCATACTAGAGATGGACACAACTGTAATTGCGTCTTTAATCAAACATGGGGAATACATATGCATATTAGTCATGCACACATAACATAAGATGGGGAACACGTAGGGACACAGAACATGGCAAAATTTACTTTTCCACATGGCCATCCATGCAATAAAAGAGGAATCGTACCACAATCGCTTCCCCTTGTTTCTGAACATTGTTACTTGTACTTATTAATGTTCATTGAGACATCTCTCTCTGTACTGTAATTTGGTGTGCATTTGGTTTTTGTTCTTGCGTTGTATAGCGTGTGCCTTGCACACTCTTGGAGGGGTTTAGGGCCTTTTCCCCTCGCCTACTTGCACCCAGACCTATCTATACCCAACACTAACGTGTGCTGTGCGCCTAGTATTTCCCTGTACTCCTAAAAAACCCCAGTTCTCCATAGACTTTAACATATTGCTCTGTGTTCTTTGTTTTGGTTAAAAGGGAGTCAACTGGGGATGGTCTGTGCAGTTGTTAAGGTTTTGGATGCTCGCTCAGTAAAGTGTCTGATAACAGAAAATCAGATGGTTGAGAGTATGCAGGATTTTCTCTAGTAATTTCAAAGGTTGTGCATAATTTGTTCCAAAATGAGCAGGTAATTCATAGTGGCATATATATATACAAGCCCCAATCGCCACCACACCATCACTTAAAATGATGGTGTGGTGGCGAAAGGGGCTGCGCCTTATGTACAAGGCAGCATTAAGTCACTTAATGTTATGGTTAGCGTGAAAGGGGTAGGCAGTGGGTGTTGTGGTGGGTGGGCGTTCCAACGCAACACCCATTAATTTTGACACTGCCCCCTATGTACAAGGGTTGCAAAAAGGGGTTGATGGATGATGGATGCTTGATTCCGGTCCAGGGAAGACATGGCTTGGCAGTTCTGGCTGCACTGTTCCCATGAGGCACAGGGTCAAGACTGATTTGCATATGGCCATGTCTGAACTGGGGTGGCTTGGTGAGCAAAATAACGATGGATTAAGCCCAGATCTGTGACTGGGTGAATGTTTTTGCCACTGTGCAACATTCTGTCCATCATCGTGTGTGTTTTACTGTTCACCCTATGTGGGAAGGGTCTGCCCAGACGTGGGTCCCGTGCTCAATAGGCCACTGGAGTCACGCTATCCTGGCTGAAGAAGGCTGATAGCCAGAAAACGGTCCCATGATGCTTGATTCCGGTCCAGGGAAGACATGGCTTGGCAGTTCCGGCTGGACTGTTCCCATGAGGCACAGGGTCAAGACTGATTTGCCTAAGGTCATGTCTGAACTGGGGTGGCTTGGTGAGCAAAATAACGATGAATTAAACCCAGATCTCTGACTGGGGGTGAATGTTTTGCCATTGTGCAACATTCCATCCATCATCTTGTGTGTTTTGCTGTTTACCCTATGTACAAGGGTGGTGCACTTAGGAGGCAGTGTCAATATTAAGAACAGGTAAAAACTGGTCTTAATAAGGCGAAACAAGGAGAAATGCATTATTTATCCTTGTTTTTGCTTTTTCCATGTGTTCTGCCTTGTGCAGCACACATGGAAAAAGCAAAATGCCATTGTTTGTTTATGTACGGGAAGGTGTCCCTTCCTGAACATAAACAAACCTGTTTTTTAAATGCCATTTTGTCACTTTCATGTGTGCTGCATGAAGCAGCAGGCACGAAAGTGACAATATGGCATTTCCAGGACACCTTCCCACACATTAACAATCCTCACCTGCACACAGACACCCTTGCACTCTGGTGCAAGGGGTTTCTGCGTTGGTTTAAGTTGCTAAACTTAGTGCCATTGCAGGGGGAAACGCAAGGCTGCACCACATTCTTGTAAATATGGTGGAGCCTTGCGTTTCAGAAGTGGAGGAGAGCAGTATTAAGCCAGGATGGCTAACGCCTCTCTCCTCCACTTCATCGGACATATCCACCTTATAGTCTTTAATTTTAATTTTTTTTATCATGCACATGACAAGTTTTAGAGGTCTACATATGAGATTTACTACATTGGAAAATCTGTTGTTTGAAATACTTTGCATTCTCTGTTATTACCATTTTTTGGAGAGTTTAGTAAAAATGATGTCCTTAATGCATTGTTAATACTTTTAATTTCAGTTTACTTGTGGAAGATACATTTTATCGGTATTAAGTATGTTTATGAAAATGCAACTGTGGAACGGTGATAATTTTTAATTAACCAGAATCATTTATTATTTTGACTCGACTAAACCATGAATTAATTTCGTTTTTATGTTAGTTGCTCATAATTTATGCTCGGTAAGAGGTCTAGACCACGACCGGGGCCTTGTGTTGGCTGTGGCAGGCGCAAATAATTAAATGCGATCCTTTAATGACAGAGTGTGTGACGGGGACATCTCGGGGATTCAGATTCTATAGTGAACTTATTATCTATTTCCCAGTCCTTATGGTAGTATGAAAAAACGGAGTGGCTGATAGAAGGTGATATACTGGTAAGACTCTGTTTTGAACAGCATTTCTTGGAAGCGTCTGTCTTTAGGTTGTGGTTAATTTTTTTAAATAGAGTGGTCTCGGCAGGGTTGATGTGCAAGTTGGTAGATTTTTTTCAACACTACTGAACTTCATTCAGTTGTTTGATGAAATGGTTCTGGTGTTTGTGAGAGAGATGCACGTAGGCACCATTACACCACGTCTCGGCGTATCTGTGATCAGGAGTGTGTTCGGGATGAAGCCTTTATGTACTTGCAGATGTTTTAGGCTTGCCTAGGGCTTAAAATGGAATGAAAAAACTGGGGCTGGGGGTCTCTCAAAGGGGCGTGGCCGATGTAATTAGGGCATGGCATTAAAACACGCAACCTAGAAATCTGTGCTTAGCATAGTGTGCCTCCGACTGGTATTTTGCTGCTTCTGTCATTGCATCCAGATATGTAAAACAACAAGTAACATTGCATTTACAATAAGCCAGGACCATTGACTTTGCCAATGGTTGTTAGTTGCATAAGATAAATAACCAACAGCTATGGCTTTGTTGCATAGAACATTGAAATGCTTCAGTTCTGAAATGATGAGACTGTGAAAGAACCTTAACGATTTGAAGTTTCATCAAATACAGTGAAAGGTGGTACTGCTGCAGAATTAATATTTTTTTTTCACTCAGATGGTGGGGGCAAAAGTAAAGAGCCCGATAGGGACCAGTCTCAGCACCTGCTTTTTCGAACTGCCGGAGCACCAGCAGGACCTGGCCCATTTAAAGCCACTGGTATACACTATTGCACCCCATTTCTAAGCATGGTGGCCTAGGTGCTACTATTATCAAGTGAGCTGCCTAAGTAGATTATGTAGGTTGAAATTCTAAATGTGGTATCCTGTGGCAAGCATGAAAGTAGCAGAAATACAAGGAGTTTGAGTTCAAGGTGTAATAGCCACTCTTAGGTTTGCGGTGCAGTGTTTTGCTCCTGCTGCATGATTTAGGCTGTGAATGATACCTCTCTTGTAGTGATATGAGGTGTTTAGTATATAGGTTAGTGAAAGGTCTAGCAGGTGATTTTTTAGGTGGAATGCAAAAATACAGCTATTGGGATGCCGCTCGAAGTCTTCCTTGGTGATCCTTGACTCCTGTGCTATTTTGCGGAAGTCTTCCAGTGCCTGCAACCATCACGATCCACGGGGAGAGACCGAACTCGGTCCGGTTCGGGGGTGTGGGACTGCGAGTCCCAGCAGGAATAGCGCTTCAGCCATCTGCGCACCTGTGACTCTTCCCGCCCCTCTACTCCCCTCTACATATTCTCATTCACTAGCGCGGACGCGGGACGCGCGCGGGACGGAGCCCGGGGCGAAGCCCGGGCAAAGGGCGGGCCCTCTGAGGCCCTCCGAGGCTCGAGGAGGCTGGCCTGGCTACCCCCCCTGCTGTGTACCCCATTAAGCCCCCCTAACACTGTTTGAGTCATTTTGGCGTCACCCTCTTATCTTGTGTAGTAGATTACTATTTTTTGTTGTAACTATTTTATGGCTGCCAATAGGGTTTAACCCCTACTTTCTACTTTCTATACGCTATTGATCCCCACTGTAATCTTCATCTACCCCTAAACCTGCAGTAGAAGGGGGTGCTAAACGAGGGACTTTGGACAGTTTTGTTATCAGGGCAGACCCTTCGGTTGACAGAGATATAGCCCTAGCTGAGCGACGCGCGGAAAGGCGCCGCTCTATTGAGCATATCAAGAGCAAAAGGTCTTCATTGGGCCCTAATATTACAGGATTGCCTTTGTTAGATGACAGCTCAGAGGGACTAAAGAGCCCTGAACCACAGCTAGATACAAGTATTCCTTTGCTATTTCAGGATAGAGCTACTCCACCAGAATTCCCTGTTGTTTCTAATCCCAACCCTGTCATTAATCTCTCCGGCTTGCTGGATAGTATTATTGATGAGGTGCAACTAACGACAGACACTCTGCTTGTAGCGGCTGAGGCTGTTTCTAAGTCAAACACTCAGACTGCAGCGGTGGAAGCAGAACGATGTCATGGACCTCCCCCTAGGAAAAGGAGACGAAAGGGACCAGGCACACCCAGAAATAAGGTTGTGCCCTTCCCCCGAAATAAGAAGCCGCACATTTTCCTATAAGATCATCCTCCCCGGTTATTATTTCCACCCAACCCTCTTATTCCCTAGATCAGGAGGTATCAGACCTACTGGGGGTATAGAAAAATTGATTAGGTCATTCACCTTGCCATTGGTAGAGAGACTTAAGAGGATAACGGTTCGCCTGGAAGACTTAGAGAAGGCCTCTGGGGCTCCCATAGTGAGCCCTATGGGATTAGGTGGGTCACTTCCAGCTCCTACATCTACCACTGCACCTCTGGTCCATGTATCTCGGATCTTGGACAAATCTAAAAAACACTTCAAGAGCACCACGTCTCAGGTTACTGCAGTCTCAAAGCGAGATACTACTAGGCCGGACAAGGTTGCTACGGGGGGTGTGACATCTAATTGCCCACCGACCAAACCTACGGGTGCAGACTTTATTGTAAGACCTTACACCTCTAAAAGACATATGGTCAATTTGCCCCCCGAAGCTGCCCCTTTTGTGGTAATCCTCACTGGAGTCCCAGCATTGGAGGCGGGCAAGAGGGAAGACCAGGTTCAGCTTAAAAACAAGGCTATTTACTGGCTAAAACAGAACCGACCTTTACCCCTCCACTTAAATGGCGAAATTCTAATGGTCCGGCGACTTGCGTGGCTGGGACCTACTTCAAAAAGTATCTCAGGGGACATTGTCATTATTAGTTTTAAAGATAAAAGGGCGGTTAGTCATATTTTAAACTGGTCCTCCCAAACTAGTAGTAGTTCAATCACACCTCGAGAACTGCCTTTTTTCTACCTTAGAAGCATGGTATGTCCAGCGAACAATTCTGGGCTGCGGGAACCTGCCCTGCAAAGTTCAGTCAGGCCATTGCTGCACCCTCAGGCTAATTGCTGGAGGACCCAGCACATTTATCCTGAGGGGCATCATAGTGCCCTCAGACCTTCATTAGCTTCACAACGGGGAAAAAATTTCACATATCCTGTTTATCCGGCCTATCCTGACCCTTGGACCCAGTACCCAAATAATTCACGTGCTCCTGTTGACTTCAGGCCTTTGAATTGTTTTCAAATTCCCCTTCATAATTATTATGAAGGTTTAAGAGATCTAGAGGGTGTGGATTGACTGAGTTGTAAAACATGTTGTACCAGTCCTCCCGACAGTTCCCACTCCTACAGTTTGCAATGTTAGTGACCCAACTATTGTTCCCAGGCTGCACCACACTCCTGCCTCTGTTCCTATCCATAGCTTAGGCCCTGATCATTTTGAAGTTCCTGAATCTAGTAGTGCACGGCTGAACTGTGTTCTTCTTGACGGATCAAGCAAAGGGGTACCAGCCGTTGAGCATAGGACCCATGGGAAGATAGAGTGTTTATTCTGGAATATCTCAGGGATTAAGGATAGGGTGCTAGACCCCTCTTGGTTGGAGTTTGTAAGCTCTTTTGGTTTCTTGTGTTTTCAAGAGACTTGGTCAGTTGAGCCTATTCATCTAAATGGGTATAAAACCTTTCATGCTGCAGCCCTACACTCTAAACGTGGGAGGAATATGGGTGGACTTTGTATTTATGTCTCGAATCTGATGGGTGTGGATAACATTAAGGTAATCAAGATGGGAAACTGTCATCAGATTTTACTAATCCGGCTGGTCTCCAAGGTTGATATCATCTTGATTAACATCTATAACAATGTACCTAAGTGCCTTGTTTCAGACCTGGTCTCTACCATGATTGATGACATTCACGGGATTAAAACCTCGAAGGGGAGGGACTGTATAATTGTTTGTGGGGGGGGATTTTAACCACAACTTGTGTGGACAAGATTGGGGGGGTTGTGGACTCATAGGGGCGGATGCGGATGTTGTGTCCCCACACTTTTCCCATTTGGATGGGGGTGAATCTTTGAATGACATGCTGGCATCTTTTAATTTGGATTTTGTTAATAGGATGTGCACCCCTTGTGTGGAGTTCAGTGCAACCTTTGTGGGGAGAGGGCTTGGTACCATCATTGATTTTATTGTTGCCTTCGTTAGTCATGACACCTGGTTTGCAGACTTTACCACTCATTCTGTAGGTTTTAGTGACCATCTTCCCCTCTCCTTTGCTATTGTTTTACCACATGTGAAACATGGTTCATTGATTGAAAGACTGTCTTGGCTAAAAATATGCGATATGCCCAGACAAAATGGTTATGCAATTAAGTGGAATCGGATAGATCCGGAGGCTATGCATACCAAGATAGTTAAAGGATCTCTCGCCTCAATTAAAATGTGTCTTGAACTAGAGACTTCTAATGAAGATATCTTGTCAGCCTTCGAGGTCATTTCACGGACCATTCGTGACAGCTTGTCCCGGTCGGGAAGAGGTTGCAATTCCAGGCCGTCTACTAATTCCTGGTTTGATGCTGTCTGTTCCAGGGCGCATTCTCGCCTCAAAGCTGCGCTACATAATATGGTTAGGGACCCGGCCGAGGTGACCTTGTGTAGGAAAGCATATCGCCTAGCACGGATCAACTGTAAGAACAACATCAAAGCCGCGGCTTGGAATGATCTGGCCAATGCCGCACAATCCGAGGATAGTGCCCTATTTTGGCGTGCAGTCAATGCACCATTTTTTAATGAAGCTAATAATGCAAGGGTGGAGGTTGCTATCAACGAAAACTCCTGGATCGACTTCTTTTCAGAAGTCTACAACCCGGAGGGGATTTCAAAGATAGCCAACATAGAGGACATGGACAAGGAGGCATCCCGGACTTTTTGTCAAATTGATCTGGGTATTTCAGTGGGGGAAGTATCCGCTGCAATTGCGCAGAGCAAGGGGGGGTAAAGCTGCAGGTATTGATGGGGTTCCTATTGACATTTTTAAATATTCGGCCGACTTATGGTCCCCTATTTTGCAGAGAGTACTGGAGGCAATCTGTGAACGGGGGTTTCCCAAGACCTGGTCCGATTCAGTTATTGTCCCCATCTTCAAGAAGGGAGCTAGGGAGAGCCCCTCCTGTTATCGCCCTATCTCCCTTCTTGACTCTTTTATGAAGATAACAGGGAGGGTTGTCTTGAACCGGCTATTATCTTGGGTAGAGAAAGCAGGAGTGTTGTCCCCGTTCCAGTACGCTTCTGTGAGGGGAAGGGCACCGTCGAACAGGTCTTGAACTTCACACTCCTACAAGGGAAATACGTTCAGGCCAAGGCGGGCAAACTTTATGCAGCATTCATAGATTTGAGTGCTGCTTTTGATTGCGTTAAGCACGAGTGCCTGTGGAAGGTGTTAGAAGATCTTAAAGTGGAGGAGGCCATTATTTCGTTCCTAAGGCAACTCTATGCAGGGGCAAGGGCCAGGGTGAGATTCGGAACCGGGGGTGAGTGCACCAAGCCCTTCCACGTGAAACGTGGAGTGAGGCAAGGGTGCGTTCTCGCGCCTCTTCTTTTTAACTTATATACCAACGACCTAGAGGACGTTTTGGTGTCCAAAGTTATCGATTCGCCTAGAATTAACTCTAAGCAAGTGGTTTCCCTGTTATGCGCGGATGATGCCGTCATCATGGCCAGGACAGAGAGAGGTCTGCAGACAGCCCTAGATGTCTATATTAATTTCATGGACTCTAGGGGTCTGAAACTGAATGTAAAAAAAACCTACGTGATGACGTGCGCCAGGGGCAAAACTAAAACCTGCAAGCTATTTGCGTGCAGGGAGAGAGTGCAGGCAACCAAATCTTTTTCCTACTTAGGTGTTGTTCTTGAGGGTGGGGGACATTGGGGTCCGGCTATTAGGAGCAGGACCTTGTCTTTTAAAAAAGCGATTGCAGCACTCATGTCTTTCTCATGCAAGATGGGCAGAAGACCCCCCGAAATTTTACTTAAAATGTATTCGGTCAAATGTGTTAGTACGGCCATATACGGTGCTGGTGTCTGGGGCATCCAAGATACCAGGGAAATTCAAATAGTAGAAAATGCTTTTCTCAGGTTCATTTTAGCGGTAACTTCTAGTCAGTCCGTATATAATTGTCATGCTGAGTTGGGTGTTCGCCATATCAGTGACCTGATAGCGATGCAACCTCTGTTACTCTGGCACAGGGTTTGGACTGCAGCAGATCTGGAGTTGAACAGAGAGATTATTCGCGACGTTATGGCACTGGATAAATCAAACAAAATAGCTTGGCTAAACTATTTCCAAAAAGTTTTGCCAAGACATGGGGTACCCAGAGTTCTTTACTGTACCAGAGGGTTTATGTAAGGTCACGAGGAAAGATTTAAAGAACACCTGTTGGTTCCATCTGGAATCCCTGCGGCTTGGGGTTGAGTTTAACAAGGGCTCGGTCGTGTGGCACCATATGTCGCTAGTATCTGTTAACATGCAACCCTATTTGAATTGGTGTACAAAGGGATTCGACAGGTTTTTACTTACAAGGTTTAGATTTGACATTTTTGTTCGCCTTGTCTCATTTCCCAAAACCAATGACTGGGCAAAAAAGCTTTGTAAGTGCCCCTTTGATGGGGAGGCCGAACAATCAACCCTCCATGTGATTTGCTTTTGTAAATTTTATTGTAAAGAGAGAGCCCGTTGGATTAAACCTCTTCTGAAAATATAGTGGGCCATGGTACCAGTGCCGCCCAGCCTTACTGTACCTTCAAACACAACAATGATGGACAGAATGTGGATCAATGTCACACATTCACCCCAGTCCAAAGATCTGGGCCCAAATCCATCGTTTTTCCACTCCACACCACCCTGGGTTAGACAATGGCGATATGCAAATCAGCGCTGACCCTGTGCCCCATGGGAACAGTCCAGTCCGAACTACAAAAGCCATGTCCTTCCCAGAACGGAAACAAGCATCCGAGGACCGGCCCGGTTTCGAGGTAACACCTCTCTTCAGCCCGGCTAGCTTGATTCCAGTGGTGTGGAGTGCCTGGGACTCACGTCTGAGCATCCCCAGTACACTTAGAGCGGTAACTGCAAACACAACAATGATGGACAGAATGTGGATCAATGTCACACATTCACCCCAGTCCAAAGATCTGGGCCCAAATCCATCGTTTTTCCACTCCACACCACCCTGGGTTAGACAATGGCGATATGCAAATCAGCGCTGACCCTGTGCCCCATGGGAACAGTCCAGTCCGAACTACAAAAGCCATGTCCTTCCCAGAACGGAAACAAGCATCCGAGGACCGGCCCAGTTTCGAGGTAACACCTCTCTTCAGCCCGGCTAGCTTGATTCCAGTGGTGTGGAGTGCCTGGGACTCACGTCTGAGCATCCCCAGTACACTTAGAGCGGTAACTGCAAACACAACAATGATGGACAGAATGTGGATCAATGTCACACATTCACCCCAGTCCAAAGATCTGGGCCCAAATCCATCGTTTTTCCACTCCACACCACCCTGGGTTAGACAATGGCGATATGCAAATCAGCGCTGACCCTGTGCCCCATGGGAACAGTCCAGTCCGAACTACAAAAGCCATGTCCTTCCCAGAACGGAAACAAGCATCCGAGGACCGGCCCGGTTTCGAGGTAACACCTCTCTTCAGCCCGGCTAGCTTGATTCCAGTGGTGTGGAGTGCCTGGGACTCACGTCTGAGCATCCCCAGTACACTTAGAGTGGTAACTGCAAACACAACAATGATGGACAGAATGTGGATCAATGTCACACATTCACCCCAGTCCAAAGATCTGGGCCCAAATCCATCGTTTTTCCACTCCACACCACCCTGGGTTAGACAATGGTGATATGCAAATCAGCGCTGACCCTGTGCCCCATGGGAACAGTCCAGTCCGAACTACAAAAGCCATGTCCTTCCCAGAACGGAAACAAGCATCCGAGGACTGGCCCGGTTTCGAGGTAACACCTCTCTTCAGCCCGGCTAGCTTGATTCCAGTGGTGTGGAGTGCCTGGGACTCACGTCTGAGCATCCCCAGTACACTTAGAGCGGTAACTGCAAACACAACAATGATGGACAGAATGTGGATCAATGTCACACATTCACCCCAGTCCAAAGATCTGGGCCCAAATCCATCGTTTTTCCACTCCACACCACCCTGGGTTAGACAATGGCGATATGCAAATCAGCGCTGACCCTGTGCCCCATGGGAACAGTCCAGTCCGAACTACAAAAGCCATGTCCTTCCCAGAACGGAAACAAGCATCCGAGGACCGGCCCGGTTTCGAGGTAACACCTCTCTTCAGCCCGGCTAGCTTGATTCCAGTGGTGTGGAGTGCCTGGGACTCACGTCTGAGCATCCCCAGTACACTTAGAGCGGTAACTGCAAACACAACAATGATGGACAGAATGTGGATCAATGTCACACATTCAACCTTCAGTCGTTACATGATGAACTGAGTGTGGCCGCCATCGTTGGTTTTTTAAAGAGTATTTTTAAGAAAAAGGAAAAGCTTAATGTGCCCTACAATTACTGTACCTACAGTTTTCTAATTGTAATGATTTATATGTGTCAGTTACTGTTTCATTATGCACAATATGTATTGATTTCTTGCTGTGTTGCTTTTATGGTTTTAAATTTTTCTAAAATCGAATAAAGCTTTTCTACTAATACTACTACTACTATATGGGATGAGAAGGAAATACGGAATTGGCAATGGTGTGGTAAGTGAACCAGTGCACTAATTGGACCCCTGACTAGGGCTGGCTTATGGAACTTTGAAACATTGCTTGCTCTAGGCTGGTAAATAGTATGGCCCTAAACGCCCGCTCCAGCGTTAAAGGCCAGAGCCAAAGATAAGGGCCTTTAAAAGGGGAATGGGACTTTAAAGGCCGATATAGCCCAGCTACAAAGGGCTATAAGGCTATTAGAACCTTCTGCCACTAGAGGGCAGAATGTTCCAACAAATAAAACAAAGGCCTTTCAGAGTGCGAGGGGGCTTAAATCCCCTCGGCTCCGAGAGGCCTTTGTTCACAACAAAAGATGTGAACAAGAGCAACATTGGGATGTTGCTCTGCGGGCTTTTACCGGCCTGTAGAAGCACAGAGCACTCCATTGTATTCAAAGGAGTGCTCCACATTCCAATGTTCTACTATGGTAAGTAGTATGCAGCTAGAGGAGACAGTACAGACTAACTTCACTAGAATGACATTATAAGAGCGAAGAGAAATGTTGACACACATGTTTACTAACCTTGATATCATTGTTATATTTCAGTCATGTTTATATACATACTAATCTGTGTGGGAAGTAAGAATAGTTTTAGTATGGTCAAGCATTAACAAGGAGGGCCAATTAGCAAAGGTGATTAATAGGCATTACATTATTTTTTATATCAGAGTGTTATAAAGGAGCAGGGGCAGGGCTAATAGGAACATGAATAACTCAATTAACGAACAATGAGGCTTTCGGAAAATGGATACATCAGTTTAAGCAGTTGAAAAGACAGGTACCCAGGATGGTCGAGGCAACAGTGAATTAAGGGTCTGTGGGTTTCATGGTAATATGGATGTCCAGCAGTATGCAACACAAACAAAATATCTATGTTTTTCTGGCAATGTTTCAACACCTTCCAATGGATGTCCTGTTCTTTCTTTATTGTGTACATGATATAGTGAAAATAGCAATGATGACAAACAACTTGAAGCTTAGCCTACAAAAATTAACTTTCTCATCAGCATGTGGGAATACATGAGCCAGCCTGCCCAGGAGGAACCCGATTAGGTACCCGGCGAGAGAGACCACAGTGAAAATGTTGGTGATGTAACGGCTCCCCCCCAGCCTCCCAGGAACAGATACACGAGCCATATAACTGATAAAAGTATTAGCCTAAGAAAGGACCGAAATCACGGTCAGTCCATCTACTTTTTGCATATATAATGTCCCTTAGCGTGGACACTAAAAATGCTGCACATGTGGTGATTTTTTACCACTCACCTACAATTTACATGTTAATTGAGAGGTCCTGACGAAAGCCCCCCAATTTTTTTAGTGGGCTGAAACATGTTGACCACCTTTGGTTAAATATAAGGCTACACATAGTACCCGTTATCCACTCTCTAGTTTTTAATTATACCCTGGATTACCAAGAATACATTTAACAGGTAGTATCTAGAGGCATTTTTAACATTCACTTCCACTTCATCACACTCACTAACACTTCAAAAACCTGCTCCACTGTAAACAGGTGTCGTAGCACAGCAGAGTAGCATTCGGCTACTCAGCTGGGACCCGATGATAAAGCATGACACCAACTATGTTGGTGTGTGAGGGTTTTACTAAAACACATGTGAGGTGTCAGATAATTTCGTGACAGTCAGTCGTATATTAGTGATGGTGTTGGAACTTTGTGAAAGGAGCACAGTTATGTTGAGGAAAAGAGATTTCAGGGACAGGTGATTTGGGAGCCAATAGGGCAGTTAGAAAAGCTGAGACAAGAGACAGAGGGTTGGGGTAGGTAAAGTTTAGGGTAAGGCCACATTTGTGCTTGTCTATTCTTCCATACATCAAGAATTAAGAACGAAAAAAAAGAGATTGTGACTTGGAATGGCATTGAAGTTAGTATTTAGCTACTACAGGAGTATGGCATGTCAGTTGTTAGTGTGTGAATAGGGATGGAGTAGCCATATTAATTTTGTTAGTGACAGAGCAGGGTTTTCTATATCTTAATATTTGAGTGTAGTCATTAAATAACCCCCACCATTGGTCGACAATGAGAAGTTAAAAGGAGCCATTATCTACATCAGATATCTTAAAGGTAAACTCATTAAATACTTTTGTACAGTCAAGAAAGAGAGTTTGTGTGCCTAAAAGGGTTTTATTATTTAGTTATTTAAGATCATTATTTGTTTAATAAGCATTAATCTTGCAAGAATCAGCATTAGCAATAAATATAATTAAATAATCGATATTTCAATGTAAGGAAAAATACAATGTCGGAATTGCAGTCAAAATTAAAAAAAGGCAACAAGCATGTTCCATAAAGGAAATTCCCTAATCTAAATTGAATTGGATTGAAACAAAGTGAGGCGTCTGCTTAGAAACCCAATAAAGAGCTCTGACGAATGAATGGATGCATATAGATTCAGCTTTTGCACTGAAATTTTAGTCTTCATGCTCCGAAAGATCTTCAGATGGCCCCCCATCGACACCAGGAAAACAGTCACCCAAGCCCTAGTCACCAACCGTCTAGACCACGGCAACACACTGTACGCAGGGATCACCGTCCAGCTCCTAAAGAGACTCCAGATGACCCAGAACTCAGCTGCCAGACTCATCCTCAACCTCCTCAAATGGACCCACATCCCCCACCCCAGGAACTGCCACTGGCTCCCTGTCAAGGAAAGATGCTGATTCATGAAGCTGAAACACTCCTACAAGGCCCTACATGGCCAATGACCAGCATCCATCAACCACTGCCTGAACTACCACCAACCTGCAAGACACCTACGCTCTCCATCCCTTGCCCTAGCACACATGCTCCACATTCCTACAATTGCAGAGGGCGCTCCTCCTACCTCAATACCAAAGCCTGGAAAAGCATTCCCCTCCACCTCCAATCAGCAATGTACCTCACGGAATTCAGGAAGGGACTAAAGACCTGCCTCTTCAAATGATTGCAGCAGAATCACAGTGCCTGGACACCCTCATGAGAGATTTGCCATGCTCTACACATCCTCACTTATTGATTGAGTCTTTAGCTGGAAAGTATTCTCAGCTATAAATCAGCAGACATCTTAGTAGCAGAAAATAGGTTTATGATAATCTCTCATTTCAAAGATGGGATATCAAGGAACTGGAAAGGCAAGTGGTAGAAGCCACCCTCTACTCTAGGAACACAAACTAACATAAACACACAGCATTCTAGATACTAAAATGTTTCTCTTTCTTCATTCATAGCATTCAATAGGATTTAAGTTAACCCTTCGGAATAGATAAACTCTCCAGTTTCTCATGTCTTCACAATGGACTACAGAAATCAATCCTTGGAAAAATACTTCATCCACATTTTGCGGTTCAGAGACTTCCTCCAAGGAATTATCCTTCCTGTTGTCTCCTCTCCTTCCAGTGAGAACCTCACTATCAGTTGTCTAATACAAAACAAATGCCTATTCACTAGGCAACAGAAGGCTTATGGAAAGTTACACCTTCTGCAACAATGAGAAAAACATCCCTTGAAAAACAACAACTCAATGTAAAAACAGACTTTTCAATGCTAACATGAAGCTTCCACTAATATGGCATCACAAATTAGGCTAACCTAAATCAGAACTTTTGGTACTTCTTTATAACAATTTATATATGATTATCTACTACAAAAGTCATTGATCATCATATGCTTGCTGTTTAAAAATAGAATTTTGCATATCTTAATTAAAAATGTGTTTTTGTTTGCATGTGGAAACTTTCTCTACTGCAATAGAATAGTTGTGGAGCATTTAGGGGTGCTGTGAAGCCATCAGTGCAGAGCACTCTGGGTTAGACTGGCCCAGAAAATAGGTCCGGGTGCCAAAATAAAAATACCCTTCATTAGGGAATCAAAATGCTAAAAGTGGCACACATTTGCAAATCAGTGTATTCATGTGCAGACTTGCTCATAAGGTGTCTCTGTATTTTTTCCCTTAGACCCCTGATGAAGGGTCGTAGATTGACCCGAAATGCATTGGGTATGCCACAATTTGTTTTTGGATCAAACTGAAAGTTATGAATTCACGATGCAATGATTTGAATAGACATATGAAATATATAGATGAATAAAATTCATGGAATAATCAACGAAGGAGTCTTTGAAAATCTTTAACATATTGATTAACACAGTGAAGAACATTTTTGTTTTATGAAAAAGTGCACACATCCAAGGGATTGATTCGACTGACCCACATAGTTGGAATTGTATATGAGCACTGCTAGAAACAGTGCTAGGATGGAGTAGCACAACATGAACTTGCATGAATAGCTTTGAAGTAATAGATTAAAAACGAGTGCACAGAAGAATTGAACCGTTTTTTAATTATTTTCCCGTCTATCCCCCTCTTTCAGTGCACCACATTGGAAAATGTTTTTTTAAGAAATAGCTCAGATTACCACTAACAAGGCAGAAACATTAGACTACTCAACAGAGGAAGCTGAATAAATTGATGGACTAATACAGGAAATCAGAGCATTCCGTCCACAGTTAAGCACCGTTACACAATTATTGAAACAAATGGAATATGTCAGCAAGAGAGAAATTAATCAACGGCTTCATGCCACAACAATAATCCATTATCATAAGAATAGACGGATTCCAAGAGGGCTGATGATTGCATTCAAACCTCTGTTGTGTAGAAACAATAAGGCATTTTTGGAGAAATAGCATAAGATCCTAAATAAATGTTCACTGGATCCTATCCTATTGATTCTTGAGGAATTATCCGGCATTTTAAAAACTTGGGAAGGGGAATTATCTGGGATCAAAAAAGAACTAGCCAAACACAAAATTCTACAAGATACTCTAGATGATATCAACCAAAAATTTGAAAGATATGCTAAAGAAATACATGAAAGGAAAGTTAAGAAATATCGTTGTGATACAATAGAGGTATACAATCAAACAAAATGGCAACAACCGAAAGCTAGCAATAGCTCATCACAGGAAAGTGTTGTTTCAGATTCTGAAGTTACACAGAATAGAGCACCTTTGGCAACCACCTCGAAAGTGATATCTACAGAAAAAACATAAAAGGCGTCTTTTTCATCCACAAGCCCAGCAGGTAAATGCTCCACAAATAGAAAAACCAGGAGGGGAAAAAGAAACAGAGGAAGAAAGAGCAACACGTATCATGGGAAGCAAGACAAAGATAACCTAGTGATCAATATTTCAAGCTTTTAATTAACAAAAGCACAAGTAAAATTACTAAACAAAAATTAGAAAGATACGCTAAAGAAATACATGAAAGGAAAGTTAAGAAATATCGTTGTGATACAATAGATTACAAGTTAGAAGAGGTTTACACATGGGCAGAGGTACACAATCAAAGAAAATGGCAACAACCGAAAGCTAGCAATAGCTCATCACAGGAAAGTGTTGTTTCAGATTCTGAAGTTACACAGAATAGAGCACCTTTGGCAACCACCTCGAAAGTGATATCTACAGAAAAAACAAAAAAGGCGTCTTTTTTATCCACAAGCCCAGCAGCCAACAATGCTCCCCAAATAGAAAAACCAGGAGGGGAAAAAGAAACAGAGGAAGAAAGAGCAACACATATCATGAGAAGCTAGACAAAGATAACCTAGTGATCAATATTTCAAGCTTTCAATTAACAAAAGCACAAGTAAAATTACTGAACAAAGGCAATTCATTTGTGCCAGTTTAGAAATCAAATCCTCAAGAAACGGAAATAGCAATTTTTAATTCTTACGAACTCTGCGCCTTAAACATTTTTTCAACAGTATTCAATCAGACATGCCTATTGAAACAAGTCAAGCCACCAAAGAATTTAGGGTCAAAAGTACTTTTTGTGCCTCGACATCACATAAATCAATAAATGCTTTTGAAAGAGCTATAGTCTCTGAAATCAAGACAATCAAGTTAAAAAGTGGCACACACAGTAATTTTTCTAAGAAATAATGGAGTACTCTAAAAAGTTTGACAGATAACCCGGATCTTACTTTTCAAAAGGATGACAAGGGTGGAGCCCTGGTATCATGAATACTGGGTTATATGAAAAGAGTGTATTAAGCCATTTACAATATGAAGAAACGTACAGGAAATTGGAAGAAGATCCCACTAACATATTTCAAATGGCGCCTAAAAAAATTCTGGATCATGCCTTTCAAATTAAAGGAATCACGGAGAAAACTTACAAATTTCGAGACATGAAATATCCACCCATACCTCAATTCTCTATGCTCCCAAAGATGCATAAAAATGCTCTAACACCTCCATTTAGACCAATTGTGTAAGCTTGTGGGTCTTTATCTGAACCTTTAGGGAAATATCTTGATTGTTTTTTACAACCTCTGGTGCAAAAACGGGAAACTCACATAAAAGATACCACTGCATTCCTGAACATGCTGAAAATGGTGAATATTGACAAAAGTGAAGAAATATGGTTATGCTCAGTCAACGTCACTGCTTTGTACACTTTGAACCCACACCATGAAGGGCTAGAAGCCATGGATTGGTGTCCTTTCAGGAATGATGTAGAAGATGCCAACAAAGTCTTTTTGTTAGAACTTCTTCATTTTGCACTTTATCATAGTTTTTTTCAGTGGAAAGATGAGTATTTTGAACAATGCAACGGTACGTCAATGGGATTTGCGGGGGCGCTGTCCTACACCAATATTTTCATGGCAAAATTTGAATCAGATCACATCTTACAGAATCAAACTGGCAACACGGATTGATTCTTTTTAAGCACTACATTGACGATATATTCATATTATGGAGAGGCGAAAAACAAGTGTTACTAGATAACATCACTTAGTTGAACTTGTGCCATGAACACATTAAATTCACTCATCAAATTGATAAAAGGCAGTTAGCATTTCTAGATGTGCTTATCACCATGGAGGAGAATGTCATTAAAACCAATGACTACATCAAAAGCACAGACCAGAACAGCTGTTTACATTTTAATAGTTTCCACCAAGCCTCCCTTGTCACAATTCATCTGGTTAAAACAGATCATCTCAGATTCAGAAGAAGTGCCCACACATTCAACAGACAGATCTTGAAATACCGAAGAAGAGGTTACCCTATGAACATCTTAGAGGAATAAAGAATGAAAGTTGTTGTAAAATTAAAACGGAAAATAATCCTATGGTGTGTGTATTGAAATATTCCACACAAGCTACTCAAATCACAAAAATCATGAAAAAACATTGGTCATTGGTTTCACAAGAGCCAGATTTAATATCGCTGTTCTCTGAAAAAATCACTTTTGCTTTTCGAAGATCTAAAAATCTCAAAGAACTTTTATCTAGTAAAAATGAAAAAGAGCATTCAGCAGACGCACAGGGGGATGCAAAGATGTGAGAACTGCACACTGCAATAATGTCATCGTCTGCAATGCATTTACACATCCCATGATGGGTACGAAAAAACATTATTACATTCAAGCACATGCGACACTAAGAACGTTATATATGCGATTAAATGTCCCTGTGGAAAAATGTATGTTGGTCAAATTGAGATAAATTGAGATAAAGGTGAAAGTGAGATTAACAGAACACGAAAGTAATATATGTTTAAAGAATCAAAAATCCACAGTGGCCTCACACTGGCTTGAAGCGGGACACACGATCACTCAAGTCAGGTTTACAATCCTGGAAGCTATTGAATCACGTTGCGATATAGATCCTCACAAGCAACGCCTGAGAACTGAGTATTTTTGGATAGAAAAATTTAATTCCATTCATCCGCATGGGATGAATAATAGGATTGAAACAGACATTTGTGATAATGCTTTATTGGTCATCCTTTTAGGAGTTTTTTATGCTTTATTGTCTCTCTGCAACTTATTATCACTATAAGGTTCATTGTAATTATTATTTGATGATCATTCATGGGTTGGTGAGAATCAGTGCATTTGCTGTCATCCGAAATATGTGACTCGCTATAATATTTTAACTGTTATTAGAGGGTTCACGAATACACTAAAATGGCCGCTACCCTAACCGAGAGGCATGATTCCATCTGGTACTAGCATTCATGCCTTTACTAACATGGCCGCCATCATTACAGGACCACGTGGCTCGGACACTTTGGTCTCAATTTGCTTTTGAAATAGTAGGTTTACACACGCATTTGTCATCACCACGCGTTAGGTACATGACGATATTATTTTTGAATGCACTGGTATTGTGAAATGTTATGATGTCCTCCCACAGATCACATGACAAGGTACAAATAGCTGATAGGCTAGTGCGCACCACGGGTTGCATTTATGTATCGTTCTTACAAGCTAAACGTTATCACCTGATTCGGAAGTAGAAAGTTGATTCATTCGGAACTCTAACCTACGCGTCCACGCGAACAGAGGTCTGGAAATAAGTTATGTGAACACGGTTAGTTTGCGGGCGAGTAAATGCTTGAGCTTTAATTTTCTTCCTCTGCCTCAGGCTTATTTAACACAGCTGAATCCGGTTCTCTGCGGTTTTGTAAAGGTCGAATTTGCAATCTTGATCACTCTAAAGCACTAATACTCACTTTAAAACTCACCTATGATTGTTTACAAATGTGGCTAAATCAGGATGCACCGTAGAGTTGTTTTGGTGCGATATGTTAAAACATTAGCTATTAAATGTCAGACAGGTCTCTTTATGCAATTTAAACAACATAGTATGTTGATGACTTGATCGTCAGCACGGTAATCTTCAAAGTGTAAATGGTGTTTATACAAACTTGCACATCATTTTCATGTACAGACTTGCTCATAAGGTTTCTCTGTATTTTTTTCCCTTAGACCCCTGATGGAGGGTCGTAGATTGACCCGAAATGCATTGGGCATGCTACAATTGGTTTTTGGATCAAACTGACAGTTATACATTCATGATGCAATGATTTGAATAGACATATGAAATATATGGATGAATAAAATCCATGGAATAATCAACAAAGGAGTCTTTGAAAATCTTTAACATATTGATTAACACAGTGAAGAAACGTTTTTGTTTTATGAAAAAGTGCACACATTCAAGGGACTGATTCGTCTGACCCACATAGTTGAAGTTCTTTGTGCACCAGACAGCTTTGCCATGAGGCCCCACTAATATACCAGAGGTCTTGAAAGTCCTAACTTTTCAGACTATTTGAAGTAATTTCTTTGGGACTTTTCTATGGCTCACAGGCTTTCAGAGACAAAACTTGGGAGCCAGGAATCACTCCAGCAGAGGCCACCAGTGAGATCCAGTCGAGGTCCAGTTTCAGCCAACTGTCCAGTGAAGTCCACTCCTAAGTCTTGGGTATAAGTGGGATCAGTACCATCCCTGCAAGTCTCCACACAGGCTGCAAATAGCAAGTCTAGTCTTCTTCTGTTCTTTCCAGAGAGTGTTCTGATGAGCTGCAGGTGGGTGCCACCTTTGTAGGTTCCAGTAGCCAGTGGGCGGGATGACTACTAGACACTCCCTAATCAACTAGAATATAATTCCCAGGTGCATCCTTTCCCACTTTTTAAGCACATTATGTTTGCCTTATTGCAAACTAAACCGCAAATCTGAGATAGGAGAACATTTTTGCTTTCATAGGCTGCTCCTCAAATACATAAACTGGTTCTGGTATCAACTCCCCCACCTATTAGGCTAGTGCCAAGCTAGCTACAGGTGCACTATAGAAGAAATACTTTTCTTCTCAAGGTATCCCTTGATATTATCTGAAAATAGGAAACCCTTTCAGGTTAATGAAGATCTTAGGCCCTCCACAGTTGCCCAGCTTGTGCTGATAGGAGTGACATATGTCACTTCGAGATCTTCCTGTCAAAAGATCTATGCATTATTTCTGCTCAGGGAGCATTTTTTTATCCTACTGAAGTGAAAGAAATGAAAGGAGGCAGCTACTGGCAGACTAATGCTAATTAGCCAAGTGGAAGTACTGACAGACAAGGTATACCTTTTTAAATGTTACTTTTGCTAACTATTTATGAAATATCCAACCTCAACAATGGATTGGATTTTTAATAAACATTAACAAAATTGATTGAATCATCTCTTATCCAAAACCAAAGACAGTAGAATTATTAATGTATCTAAACTTCAGTTTTTCTCATAGAACAGCTACATCCCTTTACTAATATTAATCACAATGCAATACATTACAGCAAGTCAACTTGCTGCACTGCACTCCGTCAAGTGGAGAGGGAAAGAATGCACCATATCTGCTAAGAAATGGCACATTTCAAAGCGCCGGGACACCTCTTGGGGTAGCCGTGCGCTCTAAAAGTGTGGTTTTAACATAACATAACATTCCATCTCTCCCTCTGTGTTGGCATTCTTGTGGCTACTAAGCACCAATGCAGGCACCTTTGCAACATGGTGCAAGGGTGTCTGTGTTACAGGCAGGATTGATTGTGTGCAGGAAGGGGTACCTTTCTGCACAAAAACAGTCCTCTGAGTTTTCTTTCCTGTTTCTATGGGTGTTGCAGAATGCAGCACCCATAGAAAAAGGTAAACACTAGGAGAAATAATTATACTCCTCTTCTGGGAAGGCGCACCATTTTGACTCATTCCGAGGTTTACTAGTGTTAGTAAATCTGGGGATGCACCAAAAGCTATGGGTGGATGTATGGGAACACACATAATCCACCCATGGAATAACTTCCCAGGGCATAGTAAAGTAAGTCAGTGACTTGCATTACTCCAGATTTACTATGCCTCGCAGAGCCACACATGGTGGCTGTGCATGGCATAGTAAATCTCATTCCTGTCGCAAAGGGTTATTGAGACAGGATCAGGTTTAAAAGTTGCAGGAGTCAGTCTACACAGGTAGGCCTGCGGTCATGTTTCTTTTATTAGCCTAGTTAATGGCACAGTATGTGCTGTAGTGCACAGAAGACTGTTAATTTTCCATGCCGTTGCTGCAATTTCTACATCCTATACTACAGCTTTACTGGAAAGTTAAATATGACAGTTAGGAGTTACAAAATTTTACCATGTTTTGGAGAGAGAGGGGCCAATGCATCAAGCATTTTACTGGTCGCAAACGGGCGGATTCGCAGTAAATTGCCCTTTCCAATGCATCAACGGCATTGCATTTGCAAAATATCTTAAATGCGATTACACTAAATTGCAAATGCATTTAGGGAATCTGAAGATGTGATTCCCTATTTGAGATGCATCAAGCCTTTCCTAAATGTGACTACGCATTTACGAAACGTTAATTACCATCAACTTCAAGTTGATGGTAATTTGCAAAAGCTTTGAAAAATGCACAAAAGTGCATTTTTCAAAGTGACATGTGGCTCAAGCACATGCCGTTAGGATATGTGTGTGTGCCACATGAGCACACTTACCTTTTGGGGGGTGCATCAGGGAGGCCTTAGGCCCCCTGGCACCCTTGCAATAGTATTAGCAATTTGCGATTACCAGTTCGGTAATTGCAAATTGCAAATGCATTCCCATTCATTCCTATGGGTCTATAGGTCCATAGGAATAAATGGGAGTGCATTCCCTAATAGCAAATCGCAAATTGCGATTCACTATTAGGGAATATTAAGGATTCGCAAAAATATTTGTGAATCCTTCGTACATAGGCATTTGCGATTACCAAATAGCAAAACCTTAAAATTTGCTATTTCATAATTGCAAATAATTACCTTGATGCATGTGCCCCAGAGAGCAAACACTGCAGCAGTGCCCCAATATATAGAAGTAAATAAATAGGTTCATCAGTCTATAGAAAGGGGTGATAACCTCATGAAAACTCACACCCTTGGCATATTTGTTCACAGATTTCAGTTCCTTTCATTCTGAGTAGTTTTCCCATTTCAGGTATATCAGTCATGTGATGGAGGCTTTTCAAAAGTTCACTGGATCTAATAAGTTTTCTGTTGCTTTTATTAGATGAAACAGACCTCTAGAGCTCTTCAAACTCTGCCTTCCATAATTGTTGAGCTATATACCTAGAATTGGGGTTGGATTAAGCCTATTGTAATAACAATACTACAAGACTTAAGGCAGTACTTAATATTTGAAATGTGGATTTGAAATGTAATGATCAGATCATAAACCAGCCATTAATATGGTTTTGTCTTTAGGGTTGTGGTCTCAATTATGTGTATCAATACAAAATAAGCGCATATTCAGCTGTCTATGTTGATGCACTTAGTTCAGGACCTTAGCTATAATCGTTCTACCCTTATGTGGTACAATATATTAAAATTACCTTTCTTTATATGTGATTACCACAAGTGGATAGTTCAGTGGTTTAAACCCATTCGACAAAAAGTCACATTGAATACGCATGGTAGACTTAGAACACAACAAGTGCACACAAAAATTCTTTAAATTATTCTATATTCATGTCAAACGTGAGTTAAATTCTGTCCTCATAATTATACAACATATAGGATGTACTTGATATGCATTTATGTCCCACAAAAAGTTTTTTTATGGGACATAAATCTCCTGAAGAAATGCCACAGGATCCAGATGGGCACCTTGAGACAAGTAACATGTAGACTAGATTAGAGGGACGACCCAAAAATTATGTTCTGCTGGTTCTTTCATTTAGTTTTTAATCTGGCCACAAACCCCCACTGAATAAAACAAGTGCAAGTGGGATTTCTGAAGCAATTATAAAGTACACAAATATTTCATTTATTACACACAATCACCCACCAAATCACTGATGTGCATTCTACAAAAATGAACAGTGAGAAGATCTCCCACTTAAAGTGCCCCCCCTTTGGGTGAGGGGCATGCTAGGCACTGCAGCACCCACCTACTGTGGTGTTGAACCGGATAATGAAGCATGCCAGCTAGATGAGCGAGGGTTAAAAATCCTAATTATGGAATGCCCCAATAAATATGTGCGGTACACATTGTGACACTTCATATAGGACACCTTTTTCCTGGATCCTCGCCTGTCTGTTTTGGCTGTGGCCAATACTCTGGAACATCAATTTGTTTGATTTCTTTGAATACTAAAATTAAGCCCATTAGCCCTTTGGCGCATGTGTCGGCCATTTGCTGAGTCCTGAGAAAGCAATGGAGGGTTCCTGTTTTTTTTTATTTTTTAAAAAGGGCAGGGGAGATGCGGAAGCCCCTGCCTCCCACCCATCTGTGACATCAGCACTCCGTGAGGCATGCTGATGTCACCAGCCCCACCACAGGGGAGAGATGCAGCAGGTAATAGCTGCTCCTGTGTCCAGTGGATATACTTTTTTTGATGCCTTTCCGTGTTTGTGAGAGACATTATTGGAAAGGGGGAGTCTCCCCTTTTCAGTGATGCCTCTTAAAAACAGATTTTTGTTTGTTTAATGTGGTCGCACTGTGATTCAAGAGCATGAAGTCCCACTAGGCCAAGAGGGAATCTTTGTGGAGGCTCGCCCTTGTGGCATTGGCTGGCCACTACCCCAGAGGCATACTTTACTTGATTTGGGGGGGCATATATATTGATATAAATATATCTTTACATATATATATAAATATATATATATGTACAATCGTTGTGGAGTACTGCTGCCTATTTTCATAGGAGAGGTCTTTGAGTGATGTTAAACGGCGTGGTTCAGCCGTCAGCAAGCACCGCCAGCAAGAGCGCTTCACCTGCCTGAAAGTGAATCCATGTTTGTGCTCGCGGAAGGCGGAGGGCAACGGTGCCGCCAAAGACTGACTTTGGCACAGATCTTAGTCGCCTTATAAGTGGGCTTGACAAAAGACGCAACTACCTGAAATTGCAGCACAATTCCTGACATCCTCCACTGGAGGATTTAATAATTAAAGGGGACAGTAAACAGCAGGTACTATAATGCACTTTTCCAGGCCATCTGGGCGTCCAATAGGGAACAAGTATTTTAAAGTGAGGTGATCAACTTGTTACTTTCGTCTGACCCTCATGCACTGTTAAACCCGCTCACCTCTGAAGGAGGTCAATGGTGACTGAAATATATTAGGACTGCCGGTGCTGTTGAAATAAAAAGGACAACATCATTGTGGAGTGCTGCTGCCTCTTTTTCATAGGAGATGTCTTTGAGTTGGTTGATATATATATATATGCTATGTTACTGGGGGTGAGTGTCTGAAAATATTTAGGGGTCTGTCCATCATCTCCTTCTGTTTACTTTGTTTGCCCTAAGTTGGCAGGGTAGGTCGCTTGGTCACTTTGCCTCTGGATTCAAACTAGCCTGGCTGATGAGGGCTGTTAGCCCGAAACCAGTCCCAGGATGATTGTTTCAGGTCCAGGGAAGACATGACTTGACAGTTCCGGCTGGACTGTTCCCATGAGGCACAGGGTAAAGACTGATTTGCATATAGCGGTGTCTGAACTGGTGTGACTAAGTGAGCTAAAGAACGATGGTCGATTCAGGTCGTTGGCAGGGTATGCCTATATGTGGGTCCCTTGCTCACTTTGCCACTGGATTCAAGCTAACTTGGCTGATGAGTCCCAGGATGCTTGTTTCCGGTCCAGGGAAGACATGGCTTCGACGTTCGGGCTGGACATTTCCCATGAGGCACAGGGTCAAGACAGGTTTGCATATAGCTGTGTCTGAACTGGGGTGATGAAGTGAGCTAAAAAACGATGATGGATTCAACCCGGATCTGTGACTGGGGGTGAGTGTCTGCAAAGTTTCAGCACTCCGTCCATCATCTCCTTGGGGTTGCTTTGTTTGCCCTAAGTTGGCAGGGTATGCCCATATGTGGGCCCCTTGCTCACTTTGCCACTGGATTCAAGCTAGCCTGGCTGATGAGGTTTGCTAGCCCGAAACCGGTCCCAGGAGGCTTATTTCCGGTCCAGGGAAGACATGGCTTGGCAGTTCGGGCTGGACTGTTCCCATGAGGCACAGGTTCAAGGCTGATTTACAAATAGCTGTGTCTGAACTGGGGTCATGAAGTGAGCTAAAGACCCATGATGGATTCAACCTAGATCTGTGACTGGGGGTCAGTGTCTAAAAGGTTTCAGCACTCCATCCATCATCTGCTTGTGTTTGCTTTTTTTCCCCTATTTTGGCAGGGTATGTCCATACGTGGGTCCCTTGCTCAATTTGCCACTGGATACAAGCTAGCTTGGCTGATGAGGGCTGTTAGCCGAAAACCGGTCTCACGATACTTGTTTCCGGTCCATGGAAGACATGGCTTCGCAGTTGGGGCTGGACATTTCCCATGAGGCACAGGGTCAAGACTGATTTGTATATAGCTGTATATAAACAGGGGTGATGAAGTGAGCTAAAGAACAATGATGGATTCAACCCAGTTCTGTGACTGGGGGTGACTGTCTGAAAAGTTTCAGTGCTCCGTCCATCATCTCCTTGTGTTTGCTTTGTTTGCCCTAAGTTGGCAGGGTATGCCCATATATGGGTCCCTTTCTCACTCTGTCACTGGATTCATGCCAGCCTGGCTGATGAGGGCTGTTAGCCCGAAACCGGGCCAGGATGCTTGTTTCCGGTCCAGGGAAGACATGGCTTTGCAGTTCAGGCTGGACTGTTCCCATGAGGCACAGGGTCAAGACTGATTTGCATATAGCTGAGTCTGAACTGGGGTGATGAAGTGAGCTAAAGAACATTGATGAAATACGTAGAATTACGAGTAGGAGCTGTATGCTGATTGGTTGTGCACTGTCTGTGAACACTCGATATCAGGAAGTGTTGGCAGCCATCTTGTTTGTCGCTAGAAGCGAGTCACAAGAAAAAAGTAAACAAAGTTGAGAAATAAGGAAAGGGGGCAGGGTAGAACCTCCTGACCCTGTAGGCTTCGTCAGGAGTTAGGTTTTGAATTTTTAGGCTATTTTAAAAAAAAAATATTTTGAATGGAAAAATCTCGGAGTACGCGTATTTACGTGCATGAGCTGCATGCTGATTGGTTGTTGACACTCCAAACCAGCAAGTGTTGGCAGCCGTGTTGTTGGTCGCTAGAACTTGGTCAGAAGAAAACAGTTAAAAAAAAAAAGGCGAGAAATAAGGAAAGGGGGCATGGTAGAAACAACCTGATCCTGTAGTTTTGCTCAGGGGGTCGTTCATGGATTTTTAAGCTCTATATATTTTTTTTATTTTGAGTAGAAAAATCGAAGAGTACGCGTATTTACACATGCTGATTGGTTGTCAACTGTATGTCGACACTCTAAACCAGGAAGTCTTGGCAGCCGTGTTGTTGGTCGCTAGAACCGAGTCACAAGAAAACAGTTAAAAAAATTAAATTAAAAAAAATGTGAGAAATAAGGAAAGGGTGCATGGTAGAAACATCCTGATCCTGTAGGCTTGCTCAGTGGGTCGTTCATGGATTTTTAAGCTCTATATATGTTTTTTTATTTACAATGGAAAAATTGCGGCGTACGCGGACGTACAATCACGAGTTGCACGTTGATTGGCTGTCAACGCTTCAAAGTAGGACGTGTTAGCAGGCATGTTTTATTTTGAAGTGTGGCCGAGGGGGCGAACATGCCCCAGGGTCTGCCACCTTCATGGGGCAGTAATCTTTAAAATAGGGTGGGCGTGAGGGCACGGACCTCCTAGCTCCGGGGGTTACCACTTTTCGGGGCTTTTTAATGTTGGGAGGTGGTAGCGCTGATTCCGTCCTGGAGCTCTTGATTGTTCTGGGAACCACCATGTCTCAGGGCCGACTCCTGCAGTGTTCCGGGGTGTGTACCCCCGGGGACACTGCTGTTTGGTATGGTAGGGCGGGAGCGTCGCGGCTTCCACTTTAGCACAGCAAACCGGTTTCCTATTTGAAAGGGAGAGCAAGTTAAGCTGCTGTGTCTTTCAAGTAGGAATTAGATTGCTTTTTATTAGAGAGCAGCATATAAACTGCTCTCTCTGAGAAAACAATACCGGCTCTCGAAGGATGCGGGGAGACGGCTGGGACCGTGTGGGCATTGGTGTTCCCCACACGGTTCCTAATGATATTTTTTGAATCCCGGGGAATGGGTTCATTTGCAGCTCCTTAAACATTCGTACAGATAGTTTTTGCAAAATTCTTTTTTGTGTTGGGGAACTGAGTATTACTCCAGTGACTTTGTCATGCATGTATGTTTTTTCTTTTTCTTTACTTGTATTCTGTTTTATTTACAGTATTTTTCTACCTCTCTTCAGAATGAGTTCCACAGCGTAGCGTCTTTGGCAGTGTTTTTTGTTTGCCTCCCTGCACCCTAATTGACAACGTAATGGGGGCACTGCTGTCGTCTTTGTTTTAAATTTGCAACACAGTAGGTAGGATAAATAAAGCACTTGACACAATGTATTGTATTTAAATTTCCATTGTTTTTAAAATAGAATATACTCATGTACAAAATATTGTTTTATTTGAAAAATAAATATTTAATATAATTTTTTTGAATTACCACATGAGCGGATATTATAGTAAAGATAAAATGAAGTGTTTATGTACAAGGAGCTACAACAGAAGAAATTCAGTATGGAAAATCAACAACAGAATTTGAACACATTTTCAAAATTAGTAACAGTGTCATAGAAGAGCTTAACATACTTTTTACAAGTAGCGAGAATGAAGAGGAAGATATAAATGCTGGAGATATTAGCTGTGATTTCCTAAATTAAAGGTTAGATGTTGATTTTGTGGAAGAATTACATGACATCGAGTATGATCATATGAGTTTTGAAATTGATTATGAGGTACATGAAATACATTTTAGGTCCATTAAGTTATAGGATGCTATAAGAATACATTTATTAAAATGGCTGCAAGTGTGCAAATTACCCAGTGCCTTTAGCCGGGGAAGTAGTTACAACAAAAAGGCTCGCTGAAGGGCCTTGACGTTCAATCAGAATGTGATATTGAAGAATAATTGATAATACCAGTCAAGAAAGGCAGAAAGTGTGCAATTTAAGCATTGCTTTCGGCTGAGGTAGTTCATACTAATTAGAAGATAATGTCAAAAAAGTAATGTTGAGCATAGTGATGCTCCTGATCCATGCATTTTATTAGGTCGATAGACTGTTCCTCGTAAGACAAAACTTCATCAAAATAAATGCATAGAATGTTAATTTCACCGAAATGAGGATTAATTTGTGGGTGTGGATTGCTTGCTGAATATGCTGCTGCAGCAAATGCTGTGCTTGGTGCAGCAGTAGGTGGGTTCTCTCTGTAAATGAAAAGGAGGACATTTTTCTGTGTTAGGCTCTATACGAATAATAGCCTGAAATGGATGGACACATTTAATAAGAATGGACTCATAGGGATTTAAATTAATCAGTTCAGAAGGAATTATTACGAAGTCTACATTATTATGCACAGCACTAAGAGGTATTTTGTTCTTATCTAATTTGTTATAAAAATATTTAGAAATATGCTGATTAGAATGCAATTCAAAACAATTGTGACAAATAAGTTGTGAAATGTTTCGTCATTATTATTTTCCTTTTAAAATACAGATGAACAGTACTGGTTTGATTTTTATAACGAGTTTGTTGAAAACAAATGAAAGAATAATTTGGTGTTTTGGTGTCAGTGAAATCACCTACAACTTTGTAATATGTTGCTCACAATTATCTACAGTACAACATTGTACATTCTGTTCCACATTTTATTCTATTAATATCTCAGTTTCTGCACCGTTTTCCTGAGGACCAAAGTAACTAAGCCGAATTTCTTCAGAGACATTTGTTACATCTGATACAGATGCACGGAAAAGAGTACTGTTCAATTTTTTTTAACATTAGTGCTGGATTTTTTGCATAATACAATGTTCTGATTAATTTTCTGATTTGAGTATGATGAACTGGTAACATTCTGAATTGGTGAAAAACACTTCGGCATACTTTTTTGGAAAGACAAAGCAGGGTATGACTTTGCAAACCAGTATTTTCTCTCACTCTGCAAGAGTCTAGTGCGTGCCACATCTTAATCTTTTGTTTAACACTTTTGTTATTATACTTAGGTAAAAAGTTGCATAAAAAAATTAATAGATTCTTAACTTACAGTATAAATACTACTACAATTGGAAGTGTTCACTGGAGTTTTAGAAGGTGTCCATAAAAGTTTCTCAGGTAACACTTCTTTTGCATTTCTAGGAACAATTTTGTGTTTCACAATAGACAACCATTTCTAACCTCATAGGTACGAATACTAGTGTCATCTGTATGCAAATCATTACTCTGAAGATAACTTGTCATTTAAAAAAAAGGCTTAGAACTTGATCTATCGTTCCATTCTCCTGAGAAAAATGTCTGAAAAATTATGTGTTAGTTTCTCTTTTCAATTAACTTTTGACCTTCATTAAAGGGATCGATGAATGCAATTTTGTCACAGTTAACCTATTGTGTGGGCACAGTACAATTGTCTGTCTTAAATAAAGCAAAGCTACATTCAATGTGGTCCTTAGTGTAGATGGAAAGGTGAATTGAAGTTGTTAATCCTCTTGTCCGTAGTGTAGGTCGAAGGCAGTAGTTGACACAGAAATGGAGGAATGCTTTTTGTCTCTTTTTTAATACAAAATCTGAAGACATACAGTAGAAACATCTATAATTTTAAGAAATGAAGGCTGAATTTCCTAATGTACAAACTGTAAGGAAATGTGATGATATTGTGAAATTGTCTGTTTTAAATAAATCAAGATTGTATTGAAAGTTTTCTGTACTACTGGCGGTATTGGTATCTAGTTGTGAACTCTAGTGAGCGCAGACTTTATTGAAGGCTCTTCTTTGTAGACATGAGAGAAATTTACATGCAAAAGTGAATTGAAGTGTGAACTCTGCTGTTCGTTATGTACATCGAAGGTACTAATCGATGCAAATATTGATGAATGCTATTTTGTACAGTTAACAGAATGTGAGGACATAGTATAATTGTCTCAGCCTAAAGGAAAGTAAGGCTGAATACAATGCTGTCCTTAATGTAGAAGGAAAGCTGAATGCAAGTTGTGTACTCTGCTGTCTTCAGGTTAGATTGAAGGCAGTTGTTAATACAAAGATTGAACAATGCTATGTAGTTGCAGATAACAGAGGTTACAGCAGAATTGTGTTTGGGTCAAGGAAAGCAAGGTTGAATACAATGCTGTCCTTAATGTAGAAGGAAAGCTCAATTGAAGTTGTGAACTAAGCTGTCCGTAGTGTACATAGAAAGCAGTTGTCGACACAAAGGTCGATGAATGCCATTTAGTCACAGATAATAGAATCTCAGGATACAGAATAATTGTGTGTGCCTTAAGGAAAACAAGGCTAAATGCATTGCTGTCCTTAATGTAGAAGGAAAGTTGAATTTAAGTTGTGAACTCGGCTGTCCACAGTGTAGATCGAAGGTAGTTGTTGACAGAAAGATCGGTCAATGCAAGTTGTGAACCCAGTTGTCTGCAGTGTAGCTTGAAGGTAGTTGTTGACAGAAAGATTGAAGAATGCTATTTAGTTACAGATAACAGAATCTGAGGACTGAGTAGAATTGTATCTGTCATAAGGAAAACCATGTTGAATGTAATGCGGTCCTTAATGTAGAAGGAAAGCTCAATTGAAGTTGTGAACTCTGCTGTCTGCAGCGTAGATTGAAGGCAGTTGTTGAGACATTTCTTCTTAGGTTGTATGTATTTTTGGGTGATTTCCTAGTCACAGTATGTCGCAGAGAAGACATAAAATTGTTGACTCTTCCTTTCGATGTTACTGGACATGGAAATGCAAAACGATATTTCATGTAGAACTTGTCCTTGGATTTGTATTTTCGACGACAGTATTTCCCACAACGATGGGTTTGAAAGCGTAAAACTTGCTGTCCTAAATTGTTTTCGTCTGTACTTTTTGGAACAGCACATGTAGAATACTGCTCAATGAAACTCATCACTTTCTCATCTGAATCTGTTCCAACTTTTGGTGCATCTTTAATCCATAGCAGCATATGTATATGAGGAGCACCTCTTGCTTGATACTCCTTTCTGCAAAAGAAATCCAACACCTCTCCAAGCGTAGGATTTTTTTTGTTTGTAATAAAAGACATCATAGCTTCAAAACTATGATTGAAATACCTGCATACATTAACTGGATCCAAAGAGCACAGTTCTCCAGGTGTCTTGTATTCAATATTTTCAATGTTTTTATTTGCCTCTCGTAGAAATTCAAGTAAGTCTTCCCAAGCATACTCAGCACAGCTAAGAGTGAGGAACCATGTAGGAGTTCCTAAGTTTCTTAGCATACATTTCAATTCCCCATGACGACGGTACCAATACTCGTTAGTACCACGCTGACATGCCATGAGATTAATTAGCTGAGATTCCAAAACACTGTCTTGCAGTTTGACTTTATCCATAAAATCCCTTGATGAAACATTATGTAGATGTGCTCCACCTTTCAATATATGGTTTAATGCATAGGAAAGTCCAGACAAGTCACTCTCAAACAGTAGATGGAACAAATATGGAATGCATTGACGAAACCTTGGATCTACTGCATATAATCTTGAAGTCCGGTATTCAGATGCAGGAATTTGAACAGGTCGGTTGTCATATCGTCCACCTTCACCTGTTGGGAATAACTGTGGAAAACAACGAGCTTCCAAACTTTCTTCCCATACACTAATGGGACTTCCTTCGGCTTTTTTCATCTGAAACAAGTCAATAGCATTCCCAATTGCTTCTTTGGAATGCAGTGGATGAACACTGTAATGTTCATAAATTTCTTCACTTCTAGAGACATCAACTTTTTCTATTTGCCCAGCAGAGACATCAATGTCCTCTTCTACAGTTGTTTGTTCTTCTCCCAGATACACATTTCTAAAGTACTGATTATTTTTTACCAAATACAACGTTGCCTTCTTGACTTTCCTAACATCCACTAATTCTTGCCAGATTTTCTTACTTTTTGTCGGAACACCATTAACTAGAATAACCAGAGGTTCCTCTTCTACATTTTCAACACCAATCGTATCAATATTTTTCTTAAAACTAGAGGCAAATAAACAACTCTTCCCTTTAAGCCTCTCTGTAAATCTGAAGGAGGCAATTTTCCTGTCTTAGGCTCCATGCGAACAATAGCCTGAAAAGGATGCACACATTGAATCAGAATAGACTCATAGGTATTTAAATACATCAATTCAGAAGGAATGTCTACCAAGTACCAACTCCAGATTATTTTGAACAGCTCTAGCAGGCATTTTATTTTCATTTAATTTATTATAGCAATATGTACAAATACGTTGATCAGACCCCAAATCAAAACAATTTTCAACCAACAAATAAGTAGCAAAATCCTTCCACTCATTATTATTTATTTTTTCGCTTTTTACATATAAATCAACTAATCTAGTCTGATGCTTATAATGAGTTCGTCGACAACAAACACAAGAAAAATTAGGCCTTTCACTTGAATTTACTTTAAACTTTATAATTTCATTTTCAAAATTTTCTGTACTTAAAATCTCTTCATTCTCTTCTACATTACCTTCTATTACTGTATCAATTTCTGTACTGTTCTGTTTTTCATCAAAGTAACAAGACTCAATTTCATCACAAATGTTTTTGACATCTAATTCAGTTCCATGCATCCATGCAAAAGAGCATTGTTTAACTGTTTTAGTTTAAGTGCTGGACTTTTTGCATAGTACAACCTTCTCACTAATTTCCTCACTTTATTATGATGCACTGCTAACATCCTAAAATGATGAAAAACACTCTGACATACCTTTCTTGAAAGACAAGCCAATGAATGCCCTGGCAAACCCGTTTTTTCTCTCAGTCTACAAGGATCTAACTCTTGTAAAATTTTAATTTTTTGTTTCACACTTTTCTTAGTATATGTCCGTAAGAAATTGCGAAACAAATCAATTGATTCCTGTCGAACACTACAAATACTACTACAATTCCATGTATACACTGGAGCCTAAGGACATCTCCCTAAAACTTCATTTGGTAACACCTCTTCTGTATTTCGAGACACAATCTCTTCTTTTTCAACCGGACAACCATCCTTCACCTCATATGCTCGACCACTGGTGTCAACTGCATGCACCAAATCATTATCTTTAAAGTAACTTTCTTCATTAAAATATGGCTCAGAACTTGAACTATGCTTCCATTCTCCAGAAAAAACATCACAGAAATGAGTTTGATTAATTACTCTCCTCCACTTACATTTTGATTTGAACACATTGATTACCTTATCAAGTGTACGAATTCTATTCGTTACTAAACTAAACAATTTATTTTTCACAATGCTTCATCCACAATCTTAACTATGGTTTTTTTTCTTGTAAAAAACTGTCTTTTTTATACCTTTTGATATTTTTTAATAAATTTAATACAATTCTGTTGTAAAACATTCGTCTACGAATCTCAGAAAATTGCTTACTTCTTCTATTGCTAAGTAAGATATTGTGTGCTTGTACACGTCTAACATTTTTAGAAGGATATCCTGTTTTTTTTTAATTTACAGGTTTTTCATTTTTCTTACGTAAACAACTTTTTTTTGCATCGAATTTCAATAACTTCCTCAGAAATTTTTTACTTTGCTTACCAGGAGCATTTTTTTTTTCTCTGAAGATTTTATTTTGCTTGGTTCTTGATTTTCTTTTTCCTAAGCCTTAATTTTCTTTTATAATTTTTTTCTGATCTTCTTTTAAAAGGCATCTTTTTGTTTGTTTGTATGGATGATTATAATCTGTGGAAAACAAAAAGTAACATATTATACACCACTAAAAACATATTACATAGCAATTACAATAAGTAAACAATCTAAACACTAGTATGCAACAAAAGGCTCATTTATATTACATGTGCTTTGCTTTGTGTCAAAAACGATTCACTAATTAATGTTATATCTTGTTTATATATAGGTGTTCTTTTTTTGGCCTGTATATACAGAGAAATAATTAGTGCAGAGACACACATAGTGCTTGCACAGACAGAGATGGTAGATTACATGTAATATCGTGCTCATGTGCCTCAGATCACACCAAATCTATTGCATTTTCAATGCTTGTTTACCTTGCTTCTATCAAAAAAAGCAGTCAGATGTGTCACACATTTGCCATAAATTTAGAATGTTAGCAGTCTAGTTGCTCATTATTTCAAGCTTCACTCACAGTGTAATCTTAGACAGATTAATTGGATTTTAGATATAATGTACCATGTCTGTCACTGCCAACAGTATGTGTGACACCGAGTGCGAGATCTATTGCATTTTCAATGCTTGTTTACTTTGATTCCATCAAGAAAGCATTCAGATGTGTCACACATTTGCCATAAATTCTGAATGTTTGACATTAATGCTAGTCCAGAGATAGTGTAAAGGATTCATTGGCATATTTAGAAACCGCTTGCACAATGTTAGACATAATTTACTAATTAATGTTATATCTTCTTTATATATAGCTGGCCTGTTTTTGACCTGTAGATACAGAGAAATAATGTGTGCAGAGGCACACATACTGCTTCCACAGACAGAGATGGTAGATTACATTTAATATCATGGACATGTGCCTAAAATCAAACCAAATCTATTGCATTTTCAATGCTTCTTTACTTAGGTTCCATCAAGAAGGCATTCATATGTGTCACACATTTGCCATAAATTCTGAATGTTTGACATTAATGCTGGTCCAGAAATAGTGTAAAGGTTTCATTGGCATACTTACAAACTGCTTCCACAATGTTAAATATAATTTACTAATTAATGTTATGTCTTGTTTATAGATAGGTTGTCTGTTTTTCATGTGAAAATAATTTGAAATAATTTCAGCAGAGACATATATACTGCTTGCAGACAAAGAGATGGTAGATTACATGTAATATGATGCACACGTGCCTAAGATCACACCAAATCTATGGTATTTTCAATGCTTGTTTACTTTAGTTCCATCAAGAAGGCATTCAGATGTGTCACACATTTGCCATATATTCTGAATGTTAGCACTCTAGTTGCTCATTATATCAAGCTTCACTCACAGTGTGATTTTAGGCAGATTAATCGGATTTTAGTTATAATGTACCATATCTATCCCTGCCAACAGTATATGTAACTCTGCCTAACATCACAATAATGGGCGAATCAAGCTTCAGTCACAGTGTGATCTTAGGCACATAATCAGAATGTTAGATATAATGTACCATGTCTGTCTCTGCCAACAGTATGTGTGACTCTGCTTAAGATCACAGTGATGGGTGAATCAAGCTTCAATCACAGTGTGATCTTAAGCACATGAGCAGAATGTTAGATATAATGTACCGTGTCCGTGTCTGCAATAAGTATGTGTATCTCTGCTCATATTATTTCACTGTCTCTACTGGCCAAAAACAGGCCACCTATATATAATCAAAACATAACATTAATTGCTCATTACATATAACATCCTGCTCATGTGTCTAAAATAACACTATGACTGAAGTTTCATTCACCCATCAGTGTGATCTTAGGCAGATGAACAGAATGTCACATGTAATATACCATGTCTTTAAAAAACATGTACTTCCATATTTTTTAAGACATCAATTAAGCATATAATTCAGTCAGATCCATTTCAAATGAAATTTGACTCACAATGTCAACTTAAACACATGAGCAGCATATTACATGTAATTTCCCATCTCTGCCTTTGCAAGCAGTATATGTGTCTCTGCTCATAATATTTCACTGTCTCTACTGGCCAAAAACAGGCCACCTATCTATAAGCATATATATATATACCAGACTTTTTACCAGAAAACATTTTCCATACTAAATCGTTTTTAACACAGAGCACAACCCATTTAAATGACCACTACAAAAACAAAGCAGAAACCTAACTCATTTCCAAAATTCATTTCCAATATACACCATACAAAAACACAATAGGCTTCTAGACTCTCACAATGTTAACATCTCTCACAGCATTGGTGGGAAGATGCATAAACACACAACTATGTCAAAGATTACGCACACATATTGTAAATATGTTTCTCTTTTATTGTATATTCTATCTCAATTTATGCCATTTAAAAACATATTTTCCAGCAATGCATCCTTTCACATGGGGCAAGCCCTATATGAAAGGGCCTGCATAAGTCTTACACCTTCTGTGAGGCAGGTGCAAAATTTTGACACAACAGCGTCCTAAAAGTGACGCAGTGAAATCTCATAGACTTCACTGCGTCATTACTACAACCCTTCTTTGCGTCAATACGCCCCCTTTGCATACTTTACACCTGACGCATGTATAATGTGGCACAGGGCTTTACAAAGTGACGCATCTACCTAGATACGTCACTTTGTAAATATAACTCAACAAGGTGCAATTTTTACACCACTGCTGTGTCACAAACAGTGACGCACCAACGGCGTAAAAGTGACACATGCCCTCATAAATGAGGCCCTCAAGCGCACCACAGGGAAAAACAGTGTAAAATATTGTAGTAAAAAAATTATTTCCAGCAATGCATCCTTTTACATGGGGCAATCCCATGACCTTATGTTATGTAATGTGAGAGAGGTTAACATTGTGAGAGTCTACCTTATAAACACACAGCTATGTCAAACATTGTGCATACAGCTTGTAAATATATACCCTGACAAGAATATGAAATGCCGTGAGAGATTTTATCACTGTAAGAGTCTACCTTATAAACACACAGCTATATCAAAGATTGCTTTGTCTTCCTGCATATTTACAAGCTGAGTGCACAATCTTTGACATAGCTGTGTGTTTATGCATCTCCCCACTATTTCGTATGGTTTTCTATCTTTTATTCCTATCCCTCTCCAGACATTCACTCCTTCTACCCATGCTACAGGTTGCACAATGTGCTTAAAAAAAATGAGCATATTTACAAATCCAATAAAACCAAAATACAATTTCTAAACCAGCATTAATTCCAAGCATAAAAAACTATTTATAAAGAAGTCTACCTTATAAACACGCAACTATGTCAAACATTGCGCACACAGCTTGTAAATATGTCTCTCTTTTTTTGTATATTCTATCTCAATTTATGCCATTTAAAAAAATAATTTCTAAAAAAAGCCTCCTTTCACATGGGGCAAGCCCTAAGTGAAAGGGCCTGCGTCAGTCTTTCACCTGTTGTGAGGCAGGTGCAAAATTTTGACACAACAGCGTCCTAAAAGTGACGCAGTGAAATCTCATAGATTTCACTGCGTCATTACTACAACCCTTCTTTGCATCAATACACCCCCTTTGCATACATTACACCAGACACACATATAGGGGCCTATTAGGATTGCAGTTTTTCCGCATCCTCCGGGCCGGCGGAAGCCACCGCCGGCCCAGAGGATGCGGAAAAACCGCAGCGGACCCACCAGAGACCCACCGCCACATTACGATGGCTGGTGGGTCCTGGTTTCCGTCCGCAGCTATTCCGCCGCGGTTGGCTTACAACCGCGGCGGAAAAGCTCTAATATGGTGGCGGTGTCTCTCAGACACCGTCCACCATATTAGGAAATGCTTGAAAAGATGCTTTTCCGCGGCGGATTTCCCGCCGTGGAAAAGCATGTGGAACTTCACTGCGGGGGCCTGTTGCGGGCCCCCTAGGTGAAGGGGGGTTGGGGGGTGCACATGGGGGGTACCTATGGTACCCCCCTGCATTTGTATGCAGAGATTGGCAGGCACGACGCGGTGCCTGCCGCTTTCTGCATACAAATGCAAAGTATGCATTTTTAACATTGCGGCGGGTGCAGCTTGAAGCTGCACCCGCCGCAATGTTAAGGATAGAGGATGTGACCGCCACCCTGGCACTTTGTAAATATAACTCAACAAGGTGCAATTTTTACACCACTGCGGTGTCACAAAAAGTGACGCACCGGCGGCAAAAAAGTGACGCATGGCCTCATAAATAAGGCCCTCAAGCGCACCACAGGGAAAAACAGTGTACAAAATTGTAGTAAAAAATTGATTTCCAGCAATGCATCCTTTTACATGGGGAAATCCCATGACCTTACCTTATGTAATGTGAGAGATCTTAACATTGTGAGAGTCTACCTTATAAACACACAGCTATGTCAAACATTGTGCACAGAGCTTGTAAATGTACACCCAGACAAGAATATGAAATGCCGTGAGAGAACTTATCACTGTGAGAGTCTACCTTATAAACACACAGCTATTTCAAAGATTGCTTTGTCTGCCTGCATATTTACAAGCTGCGTGCACAATCTTTAACATAGCTGTCTGTTTATGCATTTCCCCATCATTTCATATGGTTTTCTATCTGCTATTCCTATCCCTCTCCAAACATTCACTCCTTCTACCCATGCTACAGGTTGCACAATGTGCTTAAAAAAAAATGAGCATATTTACAAGTCCAATGAAACCATTACACAATTTCTAAACCAGCATTGAATCCAAGCATAAAAAACAATTTATAAAGAAGACTACCTTATAAACACACAGCTAACATTATAGAAAAAGGTAAAAATATAATTCCTTAATTCACAGAAACACACACTATGATACTTGTAAAAAATCTTTAAACTCTCTTTCTTTTTTAAAAGAATCATTACTCACCTTTAAAAATGGTTTGGAAGATGTCAAACAGTGTCAGTCACAGTCTACAGATATTCTTAAGCTGAATCTCTGAACAATGCTTCTTTCACTGGGAGCCTTTCAATAATGGCACAGATTCTTTCTGATTTCACAGCCATATTCTTGCACCTAGCCAATGAAAATTGTTCCCCCACAAATTCAAAACCAAACTGCACATTTTAATTGGTTGAAGATTTCAAGACTTTGAAACTCACATAACATTCACCCATCCCCCCAGTGCTCATTCACCAAGTAACCATGGTAACTCCCTCTAAAAGCATTACAGAGTTCACAAGTTCATTTTACAATGTTGCAAAAAAAATCCATCAAGCCTGCTTGACCTCTCAATCTACTAGCTAATAAAAATGCAATGTTTCTTTAAATGACTTTTTCTCAACCATTGAAATGACTTCTTTCAACAAAAAAAATCATTCACCCTAATTTTCAGTGGAAATTTTCAACAAAGCTCCAATCATTTCTACTTATTCATCTGCACTGATTCTCAAACACTTTTTTATCATAATCAAACTGCCATTTCATTTCCACAACTCATCTGACTAGAAGCACACCTACCTTCACACACCTACCTTCAAAATGACAAAAGTCTGGTTTGTGGGTCATAGCTATGTCCACTGGGCTCGAAAATACGCAACTAACAGAGGTATTTACAATCTTGATTTACCAAATGTGAACATTGTATGGATTGGACAAAGAGGATTGAGGACTCACCAATTGATACCATTGGTAAAATCCTTTATGCATTTACCACACCCTGGCCTTATAATTGTGCACTGTGGTGGAAATGACTTAGGCACTTTGACTGGGGTAGGTCTGGAAATGCTTTTAAAGGACATCTTTGGGCAATTGATGTCACTTTTTCCCAAAACTGCCTTGGTATTTTCTAATATATGCCAAAGGCAAAAATGGAACTGGTCCAACCAATTTTGTCCACAGATTGAGAAAGCAAGGAAACATGTAAATAAATCTGTTTCTGCTTACCTCAGGGACTATGCTATGGGTTCCATTTACCACAACAACTTGCGTTACCACATGCAAGACATCTATAGGAGAGATGGTGAGCATTTTACAGATGAGGGGAATAGAGTTTTCCTCTTGACTATAAGACTCTGCATTGGTACCTACTTGTAAGTCCAAAAAACACCCAATGAACACAAGAGCTCTTTTCAGAGCTAACTTACCACTAAACACTCTATATTATTTTTTTTACTCTATTTTTTTACACTGTTTTCCCCCGTGGTGCGCTCGGGGTGCGCGTACTGAAGAGTATACCCGGGAACGCACCCAGTGCTCCTTCTAGGTCCCCCTCAGAAAACCTAGGGGGTCAGGGGGTGTCTACTCTGCCACCTTTTAATTGTATCCCCCTTTCTTTTTTCACCTCTTGTGTCTCAATTCTACCGAGACACAAGATGGCGGACTCTCCGGACTGTTTAGAATGTTGACAGACACCCGATAGCCAATCAGCTTTCCGCTCGCGCACTCCTGTAGCGTGCCGGGTGCGCTCCCCGGTACGCGTACCGGTGAGCGCTCGGAGCGCGCCTATAGATATATGTGTTTTTGAAGTTAATTTTCGAGAAAACCACTGGAGCAATTTCCACCAAATATAGCAAAGGCACATCTGCGTACCAGTCCCTACAATTTTGCCAAGTTTGGCGTAATTCTGTTCAGCGGTTCGGGCTGTAGACTTGTCAGACCGTCCTATGGAAATTAACATGGGGAAAACATGTTTTAGGACCCTCCTTTTTTCTCAGCCCCTACTTGACGAATCCCACCAAAACTTTCAGAGAAGGAGCGCAGCAGAGCTGGCCACAATTTTGGAAAATTTCACACAAATTCCTCAACCGGCGCCAAAATTATTCCCAATAGAATGTTGCGGATTTCCTATGGAAAACAATCCTAACTATCACTACCTACTGGCGACCGCCAGTAGGTAATATATATATATATATATATATATATATTAAAAACAGCACAATTGGAGTGGCCGTCATTGAGTTACTTACTGTAACTTACAGGTGGTGATTTGTAAGGTGTCTGACACACCTTGGAAGGACTGCCCTGACTCGCTTGGTGGAGGTGCTTTCCTTGTCAGGATCGTGAGACATTGGAGAGAATCCAGTTTAAAAGCGCCCGCCGGCTGTGAAAGGGAATTCTACTACAGAAAGATGATGTGGCCTCGTTGAGGGGCCCGCCTCGACTGCAGAGAAGAACACAACGCAGCCAGAGTCGGTGACGGAGACTGTCTCCAAGCCCCTCGTGCTGGAAGGTGCTTTCTGGAGAACAAATGAATATGAAAGAACATAACGTGGATGGTAGCGAGATACCCTTCGGAACACATCGCTGCCGGGAAATACAAGCCACACTTGGAATTGTTCCCTTTAAAGGCATTTTGTATAAGGCTGCCGACTAACCCGAAGGAGAAAATCTTGCCAAAAACTACATTGGGAGACATTACTCACGAAGAGACAGCAATGGTGCATTCTGGTCACTGTGGTTCAAAGGACACGGAGAGAAAACAATAATGAAAAATAGTATCAGGAAACATGCACAAGAAATACTGCATTTCTAAGGAACTGTCCGGAGGTAATTGCGAAGTACTTCCCTGTACTATGCCATGAAAAGATGAATTATATGAGCCTTGCTGTCACTTTAAATTTGAACTGTTGGGCACTAGTCTCTTCTCGATGTTTAGAGTCATGTTTATTTTTTAAAAAGCTAACAAACCCATCTCCTGTAAAGCCGCATATGATTAAGCCTCACGGAGGCGAAACGCGTCATGCAAATGCTGTCTCTATTAAAGAAACTGAAAACAGCACAATTGGAGTGGCCGTCATTGAGTTACTTACTGTAACTTACAGGTGGTGATATATATAAATACTTACTGTGCTAGCCAGAAGCACAGCACAGATGGCCCTGCAGTGAAAAGAGACCCGGATACAACTGGCGCCACGCTGTGAGCAGCGTTTTTCGAGACCGAGGGATCGGTAATTCCGGTGTCCGCCTGAAACTTCAAGGAAGCTTGGACTGAACAGAGGTATTTGATCTCTTGAGGGCACACAGTCTCGCATTTGACGGCCCGACTCTCTTTGTGTACCTTGGGGCAACAGGCTACTGCAGTTAAACAAAGGGGACCCAGGGCTGACACCCTTGTTTCAACGGACCCTTGATCCTCCAGACTCACCTGCTGTTCGCACCCGTCCCATGACGTTGCTCACTCCCCCACGCCACCAACCTGACTTTGCCAACATGGTGCTTGCTGGGAATTGGAGTTCGTCTCATCTTACCATGAACTTCAGCTGGTATGCAGATTGCTTGAGGGGGAGGAGACTCAGGTGCTTACATGGGATTTAAACAGGAGGAGTCAATTTGGGCGTTCTTAACAGCGAAGGGCGCTGAAGAAGGCTTTCACGCCGAAATGCATTCGCCGCCGCTGGGGTATCAATGAAATAAAGAGGTGTTCTGCTCGAAAATCCCCTTTGTGGCCTCTGATCTTTTTCGTGGAAAGGATGTTCAGTAATACTTACTGTGCTAGCCAGAAGCACAGCACAGATGGCCCTGCAGTGAAAAGAGACCCGGATACAACTGGCGCCACGCTGTGAGCAGCGTTTTTCGAGACCGAGGGATCAGTAATTCCGGTGTCCGCCTGAAACTTCAAGGAAGCTTGGACTGAACAGAGGTATTTGATCTCTTGAGGGCACACAGTCTCGCATTTGACGGCCCGACTCTCTTTGTGTACCTTGGGGCAACAGGCTACTGCAGTTAAACAAAGGGGACCCAGGGCTGACACCCTTGTTTCAACGGACCCTTGATCCTCCAGACTCACCTGCTGTTCGCACCCGTCCCATGACGTTGCTCACTCCCCCACGCCACCAACCTGACTTTGCCAACATGGTGCTTGCTGGGAATTGGAGTTCGTCTCATCTTACCATGAACTTCAGCTGGTATGCAGATTGCTTGAGGGGGAGGAGACTCAGGTGCTTACATGGGATTTAAACAGGAGGAGTCAATTTGGGCGTTCTTAACAGCGAAGGGCGCTGAAGAAGGCTTTCACGCCGAAATGCATTCGCCGCCGCTGGGGTATCAATGAAATAAAGAAGTGTTCTGCTCGAAAATCCCCTTTGTGGCCTCTGATCTTTTTCGTGGAAAGGATGTTCAGTAATACTTACTGTGCTAGCCAGAAGCACAGCACAGATGGCCCTGCAGTGAAAAGAGACCCGGATACAACTGGCGCCACGCTGTGAGCAGCGTTTTTCGAGACCGAGGGATCGGTAATTCCGGTGTCCGCCTGAAACTTCAAGGAAGCTTGGACTGAACAGAGGTATTTGATCTCTTGAGGGCACACAGTCTCGCATTTGACGGCCCGACTCTCTTTGTGTACCTTGGGGCAACAGGCTACTGCAGTTAAACAAAGGGGACCCAGGGCTGACACCCTTGTTTCAACGGACCCTTGATCCTCCAGACTCACCTGCTGTTCGCACCCGTCCCATGACGTTGCTCACTCCCCCACGCCACCAACCTGACTTTGCCAACATGGTGCTTGCTGGGAATTGGAGTTCGTCTCATCTTACCATGAACTTCAGCTGGTATGCAGATTGCTTGAGGGGGAGGAGACTCAGGTGCTTACATGGGATTTAAACAGGAGGAGTCAATTTGGGCGTTCTTAACAGCGAAGGGCGCTGAAGAAGGCTTTCACGCCGAAATGCATTCGCCGCCGCTGGGGTATCAATGAAATAAAGAGGTGTTCTGCTCGAAAATCCCCTTTGTGGCCTCTGATCTTTTTCGTGGAAAGGATGTTCAGTAATACTTACTGTGCTAGCCAGAGGCACAGCACAGATGGCCCTGCAGTGAAAAGAGACCCGGATACAACTGGCGCCACGCTGTGAGCAGCGTTTTTCGAGACCGAGGGATCGGTAATTCCGGTGTCCGCCTGAAACTTCAAGGAAGCTTGGACTGAACAGAGGTATTTGATCTCTTGAGGGCACACAGTCTCGCATTTGACGGCCCGACTCTCTTTGTGTACCTTGGGGCAACAGGCTACTGCAGTTAAACAAAGGGGACCCAGGGCTGACACCCTTGTTTCAACGGACCCTTGATCCTCCAGACTCACCTGCTGTTCGCACCCGTCCCATGACGTTGCTCACTCCCCCACGCCACCAACCTGACTTTGCCAACATGTTGCTTGCTGGGAATTGGAGTTCGTCTCATCTTACCATGAACTTCAGCTGGTATGCAGATTGCTTGAGGGGGAGGAGACTCAGGTGCTTACATGGGATTTAAACAGGAGGAGTCAATTTGGGCGTTCTTAACAGCGAAGGGCGCTGAAGAAGGCTTTCACGCCGAAATGCATTCGCCGCCGCTGGGGTATCAATGAAATAAAGAGGTGTTCTGCTCGAAAATCCCCTTTGTGGCCTCTGATCTTTTTCGTGGAAAGGATGTTCAGTAATATATATATATATATATATATATATATATATATTAAAGTCACAAAATTGGGCAGCACAACCGGATACTTTCAAGAAGCTTTATTTTTCAACACACAGCACCCCACCGACGCGTTTCAGCCTCACAGCTTTTCTCACGGTCAGTAAGTCCCTTCTTACTTTTCAGTTATATACTGCCCCATCCTAGCCTTCAGGTGGCATTGTGGGATACGTAGTTTTAACTGATTTTTAAAATACAGATTATTTAACAAATGAAAAAAGGACAGGTGTGTAACTCTATATACTCGTTTAGTACAAAGCGTGGAATGTGCATTTCACCTTGGCATGCTTTAGCGATATGGTGCTCAAAAACATTTATAATTTTAGTGGTAGGGGTATAGTACCCAATATTATTCTAATTATAAATTCAATTAGGCGCATTGTTCATTCTACTCCAGATGTATATGGAGATCTTCCCCAAAATTCATCCCTCTTGGGTGTTTTGTTCGGAACCGGACAATGAGACGAGATTCCATTTGACGGAGCAGTCGAGTTGTATCTGTGTCACGAACAAGAGAGAAATAGAGTTTCTCGATACCAAGGTCTACATCTCGAATGGTAAAATTGAAACCACATTGTTCCGTAAGAAGACTGCCACTAACAGTGTGCTGCACGGCACAAGTTTTCATCCCAAAGCATTAGTCAGAAGCATCCCTTATGGAGAGTTCGTACGTTTGAAAAGAAACTGCTCAAATCCACAAGATGCGGAGAAAAAGATAGAAGAATGTACGACGAGATTCCAATCAAGAGGATACAAAAACTATGTCCTGAAAAACTGTAAAAACAAGGTAGACAAGCTCAGTAGGGCACAAACATTAATTGAGAAACCAAAACTCCCCCAGGATAAAGATCCGCCGAGATTTGTAACGACATACAGCAAGGAGAGCGGAATAATTGCCAAAAAATGAAGAAATATTGGCATTTGATAACCAGTGATCCAGACATAGGCGCAATGGCTGGGGAACATCCTTCCATCACATACAAAAAGAACACATCTCTACAAAACCTATTGGTGAAAAGCTTCTTCCAAACCAAACAACAACCTAAATGGTGGACAGAACAAAATATAGGTTTCAAGCCCTGTATGTCGTGTAAAGCTTGTAAAATAGGGAAAAGAATGAAGAATGTGGTGGATCCGGATGGAAAAAACATGCCCATCAAACAATTTATCACATGTACATCAAAAAATGTGGTATATGTCATCGAGTGCAAATGCGGAATGAAATATATAGGTTGTACTACCTGTATGCTCAAGAAAAGGATACTGGAACACATCCGCGCCGTAAAAAACTCAAATATGCTGTATGCCACTGCAAAACACTTGAACATTTGTCAAAATGGGGATTGGCGAGCAATGAACTATTATGGACTAAAAATGCTCACAAAACCAGAAAGAGGAGGAGATACAACTCGACTGCTCCGTCAAATGGAATCTCGTCTCATTGTCCGGTTCCGAACAAAACACCCAAGAGGGATGAATTTTGGGGAAGATCTCCATATACATCTGGAGTAGAATGAACAATGCGCCTAATTGAATTTATAATTAGAATAATATTGGGTACTATACCCCTACCACTAAAATTATAAATGTTTTTGAGCACCATATCGCTAAAGCATGCCAAGGTGAAATGCACATTCCACGCTTTGTACTAAACGAGTATATAGAGTTACACACCTGTCCTTTTTTCATTTGTTAAATAATCTGTATTTTAAAAATCAGTTAAAACTACGTATCCCACAATGCCACCTGATGGCTAGGATGGGGCAGTATATAACTGAAAAGTAAGAAGGGACTTACTGACCGTGAGAAAAGCCGTGAGGCTGAAACGCGTCGGTGGGGTGCTGTGTGTTGAGCAATATAGCTTCTTGAAAGTATCCGGTTGTGCTGCCCAATTTTGTGACTTTAATTGAATTTGGGCTTTGATCCAGCCTTGGGGCGAGCACACACTGTGGAGCGCTCCGAATCCGGAAGGATCGCTTTGTTTGGATATATATATATATATATATATATATATATATATATATATATATATATATATATATATATATATATATATATATATATATATATATATATATATATATATATTACCTACTGGCAGTCGTCAGTAGGTACTTATATTTAGGACCTAGTTTCCATAGGAAAAGCGTTTTTTGATTTGCCAAAATCTTTGGCGCAGTGTGACGAATCTTTGCAAAATTTTCAAAACTAATGGCCCGCTCAGGTCAGCTCTTGTATTAAAGGTATGAAGGTGACTCGACAAGTGGGGGCTGAGAAAAAAGGGGGGGTCCCAAAACACATTTTCTTCATGTTAATTTCCATAGTAAACTTTAGACAAGGCTACAGCCCGAACTGCTGAACGGAAGGACATCAAATTTGGCAAAAAGGTAGCTCTTGGTTCCGGTGGCCCTTGGTGCAGAAAGTGTTCTTCTTTTTAAATGGTGTAAATCCATTCAGTAGTTTCTTAGAAATTAAAAAATAAAAACATATCGATATCTGGTTGAACTGAGTCACAAGCAAAAAGGAAAAAAAAAATTAAAAACAAGAAAAGGGTTCAGGGTAGAAACACCCTGCTCAGGGGGACTCACAGGGACCCCCAGGGTCAAAAAAAGCACTTTCTTTTTCAATTTTCAGTCGGAGTAACATAGGGACAGTGAATCCAGCAGAAATCTCTTTAAAAATGAAGCACGGTCTCCCACGCTTTGTTTGTATTAAGCCCCTGGGTCTGCCAGGTCCTCGGGCAATGCATAATTATGTTGCAGGTGCCCTGAGCCCTGTAGTGCCCCCGCTGCCCTGAGGATCGCCACCTCCCCGGGGCTTATTGAATTATGAATCTGCTTCGGGGGCTCCTTATGTATATTTTATTTTTCACCAAATGTCACTCTTGTGAATGCCGAACACATTACACATGTATACACATTACCTATTGTCGAACGCCAGTTAGTAGTTAATTAGGACCAAGTTTCCTTCAGAAAATGTTTTTGGAGTTGCCTATATCTTTGGTGCAGCTTAACTAATCTTCATAAAATTTTCCCCAAAAAAGAATGCAACTAACTCCAGTTGTGCATGGACATTTTTGGGGTGATCAATCAAGCAGGGACCAAGAAAAAGGGGGGTGGTAAAGAAAGTGCTTTTCCTATGTTAAAATCCCATGCAGAATTTAGGCAAGGGTGCAGCCCAAACCACTGGATGGAATTACACCAAATTTGGCAGAAAGGAAGCTCTTGATACAGAAAGCACCCTTTTTGATTTCAGGTGTAAATATGTTCAGTAGTTTTGGAGATATTAAAGAAAATCTAAATATGTATATCAAGGTGCTTAAATAATGCACAACTATTTTGCGACGAGTAGCAAATGTGCAAGCCAAAAGGAATGCCCTGATTGGCTGGCTGCAACCTGAGTAGAAAGTTGTGGCTGCCATTTTAAGTAATAGGAAATGGTCCAGGTGGCTGAGGCTAAACATGAAAGGTGGTATAAGGGGTGAGTGTATGGGTACCTTGACCTCAAGGCTGCAATATAAGGGTGTTTCAGAGGCTCCTTATGTGCAAAATACATCACAAAATGTTTTTCTCTCACGTGCGATATTCACTCAGTTTGGCCCTTGTTTAATGTTGCGATTAATTCACTAATATTGCAGCAAAAATGTTAAGAAAATGCATTCATACCCACTCTCAGACCCATGCAGACACTCATGCACCCATTCACAGACCCAATCAGAGACTCATGTACTTACTCACAGACCCACACTCAGGAACATCTTAAGGAATTTGGGGGCCCAGGGCTAAACGGATTTTGGGGGCCCCTATTGAAGAACAGTTTTTAATTTATGATCCTGTTTCAGCTCTATTATGCCATCTTTAGTCAGGTCACTGAAAATGCACAGACTCACTTATCTAAATTATAAATGTGTTTATTTCTAATATTCAGGGACTGTGATGTGTGTTTTCAATATTGTAACACAGCAGCAGCTCACTAATATTACCGCAAATAATCTCCGAGACCCCCCTCCCATTTCTCATACGTGGAGTCTTGTTTTGATCTAAAAGAAACCTATTTATGAGTGTTTGAATAAACCTAAACATGACATTTGTCTTCAAAATACCCGTAATAGACACTCATACATCACCCACATTAAAAATAAATTAATGGAAAACTGTATTTAAAATACTTTGTTTAAAAATTTGTCAAAATCATCAGGGCAAGACTCTGCAGACCAGAACTGGTTCTGTCATGGGGCTACTTAAAAGGCTGGCGCCCTGGGCCAGAGCCCACTTTGCCCATGCCTTAAAATGTCACTGCCCACACTGGCACTGATGTACAGACTCACAGACTCAGTCACAAACTCACAGACACTTGGAAACCCACTTACAGAACCACTCATAAACTCACACTCTCATGGCTACAGGTTACAGTTAGGAAATAAAATGAAAAAACCTTTGAAATTCACTAGAAAACAAAAAGGTTACAGGGACGTTATAGTAAAGCTCAGATTTCAGCATAACTTACACCTCCACAATGCACTGCCTATGACCTTCAATGCACTGCTTATGACCTCACACATTAAATCACTGATTACATAGTCAGTGACATCCCTGATGACATCATGGATGACATCTCACAATACATCAATGAAGACTTCATCAACAGAACCACTCACACACCCACTAACGCTCCCATACAATCTCTCAAACACCCACAGCCACTCACTCACTCACTCAAAAACCTACTAGCAGAGATGTTCACTCACCCATATGGCCATTGAAATATCCATTCACTCATCCACAAAACCACTTACATACCCATTCACGTATCGATATAAGTAGTAGCCACCCACACATCCACTCATATATCCATACACTGTCTGGCGTTTGGTCCTGGTGATGATATTACATTTTCACCATCACAGTAACGTCCTGTGATATGCCCCCATCGCTGTCAGGTGCATTTGCCAATGCCTATTTGCCCCCACCGCTACCAGGTGCATTTGACAATGCTTGTTTGCCATGAGGGCACCAATGCTTGTTTGTTGTGCGCCAATGCTTGTTGTCGCTCCATTGGGGGTGGCTCCACGGGTGTGCTCACGGCATGGTCTTGAGCTGGAGTATTTAAGCCAAACCCATTTCAGAAAACACTGCTTGCTGTCAGTCTCCCTTTGGAAACACTTGCATGCTTGCAGCTCTCCTGATCCTGAGGTTCCGGTCCTCGCGCTCAAGTCTGGACACCACGTCTTGGTTTCACCCTCAGCATTCATCACTCCATGCCGCATTTGGGGATGAGAATACACTGCATGCAGAGACAAAGACACAGCAGAAATGAAAAACAACTGAAAGATGGTAAGGTGCCACGTGTGCGCAACAACACACATTTTGCATGTTTATTTTGATTACACGAAATGTATACAGGGGTACCGTTCTTTTGCTTAAGGAGCAAGTTTCTTTAGCAGTGTGAGACTACCTGTGGACTCGTGCAACAATCTTGGCCTTCTGTGTTGTATGTTTTGTGTTGTGTTATCGTGCTATTTCTTGAGCCAGTCAACCTTGCCCAGTGCAGTACAAATCTTGTGTGCTGTATCTGTTTCTTTAAAAGGGTCTAGGAAAGACGCCTCTACAGAGCTCCTCAGATGCTAATGAGGGAATATGTTGTACATTGTGCTGGTGCATAACCGCTAACTATACTTACCATTGTAGAGCATTTTTCAGCTTGTGATTATACTACTGAATGCAAGCAGTACGTGATTATGTTACTGTGTGTATGGACTGTGATTTAACAGTGAAGTGGATATATGAAGACTCACTGTTATTTAACAGCAAAGCGGATATATTAAGAGCTCACTGTGATGTAACAGTGCGTGAAACCTTGATGATATATGTGAGTGCAACAGAAGGTACTTGCAATCCTGGTACTGTGTTTGCAGTACTAATGTCTGTATTACTCCTTTGAGTTACTGGCATCATTTACATTGAGGAACACACCACCTTGGTTCATTGTCATGTAGGTACGTTACAGATGAAGAAACATTGAGAGGCATTATATGTCACTGTTTTATTAGTATGTTCCCAACACCATTTATTTGCAGAAAATCCATTAAATAAGTGTCCAAGTCTCGGTCTAAGGAGAGAGACAGCACTAAAAACTGTGAAAGGGGATTACGACAGGCATACCCAATATTTATACATATAAGCTTAGTATCTAACGTGTTTCTTGACCCATTAGTATAGCTGCCAATTAGACCTTTCATTTACAGGTGTCCAGTTCCACAGAGGTGTCCAAAGTCCTGGGAACAATTGCTCAGAGAGTGCCATTCGACAATCCATGTGGAGTCAACATCTCTCTCATCTAATCCCCTTTCCCCTGGTACATCCCAGTGCTCACCAAGTATACTTCGTAGATTGTGCTTTGATGTTCAGGAGATTTGGGAACTGCAACCTGGGTCTCTGTGCAACAGACAAGTTAGTGCTTGACGTACACCCACTAAAACAGCCAATCACTTATCCATACATCCACTTATATACCCAGTCACCCACACGTAAAGCCACTCACACAGCTACTCAGTCACTGATATGTCTACTTATATAAACACTCACTACCCATACAACCACTCACACAGTCACTGACCCACCCATACAGCAACTCACATATCCACTTACTCACCACTAATGCCACTCACACAGCAACTAACTCAACCATATAACTGCTCACACGCCCACTTATTCACCCATTCTGCCACGCAAACATGCACACCCACAGACCCATACTGCTACTGAGACAACCAGTACCACACGGATACAGACAGTATCATTGTGCCATTGACCCAGATATTAAAGCTTGCAGGGAAGCCCAAAAACAGAAGAAGGCCACCAAACAAAATGGTTTCTGTATTAAAGATACAATTCAGAAAAATAAGAAATCATGTGTATTATTAAACACAAGATCTCTCATAAAACATAATAATGAATTCAACCTATGTATGGGACATATAATCCAGCTATCGCCTTTCTCACAGAAATTTGGCAGCCTGGGAAATAGACATACAGACAGCACTTCCAAAAGCTTTCAACATCTATAGAAGTGACAGAAAACACAAATGGGGAGGAGGAGTAGCAATCATTGTAGGGGAAGACTTAACAACGAGATGTCATCCATCTATATCCTCCTTTGGAGAAACAATTACTATCTTGATAGAAAGCACTAAACAGTCAACATTTAACGGTATATTGCTTTATAGACCCCCAAACCCCAGGAAAGTGTTTCCCCAAGAAATATCAACTATTGTGGAAAACCGTATGCTTGGAACAAATTGTACAATCCTGGATGATTTTAATTATCACTTGGAGACAGAGACAGATTCTGACAATACCTTACTCCTTCAAACTCTCTTTCCTTTTGGCCTGGAGCAAATTGTTCCTGAACCAACCCATCAAGTAGGACACACGCTAGCCCGGATTTTTACAAACAATTCCAACCTAGTCAATATAAAGACTATCCAGGTAACCTGGACCGACCACAAAGCAATATTCTTTGACTTGCTACCTCCAGAACCCAACCAGAATATAACGAAAAACAACACCTACCATCAGTCAGGAAACTGGCAAAATGTGAAAGAGGACCATTTCAATGACACTTTCAAACAGATTAGGGTAGCGATGGGAAATGACATGGAGACAGCAGCCGAACAATATAATAAATGGCTAGAATCAGGCGCAAACCAAGTAGCACCTGTTAAAATGATAAGACACAAACACCAAAATCCATCACCCCCTTGGTTTTCCACAGAACTAAGAAAATGTAAGCAAGACTGTAGGAAACTGGAACGAAAATGGAGAGTCTCATATAAGGAGAAATAAAAATAAAAATACAAACAGTTAACAGCAGTATACACAGACAGGACTGCAAAAGCTAAGATAGCTTATTTTACAAATAAGATTGAAAGTGCTAAAGACTCAACCAAAGAGCTTTTCCGCACAGTAACTGAGTTAACACCAAACACCAAAATTCTAAATGCCAATAAGGCCTTCAGTAATACGCTAGCAGATTACTTTCTAGAGAAAGTGGAAAAAATTAACAAAAACTTTCCGGACGATCAAGCATGAGGAGAACCAACAGTTGAAACAGAGGGAGATTATGATATTAATTTAACCAAGCCTCTGATGAAATTTAGTCCACCGTCAACAGAATACATTATAAAGCTACTAAAAGGGGCCACCTTGGGATCATCAGAGGATCAATGTCCGCCTAATATAATTAAATTAGCAGCGGACACCACTGCACCCAAACTAACGTCTATTTTCCAAAATATGTGTGAGACAGCAACGTTTCCTAAAATCTGGAAAAAAAACTGTTGTAATCCCTAAAGAAAGCTTCCCTTGATCAAAAGGATCCAGGCAATTACAGACCAATATCCCATCTTCCACTACGTGTGAATGTAGCGGAAAAGTTCTTGAACGAACAATTGGTCTCCTTTGTTGAGATAAACACACTCTTAGATAACACACAGTTTGGCTTCTGGACAGGTCACAGAACAGAGACAGAATTGCTCAAGGCAACCAGAGAGATTAGGCAGGTTTTAGATCAGGGAAAAGGAGCTGCCCTCATCCTGCTTGATCTCTCTGCAGCTTTTGATACTGTCAACCACCAACTACTACTAAACTGCCTGAAGACGTGTGAGATTGATTGATTGAATAAAATTTATAACGCGCAGACAATAACCCGAAGGCATCAAGGCGCCTAACAATACATATCTTAAATTTATAGACCTGACACCATTACAAGTATGCCTGCACAAAAAGATGTGTCTTCAGAGCACTTCTAAATGCCTGAAGGGTGGGTAGGGATCTTAGTTCCAGTGGGAGGGCATTCCACCACTTGGGCGCCAAGGAGGAAAAAGCCCTGCCACCCCATGTTGCTCTTCTAGAGCGAGGGACGGACAGAAGAAATTTACTAGAGGAACGTAAGTCCCTGGAGGGAATGTAGCGGGACAGGATAGATCCTATACCAGTGGAACTATTTTTTGCAAGAGCCCTGTATGTCATACATAGGGTCTTGAAACGAATACGGTCCTCAACAGGGAGCCAGTGTAACAGCTTTCTGGCCGCTGTAGCTGAGGCACGTTTGGGGAGATCCAGCACAAACCTGGCGGCAGCGTTCTGGACTACCTGCAAGCGCTGCAGTAGACTTTTACTCAGTCCAGTATACAGCGCATTGCAGTAGTCCAGACGAGAACCAATGAGGGCAACTGCAAGCTGTTTTCTTTCCTGCAGTGATAGATAATGCCTTATCCTCTTCAGGATATGGATAATGCCCCAGCAGGTAGAGATGGTTCTACTAACCTGTTTACCTAGGTTGAGGGCAGGATCAATCATGACCCCAAGATTTTTCGCGGAGGGGGTAGGGGTGGGGCAGGCTCCTAATGAGTCTGGCCACCAAGAAGATGACCACACGTCATCTTTTCCACCAAACACCATCACCTCCGTCTTCTCTCCATTCAGTTTCAATGAATTGTGAATCATCCATTGTCCGACTGCCTCCATGCAAGATCTAAAATTGGAGGCAGTCGGGGCACCTGACTGGGAGTGAGAGACGAGGATCTGGGTGTCATCCGCATAGGATACTATCTCCATCCCATAAGATCTAATAAGCCTGGCAAGTGGGATCACGTAGATGTTGAAAAGGGTCGGACTAAGAGCCGACCCCTGGGGGACCCCACATTGCACAGGCAGGGATGGAGATATATATTCCCCCAACTTCACTCTTTGCACTCGGTGACTGAGGAAAGAAGTGAGTAGATCTAAGGCTGGGCCCTGAACCCCAACTTCCCTCAGCCGAGCTGTTAGCACTGAGGGAGAGAGGGTATCGAAAGCCGCAGTAAGATCCAGAAGGATCAGGAGGGTGGTCTGGCCCCCATCAACACACGTGCGGATATTATCCAACACTATGGTGAGGGCCGACTCGGTGCTGTGTTCCCTCCTGAAACCATGTTGTGATGAATCAAGACAACCCGAGCTCTCTACAAATGCGGCAAGATGTTTATTGAGATGTGCTTCCAGCATCTTTGCTGGAGCTGGAAGCAGAGATATTGGCCGAATTTTTTTTAGAGTCGCAGGATCCAGAGTGGCCTTTTTGAGTAGAGGTTTTACCACCGCATTTTTCCATTGGGTGGGAAAATGGCCATCCCTCATGGCTCTGTTCATTATGTCGACCAGAGGAGGCAGGAGAGTATCCCTGCACTGTTTAAGAATCCTGAGGGGGCATACATCCAGGGGTGAGCCAGATTTAGTTTTGTTGAGAAAGATGTCCAGATCCTCTAGGGAGAGAAAGGGAAAAGAATCTAGAGTTCCCATGGGAAGTATTTCTGCAGGGGCATGGTCCATGTTCCCCAGAGCGGGAGACCCACTAACGAGAGATCTTTGAAGCTCCAAGGCTGAATAGATGTCTAATATTTTAGACTGGAAAAAAGAAGCAATATTATTGCACAGCTCTTGGGAAGCTACAATGGGGTCTGGGGTTTGAAGGGTTATGAGAGAGTCCACTACCCTAAAGAGCTCTTTAGGCGACGTCAGAGAAGTAGTCAAGGCCGTGAAATGCTCTTGTTTGGCCTTTATGATTTCAGTCTTGTATTTTCTCAACAGAGTCTTATGGGCTTCCTTATCCTTTAGGTCCCAACCGGAGTGCCACAATCGCTCCCGCTTCCTCACTTCTTGTCTAAGGAGTCTGAGGTGTTCCGAAAACCAAGGAGCTGAGGGCCTTTTCCTGGCTCGGTGACATAGTCGGCTCGGGGCTAATTCATCCAGTGCCTCAGTCACTGTATTTTCAAACTGAAGGACTGCTGTGGAGACACTTTCCCCTTGGGGAGAAAACAAATTAAGAGCCCATGGGGTAAAGGAGCTGTTAGAGATGTTTTTAAAATTTCTGCGGCTTTCCTTTTTGCTCAAGATATTATTAAATGTTTGAGTAGACGGACAGACTAGCTCAAATGAGACGGCCAGGTGATCGGACCATGACAGAGAGATAGAATCATTGATCGTCAGCCTCTCGTCATTGGAAAAGATCCCGTCCAACGTATGGCCAGCTCGATGTGTAGCCCCTTTAACTAATTGGGCAAATCCACAGGATGACATAGCGTCTAACAAGGATATAGTATCGCTGCTGTCGTGGCTCTCCAAATGGAAATTAAAATCTCCAAGAACTGTAAGGTCTTTCCGACCAGTAGGGTTCTAGGACATGGAGAAGCCGGTGGCCAAAATCAGAGCGTGAGCCAGGAGGACGATATATCAAGATTCCATTGAAGAAGGCTCCATGGCCACTTTTTATAGAAAAGTAAAGAGCTAGAAAACTTTCCATAGGGACAGGGATGGAAGCAGTGTGACACTGAAGGTGGTCCCCATAGAGAATAGCTAACCCACCTCCCACTCGGCCCAGTCTGTCTTGACGAGCCAGGCGATATCCCTCTGGGATGGCTTCAATGAGATCTGGACCGGAGGATTCCTTTGCCCAGGTTTTCTGTAACAAAACCAGGGAGGGCTTCCTGTCTGATACAAATTCCCTGAATGAGATGTTATTTTTGATAAGAGAGCGGGCATTTAGAAGGATACCATTTTCCTTCAATGTCATAGCTCTAGGGGAGGTGGATGGTTTAGGTATATGCCTAAGTGGAGAAGGTGAGGGCCTTACCATATGTATCGTCCGGCAACCGCACAATAGCGGGCGTAGGATGTCATCGGGGGAACATGTATGGGAACATGTGAGTCTGGGGGGTTTGAGCGCGAGCAGGGTATGAATCGAATATCTAAGGGGGTCGACATTCCCTAGGCCAGACGTCCAGCCGTCCTGCCCGTCCTCAGCGCGGACGGGCGCAGACGGGCTGGACTCTGGCGTGACTCCGGCATCACTGCGGCGCACTCGCAGCGCGCACTCGCTGCGCGCCATATTGTCCGATTTAAGTAGTGCTCTAGACAGTCCACCTGACTGCTAGAGCGCGAAATCCAGATCACTGATCACTGGATAGGCATGGAGCCTGCTAAAATCCTACTTGACCGATCGAGAACAAGTAGTAAAACTAGAAAACTTCATATTTCACTCTCTCCCTGCCATTTTTTTATAATTTTTTTATTGACATTTCACAGAAGATATCAAGGCAATAGCACAAAGTCTGTAGTATACGTAAATGCATTAGACTTATTTCACTCATTATTTATCTGCTCAACCATGATTTATAACCTTATCACATAAAGGGCTTCACATATTATTGCGCAAATTAGTACCATATGTCTTGGCTAGATACTTGAACATGCCCTGAATCCAAACGTAATCTTTCTCCCTGCCTTGTGGAGTCCCACATGGATCTTCACAGAGCCCCACCCTTTTTAATATTTTTGGCTCTCCACTAGCAGAACTAATAAGGAAGTTTTGTTTTTCACTCACATCCTTTGCTGACGACACTCAAATTGTCGTCTCCATAGAGAAAAATGACGGGAGTACTGGAAACAGATTCCAGAACTGCATGATAGCCGTCCATAGCTGGATGGAGAAAAACTGCCTTAAGCTAAACGCTGAAAAAACTAAGGTGATGCTGTTTAGGCCTGAATTACATTTTTGGGGTCTGGACATATGGTCAAAAACTATGGGTCCAGTCCCCCTAGTATATAAAGCACACATTTTCGGAGTGATTATAGATTCAAAACTCAACTTCACAAAACAAGTAAATGATGTGACTTCCTACACTTTTAATATGCTCAGAATATTCAAGAAAGTCCTACCTTTCATACCAACCAGCTTGCAAAAGACACTAATTACAGCATTAGTCCTCTCTAAAATACATTACTGCAACAGCCTGCTTCTGACAACCCCAACATATAATTTGAATAAACCCCAGGTACTACAGAATGCTGCAGCAAGACTCCTTCTAAAAATCCCTAAACATTGCTCAGTGGCTCAATGGCTAAAAGAAGCACATTGGCTCCCCATGAAACAAAGAATAACCTTTAAGGTACTCTGCCTAACCTATAATGCAATTCACAACTTGGGCCCAGCCTTTCTGAACTAAAGTTTCAGGCAGTATGTTCCAGCTAGGAAACTTTGTTCCGCCTCGGCTAATTTATTGATACAGCCCAGTTTTAGGAAAACTACATGGGGTGGAAAGAGCATTGTGATGGAAGCAACCAAAATATGGAGCACACTCCCCCTAACTATTAAAAATAAACCCAACCTTTTATCTTTTAGGAACGCTGTAAAGACCCGGCTGTTTAAATCATGGTAACTCAGCCGGCAGTCATGATCACACTCGGAATCTGAAACAATCAGCACTTAGACGCCCCTGGGCACTAACATGCTCGATAAATAAAATTAACATAACATAACATCATGAATATTAGAAACAGTATCATTAGTATTACATAACTTATGCAATTGAATAGTCTATATCTTCAACTCTCAGAAACACTTATTAAACACTCACTGAATGATGTCATAAGTGATATCATCAGTGATGTCATATGAGATGCCATCAGTGATGTCACTGACTATGTCACGAGTATTGTAATATGTGAGGTAAAAAGCAGTGCTCTGCATGGGCATAAGTTATAGTTAGCTCAGATAACTAAAACTGCTGAACTCTGGGTAATAGTTCTCAAGTTTAGGTGGAGAGCAGCCCCTGTATAGAACATTCTACAACACCAGCGACACTCTGAATTTGCTCACCTCAAAATTCTGCTTTTCTATCTAATAAATAAAAGCAGCCTCTGACACATGTTTTGCTATCATTATAGCTCTTCACAGAGGTTTAGCTTTGTCCAAACACAAGGGAACACCCAGTATAATTCAAAACAATACTCTTTCAGGCATAGAGTGCTCGTAAATTATGCAAAAAGAAGCGGAGAACTCTGGGTAGTTTCTAAGGTTAGGTGGAGAGCAGATCCTGTATAGAGAACACTACAACACCACCAACACTCTGAATTTGCTGACTTCAAATGTCTGCTTTTTATAAAAGGCTTTAAGCGTAAGATCAGCACATTGTCATCCACACGGAGATAGAAAGGGACAAAGTCTTTTGTAATTTCTACAGCAAAATCTTTAAGCATAGTATTGGCACAGTGCCATCCATGCCGAGCTGTCAAATGTCAAACATCTTTTACCCCAGGGCCAATTTTACAGATTTGGATTAGTAAAATTCCAGCCAAGCCAATCTGGAATTAATAAAGCATGCACATAGTGGAAGGGCCTGCGCACAGGTTTATTAATTCTTTCAGTTGCCTATTTCTGCATTTGGTTGATAAACTGGTATTAATGAGGTAAAATTACAATTCTGCTGCATTCCCCTGGGCTATCCAGACCATGACAGGTTACTCAAAATTTGGCCAGTCATCGAAAATTTGTCTGCCAGACTTCCAGAGATGTATACTTCAGGAAAGAATTAGGCATTGAGGAGGCCTTGATCCTTTACAAAGGGTGGTGGCTGTTCAGGCAGTACATTGCGAGCAAAAGAGCTTGTTATGGCATCAAGCTGTACATGCTGTGTGAGAGCACCTCTGGCTATGTGTACAGCTTGGGAGTATATACAGGGAAAGACTTCACCCTAAACTAGACCGGGGAGTAAAATGCTGCTCCCCTCAAAACGTTTGCAGAATCTGGGAATTCGGTGCTATGCCGAAAATGCGGAGTTCCGGATAAATTCCACATGGTGGAAATTGTTTTCCTTGTGCACACAAGAGACTTTTTCTTGCACGTGTTTGTGAGCAAAACAAGACTTGCTGCATCCTCGCGAGACTCTGCGATATGTGCTGGCTACTCACAAGCTCTCTTCAGATTTGCAGGCCTCTAGCGTGGCTTCCAGCATCACCGGTTACTTCAGGCAACTTTTTTGTGAGATTAGCGAGTGTGAGCGACCACAGCTGCACCTCAAGTAGATTCTCACCTCAAGAAGCAGCTAAATCTATTGAAAAAGGCATTTTCAAGTTATTATTCTACTCCAACGGACAGTTCACATTATTTTTCAGTGCGAGAAGTCTTTTACTTTTTTTTAACAAGGAGGAAGTGCCCCAAAGACTCCAACTTCCTGTTCCCCTCCAACAGGCTTTTCCCAATGCTTTGTCCATCTCCTGGTCACTTTTCATTTGCACTTGGAGCTGGAAGGATCACTCTTTTTGTCTACTGCATATATCCAATTAGAGTTAATGACTTTGTTTTTGTAATATCATAAGTAAGTTATAAGGGTGTTGTTTGTTTGATAGTGGGCATGCACAAGGATTTATTTGTGCTTTTATTTGATTTTTTTAAAATGTATTGTGCTGGATGGCCTGCAGTTTCAGTAGGGATCTAGTTATGTTTTTGCATTTAATTTTTCTTCTTTTGTAAAGGAAAAATGTTGCACTGCTCACTATTAATTCTCCATGCTTTGTAATACATTTTACAATATTCATTTATTTTACAATGTGACCTAGCCTGCCAGTGGACCACCCAGTCAGTAGGGCCAGTACTAGTCATGGGTGCATTAAACAACTTTTTATGTGATATCTGTTGAATTGAAACATCACTTAGTCCAGGAATAGCACTGGCTTAAAGGAGAAATTGTGGGTTTATTTCTGCAAAAAGTGTATTGTTGAGGCAATATGTAATTGATGCCTTTGGAGAATGTTTTGTTTTGGTATAACATTTTACATCTCAGTGCATTTTCATTTTTGGCATTGCTGAATTAATGCTATTTTTTCCAATGTTACCATACATCTGTTGTCTGACCTGTGTGTGAGTGTGTTTGCTATAGGCCACCATTTGTCTTTGTTCCCCTTGCCATGTGGTCAGGAGCCATGTTGTATAGTCAGTGCCCATAGGCCTGCATGTGTTTTTTTTATTTTCCATGTCTCCTTGCTTGTTGTTTGACCATGTGATTGGTGGCGATTTTGTGTAGACAGCCAGCATGTGGGGCCTGCATGTGTTCTTTGTTGTGGCCATGCCTCCTTGCGTGCTTGTTTAACCATGTGGGTGGGCTATTTGTGCTGCCAGCCAGTGTGCTTTTTGACATAGACATGCATGTGATCTTTGCAGGGTCCATGCTTTCTTGCTTGTTATTGTTTTTGCCATGAGCCTGCATGTGTTGTTTGTTGGGCCATGCCTCCTTGTTTGCTGTTGTTGTTTGACTATGTGACCGGTGGCCATTTTGTGTAACCAGCCAGTGTGCTTTTTGCCATAGGCCTTCATGCGTTCTTTTTTGGTGGACCACGTGGCTGGTAGCCATTTTGTGACGCCACCTGTTTTTCCAGTTTTCAAAGCCATTTTCTATGGAGCTTGATAGGAGAGCCTAAGCCATTTTGTTTTTTTACTTTTCCCTGATATCATTTTAATAATACTTGAGACCTGGTCCCTCATAGAAAATCTATTGTATATTATGATTATGACCAGTGTTTTATATTATATGCTATTCTTTGCATTTTTTAGCCCTAGCCCCTTCCCTCCCAAGTCCCAATGGGTTTTTCATTGTTCTCAAGTACATAAGCAATTTTTTTTATTTTCTTTTGTCAATTTCTTTTCTCTTATTTTAATTTTCACCTGCCCCTCCCTGAATGCCGCGTAATGCACACAAAGCTAATAGTTACTTCTGTATGGCGTTGTTATCTTTCCTGATTGTTGTTAATTATTTATTTATAACTTAAGTAACAGCACTAAATTACATAGGCTTTATCTGTACTAATTCAAACTCCAACAATGCCACGTTCCACGAACGCTTTTCTTTTAGGTGCACAAGAGAAGAGACATCACCCACAGTACTGCCAGACAGGAGGGACTGTACACATGATGCGTGTCAACACAACAATATGTGACGTGAGTCCTCCAATCTCTTCAGCTTATGCAGCTAAGTGCCACTACCAACTGACAGAGTCAAGATGGACAGAAATAAAGGCGCTGCCAAGAAAGTGGCCAGTGGGAAGAAGAATTTTCCTACCACTGGTGTGTCGGCTCAAATCTTTTTTTGGACAAAGTCTTGTGCCTGATTGCACGGGCATCCTTGGTGTTGGTTGCCTTAGTCTTTGTCTCTTATGAAGGTCCATTTGGTGTCTCTTATGCGCTGGTGGTATTCCTTCAGAGCGCTCTTGTGGTCATTCCGTGCTTCTGTAATTTTCAGGTCTCACCAGGTTTTCTCTAGCCGTAAGCAGGAGCGCCTGGCTTCTTGAAGTTCTTTGGTGAACCAGGTGGCTTTTAGCGGACGCTGTTTGGCGGGGTGGTAGAGGGGTGCAAGCTTTTCGGCATAGCAGGCGATCCAGCGATGGAGTCCCTTGGCTCCGAGTTTGTGTTGGTTGTGGCGCTGGGGGGGTCTTGACGGAGGGTGGTGTTTAGGAGTTCCTCTATGACATGGGTGCGGTGGTGGTGTTGAAGCTGAAGTGGACGCAGTGGTGGTCGGTCCAGGGGGTCTGGGTGGATGGCGGAAGTGGATGTTAGTTCCTCCTGCGAAGGTAGAATGTTGAGGAGAGCAGTGGAGTCGGGGGCGTTGCCGATGTCAAGGTGGCAGTTTAGGTCACCGAGTAGGATGCAGTCCGTGGCGTTGATGGCGCGAGGTGCGGCGAGCTCAGCAATGGTATTCGCATGGTGGGGCGAGGACCTGATGGTCTGTAAATGAGGGTGCTGCATAGCGTGGTCCTGGGGCTTGTCTGAATCTGGAAGTGGAGGTGTTCAGTGTTAAAGTGAGTGTCACTCATGCTGGATGTGGACAGGTGGAGGGGGGTCTTGTGTGGAATGGCGAGTCCTCCTCGTGGGCGGTGTGGGTGGTCCTTTCTCTGAAGCTTGTAGCCATCAGGGGTGGCGGTGATGAGGTCGGGACCCGAGAAGTCGTTGGTCCAGGTTTCCGTAAATAAGGCAACATCGGGCGAGAGGGTGTCGAGTAGTTCCCAAATCTCAATGGCATGTCAGTGCGGGGAGCACAAATTGAGCAGGATGCAGGTCAGGGTTTTGGTGGTGTGTGCATCGCGCATTTCTACGGCGGTCGCCGGGGCTCTATTGATGGTTAAGGATTTGTGGCAGGGTCTGCACAAGAACTGCCCGTATGTGTTGTTAGGTGAAGCTATTGCACAGTCGGCGTGCCTTCCGGGGTTGAGTGCTTTCTAAGTGGTAGGGTCGTAGCGGTGAAGCCTGTGTGAACCAGCAGTCCTGGCAGTGGTCAGGTCACAGACGAGCGCAGATGGGCCTGCCTTAGGCGTGTCTTTGGCGTGCCAGCAGCGGCCGCCATTATGTAGGGGAGGGGGAGGGATGATTTGCTGGGAGGGATGAATACCTGGGTGGTGGAATAGAGTCTGTCAGGAGGAGCGGTTTATGGGTAGACACGGCAGCAGAAATGTTGGAAAAACGGCAGAAGGTAAGAGGGAGGAGAGGGCAAACTGAGGCGGTTCAATGTAAGAGAATCGTGGGGTAAAATAGTGACAAAGTTAAGAAATTAATACAGCAGGTAAGTAATGTGGTAAAAATTAACACAGTGAGGCAGGTACAGAGGGAGTAAAAAAAAACACTGTGAGGCAGGTGCAGCAGAGGAAAATGAACACAGTGAGGCAGGTACATCGGTAGAAAAATAAAACACAGTGAGGCAGAGTAATTGGTAAAACAGTGAAGATTAACGCATCAGATAAAAAGCAGTGTAACTGAGGCCAGAATCAGGTAGAATCGAATCCTGCACGTACGGGCTGGCAGGCGACACACAGCACAGCGGAGCTGACGGACAGTGTGAGCTTTGGACCGAATTCGGAGGTCTCACTCCCGGAAAGAGGCTAGAGAAGGGCAGAAAGAGGCAAGAGTGGTGCAGAAACAGGCAACAGGGGTGCTGAAAGAAGCAAGACAGATACAAAAAGAAGCAAAGTAAGTGCAGAAAGAAGCAAGTGAGATGCACAAAGAAGCAAGAGAAATTCAGAAAGAGGCAAGAGAGGTGCAGAAAGAGGCAAGAGAGGTGCAGAAAGAGAGACGGGGGCAGAAAGAGACAAGAGAATTGCTGGAAGAAGCAAAAGAGGTACAGAAAGAAGCAAGAGAAATGCAGAAGAAAGCAACAGAGGTGCAGAAAGAGGCAAGGGAAGTGAAGAACGAGGCAATAGAGCTGCAGAAAGAGCCAAAAGAGGAGCAGAAAGACGGAAGAGGCAAGAGGGGTATTGAAAAAAGCAAGAGAGGTACAGAAAAAAGCAAGAGAAGTACAGAAAGAAGCAAGAGGGGTGAAGAAAGAGGCAAAAGAAGTGCTGTAAGAAATAACAGAGGTGCAGAAGGAGGCAAGAGAACTGCATAAAGAGGCAAGAGAGGTGCAGAAAGAGGCTAGAGAAGTGCAGAAAGAGGCAAGTGGGATGCAGAATGAAGCAAGAGCAGTGCAGATAAAAGAAGCAGTGCAGTAAGAACCAACAGAGGTGCAGAAAGATGAAAGAAGGGTGCAAAAAGGGCAAGAGAAGTAAAGAAAGAAGCAACAAGGGTACAGAAAAAGGCAAGAGAACTGCAGACAGAGGCAAGACTGGTACAGAAAGAGGCAAGAAGAGTGCAGAAAGAGAGAAGATAGGTGCAGACAGAGGCAAGATGGGTGCAGAAAGAGGCAAGAGGGATGCAGAAAGAGGTAAGAGAAGTGCAAAAGAAGCAACAGGAATGCAGAAAGATGCAAGAAAAGTGCAGAAGAAGGCAAGAGAAGAGCAGAAAGAGTCAAGAGAGGTGCAAACACAGGCAACATGGTGCAGAAAAAAGCAAGAGAGATGCAAAAAAAAGCAAGGGAAGTATAGAAAGAAGCAAGCGAGGTGCACAAAGAGGCAAGAGAAGGGTGCACAAAGAGGCAAGAGAGGTGCAGAAAGAGGCAAGAGAGGTACAGAAAGAGAGAAGAGGGACATAAAGAGGCAAACAAAGTACAGAAGAAGCAACAGAGGTGCATAAAGAGGCAAGAGAACTGCAGACAGATGTAAGACAGATACAGAAAGAGGTAAGAGATGGTACAGAAAGAGGGAAGAGGGTTGCAGAAAAGGCAAGAGGGGTACAGAAAGAGGCAAGTGTGACGCAGAAAGAAGTAATATAGGTGCTGAAAGGGCAGAAAGGGTACAGAAAGAGAGGTGCAAAAAAAGGCAAGAGAAGTGCAGAAAGAGGCAAGAGAGGTACAGAAAGAGGCACGAGAGGTGCAGAAAGAGGGTACAGAAAGATGCAAGAGAAGTACAGAAAAAAAGCAAGAGAGGTACAGAAAGAGGCAAGAGTGGTTTGCACACCATTAGTACCAATTTAACACCCACATTTAGCCGTAAGTAACAGGTGACCATTCCAGCTTTGCAAAGGGCCTTCCACCATGCTGTAACATTTGTCGCTGCATTTTAGGTAAAGTTCAGCTATTGGAGCTAGAAACGAGCTTTTTTTTAATTCAAATCTGCAGAATATGCAGCAGATGATGGATTATGTGGCAAATGCAGAAAATGTATAATTATGTGCAGCGGAACAGTCGCATAATTCCAGAGGCCCTGTTCATACCTCTGACTAGGTCCAGAAGTACTCCTCAGTGGTTTCTTCTTTTTGTTGTCTCATTGAGTTTATAGTTAGCTTCTATGGAAACAAGGAAGACTAAACCTGAGGTTACCACTCCACAACACAGACTACCATAGCACATAATTACTCTCCATAACACATAATCCCACTCTACATAATTCCTATACACTAAATACCACATACTTTCTATCCACATAATTTCACTGCACAACATACCACATAATTCCACTACACACAAGTTACATCCCCTCCACTCCAATAAACATTAGTAAAATACTTTTACATTTACAACGCCAATAGCTCTAACTCTTGCAAATGTGAGACCTATTATATTGTAAATGCTTCTTTAACTAGTGGTCGCGTTTGTAGAGCAGTGGAGACAGGGGGCTGGGCCTCCGACCAGTGCTCCAAATTCCGCTGTGTTGGATTTACAGGAGGTACCAAGAAGGCTTCTTAGCACCAAAGTTCCTCAAGACTAATTTGGACTTCCTTCCCCAACCAGTAGTGTGCCAGAAGGCATGTTTGCAGAGTGGTGGGAAAAGGGGGCGTGGCCTCCGAAGACCTCTTAGCAATCCCACTGCATGGGACTTACTGGAAGTAACAGGACATCTTTGGGGGCCAACTATCCCTCCTGTTACCTCCAGTAAGTCCCACACAGCTAAGTTCTTACAGCATACCACGCCCCCTTTGCCCACCACTCAGCAAATGCGTTTCCTGGCACACTCTTGGATGGCGACTGAAGTCCCCTTCGCTGCTGGGGGTCCTTGCCTCCAGTTAGCCCCATACAGTGGGCTTGCTGAGAGGTGGACATAGGCCACGGACATAGGCCACGACCCCCTCTCTCCACCACTCTGCAAATGCACCTCCTGGCGGGGTCTTGGTTGAGGGATGATGTCCCTTTGCCTGTTGAGGATCCCTGGGGGCCAACTAGCCCTCGTGTTCTAGTAAGCCTCACACAGCTGGAATGCTGAGAGTGATTAGAGGAGAATCCCCTTTTCACCGACTCTGCAAACACGCCTCCTGACATACTGCTGCTTGGGGGATGAAGTCCACTTCAGTCCTGGCATCCTAAGGACACAAGGGACCTCACTGCCTCACCACCAGTGTGCCAAGAGGTGCATTTGCAGAGTGTTGGAAAAAGGGGCGTGACCTCGGACCACCTCCCAGCAATCCCACTTTGTCGGGCTTACTGGAGTTACCTGGTGGGCTAGTTGGCCCATAAGGACCTTCACTAGTGAAGGGGACTTCATCCCCCAACCCAGAATGCACCAGGAGGCATGGAGGGGGAGGGCTGTGGCTGGTTTCTTTTTTTTCATTTTGGGAAGGGCATTCCGCAGGGCCTGAGCAATATTTTTTGCGTGAGGCACCCTTCCTGAAACCGATTACGGCCCCAGGGAACCCATCCCCCGGGGCTAGGCATTGTTTTGTTTTGTGTTTTAAGGGGGGCCATGGGGCCCCCCTTCCCAGGCCAATTTCGGACCTGGTGACCCCCTGGGACAGGGCCATTTCAATTTTGTTTTATAGAGCTATATTTAAAGGAGGGGGCCATGGGGACTCCATCCCCCGGGCCTGCCTATTTTATTTTGTTTTTAAATAAAGGGAGTGACACCGCTCCCAGGCAATTTTTGGCCCAGGGACCCCATCCCCTGGGGCATGGTCATGATGTTGGGGACCACGTGTGGAGCCGCAATGACCCCGGTCCATTGCGGCTCCTTACCTCCTGCAGGATTCAGCATTCTGCTTCACTTCATAGAAGCGAGAGCAGTTTTCATGCCCTACTTCCATGAAGCTAAGCAGAGTTTGCTATGACATAGCAAGAGCAATTCTCCAGCCCTGCCATAGCAAACTGCAATGTCCCAATGGCCAGGTCCATTGCTAGAGCCGGCCCTAGGGGGTGGCGGTCCCTAGGGCCCCACATTTAATCCTTATAGCCTGGGGGAGGTGGTGGTCCACGGGGCAGTGTGGGGAGGGGGAGCCCCCCTGCACCTTAATTAATTAAATGAAGCCTGGGAGGTGGTGGTCGCTGGGGAACCCACATCTTAATTAAACATTGCCCCTCGGACCTGGAACACCCGGGGGCTTCAAGAAAACAAAGCGCAGAAGCTTGCACTTCGTTTAAAAAAAAATAAAGTAGGTGGGATTCGCAAACCTTACTTGAATCCCACCAAAATGTTTTCTAAAAAACAATGCTTTTTTTGGCCCTCAGGACGCCTTATCTTGTTATTCTACCTTTTTTCTTGTGACTCGGTTCAACCGAGTCACAAGATTGCTACCAACACTTCCTGGTTGGAACTGTTGGTAGCCAATCAGAGTCAAGCTTGAGATTGCTAGGGTTCACGGATCCACCGCGGTCAGGAGCTCCCGTTTGCCAAATTTGGTGTAATTTGGTTTAAGCAGTTCGGTGTGTAGCCATGGTAAAATGTTTCTATGAAAATTAGCATAGAGAAAATGTGTTTTGGGACCCCCCTTATAATGTTTGTCAAGTATATTTGTTTGCAGTCTTAACTTCCAATAGGTACCCTAACTTTTTTAATAGGCAAGAATTTTATTTAGAACCAGAACACTAAAGAAGCAAATCAAGATAAACCAGAAGAAGGTTATATATAACAATCAACATATACATATACATATACATATCCTGATCCCCTTTTATTAGGTGAACTAGAAATTCACAATGTTTGAATCAAAACTAATTGTAATCATTTGACATAACAGATCACTCAATGACCAATGCAAGTCTTGCATTTTGTTCTGTAGAGACATATGGGGTCTATCACAACTTCTCACTTTGCCCCTGAATTATTGACAGTGTAACCCAAAATTTAAGGTGTATTATTCGCAGGTTACTGTTGGGGGTTAGCCTCCCAGTTACGGAGCATATTTGCGTCCACCCTTCCTCTGTTATGGCGGTGTCTAACACAGCGTTCCACCGAAGCGGACTGGTATACACACTATACGGCTCGTCTTTCTGAACGGCCTTGTACAGTCTGGTGACCAGTTTTTTCCTCGTTGGGGCTGTGATTAACATCTGCAGCGCCGATAATGTCTCCGGTTCCGCCGGAAAACTAGCGTAGTGGTCCTTAACCGCCCGCCGTAGCCTGTAGCAAGTAAACTGGAATAGTAGTGTAGGGTTACAAATATAGGATAAGTCTTCACCAGTAAGGTACGTGCCCTCAGGGAAGAGATCACTCATGTACGCGATACCTGCCTCTCGAAGAGCCTGTACTGAACCTCTATCCTCTGCTACCGACAGTGCAATATGTCCCTCAATGGGCATTGCAGGAGCGTATAGGGGGAGCCTTTGCGTCCTTCGCCCAATCGCCTGCCAGGCCAATGTGGTAACGTTGATCGTGTTGATCTCTACTCTCGGAGTGTGTCTGCGGGAATGTGTTATGACCCCTCTTAGAGGAGTAGGGTGAGCGTCACCCTCCTCCACCGCAACATGCGGTGTAAATGCATGTGGTTTGTACCAGTAATATGCGTATTGAGCTTGGCAACATAAGTAGTAAACATAAATATCTGGCGCCTTGAGACCTCCCCTCTCGTAGGGCAACAACAAGGTTCTCCAGCTTATTCTCGGTTGCTTGGCGCCCCACACTAATCGCAATAGCTGTGTTTGGACGGTTTTGAAGAAATGTTTCGTTAGTGGGACTGGGACATTGCAAAAGAGGTATAAAAATGTAGGCAATATTACCATCTTTATTATGGAGATTCTATCCGCCAGTGATAGAGGTAGGCCAAGCCATCTGTCTACTTGTGTGACTAGCGTTGCATACGCCGCACCGTAGTTTTCGGTGACAACCACTCCGGGGTCCCTGTGTATCCACACCCCTAAGTACTTTACAGGGTCGGCAGACCAAACCAGTGGGTACTCAACTATTGGAGGCGTGGTTATAGCAGTCAGTGGGATGATTATGGACTTGCCCCAATTTATGTTGAGGCCAGAGTGCAAACTGAACTTAACATATTCACGAAGGATAGGAGACAGATATTGGTTCGGCTCACGGACATATAGGATCATATCATCCGCGTATAGCGATATTCCCACCGGTCTGTTATTGAAGTTAAGTGCCGCTGCCCTGTGTATCTGCCGGATCTTGCACGCCAGAGGTTCCAAAACGATGGCAAATAATAGTGGGGATAGGGGGCACCCCTGTCGTGTACCTCTCTCTATGTCAAACGGCTCAGATGTGTCCCCTCCCACACAAACTCTTGCTGATAGCTCAGTATATAATAGCTGGACCCAGTGCATGAACTTTGGGGGAAACCCATCCTGGATAGTATGTGCATCATGTATTGCCACTCTATGGAATCAAATGCCTTTGCGACGTCTAATAGTACAGCAACTGCAGGTAATTCTGGATTTAAAACGTGCAGCATGGCAAATATGGTGCGTAAATTAGGAGATGTAGACCGGTCTGGAATGAACCCAGCTTGGTCCGGCAGGACCAGCAGGGGCATTAGGGACTGCAGCTTCGTGGCCAAGATCTTCGCTAGGATCTTTGTCTTTTTTCAATAGAGTGATAATCATTGCCTGCCGTAAAGAAGGGGGAAGACGACCTACGTCGTAAGCCTCTGCATACATCGCCAGATTACGGGGAGCGAGGATATCAGCATGTGCCTTGTAAATTTCCGTGGTCAAACCGTCAGGTCCCGGCGCTTTTCAGATCGGAAGTGATTTTAAAGCGTCTATTACTTCCTCGATTTCTAATGAGAGGCTAAGATATTTTCTGTGCACATCTGATAGCCATGCGCAAGCAATGTACTCCAGGTACGTATTCAGAGCCTTTTCGTCCGCCCCGCCATTGGAGGTGTAAAGCATGACATAAAAGTGACTAAACTGCTCTACTATTGCTGTGGCTTGCTAGTGTTCCTTTAGAGGGTACACTATCATATTGGGCTTCGAGTACCCCAAGTTTCTTCTCCAATGTGCGTAGTCTACCACTTATGTCTTTTAGAATCCCCGCAGACGTGTTAATACAGGTTCCTCTTATCGTAACCTTAAAGGCTTCCCACAGAATCTCCTGACTGTCCACTGTCCCCACGTTTGTCTCAAAGTACTGCACAATGGCAGTCCTAATTGTGTCTGCAAATGTCGGATCTAGCAGTGCCTCTGCTCTGAATCTCCACGTGAATGGCTTCCGAGGATTTAGGGGAATGGCCATTGTGAGAAGCACTGGATTTTGATCTGATAACGTTCTTGGGAGATTACGGACATCTGTTACCCTCTCGTTTGCTCCCCCACTCAGCAACCAGTAGTCTAGCCTGGACCATCCATTTGTCGCCGTTGTGATATGTGTGCCCGCTAGTGTCCCCATATGTCTGTGTCGCAAGGAATCTACTAGTCCAAATTCAGGCATTCCATCCTTTACATAAGTAGCAGTCTTAACCATCCTAGCCCCCTGTGGATTTGATTTATCTAGCTTAGGATCTAGGTGTGTATTTAGATCTCCCCCCCAAAGGATTGCTGTGTCAGGCCAGGTGCGCAGAGTCCTAAACATGTTCAAATATGCTGTCACATCATCTACTAGCGGTCCATAAAAATGTATTATTGTCACCATAACATTTCCTAACTTCCCGAGTACCATCGCCCAACGGCCCTCATCATCTGTGCTGGAGTCCATCGTTTGAAATATCACCCCCTTCTTTATCAAAATGAGGACTCCCCTCGCGTATGAGGAGTATGAGGATACAAGTCTGTATGACGCCCACTTCCTAGCCACTTTATCCTCTGTCACCTTAGTCAGGTGGGTTTCCTGTAACAGTGCTATTGTAACATTGTGCCGGTCCAACTGTGCTAACACCTGTCTTATTTTCGGTGGCGTATTTAGACCTCGTACATTCCACGTAATAGCATTATATGTGGCCCCTGTCATGGTGGACTCAAATGTGTGGTGTTGTACTCAGCGCTCTTGTCAGCTTGTAAGTGCACCCATTACATTGCGTTTAGAATCATGTACCCTTGGTCTACAACAAAAAGAAACAACCCTCCCTCCCTACTCCCACTTCAGCAGTCCCCAATTGCTAAAGACATGTCCCCCATTCAACTCCCATCGTAACAGTAACTTAATTAAACAGAAGTCCCATCGGGGATTACCCATCGGGGGCCGTGGCGGCTCCATCTGCGCCCAAATATCAAAGGGAGGGGACCCATCAAAGCTTCGTGAGTTCCGCTACCCCCACTGAGCCCGGCAGTCTTATATCCACATGTTACATATATTGTCATGCTACTATTACCACCCTCATTAACGTATTTCTGGCATGTGACCCCCCCTGCTCAGCTGCCACATAGATAGCACAAATCTTATCCCAACAGAAGACAGTCCCATGACCCTCTTACTACTCATTCATAAACGTCTGATGTGGGAGATGCAGCGGATTGCTGTTGTTGTTGTCGCAGGTGTCGCGCGTGCTCCATAGCGTGCTTGGGGTTCGTGAAGATTTTGCCATTCTCCATTGTCCCAACTCTTAGGCGTGCAGGATACAGCATGGCGTAGGGGATCTGTTCCTTTTGGAGTATTTTCTTGAGGTTTTGGAATTCTTTGCGGGCTGCCTGAACGTTGGCCGTAAAATCTGATTAGAACGATAATGCGTTTCCTTGGTATATTATCGAGCCCTTTTCCCTAGTGATGCACAATACCGTGTCCCGATTCCGGAAATTGAGCAATCTGGCTATTATAGGCCTCGAAGGGGTCCCTGGAGGAGGTCGCGCTGCCAGAGATCTATGTGCTCGTTCAACAGCGAATAATGGTGAGAGCTCGTCCTTGCCACATATTTCCTGCAGCAGTGCCTCTGTGTAGTCTTCCAACCTCCCAATGTTTGTGGTTTCTGGCAGTCCCAGTACCCGAATGTTAATGCGGCGGGATCGCGCTTCAATGTCCTTGTTTTTGGCCTGTATGACTGCCAGCAGTTTGGTGATGTCATTTGTCTTATCTGCGACTTGTTGCAGTCCATCTGTGATACGCTGTTCAGCCTCCCCCAAGCGAACCGCTTGCTTGTCCAGTTTTGACAAAAACTGATCCATCCTGCCGTTCAACGCTTCAATCTTCCCATCGATGGCCTGTAAGCTGGCCTGTATAGCAGCCAGTGACTTCTCAAGGGCCGTGGTGGGTGTCGCCGCTGTTTCAAGTTCAGAGTCACACGTCGGGGCTTGCCCCGGTTTTCCCCCTTTCCGCAGCTCGAACGTCAGGCAGGGCTGATTCTTTTCCGGCTTCCCCATGCTGTAGGTTCGGACAAATTGCTGCCAGGTGCCTGTGCCTGTGTGATCACTCTCTGCCCGGATGATGTCCGGTACTTGCTCAGCTCTGGTCCCGCTGGTCGCTTATATTCCTGGCGAGTGCTGAGTGTGCAAGGAGCACCGCGGGTTCTGTAGTCGGTTTGGCCGCGCGTCTGGTAGCCCACACACCACGTGATTGGTCTGAAAATAGCGCCTTTTTCGCGAAGACAGCAGATCAACCAGCGCCTGCAGTGCACCCAACATATAGCTTTTGCACACGCAGGCCGTGTTGGACCCTGTGCCGCACAGTCTTTTAGATGCCACAGCGATGATATATACTCTCTCTCAGTCTATAGCATCATCAGCCTCCCGCAGATGCATTCTCCGGGCAATGGTGCGCAGTAAGGGAGGGGGGTCACACTAGGGATATCAGTCCGTGTATTTCCAACCATCTCACCCCCTGGAGTGTGCAGCCCCTATAAGCCACTGTGCGGGGGGGTAAGGTGCATTCCGTTATTTTAAGCAGCCTTTCCTCTCCCTTTGTGAGCAACAAGTGATTTTTATCCTGTCCTCTGTATGTAGCAGGAGCTGGCTGGCTGCTCTCTGTGCTCTCTGTTCGCTAGCCGCTCTCTATGCGCTGGCTCGTTGTACCCTAGTGCAGTGCTTCCCTTCCACTGTGGCTGTGATGTCCGCGCTGGGGAAGTAGCACAGCGCCTACCTCAAGGCTCGTAGCGAGGGGGAGAGGGTCGGCACAGCAGTCAGTCAGCAGCAGTTCGTGTAGCCGCTAAGAAAGTATGCCCCTGTAGTGTATTTTTTCCTTGCCAGGGTTAGGCGGCCTCGGCCTGCAAGTCTTTTAGTGGCGCCTCCTTAACAAGCGGCCTGTGCTCACCACCCGTACTGGGGCCACTCGTGATGCTCTGTCCGGGGCTCCTCCCAGCCGCTCCTGCTCACTGCCCCTGCGCGCAGATATTAGCTCCCGCCGTCTCAGATACCTTGATTGCCGGTAGGGACAGACTCGCAGTGGTCGCGGGCGGCGCCGCTTGCTGGCTCCTTGCTGCCGCTATCGTCCCTCAGCTCTGGGTGGCTCTCCACATCACTTGAGCGCCGCCATTTTCCACAGGCCTCGGTCGGCCACGCGATGTCCCGAATCTCACTCCAGTGCCGCTTCACAATTCACAAAAGGCAGTCTCCGGCGTCTCTAGCGCTTATCTATACAGTTTCCGAGGGTAAGACCGCCGAATGGCGAGGTTAGGGCAAGGATAGTGAAGGATTTTAATCGATGGCTGACGGAGCTGCACTACAGTGCTGCCATTTTGTCGAGCTCCAGGCCATGCCCCCCTACCATATTAATATGCATGCTGTAGGTCACAAACTACAAACCCCTATGATTGACTGCAATCCCAGGGGTTAGCCCTAATGGTATAAAAAGACCACCATGTCTACAATTTTTTTGAGTAAGCTATAGTTCTTTCGCCCAATGCCTTGTCTAACAAATGTTTTTAAACATTGGCAAAGGGGGTCCCTTGCAGACCCCCCTCACTTTTTGTAAAATGGCCCTGCAGAAGTCTGTAAAATACAATTGGATTTCAGTCTCACAAAAAAATAATACGCCCCATTGTGGATTGCTAGTTGGAAGAGATGCTATAACACCTCTCTTCCAATAGTGATACAGAATGTACTCGCAAACCCAAATTGCAATTCAATAACAATTTTGGTTTGGTACATTCCAAAAGGCCATTTTATGGTTCCCAATTGTCTGAGTTTGTGAATTAGACTATTTGCAACTGCATTACATTTGACCAATAATTCCCTAGCCATGATTTTTTGTCAAGGATGCCAATAGGAATGACATAATTGTTGAGTCTTGGTTTTTGTGAGAAGATAAGGCCTTTCCGTTGAACAAAATTAATAAAGTGGCACAGTGGAATTCAATTGAAAGTGAGTGGACATCTTCAGTGTATTGTTCAATAGGGCTCAAGTTGAGGGTGCTGCTTTTCACAAAAGGCAAAACACCTGCATAGGAAAGGGGGCTTTCATATCTTCAAAGACCCCAGGACAGAACAGCAAATAAGGCTTTGCCTCAACAAACACTGCTCATGTCTTCATGCGGGAGATCTTTTGGGTGGAGTTATGAAGTTGGTATAGTCAGTGATATTTGAAAAAGGAGTGATGTCTCTAGTCTAGCTCTTTGCCCTATCGAGGGGTAGCACCCAAAGAAGAAGAGTACAAGAAAAGAAATATAACGAAGCTGAAAGTTCTACATGTATGGAGAAATCATTCTGGTTCGGGACACAAAAGCAGCGTTTCAAGAAAGGGATACCAATACGGAAAAACATTTTAACATGAACAAACACAGAGTAATGTTTATTGACAGTTAAACGGACAGTTTTACATTGCTTCCTATATTAGAAGTGCACTGATAAATGCATTGTGGGTTATTGAGTGTTTTACACGTAGATAGTATTACTCAGCTGGAATGAGGAGGGAGGGGTAGTCACGCAGCACCAATGAGGAAACAGGAGGTCACATGAGCACGAGATAAAAGTGCAAAAAATAAAACCACTAGTGAGACATTTTTACGCGAGACGAGAGAACAGAGTGACTTTTACTGGAGCAGGTATGAGTGAGGGTTGGTTTAAGGGATGTTTTCTGTAAAAATGGGGCATTCAAGAAAGGTATCTTCAATTAAGTTTTTGCACAGATCACGCTGATATTTAGTATACAGGGGTAAGTGCAAGACGCACACCGAATTAACGTTTGAACTTAACTGGAGGTTTTTGACTGCATGACTGGGGAGACGAGGCACCCAGGGGTGAAAGGTGGAGAAGGTTAATTGGATTCGAACGTCGAGGCACGAAGGGAGAGAAGGAGCTCTGTTGCAGGTTACGTAAAAGGGTTTTGTGAACTGCAGGTTTTCAATAAGGGTGTTAGAATGCGAGGTTAGCAATGAGGTCGATTTATTAGCCCGTAATGAAAGTTGCACAGCATCATGGGGGGTGTAATACATGAATTAGGAATTAATATTTTTTGAATACAGTTGGTTGTTTGTGAGTATAAATGTAATAACACAATATGAATAATGGATTCAGTGTACACAGTAGTTGAGTAAATGTTACATTTTATTTAATGAGGACGAAAATAATGTACAGTCATGTAATATTTCCATATTTTTATTGTTACTTTATAGTGGCCCCTGATGAAGGGCGTATCCCGCCCGAAATGCATTGGGATATAAATAAACACTGCTTGGAACGAACCTTGGCATCTGTCGTGTATTAACAAGAGGCTCGGATGGGCACAGTTTCTACATGAGAAACATGGAAATACGTCAAACGAACCCCGTATGTGGAACATTGTTTAAGCAAATGAATAGATGTGAGTAAAAATTGAGCAACTTGGATAAATGGACTAAAATGATGGATGATCAGTTGAATTTAATAGCCATGTTGGCGCTACACTGCTGTGCACTGGTTTGGGGCTAATCTGACGCCTCATCTCTTTATAGAGTCTACTCTAGCTTCATCCACATGATTTTGCAACTGGGCTGAAGGCATTTGTGCTGCAAGTACTATAGCTGTATCATCATAGACAGGATATACTCTCTGCTATGTAAATCTGGAGGCAGATAGTCAACATCTATGGCTTGTGGAGCATATCCCCATTTCCAATGAGGAATAAAATTTCATGGAGGGAGCTTAACAGTCAGTATGTATAAGTCGTGGGCAGAACTCGTGGAGTTACATGAAAACTCTGAGAGATTTTGTAGAGTTTTGCAAACCCGTGGAAAGCAGCCCGTTGCGCTGTGCTGATTTTTAGGGCCAGGAGCTTGTTCCGTTCTGAAAAAACAGTGCAAATTGTACCACTCTCTGCACCAGAGTGTACTGCTTCTCAAGCTATTTAGCTGAAGCTCGAGTAGATTTTCTACTTGAGAAGCAGCTTTCCTACTGAGAAGGGTTGCAAATGCTCAAGTTGTGAAAATATCGCAGGGTCCCCTCTTGGGGGTCCATTACAATAGCGGGCGGATCGCCACCGCCCATATTGCGATGACAATCCACCTGCCATTGCTCCCCACCCACCTCCCATTTCCCCCCCACCTCCCATTTCCCCCCCACCATATTACGATGGCGGGGGGAACCCGGCGGACGGAAAGACCATCTGCTGGTTTTCCACCCGTCAATGAGTCGACCGGGTGGAAAAGGGGCTGAATATGGTGGTATTATAATGCAGGCGGAGATGTGCCTTTCGATGGCGGAGTTGCCGCCATGGAAAGGCATGCGGTTCCTGCATGCGGGTGCCTGTTGCAGGCCCCCGGAGTGTTGGGGGTGCACACTTTGGCATGGTCAAGGTGGCAGGCACCGCGCGGTGCCTGTCACCTTGTGCATGCCAATGCACATGGTGCATCCACGGCATTGTGGCGGGCGGTGCTGTGAGCATCATCCGCCACAATGTTCTGGATGGGGGATGCCACCGTGGCGGTGGATTCCTAATTGCCGGTGCGGAATCGCCGCACCACTGGCGGCTGGTCCCAGCACCGCTAGGGTGTCGGGTGGACGAAAGTCCACCCGCCATCCTAATAGACCCCCTAGCATCTAAAAATCATGCTAGGGGATGCCAAATCTCACTTGCCAGCTTACCGTTGGCGAGCCATGCACAAGAAACATCTTTGCAACTCAGTGGTTGGTGGAATTTGCCCAAAACGCCTCTAACTATGTCGGTGAAACAGAATTTATCGGCCACCCCTACTATATGTCCAAAGAGAAGGGCAGGTGATTTAGGCTACAAAACCAGTCATGTGACCTCCTAGCTCAAATATTTTGGAGGGATTGAGCTACAACACAGTGAGTCCCTTCATGCGCAGTGCATAACTGTTAGGTTGAACACCGTTGCTCTTATCCTACAACTAAACCCCACCCATTGGAAAGTAGCAATTAACCACTTACCCACAGTGGGTTAGGTGGGTTGGCAAACTGCAACAGTAGCTGGGTATACATTGGAGACTGTGGCACTTGTGCAGGGTGGCATTCCAAACAGAAAGAGCCTCTAATAAAAGTCAACATAATGTATGGGGCCAGAAGCTGCTTGTAAGTCAACTCTGACTTTATGGTCGAGGTCAGTCCGATGTGTCACCACCCTCTTTCTCACATACCCCGCCAGTGCACCTGACATCAATTAGTGATAGGGACATGCCTATAAATGGGCACAGCCACAGAAGAGCAGCTTCTTTTTTTCCTGTATTCACTGTTATATGCTTAGAATTTGCACTGACCTTGTCCTAGTCCCTGTTTGTCTCTCCTTCATCCATAGGGAGAGATCCCTTGGCTCCTGTTCCTTCCCAATTTGTACCTGTTTCCTATTCCCTCCTATTTGACTTATTTACTTCTGATACCAGGAAAGCTATCCTTGTGTGGTTTTCTATGAGTGAATATACTCACTTATTCTTGTATCAGCTTCCCAACACTATCCAGAGTGATTTATCACAGTGTCTCTGAAATTGCTGATGAAGATTTAGAGTATCTGCAGCACTGTATTCTGGATAAGGGAGTCTACTTGGCAAATGTGGCTGTGGGAGCAGAGTTTTTAATTACATAGTACATAAAATGCCATGTACCCTAATTCTATGTTATTGACATTTTCCTTTGTCTTTTTTCTTCTCCTTTGAATTCATTGCTATCAATTAGCCCTAGTCCTTGGGCAGAATACTTTGTTGGCCAGCTTCCACTGTGATGAGTGTGAGAGAATGGGTTGTTGGTTGGGGGATGTGCAACCTACTTCAAACAACAGCCACGATGCCTTTCAGGATGAACCTTAAAAAGTCACTAAATAAACCTGTGCATAGCCCTCTGGTAGCTTGGCCCAAAAACAGTCAAGCTTAACTTGGAGGCTATGTGTAAATTATGTATGCAGCACACAAACAGTAATTATGTAAAACACAGCATAAGGAAACTCACAAACCTCTTTAGAACAATAGCGTAAAATAATACATTATTTGACACTGAAACAACACAAATCCAATCAGTAGAACCATGGATTTTCAATTCCAAAGATTTAAGGTAAGTTTAGCGCCTAAAAGCACAAAGTGCCACTCGGGTTTTCTGGCTGTGCAAGTTCAGTCTGGCCGCGATGGATCATGGGCCACATACAGGGACCAGATTAATCCTGCTGAAAAAATTACCTTCTAAAGCCCACTGCAAAGAGGAGCAGGGAGAGCATTGCATATGGTCTTCGCTGTACTGTGAAGAGCAGACCAGCCATCATAGATGTTTCAATAAATCAATCAGGATTTGTAAAGTGTGGCTAATCAGCCATGAGGATATCCAGGAGCTTAAGAAGGTTTAGTTAAACAGCCAGGTAACGTGTACTTTCCTGAATTCCAGCAGAGAGTATAGTTATGGAGGTGAAGTGGGAGGTTGTTCCAGGTCTTTGTGGTAAGGTAGGAGAAGGAGAGTCCTCTGCTGTTGCTGTGGTGGATGTGGGGGGTGAGCACGGGAGAGGGAGGCGGAGTGTAGGTGCCGGGAGTGTTGGTGGAAATTCAGTCAGTGGTTGATGTATGCTGGTTCTTGGTTGGTTAGGGCTTTGAAGGTTTGGATCAACATCTTGAACTGACATCTCTTATGAATGGGGAGCCAGTGAAGCGTCTGGAGTTGGGGGTGATGTAGGTCAGTTTCGGGAGGTCTAGCAAAGAGTCTGACACTGAATTCTGTATAATCTGCAGTCTCTTTAGAAGGTGTGTGGTGATAGCTATGTAGTGTTTGTTGCCATAGTTCAGTCAGAGGGTGAAAAGGGCTTGAGTGACAGGTCCATCTGATGTCGATGAGGAGGCCCTTGAAGATCTTATGGAGCACGCGTACCAGAACCAGTTTCCACAGATGCATGACAAATGTTGCTGACTGGATGAAGAACAGGGGCCTGCAGCTGGACACAGACAAGACAAAATTATTGATGTTCGGCAACAGCATCAACATATAGAATGACTTCTGGTGGCCATTAGACCTAGGACCAACACCGACTCCCTCCAACCATGCCAGGAACCTCAGAACCATTATGGACAATAAGCTTACCATAAAATCACAGATAAACGTCTCCTCCGCCTGCTTACTCACTCTGCACATGCTACGCAAGATCTTCAAGCGGCTACCCCTACCCTTGAGACCCACTGTGACACAAGCCCTCGCCACCAGTCAAGTGGACTTCGGCAATGCTCTTTACATAGGAATAGCAGCACACCTTCTACAGAGACTTTAGATCATACAGAAAGCAGCAGCCAGACTCAGCCTTAGCCTTCCCAGACGAACCCACATTACACCCCATCTCAGGAAACCCCACTGGCTCCCCATACAAAGAAGCTGTTGGCCCAAACACACAAGGCTCTACACAACCAAAGACCCACCTACATTAACCACCACTTGACCTTCCACCAACCATTGAGAAGACTATTCTCTTCCTTCCTTTCACTTGCCCATACTCCCGCATCGCAGCACAGACCTCCATGCACCTCCGGACCATCACCTCACTTCCGCAATTCCAAATGGCCCTCAAGACCTGCCTGTTCGAATAAGTCCCCGGGGGCTGCAAGTACCTGGATACCCTATCAGGTGATTAGTCACACTTTATAAAGCCTGATTGAGGAAGCTGGCAGATTAGACTGCGTTAATCTGTCTTCTCATGGTGAGCTTACTGTCCAGGATGATGCCAAGGTTGGGGGCATAGTCAGTGAAGGTGAGTGAGGGGGGCCCCCAGGAGTTGTTCCATAGGGAGGTGTTGTTCCCAGAGATCAGCACTTCTATCTTATCTGTGTTGAGTTTTAGGCAGTTGTCTTTCATCCAGTTGGTAAAGCTCATCATGCACCTGCGGAAGTTGGTCTGTGTGATAGCAAGAGGATGAGATGGGTATCGGCGTAGGATATAATGTTTAGTCTATGTGTTCTGATGACGTTGGCAACATGGGTCATGTAGGTGTTGAATAGAGGAGGGCTGAAGGACAAACCTTGAGGGATGCCGCAGATGATGGTCTTGGGTTCCAAGGTGAAGAGAGTAGGGCACATTCTCTGGGACTTGCAGTGATGAAAGAGGAAATCCATTTGAACAGATCTCTATGGATTCCAGTGTGGTGGAGTCTCCTGATAAGGGTATGATGTGATGCTGAATTTAATGCTGCTGAGAAGTCAAGGAGGAGCAGGGCCACTGATTATCCTTGAATCTGATGAGGGATCTGATGTCTGATGTCTGTGTCTGTGATCAGGGCAGTTTCAGTGCTGAGGTTGTGTGTAATCTGGATTGAGAGGTGTCCAGAAGATTGTTGTTCTCCAGGTGTTCTGTGAGTTGGCAGTTGATGGCCCTCTCAAGGACTTTGGTGGGAAAGAGCAGCAGGGATATGGGGAGGTAGTTCTCAGGTTTGTTGAGGCCAGTGGATGGTTTCTTGAGTAGGTGCTTGACGTATGCTTGCTTACATTCTTTCAAGAAGGTGTCTGTGGTGATGGATCCATTGAAGATGGTGGTGAGCTCATTGCTAATCGTCTTGCTCCTAAGGTTGAAGATGTGGTGGGGATAACTGTCTGTGGGTGCTCCTGAGTGGACGGAGTTCATGATGCCTGTGGTGTCTTATGTGGTGAGGTGGTACCTGGTGGTGAGTGGGTGGGTGAGTTTTTCATTAGTTGAAGCGAAAAGGCTGAATATGTCATCAATGGTGGGTTGGGGTTCTAAGATTTTGTAGATGGTTGAGATCTTGTTGCGGAAAAGTCTGCAAGGGTATCGCAGAGTTCCTGGGAAGAGGTTTGTTCAGCCTGGCATCTTTTGGAGTGTTTCACTGTATTTTTACTTTCTGACCTCCTGGCTTTGACACTTTCTCACTACTGTTCAGTGTGAAAGTACAATTGCTTCTCTTGTAAATTGTAATATGAATTGGTGTTTCCATGAGTGGCATATTTTATTTACTGGTAAGTCTCTAGTAAAGTGCACTGAGAGTGCCATTGGCCTGTAAATCAAATGCTCCTAGTGGGCCTACAGCACTGACTGTGCCCCCCACACAAGCAGCTTTTTAAAGGGTTTTCAGACCTGCCATGTCGACTTAGCAAGTGCACCCACTTGTCAAGCCCTAACCTTTCCGTTTATTACATGGGAGTCACCCCTGAGGTAGGCCCAAGGTATTCCTATGGGCCTTCGCTTATGCAGTGTAAGCGAAGGTAGGACATGTCCTGGTATTTGTAGCATGTACTAATAGTGAAATACAGTGTAATTCTTTTTTTTCCTATTGAAAGGCCATCTGTCCCATAGGACAGAATGGGGGAATACTTTGTACCATATTACAAGTATATCTTTCCATTGGGACAAGATGGAGAAATGAAGTTTAGTATGCCTGAACTCTGAATGTAGAAATGTATCTTTTAGTAAAGATGATTTTTATATTCTGTGTTTGAAAATATCACTTTTAGAAAGTATGTATTTTCTTGCTTAGCCATCCTGTGTGCCTCTTCTGGGCTATGGATCAACTGTCTGTCTTTGGAGTGACAGGGGCTGGGATATGTGTTCTCTTGAGACAGCCAGTGGGGGGAGGGGTTGAGGTGTGTCCTGCCATTCATGGATGAGTCTGGGCTGGGATGAATAGACCTGGGCTGCATTTAGAGTAAATGGAACGAAGATTTATATGCACCTGAATGGGCCTTGTCTACCTTGGACAATGTTGTCTCCACCTCCTGCCGGGAGGCTGAGCGAGCGAAGACCAAACTGGTTTGGACTAAGCGCAAACACTCTTTCCCCCAGCAAACACAGAGAAATGCAGTATAAATATTGGGGTCCAGAGCGCAGAACTTTAGAATTCTCTTCGACCAAGGAACCTGCCAAGAAGAAGAACTGGAAGAACTGCCCCCTTGCTGTGTTGTTGCTTTGTTAGGTTGGCCTGTAGTTTCTGCTTCTGCCTTGGGCAGGACTGTACTGAACTTTCTTTACTCATCACTGAATATCTCCAAGGAAATAGATCTTGCCTCCTATTCCCCAAGTCTCAGAGACAGCAAAGACTTCACTTACCTCTGGGTATCGCCTCTGGAACTGTGAGTTTCTGTTTCCCCAGAGGGGGAAAGTAGCCGACACCGACATCACTGCTGGCTCCGTGTCTGGAAGGTACCTGCGGTTACGGGTCATCACCCATGTGGGCAGTGTGCTGCTTGCCCCCAGACATCGAGGTCAGTGACCATCGACATCGGCACAGACCGTCCGTGGCTGCAGCGCAGGTTCACGAACTGTAATAGTATGAATCTGATCTACTTGATCAGTTGTCCATGCAACAAGAAGTGTGTGGGCATGACCACCCGCAGAGTTAAGACACGGATATCGGAACATAAGAGTTCGATACGTTGCTGCAGGCAAGCGACCAGACTTACCAACCACTTTATCCAAGCACATCATTCACCAACAGATTTACGTTGGACAGTGCTGGAACAGCCAATGATCTCATCCCACATACAAGACATCAGCACATTTCTTTTCAAACGAGAACAGAAATGGATTTACAAATTGCAGACGGACAAGGCGGGATTGAATGAAGATATCCCGTGGATGTCGCTATGATGTCTAGCAACAGTAGAACCACACTACTTTATAGGGACTGTTCTGGTAAGATAAACTACACCCTAATAGTAATATCATGTTGCTGTAACATTTATGTTCATGGGACAGAAATTTTGTAAGAAATGGAGGCTTTAACATCATTGACCGTTTTATAGCTAACCATTAAGGGCAAACACACGTCCAAGCAGTGAGGCATCCTTGGTACTAGCCTATTTAGATGTCCATTAATATGTGATGACACAAACAATCTCTCTTTTTTACAATCACTGAGAGATGGGTTAAGAAACGTTCATTGATTAAGACATCTATCTCAATGTGACGTTCATTAACCATGAATACATATACATGATCATGTAAATAACCCCACGTGATTCATCAAAACCGAAGTAGATTGCATTAAGAATTCGGTAATTTTCATGAACGTGCACCGTCAACTGGAAATATTGACTACCGTGATATAACGTTCCATTATTGTGCACTTGCACATTCGAGTAATGCTCGTAACATGGTTTTGGTTTTGAACTACGTCAAGATCGTACAGCGCCAGCAAATAAACATAAAGAAAAATACAAATCCCAGCAACACTTGATACCCTGACGCACGGTCACGTGCTGTGACACGCATTTGTGTCCAGGATACTAATGATGGCTTCCTGTCCGGTCGGGTACCTCCCCAAGACAGCCTAGACGGATTTCCGGAGTACCGACGGACAGGTAAGCGCTTGTGTGGCACCTTATGACTTAAGGTAGGGAACTTATTTATTTACACTTCGTTTTCCGGAATTACAATTCAATACGCAGTTCGAGTGGCTGGTTAAATGTGGTCCGCTTAGTATTGAATGGAGAATTATGGCTCCGCAACAAACACGCTGAAGTAGGACTTTGCCTACCTTTACATTTTTACGCAGGGAACTTATCTACACTCAGGTTCCCGGAATTGTAAATCAAAATGCAGCTCGAGTGGCTGGTTAAGTGTGGCTCGCGTAGTATCAAGTGGAGAATTGTGACTACGCAACAAACACGCTGAAGTAGGACTTTGCCACATTTAGTCGTAGAACCTTGGTGACATTTTCCTACTTTCATTTGTGCGCCTTGCATGTTACAATACGCCCCGTCCTCTGATGTTAACATCTGAATGTGCCAGAAAGAAAGGCATATTTCGTGGCACAGGGTGGGCGGCGGTTAACTTGGTGTCTATAGATTTATGCACCCAATGGACATGAGATAAAGAATAGTAATTCAAGCATCTCAAGAACTTAATATGACTATGTGCCATTGATGCTCATGATTTGTATATAGCACAATTTTAAGTCCTTCCCTTATTTTACTTTCTATTTTTCCTCTCAATAGAGCGGTGCTCCGTTTTACCTGAGCTGTAGCCAGGTGAGGTGGGGTGTGCATTCCCTAATTACTAGGTGAGTGAAAATCACAAATGACTCTACCGTGCCTGAACAGTTTTATGGCTTGTAATGGGTTACTTTAATAGAATCCTTTTGACCCAAAAATTTTTTGTGGCAAATGCAAAATGATACATATGTTGTAAATGTATGGTGACTATCTATAAGTTCTGTGTTTTCTTTTCTTTCTTTTTTCTATTCGTCCGATATGGGATGACCATGGATCATCACAACAGGCGAAGCCCAGGTGATATTGTTCATAATTTTTCACATCACTATTTACATTTAGCAGTAGCAGCAATTAAGGTCCTGAAGAAGCAGTAGGAGACCAATAGGCTCCGTATCCACTGCAGAAACATGTCGACCATACACCAATTGAAGTAGTTATTTGTTTGCACTACTAAGCACTGTTTTTTTAATGCCTGGGAGCGGATAGGATCTAATAAAATCAGTTTTCCATTTCCACTACCCAATTTTAAACACTTTTTAGATTTAGCACTTATGATTTAGTTTCACATTTTTTGCACTGTCAGTCAGTTCACCACCTGATACCAGAATATACCACATTCACATTTGAGAGACTGTGACTAGATGAGGCTACTACTTGCCTAATCTACTGTGGGTAAAACCACTATCCTTCAGGGTGAAGGATCCCAAATGATGCAGGGCGGTACAGGTCGGTGATCTGATGGGAATAATTATTTCACCACGTTATACTCAGAGTGGATTTCGCGGTTGTACCCCTAAGTTACACAGATAGCTTTTAGATAGTCTTTTTTGTTTGACCCATTGCTATCGTAGTTGTTGGTATTCATAGTGTTAAGGGATGATAGCAATGTAAGGTCGGTAAACATTCCCTTAGACCCCCTTATGTATTCGTTTTAAACCGCAGAGGCACCGCCACACTTTGCACCGCAACCCTGGTCTCACTGATGACGAATACCACCAACACCACTGAGCCACTGCTTGCACTGTGACCTGTGGGCACTGCACTCTGCACCACCTCACTTCACACTGCTGCCCTGGTCTCACCGAAATCATTGTCCGAAGACCTTGATAGCCTTGACCGCATCGTGGTTTGGGGGCATCGCTTGTAAGTCACATGAGGCACCGCCCTGTCCCACACCACAGTCTGGGTCAACCAATGCCAGCTCCCATCAACAGGCACTGTCGCTTGCACTGTGATCTGTCAGCATTGCAACGCGCACCGCCTCACTTTGCACGGCAGCCCTGACCTCGCTGACTTTGCTGGACGACGGTCATCAAGCCATTGCCTCCATCGCGACTTGAGGGCACCACACGCCGCACAGCTATGCTTCACACCACAACCGCGACTGTTGCCATGACCGGCCTGCACCAATGCGGTCGGCCGGAACCAAAGGTACTGTTTACAAGTCTGCTGATACTAACGCTGGTCCGCACCTACGTGGTCAGCCGAAGCACTTGGATTCTGTTGATTTCAGCATTGCAGCAACACCGGGCGGAACTGCATTTTAAAGTTATTTCTGCAAAGTGCCTATTTTTTAATACTGTATGTTGGTCTTCTATTGTTTTTGTATTGTTTGCACAAATAAATATTGGTTATTTTTCTAAAACTGATGTGGTGTCCTTTTGGAGTTTTTTCACTGTATCACTGTTGGTTCTGTGCAAATGCTTGTCACACTGCCTCTGAAATAAGCCTGACTGCTTGTACCAAGCTACCAAGGGGGTGAGCAGGGTTTTTTTCAGTAGTGTATCCCCTTATCCTGACTAGAAGGGAGGGTCCCTACTTGGACAAAGGCTTCAAACCAGTGCCAACTAGAGACCCCACATTCTAACAAAGTTATAATATTTTCAGTGGCTGAGGGGTTGGATATGGCTTTGAAGTGATTGAGAAGGATGCTCCTTTTCATCACTTTCAGGAGATGATGGTAGTGGTTGAGGGATGTGTTGAATGTGGCCCAAACTTCTTTGTAGTGTGCCATTTCCTTCTGAGCCATTTGCAGTTGTGTTTCATGGTTCTTAGTTCTGTGGTGAATTAGCTGGTCTGTTTGAAGGACCTGTTGAGTTTAGTCGGGTTGACAGGAGTGAGTCTGTCCATGCTGTGGGTTATCCAGGAGGAGAAGTTCTTAAACAGCCTTTTTTCTAGGCTGGTTGCAGTGTGAGGGTGGGATAAGGTAAGGGTATTGTGCATTAATTTGCTGAGTCCTAGTTCCAGCTCTGGTGTGAAGTGCTGGGCAGCTTGGGGGAAGGGCTGGGGGATCAAGAGATGGTGAAGTAGACTATGGCGTGGTCTGTCCAAGTGAGCTTGACGACATGGCTGTACTTCACTTTGTCGCTGGCCATGAAGATTGGGTTGAGTGTGAGTCCTGCAATGCATGTGAGGTTGGTGACAATTGACTGAGGCCGAAGTTGTTCATGCTCTATAGGAGGTTGGGGGTGTGGGTGTTGTTGAGGTTGTTGAGGTGGCAATTGAGGTCACCAAGGAATATGTAGTGTTTGGTGTCATTGACGAATGGTGCAATGAATTCTGGAATTCTGTCGCAGAAACTGGGGTGGGGACCTGAATGTCTGTAAGTGAGGGCGCCTTTGATGGTGGTTTTCCATCAGCTCAGAGTTGAAATTCGAGGTGATCCATGATCAAGGGGATGTTGTGTGCGGTGATGGTGCAATGGATGAATTCCTTGTGGATTATGGTAATTCCACCTCTGTGTTTGTTAATGCAGTCTTGGTGTGCTATCTTGTGGGCATAACTGAGGTGATGTCAGACTTTGATGCAGGGTTGAGACAGGTCTCAGTGAGGAAGATGATGTCGGGTGTGAGGGAGGTGATAGTGTCCTAGATCTTGGTGACGTGCTTACAGAGTGATCATGCATTGAGCAGGAGGAAGTGGAGTTGTTCTGAGGTAGTGGAGATTGACGTGGTGGTGCTAGTCATTCGTGCAGGTGCTTTATTGTTTCAAGAGAAGAGACAATATCAACAGGTGAAGGGTCTTTCTGTCGACCGAGATGAGGTGCAGTAACAGTGCTTGTTGTGGATCCCAGGGTCTAGGGCTCGGAGTCAGATTTTGGTGGAGAGTATTTTCGAGAGGCAGTAGAGGCAGGGATCCTGGTTCTGTTCGCTAGACATGATCCAGGGGCGGACCAACACAGACAGGTTTGCCTTTGGGGAACCAGTGGCATGCCTGCTGCGCATATCTGCTGTGTGGCTGAGCTACAGCCCCCATTAAGTAGGTTCTGGGAGGAGGGAGCAGTGCTAGGAGGTGGTGGGTGGGGCTATATGGGAGGAATGGTTAGGAGGCAGGAATCAGGAAAACAGAGAAAAAGAGGGAACTCAATAGAAGTGGCAAGAAAACAAGCAGTGTCAAGAGAGCAAAGAGAGGGGGATCAGAAAAGTGGCAAGAGAACAAGAAGTGGCAAGGGACCAAAGAAAGGAGAATCCAATAAGTGGCAGAGAGAAAGAAAGAGATGGCCGAATAGGCGAACTCACAGGATGAGGCTGACACGAGGAAGACCTGGTCTAGAAAAATGCTCAATGGGGCCACACAGCAGCCTCCATTAAATAGGTCCTGAGAGGAAGGAGGGGTGCTGGGAGTCGGTGAGTGGGGCTAAGCAGGAGGTGGCAGTGAGAGTTGGGCAATAATAGCGTGAGGCAGAAATTGGGAAAACAAAGACAGAGAGAGGAATTAATAGAAGTGGCAAGAGAGCAAAGAAAGGGGACTCAGAGAAGTTGTAAGAGAGCGGGAAGTGGCAAGAGAGCAAATAAGAGATGGCCAGATAGGCAAGAAAAGAGGATGAGGCAGACACGAGCTAGTCTGGAACTAGCTCTTCCTACAAATGTTTGGCATTGGCAGTTCAAAGTGGGCTGTCTACGTTGAAACACAAACTGCAGATCTCCAATTTTTGTTGTTCAGAGGTCGCAATAGCATGAAGGGTCAGGTTCACCGAATGTGAAAGGCTGGCTTAGTATATGGTGCATACTTATTCAAGTGGAGCACCTTGCATTAATCCAGGCAACCCTTATGGTGGTATTATTGATCTTTAATAACCATAGAAAGCTCTCAAAGTGATGGCTGTGGAAAGCAGCCTTCAGGTTTATCTCGAAGGAGTGTTAAGCTGCTTGTTTTGCCAGTCTAATCTGTAGTGTAAATGAAAAGAAACCACACAGTGTTTATGAAAAAAAGACTTTTTATTGCAACACAATATCACTATTACATTGATATATCACATACCCGGAGAGATCAACACAATACACAAAAATATTTCAAAAGGAATCATCTAAGTAGCACATAATACAGTGGTCTACAGGGGAGAAACCAAACCTTATATTAGGAAAGTGGAATGAGAAACTCAAAGAAGAATGGGCTATGGACCAGAAGACCCGTAGGAGCAGGGGACACAAGGAACCACCCAAGGTAAGTACCCAGGAGCCCCACAGAGGCTGTGTGCAGAGTGGAAGCTGCATACCCAATGGAAATCAATAGAGAAGCTGTGTTGCAGTTTTGAAGAAGAAGGACCTTTCCCAGAGGACTCCGAAGAGACCCTTTGGAAGAAAATAAGTTGGAGAGCCACCCCACCCGAGGAAACCCCAGGAACCAGGTTACCTATACCAGGGAAGCCGGGTGCATAGGGGTGAAGTGACGTTGAAACCCGCCATAAAAAACAATGGACGACTTCGAAGAAGATGCCTCTGGATAAGGCCGTGAAGGAGTTTGGTGGAATCCAAAGGTGGATTCTGGAGGTGAAGAACCTGCAAGCAGAGGGTCAGAGTCTATGCCATAATGCCCACCGATGTTGGGAGGTTCTGAAGAGTCAACAGTGACCTTGTTGCTACAGCTGTGAGGACCAGGTAATGCTGAGGGATCCCAGGACCAGTACATGAGCTGTCTCAAATCGGATGTCAGTAACTAGGGCGTTGACATCAACAAGCCTTATTATTATAATTATTATTATTAATAATAATAATAATAATAATAATAATAATAATATTCATCATTTATAAAGTGCAATGTTCACCTGGTAGATATCTTGGCCCTATTACCGAACAACAGTAAAAAACCAAGGTTAGTGGGGATCAGTATTGCTCCTTTTGGTGGAGGCAGGCTTTGATATAATTTATTTATTTAGGAAATGGTCAGGTTTTTAGGCTCTAACTAAAGCTGAGTCGATTTTCACCTGCTCCTGAAAGGCTCCCCCTACTACCCCAGTTTTCTTAAACCTGGGCACACAGATGAGATTAGCTGAAGACGATCTCTGCTTCCTCGCGGTTTTGTAGTGGGTGGATTTATCCTGTGAGAGTCTCGGTTCTAAGCCACTTAAGGCTTTGTGGACTATGCACATCACTTTAAAAATGCCTCTCTCTTTTACTGGTAACCAGTGGAGTTCTTTAAGAGTATTTTTTGCAGAGTCAAACCTTGATTTGTTGAGTACTAATTTGGCTGCCTTTTAAGCAGATAGTCTGTAGTTCCCAGTAGGAGAGCCTTACAGTAGTCAATCCTGCTTAGTATTGTGCTCTGTACAACCAACTTCCTTGCTGGCTGTGGAAGTAAGGGTAAGATTTTTCTCAAGCTCCTCATGGCATGTGGCTACTGTCCCATTGACCTGAACTTCCATAGGAAGTTTCTTATCAATCTATACTTCCAAATTTCCCACTGAGTGAGCTGTAATCAGATCCATATTTTGTGTCCATGGGCAAAATTTATTGGAAGTTGACATGGTACTTTGCTGGGGAAACAGTACAGGAACTCTGTTTTGCTTCCATTAAATGTTATTGTGTTAATACTAAGCAAATCTGCCATCTATATTAGTCAGGCATGGAATTAACTGGTTAGGGTCATCCTTATCTAGAGATATTATCAATTGGGTGTCATCTGTGTAGTTTATAAAAGACAGACCAAATGACTTAATTAGTGTTTATAGGGGGCGTATATACACATTGAACAGAATAAGGCTTAACGCAGAGCCCGGTGGCACTCCGTGCAATATTTACTTAAAATCTGATCTAAAAACGGGTGAGGGAGATTGCTTGCCATCTCTCTGATAGGTAGAATTCATTCCATTTTAGGAATATACCTTCATCCTCTGTTGCCGTTAGTCCGTTGAGTAGGATTTGGTGGTTGACGGTGTGGAACCCAGCTGACAGGTCTAACAAAAATCAGGACAGCCATCTGTCCACCGTCAACCCACTTCCTCAACTCATCTGCCGCCACAATTAAGGCTGAGTCCATGCCATGGGCTGGCATAAAGTCCATCTGTTCTGATTCGAGTAGTTTGTTAGTTTTGTAAGATGATAGCTAGAATTTGCTAACATGTTTTTCTATGATCTTATATGAGTATGGGAGCTGGGAGATGGGCCGGAAGTTACCAGGATCCTGTACATTCGGTTGAGGTTTCTTCAATAAATACGTAACCAGTGCTTTCCTCCAGCCCGATGGCACCGACTCTGTAGCTAGTGATTGGTTACAAATTTTTTAAAGACCTGTAAATAGTTAACTCCTTCTTTCTTTCTAGGTCCTAGGTGGGACAGGGTCTAGTAGTCATCCAGAAGAAAAGTATATAGCTAGTGTTGACGTACCATAAAAAATAACATAAAGGGCTATACCTACCAATAGCCCCAATACCAAATAACCAGTCAGTTGGCAGTGAAGACAAGTCAATCGGTTATTTATACAAAATACTCTATAGAGGAGCCTCTCCCATCCTCTCCAATCCTCACCCAACAGGTGCGCGGAGAAGACTGCCAGCTTACAGTCAATACATTGCATATAGGAAACCAATGTGTGAGCAAACTGCTTCACCCCCCAGCGGGTTTGCCCCTGAGCATTCTGGTCAATGTAGTTCAAGCGTGTGTGCTTTTCGGAAAGTCTCGAGTAATTACACTGTTGTGCTGGCCATCTCTGGACACGTGTTTCTGGATCTTTATCCGTCATCAGCAGAGATTAGGCATCAAGTATTCGGGGTTGCTGGGCAGGCTGCCAAAGTGTTCTCGGGTCTCGGTACCTCTCAAGGCGCGCAGGTGCATCTCCACGAGCTCGTCAGCTCGACTGACTCGAGGGAGCCTTTATAGACAGGAAACCAATGTGGGAGCATACTGCTTAGCCTCCCAGCGGGTTCGCCCCTGAGCATTCTGGTCAATGTAGTTCAAGCGTGTGTGCTTTTCGGAAAGTCTCGAATAATTACACTGTTGTGCTGGCCATCTCTGGACACGTGTTTCTGGATCTTTATCCGTCATCAGCAGAGATTAGGCATCAAGTATTTGGGGTTGCTGAGCAGGCTGCCAAAGTGTTCTCGGGTCTCGGTACCTCTCAAGGCGCGCAGGTGCATCTCCACGAGCTTGTCAGCTCGACCGACTCGAGGGAGCCTTTATAAACAGGAAACCAATGTGGGAGCACACTGCTTAACCTCCCAGCGGGTTCGCCCCTGAGCATTCTGGTCAATGTAGTTCAAGCGTGTGTGCTTTTCGGAAAGTCTCAAGTAATTACACTGTTGTGCTGGCCATCTCTGTACACATGTTTCTGGATCTTTATCCGTCATCAGCAGAGATTAGGCATCAAGTATTCGGGGTTGCTGAGCAGGCTGCCAAAGTGTTCTCAGGTCTCGGTACCTCTCAAGGCGCGCAGGTGCATCTCCACGAGCTCGTCAGCTCGACCGACTCGAGGGAGCCTTTATAAACAGGAAACCAATGTGGGAGCACACTACTTCACCTCCCAGTGGGTTCGCCCCTGAGCATTCTGGTCAATGTAGTTCAAGCGTAGGTGCTTTTCGGAAAGTCTCGAGTAATTACACTGTTGTGCTGGCCATCTCTGGACACGTGTTTCTGGATCTTTATCCGTCATCAGCAGAGATTAGACATCAAGTATTTGGGGTTGCTGAGCAGGCTGCCAAAGTGTTCTCAGGTCTCGGTACCTCTCAAGGCGCGCAGGTGCATCTCCACGAGCTCGTCAGCTCGACCGACTGGAGGAAGCCTTTATAAACAGGAAACCAATACATTGCATATATACTTTCAGATCCACACGTGAAGTCACTGTACATGGAAAAGTACTACTTGGCTTTAAGGCTCTAAGGAAAGACCATATATGTTACACAGGATTAGTTCGAAACCCTACTTCTGCTATTACTGGGGAGGGTCAGGAGGGGTTACTCGCTTTTGTCCCGGTGCCTGGGAGCGCAGGCACGGCGCCTTCAGGAATGCGCTGATCACCTCTGAAGCCAGATGCGACCTTGAGTCTCATGACAGCGAAAGAAGGTAAACGTCGTTTACAACGCGGTGTTTACACTGCACAACCTTTACCACGCTGCCATTACAACGCAAGTCGTTACTACGACTTGCGCTGGATGGCGCTGTTGTTTAAGGAATATTGTAATTTTATATTTCAACACCTTCCCTACTGTTACGTGGACTGGTGTTGGAATATAAAATTATAATAATCCTAAATCCGCGCCCTCCAACGCAAGTCGTTGTAACGACTTGCGATGTAAAGTCCGCGATGTAAAGTACCGCGACCAAAATGATCACGTTGTACTATCATACATCTGCGAAAGAATAGTGTGAATTCAGCTGCTCTCTATAACTCAAATAACAGGGCCTACGGACTACTGGAGGATAACACGTGACCACTGCTCCGGCCTGACGAGGACAAAGGAAAGATGGCGTCTGTGGGGTTTTCGGCTCGTTTCATAATGGTGGAGCACGAGAGAAATGAAAACCTTTACTAACTTAACTTAAGCTTTTAGAATCATAACAGGCAGAGTCGATAAGCATTTATATAGATACATCATGCTAACAAAAGATACCTTATACCTCTATAATTATAGACAAATCGAATTTTATCTCTCAGAACCACCCTTTTAGCATGATGTAGCTAACTAAAAGATGCTAGTCCTTGAAGATGTCCTTATCAATTTGCATAATATCCCTTATTTCCTGCTGGACCATTTGAGCCTCTGCTATAGTGGGAGGAGAACTTGTTACAGAGGAAGTAATTTTTGCAGCACGGTAAGAGCTGCAAGCAGGCCCACAATGTATACAATGGCAACAGGTAAAGATGACACCTGCTATGCCTGCTAGTATCATTAAAATCTTCCATCCCCTAGTGGCCAACAGACCCCAGGACCACCCAGATAAGTAACAAGTACCAGTATCTGCATGTACTTCAGAAGCCAAACGATGTAACTTTTGGATGGTCAAATGAACAGACGGGGCGGAGTCAGAGATATATGCACAGCAGGAACTGCCGATCACATGGCATGCTCCTCCTCGATCTGCCAAAATAACATCTAAAACCATCCTATTCAGAAGCAAAACGAGTCGCGTAGCTTGAAGCTCCACGGTTAAGTTGGTCAATATTCCTGCAGCGGTATTGATTACCCGCTGAACTACCCTAGATAGACGCCTTCCCTCTTTGCTAGTTATGATGGGGCCCCAGATAGGAAATATTCCCTTTGTGATATCAATAAAGTGCTGTTCAGGGGGATCAGTTTGACCTATTTCAGTAGTGTCGATCTCTCTTTTGTCTCGAACTGCTGACAGACCGTGCTCATCTAATCGATAATCCTTATGATAGTTAGAGGGGGCTATATAGACTGGTGGATACAGAAAATATAAATAACAGCGGCCTGTCCGACCCCGGGGAAGCCAGGTGGAAGCATTTTCACCACAAACAAAATATACATTTGGAGGTGTTAACAATGGTGGACTGCTAAAGGTGCGCCGCCGATAGGTATAATTACACCGACTGTCTCCTACCGAGATGTGTCCTGCTCCTTGGACACAAAATGCTGAAGTACTATTCAATATAGGCACTGGGATGGCTTTGTCATCAGTAACATTTCTGTCGTGAAATTGCTGAAAATACTGGGTAAAGTTAAACTCTGCAAAATCAAGGATTTCATTTCGCAACCAAGTGACGTTCTCATATTCAGTATATTGGTTCATGCAGGCATTTGGATCTAATGACCCCTCCCCATCATTCCCCTGCGGGTCAAAACATTGATGTACTTCTATATAGGCCAAAATTATCTTGTAATCCTTCTCGGAATAACGAGCAGTATCTACTACATAATGCATATACATCATCGATAACAACTTAAACCAGACCTCACAACTTCCCGAATATGATAAAGGTAATGAACTGAATTGATCATGCCTGTGCATCACGGAAGGTAAAAGACCACATACCCAACAATTTGTCGCATTAGTAGCACTATGCGTCTGGTGCAGCATTTCAACGAATACATTTTTAGCATATGTCTGACGATGCCTTTCTTTATGTGGAGCTAGGGTAAAAAAGAAGTGTTCAGGAGGCGGGGTAGTTGTTCCCAATACAATGTGCATAGGATGACGAAATTCTAAATACCACAAACACACTTAAATATAATCAATAAAATTGCAACTGTGACTACGAAAGCTATTTTTCACGCATGGTCCAAGAAGAAAACGCAGGGACATATATTGGCAAATAACGGGGTGCAAGGGGGCGTTCCTCTTCAGGAACAAAACGACCAAAAGGGTACATGCTAACTAAAAGTCCAAAACTAAACTAGGGCGATGCAGTCGAACCTGCCAGAGGGTGCTTCTTTCCTGTGTCCATCTAGAGCATCACAGGCAGGCTCCTATCGTTCATCAAAAGAGAAATAAGGCAAATACTCACGTCGGAGTTATATTACACACAACTCTGGAAGAAAACCACAACCTGGGCCCCTTTTCTTTTTTACGTTTTAGTCTTTCTTTCAGAACAGAGCTATCCCATGTTCCAGGCTCTCAACGTATTCAGTCTAGTTTCTTGCTCAGTACCCAGATAGATTCTAACAAACTCTATTGCTCAAGTCTCTCCCTATCTCCTACCATCTTCACCTGGGGCACCGTGTCGTTTTCTGGGCCGCAGGTTGTATCGATCATAGCCAGGTATTTCCTGATCAGTAAACAAAACAGAAGGGGATACATTTGCAGCAATTAGAGTATCATGAACCTCTTGTGCAACTGTAGGGGCAACAGAATCCGGTGCAAATGACAAAGCCCCTTCCGTTCCCAACGCCTCTTCTCCTTGCCCTTCTCCAACCTCCCGGGCGTTGGAAAAAGGAACAAAACGAGGGGCTCGCTCGCTCTCCTGGGTCAGAACTCCTTTGTTTTGTTGATCAAACGGAAGCGGGAGAGGCAAGCGTTTCACGTGCGAAACATGAATCCAATGCCGCTTGCCATCCACCTTCACCGCCGTCCGCGTTGCCAGAAGAATTTGATAGGGCTTCGACCACCTAGGGTCCAGGCTGGATTGTCGCTGATAATTTCGAATGAGGACCCACTGTCCTGGGTCCAAACGATGTCCGGAACCCTCCAGCAGGGGCTGCAATACTGCCGATACCTGTTGATGAATGGAACGGAGATCTTTAGTCAAAGCATACAAATAATTAGTCATCATAGGATAATCAATTTCTCAACATGTTCTAGGTCTTGGAACGCCCCAAACATTAGCTGGTTGTCCGAAGATTACCTCATATGGTGACAAGCCTGATCGTCAATGTGGAGTAATGCGCAAGGACATCAAAGCTAAGGGCAGGGCATCGGGCCATTTCAGCCCGGTGCCTTCTTGGACATTTGCCAATTTCAACTTCAAGATTCCATTATACTTTTCTACCAATCCTGCTGATTGGTGGTGTTGGGCAGCATGGCATTTTTGTTTAATTTGTATCCCATTGCAAACATGTCTGATAAGATCTGCTTTAAAGTGTCAACCGTTCTCTGTCCAGATCACCCTAGGTAATCCATAGCGGGGAAAACGTTCCTTAATCAAAGCCTTGGCAGTTGCTAGAGAAGTGTTTTCTATTGTCGGGTAGGCTTCCACCCATTTACTAAAAGCACATACCACCACCAGGACATAATTCAGATTGTTCACGCGTTCTAGTTGGATAGAATCCATCTGGAGCACTTCAAATGGCAAAGATGGGGGTGCACAATTTCCACTAAGAACAGGTTCCCTGCTTTCAGGATTGTGTCGCAGGCAGACCATGCAATACTGAACTAGGTGAGCAGCAGTCTTCGGAATATTAGGATTATTCCACACCGGGTCCAACAATGCACAAATGCCTTTCGCCCCAATGTGTGCTGTACGATGGGCCATTGTTACTACAGCATTACCAAGTGCATTGGGGAGCAACCATCTCTGTTTTTCACTCAAATCAACCCAACAACCATTGTCATCTAATCTTCCCACTTCCTTCTCCCAACTGGCAAGTTTAGCAGGAGTAGCTTCTCTCTGTATCTCTCGGACACTTTCCATAGTGTTGTCAAACATTTCTGTCTCCTCGACCCATCTGGCAGAGGTCACATACCTCAGAGACATTTTAGATCTAGCAGTTTGTTTCACTATTTGGTCAGCAAAGGCAGTCCCTTCTCCCATCTACCACTGCATTGTGCGTGCTACATTTGACTACAGCCACCTTCTCTGGTAATGTCAGAGCAGTCAGTAATCACAAATATCAGAGGGCCATGTTGTATCCGTTGACCATGAGAAGTGAGGAAACCCCCCTCCGCCCACAGCCTGCCAAAACTATCAGCCACTCCGAAGGCGTATTGGATATCAGTATAAATGTTTACTCTCAATCCTTCACTTAACTCACAAGCTCGCAGCAATGCCACTAACTCAGCTGCCTCTGCTGACTGGTAGGGTACTCGAGAAACCTCGACTACAGTGCGGAGAGTGGTAATCGCATACGCAGCTGTCGTTGTGCCATCTGGTAATTTTAAACAAGAGCCACCCACATACAATTCCCCTTGAGGATCAGATAGAGAAGAGTCTGTGAGGTCTAGCCGTCCCTTCGTCTCTTCTTCAGTCCGAAATATACAATTATGTACGTCATTGTTTGGCCCATCCGAAGGGAAGGGTAGTAACGTGTCTGGATTCAGAGTGGCACACCTTTTGATTGTAATATGAGGGGCAAACAAAGTCAATTCATATCCAGTAAGACGCGCACTCGTAAGGTGCTGGGTCTTTGTTTAGTTCAATAATGCATTCACAGCGTTCGGTACCATCACTGTGAGGTCAGTATTCAAAACAAGCACTTCCGTTTGTCGAATGGCCACAGCAACCGCAGCAGTAGTCCTTTAACAGCTAGGAAGTGCTCTGGCGACGTTATCCAACACCGCCGAAAAATAAGCAGAAAGTCTTTGCTGACCACCAAATCCTTGTGTTAACACAGAAAGCGAACATCCGTCCAACTCGTGTACATAAAGCACAAAAGGCTTTCGGTAGTCAGGAGTTCCTAAGACAGGAACAGAACAGAATGCAGACTTTAAAGAATCAAAAGCTTTCTGACATTCATCGGTCCAAGGTAGCGGTTCATGCACATCCTTAGTGCTTAAATACAGGAGAGGTTTAGTAAGAAGAGAAAAATTGGGAATCCATTGGCGACAGTAAGAGGTTATACCAAAAAATGCACAATCACGTTGAGTACAAGGTACAGGCATGTTAGAAACAGTAGCCACAAGCTCAGGAATTAGTCTCCTCCCCTCTTTCAACAGTAGATGAACAAGGTAGGTCACCTCCTGTCGACAGTATTGAAATTTGGGGAGGGATACCTTATTACCGTTAACTGCCAAATGAGACAATATTTTAAGGTGGCTTCCTTACAACCTTCCTCAGTGTCAGAGGCCACCAACAAATCGTCTACATACTGGAGAAGCACACTCCCTGGGGGCAAACTTAATTCATCCAATACTGCTTTCAAAGCCTGACTATAGATACTAGGACTTTAAGTGTACCCCTGAGGAGCGCAGCAAAATCTAAAGCTGCGCCCAGATAACGAGGAGCCAAAAATATGACGGCTATCAGGGTGGATCGGAATGCCAAAGAAAGCATTCTTCAAATCAATCACTGAGAAATACTTAGCAGTGGGGGGAATCATGATGAGGATAGTGGTGATGTCAGAAACCACTGGATATTGTGGTACCACTATTTTGTTAATCTCTCGCAGATCAATTACAAAATGATACGTATCAGCATAATCAGGATCGCTTTCAGCAGGAGCCTTCTTCAAGATCAGGAATATGGGGCTGTTGCATATATTAGAGACTGTTTCCTCCACTACACCTTCGTCAATTAAGTCCTGTATAATGGCTAATAGAGCTTTCTCACCAGCCGGTGAGACCTTGTACTGAGGGATATGTGTTAAACGAGCATTAGGATTCAAAGTGATAGAGACAAGCGGAATCTTTAAAAGTCCAACATTGATATCTCCAGTCCCCCACAATGTTGATGGGATAGCAGCGAGCTCTGGAGGGAGGGGTTCGTTTTTAGCAAAACACTGTCGAGTATTCTTACCTGGCGATTGTATAGTCAAATACACACCGTCAGGGGAACAATGAATCTGTGCATGCAATTTGTTTAGCAAACCCAAGCCCAGTAGATTTTCTCCACAATGTGATGTCAGCAAGAATGGAGAATTCACTTCCACTGGACCTATCGTAATCGGGATAGGTTTAGAAATGGGGCTCACCACCGGGATTCCAGAGAATCCTACTGATACATTATTCTGCCTGGACAGAGCAGCCCCTGGGACCAGCGAACGAGCAATAGAGCTATTCATTGCACCCGTGTCCACTAGAAAGTTTTCGGAAGTTCCCATTAATCGCCTCCTGACATAAGGCCCTTACTGATCAATGGGTACTGCCACCTCTGTCCGTGGCCGTCCTATGTATAGACATACCCATTTGTCCCGTCAGTCACGCAGTCTTCATTATAATACTGCCTTCTTCTCTGATTATCAAAGCAATTTCTTCCTGAATCACCGTGTGCTATCTCTTCTCTTTTCATATCACTCTGATCCACTCCACCTCGACCTCTTCCTCTTCCCCTCACTGCTCCATTCTGCGCTAGTAACAAAGGACACTGAGCTTGCCAATGCTCTTCCTGTTTACAATAAGCACATTGGTTCACTCCCAAAGCAACAGCTCGACCTCCGGGATGAACCCTCCGCCACCTCCATCTCTGCTTTGTCCCCTAATTACTTGCTGCAACAACACTCGAGTCTTGAGATCCTTTGCTTTCTTTTCTGACTTGCCCTTACCCTCGTTTTCCCTGTGCTCATAATACTGAGCCATACTTAGTATGACCGAAGGGGTAGAAGTGGTCCAAGTACTCTCTGCAGCTTGCAGCCGTGCATAAATTTCAGGCACCAAATTTGTCACAAAACGATTAACAAACAGTTGTATACCAACTTCTACTGACAAGTCTTGTCCACTAAAATCAATAAACACCCCTTCGAACCTAGTAAAGATGTCGGAAACACTCCCGTCCTTCTTCTGTTTGCAAACTGTTAATTTATCCCAGTCTGCCTTTCGGGGCGGGATCAAAGAATGCATGTACGCAATGATGCGACCTGGTAATGCCAGAATCTCCGGTTTAGGTTTATCGCCAGGTTTCCGATCCCGATTGCAATCCTTAAATTACTCCCAAGTCCCCCCTAATTCGTTGGCATGATTCTGGTCATGCACCTGGCGCCACACATCCACCGGAACCAGTAAACCAAAAAACAACTCTATATCAGCCAGCGTCATTACAGCTGAAGAACCAGCCTCAGTGAGCTCTTTGTAATAGGCAGCGGGATTCTTTCGGGGGTCAGGAAGTTGCGATTTCAAGGAAAGTACCTCACTCCTTTTCCAAGGAGTATAAACCCACTGCTCCTGAAATCGTGCCTCCACAGTGCTCTAGTTACTTGATCATTGTCATCTCTTAATTCCGGTATCGCAGGATGATAAATAGGATGGACTTCTCGCATAGGATGCTGAGAGTCACAATTTGGGCATTTCAAATGCAACCGTTCTCTATATCTCATTAGAATCTCAACATTTCTGTACACATCTTCCTGTCCTAACTCAAACTTATGTGCTTGATCCAGACTGTCATACAAAACCTGAGAGGCTCTCCCGTCCGGGAAACACTGTTCCCATAGGGAAATCAAATGGTTGGCCATACTCTCCAAAGCGTATTGCTGCATAAGCAGCTCGTAATCTCTAAGAGTACTCCATATATCTTTGATAGTATAAATGGAGTTCCATATCCATTGAGATGCCTGATCCACTACTAGCCGTCTTTCATCGTACCCCACCGCTGATCGAGTATACAATCATCGCGCACTAAGAGTTCCCGGGACATAAGAAGGGGTTGAACCAGCAACGGTAGGGGTCGAACTTGCAGACAGTGATGGCCAAGCCGGAGTTGGGGAAGCCAGCACCACCGGGGACATGGCAGGAGACGACAATGCATCAGTTAACAGAGTAGCCATTCCAGGTGCCGGAGATGATCAAACGTGAGGCGTTCCCAAAGGGGCGGGGGAAGTAGATGCGACCAGCGCTGAGGCGTCTGGAGCTGAGGCGGTCGTTAGAGGAACCAAGGGGTATATGCGCTGGGGAGCATAAGGAGGTGGGGAGCGCACATCCAACAAATCCTCTATCTCATCCTCAGGTTCTGTTCGAGTTGCATACCTGTAACCTAAATTTCCTATTTGTGCAGTCAATGCTTTTCTCAGTCTGTTCTTTATCATATGCTATAGCTTTCTGTGTGATGGTCTGACCTCCCTTCAATTTGCATAGCTTCTCCTCCCTAATGCGCCTGCCCTTTGCTTCTTTCTGCCACATATTTAAAGAGTCGAACATTGATTGCCGACTTCGTTTTGCAAATAATCGATCCTGTATCTTTTTCTCATCAAACCACCCGGTTAAAGGCCATTGCAGTTCCACATTATCCTTGGTATATTTATGCCACAGATTATTAAACAAAATAGGTGAAATGCCATGTTTAACATATATATCAAAACTCAGACTACCCTCTGGCGGGGCAGGCTGATTTTCATCCAATCGCGTGCCTTTTCGGCGGCAACAACACCCAAAACACAATTTACTAAAACACGACATCCTTATTTACTGGCAATTCAATTACATTCAAGAAAACAATCTTTCAAACATGGCCATGTTCATACATTCTTAACCTTTCTTCAAAGAATACACACAGAACAAAACAAACAAAAACATACAAATTCAAAAATGACATGACCTCTTCGAAATCCAAAGAACGGAGCCCGTCGACTCCCGCTCATGGAGAACTCATTGATTCAAATCACCAGAACAACAGATAACAAAATCAGGTAGTCCAGAGACTACCAAAAGGCCATCAGACAGGAATTAACCACAGACCGACCTACAGACCATCCCCCGATCTTCCTGGTTCACCCTCAGGACTATTCCGAATGAGCCCGCTGCCTTAGCGTCGCTTGAGATGTGTCCTAAAGGCTACCCAGGTGCAACCGCGGGCTTTTCCGAGAGCAGTCCGGTCGGGTGCGCACCACAAGTGCCACACCAAGGCGTCCGCTCAAAACCTCTATTATTCACCAAACAAGTCCGTGGAGCATCTGCCCATGCAGCCACAATGCCGCCCCGTCAGACCTCCAAAGTTCTCCGTGGTACACCAATCACCAAATCCAATACAGTTAACTGCTTCCAAAACGCCGCTCAACAGCGTAATCTAAAAACACCAAAATCAATACACTCACCTGGTGCACACAGGTATGATTGTGTGTTCTCCACTGCCAACTCCTGAAGACCAACACGGTCAGCTACTGGGTTACGCCCGTAGGATTCCGGCGAAGGGTCACTAGCATCTGAGGCTCTCTGATCGCGAGAGCGGAGTAAGCCGGAATCGTTAGTCAGCCCATCCCATCAACCAGAGCTCCCCTTTCTTTGTCCTTCTTTCCCCGGCTACGGGAAGGCGACCCCAAACGCAGAGTCCCACCAAAGTCGTAAACTGGCGTACCAAAAAAAATAACACAAGGGGCTATACCTACCAATAGCCCCAATACCAAATAACCAGTCAGTTGGCTGTGAATACAAGTCAATCATTTATTTATACAAAATACACTATAGAGGAGCCTCACCCATCAGGTGCGCGGAGAAGACTGACAGCTTACAGTCAATACATTGCATATATACCTTCAGATCCACACGTGAAGTCACCATACATGGAAAAGTACTACTTGGCTCTAAGGCTCTAAGGAAAGACCATATATGGTACACAGGATTAGTTCGAAACTCTGCTTCTGCTATTATTGGGGAGGGTCAGGAGGGGTGACTCCCTTTCGTCCCGGTGCCTTCAGGAATGCGCTTATCATGTCTGAAGCCAGATGCGACCTTAAGTCTCAGGACAGCGAAAGAATAGTGTGCATTCAGCTGCTCTCTATAACTCAACTAACAGGGCCTACTGACTACTAGAGCTAACACGTGACCATTGCTCCGGCCTGACGCAGACAAAGCAAAGATGGCGTCTGTGTGGTTTTCGGCTCGTTTCATAATGGTGGAGCACGAGAGGAATGAAAACCTTTACTAACTTAACTTAACCTTTTAGAATCATAACAGGCAGAGTCGATAAGCATGTATGTAGATACATCATGCAAACAAAAGATACCTTATACCTCTATAACTATAGACAAATTAAATTTTATCTCTCAGTGTGTTGAATTCTTCCTAATTTAGTAAGTCTATTTTGGCCAGCTGAGGTACATTGGTAGGACTTCAGGAGGAATTCCCGGGTAAAATCAAAGTTATTGGGTTTTTCCCTTGCCCATGTAAATTCTGAGCTTATATAATTTAAAATTAACTCCACTTTATTTTAGAAGAAGTCAGATAACTTGTTGCACAGTTGCTGTGATGGTGCCACTGTACATTTTGTACAGTCTGGGTGGGCAAGCTCTAATACAATTTCGAAAGATCTTTTTATTTTCTTAACTGCATTCATAATAGTCGCTGCGTAGTATTTTTTTTTGCCTTCTAATTTCAGTTTTATCATTTTTTAACTCATCCTTTAATAGCAGCTTATCTTTGTGTAAGTTTTACAACATTGTTTTTGCCTTTTATCTTTCCTTTAAGGTCTCAGTATACCATGGGGCTGAAGGTTTTGTTTTGGTGATAGCATTTGTATTGGAATAAATTCATCTAGTGTCTCTGTAATTGCACTCTGTAAGTGGTCGTAGTTTGTATCTACTGTCTTTTCTTGCTTAAAACAGTGTGTAATATTTAATAGTCTCCTTCCTTCCGACTACCTTAATTTATACCATGTTCTTCCTTGTATCTTTGCTATAGTTGTTTTTGGATAATCTCTTTGATCGAGCCCTATTAGTTTAAAGATGATTAAATGATGATCTGACCAACTTACAGGGGCCACACCCACTACTGCCACCAAGTTTTGAGATGCAAGTACAAGGTCCAGAATGTGTCCTCCTTGATGAGTGGGCACCTTAACTAATTGTTCTACTCCTAAGTTTTCTAGAGATAAGAATGTCATGATTTTGAGTGTGAGACCTATCTTCAGGCCAGATGTTGAAGTCTCCTACTATTACTAGCTTGGAAATGGCCAGGGTTAGGTTTGAAATCAGATTTAAGAGGGTTTTGAGCTCATTTAGTGAGTTCCCTGGAGGTCTATAGCAGAGGATCCCTGACAAGGCTATTCCCCCCTTTAGAGAGAAGCCCAGTATTTCCATACCATGATTTTCCTCAACTGGGAGCATTACCATTTGCCACCTTTCTTTGAAAATGATTGCTACTCCCTCCCCTCTTTTACATGCTTTGGGCTGATTTTTCACTTTATATCCTGGTGGGTAGGTGAAACCTAGGTCCACTTATGTACCCTTAGGAATCGAGGTTTCAGCTTCAAACAGCATTTTCCTTTTCATTAATTTCAAGCAAAAGGTATAGTTCTTGTGCATTCTTTACCAACGAGTGTGCATTAATAAGACTGCACTGCAGGGCTCTATCCTTAGTCCAGTTCTCCTGGGAGCTCATCTCTCTTCTGTATTCTCTGGTCTGATAACTTGATACAATTATATCATTATCAGCATTAGGATTCAACTCCCTTAGTTTCTTACCTGAGTATACTAGTCTTAGGTTATTCATTGAGTTTTATAGCTTCAATCCAGCAGAATGGCTGGCCCTGGTCGCTTCCTGGACATTGATGGGCTTGCCTTTGGCACGCCATCAGCACACCCACTGTGCAGTTCCACCAGCTTGCCACCTTCATAGCCCCTTCTTATTCCCCACCTAAAAATAGTTAGACTGCATACCTCCGACATCCCGAAAATGGCTCCTGTCAAGTGATTTGGTAAAAAAGCAGCAAGAGCTAAAGGTAAAACTTCAACTTCTCCCCTTCAATTCTTCACATTCAACTATTTAAAAACAATTTCCTTCAAAAGCAAACCCCCGTTTTCTGTGTACATTTTTTACACTTTAACAAGATTCTAATCTGTATGCAGCCACATCACCTTGGATTTCGGACGAACATCTTGGTAGCCGCCACTGGTGTGAAAGACGAAAAAGGAGCAACGTTGGGACCAGCAAGGTCCAATGGTCTCACCAACAGTAGGAGAGTCAGAGCAGGCCCTGATCAAGCAGGGGAGACCACTTAAGCAGTAGAATACCCTCAAAAGGACCCAAAGGCCAAAGGCAAAAGAGTAGCAAGAGGACCTTGAGCAACTAACCAAAGATATAGGCCCAGGGTGCAAAGGATGTGGTGAGGTTCCTAATCTTAGAGTAAAGAGATGCTGGAGGCTGGAGCTTCTTGTAGCCCGAAGATCTCTGGAGTGCAGAGCCAACAAGCATTGGCAATGGCAAGTCCGCACGATGCTCAGGGCTTGGCCCCAGTGGTTCCGACGGGGGATGCTGGCCTCAAAATTGCAGAGAGGACAGGTCAGGCCTATAGAGAGTTAGAGAACCACCACCTGTGTTTAGCCTCAGGAAGTCTGTAGGATGCCAGTATCAGCAGAATGGTCAGCTTCATTGCGGTGCCTGCAGATGCAGGGGAGTGACTTTTGAACTCCAAGGGAGATTTCTTCAGCTGTCCTTGATGCCCACAGGTCTATTGAAGAACCTCGATGAAGCACAGATACAGACAGTGAGGAAGACTTGAAGAACAGCAAGACCAGGAACAACAGAAGTATTCCTTGATGCAGTCTCAGTTCCAGTCAAAGTCCAACGAAGTCCAAGTGTCCAGTCAAGGGAAAAGCAACGTCGTTCCAGGGTTGAGCTTGTCCCATGATAAATCTAAGGACCCACCCACAGGTAAGCCCTTAAGTACCCAAAGGAAAGGGCTGTAACAGCGGCTGGGCTGGACAGAGGGGATGATATTTCCATGTCCTTTGTCAAGCTTTGCAGCAGGGCGGGAGCCAAGTGCTCCCTGAACTGACTCAAACTGGAGTATTGAAGGAGGGCACCAAATATGCCCTCCAAAGCAGTCTGGTGGTGCTGGAAAGCGGCCCAGCCCAATAACTAAGTCCTATCTGAGAGGTGGTCACACCTCCCTGTGACAGGAAACCTTTTGTTTTACCTTCCGCTGCTTGAGCTTGGTTCAACAGCAGGAGGGCAGTATTATATCTGTGGTTGGCAGCAGCACAAGATTGCTAGCAGACACCGAAAGGCTGTTACCTGCTGGGAGTACAGTGGTGTCCCCAAAGGGCCCCCCAGTACATGGGATCATACTTCCAACACTGGAATTAGTGTTGGGGTATGATTCCAAAATGTTTGATTCCAAACATGACCAGGTTTGGTGCATCCACTATTTTGTTAGACATCTCGTGATGGCTGATGTCAACTATATGTCTAAAAACAGCTGACTGTACTTACAAAGCCTGGAGAATTGACTTGGGGGTTTGTAGGGCTGTCCTGTTCATGCATCCTCACACTTATAACTAAGCACCCTGCCCTCAGGAAGGAAAACCTGCCATAGGTGTGGCTTACACGTTTTAAGTGCAGAGACCTCACATATACGAAAACGTACATCTGTTGTGAGAGGTGCAAGCACCAAATCACATAGGCTTCAATGTCAGGCCTGTCATCACAGTTTAGGTGGACTCCCATGGGTGGCACAATACATGTTGCAGCCCTTTGGAGACCTCTGGTGTACCTATCCGACCTGGGTACCTCAGTATTGTTCTACTAAGGACTTATCAGCGTACACCAGTAGCTAATTGTGGAGGTACCAAAATACTTACCTTGTCAATTTAGGGGAGAAATCACAGTTGCTGGGGTCCTAATTATCAGGATCACAGCAGACTAGGTCAAAAACAGACTGACACCAAGCAAAAAGTGGGGATAACCATGCAAGCAGATCCTACTTTCCTAAACCGGAGCTTCGCATTGGCAGTCGGCATGGGCACAAATAAGCCTGTTCTCGGTCATAAAGTGCCCAAAACGTCAGGGTTTCTCCTTTGCTTCTAGGAGATTCTAAACTAATGCCACACCAATGGTCCAGGACCTGGCAGGCACCTATTGGGGATCAGGAACTCACTACAGCAGAGGCCAGCAAGTCTCAGGTAGGTATAGTTGAAGTTCCAGGCAGGTCTAGGCAGGTCCAGATGGGTCCAATACAGCATGTTAGCTGGGCTGTTGCAGGGAAACCTCTGAACTTGTTGTGTCTGTGTAACTAAGAACAGGTCAGTCATCTGACTCACTTCAGCCTGGAATGAAGTGTGCAGGCCCAGTATTCCTTCTCGGACAGCAGGGCAGGCCTCAAGCATCAGGGCAGTTCTCTGGTTCAAGACAGTCCTTCTATAGTTTACCCAGGCCCAGGAGTATACCTAAGAGGGAATTGGAGGGTCCTATTTTTATACCTGTGTCCTCTCTGCAGTGGAAGATGTTTCTCGAGTCTTCCCCCTACAGAAGTGTCTGGAATTTCCGGCCTCCCTGCACCCAGTCTCTATAGGGGCACAATAGGCTATTGTGAAGTCCTCTGGGTATGAGCTGAGGCAGTATCTTTGAAGTTTAAGTGTGAAAAATGACACCTCCGCCCCTCTCATCATCAGGATGGCCCAGCCTGCTATTACCCAAACCCTCTAATGTGGCACTGTCTGGGAGGAATACAAAAAGGCCCACTGCCAACTACTTCTACTCATGTGACCCAGGAAACAGGCTGCAGGCCTAAAATGGCTAGGACAAGAAAATGGCCAGTTTCTAAAAGTGGCGATTTCAGAATTACGACTTAAAATGCAACTTTACCATTAACAAGGATTTTAAATTTCAATTTATCAGACAGCAAACCTGATATTTCTAACTGCTCCTAAACAAAAGTTATCACTTTTTAAATATGATAATGTAACCCAATGTATGCTATCGGAGAGGTAGGCATCATAGTAGTGACAAAAGAATGTAGCAGTTTTTCACTACCAGGGCATACAAAAGTTAGAAGTACATGTCCCACTTTTCAAATACACTACAATCTGACCTATGGGCCGCTTAGGGCCTACCCTAGAGGTGACTTATATTTACCAAAATGGGGAGTTTAGGCTCGGCAAAAGGCCCATTCTACTAGGTCAAAATGGCAGTTTGAAACTGCCCTCAAAGGGTGACACTGCATGCCTGAGACATGGTTTAAAGAGCTCCTTAAGTGGACGGAGCAATAAATGCTCCTAGGTCACTAGTAGCATTTAATTTACAGGCCTGGGGACCTGTAGTACCACTTTACCAGGCACTTATAAGTAAATTACATATGCCTTTTGGGTGTAAGACAATCTTCCTATGATCAAGGAGAGAGAAAAAGCATATCAGCACTGGTTAGCAGGGGAAAGCTCACAGAGTCCTAAAGCCAACAAACATGAGTTCAACAAAACAGGAGGGGTGACAGCAAACGTTATGGGGGACTACCACCCAAGGGAGCGAGGTCTAACAGTGAGCAGTGGTTCTTAAATGGAGCATTAAGGTCCCTTCTCAAATTTGCTCCTAGGGAATATTTGTTTCCATACAACAGAAATGAACATTGATAATGGGTGATATTGTTTATTACATAGTGAAGTGGCAGGTTGTTAGAAATTTGTTCTCTAGTTGGCACAGGTTTTCACCCTCTCCACGTAGGGACCACTTTCCTAGTCAGGGTAAGCTAAATACACACTAAAACATAACATGTGCTCACCTCTGGCAGTTTGGTGCATAGCAGGCAGGTTTATCTAAAGAGATAATCTGTAAAGTATTTGTGCAACACACACACAGTAACACAATGAAACCACCACATCAAGATTACACATAGATTTATAAAAATAGAGAATATTTATGTCAGTCAAGCAAGACAAAAAACGACAAACTTTCAATCAATAGAAGTCGAGAACAAATGCAAAAATAGCGCTTAGAAGTCACTAGTGGTCAAAAGGTTCATTGCGGTCGTGAGATACCTCCAACTGCCTGCAATGGAGAGCAGGCCAGCTACAGGTCTAGCGCAAGTCCCTCTGAAAAGGTACCTTGGATGGAGCAAGCACCTTAGGCAAGCTTAGGACACACATATGGCAGAGTCCAAAAGCACCAGCCGGATTGCAGGAAGTCTTTTGTGTCCCTGGGACTTCAGAAAACAGGAGGCAAGCCAGCAAGCCATTTTAGTCACCCTGTATTCAAGTGGGAAGGGTCCAGTCCTTGTCTTCAGCAGGGCAGAGGTGAGCAGGCAGCAGTGCAGCCCAGCAAAGCAGAGAAGCAGTTCCTCAGAACAGTCAGTCAAGGCACATTGGCAATCCTTACAGAGCAGAAACCTTTACTACAGCAGAGTTCTTCCCAGGTCTAGGCTCAGGCCCATGTATGACCAGTAGGGTCAGAGCCCTAGTACTTATACCCAAAAGTACTTTGATGTGGGGGGGGGTTACTTCAAAGCACCTCTCTGAAGTGCACATTGAACCATTTCAACACAGTCCTGTCTGCCATGCTTTCTGTGGGAGTGAATCAGTGCTTTGTGTGTGGATTAGAAACTACCTATTGAAGTGTAAGTGCCAGCCCCTCCCATTCCTCCCTGTCCAGGAAGTCTCATCTGAATGCATATGAATGCAGATGAGCTCTCACAATGCAAATGAGCCTCACCTTTCTGTGTGTGTGGCTGTCTAGAGGGAATGCACAAAGTGCAGGTGACACTCAGCCCCAGATATGTATTGGCTGCAGACACACAGAGCAAAGTTTAGAGCAGAGCAATTTACACTTTCTAAAAATAGTATTTCCAAAATAGTAATGTCAAATCCAGCTTTACCACTAAAGAATATTTATCATTACCTTCCCAAAGATATGAACCATTAATTAGCTGCTCATTTCTAATCAGTAATTACAGCTTTAAAGTGTTTTAAGGAGTTCCCAATGCTAGCCTATGAAAGGAGTGTGTCTCACAGCAGTGAAAAATGAATATAGCTGTGTGTCACTACCAGGAAATGTAAAACTGCCCTACCTTCTTATAACAGCACCCTATGTAATGAAAGGAGACTTCAAGGCTTGGCACGTAGTATTAAATGCCAAGTCACAGTGTTGAAAGTCTACTTGTGTTGGTGGCTCAATCATTGCTGCAGGTCCACTAGTAGCATTAAGATTACAGGCCCTGGGTATATGTTATACCTCTTTACAAGGGACTTATAAGTAAACTAAATAAGTCTACCAGATATATAAAAAGGTCACCATGTTTTAGGGGAGAAGCACATCCACTTTAGCAGTGGTCAGCAGAGGTAAAGTTCTCAGAGTCCTAAAGCCATCAAAAAGAGTGTCAGAAAAAGAGCAAGAGTAAGGCAAAAAGTTTAGGATAACCCTGCAAAAATGGACATTTCCAACGCAAGTTTATTCAACCAATCTGAAAGCTCACTTCCCATTTGTTGCCCAGAAGAGGCAGAATCAAAGGCCTTTCTGTTTACATGAAGTTTCTTTCATGGCAAGAAGGGAGGGGAAGATATTTTCCCATCTCCTCCTGTTGTTCAAGATGTTTTGAACTGTCCAATGCAATTTTCTGAGGTTCTCTCAAATGTTTCTTCTCAAGCTTTTGTGCACAGTGTTATGTCCTATATGATTCTCGGCTCAGAGAGCCTTCTCAATCTTCTGAAAACAGGGACAGTGTAAAGAGGTACCTATGCAGTACTGGGAGAGGGTTCCTCTGAGCGGAGAGCCCACCTTGATAAATGTTTGACTACAGGGAGCTGCGGCTGCTCCCATACCATTTTGAGCTTCAACATTAGTGACACTCGATATTACTGGAGTGTGACTAAGCACCCTTTGAGACCTGAGAAGGTTTGTACTCGTACTATAAACAACAGGTACGAAAGGAGGGTTAGTAAAGGGGATCTGTTGGTCCTGATGAAAGCCGTAAAAGACACAGGAGACGGCTGAAACATGTTGACAGACATGCAGATAGGAGGGTTGAAGGGACACTAATCAGACCTATCACCACCATCCTACGTTCTCTCTTTTTAATCCTGACCTGCTGGTCCAGGAATAAAGTATTAGCAGGGATATCCCCGAGTCACTTTTATACTTCATATTCTGCATTTACTTTTTTCTTTTTGATCCTCACAATTGTATGTTTGTATTGTCTTCCCCCTCTCTTTTGCTCCAGATCGGGCATTGGTATGCGCAGGGGTGTGTCTGGCAGGCCCTATGATGAAGCATGCCTCAAATTGTGGGTGAGGGCAGTTTTTCAAACAAACAATGTTTGCCACTTTAACCTAAAACCTATAGAGTGATTTTCTTCATACTGTAACTTCTCTGGTGTGGTTCGTGTTTAGAGTGTAAAGCGGCACAGGGCTGAACGAAGGGAGGAGTGGCATGCAAGAGATGCAAGGAGACTCTGGGGCTTGTTTGGTCCTTACATTTTATTTCCGAGGACTAACAAATGAGGTTTCAACACACACTGTCCTTTGGTTCTCCTGGCCACTCAAAAATGAACACATGAAATGCACTCCGGACATTTGTTGAGGATAAATGATGGATCTTACTACTTGTTTAATCGTGCCAGACACTAGAACTCAGTCAGTGTGAGCGCATAATAAAACATCGACCTCTGTGCATTAGCCAATGAAGCAGGCTACGGTATGGAAAACTTGGGGATTGTCAGTATGTTGTTTCAGATCATTTGAACAACATATTAAAACTCGTTATGGCTAATCATCCCAAAGCAGGATGAAACTTGGGGGGCATATTTGATATGAAGCGTCAAATTTGGCAGGCCCTTGTTCTGACATTTTCAAAATGGAAGGATGCGCCATATTCACAAGAATACGCACACCCGTATGTTTCCACTAGCGCTGGTGCAAAAAAAGCCTCTTAGCACTTAAAGAATGGATTTTAAGTGGGGCACTTTACTAAGTGCATAAATGCACCCTTCAACACTAATCTCATACCTGTTTGAAGACGGGGAAGTAGATTTTAGTAACCACAAATTGATGCTATGTATTATCCTCCCTCGCTTTATCTGTCACATGAAAATCAAAGTGCGACGCACTTTCAAGGTAGTTACGTCAATTAACACTGAAAGTGCTTACTTTGTATTTGCTATATCAGAAGGGAAGACACGTTTGAATTCCTCCCTGATAATGCCTTGGTGATGATTTGACATTGCAACGATAGACAACAAATATAAAGCCCCGGAATAGTCAACTGTTAAATGCTGCAGCAGGACCCATCTTATGAAGTGCAAAATAGCACTCACTGAAGTGGCTTTTCAGTGTGTTGGCGGTTCTTGTAATTCAACTAAGGGGCTGCAAGTTTGGCATGCCAAATTCTCTTGTGCATACTTCCTGCAACGAAAAAAACACTGATGGTAGAGTATATTTTCAAAACCTTTATTAGATGGGCTCTGAACTACTTAGTATAGGTTATTTATTGTTTCTCTTGAATCATTGTGTTTTCTGTTTAAAACACTTCCTCTTACATGTTTGTCTCCAACATTTTACTTACACATTGATTTATTTTGCCCGTTGAGTCCTAAAACCATTAATTACAACAACCAAAGAAACCTCCCATTCTTGTGAGCAAGGGACAATGTATGCACATCTACTGTGAACTGGGAATTGACAGGTGGCCAAGAGAGCTGATAGATTGGATTTTAACGTGTCTAAAGAGAGCAAATGATGCAAAGACAATCTTCCTCTCCTGTGAAAAGTAGGATTTTTGTGTTTCTTGCCCATGAAGCAGTCAAGTCTAATTCTCACGACACTTCATTGATTTCCCAATCAACCATACTAATTCAGATGGCAAAAGGCAGGGTCAAAGAATAAGAGAATTGAGGCTGGATCTCACAGTTCGTCAAGAATAAATAAGAAAAAAGCTGAAAAACTGCACACTATATTGCTCAGCACTTTGCAAGAAAATTCTGTGCTTCCCTGATAGAATTCATATTTTCCACGGAAATAAAAAAGGTTTTGTAAGAACCGGAATTTGCATTATAATGCAAGTGTGAAAAACATTCATCCTCGACAGCACGCCAGTGATTTCAGCATACATCATAGGAAGAAAAACGTCTTGGCGTTTCTTGGTTCACAGTAAAAAAGAAGCAGGCCACAACAGCAGGACACGAACGAAAGAAAGCTGGTAATGATGCAATAAATCAGAAATGCAAGGCATGAATGTCTTCCCCATACATCAAGCCTCAGACTCAAACACAATCTTCAGAATAACTCGGGTTTCAAAGGACAGAGTGGTGAGTTCTTTTTAACAGTATGCATGTGGGTGGGCGAGAAAAAGAGAGGAATAGACAATGTCGCAGACCTAGAGACTTGATAATGGAACATAATAAAACGACTGCACAATAAGAGCAAATATCCTTTAACATGTCAATCTTTCCCCGTTGAAAAAAACACAATATTATAAACTGCTACCAACCTAATAAGACCACCCAAAACCTAATCATATTGCTTTAAATTGACATCTAGACTCAGTTAGGACATGTGTATTTTGTCACAATAACAGCAAAGCAGAGATTTGCCTTTTTTGTTCTAACTGACTTATTACAAATTCAGGATTTTCTAGACCCCCAAAGATCCGTAGGCATCTGGAGATTTATAAAAAAAGAATCCACAATGTGTTTAACGTAAATTTGGAACGTCCTTACTTAAGGAAGTGAAGGTCACTGGCAGAAGAGTCAGGATTTGCTAATATTAGAGAGGATCTGTCCTGAGTTGTAGAGTTAGCAAGTCTGCACCTGCAGAGATATGTCACAACTCCACTGCTCCAACTGCTAAAACTGTGGCTTTGTGAAAAGACATGTTTACAGAGCATAGAGAGAAATTGGCAATGGTGAGTACAAAAGGCAAATTCTGAAAGTTGAAGGCTAGTTTGTAAACATTACTGTCGATAGCACATAGTGCTATGAAGGTAGTATGATTGAAATAGGAGAGAAAATAATAAGTGGCAAAGATATACGGCCTGATTATGATGGCGGTCGGACGAGTGTCCAACTGCCATCGCCGCAGGAAGGCGATTGTCCGACAATCTATTGGCGGTGCAGCCCGCCCTATTACGATAAGACCGCTGTGCAGATGGTCACAAAATGCCTTTTTCTACTGAGGTTTCTGCTGCGGCCCAGAAAAAGACTTCAGCACAAGCTGCAGTAGATAAAGGCTCTTTAGAAACAGCCATGTGCAGGCAGCATGCGGGGCCTGGCACACTGTGCATGGATGTGTGGGGGGCACCACATATCTCCCCTGGCCACTTAGCAGTGTCCCACAGAGGATGGGGGCCCAGCTTGGGGCCCCCCCAAAATTCCGCTTCAGTCGCCTTTTTATGGCGGTGTGACCGCCATGAAAAAGTCAGTCAGAAATGGACATCCTAATTTCTGTGGTGGTGCCTGCACAGGCAACATATCCATTCTAGGGATTAGAGTCTGACCACTTCCCCGATGGGCTCCTTGAGCCTGTCGGAGACAGTGGTCCCATCCCCTGACATCACCACTCCGACCGCCGGTATTCTAATCCGGCGGTCAGACTGATGGCCTGGATGTCGGGTGGAACCGCCACCGATGGCCTGTTGGTGGTGGTCTTCTCGACATCAAAATGAGGACCATAGTTCTTAAGGCTAAAAACACCACAAAGAAGTTTGACTGCTGTGTTGAGAAATCTTTGCTGCTGACCTTATTGCCATTGAGGAGGTGGGAGACTCACTGCTTACTGCCCACAACGCTGCCAGAGGCCACCGACACCGCCACCGGTCCCTCCACGCCGCCGCAGCCCCTTCACTCGTGCGCGGCCGCTGTGTCTGGAGGACCGAGGGGAGCTGGGAACTACATCTCCCAAGCTCCCTCGCGCCCTGCAAAGGGGGATTACGCGCCAGGAGGCGCCATAAAACTAACGTCACCCCCGGTGGAGCGGGGGATTTGAAAAATCTTTGCTGCTGACCTTCTTGCCATTGAGGAGGTGGGAGACTCACTGCTTACTGCCCACAACGCTGCCAGAGGCCACCGACACCGCCACCGGTCCCTCCACGCCGCCGCAGCCCCTTCACTCGTGCGTGGCCGCTGTGCCTGGAGGACCAAGGGGAGCTGGGAACTACATCTCCCAAGCTCCCTCGCGGCCCTGCAAAGGGGGATTACGCGCCAGGAGGCGCCATAAAACCAACGTCACCCCCGCATCGTGGGAGCGCCGGGCGAAGCCCGGGCAAAGGGCGGGCCGTTTTGTGGCCGTTCGGGGGCCGAGGGAGGCCGGGCCGGGCCCATTCTTTTACATCTCCTTACGTCCTCGCCTGCCCCCCAGCCCTAATAGTAAGATTGTCGTGCACTTGACATTGTGTATCTATGTTACGTGTTTTTATTTCATCTACTATTAGGAATCGTTCCTATAATGCCACACTTTACAAAGTCTATTATTCCCAGCTGACATTGACAGGGCTTCCCCCCTGGTTGCCTTTTGGACTATAGCTATCTGTTGAGTAACGGCGCTGGAGGGTTATTTTTTCAGGGGTTTGTATTGTCACCAGCTTCGGCTGACTTTCGGAAAAGCTAAGTAATTAAAATACTATTAGCCTTGCTACATAACCCTAATACCTACCTGTTGACCTTCCATGGCAGCTACTCCCGAAAAAATTGTACTGGCTGACGTAGGGGGAAATAGCAAAGGCACCCTGGATAATTATTTCAGAAAACCTTCCCTTGATATGGAAAAGGACTGTGCACTGGCTGAACGTAGGGCAGAGCGTCGTCGCTCCATTGAATCCATTAAAACCAGATCCCCTATGGTTGTAGCACCTCAGATTAATCCAGTGGGTGTAGGTTTGACAACAGGAAACGAGGAACCGTTATCCACGCAGGGTATCCCACTGCTTCTGCGAGAAACGTCTTCCTCATCGGCTGCCCTTAATAGTGTGGGTAAAAATAACATATTAACTCCTAGCGACATTAATACAGGCATAGAAGTCATATCTGATACACCTCGGGCAGTAGTGGGATTTCTAAAAAGAATGCTGGGAAGCGGGAGGTCCCTAAAGTTTTTGGACCGCCACCAAATAAGAGACGGAGGAGGGGTGGTGTTCTACAAAAAGCTAAGACTAGCCACTCTGACTTTGGAAAGGGCAAAAAGGCTATTGTTACAGCTGCACTTCCTACAAACACCACTCTAATCACCAATTCAGGTCAGGACATACCGCACGAAATCACATCATCTATAAATACCCCTATATTGACTGCACTTAATCCCGGTTCAATAGCTACTGGAAATTGCACGCCCAAAGAACGATCGTCTGCTGTCTCTTTTGAAAACATCGAACATCTATTCAGGTCATTTATGTCTCCCATATTAGAGAGGCTGAAGAGGTTGGAGCAACGGCTGGGGGACTTGGAAATGGCCATTACCAACAAAGCAGTTCTATCGATAGATACTGCAACCCAGCCTTACCCCCCGTAGCCTCAGCACCAACCCCGACCCCTGTATTCCAAAAGGACCTAATTACATCTAGCAACTCCCTGAGCTGTGGTCATCAAGGGGTAAAGCCACCTAAAGCAGCTGAACAACCCGGCCCACATACCTCTAAGGAAATCCCAAAGAGGGCTAACACAACCGCCATTAGAAAAAATCAGGAGGTAGGGGGGAGGGTGCATCCAGATAGAGTAGGAAACCAAAGGGGCCGCCAAGTTGAATTACCACCAGACGCAGTCCCCTATGTGGTTGTACTCACGGGTGTCCCCACCCTAGAAGACGGTAGGAGGGAAGGCTTTAGTCAATTAAAAAATAAAATCATGCACTGGCTTAGCCAGCACAGACCACTCCCAGGCAACGTCAATGGCGAGATTGTCCATGTGCGGCAACTATCCTGGTTGGGGAGCACAGTGAAAGAGATAGTGGGTGATCTAATAATCATAAATTTTAGAGATCCAGGCGCGGTTAGACACATCCTAAATTGGATGCCAAGGACTACTGGCACAACCATCGTTCCTTGTGACCTAACCTATTTCTACCCAAGACCCCAGGTGATTCCTACAACGCGTTTAGGGGTCCCTCCTGTAACATTTAATAATCAATATACGTGGCACGCTCCCAATCCTATTATGCCAAAAAATGTACTAGGGTGGAACACTGTACCTTATTGGGGACATGGGAATAACTTCAGGGGGTTGGACTACCCGCAAGGAATTAGGGCAATGGACCATTTGTTGCCATTTACCCCGCTTGAAGTCTCTAATAGATTTGAAGCCTTCTCAGGCTTGGACGACTGTGAATGACGGTTGGGGCCCCCTGGTAATACGCTCCCAATTTACCAGATAAAAGACAAAAAATATATTTCGAGTTCCCAAAAACACATTTTGGCTCCTGTACAGATTATTAGTACACAGGAACCCTCCCCTGTGATAGCCCCTCAGCCTGAAATACAAGCTCTTGAGGAAGAAACAACATCACTTCCCCAACTGGCTAATTTGTCTGGGACAATTCCTAGTGTTCTACTGGAACTGGCCCCTGTGACACCTATGGATGTAACATCTCCAATTAGTAATGAAATTCCTAGTAGTATAATTTTGTGGAATATAGCGGGTCTTGTTTAAAAAATTAATGACGCAGATTGGCGTTTAATAACCATGACCCATTCCATCATAGCTCTCCAGGAAACATGGGCCAGTGAGCCAGCCCACTTGTTGGGATACAAAACCTTTTTTACCCAGGCAGTTCCTAGCAAAATGGGTAGACATAAGGGAGGGTTGTCTATATATTTGTCTATCTATTCAGGTTCTACTGTCCTTGGGAGCTTCTTGGATTGTCCATATTATCAAATATTAAAGGTAACATGGGGATCTCTGAAAAATTTAGCTATAATCAACTTCTATAATAACATTCCGATAGCACAAGTGGAAACCACAATTAAGAATTTGTCAGATACCCTCAAGACGATCGTAGATAGCTGTCCTGGGGATTTGGCCCTTATGTGGGTAGGGGACTTTAATTCTCACTTATGTCCAAGGAGTTTACAGGGCGTGTGTGGCTGGGAAGATGAAAACTTAGGGGTGTCAAGCCATTTTGTCCATACAAAACTAGGGGACATACTTAACAACTTATTGGTGGACCATTCTATGGTATTAATTAATGAGGCTTGTTCCATGCCCAAATCATTTACACCTACCTTTAACGCTAGAGGGGCAAAATCAATTATTGATTTTGCCCTACTTTCATCACGTTATGCTTCACTAGTTATTAAATGGGAGACCCTCATAAGTGGCATCAGTGATCATTACCCCATCTCATTTATCTTTAAGCTAAATCTGGTCACGCCACCATTTAATATTCAAAGCAATTATGACCTTAATCCAATTCTTGGTCAACATAACGGATTTTGCATTAAATGGGAGAAGGTAATCCCAGAGAGTTTCCTAAAAAAGCTAGTGACCATTTCCCAAAAGGAAATCAATACGTGCTTGACCCTAGAGGAGGACGAAGAACAAGTTTTAGACTCCTTTATTAAATTTGTTGTTCAATTAAACACCTCCTGACCAGAATCCCTTGCAATATAGTCAAGAGAACCCCTGGGTGGTTTGACTCAAACTGCTCCAGGGCACTGAGGGAACTTAAACAAGCATTACAGGTCATCCCGCTAGACAGAGCCCAGGTACAAATGGCAAGGCGTAACTATCGTGCCGCCTTGGCCAGAAGAAAGAAAGATATAAAAGCTGAAGTTTGGGAAGCCCTCCATGTAGCAGCAACACAAAAGGACACTGTTGCCTTCTGGAAGTCTGTGAACGCTCCCTTTTACCAAGATGATCATGGCCCTCGCTTAGATAATGCCATTACAGCTCAGGAGTGGGTGTGTCACTTCCAAGCCCTTTATGGCACTCCGGTTTTGCCTGTACTTTCCCCCGAAACAGCAATAAGTACGGAAGTTGTAGATTCTCTGTCCCCTTTTGACATTCAATTTAAACTGGAGGAGGTTTTCAAAGCCCTTAGGGAAAGCTCAGCCTCTAAAGCCCCAGGACCAGACTCTGTCCCTATTGATGTGTTCAAAGCGTATCCTGATCAGTGGGCTCCTTTACTTACTAGAGTCCTGAATTGCATGGGTAAAAGAGGTATTATTCCAACATGGAAGGAGGCAATTTTGGTCCCGATTTATAAAAAAGGGAACAGGAATGATCCTTCCTGCTATCGGCCCATCTCTTTGTTAAATGGCTTCATGAAGATGGCGGGAAGGGTCATTCTTGCTTGCTTTCAGGACTGGTTGGAGGGACAGGAAGTGCTATCACCTTTCCAGTATGGGTTTAGGGGAGGGCGGGGGACAATTGAGCAGGGGCTAAATCTCTCCCTAACCATCTCCAAATACATACACACAAGGAAATCCAACCTATACGTGACATTTGTGGACCTCAGCTCTGCATTCGATTGCGTTTTGCACGACAAACTCTGGCAGACTTTGAGGGACATTGGGCTGGACAACAAAATAATAGATTATATAAGAGAACTCTATGCTGAGGCGGGGGCAAGAGTAAGATATGGCCAGAGGGGGGAATGCACTGAGCTCTTCAAGATTAATAGAGGGGTAAGGCAGGGCTGCATATTGGCCCCGCTGCTATTCAACCTCTAAATTAATGGAGTGGGTTCTTGCTTAACACAACAGTATTACGATTATCCGGTAATCAAAGGCAAACCCATCCCTATTTTACTTTATGCTGACGATGCAGCTATCCTCTCGCAGACAAAGGTTGGTCTCCAGGAAGCCGTACAGACCTTCACTAACTTTATGAATACCAGAGGGTTATGCGTGAATGTCTCGAAGACGTTTACCATGTCGTGCGGCCCAAACAAACAAAGATCACCATGTCCAATTACTTTAGATGAAAGGAAGGTGGAGTTAGCCGACATCTTTTGTTATTTGGGGGTTCATTTTGATAGGCAAGGCACGTGGAAGTCTGCTGTGAATGCAAGGGCCATGGCATTTAATAGAGCAATTGGTGCTCTTATGAGCTTTGCTAAAAAAATAGGAAATAGGCCAGTCAGGGAGCTCCTCCAAATATATAAATCGAAATGCGTGACTATTGGGACCTATGGGGCGGGCATTTGGGGCTGGCAGCAAGTGGAGGTGATACAGCGAATCGAGAATAGGTTCCTTCGATTTATAACTGCTACTCCCATATATGTCTTACATGCCGAAGTTGCTCTCATTTACATTATGGACTATATAAAATTAGCCCCTGTTTTACTATGGCATAATGTCTGGACTAACCCTGCCACAGATCTGAATAGATCCATTATTGAGGACTGTTTAAGCTGTGATGGGAGGAAAAATATTAAATGGCTTAGCTACATTAAGAACTTTGTCAGTGAGATTGGTCATCCTGAATACTTTACCGACCCAGCCTCACTGGAACAGCTCTCACGATCCATGCTGAAAAAGATCTTGCTGGAACATTTGGAATTGCAAAGGTGGAAGGGCGAAAGGAATAAAAAATCTGTCATGAGCCACGATGAAGTGACACCTCAAAGGGGCCCTCAGTTGTACCTTGTAATAGACCACTCCTTACAGCATCGTAGGCTCCTGACATACTTTCACCTGGAAACCTTCTATAGACTTGTAACATTCCCGAACTGCAATGACTGGACGAGAGTGAAAAGGCAGTGTCCCTGTGATGACAATTCATTCCAATCAAATATACACTGCACTCTTTTTTGCACTTTATATAGCCATTCCAGACGACAAATCTTAAAACCCCTCCTGTTAATCTGGGGCCTAAGGGAAGCAAGAGACGCCTATAATAAACTTAGGTCCTTAGAAGATTCTTTCACCATCAGCATAGTGAGCTTTTATTTGAATACAATTTTAAGAGTGAGAAGGACCATCGTCATGGGATAGCAAGAGCAAATCATGTATTTTTAACTATTATGAAATCAAACTGATTGTATTGTTTTATCCTTTTAACCATTTTTATTAATTTTAGAAAGATCTAATTTTAGTAATGTCTAAATCTGAATCAAAAGATGGAATTTTAATTGTGATTTTTATGTGTATACTTTTATGAATTGTGAATTCAATTCGAATAAAGTCTTTGAACTTGAACTTGAACTTGACTGCTGTATTTTAAATTTGTGTAAGCAGATACAGACCTGCCAGCTCACATGGTGCCACAGTTTGTCACACATTAGTGGCTTTGCAGCTGTTTTTGAGGCTCTGAGTAACCAATATCAATTAAGGAGTGTGAAAACACCCCAAAACAAAAGCTGCAGTAGCCTCAGCAAGCTTTTGTTCTATTTGTTTATGTTTACTTTTGGAGTAGGGGGCAATAGAGGGTGGAGGGGTAGAAGTGCCTCTGATAGAAGTAGTTCTGGGTAAATGCCCTGCCCTTTTCTACCAGCCACACACCCTCCTCACACTGAGAAATGTTTCATTAAGTTGGCAGGTCTGAACTCTTGTGGAGAAGGCTTCTACCAGAATCAAGCCAGGAAATGATCCATGGATGCAGGGTGGTGTTAGGGACAATTCTTGAGAAAATGAGACCTATGCCATGATGAAAGTGATTCATCACTACAGGTACTAAGCTATCATATGGACCCAATTTTGACACCCGTACTCCCTTTCACGATGGGTGAGTTTAAACCAAACTTACCAATTGGCTCATTTTATTTTCCTTCTTTGGTGATTAAATCTTTATAAGTTAATCAGGGTTTGGCAAAGTAATATCATTCATAAATTGATCATATCATATAATTAATAGTGACGCTAATAAAGACAAACTCACTTGTAAATTATGATGCTTTATCCAAATAATGTGATTGCTCATCAAGTACAATACAGCACAAATCATAAATCAACACACAAATCATAAATCAACACACAAGGAAAATCATTCGAAAATATCATATCAATTATACATCTCAAATGTCAGCGCGTTGAGTGAGTGGATAGGCGTAGAGACAAAAGAATACATCATTTGTAATTAAGGTATGCAAATTCAGAATATCATACTAACCAATTTAAGAAATCTGAGAAAGTACCCTCTGGCCAAGAGAGTAAGTTAGGCCCCTCAAGAAGAGTTAGGGAGAAAAGTTAAAGAGTCATGATCAGCAGAACAGCAGTCATCCCATAGAATATAGGAAACAGCATCACAGCTCTCTCCTCTTGCAAAGTGGGAAACACCTTCACCCAAACCTACCCCTTAATACAGATATTTATACCCCAACTTCACTACAAGTCAAACCCCAATTCTATCCACCCCACATAGAGAAAATATTTTATTGGCTAAAACAAAGGGTGTCTGAATAACCCCACTTTTGTCATTACTTCAATTTCAATGCGTCTTTGTTATGAACTAAACACGTCATTCAGCCTTCATCAGTAGAAATTCCATAACTATCTTCCTTGACTTGCACATAATCCTCTTTCAGGCAAAAGTATCGGAATGCGGAAGTAAATGTCCTCATGCCCGCTCTTGGAGGAAGTTCTATTTTTCTTCTGTTCATTGTTTCCTCCACACAGATTGGTCATTCGCAGAGGCACACGATAAACAGGTCACAGGTTTAAATCCTCTTCCCTTCTATATTTCTAGTAACCCATGTTAGCTCAGGTCTTTTTATGCAAGGCAGCAGACTATATTTCTTGAAGAGACAAATACATACATTAATCATCACTTTATAAAAACTCTACTATCAAACGCACTCTGAACACCTTCATTTTTTTCTCTTTTCTTTACACGATGCCCTCTATTAGTGAAAAAAAAAACATCTTGACTCTTGTTTAAGTTTCTACATTAGTCATGTGCATTTGCAGCCTACTCCACCTCTCCCAGCATGCGTTTGCACAGTTTTCGCTTTCCCCCTTTTATTTGTTATTTTATTATTAGTTTCACACGTTTTTTGGTTAGTAATTGTCATATAGAAGGGTTCGATCTGAGCAGGTTTTATTTCATGAAAACCCTGCTCCATGAATCTCCCCTTTGATGGCGACTGAAGCCATCATAAAACACAACCCAAAAATTTGAATGGCATCCTTTATACTACTTAGAAAGCAGTAGTTCTCTTCCTCTTCCTTGCTCTCCGTTTAGTATGCAGTGTTTGTATCTTGCATTTGTGGCACTTATATATTAACATCAGCATTAGTATCCCTGTAGCTACAGCAATTATTGGCATTAGTATCTTCCCAGAAAGCTATTACCAAAGGTAGCAAACAAGTTATCCTCCGAGGAGAAACCCTTACCAAGTCTCTCCCAAGCACTATCAACCTTAAATTCAGTTAAATATTTTAGCAAATGTGTAATATTCTTAATATATCCCTCCAGACTTTTACTTTTGTCAGGGATATAAGTACAACACTGTTGGAATTTCAGCATACTACAGACTCAACCCCGTTTGACCAATAATACATCAAGGGCAAGTCTATTTTGTAAGCCCATAGATCTTATAGCAACTATTTCAGTATTAATCATCAAAAACTCACCAGCAGTATCTGTTGATAAAGGATTAACCACTGTGGACAATTTTCTAATTTTATGTGAATTTAACATTACCCCCACTGAATGTATCAATGCTCCTTTTTCCTTAAAACTCTCTCTTGTATCTTCTACTAAATTTATAAACTCAGTCTCCTCCTGTCGCAAACTACAGGTTTGATTATTTTGATGTGCATATACAGTATCTATTGTTTTAGTCGTATGGAAAAACTCACCCATGTACTCTGCATTTTTTACACTATTTACCTTGTTCATATTCTTTCTAATTGGCACTTCAGAGAATACTAAATCATTGTTTGAATAATAATACTGTAAATTACCCTTCTCATAAAATAAGCTTGTTAGTTCACTACATGAAACACCATATGTTAAAGGTAAGTGATGATAAGTAACTCATTTAGACATAGATGATGGTAATTGCGACACAGACGATGGTAATTGCATGCATACATAACAATCTCTCGCATCCATAGTATCTACGTATTCACACAAGACTTTAGTGATAACATTTAATGAAAAATCATTAGTAGAGTTATCCTGATTATATTTATTATCACTCGTTATCTTTTCCATATTAGTTTGTGGTTCCTCTTTAAGATTGCCCACATCTACTTTTTCACTCAACACACTATTAGTAACATTATTTTTAGGAGGGTTACATAAAATAAGGCACAACAGCAATTAGTGTTAACCAAACAAACATTAGTAGTAAAACACTTATAAAGCCAACATTAATACATCTATGTTTAAAACTTTAATTTTGATAACCATTCTCTAATAAATCTGCTTTTGCCATTTTCCCAAAAATTCAAAAAAATGTCAAATAAAAAAAAATAGACTTGAACTATAACTAAAACAAAAACCTAATAAAACAGTAAAAAAAAACTGGTTTTTAGTGTACCCAAGCACTTCTTAAAAAAAACTGTTGTATATTGTATCAAACACTTTTTTAATCCTACTTGCTTCATCCCCTTTTGTTATATCTTCACAGCCTTTGTCTCAATTCCAGTTTTAATTTTCCACACTTGTCAGCGTAATTTTTTTACTTTCGGCACCCTAGTTTTTACAAAGTCCATTTACACAGTTCATTTTGGGCGGCTCATAACAGTTTCTGTGACTCGATTCTGCAACCATTTCTTTTCCATCACTGATCTGTGTGTTCAGCTTCTTCAGTCACCACATATGTCCATTCAGGTGCTGTGTATTTCTTGTTCGGAACTCTTGCTCTTTTTGTTCTCCAAACTGTACCTTCTTCAGAATCACTTTGTTGAGTTTGACTTGAAACTTCTATTATTGTGTTTGGAAATTTCTCTTTCAGAGTGTTTTACAGTCTATTCACTCCATTTGGCCATATATCTCCTTTTCTTGCCTTTTTCAATTGCACAACTTAGCCAGATTCAAGACTAGATTCACACCTTCTTTTGTTTGTCTCTTTTCTCGTCTGTACTTGTTCTCGATTCAAATTCGCTCCCTCATCAGTATTGCCAACAGTCTCATGAGACCCTGTAGCTGGTGCCAACTTTATTTGACTTCGCTCAAGCTCAGGCTTATGCTTTCCTTGACTTTCAGCCTATTCTTGCTCTTCTGGTCTTTCAAGTGGACTTGGGACTTTTCTTGTATGACTTGCGTGTATCCAATTCGGCCAGCCACCGCACTTTACTGCTGTCGTTGTCACCACTATCACTTGGTATGGGCCATGCCAACGTGGTTCCAAACATGACTCTCTCACATGTTTCTTCACCAGAATCCACTCTCCTGGACTTAGGTCATGTGCTTGTTTTTGCTGTGTTGTGGTTGCAACTTCTCCAACCTGATGAGACACAGAAAGCACCACATCAGTCAATCCTTTGCAATAATCGAGTACTGGATCGTCAGTTATATTCATCAGTTGATTTCCTGGGACTATTGGCTGCTTCATTGCTCTCTCCATAATCTCTTCATGAGGTGACAGTCCAGTCTTTTTATCAGGAATATTTCTCAGGCTCATCAAAACCAAAGATAAAGCATCATGTCATTTCAGTGCTGTGGATGCAAAAACTTTTGACAATCTTGATTTAAAAGTGCCATTAAATTGCTCGACCGCGCCTGAAGCTTCTTGTCGATAGGCACAGCAATGTTGCACAAATCATCTGAATTATTTCATTACTAAAATGAGGACCTCTGTCTGTTTTTAAAGAGACTGGAAATCCAAACTAAGGGATTATCTTGCTCAGTAGCATTTTAGCAACTGTTAGACTATCTTTTCATCTTGTTGGATATGCTTCTACCCAATGAGAAAACAAACAAATCACAACCACCACATATTTCAGACCATTGCATGGGGGTAACTCAATATAGGGGGGTTTCTCCTCTTGCCCTGAAGAAAGTCCTGGACCTTTACGGCCGCTGTGGACTGAAACATGTCGGTACTAGGGTCTTAGGACCATTAAGCTCCAATATTTAGATTTTCATTGACCCAGTCAGACCCAAGAATAAAGGGAAACCAGGGGTCTGACTGAGGTTTTTTAATCTTTTAAGCCCCCCCCGGTCTTCATCTATCTGAAGAGCTCCCAACACTGTGGTTGAGCCCACCCCGACTTTTAGGGGTCAGGGTGACCCGATGATGAAGCATGACACCACTAGGGTGTGTGAGGGTAATTAAAAACAAAAGGTGCTTTTCCCCTAAACACACGGTTGTGATTAGCATAACCTTCCAGTGAAGAGGCTCCCTTCATTTGTAGGTCCCTCTCTTGGTGTGTCCCTGCACTTTGATACAGGTAACATACCACCGATTCTGACCATTGGTTAGTCCTTTGGAGTATTGTTTGTGAGATATAGTCTAAAGGGAGGATATACTCCAGTTATTATTCCTCTTCAACTGTCTAGATGCTGGGAATTTTCCCAGTAACTTGTGTTAATGGTAACTCAATAAAGTCTGCTGTCAGTCTGGTAAATGGTACTGATGCTTTTCCAATTCGTCCCCAACTGACAACTGTCTTTCTCCCTGCATTTTGCTGCTGGCAAGTTACACTCCTCTGGCAAAGACTCTCTGCAATTTTGGGTTGAACCAAGACTGCTTCAAAGCCTGATCATATCATCTCTCCCTACATGTGCTAAGTCATGACACATCCTTGCCATCTGTGATAGCAGGCTATCTGGTATTATTGGTCTCCTATCTGTATACATCCACACTTCATCCTCTGCTCATTGTGTACAACCTGCTTTAATCCATGTTTCTTTTTCTTCCTCACTAGCTTCTTCCTGCAACGGCTAATTTCTTCCCATGTTTCCACAGCAGAGAATATTAGATGACAATTTGTATCAGATTTCTGCGTTTCTTTGTTTATTTAAATTGAATTTTGAGCACAGAATCATGCAACTTGATCCGTCTACCAGTTACCGGTCGTCACATAATCATTTCCAGATATATGTGCTGAACACTTAACCACTGCAATCTCTTTGAGCAACTGTAATGCAACCAACAAATCCTTCACATTATAACCATTCCGGTTTGGTGAACCTGATGATGTCAATACCCACATAGAATCCCCAATTGTCCAGAATCATGCACCACCCCAAAATCATAGTGACTATCAGTGAATATGGTTACTCTCAGATTTTTACCAATTATACATACTCGGGTCAAAGCGACCAGTTCAGAAATTTGTGCTGAATTTATTCCCTTAAAGAACGATGCTTCAAGAACCATAGCCACTGTGCAAACTGCATACGAAGCACAAAGAATGCCCCTTTCATCTCTCAAGCAAGATCCACAAACATCACACAATCCGATTCTGGCAATGGTGTGACATTTATATCTGGTCTTGCTTTTCCTACTCAGTTCAGTCACATCCAATCATGATCTGCTTCGTCCACCACTTCTTCAGAATTTGGACTTGATAACAATGTAGCTAGATTCAAATTTGTACATCTAGTCACGGGAAACAGTGTTTACAAAGCTGTCATTGCATCGCGCTACCATTACAAAGCGGTCGTTACAACGACCGCGTTGTTAGTACACAATGCAATTACATCACAAGTCATTACAATGACTTGCACTAGTGGGCGCTCAGGTATTGGAAATAAATTCCAACACCTTCCCTACTGTTGCGTAAACTGGAGTAGGAATAGTAATTAGTACTATTCCTTAGTCCAGCGCGCCTCCTAGTGCAAGTCATTGTCATTACTTGCGATGTAAATGCGTTGCGTACTAACAACACGGTCGTTGTAACGACCACGTTGTAATAGCACACAATGTTATAGCATGCGCTGTAACATGCTATATTCTCTTGTTACAGTCACATTCTCTGCTCTTTCATATCTTGTCAAACAACTGCTTGTAAGAAGCTGTGTTCAAGTTAGTGTCAGCAAACTCGCAACCAAATATGGCACAAACACTCTCAATGGATGTCCTATCACAATCAACTCACTCTGCTCCAAACTCACACAAGTAGCAGTCACTGCTTTCAGACATTGTGGTAATGCTGCAGCCACTGAGTCCAAAGTAGCAGAGAAGTACACCACTGGACGTCGTGCCGGTAAACAACCTTTACAACGAAACTTTTACAACGCACTACCATTACAACACGGTCATTACAACGCAAACCATTACAACGCATTGCGCTGGGGGGCGCTCTAGGATAGGGAATACGTTTAATTTACTATCCAACACCTTCCCTAGTGTCCACGGGGACTGGAGTTGGAATAGTAAATTAAACTATTCACTATCCAACAACCCAAAAGCACTATGCGTTGTAATGGATTGCGATGTAAAAACCGCGTTGTAAAGGCAGGCGTAGTAATAGCCTGCGTTGTAACGTCATACATCCCGTCTTGCCATTCCATGTGTTTGCGTTAAGACTGAAAGTGCACACCCATCTTTTTTCACAACAGAATAATGCAAAGTCCTTACTGTAGTCTGGCATTCCTAATGCAGATGCTCGACAAAGGCTGTCTCACAACTCTACAAATGCCCTCATACATTCTTCATCCAATTCAATTGGATTGATCAAATTTTTATGTGTCAATTTCTGTAATGACTTTGCTCTCGGTGAAAAGCCACTGATCCACTGTCTGCAGTATCCAACTTTACCCAAGAAGATCCAAACTTCTTTCTGTGTTCTGGGAGGACCCATTTGCAAGATCACCACTATTCGATCTTGTGAAACTTTCCTTGCTCCTTTTTCAATTTTGTGTCCCAAATGTTGAACATATTTTTAACAACAATTTAATTTAGCTGGTGACAATTTATTCCCACCTACTGCCAAATGGTTCAGCAGACCGATTGTATCCGTCACACATGCTTCCCTCATTTTTGATACCACAAGTAAATCATCTATATTTTGCAATATTACTTCTGGCATCACCAATGATGACTCCAAACATTGTTTCAAATACTTATTGAAAATTGAGGGACTTTCTGTATACCCTTGAGGAACTCTGCACCATGCTAAAACACGATCTCTGCACCGGAATGCAAAAAGATATTGACTATCCAGATACAATGGGATCAAGAAAAATGCCTGGCATAAATCAATGATAGTAAACCACTCCGCATCACAAGGAATCTGGTATAGAATCACTGCTGGGTTTCGTACTATAGGACAACAAGGATTCACAATATTATTCACTTTCCTCAGGTCCCTAATATCTATCTCAAAATGCCTTGTTCAATCATTTGTTCAATTTCAGGCATTATTCCTGACTCAGGACTGATACTCAATTCTATGACCTTTTTGGAAATTCTACACCTTGTTTGACTGAAATCTGAATATGATCAACTCCTTTCATCAATCCAATGTCTTTCCCTGTAAAACCCCTCACATCAGTCATCACTGTGTCTCTCAATTCAATCATTCACTTCTGCCCCTTGCCTTGCCAACAGTACTTTGAATGCAGCATCCTCATCTGGCGTTTGTAATGCAATGCCATCTGGGGTACAATAGATGGTGTTGTTCATTTTACACAACAAATCCCTACCTAATAGGTTCACTGGACTCGTATCGCACACCATGTAAATCCCTACAATTTCCAATGTGTACCGTCATTGGTTTTGTCACTGGAGTTTGATTTGCTGATTTGAAACACCAACAACTTGGATAGTATCTCCCGAGGGATTAGGTTTGGGATTTCCACAGTTCTCACAGTGGAACAGGTAGCACCAGTGTCTCCAAGGAATGTAACAAAATTACCTTCAACTTCTCTATCCACAAAAGGACCACACTGACCTACCTCTAAGGAAGTGCCAAGCATGCACTCCTCCTCCCCCTTAGGCACTGTTATTGAGATGTATCTGAATCACTCTTCTGGCACTGCAACCAGTATTGTGAAGCAACTTGTACACTTTGATTATTACCAACTTGCTCTCCTGCATGGAAACCCACATTTACACTGTATCTTTGTACTTGAGCATTCACATTACCTGGCATTGGGTGGGGCTTGAGTTATGTTATGTTATGTTATGTTATGTTATGGAAACTTATATCGCGCACAAATCACCGGGGGGCATCTCGGCGCATCCCTCAGTCACAACTGGCGAGCGAAGAAAAAACAGGAGCAAAAAAATGGGATAGCTAGTACAGGTGGGATTTAAGGTGTTTCCTAAAGACATCGTCGGATGGAATTCCTCGCAAGGACACAGGCAGGCTATTCCAATATTTGGGAGCTAAGTAGGAGAAGGCCCTGCCCCTGACCTGCTGCGCTTAATGCGTGGCACTTGAAGCAAATGCAGCGAGTGAGATCTCAGAACACGGGTGGGTCGGTATCTCACCACTTTCTTTTGCAAATACACTGGACCTAAGCCCTGAAGCGCAGAGAAGGTCATACAGCAGACCTTAAAGAAAGATCTTTGTTTAATTGGTAACCAGTGAAGGGATTTCAGCAGAGGCAGTGATGGTGTGCCAGCTGGTTTATTTAAAACCAGTCTTGCGGCAGTGTTCTGAATGACCTGCATCTCTCTTAGATGGGATACTCCGACCTCGGCTAGCAGGGCATTGCCATAATCTAGCCGGCTAATGATCGTTGCATGAGTGAGCGTCCTTCGATGCGTCATAGGAATAAAGGGAAAAATTTCCACAACAGCTTTAGTCTGAAATAGCAAGCCCCAGCTATAGAGGATGTATGGTCTTGCATTGAGAGAGACTGGTCCAGTTTATTGCCCAGATTGTTCACCCTCTGAGCCGGCACTGGAGGGACGCCGAGTTGGGTGGGCCACCAGTCCGAGGACCAAGCCTCTTCAGCCTTGCCCAGGAACATCACTTCTGTCTTACTTGGTTTGAGCTGAAGACAGTTTTTTGCCATCCAGTTGGAGATCTCCAGCATACCTGTACAGAAGCGACGTCTATCAGCCTCTCTAACTAGTCCACATTTAAACACCAGTTGGGTGTCGTCGGCATACAACAGTGTTTCAAACCCCAGGGCTTCCACCACCTTAGCCAAAGGTGCCATGTAGATGTTAAAAAGAATGGGGCTAAGGCAGGAGCCCTGGGGGCTTGTGGTATCTGTAACCTGTGTGTCTTGATTCAATATCATTACTACAATATGTTGCATACTGTAGTATTTCATCTACACTTTTATTCTACCAACAAATCAAATGCTTTTGTATCATGTTACTAATTTCTGGCTTTAAACCAAACACAAACTTGTATACAAAATGTCCCATATCTTTAACAGTCTCAAAACCACTATACTAGACTCTCATAATAAGCATTCACTGATTCTTTAGTTTCCTGAGTCGTTCTGTCAATTTTTACCCGATCTGTCTCTATGGTGAAATCTTACTCTTCAAGTAAGTAATTACTTGATTATATTTTTTCATCACTTCATCTGAGGGGGCTCTAGTCTTTGCATCTCTTGGATATTCCTCTTTAGGTCAATCTATTGCAATTTTACATTCAGTCCACAAATCAGCTGGAACCACAATATCAAACAAGCCATCCCAATCTTTCAACAAAACTTTTGAAACTTTTACAAACCTCTCTACTTGTTTGTACCATTCAACTGGTTTTTCTCTCAACTGGGAAACTTGTTGGTAAAAGACAATATATCTTGTCTGGACCAAGGAACATGAACATATCCACTTCCTGATACCTCTCTCATTGGATATATCATTTCAGTCATTACTATTCATGTCCCTGTCTCCCTTACAGGATATATAGGTGATGCTCCTTTATTTGCAAGCATTTCTTATTTCTTTTTATCCTATCTGCCTTTCCAATGTATCAATTCACACCATGTTTTTCAAGTATTAATCACTTCTTTATTCCGTAACCGTTTACCAGAAGCATTTAAACTCTCTAAATCTTTGTAACTAAAATCCTATCTATATGTCTTTTGTAAAACCTTTGACTTTTCAATATCAACTCATATTTCTGTGCAAACCTCTCATGAAGACTCTTTGCTCTCATTGTAATATTCTTACACAAAAAACAACTCTTCTTCCTGATATTTACTCAATCTCTCTAGACTAATTGTACCTAGAATAATTTCTTCCAAGTCTACTTTTAATCAGCCCACATCCATGCTTGTATTCACTTTCTTAGACACCTTCCCTCTAATCCATTCATCTAACTCTTCAGGTGATGATCCTACTGAACACTCTGAAGGAGGTTTCACTTCTCTCCCATTCTGTACTAATCTTTTAGGTTCTATGTGTACATTTTGCCTTGGGGATTTCACTGCTCTCCTTGTAATATCAATCAGTGTTCCTGTCTCAGTCGCTCCAACACCATTTACCCTATCAGTCAGTCAGTCAAAAATTCTTTATTTCGATTAATTAAAATCATAAAAGACAATACAAGGAACATGAACCTCCACACATTAAAAATATAAAAGAATAAAATGAGCATGTGATTATTACAATTCATATATACACTGTCTAAAATTCATTACATACATCATATACAGTATAAAAAGCCCTTAACCAGCGATTAATGAATCTAATATAAAGTGCATCATTGGGTAATTCCAGATAAAACCATGATCCCCTTTTGGATCCACTGGATAATTATATTTAAAGGAGTCTTCTTTTGTTTACCCGGGCCGCGGCCGCCAAAAAGCTGGCCATGCTATAAATGACCTGAACAGAACTAAGCATTTGTTGTGAGAGCAGGCCTTACTTGTACAAATCCAGCCTCGCGCAAGATTGGATTTAAAAAAAGTTTGCGCGCGTCTGAATAATGCTCGCAGAACATTACCAAATGAAGTGTGTCCTGTGGGGAAAAATTATCACAAGAACATGGCGCTGCATCTTCGGGTTTCCCCCATTTAGAAAATGTACCCAATGTAAGGTTTACCCTATCATTATTTACAGGTGCTGTCAAAGCATGCACTTGCGAGATATTTTGACCCTCACTATATAATGGAACTATGCAAAGCAATGTGAATTATTTTGTACAGTCTGACATTCCTAGTGCTGGGACACAGAACAATTTCTCTTTCAACTTTAGGAACTCTCATTTACATCTGTTGTTGCATTGAATCGGATCAGGCACATCTCTGTGTGTCAGCCTCGGTGGAGGCTTGGCCAACAAAGAAAAGTTTGGTATTCACTACCTACAGTAGTCAACCATTCCCAAAAAGATACCATTTTTTTTCTGAGTTTGAGGTGGATTCTTCTGTAAGATTGCTTCCACTCTCTCTGGCAACATTTTCCTAGATCATACACAATAATGTGTACCAGTTATTGTATATATTTTTGACAATATTGCAGTTTCCCTGTATACACTTTGGGGCATATTTACAAGCAGCAAACACCGCTGCAGCATCACTTTTTCTAAGCTGCAGTGGCCTTTTTTGGCAACATATTTATAAAATGACGCTAGAGCCCTAAGTGTTTCAGCAGAAAAAGCATCACATAACTGACGAACCAGTATTTGCAAGGATTTTCGGAAATGGTGCTAGTTTTCAGAAACATGAAACAGTGGGGGCTTGGGCCCGTATCAACAGCCGCCTCTAACAAAGTACAAAAACAAAAAGAAAGATGGCACATTGATTTAAGTCACTTCACTCAAGGACAATGACAAGTTAATCAATAAACCAGGCCTGTGTATTCATTTTAAAGTTCATTTAACATAGTCATTATGTTTTAACATGTCATAAAAAGGAAGACCACTAATTTTTGACATCATTCAAGTTTACCACACAAAAAACAAAAACAATGACAGCGCATTCTTACACTTGGTAATGGCAATAGTGCAGTAAACACAGTGTGATGATTGTTATACATTGATTCCTAACATAACTGAAAGTGCTCTACATTTAGCAAATAAATGTTAAAAAGTGCTGGTGGGGGGGGCCTGGGCTGACCTGCGATGTGGTGAGACGTGCTCCGGAGGAGCTCCCGCCGCCCACCACCTGCATAGGCTAATATTGCGGAGCTGAGGGGACCCTACCTGCCATCCGGGGGGTGCCTGTTCCTTGCTGACACCTGGGCTGTAAGCAGAGCGGTGGTCTGGCCCCCAAGACGCAACAGCAGATGACAGACAGTGACGGTGCAGAGGCCCTGAGACTGCGGCCGCCATCTTGAGCCCTCTGTGCCAGAACTCCCCCAGACGTGCGGAGGCTGAGGAGAGGAGCCGCAGGACACTGGTTCGCCATCCGGGGGGTGAACACCCGTCGCAGACGTCTTGTTGCTGGTGACGAGAGGGGTGTCCCCCTATCACGGCGCAGTGGATGATCGGCCGGGGCTACCTTAGAACCTCGGACAGGAGCCGCCATCTTCTCCCGCCTGTCCTGAGGCTCACCCTGACATCTGGCTGCAGACTGGGCTCGGGAGGACCGTGACCCTTCGAAGGCGGCGTACCTGGGGCCGTCTGAGGTGGCGGAGGCTCCGGTGCTGCGGGGGGTCCCCTGCTGGGGCGTCCAGGCGGATTTACTAGCGCTGCCCCAGGTGACGGCCCAACATGGCATCTGGGGCCTATAACTGGCGGAGACTCGGCCTGTGGCATTCTCCCGAAGGCCTTGAGCGGTGTGGATGCCCAGTTGGCCCCCCCTCCCTCCACAGGTAGTAGCTGCGGCGGAGCGGTGCTGCAGGGGCCCACCCAGGCGGTGTCTCGCAGGTGGGGACCGGCAGGCTAAGAGGCCCTCGTTCCTGGGACGTGAAGCTGATGGAGGACTGGTGAAGTAGACGGAGGAACTGCAGGGTCCCGACGGCGAGAAGCTGCTGAACGGTGAGTGGAGTCACGGTTGTGGGGCGGACTTGGCCTGGAGAGGCGGCGGGGGCTGGCGGAGGCCGCAGTGGCTTCCAGGGGTAAGTGCTGATTTCGAGCGTGCATTCCCCCCCCCGCCATTTTGACTTCCTTCAGCACTGGGCGCAGCGGGATCGGATTGGGGGCCCCCCCTGGTGCACTGTGAGCTAGGGGTTTGGTGAGGGCCTCCGACGTGGGGTGCCCGGCCTCGCTACTCTGAGTCAGTGAAGCACGACATATTCCTTTGGGCCGCCATTTTGCGCTGATTGTGGGTGCTAGGCGGGCTGGCTGCGATTGGTGCCCCGTCCTGAGGCCTTGCTTGCTCCCCCTTTTGGCTGCCCGGGGGTTGCTGGAGCCCCTTTGTGCCTCACCTGGGCGACAACCTGGAGATTCTTGTTCCCCCCTCTGATACAGCTCCTGGGGGACGGACAGACTTGGCTTGTGAACTTTGCCTCTGGTGGGGGCATTTGCTGTTGACGGGGAGTGTGGTAAGGCGAAGATCTCGCCCGCCTTCCAGGTTTCTCCAGTGTTCAGGGTACTTGTCCTTGGTTAGGATACTGTAAAAACAACAATGCTAATGCACAGTGATATGCTCTTCAGTTAGCTTAGGCCACTCCATTGTGTACCGCATAGATATCTCTAGGTCCCCCGAATACTGGCTGCCCCTGACCTAAACACCTAGAGTCCCTGAATATAGTGGGCCTTGTGATGGAAAGTGTTGTGTTCATTGAGGGGTTGGGGGGACTGAGTGGAGCAGTGGTGGTCCTGCGGCTTATCTTACAGACTGGACTGTATGTGGTGGTTGGACCTCCTGAACCCTGGGCCCACTTGCAATAGGGAGTTATAGGGCTCATCTGTGACCAGCCTGGCGGCTCTGCTCCCCCCTGGAAGATCACTTGCAGTACACATTCATCACGCCTGTTTCAACCTCACTGGGGGGAGGGGGCCATACCAGAGCCTGTTGGAATTTGAGCGCCAACTCCCTGTGCCTCACATTGTGCCCGACTCTCTGCACCACACCTGGAGCTCGGCGAAGCGGTACGGGCCCCGTGACTTACTGAGTGCTATGGGGGCTATCTAGACGCTTTTTGTTGGTTCTTCACCCGCTCCGGGGCTTGCGATGACACGCTCTAGGGGGGGCAGGGTGGAACCGGCTACAACCGCCAGAGATAACCCGGTGGTGGCTATGTGGGGCAAGGCGGGTCCCTCGGCGGCCTCCGGGGGCTCTTACCAGACAGCGAATGACACAGTGCCGGTCATGCAGGCGTTCATGGCAGAACTCAAAATGGAAATCGGTTCCCTCAGGTCTGAGGTGCACACTTGTGTGACGGAGCTACGGAAAGAAGTCACGGACCTGGGAGACCGAGTTGACGGGCTGGAAAAAACAATGGATACCCGTACGGAAGACCAGGAGCAGTTGTGGCGGCGTCTGGCGGCTCTGGAGGAACAAAATATAGAGCCCCAAGTCAAGCAGGAGGATCTGGAGAATAGGAGCCGTTGGAACAACCTCCGCATCTGGGGCGTTCCGCTCGGAGAAGAGGGGAAGGACATCCTTGACTATGTGGCGCAGCTCCTCCATGAGGTGTGGGGGGATAAGAATGCCTCTCCACCGACCCTGGATAGAGCGCACAGAGTTTTCGGTCCCCCGGGACGCCCGGGCCTCCTGCGGACATCCTGACGCGGGTCCACTTCTTTACGGAGAAGGAAGCTATTTGGAGAGCGGCGCGTGATAAACCAGACCTTCGGTATCAGGGGCACAAGATTCAGATCTTCCAAGATCTAGCACCCAACACTCTGAAGCGGAGGAGGGCCTTCAAGCTGGTGACGGAAAAACTCCGCACTATGAACATCCCGTACCAATGGGGCCATCCGTTCGCCCTCATTTTTCAATGGGAGGGCAGGTGTAGAGTGCTCAGGTCCTACACGGAGGCGGCACGACTCCTCCGGATCACGACGACGCCGCCAGAGAGCCCCGCGCGCCCTCAACGCCAGGAGCGTCTCCCTGCCAAGCCAGACTGGACCACTGTACAACGCCACCACCGCGTGTCCCCTCAAGCAGAACGGTCGCCTTCTCAGGCCAAGCAGGACATTATCGCTCACATTAAGTCCCTGGAAGGAGAGCGGGAGGTCCCCGTCATGCAGCCCTTGCTGCCCTGACTAGGGTGAGAGGCCCCAAGCTGCATAGCTGTCTACCTATCTCTCCTGTGGTTCCCCCTTGCTCCAGGTGAGGGACTTTCCCCGACATCTCTTACTTCACACCCCGGTTCCTGGATGGGAAGATGGGGGCGGTGGGGGCTCCCTGAGGTGGGAATTGAAGGGCCACTGACATTTCTGCCCCGGACTGTCCCTAAGGGAGTGACATCCCTGAGGGTATCCAAACCCTTGGGTGTAGGATGCCCTGTATGTGGGCAAGGGATATGTGGCCCTGTTGGCCGTTAAGGTTCTACCATGTTTTGTGGCTCACTTGGCCGCTTTTAGTTCTCTTGTTTTTCTTTTCCTCTTTGTGTTGAACTGGCTCTCCTCCTCCTATGGTCTCTCTCTCCTTCCCGCTCCCTCTCTTCTCTCGTGCCTTGCTTTCCTTCGCTTCTACTCTTTCTCTCTCGCCCTTCTTTCTTGTGCGCTGGGATGGGGGGGACATGGCATCACTCTGTGGGGAGGGGCGGGACGGGAGGTACTCACCGCGGGGCTGCGCTGCGCAGGGACAGAGGAGTAGAGGCGGGGGTTGGCACTGATTGGCTCCTACTATGACTACTAACATACCCAGACCCCTGAAGGTCTTAACGCTAAACGTCAAGGGCTTAAACTCTCCTAGCAAACGGCACCAGACATGGCGTTATCTCCTACAGCAAGATCCTGACATCATATTTTTACAGGAAGCACACCTCCTGCAGGCCGATACTGGACGCATGGCTCATGCCAGATACCCTCTCCAGTTTTGGGCGGCAGCAGACACCAAGACGGCAGGCGTAGCCATACTGTGCAGGTCCGGCATCGGGTGGGGGGAGACTAGGACCTTCAAGAGTGGAGATGGGCGCTTTCTCAGGGTAACCGTGGTGATTGGGCAGCGCACCCTCACTCTTTGCAATATGTATGCACCCAATCGGATGCAAGATCGGTATCTACAGTCGCTCCTAAAGGACCACGTGCCGCGGGGCGACCCCTTCCTGATCCTTGGGGGTGACTTTAATCTAGTCTGGGACCCGAAGGTGGACCGCAGTGACACCATGTTTACTGGTGCTGGGCCAATGTCATCCGCTTTGCGCACCCAAATGGCAGAGCTGGGACTGTTCGATGCGTGGCGCTCTCATTCCCCGGACTTAAGAGACTACTCTTTCTATTCCCAAGCCCACCGTTCGAACTCCCGCATCGACTACCTCTTTGTCGCCCATGCCCTGCTGTGCGACCTGTTGGGGGCCTCCATGTCCGATAATTCAATCTCGGACCATGCCCATGTTGACTTGACTCTCCAGGACCCGCGCGCTCCCGTTGTTCGTGAGTCAGTATGGCGCTTGCCTCCAAGCCTCCCCTGGGACCCGGAAGCTTTTGACAGTACACGAGCTACAATTGATTCCTATTTCCTCACCAATGATCTCCCAGAGACTCCCTTCCCGGAGGTGTGGGACGCCTTCAAGGCAGCCGTGAGAGGTCATATAACCACTCTTTCCATAGCCAGGGCGCGTGCGGCTCAGGCCTTGGAGGATAGGCTGGCAAAGGATATCAAACTGGAGGAGCAAAGGGATCAGGGTGGATCCTCACTGGCGTCTAGGAGGCGCCTTGCCAATCTTCGAGGACAGTTGAGACTCTTGCGCACTAACAAGGCTGAACACTCCCTGCTAGCCCTCAAGCAGAAGTACTACGAAGGAGGAGATAAGGTGGGCAGGTTGCTTGCGGGACGTTTACGAGCACGCGCGGCAAAGGCTCATATAACGACAGTCCAGCGTCCCGACTGGGCAAAGGTCACTTTGGAGAGGGATAAGTGTGAGGCGTTCCAGTCCTACTATTTGACGCTTTATCAGAGAGAGCCGCCGGACCCGGGGACTGTGGCGGAGGTCCTAAATAATTACACGGGGCGACCCTTCATCCGCTTCATGCTGCAACTCTGGAGGACCCTTTCGCCCAAGAGGAGGTGCTGGCAGCCCTGAGGGACCTCCCCCTGGGGAAAACTCTGGGACCGGACGGTCTACCCTTGTCTTTTTACCGTATGTTTCAGTCCCAGCTTTGGTCGCATCTCCTGAGACTATATAATTCCTTTACGGCCACTGAGGGGCCATCTCGAGACATGGGAATGGCGGAGATAGCGTTGATTTTGAAGCCAGGAAATGACCCCACACAGTGTGCGTCGTACCGCCCCATCGCTCTGTTAAATACTGACCTCAAAATCTATACTAAACTCCTGACAAAGCGCCTTGATCCTTATATGCCAGATCTGGTGGACCCGGACCAGGTTGGTTTTATGCGCAACCGGCAAGGGGCTGACAATGTACGCAAGATAGCGCATTTGGTGGGCAAGGCGTGCCACTGGAAGACTCCTGCGTGCCTTCTCTCATTGGATGCGGAGAAGGCATTCGACCGTGTGGACTGGACCTTTCTTCGGGCGGTCTTAACTAAAATTGGCTTGGGGCAAAACATGATCGCTCGGATCATGGCGCCATATCTTACCCCGCAAGCTCGGATACGAGTAAATGGCCGGCTTACAGAACCGTTCACTATCCACAGGGGGACCAGACAGGGGTGCCCCCTTTCGCCTCTGCTGTTCGCCCTCGTGGTGGAACCGCTGGCGGAAATGATCCGCCAAGCCCCTGATATCCATGGAATCCAGCTGGGCGGTCGTACCAATAAGGTGGCGTTGTTTGCGAACGATCTCATTCTCTCCCTCACGCACCCCCGGGACTCCTTACCAGCCCTGCATGCTATCTTATGCCTCTTTGAAGGCGCTACTGACCTCAAGATTAACCACAGCAAATCTTGGGCTCTTAACCTAACTATCCCGCAAGAAGAGATCCCTGCCCTGGAACGCTTGGTCCCATTCCAATGGACTGCCAGCTCCATTCGCTATCTTGGCCTCCGGGTGACTCCTTCTCTTGACACATGGATGCAGGCCAACTGGCGGGACTGTCAGAGGTCAGTGCTTGAGGATCTGAGACGGTGGCGACCCCTGCTGCTGTCATGGCTAGGCCGACTTAACGCTATTAAAATGTCGGTCCTCCCAAAAGTTCTATACCTCTTTCAATGCCTCCCCACTCCTGTGCCGCTGCACAGTATTCGCGGTCTCCAACGCGATCTCACAAATTTTATATGGGGCGGCAAGAAACCTTGTTTCTCGCAAAAGCTTCTGATGGCCCCTAGGGATAGGGGAGGCCTGGCGTGCCCCAACCTTGTGGAGTACTACTAGGCAGCGCACCTCCAATGCGTACTGGAGTGGGGGGTCCCAGAGAGCAAAAAGGGTTGGCTGCACATGGATCGAGCGGTGACGGGGCGAACTATTTGGGACCTCGTATGGCACCATCGGGCAGCGCGCTCTAAGAGCGCCTATATCGCGGTGCCTATAAAAACAGTCCTGGACATCTGGGATAAAATTGCCATACGCAAAGGACTCACGACCTTCCCTTCGCCGCACACCCCGATCGAGGGAAACCCGTCCTTTCCACTGGCTCATCGCACTCGGGCCTTCTCCAGGTGGTCGGAAGGAGACTGCCGGGTTATAACAGATCTGTTTGAGGGGGGCTCATTTAAATCCTTCGCTCAGTGCAGGGAGGAATTCAGGGTTCCACCGACTGCATGACTGCAGTACGCTCAGCTGAAACATTGGGCGACAGCAGCGGACATGCAGCAGGCGGCGGTTAGGGATTTTACTCCCTTTGAACGCTTAGCCCGCCACCCGATTGAGTCTAAAGGACTTACATCTCGCATTTATCAGATCTTGCAGCACCCACGACAGCCACCTGCTCACCCCTATCAATGTCACTGGCAGGAACTGCAGGGCGAGGAAGTCTCCCCTACCCAGTGGAGTCGATTATGGCTTGACATCCCCAAAGTGTACCGTAGCATTCCGCAACGGGAAAATGCTTACAAGCTTATGACCCAGTGGTACTACACGCCCCAACGGTTCCATCGGATGTTCCCTTCTTCTTCTCCTGTGTGCTGGAGATGCTGCTCTGCAATGGGGGATTTTATGCACATATGGTGGGCCTGCCCATTGCTAGCGGTATTCTGGAAGGAGGTCCTTAGCCACATCAGGAGAGTGCTGGGGTTTCCCCTGCCTGACAGCCCTTGCACAGTCTTGCTGGATATCAAACCTGCTGGCCTGAAGGCGCTCACCAGGAGTGATTGGACGCTGGCACTTCAAATGCTGGGTGCAGCCAGGCAGCTAATTGCCCTGTACTGGAAAAAGCCTGTGACGCCTCCAATCACTGCATGGTTTGTGCGTTTATGGCATGTTGTCAACATGGAGCTCTTCACAGCGCGGCTGCAGGTGAGCGATACACGTTACAAGGCAGTTTGGCAGCCCCTAATTACATACCTATGCAAAGTAGAACATGCGCGACACATGCCCACCAAACTGAGAACACTGCGCCTGTTTGTTGACGCTATCGCTCCCACAGACCCAAAGAGGTTGCTGCTCTAGCCGCCCGCCTGTGCTGCGTCCCAACATAGCCATCTAGGGTGGAGCCCAATGCTTTCCCCTTTCATCCCCAGCACACACTGTACTTACTCTGACCCTCCCTGCACTGTCTTGCACTTTTCCTGTCATTCTCTTACTTTCGCCTATTCTTTCCTCTTCGTTTCCTCCGCTCTCCTGCAGAATTCTAGCCCCTGTTGGGCTGAAAAGTTGGTTGTGACTGTGTCCTCAGAGCGCTTTCAGAATAGCCACTAAGGTTTTTGCTGCATTGGGTGATTAGGATGTGTTCCCATGTACAGTACAATACGCGGCCGGCCCCCTGTGGGTTGTAGGCATATCGCTGTGTAATGCTCTGCTTTATATATGGAACACTGATGTATTATTTGCAACGCCTGAACACGTGGCCGGCCCTGGAAAGGGTTGTAGGCTAAACGCTGTGTATTCTTGATCCCGTCTTGTGCGACATCCCTTACCCTTCAAAATAAAACAGATTTGATACAAAAAGTGCAGGTGCATTTAGCGACACACATTTAAAGTCAATTGTTTTGATAAGCCCAACATTTTCTGTGCCAGAGGGTTAGATAATTTTTACTCTAAAATATCATGACCCTCTTGGTGCTTTCATTGGGGTTTTAAGGTCATCTAATATGGATGGGTTTGTCATTTGACACTGTCTATTTCACCGTCCATACTGATGAAGGTTAGAAGAAATGTTTGTTTCTTGTACTTAAACAGGCCCTGTGTCCCATTAGCAGCATTTTTTTACTGCTACAAAAAAGCATGCTTAAGAATGACGCATGCACACTGGTATAAAAGCAGAACATATCCAAATTACTTTGGCATGGTTAACTACACAATGGATTTTCTACTATTGCAGCTTTGGGCACCAAGGAGGCGTGCACCACCACTGCCATCACCACCACCACAGAGGCAGCGCAAAAGAAGGGAGAAGACATAACACCAGAGGATTGCCCTCATTGATCTCAGGGAGAAGGAGGTCATTGCCTATTACAGACTCCGGAGGGAGTCCATTGTCCGCCTCCTGCACCAGTTTGCACAAAGGCTGCAGACGACCTTGCAGTGCTGCACCAACATACCTCCGCAGGCCAAGCTACTGGCTGACTTGCACATGCTGGGATTTGGAATTTACAATCAACCACAACCAGAGTGGCAGGAGTATCCCAGGCACTCTTCTCAAGGTTCCTCCCCTCTGTCCTGGATGCCGTCATAAGCCTCTCACCCCAGTATCTCTACTTCCCCAACACGGTGCAGTAGCAACAGAGGAACAAGCAAGACTTGTATGCCATTGCAGGATTTCCATATGTGTTGGAGGCAATGGACTGCACCCCTGCACAACTTGTGCCTCCAAAGGCACATCACACATCTACTGCAACAGAAAACACACCTATTGGATAATCATTCAGGCAATCGTGGACCATCTGGCCCATTTCATAAATGTGCGTGCAAAGTATCCTGTCAGTGCACATGAGAGTCATGACTCCTTCATCTTCCGGCATTCCACCATCAATGAGCGCTTCCAGAATGAGACCGGTGGGAATGGCCTACTGGTTGGTAAGTACTTCTCAAGCACATAACAGACTCCATAGCAGTCAATTATAAAGAAATATGCTGACATATTAGTCTTGGGTTAAATGAGACAGAGCATGTGGTGTGGGCCTATTTACTTGCGCCATACTGCATGGCATTTGTACAACATAATCCTACAAGTCATATATGTTGAGACCACCTATGCCAATGTGGGCCACATGTACAAGTGAAATGTGCTGATGGATTATCACTTTTCATGATGCTCTGGTAGAGCAGCTCCTCAATTCAAATCAATGTTGCAATGCAAAGTCTGTCTGCATGACACTGCATGGCCTCATAGGTATGCAGGGGAACATCCTTTACAACGCAACTTTTACCACGCAGTGCCTTTATGACGCAACTATTACAACACATGTTATTACAACGCATATCGCTGGGGGGCGCTCTAGGATAGGGAATAGATTTAATTTACTATCCAACACCTTCCCTACTACCCACGGGGACTTGAGTTGGAATAGTAAATTAAACTATTCACTATCCAGCACCCCTTAATGCTATGCGTTGTAACAGCATGCGTTGTAAAAACTGCGATGTAAAGGCATGTGTGGTAAAACCATGCGTTGTAATGTCATACATCCAGGTATGCAGCAAGGCAAGCTACAGAAAACTGCTGCATTCCTTTACCCTACATTGAGGATGTGTACCATGGGCCTTGCAGTTGCCTTTTCCATGCAACAAAAATGAAGATTTCATACAATTCTACACATCCTATGTTCAGGGACCCTGGGACTGTGTGCAAATAGTGTGCCTACCAAATGGAGGTGAAATGAGGATACATAATTACATGTCTCTGTCGCGTCCAATTACTATGGGTACTGCATACCACAGGACACATAGGTGGGAATTGTGTGTTTTGGTGCCGGAATATATCCCTCAAAGCATGACTTCATTTGAGGACACTAAGCTGACACATGTGCACCACGGTGCAAGTGGGGGTGTTGGCACTAGTCATTACCATATGGTGGTGCATATGCAGACAAGCCATGGATGTGCTGTATGTTAGTAAAAAGGCACATTCTACCCCTTCACTGGATGCAGGTGAGCACATCCATATTACATCCATCACTGCCCAGTGGCAACAACGGTAAATGAGGCAGTCTGTGTGCATTAAATAGTGTGAAAGACCCGCACAAATGCAACACATTGTAACATGATGCGCCCAAACACCCTGTTGAAGCAAGGCAATCTTTGTCTCTAGGATGTGTGTCCATATGTAAATCCCATGGTCATGAGGTATATCCAAGACCTGTGAAACTGAGAAATATTGTCATATATGAACATCACAAGATCATGTCTACCATGCTACATTGTATCATTCATCATATACACACTACACTTCGTAGGCACACACCGTTTTGTTGCTCACAAACCACTATGTCAATCATCCAAGCCCCCAGACTCTGCATCAAGGTACAACCTGATTCACAAACTACATCTCCCATGACAGCCAACAAGACAGTTATCATGAGGATAGTGTGCCTGTCCTGGAGTCATGCTGCACAGGTTCTGCCAGCACAGCCACAAAACCCTGGACACTGAATCATGTGGAAAACATAGCCTACACTGTCCACAAGCAGTGTGGCAATGTAGAGTAGTTAGTCCACCAGTTGCACTGTACAGCACACAATTAGCACATCTCTCTCTCTCTCCTTGTGTCTTGTCACCATAATGCACACTATGTACTGCCATGTGTACACTATCATGTCCCACATTGATATCCACTCACCATCTTTCCCTTGGCAGTACATATTGAATTATATTTACTTCAACTATCAACGCCAAATATGCATGACTGTAGTACGCCACATCACCTTCTCCAGTTACATGTTGTCAAATCAGACAGCTATCAGTTCAGGAATGGCAATAGTAGCCAATATTAGACACAAAAGATGAATGTTAGACATGTGCCTACTCAATAGCAAATTGACTCTTTCTCTCCTTGCTGGTGAGAAATCATCACCTGCATGACATTGACAGTCACCAGTATGACAAAATAGGAAGTGCATTACAGAGGACAGCACACCTGTATGTGAATCCCTACTTGCATGTATGTCACAAAATGTCACAGCATGTGTTTTACTGCATGTAAGATATATAAGTCAATCAGGAAACATAACAGAATGGACATGAATATTGAGCCGTCCCTTGTCATGACTCTTAACTAATTGTACACCTCCTGTCTTTGCAGTGGACCAAGGATACGCTCTGATGCCGTGGGTCATGACTCCCCTTAAAATAACACAAACAGAAGCCCAGTGGAGCTACAATCATGACCTATGCAGAACCAGGTCCATCATTGAGCAGACATTTGGAGTTTTAAAATCCCCCCATAGGAGCCTTGACATGTATGGGGGCTGATTGCTATACTCGGAACATATGGTGTGTAAAATAATGTTGGTATGCTGCATATTGCACAACATATGTGTAAGTACAAATGTGCCATGAGCTGATGACAATGAGGAGATGGATCTGCAGGCACTGCTGTGTGATTGCTGTCCTATTAAAGGTAGCTTTGCCTTTCAGCCTGTCTTTAAAATTAAAAACCCTATACGTCTCTACTATATAATAGAGCTAGGGGGTTCAAACTACCTGTAAGCCCCAAGTATATAATAGGGCATGGATGTTTAAAGGCCCAAAATATTTCCTTCACTTGCATGTGTACACCGCTGAGTGCCTGCTGTCATTATAAAGGCAGCCTTGCTTTGCAGGCTGTCTTTGAAAGTAAATTGCTTGCCAATTCGAATTTGCTGGTATAGGCACTTTAAAGGTGATAATCTGCCTCATTTGCACATAACAGGTACACCCAAGGTCTTCCCTAGGGGTCCTGGGGGGGGGGGGGCATGTAACTATAAGCAGGGACCTTATAAAAGATGCTTATATGCCCTACTCAGGGAAAAGCTGCCCATTTCATTTTTCCTTATTGTATGTACTTAGCTCCATAGACTAATATTGCAATATTTTATTTAAGTATAACTATTGCTAGGAAAGGAGTAAATGGCATTCAATGACTTAAAAGATTGGTATTGATGAATTCCACAGCTTCCTCCTGTTTAATTTATCATAACTAGTACAGAAAAGAAGTTATAAGACCTTCTTTTCTGTGAGCCAAAATCAAGCCTTCGAGCAGTCTTCCCTGATTGGCCAGAGCTAACAGGCTTCACCAGCATGCTTTGATTAGCAGAGGTTATCTGTTGGTGGGAGTTCTGCAACTGCAAAGACCAGGCCGGGAAGGGGGACATGTAATAAAAAGTTGGCTTCAAAGAGAGGAGGACAATAAAGGAATGCCAGGCCTATAAATCCCTACATTCTGTACCCCCAGCCCGATGGCAGGCTTAGGACAGAAATTTGTAAAGGTCAGGAGGAAGAGAGCTAATGGAAATGAACCACACTGTGGGTTGGTTTAGCAAGCTCCTACTTTTATCCATGTTGGATTTTGGAAGTGCAATGCATTGTGGGAGGAGACGATGTTACACTTTGGAGGACGTTTCCGAGCTTTTGGTTGGCACCCCGCATTTTATTGGACAGAGGTGCCCCCCTGCTTGTCACTGCAGAAAACTGAATAAATATGTGAGAGCTACATAGATCTGCTGCCTGAAACTACAAGTAGAAGGACTGCCCTGCTGGAATCTGGATTTGCACCCATAGGCTTGCACGCTGACTGACCGTGCCTTCTGCACTGTCTGGTACTACAGCCATGGGGACTGTTCCTTGCTTCAAGAAGGATCAGGGAATGGACTTCCTGCAAGCTACAGGTTAACAGAGCCCACCTGCATAATCTCCACAAAGATTCCCTGTCCTGTAGTGCGTCCAGTGGACTTTTAAGGATTTGGCAAGGTGCATTGCGGGAATTGTAGTCCAAACATGCCAGAGACCATCTAGGAGATTCCAGACCTTCGGATTGGTGTTTTGGACATTTAGCATATACAGGGATACCTTTAGAAAGCACATCCTGAAGTATGGAGACCTTTGGAGCACTTTTCTGAAAAGGTTCGAGGAGATGACCAACCTGACGTTGGGAGTCAAGCCGACTACCTTCAACAGCGACCCAGCCAGGATTTTAGGTTTGTCCCACTGTAGTCTCCGGAGCTCCAGACTTTCAGGATTTCAGCTGGCCCCCAGAAAGTCAATCAAAGAAACCCTCCCCAAATCCATTCTACTGTGAAGGGTCAATCATCTTCAGAAGAAAAAGCTGCAGAAAAGTTTCTAAGTGAGAAGGCAACATTTTGAATGAGGCATCCTGCATATTGTACCGGACCAGGGCGCCATTGTGGTCGACCTCAAACTTTGACTTTGTCTTAGTCTAGATGTCCCAAAGTGGTGCTCTAGGCATTTAAGCACTAGAAAGTGTTAGTTCATTTACTAATTCATATCTATGGTTCCCTACATTGCATTTTTGTTGTTCTGGTGTCTGTGCATGCAAATATAACCTTTGCTTATACAATAGTTTGGGATTTTCATTAGGTTGTATGTCTTACATTAGGTTGGATGTCTTACTTATTTGGTGCATTGGTATTTTTAACTGCTTTACACTCCTGCCTAAGTTAGGCCTTAGACTGCATTAGTGGCCTTTTTTCTACTGATATGTGCATACTTAATCCTACTGTTAGACCATTGCCATGGGTCTCCCTTCCACTTTTTGTGCCTCCTATGTTTCTGCTGGTCTAGATGCTTTGGGCACTTTGCCACTGCTATTCAGTGCCAAAGTGCAAGTGCTCCCTAGTGTAAAATGTTGTAATGGATTAGTGACTCCATGATTGGCTTATTTGATTTACTTGTCAGACCCTAATGCAGTGCACCATGTGTGCCCAGGGCCTGTAAATCAAATGCTACTGGTGGGCTTGCAGCACAGGTTGTGCCCCCACGCACAGGTTGCGCCATTGCAGAGCCTGTGTGCAGCCTGGGGCTGCAATGTCAACTTGGCAAGTGCACCCACTTGCCTGTCCCTTAAACTTCCCTTTTCTACATGTTAGTCACCCCTAAGGTAGGCCCAAGGTACCCCCATGGTCAGGGTGCATTGTATGTGAAAGGTAGGACATGCCCTGATATGTGTGGCATGCCCTGATAGTAAATTACAGCCAATTTCGTTCTTCACTATTGTAAGACTACCTATTCCCATAGGCCAGAATGGGCAGTTTGATTATAACATCGTATTATCCTAACTGGCCCAGGGAACTAGGTAGAAATTTGAGTTTAGCATGCCTGAAATCAAAATGTTAAAATACATCTTTGAGCAAAGGTGTTTTTTACATTCTGTGTTTGAAAATACCACTTTTAGAAAGTAGGTATTTTCTTGCCTAACTATCCAGCATGCCTCTGCAAAGTTTGTGTATTCCATGTCTGGCTTGTGAGTGACAGGGGGCTGGAGAGGGTCTTGGCTCCAGCAGTCTGATGGGTCAGGGCTGAGCTCAATAGGACCTGTATTGAATAGAGAGTGGGAGGTGCGGCGATTTCCTTTCACTGACCGGAGCCCTCATAGAATAGAGAGTAGGGGGTGGAGATTTCCTTTCAGCTACCTGGGCCTGGTCTGTTTACAAGAATGCTGTCCCCACCTCCTGCCAGAAAGCTGCACAGAACTGGTTTAGGCTGGGCACAGGCACCCTCTACCTTCAGAGGACAAAGGATTTACTGGTATAAATATTGGGGCCATGACCCCAGAACTTTAGATCACTCCTGGGAATCAAGATAAACCTTTGCCAAGGAGAAGAACCAAGGAAGATGAAGGAGGAGACTACTCCTATGCTGTTTTGCTATTTCTGGGGTTGGCCTGCAGTGGGTACTTTATTGCCAAGGAAAGGGGAAAAGGACTTTGTGAACTTTTCATAATCTTGAGGAAGAATCTCCAAGGGCTTGAAGTGTGCTTGCCTCCTACCTGAAGTCTCAGGGTTACAAGACTTCACCGCCAGCTCCCCTGCATTCCCTTGCTGGGAATTCTACCTGCAGAGAGGTGCCTACTATTGTTTGGGCACTCTGAGAAGACTGCGTATCGCTGGGAGCTGCCACAGCAGTTGCCTTTGCATCACCGAAGAAGCGTGCAGCTGCCGCAGCTGTTCGCCGTCGCATCACCATCAAATCGTGTTGCATCACCAGAGAAGCGTGCTGCTGCCGCAGAGGTCACTGTCACATCACCAGAGAAGCATGTTGTAGGGCCTCTCACAGTTCAGAAGTAACTGAGTTTGCCGCACGGCCGTCGGGCATGCACGCATCGCATTCAACGTTGTCGCATCCCATCGAAGACGCCATTTTGTCAGATCGCACTGGATCATCGCATCGAGGTGCCATCTTGTCGTATCGTCACCGGGCCGCCGTAAGAAATGACGCATCAACTCCCCACACAGTAAGGAAGTGAGCCTCAACCCCCCTGCACAGAAGTAAGGAACCGACGCATCCACTCTCCTGAGTGTAAGGAACGGCGCATCAACTTCCCTCCGACCCTTTTGTTTGTATTGCGTGACGCATCCAAGGTACTTTGCAAGTAAAGTGTTGCATTTACCATCTTCATTGAACTATGGTATTTTCTACTATTTTAAAGTCTATTTTTGATTACAGTATTGTGGATTTTTTTGGGTTGGTCTTGTGTTAAGTCTAGTAAAGATTACTTATTTTTCTAAAGTGGTGTGGTGTCCATTTGTAGTGTTTTCACTGTGTTACTGTATGTGTTCACAAATGCTTTACACACTGCCTCTGAGATAAGCCTGTCTGTTCATGCCAAGCTACCAAGGGGGCGAGCAGGGGTTATTTTTAGAAGTGTAGCTCCTTACCCTGACTAGAAGCAAGGGTCCCTATTTGGACAAAGGTATCTACCTCTGCCAACTAGAGACCCCCAATTCTAACACCTACTAATACCCACTTTCCAACATGAGATAAACTGTGTCATTGCAAAAATCTAGAAACTGGAATCAACACATTCATGCATTAAAAAAATGGTTTACCATGTAGCGCAGAATTAACAACTTAGTCTCTATTTTCTATTCCTATCCTATTTGTCTTCACTTCCCATCTGCAGATCTGATTCCTATGTCTTCACTTAATAGACATGCACCTAGTCATCCATCTCCTTAATATTATTGCCCACCTGTTTCTTAACCCATCATACAGCCTGCTATTTGCCATAGGCCCTGTTTGTCTCTTCTGTTTCCTCTACAACCTAGTATTCCCTCTCCCAGCACATGAACTGCTTGCCCTTGCACATTCCACTCTCATCTGCTTGCAATGCCCCTAATCCCTTTGATTGCATATTATTCCTACTTATTTATGATGCACCGCTCTGTCCCTCCTTGCAATGTGAGCAGTTTCCACTTCCACCATACAGTGCTTCCTCTGGACTTGCACTGCACCTACTAGACTGTGCTGCTCCCACATTCTCGAGTTGTACAGCAATATCAGGTTTAAAATATCAATAATGAGGCATACCTTGACCAGACTGAGAATCAAAACCAGCCCTGGCAAATTGCTCCACCGGCCGCCCCCCCTGGGGGTCAGAGGGGGGTGTTGCTGAGCTCTTTGCAGGCACCGGTCTCTGCCGGTTTTGTTACAGGGAGCCAATATTGCCGCTCCTGTAACAAAAACGGCCGCCCAGGGGCCCAAAACCGGCCCCCACCCTGGCGACCCACAGGGGGAATGCCCAGTGCCCGTTACACCCAGTCCTGCCCTGACTTTGACAATAATAGGGACTTCATAATATCATCACAGTGGGGTTCAGATTAAATCCACACCTAACTTAACCATCTTTTTTAGTCAATATTATGGACACAATATGTCTGCAAGTTGATATTTCAACTATGACATTGTGAGATACAACCCTTCTTCCTGCACTGTCCCTGCCTTGCAGGGACATTTCCCACAGCATGCTCTTCCCCTTGCATCCTGCACTGCCCTTTCCCTTGCATTCTGCTCTATTCACTCCTTTGCACCCTCTTTGTACTGCTTCTCACTTGCACCCTTTTTGCCCTCACCGCGTTTGCACTTCATATCTCCTCCTTCCTTCCAGTACTACTCTTTTTCTTGCACCCTGCACTTCTCCCTCTATCACCTATCTTCTTGTCCCCTTGTATCTCACTCTGCTGTGCCCTAAAATCCTGCACCTTTCCCCTTGCTTTTATCAAGGTACCCCCAAAATGCCTTGCTGACCCCCTTGTACCTTGCTCTGTCTCCACTGCCATCTTATTTTACCCCATCCCTTTATAGTGCCAGCCATTAAGTGAAATGAAAAGTTGTTCAAACTTCACTGAAATGCATTCATATTGTAAGTGACACAGGTTTTCCTGACACAAAGATTGGCTGGCAGTATTGTACGCTTCCACTCACACAGAACAGTCATATCATGTGAAGCAGCATAACAAGGGATCCTGTGTGTTGAATGAGCACCTATGACTACTACTCATGTGCAATCACAGGGGCATATTTATCATTGATTTTTCACCGCCCTTGTGCAAGGGTGATGCAACGACAAACATTATATTTATTAAGCCATTGCTAGGGCTCCTTGCATGGCCCTGCATGGCTTGATAAATCTAGAGTAACGCAATGGAGCACAAATCAGGGAGGCATTCCATGGGTGGAACATGAATGTTCCCATGCCTCCACCCATGGAGTTTGGTGCATTCCCAGATTTGCCATTAGTAGTAGCCCTGGGAATATGTTAAAATGCTACGCTTCCACAGGTGAGGCATAACAAGGATTATTATCTTTATTTCTTCTGGTTGTTTCCTCTTTCTATGTGTGCTGCATTTTGCAGCACACATAAAAAGAGAAAAATGCCTCACAGGATTATTTTTGCACAGAAAGGTGTCTATTCCTGCACAAAAACAATCCTGTTTTCAACACGGTGCAAGGGTGTCTGCGTTGGAGCTAGACAGTCAAGAGTGCGCCACCGCATGGAAAGGGCAGGAATGTGCTGTATGATGTTAAATACAGTGCTTTCGTGCCCTTTCTCTTTCATACAGCTCAGCATGGTGGCTTGCTGAGTTGCACCACGTGAAACGTTTATATATGTGCACCACAGTGTATTAGTTGGGTATATAAATGCCTTTACAGTTCGTAAAAGCCATAAATGATTGTTGTTTCTTCCACTGCCATTTTGTCAACCACTCTTGGTTTCCTAATGGAAAACATTCGACCTTTCTCAAAAAACAGTATATAAGTATGTTTGAAGAGTCTATCCACTCTCTGAATCTTCCATTTACGATTTTTGGGATTCACAAAACTTTCCAACAACATGTGCCATTCAGGTTTCAGGGCATACTCCTGGGAAAGTCAAGTGAATTTTTGTTGCGTTAGCATTCCCCCTATGTGGAATTATACAAAGAGCAATTCTGCATTATGGAAAGGCAGCTTCTCTGTCCAATTGCCTATCTTTTGTTTACGTTTTCCATAGAGAACATATTTTTCCTTATATTGAAAATCCTTCTAACCCTGAAAAGGACTTCATCCAGCCTTTGATTGGTACACATCTCTGACCATTTTCAGGGTGGCAAAGGATTGAAGAGGAGAATGCTCACAAATAATATGTTTGTGGCCATTCACAAATTCAAGGCAAGCCATGCCTTCAAATTTCACACCCTCTCCCTGGCAGAGGATCTAGTCCAACAAACAATTATTCTGACACTGGATGATGTTACAACGGAGTAAATGGATTTGTGTGACCACAGACCCAGACATTTGATCATTTAAAGTGATTCTATGTACAAATGCTTCTGTGACTGGACCATAGGCTATGTATGTTTGCCTTTCCCTTTATGGTTTTGTAATTAAAGGTCGCAGAATGCTACTATCAGTTGCACTACAGTTCCACTGTGTTTCTTTGGTAAAGATAATTTTACTCAACACATTTCATGTTGAGAAGATAGTATCTGACAGCTATTCAATGAATCCTCCAACTGTCAAATGATTTTTCTCCTTGGACATTTTAGAAGTTAATTATTTTTTACACCACTGATGACAGTTGTTTTTACTAAAATGAGGTATTTCCAGGAGCGCATGCAGGCAGTTTTATTTTTAGTCCTACCTGTAGTGTATATGTGTAAATTATGTGCTTTCATTTGCTTTTAAATGTTCCTCTTCTTTTTATTTTTCACTGAGTTTTATATGGCGCAAACTTGAGACAGTAGCGCTTTACATAGCACCAGTTGTGATACATGAGGACACGTTCATTTTTGTCAGGCCTGGGGAGATTAAGTGATTTGCCTAGATTTAAAGGATGTTGAGCGATCTGGTTTCCCAGATTCGAGGTCGACCTCCCTAGCCATTAGGCCAACTCTTCTCCCCAATAAAGAAACAAAGAGTAGAAAATAAGAGGCTCATTTGTAAATTGTCTGCAGCCTAATTAATTAGTGGTGGTGCTTCACCTTTCATAGCCATTAGACCTGGATCCATGCCATCCGCTTCTTAAGAAGCCAAGGTTTTTTTTTGTTTTTTTTAAACAATTCTTTATTAAAATTTTGTAGCACTTAGATTAACCCACCCTCCCCACCCCTGAGAGCCCCCCCCCCCCGATACAGACAACATTTTGTACTTGCAGATACATCATCTTGGTATTGTCCCAAATAAAATAGTTTTAAATAAGGCAGTACAAGAAACAGAAAAAAGAAAAAAAAAGGAAAAAGAACAAGAAAAGCAAAAGAAGGTCCAAGGACATCTCCATTTTAGTAATTACATATCATTACTAATCCGGTCTCCCTACCCATAATCTGACCGGGTCCCAAATTTCTAGTCTTTTTAGCTATTGCCAGGTTATATGTAGCTAGAAAGCGTGTCCGCCAGTGTTGGAATGTAGGTGGATATTGATCCAGCCAAGCGGATGTCAGGCAAATTCTCCATACAGCCATCGAGATAAATATAAGTCCCTGCAGGGCATTAGGTCTAGTATCCCTATCCACCCCTAGTATTATTTCTGCTGTGGTAATCTCTATACTAGTCTCTAAAATTCCGGATAGAAATATAGAGATTTCTCGTTTAATAGTGTCTAAGGTGTGGCATGTGGCCAGCATATGTGTCAGATCGGCTTCGGGCATCATACATCTAGGGCAAAAAGTACCTTTGCCCACACTCCATTTGGATATCCTTCTATGGGTGTGATAGAGTTGGAAAAAAGTTTTGTAGAATTGAGCTTGTTATTTGGTGGACATTAATATAGAGCTTGATAGTTCCAATGCTTTATGAGTTAGAAGCTCTGAGATACCTAATTTATTCTGCCAATTGCATGCATGTTTATCTAGATCATCTGGTAGTGCTGCAGTTAACTCTTTATAGATCTCTCCAATTTTAACCCTATCCGTTTTAACCACGGTTTCAATTGCTAAAGTTTTCTTAAAGGACCCACTGCCACTCCCCTACTTTAAGATGGTGGAGGAGGTGGAGGAGGCAAGATGGCGTTGGTGTGATCGGGAGGAATAGGCTGAGCTCCGCACGGCTCCTGGCCCCTGTGCTATATCTACAGAACGCCTCACCTCAACCAAGCAATAGAAGACCGAATTGGTTGAATTACCGGTGGTTCTACTGCAATGCTATTTCAGACCTCTTTTCTCCGAGCATGGCGAAGCATTGAATATGATAAAACCAACTACTGGACGGAACCGATGGCGATAAAGATAACTGTGAAATTGGAGTGAAACGTGACAGCAGCCCCAGAAAAGACTAATTTCGAGCCTAAGCAGACAGACTGGCAAAGCAAACAAAGCCTGAGCAAGTCTGAGCAAGTAAGCAAACAAACAGCAAAAACAGCAAAAACAAAAGTCAATTCAGGCAAGGCAAATCTAACTATATAGCGCTTCACTAGCCATTTAGCGCCAACGGCAACGGCAAAGGTGGCAAAGAAGAGAAGGAAGGAAAGAAAATAAGAAAACAGGAAATCCGCACTCGCACCCGTACCTGAGCCCGTTGCGGTGCCGTACCTGTGTTGGTACCGGTGCGTGATTCGTGTGTTCCGATCCACCTATACCACGCCTGGCATGGATGCCTGGCGCTTTCTCAGTTAGACTCAGTTAGACTCGCGGCTCAAACCAGGATTGCTGTTTCTCCCAGTGTATTGCTACAGTGCTCCTCCGCTGCGGAACCGCTGCGGCACGGCTTTGGATTCGTTTTGATTCTGTGCGGGCGGCGTCCGTGTGAGAGAACTGAATCCGATACAGCCAGGACGCCTCCTGTATCATGACGGCTTGAGCGCTACCCGAAGTCTCGGTCCCGGGTCTCGGGCCCGGAAAGAAGGAGCTACGATTTGCGCTCTGCAAGGTCCTCTTGGGAAGTGAAGGCAAATCGGGTAAATCTCTCAATCTGCCTAATCGGCTCTCTGAAGTCTCTGAAGTTCGCTGCTCTTGGCCATCCGTGTTCAAGGAGACAAGGAGACGCGGATTCCAGCAACACTTCTGCTCGACTCGGCCCAGAAGGTCCTTAAAAAAAACGAGATTAGAGTCCAGTGTGCCAGAACAGGGTATACTCTAGGCTGCATTTCTAGCATTTCTAGCTATCTGGGCTATCTAGGCTCAACGGTGGTAGCGCTTTTAAGACTGTTGAGGCTCGTGTCCCGGTTGACCTGTGAGAGCACTTTGAGACCTCTGAGGCAGCCCTGGTGTCGGTATAGGCACCAGTTAAGGCCTAGAAAGTACCTGCTGAAGTACTTGCAGACAGTAGGAGCTGTCGTAAAAGCTGTTTCTTCTTTCTCCTCCTTCTGCCGTTTTAAGGTTGGCCCGGAGAGACGGCATTACAGGCAGAGACGGGGGCTGGGGCGCAACGAGGTGGCCAACATGGCCGGTGTGGCTGGTGTGGAGGGGTCCAATTACGGATCCGTATTGAGTAAGCAGAGCATACACCACATCCAGAACGAGATAGACATGATTAGCTCTCAAGGGGCTGTAAACGCACTGGATGATCCTGCTACACGAGGCCTGGCAAACCCTACAAGGCGGGTTGAGACAAGGGGTGCTAAAAGCAAAGAAGAAAAATGCAAAAACTCAGAGAAGGACAAGGAGAAAGAGAGACAGAAAGATAAAGAAAAAGAAAAGCTAAAGGAAAAAAGGAAAGACAAGGATCATGATATTGAAACAGGTCCCGATAGTCAACAGACGCTGGCCAAAATGGAATTACTGGCAAAAAAAGCAAAGCACCTACAGGCTATTAAAAATCTAAAGTCAGCTGGTAAGACCAGCATTCTATCAAATGATGCTCAACCCCGGATTTCAACTATCTTTAACCCAGTCACCAAAGAGTCAGTTGATCAGAGGATGCCAGTAGAAATAGACAATAATCTAAGCAACCTATCAAAACTGCAGAGCAATCCGAGCAAGCATCAGGTATACATCGGTGGGAAAATCAAGACTGGATCTGTGAGCAGTTTGAGTAGCACTACGACTGTTGGGCCTACAGAAATCACAGAAATCACAGGAGACCGAACAGTTCTACAACGTGTACTGATAGCCGATCAAGGTACCCCATCGACCTTACTACCTTTAAGCTTGTTTAGCCCAGTGCTTGAAAACACAGATCAAGCACGATACCCTGATCTAAATCCAAACAGGACCGCTCGGCTATCACACAGGCCTGGAGTAGAATCTGAGTCAGAGGCTGAGTCTGAGTCTGAAATCTATGAAACTGGGATGTCCACCTCGAGTGAACCACAGAGACTGCGACACGAACAGATAAACACTGACTCTTCTGAATCATTGGGTTCTAATTCTAATTCTAGAAAAATTAACAATTCTCCTAAAGACAACAGTGTAAAGAAAAAACAAGATAAAAAAGAAGACAAAGGAGACAAAACAAACTAATCGATGAAGATACCACAAACCAAGGAAGTAATGCAGATCGGATCGATCGGACTGAGCATAGACATAGGAATGTATCTCCTCATGCCACCACCATGTCTGACTCAAAGACTGAGCACAAACAAGTGGGCGAAGGAGGAGGGCAAGCTGAACCATCCCTGGGGGACGTATTTAACTCAATTAGGAAGTTTCAGGAAGATGTAAAAAGAGATAATAGGAAAGTCCAAGGGGCAATCAACAAAGTAGGCCAAATGTGTTTGGAAATCTCTGACAGAATGGCCTCGGTCGAGCTACGAACCGAGAATTTGGAAAACGCTGTCTCTACTCTCCAGAAACAAGGAAAAGAACAAGATGGGATTATTCGAGACCTAATGATGAGAGTAGAGGATCAGGAAAACAGGGCTCGGTGTAATAATTTACACATACTGGGGATTCCTGAGGGAGTGGAGGGGAACGACTCAAGGAACTATATGATATCCCTGTTCATTCCCCGAATTAGCCACTTGGGATTGGGATAAAGAGGTCCAGAGGGCCCATCGCTTTCCCTTTATCCTTAATAAACGATGGCATGGATCGGAGAAATACCCCAGAGCAATGTTGGTTAACTTTGGTAACTTTCTCTTACAGGATGCAACCCGCAAAAGACAATACAAAGGGTATGCGTTTTTTAGAAGACCCGACTTTGCCCATGCGACTGCCGAAAGAAGATGGAGGTTGCGGCAACTCTTTACCCCGTTTGAACAAATAGGAGCCACGTTTTTTTTACAGAATCCGGCCAGATTAAAGATTATCTTCAATGGCATCACCAGAAGTTTCAGCAGTGAAATTCAGGCGCAGACATATCTTGAGGAGATTGCTGAACATAGTAATGACAAAGATAAACTCAAAAAAGGGAAAAAACAAAATAAATAGACTACAATTCTAACTTAAGTAAAACTGTCATTGGTGCAGCGATGAGACAGAGACATTTTGAGAATGGGAGAGAAGGGGGGGTAGCATTGAAATATTCAATGGTTAGGTGTAGGGAATATAGGGAAATTTATTTCCGAGAATCCTCTCCCGAAAGCTACAGGGGACAGGACGCGGAAATGCCAGCTGCCTGTTGATCACCGAGATGCCCGCAACCTGGGCCCACGGGAACCAGGTAGCCTCAGTAGATGGTGGAGGGTGTGGGGGGGAAGGGGGAGGTTGTCAGTAGGGAGGCTCTAGGGGGAGGGGGGATGGGGTGACGGTACAGGCAAAGGAATAGGGTAGAATATATGACTTGGCGTACAAGCAAGATAAGAAATGGGTACTTTTCCAAAAAAAAGAAAATTTGTACTTATGAATGGCTAAATTACGAATATTACCTATTAATATATGTGGGCTCAATGATGTCAAAAAGAGGCAAAGACTAGCAATAGGTCTGCAATCAATTGGTGCTGAAATTGTATGTCTTCAGGAGACCCACGTTGAGGGGTCTCAAAAACATCTCTTTAACAACCTGGGATATAGAGTCGTCGTTGCCACTACACAGGCAAATAAAACACGTGGGGTGGCTATCTTAGCACGGGTGGGGGATTTCGATTTACAAGATCAGCCCCAGACCCATGTGGCATTTGGGCTATAACCGAGTGCCAATATGCTATGGGGAAAAAATTCACGATCAGCTCAATATACGGGTGTGTCACCGATGATCCCGAACTGTTGCTGTTTCTATCTAACGAATTAGCACATTGGCCAGTTCCCATGATAATGTATGGTGATCTCAATATCAATCTTCCACCAATATGGCTTTCGGGACATACCTTTAATTATCAAGGTAGGAAACCAAAAACATATAAGGCCTTGGAAGCACTTTGTTGTACTCATGGGCTAGTAGATTGTTGGGAGATGAAACAACCATACAACCACGGTTACACCTTTCTCCCACCCCCATCAAAAACTTGCCAGATTGGATTATATATTTATGTCAAACACGATTCTCTCCAAATGCACTATAGATCGGCTCCCTAGGGTTTTTTCCGACCATAATCCTTTAATTATGAGCTTCGATACTGAGACAATTCAATCTGATCGCAGGAAATGGACTTTTGAAAGAGCATTATTAATTAACGAAAAATACTGTAAACATATGGAAAACTGAATCCTTGAGTTCTTATTGTTTAATATGGATAGTGCCCCGTTGGAGGTGGTCTGGGATTCACTAAAAGCAGGGATAAGGGGGGAAACTCTTAGATTTTCAATCCAAAATAACAAAGAGGCAAAAAAAATATGAAAAATTTACAGGACAATCTGTCCAGAAAGGAAGAAGACCTAGTCAGATCAGTACAAGGTGGAAACAATATAGATGGGGCTGTCAGGGAAGTAACAATAGCAAAAAATCTCATATCTGAAATATTCACTACCAAAGCAATTAGTAAGGCCACCGCGAACAAAGAGAAAATCTACGAATGGAGCGAACAGGTGGGCCATTAATTCGCAATTAGTACAAGACAACAAAACTCAAAAACTATGATTACAGCAATCAGAGACCCTATCCATGGCTTAACCTATGACCCTGAAGAGATTAGGGATGCCTTTAAGAAATATTACTCAGAGCTTTATACTGAGACAGGCAATAGCCAGGGTAAAATTGATGAATACCTAGACCTAGTCACAAGGCCCTGCTTCTCCCAAGCAGATCAAGAAATTCTCGTTGAAACTCCTGACTGGGTGGAAATACTACTTTCTATACGTAGCCTCCCCTCTGGTAAAGCAACGGGCTTAGATGGAATTCCTGTGGAATTTTATGCCAGATTTAGTAGTGTATTAAAAGACATCTTAACTAAGTTGTTTATTCATGTGTTTCAGAGTGGACGTCCTCTGGAATTTTGGGCAAGGGCCAAAATTATCGTTTTCCCTAAAAAAAAAACACAGAATTAGGTGCATACCGCCCAATCACCCTAATAACAACGATTCCAAAATATATTCAAAATGCTAGCAAGTAGATTGGCACCCATAATCCATAAAATTATATCCGTTAGGCAGCATGCATTTGTCCCAGGGAGATCTACCACTGATCATGTCCAGAGGGTGATCACTCTTTTTGACATGGCTGAAGTAGCAGGAGACCCTATGGGCCGAATACTGCTTGACGCAGAAAAAGCATTTGATAGGGTCTCCTGGCAGTATCTAAGGACTGCCATGTCAAAGAGTGGGATCGGGGACCAATTCATTAATGCCGTTCGGAAAATATATGTTACTCCTGAAGGAGTGGTAATGGTCAATGGGGACATCTCTGATACCATCAAAGTGACGAGAGGTACAAGGCAGGGATCTCCCTGTTCTCCCCTACTTTTCGCCATATACATCGATCCATTTTTTGTGAGGCTGGAAACGAACCAAGCTATACAACCTATGAAGACCTCTAATGGTGATACTAAGACCTTAGCTTTCGCAGATGACATTGCGTTTGTTACAGCCGACCCAACGGCAACAGTTAAGGTAATGGAGGAAGTAGCGAAAAGGTTTGGGGAGAGTTCCGGGTATAAATTGAACCAAACAAAAACCCATATTATAATTAATAACAAAATTAACTTTATGATGAAAGGGTTGTGGATAATGCATTATATCTTGGTGTAAATATCACCTCCAACTTAAATAACGTAGTGACCCTCAATCTAGACCCACTATTGAAACAAACAAAAAAAAAACTAACTAGGTTACACAATTTACACTTAACAATCATTGGAAGGTGCAACCTTATCAAAATGGTATTCTTCCCTAAATTTTTTTACTTTTTTCGTACAATTTGTCTAAATTTTGACCCATCACTATTCAAGGAAATAGACAACATCTTTTCTCGCTTTATTTGGGAATATGGAAGAACACGTAGAGCCCATAGATTCATTACCCATACAAGGGAAAGAGGCGGTCTAGCGCTGCCTAACTTTAAAATGTATTGGTGGGCTACAATTATTAAATACAGTCGTCTACTTTTAACCCCCAGGCGAGATTCTAATCCCGTCCAGTCAGTACCAACCACACAGGAACTTATCCTAGGTAATGAGGCAAGTAACCACCTATGGAATTTAACTTATGATTGTCATTTTAAAAAAGTGCGCTTTAAAACACTTAAAGGTATTTAAACCGTCTGGAACAAGGTTCGAACATTTTTGGGTATTGGTAAGTTTTCCTATTATACTACGCTAGAAAACAATACGAATCTCCCTGGAATCTTTATGGATTCCTGTATGAGGCGATGGGTCAGATTTGGAATCTCACAGTTTAGCTCGTTGTATGATTCTATGGGTTTTTGCTCATTTGAATCTTTAAAAACTAAAAATGGGTTAGATTCCTGCGATTTTTTTAAATACCTGCAAGTTAGGGATTTCATCAAGAAGCCAAGGTTTGACAGCCAGTCCAAAGATGGAGGATATTTCAGGCATTAAGAGTACGCTTTGGCAACATCCTTGATCATCTATGCCTAGCTGCTGACCATAACTTCACTAGTGACTTGGTTTGATTAAACAGGGCAACAGCAGACCGCAGACCACATTAGACTAAACTCTAGAATAAACAATTGTGGAATCAAATGTACTTTTTCAGCATGGTTCTCATTTTCCAAACCAAAATAGATCACAAAAAGTCTCTATAGAAAATTATATTTCACCTTCTGTTTCAAATAAAACTGGTGTTCCACTGAGTTCTTGCCATTCCCTGACATCTATATATGTATATATGTATATGGTATTTCTATAGGGCATATTTAGCCAAAAGTCAATTGATCGCTTTACATGGTCAAAGACAAGCATAAAGTCAATGAATAATATGAAAAGGAAGCTGGATTGTGGACAGTTAATTGATTGTGCATCTAATAAAAAAAATTAGATTATAAAGATTTGAGTCCTTAACACGTTCCTAAATTGTAGCAGCGTTGGGGTGGCCCTGATGGATATGGGGATGTTGTTGCAGATGCAGGGTGCATAGATGGAAAAGAACTGCTCTCTTGTTTTTTCTTTTTTCAACTTAGTCTCCAGTCTGATGGTGTACTGGTTGAGGGTGTGCTGAAAATCATCAGAGATGGTAATCTTGTCTGCAAGATAAGTGGGGTTCCTGGTCATAATGGCTTTGTAAATGATGCAGCTGGCTTTGAAGATGGTGCGAGCAAGGGTATCCAATGAAGTTCCATCAGGATGTGGGGTGATGTGATCTTATTTCTTCTGACACTGAATAAGATGTGCTGTGGCTTGTAGGAGGCCCCTAAGAGGTGCATGTATGGTGTCTGAGAGGCCATGGAATAGAGCAACCAGATGCAAGAGTATGAGGGTTTGAACAGTAATTCCGAAGTTGCTTTCTGGAAGAAAAGGTTTGACTTTCTTTAGAAGAGAGAGAGCTGGCACAAGGCCATCTCTGTTTTTCTCGCAATCTATTTTGCCAATCTACCTTCTTCCACTTGCTCAATTGATCAGCACTTTTGGCTGGAGTTTATACACTTAGGCTGATGACCCACAGCTATGTTATGTCTCGAAAGAACTAATGCTGTTACCATAAAATATTGCCTGTGTATAAAGTGCTGGATGTAAGGAAATTGGCTGAAAATCAACTTTGAAAAAACTGAAGTCATCGGTTTGTTCTTCTTTACTCCGGCCTGATATCTTAGGAGAATTTCCTCACTCCAGACCTAACGTTAAAAGTCTTGGTATTTAATTAGATGAGAAATTGACAATGAACAGACAGGTTTCTCTGGTCACGACTTCATGCACTCTGTAGCTGCGCAAACTCAGACCCATCATGCTCCTTCTCTCAGTAGAAAGCAGAAAAGTATCCATAGTGGCTTATCTGGTGCAACTATCTTTACCCTGGTATACTAAAGGATGAAAAGCCTCTCACAGCACATCTGAGCCAACTCTTTATTATTTGATTTCCGCAAAAGCTGATGATTTGGCTTTTTGAATAACCTCAAGGGAGGCCGCCACATGTCCTTCTACTCTGCGCCTGGATACCACATAACATAACATAACATTTATTTTTTTATTTTATTTTTTTATTTATTTTAGGAGTTTTATATAGAACTAGCTGGACCCGAAGGTATCAGAGCACTTTACAAGTAAATTATGAGCAAGTATGCAGTACAGATTAAGGTCAAACATGTGAATCAGGCCGAGAATAGGACGAACAAAAGCGCAGCTGCGCGGGCAGGCAAGGAGAATGAAGTTCACACAGGGCGCCCCCAAAGGTTGCTTTGTTCACACCCAAACGAGAGTCCAGAAAGATTTTCTTGATATGAGTCAGTGTCTTTGGTCAAAATATAAGGTTATAGAGAGTGTAGCTGAAGTGTATCCTTGGCTTCTATCAGTTGGTTCGCGAGCAGTCGAGGAAGAGGGTTTGAGCAGATTTTTGAATTTGTGAAATGAGGGTATTTTTGTGATGTGGGGGGATGGAGTTCCAGATTTTTGGGGCATTTTCGGCAAACGATTTTGTCACGTTTTTCTGCTTACAAGATTTCAGTGGGATGAGTAGCAGAGTGTTGGAGCTCCTGAGGCTTCTGGACTGGACGGCCTTTTTGAGTTTGGCAGCCAGGCATTCCGGTTTGCCTGTGTGCAGGGCTTTATGGGTGAGGCAGGCTGTTCTGAAGCTGGCTCTCAATTCAATTGGGAGCCATTTGAGTTCTTTGTAGCAGGGGAGATGTGATCAAATTTCGTAGTTCCAGTGACCATTCTGGCGCTGCATTTAACATTGTTTTCAGGGGGCGAGGTGAGAGTTTGATGTCCCAGTCAGGGCTGCAATCCCGTAATCAATTCTGGAGAGCACTAGTGCTTAGGTAGCTGGTTGAAGGCCTTTAAGTGGGAGGAAGGGTTTGATTTTGTACAGTAATTTCAGATTGAGGAAGGCACTTATTGCTGATTTTGAGATGTTTTTTCATGTTTAGTTTCGGGTCTAAGGTGATACCTAGAGATGTTACCGAATCCGCCAGGATGAGGTTGCCATTGATGGCATCGATAGCTTTGAGCCATTCCGCGATTTGTGGGTTTTCGTCTTTATTGGAGATGAGGAGTATTTCAGTTTTCTCTTGGTTGAGTTTCAGCTGATTGTTTGAGAGCCAGTCTTGTACCTCCCTTAGCGTGGCGCTGAGTCTCTGGATGTCAGCAATGGAGGAGGTTTCCAGGTAGAGTTGTGTGTCATCTGCATATAGATGAAAAGGAATGTTAGATTTCCTGAGTAGGGAGGTAAGGGATTCGATGTTGATGTTGAAAAGCTGAGGGGAGAGCACTGATCCTTGTGGAACAACCCTGTTAACAGGGTGGAGGTCGGACTTGAAGTTTTAAATTTGTATTCTTTGTGAGCAGTTGTGGAGAAACGAAGAGAACCAGTGGAGTACTGTTTTTTCTAGACCTGCCCTTTCTTGTAGAGTCTTGATGAGCAATTTGTGATCAGCTGTGTCGAATGCAGCCGATAGGTCTAGGAGGAGGAGAAGGCAGCATTGGTCAGAGTCCAGTGATTTCTGAAGATCGTCTATGACATTAAGGATTGCAGTTTCAGTGCTACAGCCCTTTCTTTTTTATTTATTTTTTATTTGAGCAAGTTCGATATAATAATATAGAAAAAATAGACAATATAATACTAAAGAAAAAAAACAGTTCATTACTTCAATCGTTTCCAAAAATTGAATGAAAAAAATCATAAAACATGATTCATTTTAAATTTTATCACGGTCATACCCAATTACTCTCAAGTAGAAGGAAAAAGAAAAAAAAGAAAAAAATTTAAAAAAAAAAAAAAAGGGGAAAAAGATACAGAGAGTACAAAAAGTATTGATAGATATTGATATATAATACATTTCTACAACATTTCATCTTTAAAGGCTATGAGTTTCTTTGGTTATCAAACCAGGTGGCAACAGGGGCCCATATCTGAGCCTCGAGGGCTCGTGATTTTTTCCCTCTAGTTTTATAAAGTGCAGTCTCCTGCTTGTAAATTCCTAGTAGTCTGCTTAGACATCCTTGGAAAGTAGGAGCGTCTGTATCTTTCCACCGCGCTGCCAAAATTATTCTAAATACAGCTGTCCCAACAAATACAGACATTGCTTCATTATTGCTGTACCCTAGAGAGTCATCATAACCCAGAACGAACAGTGTCGATGATGTTTTAAGTTCATGTCCTAAAATTTCGGCCCAATATTTGGACATCCCTTTTTTAATCGAATCTAGCTTAGGGCAATCAGCAAGCATGTGTATAAGATTAGCTGGGCCAAGAGAGCATCTCGGGCATTGATCGCTTACTCTTTTGCCCCAGGTAAATAGTTTTGCAGGGGTAAAGTAGAGGTCATAAATTGTTTTATAATTTTGTGCCTTTAAGTTAGAAGCTAGAAACAGTTTAGATGATAACATCAGAGACATATCTATATCGATGTTTGGGTTATTTAACTTGGTTGCCCAGCTTTTTTCAATTTGTTCTAGATCGTCAGGTTGGTTGTTTATAAACTATTCATAGATGTTACCTATCCTGGTTGTCCATTTGCCGATTAATTCTAAGATTGAAACAGCCTTCAGTTCTATTCTAGGTACCATCTGTCTAAGGGAAGTGTATTCTTGTATGAATTTCAAATAGTCAGTGCGGGGGATTTGGTATTTTCCGCATAATTCTTCAAAAGATGGTACAGAGCCCCGACCAAGGAAATCTCCTACTTTCACTATCCCTAGACACTCCCATCTCCTAGAGGTATTATCATTAAGTTGGGTCGGGATAATTGAGCTATGCCAAAGAGGAGTATATTTGGTGTATTTTGGTATTATCAAATATTTAGTGGTGTTCTTCCAGACTCTCCATGCATCCGTGATGATCTTAAATTTAATCTTTTTGAAGTAGGATGGTTCAACTTGTTTTAGCAGCAGACCTCTAGCTTTTTCTCCTAACAACAGCTCATATATTGATGGTATGGAGCATCTTGGGCCAGTATTCACTGGCAATTTAGTATCAAAGAGAGTGGTCATTTGTTGTAGGAGGGTTGCCCACAAATAGAATGTTAAGTTTGGTATCGCTAGCCCTCCTCTTTGATGGGGTAAAGTTAACTTGGGTAGAGCCCTCCTGATTTTACCATAATTCCAAATAAATCTTAACATGGAGGAGTCGAGGGTTTTAATTATGCCATCGTCGACCAAGAATGGAATTGCCCGAAATAAATATAACATTTTTGAAAACACACTCATTTTAAGGTAATTTCCCCTGCCAATTATTGATAAGTGAAGATTGTTAACTCTAAGAAGGTCTATTTTAACTTTCTTGATAAGCGGATCATAGTTAAGTTGATTAATTTCATTTACCTTAGGAGAGATGGTTACACCTAGATATACCGCATTGTTGACTCTATACGGGCTTACAAAAGGTGTGTTCTCGGTACATATGACCATCGTCTTATCTTTATTCAAGGAGTACCCTGAATATGAACCAAAAGACCGTGTGATTGATTCAATCTCATCAATTGCCTCTGTGGGGTTCGGTGTTAATACCGCCACGTCATCGGCGTATGCAAGTATTTTGGTACTATACGTGCCAACTTTAACCGGTTAGATTGCGGGGGAAGTAAGAAGTTTAAGGATGAGTGGGTTGATATAAAGAGCGAACAGGATTAGGGAGCACGGGCATTGTTGCCGCGTGCCCCTCTGGATGTTAATAGACTCTGACTCATTGCCCCTCACCATAATTTTGGCCTTGGGATCGACATAGAGTGCTTTGAAGATTTAATGAGGACCAGGCCAAGATAATTTAGTTCTAACACTTCCCATAGGAACTGCCAAGAGACCCGGTCAAAGGCCTTCTCCGCGTCCAGTAGGATCATCGACATCTGGCCCCCCTCTACTCCCGTGATGTCAAATAAGGAGATGGCTCTACGAGTATGGTCTGTCGTGCTCTTACCGGGGATGAAACCGTGCTGCCAGATTGAGACCAAATGTTCGACAATCCCACTGATCCGGTTGGCCAGAACCTTAGCATAGATCTTCGAGTCCGAGTTAATAAGTGAAATTGGACGATATGAAGAGGTTAACTCAGGTGGTTTACCTTTTTTAGGGAAGATGGCAATATTTGTATGTTTCCATGATTCGGGCGGGTTACCATGCCATTGCACGCCGAGAAATAGATGCAATAGATATGGTACAATCAGATTTCAAAGCAGCTTATAAAGATCTAGAGGGATTCTGTCTGGTCCTGCAGCTTTTCCGGAGGCTAGTTCTAATAATGCTAACTCCACCTCAGTAATTGAGATCTCTCTTTCAAGGTCATCCCTGGTTGTATCATCAATAGCCTTTACAGGGTATGTTTCAGCAAGCCAATTATTCAGTAAATCTTTGGTGTTAGGTATTAGCAGTTGGTCTTCATTTTGGTACAGCTTCTGGTAATATTCTTGAAATGCTGCTAAAATGCCTTCAGAGGAGGTATGTTTAAATCCTTCATAATCTATAGATTGTATAGTATTTTGTGATTGCTTCTGGCGAGTTTTAAGTGCCAGATGTTTCCCCACGTTTTCTCCGTTTTCATATATTTTATTCCGATTTGCCTGGAGAATTTCTGCTGCTTTTTGAGTTAGATCACTATTAATCTCAGCTTTTAAGACTATAATCTTACACAGGATATCTTCTGCTTGCTCCCCAAGATGAATCTGGGTAGCATGCAGCTGCTCTTGGTTTATTAGTTCTGTATTTAGCTGTTCAAGCAGCCTATCACGTTCTTTTTTACGTTTGGCCACAAAGGAGATAGTTTTCCCTCTTAAAGCGGCTTTATAACAATCCCAAACAGCCAGCCTAGGTGCACTGTATTGGTTATAATCGAAGAATTCTTTTGTCCATATTTTTATATACGCTATATATTCTTGATTAACAAGAAGCTTGCGGTCAAATGACCATTGAAAATATGGCCTCTTATAGCTTGCAACATCAAAAACAACAAAAAGAGCGTTATGATCTGATATCGTCTTAGGGGCTTTGGTTATCACAGCATTTAGGGCAATATCAGCAGTTGGCATTATGTAGTCAATACGTACGTATTTGTTGTGGGGGTAGGAAAAATACGTATATCCAGGGTCCTTATTATTTCTCAGGCTCCAAATATCATTTAGGTTGTGACTCGTCATAAATTGCCGTACTGCCCTAAATACTTTGGGCTTAATCCCAGTATATACCTGTTGTATTTGTCTGTTGTGTAAATGGCCCAGCGTTATATTAAAGTCGCCACAGATGACCAGAGGCCCTGTCCAGGATGCCAGCTCAAGTTCTAGGTCATAAAATAAGGCCGGGTCGTCCAAATTTGACCCATAAATCGAGCAAATAGTAATGTATATATTAAGCTGTATTATAACCCACCTGCCATGGGGATCTGCCAATTTCCGCGTAGGTTTGCCCAAAAAAGTCCTTGCTAGAATGACAACACCTCGAGTCTTAGATGTCTGTGTAGTTATATCTAGAATGTTAAAACCTGGTATTTTTAAGAGCTCTGTTTCACCTATCGGAATGTGGGTCTCCTGTAGGCAGAGAATGTCACATGAGCCTTGATGTATTAACTGACATAAATGTGCCCTCTTCCCCTTATCATTAAGACCCGCCACATTCCAGCAGCAGAGTTTTAATTTCCCCATGATTCGTTTTGGGTAGTCAGACCATACATTGTACTGAGCCAAGTTACTTGCTTTCCTGAATTTGAGTAAATGCTAACTTTTCCATATTGTCCTACCAGAAATTGAACCTCAGCTACTGCCTCAACTGTTAATTTCTTTATTATGTTAATTGTACATTTTGATTTGCTAATTTTATTCATTTTGTGCTTAACCCCACACCACCCACCCCCCCTAGATAGCCCTCCCCCTTACACCTCAAAAGCAGGCAATTAGACTCTGTGAGAGTCTGCAGTGATGGACTAGCACTGCCTGACCAATACACAATGACCGTGCATCCTTAAAAAAAAAAAAAGAATACGGAATAAAGTAATGAGGAGGATTAGAAGGATAGGATAGAAAAGGCCATGATAGGATAGTTAGTTAAACATCAAGATCATCCCACGTCTAAGTTCGTGATGATACAGTTACAGTTACTTTAGGCTCTCTAGGTATTCCGTCGCCTTGATCTCTGAAGTAAAATACCTCGTTTGCCCCCCAAATACAACTTTCAATTTGGCTGGATTGTTGAGATAAACCAACGCCTTCTTCTCTAAATAGGGCTTAATCAGCTGTCTAAGGCGCCATCTCCTTTCCACTGTTACGTGGCAGAAGTCAGGTCGCACGAAATAGGTAATCAAGTCTCTGCTGCGGAGTGAGTCAGGTCTCTCTCTCTACGAGATGGCTTGCCGAAGTAAGAAGTTTCCGAAATACACTAGGATTGCTCGTGGGTACCCCCCCCCCCCCCCGGTTTTACTGAGGTTTTTAATGTTAAAGGAACTCTGTGGGCCCGTTGTACTTCAAGGTTCCAGTCCCAACTGGTGAGCTCTGGCAGGGTATCGCGGAGAAGTTGTATAATGTATGAGCGGCAGTCCTCTCCTTCACTTTTTTCGGGGATACCAAGAACACGTAGGTTATTTCGGCGTAGCCGATTTTCGCAGTCCTCCAGTTTCCACCTCACATCCTGGAGCTCAGCTTCATGGGAGTCAACTTGCTCATGAACCGCAGCTGCTTCTGTTTCATTTGAGACTATGCGTACTTCCATCTCATTTATATGATCATTAAATGTGCCTACAGTTTTAGTCAGTTTACGGACAACTCCTTGGACTTTATGCAGAGCCGCCCGTGCTTCACGACCATCTTTAGAGGTCTCTTGGCGATGCGAGGCAATAGCCTGAAGTACAGTGTCCATAACTTGAGTCAGTGTGACCCCAGACTGTTCTGGTTCTGGTTGATCTAGTGATGCTGCTTGAAAAGGGGGGGACATTTGAGATGGATAGGGTGAATGCATTTGGCTTTGGTTCAGCCCCTGGAGCGTTGGAGTATAGTCCCACGCCAAATCATTTGCCCCGTGATGGCCCCTTTTTTTCTTTAATACTGTCTTTCGCCCAGACCGTGATCCCTTAGCACGCAGGTCTTGATCACTTTCCGTGCTAATAACAGATTCTGTATCATCATCGTCCAACTCTTCGAGCTCTTCCTCTGTATCCCCAGACCAGTTGGCATCTTCTGAGAACGAGTAAAAGTCAGTGGGGTCTGTGACATCCTTATCGGTCTCAACTGTTTCTGTGGTCTCTGTAACTTCAATTATACTGCCCAGTACCATGCTACTGAGAGTGCTCTTTTTATTATGCTCTATCTCTGCATTAGTTATTATTGCATCTGGGTGCTCCTGGCGCTCTGGATCTACTCCTGTGTAATTGGCTAGGGGAACACTCGGACCCAGTATATTAGTTAATGGAGACATGACTGGCATGACTGGCATTTCGGGCATCTCCGGGGTATTAGGAGCTAAAATTAAAGTCACACGCAAATCTGCGCTACAGCCTGCCCCTCCAGACATACCTTTATACCTTTTCCGATTGCGTCTCCGTGACATCATCCGCCGTTGTGGCTGTGGCTGTGATTGATCTCGTAGCCTTAGCCTCTTGACTGTTTAAAGATTCCGAGAGGTCAATTAAGCTAGGTGTGCTTCCAGATTCCACAGCAAGCACAGATACAGTATCTGGTGTGGCCCCCTCGGCTCGCTTCGGTAAAGGCGCTCCTATCTGAAGGGCCGGTATCAGTGTCTCTGCCGGACTTGGTGTCATGTCCGTTTGGTCTTCGTGTAGCGCTGCAGATGGGTCTTCGTGTAGCGCTGCAGTGGTCTTTGCGGTCGGGGCTCTACGTAGCATTTCAACTACGGAGGGTGCTGGCGTGTTGGGTTTCCTCGCTGACTTTGTAGTTGGTGTCAGCTCCTCCTGTCCCCCTACCGCATTGCTCCCCGTATTACCGCTACCGGCTGCTCCACGCTTGAGCATGATCTCCCGATCACGAAGAGCCTGTTTCGCGGCTCGAGTTTTTGCAGCGGCGGCGGCTACGTTCTTCGGAGCCATTGCTGTGGAGAGAGTGCCTTCACGCTGCTGATTGCTGTGAGCAGTTTCAGGTGAGCGGATGCCGTTCAGAAGCCGCAATACCGTTATGCCGATGAGGGAGGCAAAGAGTGAGAGCTGTGCTCTCAAAGCAGCTTTCCTTTTGGGGCTGGTTGCTTCCTCTACCGCTGCACCGCCGGCATACCTTTTCTTTCTCTTTCCCCAAAAACTACAAGTTAGCGTTTTTTATAGTTGGGGAGTATCAAGACGCTTTTTTAGTTATGCTGCATCACATTAGTACTGCTGCATGAGGTCGCGGAATCATTCCTGTCCTATCACCAGCATGGTCATCGGAGCTGGTCAGGGAGCTGCTAACAGCGACCTAGCATGTCGTCGCCATCTTGCCTCTCGCCGCATAATTGGAGGATGAGAAGGCAGCATTGGTCAGAGTCCAGTGATTTGTGAAGATCGTCTATGACATTAAGGATTGCAGTTTCAGTGCTGCAGCCCTTTCTGAAGCCAGATTGGTGGGGGTCTAGGAGATTGATGTTGTCCAGGTGTTGGGTTAGCTCAGGGAGTACACATCTTTCCGGGATTTTGGACAGAAGGGGTAAGTTTGATACCGGTCTGAAGTTGTTAGGATCATCAGTGTCTAGCCCAGTCTTTTTCAATAGTGGCGTGACTTAGCCAACTTTGAGGCAATCAGAAACGACTTCTGAGCTCAGTGAGCTGTTGATGATCTTGCACCATATCGGAGCTAGGACGAGCTTCATGTCCTTGGTCAATTGAGGGTGAAGTTGATCCAGGGCGTGGGATGAGGGTTTAGCATTGGAGATTAGGTTGATTATCTCTGCTACCTGAATGGGAGTGAAGGAGGACCAGTGTTTTGGGGGGTTTAAGGAGGCGCAGTTGTTTGGTTCAGACACCTGGGTCACAGCAGAGGGGATGAGATTTGGGCCAAACGCGAGGTCTATCTTGGCAAGTTTGTCGTTGAAAAAGATGGCAAAGTTTTCCCAACGTTCATAGGATGCCTTAATTGAGGATGTCGCTGGCTAAGAGGTTTGATTCCTGATGATCTTGAAGAATTCTTTGGGTCGTTTGTTTGCGGAGTCTAGTGCAGAGCAGACGAAAGATGTCTTTTTGTTCTTAATGTGCTTTTTGTAGTTCCTGCGGGCTGCTTGGAGTTGATTGCGATGAAGGGCAATGGGATTATTCATCCAGATTCTTTCTGAGGCTCTTAGGTGGCTTCTTTCTTCATTGATGTTGGTGGAGAATCATGATTTGGATGGAATGCTCCTGGATTTTTTTTGTTTCATAGGTGCAAGGCTGTCTAGGGTGAGTGACATATTGGAGTGGTAAAGAGAAGTAAGTTCAATAGTTGAGAGGTGATCAGTGCTGTTGGGGAGGAGCGAGCTTATTTCTTCTTCTAGGGTCGCTCAAGGGATCTGAGCTGTGTTCTTAATCCATTTGGAGGTGTCCTGTACGGGGAGTTGAGTTGAGATCATTTGGTTAATGCTGAAAAGGATGAGGTGATGGTCGGACCAGTCTACAGGAAGGATATGGTCAATGGTGACTGCGTTGCTTTCGGCAATGATTGCATCTAGTGTTGCTCCTCTGTGGTGAGTTTCTTCTGAGCAGTGTTGGGTCAAATTGTTTTCTAGTAGGAGGTTGTTTAGGGATTGAATGAGTGGGTTTTTAGATTCATTCCATCTTAGATTGAGGTCACCAAGAATTATATTATTTGAGTTACCGAGAGCACAATGTGCAATTAAGAGGTGTTCCCAAATTCAGAGGATTTGCCAGGGGTGTGGTAAAAGAGATGGCAGATTGCTGGCCTGTTTTCACATGTCTTGATATTGACGGAGAGACACTCAAAGCTGCTATATAGGCAGGATGTAATTTCCGTGATGGAGATGATGTTCTTGTGAATGATAGCTATACCCCCTACCCTTTGTTCTAGTCAGTCTTTGTTGATCATAGTGAATCCCGGAGGCACCAGCATGTCCATGTTGGGGTAAGAGAGATTGTTGAGCCAGGTCTCCGTGATGAATGCAATGTCTATATCATGGGAGAGGATGGCTTCTGATAGTTCGGTTGTGTGTTTTGAGGCTGATTTGCAGTTTAGGAGCATGCAGTTAATGGGGGACCCTTCAATGTTCGGATTCTTATTAGACGGGCCTCTGGAAAGAGAGGTTAGGTGGGCTGGAGGTCAAGGGATTTTCGGAGGAAGGTGATCTCTTCCGACTCCTATGATTACTTGAATAGAAGATTTGGGGGAGGAGTTAGGTGGAGAGTCAAAGGATTAGGCTAGGTGTGCCGCTTCTTGAAAGGCGAGTGCGGTTTTTGCTCTTCTGGGTCTATCGGAGCGATTTTTCATGACCGCTCTGTTGGCCGAAGGCCATGGCAGGGTAGGCACTCCATTAGAGGGCAATGCCTTGGTGTGCTCGGGATAGGTAAGAGTGGGGGGGTGCTATGGGCAGCTGGGTGGGCTGGGCACCATAATGTAACTATCTTTTACAAAGAGCAAATTATTCCAACTTTGCAGCCACACTATTAGCCCTTTCACCATTTCAACCTGTTTCACCACACCTGAGCTTATTCTGTGCAAATTGCACCAGATTCCAATCATAGCTAGATATTCTTCAAGACTCTTGGAATAATACATGTTTAAATTGAAATGCTTCAAAATTCTTATAAGCAAAATCTTACCTTTTCCTTCCATTCATTATCTGTAAACTTACTTGTACACTCTCCCTTACAAAAAGCATCCCATGGAGGTAAGGGCTTTCTCCACTCTTACCTCAATTTCTAGAGAATGCGCATGTATCCTCTGTTGCTATCTGTGAACGGCTTTTCTTATATTTTAAGGAAAGCCATGAAAAATGTCAAAGGTGGGTTTTCTTTAAATATATAATGAAAAAGATTCTAAAAATCTTTTAGATTGTTTAAAAACCTTTTTAGATGCCCCCTAGCTGATAGTAGGTAGCACTGAATGAACAAAAGAGCTGGTGAGGGGAAGTGACTGCAGGGGATGGAGCACTAACAAAAGCAGGGACGTGCCTACCAGGTTCGTTTGCCTACCAAGCCACATCAGATATCACCCCGCCATATGCAAATCAGTTTTGGTCCTGCTCTAAAAGGAACAGTCCACCCAAACTGCCAAGCCAGGAACTTCCGGAACCAGAACACAAGCAACCCAATAATGCTTTTGTCCCCAATTGGGGCTCGTTGGTCGGGCATAAAAATGATGGGTTGGAATACTGCCATGAGCAATTGCCAGTGGTTAGACTTATTGCAACCTCCCTCCTATCACCTTTGGTGTGTTTAGTGTAATGCCCAAAGTGTCCAAGGGTATGCCCAGACATGGGTGTCTTCTTCACTGTGCCTCTGAATCAAACTACACCCAATAGAAAAGGCCTAATCCAGCTGAAACTGATCTTGGGTTGTTTCTGTTGCAATTCAGGGATGACCTGGCTTGGCAGTTCAGGCTGTACTGCTGTTTTTTATGGAGGGCCGCGACTCATTTACATATGGCTGTTCTATTCTGAGGTAGCATGGTGGGCAAAAGAACAGTGAATTTGAATGCTACCCCAAGCAAATGCCATGGTTATATTTATTGCAAGCATTGCCCCAATCCACTTTTGTGTGTTTGATGTAACACCCTAAGAGGATATGGGTTTAATCAGTTGTGGGCCCCTTGCTCACTGTGTCGCTGGAACATAGCTAGCCTGAATGAAGAAATCCAATTAGGCCACTACTGGTCTTGGGTTGCTTGTGTTCCAGTTAGGAGAGGACCTGACTTGGCAGTTCAAGCTGGAACGTCCCTTCCGGAGCAGGACCAAGACTGATTTGCATATGACTGGGTCTAATTGAAAGTGGCAAGGGTGGTAAAAGAACAATGGGTTGAAATGCTACCCCAAGTATATTGAAAGCATTTCTCTCATCACCTTTTGTGTGTTTGCTGTAATGCCCTTAGTAGCTAAGTGTATGCCAAGATTGTGGTCCCTTGCTTACTGTGGTTCCACTCAAACCTAGCTACACTGACTACATAGGCCAATCAGGCCAAAATACGTTTTAGGTTCCTTGTGTTCCAATTCGGAGATGATCTGACTTGTTAGTTTAGACTGGACTGTTCATATTGGAGCACAACCAAAAGTTATTTGCATATGACCTGGTCTAATATGAGGTGGCATGGTAGGCAATAGATCAATGGGTTGGAATACTACCTCGAAAAATTGCAAGTGTTTAGAATTGCTGCAAGCATTCCTGCCATCAACTTGTATGTGTTTTTGTGAGGCAAACAGAATGTGCTACAAAGTAGAAAGGTTTGCCCTTGGGAACTCTTTGCCCATTGGTCAGGTAGTATCCAGGAGTCACCCCCCCCCCCCCCAACTGGCTAGTTAATTGAACGACAGTAGCACCTCATCACAGCTGTACAGTACTTTCTCTACCTGTGGTAGAACAGAGGAGAAGGAGACCTGCTATCCAGTCAGTCAAACAAGCTTCATTCAACAGTTAGTCATAAAAGCGAAGTACAAAACATGTTACTAAAAAGATAAATCAATATCAATACACAAAGTGGTTAAACATGATTGGAAAGCTTGTTTAAAAATGCAATAGGATCTTTGTGACATTATTTTAAAAAGCTATAAAATAGTGATAAAAAAGCGTTAATAGCTTTCACTAAAAACAACCATTATAAGTAGGCACCAATTCAAATCTCTGCTGCAAAGTATTAAGCTTTAGTCCTAACGCATGGGGCCAGCATTACAGAGCTAGATACGTTTAGGTCAAGGTGTAGTTATGGAACTCCATATACAGGTGTAAAAATAGCGTTTGTTAGGTGGAAAGAGAGTGTGACCTTATGGCCCATGACCAACCTAAAAATGTTGCTACAGCTGTAATGATTAGGATAGAAGTATTTGTACGTAAGATTCTGCCTGCTTCTTCGCTCCTCCTAGTTTCAAGTAATATACAAATTGGCACAAGCCATGCCCGACGAGGAGCGGCATAAGCTTGGCAGACAAATAGCAAATGTGCCACTGACTCCTCTTGGGTCTCACATCGAGGACACATACTGTCACTTGATTTGGACCGCCTAGCTGTAAAAGTTCTGGTGGGCAATGAACCCACCCAAAACTGAAAATATAATTTTCTGTTGTATGGTTTAGCTTTTATGTCCCAGTATGGTTCTAGGGACGGGGTCAATTTGACTTCCAAAAAGATTCCTGTAAGTGTTGATGACACACTGTTGATTAATGTTTTGTGCGTGATCATCTCCCAATATTTTTCTTTCAAGACCTTTTTTAAAGGAAAGCTGGCTGTGTCTGGTTCTTCACATAAAGTTCCCATACCTAAGCTTACTAGGGCATCTCTAATTTCTCTCAACCATCTTATTTTGTGAAATGTGTCAGGCTTTATTATGTCCAGGAAGCCCGCAGCATAATGATTTAATTCTGGTGTGGTCCAAAGTCTGCGCCAGAGGCTTTCTTCCTAGATCATACAGTAGGGAATACACACTGGTGTACTTTGGGGGAGGGATGTAATGTTGCACATAAATCCATTTTCAGCGATCGTAAGATTAGACAGGTTTTCATACCCCAGAGCTTTATTTATTTATTTATTTTGGTGGTTTTGTATAGCGAGAACAAGACCCTTGCGGGTATCAGGGCGCTTTACATATCAAATATAGGTAAGGTCATATACATACACATACATATACATATAAATACAGTGGATTATGAGAACAAGGCCTTTGCGGGTATCAGAGCACTTTACAGATCAAATATAGGTAATGACGTATGCATTCATACATATATATATATATATATAAATATACATAAATACAATGGATTATGTGAATACAGTACTGGTAACAATAAGAGGTTACCACATAACTACCAGGAGTGTATAGGACTAGTTCAATTGAATTTTGACATGAGAATCGATTTCACTTCTTTTTTTAAAAAGGTCGCTGATGGATTAAGTCTCGTTTCTGGGGGTAAAGCGTTCCATATCCTGGGGGCCATTCCTGAGAAGGTACGATTGTATGTTTTTTTCTTGGAGAAACGCTGTGGTTTCAGTAGAAGGTTGTTAGAGCTCCTGGTAGACCTATTACCGCCTGATAGTACTAATTTCTCCGCTAGGTACCTCAGGGTTTTGTGATGTAATGCCTTATGTGTCATACATGCGATTTTTAACTGGATTCTGGTCTCAAAAGGTAGCAAGTTGAGGGCCTGTGGCAGTTGTGTTTGGTGCCTGAGACGAGTCTGGCAGCTGTATTGATTGAGGATCTGAGAGGACCGGTCGTTGATTAGGGTAGACCACAGAGTGCGACACTCCCGTAGTCAACTCTGAGAATTACTAGAGTTTGAACTGCTTGTTTGAAGTCATTTGTGGGTATGAAGGGTTTCAGTTTTCTTAGTGTGTTTATCTGAAAATGTGCACCTTTTGTTGCTGCGCTGATGTGTTTCAGCATGTTTAAATTATTATCTAGGGGTATTCCCAGAGATTTAGCGGAATCAATGATGAGAGGTTGACCGTCGAGTGCCGTTAGGTGCTCCATCCACTTGCAGATGATCATTGTTTGGTTGGAGGGGGCGATTAAGAGGAATTCTGTTTTTAGTGCGTTTAGCTTTAAATGGTTGTTAACTAGCCAGATCTGCGTATCTTGAAGCGTTGAGTTAACGGACTTGATGTCTTCAAGAGATTGGTCCGCAGATACTTTGAGGATGTCAGGGATGGTTCCTTGCATGAGGGAGGAATTTATGATCCTAGTCCATAGGGGGACTAGCAGTGAGTGGCATGAAGGTCTTTAGGTGGGATGCTGGGAGGGTGTCTGTGAAATGGTTAGAAGGATTCAGAGTACTGAGCGTGTTAAGGATAGTTTCTTCGCTGTAGAGGTTGAAGGTGGTCCAGGAGGCATTGTTCTTGCGGTCGAGTGTTGTGGAGCAGTTGGACGTGGACCCCACCGTGGTCCGTGAGGAGATTGTGTGTGTATCGGGAAGTGATAATAGATCATTAAGTAGGTCTGTCGTTTTTCAGTCTTTGCTGTGAAAAAGGAGGCAAGATCCTCACACTTGAGGAGTTTATCCCGGTTTGCTTCGGGAGAGTGGTGGACACCCTTACACTGAGCTTTGATTATTTCATACAATTTTTTGGGGCGATTCTTTGCTTGGTCTAGTTGAGTGCGTATGTAATCCGCTTTTGATCGTCTAATTCTTCTGTAGTAGGCATTTCTGGTGCTTCTTAGTAGTTTGAGGTGGGCAGTGGATGGGGCGGTTCTCTATTGTTTTTCAATACCTCTCAATGAGCTTCTGTCTTCATTTAGTCTACCATCATACCAGGGGTTTGAGTTCTTTGTGGTGACTCTTTTTAATTGTAGGGGGGCTACATTGTCAAGTACCCTGTTCATCGAGTGGAAGTAGTGATTTGTCAAGTCCTGAACATCATTGGAACCATCAGGTTGGGGCGCGATCGGATGTGACTTGCAGGTGTGAGATCGACCGGATTGATGTTTTCTAGGTTCCTCGTCCAGATTTTTGTTCTCGTAGGTTGGACAGAGAGTAGTTTAAGTACTTCCTTGATATGGAAAGTGATAATGTGATGGTCGGACCAGTCACACAGGAGAATTGATTCCAGCTGGGTTGAGTCTGATTTAGAAATTATTAGATCAAGGATTAATCCTTTGTCGTGAGTGGGGCTGTCACAAATTTGGGTCAAATTGAGGTTGGATAGGAAAGCTTTAAAGCTATTGACCTCTGGGTCATCAAGATCGTTCCAGTGGAGGTTAAAGTCTCCTAGGAAGATCTGTGTATTCTGTTGTCATACATTTGTCGCTAAAATATCCATCATGTGTTCGATGAAGGTGAGGTTGTTACCAGGAGGATGGTAGAAGGAGTGTGGTGAGCATATTGGCTTGCTATCGCTAGTAATGTGTAGGCAGAGGGAATTCACAGGAAGAGAACATCGGGGTGTCTCACAGAGATGTTGCTCCTATGAATGCAGGCAATGCCAACGCCAATCCTGTCTGGTCTGTCTAGTCTTGTGATGTAGTAGTTTGAAGATATTATCCAGTAGATTAAGGTTATGGTCAGATGCCTGCATGAGGATGATCCCATTATGATAAATGGTAATTGTGGCAGTTTCATTGTAGAACGGAGAGGGAATGATGGATAGTGTAATACCGTGTGTGGTTTTCTTAGTAGATGCAGTTGAGAATAGGGTGAGAAAAGCTTTCCGCCATTGTGCTCTCCTTTGGTGTAGAATATAATGTCATTCAGAGACATGAAGAACTTGCTTTGCTTATCAGAAAATTGGTTGGCAAAAATGGAGGCCCTTCAGTCCTCCTCTCTTGCAACAAATGATAATCGCCGCTCTACTCCTTTAGCGACGTCAAACAGAATATGCCGCCCACGCACGCAACTAAACTACCTGACAGACAGTGAGTTGACATCCATTCAATCCACATATGACCCTCTCCACACTTCGCAAACTAAGATAAGTGTAAACACTATCCAAACTATCGTATCTAATATGGATAGAACATCCCACGTTAACAATAGAATGGCCAACACAAGCAACCTAAAAATAGTGACTCTAATACCTGAAACGTTAGATCCACCTATGACCAATTCCCAGAAACCCTTTCGTTGCATATTACTCAACTGTCGATCTGCAAACAAACACGCCGCAGACATAGCCGACCTCATACTAAATCATGAAATTGACGTTCCCATTTTAACCGAAACCTGGCTTTCCGACGCGTCTTCCCCTTGTCTGGACATGTTAGTTCCCCCAAACTACCAGATGATGAGACTGGACAGACAAATCAGATTGGGGGGAGGCATCGCGTGCATTCATAGGTCAGACATTACCATTACCAAAACTCATTCGGACCCGTTAGAATCTTGCGAATATCTTGGCATGTCTTTAAGAACTGCGGACAACCAAAACTGTAAAGTCAATGCATTCTACCACCCGCCTGGCACAAAGACTAAGTTCCTGGACCAACTGATGGAAATCATTACCGTCAACTCTAGTCCCCAGTCTAATGATATATTCCTAGGTGACTTCAATATTCACTGGGAGGATCAGGCTGACAATCAAATCAAACTTTTTAAAACTTTCCTGGAAGAACAATCCTTAGTCCAGGGATGTCATCTCCCCACCCATTCCAAAGGTTCAACGTTAGACTGGATCATAGCCAAAGAAAAAGCAATTGAGAACATTATAATCACACCATGCGATTGGTCCGATCACCACATAATTACATTCGAAATTCCTCTGAGAAAAACTAAACCGACCTCACAAGCTGTTAAGCCAAAAAAATGGACCAGGGACACTAGAGGAATCAATATGGAAAACATAGCAGCTCGTTGTGAAATTGAGTTGCAGACACCCAAGAACATGGTTGACGTCAATGACCTCACTTTGCACTATAATAAATCAATTTTAAGCATTATCGAGGAGGTCGCCCCTCTAAAACTCAAAAGGATCTCTGACAAAGACAAAAATCCATGGTTCAATAGTTCCCTAAACGAAGAAAGACACTCACTCAGACTCTCGGAGCGTAAATGGCGTCAATACCCTACCGCATCACACTTTGGCCAACTGAGACAATACAGGAAAGCCTATAACAAAAGCATCCTTAAATCAAAAAAAGACTTCTTTAGGAAAGAACTAGACAATGCTACAAACAGACCTAGGAAACTATTCGATATACTCAAAGAACAGTCGAATAAACCTGCCAAATCAGCACCGATCATCGCCAAAACAAGCTTAAATAGTGAGGATTTCTCAGTCTTCTTTAACAACAAAGCTAACGCACTAGAAAGGGAACTTAAAAAATCAGCGGAAGACTTGGAAAGGGAGAAAGGTTACTCAGATGAACCACAATTCCAACAAGAAGATGACAATCCAAAAAACAACGCGCGATGGTCAGGATTTAAGCCAATCAGCGAATTAGACATTTCAAAGATCATTTTATCTACTAAACCTAAAAACCATTATAATGACCCCCTTCCAGCAAAGTGCTGGTCCTCACTTAACCACTTGTTAATCCCATTGTGGACTAACATCATAAATGCCTCATTATCACAAGGTCAAATCCCAGACTGCCTGAAAACTGGGCAAGTCACTCCTCTTCTAAAAAAACCCAACTGAAAACCCTTCCGATCCAAACAACTTCTGACCTGTTACTAACATCCCCATGCTTGCTAAAGTTCTGGAAAAATGTGTCCAGCAACAATTGAGTCTTCACATCTCGAATTTTAATCTTCTAAATGATTACCAATCAGGGTTCAGACCGAACCTTAGTACAGAAACTGCAATCCTGCAAATAGTAGATGACGCATTAAGGGCTCTCGATCACAATGACACATGTCTCCTAATACTGTTGGACTTATCATCTGCGTTCGACACGGTAAATCATGCCAGAATATTGGATAGGTTGAAAAACAGAATGGGGCTAGATGGTTTAGTACTTAAGTGGTTCAGCTCCTTCCTAGAGAATAGATCTCAAAAATTCATTGTCAACCAAACCCTGTCAGGGTCTACCAGAAACACAATTGGAGTTCCACAAGGCTCTACGTTATCCCTGGCGATTTTCAATCTTTATGTAGAATCACTAACGGCTATACTACAAAAGGCGAACATTGCATTCCATATGTACGCTGATGACACGCAGCTGTATATCAAGGTGACATCAACAGAAGATATAAAAACTATGAACCAAGCCCTTACGAGTACCCTCCAATGGCTAACCCTGAATAACCTGAAGCTAAACCCGCAAAAAACTGAATTCTTACTGATTACACCTCAGAAAAGTAAATTCAAGTCAGCAGAGTGGTCCAACTTTATCACAGCTCTAAAATGCACCCCGAAGATTGTCGACTCAACTAAATCCTTGGGAATTACTCTTGACAAAAATCTGAACATGACTGCACACATTAACACAATGGCAAAGAACGCCCGTTTCCACCTAAGCTACCTGCGGAAACTAAAATCAATCCTAAATAAAACAGATCTGAAAACAGCAGTCCAGTCACTGGGCATTGCAAGGATAGAATACGGGTGCACTACTCTGGCAGGGCTTCCTAAGGTCACAACAGCCCCTTTGAAAGCATGTCTTAATGCAGCCGCACGACTGATATCAGGATCAAAAAAGTACGACCACATCTCCCCCCATCTGAAAGTACTCAACTGGCTACCCTTCGAGGCAAGAATTCACTTCAAGTTAGCGTGCATCACCCATAATGCATTGCACCACAAAACTCCAGTTTACCTTGCACAGAAAATCAAGCTGTCAGGAGGAAACAGAGGCAACAGGAGCAAAGACAATCTTCTTCTGAAACCAGCTCGTTTTTGTAAGAAAAAAACTTATGACCGAGCGTTCTCTGGGGCAGCACCACAAATTTGGAACGCTCTCCCCCCTAGCATCAGACGAATTCCATCCACCGCAGCATTAAAAAAAGAAGCGAAATTGTTCTATATGGAAAAATTTCTACAATGAGTCCTGACAGCAGAACTTATGGATATAATCTCTCCATATTTGTTCCAACCACACGCCAGCATCTCTCTTCACTCACTTGAGAGGGTACATCTGTAACACATATGGTGATGTGATTTAATGCGCTTCTGATATATTTGTTATACGCTTCCCTGAAGTGTACTGTTGTAAAGAGTTTGTTTGTTTTCTGCAATTTATGGTTATTAATGGTTCTATTATTGAAACATCTTTGTAAAGGGCTCTAATACCCTTTACAGGGTCATGTTCGCGCTATAAAAAACACGAAATAAATAAATAAATAAATACATAAAAAATGTGTCCTGAGTTATTTGAGAAATAGATGTCAGAGATTGGGGTTTCTGGGTGTGCTTTTAAGAGGTTATGTTTGAAGCCTTTTGCCGCCTTTTCTGAGAGGGTAGGAGGGTATTTGATGGAGTAGGTGTGTTGGCCCTTGGGCTCCATAATATATGATCGGATTGTTACGGGGGGTGAGAGGGTCAGATAGTTAGAGTGTTAGAGTATGTGAAATAATAAGCCTCACTATTTGTTAAAACACCACATTAGGGGTCTAGTGGTTCTGGGGATAGTCTGGGGATAGACTCATAAGTGAATATGTTCCTGGGTGGTTGCCTAGAGTATTGGCCATTCCAAGTTGGCCGCTTGTTTGTCTCACCATCACCCTCTACAAAAACGGCATCATCCTTATACAAGCGCCTCACTAAATTGCAGACTTCTTCACTTGCCATAAAAAATATGTGCACGACCCTCCTCTGCCCACGCCCCCGCTGCAACACCGCTCGCCCAATCCTGCAAGGGTGCCTAGCCTTTCTCTAAACTCCCATGCTGGAGGTCAAGACAGGGGTCAACCTAGCCCCACTACCACGCCACCAGTGCATACTAATAACTGTGTGCCTATACCCCCGATCTCAGGCCTGCTAGCTCCCACCTCTCCTTTGGCTTCTATAACATGCCCCCTACTGCTCACGCCTATAACAGTCTTAGCCCCACTACCATGCTCCCATTACTTGCCAACAGAAACGTTCGCAAACCCATAACCGCCTGCCCACAAAATCTTCCCCCCATCTGATTATTGAAACACCTGCTAGGGCTCCCAACACTGGTCGTCTTAGTCACACCACTAGGCTACCAGCTCACCCCACCAGAATCACTCCCATCCCATCAGCACCCTGCCCACAAGTGCTTCCTTCTTCTTTTAGGGATGTTGATACCCTCCAGCGCAGAGCCACCGAACTAACTCTGTGCATCCACAACACCATCCTGGATCTAAAGAAACTCCTGTACCTCACCAAACTCTCATGCTCTAATCTCAAACTCTGGCAGAGCTTCCTACTCCCCCTTACACTGAGCCCCTCCTTCACCCTTTACCGCTATCCCTGAGACACCTGCGCCTCGCAAGCAGCCCTGCCACCTATCGGAGGACGAAGTTCGGCCCTCCTCCTTTCCTACAATCCTACCCCTATCACGACTATCCCTCTAGACCTCACAGAGGATGAAGTTGCAGCCCTCCTCTCTAGCTACAAATCTTACCCGACAACCTCTTGCCCCCTAGTACCGAATGACGAACACCCTATCCGCACTGTTGCAGCAAACCCCAACAGACCCTCTACCATCCGTATCAGAGGAGTGGTCAATAGCAACCTAGCGATACTACCCATCTCTGCCCCTACTCACGACACACACTCTGACCCCCATCTATCCGGGCTCCTAATTAACTGCTGTTCTGCAGTAAAGCACGCCTCAGATGTCGCTGATCTCATCCTGAGCCATAAATCAGACTTAGCGATCTTGACGGAATCTTGGCTCACCGAATCCTCTTCGCCCTGCCTAGACGTCTTAGTCCCACCCAATTACATCATCGTAAGACTAGACAGGCAATCAAAAAAAAAAGGAGGTGGCATTGCCTGCATCCATCGTTCCTCCTTCCTTGTTACAGAACTTCCGGGTGATCCTACAGACTCCTTTGAATACCTTGCACTCTCTATTTGCAACAACAACACTCAACTGTGCCGACTACATATGTTTTACCACTCCCCAGGCAAAAATGACACATTCACTGACCAACTTATGGAAATCATCACAACCAAGGCTTCTCCTAACTCTAATGACATTTCTTTGGTGATTTCAACTTGCACTGGAACGACCCCAAAGACCCGCAGGTCAATGCCATCAAAGACTTCCTGGCTGACCTAGCCCTTACCCAAGCCTGCACACTCCCTACTCACACAAAAGGCACCACTCAAGACTGGATCTTCGCTAAGGAATTAGCAGTCAAACTTATCTCTATAGACCCATGTGACTGGTCCGACCACCACAATATTTCCTTCCTTCAGCCCGATACCCACAAGACATGGACACCACAACCTGTAATCCCCAAACAATGGGTTAGAGACACCAAGAACCTAGATCACGGACAATTGGCTGCACACTGTGAGACTGACCTCCCACCCCCCCTCATCTCACCTTGGTCCACAGCCTCACTGAACATTACTCCTCTACCATAGCCAACATTTTTGATGACCTCGCTCCACTCAAACTCAAAAGAACCCAGACTAAAGACCGGAATCCCTGGTTCAACGAATCCCTCAACAAGGAGAGGAGATCCCTTTGGCAGACAGAATGTAACTGGAAACAGCACCCATCAGCAGTCCACCTAAAACTTCTCTGACAGGCCAGAAATGCCTACAATAGGAAAATCCTCCACCCTAAAAAAGAGTTCTTCAGAACAGAACTAGATGATGCCAAAAATAGACCTCGCAAATTATTCGACTTGGTCAAACACCAATCCAACAAACTAGCAAAAACCTCTAAAGAAACCCCTAAATCGCTAATTTCTTGCAAAGAATTCTACTCCTACTTCTGCAACAAAATCTCTGCCTTAGGAAACAAACTTGAATCCGCAACTCTCTCCCTAACTCCGTTGGCTACCTCTGTGCTGCCCTCCCAGACATCACCCAAAAATCATGCCCATTGGTCCAGCTTCAAAGTCTATGACGACCACTCCATCTCAAAAATTCTTTTCTCCCTAAACCCGAACAATCACTTCAATGATCCTCTCCCCTCTAACTGCCTAGCCGCCGCCTCTCAGGCTATCATCCCTTCCTGGACTGCAATAATCAACGCCTCCCTCCTACAGGGATCGATACCTGACGCTCTCAAAGCTGGCCAAGTCGCCCCCATTTAAAAAAAAAACACGCTGGACCCTTCCTCCCTTGACAACTATAGACCTATATCCAACATCCCACTCCTAGCCAAAGTTCTGGAAAAATGTGTGCAACAGCAGCTGAGCTTACACATCTCTAACTTCCACTTACTTGACGACTTCCAATCCGGGTTCAGACCAGGACGCAGCACCGAAACCACCCTCCGACACATTGTAGATGATGCTCTTCTAGCTCTGGACCAAGGAAATACCTGTCTCCTGATCCTCCTAGATCTATCTTCGGCCTTCGATACGGTCAACCACGAAACACTCCTTGAATGCCTCAAACTCAGGATGGGTTTGGATGGCACCGTTCTTGAATGTTTCAGGTCCTTTTTCCAGAATCACTCACAGAGAATTCTTATTAACGGCAACTTATCCACTCCCTCCCCGATCATGGTGGGAGTTCCTCAAAGCTCAACCCTGTCCCCCACCCTCTTCAATCTTTACCTGGAACCACTCGCAAAGGTGCTACGCACCGCCAATATTGCCCACCACATGTACGCTGACGACACACAGATCTACATAAAAATCTCGTCTCCTAAGGACATTTTCTCCCTGAATGAGGCCTTGAAGATGACTGTCTACTGGCTCACCTTTAACCAGCTCAAACTTAACATAAAAAAATGAGTATCTTCTCATCTCCCCACCCAAAACTAATCCAGACATCCAAGAATGGATCAAGGCCATCACAGCACTAAACTGCTCTCCTACCATTGTGGACTCTGCTAAATCCCTGGGAATAACTCTAGATGGCAGCTTGAACATGCGTGGCCATATCAATTCAATTGTCAAAGCTGCCAGATTTCACCTGAGTTACCTAAGAAACTTGAAACCCTTCCTCAACCCCACCGACCTAAAAATGGCAACCCAGGCACTAGTCATCTTTTGACTAGAATACGGCTGCTCTACTCTTGCAGGTCTTCCTAAGAACTCTCTGGCTCCACTGAAAGCCTGCCTTAACGCCACCGCCAGACTCCTAACCGGTTCTAGGAAATTTGACCACATCACCCCCCACCTGAAAGCCCTGAATTGGCTTCCTCTCGGGCCAAAATCCAACTTAAGTTGGCCTGAATTACTCACAAGGCTTTATACTCTAATTCCCCTGCTTTCCTTGCCCAGAAACTCGTAATATCCGGAGGGACCAGAAACTCACGGTCTGCCAGGGACCTTCTCCTCCAACCAGCTCGTTTCCGGAAAAAGAAAACAATCGGGCCTTCTCTGGGGCTGCTCCAAGAATATGAAACTCTCTCCCGCCCACCATCAGAAGACTGTCATCTTCTGCACGCTTCAAAAAGGAGACCAACATTTTCCTCATGGGCAAATTCCTTTCCTAATGACCGCATTTCAATCTACCCTACGACCTTGCACCACCCGCCATGATGGCTTTATCCTTGACTTTCCCAGATGATACCTCCCGGCCCTCTCGGCTTCCCATCCGGGAGCTGAGACTACCTACTCTCTTGTTTAATAACTCTACCTGTATATTAACTCTACCTGTTTTTATCCCAAAATGTATCTCGAAGTTGAGACTGCCTGGTTTGATTTTTTTCCTACATAATGTACATAACCCTTGTATCCCTTTGATATCCTCCCCTCCTATGCCTCTTGTATACCTGTAAAGCGCTCTGATACCCTCACGGGTCTGGTTCGGGCTAGATAAAACCTTAAATAAATAACTATAGATCTGGTGTTTAGTCCTATTACTCTTTCAATGCATCTAAACTATCTAGGACATGTCCTGTCTATTAAAAAAAAAAAAACTTGATTGAGTCCTCTTTCTGTTTCATTGATGGTAGATTGGACTTGGTCCTTTGATGATGTGTCTGCTAGTCCTCTGTCTATGTTAATGTGTTGAAATGAGTGGACCTTCATCTGATTCGTTCATAAGGATTGCCGTTTTGAATGTGAAGTATTCAGGCGCAAAAGGGTAGTGGAGCCTGCTTGCTTAGCCAATCAGCGGTACAGTCATAATAATTAGCCTGCTTGACTAACCGATCAATAGCAAGATCACAATGTTTTTTAATATTGCAGCAAATCATAATGATTATGACCAAGATTGATTATATGTAGCCAGCCAGGGGGCGCAATGAGCAAGGGCTTGGCCCTCCAAGAATTTAACCATATGCTCGCAGCTGAGAGTTGAGACAGTACCTTATTGAGGACCTGTGTGGCAGTTCCAGCGAGGGTCCGAGGTATTGCCTTCCATTATGTGGGGATGTCTCAGCTCTCTCCGTCCGATGGGGAGGCTGGGGGACTCCAGCACGGATGAGGGCTCTCTGCGGGTTCACACGCGCTGACTCTGCTCTGTTGAGCACTGCGGGGGTGTCTCGGAAAAAAGCCTGGGTGAAGGCTCTCTGCTCCGTGAGGGCTCCAATCCACTAGATCTCTGCACCGTAGCGCACTGCAGGGGGGCCTTGGGTCCGAGGGGCGATGTGAGGTCGCAGATGCGGGGCTGACTGCAGATGTTCACCGCAAGGAGCTCCATGAGGGCTCCAACCCGCTATATCTCTGCACCGTAGTGCATTGCGGGGGGGCCTCGGTTCTGATGTGAGGTCGCAGATGCGGGGCTGACTGCAGATGTCCACCGCAAGGGGCCTAGTGCAAGGCAGCAGGAGGCTGCAGTGCAGCACAGCTCCAGGCCAGTTCCCAGGCGTTGGGTTCAGTGCGGTCACGGAGGAAAATGTCACGGCCGCGAGAACTCCAGCACGGGTGAGGGCTCTCTGCTCAGTGAGGACTACCACGCGTGTACTCTCCGAGCAGCACAGCTCCAGGGGCATGCACAGACAGGTGCAGCCCAACTCGGCAACAGGTCCGCAGGCAGATGGCACACAGCGGGGTAAAATGCTGTTGGTGTCTGCTCCACTCCAGCAGCCCCAATCCGATGGACTCGGTCGATTCAGCCAGCCCAGCACCGCAGTCCGGGATCCCTAGAGCATGCCGGTGCAGAGGGACGTCGCCACCAGAGATCTTCGCTCTGTGAGAGGTACAGGACCGCTAAGATATTTCCTTTGTCCTATAGATCTTATTGTCTTGTTTCTTATGTTTGTGTCATTTGATGGGACCGATGGGCTGGATTAACTGGGATTTAAGCCAATGGCTATCCCTTCCCTCAGGAGCTCGTAGAAAGAGCTTCTTCCTCGTTGGTTATCTTGCCCATCTTGTTTTCACACCCCAGATCTTTGCTCCATAAAGTTCAGAATTGACCACCTTCATATTGTATAACTGGAGCATTTGGCTAATTGGTTTAGTCAGTGAGGTATTAAACTCCTGGTTTAGCAATCCAGACATTTGTCGATGTTTGAGTCTTGCTAGGTGAATTTGCTGCTTCCATTTTAGATCACTTTGGATGCTGACCCCTAGGTAAGTAAATGCTTTTACTTGCTCCAGTGGATGGTTGTTCATTACTATTTTAGTTTTAAAAGTTCAGTGGGGGTTAAAAGACATGAATTTCGTTTTTGACACATTGACCTCCAGACCGCGAGTGATACAGAATTCATCAAAAATTATCAGGGCCCTCAGGAAGCCACTCAGGGTCTTTGAAATAATCAATGTGTATTCTGCAAACATTAAAATTGGTATTTTGTTACCAGCAAGTGACGGGGCGTTGGTGGCCTCTACTTCCATGTGATTTTCAATACCATTGATGAATAGGGAGAATAGTGTTGGTGCCAGCACACAACCCTGGCGTACACCTCTCTCTATCTGTAATCTGGGTGGAGACCTGAAGGGATGATCTGCTTCCACTTGTATTCAGGGCAAAGACGTGGATTCCAAGGATCAAGTGGCTGACCTTCAGTTTGGCTACATGGACATCCAAAGCTAAATGTGGCCAGAAGTGATCAGTTGACCAGTTACAACAGGATCTGGACTGGACCTGAACTGGTGACCTTTGTTGGTGGGAGTCCTTGCCCCTACTTGCAGTCCCTGAGGTTGTGACAGCCTTATAGTGAATAAGGATAGCTTCTCCAGAAATTCTTAAAGGTTAATGTCTGGAAAGTGTTAGGACTTTCAAGACCTTTGAAGCTTCAGAGGACTGTGTGACAAATGTGCTGATTACAAAAGGGACACAACTTCAAACTTGCCCTCGAGGAAAATTGTGACCTACCTAAAAGAGACTACCAGCCTAATTTAGAGTTCTGAAGACAGGTAACTCTGTCACAAACATGACTGATATCTCTTCCACCGTATTACAAGTGCCACTGGATATAATGCACTTGTAATGTTGCAAACAGGATTCCTGTCAATTTTGTGATGAATTAGCCTGTCCCCTGAACTCTAAATCAGGCCCTAAGTCTGATGGTAGGCTTCTTGTTCGGGCGAACGTACAAAAATTATCCACCTGATGCAAGACTTCAGAATTACCAAATTCTTCAGCTGCTATGCAGTGCTGAATGGACTTTGTCAGATACAGCCTTCAACATCAGCTCTCTGAAGGATGTCATCTTCAATACAAATGACTAAGGAACTCATTATAAGTTCCTAGTAAACTTCGATCCCTGTACAAAAATGCGTTTACACAGGGATCACAATTACTAGATGTGTGATATTTGTGACATGCTCAAATGTTGCCCCTGATATATTCTGGCAGGTCAAACCATCAAAAATTTATTGGGGAAAACAGTGCAGAAGAAAGGCAAAACGTGCAGAACTTGATGTGTTCAAACCAATTCTGCATGTTATGCCTAATTTTTCTGTTGAAAACTTGGAATAGGAGTCATTTACCACGAATGGTAAATACCTCACTAAGATGTGATGGTATTTACCGGTGTGGTAAATGTCTCCTCTATTCCACTGAACTTGTAATAAGGGCCTAAGTCCCACAGGGATCCTCCCTCAGCCCGATGCTGTTCAACATCTACATGGCACCTCTCGCCCACGTCGCACGACAACACAGCCTCAACATCATCTCCTACGCCGACGACACCCAGCTGATCATATCCCTCACCGGAGACCCCCACACCGCCAAAGGCAACCTTCACAGAGGAATGAAGGCCGTCGCCGAATGGATGAAGCACAGCAGACTGAAGCTGAACTCAGACAAAACGGAGGTCCTCATCATCGGCTCCACCCCTCCACCTGGGACGACTCCTGGTGGCCTACTTCACTAGGAGCAGCCCCAAAACCCACCAACAACGCACACGACCTGGGGATCATCCTGAACTCCACCCTCTCCATGACTAAGCAAGTCAACACAGTTTCTGCATCCTGCTTCAACACCCTCCGTATGCTCCGCAGAATCTACAAAGGGATCCCCCCTGTCACCAGAAAGACCGGGACTCATGCCCTCATCACCAGCAGACTGGACTACGGGAACGCCCTCTATGCAGGAACAACAACCAAGCTCCTGAAGCGGCTGCAACGCATCCAGAACGCCTCTGCACGACTGATCCCCGACATCCTGCGACGCAACCACATCACAACACACCTGAGAGACCTGCACTGGCTCCCCGTCAATAGGAGGATCACCTTCAAACTCCTCATCCACGCACACAGGGCCCTCCACAACGCCGGACCAGTCTACCTCAACCATCGACTCAACTTCCACACCCCCACCCGCAGCCTCCGCTCCGCCAACCTCGCCCTCGCCACAGTACCTCGCACACGAAAAACCACCGCCGGCAGCAGATCCTTCCCCTTCCCTGCCGCCAAGACCTGGAACACTATCCTCACCAACCTGTGACAGACCCAGGACCTGTCAGCCTTCAGAAGACTCCTCAAGACCTGGCCCTTTGATCTGTAGCAGCCCTCTCCCCCCCAGCAGCTTGAGACCCTCATGGGTATGTAGCGTGCTTTACAAATGCATCTGTATTGTATTGTATTGTAAGTCAGATGATAAAACTTCGACTGGGATGACCAGTTTGGTGTTTATTTCCTTGGAATTCTTTCCTTAAAACATTTTTTATTCATATCTGCTGACCCTCTCATAGGAAATATAGTTGTATGTGTGTCATTTCCCTCATTACAATGTTTTTAATTCATAGAAATACGTTGTGGGATTTATACTAAAATGTTTTTTTGCTTGTTAACTGTTTAACAGTTGCTAAATCACCTGCATAGTATCCTAAATTAAGCAGATCTGCATTTTGCCATAGGTACCAGAGGTTGCAATCGTCTTTAAGCTATTGGAGTTGTATGATTGACCGGACAAGATTTTGGGAATTTTAACTTTGGTAGGGCTTAATTCATTCCCACCTACATTCTTATACCTGCCATATGTGAATGCACAATTCCTGCATGTAGATTAGTGACCTGCATAATTCTCTATCTCTTGCAATAGATTACAGGCCTCCTTGGACCCCATGAATGTTCCACAGGACTTAAACAGGAGTGAACCAAAATCAAATATGTAGTTTTGTAGACATAGTCAGAAAAAATGTAGACAGCAAAGTTCAGATACAGGAATTAATTGGATGTGTTAATAACCAACCTGAGCACATACACCTATATATAAAATCTAATTTAAAAAACATTAGTTTATAAATGAAAACATTAAAATATTTAATAGTCTTTAAACTTAAATGTTGCACTCCATTGAGTGTAACAGTAGGGAAAGTTTTGGATAACGGAGGGGTAAAAATAACTGGTCCCACTACAGTGATTGCAACAGTAGGGAAAATGTTGGATAGCAGAGGGTTAAAAATTACTATCCCACTCCAGTGAGTGCAACAGTAGGGAAAGTGTTAGATAGCGTAGAGGTAAAACTTACTATTCCCACTTCAGTAAGTGCAACAGTAGGAAAAGTGTTGGATAGCAGAGGGGTAAAACTTACTGTTCTCATTCCAGTGAGTGCAATAGTAGGGAAAGTGTTGGATACCGGAGGAGTAAAATTGACTATTCCCATTCCAGTGAGTGCAACAGTAGGGAAAGCGGGGAGGTATAAATAAATATTAGCATTTGAGTCAGTTCAAAATTAAAAACAAACAAAATATCAACTACAACACAAAAGATTTTAAAAAACAAAAAAATAAAACATATATAAAAATATAAGAAATTTACTAAGATAAAAACATATATAAAGGTTAAAAAGATCTAACAAACACCTAAAAATATGTTTTTTTAATTTAAAAATAATTTACAAACAATTAACTATTTTTAATAGAAATTATTTATAATCAAAAACAATTATTATTACATAAATGTAATCTTTTTTTTCCCTACCCTATAACACCACACAATTCACAACACACATCCACATTTTAAAAACTTAGGACCCCATTAGGATGGCTAGCGGACCTACGCGGGCGATCCGCCGGCCATCCATATCTAAAAGACCTCCCTGCCATATTAGGATGGCTGGGGGTTCCACGGCGGACAGAAAGACAGTTCGCCGCTTTTCCGCCGGTCGACTTGTCAAATGGGCAGAAAACATGTTTAATATGGTGGTGTGTCTGCAAGACACCACCATCCATATTAGGATGATGGCGGAGATCAGCCTTTCCATGGCAGCACATAAAGTTTTGCTTTTGGGGGCCGTTGCGGGCCCCCAGGGTGTCAGGGGGTGCACATGCGGGGTACCTATTGTACCCCCTGCATTTGCATGCACAAGGTGAGAGGCACCGCATGGTGCCTGTCACATGTGCATGCAAATGCACAACATACATTTCTTACATTGCGGCGGGTGCTGCTGACAGCATCTCCTGCCGCAATGTAAGGAATGCGGGATGGGCCCTCCAGTGTCGCTGGGGCATCCTAATGAGTAAGGAGGGACCGCAACACCCCTGGCGGGTGGTCCTGCATACCGCCATCATAATGATGCCCAATGTACCTACATAATTAATTATACATTAAATATATATAATTAATTAAGAAAACAAATTAAAACAGACACAAATTAATTTACTCCCCACACATTACCCCTATAAAACCAAAACTCACACACAAAATAAAAAATAAACAATTACCATAAATATTTATGAATTGATGAATTAATATTAATGATCAACTAATTAATTAAACATAATTAAACATAAATAACTTTCAACCCTCTATCCCAATAAACACCACAACCCACACGTAAAAATAATTACACAATATCCATAACTAACTTTACATTAATAAATTAATATCAATTAACAGCAACCTATTAATTATATTAATACATTACTTCCCACCCTTTACCATTATCAACTCCACAACTCACTAAAATTATTTACATAATTGCCATATTTGAATTTTTATTAATTAACAATAATTACGAAATAATTATTAATTAATTATAAATATTCCCACAATTAACACTATAAAGTGTAAATCAAAAAAATTGTAATAAATAAAAAATATGAATATAGTTAATATAATTAAATTACTTCCCACCCTATTTCCCTATAAACCCGCAACCAGCTGCTAAAAAATTACAAAATTAACATACTTGCCAATTAATTCATTAATAATAATTAACAGCCAATTATTAAATATTTAATAATACATTAATAATACATTAATTCTCAATATTAACACTATAAAATGTAAATTAAAGAAAAATTGATAAATAAAGAATATTAGTAAATGTATTATAATTAAGTTGCTTCCCACCCTATACCCTATAAACCCACAACCCATTCATACAAAAATCATGCAATTAACATAATTACCAATTAATGAATTAATACCAATTAACAACACACTAATAATGAATTCATAATTAATTAATAACCACAATTAACACTATAAAATCTAAACTAAATACAAATGTATAAATAATAATTAATTTATTATAATTAAATGACTTCCCACTCTGTTTCCCTATAAACCCACCACCTGCTACAGAACTAAGAAAAGCAAAATGTAATTAAAATAAAATGAATAACTACAAAAAAATCAACACATATGTTAAAAAACAAAAGCAATACTTATATAAAAAATTGTTCACATACTTTTAAAATACATACTAAAATACATAACACTAAATAAAACATCGATATTTTAAATAACGCTATTTTTGAAAACAATATTAATGACTTTGATATTTTCAAAATGATATTTCTTACCTCCAAGTCGATATTCTTTACCACGATATTCTTTATGTCGATATTTCTGAATCACAATATTTCCAACTCGATATTTGTGTATGTCAACATTTAAAACTTGATATTCTGTCTGTGCACCGTCAGCTAGGTAGTAGCAGCTAGCAAATAATCCATATTCAAGTAAGAGGTCCAGTTTGAAGACTGGCATGTTTTTTAAAATAGTTTGTGACAGAAAGTGTGGACGTCTTTGTGGTCATGAAGATGTAGCAGACAACATGAACATGTGTAGCAGTTAAGTCCACATTTTTTAAGGATAATCCAGTGTTATTGACAACACCTAAACTAGATGTTTCAACACATTTTAGGAAGAGGTGACCAGACATGCTTGCTATAAAACCTACAGATGAGTCTTTCTCAAATTGTGAGGCAGAGGAACTTTTGTATGGATCTACTTCTAGAAAAGGTAGAAGTAGGAAAAAAAGAAGAAACATAAAAGATAAAAGACGAGGTAGCTCCAAGCTTGGTCCACAAGTAGGTCTTGATTGATCCTGCATCTGTTGTATCTGGTGGCTCAGTGGACTAATCCATCCACTTCAGGTGCCTGTGTTAGGCCTCATGGTCACAGATTCAAATCCCGGTGGGTCCACTCAGCCTCTCATTATTCTCTGGTCTTCTTACCTTCACGAAAAGCTTCATAATATTCTATTCGCACATTAGTTTCAAAATTGTTTGGGACTAGCTCAATATTATTCCTTTTTTGGGTCTTCTTGTCACATCTTGAAATGTCAGTTCTGCGATAGTTGATCAACATTACTGTTTTATACGTTCCAAGCACCATTATTCCCTGAATTATTTCTAAACTTGGTTATCAATTGGTTTTAATGAGCAGAATGTATGTGCTTCATTTAAGGCTAATAACCCAATTGCCTCAGGACTGTGGCAAAATGCAGGTCCAAGAGGCTGAGGTGGGCTAACCTGAGGAAAGATATGTGGATTAAAACAGCCCATTCCTGAAGCCCCCTATGGAATATCACAATATTAACTTTCTTATGTTCACTTGTTTCCCACCCCAAAGAGAGATCAAAGGGAAGAGAGTCTGGTTTGCTGTAGACATTGAGACAATTTGTCCTTTCCCATCCCAAAGCACTACCCGCTCCTTTTGAAAGGGATGGTGTTATCACAAACACTCCACGCCCAGCCTTTTCAATCAGACCAGACAAAAAGTCTTTCACAAGAAAGGCAATATCAGTGATAACTTGTTGAATGTTTGGTCATGATTCACAAAGTGCATTTTCGAACATGTGAAGTAGCACTCCAATAGTACTATTTCATTACTCCAAAATGCAAATCACAAAGCTTTGACTGTCATCGCTAAAAGGAAGTTTATAATTGCTGCACCCTAAATCTGTAAATGTTGTCATTGCATCTGTTTTTAATGATTTGATGAACTCTTTCCTTTTTTAAATTTGTATTGAATTGTAAGCTTTTATGATTCTCTGTCTGAATCGAATAAAGTTGAATTGAGTGAGTGACTGAACATCTCTACCATCAACATTCCTGTCCTTCCTGTAGGATATCTCCAACGCCTGTGACAATCTCTTTGCACACATAGATATGCATTACAGTACTTGATATTTAGACTAAGCAGACTGGTTAAAAAATAGGAATGAGTGGAGTTCATAATATTTAAAGAAGGGGCTTAAGGAGGAATATGCAAATACAAACGCAAATGCACAAATGATAAAACAACTGCTATTCACCAAACACAACTCGAATTCTTATACAACTCTAATAGAAAGCAAGCAGGCTCAAACGTACTCCAGACAAGCTTTGGAGCAAGTCAATCACCACAAATGGCCATTAATTGCTATTTTTAACACATTCCCATTGAAAATATTGGGGGCAGCAAATAACACTGAGGAAAATTGAAGAAATAAAGACATTTTTAACTGGATTATCTATTATTTTGAAATAATATCTATATTGTAGTTTGCTTAACTTATACATATTTATTGAACATTTTATTCTCCTAAACATATTGCAACAGGGCTCCCAACACATGGGACAAACCTGCTAATGCAATGGGGTAAGAAGTTAAGATACAGATCTCAACCACCCATCTACACGCGAAGCCTGTTAAAACCCCAGCCAATCACTTACTGAATGCCCACCTACGAAATGAAGTCACATATCAAAATGTGTTTGGTTTTCACTATATCAGTGCATGTGGTTGTGCTCTCTAATTTTGATGAACCTTTATTTCAGGAGGCTAAAGAGATTTTACAGACAAAGGATCAACCTCTTTGGCATGTCCAGGGAAGCAAGCATTGCCAAATACCACTCGTTCATAGGAGTGTGAGTACTTTGCATAATTTGCACTCACATAAGTAAGTTACATTTAAAAAAAACTATGCGAAATGCATCTCCAATACCTCATGTTAAAAATGATACTGGAGACATATTGTACATTAAATAAATAGCTTGAAACAGTAAGCTGCGTAGTAGAAATGCATAGCCTTTTTGTTTACTTCAGCCTGCTCCTGACAATCTATAACTTGTGTATTCCTGCTTCTCAGGCCTATCCACCTACAACCATCCAAATTCTTGTCCTTTCTCCTTTTCTAAACTTTATTTTCACTTTGTGTAACTTTTGAGAACCCCTGTTCATTTATTTTTCATTATTTGTCTCCCATTTGCTTATTTTTGTGTAACTTCCCTTTTCATTTCATTATCCATATCCCCAGCAATGACAGACAGGCGACACCATCGTGCCTTTCCGGACCCCTCTGGTTGGGTGCGGCGCGAGTGAGGAACGTTCACCAAATGTTTAATGAAGATTTGTGAAATTCACGCAATTTGCTTTTGCACAATTCTTTGAAATTCCATCAAAATAATGTGAAATGTTGCATGAACGGGCAAAATGCAAATCCATCATTTTTCATTATATTTTAGTGCATCCTTTTGTAAATTGTTTTGCAAGAAGATGCATTTCACTACAAAATAATGCAAAAAAGCAAGTGAACAACAGCCGCTCACTTTCAGCTGTTCCTGTGCATTCATAATATGGGGCATACATATTAACAAATCAGCATCACAGCTCAGCAAGTCACCTTGGTGCACTGCACAATGTGCTAGGGAAAGGGCAGGAATGAGCTGTACTTAACATTGTACCATGCATTCCTGCCAATTCCAGGTCCTGGCGCACAATGTGCTGCCTAGCACCAATGCAGACCCCATTGCACCACGGTGCATGGGAGCTTCCATTTTAGGAAGGATTGTTTTTGTGCAGGAGGTGTCACCTCCCTGCACAGAAACAAAGCTGAGGGAATTATACTGTATATACATATAGAAATAAATGTGTTATATTATTTTATAGATATTTGGTGTGCAGTAGAGCAAAGTCTGTTGCCTATTGTACATAAACGTTAATGGACCAGTGTGCCCTGCACATATAGTCAATCAAGAAGGACACAGCCATATTTTGCAGGGACTGACTGTGTCATTAGAGGGGAAAAAGTCTAAGGGCCTGATTATGACTTTGGTGGTCCGATGGACCGCCTAACCCATGGTGGCAGTGCAGTAACTGCTGCCCCTGAAGTTCAACCACCGTATTATGACTTTGGCGGGCGGCCTGTCTTAGGACCACTGCTACGTCCACTTATACATGATCCCTGTCAGTCTGACAGTGCACCTGTTGCACCGCCAAGAACTGTATGAGTTCCACACTGCCTTCCTTTTCATAGAGGTGAGCTTGCGATGGCAGTGAGGAAACTAAGGGTGCTCCATAGGACCCCCTTGTGCATAAGGGTGAATGCCCAATGTTTTTCTGTACCCCCAGTTCCTACACAGCATGGACGTTACAGCAGTCCTTGCCTTGCTGGAACGCGCTGTGATGGTCCCACAACACTGCCTTTCTAAGGCTCTCCTGTGAGCCTTTAGGAAAGTCAGTGCCGTGGGCCAGCCGTTGCAGAACAGCCAGCCCGCACACCTAGAATACAACTTTTAATCCGAGCAGGCGGCGGTGGAGTTTGACAGTGGTGTGTCCTCCTGCTGCCACACCCCCAAACTCATAATCAGGCCCTAATTCAACCTTTCAATCAAATGTTTATGACTATAAAATGAGAAATTGTATCAGTCTGAAAAGGAAGGCTCCATTTCATAAAAAGAACAAGAAGATGCAACCCATGCCTGTTCTTTGTTTCATGCTGAGCCATAGGTAAAGATTCAAAAGACTGCACTGCTAATATGTTTTGTATATCACTTCCATGGGAAAGAAAGGCATATAGAAAAATGTTACTACACTTGTAACATATAACTTGCACCAAATGAATCCCAAATGTTGGAATTTCATGTGATTGCAGGGAGGATCTTTAGAGGTAAACTAAATTTGATTTTCAATGTTTGGGTGATCAATGCTTCTACATGCCACTGGGACAATTACTTCACTTGATTGTCCTTTTTTAACATTCGTCAATCATCTCAAGGATCTTATGAGGCCACACAGTTTAACTTAGAATTTACTAAGATTCAATTTATTTAATTTTCTTGTTCAACAGGTCAATATCTCTATGAATACAATATAATCTGTGAGCACTGCTGACAACAGCCAGAAGAAGAACCAATGTCTATCTCCTTCTGCAGAAAATAAGATAACTCTAAGAGGCTTTCCCCTGTGAACTGAAGAGAGGTACAATGATTGATAGTGGATAGGATAACTTGGCTCAAATTAAGTGATTGTACTCTGGACATCTTATCCAATGGGCACAGTTTTTTTACTATTCAAGTGATCATGAGGGTACATGCAACTGACTGTCTTCTTGTCTTGGGTGGGAATGAGACTGGCTCTTAGTTAATGGTGCTCCACTGTGCATGCCTATGCACCCACCCTGACTCATCATGCACCATGCTTACCTTGTCCCTCCAATATTGCCATTATCTTATTGCATTCCACAGGCCTTCTCTTATACAAGAAACCTCCATGGCACTCCTTCTTTCAAGTGCAGCCCCGCCCTTAGGACTTACAATATCAAACAAATGCAAATGTACTGTCCATTTGTATGGAACATCATTTTTTTTAAATATAAATATTTTTATATGTATGGGTCCTCCCTATTTTGCATTTTCCTAGGCTAGGTAAGATAAGCTAACTTGGGAGTATGAGGGCTGCTAAAGAGAAAGGTTGTTTAAATTTGATACCTCAACTGTTAAACTTCCTTCCCCAAGAGAAGCAAACTGCTCATGGACTTGATGATATTCGGTTTGTCTATCTATCAAATTCTCCCTACACATCCATTCAGGAAGTCCTTAACTCTCTTCCCCAAAGTTGTGCAATCTTTTGTGCTATTAATTTACACCAACAGATCTCATAATTGGTGAGCAGATGTATTTATTTATTTTATATATTATTAAATTTGTAATGCGCTCAGCTACCCAAAAAGGGTTTCCCGATGCCCGGACAAGGACTAGTAGTGATACCTGGCCTTAGATGAAATGTTATTGATCAAATAACCACGTTTTAAGGTTTTTCCGGAAACGTATGTAATTGGTTTCTGTACGAATGGTAATTGGGAGTGTGTTCCAAATGTGCGGGCCAAGGTAGGAAAATGATCTCCCTCCCATTCTTGAGAGTTTAGCATTGGGTATACAGAACTTTCCTGCGGTTTCAGATCTTAAATGACGGTTAGGTACATACGGACGCACTCATGCTTGGAGGTATTTAGGCACCGTACCTGCTTTTATTTTGAAGATATGGCACAGGGCTTTGAACTTGATACGGTTCTCCACCCTGAGCCAATGAAGGTCACGCAAGTATCCAGAGATGCTGGAGGTTTTGGGGACCCTACAGAGCAATCTGGCAGCAGAGTTTTGGACTAACTGCAGTCTGCGGACTACTGCCTTATTAGATCCAAGGTAGAGGATGTTGCCGTAGTCAAGTCTTGAGGTGATAAGAGCATTGACTACGGTCTTTTGAGTGGAATCAGGCAACATCCATAGAATCTTTCTCAGCCATTTAAGAATTGTAAAACATAGTGCAGCTACTTTAACCATTTGGTGGTGCATGGAGAGTGTGTTATCCTTGGTAACGCCTAGTTTCGGACGTGACTGGTAGGTTCCGGGAGGTTTCCCATTTGGGTGGGCCAGTGGGTAGGTCCCCAAAGATCTTTTTGCTTGCCCAGGATAAGAACCTCGGTTTTGTCGCCATTTAATTTTAACTGGTTTTTGGTCATCCAGTTGGAAATATTGGTGAGACCTTGCTTGAGAAGGGATGGAGCACGCAGATTAGAGTCAGAGAGGGAGAAGATGATTTGGGAATCATCTGCGTAAGTGAGCAAGGTCAGTCCAGCTTGATCAGCTATGTCCGCTAATGGTCTGACGTAAATGTTAAACAGTAATGGGCTCAAAATTGAGCCTTGGGGAACTCCATGGGAAGAGGTATACGTTTCTGAGCAGACTGTGGAAGACCTGATTTGGAACGTTCGATTATCTAAAAAGGAAGTAATCCACTCTAGTGGCGCGTCACAGATTCTTGTATTTCTAAGTGCATGTATTAACTTTTTGTGCGAAATGGTGTCAAAAGCCGCACTAAGATCTAATAGGATAAGTGCGACTGTTTGACCTTCATCTAGGAGTTTTATGATATTTTCTGTGACACCTAGTAAAGTGGTCTCTGTGGAGTATCCTGTCCGAAAACCAGATTGGGAGGGATGAAGAGAGTTGTTGGTTTCAATACAATGTGCTAGTATAGAATGGACATATCTTTCCAGGATCTTAGAAAAGGCGGGCAATAGGGATATAGGTCTGTAATTGGATAATATATCAGGGTCAGCCACAGGTTTCTTTAGAAGGGGTGTGACCATTGCCTGTTTCCAGGGAGCAGGTACTGTGGATTACAAAAGTGAGGTATTGAGAGTGTTAAGAATCACTTTCAGATGAGGGGTATCGAGTTGTTTAAAAATATTGATGGGGATGGGGTCATTAGGAGAACCTGATTTAATGTTACCAAGAATGATTTTAAAATTCTCCATACTCATGGCGGGCCAACAGATGTGGTTAAAGAATTGTCAACTGTTACAAGAGGAGGTTACCTAAAATAGCAAATTTGCCAATGACACCCCTCCTACCAAAGCAAGAAAAGGAAACCATAGCACAGAGAATAAACTAAAACAATGATTGACCAAGTATTGATAGTGTAAATGTGTTTCCAGTGTTTAGGCCCCATGGATTTTACTGAAGTACCCTTCTCCTGAGTCTTGAGACTTGAGGGTTTCTTTATTCTTACTTTAGTAAATAACGCTACAGTGTGTTGTTACTGTTTTATAGTGAAAGTATCTGTCTTTCCACACACTTTTAGCCCAGTTTTCTGTGATGCAGAATGAGAATCCTTTGGCTTGACCACCAGCATCATTCAGAATAGGAAGAAGAAACTTTTTCTTCCTGTGATAGCTTCCCTGTTAGTGGCGGGTCTCTACCAGCATTTAAGCACTTTGCAAAAAAATGTTGTCCAATCAGAGGAAGTAGCAGATATCACTGTGTCTAATCAGATAAGAAAAGAAGTTCTAAAAATTGGAAAGAGGGTTTGTTTTTGGTTCTATATTGGCAGACGCCTGTAGTGATCAATAGCTACAGATGGTAGGACAAGGGCAGTAAGTATACAACTGCTACTGATGGGACCATAAGTGCTTCCCAGCCTGATCAAGTCATTCATGGGGGCAGTATTTAGAATGGTCATGGTCAGTTTTTCAACACTGATTATGCAGGGATTGGACTGCAGGAGGTAGGACAAGGTAAACTACATAACCTTGCAATGGAACTCAAGTAGAGGGAGACTTAAAAGAGGACAATTGTTTTGTGATGGGTCAGGTGTGAGGTTCAATTTCTGTCATTAATATGTTGGTGGAGCTTCCTGTAACAGGGATGTCTCAATAACCTGTCATGCCAAGAAGTACATTTAAGAAACAGCACATATTGAAGAACAAAAACATGCATTTATTAAGATAAAAATCTAAACTCCCATCTTCTCCTCCTGCAGCATGCCCAACCCTGCTCCCTAAACCTTCAAAATCATAAAAAAACAGAACATTAACCAACATATTGAAAAACTATTCTTCCCACCCATAACTCTCAATACAGGCCCACCGTGTCCCATTTTAAATTATAACCCTACGGCCTTAAGCCTCCTTAAAATGTCCTCCTGGGTGCAGGCAATGCGCAGTAGGGCCTCCTCCAGGCTTTGCAGGGCTTGCTGCAGGAGGCCCTCTGCGGTTATGGGAGTAGCTGCTCTGGGAACTCGGCTGTCTGTGGTGGTGCTGGTGATGGCATGGCTGGGATGTCCTCCATTTCTAGCATTAATAGCTGGAGATACGTCATCAAAATGGCCTTCTTGAGGTGAAACTGTGTGGCTATCACCAGCCAGGACTCCGGTGTCTGGCCTACAGCAAGAGCAGTTGAATGATCCAAGGAAAGAAGAAAAGAACATGAATTGTAGTACTAAATACAAACACTTGTTGTAAGACATGGAAAACACATTACTGGCTCCTTACTATGAATTAATTCTCTGCCACCACCATAATCAAATATAGATCTTTTGCTAAAGCTAGATGAAAAAGGTTAATAAATTCATGAGACAAATTAAAATTATGCTGCACAATTTATTTGACTACCCATATATTGTGCAACATTAATTGATCCAACCTGGCAGGGTTGCATGTATTTTTTGCATGGCATATTAATTCCAATAGCCTTGTTTTTACCAAACTTCCTTCTGAGGACAATTCTGGGTCTAGACTGAATCACACAATGTGCCAACCTTCCCAAAATATATTAAACATAGAACAAATAAATTATTCCTCTGCTACGAAGCCAGTGAATGTTGGGTAAGGTAAGGTCTAATAAAACGTCAGGGCTTGGGCTAGGTGTAGATTTGGTTACAGACAGGTTGGATCATACTCATGTTATATGTAGTAGGCTTAGTTGCATGGTTAATAGAAAGTACAAGACAGAAAAGTGTGGTGGAACTCAAAAGAAGAAGAAGGAGCTGCTTAGGCATAAATTGTGGCAAAAATGTTGCACATGCCGAGATGGGACTATGGTAGGCTGTCTGGAACAGAATGGGGAACTTGTAGGAATGCGTGGGAACTGGGGAACACACTTTTCCTTTGATTACTTTTAAAGGAAGAGAAGATGAGATACTAATATAGTTACAAAGGGTGGATAATTGAAAAGGAATTGGTATCAGGGCATGCTGAAGTTGTCATTGAGAAAGGAAAGTGACTCACCATTTGTCCCATCAGCAGTTTCATCCCTCTCCACAGAAGGAGAGTCCACAATGCCCTCCTCCACTGCATGACTTTCAGGTTTTAGTTAGAAAATATTTAACTATATCAATTGGAATATCACTGTCAATCACATAATTTTCACAAGATAAAAAAAGAAATACCTAACTAATGTGATTGCTAGCCAAACTAATATACCTTTGGAAGGTTTACTTGACCTTTTTCAAATAAATTAGTCAACAATTTAGCACTGTAAACCGATTCTTTAATAATGGAAGAAAATGGCTAAGAAAGGATCCAAAAAACAACACATAAAGGAAGGAAGAGGAATGGAAATGATATACGTAAAAGAGGGGTGAGGGAAAGGTTTCTGCCATTGTAACAATATAGGGGGAGGGAAGCTGCAGACAAGATGAATCCAGCTGTGCAAACTGAGGGAATTTAAAAGGAAGCACAATGACCTATACAGGGTGACAGGCATTATTAGTATAGTATTATTATGCAATGTATAATGTGCACAGCTAAGCCAAAGGGTTTCCCAGTGCAGGGTAGAAACAGAGAAGTGGTCTGATGCAGTAAAATAGCAAGGACTTCAGACCCTTGTGAAAGCTCAGGAGTGAATTGCAATTCCTTAAAGTTGGGAGAAGAGAGTTCCATAATTTAGGGTCTCGATTTGCAAAAAACAGCCTTTCATGTGGGTTAAATGTTAACTTGGTACCTTGAGCAGGGTTTGATTTGAATATCTCAGGGTGGAAGTCCGCTTGTAAGGAACCATCAGTTCCTGAATGTAACAAGGTCCTAAGTCCTGTTTGGCTTTAAACATGAAGCACAGTGCTTTAAACTCAATGCACTTGATAATCCTCAACTAATGCAATTTCCAAAGAAAATGGAAACTGAGGCAGCTTTTGGTAAATGAAGGAGTGACTTAGCAGCAGCATTTTGCTCAAACTGAAGGTGCAGAGCTAGGGCCTTATCCACACCTAGATACAGCATGTTGCCATAATCCAGTCTGGATATGATTAAGGCCTGAATGATCATTCTTTATGACTCCAAGGGGATCAGCCAAAGAATCTTTTTCAGCCCTTCGAGAGCTGCAAAGCAAGTAGCAGTGACTCTAACCACTTGTGGTTTCTTGGAGAGTTTATTATCCATGAACATGCCAAGGATTTTCACCAGAGGAGATGGGGTGAGCAGGGTCCCAAGGAACTCCAGCCAGTGTCTAGAAGGAAGGGCGGAGTAGTTTGGCCCTCTCACATGCAATAAAGCACCATCACCATTCGTGCTGCACAGGAGTTTCTACTGTTTTGCCAGTGACTCCATTGGAAACAGAAGGAGTGGGTGGAGGAAACAGGCCTTCTCACCAACAAGCACTATAAAGTTCCTTCAATATCCCTGCTGCAAAGTAGTTTGATCTGATTTCCAGGGGGCTTCAAGTTTCAGGACTCTATTGGAACAGGAGGAGAGGCAGAGGAGGAGGGCCTTGTCACCCGTAAGCACAATAAAGTGCCTTCAGTATTGCCACTACACAGGACACCCGTCTTTGCCCATCATGGCCCAGAAGGAACTGGTCCCAGCCACCCATCGTGGCTTTTTAATCAAAGGTAACTGTCAAATCTTTTTTTATTTCAAAACGTCATTACCCCTCACTGGCACAACTTTGTGTAATGGGTACCTCTTGCTCCCTTGTGTTGATTTCTTAATCCACTGTAACATTTGTTTGGATGGGTGTGATTTTTTGCAAATTTGTAGCATTTGTATGCAATCACTTTTGACTTTTGTCCAAGGCTACTATAGGATCCTGTAGTTGCCAATATGAGCAAATGAACGGTGGCAGACCTGTCACAGGAGACCAACAAGCCTCCCAAGGTGAAAGAGCATGCAGCGGAGAGTTCTATACTAAGGGAAATAGATGTACGTAGTGAATAAGTTGAGACTACGTTAAACCAAGGAAAGTATAGAAATAATTGTCCGAAGATTCCATTCAAAATAATGTGAGGGAGAGGAACAGCGATCTGGTTCTCAAAACAACTCTAAGACAGATGACAAAATATCAAGAATGCCTGGGGTGGTAGCCATAGAGATGCATAATCTTGTGAATCATAAACAAGTCACAGAGGTGCAACAGCTGCTTATTACTGAGCCTTGCACCACTTAATCAACAAATAGTCCTCTGGTTCTCACCAAATTGTGTCATTACATGTGGAACTTGCTATTACCTGACCTAATAGATTTGCACCGCTGATGACATTGACTTCTGAGGCGCAGACTAATCCCTCTAATGATCAAAACAGAGAGGAGAGCATAAATGATTTGATATACTCAGGACTAGAGCCATAGCTAATGAGCTGAAAGTTAGGGTACTGACCCTAGCTGCTAGATTACAAGAGCTTACAACTCAATGTTAGCACAGTAGGTTGTCTCGCCCTTGTCAGGACTGTGAGGAAACTTCTCAGAAGATAGTCTTGAGTGTTTCTGCACAGACCCAAAGACCAATTGTAATGCATCGGGACAACCCCACCTTCATGTTGGTTGACAGCAGCAAGCAATTTAGGAAAACATGCAAAAATTACAGAAGTAAAATCCTCTTCACAGAGGCCAACCCTGGCATACGGGGTCACCGGCTTCACTCTGCACATGGACTAAGGCCTGATAGGCACAGCAATAATCTTCACAGTGGTCACTTTTGGCATACTGGGTCATCGACTTAACTTTGCACACAGGCATCGGCCCCGATCGGTGTAGCAGTCATCTCCTCGCACCACACTATGGCTCCTCCATTCGACTTCCCTCCCTCCAAGCATTCTCCACTTCCTCACAGGGCACACTGGGCTTGGCAGTGATGCACTAGAGGCAGGTTGTCTTAGATTTCCCTGAGTGCTGTACTCTCACCCAACTAGGAGACTGACAGGCCTTATCCCCCAGTCCTGGTCACAGACAGAAGTCTTAAAGAGCTTTTCCTCACACAGCCTGACTGGCTGCTTGACTGTTGACAAATTTCAGAGCTTCAAGCTCCACTCCTTTGTCCTGCCCTTCTTCGATAAAGCAGTCTGTCACAGCAGGAGCGATACAATACCTCATAGCCCCTTTATACATTCCATGGGAGTGACTATAGTATGTATTGCCAAACACCAAAATATTTTCCCCTTAGTGCACTAATACTACTATATAAAACAATCCGAAACACTTCTCATACATTCAATTAGTAATACCAAAAGGAAGCTAATGGAAATACTAAAAATCTAGAAAAATAGTAAGTATAGGTAAAAATACTCGTATTCAACATAATTCATTACACATAAATAATAAAGAGAGATTTTTTTAAGGCAAAAAAATCTGCCTTTAGACAAATGTTCATCTCTCATATTTATCACAGAGCGTTTATCATATGCACATTTCCAGTGTCGGTAGATTGTAATACATTTAAACAATTAAGTTTCAATGTGTTTCTGTGAGTTGAATATATCATTTCCATCAAAACGTGTTGAAAATTAATAGTGTTCACCTGCTCAGTGATATATATAGTGAATGTACATTTGAGAGTGGGATGGCATCATTGGGTAGCGTTACTTGAGGCTTCCAAAAGGAGGGACATGTCATGTTTTTTAGCACATAATAGCTAATGGCAGCCATGAGGGAAATGCTGTCCCTGACCACCACATTCAAGCAAATAAGTAGGTCGAACGCTTTGCTAATTGATACTCATGTAACAGTCACCCTGATTGTTGGTCACTATGGGGCACATGCATCAACCTATTTAGGAAGTGCAAACCGTGCGAATCGGTAAATTCGGCTGTTTGCACTTCCTAAATACGTTTTTGGGATGCATCAAACACCTTTTCAAAATTCGCTTTTTTTTGCATTTCTTAAAAATGCGAATGCATTTAAGGAATTGCATTTGTGCGATTCCTTAAATGCAATGCATCAATTTTTAAAAAAATGCAAATTTTGAAATTGGAAATGCAAATAAACACGAGGTTGACCCTCGTGTTAATTTGCGAAAATCTTTCAAAATGCAAATAAATGCATATTTTACACTGTCATGTTACAGACACACATGTCCTTAGGACATGTGTGTTTGAAACATGCACTTACAAATAAATTTTAGGGGTGCAGGGGGGGAGTCCTTTGGACCCCCCCTGCACCCTTGGAATGCATCAACAAATTGCGAATTCGTAAATGCCTTCCCATTGACTCCTATGGGCCTTTCGGCCCATAGGAATCAATGGGAATTGCGAAAATGCACTTAGGAATTCGCTATTTATTTGAGATTCGGTAAAAATTGCGATTTTTACCGAATCACAAATAAATAGCGAAAAAAATGATGCATAGCATTTTGCAATTCTTAATTTGCGATTCATTAATTTTCGCAAATTAAGAATGGCAAAACCTATGAATGATGCATGTGCCCCTAAATGTTTATTCTGCACTTATTACTCATTTAGATGGCCCTCCAAACATTTTTTTTTCTCTCTCAGACAACCAGAATGCCAACAAATCCTTGAGACAAGGAAAGGCACCTGACCTGGATAAGACCCCGGTAATCTTTACCGCTCAGATTCTATATTTTCTATATATATGGTCTAGCTGGGTGCTATATATCAGCTTATTGTCCAGTGTCATACATGCAGGAGAGTACATTCCACACTCCTATTGTGGGGCTACTACTCTACCCATGCATATACGAAGGAAGACAGGGGTACCCCTAGCAACTACATGCCAGTTAGTGTATTGAACAACCTGCAAAAGTGTTTTTGTAGGCACGTTTTTAAATAGACTGGAAGATGGGATGGAAGAAACACACATTTTTGTCATCTGCACTGGCCAGCTTTACACTGTTACTAATCGTTTGGAAATACATTACAGAAAGGCAAAAGTGTGCCTGTGGTGTCAGCTTATACCACAGTGGGTAAGCATAAAAATGATCAAAAAACTCTCAGTGGGGTATTGATAGACATCATAGGGCAGGGAAAGGTTATCCTCGGTCTAAAAACGTATTGGTTTCGATGTGAGGATTGAAGCCGTAAACCTACTCCGGTCCGCCGCCCTGCTCCCGGACCGGAGTAGGTTTACGGCTTCAACCCTTCTGTGGTTCCAGAGAGTAGGATTGGGTGCGTCTTTTAGGGGACGCAGACCGTCCACTCCTCTGGTTTTTTGGTCCTGAAGAAAACCTGGTTAATGAATACCTTTATGGTTGAAACATGTAGACCAGACACACATAGAGATACACGGGTCATAATCACCCTCACTTTATCTCGCCATTGTTTTTAACATTGTCCAGTTGCTTGAAAATAAAAATTTTGTTTCTCCCAAGTTAAACCAGGACAATTTTTAACACACCTATTTTTTGTTTATGCACCTTCACTCACAACCTGCTCCACTATAAACAGGTGTTGTAGCACACCCTGATGGCACTAGGTCATTAGGGTGGACCCCGATGATGAAGCATGTCACCACTAGGTGGTGAGTGAGGGTTTTTTTAACAAAAGGAGAATTTTCTCACTTTTGTACAATCACACACCCCATTAGGAATCTTTGATTCCACGCCGGTGGTACTCCTCTTTTTGTTTCTATTGATAAATCCAGGGGTACAGGAGTACTCCCCGTTCACATACGTGAACAGAATCCCTTGCTCTCCCTTCTGTTTTTTCATGAACACATTTCTCTCCACAGAGTTGTGCATCATGGATAAGTATTATCCCCACTCTTTTTCAATTGTCAATGATGCTAGCAATGCACTTTTGATTTTGAATTCATGATTCACCTCTACTTAACGGTATATCAACCCCAGCTCTACCCTTTCCTGATGATGCCATTCTAATCTCACTAACCCGCATGGGCCTTCAGAATATGTTGGATAGGTTCCAAGTATTTTGCAATTCCAAGGATCTTGAAATTAAAATATCTAAGGCAAAGTATATATCTATAAATCCACATAAGACCCTAAGAGGAAGACTGTGATAGGGGTATATCTACTTGGACATAATATATCGACATTTGAATATTCAGATGTCATAGTCAACAGTAAACTATCTTGGACTCTTTATATTGAAAACAGCTGGGTAATATTGCTCAATAGAGGTGCAGTGATTATAAAGAATTACAGAGCCTCTACTACTAAATCTATGTCTCTTACACTTTAGGTCTATAGAACTAAGGTTCAATATGTTGCCCTCTATAGAGTTGATATATGGAAATTTGAAAATGTTAATTTTCTTTCAATTCACCTTCCCCAAGGTACTCCCTAGTTGCAGTTATTTTATGATCTAGGTCTAAAGAAATTTGAATATATTGTTGCACACCTTTTTGGAGATGTTCAGTCTGGATTGGAATGGTACTTTGTCCTGACTTTGCCATATTATGGTCTAGCTGGGCACCCAACTGCTTGATTCTGTGTGGTCATATTCATTTTATATATCCTTGCCTTGCACGGCTACACTGGAAAGGTTATACTGGAACCATATTGTGGGTCTAGGCCACAAGAACATTCTTATAGGCAGTTTAATAATAAAAAATGCTTGGAAGTTAAACCATTGCCATCTTTTTAGCCATACTTAGATATTATCTTACTTAAACAGGCAAAAACTCTTTTTATACATTTTTGGTTTGACATCCTGAGAATCACAAGTTTCACGTATAAATGGAATAATTGTGCTACTTCAAGCAAATTGTGGAGTATGCGTAATGAAACGCCATGGACTACATTGGACACGTATTATTCTTTTTTGCATTGCATATCATCATGCTCACAGGAAATGGATTCACCCGTTATGCCTAATTTTAGGTTTTAAGACATATTTGTCAGTTAAGAATTTTACAGATATATCATCATCTATTATGTTTTGCTTGAGCACATTCCTGTATTGTGTATGGATCAAGAGGAAGAGTATGGGGATGGAACTGTAGTTGTGGTGAAGTTGCATTTAGGTGTTTGTTAGTTATAAGATTTGCTAATTTTTTACCTTGTTTTCAGTGTTTTTCATTCCTTATTCTCACTTAGGGCCCCATTAGCATGGCGAACGGACTTTGTCTGCCCGCCATACCCTCAGGAAACGAGACGCCCACTGAGGGTGCGGCGGTCCCGCACTCCTGATTAGGATGTGTCCACCACATACTGGTGGGCGCATGGCGCATTTTCAACATTGCGGCGGATGGTGCTGAGAGCACCGCCCGCCGCAATGCCACAAAGGCAAGTTGTGCCTTTCAATGCACAACGTGACAGGCACTGTGCGGTGCCTGCCACGTTGTTTATTGAAAGGCAGGGGGTACCATAGGTACCCCCCATGTTCAGCCCCCACCCCCTCAGAGTCCCTGGGGGCCCGCAACGGGCCCCTGCAAGCAGACTCTGCATGCCTTTCCATGGCGGCAATGCCACCATGGAAAGGCATGTTCACTTACACATTGTAATATGGCTGGCGGTATCTTTCAGACACCCCCACCATATTGAACCCTTTTCAGCCCGTCGACTTGTCGACCAGGCGGAAAAGTGGCGGACGATCTTTCCGTCCGCCGTGGACCCCCCAGCCATTGTAATATGGCAGGGGGTCTTTGCTGCAAGGATGGCAGGCAGATCACCCCCGCCGGGCTGGCGGTGACTACTGCCGGACCGGCGGGGGCGTTCCGCTTGCCATGCTAATGGGGCCCTATGTATATTGTTGCTTTTATTGTCTGTTTTTCATGTGGTTCGTCCCCAAATGAAAATATATTAAACTTGAAATGATATTGCTCCTTCATTCGCTTCATAAGATTTTGTTATTTTGTCCAGTGTTTCATTTGTATCATGAGTGCTGGTGCCCAAATCTCTGTCAGTTCAATCAAATGTCTGAACCCTGAATACTAAGGCTGGATAGTACTGGATCCACGGCAGGTCTCTTTAATTCACCAACAGAAACTCTCTGCCCCTTTATCTCACTCTTGCAGGCTCCTGCTTCCTCCTTTTGTGATGTAAGTGCTGGTCCCTCAATCGAGTGTAGGTGGCCCCCACTGGCAGGGCCATCTTTAGGGTGGTGCCAGCAGTTCGACCACACTGGGCGCTGACATGGAGAAGGGGCATTGACCTCAGAGGGAGTATTGTGTTTAGCAATAACTTACAAATTAGAAGCACCTGCTTCAGAGTTCCTTGTGTATCCATCTGTCAGGCAGCAATAACATTGTTAAGATAACTCTTGTAATTATTGTTCCTGCTACAGAGATAGCTCAGAGTTTTGTCTAGTGGCAGTTTTGACTCACCATAAAGTAGCACAAAAGGTTAATATGCCTGCAGCAAAGAAGGCGTACAGTGCAGATCAGTGGTCTGTATTTTCTTGGATAGCTGAGTAGACTAGTAAAGCCAGCCTTCACCAGTGATTTAAAACAAATGAAATGTATGTGAGAGAAGGGCTATAGAGAGATGAGGGATACTTTTGCAAGGTGGTAGTTAGGGAATCCTAGGAGGAAATCACCGGGCAACCAAAAAAGACTGTCACACTGGGCACCACCAGCGCTAAAGTCAGCCCTGCCCACTGGCAAAAACCAGCTCAAATGAAATACTGATTTATTATTTATATGTTTACTTACCTGTTAAGGTCCGTAATCCATACATTACTGCCCCCCACCCTGCCCCTCCCCACGTCACCACCCAGCCGTTACTCACACTAACGGCCGCGGCTGTGTGATAAGTCTGAATGCTGTGGCTTGCCGCTCAGCCAGGGAATGGGAGCTTGGGAATGTTCTCCACCAGGCCGTAATGCAGCGTGGTTGGAGTGTGCATGACTGTTTGGCTGGATCGAGAAGGCTGGCCAAACATTCATGTGCACTTTACCAAGTGCTCACTACTCCTCCCCCTGCTCTGAGAGCAGTGGAGCCCCGCCCCCACCAAGCTGCCGCAGCAGGAACCAATGAAATGATAATAGAAACAAGTTATTATAATTGTATTTTTCCTTTATTTCCAAAGCAGAATGCAGTGGGGTGCCACTGAGCACAAGCAGCACAAGCTACATATTTTCCAGCCATTGGTGGAATTCCGCAGAGTTTTTATGTAACTCCATGGAATTCTGTATAGTGAAACTTCACAAGTTCCGCCCACCCCTATCCTTGACATGGTTGCATGAGCTAGATTTACCTAGAAATTGGACCTAAGCTGTCTGTGGCCATCTTAAAATTCTGCCTGCAGTCCATTTCCTGGCCACTGGGTTGTTTGAGAGGATTACTTCTGGCAATGTAGGAATCTCACAGGAAGCCTTTCTGAAGGCTAGCACCTGGTACCACGAATTATCACAAGCAGAGTCGGAAGGTAATTATATGCCTCTTATCATTTCCCTCATCTATTAAGGCCATTGATTGCAGCTTGATAATATAGGTGCTAGGTGTTTTGAAAATGTTATCCTCCCATATCAGATGTTTAATGTTTGCTTAATAGATCCATGTTGTCTGAACCATGTGATGTACTGTTAAATTAATGTATTGAATGAGTGTTATTTATTTGCATGGATTTTGTGTTTTTAAATCACTTGTGTATACAAGTAATAATAATGGAAAATGATTATGACTCTACCATATTTGGGTCCTCTTTTCATCAATTACCACAGTTTGAAAACTCACTCATTTCTATGTCTATTTTGCCAAAATAATTGTATGTAGTCTGTTATTTCAACTCACTACCCCACAGGCTTCTTTCAAACACCAATAGCTTAAAAAAACATTTTTCGTGGGCATTTTGTGCTTTGTTTCATCACATTTTTGATGCAGTACCAATGCAAAATCTGTTTTTGCATTCACAAAGTTACACAAGGCCCAATTTGAGTGGCTTTGCCTGATTTTGTAAAAAAAATAAATGGGTAACTCAAGGCTAAGTGCGCGGCGCTGACTTGTGTTACTTTACAACTGGGAGGTGTTACATGATGGCGCCTGCACATTCTCGTGCCTCCACCCATATCTTCTGACACAAATCTATTTTTACTAAAGTCCGTAAACATGGGTTTGCACCAAAATGATGCACACACCTTAGGCTGTGGTAATAAGAAGAAATATCTTTATTTCTCCTTGTTACTTTCTCTTTACATGTTTGCTGCATTCTGCAAGACACATGCAAAGAGGAATAAGCTTCTAAGATTGTTTTTGCACTGGAAGAAATCCCTTCCTGCACAAAAATTATTTTGACCACAAGGCATACTCTTTTCCATCATTGTGCAAGTTTGTCTACATTGATGCTTAGCAGGCATAAATGGGCCAATGTCATTAGAGAGCAATACTGCGCCATATATTAATCCGTAAGTTGCATTTCTGCTCTCTTACTTTAACACAACATCATGCAGCAACTTCCCTTGCTATGCTGTGTTGCGTTCAAGTAGAATCAATCTGCCCTCTAACCTGTGCACACCTCTAAAAAGATGTATAACATTTAACCCTAAACATGTATGTCTTTTTTGTCATGTTAAGTGTTTGCAGTATGGGTGAAAGTCCCACTCAAACAATAAACACATTCCTTGAATGGGTGAACTGTAAAAGTCACTACATAAACCTGTGTTTAACCCACTGGTAGCTTGGCACAAAGCAGACAGTCTTGGCTTAGACCAATGTGTAATCTATTTACTGAGCACGTATCACCTCCGTGTCATTATCGTAAATCCTCTTACTTCCTCAACAGATTTCCCAATGTGGCCATTTCTATTAATTTCAGACCACGATCATGGTAAGAATTGTCCCCTGCAATTTTCGAATTATTGGTTATTTCACATTGGCTCTCCCAATGAAACCCCCTTATCTTCTGTTTATCGGCTTTAGGGTTGGCAATCGGTTGCCTAACCAGTTCTTCTTAGTCCCCTGCGAGACTACTACCAGATTTTGCAAGTGGTAAGCATTCCATTGTGCATTGTTCCTTGTTTTAAGGATATGTCACACCTTCTCACCTCTTTGCGCATCACCTCACCTGTGCGCATGTTTTTACTGTGATCACATTAAACTTACCCTATAGGTATATTCCCAATTTTTTCTCGCGATTACCCACAGTCATTCTGCTCCTTATCAGGCCTGCTTACGACCCACTAACATACATACTGTGTAGTATCACCACGCCTGCATGACTGCCGATGAGCTTCTACTCTGCATGATCACTCTTTCCTCTATTCCCCTATTTTTACTCCTTAATTTTTCTTTCATTTTAACCCCCCTCTTTTTCTTTCTCCCCCTTCCCCCTCTCTCCCCACTTTCACAGGTACAATACTCAGGCGAATATGACTAAGTCCTGATGATGATCCCGGTACCTCTGTGTATTGGATCAATACGTCGTCGACTCCACAACACCTAGACACTGTTTTATGTATTATTGATTTGTGATAAGGTGTTTTTCTTAATTTATGCTTGACAATCCCCTGATTTCTTTAAAGCACCAAAAACATTCATGTTTTAATTGTCACAGAGTTTATGTTTCCACTTCATTGTTTTGTCTTCTTTGTGTATATTTAGAATAATAAATATTTGTATCCGACTGGAAAAAAATGTTATAGATCTCATTGTACTCCTATAATAGTTTCCTTACCATATCCTTTGTGTGAGGAAATTAATTACAATTTATTTGAGTCATACAATTCATAATTTCTCTATCTGCTCCAAATCTGAAGTTAGCTCTTATTACAGGTAATAAAGTAACCCTGTTTAAGTCTAAGTGAGATGGAGAGGAGCCAGATGGCGTCTGCTTAGTACACCGCACTAGCTGTTCCTTCCAGCTCTAGCCGTAGCACAGCTGATTGGCAGCAAAGAGAGTGGTATTTACCACTGGGTGTTAAACAACAAAATGGTGGAGCTCATGTTCATAATAACCGAAGTGGGAAAACGATACCACTAGATTCATGCAGAGCCTCGCTGACACCGGATGGTGGCTGCAGCAGTGCCGTGGCTCACCGGTGGGTTTCTAAGTACTGTCAGCTTCAGTTGCATAATCAAGCTGCGAATAAGCCAGAGTATGCCTCTAAAACTGAACATGGTTACAAAGGAAAGGGCTGAACTCATGGTGCTGCTGCGGGAGCGATTCAGCCTCTGCAGGGTATCACTGGAAGAAAGGCAGAGGACGTGACCACTTTGGACACAGAAAAGTTTGAACAGGGGGCTAAGCGCAAGAAACACTCACTGCAGACGGAAGTATGATCTAGTTCAAGACCAGCTGGGTAGACACAGCCTTCCATTTCTGAGATCTTCATCACAGCTTCAACTGGTCCAAGGCAGCCCCTGAAGAGGTTGTATGTAGTGAATGCACCCGCAATCTGTAAAGGAGGTCGGATCTTTAAACGAAGTACAGGAAGGTAGTCCACCAGAAGTTGTGAGCATGAATGTGGCTCAGTGATTGTTAAAGAGTCAAGAATTGCGGGATGTGATAGCTATGAGAGCTGTAGGTGATTTAACGGAAGAGACTTGTAATTTTGCTACACTGGTCCCAGTCAGTTTGATGGATAAGAGAAATAATGGGAATTTTGAAAGGAGCTGAGAAAGATGTGAGCAGTGAAGTCTCACAGCTGTGTGCAGATATACACATGACAGCAGCAGATAAAGCTAGGGCTTATATTATGATCGATGCTGGCTCCCCTGAGTTAGGGGAGAACTTTTTCTTGTTAATGGATGACTCTGAATTTTCTGGTTCAAGCAGCAGATTGACGAACATGTAGTCTGTATCAGGATCCTCTGGGATTAGCTCAAGCAGTAGCATGGGTAAAACAGCCACTAAAAAATGCGGGTAGTCGGGAAAGAAACAGAAAGACAAAAGCAGAGCCGGTGGGAAAAGACGAGAATCAGGCAAAAGTATTGATAAGAATCTAAAGTGGGTTTACTCCGCTACCCAACAGTGTTATGATGATGATGATGGGATAGGGGTTCAACACACGCAGGGATAGTGGGTGGCTCAAAACCTCAGGTGCACTTTCCATTGAGCTTGGTTATACAACGCTAAAGCAGATGCAAAGGAAAGCAGGGCCCATTTGGCAAACAAAAAACTCCAGGGGGCAATCTGGAAAGCCAACAAAAACGTGGTCTCAAATGACAGAGAGAGTCAGCAACATGGAAGAACGGATTGTAGGGCTCGACACTGATGTTGGAACTTGAAAAAATCATGATGAGGTGCAGGATTCCCAAATGATCGCTGTGTTGTGGAAACTGGAAGACTCCGAGAATAACCAGAGCAGAAATAACTTAAGGTTCTTAGGCTTAGCTGAAAATTTGGAGGGAAATGGTATTAGATTTTTCATGCTGGGCTTGCTGAAAGGGGCCTTCCCAGATGTTTCTCACAGGAATTGCAAATCGGAAATGCAACGAGTAAATGATTTTCCTGTGAAACTAAAAAAGAACCAGCACAAGCCCAACAACCAGGGAGACCTAGAGCAATATTGTATTTTGTTGGCAACTTTCTGCCAAGCGATATTCAATAAGGCCAGACCAGAGGTTAAATGATCATTTGAAGGTCACTCTTTTTTTGTCCGGCCTGACTTCTGCCACACTGTAGTTGAAAGGAGGTGGTGCTTATGGCAGCTGTTTTTGCTCTTTCGGGGACTGGGATGTGAAGTTTTCCATATGAACCCCGCCTGCCTCAAAGTTATTTTTAAGAGGAGGGCTCGGACATTTATCGCAAAGATAAAGGAACAAGATTATTTAAAGGAGATTTTTGGGGGGGCCGGAGCAGGCTTGAGGATACTGCATTAACAAGGTATTGGTTTTGGATCATCTGTATATTTGAATACATCCATTTGTTGGTCTTGTGGTAACACTAGATGGTGCTCAGAATTGCCGGATTGTTTTTTTGGGTGTTTAGTAATGGTGACAAGGTGACAAGGTTCATATGACCTGTTAAGGGGGTAGCTCCTTCTTCTTGGTTATGCTTTTTTGATATCTCTTTTGTCTGATCGGCCTGATCCTCAAACAAAACTCTCCAGAATCGAAATGATGCACAAAGGAGTCCACCTCCCCAACTCTGAGAATATTCAAACACAGAGTCAAGGAAGAACAGGCAAGGGAAAGGGTATTGGGAAAAGGAACAGTAGGGAATTTGACATCTGAAAAGAACAGAGAAACATATATTAACTCAGTGCACAAAGATTATTCTCAGTTAAGTCTCGCTTGTACATAGAGATGCCTTTAAGAAAATCAGGCAGACCACCTCTCTAGGAATTCCACAATTTACGTTAAGATTAAAGATTCTGTGTGCCTGCTGATACCTGCAATCACAAAAACACAATGATTCATATCCTTCCTTCCTTCAGACCTCAACAATACTAAGAAGGATATACTCCGAACATGCATATAATCATACATACCTCGCACAACATAAATCAAAGATTAAAGAATAGTTAGAGCTCCCCAAAAATAGTCTATGGAAAATTCGTGTACAATAAGATGTATTGGGTGATAAAGGAAATTCTATAGCACAGTCAAAGTCTCGTAGCGTAATCCATTTCTTCACGTTCTCAATAAACGCTAATCCAAAAGGTTGGGAAAATACTCTCTAGAAAGTTATGTCAAGAGATAATAAGAACCCTTGCAGTTAATAGAACACTTCAAATGAAAATAAAAGTATGCCTTGCGCTACTGTTTCCAATGCAGGAGGTAACATCCACCACCACGAGCACTGGGAATAAATAGATAGCTTCTCTACTCTTGCCTCAAAGTGGAAGGCTCAAACAGGACATAGATTTTCCATGTAACACCACGGAGACATAAGGATAGAGCCTTCCGCTCTTGAATAATGCCCTAAAACAAAGGCTCTTTTGTTTCTGTGTTTCCACCCTGGAAACAAGAGAACAAGCGGCTTGCAGCAATTAGCTCAGCCCAACTGACCAACTCGAGTTTAGTAAAAAAGAACGTCAATACACCAACACAAGATAGCAGTAAGTCAAAAACAAGAAAATATGTACCTTGAGTATGTATCTGGATATAAACAGGTGATAGAAAAAGATCTACCCCGTGGAACATCATCTACGTGTAGGAGTTCCCATCAGTCAACTCACGAGACCGCCCTTCAGTGAAAAAGAAAGTGAATAAGTGAACAAAAAGAAAGGTAATTGTTAAGATTGGGTAGTGACAAGGGAAAAAAACATTTATTCTGTACCCCTTCAGTCCCAAAGTCTAAAAATCAGTGCAATAGTAGTATAACAAAATAACTACTAGGGAGTATCTTAGTTGACATGTTTCTGCAGACTGTTGGAGTCAGGTGGTCTCCCGCTGCTTCTTCAGGACCATTACATGCTACTGCTTGAAAAAGAGAAATTAATATCAGCTTAGATGTGATCTGTTACCATCTTCCTGACTTATTGGCAGGAAGGAATAACCCCACCTCACCTGGCTTCAGCTCAGGTACATGGAGCACCGCTCTCTCCGTCGGTACCCCGGACGTCCCTTTGCACTGCTACTCAGTCATCTCCACACATAGACACGCCTTCTCTCTATGTTTGATATAGATTAGGCTTATAACATCTGCCAATCTATTGTGGATACTTGATTTTCCAAAGCGTGACGGTCCCCAAATGATGAAGGGCGGTCTCGTGAGTTGACTGATGGGAACTCGTACACTAGATGATGTTCCACGGGGTAGATCTTTTTCTATCACCTGTTTATATCCAGATACATACTCAAGGTACATATTTTCTTGTTTTTGACTTACTGCTATCTTGTGTTGGTGTATTGACGTTATTAGGGGTTATAGCAGTCTTTAGGTCGGTAAACCTCCCCTAGGACCCTCCACTCCCAGTGTTTTTGTTAGTAAAAAAAGAACACCTGCTCTGGTGTTCCATACGAATGGTGTGCCATCGGGAATAGACTTCTTTCCTTACCTCAGGAAATACAGGAGGGTGAAGACACACCACGGTCTCACTTCTCCTACGATCTCCAATGAAATCCAGGGCAAACTTCTCCCCGTACAACAGGAAGCATCCGGAAACAACAATTACACACATAATACCTGTGTGTCTTCCGGTTTTATCCCAAGAGCCTCCATCAGAGTGCCTCATGGGATGTATTTATTCATGTAGGAGTTTTATACAGCGCTAGCCAGACCCGGGGGTATCAGGGTGCTTTACAACATGAATCAGAGATGCAGAACAAACATAAGAAGTGACCGTAGTAGAAACATAGTGATTTGTGTTGAGTAAAGTTCAGACACAAAGACTCGCAAATATAACAAAAAGATATGTGGCAAGTACAGTTCCAACACAGCAAGTAGTCGATAGGCTCCATGATTCGTGACAAATCCAAAAAGATGAAGGGGAGCACAGGAGAGAAACGAAAGGTAAAAAGAGGTATCCATCCTCTTCGGAGTCTTTGTATACTGCTGTGTGCGGGATTCATTGTAGAGCATCTGCTATCAATTCGGTAGAGATCGGTTGAGGAAAAGGTCTTTAAGCTGGCTTTTGAATTTTGGAAAGGAGGAGTTAGTCCTAATATGAACTAGGATGGAGTTCCAAATTTTGGGCGCATTTCCAGAGAAGGCGCTTTATGCGGTTTTATGTTTGCACGTCTTTGGCGGGATGAGAAGTAGAGTGATAGTACTCTTTAGGTTCCTTGACTGACCGGCTTTGATGAATTTGAGAGCCAGGTATGCAGATTTACCGGTATGGAGGGCTTTGTGAGTGAGGCAGGTTATTCTGAAACTGGCACGCATTTCAGTTGGTAACCATTTTAGTTCTCTGAGAGCAGGAGTGATGTGTTCATATTTTTTTACTCGAGTGACCATCCTGGCTGCTGCAATTAGGGTTGTTCTGAGGGGGGGGCTAGATGGGATTTTGCTGTGTCTGTAAGGGTTGCATTCCCATAGTCCAATCTGGACAAAACCAGAGATTGGGTGGCTTGTTTGAGGTCATTCGGAGGGATGAATGACTTTATTTTGTTGAGCAGTTTTAGGTTGATGAAAGCGCTCTTGGCGGTATTTTTGATATGTTTGACCATGTCTAAGTTAGGGTCCAAAGTGATTCCCAGTGACTTTACAGAGTCTGCTGGGATGAGGCTGCAGTTTAGAGCATCAATGGTTTTTAGCCATTCTGTGACTTAAGGGGTCCATGCTTTGTTGGAAATGATGCAAAACCAAAGGGAATGATGGACGGAATGTTGAACATTGCAAGCACTCACCCCCAGTCAACTGATCTGGGTTTAATCCATCATCATTCTTTAGCTCACTCCGCCACCCCAGTTCAGACATGCCAAATGCTTGTTTCTGGTCCAGGGAAGACTTGGCTTGGCAATTTCCCATGAGGCACAGGGTCAGACTGATTTGCATATGGCCATGTCTGAACTGGGGTGGCGGAGTGAGCTAAAGAATGATGATGGATTAAACCCAGATCAGTTGACTGGGGATGAGTGCTTGCATTGTTCAACACTCCTTCCATCATCCCCTTTGGTTTTGTTTTGTTCGCCCTAAGTTGGCGGGGTATGCCCAGACAAGGGTCCCTTGCTCACTCTGCTACTGGATTCAAGCGAGCCTGGTTGATGATGGCTGATTAGCCAGAAACCGGTCCCAGGATGCTTGTGTCCAGTCCAGGGAAGACATGGCTTGGCAGTTCGTGCTGGATTGTTCCCATGAGGCACAGGGTCAGACTGATTTGCAAATGGCCATGTCTGAACTGGGGTGGCGGAGTGAGCTAAACAATGGTGATGGATTAAACCCAGATCAGTTGACTGGGGGTGAGTGCTTGCATTGTTCAACACTCCGTCCATCATCCCCTATGGTTTTGTTTTGTTCGCCCTAAGTTGGCAGGGTATGCCCAGACGTGGGTCCCTTGCTCACTCTGCCACTGGATTCAAGCTAGCCTGGCTGATGAAAGCTGATTAGCCAGAAACCGGTCCCAGGATGCTTGTTTATGGTCCAGGGAAAACATGGCTTGGCAGTTTGGCCTGGACTGTTCCCATGAGGTGCAGGGTCAGACTGATTTACATATGGCCATGTCTGAAATGGGGTGACGGACTGAGCTAAAGAATGATGATGGATTAAACCCAGATCAGTTGACTGGGGGTGAGTGCTTGCATTGTTCAACACTCCGTCCATCATCCCCTTTGGTTTTGCTTTGTTCGCCCTAAGTTGGCAGGGTATGCCCAGAAGTGGTTCCCTTGCTCAATCTGCCACTGGATTCAAGCTAGCCTGGCTGATGACAGCTGATTAGCCAGAAACCAGTACCAGGATGCTTGTTTCCGGTCCAGAAAGACATGGCTTGGCAGTTCGGGCTGGACTGTTCCCATGAGGCACAGGGTCAGACTGATTTACATATGGCCATGTCTGAACTGGGGTGACGGAGTGAGCTAAAGAATGATGATGGATTAAACCCAGATCAGTTGACTGGGGGTGAGTGCTTGCATTGTTCAACACTCCGTCCATCATCCCCTTTGGATTTGCTTTGTTCACCCTAAGTTGGCAGGGTATGCCCAGACGTGGGTCCCTTGCTCACTCTGCCACTGGATTCATCCTAGCCTGGCTGATGACAGCTGATTAGCCAGAAACCATTCCCAAGATGCTTGTTTCCGGTCCAGGGAAGACATGGCTTGGCAGTTCGGGCTGGACTGTTCCCATGAGGCACAGGGTCAGACTGATTTGCATATGGCCATGTCTGAACTGGGGTGGCGGAGTGAGCTAAAGAATGATGATGGATTAAACCCAGATCAGTTGACTGGGGATGAGTGCTTGCATTGTTCAACACTCCTTCCATCATCCCCTTTGGTTTTGTTTTGTTCGCCCTAAGTTGGCGGGGTATGCCCAGACAAGGGTCCCTTGCTCACTCTGCTACTGGATTCAAGCGAGCCTGGTTGATGATGGCTGATTAGCCAGAAACCGGTCCCAGGATGCTTGTGTCCAGTCCAGGGAAGACATGGCTTGGCAGTTCGTGCTGGATTGTTCCCATGAGGCACAGGGTCAGACTGATTTGCAAATGGCCATGTCTGAACTGGGGTGGCGGAGTGAGCTAAACAATGGTGATGGATTAAACCCAGATCAGTTGACTGGGGGTGAGTGCTTGCATTGTTCAACACTCCGTCCATCATCCCCTATGGTTTTGTTTTGTTCGCCCTAAGTTGGCAGGGTATGCCCAGACGTGGGTCCCTTGCTCACTCTGCCACTGGATTCAAGCTAGCCTGGCTGATGAAAGCTGATTAGCCAGAAACCGGTCCCAGGATGCTTGTTTATGGTCCAGGGAAAACATGGCTTGGCAGTTTGGCCTGGACTGTTCCCATGAGGTGCAGGGTCAGACTGATTTACATATGGCCATGTCTGAAATGGGGTGACGGACTGAGCTAAAGAATGATGATGGATTAAACCCAGATCAGTTGACTGGGGGTGAGTGCTTGCATTGTTCAACACTCCGTCCATCATCCCCTTTGGTTTTGCTTTGTTCGCCCTAAGTTGGCAGGGTATGCCCAGAAGTGGTTCCCTTGCTCAATCTGCCACTGGATTCAAGCTAGCCTGGCTGATGACAGCTGATTAGCCAGAAACCAGTACCAGGATGCTTGTTTCCGGTCCAGAAAGACATGGCTTGGCAGTTCGGGCTGGACTGTTCCCATGAGGCACAGGGTCAGACTGATTTACATATGGCCATGTCTGAACTGGGGTGACGGAGTGAGCTAAAGAATGATGATGGATTAAACCCAGATCAGTTGACTGGGGGTGAGTGCTTGCATTGTTCAACACTCCGTCCATCATCCCCTTTGGATTTGCTTTGTTCACCCTAAGTTGGCAGGGTATGCCCAGACGTGGGTCCCTTGCTCACTCTGCCACTGGATTCATCCTAGCCTGGCTGATGACAGCTGATTAGCCAGAAACCATTCCCAAGATGCTTGTTTCCGGTCCAGGGAAGACATGGCTTGGCAGTTCGGGCTGGACTGTTCCCATGAGGCACAGGATCAGACTGATTTGCATATGGCCATGTCTGAAATGGGGTGGCAGAGTGAGCTAAAGAATGATGATGGATTAAACCCAGATCAGTTGACTGGGGGTGAGTGCTTGCATTGTTCAACACTCCATCCATCATCCCCTTTGGTTTTGCTTTGTTGGAAATGATGAGTATTTCCGTCTTGTCCTGGTTTAGTTTCAGGTGGTTGAGGGATAGCCAGTGTTGGATTACTTTCAAGGTGAGGTTTAGTCTTTGTATGTCATCAATACAGGAAGTTTCAAGATAGATCTCGGTATCGTCTGCATAGAGGTGGAAGGGGATGTTGGCTTTATTGAGTATCTTGGTGAGGGGTTCCGTGTAGATATTAAATAGCGCCAGGGAGTGAACTGATCTTTGCGGTACCCCCCCTGTTTATGGGGAGTAGATCTGACAAGCAATTTTTCATTTTTATTCTTTTGGGGCGGTTCTGCAGGAAGGAGGAGAACCACTGTAGTACCACCTCATTTGCTCCGACCCTTTCCTGCAGTACATTAATGAGCAGTTTGTGGTCAACCATGTGGAATTCTGCCGATCGGTCCAGGAGGATGAGTAGGCAGCATTTATAATTGTCAAGTGAATTGTGAATGTCATCTATGACATTCAGGATCGTTGTCTCAGTGCTGCATCCATTTCTAAAGCCTGATTGGTGAGGATCTAGGAAGTTGTTGCCTTCGATGTGTTGTGCTAATTGCAAAAGGACACATCATTCCAAGATGTTTACTAGAAAGGGGAGATTAGATACAGGCCTGAAGTTGTTGAGATCGTAGGGTTCAGAGCCTATTTTTTTTAGAAGTTGTGTGACTTGACCCATTTTGAGACAGTCTGGCATGACTCCTGTTCTTAGGGAACTATTTATAATGTTGGTCCAAATTGGGGCTGCGGTGAGATTGTGTTTCTTGGCTAGTTGCGCAGGGATCGGGACTGAGAAGTGAGACGAAGGTTTAGAGCTGGTAATCAATTTAGAGATCTCTGTTTCTGAGATACGGCAAAGGATTTCCAGTTATTGTGGGGTGATGGGGTGGGTTGGGGTCTTCTTCACAGGGGGAGGGCTAACGTTGGGAGCTTGGAGGTTGTTGTCCAAGGATGGCTCAATCTTGTTGATTTTCTCATTGAAGAAGGTGGAAAAGTTGTTGCATAGTTTTGTGGAGGCGGTCAAAGCGGGTGAGGGGGGCTTGGAGGTTTGTTGTCTGATGATATTAAAGAGTTCTCTGGGTTGATTTTAGGCATGGTTTAGTGCATCACAGAAGAAAGAGGTTGTCTCATTCTTGATGTGTTTTTTATATTCTCTGCGTTCCGATTTTAATAGGTCTAGGTGGATTATAGCTGGGTTGTTTCTCCAGAGTCTTTCTGCCGCTCTTAGTTGTCTTCTTTCCAAGTTTACATCTGTGTTGAACCAGGATCTTGAAGGAATGGTCCTGTTTTTTTTTTGTTTTAGGGGGGCAATCTGGTCGGGAATGGAGATCACAGATGCATTGTAATGCTTGGTGAGTTTGGTTGTCGAGGGTTCGCATGTGGTGATGGGAAGGAGTGAGCTAACCTTTCTTCCAGGTCAGTGTGGTTTATTTGTCACCCAGTGGAAGGATTCCTGTGTACGGGGTAGGAGTGGTAAGTCTGATTGACGTAGAATAGGATGATATGGTGATCTGACCAGTTGAAGGAAGTATGTGGTCTATCTTGATTGCGTCTTTGTGGGCAATGACGGCATAGAGAGTTGCACCTTTGTTATGTGTTCTTTCGGTGCAGTGTTGGGTGAGATTGTTGTTGAGAAGAATTTATTTCAGGGATTGGGTCAGATAGTTGTTTTCATCATTCCAATGTAGGTTGAGGTCAACTAGTATTATGTTGTTGGAGTCTAGGAGAGAGCAGTGGGTTATTAGGTCTGAAAGGTGTTCACCAAATGCAGGGGCGTTACCTGAATGGATGGTAGAGGAGATGGCAGTCTAGTGTTTTGTTGTCGCTCGTCCTAATGGTGGCGTTTAGGTGTTCAAATGAGTTATATTTAAAGGAGTCTGATTCTGTTACGTAAATGTTGTTCTTGTGGATAATTACAATGCTTCCACCTCAGTGCTTTGTTCTATCTTTTTGATGATTGAGAACCCCGGGTGGACGAGCATGTCCATGATTGGGGAGGAAGACTCATTTAACTGAGTTTCAGTAATGAATGAGATGTCTATGTCATTGATGAGGATGGTTTCTGTCAGTTCTGTGGCATGTTTGTTGGCCGACCTACAATTGATGAGCATGCATTTGGTTGTCTCCTTGATGTTGAGTATCTTTGTTGTGGGAATCATGGTGTCATTAGTGAGGATGGTTGGAGACCTCGGTGTTCTAGGTGAGGGGCGTTCTCTTCCATGTCCCATGATGACCTTGATTTTGGAGTAGGGATTGACCGTTGAAGAAGCATCATAGGAGTTGGCAAGATTAATTGCCTCACTCATGAACATTGCTGCAGTTGTTCTTTTGGGTCTTAGATGTTTGTTCAGGGAGGGGATAGTGGGCCAGCTGTGCCCTGGAGCCTTGGGGGTTGTGTGAGTTTAGTGTTGGTAATAGTGGGAATGAGGTGAGGGCATAGAGAAGGCTCCAGATGTGAAGAGAGGTACAATAGGATATTGTTGATGCTCAGTATTGCAATCTCCAATTTGTTTTCCAGTATCGTCAGTCTCTGAGTCATGATCGAAGAGGAGGTGATGTGAGAGTTCAGGTTTTTTAAGTCCCACGCGGGGCTATCAGGGGACGGGAGAGCTTGCTACTGAGAGAGTGTCTCACAGAGTCGGAATTTGCTGAATTGCCCTTGAGGGTGGTCGAGGACATGTGGCGTGGGGTCACCTATCATGGTTCAAGCGTCAGCTTCTTGAGAATCGGTGATAGGTGAGGGATGGGAGTCAATGACTGAGGGGTGATTACATTAGCTGCTTGTTGTGGGGTAAGGTGGCGACGGGGGTAGTAAGTTGGGGTTGGTGAGGTGTGTTGTGCGGTTGGTTAGTAAATTCTCCATGGGCGTAAGTCTGTTTTTGGTCAGGGGGTTGTTTGAGTGGCCATGTCGGAGATGGGTGAAGGCATTGCATAGCATGGGGAAGAGGGCGTCAAATGAGTCTAGATTGTCATTATTGGCTTGGATCAGTACTTGTACCATTGCTGTAAATGGTCATCGAGGTGTTGCCACATCGTTTCGGATGGTTAGAGGTTGATAACGTCAGTTTGCAGCTGAGAGGGGTGCTAGTTGTTTTGGAAATGTTGGAGGTGAGTTCTCATAATGGTACTCCAATCCACATGGCTCAGGGTGTGGAAAATGAGTTCGATTTTCTGCTGGCCTTTGGTGGAGCAGTGATAGATATCAGTGAATAGTGTTTCAGGGTGCTGTCTAATCAGCCTGTGTTTGAAATTTCTTTTCGCTTTGAGTGATAGATTAGGGAGAAAGATGATGGAGAAGGAGTTTTGGCCATGAGGTTTTGTGTAATTCGTTGAGGGGGCTTGGAGGGAAGTTGATGTGTCAGTAATCATTTTGTCCTTGTTGGCAGTGTGGTTTACCACTTGGGTCGCTCTTCAGACTGTGGGTCTCAGCGAGTTGGGCTGGGGGGGGTTGGTTGGATCTGTCTTTTCTCTTGGTAGTCGAGCAAGTGAGGGTAGTTAGTCCATTGTATAAATCCAGTGGGTGAGTGCATTAAGCGTTTACCCTGTGGGATTGGTCCTCGGGAGGGGTCGAGCTGAGAGTTGTCTTTATGCTGTGGCTCTGTTGTTCCAATAGCAACCTGATGAGTTCTACGGGGTTTTCACTGTCATCTAAGTGACAGGTATCAAAGTGTTCATACCCGCAGGTATTCCTCCGCATGTAGTAGGAGCTTTTTTTTTAAATGTACAAGTGACCGCTCCACCCGCAGTTGTAAGAGGATTCATGGTGGAGGTGGTTAGGCTTGAATATCTACCAACTTGGGGTAGAGCGATTGTGACTTAGGGAAAGTAAACCAAGGTGGCATGCTTCCAGGTTATCAGGATCTTAAGTCTTTCGCAAAGTAAAATTCAATTCGAAGATAGTCCACGTAGGTACTTTCACCTTTAAGTGGTATGAGGTGATCAGGTATCACTACACAAGCATTTGTTTGTGGAGGCTATTAGTGGATAAACAAACGCGGGGAGCCACCATCTTAGGGTCAGGCATTCTGGATGTTTGATACTGCAAGTTTTTATCAGAATATAATAAAAAGATTTTTAACAAAGATGTCATTCAGGTTAGGGCTCACCTGCCTTCTGACATATTAATTCTTTGTTTAAGAACAATACAGCGGATTTGTCTTAGAACCAGGTAGTTTGCCCTGGGTAAATAGTCTCAAGGTGCCACCATCTTAGAGTCAGGCAGCCGGGTACTTCGAGATTGCACGTTTTTTGGTCAAGTCATGATGTAGAGAGGATTGAAAAACAGAAAGTTGTCAGCAATGTTTGGGCTCACCTGATTTGTGTTGTTTTAACTTCGTTTTCAGGAGATGAAACCGCCGATTATCAGGAAGAGCAGGGGAGCCATTTTGGGCTCAGGCATCCTGGACACAATGGAGCCATATCTCACTATAGAGGTCGCACCATATTCGTTATGCCGGACCTTGCAACCATTTATTTGAACCAGGGTAGCCTCAATTTAGGGGTCAGGCACCCAGGTTGATTGGGACGCATGATTCTTCGTTATTGAGTGGTGCTCGTTGTTTCAATGTCGTGTCCTGCAGGCGGATTGCCGGTCACACCTCCGATGTTGCAGTTACAGACCTGGAGGGAGTGAGGTACGGATCGCTGTTCACTGCCGTTTTGTGCTGTGAACACACCACTTGGATCAATTCAACACCTTGGCTTCGTGGAGGGTTCCATTTGCATGGTAAGTTCTGATTTACTCTGTTTTCTCTCAGCAGAGGCCCAGTGTTCAAAGGGACGGGGGTCAAGGATTTTCACAGATATGTGATTCAGGTGTCCCGGTGTCCCGGTGTGTTGGCGCTCGGTCTCATAGCTACTTCCCCTCAGCCAACTTGGAATGCCATCCTGGATGTGTAGTACATGGTTGATTTCACGCCGGGTAGGCACCCGAAAGCCGCGGTTCCTGACATCTTTCGTCTCTCTTTAAAAAAAAAAAAAAATGTGTTTGGTTAGAGCTGGGAGGAGTGGTGTGTTTGTGGGAGGCATTTTCATGGTCATACTGACCTGTTAGCTCGCTAGTGGGTCTGGTGGGGGAGAGGTTTGGGGGAGGGGAGTCAGGGGGGTGGGGTAGGATGTCATCAGTGATGTCATGAGAGATGTCACTGACCATTTCATGAGTGATGTAATATGTGACATCATCAGCAGTGGATTGGGGGCGCGCGAGTTAAAGTGTGTACAACTAACTATAACGGGGGAATTTCAATGGTTTTGTATGAGCGAAATGCCCAGCTAACTATAACTTGTGTGAAACCTATGGTTTTTTCAGTGAATTTCTAAGGTTTTTTAAATGCTAATTCCTAACTATAATGTGTGTGAAACCTATGGTTTTTTCAGCGAATTTCAAAGGTTTTTTCAAAGCTAATTCCTAACTATAATGTGTGTCAAACCTATGGTTTTTTCAGTTAATTTCAAAGGTTTTTTCAAAGCTAATTCCTAACTATAACATGTGTTAAACTTATGGTTTTTTCAGTGAATTTCAAAGGTTTTTTAAATGCTAATTCCTAACTTTAACGTGTGTCAAACCTATGTTTTTTTCAGTGAATTTTTAAAGTTTTTTCAATGTTAATTTGTAACTATAACGTATGTTAAACCTATGCTTTTTTCAGTGAATTTACAAGGTTTTTTAAATACTAATTTCCAACTATATCAGTTCTGAAACATATGTTTTTTTCAGTAAATTTCAAAAGTTTTTAACATGCTAATTTCTGTATCAATTTTTATATTTTTTATATATTTATTTTTCACAAACTGCCTTTGTATATTATAATAGATTGACTGTATCCAGTAATATGCAATGCCACAGCAAATTTTTATGATTTGGTTAAAGTTGAACAGTATAGTCTACATCTTTAATCAACAATAAACACTTAAATTTGTTATTTTCCTTTTTTTGTGTGTTTTTTTCAACGTGCGCGCACCTTGCAAATTTTTTGTTTGTTTTTTAAATGTTTTTTTTGGCCTTTGGGGTCCTTCATGGACCCCCTGAGAAGGCCTAGGGGGTCAGTGAGACTCTACCCTGCCCCCTTTTCACGTTTTCCACTTTCGTTTTTCACTCTCTTCTGAAACTACAAAAAATGGCGGCTGAAGGGTGCGCGCAACGTGCGCACACCTTGCAACATTTAAAAAAAAAAAAAAAGTTTTTGGGGCCTTTGGGGTCCTTCAGGGACCCCCTGACAAGGCCTAGGGGGTCAGGGAGTCTCTAACCAGCCTCATTTTCACGTTCTCCACTATTGTTTTTGAGTGACTCCTGCCTCGAGGGTGCGTGCACCGTGCGCGCACCTTGCGATTTTTGGGAAAAAATAAAAAGTTTCTTTTTGCCCGTCGGGGTTCTTCAGGGACCCCCTGAGAAGGCCTAGGGGGTCAGAGAGACTCTACCCTGCCCCCTTTTCACGTTCTCGACTTTTGTTTTTCACTCTCTTCTGCCCCATACACAAAATGCATCTTTAGATTGATTTAGAAAACTTGGAAGGACAATTTAATGGTCCTACGGTCGAATAATCAGCTATAAAGATTTCTTCAATTTACGGAAAAAGGAACACAATAATGTTCAACACAAAACAAATACACAAAAACAAAGACTAGACAGGTGTATGTGAAAGTATTGAATTTATCATCAAGTTAAGAGGCAGAGGATTTTAGATACAAATATATAAACAGGCCTACAGGGGTATCAATAGAAATTAATATATAACTCTGTAGGTCCTGGTAACACCTTTCCTAGTTTACAATTTGACAGATTAACAGGAGAAGGCGTTGGTCGACGTTTCGGTCTCCTATGCATTCATCTGCGAGACCATCTTCAGGACTGTTAAATGTATATTTGTAATGCCCTTAATAAATCGGCACTATATAATTCAAACAGAAAGAATCAAAACTGATGAGCGCAACTTGATCTAAAAGCGCATTGGTTGCAGATTCTGTCGGTCCACTGTAGGTCGCACAAAAAATGGTGATGAATCCCCAACTTATCCTTTTAGGGGTTCATAACAAAGAAGTTCCAAACGATGTTCAGTCTTTTATGTTTGCTTCAATGACAGTCTTGGGACTGTGTTTAGCATTGCCATGGCTGGATCATTGCCCCCCTTTGTTTCACCAATGGTTAGCGCGGCTTTTGGCCACGTAACATACTGAAAATGCAGTTTACTCAAGGAAAAGTAAATCTACCTGGAAAAAAGGGCTGCTGGTGTGGGTGCCTATAATGGAATGGATTTCATTGATGTCAGAGGTATAGGTAGGGGAAGAAAATGGGAGCAGGGTGCTGGTTGTTATTTATATAATATTATCAGAGTATAAGATATTTTGCACTAAAGACACTTTATGATATAATATTTGCACTAAATTTGATGAATCGTCTGCTGTTAATTGTAGTTTTTTATTTGCTATTCTGTATTCATTGGAATTTTATCTTCTTACGCTCTGCTGCATATGAATCAATTGTAGTATGCATTTTCTGCTTGCGTTGGGGGTTTAAAAACGTAATAAAGATTGGAAAAAAGTCTATGTGAGATACAGGCCTCACAACAATGAAAAATAATTTTAGGAGTTCTCCCGTTGTCAAGAGTAGCAAAACATAAAAACACATGCACCCTGCTCTATTAGGTTTAAACGGCCAACCTTAGGGATGACATACAAGAAAAAAAAGCAAGGTTTACACCTGGCAGAAAGTTTTTTTTGCCAGGTCAACATGGCTGTTTAAAGCTGCACTGAGGAATGATGTAAAAGGTGGGTGGCACAATGAGTGCTGCTGCCCACTAATAGTTCTGGTAGGGGTGGGTGACCCAATATACCCTTGCGAGCTTGGGCTAATATACGGTTCAATAAAAAATACTAGCAAGGAAGTTTGTTCTGAATTGATTTACAGGAGAATGATCGAATAATAATTTGAATTTCTGATCAATTGAAATCAATTAAAGCCTGTGTTTGTTTGTCACAATCATTTGGACACAGTAATCAAAGTACTTGAGAAAAAGGAAAAGCTACACGGGTATTATGTTTGTAAAACAATATTTCATTTTATGTATTTGTTTAAAAAGGGTACTGATACAGTAAATGAGAGAATTAATCAAAAGACAAATAGACTCAGAAATAAATGAATTGTTCTTCTCGCCTATTTGTGTTGCCGTCCACTCTTTGTCAATATATAACAATGAATCTTGTGCTATCTTAAACAACGATTCAAACTTTCAAAATTATTGCAACTTTAAAGATGTGGACAAAAAAGTCGACATTTCGGCCTTCTAGTTGTTACATCCTTAAGGCCATCCTCAGGACAAATTCAATCTTTTAGAGAGTTGAGACCCCCTGTGAAAGATACAACAATTGTTATGGTATCTTCCAAACGAACAAAATGAAGAACATTTTTAACGCTAATACCGTGTGCTATTAGAGCTGAATCAGCTCTATCTAATACATATTTTAATACATATTTTTAAAAAATTCAGTGCTTAAATACATGAGTTGTCAAAGTAAAGTGTTGCTTTTCAGTCACAATTTGTTACATAATTTCTTCTCAACATGAATGGAACTATGAGTAGGTTGAATACTCAATAGAATACATCCAATCTAATGATGGTTACTGTATGTTAATCCGCTAACTGATAAATCTATTTTGAACACTGTTAAATACAGTTCAAAATGTACATGCTGATTGATACATTATTGCTGTTATTAAAGGATTTTTTGCCGATAGACAGATACCTGCTTTTTGATCTGAAAAGTTGTTATGTAATCTCACAGGAAAGTATTGAGTTATAATTAAAGATCAAAATGAACATGTTACTCATTCGTTGTTGAAATTCTGGAATTTTACCTCTTTGTGATGCGAACTTTGGCAGATAATGGCGATGAACGCTGTATTTACGATTTCAAACGACCTATCAAAAGAAAACAAGTTCTAATGCCATGTTTTGACCTGGAGAGAGGTCATGTTACTCATACACCAGTGAAATGTCGAAGTAGTTACCTGTTTTTTGATATGTTTGGAATAGAAAAAAGGTTGGAGCGACCGTATTTCATCTGCGTCTCCACACCGTATCTAAAAGAAACGGATTGTTCTTGTTAAAGCATACTTGTTTTTAGTGGGCTCAAACACTACCTTAATCTCGACAGACGTGTGTTTTCACAAAAGGGTTTTTAAATTTTTGATCCAACCGGAGCTGTGTGTTATCGAACAAGCTGGGATCATTGTTTACTGATGAACACTGTGTATAAGGTTGTTACTTATAAATGAGAAAACAATATTTTCCCAATTATATGGTTTTGTTTACAGAGCTACATCCTAATGTCGTTATCACTAATGCTATACACGCGTATTATATGGAATTAAAAAGCGGCATATAAGCACACTAATAACATTTAATTTACAGAGCACAGGGTACATGTAGCACCATTTACTATCAACTCACAAGTAAATTAAAATATACGTAGTGTTCTAAACATCAGCAAAAAAAAGTGAAGCAGAAGCAGAGAAAAATCTTGGTGACCCTACGGATAGGGAATAGTCCAACAATAGTAATATGTATTAAGTGACTTGACTTTATAACACATTATACTATATACCTGTTAAGATTATAATCCTGTTTTACAATTGAGCATTAGTTCATCTACAACGAATATTTACTCCAAAATTATTATTAATACAGTTGAGAAAGAACATGTTTATAACCTAACATAACATAATTGAGCCAGTCTGTGGGATTGGGAAGGGTTAAAAAATAGAATATTCTATTAAAGGGAAGTTAAAGTTGAAGAGGGGTGGCAAATTGTAAATATTTGTCGGGAACATCATGGACCAACTCTGTTTACAAAATGGTATTATAATAGCAAACTCTAAACTAAGACAACAAACACATAGGGAAGCATCAAACACTCAAATGAAAGTTAATAGTCCAAAATATAAATTAAGTGTCTTACACTAACCAGAGTGGGTACCAGAGCATAGCTCCTGGTTTGGGGTAAAAAGTTTCTGGGCATCCACAGGTTCACTTACCACCACTACTACATTATTCAGATCCTCCTCAGATACATACATAATGAGGCTGGCCAAGGCAAGACTGGACACAACCTGAGAAATGCTATGCACATGGGTTGCAAGGAAGCGATTGAAGCAGACTAACTGGGAGACATGATAACAACAAAAGGTAGGGTGGGTTGTGGAAGTAAATGAGATATAATGCCTGCCATCAAGGGGAGAGAAGGCTATATAGGTCAGTGGATGCCTTGGCAGCTGATTTCTTTACCTGCACTTCTGCTTTGATGACCTGGATGAGTTCTAACTTTTTGAAGTTGAACACTGATAAAACCGAGGTCCTAGAGTTTGGTCAGAAAGCTTCGATCTGGAATCATCTATGGTGGCCTACTCCAGCCGGTACCTGTCCCATGCTGGTTATCAAGGCTTGGAACCTCAGATTCATGTTCGAAAAAGACCTCACCTGGGCCTCGCATATCAATCAAGTTTCTTCTGCCTGCTTCTTTATGTTAAAAGGCCTGAGGAAGATTCTTCCATTCATCCCCTTCTCTTTGAGAAAAACAGTGGTAGTAGCCACTATTCTGTCCAGAATTGATTACTGTAACTCTCTCTATTTGGGAGCTGGTGTTGCTCAATTTGCTAAACTTCAATCCATCCAGAACGTGGCAGCTAGAATTTGGCTCAAGTTACCTAAACATCACCCTACGTCAAAAGCTATAAAACAGCTTCACTGCCTCCCAGTTCGATGACGTGTTGATTTTAATACGCTTTGCTTGGTGCATAAACCCTTGTTTGGTGGTGGGCTGAGGATGTGCAATCCTTGTTTTCCCGTTACCTGCCTTCACGGTCTCTAAGGTCAGCCACTCTTGGCCTGGTACAACTCCCCAAGATACAAAGAGTAAGGTGTGGAGGAAAACGGTTCTCCTTCCTGGCATCTAAACTTTGGAACTCACTGCCTGCACACTTGAGAAGGCTACCAAATAGATCGATCTTTAGGAAAGAAATCCAAACATGGCTGTTTTCCCAACCCTAAATATGTCAGTTGTTATGTTCAGCCACTTTACCACAGTGCCAAGACGCCTCAGCAGCAGTGCGCTTTATAAATACCCTCAGTCAGTCAGTCAGTCAGGTGGGTATACTCTCCCTGCTGGTGCTTGGTTTCTCCTCATTGTTGAAGGTCAGAGGTTCTTGTGCCATCATGTATCATGATCCTGTGGGTCTACACCCTGAGTTCTCTGTTGTTCATTGGCCAGCTTCAGCCAATGAAAGTGAATTATTGCAAAAAATCTAAAATGTACACTACTTCTTACACATAATGTTGATTTTCAAGATAGTTACACTATTAAATTTGAGCAAGATTGACTTCATGGAGCTTTGGATGCCTTTTTTCCATGCTAATGGCTTATCTAAAGTGTCCATTTATCAATTGTTGAAGGCATGTCCATTTTAAAAAAAAACATTTAGTTATGATTCCAAAAATATTATAGCAGGACATCTTTGATGATGGTTTGTTCATCCAACGGGACCCTTAGGCCAACGACATTGCATGCATCAGTCCTTCTGCACCTCCCAATCACAAATGTTTGTCCCAAGGGCTCGTTAGGCCTCTCTTTTGGTAGGTCTCCTCATGGTTAAATGGAAAGACCTTCCTTCTTATTATTATTATTGTAGAAACCACAGACTTCCTGAAATTCCAGGAATGGTGGTCATCTTGGGTGTGGCAGTATAAATACTAAACCCAAGCCCCTGCAACCTTGCTTGGCTTACTCATCCTCAAAGATAGAAGGACTCCTGTGAGACCTCATGCTCAAACTTACCAGAGAATATTCCTGTACCCTCATTAGATCCTTCCCCGTGAGCCTTCTTCCTCAAAAGGTCTTCAGCTCTGGTTCCTGAAAAAAGTAAGAGAAAGCATTGGAGCTGGTCCTCTGGAAAACAAAGCTTGAAAATCACAACTACTCACCCTTGAGTGGCTCAAGGCTTTGGGGGGGGAGGGCTGCTGATCGGACTGGGTGGAGGATCATTCGAAGAGCCAGGCAGGGCAGGGTGTTCAAGGACTTTGCGGCGAAGTAGGAGAACGACCTTCCTACAGTTCTGGACTTGTGGAACATGGGGACGGAGGCAAGAGCGATTTGGGCGGATCAGAGCTGTCTGACAGGTACGCGGAATGTGAGGCGGTGGTTCAGGTATGCTGGTCCTTCATTGTGTAGAGCTTTGTATGCATGAGTGAGCTTGAAAGTGATTCTCTTGTTGACTGGGAGCCAGTGCGGTGTGGGATGTCGAGGACCAGTTGGGTAAGTCATTTTGGACGGCCTGTAGTTTCTTGTGCTGTTTCTGGGTGACAGAGCTGTATAGTGCATTGTCGTAGTCAAGTCTGCCGGTGATTAGGCATAGGTAAGCGTCTTTCTGGAATTTGTGAGGATCAATTTGAATGTCTTTCAAAGCAGGTGGAGCATGTGTAAGCCGATGTTTGCTGTTGATGTTAATAAGATTGAAGTGAGTTGTGGAGAAACAATTATAATATTTGACATTTACTGCTAACAAAAGGCTTTAAAAGGCAATGACACCTTTTTAGAGCAATTAAAGGAGCTGTTTTACTTAGAATCAAGTGATACATTCTGGTGTGGTTGCAATTGCAAAAGTGGGAGTGAAACTAAGTCGAGAATAGGTATCATCCAAGACACTGATCACTGATTTTTGTTTTGCATTCATGCAGAATAACCTATTCCCTGGAAACGGTTAAGCAGGGGTCCTTGATAGTACATTGACATCATAAGAATGTGACATAAAAAATACATTGCCAGCTAAACAAATAAAGTGTCTACCACACTAGGGGGTCCATTAGGATGGCGGGCGGATTGCCCCCGCCAGGCTGGCGGTAGCCACCGCCTGCCTGGCGGGGGCAATCTGCCCGCCATCCTTCCCTGTATTCCCTACCGCCATATTACGATGGAGGGGACCGCAGCGGTGGGAAACACCGCCCGCCTGTTTTCCGCCCCGGTCGCCTTGCGGCCGGGGCGGAAAAGGATAACATGGTGGCGGTGTCTATCAGACACCACCAGCCATATTATAATGGTCATTTTTCAATGCCTTTCCATGGCGGCAATGCCGCCACAGAAAGGCAGGTGGACTTCACTCTGGGGGCCCCCTGCGGGCCCCCAGAGTGAAGCACATTAGGGGGGTGCACACGGGGGGTACCTATGGTACCCCCCCGCATTTGCATAATGAAAGCAGCCGGCACCGTATGCACATGCTGCAATGCATTTTCAGCATTGTGGCGGGCGGTCCTCTCTGCACCGCCCGCCACAATGCTGACAATACAGGATGTGCCCGCCACTGTGGCGGGCACATCCTAATGGCACCCCCGGGCGGTCCCGTTTTCCGATAGGGTGGCTTTGCCCGCCCGCCATCCTAATGTGCCCCTAAATGTAAAACTGAGTCTCCTAGTCGAGCAATATAGTGTGCACATTTGACTGTATTGTATTAAACAGGAGGTTGATTGTGTATGCTTATATTCTAGAAGCAGGGCACATTGAAATACAAAGAGTAGAAGGCTTGGCAGTATCCCCAATAAATCCGTCCCATCCACCAACAAGAGGTGCCAGACCTGAGCAACAGAAGATATTACCTTTTTTCTCTCTCTCAGACCAACCCCCTTCCCTTTGGGGCAGCTTCTTAACTGTGGCGTACACTATCATCAGGTTGTGGATTGGCCACAGGGGGCATAGGTGGATCATATTTGCATCTACAGAGGCCTGAGAACTGAAATGCCAAGGAATCTGCACATATCCACACAATTCCTACCACCAAGCCGACACTTCTCCTAATAAAAATGGGAGCCACTTTTTGGCTGGCCTTGTTTTATCATTTGTATCATAGTAAAGTTGTTTAGATGTGCATGTGTAGTGTGTGGTAGGTCATTTAAGTGCATTGAATGATATTTAAGTCGTATCATGAGTGTGTGGAAGTGTGTTTTAAAGTATATATATGCATTTTACTCCATGTTTTAATTTGGTTTTTAATGTCTGCACTTTGTATAAATAGATTTAGAAATGAGTGTATTTCGGATTGGTGTAGGAATTATTTTATGTTTTTATTTACAGAAACGAAGACAACCACTACCAAGGCCTTTTGCATAATTCATGATACATCATTTTCGTTTTTGGGACTTTTTTTAAATGTTTTTTTTATAAATCCACTTAGATAATATTTAAGCAATTACTTCTGTTATGATTTGTTGGTCTTTTGTTAAAAATATATATATATATTGGAGGTTTTTAATGGATATTTGGAATTACCTATTTAAATTTTCACCATTTGATCAAATATGGATTATTTAGCATTTTATAGGTCTTGCCATTGTGGATTACCGTATTGCAAACAAATTGTGTAAGTACATGTCTCATTTAAAAAAATTCTGGAATAATGAAAAGAGTTTGTTTTAAATGTTTTGTATTGAATGTTTTTTTGTAATGTATTGTAATGTGAGGCTTTATTTAACTGTCATTAGAAATGTGTTTATGCTTTGCAGTTTTTCCTGTGTTTTAATATATACTAGTCATGTCACAAGACATGGTAGAGTAGTTGTATCTATTTACTTTATTTGCTTTAGTATATAAAACACATTTTTTGCTGTTTCAGGTTTTTTAAATCGGTGTTGATTTTGATATTATTTTAGCAATATGTACATAAAATACATTTACAATGATGTGTGATTGTGTTCCTCCTGCAACCAACAGAGTAACTAACTTTGCCCAGCAATATGTTTTAAAGTTACAAGGTAATTAGAAGCTGATTTAGTTATTTACAAAAATCTTGAAGAATGGATGAGCAAATGAAGCTCACTGTGCAAATGCAGACTTTTACAATTTGTATTGTCGGGGAAGGAAGCCATTGCCATACTCTCCCAGTAGATCTGAGGGTGATCTGTTCCCATTCCCTCTTTCCATCCTGGAAGTAGATTTACTATTTTCTGTGTGTTTAGAGGGAAAGAAAGGGGCAGATGTTTCAATGAGTTCACAGACTTACAAGTCAAAACATGCCTTGTTGTGCACACTTCTCATCCCTTGCATGAGATTCAATACTAAAAACATATCCAAGCCAATGAAGGAGAAAACTGTAGCTGTAAAACCATTCTTGGAGCGTTCTGAAGGTGCAAGCATGAACTGGCAAAAAAGTATATTTTACTAGAAGTGTTCAAGTCTCTTCAGTAGTACAAAAACACCCACACATGAAAGTAAAACATCTCTCTAAAATGCGCTCCAGCTAAATTATGCATGATAAGCTCTCAAAAAAATAACACCATAAAAACAGTTGTGTTAGAGTGAACTTGAAATCACAATTTGATAAACTAGAGAGCAACTCAATGCAACTGCCTTTAACCACTTTATAAATGGTTATAGGTGGTGATTAGATAAGCTGTTTTCAGTGATAGTGAGCAGGACCATTTATATTTGGAGCTTAAGTTGAAATAATACATGTAGGAAAGTAGGATCTGCTTCTTATGGTTACCCCCACTTTTTGCTTGATGTTACACTATTTTAACTAGTCTGGCTGGGGTCCTGCTAATCAGGCCACCAGTCTATCCACTTTCTCCTTTAAATGTTATGCCATGTACTTTGGTACACTCCAGATTGGATACTGGGGTACCCTTATAAGTCCCAAATATATGGTACCCATGTACCCGGGGCATGGGTACCCCGGAGGCCTCCCATGTACTGAAGCATGTATTACGCCACCCATGAGAATCCATCAAAATGGAACTACAGGCCTGCCACTGCAGCCTGTGTAAGCTGGTGCTTGCATCACTTACTTTAGATATAGGTTCACCATAAATATATAGGTCACTACACTTAAAACTTATAAGTCACCCCTTTAGCAGGACCTTAACAATCCTGGAGGCAGGGTGCTGGGTTTTACTTAAGAGGGTGCCCCTGCATGAGCAGGGCCCCTCTGCAGCCTTCGGAGACCATTCTCCTGTGACTCAGTCAGACATATAGGTTGAGGTGCATTATAACCTTAAGGTAAATGCTATCTCGAACACAGCTGAAACAAAACATGTTGTGTTTGGTATCTAACCCCTTGGAATCATACCTCCACACTGGTAACTGTTGTTGGAGGTATGATTCCACCCTTCTGAAGCGAGCTACTTGGGGTCACTGGTCTTTCCGGTGCAAGTCTTCTCGACCTGGGCAACACAAAATGGTTACTTCCGACCAGAGACACATTTCTGACCTCCTGCTGCTGAGCCAAGCTTGAGCAGGAAAAGGCAGGACAATAGGCATCCTGTCACAGGGAGGTGTGACCACCTACCAGACAGGATTTAGTGTATTGGGGCTGGGTGGATACACTTCCAAAGTGCCTGAAAATCTGCATCTGAGGCACATTTGGTGTCCCCGTGCATAGTCAGGCTCAAACCAGTTCTGAGAGCTGTTTGCTTCTGCTCTGGCATAAAACTGGACAAAGAACATGGGAGTAACCTTCTCTCTGTCCAGACCCTCCCTTAGGAGGGTCCCCTGAATCTGTCCAACCCTCTCATGTGTGTACATAAGGTCTTACCTGGCTGTAGGACTATAGATGTGATGTGGACAAGATTCTGAAACAAGAAACCACTGATCTTCGACAGTCTGGACACTCTGGACTTCGCTGAACTTCGACATGGCCCTACTTTGTCTCCCTCTCCACCCAAAGCAACGTCTGTGCACTTACCCCATATAGGCTCAATGCAGAACCTGCAGAGCATTAATGACATCTGAAGAATCTCCCTTGGGGTGAAGGAGTCACTCCCCTCATTCGCAAGCACCATAACGTAATTGACCGATCTGCTGATCCTGAGATCCTGTGAACTCCAAAGGCTCCAGCAATACAGGAGGTGAGTTCAAAAGTTTCTTGAGGGCGAGTTGCCCTCACATAACATTTGAGGCCAGTATCCTTCATGGGGATTGCATAACTTGAACCTCTGTGCGCTGCATACTTTTGCAAGTGCATATACTTGTTGGCAATTCCTGTGCTTGAGCATTGGACTCTGTGTAGTCCTCACCCTGAGCAGTATTTCCACCAAAGAACTCTGGCCTCCTCACAACGAGTGCTCAGTGGACTAGTACTTTGTGATCTTGCTTGAGCCCCCTCGCGACTCGTAGTCATTCGGCCTGTGAGTCCTCCTGAGGGTCTTCATGAATTCTGTTGGACTATCTGCTTGCTCTAGACATGCCCTGACTCCCCGTTGCTTGGTGAGTCCCCTGGACCTTGTTGGTCCACACCATAACCTGCTTTACCTTCCTGCGTGGGTTGCTGTTGCCAAGGCTTGTTGGTGCTCCAGCCCGACACCAACCTCTCAGCACTCAACATCCTTCATGGGACAGCTTGCATATGGCTTCTGGTCATCATCAACATCTCCTGGTCCTCGTGGCTGCAGAGTCAAGTATCCCTTATTCGCACCTGAAGCACCCGACATCGGTGGGCATTTGTCCACTGAGCTCCTGGTCACCCTGTAGTGTCCAAGACTCTGTTCCCTCTGCTTTCAGGTTTCTTCCATCCCAATTCCACCCTTTTATTCCAACTGACACTTTCTTCCTTCCCGGCAGCAGCTCTTCTTTGCAACCCTCTAGTGAAAACAACACTGGTTTCCGATACCACTCCAGACCTATGCACCCGGCTCTCCTGGGAAAGGTAACTCTGGTACTCCAGTATCCACGGGTGGGGTGGCTCTCCAACCTCCTAAGTTCCAAAGTGTTAACTTGAAATCCACTGTGAATGGTCCTTAAACTTAAAAATGTGTGTACTCACCTTGGGTGGTTCCTTGGGGTCTGGCGATTCTACATGTTCTAGACACTGTCTCGACACAAGTTGTGGTTCTTATACCACTATTTTAGTTTATGATTTGGTCTCTCCCTGGAGCCCACTGTGTATTGTGCTACTAACAGCTGTTTCTTTGCTAAAGTATTGTGTGCTTTGTACTGTACCCTCGTGAAGAGGATACTAGAGAGTATTAGACAAATAAATACATATTTTGAAACTACTGTATGGTTCTCCTTTCATTTAATTAATACTAAGGGTGATATTCTAGTGAAACAAGCTGCTTTACATTCCTTCAAGAATAAGCCTGAAGGCTGCTCTCCACAGCTACCACTAGGATAGCTTTCTAAAGGTTATCTTTGACCTCATACATCAAAAGGGTTGTTTGGACTGGTGCAAGGTGCCCACTTTAATTACTGGGCGTCATATACCAGGTCAACTTCTCACAACACAGACTGCAGTTTTTTAAAGGCAGCATAGGATGGGTTTGTTTTGTTTTCTTTAAATATTTTAGGGTACCAGTATGATTTAATCTCAAGCATCAATAAAAGGTTATAAGTCTTATAAAGGTAAAAATAAGTTAAGAAAAATTAACAAGATCTTAACATTAAACCATTTGGTGAGCAATAAAAAAAATAAAAGAATGTTAAACTTTATTCACATTGCTTCAAAGGGGAATTGTGTTTAGCAATAATGAATTTCATTATTCAAGCTATAGAACCACTGTATTGTGCTTAGAAGTAATATCAAACAGCATCTTTAACAGTGCTTCTAATTGCAGCTCTAAAGAATGGACATTAGTACTTTTTTTGAATTTGTAGAACTGTTTTGCATATATAGATAATGTGTTGTATGGTCCCTTTTATCTTTCTACATAAGTGGCACAATGGTTGTTCCCTTTTTGAGATTATCCAATTAGCATCTATTTGTAGAACCGAAATATACTCAATTTAAACCCCCATATTTATGTGAACAAAATTATGGTAAGTCGTTGAAGTAGATTTTCTTTCTTGTTTTGCAGATTAGTTTTTGCTGACTCATTTTATTTAGTTGGAATAATCTAGTGGGGGTAATTGGTATTTGGTAACGACTGAAGGCATTGTTCTCCACATTAAGGGGGTCATTAGGATCGCGGTTTTTCCGCATCCTCGGGGCCGGCGGAAGGCACCGCCGGCCCAGAGGATGCGGAAAAACCTCAGCGGACTGACCAAAGACCCACCGCCACATTAGGATGGCTGGTGGGTCCTGGTTTCCGTCCGCAGCTTTTCCGCCGCGGCTGGCTTACAACCGCGGCGGAAAAGCTCTAATATGGTGATGGTGTCTGTCAGACACCGTCCACCATATTAGGATGGCCTGTAAAGTATGCTTTTCCGCGGCGGGTTTTCCGCCGTGGAAAAACATACGGAACTTCACTGCGGGGGCCCGTTGCGGGCCCCCTAGGTGAAGGGGGGGTGGGGGGTGCACATGGGGGGTACCTATGGTACCCCCCTGCATTTGCATGCAGAAAGCGGCAGGCACCGCGCGGTGCCTGCCTCTTACTGCATGCAAATGCAACACATGCATTTTTAACATTGCGGCGGGTGCAGCTTGAAGCTCCACCCGCTGCAATGTTAAAAATAGAGGATGTGACCGCAACCCTTGCGGTCACATCCTAATTGCACAGGAGGGAACTCCGCATGCCATGCAGAGGTTCCCTCCTGCTCTTGGGTCGCGGACGGACGCAAGTCCGTCCGCGATCCTAATCGACCCCATAGTCTGTATAATTTGAGTGGTTATCAATGTTTTCTGACAGAAATAATTTCTTTAGGCTACCTTCTGTAGCAGCTTTGCAGTCACATATGTATTTAAGAAGAGCAATGTTGCCTAATGAGTGTAAATCTAACATCATCCTACTTGAATCCATCACCCCTTGCGATTGGTCTGATCATTATTGCATCCTCTTCTCCATCAATATCAAAGCTATTCATAAAAGGGGCCAACCCTCAAAATCAAGGCAATGGAAATGGAACTTACAAAATATCAATCCCATCTCCTTGGTAAACCACTGCAACTCCGCTCTGACCCTCATGATGGACATAACTGATGTACATGACCTTACAACCTTCTACAATGACACGATACTTGAAATTCTGGACTCTACTGCGCCCCTACTGGAAAAAAGTGTCTCCTCTAAGATTTCCAAACCTTGGTTCAATGAGGGTCTGAACTTGGAGCGTAGACATTTAAGAGCTACCGAACTTCCTTGGAAATCCGCTCCTAACACTGATAACCTTGAGTACCTTAGAAGGTTAAGGAATTCTTACAATAGGAAGATTCTTAAGGCAAAGGCAGACTTTTTCCAAACTTAGTTGAACCAAGTTAGCAACTGACCAAAAAACCTCTTTGAAATCGTCAAGCAACAATCATGCAATACAACTAACTATAGTGAGTTAAATGACCTGACCACTCCTACATGTGACGTGCTTGCCATTTTCTTCCACGAAAAGACTAGTTCCATTGAGCTAGACATGCAATCAAAGATGGCCCTCCCGCAATCTATGGTCCAAGATCCCAAATCGGGCATTTTATTTGAAGTACATTTTAATAAACCAAGGGAAGTCACAAAAAATAATTCCTCTTCGCACACCTTCTTGCCAATCTCTCAACAAATTATCGACAACACACTTCAAGCAATCAACCCCTCCAATCATTTTTCAGACCCCTTACCTCCTGCCCTGTTCAAGATTTAAAAAACATCTATACTACCATTATGGGCTAAAATTGTAAACGCCTCCCTGAGTCAAGGTATAATTCCGGACTGTCTTAAAATAGGACAGGTCACTCCTATACTAAAGAAAGCTGACGCCTCTCCATCTGATCTTAACAACTACCGTCCTATAACCAACATCCCACACCTTGGCGAAACTATTAGAGAAATGTGTACAAATTCAATTATGTAATCACATTGAGAACTACAACCTCTTAGACAGTCCCCAATCGGGCTTCCGACGAGGACACAGCACAGAATATTCACTCACACACATTATGGATGATATACTAATAATGCTTGACCGAAATGAATCATGCCTTTTGATACTTCTTGATTTGTCCTCCGCCTTTGATACAGTCAAGCATGACAACCTTCTATCCCTATTGGAAAGAAGGATGGGCCTCTTGGGCACTGTGTTGCAAAGGTTCCCCTCCTTCCTGAATAACAGATCTCAAAGAATCAAGATGAAGAATTTACTCTTGCAACCATCCATTGTCACACTTGGTGAAATCAGCAAACATTCTATATCACCTGTACGTGGATGACACCCAGTTGTATCTGAAAATCACCTCGCCAGATGACTTCATTGCCCTCAACACTACGCTACTGAACATGCAAAGTTGACTCACTAACAAGTACCTGATGTTGAATACCAAAAAAACTGAATTAATTCTCATCTCACCTCCAAACCACACTCCAAAGTTAGACCTCTGGTTAAACCACCTAACTTCCTTTGACTGTGTCCCCCTCATCACTGACTCGGCAAAATCCCTAGGAATCTCCATTGACAAACATTTGAATATGCAGTCACACATCTCTATGGCCAGCAAGAGAGCTAATCACAAGATGAGCATATTAAGGAAACTCAAACCCTTCCTCCCTCAGGCAGATCAAAAATTGCGGTACAAGCCTTAGTACTGCCAAGATTAGACTATGGACGCACCACCCGCTGTGGTCTCCCTAAATACAAGTTGGCTCTGCTGAAAGCAGCTCTGAATGCTGCGGCTAGACTGGTATCAGGAGCCAAATGAAGCAGTCACATCTCACCAACCTTGAAAGCACTGAATTGGTTGCCTTATGAGGCAAGAATACACCTTAAAGTGGCGTGCATGACGCACAAAGCAATTCACAACAATACACCCAGTTACTTGGCACTAAAGCTGGAAAAATGTTGATGCTGTAGACAACTACGAAGTGCAAGCACTTTCCTTCTGAAACCCCAATCCTTTTATAAGAAGACAACAGGCTGTAGAGCTTTCTCAGGGATCACACCAAAGATTTGGAACTCTTTACCTCCACTAGTGCGTGGAATCACCTCCTTTACTACCTTCAAAAAGGAAGTAACAAGACTGCTAATGAACACATTCATGTGCAAAGTTTTAGTTATTGGATGTCACTGAGTGTAAGACTTTTTATCACAGCCCATTCTGCTCTATATTTGTATGCAGCCTAATGCTTAGTTGGCTGTGGGTCCGTCTGATCATCTATACTTTTAATATATCTACTTTTAATCGTTAGAAGTTATAATGTGTATGTTTGATAGCACAATCTCCTAATTGTCTAGTGTACAACGTCCTGCAGAATCCCGGTCCTCTATGTTTGTTATGCAAATATTTTATATTTCTATTTTACAAAATGCAAATTTGAATGTGTGTATACCACTACATCCATTTATGTTCTTTTATTGTAAAGCGCTCTGATACCCTTGAGGGTCATGTTCGCGCTATATAAAACTATATAAATAAATAAACAATGATTCTAATAATGTTCTAACCTTATATGACAGTGCGGAGTTGGTGCAGAGTTGGTGATGTTATTTTAAGAAGCTGGTAAATACATTTGATGAAGAGTGAGTCATGACATAAAGCAATTGGGGAGGCATAAAGGAGAATTCCAGCCAATTTCAAGTCTGCAGCAGTGATAGTTCAAACACTCTTGATCTTCCTTCATATAAAGTAGAGAAGTGCTTTAGAGGCATCTTAATTTTCCTGTTTCTGGTCATGCAATTGCTGTCTTAATCATTTGGTAATTGTCACTCTGAGATACAGAAACAAATCTATTTGCTTGAATATCAACTTGTTATTTTCTATTTGAAATGTTTTTCCAAAGGTGTGTATCTTATTTTTTGGTAGGATCCTCGGATAAACCATTTCTCATTTTGAATTCATTAAAACAATTGAGTTGATGGTGGATATCACTTTGGGTTTTAGAAAGTATAACAAGACATACACATTTGCTATTTGGCTGCTCTTTTGTTGTGCAAGCTTAGGAGAAAAGCCTGCAACAAGTCAAGCTAGTTTGGCAAAACAGCAAATAATAAAGATAATCATATAGGTGTTAGTATGAAGCGTTGTTTTCAATCCAATGAAGCTTGAAGTTCTTGGTTAAGCCGGACCACTTTGATAAATTCACTTGTACCCAAGTCTCTTTATGTTGTTCCATCAGGAAATATAGTAGAGTGTTGGCAAGCCTTTCATTTTTACCAGGCCAAGAGATTGTTTTTCTTTCTTTCTAAGGCATGATGAGGCCCATTATGCTGGCAAGTGATGAGCATGCCATCTGTGTCTAATTAGGCTATTCAGTGATATTTTTTTGGTTCACAGTTAGGGCCCTTTATGTGCATTAGTTGAAGCACTGGTCTTTTCCAGGATTTCATAATTTGACAAGTTTCTGGGATTGTATCATCGAGTTGTTCTTTGGACCCTGATTGCCCTTCAAAACTACTAATAGAATTTAGGTAAGTTCAGTTTTTTTAAATTTTATTTATTTTTTATAAACTTTATTTAGCAATTTGATCGAGAACAATACAATACATTTGTATGAGAGCAGTCATTGTATTCGAATAGCGGTGTTGTTTTACATATTTCAGTTGGCCTCGTTCTTATCACATTTATGTTAAGGGTACTATATAATTCTTCTGTCCATGCAACCATTGACAAATCTCTGGTTATGTGCAATAATCTCACGCAAACCATTGTTACTCAATATGGTGGCGTTTACAGTTATGATATAGTGCATATGGTGGAGTACTAGACCAATAAGGTATGCAATATGGCTTATGTGTTAAGTAGTTCACTATCCCACTCCAGTGGTAACAATGCCATGTTCCTGTTGTGTGGGTGGGTCTTATTGCTGTGCTGCTAGGTAAGTTCGGAAAGGGCCCAAATGTCTCTAGGCCTAGCGGTGGGAGGAATTGTTCTCACATAAATTTTGCTTCTCGTTGTCTTGCTGTAAAGCCATCCCTTTATCGTGGGGGCCGGCCTGCCGCCCCAGTGGATGGCAACTTCTCTTTTGGCTAATAACAAACTCATGGCTACAAATTTACGAAGCTTCAGGGGCAACTGGACCACGTAGCCTAGAAGGGCGATCTCAGGCAGGGGGTGTATCGTCAAATTAACCATACTGCTAATAATTCTATGTATTTCTACCCAATATGTGGGGATGCGTTGGCAGGTCGAGGCCAGGTGGACAAAATCTGCATACGGGGCCACGCATCTAAGGCAGTTATGAGATTTGGAAGTTCTAGAGGGAAATCAAGGAATGTAGCACGTAGTGCAAAACGAATACGCAATAAAATGAAATTATCCATGAACGTGGCATCTGGTAATTGGGTCGCGTTATAGGCCTCGAACACATGGCCCTCTGAAAACAGGTCACCCATCTTGACAATGTTAAATTTAGTACATGTACGTTGGATGATTTTTTCACCTGTAATTGGCAACCATCTGGGATTTGGGAGCGGAAGCGAGGATGCATAGAGGGGAGGCGAGTTATTGATGCATCTCAGTTTCCCCCAGGCCCAGCTCTTGGTGGATACAGTTTGGATACCTTTGGGGTCTCTGGGCAGGCCTTTAGGCAAGATTGCTGCCAATGTTTCAGGGAGGACTAGATCAGATTCCGGTCTTAGATAGGGAATTCTCGCATCTGAGTGGTACCACGACTGTGCGTAACTGCATTAGGCAAGAGGGAGGGGGATGTTATGAAACAAATAGAGGAACTTAGGGAGCACGATCATCTTTATCAGGACAACCCTACCAGCAATGGAGAGTGGGAGTTTGAACCATTTGTCCATCTGTGCCTCCAACGAGTGGATCGCCGGACCGTAGTTTAGTCGAATGATCTGGTCCTAGTTGAGGTGTATGTGTATGCCCAAATATTTTACTGAATCGGAGCACCACTCTAGTGTGAATTCCAGGTCCCATTTTTTTGGGCTGGTGGTGAGGGGGAAGTTCACAGATTTGTGCCAGTTAATGCCTACACCGGAATATGCGCCAAACCTAAGAAATTCCAGAATTAGGGGTTCGAAATTAATATGGGGTTTATAAACATATAAAATTGTATCTTCTACATATAACGATACCAATAATGGGCCCGTGTTAAATTGTAGGCCTCTGTGTGGGTGTTTTTCTTGAAAATGCAGAATCAAGGGGTCCATAGCTAAAATAAATAATAGGGGCGAATGTGTACAACCCTGCCTTGTGCCTCTTGATAGGGAAAAGAGGGCTGACAGGTCACCGTTCAATCTGAGTCGAGTAGTGGGCTGGCTATATAATAGTGCTGTGGTGGCCACAAAGTCAGCCGGCATACCCATTCTGTGCATGATGGACAGAAAGAAAGGCCACTCTAGAGAGTCGAAGGCCTTTTCTGTGTCCAGCAAAATCGCAGCCGCTGGTACCTCCGGATTAATCCTGTGGCGGATAGCAAATTAGGTTCGAAGATTAAAAGCAGTGGAACGATCGGGGATAAAACCAGATTATGCCTGGGATATTATGGATTTCATTAAGAGGAATAAACGATTAGAAAGGACTTTGGCCAAGATTTTATAATCTAGGTTCAGGAGTGAAAGTGGTCTATATGAGCCACAAAGCAGGGGATCTTTGCTAGGTTTGGGGAGGAGAATTACGACAGCTTCACGCAGAGTGGGCGGCAAAACCTGTCTTTCCTGGGCTTCTGCGTACACCTCCAATAGCTGCGGTACCAGCAGATCCCTAAAGGCCTTATAAAATGCGCCCGTGAAGCCATCTAGGCCAGGGGCAGATGATGACCTCAGAGCAGTAATGGCTTCAATTACGTCTGCTTCCAAAATGGGCTCGGCCAGGAAGTCCTGCATGTATTCTCGAGATAGACAAGGGCAATCTCCGATAGATAATTCTCATTGTGGTCTGGGCCCAATTTAGAGGTGTATAAGGTCTTGAGGTAAGAATTAAATTCCCTCTGATTTCAAGTGGGTGTGTAATGTGTTGCCCCATTGGTGTGTGTAAGTTGGTAACATATGCCTTTCTATAAGGGGGTCTAATCATCTGTGCCAGTACACGTCCTGAAAAGGGGGTGGTGATGAACAGAGTGTCTGAATTAAGCAGACCACTCTTACCCAGTCCAAAGATCAGGGCTTGATCCATCACCGTTATTTAGCTCACTGCCCCATCCCAGCTCAGAACCTGGCTATATGCAAATTAGTCTGTCCCTGGCCCAGTGCATCATGGGAACAGGGCAGACCAAACTACCAAGCCAATTCTTCACCAGAAAGGAGACAAGCTACCGGGGACCGGTTTCTGGCATTTCAGCCTCGTCGGCCCGGCTTGCTTGAATCCTGATGGAGCAGTGAGCAAGGGACTCATGTCTGAGTATACCCTGCCACACCTATAGTGGCCAAAAACGATTCAGAAAAGGGGGTGGTGATGAACAGAGTGTCTGAATTAAGCAGACCACTCTTACCCAGTCCAAAGATCAGGGCTTGATCCATCACCGTTATTTAGCTCACTGCCCCATCCCAGCTCAGAACCTGGCTATATGCAAATTAGTCTGTCCCTGGCCCAGTGCATCATGGGAACAGGACAGACCAAACTACCAAGCCAATTCTTCACCAGAAAGGAGACAAGCTACCGGGGACCGGTTTCTGGCATTTCAGCCTCGTCGGCCCGGCTTGCTTGAATCCTGATGGAGCAGTGAGCAAGGGACTCATGTCTGAGTATACCCTGCCACACCTATAGTGGCCAAAAACGATTCAGAAAAGGGGGTGGTGATGAACAGAGTGTCTGAATTAAGCAGACCACTCTTACCCAGTCCAAAGATCAGGGCTTGATCCATCACCGTTATTTAGCTCACTGCCCCATCCCAGCTCAGAACCTGGCTATATGCAAATTAGTCTGTCCCTGGCCCAGTGCATCATGGGAACAGGGCAGACCAAACTACCAAGCCAATTCTTCACCAGAAAGGAGACAAGCTACCGGGGACCGGTTTCTGGCATTTCAGCCTCGTCGGCCCGGCTTGCTTGAATCCTGATGGAGCAGTGAGCAAGGGACTCATGTCTGAGTATACCCTGCCACACCTATAGTGGCCAAAAACGATTCAGAAAAGGGGGTGGTGATGAACAGAGTGTCTGAATTAAGCAGACCACTCTTACCCAGTCCAAAGATCAGGGCTTGATCCATCACCGTTATTTAGCTCACTGCCCCATCCCAGCTCAGAACCTGGCTATATGCAAATTAGTCTGTCCCTGGCCCAGTGCATCATGGGAACAGGGCAGACCAAACTACCAAGCCAATTCTTCACCAGAAAGGAGACAAGCTACCGGGGACCGGTTTCTGGCATTTCAGCCTCGTCGGCCCGGCTTGCTTGAATCCTGATGGAGCAGTGAGCAAGGGACTCATGTCTGAGTATACCCTGCCACACCTATAGTGGCCAAAAACGATTCAGAAAAGGGGGTGGTGATGAACAGAGTGTCTGAATTAAGCAGACCACTCTTACCCAGTCCAAAGATCAGGGCTTGATCCATCACCGTTATTTAGCTCACTGCCCCATCCCAGCTCAGAACCTGGCTATATGCAAATTAGTCTGTCCCTGGCCCAGTGCATCATGGGAACAGGGCAGACCAAACTACCAAGCCAATTCTTCACCAGAAAGGAGACAAGCTACCGGGGACCGGTTTCTGGCATTTCAGCCTCGTCGGCCCGGCTTGCTTGAATCCTGATGGAGCAGTGAGCAAGGGACTCATGTCTGAGTATACCCTGCCACACCTATAGTGGCCAAAAACGATTCAGAAAAGGGGGTGGTGATGAACAGAGTGTCTGAATTAAGCAGACCACTCTTACCCAGTCCAAAGATCAGGGCTTGATCCATCACCGTTATTTAGCTCACTGCCCCATCCCAGCTCAGAACCTGGCTATATGCAAATTAGTCTGTCCCTGGCCCAGTGCATCATGGGAACAGGGCAGACCAAACTACCAAGCCAATTCTTCACCAGAAAGGAGACAAGCTACCGGGGACGGTTTCTGGCATTTCAGCCTCGTCGGCCCGGCTTGCTTGAATCCTGATGGAGCAGTGAGCAAGGGACTCATGTCTGAGTATACCCTGCCACACCTATAGTGGCCAAAAACGATTCAGAAAAGGGGGTGGTGATGAACAGAGTGTCTGAATTAAGCAGACCACTCTTACCCAGTCCAAAGATCAGGGCTTGATCCATCACCGTTATTTAGCTCACTGCCCCATCCCAGCTCAGAACCTGGCTATATGCAAATTAGTCTGTCCCTGGCCCAGTGCATCATGGGAACAGGGCAGACCAAACTACCAAGCCAATTCTTCACCAGAAAGTAGACAAGCTACCGGGGACCGGTTTCTGGCATTTCAGCCTCGTCGGACCGGCTTGCTTGAATCCTGATGGAGCAGTGAGCAAGGGACTCATGTCTGAGTATACCCTGCCACACCTATAGTGGCCAAAAACGATTCAGAAAAGGGGGTGGTGATGAACAGAGTGTCTGAATTAAGCAGACCACTCTTACCCAGTCCAAAGATCAGGGCTTGATCCATCACCGTTATTTAGCTCACTGCCCCATCCCAGCTCAGAACCTGGCTATATGCAAATTAGTCTGTCCCTGGCCCAGTGCATCATGGGAAAAGGGCAGACCAAACTACCAAGCCAATTCTTCACCAGAAAGGAGACAAGCTACCGGGGACCGGTTTCTGGCATTTCAGCCTCGTCGGCCCGGCTTGCTTGAATCCTGATGGAGCAGTGAGCAAGGGACTCATGTCTGAGTATACCCTGCCACACCTATAGTGGCCAAAAACGATTCAGAAAAGGGGGTGGTGATGAACAGAGTGTCTGAATTAAGCAGACCACTCTTACCCAGTCCAAAGATCAGGGCTTGATCCATCAACGTTATTTAGCTCACTGCTCCATCCCAGCTCAGAACCTGGCTATATGCAAATTAGTCTGTCCCTGGCCCAGTGCATCATGGGAACAGGGCAGACCAAACTACCAAGCCAATTCTTCACCAGAAAGGAGTCAAGCTACCGGGGACCGGTTTCTGGCATTTCAGCCTCGTCGGCCCGGCTTGCTTGAATCCTGATGGAGCAGTGAGCAAGGGACTCATGTCTGAGTATACCCTGCCACACCTATAGTGGCCAAAAACGATTCAGAAAAGGGGGTGGTGATGAACAGAGTGTCTGAATTAAGCAGACCACTCTTACCCAGTCCAAAGATCAGGGCTTGATCCATCACCGTTATTTAGCTCACTGCCCCATCCCAGCTCAGAACCTGGCTATATGCAAATTAGTCTGTCCCTGGCCCAGTGCATCATGGGAACAGGGCAGACCAAACTACCAAGCCAATTCTTCACCAGAAAGGAGACAAGCTACCGGGGACCGGTTTCTGGCATTTCAGCCTCGTCGGCCCGGCTTGCTTGAATCCTGATGGAGCAGTGAGCAAGGGACTCATGTCTGAGTATACCCTGCCACACCTATAGTGGCCAAAAACGATTCAGAAAAGGGGGTGGTGATGAACAGAGTGTCTGAATTAAGCAGACCACTCTTACCCAGTCCAAAGATCAGGGCTTGATCCATCACCGTTATTTAGCTCACTGCCCCATCCCAGCTCAGAACCTGGCTATATGCAAATTAGTCTGTCCCTGGCCCAGTGCATCATGGGAACAGGGCAGACCAAACTACCAAGCCAATTCTTCACCAGAAAGGAGACAAGCTACCGGGGACCGGTTTCTGGCATTTCAGCCTCGTCGGCCCGGCTTGCTTGAATCCTGATGGAGCAGTGAGCAAGGGACTCATGTCTGAGTATACCCTGCCACACCTATAGTGGCCAAAAACGATTCAGAAAAGGGGGTGGTGATGAACAGAGTGTCTGAATTAAGCAGACCACTCTTACCCAGTCCAAAGATCAGGGCTTGATCCATCACCGTTATTTAGCTCACTGCCCCATCCCAGCTCAGAACCTGGCTATATGCAAATTAGTCTGTCCCTGGCCCAGTGCATCATGGGAACAGGGCAGACCAAACTACCAAGCCAATTCTTCACCAGAAAGGAGACAAGCTACCGGGGACCGGTTTCTGGCATTTCAGCCTCGTCGGCCCGGCTTGCTTGAATCCTGATGGAGCAGTGAGCAAGGGACTCATGTCTGAGTATACCCTGCCACACCTATAGTGGCCAAAAACGATTCAGAAAAGGGGGTGGTGATGAACAGAGTGTCTGAATTAAGCAGACCACTCTTACCCAGTCCAAAGATCAGGGCTTGATCCATCACCGTTATTTAGCTCACTGCCCCATCCCAGCTCAGAACCTGGCTATATGCAAATTAGTCTGTCCCTGGCCCAGTGCATCATGGGAACAGGGCAGACCAAACTACCAAGCCAATTCTTCACCAGAAAGGAGACAAGCTACCGGGGACCGGTTTCTGGCATTTCAGCCTCGTCGGCCCGGCTTGCTTGAATCCTGATGGAGCAGTGAGCAAGCCGGGCCGAAGACGCCTGAAATGGCAGAAACCGGTCCCCGGAAGCTTGTTTCCTTCCCAGTGTAAGAATTGGCTTTTGTAGTCTGGTCTGCCCTGTTCCCATGATGCACTGGGCCAGGGACAGACTAATTTGCATACAGCCAGGTTCTGAAACTGGGATGGTGCAATGAGCTAAAAAACGGTGTTGGATTTAGCCCTGATCTCTTGACTGGGTGAGAGTACTCTGCTTAATTCAGAGACTCTGTCCATCACCACCCCTTGTTGTAAATAATTTTGTCCACCCTAAGCGTGGAAGGGTATACTCAGATGTGAGTCCCTTGCTCATTGCACCATCAGGATTCAAGCAAGGCGGGCCGAAGACGCCTGAAATGGCAGAAACCGGTCCCCGGAAGCTTGTTTCCTTCCCAGTGTAAGAATTGGCTTTTGTAGTCTGGTCTGCGCTGTTCCCATGATGCACTGGGCCAGGGACAGACTAATTTGCATACAGCCAGGTTCTGAAACTGGGATGGTGCAATGAGCTAAAAAACGGTGTTGGATTTAGCCCTGATCTCTTGACTGGGTGAGAGTACTCTGCTTAATTCAGAGACTCTGTCCATCACCACCCCTTGTTGTAAATAATTTTGTCCACCCTAAGCGTGGAAGGGTATACTCAGATGTGAGTCCCTTGCTCATTGCACCATCAGGATTCAAGCAAGCCGGGCCGAAGACGCCTGAAATGGCAGAAACCGGTCCCCGGAAGCTTGTTTCCTTCCCAGTGTAAGAATTGGCTTTTGTAGTCTGGTCTGCCTTGTTCCCATGATGCACTGGGCCAGGGACAGACTAATTTGCATACAGCCAGGTTCTGAAACTGGGATGGTGCAATGAGCTAAAAAACGGTGTTGGATTTAGCCCTGATCTCTTGACTGGGTGAGAGTACTCTGCTTAATTCAGAGACTCTGTCCATCACCACCCCTTGTTGTAAATAATTTTGTCCACCCTAAGCGTGAAAGGGTATACTCAGATGTGAGTCCCTTGCTCATTGCACCATCAGGATTCAAGCAAGCCGGGCCGAAGACGCCTGAAATGGCAGAAACCGGTCCCCGGAAGCTTGTTTCCTTCCCAGTGTAAGAATTGGCTTTTGCAGTCTAGTCTGCCCTGTTCCCATGATGCACTGGGCCAGGGACAGACTAATTTGCATACAGCCAGGTTCTGAAACTGGGATGGTGCAATGAGCTAAAAAACGGTGTTGGATTTAGCCCTGATCTCTTGACTGGGTGAGAGTACTCTGCTTAATTCAGAGACTCTGTCCATCACCACCCCTTGTTGTAAATAATTTTGTCCACCCTAAGCGTGGAAGGGTATACTCAGATGTGAGTCCCTTGCTCATTGCACCATCAGGATTCAAGCAAGCCGGGCCGAAGACGCCTGAAATGGCAGAAACCGGTCCCCGGAAGCTTGTTTCCTTCCCAGTGTAAGAATTGGCTTTTGTAGTCTGGTCTGCCCTGTTCCCATGATGCACTGGGCCAGGGACAGACTAATTTGCATACAGCCAGGTTCTGAAACTGGGATGGTGCAATGAGCTAAAAAACGGTGTTGGATTTAGCCCTGATCTCTTGACTGGGTGAGAGTACTCTGCTTAATTCAGAGACTCTGTCCATCACCACCCCTTGTTGTAAATAATTTTGTCCACCCTAAGCGTGGAAGGGTATACTCAGATGTGAGTCCCTTGCTCATTGCACCATCAGGATTCAAGCAAGCCGGGCCGAAGACGCCTGAAATGGCAGAAACCGGTGCCCGGAAGCTTGTTTCCTTCCCAGTGTAAGAATTGGCTTTTGTAGTCTGGTCTGCCCTGTTCCCATGATGCACTGGGCCAGGGACAGACTAATTTGCATACAGCCAGGTTCTGAAACTGGGATGGTGCAATGAGCTAAAAAACGGTGTTGGATTTAGCCCTGATCTCTTGACTGGGTGAGAGTACTCTGCTTAATTCAGAGACTCTGTCCATCACCACCCCTTGTTGTAAATAATTTTGTCCACCCTAAGCGTGGAAGGGTATACTCAGATGTGAGTCCCTTGCTCATTGCACCATCAGGATTCAAGCAAGCCGGGCCGAAGACGCCTGAAATGGCAGAAACCGGTCCCTGGAAGCTTGTTTCCTTCCCAGTGTAAGAATTGGCTTTTGTAGTCTGGTCTGCCCTGTTCCCATGATGCACTGGGCGAGGGACAGACTAATTTGCATACAGCCAGGTTCTGAAACTGGGATGGTGCAATGAGCTAAAAAACGGTGTTGGATTTAGCCCTGATCTCTTGACTGGGTGAGAGTACTCTGCTTAATTCAGAGACTCTGTCCATCACCACCCCTTGTTGTAAATAATTCTGTCCACCCTAAGCGTGGAAGGGTATACTCAGATGTGAGTCCCTTGCTCATTGCACCATCAGGATTCAAGCAAGCCGGGCCGAAGACGCCTGAAATGGCAGAAACCGGTCCCCGGAAGCTTGTTTCCTTCCCAGTGTAAGAATTGGCTTTTGTAGTCTGGTCTGCCCTGTTCCCATGATGCACTGGGCCAGGGACAGACTAATTTGCATACAGCCAGGTTCTGAAACTGGGATGGTGCAATGAGCTAAAAAACGGTGTTGGATTTAGCCCTGATCTCTTGACTGGGTGAGAGTACTCTGCTTAATTCAGAGACTCTGTCCATCACCACCCCTTGTTGTAAATAATTTTGTCCACCCTAAGCGTGGAAGGGTATACTCAGATGTGAGTCCCTTGCTCATTGCACCATCAGGATTCAAGCAAGCCGGGCCGAAGACGCCTGAAATGGCAGAAACCGGTCCCCGGAAGCTTGTTTCCTTCCCAGTGTAAGAATTGGCTTTTGTAGTCTGGTCTGCCCTGTTCCCATGATGCACTGGGCCAGGGACAGACTAATTTGCATACAGCCAGGTTCTGAAACTGGGATGGTGCAATGAGCTAAAAAACGGTGTTGGATTTAGCCCTGATCTCTTGACTGGGTGAGAGTACTCTGCTTAATTCAGAGACTCTGTCCATCACCACCCCTTGTTGTAAATAATTTTGTCCACCCTAAGCGTGGAAGGGTATACTCAGATGTGAGTCCCTTGCTCATTGCACCATCAGGATTCAAGCAAGCCGGGCCGAAGACGCCTGAAATGGCAGAAACCGGTCCCCGGAAGCTTGTTTCCTTCCCAGTGTAAGAATTGGCTTTTGTAGTCTGGTCTGCCCTGTTCCCATGATGCACTGGGCCAGGGACAGACTAATTTGCATACAGCCAGGTTCTGAAACTGGGATGGTGCAATGAGCTAAAAAACGGTGTTGGATTTAGCCCTGATCTCTTGACTGGGTGAGAGTACTCTGCTTAATTCAGAGACTCTGTCCATCACCACCCCTTGTTGTAAATAGTACCCGTCCTGGCCACTCACCCTCGCCATACTGCTTTGCATTGTGGTAGTTCCCCATGAAGAGGATCTCTCGTTCAGACGTATCTTTGTATTCTGCGAGTAGGATCAACCATTGTTTGTCGATTTTGGGGTTTGTGCGAGTAACTGCCTGGAGACCAGTGCTTTAAGGTCTTGTTCTAGTTGGGCTAGTGTTCTGCGCAAGTCCCTCAGGACTCTGACGTGTTTGGAGATGCATACTCCCCTTATGTATGCTTTAAAGCCCTCCCATAACATTGCTGCAGAGTCAACTGAGCCAGTGTTGATGGTGAAATAGTCATCAATGGCTTCCCGAATTTTGTGTTGGAATAAATCATCATCATGAGCACGACTAGGGAACTCCATTGTTTTTCAAAGCCCTCTGGACGGGGGATGTTCATTGCCAATAATACAGGTGAGTGGTCAGAACATGTTCGGGGGAACGTCTGAGTAGAATGACACCAATTAAATATAGCTGGGGAGGTCAGCCAGAAATTGATCCTTGTCCAAGTCTTGTGGCAGCTAGTGTAGTGTGTGTAATCGGTATGCTGTGGGTTGAGTGTTCGACTAATGTCTGTTAAGGAGAGCTGGACGCATAAGGAGTGCAGAGCTTTGCGCGCACGTGGTTTGGGATCGGGCGCACTCAACGTGCTGTCTAGTGTATGAGACGGCGTTGCATTGAAATCTCCTCCCATCAGGAAGGACATCAGGCCTAGTTGCATCAGTTGGGAGAGCATGGAATATTAAAAACTCGGGGGAGTCATTGTTCGGGCTGTATATGCATATCAATGCTTCCTTGTGTCCAGTAACGTGCCAGCTACAGTTATGTATCTCCCTTCACTGTCTCGGACAATCGACTGTGGGCTGAATAGGACCCTTTGGTGTATGAGAATGGCAGAGCCTCTGGCGTAATTGCTGAAATTAGCAAAATATCTATGGGTTCCCTAGGAAGTGGCAAAGCTGGCCTGGTCCGTTATGGGTAAGTGTGGCTCCTGCAGAAAGGCTATATTCACTCTATGCCTGAGTAGGTAATGCACTACCTGCCTCCTCTTACGTATACCATTTAGGCCACGGATGTTCCACTTCATCAGCCGTAAATCCGTGGGGCCGGTGTTATGTCCTAGCTGGGCCATATTGTTAGAGTGATGCTGAGCTGAAAGTGAAGCAAATATACATTCCTGCTATTCTTGACTGCATTGAACAGTGAAACTCTCCAAGTGTATCGTAATAATAACAAAACCCCTCCCTCCACCCCCCTCCCAGCCCCACCACCCATCCAGAGAGGCCATACCAACATTAACCAAAAAATCCAGAGTACCAATTGCGTCGCAAAGATGTTGAAAAAAGCCCATTCCAGGTACATTTGTAATTCACAAAACAGATCCAAGGTGTACACCAATGGGGGGGTGGCAAAGCCCTTGACGCCTCATGGTAACCAGTAATTATGCATGGCATGAACTTTATCCCAAAGTTTGCGGTCAACTGTATATGGCAAGGCCTAGAAGAAAGTTCAACTGGGTCCTGTTCCGGAAAAGAGTTCCATGCTCGCCTCGGAGCCTCTTTGGGGAGGAGAAAGTCTATTTTCTTCGCTGGGCCGCTTGGTATTGAGCTTGTGCGTGTGGTGGAACTCTTGCACCTCCGTGGAGCTGTCAAAGACACGGGCTCGCCCAATGATCTCGACTCGTAACCTAACCGGGTACGACATGCCATATTTCAGGCCAAGGTTTCTGAGCATGGCCTTTACTCCATTATACTTGCGCCGGGCCTCCTAGACCATGATAGTGAAGTCCGGGAATAGTGACAGTTTGAAGCCCTGCCAGATGGTTTCAACCTGCTCACGAGCCATCCAAAGCGCAGTGTCCCGGTCTCTGAAGTTCATGAGTCGAGCGATAATGGGTCTGGGTGGGCATCCTGGATTGGGTCTGGGCCCCAGCGACTGATGAACACGCTCCACTACAAAGCTCGGAGTAAGGGAGTCCCTTCCAATGAGATCAATCAGTATTGGCTCTACAAAAGTGTCCATGCGTCCAGTGGCTGTGGATTCGGGAACCCCAAGTACGCAGACGTCATTTCGGCGACTTTGTGCCTCCAAATCTTCGTTTTTGATTGCTACATCCTTTAGGATACATTCAACACGATTGAGTCGCTTGAGTGTTTGCGCCATTCCATCTTCCAGGTCAGAGGTGTGCAATTCCACAACATCCAGTTGCCTGTCGTGAGCTTGTATCTTAGAGCCCATGTCTGATATATGTTTATCCAGTGTATCGAAGCGCACATCCAGAGCCTTAAATCCTGCTCTCATCTCTTGCAGGAGCAAGCCTATGTTGCTAGGATTGTCCTCTGACGTAGTCGGACTTTGTCCGCCTCCTGCCATGGTGGTGTCTTCTTCTGGGACCTTCTCAGCAACCTTTTCGAATGGAAAAAGCTGCTGTCTGGGGTATTTGCGGCCCATGCCGCTTTCGGGTCAAGAGGCGAGCGTTTTTGTGTCTGCCAGGGGAGACTGGGTATGATGTACCATGTGGGTGGTATCACAGATAGAGCCGTAGGCTGAGTGGGTTCAAGGTCGATGGCACAAAATGTTGCTATGGGGATTAGCTGTAGTCCTTTCCTGCTCGGAAATGTGGCGTGGACTATAGGGATTCCTCACTACTTGCTCCTCTAGTGGTGTAGAAGCTGACTACACCGTGCTGTGGGCCGACGGACCACAAACCTAGGGGTTCTGTTGCTGGTTTCTCTGCTGGCGATAGAGGATGTAGTTGCTGCAGTATGTGGGGGGAGGCTGGAAACTCTGATGCGATCGTAACTCAGGGAAAGGGGGGCAGAGCCACAGGGTAGCGGTCGGGCTCAGGCAGCTACGGGGATGGACCCACCCCGACGGGCCCTATTGCGCACAGTATCTCTGTGGTCACTTCCCTCTCAGGCTAGAAGGCCCTGTCCCTGCAAGTGTTTGCGGCCTCTCCAGGGGAGGCACAGGCCGCAGTAGGCCGACCGGGTCCTCCTCCGCTAGCGCGTAGGATTCACTGGTGCTTGCTGTGCTGCCTGTCGCCCTGGCCCGAACACCGCTAACTCACCGCACCCAGACCGCCAGGGAATCAACACAGCTCGTCTTTTCCTCGGCTGAGATCCAACCCCTCTGATCGTCTACGCCATCGCCATCTTGGTGTCGGTGTCCTCCCACCTCACCGGCATATTTCCGCACTCGGTGCTCCGATTTTGATGCTGCTGGGCTGGATGGAGTCTAGAACAGCTCACCGGCACATCGCTGTTTCAAGTATGATCAGCGGCTGTACTGGGATGCAGGAAATTTAGAGATTGCCAGGACGGCCAACGGAGCTTCAAAGCCGCGCAGCCATCTTGGTCTGCGACTCGGCCACGCCCCCAGGTAAGTCCAGTGTTTGATGAAAAATTGGCAGTTCCTAATTATTAAATTTATGTCCCTAGTAGTAATTTCCCTTCCTGTTTTTATCTTCTAAGAATATAAAAAAAAGATCTACCATTTTTTACCACAAACCTACAGACAATTGTTGTTGTTCCAATTGTACTTTCCCGGTTACACTACTGCAACACAATCTATGTGGGCATGCAACAAGGTCTGCTAAAAAAGATTCAGAGCTTGCAGTATGCAGCTGCCCATTTCTTGGAAAACATTAAGAAACACAAATCAGCTAATAAAGAGTTTAAGGATCTTCACTGGTTGCAGATTAAGAGCAGAGTTGCATTTAAAGCACTCTGCATGACACGCAAAGCCCTGCATAGAATAGAGCCATCATGCTATGTACCACAATTGCATCAGATGGAATCCAGGTATATTCTGGAATTAGACATGAAAGTACCTGTTGGCCTGAATACAGATGTAGAAATGTCTACCCATTTAGGCGACTGATTTAGGATAGTTACTGCCTTTCCCTTTCCCTTCCTCTCTTTTCTGTTTTATACATATGATACTCATTGTTTACCTATTGCAATGTAATTTATGTTTTCATGATTTCTCTAACACTATTGGGTATTTATTCGGTAATATTTTTTGTATTGTTTCTTGTTATTGTTGATTTATTATAAAAATTCAATAAACTATTTTAAACTTAAGAAAGCCCATTTTACCGACAAAATTAAGACAAACCTAGCCCCCTAATGGACTATTTTGAGGACAATTGGGTTGGCATATTGCATCACTCTGGACACAGACACCGATCCAAATACCATTGTGGAATATCTGTGACAGCACCTTGGCACAGAAAGCCAAAAAAGACAATGCAGTGGAAGATTGTCACAATGTATTCCAATCCACATTAGGCAGTAGTCCACCGACAATGTATAAATTCATAGAAGCATTACAGAAAAGCAAAGCTTCCAACAACTATGAATGGAGCAATCTGTTAGCCAAATTGCCTCTAAACATAGCAAACAAGCCAACAGAATGTATGAGATAGTAAAACAATTTAAAGTTAAACTATTAATAAATAACAAATTAGTAGATAACTCAGAAATAATAGTCAAAACAGATTATAAAATAAATAGTAACCTACAATAGTCCAAAAAACAATCACAAAATCTAAGCCAACATGACAAATCACTGTGTTTAAAAAATATATATAATGATTTAGTATATCAGTCTAAAAATTTAATAAAAGTCAAATGTCAACCATCACCAGCTAAAATATCTAAAAAACAAACTCAATCCATCAGATAAAAAAATTCAGCACAAAAAACACACAATTTCAAATAACAATTGCATAATTTTTACACTAAAATATCAAACTTCCCAACTATAAGAAACAAAAAAAAATACTTAGGGCCTGATAAGGGTGTTGGGTGGTCGATCACCGACAGGTCATCAATGGCGGTCCGACCCTCAACATCCCTTCGGTCTGACCACTGCATTATGGTGCTGGCTGCTGGATTCACAGCTGTTGGATGCAAACCCCCTCCTCCACCAGAATCAGAACTTCCCGATGGGTTGGTGGTCAAGCAGTGTTCTAGTGTGGCTGTGGTGCCAAGGCAGGCCCCGTCGTCTGGATTACAATATCCCTTTTAGAAAGCCTTTTCAGGGCAAGAATCTTGCCATGAAAAGGTTGCCGGAAAGGGATATGGGGTGCCCCAAACAGGGCCTCCATCCATCATGGGACAATGAAAGGTGGCCCTTGGTGCACATGTAGTGCCCCCACTCACTTCCTTGCACAGTGTGTCATGCACGACATGGTGCAAGGCACACGGTGCACAGGCGTGCAGAAGGTGCTGCACCACGGGGGAATCTGCTGCAGACCTTCTAAATGGCTCAGACATGGTAAAGCGGTGGAACCGCAGACGTTCCGACTGCCAACCGGATGACCGCAGCTAAATACAGCACTCAGGCTGCCTCAATGGTGGTCAGCGGTCTGACCAAGCGGGATCATAATGATGTCCTTACTGTTGTCATACAGCAGATCTTCCTCTGTACCCATGTATTAAAAATAGTAATCCACCAAAAACTGGAAAAATATTCTCCAAAAAAGCTCTCGAGAAACCATAAAAAAACCAGGGAAATTCCAGGAAACCCCAAAAAAAAGGAATCAAAGGAGAAAGCATTGGTTTATTACAAACCAAAAGTGATTTCCTTAAAAAAATGGAAATTCCTAATGCCCATAGAACACGTTTTCAGACAAAAACCTGTAAAGTAAATAAGAAAATCCACCCGCAAAACGCAGTACAATCCCAAGAATGCATATACATATCACTTAGTCATCAAAATATAGGCAGCAAAACACAATTTAACATAACATAACGATACTTTGCTAAAACATTGTATGAAAACCCAAAACTACAAACAAGAGAAAAACACTACTATTAATACATTTAAATATACATCAAACCCACAAACAACACTATAACAAGCTTCTAAACCTCTACCCCAAAACTTCAACACTCCTAAACCTCCTACCCATATAACCCTTAAAAAACCCTTAAAAAATGACTTACCTTTTCTGACGAACAGCAGCACCTACCACATCCTGGTTCCAGGAAACAGACTAAAAATAACACAAATAGATTACAAACAACAAGCTAGAGGTAAAGAAATATGGCTGCCAAATGAAACTATAAAAAGACTTTCTCTCCACAGAAAAGAATGAGAAATAATGTAAAAATTATTGATGAAATGTATTAAAAATGTAAAAGAATTGTATAAATTAAATAATATGAAATATACCCAATTATTTAATGTACAGTGAAAAACATGTTTGAGAGGCCTTTGAAACTTGTTGTTTACCTGAAGCTCAAAACAGGAGGCCAGCTAACTAGCCCTTATAATCACTTGGGTAGCTAGGAATGAAGGGAGAAGGTCCAGTCTTCCTTCACAGACAGAAGGGCTGGCTTTTAGCCGCAGGGCAGTCTTTCTTCTGCAGTGTTGACAGGTTCAGGAGCATACTCAAGAGGGGGGTCTGTGGATCCTAGTTATAAACTAGTGTCTGCTTTGAAGTGGAAGAAACTTCTAGAGATTCCCCCCACAGGTGTGTTTGGAAATGTATTCCCCCCTGCCCTGGTCTCAGGAAGTATGGGGGCACAATAGGCTAGTGTGCAGTTCTTGTGTGCATGCTGAGGCAATGCTTTGAAGGTCAAGTGGGGATGCGCACAGCTCCGCCACCCCATTCTGCTTGATGGCCCATCCTGCCAACTACCACCCCCACTATTGTATTGCTTTCTGGGAGGAATACAGAGAGGTCAACTGCTAACTACACCTAGTCATGTGACCCAGGAACAGGCTGCAGGTACCAAATGGTTAGGACAAGAAAATGACAACTTTCTAAAAGTGGAATTTACAGAATTGTGACAGAAAATCTGACATTACCATTAAAGAGGAATTCAAATGATAAGTCCTTAGACATCAAACATGATATTTCTACTGGCTCCCAAACAGCTCATTTAATGTAACAAGGTAAAACAATGTTATCCCAGGGGAGTGGTGGGCCTAACAACAGTGAAAAATGAATGTGTACGTTTTTCATTATAAGGACATGTAAAACTAGTCACGGCCTCTCCTTTTCGGCCCAGGAGAGGCGACGTTCCTCTCGTGGACAATATTGTTGCTCAGACTTTTGTTGCATAAGCCACTTATTACCCCCTTGGAACTGTATAGTTTACTATAGCTCATTTGAGTGTTTGGACGGCGACATGTTGTGCAGCCGACCTTTTGGCATTACCTATAATGTTGCCTTTTCCTGGCTTTATATGTTCCCTTTCTCCCCTACCCTTATGCACCTGTGGGGGTCAATGCATATTGTGTTAACAACTGGATGTGGTCTGGGGGCGGGGATGGGATTGGGGGACCTGTGGGGAGCCTCACCCGGAGGGCTGGACTTGGCTGGTGAGCGTGGGACTTACATGAGTGGTGACTATGGCTGAAATCCAGATCTGTATTTGGAATGTCAGGGGCATGCACACACCGGCTAGACGGTATCAGATTTACTCCTATCTAAAACGTCATAAGATAAATATAGCGCTGCTCCAAGAAACACATCTGAACAAGGCGGAGGTATGTGATCTGCATCGTAGGTGGCGTGGGCAGCTCTATGCCACGGACTACTCCTCATATGCACGCGGTACCCTACTGTGGGTCCGTCCTGGGTCCCCCTGGGCGGTCACAGACACGCATATAGATCCCGAAGGCAGATACGTGGTGGCCCAGGGCAGGCTAGATGGGCAGCAAGTGGTGCTATTCTCCTTATATTCCCCGAACACTGACCAGGGCGGCTTCCTTGCACGCCTCTCTCCAACAATGGCGACCTGGCATGCAGCCCCGTGGATACTGGGGGGTGACTACAATTGCGTATTGGACACGACACTTGACTGCTTCTCCCCGCCCCTAGCTGGCGTACCGACACACGGTGCCTCGAAGGAGTTGCTCGGCTGGGCCACGCAATAAGATCTCCACGATGCTTGGCAAGCTCACAACCCCACAGCACAGGTGTACTCCTATTATTCAGAAACGCACAACCTGCACGTGCGCCTGGACAGATTCATGGTGTCCGCTGAACTTCTCCCGCTTGTCACTGACGCGCGATACATGGGACTCACTCACTCGGACCATAACCCACACTTCCTGACCATCACTTGGGAACGCCCCCCCCCCATTCCCACCTGGTGACTCCAGCCGGCGCTGCTGCTGGATGCGGCCTTCCGCGACTCCCTTGTCACGCAAACAGCCCAATATTTTGAGGAGAATTCTGAAATGGCATCCTCTGCCCAGGTCAAGTGGGACGCCTTCAAAGTCGTGATTCGTGGCCACTGTTTGGGTACGCAGGGGCACATGCGGCGACAACAAGAGGGCGACTTAACGCGACTGGAGACCGGCCTGCTTGATCGGGAGCAGGACCCGGTCGATGGCACTGTTTACCCACTGACGGAGACGCATGCAGAACATGCACGTCTCCTGGAACGGCTACTCACTCTTAATTACGCTGCCCATTCAGCGCGAACACACCATCTGAGCGATAGGCCTGGCAAATTATTGGCATGGCTGATCTTTCAGGAAGATCAAGCGGCCCCGGTGGCGGCGATACACGTGGACGGGAGGGGCCTGCTGTACTAGCAGCACCACATTCATGAAGCGTTCACGACCCACTACGACGCTCTATATCGCTCCCGGCTCCGCAACCCTCACCCCGACATAGCAGAGTATCTTTCCCCCCTCCTGATGCCACAACTGACTATCGCACAACAAGACGAACTCGGGGCCTCGCTCACACCTGAGGAGCTCCGTGAAGCCATCTTCAACCTATCCAATGGCAAGTCCCCCGGCCCTGATGGGTTGCCAGACGAATTTTACAAGGCTGGCTCGGACATTCTCATTCCGGAGCTCCTGAAGATGTAAGCTACGGCCGCAGAGGACTCCTCTCTTCCTCCCACATTGAATGAAGCCAACCTGATATCCATACCTAAGCCTGGCAGGGATAACACACGGGTGGGCTCTTATCGCCCCCTGGCCCTCCTGAACACGGACTACAAAATACTTGCTTCCACCCTAGCCCGGAGACTGCCCCCCCCCGGTCCCCCACCTGGTGCACCATGATCAGAATGGCTTCGTTCCAGAACGCCACACCTCTTATAATATCCGCCGCTTGTTCCGTATACAGGAATATGCCGTTCGACGCTGGCCTCGAGCAGGATGCCTAGTGTTAGACCTCGAGAAAGCGTTTGACTCTGTCGAGTGGCCGTACCTGAGGGCGGTAATGGAAAAGTACAAACTGGGAGGCGGCTATGAGACCATGGTTGATCTACTTTACCGCAGACCCACGGTCCGGGTCCGCACCGGCAAATTGCTCTCTGAAGCCATCCGTGTACGACGGGGTACCAGACAGGGCTGCCCCCTGTCGCCCCTGTTGTTCTCCTTGGCCATGGAACCCCTGGCCATGATACTCAGGACGCAGGGAAATGAGTGGGGAATCCCAATGGCAGATGGACTTCATGTGGTCTCGCTATACGCAGACGACCTGCTATTATATGTCAGAGATCTGACCAATGTCCCAGGATCTCTCACTGACATTTTCCGAACTTTCGAATACATGTCGGGATTGCTGGTCAACTGGTCCAAGTCGGGAGCCTATTCCTTCAGCCCGGATATGCCTGAAAGTGATATCCATCTAGGCGGCGAGAGGCTGCAATGGTACCCCACTACATTCCGCTATCTGGGAATCCATGTCTACCGGAACCCAGCAGATGTCCTGGAGGGGAACCTGATGAGGGCGATTGCTTCCATTCGTGCCCAAATTGGCTTTTGGAAGACCCTGCCCCTGAATGTGCCTAGTCGTGTGGCGCTGGCCAAGATGATAGTCCTACCAAGGCTATTGTACTACTTCTCCAATGTTCCGACATATGTCCCCAAAAAAGTGTTTCGGGACCTGGAGGTCCTGCTTCGCGGCCTCTTCTGGAACGCGGGCCGCCCCGCTTGGCACTGACTAAACTATATATGACCACTGACTCGGGAGGCCTGGCGGTTCCCAACATGGAGCTGTACTACCTAGCGGCGCAGCTACAATGGGTGTCGGGATGGCTTTGCGGTAAAAATCTGGGAGACACCGCCTCGGACGCCACCACCTGGACCCAGACGCAGGTCTGTACATTGTTCCATCCTCTAACTCGGTCCCCCTGTCCTTCTCAATTGCACCTAGCAGTGGCACGCAAGTGCTTCCTTCGATGCCTACGGCTCACCCGGGCAACGAAGCCGTATGCCCCGATACTCCCTCTCCTGGGCGCCCCCGGGGTAACAGGAGCATTGACGGAGGCCCTACTGGCCGGCTGGACACGGGCAGGTGTAGAAACGCTGGGTGACCTCTACGCTGGCGGCACGCTGCTTTCTTTTGCGGACCTCGCCGCAGGCACGGACCTCCCAGCCGGGCAATTCCTATTGCATGCATCCCTCATATGTACGCTGACCACCTCCTGGGGCGATGCGACGGAGGAGTTACCCATGCATCAATTCATGCAGTATTTACATGTCATGGGCAACGGCTCCCATATAATACACTGGCTGGTGCAGGCCCTGCTGACCCACACGCAGCCTTCCACCTTGCCGCTCAGGGAGAAGTGGGCAGCCGATAGAGGGAGGGACTGGACTGACAAGGAGTGGGCGATGGTATTAGCTGGGCCAACTAATATCCCACGCAATCCCCGTTTCAAGCTAATCCAATTTTATATCTTGCACCGCGCCTATCTCACGCCCGACAAAATTAACAGATATTTCTCAGTTACTGACACTGCCTGCCAACGATGTTCCCTGGTAGGAGCGGATCTCCTACATATGCTCTGGCAATGTCCCAACATTCAAACGTACTGGGACGAGGTCACAACATTACTCACACAATGCAACGAAGAATATGTGCCGCAAACGTGGGAAGCCTGTATCCTAGGGCTCTACAAACGCACGAGGCTGAACAAGGTGCTGGCAAGGTTCTGGGATATGGGTCTAATCACAGCCAAACGCTTACTTACCAAACACTGGAAGGCTAGCACCCCCCCACACATCCGACACTGGCACTCATCCTTCATTAATTGGTGACGGGCAGAAAGTACGGTGCTCCTCCAGGAGGAAACAGCGGGCCTCCGGAAATTCTCCATTGCGCAGCTCTGGGACGATCTTCTTAAGTCCTTTCAGCAAGCCTGCCAGGAACAAGGGATAACTTGAGATGACATGACCCACTATTACTGCGACGACAAGGAGCACTACGGAACGCCACCACAATCACTCCCTCCCCCCCTCTGGTCAGCACCATACCCAAGCCAATGCTAGCGCTCCTGCCTTTTCACCACACCACGCATGCTTGAGCAGCGCCACACCCGCACTCATGCTCTCGCTCCTAATCGCTTGCGCCACACGCCCCGCCGCTAATGACAGACAGACTTCTCCTCTCCGCCCTGCCACGCTTCCCGCACGTCAGACCCTGACCATGCCCCTCGGAGGATGACCACTGCCCTGGCTGCACTCAGGAAATATCATCCGAGGCCCCCCTGCTTGGGCCTCCCTCACATTCACGCGGTTGCCCCGCTGCGCCCCGCCCCAGGACCGCTGACCCCTTACTGCGACTGCAACGACCCCCCCAACACGCCGACAGGCGCTATCGTTCTCTTACTCCCCATCCTTGTTATCCCACCATTGTACTGGTTCACTTATTTGTTCATTCATTGGTCACGTTCCCCGACCAGGCCTTTTATTACCGTTGACAAAGACATAATATACGCCGTGACAATGTTGCGGAACATCACGTACCTGTTCACACAATGCACTCCCGATGCAGTGACATGCCAAAACCTTCTGCACACATGGGTGCGGACCACGGCTGGGACAGGTGTCTTCCGACACCAGATGGCCGAACCTGGGCGCTGCCTTTTACCTCTGACGCCCACGCCTACGTCAACGTCACTGGAGGGTTCCACACACCTCAGGCCACCAGGCGTCTCGGTCTCGACTGCAACGGTCACAGCCTGGCGCCACCGACTGTAGGAGCCTACTCCCCTGCCTTAGTGAGCTATACCATTATACACCTGTACACGACATAGCGACATCTCTAAAGTAGAATTTTCAGTTCCTCTATTGCCTGACCACACAGTACCTAACAGATATTGCTACTACTTGATTCTCCTTGTGGATATGGACTGTTGCTCATATGGTGCAGATGCCGGAGACGCATTGATATACCTACACTAGCAAACACAAAAAATAAAAAATCTACAGACGTGCTTGTTTACCGTGCTGTGTATTATGCAATGTCTATATGTTCTACCTATACTACGCCGCCGGACCCCAGGATTGCCGGCTAAATGGCTGTGTCATCTCGCCAGTATTTCATTTGCTTGCCATCCTCCGCTGCCGGCCCCTGAGGGTTGTAGGCTATGTGCTGTGTGAAAAAAGAGTCTTGAACAATAAAGGTCTTTAAATATTTTTTTTTAAAAAGGACAAGTAAAACTTAAAATTACATGTGCAACATTTTAAATACAATCCTGCCCACTGAGATTTTGGGAGCCCACTTTAGAGTAAGGATGGGCGAAATTTGCGAATTCGCGGTCCGCAAATTAGTGCGAAATTGCAAAAAAAGTCAGCGAGTTCACGAATTTTCCTGCGAACTTGCGGATTTTTGTGGCATTTGCACAAATATGTGACCACGTGTGCCTGTAAATTTGTCAGCGCGCCAAAAGGCGCCGAGGTCCCTTGAGTGAGCTGGCCATTATAGTGGGGGCAGGCGGGAAGACGTTTCATACCACTAGTGTGTGGTCGATGGGGCCAAACGGGCGAGGCTTCTATGCGAGTTCACATGCATCTTGTTTATAAAGGGTCAGAGACCGAGCAGAGCAGCAGGTGAGGAGAAAGCAGCCTCCTGGTCACAGGTGCTACACAGGGATGGCGTTCGGGAAACTCATGGATGCAAAAATAAGTTTCGCACAGGACCCCAGAATCCTTCAGATGTCCAAGACAGCTCTGCTGCGCGTGTTGGTACAAAGCCATTCTGATCCTGTTCAGTGGGTTCAGGCGCATGCAGCTGCTGCTGCTGGACAAAGTCCCATCTCATACTAAACTGCTCCGTACAGGCATATGCTGGCGCTGGGCAGTAGGGTGCAGTGGCATGCGGGTGCTCCACGCCTGGTGCATGCGCATACCAGTGCCAGGGGGACACGTGTTTATTGGTGCTGTGTAGCAAGTTATGACTTTACATTTTGACTGCACCAGATGATGGTACCACCTACACGGATCAGGAGCATCCAGGCACCAGACTTAATGGTGCAAGAGCATAAAGGTGCTGTGCGGTACGGGTAAATGTACTGGGGGTAGGGGGACACTTAGCACAATGTGTGCTCACACCCAGAGGGCTCCCAGGCAATTGAGCACAAATGATTTTCACACTGAGAGGGCTCTGGGGCAGTTCAGCAGCACAGTGGCTCACACCCATTGGGCCCCGGGGCAGTTCAGTAGCGTGTGGCCTCACAACCCCTGGGCAGCTCAGCAGCGCAGGGGCTCACACCCACAGGGCTCGCGGGCAGTTTAGCAGCGCCACCCTCTGGTTCATCACTGCCACCCTCTGGTTCATCACTGCCACCCTCTGGTTCATCACTGCCACCCTCTGGTTCATCACTGCCACCCTCTGGTTCACCACTGCCACCCTCTGGTTCATCACAGCACCCTCTGGTTCACCACTGCCACCCTCTGGTTCACCACTGCCACCCTCTGGTTCACCCCTGCCACCCTCTGGTTCATCACTGCCACCCTCTGGTTCATCACTGCCACCCTCTGGTTCACCACTGCCACCCTCTGGTTAACCACTGCCACCATCTGGTTCATCACTACCACCCTCTTGTTCATCACTGCCACCCTCCGTTTCACCACTGCCACCCTCTGGTTCATTACTGCCCCTCTGATTCACCACTGCCACCCTCTGGTTCATCACTGTCACCCTCTGGTTCACCACTGCCACCCTCTGGTTCATCACTGCCACCCTCTGGCTCATCACTTTCACCCTCTGGTTCATCACTGCCACCCTCTGGTTCATCACAGCACCCTCTGGTTCACCACTGCCACCCTCTGGTTCACCACTGACACCCTCTGGTTCACCACTGCCACCCTCTGGTTCATCACTGCCACCCTCTGGATCACCACTGCCACCCTCCAGTTCATCACTGTCACCCTCTGGTTCATCACAGCACCCTCTGGTTCATCACTGCCACCCTCTGGTTCATCACTGCCACCATCTGGTTCATCACTGCCACCCTCTGGTTCATCACTGCCACCATCTGGTTCATCACTGCCACCATCTGGTTTACCACTGCCACCCTCTGGTTCATCACTGTCACCCTTTGGTTCATCACTGCCACCCTCTGGTTCATCACTGCCACCCTCTGGTTCATCACAGTACCCTCTGGTTCACCACTGCCACCCTCTGGTTCACCACTGCCACCCTCTGGTTCATCACAGCACCCTCTGGTTCACAACTGCACCTTCTGGTTCATCACAGCACCCTCTGGTTCACCACTGTAGATTATGGGGAGAAAGCACACCTCCCCAGCCTCAACCGGGGGCTGGTTAATGTGTTACTGAATTTGAGCTTCAAGTCCGGCACCTGCTTCCTTATCTGTAAGTGCTTCCTGTTGTGGTTTAATTTTTGTGACAGCCTGGAGCATTGTGCCATACTTGTAACTATTCTCTGACCCTGCTTCGAGGGTCAGAGCAAGGTCAGAGAATAGTTGCAAGTAGGCAACGAGGCACCTCAGGAAGCACTTACAGGGTTACTGCAGGTGCCCAAGTTGAAGTTAATTTCTTTGTAACCATTTTGTAAATGATTACAAAGAAATTAGCTTCAACTTAGGCACCTGCTGTAACCCTCTAAGTGCTTCATGTACTTCAGTTTTTGAAAATCCGTCCCGAAAGCGATTCTGCTGATTTTTCTGCAATTTCAGGAGATTCGCGGAACGCGAAATTGCAGAAAATCCGCAAATTCGCGAACGGAACGGATTTTACGCCCATGGTTACTTTAGGGGTGACTTGTTAGAAAGGAATAATTTTGCTCTGTTCACTCCCATTTTTTGCTGAATTATACTGCTGGTAACTGACACTGATTGTTCCCTGAGCTCTGCTGGCAGGCCCAGGACAGAGCTATGTTTAAAACAGGGTTATAGGGTACACTATGTTTAATTTACACTTACAATTGGCCTGACAGACCATATGAGTCCCTGGTAGGTAACAGGGCAAAGGGGATTATTCTACCTATTAGCCCCTAGTAAATAATAGGGCATGGAGGTTTAGAAGCACTGCAGATTTTATGCACTTTACATGTGTGCACTGCTGATTGTCTGTCATTTTAAATGCAGCCTTGCATTGCAGACGGCCTTTAAAAGTAAATTCTTACAATTAGTATGACCTACCGTCTAGGTTCCTAGTTAATAATAGGGCAGGGGATTGAAGCTACCTATAAGTCCCTAGTTTTACATGTTAGGTTGCCCCAAGATCTCCCCTAGGTGTCCCAGGGGTGGAGGGTCATGTAGCTATAAGCACAGTCTTTTTAAAAGATGTTTTATAAACCCTGGTGGAAATCTTCCCATTTTGTTTTTCCCCCATTGTAGGCACTAGACCCATAGGCTAACATTGCATTGTTTTATGCACACATAATTATTGCTAGGAAGGGAATAACATATAATTCAAAGACTTAACAGAATGGGATTGATAAATCCAACAGATTGCTAGTGTTAAATTTATCATAGCTTGTACAGAAAAGAAGTTATAAAACGTTCGTTTCTGTGAGCCAAAATCCAGCCTTCTTGAAGTCTTCTCTGATTGGCCAGCTCTAACAGGATTAGTCAGGCTGCCTTGATTAGGTGATAAGTGCCTTGGTTGAGCTTAGGTTATCTGATGGAGGGAGTTCTGTAGCTAGAAAGCAATGCCCGAGCAGGGAGAGAGGCTATAAGCATGAACTTCAAAGAAAAAAAGGACAGGCTAGAATGTCAACCAGGCCCACCCCCTCTTCCTGCCAGGTGCCAGGTGTAGGAGAGGAATTTGCAGATGTGAGGAGATGGAGCTTATGGAAAAAATCCACATTGTGAATTGGTTTAGCTAGCTCTTACTGCTCTGCTGAGTTTTTAGCCATGATAGATTTGGGAGGAATAGCGCTTTCTGGGACAAGAAGATGTCACACTTTGGAGGAAGTGGCCATGCGCCTGGGTGGCACACTGTATCCCATTGGTCAGGGTTGCCCCCTCCTGATAACCAGAAGCTGAGAATAAATATGTGAGAGGTGCATAGTCTCTCAGATCTGCTACCCCAAACTACAAGGAAAAGAAGGACTGCCCTGCTGAAATCTGAATTTGCACCCAAATGCCAACACTATGAGTGACTGCGCCGCTGCACAATTTGGTCCTACAGCCCTAAGGACTGTGCCTTGCTTCAAGAAGGATTAAGGAGTGGAGTAAGTAAGTAAGTAAATTCTTTATTGTTCAGTTAATTAAAACCATTACAATATAAAACATTCTGCGACATATAAAACAAAAACTTTTGGGGCTGTCATAAAGGAATAATAAATAGAAAAAGGGAAAAGGAAAGAGATGTATAAAAGCATAAAGACTATGTAGCAAAGGATCTATCACCAGGTTCAATAAACTCTTCCAGAGCACAAGTTTGTCTTACAAGCAGTATTCTTAGGTCTCAATGAGGGTCGGGCCTATGGCAGCGGGCCTCGTTTTTTCACAAAACTGTCCAGACATTTTACTGATCTACAGATCAATTGGGGATCCGCTGAGCATAGGATCTGGACTATCGCGGATTGGCAGGTGCGGACTCCTTGCTCGTTAAGTTTGTCCTTAAGCCAGTGCCGCCGACCCTGATACATGGCTGGACAGATGCAAACTATGTGTATCATGTCTTGTTTACCTGCACCGCAAAGGTCGCATTCCGTTGTTTCTTGTGGTCTCCATTTAGGTTGGTCTAGTCTTGAGGGTAGAATGCCCAGCCTTAAATGGAGGAATTTTCGTTTGAGTATCAACGAGAATGCAGTATCTAGGTAGGGTGCTGGGGCAGGCCTTGTATACGATTTGATAGTCATCCAGGCATGGGTTCGGGTACTAAAGGTTATTTTATCGTTAAGGAACGAGTGTTTCTTAGCAATCCTTTTAACCACCTGGTTAAATGAAGGAACTGGCAGTTTTGTTTCCCACAATGTTCCCAGCTCCGTTACCGCTAGTGAGAGTTTAGGTACTTTGAGTACTCGGAGTTCGGGCTTCTCTGGATCGCTTCCCAAAGTGCACCGTTCATTTTATTCTCCTGTTTCCTCCAGACGTTGTGCCAGAATTTAATGGCCTCGTATTTTTTCAGTAAAACTTGAGATTGTAATCCAAATTCAAGTCTGACTTGCACTGGAGAGGAACTATTCAATAACAAGAAAACCCGTTTATAAACTTTAGTTTGAAGTTTGTCCAGGAGGGTGGCGCTTTTCCCGTGGTGCAAGACACTCCCATATGCTATTGTGGGCAATAGTTTTGATTTCATTGCGATTAGCAAAGGGGAGACAAGAGGACCCTTTAGCTCGACTGCCAAACTGGCGAAGGCGTGCAATAGGGTGGCCCCCTTTCTTTCTATGTCTTTGAGGTGCACTAGGAAGTTTAGGCGCTTGTCTAAATGTACCCCCAAATATTTATAGCTATTTACGACTTCCAGCTGATCATTATTTATTCGGAAGGTTGGCGGATTTTTGCGTCAACGTGTTATGAGCATTGTCTTTGTTTTCCTGATGTTTATTGTTAACAGGTTCCTTTTTGTGTAACTGGACAGGTTGTGTAGCAGGCGTTGAAGGCCGATTCTTGTCTGGCTCAACAGTACCACGTCGTCCGCGTACGATAAATGCGTTAGACGAAGGGTGCCTAGCCTGGGAGGATGCGCGTTAGCCTTGTCTAGGCATTCTGCCAAATCGCTCATAAATAAATTAAACAGATGTGGAGCCAAGACGCAGCCTTGCTTTAATCCATCGGCGGTATGAATCTTCCTGGTCAGGCGGCGCCCGTTATCAATTTTTACCTGCATCCAGGTTTCAGTGTGGAGATTAATAATAGGCAAGAGGATTGAGTCCGGTAGGCCGAGGTGTTTTTGTTTTGCCCATAGCATTTGCCTGTTGACGCGATCAAATGCCGCCTTGAAGTCCACAAAACAGGTATAAAGCTCCTGCGAATTCTGTAGACTTTTCTCAGCGATCAAGCATAGGGCCATAGCGTTCGTCATAGTTCCCATACCGCAGCGAAATCCGGTCTGGTTCAGTGGTATTTTACTGTTCGTTTCAGACCATTCAGCCAAGTCGGCTAGTATCAGTGACGCATAGTATTTTGCTTCGACGTCAAGGAGGGCGATCAGACGGTAGTTGTTCGGATCCTTGCGGTCTCCGCCTTTATAGATTGGAGTTATGATCGCCCCCCCCTCCAACTCTCGGGAATGCCACCTGTTTTGTTTACCGTTCGAAACAGTAAGTTAAATTTACTAGCCCAGTACTGTGGGTCCTCCTTGTAGATGGCTTGCGGAATGCCGTTTGGACCTGGGGCGCTGTCTTGCCTACTTTTACCAATTATTTTTAAGATGCTTTGTTCATCGTCTTGCCTGAGGCATGATGCCATAGTTCCATGAACCTTTGCGCTGTTCCCTTTGGGCACTGGGGCGGTGTCTTCCCGCTCTGGGTTGACTTTTGCTTCGGTGACCAAGGTTGTAGCGATTAAGGAGTGGACTCCCTGAACCTACAGATTAACAGAGCTCACCTGCATCATCTCCACCAAGAGTTCCCAACCTGGAGTGTGTACAGAGGACTTTTAAGAATTTAGCAGGGTGCATTGTGGGTACTGCGGTCCAGACCTTCCAGAGACCATCTAGGAGCTTCTCGACCTTTGGATTTTTGTTTTGGACTCTTTGAATCCACAAGAAGACCGTCAGGAAGCCTCTCCTGATGTTTGTAGAACTTTGTAGAGTGTTTAGGAAAAAGCTCCATAAGATGACCGACTCGTCCGCTAGAAGCAAGCCGGCCACTTTCAACCGCGACCCGGCCAGGATTTCAGGTTTGTCCCGCTGAAAACTCTGGAGCTCCGGACTTCCAGGATCTGACTGGGGCCTTGCGGAAAGCCAAGCCGGCAAAACCTCTCTGAGTCCGTCCTGCTCTGAAGGGTTGAGGGCCATTGGAAGAAAAAGCTCCAGAAAAGTTTCTAAGTGTGAAGGTAAAATTTTGAACTGTGACTTTGTTCCTCTCAACAGATGTCCCAGAGTGGCCTAATAGGTTTTTCAGTACTTTAAAGTAATTTCTCTTTAAAAATGTATATTTCTGGTTCCCTACATTGGATTTTTTTATGTTTTTGTGTCTATTTGTTCATAAAAATATTTACTATTATTATAAATTGGGATTTTATTGTGTGTGGTGTCTTACTTACTTGATGTATTGGTGTTTTTAAATGCTTTTAACTCCTGTCTCTAAGTTAGGCCTGACTGCTCACTGTCAGCTACCAAGGGATGAACAAGGGGCTAATTTATTGAGACCTTTCTTGTACCCTATTCCATGTTAGTGGACTTATTACTAGCGGTAGGTGCCTACTTATCCCTACCAATAATCCACTTTACCACAAGACTTCGATGTAATAAAAAGAGAGTTTTAGGCCTGGCAAGTGATTTATTTTTCCACGTTTAATCTGCAGTTTAAACTGTAGTGAGGGTGCAATGGCAGGCCTAAGACATGTTTCAAAGGGGCTACTTAAGTGTGTAGCACAATCAGTGCTTCCGGCCTACTAGTAGCATTTAATTTATCAGCCCTGGGTATGTAAATTCAGCAAAAGAGGAAGGGATAAAACAAAAAAGTTTGGGGGAAGCCCACCCTAAGGTTGGCAGGTCTAACAGACACAGAATACCACTCTAAAAAGTAGTATCTACTTACAGTTTACATACTTCAGAATGGAGTTTATGTAGAATATATTTTCATGCTAGGTCAAAAAAGCACATGCATCTAATTCCCCAAAGGGTCTACCACTGGCTGCCCAACTGAGTACAGGCTATACTTATCAAATCCAGTCCTAGATCACTGACTTTGTAGCTGGAACCGTTGCATTGTCAGTTTTCAAGACAACATGCTATAGGTTTCTCCAAGGTTTTTTTTGTCTTTAATTTCACAGGCCAGACTGTATCACCCCCCCCCCCCCCTTTGCTTTGGTACCCTTCATGTGAGTGACCCTGTGAAGTACTATAATGTTTCAAATGAAGATCATTGATTCCATCATAAAGAGTGTTTGGGGAGATTCTAGTAGAGTTCTGCCATCAACAGGCTGCACAATCAAGCCCTTCAAATACTTGATGGTAAATCTGAATCAGTGTTTCATGTCATCAAGAGTTCTTTAATGTTGCATGCAAATTCAGATCCTCAGATTTTCTTCCTCCTAATTCCTTAAGGAATTTCACAAAGGTCCAAGAAAATTACTAATCAGTTATGCACAATGATGTTCCTGCCTGGTGGTGCCTTGTGAAGAAAATTTGACACGAGGACACAATTTGCACACAAATCATATGAAATCTTTACTTTGCACAAAATGTGCGAGGAAGCCATTGTTTACCAACAGTGTAACATTCTTGGAAGCAGATCTATCATTATTTCATGCAGCACAGCAAGCCACATTGCTGCACTGCACTACATAAAAGTGAAAGAGAAGGAATGCGCCCTATTTGACATGCTACAGCACAGTCCTGTCCTTTCCTTGCACTGGTGCACAATGTGCTGCCTAGCGTCAATGTAGGCACCCTTGCAATGTGCTGCAAGGGTGCCTGTGTTGCAAAAGCAATCCTCTGAGCCATTTTCCTCTTTCTAAAAAGAGGAAAAAAACTGGGGAAATAAAGATATTTCTCCTCGTTATGCCTGGGGAGGTGCAGCATTTCGATGCATTCCCAGGTCTACAGGGAATGGGCCAATATCTATGAGTGTATGCGTGGGAACACCCTGCACCTCCCAGGGAACGCCTCCTTGTGTGGCTTGATAAACTGACTTAGTAGTTGTTCTACCCTTGCGCACCCTTGCATGATGCAGGGGCGATGCAACTCAATGAAAAACCTGCTCCCTAGTGTCTATTTCTACCTGTTTGGGCTACAACCAACTCATCTGTCCTACTTCAGTTTAATACATTCTTTCCTGGCATATGTCTTTTTATCTTTGCACATTCTGTCTTGAAATACTGCCCTGCTATTTGCTACTGTGATTTTGTCTATATATATTAAATTGTATTTGTTTTTATTGTTTTTTGGGTTTCTTTCCTTCCTCTTCATAGAGTCTTGGCAGATGAAGGAAAATGATACCGCTCTCACCGGCATCAGGTAGACCAGAGCCGGCAGAAACAGCAGGACATAGCCACTGACTTCTGAACAGTTACATATGGGTTCCTCTGTTCTCCACGGTTCAACACCTTCATACCGCAACTTTCATTCCGCATACCTTCAGTCCGCATACCATTATAACGAAAGTACCATCAGTCCGCAAAATTTTAAAACGCATGCCATTATATCTTATATGCTTTTACCACGCATGCTTTTACAACGAAATTCGCTGTAAAAGCATGAATGGTAAAAGCATATGTTTTTAATATTGAAGTGTAAGGTAAGTATATGGTTTTAGTTTGGGGTATATGTTTTAGGGGTTCTAGAGTATTTTAAGGGTGTGTTTGGGGGTGTTGGGGTATATGTTTTAGGGGTACAGGGGTATTTTTAGGGTTCAGGGGTAGGTTTGGGTTTTGAGGTACAGGGGTATTTTTAGGGTTCAGGGATAGGTTTGGGTTTTGGGGTACAGGGGTATTTTTAGGGTTCAGGGCTAGGTTTGGGGTTTGGTGTACAGGGGTATTTTTAGGGTTCAGGGATAGGTTTGGGTTTGGGGAACAGGGGTATTTTTAGGGTTTAGGGAAAGTTTTGGGTTTCGGGGTACAGGGGTATTTTTAGGGTTCAGGGATAGGTTTGGGTTTTGGTGTGCAGGGGTATTTTTAGGGTTCAGGACTAGGTTTGGGTTTTGGGGTACAGGGGTATTTTAGGGTTCAGGGATAGGTTTGGGTTTTGGGGTATGGGGGTATTTTTAGGGTTCAGTGCTAGGTTAGAGGTTTGGGGTACAGGAGTATTTTTAGGGTTCAGGGATAGGTTTGAGTTTTGGAGTACAGACATATTTTTAGGGTTCAGGGAAAGGTTTGGGTTTTGGGGTACAGGGGTATTTTTAGGGTTCAGGGCTAGGTTTGGGTTTTGGGTTACAGGGGTACTTTAGGGTTCAGGGGTAGGTTTGTGTTTTGGGGTACAGGGGTATTTTTTGGATTCAGGGGTAGGTTTGGGTTTTGGGGTACAGGGGTATTTTTAGGGTTCAGTGATAGGTTTGGGTTTTGGGGTACAGGGGTATTTTTAGGGTTCAGGGCTAGGTTTGTGTTTTGGGGTACAGGGGTATTTTAGGGTTCAGGGATAGGTTTGGGTTTTGGGGTATGGGGGTATTTTTAGGGTTCAGTGCTAGGTTAGAGGTTTGGGGTACAGGGGTATTTTTAGGGTTCAGGGATAGGTTTGAGTTTTGGAGTACAGGGGTATTTTTAGGGTTCAGGGAAAGGTTTGGGTTTTGGGGTACAGGGGTATTTTTAGGGTTCAGGGATAGGTTTGGGTTTTGGGGTACATGGGTATTTTTAGGGTTCAGGGATAGGTTTGGGTTTTGGGGTACAGGGGTATTTTAGGTTTCAGGGGTAGGTTTGGGTTTTGGGGTACAGAGGTATTTTTGGGATTCAGGGGTAGGTTTGGGTTTTGGGGTACAGGGGTATTTTTAGGGTTCAGTGATAGGTTTAGGTTTTGGGGTACAGGGGTATTTTAGGGTACAGGGGTAGGTTTGGGTTTTGGGGTACAGGGGTATTTTTAGGGTTCAGGGGTAGGTTTGGGTTTTGGGGTACAGGGGTACAGGGGTATTTTTAGGGTTCAGAGGTAGGTTTGAGTTTTGGGGTACAGGGGTATTTTTAGGGTCAGGATGGGTTATTGTTTAAGGGTGCTGGGGCATTATAAGGAGTAAGGGTGGGTTATGATTTTGGGGTGCAGGGGTATTTTTAGGGACCGGGGTTGTTTTTTTTTTAGGGTCTATAGGGTAATAAAAAAAATAAACACACATATATATATTCACTGAAAAAACCATAGGTTATAGACCATATATAGTTAGGAATTAGCATTTACAAAACCTTGAAAATTCACTGAAAAAACCATAGGTTATAGACCATATATAGTTAGGAATTAGCATTTAAAAAACCTTATTTTACTCACACAAAACCATTGAAATTCCATATATAGTTAGTTGCACTAACTATATATCGCGCACCCGCAATCCACTGCTGATCATGTCACATATTACATCATTCATGACATGGTCAGTGACATCACTGATGACATCACTGATGACATCTCAAATGACATCACTGATGACATCACTGATGACATCTCAAATGACATCACTGATGACATCATGACACAGCAATACCAGTTACTACATACGCACTCACTGATTCCTACGTCTACACACACATTCACTCATTCACCCATACAATCACTCATACATACAGTCACTCATTATTACAACACTATCATATGCACTCATACACCTATGCAGACACTCACACACTGCCACTCATCCATGGAGTTACTCACACACCTAGTCAGTACTGTAAAGAATCAATCACACTTCCATTTCCTCATCTATACAGTTAAACACAGAACACCATACTTCAGTGACATCACTGATGACATCTCAAATGACATCACTGATGACATCTCAAATGACATCACTGATGACATCATGACACACCAATACCAGTTACTACATACGCACTCACTGATTCCTACGTCTACACACACATTCACTCATTCACCCATACAATCACTCATACATACAGTCACTCATTATTACAACACTATCATATGCACTCATACACCTAGTCAGTCCTGTGAAGAATCAATCACACTTCGATTTCCTCATCTATACAGTTAAACACAGAACACCATACTTTTCACACATATACTAACACATACTTACTCTCTTATACAATCACTGATACAAGTACACATTGATATGCACAGAGTCACACACCTCCCAGCCAGCCACACACACACTCAGTCTTCCATACATCCACTCATTCTTCAATATGTAAAACATATTTAAACTTTACAAAAACACACAGACACTAGATGATGTCATCAGTGATGTCATTTGAGATGTCATCAGTGATGTCATCAGTGATGTCATTTGAGATGTCATCAGTGATGTCATCAGTGATGTCACTGACCATGTCATGAATGATGTAATATGTGACATGATCAGCAGTGGATTGCGGGTGCGCGATATATAGTTAGTGCAACTAACTATATATGGAATTTCAATGGTTTTGTGTGAGTAAAATAAGGTTTTTTAAATGCTAATTCCTAACTATATATGGTCTATAACCTATGGTTTTTTCAGTGAATTTTCAAGGTTTTGTAAATGCTAATTCCTAACTATATATGGTCTATAACCTATGGTTTTTTCAGTGAATTTCATAGGTTTTTTGATAGCAAATCTTTATAAAAATAATACATTTTAAATCTAATTTTATATTTTATAATTTTTTTAATTTTTTTTTAATATTATTTTTAGTGCGCTCCCGGGGCGCGGACAGGTGAACGCACGGGTAAGCGCAATCTTGCGGCGCGCCCCAGGGCGCGTACTAATGCGCGTCCCGGAAGCGCTATTGCCGAGAACGAAAACAACATCGTGACGTATCGCGTAGCCGCCACGCCTTGCGTCATAAGACACGTATCGCGTAGCCGCGAGATGCGTCTTATGACGCACCGCGTAAGCGCACCCGGAAGCGCATACGATCGCGCAACGTAAGCGCCCCGATGCGCTTACGATACACGCCCGGGGCGCGCCCCGGGGCGCGTAGCGTAAGCGCGTCAAACCATGTGACTTTAAAATAACACTTTTCATTGGTTCAGAACTTTTTTTTTTCCAAATTGTGTGAAACCCACCCATTTCTCTCACTATTGCTTTGTACTTGGAGAGAGCAAGAGCTGTTGTGTCTACTCTATCTCCTACTTTTCTGATCTCCAGCAATGGCTGCAAGAGAGTCATCCAGCAGTGATTCAGAGGGATTTTTAGATGAGGACCCTCCTCAGCAAAAGAAAAAAACCCATTTCATCTGGAAATTTTACGACATCCCAGAAGGACAGAAAAAAGTCAATGCTCCCAAAGTAACATGCAAAATATGTGGGAGTAGTTTATCCAGAGGCAATCCTCTGAAAAAATATAGTTTTGGCAATGCCAATTTGATCCGGCATGTCAAAAGAAGACACCCTAACAACTTTGCCAGGGAGAGTGTCAGAGAGCTGGCACGGAATGTACCTACAGATGGCGGCAGCACCTCCACTGGTGGAGCAACACCTTCGGGACCACCCCGTGGAAGAATGATCCCTAACATTCAGCCGGTGTTTGCGGGCATCAAATTTTTGTGCGCAGAGTGTGACGAACTGCTCTGCTATGGGGAACAGAGTGTTGAACTGATTGCCCTAAAGAAACAGCAACACCGCTGCTCTTCCAGTCCCTAAATTTTCAATTTTTTTTGCTCCTGTTGAGCAGTTTTTGAATCCTTGTTTTTGTTTTTCCCTTGAAAAAAATCCAAAAAAAATATAAAATTGTTTTAAAAAGTCTAAAAAAATATAAAACAACAAAAACAAACAAAAAAATATATAAAACAACAAAATGAAAAAAAAAGTTCTTTTCAGAACTACCTCCAATTTTTAAAAAGAAGCTTTATTTTTTTAAAAGTCTGTCATTTTTAATCTCCATGGTACGCTCCCCGGTGCGCGTACCGGGCGCTCACCCCCGCGAAAATCGATTTTTTTTTTATTTTTTTTTTTCACCCGCGGGAGCCTTTTATGGCCCCCACATGAAACCTAGGGGGTCAGGGGGTGTGTACCCTGCCCCCTCTTGCTCATTTCCCCCTTTGATTTTTGTCACCTCTTGTGTCTCAATCCTACCGAGACACAAGATGGCGGCCGCTGCGGACTGTTTCGAATGTTTATAGACACCCGAGAACCAATCAGCTTGCCGTGCGCAAGTCGCGTGGCGCGCCTGGAGCGCTCTCCCGTACGCGTATCCGGGAGCGCTCCAGGCGCGGCTCTAGATATATATCTTTTTTTGAACGTTAATTTCTCAAAATCCACTGGAGCACATATATTGAGACCTACAAAAGGCACATCGGGCTACCAGTCCCTACAATTTTGCCAAGTTTCGTGCAAATCCATTCAGCCGTTCGGGCTAAAAGTGAGGCCAACCGCCCTATGGAAATTAACATGGGAAAAACGCGTTTTGGGACCCCCCTTTTTTCTCGGCCCCCCCTTGACGAACCCCCCCAAAATTTTCAGGGGCTGCTCAGAAACAAAATGTGCCATTTTCCTGAAAATTTCAGCCAATTCCGTCCACAAACGCCAAAGTTATTAGACATAGAATTTTCAAAAAACCCATAGAGAAAAAATCCTAACTATATATACCTACTGGCGACCGCCAGTAGGTAATATATATATATATATATATATATATATATATATATATATATATATATATATATATATATATATATATATCCAACACACAGGGAGCACACAAGCGAGAGAAGCCTCTGGAAGATTCCTCCTTCAATTTCATTTATTATCGACAACTTGCAAGCTGGCAACCTCACATGTTACAGGCATCAGTAAGTCTCAGCGCCAAACGCGTTTCAGGATTTCATATCCCTTCGTCAGTGGCAGCACAGGGCAAAGCAAAGTCACGTTATTGGTGCACGTTTTAAGTTCCAACTACCTGCCTCAGTGGGCGTGGCTGTCACCACAGCCTCATGGTAGTTGTAGTCCACCACGGTATTTCCAAGTGGATGCACTTTGATTTGTCCAGAAATGAAAAGCAAAATAAAAACCACAGTGGGTTGGTGCGCTGCTCAGTTATGGTGCCAGCCCCGCTTTCCAGAAGTCAACTATGCTGTAAGTGCCAGTCCTGTAATGGCGCCAAACAGTCTCTTTCTCCCGTACATTTTCCAGCTCCAGATAATGGCCAGAACGGGCCCGCCACCCAGCGATGGGCCTCTCTCCTCGGCCGTGCAAGCCGAGATACATCCAACACACAGGGAGCACACAAGCGAGAGAAGCCTCTGGAAGATTCCTCCTTCAATTTCATTTATTATCGACAACTTGCAAGAGGCTTCTCTCGCTTGTGTGCTCCCTGTGTGTTGGATATATATATATATATATTCACTGAAAAAACCATAGGTTATACACCATATATAGTTAGGAATTAGCATTTAAAAAACCTTATTTTACTCACACAAAACCATTGAAATTCCATATATAGTTAGTTGCACTAACTATATATCGCGCACCCGCAATCCACTGCTGATCATGTCACATATTACATCATTCATGACATGGTCAGTGACATCACTGATGACATCACTGATGACATCTCAAATGACATCACTGATGAGATCACTGATGACATCATCCAGTGACTGTGTGTTTCTGTAAAGTTTAAATATGTTTTACATATTGAAGAATGAGTAGATGTATAAGTGTCTGGACGAAGGATTTAGTAGGTGCATGACTGAATGTATGAGTGAGTGATTAAATGTGTCTCACTGAGTGCATGGGTTAGTGACTAAACTGTCTTAATTTGTGCATCATTATGTCTGTTGTTCTGTAAACTGCTGCATGTGTTGATCAGTAGCTATATGATTAACTATATGGCTTATTGATTGATTGTCCAAGTATTTGTATAGGAGACTGAGTGTGTGTGTGGCTGGCTGGGAGGTGTGTGACTCTGTGCAGATCAATGTGTACTTGTATCAATGATTGTATAAGAAAGTAAGTATGTGTTAGTATATGTTTGAAAATGTAAGGTGCTCTATGTTTAACTGTATAGACAAGAAAATGGAAGTGTGATTGATTCTTTACAGGACTGACTAGGTGTGTGAGTAACTCCATGGATGAGTGGCAGAGTGTAAGTGTCTGTATAGGTGTATGAGTGCATATGATAGTGTTGTAAAGATGAGTGATTGTATGTATGAATGATTGTATGGGTGAATGAGTGAATGTGTGTGTAGACGTAGGAATCAGTGAGTACGTATGTAGTAACTAGTATTGGTGTGTCAATGGTTTCAAAAATTATACTCTGTATTTAACACTGGGTGAAACAGAGGTTATATTAAAACGTGAGGAGATGCATTGTATTGTCACATGAATGATATCATCAGTGATGTGATGTGGTCATTGATGTCAAATGATAAAACCTATTAATGTCCTAGAAACAAGAAAACGTTAAAATATGCCAGTGGTGAGAGACCAGAAAAACAGTAAGAGAAACCAAATCACCCCTCGCTGTCCCACCGCCTGCCACGCCAAAAAAATCGATAGACTAGGGAAAATGCAAGTCAGTAGAACATCCGCCCCCACTCTGGAAACTTCCAAGGTGGGGCAGGGTTCCGGCTACGCCCAGCCGGGAGCAGCCCATATAAGGCAGGTCCTGCTGCCACGCCTCGGCCAGGAGATCCTAACGTAGGGTGTAGCCGGAGGAGAGGCCGAGGCCAGCGGGACCCGGCCAGGGGATTGCCTTTACAACGCTGAACAGTTGCAGGGGGGGGAATGTCTCCTCGACCCTCCCCTCTCTCTCCCAGTCCGGCCGCGGTGGCCCTTGAGAGTTGCAGGTAGTCCCGCCACATGCTCTTCCGGTCCGGCCACCAACGGTCGGGGGGCCGAGGCCGACGGGATCCGGCTGCAGCCGATAAACCAAGAAACCCGTTCATGGGGCCAGAGCCAGGGGCGTCCGGCCGACATCTACCGGAAGCCCGGCCCGAAGACGGACGGGACACTTCTTCTTTCTTGAATAATGGCTGCGACAACACTGGGGGGGATGTCTTGCACATGCCTCCGACCCCCCCCCCCTCGTCCTCATCGCCTGGTCCGGCCATAACAAATCTCAAGCGAGACGCCGTGGGGTGCACTGGGAGGGACAGACGGTGCGAACAGGCCTCTCCCGCCTCCCCAGGTGGAGGCTTCCCAGCTGCACCCTCAGCGCTCCAGGCGCCCGGAAAAGGGTTCTTCCACTGTGGCCATGCTGCAACGTCTCGCCCGGCAGGGTGGAGCCCGTCCGCTCATGTGACCCCGCGATCACCGGTAGCTGCCGAACTCTCAAAATGGCGGTCGACCTGGCAAGAGCGGGCCCAGCATAAAGAAATGGCCCGGTCACTGGTTGACTCCACCACCGTAGTCCTCCACGACCTTGAAGATTCTAGAGGAGCCGCGGGAGTCTCCGACCCCCGATGGGGAATGACTGCCATGATCGCCCGTGGAGTGACGAAACTGTATCCGCGGGACGTCGGCGCTCCCATGCTGGCGCCAGCCTCATTTTGAATTACTAGAATCCTGCAGACCTCACTTCCGGTGAAAGCACAGTGTGACCCGGTAGGAAAAATTATTGCACCCCCTCCCCTTTTTGACTGATAGTTCAAACCACCGATCCTTTCCTTTGCCCTTTTAACGGAACTTTGGACTGCCTCCCCCTCTTTTACATTTTCTAGAGAAAACAAAACATTAACCACTACATTAGCATAGCAGTTGACAACAGAACTGTTTTTAAATTGAAAACCAACAACATCTTCAACAGAATCCTTTTTGTTTCTGCTGTGACCCTGCTACAGCACAGGCATTGTCCCCAGCAGTAATTCTGCAATGCCGGTAAGAATAGCTGTGGTGCCTACTGGACTCACTCACCCCCGCGGCGCCCCACGCCGTTATTTGCTGGGCGGCAACTTACTAGACATCACCTTCGTGCCATCTAGATTTCAGCGCGTTCTGCTGCCTTGGAACTATTCGCACAACAGACCGCTACTGACAAGAATATTTCATTATTGGTGCTGTCAATTTCAATAAATCTATTGGATAATTCAAAAGAAATTGCCACGGTATCTTCGTTGTTTAAATGTTTTTACTGGTTTTGTTTTGTTGTATATATTTATATGTTATTAAAGTTTTGTATTCCTACTACTTTGTTGGAGTGCTATATATTTTTAATGTGACACATAATTGTAAAAACTTTGATGTACAAAGAGTCATTCCTGGAATCTTCCGCTTCAGGCTCAATCCCCTCCCCAATCACAATACAGGATGTTTTTCAGATAGTAGGAACACGTGTGGTGTGACGGATCTCATCGGGTGTGGGCCTTGATCTACTCTAACTCCTTTGAAGAGGGGTGATTCTTTACAGCTGGGGCCATAAACTACATCTGCAGGGCTAGCTGATAGCCTGGACAATCGGACACAGAGGAAGAGGAGTGTCAGAGGGTGCGGTAGTGAATAGGGCGAAAGGGAGGTGTCGGGCGGGCACAGAGTGTGATTCTCAGGGAAGAGCAGCGCAGATGGGGGGAGGTTTATTGCCCATGCATAAGACAGAGAGCGGTGGTGACCAGTGCCTGGGGAAGATGCTTGCGTGGGTGAGGAGCCATGCTACGAATCGACAGCGTGCAGAGAGTGGGTCTGGTCAAGACATCTAAAATGGCTGCCGTGCACGACAAAAGTGTGGCATTTCAAAAAAGGCAAGATGGCGCAGACAATGTTTTTCAACACTTCCTCATTTCCTTCGAATCGAACGTTAACAGACGTTGTGGCATATTACCAAAGTTAAGCGATATTTATCGCTAACGATGCTTACCAACGAATTTTTTACCACTAAGCATCGTCAGAAATTATCGAAGATAAACCTTGCTATTATCAAGGTTTATCGCAAATGCGATAATAAACGGCCGCAATGCATGAATATCGCTAAAAACTCAGCGATATTCATGAATTACCGAGCTAATGCTCTTAGCCATGTTATCCACCTCCCATTGGATAACATGGCTAAGAACTGCTCAGGGCAGGTGTTACTTTTTGGAGATATTCGCGCTTAGCGCGAATATCTCCAAAAGTTGGTAATAGGAGATAGATATCTTGCATGTTGTAATGCAAGTTATTGTGGTATATGGAACTCATACCATAATCTCTCAGGAAAGCAGAAACTGATCCTTTTGGGACCGCCTAAAAAGGCCTAGGGGGTGAGGAGTACTCTACTTTGCCCCCTTTTCACGTTCCGAACTATTTTATTTTACTCTCTTCTGTAATTACACAAAATAGCAGCGATAAGATGCATCGGAGACACACAGTGAGAGAAAGGAGGCCGGAGATGAAGAAGAGATGTCAAATACACATTGGAGATAATATAGTGGCAGAAGGGAAGTAAATATGAGTAAACTTACCATGTAACATAAAAATGTTGCACTATACTATAAGTCTCATTTTATACTACAATCACTTCGCTACAACCTCATAAATTTAAAATAAAAATGAATAATGTCTCAAACAATTTTTGATTTCTAAATATAAATGTATTCTTCAGAATTTTCTAAATTTGAAAGAACTAGTAACATGTCCTCATCAGCAATGTCCTCATGAAAAGTCTCCAATGATGATTCTTGTAACTCTATGGTCTCCAAACACTCGATAAATTCGCCATCAAGAGATTGATCAAAAAAATCATTCAAGTCATCTCCTCCTTGTGACAATATTTCATTATTGGTGCTGTCAATTTCAATCAATGTAGTGGAATCATTCAAGTCATCTCCTCGTGACAATATTTCATTATTGGTGCTCTCAATTTCAATCAATGTAGTGGAATCATTCAAGTCATCTCCTCCTTGTGACAATATTTCATTATTGGTGCTGTCCATTTCAATCAATCTAATGGAATCATACAAGTCATCTCCTCCTTGTGACAATATTTCATTATTGGTGCTCTCAATTTCAATCAATGTAGTGGAATCATTCAAGTCATCTCCTTGTGACAATATTTCATTGTCCATTTCAATCAATCTAATGGAATCATACAAGTCATGTCCTCCTTGTGACAATATTTCATTATTGGTGCTCTCAATTTCAATCAATGTAGTGGACAATTCAAAAGAAATTGCCACGGTCTCTTCATTGTGAGCCATTTTATTTTGAAATTGCTTGCTGTAAATTGCAGAAAAAAATAATCACTTTCATTTATCGTTTTTAGTAATACATAATATAAAACTAACTTTATCAAGTATTTAGTATAACAGAAGGACTGCAAATAAATAACAGAAAACATTTTTCAAATTATCTTCAAGTGTACAACATAGTTCCCCTTACAAATTAACAACTCACCTTTTTAAAAGTAGGAGAAGTGTTAGTACTGTGTAAATCAAACACCAGAAATTCACCACCAAAAATTCCTCACAAATGTACCTCAGACAGTAGTATCACAAAATGGCTGTGGTTTCCTCTCATTTGAAATATATACATAACCAATTAACTTTCATCACACACAAATACAAAACCAAAGTAACATTTTAATTGGTTCTAAATTTCAACACTTTCAAATGTGTTTTCCCCATGCAATTTTCCATAGGACATTTACATACGTCTACAGCCTGAATGGCTGAACGGAATTACACCAAACTTGGCAAAATGGTACATCAAACCTAAGAGGTCAGGAAGGATCTACTATGCCCCCTTATGGTCATTTCCCCCTTCGCTTTGGCCTCCTCTTGTCTCTCAATCCTACCGAGAGACAAGATGGCGGCCGCTACGGACTGTTTGGAATGTTGACAGACGCCGGAGAACCAATCAGCTTCGCAAAGCTCCGTAACGCGAAAAGTACGCGAAACGGAGCGCTGTTACAGATATATATCTTTTTTTGAACGTTAATTTCTCAAAATCCACTGGAGCACATATATTGAGACCTAGCAAAGGCACATCGGGCTACCAGTCCCTAATATTTTGCCAAGTTTCGTGCAAATCCATTCAGCCATTCGATTATTATTATTTTTTTTTTTTTGCCCCGCGGGGCCCTTTTAAAACCTCCACATCAAACGTAGGGGGTCAGCGAGGATCTACTATTCCCCCTTATGGTCATTTGCCCCTTCGCTTTGGCCTCCTCTTGTCTCTCGATCCTACCGAGAGACAAGATGGCGGCCGCTACGGACTGTTTGGAATGTTGACAGACGCCGGAGAACCAAATCAGCTTCGCTTCACAAAGCTCCGTTGCGCGAAAAGTACGCGTCCTGGAGCGCTGCCCGGTCCGCTGTTACAGATATATATCTTTTTTTAAACGTTAATTTCTCAAAATCCACTGTAGCACATATATTGAGACCTACAAAAGGCACATCGGGCTACCAGTCCCTACAATTTTGCCAAGTTTCGTGCAAATCCATTCACCCGTTCGGGCTAAAAGTGAGGCCAACCGCCCTATGGAAAACTCAATGTTAAAAACACGTTTTGGGACCCCCCTTTTTTATCAGCCCCCCCTTGACGAACCCCCCCCAAATTTTCAAGGGCTGCTCAGAAACAAAATGTGCCATTTTCCTGAAAATTTCAGCCAATTCCGTCCACAAACGCCAAAGTTATTAGACATAGAATTTTCAAAAAACCCATAGAGAAAAAATCCTAACTATATATACCTACTGGCGACCGCCAGTAGGTAATATATATATATATATATATTACCTACTGGCGATAGCCAGTAGGTATATATAGTTAGGATTGTTTTCCATAGGGAAATCGCAACATTCTATTGGGAATAACTTTGGCGCCGGTTAAGGAATCTTCCTGAAATTTTCCTTAAGTTTGCCTCGCGGCGCTACGGTCCTTCCCTGAAAGTTTGGGGAGGGATTCGTCAAGCGTGGGCCGAGATAAAAGGGGGGTCCCAAAACGTGTTTTCCCCATGTTAATTTCCATAGGGCGGTTGGACTCACTTTTAGCCCGAACGGCTGAATGGTTTTCCACCAAACTTGGCAAAATTGTAGGGACTGGTAGCCCGATGTGCCTTTGCTATGTCTCAAGATATGTGCTCCAGTGGTTTTTACGAAAATTAACTTTGAAAAAATATATATTGGGCTACATTGGGCTATATATATGTTAGAGCCCAAATGTAGCCCAATGTAGCCCAATGTAGCCCAATGTAGCCCAAAGATTGCCACCAGAGACAAAAAAAACAAATGTAGCCCAAATATCAGCCAGATGTAGCCCAACTATAGCCCAATGACAGAATGTCCCAGAGTGTTCTAAAGAACAACTACAGCGCTAACAGTCTTACTTATGACAAAAGTATGGCACACCTGAAGTCATCTTGATTGGAATAAAGTGTTAACACTTAAAACATTTGCAAAGGAACACAATGAGGGGGTTCATTTTGCCATAGAAATTATGATTAGTGCTGAAGAAAGAAAAATTAGGGCACATTTTGAGTGACTTCTCAAATCCTCTTTTATTTCATTAAAAAAATTCTGATATGCAGTCTCCCAAAATGGCCACCAGAGACAAAAGAGCCTGTGCTTAAAAACTCTGTTAGCAAAGCAGGCATTTGAGATTTAAAAAACTTTTTAATATATAAAAACGTTATCCGCTAATAGAATTAGCATTTAAAAAACCTTGCGAATTCAATGAAAAAACCATAGGTTTCAGGCCTTATATAGTTAGGAATTAGCATTTAAAAAACCTTGCGAATTCACTGAAAAAACCATAGGTTTCAGGCCTTATATAGTTAGGAATTAGCATTTAAAAAAACCTTGCAAATTCACTGAAAAAAACATAGGTTTCAGACCTTATATAGTTAGGAATTAGCATTTAAAAAACCTTTGAAATTCACTGAAAAAACCATAGGTTTCAGGCCTTATATAGTTAGGAATTAGCATTTAAAAAACCGTGCAAATTCACTGAAAAAACCATAGGTTTCAGGCCTTATCTAGTTAGGAATTAGCATTTAAAAAACCTTTGAAATTCACTGAAAAAAACATAGGTTTCAGGAGTTATATAGTTAGGAATTAGCTTTTAAAAAACCTTTGAAATTCACTCAAAAAACTATAAGTTTTAGTGGTGTTATAGTTAGCTGGACATTTTACTCATGCAAAACCATTGAAATTGCTCCTATATAGTTAGTTGTACTAACTATATTTCGCGCACCCGCAATCCACTGCTGATGATGTCACATATTAGATCATTCATGACATGGTCAGTGACATCACTGATGACATCTCATATGAAATGAAAAGTTTGACCAGGAAATTTCCAAGTTTAAGGTGAAATCAAGTGAAAGGCCAAATTTTAGTTGTGTGTGTTGTCGACGAATTCATTATAAGCATCAGACTAGATTAGTTGATTTATATGTAAAAAGCGAAAAGGTAAATAATAATGAGTGGAAGGATTTTGCAACTTATTTGTTGGTAGAAAATTGTTTTGATTTGGGTTCCGATCAACGTATTTGTAAATATTGTTATAATAAATTAAATGAAAACAGAATGCCTGCTAGAGCTGTTCATAATAATCTGGAGTTGGTAGACATTCCTTCTGAATTGATGGATTTAAATACCTATGAGTCTATTCTGATTCAATGTGTGCATCCTTTTCAGGCTATTGTTCGCATGGAGCCTAAGATAGAGAAATTGCCTCCTTCAGATTTACAGAGAGGATTAAAGGGAAGAGTTGTTTATTTGCCTCTAGATTTCAAGAAAAATATTGATACAATTGGTGTAGAAAAAGTGGAAGAGGAACCTCTGGTTATTCTAGTTAATGGGGTTCCGACAAAGAGTAAGAAAATCTGGCAAGATTTAGTGGGTGTTAGGAAAGTCAAAAAGGCAACGTTGTATTTGGTCAAAAACAATGAGTACTACAAACATGTATGTGTTGGAGCAGAGGAAACAGTTGCAGAAGAAGACAGTGATTGTTCAGCCGGCCAAATTGAAAAAGTTGATGTGTCTAGAAGTGAAGAAATATATGAACATTATACTGTTCATCCTTTGCATTCCAAAGAAGTAATGGGGAATTCAATTGACTTGTTTCAAATGAAAGCAGCAAAAGGAAGTTCCATTAGTGTATGGGAAGAAAGTTTGGAAGCTCGTTGTTTTCCACAGTTATTTCCAACAGGTCAAGGTGGACGATATGACGATCGACCACTTCAAATTCCTGCATCTGAATACCGGACTTTAAGATTATATGCTGAAGATCCAAGGTTTCGTCAATGCATTCCATATTTGTTTCATCTACTGTATGAAAGTGATTTGTCTGGGCTTTCTTATGCAGTGAACCATATACTGAAAAGTGGACCACATCTGCAAAATGTTTCGGCGAGGGACTTTATGGAGAAAGTTAATCTGCAAGACAGTATTTTGGAATCTCAGCTAATCAATCTCATGGCATGTCAGCGTGGTACAAACGAGTATTGGTTCCGTCGTCATGGGAATTGAAATGTATGCTAAGAAACTTAGGAACTCCTACATGGTTCCTCACTCTTAGCTGTGCTGAGTATGCATGGGACGACTTACTTCAATTTCTACAAGAGGCAAACGCAAACATACAAAATTTAGAATTCAAAACACCTGGAGAACTGTGTTCTTTGGATCCAGTGAATGTATGCAGATATTTCAATCATAGATTTGAAGCTATGATGTCTTTTATTACCAACCAAAAAAAATCCTTCCCTTGGAGAGGTTTTGGATTTCTTTTGGAGAAAGGAGTATCAAGCGAGAGGTGCTCCTCACATACATATGTTGTTATGGATTAAAGATGCACCCAAATTTGGAACAGATTCAAATGACACAGTGATGAGCTTCATTGAAGAGTATTCAACATGTGCTGTTCCGAAAACTACCGAAGAAAACAGTTTAAGGCAACAAGTTTTACGCTTTCAATCCCATCGTTGTGGAAATTACTGTCGTCGAAAATTCAGAAACAAGGACAAGTTCTACACAAAATGTCGTTTCGTGTTTCCACGACCAGTGATTTCTAAAGGAAGAGTAAATAATTTGATGTCTTCTCTGCGACATACTGTGATGAGGAAATCACCCAAAAATACATAAAATTTAAAAAGAAACGAAGAGTTCAAGTACATCAACGACTACAACCCAGTGATTTTGTCCATGTGGAAAGCTAACATGGATATTCAGTTCGTTGCTGACAACTCTATTGCTGTGGCTCAATATGTGACGTCTTACATCACAAAAAAAGAAAAGACAGAACTGAAGGAAATGTGGGAGGACATTTCACATGAAAAGAGTATAAGTAAAAAATTATACAGTTTCAGTCTGAAGATGTTGTCGCATCGAGAAATTGGAGCATATGAATGTTCTGATCGGTTATCATCACCAAGTCTCTATGCCAAATCTCGAACAATCGTTTGGGCGAGTCTAGGTCTTGCTGCAACACGAAACCGAGTTTTGAAATCTGTACAAGAAATTGAGTATTTGGCGGAGAAAGAACCAGACAGTACAGATATTTTGAAGACAAACATGTTGGATGCATACTATCCAAATAGAAGTAGTCACCTTGAGAACAGTTGTTTGTATGAAGTTCTGAAAAACTATAGTTATAAGAGGAACATCAGAGAAGATATCAATAATGGAATATATGCTGTCATTGGGTGTGAAGGATGTCTAGTGAAGCAGAGAAAAGGCCATTTGATTAATCATCGAAAATTGAGTTGCGAATCTCCAGACAAAAGGGAATTTTACTATTTAGCTCTTTTGCAACTCTTTAAGCCATGGCGTACAGAAGAGGAACTACTTGGAGATTTTCTCTGTTACGAAGATTCTTTTAATGCAACCAAGGATACCATAGAAAGTCCTGTTTTTCCAAATTATCTGCAAATGTTGAACGAAGAAATAGAGCAAGAAGCCACAATTGCTGTAGAGATTGCTAGAGACAGTTCTCAAGACAGTCAGAGTTCTACTTCATTGAGTCAGGATCCACTAGGAGGACCAATTATCCAAAATGAAGCTGCCACTGCCATGGATGAGGTGGAAAGAGCTATGGAACAAGCTCAAGAGGATGTAGTTAACTTAGAAGATTTGGTGAAACAACTAAACTTTGAGCAGAAACAGATATATGACGAAGTCACAGAACAGGTTGAACATGGATTCAGTCATGAGAAAAAAGAGTGCTCATGTACATCATTTAAGCCTGTCCGACTGTACGTGAGTGGAGAAGCGGGAACTGGAAAAAGTTTTCTGATTAAAGCAATTGCAACTTATCTGCAGAAAAGGACTGAATCACCGCTGTCTTGTGTTGTTACCGCTCCAACTGGGCTGGCAGCACATAACATTAAAGGGATTACTTTACATCGTTTACTGATGCTACCAGTTGAGCATGATAATAAATTGCAATACCACAAGCTATCTGGAGATGCGTGTTCTGAAGTTTCCAGAGTCCTGAAGAAAATGAAACTTCTTATCATTGATGAAGTAAGCATGGTCTCAAATCTAATGCTTGCTTTTGTGCATTTGAGAATGCAAGAAATCTTTAGAACAGAGTATGATGTGTTATTTGGAGGGAAACACATTATTGTTTTTGGAGATCTACTGCAGTTGACTCCAGTGAAAGGACAACCAGTGTTTAAAATGCTCACGCATGAACATACCAGGAAGTGCCTAGGAAGCATTGGAAACGTTAATATGTGGTTAAATTTCAAATATGCAGAACTACTTCAAAATATGCTACAGGCAAAGGATGAAGATTATAAAAATATTCTACAAGATGTAAGAATCAGAAAAGTAAGTGAGCATGGGAAAGAAGCATTACATGCACGATTAATTTCAAATTTGTATCCAAATGAAAACATTCTTCCAGAGAATATTTTTAAGAAAATTACTGAGAACAAATCTGGGATATGTTTGATGCCAACTCTGCAAGAATGTTCCATCTTCAACAACAAAATGTTAAAGTTACAAAATGAAGAGATTGTGAAACTGGAAGCTATAGATATGGGAGCAACAATTATTTTGTCAGAAAATTTGAAATCAAAATTGGATTCATTAGAGAAGAGTATATCTAAAACTGCTGGTTTTTAAAAGACTCTGAATGTGTGTTTAAATTGTCGTATCATTTTGAGAAGGAATTTAAATATTGATAGAGGTCTGGTAAATGGATCAATGGGTCATGTTGTTGAATTTCTGAATTACAGAAATAGAGATGGAATTGAATATTTAAAAATTAAATTTGATGGCATTGAGGAAGTACAACAAATCAGTCGGTGTTCTGCTAGATTTTTGCTTGTAAAAGACTTATATGTTCGCTGAAAACAGTTTCCTGTTTGTTTGGCATATGCGGTGACAATTCACAAATCTCAAGGTTTAAGTGTAGATAGTGCTTTGGTGAACATTGGAAGTTCTGTGTTTAAAGAGGATATGGCATATGTGGCATTATCACGAGTCAGAACTTTATCAGGATTGTACTTGATTGAGTGTGATGAGACAAAGATTTGTGCAGATCTAGATTGTGTTAAAGAATTCAATAGGTTAAGAAGAGAGTATGCCCCACATTTGCCTCAATATCCTCTGTTTGAAAACGTGTGGTAGGCCGAAAAAGAAGAAATGAGAATAATTGCAGTGAGGTAGTAGCAAAAAGACAAAAAGTAGATGAAACTGTAATTGTAAGCAGAAAGAAAAAGGATTCTGTTAAAGATGTTGTTGGATTTCAGTTTGAAAACAGTTCTGGTGTCAACTGCTATGCTAATGTAGTAGTTAATGTTGTTTTTTTTCTTCAAAATTTACAAGAACAGATTGTTGAAAATCGGGATCAAACATTCTGCTGTTTATTGAATTCTGTGTTTGAGAAATGTAGCAGTGATAGAGCAAAAATAGAAAGTGTTTCAGAAATTCAAAATCTTTTAGACATATGTTCTGGTCAAAATCAATTTTCACAGAATATTCAGCAGGATTGTCAGGAATTTTTAATGTATATGTTTGGTGTATTGGAAGATGAAGGTGTAGATGTAGAAAATCTTTTTGGCCTTTCTTATCAATGGCAGCATGACTGTGACAATTGTAGTTTATCAAGTAGTACTAGAATAGACACTGAAAGATTTCTATATTTGACTTTACCAGACTGCAAATCAGTGTCTTTTAATACTCTAGTTAAAGCACCTGATCACAATATGGTGTATACCCAATGTAAGTGTGCAATGCTGTCCACATTATTTATACAAACTTATGGTCAGTATGTCATTTTAATGTTCCAACGATGTAGACCTGATGGAACTAAATTGACAACTTCTATTAAAAATTTCGTGGCTTCTCAGTTATCAATTTCAGGAAGAACCTTTGCAACTGTAGCTATTATTTATCATGACGGTCCTTCTACAACATCAGGGCATTACACATGCTATTTAAAATGTCAAAAAGGGTGGAAGCTGTGTAATGATACTCATTTTCAAACAACGTTTGCCGTTTGACTTAAAAAATTCATACCTAGTGTTTTTAGAACCAAAATTTAAGTAAAGGTAATTGGCCTATGAAGACGGGAGCAGTTAATAAAATTTAGTTTGCTGTTTAAAATTATATTGTGAGTAAAAGTATGAATATTTAAACATTGTGAAAATGTTGTATGAACTTTTCTTTCAGAATGTCGGGAAAACGGTAATTTCAGAGTTTGTTTTGAGTAATTTGAAAACATACTGATACATCTGACACTATTTGGCCTTAAGGAAAAGTGAAGGAATGAGCAAAGAGTCATGACTGAACACAAGGAGGAAATGAAACCATTGAAAAATATTTCAGATGTTCTTGGAGCTTTTCTTATAGAAAGTTGATGAAATGGAAGTTTTAGAGAACAGCAGAGTATTTTCCAACGAAAAGGATCTTCATGATATACTATTTGGCTTAAAAGAAAAGTAAGTGAATCAAAGATTAGTGTACATATGTGATTTTTAAGTTTATATGTTTTTTTTAAACACAATCTTTTAGATTGGGTTTTTTTTTCCCGCTGTCATATGATGAGTAGTTTGAACTCACTGTTTTTAGTGAAATTCAATATATTCTGAGAACAGCAAAAATAAACTATCTAACATGTTGTACAAGTTATTCTGCAGTTTGTATTGTGTAATTTAAATTGTATTCCCATTGTCTCACACTCACTTTCTTTTTTCCACCCTCTTTCAGCTCTCTTTACTCACTCACACTGTCTTTCTCTCACTCTCTTTCACCCCCGTTCCTTTACTCCACTTCTTTCACAACCCCTCATTCCCATTTCAACTGTCTGCATCCCCTTCTTCCTTGCACCACTTTTCAGCTTTCAGTCTCTCTGCTTTACTTCCCTTTTCCGTCTTTTCCTCCTTTGCTCTTTTAGTAATTCCTCTTTACTCACTCACCTCTTTTGTTGCACTCTGTCACTATATCTCACCCACTCTCCCTCACTTATCTTTCTTTGCTGTTTTCTTTTGTCCTCTTCTCTCTGTTTTTCGTTCACTACCTCTATGTCCTCAGTCCCTCACTCTCCTTGTGTTATGCTCACTTGTGTTTATCTACCTTCTGTCATTTCTCTTACAACAACTTCACTACTCCTCTCTTATCGTTCTTCATCCCATTTCTTTTACTCTGGTTCCATTACTACCCATCATTTCCTATTTTTCAGTGTCCTTCTCTTTACTTTCATCACCGAATCACATTCTCTCTGTTCCACTGCTTTAGTCCTCTTCCCCTCTCTTTCCTTCTTTTGCTCCCTTATTCATTTTCCTTTCCTCACTCATTGTAATCCACTTCACTCAGTCCTTCCCTCAGTCCCTCTGTCTACTAACTTCCTCACTCCTTTTCCCTCAATCATTCTATATAATCCTCACTCCCTTCATCCCTTCACTCTGTGACTCCCCCTCACTCACTCTTAGTCATCTTCCATTCCTCATTCTTGTAAATGCATCCTCAATCAGACTCCTTTCCCTTACTCCTCTTTCCTGATTTAGTTTTGCTAACTCACATTCTTTTAGTATCTTTCTTACCTACAGTTCATTTCTCTCTTCTTCTCTTCCTCTCTGTCACTGAATGTATCTGCCTTACTCTTAGTAATTTTCTCTCCTTCTATTTCTTTTTCCCTCTTTTTGTCCTTCTACATTAGTTTATTTCCCTTTCTGTGTCCTTCACTCTTACTTTATTTCTTAGTACACTTTTATGATTTTTAACCTCTTGACCTGTCTCCTCTATTTTAAAATATATATTTTACTAATTATAACTTATTTTTTCTTCTCTCTTTCACAGATACAAAGTGTAGTAAAAACATGTAATTAAATTTACATTAATTATATGGTAAGTGTGACTAAAAAAATGTAGTTTGTCATCATCCTTTGCTTTAACCTCACTACTATTCTCTCACCCTACATCACTCCTGTTTCCTTACTCTGCTTCCCTCACTTATTCTTATCCTCCATGTTTACTCTTTTTTCCCTTACTCTCCTACCACATTCAACTTCTTTCAGTCCCCCTGCTTTACTTCCATTACACTCTGTTCCCTTCCTTTGCTCCCTCACTCATTCCCTTTCCCTTACTCACTCCACTCCTCTCACTCCTTCCCTCAGTCCGTCTGTCCTCACAGTTCCTCACTCCCGTTCCCTCACTCTGTCTCTCTTACCCTCACTGTCTCTCTCCCCGCACTCTGTTACTACTCTTTCGTCATGCTCACTCCCTATAACTCACCCACTCTCCCTCACTTACCTTTCTTTGCTGCTTCACTCAGTCCCTTTCAGTCATTCCTTCCTTTACTCTCTCTCTCCTTTCTCTCTGTCACTCCCCATGTCTTACCCTTATTCACTTTTATCCACCCTCTTTCACCCCTCTTTACTTATACTCACTTCTGTATTCTCAACCTCCCTCACTGCTGTTCCTTTACTCCGGTTCCGTCACTACCCCTCATTCCTCATCCTTTACTGTCCTTCCCTTTACTTTCAACACCCACTCACATTCTCCCAGTACCTCTGCTTTAGTCTTCTTCCTCTCTCTTCCCTTCTTTTGCTCCCTTATTCATTTTCCTTTTCTCACTTACACCCTATTACACCTTCTCTCTGTCTTACTATCTAATACAAAGTCCCTCTGTGTTGCTCCCTCTAACTCTCCATCTCTTAACATCACTCTCTCTATCCCCTTCCCTCATGCTCACTCCTTTATTATTATTTTTTTATTTTTTTTGGGTGCATGCCCCGGTGCGCGTACCGGTACGCGTACCCTGGAGAAAAAAGAATTACAGAGGTTTTTTTTAAATGTAGCATTTTTTATAAATTGGAGGTAGTTCTAAAAAGAACTGTTTTTTTTATTCTTTTTGTTGTTTTATATTTTTTTATTGTTTTTTTGAATTTTTTTTACTTTTTTGGCTTTTATGAACAATTTTATATTTTTTTTGTATTTTGTATGGGGACAAACAAAAAACAGGGAATTGTAAACGGCTCAACTGGAGCAAATAAAATCAGGAAAAAATTAAGGTTTCTTTCTGCACTTGTGGTTGTCTCCAGCACGGTTGATGAGTTTGATGCTCTGCTCCCCATAGGAAATTTTAGTCCCACAAAATATACAAACAATCTTGTAATCTCCAAACTGGCGTTGGATGTTTGGGACCATCTCCCTTGTCTTTGGACCCGATGGAGTGGGTTGTTTGGAGGTGCTCGGAGAAGATTGGGGAGGGTTTCTGGTCAGTTCTCTGACCTCTGCCGCAGCATAGTTGTTGGGGTGCTTGCGTTGCATGTGGAGAAGCATTGTATGGTTCCCAAATGAATATTTTTTTGCAGGGTTCCCCCTGAAAAGTACAGCGCCACAGATGAGACATGTCACCTTTGCAGCATTTACTTTCTTTGCACCCCTTGGGATTTTAAAAAACTCACACACAAAGTGCACCTTAGGTTTATAGGGGGGATTATCTTCAGGCAAGAACTGCCTCTCCTCCTCCTCCTCCTCCTCCTCCTCTTCTTCTTCACCACCAATGTGGTGTTGTGGTGGTCCTTGTGGTGGTGGTGGTGGTGGTGGTGCAGATGCTCCTGCTACTGCTGCTACTGTAGCCATTTCTCAATGAATAGAAGCAGGTCTTCCTCACTCAAAGAACAAAGTGAGAATGAGGAAAAAAGGTGGGGGCTTTCATCATTTGGAAAACAAAACTGTTCTGAACCAATGAAAAGTGTTATTTTCAGGTCACATGGCCCGGGCTTTCATCATTTGGAAGCCAAAACTGTTCTGAACCAAAGAAAAGTGTTATTTTCAGGTCACATGACCTGACGCGCTTACGCTACACGCCTGGGGGCGCGCCCCTGGGCGCGTAGCGTAAGCGCGTCGAGTCGCGCCCGGGGGCGCTTACGTTGCACGATCGTATGCGCTCGGGCGCTTCCGGGTGCGCTTATGCCGTGCGTCATAAGACGCATCACGCGGCTACGCGATACATCACGATGATGTTTTCGTTCGCGGCAATAGCGCTAACGGGACGCTCACCGGTATGCGCACTAGGGCGCGCCGCAACACTGCGCTTACCGGTGCGCTCACCGGTACACGCACCGGGAGCGCTCCAGGGCAAAAACATTTTTTTTTTTTAAAAAGGAAAAATATACATAAAACAAATTAGTATTACATACATATACAATATAAAATTCATTATAAAAAATATTATATTTCATAGCTATAGAGATTTGCTATTAAAAAACATTTGAAATTCAGTGAAAAAACATTGGTTTGAGGCCCTGTATATAGTGAGGAATTAGCATTTACAAAACCTATGAAATTCACTGAAAAAAAACATAGGTTTCACACCAGTTATAGTTAGGAATTAGCATTTAAAAAACCTATGAAATTCACTGAAAAAACCATAGGTTTCACACCAGTTATAGTTAGGAATTAGCATTTAAAAAACCTATTAAATTCACAAAAAAAACCATAGGTTTCACACCAGTTATAGTTAGCTGGAAATTTTACACGCATAAAACCAATGAAATTCCCACGTTATAGTTAGTTGGACTCACTATAACATGCGCGTGCAATGCACTGCTGATGACATCACATATTACATCACTCATGACATGGTCAGTGACATCACTCATGACATCACTGATGACACCATCCAGTGAATGTGTGTATTTTTAAAAAATAATTATGTGTTATATATGTATATGTAAAAGTTGATGGAAGAATAAATGTTTAAATAAGTGTTTACATGGATGTTTTAAAAAAAAAAATTAATTGGTTAACTCGCTTATTAAGTGTATCTTAGTGAATACATATATTAGTGAGTAAGGTTTAAATATTTAAATATATGGATTAGTGTTTCACTTTGTGTATAAGTGGCTGCATGGGTTGGTGAGTAGCTACATGTGTAGGTATATGGGTTATTAGATGTTTTTCTTAGTATCAGTATGAGTGTTTGTATGGTTTGGTGGGGGTATTACTTAGCACATAGATGCATGAGTGACTGACTCTCTGTTTGTATGTGTTTTGAAGACAGCATATGTGCAGGACTGTATGGGTGGATGAGTGTATATATGTGTGTGTTAGTGACTGAATGACTGTCTCACTAGTGTCTTTATCAGTAACTACATATGTTTTAATCTAATATATGTGAATATTGATGTATATAAGTGAGTATATGTGAGAGTAAGAGATTGTAAGAGTTCCTGTTTAAATAAGTATGTGTTTCTATAAGTGATTGTTTAAGAGAGTTAGGGGCCGATTATGATGGCGGACGGACCTGAGTCCGTCCGCCACCATAGAGTAGGAGGGACCGTCCGCAGGGGCAGCGGCGGTCCCTCCGTGCAAATTAGGATGTGACCGCCACCCTGGCGGTCACATCCTGTATTTTTATCATTGCGGCGGGTGCTTCCTGAAGCAGCACCCGCCGCAATGATAAAAATGTAAGTTGTGCATTTGCATGCACAAAGCGGCAGGCACCGCGCGGTGCCTGCCGCTTTGCGCAGGCAAATGCAGGGAGGTACCATAGGTACCCCCCATGTGCACCCCCCACCCCCTTCACCCCTGGGGGCCCGCAACGGGCCCCCAAACAAAAATCCGTATGCCTTTGCACGGCGGAAATGCCGCCGTGTAAAGGCATGTTCCTCCAGACATCCTAATATGACTGGCGGTGTCTGATAGACACCGCCAGCCATGTTAGTGCTTTTCCGCCGCGGACGGGAGGCGACCGCGGCGGAAAAGCTGCGGACTGAAAAACGATCCCTCAGCCATCCTAATCTGGCGGGGGGTCTTTTTCAGTCCGCTGCGGTTTTCCCGCATCCTCCGGGCCGGCGGTGGCTTCCGCCGGCCCGGAGGATGTGGGAAAACCACCGTCGTAATCGGGCCCTAAGTATGTGTAAGTTTCCTTAGAAGTAAGGTGGTTGTGTGTGTATAGCTGTATATGCAAATAAATGGATGTTCAATAGTTTATTTGCATGTGTGAGTATGTGTGAGAGTATCTTTTGGATGACTGTCGGTGTGTAACAGGATGTATAGGTGTATCACTACATATGATAGGTGAGTATATGTATGAGTGACTATATAGAACTGTTGGTGAATGTGTGGATGTGTATATAGATGGTGGAATTATTGAATTGGTTGTTGTAACTGGTATGGGTATCTCCATTTTTTTGAAAATTTTAATTTCTATTTTTGAATATGTGTTTCAAGGGTTACATTACAGTGAAAAGAGGTCTGTCACAAGGATGGTGTCATCAGTGATGTCATGAGTGATGTCACTGACCATGTCATGAGTGATGTAATACGTGATGTCATCAGCAGTGCATTGCACGCGCAAGTTATAGTGAGTCCAACTAACTATAACGTGGGAATTTCATTGGTTTTATGAGAGTAAAATTTCCAGCTAACTATAACTGGTGTCAAACCTATGGTTTTTTCAGTGAATTTTATAGGTTTTTTAAATGCTAATTCCTAACTATAACTGATGTGAAACCTATGGTTTTTTCAGTGAATTTCATAGGTTTTTTAATAGCAAATCTCTATAGGTATGAAATGTAATTTTTTTATAATGAATTTTATATTTTATAATTATGTAATGCTATTTTCTTTATGTTTATTAATATTATTTTTTTATTTTTTTGCCCTGGAGCGCTCCCGGGGCACGTACCGATGCGCTCACCGGTGAGCGCATTGTTACGGCGCGCCCCGGGGCGCGTACCGGTGTGTGTCCCGTTAGCGCTATTGCCGCGAACGAAAACAACATCGTGACGTATCGCTTAGCCGCGTGATGCGTCATATGACGCACGGCGTAAGCACACCCAGAAGCACCCGAGCGCATACGATCGCGCAACGTAAGTGCCGCCAGGCGCGCCCCGGGGCGCGACTACGGGCGCGCCCCGGGGCGCGTAGCATAAGCGCGTCGGGTCATGTGATCTGAAAATAACAGTTTTCATTGGTTCAGATCAGTTTTGGTTTCCAAATGATGAAAGCCCGGATCATGTGACTTGAAAATAAAAACTTTTCATTGGTTCAGAACAGTTTTGTTTTCCAAATGATGAAAGCCCCCACCTTTTTTCCTCATTCTCACTTTGTTATTTGAGTGAGGAAGACCTGCTTTTTCCTTACAGAGATGGCTACAGTCATATCAGCAGCTGGAGCATCTGCCCCACCACCACCACCACCATCAAAAGGACCACCAGAAGATCACATTGGTGGTCAAGAAGAAGAGGAGGAGGAGGAGGAAGAGGAGGAAGAGAGAAGGCAGTTCCTGCCTGAACATAATCCCCCATACAATCCAAAAGAGCACTTCATATGGGAGTTTTACAAAATCCCAAGGGGTTTCAAAAAAGTTAATGCTGCAAAGGTGACTTTTCTCATCTGTGGTGCTGTGCTATCCAGGGGGAACCCTAAAAAAAAGATTCCTTTGGGAATCATACTATGATTCGGCACATGATGCGTTTGCACCCTAACAACTATTCTGCAGCAGAGGTAAGGAACTTCTGCAGAAACCTACCCCAATCATCATCCAGACCCTCAACATCCAAAGAACCCACTCCATCGGGTCCAGAGGCAAGTGAGGTGATTCCAAATATACAAACAAAGTTTGGGGGATACAAAATTGTTTGTATATATTGTAACAAAACAATTAGTTATGGTCAGCAAAGCATGACACTAATTAATGTTGCTATGGATAACCACAAATGCCCGAGGAAACCATATTTTTTCCTGATTTTTTTTGTGCTCCAGTTGAGCCATTTTCAATTCCCTGTCTTTTGTTTCTCCCCAGAAAAAATACAAAAAAAATATAAAACTGTTCAGAAAAGCCAAAAAAAGTAAAAAATGTTCAAAAAAACAATAAAAAAATATAAAACAACAAAAAGAATAAAAAAACAGTTCTTTTTAGAACTGCCTCCAATTTATAAAAAAAAAACATTTTTTAAAAACTCTGTCATTCTTTTTTCTCCAGGGTACGCGTACCGGTACGTGCACCTGGGCGCGCACCGTTGCACGCACCAAAAAAAAAGAAAAAAAAAGAATGAAGGAGTGAGCATGAGGGAAAGGGACAGAGAGAGTGATGTTAAAAGAAAGAGAGCTAGAGGGAGCAACACAAAGGGACTGTGTATTAGATAGTAAAACAGTGAGGGAGGATTAGAAAAAAGCAGTGACTGTAAGTAAAGAGGGGTGAAAGACGGTGGATAAAAGTGAATAAGGGTAAGACATGGGGAGTGACAGAGAGAAAGGAGAGAGAGAGTAAAGGAAGGAGTGACTGAAAGGGAGTGAGTGAAGCAGCAAAGAAAGGTAAGTGAAGGAGTGTGGGTGAGTTGTAGGGAGTGAGCATGACGAAAGAGTATTGACAGAATGAGGGGACAGAGACAGCGACGGTAAGAGAGACAGACTGAGGGAACGGAAGTGAGGAACTGTGAGGACAGATGGACTGAGAGAAGGAGTGACAGGAGTGAAGTAAATGATTAAGGGGAAGGGAATGAGTGAGGGAGCAAAGGAAGGGAATAGAGGTTAAGGGAAGTAAAGAAGGGGGACTGAAAGAAGTTGAATGTGGAAGGGGAGTTAGGGAAAGGGGAGTAAACATGGAGGATAAGAATACGTGAGGGAAGCAGAGTAAGGAAACAGGAGTGAGGTAGGCTGAGAGAATAATATTGAGGTTAAAGCAAAGGGTGATGACAAACTACATTTTTGTAGTCACACTTACCATAAAATTAAGGTAACTTTAATTACATTTTTTTACTACACTTTGTATCTGTGAAAGAGGGAAGAAATAATAAGTTATAATTAGTAAAATATATATTTTAAAATAAAAGATACAAATGAAGAGGTTAAAAATCATAACAATGTATTAAGAAATAAAGTACGAGTGAAAGACACAGAAAGGGAAATAAAGTGAAGTAGGAGGACAAAAAGAGGGTAAAAGAAATAGAAGGAGAGCAAATTACTAAGGGTAAGGCATATAGATTCACTGACAGACAGGAAGATAAGAAGAGAGAAATGAACTGAAGGTAAGAAATATACTAAAAGAATGTGAGTTAGCAAAACTAAATCAGGAAACAGGAGTAAGTAAAAAGACAATGGCTGAGAGGGAAAGGAGTCTAATTAAGGATGCATTTAGAAGAATGAGGAATGGAAGATAACTGAGAGTAAGTGAAGCAGAGTCATAGAGTGAAGGGATGAAGGGAGAGAGGATAATATAGAAGGATTGAGGGAAAAGGAGTGAGGAATTTAGTACACAGAGAGACTAAGGGAAGGACTGAGTTAAGTGGAGTACAATGAGTGAAGAAAGGAAAATGAGTAAGGGAGCAAAAGAAAGAAAGAGAGGAGAAGAGGACTAAAGCAGTGGTACTGAGAGAAAGTGATTTGGTGATGAAAGTAAAGAGAAGAACACTGAAAGATAGGAAATGAGGGGTAGTAATGGAACCGTACTAAAAGAAATGGGGTGAAGAACGATGAGAGAGGAGCAGTGAAGTTGTTCTAAGAGAAATGATAGAAGGTAGATAAACACAAGTGAACATAACACAAGGAGAGTGAGGGACTGAGGACATAGAGGTAGTGAACGGAAAATAGAGAAAAGAGGTAAAAAAAGGAGCAAACAAAGATAAGCGAGGGAGAGTGGGTGAATTATAGTGACAGAGTGTGACAATACTGTTAAGTGAGTAAAGAGGAATTACTAAAAGAGCAAAAGAGGAAAAGACGGAAAAGGGAAGTAAAACAGAGAGACTGAAAGCTGAAAAGTGGTGCAAGGGAGAGAGGGGATGCAGACAGTTAAAATGGAAATGAGGGGTTGTGAAAGAAGTTGAGTAAACGAATGGGTGCGAAACAGAATAAGAGAAAAGCAGTGTGAGTGAGTAAAGAGAGCTGAAAGAGAGAGGAAAAAGGAAAATGAGTGTGAGACAATGGGAATACAATATAAATTACACAATACAAACTATAGAATAATTTTTACAACATGTTAGATAGTTTATTTTTGCTGTTCTCAGAACATATTGAATTTCACTAAAAACAGTGAGTTTAAACTATTCATCATATAACAGCGGGAAAAAAACACAATCAAAAAGATTGTGTTTAAAAAAACATATAAACTTACAAATCACATATGTACACTAATCTTTGATTCACTTACTTATCCTTTAGGCCAAATAGTACATCATGAAGGTCCTTTTCGTTGTAAGGTACTCTGCTGTTCTCTAAAAATTCCATTTCATCGACTCTCTAGAAGAAAAGCTCCAAGAACATCTGAAATATGTTTCAATGTTTTCATATACTCCTTGTGTTCAGTCATGACTCTTTGCTCATTCCTTCACCTTTCCTTAAGGCCAAATAGTGTCAGATGTAGCAGTATATTTTCAAATTACTTAAAACAAACTCTATAATTACCGTATTCACGACGTTCTGAAAGAAAGGCTCAAACAACATTTTCACAATATTTAAATATTCATAATTCCATATCTGGCTCTCTCATGTTGAACATTTCCTATAATACTGATATCACTTAGTATGCGATCCACTTACCATACCTATATGAGAACTATAATTTTTATATTATCTTCATCACTTTTACTCACAATATAATTTTAAACAGCAGACTAACTTTTATTAACTGCTCCCGTCTTCATAAGCCAATTACCTTTACTTAAATTGTGGTTGTAGAAACACTAGGTATGAATATTTTAAGTCAAAAGGCAAACGAGATATTGAGGCAAATGTGGAGCATACTCTCTTCTTAACCTATTGTATTCTTTAACACAATCTAGATCAGCACAAATCTTTGTTTCATCACACTCAATCAAATACAATCCTGATAAAGTTCTGACTCATGATAATGCCACATATGCCATATCCTCTTTAAACACAGAACTTCCAATGTTCACCAAAGCACTATCTACACTTAAACCTTGAGATTTATGAATTGTCACCGCATATGCCAAAAAAACAGGAAACTGTTTTCTGCGAACATATAAGTCTTTCACAAGCAAAAATCTAGCTGAACAACGGCAAATTTGTTCTATTTCGTCAATGCCATCAAATTTAATTTTTAAAATTTCAATTCCATCTCTATTTTTGTAATTCACAAAATCAACAACATGACCCATTGCTCCATTTACCAGACCTCTTTCAACATTTAAATTCCTTCTCAAAATGATATGACAACTTAAACACACATTCAGAGTCTTTTCAAAACCAGCAGTTTTAGATATACTCTTCTCTAATGAATCCAATTTTGATTTCAAATTTTCAGACAAAATAATTGTTGCTCCCATATGCTCTGTTTTATCTATAGCTTCCAGTTTCACAATCTCTTCATTTTCTAACTTTAACATTTTGTGGTTGAAGATGGAACATTATTGCAGAGTAGGCATCAAACATATCCCAGATTTGGTCTCAGTAATTTTCTTAAAAATATTCTCTAGAAGAATGTTCTCATTTGGATACAAATTTGAAATTATTCGTGCATGTAATGCTTCTTTCCCATGCTCACTTACTTTTCCGATTCTTACATCTTGTAGAATATTTTTATAATCTTCATCCTTTGCCTGTTGCATATTTTGAAGCAGTTCTGCATATTTGAAATTTAACCATATATTATGTTTCCAATGCTTCCTAGGCACTTCCTGGTATCTTCATGCGTGAGCATTTTAAACACTGGTTGTCCCTTCACTGGAGTCAACTGCAGTAGATCTCCAAAAACAATAATGTGTTTTCCTCCGAATAAGACATCATAGTCTGTTCTAAGAATTTCTTGCATTCTCAAATGCACAAAAGCAAGCATTAGATTTGAGACCATGCTTACCTCATCAATGATAAGAAGTTTCATTTTCTTCAGGACTCAGGAAACTTCAGAACAAGCATCTCCAGATAGCTTGTGGTATTGTAATTTGTTATCATGCTCAACTGGTAGCATCAGTAAACGACGTAAAGTAATCCCTTTAATGTTATGTGCTGCCAGCCCAGTTGGAGCGGTAACAACACAGGACAGCGGTGATTCAGTCCTTTTCTGCAGATAAGTTGCAATTGCTTTAATCAGAAAACTTTTTCCAGTTCCCGCTTCTCCACTCACGTACAGTCGCACAGGCTTAAATGATGTACATGAGCACTCTTTTTTCTCATGACTGAATCCATGTTCAACCTGTTCTGTGACTTCGTCATATATCTGTTTCTGCTCAAGGTTTAGTTGTTTCACCAAATCTTCTAAGTCAACTACATCATCTTGAGCTTGTTCCATGGCTCTTTCCACCTCATCCATGGCAGTGGCAGCTTCATTTTGGATAATTGGTCCTCCTAGTGTATCCTGACTCAATGAAGCAGAACTCTGAATGTCTTGAGAACTGTCTCTAGCAATCTCTGCAGCAATTGTGGCTTCTTGTTCTATTTCTTCGTTCAACATTTGCAGATAATTTGGAAAATCAGGACATTCTATGGTATCCTTGGTTGCATTAAAAGAATCTTCGTAACAGAGAAAATCTCCAAGTAGTTCCTCTTCTGTACGCCATGGCTTAAAGAGTTGCAAAAGAGCTAAATAGTAAAATTCCCTTTTCCCTGGATATTTGCAACTCAATTTTTGATGATTAATCAAATGGCCTTTTCTCTGCTTCACTAGACATCCTCCACACCCAATGATAGCATATCTTCCATTATTGATATCTTCTCTGATGGTCCTCTTATAAATATAGTTTTGCAGAACTTCATACAAACAACTGTTCTCAGGATGACTACTTCTATTTGGATAGTATGTATCCAACATGTTTGTCTTCAAAATATCTGTACTGTTTGGTTCTTTCTCCGCCAAATACTCAATTTCTTGTACAGATTTCAAAACTCGGTTTCGTGTTGCAGCAAGGCCTAGACTCACCCAAATAATTGTTCTAGACTTGGCGGAGAGACTTGCTGATGATAACCGATCAGAACATTCATATGCTCCAATTTCTCGATGCAACAACATCTTCAAACTGAAACTGTATAATTTTTTACTTATACTCTTTTCATGTGAAATGTCCTCCCACATTTCCTTCAGTTCTGTCTTTTCTTTTTTTGTGATGTAAGACGTCACATATCGAGCCACAGCAATAGAGTTGTCAGCAACAAACTGAATATCCATGTTAGCATTCCACATGGACAAAATCACTGGGTTGTAGTCGTTGATGTACTTGGACTCTTCGTTTCTTTTTAAATTGTATGTATTTTGTGGTGATTTCCTCGTAACAGTATGTCGCAGAGAAGACATCAAATTATTTACTCTTCCTTTAGAATTCACTGGTCGTGGAAATGCGAAACGACATTTTGTGTAGAACTTGTCCTTGTTTCTGAATTTTCGATGACAGTACTTTCCACAACGATGTGATTGAAAGTGTAAAACTTGTTGCCTTAAACTGTTTTCTTCGGTAGTTTTCGGAACAGCACATGTTGAATACTCTTCAATGAAACTCATCACTGTCACATCCGAATCTGTTCCAAATTTAGGTGCATCTTTAATCCATAACAACATATGTATGTGAGGAGCACCTCTCGCTTGATACTTCTTTCTCCAAAAGAAATCCAAAACCTCTCCAAGGGGAGGATTTTTTTTGTTGGTAATGAAAGACATCATAGCTTCAAATCTATGATTGAAATATCTGCATACATTTACTGGATCCAAAGAATACAGTTCTCCAGGTGTTTTGAATTCTATATTTTGAATGTTTGCATTTGCCTCTCGTAGAAATTGAAGTAAGTCGTCCCATGCATACTCAGCACAGCTAAGAGTGAGGAACCATGTAGGAGTTCCTAAGTTTCTTAGCATACATTTCAATTCTCTAAGACGACGGTACCAATACTCGTTTGTACCACGCTGACATGGCATGAGATTGATTAGATGAGATTCCAAAATATTGTCTTGCAGATTGACTTTCTCCATAAAGTCCCTCGCCGAAACATTTTGCAGATGTGCTCCACTTTTCAGTATATGGTTTACTGCATAAGAAAGCCCAGACAAGTCACTTTCATACAGTAGATGAAACAAATATGGGATGCATTGACAAAACCTTGGATCTTCAGCATATAATCTTAAAGTCCGGTATTCAGATGCTGGAATTTGAAGTGGTCGATCGTCATATCGTCCACCTCGACCTGTTGGAAATAGCTGTGGAAAACAACGAGCTTCCAAACTTTCTTCCCATACACTAATGGGAATTCCTTTTGCTGCTTTCATTTGAAACAAGTCAATTGCATTCCCCATTACTTCTTTGGAATGCAAAGGATGAACAGTATAATGTTCATATATTTCTTCACTACTAGACACATAAACTTTTTCAATTTGGCCGGCTGAACAATCACTGTCTTCTTCTGCAGCTGTTTCGTCTGCTCCAACACATACATCTTTGTAGTACTCATTGTTTTGACCAAATACAACGTTGCCTTTTTGACTTTCCTAACATCCACTAAATCTTGCCAGATTTTCTTACTCTTTGTCGGAACCCCATTAACTAGAACAACCAGAGATTCCTCTCCACTTTCTCTACACCAATTGTATCAATATTTTTCTTGAAATCTAGAGGCAAATAAACAACTCTTCCCTTTAATCCTCTCTGTAAATGCGAAGGAGGCAATTTCCCTATCTTAGGCTCCATGCGAACAATAGCCTGAAAAGGATGGACACATTGAATCAGAATAGATTCATATGTATTTAAATCCATCGATTCAGGAGGAATGTCTACCAACTCAAGATTATTGTGAACAGCTCTAGCAGGCATTCTGTTTTCATTTAATTTATTATAACAATATTTACAAATACGCTGATCAGAACTCAAATCAAAAGAATTCTCCAACAACAAAAAAGTTGCAAAATTCTTCCATTCAGTATTATTTTCCATTTCACTTTCTGAATATAAATCAACTAACCTAGTCTGAATCTTATAATGAGTTCGTCGACAACACACACAAGTAAAATTAGGCCTTTCACTTGATTTCACCTTAAACTTGGTGATTTCCTGGTCAAACTTTTCTGTACTTGAAATGTGTACATTGTCTTCCACATTACCTTCTATTACTGTGTCAATTTCTACACTGTCCTCTTTTTCACCAAAGTAACAAATCTCAATATCTTCACAAATCTTCTTCACATCTAATTCAGTTCCATGCAAAAGAGCACTGTTTAACGGTTTAAGCTTAAGTGCTGGACTTTTTGCATAATACAACATTCTCACTAATTTCCTCATTTTGTTATGATGCACAGCTAACATCCTAAATTGATGAAAAACACTCTGACATACTTTTCTAGAAAGACAAGCCAGTGAATGCCCTTGCAAACCTGTGTTTTTTCTCACTCTGCAAGGATCTAAGTCTTGCAAAATCTTCATATTCTGTTTTAGACTTTTCTTACTATATGTACGTAAGAAATTACGAAGCAAATCGATTGATTCCTGTCGCACACTACGAATACTACTACACTTCCAAGTGTACACTGGACCCTTAGTACGTCTCCCTAAAACTTCATCAGTTAACACCTCTTCTGCATTTCTAGACACAAGTTTCTCTTTTTCAATCGGACAACCGTCTTTCACCTCATATGCTCGACCACTGGTATCAACCGCATGCACCAAATCATTCTCCTGGAAGTAACTCTCCTCATTAAAAAATGGCTCACAACTTGAACTATGCATCCATTCTCCAGAAAAAACTTTACAAAAATTAGTCAGATTAATTACTCTTTTGCATCTACTCTTTGATTTGAAAACATCAATTGTCTTGTTAAGTATCCTAATTCCATTGATTACTAAAATAAATATTTTTTTCTTAAGTTCAAAAGCCTGATCAACAATCTTCTCTACACTTTTCTTTTTCCTATAAAAAGCAGCTCTCTGTTTACCTTTTTCAATATTTTTTAACAAATTTAAAACCACCCTATTGCAAAACATTCATTTACGAATGTCCCTAAATTGGTTTTGCCTTCTATTCCTATACATATTATTCTCTCCTGCTCCAGTAGTAACATTTTTGGGGGGCCTCTCCTTCCTTTTCAAATTTGCTCTCTCCTTCTGTATATTCCGATCCTCATCTACATTTTTTTTTTATCTACATATGTTCCGAAAGAAAGACTTAGTTGTCTTACCAGGAGCTTTTTTCCTGTTTTTTGAAGTATTTGTTGTAGACGAGTGCTTTAATTCCGTTGCTGTTTTTGATTTTTTCCGCTTGGCATCTTTCCTTCTCCCCTGCCTTGATGGCATATTTCCTTACTATTGAAATCTTGTTTTCAATCTGTGGTAAACAAAAAAAATAAAACACATTATACACCACTATTACCCAACAACAAAGCAATGACAATAAGCAAATAATATAAACACTAGTTTACAACATATCTAAGTTTATACCAAAGCAACTATGTAACTAGGAGTAAGACAGAGAAAAAGAGCTAGAGGGAGTAACACAAAGAGACAGAGAGAGTCAGACAAAGAAACAAGTAGAGGGAGTAAAACATAGAGAAGGAGTAAGACAGAGAGAGTGTATAATATGTTGTAAGACAGAGAAAGGATGTAATAGGGAGAGGGAGTAAGTCAAAGAAAGGGAGAAAGGGAGTAAGTCAGAAAAAGGATGTAACAGGGTGGAAGATAGGGTAAGGGTGTAAGAGGATGTAAGACAGAGAGAGGGTATTAGAACGGGAGAGTATGTAAAAGAGACTAAAACAGAGAGAGGCTGTAAAAGGGAGAGAGAGAGAGTAACTTTGAGAGAGGGTGTAAGAGGAAGTAAATCAGAGAGAGGATGTAACAAGGAGTAAATCAGACAGAGGGTGTAACACGAAGAGAGGAAGAGAATAAAAAAGTCATAAAGAGGGAGAGAGGGTGTAAAACAGACAAAAGGTGTAATAGGGAGTAAGTCTGGGAGAGAATGTTACAAAGAGAAAGGTTGTAAGACAAAGTAAATCAGGAAGAGGATGTAAGAGAAAGTATGACTTACAAATTGCTGTAAAAAAGAGAGAGAAGGAATAAATTAGAGACAGGGTGTAAGAGAAAGTAAGTCGAAGAGAGAGTGTAAGATAGTGTAACACAGAGTCAGGATGTAAAAAGGAATAAGTCAGAGAGAGGGTGTTAGAAGGGGACAGGTGGAAAAATAGAGTAAGTCAAGAAGAGAATATAATAGAGACTAATACATTGTTGATAATGCTTGGTAAAGAAATGTTGGTGCATAAAGGAATTGTATTTTGTAAATGAGTGATATTTCAGTAGTGTAATGCTTATACATATGACCTGTGCTCTAATTTGTAAATGTTATTTAAAAAAAGATTTCGGGCACATGAATTTGTTTTACATTATTGACAAGGATTAGATAGTATCTGCATGATTAAAAAAAATATTATAAGAACATTTCACAATCATGTCACCTGTGTTTCCTCAGATTAGTAAGCAGATTGGGCAGATGAGGTGAGGCCTGTCCAAGGGTGCAGAGGAGATAAGTCCTGTGTCCCAACAGTGCTGTGGACAGGACTTACCGCCTCTGCACCCCTGGACAAGCCTCACCTCATCTGCACAATATGCTTACAAATCGAATGCTTGTACATAGGACGAGCGCTCTGTTTCTTGAATGTTATTGGAAAAACGATTTTGGGGCAAATGAATAGCTTTTACATTTGTGAGAAGGAATAAATAGTGTCCACTAGATTAAATAGATATATTTGAACCTTTCACAATCATGTCACCTGTGTTTTCTCAGATTAGTAAGTACATGGTGCACAAGAGGTGAGGCCTGTCCAGGGGTGCACAGGAGGTAAGGCCTGTGTGTGTCGAAGAGTGCATTGGACAGGACTCACCTCCTCTGACCCTTGAACAATCCTCACCTCCTCCGTGCACCCTGGACAGGCCTCAATGTATTGGGTATAATTGATGGTAACAAGATGCAGATAAGGTGAGGCCTAAGCAGGAGTGCAGATGAGGTGAGGCCTGTCCAGGGGAGCAGAGGTGTTGAGGCCTGTGTCTAAGAGGGCAGTGGAATGGACTTCATGAAGCCTCTCCCCCACTGCACTCTTAGACACAGGCCTCACCTCCTTTGCACCCCTGGACAGGCTTCTCTCCCACTACACTCTTGAACACAGGCCTCACCTCCTCTGCACCCCTGGACAATCCTCACCTCATCTGCAACCCCGAACAAACCTCACCTCATCTGCACCCCTAGACAGGCCTCAACTCATCTACACCCATGGACACGCCTCACCTCATCTGCACCCTGTTACCATCAATTATACCCAATACACTATTTATTCCTTCTCAAAAATGTAAAAGCCATTCATTTGCCCCAAAATCGTTTTTTAAATAACATTTTAGAAACAAAGCGCAGGTCATATGTACAAGCATTCCAGGTCACTACTGAAACTTCACATACAATTCCTCTTTCCAGCAACAACTTTTTATCAAGCATGTTCAAAAAACATGAAGAAAGTCACATTAAATGACATGATCGTGAAAGGTTCAAATATATTTATTTAATCATGCAGACACTATTTATTCCTTCTCAAAAATGTAAAAGCCATTCATTTGCCGCAAAATAGTTTTTTAAATAACATTTAAGAAACAGTGTGCAGATCCTTTGTACAAGCATTCATTTTCACTAGTGAAACCTCACTATTTCACAAAATACAAATCCTCTATCTTGCAAATGTTGATACCAAGCATTATCAAAAAACATGACACAAACCAACAGCAAATAAGCTCAATGTGCTTTCTAATCTGAGGTAACACAGGTGACATGATTGTGAAAGGTCCAAATATATTTATTTAATCATGCAGACACTAATTATTCCTTCTCAAAAATGTAAAAGCCATTCATTTGCCCCAAAATCGTTTTTTTAATAAGATTTGAAAAACAGAGCGTAGGTCCTATGTACAAGCATTCCAGGTCACTACTGAAACCTCAATATTTTAAAAAAATACATTTCCTCTCTCTTGCAAACATTCCTAGCAAGCATTATCAAAAAACATGACACAAAACAACAGCAAAGAAGCTCAATGTGCTTCCTAATCTGAGGTAACACAGGTGACATGATTGTGAAAGGTTCAAATATATTTATTTAATCATGCAGACACTATTTATTCCTTCTCAAAAATGTAAAAGCCATTCATTTGCCCCAAAATCGTTTTTTAAATAACATTTAAGAAACAGTGCGCAGATCCTATGTACAACCATTCATTTTCACTAGTCAAACCTCACTATTTCACAAAATACAAATCCTCTATCTTGCAAATGTTGATACCAAGCATTATCAAAAAACATGACACAAACCAACAGCAAAGAAGCTCAACGTGCTTCCTAATCTGAGGTAACACAGGTGACATGATTATGAATGGTTCACATATATTTATTTAATCATGCAGACACTATTTATTCCTTCTCAAAAATGTAAAAGCCATTCATTTGCCCCAAAATCGTTTTTTAAATAACATTTGGAAAAAAGTGCAGGTCATATGTACAAGCATTCCAGGTCACTACTGAAACTTCACATTTTTACAAAATACAATTCCTCTTTCCAGCAACAACTTTTTATCAAGCATGTTCAAAAAACAATAAGAAAGTCACACTAAATGACATGATTGTGAAAGGTTCAAATATATTTATTTAATCATGCAGACACTATTTATTCCTTCTCAAAAATGTAAAAGCCATTCATTTGCTGCAAAATCATTTTTTAAATAACATTTAAGAAACAGTGCGCAGATCCTATGTACAAGCATTCATTTTCACTAGTGAAACCTCACTATTTCACAAAATACAAATCCTCTATCTTGCAAATGTTGATACCAAGCATTATAAAAAAAAATGACACAAACCAACAGCAAAGAAGCTCAATGTGCTTTCTAATCTGAGGTAACACAGGTGACATGATTGTGAAAGGTTCAAATATATTTATTTAATCATGCAGACACTAATTATTCCTTCTAAAAATGTAAAAGCCATTCATTTGCCCCAAAATCGTTTTTTTAAAAAGATTTAAAAAACAGAGCATAGGTCCTATGTACAAGCATTCCAGGTCACTACTGAAACCTCAATATTTTACAAAATACATTTCCTCTCTCTTGCAAACATTCCTAGCAAGCATTATCAAAAAACAGGACACAAAACAACAGCAAAGAAGCTCAATGTGCTTCCTAATCTGAGGTAACACAGGTAACATGATTGTGAAAGGTTCAAATATATTTATTTAATCATGCAGACACTATTTATTCCTTCTCAATAATGTAAAAGCCATTCATTTGCCCCAAAATCGTTTTTTAAATAACATTTAAGAAACAGTGCGCAGATCCTATGTACAACCATTCATTTTCACTAGTCAAACCTCACTATTTCACAAAATACAAATCCTCTATCTTGCAAAAGTTGATACCAAGCATTATCAAAAAACATGACACAAACCAACAGCAAAGAAGCTCAACGTGCTTCCTAATCTGAGGTAACACAGGTGACATGATTATGAATGGTTCAAATATATTTATTTAATCATGCAGACACTATTTATTCCTTCTCAAAAATGTAAAAGCCATTCATTTGCCCCAAAATCGTTTTTTAAATAACATTTGGAAAAAAAGCGCAGGTCATATGTACAAGCATTCCAGGTCACTACTGAAACTTCACATTTTTACAAAATACAATTCCTCTTTCCAGCAACAACTTTTTATCAAGCATGTTCAAAAAACATGAAGAAAGTCACATTAAATGACATGATTGTGAAAGGTTCAAATATATTTATTTAATCATGCAGACACTATTTATTCCTTCTCAAAAATGTTAAAGCCATTCATTTGCCGCAAAATCGTTTTTTAAATAACATTTAAGAAACAGTGCGCAGATCCTATGTACAAGCATTCATTTTCACTAGTGAAACCTCACTATTTCACAAAATACAAATCCTCTATCTTGCAAATGTTGATACCAAGCATTATCAAAAAAAATGACACAAACCAACAGCAAAGAAGCTCAATGTGCTTTCTAATCTGAAGTAAGACAGGTGACATGATTGTGAAAGGTTCAAATATATTTATTTAATCATGCAGACACTAATTATTCCTTCTAAAAAATGTAAAAGCCATTCATTTGCCCCAAAATCGTTTTTTTAATAAGATTTAAAAAACAGAGCATAGGTCCTATGTACAAGCATTCCAGGTCACTACTGAAACCTCAATATTTTACAAAATACATTTCCTCTCTCTTGCAAACATTCCTAGCAAGCATTATCAAAAAAAAATGACACAAAACAACAGCAAAGAAGCTCAATGTGCTTCCTAATCTGAGGTAACACAGGTGACATGATTGTGAAAGGTTCAAATATATTTATTTAATCATGCAGACACTATTTATTCCTTCTCAAAAATGTAAAAGCCATTCATTTGCCCCAAAATCGTTTTTTAAATAACATTTAAGAAACAGGGCGCAGATCCTATGTACAACCATTCATTTTCACTAGTCAAACCTCACTATTTCACAAAATACAAATCCTCTATCTTGCAAAAGTTGATACCAAGCATTATAAAAAAACATGACACAAACCAACAGCAAAGAAGCTCAACGCGCTTCCTAATCTGAGGTAACACAGGTGACATGATTATGAATGGTTCAAATATATTTATTTAATCATGCAGACACTATTTATTCCTTCTCAAAAATGTAAAAGCCATTCATTTGCCCCAAAATCGTTTTTTAAATAACATTTGGAAAAAAAGCGCAGGTCATATGTACAAGCATTCCAGGTCACTACTGAAACTTCACATTTTTACAAAATACAATTCCTCTTTCCAGCAACAACTTTTTATCAAGCATGTTCAAAAAACATGAAGAAAGTCACATTAAATGACATGATTGTGAAAGGTTCAAATATATTTATTTAATCATGCAGACACTATTTATTCCTTCTAAAAAATGTAAAAGCCATTCATTTGCCGCAAAATCGTTTTTTAAATAACATTTAAGAAACAGTGCGCAGATCCTATGTAAAAGCATTCATTTTCACTAGTGAAACCTCACTATTTCACAAAATACAAATCCTCTATCTTGCAAATGTTGATACCAAGCATTATCAAAAAACATGACACAAACCAACAGTAAAGAAGCTCAACGTGCTTCCTAATCTGAGGTAACACAGGTGACATGATTGTGAATGGTTCAAATATATTTATTTAATCATGCAGACACTATTTATTCCTTCTCAAAAATGTAAAAGCCATTCATTTGCCCCAAAATCGTTTTTTAAATAACATTTGGAAAAAAAGCGCAGGTCATATGTACAAGCATTCCAGGTCACTACTGAAACTTCACATTTTTACAAAATACAATTCCTCTTTCCAGCAACAACTTTTTATCAAGCATGTTCAAAAAACATGAAGAAAGTCACATTAAATGACATGATTGTGAAATGTTCAAATATATTTATTTAATCATGCAGACACTATTTATTCCTTCTCAAAAATGTAAAAGCCATTCATTTGCCGCAAAATAGTTTTTTAAATAACATTTAAGAAACAGTGCGCAGATCCTATGTACAAGCATTCATTTTCACTAGTGAAACCTCACTATTTCACAAAATACAAATCCTCTATCTTGCAAATGTTGATACCAAGCATTATCAAAAAACATGACACAAACCAACAACAAAGAAGCTCAATGTGCTTTCTAATCTGAGGTAACACAGGTGACATGATTGTGAAAGGTTCAAATATATTTATTTAATCATGCAGACAATAATTATTCCTTCTCAAAAATGTAAAAGCCATTCATTTGCCCCAAAATCGTTTTTTTAATAAGATTTAAAAAACAGAGCGTAGGTCCTATGTCAAAGCATTCCAGGTCACTACTGAACCCTCAATATTTTACAAAATACATTTCCTCTCTCTTGCAAACATTCCTAGCAAGCATTATCAAAAAACATGACACAAAACAACAGCAAAGAAGCTCAATGTGCTTCCTAATCTGAGGTAACACAGGTGACATGATTGTGAAAGGTTCAAATATATTTATTTAATCATGCAGACACTATTTATTCCTTCTCAAAAATGTAAAAGCCATTCATTTGCCCCAAAATCGATTTTTAAATAACATTTAAGAAACAGTGCGCAGATCCTATGTACAACCATTCATTTTCACTAGTCAAACCTCACTATTTCACAAAATACAAATCCTCTATTTTGCAAATGTTGATACCAAGCATTATCAAAAAACATGACACAAACCAACAGCAAAGAAGCTCAACGTGCTTCCTAATCTGAGGTAACACAAGTGACATGATTGTGAATGGTTCAAATAAATGTATTTAATCATGCAGACACTAATTTTGCACTGTGGTGGAAATGACCTAGGCACTATGACTGAGGAAGTTCTGGAAATGCTTTTAAAGGACACCTTTGGGCAATTGATGACACTTTTTCCACAAACTGCCTTGGTATATTCCAATATATGCCAAAGACAGAAATGGAAGTGGCCCAACCAATTTTGTCCACAATTTCAGAAAGCACGGAAACATGTGAATAAATCTGTTTCTGCTTACATGAGAGACTATGGAATGGGTTCAATATACAACAATAACTTGCGTTACAACATGCAAGATATCTACAGAGGAGATGGTGTGCACTTCTCAGATGAGGGGAATAGAATATTCCTCCTAAATTTAAGACTGTGCATTGGAACCTACTTGTAGGTACCTAAATCAGCCACAGAACCCAAAAGCTCTTTTCAGGGCTACCCTATCTCTGATCACTCAAAATTATTACTTTACTCTAGCTTTTTTCACTGTTTTTCACCAAAGTACGCTCCCCGGTACGCGTACCGGGCGCTCCCCCCGTGAAAAATTAAAAAAAAAAAAGAAATTTTTGGGGCCTAAATGGGCCTCCTAAGCCCCCCTAAGAAAACCTGAGGGGTCAGGGGGTGTCTACCGTGCCCCCTTTTACCCATTCCCAACGTTGTTTGTCCTCCATGTTGTGTCTCAATTCTTCCGAAACACAAGATGGAGGACTTCCGTAGCGCTACCGGTACGCGTCCCGGGGCGCTCACCGGTAAGCGCTCCCAAAAATTTTTAAAAGTTAATTTACATAAAAACCTCTGTAGAGATTTTCACCAAATATAGAATAGGCCCTACTACATACCACTCCCTACCAGTTTCCCAATTTTTATCGAATTCCATTGAGCAATTTGGCCTGTAGCCCTGTCTAAATATCCTGAGGTAAATTACATGACTAAAACACATATGAAAGTGTTAGAATTTGCAACCAATGAAAATTTTACTTTCATTTTGTATGTTTATGTGCTGTCATTTCATTGGTTATAGACATGAATATATATTAAAAATGAGAGGGAAACACGGCCATTTTGACAAGTACTACCTGAGGTACATTTATAAAAGATTTCCTCTGAAAACATCAACTTCTTTCCTAAAGGTTAGTTGTTAATTTGTAAGGGCAACTATGTTCTGCACTTTAACTTAAATTGGAAAAACGTTTCCTGATAGTTTTTTACTGTCCCTCTGTTATAGTTATAGATTGAGATAGGCTTCTCTGTTATAGTTATGGATTGAGTTAGGCTTCTCTGGTATAATTATGAATTTACTTAGGCTTCATCACATGCACTTTTTTATATTTCTACTTCCTGCCTGATACCATACACTGCCCAAAGATAACTTCACTGTTAAAAACTCAGAAGTACCTGTCTGAACTTAAACCCAACAGTGCCCTAACTCTACTGATATAGTTATTTTTTATGCAATGTACAGCAAAAAAATGGAAGGTAAAGAGGAGAGCAATACAATTTCTTTTGAAATTCTGGATAAGGACATTCTTAACGAAGACTTGGATTTCATGGATGAGTCTGAGGATCAACAACTAATTGACTGTCTTGAAGCAATTGAATCATGTAATGAAAATTTCCGGATGATGTAATGTTAGAAGTGTTATTAAATTATGAACAATCTCAACAATAAATCTATATTTAATAATTAAAAATTGTTCGAGACATTATTCATTTTTATATGTAATTCATGAAATACTACCAAAATGATTATAATATAAACTGAGACTTACAGTATATTGTGCAACTTTTTTGTGTTACATAGTAAGTTTGGTCATAGTTACTTCCTTTCTCCCACTATATTATCTCCAATGTGTTTTTCACATCTCTTTTTCATCTCCTGCCTCCTTTCTCTCACTGTCTATCTCTAATGCACCATATCACCGCCAATTTTGTGTAGATTCAGAAGAGAGTAAAATGTAATACTTGAAAACATCATAAGGTAGCAGGGTAGACTACCCATGATCCCCTAGGCCTTCTCAGGGAGTTCTTAAAGGATCTGTTTCTGCTTTCCTGACAGACTATGGTATGGATTCCATATACCACAATAACTTCTGTAATAACATGCAAGATATCTAGAGAGGAGACGGTGTACATTGAATTTAAGACTCTGCATTGGTAACTACATGTTGGTACTTAAATCACCCACACAACACAACAACTCTATTCAGAGCTACCCTACCTCTAAGCACTTTAAATTATTATTTTACTGTTTCACTTGGTTGTCCCCATGGTACGCTCCCCGATACGTTCCCCGGTGAGCGTACCGGGCGCTCCCCCCACGAAAATGGAAAAAAATATTATTATTTTTTGCGCCGCGGGGCCCTTTTATGGCCCCACATCAAATCTTGGGGGTCAGAGGGGTCTACCCTGCCCCCTTTTGGTCATTTTCCCCTTTGTTTTTGCCACCTCTTGTGTCTCGATCCTACCGAGACACAAGATGGCGGCCGCTCTGGACTGTTTGGAATGTTGACAGACACCCGAGAGCCAATCAGCTTTCCGCTCGCGTACTCGCGTTACAAGCCGGGTGCTCTCCCCGGTGCGCATACCGGGGCGCACTTATAGATATATATTTTTTTTTTACCTAATTTACCCAAAATCCACTAGAGCACATATCTTCAGACATAGCAAAGGCACATCGAGCTACCAGTCCCTACAATTTTGCCAAGTTTGGTGGAAATCCATTCAGCCGTTCGGGCTAAAAGTGAGTCCAACCGCCCTATGGAAATTAACATCGGGAAAACATGTTTTGGGACCCCCAAATATCTCGGCCCCCGCTTGACGAATCCCCCCCAAACTCTCAGGGAAGGAGCAGAACGGAGCGGGCCATCTCCTTTGAGAAATTCGAGAAGATTCGTCCACCGGCGCCAAAGTTATTCCCAATAGAATGTTGCGGATTTCCTATGGAAAACAATCCTAACTATAACTACCTACTGGCGACCGCCAGTAGGTAATATATTATTTATATATATATATATATATATATATATATATATATAAATAATCTACTTTTACGTTGTGATGGCATGCGTGGTAAAGGCATATGGGGAGTAAATGTTTGCGGGATAATGGTATTTCGTTGTATTGGTTTTGCGTTATCAAAAATGCGGACTAATGGTATGCGGGATTTTATCCCGCAGGATAACGTCATATATTCGTTCTCCACTGGTATTCCTGTCACTGAGGAGGGATCACAAGCCAGAAAAATGCTCGGGAGACATTCATTGTAGACCTCTGGCCCTAATAAATCATCTTAGCTTGATTTTATTCCTGTGCAAGAGGGCTCACCATATCAAATAAATAGGCCACCCAGACGCACTTTTATGTACGTCCCTGAGGATTTATAGTAACTTCTAATTTCATTTTCAGGGCCCTCATGCATGGGTCAGGAGAATATCACAACACTGCAGGACAAGCAATGACATCAGATATCATTTAAAGTGCCACTAACCAGTTACACGCCGGGTGCTCTCCCCGGTGCGCATACCGGGGCGCACTTATAGATATATATATTTTTTTTACCTAATTTACCCAAAATCCACTAGAGCACATATCTTCAGACATAGCAAAGGCACATCGAGCTACCAGTCCCTACAATTTTGCCAAGTTTGGTGGAAATCCATTCAGCCGTTCGGGCTAAAAGTGAGTCCAACCGCCCTATGGAAATTAACATGGGGAAAACATGTTTTGGGACCCCCCAAATATCTCGACCCCGCTTGACGAATCCCCCCCAAACTCTCAGGGAAGGAGCAGAACGGAGCGGGCCATCTCCTTTGAGAAATTCGCGAAGATTCGTCCACCGGCGCCAAAGTTATTCCCAATAGAATGTTGCGGATTTCCTATGGAAAACAATCCTAACTATAACTACCTACTGGCGACCGCCAGTAGGTAATATATTATTTATATATATATATATATATATATATATATATATATATATATATATATATATATATATACATAAATAATCTACTTTTACGTTGTGATGGCATGCGTGGTAAAGGCATATGGGGAGTAAATGTTTGCGGGATAATGGTATTTCGTTGTATTGGTTTTGCGTTATCAAAAATGCGGACTAATGGTATGCGGGATTTTATCCCGCAGGATAACGTCATATATTCGTTCTCCACTGGTATTCCTGTCACTGAGGAGGGATCACAAGCCAGAAAAATGCTCGGGAGACATTGATTGTAGACCTCTGGCCCTAATAAATCATCTTAGCTTGATTTTATTCCTGTGCAAGAGGGCTCACCATATCAAATAAATAGGCCACCCAGACGCACTTTTATGTACGTCCCTGAGGATTTATAGTAACTTCTAATTTCATTTTCAGGGCCCTCATGCATGGGTCAGGAGAATATCACAACACTGCAGGACAAGCAATGACATCAGATATCATTTAAAGTGCCACTAACCAGACAAAATAATCACAGTATGTAAGTGTAGCACATCACTTGAAAAAGTCATTGTGAACGCATCTCAACTCAATTGTAATTTATTACAGTTGAACGACTATTTCATTTCTTTATGACAGACGATTAGATGCGCCAGAACTCACTTGTAGGAAATAAGTGACAGGCTTTTATACTGGGATCTCAGGCTCCAACGTGTGATATTGATATGGATCACTGGGGGCATTTCATTTACAGAGATATTATTAGACAATATTGTCTTACTTTTCAGCTTCTTTCTATTACAGATGTGACCCTTGCATTGTGTCATAGGCACCACAAGAAATGAAATCTGTGGGCCCGATTCACAATGGTGAACCTACACTGTTTTGTGAGTTTACAATTGTTTGCTATACTCAAAGGTAATTTACTAGAGGTATATGTATGACTATAGAGCCTCCACAAATGAAAAGATAGGACTGTCCCATATTTTTATGTGTGGAGACACCCCAGTCGTAAAGGTACTACTAGTAAAATACCTTTGTAAATAGCAAATATTCGTGGACTAACACAAAAGTGTAAATTTGCTGTGTGAATTGGGCCCTTAGTGTGGTATTTCAGTATTTGAAAATTAGAATGGTAATAAATTCCGTTCATATAGACTCTAAGTTCAGCCCTTGAATTTCCACTGGTAATTCTATGGCTAATTCGTGAATTCCCTTTTCAGATTTCAGACATTCCACCAAGGTTAGAATTTCCAGTGTTCCAAATTGTGTGCAAGATGGTCTTCATTTATTCACAATGACTCATTATTGTAATTTCAAAACTGTGGGGCACATGTACAAGCCCCTAGCGCCAATGGAGTGTCACTTTTTTTAAGCTCTGGTAGCGGTATGCCCTGCACCATATTTACAGAGTGGCATTCAGTCACTTTTTGTGGCTTAACTGCACTGTGAAAATATGTCACCCTTTCACGTATGTATCTACGTGAAAGGGGCATACAATGGTTGTTGCTCTGGGTGTTCCACTGCAACAACCATTGTTTTTTTACACTACCCCAGATTTACTGTGACAGCACCAAATACGAATGCCATGCAAGAGCAGGTGTTAGATGTGCATGTGGAGGAATGCTCTATTTTTCCATTGTTTTTGCTTTTTCCATATGTGCTGCATTTTGCAGCACACATTGAAGGAGTAAAAAGCCATTAATTATTGTTTATATCCCTTCCTGCACATAAACTACCATTGAATAATGACGATTTGTAACTTCTATGTGTGCTGCAGAATGCAGCACATATAAAAGTAACACATTGCCATTATGGATGGTATATGTTCAGGAAGGGACATCTTCTTGCAAAGAAACAATCATTCCCTTCAACACAGTCACCCTTGCACTATGGTGCAAGGGTGCCTGCATTAGCACTAGACAGCTAATTTTAGCATCAGCGCTAGGGGAAACACGGGTGCGCCATATTGTAGTAAATACTGCGTATCCCTGCATTTTTAAATGTTGCAGCACAGCACAGCCAAATTTGCTGCAGCTCAGCGCTTTGACATTTTGTTGTATATATGCCAGTTTTTTCAAATTTACCTTGAATGGTTTGACTGGTTCTCGTAAGTGGTCTTGGCCTATTTCGTTCCCTTGGCTGTAAGTATCTTGAGAAGCGATTGTCTACTTGCAGATGAGAATTTGTTCACCTCATCCTCACAGATCATACAACTGCACAAGTATTAGTTATCATAAGCCCCACACCTGCATATTTATTTCAATGACAAGTTATATTTAGTATTGATTAACAATTGTTGCTTTGATCATTTTTGAGGTATGTTAAGCTAAGGATTGGCATGTCAATAACATGTTGGGGGATGAGGTGCAATGATGTGAGATTTATGGATAAATAAAATTGCAATTCAAAAAGTACTCTCATCCGCGTCAAATCCACCTTCCACTGTGCACTTGTACTGCCTTCCTGAATAATAGTGCACTTGAGGATCACCCCTGTAGGTTTGATTGAGTGATCTGGCATGCCTTTTCATATCTGCCCTTGTGATGTAACACACTTTTATGCCACATTGCACTCAGCTTGGTAAAAAATGTAATCTACTAATTACAGCGCATCCTCCTTACGTTACTCTATGTGGCATCTTGCGAGGTAGAAAAAATTAAGCCTAGGTGGAGTCCGCTGTGCTACTCGGAGCTTTGCATCCACTTAAGTGTGTTAGATAAATGCAGTTTGTGGTGATTTTCAGCGCCAGGTGTTTGTCCGCACTGTGCAATCATCGTGAACGGCACCATGCACAGTGCAAGCGGGCGCTGCTTCCTTTTTGCCACTTGAGTACATTTTTTATTCGAGCAGCAGCTTTCTCAACATAAACAGACGGTTTCTCAATGCGAGCTGTCACGATCATATGCGCTTACTCACAACGAGAAATATGACCGCCCGCGGGGAGGTTAGATTTTCCATGCTTGCGCTCGCCAACTTGACATTGACGATCGCAACGAGAAAAGATCTCGCAGGGAGGTGAATTTTCCTAGCTCACCAACTTGATGTTGACGACTGCGAGCAAGGAAAAAAACTCCACTATGCAGAGCGGAGTTTTCTGGAACTCCGCGAGCTATGCCAAATGCAGAGTGCGGACAACTCTGCAAACTCTAAAAGCGGGACACAGCTCTCCACCCAGACTTTGAAAAAATAAGCACTGGGGCACCATTTGCTTTGCTTCTATTGTTAGCATGTAAATATAGCTACACAGTTGTGAAAATATTGACCGCACTAAAGGAAATGGAAATGCTATGTTTACAGGTAGGAAGAGTAGTTGGGTGTGCTTACGTGTAAGTGTGCATGTGTCTTTGAGGGTGTGTGTTTGTGAGACAGAGAAAGAGAGGGCATGGTGTAGTGGAGGTGAAGCAAGGAAATAAGAGTGAAAAGACAGTGATGAAGAGGAAGGCCATAACATGTAAGATACAGATTGTGGATTTTAGAATGATGTCACGAAAAAAGGCATCTAACTGAGGAACATGACATGAAGGGGACAGGAGGAGTGGTTCAGACTCTTGGAGGATGGCTACAACCTGAATTTCCTTTACTATTTATTTCTCTGTCTCGAGATTTCAGAATTAAATCATTATAAGGATGAAGGATTTCAGAGTGATGACAGGAAAAAAAGGGTGTAACTGAGGAATATGGCAAGAAGGGGGGCCAGGAGTGAATCAGACACTTGGAGGACCGCTACACCTTTCACACCCATTACTATTTAATTAACTGTGTAAGAATTTCAGAATTGATGCATTAAAAATGTTCACAACAAAATCATTGTTGCTTTTTTTGAGAAGTGGTTTATTATTTGGTAGTGATTGGTATCCTCCACAAGTAATACGTCTCAATCTTGTTATGTTCGGACAATGGTTATAGTAATTTAAACCTTAGCTCAATACCTGGTAGCTATGGCACATAGCAGACCAGCTTAACTTAATGAATATGTAGAAAGCATTTAGGAGTACCAGAACAGTTAAGACATTGAAAACACTACAAAAGGAAAACCTCATTTTAATTTATGAAAATAGGGTATGATGTAGTGAACAAAATGACACCAAAACAAGAACAATTCAGTAAAGGTAATTGGAGATACGATTTTTTTTAAAGATTTAGAAGAAATTAGCACAAAGAAGTGCAAAGTGCCAATTGCAGTCAACAATTATAGCAGGTTGAGACCCTTGTGTGATTAAAAGTTGACTGCATGGGTCAGATACTCCAAGTAGATTGCCCCCCCGCGGGCCTGGAAGTAGGGAAGTTCAACAAAGTGCTGTTGCCCACTCTTCTGAGGAAAGCTGTATGGGGTGAATCTCTCTAGAGTTCGCCCGCCTGTGGGTGTGGAATACCCTGGACACTCCTAGTTACTCTCTGCCAATGGTCCCAGGCCCAACCTACCATTTTTTCATGTAGTTTCTGTTTTCTTCACTGCAAAAGGCTCAAAATGGCATTGGTCAGGACATTTACAAGATGGCAAATGTCTTCGGGCACACTAGGCTCTGAGGGCTGAGTGTGTGGGGGAGGGTACTATGATAATCCAAGTGCCCACCCACATCTAACACTAAAGTCCAGTTTGAAGCAGGTATTGTACTAACAAAACCAAGAACTGATGTCTGCTAGGGCAAAAGCTGGGTCCTTTAGCAGTCAGGCAACACATAATAATTGTTATAGCATCTTGCTTGCTCCTTTTGAAGGTCAACCTTGTTTCTGGGATGTGTTCATATTTATGTGCTATGTCCTGATGCAATAACTGAAAACTCACAAAAAAGCACCCATATACTGATTGTGATGTATTCTGTGGGAAGCACTGTATTTTAGTGCACATATTTTAAGCCACACCCTTATTAAATAGGCCTCTCTTGAAAAAGATATCTAGCTACACTTCTTTCACCATGCCTTTTTTTGAGAGCCTCTACCTTTTTTCATCACAAGAGAATCACTGTTTATCACTATATCTCTACATTCAGACATCCCTCTCCAATCAGAAATAATCTAATTTCTCCACCTGCCCTGTAGGCTCATTCTCTCTTAAAAGTAGATCACTCACTCCTTCACTCAACTCCACAGTGTAGCCCTACCTTTGCAGGTTTGTTTTCCGTTAGTCCTCCCTTACGTGCTACAGACTGTGTTTTCTCTAAAACAAGCTCCATTATCAACTGTTGGTGGGATCAGTTTATGCAATATTCTGCACATTGCTGCTCTCATGTGTAAATGGAGGTAGAATCTTCCTTTTAGATACAAAGTCTACAAAATAGCAGGATTTTTTTGTTCAAGACCTTTTGTAAAAGAAACTAAACACTGTGAATATACACTGCCCATCACTATGTCTTCACAGCAAGATATCCCTCTCTATCCAGCAACTATTCGATTGCCCATCCACTTCTTTGACTCAATCTCTCACTCTCTCTGAATAAGAGGAGCACTCACTCCTTCACTCCTCTCCACAGTGGCCCCTTCCCTCTGCAGGATTTTTTGATTTTGCTTTATGGCTCCATTTTATGCTGCAGATTGGTCTTTAAATCGAGTTCTGGCTTCAGTAGTTGGTAGGATCGGTGCATGTACGTATTCCGTGTATTGCTTTATTGTGTCCACAGATGTAGAATTTCCCTTTTACGGACAAAGTCTGCAAGATAGAAAATATTTTTGGGTGGTAAGTCAAGTATTAGTTGGTGTAGATGGTAGTCCATCACTTCTTATAATGTCACTACTTTTGTTTGGTCCAGTAGAGTTTCCAATAATTTTAATCTGAGCTCAAACCCTGGTAGTAATGCAACAGAGTAGACAGGCCTAACTTAGGAAAATGTGTTTAGAACGTAGAAGCACCAAAACAGGTAAAAGTCAGAAAAAACATCACAATAACAAGCTGTAAGAAATTGGGTTGCTGGTTGAGAGAGGTAACACCCTACTCAAGCAGAAACCACAATCCTTGACAGGGTGAAGACACAAGAAAGCCCCATATTAACCTGTGCTCAACCTCCTGGTAGATTGACATAGCGCAGCCAGGCTCAACTTAGAGGCAATGTGTATTTGAACAACACTTCAAACAGCAAGAAAATTAAACCACACCACAAAGGGATCCCACACCAGATTTTAAAAACTTAGTTAATCTTTAATAAATAAAACAAGAGCAAAATGACAAATCTCTAATCAGTAGAACGTGAGATATGCAGTTTTAAAGATTGAGTGGAAATGAAGCCAGAAAGCACAATGTGCCAACTGTGGGTATCTGGTCACGCTAGACCTGGACCAAGTCACAAGTTCAGACTGACTGTGCTGTAGTGTGGGCCGGCTGCAGGGACCCAGTTAGGCCTGGTGAACAAGAGTCCCTCAAATCCTGGTTGCAGAGCCTTGCGAGACCCTGAGCCGAGGATGTGACATGCATCCAAGACCATTTTTGGACCTGACAACTTTTTGCATTCCTCCTGAATTTTTTCTGACCTCTTTCTGTTGGCTTTAGGACTCTGAGTACTTTACCACTGCTATTCAGTGCTAAAGTGCTTGTGTTATCTCCTTTAAACATGGTATGATTGGTCTAAACCTATTTGACATATTGAAATTATTTGTAAGTCCCTTATAAAGTGGTATCCCTTATACTATAAATTAAATGCTACTAGTGGGCCTGCAGCGCTGCTTGTGCCACCCAAAGAAGTAGTCTTTCATACCTGTCTCAGGCCTCTGACACTGCAGGGCCTTCATGTGCAGTTTACTGCCACAGTGCCACAGTGACTTAGCATTGAAAGTTATTTGCCAATTCTGAAACGACCCAGAAGTCTGAAGGATTATACTGGTATGGCTGGGAAACACTGGTGGTGTTATCCCTGTACGGGTGCCCATTTTTGCCAGTTTCAGCACAGTCCCTGTGGACATGCCGCTCTAGCCGCTCTAGCGTGGACCTCTTCCCCCTAAAAGGTGGACCCACGACAGCTGGCATGAGTACTGAGTGGGACATTTTCAGGCAGTCATTTCCCTGTAGCCGAGTCGCATGTGGTTCAGAAACTCCCCTTAACGCGGCCCCTCCTCTCGTATGGAACTGCCTGTCAGCCACCAAAGGTGCCTACACGGCAGCCCTGGCCCAAAGAGCCCCAGTGTGATTTCAGAGACAGCCGTGTCTTCACTGCATAGAGAAGACATGGTCCTGGTGAGTCGTTGGTGCCTGTTTGGAGCATGGCACCGACGCTGGATCCATTGACCTGAGCGGAATTACCAGGTTCCCGCCCCATTGGTTTTGGCAGCTGCACCTCATGTCCGTGGGCAACTGTCTCTCATTCTTTGGAACGCAAGGAACCCAGTGAGGTCTCACCGCCGAATTGAGCTGGGGGTGTGAACCCGTGTTTGCCTCTACCTTTAGGGCACTGTCTACAATGTTGGTGGCCGCAAGGGGGGAGTCCTGGACAGACGCCCGCCTAGGAACTTACTCAACCAAAATCACTGTAATAAGTGCTGTAGGGGTGCAGATGCTCCTGTGCCCTATGTTTTAGGGTTATTAACAGTACCACACATAAAATGAGTGTAAATGCACTGTGGCTTGTGTGTTTGGGACGAAAGTGGGTGATTCCTGTCTCTAACCTGACTGCTCCATTTTATGCCCTGATGTAATGATATCTGTTGGTTTTGCCTTGCCTTGTCAGGATAACGAGTATTATTTCAGGATTCACATTTGTGTGTGCAGTGATGGTATTTTCATGACGTGTGTAACATATAACTCTTTATATTAATGCACTAACTGTGTTGTTATGACAGTTCCCTAGCTAGTAAAGTGATTATTGGTTTATGTTGTTTCGGTCAATTTTTATATGCAATACAGAAACCTATTTCTATAAAATATTATATGAGGTGTCTTTTGTGGTGTATTTATTGTGTTACAGGTATGTGTGTGTGTTGTGCAAACACTTTACACATTGCCTTGGGGATAAGCCGGGCTTCTCTGCCAAGCTACCAATGGGGTGAGCAGTAATTATCTTGGGTGTGTAACTCCCTTACCCTGACTAGAGTAGTGGGTTCTGCCTGCCTTACCTGCATAACTTATCCAGCCATAAACCTCACTTCCAACAGCAATGCTGCAGTTCTGAGGAGCTACAAAGCTGCTATGCAAGGTCCTACGTCATCAATGAACCCGCTGATGAGGAACTTGCGGTGCAAAGACCGACATCTAGGATGCCTCGTGATGCCGAGGCAATGCCTTGATTCCCAGGAGCTGTGAGGCTGCATCATCGTCATTGTCAAGGTTGCCATCGATGACAGGTTTGCCATGCAAGGGCCTGCATTGGGGAAGTGTCATGCATCAGCTCTTTTCAATGCAGGTTGAGAGGTTGATGCAGATTCATTGCTCTGGCAGAATTCTTGTAGCAGAGGCAATCTTTTGATTCCGCTGTATCCACAGATGGGCTGGCAGAGCACCTTCAGACCCACTTCCAAGGTTCCAGGACTGGGGTGGCACCACTTTGTTGGGTAGGACTCCCACATTGCAGAATACAGGTGCCAAGGTTGGTGGATCCTTCTGCCCCAGAGGCTCTAGTAAGGAGGGCAGCCAACTAGCTATTGGAGTCACTCTGGGATTCTGGGTTCAGCAGATGCAGGTCCAGTCCTTTTCACCCAGGCAAAAGGGCAGCAGGTGGCAGGTCAGCACAGCAGGACAGCAGTCCTTCAGAGCAGCAGTCCAGCAGACTGGCAGTACTTTCATCAGCACAGAAGTCCATCTTCTTAGCAGAGTCCACAGGTCCAGAGGTGTACTGAAGGCTTGGTATCTGAGTTCCAATATTGATACAGGCCTTCCTTTGAAGTGGGAGAAGGTTATAGAGTATTCCCATTGAAGTCCACAAACTTCTTGCTTTCCTTGCCCTGGCTCCAGACTAACTAAAGGGAGCAGACCCCAGCGTATTTAAATGTAAGTGTTGTGTTTCGCTTCACCTTAGTCATTTGTGCTGCCTGTTTAGCCCCCTGTCAGCCCAAATCCAGTCTACCTTCTTCTTCCCTGTTATATTGACCCTCTCACCTCCCCATACTCCTGCTCCTGATGGACGGGGCTCCATGGTCCTAGACTGCCAATGTTCTTTTAATTTTGCCTCCATCCTACAGCCGTTTCCTTTTTAATTTTGGCCTCTTTCATACAGCCACTGGAAACCCTGCCTACTCAGATGCCCTTGAGGACTGGCTACCATCAAGTGTGCAGTCTTGTATAAAACATGTGCCAACTGCTTGGCTTTCAGACTACCCAAGAATAGATTCTGGTTGTCCAGAGGTCTTGTTTGTTTTTCCAAGACTTGACACCACTTATCTAATCTTGCGGACCGGACTCTGTTGTGCCATCTACTTTCTGTTCTGACATCCTAAGTTAATGTTTTCTGCTTAAGACAATCACCTGCAAGGAAAACAAAAGAGACGGTCATTACTTGCAAGGCAAGGCAAATTTTGGTACGCTTGTGCAAGCAGGGAAAAATAGTTCAGCAACTGAAAAGAGGGCTTTTTGACAATTATATTTTCACATATTTTTATCTATTTAGGCTAGAGCAGTAACCAAAGACATTCACAATGAAAAGACTACAACAATTATGCCAGAAGAGAAGAAGAGTACCCTAAAGGCAAGGCGCCACTCTGAACTTTAAGAACTGACAAACCACTGTGAAGAGCCCAGAAAAGAGGTAACTGAGAACACATAGTTGTATGGTAATGTTTAACTAACATTGAGGCTAATTCATTCCTTGTGTCTTTCTGGAATAACAAAACCCTAGACCCTCATTTTGGAGGGAGATACATAATTATCAGTCATGTTACTTACTGACACACCGTTATAGAAGACATCATTAGGAACCCCAAAACTCCATCCCTCATAGAGACACGGTACACAACTGGGAAGTGGGGAATGGGTGATATTTGGGGGCACAGGGTAACAGTTAGTGAGTATAACCTTTCCTCTACTTCCTTTTAACAGAAGGGATTCTCAGCTCCACTAACAGTATGAGCTTGGTGATCGGTGACCCAGGAAGCCAGACAACACCCACCCAATTTGTAGAAGAAGGTGGACAACTCTATTCTTTTTCTCTTTCCCAACCCCCTTTCCCTTGGGGCTGCTCCATGGACACAGTTATCGGTGCAGCTTGCATGGTGCCAGCCTTCAGGGGGATTTGTGGTATCGGCTTTGCTCCTGCAGTCTCCTGAAATAATTCAGGCAAGTGTTTTCCTCCTCCTGGCAGTAAGTAGGGTTGTGTTCAGCTCTGCCCTCCCATTCTACTAGTGATGGCGCATCCAAGCACACCTAAGCTTTTTGGTGTGTGGTTGGCTGTCTAGACAGAATACACAAAACCCATCTGCCAGCTACACCTAGTCATGTGACCCAGAGACAGGCTGCAGGCACTAAATGGTTAAGGCAGGAAAATGCCATAAAAGTGCCATTTTCAAAATTCTAATGTAAAAACTAAATACACCGTAAAAGAATATTTTTCATTGCAATTCCAAAGCCATCAAACATGAACTGTGTACGTATTTCCATTTGGTAGTTACAATTGCAATAGTGAAATATGAATTTAAGAGTTTGTCACTATAAGGACATGTAAAACTATTCAGGGCTACTCTAGGGGTGACATATGAATTAAAAATGAAAGTTTGGCCTGGCAAAAGGTGTATTTTGCCAAGTTGAAGTGGCAGTTCAAAAGAGGGATGTTTAAGAGGCTACTTAAGTGAGTGGCACAATCAGTACTGCAGGGCCCCTATTAGCATTTAATTTACAGGCCATGGGCACATGTAGTACCACTTTACAAGCGACTTACAAGTAAATTAAATGTGCTGAATGGGTGTAAGCAAATTCTACCATGTTTTAGGGAGTGAGCACAAGCACTTTAGCACTGGTTAGCAGTGGTAAGGTGCACAAAGTCCTTAAGCCTGGAAAAATGAGATCAGAAAAAATAAGAAGGTGAAGGCAAAAGATTTGGGGGGACCACCCTAAGGCTGACAGGTCTAACAAAATCCCAATCCAATTTATAATACTAGATAATATCTTAATGAAAAAATGATTAAAAATTCAATAAAGAGAACAGGAGATAACAATATTTAAATTTGTTGATAAAAAGTCTGTCTTCCTAGTCCAGGACATGGGTAAGGTTTAATGCTGACCATGGTGGAACGTGGTTCTAATGCAGGGACCAGGCTTGTCGCACTTGGAAGTTTTACTTTCATAGTTTCTGAAATGGAAGTCAAAAATCCTCAGCAGTGCATGGCAGTAGGCTGTGGCCAAGATGGGTTCAAAGAAGTCACATAGCCATCGGATGAAGTCCTATTGAAGCTGTTGACTTTTAGACGGAAAACTTTGAGCAGAAAAAATTTATAATTTGTGCCCAAGGTAGGCCCACCTAGCTGGCCGGGTACTTTTGGTGCCTTCACCTGGTGAAGATTCCTGCCTTCAGAAATAGTCACTTTTTTGCAGCTCAGATTCCTTCAGCAGAGCAGGTCTGCAAGCTGTAGTTGAACAGGGCCCTACAAGACCTAATGCTTTCACTGCAACATCCCATTGAAATGTATGTGCTGCTGTGGAAAAAGCTCAGAGAGGGAGCAACCTGAATCTTTGGTCCAGCAGCAATGCACCTTCATCGCATTGACTGGCAGGTTGGTCACAGTCTTCTGTTGATTCTCCATGCAAACATCCTAAGTTCCAGATTTTTGGTGTTAAGCACGAGAAGTATTCTCTGACACTACATCTAAGACCCCAGAACTTGGGGACACCAATGAGATGGCAGGAATGACTCCAGGAGAAGCTACCAGCAGGGTCCGGGGCAAGTCCAGTTAGTACCGATGAGTTGGGCTCTTCAATAAAGTGGGCTTCTTCTTGTTTTTGTGTCCCTGTGGCGTAATGTAAGGTCAGCCAACTGACCCTTGGAGTTGACTTCTTAGTCCTGGGCACAAGTGGGAACAGGTTCAGCCCTTGGGGGTTGCCACACATGTTAAAGCATCCGCTGCTGTCATCTACAGGTCTACAGGAGTTCTGAAGAAGGCACTGGGAGGCACATTTATGCCCAGTACCAGCATGTTGAGGGGGGACTCCGGAACACTCCCTATCCAATGGGTCAAAGTTCCCAGGGATGTCTCAGACACGTTTGCAGCACTTCCTGTGTTTTTAACTATAAACTATCCCACAGTGCCTGACAAGGGTAAGCTGAGCATGAGAATGGGCATTTTAGTCTAATGTAGGAGGAAATTCCTAGTTAATAAAAGAACCAGATCCTCAAAATGTAGGGGTAATACACCTAGGGTCAGTGGATGAGTGACAGTGTAGCAATCCAGGAGCATTAAATGAGAACAAATAGTGAGGAATACTGGTTATTATGTGTGGATGCAATGACACTGCATGAGATATAGTAACATTGGTGTTAAATGTGTGAATGCCCATAGAAAGGGAACATGCTTATGTTGCTACATTATGATACATGTAAAAGTATATATGGAATGCCTCTTTAAAGTGGAAGGATAATATAAAATATGAATATATTTATTGTGTGTTTTACCTTGTGCGATGCACATCCTTATACCCATGTATACCACTATGTAAAACACTTTGTTCTGTCTTCTTTCTTACAATTTTTAATGTTCACAGTATTTTTTTTTATGTTTACCTCCTGAAGAAGATGAGGTACACTAGCAAATACCACTGACATGCAGGTCAACAGCTGATTAATCTTTCATTTTTAATTTACTTTCAATTGTAATTCGCTGAATTCTTAGTTCATATGAGGTTCATAATATTATTTTACTATGGCTTGAACTCATAGGACATTTATCAACTGTTTAAAATTTAAATGTAATGTGCACCAGATGGATACATTTCTGTGATTCCATGTAATTGCACCCAGAGAGATCTACAGTACCAGCAGCCTGTGACCGATTTGAAACAATGACTGTTCCCATGCTTTCAGAAACAACTTGAATACTGATACATCCCTGCCCATTTAGGGCCCTAGAATAGTGGCATAGCTCTTGCCCTGAGGAAAACATTGAGAAACCATGCACCAACTGCCCAGAGTTCAAGAATAGTGACATACTATGTTTCCAAAGTGTGAGAGCCCTGAAGCAGTGACATGATCACATGATCAGCATATAGTTATACCTCCTTCCCAGAGATTTTGGATACTAGCGCACTGCCTGCTCCCAGGTGGATTGAATTAGAATATTGACACACCTCTTACCCAGAGACTTAAATCTAGAATATTGACACAGACAGGGAAACCTAAAATAGTGACTTGCAACAGTGCATAACCCCCTGTCCAGAGAAAGTTATGTTATGTTATGTTATGTTATTTGTGATTTTTATAGCGCACGGCTACTCAGTGAGTGTCCCGGCGCTTTATTGACATCCTAAAAGCAAACATAACACATAAAGAATAAAGAGGGAAGCACAAAAAGAATTTTAATTGTTTTGTAAAATCAAAGAGGCAAACAGCCAGGTTTTGAGGGCCTTTCTAAAAGATAGCAAATTAGAGTTGCTTCGTAGCAAAAAAGGCAGAGAGTTCCAAAGCTGAGGAGCCCGAAGCATAAAGGAACGACCTCCCAGTCGAGCCTTCCTCACACGGGGTACAACGGCAAGAAGCTGTGATCCAGATCTCAAAGATCGCGACGGGCAATATTGCTTGAGCCTCTTCTGCAGGTATTTAGCCCCAGTTGAGTGAAAGGCCTTATGGGCAAGGGTCAGAGTTTTAAAAACTATCCGCTGTCGGATAGGCAGCCAATGGAGTGCCTGTAGCAGGCCAGAAGCATGCGCTCGCCTATGCAAGCCAAAAATGGCGCGAGCCGCCGCATTTTGGACCACCTGCATCCGCTGCAGGAGGTATTCGGGCAGGCCAAGATATAAGATGTTAGCATAGTCCAATCTTGAACCAATCAAGGCCTGGACCGCAATCCTCCTGTGATCTTCTGAGAGCAGCGGAAAGAACTTCCGCAACATGCGGAGAAGTCCAAAACACGAGCCTGTAAGAGTGAGGATCTGAGATCTGAGGGTCAGACCGTTGTCAATTTTGACCCCCAGATTCTTTGCTACCTGCGACGACTGGCTCGGAGGAGACATGTCTGTCGGCCACCACATCTGCCAGTCCGGGTCGGATTGGCAACCGAAGAAGAGTACCTCCGATTTATCTGAGTTGCACTTGAGGCTGTTTAGTTGGAGCCATTTGAAAACAGCCCCAAGGCACTCACAGATACTCTCTCCGTCAAAATCCTCCCCTTTCCGGCAGGTGAAGAGCAGCTGGGTGTCATCCGCGTAGGATACGATCTGGGCTCCATAGGACTCCGCCAGGGCCGCCAATGGGGTCATGAAGATGTTAAACAGAGTCGGGCTCAATACCGAGCCCTGCGGGACTCCGACTCCCAATGGCGGCATCTCGGCGGAAGCCGAGGAAACCCAGACCGACTGTCGGCGACCAGCTAGAAAAGATGTAAACCATCTCAACACCGTCCCCCTCAGACCGATCTCATGAAGTCTTAAGAGGAGACCCCCATGGGGGACGGTGTCGAAGGCCGCCGACAGATCGAGCATGATCAACATCGCTCTACCACCCAGATCTAGCATCTCCTTGATGGCCTCAGAGACCTCCAACAGCGCCGTCTCCGTACTCAGATTAGGGCGAAAGCCCGACTGAGTAGGGTGAAGCAGGTCGTTGGTTTCCAGAAAATTGGAAAGCACGCTGTGAACATGCTTCTCCAGGGTCTTGGCTAAGGCCGGAAGAAGAGAAATCGGCCTATAATTGGCCAAGACCTCAGGAGCCAGACCGGGCTTTTTAATCAAAGGAATGACCATAGCCCGCTTCCACGCCACAGGAACCTCACCTAGTCCTACAATATTGACACATTCCCTTGGGCGAGAAGATTTGCAATGAAATAATTATTGCTAGAATCTCTACTTTGATGTTTGCCAGGATCTTGTAATTAAAAAATCCTTAAATAATACATACAGGCATATTAATATTTATGCATACAGATACATAGAGGGCAATCCCCATATAAGGCACTCCAGGAGTTTTCTGCATAAGCTCTCCAAGTACTTCTTATTTCAACCACTGACAGTTCCCAACTACTCTATTAACTGGATAATTGGGTAAAGTATGCTGACACTGCATAGAAAGACAGAACTCCCTTTCGTCACGACGCAGCATCCACTTTCACAGTATCTTTTTGGATACTGTGAAAGTGTACGCTGGGTCGGGACGAAAGGGAGTTCTGTACTTGACTCGATTGTCCAGTTACTAAAACTAGTTGGGAACTGTAAGTGGTTGAAATACGTAGTACTTGGAGAGTTTATGCAGAAAACTCCCTGAGTGCCTCATGTGGGGAATGTACCCCCTTTTTTGCCTCATTTGAGAAAAAGAGAAAAACACGAAAATAATGGAAGCGTTTAACGATTGGTCATAGAGAACTGAAAAATCACCATGAGGAACTCATGTAAGAGGACAAAACACGTTGGCTGTGTTCATGCTACTATTTCTGTGTATAAGAAAATAAGGAATAAAAAAATGACATTTCAGATAATAATATTACTTTTGTGATGGCCTTTATCTGTTAATATGGTGCTACAACCTCCTTGTGTTGCCCTTTTTTTATGAAAGTATTACACACTGTATAAACAAAATTGAGTCTATCAGTGTGTGCTCCTCCTGTGTCTGTTTACAATTGACTATACTTTGGGCCTTGTGAAAGATTGGCTCTAGGAGAGAGCACGTTGTTACGTTAGTGAACAACATTGAGTGCGGTGTAATTTTGCCACAATCCTTCAATTACTATTTTAGATACATAGAGGACCTTGGGTCAGCTTTGTTCTGCTATTTTTCTGTCTGAGTGTCATTTACACTCTGTTTCCATTATTGACAGCGAGCGGCATAAGGTAAGAGTTCAGTCCATATCAGTCATTGGCTCTCTTGATAACATTGTCTGATCAATCAGTACCTTATTCTTTAATTTTTCTCCTTTCGTTGGACCCCTATAATTTCTTTGCTTCTTCTTCTTTTAACTTGTTTCTTAAGAGAATACTACAGCTCTCTAGGCAGTGATAACTGGGTGCTCACTTGCAGCTCATGTTATCTGCAGAATGCTGCATCCCACGTGGCCAGTTCCTCCAAAACTGTAGCCCATAATGGACATTATGGATTGCTATTGTTTATTGTGTATCATTGGTTTACAATTCCAAGATGATCAACACATTAGTTGTTAATGGGGCAGCCATACTTAAACAAGAAGGACAGCCAACGCAAGACGGACAACTGCTGCTATGTTTAGTTTTGTTACTGGAAGCATATGGCCATCTTGTTTAGATGGCAGCCAGTTTTCTTTTTTCTACATATATTACAATTTATCTTGCATGTGTTATTGAGTTGTATGTGGCTTTGTATGTGTGTTAACGAGGTGCAGTGCATGTATGTTGATGCATGAGTGCAAAAACCCATCAATGACACAAAAGGCGCTTTCACTCATAAGCCAGACTTAATTGCATTGTCCATGTTTGTTTCAGTATGGGTCGCACTTATTTTTAATGTCAATGCCTACTTTATGTCCCAGTCCCACACCGGGGGCACAACAGAACAAAACAGTGAAAACAGAATGTAGCACAACAACCTCAGAAAGCAGAACAAGATCACAATAGAATAAAGGAGCACAAATGCAAAACAAAAGTCACAGCATATTTCCACAGCAAGACTCAGCACAACGAATATGCACAAATATTGTTGTCAGACATTACCACCCCGAGAAATCTGCTTTCCTAATGCAGTGGTGGAATGTATTTGCTCTAAGCACTGCCTTTCTTGCCACTAAGGACACTAATAGCGCCAGTTAAAAATATTATGTGATCTGCACAACACGCCCACTCCCCACCCAGGCAAAAAATGCATTTTCAGTTTCTCTTTTTAGTGAAAGAGTATGCAGTGAACGTCCATCTTCACTGTCATTTAAAATACACATTAGGGTTGTGAAATAAATCACTCCGCCTCTACTTTAGCAATTTTAAATACATTTCATTGAATACTCTCATTTTGTTTTTAATTAACTAAAATATGTTCTATTTTTTTAATCTTATATCATGTAGGTTTTCTAATCTGTGTATCGCCTTTACGTGCCCCCCTCCCCCTTAGCATCTTTTTGTGACCCTTGTACACTACGGAATGCTTTTTTCGGAAAAACTCATTATTTTTTAATGCGGGGCTATTTATTAATGTATTGTGTATATAACACAATATGCATTTCTTTGAATTGATGAATACATTTACATCCACTTGAGAATAAGAATTCCCTTAAGGGCCAATCTGATATTTCTCTGGCAGTGCTAACAAAAGCTTCTGCTGCGTTATTATTTTTGCTATTTTGGGGGGGAGAAGGGATAGAAGAATGAGAGGGAGAGGGCGTGAGTGCAACAGAGAGGGAGGGAGAGAGGGCAAGAGAAGAAGGAGAGCGGGAGGGGTAGGGAGGAAAGCCGGGTGCAGACAGGTTTGGTAGAGTATAAAGAGAGTGAGGCAGAGAGAGAGATGGGGGTAAAGGGACAAGGTTAGGGAGTGACAGGAAGGAAAAGAGAGGACAAGAGGAAATGAGAAAGGGGTGGACTGAGGAAGCGTTAAAGATGAATGAGAATAGATGGTGTTGAAGGAGAAGTGGGAGAGATGGACGAGAAAGTGAGCCCGAGTAGAAGAGAGGGATCAAGAAAACGAGTAATAAGAGACAGGGAAAGGACGGTAAACCAAGCAGAGAGAAAAAGAACAAGTATGTGCAGCTTTTGAGCCACCACAACTTTGCAATTGTGGGAATTGTTAATTGAAATGCACTTTATTTTTATAGATAAACACGCAATGTTAAATTTCGGGGTTATCTGCTTACCGAGCGCAGTGATATGTAAGTCTAGATTGTTCTGGCTTTTCTGTCAGCTGGAGAAGAAGCGCCATACTGCTGCCTTGGTTATTAAGGCCATACATTTTTATTAGGAACTGTGTTGAGCACTAAAATGAACAGGACTCATCCGATCGGCGTCCCTCCACCAAACGAGAAAAAACATTAAGAACAGGAAACAAAACAAAAATAAAAGCTCTAGCAGAACAAAAGAGCCCTCAGTTGAGGAGGTGCAGAGGAGAAGAGGAGGGAGGGGGCAAAGGGAAAGCTCTGCTCACGCGCACAGCCATTGTGTGGAGGAAGAATCTGTGCAAATCATTCGTGGTTTTCAGCTGACGCTGCGGTCACAAAAGCCATTGATACCGAATGAAAGAGACTAACAGCTATGCATGGGATCCCGGGCAGCATCCTTTTGTACAAAACGTGCACGAGGGATGCACGGCCTGGAGCTTATTTACAAAAACAGGAAACACACGTCGTGTTCCCTGCAGCCCCAGCCACTGCTACACGAGAGTTACAATTAGCATACAGAATGCTCCGACTGCAACATGATATGAAAGTTTTATTGGATCAGCAGTTTTATGACTGCACCGGATTAGCATAATGCTGGATTCACTGGTCTAGCATTTATTTCCGTTTTTGAATATGAAAGTGACTGATAATCAATTCCTTTTTGGCTTCCAGATTGATAGAGTAAGCAATCTGGAGAGGTAAGAAGAGAATTTTCAAATGTACATATATAATCTATATTTGAAAACTGCAGTATGTTTTAAAATATAAAAACAATAGAAATTGTAGAGCAGAGGCAGTTGTTCATGAGCAGTCAATGCAGTAGACAATTTGCATGCAAACTCCTGGTTTATTTTCAAAAGGTTTACATGTTTGCCTTCTGCCCCAAAGAGCCGTGCAAGGTTTCAAATTATCTGGAATATGCAAAACAAAAGAGTCCCTGTTATTAGAGGATGCAAATATGAAATTGACTCTGGCAATCTAATTTTCCTACTGCAGACCCAATCTAGTGCTATTTGATGTGATTTGCACATACAAACACAAAATACAAACTATCAATCTTACTACAATATTCAATGTCAAATTTGAGTCCATAAGGCCACATAGCAATACAAGAAAGTGAAGCCAGGCGGTTTGAGGAAACAGAAACATGTATGACCAGGGCTACAGCTGCTTATGATGGCCATAACATCAATGTTTAGTGGCACTACAGAGCAGACACCACACATTTAAAGTAACAAAAAAGGCAATTCCTTTCTGTGTTATTATACTTTCATATATGACCGACCGGCCTACACGTTAATGTGACCTTATGCCATATAATAGTGACACTAATGATTGTATCTGTACACCAGTGAGCTTATTTAAAACTTCTCAATTATTTATTGGTTCATTACATTTTGATTAAAAACATATTTTGTATATACATAACACAAGTTCATGTACCATTTCAAGACAGTTGTATGTTCAAATACATGATGTTACACTGAATATAATCAAATCCTATACACAACAGATTATCAAGTAAACATCTCATACATGACAGTTAATTTTTCATATTACACACAAGATACATCATATCATAAATAAAATAATAATAAAAATCCTTAGTCAACGCGTTTCGGTGCTTTGTTCTGTTATCACACCTTCTTCAGGACAGATCTTTAAAGTTAAAAACAGTGTATCTTCAATTTAGATTACTTTGCCTTGAACCGTATTATATGAGGTTCTGGACCAAGCTGGGAACATTTATTACTAGGTCCACTTCATCGTCACTCTTTCTTCATGAGTAGACAGAATTTTTAAACCGGGAGAATTGATGTTCCTCGTGTCTGAAATACTGACTGACTGCGACTTTCAATCTGCGCAAATTCACTTATTCACCTTACATTACGCCACAGGGACACAAAAACAAGAAGAAGCCCACGTTATTGAAGAGCCCAACTCATCGGTTCTAACTGGACTTGCCCCGGACCCTGCTGGTAGCTTTTCCTGGAGTCAGTCCTGCCATCTCATTGGTGTCCCCAAGGTTCTGGGGCCTTAGATTTAGTGTCAGAGAATACTTCTTGTGCTTAACCCCAAAAATCTGGAACTTAGGATGTTTGCATGGAGAACCAGCAGAAGACTGGGACCAACCTGCCAGTCAATCCGATGAAGGTGCACAAACATAAACACCAGAAAACACACAAGCAGGCATCCACTGCATCCACTCACATGACATTCACCCCCTCACCACTTCCCACCAACCTAACTTGAGACACCATACCCACAGACTGATCCACAACACCTAGCATTACCACAGACACCTCATCCGCACCCACAATTTCATCCACAACACATAGCATTACAACTGACACCACACCTACACCCACAGACCCATCCACAACACCCAACATACCCAGTGCATGCACATCACAAACTCCCAAAAGATGCAAATGCACTCACCCACACACCAGACACCTACAAAACATGAACAGGAAATATCAGACACACAGACACATGCACCAACAACACACTGACCCACACCTGACACTTCCAGGTCCTCTTCCTCCCAAACCCCTACTCCCTCCCACAGTTCCTGCCCATTTTCCATGTGAAAGTGCCTCATTTGCCCTTGCCCTTATCCTTATCAAACCCAACCCTCCAAAGCCAAAAGGACTTCATCCACACCCAACACATCCCTTCCACATTCCAATCCATCCCTGTAAACCTGATCCCCCACCACTATACCAAACTGAACCACTATGAAAACTAAAACAATTCACAAAACCAAATCCACCCCTCCCAACTAAGAACTGCTAGGTGCCTGCCATGCCAATGGACGCCCCTTTGTGAGGAGGTTGCCTGGCAGTGTCATGAAGGGCATGTTTAGTGGCACAGTAGAATGTTGGACCACTCTGTATAAAAATTGACTGGCCATTATCCTTTGTTTAGTACATGTTCATGTGTTTGGAAAACTGAGCATTTGTTTTGTTTAGAACACATTTGCCCTGCCATTACTTTTCTACCTATTTGATGTTATTGGATACATTGTGATGTGTGACTACAGTTGTGTTTGTTTCACCCTGAATACTGATCTATTTGTATAAACACCCCAGGATAAAACAGAAGTCCAACAACGCTGCTAAATATTTCCATTTTTGGGGGAAAAAAGGATAGCACCTGTAACTCCATTGGTAACATCACAGTCAACATAAGTTAATTTGCACAGATTGAAAGTCGCAGTCAGTCAGTATTTCAGAGACGAGGAACATCAATTCTCCCGGTTTAAAAATTCTGTCTACTCATGAAGAAAGAGTGACAATGAAGTGGACCTAGTAATAAATGTTCCCAGCTTGGTCCAGAACCTCATATAATACGGTTCAAGGCAAAGTAATCTAAATTGAAGATACACTGTTTTTAACTTTAAAGATCTGTCCTGAAGAAGGTGTGATAACAGAACAAAGCACCGAAACGCGTCGACTAAGGATTTTTATTATTATTTTATTTATGATATGATGTATCTTGTGTGTAATATGAAAAATTAACTGTCATGTATGAGATGTTTTTCCTTAATAATCTGTTGTGTATAGGATTTGATTATATTCAGTGTAACATCATGTATTTGAACATACAACTGTCTTGAAATGGTACATGAACTTGTGTTATGTATATACAAAATATGTTTTTAATCAAAATTCAATGAACTAATAAATAATTGAGAAGTTTTAAATAAGCTCACTGGTGTACTGATACAATCATTAGTGTCACTATTATATGGTATACGGTCACATTAACGTGTAGACCGGTCGGTCACATATGAAAGAATAATAACACAGAAAGGAATTGCCTTTTTTGTTACTGTATATACCCAGTCCTTTCTGGTTCCTTGGGAAGCTCTCGTTTTTTGAAGCACCACACATTTAAAGTCAGGTAGTGATATTCGCTGGCCTGTTTCCTGATTGAAGGCCAGAGACTGTGACAAAGGGCCTGATTTAGAGATTGGCAGACGGGTTACTTTGTCACAAATATTATGGATATCCTGTCCAACTTATTAGAAGGGCATATCCTATTACAATAAGACAGACAGGATATTTGTTCTTTTGTGATGGAGTAACCCCCCCCAAAAAACTCTAAATCAGGCACTTAAGCTTGAAGAAGGGTTCCTCACACGCTTTGAGTGGCTCCATTGTCCTCTTGCAGCAAAAGGTGGTGCACCTGCACTAGGGGACCACAGCCGTTTTATGTGTTTAGTCTGGTTCTGCGTGGGTCATGGGTGAGAGTGTATTCGTTTTTGGATCCTGCTATTTATATTTTGTATTCCTCCTTGGTTTCCTTTTTGTATGGCATGTCTTCCACATTGAGTTGATCAGCAGATCTTCCTAGGATAATACAATGAAACATTTGAAATTCTTTTGGTAGTAGTTGAGTGTGTGTCTGAAATATTAAGTTAATTCATAACTATTTTCTGCCAGTGTGGGTTCTTAGATAACGTAATAGCTTTGGAGAATTCAAACTTATATAACCAAACTAGCTAATGCATTTCTTTTAGAGCCAGTAGATACGTCTATGGACACACTGACCAATAGGATCTTTTCATATTTGTTCAATGTTTGATATTCTGGTTGCTATTGTTGCTGTTTCTATTTCATTTAGGAAATGTTGAAGTCTTTTGAGTTTTATACTTGATGTAATGTAGGGCCTGATTTAGATCTTGGTGCCACCGCCACCTCGCCTCAGCAGCAGTCCGAAGTACTCCATCAAGCTGGTGGAGGTCTGCCCTCTGTATTTAGATATTGCGGCACTAGACAGGAGACCAAATCTGTGGTAGTCTACTCTGCTGGCTAACTGTACTCTTTCACCATCATGCCAGTGAGTTTGTGCGGTGCATATTTAGATGTTCAGGGTATGTTGGTGGTGTCCCGACACAGTGAGACCATGATGGTGTGGAGACAGGTAAGTACTACTCATCATTATCTTACTACACATATTTGTTGTGAATGAGTCATAATAATTATTGTAGGTTATGGTATATGCCTCTTTTTGGTATATATCGCTTGCCTAAAAAAAAAAATACACACACTATTGAATTCACACCCACAGGCACCAGAAGCACAACACCCACAAGCACCACAACAACAATATATATTTTTTAAGTCTCAATACATGTGTGTTCATTTTACCTTGATGAGTAGGTAAATGAACACTACTGCATTACACCAAAGAAGAATGTTACATATAAGAGCAAGGTAGAAGTACACAAGGCTACAGCTTTTGTTAATATGCAATTCACAGGGCAATTGTACAAGTAGCTTACTGTAGATCTCGGCAACAACAGAGTCCTTTGGCATTGTGGTGGAGTCAGTGCAGCAACGGAGGGACCTGGACGAGGGGGTACGAGATGGAAACGGAAGCAGGAAGCAGGAAAATAGTTATGTTTTGACTTCATTTCCTTTGATTATGACATTTCAAGGTAGAAGGGATTCCTGCCACAGTTGCCTCTGTGGAAAGGCACATCATAATTGGGATGACAGGAATCTGGGCTGGAGTCCCACAGACAGCTGCTTCTGCCTACATCATCATCAAGGCGGTTCAAAACTGATGGCAGAGTTATCGGGACTCTGGCCATCTTTCGTCTGTGAACCAGCCAACATCAAAATACAGCGTGCGGACTGCCAAGTCGGCAGACAGGAAAATCATTGAAAGAGCAACAGCAGGACCTGATCCACCAAGATCTAAATCAGGTCTTAAATCGGGCCCTCACTCTACATGTGTCTTCATACTAAAATCGAGACTGGATTACATTTATAGGATTTTATTCATAGTTCAGGAGACAAAGGGTGCTTATGCTTGAGCAGCCTATCAATATGTGGGTTTTGTTGCAGTTGAGGCTCACTCATTTCACATATTGGCAGAGTTGGATGCTGAAGAGGTGGCTGCTTCTGTGCAAGATTTTAGATTCCTAGATTTTTCAAGGAGGTATGTTTGTAAACATATGTTTAAATAAGCAGTGGCTTCATACATATGTTGAATAGGGTACGGTAGAGTTCTGAGGCTTCGCTGGAACACTCTTTAAGATGTTATTGGGGGTGTTGAATTTGCTAATATTAAGGTATTTGTCAGTCAAAAAGCATGAGAATCATTTTACCTTTGTGGCTCTCGTTTCTTTCAGTATTTACTTCAGAAAGTACTTTTTTTATTCCCCTATTTATTTCTGAACTGTACTTCTGTCTTTCAAATTCCCCATATTGCAGACAGTTGGTAGTGTGCAGGCTCTCACCTGAGCTACAGTCTGCAATGGATGCATAATAAACAGGTACCCTTCCCAATTCAAAGCTCTAGTCTTCAGAGTGAAGTGGATTGCCAATGGAATTGTCCTCACCCAGAAGTAGATTGTTTCGGAAAATCATACTAAAGTAGGTATGCTGCTGGAACTCATTTGAATTAACTACTCATGCCTGAACAAGTTACTTCTCTAGGCTGAGCATTGTCCCACAGCACAGGGAATTGAAGTTGAGTCTAATGGTGCATTGCTTTTACCGAGCACAGCTGCTCTTCCTTCTTCACTGCACTCATTTTCAGTGCACAAAGGATAACCCAAGGAGTGACCCCATATCCAGCAACACTTATGGGTGTAAGCAAATGAGAATGTATGCTCGCTGCTCAAGTGATAGAAAGGCACACTGTACTGTGCAAGTGAAATCCATTCTCATTCCACTGGGTTGAGATGAGTAACAGCCTGATACACTAGCCAGATTGTTTTGTAAATTTATAAAACAGAAAACATGGTGAAATCAGGCGAACAAACCACTCACCACATCAAGATGATCCCGCAGTGTGGTAGGAAGCTATCACTAGCCATCAAAGTGTGTCCATGGAAAAGATTGGTATAAGGAAGGAACTTTGGAATTCAGAACAATAGGCATTAAACAGGGTATGTGAAGAGGCAATTGATCAAACACTATAAAATCAAATGATATTTCATAAATAATCTCACCATTTCAGAACAAAATAACATCTCTTCTGTTGTAATTGATATCTCACTTACTTTACAAAATAAATGAGCTTCAACAAAAAAGGCATTTATGACGCAAATACATTAGAACCTGTTCAAAAAAGGCATTTTGAAGTACATTTAAATTGTGCTCCTGTAGTAACCTTTTACCTGCTCTTACATGCCCATGTGAATTATTCCCAAAACATAAGAAGCGAAAATGACAAGAATATTCAAGGAGTACTGAAATCCAAAGAGTACAAATATATAGGTCTGCACCTTTTTTGTACTTTCACTAATAGAGGAATGGGTGATTTGGGGCTGTTTCAGAAAGGCATGCAAGAGTACTCTTGTTGCACTACTTCCCATCATGAATGTTGATTCCACAAAATGCCTGGGGTATTCGAAGTGACATCACATACCCTTTGACCTTAATGACATCACAAAAATGTACATAATATTACCCTTGACTCTGATTGTTTCCAGGAAATCATTTAACATGACCTTAATTAACCATGATGACATCACAATAACTAAAGGCCTGATTATGAGTTTGATGGTCTGGGGATAGCCGTTCATCGGAATTACTGGTGCACTATTGGTGGTCCAACCACCCTATTACGATGCATGTGGAATTCACGATCTGGGTAGGGTAGGCCAATGCCTCAGTCTGAGGGCAGTGTGCCAGTATTATCACTAGTCCAATTATGATGTGATGATGTGCCTTTTTGACGGCATGACTGTGGCAGTTCAACCACTTCACCTAAGCTGGCGGAAAAGGGGTAATATAAGGCTGAAATTCACATTTACTCAGCTTCACATGTCATGTTCCTGTCATGGAGCCAATCATACATGCACTGCCATTGCTGCTCCTGCTTGATGATGTCCAAAACCGACACAGTCATTGAAGCAACTGACGGTAAGCTATACCCTTACCAATTTCCATAGACTACTCAGCAAATAGATGCCCCACCATGGACCTGGAAAGGCGTTTGGGGTCCTGGGACCAACATATTTTGTAAGCCCATGTTTGAAATTGTTCACTATGTATGATCCAATTAAAGCTCAGTCATGCCCGCTTTGGGCAGCCTATGGGCATTGCACAGGTCCACTCTACCAAAGCCAACATGTGTTCACATCTCATAATCAGGGATAGTGATGTGTGCATTGAATTATGTTACACAACACCCCCTTCTCATAAAGGCCACACCTATTGATGTCTGTGATTCCCTCCCATTGCTTACCTGATTCGTCCTGTTGGATATCAAAGATACATCTGTATATATGTGTCATGAAACTGAAACACACCTTCTCTGCTAAATCTCTGTAATAGACTCTCACACATCATCTACATTAAAAGGTAATGTCAGGTAATTGGGATTTCAAATAGTTAGGGTGAGAAGCATTCAAATGGCACAATGTTAACACTCTCTGCAGAATAGGTATGCCTGTATCAGGGGGACACCTGAAAGGCTGAGGCACACTGCAAATGTCAACTTTGCATACGCCTCAAAACCTCTATGTGCCCAGGACCTGTGGACTGAAGTATATCAGGGACTAGCAATAGCATATTCAAGTGCCATGCATATGTGGGAAATGTGTAAGTACAAGTCATGAAAGCAAACACAGCAGTAACAACATTTGTCACACTTTTAGATAAAGTAGATGTAAGGTACACACACGAAAATAGGCACATGTCCATAAAAATGTCTACAAAGGTATGACAATTTAACACCCTCTGTGTGGATAAACAAATATCTAACTTGCACACACCAAACACATATCCATCCTACATCATAGAGAGAAGTGCAGGCTAAATGTTGTTGACATCGGCCAAGCCAAGCTGAAATACTTACCATATGAAATACCACCCAATGCAATGTCATCCCAATTGGAATTCATCCCACATATCCATCCATTGAATAATTCCCCTTGTCCTATGTGATTCCAGCACTGGTTCCAAGATGATATCATACTAACCACTTCAAATAGATCAGTATTCAGGGTGAAACAAACACAACTGTAGTCACACATCACAATGTATCCAATAACATCAAATAGGTAGAAAAGTAATGGCAGGGCAAATGTGTTCTAAACAAAACAAATGCTCAGTTTTCCAAACACATGAACATGTACTAAACAAAGGATAATGGCCAGTCAATTTTTATACAGAGTGGTCCAACATTCTACTGTGCCACTAAACATGCCCTTCATGACACTGCCAGGCAACCTCCTCACAAAGGGGCGTCCATTGGCATGGCAGGCACCTAGCAGTTCTTAGTTGGGAGGGGTGGATTTGGTTTTGTGAATTGTTTTAGTTTTCTTAGTGGTTCAGTTTGGTATAGTGGTGGGGGATCAGGTTTACAGGGATGGATTGGAATGTGGAAGGGATGTGTTGGGAGTGGATGAAGTCCTTTTGGCTTTGGAGGGTTGGGTTTGACAAGGATAAGGGCAAGGGCAAATGAGGCACTTTCACATGGAAAATGGGCAGGAACTGTGGGAGGGAGTAGGGGTTTGGGAGGAAGAGGAACTGGAAGTGTCAGGTGTGGGTCAGTGTGTTGTTGGTGCATGTGTCTGTGTGTCTGATATTTCCTGTTCATGTTTTGTAGGTGTCTGGTGTGTGGGTGAGTGCATTTGCATCTTTTGGGAGTTTGTGATGTGCATGCACTGGGTATGCTGGGAGTCGTGGATGGGTCTGTGGGTGTAGGTGTGGTGTCAGTTGTAATGCTATGTGTTGTGGATGAAACTGTGGGTGCGGATGAGGTGTCTGTGGTAATGCTAGGTGTTGTGGATCAGTCTGTGGGTATGGTGTCTCAAGTTAGGTTGGTGGGAAGTGGTGAGGGGGTGAATGTCATGTGAGTGGATGCAGTGGATGCCTGCTTGTGTGTTTTCTGGTGTTTATGGTTGTGCTTTCTGCTTGGGGATGTTGAACGGTGTGTGTGCATATGTGTGAGTATGCTTGGGACAGGCATGGGAGTTAAGGATTTGGATGGGAAGCAGCAGGAGGTGGGGTGGAAGTTTGGGATGGGTCGAAGGCTGCTGTGAGGAAGGAGCCCAAAGCCTGAAACGACCTCTTCAGGACAGACATAGCACTGTTGATGCCTTCCAGGTAGGCCACCATCTGTTGCATTTGGCAGCTTTGCACCTGGATAGCATTCAGTAGTGCTATCTGACCCACATAGATGTTTCTCAGGACGTCAATAGACTCCTCACTTAGGGTAGCAGGACTAACAGGTGCAATGGGTGAGAAACCTGGAGCGAAGGAGATGGCTCCCATCTTAGAGGAGTGGACCAAGCCAACTGGGTGTGGAGCAACAAGCGAGATGGAACTGGGGCTGGCGGATAATTACAGTGCGAATACAGGTCCTGTGGGCCTGCCACCACTACTGAGTGTCCACTGCAGGATGACTTTTCAGATGAAGAAGTCAAGTTTCCATCCTCGTGGCAATCTCCTCACCCTCTCTGTCACGTGGTCCCTCCATGTCTGTTGTGTCATGCTCGTAATCACTATGACCAACTACTTGCCCAATGATGTTGGCCCTGTCTCCTCTGCTTGCCTGGGATGATGCTGAAATAAATATAAAACAGGTTTATTGCATTTGCCAGACACACTTGACCAACATCTTTGATCACAGAACATTAAAGTGTACAGACGACTTCAGCTACAAAGTACACAATATTGATGCATACGGTCCATACAGGCTGGTACCATAGTATAGACTAATCCTACAACTTAGGTCACAATGACAGGTTGGCATGTGTGTCACTAAGAGTTTACACTCTGGGGATGTGTGGACATGTTGACTACTTAATGGGATATCTTACTATGTCTAATAGAGTTTGTGTGGTATGTACTGCCATCACAGGATACACATTTTGCCATATGTGGCACTGTTAGCGGTATGACATTCAACATACGTTCAACATGTATTGCTTGACTGGTTGGAGTAACAAAGCTGGTGATTCACATATCAAACTCTCTTCAGGAGTAACCAGCTATCTGCACTGTTAATGTGCCACATGAGCAATAGACCTATATAACGCAACCATTACTTTCCATTGACAATATGGGTCAATTGAAAGAAGTATCAGGCAAGGGGGTTAGCTCAGTCAACTTTCCAAATGTAGTCCATATAACACCAATATGGTATTGGTTCAGAAAATTCATTTTGGTAACATCAAAGGATCAGCAGGTCCACAGGGAAATTATTCTGTGTATCAGTTGTTCTGCCACAGTAACTATGCCCCAGCCTGACCAATGGCCCAGACTAGGTACAACCTATTGGCAGGCCTTGTGCTCTGCAGGCTGAGCATACTGATCCCACATGAACGTCACATTTCCAACACTTCAAAACATAAATGTACATCTTGTGGCCATCCAATAAGTGACCTCAAGGTTATGTGGCATTCTGAAGGGATCTGTGAGGTATAGTTAGCTCCCAGATAGTAGTTTGGAGAGCCCTGATCTGGGCTGAGTGATATGTGAGAGCTGTGCACATATCTAACATCATCCTCAAATGCTTCTTGCACTATACAAACACAGGTCATGCTGTAAAGTCTATATATGTTTTGTCACATTTACCATTATCTGATTAGCAAATGTATCATAGGTACCATGAAAAGTATACATGAATAGATATGTGAATGCAACACAAGTAGGATCTAGGGCTTAACACACAACACACACATCACAATGGTGACGTTAAGTGCACTAGATACACAATCCATGACATGATTGTCCTATGTAGGGACCAAAAAATGTTACAACAGTAATATGAATTCACTCTGGGACTCAGAGGCACATTGTAGCCTGTGGGAACGGAAAGGATGTAGTTGAAAGAGTAAAATATATATGTGAGATAGTTACCGGCTCCTTTTGTAATACATAGAGCTGGCCATAGAGGAGAAACACTTTTTCTACAGCTTCTCCAGCTCCACTGGGCAGAAGGCAGGGACCCGCTCACCTGATTGGCCTGGCAAGATTTCTCCCAGAGATGGGAAACAGCAGCTGGAATGGAGGAGGTGTTGAAAGCAGCAGTGTCAGGAGGCAAGGGAATTATTTTTCAAACGTCAGAATACATGTACGACACATATGCACTCATCAGAATAGACAGACACAGCCACTGGCCTGCACCTGTCACAATCACCATTGTTTGCCTATTGCTGTATCTGCTGTGGATGGAACCATCCACCACATAGTAAATTTCTGCTGGCGGCGGGAGGTTCAGAATGTCCTATATGCGAGATTAAGCAGCTGCCATTTTAGCAGTTGGAACTGCAGTATTGGTGACTGTTAAGTGTGTCACCACCACTATAAATCTGTTTTAAGATGTTTCCATTGCTCTATAATTTGTTTTACACAAACATCATTGTACTGCATTACTGTGCATAAACACTATATTACTGCAGTGCACTGTACACCAATGGTGACAGTAATTTGTGAGTGCCATTCAAAATGTACAATATTAGAGTGCTCATGATACATGTTTAGATGTATAATATGTACATTTCTGTTACAGACACATGTGAAGATCACAATGGGGAGTATAGGTGGATGTTGGACAGTAGACAAATATTATGTGAATTATGTGTATTGCTATTTGAACCTGTTATATTTTGTCACATGATTTTTGGCTTCCTCTACATATATGTTACCCTGGACACTGTGATCTATATTCAAAATTGTTTTAACTCCACACATAGGTACACTGGGAGAGGGAGAAGATGACAGTCTCCGAGTCCAGACCTTCAGGCCATGGAAGAATCCCACATGTATCCCACCGATTGTGATACTTATGTTAGTATAGCATTTTCTGGCATCAGGCTCCTTCTAGTAATCTGTGGCTATATCAGGGGGTAAGTCACAACCAATGTTCTGTGGTGTACTACAAGACATGCTTTCAGCAATGATGAAACCTATTTACGGCTACATCTAGTTCCCCAGACATGAGGATTTAGCCAATGTGAAGGAGGATGTTGTGCATTTGGTTACACCCCATGCGGTTGGAGCCATTGATGGCACCTATATTGCTTTGGTGCCACCGCACACCAGGGAACAAGTTTATCAAAGCAGGAAGTACTTACTTATCAAAGTGCAAGTTGTCTGCTTATCAGATTTGTATATCTTAAACATCTGTGCCCGGGTCCCAGGATCAGCCCATGATTCCTTCATACTGCGGAACAGCACCATACCCCAGCTGATGGCACAACTACTACCGGAGCGGGCCTGACTTGTTGGTATTTATGATCTGTCCTAACTTTGTGTGGGTGATGTTGGGTAGTATAATCACAAAGCTTGTAACATTGTTTCACCTAGGTATGTCTTCCATTTAGGAGACTCAGAGCATCCCATCTGTCCATGCTCTGTGGCACCAATGAGAAATCCAGGTACAGCAGGAGAAGTCTACCTCAGTGAGTCCCATGGAAGAACACAGAGGCCTATGGATTAGACTGTTGGGCTCCAGAAGGCCAGCTCCAAATGTATGGACAAGACTGAGGGGCCCTTCCTCTAATCCGCCGGGAAGGTGTGTCAAATCACCTGTGTATGTTCTACAACATCGCCCTGCGACAGAACATCCCTCTGCTGCATGTTCAACAACATCTCCCTGAACCAGAAAATCACTTATATCAAAGAGAAGGGAGACCATGAAGTGTCACCGGGTGAAGATCCGGAAATGCCAAATGATGATAAGAATGGTGAAAAGGAAAGAGCAGACTTGCACCAAGATCTCATCGACAACTCCTCATGAATGTAAGTATGTTGTGAGATGTCATGACTTTGACTATTAAAGCAACTATTGTGATGATGTAAAGAGTATCTTTCCTGAAAATATTAGGAAGCAAAATCTGGTGAAAGCTTTTTGTTGGGGAAGGTTTTGACACATGCTAACTTTGTTGGTGTTGCTTTGTTTAGCTTAGATTATTGTCATGGATTATAGGCTCCAGAAGTTGACTTTGTGAATTCTGTCATATGTATGATTTCATAGCTGATCTCTTTGTTTTGGTCTGCTTTAGGTACCTTCATCATGGCATCTTCATTTGGACATTTCAGAGTTGTGGCATTAGCAGGTATATGATGCTGTTTCGACGTACAAAGTGGACATGGACTGTTCCTGGGAATGACTGTCACAGACTTTGGGCGTACAAATGATGTACCGAGACAGCTTGCATAGCGGTAGGATGGAAGTAAAGATGAATTCATTAGACTTAATCCTTGGCATGTGGTGGTCCTAATGCAATATGTGTGGCCTCTTGTGTTCCAACATAATGTTGCTGTGGGGCCAAATCATGCTAGTCTCCCTTCATATTGGTTAAATCCTCGTAGTATAGAAACTGTATGTAGCTATTGATGTGTCTCCTCATTGCAGGCCAAGTGTTTGTGGCACATCACTGAAATTTGTTTGTGGCATTCCACCATATGGTGCAACACGGGATTAGAATAACCCTTTATCTCAGAAACTGTTGTACTGCTATGTGTCAGTTTATTGTTTTAAATGATGTGGGATTCCTTTTGTAGGGTGGATGATATGGCTTCAGCTGATGACATAGACAAGTTAATTGTGCCCATTCATTAGGAAATTGTCTGATGTATCCTCCCTTCCATGTTGTTAAGGTCTGCATCTGAAAATGTGAACACTGACACAGAATATTTGAGTCATGTATGATTTGCTATGTTTCTAATATCATGGCAGCCTATGATTGGAACAATGAAATAACAATGTTTTAAGACATGGTGCTTGTATGCATGTGTTGTTGTGACATGGTTGTGATCCTGAGCTAAACATTGTGTACATTAAACATAGCCATGCTTACACAAGAAGCTTGTTTTAGTATTGTAAAGTTCACATGGTGGGGTGTATATGTAAATTTCTAGATGTAAGATATGCTACAGCAGCTAATGCGTTTTGTGACTACTGTATTTATTGAACCGAACAAGGAGAAAATAAACATTGTGCAAAACCAAACAAGGAAAACCAAAAGTGAAGAAGTCAGTCATAACGAATTAAGCTATAGTTGTGGATGCCAAATTATTTGGAGTCCAAAGTCTAAAGTACTACTCTCATCAGAAAGGAGAAAGTGTATAGAAATAGTCCACAAAGTGAATGTGTTAAACACACTGGAGGAAATTACAGTTGGGTTTCTTACTGGCAGTGGTGGGTATCTTGCCATCGGCACCTTTTGGATTTTTGCATGGATGCCTCACTTGCGACTGCGGGGGATACGCTGCCCCTGAGACAGGGGTGTCCACAGACATGTCTTCCTCTGACGGGGCCTCCCTTCCTGTGGCAGATGTTGATGGGTCGTATGTAGTTGGACCACAGGAACAGGTAGCTGGTGATGGAAACGCCCTACCGACTGCAGAGGGAGTTATTGATGGCCTGCAGCACCCACAATGAGCAGGCCCATTTTGGTGTTCTGGGTGGCCAGCTCCTGTTGTATGTCCCTCTGCAGCTGCTTCATCTCCTGGATTTCCGTCAATACCTGGCCCATCATGACTTGGGACTCCTGATAGGTTCCCAAGACTTGGTCAATGGTGGCCTGAGTGTCAATGGCCCCAGTGACCTCACTCAGAGGGCCCACAGTTACCCTCCTATTAACCCAACCCCCATGGGCGTGTGCTCTTGGCACAGGGCATACTCTCCCACTGGTTCCTGGTTCTTCTGTGACTGGGTTAGAGATTGTCACCTCAGGATCCAAAAATGGGAGGCACAAGATTGTGTTTATTGTGCTAGGTACACCTGTTGGGGAACTGTGGTTGGATGTGGTGTTGCAGCTGGGGTGTAAGGTGTTGCTGTGGTCACAGTAAGACTCACTTTTGTCATCTGACCAGATGTGCCAGAATGGTCATCCACGTCTACATCACCAGGAGTGTTGTCATCACTGAGGGCTACATCCAGGTTTGGAGTGGGAGTCGGTGGCCAAGCTCTGCTCTGGTGCTGTGCTAGTTCCACCTGAAATAGAGAACATTTTAATGGTGGAAGTGTGATACCTACATCCAAATGTTTAGTGTCACAGTAAGTAGAGACCTAGGAAAAACAAAATAGGTAGAGATTTCTATTGTGATATATGTCTCTTGGTATAGAACTTGTTAAGAATACATTTGGAGACATTCAATACATGTACTAGAATTGAGCAGCTCATTAGTTTTACTGATATGTTGCATTTTAGATTAAGGAATGAACATGACATCTCCCAAACATTTAAAGTAACACAGTGCATATGTAACATGTGTAGTTGACCATTCCAAGGCCTAGTTGTGTACAATTCAGGCGAACACACAACTTGGTTGTATATTTATCAGAAGTCATTATGTGAGCAGTACAGAGTGAATGTTTCACCTACTACTTCTAATCATCTACCTTAATGATTTGCAACTATTTGAGGTACACACTTGGCATGGTGTCACTCATGCCATCAATACTTTCAGTTGAGGAGGGCAGGTCAACATAAGGCAAAGTAGGAAGAAACGTCTCTGAGTAGAGCATTGTACGTAGATTGCTCAGTCCATGAGAAATTAACATCAGTTGTTACATGTCAGACAAATGAGAATGGGCAAACTCCCTATTGCATCTTGTATTCTGTTACAGAAATAGGGCCTTGTGGTAGTTGTACTCATTTCAATCTTTACTTGCCAACACTTGATAAATGGTTAGCTCCATGAGAAATAAACAGTAGTTGTAACATAACTGACAAGTGAGAATAAGAAAAATCACATTCATAATTTTATCTTGTTTTCTGTTACAGAAACAGGGCTGCGTGGAAGTTGTAGTTATTTCGATCTCTACTCATCAGCACTTGACAAATGGTTAACTCCATGAGAGATGGAAATCAGCTGTAATATTGAGACAAGTGAGAATGAATGTTTAGATCTAGAGAAACAGGGCCTCTTGGTAATCAAAGTCATTTCAATCTCTACTTGGCAGCACTTGTCAAATGGTTAACTCCATGAGAAATGATCAGTAGTTGTAACATGTGAGACAAGTGAGAATGGGCAAACTCACTCTTGCATCTTGTTTAGAGTTAGACAAACAGGACTTCATGGTAGTTGTAGTCATTTAAATCTTTAATTGCGAACACTTGACAAATGATTAGTGTTACATACCTGTTGCCAAAATGAAGTTGGGCTGGACCATACATTTACATATTTACACATATAATGGGTCCTGGGCTGATAATTTAATATTAAAACAAGTACAGGCACCATTGCAAAATGTGGGATGTCATGGAGATTGATATATGTGATCTTATATGCAACAATAAACATTGAAACTGACAATCAAACACCTCTGATACTTTGAGTACTGCGTGCTAGGAAAGTAGATAGAGAACACAATAGCAAAAACTGTGATGTGAACATACAGGACATTGAAGTGTTGTGACAGTTAGTGAGGTGTAACTTACCAGACTCCACTCTCCTAGCTATTCCTGTCAAGCCCTCAAATGCAAGGTAGCCAAGATCTTCTCCTCCCAGGGAAAGAGTTGCAGTGGGGTGCAGGGAGGACCACAGCCAGCCTTCTGGGCCTCCAAGTGTTGCTTGGAGGCCAGGGAATACACCTTCGCCCTCAGGCCATGCCACCTCTTCTTAATTTCTTCCTTTGTGTGCAAGGTGGTACCTTCAGCATTCAGATCTTGGACTATACTGGACCACATTTCCATTTTCCTACTGAGAGGAGTATGTTGGGCTTGGGCTCCAAACAATTGTGACTCTATTCTTATGATTGTAACCACCATGAGTGTAAAAAATGTGGATTTTTTTCACATAACATACGAGAAAATTAAAGTGGGTGACAATGACTAACAAAAAACACCAAGGGATATTAGTAAAAAATGGCAAACAATGCGTGTGAAGTGTGTCAAATGGGATAGGGAAAAAAGGGAAGCCGTATGTGACCGAAAGGCTGCTCTGTCTTGCTGTGCTGAAGTGGAGAGGCAAAAGATCATGGTCTGGGATAGAGTGTGTTTTATAGTGTGATTCGCAGGTGTGTCTAGTTGGGCAATGGATATCAGCTGGGTTGTTTTTGTGTTCATCCATTGGGCACTGTTCTGGTGCTGTACTGAGAGCAAGAAACTGGTGTGGGAGCACACTGCTTCACCTCCCAGCAGAGTCGCTCCTGGGCATCATGGTAGATGCAGTTCAGATCGACAAGCGAGTACACTTGGAAAGTCTTGAGTGTTTCACCAGGTGGGTGCAGATTAGTGCTGGCCATCTCTGGACACGTATTTCTAGATTATTATCCGTCATCAGCAGAGATTAGGCAAAATTATTTGGGGTTGCTGAGCAGGCTGCCGTATTCTTGGAACGCAGTATCTCTCCTTTATAGGCGCGCAGGTGCCTCTCCACGAGCTCGTCAGCTCAAAGCGGCTCGAGGGAGCCTTTAAGTAAGAAACTGGTGTGGGAGCACACTGCTTCACCTCCCAGCAGAGTCGCCCCTGGGCATCATGGTAGATGCAGTTCAGATCGTTTATAGGCGCTCAGGTGCCTCTCCACGAGCTTGTCAGCTCAAAGCGGCTCGAGGGAGCCTTTAAGTAAGAAACTGGTGTGGGAGCACACTGCTTCACCTCCCAGCAGAGTCGCCCCTGGGCATCATGGTAGATGCAGTTCAGATCGTTTTATAGGCGCGCAGGTGCCTCTCCACGAGCTCGTCAGCTCAAAGAGGCTCGAGGGAGCCTTTAAGTAAGAAACTGGTGTGGGAGCACACTGCTTCACCTCCCAGCAGATTCGCCCCTGTGCATCATGGTAGATGCAGTTCAGATCGTTTTATAGGCGCGCAGGTGCCTCTCCACGAGCTCGTCAGCTCAAAGCGGCTCGAGGGAGCCTTTAAGTAAGAAACTGGTGTGGTAGCACACTGCTTCACCTCCCAGCAGAGTCACCCCTGGGCATCATGCTAGATGCAGTTCAGATCGCCTGTGTGTGAGTAGTGTGCGACCCCACCCCCATTTGTAACTTTAAAGCTCTAGTGAGCAGTGGGCTGACGAGCCTGGGATCCCGCACCTACGCGCCTGAGTGGTACTATACCTGGCAGATATTGGCAGCCATCGGCAACCCCAGTACACGGCCTATCCCTTCTGACGAAACACGTGTCCAGGGATGACGAAGACAGCGAAGATAGCAGAAGATCAAAAGATGATGCATCGCGAACACTTTACTACATTGACCAGAGTCCTTAGGGGCGACACCGCCGGTGTGTGAGTAGTGTGCGACCCCACCCCCATCTGTACTGAGAGCATACTGCAGTGACATATTGCCATCGGGGAACTACCTCTAGGGGACTGCCAGTAAAACTGTCTTTTCGTAATCAGCTCGGTTGAAATGCCAGCCCTGATGGTATCAGAGTGTACATCGCCAACACTGCAGTCTGGCACAGCCTAGACGGGAACCACTCCGACGACAGCTGTTGGTGGTTCAGGCTGCATTCATTGTAATATGGCGAGCAGAAGACCACAAGGTCAGCAGTCTATTTGGGACCGCCAACGCGGCGGTATGGTGGTAAGACTGGCAAACTTCAAATCAAGTCATAACTTCACTGAAGTTCATAATAAATGCATGGTTAATGAAACAACACAAAACAGACAAACGTCTGGTTAAAATAACAGCAATAATATTTTGCTGACTTGATCGTTGAACATTCTGGGGCACAATACGTGCCCAGAAATTGTAGTTAGCAAGCACAGTGAGTAAGCAAGACCTCTTCCAGGGGATTTTGCTCCCCTAGAAAATGTTGAAAAGAAATGTATTTAGTAGTGTATTTTAAAGCACAGTTTTCACATAACTTTGCTAAAATGCCATAGTCTGTGAGCGAACATTCATTAAATATTCAACTACTTTCATGATGTGCCAAATGTTTGAAATCTGGGGCTCACCAGGAGTTGATTCCATATTTTTAAAATGTGCACTGAATACCCCCATATGTCAAGAGGTATCTCCATTGTGTCAAATCATGTATTCTGTCATAGGTGCCCAATATGCCATGGGCGTCTCCAAAATGAACGTTCCAGGATGTTGCCATTTATGTTCTCTATATGCCTCAGGTGACCCTTCTTTTGGAAAAGACCCCTGTATGCCAGAGCAGGACTTCTGTCATGATTGCCACCCATCCCATGTCCTCCTTAGTCCAAAGAGTGACCTCCAAGGTGATGGTAACAGCATTTTGCCATAGGTGCCCCCATGACAAGGATTTCCTCAAGTATTCCAGCATTTCTGAACAAGTGCTCATAATGCAATAATTACCTCGAGTATGCCATTTTCAGTATTTTGTTGTGGGTGCCCATTAGCCAAAGCGTAGATCAGGAGGCAGTGGTGAGCCCACTTCAGCCACTGATCAGTTATTCAGTCATTCATTTTAGCATGTCACAGTATTTTAGGAGACTATGGAGGCAAGGCTGAAGTATTGCCCTTTGCTATGGGGGCTGAAGCAAAATGTGCATGGCTGAATAACAGAGCAGTGGCTGAAGTAGATTCAGCTACACGGGGTAGACTTATTATATGAATGCCACAATAACTGACAGATGGCTGAAGTGTGCTCACCCATTTTCACAATGGTATAAGCTGTGCTGGTAGAAAGTTAAATGTGAATGGCACAAGAACTGATCAGAACCTGGCGTGGGCAGTGGTAGGTGGAAGCAGAGAGGCACATAGTGCAAATTGCTGACTTCATTGTGTCTTTCGCAAAGAGCACATCTTCCAAAGAATTTTCTCCATGCATCATGGACAAATGTAGAATAATGTGCTTTTTTTTCCTATTGCGTGTGTTGCAAAATAAACAAATATTTTTGTATCTTTTTCTCTTAGCTTTGTTGGAGAAGGTTTTGGCAGCGGTGACTATGCAAGTAAGTTTGTGTCAGCATTGGGTCTTTAAAGAAGTTCTCTTTGTCACAAAAGTGCGAGTTTGAGACTGTTGTTCTTGTGATCACACTGTACTGCACTCTCACATCATTACTTTTTTTCACTTCATAGCACTTCTTTTTGCCCCCACAATCAGCAATCATTTCTACAAGTACCTCTGTATTCAACTCAGAGATAACATCTCATTGGATGACTGCTTCTGAGGCTCTAACTTGAATAATGGAGGAGAGATCTGAAACAGGGTCTGATACTGAGACAGCATCAAAGGGAGAAGGCCCTGGAGCCGGATCTCAATTCATGTGGGCAGTGGGGTTAGTGTTTCAATGCTGAGCAATATTACACAGATATTTCACACACAATCCCATTTTGACTACAGTGTTGGGGCGTCACTGTTTTATCAAGTCAGCTGCCATCTCAGTTGTGTTCTTGTTTCTTGATGTGACCTCTTGCAATCTCCTTCGGCACAGCACCGATTTCTAAGCCTGTGAGATAGCTCAGTTGATTCTGTGATTTCTGCTATGATCAGTCTGCGATCTGAGGGTCACAGACTCCAATTCTGGCAGGGCTGACTTTACAGCATTACATAATAGGAAATGTACCCAACACTATATAAAAAAAGTTACTATTAAGGTTTGGAATATTATGATATTTTATGGACCCACAAAACTTAAAATAACTACCCTCTTAATATAATATGTAATTCTGAATTCTGGTAATGCCTCTTCCTCTATGTCACACATATATTGCTACCAATATCCCACATCAAGCATTACATGGAGAGCATGGATAGTTAAGACAGTTCAATGACACAGTCCATGCAATGTGTCGGTATTGCTGTTGAAATGTTCCGACCACTGTATCACAGTGTCAACTCCCATTGTGCCTGCTATGCAGTGTTTCACCTTTGACACCCATTCGCCAGCGGTTATTCCATCTAACTATCCCCATAGGGCTTTTCTGACTGAGATGTTCACCCCTAGCATTCATTTCACAAGCAACATCAGCTTGCTCATTGGTGCATAAGGTGCTATTACTGTTCACATACAAAAGTAATCATTGTACCTTGCAACTTGTACCTTCTTGCGGTTCCATGCTATCCCTTCTCGCTTATTTGGTTAGTTGCTGCATGACACTGAATATCACATGTAACATGTTTAGTGCTTGTGGTTCTTCCATCTATTTATCACCAGCTTCAACTAATCTGGGCAGTGGGTTTAGTTTTTCACTGCTGAGCAATACTTCACAGACATTTCACACACAAACCCATCTTGACTGCAGTGTTGGGACGTCACTGTTTCATTAAGTCAGCTGCCATCTCAGTTGTGCTCTTCTTCCTTGATGTGATCGCTTGCAATCTCCTTTGGCACAGCAGAAATTGCTAAGCCAGTGAGATAGCTCAGTTGATTAAGTGATTACAGCTATGATCAGTGTGTGATCTGATGGTCACAGACTCCAATTCTGGCAGGGCTGACTTTACAGCATTACATAATAGGAAATTTACCCAACAGTATATAAACAAAGTTACTATCACCCGTTAACCGCGGCCATTTTTTCGCGGCAGTTCGGCCGTTTTTAAAAACGGGTGGGGCTGCGTCGGATGTTCAACGTGCGTAGCACCAGCCAGGTAGTGCTCCGAACATTCAACGGCCAACGGCAGCACTTAACGGGTTAAGGTACATCTCTGTAAACTTTTGTTGAGCAAGTACTTCATGCAAAGACACTGTCCCTGTTGGACCTGCTGTTGCCGTGGTCTCTCTCCTGCACTTGGATTTTCCCTTGCTACTACAGCTCCTCGCCAGACCCGCTTCGCGGGTCCCGCTTCGCTGCGTGGTGCGAGGCGCTCTGTGAACTGAGGGGCTTTGTTTCCTGACATTGGACTTGGGAGTAAGGACAGGCAAGTTCAGGGCTGCGAGTGGACCCGCAGGGACTCTAACTTCCAGGAGTCCCTGCGTGAGGTCAACCCACAACACCTGGGTCGCTCTCCTTCACTGCCCCGCCCCCTGCCCCAGCATTGAAAGCAGCTTCCATATCGAACGTCGTGGGATTCCCTGTTGGACCTGCTGTTGCCGTGGTCTCTCTCCTGCACTTGGATTTTCCCTTGCTACTACAGCTCCTCGCCGGACCCGCTTCGCGGGTCCCGCTTCGCTGCGTGGTGCGAGGCGCTCTGTGAACTGAGGGGCTTTGTTTCCTGACATTGGACTTGGGAGTAAGGACAGGCAAGTTCAGGGCTGCGAGCGGACCCGCAGGGACTCTAACTTCCAGGAGTCCCTGCGTGAGGTCAACCCACAACACCTGGGTCGCTCTCCCTGACTGCCCCGCCCCCTGCCCCACCTCTTCTGCTTTATTTTTGCACTGTGATTCCGCTGCGCGGGAGGGCGCCGGGAGAAGCCCGGGACAAGGGCGGGACCGTCTGTGGCCGTCCGGGGCCGAAGGAGGCCGGGCTGGGCCAGCCCCCTAACACCTGTAGTTTAGTGGCCCGTGTCTTGCCACACGTTGGATATGGCGACAGAAGAGGAAACCCCGGGGAAAAAAGGTAGATTACGCAATGGGTCATTGGAGAATTATTTTCCTAAGAAGAGTGAGGGAGAAAAGGATTCTACCCTAGCAGAGCGTAGGGCAGAGCGGCGTCGCTCAGTTGAGAGCATGAAACATAGACCCCTCACTGATAGTTCCCTGCTTGAATTGACCCGGGAGGGAGGTTCTGTAGACTTGAGTGAGGATAACGCTAGTCAAGAAGGTGTTCCCCTATTGTTCCGTGATTTTGTATCCACTCCCTGTTTGCCTTCGGATAACATTATAATTGTTTCTCCTACCCCTAGTCCAAGTCGCGTCACTGTCACATCTAAACCCAGGAAACAGAAACCTAAGCTTTTACTTGCGGCCCAGATCCACCGCCCACCACCTAGTAAAAAAAGGAGGAAACATAGGGTGGCACCAGGTAAAGCCAAAACCCCGCATACTGAGTTTGGTAAAGGGGCAAAAACTCCCATTTTAACTGAGATTACCCCAGCAGTGGAACAGGATTTTACACCAGCAGTAGTACCACCATTGGTTCACAGTCCACTTGAAGTAGCTATACAGGCAGTGGTTCCTGATAGCAACACTAGAGCTACAGCAGCTGTTACTTCACCTCCCCCCACATTGATAGGGAACTTGGAGTTTTTGTTGAGATCTCTCCTTTTACCTATTAATGAGTCCATTAAAAAGGTGGAAATCAGACTAACCATATTGGAAGCCGCCATAACTAGCATGGCCACTCTGACTAAAACCCAGGGGAGCTGGGTGGCGCATCTTACACCCTCGATAAGGCCCCCTCCTACCTCAGTTCAAAAAAATCCACCCGCCCCAGCTCAGCCGGCCAAGCAAACTCTACAGTCCCAGGGTAGAGTTGACCTTTCCTCTCAAAACCCACCGCCTTCAAAACAATTAAAGTCACCAGAAATTGAATTGGGTGATGCCCCAAACAAACCAATCTTAAAGGCCCCGACAAGTAACAAACAGAATGTCCAAGGGGAAGGTAGAAATAATAGAATACCACATAAAAAGGTCCCACAAGTGGAGATTCCCCCAGAAGCAGTGCCCTTCGTGGTGGTCTTGACTGGGGTCCCTCAGTTAGCAGAAAATAAGAAGGAGGGATATGTAGACCTCAAGAATAAAATTATTTATTGGTTGAGAACGTACAGGCCGATAGCGCCCAATATAGATGGGGATATAGTCCATGTTAGACGGATCAATTGGCTGGGGAGTAGAACTAAAAATATAGAGGGGGATCTAGTGGTGGTCAATTTTAGAGATCCTCGGGCTGTCGATTATATTTTAAACTGGCCACCAGGAAACGGGGAAACTTGCATCATCCCTCGGGCCTTAACACACTTTTATCCCAGGTCAGAGGCTACCCCTTTTAAATATCCAAATAAATTTCAATCCTATAGGCCTTCTCTTACCTTGCCCTACAATAACACGTATCCCCAGTATGGGCAACATTTTGCCTTGGTGCCTGACCAGCACCTTGCCTGGTCTACGGTCCCTTATAGACATACGATGAACCATGACACCAGGACGAATCATCTGAGACCTTTCACCCCGCTGGACACTTACAATCGGTTTTCTCAGCTCTCTGGGCTGGAAGACTGCGATTGAAGTTCAGTGCTCTGGGGGGAGATAAGTGAACTCCCCGGGGAGGAGGCCCCACGACGACTCTGTGGTAGTATAGATACAGGGGAAGTTAGTCCACTTTCAGCTCAAACTGTTATTACCAACAACATTACTGAGGCTTCTATGCCAGCTAGGCCTTTGACTAGCATGGTTGGTCGTCCTGCAACCCCTATTCCCTTGGCACAGGAGGGGGGGAGCTGCATGACCATGGTGGATAATGAGGGTGTGAATGGGGAGGGATACACCATAGTGCCCAAAGGACGGCGGGTAATAAACCTCCTTTCTTGGAACATCGCGGGGTTAAAAAGGAAGTTGGAAATTCCAGAGTGGCACACGTTCATTGAGAGGTTTGATGTTTGCCTGTTTCAGGAAACTTGGGGCCTATCTCCGTTACACAAATCGGGGTATACCACCCACTTTTTGCCAGCAGTAAGCAAGGGAAAGGGTAGACCAGCGGGGGGCCTCATGGTCTGGATTAAAATAGAACTGGATTGGGTGGTCACACGCCACATCTTGGAGTGTAATGATATACTCCACCTCTCCTGTAGAGGCAAGGTGGAGGGTAGTAGGCTTGACCTTTTCAATGTTTACGCTAGAGGGGCCCCTGGGGACTCTGCCTCCTTGATTTTAACAGCTCTGGACTCCGCCTTAGCTAATTGCCCGTCATCAGCAAAAATCATCGTGGGGGGTGATTTCAACTGTAGGTTTGAACCCCTCCTCGGAGATGACCCCTTGGGTATTGAAGAGAAGGATTCAAAATGGTCCATCCCAACCTTATCCCTGCCCCCCATTAGGAAATGGTCAGCTAGGGCAATTCAAATCAATGCACTGACTAGGGACCACAAGTTAAGAGCCCTCAACGGCAGGACTATATCCGATCAAGCAGGGACACTGACCTTCAATAGACTTACTGGGCCGTCCCGAATTGACTACATCCTAATGGATGTTAGTTTTTGGGCAGACCTTATTGACATGGAGGTCCTCCCAAGTCAGGATAGCGACCACAATCCCCTGTGTTGCAAGTTTAATTGGGGTACCCTTAAAGATAGGAGGGTGAATGTCACCCTAAAAACATCTAAAGAGGTTATCCCATATAACAACAATCGCAGACTGAAATGGGATAAGGCTAAACTTAAGGAGGATGATCTAGGGGCCATTAAATCTTTGGTAGAGGGCTTGTCTTCTGATTTGGAGGTCTGGGTCGGTGAAAACCAGATTAGCAGGCTTCCATACCCCTCCCTCGACCTAGTTTATAAAGCCACAATAGACCATGTTGGTCAATTTTTTACCTCGACAGGGAAAAGTAATAGGGTTACTGTTACACCCCCCACTCTTAATAAACCTTGGTATACAGATCAGTGTAAGGGCAAAAGAAAAAACCTGACAAAAGCCCTGATTTCTGGGGATCCTTTGCTGGTTAGAGCGGCCAGGAAGGATTACCTAAAAACACTATCACTGGCCAAACGCGAGTGGGAGGAACAGCATTGGCAGGACCTATCCAATGCAGTGAGTAGTAGGAACCCGAACCTTTTTTGGGATCTGATCAATAGAACTAGGCAGAGGAAATCGCAACCATTGGCTGCACACATAACTAGTCAGCAATGTTTTGATCATTTCTCATCCCTATATGGAGGCATTGAGGAAACAGTCAGCCCTGGGGCAGATAGTTTGTGTGACGGGGATTCCCTAGGGGTGGACGACCTTCCATTTACAACCACAGAGGTAGTGATAGCGATCAGACATCTCACCCCCAAGAAAGCAGCCGGGCAGGATGGGATTCCTGGAGACCTGTTGATAGCGGAGCCACAGGCTTGGGCCAAATTAATAGCCACAATAATGAATTTGATTACCAGGGGTCACCAGGTGCCAGATTCTTGGAAGGGGGCAGAGGTAGTAACCGTGTTCAAGAAGGGGGCAAGAGATGACCCTGCGAACTACAGACCTATCAGTCTGATAGATATAATTCAGAAAGTGGTTGGCAGGGTCATCATTTCAAGAGTAGGAGATTGGATGGAGGAGGCCAGTATTCTTTCCCACCTACAAGCGGGTTTTAGAAGAAAGGTAGGCACGATGGACCAGGTCTTTCGCTTTTTTGTTATCTATTGGAAGGCAGTTACCATCAAGAAAGGCAGTTTATATATGGCCTTCATAGATCTCAAAACGGCTTTCGACCTGGTCCCCCTTGCTAAATTATGGGAAATCCTTGGAGAGATGGGTTTTCCCAGTGGTCTCCTGAACCTAATCGTAAAGCTCCACGAGGGGAATTACGCGAGGGTCAGATGGGGATCCCAGAGACAGTTAACAGATAGGGTCCCTGTGAGGAGAGGAGTACGCCAGGGCTGTGTTATGGCTCCGACCCTTTTCTCCCTATTCGTGAATGGAGTGGTGGACCATCTGAAGGGGGAGGAGGCGGATGCCCCATCCCTGGCGGGGGAGAGAATCCCCACTTTACTCTTCGCCGACGACACCATATTAATCTCCAAATCCCCAGTGGGTCTGCAAAAACTCTTGAACCGGTTTAGCTCCTTCTGTACCATCCGAGGCTTAACCATCAATACCTCGAAAACTAAATTGATGGCATTCTCCCCCTCTAAAAGATTCAAAAATAACTTCTTGCTCAATGGTGTTCCTCTAGAGCTGGTCGAGTCTTTTGACTATCTTGGTGTCCGGATAAACAGTCGCATGACCTGGAAGGACCATTTGGCCAAAATGTTACTCAGTCACCAAAGAGTATCTGGGGTGACTTTGAGGGAGTTCCGTGAATCATGTAGTAAACCTGTCTCCCCGGCCATGGCCATCTATGAGGGTCAGATTCTACCTGCGGCATTATATGGCTCCGAACTTTGGGGGTTTGAAAATGTTTCTGAGCTATCGACAGCGGAAAACAATTTTCTAAGGAAGGTGGTGGCGCTTCCTACTTCCACCCCACTGATCCCCTTGAGACTAGATCTGGGCAGAAGAGCACTAAAGGACTTGGTAAGGCTACGCCCGTTGCTCTTTTGGACTCGTTTAAGAAGAACTGAGGAGCTTGCAAAATATGCTGAAGGGTTGGACGATCTCCTTCTACTGGATACGGGTAAAAAAATAGGGTGGTTGAATAAATTGAAAGACCTGGCTCTTAACCTGGGGCTAAGGGATGCATGGGAGTCACAATTGCCGCCACCCAAGGAAGTGATCAAAAAGCTATATTGGGACTGGGTACAGAGTAATGCGCTGAGGGTTACGGATGGGGGCGCACTCACGGACCAATTTTTGTTATTTAAATGTGTGAGAAAACTGGAGCCCTTCCTTGACCTGATAACCAAACCTTTAGATCGAGCGCTATATCTAAAATTGCGATATGGGACGCTTCCGGTGCATGATTTCACGGTGAGGTGGTCAAACTCTGGTGCCCCCCTGCGTTCATGCCCTGGCTGTGTAGCACCAAAGGAGTCTGTGGCCCATCTATTTTTTGCCTGCCCAGCTTACAAAGGATACAGAAAAGGGGGTGGTGATGAACAGAGTGTCTGAATTAAGCAGACCACTCTTACCCAGTCCAAAGATCAGGGCTTGATCCATCACCGTTATTTATCTCACTGCCCCATCCCAGCTCAGAACCTGGCTATATGCAAATCAGTCTGTCCCTGGCCCAGTGCATCATGGGAACAGGGCAGACCAAACTACCAAGCCAATTCTTCACCAGAAAGGAGACAAGCTACTGGGGACCGGTTTCTGGCATTTCAGCCTCGTCGGCCCGGTTTGCTTGAATCCTGATGGAGCAGTGAGCAAGGGACGCGGAAATTTTGGTTGAAACCTGTTTGCAGGGAACTGGGGTTGAGGTGCCATAGCCAGGCACTACGTGTACTTTCTACGGACTCTTCATCTTCCAGCATGATTTGCGGGGTGGCAAAATTCTTGGGTAGTGCGTGGATGACGCGCTCCCGTTTACTGAAATTGCATTCGGGGGGACCTACGGTCTGATGCTGTATCTGCTGATAGCAAACTAGTGACTGTGGTGCACCTCTTTCTTTTATTGTATTTTAATAATTTTTCTGGAGAATTGGAAATGTATATTGCATATGTATTCTTTTATGGTGATTAATTTGCCGAATAAAGATATTGACTGACTGACACTGTCATCCAGAAAGAGACTGAACTGCTGTCTGCTCAACAATACCATTCTGTGGTTTTGTTTAGAAGGATTTATCCTCAGGTAACATTCTGACCTATGAACAGTTGCCAGAAAACACCATATTTGGGACAACCTCAAATGTAATTGTGGCGGGCACTTAGTGAACATATTGTAAACCCGTGCTGAAATCTAAAACTAATTGTATAGTTGCGTGCAAGGTTTCTTACAGTTTTCAGGTGTTTTTCCTCTGACTTATATGCTCTACAATAACAGCACATGGGCATTAGACCATGTGTAAAAACACATACAACATCAACATTGCCCTTTAATTACTAATCCGGTATCTGATACACAATTACTTGGAAATTGTTTGTTCTGTATTTGGAACTTTCAAAGAAGCACTAGTTCTTCCTCTCCTTAGTTTAGGATCAATGACTTCCCCCACGGTGGTTAAATGAGTGTGGGCTTTATTAAATACACCTACTATTCTTAGTAATATTAACTATCAGACCCAGCAAAGTGGCAGTTGATTTTAAACAATTTCTGCCACTGAGGGGGGCAAACCCCTTTAATTCTCCAACAGGAAGAACCACCATATGGAAAATGCTCTTGACGCATGTCTCACCGGTATTGCTATTTGTGAGCATAAATTGAGATCTTTTGGGAAGGTAAATCCTGGCAGCTTTCCTCACCCTATTTTCAACTAGAATTGAATGAATGGGTTTATGGTTAGTTGTCATGGGCAATTGTAGGGGTTAGAAATTCCAAAACAGGTTAAGATTTTTCAAATAAAATGCCAAGCCCTAGATACCATTATTGAACATCCTTTGGATTGAGCCCATTTGTCAGCAAAGAATGCCTTGGCATGAGTCACTTCAGTGAAGAAATTGCTTCAAAGGCAGGTCTATAGGTTCCATAACTTATCTTTAACCGCATGCTTGCGGTGCAGATTCCCGCGGTGCGCTGAGTTTTTTAAAAAAACGCGGTTCATGACGAGCTCAGCTCGTCATGAGTGTACGAGAGGCGTAACTCATGACGAGCTGAGCTCGTCATGAGCGTCGAAGGGGTTAAAGCTATCACGGGGCTTCAGTAGCAGGTCTAGTAAGTTCCCCGGACAATGTTCAAGGAAAGCAGTGGGTTTCAAGATCAGATCCATACGTTCCCTGCCCAATCTTGAAAAATAGCAGAGAGGTTCAAGAGCAGGTCCATAGGTTAACTTATCAATCTACAAAGCCAGCAGTATCAGGTTTGAAAAGTGATTCTCAATCAATGTCACACAGTGGAAACGGATACTGTGTGGGGGACTTCACTCAAGCAGCAATTTGGCAGTGCTGTAGTGTTTTTTCATCATAGTACGCCGTATCTTTAATTTTCTTGTCATTTCCCAGGGGAGAGCTGAGTAAAATGTCTGATATAGAGCATTGAAGAAGGGTACCCTGTCGCAAACATGAAGGATATCAAGTGCATTATATCCTAATACTTGTCATAAGGGGGACAGGATATCTGTCTTGTTTGTGATTGAGTACCAACTCACCAAACTCTAAGTCAGGCCTTCAGTCATCAAAGATAACATCAGCAGAACTTTTCCTGATATCAAAAAGAGCAGCAGTGGATCTTCCATGTTTGCGACTAGCAACATCATCAGTCAGTGAGTAGCTTACACGGCACATTTTTATTTTCCAACATAATAAACAGGAAGGCAGCAAACTGTCTCCTTGTGCTACTGTTGCAGAGGAAAGTAAAGCTTCCCTAGCATTGAGGCTGATTAGCAGCAACACTTCTAAATTCAATAGGCTGGAGGTCTGATTTGCTACTCATTAACAGTAGGGGCAGGGGAATACCCTCGAACCACATAACAGTGGGTGCTAGCAGGGGGAGGTAGATGATGGCACCAACACTACTAAATGGAATGAAACCGTTGTTTGATAAGAGTATATAGTACAGGTACCAAGCTTTGGTGCTGAAAAATCAAAGTTGATTGGTTCAAAGGAGCTGATTGATTCAAAGGAGATTCATACTCAACCAATGGCTGTTGACATCAATATACTCAGCACAACATGATATTTAAATGGTTAAGGGGCAACAGGAGGAGCATGAGGAACTCAGACATGTCAACCTATCCGATTCGGGCAGGACACTAGCAATTTCAAGATAGTCTCTTGTCTCCCATTCCCCGATGCAGAATCCTGATTTGTAGTTTTGTAAAAACTTGTTTTGCTTTTCTTATCGAAACCTGGCTCAAGGCTCACTCTCCATCTATTCTTGACCTGCTCTCCCCCCCAGGTTATTCTATTCTCAGAAACGACAGACTTGACAAAACTGGAGGGGGACAAGCCATAATCTACAAAGATGCACTCCAACTCTCCCTTGTTCCAAATTCCAATCAAGCCACCTTCGAATACATCGGAGCTGAACTTAAAGTTCAGGCTGCCCTCCTATTCGACTACATAATATCTACCATCCACCTGGTGACCCTTTGCCCTTTGTGGAGGAATTGTCTGACATGCTTTCCCAAGTCTCGATTTCCTACTCCAAAAACTTCTTCCTCAGTGAATTTAATGTTCACTGGAACAATAAGAATGATCCCTCGGTTAAAATACTCAATGACCTACTCGACGTTACAGACTTATATCAACTCTGCCACTTGCCAACTAATTCCAAAGGGGCTACGCTTGATGCTATCATTACCAGCAAAGACCTGGCTTCCCTTTCCCACATTGTTCCCATTGACTGGTTGGACCATCACCTTATCCTCTTCACGATTACCTATGCCGTACCACATAGAAAATTAACCGGAAATCTTCACCTTATTCCTCCTGGCGAACTGGAGACTAAGAATAATGCAAAACTTCTACTAACTCCTCCCTCTCAAAATGCTAATGGCCTTACCGAACACTACAACAAATCCATCACCGAGGTCCTTGATCAGATTGCCCCAGCCAAATTAAAACTGCATAAAAGCAATCCTGCCAAATCCTGGTTTAATGCTGATCTCAACAATGAGAGACTCTCACTCAGGCTGGTCGAACGCATGTGGAGGCATCACCTCTCCCCCCTAAATCTTGCTTTCCTCAGAACTGCAAGGGCTGACTAGAAAAAGCACATCCTCAACGAAAAGGCCTCCTTCTTCCGCGCTCAACTTGACTGGGTAAAAATGGACCCAGGGAACTATTCAGCATTATCAAAAATCAAACAGCTTCTGCTACCACCAACTTGTTGGCCTCAATAGAAAGATGCGATGAAATTGCTAACTTCTTATCTGAAAAAATCAACAAAATCCTTTGCCTTATCCCTCCTTCCACACTGCTCTTCACCCCTCACTGACCTCCCCTTCAGGTCTTCTTTTCCACCTTTGTCCCCGCCTGACCCTGTTCATCTGCCTCCCGCTTCTCCCCTCCTTAACATGTCCTCTCCAGCCCTCTGCTAAAAAAGAATGCATCTTGGCTTAACTTCACCCCAGTTACTGAGAATAAAGTCCTCAACACCATCACCAAGCTTACACCCTCCTCTCATACCCTGGACCCTCTCCCCGCTAACCTTGTTCAAGATGTAAAGCATATCATTGCTCCGTATTGACCACCCTCATCAACTCCTCCTTGGTCACAGGGTGTGTCCCTGTATCCCTCCAGCTAGGCCAAATCACTCCTATCCTCAGAAAGGCTACTACCAACCCCACCGACCTCAACAATCTGTGTCCTATCTCTAATTTTCCTCTTCTATCCAAGGCCCTCGAAAAATGTGCCTTGCTCCAACTGGACAAGAACATTGACTCTTTTTGCCTTCTGGACACATTACAGTCAGGCTTTAGAAAGGGCTGCAGTACAGAAACTACTGTGCTCCACATTGTTGATGACATCCATCACTCTCTCGACAAAGGTGAGGCCTCCCTTCTCATTCTTCTTGACCTCTCTGCGGCTTTCGATACCGTTTACTACTTCGCCTTACTCAACACCCTCTAAGTTTGTTTTGGCTTCAATGGTCTAGTATAACCTCCTACTTTCAGCACAGAACCCAACAAACTTAACTCAGCAATTGCCTCTCTAAATACTGGTTCCTGCATAATCAGCTTAAGCTCAACCCTAAAGAAAACGGAAGTCATTCCCTTTGCACCTAAAAACAACCGGCTGCCCATCCAACTCTGGATCTCGGACCTTAAAGCTCTTAACTGTTCTCTGCCCACTTCTAATTCAGTTAAATACCTCAGAATAAGCATTGACCACAACATCAGCCTTTCTCCCCACATAGAAAAATGCAGCCAAAGGCGCTCTCTTCACTCTACACCACCTCAAGAAAGTTAAACCCTTTACTCCTGCTGATGACTTCAAATTAGTTGTTCAATCACTAGTACTTTCTAGATTGGAATATGGTAATGCCACTCTCTCTGGAACACCAAAAGCCCACTTAGCTCCAATCAAATCTGTCCTTCACCTTGCGGCAAGGCTTATTTCGGATTGCAAGCGGTTTGACCACATCTCCCTCATCCTCAAAGATCTCAAACGGCTCCCCATTGAAGGAAGATCCACCTACAAGAATGCTTGCATTACGCATAAAGCCTTGCATCATCACACCCCATTGTATTTATCAGACAAACGCCACAAAGCGGGCTGCACTAGAGAAATGAGGAGCACAAATACACGTGTGCTAGTACCGCCCTTGGTAAAAAAGAAAGCTACCCAGTCTCGCTCTTTCTCCGGAAGAGCTCCTACTATTTGGAACTCACTCCCCAAAGATCTACGCTGCAATCCCTCCTACCTCAGCTTCAAAAAAGAGCTCAAGCAGCACCTTTTAAACAAATACTGGGGTCCGTAATCCTGACACCAAACAGGGGTTCACATCCTGCCAAAGATGGTGCCATGTTCTCGCCACTTTAGACCTGACCTACTTCACCTCCTCTTTTTTTCCTTACATCCACTTCCACCCTCCCCCTACTAATTCTCTTATATTCACTGCCTAATCCCACATGTTTTCACCTCTCCCACCACCCCCTGTACCCCCCTACCTCCACACTATCCCCCCTCATCCTTGACCACCCACGCTAGCTTAACTACTAATTTACCGGTTTCGGCCTAAATGTGCACCTTATTTTCTTGCTCAAGTATTTACGGTCCTTTGCATATTGTTCTTATTGTCTTGCATATTACCTTTTCACACTAATGTTATTTTGCAATTTGTTCCTCTCTCAACCCGTGTAAAGCGCTCTGATACCTTTGGGTCTATCCAGCGCTATATAAAACAGTTTAAATAAATAAATAAATAAAACTGCCAAAAATAAAACATTGATGCCTAAAACGCATGCTCCAATCTCCCCTTCTAAGAATTACCTCTGACATTAAAGGTTAATGCTTTGATCTTAACTCTTGGAGAGGGAGATAAAAGTACGTGACAGGTTTCGACATTTTATTTAATTTTACATAGCACAAACCGAAACAGAGTTTAGAACAAAAAAAGAGGTTTTTGGGGTGTGTTATTAATTTCCCCCAAAAAAATTGTATCCGATTTGTCTGTCACCATACATACCAATAGATTAGATTCAATAAGATTGCCTCCGCTTCAATATGTCAGTGGGAAAAATACATTCTCCTGACTATTTTTTTTTAATCTCTCACTTTCCCCCTCTAAAATGTTGTCGCCAATGTGTGAAGCATTTTTACCATACATGAACTGGGATTTGGAGCTACACTGGAAAGTGGTCTATTAATGGGGAGCATATGTAGAGAAAAGTCTGTGTGGTGTGTGATGCAAGTGTGGGGGAGAGACACACAGCACATGTTCCCAGTTCTGGGGAGTGAGGCATGAAGTCTGTTAGGCTTAAAGTGTACATACATGAAATAACAGGCAATAAACTAAATAAGTCAGAACATATAATGGCTCTGATTCCCAAACCCATTTATGAGTATGACAAGTTGCACTATAAGAGTATTCTTTTACATGCACTTACATGTCTTTGTGAATCAGCCCTAAAAATTCCAGCCTCCCATAGGTACGAGTGCAAGAGGGCACCGTCCTGTCTATTTGTACTAATCGTTTATGAAAATTCATTCTGTATTTCCATTTTAGGAGTTTCGGGGCCAATTCCAAAAGACATGTAAAGGGGTTATAAAAGAGTACAAGAGGAGTATTGGCAAATAAAATGTAAATAATAGAAAGCAAAAGTGAAATTAATGAAGGGTGAGACGTGCATATAGGAGCTATTTATTTGTGCCAGAGCAGCAGTCAAAAAAGGGTTCGGTCTTTCTGTCTAGCCTTTCTGTATGCTAACATCAATGCTTCTTTACAACGCCAATGTTGCTGAAGAGGCAATTAAAGAGATAGTTTCCATATAATCATGCCTCCTTGCCTTGCCATAAAATTATCTGTGAATGGCCAGAAATGAACACAGGTTTGTGTTGTGCTTACAGATGTTTTGGAGGAAAACCTACCATTCTCCTGGTCAGAAAATTCCTCAAATGGAAAATCCCCACATCAGACTATATCTGATCGGTGGGCTCAGGTGTCTGCTGATCTGAATTCTGTGTGAATCAGGATAATGGACTTTATGTTCACGTATAACTTTTTGGCATACGTACTTGGTTGTCATTGTTACCTAATACAGTATTGGATTTTTCATCATGGTCTCCCTTATCCTCCTTGCCACTCATGGTTTTGCGCTTGTCCTTGTCTTTCTCTTTATTTTTTTCTCTTTCCGGGACCCTTTTGTTACCTCTCTCCTTCTCCTTATCTTTTTCTCTATCTTTCCCTTTGTCTTGTTCTTGATCTTTATTTTTTGCTTCTTTGGCTTTAGTTCCTCTTGTCTCTCGTCGCTGTTGCATAGGCTTTAGTGTATGAATATTTTCCATCTCTAGCGCTTCTTGTGCCTCTAGTGCCTCTTGTGCCTCTTGTGCTTCTTGTGCGTTCTCATTGAGAACGTTTTCGTCGGCATATTGATCTCCCATGACTTCCATGACTTCAAGGGGTTTTGAATGAAGCATAGACAGATCAGGGGCGGGGTTTGATCAACTATCTCCTTCTGATCGCGCTGGTCACTCTCCTCCTTTCCTGTGTCGATTCCATTCATTTCATTCATTTCCCCTGTCGCTTCTCGCTCTGTGGTCTGCCCGTTCTGTTCACTTAATAGTGTCTGAGCTGATCATAGTACGGACGACCCCTGCCCGAAGTTTGCCAAGTTTAATACACTCACAGTGCTCAAGATGACATGCTGATCATATACTTGGATTTTACAGTTCGATTGGCACGGCTGGCACAGGGGGTCGACAATACTTTGTTTTATTTGCGCCCGCTGCCTATCGAGTTGTAGGCATTTGATAGGGACTTTAGTCACAATTACAATACTCGTAGTGCATGATCGGACAATTTTAATTACTACCCCAACCAGCCGGTTTCGTGCAGACGCACTTAACCCCCGAGAAAAGGGCTCCTGGATTTTCCACCTTGACCACCCTCGCATTATATTGTAGCGTGCTTAGAAATAAGGTCCGTTTCCACCACGTTATATTTGTCTCAAAACAGTCTCAGAACATCCGTAGACCAAAACCAAAGCCAGGGCCATGTCCAAGATCAGAGCATTTCCCATCCGCACTCCCATCAAACCTGGCAGTACCAGAAAAACGGCAACAGGAAGGCAAAACCGAGCAGAGGCCCGTGAGATCATGAGCAATCACTGCTTCTACAATTTAATGTTTGAAAGCTGAAGGTTAATGTGAGCTTTTCGACTGACTGCTTGCTGCCTTCCTCCCTGTGGCGATTTTCACGCGCTAAACTTGGTAAAAAAAAAAGCCCCAGTTCCACGTTGCACTGCCTGTTCACTTTTGAAATAAGGCTAAGTAGCTATGCTGGCTGGCTGGCTGGCTGCTTTCCCAGCCTGAGAAGAGCGTTTCTTTTCCCCCTGCTTCCTAATCGAACAGTCAATTGCAGAAAATAGCAAGGAACCCTTTGCTATTGGGCCGGTTTCAACATCGGGCCGCTTTCCACATCTTTCTACCTCCGTTGACAATCGCTGTTGCTGCCACACACACCTGCCCCCCGCCTCACCTCGCCTTTTTTTTTCCCCGGTCCGGCTGCAGAGGTGATACCACCAAAAGCGAGGGCTGAGGAGTGAGTGGAACGGAATGGCGGGCAGTGGGCTGAGGGTAAAAAGTCTACCTTTTAAAATCGGAGATCCTCAGTACCTCGCTCAATTCCTCGCTGGGTTCGCCTTCACTGCCTCAGGTGTTTCCGAACTCGAAATCCCCCGGGGGCCCCCCTGGGCTCGCCTCTGATGTCTCGCCGAAGGATTTGCTGATGGAATTCTCCTCAGGACTCCTCCATCGGACCGCTGATACCGCCCGGTGTCTCCTGGTAAATGTCGTCCTGAAAAAACGCCAGTCTGACTGCCAGTATCCAGTATTCAGTATTGATTCTTCAATGTCCTCACGGCTGATTTAGCGATTTAGTGAGCGCGGTTACAGCTCAAATCGCAATAGCCTAGTAGATCCGATCCCCCTTCATTCTACATGCTTGCATTCGGAGCTTCGGTAGCCGGAGCAGGGGGAGTGCAGGAGAGTGCTCAGTCAGTTGCCTCGATAAAAATTTAATTAAAGCTAATGGCATAGAACCCGAGAAATCGAAAGAAACGGTGAAGGAGAGATATAGGAAGAAGGATAAAGACTCTGTAGAGATCGAAGAGATGGAACTAATGGCTAAAAAAGCAAAACGGTTACAAACCATCAAAGATCTGAAGGCAAACGCAAAAGCAACCTCGACGGGGCTGACAACCACATTGCAGCCGAGTATTTTAAATATCTTTAGCCCACCATCTAAAATGAGGGCAAATAAAGGGTCAAGCCTAGACCTAGCCCAACTCAGGTTCAGGGCGCGGCGACACAGAGCGGGGCGAGTCAAAAACTTGCTCCTGGAAGTAATACTCATGTACTCGAATTGCCCCCTGGACAAATTGCCTGTGCTGGATACTGATTCACATTCAGATCAATCTGACGCAGACATCTACGAGACTGGCATCTCGACTTCTAGCGAGGCAAGCGACGTTGACAAAGGCCAATTTCAAGTTCATGATGTATCAACCCAGGAAACTTCAGGTGGTGCAGATACAAAGAAAATTAGCAAGCCAGGACAAGGAAGTACATCAAGGAAAAAACTAGAGAAAAGGAAAATGAGGAATAAAAGACTAAACAAATCTACTTATGAGGAAACCACTGATCAAGGAAGTAACCCTGAATCCGGTAACCCTCGAAGAAACTTAAAATCAAAAAAACTAAAAGAAACAATACTGGTCCAAGAAAGCGGGGAGGATTCAACTGGGGACGCTACCCAATATGAAGAAATAGGAGAGACCCCGAGACTTCCTTGAAAGATATATTAAGATCAATAAGGAATCTTCATAAAGACGTTAAAACAGATACTCAAAAGAATAATTTAGCCATCCAAAAGCTACAGGGTGCTGTAAACAAGGAGGGCAACACCTGCCTAGCAATATCCGACAGAATGGCATCAGTTGAAACAAGAACTAACCACTTGGAGAAGGACGTAACGGATCTTCAAATAAAAGAGAAAACGCAAGAAGGCATTAAACAGGACCTATTAATAAAGATAGAGGATCAGGAGAACAGAGCTAGGCGAAATAATCTCCACTTCCTGGGGCTCCCAGAAGGCGTAGAAGGCAATGATCCTAGGGGGTATATAATCAGACTTCTCAAATCAGCCCTTCCAGAGCTGCAAACCTGGGAATTAGAGAAAAAAGTCCAATGAGCCCATCGTTTCCCCCTGACTAAGTCCAAGCAATCTCATAACCAACCTAAATTCCCAAGGGCGATGTTGGTGTTCTTTGGGAATTTTTTATTGCGGGACACCATTTATAACTTGGCCCGCCCAACAAGTAAAAGGGAATTTAATGGCACCACATTCTTTGTGAGACCAGACTTTGCACATGCAACCGTTGAAAGAAGGTGGAGGCTGAGGAAGCTATTTACTCCCTTTGAGAAGATCGGTGCTAAAGTATTTCTACAGCATCCTGCCTGATTGAAAATATTTTTCAGGGGCTCAACTCGCAGTTTCACCAGCGAAATACAGGCCGAACATTATCTCAAAGAAATCTCTGAAATCGCCCAAAAAAATAATAATCTCTGAACATCAATAAGAACTAATATTTTTTCCTAATGAAGTAGATCGAACTATATATACTACCTTAATAATGTTCTCTGTGGAAATATGGGGAGATTAATACCATTAGAGAATCAAATATAAAGTAATATATGATTATACTATATAGGAGTAGAATTCCTGTTATGCTGCTCTCATAGACTTTCTCCCTCTGCAACAATAATGTTTAAACAGGGTTGGGTAGGGGGAGTGCACTGAGGCGTAACGACCTACCTATGGACGCCCACACCTGGATCCGGCTGGACCCAGGATGCCTCAATAGGAGGTAAGAGGGGAGGGGAGTAGGGGTTTGGGGGGTCAGGGGGGAGGGCTTCAATGGGCGGTAGGGGGGGAGGTATCGGATGATGGCAGGGGGGGTTGGGAGGGAATGGGAGATGTCGGGGTGTAAAATCAAAAAAGAGAATTCATGACACTATTGTAACTGTAATCTGGCCGAGGTATATAGCCGCAATAAGATATGTATTCAAATGTGTTTTCAGCATGCTATACGGCCTGCTGAATATAAGGAAGGATTTAAAGCAGAAGTATGTCTAAGCTTAGGATTTGCTCTTTGAATATAGGGGGCCTAAATGACTGGAAAAAAAGAGGAAGGCTGGAGGAATTTGTTAAATTCACACGAATGGACATTTTATGTTTGCAGGAGACCCATCTGCCCTGGGGGAAAAAGCATTGGCTAAACTTAAAGAGTTTTGAGACTCTTTCTTGTTCTTCCCAAACATCTACTATTAGGGGGGGTGGCTATTATTAGCAAGGTGTGTCTGGGGGGAGCAAAACGATTCAAGGCAGACACTATGGGGAGGTGGGCATTATGTGAAATGAATCTAGGTATTACCATCTGCTGTATTTATGGGGCCAATAGTGATGACCCTGATATGTTCGACCTTATGGAGAAGGAATTGACGAGCTGGCCGGCACCCATAGTGGTCTGTGGGGATTTGAATATCTCAGCAGACTTCGTTGGGGGAACCATATATACTGGACGTAAACCCCGGGTATATCGGGCAGTATGCTCGATGATGCATTCACATGGGCTGAGGGATGTTTGGGGGAATATTGAGCTAGGGAATCCAGGCTTCACATATTTCTCACATCCATTCCAGAAATACTCTAAGTTAGATTATTTTATGATCTCCGCCACCAAGATTAGTACTGCTGAAATTCGTAAACTGCCCAAGATAATATCAGACCATAACCCACTGTTATTAACAATAAATATTAACAGGCCAGCTGGAAAACTGAGATCCTGGACTTTCGATAGGAAGCTCTTAATAGACAGTACCTATGTAGCACATATTAAAAATTGGTCACAGGCTTTCTTCGATGCAAATATATACAGCGCTTCGCGAAATTCTGTCTGGGATAGCTACAAAGCTGCTTTAAGGGGAGAAACTACCAGCTATACTTCTCGAAATTGGAAAAAGCTTACTCTAGAGAGAGAACAACTAATGAACAAATTATCGGTTGCCGAGGAACAGCATAGGAAAGATATAACTCAGGGAAGGCAGGGAATAGAAAGTCTAGAAAGAGTGAGTATCATCAAAGCTGAGATACAAAAACTATTGGCCAAAAAAGCATCTGCAGAATATCAAACACAAAGAAGGAGGCTGTATGAGATGGGGGAACAAGCTGGTAGAGCATTGGCACTCCGTATTAGATAAGTCGCGTTGAAAAATATCATCACACACATAGAAGAGCAGGGTATGAGCTATGAGGAGCCAAAGGGAATTAGAAATGTCTTCAAAAGATATTATCAGGCATTGTATCAGGAAGAGCCGGTAACTGAGGATTCAATGACCGAGTGGACAGGACAGGGAACCAAAGTAGCTGAGGGTGATAGAGAAATTCTAGAACAAGCCATCACCTCGGACGAACTCTCGGAGGCCATACAAGATCTAGCTACAGGGAAGGCTGCTGGCCCCAATGGTCTACCACTGGAATTGTATAAATGTGTATTCGAGGAAACATCCCTACTTTTGTTAAATCTATTTAATGGAATAATAAACACAGGCATAATTCCGGGGTCTTGGATGAGCACCAACATTGTGGTGTTTCATAAAAAGGATAAGCCCAAGGAAAACCCCGGCTCCTACAGGCCGATATCCCTGATAAATGCAGATAATAAATTATACGCTAAGATCTTGGCTGCCCGTTTGGGACGGATCATTGCGACCCTGGTCTCACCATGGCAGCATGGATTTATTCCCGGTAGGAGAACCACGGACCACATCAGATGAGCTATCACGCTGTTCGATATCCATGCTGCCAGGGAGTGGGCGGTCGCAATGATCCTTCTCGACGCAGAGAAAGCCTTCGACCGTGTCAGATGGGAGTTTCTTTGCAGGGTGCTCGAAGAAAGGGGGTTCGGCCCAAGGTTTCGGAAGGCTATTTAGGCAATGTATACCACCCCAGTCGCTAAGATTCAAATGATGGGTGAGAGTTCGGGGAAGACCTATATTACGAGGGGGACTAGGCAGGGATGCCCGTGCTCACCCATCCTATTTGCACTATACATTGATCCTCTAATACGCCTGATAATGAACAACACCGTAATTAAACCGGTAGTCACGAAAGGTTTGCAAACAAAAATCTTGTCATATGCCGATGATCTGGCGGTCATCACTACTGAACCCGACGTGGCTATGTGTGAAGTGGTGGCAATCACTAGTCTATTCGGGAGACAGTCAGGATATCGCCTAAATGTGGGTAAGACCCAGGTATTGTGTTCTAAGAATATAATCAAATCAGACTCCAGATACGTCGATTCCGTGGTGTATCTGGGAGTAACGATTAACGCACAGACGGAGCGTATAATCAGAGATAACTTTATCCATCTTATGAAATCAATGAGGGAGAATTTGAAAAGAATGGATACATTGCAACTCTCAATAATAGGGCGTGCCAATGTCATCAAAATGACTATGTTCCCCAAGGTATTATACAAATTTCGGGTGATCCCCTTTAAAATTGGGGGGAAAATTATCCAAGAAATAGAAGCTATATTCATGAATTTCCTGTGGCAATATGGAAAGATCAGAAGATCTATGAAATACATGTCTCTGCCACAGGAAAGGGGGGGGCCTGGGACTGCCAAATCTCAGATACTATCATTGATCTTGTCTCCTTACGCAGATGGCTATATTATTTGATCCCGTGGGAAATAGTTCAAATACCTCAAACCAACAGGATAATATCCCCTCTATTTTTGAATTGTTGCTTGGCAGCGATGCTATCGGGGTATTACTAAGGAGAACAGAAAGAAGGTATTACAAAAAAACAAGATACAAAATACTCAAAGGGATATGGGGGTTTGGGCTGCAGCTCAGAAAGCCTTGTCAATATCTAAATATAACCATCACACTCCACTTTGGAACTCTGGTCTCTTTCCTAACCTAAGTAATGACGGGTGTTGGAGACACTGGGAGCGGCAGGGCATTTCGACATTGGGGCAAGTTATGGTAGGGGACGAGTGTAGATCTCTTGAAGACCTGAAACAAAGGTATTCCCTCCAGGATAATCAAGATTATAAATATGCTCAGATGGTCAATACAATTAGATCAAGAAGGCCTCGCATCATTCTAAACGAGAGGTGTAACATACTGGATTATCTGAAGGGGGGAGACTTAAGAATCAATGGAGTGTATAGGCTGTTTGTGGAGGCATCCCAGGATGAAATGGTTAAAACTGAGGCGGCCTGGGCTTCTAAATTGGAGGAACCAGATATCGACCTAGATAGAGCCCTTATAATGGATGGAAGATTCTTACGATCCTCCAATCTAAGAGCTCAGCACTTCAAAACATTATTTAACCTGTACTATACCCCCTCCAAGCTCTATGATTGGGGCAAGAGGCTGGATCATAACTGTCCCAGATGTTCTAAAGGTCCGGCTGACATCATCCACATGTTTCATCAATGTGAGAAACTTGGATCAATTAAAAAGGAAATTGAGGCATTCTGGGAGGGGCTGTTAGATATCAAAATAACCCTGTCCCCAACACTCATGATCATAGGATGCGAAAGTCAACTGAATTTAAATATCGAGACTGAAGCTTTAGTTTTTATCTCCACAGCCGTACTCCGTATCTTAATCTCAGCTGCCTGGAAAGATACTGAGGCCCCAACCTTCCAAATGTGGATGTCTAGATTCTTAGGAATACATAATGTTGAGGTGGCCCTGTACGAACTTAAGGGCAAAAAAATAAAAGAACTGGGACTGAAGATTTGGGCACCAGTGGCTGCTTGGCGGGCAAACAGAGTGTAGCGAGCTAATCCAGCCCTCAAAACGTCTCAAAAATATATGATATGGTATCTAACAGGTTTATTAACATTTAAATGGATCAATCTAATCAGATATTAATTTTATGTATGCTGCCAAATCGATTCTGCATTACTTTTGCCTTTATAATGATGGTTGACTATATATTTTATATTCTGTCTTCTTTCCTCTAATCTTGTAAATTGGTTTTCACTGTGTATCATGAATTCTCAATAAAAATATTTTAAATTTTTTTTTTACCTAATACAGTATTAAATTGTTAGTGAATCTAGCCCAAAGTAACGTACTATGGTCTTTAGTATGGCTAGACGAGTAATCGTGATTGGGTGAAAACTGAAGCCTGTACCCAGATCTGTATTTCAGCTTCAGCTCTAAATTGCTAAAAAAAATTCTGCAAGCAAATTTTGCCTGGCAATCCTAATTGGAACTTTCTGGTCTGCCCTACACGGAATTTGCCTGGGGAAACTGCAACATTCTAAATTTCATGTCTAGGAGCGAGAAAGCATGCAGTATTTACAGCGTAGCCGAGCAGCGTCATCAGGTTTGCAACACACCCAGTAAAATACTGACTATTGCTCTTTACCGGATGCAGTGTTTCCATCTCAACTTTAGAGTTGCATGAGTGATGAAGGAATTTAATATATGTGTCAGTGATTCCCAGTGATATTTTGCTTTTATTTCAGAAATACAGAACATCAATATTTTTCATATAAAGCTGAGCTGAATTTCAAGCCCAAAAGGTTATGTCCAGCAGAGTTAAAAGAAAAACCTGCTGCCAACAAATCTCAAATTGGAATTAATACATGGTTTTTATTCATTTATATTGTTAACCGCAATTTCCTCCATGAATTGCAGACATAATTCAAATAGAATCCTGGAAAATAAAGATGCTATTACAGTGTAGTGTCTTAGAAATGCGTGTGTATATTTGAATTCTAAAAGCAAAGAAATACAACACATTGAAGTTTGTTCAAGGTTCTAATAACACGAAATCATTTTCGACACTCCTCATCATCTTAATACTATATTAAAAATTGCACCGTTTTGCATGCCAATTTAAAGGTCCCTGATTTATGAAAAGAGCTGTACAGAAGCCTTGCACACAATGTGCAGTACACAAAATGCGTCTCGGCACAATTAATCCTTATTTCATCAATGGAAGTTGTTTCTCAGTTTTCATTGCTGTGAAATTGGGGCTGGCACTGTCTGAATGTTAAATGAGCCTTGTGATTAGTGCAACATTTCACTGCAACAATAGCCATCCTACGGAAGCCTGATTGGCACAGCAGACCTTCACAAACTGACTGTCAAAAGCATGGCATTAGCAGCTTCCACCACGCACATCCGAGGGGAGATATTTGAGAGAATTATAGTAATATTTTCATAAATAGTTCTTAATCTACCACTGAATGTTCCTTGAATTCGCCATTAAACGTTAACAAAAATCGTAATTCCAGGGAGACCGAATACAGTGAGAGATCAGGTGGTAGAATCTTTTGGGAATATGTGAGTTTACAAAGGGAGAATGATGTCCTAAGAGTATGGAAACATTGTCTTGTGGCAGAAGCTCCTTTACGAGACTTCAAGAATGATGCACCACAATATTAGAGAGAGGAATATGAGAGTAGACACCTTACTGAAAACTGGGCAAGGACTACATGGTAAGTTCTGATGCAGATCAGGTGATTAACACTGAAAGTAAACGTCAGAAAAAGATAAAAGGTCCCCATTATGAGTAGCCTTGACTTAAGGGCCAGTCCCTTTAAGTTGTGTTATTAATAGCACTTGTATTCATTAAACCGGTTCTAGATAATACTGGGAAACTAAAATGTATTGACATTTATTTCCATATTTTACCTGGAACACAGTTTTGCAGGTATGACCTGGAGGATGGGGGCGTGGCTTGGGCTCAGAAGATGACGGACGCATGAGCATGTTGCTCCGCGCCGGCCGACTTTAATATTTTTCCATCATGGTGGCAGAGAGGCTGTGGATGGTCCCAGGACAAATATTTGATTGCTGAATCCCCTGCTGGTGAGCGTTCACTGAGTTGTAACCCTGGAGCAACGAGCCAGCGCCAACGCACCTGTTGTTGCACACCGCGATTGGGGATACAGTGGTTGTGCTGTTTGCGGCAGCCAGTGGTTGGAGAGCTCTGGGCCTTGTTCGGGGCCCAATGTCCTGTAGCTGAGGGAACAAAGAAGACCTCCTGTAGTGCCTCCTTGCCTGAACGGTTGACTGTCGGGGAGAGTAAGCGCTCTGGGTCGTGGATTGGGGCCTGTGCCTCCTGGCGGAGGCAGTGTGAAGCCTGTGACAGGCATGCCCCGATGTCCCCTTGATGGAGGGATGCTGGCCCTCGATCATTGCTGGGTCTCAGTGACATACTACATAAGAGGCCAATAAACCTGTGGGCCGGAAGACATGACATAAGGCTCTCATCCCCCCACAGATGCAGTGAGACCGACGCTTGCCAAGAAGCTGGACTGCTGCCGCTGGGCCTGGCCTTCATGTATGTGAGCTGGACATGATACCACAGGTCGGTGAGAGGGGCCCCTGTCACATATGTACTCCAATGAGGTTGCCCCTACCTGCAGTGTGCCACAAGGGTTGAGGAGGCTGGGGCTGCACAGAACACATCTGACCCAGGGTTGTGGACGACAAGGGAGGTCAATGTTAATATCGGACCTGGTGTGTTCGGTGCATGAGATGTGCGGTTTGGTCTAGGGCCCAAGGACTGTGAGGAGCCATCGGTTTCCATGGAGGCTGCCTGGCCAATGGAAGCTATTACTGTGGAGATGGCATCTTTTTCTCTGGTATAATGCGGGCACGGCCTGAGGACTGGCCCTGAGCACTGTGCCAGGGCTATGGCAGGTGCACCTCTTGGGGCAAAGAGGATGCTGATTATTGTCTACTACTATACTGTATCACTGAATGGAGTAAGGAGCATCGAGGCCTGGAGGACTGAGACTACCTTGGACACAGTTGGCACTGGGGTGTTATTGGCATGCCATGGAGGTCAGGGCCTAGTTCGAGGCCCAGTGAGTACGTTGAGAGAGGTGGCATGAAGCTGGGTCCTGGATCAAAAGGTTGTGAGTGACAACTGGCTAGTTGGGGGCAGGGAGTGCAGACCACCTGTAACCGCTGCCTTGTGAAGAGATTCATGACTGTTGCTCTTTAAGCTTGCGTGGGCCTGAAAACAGGGATGTGGGTGATTTGCCAACCGCAGGCAGAATTTCTCCTCTGCTGCTGGCGTTTGCCTGAGGATTGACGGCTTGTTGACAGCAACCGAGCTGTGCTCCATCTGGTGACAACCACATGTCCTGACCTCTCCTCCTCTGTGCTGGGATCAGTGGTGCCAAGATGCGCTGCATATTCACCTGGAAGCTGATGACCTCTGGAGCTGTCTAACCCATCAACCTTGCAAGTCCGTTGCAACTGGTCCCCCTCTGGGCTACATGCTGTGACAGGTGATGCCATGGGGAAACCTAAGAATAAACAAGAGTTCTGCACAACCGGAGTTGGGAGAGCCTTCACTTCCCCCCTCAGGGTCAAGGGAGACAGAGATGCCACAGAAACTTTGATTCACTTACACTTGGACAGGGTGCTAGCCTCCATCACTGATACCACAGCCACACTCCAGAAGGATGTGGGTATTTTGCAGGCGGAGCACAACAAGCCTGCAGACTGCATTAAAAGTGTGGAACATTCACTCAGTCAAATTCTCCCTAATTAACAGGCAATGGCTTGCAAAATGGAAAATTTCTCGGCTAGAGTGGTTACCCTTGAAAGACAGGCTGAAGACACAGAGGGCTGGAACCGCCGCAACAACGTTAGCGCGGTGGGACTCCCTGAGGGGGCTGGAGGAGCAACATGGTAACTTTTCTGGAAAACTGGCTAAGCACTGAGGTCGCAGCTCATCATTTCATGCAGTTCTGACTGCTGTTACCGGGGAGGCCCCCTCAGCCGGTGGTGGCATGACTGCATCATTACAGAGATCAAGGTATTATTCTTCATAGGTCTTGCACTAATGGTCCTTTTGCGACAGACAATAATGAAGTGCTAGTATTCCCTGATTTTACTGCTAAGGTTTAGGCACAATGTGCGTCATTTGTGAAGGCCAAGAAAGTTCTCAGTGTAGAAGGTATACAGTGGTCCCTGATGTTTCCTACCACGCTGCAAATCATCCTCGATGGCAGCACCCATTTTTGTGACACTCCAGATGCAGTGTGGTCCTGGCTAGAGGTATAAGGTGGGTACACCGCTTCAGAGCTCCCAGGCCGGGTGCATCTAGACAGACACCCAGGAAGCGGGTTAAACAATTGTATAAGAGGGCCTTATTGAGGGGACCTTCCTCTTCACAGATAGAGTGAAAGCGCAGAGCGGTGTCTCTTACCATTGCAGAAATAGTGTTGTAACACAAGATGGATGCAGGCACAGACACATCTTCAGATCATAGATCACTGGCTTCTGACTCAGGGGCTTGGCCATGGGTAGGACGGACCTCCCAGTTGTGACCACACAATCTGTTGAAGAATTAGTTTGGCAGCGTCACCAGATAGCCTTCCGGTCCATGGCTGAGGGCGCTGGACTGAACAGTGCCATCCTGAGCCATGGAATGGTTCACCATCTAGCAATAGGGAAAGGGTAGATGTCCATAGAAGTGATATGTACTGCAACCGTGGCCCCGGGGTTTGCTGGAGGCCCATAGTCTTCAGAAGGCAATACCTGGTTATTATACTTGGTTCTCGGCTGGTGCACACTTGGGCACTCAGTTCTACTCTGCATACCCTCAACTAGATTGCCCCTACTGAAGGTGGTTTCTCTTAACAATGTTGTTTCTTACAGGTTTGGGTGGATATCTGTTGCTGGGCTGCCCTTGGGTGAAGGAGTTTGTAGTTGGGATCTTTTTTATATGTCCTTGGGTTTTGGATTGATCTGCTATTGCTGGGGGCTGGTTGGGGGCAATGGACGATTACTTAGTGGGTGACTTGTTTACCTTACATTATGGGAAAGCCTTGTTGTAACATAGCATTGCTTTCTTGGAACATTAAGGGGCAGATTTATGAGGCTCTTGCGCCTCCTTGCACCGCAATTGCGTCACGTAATGTGACGCAACGGCAGCGCAAACAATGCGCCCTATTTACAACGTGACGCATCTAGGAGATGCGTCACGTTGGAAACCCCTGCGCCATAAGGAGGCGTTCCTGTGCAGGAAAGGAGGCGTTCCTGCGCACGGGGGGGGGGGGTGTTCCTGCGCAGGAACGCCTCCTAAAAGTGGCTGAGTGAAAACTATGAGATTTCTTTCACTCAGTCACTTTCTACGTCAATTCCCTACGCCTGCTTGAAGCAGGCGTAAGGGTGACGCACCATACATTATTATGTTTCTTATATAGCGCCTGAATCGACCCCCGAAGGGGTATCTCTGCGCTTGCCTTGGGAACCCGTCCTGGCTTTTCCCTGTGAGAGAGCCCCTACAGGGCATCCCCAAGGTGAAAGCCAGGCATCCCGCCGCGGGGGGGCCGTTGTGGAGATTAAGCAAGCTTAATGCCCAGAGTTGCAGAGTGTGAACCCATGATTAGGTCAGGCACCGAAGCGAGAATTATCGAGTCCATGGACATTTGAGCTCAATGAACAGGTGGCCCCTGTGCATTGCAGGAGTCATGTCGCACTTGCGACATGACTCCTGCAATGCGCCGCCCGTGCGCCGAGAGATGCGTCACGCATCTTCACTGCCTTGCACCATGGTGCGCCGCATCATAAATGCGGCGCACCATGGGTGGCGGAGCAGTGGCGCACTGTGGCGCATGTTAACTGGCGCATCCCTGGGGATGCGCCAGTTAACATAAATCTGCCCCTTAAGAGAATGGGTTCTGCCTCTAAGAGCCATAATGTTCATCGATATCTATGTTGGTGGGGAGCCAAAATTACAATGTTACATGAGGCTCATCTCACAGTGGAAGACGCTGCCAGTTTGTGGCGCAGGTGGCGGCACCAACTTTATGCAGCCTCCTACTCTGCTTGCTCCAGGGTGGCTTTTCTGTGGAACACATGCATTCCATTATTGAAAAGAAGGTCATTATGTTTTGATCAAGGGTAGACTACTGGGCAAGGAGGTCACTCTGGGAAGTGTGTAATTGCTCTAATTCTAGATCAGGTCCCCTGTCTTCAGTCCCTGTCCATTCCCCTGTTCTCTTTTGTGGCAGATTATTTTATTCTAAGAGGCAATTTCAACTGGTGCCTGATGTTAATCTGGATAGGTCCATGCCTCACCTACTGGGGCTGACAGGGTTTCAGAAGGCGTTCAGAACTGGTTGGGACATTGGTACTTAATTGAAATCTAGAGAGAACATCATGGTCTTGAAAAATACTATTTGTATTTCTCCTACTCTTTGTAGGCTACATACCAGACTTGATATGTCTGTGTGTTCGTCCTTACTTAGCCCCTACATGACTCACACTGAGTATTTAGGGCAAACACTGTTGGATCATGGCCCATTGCTGTTAAATTTCTGTCCCATTACAGATTGCCCAGTGACACCTACCTGGCAACTTAATCCTTCAATGCTGGAAGACACCTGCTTTAGAGAGTCCCTGCAGACGGCCATCTCTGAATACTTTCAGTTTAAGCAGGGTACTGCCACTAATCCCCTTGTTGAGTAGGAAGTTGTCAAGGTGGTGTTGAGAGGTCACTGTATGAGGCAGTCTATTGGAGTTAAGAGGGAATAGAATAGGTAGCTCACCTCTCTTGAACAGCGCCAACAGGAATTTGGTAATCAGTTGGGTGCTGATGACACTATTCAGACACTGATCACCGAGGTTAATATAATGTCTCTAGTGCCATGACTTCGAAGACTATCCTGCTAGGATTCATGATGAGGGTAGTGGATCAGGTAGGCTTCTGGCCTAGTTGGTCTGCCCGGAGCGAGGGAGCAACCCATTACTCATATCTTATCAAACAAGGGCACTCTGCCGTATTCTCCTGGGGCTACTAATGCAGCCTTCAGTAAATATTATGAAATTCTTTATGGGACCCGGAGACAGTTTTGCCGGACACCTTAGTTGAGTTTCTGGCCCCTGTTCTCTTGTGCACACTTGACCCAGCTCTTTGAGAGGAATTGGGGGCCCCTGTGACATTACAGGAGATTCCTTCTGCCATGAAAGGGCATGAGCACTGGGAAAACCCCTGTCCCAGATGGGTTACTGGCAGAGTTTTACACTACATTTGATCCCACCCTGGCTCCCCTCAATTGGAGGCACTATATGCTGAATCGCTGCATTTGGGTGCATTGCCTGATTCAACCAGGGATGCATTGGTGATCCCCCATCCCAAGACAAAGACATTGGGTGGGTGTACATCAGAATTTCGCCCTCTGTCCATGTTGAACATAGACTTCAAGATCCTCAGTAAAGTGCTGGCATTGCAGTTGCTTCCTCACATGCCTGGCCTCATCCATGATTACCAGAATTGGTATTTCTCTAAATAGGGCCACCTCGAAAAATCTTCATCAGTTATATCATATCCTGTATCATTAGGGACATCAACTCCTACTCAGATGCCCTTATATTGTGAAAAAAGCCTTTGATTCGATGCAGTGGGACTTCCTCCATGCAGTTATGATTAAGGGCGGACAGAGAACTCCACTCCGCCAGCGGAATGTGTGGAGTTTTGCCTACTCTGCACTCTGCTGAGAACGCAGAGTTTAGGCAAAACTCCGACTTCGGAGCAGAGATACCCAGCCCCCCCATACTAAAATTAGGCTTCCTTACTCCAGCCACTAATAAAAAATATTAAAAAAAGAAAAAAACACTTACCTCTACTGTGGTGTCTCCGGGCTGCCCTCCTCCTCGCCGTGGTATTTCTCCTGCAAGCCCCCTACATCGAACGTACGTTTTGCGAGAACTGCAGAGCTCTTCTGTCAGAAGGGTGGAGGTCATGGATTGATTGTAGGGAAGAGATGTGGCGCCGCGGCCAGGGCGACAGACTCCGGAATCTGGGGATCCCCGGCACCGGCAGCAGATTAGTCCAGCACCATGTGACTCTGGGCAATAGCTTGCTTTGCTTAATCTTCCCGACGGCCCCCAGCGCCTAGATACCCTTACGGATGATTGTTCACGCTTTACAAATGTGGATTATTATAATGTAGATTATTATTAGGGTGCAGGGAGAATATTATATGTTTATAGGCTGATGAACTGTTGTTGTATTTGGCGGACAGTCAACAAGGGGTTGAGAACGCACTAATGCCACTTGATGGCTTTTCGGTACTTGCCAGACTTCAAGTCAATAAAATTAAAATACACTTATTTCCCACAATAGCGGGGACAGTAAAGTTGCCTGGTATGCCCCCATGGCCCATTTGGTCACCATTGTGCTTTCGATATTTGGGAATTCAGGTGTTTCATGCTTTAGATGAACTTAATGAGGGCAATCTGGGGCTGGCGATTCTTTTCCGTGGGTCTAGTGTTCAATTCTGGCACTCCTTGAAATTGCCAGTAATGGGTCAAATCTCTGTATCCAAGATGATTTGGTTGCTTAAATGCTTAAATTGTTCTACTTTTTTTAACCTCCGCATTAGGATAAGGTGCACCTGGTTTATCCACTGGGATACTCTACTCCAAAATTTGATGTGGGATTTAGGGCGCAACAGAGTCTCCCTATAACAATACATAATAAATAATTCCTATTTTTAAAGCACAAACATATCACCCTAATAAGGGGTTCAAGGAGCTGGGGGCCGTCAGGGACATTAAGGGAGCTATTGTCCAGAGTCACATGATCCTGAGCTGAGCTGCTGCCGGGGATCAAAGCATGAGCCCTGCGTTCAGGAGTCAGTCCCTCTGGCCGCTGTGCCACACCTCTCCTTAGCAATACTCAGGAGATCCCCTTGTGATGGAGGCCTAGGTGCTCCTGGTTTTGAATTATATTATTTGAAAGCCCAACTTTAGTGGATAGCCCATTGGTTGGATGGTGAGGGTCTTAAAGAGTTAGGATCTATTGGGTTGGCTAGCAATCAGGGAACTCTGTTAGGAAAACTCCTTGATCCAAAAATGGTGATTTCCCGACCTGAAGTGTTGTTGAGAGTGACATTACAATGCTGGCAGTGATGCCTGCAGAGGACAGCACGGACTCCTTTATATGCCCCGGCTTTGCCATTGGTGGGGCTACTCCATGGTGACCCTCCCTCTTCCTTTGCTGGACAATAGCTATCTGACTGGATAGTGGCGGGCCTGATCACTGGGCACGGTTTTTAACAACTGGGGGCACCTATCCCGTTGGATTACTTGATGACACAATGTGAGTTACCCCCTGAACAGTTCTTGACCTATCATTTTTTAGTACAGACATTTGGAGGCCTATGGTCCGATTGCAGACAGGAGCCCGAGACCCATGTTGTTCTTCATTTGCTGGTGTCGCTGGGCTCTATGTGCTACCTGGTAAAGGGCATCTACAGAGTGCAGCTGGGGTTGACCATGATGCCACTGGTGAGGACACAGGAGAAGTGGGGGGCACTACTGGGTAGAGACCTCCTGGACCCGGAGTGGGGTACGTTTGTGGCGAATCCTAGTTGCATTTCTAGAAATACTAGATTCAAGTATATCCAATTTAATTATATACATATGCCCTACTTGACCTACCCCCACTCAAGTGTTTCAGGTCACATAGAGAGGAGAGCCGAGGGCTTGCCACTTGCGCATGGCACTGGGGTGAATTTTGGGCATAGGAAGTGGAGCTGCCTGGGGCTGCAAGTGTTCGGGGACAAGGTAGTTGCCACAATCAACGGGGTGTTAAACTTTGCACTTCCTTGTACAGCTGAGGTATGCCTCTTTGGACTTTTCCCCAGACCTAAGGCATGCAAGGTTCGTACCAGTATTTTAGAACGGCCTTAGTGTGAGTTAGAAGATGGATGGCAATGCTGCAACGTGCTAGGGTAGGCCCGATGGTTGCGATGTGGGAGAAAGATGTTTACATTTGTGCCAGGGTTAAGGAGCATGCACTGATCAGGCAGGATGTACAGGGGATGTGTTTGAGGTCTGGAATTGCAAAGGAGACAACCATGGGGAGCAAGCTTGGGATGGCCCCCCACAGGATGTAAGTACTGTGGAATCACCTTCTGGCTGCCTGGTAGCCAGTAGACGGCTTTGACTGTGAGATGTGGACATTGGCCTCCATGGGGGCCATGCATGCAGCCTCCCCAATGTGAGGCTTGAGAAGTTGTTGTTCCCTTCCCCCACACCCAGGGACCCTTCTGCGTAATTGACCACTCTGAATATTTGCTTGATTGTTCAGACAGATGGGCTGTCTTGAAACCTCCCTCCCTTCTCCACAGCATACTGGAATATATATCCTGGGACTCACAGAGATGTAAAAACTACGATGGGTCACTGCATATTTCCCTAGGGTTCTGACCCCCATGAATGTTTTTTGTTTTTTGATTTCCCCTGGTTCATATTGTTTATACATTTTATTTTCACAGTATGGAGTTGCTGGGTATAGTTCTACAGCTCCCATTAGGAAGCACAAATATAGACCCGCACATATAAATGGATATGAGAATAGATACGAAGATTAGTTGCTGACCCTAATATTCAGAAGTAAGGGATATGTATGGCCAACCTGGGCCTGAGTGATACTGAAGTTTTTTTTTTCATTTATTGATGTTTGCACCATGGTATGATTAATATTTCCTGAGGCACAGTATTGTGCATCATAAATTACCCACTAGATTTGCACAATGGTGAACTATAAACAGGGTGCTTAAATATGTATACAATGTACAAAATCCTGCTCTTATGTACATTTATGTCTCATTAATATCAAATGCCAATAAAATTATGTTGAAAAAAATAAGACCCGGAGAACTTGTAGGATTAAAGCACTCAGGAATATCAGGTATAGGAATAATGCATCTTTTGTGATTCCTGAAGGGGCAGCTAACTCCTGTTACTAGCCACATGGCTGGTATCTTCTGTTATGGCAACCATCAGGAATTTTGGTTGAGCACCCAGGGACTAACAGCGAAGATTCTGGTTGCAGACTGTTGGGTAAGCTGCAATTTAGATAACTAGATATAGGGTAATTTACTAGCACCTTTAACAGAATGTCAAATTTGAATGTTATTTTTGGGATCACACATATAATAAATTAATTGAAACGATTAAAGTAATTCTACATTTTCATAAATTCATTCTCTAGTAAACAGACAATCCCTTGTAAGGTACAGCTAGTATTGTGAAGTACTTTTATACAGCTGAACATGGAGAAGAGTATAGCTACCTTTAAATCTTTCTCATATATTATTCAACTTACCACCACTTAGTGAGGAGGTCTTTCAGAATTGTCATCCATGTTCATTTGCTCAGGAAGCACCCTGAGATTATGTTAATTTAATCAGAAATGCTATATTGGAATTGGTAAATTGGCTTAGAGTAAACGCATTACAAAATACTAAATCATTTTGTAAACAATAATGAGCATTATCAAGGCTTAGATCAATTGATTCTCTGTGAAAACAACAATGTGGTTGTATTTCTGCTTCACTTGTCAGTCAGTGACAGTCCATCCTATCAAGTAGCTGCCCTTTTATGGGAAGGATGGGCACAGATAGCTATGTATTGTATTTTAAAAATGATTGCACTGTTTCGACTAAATTGTCTTTGATAGACTGTCACTGGACTATCCAGATTGATTTTTCAAACACCACGTTGGAGATCCTGAAAAAAATGCTAGATATTATGAAGCAAATTCTGTAAATGTGTTTGTTTGTGTCCACAGTGGCATCCTAACTCTTTCTATCCCTCATCACCAACTTTTGTTGTGTTATCATTGTACTGTATGTTACCACTGAGGGACTAAACAATCACTCAAGAACTTCCATACATTTTATAGAATGACAACTTGATCATCCAGACATATGTTGCTGCTATGATATTATCGTACTGTATGCTGTTATTAAGCGAGATGGGAGGATTACCTAGGATTTCCTTATTTCTAAATGAAGCAAAAGGAGTCGCATATCTTTATTATTATTATTATATAAGAGCACTACCACTCTTTTTCGTGCACTTTAATATTTGTAAACTTTTGTCTAAATTTAATTGAAAGTTGTATAGTAGGGGGATAGTTCTCCTCTCAGTAGTTTTATCATTAGGCTCTGATTTGTGCCTTTTTTCTACTATTTTGTCTGACCTGTTTTTGTTGGCTTTAGGACTCCAGGCACTTTACCACTGCTAATCAGTGCAACGTGCATATGCTGTCTGTATAAATTGCAATGGCGATTGGTTTATCCATGAATTGCATATTTGAGTAAAGTGCACTGTGTGTGCCCTAGGGCCTGTAAATCAAATGTTACTAGCGGGCCTGCATTGCTGATTGTACCACCCACACGAGAACCCTGCAAACATGTCTCAGATCTGCCACTACAGTGTCTACAAATGCAGTTTTGAACTACCATGTTGACCTGGCAAGTGCACCCACTTGCCAGGCCCAAACCTTCCCCTTTTTCTACATGTAAGGCACCCCTGAGGTAGGTCCAAGGTAGCCCCATCGGCAGGATGTAGGGTATGTGAAAGATAGCACATGAACTGGTGTTTTTAACATGTTCTAATAGAGAAATACTGCCAATTTAGTTTTTCACTATTGCACGGGCCATCTCTCCCATAGGTTATCATTGGAACTGCCTTATAACATCTTACAAGTGTAACATTCAATTGAGAAAACATAAAGATTTGGAGTTTGTGCTCCCTGAGCTTAGAATTTAAAAATACATATTTTAGTAAAGGTGATTTTTAAATTGTGTGCTTGAAAAGGCTGCTTTTAGAAAGTGGGCATTTTCTTGCTTTACCATTCTGTCTCTCTGCCTGCCTGTTTTGTTTACACTGACAGCTGGGATGTTTGAGCATTCACTCTAGACAGTCACACAAAGGGAGCTGAGGTGTGCTCTGCATATCCTGATGGCCCACAACAGGCTGATGGGCCTTCCTGAGCTAGAGTGGTGGGACAGGTTGTCACTGACACCTGAATAGGGTTGTGCCTGGCCTCTCACAATGCTGTCTCTACCCCCCCTGTAATGTGTCTGGAGCCATGGCAGGTCAAGGCAGGATCTTGTGGACAACAAAGACTTTCATTTGAAGTATGCCTACTTCAAAGGCCAAAAGGGGTATACATATTGACCTATAACCCCACAGTTTTTGAACTCTTCTGGATCAAGAGGAGACTCTGCCAAGTGGATGAGCTGGAGAGCTGGTAGGAGGAGTACTGATCCTTTGCTGTGTTGCTCTGCTGGATTGGCCTGCTGTTGCTGTTTCTGTTTTGGAGACTAAGGCCTGGACGTTTGCTTTGGTAGACTGCTTGATTATTCAAGGGCTTGTGTGTGCTTGCCTCCTGTTAAGAAGCCTCAATGCCATCAAAGACTTAATCTGCAGACCCAAACTCCTCTTCTGGGAGTTCCGACCAGACAAGTGGTGCCATTTTTGGTTCTGAGCATTTGGAGGTGGCGGGGAATTAACCACAGTAGTCTAAATACCAGAGTCTCAGAACTTTTTGTCTCAGAGGCCCTCAACCACACATTCACAGACTGCGGTGTATGTAATCTCCGCTTAGTGTAATTCGGTGGATAGTGTCATCATCAGGTCTTGTCACTTGAGTGTCCTGTTCTACAAGTGACATAAAAACCTCCACCAGGAGGGAAACTGTCTGGATATTGACAGTGGTGAGTGGATTAAAAGTATCTCCTATCCTTTAGGTGAATCTTTATTCAGGGAAAAGAATAGGAGAGGGATATGTCTAAAAACAAAAGCGGTGTTCAGTGGAAGAGTCACTGGTCCACAACACCGATTGGTCAGGTTGACATGTTTGGCTTGGAACAGCCCCTATGGGCCTATTGCCTTTGTCAGGACCAAAGGAATATATATGGAGGCTATTCCAGGATAGTGTGTTATTAGTGAGCGGGTGCACTCACCCGTCTTCATCTTTGAGCACACTTTGCTCCAGATGGAATGTGGTTATAGGTATGGTCTTTAGGCCTATAACTGCGAGGGAAGCAAAGGAAAATTAAATGCATGATGAAACTAACCTTGCCAATTTCCCAATTCACCAAGTGTTACACTGAAAAACGTGGACAGCAATGTTGCTGGTGACGGCGTAGTTATCTTCTGATAGATATGCATTTAGTGAAATAAAGAGACAGCCAATGGGAAAGGGACATTGTCCTGCTTTCACTCTTGGCAAATGTGTATAGAGAACTGTGAGGTCGAGCATAGAGCTCTCTCTGTTAAATATTATTGATAGAGTATAGATAAATCATCCCTGTGTTCAATATTGGCAAACATGCTGGCAGAATTAGGAGACAAAAATGTCTCTTGGTAATTTAAACAAGTAAAATGATGATACTAGGCTGTATGAAGAATGCAGAATGGGGGGGGGTAGTTTCTTAATCAGAAAGAAACCCTGTCTGATAGATAACCAGCACCTCTTGGAAGCTGATTGAACCTCTGATTCTTCTTCCCTCCATTTCTTTGATCTGTACCCTTGGAGGTTGCTTCTACTGCAAGAAGAGCTGAAAATCCATGCTTCACCCTACAGCACCATTTTTCCCACCTCAAGCTTACCATGCGGTTAAAAAACCAACACAACCCTGCAGTGTGGCAGAAATGATTTATGCAGTGCCTGTTCACAGCTAGAAGAATGCTGCAGCCTAAGTTCTACAGCAAACAAATGATGGACGGAATGCTGACAATGCAAACATTCTCCCCCAGTCAAAAGATCTGGGTTAATTCCATTGTTCTTTTGCCCACTACACCACCCCAGTTTGGACCCAGCCATATGCAAATCAGTCTTGACCCTGTGCCCCATGGGAACAGTCCAGACCGAACTGCCATGCCAGGTTCTCCCTGGACCGGAAACAAGCATCCAGGGACCGGTTTCAGGGTATGTCACCCTTCTTCAGCCAGGCTAGCTTGAATCCAGTGGCACAGTGAGCGAGGTACCTACGTCTGGGCATACCCATCTCACTAAGGGCGAAAAGTGTTACAGCAAACAAATGATGGACGGAATGCTGACAGCGCAAACATTCTCCCCCAGTCAAAAGATCTGGGTTAAACCCTTTGTCCAGGGCACTGTGTCTCCAAAGTCTGAGACTCCTTCTCCGACACAGGCCCTGCTATGCAGCTGAAGGAATCAATGCAACTCCTGCTCGCGGCTGGAAGAATCGATCTATCGGCTGTTTCACCGCCATATTTACTCCAGCACGTCCATATTTTCCACTCATCGCACTTGTGAGCCAAGTCTACATCAACGGTTCAGTTAGGTACATTGGGCACGTGCCTGCAGAATCGACACATCACCACCCCTCACAGAACAAAACCGAGGCATCACTTCTTCTCTCAGTAAGGAACAGACACATTACCTTTCCTGCGTAGCAGTAAGGAACCGACACATCAACTCCCCAAGAGCAAGGAACTGACATATCACCTTTCCTGCGAGTAAGGAACTGACGCATCACTTTGCTTTCTGGCACCTCAACCCCTCTGTGCCTGTTTTTATATTGTTTTTTTACTCATTCCAGGTACTTTGTATAAAACATGATGCATCCATAGTTTCATCTGGACTGAACTGTAATTTTCTAAACTGGTGTGGTGTCCATTTGTAGTGTTATCACTGTGTTAATATGTGTTTATGTACAAATGCTTCACACATTGCCTCTGAGTAAAGCCTAAGTGCTCGTGCAAAGCCACCAAGGGTTGGAGCAGGGGTTATCTTGGGTGTGTTACTCCCTTACCCTGACTAAAAGAAAGGGTCCCTACTTGGACAGGGTGCAAGCCATTGCCAACTAGAGATCCCCAGGCCATTTGCGACTGCTAAATAGCATTTTCACATGTACTAACCCTACTTTGCGAGTCATGGGCGTGTTATGGGCGTCCCTTCCAAATGGCAAGTTGCATGGGGTTTTATGAATGCTTTGCGACCGGAATGCGGTTGCAAAACATTCATTTCACCAACTCCGTGAAGTAAGTGGTAGCCCATTCAAAACAGGAAGGGGCCCATAAGCGACCCCTTCCCCTTTGTGAATGTGGGTGCCAACATTTTGTAAGAGCAGGCAGTGCTCCCATGGGCAACTGCCTACTCTTAAAAAGTGAAATGGAAACTTTTCCTTTTTTTTGTTAAATGCAGCTAATTTTCCTTTAAGGAAAATGGGATTCATTTACCCAAAAAAAATTCTTCATTTAAAAAGCAGTCACAGACATGGTGGTCTGCTGAAACCAGCAGGACACGCTGTGATTACAGGCCATTCCCAATGAGTTGCATATTGAGACCTACCTCATGAAGGTTGATGAGATAGGTCATTTGAGACCCCATTGGGAATCGCTAAATGTGTCTGAGACACATTGTACATCACATATTGTGAGTCCCTAATTGCGAGTCACAAAAATTTGCTGTTAGAGGCTCGCAAAATGAAATGGGCGTCCATGTGGCCCTAAAATGATTTTGGAGTAAAACAATTACTTTTGAGAGTACACTACAAAGCTGCAATAATGGATATTGTATTATTAATTGTATTTAGCGTATTAGGCACTGCATGTCAATTATCAATGTAAACGTATGTTTTGTGGTACTCTCCAAGTATACCTTCTTAATTACGCTGTTATCAGTGGATATTTCACTAGGTTTCCAATCTTATACCTTCAAATTATTATTGTAGGCAAACTGCAGTGATAACTGGCCTGTTATCTATAATATTGTGGTCTTTACTCTGTCCATCAGAGTGGTGGTGGACATTATGCCTGCCACATTGATGGGCAGATACAACCATCATGGTTCATGAAACCTTATTCTTCTTTCAAACCAAACCTGGGTCTGTCAAAAGCAGCATAACTCTTCTATTGTTTATAATAGCTTACCAATACAAAAGCATTGTAATGAAAACACTATTTTGTGAACTACTTGTACCACTGTTCAAATGGCAAACTGGTAATCATGTTGTTTGTATGGTGTCCCTGTTGTGTCCCATTTAAGGTTGTGCCTTTCTGTACAAAGGTCAGGCTAATTGCAATAATTAATTCAAACATTTAAAACAAAATGGTCATTCTTGTCAAAGATGTTTGGAGAAATTATCAACAAATGTTGGATTTTATAATGCACATTGTCCCTGCAGGATTTAAAAAAAACTTTAATACATTAGTGAATTTGATACTTTATGTGCTGCAGGCTTCAGAACAGAATTCAAAGCTTGGTTGTTGTTATTATAACATATGCTATTAATAGGTACTATTTCTGTTCCAGCTGAAGCACACTCTTTGGTGGATATTACCCATCAGACACACATTCTATGTGTTCTGGAGCTTGAAAGAATAGTAAAGATATTTCAAGGCAACAACCTTGTTTGGCAGTTCTTTACACCTGGTAGATGTTGGTCCATCATCTCCTATGTGAACTGCTCTGAGTGATGTACTAATAACAACTACTTTATTTTAAATTAGAATAGCATGGGTCCCTGGCAGAGAAATTAACAGGAGGCAACATTGTCATGTGACTGGCCCTCACTTATTTAATCTCAGGCGAAATGGAAGATGCATGGGGAATTAAACCCAAGACTTATCAGTCAAACATGTCAAACCCAAGACTTATCAGTCAAACATGCCAAAATCAACTCAATATTCAGAGGCCTGTATATGTGTGCAGCCTCAAACAAGCAACTGTTGCAGTATTACAATGAGCATTCTGAAATCCTACATCGGGGCAGCAGTCAGATGGGAGTATTTTTTTGAAGATGGAATTAAAAATATTTCATGAGCTCACTGCCAATTCACAAAAGGAAGTTTTGTAGAAGTAGCAAACTGGACCATCATCATGTAACAACTTGCCAAAAGTGCCTTGTATTGAAATCTGTAGAAGCCGCTTTTTACTAGTTGAATCACTTATTGCCTGTCTAAGAAATAGTTCTATTAGCAGAGGGGCAGGAGGGGAGGGGGCAACAACCACAATCCTTGTCAGGGTGAACTATAAAAGTCACTAATTTAGCCTGTGCCTAACTGTGTGATAGCTTGGCACAAAGGAGTCATTCTTAACTTAGAGGCAATGTGCAGACCTATGACCCTTATATGCATTAAAAAGAAAGGTTTTAGGCCTGGCAAAAGGTTAGTTTTACCAGGGTGAAATGGCAGTATAAAGCTGCCCTACAGACTGCAATGGCAGGCATGGGACATGTTTCAAAGTACTACTTAAGTGGGTGGCACAATGAGTGTTGCAGGCCCATTACAGCATTTACATTTCAGGCCCTGAGTAGATGTAGTACCATATACAAGACACTTATAAGTAAGTTAAATGTGCCAATCAGGTGTCAACTACTCTTACCATGTTGAAGGGAGAGAGCCCAAGCACCTTAGCACTGGTTAGCAGTGTTAACGTGCACAAAGTCCTAATGTCAACAAAAACAAATTTTGAAAACAGGAGGGATGAAGGCAAAAAGTGTGGCGGAGGACTTCACCAAGGATGTTAGGTCTAACACAAATCATACTGTATGATGCATTGAATTACAGCCAAAGGAAATGATTTGTGATTTAGAAGATACATCCTATGTATAACTGCAATTTTAAAATGATGCGCACTTTGAAAACGACCAAAGAAGACAGCATAGATACCACTAACCTATGTGGTAAATACAACTGGAAATAATTCAACGCAGATGGAAGAGTGACACAGGTTTGCTGTGTAAGAAGTGCACATAGTCTTTTATTTAAACATTATGAGAATAAAATAGCTACCACACCCTGAATACAAGGAATTTCTCCTACTATTCCATCTACGCAATGCCGGTGGTGAGAGAATTTGAGACTGTGTTTGTGTTCTTGTTGTTCACAATGTACAGATATAATTTGTTGTGCAGGTGTGCAGGTGGTACTTGTGGTCCAAGTGGTGCCTTGTGTTTGAGGTGGTGCAGCTATCTGAGTATAATTCCCTGCATGCTTTGACTGTGAATATTGACATTGGCATTTTTTGATGTTTACCTCTATAGTCTTCTTCGCCAGGGTATGATGTCCTGCACTCTCTTCCTTAAGAGTTCATAAATGGTCTTGGTGCATCTTTTCTTTTAGACAGTCATGCTAAAACGAGACAAGGGTAAGGCTTGAGGTCAACCACGATGGAGCGGGGGTCAGATTTGAGGATTATTTAGTCCCAGTCATACGGATACCTTTGGACTTAGAAAGTTTTTAACACAGTGTAGTCCTTAGTTGGGCAGGACTATAGGCTGGATCCAAGGACAGGATTGACTAAAAAGGGTTGATGAAGGACAATAACTTGGTGAAGGTGTTAATAGAGAGGGGAAAATACTATATCATATCCTCTATCATCATGATATTGGCCTCCACCCAGAAGCTTTAGTAATGTTGGTAGACCTGGAGAAGGCATTTGACTGTGAGAGATGGGACTTTCTCCATGCAGTCATGAAGCAGATAGGCTTAGGAGAGGGATGGCTTAGATTTACTACCTACTTAATTTGGGATGGGGCAGAATAGAGTCACATTGGTGATGCTGCGGAGAGCCCCGGAAAATAGGGGATTGGGAGCACCTGATTTTGAGTTATACTACCTGGCTGCTCAGCTCTAGTGGTTTGCGCAATGGATGGATGGTAGGGGTCTTGAGACACTTGGCCTTATAGATTTTGTAAACAACCAGAGACTCTTAATTGGGAAAGCTCCTCCATCAAAAAGTGGTTATCCCAGCGACAGGAGTCCTGTTGGGTGGTGCTGACATACTGGCAGGGGGGCCTCTGGCATATGTGAAGAGCCCCTCTCTATGCACCGGATCTATCCTTGGTAGGGCCCCCATGTGATGATACCCTCTCCCCAGTTTCGAGAGGTCTATTGTTTGAGTGGACGACAGCTGGCATCATCACAGTGCGTTGGCTGTTTTCAACAAGGAAAACTCATCCTGCTGGATGATTTCATATCTGAATATGATCTGCCTCATGGCCAGTTTTTGAACTCTCCTGCTCTGGTGAGAACGTTAGGGACTTATCCACCAAGACAGACAATAGCTGGAGACCCACTGAGTTCTCCTGGCACTGGTAATACCAGGGTCAGCACACCATCTTCTGAAATGGCTTCATAGAGAACAACTAGGGATGATTACGAAGCCGCTGGACAAGACTCTAGAGCGATGGGGAGCGCCATTGAGTAGTGAGTTGACAGATGTGCAATGGAGTAGAGTAATGGGGAGCCCAAACCGTATCTCTAGGAATACCAAATTTAAGCTCATCCAATTCTATTATTTACATATGACCTGCATGACCCCATACAGACTGCAAGTTATGTAGGGGAGTGATGAAGGATATTGTCCTAGATGTGGGGAACTGGAGCCGGGTTAACGTAGTACAGGCTTGCTTGCTCCCCTGTATTGCAAGGGTTTTTCTCGGGTCTGTTTCCTAGACCCAAGGCTTGCAAAGTAGGTTTCAGGTTTGTAGACCTCTCATTGGCCCTAGCAAGGCCACGTGTAGTAATGAAAGGGGTAGCTGAGACAGGACCCACAGTGTCAGCTTGGGAACAAGATGTCGATGTATGGGCCAGAGCCAATGAGAGGGCACTGATGAGAAACAATGTCTGAGGGTTACACTGTCGCCCATTGACAGGGCTATGGGCAGAAGAGTTGGGATGGTAGGGGAGATGGAATTACTGGTAATAGTACAAATGGGACACAAAGAGATGAGCAGGCTGTGGTATCCCCCTGAGGCACACCACTTGCTGAGTCACAGTTTGTAGGAGAGAATAAATAAATACGGTGCCCCTAAATGAAGAATCTTGGAATTGCCTCCTTTAGAAAAATAAGGACCCTTATGACTTGCCTTAAAATTATACCCCCAGGACAGCACTGCTTTTCTTTTAATAGTTCTTTCCTTTGCATAGCTTGTTAATTGCTTAGCTAGTATGTATATATAGTACGGCTGTGCTTATGACTCCCAGAGGTCCATATCGGTGCAGAACAGTAGGGAATCTTATTGTATGATGTTACCAGAAGGACTATTGGACATCGTCAAAAATGTTATTACATACCACTAGAAACCTACTGTATAACGGGTTGACACACACATGGGTCACTGTTGAGATTTGCTTTGGTGCTCAGATTATATCTACCCGATGTATATGTGTCTTTACTCTTCTTCCTCCAACGTTGGTATTGGAAAAGTATTGAGGACAGGCCTGATGGCTGAATGTTGTGCAACCTATTTCTCTCGTAAACATGTTCATGTTCCTGAATGGAAATACCAATAAAGACATATATTTTTTTTAAAAACAGGCAGGTAAAGCTCATAGTAGGAAAAGTCTGGCATTGCTCCTCATGAAGCTTTCTACCTTCTGACTTACACTCTTCTCTGGAAATCATATTTCCTCAGTTAGGCAAAGCTGCTGTCTGTAGCAGAAGAGGCTCCAACGTCATTGGATGCCAGTTAGTGTGGGACCACTGACTCAGATTTGTTCCTGCAAAGGAGATAGTAGAGGGCACTACAACAAAGTCAGGCCCACAGGCAATGCACCCTCAGCAGATCAGCTGACTGGTTGGTCCCTGTCTGATGACGAATCTCTAGGTAAAATTCTAAGTCTCAAGTTACAGGGTTAGGCAAGAGGAGTTCAATCGGATACCAGCCAAGGGTACCAGGACCTAAGGATCAATACTTGCGGTGAGGACTGACTCCAACAGAAGCCCCCAGCAGGCTCTATGGCTGCTGGAAAAGTATTCTTCTTGTAGCTTTTCTGTCCCTGTAGCTTAACAAGAGGTCAGACAACTGACCCTTGGAGTCCACTTTTTTGTCCTGGGTACAAGTAAGAGCATGTGCAGCCTATGAATTCCCCTCACACGTCTCAACAGTGGAGTGGTGTGGCTAGTGGAGTGGTGTGGCTCACATGTTAGAGGCGGCAGACCCGGAAGCAGGAGTCGGCCCGGGACCAGGGTTCAAATCCCGACGCGGCAGGGTCGTGGACTAGGGTCAGCGGACTAGATAATTCTCGCCTCAGTGCCTACTCTAACCAGGGGTCCCACTCGGCAACTCTGGGCATTAGATTGCCTAATCTCCACAACGGCCCCATCAATGCCGGGGATGCCTGGCTTCACCTTGGGGACTCCCAGTAGGGACCATCCCACAGGGAAAGCCAGGACGGGTTCCCCAGCGGTATACCGCGCCAGGATACTCCGGTAGTAATTGAGTGCGTTACAAAACAGCTTATAATATATAACATAACAGCAGGTGCAATCCTCCTTCTGTCTTCCAAGGGTCCATTAGTGTTCTGCATAGGGTGCCCAGGCGTCTCGTATTTATGCATGCCGCTAGCCTATGGGTGGAGATGCCTGTGCTTCCTAAAGCAAAAAATCCTAAAGTGCCCCTCTCTACTTAAAAGAAAGATGGTAGAAACTTCCTTCCCTTGTGCAGAGTTCTGCAGCCCTCCCTACAGGTGTGAATAGAGAAATTAGCAACCCCTTCTCTGTGGTCGCTCAAAACTCGCTCTTGGGTCAGCTCCTCTCCTATTGGTATTGGTGCCTGGCTGTCTAACAATACGAAAGAAGGGGCAGGCACAGGTGTTATCTACAGGGGTAAAAATTGCAAAAAACACAGTTGATGGACAGAATGTAGAACAATGTCATACATTCACCCCAGTACAAAGATCTGGGCCTAAATCCATCGTTTTTTTGCACTCCACACCACCCTGGGTTAGACACTGGCTATATGCAAATCAGCTCTGACCCTGTGCCTCATGGGAACAGTCCAGTCCGAACTACCAAGCCATGTCTTTCCCAGACCGGAATCAAGCATCCAAGGACCGGTTTCTGGCTATCAGCCTTCATCAGCCTGGATAGCTTGACTCCAGTGGTGTGGAGAGCCTGGGACTCACGTCTGAGCATACCCAGCCCACTCGGGGTGAAAATTGCAAAAAACACAGTTGATGGACAGAATGTAGAACAATGTCATACATTCACCCCAGTACAAAGATCTGGGCCTAAATCCATCGTTTTTTTGCACTCCACACCACCCTGGGTTAGACACTGGCTATATGCAAATCAGCTCTGACCCTGTGCCTCATGGGAACAGTCCAGTCCGAACTACCAAGCCATGTCTTTCCCAGACCGGAATCAAGCATCCAAGGACCGGTTTCTGGCTATCAGCCTTCATCAGCCTGGATAGCTTGACTCCAGTGGTGTGGAGAGCCTGGGACTCACGTCTGAGCATACCCAGCCCACTCGGGGTGAAAATTGCAAAAAACACAGTTGATGGACAGAATGTAGAACAATGTCATACATTCACCCCAGTACAAAGATCTGGGCCTAAATCCATCGTTTTTTTGCACTCCACACCACCCTGGGTTAGACACTGGCTATATGCAAATCAGCTCTGACCCTGTGCCTCATGGGAACAGTCCAGTCCGAACTACCAAGCCATGTCTTTCCCAGACCGGAATCAAGCATCCAAGGACCGGTTTCTGGCTATCAGCCTTCATCAGCCTGGATAGCTTGACTCCAGTGGTGTGGAGAGCCTGGGACTCACGTCTGAGCATACCCAGCCCACTCGGGGTGAAAATTGCAAAAAACACAGTTGATGGACAGAATGTAGAACAATGTCATACATTCACCCCAGTACAAAGATCTGGGCCTAAATCCATCATTTTTTTGCACTCCACACCACCCTGGGTTAGACACTGGCTATATGCAAATCAGCTCTGACCCTGTGCCTCATGGGAACAGTCCAGTCCGAACTACCAAGCCATGTCTTTCCCAGACCGGAATCAAGCATCCAAGGACCGGTTTCTGGCTATCAGCCTTCATCAGCCTGGATAGCTTGACTCCAGTGGTGTGGAGAGCCTGGGACTCACGTCTGAGCATACCCAGCCCACTCGGGGTGAAAATTGCAAAAAACACAGTTGATGGACAGAATGTAGAACAATGTCATACATTCACCCCAGTACAAAGATCTGGGCCTAAATCCATCATTTTTTTGCACTCCACACCACCCTGGGTTAGACACTGGCTATATGCAAATCAGCTCTGACCCTGTGCCTCATGGGAACAGTCCAGTCCGAACTACCTCTTGAGTCAAGCTATCCAGGCTGATGAAGGCTGATAGCCAGAAACCGGTCCTTGGATGCTTGATTCCGGTCTGGGAAAGACATGGCTTGGTAGTTCAGACTGGACTGTTCCCATGAGGCACAGGGTCAGAGCTGATTTGCATATAGCCAGTGTCTAACCCAGGGTGGTGTGGAGTGCAAAAAACGATGGATTTAGGCCCAGATCCTTGTACTGGGGGGAATGTATGACATTGTTCTACATTCTGTCCATCAACTGTGTTTTTTGCAATTTTCACCCCGAGTGTGCTGGGTATGCTCAGACGTGAGTCCCAGGCTCTCCACACCACTGGAGTCAAGCAATCCAGGCTGATGAAGGCTGATAGCCAGAAAACGGTCCTTGGATGCTTGATTCCGGTCTGGGAAAGACATGGCTTGGTAGTTCGGACTGGACTGGTCCCATGAGGCACAGGGTCAGAGCTGATTTGCATATAGCCAGTGTCTAACCCAGGGTGGTGTGGAGTGCAAAAAACGATGGATTTAGGCCCAGATCCTTGTACTGGGGTGAATGTATGACATTGTTCTACATTCTGTCCATCAACTGTGTTTTTTGCAATTTTCACCCCGAGTGTGCTGGGTATACTCAGATGTGAGTCCCAGGCTCTCCACACCACTGGAGTCAAGCTATCCAGGCTGATGAAGGCTGATAGCCAGAAACCGGTCCTTGGATGCTTGATTCCGGTCTGGGAAAGACATGGCTTGGTAGTTCGGACTGGACTGTTCCCATGAGGCACAGGGTCAGAGCTGATTTGCATATAGCCAGTGTCTAACCCAGGGTGGTGTGGAGTGCAAAAAACGATGGATTTAGGCCCAGATCCTTGTACTGGGGTGAATGTATGACATTGTTCTACATTCTGTCCATCAACTGTGTTTTTTGCAATTTTCACCCCGAGTGTGCTGGGTATGCTCAGACGTGAGTCCCAGGCTCTCCACACCACTGGAGTCAAGCTATCCAGGCTGATGAAGGCTGATAGCCAGAAACCGGTCCTTGGATGCTTGATTCCGGTCTGGGAAAGACATGGCTTGGTAGTTCGGACTGGACTGTTCCCATGAGGCACAGGGTCAGAGTTGATTTGCATATAGCCAGTGTCTAACCCAGGGTGGTGTGGAGTGCAAAAAACGATGGATTTAGGCCCAGATCCTTGTACTGGGGTGAATGTATGACATTGTTCTACATTCTGTCCATCAACTGTGTTTTTTGCAATTTTCACCCCGAGTGTGCTGGGTATGCTCAGACGTGAGTCCCAGGCTCTCCACACCACTGGAGTCAAGCTATCCAGGCTGATGAAGGCTGATAGCCAGAAACCGGTCCTTGGATGCTTGATTCCGGTCTGGGAAAGACATGGCTTGGTAGTTCGGACTGGACTGTTCCCATGAGGCACAGGGTCAGAGCTGATTTGCATATAGCCAGTGTCTAACCCAGGGTGGTGTGGAGTGCAAAAAACGATGGATTTAGGCCCAGATCCTTGTACTGGGGTGAATGTATGACATTGTTCTACATTCTGTCCATCAACTGTGTTTTTTGCAATTTTCACTCCGATTGTGCTGGGTATGCTCAGACGTGAGTCCCAGGCTCTCCACACCACTGGAGTCAAGCTATCCAGGCTGATGAAGGCTGATAGCCAGAAACCGGTCCTTGGATGCTTGATTCCGGTCTGGGAAAGACATGGCTTGCTAGTTCGGACTGGACTGTTCCCATGAGGCACAGGGTCAGAGCTGATTTGCATATAGCCAGTGTCTAACCCAGGGTGGTGTGGAGTGCAAAAAACGATGGAATTAGGACCAGATCCTTGTACTGGGGTGAATGTATGACATTGTTCTACATTCTGTCCATCAACTGTGTTTTTTGCAATTTTCACCCCGAGTGTGCTGGGTATGCTCAGACGTGAGTCCCAGGCTCTCCACACCACTGGAGTCAAGCTATCCAGGCTGATGAAGGCTGATAGCCAGAAACCGGTCCTTGGATGCTTGATTCCGGTCTGGGAAAGACATGGCTTGGTAGTTCGGACTGGACTGTTCCCATGAGGCACAGGGTCAGAGCTGATTTGCATATAGCCAGTGTCTAACCCAGGGTGGTGTGGAGTGCAAAAAACGATGGATTTAGGCCCAGATCCTTGTACTGGGGTGAATGTATGACATTGTTCTACATTCTGTCCATCAACTGTGTTTTTTGCAATTTTCACCCCGAGTGTGCTGGGTATGCTCAGACGTGAGTCCCAGGCTCTCCACACCACTGGAGTCAAGCTATCCAGGCTGATGAAGGCTGATAGCCAGAAACCGGTCCTTGGATGCTTGATTCCGGTCTGGGAAAGACATGGCTTGGTAGTTCGGACTGGGCTGTTCCCATGAGGCACAGGGTCAGAGCTGATTTGCATATAGCCAGTGTCTAACCCAGGGTGGTGTGGAGTGCAAAAAACGATGGATTTAGGCCCAGATCCTTGTACTGGGGTGAATGTATGACATTGTTCTACATTCTGTCCATCAACTGTGTTTTTTGCAATTTTCACCCCGAGTGTGCTGGGTATGCTCAGACGTGAGTCCCAGGCTCTCCACACCACTGGAGTCAAGCTATCCAGGCTGATGAAGGCTGATAGCCAGAAACCGGCCCTTGGATGCTTGATTCCGGTCTTGGAAAGACATGGCTTGGTAGTTCGGACTGGACTGTTCCCATGAGGCACAGGGTCAGAGCTGATTTGCATATAGCCAGTGTCTAACCCAGGGTGATGTGGAGTGCAAAAAACGATGGATTTAGGCCCAGATCCTTGTACTGAGGTGAATGTATGACATTGTTCTACATTCTGTCCATCAACTGTGTTTTTAGCAATTTTCACCCCGAGTGTGCTGGGTATGCTCAGACGTGAGTCCCAGGCTCTCCACACCACTGGAGTCAAGCTATCCAGGCTGATGAAGGCTGATAGCCAGAAACCGGTCCTTGGATGCTTGATTCCGGTCTGGGAAAGACATGGCTTGGTAGTTCGGACTGGACTGTTCCCATGAGGCACAGGGTCAGAGCTGATTTGCATATAGCCAGTGTCTAACCCAGGGTGGTGTGGAGTGCAAAAAACGATGGATTTAGCCCCAGATCCTTGTACTGGGGTGAATGTATGACATTGTTCTACATTCTGTCCATCAACTGTGTTTTTTGCAATTTTCACCCCGAGTGTGCTGGGTATGCTCAGACGTGAGTCCCAGGCTCTCCACACCACTGGAGTCAAGCTATCCAGGCTGATGAAGGCTGATAGCCAGAAACCGGTCCTTGGATGCTTGATTCCGGTCTGGGAAAGACATGGCCTGGTAGTTCTTACTGGACTGTTCCCATGAGGCACAGGGTCAGAGCTGATTTGCATATAGCCAGTGTCTAACCCAGGGTGGTGTGGAGTGCAAAAAACGATGGATTTAGGCCCAGATCCTTGTACTGGGGTGAATGTATGACATTGTTCTACATTCTGTCCATCAACTGTGTTTTTTGCAATTTTCACCCCGAGTGTGCTGGGTATGCTCAGACGTGAGTCCCAGGCTCTCCACACCACTGGAGTCAAGCTATCCAGGCTGATGAAGGCTGATAGCCAGAAACCGGTCCTTGGATGCTTGATTCCGGTCTGGGAAAGACATGGCTTGCTAGTTCGGACTGGACTGTTCCCATGAGGCACAGGGTCAGAGCTGATTTGCATATAGCCAGTGTCTAACCCAGGGTGGTGTGGAGTGCAAAAAACGATGGAATTAGGACCAGATCCTTGTACTGGGGTGAATGTATGATATTGTTCTACATTCTGTCCATCAACTGTGTTTTTTGCAATTTTCACCCCGAGTGTGCTGGGTATGCTCAGACGTGAGTCCCAGGCTCTCCACACCACTGGAGTCAAGCTATCCAGGCTGATGAAGGCTGATAGCCAGAAACCGGTCCTTGGATGCTTGATTCCGGTCTGGGAAAGACATGGCTTGGTAGTTCGGACTGGACTGTTCCCATGAGGCACAGGGTCAGAGCTGATTTGCATATAGCCAGTGTCTAACCCAGGGTGGTGTGGAGTGCAAAAAACGATGGATTTAGGCCCAGATCCTTGTACTGGGGTGAATGTATGACATTGTTCTACATTCTGTCCATCAACTGTGTTTTTTGCAATTTTCACCCCGAGTGTGCTGGGTATGCTCAGACGTGAGTCCCAGGCTCTCCACACCACTGGAGTCAAGCTATCCAGGCTGATGAAGGCTGATAGCCAGAAACCGGTCCTTGGATGCTTGATTCCGGTCTGGGAAAGACATGGCTTGGTAGTTCGGACTGGACTGTTCCCATGAGGCACAGGGTCAGAGCTGATCTGCATATAGCCAGTGTCTAACCCAGGGTGGTGTGGAGTGCAAAAAACGATGGATTTAGGCCCAGATCCTTGTACTGGGGTGAATGTATGACATTGTTCTACATTCTGTCCATCAACTGTGTTTTTTGCAATTTTCACCCCGAGTGTGCTGGGTATGCTCAGACGTGAGTCCCAGGCTCTCCACACCACTGGAGTCAAGCTATCCAGGCTGATGAAGGCTGATAGCCAGAAACCGGCCCTTGGATGCTTGATTCCGGTCTGGGAAAGACATGGCTTGGTAGTTCGGACTGGACTGTTCCCATGAGGCACAGGGTCAGAGCTGATTTGCATATAGCCAGTGTCTAACCCAGGGTGATGTGGAGTGCAAAAAACGATGGATTTAGGCCCAGATCCTTGTACTGGGGTGAATGTATGACATTGTTCTACATTCTGTCCATCAACTGTGTTTTTAGCAATTTTCACCCCGAGTGTGCTGGGTATGCTCAGACGTGAGTCCCAGGCTCTCCACACCACTGGAGTCAAGCTATCCAGGCTGATGAAGGCTGATAGCCAGAAACCGGTCCTTGGATGCTTGATTCCGGTCTGGGAAAGACATGGCTTGGTAGTTCGGACTGGACTGTTCCCATGAGGCACAGGGTCAGAGCTGATTTGCATATAGCCAGTGTCTAACCCAGGGTGGTGTGGAGTGCAAAAAACGATGGATTTAGGCCCAGATCCTTGTACTGGGGTGAATGTATGACATTGTTCTACATTCTGTCCATCAACTGTGTTTTTTGCAATTTTCACCCCGAGTGTGCTGGGTATGCTCAGACGTGAGTCCCAGGCTCTCCACACCACTGGAGTCAAGCAATCCAGGCTGATGAAGGCTGATAGCCAGAAAACGGTCCTTGGATGCTTGATTCCGGTCTGGGAAAGACATGGCTTGGTAGTTCGGACTGGACTGGTCCCATGAGGCACAGGGTCAGAGCTGATTTGCATATAGCCAGTGTCTAACCCAGGGTGGTGTGGAGTGCAAAAAACGATGGATTTAGGCCCAGATCCTTGTACTGGGGTGAATGTATGACATTGTTCTACATTCTGTCCATCAACTGTGTTTTTTGCAATTTTCACCCCGAGTGTGCTGGGTATACTCAGATGTGAGTCCCAGGCTCTCCACACCACTGGAGTCAAGCTATCCAGGCTGATGAAGGCTGATAGCCAGAAACCGGTCCTTGGATGCTTGATTCCGGTCTGGGAAAGACATGGCTTGGTAGTTCGGACTGGACTGTTCCCATGAGGCACAGGGTCAGAGCTGATTTGCATATAGCCAGTGTCTAACCCAGGGTGGTGTGGAGTGCAAAAAACGATGGATTTAGGCCCAGATCCTTGTACTGGGGTGAATGTATGACATTGTTCTACATTCTGTCCATCAACTGTGTTTTTAGCAATTTTCACCCCGAGTGTGCTGGGTATGCTCAGACGTGAGTCCCAGGCTCTCCACACCACTGGAGTCAAGCTATCCAGGCTGATGAAGGCTGATAGCCAGAAACCGGTCCTTGGATGCTTGATTCCGGTCTGGGAAAGACATGGCTTGGTAGTTCGGACTGGACTGTTCCCATGAGGCACAGGGTCAGAGCTGATTTGCATATAGCCAGTGTCTAACCCAGGGTGGTGTGGAGTGCAAAAAACGATGGAATTAGGACCAGATCCTTGTACTGGGGTGAATGTATGATATTGTTCTACATTCTGTCCATCAACTGTGTTTTTTGCAATTTTCACCCCGAGTGTGCTGGGTATGCTCAGACGTGAGTCCCAGGCTCTCCACACCACTGGAGTCAAGCTATCCAGGCTGATGAAGGCTGATAGCCAGAAACCGGTCCTTGGATGCTTGATTCCGGTCTGGGAAAGACATGGCTTGGTAGTTCGGACTGGACTGTTCCCATGAGGCACAGGGTCAGAGCTGATTTGCATATAGCCAGTGTCTAACCCAGGGTGGTGTGGAGTGCAAAAAACGATGGATTTAGGCCCAGATCCTTGTACTGGGGTGAATGTATGACATTGTTCTACATTCTGTCCATCAACTGTGTTTTTTGCAATTTTCACCCCGAGTGTGCTGGGTATACTCAGATGTGAGTCCCAGGCTCTCCACACCACTGGAGTCAAGCTATCCAGGCTGATGAAGGCTGATAGCCAGAAACCGGTCCTTGGATGCTTGATTCCGGTCTGGGAAAGACATGGCTTGGTAGTTCGGACTGGACTGTTCCCATGAGGCACAGGGTCAGAGCTGATTTGCATATAGCCAGTGTCTAACCCAGGGTGGTGTGGAGTGCAAAAAACGATGGATTTAGGCCCAGATCCTTGTACTGGGGTGAATGTATGACATTGTTCTACATTCTGTCCATCAACTGTGTTTTTTGCAATTTTCACCCCGAGTGTGCTGGGTATGCTCAGACGTGAGTCCCAGGCTCTCCACACCACTGGAGTCAAGCTATCCAGGCTGATGAAGGCTGATAGCCAGAAACCGGTCCTTGGATGCTTGATTCCGGTCTGGAAAAGACATGGCTTGGTAGTTCGGACTGGACTGTTCCCATGAGGCACAGGGTCAGAGTTGATTTGCATATAGCCAGTGTCTAACCCAGGGTGGTGTGGAGTGCAAAAAACGATGGATTTAGGCCCAGATCCTTGTACTGGGGTGAATGTATGACATTGTTCTACATTCTGTCCATCAACTGTGTTTTTTGCAATTTTCACCCCGAGTGTGCTGGGTATGCTCAGACGTGAGTCCCAGGCTCTCCACACCACTGGAGTCAAGCTATCCAGGCTGATGAAGGCTGATAGCCAGAAACCGGTCCTTGGATGCTTGATTCCGGTCTGGGAAAGACATGGCTTGGTAGTTCGGACTGGACTGTTCCCATGAGGCACAGGGTCAGAGCTGATTTGCATATAGCCAGTGTCTAACCCAGGGTGGTGTGGAGTGCAAAAAACGATGGAATTAGGACCAGATCCTTGTACTGGGGTGAATGTATGATATTGTTCTACATTCTGTCCATCAACTGTGTTTTTTGCAATTTTCACCCCGAGTGTGCTGGGTATGCTCAGACGTGAGTCCCAGGCTCTCCACACCACTGGAGTCAAGCTATCCAGGCTGATGAAGGCTGATAGCCAGAAACCGGTCCTTGGATGCTTGATTCCGGTCTGGGAAAGACATGGCTTGGTAGTTCGGACTGGACTGTTCCCATGAGGCACAGGGTCAGAGCTGATTTGCATATAGCCAGTGTCTAACCCAGGGTGGTGTGGAGTGCAAAAAACGATGGATTTAGGCCCAGATCCTTGTACTGGGGTGAATGTATGACATTGTTCTACATTCTGTCCATCAACTGTGTTTTTTGCAATTTTCACCCCGAGTGTGCTGGGTATACTCAGATGTGAGTCCCAGGCTCTCCACACCACTGGAGTCAAGCTATCCAGGCTGATGAAGGCTGATAGCCAGAAACCGGTCCTTGGATGCTTGATTCCGGTCTGGGAAAGACATGGCTTGGTAGTTCGGACTGGACTGTTCCCATGAGGCACAGGGTCAGAGCTGATTTGCATATAGCCAGTGTCTAACCCAGGGTGGTGTGGAGTGCAAAAAACGATGGATTTAGGCCCAGATCCTTGTACTGGGGTGAATGTATGACATTGTTCTACATTCTGTCCATCAACTGTGTTTTTTGCAATTTTCACCCCGAGTGTGCTGGGTATGCTCAGACGTGAGTCCCAGGCTCTCCACACCACTGGAGTCAAGCTATCCAGGCTGATGAAGGCTGATAGCCAGAAACCGGTCCTTGGATGCTTGATTCCGGTCTGGGAAAGACATGGCTTGGTAGTTCGGACTGGACTGTTCCCATGAGGCACAGGGTCAGAGTTGATTTGCATATAGCCAGTGTCTAACCCAGGGTGGTGTGGAGTGCAAAAAACGATGGATTTAGGCCCAGATCCTTGTACTGGGGTGAATGTATGACATTGTTCTACATTCTGTCCATCAACTGTGTTTTTTGCAATTTTCACCCCGAGTGTGCTGGGTATGCTCAGACGTGAGTCCCAGGCTCTCCACACCACTGGAGTCAAGCTATCCAGGCTGATGAAGGCTGATAGCCAGAAACCGGTCCTTGGATGCTTGATTCCGGTCTGGGAAAGACATGGCTTGGTAGTTCGGACTGGACTGTTCCCATGAGGCACAGGGTCAGAGCTGATTTGCATATAGCCAGTGTCTAACCCAGGGTGGTGTGGAGTGCAAAAAACGATGGATTTAGGCCCAGATCCTTGTACTGGGGTGAATGTATGACATTGTTCTACATTCTGTCCATCAACTGTGTTTTTTGCAATCTACAGGGGTAGGCCTCTTTGAAGAGAATTACGTTTCTGGGCACTGCCCAGATGGTCACCCTGTCAGAGGAATAGAATGCCTCACCACACTCAAGACCTCTGGCTCTGGGATCAAGTTCACACAACATCAAAAACATATTTATTGCATGGGCGACAGTTGTAAGCTCATGCAAATAAGCTCCTAGAGTTTTATTAGGCACACAGTGACTTTTTTCAAAGTACCTTTTGTGAAATATTTAGTACAAAGCCGACTTTAACAATACATTGGATTATAATAAATATTTTTTAAAGAATTAACTTTTTAGCTGATTCCTAGGTAGAGATAACACTATTTCTTTATAATATTAACTCCCAATGCTTTCCTTTGGTACAGCTAATCTTGGTACTGGGGAAATAGCTTTTGGGGCCTTGTCACTGTAAGAACTTGTTTTACATGAAACATTTGCAAGTCCTACTTTTAAATATCATGTACCTTGTGTTGCTGAGCATTAAGGATACTTAGGGGTGACTTATTAATATTTAAAAGGAGGGTTTAGGACTACCAAATGGGGATACTTGGCAGGCTGAATTTGCAGTTTAAACCTGTTGCCCAGGTTACTGGAGGCAGTTCTGCAGGCATGTTTTGCATTGTCACTTTAGTGGTGGCATAATATGTGCTGCAGTCTACTAGTGACATTTAACTTACGGGCCATCAGTACACTGCGCTCAATATACAAGGGGCCTATAGGAAATTTAAAGGTGCCTATTAGGTGTGTAACCATTTTCTCTGGGTTTAAAAATCAGGGCACATGCACTGGGGCCTGGTTAGCAGAGTTCTAGTGCAAAGAGTAAAAAAAGCAGCAGAATCAGCCCAGAAAATGGGGGTGATCTGATAAAAAAACAATTTTTTAAGCTTGCCATTTCCTGGTAAAATTTTGCAACATTACCCAAGTCAATGGCCCTGGCTGTCAATCATCTGAGTGAGTTGTTTAAGTGAGTCTGCAATCTTACACAGAGTAGCCTTCATTGCATGAATATCCTGCTGCACCTTACTTAGTTGCTCGAAAAACTGACCCACTCAGTGGCTGGCATTACTACATGCTAATACCCCACAAGCATGTCCATCTCAAATGGCCAGCAGGTTGACCAGCATGGAAAGGGGTGGCACTTGGGAAGTTGTGGGGAGAATATTCATGATTGGGGATACCTGCATCTTACAACGGGTGTGCTCTCCATCAGATGATTATGAGAAGACTGAAGATTGTCTATCACAGAAGGAGTGTTTAGGAGATTGTGCAGAAAGACCTGTGATGTGAGGGTTTTGTGGAGGTGAGTGCTGCATAGGCAGACGTAGCATCCATAGCTGCTTGGATAATTGCTAGGGATTGACAATTCTCAGAAGGGATTTAGGAGGAACACTGCGCCCAGTCATGAAGTGACTTCTTTAGGGTTTTACATGTATGTACAATAATGTATTCCTCATCCTCCAGGCCCCTCCCCTACTCCTGAACCAGCTCCTTCTGTTTCCCCGCTTCTTGGTGAGCTAAAGATACATTTGCTTGGTAGATGATCGGATGCTCTTTGCAGTTTGGCCCCATCCTCTGCTTGTAGATGCTTCCATATCATCGTCCATTTCAATGACTCCAGTACCTGAAGAACAAGATTTTAATAGACAAAGCCAATCAAATCTAGTTTTTATTTTTTAATTATAAACATACTACTTCCATAAACCATTGTTCTGCAAATAGAGAATAAAGTTCATACAATGTGAGACTCAGACAATGTATGCCACTAAGGTTGATCCATAAATGAGTTTAGTATACATCAACAATGTAAACTCACCAGCCCTAGCCATGGAGTTCACTGTTTTGGAGATCCCCTGTAAGGTCAGCTGCTGAACCTGTATCCTAGTAGATGCTGTTTCGAACGTATATCCAGATCCAGCAGCTATAGAAATGAAGGTGTCATCCTTGCAATACCTAGAGTGACGCTAGTACGGGGCAAACAGAAAATCGTATTTTTCAAATGATGCATTTGCACAAATACATCATTTTTTAAGGATTACGTGGGGCAAAAGCTGCGCTGCATCATGCAGTAATTATTGTATGCAATGTAGCTGTTTTTTGCGCAGAATGCAATGCAACCGTAACGCAGTGGTATTTATTGGTATAGCACTGCATCACGCATCATGGAGTAGAGCACTGCAACACTAGAAATGCGCCAAATTTGCTGCGCATCAGTAACCCAGGCATAGGAAATGATGCAGTAGCTGCAGTACAAATTCCTCATCATTAAAATACACTGTGGCAAGCTTGATTATGCCATGGATGTCATTATACTGCAAATGGGAGCAGCTAGGAGCAGCCCCATAGGCAGGTAAGGAGGAAGTAGCGTGTTTTCCATCAGCACATATCCCTCATTCACCTCAGGGAGGAGGAAGTCATACAGTTCTTCAGACTGGAGAGGGAGTCCTTCATGGAATTGCTGGAGAAGATAGCTCCAAGTCTCCATCCAGCAATTGCAAGGACCAATGCCATCCCACCACCTGTAAAAGTGATGGCCATGCCGCACATGTTGGCTTCAGGATGCTTCCAAATCACATTAGTCAGATTGGCTGGCTTTACCAGGGAGCATTTTACTGCCTTCCTCCCATCTGTTTTGGATGCCATCATAAAACTCACACCCCAGTACCTTCTCTTTCCCAAAACTACCCTACAACAAATGCACACCAAGGAAGGCTTTTTCATCATTGCTGGTTTTCCACATGTGCATGGCACCATATATTGCACACATGTCCAATTAATGCCCCTCTGCAGCAACATCACACCTGCACCGAAACTGCAAGCCCAACTACTTGATAAATGTTCAGGTGATAGTGGACCATTGTAGAAGTTCATCAATGTCCTTGCAAAATTTCCAGGAAGTGCACATGATGCATACATCTTCCACCACAGTACCATCAATGAGCAGTTTCAGAATTGCACATATGGGAATGACCTGCTCATTGGTAAGTAAAGCAGAAAAATACACTATACCAACTAAGAAGTTGTAACGTATGACATAATAGTCATCTCTGTGTTTGTGTCTGGATCTTGTGTAATGTGCACATAGACAGAGTAACTTACTCCAACATGTAGTCAATAAAGTATCATTGTGTGATTCCTTAACTGATCCTGTAATGGAAGTAAGAGAAATCCCACAGTGAAAAGAATTAAGCCATTTTTAAGTGCCTTCTCCTTGCTTGTCCCTCGTTTTCATTGCTTTTTTCACTGGTTTTCCCTCATTGCAGCTCCTACCTGAGGCCGGTTTTAACTGCCTCCCGTCTAGACCCACCCACGATCTCCCAGCACCCCTCCCTTCTCCCAGGACCTAATTAGAGGGGGCCGCAGGTGACCCCATTGAGCAGGTCCCAGGCCCAGCTCTACAACGTGCTGTAGCATCGCTCTTGCTCCTGTCTTCTCCTTTCTTTTTTCCCTGTGTTTTTGAGTTCTTTCTCCTTGCTTTTCCCTCATTTGCACTGCTTTCTCCTTGCTTTTCCCCCTGTTTTTTGTGCAGCCTCCCCACGTAACTCTGGATTACCACCTCACTTCCAGAACTCCAAAATGCCCTCAATCCCTGGCTGTTTGAGTGAGCTTTTGGGACCTGCAAGTTCCTTAATGCCCTGCCGGGTGATTAGCCTTGCTTTACAAATCCGAAAGCTTGATTGATTGATTGATGTCACACTGTGTGAGTGGATAGAGCCACAATTTCTGCAGTGTTGAACACATCAACTGAAAAATCATGTGAGCTACAATGATATTCCATATGAGTAGAAAGAATGTTTGCAAAAATTTGAGATGTGTGTATGTGCAATGGTGTGGAAAGCCTGGACATTTTATCAATGTGCCATTAGAATATTGGGAGTTCAACAAACCATGACAATATATCTGTTGTCTGATCACAGTATCAGGAACAAAAATGGAAAAATAACTAAAACATTCTATGTATATCATGCACTGAAATCTTACTTAAAAGTCAAATCTAGGTACATACATGATACCAAAAGTACAAAGTTCTCCTATTTTTCAGGCATTTAAAAAATCTAGGTCTAAATATACACATAGATATTTAGCCACATTGACATACCTCATCAATGTGATGGATGAACAATTTAGGGCCCCAAGTTGCCTACAACTCCTGCATCCTAGTCCATCAAGGTAGACTGTCACAGTGAACCAATAGGCTGTGAAAGATGTCATACAGTAGGAAATAAAATAGATGAAATGCAACCAAGGTAAGATATCACAGTGTACTTATAAGCTAAATCTGAGCTGTCACATGCTAAAGAAAGTATGTAAGAATCAAGCCATATAAGTACATAATCAACTATAATGCAAAATCACATACATGCATGTAAATACAGAAAGTGTTATGTACAGGTCTGTAATATAAAGTCAATTATATCGACATCATATTGTCCCATACAAAAAGGCCAACATTGCCATACATTTGTGGCAATCTAGGTTCACTAAGACAACTTGCCATACAAAAAACATTAGCTGATGTATTAATAAAACCAATAAAAATATCCATGTAACATGTTGAAAATTGATACCATTTAATATGCAAATAGCCATGCGAAATATGTAAGCTAATCTAGGGCTGTGCATCAGTTATGTAGGCAAGCAAGGACTTCATACGTGATAAAAGGACAAATGTATGTGTGATTGTCAAACATGTTGATGGTGTCACTACCTATATATGGCTAAATGTATGCAAGATAATCTGATCCTAAGTTTGATACTTCACACACAAATTGAATGCAATTTTCATATAGCTGATTAAAACATTCTAAATTGCTTATTATAGTAATCTTCTGGCTAAACATGAAAGTTAGCATGTTTATGTGGTGTATGTATTAAACCATGGACAATGTACAATGACGCATTTATGCCGAACATGTACACGTAAAGCAATTATCAACAGTACCCAAGACATATCTTCTAAAAGTAAAGAAACATATATGAAATTGCCTGCATACATAACACTCATAGTTAGTCGTGTCTAAGTAATAACTTACCATATCATTGACTGTTTGCATTTTCCACTCTTCCGATGACAAAAGATATGGCTTGCAGTCATGGATCATGACCCCGTCCAAAATCCCAAGACAGAGGGCCAACAAATGTATACCTCCGCTCTGAGCAAAACAAGAAATGATGAGAGAGAATGTTTGGGGTCCTAAAGTCTTGTTTCCGCTGACTGTACAAATCAGGTAGAAGGCTCCTGTACTTGCCTCTAATGGTCTGCAAGATAATCTTAGTGTGTGCAATGTTGCATAACATCTGTCTCTAAACTAATGTGCCATGGGAAAATGAGGCTGAAATCACACATGAACCGGTAGAGGGCGATGAGACAGATGCAGATATAGAGCACATAATGGCAGGTCGTCTTAGACAGGACCAAATAGTGGTACATTTTATTTCTTACTTAAATGAAATTGATGGCAATAATGACAGAAATTATGTAAACCTATCATCCAAAAAAATAGGCTTTTTCAATCATCCATTGTGTGGTGTTTGTATGTATGCCAAGGTACATATAGTGGTACAAAAGTGGGTGGTGATCGACGGAGCATCTGAACCAATCAAACACTCACACCCAGTTAAGAGATCTGGGTTTAATCCAACACCGTTCTTTAACCCACTCTGCCACCCCAGTTCAGACATGGCCATATGGGATCACTGAAAGAATATCGACTACCAAAATATCGACTACCCAAAATATCGAGGAAAAAATATCTACAGCAAAAATATCGAGTTTGTATGTACAAACAGGTAAGTACAAAAATATAGAGTACAAAATATCGTTTACAAAAATATAGTTGTAAAAAATATCGTATTTACTAAAAACAGTGTTAAATTAAATTAATATTAATAATTAATTACTAAAATATACTTAAAATTACTTAAATTAACTTATAATAATTAAATAATTAATGAAAGTTAAATAAATATTTTTTTATTTCATATTTATTAAACATATATATATATAGTAATAAAATATAATAAAATAATACCCAAAAACTGAAAACTGACCCCGAACCCTAAAAATACCCCTTTACCCAAAAACTGAAAACTGACCCTGAACCCTAAAAATACCCCTTTACCCAAAAACTGAAAACTGACCCTGAACCCTAAAAATACCCCTTTACCCAAAAACTGAAAACTGACCCTGAACCCTAAAACTACCCCTTTACCCAAAAACTGAAAACTGACCCTGAACCCTAAAAATACTCCTTTACCCAAAAACTGAAAACTGACCCTGAACCCTAAAAATACCCCTTTACCCAAAAACCCAAAACTGACCCTGAACCCTAAAAATACCCCTTTACCCAAAAACCCAAAACTGACCCTGAACCCTAAAAATAAAAACAATATTACTTCACTTACCTTAAAAACGATATTACTTCACTTACCTTAAAAACGATATTTTGGCTGTCGATATTCTGTCCTGTCGATATTTTCTCCAAATGATATTTTGGAGTCGATATTATGTCCAAACGATATTTTGGAGTCGATATTATGTCTGTGTACCGGCCATATGCAAATCAGTCTGACCCTGTGCCTCATGGGAACAGTCCAGCCCGAACTGCCAAGCCATGCCTTCTCTGGACCAGAAACAAGCTTCCGAGGACTGGTTTCTGGCATTGCAGCCGTCTTCAGCCCGGCTTGCTTGAATCCAGTGGCAAAGTGAGCAAGGGACTCAGGTCTGAACATACCCTGCCAACTTATGGCGAACAAAGTGGTACAAAAGGGGGTGGTGATGGACAGAGCATCTGAACCAATCAAACACTCACACCCAGTCAAGAGATCTGGGTTTAATCCATCACCGTTCTTTAGCACAATCTGCCACCCCAGTTCAGACATGGCCATATGTAAATCAGTCTGACACAGTGCCTCATGGGAGCAGTCCAGCCCGAACTGCCAAGCCATGCCTTCTCTGGTCCGGAAACAAGCTTCCGAGGACCGGTTTCTGGCATTGCAGCCGTCTTCAGCCCGGCTTGCTTGAATCCAGTGGCAAAGTGAGCAAGGGACTCACGTCTGAGCATACCCTGCCAACTTATGGCGAACAAAGTGGTACAAAAGGGGGTGGTGATGGACGGAGCATCTGAACCAAACAAACACTCACACCCAGTCAAGAGATCTGGGTTTAATCCATCACCGTTCTTTAGCCCACTCTGCCACCTCAGTTCAGACATGGCTATATGCAAATCAGTCTGACCCTGTGCCTCATGGGAACAGTCCGGCCCGAACTGCCAAGCCATGCCTTCTCAGGACCGGAAACAAGCTTCAGAGGACCGGTTTCTGGCATTGCAGCCGTCTTCAGCCCGGCTTGCTTGACTCCATTGGCAAAGTGAGCAAGGGACTCACGTCTGAGCATACCCTGCCAACTTATGGCGAACAAAGTGGTACAAAAGGGGGTGGTGATGGAAAATAGGTTTTTTCAATCATCCATTGTGTGGTGTTTGTATGTATGCCAAGGTACATATAGTGTCACTCCCAGGGTCCCAACTAGATGTAGGCCTCAACATGTATGCATCTAGATTTTAGAGCAGTTGCTAAACGGTGCAAATCTCAAACTAAGAGCGAATCAATGAAGCAAGACAATTTGATGCAGCGCACTACCTGAAAGGAGGAAGACGGGATTGCCACGTTTCTACATAAATATGAGGCATTCCTGTCCTCCCTCTCTTAAGCAGTGTAGTGCAGCACAGCAAGCTGTCTTGCTGTGCTGCTGGTGTATGAACGTGTGTTAAATGTGGCCCTCAGTGTATGGTGGTTCACAATTCTACAAATAAGTTAAAGTGACCCAAATATTTGTTTTTCTTTTTTCTTTCTCCTCTCTCACCTTTTTCTTTATCTACCCCTCTCTTTGTTCTTACAGGTTTAGTTTTGTATTCACTTGTTTCAATATTGATTTATGTATCCAGGTAAACATTTTATTGTCCTGATGATGATCCCATATGTTTAGCGGATCAAAACATCATTAACTGAATCGATCTGACCCGTATGATTATGCAAAATTGATTTTTGGATGCAGCAGTGTTGTCTGTGACAGAAGTGTGGCTTTGATTTTATGTAACTCTTGTTGTCACAAAATGTTCTTTGCCTGTGTTTTTTGTGATGCCAGTTGCATTGCGCCTCTTAGTGGTACATACTCCTGCAAACCAATTTTATTTTCATATATTAATAAACTATTTCATAATAATTGATTGGATATTTCCTGGGTATTGTTATTTTTGCACCCAGAATATTACTTATTCTTATCTAATGTTTAGGAACCTTTGTTCCTTATAGCCTTACCTTTCCTGGGTCTCTAGACATCCTTCAGTTTCCCCATTTGTTTGAAATATTACACCCTCTGGTAAATTGGCACAGGTATTAATCCCGGTTGATCAAACACCGGGATTGATACCTGTGAAGACAAGGTAAGAAATGCAGTAGGTTTGCTCTCGCTGCATTTTTTGTCTAACTCCCCCTGAGGCAACCCACTGAAAAAGTCCGGCATTCTTGTCCTATTGCTTGCAGATTTCCACACGCAACTACCTACATTACTAGCCTCGACTACAATCTTCCTCAAACCTGGATGTAAGTGTACTCCAATGGCTCCTGCCGCTCATTGATTAAATGCATTTTCCAAACGGACATTTAGAAACGCAAATCTGACAGTTTCTTTCCTATCCCTTGTATTTTTGCAGATTCATTATCTTTAATATACGCCTTTAATGGTGTTGGGCATTTTACTTGACTTAGAGGTAGGCACATGGTGCGAAGGTGTGTAGTGAAGCACAGTCAGATTTTTCAATATAAGGTCATGTTCTGATTAGTCTTTTATGTCTTCTTTTTTATAGAGAGCTTGGTCCTGATGAAAACCTCTTAAATATGGAGGTTTGAAACGCGTAGACCAGAGGATAAAACCAAACGTTGACATTTTATATTAAATGTATATTGTGTTCATTATAATGATTGATGCAAAACATATTAGGTTGATGTGATGTAACATTTTCCTTTTTGGCAACTAGGTCTGCTGTGTTAAAGATATATGTTTTGTTTATTCCAACTGAATGTATAAATGCGTATGTGTATGAGTGTAGGATGTTTGATATTGAGAGTGTGATGTGAGGTGTTGTGTAATTTGTGATTCATTGTGTTGTATTAGTGGGTATTTGTACAAGCACTGTCCTTATATAAAAATGAAAAATGTTCCTTTGAAAAAATGAAGTGATGATTCAAAAAATTAAAAAGCGACCAATGAGCTTTAGGATGTATTGATGGTCATTTCTTGCATCTGGTATCAATTTTGTCTGAATAGTAGCAGAATTGGCATTTGGTTTTGTTGTTTGGTTATTGTGAGCTCAACCTTGCTGTCTTTTGAGCCAGACCCTTTATTGTTATTCATCTGGTGGATCATGGCACTAATTACCCAGAGGCAATCCCTCTTAGGACCATGGCTGCACCTACAGTGGCAAAGGCCCTGATGGGGATTTTTACCCAAGTGGGTTTCCCCAGGGAAGTTGTGTCTGACAAGGATACAACTTCATGTCTCCATATATGCAGTCAATGTGTAAGGAGTGTAGGATAACCTACTCGTTTTGCACCCCCTACCATCCACAACCAAATTGGCTTCTTGTGAGATTCAGCAACAAGACCTGGGGGCATGATTAGAGACCTACCTGATGGCCAGAGGAATAAGTGGGACATCCTCCAGCCATGCCTGTTGGACCTGTGGGCTTCAGCCCCCTTGAGCTTCTATACAGGCACCCTGTTAGAGGACCTCTGAGTTTGGTGAAGGACCGGTGGGAGCAAGCTCCCAGAACCATTCCCCAATGCAGTGAGATACATGCTGGCCTTCAGAAGAAAAACAGATAAGTTGTGGAAGCAAGCTTATAAAAACTTTGAAGTCAGCCAGGAGGTCATGAAGCAGTGGTATGACCAAAATTCTACCACTGTGGAATTGACTCCTGGACAGAAATTGTGGATTATGGATTCTGTGGAGCCCAGGGCCCTATGAGGTGATTGAGAGGAAGGTTAGGGCCACCTACCTGGTGGACCTCAAGACTCCCAAACAACTCCTCAGGGTGCTCCATATTAATCGCTTCAAATCCCACTTTGAGATGTCTGAGCTCACCATGCTTTTGGTGACAGATGGAGCACAGAAGAAGGAGAGTGAACCTCTCCGTGGCCTCTTAGACTCCAAAGAGAAAGATGGGTCTATGAAGGGAGTAATCCTTTCCCCCAGTCTAACTCCTGAACAGCAGTGAGACTGCCACCAAGTGTTGGAACGGTACCCCTCACTGTTCTCCCTTATTCCTGGGACTACTCACCTGTGTACCCATGATGTGACAGGGGGGCACTTCCCTGTTAAGATTACATCTTTCAGGTTGTTGGATAAGTTGATGGCTGGCCAGCATTAAGAGTCAAGTCTCTACAATTGTGGAATTGGAGGTGATGGAACCCTCCTAAAGCCCCTGGTCCAGTCCTGTGGTTCTGGCACCAAACGCTGCCCCACCGAACACCACATCCTGAATTGAGGTTCTGTGTGGAATATAGAGGGCTAAACTCAGTGACAAAAACAGATGCTCATCCCTTACACCAGGCTAATGAACTGAATCACAGGTTAGGGGCTGCCCAGTATTTAAGTACCTTTGATCTTACATCAGGGTACTGGCAGATCATCCCTAACAGAAGGTGCCAAGGAGAGGTCAGCCTTCTCCATGCCAGAGGGCCGCTGCCAATTGTATGTGGACTCAAAAATTCCCCTGCTACCTTCCAGAGATTGGCGACTCAGGTCCTTGCTGGTCTGAAGACCTTCACAGCTATCTTTCTGAATGACATAACTGTGTACAGTAGCAACTGGAAGGACCACCTCTTTCACTTCCAGGAAGTGCTCAAGTCTATGTAACAGGTGGGTCTGACAATCAAGACTAGTAAGTGCCAGATAGGGCAGGGTTCTGTGGTGTACTTAGGAAACCTGGTTTGCATGGATAAGGTGCATCTCCTGCAGGCTAAGATAGAGACTATCATGGCCTGGGAATTCCCCAAAACCCAAACTGAGGTCAGAACATTCTTGGGCCTCACTGGGTACTACAGGCTTGTCAAGGGACATGGCAATATTGTTGCCCCCTTAACAGAGCTGACTTCTAATATGCAGCCCAGAAATGTGATTTGGACATAGGCATGCCAAAAATCATTTGACTCCCTTATGCAGGCCATGTACACAGCCCCTGTGCTCAGACCCCTGACTTCTCCCAGGAGTTTGTTATGCAAAAAGATTCCTCGGAACATGAGACAGGGGCAGTTGTATCACAGCTAAATGAAGAGGGCCTAGACCAACCTGTACACTTCATCTCCAGGAGGTTACTCCCCAGGGCACAAAGGAAGAGTGCTATAAAAAGAAAAACTTTTGATATGTTCTGGTCACTGAAGACGTTGAGGGCACACCTGTTTGGCACTCACTTCCTGATTCAGACTGACCACAGGCCCCTCAGGCAAATCAGGGGTGAGATTCCAAAATTTTTGAGGCGGTCCATTTCCCTACAGGATATGGACTTTGGGGGAACACAGACCAGGGGTAGACCACGCCATTGCTGATGGTCTATCCAGATTTTTCTGCATTAGTGATGGGAACTCCTTATAGGTTGGGTAGATCTCCTTACTACCGGTTGGGGGGCAAGTGTTTTCTTCCCCCCAAACATTGTGCCTGCTTACCTCCTCCTTTTGCTTTTTCTTTTTGTTGGCATTAGGACTCTGAGCACTTCACTATTGCCATATCGTGGTAAAGTAATTGTGCTTTTCCGTTAAACATGGTGACATTGGTGTGTACGCCACAGACATATTTAGTTTATTTGTAAGTCCCTTGTAAAGTGTTATACCTTATACCCAGGGCAAGTAACCTAAATGCTACTAGTGGAACTCCAAAACTCATTGCGCCACCCACACAGGTAGCCTTTCAAATCTGTCTAGACCTGTTATTGCAAGGCCTGCATTTGCAATTTACTGCCACTTCAACTTAGCATTTAAAATGACTTGCTAAGCATAAATCACCCCTTTTATTACACATGTTTCACCCTTAACCCCTTCCATGCTCATGACGGAACCACTCCGTCACGAGCCAGGGACGCGCTGTGCTGGTGACGGAGTGGTTCTGTCACGGCGCGGCCGCCCTGCCCACGCTGCAGGAATCCCGCGCCTGTTCAAATGAGCGGGCGCGTCCGTCACAAGCACAGCACGCCCGTGGCTCATGACGGAGTGGTTCCGTCACAAGCATGGCGGTGCCGCACGGCCCCCCTCCCCCCCCAGCACCTCAGCGGAATTACCACCACGGCCAAGGGGTTAAGGTAGGCCCTTGGTAGTCCGAAGGACATTGTGCTGTGTAAGTGAAAGGTAGGACATGTCGATTTAGTTTAACATGTCCTGGTAGTGACAAACATCTAAATTCGTTTTTCATTACTATGAGGCATACTCCTCTCATAGGCTAGCATTGGAAATTCCTTAATACACTTTTAAGCTGTAATTCCTGATTAGAAAGTAGTAGCTGCATTATGTTTCATATATTTGAAATGGTAATGATAAATCTTATTTACTGGTAAAATTGGATTTAACATTACTATTTTAGAAATGCCACTTTTAGAAAGTGTACATTTCTCTCCTCCTACTGCTTTGTATGCCTTTTCTCGTTGTCTCCGATACATTTCTGGGGTGAGTGACAGATACACTTTGTATATTCCTTCTAGACATCCACAAACACAGGAAGGGTAGGTGTAGCAGAGAACTCATCCGCTTTCACCTTTATTCTGATTGCACTTCCTGTGCAGGAAGGGAGGAAGGGGAGCTGACATTCAAACCAGAATAGGTAGTGTCCTGTTTTACACATAAAGGGCTGATTACTCCCTACTGATAGCCTGGAGCCAAGACTGAGAAGAAAGGAGGTCCTGTGCACTTCAAGGACCTACTTCGAAGTCATTCCCACTTCAAAGACAAAACTGGGTATAATTACTGGGGCTCTGACCCTACCAAAACAGTACACTACTGAACCTGTGAAGAAATCTGCTGGGAGTAAAGACTGTTGTGCTACAAGGATTGCTATTCTGCTTGACTGCTGTTTTGGAAGAACTGTTTCTCTGCTTTGCTGTGCTGCGCTGCTGACTGCTGAACTGTGCCCTGCTGAGGACAAGCTCTGGACCCATCTCACTTGAACCCAGAGTGACTCCAAGGCATGATAGCTTGCCCCCTGTTCTCTATGTTGACGCTTGCTCCATCTAAGGTACTTTTTCAGCGGGACCTGCGGGAGTTCTGTAGCCAACCTGTCATCCATTGCGGTCAGCGTGAACTTTCAATTTATATCGATCCAGTGCAACCTCAAGTAATCCCTAAAAGCTGTTTGTTTTTAAGCACTAATTTTCGATGTATTCTTTAATAATGTATAACTCCTGTTATACTTATTAGGTTTTTTAAATCGTTTTTGGTCTTGTTTTGCTCATAAAATATAATCTATTTTTCTAACCCTATTTGGAGCATTTTTTTGGTGTTTTTTTGTGTTACTGTGTGTTTGTTGCACAAATACTTTACACATTGCCCCTTTTACTAAGCCTGGCTGCTTTGTGCCAAGCTGCCAGAGGGTGAGCACAGGTTATCTTCCAGTGTGATCTAGCTTACCCTGACTAGAGTGGGGGTTCCTGCTTGTATAGGGTCCATACTCTGACAACCAGAAACCCCCATTCTAACATAAGGTAATCCCGACTTTGGGAGTTTTTCACTACCATGACATGTAAAACTTAAAAGTACATGTCATGTCTTTTACATACATTACACCCTGCCCTCTGTGTTGTCCAGTGCCTAAATTAGTGGTGACGTACATGAGTAAAAAGGAAGATTTGGGCCTGGCAAAAAGTTTATTTTGCCAGGTCAACATAGCAGTGTAAACTGAACAAGCATGCTCTGTAGTGGTAGGCCTGAGACATGGTTATGGGGCTATTTAAGTGGGTTGCACAATCAGTGCTTCAGGTCCACTAATAGCATTTAATTTACAGGCCCTGGGCACATGTAGTGCACAGTACTAAGGACTTATAAGTAAATTAAATATCTCAGTGGGGTATGAGCCAACATTACCATGTTTAGAGGAGAGAGCAAATGCACTTTAGAACTGGTTTGCTGAGGTAAAGTGCTTGGAGTCCTAAGGCTAACAAAAACGAGGCCAGAAAAAGTGGAGGAGGAATACTAAAACCTTTTGGTGATTCTGAAGAGTGGGCCATGTTCCAACAGATATGTTTTTGGTAGGCTCTAGATTGCTGGCCATTTGCAGTCACTCATTACAATGCTTTGGGCACTGTGCCACTGCTATCCAGTGCCACAGTGCAAGTGCTCCCTCTTGTAAATTAATATATTAATCAGTGGTTCCATGTTTGGCTATTTGGTTTACTTGTCAGACCCTAGTCTAGTATACTGAGTGTGCACAGGGCGTGTAAATCCAAATGCTGCTTGTGAGCCTGCAGCACTGGTTGTGCCACCCACAGAAGCAGCCTTGTAAAATGTGTCTAAGGTCTGCCATTGCAGCGCCTGCGTGCAGTCTGCTACTGTCATGCTTAATGGGCAAGTGCACCCACTTGCCAGTCCCTAAACCTTCAGTTTTCTTCATATCAGTCATCCCTATGGTAGGCCCAAGGGCAGGGTGCAATGTAAGTATAAGATAGGACAAGCCCTGATGTGTGTGCCATGTCCTAATAGTGAATTACAGCCATTTTCATTTTTTACTATTGCAAGGCTACCTGTTCTCCATAGGCCAGAATGGGCTGTTAGATTATTAGATGTTTATAATCCTAACTGTCTCAGAGAACATGGTAGAAATTCGAGTTTAATATGCCTGAACTCAGAATGATAAAATACATCGTTTAGTGAAGTTGGTTTTAACATTCTGTGTTTGCAAATACCACTTTTAGAAAGTGGGTATTTGCTTGCCTAGCCTTTCAAGCCTGCCTCTGCTAGGTTGTGTATTCCTTGTCTGGTTTTGTGAGTGACAAGGCTGGGGGATTCCAAGAGACAGGATGAGTCAGCCCAGTGGTGAATAGAGAGATCTGCATCTAGATGCGAGGGAGGAGTTGCACCTGAACCTTGAATAGGGCTGTGCCTGCCTTCCACAATGCTGGCTCCACCTCCTGGGGAGCGGCTGATGTCTCTGCCCTGCACACTGAAAGAAGAGAAGGAGTCCTGTAAACAAAGTGCTCCAGGGCTGTACGTGCCTTCCACAATGCTGGCTCCACCTCCTGTGGGGTGTCTGATGTTTCTACCCTGCGCTGTGAAAGGAGAGGAGAAGTTTGGTAAACAGAGTGCTTCAGAACTGGTTTGGACTGGGCAAAGGCCCCTCTCCCCTCAGCGAACAAAGGATTTTGGGGTATACGTATTGGGACCCTAATCCCATGAAATTAGATCACTTTGGACTACAAAAAGAAAACTTTACTGATGAGAGGAACCTGAAGAAACTGAGGAGAGACTATTCCCAGGCTGAAGTGCTGCTTGGGGGATTGGCCTTCAGTGGTTTCCTTACTGCCAAAGGAAGGTGAAAGGAACATTGTGTACTTTGCTTTCAACTTGTGAAGGAACTCCAAGGGCTTGGAAAAGTGCTTGCCACCTGCTGAAGTCTCAGGGACAACTGTTTTGGGCCTTCTGAAGAACTGTGTGTCGCAAGGAGCTGGAAGCGCGACTCATCAAAGAAGAAGCGTGTCGCCGTCGCTGTGCCTGCTGTCGCAACTCCGAAGGAGGATGTCGCCGCTGAAACTGTCGCACTGCACTACATTGAGAGAAGCGTGCCGCAACGAAGTGGAAGCGTGTCGCTGCTGCTGCTGTCGCAACTCCGAAGGAGGGTGTCGCCACTGTAGCTGTCGCAGTGCACCGCATCGAGAAAAGAGTCTTGCAACGAGGTCGGAGCGTGTCGCCGTTGCTGTGCCTGCCGTCGCAACTCCAAAGGTGGGTGTCACCGCTGGAATTGCCGCACTGCACCACATCGAAGAAAAGCGCCTCGCATCCCTGAGAAGCGCACCGCCTTCGGAGCTGCTGCTGTCGCATCGTGGATGTCGCCGCTGTAGTTGTTGCAATGCGTGGAAACTTCACGCATCGTCGGAGAAGAGTACCACGGTTGGAGCTGTTGCCGTCGCATCGCTGAATAAGTGTGTCGCCGCTGCAGTCCACACATCGAACCGAGAACTTCTCGCATCCCCGGAGAAGCATGCCGCATCTGGAAGATCTTCACGTCTTTATTTCTTTGTACTTGAACTTTGCTGCATTTCCCTCGCTGCGACATTGCTTGTCGTGGAAGCGCAACGCAACCTAAGGTACATTGACGCGAAGTGTTGCATCTTAAGTACTGAACTAAACTAAGCTAAATCTACCATCTTAAAGAAACAGTATTGTGTATTTTTTATCTTTTATGGTCTTGTGATAAATCTATATAAATTATACTTATTCTTTAAATAAAACCTTCCGTAGTGTTGTCACTTGGTTACTGTATGTGGTCACAAATGCTTTACACACTGCCTCTGAGATAAGCATGTCTGCTCATGCCAAGCTACTAGGGGGTGAGCAGGGGTTATTTTAGGAGTGTAATCCCCTTATCCTGACTAGAAGCAAGGGTCCCTATTTGTCACAAGTACCCACCTGTGCCAACTAGAGGCCCCCATATCAAACATTTCCAAAAAACCACTCACATGCATGCATCCACTACAAAACTGTGCAACATGCAATTCAATAAAAGACAGCATTATAGACATAGGAAAGTTTCACAGCATAAAGCCAAAGGACCTGTTTATTATTGAATGTGGCTATGTGATTATATCTTTGCTGTCACTCATCCATATTTCCATGCATTCTGTACTCATCTATGGTCTTAAGGTCAGACGTATGAAATTGTGGGTTTGCGATTCCCTTTCATCGAATTTTAGCAATTTGCTATTAGGAAATTAGAAACAGCGATATACTACAGTGTGTTTAGCACTGTTAGTTATTCCCAGTGGGTCGCAATTGACCTACCTCATTAAAATTCATGAGGTAGGTCACAATTTGTGACCCATTGGAAATAGCTTAAAACACAGGGATGGTGGCCTGCTGGGGACAGAAGACCACCATGTCTGTGTTTGCTTTAAAAAAAGCAACAGTTAAAAAAAATTGCAGCCTGTTTTTCTTAAAGGCAAATGAGATGCATTTTAAAAACAAAAATTAAGAGTTTTCTTTTTTGAATTTTTTAGAACAGGCAGTGATCCGTGGGACAACTGCCTCTTAAAAACATTTTTGAATACATTCACAAAGGGGAAGAGGTCCCTAGGGGAGGGTCCCCTACCCCTTTGTGAATGCATTAGAAAATGTTTTCGAATACCGCATTTCGACCACAAAACATTCACATATACCACTGCAAGTTGCTATTAGGAATGGATGCACTTAACACGCTCCTTCCTAATACTGAATCGCTCATCTATTTTGCGAATCTGTAATAGGTAACCGAATTGTAAAATAGGGTTGGCACACGTAAAAAGGCAAATGGCCTGTTTCTGCGATTTGGGCCATTTGCGAAATTAAAAAACCTACATACATCTGGCCCCTAATTATGCATCCTTGCAATCATGCATCTGCACATCTACCCATTGACTCATTCTTTCATTCACCCTCTTGCCCATCCATAACACCAGAGAGAGGGGTATTGGACAGCTGCTTTTTTCGCAACAGACCTCTGTATCAGACATCACCACTGTGTGAACAAGAGTTCTTGAAACACTGATGTGCCAGGGACAGACTGCTCTTGCACCCGACAGCTGTGCTGTATGAGAAAGTGAAAGAGTGAGAGTTGGTGAGACAGCTGCTCCCCTACGGACTGACTTCAGTTGTAGCAGATAACAGGCTGACCCTTGCGGAGCAATAGCTTTCAATAATGCAGCAGGGGCATCGGCACAGAAGCCCAGATGTCCGGAGGCCCCTCTGAACCTCAATTATGGATGTATTTTTCTACCAAGCGAGAGAAGGGAGGGGGCGTTCCAATTACCTGTCTGAGAGCATATAACACCTTGCTACTGTGCTGGCTCTGCATGAGCGAGAAAACTCTTGCACCAGGTAATTCCGCTGCTTACTAGAGACAGCTGCTAAGGACTGACTGCCCTTTCATCAGAGCACACACCTGTGAGAGACAGCTGGGAAAACAGCGGCTATTCCAGGTACTCCGTGTTGTTGAGCCAGAGGGCATGGCTATGTGAGAGGGAACCTTTGAGACAGCTGCTAATGTAAGGCCTGGACTGACTGCTGTTGTCCCAAAGCACGGTGCTTTTTCAGAGACCACTGCTACCGAAGGAGCTAGTGTGAGCAGCTCTCACCCGCAGCTGCCCCGGGTGACCCTGCCTGCACCTGTTCCAGAAGGTTTTGCTATTGAGCGGAACAGATAATATCAGCCATGCGGCTCTCTGTCAGACCTGGTGAAGGGATGTGGCTAGTTGACCAGATAGGTGGGTCTGTGCGAGAGATGCCCGTAACACCGCCTTCCTCGGCAGGAGTTCCTAGGATTGAAAAGCATGACGTGCTCTTTTCATTACTATGCATTGGGCTGGAAGATGAGCAGAAGGTGGCGGTGAAATTCTAACTGGCAGCCTGGTGTGCAGTGTCAGCAACCAACATAGACATCTTCCCGCACATCATATCTCTAATGATAAATTGTTAGTATAGCTCTTCAAAGCATCGTGTGTGCTGTTTCTAGAGACCGCACGCTAATTTGTCCTAATACTGTGAAACGTTTGACTCAGTGAGCATTCTTGCCAAGTAAGCTGCGGAGAAATGTTGGACTTCAAATTGATCATCTGGGTAACTACAGATCCGCATAAGTCACACCTTAGCCACAGCCACCACGTGGCCCAGGGTGACCATTCGGGCTGTGGCCACATCCTGTTGCTTCAGTAGCCACAGCAGACAGTTTCAGGTGGATTAGGATAGTCGGTGAAGATATTTAACAGTGCCACTGTCTCTGGCAGAGTTTTCAGGATGCTGATTAAGCCTGAATAAGGCACTTGGCTGCTCTCAGCCCAGGGCGCAACGTTCAGTCTCATTTTGCAGCCCAGCCCTAATAGAAGCACGCCATGGTAAGCTGCGGCAGCTGAGCACCAGTGTATTCCACATGCTGGCTGCCGCGATGGCTCTGCCGACGCACCACGGCTCTGGCGGGATATTCTTCTTTTCTTAATATTTTGCATTATTACTTGATACAGCACCTAGGGATATGGCAAACAGAGTGATCTCATTCTGCATTGCATACACTTTGCGGGGGTGAGAACAGAGCAGGTACAGACGTCAGAACTGGAGGGGTTGAGCAGAACGGACACCTGGCAGGTATTGATCCGTTGCAGATTGGTGGGTGGCTGTGTTGAGCAGCCAGACACTTTGGCGCAAATTTATGAGACCTTGCACCACCGGAGAATCTCTTTTTGTGATTCTTCAGTGGCGCAAACCATGAAATCATATCTCAGATGCTACGCAAAGCTACTTTGCGTGGCTCTGAATGGCCTCATAGATGTGGAGTAAGGCAAGGCAGCGCACATCTCTGTTGCCTTACTCTGGGCTCAGGGGGTTCCCATGCAACACCCATGGACTTTGACACTTACCAAGATTTTACAAAGTCACTTAACCCTGTGGATGCACCCAATCTTACGCCTCCCAAAGTGAGGCGTAATGAGGAGAAATAATGTAATTTCTCCTAGTTTATTTCTCTTTCCATGGGTGCTGCATTCTGTAGCTCACATAGAAAGAGGAAAACGCCTCTCAGGCAGTGGCGGTGCATGAAGGTAAACGCAGCTGGGTGGGGCAAGGGTGGGGGTGAAAGTAACATATGACAGGATAAGGAAAAAAAAATGAATAATTCAAGCCACTTACCTTTCGCGCGCTGCATCACCAATGCTGCGAGCGGAAGTTAAGTGGTTTTACTCATTTATTCATTTTATATTCTTATCCCATCATTTGTCACTATCCTCCCCGCCCTGCCGCCCCGCCCCGCTTACCTGCAGGGACTGCCACTTCTCTCAGGATTATCCCTTCTTGCACAATAACAATTCTGCTGACAACACAGGAACCCTTGCACCATGGTGCAAAGGTCCCTGCATTGGCGCAAGGCTGCTGAAACAGGGCCAGCACAAGGGGAAAGGACAGGAATACACCATATTGGATAAATATTCCTACCCTTTCACTTTGGCGTAAAGCATCACAGTAAGGTGACTTGCTGCACTGCTCTACGTCAAAACCACCATAACTGCGGACCTTTGATTTTAACATGAGTGCACGGCAAAGCAGCCAAGGATGACTTTCTGGAGAGGTGATATGCCGTGGCCTGATCCAAGTTATGACAGACATCCAGTTGAGCCAATGTTCAAAAGTGGACTCACCCCATAAGCAAATTGCTGTAGAGGAGTGCTTGGAGCCCCTGTCTGCATTTGCTTCGTTTGTTTGAGTGGATCGTGTGTTCAGTGATGACATGAGGTCTGTAGTCTGGTAATGTGGCCTGCAATCAGATCTACAAATGCTTTATGCAAAGCAACTATCGAATCTTTACTGTTTTCTGCATGTATGGCTACTAGGCAGTTGATCAAGCCACGTTTTGTTTGTGCCTGCTTTAGTAAACGTTCCAAATCCACCTGAAACACCACATGACGATACATAATCCTATGTTCTATAAAAGGCACGCAGCTATTCTCTGGGCCCACAATCTATTAAACACCACAATACATTTTTTTTCAAATCTTAAATTCCAAAACACCTTCTGAAGTAAGGCATAACGTTTCTGAACAGGTGACAGGTTTCAGCTTTTTCATGAAGGACAATATTCATTCATCGTGTGCAATCCCAAACCTAAAGTATGGGCGCCTTTCTAGTCTGCTTCACTCATTTGTCAAAAATGAGGCCACCGGATTTTCTATACAACCTGAGGCATTAGCGCCCATACAGATCATATTCGCATTTCAATAGAGATTTACTGAGTACTAGTTTAGACGTCCAAGGCATAGAAATTAAACTGAGTTAAGATTTACAGCATGATTTAAGAAATAAACAACAGTCTGAAGAAGACTACAAACTATCAAGCAGACCTAAGTCGCGGGCGAAATACTACCTGATACACTATTTATATACCGCATGTTTGACAGTGTCTGCATTTATTGTCAAAACATTAACTTGTTGTATCTTTCTTGAAGTGTGTACTTTTTGCATGATTAGCCTGGGCGTGTGGATTGAAAGAAGCGCAAGAGCAGCAAAATGTCATCACTCAAAATGCTTGAATAGTTTCTGACCATTTTTATGCTGACTGCTATGTTATTATTTACTGACAAGTAATCTCTGCAATGCGGAAAACAGAGCAATTGTAAAAGTTTATTGTGATATTTCAAGTTGCAATTGCATAAATCGCTCTCGGACTGCGGCCAATGGAATATGAAGTGGCCCAGAACAGCCCTGCCAAATACTTACATTCACAGGTTTCCAAAGAGTACATCTGAAAATGATTTTGATATTTCAAGCAGTGATAGAAAAAGCATGGTTAGCCGTTGATTCATGTTTTAATGTGTATATCTTATCAGCAAAAGTTAGAATGGAACAGCACCAGGGCAGAGATTTACATTTGTGTCATTTTTTTGACTGTAAGGAAGTGAAGAGAGGAGAAAATACACAAGCAAGAAGGGGAAATGTTTTCACTCCTTTTAGTTGCAAATACTATGGAAAACGTTTGAACAAGCCATTGCATGGAGTTTGAACGATTATGTGCTCTTTATTTTACAAGCAAGTGCACATTTGAGAAAAACGCAACCCAATAGGTTATTTTAAAGAAGAAAAAACACGACGAAAAAATAGATTTTTTTTTTTAAATGCATAATTTGTGCTGCCATTTGGCCTGGTAGTGCATTCATACAGTTTGCTTTTTATCCTCCGGTTAATTACATCACCAGGCTCCTTTATGACATTATACATTGGGAACCAACAGCATGAATATTCCCAGGTAGTACCTATGCTGCTTTGGACAATAAAAGACTCCGTATATCAGCGACCTTTAGTCTATTTTGTTTTGTTCATGGCCCTGGGCTGGGGATGCTCAGACGTGAGTCCCAGGCTCTCCACACCACTGGAGTCAAGCTATCCAGGCTGATGAAGGCTGATAGCCAGAAACCGGTCCTTGGATGCTTGATTCCGGTCTGGGAAAGACAGGGCTTGGTAGTTCGAACTGGACTGTTCCCATGAGGCACAGGTTCAGAGCTGATTTGCATATAGCCAGTGTCTAACCCAGGGTGGTGTGGAGTGCAAAAAACGATGGATTTAGGCCCAGATCCTTGTACTGGGGTGAATGTATGACATTGTTCTACATTCTGTCCATCAACTGTGTTTTTTGCAATTTCATGGCCCTTCCAGTTACAGCATATTCTCTAAGTCAAAGTGTACTACATTCAGTGGCAGCTCCTCCGCTAAGGTGGAGGAGCGTCACCCCTCTTCTTTTTTGCAGTGAAACACAGAGAAAATAAAAAGATAATAACTTGCATTATTATCATTTTTATTCTCTACTTCTGACCACAGCTTTGTGTGAGGGGGCAGGGGAGGAGTGTTAACACCCTCCTAAAGTGCGCAACAACAGCTGGGACGGCCTTCTCGGGCCACCCAAAACAGTTTGGCGCACTGCGCATGTTCTCCATGCAGGCTGCATTACAGCCTATGTGGATAACATGCCCAGGCCACCAGTCAGAGTCTGAGCACCGAAAAATGGCGCACAGACCAATCACAAAGTTGCTAAGGTAGCGTTGTGATTGGCTGAGTGGGAGCCTGGGTGTGCGTCCTGTGCCGCGCAAGGGAAGAACCACGGAGAAGAGACGCAGCAAGGAAGTGCAGAAAAGGGAGATTTTATTTTTCTTGTATTTTTTTTATAGCCGCTTCCCTTGAGTCCTCCCCCCTCCCGCATAATCCCCACTATCTCCCCAGTACTCCCCCCTCTCGCCCCCTACCTCCGATCTGTGCCGGCCACCGCTGACTACAATAATCAATGTGCCAGGTTACCAGATGTGGTCTCCGCACCACACCAGCAGTTAATAAATACAGTTTGCCCTAAGATCATTTCCCTAATTTGCTAGTGAGTTTTAATATTCCAGCAGCTTGTAAACAAAATGAGAAAAAAACAAGCTGATGGATGGAATGCTTAAATTAATCTCAGACACGTAATCAATTTGGCCGCATCCCAATTCATTGTTTTTCACCCACCATGCCATCACAGTTTGGACCCAGCCACACACAAATTAGTCTTGACCCTGTTCTTTATAGAAACAGTCCAGTCTGAACTGCCAGTCCACGTCCTCACCATCACACAAGCAACCCAGAACCACTTTCACCATTGCTATGGGCTCTTCAGTGGGTATAGTTTGGTTCCAGTAGCAGAGTGAGCATATTTTTTTCTTAAAGTGGACATGGTGTTCAGCAGACAACAAAAGATGTAGCCAGGCCCAAAAGAGGGGTATTAATGATAGTTAATAGGGGTCTTTGCGACAGAGGAAAAACTGTTCAGCTGCTGCTGAGGGTTTCTTAAATTTGAGCTACTGTAATTTTACACTCTACAAGTAAATGTTCAAGTCCCTTTGTTTCTTCACTTGCATTCCATTACCCATTCCATTACCCACCATCGACTGGCTTCCAAGTCTAAAAATAAGGCTAAATATTACTGATCATTTAGTTCACTATTCTGATCATGTTGATCTTTCTGATACTATGAAAATAGATATCAAACAGGTATAAAAGAAATCTGGAGCAAAACAAACAAGTGATGGAGAGAATGCTTAAAAAATCAAACATTCATTCCCAGTCACAGATCTGGGAGAAATTCATAGTTTTTCTGCTCACCATGTCACCCAGCCAAATCAATCTTGACTCTGCTCCCGATGGAAATAGACCAGTCCAAAATGCCAGACCTGGTACTCACTGGAGCGTAAAACAGGCATCCTGGGACTGGTTTCGGGTATCAATCCTCATCAGCCTAGCTGGCTTGATTCAGTGACACAGTGCTAGAAATGAGGGTCTCAAATTGCCAGTGGTATGAACCCTGTCCAAGTAAGGACCATTCATTCTAGTCAGGGTAAGGGAGTTACACACTCAAGATATCCACTACTTACCCCCTTGATAGCTTGGCATGAGCAGTCAGACCTTTCTTAGAGGCAATGTATAAAGTATTTGTACATAACACTCACAGTAACACAGTGATGACACTACAAATGAACAACTCATCAGAAGACCAAAACGACAAGACTTCAACATACCTAACTCCAGCTATCACTTTTAAAAAACTTTAAGCAATTCTGTCCATAGATCTCATCAGATGCAGTAATTTTATAAAAAAGTACTTTTGCCGAGTCAAAATCCAGGACAAAAAACAGCTGCAAAGGAGGAAAGCATCAGAAAACTTAGATATGCATTGATTGTTGAACCCTTTGGGTATGGATGCATTAGTTCTGCTGCACACAGGAGAAGTGTTTGGTTGATTCAGGGCTGCGCTGGAAAGCAATACGTCGATTTACAGAGCTGACTCCTTTCGGCGGGGCAATGTGTTGGAAACTTGGAACGCAGGTGTGATGTGTGAGAACATCCAGGTGGTGCAGGTCAATGCAGAGGCAAAACCATTGCTACATTGATATCCACTCCCACAGAGAGTTGATGCGTTGATTCCTTCATCCGCACAGAAAGGCCTGCATTGAAGTCAGAGCGGGGGTCTCGGACGTCGGAGATGCAGTGTTCTGGATTCAGGTTGCATTGGTTCTTCGTGCCACGATCAGGCACAGCATATTTTTTTCACCTGCACCACGGTGATGCATTGGTTTTTCAATCGCATGCGAAGCTTGTGGTGGGAAAACGGTGCTGGAAGAGCTGTGCATGGATTATTAAGTCCAGAAGCAGCAGAGCCACCTCCGAGGGTCAATAACTAGAATTGGTATCACCTGGCAGGTCAGAACTCCCAGGCATGGGGATTTTTCTAAAATTAATTATGAGTAATTAATATTAACTGTTAACATTAATTTCACTTATGTTTACAATTGAAAATAACCCCTTAGCTCATTCCAAGAGGGTCTCAACACCTATATCATTTGTGATAATCGCCTCTGGTTTTCGAATCCTTTTGACTGGTTTTGTTTATGTTGGTCCAATCGACCCTTACAGTATTGCTTATTTATTGTTAAAATGTATGTGTTTATGTTCATGACAATATACAATTTGTTTCAATTTCTGTTTAAGATGCTTGATCATTTAAAAGGTCTTTTTGACCTTTGTGAAAGTAGAACATTGTCTGTTTTTATAACATACTGAAAGTCACTACCAAGATATTGTGTAAACGTTACAGAATCTAATGTAAAATAAATACACAAACCAATGTAATACATTCATTTGACTTGGTTTTGAGAGAATAAGTATTTTCTAAATATTTACAGCCATTTATTCCTGTTTTGTGTACATTCTGAAGAGATCCAAATTGGCTGTTAGTAAAAGGGCCCAACCCCATAGTACGTCACATTCTAAAAGTGGCTTTTTCAAATGTATTTTTAAATCCTGATTTCAGGGAACCCAAACTCCAAATCTCCATCATTTCCCATTTGAAAGTTACACTTGTAAGATGCTACAAGGCAGCTCCAATACTAACCTATGGGACAGATAGTCCTTACAATAGTGATGAACTAAATTGGCAGTATTTCACTTTCAAGGCATGTAAAACACAGCAGTACATGTCCTACCTTTCACATACTCTGCACCCTGCCCACGAGGATACCTTGGGCCTACCTTAGGGCTGCCTGGCACATAGAGTAAGGAAAGGTTTGGGCCGGGCAAGTGGGTGCACTTGCCAGGTTGATATAACAGTTTAAAACTGCCTTAAGGGAAACTGCAATGGAAGGTCGGAGACAGGTTTACGTGGATGCGCATGTGGGTGGCACAATCAGTGCTCTAGCCGCAATAGGAGCCTTTGATTTAGAGGCCTGGGCACACACACTTTACTAGGGACTCATCAAGAAATCAAATATGCTAGTCATGGATAACCAATCATAATCATACTTTACACAGGGAGCACTTGCACTTTAACTCTAATCAGCAGTGGTAAATTGCCCAGGGTGCACAAACCAGCACAAATGATGTCCATCACACAATCAAAATTGCAGGAGGTAGAGGCAAAAAGACAGGGATAACCATGCCAAGGATACCAGATCTAGCATATGTCCCTCAACTCCAGCTGAAAATAGGGAGAACTACCCAACCTGCTGGGAGTTCTCATCACTAAGGTGTAAGAATCCAGACAGACCATCAGCAATGACATGTTCTGTGACAGGGCAGTGTTCCACCATAAAGTTCATCCTCTGGAGGGAAATGGACCACCTCAACAGTTTTGGGTTCTCACCCCTTATCTGCATTAACCATTTGCGGGACCTGTGGTATGCCTGAACCCAGAAGTGAGTCCCAAACAAGTAGGGCCTTAGATTCTTCAGTGCCCAAACCACAGCAAAATTTTCTCTATCAATTGCGCTCCACCTCTGTTCTCTGGGAAGTCACCTCCTGCTACTGAAGGCTACAGATTGGTGTAAGCCCTCTTCTTATAAAGCAGTGCTAGAACTGCTTCCATACCATGCTCTGAAGCGTCTGTCTGCACAATGAATTCCTTGGAGAACTCTGGAGCCTTAAGCACCAGTGCAATGCACATGGTAGCCTTCAGGGCATCAGAAACATCTGAAGCCTCAGTCCAGATCACTTTCCTTGGCTGCTTCCTGGAATTCAGCTCATTCAAGGGGGGCAACATTGGTGCCATACCCCTTGCCAAATCTCCTTTAATACCTGGTACGACATGAAAAGGTTCTCACTCTGGGTTCAAGCCGGAAAGTTGTTAATCTTGGGTTTGTAGAGGCCCCATTGGTCTGCTTCTTACCTGGTGTCTCAAGTACACCACAGACCCCTGCCCTATCTGGCACTTACTGACTTTCATAATAAGGCCTGCCTTCTGCAGGGCCTTCAACACTTCCCAGAGGTGATGCAAGTGATCCTCCCAACTGGAACTGAACACTGCAATGTCATCCAGGTAGACATGCTGAAACCCTCTAGACCACCCAAGACCTGTTTGACCAACCTCTTTAAGGTAGCAGGGGTGTTCTTCAAACCGTAAGGCATGACACGGATCTGACAGTGCCCCTCCGGCGTTGAGAACAATGACCTCTCTTTAAGGCAAAAAAGACAAAAGAAATCACCCCAAGGATGCTAGGTTTAACACACAGTGAGCACAGGATCCACATCTGGGGATACCCTTCCCACTGACGGTGACTATAGTAAAATAAACAAATGATGAACGGAATGGTGAACAAATCAAACATTCACCCCCAGTCACAACTATGGGATAAATCCATAGATTTTTTTGCTCACCATGCTACACCAGTTGAGACCCAGACATATGCAAATCAGTCTTGACTCTGCTCCTCTTAGGAACTGTCTAGCATGGGCTGCAAAGCCTGGTCTGCAATGGACTGGAAAATAATCATCCTGGTACCGGTTTCAGCGTATCACCCCTTATCAGTCAGATTAGCTTTAATCCAGTAGCACAGAGAGAATGTGGCCCACATCTGAGTAGGTTCAAGACTGATTTGTATATGGCTGGGTCCAAACTGTATTTGCGTGGTGAGCAAAATCATAATGGATTTATGCCTAGATCTCAGTGCTGGGCATGAGTTTTCAACACTCAGTCCATCATTTCTTGGTTTTGCATTTGTCGCCCTAAGTGGGACTGGTATGCCCAGACATGTGTCCCATGCTCACCATGCTACCGAGCCAAGCTATCCTGGCTGATATAATGTGATAGCCTGAAACCGATCCTGGAATGCTTGTTTTTAGTTTGGGGAGACCCTGGCAGGTCAGGCTGAACTGTTCCCATGAGGAGCAGGGTAAAGGCCTATTTAAATTTGGCTGGGCACAGACCGGTATTGCATAGTGAGCAACATAACAATGGATTTAGGCCCAGATCTCTGCACTGGGGGGAGTGTTTGACATTGTTTTTTATTTTTTTTTATTTTATTTTTATTGCAGATTCACAGTAATCAGGTAACAAAATAATCAGGCACTTTCAATGTGTCACGAATAGCACCTCTCATTCCCCCCAAGTAGATACACGGCCATTTAGCCCACACCCCGGAGGTCGGGCGGCAATTTTCAACCAAGCGCTTCTGTGTAGACCAGTGCATTTTCAGAGCATTTCAAGGGCCAATATTAACCTCTGCAGTTTTTATTTTTGTCTTAATATTCCCCCTTTGCTGAAAAACTCCCCCCTCCCCCACTTTGAACAGTAAAACACATAGATACTTGCATCCATCAAACTAAATGCAGAAAGAAACCCCGCAGCCGCCACATCCTCCCACCCGCCTCCCTTCCCACCCATGCCAGTTATTTCGTTTTCTAGCTCTACATCACACTTCATAGGCATTGTACAACAGTCCCCTGGTGCAATAGTTATGTAGCACGTGTTCAATGCCTCTGTCCCCTCAAGCCCCACCCTCCACCCCACCCTCAACCAGTAGGTTCATAGTCACATCCCTCCATCTAGTCCTCTGTATCGTCTCCATTTAGACCAAACTCTTTTTTGGGGCAACCCCTGGCATTATATGTCACCCGTTCAGCTGCCATGTAGATGTCAAGCCCCTTTCTCCATTCCTCCATGTCGGGGGGCTCTGGTGCTCCCCAATGTTTTGCAACGTCTCGTTTTGCCACCACCAGCGCTAAGACCTGGAATATAAGTAGGGGACGGGCCAAGTCTACCTCATTGGTCATGCCCAATAAAGCTAGTTTGGGCTCTTGCGTGATTGGGACCACTAGGACCTCCACCAATTCTCAGAACACCTGGGTCCAGTAGGCTTGTATTACACTGCATGACCATCCCGTATGGTAAAAACCCCCAATCTCCTGAGTGCATCTGAGACAGTTTGGGTCCGAAACCTTCCCCATTCTGCACAACCTCTGCCTGTCGTAGTAGGTTTTATGAAGTATATTTAGTTGGATTAATCGCAGTCGGGACTTGATCGCTACCTCACGGGGATGCATCAGCACTGTGTCCCAGTCCAGGTCCTCCATCTCTCCCACCTCCGCCTCCCATGTGGCCCTGAGCTTTGCCAAATCCCCCAGCATATGGTTAGTCAAAGTCTTATATGTCAGGGATACTGCCTTCCCCTGCAGCTGCTCTTGCAGGAGCCTCCCCTCTAGAGGTGCATATTCCGGGATATCTACGAGCGAGATTTTTTGGGCTTGCCAAGCGTGCCGCAGTTGCATATATTTAAACTGCTGTGTGGTGTGGAGCCCGAAGTCAGATTTAAGTGTCTGAAACGATTTGAATTCCCCCTTGGCAATGACATCTCCAATGGCGGAGATGCCAATATCATCCCATCTCTGGAAGCCCCTCAGTTTGTGCAGTTCCGTTAACCACTGGCAGTGCCACAGTGGCGTCCGTCTAGTTGGCTTTTTGTCCCATCCCATACGACGTGTAGCCGTCCTCCACGCGTGCAGCGTCACTAACATGGCTGGGAGGAGGGAGGTCCGCCCCGGAGTCCCATAGAGGAAACACAAAAGATTCTTGGTCAACATTGTAGCTCTTTCGAGTGCGTACGTTGGGTGATCCGCTGGGACATGGAGCCAATCATTTATTGGCATTAGATGTTCCGCCCAGTAGTATGCCTCTAGATTTGGGAGTGAGATCCCGCCACTGTACTGATGTCTCTGAAGAGTGGACAAAGCCACCCTAGCATGTTTACCTAACCAAAGAAAAGATCTCAAGTCTGCATGGATCCTACGGAAAACCGATGCCTGTATCGGATACTATTCCTTTTGCAGAGCGTAGAGGAATTTTGGCAATGTGACAATTTTGTAAATGGCCGCCCTCCCTAGGAGAGTCAGCGGGAGCTGTCTCCACCGGGTCATATCCGCCACTGCATTAAGTATGATCCTTTCCACGTTCCTAGCAAAGGAGAGGTCCTCGCTCACAGTAATGAATATCCCGAGGTACTGGAAGCCCTCGGTAGTTGTCAGAAGGTCGTCTGGTAGAGTCCCCCATCGATCGTGACCCCCAGGGTCATAGAGCACCGACTTGTGCCAGTTTATTTTGTGACCAGCCATCCTGCCGTAGCTGTCTATTTCTCGGAAGAGCTCTGGGATCGTGGTTTCCGGATCTGTTATGTATAGTAAGACATTGTCCGCGTATAGCGAGATTTTTTCCGGCATTGAGTCATTTGCACCGGCTATAAAACCGTGGATGTCAGCGTTCTGTCGGACCCTGGCGGCCAGTACCTCTATTGTAAGCGTGAACAGGAGGGGGGACAGGGGGCATCCCTGTCGGGTACCTCTCTGAATCTGGAACTCTCGGGATAGAGTCCCGTTTACCCGCACTCTGGCCTTCGGGGCAGTGTAAAGGAGCCGAATCCACCGCAGGAAGTTGGGACCAAAGCCGAACTTACGTAGAACAGCGAACAGGAACGGCCAGTGCACTGCGTCGAATGCTTTTTCAGCATCCAAAGAGAGGAACCAGTGGGGATCGGCACGGCCCGCACCTCCTGCAACCAGTTATGGGTCCTTCTGAGATTGAATTTAGTGGCCCTGTCAGGAAGGAATCCCGATTGATCCAGATGTACCAGATCTGTGATAACCGCTCGCATTCGGGTAGCCAGTATGGTGGCCAACAGCTTCACCTCAGTATTCAGTAAGGAGATGGGCCGATATGAAGCGCAATCCACTCGTGGTTTTCCCTCTTTATAGATCGGAACGATCGTTGCCCTCGTCAGGTCAGGGGGCAGCTCTCCCTCTTCAAAGGCGCCTGCAAAGAGTCCCCCAAGGTGTCGCGACAGTAGGTCTGCTGTCCGCTTGAAGAGCTCTGCTGGGAAGCCATTGGGTCCCGGGGTCTTGCCGGGCCTCAACCTGGCAATGGCCTCGGTAATGTCATCCACCGAAATGGCCTTCTCCAGGGCCTCCATTGACTCAGGGGGGAGGGTCGGCAAGACTGTGGCATCCAGGTAGCACAGCGCCTCCTCCTGCGTGGCAAGGTCGCGCGCCGCATAGAATGCCTCAAAGTGCGTGGCAAAAGTGTCGGCTATCTCCCTGTCCGTGTTAACATTAGCGCCGTTACCGGCTCGCACTTCATCTATCCATCTCCCCGTCCTTTCTTTCCTGCTAAGCCACGCCAAAAGCTTCCCCGACTTGCCCCTACGTCATATAGCCTATGGAGGGTGGCAAGGGCCTGGGTCTTCGCTTCTTCGGTCACCAATTCCCTATACTGTTTCTGGACATCCAGCAGCTTTCTGAGGGTCACATCGCTTTTGCGGGTTAGATATTCCCTTTCTCTTTCTAGGATCGTCTGTTCCAGGGCGGTCACCTCCGCCTGGAGTCTACGACGTTCCTCACCCCGCCTAGAAGTTATCCTATCCCTAAGGACCGGCTTCAGGGCTTCCCATAGGGTGACCTTCGAATTCACTGTAGCCACATTCTCCGCCAAATAGACCTTAATGTCAGCCCGTATACCTCTAAGTAGGGTCGCGTTCTGCAAATCCCAGGCCGCCAGGCGCCAAGTCCCCTCGTGTCTAGCCTGGTCACGTCCCACTCTTACATACAGCGGCGAATGGTCGGATATACCCCTGGCCCTGTATTCAGCAACATCATCTACCCGCAGGTATTGGCGGGACATAAAAACATAGTCAAGGCGCGAGAACACCTTATGTGCTCCGGAGTAGTCGGAGTATGCCTGTAATGTCGGGTGAAGCCATCTCCAAATATCTGTAAGACCTATGGCGGACATCTGGCTGCAGAGTGGTGTCTGGGTCTCGCCTCTTGCCCCTTCTCCTGATCTATCATGGTGGGTGTCCATAACATCATTGAAATCCCCTCCCACCACTTGTATTGTATCTGAGGTCTCTAAGAGTATGCGGTTGAGCGCCATGAGAGCGCGTGGTTGCAGTTTGGGCGGTGCATATACTGATACTAGTGTGTAGGTGCGTCTGTTCCAGGTGCCTTGCACTCCAGCGTAAGTCCCTTGGGGGTCCAGCCAGGTGCGGATAATGCAAAATGGGGAAGCGATTTTAGCGACAATTGCCACTCCTCTGGAGTCCGATGTGTATCCTGCATGTGCCAACACCCTGTGTCTCCCCCTAGCGAGAAAAGCGCATGCAGTGCCCCGGAGGTGAGTGTCTTGCAGGAAAGTAAAGTCCGGATCCACCCTTTTGATGTACGCATTCACCAGCCCCCTCTTGATTTTAGACCCCAAACCGTTGACGTTCCATGTCAGGATACTCAGTGTCCTATCAACCCCTATTGGTGTGGTTACAGTACTTGCCATTGGACTACGAAGTGATTGCATGTGGTCCAATTCCGGCCTGTGTAGGTGGTGCGTGGGCTCAATGTGCGCTGTTGCTTGAATTTAGTGCAAGTAACCCCCCTCCCACCCTCTACCCTCTCCATTCCCAACTTGAGAGCGTTCGAAAACCGTACTGCCCCCCCCACCTCCCCGCATCCCCCCCCTTCCAGTTGCATCCTACTACAGGACCAAACTATCCGCGGGAGAAGGCCTGTCGCCCTCCCACACATCCCTCCCTTCACAAACTCACAAACAGTAAGAGAAGCTTAAAGAACATAGAAGGACGTGGTAACTTGCGTGCTCCCAGTTGTCGAGCTGCAATCCCCTGAATCCCATAGCGCCACCCTTCACGAGTGTGAGTCTTGTGTGTCCAGTACCGGCACTCCAGAGTGCCCCGAAGAGTCCTGCTCCAAGTGATGGATTTCCTTGACTAGCGGGTGGATCAAGTCCTCCACCTCCTCCTCCCCCCCAGATGCGCGGCCCTCCGATTCTTCCTCATCGTCTCCTTATGAGCGGATGCCATTACGCAAACTGAACCTGGAGCCTGCCACCGAACCACTTCCAGGTGTCGTCGGTCCACCCCCCCGAATGTCTTCCGTGGCCCGGGATCGATATGGAGTCGCCGGTGTCAACTTTCTCACTCTCCGCGATTTCCGTCTCTGCGGTTTCGGCATTTCCCCTCGTGTCCTCTCCCGCACTGATCTCTCCAGGGCCTCTCGTCCCACGGCTTCCCTGCTGTTCAGTACCGGGCGTTCCTCAAGCCAGTGCCAGGCGTCCTCTGGGTGCGAGAAAAAAATGGCTTTGTCTTTGTAGATCACCTTGAGCTTGGCGGGGAAAAGGAGCATGTATCGAATGTCGAGAGACCTCAGTTTCGCCTTCACAGAGTCAAAAGATCGACGTTGTTTAGAAACTTCCTGGCTGTAATCCGGGAAAATCATTATGGTCGTGTTCTCCATGCGTATCTCCCCCATTCGTCTGGCTTCTTGGAGGATTAGATCCCTGTCCGCAAAGTTCAAGAAGCGTGCTATGACCGGTCTCGGTCTCGCCCCCTCTGGAGGTTTCGCTAGGAGGGCCCTGTGCGCTCTTTCAATGAGGAAACATGGGGAGAACTGTGCTGTCGGAAAGGTGGTCTTCAACCAGGCGTGGAGGAACGATTCCATGTTTGTCCCCTCAATTCCCTCTCTAAATCCCACGAAGCGCAGGTTGTTTTCTGCATCGTCCACCTTCCACAGCAGCTGGCGGTGCGAGGCCTGCAGTTCCACCATGTCTTGCTTCAAGGCGGATATCGCCACATCGTTGTCGGTTATCCTGGTTTCAGTCTCCGTCACCCTCTCTGACAGTTTCCGGAAATCTTGCCGCAGTAGGGTAACCTCGCTGCCCACTTCCCCGATTTTCACCTCTAGGGCCGCCCGGGACTCTTGGATGTCTGTCCTGTATGCTTGAATGGCCTCCATCAACAGCGCCGTGTCGGATCGCGCGCCGGGTGTCAATGCTTGGTGGTCCACCGTGGGCCTTGGCGCCGCAAAGTTGTCCATGGGGCCTTGTTTCGCATTTTTAGGGATCATGTTACTCTTCCCCATGGCTGTGCTCTCCTCGGGCGGGGGGTCCCCGGGGCAGGCCCAAGCTTCAGGCCTCTGGCAAGTCAGTAGTAGAGTTGAAGCCGAGTAGTGGGAGTGGGGGGGGGAACGCCAACTTATTGTGCAGGCTGACCCCTCCGTTTGGCCAGTGGTTAATGCGGCTCCTTCAGCGTGTGTCCGGCCCCCTCTCGCGCGTCCGCCTCAGAGTGGTTACACCAGCCGCCACCCGCAGCGAGCACAGCGCCGTCGGGCGCTCAGGGCCTCTGTCCCCGTCCTCACCTCCGGCACTCCGGGTATCCCCCTGAAACAATCAGGCGATCAGGGCAGCGCTCCGTTCCTCAATGGGGCGCCAGGGGGGGGGGGGCGCGAGCCCCGGAACCTCTCTACTGGCAAAGCACTCCTGCGGCGGTCACCTCCTACGGGCGGCTCCCGGGCATCGCCGCCATATTGGTAGAGGAAACTGGGTCTGTGTGACAGGCTCGGTGATCCAGCGCCGGCCGATCAAGAAGCCGAGAATGCGCCCGGGCCGCTCCGCCCCCGAGGTCACCGCCAGCGGGTGCTAGTGTGGGAGATGATGTAGGCGACCAGCCCGGCCCCCTCTCACCGGCTCTGAACAGCGCCGGCCGCCATCTTGGTAAAGGCGGCCGGTATTCGGTGTCGCCTGTGTTGTTCGCTGCACACCGGTCAGCCAGCACCGCGGACCGACCTGTCCGCCGCGCACTCCAGGATGTGTTCTCCGACCCCCACCTGGCCTCAGAACGGCTCCTATGCGCCCCAGCGACGCACGGACTCCGCGCCCGCCATCTTGGCCCTGCCGAGCGGCGCCGAGTCGGAGCTTCAGTGTCGGTGTTCAGTGGAGTTCTGCACCGTTAGTGCAGCAGATACCCCTCCGACCGTCCCAGGGGTGTTGCGGCTCCCGTTGGTACGTGTGGCGCTACAATGGGGATGTTAATACGACGGATCTGTGGGCAGCTTGTCAGGAGCTCCGGCAAGGTACGTCTCAACCGGCCATGCTGATGGCCACGCCCCCAGTGTTTGACATTGTTCAGCATTCTGTTCATCATTTGTTCTTTTTGCATTTGTCGCCCTAAGTGGGACTGGTATGCCCAGATGTGGGTCCCGTGCTCACCATGTCACCGGAGTCAAACTGTCCTGGCTGATGTGGGGTGATAACCTAAAACTGGTTCTTAGATGCTTGTTTTCGGTCTGGGGAGGACCTGGCATGGTAGTTCGGGCTGAACTGTTCCCATTAGGAGCACAGTCAAGGCTGCTTTGCATATGGCTGGGTCCAAAGTGGAATGGTGTTGTGGGAAAAAAAACTATGAATTTAGACACAGATCTCTGTACTGGGGTTGAGTGTTCAACATTGTTTAGCATTCCATCCATCAATTTTTCTTTTTGCATTTGTTGCCCTAACTGGGACGGTTATGCCTAGGTATGGGTCCTGTGCTCACCATGTTACCTGAGACAAGCTATCCTGGTTGATGAGGGGTGATACTCAGAAACCGGTCCCAGGATGCTTCTTTTATAGTCCAGTGAGGACCTGTATCAAACATACAAAGACCTGCTCATCCAAGGCTTTATATTTAAATAAATAAGTAAGTGGAGGCAGAAGTTTTCATCAGTTTTCTTCATCTATCACTCCTCACTTTCTTACGAGGTAGTGTCCGTCCACTTCATTTGCCTGAGGTTTATAAAATATGTTTTTTATCATTAAATGACAGTCACACGTCTCATACACAAATCTATATGGAAAAAAACTTAAATATTGTTGAGAACACAAAACACACCTATAGGTATGTTAATAATCACAAAAAATAGTGAAAAGGCAAAATGGCACCTCACGTGTACACCACCAGTCGAACTTGCTGATTGGTACTCACCAGCTATGCTCACTTTTTTCATCATCGGTAGTCATTTTGCTTGAAAAAAATATGTGTCCCAAAATCAGTGGCAACAAAAAAAATATACCACAGTGACGTGTGCTTTACGACCTGACCTGGTGGTTCGGGCTGGATTTTTGCCATGGGGAGCAGGGTCTAGGCTGATTTGCATATGGCTGGGTACCAACTAGAATTGCATGGTGAGCAACATGGATGTAGGCCCCGATCTCTGTACTGGGGTGAGTGTTTCACATTGTTCAGCATTCCGTCCATCATTTGTTCTTTTTGAACACTTTTGGCAGGTGTGCTGCAAGACTTGGAACTCAAGTCTGGTCTTTGCAACTTTTCAGGTGCAGCTAGAGTCTCAGCTTTCTAGGCACACTTGGAACGTGCCACGTACTGATGTAGCAGACATCTGCACTTTTAATTCTTTATCATCCCCTGTCTCTGCAGTCATAAACTACAGATTTTAGGATGCATTGTACTGATGAATCTGTACACCCAAAAACATTTAGAGCGAGACTGAGGTATCACTCTGTCTGACCTGTGGCTGGAGAAAGCAAACCTATCAAGCTCATACTTTCTCTATAACATTCCACTCATTTATGTCGGTGGCAGCTGCTATGTACTGGGGCTGGCGGGGCAGGGGAAGGATGAGGGGGGTTGTAAATGAAAAAAATAGAAAATAAATAACACTTACCTTCAGGCCAGCCACTAGGCTGGCTGCCCCCTCTCAGTCCACTTGTCGCCGCCTCTTGCTCCTTGGAAGCAGGGACCAGGAAGCCCCCAGGCTGATGACTCCACTAGCCAATCACAACGCTGCAATGCTGCGTTGTAATTGGTCTGAGCGCCGAACCATGGTGCTCAGATGGGGAATGCACCCAGAGTGTAATGCAGCCTCGGTGCAGAACATGCAAAGTTCTTATGAATGTTTGGCCAGATCGAGTTATGCGCACATTAGAGTGGAACAACCACTCCTCCTCCTGGCCCCTGCTCTTGAAGTCCAGCCCCGCCCTGCACCTGGAAAAGGAAAATTAAAATGATAATAACCAGGAAAACTAAAATGTTAATAACATTTGGTATTTTCATTTTAGTTTTCCTTTATACTGCTTGCAGAGCAGTGGGGTGCCAATCCTCCGGCTTAGCGGAGGAGCCACCACTAATTTCTATGTGTGCATGGGTGAGCTTGTTTGAGTGCTTCAGCAATAGCTACAATGTTGATTATGGAGAGCTGGGTTTGAGTGATGGCACATGCATTTCTTATTTTATTTAGCTCGTCTGTATAGTGTAATATATATAAAAGTTACTACCCGGACTCCATAGAATTGATAGCAATAACTATGTATTTATTTTGAAAGAAGTTACTTTAAATTTTACTACGGCTTTAAAAAGGTAACCTGAAATCGCTTTAATTTGGTAATTAGTTACCGTTGATTTTGTGTTTTTTTCTGCTTATGCATCAACAACTACCCTTCTCAAGATGTCATTTTAAAAAAGAACCATGACTACAAAAAATAAACATTTGTTCAGTTGTTTGGTAACGTTAATTTTATTTCCAAAGTCCTAGACCACCTAATCACAGCAAATATTTCTGAAACCGAGAATGTCGCGTTTTTTCACTTACTGCAGAGTTTCCATCGATTTGCCCAAGGTAGCGCGTTTTCATTTACTCCCGCGGTTCCATGAGAAGTAAGATTCAAGCCATTCTTTAAAATGCAACTTATCTTCCACACACCACCCCTAGCCGCCACTAGACCACTATTTCTCCCTTCATGTAACCACCATCCATCAAGGCAGGCCAGCATTGACCCACCCACCTAAGCAATCAATTGTAGCAGTGCTTTACTGTGCCAAGGATTGCATGTCAATATATCGACACCAAAACTATCACCTGTCTTAAATATTGTTGCCTGAACAGGATTTACATAAATGATGCTCCAATGTGTGTAGTATGTTTGTAAACTGTATTTAGGACAGAACATTCATGTCAGACGATATTTAGACCACGATAGCCTGGTGCCCTACCATGAAGGGAGCTTTCATTGCATGCCAAGGTGACAAAACACATTTGCTTTAACCAGATCTTTGAAATATAACTTATCTTCCACCAATATCTGTTTATTGGGTCAGGGTCAGACTTGGACAAAAAAATAGGTCCGGTCACCAAAATAACAGTGGCCCTGATTAGGGTAGTACTATTAAGTAAATCAACAGTAAAAACCGGCCCACATGCCCACAAAACCGGCCCACAACTGCTAAACAAACGACCCACAGACTGTTCTGTCAGACCAGCTCATCAGGCACTGCCTGGTTGCGCTACAGGCCAGTCCAACCCTGCACTGGGGACAAAGAAGCAATAAACTGCCACTAAATAAATCCACTACTATAGTGCCACAGCTCCGTCTCCGTTTCACTATCCTGGTTTGTACTTTTGGGCCTCGAGTCTTGCATTCTGTCCATTCCATAACCTAAATCTCATCGAACGTTATGTTTTGTTTAAACTAATCTTATGTCAAAAAACAAATATTTCACTGCTTACTACGTCTGACTCTGTGTATTTTTATCACTGTGATGAATTGCAATAGAACTGCACCACCATAATATTTGGGCAGTAGATCATTACAGACAATAAAACGGTGAATTGGGAGAGAAAATATACATTTTGTTTTGAGAAAATGTAATTTCCATTTATAAACACATGTTGCCTACTGCAAGTAGGGTCTTACTTTGTGTAGTTGTATCATTGCAATGTGTTACAATAAAACATGTCAACATAATTTGACAGCAGTAGAAATTCTAGAAAATCAGACTGGCAGATATGTCAGCTTTAGAACACCAATCATTCTGAGTTGTTATAACGGAATAATGAATTCTTTTTCTTTGTTATTTATCATCAAAATCATTCCTGGAACTCTGGTATAACACTGTTATTTACAGTTGCAATTCCACGAATTTGTTTCATCACTATTGTTCTCAATGACCAAAGGCAACAGATTATCAATTGTATGTTATTCAATAGAAAAACTGACTAATTGAAACAGGCTCTGGAGAAACATATCCCATAAACCAATTGTTCATTTCCCCCCAAAATAAATGACATTCCTAGGATGCCAAGCGATCCTAGTAAAAGCCCTTCAGGCTGCTAAAATTCGACAGAGTCATTTTTTAAAGATCACATAGATTCCTTCTTCTTTTCCTATTACGTATGGAAACCCCACACAATCCACCATTCTCCTTTTCGCCTACTGCCTTCATGTCTTTTGTCCCCACCTCCCTCCTCTCTTTCTTGTTGTCCCTCTCTGTGCCCAACCCCCTTTCTTGCGCTTATTCCTTACTGTGAATTTGTTCTTCACCTCTATTGCAATTCAAAGCTTCTTTGTGGTTTTTTCCCATTTATTTATCAGCTATAAAACGGAAGCCCTAAATTATCACCACTGGTCTTTCCACTTGCTACAGGAGTACAGTAGAGTGACATAGTTTTGCTATCAATTGTAATATGAATCCTTTTCACATATGTAATTTGTTTTCAAATGTTCGTTGCATGTGTACTAACAACATACATAGGCCTTTTATTAAGATGAAATCATAGGTATTTTGTTTTCATGTGTTACTTTCTCATGTCAATTTTCATGCACTTGTAATCTCGAAAAATTATCGCTGAACAGGTTGAGGAGTAAGACCTGTCTTTTCACTTCTTTAGGTCTCACCTAGGCAGTGCTTGTGCTGTCTCTTCGAGACATGCTGTATTCAGGATATGGGCATAAAGCTCCAGCCACTTTCCGCCCACATTTTTAAATGGCACCTGTCCCTGTCGTTTGTAAATGGTGGCTTATCATTGGTAGATAGGCTTGCTAGTCCCTCCTTAGTACCCCCTTGGCACTTCTTGTAACCTCCAATAGGGACACCCGCTGTTACATGTGTTGTTACTCCCTAGGTTTTAATTACAGACTCAAGGCACTATTTTCTTAAAAGGCTTCAGGGAGGACACACTTCTGGTCCTAAGCTAGGCTGGCAGTGGTTACTTTACTCACTAGAACATCGCACATTTATATGAGACCATCTATAAATTTCCCTTCATCAGCTCCACACAGAGTACTACGTAATCCAAAAATAATGTAATAAATGTTTTGTCACATTTCAAAGCTACTAATTGTGTAGATGGACATAGCTATTTGAATATACTCATAGTACTGTCTTGCATGCAATGCATTATGGGTAGGATGGATTTACCATATCTTCTGCAGGGCGCAGGACCGTATGTGACCAAAAGAGGTCCCCTTTTGGCCACATGTGGTTACGGAACCCTGCAACATGGCTAGATAAAACACATTGCCATTTATAATGCCAATAACTCCAACTTTGTAGACAAGCAGTGCTGGTGCCTTGCTCACTGTTGACCTCTAGAAGCAGTTTGTGGTACGGCACCTAGACATGCAGTTCTGTTTCCTTGTTCACTAGGGACCTCTAGGAACAGCTTGCGGACCTGCACGGAGAGATGCAGTGCTGGTGCCTTGCTCACTACGGACCTCTAAGAGCAGCTTGAGGTCCTGCACCGAGGCATGGGGTTCTGGTGACTTGCTCACTAGGGATCTCTAGGAGCAGCTTGCGGTACTGCACCTAGACATACAGTGCTGGTGCCTTGATCACTAGGGAGCTCTAGGAGCAGCTTGCGGTACTGCACCGAGACATGCAGTGATGGTGGCTTGTTCACTAGGGACCTCTAAGAGCAGCTTGCGGTACTGCAATGAGACATACATTGGGGGTTCCTGGCTCACTACGCAAGCATTTGCAATGTACTAGGTCTCGCATTACTGAAAGTATGAGCTATTGGCTAAGCATTACCATTTGCATCATTTTGTAATTTGGTGCTGTGTGTTGGCTCGATCTGTCTGTTACTGTGATTGAGACAAAACTCTAGTTCATTTAATGGCATAGTGAATCTACATAGGCATACTGATTGTGACACATTTATCTCAAGTGGGTGTACTATTTTTTTAGTGCTATTGATGTACGTGAAAATTGCATCACTTCCATTTTCTTTACAGTGCAGTTTTTGGGTCGAGCATGGGCAGTTCATGCGTTGCTCTGCCGGCCATGCTGTATTGGAGTATGGAATCTCTCCTCCTATAGTTGTTATTGACTTGTGTCATTGTCCTTCATAAATGCTGGCTTCTGATTAATTAATAGGCTTGTTAGTCCCTCCTTAGTACTGCCTTGCCTTCATTCGTAATCTCCCATGAGGACAGGCACTTTTACTTCGGTTGTTACATGGTGAGTCTTTCTTAGTCTGTAAGCACTATTATCTTTAAATAGTTTCTCCTCCTGCAGGCACAACATGCTTTCCTACAACATTCAGCGTGTCATGCGCTTTCACTTTCGGAGCAGCCCAGGACAATGGCGGCTGCTTCTTTGAATATTACTTGCATTCACAAGAGTTTGAGTGATTGGCATTGTACACGACAATGCCTTTTATATATGTGTTAATTATCAAAACATATAAATAAAAGGCATTGCAATGGCAATAGCTTAAACTCTCACAAATGCAAGACCTATTGCATTGCAAATGCTTGTTTTCTATTGCGCAACAGTGCCACAGTACAAACAGCTTTAGTCAGCTAAGGACAGAATGAGATTGTTAAACTGGGTAAACTGTGAAATGAGCACTGCTCATGAATCATGGACTGCTGAGTATGTGCATGCTGCACTCTGAGCACACTGCACTCTGAACATGCTGCACTCTGAGCACATGTAACAGGAGAAGATTGTGCAGCATACATTTTTCACTGTGGTAAATTGTAAGGTAGGCTTTGTGAGACTATATTTCCACAATCTGCCAAACTCAGCAGCCCTTTTGAAAAACATAAAGTCTTTACATCTAATGCAGCATTCAATGTTTTTACAATAGGGTACCTCACACATACAGGGGCATATTTACCATTAAATGGCACAGAGTAGTGCTGTAAGCAATTTTGCTGCGCTGAGCTGCTTCATTTAAAAAAAATGCAGTGATGCGCTGTATTCACAAGAATACGGCACAACCTTGTGCTCTCCCCTGCGCCGCTGCACAAGAAGCAGTCATGTGCCAACACAGGCACCTTTGCACTATGGCACAATGGTCCCTGCATTACAGGGATGATTGTGTTTTTCCAGGAAGGGACACCTTCCTGCATAAAAACAAACATTAATGGGGTTTGTAACGTCTGTGTGTGCTGCAGAATGCAGCACACATAGAATATCTGCAGCACACATAGAAAGAGCAATAAATGAGTCCTTGTAAATCTGGGGCAGTGTCAAAAAGCCATTGGTGTTGCGTGGGAACACCCACAGCAACACCCATGACATGCCCCTTTGACGCAATGTACTGTGTGAAGGAGCGCCATATTTACAAGGCTGTGTAAAGCCACACAAAAGGACTTACGTGGCCTTGTAAATATGGGACAGCACACAGCCTAAAAAAAAGTGGCTCTCCGGTGGCACTAAGGGCTTGTAAACATACCCCACAGTTTGCTGAAGCAAAGCTACCTTTAGCGATGTTATCCTGCTGATCCAAACACAGATGGTGATCCAAACACACATTCATGAGGTGCAAAAACTCACAAATAACAATATGGGGTTGATGGTTCTGTTAGCATGGTATTCCCAATCTAAAAATCTAATATTAAGCTGACTGAAATAGTGCTTTCAAGGGATTACTTCATTATAGACCTGTTGGGCAGAGTTACTAGATTGTCATGCAGTGCAGTGCAGCAGCAGCAAACCCTGAACTGCGATGCGTGAGAAGGATGAAGCAGGAGGGCAGCATATTTACAGAAATATGGCTCTTTCCTCCCCTATCGCTAACGCAGTGGAGAAATATGCAGCTGTGTTCCACAGAAAAACCTTTGCATCATAGTGCAAGGGTGTCTCAGTGAGTCTAGCATAGGTTTTGTACTGGAAGGGAACCTTCCTAATATAAAATACCATGCATAGGCTAACTTGAAACCTTTAGCATCTTTGTATGTGTGCTGTACAATGGAGCACACATACAAAGTCTGTAAAGAAGGAGAAATTGAAGTTTTCTCCTTCATAGCACCTATTTGAAATGGGCGCTCCATCCTCATTCTAAACCCTGTCTACTCTTTAAGTAAATAGGGCTTAGGGTCAGAAACCTTGGGTGGTTTCATTGGAACGCCCATGCAACCACCTCCTTGGCGCTAAGTAACGCAAAGAAGAGCTATGCTCTGCTTTTCACTACTTTTGAGTTATTTGCTTGTAAGTAAATTAGTTAAAAAAGAGTTAACATCGATTTTCGGCACTTTTGTGATGCAAACATGGAGCTAAAACTTAGTAAGTACAACCCTGTACTGCCTACATGTCTTCACTTTAGAAATAATGGCTCTTTGTATAACCTATCGATCATGTAGAAGGTTGGTATATAAATCAGAAATGCCTACGGTGTCAAGAGTAAAAACTGAAGAAGTGCTTTCTTCAAATAGCATGTTACCACGCATGCCAAAACCACGCGTGGCTTAACAACGCAGCTAGTACCACAATTGTGTCATTACCACAAGTTCCATTACAACACAAGCAATTACAATGACTTGCTTTAGGGAAAATCTGGATATTGGAATAGTTTAAACTGCTATTCCAAATCCAGTCGGTGTATCAGTAGGGAAGTCCAACACCGCATTCTCTAAAGCAAGTCGTTGTAATGACTTGCGTTGTAATGGAACTCATGATATTGTCGCAGTCGTGGTACTGACTGTGTTGTAAAGGCACTACGATATAATGCCTGCATTGTGATAGATGTTTCCCATTTTCTTTATCAACCTTGATGGAGGGCTTTGGGGCCCGATCCCATAGTTCCAACACAATAGTGACAACCACCAGTCCGTTTAGCTGTCCAATGAGATGGTGTTACACTGTCAAGCTTCTCTGTCTTCTCATGAGTATCAGTTATACAATTTCTGCGGTCATTATTCAGTATTATGTGCATGACAGAGCTCCACGTGGTAATAGTGTCAAAATGATTGCAAATAAACTGGGATGGGAGTAAATGGAGGGAATTGTACTTTTCCACAGGATTAACACCCACCGCAGTTTTGGTATCTGAAAGTGGGTCAGGCCTGGACTAAGCAGCCTGGCAATCAAATATTCCCTGTGTCCATGTGTCTTCCTAACACGATTTAATTGTAGCAGATAGTTTGCCTGGTTAAGCAGTTCAAAGACTGACGATGATGTAAATGAACAGGTTTTTGCTTACAAAGAATCATGCAGTGCCACAAGCTGAAGCAGACATCAGTGTTAAATCTGCAGGAACAGTCTCAATGATGAGGAAGGTTTTATTCACAGATATGACTGTCCTGGCAAACGCCACATAATTTAGCAAAATAGGACCATGCCACTTACCACTAATGCAACCTTACTCAGTGTAGAAACTATTTGTCAATAATCGTACGGCCTATTTAAAAACATGGACCTCGCCGCACGATATAGATTTTAATTTCTTGGTAGGTAGCAGTGATTCTGGCAACAAAGTGGATTGTAGCTATCTGCTTCATTCACAAAGGTTGTCATGAATTCCTTCCATGGTCTAAGAAGATTACATTGAAATGAAAAAGAATCAGTGAACATTTATGCTTCTTCTGCTGCTACTTCCAAGAGTGGTGTTGGGTATCTATTTCATTTCATTGCAGGTGAAGAACATGCCAGCCAGTCCCCTGATTCATCAAGTTAGTGATCATGAAAACTAAAGATTATCATGAATATTAACATGGCTTGTATTTCTTCTTTCCCTGCTTCAGTGTACACTGAGCACACAACTTCTATTGGTCGAAAGAGTGTGCTACAAAAACAATAAAAACATGAATAAAATAGAAATTTAACAAGTTGAAATTCATTTGACAAATGAAGCAAGAGGGGAAACATCTGTAAGTTAATGAGGAAATTAATTTAAAATTGATAACTACTATGACTAATGAGAAAGATAGATCCATAATTAGATATTCATGGGATGAATGCAATTCTACTTGATTAATTTAAATAAATACCCTAGTCAGTCTGCTGAATCTCCTAGTTATAATGTTTACAAAACTTCAATGTAGAATTTGTTTGTTTGCATTTTCTTGCTTCAGGTGTGGATAAAGCTTTATTAGTTAGAAAAGAAGGTGTTTGTTTTAGTTAGACAACAAGGCATGAGAAGATAGATCTTAGCCAGGAGAAAATCTGTAACTAGCAAGGAGGCAAGTTCCCATTGAGGAGGAGAATGGCTAAGGACAAATGAGGTACAACTTATTTATGTGGGAAAAGTGGTGCCTGTAACCAATTTGTGTTGGAATTGTGGAAAGTTATTGGAGATGAACACATGACTTACCATGAGCGCAACTAATGTCTAATGCTGTAACGGAGTGAGGGTCAAAAAGACATCTTAGGACTTCATGAGGTACAGACCTCTCCTTCTGCTTTGTGTGGCTTTATGCTACACAAAGTAGTTGGAGTTTCTTCTACTGAAGACTCAGACACCTGACCACTTTCTATTATTCATACTTGTTAGACCTGCCTTTTACAGTGGGTTTATCCCCCTATTTTTTTGCTTTATGGCCTTCTGTTTCTGACCTGTTTTTGTTGGTTCTATGACTCTGGGTCCTTTACCACTGCTGATCAGTGCTAAATGGCATATGCTCTCCCTGTAAATTATATATATGGATTGGTGTTTCCATAATTGGCTGATTTAATTTACTAGTCAGCCCCTAGTACAATGCACTGTGAGAGCCCAGGGCCTGCAGCACTGATTGTGCCACCCACATAAGCAGCATGTAAATGTAACTCTGGTGCTGCCATGTCGACTTGGCAAGTGCACACACTTGAATCCACAAAAGAAGACTGCCCCTAGATTATGTTCCTAAAGGTATCTCCAGAGTTAGGGGGATATGTGTTGCCAATGGGGGCATCTCATTGAAAGTTACGGACTGGCCTCACACACCGCCTGGTGTCGTGCTTCATCATCGGCTGTCCTCGCCCTCTAAAAACTTGGTTTGATAGAGGGCGGGCATACACCTGGAGACAGGGATGCACTTCTAAATCTAAGTGATGGGCTGGGGGGTAAAAAAGTGTATTAAAAACCATTACCCTTGTCCATATCCTAAGTTTATTCAGGGATAAAAGGTATGGTAGTTAAAAGTAGTGGTCGGTGATATGGGATATTAATCTCCCTTCACTGTGTTATAAAGGGTCGACATGTTTCTGCTAAAGGGTCCCCGAAGGGTACGCAGCACTCTTCAGGACCAAAGGGGAGGTTATTACCTCGAGGTCCACTTCCCGGCACCTAGTGTCAGAAAAATGGATCTGCTACTAATGTGTGAAGGGGCTGTGAGTTACAAGTACCCCTCTTGGTGTAGTAACCTATTGAATGACTCCATAGGAAAAAGGAAACAAAAAAGAAATGAGACACGTGACATGTACACGTGTATCGTTGCAAACCAAAGAAAAGACTGTTTTTTTACCTTCCCCTATAATCTAGCCTACTTGCTCCATGGGAGGGCAGAGGTGGAAGGACCTACTGAGAGTTTCTGAAAACAAAATGTAAAAAACACAATCATGTGTGGTAAAGATTCCAGCATCCTGATTTAAAACTTGTTGGTTTGTTAAAAAGGACTCACAAAGTAGAACTACAAATATTGTGGCCTCCCAGCAGAGTGAAGCACCCATACCCTTAGACACATATGCCACATACATCATCATGCATACTCTTACTGTATATCTTCAGTGCTTCCAGCAGCTTTCCCTTTGGCATCCTCTCGGTCTCCCCATCGATGGAAACTAATGGGAAAGCTGGGGTTATATATACTAAGTCCTTTTTAACAAACCAACAGGTTTTAAATCAGGATGTTGGAATCTTTACCACACATGATTGTGTTTGTACTTCTTGTTCTCAGTAGGTCATTCCACCTCTGCCCTTCCATGGAGCAAGTAGGCTACATTATAGGGTAAGGTAAAAAAACAGTCTTTTCTTTGGTTTGCGAGGATACACGTGTACATGTTGCATGTCTCATATAGACCGAACAATGTGCGCAATAAGTATGGCGCAGCATGGATGGTACAGTATACTTGTTGTATTCATACTCACACTTTGGTGTGTATGCTTTTCTTTTTTGTTTCCTTTTCATACAGAATCACTCATTAGGTTACTACACCAAGAGGGGTACTTGTAATTCACAGCCCCTTCATACATTAGTAGCAGGTCCATTTTTCTGACACTAGGTGCCGGGGAGTGGACCTCTAGGTAATAACCTCCCTTTTGGTCCTGAAGAATGCTGCGTACCTTTCGGGGACACTTTAGCAGAAATATGTCGACCCTTTATACCACGGTGAAGGGAGATTAATGTCCCATATCACCGACCACTTCTTTTAACTACCATACCTTTGATCCCTGAATAAACTTAGGATATGGACAAGGGTAATGGTTTTTAATACACTCCCCCCATGGCCATCACTTAGATTTAGAAGTGCATACCTGTCTCCAGGTGTATGCTAGCCCTCTATCAAACCAAGTTTTTAGAGGGCGAGGACAGCCGATGATGAAGCATGACACCGGGCAATGTGTGAAGCTAGTCCGTAACTTTTGATGAGATGCCCCTATTGGCAACGCATATCCCCCTAACTCTGTAGATACCTTTAGGAACACAATCTAGGGGCAGTCTTCTTTTGTGGATTCATAGTAGAGTGGAGGCTGGCTTGCCCCTTAGCCCATAGCCTCTGGTGCCCACCCTTGGCATCTGCTGAGGTTAGTGTGTATGTAAGTGCACACACTTGCCAGTCCCTAACCTTTTCTTTTCATACATGTTAGTCACCCCTAAGGTAGGCCCAAGGGACCTCTGTGGGCACGGTATGTGAAAGGTAGGACATGCCCAGATGTGTGTGGCATGTCCTGGTAGTGAAATACGGGCAATTTTGTTTTTCACTACTGTACAGCTATCTGTTCCCATTGGATGGATTGGGGAGTTTGTTATAGCATCTTATAAACATAACTACCCTTGGGAACAAGGTACAAAAGTAAAGTTTAGTATGCCTGAACTCAGAATGTCAAAATGTATCTTTTAATGAGAGTGATTTTTACATTCTGTATTTGAAAATACCTCTTTTAGAAAGTAAGTATTTTCTTGCTTAGCCATCCAGTGTGCCTCTGCTAGGATGCATATTGACTGTCTGGCTTTAGAGTGAAGGCGGCTGAGGATGTGCATTAGCTCTACAGAGTCTGTAAGAGTCAGCGCTAGGCTCAATAGGCCTGGTCTTCATTTGGAGTGGTCGGAGGAGTAGCACCGGCACCTGAATTAGGCTATGCCTCCCTTCCACAAGGGTGGCTCCGCCCTCTGTGGTGTGTCTGGAGCCAGGGCTCACACTAACAATGGATGTTGTTGTGCACTTGCAAAGTGCCCCCCAGAACTGGTTTGGGCTGGGTTAGAGCCCTGGGCGATGAGAGAACAAAGAGATTTACGGTATAAAAAGAGGGGCCCAGACCGCAGATGTTTAGATCACTTCTGGGAAATCATGAGGAAACTTTGCCAAGGAGAAAATATGGAGAAACTGAGGAGTAAACCTGCACCTGTGCTGTTTACTAGCCAGGGTTGGCTTGCAGTGGCTACTTTCTGCCTAGGAAATGGAAAAAAAACGTTGCTGTTTGCTGTGTCCCCTGCTTGAGGAATATCTCTAATGGCTTGAGAAAAAGCTTGCCTCCTGTACCGAAGTTTCAGGGACAGAAAGACTTTACCCCAGCGCCCCTGACTTCCTTGCTGGGAGTTCTGATTTGCCAAGAGGTGCCTGTAGCTGTTCTGGGCTTCTAGAGGTTGTTCTGGCTATTGGGAGCTGGAAAAACAATGCAAAAACAAGAAGCGTGATGCATCCACACCTGTTTCCGATGCATCACCAAGAAATCGTCGCAGCGCCGACCTATGGATCAAGAAATCGCCGTACACCGCATCGAGTGCACCGATCTCCAAAGTCTGAAATCACAGCACCGATTCCAATACAAGCCCTGCTGTGCAGCTGCAAGAACCCATGCATCATCCCGGATCGTCGCATTGCATCGAGGCACCAGGTCTGTTGCATCATTGGGGTAAGCAGTAAGAAACTGACGTATCACCTCCTCTCTGGTAAGGAACCGACACATCACCTCCCTTGCGCAGCAGAAAGGAACCGATGCATCACTTCTGCCGGAGCAAGGAACAGACGCATGACCTTTCCTGCGGCCGTCGTTGTTTGTGTGCAAGACGCATCCAAGTTACTTTGTGTGAAAAGTGTTGCATCTGCAATTTGCTTTGAACTCACCTATTTTTACAATTTGAAAGTCATGTTTTTATTACTGTATTGTGGATTTTTGTTGTTTGGTCTTGTTTGGTTTAGATAAAGATTACTTATTTTTCTAAAGTGGTGTGGTGTCCATTTGTAATGTCTTCACTGTATTACTGTATATGATCACAAATACTTTACACACTGCCTCTGAGATAAGCCTGTCTGCTCGTGCCAAGCTACCAAGGGGGTGAACAGGGGTTATTTTCGAAGTGTATCCCCCTTACCCTGACTAGAAGCAAGGGTCCCTATTTGGACAAAAGTACCTACCTCTGCCAACTCGAGGCCCCCATTTCTAACAATACTTACTCAATGTTTCTTAGTTTAGGGTTGTCCCTTTTAAGACACTTTAGGGAGAGATAGCCTACCTTTGAGAATCATTTGATGTTCAACTTTTTCCTGATTACTTGTAGCATAATAACTGAATTACTCGTATGCTTCTTATTATGTAGGGTAAATCTCTTCAGGAGATTTGGATTCAGTCTGTTTCACCTGTATTTCTATACTGTAATGTTGAGATTCATTTATATCAATCTAATTTTGAATTTATATTTTATAATTAGACCTTACTAATCTCAGATTTGGTTGTCGAGTGAATTATTGTGTGACTAAATTGGTTACACTGTGTTTAAATTTAAATTTAAATTGTTTCCTCCTTCTTACCTCTCAAGCAGCTAAACAATACTATCTGGATGAGTAAAGATGTTTAAATGGGCCCAGCTCAGTATCTACAAGATCAGATGACGTTTCAGGACTACCCTCATTTCATGACTTTGCCCAAGGCAATAATCAACCCACCCAGCATAGCAGCACGTCAGCATTTCCTGTGCAGGGTGCGCTGTTGTTGGGCATCCTGCTTCTGGGAATACTCAGAGAAATCATTAGTCACTTCCAACACTCAGTGCACAGTTCAGGTATGGGGATAGGTGTGGGGAAGCAGTTAGTCGTACTCAGGACCATGTTTGGGGTAGACCCGTCAAACAGTGGATGGAAAGCAAGTAGTGGTGGCAATGCTCTTGCTTCTAAAATATGTTCATTATGAACCGAAGGACTACAAAAGCTGCTTTTTAGTGTCAACCAAGAGAGCTCAAATCATCACATTACTCCCAACAAACCACATGCTTCCCAACAAACAAGACAAAACACATAACATACAGAAACATATGCATACTGATAAAAAAAGGGGTTTTTAACAACCTTATTCGGCCAATGTTTACTGTGGTTCAGCAGGGTTTAGACACTGACTGAGAGGCTTGAACAGTAGCATTGAATATTAGACCACAACATTTCTCTAATGCGTAATGTTTACAAAAGTAGTCCACACTCACTTTGTAAATAATTAAATACTGTATTTATTTATTTCTTGGAAGGGTGATTCCTGCTCTCTTACTGTGTGCTATCTGCATCAATACACCCCTCCCACGACCCCCAACCTTCTCTCCGTTTATTTATTAATTGCTGTGCATGCATATGTATGTGCACACTTCTCACTGAATGCTTACTTATGTGAGCCACATGCATGTGTTGTAAAGCACCTATGCATACGATGGCCAGGTGGAAAAGATAAACTCAATGGGCCTGAATTATGTTTTTTTTGCTGTAGGGCAGTGTAGCAGACCTTTTTGCTGTGCTGCCCTACGGCAAAAGAAAAGGGCAGGAATGCACCATATCTATTAGAAACGACACATTTCTGTACTTTTCCCCGGCGCTGGCATACAATGGGCTGCTGTGCGCCAACGCAGGCACCTTTGCACCATGCAGCAAGGGTGTTTGCGTTGCAGGGATGATTATTTTTATGCAGGAAGTGAAACCTTGCTGCACAAAAACAATCACAAGAGGCTTATTTCTCTGTCGATGTGTGCTGCAGAATGCAACATACATAGAAAGAGGAAAAACAAGGAGAAATAAAGATATTTCTCCTCGTTGTGCCTCCCTGGGGAGGCATACGTTTTTTGCACTGCCTCAGACTTACGATTTCTTGTAAATCTGGGGAAGTGTCAAAAATCCATGGATGTTGCAGGGAACGCCCCCAGCAACACCCATGGAACGCTCCTATCACGCAGTTTTCTGCGTGAAAGGGGCATATATTTATAAGGAAAACCAAAGGTGATGATGGACGGAGCATTGACAATACAAACACTCACCCCCAGTCAACTGATCTGGGTTTAATCCATCACCGTTCTTTAGCTCACTCCGCCACCCCAGTTCAGACATGGCCATATGCAAATCAGTCTGACCCTGTGCCTCATGGGAACAGTCCAGCCCGAACTGCCAAGCCATGTCTTCCCTGGACCGGAATCAAGCTTCCCAGGACCGGTTTCTGGCATTACAGCCGTCTTCAGCCGGGCTTGCTTGACTCCAGTGGCAAAGTGAGCAAGGGACTCACGTCTGAGCATACCCTGCCAACTTAGGGCGAACAAAGAAAAACCAAAGGTGATGATGGACGGAGCATTGACAATACAAACACTCACCCCCAGTCAACTGATCTGGGTTTAATCCATCACCGTTCTTTAGCTCACTCCGCCACCCCAGTTCAGACATGGCCATATGCAAATCAGTCTGACCCTGTGCCTCATGGGAACAGTCCAGCCCGAACTGCCAAGCCATGTCTTCCCTGGACCGGAATCAAGCTTCCCAGGACCGGTTTCTGGCATTACAGCCGTCTTCAGCCGGGCTTGCTTGACTCCAGTGGCAAAGTGAGCAAGGGACTCACGTCTGAGCATACCCTGCCAATTTAGGGCGAACAAAGAAAAACCAAAGGTGATGATGGACGGAGCATTGACAATACAAACACTCACCCCCAGTCAACTGATCTGGGTTTAATCCATCACCGTTCTTTAGCTCACTCCGCCACCCCAGTTCAGACATGGCCATATGCAAATCAGTCTGACCCTGTGCCTCATGGGAACAGTCCAGCCCGAACTGCCAAGCCATGTCTTCCCTGGACCGGAATCAAGCTTCCCAGGACCGGTTTCTGGCATTACAGCCGTCTTCAGCCGGGCTTGCTTGACTCCAGTGGCAAAGTGAGCAAGGGACTCACGTCTGAGCATACCCTGCCAACTTAGGGCGAAGAAAGAAAAACCATGTCTGAACTGGGGTGGCGGAGTGAGCTAAAGAACGGTGATGGATTAAACCCAGATCAGTTGACTGGGGGTGAGTGTTTGTATTGTCAACGCTCCGTCCATCACCACCTTTGGTTTTTCTTTGTTCGCCCTAAGTTGGCAGGGTATGCTCAGACGTGAGTCCCTTGCTCACTTTGCCACTGGAGTCAAGCAAGCCCGGCTGAAGACGGCTGTAATGCCAGAAACCGGTCCTGGGAAGCTTGATTCCGGTCCAGGGAAGACATGGCTTGGCAGTTCGGGCTGGACTGTTCCCATGAGGCACAGGGTCAGACTGATTTGCATATGGCCATGTCTGAACTGGGGTGGCGGAGTGAGCTAAAGAACGGTGATGGATTAAACCCAGATCAGTTGACTGGGGGTGAGTGTTTGTTTTGTCAACGCTCCGTCCATCACCACCTTTGGTTTTTCTTTGTTCGCCCTAAGTTGGCAGGGTATGCTCAGACGTGAGTCCCTTGCTCACTTTGCCACTGGAGTCAAGCAAGCCCGGCTGAAGACGGCTGTAATGCCAGAAACCGGTCCTGGGAAGCTTGATTCCGGTCCAGGGAAGACATGGCTTGGCAGTTCGGGCTGGACTGTTCCCATGAGTTACAGGGTCAGACTGATTTGCATATGGCCATGTCTGAACTGGGGTGGCGGAGTGAGCTAAAGAACGGTGATGGATTAAACCCAGATCAGTTGACTGGGGGTGAGTGTTTGTATTGTCAACGCTCCGTCCATCACCACCTTTGGTTTTTCTTTGTTCGCCCTAAGTTGGCAGGGTATGCTCAGACGTGAGTCCCTTGCTCACTTTGCCACTGGAGTCAAGCAAGCCCGGCTGAAGACGGCTGTAATGCCAGAAACCGGTCCTGGGAAGCTTGATTCCGGTCCAGGGAAGACATGGCTTGGCAGTTCGGGCTGGACTGTTCCCATGAGGCACAGGGTCAGACTGATTTGCATATGGCCATGTCTGAACTGGGGTGGCGGAGTGAGCTAAAGAACGGTGATGGATTAAACCCAGATCAGTTGACTGGGGGTGAGTGTTTGTATTGTCAACGCTCCGTCCATCACCACCTTTGGTTTTTCTTTGTTCGCCCTAAGTTGGCAGGGTATGCTCAGACGTGAGTCCCTTGCTCACTTTGCCACTGGAGTCAAGCAAGCCCGGCTGAAGACGGCTGTAATGCCAGAAACCGGTCCTTGGAAGCTTGATTCCGGTCCAGGGAAGACATGGCTTGGCAGTTCGGGCTGGACTGTTCCCATGAGGCACAGGGTCAGACTGATTTGCATATGGCCATGTCTGAACTGGGGTGGCGGAGTGAGCTAAAGAACGGTGATGGATTAAACCCAGATCAGTTGACTGGGGGTGAGTGTTTGTATTGTCAACGCTCTGTCCATCACCACCTTTGGTTTTTCTTTGTTCGCCCTAAGTTGGCAGGGTATGCTCAGACGTGAGTCCCTTGCTCACTTTGCCACTGGAGTCAAGCAAGCCCGGCTGAAGACGGCTGTAATGCCAGAAACCGGTCCTGGGAAGCTTGATTCCGGTCCAGGGAAGACATGGCTTGGCAGTTCGGGCTGGACTGTTCCCATGAGGCACAGGGTCAGACTGATTTGCATATGACCATGTCTGAACTGGGGTGGCGGAGTGAGCTAAAGAACGGTGATGGATTAAACCCAGATCAGTTGACTGGGGGTGAGTGTTTGTATTGTCAACGCTCCGTCCATCACCACCTTTGGTTTTTCTTTGTTCGCCCTAAGTTGGCAGGGTATGCTCAGACGTGAGTCCCTTGCTCACTTTGCCACTGGAGTCAAGCAAGCCCGGCTGAAGACGGCTGTAATGCCAGAAACCGGTCCTGGGAAGCTTGATTCCGGTCCAGGGAAGACATGGCTTGGCAGTTAGGGCTGGACTGTTCCCATGAGGCACAGGGTCAGACTGATTTGCATATGGCCATGTCTGAACTGGGGTGGCGGAGTGAGCTAAAGAACGGTGATGGATTAAACCCAGATCAGTTGACTGGGGGTGAGTGTTTGTATTGTCAACGCTCCGTCCATCACCACCTTTGGTTTTTCATATATTTATAAGGCCATGAAAAGCCACGTAACGTGGCTTTATGTGGCCTTATAAATATGCCAATGGCACATGGCGCCTCGGAACGTTAAAAAAAACGTTCCAGTGGCGCAATAGTGCTGGTAGGCAGTCATCAATGAAGCCCAATATGCTTGCGAAGGGTCAATGCAAACAACATTTTGGAAGCCAGTAGCTCGTCACTCGTCTTCTAACTGCTATATCTGTAGGCTTTCCTAACTTTTCTTAGACTTATAATACACAAGTGAATCTACTGTTTACTAATGCGCTCATATATGTGTATGAAACTTCACATCCCTTCCAAGGAAAACAGGATTCAAGAAGTGATATTTCGAAGTTGATTGTTTTTGTTATTCTGCACCAACTGGGTCTTCAATGTTCCAGGACTTTAGGGCTTTCTGTGTTTCCCATCTTATTAGTGCATTGATGTAAGTAGCAAATGTAGAAGGGGATCCGCAGGTTAGCAGAGGGAAACTAGAGTGGAAAAGATTTGTATGTGAGCCTGGCTGATGATTTCATGTCAAAGGGTACATCAGGTTCCACTTCAGATGCATTCTGGGAGCTATAGTGTTGGCTCACTTCAATTGAACTAATTAACTCAAGTGCCATATTACAATGGTTTGCAAAATGAAAGCTGAGTACTAGAACATGATGTGCCTGGAGACATGGACTCATCTGGCAATCCCCTTCTTGCTGCAGGCTGTGCACACTGTTAAAAAAAAAATTAAAAAAACAAATTGAAAATAAGTTTCCAACAAGGTTACAATGAGTGCTGACAATAATACGAGGCTTCTCCAAACGTTCAATCTTACTTTCACTAAAACGCATTCTACAAAAAAACAAAGCAATGAAATCTGAATTGGAGTAAACCACTCACGTTGAATGCAATTTCCTACTTTGGAGCTGTTGAAAAGCGGCTCCCATTACAAAGCACCCAAAAATACAGAAATCAAACTGAAATTGTAGCACTGTTACCACCGTAAATATGAACTTCACTATATTTAAGTGAAAGGAAAATCACTCATGACAACCCTCTTTTCTTGTCTCTCACCAACTCACACCAAGCATTTTCTCTTTACCATACTGACAACAGATTTATGTTGGAATTGCAATGCCATTTCTAATGAAAATGTCAATAACGAATACATCATGATGAATTTATTTTTGCTACAAGTTGTTTTGCTAAAAGTTATCTGTTACAATGTTTTCCATTTTCTTTTTGACAGTCCCCACATAATGAGTAACTCCTCCAATCCATTACCCTGACAGGGTCTCTTTTTTTCTATTTCTGTTTTGGAGATATACAAAAGACTTCTAGGGGCATATTTACAAGCCCCTATCGCCACAACAACATCCCTTTTTCGGACTTTGTAGTAGAGATAGGGGCTTCGCCTTATTTACAAGGCAGCTTTAAGCCCCTTAATGAGGCTTAACACTACCTTGTAAATAAGGCCCCCTTTCACACTACACTAGCACAAAAGATTTTGACGCTACCTCCTATTTATAAGGGTGGTGTGAACAGGAGGCAGCACTAAAATTAGGACCAGGGAAAACCTGGTGTTAGACAGGCAAAATAACGAGAAATGCTTTGTTTCTCCTCGTTTTTGCTTTTTCCATGTGTTCTGCATTGTGCAGCACACGTAGAAACAGCAAAACACCATTGGTTGTTTGTGAACAGGAAGGTGTCCCTTCCTGCACATAAAAAATCATTGTAAAAAAATTACGTTTCGCAACTTCTTGTGTGCTGCATTAAACAGCACACACACAAGTTCAAAAGCACCATTACTGGTTGTTTATGTGCAGGAATGGACACCTTCCTGCAAATAACCAATCATTCCCCTGCAAAGCAGGCACCCTTGACAATGCTGAAAGGGTGCCTACGTTGGCGCTAGGCAGCTAAATCAGCATCCACGCAGGGGAAACGCAGGGCTACACAGTATTCTTGTAAATACTGTGCAGCCCTGTGTTTCAGAAGTGGCAGAGCGTGGTTTGCAAGCCAAAGAGGCTAGCGCCACGCTCCCCCACTTCTTTAGTAAAAATGCCACCAGTCCTCTATTACGAAAGGCCCCAAAGGGTACGTACTGTTTATCGCACATGTTAAAATCCATCAGACAATATCTAACTGCAATCCCTGAACAAACAAATGTTAGCACAGGACTTGTATTTTAATGCAGACCTCATACACAGGACCTTAGTGACGTATTCCATTATTTAAAGCTGTATGTACTACGGGGCTTATTTATGAGAGAAGTGGCGGACCGTGGCGTTAGCCTCCTTGGCGTAATGCCACACTCCGCCACTACTGAAATGCAGGATGGCACCATATTCACAAGAATACAGTGCGGCCCTGCATTTCCCCCTGGGCAGGTGGTAATTTTGCAGGAATATGCCCCTTCCTGCACATATTTAATCAGTAAGGGTGTTTTGTAACTTTTGGGTGTGCTTCCTAATGCAGCACACATAGAATAGAATGATTGTTTATGTGCAGGAAGGGACACCTTCCTGCACATAAACAATCAATGGTGTTTTGCTATTTCTATGTGTGCTGCACAACACATGAAACAGCAAAAACGAGAAGAAACAAAGCATTTCTCCTTGTTTCGCCTGTTTACGACCAGGTTTTCCCCTGTCTTAATTTAGGCACTGCCTCCTATTTACACCACCCTAGTAAATAGAGGGCAGCATCAAAATCAATTGGTGTTGAGGGGAAACACCCAATGCAACATCCATTGCCCTCCCAAGGGAGCCTTATTTACAAGGAAGGGTTAAGCCACATTAAGTGGCTCAACGCTACCTTGTAAATAGGGTGAAGCTCCTATCGCCACCACGTCTGAAAAAGTGATGTTGTGGTGGCAATAGGGGCTTGTAAATATACCCCTAGGTGTCTGCTACCGAAAAACAATTAGGGGCAAATGCTGCATTTCTGTTATCGGGATATCTTAAGTATTGATGGTGATCAATTACACTTTTTTAATCATTTTTTGCTCTGCTAATTTGGTGTTGGCATAAAAGCTTTATTGTATTCACAAAACTCTTAACTAATTCACTGTGCATTTCCTTACTTTCCAGTTCCCTATATGCAAAACCACACACACATACACGTGTTACCATCCTTGTGGGGACCTTGAGTGAATTCCTGCCTTGTGGGGACCAACCATTCCCAATGTTTTTAAAGTATACTAATAACAGAAATATTTTAAGAAAAAATGAATGATACAAGATCCTGCTTCAAATGTGCAAATATATTCTTATTTAATCGCACACAGTGTACCATCCTTCTAGGGACTTGAACACGTGCTACCCTCCTTGTGAGGACCTATTCATAATTAGCATTTGTGATTGAAAACAGGCAAAGGCACCTGGCTAAATATTTATTTTATTAACAATATGCACAAATAACATCACAATCTATTCATATATTAATTGCTGCACACATCCAAGAGGTATCTAAAATATTGATTATGCTAATAATGTGTCAGGAACACACACACAAACACACACACTTATCCATGCACTGTCATGCTGGGACATTTGGTTGATCCTTTTGTAATATCTGTGTAGCCTTTTATGAGCCGCCTACCCCCTTCACATTATACTTGACAGATGCAGTAAAGCTCCTCGTTTCTCGTGAGGTACTACTGGTAGTGCCCCAGTTGTCAGAAAGCAGCTCCCCTATGTGCAACCCAGCTTGCCAAATTAGAAGCTTTTTGCTTCCTTTAATTAATGATGGAAGCAAACATTTAAAAAACGTATATTCGAGAAAAACTTATGCCTTTTCAGAACTTGTTAGTGGATCTTTGGAGAAAAATTGTTGAATTTCCCAACTATATCTAAAGCCTGAAACTGGGGATAATTATTACTAAATTATTTAATTGCAGGTAAAGGTATTTCAGCTAAGCTGGCTGTGTCATTACACTTATTTCAAACTCATAAAGCTTGTTTTGACATCACTGGTGGCAATCCTATTTCATGCACTGAAGTGGTCACTGCTCATAATCTCCCACAGTGTGGTCACCAATGTAAACCTATCCATAGTGGTCACTACTACAAAAGAGATATTAGTATGTAGCTCGGGAAGGTTGCAAATTGAACATAAGTGGTTCTTAGTCAATGCAATGATTTGTAACCATGCTCTGCCACCTTCCACTAACTAAACACACCGCTTTCCTCCAGCAACACGTCCTTCTTTTAATATGTGGGAATTTGAACTTCCCCTTACTCAGTAAACGCAGCCGTTCACAAGATGCCATTCATTGGTCCCACCTTTTTTACTAGCTTTTCGACGTAGAATCTGTCCTTGTAGGGTGAATGCTGATTATAGGGTTTTATGAGTTCCAAATAGGCGTTTCTGGTGCCCCGATCAACTCATCCAGACACGCCCGGCGTTGACCTCAAGTCTGCATGCTGGTCTGAAAGGGACTTCACTTCTTTTGCAGGCAGAATAGCTGTGCAGACTGTCACGCTTTTCACACTGTCGCCCGCCAGCCATGTTCTGCATCAATAGATATTCTGATAAATATAATCAGGCTGCTGGCAATTGTTCTAAACTTGCTTGCTTTCCCAAACGCATGTTAAATCATCACTTATGCATGTGCACATGAGCACTGTCCAGCCTCCTTATGAAGTCCCTTCTTTCCATTCCCGTCCTCAAGTCTGTTGTTGCCCATGCACTTTCTCATATACAAGTCAATTACCAACACATATGACCGTCCCTCTTAGAGACACTGTAGCAGGTCCCTGAACAAAACAAAAAACACGAAACCAAAATCACACTCTGTACCACTTTAGGAAACTACCCTTCCTCCTCTTACAACCAGAGCTTCTGCTGTCAGCTGTGTGACCCTCTGCATCATATCCTCAGATTGTGCAGATATTTAACCTCTCCCCTTCTAGCGTCTCCATAGTTTTACACCCTATTCTTTGATATTTTGACTTGTAATTTTATTCAAATGAAGCGCACTGACACCATTGGCTTCCTGGTGCCAAGAAAACAGAATCTACAAACAAGGAAGTAGGGCAGGGAAAGGTTGGTCTTAAGAGCATTTATGGAACTTATGAGAACTGTCTTAAACAACAGATGGTTCCAAAGTTTAAATCCAAGTAATGTAAAGGAGGGGCCGCCCTTGATGTTGTTCTCGGTACTTGGAGGAATACAACATTTTCAGATCGTAGTGAACGGCAAGGCGTATACGGTTTGATTAATTCATTCAGGCACACGTTCGAAAGAGAATGAACCACCTTATGAAGAAGAGGCTGACATTTCAACTGGATTGCCTGGTCCACAGACAGCCACTTAGGTTCCCTCCATGCTTCAGATATGAGATCGGTATTTCCTGAAGGGGAAGACAAGGCGAACAGATGCATTTTGTTCCATGTAGTACCCCTTGGAGTTCAGAAAATAGATCCGAATAAAGGATGTGACATTTGTACTGCTTAGAGAACACACAGGTAAAAATTGTCTGAGAATGGAAAGAGTGAGGCCATTATCAAGCAGCACAATCGGTGATTTGACTTTTACTGGGGTGGGAAGGACTCATGCCTGTAGGTAGGTATGCCTCCTCTCAGCAACATTTGTGCTTTCCTAGAAGCATTTATTCTGTTTTGCTGGAATTGTGTTATAAAAGGTTCAATGACACCCAACGACAATCTTAAGAGTGTTGCAAGGGAGGAATTAAATTGCTGATCGAGGTGGACTCTGATATGAATATCCTTGCATATAAGTAAACCTTGAACCCGAATGCAAGAATCATTTTCTTTGAACACTCCTTTGAATTCTGTGCCTGAATGAGCTAAACTCCCACACAATTTCAGACAATACAATGAGTGAAGTTCCCGCAGTTCCCATTGAAGAATTGTTATTGTATACAGCAGCAGTGGCTACAAAACACACATTTCTCTGGAATCATGTGATGCCGAGTACTATTTATCAAAGTTCCCATGAATGACATTGTTAGAAATGGGGGTCCCTAGTTGGCAGAGGTAGGTACCTTTGTCCAAATAAGGACCCTTGCTTCTAGTCAGGGTAAGGGGGATACACTTCTAAAATAACCCCTGCTCACCCCCTTTGTTGCTTGGCATGAGCAGACAGGCTTATCTCAGAGGCAGTGTGTAAAGCCTTTGTGTACACATTCAGTAATACAGTGAAAACACTACAAATGGACACCACACCAGTTTAGAAAAATAAGTAATATTTATCTAAACCAAAACAACACTAAACAACAAAAATCCACAATACCGTAATAAAAATATGACTTTCAGATGGTAGAAATAGTTCAGTTCAAAGCAAATTGCAGATTCAACACTTTTTCACACAAAGTACCTTGGAAGAATCACTCAAACAAACAAAATGGGGTGAAGAGAAGGTGATGCTTCGGTTCCTTACACTCAGGGAAGGTGATGCGTCGGTTCCTTACTCCTGCGCAAGTGAGGTGATGCGCCCGTTCCTTACCGGAGAAGAGGTGATGCGACGGTTTCTTACCGTTGTTAGGCAGTGATGCGTCGGTTTCCTACTGCATCCCCCAATGATGCAACAAACTTGGCACCTCGATGCGATGCGGCGATCTGGGACGATGCATGGATACTTGCAGCCGCATAGCAGGGCTTGCGTTAGAATCAGTGCAATGATCTCAGACTTCGGAGATTGTTGCACTCAATGCGGTGTGCAGTGATTTCTAGGGTTACGGCAGGCACTGCGACTGTTTCTTCTGCGATGCGTCGGAAACAGATACGGATGCTTTACACTTCCCAGATTTGTGTCGATTTTTCCAGCTCCCAGCGAAAAACAGTCTCTAGAGGTCCAAAACAACAGCAGGCACCTCTTTGTAGGTCAGAACTCACAGCAAGGAAGTTCAGGGGAGCTGGTGGTGAAGTCCTTGTGTACCTGAGATTTCAGAACAGGAGGCAAGCTCAGTTTCAAGCCTTTGGAGATATTCCTCAAGCAGGGGGAGACAGCAAACAGCAAAGTCCTTTTCTCCATTCCTTGGCAGCAAGGAGCCACTGCAGGCCAACCCCAGACAACAAACAGCACAGTGGCAGTATTTTTCCTCAGCTTCTACGGCTCTTCTCCTTGGCAAAGGTTCCTCTTGATACCCAGAAATGATCTTAAGTTCTGGGATCTGGGCCACACTATTTATACTACAAAATCCTTTGTTCTCTGGTGGCAGAGAAGCCCTGTGCTTGGTCAAAACTCGTTCTGTGCTCTCCGGTGCAGCTTCCTGACAGGAGGTGGAGACAGCATTGTGGAAGGCTGACCAGGCCCATTCATTTTAACATTCTGATTTCAGGCATCCTAAACTTTATTTTCCTACCTTATTCCCAGGGGTAGTTATATTTATAAGAATGTTATACACAAACTCCCCATTCGGTCCTATGGGAGCAGGTAGCCTTGCGATAGTGAAAAACAAAATTGGACTCCTTTCTTATAGAGAAGGATGTTCTAAAAATCTATCGTCCATCCATAACAAAAAGTAACAAATATGATAGGGAAAAATGTGACTGAGCAAAATATGTTAATTGATAGACTTGGTATGGGCTTGGTCTACCTGTGCCTGTCACCAAAGAGACAGAGTGTCCTGCTAATAGGATTCAAACTGCTGGCTGCTTTAACCACTAAAACTCCACTTCAATGTCACTAGGCTCATAGGATGAAATTGAAAAGGGACTATTCACACATAGTTCATGTTATCTGGACACCTTGGGCCCGATTCACAGAACTAACAAGACAAAATCCTAAACGTATGACTTTTGGTATTCACAAAAGGCATTTAGTAGTATTAAAGTTAGGATTTTGTCTTAAGTTTGACTTAAGACAGACTTAAGACGGACTTAAGACAGACTTAAGACAAACTTAAGACAAACTTAAGACATACTTAAGACAGACTTAAGACAGACTGAAGTTAGGATTTTATCTTCAAACACCGTGAAAGTCCTCAGGCAGCAGGACAGTCGCTCTTCTGTAGCTTCCACAGGTTCAGAAGTGTACTGAAGATGGCTCTGGTGGTTTAATATTCATACCTGGTGCTAGTTTTTGGTTGAAGAGACTCCCTGTCCTACCCCCAGATCCAGCTCTGGAATGTTCTTCCTCTTCCTCTGCCAAGTCACCACACTGTCTGGGGTGACAAAAGTCAGGGCAGGCCCAGTGTCAGATTCCTTTGTGTGTACAAGAGGCAAAGCCCTTTGAAGTGTAAGTGGGACTGGGTGCAGCATCTCCCAGTCATCCTGCCCATCCTGTCCACTCCGAAGCCCCCTTTGTCTTACTGTTGGGAAGAAATACACAAGCCCAATAGCAGAGCCATTCACAGTCAAGTGAGCCAGGACACTAGTAGAAGGCACAAATGGTTAAGACAAGAAAATGCCAACTTTCCATTCCCAGGATGCTTGTTTCTGGTTCAGGGGGGACCTAGCCTGGCAGTTCAGGCTCGGTTGTTTCCATTGGGGGCAGGGTGAAGACTGATTTGCATATGAATATCTTAACCTCAGAGCAATCAACTGAAGATTTGCCGGGGATAACCCCTCTGCGATAATTCATTGCTCATCAATAGCTAACACAATACTAGATTATACAATTATTTCTTTAACCCCATTTCATCAAATCTCTTTATTCCAGCTGGGTGACAAAGCTTATAGTGACCATCGGCCTCAAGAAATCATGCTTAGAACAAGCATGCCTATTTTCAATCATCTCTGGCCCATCAAGGATCAGTGTTTACAATACATTTTAGAAGAATCAAGTTTGCACAAGCTGAGGACAGTAGCTTGTTGGAAATGCAATACAGCACTTTGAGTCACAGGTTGGATTAAGTGAAGTTGGGAAATGGGGGAATTTTGTTACAACAATGGCAGCTTATGCCACTTTGAACAGACCAATGATCCAACAGAGACACAGCAGTATGAAGCATATGTCAAAAACTGACAAAAAGAAAATTAACCTTAATAAAAACTACATTTATCGTACGTTGAGACATCTTCAATATATTGCAACTGACAACTAGCATTGTTATAAAAGCAAAAGACATTGAATCTGTGACTTTGTAGCCAAAAACCAAAATTGATTCAGGGTGTGCGTCAACTGACACTGCCAGGGTGGCATGTAACTCTATAGACCTTGAAAACCCAGAGTGACACTTACCAACGGATGTACAGTTAAATAGCATAAACAGTGCCATTAAGCAGTAAATAGGGAAGGGAAGAGAGGGGGCCCCAGGCCCTAATGGATTTCCACTGGTTCTTTACAAGCAAAATGGGCCTAGGCGCGTTAACCACTTTTCACAGAAATAAGGCCACTGAACATACTTCCAGGCTCCTGGAGAGGATCAGTGATTTCTCCAATCTTTAAGTCAGGTGACAAGTCTTTGCCAAAGAAACACTGGCTAGTGACACTGATGGATATAGAGGCAACATTTTTTGGAGGAACACCACTAGAGGAGCTCCGGTTTGGGCCACAGAGAAATCAGTAATCCCACCCAACCAGACTGGCTTTGCTAAAACAGTCAGAACAACTACAAACATCCTAGCCATGACAATGCTAATAGACACGGCGGAATCAACAAAAATGCCCCTACACCTATGTTTTATAATCTATAAGGCCGCTTTCGATCATGTAGATCGCAACAGCTTGTGGTCCAAACTGAGAAGCTGGGGCATTCCACAGCCTTTGCTAAACCTGTTAATCAATCTGCATACTGATACATGACATGAGTTCAGATAAAGCTGGGTGATGGGTCACTCCTATCAAGGTGCATACCAACTGAAAAAGGGCTCAAACAGGGATGTGTCTTAGCACCCACACTGCTCAACTCGTTTTTAGCAGACCTCGTCCTGGAATTAAACATCTGTAATTCACATGCCCCAAGACTAAGAGGCTTAACACTACCACACCTCTTCAACACCGCGCAGAACTATTCCAAAGTCAATGGACTTACCATGAACCTTGAGAAAACAAGGACCATGGCGATCAGCAAAAAAAGAAATAAACCTGCAGTTTGGTTGTGGGGCAGGACCCACATTGAAGTTACATCGGAATAAAAATATCTTGCTGTGACTATAGGCAAAGGTGGCCATTTCACTGTCCATAAAGACAGCATCTGGTGCAAAGGCCCCGCCCCAGCAGTCTCATTAAAAGACCTAAATTCCAAAATAAGCGGGCCGTCGATTCTGCCCATTGCACAAGTGATCCGCGCTAAGCTCTTACCAACAATTGCCTATGGCAGCGAAGCACAGAGGGGAAGGGATGCAAAGGTACTTAATAACACAATTACAACAGTGTATAGGGTTACTCTTGGTCTGCCCAAATATACCGCACCAGCGCAAATCAGACTAGAATTAAGTATACAGAAACAGTCTGTGGCAAGGCAGGGGGCGTATATTATCACCTGGGACAAAGTCTAGAAATCTGCACCAGGAACTCCCTATCAATACCTGTGGAAAGAGTTGCAACAACAAGCCGCCTTACCCGCTTTTAAATACCTTAAAAGTAGCCTGACTAATATGGGGCTAAACCTGCTCTGAGACACTCCTACAAACAACATCATATTAAATAAATCTGGTTTGGAAAATGGACAAGTATCTTTCATGGATTGAGGATGAGGCTTCTCTTTCAAAAAGGGCACATGGATGAATGACCTTGAACACCTATACAGCTCCAGCTGCTCAGAATTATTTTGACCTGAAGCACCGCTTGGTCTGCTACCCTGCATACAGCATTTGCCACACTGGATAAAGGAAAAAGCGGGTTATACCTGCTGCCTATGCGACTCAGCACCAATAAACCTGCAGCCCTGCTATGTACATGTAAAGACCTGTTAGAAGAATGAAAAACACTATTAAAACACCACTTCAATCAGCAAGGGATACACACTCGGAGGCAAGCAGTGCTGGCCTGTTTTGCACCTGGTGATCCACAGTTGAATTGCTATCTAGTGAAGTCCTTGAGTCTGTTGAAAAAAAAATGCCATTACAAAAGACATTAACCTGATCGAGGACAGTCCCTTTGTAATAAGTTCATTTTAATTACGCATATCAGGCTTTTGGAAGAGGGCAACTTCCACTTATCACATCAGTCCTGATGCAAGCCACCTACAACGAATAAATTATGCTGGGTTGAAATATGAGATCAGCACTTTATTAAAGACTTAGGCATGTTTTGTACTAAGAAGCACTTTGTTTAAGCCTGGCTCCAGGCGTGATGAGAAGTAGCAGACTGGAACTGAGAACTTTGCTCCCTCAAAACATGCGCCATACCAAAAACAGACTGGTTACAATGAATTACTTCTCAGTTGCTATAGTTTTAATAATATGAACGAGTAAATGTCTTGTATTTAGAATTATATGTATACATGATCTAACTTGTCGTTTTATCTCATTGCAATTGTTTTTATTAACTATGCAAATAAACTAAACCTAGTAGAAGGCACAAACGGTTAAGACAGTTAAATGCCAACTTTCCATTCCCAGGAAGCTTGTTTCTGGTCCAGGGAGGACCTGGCCTGGCAGTTCAGGCTGGACTGTTTCCATTGGGGCAGGGTCAAGACTAATTTGCATATGACTGGGTCTAAACTGGTGTGACATGATGAGCAAAATAACAATGGATCAAACCCAGATCTGTGACTGGGGGTGAGTGTTTGAAAAGTTTCAACACTGTATCATTCTATTTTGTGATGCAACTTTCTAAAGGGGGCATTTTCAGACTTGTGAATTAAAATCAGATTTTTACCATGAAGGGGGATTTTACAATATTATTAATTTGAAAGCAAACAGCATATTTCTACCTCCTACCAATTCTAATAAGGTAACCCAGTGTTAGTGAAAGACAGAGATGGGTCTTGTGACAGTAAAAAATGACTAGTAGTTTTCCCTGCCTAGACATGTAAAATTTAAGCACATATTGTCTACTTTCTGTATACAATAAACCCTGTTCTAGGAGTCTTTAAAGCTTACCTTAGGGGTAACTTATAAGTAACAAAAAGGAAGGTATAGGTCTGTCAAAATATTTATTTTGGATTAGGTTTGGAAGGCACTGGATGGTTGTTTGGAAGGAAGTGATGTGAGTGATTACAATGAGATGTCAATTTGATTGCAAGAGAGCATATGTTCAGTAGTTATTTTCAAGAGATGCGCTAACACTTGGTAGAAAGCAAAATCACTGACCCTAGGGAGTTTGTCAAGGAGGCAAACTGCTAGCTCAGCGCCAGGGCCCACACGAAGATCTCTGGGGGGAATCACCAGAAGGGTGAACAAGGCCCCCACCAGAAGAAGAATACCATCAACAGTAACTTTCAAGAGTATCCATTCAATAAGAGCCTCAGGAGAGGTCCAAACTGTTTAATATGAGATATATAGACATATAGCATAGTCAACAAGATAAAGTCTGTACAGGAACACACCAAATGATTTCTAGTTGGTCACCTCATCTACTCTGCCATGGTGGTGGATCTAAGGATACGAAATACATCAGCTTAATCAATAGTCATCTACACAAGATTAACTGAAGAATTTGAAGAAAACAATTAACTATTCAAGGAGCTGGAACAGTGATGATGAGGAAGGAACAAAGGCCATGCAGTTGGACACATATTAGGAAAAACTTAAGCATGTACTGTGGGGAATCACAGAAAAGGGTGCTGTCAGTGTAGGGTATTTAAGGCCTGTGAATGCTGGGTGTTTAGGTAAAGTGATAGGTTGAGCTTTAGTTTTTATTAAAAAAGTATAAGGTTGAACCTATGAAAGGATCATGGCTAAGTGTTATAAAAGTGTGATTCATGTGACAACAGATTAACAATAAGGGAGGACCACCATTTGGCTTAGAAATGCATGAAGTTGATCTACTGAAGGTTGGGGTGCCCATCATGAAGCACTCCAAACGCACAGGTTGTTCTCTCGCAGTACACTGACAGGAATCAGTGATATGCTCAGCCTCATTGCATGCTAGTGGCGGTCAGAGGAGCAGAATGGCTTTGAAGAATGGGCACAGTTTCCGAAAGAGAGGTGGAACTGCCCCCAAGAGTGTCTTACAACTGTACTCCTGCCAGGTAAACTGTAGTAGAGAGGCACTGTCCGCCATGACATGGCCTTCATCCTTCACTTTCCTTTGCCTTTCCCAGAAGCGAACACATCCTCAACATGCCCCTTTCTGTTGCTCTTGATCTTTGCAGTCCTGTCCATGCGGATGGATGTGACATGTTTCTGTACCACAAGCTCTGTGGTAGCAGCTCAGATCCCTCCAGTGTTACCATTTCACTCTAGGCAATTAGTGCAGGATTTTGAATCTCGATCTCTTCCATCACGCTGATACAACCTGTGATATTGGACCATTTTAAAAATAAATGTCGGGGGTTTATCTTTATGAAGTTAAGACTGTGACTAAATGTATCTGTCTTTAGATCATGTTTTGATCTATTGCTCCTTGACTACTGCTGAAGTAAGATACACGGACCAATTCACAATGGTTTTGCTGTGACTTACTCTTGGAGCAAGAAGCAAGCCAGGCGTAAACCAGTTGTAGTATTAGATTACTGCACATTTTCAGTAGTAATCTTTGAATAATTTAAGAGAAGGTCACTCCCACCCCTATCAAAATCCTTGTGATTCAGGGCCATAATGTTTCTTCCTGGGTACTGGGTTGGATATAGCTGCCGGGCTCTACAATATGTGTGGCTATATTATTTGCATTGAAAGGGTTCTTTAAAGTGAAACGAGAGCGTTATTTTTATTTTATTTTTTTATTCAGGGACACATTAAAATACATAATTTATTGTAACACTGAAGCTCAATGGATTGAGTGATGACACAGAGCTCAATTTATAATGTGTACATTAATGCTTGAATGCTAGTAGTATGGCCAAGCCTTTCATCCTTCCGAACTTGACATTAAGTAATAAGATTAATAATAATAAGGATTATTTACAATAAGAGACCTTATCGTATGTTATATGTATATCATTTACATTTACTCTTTGAAATGGTTATGGGTTTAGATTTCTAATTTGCTCTTTGAGCAGTTTAGAAGTTAACTTTTAAGAGGAAACGGCAGACAGCATATATGCAACCCTTTACAATGGAGGCCCTGCAAAAATGTGTCTTTTTAATGTTATGACATTCCTAGTATGTTGAAAGCAGTCAGATTGCAATTAGATAATAGTCCAGGACAAAACCAATAGCTCTTGCTTTTTTTTAAAGTCAAAATGCTTCAATATTCAGACGCAATTTTGAGGGACTGTGTAAATTGTTGAGTTGGGAAATGGGAATATGAGTCAAAAGATAGATGTTTGGATGGGTGAGTGAGTGCATAGATGTATGAATGAATAACTGAGTGCATATACAAATGTGTGAGTGCATGCATGGACAGACGTCTAAATAGATGAGCAAATGCAAGTATGAATGGGTGAGTGAGTAAATTAAGTATTAAGTGCATGGATGGGTAAAGTCATATTGATGGCTTTTCTACATGACCAATGCAGTTCCTCTTATCCCAATGCACGTATCCATTTTTCCATCCATTTGCCCAGTGATGCAAACGTTCACTCAATCACGTAGCCAACAATTCAGTGACACGTAAGAGCCCATACAAACATACAGAAACAAAGAGTATGAAAACCCTTCCAAAAAATCCCCTCAAAAAACAGGTTCAGCGTTCTCAACTACCCAATATTTGGAGCAATGAATCCTACTGGCAAGCTTACCTTTCTTAAGGACCCAGCAATGGTTGTCTATTCAACAACCGAGAGTGATGGAGAATTCGAATCCATTGATGCCACAAAAGCTGGGTTCTCCTACAGAAAATGTTCTAACTATGAATACAGAGCTAAGTCAAATTACAAGACATATAGTACCAATCCTCAACAACAGTCAACACCCAAAAGGAGCAGTTAACCGGAGTGGAGAATTAAAAGTAACAAACTCTGCAATAAATCCTGCAAAAAACAGCCATGTGATACATGCTCAAGTACATTCCACAAACAGAGCTCATTCTACCCCACGACGGGAGCACTCGAGAAGTAGTGTACCACAGGAAAAAGTTGCATTTGGTGTCGAGTTTGGATAAAGCAAATGAAACAAATGATTTATGGCTTGAATCTAGTTTTACTACAATCAATGTATATATAATACAAGTATCAGAAACTTCAATAAAAATTCCGGACACAAAATACCTCTTTAAGCCACTCAAAGATCAAACGCAAAAGGAAAAACAAGGAATAATTGACATTTCAAGCCTATCAGAACAAGCATTCAGTGATGATAACAATTTGTTCAAATAGTAAACGATCATTTAATAAACTTTGCCGACATGCAGGATAGCGAGTGCCTCCTGGGTAGTAGAACACCACCGAAAGAGATGAGCAGGAAAAATGAAGTAACTACCCCAACAACGACAAAAGTAAAAGATTATAAAGTGGATATTTCAAAAATAAAAATGGAAAGTTTTCTAAAAATGTACACAGTACTGTTAAACTCTTTGCAAACTACTGTCAATGCACTCTACATGCAGTTGGACAAACTGGATATCCAGATTAATTTAATGGGCAGAATTGCAGTCCATATAGCGGACATAAAGTCAAAGATTGAAATGCTAACGGACTTTATAATGCAGCAAGACAAAGTTGCCATGAATATAACAGAGGGTCGTTGTGCATGTGGGCCAATAGTGGACAAACTAAACACTGTACCAGCAATCCTAATGAGTATATTGAATGGAAACAAGCTGACCAATAGGTTGACTGCGGTATCTGGAATTCCGCAGCAAGAGATAACAAGAGTCAGTAGAACGATGCCACAGGAAACACATGTATTAACAAATAGGTAGGAACCAAAGAGATTTACTCCATTAAATGATCCCATTGAGATTGATCAGAAATCATTAAAATGACCAAATCATTCATCAACATCAAGTATATTAGCCATTAGTAACATAGATTCAGCAGAGAAAACGATAAAGCAACAAGATGACTCAGGAAAAATCCAAACTTTTCATCAGACTAAAAAGCAAAAAAAAACGTGCTACAAAAAATCTGCAATATGAAGGAAGTGTGATACAATTGGTGAATATATTCTACCCAATATTTGCCTCAAAACCTAAGGTGCAAAACCAATCAGGATCCTACGGATGAACGAAATTGCACCATGGTAAACACTCCCAATTGGAACAACCAGTTAGTGAAATCAGGACTGAGATAAAGGCATGCCAATCGCAAGATAATTCTACAAGATTCACAATAAAGAGTAATTCAGTAGGAAAAAAGACCAGTCCTGATCAAAGGAAACAGACCTTTACAATGGTAGGGAATACTGAATATAGTAACCAATTTAGAACGCATACAGGCTTATCTGAAATTGGTCAAAACATAGTGCCCACAGTAGATGAAGAAATAAAAATAAAAAATGAATTGGACGTAGTCCAAATCCATAAACTAAACAATAAATTCTATGCAAAACAATGGGAAGTGGTATTATAGAATGTACCCTAACTAAGGTGGAATCTAAAGGAACAGTTACTAATCAAAATAAATCCACCCGATAGCACCATGATGCAACACTTACCAGGACAACAACCAATGAAGACGGTCTTGACCCCTCAACCATTAACTCAGTTAAAAAATCAGGAGCAAACACAGAATGTAAACAATCAGATTATATGAACCCCCCAATATATATCACAAGTTCCTCAGGATTGTTTGAACAGATGTAACATCTTAAGTTTAATGGCAGCTACACCGTCACTTAGCCACCTCAATACGACTGATCTTCTTTCTATTGAGCATATTAATTAGGGAACTATGAACCAAGAAGAGCAAACTCCATATACTTGGAAGTCATCCAAATTAGTCTCATTGATCTTAAAAGCAGATCAGCAGTTCAAGGACTGGGGCATAACACTTTCTAAACCTGCAAAGCGCTGTTATCCTTTTCCTCTGCAATGTCCCCTTAATAATCAAGGACATAGGCAAAGCATAAATTCAGTTTATTCTGTACTAAAAAATGCAAAGGGCGACTCGAGATGCATTGAGTTAGAAACACAAAGAAAAGTTGATGTGGTAAATGGCGGATCGATAAGGGCTAAACTAAGATAGTGACATTATAATGACAGCAATCACGAATTCCAGCCGTCGTTAAAACTTCTATCATGGAATATTAAAGGTGCATAACAAGAACTACAGCATAACGTGGCACCGGATAATTGGGAACATTTTGATCTAATTACCCTTCAAGAAATCTGGCTTATCATGCCAGTACAGATAGCAGGCTACATCTTACATTATGTAGAGGCAACAAGAACTCAACGATACGGCAAGCCAAAGGGTGGCCTTGCCGTTTACATCTCTACAGCATTAAACATTGCATCTGTGCAGTTGCCAGCAACAACATCTGATATGCAGTTGATCAGCATTAGGTTGGGGAATAGCAATGTAGCAAATACCATTGTCCTTATAAACTTGTACGCACATCCAAGCAGCAAGAGTAAGAAGGCACTATTTAACAAATTAGTTAATGTAATAACTGAAATAAGGTTCAAGAACCCCTATAGGAAATAATCATAACAGGTGACTTCAATTCTAACATAATATTCACACCAGAGGAAGATAGTCACTTAAATGTGGCAATGGCAGAATTTAGTGACAAACTTAGAACATCTTGATATGAGAGTAATTAATGGAAGGACCCAGAGTGATACCCCTCCAACCTTTACATACTATGGGATGAAGGCACGGTCCACCATAGACTACACAGTACTCACCCTGCCACTCCTCACACTACTAAAGGACTTTTCCATTAAATATACCATCAAAAGTGATCACTCACACCGGCGCCACGAACTACTAATCGCCCCACCAAGGTTTATGGAAGCCCTACCGTCAGTAGGAGAAATATCAACAATTAAACTAAAGCTTATAAGATGGACAGCCGAAACTGTCCCGGAGATAGCTGCTAAAGCACAGGAGCTGGTAACAGCGCACTATCCCAGGGAGGGGTCCTTGACAGCCCACTGGGAATTTTTTCAAAGAAATCTGCTAAATGATGTTTCTACAAGAAATTGTGCCATAAAAGTGTGGCAGACGCCTCTAAAAATGTATGGGGAACAACACTTGGAATACAAGGAAAGACAACTTCTGGTCCAAGCTGCTTCTCAGCACAAACCAATCAAATGCCAAAGCTTTCTGTGAACAGGTCAACTGCCTAACGAGACTAAAAAAGATAATCAACACTCCCTGTCTCTCAGAGGAAGTTTGGGTAAATCATTTGATAAACATCTTTGGGAAAACAGAAAACAAGAGAAATGAAGTTATGAACATTATTGAATATTTGCCAATAAAGGATGACAGAGCAACTTCAGAACCAGTAATAAAGGACACTATCTATCCAATTTCATATAGCCAACCAGACAGAATAATCCACCTTATAACACTGGTAAGACATCGGTAAAATTTCAGGATGTAAAAGCAATCTCAAACAGCACAACTGAAGAGCCACTAATACAATATACACAAGATAATATTTACAAAATAATAAGATCAGGCAGAATGGATGGTGCTCCAGGACCAAATAGCATCCCACAGGCAATTTTTAAACAGGACGCTGATTTTTGGGCCACTCCTTTGTCACATTTATACAACGAGGTGAGCAGCTCTGGTATTTTACCTGAAAGCTATAGAGGCACCATAAGCAATCCTGTGTATAAAGGTGGCAATTTGGAGGACCCAGAAAATTACAGGCTGATCTTGCTAATGGACTCAGAAGCTAAATATTATGACGCCCTGGTTCTTAGAGACTTGGTACATTGGTCAGAAATTAATACCATAATTCCTATTAATCAGTCTGGATATCGTAGGCATTCGGGCACAATTACGAATATCCTAGCATTAAGCTCAATGGTCGACAAGATCATACAACAGAAGAAAAGCCTATATGTATGCTTTGTAGATTTCGAAGCGGCATTTGACCGTGTAGACAGAGGTATTCTATGGAACAAATTAAGGCAATGGGGGTTTCCAGCACATATCCTCTGATCCATAATGCAGCTATACACAAATACCTGGATGCAAGTCAAAGTGGCAGATGGTTCTAGACTTACAAGGAAAATACAAACAGAAAACGGCCTGAAACAAGGTTGCGTTCTTGCACCTCATCTGTTTAACTTGTTTATGGCCGATATTTCCCCTAAATTGGAACAGGCGAATTTACACCCACCACGCCTAGGCCCCTTACAAATAACACACTTATCCTATGCAGATGATATAGTTTTGTTGAGTCAAACGAAAGTGGGGAGTCAAAGAGGGATTAACATATTGAGTGATTTTGCGAGGGACAACTTATTAGAAATAAATATAGCGAAAACAAAGGTCATGACAATAAGCCACCGCTTGCAGGTACAACAACAATTTAAACTAGGCAGTGTGAATTTGGAGGGAGTCACAAATTATAAATATCTCGGTTTAAATATCGACATCGATTTAATTTTAAATACAAATAATGATCATTTAATCAAGAAAGGAAACTTATTGATACACGCATTCTGCATAATAGCAAATACTTTACGTGTTCCGTCGTTTAAGTCACTATTGGCCATTGTTAAAGCAAAGCGCTCTCTGACTCTAGTTTATGCTACTGAAGTTCAATATGGCAAGGAAACAGCAGTCCTTGAAAGAATGCAAATTAGGACATACAAAACAGTTTTTGGGTTACCAAGAAACTCCTCCCCAGTGCAGATTTGCCTAGAATTTGGTTTACTGCAGCAACGTCTAGCAAGAATGTATGCAACAATAAAACCATGGTACAAAATCCGGTAAAGCTGCCAGAACTCGCTAAATAGTGCCATTTGGGAAGCACAGAGGAATAATCCATGATCTGCTTATCATAAGTACTTGCAGCTGTCAATAAAGTTAACGAAGGTGTCGGATTTATGGAATCAGAACCTACCATTTACAACATTCGGACAAATAATAAATAAAGCAGCAAAAAGACACTCATTAACGGAGGACAAAATTAAATTCAGTAAGCGCTCTCATGCCTGGTTGGTACAACAATCTTATATGATCTTATGACCGGCGCCATACTTAAATGTAAGGTACTCTAGATATTTAAAATGGAAAGTTCTAGCAATACTTCTTGGGCCACTACAGACTAATGCTGATGAACCACTATGGAAATATAGTGGCCCGACGTTATGGACTCTATGTGCTGCTCCAAAGCAGGATTTTCTTCATCTGATCTATATATCTTCCATTTTAAAATTAAATTGTCTTTTACTGTTAAAACATCCTTTGAATGCCAGGGACATACGGACTTGTAGATCATCCATCAGCAAATCTAACATGTATATAACATTGCTGACAATACCGTCTTGATATGATTTTATCAAAAGCTATAAACACTATTAATGGCAATTAATGACTTTAATATGTATATTATATTTTTCTCTACGGATTGTTGAATTTTATCGATATTGTACTGGTTTTAATCAACGTAAACAATAAAGAATTTTTGTTTTAGTTTCATACAGAAACTCACCTATCCACTATCTTGCTCTTCTTATAATAAAAAACAGACCTAATACCTTTGCCAATGATTATTTACGATTGTTCACAAACAGCCCATCACAAACAGATGATAGGTGACGAAGCATATTATTTTAGGTAATACATGGTACTAATGTGTTTTTAATTATTTACGATTTTGAAACATTAGCAGTAAGCGTATAGAAAGTCGTTTTTGTTAAATGACTATATAATAAGTCTTTTCTTTTTAGTTTTTATTTTGCCAAAAGCACAAGCGTGATAGTCTTCTAATTGTTATGCCATCATGGATTAGATGCCCTCTGTAGCGGGCTTATTGTAAACTAGCTCAGCATTCCATATCTGACACTGGCAGGCTGAGTGGCTGGCTACTGTCCAGGAATTACCAGGAATTTTAGAAACTCAAAGAATAGGGCAGCACCACTCCTTCGCTGCTCATGTCACTTAACACAACTAACCTCACAGAAATTGTAATGTGACAGAAATAGTCTCCGGCAGGAAGATAAATGACTGGATTAAATTCAACATTCACATTTTAGACATTTCTGTGCATAAGGCCATGGGAGCAACTGCAGAATTAAAATCTTAAAATAACACTCCGCCCTATTCTCGGAATATGATGCTCCTGCACAAAATAGACGGAAGCCAGAGTTAGGCCCGCTCAGAAACTAGACCATGAACAATCAGAATGTTTTGATGGTTAATTAGTCGTGGCGACCGTCCATGTTGAAAATGAGTGATCAGTGAGCGTGCTCCAAAAGTAGACGTTAATTTAGGAGGTGAATTTCAAACATTTGGCCAATGGAACAGATCCTGAGGACACTGCGACATTAATCACCAGAGGATTGCATTTTAATGCTCAATGATTATTGCAAAGTGAGATTACTACACACTCAGTACACACATAAGTGCATGTAAGACGTCACACGTATCTAGCAGCGTGTCACTCTGTTTTAAGTATTAATTGGCAAGTGGTTCTTTTGATGACTCAAACATTAACCTGAACTTATGTGCACATTTGTTGAGAAGCCACACGGCCTCCTTGGTGATTTAGAAGCAGCAACGTAACATATTGCTGTGGGGTTGTGCTGCTTCCTCATACTTACACAGCTGTTGGAGTTTGTATATTTGCTCCTCTGAATCAGGGCCGGCTTTAGCGCTGGTGGCGCCCTGCGCGGTAATGTTTGTTAGCGCCCCCCCCCTCCCGTGCCCTCACTGCCAACCTTTAACAGTGCCCCTCAAGAATCCAGAACCACTCTCTCTCTCAGATACATTTAATTAGTTTTACAGCACCCCTCATAGCAGTGTAGAGTTTCAGAGCACTTTGCATTAAACACAATTGCTACAGAGACAATCAATCACATGTGTGTAAATTGGTGTACAGGCAATGTTACATTAGACAGAGGACTGCAAGGTGTAGGAGTCACATGTCATCCATACCGGTAGGCAGTATGGTTTAGTGCTTGATCTGGAGAGTCACAAACTCAGAATTTAAAACGTACCACCATGGTTGGAAGTTCTCGTTAATAATAAGAATTGATTTCTACCCAAACTAACCCTTTTTGCAACATTAGGATAATAAAAGACAACAGCTCTTTGATGACAGCCAATAGCTTGCTGTTCTCTGTTAGGATTGTAACTTACAAACTGCAAGTGACAAAAGGATCTCTCTGACAGACGCCGTAACCCACTGATATATTCACATTATATGCACCCTGTGATCTGCATTGTACATATTCTTTAAAGCAGGCATACTAACCCTCTGTGCTTGTCAAAACTTTCACTAGACAAAACTCCAATCTCTGTCCAGGAAAATTATTAATCAATGGAGTTATATTGACATTTGTATTGCTGCCTGAAGATTGCTAAATGCAAGGAACATGACAGCAGGTGCTTTTAAAACCATAAAATACTTTAAATGAGGTGCCCCCACCCGAAGACAGGGCCCGATGCAGTGGCACCAGTCGCATTGCCTTAGACATTGCTCTGCATTGTTGCGATACATGCAGGGCTGTGCAATCTTCTGTGAAGATCTTGGTACTGTCCCCAGTCATTACCCCTTCATGATTTTACCTGCAACAGGTTTATTTAATCAATTCATGTATTTATTTGTTAATTTTCTCAAGTGTTGAAATGTGGTGTTCTGGTCTATTTATAACATTCAGGGTTATGGATGATTAGAGCAGATAGGGCCATATAAACAAAATAGGAATTGCAATTTCTTAATTGCGATTCTTACTGAATCGAATCGCAAATAGGAAATCGCAATTTCTAATGTACAAAATAATAATTTCCTAAATAGCAATTACTCATGGGTTTGCAAATCAACCTACTTCATGAATATTAATGAAGTATATCACATTTTGTGACCCATTAGCAATCACAGTCATCACGGGTATGGTGGCCTGCTGAGGTCACATTCTCAAGGCGGGAAGCGATACCTAGGGGACCCCTTCACATTTGCGAGTGGTTACAACCTCCTTTAAGGTGTTGGTAAAAAATGACCATTTGCTATGCACTGCAAGTAACCGATTTAGCAGCCATTTAATAAGTTATAAAGAGGAGCCTGCAAGTTGAAAAGCAAAAAATATTTTGTTTGCTAACCTCAATGGCTTGATCCATATCCAGCAACCAATCAACTAAACATTAGAAGGGAGCATATAGTGGATCAGGTGAAACTATAAAGTGATGCTGGGAAAAAGTAAAGTGTAGGATGTATCACCATAATATCTTCAGCCATATAGCAAGTAGCCTTTAGCCTCATTACATGTTTTATGGCTGAAAATACCATGGTCTAATATTAATGATGATGTGTAATAATTGTGTACTGTTTTAAGAGATTATTATATAATACATGTGATGTTTGTAATGAACAATCTAATTATGTTATACATGTTATTTTACAGCAGGGAATAATTTGATCTTTGTGGTTATTATCTTTTACTTAACAGTGTATTGTTGAATGTTAGACATAATGGGCCCAATTTACAAAGATAAACTTAGATCTGGAGTCTAAGGTTGGACCTAAAGTCTAACTTTAGACCTGAGTCAAATCTAAGTTTACCTTTGTGAATCTGGCCCTTAGACTTCAGGTCTAAACTTAGACTTCATGTTTAAGTTACTTTTACAAATCAGGCCCCCTGTATTGCAAAACATGTTTTTTTCTTGAGGAATAATTTGGTTTTGGTTGGTTTTATTGGACCCTCTCCTATTAGTTCTTGAGGATTAAGGCCTAGATGTAGGTAATTTAATTTTTCCACTTCTTAAATACCGAATTTTACCGATTCGGTATTTAAGAAGTGGTAAAATAGAGGGGGGGGGATGTAGGTATTTCAGAATCGGTAAATACCGAATCGTTAAGATTCGGCATTTACCGATTCTGTAAATTCCGATTCGGTAATGCCCATTGATTCCTATGGGCATTGAAGCCCATAGGAATCAATGGGCATTACCGAATCGGTACCGATTCGGTAAATACCGATTCCAGCAAGGGTGCAGGGGGTGTCACTTTGACACCCTCTAGCACCCCAAATACAGGCATGTGTGGCATGTGGCACACAGACATGCCCTAAGGGCATGTCTGTGTGCCAATTGGATTGGGTTGGATTGGGTGGGTGGTAAAATACCGAATCTGAAAGGCCTTTGGGACTCAGAAGAGTCCCATCTACATCTAGAAGTTACCGAATCGGTAAAAATACAGAATCGGTATTTTACCGACTCGGTAAATTTACCGATTCGGTAAATTTACCGATTCGGTAAAATTGGCCTACATCCCAATAACCCATTTACCGGTCGGTAACGGCCGAAATCGGCCGTTACGTGCCGGTAAATGCCCACCTACATCTGGCCCTAACTCTCTTGTTGTTGAATCTTAGTAGTTAGGTGCCTGATGTACAAAAATCTAGAATTGAGATTTCCTAGTTGTACCAAATCCCAATTAGGAAATCGCAGTTTTTGATGTAAGAAAACGTACATCTTTGAGACTGTGATTCCTAGTGGGTTGCAAATTGACCCATCTCATGAGTATTAATGAAGTTGGTCACAATTTGTGACCCTTTAGGAATTGCTATTTAAACAATACAAGGGAACCCAGGGCGCAATGAACTAGGGACCTTGGGTAGGTACTTGCTAACAGAGACAATGGTCCCCAGACAAGGAAGGATAAGAACAGAATAAATATAGACTAGATAGTGCTATATTCCACGTGTCCAGCCGGACAATTTAATATCTCATAGTAGAAATACAAACGTAATACACAGTGTGATACAAGTGGGACACCAGCCGATGTCCGACTAACACACTCGGGGGACAAGAACACAAGGGAACTGTAGGCAAGGTAGGGTCATCTGAGTATCATAAATCATAAACAGACAATCCACGACAGACACATATGCATGCACAGATTCACTTTTCAACTATGCATATAGGGCCAGATGTAGGTAAATCTAATTTACCGATTCTAAAATACCGAGTCATACCGAATCGGTATTTCAGAATCGGAAAATGAGATGTAGATAAAAAATCTGTAAAAATTACCGAATCGGAATCACTCGGTATCTGAAATCGGTATTTACCGAATCGGTATTTACCTACTCGGTAAAATCCAAATCGGTAAAACCCATACATACCAACGGGCCCATGGCCCATAGGAATGAATGGGTAGTACCGAATCGGTAAATACCGAATCGGTAAAATCCGATTCGGAAATTTGAAACTGACAAACATGTGAGCCTGTGAACCAATCAGGAACTCCAACCACACCCAATTCCAAAGGCACTGGGGAATCAACCAATCAGAATCAAGCACCCCTCTCTAGTACCTGGGACTGGCCACGCCCATGCAGGTGCAGAAACCAACAGTCAGGAGAGCAGGAGGACAGAGTGTGGAGCAGGCTTCCCTGAGCTAACCAACACAGCACCATGGAGAGTCAGGATGCACAGAGGGATGCTGCAGAGCGCCAAAGGAAGCAGAAGTTCAGCCAAGAAGAACTGCAGGTGCTTGTTGCAGAGGTCGCAAGAAATTACAGCAAGATATTTGGGAAGCAATCACTGCATGTAGCGGAATCCATCAAGCGCAGCACCTGGATTGAAATACAAGGCAAGGTAAATGCCATTGGTGTCACCCACCGTGAACTGGAAGATCTTAGAAAACGGTGGTATGACATCCGCATCATCACTAAGAAGAAACTAGCTGCCCACCGCAAGGAATGTGCTGTAACAGGGGGAGGAAGAAACCGAGCCCCACGACTCACCGACATAGAGGAGCTGGTGGCATCCACCCTTGAGGCTGAATGCATCCACGGCACCGGGGACGCTGACAGCTCAGCAAGAGGTGCAAAGAAACAAGGTAAGATGCAAGTACATTGTCAATTACACATTTAACTATTCCCCTCACACACTCTGCGTGCCCACATCATACTCCTGAACAGGTTTCAAAAATGTTCTGCAATGCATCATGGGAAATGTAGTAATGGGTAGACACCTCTAAGCAGTCTGCATGCCATGCAGCAAGGGAAGCAACAGACAACTAGCATAGGCAAATTGAGAGACATGCAAAAGTGCAATAGTAGTGTGTTTAATCATGAGACACAGGTGAACCACTCCACTGACACAATGTCCATGTCTGTCCACAGGAGACTCAATGCGCAGCACAGCAGAGGATAGAGAGAAGAGGAGGGAACAAGCTGGACCCAGCACATTACACGGAGGGAAGGACCAAGAGCAGGCAGCCCAGTCACCTGAGGAGCCAACAGCACCACAGCCACAGTCCCCTCTCTTATTTGGGAGTCAGGAGACAGGAGCAGCTGCACAGTCCCCCACCCCCACAACACCATCCCCAGTGCTGGGAAGGGCAAGGCGTCTTGATGTGCCCCCTCGCCGAATACTGGAAACATCTGAGGAGGAGGAGGAGGGTGACACACAGGAAACAGCCAACACTGAGCAGCTGCCTACTCCCAGAGTTTTGCGGGCCAGTGTCCGAGGGCGAAGGCCACGGGAGGCAGATGATGTGCGTCAGGATCAGGGGGTCTTCTGCGGACTGGAGGCCACCATGGTCAAAGTACAGCGCCTGCAGGCGAAAGCAATGATGGGGGTTCAGAGGCAGGCACGCACAACAAACAACAAGCTCGATGCAGTAGGCAAGGGCATTGGGGAAATATCTGAGAGCATGCAGTCAATGACGTCTGGCATTTCCGACATAACACAGTGCATGACTGTCCTGTGTGACAAGTTGGACAGGGACCATTTGGAGAGACGCAAGGCTCGTATTGATGTGCGGCAGCAGACAAAAGCCCTGAACAGCTCATGCTCGCTCAACAGACTGGCACTGGAGGCGACACTTGTGTGTTGGAAAGTGAGGGGTCCACCAGCAGGAGTGGCGCTAGCACTCCTGTACAAGACTTACACAGTAGCGGCAGGTGTCGGGCAAGTGAGACAGGCCACACCGAGAACATTGACACACAGCTACAGCAGTCCCGCCCTTTGGTCCGTGGCCACAAACAGTGACTTTGCCCTCCACCCAAGGAAGAGGTCACGGTGGTGTTAACCGTGACAACACAGTCATGGACAGTTTGATATTGTGTGACCTGTGTGTGCTATCAATGCAGTAGCGTAGTGAATAATAAACTACGTACGCCATTAACTTTGCCTGCCTGTGTCTCATTACTCACTCAGAAATATTGCTGTGTGACCTCTTCCCATCTCAGTCTCCCATCTGGAGCTGCTGCTGCTACTGTACCATGGGGCTCTGCCACTTCTGTGTCATCATCAATGTCCTCATGATGTGTGATCTCCACCTCTGTGCCCTCCTTTGTGGCGAGATTATGTAACATTGCACAGGTCGCTATGATTTTGCAGCAGATGATTGGGGTGTACAGCCGTGCCCCTCCACTCTTGTGGAGGCAGCGAAACCGGCTCTTAAGGAGTCCAAATGTGCGCTCCACAACGTTTCGTGTAGATCTGTGAGCCACATTGTACCGCCTTCACTCCTGGTGGATGGGTTGAGGTAGGGGGTGAGCACAAAGGACCGCAGGGCATATGCACTGTCGCCTAGGGGGGAGAAAGAATGACATTAATTGCATGTACATGATACGTAGATCTGCTGTGAGTGTCATGGTGTGTCAATGTGATTTACCTAGCAGGTATCCATTTCCAAATTCTCCGGCAAGTAGGCGTCTGTATATTCCACTATTCTGGAATATGTAAGAATCATGGGTACTTCCGGGGAACTTCGCTACGATGTCTGTGATGAGGTTCCCTGCGTTACATATGACCTGTACGTTGATGGAGTGCGTTGATTTGCGGTTTCTGTATATGTGCTCTGTGGCTGCAGGTGGACAGAGTGGTACGTGGGTACCATCGATGCAGCCTATCACGTGAGGGAAGTGTGCCAGGTGATAGAAGTCTGTCTTGGTTTTTGCTAGTTCTGCTGGTGTAGCAGGGAATGAAATGTAATGCTCCATCCTCTGCATCATGGCGTCAAGAAACCTCCTGAAGAAGCGGGACAGGCAGCCCTGGGACACACCACCCACTGCAGCTATCACACTCTGGTAGCTCCCATAGGCCAGCAGGTGTAAGCTACATAGCACCTGGACATGGGGTGGGATGGCGTGGGCCCTGGGTGTTGGGTGCTCCAGGAGTGGGTGTAGGTCCCTGATCAAGTCCTTGATGGTGTCGGGGTGTAGCCTGTACCTCTGGAGTATTTCTGGCTCTGTCAGTTGGAACAGTGTTATCCTCTGCCTGTACACTTGTTCCTCCCTTTGCCATTCTCTCTCTTCTGCTGACTGTAGTCTTTGCCGCCTTGCTATGACGTAAAAAGCCGCCATTATGGTTCCAGAGGTGCATTTTGGGACTCTTTTTATGGCCCTCCCCTGCATTCAATCCATGGTAAATACCGACTCATAAATACCGAATTTCCGCAAATTCGGTATTTTTGGGCTTTCCTACATCTCCATGGCCTTTTTTTACCGTTTCTTATTTACCGATTCGGACAATAAGAATTCGGTAAATATGAATTCGGTATATTTCGCCTCGGTAATTATACCGACTCATATTTACCGAGTCGGAATTATACCGACTCATATTTACCGAGTCGGAATTATACCGACTCGTGTTTTCCGATTCGGTAAATATTAGGCTCCTACATCTCATTTCATGGATACCGGTCGGTAACGGCCAAAATTACCAATATTCGGCCGTTACCGACCGGTAATTGGCGATCTACATCTGGCCCTTAGTGCGTAGGTCGACGACGTTTTGAACCATATGTAATCTAAGGTTCATCCTCAGGACAGTAATGTATGCCTAAAGAACAATAAAATAGCTGTGGCCCACACTGTGGGAAGAATTTGCCAGTACAAATATTACAGAAATGGGAAGGAAATGGGGGAGGTAATGGGAAAAGGGAGACATAAAAAAGATAAGACATGTCAGTTTTTTGCCCATATATAGGCTGCAGCAGTTATTAACATCACGTACCATTCCAATGTGCAGTTTAAAAGGGTGACAGGTGGCGGTTTAGCCAAAACGTGCAACGAAAGCTCGGTGTGCCATAATTAAGGATGGACGGTTTGTATGCCAAGCATGCAAAAGACCACATGAGCAAGCAATCGTACCGAAATTTGCACGTGCTGGTGACAGAATCGTAAGTAGAATCACATATTGTGCAGGCGCGGTCCAATCATGTAGTTACAAGATAAACTATGCAACTGCGAGTGGTCAAATGCGACGTGAACTCTAGGTGGGTGAAAAATCGTAATGTGCAGTTAAACGTCGGGTGATTAAAAACAACGCGATGTGGGTGTTATTGATGTGTGGTTTGCCGTCAAGAGCGGATCGAGTGGCCGGAGAAGGTAGTGCTTACCAGGAGAGCAGGCGGGCTCGGTGTGGCTCACAATGGTGTAAAAGCCGGGAATATCAATTATCTATAAGGAAAAACATGAGGATGAAGGGGATGTGATGGTGTGAGAAGTGATTTACGCCGCATAGGTATGCACGCTTTCCGGGGGAGGCGGTGTCCCGTCCAACAGGGTCTGGAACGGAAAAGATTAGCGCAATGAGTAAAGCGTCGCCGCTATGATACATGGACATGGGTATCGGTGCGGGAAGAATAAAACGCGATTACCGCAGCAAGATGAAAGCACAGGTCCTCAATGGGGGGTCCTTGTGCGTCGTGGCTGGTTCTACACGATACGAGGTGACCGGTAGGGACCCGGATGTAGTAGTGCCCGCACTGATCAGGTGGTTCGAGGTCAGCCAATGGGGAGTGGCTGCGGAAGGTGGCGGCCATCATGGTATGGGCGCCCTAGGTGAACCAAGTCAGGGGTCGAGAAACGGCCAATAAGGGCACACCGGAGAAGCGTGGCGGCCATATTGAATGTGGCGAGGGGAGTGGGAAGAGGGATATTGACATGCTGGTGTGAACACAGGGTGAAATAACGGACTAAGAAAGTGATATGTGTTGATAAAGTGAAAGTGACATGTATGTAAACATCAATAAACATTGCACTTAATGGTTCAGGCTGAAAATTACATATATGCATACAACATAATAAAGATGCAAATACGGGTCAAGATCAACATGTCAATGTTTGGGGTGGATATACATTAGTACAGAGAAGTCCAACAGGTGACAGCACGGGGGGGTCAGACTGTTAGAATAATGAAGTCCAATCCAACAGAGAGGGTCTGAAAGTCAGATCAAAGAGGTCCAGTCCTCCATCCGGTTAATGCCATTATGGAGGCTCTGGGTCTTAAGAATCCAATGTAGTTCCTCCTTGTTCAGGAGATGGTGCAGGTCACCACCACGTGGTGGTAGTTTAATCAAGGAAATGATTGTCCACTTGGAAGTCCAGTTTAGTGTGAGAAAGTTCAGTAAAATGGTCCACCAGCGGGGCGTTCGGAGTTCTGCATCGAATATGACTCCTGTGTTGGCACATTCTGATTCACACTTTCTGGGTTGTTTGCCCTATATAGATTTTGGAACATGGACAAACAATAGCATATATAGCATTTGTACTATTACAGTTAGAAAATTGCTTACGTACATGCTTTACGTCATTGAAAGTGAATTCTTTGCCCTCGATGGTGGTGTCACACATAGAGCTATTGCCACATTTTACATGCCCGGTTAGACGTGGGAGACCCCACAGATTGTCCAGTGTCTCCATTTAGTCCGGGGCGGGCAATGCCGCACGCACCAAGTGGTCTCTCAGGTTTTTAGACTTCTTAAATGCGAACATGGGTTTTTCTAGTTGGAGGTGACCTGCATTCACTACTGGCCAGTGCTTCTTAATACTTTTGGTCACTGAGTTAGAGGCAGGGGAAAAGTTGGTAACACAGACCAGCCGGTTCTGTGTTTTTTGTTGTTGAGCTAAACAAAAAAGCAACTAAAGTAAAGAAAGATATTAAAAATGTCTCACAAGAGAGGGCCTATCTCTATCTAGCGAAAGAGTACTATACAAATAGAATATACAGTGGCCCACAAAATCGCACCCAAAGACCTTGGGGCAGATACAACAAACGACAAACTTTGGTCGGCTTCTCAGATACTTCTGCTGAGTCATCTGACAGCTCAGATCAAGGTGAAGCACCAGGCCCTTCCAATACAGTTTCTTTTTTACCCAGAGGCCAACCAGACCCCCCGAAGAGAGGGAAACCCAAGCAACCACAACGTTGGCCCTACCCACCGGGCGAACGCAACACCAGATGACAACACTACCAATGGTAGACCTGCAGGTCCCTATAGATGCCTGCAGAATGTCGGCACCCAAGCACCAACCTAACGATAAGTATACAACTTTGTAATTTTTTGTCTAAACTACACGAGGCTTTTTAAATTCGAAAACATCCTTTCCCACAAATGGGACTACATCACTAACCTTCTAATATTGTGCCATGTAGGAATCAAAACATATAAAGTAAAGAGAGAATATTATTTACACAACTTCATCATTTAAAAATAAAAAAACGTTCTTAAAAGAGGTTAAGGTCAGTTTATGTACTGCATTCTATCTGTGGTTATGCTTCATAATTATACTAAATGAAAAATTTTAGACAAGCATTCAAACCTTTCTTTCTATAAGTAGAAACATTTGCAGAGTTATGTGAAACATTTATTTCATAAAAAACATGATCATGGAAAAGTCAAGAATGAAACCTATTAGACATTCTTCAGCATATTTAAGTCGACCTAATGGCTAAGCAATGCTGCTTTTAACATTTTGAGGCCTAGTGCGAGTAAGTGTTGCTCCCTACTACAATTGCCAACCCCCGACTTCTGTGGGCAACTGGAGTGCCTTAGGGAAGTTGCTCATGTGCTCACCATTCCTTATTGGCATTCCAGAACAGGGCATGAAACCCCTTTGTGACCATAACTGTCCAAAATATGGACCTCACCAAAGCCATACTGACTATCTTTAATTATAGTTACTTTAATGTGGGTGTTATTCTGAAAGCTAATGTAACGGCAAAAAATTTGACAACCTGCGCTGAAGTAATACTTTGAAGCCATGACACTTCCACAATACCGTTAATGGTGCAAACATTGTAAGCTTCTCTCTGGGTGCCTCCATTGTTTATCAGACATGAGCCATCGACAAAGATTATGTAATCAAGCTCTTTCAGAGGTTCATCTTTAATGTCTGGCCTCGGCGCATAAATCTATGAGATTTAGACAATCATATTGAACTTTGTCACAAATATTTTCATTTCCAGGTAACAGTGTTGAGGGGTTCAAATGTGACACCTTTCAAATGACACATTGTTGGAGGCTAAGATCGATTGTTCATATTTTATGAATCCATTGTGGGTCATATACTGGATTTTTGTTCTGGTAAGTAAAATCTCAACTGAGTGAGAGACCATAACAGTTAAAGGATGTCTCATCAATATTAACAATGGGCGGAGAGCTCCGCTCCACCCGTGGAGTGTGCTGAGATTTACCTACTCCGCTTTCCATGGATAACGTGGAGTAGGTAAACCTCCGCACACTCCGCGGCAGAGCGGAGCTGAGCTGATCAGCCCCCCCCTCCCACCCGCCATATTAACAATTGCTTGCAAATTTAAAAAAAACTCCTTTAAAGTAAATAAAAACGCCTTACCTTAGCTGCGGCAGAGAACGCAATGAAGAGGAGGAGGGAAGCCTAGGGACGCCGTAGCTAAGGTAAGGTGTTTTTATTTTCTTTAAAGTCATTTTGTTAAAGTTGTAAGCAAGTGTTAATAGGGCGGGTGGGAGGCGAGTGAGTAGCAGAGCTCCACGGAGTTCCATGAAGTTTGTTCTCAACTCTGTGGCCCTCCATGTAGCCCCGCTATGCCCACTATGCCCGGTTAATCAATATGCTCTCACTTCTTTCAGTATTGACACCGACAGCTGCAACCACTTTAACCCCTTGCATGCTGATGACGTCCCTCATCCGTCATGCACTACGGCGCTCGTGTGCTGATGACCGCAGGGGGGCATCATGAACCCGCCCACTCGCAATTTTGCTGCACAGGCGCAGAATCGGGTCAGCGTGGAAGGGGTTAAGGCAGCCAGACAGTCCTGCGGTTGCAGGGTCAATGATAGTTGAGAAATAAGCAACAGGTAGTTGAGCATCTCCCTGCCTTATTACTGTAATCAGACATTCCTAGTGCTGGGGCATGACAGCGACTTTCTCTCAGCTCTAGAAACTATAGCGACCCTTGACAGACAGGTCGCACCCCACACCGCGTAGCTCCACCTGACTGCACCAGTGCTCCAGCCCAGCTGCTGCCAGTTCAAAGGCCCACCTCCACCCGCAAGCTACCACCTGCGCCTCATCCCTGGCGGCCAGTGGTAGGCCCTGGGTTTGTTTTTTCTGCCACTTTCACTGTGCTTGTTGTGCGCTATTCTGCGATTCTGCCCGTATTGACATTGTATTGCTGTGCTTGTTTTTTGCCCCTCCGCCTATTGTCATTGTGTTATTGTGCTTGTTTCCACCACTTGTTTCGCGCCTCTGCCCGTATTGACATTGTTTTGCTGTGACTATTTTTTGCCCTTCTGCCTGTCTGCATTTTGCTTTTTGTGCTTGTCTCCACCTCTTTCTGTGCCCATTTTGCCTTCTGTTCCTTGCCGGTTCCCGCCACTGCGTCCCTGCGGCCCCGCCCCCCATTCGCCAATTCGTCGATCCCCCCTCCATGCTGCTCCTACCTCCCACCCCCTTTTCTTATGGCGGACGCTCCGAAGGCAAGCCCGTCTGCGCCCATCCGTACCTGGACCGCGCCCAGTGCCAGAACCCCTGGCCCCTGAGAACAACACGATGCCCAATTCCGCTAAAATGCCAGCACCCTCAACGCACTGAACCATGGACGAGAACACCCCTGCTACAAGGCCACCCCAAAGCGCACCAAAGGTCCCTTCACCTGCCAGAACTGCAGTTTCACCAGCACTCGGCCCGCCAAACCACCAACCGAAGAACCCAACTACCTCAGATGCATCCTCCTCAACACCCGTTCCGCCTGCAAACATGCCGTCAAACTCTGGAACCTTCTTGACTCTACCTCCCCAAACGTCGCCTTCCTGACGGAGACCTGGCTGAACCCCACCTCAGCTCCCGACATCGCCATAGCCATCCCGGAAGGTTACAAGATCACCAGCAGGGACCGTACCAATGGCATAGGAGGAGGAATTGCCATCATCCACAGGAACACCCTCAAAGTCTCAACCAACACTGACGACACCCTCAGCACCGTGGAACACATGCACTACCAGATCCACACCTATCCCTACACCACACTCAGAGGAACCCTCGTCTACAGACCCTCCGGACCCCGACAACAGTTCAGCGACTTGATCGCCGACTTCAACAGCACACACGCCCTCGCCTCCACAGACTACATCCTCCTCAGGGACCTGAACTTCCACCTCGAGAACAACAACAACACCAACTCCATCACCCTGATCAACAACCTCGCCAACCTCGGACTCCGATAGCTCGTGACAACACCCACCCATGCCGCCGGCCACACGCTCAACCCCATCTTCTCGTCAAGCCCCTACGTCTCCTTCAACCACACCACCGAACTCCACTGGACCGACCATCGCTGAAACCACTTCACCTTCAGGAAAGCCCACCACACACCACCGCACCCAACAGATGCCTCAAAGCTGCTGGAGCAAAGTCACCGAAGACCAGCTAACCACTACCCTCACCCAGAGCCCACCCGTCAACTCCACCGACCCCGACACCTCCGCCAGCAACCTCAGACAATGGATCGACGACTGTGCCAACACCCTCACCCCGCTCAAGACACCCTCCAACAGCCACACCAGCAAGAAAGCCACCTGGCTCACCGAAGACCTCCAGGCCTCCAAATGAAAATGCCAAAAACTGGGGAAGAACTGGCTCTGCGAACCAACACCGGACAGCTACGCAGCCCACAAGAAGACCACCCGCAGACACCATCAACTCATCACAACCACCAAGAGGGCCTCATTCAAAGACTGCCTAGATAGCAACACACGCAACAGCAAAGAGCTCTTCAACATCATGAAGGAACTCTCCAACCCCAGCTCCAACACCAACGACATCCCACCTTCACAAGCCCTATGCGACTCGCTGGCCACCTTCTAACACCTCAAGATCGCCAACATCCATGACTGCTTCAACGCCACGACCGCCCGACAACAACCGCCCCCACGACCACCATCTGTACCAACCGCCTGCTCTCCTGGAACAGCATCAAGGACGAGGATACCAGCGAGATCATGAACACCAACCACTCTGGATCACCGTTACACCCATGCCCTCACCACATCTTCAACAAAGCCGGCACAGCCATCGCCCCCATCTCCGGAAAGTAATCAACATCATCTTCGAGACAGCAACATTCCCGGAAAGCTGGAAGCACGCCAAGATCAACGCCTTACTCAAGATACCCAAGGCGGACCCCGAGGACCTCAATAACGTCCGACCCATCTCCCTACTCCCGTTCCTGGTGAAGGTCACCGAGAAAATCATCAACAAACAACTGACCCGCTTGCTCGAGAACAGCATCTTGGACCCGTCCCAGTCCGGGTTCAGCAGCAACCACAGCACCGAGACCGCCCTCATCTCTGCCACCGATGAAATTAGGACCCTGCTCGACACTGGAGAAACAGTGGCCCTCATCCGCCTGGACCTGTCAGACGCCTTCGATCTGCCACCAGACACTACAAACACGCCTACACAACCAAGAGAAGGCCCTGGACTGGACCACATCCTTCCTCTCCGGCAGAACTCAGAGCGTCCGCCTCCCCCTTCCACTCCAACGCCACCAAAATCATCTGCGTTGTATCCCAGGGCTCTTCCCCCAGCCCGATGCTGTTCAACATGTACATGGCACCCCTCGCCCACATCGCCCGACAGCACGACCTCAACATCATCTCCTATGCCGATGACATCCAGCTGATCCTCTCCCTCACCAAAGACCCTCACACCGCCAAAACCAACCTCCACGAAGGAATGAAGGCCATCACCAAAATGGATGAGGAACAGCCGACTGAAGCTGAACTCAGACAAGATGGAGATCCTCATTCTCGGCTCCACCCCCTCAGCCTGGGATGACTCCTGGTGGCCGACAACACTAGGAACATCCCTGACCCCCACCGACCACGCACGCAACCTAGGGGTCATCCTCAACTCCACCCTCTCCATGACTAAGCAGTCAATGCGGTCTCCTCATGCTGCTTCAACACCCTCCGAATGCTCCACAGGATCTTCAAGTGGATCCCCACCGAGAAGAGAAGAACAGTCACCCAGGTCCTTGTCACAAAGCAGGCTGGACTACGGAAGCGCCCTCTACGCAGGAACGTCGGCCAAGCTCCTGAGACAAATGCAACGCATCCAGAACGCCTCGGCATGTCTGATCCTCGACATCCCCCTCCGCAGCCACATCACACCGCACCTGAGAGACCTGCACTGGCTCCCCGTCAACAAGAGGATAACCTTCAAGCTCCTCATCCATGCACACATAGCTCTCCACAACACCGGCCCAGTATACCTCAACAGATGACTCAGCTTCTATACCCCTACCCACCAGCCTCGCCCTTGCCACAGTCCCTCGCATCCGAAGAACAACCGCCGATGGCAGATCCTTCTCCCACCTCGCTGCCAAGACCTGGAACACCCTCCCCACCGACCTACGGCAGACCCAAGACCTTCTGGCCTTCAGAAGACTCCTCAAGACCTGGCTCTTCGATCAGTAGCAGCAACCTCCCCACCAGCACCTCGAGACCCTCAAGGGTAAGTAGTATGCTTTACAAGTGTCGTGATTGATTGATTGATTGATTTCAAGAAATCATTGTACCATGGAAGCAGTTCAGGCACATTATTGTATGTCTCAGTGTGTGGGGTGGATTAATTTGCAGAATCGCCTCTACCCTCTCTGGTAACACTTATGTCGAACCTTTCTCAATGGTATGCCCCAAGTAATGCACTTCTTTTTGACAGTATTGCAGTGTACCTCGAGACACTTTGGCCCTGATTACGATGTCGGTAGATTTTCCTCAGACCAACATCGCTGCAGGTTGGCAGCCGACCGACCTCAAGTCAGCGGTTCTAACAGCCCAATTGGGATATGAACGCACATGCTGCAGTCACAAACTTTCATTTTTCAATGGGAGCTTGTGCCGCAAGCCAAAATGACATGCCTGCCACACGGTGCAGGGATGTGAAGGGGGCACCATAGGTGACCCCAGGGCCACATGTTGAGGGCCAGGGGCAAGGACGTCCTGCTAAGGGCCCAAAAAGACACTTTCCGACAGCAGTTCCATGTAAGAAAGGCTGGCATGGAACTGCTGTCAGAAAGTGCCATCATAATCCTGATAATTACAAAAAGGGGGTGGTGATGGACAGAGTATCTGAGTTAATCAGAACACTCCTACCCAGTCAACAGATCAGGGCTTGATCCATCACCGTTTTTTAGCTCACTGCACCATCCCAGTTCAGAACCTGGCTATATGCAAATTAGTCTGTCCCTGGCCCAGTGCATCATGGGAACAGGGCAGACCAAACTACCAAGCCAATTCTTCACTGGAAAGGAAACAAGCTTCCGGGGACCGGTTTCTGGCATTACAGCCGTCTTCGGCCCGGCTTGCTTGAATCCTGATGGTGCAATGAGCAAGGGACTCATGTCTGAGCATACCCTTCCACACTCATGGTGGCCAAAATAATTACAAAAAGGGGGTGGTGATGGACAGAGTATCTGAGTTAATCAGAACACTCCTACCCAGTCAACAGATCAGGGCTTGATCCATCACCGTTTTTTAGCTCACTGCACCATCCCAGTTCAGAACCTGGCTATATGCAAATTAGTCTGTCCCTGGCCCAGTGCATCATGGGAACAGGGCAGACCAAACTACCAAGCCAATTCTTCACTGGAAAGGAAACAAGCTTCCGGGGACCGGTTTCTGGCATTACAGCCGTCTTCGGCCCGGCTTGCTTGAATCCTGATGGTGCAATGAGCAAGGGACTCATGTCTGAGCATACCCTTCCACACTCATGGTGGCCAAAATAATTACAAAAAGGGGGTGGTGATGGACAGAGTATCTGAGTTAATCAGAACACTCCTACCCAGTCAACAGATCAGGGCTTGATCCATCACCGTTTTTTAGCTCACTGCACCATCCCAGTTCAGAACCTGGCTATATGCAAATTAGTCTGTCCCTGGCCCAGTGCATCATGGGAACAGGGCAGACCAAACTACCAAGCCAATTCTTCACTGGAAAGGAAACAAGCTTCCGGGGACCGGTTTCTGGCATTACAGCCGTCTTCGGCCCGGCTTGCTTGAATCCTGATGGTGCAATGAGCAAGGGACTCATGTCTGAGCATACCCTTCCACACTCATGGTGGCCAAAATAATTACAAAAAGGGGGTGGTGATGGACAGAGTATCTGAGTTAATCAGAACACTCCTACCCAGTCAACAGATCAGGGCTTGATCCATCACCGTTTTTTAGCTCACTGCACCATCCCAGTTCAGAACCTGGCTATATGCAAATTAGTCTGTCCCTGGCCCAGTGCATCATGGGAACAGGGCAGACCAAACTACCAAGCCAATTCTTCACTGGAAAGGAAACAAGCTTCCGGGGACCGGTTTCTGGCATTACAGCCCAGCGTGGAAGGGTATACTCAGATGTGAGTCCCTTGCTCATTGCACCATCAGGATTCAAGCAAGCCGGGCCGAAGACGGCTGAAATGCCAGAAACCGGTCCCCGGAAGCTTGTTTCCTTCCCAGTGTAAGAATTGGCTTTTGTAGTCTGGTCTGCCCTGTTCCCATGATGCACTGGGCCAGGGACAGACTAATTTGCATACAGCCAGGTTCTGAAACTGGGATGGTGCAATGAGCTAAAAAACGGTGTTGGATTTAGCCCTGATCTCTTGACTGGGTGAGAGTATTCTGCTTAATTCAGAGACTCTGTCCATCACCACCCCTTGTTGTAAATATTTTTGTCCACCCTAAGCGTGGAAGGGTATACTCAGATGTGAGTCCCTTGCTCATTGCACCATCAGGATTCAAGCAAGCCGGGCCGAAGACGGCTGAAATGCCAGAAACCGGTCCCCGGAAGCTTGTTTCCTTCCCAGTGTAAGAATTGGCTTTTGTAGTCTGGTCTGCCCTGTTCCCATGATGCACTGGGCCAGGGACAGACTAATTTGCATACAGCCAGGTTCTGAAACTGGGATGGTGCAATGAGCTAAAAAACGGTGTTGGATTTAGCCCTGATCTCTTGACTGGGTGAGAGTATTCTGCTTAATTCAGAGACTCTGTCCATCACCACCCCTTGTTGTAAATATTTTTGTCCACCCTAAGCGTGGAAGGGTATACTCAGATGTGAGTCCCTTGCTCATTGCACCATCAGGATTCAAGCAAGCCGGGCCGAAGACGGCTGAAATGCCAGAAACCGGTCCCCGGAAGCTTGTTTCCTTCCCAGTGTAAGAATTGGCTTTTGTAGTCTGGTCTGCCCTGTTCCCATGATGCACTGGGCCAGGGACAGACTAATTTGCATACAGCCAGGTTCTGAAACTGGGATGGTGCAATGAGCTAAAAAACGGTGTTGGATTTAGCCCTGATCTCTTGACTGGGTGAGAGTATTCTGCTTAATTCAGAGACTCTGTCCATCACCACCCCTTGTTGTAAATATTTTTGTCCACCCTAAGCGTGGAAGGGTATACTCAGATGTGAGTCCCTTGCTCATTGCACCATCAGGATTCAAGCAAGCCGGGCCGAAGACGGCTGAAATGCCAGAAACCGGTCCCCGGAAGCTTGTTTCCTTCCCAGTGTAAGAATTGGCTTTTGTAGTCTGGTCTGCCCTGTTCCCATGATGCACTGGGCCAGGGACAGACTAATTTGCATACAGCCAGGTTCTGAAACTGGGATGGTGCAATGAGCTAAAAAACGGTGTTGGATTTAGCCCTGATCTCTTGACTGGGTGAGAGTATTCTGCTTAATTCAGAGACTCTGTCCATCACCACCCCTTGTTGTAAATATTTTTGTCCACCCTAAGCGTGGAAGGGTATACTCAGATGTGAGTCCCTTGCTCATTGCACCATCAGGATTCAAGCAAGCCGGGCCGAAGACGGCTGAAATGCCAGAAACCGGTCCCCGGAAGCTTGTTTCCTTCCCAGTGTAAGAATTGGCTTTTGTAGTCTGGTCTGCCCTGTTCCCATGATGCACTGGGCCAGGGACAGACTAATTTGCATACAGCCAGGTTCTGAAACTGGGATGGTGCAATGAGCTAAAAAACGGTGTTGGATTTAGCCCTGATCTCTTGACTGGGTGAGAGTATTCTGCTTAATTCAGAGACTCTGTCCATCACCACCCCTTGTTGTAAATATTTTTGTCCACCCTAAGCGTGGAAGGGTATACTCAGATGTGAGTCCCTTGCTCATTGCACCATCAGGATTCAAGCAAGCCGGGCCGAAGACGGCTGAAATGCCAGAAACCGGTCCCCGGAAGCTTGTTTCCTTCCCAGTGTAAGAATTGGCTTTTGTAGTCTGGTCTGCCCTGTTCCCATGATGCACTGGGCCAGGGACAGACTAATTTGCATACAGCCAGGTTCTGAAACTGGGATGGTGCAATGAGCTAAAAAACGGTGTTGGATTTAGCCCTGATCTCTTGACTGGGTGAGAGTATTCTGCTTAATTCAGAGACTCTGTCCATCACCACCCCTTGTTGTAAATATTTTTGTCCACCCTAAGCGTGGAAGGGTATACTCAGATGTGAGTCCCTTGCTCATTGCACCATCAGGATTCAAGCAAGCCGGGCCGAAGACGGCTGAAATGCCAGAAACCGGTCCCCGGAAGCTTGTTTCCTTCCCAGTGTAAGAATTGGCTTTTGTAGTCTGGTCTGCCCTGTTCCCATGATGCACTGGGCCAGGGACAGACTAATTTGCATACAGCCAGGTTCTGAAACTGGGATGGTGCAATGAGCTAAAAAACGGTGTTGGATTTAGCCCTGATCTCTTGACTGGGTGAGAGTATTCTGCTTAATTCAGAGACTCTGTCCATCACCACCCCTTGTTGTAAATATTTTTGTCCACCCTAAGCGTGGAAGGGTATACTCAGATGTGAGTCCCTTGCTCATTGCACCATCAGGATTCAAGCAAGCCGGGCCGAAGACGGCTGAAATGCCAGAAACCGGTCCCCGGAAGCTTGTTTCCTTCCCAGTGTAAGAATTGGCTTTTGTAGTCTGGTCTGCCCTGTTCCCATGATGCACTGGGCCAGGGACAGACTAATTTGCATACAGCCAGGTTCTGAAACTGGGATGGTGCAATGAGCTAAAAAACGGTGTTGGATTTAGCCCTGATCTCTTGACTGGGTGAGAGTATTCTGCTTAATTCAGAGACTCTGTCCATCACCACCCCTTGTTGTAAATATTTTTGTCCACCCTAAGCGTGGAAGGGTATACTCAGATGTGAGTCCCTTGCTCATTGCACCATCAGGATTCAAGCAAGCCGGGCCGAAGACGGCTGAAATGCCAGAAACCGGTCCCCGGAAGCTTGTTTCCTTCCCAGTGTAAGAATTGGCTTTTGTAGTCTGGTCTGCCCTGTTCCCATGATGCACTGGGCCAGGGACAGACTAATTTGCATACAGCCAGGTTCTGAAACTGGGATGGTGCAATGAGCTAAAAAACGGTGTTGGATTTAGCCCTGATCTCTTGACTGGGTGAGAGTATTCTGCTTAATTCAGAGACTCTGTCCATCACCACCCCTTGTTGTAAATATTTTTGTCCACCCTAAGCGTGGAAGGGTATACTCAGATGTGAGTCCCTTGCTCATTGCACCATCAGGATTCAAGCAAGCCGGGCCGAAGACGGCTGAAATGCCAGAAACCGGTCCCCGGAAGCTTGTTTCCTTCCCAGTGTAAGAATTGGCTTTTGTAGTCTGGTCTGCCCTGTTCCCATGATGCACTGGGCCAGGGACAGACTAATTTGCATACAGCCAGGTTCTGAAACTGGGATGGTGCAATGAGCTAAAAAACGGTGTTGGATTTAGCCCTGATCTCTTGACTGGGTGAGAGTATTCTGCTTAATTCAGAGACTCTGTCCATCACCACCCCTTGTTGTAAATATTTTTGTCCACCCTAAGCGTGGAAGGGTATACTCAGATGTGAGTCCCTTGCTCATTGCACCATCAGGATTCAAGCAAGCCGGGCCGAAGACGGCTGAAATGCCAGAAACCGGTCCCCGGAAGCTTGTTTCCTTCCCAGTGTAAGAATTGGCTTTTGTAGTCTGGTCTGCCCTGTTCCCATGATGCACTGGGCCAGGGACAGACTAATTTGCATACAGCCAGGTTCTGAAACTGGGATGGTGCAATGAGCTAAAAAACGGTGTTGGATTTAGCCCTGATCTCTTGACTGGGTGAGAGTATTCTGCTTAATTCAGAGACTCTGTCCATCACCACCCCTTGTTGTAAATATTTTTGTCCACCCTAAGCGTGGAAGGGTATACTCAGATGTGAGTCCCTTGCTCATTGCACCATCAGGATTCAAGCAAGCCGGGCCGAAGACGGCTGAAATGCCAGAAACCGGTCCCCGGAAGCTTGTTTCCTTCCCAGTGTAAGAATTGGCTTTTGTAGTCTGGTCTGCCCTGTTCCCATGATGCACTGGGCCAGGGACAGACTAATTTGCATACAGCCAGGTTCTGAAACTGGGATGGTGCAATGAGCTAAAAAACGGTGTTGGATTTAGCCCTGATCTCTTGACTGGGTGAGAGTATTCTGCTTAATTCAGAGACTCTGTCCATCACCACCCCTTGTTGTAAATATTTTTGTCCACCCTAAGCGTGGAAGGGTATACTCAGATGTGAGTCCCTTGCTCATTGCACCATCAGGATTCAAGCAAGCCGGGCCGAAGACGGCTGAAATGCCAGAAACCGGTCCCCGGAAGCTTGTTTCCTTCCCAGTGTAAGAATTGGCTTTTGTAGTCTGGTCTGCCCTGTTCCCATGATGCACTGGGCCAGGGACAGACTAATTTGCATACAGCCAGGTTCTGAAACTGGGATGGTGCAATGAGCTAAAAAACGGTGTTGGATTTAGCCCTGATCTCTTGACTGGGTGAGAGTATTCTGCTTAATTCAGAGACTCTGTCCATCACCACCCCTTGTTGTAAATATTTTTGTCCACCCTAAGCGTGGAAGGGTATACTCAGATGTGAGTCCCTTGCTCATTGCACCATCAGGATTCAAGCAAGCCGGGCCGAAGACGGCTGAAATGCCAGAAACCGGTCCCCGGAAGCTTGTTTCCTTCCCAGTGTAAGAATTGGCTTTTGTAGTCTGGTCTGCCCTGTTCCCATGATGCACTGGGCCAGGGACAGACTAATTTGCATACAGCCAGGTTCTGAAACTGGGATGGTGCAATGAGCTAAAAAACGGTGTTGGATTTAGCCCTGATCTCTTGACTGGGTGAGAGTATTCTGCTTAATTCAGAGACTCTGTCCATCACCACCCCTTGTTGTAAATATTTTTGTCCACCCTAAGCGTGGAAGGGTATACTCAGATGTGAGTCCCTTGCTCATTGCACCATCAGGATTCAAGCAAGCCGGGCCGAAGACGGCTGAAATGCCAGAAACCGGTCCCCGGAAGCTTGTTTCCTTCCCAGTGTAAGAATTGGCTTTTGTAGTCTGGTCTGCCCTGTTCCCATGATGCACTGGGCCAGGGACAGACTAATTTGCATACAGCCAGGTTCTGAAACTGGGATGGTGCAATGAGCTAAAAAACGGTGTTGGATTTAGCCCTGATCTCTTGACTGGGTGAGAGTATTCTGCTTAATTCAGAGACTCTGTCCATCACCACCCCTTGTTGTAAATATTTTTGTCCACCCTAAGCGTGGAAGGGTATACTCAGATGTGAGTCCCTTGCTCATTGCACCATCAGGATTCAAGCAAGCCGGGCCGAAGACGGCTGAAATGCCAGAAACCGGTCCCCGGAAGCTTGTTTCCTTCCCAGTGTAAGAATTGGCTTTTGTAGTCTGGTCTGCCCTGTTCCCATGATGCACTGGGCCAGGGACAGACTAATTTGCATACAGCCAGGTTCTGAAACTGGGATGGTGCAATGAGCTAAAAAACGGTGTTGGATTTAGCCCTGATCTCTTGACTGGGTGAGAGTATTCTGCTTAATTCAGAGACTCTGTCCATCACCACCCCTTGTTGTAAATATTTTTGTCCACCCTAAGCGTGGAAGGGTATACTCAGATGTGAGTCCCTTGCTCATTGCACCATCAGGATTCAAGCAAGCCGGGCCGAAGACGGCTGAAATGCCAGAAACCGGTCCCCGGAAGCTTGTTTCCTTCCCAGTGTAAGAATTGGCTTTTGTAGTCTGGTCTGCCCTGTTCCCATGATGCACTGGGCCAGGGACAGACTAATTTGCATACAGCCAGGTTCTGAAACTGGGATGGTGGAATGAGCTAAAAAACGGTGTTGGATTTAGCCCTGATCTCTTGACTGGGTGAGAGTATTCTGCTTAATTCAGAGACTCTGTCCATCACCACCCCTTGTTGTAAATATTTTTGTTCACCCTAAGCGTGGAAGGGTATACTCAGATGTGAGTCCCTTGCTCATTGCACCATCAGGATTCAAGCAAGCCGGGCCGAAGACGGCTGAAATGCCAGAAACCGGTCCCCGGAAGCTTGTTTCCTTCCCAGTGTAAGAATTGGCTTTTGTAGTCTGGTCTGCCCTGTTCCCATGATGCACTGGGCCAGGGACAGACTAATTTGCATACAGCCAGGTTCTGAAACTGGGATGGTGCAATGAGCTAAAAAACGGTGTTGGATTTAGCCCTGATCTCTTGACTGGGTGAGAGTATTCTGCTTAATTCAGAGACTCTGTCCATCACCACCCCTTGTTGTAAATATTTTTGTCCACCCTAAGCGTGGAAGGGTATACTCAGATGTGAGTCCCTTGCTCATTGCACCATCAGGATTCAAGCAAGCCGGGCCGAAGACGGCTGAAATGCCAGAAACCGGTCCCCGGAAGCTTGTTTCCTTCCCAGTGTAAGAATTGGCTTTTGTAGTCTGGTCTGCCCTGTTCCCATGATGCACTGGGCCAGGGACAGACTAATTTGCATACAGCCAGGTTCTGAAACTGGGATGGTGCAATGAGCTAAAAAACGGTGTTGGATTTAGCCCTGATCTCTTGACTGGGTGAGAGTATTCTGCTTAATTCAGAGACTCTGTCCATCACCACCCCTTGTTGTAAATATCATAATCCTGATGGCAGAAACGCCATTCTTAAAGGATTATGAGGCCTCTCCGTCTGGCCGACAGGCTCTTTGAGCCCATCGGAACAGAGTTGGATTCCCCAGCTGGTTTAAACCCCAACCTTTGTCAATATAATACAGCGGTCGAGCTTTAAACCAACAATGTTGGTCGGAAAACCTCCTACCAGCAGTCAGAGGCTTTCCAACCCGCATTGGAATTAGGCCCTAACAGGCAGATGCATCAAAGAAAATACCGGGAGCAAACGTGCAGATTCTCAGAATCTGGCCGTTTGCTCCCGGTATTTTTGCATTTGGGATGCATCATCCCAAATGCAGAAATCGCAATTTAACGAATCTCTAAATAGCGATTCCTTAAATTGATCTTGCATTTAAGGAATCCCAAAATGAGATTCCTTAAATGCAATGTATGAACCCCAAAAAAATAGCGAATTCGCTAATAGGGGGAGCAAATTACCATGAAGTTGAACTTCGTGGTAATTTACTAAAACTTTGAAAAATTCACTTTTGTGCATTTTTCAAAGTTACATGTTGCGCACACACATGCCCTTAGGGCATGTGTGTGTGTAACATTTGTGCACAGGCCCATTTAAGGGGTGCAACAGGGTGTCCTTTGCACACCCTGGCACCCTTGAAATAGCGGAACATTAGCGATTCGGTAATAGCTGATCGCTAATAAGGAATGGCTTTCCCATTCATTCCTATGGGCCTTTAGGCCCATAGGAATGAATGGGAAAGCCATTCCTTATTAGCGATTAGCTATTACCGAATCGCTAATAAGGAATCTGTAGGAATCGCTAATAACATTGCAATTCCTACATGCATCCCGTTTTGCGAGTCTTTAATAGCGATTCCTTAAAATTCGCTATTAAGGACTCGCAAAACATAACTTTGATGTATCTGCCAGTAGGTTTCCATTTTTGGCTAGGTGATTCAACAAAGAAATTGTATCCTGTTTCTCATGTCTCTGATGCTACAAGTAGGTCATCAATGTCCTGCACAAGAACTGAAATGCAGGGCATTTTTAGTGACTCCAAATTCTTTTTCAAGATCTAGTTAAAAATATTCTTTGTATACTCTTGTGTGACTCAGCACCATGCAAAAACTCTATGTTGAAGCACAAAGGAAAATAAGAACGGTGAATCTTAAAGCAATGGCACCTGAGAAAAAGGCTTGACAAAGGTATACAACTGTGAACCATTCTTCAATGCACGGAATTTGAAAAAGTGTGGTACTGTATTCCGTACCATGGTACAACATGGAACAACAGTGCTGTTAATCTTTTGGAAATCCTGCACAAGCCAATATTTACTATTGGACTTCTGCAAACCCATGATCTGAGAGTTGCCTGGACTTCCAACAAGGTTGTTTAGTATACTTTTACTCAGCATATCTTCAATTACGGTTGTTAATCCTGCAATAGTTTCTGGGGTCAAATCATGTGGTGGTGTTTTTGGATACACCGCAGTTTGTTCCAGTGGGACGTGGACAGGTTCTATACCGTCAATCTATTCAATATCTTTCCCTATTATATCCCATACTTCTGGGTTCATCTGTTTTAAAGTGGAGGTAATTCTTCAATTGTTCTCACTGGAAACAAACCTATAGCTGTCTCTTTTCGAGACATTTTAAACTCGACGTATTCATCATGTGTTCGAAATTCTATTACATATGGAGTACAGTAACTTGCAATTTAACTTGCACAACAAATCTCTTGATAACAAGTTTACTGGACTTGAATCACAAATAACAAATAGATATTTTTCCTTAAATAACCCAATTTTTGCAGGGACTTTCTCTGAGACTGAATTAATGGGCTGTTTATTTGAAGCTCCTAGAGGTTGGATTTTTTCCCAGGAGACTTAGATCAGGGACTTCTGCTGTTCTAACAGGGGATCAGATAGCACTGATATCAGTAAGAAAGGACACTAGGTGTCCATTTACTACAAATAGTCCACTCTGGTCTACCTCCAAGCTGGCGCCAAGCACACAAATCTCCCTCTCTCCTCAAGCACAGTCAATAGGAATTGTCGGAGCCAAAAAAAGAAAAAAAAAACATCATTATCAAACAAAGGAAACTGTTGAAATGGGGTTTGTTTCTGGAATGGGTTTATGTTTACTTTGGGAAACTTATTTAAATGAAATCTAGGGTTTACCATATTCTGTGGCACCATCTGGGCTGGTGGGACTTTCGTCATTGAAAGCTGTTTCTACTTTGGTACTTCCATTTGTAAACTGCCACATTTTCCATCTGCATTTGATTTCCTCCTTCCTTTTGTATGTACATTTCCAATTACTCTGCCTGAACACTCCCTCTTCCAATGTCCAATCCAGTTAAAAAGGTGAAAAGGAGTCATTCTTTTTAGTGTTGCAACATCCATACCCGTTTTCAGATCAACCGAGACACCTTTACCTCTAACAAAACCCCCTTGAGTACCTTGTACCCAGCTTGCAACACAACACTTTGCATACTACCTGATTGAACACTTGCTGAAGACAGCTGTGACTATCTCATCAACTAGCAGTCTTGAAATGTGATGCCTCGAAGTGAAGCATGGGCGCTGACCAAGGAGGATGGGATGTAAGGGGGTGACAGCTAAAGAGGTGCAGATTTATAGCAATTGAATGAGCTGGAGACAGTGCAGGTCTAACACAGGAACATCAACATGTGTGTACAGTGGAATAATATATAAGGTTTTTGGCATGTTTGTTTTTGTTGTGACCCTTGTCATTAGCCCAGCAATGGACACAGAACTTTCACTTGAGGGATGTTTAGTTTTCTGAGTCTTCCTTTTGACGATTATCATAATGACCTTGCAAGCACCATGATCACCTGAGTCCACACACACCAAACATTTGCAACAAGATGCTCTCTCCACCAGCACAAAATAAAAAGAGAGTGCTGGCCTTGCTTGCATCTTTCCATATGTTCTCCCGGAGGAAGGCAGCATCAGTGTAACATGCTGTGCCTGGTGCTCATCTGCCATCAGATTTATGCCCACGTGCTGGACATTTGATATGAGGGGAATTAGGGACCCAGGTAACTGACACGTCTCTGTTGCATATGACATAACTAATGCCATTTTTACTTTGTCAATAGAATGAAACTGGGCCACAATTGGGCATTTATCTGATAGGAATGAAAGAAACCAAGAAGAGAAAAGGGAAACTACAAAATAGTGAGAATCAACGTGCCTTTGCCCACCTCAGGCAAGATAAATGATTCCTCAACTAGCTACCAATCTTGAATGATACAGGAAAAGCAGGTTGGTTGATAGGAGGATGTATCCCTTGCCATCTCCCTTAGGAAAAGGAGGAAGGGGGAACTAATTTTCATATATAAATAAGATGAAACAAGGAACTTGTTTCAGGTGTACCCTTTAGGTGTGGACTGAGACGTGGAAGAGGAATCAACTAATAATGCCCGAGGCCATTTATGGGGTTGACTAAACAACTCAAGGTAGTTATCTTATAAGTGCTCAATGTCTGCTTTGCTCCTTAGGTCCTTGTACTTCTGTAATATTGGATACTGCTGAAGAAAATCACTATAAATTCCCATAGTCATTGTAATAACATTTGAAAAAACATATATACTATATTTAAAGACAAACGAAAAAAAACGTGTGGACATAATCACTTTTAGTTTTAAAACTCTGGAAGAGTGATATTCCCAGGCAAAGATTCCTATAATAAATTTGAAATGTGAAATTATGACAAAATGGGCCTCAGTGAAAAAAAACCTACTTAGTAATACTTGGGAAAGCAAAGTGAATATCCAATTATCAGCCAATATAATACAATTAACCTGCAGACCAAGTAAAACTATGAATTTAATAGAAGAAACACTGTTCAGAAAACAGATGTTTCATTGTCACTTTCTCATGAGGTAATAGGATGCGCCCAGCAGCAGGCAATGTTACATGCTCTAATAATATGAGCAACTATAGACGATGCAATTTAGCGCTAAAACTGTGTCAGGGATGTCGTATATGTTTATTAGTACATATTCAAAGCAAAGTATCCTGCTCAGCGCTGGAAACATAAAATGAAAGCATGTTGTAGTAGTGACTATATTTCGCTTTTGTCGAGTAATAATGTGCTCCTGCATAGTAAATACCATGAACGATAGATAAATAAAAAATATTATAATGCTGCAAAACATACGATCTAAATATCGTAAGTGAGACGAGACGTACTTGAGTATTTAATAAATTGTCATAATTGAATTAGTACAAGAAAACACATATCTCGCACTTACTAACAGGAAAATTGTACACAAATTGGTTGTTTAATCTCTCTGAATCACCCTATGAGGTATGGAGCGATTAGCAGAATAGTTTAGATTCAGTGTTAGAGAAGGGTAGATAAACAGCAGCACAGTGCAATACATTTAGGAACAGAGTACTTGAATGTGTTGCATAGACCCATTTATTATTTAGTCAAGTGTTTTGTGTAGCGCAGCGTTGTAACAAGAAGCTGCGTCTTTAATTACAGCTTTTAAAGTCTTTTTAAGGGCCTGATTACTGGTGGCCCATTATTTCGAGACCCTGTGCAAAGATCAGAATTATAAATGGTGAAATGTTTATCTCACCCTGTAATTACAATGTAGACAAAGTTTTCAGCCTTAAATTAAATTTTGCAAACCTGCTGGAATTCAAAAGGGCATGCAGATTTTTGTTCAGTAAGCACCAATATACATATCCTACACTCTCAAAAATTGTTAGGGGATAATGATTGCATCTGTTAAATTCCAAACACCTTATTAGGAGGGGATGAGAGTAGTTTGGATCCCTTTTTGAATTCACAATAGGAGTGCATTATAATCACAGGTAGTCTGCACTCATATATATTCTGTATGACTAATGTATGGAAAGAAGAAAGAGTAATACAAGATATTGAAGTATCCTCGTGAATTAATGCAAATCACATGTGAACTTTAGAAGTGTAACTGGCGGGATTGTGCATTAATACTTAGTCAAGGATAACAAACAAAATGTGTTTCGAAATGTTATTTAATGTTACACTCATGACACTAAAATATTACGATTTGCCATTTATACCTGTTAAGGTATGTATCAAAAGTATCTCTTTTTTCTTTGAAGAACAGGCACATGTATCCTGTGTTTTGGTAAATTAGCTTATCCATCGGCCGGAAATTAATTTTTTCTCAGCTAACGCTTGATTTCGCATTTTCCTTGCACTATGGAATGTTGCATGTATCTTGTATTCATACTGCAGGTGGACAAGGCTTCATTAGTTGAGAGAAACTGTTGTTCCTAGTAGGAAGAAGGGCCTGGGAAGAATAAATGCCATAACAAATGGGGCCGAGTTCTTGTGGGAGCAGGAGACGGTATCAAGGACATATGAAATATTTCAGCATGTGACCATGGAGGCGGCGGAAGGTAGGTGGAGGTTGCTGTAATGATTGAAAATACTAGTAGAGCTGTGGGAGGTGCCCTAATTTGGCAATTGCTTAAGTTATTACATAGTTAGGGACAGCTGACACTTCTGCTTAGGACACCTGAAGGTACAGACCTCTCCTTTGGGTTTATTAATAATAATAATAATAATAATAATAATCACATTTGTAAAGTGCATGGTTACACTAGTGTGTCCCCGCGCTGCGGTACAAACTGAAAGAAGAATCTCCAGAGGGACCTTACAAAACTGGCCATAAGCAAAGGGAGTCTAATCAGAGGGGAAGAGGTGAGTTTTCAGCTCTTTGCGGAGGCCCTGAGGGAGTTTGTTCCACTGCTGCGCTGCCAGATAGCGGAAGGAGCGACCGCCCATCCTTGCTCTCCTGATGGTAGGGATACTCACCTGCCCCATAGAGCATAGAGCCTTGAAACAGAAATCTCTCCCTGATCGCAGACAGTGCAGAGAGGCTAAAGCCCTCTTAGAGGAGGCTTTCTTTGGAAGCATCAAGACCAGGCATGCTGCTGCGTTCTGGATACATTGGAGTCTCTGAATGCATTTAACATTCACTCCAAGGTACAGTACGTTCCCATAATCCAGACGCGATGTAACCAGGGCATGCACCATGGCTTTCCTGGCTGCTGGTTTGTGGCTTTATGGAACATGACCCCGGTTGAAGTTACTTCTTTGGAAAGTTCTGACGGTTGACTACCTTTTCTATCTTTCCTGAAACCTTGCGTTAAACTTGGAGTTTCTTTTTAGGAAAATGCAGAGACAGTTAGGGATTAGTGGGGTTTTCTGAATGGAGTTTTGATGTGGCACAATGTGCATTTTTTGTCTCCTGATAACCTATATGGTGAAATTAGAACTTGTTTATTTATTTTTGTTATGTAGGGTGAACAGATACTGGAGATTTGTTTTCATTCTATTTACTTTTATACAATTATGCTTAGACTGGTGAACATTAATCTGTTTCAGAGTTTGCAATAAACAGAATACCTTGAGTTTAGTTGCTAACCTGAGTCCTTACAGCAATTTGGATACTTTCCGATTTAGACATTGTGGAAGTCGTTTTCTCTTTACCTCTCATGCTGCACAACAAGAACCACTGACAAGGCTATTGAGAAGGATGGGTTCTAGCTTTCCCACAGTTGAGGTGTCAGTAAACGCACCTGAAAAATAATGATACAACAAGACAAGTTATTTTTTGGGTGCGATAAATAACACAAATTATGAGTTTGTGGGAAATATCATGAGGATTTTGGTGTTTAAAGCACCAAAATCTGAATGATACGATTAATACACTATGGTTTTCAATGAAGGTTGAGTTATTTATTGCATCTAATAATTATGAGATGCATTAAATACCTTCAAACTCGTAATTCCTACCTGTGAATAATCAGGGTTTTAATAAGGACCAAAGTGTCTTGAAAAGGCACAATCAAGAAGGGATCCCATTTCCTATCTTCCACCCTATCCTGAACTTGAATCCTATCTCACCCATCCTTCCGAACTCCATCTTCACTTTGGCACACATATTGCTGCTCCCATGTGCACCTGTAATATACTGCTGAATATTTATGCTTTTTAAAAATTGCCTATGTCAAAACCACCTGCTTTTGCAAGGGGGGTCATCTGGGTTTTTGGCCCTGTGCTCGACGGCCATCCAGGGAAACCCACCAAACCCACACATTTCTGAAAAGTAGACACCTGGGGGCTTCCAAGGAGGTATGGCTTGCGTGGATCCCCCGCGACAGGCAAGGGCCCAAAACATTTTGAGGCAACCTCGACATTGCCTATCAAAAAATGTTTTGGGCCTGTCTCAGGTACTTGGGCCGCCCACACAAGTGAGGCAATAGCGGTGACAGAGTGCTTGATGAAAGTGTAAGGATACAGACCTCAGAATTGAAGATGTGAAAGACAAGTGAGCAGGTAGTTACAAGACTGCAAGCATACTGTATAAGGGTTTGAAGCAGACTATGACCTGAGGCCTACTTCGCTGCATAAGTACTGAGTACTGACTGAATCAATAGAATACTGTAAAGAGAGTGTCTGAGTGAATCTATAAGTGCTTCTGTTTACTGCAGTTAATGGATTAGTACATGTCTTTTTGGGAACAGGTCTTGGGGAGGGACATTTCAGAGAGAGAGTGGTCTCAGGTATGGAGAGACATTGCTAAGCATAATCGCTCATTGGCCCTTCGAGAAGCCCCCTATGAACTCCTTTAAGATTGGTACCTATACCCTACTAAGCTCCGGCGTATCTTTCCAGACACCTCAGAAATATGTTGGCGGGGGTGCGCGCTCCAGGGGGATTTCAGGCATGTATGGTGGGACTGTCCTAATATTCGCTCCTTCTGGGAGGAGATTCTTTCCCACATCAAAGATATTTTGGGTTACAAAATTCCGACCTCTATTGACTTTGCTCTCCTTGGCCTTCGGGATCCTTCCCTGACTAAGCAAACTAAGACTGATAAGGCTATCCTGTGGACCTGTCTGAGAGTGGCCAAACTCACCTTAGCCGCTGCTTGGAAGAAGGCAGAGCCCCCGGCACTTTCGCTATGGCATGCCCGGTTATGGAGGATTGTGTTCAAGGAACGTCTGGCGGACATCTTTCGGACTGACTATGAAGACTTTGTTCTCCGCTGGGGTCCTCTGGTGTCCTATTTGTCTCAAGGTCTGCCCTTTGCGGTTTGTCCACCAACGGGGCGGGCAATGCACCTGTTCCAGTTGTAGCAGCTTTTTTCCGCTGCATTCCTTGATCTTCAGAGGTCCCCTGGAGATTTTGCGGACTGGACGACACACCACCACTAGTCCCTATTTCAAGGTCCAAGATGGTCTCTGCTGCATTGTTCTCTTATTGTTTTTCTTATAATTTTGTCACCACCGGACCGGGGCGGGGTCTTGGTTCGTTTTAGCGGGCCTTTTATATGTTTTTCAAAACTTGCATCACACACATTCGGCAGGGGAGTGGTGGGTATGGGGATTATGCTAAGCTGAACACATCATGGCTATCTGTGTTGCATCCCCATCGCTTGTCCACCCCCCTGTTTCCTCGAGGTGATCATCCTTTGTATTTGAACTTGTTTGATGCTTAATAAAAAGGTAATGTGAAAAAAAAACATTATTCTTCAGACATCTCATATTTTAACACAGCTTCTAAAAGGAGTTCATCTGGTACTTCTTCCAGGTCATACTGCTGGTTTTGCCATTTCGGATTGTATAGCTTCCAGTAACTCTATGTCATTCAGTGCTTCCAAAAAATCAGCATCATTGCTTTCATTTTCAAAACCACAAGTGACATTTGCATTATGGATGTCCTCTGATTCAGTCTCCTGCCTGTTATATGTAGATTTTGTACTTCAATTAAACTGTTGCTCATTTTCAATATGTGTTATATATTATTCTCCTTTTCGTCCATACCAAATCTGTTATGTTTTAGGTCCTTGCACAAAAACATAAATACTTCACTTTCTCAGTTTTATTAGTACATAATATAAAACAACACAACAATCCTTAAAGACCTTATCCAGGACTCACCTTTAAACATAATTAGAAACTAGTCATTGCTTAAATAAGTCGAAAAATACTCACAGCAACAACTATAGAACGTCCCTTCAACACAAAGTATTATGTATGATGAGGACATATTTACGTAGAGAAGAAAAGCTACACACAGTAACTTATCGTGTCCTTCTAAATATGAAAAAGTATTTGAAAACACACTCTGTGACGTATTTTATGTTGACCAATTTGATCTTTTTTAATCCTGAAAGTCCCTGATTTCTACTAGCCAAGCATATCTTTCAATAACATACAGGTGCGTTGCAGAGAGCTGTTCTCAAGCCATGTCCCATATTATACATCTCTGTAATAAAACTCTCTGGCACCTTTTGAATATCTTTTCTAAGATAATGGGTCCCCAGGGACACTCAGTATGCATATTAACTTCATCATATATCTTTAAAAGATGCAAACCATCTTTGCACAGATATATACTCCGTCCAACTCTTGTTTCTTCAGCTGTGTACAAGGACAACACATTGCCCATTTTGTATAGGTACTTATACTTACCTTAAAAATAATTTAAAAAACTATATATTATAAAATTAGCATGTGTGGTGTTGTGATTCTATCTAGGACCCTAATTCGATATTCCCAATTTATGCCCTTATATGGTTATAACAAATAATATCCTTATAAAGGCATAAGAATCATATCCATATTTAGTAATAGCCAATGCGGTCCAAATACGGCAAGGCTACTCCCATAGACTCCTAGAAAGTACAACACGTTCTTTAAACAAACCAAGCCTCCAGCAGCCCGGGAATTCCCCCTGCTTTTGTTTTGATTTGCACAAGAACTCCTGGAGTCCAGAAAGAACTGTTAGTTCTTAGTGACGTCCTATGTCCAACCTTATGTCAAACCCGGCACCTTCCAGGTATAAATATACCAACGTTGCCTTAAGCAAACACACAGTGGTTTGGAGCAGAGTGGCTATCTACTTGCCCGACACCCAGCTGATGCGAGAGCCTAAGGAAGCAGACCCTCCCATTTGACGCACTGAGAGAGACGCTGTCTCTTCTCCTGCCGAGAAATTTCAGCTCCGGTGTTTCCTGTCACGCTTGCGGGTTGCTGGGAGATCGAGTCCTGAGAGAGAGATACAAGACCTCCTTCATTCTAGAACCACGGTACGGAGCTGATTAAACCCTTGGTAGAATTCTTGATTCAGATTCTTGTCAAAAACCAACTTAACTTAAACTGCAACTTGCTTACTCCTTCCCACTTGTTAGGCTTAGGTCAGGTACACCGGGGTAGGCGTATCTTAGAAGCACCAGTTGAGTACGTTAGTCAATGTTTTTATGTATGTATATATTTTATCCGTTTTAAAGTATCATATGGCTAAGAAACCACATCAATGCTTTTACAGTATTATTTCATAATACTCCTTTTTCTGCACGCACTTTACTTCATGATAAGTATTGCAATTGTGGCAACTCACTTCTCATGCATAAGAAAGAAGACTGCTCAATAAATAACAACTTTTATTGAAAACGCCCGTCTCTCTATTTCTCTGCACTCTGGTGAAACTAAGTACGCACGATTGACTGAGTGAAATAGCTGTCTATTGTTCTCACACGACTCTAGAGATATACTCTTTATTCTGAGGGAGTAAAGTTGTCATGTTTATGCGGTTGTCAGAAACTAATCCCTTCTTGTCTAAATCAGGAGAGTTAACTCTTTCCTGAACATTCGAGAACGTTTCTAGTGACCTCTGAGCTAGTTGGGAAACCTAATTAAGTCTAATATAGTCAGTAGAGACCTAGATGACCTCAGTCCTACGTCTACACTGCTGTTTATATTATTCCAATACGCAGAGGCTATTGGGAATATAGGAACTACACTACAGTGGAAGACAAGAAAAGTTACAGTTACAATATATATTTTACAACACAAAATAATTTGTAAAACATTTCATTTGCCTTTTTTGTTGTTCTCAGAATATATTGAATTTCACTAGAAACTGTGATTTCAATTGGACTCATCATATAACAGCGGGCAAAAAAAAGACAATCAATAAGATTATCTTAAAAAAACATTCAACATTCTCAATAACAATCTAAAAAATAGAAATGAAACATATGTTAAATGTTTTTTTTCTAAGAGCAATTTCTTATGTAAATATGAAACAACTCAAAGATAAAACAACAACACATTATTATTAATTTCCATACACTGTAAATAATGATCTTTAGAAATATATGCTGACAAAATATGCAACCAAAAGTCCTTAATTGTTTTAGATACTTTTCCTCAAGGCCAAATAGTATGCGTCAAATCCTTTTTTGGAATTTGTCCAATAGTAATCCTGAAAGGCCAAATTTTGTTCCTAAAACTTTGGCTTTAAGAATATTAGGTAACAATTTAGTAATTCTTTAGGCAAACATTGTTTAAAAACCAATTGACTATCATTTCAATTTATCCAACCGTTCTCACATTTTAAATAAGCAGTGTAATGTCCAGATGTTGTAGAAGGACCATCATGAAAAATAATTGCTACAGCTACAAAAGTTCTTCCTGATGTTGATACTTGAGTAGCTACAACATTTTTAATTAAAGTTTACAATTTTCTTCCATCAGCTGTACAATGTTGCATCATTAAAATGATATACACTCCATATCTTTGTATAAATAATCTTGATGACATTTCTGACTTACATTGGCTACACTCCATATTTTGAGTTGCTCCTCTAACTAGGTTGTTAAAAGAATCTGATTCACAGTCTGGTAAAGTCAAATAAATGAATCCTTCAGTGTCTATGTTAGTGCTACATGTACACAAACAAGTTTCAAAATAATGTTCCCATTTATAAGAAAGGCCAAAAAGATTTTCAATATCTATACCTTCATTTTCCAATACAACAAGCATATACATTAAAAATTCCTGACAATCTTGCTGAGTATTCTGTGTAAATTGAGTACAACCAGAACATATGTCCAATAGATTTAGAATATCAGAAACACTTTGTATTTCACTTTTATCACTACTACATTTCTCATAAACAGAATACAACAACAAACAAAATCTTTTTTCCCGATTTTCAACAATTTGAAAAAAAAACAACATTAACAACTACATTAGCATAGCAGTTGACACCAGAACTATTTTCAAATTTATAACCAACAATTTCTTCAACAGTGCACTTTTTCTTTTTGCTTGCAATCACAACTTTATCTTGTTTTTTTCTTTCTCTATACCTTCACTACAGATATTCTCATATCTTCTTTTTTGACCTGCTACACGCTTTTCAAATACTGGATATTGACCTAAATTGGGAGCATATTCTCTTCTTAACCTATTATACTCTTCTACACAATTTGCATCTGCACTAATCTTTCTCTCATCAAAATCAATCAAGTACAATCCAGATAAAGTTCTGACCCGAGACAAAGTAACATATGCCATAACTTCTTTAAACATGGTACTTCCAATATTCACCAAAGCACTTAAACCTTGAGATTTAGGAATGGTTACTGCATACGCCAAAGAAACAGGAAACTGTTTTCTGCGAACATATAAATCTTTTACAAGCAAAAATCGAGCTGAACAACGACCGAATTGTTGTACTTCTTCAATTTGATCAAATTTGATTTTCAAAAATTCAATACCATCTCTATTTAGATAATTAACGAAATCAACAACTTTACCCATTGCTCCATTTACTAAACCTTTTTCCACATTCAAATTACATCGTAAAATTACCCGATAGTGTATACATGCATATAGATTCTTTTCTAAACCAGCAGTTTTGGATATCGATTTCTCTAAAGAATCCAATTTTGTCTTCAACTTTTCTGTCAAAATAATAGAGATTCCTTCATGCTCTATTTTATCAATAGCTTCCAATTTGATAATTTCTTCATTTTCCAACTTTAAAATGTCTTTATTAAATATAGAACATTCACACAGTGTTGGCATTAAGCAGATTACAGCTTGGTTTTCTGCCCTTCTCATATATATTTTCTCAGGAACAATATTTTCATTTGGAAATAAATTGGAAAGTAAGCGTCTCTGTAAAGCTTGTTTGCCATGTTCAGTCACTTTTCCAATTCTTATATCTTGAAGAATAGTTCTATAATCAGCATCACTTGCCTGTTGCATATTTGTAATAAGTTTCTTCTATTCAAAATATGACCAAATGTTAACATTTCCAATGCTACCCAAAGACTTTCTCGTATCTTCATGTGCAAGTTTTTTAAATACTGGTTGTCCTTTTACAGGAGTAAATTGTAGTAGATCTCCAAAAACTATGATGTGTTTTCCTCCAAATAACATGTCGTACTCTGTTTTAAGAATGTGCTGCATTGTTAAATGCAGAAAGGCAAGCATTAAGTTTGATTCCATGCTTACCTCATCAATAATGAGAAGTTTCATTTTCTTTAAGACTCTTGAAACTTCACAACAAGCTTCTCCAGATAACTTGTGGTATTCAAATTTGTTTTCATGCTCTACTGGTAGCATTAGTAAACAATGTAAAGTAATTCCTTTAATATTGTGAGCTGCCAACCCAGTGGGAGCAGTGACAACACAAGACAAATGCGGCTCAGTTATTTTCTGTAGAAAAGCTGTAATTACTATAATTATAAAACTTTTTCCTGTTCCAGCTTGTCCACTCACGTACATTTGGATAGGTTGAAATGACGCGCACGAGCACTCTTTCTTTTCATGAAGTAATCCATGGTCAATCTGTTCTCTGACTTGCTCATATATTTGTTTTTGCTCAACATTTAGTTGTTCTTCCAAATTTCCTAAGGTTCTTTAGCTTGATACGTTGCTGTTTCCACCTCGTCCACGGCAATTGCTGCTTCATTTTGAACAATGGGTTCTCCTAATGGAACAGAAGTTTGACTGTCTTGAGAACTGTTTCTAGCAATCTCAGCTGCAATTGTAGCTTCTTGCTCAATTTCGTCGTTCAACATTTTCACATAATTAGCAAAAACAGGACATTCTATAATATCTTTAATAGCGTTGACCGATCTTCGTAGATCTGAAAATCTCCAAGTAATTCCAATTCTGAAAGCCACGGCTTGAAGAGTTGCAAAAGAGCTAAATAGTAAAATTCCCTTTTATCAGGAGTATCACAACTCAGTTTTCGATGATTAATCAAATGTCCTTTTCTTTGTTTCACCAAGCATCCTTCTGAACCAATCACAGCATATATGCCATCATTGATGTGTTCTGTAATATTCAGTTTAAAAGTATAGTTTTGCAGCACTTTATACACACAAATACAGACAATTCTCAAGGTGACGATTTCTATTTGGATAATATGTATCCAACATATTTGTTTTCACAATATATGTACTTTCTGGCTCTTTTTCAGCTAAATATTCAATTTCTTGTACAGATTTAAGTACTCAATTTCGAGTTGCAGCAAGACCTAGACTCACCCAAATGATTCTTCTACATTTGGAATATAGACTTGCAGATGATAAGCGATCTGAGCATTCATGCCCTCCGATTTCTCGATGAGATAACTTCTTCAAACTGTAACTGTATAATTTCTTACTTCGACTCTTCTCGTAGGAAATCTCTTCCCACATTTCCTTCAATTCCGTCTTTTCTGATTTTGTTATGTAGGATGTTACATATCGAGCAACAGCAATGGAATTGTCTGCAACGTATTGAATATCCATGTTAGCATTCCACATGGACAGAATAACTGTATTATAATCATTTATATATTTTGACTGCACTTCTTCTCAAATGATATGTATTCTTTGGAGACTTTCTTCTGATGGAATGTCTCATAGCTGAAATAAAACTGTTTACTCTTCCTTTGGATATTACAGGACGTGGAAAACCAAAATAACATTTGGTATAAAACCTTTCCTTTGACTTGTACTTTCGCCAACAATATTTCGCCCAACGATGGTTTTGGAACCGTAAGACTTGTGGTCTTAAGTTCTTTTCTTCTGTGCTTTTGAGTATAGCACATGTAGCATATTCCTCAATAAAAGACAACACAGTATCATCTGAATCTGTTCCAAATTTGGGAGCATCTTTGATCCATATTAGCATATGTATGTGAGGAGCACCTCTTGTTTGATACTCCTTTCCCCAAAAGAAATCCACAACCTCTCTAAGCGGAGGATTTTTTTTATTGGTGATAAAAGACATCATAGCTTCAAATCTATGATTGAAATATCTGCATACATTAACTGGATCCAAGGAGCATAATTCTCCAGGTGTCTTGTATTCAATATTTACTATATTTGGATTTGCCTCTCAAATAAATTCAAGTAAATCATCCCAAGCATATTCAGCACAGCTTAGAGTAAGAAACCATGTAGGAGTTCCTAAGTTCCTTAGCATACATTTAAGTTCTCCATGACGACGGTACCAGTACTCATTATTACCACGCTGACATTCCATGAGATTAATCAGCTGAGATTCCAAAACATTATCTTTCTGGTGTACTTTATCCATAAATTCCTTTGCCGAAAAAAGTTGCAGATGTACACCTGTTTTCAATATATGGTTGACTGCATAAGAAAGTCCAGACAAGTCACTCTCAAACAAAAGATGAAACAAATACGGAATACATTGTCAAAATCTTGGATCTTCTGCATACAATCTTGATGTCCGGTATTCAGATGCAGGAATCTGCACAGGTCATTCATCATATCGTCCTCCTTTTCCTGTTGGAAACAACTGGGAGAAACAACGAGCTTCCAAGCTTTCTTCCCGTACACTCATTGGACTTCCGTTTGCTTCCTTCATTTGGAATAAATCAATAGTATTCCCCATCACTTCTTTGGAATAAAGTGGATGAACACTGTAATGTTAATAGATTTCTTCAGTTCTGGACATGTCCACTTTTTCAATTTGTCCAGTTGACGATACAGTATCTTCTTCTAAAGTTACATCTTCTTCTCCCACATACACATTTTTATAGTACTGATTATTTTTCACCAGATACAACGTTGCCTTTTTCACTTTCCTAACATCCACAAATTCTTGCCAGATTTTGTTACTCTTAGTAGGAACGCCATTAACTTGAATAACTGGAGATTTATCTTATACATTTTCTACACCAATTGTTTCAATATTTTTCTTTAACTCTAGAGGCAAATATACAACTCTTCCCTTTAATCCTCTCTGTAAATCTCAAAGAGGCAATTTCCCTGTCTTAGGCTCTATACGAATAATAGCCTGAAAGGGATGCACACATTGAATAAGAATAGACTCATAGGCATTTAAATCCATCAGTTCAGAAGGAATTTTTACCAACTCAAAATTATTATGCACAGCTCTAGCAGGCATTTTGTTCTCATCTAATTTGTTATAACAATATTTACAACTCCGTTGATCAGAACCCAAATCAAAACAATTATCTACCAACAAATAAGTTGCAAATTCCTTCCACTCATTATTATTTTCTCTTTCACTTTTTAAATACAGATCAACAGTCCTGGTCTGATTTTTATAATGAGTTCGTCGACAACAAATACAAGAATAATTTGCCCTTTCACCTGAAATCACCTTAAACTTCATAATTTCTTGCTCAACATTTTTTGTACTAGAATTTTGTACATTCTCTTCCACATTTCCTTCTATTAATGTATCAGTTTCTGCACTGTCTTCCTCAGGACCAAAGTAATAACCTCAATTTCTTCACAAACGTTCATTACATCTATTACATATCCACACAAAAGAGAACTGTTCAACTTTTTTAACATTAGTGCGGGACTTTTTGCATAATACAATGTTCTGACTAATTTCCTCATTTGAGTATGATGTACTGCTAGCATCCTGAAATGGTGAAAAACACTTCGACATACTTTTTTAGAAAGACACGCCAGAGAATGAACTTGCAAACCAGTATTTTTTTTTCACTCTGCAAGGGTCTAGTCCTTACAACATCTTAATCTTTTGTTTAACACTTTTCTTAGTATACTCACGTAAGAAGTTGCGTAAAAAAATCAATAGATTCCTGCCGTACACTAAAAATGCTACTGCAATTCCAAGTGTACACTGAAGCTTTAGGACGTCTCCCTAAAACTTGATCAGCTAACACCTCTTCTCCATTTCTAGGTACAATGATCTCTTTCTCAATAGGACAACCATTTCTAACCTCAGAAGCTTGATCACTGGTGTCAACTGCATGCAACAAATCATTACTCTGAAGATAACTCTCTTCATTAAAAAAAGGCTCAGAACTTGAACTGTGTTTCCATTCACCCAAAAAAATCAGAAAAACTAGTTCTGTTAATTAGTCTTCTCCACTTACATTTGGCCTTCATTAAATGGATTGGTTTATCTAGTGATCAAAGTCTAATGATTACTAAAATAAATAATTGTTTCTTTAATTCTAAAGCCTTCTCAACAATACTTTCAATATGTTTCTTTTTCTTGTAAAATGCTGATTTTCTTTTACATTTCTTCACATCCTTTAATAAGCTTAAGACAACTCTATTGTAAAACATTCTTTTTCTAATTTCCTGAAATTGATTCTTCCTCCTTTTACTATACATTGTTTCTTGAGAACATGATGTCCCATCATTTACGTTTTTCTCTTCTTTTTCGTTTTTGTTGCAGATACAATCTTTTTATTTTTTCACATTCTCCACACTATTACTAGTGTTTGATAGCTTCTTTACAAAAACCTTAATTCTCTTACCAGGAGATTTTTTCTTTTTCACCATAGACTGTTGTTCAGGTAAATCTTGTGGATGACTTCTCTTGAAATAATAATCTTTATTACGTTTTTTCCTCTTTTCACTTTTTCTAGGCAAGATGAATTTCTCTTAGTGTTGATAAATAGAGTTTGTTATAAAAAAGTAAATATAATGTTATAAAAATAAATCTATAAAATATACTATTCTATTACTAAACTAATACAATCTACAATGACTAAGTATAAAAAACAAATGTGTAACTGATAACAGAAGTGCAAACATACTGCATTTGAGTTTCAAGAACTACATCTGCAAGAAGAGTACCTGAATGAATTTATAAATGGTTGGATTTTGGAACTGTGAATGGATTAGTACATGGTACTCAATGCATCACTAGAACAATACAAGGTGAGACACAGAGTATGTGTTTCAACATCATTGTAACTAACTGGAGAATTGAAGGTATGAAAGACAAATGTGCACATGGATAGAAGAGTGCATGCTTACAGCATACAGGTTGGAAGTAGTCCTTGTCCTGAGGCCTACTTCGCTACAAGAGTACTTGGGTACTGAATGAATAATTGCAGTACTGTAAGGAGAGGGTCTGAGTGAATCTATAAGCGTTTGAGTTCTAGTGCACTGAATAATCAGTACATACCGCTAAATGGGTCACTACAACAGGGCAAGAACAATGACAGAACGTTTACTGGAAGTGTAAGGATAGAGACTGGGGAATTGAAGATGTAAAACACAAGTGTGCAGATAGATTCAGAACTGCATGCATAGTGCTTAGGGATGTAAAGCACTTCATGCCCTAAGGCCTACTTTGCTGCATGAGTACTTGGATTCTGACTGAATGATTACAGTTCTTCAAGGAGAGTGCCTGACTAAATTTATTAGTGCTTGACTTTTAACGCAGAGAATACATAAGCACATACTGCTGAATGGGTCACTATAACAGTGCAACAGCAGTGACAGAGTATTTGGTGAAAGTGCAAGGATACAGACTGGGGAATTGAAGGTATAAAAGACAAATTTGCAAGTGGATAGAAGACTGCATGCATAGTGCATAGGGATTTCAACCAGTCCATCCCCTAAGGTCTACTTTGCTGCATGAGTACTTGGGTACTGACTGAATGATTACAGTTTTGCATGGAGAGTGCCTGACTGAATTTATAAGTGCTGGAGTTTTAACGCAGTGAATGGATAAGCACATACTGCTACATATATCACTACAATAGAGCAACAGCAGTGACAGAGTGTTTTGCGGAAGTGTAAAGATACAGACTGGGGAATTGAACATGTGAAACACAAGTGTGCAGGTAGATACAACTCTGCATGCATAGTGCATAGCGATTTGAAGCAGTCCATGCCCTAAGACCTACTTTGTTACATGAGTACTTGAACACTGACTGAATGATTACAGTTCTGCAAAGAGAGTGCCTGACTGAATTTATAAGTGCTTCAGTTTTAACACAGTGAATGGATAAGCACATACTGCTGAATGGGTCACTACAATAGTGCAACAGCTGTGACAGAGTGCTTGGTGAAAGTGTAAGGTTACAGAGTGGAGAATTGAAGATGTGAAACACAAGTGTGCAGGTAGATACAAGACTGCATACATAGTGCATAGGGATTTGAAGCAGTCCATGCCCTAAGGCCTACTATACAATTAACTACTGCATTTTACTGTACAATCCTAACTCATTTTGCAAATACATAGGCAATTTGGTGCACTATTTGCACCAACATTACATCAAAAAAGTGACACAATACAACCACAAAGAAGCACAAGGGGCTTGTAAATCTGCCCCAGACTGTCTGCATATATTTACAACAAGGGGTGGTGAGGGACAGAGTCTCTGAATTAAGCAGAATACTCTCACCCAGTCAAAAGATCAGGGCTAGATCCAACACCGTTTTTTAGCTCATTGCACCATCCCAGTTTCAGAACCTGGCTGTATGCAAATTAGTCTGTTCCTGTCCCAGTGCATGATGGGAACAGGGCAAACCAAACTACAAAAGCCAATTCTTACACTGGGAAGGAAACAAGCTTCCGGGGACCGGTTTCTGGCATTACAGCCGTCTTCGGCCCGGCTTGCTTGAATCCTGATGGTGCAATGAGCAAGGGACTCATGTCTGAGTATACCCTTCCACGCTTAGGGTGGACAAAAATATTTACAACAAGGGGTGGTGAGGGACAGAGTCTCTGAATTAAGCAGAATACTCTCACCCAGTCAAAAGATCAGGGCTAGATCCAACACCGTTTTTTAGCTCATTGCACCATCCCAGTTTCAGAACCTGGCTGTATGCAAATTAGTCTGTTCCTGTCCCAGTGCATGATGGGAACAGGGCAAACCAAACTACAAAAGCCAATTCTTACACTGGGAAGGAAACAAGCTTCCGGGGACCGGTTTCTGGCATTACAGCCGTCTTCGGCCCGGCTTGCTTGAATCCTGATGGTGCAATGAGCAAGGGACTCATGTCTGAGTATACCCTTCCACGCTTAGGGTGGACAAAAATATTTACAACAAGGGGTGGTGAGGGACAGAGTCTCTGAATTAAGCAGAATACTCTCACCCAGTCAAAAGATCAGGGCTAGATCCAACACCGTTTTTTAGCTCATTGCACCATCCCAGTTTCAGAACCTGGCTGTATGCAAATTAGTCTGTTCCTGTCCCAGTGCATGATGGGAACAGGGCAAACCAAACTACAAAAGCCAATTCTTACACTGGGAAGGAAACAAGCTTCCGGGGACCGGTTTCTGGCATTACAGCCGTCTTCGGCCCGGCTTGCTTGAATCCTGATGGTGCAATGAGCAAGGGACTCATGTCTGAGTATACCCTTCCACGCTTAGGGTGGACAAAAATATTTACAACAAGGGGTGGTGAGGGACAGAGTCTCTGAATTAAGCAGAATACTCTCACCCAGTCAAAAGATCAGGGCTAGATCCAACACCGTTTTTTAGCTCATTGCACCATCCCAGTTTCAGAACCTGGCTGTATGCAAATTAGTCTGTTCCTGTCCCAGTGCATGATGGGAACAGGGCAAACCAAACTACAAAAGCCAATTCTTACACTGGGAAGGAAACAAGCTTCCGGGGACCGGTTTCTGGCATTACAGCCGTCTTCGGCCCGGCTTGCTTGAATCCTGATGGTGCAATGAGCAAGGGACTCATGTCTGAGTATACCCTTCCACGCTTAGGGTGGACAAAAATATTTACAACAAGGGGTGGTGAGGGACAGAGTCTCTGAATTAAGCAGAATACTCTCACCCAGTCAAAAGATCAGGGCTAGATCCAACACCGTTTTTTAGCTCATTGCACCATCCCAGTTTCAGAACCTGGCTGTATGCAAATTAGTCTGTTCCTGTCCCAGTGCATGATGGGAACAGGGCAAACCAAACTACAAAAGCCAATTCTTACACTGGGAAGGAAACAAGCTTCCGGGGACCGGTTTCTGGCATTACAGCCGTCTTCGGCCCGGCTTGCTTGAATCCTGATGGTGCAATGAGCAAGGGACTCATGTCTGAGTATACCCTTCCACGCTTAGGGTGGACAAAAATATTTACAACAAGGGGTGGTGAGGGACAGAGTCTCTGAATTAAGCAGAATACTCTCACCCAGTCAAAAGATCAGGGCTAGATCCAACACCGTTTTTTAGCTCATTGCACCATCCCAGTTTCAGAACCTGGCTGTATGCAAATTAGTCTGTTCCTGTCCCAGTGCATGATGGGAACAGGGCAAACCAAACTACAAAAGCCAATTCTTACACTGGGAAGGAAACAAGCTTCCGGGGACCGGTTTCTGGCATTACAGCCGTCTTCGGCCCGGCTTGCTTGAATCCTGATGGTGCAATGAGCAAGGGACTCATGTCTGAGTATACCCTTCCACGCTTAGGGTGGACAAAAATATTTACAACAAGGGGTGGTGAGGGACAGAGTCTCTGAATTAAGCAGAATACTCTCACCCAGTCAAAAGATCAGGGCTAGATCCAACACCGTTTTTTAGCTCATTGCACCATCCCAGTTTCAGAACCTGGCTGTATGCAAATTAGTCTGTTCCTGTCCCAGTGCATGATGGGAACAGGGCAAACCAAACTACAAAAGCCAATTCTTACACTGGGAAGGAAACAAGCTTCCGGGGACCGGTTTCTGGCATTACAGCCGTCTTCGGCCCGGCTTGCTTGAATCCTGATGGTGCAATGAGCAAGGGACTCATGTCTGAGTATACCCTTCCACGCTTAGGGTGGACAAAAATATTTACAACAAGGGGTGGTGAGGGACAGAGTCTCTGAATTAAGCAGAATACTCTCACCCAGTCAAAAGATCAGGGCTAGATCCAACACCGTTTTTTAGCTCATTGCACCATCCCAGTTTCAGAACCTGGCTGTATGCAAATTAGTCTGTTCCTGTCCCAGTGCATGATGGGAACAGGGCAAACCAAACTACAAAAGCCAATTCTTACACTGGGAAGGAAACAAGCTTCCGGGGACCGGTTTCTGGCATTACAGCCGTCTTCGGCCCGGCTTGCAGACTGTCTGCAGCAGTGTATGTATACTGACTGGGGAATTGTAGATTTGAAACACAAGTCTTATTCTAGACAAGCAACACTAATAATTACTCTTGAAGGGCTAATATGACTGCACACATTCCAGAAATATAAATACTGGATTTTACTGTACAACCATGAGTCCAAATAGAATACAAAAGCAATAACTGGTTTCTAATTCTATCAAAACTAGAAAAAAGGATAGATTTTTAAGCAGTTACGTAGCTGCAAACACAAAACATACAAAAATGCTTCTCTGAGAATAATTCGTAAATACACACAGAGGCACAGTCTGATTCTAGACAAAAAATATGAGACCTTGCATTTTACCAAAAAACATTTACTACTCTAGAAACTGTGGATTTATAATGCTACACCACACACGTTTTCATCGCAAACATTCACATTGCCGTCTTTACATTGCACACACATTCACAAAGCATGCTGACACAACGCGACCCATTACCTCGCTCCACCATTAAAATGCATACAAAACACAACAAGTACGCACACAAACACCCCGCATACTTTAACATCGCATTTTTTCCCACAAAATAGCACACATTACCCCCAGCACGAGCACACCCCCTACGTCTGTCCCCCTAAACCTGTACTCAAAACTCAAAACAGCGTATTGCGTATAGGCACAGAAAAGCTAAAAGATCGCAGTATATATGATTATATGAATACTTAATTTTTCTTATAAACTGACAAAGAGGAACTTATTCCGCACAGTGAAAATATTTCAATGTGCATTAAGATAGCCAATCCATCATCCCTACATCCATCTAATGCCTCATCTATACATCCATCCTTCATCCATCCACCCTTGCATCCTTCCATCCATCCTTCATCCATCCACCCTTTCATCCTTCAATCCACACATACATTCTTTATCCATCCACCCTTTCATCCATCCATCCATCTATCATTCATCCACCCACCCTTTCACAAATCCATCCATCCATCCTTCATCCATCCATCCTTTTCATCCTTTCATCCATACATCAATACTTCATCCATACACCCTTTCATCCTTCCATCCATATATACATCCTTCATCTATGCACCCTTTCATCCATCATTCGTCCACCCACCCTTTCACACATCCATACACCCTTGCATCCTTCCGTCCATCCATACTTCATTCATCCACCCTTTCATCCTTCCATCCTTACATACATCTTTCATCCATCCACCCTTTCATCCTTCCATCCATCCATCCGTCCATCCATCCATTCATCCATCATTCATCCACCTTTTCACACATCCATCCATCCATTATTCATCCACGCTGCATCTGTCATCTGTAAACTTCCGTATCCAGCATCATCTATCATTCTCAAGCACTTGCTGTCAAGCGTTGTAATGGGGCTCCAAAGAAAGATATTTAGACACTGCTGAGAAGAGTAAAAGAAGCAGCTAGGCTGTGCTTCAACTGCTGCAAACCGGGCCACTACACCACAAATCTGTAACAACATCAATTAAACACTATACCCAGCAAAGCCCATGGGTGCATAGCCCAAAATACTTAGGACATTTAACACTATACCCCTAACAAAAACCTTACGCCAAAGAAAACGAACCAGAACATTTAAACCAGATTCAGCTAGAAGATGCAGGGTGCTGAACGACACATGTAAGTTAGAAACACTATGCTCAACAAAGCACATGGGTGCATAGCCCAGCCAGAAGATGCAGGGTGTTGAATGACCCTTCAACTAGAAAAGTAACTGCACATATTCTACTTTTTTTACTACTGCATTTTACTGTACAAAGGTGACTTACCAAACACATTAACTTACCAAATGCTTTTATCACAATGGTTATCAAAATGCAGACAAACTCAGAATGTCATTCAACACAACTAAACTACTCCTTGCAGTTTAGAACGATAAACACATTACTCTTATTAAAAACAACATGCACCACATACATCCCATTACAAGTTAACAACTCACCTTTCAAATTGATTGGTAGATTAAGAAGAATGTCAGTCACACAGCAGATATTCTTATACAAACTCTCTATACTTCACTGTTCTTAAGAAAACCAAAAAATGGCAAGATTTCCCTCTCATACTATTCACATATACATGTAAATAACAAATTACATTTCTTCCCACATTAATTCAAAAGCAAACACACATTTCTATTGTTTAAACTTTGAATTCTATCCAACTGACATAACTTTGAACCCTACCCCCATTCTGCATTCTGCCTGTTACTATAGAAACACTTAACTGAGCACACAGGTCAAAAGTTATTCACACAATGTTACTAATCAAAACAGCAAGTATGCTTGACTTTTCAACATACCAGCTTAACTTATGTAATGAACCTTTCAATCAGATTTTGCTAACCAATAAGAAACATGCTTTGAAAAGACAGAAACATGCACCCTAATTTTCACTGTAGAATGTTCTCAAACAACCAATCATTTCTTATCTTTTTTCAAAACTGCATCTTATCCACCATTTAAAAAAAATCTTAGTTTTCAAACTGCCATTTCATTTTCAGAGACCATCTGAGTGCATCCAGCCCTCTCTTCAACATGCTTACAGTGTGGATTGTGGCACACAGCTATATTTTCTGGAGCCAAAGGTACACAGAACATGAAGGAATTCACAAAGACCTAGGTTTACCAAATGTAGACATTAAATGGATTCGACAGAGAGGGTTACAAATTACAGAAATTAATACCATTGGTTAAATCCTTTTTACATCTCCAACACCCTGACCTCATAATTGTGCACTGTGGTGGCAATGACCTAAGCACTTTGACTGGGGTAGGTCTGGAAATGCCTATGAAGTACAATTTGGAGAATTGATGGCACTTTTCTCCCAAACTGCCTTTGTCTATTCTAATATATGCCAAAGGCATAAATGGAACTGGTCCAACCAATAGTGTCTATAGATTGAGAAAGCTAGCAAACATGTGAATAAATCTGTTTCTGCTTTCCTCCGTGACTATAGAATGGGGTCTATTTGCCACAACAATCTGCGTTTCAATATGCATGGCATCCATAGAAGAGATGGTGTACATTTTACAGATGAAGGGAACAAAGTCTTCCTCTTGAACTTTAGACTCTGCATCAGTACTTACTTGTAGCTACTAAAATCTCTGAATAAACACAAGGGCTCTTTTTAGAGCCACCCAACATCTAAACACATGAACTTGATAAATATCTGAAAAATATTTTTCTCTTTGTTGCTTGCATACGCATACGGAATGTCTTGTAAACCAGGTAGCATACGGGGTACAGTACGCGTACCGAATGCATACACACCAGAGGTTCCCAGGGCCACCACAAACCTCCAGGAGGGGGGTCGCGCTGCCCCCCCAATATTTAAAAGCCCCGAGGGGTAGTGGTCCCTGGGTCTGGGGTGTCCGTCACGGACTACCCAATTAAAAAATGTAGTGCCCCGGGGAGTGGTGGTCCCCGGGGCTAGGGGACCCCACTACGCCCCTATTATTATTACAAAAAAATCCTTGTGGGGGTGTGTGGTAAATAAATAAATAATACCTCTATTTTTGACTAGATATACCATAACAGATAGCTCAATAAATAAGAGTCAAGATTCGAGGTAGTAGGAGTAGGCAGGTTTAATACAGCATAAAGGACAGGAACAGGACAACCTGCACGGGAATAGGATGGCAGCGCTGCACGGGGCAGGGACAAAGGAATGGAATGGCAACTTTTAATAACAGTGCACAAGTATATATACTTAAACAAAATACATGGTATTCAATACAATAGGCGTAACAGTAGGCAGGGCCTATAGCAGTCGCGAGAGATAAGGCAGAAAGTAGGTGTAACAAGAGGCGTGAACAGGGCGTATACATAGACATGTGATGTAAACGTAACGGAATATGTCACAAATGGGCGGAAACATGGAGGGGGCTACCTAAGGAGCCGGGACCTCTAACCTAGTGGTGCGCGCAAGCTGGCAATGACGCGTTACTAGGGAGAAGCTGGGGGCTATGACTTCTGAGCTAGAAGGAGAGACGAAAGTCTGGAGAGTCAGAGCGACATGTACCTAAACACTATCTAGTATCTGATGTTTAGAGAACATGTCGATAGAATCCAAAAGTTATCAGGGCAAAGGCTAACAGACACTAAGACTGGTGCATGCATTATTCTACATGTAGTGTGTGTTGAGGAATATTAAATGACCATAAATACAGTATTTCTCTTACATGGAGACGTAAAGGCTAGACGATGACTGAAACTATTGATGCGATTCAGTAGCTTAGGAATGCAGAGAAGGAGGGCTGGACTGATAACTAGAATCATAACATACTCTTGACAGACTGGGAGGCAGAGCCAGGCCGAGCCGGGCACTGTGAGGCAGGAAGTAAGTGAAGGGTCAGGGATACAGGTGGGGGCTGTATCGCTCCTCGGAGAGGGTTCAGGAGACAGGAGCTGAATCTGAGTCCGGGCCCTTTTGAGGCCTAGAAACGGGGATTTTTACAATGAAATAACGTGCACACTGAGAAACGTGGCAACGTAACTTTACATAGGCCTAATACTCGTAGCTTTCACGAGAACTGGAAACTGGCATACTAGAGATGGACACAACTGTAATTGCGTCTTTAATCGATCATGGGGAATACATATGCATATTAATCATGCACATATAGCATAAGATGGGGAACACGTAGGGACACAGAACATGGCAAAATTTACTTTTCCACATTCCCTCCTTGTCACTACGTTTCCATCAGGAAACATCAATATTCATGATACCATCTATCATTTCATACAGTATCATTTGCTCGTCTCGAAATTTCTTGGAACGGGATCTAGGACGGGACTTGGGACTAGGAATACAAGAGGTAGCACAAATGCCGCAAATCGCAGGGCCACATTGTATACAGAGGCAGCAACTGAATATGATCGCTACTGCAATACCTAGAAAGGACAATACTTTCCATCCCCAGGCAGAAATTATACTCCAAAACCAACCGGACCATGTCCAGGTGCCTGGATTCTGGTGTAACTGATGGGCAATTTTATGAAGTCTGGTTATAGCTGAATAAACAGACGGCGCGTTATTAGGAATGAAAATGCAGCAACTAGATCCGATGACTCTACATGCTCCTCCTCTATCGGCCAGTATGACGTCAAGAACGAGACGATTTTGGAGCACGACAAATCTCATAGCAGATTGCTCTTCCGTTAAGTTACCTAGAGCAGAGGCAGTCTCATTCACTACTGCTTCAAGTGTTCTGGTTAATCTACGTATTAACTTACTATTCTGGATAGGTCCTATAAAGAAAAAGAATCCTCTATTGAAATCTGTATACTGTTCTAGAGCAGTTTCAGTTTGATCGACAATCGGGGACTCGATCTCCCTTCTATGTCTAATGTGTACTAGATGTGTGTTTCTGTGATAATCGGACGGGGCTAGGAAAACTGGTGGCAGTAGGAAGGCAATGTAACAGGTTCCATCCCAATCGAGGGGCAGACGAACATATGCGGTCTGACCACAAACAAAATAAGAATGACGTGAAGCTTTGAAAATAGATTTCCCACTGTCACTATACTCGACAATAGTAGTACAATCACTATGTCCTACATGTACGGAACCATTATTTCGGACACATAATTCGCCTTTGACTGGTAATACTGAAATAGCAGGTAAGTCTGGAGTAGGATCAGACTGAACATTCAGAACCATGAAATTCGAAGAATAATTACCCAAATTATAAACTTCATTTTCTAGATCTAACCCTGTTCTGTGGGGAAAACCTTGCTTGTCTGGAAAACATGTACTGTTCAGAAGGGACATATCAGTTGAGGATGACGTTAACGTGGACCATGCTCCACATGAACCATTATGTGAAAACGGATAAGGAAAGAGTGGCAGAACTCCCTTCGGTGTCTGGAAAGGGGGGAGTCGACCACACACCCAACAATTAGTGGCATTGCTGGTCTGGTGTGAATAATGCAACATACGGATAAAGGTATTGTTGCGCATAGCAAGACGATAAGATAGTTCGTGAGGAGGCAGATCACTAAATGTGTGCTCTACTGTAGCATTAGAAAACATATTTACATGAGAAATTGGAAAACATAAATGAAATGCATAACTCGTGCAGGTAACCATTAAGCTTAAAAACAATATAAAACTTAGAAAAACGATACATCGGATAGAGTTTTGACTAACTCTCTCACTATGGGGGTCTATCTCATACATGTCAGATACCTGTCTAACCGTTTCACCTAGGGGAGGACTTAGACAATTAAACTGGCTGACTTATTTTACTAGACCGTAGCTTACTTTTATACTCCTGCTGCAGAGTTTTCTCTAACAGGGAGGGCTTGATATCAATGTCATTTGCGGGACAGTCCTTAAGAATAGTATCTTGGCAGTCTTTAAAATCTTGACATTCCTTGGAAATGTTCTTGGAAACAGTTTTTAGTCCGTGAAATTTCTTGACGTGTGACAGGTGCACCCACCCCTTCCTGCCTTCCAACTTGACGGCAGTACGGGTGGTTAGAAGGACTAACTTCGGCTCCTACCAGCGAGGCTCCAGCGGACTTGAACGATCAAAATTGCGGACGAGGACCAGGGTGCTGGGAAGGATCTCGTGTGGCTTGACTTCAGTATTGTCGGGAAAAGCAGCAGCAACCTGTGAACGACAAGAGTGTAGGGCAGACATCAAGGAAGCTAGGTAATCTGTCAGCATATTACTGGAAACATCGGTAATACTTCGGGGTCTAGGTGTACCCCACATATTCGGGGGGCGGCCGAATACGACCTCATAAGGAGACAGACCTGATCTGGAATGTGCGATCATGCGCATATAGAACAGAGCGACTGGCAGAGCAACTAACCAGTCTACACCTTTTTCTTGACAGATTTTGGCAATGCGGATTTTCAAGGTTTGATTATGTCTCTCTACGAGACCGGCTGCTTCTGGATGGCGTACACAATGGAACTTCCACTGGTACCCTAACAAAAGGGAAACGTGCTTCATTAGTTCAGATGAGAATGGCTGGCCGTTATCAGAATACACGACCCTAGGGAGTCCATAACGGGGGAAGAATTCACGAACCAACTGCTTGGCAGTGGTCGCGGCTGTATAATCTGGGACTGGATATGCTTCTGTCCACCTGGACAAAGCGCATACAACTACAAGGACATACTTGAAACCTCGACATCGCTCCATCTGAATATAATCCATCTGGAGGACTTCAAAAGGGTGGTCAGGAGGTTGGAATCCACCTTGCTCCACCGGGACACTTTTACCTGGATTGAACTGGCAACAAATCATACAGGTACGGACTTTCTGCTTGGCTGCAGCTCGTAAATGCTTGTTAAACCAAATGTTCTGGATACTGTCTAACATGGCTTTTTCTCCTAAGTGTGCTGGACTATGTGCGGTATTGATAATGACTTGAACCATTGAGTCGGGGAGAAACCATGTGGCTTTTCCCTTCGTCAACCATCCCTGATCTGTCTGGACCCCTCCTTGTTCGGACCATTTCTTGATTTCCTCGGGAGTAGCATGTAACTGGATATCTATGAGTAGGGTCCTTAACTGTCATACAAGTAGTCTGTTCTAGAGTGGATGTCGGTGTCTTGTTAACTGGTATGTCTGGAGTCTGTGCTGTAAGCTTGGCTGTTCGATCTGCTAGATCATTACCTTGGGAAATAATGTCAGTAACTTTCGTATGTGCCTTGCACTTCATGATAGCGATAGATGTCGGTAAATGTATTGCATCTAACAGAGCTTGAATGAGGAGACCATGCTGAATCTTGGTTCCATGAGAAGTCATGAAACCTCTCTCCTGCCAGAGCACTCCGAAGTCGTGTACAACTCCGAATGCGTAGCGTGAATCTGTGTAAATATTAACTTTCAGGTTCTTGGCACGTATGCAGGCTTGTGTCAGAGCGACTAGCTCTGCTGCTTGAGCAGACAGGGTGTCAATACGGTGTGTTTCAATAACTTCAGTGTCAGTAGTCACTGCATACGCGGCTACTAGTTCTCCTGTACTCGTTCTCATACATGAACCATCCACATAAAGTGTCAGGTCGGGATCTGGTAACGGAATATCTGTCAGGTCTTGTCTTGGCTTAGTCATAGTGTTAATGACTTCCACACAGTCATGTGTGGCAGGATTTGAAGTAACTGATGGTAACAGTGTAGCAGGATTTAGAACGTTGCAGCGTCTGATTTCTATGTGTGGCTGGAACAGTGTCAGTTCATAACCTGTCAAACGTGCAATTGTCAAGTGCTGAGTCTGTGTTCGGTTTAAAAGAACTTCCACGGAGTGTGGAACTTGTACTGTCAGGGAATGTCCTAACACTATGGAATCACTTTGTCTGATAGCTAGTGCTGTGGCTGCAACTGACTTGAGGCACGCAGGCAGCGCCTGGGCTACTGGATCTAATGTGCTCGAAAAATAAGCACAGGGCTTGTATTGTCCGGCTTGATCTTGTGTGAGAACAGATAATGCTGTACCATCGCGTTCTGTGACAAAAAGCGTAAAAGGCTTACTGTAGTTCGGTGTTGCTAGAACAGGAGCTTGGCATAAGGCTTTCTTTAATTCATTAAAAGCAAGTGTATGTTCAGATGTCCAAGGGAGGACAGTCGATACGGCTGCCTCCTGTGTCGTTAACTGTATCAGTGGCTTGGCTAGAAATGCATACTGAGGAATCCATTGTCTGCAATAAGAAGTAAGGCCGATAAAAGCACGTACCTCCTTCTGGGTCTTGGGCTGAGGAAGACTCGCTATTAACTGGATGCGATCAGGTGTCAACTGCCTACCCCACTTGGACAGTAAGTGGCCTAAGTAGATCACTTGCTGGACACAGAATTGAAGTTTTGAAGGGGACACCTTGTGCCCCATCTCGGCTAGGAAATACAGAACTGTGAGTGACGCTCGCTCGCAAGCACGTTCAGAACGGGCAGTGATCAGTAGATCATCGACATATTGGAGCAGGGCAGTGTCAGTTGGCATGTGAATATTGTCTAGTTGTCTCTTAAGTGCTTGACTGTAAATACTAGGACTTTCTGTGAAACCTTGAGGAGCTCGTGTGAATTTATAGCTCCTTCCATTTAAACAGAATCCGAAAAGGTACTGGCTGTCTGGATGAATGGGGACACTGAAAAATGCATTCTTGAGGTCGATTACTGTAAAAAATATTGCCTCAGAATCAATGGCTGTCAATAGAGATGAGATATCTGGAACAACTGGGTACTGAGGAATGATACATTTATTGAGTTCTCGAAGGTCAATCACTAATCGATATACTGGGGGTGCATTTGGATCAGTACGTTTCATGACTGGAATGATAGGAGAATTACATACATTGGAGTCAGTTTCTACAACTACTCCTTGAGCCATAAGCTCGTCAATAATTTTGGATAAGGCTGCTACAGCCTCAGGTGGCAATCTGTACTGTCTGATTCGTGGTAACACTACACCTTGCTTGAGAGTCACACGATGGGGTGTGATTCGCATGAAACCAACATCAGTTGGACCTTGCGCCCATAGATGTTGCGGGACATTTGACAATCTCGGATCAAAATCTCGTAATACATAGTGACCCTTGAAGTCACGTAAAAACAAACGTATCCCCTCTGGGGAACAGCAAATAACTGCACCTAATTCTTTCAGTGTCTTAATGCCTAACAAATTTTCTGGACATGACTTCGTAAGTAATAGATCAGTAGTTCGGGACAATGGACCAACTTCTAAAGTAACTGGCTTTGATATCTCGTTTACAATAGGCTTTCCTGAAAATCCAAGGGAAACATTTCTAGAGCCTGAGAGCGGAGCCCCTGGAACCTCGTCGTGACTAATGGTAGTCCTACTTGCCCCTGTATCAATCAGAAACTTTCTGTCTTTCCCTAATACTTGACTGTGAACATAGGGACCTTCTTGATCTACAGGAATCTCGATGAGAGGCAAGCCTACCTCCCTCTCTAGGCTGTTTCATGAATACGCTTGATACTCTGGATACTCGGATTGTGCATACTGGTACATCTGCTGTGTAACATGCTGTGTTGCAGCTATAGGCTGCGGTGCTGGAACTGTCTGTTGTGCATTCTGTGGTGACTGAGAAGTCTGTGAAACTTGTTCTTGTCTAGGCGGACGTGGTCTTTCTTTAGTTTTACCAGTGGCTATATTGTGTTTCAGAACTGCACACTCGTTTATGAAATGACCTGGCTGTTTACAATAATTGCATGTCCCTTTAACGGGAGCTGCAGGATGACTGGCTTGATTCGGACCCCTCTTCTGACTGTCTTGTGGAACAGATTGTGCAACTAGTACTTTCATTTTCGTGTCTTTCATACGTCTTCTCTCGTGTTCTTGCTCTTCTCTGATTCTATTCTGGTGATACTGGAGCATTTGGAGCATCTGGGACGGGGTACTAGCTTGCCAAGTACTTTCGACTTTCAAAACTCGATTTTTAACTTGTGGACTTGAATTCTCGACTAATTTAGTAACAAAAAGATGAGGGTATGACTCGCTACTCGTCTTCAAACCACTGTTTATTATAAAACATTTCTCAAATCTAGAATAAAAATCACTAGTATCTTCGTCTTGTTTCTGTTTACATGCTGAGATTGCATCCCAGTCTTCCTTTTTCGTGGCTAATAATCTAGGCAAAACTTGTATTAATATTTCTGGTAATTCTTTACATTTGTCTCCAAGACCGGTACCTGGTACTCGTATCTTATCTTCAGCTTCTAGGGCTGTCCAATCGATCTTTTTCTCTCCCACCTCCCAATCTTTTTCCTTGAGTTTTTCATATATGCCCGCAGGCAACAGGACTTTTAACATTTTAATTATATCTGGATACGTGTATTCTCCCATACGGAGCATGTCTTTTAATTCTCGGTGGAACCCTGCTGGATCTTTGTCGTGACAGGGAATTAATTTCTTCATCTCTAAGAGTTCCATCTTGGTAACTGGGGTGTAAACAAATACTCGTTGCATTTCACCACCCGCTGTCCTAACTGGGTGTACTTCTCGTAACGGATGCTGTCTATCTATATAAAACGGTTTACTTTCTGGAGGTGAGACATGAACAAAATGCGGATTTAGGAACGTTCTATATTTGTGGCGCTGTTCTAGAATGACACTAATTAAATCAGTACCTAAACCTTTCCATCTATACTGGAGTAGCTCGTTCAGGACATCATGTAACGGACCTGGATCAGAATGTTGACCCTCATACAGAGTAATGAGGTGTTGGATCATATACATACCCACCAGTCGCTGCTCGGCTGGGGGCAGTTTCAGAAACATTTGTGCCACTATTTCGTCTGGAAAAGTGGTAGAATCAGTAATCCATCGGACTGCTGATCGGGCTAGTTCTTGTTCATGCATGGTACTTAACTCACTATAACCGATTCGTGATTTCAGAATGTGATCGGTAGCTTGAAATACTTGTTCTAGAGAACCTTGTTCTGGTGCTGGAAGAGGAACAGTTTTCTTGTGTTCTAGGCGTAAATGTCGGTCTGGAAATCTAGATTTACCTACATACGCTATTCTGGCGGTGTTCTCGTCGTCTACCTCTTCGGTAGGAGAGTCATTTTCTTTCTCGCTTCCTAGAGCTTCTTTGCGTTGTTCGTGTAACCTTATTATTTCTTTACGTATTTTCTTGTACATACTCTCTATACTATTGAGTGTCTTGTACTTACCCTCGGCTATATTATCACTCCACTTTGTCAGAATTTTCATTTCGGTCGGATCTTTAGTCGGGGAATCTTGTTCCCTAATTAAACAATTGATCAGAAACTTTAACAGCATGAACTGGATCTCAGATTTTCTGTGAGACATGACTTCACCAATACTTTCTGGATCTTGTCCTGTACGAATGAAACGATACATTCTGTCTAGATCTTCTTTCATATTCGGTAGGGTGTCCAAATACTCGGTCACCCGTCTTACACGTAATGAATATATAACCATACTATCATCACCTGGGACCGGATCATAACGGCATTCGGTAAGAGCTCGTCTGATATCTGCAACAGACTGATGTTTGGGCGTGCGCTGTAACGCACGTTCATGTAACTCGACTGACGTTACACGTTTATGTGGCGGCGGCGTTCCCGGAGGACCTCCTCCCGCGGCCCCTAAACTGGAATCGTCGACTGATACTCTTCGTGCTGGCAGAGTGACCAGTGTAGCGGGTACTTGTAATGTAGGCTGGACCGGGGGTACCGTAACAGGTGCTGTAACAGGTGCCCCGGTGACTGGAGGAGCAGGATTTACATTATTTACAGGAGCTGGCGGAACAGGATTTGCATATTCTGGGACTGTGTCGTCCAAATAGGACGAGAGAAAAATATCAGCTGCGGTCGGTTTGTGACGTAGCTTGGTCGGAACTAAGGGTGGCGGAAAATTACTGGATGCTTCCGGGGTTGCTTTTGGCAAGCCCTCGGCAAGAAGAGGATACATACCCTTAATGAGGGCATTCCTCTGTCTGTCTGACTGTTCGGTTTTAACTCTTTCACCCATTTCGATTAATTCCCTTTCTTGGGCTCTTTCTAAGGATTCTCTACTTAATTCTGACTTTCTGATTTCTTTTTCGGTTCTTTTATGAGATTCTTTGCGCCATAACTCGATGGCATCTTTCTGTGACTGTCTGGCTTTCTTTTTCCATAATGCTTCTTCTACTCGCATGATGCACTCGGCATCCCATGTACCCGATACGGGCCATCTATACTTTTCTTCTAACTGTTTGGTGTACTCCACCCACAAATCTAGATATAATATGGCACTTATGCCATGCTTTTGATACATAAAATGACCTGGACTGTCCCTAGGCGGGACAGGAACTGCTTCTTCTAACAGACCTTTTCTAGTTCTTAACTGACGTAACTTTGAAAACAATGGCATGACTGGGCTGGAGTCTAGACACAATTACAATACACAATGAACACGATAATTACTGAAGGTACACCACTTTCATACCACGACATTGAAATACATGAATGACATTTAGGATAACAGTTCGGACAAAATACTACCTGGAATACTGGAAACAGAATACATGAATTTCTCGAGAACAGAACGGACTAGAACAGAAACGAGATGCACTGTTAAAACAGTACGAAACTTACCGGTCTCATAAAGAGACACGTCAGGACCCGCATCCACCTAAGTGGACACTTCGTGTTGGATCTGTGTACCCAAACCCACGGACCAGAGACAATGCAATTGACCCTGTCTAGATACTACCCCAGCAACGGTACTCACCGGGCAGCAAGAACGGAAGGCCTCGGACTGGACTGGACTGCTACGACGACGGACGGACGAACTTCGGACTTCAGTTACAGGTGGGCCTCCGGATACCTCGGACCTTGGACTCTCGGCTTGGGCTCTGGTCGGGACTCGCCGCGTTCCTCCACCGCCTCGTCTGGACGCTGGACCGCAACCTCCGTCTCCTCCGTGGGCCTGAGGGATACTTGAAGCAGAAATATCTGCACGTGGCCGGTATGGTTCCGTCACAGCTGCAGAGGATCAGGGGGCTTGCGTGGCTTCACCGGCGCGTGGGGAAAGGGCAGGTCCCTGTTCGGGCGCCATTATGTGGTAAATAAATAAATAATACCTCTATTTTTGACTAGATATACCATAACAGATAGCTCAATAAATAAGAGTCAAGATTCGAGGTAGTAGGAGTAGGCAGGTTTAATACAGCATAAAGGACAGGAACAGGACAACCTGCACGGGAATAGGATGGCAGCGCTGCACGGGGCAGGGACAAAGGAATGGAATGGCAACTTTTAATAACAGTGCACAAGTATATATACTTAAACAAAATACATGGTATTCAATACAATAGGCGTAACAGTAGGCAGGGCCTATAGCAGTCGCGAGAGATAAGGCAGAAAGTAGGTGTAACAAGAGGCGTGAACAGGGCGTATACATAGACATGTGATGTAAACGTAACGGAATATGTCACAAATGGGCGGAAACATGGAGGGGGCTACCTAAGGAGCCGGGACCTCTAACCTAGTGGTGCGCGCAAGCTGGCAATGACGCGTTACTAGGGAGAAGCTGGGGGCTATGACTTCTGAGCTAGAAGGAGAGACGAAAGTCTGGAGAGTCAGAGCGACATGTACCTAAACACTATCTAGTATCTGATGTTTAGAGAACATGTCGATAGAATCCAAAAGTTATCAGGGCAAAGGCTAACAGACACTAAGACTGGTGCATGCATTATTCTACATGTAGTGTGTGTTGAGGAATATTAAATGACCATAAATACAGTATTTCTCTTACATGGAGACGTAAAGGCTAGACGATGACTGAAACTATTGATGCGATTCAGTAGCTTAGGAATGCAGAGAAGGAGGGCTGGACTGATAACTAGAATCATAACATACTCTTGACAGACTGGGAGGCAGAGCCAGGCCGAGCCGGGCACTGTGAGGCAGGAAGTAAGTGAAGGGTCAGGGATACAGGTGGGGGCTGTATCGCTCCTCGGAGAGGGTTCAGGAGACAGGAGCTGAATCTGAGTCTGGGCCCTTTTGAGGCCTAGAAACGGGGATTTTTACAATGAAATAACGTGCACACTGAGAAACGTGGCAACGTAACTTTACATAGGCCTAATACTCGTAGCTTTCACGAGAACTGGAAACTGGCATACTAGAGATGGACACAACTGTAATTGCGTCTTTAATCGATCATGGGGAATACATATGCATATTAATCATGCACATATAGCATAAGATGGGGAACACGTAGGGACACAGAACATGGCAAAATTTACTTTTCCACAGGTGGAAGAAATACATCATGTCTACCATATTTTATGTTTGCTACTATAAACAAATATACAGTCAGTGATACCCCGTACCTTCCATGTTGGCCAAGTTGTAGAACTTAACAGATATAATGACACATTTACTTTTAAGACCCGGGTGACCTCAGCACTACAAAACGGACACCCGAATTACATGATTTTTCATATAGCTCACGACGGGACCACGCCCATAGCTCCGGAATCATGCTTCAGAGCCTTATGCAGCACTAGTGTACGTCAGGCCAGCCCACTCCGCTTACACTACCAGGAAAACACAACACCACTACATGGCCCAGATTTCCATTGTAGTTATTTCTTAGTTCCAGGTCTAGTTGTCAGACCGGCACACACACTGCCTCATGGCTGGTATACACCCACACCACACCCATCCAGCACATGCGTCACAACACACATGACCCTACCTATAAAAAATACTGGGCGCACATGCTGTACGCCATTTTAGAGTTGCTCCCATCCGCAGCGCTGTGATGGTCCGTCCTAGTGGTTCGGATGCCTCATGTAGGCCCGAACTACCGAAAAAAGCACCGAAGCACTGAGTGGGTGAAGAACCTGCGATGATGATCATGGGAGCACGAGAATGTCGCTAGCCATACCGATATCAAGACTCAGCTCCATATGTCAGATTTCTTGTGGCAGATCAGGATTACATGATGTAGAAGGTGTCCTGTCCACGAAAAGGTGAGCAGTGAGGCCTGGGAGTCGAAGGGCTGTAGCAGACTGAATACAAAAAAGCGACGCAGCGATTTAGAGGAACGCAGTCCTATATAGTGTATCCGGTCCTTTTTATGACGGTAAGCACATGATGGATGGTGTGCTATCAAGGCGATTTTCGAGTCTTTAGATAGTTAATGTCGTCAGGTTCTTGAGATGATATATTACCCTGTAACAATGTTAGATTGTCAAATTCCGTTAACAGGCGTATTCGATCATTAGACGGCAAGCTAACTGCAGTTCTTTTTAGTTATAGTATTTTGATAGACTCATAACTGTAATTACTGAATATTAGTCCATTCTGGCGAAATAAATAAGTAGTTCTTAATACTCTAAAGATGAGTTTCATACAGAGATAGACAATAGTGTCAACGGCTTAAATGAATGAATACAGCCAGTAAAACAAGTGGTTATTGACTGTAAGATACAATTAATAGTTTCTTACTGGCAGTTAAATTAATAAAGATTAAGAACAAATAGGGAATTATTTATATCTCTTTATAAGTTTCTAGATACCGCGAGGATCTTCCGATATCTAGCGAGAGCTGACGAGGCATATCTAGCACGCGGCTGCAAGGATTGACTGAGCCCCCTTTCTTGGTGAGTCTGGTAGGAGGAGCACGGCATATTAATACCTGCATGTAGATATGGATAAGAGTCATGTGAGCCTCCTTTTTTTTCGCAGAACGAATACTAGTAACACTATTAACAATCGGTGGCTCCTCTGACGCAGCACGGACTCCACTGACCCATTTATAAGGTATATCCCTATGTAATGGTGATTAAAAGATCAGGATAGGAACATAACCATGTATGATATATGATATGAATTTAAAAATACCCCTTTGTTTTTTTGACCTTATAGACACTATTAGGCACAACTAGATCCAGCCCTACCATTTCGGCGAGTTGTCGTCTTAAGTGTGTGGACCTATATCAGCGCCAGGACACTCGGGTAGAGTAACAGTGCGCTTTACAAGTATCCCACATTACATATCAAGACACCATTTTATTACTTGATCTCAGTTATCAATAACTTGAGTATGATACAGAAATTGTATTTTGAGGTAAGAGAGCCTTACCTTATATTCTTCTTCTTTAACTGCGTATTTGCACCCTACTTTTGCGCGTTATTTACAAATGAGTTTACTCGATAATGTGATACCCCACTTGTCTACCGACACAACCACCAATATAAAATATAAAATTAAGGATGCATTTTTTGTATTTGAGCAGTCTGTACAAATAGATTCCACCTAGCTGGCTGCCCCTGTACAGTCATTCTATCATCCGTAAATGATAAAGTGCCTTTCTGATTAAACTTAGACAATAACAATGATCAGACAGATACTGTGGGTACATAGAGCTTCTTTTTGCATAGAGTTTTTCTCGATATGCGAGTGCACGACAATCAGATTGTTTATACCTGTTTAAAAATTGCACGTTTGGTGTCAGTACTGTTTAAGTAATTTTGTGTTTTTTTAACAGAATCTGTCCTGAAGAAGGTGTTTAACCGAAACGCTGCGTCGACTCTTGTTTCTAAGATTATTTTTTATTTGTTTATGTATTGGATAATCCCCACAGACTATTGTTTATTTGTCCTATTTTAATTTATCTGTGCAATATATTGTATACTGTGTACTGTAATTCTTTTGTGTTTTCTTCGGATATTAATTGACAATTGTAAAAAATCCTGTTTTTTAACTATCAAATGTAATAAAATCATGTGCAATTTTATGTAAAATGTATCGTTTGTATGACTTTAAGAAGCTGTGAATGTTCATATTTACTGTCATTTTGTTTAGGCCTTACAGAAATGTTGTGTATTGATATAAGACTTTAGATACACACTTGGTGGTTGTGCAGTAAAATAGTGCAATGGGTGCTAGAATTTTATATTTTTCAACCCCAAGGGGGATTTTCGTTGTCTGGGACACTTCCATTTTCTTTTCAAATTACATGTGTATATATATTTTTTTTATAATCGCTCAAATGTCCTGAATATAAACTATACAAATTGTTATTTTAAATGTGAGAAGGAACGTGTGCGAAAGGGCGATGTTATTCAACTCCACATTAAGATAGTAACAATTACCAATCATAACATCTTTCTTTTACTATCTTTTAGATATAGAGCTTCAGGGAGCATTAAGTCCCGACACGTAGTGAAAAAAACATTGGTGCCAAAAAGTTGAGCTGCGAGTATTCTTTTCAGTTAATCTCTCACTTCCTCTCTCCTTTGATTAAAAAATTACACACAATGTTAACTTCCTTTTTATCCTACAGGTTGTGTTTCACAAATTGGCGTGTTTACCCCCCAAAAAAATCTACAAAGCTCTATGTTCGAGTATTCTGCGATGATGCATGGCCATTGTAACAACATCTGAAAAGACTGCTTCGACACGTAGTGCACCCTCTTTGAATCAAGCCAATAGCACAAGGTGAGCAAACAAGCTTGTTTCTGAAACAACGACAAGTTATCTGTGAAAGAAGAGAGTGGGTAGTGTGAGCAGGCGCGCAACACCCATTGGGCTCACAGGGCTTCAGCCCCCCCCGTCGTGTGTGTCAACACGGGAGGAGACAGCTTCGCAGACTGGCATGCATCTAATTGCAGCTGAGTACTGAACAGGTCTTTAAAAGACTATTTACTTGTAAATTAGGCTTTTGTTGTATGTTCACTCCTTTTTACCGCGCACTCTGTCCATGATTGGAAAAATTACCACCCCCCCCCCCCAAATATTTTGCAGCCCCCACCGAAATTTGGCTCTAGTTGCTCACCTGGTGTGCAGCAGCTTCACTGCGTAGAAATATACAATTATCTCCGGGCAGTGAGAATAGATAGGTTACAACAGTCTGAGGAACAGATCTACAAGCTTCATGCACCACTTTTGTGTCACTTTTAACATTGGAAAAGTGGTGCAAGGAGCTTGTAAATCTGCCTCTGACTTCTCAAGAAAAACACTCACCTCCCGACTCTGCGAGTCAATGGGGTGCCACAGTCTTGGTATGTAATATTGAGAACTTGCCGCTATGCAGTGGGAGTGCATGGGATATACTACTTTGGAAAAAAACCAGCAACAGACACCTTCTTACAGTGGAACTAGATACAATATATTTACCTGAGTGTAAAAAAAATGAAGCAATATTATACATGTGCAGTTATATGTACTAACTCTATATACTATCTTTCAGATCACTAAACTTAAGGGTGGACAATAAACCAGCACATGTTTGGGCACACAACGGAGGCAAAAGGTGAGCTACACGGATTTTCTCCACTGTTAACGGCTCCATCTATAACTTTCTCTCTCCCACATTTTAATGTCATTTTTATCTCTTTCTCACTCTCTCTCACATAATTTCTCTTTCTCTTTTAAAGTAATTGTCGCTGCTGTCCACTCTGCCATGTTCAACCTTAGCTGAGTTCAAGTGGTGAACTCGGTTGGGCACAGTGAAGCCTGCTTCGACACATAGTGCACCCTCCTTGAATCACGCCAATGGCACTAGGTGAGCAAAGAAACTTCTTTCCGAAACAACAACAAGTTATCTGTGAAAGGAGAGAGTAGGTAGTGTGCAGCAGCTTGACTGCGTAGAAATATACAATTACCTCCCAGCAGTGAGAATAGATAGGTTACAACAGTCTGAGAAACAGATCTAGAAGCTTCTTGCACCACTTTTCTCACACTTTTAACATGGGAAAAGTGGCGCAAGGAGCTTGTAAATCTGCCTCTGACTTCTCAAGAAAAACACTCACCTCCAGACTCTGCGACTCAATGGGGTGCAACAGTCTAGGTAGAAACCACCGCAATGGAGCGCACACCGCTAGCCCCTCCTCCGGATCGCCCCTCAAGACTCTGGTACTTGTAGTACAATAGTGGATCACCCAGGTGGGTGCAAGTCGGTACTTGTTGGACTGATGAATCTCTAGACCCGATACATGTCCCGGGTTTTTGGGTATCGCCCGAGACATGGCTCGGGTTTCGTGTTAACTTCCCTCATCAGTAGAGAAATGGTTAGGGGTGGAGGAGAAGGCCGCCAAACAACCGTCAATGGCCTCGATGCCCAAACCGGCACGCAGGGCAGCATCCAGGAGCCCGTCGGCTCAAAGCTCAAGGGAGCCAATCAATAGAAACCACCGCAATGGAGCGCACACCGCTAGCCCCTCCTCTTCTGGAGACGCCCTGCGAGCCAGAGAGGCATCGAGCCCTGTGACGGTTACTTGGCGGCCTTCTCATCCACCCAATACTTGTTCTCTACTGATGAGGGAAACTATCCCGAAACCCGAGCCATGTCTTGGGTCTAGAGATTTTGGGAACAACGAGTACCTACTCGCACCAACTTTGGTGAACCACTTATGAACTTGACTTTTATTCTTCGAACTACACGCACTTCAAATACCAGAGTGCTTAGGGGCGACCCGGAGGAGGGGCTAGCGGAGTGCGATCCATTGCAGAATTCTACTTATCGCTCCCTTGAGCGCCAAGCTGACGAGCTTCTGGAGACGCCCTGCGAGCCAGAGAGGCATCGAGGCCTGTGACGGTTACTTGGCGGCCTTCTCATCCACCCCATACTTGTTCTCTACTGATGAGGGAAACTATCCCGAAACCCGAGCCATGTCTTGGGTCTAGAGATTTTGGGAACAACGAGTACCTACTCGCACCAACTTTGGTGAACCATTAATGAACTTGACTTTTATTCTTCGAACTACACGCACTTCAAATACCAGAGTGCTTAGGGGCGACCCGGAGGAGGGGCTAGCGGAGTGCGATCCATTGCAGAATTCTACTTATCGCTCCCTTGAGCGCCAAGCTGACGAGCTTCTGGAGACGCCCTGCGAGCCAGAGAGGCATCGAGGCCTGTGACGGTTACTTGGCGGCCTTTTCATCCACCCCATACTTGTTCTCTACTGATGAGGGAAACTATCCCGAAACCCGAGCCATATCTTGGGTCTAGAGATTTTGGGAACAACGAGTACCTACTCGCACCAACTTTGGTGAACCTCTTATGAACTTGACTTTTATTCTTCGAACTACACGCACTTCAAATACCAGAGTGCTTAGGGGCGACCCGGAGGAGGGGCTAGCGGAGTGCGATCCATTGCAGAATTCTACTTATCGCTCCCTTGAGCGCCAAGCTGACGAGCTTCTGGAGACGCCCTGCGAGCCAGAGAGGCATCGAGGCCTGTGACGGTTACTTGGCGGCCTTCTCATCCACCCCATACTTGTTCTCTACTGATGAGGGAAACTATCCCGAAACCCGAGCCATGTCTTGGGTCTAGAGATTTTGGGAACAATGAGTACCTACTCGCACCAACTTTGGTGAACCACTTATGAACTTGACTTTTATTCTTCGAACTACACGCACTTCAAATACCAGAGTGCTTAGGGGCGACCCGGAGGAGGGGCTAGCGGAGTGCGATCCATTGCAGAATGCAACAGTCTAGGTACACAATATTGAGAACTCACCGCTATACACTGGGAGTGCATGGAATATACTACATTGGAAGAAAAACAGCGGACAGACACCTCCTTACAGTGGAACTTGTAGTAATACAAGTGGCCAAAAAAAGTGCACAAAAAAAGAAAGAAAGAAAAACATACAGTTATATGGACTATACTATTTCTAACTTTTTATACTATCTTTTAGATCACTAAACTGGAGGTTGCACTCTGAAGCAGCACATGCTTGGACACACAACGGAGACAAAAGGTGAGCTATGAGAATTTACTCCACTATTAACTACTCCATCTATACCTTTCTCTCCCACGTTTTAATGTCGTTTTTTCTCTCTTACTCTTTCTCACTCTCTCTCACATCATTTCACTTCCTCTTTTAATGTTATAGACGCTGCTGTCTAGTCTGACATGTAGAACCAAAGCTAAGTTGAAGTTGTGAATTCTGCTGGTCACAGTGTTTACACAAAGCAAGCAGAGCGGCCTAGCTATACAATGCCTCTGATTAAATAGCATTAGAAATAAAAGAACTTATTTACAATCCCGTTGCGCCACTTTTGCGTCCCTAATGCAGTAGGCACTTTCATACAGACACTGCTTCAATGCGGGCCTGTAACACAACTGTACCAGGCACACTGTACTTGTAAAATCCAAGTGTTACCTTGACTTGTAATGTTTGACCTCATTTAGTCACATCGATCTAATTTTAAGCACTAATTTTCTTTTTTGTTTTGCAGATTAACTACCGTACGTCTATTGGAATCCACATCACATTTTGTTTATTATATTGTTTTATTAAAGTTATGTTTCCAGTTCTTTATTGTATTGTTATCTTTAACTTACGTTTCCAGTTATTTATTGTTTTAATAAAAGTTAATTTTAAAAAAGTATATACGTCTTTTTTTTGGGAGGGTAGCGATCCCCAATAAAAATAATATTTATAATTTGAAGTACTATGGTAACAGGCAGAAAACCGTTTGGAGGTAGGGTTGAAGGGTACTGGCTGTACAAAAACTGTTATATTTACCCTGGATCCTCTACAAGACAGAAAGAAAAGCAAACTAAAACATAAAACTGTGTACCAGATTTACAACCCTCTTGCGCCACTTTTGCGTCAAAGACACCCCCAACAAAATTAAAAGTGTGTGGGCCTCAATGACACCCCTCAAACCAGGGAACAACCACCCCCGGAGATTTGTGTATTGTGGGAGGCAGGCTGCTTGGCCCTCTGCCTGGTACCCTCGAGAGCCCTGGAGACCACCACGCCTACCCCCGGACACTGCTGTTTGCTATGAGAAGGCAGAAGTCTTGCAGCTCCCGCCCTCCCATAGCAAACTAAGTTTGCTTTTTGAAAGACAGAGCAGTCAAATCTGTCCTCACTTTCAAAATCCAAACAAGATAGCATTTCCATGTACAAGTTAGCATCTCCCCATGTGTAAAAGCAATGCCGGCTCCCGAAGAACGCGGGAAGCCGTCCGGACCCAGGGGGCATAGTGGCTCCCCTCACGGTCCTCAACATTTTTTATAAGACCCGGAGGATATGATCCTCAGGAATATTAGAAACTTCTGATAGGGGCTCATTTTGTGCACCCAGCTCACTGCGGACCCCTGTTGTGCACGCCCTGGATGCACAACTCATAATCCCGCTATTTTTCTTTTTTTTTTTTCTTTTTTTTAGGGCCTTGGGGGTCCTTGTGGGACCCCCTGAACACGCCTAGGGGGTTAGAGTGTTTCTACCCTGCCGCCTTTGCGTCTTTTGCGCACTTCTTTTTCAGTTTTTTTCTGCCTCGATTCTACCGACACACAAGATGGCAGCCAACACTTCCTGGTTTGGAGTGTTGATAAACAGTTGACAACCAATTAGCATGCAGCTCCTGCTCATAATCGTATGTGAATAATCCTCGGACGGTACTTCGTCCATGGATATATCGATGATTTTACTTTTGATTTTCTCAGAAAGCAAACTTAGTTTGCATTTTGACAAACAGAGCAGTGATATCTTTTCTCACTTTCAAAATCCAAACAAGATTGCATTTCCATATACAAGTTAGCATCTCTCCATGTGTAAAAGCAATACTGGCTCCCAAGGAACGTGGGAAGCTGGCCAGACCGTGGGGACATAGTGACTCCCCTCACGGTCCCTAACATTTTTTATAAGACCCGGGGGATACGATCCCCAATAATATTAGAAATTTCTGATAGGAACTCATTTTTTTACGGAAAAATTAAAAGTTGCGCACCCTGCTCAGTGCGGACCCCTGTTGTGCACGCCCTGGATGCACGTCTCATAATCCCGAGATTATTTTTTTTTAAAAGATTTTTTTTTTTTTGGGCCTTGGGGGTCCTTGTGGGACCCCCAGAGCACGCCTAGGGGGTCAGAGTGTTTCTACCCTGCCACCCTTCTTGTTCAGTTTTTTTCTGCCTCGATTCTACCAACACACAAGATGGCTGCCAACACTTCCTGGTTTGGATTGTTGACACACAATTGACAGCCAATTAGCATGCAGTTTGTGCTAGTAAGCGTACGCGTATAATCCTTGGATGGTACTTCATCTATAGATATATCTATGGTTTTACTTTAGATTTTCTCAGGAACTACTGCATGGATTTACACCATTTAACAAAAAGCATCATCTGCGAACCAAACTCTACCCTTTTGCCAAATTTGGTGTAATTCTGTTCAGCAGTTCGGGCTGTAGCCCGTCTTAAAGGTCCCTACGTAAAATTGCAAGGGGAAAACACTTTTTTTCAACCCCCACTTGACGAATCAGCCCCAAACTTTCAGGAAAGGAGTGGAGCGCAGCAAACCATCGTCTGGGAGAATATCGCGAAGATTCATTGACTGGCGCCAACGTTATTTCAAATAGAATATAGTGGATATCCTATGGAAACTAGGTCCTAACTATAACTACCTACTGACGACCGCCAGTAGGTAATATATATATGAAGCCCATAGACAGCTGCATGACAGCGAATGTTACATGAAGTCTAACAATAAAGAGTATGGACAAGCCAAGGATAATCTTTACAAGTTGCTCAATAAATGGAGAAGAGAAGGTTTAATCTCAGGGGAGGAGTTTAAGTACTTGTATAATGAATTCCCCACACAGCCTGTCTTCTACCTTATCCCTAAAATTCATAAAGGTACCTCACCATTATCTGGGAGACCAATCATCTCAGCAATCAACAGCATGGGTGAGAAAGTGGGCCAGTATATAGACTTTTTCTTGCAAGAACCTGTAAAACTACTTCCACGTTATGTAAGAGACACTACTGATTTTTTAACAAAACTGGAAACAGTGGAATGGCAGGATGATATGGTGTTAATTACGCTAGATGTTGAGTCATTATACACCAGCATAGCCCATACTGACAGTTTGAACGCTGTTAAATACTTTCTGAATCGCAGGCCTGCACATTTCTATGAACACAATAAGGCTATTCTAAGTCTCATTGAGTGGTGTCTGTGTAACAACTTTTTTGCATTTGAAAAGGATGTTTGGCGTCAGATGCGAGGTGTAGCGATGGGGGCCTGCTTCTCACCCAGCTATGCGTGTTTACACGTAGGCTGGTGGGAGGAGCAGGTCCTCAATAAGCATGGGCGGCAAATCCGTTACGCCCGCGGATTTTTCGGATTTTTGGTGAATACGCAATCCGTGTATTTTACGTATTTTCCCAAAAATCCGAAAAAATCCGCGGATGTAACGGGTTCAAAAGTTGAACCCCCACCCACGCATGTAATGGCGCCAGCAAGCTGCCAGCGCCGTTGTAAAATAGTTACAAAGTTAGCTTGCACAGGAACCACTAGATAAAACGAAGCAGGTGCTGCTTTATTTTATCTAAGTGCTTCCTGTGCAAGCTAAACTTTGTAACTATTTTACAACGGCGCTGGCAGCTTGCTGGCGCCATTGTAAATACTGACCCCTGCGCCCTTCCGCGCGATTGTATAGTAACACACACATGGTCGCTGTAGACAACTCTCTGGCACTTTAGGCAGCTGTAGTGCTCCCATTTTGTTAAATCTATCATTTTTAATTAGCACTTTTTTTTAACGGGCAAAAATAACTCTGTGCTAATGCGGGGACATGTAATTTCCTCCTTCGTAGTTTAGTGTTCGTTTTGCATAAAATAAAAAATGCGTAGGTGCAATGCCACGGTGGTCAAACTTCCAATATGTCTTGTTTACTGACAGCCACCGCGCGCCCTTGTGTTATTCATGAGCTCTGACTCTCTGAAGGAAAGATGCAGATTGTAAACTGGACGCCACTATCGGATATTGAAGGTTCAGTGCAAGGGCACAGTGACGCAGAAACTACTTCCATTATTACCTCAGACTTGATTAGTATTAAGGACATGAGTAACATTCCTAGTGTCTGACGCGTTTTGCAGACGCCACTTTAAGTCCTGTGTCTGTTCCCCAGACCCCCCTCCATATAAAGCACTAACATTAGTCAGCCTCCTTTGGGGTTATAGTGAAGGCAGAGGGTGACTAATACAGGGTAGGGTGGGTGGGGGGAAGAAATCATTTTATTAGAAACTGCAGAAAAAATAGCTTGACATTTTTTATGACATAAACTCTCTCATCATTTTTTACGTGCTGAACTGTGAACATTGTTCAACCCACTTTAGAAAATCAGTCCAGCCATAGATTTCATCAACAATGTTCTTAATGCTGGTTTGGCATATGTGTATTTCACCAGAACACAATCACAATCCAACAATTCAAGGTATGATTGTGTTTTCTGGGGCCGATTTATATCTTTTGCATTTGTGTTGAGCCATCTTGGAGCAATAATGCTGATAATTTGCACTGCCATTTTTAAGATTGTGTTCGCACGGGTTTCTGCACGTTCGCGAGCGTTTTGTACAATAAAACCCTCGCGAACTTGCAGAAACCCGTGCGAACACGCAAAAAAAAAAATACGCTAGGATCCGCGGATTTTGCGTATTGTCACAATCCGCAAATCCGCAAATACGCAGATCCGCGGATTGCCAATCCGCAAAATCCGCCCATGCTTAGTCCTCAATAGGACGCACAAAACATGGGTGGATGAAAAAATAATCAAGTACCTTAGATACATTGATGATGTGTTTATCGTATGGCAGGGCGAAATGGAGGAGGCTATTGCCTTTGTCAATGACATCAATGTCAATCATTTGAACCTTAAATTCACATCTCATATGAGTAAGAAAGAGGTAGAGTTCCTAGATGACAAGGTGTATATTGATAGTGACAATAGAATTCAAACGACACTCTTCAGGAAACCTACTGCAGGGAACACCACCCTGCACGCATCCAGCCTTCATCCTAAGCACACCATCCACAGTATCCCCTACAGAGAGATCCTTCGATTGAAAAGGATCTGTAGCACTAATGAAGATTATACTAACTGTGTGAGGGATCTAGAAATCAGACTAAGGGAACGAGGTTACTCTAAAAAGATTTTTGATCAGGCTTTGAAAAAAGCAAATTTGACACCTCGAGACAGTTTATTCCTGGTCAATCCTGTTACAGAAGAATCTTCATCTAATGATGAAGCCAAGAACGAATCATGCCCTAGGTTCATTAAAGCATTCAGTGACCAGGAGAACTCAATCAGGAAAATCATTACTAAAAACTGGCCCATTATAATGTCGGATTCAGTTTTAGGAGCTTTGTTGCCCCCCAAACCAACAATAACTTTCCGTAGGGCGCGCAACATGGGAGCCATTCTGGACCAGCCATGTCCAGAACTCAAGCAAAAAGCCAATTGGATGCAGACAGTTGGTGGATTCCGTAAATGCTCTAGTTGTAGGGCCTGCAAATTTGGGGTTAATAAGACTCATTATCTTACCCTATTCAGTGAGACCGCGATCCCAATTGTAGGTCAATATTCATGTAAAACTGAATTTGCGGTATATGTCCTGACGTGCACTTGTGGCTTAAATTATATTGGAAGTACTAGCAAACAGGTGCACGTCAGGATCCTCCAGCATTTGCGGGCAATTCTACACAATGAAGCGAGTTATCCGGTTGCACGCCATTTTGAGTCAACACACAACAGGGATGTAAATTGTTTATCATACTATGTTGTGGGAGCCATACCTAAACTACGAAGAGGTGGCAACAGGGATTTAAAGTTAAGGCAGCTTGAATCTAATATGATATTAGAATTCGACAGCAAAACCCCGAATGGCCTTAATAATATAGAGGATTTGCACACTTTTCTCTAAAAATCCCAATGTACCTGTACAATGATTTTGTCTTGCTTGAGCCAAATTATCAATCACTGTTTCATGCCCCCAGGCAGTCAGGTTCCCTGTTGCCTGGAGGTTATTTCAGCTCTATGGATATGCATAATAAGTTTCTTTGTATATCATCACATCTTTATTCCGTCTAGTCAGGGTCCCTGTTAGTCGGAAAATATGAGATTCTCTTGGTTTATTCCCTACTTTGTAAATATATGTAATTTATTACCTATATTTATTGTGATATATTTCTTATATATATATATATATATATATATATATATATATATATTTTATACACTGGGTGTTTTTATAAATTTTAATAATTTATAAATATACTTGTTTGGACTTTGAAATACTTTTTATCATGATTGCTATACTGAACAAAATGCGGTGGTCAACCCAATTGTTGAAATTATGTGGATGAAGTATAATATTTACAAGCAGGTTTCACTTTGCACATTAGCACTTCTTCTTCCTCTAGGACACAATATTCGTCACAATAGGTCTTTTGCACTTTATGGACATGCACTGTTTGCACTTTTGGGAAAAAAATTGAAACAAATTGTTATATCTAATGTCGCCCAAATTTCAATTTTTTGGTCCCGTTGATGAAATGAGGATTTATATTATTACTATTTAAAGAAAGACTGTTTTTAATTTCGTCATCCTTTTTTCTTTTGCCCCCCTCTAGATACAAATGTTGGATGGATTTATCCAGTGACTACAATTCAAACTTGGATGTCTATGTGATTTTAACTTTGTATATGTATTTATACGGATATCAAGGCACTTGAAATATAAATCTGTCTTTTATCTTCATGATCACATGATGTATGGAGGGGTGGCTACACTCGGGAAAATTTGGGCACTATAAAAATAGAAAATGTACAAACAAATGTTGCATGTGAACAAGGGCTCAGGTAGCCCGAAACGCGTAATGCACTCTCTCACTGAACTGAGCAAATAAACGGAGAAATTTAATATCTGGTCCTGTGGTCTGTCTCCTGCGTTTCCAATGAGTTTCCAAGGAGTTTTTTGTGGATATATATATATATATATATATATGATGCATTTCGTGCCCGATGAGCCCTTGATCACATGGCGGTAGTCAAAAAAGCCCTGACATTTAAAGAGCAACAGTGTATACCACGTGACCACCAGGCCAATGAACATAAAAAACAGATCATCAAACAACGCTTAAAATGCTGTATGAGACACTGTCAACCTATACAATTTAGGCAATTAAAAAAGAATCAGGAAATAGTGCAAATAAATAGCATAGTGCAATTTGTAAGAATATGTGCAAATCACGCCAGGGTTGTGCAAATATCGCTACAAAAACATGAATAGTACAAATTTCATGTAAATGTGCAAAATATGCCAAGGCTGTGCAAAACCTGCAATATCACTAGTCCCAATGTCTGCCTTGCACATAGTGTACGGTTGAAACTCATAAACACATAATCCACATTCTAATGAGATCATAATTATGCTACGTGCTTAATGCATGCGACCTTGGGCATTTTGCGAGTGATTTTACTGAAAAAAAGCAGTAGTAATCTACTTATCCAGACTTATTGACTAGCAGCAAAATTATATATTGAATAGCTGCTAAAATTGCTTGCTCGTGCCTGATTACCCTGTAGTATAGTCACCTAATAGTGTCTTAAGCTACACAAGCATCTACTTTAGTGTTTGGGATATCATTGTATAACCCTCCTAGTGAGGTATCCCACCCGGGCAGCAATGAGAATGTGGAATGATTATATGATAAACCATGCCAGACAAGTTATTGGTTAGTCACTTTCCTGTCTCTATGGCCTGTGAAGAGTAATACGCAATGACTGATCTCAAAATAGAATAGCAACTACAAATTTCTGCCACGTGTGATGTCCCTTGTTATAATGTATCCACACAATGGGTTGGATATTGACATGCATTTAAAAACAATACAAAACAGCCCATGTGGGCAACATATGGTGCCAATCACAGTAGTATGTCCAATCTGCCCTTTGAAGTGGTCACTAAAAATGTATATGATAATACCTGAAAAACAAAGAAAAGGAAAGCTTGTACTGCAAGTGGGTCATAAAGACCATCCCACATGTGACAAGTGTAAAATATGAAAATATCTAAAAAAAACAATCTCACGTACAGCTGACTCTGTAGGTACGGAGATCAGATCTTTAATGAAAAAAGCTGCTATAAAAAGAAAAATATGCATACGTAAACTATGGACCATGAGCTGTTGGAAGAAGAAATTCATATCAACAGGTGTACGTATCCTCACTTGAGTTTAATCCATTTGGTGTTTTAGAATCAAACTCAAGGATGTATCTTGTTTCAAGTTTTCTAAGGCCTCATCATTGTTGCTGATGGCACGCATGTGCTGGGGTATACGTTTGTGAACCTGCAATTTGGTACTACCAACGTGTTGCAGGCCACACGTACACTCCAGGACATACACTGCTAACTCGGATTTGCATGTCAGCTTCTTAGTTATGGGCACTGGAACGTCACTGAAAGGAGTGATGAATTATGTTATTTTTCTGCCCAGCTTGCAGGCTTTGCAGTAAGCACATTTGATGAAACCTTTAGTGGTTTGCAGCCATGAACTGTTGGTGAAAACATCTGGACTGCTCTTCACGAGCATGTCGCTCATAGAGCGTGCCCTGTGAAAAGTAATGGCAGGGTATTTAGTTACTGTGCCACCTATAACTGGATCACCCTGCACAATCGGCCAAATTTGTGTGTATGATACTACGCAATTGTTTGTGTTGCCGACTGTATGTTGTTTTTAACTTGGGTTGATCAGATGTTAAACTAGGTGTACCAGGCAGTATGGCAAGATTCTGGCCTAGTGCTGACTTGCAAGGTCTCAAGTTGGGTTTGTTGATAGCTCTGTCTAACATATTTGCCAAGTAGCCCCTGGCTAAAAATCTTCCCTTGCTTTTCAGTTGGGCCTGTGTACATTCATAGACTGTACTGCAGATGCGTCTGATGCGCAGCATCTCCCCATAAGGGATGCTGCGGATCAAATGATCCAGATGGTGGCTGGTGGCGTGTAGAACTGTTTCCTGCTGTACTCTTACCGTATAATCTGGTCTCTATTTTGTTATCCTCGATGTAAACTTCTACATCTAAGAAATTCACAGAAACCCTTCTCATGTGACCTGTGAATTTGAGATTAAGATTATTCACATTAATCTCTTCAATAAAACAACTAGCTGCCAATTCAGAACCCCTCCAGATGATAAACAAATCATCTATGTAGCGGTACCATGCTGCAATATGGTTACTCATGGTGTGGTCAAACTTGGTTCTGAGGACCTGCTCAGGACCAGTAGGTAGTTATAGTTAGGACCTGTTATCCATAGGAAATCCCCAACATTCTATTCCCAATAACTTTGGCGCCGATTGATGAATCTTTGCGAAATTTTCCAAACTTTTGGCCAGCTCTGGTCCGCTCTTATCCTGAAAGTTTCACAGTGATTCGTCAAGTGGGGGCTGAGAAGAAAAGGGGGTCCCAAAACGTGTTTTCTCAATGCAATTTCCCATAGGACCTTTAGCCACAGCTACAGCCCAAACTGCTGAATGGAATCACACGAAATTTGGCAAACAGGTAGTCCTCAGTTCAGACTTGTGCCTTTTGCTTAAATGGTGTCAATCTGTTCAGTAGTTTCTGAGAACATTACAGTTAAAATCATTTATATATCTATGGGCGCGGTGGATCCGCGGACTCTGCGCACATCATCATCGCACCATCAGCGCACCCTTCTGATCACGCGCTGAATGCTAATTGGCTGTCAAGTGGTTGTCAACATTCGAAACCAGGTGTAGTATGTTTATCTAGGGACCTGTATCAATACTCCTATTTCTGACCCTTGTCCGGTTATAATTCACTAATATCCATACAACGGCAGAGAAACCCTTTTTCAGATAAAGTCATAGCGCATGCTGTGAAATTGAGCAAGCACTATTCCTCCAGCCCCCTAGAAAGCACACCGAGTTCTCTAAACAAACCAAGCCTCCAGCAAACCTGGGAAATCCCCGCTCCTATTGTTTTGATTTCGTCCGCGAACTCCTGTAAAAAATGTAAGAACGACCAGTTCTTAATGACATCCTTATTGACGTCTTATGTCCATCCTTACGTCAAACCCGGCACCTTTCAGGTATAAATATACCGACGCTGCCCTAAGCAAAGACACGGTGGTGATGAGCTTGGAGCAGTGACTACTTGCCGGAGAGCCCAGCTGATGCAGAGAGCCCACGGACGCTGCTCCTCCCTTTTTGACGCGCTAAGGTAGACGCTGCCTTTCCTCTTGCCGAGGAATCCAGCCTCCAGCGTTTCCAGCTTGTCCTCGCGGGTAACTGGGATACCGAGTCCTGAGAAAGAGATACCAGCCCTCCAGCCTTCTAAATCCCAGGTACTGAACTGACTAACCCCTTACAGAGAATTCTTGAGTCAGATTCTTGACAAAACAAACTTAACTTAAACTGCTACTTCCTTACTCCCTCCCATGTATTAGTCTTAGGTCAGGTACACCAGGATAGGCATAGTTAGAAGCACCAGTTGAGTACGATTAGTCAATGTATATATGTATGTATATCTTTTATCCATTTTAAAGTATCATATGGCTAAGAAACCATATCAATGCTTTTACAGTATTATTTTATAATCCTGCTTTACTGTATGCACTTTACTTAACTATAAGTATTGCAATTGTAGCGATTCATTTCTCTTGTATGAGAAAAGAGATAAATAACACCTTTTATTGAACACGCCCGTCTCTTCTTTTCTCTACACTCTGGTGAAACTAAGTATGCACGTATTGACTGAGTAAAATAGCTGTCTTTTGTTTTCACACTACTCTAGAGATATACTCTTGATCAGGGAGAGCAAAGTTGTCATGTTCTATGGTTGTCAGAAACTAAATCCCTTCTTGTCTATCCAGGGAGGTTAAACTCCTCCTCGCCTATTCGAGAAAGTTTCTAGTGAACTCTGAACTAGCTGGCACACAAAACTTAAGTCTAATATCGTCAGTAGAAGACATAGTTAACCTCTGTCCTACGTCTATACTATTGAAGATATTATTCCAATGCGCAGAGCCTATTGGGATAATAGGAACTACACTACATGGCGCCCAACGTTTTGGTAAGGCGATAAATCAAACGCAAGGCATTAGAGTAACTCAGTCGTGCTTTTTCACACAGACCCTTTCTCCCATAAATACTCCAAAGACGTCTGGAGTGGGTCAAAGGTTAAAATCCGCCTAACTTAGTAGGAGGAGACACCTATGTATGGTTTTTGGTTTATTCAACGTTGAAGGATACAGTGTTCCAAAATATTGTGCACCTAATCTTTGTTTCCTTGGAAACCTGAACTGCAAACAAAACTTTACTGTCAGTAAAAATGTCAGAAAGTGATGACGAAAGGGAGGCAGCTAGACTAGCAGCTCAACTCCTAACAGAAGACACAAGTCTCCTGCAAACTGAACCGGGTGCAATACTCATCCCGGTCAACATAAGAAAAACTATAACTTTAAAACGTATAGAAAATGGACTGACATCAAGAGGTGGTACAGTCATATTCGTAATTGAGGCACATGAATATCGGCAGACAGAGGTATTCTATTCATGGATAAACTTTCCAGCAGCAAACGATGTAACAAAGGAATTCCACTATTACAAAATAGAGGAACCTCCGAATGAGTACACTCCTTTCGAGGAGGTGGAAATACCACTAAAATACCAAGAGCACCTGCTCTGGTTTAAAGGCGCCCTAAAACATAATGATCACATCACCAGGCTCGGTCCACTAGGTAGACCAGGAGCAACATGGCCGGTTCTAGCCAGCTACACACCACATCCAGACATCGAAAAAATGTCGCTACCAGAACTTTTAGCACAGCTAAAACAACTGATTAAAATACATAGACAATTAGTTCAATATGTAATGAGGACTTCAACAGTCCAACCAGCTATTAACATTCCACAGCTGACCCATCATAAGGGGAACACAAATAAAATCACACCACAGAACATACAGTCCTGTCTTGGTAAAGTACCCACTAAACGGGAACAAATTCCATTCTGGTTAGCACAAAAAAGCACTCAAATAGAGGTGGTATTTCCGGATAATACCCCTGTTGAGAAACACAGAATTGTGACTATCTGTCTTCCAATGGGGATCGCACCACATGTGGCGGACTGTGACACTTGGGGCACAGTCTTTGCTTCCATTTACACAAAAACACATAGTGTTCCGTCCAAGGCGGTGATACCAGATGTGCTAAAACAGATTCAAAATGAATACGGTCCAGAGCCTGCTTTAACTCTGGGTATGAAATTACTGAAAGACTTCAAACAGGTCTCAGCTTTATTGTTATCCAACATAAAAGGGGAAGCAGCATCTGTAGCGATCTGCCAGAAGTTGAAGGAAACAGATATAGCAGAACAGTCATTTGAACTTGCCAGAATCATAGAAAAATCCTATGAAGAACTAGGAAGAGATAGTTTGGGTTGGAAACCAGTGAAACCCCAGCTAACTGAAAATCCTGAAAAGGTATTTATTAAAAATAATCTGAACACTCCAAAAAAAGAGCTGGGATGGAAACAAACAATCCACTCCCAAAGAAAAAAGATTCCAGTCCAGAGGAAGGTCTCCTCGACGGAGAGAAAAATCTCCGGACCAAGGACACAAGTCTCCCCAGAGGGAGCCCTCTGAGAAAAGATACAGCCTTAGAAATAGGGATAATTTGAAGAAACCTGATAGATATCAAGATATTGATACACGTCCCTCTCGATCTTTTCAGACTTCCTCGCAGAAATCGGAAAGAAGAACACAGGGAAGAGCACGTCAAGTCCAAAGACAAGGAACCTGCTCATCAAAGTAAAAAGTTACAAATTCCAAAGAAGAAGGTAGCCAGTATTAAAGTAATCAAACATGCCGAGGATACTGAGGACACAGCTGAAAAACGGAGAATGGGCTCAGACAATGCTAGACAGCGCAGCAGAAGTGAGCATAGCTCGCAAGATCCTGATGAATCATCTGGAGACAGTGGACACGAATGAATACATTCAGGTGGAAACTGCAGATACCAGAGTTAGCAAACCTCATAAAATATATGAAATAACATTGCGTATAGAGGGAGATAAGACTAGGAAAATAAGGGGTCTATTTTGGGATAATCTCTCCAAAGGCTATGACATCCTTTTAGCTGAAAAAGACTGGCCACCGGAGTTTGTCAGGGAGTGCCCTCATGGCGAAGAAATGATTATGCCTGCCTTCTCAAATGATATTCCAATACATAAAAAAATATACACTTGCAAGAAAGTGGGCAGTAGCCCAAGCTCCTGCATTATATAAAAACCATGTGGGATGGGATGAGGACTCTCCTCCTCACAAAATCCAGTTAAAATCTCAACCAACTGCACAGAGGCAGTACCCAATTAAGCAAGAAGCTAAAAAACAGGTCAGGGAGATCTTAGATCAACTTGAATACCAGGGGGTGATTGAAACTTGCAGCTCACAAATGAACAATCCTTTATTTCCTGTCTCCAAACCAGATGATTCATATCGTCTAGTTTTGGACTACAGACACCTAAACTCATGTTGCAAAACTTTTGCAGTACAAAACTCACACAGTGCAGCACTAATGAATAGCATAGTGCTCAAAAAATACAAAACAACATTAGACATCTCTAATGGATTCTTTTGTCAAAATATAGCACCTGAAAGCAGATATTTGACCGCTTTCTCAATAAATGGCTCGCAGCACAATTTCTGTCGTTTGCCACAGGGGTTCAAGAACAGCCCAGGATTATTCTCAGCGAGAGTAACAGAGTTACTACAAATATATGATGATGAGGCATTATCTTATGTCGATGACATCTATCTAACAGATGATGACTTGGATACTCACTTGAAAAGAGTGAACACCATAATACTTGGGTTCGCAGCAGAGGGTTACAAATTCAACTTCAAAAAGTCAAGAATTGCCCATCTAACTGACCTGTTTTTAGGATATGAATTATCAAGTGAAGGCAAAAGCCTGGCTGACAATTTCCTAGAGAAATGTGCTGTAATCCAAGCACCAAGAACGCTGAAAAACGTACAATCAATTCTAGGTTTCCTGAATTTCGGAAGAACTTACATTCTAAATTATGCAGAGAGGGTTAAACCTCTCTATGACCTAATAAAACCAGATTTTAAAAGAATCAATTGGACTCAAAAACACACAGAAATTTTGAGATCTTTACAAACAGACATGTTAGTTAAAAAAAAACTGCAAACGCACGATAACACACGCAACCTTGTAATCCGAGTCATCCCAGGAAGATGCGGATTCACATACCTAACCTCTAATGAGGGAGAAACGGTACCAATAGCATACAAATCTCATTTGTACACAGAAGCTGAAAAAACGTTCAGCATTAAGGAAAACATTGTTCATGCGGTTCAAACAGCTGTAGCAAGAGAAAAAGACCAAGCTGACGGCAGACGTATTACAGTCAGAACAGCAGAATCAGCTTTTGAGGCATTAACAAACCCATGTAATTTACCTACTATGGCATTAAATCCAAAATGGATACAATGGGAAAATTCTCTTGCTACAGACAAAGTGAAATACTATGATTGATCCGGAAATGAAAAAATTAAAAAATCTAGAATATGAAAGAGAATATCCTCTGCCAATCGACATTCTGCCCATACGACAGTACGCCTGTGTAATATATACAGACGGACATGCTCAACCCTCAGTTTGGGGAAAGCAAGCCTATAACGCCACATGCGAGATTGTAAAAGACGTGTGGCGCGGAGGTAAATTGAGACCTCTGTTTACGAAAACACACTCAGTGGAAAATAATTCAGAACAACAAACTGAAATAATAGCGTTAAAAATGGCGCTAGATAATGCCGATCGTGAATTCCCGACACTAATAGTGTGCGATTCGTATTACTGCGTCAAATCATACAATAACGATTTACAGAAATGGATTCAAAATGGTTACAAAGATGACACAGGTGCCACAATCAAGCAAAAATCGCTTTGGGAACAAGTAGTTATTTTACAGAAAGAACTACCAAAGACTCACGTGATACACTCACTGAGTCATCAGCGTGATGGCGTTCACGCTGCAGGGAATTCATTGGCTGAGAAAGCCACAGCGGAAGCAACTAAATCGGCTTCCGTAGCTACAAAAAAGCGTTCCGAAAAATACATCGACGGGGAAACAATGCTGGCGGTGAAAACGTCATCAAAAGGCGACTGCTCAGCGCTACCCATCAACTATCTACTCAATTATACATACATAATCGATGCAAACTCCGTTCCTTTTGCTCTAATCCCTGGAGTGGGGGATAGAGTAATTCCAAACACGAACAGGAGAGTCTTGTTAATAGCAGACGCACATATGGGTGAGGGTCTTAGACACCTTAAGCTTAAGGATACTCTGGAAGAATTACAATCAATATACTGGTGGCCAGGAACGAGCCTGGAACATCACATATTTGCAAAAAACTGCCCAGACTGCAACAGAGATCGCAGTGGCGACCGAGACGGTATATTACCATGGCGTTTCGCTCAAGATGGGATTAAACAATAAATATTTTTTTTTTAAAACAGTATAAATAATGCGTCATATTAACATGTAGAGACTATTTTCACTTATAATGTAGACCCCAGCTCTCGGCTGACGTCTGAACTGTTATGAAAAGATTTGCGAGTCTATAATGGCATATACGCTAGGAGCATGCTACATTCTGACCAATGTCTTGCCTTTAGCTCTCGAGCTTATGGGGGGGGCATGGCCAGCATAGGCATTGCGGGACTCTTCTCACTTCCTTCCTGAGGGAAACGGGATGGTGTAAAGAAAAAACCAAGGCATAGAGCAATCTATAATGGTAAAGGTATTAGGTTCGGGAGCTGGGTGGGTCAAACATTTAATAAGTGTCCAACGTAGTCTTAATAATCTGCCAAGAAATTCTCTGAGAAGTCTCAGTCCGTACGAACTATTGTTTGGGACTAGAATGTTGATCCAGGACCTCGATAGTCAAAGTTCAGTGGTGAAAGAAAAATGCTTTGATATCAAAGATCGTTTGGCTATTTTACAGGACTTAAACGAAAAAAGAAAAGACCTGAGCAACATAAAGTTGAAACAACAGCCACCAACCACTGAAGAGAAACCACCTGTCCCAGCAAGGCCTGTCTGGATTCCAAAAATCGGGGATCTGGTCAGAGAGAAGATCGCGGTAAAGAAGGAATTTGGGCCTTCTTACAGAAAAGCAGTACCTGTCTTGGCTATCAACGGGACAAGATCAGTAGTATTACCGCCCCTTGCTGGTAAAAAGGAGAACCGAGTTGTATCCATCGACCTGGTTAAACCACAATCATGTGGCCGATAATAAGTGGTAGGCCAAGTGGACTCCCAAGAAGTAGTAGAACACCAAAGTTTGCTACAAACACAGAGGTTCAAACTGAGAGACTAATCACATTTGATAAACCTACAGTGAATCAACGAGGACTATGCAACAAGGCCATGGAACTTAAACCTCTTGAAACCCAAATCCAAACTTTTCATCAAGAGACACCAATCGACAATGATGTAACCACTGACCATGCTAATGAAACAAAGCAAATTCCTAAAGCAAAAAGGAATCCAGAAGCAATTGAAACAATTGACAGAACAGCATCAGGCTACTTCATCAACTTCGATGATTTTTCTGAGGATCCAAGTGAACCTGAGGAACAGCCAACAACATCAAAAACATTTAAAGACATAGCAAAGGAACTCTTTCATCAACTACAAGAAACCTATCTGATTTCTCCATGGATTGAATTTTGGGTGGCACAAGGTATATTTGTCCTCATACTTTTGCTCATCATGGTACTATGCTTGGGACATTTTATTGAGGGAAAATATGTTACAATGGACACAGCAAGTCAGAAAATCAACTTGGTCCTGAAACCACACAAGTCTTCACACATCGAGAAAAGAGAACTTTCTTCAGTAAACTTCACAGCCAATCCTATACCCGGTGGGGTAGCATGGGACAAAACTGATTACGAAATCTATGGCCCGGTCGAGCTCCTGAGGTATCCTCATCAATTCAAGATTTCATTAAGTGACTTTGTGAAACCAAGCACATTTGCTGATGATTGGGACTTTGAAAGTATTAATGATATGATGTCAGATCTAGTGATGTCAGCTAAATTTACAGAACATGATTATTTGCAAGGTTTATCTAATTATGACCAGATGTATTGTTACAACCACTATGGTAACCATTATCTGCATAAATCTGCTCAACCTAGAAATGTTTTTAATTTTAATCAATGGGAACATTGTGCAACTCCACCAAAAGGCAGTTCGAAAACATTTTATGATACATTTTCATACTTCTCAGGGTTTAACACAAGTAATGCAGAAACATTTTGTTTTAGAATGTTAAATAAAACAGGATTGAAAACCATGCTTACTAACACAAAATTAATCTATTCAGAGACATTTTTTGAAAAAATGAAAACATTCGGTTTTGATTTCTGGAACAATAATATTGAAACGAAAACAATCTGTGGTACAAAAGATTGGCAAGTGCAAGGTATAGAATCATTATTTAGAGCCTGCATGATCCCAGAACAAATTATATTTTTGAATGATACAATTCAACAGACTACCTGTCTTGGCCTAGCCAAAATTAAAGACTTGAACAAACCGTCTATTCCAAAACCAACACCTGACAGTAATAGCACTGAAGATGTTGAAATAGACGTATCCGTTATTTTAAACCAAAACAGAACACATCCTGATTTGAAAACATGGTTGATCTGGCCCACAGACACAAATAACTGTCAAGATAGATTCCTGAACAAAATACAGGGGTTCACATTGACCAGGCCAGACCCTAGATACTCCCAGAGACAACATCCAGGGATTGTAACTACTTACAGTGTAGGGAAAGTCTGCCTCGAATGGCTACATACATCCACACTGGTAGAAATTAAGCAACACTTGACTTTACTTAAAGAGGGTGCTGACTTGCGTGATTTCATTATGGGACCACGCAAACAGCGTCAAAAACGTTTCATAGCGGCCTCTATATATGCAGCTTAGAAAGAAACTCATATTGAGACAGCAGAGAAAATACGGGAAATTGACCGTGTTAATTTGGAAAAATCACTTTCTGTTGTAGACAATGGGTTAATGACTCTGTCTTCCAGAATATATTCACTGGACAGTATTGTATCATCTGCAATCGATATAATAGAGCAAGACTTACTGATGTTGCAACACGGTTAGTCCCAATTGCGTTCTATTGTACAGCTTGGCTGGACGTTACAAAATCTGCGTTCAGGCTACGTGCCTTGGCGTTTAATCAACACAACATCATTATTCAGTATCTTTAAACTTACTGATACACAAATCAGCTTGGCACAAAAGGGTGCAGAGTATACAATTCTGAGCATTGAAAAACTTGAGAGATTACCATTGACAATGTCAGAATGACCTGTCATTGAATGGATAATACATGGGATAATAACTATTCCGATAACGACTTTCCAATTTCGATACTGCCAAAAATATATACAGGCAGGCCAGTATGAAAGTTTGGGTAAAGGATACATTAAGTCAACATGGAACTTACCTTATACACACACATGTTACAGTAATAAAGGACAGAGTGTATTTCTTTGTGGTAATAATTGTGCAAAATCGCTAAGTGGTATACTTCTGTGTCAGGGTATAAGTTTACATGGAGCCTGTGAGGGGACTTCAAATAACCTTTCATGTCACCAGCTCGGCACACTTGCAATGCAAATAGAACCATTCTTTAGACGACTTTCTAACGGGAGTTACATTCTAATTGTGGATCACAGATGTTGTGGCTTGCTGCCAGGAAAACCTTATCTAGTAAGTGTGAGCTCCATGGTCACTTGCTGTGAAAGAGTATTGTTTCCGAATGACACTCCAGACAGGGAGGGAAAAATTTGGCCCAATTTGAATATCTCTTCTTTTCGAATTGATACTTTAAGCAGAATGAAGACTGTGCTCCTACAGACGCCAGTTCACTTGACGTCATCAAAAGAAACATATGATCTCCAAGTTGCAAGGACAACGGGAGAGATACATGCAATGTTATCAACAAATTGCCCCCTACACTTCGCAGAAATGCTAAACGAAATCTTAAATATTTCTGATACAAATGGTATCGCAGGTGTACTTAAGACCAGTTTTTCGGGACTGTTAACACCATTCAAAGCAGTCCTGGGTATTTTTACTAATTTCGTCCATTCTGTCTTTGGCGGACTTCCACTCCTGTTGGGACTAGTAGCAGGCATCCTATTTTTGCTACTCTTGCTTTGTTATGGCAAGCCATGTCACAGACAAGACTCCAGCAACAATGGAAGAAACGATCCTAGCTATACGCTATCGGGACCGCATAACTAAAGTCCTTGGATTAGCCCGGCTAAGAGATCTGAATATGACCTGGTTTCTTTCGTTCAGACCCATATGGCAGGATTGTGTCTTATCTGTATTGAGATGCATGCTATGCGGCGAAGAATGCGTGTTGGACACCTGTCTTACACTACAATCAGATGTACCATTGGATGCAGATACTTTGTTGGGTCCAGTAAAGGCTCATGCATTGTGCTGTCCCCAGCGGCTACCTATCCTAATGACGGCATTCGTGGCGACTTCACCACAACGATTGAAGGGTAGTGAAGTACAGGATGAGAGCAGCATCAACCAGGTACGACCGTCTGTAAGCAATGCTGATCGAAACATCACTGAAAGCGAACATGCGCATGACGGCATGGTAGCGACATTTTCCAACTTAGTCGAACTTTCACCTGAGGCGGTAGACTGTCTTTTTGAGAGTCTGTCTGAAATTAGGTTTTCACCGGAACAGAGAGAGTGACTTTAAGCAAACGTGCACACAGCGTTCCCTGAACTCTGAATTTGGCCTTCAGCTTTAAAAAACAAAGCTACTGAGAACTTTTTTTCCTTCTTCCCCTGAAAACGAAAACTTTTTCTAAATCCAAAATATTTACCTTTTTGGCACTTATCTTCTGCTTAAAGTAAAACTATTCTTAGGGAACAGAGCTTCTATTTTTAGGAACTCTAGAGACATTACATTACCTCAACCTCTAGCTTATTTACAAGTGATTGTATTTATATGTGATGAAGTGGTCTCGCACTTTTTCTTCTGTATTAAGAGCCATTTCATGTGTTATTTTCGCAAATCATTCATGCTGATATAAATGTGCATCTTTTCTTGAATGATTACACTGCTAGAATGCATACAGTACCTGTACTCATTTTCGTGTATTTCGCAAATGCCATTTTTTCAAATGCAAAAAATTTATTTTGGGGTGGTTCGGTATACACATGCACTATTAGTTATGTTTACTATTGCTTAGGTTAGTAAATATGGACATAAATGCGTGGAGTGGGTGTAGTATGTTTATCTAGGGACCTGTATCAATACTCCTATTTCTGACCCTTGTCCGGTTATAATTCACTAATATCCATACAACGGCACAGAAACCCGTTTTCAGATTAAGTCATAGCGCATGCTGTCACATTGAGCAAGCACTATTCCTCCAGCCCCCTAGAAAGCACACCGAGTTCTCTAAACAAACCAAGCCTCCAGCAAACCTGGGAAATCCCTGCTGCTATTGTTTTGATTTCGTCCGAGAACTCCTGTAAAGAATGTACGAACGACCAGTACTTAATGACATCCTTATTGACGTCTTATGTCCATCCTTACGTCAAACTCCGGCACCTTTCAGGTATAAATATACCGACGCTGCCCTAAGCAAAGACACGGTGGTGATGAGCTTGGAGCAGTGACTACTTGCCGGAGAGCCCAGCTGATGCAGAGAGCCCACGGACGCTGCCCCTCCCTTTTTGACGCGCTGAGGAAGACGCTGCCTTTCCTCTTGCCGAGGAATCCAGCCTCCAGCGTTTCCAGCTTGCCCTCGCGGGTAACTGGGATACCGAGTCCTGAGAAAGAGATACCAGCCCTCCAGCCTTCTAAATCCCAGGTACTGAACTGACTAACCCCTTACGAGAATTCTTGAGTCAGATTCTTGGCAAAACAAACTTATCTTAAACTGGTACTTCCTTACTCCCTCCCATGTATTAGGCTTAGGTCAGGTACACCGGGGTAGGCGTAGTTAGAAGCACCAGTTGAGTACGATTAGTCAATGTATATATGTATGTATATCTTTTATCCATTTTAAAGTATCATATGGCTAAGAAACCATATCAATGCTTTTACAGTATTATTTTATAATCCTGCTTTTACTGTATGCACTTTACTTAACTATAAGTATTGCAATTGTAGCGATTCATTTCTCTTGTATGAGAAAAGAGACTGATCAATAAATAACACCTTTTATTGAACACGCCCGTCTCTTCTTTTCTCTACACTCTGGTGAAACTAAGTATGCACGTATTGACTGAGTAAAATAGCTGTCTTTTGTTTTCACACAACTCTAGAGATATACTCTTGATCAGGGAGAGCAAAGTTGTCATGTTCTATGGTTGTCAGAAACTAAATCCCTTCTTGTCTATCCAGGGAGGTTAAACTCCTCCTCGCCTATTCGAGAAAGTTTCTAGTGAACTCTGAGCTAGCTGGCACACAAAACTTAAGTATAATATCGTCAGTAGAAGACCTAGTTAACCTCTGTCCTACGTCTATACTATTGAAGATATTATTCCAATGCGCAGAGCCTATTGGGATAATAGGAACTACACTACACAGGAACTGTTGGCAGCCATTTTGTGCCTCAGTAGAAGCGAGACTGAGGAAGTGAGTGGAATATGTGTGCAAAATGTAGAAAGGGGCAGGGAATAAATACTTTTACCCTCTAGACCTGCTTCGAGGGTCCCAGAATTTTCTTCTTTTTTTTAAGACCCGGCAGGTGCGAGTAGGGTGTGTGGACTCTGCTGTTAAATAAAACGGATCTTCTTTTATAATTAGCCCCGGGGGGCCAAATCCCGGGGGCAAAGCTAGTAAACTTAAAGGGCCGCAGAGGGGGCCCCCGGGACCGCCACCCCCGGGTCTACAAAATAAATTGTTGGGAGGGGTTCAAAAGCCCCTCCCAGTATAATTTGTGGGGGGTCAACGGCCCCCAAGCCCAGAGGACCACCAACCACGGGGCTTTCTGTATTGTGGGAGGGGGGCTGCTTGGCGCCCCTCCTGGCTTCCTCAAGGGCCTTGGAGACTCCCACCCTGTGCGCGACTCGAAGCAAAAAAATATATTCTTTTGAAATATACTTCAAATTTATGTGTTTAGTTCTTAGGTGGCTCTAAAAAGAGCCCTTGTGTTTATTTAGAGATTTTAGTACCTACAAGTAAGTACCTATGCAGAGTCTAAAGTTCAAGAGGAAGACTCTGTTTCCCTCATCTGTAAAATGTACACCATCTCTCCTATAGATGCCATCCATATTGAAACACAGATTGTTGTGGTAAATGGACCCCATTGTATTGTCTCGGAGAAAAGCAGAACCAGATTTATTCACATGTTTCCTAGCTTTCTCAATCTATGGACCAAATTGATTGGACCAGTTCCATTTCTGCCTTTGGCATATGTTAGAATAGACAAAGGCAATTTTGGGGAAAAGTGACATCAATTCTCCAAAGGTGTCCTTCATAAGCATTTCCAGGCCTACCCCATTCAAAGTGCCTAGGTCATTGCCACCACAGTGCATAATTATGAGGTCAGGGTGCTGGAGATGCAAAAAGGATTTAACCTATGGCATCAATTGGTGCCACTTTAACCCTCTCTGTCCAATCCATTTAATGTCTACATTTGGTAAACCTAGGTCTTTGTGAATTCCTTTGTTTTATGCAAACCTTTGGCTCCAGGAAATATAGCTGTGTCCCACAATCCACGCTCTAAGCATCTTAAAGGGAGGTCTGGATGCACTCAGATGGTCTCTGTAAATGAAATGGCAGTTTGAAAACTAACATTTTTCTATGATGGGGGATAAGATGCAGTTTTGAGAACTAGGGGGCAGTTTCTGTTTTTTAAAAGCATGATTCTTATTGGTTAACAAAATCTTATTGAAAGGAACATTACATAGGATAAGTTGATATGTTGAAAAGTCAAGCACACTTACTTTTTTGATTAGCAACATTGTGTGATGAACTTTTGACCTGTGTGCTCAGTTAAGTGTTCCATGAACTGTTTCTATGTTTCTATGGTAACAGGCAGAAGGCAGATTTGGGGTAGTGTTCAAATGTATGTAATTGAAAAGGGCTCACATGTGTAATCAATAGCAATGTGTGTTTGCTTTTGAATTAATGTGGGAAGCAATGTGATTTGATGTTCAGGTGTGTATGTGTTCAAAATGGGAGGGAAAATTTGCCATTCTTTGGTTCTGGTGAGAGGTGTACAGAACAGAGATTCTGTATAAGAAAATCTGGGGTGTGACTGACATACTTATTATTGTAAATTTAAAGCTCCCTTGAGCAGCGGGCTGACGAGCCTGGGATCCCGCACCTACGCGCCTGAGTGGTACTATACCTGGCAGATATTGGCAGCCATCGGCAACCCCAGTACACGGCCTATCCCTGCTGATGAGGGGTAATACCCCGAAACACGTGTCCAGGGATGGCGAAGACAGCGAAGATAGCAGAAGATCGAAAGATGATGCATCGGGAACACTTTACTACATTGACCAGAGTCCTTAGGGGCGACACCGCCGGTGTGTGAGTAGTGTGCGACCCCACCCCCATTTGTAACTTTAAAGCTCCCTTGAGCAGCGGGCTGACGAGCCTGGGATCCCGCACCTACGCGCCTGAGTGGTAATATACCTGGCAGATATTGGCAGCCATCGGCAACCCCAGTACACGGCCTATCCCTGCTGATGAGGGGTAATACCCCGAAACACGTGTCCAGGGATGGCGAAGACAGCGAAGATAGCAGAAGATCGAAAGATGATGCATCGCGAACACTTTACTACATTGACCAGAGTCCTTAGGGGCGACACCGCCGGTGTGTGAGTAGTGTGCGACCCCACCCCCATTTGTAACTTTAAAGCTCCCTTGAGCAGCGGGCTGACGAGCCTGGGATCCCGCACCTACGCGCCTGAGTGGTACTATACCTGGCAGATATTGGCAGCCATCGGCAACCCCAGTACACGGCCTATCCCTGCTGATGAGGGGGTAATACCCCGAAACACGTGTCCAGGAATGGCGAAGACAGCGAAGATAGCAGAAGATCGAAAGATGATGCATCGCGAACACTTTACTACATTGACCAGAGTCCTTAGGGGCGACACCGCCAGTGTGTGAGTAGTGTGCGACCCCACCCCCATTTGTAACTTTAAAGCTCCCTTAAGCAGCAGGCTGACGAGCCTGGGATCCCGCACCTACGCGCCTGAGTGGTACTATACCTGGCAGATATTGGCAGCCATCGGCAACCCCAGTACACGGCCTATCCCTGCTGATGAGGGTAATACCCCGAAACACGTGTCCAGGGATGGCGAAGACAGCGAAGATAGCAGAAGATCGAAAGATGATGCATCGCGAACACTTTACTACATTGACCAGAGTCCTTAGGGGCGACACCGCCGGTGTGTGAGTAGTGTGCGACCCCACCCCCATTTGTAACTTTAAAGCTCCCTTGAGCAGCGGGCTGACGAGCCTGGGATCCCGCACCTACGCGCCTGAGTGGTACTATACCTGGCAGATATTGGCAGCCATCGGCAACCCCAGTACACGGCCTATCCCTGCTGATGAGGGGTAATACCCCGAAACACGTGTCCAGGGCTGGCGAAGACAGCGAAGATAGCAGAAGATCGAAAGATGATGCATCGCTAACACTTTACTACATTTACCAGAGTCCTTAGGGGCGACACCGCCGGTGTGTGAGTAGTGTGCGACCCCACCCCCATTTGTAACTTTAAAGCTCCCTTGAGCAGCGGGCTGACGAGCCTGGGATCCCGCACCTACGCGCCTGAGTGGTACTATACCTGGCAGATATTGGCAGCCATCGGCAACCCCAGTACACGGCCTATCCCTGCTGATGAGGGGGTGATACCCCGAAACACGTGTCCAGGAATGGCGAAGACAGCGAAGATAGCAGAAGATCGAAAGATGATGCATCGCGAACACTTTACTACATTGACCAGAGTCCTTAGGGGCGACACCGCCGGTGTGTGAGTAGTGTGCGACCCCACCCCCATTTGTAACTTTAAAGCTCCCTTGAACAGCAGGCTGACGAGCCTGGGATCCCGCACCTACGCGCCTGAGTGGTACTATACCTGGCAGATATTGGCAGCCATCGGCAACCCCAGTACACGGCCTATCCCTGCTGATGAGGGGTAATACCCCGAAACACGTGTCCAGGGATGGCGAAGACAGCGAAGATAGCAGAAGATCGAAAGATGATGCATCGCGAACACTTTACTACATTGACCAGAGTCCTTAGGGGCGACACCGCCGGTGTGTGAGTAGTGTGCGACCCCACCCCCATTTTTAACTTTAAAGCTCCCTTGAGCAGCGGGCTGACGAGCCTGGGATCCCGCACCTACGCGCCTGAGTGGTACTATACCTGGCAGATATTGGCAGCCATCGGCAACCCCAGTACACGGCCTATCCCTGCTGATGAGGGGTAATACCCCGAAACACGTGTCGAGGGATGGCGAAGACAGCGAAGATAGCAGAAGATCGAAAGATGATGCATCGCGAACACTTTACTACATTGACCAGAGTCCTTAGGGGCGACACCGCCGGTGTGTGAGTAGCGTGCGACCCCACCCCCATTTGTAACTTTAAAGCTCCCTTGAGCAGCGGGCTGACGAGCCTGGGATCCCGCACCTACGCGCCTGAGTGGTACTATACCTGGCAGATATTGGCAGCCATCGGCAACCCCAGTACACGGCCTATCCCTGCTGATGAGGTGTAATACCCAGAAACACGTGTCCAGGGATGGCGAAGACAGCGAAGATAGCAGAAGATCGAAAGATGATGCATCGCGAACACTTTACTACATTGACCAGAGTCCTTAGGGGCGACACCGCCGGTGTGTGAGTAGTGTGCGACCCCACCCCCATTTGTAACTTTAAAGCTCCCTTGAGCAGCGGGCTGATGAGCCTGGGATCCCGCACCTACGCGCCTGAGTGGTACTATACCTGGCAGATATTGGCAGCCATCGGCAACCCCAGTACACGGCCTATCCCTGCTGATGAGGGGTAATACCCCGAAACACGTGTCCAGGGCTGGCGAAGACAGCGAAGATAGCAGAAGATCGAAAGATGATGCATCGCTAACACTTTACTACATTTACCAGAGTCCTTAGGGGCGACACCGCCGGTGTGTTAGTAGTGTGCGACCCCACCCCCATTTGTAACTTTAAAGCTCCCTTGAGCAGCGGGCTGACGAGCCTGGGATCCCGCACCTACGCGCCTGAGTGGTACTATACCTGGCAGATATTGGCAGCCATCGGCAACCCCAGTACACGGCCTATCCCTGCTGATGAGGGGGTGATACCCCGAAACACGTGTCCAGGAATGGCGAAGACAGCGAAGATAGCAGAAGATCGAAAGATGATGCATCGCGAACACTTTACTACATTGACCAGAGTCCTTAGGGGCGACACCACCGGTGTGTGAGTAGTGTGCGACCCCACCCCCATTTGTAACTTTAAAGCTCCCTTGAGCAGCAGGCTGACGAGCCTGGGATCCCGCACCTACGCGCCTGAGTGGTACTATACCTGGCAGATATTGGCAGCCATCGGCAACCCCAGTACACGGCCTATCCCTGCTGATGAGGGTAATACCCCGAAACACGTGTCCAGGGATGGCGAAGACAGCGAAGATAGCAGAAGATCGAAAGATGATGCATCGCGAACACTTTACTACATTGACCAGAGTCCTTAGGGGCGACACCGCCGGTGTGTGAGTAGTGTGCGACCCCAACCCCATTTGTAACTTTAAAGCTCCCTTGAGCAGCGGGCTGACGAGCCTGGGATCCCGCACCTACGCGCCTGAGTGGTACTATACCTGGCAGATATTGGCAGCCATCGGCAACCCCAGTACACGGTCTATCCCTGCTGATGAGGGGTAATACCCCGAAACACGTGTCCAGGGATGGCGAAGACAGCGAAGATAGCAGAAGATCGAAAGATGATGCATCGCGAACACTTTACTACATTGACCAGAGTCCTTAGGGGCGACACCGCCGGTGTGTGAGTAGTGTGCGACCCCACCCCCATTTTTAACTTTAAAGCTCCCTTGAGCAGCGGGCTGACGAGCCTGGGATCCCGCACCTACGCGCCTGAGTGGTACTATACCTGGCAGATATTGGCAGCCATCGGCAACCCCAGTACACGGCCTATCCCTGCTGATGAGGGGTAATACCCCGAAACACGTGTCCAGGGATGGCGAAGACAGCGAAGATAGCAGAAGATCGAAAGATGATGCATCGCGAACACTTTACTACATTGACCAGAGTCCTTAGGGGCGACACCGCCGGTGTGTGAGTAGCGTGCGACCCCACCCCCATTTGTAACTTTAAAGCTCCCTTGAGCAGTGGGCTGACGAGCCTGGGATCCCGCACCTACGCGCCTGAGTGGTACTATACCTGGCAGATATTGGCAGCCATCGGCAACCCCAGTACACGGCCTATCCCTGCTGATGAGGTGTAATACCCAGAAACACGTGTCCAGGGATGGCGAAGACAGCGAAGATAGCAGAAGATCGAAAGATGATGCATCGCGAACACATTACTACATTGACCAGAGTCCTTAGGGGCGACACCGCCGGTGTGTGAGTAGTGTGTGACCCCACCCCCATTTGTAACTTTAAAGCTCCCTTGAGCAGCGGGCTGACGAGCCTGGGATCCCGCACCTACGCGCCTGAGTGGTACTATACCTGGCAGATATTGGCAGCCATCAGCAACCCCAGTACACGGCCTATCCCTGCTGATGAGGGGTAATACCCCGAAACACGTGTCCAGGGATGGCGAAGACAGCGACGATAGCAGAAGATCGAAAGATGATGCATCGCGAACACTTTACTACATTGACCAGAGTCCTTAGGGGCGACACCGCCGGTGTGTGAGTAGTGTGCGACCCCACCCCCATTTGTAACTTTAAAGCTCCCTTGAGCAGCGGGCTGACGAGCCTGGGATCCCGCACCCACGCGCCTGAGTGGTACTATACCTGGCAGATATTGGCAGCCATCGGCAACCCCAGTACACGGCCTATCCCTGCTGATGAGGGGTAATACCCCGAAACACGTGTCCAGGGATGGCGAAGACAGCGAAGATAGCAGAAGATCGAAAGATGATGCATCGCGAACACTTTACTACATTGACCAGAGTCCTTAGGGGCGACACCGCCGGTGTGTGAGTAGTGTGCGACCCCACCCCCATTTGTAACTTTAAAGCTCCCTTGAGCAGCGGGCTGACGAGCCTGGGATCCCGCACCTACGCGCCTGAGTGGTACTATACCTGGCAGATATTGGCAGCCATCGGCAACCCCAGTACACGGCCTATCCCTGCTGATGAGGGGTAATACCCCGAAACACTTGTCCAGGGATGGCGAAGACAGCGAAGATAGCAGAAGATCGAAAGATGATGCATCGCGAACACTTTACTACATTGACCAGAGTCCTTAGGGGCGACACCGCCGGTGTGTGAGTAGTGTGCGACCCCATCCCCATTTGTAACTTTAAAGCTCCCTTGAGCAGTGGGCTGACGAGCCTGGGATCCCGCACCTACGCGCCTGAGTGGTACTATACCTGGCAGATATTGGCAGCCATCGGCAACCCCAGTACATGGCCTATCCCTGCTGATGAGGGGTAATACCCCGAAACACGTGTCCAGGGATGGCGAAGACAGCGAAGATAGCAGAAGATCGAAAGATGATGCATCGCGAACACTTTACTACATTGACCAGAGTCCTTAGGGGCGACACCGCCGGTGTGTGAGTAGTGTGCGACCCCACCCCCATTTGTAACTTTAAAGCTCCCTTGAGCAGCGGGCTGACGAGCCCGGGATCCCGCACCTACGCGCCTGAGTGGTACTATACCTGGCAGATATTGGCAGCCATCGGCAACCCCAGTACACGGCCTATCCCTGCTGATGAGGGGAAATACCCCGAAACACGTGTCCAGGGATGGCGAAGACAGCGAAGATAGCAGAAGATCGAAAGATGATGCATCGCGAACACTTTACTACATTGACCAGAGTCCTTAGGGGCGACATCGCCGGTGTGTGAGTAGTGTGCGACACCACCCCCATTTGTAACTTTAAAGCTCCCTTGAGCAGCGGGCTGACGAGCCTGGGATCCCGCACCTACGAGCCTGAGTGGTACTATACCTGGCAGATATTGGCAGCCATCGGCAACCCCAGTACACTGCCTATCCCTGCTGATGAGGGGTAATACCCCGAAACACGTGTCCAGGGATGGCGAAGACAGCGAAGATAGCAGAAGATCGAAAGATAATGCATCGGGAACACTTTACTACATTGACCAGAGTCCTTAGGGGCGACACCGCCGGTGTGTGAGTAGTGTGCAACCCCACCCCCATTTGTAACTTTAAAGCTCCCTTGAGCAGCGGGCTGACGAGCCTGGGATCCCGCACCTATGAGCCTGAGTGGTACTATACCTGGCAGATATTGGCAGCCATCGGCAACCCCAGTACACGGCCTATCCCTGCTGATGAGGGGTAATACCCCGAAACACGTGTCCAGGGATGGCGAAGACAGCGAAGATAGCAGAAGATCGAAAGATGATGCATCGCGAACACTTTACTACATTGACCAGAGTCCTTAGGGGCGACACCGCCGGTGTGTGAGTAGTGTGCGACCCCACCCCCATTTGTAACTTTAAAGCTCCCTTGAGCAGCGGGCTGACGAGCCTGGGATCCCGCACCTACGCGCCTGAGTGGGACTATACCTGGCAGATATTGGCAGCCATCGGCAACCCCAGTACACGGCCTATCCCTGCTGATGAGGGGTAATACCCGAAACACGTGTCCAGGGATGGCGAAGACAGCGAAGATAGCAGAAGATCGAAAGATGATGCATCGCGAACACTTTACTACATTGACCAGAGTCCTTAGGGGCGACACCGCCGGTGTGTGAATAGTGTGCGACCCCACCCCCATTTGTAACTTTAAAGCTCCCTTGAGCAGCGGGCTGACGAGCCTGGGATCCCGCATGTTGGACAGGCCCCATGAAGGGCTCGCTCCCTCCCCGCAGGACAGGGCCCGGGTCCCAGCCTTCCAGGTACTACCCACAGAACAAACCCGCAACCCGTCCCCCATGGGACGCCTGCTCCCGGATGTCCCTGTGTCACGGGCCCGGGCCACCGTCAGCACCATTGCTCGGCCCAGCCGCCATCTTGGACACGGCACCACGCAGCCGCGCGGCCTCAGCCCGACCCCGACCCTGGGCCTGGCCAGGCCCCGACATCCCGGCCCCACCATCCACCCAGGAGGTGAACGGACCACTTGGCAGGTCAATGGGAGTAAGAAGTGTCGATGGCTCTCCCCCGCCAGGTGCCGATCACCCCCAGCCTCCTCGGGCGCTGGCTCCACCCCCCTGCTGGGTGTCTGGACTCCCTCATCCCAGACCTCCCGACCTCCAAGAGCGAGGGTCCGGACATCAAAGGGCGCCAGACCTATAACTGAGGCAGCCCCAGGACAGGAAGGCAGTTGTATCCTGGAGTCGAGAGACACCGCGACGAACTCATCCTTGACGGACTGCTGGCGCTGCCACAGCCCTGCCTTGTGAACTATTGTCCTGCCTGCTGGCGCTGCCGCGGCCCTCTGCAACCTTCATCCTCGTGGGACCTGCTGGCGCTGCCGCGGCCCTCTGCAACCTTCATCCTCGTGGGACCTGCTGGCGCTGCCGCGGCCCTCTGCAACCTTCATCCTCGTGGGACCTGCTGGCGCTGCCGCGGCCCTCTGCAACCTTCATCCTCGTGGGACCTGCTGGCGCTGGCGCTGCCGCGGCCCTCTGCAACCTTCATCCTCGTGGGACCTGCTGGCGCTGCCGCGGCCCTCTGCAACCTTCATCCTCGTTGGGACCTGCTGGCGCTGCCGCGGCCCGTTGCCACCTACGACCTCTTCGGGACCTGCTGGCGCTGCCGCGGTCTGACCCGTCCGAACACCGAGCTCGAGGATTGTGAGCTACCACCATTACACCTCAGTACCTGTGGGTACCAAGACTGTCCCGCTACCCCCTTCCCCTACTAGAGACTAGAATTGAGAGGATCATCGTGTCCTGATCGCCTTGTATCGTACCACCCTACTCCAAGAATTGCCTATAAAAGGTGTTACCCTGATCTTCGTGTGGTGTCCATCTGTGGGGGGGAAGTTACCTGTCTGTGCGATCGCTAGAGACGGTCCTCACTGGAGGCCTCTCCCTTGTGCTCGGCCGACCCTCCAGGTCCCCGTCTAACATTGGTGGCCAGCGGCGCGATCCGAACCAACGCGTACCGTACAGACAGTAACTCACCCTACGACTAAAACCACAATGACGACCAAAGAGAGCGGATCGGCAGAGAAGTTCCAGATGGAAAGGCTGGAAGAATACAACCACCGAGAGCTCAAACAATTTTGCATGGACTTAGGCATTGCTACCACCGGGCTAAGCACAAAAGAAGACTTCAAAAACGCCCTAGAGGCCTGGACAGAGACGAATACCGCAACCCCCCGGGACCCCATAGCCCCGGAAGTCAACACCACCCTGACGGAAGAACGGAGAACAGGCCCCTCCCGAGAAGAGATCCAGGAGCGGGAAAAAAATAGATTACACGAGTTAGACTTGGCACGACTCAAATTAGACGGAGAATTGAAGCTGGCGGAACAAAAAATAAACTTAGAACACTTACGGCTCAGAGAAGAGCGAGAGGAAAAACAGAGACAGAGGGATCTCGAAGAAAAAAGACTGGCATACGAGCACGAGTGCAAACTAGCGGAGATAGAAATACGCAAACTGAACAAAAACCTAGGGGTGCCCGAGCCACCGCGCTCCCCGGGTACTACCGAGCAGAAGGTCCACATCCCCAAGGATGTGGTCCGAGAATATCACCGAAACGACAACATACAGCAGTGGTTCAAGGCCTATGAGATCGCCATGACTGCCCACCGGGTCGCTCGAAGTGACTGGGGAGCCGGTCTATGGGGGAGATTCGTCAATGAGGGCCGTGATGCCCTGCTGCAGCTTCCGGACCATCAAATGACGTCCTATGACCACATGAAGGCCGCCCTCCTCAGTCGATATGGGCTTACGCCCGAAATGTACCGCCAGAGGTTCCGCAACTGCACCCGGATCCCAGGTACAACGTGGTTGGAATACGTGAACTATTTCAGCCGGGCCTTCGAGGGATGGATCAAGGGTAACAACGTAACCACTTACGAACAACTCTTCAATCTCATTGTGTGGGAGCACCTCTCCAACAACTGCTTCGTCGAGCTCAGGCAGCACCTCCTCGACAGTAAATTGACTGACCCACGGCAGCTCGCCACCGAGGCTGACCGGTGGGAGAGCACCCGAGTGGCCCGGAGTGGGCCGAACGAGCAGAACAGAACCAACCAAGGTCATCATCGCCCCCGGGGAGGAGGTGGAGGACAGGGCCGGGGCAGAGACGCGGTCCCAGCCGCTCCCGCTAACGCACCCCGCCCCCAGCAGGCCGGGGAAACCCCCCGATGCGCCCGGGGTTCCGAGCCAACGTGACGTGTCATCGATGCCAGCGAGTCGGCCACTATGCCAGTGACCCGACCTGCCCGAAGAACCAGGTTCCCGGGCCCCGCCAGGTGGCGGCCGCCGCCCTAGGAGAAGAACAAGTCTCCGAAGACTCTGAGGCCTACGAGTCGGAGCAGTTCGAGTGGGAACCCGCCGCCAAGACCCTGGCATGCCTAGGAGGAAGAGACATGGTCCCGCGGACTCCCCTGCCCGCCAACACTCGGAAGTACAGCCAATGGGTGAGCATAAATGGGCGCAAGGCCGAGGCCCTGCGTGACACCGGGGCCAGTGTGACGGCCGTCCGTTGTCACCTGGTGACCCCAGAACAAATCCTGCCAAACGTGCTTTGCCCCGTCCGATCGGCAGATAACTCGGAGAGCCTGTGTTGGATGGCCTGCGTCCCCTTCGAATGGGGAGGAGTGTCCGGCATGCTGAAAGTAACTGTCCGCGACGATGCCCCCGTGGACTGCCTCCTGGGGAACGATCTTGAGAGCTCCCCGTGGGCAGCTGTTGAAAGAAGAGAGCATCTGGGGATGTTGGGTCTCCCGGACTGGGCGTGCGTGACCACCCGGTCCATGGCCACCCGCACCATCCCTGGACCAGAAGAACCCGAATGGGCAGCACCTCCGCCCTCGATCGCTCCAGAAGAAGACTTCCTCCAGACCGACCACCCGGACCCCACCACAGAGGGGTCCACACAGCCCCCCGAGCTTCCCGACCTGGCTCAGTGGCGTCAAGAAGGGGGGCCCACCCAAGAACAATTCCGGCAGGAGCAAAAGACCTGCCCCTCCCTCGAGGGATTGCGACAGCAAGCGCTCGCCCAGGGCCAAGGAGACACCACCGGGGCCCACTGGGTTTATTGGGACAATGATCTCTTGTACAGCGAGCAGAGAATCGCAGAACTGGGGGCCGGGCGAGTGCTGGTGGTGCCCCTCCACTTCAGAGACTTCCTGTTGAACCTGGCCCATGATGTCCCCCTGGCTGGGCACCTGGGGCAAGACAAGACCTACCACCGCCTGGTGACTCACTTTTTTTGGCCCAAAATGAGAAATGACGTCTCCAACCACTGCCGGTCCTGCCCGACCTGCCAGGCCAGCGGGAAGAGCGGCCGCAAACTCAAGGCACCCCTGCAACCCTTCCCCGTGGTGACCACCCCGTTCGAAAGGGTGGGAATAGACATTGTGGGGCCCCTGGACCCCCGAACAGCACAGGGGCATCGCTTCATCCTGGTCCTGGTGGACCACGCTACCCGCTATCCTGAGGCGGTCCCCCTTCGTACTATAACAGCCCCAGTAGTGGGTCGAGCCTTAATGGGGATCTTCTCTCGAGTGGGCTTCCCCCGGGAAGTCGTCAGCGACAGGGGTACGAACTTTATTTCAAAGTATATGAAATCCCTCTGGCAGCAGTGCGGGGTCACTTACCGATTCACAACACCCTATCACCCCCAGGGGAACGGACTGGTCGAGTGGTTCAACCGCACTCTCAAGGGGATGATCATGGGGCTGGAAGAACCCCTACGCCGCCAGTGGGACGTGCTACTACCGTGCCTCCTCTTCGCCTACCGAGAAGTCCCCCAGAAGTCCCTCGGCTTCAGCCCCTTCGAACTCCTGTACGGACACCCCGTTCGCGGGCCTCTCAGCCTAGTGAAAGAGGAATGGAAAATGGCCCCCCTAAAAACCCCTCCAGACGTCTTCAAATACCTCCTGACCCTCCGCAATCTGACCCGGAAATTCAGGGAGATCGCTAAAGCCAATCTGGAGGCCAGTCAAGAGGACATGAAGAAGTGGTACGACCAACATGCCTCCTCCATCGAGTTTGAACCGGGTCAGCAGGTGTGGGTGATGTCCCCCATCGAACCGTGTGCCTTGCAGGACAAATGGACGGGGCCCTTCAAGGTGATCGAGCGCAAGAGTCCCGTCACCTATCTCATCGACCTGGAGTCCCCCCGGAACCCCCTCCGGGTCCTCCACGCCAACAGACTCAAACCCCACTTCGTGCGCTCAGAGCTCAGCCTGCTGATGGCTACCGACAGTGGCGCAGAAGGAGACTCCGAGCCCCTCCCTGACCTACTGAGGACCCGGGAAAGAGATGGTTCGGTGGACGGGGTCCGACTCTCCGAGGCCCTGACCCCAGAGCAGCGTCAAGATTGCCGGGCCCTCCTGCTGCCGTTCGCAAACCTGTTCTCCCTCGCACCCGGAGTCACCTCCTGGTGCCTGCACGATGTGGACACGGGGGACAGTCCTCCTGTTCGACACCGGGCGTACCGAGTACCGGATCGGGTACGTACATGCATCCAAGAAAAAGTCTCCAAGATGCTCGCCCTCGGGGTCATCGAACCTTCGGACAGTCCCTGGGCCAGCCCGGTCGTCCTGGTCCCCAAGGCCGCGGCCCCGGGCACTACACCGGAGCTCCGATTCTGCATCGACTATCGGGGTCTGAACGCGGTCACCCGAACCGACGCTCACCCTATCCCCCGAGCAGATGAACTAGTCGACCGCATGGGGGCAGCCCGCTACCTAAGCATCTTCGACCTGACAGCGGGCTACTGGCAGATCGGCCTCACCCCCAGGGCCCAAGAACGTTCCGCTTTCTCCACCCCGGATGGGCACTACCATTTCAGAGTGATGCCCTTCGGCATGAAGAACGCTCCAGCCACTTTTCAAAGACTGGTGAACCAGGTATTGGCGGGCCTCGAAGAATTCAGCGCCGCCTACCTGGACGACATCGCGGTATACAGCCGCCACTGGACAGACCACCTCCACCACCTCAGAGAGGTCCTGCAGGCCCTCCAACAGGCCGGCCTCACCATAAAGGCCAGCAAGTGCCAAATCGGCCAGGGGTCCGTGACCTACCTCGGACACCAAGTGGGGAGCGGTCTGGTGGCCCCCCTCCAACTCAAGGTAGCTGCCATTCAGTCCTGGCAACCCCCCGAAACACAAACCGAGGTCCGAGCCTTCCTGGGGCTCACCGGATACTACCGGCGGTTTGTAAGGGACTATGGCAGCATTGTGGAGCCCCTCACGGAACTCACGTCTAAGAACCACCCAAAAAGAGTCAACTGGACTCCCGACTGTCAAGCGGCCTTCGAGACGCTGAAGGCCGCCATGTGCACCGCTCCTGTGCTCCAGGCCCCCGACTACAGCCGCGAGTTCATCGTGCAGACCGATGCCTCCGACCATGGTATTGGGGCCGTCCTCTCCCAACTGAACCCCGAAGGAGTGGACCAACCAGTGGCCTTCATCAGCAGACGCCTACTGCCCCGAGAACAGCGCTGGAGCACCATTGAGCGAGAGGCCTTCGCAGTGGTATGGGCCCTCAAGAAGCTCCGGCCGTACCTCTTCGGAACCCATTTCCGGGTACAGACAGATCATCGGCCCCTGCAATGGCTCATGCAGATGCGGGGGGAGAACCCCAAACTATTGCGATGGTCCATCTCCCTGCAGGGGATGGACTTCACTGTGGAGCATCGCCCTGGTCAAGACCACGCCAACGCGGACGGCCTGTCCCGCTTTTTCCGCCTCGACGAGGAAAGTCCCCAAGAAGATGGGTGACTCTCGCCGCCTTCAGCTGGGGGGGACGCATGTTGGACAGGCCCCATGAAGGGCTCGCTCCCTCCCCGCAGGACAGGGCCCGGGTCCCAGCCTTCCAGGTACTACCCACAGAACAAACCCGCAACCCGTCCCCCATGGGACGCCTGCTCCCGGATGTCCCTGTGTCACGGGCCCGGGCCACCGTCAGCACCATTGCCCGGCCCAGCCGCCATCTTGGACACGGCACCACGCGGCTGCGCGGCCTCAGCCCGACCCCGACCCTGGGCCTGGCCAGGCCCCGACATCCCGGCACCACCATCCACCCAGGAGGTGAACGGACCACTTGGCAGGTCAATGGGAGTAAGAAGTGTCGATGGCTCTCCCCCGCCAGGTGCCGATCACCCCCAGCCTCCTCGGGCGCTGGCTCCACCCCCCTGCTGGGTGTCTGGACTCCCTCATCCCAGACCTCCCGACCTCCAAGAGCGAGGGTCCGGACATCAAAGGGCGCCAGACCTATAACTGAGGCAGCCCCAGGACAGGAAGGCAGTTGTATCCTGGAGTCGAGAGACACCGCGACGAACTCATCCTTGACGGACTGCTGGCGCTGCCACAGCCCTGCCTTGTGAACTATTGTCCTGCCTGCTGGCGCTGCCGCGGCCCTCTGCAACCTTCATCCTCGTGGGACCTGCTGACGCTGCCGCAGCCCTCTGCAACCTTTATCCTCGTGGGACCTGCTGGCGCTGCCGCGGCCCTCTGCAACCTTCATCCTCGTGGGACCTGCTGGCGCTGCCGCGGCCCTCTGCAACCTTCATCCTCGTGGGACCTGCTGGCGCTGCCGCGGCCCTCTGCAACCTTCATCCTCGTGGGACCTGCTGGCGCTGCCGCGGCCCTCTGCAACCTTCATCCTCGTTGGGACCTGCTGGCGCTGCCGCGGCCCGTTGCCACCTACGACCTCTTCGGGACCTGCTGGCGCTGCTGCGGTCTGACCCGTCCGAACACCGAGCTCGAGGATTGTGAGCTACCACCATTACACCTCAGTACCTGTGGGTACCAAGACTGTCCCGCTACCCCCTTCCCCTACTAGAGACTAGAATTGAGAGGATCATCGTGTCCTGATCGCCTTGTATCGTACCACCCTACTCCAAGAATTGCCTATAAAAGGTGTTACCCTGATCTTCGTGTGGTGTCCATCTGTGGGGGGGAAGTTACCTGTCTGTGCGATCGCTAGAGACGGTCCTCACTGGAGGCCTCTCCCTTGTGCTCGGCCGACCCTCCAGGTCCCCGTCTAACACCGCACCTACGCGCCTGAGTGGTACTATACCTGGCAGATATTGGCAGCCATCGGCAACCCCAGTACACGGCCTATCCCTGCTGATGAGGGGGTAATACCCCGAAACACGTGTCCAGGAATGGCGAAGACAGCGAAGATAGCAGAAGATCGAAAGATGATGCATCGCGAACACTTTACTACATTGACCAGAGTCCTTAGGGGCGACACCGCCGGTGTGTGAGTAGTGTGCGACCCCACCCCCATTTGTAACTTTAAAGCTCCCTTGAGCAGCGGGCTGACGAGCCTGGGATCCCGCACCTACGCGCCTGAATGGTACTATACCTGGCAGATATTGGCAGCCATCGGCAACCCCAGTACACGGCCTATCCCTGCTGATGAGGGGTAATACCCCGAAACACGTGTCCAGGGATGGCGAAGACAGCGAAGATAGCAGAAGATCGAAAGATGATGCATCGCGAACACTTTACTACATTGACCAGAGTCCTTAGGGGCGACACCGCCGGTGTGTGAGTAGTGTGCGACCCCACCCTTCATTTGTAACTTTAAAGCTCCCTTGAGCAGCGGGCTGACGAGCCTGGGATCCCGCACCTACGCGCCTGAGTGGTACTATTCCTGGCAGATATTGGCAGCCATCGGCAACCCCAGTACACGGCCTATCCCTGCTGATGAGGGGTAATACCCCGAAACACGTGCCCAGGGCTGGCGAAGACAGGGAAGATAGCAGAAGATCGAAAGATGATGCATCGCGAACACTTTACTACATTGACCAGAGTCCTTAGGGGCGACACCGCCGGTGTGTGAGTAGTGTGCGACCCCACCCCCATTTGTAACTTTAAAGCTCCCTTGAGCAGCGGGCTGACGAGCCTGGGATCCCGCACCTACGCGCCTGAGTGGTACTATACCTGGCAGATATTTGCAGCCATCGGCAACCCCAGTACACGGCCTATCCCTGCTGATGAGGGGTAATACCCCGAAACACGTGTCCAGGGATGGCGAAGACAGCGAAGATAGCAGAAGATCGAAAGATGATGCATCGCGAACACTTTACTACATTGACCAGAGTCCTTAGGGGCGACACCGCCGGTGTGTGAGTAGTGTGCGACCCCACCCCCATTTGTAACTTTAAAGCTCCCTTGAGCAGCGGGCTGACGAGCCTGGGATCCCGCACCTACGCGCCTGAGTGGTACTATACCTGGCAGATATTGGCAGCCATCGGCAACCCCAGTACGCGGCCTATCCCTGCTGATGAGGGGTAATACCCCGAAACACGTGTCCAGGGATGGCAAAGACAACGAAGATAGCAGAAGATCGAAAGATGATGCATCGCGAACATTTTACTACATTGACCAGAGTCCTTAGGGGCGACACCGCCGGTGTGTGAGTAGTGTGCGACCCCACCCCCATTTGTAACTTTAAAGCTCCCTTGAGCAGCGGGCTGACGAGCCTGGGATCCCGCACCTACGCGCCTGAGTGGTACTATACCTGGCAGATATTGGCAGCCATCGGCAACCCCAGTACACGGCCTATCCCTGCTGATGAGGGGTAATACCCCGAAACACGTGTCCAGGGATGACGAAGACAGCGACGATAGCAGAAGATCGAAAGATGATGCATCGCAAACACTTTACTACATTGACCAGAGTCCTTAGGGGCGACACCGCCGGTGTGTGAGTAGTGTGCGACCCCACCCCCATTTGTAACTTTAAAGCTCCCTTGAGCAGCGGGCTGACGAGCCTGGGATCCCGCACCTACGCGCCTGAGTGGTACTATACCTGGCAGATATTGGCAGCCATCGGCAACCCCTGTACACGGCCTATCCCTGCTGATGAGGGGTAATTCCCCGAAACACGTGTCCAGGGATGGCGAAGACAGCGAAGATAGCAGAAGATCGAAAGATGATGCATCGCAAACACTTTACTACATTGACCAGAGTCCTTAGGGAGCGACACCGCCGGTGTGTGAGTAGTGTGCGACCCCACCCCCATTTGTAACTTTAAAGCTCCCTTGAGCAGCGGGCTGACGAGCCTGGGATCCCGCACCTACGCGCCTGAGTGGTACTATAACTGGCAGATATTGGCAGCCATCGGCAACCCCAGTACACGGCCTATCCCTGCTGATGAGGGGTAATACCCCGAAACACGTGTCCAGGGATGGCGAAGACAGCGAAGATAGCAGAAGATCGAAAGATGATGCATCGCGAACACTTTACTACATTGACCAGAGTCCTTAGGGGCGACACCGCCGGTGTGTGAGTAGTGTGCGACCCCACCCCCATTTGTAACTTTAAAGCTCCCTTGAGCAGCGGGCTGACGAGCCTGGGATCCCGCACCTACGCGCCTGAGTGGTACTATACCTGGCAGATATTTGCAGCCATCGGCAACCCCAGTACACGGCCTATCCCTGCTGATGAGGGGTAATACCCCGAAACACGTGTCCAGGGATGGCAAAGACAGCGAAGATAGCAGAAGATCGAAAGATGATGCATCGCGAACACTTTACTACATTGACCAGAGTCCTTAGGGGCGACACCGCCGGTGTGTGAGTAGTGTGCGACCCCACCCCCATTTGTAACTTTAAAGCTCCCTTGAGCAGCGGGCTGACGAGCCTGGGATCCCGCACCTACGCGCTCGAGTGGTACTATACCTGGCAGATATTGGCAGCCATCGGCAACCCCAGTACACGGCCTAGCCCTGCTGATGAGGGGTAATACCCCGAAACACGTGTCCAGGGATGGCAAAGACAGCGAAGATAGCAGAAGATCGAAAGATGATGCATCGGGAACACTTTACTACATTGACCACAGTCCTTAGGGGCGACACCGCCGGTGTGTGAGTAGTGTGCGACCCCACCCCCATTTGTAACTTTAAAGCTCCCTTGAGCAGCGGGCTGACGAGCCTGGGATCCCGCACCTACGAGCCTGAGTGGTACTATACCTGGCAGATATTGGCAGCCATCGGCAACCCCAGTACACGGCCTATCCCTGCTGATGAGGGGTAATACCCCGAAACACGTGTCCAGGGATGGCGAAGACAGCGAAGATAGCAGAAGATCGAAAGATGATGCATCGCGAACACTTTACTACATTGACCAGAGTCCTTAGGGGCGACACCGCCGGTGTGTGAGTAGTGTGCGACCCCACCCCAATTTGTAACTTTAAAGCTCCCTTGAGCAGCGGGCTGACGAGCCTGGGATCCCGCACCTACGCGCCTGAGTGGTACTATACCTGGCAGATATTGGCAGCCATCGGCAACCCCAGTACACGGCCTATCCCTGCTGATGAGGGGTAATACCCCGAAACACGTGTCCAGGGATGGCGAAGACAGCGACGATAGCAGAAGATCGAAAGATGATGCATCGCGAACACTTTACTACATTGACCAGAGTCCTTAGGGGCGACACCGCCGGTGTGTGAGTAGTGTGCGACCCCACCCCCATTTGTAACTTTAAAGCTCCCTTGAGCAGCGGGCTGACGAGCCTGGGATCCCGCACCTACGCGCCTGAGTGGTACTATACCTGGCAGATATTGGCAGCCATCGGCAACCCCTGTACACGGCCTATCCCTGCTGATGAGGGGTAATACCCCGAAACACATGTCCAGGGATGGCGAAGACAGCGAAGATAGCAGAAGATCGAAAGATGATGCATCGCGAACACTTTACTACATTGACCAGAGTCCTTAGGGGCGACACCGCCGGTGTGTGAGTAGTGTGCGACCCCACCCCCATTTGTAACTTTAAAGCTCCCTTGAGCAGCGGGCTGACGAGCCTGGGATCCCGCACCTACGCGCCTGAGTGGTACTATACCTGGCAGATATTGGCAGCCATCGGCAACCCCAGTACACGGCCTATCCCTGCTGATGAGGGGTAATACCCCGAAACACGTGTCCAGGGATGGCGAAGACAGCGAAGATAGCAGAAGATCGAAAGATGATGCATCGCGAACACTTTACTACATTGACCAGAGTCCTTAGGGGCGACACCGCCGGTGTGTGAGTAGTGTGCGACCCCACCCCCATTTGTAACTTTAAAGCTCCCTTGAGCAGCGGGCTGACGAGCCTGGGATCCCGCACCTACGCGCTCGAGTGGTACTATACCTGGCAGATATTGGCAGCCATCGGCAACCCCAGTACACGGCCTAGCCCTGCTGATGAGGGGTAATACCCCGAAACACGTGTCCAGGGATGGCAAAGACAGCGAAGATAGCAGAAGATCGAAAGATGATGCATCGGGAACACTTTACTACATTGACCAGAGTCCTTAGGGGCGACACCGCCGGTGTGTGAGTAGTGTGCGACCCCACCCCCATTTGTAACTTTAAAGCTCCCTTGAGCAGCGGGCTGACGAGCCTGGGATCCCGCACCTACGAGCCTGAGTGGTACTATACCTGGCAGATATTGGCAGCCATCGGCAACCCCAGTACACGGCCTATCCCTGCTGATGAGGGGTAATACCCCGAAACACGTGTCCAGGGATGGCGAAGACAGCGAAGATAGCAGAAGATCGAAAGATGATGCATCGCGAACACTTTACTACATTGACCAGAGTCCTTAGGGGCGACACCGCCGGTGTGTGAGTAGTGTGCGACCCCACCCCCATTTGTAACTTTAAAGCTCCCTTGAGCAGCGGGCTGACGAGCCTGGGATCCCGCACCTACGCGCCTGAGTGGTACTATACCTGGCAGATATTGGCAGCCATCGGCAACCCCAGTACACGGCCTATCCCTGCTGATGAGGGGTAATACCCCGAAACACGTGTCCAGGGATGGCGAAGACAGCGACGATAGCAGAAGATCGAAAGATGATGCATCGCGAACACTTTACTACATTGACCAGAGTCCTTAGGGGCGACACCGCCGGTGTGTGAGTAGTGTGCGACCCCACCCCCATTTGTAACTTTAAAGCTCCCTTGAGCAGCGGGCTGACGAGCCTGGGATCCCGCACCTACGCGCCTGAGTGGTACTATACCTGGCAGATATTGGCAGCCATCGGCAACCCCTGTACACGGCCTATCCCTGCTGATGAGGGGTAATACCCCGAAACACATGTCCAGGGATGGCGAAGACAGCGAAGATAGCAGAAGATCGAAAGATGATGCATCGCGAACACTTTACTACATTGACCAGAGTCCTTAGGGGCGACACCGCCGGTGTGTGAGTAGTGTGCGACCCCACCCCCATTTGTAACTTTAAAGCTCCCTTGAGCAGCGGGCTGACGAGCCTGGGATCCCGCACCTACGCGCCTGAGTGGTACTATACCTGGCAGATATTGGCAGCCATCGGCAACCCCAGTACACGGCCTATCCCTGCTGATGAGGGGTAATACCCCGAAACACGTGTCCAGGGATGGCGAAGACAGCGAAGATAGCAGAAGATCGAAAGATGATGCATCGCGAACACTTTACTACATTGACCAGAGTCCTTAGGGGCGACACCGCCGGTGTGTGAGTAGTGTGCGACCCCACCCCCATTTGTAACTTTAAAGCTCCCTTGAGCAGCGGGCTGACGAGCCTGGGATCCCGCACCTACGCGCCTGAGTGGTACTATACCTGGCAGATATTGGCAGCCATCGGCAACCCCTGTACACGGCCTATCCCTGCTGATGAGGGCTAATACCCCGAAACACATGTCCAGGGATGGCGAAGACAGCGAAGATAGCAGAAGATCGAAAGATGATGCATCGCGAACACTTTACTACATTGACCAGAGTCCTTAGGGGCGACACCGCCGGTGTGTGAGTAGTGTGCGACCCCACCCCCATTTGTAACTTTAAAGCTCCCTTGAGCAGCGGGCTGACGAGCCTGGGATCCCGCACCTACGCGCCTGAGTGGTACTATACCTGGCAGATATTGGCAGCCATCGGCAACCCCTGTACACGGCCTATCCCTGCTGATGAGGGGTAATACCCCGAAACACGTGTCCAGGGATGGCGAAGACAGCGAAGATAGCAGAAGATCGAAAGATGATGCATCGCGAACACTTTACTACATTGACCAGAGTCCTTAGGGGCGACACCGCCGGTGTGTGAGTAGTGTGCGACCCCACCCCCATTTGTAACTTTAAAGCTCCCTTGAGCAGCGGGCTGACGAGCCTGGGATCCCGCACCTACGCGCCTGAGTGGTACTATACCTGGCAGATATTGGCAGCCATCGGCAACCCCAGTACACGGCCTATCCCTGCTGATGAGGGGTAATACCCCGAAACACGTGTCCAGGGATGGCGAAGACAGCGACGATAGCAGAAGATCGAAAGATGATGCATCACGAACACTTTACTACATTGACCAGAGTCCTAGGGGCGACACCGCCGGTGTGTGAGTAGTGTGCGACCCCACCCCCATTTGTAACTTTAAAGCTCCCTTGAGCAGCGGGCTGACGAGCCTGGGATCCCGCACCTACGCGCCTGAGTGGTACTATACCTGGCAGATATTGGCAGCCATCGGCAACCCCTGTACACGGCCTATCCCTGCTGATGAGGGGTAATACCCCGAAACACATGTCCAGGGATGGCGAAGACAGCGAAGATAGCAGAAGATCGAAAGATGATGCATCGCGAACACTTTACTACATTGACCAGAGTCCTTAGGGGCGACACCGTCGGTGTGTGAGTAGTGTGCGACCCCACCCCCATTTGTAACTTTAAAGCTCCCTTGAGCAGCGGGCTGACGAGCCTGGGATCCCGCACCTACGCGCCTGAGTGGTAATATACCTGGCAGATATTGGCAGCCATCGGCAACCCAAGTACACGGCCTATCCCTGCTGATGAGGGGTAATACCCCGAAACACGTGTCCAGGGATGGCGAAGACAGCGACGATAGCAGAAGATCGAAAGATGATGCATCGCGAACACTTTACTACATTGACCAGAGTCCTTAGGGGCGACACCGCCGGTGTGTGAGTAGTGTGCGACCCCACCCCCATTTGTAACTTTAAAGCTCCCTTGAGCAGCGGGCTGACGAGCCTGGGATCCCGCACCTACGCGCCTGAGTAGTACTATACCTGGCAGATATTGGCAGCCATCGGCAACCCCTGTACACGGCCTATCCCTGCTGATGAGGGGTAATACCCCGAAACACGTGTCCAGGGATGGCGAAGACAGCGAAGATAGCAGAAGATCGAAAGATGATGCATCGCGAACACTTTACTACATTGACCAGAGTCCTTAGGGGCGACACCGTCGGTGTGTGAGTAGTGTGCGACCCCACCCCCATTTGTAACTTTAAAGCTCCCTTGAGCAGCGGGCTGACGAGCCTGGGATCCCGCACCTACGCGCCTGAGTGGTAATATACCTGGCAGATATTGGCAGCCATCGGCAACCCCAGTACACGGCCTATCCCTGCTGATGAGGGGTAATACCCCGAAACACGTGTCCAGGGATGGCGAAGACAGCGAAGATAGCAGAAGATCGAAAGATGATGCATCGCGAACACTTTACTACATTGACCAGAGTCCTTAGAGGCGACACCGCCGGTGTGTGAGTAGTGTGCGACCCCACCCTTCATTTGTAACTTTAAAGCTCCCTTGAGCAGCAGGCTGACGAGCCTGGGATCCTGCACCTACGCGCCTGAGTGGTACTATTCCTGGCAGATATTGGCAGCCATCGGCAACCCCAGTACACGGCCTATCCCTGCTGATGAGGGGTAATACCCCGAAACACGTGTCCAGGGCTGGCGAAGACAGCGAAGATAGCAGAAGATCGAAAGATGATGCATCGCGAACACTTTACTACATTGACCAGAGTCCTTAGGGGCGACACCGCCGGTGTGTGAGTAGTGTGCGACCCCACCCCCATTTGTAACTTTAAAGCTCCCTTGAGCAGCGGGCTGACGAGCCTGGTATCCCGCACCTACGCGCCTGAGTGGTACTATACCTGGCAGATATTTGCAGCCATCGGCAACCCCAGTACACGGCCTATCCCTGCTGATGAGGGGTAATACCCCGAAACACGTGTCCAGGGATGGCGAAGACAGCGAAGATAGCAGAAGATCGAAAGATGATGCATCGCGAACACTTTACTACATTGACCAGAGTCCTTAGGGGCGACACCGCCGGTGTGTGAGTAGTGTGCGACCCCACCCCCATTTGTAACTTTAAAGCTCCCTTGAGCAGCGGGCTGACGAGCCTGGGATCCCGCACCTACGCGCCTGAGTGGTACTATACCTGGCAGATATTGGCAGCCATCGGCAACCCCAGTACACGGCCTATCCCTGCTGATGAGGGGTAATACCCCGAAACACGTGTCCAGGGATGGCAAAGACAGCGAAGATAGCAGAAGATCGAAAGATGATGCATCGGGAACACTTTACTACATTGACCAGAGTCCTTAGGGGCGACACCGCCGGTGTGTGAGTAGTGTGCGACCCCACCCCCATTTGTAACTTTAAAGCTCCCTTGAGCAGCGGGCTGACGAGCCTGGGATCCCGCACCTACGAGCCTGAGTGGTACTATACCTGGCAGATATTGGCAGCCATCGGCAACCCCAGTACACGGCCTATCCCTGCTGATGAGGGGTAATACCCCGAAACACGTGTCCAGGGATGGCGAAGACAGCGAAGATAGCAGAAGATCGAAAGATGATGCATCGCGAACACTTTACTACATTGACCAGAGTCCTTAGGGGCGACACCGCCGGTGTGTAAGTAGTGTGCAACCCCACCCCATTTGTAACTTTAAAGCTCCCTTGAGCAGCGGGCTGACGAGCCTGGGATCCCGCACCTACGCGCCTGAGTGGTACTATACCTGGCAGATATTGGCAGCCATCGGCAACCCCAGTACACGGCCTATCCCTGCTGATGAGGGGTAATACCCCGAAACACGTGTCCAGGGATGGCGAAGACAGCGAAGATAGCAGAAGATCGATAGATGATGCATCGCGAACACTTTACTACATTGACCAGAGTCCTTAGGGGCGACACCGCCGGTGTGTGAGTAGTGTGCGACCCCACCCCCATTTGTAACTTTAAAGCTCCCTTGAGCAGCAGGCTGACGAGCCTGGGATCCCGCACCTACGCGCCTGAGTGGTACTATACCTGGCAGATATTGGCAGCCATCGGCAACCCCAGTACACGGCCTATCCCTGCTGATGAGGGTAATACCCCGAAACACGTGTCCAGGGATGGCGAAAGACAGCGAAGATAGCAGAAGAACGAAAGATGATGCATCGCGAACACTTTACTACATTGACCAGAGTCCTTAGGGGCGACACCGCCGATGTGTGAGTAGTGTGCGACCCCACCCCATTTGTAACTTTAAAGCTCCCTTGAGCAGCGGGCTGACGAGCCTGGGATCCCGCACCTACGCGCCTGAGTGGTACTATACCTGGCAGATATTGGCAGCCATCGGCAACCCCAGTACACGGCCTATCCCTGCTGATGAGGGGTAATACCCGAAACACGTGTCCATGGATGGCGAAGACAGCGAAGATAGCAGAAGATCGAAAGATGATGCATCGCGAACACTTTACTACATTGACCAGAGTCCTTAGGGGCGACACCGCCTGTGTGTGAGTAGTGTGCGACCCCACCCCATTTGTAACTTTAAAGCTCCCTTGAGCAGCGGGCTGACGAGCCTGGGATCCCGCACCTACGCGCCTGAGTGGTACTATACCTGGCAGATATTGGCAGCCATCGGCAACCCCCGTACACGGCCTATCCCTGCTGATGAGGGATAATACCCCGAAACACGTGTCCAGGGATGGCGAAGACAGCGAAGATAGCAGAGGATCGAAAGATAATGCATCGCGAACACTTTACTACATTGACCAGAGTCCTTAGGGGCGACACCACCGGTGTGTGAGTAGTGTGCGACCCCACCCTTCATTTGTAACTTTAAAGCTCCCTTGAGCAGCGGGCTGACGAGCCTGGGATCCCGCACCTACGCGCCTGAGTGGTACTATTCCTGGCAGATATTGGCAGCCATCGGCAACCCCAGTACACGGCCTATCCCTGCTGATGAGGGGTAATACCCCGAAACACGTGTCCAGGGATGGCGAAGACAGCGAAGATAGCAGAAGATCGAAAGATGATGCATCGCGAACACTTTACTACATTGACCAGAGTCCTTAGGGGCGACACCGTCGGTGTGTGAGTAGTGTGCGACCCCACCCCCATTTGTAACTTTAAAGCTCCCTTGAGCAGCGGGCTGACGAGCCTGGGATCCCGCACCTACGCGCCTGAGTGGTAATATACCTGGCAGATATTGGCAGCCATCGGCAACCCCAGTACACGGCCTATCCCTGCTGATGAGGGGTAATACCCCGAAACACGTGTCCAGGGATGGCGAAGACAGCGAAGATAGCAGAAGATCGAAAGATGATGCATCGCGAACACTTTACTACATTGACCAGAGTCCTTAGAGGCGACACCGCCGGTGTGTGAGTAGTGTGCGACCCCACCCTTCATTTGTAACTTTAAAGCTCCCTTGAGCAGCAGGCTGACGAGCCTGGGATCCTGCACCTACGCGCCTGAGTGGTACTATTCCTGGCAGATATTGGCAGCCATCGGCAACCCCAGTACACGGCCTATCCCTGCTGATGAGGGGTAATACCCCGAAACACGTGTCCAGGGCTGGCGAAGACAGCGAAGATAGCAGAAGATCGAAAGATGATGCATCGCGAACACTTTACTACATTGACCAGAGTCCTTAGGGGCGACACCGCCGGTGTGTGAGTAGTGTGCGACCCCACCCCCATTTGTAACTTTAAAGCTCCCTTGAGCAGCGGGCTGACGAGCCTGGTATCCCGCACCTACGCGCCTGAGTGGTACTATACCTGGCAGATATTTGCAGCCATCGGCAACCCCAGTACACGGCCTATCCCTGCTGATGAGGGGTAATACCCCGAAACACGTGTCCAGGGATGGCGAAGACAGCGAAGATAGCAGAAGATCGAAAGATGATGCATCGCGAACACTTTACTACATTGACCAGAGTCCTTAGGGGCGACACCGCCGGTGTGTGAGTAGTGTGCGACCCCACCCCCATTTGTAACTTTAAAGCTCCCTTGAGCAGCGGGCTGACGAGCCTGGGATCCCGCACCTACGCGCCTGAGTGGTACTATACCTGGCAGATATTGGCAGCCATCGGCAACCCCAGTACACGGCCTATCCCTGCTGATGAGGGGTAATACCCCGAAACACGTGTCCAGGGATGGCAAAGACAGCGAAGATAGCAGAAGATCGAAAGATGATGCATCGGGAACACTTTACTACATTGACCAGAGTCCTTAGGGGCGACACCGCCGGTGTGTGAGTAGTGTGCGACCCCACCCCCATTTGTAACTTTAAAGCTCCCTTGAGCAGCGGGCTGACGAGCCTGGGATCCCGCACCTACGAGCCTGAGTGGTACTATACCTGGCAGATATTGGCAGCCATCGGCAACCCCAGTACACGGCCTATCCCTGCTGATGAGGGGTAATACCCCGAAACACGTGTCCAGGGATGGCGAAGACAGCGAAGATAGCAGAAGATCGAAAGATGATGCATCGCGAACACTTTACTACATTGACCAGAGTCCTTAGGGGCGACACCGCCGGTGTGTGAGTAGTGTGCAACCCCACCCCATTTGTAACTTTAAAGCTCCCTTGAGCAGCGGGCTGACGAGCCTGGGATCCCGCACCTACGCGCCTGAGTGGTACTATACCTGGCAGATATTGGCAGCCATCGGCAACCCCAGTACACGGCCTATCCCTGCTGATGAGGGGTAATACCCCGAAACACGTGTCCAGGGATGGCGAAGACAGCGAAGATAGCAGAAGATCGATAGATGATGCATCGCGAACACTTTACTACATTGACCAGAGTCCTTAGGGGCGACACCGCCGGTGTGTGAGTAGTGTGCGACCCCACCCCCATTTGTAACTTTAAAGCTCCCTTGAGCAGCAGGCTGACGAGCCTGGGATCCCGCACCTACGCGCCTGAGTGGTACTATACCTGGCAGATATTGGCAGCCATCGGCAACCCCAGTACACGGCCTATCCCTGCTGATGAGGGTAATACCCCGAAACACGTGTCCAGGGATGGCGAAAGACAGCGAAGATAGCAGAAGAACGAAAGATGATGCATCGCGAACACTTTACTACATTGACCAGAGTCCTTAGGGGCGACACCGCCGATGTGTGAGTAGTGTGCGACCCCACCCCATTTGTAACTTTAAAGCTCCCTTGAGCAGCGGGCTGACGAGCCTGGGATCCCGCACCTACGCGCCTGAGTGGTACTATACCTGGCAGATATTGGCAGCCATCGGCAACCCCAGTACACGGCCTATCCCTGCTGATGAGGGGTAATACCCGAAACACGTGTCCATGGATGGCGAAGACAGCGAAGATAGCAGAAGATCGAAAGATGATGCATCGCGAACACTTTACTACATTGACCAGAGTCCTTAGGGGCGACACCGCCTGTGTGTGAGTAGTGTGCGACCCCACCCCATTTGTAACTTTAAAGCTCCCTTGAGCAGCGGGCTGACGAGCCTGGGATCCCGCACCTACGCGCCTGAGTGGTACTATACCTGGCAGATATTGGCAGCCATCGGCAACCCCCGTACACGGCCTATCCCTGCTGATGAGGGATAATACCCCGAAACACGTGTCCAGGGATGGCGAAGACAGCGAAGATAGCAGAGGATCGAAAGATAATGCATCGCGAACACTTTACTACATTGACCAGAGTCCTTAGGGGCGACACCACCGGTGTGTGAGTAGTGTGCGACCCCACCCTTCATTTGTAACTTTAAAGCTCCCTTGAGCAGCGGGCTGACGAGCCTGGGATCCCGCACCTACGCGCCTGAGTGGTACTATTCCTGGCAGATATTGGCAGCCATCGGCAACCCCAGTACACGGCCTATCCCTGCTGATGAGGGGTAATACCCCGAAACACGTGTCCAGGGCTGGCGAAGACAGCGAAGATAGCAGAAGATCGAAAGATGATGCATCGCGAACACTTTACTACATTGACCAGAGTCCTTAGGGGCGACACCGCCGGTGTGTGAGTAGTGTGCGACCCCACCCCCATTTGTAACTTTAAAGCTCCCTTGAGCAGCGGGCTGATGAGCCTGGGATCCCGCGTCTACGCGCCTGAGTGGTACTATACCTGGCAGATATTGGCAGCCATCGGCAACCCCAGTACACGGCCTATTCCTGCTGAAGAGGGGTAATACCCCGAAACACGTGTCCAGGGATGGCGAAGACAGCGAAGATAGCAGAAAATCGAAAGATGATGCATAACGAACACTTTACTACATTGACCAGAGTCCTTAGGGGCGACACCGCCGGTGTGTGAGTAGTGTGCGACCCCACCCCCATTTGTAACTTTAAAGCTCCCTTGAGCAGCGGGCTGACGAGCCTGGGATCCCGCACCTACGCGCCTGAGTGGTACTATACCTGGCAGATATTGGCAGCCATCGGCAACCCCCGTACACGGCCTATCCCTGCTGATGAGGGATAGTACCCCGAAACACGTGTCCAGGGATGGCGAAGACAGGGAAGATAGCAGAAGATCGAAAGATGATGCATCGCGAACACTTTACTACATTGACCAGAGTCCTTAGGGGCGACACCGCCGGTGTGTGAGTAGTGTGCGACCCCACCCTTCATTTGTAACTTTAAAGCTCCCTTGAGCAGCGGGCTGACGAGCCTGGGATCCCGCACCTACGCGCCTGAGTGGTACTATTCCTGGCAGATATTGGCAGCCATCGGCAACCCCAGTACACGGCCTATCCCTGCTGATGAGGGGTAATACCCCGAAACACGTGTCCAGGGCTGGCGAAGACAGCGAAGATAGCAGAAGATCGAAAGATGATGCATCGCGAACACTTTACTACATTGACCAGAGTCCTTAGGGGCGACACCGCCGGTGTGTGAGTAGTGTGCGACCCCACCCCCATTTGTAACTTTAAAACTCCCTTGAGCAGCGGGCTGATGAGCCTGGGATCCCGCGTCTACGCGCCTGAGTGGTACTATACCTGGCAGATATTGGCAGCCATCGGCAACCCCAGTACACGGCCTATCCCTGCTGAAGAGGGGTAATACCCCGAAACACGTGTCCAGGGATGGCGAAGACAGTGAAGATAGCAGAAGATCGAAAGATGATGCATCGCGAACACTTTACTACATTGACCAGAGTCCTTAGGGGCGACACCGCCGGTGTGTGAGTAGTGTGCGACCCCACCCCCATTTGTAACTTTAAAGCTCCCTTGAGCAGCGGGCTGACGAGCCTGGGATCCCGCACCTACGCGCCTGAGTGGTACTATACCTGGCAGATATTGGCAGCCATCGGCAACCCCAGTACACGGCCTATCCCTGCTGATGAGGGGTAATACCCCGAAACACGTGTCCAGGGATGGCGAAGACAGCGACGATAGCAGAAGATCGAAAGATCGAAAGATGATGCATCGCGAACACTTTACTACATTGACCAGAGTCCTTAGGGGCGACACCGCCGGTGTGTGAGTAGTGTGCGACCCCACCCCCATTTGTAACTTTAAAGCTCCCTTGAGCAGCGGGCTGACGAGCCTGGGATCCCGCACCTACGCGCCTGAGTGGTACTATACCTGGCAGATATTGGCAGCCATCGGCAACCCCAGTACACGGCCTATCCCTGCTGATGAGGGGTAATACCCCGAAACACGTGTCCAGGGATGGCGAAGACAGCGAAGATAGCAGAAGATCGAAAGATGATGCATCGCGAACACTTTACTACATTGACCAGAGTCCTTAGGGGCGACACCGCCGGTGTGTGAGTAGTGTGCGACCCCACCCCCATTTGTAACTTTAAAGCTCCCTTGAGCAGCGGGCTGACGAGCCTGGGATCCCGCACCTACGCGCCTGAGTGGTACTATACCTGGCAGATATTGGCAGCCATCGGCAACCCCAGTACACGGCCTATCCCTGCTGATGAGGGGTAATACCCCGAAACACTTGTCCAGGGATGGCGAAGACAGCGAAGATAGCAGAAGATCGAAAGATGATGCATCGCGAACACTTTACTACATTGACCAGAGTCCTTAGGGGCGACACCGCCGGTGTGTGAGTAGTGTGCGACCCCACCCCCATTTGTAACTTTAAAGCTCCCTTGAGCAGCGGGCTGACGAGCCTGGGATCCCGCACCTACGCGCCTGAGTGGTACTATACCTGGCAGATATTGGCAGCCATCGGCAACCCCAGTACACGGCCTATCCCTGCTGATGAGGGGTAATACCCCGAAACACGTGTCCAGGGATGGCGAAGACAGCGAAGATAGCAGAAGATCGAAAGATGATGCATCGCAAACACTTTACTACATTGACCAGAGTCCTTAGGGGCGACACCGCCGGTGTGTGAGTAGTGTGCGACCCCACCCCCATTTGTAACTTTAAAGCTCCCTTGAGCAGCGGGCTGACGAGCCTGGGATCCCGCAACTACGCGCCTGAGTGGTACTATACCTGGCAGATATTGGCAGCCATCGGCAACCCCAGTACACGGCCTATCCCTGCTGATGAGGGGTAATACCCCGAAACACGTGTCCAGGGATGGCGAAGACAGCGAAGATAGCAGAAGATCGGAAGATGATGCATCGGGAACACTTTACTACATTGACCAGAGTCCTTAGGGGCGACACCGCCGGTGTGTGAGTAGTGTGCGACCCCACCCCCATTTGTAACTTTAAAGCTCCCTTGAGCAGAGGGCTGACGAGCCTGGGATCCCGCACCTACGAGCCTGAGTGGTACTATACCTGGCAGATATTGGCAGCCATCGGCAACCCCAGTACACGGCCTATCCCTGCTGATGAGGGGTAATACCCCGAAACACGTGTCCAGGGATGGCGAAGACAGCGAAGATAGCAGAAGATCGAAAGATGATGCATCGCGAACACTTTACTACATTGACCAGAGTCCTTAGGGGCGACACCGCCGGTGTGTGAGTAGTGTGCGACCCCACCCCCATTTGTAACTCTAAAGCTCCCTTGAGCAGCGGGCTGACGAGCCTGGGATCCCGCACCTATGCGCCTGAGTGGTACTATACCTGGCAGATATTGGCAGCCATCGGCAACCCCAGTACACGGCCTATCCCTGCTGATGAGGGGTAATACCCCGAAACACGTGTCCAGGGATGGCGAAGACAGCGACGATAACAGAAGATCGAAAGATGATTTATCGCGAACACTTTACTACATTGACCAGAGTCCTTAGGGGCGACACCGCCGGTGTGTGAGTAGTGTGCAACCCCACCCCCATTTGTAACTTTAAAGCTCCCTTGAGCAGCGGGATGACGAGCCTGGGATCCCGCACCTACGCGCCTGAGTGGTACTATACCTGGCAGATATTGGCAGCCATCGGCAACCCCAGTACACGGCCTATCCCTGCTGATGAGGGGTAATACCCCGAAACACGTGTCCAGGGATGGCGAAGACAGCGAAGATAGCAGAAGATCGAAAGATGATGCATCGCGAACACTTTACTACATTGACCAGAGTCCTTAGGGGCGACACCGCCGGTGTGTGAGTAGTGTGCGACCCCACCCCCATTTGTAACTTTAAAGCTCCCTTGAGCAGCGGGCTGACGAGCCTGGGATCACGCACCTACGCGCCTGAGTGGTACTATACCTGGCAGATATTGGCAGCCATCGGCAACCCCAGTACACGGCCTATCCCTGCTGATGAGGGGTAATACCCCGAAACACGTGTCCAGGGATGGCGAAGACAGCGACGATAGCAGAAGATCGAAAGATCGAAAGATGATGCATCGCGAACACTTTACTACATTGACCAGAGTCCTTAGGGGCGACACCGCCGGTGTGTGAGTAGTGTGCGACCCCACCCCCATTTGTAACTTTAAAGCTCCCTTGAGCAGCGGGCTGACGAGCCTGGGATCCCGCACCTACGCGCCTGAGTGGTACTATACCTGGCAGATATTGGCAGCCATCGGCAACCCCAGTACACGGCCTATCCCTGCTGATGAGGGGTAATACCCCGAAACACGTGTCCAGGGATGGCGAAGACAGCGAAGATAGCAGAAGATCGAAAGATGATGCATCGCGAACACTTTACTACATTGACCAGAGTCCTTAGGGGCGACACCGCCGGTGTGTGAGTAGTGTGCGACCCCACCCCCATTTGTAACTTTAAAGCTCCCTTGAGCAGCGGGCTGACGAGCCTGGGATCCCGCACCTACGCGCCTGAGTGGTACTATACCTGGCAGATATTGGCAGCCATCGGCAACCCCAGTACACGGCCTATCCCTGCTGATGAGGGGTAATACCCCGAAACACTTGTCCAGGGATGGCGAAGACAGCGAAGATAGCAGAAGATCGAAAGATGATGCATCGCGAACACTTTACTACATTGACCAGAGTCCTTAGGGGCGACACCGCCGGTGTGTGAGTAGTGTGCGACCCCACCCCCATTTGTAACTTTAAAGCTCCCTTGAGCAGCGGGCTGACGAGCCTGGGATCCCGCACCTACGCGCCCGAGTGGTACTATACCTGGCAGATATTGGCAGCCATCGGCAACCCCAGTACACGGCCTATCCCTGCTGATGAGGGGTAATACCCCGAAACACGTGTCCAGGGATGGCGAAGACAGCGAAGATAGCAGAAGATCGAAAGATGATGCATCGCGAACACTTTACTACATTGACCAGAGTCCTTAGGGGCGACACCGCCGGTGTGTGAGTAGTGTGCAACCCCACCCCCATTTGTAACTTTAAAGCTCCCTTGAGCAGCGGGCTGACGAGCCTGGGATCCCGCAACTACGCGCCTGAGTGGTACTATACCTGGCAGATATTGGCAGCCATCGGCAACCCCAGTACACGGCCTATCCCTGCTGATGAGGGGTAATACCCCGAAACACGTGTCCAGGGATGGCGAAGACAGCGAAGATAGCAGAAGATCGGAAGATGATGCATCGGGAACACTTTACTACATTGACCAGAGTCCTTAGGGGCGACACCGCCGGTGTGTGAGTAGTGTGCGACCCCACCCCCATTTGTAACTTTAAAGCTCCCTTGAGCAGAGGGCTGACGAGCCTGGGATCCCGCACCTACGAGCCTGAGTGGTACTATACCTGGCAGATATTGGCAGCCATCGGCAACCCCAGTACACGGCCTATCCCTGCTGATGAGGGGTAATACCCCGAAACACGTGTCCAGGGATGGCGAAGACAGCGAAGATAGCAGAAGATCGAAAGATGATGCATCGCGAACACTTTACTACATTGACCAGAGTCCTTAGGGGCGACACCGCCGGTGTGTGAGTAGTGTGCGACCCCACCCCCATTTGTAACTCTAAAGCTCCCTTGAGCAGCGGGCTGACGAGCCTGGGATCCCGCACCTACGCGCCTGAGTGGTACTATACCTGGCAGATATTGGCAGCCATCGGCAACCCCAGTACACGGCCTATCCCTGCTGATGAGGGGTAATACCCCGAAACACGTGTCCAGGGATGGCGAAGACAGCGACGATAACAGAAGATCGAAAGATGATTTATCGCGAACACTTTACTACATTGACCAGAGTCCTTAGGGGCGACACCGCCGGTGTGTGAGTAGTGTGCAACCCCACCCCCATTTGTAACTTTAAAGCTCCCTTGAGCAGCGGGATGACGAGCCTGGGATCCCGCACCTACGCGCCTGAGTGGTACTATACCTGGCAGATATTGGCAGCCATCGGCAACCCCAGTACACGGCCTATCCCTGCTGATGAGGGGTAATACCCCGAAACACGTGTCCAGGGATGGCGAAGACAGCGAAGATAGCAGAAGATCGAAAGATGATGCATCGCGAACACTTTACTACATTGACCAGAGTCCTTAGGGGCGACACCGCCGGTGTGTGAGTAGTGTGCGACCCCACCCCCATTTGTAACTTTAAAGCTCCCTTGAGCAGCGGGCTGACGAGCCTGGGATCACGCACCTACGCGCCTGAGTGGTACTATACCTGGCAGATATTGGCAGCCATCGGCAACCCCAGTACACGGCCTATCCCTGCTGATGAGGGGTAATACCCCGAAACACGTGTCCAGGGATGGCGAAGACAGCGAAGATAGCAGAAGATCGAAAGATGATGCATCGGGAACACTTTACTACATTGACCAGAGTCCTTAGGGGCGACATCGCCGGTGTGTGAGTAGTGTGCGACCCCACCCCCATTTGTAACTTCAAAGCTCCCTTGAGCAGCGGGCTGACGAGCCTGGGATCCCGCACCTACGAGCCTGAGTGGTACTATACCTGGCAGATATTGGCAGCCATCGGCAATCTCAGTACACGGCCTATCCCTGCTGATGAGGGGTAATACCCCGAAACACGTGTCCAGGGATGGCGAAGACAGCGAAGATAGCAGAAGATCGAAAGATGATGCATCGCGAACACTTTACTACATTGACCAGAGTCCTTAGGGGCGACACCGCCGGTGTGTGAGTAGTGTGCGACCCCACCCCCATTTGTAAGTTTAAAGCTCCCTTGAGCAGCGGGCTGACGAGCCTGGGATCCCGCAACTACGCACCTGAGTGGTACTATACCTGGCAGATATTGGCAGCCATCGGCAACCCCAGTACACGGCCTATCCCTGCTGATAAAGGGGGTAATACCCCGAAACACGTGTCCAGGAATGGCGAAGACAGCGAAGATAGCAGAAGATCGAAAGATGATGCATCGCGAACACTTTACTACATTGACCAGAGTCCTTAGGGGCGACACCGCCGGTGTGTGAGTAGTGTGCGACCCCACCCCCATTTGTAACTTTAAAGCTCCCTTGAGCAGCGGGCTGACGAGCCTGGGATCCCGCACCTACGCGCCTGAGTGGTACTATACCTGGCAGATATTGGCAGCCATCGGCAACCCCAGTACACGGCCTATCCCTGCTGATGAGGGTAATACCCCGAAACACGTGTCCAGGGATGGCGACACAGCGAAGATAGCAGAAGATCGAAAGATGATGCATCGCGAACACTTTACTACATTGACCAGAGTCCTTAGGGGCGACACCGCCGGTGTGTGAGTAGTGTGCGACCCTACCCCATTTGTAACTTTAAAGCTCCCTTGAGCAGCGGCCTGACGAGCCTGGGATCCCGCACCTACGCGCCTGAGTGGTACTATACCTGGCAGATATTGGCAGCCATCGGCAACCCCAGTACACGGCCTATCCCTGCTGATGAGGGGTAATACCCGAAACACGTGTCCAGGGATGGCGAAGACAACGAAGATTGCAGAAGATCGAAAGATGATGCATCGCGAACACTTTACTACATTGACCAGAGTCCTTAGGGGCGACACCGCCGGTGTGTGAGTAGTGTGCGACCCCACCCCCATTTGTAACTTGAAAGCTCCCTTGAGCAGCGGGCTGACGAGCCTGGGATCCCGCACCTACGCGCCTGAGTGGTACTATACCTGGCAGATATTGGCAGCCATCGGCAACCCCTGTACACGGCCTATCCCTGCTGATGAGGGGTAATACCCCGAAACACGTGTCCAGGGATGGCGAAGACAGCGAAGATAGCAGAAGATCGAAAGATGATGCATCGCGAACACTTTACTACATTGACCAGAGTCCTTAGGGGCGACACCGCCGGTGTGTGAGCAGTGTGCGACCCCACCCCCATTTGTAACTTTAAAGCTCCCTTGAGCAGCGGGCTGACGAGCCTGGGTTTCCGCACCTACGCGCCTGAGTGGTACTATACCTGGCAGATATTGGCAGCCATCGGCAACCCCATTACACGGCCTATCCCTGCTGATGAGGGGTAATACCCCGAAACACGTGTCCAGGGATGGCGAAGACAGCGAAGATAGCAGAAGATCGAAAGATGATGCATCGAGAACACTTTACTACATTGACCAGAGTCCTTAGGGGCGACACCGCCAGTGTGTGAGTAGTGTGCGACCCCACCCCCATTTGTAACATTAAAGCTCCCTTGAGCAGCGGGCTGATGAGCCTGGGATCCCGCATCTATGCGCCTGAGTGGTACTATTCCTGGCAGATATTGGCAGCCATCGGCAACCCCAGTACACGGCCTATCCCTGCTGATGAGGGGTAATACCCCGAAACACGTGTCCAGGGATGGCGAAGACAGCGAAGATAGCAGAAGATTGAAAGATGATGCATCGCGAACACTTTACTACATTGACCAGAGTCCTTAGGGGCGACACCGCCGGTGTGTGAGTAGTGTGCGACCCCACCCCCATTTGTAACTCTAAAGCTCCCTTGAGCAGCAGGCTGACGAGCCTGGGATCCCGCAACTACGCGCCTGAGTGGTACTATACCTGGCAGATATTGGCAGCCATCGGCAACCCCAGTACACGGCCTATCCCTGCTGATGAGGGGTATTACCCCGAAACACGTGTCCAGGGATGGCGAAGACAGCGAAGATAGCAGAAGATCGAAAGATGATGCATCGCGAACACTTTACTACATTGACCAGAGTCCTTAGGGGCGACACCGCCGGTGTGTGAGTAGTGTGCGACCCCACCCCCATTTGTAACTTTAAAGCTCCCTTGAGCAGCGGGCTGACGAGCCTGGGATCCCGCACCTACGCGCCTGAGTGGTACTATACCTGACAGATATTGGCAGCCATCGGCAACCCCAGTACACGGCCTATCCCTGCTGATGAGGGGTAATACCCCGAAACACGTGTCCAGGGATGGCGAAGACAGCGACGATAGCAGAAGATCGAAAGATGATGCATCGCGAACACTTAAATACATTGACCAGAGTCCTTAGGGGCGACACCGCCGGTGTGTGAGTAGTGTGCGACCCCACCCCCATTTGTAACTTTAAAGCTCCCTTGAGCAGCGGGCTGACGAGCCTGGGATCCCGCACCTACGCGCCTGAGTGGTACTATACCTGGCAGATATTGGCAGCCATCGGCAACCCCAGTACACGGCCTATCCCTGCTGATGAGGGGTAATACCCGAAACACGTGTCCAGGGATGGCGAAGACAGCGAAGATAGCAGAAGATCGAAAGATGATGCATCGCGAACACTTAAATACATTGACCAGAGTCCTTAGGGGCGACACCGCCGGTGTGTGAGTAGTGTGCGACCCCACCCCCATTTGTAACTTTAAAGCTCCCTTGAGCAGCGGGCTGACGAGCCTGGGATCCCGCACCTACGCGCCTGAGTGGTACTATACCTGGCAGATATTGGCAGCCATCGGCAACCCCGGTACACGGCCTATCCCTGCTGATGAGGGGTAATACCCCGAAACACGTGTCCAGGGATGGCGAAGACAGCGAAGTTAGCAGAAGATCGAAAGATGATGCATCGCGAACACTTTACTACATTGACCAGAGTCCTTAGGGGCGACACCGCCGGTGTGTGAGTAGTGTGCGACCCCACCCCCATTTGTAACTTTAAAGCTCCCTTGAGCAGCGGGCTGACGAGCCTGGGATCCCGCACCTACGCGCCTGAGTGGTACTATACCTGGCAGATATTGGCAGCCATCGGCAACCCCAGTACACGGCCTATCCCTGCTGATGAGGGGTAATACCCCGAAACACGTGTCCAGGGATGGCGAAGACAGCGAAGATAGCAGAAGATCGAAAGATGATGCATCGCGAACACTTTACTACATTGATCAGAGTCCTTAGGGGCGACACCGCCGGTGTGTGAGTAGTGTGCGACCCCACCCCCATTTGTAACTTTAAAGCTCCCTTGAGCAGCGGGCTGACGAGCCTGGGATCCCGCACCTACGCGCCTGAGTGGTACTATACCTGGCAGATATTGGCAGCCATCGGCAACCCCAGTACACGGCCTATCCCTGCTGATGAGGGGGAATACCCCGAAACACGTGTCCAGTGATGGCGAAGACAGCGAAGATAGCAGAAGATCGAAAGATGATGCATCGCGAACACTTTACTACATTGACCAGAGTCCTTAGGGGTGACACCGCCGGTGTGTGAGTAGTGTGCGACCCCACCCCCATTTGTAACTTTAAAGCTCCCTTGAGCAGCGGGCTGACGAGCCTGGGATCCCGCACCTACGCGCCTGAGTGGTACTATACCTGGCAGATATTGGCAGCCATCGGCAATCCCAGTACACGGCCTATCCCTGCTGATGAGGGGTAATACCCCGAAACACGTGTCCAGGGATGGCGAAGACAGCGAAGATAGCAGAAGATCGAAAGATGATGCATCGCGAACACTTTACTACATTGACCAGAGTCCTTAGGGGCAACACCGCCGGTGTGTGAGTAGTGTGCGACCCCACCCCCATTTGTAACTTTAAAGCTCCCTTGAGCAGCGGGCTGACAAGCGTGGGATCCCGCACCTACGCGCCTGAGTGGTACTATACCTGGCAGATATTGGCAGCCATCGGCAACCCCAATACACGGCCTATCCCTGCTGATGAGGGGTAATACCCCGAAACACGTGTCCATGGATGGCGAAGACAGCGAAGATAGCAGAAGATCGAAAGATGATGCATCGCGAACACTTTACTACATTGACCAGAGTCCTTAGGGGCGACACCGCTGGTGTGTGAGTAGTGTGCGACCCCACCCCCATTTGTAACTTTAAAGCTCCCTTGAGCAGCGGGCTGACGAGCCTGGGATCCCGCACCTACGTGCCTGAGTGGTACTATACCTGGCAGATATTGGCAGCCATCGGCAACCCCAGTACACGGCCTATCCCTGCTGATGAGGGGTAATACCCGAAACACGTGTCCAGGGATGGCAAAGACAGCGAAGATAGCAGAAGATCGAAAGATGATGCATCGCGAACACTTAAATACATTGACCAGAGTACTTAGGGGCGACACCGCCGGTGTGTGAGTAGTGTGCGACCCCACCCCATTTGTAACTTTAAAGCTCCCTTGAGCAGCGGGCTGACGAGCCTGGGATCCCGCACCTACGCGCCTGAGTGGTACTATACCTGGCAGATATTGGCAGCCATCGGCAACCCCAATACACGGCCTATCCCTGCTGATGAGGGGTAATACCCCGAAACACGTGTCCAGGGATGGCGAAGACAGCGAAGATAGCAGAAGATCGAAAGATGATGCATCGCGAACACTTTACTACATTGACCAGAGTCCTTAGGGGCGACACCGCCGGTGTGTGAGTAGTGTGCGACCCCACCCCCATTTGTAACTTTAAAGCTCCCTTGAGCAGCGGGCAGACGAGCCTGGGATCCCGCACCTACGTGCCTGAGTGGTACTATACCTGGCAGATATTGACAGCCATCGGCAACCCCAGTACACGGCCTATCCCTGCTGATGAGGGGTAATACCCCGAAACTCGTGTCCAGGGATGGCGAAGACAGCGAAGATAGCAGAAGATCGAAAGATGATGCATCGCAAACACTTTACTACATTGACCAGAGTCCTTAGGGGCGACACCGCCGGTGTGTGAATAGTGTGCGACCCCTCCCCCATTTGTAACTTTAAAGCTCCCTTGAGCAGCGGGCTGACGAGCCTGGGATCCCGCACCTACGCGCCTGAGTGGTACTATACCTGGCAGATATTGGCAGCCATCGGCAACCCCAGTACACGGCCTATCCCTGCTGATGAGGGGTAATACCCCGAAACACGTACCCAGAGATGGCGAAGACAGCGAAGATAGCAGAAGATCGAAAGATGATGCATCGCGAACACTTTACTACATTGACCAGAGTCCTTAGGGGCGACACCGCCGGTGTGTGAGTAGTGTGCGACCCCACCCCCATTTGTAACATTAAAGCTCCCTTGAGCAGCGGGCTGACGAGCCTGGGATCCCGCACCTACGCGCCTGAGTGGTACTATTCCTGGCAGATATTGGCAGCCATCGGCAACCCCAGTACACGGCCTATCCCTGCTGATGAGGGGTAATACCCCGAAACACGTGTCCAGGGATGGCGAAGACAGCGAAGATAGCAGAAGATCGAAAGATGATGCATCGCGAACACTTTACTACATTGACCAGAGTCCTTAGGGGCGACACCGCCGGTGTGTGAGTAGTGTGCGACCGCACCCCCATTTGTAACTTTAAAGCTCCCTTGAGCAGCGGGCTGACGAGCCTGGGATCCCGCACCTACGCGCCTGAGTGGTACTATACCTGGCAGATATTGGCAGCCATCGGCAACCCCAGTACACGGCCTATCCCTGCTGATGAGGGGTAATACCCCAAAACACGTGTCCAGGGATGGCGAAGACAGCGAAGATAGCAGAAGATCGAAAGATGATGCATCGCGAACACTTTACTACATTGACCAGAGTCCTTAGGGGCGACACCGCCGGTGTGTGAGTAGTGTGCGACCCCACCCCCATTTGTAACTTTAAAGCTCCCTTGAGCAGCAGGCTGACGAGCCTGGGTTCCCGCACCTACACGCCTGAGTGGTACTATACCTGGCAGATATTGGCAGCCATCGGCAACCCCAGTACACGGCCTATCCCTGCTGATGAGGGGTAATACCCCCAAACACGTGTCCAGGGATGGCGAAGACAGCGAAGATAGCAGAAGATCGAAAGATGATGCATCGCGAACACTTTACTACATTGACCAGAGTCCTTAGGGGCGACACCGCCGGTGTGTGAGTAGTGTGCGACCCCACCCCCATTTGTAACTTTAAAGCTCCCTTGAGCAGCGGGCTGACGAGCCTGGGATCCCGCACCTACGCGCCTGAGTGGTACTATACCTGGCAGATATTGGCAGCCATCGGCAACCCCGGTACACGGCCTATCCCTGCTGATGAGGGGTAATACCCCGAAACACGTGTCCAGGGATGGCGAAGACAGCGAAGATAGCAGAAGATCGAAAGATGATGCATCGCGAACACTTTACTACATTGACCAGAGTCCTTAGGGGCGACACCGCCGGTGTGTGAGTAGTGTGCGACCCCACCCCCATTTGTAACATTAAAGCTCCCTTGAGCAGCGGGCTGACGAGCCTGGGATCCCGCACCTACGCGCCTGAGTGGTACTATTCCTGGCAGATATTGGCAGCCATCGGCAACCCCAGTACACGGCCTATCCCTGCTGATGAGGGGTAATACCCCGAAACACGTGTCCAGGGATGGCGAAGACAGCGAAGATAGCAGAAGATCGAAAGATGATGCATCGCGAACACTTTACTACATTGACCAGAGTCCTTAGGGGCGACACCGCCGGTGTGTGAGTAGTGTGCGACCGCACCCCCATTTGTAACTTTAAAGCTCCCTTGAGCAGCGGGCTGACGAGCCTGGGATCCCGCACCTACGCGCCTGAGTGGTACTATACCTGGCAGATATTGGCAGCCATCGGCAACCCCAGTACACGGCCTATCCCTGCTGATGAGGGGTAATACCCCAAAACACGTGTCCAGGGATGGCGAAGACAGCGAAGATAGCAGAAGATCGAAAGATGATGCATCGCGAACACTTTACTACATTGACCAGAGTCCTTAGGGGCGACACCGCCGGTGTGTGAGTAGTGTGCGACCCCACCCCCATTTGTAACTTTAAAGCTCCCTTGAGCAGCAGGCTGACGAGCCTGGGTTCCCGCACCTACACGCCTGAGTGGTACTATACCTGGCAGATATTGGCAGCCATCGGCAACCCCAGTACACGGCCTATCCCTGCTGATGAGGGGTAATACCCCCAAACACGTGTCCAGGGATGGCGAAGACAGCGAAGATAGCAGAAGATCGAAAGATGATGCATCGCGAACACTTTACTACATTGACCAGAGTCCTTAGGGGCGACACCGCCGGTGTGTGAGTAGTGTGCGACCCCACCCCCATTTGTAACTTTAAAGCTCCCTTGAGCAGCGGGCTGACGAGCCTGGGATCCCGCACCTACGCGCCTGAGTGGTACTATACCTGGCAGATATTGGCAGCCATCGGCAATCCCAGTACACAGCCTATCCCTGCTGATGAGGGGTAATACCCCGAAACACGTGTCCAGGGATGGCGAAGACAGCGAAGATAGCAGAAGATCGAAAGATGATGCATCGCGAACACTTTACTACATTGACCAGAGTCCTTAGGGGCGACACCGCCGGTGTGTGAGTAGTGTGCGACCCCACCCCCATTTGTAACTTTAAAGCTCCCTTGAGCAGCGGGCTGACGAGCCTGGGATCCCGCACCTACGCGCCTGAGTGGTACTATACCTGGCAGATATTGGCAGCCATCGGCAACCCCAGTACACGGCCTATCCCTGCTGATGAGGAGAAATACCCCGAAACACGTGTCCAGGGATGGCGAAGACAGCGAAGATAGCAGAAGATCGAAAGATGATGCATCGGGAACACTTTACTACATTGACCAGAGTCCTTAGGGGCGACACCGCCGGTGTGTGAGTAGTGTGCGACCCCACCCCCATTTGTAACTTTAAAGCTCCCTGGAGCAGCGGGCTGACGAGCCTGGGATCCCGCACCTACGCGCCTGAGTGGTACTATACCTGGCAGATATTGGCAGCCATCGGCAACCCCAGTACACGGCCTATCCCTGCTGATGAGGGGTAATACCCCGAAACACGTGTCCAGGGATGGCGAAGACAGCGAAGATAGCAGAAGATCGAAAGATGATGCATCGCAAACACTTTACTACATTGACCAGAGTCCTTAGGGGCGACACCGCCGGTGTGTGAGTAGTGTGCGACCCCACCCCCATTTGTAACTTTAAAGCTCCCTTGAGCAGCGGGCTGACGAGCATGGGATCCCGCACCTACGCGCCTGAGTGGTACTATACCTGGCAGATATTGGCAGCCATCGGCAACCCCAGTACACGGCCTATCCCTGCTGATGAGGGGTAATACCCCGAAACACGTGTCCAGGGATGGCGAAGACAGAGAAGATAGCAGAAGATCGAAAGATGATGCATCGCGAACACTTTACTACATTGACCAGAGTCCTTAGGAGCGACACCGCCGGTGTGTGAGTAGTGTGCGACCCCACCCCCATTTGTAACTTTAAAGCTCCCTTGAGCAGCGGGCTGACGAGCCTGGGATCCCGCACCTACGCGCCTGAGTGGTACTATACCTGGCAGATATTGGCAGCCATCGGCAACCCCAGTACACGGCCTATCCCTGCTGATGAGGGGTAATACCACGAAACACGTGTCCAGGGATGGCGAAGACAGCGAAGATAGCAGAAGATCAAAAGATGATGCATCGCAAACACTTTACTACATTGACCAGAGTCCTTAGGGGCGACACCGCCGGTGTGTGAGTAGTGTGCGACCCCACCCCCATTTGTAACTTTAAAGCTCCCTTGAGCAGCGGGCTGACGAGCCTGGGATCCCGCACCTATGCGCCTGAGTGGTACTATACCTGGCAGATATTGGCAGCCATCGGCAACCCCAGTACACGGCCTATCCCTGCTGATGAGGGGTAATACCCCGAAACACGTGTCCAGGGATGGCGAAGACAGCGAAGATAGCAGAAGATCGAAAGATGATGCATCGCGAACACTTTACTACATTGACCAGAGTCCTTAGGGGTGACACCGCCGGTGTGTGAGTAGTGTGCGACCCCACCCCCATTTGTAACTTTAAAGCTCCCTTGAGCAGCGGGCTGACGAGCCTGGGATCCCGCACCTACGCGCCTGAGTGGTACTATACCTGGCAGATATTGGCAGCCATCAGCAACCCCAGTACACGGCCTATCCCTGCTGATGAGGGGTAATACCCCGAAACACGTGTCCAGGGATGGCGAAGACAGCGAAGATAGCAGAAGATCGAAAGATGATGCATCGCGAACACTTTACTACATTGACCAGAGTCCTTAGGGGCGACACCGCCGGTGTGTGAGTAGTGTGCGACCCCACCCCCATTTGTAACTTTAAAGCTCCCTTGAGCAGCGGGCTGACGAGCCTGGGATCCTGCACCTACGCGCCTGAGTGGTACTATACCTGGCAGATATTGGCAGCCATTGGCAACCCCAGTACACGGCCTATCCCTGCTGATGAGGGGTAATACCCCGAAACACGTGTCCAGGGATGGCGAAGACAGCGAAGATAGCAGAAGATCGAAAGATGATGCATCGCGAACACTTTACTACATTGACCAGAGTCCTTAGGAGCGACACCGCCGGTGTGTGAGTAGTGTGCGACCCCACCCCCATTTGTAACTTTAAAGCTCCCTTGAGCAGCGGGCTGACGAGCCTGGGATCCCGCACCTACGCGCCTGAGTGGTACTATACCTGGCAGATATTGGCAGCCATTTGCAACCCCAGTACACGACCTATCCCTGCTGATGAGGGGTAATACCCCGAAACACGTGTCCAGGGATGGCGAAGACAGCGAAGATAGCAGAAGATCGAAAGATGATGCATCGCAAACACTTTACTACATTGACCAGAGTCCTTAGGGGCGACACTGCCGGTGTGTGAGTAGTGTGCGACCCCACCCCCATTTGTAACTTTAAAGCTCCCTTGAGCAGCGGGCTGACGAGCCTGGGATCCCGCACCTACGCGCCTGAGTGGTACTATACCTGGCAGATATTGGCAGCCATCGGCAACCCCAGTACACGGCCTATCCCTGCTGATGAGGGGTAATACCACGAAACACGTGTCCAGGGATGGCGAAGACAGCGAAGATAGCAGAAGATCAAAAGATGATGCATCGCAAACACTTTACTACATTGACCAGAGTCCTTAGGGGCGACACCGCCGGTGTGTGAGTAGTGTGCGACCCCACCCCCATTTGTAACTTTAAAGCTCCCTTGAGCAGCGGGCTGACGAGCCTGGGATCCCGCACCTATGCGCCTGAGTGGTACTATACCTGGCAGATATTGGCAGCCATCGGCAACCCCAGTACACGGCCTATCCCTGCTGATGAGGGGTAATACCCCGAAACACGTGTCCAGGGATGGCGAAGACAGCGAAGATAGCAGAAGATCGAAAGATGATGCATCGCGAACACTTTACTACATTGACCAGAGTCCTTAGGGGTGACACCGCCGGTGTGTGAGTAGTGTGCGACCCCACCCCCATTTGTAACTTTAAAGCTCCCTTGAGCAGCGGGCTGACGAGCCTGGGATCCCGCACCTACGCGCCTGAGTGGTACTATACCTGGCAGATATTGGCAGCCATCAGCAACCCCAGTACACGGCCTATCCCTGCTGATGAGGGGTAATACCCCGAAACACGTGTCCAGGGATGGCGAAGACAGCGAAGATAGCAGAAGATCGAAAGATGATGCATCGCGAACACTTTACTACATTGACCAGAGTCCTTAGGGGCGACACCGCCGGTGTGTGAGTAGTGTGCGACCCCACCCCCATTTGTAACTTTAAAGCTCCCTTGAGCAGCGGGCTGACGAGCCTGGGATCCTGCACCTACGCGCCTGAGTGGTACTATACCTGGCAGATATTGGCAGCCATTGGCAACCCGAGTACACGGCCTATCCCTGCTGATGAGGGGTAATACCCCGAAACACGTGTCCAGGGATGGCGAAGACAGCGAAGATAGCAGAATATCGAAAGATGATGCATCGCGAACACTTTACTACATTGACCAGAGTCCTTAGGGGCGACACCGCCGGTGTGTGAGTAGTGTGCGACCCCACCCCCATTTGTAACTTTAAAGATCCCTTGAGCAGCGGGCTGACGAGCCTGGGATCCCGCACCTATGCGCCTGAGTGGTACTATACCTGGCAGATATTGGCAGCCATCGGCAACCCCAGTACACGGCCTATCCCTGCTGATGAGGGGTAATACCCCGAAACACGTGTCCAGGGATGGCGAAGACAGCGAAGATAGCAGAAGATCGAAAGATGATGCATCGCGAACACTTTACTACATTGACCAGAGTCCTTAGGGGTGACACCGCCGGTGTGTGAGTAGTGTGCGACCCCACCCCCATTTGTAACTTTAAAGCTCCCTTGAGCAGCGGGCTGACGAGCCTGGGATCCCGCACCTACGCGCCTGAGTGGTACTATACCTGGCAGATATTGGCAGCCATCGGCAATCCCAGTACACGGCCTATCCCTGCTGATGAGGGGTAATACCCCGAAACACGTGTCCAGGGATGGCGAAGACAGCGAAGATAGCAGAAGATCGAAAGATGATGCATCGCGAACACTTTACTACATTGACCAGAGTCCTTAGGGGCGACACCGCCGGTGTGTGAGTAGTGTGCGACCCCACCCCCATTTGTAACTTTAAAGCTCCCTTGAGCAGCCGGCTGACGAGCCTGGGATCCCGCACCTACGCGCCTGAGTGGTACTATACCTGGCAGATATTGGCAGCCATCGGCAACCCCAGTACACGGCCTATCCCTGCTGATGAGGAGAAATACCACGAAACACGTGTCCAGGGATGGCGAAGACAGCGAAGATAGCAGAAGATCGAAACATGATGCATCGGGAACACTTTACTACATTGACCAGAGTCCTTAGGGGCGACACCGCCGGTGTGTGAGTAGTGTGCGACCCCACCCCCATTTGTAACTTTAAAGCTCCCTGGAGCAGCGGGCTGACGAGCCTGGGATCCCGCACCTACGCGCCTGAGTGGTACTATACCTGGCAGATATTGGCAGCCATCGGCAACCCCAGTACACGGCCTATCCCTGCTGATGAGGGGTAATACCCCGAAACACGTGTCCAGGGATGGCGAAGACAGCGAAGATAGCAGAAGATCGAAAGATGATGCATCGCAAACACTTTACTACATTGACCAGAGTCCTTAGGGGCGACACCGCCGGTGTGTGAGTAGTGTGCGACCCCACCCCCATTTGTAACTTTAAAGCTCCCTTGAGCAGCGGGCTGACGAGCATGGGATCCCGCACCTACGCGCCTGAGTGGTACTATACCTGGCAGATATTGGCAGCCATCGGCAACCCCAGTACACGGCCTATCCCTGCTGATGAGGGGTAATACCCCGAAACACGTGTCCAGGGATGGCGAAGACAGAGAAGATAGCAGAAGATCGAAAGATGATGCATCGCGAACACTTTACTACATTGACCAGAGTCCTTAGGAGCGACACCGCCGGTGTGTGAGTAGTGTGCGACCCCACCCCCATTTGTAACTTTAAAGCTCCCTTGAGCAGCGGGCTGACGAGCCTGGGATCCCGCACCTATGCGCCTGAGTGGTACTATACCTGGCAGATATTGGCAGCCATTTGCAACCCCAGTACACGACCTATCCCTGCTGATGAGGGGTAATACCCCGAAACACGTGTCCAGGGATGGCGAAGACAGCGAAGATAGCAGAAGATCGAAAGATGATGCATCGCAAACACTTTACTACATTGACCAGAGTCCTTAGGGGCGACACGGCCGGTGTGTGAGTAGTGTGCGACCCCACCCCCATTTGTAACTTTAAAGCTCCCTTGAGCAGCGGGCTGACGAGCCTGGGATCCCGCACCTACGCGCCTGAGTGGTACTATACCTGGCAGATATTGGCAGCCATCGGCAACCCCAGTACACCGCCTATCCCTGCTGATGAGGGGTAATACCACGAAACACGTGTCCAGGGATGGCGAAGACAGCGAAGATAGCAGAAGATCAAAAGATGATGCATCGCAAACACTTTACTACATTGACCAGAGTCCTTAGGGGCGACACCGCCGGTGTGTGAGTAGTGTGCGACCCCACCCCCATTTGTAACTTTATAGCTCCCTTGAGCAGCGGGCTGACGAGCCTGGGATCCCGCACCTATGCGCCTGAGTGGTACTATACCTGGCAGATATTGGCAGCCATCGGCAACCCCAGTACACGGCCTATCCCTGCTGATGAGGGGTAATACCCCGAAACACGTGTCCAGGGATGGCGAAGACAGCGAAGATAGCAGAAGATCGAAAGATGATGCATCGCGAACACTTTACTACATTGACCAGAGTCCTTAGGGGTGACACCGCCGGTGTGTGAGTAGTGTGCGACCCCACCCCCATTTGTAACTTTAAAGCTCCCTTGAGCAGCGGGCTGACGAGCCTGGGATCCCGCACCTACGCGCCTGAGTGGTACTATACCTGGCAGATATTGGCAGCCATCAGCAACCCCAGTACACGGCCTATCCCTGCTGATGATGGGTAATACCCCGAAACACGTGTCCAGGGATGGCGAAGACAGCGAAGATAGCAGAAGATCGAAAGATGATGCATCGCGAACACTTTACTACATTGACCAGAGTCCTTAGGGGCGACACCGCCGGTGTGTGAGTAGTGTGCGACCCCACCCCCATTTGTAACTTTAAAGCTCCCTTGAGCAGCGGGCTGACGAGCCTGGGATCCCGCACCTACGCGCCTGAGTAGTACTATACCTGGCAGATATTGGCAGCCATTGGCAACCCCAGTACACGGCCTATCCCTGCTGATGAGGGGTAATACCCCGAAACACGTGTCCAGGGATGGCGAAGACAGCGAAGATAGCAGAAGATCGAAAGATGATGCATCGCGAACACTTTACTACATTGACCAGAGTCCTTAGGGGCGACACCGCCGGTGTGTGAGTAGTGTGCGACCCCACCCCCATTTGTAACTTTAAAGATCCCTTGAGCAGCTGGCTGACGAGCCTGGGATCCCGCACCTATGCGCCTGAGTGGTACTATACCTGGCAGATATTGGCAGCCATCGGCAACCCCAGTACACGGCCTATCCCTGCTGATGAGGGGTAATACCCCGAAACACGTGTCCAGGGATGGCGAAGACAGCGAAGATAGCAGAAGATCGAAAGATGATGCATCGCGAACACTTTACTACATTGACCAGAGTCCTTAGGGGTGACACCGCCGGTGTGTGAGTAGTGTGCGACCCCACCCCCATTTGTAACTTTAAAGCTCCCTTGAGCAGCGGGCTGACGAGCCTGGGATCCCGCACCTACGCGCCTGAGTGGTACTATACCTGGCAGATATTGGCAGCCATCGGCAACCCCAGTACACGGCCTATCCCTGCTGATGAGGGGTAATACCCCGAAACACGTGTCCAGGGATGGCGAAGACAGCGAAGATAGCAGAAGATCGAAAGATGATGCATCGTGAACACTTTACTACATTGACCAGAGTCCTTAGGGGCGACCCCACCCCCATTTGTAACTTTAAAGCTCCCTTGAGCAGCGGGCTGACGAGTCTGGGATCCCGCACCTACGCGCCTGAGTGGTACTATACCTGGCAAATATTGGCAGCCATCGGCAACCCCAGTACACGGCCTATCCCTGCTGATGAGGAGTAATACCCCGAAACACGTGTCCAGGGATGGCGAAGACAGCGAAGATAGCAGAAGATCGAAAGATGATGCATCGCGAACACTTTACTACATTGACCAGAGTCCTTAGGGGCGACACCGCCGGTGTGTGAGTAGTGTGCGACCCCACCCCCATTTGTAACTTTAAAGCTCCCTTGAGCAGCGAGCTGACGAGCCTGGGATCCCGCACCTACGCGCCTGAGTGGTACTATACCTGGCAGATATTGGCAGCCATCGGCAACCCCAGTACACGGCCTATACCTGCTGATGAGGGGTAATACCCCGAAACACGTGTCCAGGGATGGCGAAGACAGCGAAGATAGCAGAAGATCGAAAGATGATGCATCGCGAACACTTTACTACATTGACCAGAGTCCTTAGGGGTGACACCGCCGGAGTGTGAGTAGTGTGCGACCCCACCCCCATTTGTAACTTTAAAGCTCCCTTGAGCAGCGGGCTGATGAGCCTGGGATCCCGCACCTACGCGCCTGAGTGGTACTATACCTGGCAGATATTGGCAGCCATCGGCAACCCCAGTACACGGCCTATCCCTGCTGATGAAGGGTAATACCCCGAAACACGTGTCCAGGGATGGCGAAGACAGCGAAGATAGCAGAAGATCGAAAGATGATGCATCGTGAACACTTTACTACATTGACCAGAGTCCTTAGGGGCGACCCCACCCCCATTTGTAACTTTAAAGCTCCCTTGAGCAGCGGGCTGACGAGCCTGGGATCCCGCACCTACGCGCCTGAGTGGTACTATACCTGGCAGATATTGGCAGCCATCGGCAACCCCAGTACACGGCCTATCCCTGCTGATGAGGGGTAATACCCCGAAACACGTGTCCAGGGATGGCGAAGACAGCGAAGATAGCAGAAGATCGAAAGATGATGCATCGCGAACACTTTACTACATTGACCAGAGTCCTTAGGGGCGACACCGCCGGTGTGTGAGTAGTGTGCGACCCCACCCCCATTTGTAACTTTAAAGCTCCCTTGAGCAGCGGGCTGACGAGCCTGGGATACCGCACCTACGCGCCTGAGTGGTACTATACCTGGCAGATATTGGCAGCCATCGGCAACCCCAGTACACGGCCTATCCCTGCTGATGAGGGGTAATACCCCGAAACACGTGTCCAGGGATGGCGAAGACAGCGAAGATAGCAGAAGATCGAAAGATGATGCATCGCGAACACTTTACTACATTGACCAGAGTCCTTAGGGGCGACACCGCCGGTGTGTGAGTAGTGTGCGACCCCACCCCCATTTGTAACTTTAAAGCTCTCTTGAGCAGCGGGCTGACGAGCCTGGGATCCCGCACCTACGCGCCTGAGTGGTACTATACCTGGCAGATATTGGCAGCCATCGGCAACCCCAGTACACGGCCTATCCCTGCTGATGAGGGGTAATACCCCGAAACACGTGTCCAGGGATGGCGAAGACAGCGAAGATAGCAGAAGATCGAAAGATGATGCATCGCGAACACTTTACTACATTGACCAGAGTCCTTAGGGGCGACACCGCCGGTGTGTGAGTAGTGTGCGACCCCACCCCCATTTGTAACTTTAAAGCTCCCTTGAGCAGCGGGCTGACGAGCCTGGGATCCCGCACCTACGCGCCTGAGTGGTACTATACCTGGCAGATATTGGCAGCCATCGGCAACCCCAGTACACGGCCTATCCCTGCTGATGAGGGGTAATACCCCGAAACACGTGTCCAGGGATGGCGAAGACAGCGAAGATAGCAGAAGATCGAAAGATGATGCATCGCGAACACTTTACTACATTGACCAGAGTCCTTAGGGGTGACACCGCCGGTGTGTGAGTAGTGTGCGACCCCACCCCCATTTGTAACTTTAAAGCTCCCTTGAGCAGCGGGCTGACGAGCCTGGGATCCCGCACCTACGCGCCTGAGTGGTACTATACCTGGCAGATATTGGCAGCCATCGGCAACCCCAGTACACGGCCTATCCCTGCTGATGAGGGGTAATACCCCGAAACACGTGTCCAGGGATGGCGAAGACAGCGAAGATAGCAGAAGATCAAAAGATGATGCATCGCAAACACTTTACTACATTGACCAGAGTCCTTAGGGGCGGCACTGCCGGTGTGTGAGTAGTGTGCGACCCCACCCCCATTTGTAACTTTAAAGCTCCCTTGAGCAGCGGGCTGACGAGCCTGGGATCCCGCACCTACGCGCCTGAGTGGTACTATACCTGGCAGATATTGGCAGCCATCGGCAACCCCAGTACACGGCCTATCCCTGCTGATGAGGGGTAATACCCCGAAACACGTGTCCAGGGATGGCGAAGACAGCGAAGATAGCAGAAGATCGAAAGATGATGCATCGCGAACACTTTACTACATTGACCAGAGTCCTTAGGGGCGACACCGCCGGTGTGTGAGTAGTGTGCGACCCCACCCCCATTTGTAACTTTAAAGCTCCCTTGAGCAGCGGGCTGACGAGCCTGGGATCCCGCACCTACGCGCCTGAGTGGTACTATACCTGGCAGATATTGGCAGCCATCGGCAACCCCAGTACACGACCTATCCCTGCTGATGAGGGGTAATACCCCGAAACACGTGTCCAGGGATGGCGAAGACAGCGAAGATAGCAGAAGATCGAAAGATGATGCATCGCAAACACTTTACTACATTGACCAGAGTCCTTAGGGGCGACACTGCCGGTGTGTGAGTAGTGTGCGACCCCACCCCCATTTGTAACTTTAAAGCTCCCTTGAGCAGCGGGCTGACGAGCCTGGGATCCCGCACCTACGCGCCTGAGTGGTACTATACCTGGCAGATATTGGCAGCCATCGGCAACCCCAGTACACGGCATATCCCTGCTGATGAGGGGTAATACCACGAAACACGTGTCCAGGGATGGCGAAGACAGCGAAGATAGCAGAAGATCGAAAGATGATGCATCGCAAACACTTTACTACATTGACCAGAGTCCTTAGGGGCGACACCGCCGGTGTGTGAGTAGTGTGCGACCCCACCCCCATTTGTAACTTTAAAGCTCCCTTGAGCAGCGGGCTGACGAGCCTGGGATCCCGCACCTACGCGCCTGAGTGGTACAATACCTGGCAGATATTGGCAGCCATCGGCAACCCCAGGACACGGCCTATCCCTGCTGATGAGGGGTAATACCCCAAAACACGTGTCCAGGGATGGCGAAGACAGCGAAGATAGCAGAAGATCGAAAGATGATGCATCGCGAACACTTTACTACATTGACCAGAGTCCTCAGGGGTGACACCGCCGGTGTGTGAGTAGTGTGCGACCCCACCCCCTTTTGTAACTTTAAAGCTCCCTTGAGCAGCGGGCTGACGAGCCTGGGATCCCGCACCTACGCGCCTGAGTGGTACTATACCTGGCAGATATTGGCAGCCATTGGCAACCCCAGTACACGACCTATCCCTGCTGATGAGGGGTAATACCCCGAAACACGTGTCCAGGGATGGCGAAGACAGCGAAGATAGCAGAAGATCGAAAGATGATGCATCGCAAACACTTTACTACATTGACCAGAGTCCTTAGGGGCGACACTGCCGGTGTGTGAGTAGTGTGCGACCCCACCCCCATTTGTAACTTTAAAGCTCCCTTGAGCAGCGGGCTGACGAGCCTGGGATCCAGCACCTACGCGCCTGAGTGGTACTATACCTGGCAGATATTGGCAGCCATCGGCAACCCCAGTACACGGCATATCCCTGCTGATGAGGGGTAATACCACGAAACACGTGTCCAGGGATGGCGAAGACAGCGAAGATAGCAGAAGATCGAAAGATGATGCATCGCGAACACTTTACTACATTGACCAGAGTCCTTAGGGGCGACACCGCCGGTGTGTGAGTAGTGTGCGACCCCACCCCCATTTGTAACTTTAAAGCTCCCTTAAACAGCGGGCTGACGAGCCTGGGATCCCGCACCTACGCGCCTGAGTGGTACAATACCTGGCAGATATTGGCAGCCATCGGAAACCCCAGGACACGGCCTATCCCTGCTGATGAGGGGTAATACCCCGAAACACGTGTCCAGGGATGGCGAAGACAGCGAAGATAGCAGAAGATCGAAAGATGATGCATCGCGAACACTTTACTACATTGACCAGAGTTCTCAGGGGTGACACAGCCGGTGTGTGAGTAGTGTGCGACCCCACCCCCATTTGTAACTTTGAAGCTCCCTTGAGCAGCGGGCTGACGAGCCTGGGATCCCGCACCTACGCGCCTGAGTGGTACTATACCTGGCAGATATTGGCAGCCATCGGCAACCCCAGTACACGACCTATCCCTGCTGATGAGGGGTAATACCCCGAAACACGTGTCCAGGGATGGCGAAGACAGCGAAGATAGCAGAAGATCGAAAGATGATGCATCGCAAACACTTTACTACATTGACCAGAGTCCTTAGGGGCGACACTGCCGGTGTGTGAGTAGTGTGCGACCTCACCCCCATTTGTAACTTTAAAGCTCCCTTGAGCAGCGGGCTGACGAGCCTGGGATCCAGCACCTACGCGCCTGAGTGGTACTATACCTGGCAGATATTGGCAGCCATCGGCAACCCCAGTACACGGCATATCCCTGCTGATGAGGGGTAATACCACGAAACACGTGTCCAGGGATGGCGAAGACAGCGAAGATAGCAGAAGATCGAAAGATGATGCATCGCGAACACTTTACTACATTGACCAGAGTCCTTAGGGGCGACACCGCCGGTGTGTGAGTAGTGTGCGACCCCACCCCCATTTGTAACTTTAAAGCTCCCTTGAGCAGCGGGCTGACGAGCCTGGGATCCCGCACCTACGCGCCTGAGTGGTACTATACCTGGCAGATATTGGCAGCCATCGTCAACCCCAGTACACGGCCTATCCCTGCTGATGAGGGGGAATACCCCGAAACACGTGTCCAGGGATGGCGAAGACAGCGAAGATAGCAGAAGATCGAAAGATGATGCATCGCGAACACTTTACTACATTGACCAGAGTCCTTAGGGGTGACACCGCCGGTGTGTGAGTAGTGTGCGACCCCACCCCCATTTGTAACTTTAAAGCTCCCTTGAGCAGCGGGCTGACGAGCCTGGGATCCCGCACCTACGCGCCTGAGTGGTACTATACCTGGCAGATATTGGCAGCCATCGGCAATCCCAGTACACGGCCTATCCCTGCTGATGAGGGGTAATACCCCGAAACACGTGTCCAGGGATGGCGAAGACAGCGAAGATAGCAGAAGATCGAAAGATGATGCATCGCGAACACTTTACTACATTGACCAGAGTCCTTAGGGGCGACACCGCCGGTGTGTGAGTAGTGTGCGACCCCACCCCCATTTGTAACTTTAAAGCTCCCTTGAGCAGCCGGCTGACGAGCCTGGGATCCCGCACCTACGCGCCTGAGTGGTACTATACCTGGCAGATATTGGCAGCCATCGGCAACCCCAGTACACGGCCTATCCCTGCTGATGAGGAGAAATACCACGAAACACGTGTCCAGGGATGGCGAAGACAGCGAAGATAGCAGAAGATCGAAACATGATGCATCGGGAACACTTTACTACATTGACCAGAGTCCTTAGGGGCGACACCGCCGGTGTGTGAGTAGTGTGCGACCCCACCCCCATTTGTAACTTTAAAGCTCCCTGGAGCAGCGGGCTGACGAGCCTGGGATCCCGCACCTACGCGCCTGAGTGGTACTATACCTGGCAGATATTGGCAGCCATCGGCAACCCCAGTACACGGCCTATCCCTGCTGATGAGGGGTAATACCCCGAAACACGTGTCCAGGGATGGCGAAGACAGCGAAGATAGCAGAAGATCGAAAGATGATGCATCGCAAACACTTTACTACATTGACCAGAGTCCTTAGGGGCGACACCGCCGGTGTGTGAGTAGTGTGCGACCCCACCCCCATTTGTAACTTTAAAGCTCCCTTGAGCAGCGGGCTGATGAGCATGGGATCCCGCACCTACGCGCCTGAGTGGTACTATACCTGGCAGATATTGGCAGCCATCGGCAACCCCAGTACACGGCCTATCCCTGCTGATGAGGGGTAATACCCCGAAACACGTGTCCAGGGATGGCGAAGACAGAGAAGATAGCAGAAGATCGAAAGATGATGCATCGCGAACACTTTACTACATTGACCAGAGTCCTTAGGAGCGACACCGCCGGTGTGTGAGTAGTGTGCGACCCCACCCCCATTTGTAACTTTAAAGCTCCCTTGAGCAGCGGGCTGACGAGCCTGGGATCCCGCACCTACGCGCCTGAGTGGTACTATACCTGGCAGATATTGGCAGCCATTTGCAACCCCAGTACACGGCCTATCCCTGCTGATGAGGGGTAATACCACGAAACACGTGTCCAGGGATGGCGAAGACAGCGAAGATAGCAGAAGATCAAAAGATGATGCATCGCAAACACTTTACTACATTGACCAGAGTCCTTAGGGGCGACACCGCCGGTGTGTGAGTAGTGTGCGACCCCACCCCCATTTGTAACTTTATAGCTCCCTTGAGCAGCGGGCTGACGAGCCTGGGATCCCGCACCTATGCGCCTGAGTGGTACTATACCTGGCAGATATTGGCAGCCATCGGCAACCCCAGTACACGGCCTATCCCTGCTGATGAGGGGTAATACCCCGAAACACGTGTCCAGGGATGGCGAAGACAGCGAAGATAGCAGAAGATCGAAAGATGATGCATCGCGAACACTTTACTACATTGACCAGAGTCCTTAGGGGTGACACCGCCGGTGTGTGAGTAGTGTGCGACCCCACCCCCATTTGTAACTTTAAAGCTCCCTTGAGCAGCGGGCTGACGAGCCTGGGATCCCGCACCTACGCGCCTGAGTGGTACTATACCTGGCAGATATTGGCAGCCATCGGCAACCCCAGTACACGGCCTATACCTGCTGATGAGGGGTAATACCCTGAAACACGTGTCCAGGGATGGCGAAGACAGCGAAGATAGCAGAAGATCGAAAGATGATGCATCGCGAACACTTTACTACATTGACCAGAGTCCTTAGGGGCGACACCGCCGGTGTGTGAGTAGTGTGCGACCCCACCCCCATTTGTAACTTTAAAGCTCCCTTGAGCAGCGGGCTGACGAGCCTGGGATCCCGCACCTACGCGCCTGAGTGGTACTATACCTGGCAGATATTGGCAGCCATCGGCAACCCCAGTACACGGCCTATCCCTGCTGATGAGGGGTAATACCCCGAAACACGTGTCCAGGGATGGCGAAGACAGCGAAGATAGCAGAAGATCGAAAGATGATGCATCGCGAACACTTTACTACATTGACCAGAGTCCTTAGGGGTGACACCGCCGGTGTGTGAGTAGTGTGCGACCCCACCCCCATTTGTAACTTTAAAGCTCCCTTGAGCAGCGGGCTGACGAGCCTGGGGTCCCGCACCTACGCGCCTGAGTGGTACTATACCTGGCAGATATTGGCAGCCATCGGCAACCCCAGTACACGACCTATCCCTGCTGATGAGGGGTAATACCCCGAAACACGTGTCCAGGGATGGCGAAGACAGCGAAGATAGCAGAAGATCGAAAGATGATGCATCGCAAACACTTTACTACATTGACCAGAGTCCTTAGGGGCGACACTGCCGGTGTGTGAGTAGTGTGCGACCCCACCCCCATTTGTAACTTTAAAGCTCCCTTGAGCAGCGGGCTGACGAGCCTGGGATCCAGCACCTACGCGCCTGAGTGGTACTATACCTGGCAGATATTGGCAGCCATCGGCAACCCCAGTACACGGCATATCCCTGCTGATGAGGGGTAATACCACGAAACACGTGTCCAGGGATGGCGAAGACAGCGAAGATAGCAGAAGATCGAAAGATGATGCATCGCGAACACTTTACTACATTGACCAGAGTCCTTAGGGGCGACACCGCCGGTGTGTGAGTAGTGTGCGACCCCACCCCCATTTGTAACTTTAAAGCTCCCTTGAGCAGCGGGCTGACGAGCCTGGGATCCCGCACCTACGCGCCTGAGTGGTACTATACCTGGCAGATATTGGCAGCCATCGGCAACCCCAGTACACGGCCTATCCCTGCTGATGAGGGGGAATACCCCGAAACACTTGTCCAGGGATGGCGAAGACAGCGAAGATAGCAGAAGATCGAAAGATGATGCATCGCAAACACTTTACTACATTGACCAGAGTCCTTAGGGGTGACACCGCCGGTGTGTGAGTAGTGTGCGACCCCACCCCCATTTGTAACTTTAAAGCTCCCTTGAGCAGCGGGCTGACGAGCCTGGGATCCCGCACCTACGCGCCTGAGTGGTACTATACCTGGCAGATATTGGCAGCCATCGGCAATCCCAGTACACGGCCTATCCCTGCTGATGAGGGTTAATACCCCGAAACACGTGTCCAGGGATGGCGAAGACAGCGAAGATAGCAGAAGATCGAAAGATGATGCATCGCGAACACTTTACTACATTGACCAGAGTCCTTAGGGGCGACACCGCCGGTGTGTGAGTAGTGTGCGACCCCACCCCCATTTGTAACTTTAAAGCTCCATTGAGCAGCCGGCTGACGAGCCTGGGATCCCGCACCTACGCGCCTGAGTGGTACTATACCTGGCAGATATTGGCAGCCATCGGCAACCCCAGTACACGGCCTATCCCTGCTGATGAGGAGAAATACCACGAAACACGTGTCCAGGGATGGCGAAGACAGCGAAGATAGCAGAAGATCGAAACATGATGCATCGGGAACACTTTACTACATTGACCAGAGTCCTTAGGGGCGACACCGCCGGTGTGTGAGTAGTGTGCGACCCCACCCCCATTTGTAACTTTAAAGCTCCCTGGAGCAGCGGGCTGACGAGCCTGGGATCCCGCACCTACGCGCCTGAGTGGTACTATACCTGGCAGATATTGGCAGCCATCGGCAACCCCAGTACACGGCCTATCCCTGCTGATGAGGGGTAATACCCCGAAACACGTGTCCAGGGATGGCGAAGACAGCGAAGATAGCAGAAGATCGAAAGATGATGCATCGCAAACACTTTACTACATTGACCAGAGTCCTTAGGAGCGACACCGCCGGTGTGTGAGTAGTGTGCGACCCCACCCCCATTTGTAACTTTAAAGCTCCCTTGAGCAGCGGGCTGACGAGCCTGGGATCCCGCACCTACGCGCCTGAGTGGTACTATACCTGGCAGATATTGGCAGCCATTTGCAACCCCAGTACACGACCTATCCCTGCTGATGAGGGGTAATACCCCGAAACACGTGTCCAGGGATGGCGAAGACAGCGAAGATAGCAGAAGATCGAAAGATGATGCATCGCAAACACTTTACTACATTGACCAGAGTCCTTAGGGGCGACACTGCCGGTGTGTGAGTAGTGTGCGACCCCACCCCCATTTGTAACTTTAAAGCTCCCTTGAGCAGCGGGCTGACGAGCCTGGGATCCCGCACCTACGCGCCTGAGTGGTACTATACCTGGCAGATATTGGCAGCCATCGGCAACCCCAGCACACGGCCTATCCCTGCTGATGAGGGGTAATACCACGAAACACGTGTCCAGGGATGGCGAAGACAGCGAAGATAGCAGAAGATCAAAAGATGATGCATCGCAAACACTTTACTACATTGACCAGAGTCCTTAGGGGCGACACCGCCGGTGTGTGAGTAGTGTGCGACCCCACCCCCATTTGTAACTTTATAGCTCCCTTGAGCAGCGGGCTGACGAGCCTGGGATCCCGCACCTATGCGCCTGAGTGGTACTACACCTGGCAGATATTGGCAGCCATCGGCAACCCCAGTACATGGCCTATCCCTGCTGATGAGGGGTAATACCCCGAAACACGTGTCCAGGGATGGCGAAGACAGCGAAGATAGCAGAAGATCGAAAGATGATGCATCGCGAACACTTTACTACATTGACCAGAGTCCTTAGGGGTGACACCGCCGGTGTGTGAGTAGTGTGCGACCCCACCCCCATTTGTAACTTTAAAGCTCCCTTGAGCAGCGGGCTGACGAGCCTGGGATCCCGCACCTACGCGCCTGAGTGGTACTATACCTGGCAGATATTGGCAGCCATCGGCAACCCCAGTACACGGCCTATACCTGCTGATGAGGGGTAATACCCTGAAACACGTGTCCAGGGATGGCGAAGACAGCGAAGATAGCAGAAGATCGAAAGATGATGCATCGCGAACACTTTACTACATTGACCAGAGTCCTTAGGAGCGACACCGCCGGTGTGTGAGTAGTGTGCGACCCCACCCCCATTTGTAACTTTAAAGCTCCCTTGAGCAGCGGGCTGACGAGCCTGGGATCCCGCACCTACGCGCCTGAGTGGTACTATACCTGGCAGATATTGGCAGCCATCGGCAACCCCAGTACACGGCCTATCCCTGCTGATGAGGGGTAATACCCCGAAACACGTGTCCAGGGATGGCGAAGACAGCGAAGATAGCAGAAGATCGAAAGATGATGCATCGCAAACACTTTACTACATTGACCAGAGTCCTTAGGGGCGGCACTGCCGGTGTGTGAGTAGTGTGCGACCCCACCCCCATTTGTAACTTTAAAGCTCCCTTGAGCAGCGGGCTGACGAGCCTGGGATCCCGCACCTACGCGCCTGAGTGGTACTATACCTGGCAGATATTGGCAGCCATCGGCAACCCCAGTACACGGCCTATCCCTGCTGATGAGGGGTAATACCCCGAAACACGTGTCCAGGGATGGCGAAGACAGCGAAGATAGCAGAAGATCGAAAGATGATGCATCGCGAACACTTTACTACATTGACCAGAGTCCTTAGGGGCAACACCGCCGGTGTGTGAGTAGTGTGCGACCCCACCCCCATTTGTAACTTTAAAGCTCCCTTGAGCAGCGGGCTGACGAGCCTGGGATCCCGCACCTACGCGCCTGAGTGGTACTATACCTGGCAGATATTGGCAGCCATCGGCAACCCCAGTACACGGCCTATCCCTGCTGATGAGGGGGAATACCCCGAAACACGTGTCCAGGGATGGCGGAGACAGCGAAGATAGCAGAAGATCGAAAGATGATGCATCGCGAACACTTTACTACATTGACCAGAGTCCTTAGGGGCGACACCGCCGGTGTGTGAGTAGTGTGCGACCCCACCCCCATTTGTAACTTTAAAGCTCCCTTGAGCAGCGGGCTGACGAGCCTGGGATCCCGCACCTACGCGCCTGAGTGGTACAATACCTGGCAGATATTGGCAGCCATCGGCAACCCCAGGACACGGCCTATCCCTGCTGATGAGGGGTAATACCCCGAAACACGTGTCCAGGGATGGCGAAGACAGCGAAGATAGCAGAAGATCGAAAGATGATGCATCGCGAACACTTTACTACATTGACCAGAGTCCTCAGGGGTGACACCGCCGGTGTGTGAGTAGTGTGCGACCCCACCCCCATTTGTAACTTTAAAGCTCCCTTGAGCAGCGGGCTGACGAGCCTGGGATCCCGCACCTACGCGCCTGAGTGGTACTATACCTGGCAGATATTGGCAGCCATCGGCAACCCCAGTACACGACCTATCCCTGCTGATGAGGGGTAATACCCCGAAACACGTGTCCAGGGATGGCGAAGACAGCGAAGATAGCAGAAGATCGAAAGATGATGCATCGCAAACACTTTACTACATTGACCAGAGTCCTTAGGGGCGACACTGCCGGTGTGTGAGTAGTGTGCGACCCCACCCCCATTTGTAACTTTAAAGCTCCCTTGAGCAGCGGGCTGACGAGCCTGGGATCCAGCACCTACGCGCCTGAGTGGTACTATACCTGGCAGATATTGGCAGCCATCGGCAACCCCAGTACACGGCATATCCCTGCTGATGAGGGGTAATACCACGAAACACGTGTCCAGGGATGGCGAAGACAGCGAAGATAGCAGAAGATCGAAAGATGATGCATCGCAAACACTTTACTACATTGACCAGAGTCCTTAGGGGCGACACCGCCGGTGTGTGAGTAGTGTGCGACCCCACCCCCATTTGTAACTTTATAGCTCCCTTGAGCAGCGGGCTGACGAGCCTGGGATCCCGCACCTATGCGCCTGAGTGGTACTATACCTGGCAGATATTGGCAGCCATCGGCAACCCCAGTACACGGCCTATCCCTGCTGATGAGGGGTAATACCCCGAAACACGTGTCCAGGGATGGCGAAGACAGCGAAGATAGCAGAAGATCGAAAGATGATGCATCGCGAACACTTTACTACATTGACCAGAGTCCTTAGGGGTGACACCGCCGGTGTGTGAGTAGTGTGCGACCCCACCCCCATTTGTAACTTTAAAGCTCCCTTGAGCAGCGGGCTGACGAGCCTGGGATCCCGCACCTACGCGCCTGAGTGGTACTATACCTGGCAGATATTGGCAGCCATCGGCAACCCCAGTACACGGCCTATACCTGCTGATGAGGGGTAATACCCTGAAACACGTGTCCAGGGATGGCGAAGACAGCGAAGATAGCAGAAGATCGAAAGATGATGCATCGCGAAAACTTTACTACATTGACCAGAGTCCTTAGGGGCGACACCGCCGGTGTGTGAGTAGTGTGCGACCCCACCCCCATTTGTAACTTTAAAGCTCCCTTGAGCAGCGGGCTGACGAGCCTGGGATCCCGCACCTACACGCCTGAGTGGTACTATACCTGGCAGATATTGGCAGCCATCGGCAACCCCAGTACACGGCCTATCCCTGCTGATGAGGGGTAATACCCCGAAACACGTGTCCAGGGATGGCGAAGACAGCGAAGATAGCAGAAGATCGAAAGATGATGCATCGCGAACACTTTACTACATTGACCAGAGTCCTTAGGGGTGACACCGCCGGTGTGTGAGTAGTGTGCGACCCCACCCCCATTTGTAACTTTAAAGCTCCCTTGAGCAGCGGGCTGACGAGCCTGGGATCCCGCACCTACGCGCCTGAGTGGTACTATACCTGGCAGATATTGGCAGCCATCGGCAACCCCAGTACACGACCTATCCCTGCTGATGAGGGGTAATACCCCGAAACACGTGTCCAGGGATGGCGAAGACAGTGAAGATAGCAGAAGATCGAAAGATGATGCATCGCAAACACTTTACTACATTGACCAGAGTCCTTAGGGGCGACACTGCCGGTGTGTGAGTAGTGTGCGACCCCACCCCCATTTGTAACTTTAAAGCTCCCTTGAGCAGCGGGCTGACGAGCCTGGGATCCAGCACCTACGCGCCTGAGTGGTACTATACCTGGCAGATATTGGCAGCCATCGGCAACCCCAGTACACGGCATATCCCTGCTGATGAGGGGTAATACCACGAAACACGTGTCCAGGGATGGCGAAGACAGCGAAGATAGCAGAAGATCGAAAGATGATGCATCGCGAACACTTTACTACATTGACCAGAGTCCTTAGGGGCGACACCGCCGGTGTGTGAGTAGTGTGCGACCCCACCCCCATTTGTAACTTTAAAGCTCCCTTGAGCAGCGGGCTGACGAGCCTGGGATCCCGCACCTACGCGCCTGAGTGGTACTATACCTGGCAGATATTGGCAGCCATCGGCAACCCCAGTACACGGCCTATCCCTGCTGATGAGGGGGAATACCCCGAAACACTTGTCCAGGGATGGCGAAGACAGCGAAGATAGCAGAAGATCGAAAGATGATGCATCGCGAACACTTTACTACATTGACCAGAGTCCTTAGGGGTGACACCGCCGGTGTGTGAGTAGTGTGCGACCCCACCCCCATTTGTAACTTTAAAGCTCCCTTGAGCAGCGGGCTGACGAGCCTGGGATCCCGCACCTACGCGCCTGAGTGGTACTATACCTGGCAGATATTGGCAGCCATCGGCAATCCCAGTACACGGCCTATCCCTGCTGATGAGGGGTAATACCCCGAAACACGTGTCCAGGTATGGCGAAGACAGCGAAGATAGCAGAAGATCGAAAGATGATGCATCGCGAACACTTTACTACATTGACCAGAGTCCTTAGGGGCGACACCGCCGGTGTGTGAGTAGTGTGCGACCCCACCCCCATTTGTAACTTTAAAGCTCCCTTGAGCAGCCGGCTGACGAGCCTGGGATCCCGCACCTACGCGCCTGAGTGGTACTATACCTGGCAGATATTGGCAGCCATCGGCAACCCCAGTACACGGCCTATCCCTGCTGATGAGGAGAAATACCACGAAACACGTGTCCAGGGATGGCGAAGACAGCGAAGATAGCAGAAGATCGAAACATGATGCATCGGGAACACTTTACTACATTGACCAGAGTCCTTAGGGGCGACACCGCCGGTGTGTGAGTAGTGTGCGACCCCACCCCCATTTGTAACTTTAAAACTCCCTGGAGCAGCGGGCTGACGAGCCTGGGATCCCGCACCTACGCGCCTGAGTGGTACTATACCTGGCAGATATTGGCAGCCATCGGCAACCCCAGTACACGGCCTATCCCTGCTGATGAGGGGTAATACCCCGAAACACGTGTCCAGGGATGGCGAAGACAGCGAAGATAGCAGAAGATCGAAAGATGATGCATCGCAAACACTTTACTACATTGACCAGAGTCCTTAGGAGCGACACCGCCGGTGTGTGAGTAGTGTGCGACCCCACCCCCATTTGTAACTTTAAAGCTCCCTTGAGCAGCGGGCTGACGAGCCTGGGATCCCGCACCTACGCGCCTGAGTGGTACTATACCTGGCAGATATTGGCAGCCATTTGCAACCCCAGTACACAACCTATCCCTGCTGATGAGGGGTAATACCCCGAAACACGTGTCCAGGGATGGCGAAGACAGCGAAGATAGCAGAAGATCGAAAGATGATGCATCGCAAACACTTTACTACATTGACCAGAGTCCTTAGGGGCGACACTGCCGGTGTGTGAGTAGTGTGCGACCCCACCCCCATTTGTAACTTTAAAGCTCCCTTGAGCAGCGGGCTGACGAGCCTGGGATCCCGCACCTACGCGCCTGAGTGGTACTATACCTGGCAGATATTGGCAGCCATCGGCAACCCCAGTACACGGCCTATCCCTGCTGATGAGGGGTAATACCACGAAACACGTGTCCAGGGATGGCGAAGACAGCGAAGATAGCAGAAGATCAAAAGATGATGCATCGCAAACACTTTACTACATTGACCAGAGTCCTTAGGGGCGACACCGCCGGTGTGTGAGTAGTGTGCGACCCCACCCCCATTTGTAACTTTATAGCTCCCTTGAGCAGCGGGCTGACGAGCCTGGGATCCCGCACCTATGCGCCTGAGTGGTACTACACCTGGCAGATATTGGCAGCCATCGGCAACCCCAGTACACGGCCTATCCCTGCTGATGAGGGGTAATACCCCGAAACACGTGTCCAGGGATGGCGAAGACAGCGAAGATAGCAGAAGATCGAAAGATGATGCATCGCGAACACTTTACTACATTGACCAGAGTCCTTAGGGGTGACACCGCCGGTGTGTGAGTAGTGTGCGACCCCACCCCCATTTGTAACTTTAAAGCTCCCTTGAGCAGCGGGCTGACGAGCCTGGGATCCCGCACCTACGCGCCTGAGTGGTACTATACCTGGCAGATATTGGCAGCCATCGGCAACCCCAGTACACGGCCTATACCTGCTGATGAGGGGTAATACCCTGAAACACGTGTCCAGGGATGGCGAAGACAGCGAAGATAGCAGAAGATCGAAAGATGATGCATCGCGAACACTTTACTACATTGACCAGAGTCCTTAGAGGCGACACCGCCGGTGTGTGAGTAGTGTGCGACCCCACCCCCATTTGTAACTTTAAAGCTCCCTTGAGCAGCGGGCTGACGAGCCTGGGATCCCGCACCTACGCGCCTGAGTGGTACTATACCTCGCAGATATTGGCAGCCATCGGCAACCCCAGTACACGGCCTATCCCTGCTGATGAGGGGTAATACCCCGAAACACGTGTCCAGGGATGGCGAAGACAGCGAAGATAGCAGAAGATCGAAAGATGATGCATCGCAAACACTTTACTACATTGACCAGAGTCCTTAGGGGCGGCACTGCCGGTGTGTGAGTAGTGTGCGACCCCACCCCCATTTGTAACTTTAAAGCTCCCTTGAGCAGCGGGCTGACGAGCCTGGGATCCCGCACCTACGCGCCTGAGTGGTACTATACCTAGCAGATATTGGCAGCCATCGGCAACCCCAGTACACGGCCTATCCCTGCTGATGAGGGGTAATACCCCGAAACACGTGTCCAGGGATGGCGAAGACAGCGAAGATAGCAGAAGATCGAAAGATGATGCATCGCGAACACTTTACTACATTGACCAGAGTCCTTAGGGGCGACACCGCCGGTGTGTGAGTAGTGTGCGACCCCACCCCCATTTGTAACTTTAAAGCTCCCTTGAGCAGCGGGCTGACGAGCCTGGGATCCCGCACCTACGCGCCTGAGTGGTACTATACCTGCCAGATATTGGCAGCCATCGGCAACCCCAGTACACGGCCTATCCCTGCTGATGAGGGGGAATACCCCGAAACACGTGTCCAGGGATGGCGAAGACAGCGAAGATAGCAGAAGATCGAAAGATGATGCATCGCAAACACTTTACTACATTGACCAGAGTCCTTAGGGGCGACACCGCCGGTGTGTGAGTAGTGTGCGACCCCACCCCCATTTGTAACTTTAAAGCTCCCTTGAGCAGCGGGCTGACGAGCCTGGGATCCCGCACCTACGCGCCTGAGTGGTACAATACCTGGCAGATATTGGAAGCCATCGGCAACCCCAGGACACGGCCTATCCCTGCTGATGAGGGGTAATACCCCGAAACACGTGTCCAGGGATGGCGAAGACAGCGAAGATAGCAGAAGATCGAAAGATGATGCATCGCAAACACTTTACTACATTGACCAGAGTCCTCAGGGGTGACACCGCCGGTGTGTGAGTAGTGTGCGACCCCACCCCCATTTGTAACTTTAAAGCTCCCTTGAGCAGCGGGCTGACGAGCCTGGGATCCCGCACCTACGCGCCTGAGTGGTACTATACCTGGCAGATATTGGCAGCCATCGGCAACCCCAGTACACGACCTATCCCTGCTGATGAGGGGTAATACCCCGAAACACGTGTCCAGGGATGGCGAAGACAGCGAAGATAGCAGAAGATCGAAAGATGATGCATCGCAAACACTTTACTACATTGACCAGAGTCCTTAGGGGCGACACTGCCGGTGTGTGAGTAGTGTGCGACCCCACCCCCATTTGTAACTTTAAAGCTCCCTTGAGCAGCGGGCTGACGAGCCTGGGATCCAGCACCTACGCGCCTGAGTGGTACTATACCTGGCAGATATTGGCAGCCATCGGCAACCCCAGTACACGGCATATCCCTGCTGATGAGGGGTAATACCACGAAACACGTGTCCAGGGATGGCGAAGACAGCGAAGATAGCAGAAGATCGAAAGATGATGCATCGCGAACACTTTACTACATTGACCAGAGTCCTTAGGGGCGACACCGCCGGTGTGTGAGTAGTGTGCGACCCCACCCCCATTTGTAACTTTAAAGCTCCCTTGAGCAGCGGGCTGACGAGCCTGGGATCCCGCACCTACGCGCCTGAGTGGTACTATACCTGGCAGATATTGGCAGCCATCGGCAACCCCAGTACACGGCCTATCCCTGCTGATGAGGGGGAATACCCCGAAACACGTGTCCAGGGATGGCGAAGACAGCGAAGATAGCAGAAGATCGAAAGATGATGCATCGCGAACACTTTACTACATTGACCAGAGTCCTTAGGGGTGACACCGCCGGTGTGTGAGTAGTGTGCGACCCCACCCCCATTTGTAACTTTAAAGCTCCCTTGAGCAGCGGGCTGACGAGCCTGGGATCCCGCACCTACGCGCCTGAGTGGTACTATACCTGGCAGATATTGGCAGCCATCGGCAATCCCAGTACACGGCCTATCCCTGCTGATGAGGGGTAATACCCCGAAACACGTGTCCAGGGATGGCGAAGACAGCGAAGATAGCAGAAGATCGAAAGATGATGCATCGCGAACACTTTACTACATTGACCAGAGTCCTTAGGGGCGACACCGCCGGTGTGTGAGTAGTGTGCGACCCCACCCCCATTTGTAACTTTAAAGCTCCCTTGAGCAGCCGGCTGACGAGCCTGGGATCCCGCACCTACGCGCCTGAGTGGTACTATACCTGGCAGATATTGGCAGCCATCGGCAACCCCAGTACACGGCCTATCCCTGCTGATGAGGAGAAATACCACGAAACACGTGTCCAGGGATGGCGAAGACAGCGAAGATAGCAGAAGATCGAAACATGATGCATCGGGAACACTTTACTACATTGACCAGAGTCCTTAGGGGCGACACCGCCGGTGTGTGAGTAGTGTGCGACCCCACCCCCATTTGTAACTTTAAAGCTCCCTGGAGCAGCGGGCTGACGAGCCTGGGATCCCGCACCTACGCGCCTGAGTGGTACTATACCTGGCAGATATTGGCAGCCATCGGCAACCCCAGTACACGGCCTATCCCTGCTGATGAGGGGTAATACCCCGAAACACGTGTCCAGGGATGGCGAAGACAGCGAAGATAGCAGAAGATCGAAAGATGATGCATCGCAAACACTTTACTACATTGACCAGAGTCCTTAGGGGCGACACCGCCGGTGTGTGAGTAGTGTGCGACCCCACCCCCATTTGTAACTTTAAAGCTCCCTTGAGCAGCGGGCTGATGAGCATGGGATCCCGCACCTACGCGCCTGAGTGGTACTATACCTGGCAGATATTGGCAGCCATCGGCAACCCCAGTACACGGCCTATCCCTGCTGATGAGGGGTAATACCCCGAAACACGTGTCCAGGGATGGCGAAGACAGAGAAGATAGCAGAAGATCGAAAGATGATGCATCGCGAACACTTTACTACATTGACCAGAGTCCTTAGGAGCGACACCGCCGGTGTGTGAGTAGTGTGCGACCCCACCCCCATTTGTAACTTTAAAGCTCCCTTGAGCAGCGGGCTGACGAGCCTGGGATCCCGCACCTACGCGCCTGAGTGGTACTATACCTGGCAGATATTGGCAGCCATTTGCAACCCCAGTACACGACCTATCCCTGCTGATGAGGGGTAATACCCCGAAACACGTGTCCAGGGATGGCGAAGACAGCGAAGATAGCAGAAGATCAAAAGATGATGCATCGCAAACACTTTACTACATTGACCAGAGTCCTTAGGGGCGACACCGCCGGTGTGTGAGTAGTGTGCGACCCCACCCCCATTTGTAACTTTATAGCTCCCTTGAGCAGCGGGCTGACGAGCCTGGGATCCCGCACCTACGCGCCTGAGTGGTACTATACCTGGCAGATATTGGCAGCCATCGGCAACCCCAGTACACGGCCTATACCTGCTGATGAGGGGTAATACCCTGAAACACGTGTCCAGGGATGGCGAAGACAGCGAAGATAGCAGAAGATCGAAAGATGATGCATCGCGAACACTTTACTACATTGACCAGAGTCCTTAGGGGCGACACCGCCGGTGTGTGAGTAGTGTGCGACCCCACCCCCATTTGTAACTTTAAAGCTCCCTTGAGCAGCGGGCTGACGAGCCTGGGATCCCGCACCTACGCGCCTGAGTGGTACTATACCTGGCAGATATTGGCAGCCATCGGCAACCCCAGTACACGGCCTATCCCTGCTGATGAGGGGTAATACCCCGAAACACGTGTCCAGGGATGGCGAAGACAGCGAAGATAGCAGAAGATCGAAAGATGATGCATCGCGAACACTTTACTACATTGACCAGAGTCCTTAGGGGTGACACCGCCGGTGTGTGAGTAGTGTGCGACCCCACCCCCATTTGTAACTTTAAAGCTCCCTTGAGCAGCGGGCTGACGAGCCTGGGATCCCGCACCTACGCGCCTGAGTGGTACTATACCTGGCAGATATTGGCAGCCATCGGCAACCCCAGTACACGGCCTATCCCTGCTGATGAGGGGTAATACCCTGAAACACGTGTCCAGGGATGGCGAAGACAGCGAAGATAGCAGAAGATCGAAAGATGATGCATCGCAAACACTTTACTACATTGACCAGAGTCCTTAGGGGCGGCACTGCCGGTGTGTGAGTAGTGTGCGACCCCACCCCCATTTGTAACTTTAAAGCTCCCTTGAGCAGCGGGCTGACGAGCCTGGGATCCCGCACCTACGCGCCTGAGTGGTACTATACCTGGCAGATATTGGCAGCCATCGGCAACCCCAGTACACGGCCTATCCCTGCTGATGAGGGGTAATACCCCGAAACACGTGTCCAGGGATGGCGAAGACAGCGAAGATAGCAGAAGATCGAAAGATGATGCATCGCGAACACTTTACTACATTGACCAGAGTCCTTAGGGGTGACACCGCCGGTGTGTGAGTAGTGTGCGACCCCACCCCCATTTGTAACTTTAAAGCTCCCTTGAGCAGCGGGCTGACGAGCCTGGGATCCCGCACCTACGCGCCTGAGTGGTACTATACCTGGCAGATATTGGCAGCCATCGGCAACCCCAGTACACGACCTATCCCTGCTGATGAGGGGTAATACCCCGAAACACGTGTCCAGGGATGGCGAAGACAGCGAAGATAGCAGAAGATCGAAAGATGATGCATCGCAAACACTTTACTACATTGACCAGAGTCCTTAGGGGCGACACTGCCGGTGTGTGAGTAGTGTGCGACCCCACCCCCATTTGTAACTTTAAAGCTCCCTTGAGCAGCGGGCTGACGAGCCTGGGATCCCGCACCTACGCGCCTGAGTGGTACTATACCTGGCAGATATTGGCAGCCATCGGCAACCCCAGTACACGGCATATCCCTGCTGATGAGGGGTAATACCACGAAACACGTGTCCAGGGATGGCGAAGACAGCGAAGATAGCAGAAGATCGAAAGACGATGCATCGCGAACACTTTACTACATTGACCAGAGTCCTTAGGGGCGACACCGCCGGTGTGTGAGTAGTGTGCGACCCCACCCCCATTTGTAACTTTAAAGCTCCCTTGAGCAGCGGGCTGACGAGCCTGGGATCCCGCACCTACGCGCCTGAGTGGTACTATACCTGGCAGATATTGGCAGCCATCGGCAACCCCAGGACACGGCCTATCCCTGCTGATGAGGGGTAATACCCCGAAACACGTGTCCAGGGATGGCGAAGACAGCGAAGATAGCAGAAGATCGAAAGATGATGCATCGCGAACACTTTACTACATTGACCAGAGTCCTCAGGGGTGACACCGCCGGTGTGTGAGTAGTGTGCGACCCCACCCCCATTTGTAACTTTAAAGCTCCCTTGAGCAGCGGGCTGACGAGCCTGGGATCCCGCACCTACGCGCCTGAGTGGTACTATACCTGGCAGATATTGGCAGCCATCGGCAACCCCAGTACACGACCTATCCCTGCTGATGAGGGGTAATACCCCGAAACACGTGTCCAGGGATGGCGAAGACAGCGAAGATAGCAGAAGATCGAAAGATGATGCATCGCGAACACTTTACTACATTGACCAGAGTCCTTAGGGGCGACACCGCCGGTGTGTGAGTAGTGTGCGACCCCACCCCCATTTGTAACTTTAAAGCTCCCTTGAGCAGCGGGCTGACGAGCCTGGGATCCCGCACCTACGCGCCTGAGTGGTACTATACCTGGCAGATATTGGCAGCCATCGGCAACCCCAGTACACGGCCTATCCCTGCTGATGAGGGGTAATACCCCGAAACACGTGTCCAGGGATGGTGAAGACAGCGAAGATAGCAGAAGATCGAAAGATGATGCATCGCGAACACTTTACTACATTGACCAGAGTCCTTAGGGGCGACACCGCCGGTGTGTGAGTAGTGTGCGACCCCACCCCCATTTGTAACTTTAAAGCTCCCTTGAGCAGCGGGCTGACGAGCCTGGGATCCCGCACCTACGCGCCTGAGTGGTACTATACCTGGCAGATATTGGCAGCCATCGGCAATCCCAGTACACAGCCTATCCCTGCTGATGAGGGGTAATACCCCGAAACACGTGTCCAGGGATGGCGAAGACAGCGAAGATAGCAGAAGATCGAAAGATGATGCATCGCGAACACTTTACTACATTGACCAGAGTCCTTAGGGGCGACACCGCCGGTGTGTGAGTAGTGTGCGACCCCACCCCCATTTGTAACTTTAAAGCTCCCTTGAGCAGCGGGCTGACGAGCCTGGGATCCCGCACCTACGCGCCTGAGTGGTACTATACCTGGCTGATATTGGCAGCCATCGGCAACCCCAGTACACGGCCTATCCCTGCTGATGAGGGGTAATACCCCGAAACACGTGTCCAGGGATGGTGAAGACAGAGAAGATAGCAGAAGATCGAAAGATGATGCATCGCGAACACTTTACTACATTGACCAGAGTCCTTAGGGGCGACACCGCCGGTGTGTGAGTAGTGTGCGACCCCACCCCCATTTGTAACTTTAAAGCTCCCTTGAGCAGCGGGCTGACGAGCCTGGGATCCCGCACCTACGCGCCTGAGTGGTACTATACCTGGAAGATATTGGCAGCCATCGGCAACCCCAGTACACGACCTATCCCTGCTGATGAGGGGTAATATCCCGAAACACGTGTCCAGGGATGGCGAAGACAGCGAAGATAGCAGAAGATCGAAAGATGATGCATCGCGAACACTTTACTACATTGACCAGAGTCCTTAGGGGCGACACCGCCGGTGTGTGAATAGTGTGCGACCCCACCCCCATTTGTAACTTTAAAGCTCCCTTGAGCAGCGGGCTGACGAGCCTGGGATCCCGCACCTACGCGCCTGAGTGGTACTATACCTGGCAGATATTGGCAGCCATCGGCAACCCCAGTACACGACCTATCCCTGCTGATGAGGGGTAATACCCCGAAACACGTGTCCAGGGATGGCGAAGACAGCGAAGATAGCAGAAGATCGAAAGATGATGCATCGCAAACACTTTACTACATTGACCAGAGTCCTTAGGGGTGACACCGCCGGTGTGTGAGTAGTGTGCGACCCCACCCCCATTTGTAACTTTAAAGCTCCCTTGAGCAGCGGGCTGACGAGCCTGGGATCCCGCACCTACGCGCCTGAGTGGTACTATACCTGGAAGATATTGGCAGCCATCGGCAATCCCAGTACACGGCCTATCCCTGCTGATGAGGGGTAATACCCCGAAACACGTGTCCAGGGATGGCGAAGACAGCGAAGATAGCAGAAGATCGAAAGATGATGCATCGCGAACACTTTACTACATTGACCAGAGTCCTTAGGGGTGACACCGCCGGTGTGTGAGTAGTGTGCGACCCCACCCCCATTTGTAACTTTAAAGCTCCCTTGAGCAGCCGGCTGACGAGCCTGGGATCCCGCACCTACGCGCCTGAGTGGTACTATACCCGGCAGATATTGGCAGCCATCGGCAACCCCAGTACACGGCCTATCCCTGCTGATGAGGAGAAATACCACGAAACACGTGTCCAGGGATGGCGAAGACAGCGAAGATAGCAGAAGATCGAAACATGATGCATCGGGAACACTTTACTACATTGACCAGAGTCCTTAGGGGCGACACCGCCGGTGTGTGAGTAGTGTGCGACCCCACCCCCATTTGTAACTTTAAAGCTCCCTGGAGCAGCGGGCTGACGAGCCTGGGATCCCGCACCTACTCGCCTGAGTGGTACTATACCTGGCAGATATTGGCAGCCATCGGCAACCCCAGTACACGGCCTATCCCTGCTGATGAGGGGTAATACCCCGAAACACGTGTCCAGGGATGGCGAAGACAGCGAAGATAGCAGAAGATCGAAAGATGATGCATCGCAAACACTTTACTACATTGACCAGAGTCCTTAGGGGCGACACCGCCGGTGTGTGAATAGTGTGCGACCCCACCCCCATTTGTAACTTTAAAGCTCCCTTGAGCAGCGGGCTGATGAGCATGGGATCCCGCACCTACGCGCCTGAGTGGTACTATACCTGGCAGATATTGGCAGCCATCGGCAACCCCAGTACACGGCCTATCCCTGCTGATGAGGGGTAATACCCCGAAACACGTGTCCAGGGATGGCGAAGACAGAGAAGATAGCAGAAGATCGAAAGATGATGCATCGCGAACACTTAACTACATTGACCAGAGTCCTTAGGAGCGACACCGCCGGTGTGTGAGTAGTGTGCGACCCCACCCCCATTTGTAACTTTAAAGCTCCCTTGAGCAGCGGGCTGACGAGCCTGGGATCCCGCACCTACGCGCCTGAGTGGTACTATACCTGGCAGATATTGGCAGCCATTTGCAACCCCAGTACACGACCTATCCCTGCTGATGAGGGGTAATACCCCGAAACACGTGTCCAGGGATGGCGAAGACAGCGAAGATAGCAGAAGATCGAAAGATGATGCATCGCAAACACTTTACTACATTGACCAGAGTCCTTAGGGGCGACACTGCCGGTGTGTGAGTAGTGTGCGACCCCACCCCCATTTGTAACTTTAAAGCTCCCTTGAGCAGCGGGCTGACGAGCCTGGGATCCCGCACCTACGCGCCTGAGTGGTACTATACCTGGCAGATATTGGCAGCCATCGGCAACCCCAGTACACGGCCTATCCCTGCTGATGAGGGGTAATACCACGAAACACGTGTCCAGGGATGGCGAAGACAGCGAAGATAGCAGAAGATCAAAAGATGATGCATCGCAAACACTTTACTACATTGACCAGAGACCTTAGGGGCGACACCGCCGGTGTGTGATTAGTGTGCGACCCCACCCCCATTTGTAACTTTATAGCTCCCTTGAGCAGCGGGCTGACGAGCCTGGGATCCCGCACCTATGCGCCTGAGTGGTACTATACCTGGCAGATATTGGCAGCCATCGGCAACCCCAGTACACGGCCTATCCCTGCTGATGAGGGGTAATACCCCGAAACACGTGTCCAGGGATGGCGAAGACAGCGAAGATAGCAGAAGATCGAAAGATGATGCATCGCGAACACTTTACTACATTGACCAGAGTCCTTAGGGGTGACACCGCCGGTGTGTGAGTAGTGTGCGACCCCACCCCCATTTGTAACTTTAAAGCTCCCTTGAGCAGCGGGCTGACGAGCCTGGGATCCCGCACCTACGCGCCTGAGTGGTACTATACCTGGCAGATATTGGCAGCCATCGGCAACCCCAGTACACGGCCTATACCTGCTGATGAGGGGTAATACCCTGAAACACGTTTCCAGGGATGGCGAAGACAGCGAAGATAGCAGAAGATCGAAAGATGATGCATCGCGAACACTTTACTACATTGACCAGAGTCCTTAGGGGCGACACCGCCGGTGTGTGAGTAGTGTGCGACCCCACCCCCATTTGTAACTTTAAAGCTCCCTTGAGCAGCGGGCTGACGAGCCTGGGATCCCGCACCTACGCACCTGAGTGGTACTATACCTGGCAGATATTGGCAGCCATCGGCAACCCCAGTACACGGCCTATCCCTGCTGATGAGGGGTAATACCCCGAAACACGTGTCCAGGGATGGCGAAGACAGCGAAGATAGCAGAAGATCGAAAGATGATGCATCGCGAACACTTTACTACATTGACCAGAGTCCTTAGGGGTGACACCGCCGGTGTGTGAGTAGTGTGCGACCCCACCCCCATTTGTAACTTTAAAGCTCCCTTGAGCAGCGGGCTGACGAGCCTGGGATCCCGCACCTACGCGCCTGAGTGGTACTATACCTGGCAGATATTGGCAGCCATCGGCAACCCCAGTACACGGCCTATCCCTGCTGATGAGGGGTAATACCCCGAAACACGTGTCCAGGGATGGCGAAGACAGCGAAGATAGCAGAAGATCGAAAGATGATGCATCGCAAACACTTTACTACATTGACCAGAGTCCTTAGGGGCGGCACTGCCGGTGTGTGAGTAGTGTGCGACCCCACCCCCATTTGTAACTTTAAAGCTCCCTTGAGCAGCGGGCTGACGAGCCTGGGATCCCGCACCTACGCGCCTGAGTGGTACTATACCTGGCAGATATTGGCAGCCATCGGCAACCCCAGTACACGGCCTATCCCTGCTGATGAGGGGTAATACCCCGAAACACGTGTCCAGGGATGGCGAAGACAGCGAAGATAGCAGAAGATCGAAAGATGATGCATCGCGAACACTTTACTACATTGACCAGAGTCCTTAGGGGCGACACCGCCGGTGTGTGAGTAGTGTGCGACCCCACCCCCATTTGTAACTTTAAAGCTCCCTTGAGCAGCGGGCTGACGAGCCTGGGATCCCGCACCTACGCGCCTGAGTGGTACTATACCTGGCAGATATTGGCAGCCATCGGCAACCCCAGTACACGACCTATCCCTGCTGATGAGGGGTAATACCCCGAAACACGTGTCCAGGGATGGCGAAGACAGCGAAGATAGCAGAAGATCGAAAGATGATGCATCGCGAACACTTTACTACATTGACCAGAGTCCTTAGGGGCGACACCGCCGGTGTGTGAGTAGTGTGCGACCCCACCCCCATTTGTAACTTTAAAGCTCCCTTGAGCAGCGGGCTGACGAGCCTGGGATCCCGCACCTACGCGCCTGAGTGGTACTATACCTGGCAGATATTGGCAGCCATCGGCAACCCCAGTACACGGCCTATCCCTGCTGATGATGGGTAATACCCCGAAACACGTGTCCAGGGATGGTGAAGACAGCGAAGATAGCAGAAGATCGAAAGATGATGCATCGCGAACACTTTACTACATTGACCAGAGTCCTTAGGGGCGACACCGCCGGTGTGTGAGTAGTGTGCGACCCCACCCCCATTTGTAACTTTAAAGCTCCCTTGAGCAGCGGGCTGACGAGCCTGGGATCCCGCACCTACGCGCCTGAGTGGTACTATACCTGGCAGATATTGGCAGCCATCGGCAATCCCAGTACACAGCCTATCCCTGCTGATGAGGGGTAATACCCCGAAACACGTGTCCAGGGATGGCGAAGACAGCGAAGATAGCAGAAGATCGAAAGATGATGCATCGCGAACACTTTACTACATTGACCAGAGTCCTTAGGGGCGACACCGCCGGTGTGTGAGTAGTGTGCGACCCCACCCCCATTTGTAACTTTAAAGCTCCCTTGAGCAGCGGGCTGACGAGCCTGGGATCCCGCACCTACGCGCCTGAGTGGTACTATACCTGGCTGATATTGGCAGCCATCGGCAACCCCAGTACACGGCCTATCCCTGCTGATGAGGGGTAATACCCCGAAACACGTGTCCAGGGATGGTGAAGACAGAGAAGATAGCAGAAGATCGAAAGATGATGCATCGCGAACACTTTACTACATTGACCAGAGTCCTTAGGGGCGACACCGCCGGTGTGTGAGTAGTGTGCGACCCCACCCCCATTTGTAACTTTAAAGCTCCCTTGAGCAGCGGGCTGACGAGCCTGGGATCCCGCACCTACGCGCCTGAGTGGTACAATACCTGGAAGATATTGGCAGCCATCGGCAACCCCAGTACACGACCTATCCCTGCTGATGAGGGGTAATATCCCGAAACACGTGTCCAGGGATGGCGAAGACAGCGAAGATAGCAGAAGATCGAAAGATGATGCATCGCGAACACTTTACTACATTGACCAGAGTCCTTAGGGGCGACACCGCCGGTGTGTGAGTAGTGTGCGACCCCACCCCCATTTGTAACTTTAAAGCTCCCTTGAGCAGCGGGCTGACGAGCCTGGGATCCCGCACCTACGCGCCTGAGTGGTACTATACCTGGCAGATATTGGCAGCCATCGGCAACCCCAGTACACGACCTATCCCTGCTGATGAGGGGTAATACCCCGAAACACGTGTCCAGGGATGGCGAAGACAGCGAAGATAGCAGAAGATCGAAAGATGATGCATCGCAAACACTTTACTACATTGACCAGAGTCCTTAGGGGTGACACCGCCGGTGTGTGAGTAGTGTGCGACCCCACCCCCATTTGTAACTTTAAAGCTCCCTTGAGCAGCGGGCTGACGAGCCTGGGATCCCGCACCTACGCGCCTGAGTGGTACTATACCTGGAAGATATTGGCAGCCATCGGCAATCCCAGTACACGGCCTATCCCTGCTGATGAGGGGTAATACCCCGAAACACGTGTCCAGGGATGGCGAAGACAGCGAAGATAGCAGAAGATCGAAAGATGATGCATCGCGAACACTTTACTACATTGACCAGAGTCCTTAGGGGTGACACCGCCGGTGTGTGAGTAGTGTGCGACCCCACCCCCATTTGTAACTTTAAAGCTCCCTTGAGCAGCCGGCTGACGAGCCTGGGATCCCGCACCTACGCGCCTGAGTGGTACTATACCTGGCAGATATTGGCAGCCATCGGCAACCCCAGTACACGGCCTATCCCTGCTGATGAGGAGAAATACCACGAAACACGTGTCCAGGGATGGCGAAGACAGCGAAGATAGCAGAAGATCGAAAGATGATGCATCGCAAACACTTTACTACATTGACCAGAGTCCTTAGGGGCGACACCGCCGGTGTGTGAATAGTGTGCGACCCCACCCCCATTTGTAACTTTAAAGCTCCCTTGAGCAGCGGGCTGATGAGCATGGGATCCCGCACCTACGCGCCTGAGTGGTACTATACCTGGCAGATATTGGCAGCCATCGGCAACCCCAGTACACGGCCTATCCCTGCTGATGAGGGGTAATACCCCGAAACACGTGTCCAGGGATGGCGAAGACAGAGAAGATAGCAGAAGATCGAAAGATGATGCATCGCGAACACTTAACTACATTGACCAGAGTCCTTAGGAGCGACACCGCCGGTGTGTGAGTAGTGTGCGACCCCACCCCCATTTGTAACTTTAAAGCTCCCTTGAGCAGCGGGCTGACGAGCCTGGGATCCCGCACCTACGCGCCTGAGTGGTACTATACCTGGCAGATATTGGCAGCCATTTGCAACCCCAGTACACGACCTATCCCTGCTGATGAGGGGTAATACCCCGAAACACGTGTCCAGGGATGGCGAAGACAGCGAAGATAGCAGAAGATCGAAAGATGATGCATCGCAAACACTTTACTACATTGACCAGAGTCCTTAGGGGCGACACTGCCGGTGTGTGAGTAGTGTGCGACCCCACCCCCATTTGTAACTTTAAAGCTCCCTTGAGCAGCGGGCTGACGAGCCTGGGATCCCGCACCTACGCGCCTGAGTGGTACTATACCTGGCAGATATTGGCAGCCATCGGCAACCCCAGTACACGGCCTATCCCTGCTGATGAGGGGTAATACCACGAAACACGTGTCCAGGGATGGCGAAGACAGCGAAGATAGCAGAAGATCAAAAGATGATGCATCGCAAACACTTTACTACATTGACCAGAGACCTTAGGGGCGACACCGCCGGTGTGTGATTAGTGTGCGACCCCACCCCCATTTGTAACTTTATAGCTCCCTTGAGCAGCGGGCTGACGAGCCTGGGATCCCGCACCTATGCGCCTGAGTGGTACTATACCTGGCAGATATTGGCAGCCATCGGCAACCCCAGTACACGGCCTATCCCTGCTGATGAGGGGTAATACCCCGAAACACGTGTCCAGGGATGGCGAAGACAGCGAAGATAGCAGAAGATCGAAAGATGATGCATCGCGAACACTTTACTACATTGACCAGAGTCCTTAGGGGTGACACCGCCGGTGTGTGAGTAGTGTGCGACCCCACCCCCATTTGTAACTTTAAAGCTCCCTTGAGCAGCGGGCTGACGAGCCTGGGATCCCGCACCTACGCGCCTGAGTGGTACTATACCTGGCAGATATTGGCAGCCATCGGCAACCCCAGTACACGGCCTATACCTGCTGATGAGGGGTAATACCCTGAAACACGTTTCCAGGGATGGCGAAGACAGCGAAGATAGCAGAAGATCGAAAGATGATGCATCGCGAACACTTTACTACATTGACCAGAGTCCTTAGGGGCGACACCGCCGGTGTGTGAGTAGTGTGCGACCCCACCCCCATTTGTAACTTTAAAGCTCCCTTGAGCAGCGGGCTGACGAGCCTGGGATCCCGCACCTACGCACCTGAGTGGTACTATACCTGGCAGATATTGGCAGCCATCGGCAACCCCAGTACACGGCCTATCCCTGCTGATGAGGGGTAATACCCCGAAACACGTGTCCAGGGATGGCGAAGACGGCGAAGATAGCAGAAGATCGAAAGATGATGCATCGCGAACACTTTACTACATTGACCAGAGTCCTTAGGGGTGACACCGCCGGTGTGTGAGTAGTGTGCGACCCCACCCCCATTTGTAACTTTAAAGCTCCCTTGAGCAGCGGGCTGACGAGCCTGGGATCCCGCACCTACGCGCCTGAGTGGTACTATACCTGGCAGATATTGGCAGCCATCGGCAACCCCAGTACACGGCCTATCCCTGCTGATGAGGGGTAATACCCCGAAACACGTGTCCAGGGATGGCGAAGACAGCGAAGATAGCAGAAGATCGAAAGATGATGCATCGCAAACACTTTACTACATTGACCAGAGTCCTTAGGGGCGGCACTGCCGGTGTGTGAGTAGTGTGCGACCCCACCCCCATTTGTAACTTTAAAGCTCCCTTGAGCAGCGGGCTGACGAGCCTGGGATCCCGCACCTACGCGCCTGAGTGGTACTATACCTGGCAGATATTGGCAGCCATCGGCAACCCCAGTACACGGCCTATCCCTGCTGATGAGGGGTAATACCCCGAAACACGTGTCCAGGGATGGCGAAGACAGCGAAGATAGCAGAAGATCGAAAGATGATGCATCGCGAACACTTTACTACATTGACCAGAGTCCTTAGGGGCGACACCGCCGGTGTGTGAGTAGTGTGCGACCCCACCCCCATTTGTAACTTTAAAGCTCCCTTGAGCAGCGGGCTGACGAGCCTGGGATCCCGCACCTACGCGCCTGAGTGGTACTATACCTGGCAGATATTGGCAGCCATCGGCAACCCCAGTACACGACCTATCCCTGCTGATGAGGGGTAATACCCCGAAACACGTGTCCAGGGATGGCGAAGACAGCGAAGATAGCAGAAGATCGAAAGATGATGCATCGCAAACACTTTACTACATTGACCAGAGTCCTTAGGGGCGACACTGCCGGTGTGTGAGTAGTGTGCGACCCCACCCCCATTTGTAACTTTAAAGCTCCCTTGAGCAGCGGGCTGACGAGCCTGGGATCCCGCACCTACGCGCCTGAGTGGTACTATACCTGGCAGATATTGGCAGCCATCGGCAACCCCAGTACACGGCATATCCCTGCTGATGAGGGGTAATACCACGAAACACGTGTCCAGGGATGGCGAAGACAGCGAAGATAGCAGAAGATCGAAAGATGATGCATCGCGAACACTTTACTACATTGACCAGAGTCCTTAGGGGCGACATCGCCGGTGTGTGAGTAGTATGCGACCCCACCCCCATTTGTAACTTTAAAGCTCCCTTGAGCAGCGGGCTGACGAGCCTGGGATCCCGCACCTACGCGCCTGAGTGGTACTATACCTGGCAGATATTGGCAGCCATCGGCAACCCCAGGACACGGCCTATCCCTGCTGATGAGGGGTAATACCCCGAAACACGTGTCGAGGGATGGCGAAGACAGCGAAGATAGCAGAAGATCGATAGATGATGCATCGCGAACACTTTACTACATTGACCAGAGTCCTCAGGGGTGACACCGCCGGTGTGTGAGTAGTGTGCGACCCCACCCCCATTTGTAACTTTAAAGCTCCCTTGAGCAGCGGGCTGACGAGCCTGGGATCCCGCACCTACGCGCCTGAGTGGTACTATACCTGGCAGATATTGGCAGCCATCGGCAACCCCAGTACACGACCTATCCCTGCTGATGAGGGGTAATACCCCGAAACACGTGTCCAGGGATGGCGAAGACAGCGAAGATAGCAGAAGATCGAAAGATGATGCATCGCAAACACTTTACTACATTGACCAGAGTCCTTAGGGGCGACACTGCCGGTGTGTGAGTAGTGTGCGACCCCACCCCCATTTGTAACTTTAAAGCTCCCTTGAGCAGCGGGCTGACGAGCCTGGGATCCAGCACCTACGCGCCTGAGTGGTACTATACCTGGCAGATATTGGCAGCCATCGGCAACCCCAGTACACGGCATATCCCTGCTGATGAGGGGTAATACCACGAAACACGTGTCCAGGGATGGCGAAGACAGCGAAGATAGCAGAAGATCGAAAGATGATGCATCGCGAACACTTTACTACATTGACCAGAGTCCTTAGGGGCGACACCGCCGGTGTGTGAGTAGTGTGCGACCCCACCCCCATTTGTAACTTTAAAGCTCCCTTGAGCAGCGGGCTGACGAGCCTGGGATCCCGCACCTACGCACCTGAGTGGTACTATACCTGGCAGATATTGGCAGCCATCGGCAACCCCAGTACACGGCCTATCCCTGCTGATGAGGGGTAATACCCCGAAACACGTGTCCAGGGATGGCGAAGACAGCGAAGATAGCAGAAGATCGAAAGATGATGCATCGCGAACACTTTACTACATTGATCAGAGTCCTTAGGGGCGACACCGCCGGTGTGTGAGTAGTGTGCGACCCCACCCCCATTTGTAACTTTAAAGCTCCCTTGAGCAGCGGGCTGACGAGCCTGGGATCCCGCACCTACGCGCCTGAGTGGTACTATACCTGGCAGATATTGGCAGCCATCGGCAATCCCAGTACACAGCCTATCCCTGCTGATGAGGGGTAATACCCCGAAACACGTGTCCAGGGATGGCGAAGACAGCGAAGATAGCAGAAGATCGAAAGATGATGCATCGCGAACACTTTACTACATTGACCAGAGTCCTTAGGGGCGACACCGCCGGTGTGTGAGTAGTGTGCGACCCCACCCCCATTTGTAACTTTAAAGCTCCCTTGAGCAGCGGGCTGACGAGCCTGGGATCCCGCACCTACGCGCCTGAGTGGTACTATACCTGGCTGATATTGGCAGCCATCGGCAACCCCAGTACACGGCCTATCCCTGCTGATGAGGGGTAATACCCCGAAACACGTGTCCAGGGATGGTGAAGACAGAGAAGATAGCAGAAGATCGAAAGATGATGCATCGCGAACACTTTACTACATTGACCAGAGTCCTTAGGGGCGACACCGCCGGTGTGTGAGTAGTGTGCGACCCCACCCCCATTTGTAACTTTAAAGCTCCCTTGAGCAGCGGGCTGACGAGCCTGGGATCCCGCACCTACGCGCCTGAGTGGTACTATACCTGGAAGATATTGGCAGCCATCGGCAACCCCAGTACACGACCTATCCCTGCTGATGAGGGGTAATATCCCGAAACACGTGTCCAGGGGTGGCGAAGACAGCGAAGATAGCAGAAGATCGAAAGATGATGCATCGCAAACACTTTACTACATTGACCAGAGTCCTTAGGGGCGACACTGTCGGTGTGTGAGTAGTGTGCGACCCCACCCCCATTTGTAACTTTAAAGCTCCCTTGAGCAGCGGGCTGACGAGCCTGGGATCCCGCACCTACGCGCCTGAGTGGTACTATACCTGGCAGATATTGGCAGCCATCGGCAACCCCAGTACACGGCCTATCCCTGCTGATGAGGGGTAATACCACGAAACACGTGTCCAGGGATGGCGAAGACAGCAAAGATAGCAGAAGATCGAAAGATGATGCATCGCGAACACTTTACTATATTGACCAGAGTCCTTAGGGGCGACACCGCCGGTGTGTGAGTAGTATGCGACCCCACCCCCATTTGTAACTTTAAAGCTCCCTTGAGCAGCGGGCTGACGAGCCTGGGATCCCGCTCCTATGCGCCTGAGTGGTACTATACCTGGCAGATATTGGCAGCCATCGGCATCCCCAGTACACGGCCTATCCCTGCTGATGAGGGGTAATACCCCGAAACACGGGTCCAGGGATGGCGAAGACAGCGAAGATAGCAGAAGATCGAAAGATGATGCATCGCGAACACTTTACTATATTGAGCAGAGTCCTTAGGGGTGACACCGCTGGTGTGTGAGTAGTGTGCGACCCCACCCCCATTTGTAACTTTAAAGCTCCCTTGAGCAGCGGGCTGACGAGCCTGGGATCCCGCACCTACGCGCCTGAGTGGTACTATACCTGGCAGATATTGGCAGCCATCGGCAACCCCAGTACACGGCCTATCCCTGCTGATGAGGGGTAATACCCCGAAACACGTGTCCAGGGATGGCGAAGACAGCGAAGATAGCAGAAGATCGAAAGATGATGCATCGCGAACACTTTACTACATTGACCGGAGTCCTTAGGGGCGACACCGCCGGTGTGTGAGTAGTGTGTGACCCCACCCCCATTTGTAACTTTAAAGCTCCCTTGAGCAGCGGGCTGACGAGCCTGGGATCCCGCACCTACGCGCCTGAGTGGTACTATACCTGGCAGATATTGGCAGCCATCGGCAACCCCAGTACACGGCCTATCCCTGCTGATGAGGGGTAATACCCCAAAACACGTGTCCAGGGATGGCGAAGACAGCGAAGATAGCAGAAGATCGAAAGATGATGCATCGTGAACACTTTACTACATTGACCAGAGTCCTTAGGGGCGACCCCACCCCCATTTGTAACTTTAAAGCTCCCTTGAGCAGCGGGCTGACGAGCCTGGGATCCCGCACCTACGCGCCTGAGTGGTACTATACCTGGCTGATATTGGCAGCCATCGGCAACCCCAGTACACGGCCTATCCCTGCTGATGAGGGGTAATACCCCGAAACACGTGTCCAGGGATGGCGAAGACAGTGAAGATAGCAGAAGATCGAAAGATGATGCATCGCGAACACTTTACTACATTGACCAGAGTCCTTAGGGGCGACACCGCCGGTGTGTGAGTAGTGTGCGACCCCACCCCCATTTGTAACTTTAAAGCTCCCTTGAGCAGCGGGCTGACGAGCCTGGGATCCCGCACCTACGCGCCTGAGTGGTACTATACCTGGCAGATATTGGCAGCCATCGGCAACCCCAGTACACGGCCTATCCCTGCTGATGAGGGGTAATACCCCGAAACACGTGTCCAGGGATGGCGAAGACAGCGAAGATAGCAGAAGATCGAAAGATGATGCATCGCGAACACTTTACTACATTGACCAGAGTCCTTAGGGGCGACACCGCCGGTGTGTGAGTAGTGTGCGACCCCACCCCCATTTGTAACTCTAAAGCTCCCTTGAGCAGCGGGCTGACGAGCCTGGGATCCCGCACCTACGCGCCTGAGTGGTACTATACCTGGCAGATATTGGCAGCCATTGGCAACCCCAGTACACGGCCTATCCCTGCTGATGAGGGGTAATACCCCGAAACACGTGTCCAGGGATGGCGAAGACAGCGAAGATAGCAGAAGATCGAAAGATGATGCATTGTGAACACTTTACTACATTGACCAGAGTCCTTAGGGGCGACCCCACCCCCATTTGTAACTTTAAAGCTCCCTTGAGCAGCGGGCTGACGAGCCTGGGATCCCGCACCTACGCGCCTGAGTGGTACTATACCTGGCAGATATTGGCAGCCATCGGCAACCCCAGTACACGGCCTATCCCTGCTGATGAGGGGTAATACCCCGAAACACGTGTCCAGGGATGACGAAGACAGCGAAGATAGCAGAAGATCGAAAGATGATGCATCGCGAACACTTTACTACATTAACCAGAGTCCTTAGGGGCGACACCGCCGGTGTGTGAGTAGTGTGCGACCCCACCCCCATTTGTAACTTTAAAGCTCCCTTGAGCAGCGGGCTGACGAGCCTGGGATCCCGCACCTACGCGCCTGAGTGGTACTATACCTGGCAGATATTGGCAGCCATCGGCAACCCCAGTACACGGCCTATCCCTGCTGATGAGGGGTAATACCCCGAAACACGTGTCCAGGGATGGCGAAGACAGCGAAGATAGCAGAAGATCGAAAGATGATGCATCGCGAACACTTTACTACATTGACCAGAGTCCTTAGGGGCAACACCGCCGGTGTGTGAGTAGTGTGCAACCCCACCCCCATTTGTAACTTTAAAGCTCCCTTGAGCAGCGGGCTGACGAGCCTGGGATCCCGCACCTACGCGCCTGAGTGGTACTATACCTGGCAGATATTGGCAGCCATCGGCAAACCCAGTACACGGCCTATCCCTGCTGATGAGGGGTAATACCCCGAAACACGTGTCCAGGGATGGCGAAGACAGCGAAGATAGCAGAAGATCGAAAGATGATGCATCGCGAACACTTTACTACATTGACCAGAGTCCTTAGGGGCTTCACCGCCAGTGTGTGAGTAGTGTGCGACCCCACCCCCATTTGTAACTTTAAAGCTCCCTTGAGCAGCGGGCTGACGAGCCTGGGATCCCGCACCTACGCGCCTGAGTGGTACTATACCTGGCAGATATTGGCAGCCATCGGCAACCCCAGTACACGGCCTATCCCTGCTGATGAGGGGTAATACCCCGAAACACGTGTCCAGGGATGGCGAAGACAGCGAAGATAGCAGAAGATCGAAAGATGATGCATCGCGAACACTTTACTACATTGACCAGAGTCCTTAGGGGCGACACCGCCGGTGTGTGAGTAGTGTGCGACCCCACCCCCATTTGTAACTTTAAAGCTCCCTTGAGCAGCGGGCTGACGAGCCTGGGATCCCGCACCTACGCGCCTGAGTGGTACTATACCTGGCAGATATTGGCAGCCATCGGCAACCCCAGTACACGGCCTATCCCTGCTGATGAGGGGTAATACCCCGAAACACGTGTCCAGGGATGGCGAAGACAGCGAAGATAGCAGAAGATCGAAAGATGATGCATCGCGAACACTTTACTACATTGACCAGAGTCCTTAGAGGCGACACCGCCGGTATGTGAGTAGTGTGCGACCCCACCCCCATTTGTAACTTTAAAGCTCCCTTGAGCAGCGGGCTGACGAGCCTGGGATCCCGCACCTATGCGCCTGAGTGGTACTATACCTGGCAGATATTGGCAGCCATCGGCAACCCCAGTACGCGGCCTATCCCTGCTGATCAGGGGTAATACCCCGAAACACGTGTCCAGGGATGGCGTAGACAGCCAAGATAGCAGAAGATCGAAAGATGATGCATCGCGAACACTTTACTACATTGACCAGAGTCCTTAGGGGTGACACCGCCGGTGTGTGAGTAGTGTGCGACCCCACCCCCATTTGTAACTTTAAAGCTCCCTTGAGCAGCGGGCTGATGAGCCTGGGATCCCGCACCTACGCGCCTGAGTAGTACTATACCTGGCAGATATTGGCAGCCATCGGCAACCCCAGTACACGGCCTATCCCTGCTGATGAGGGGTAATACCCCGAAACACGTGTCCAGGGATGGCGAAGACAGCGAAGATAGCAGAAGATCGAAAGATGATGCATCGCGAACACTTTACTACATTGACCAGAGTCCTTAGGGGCGACACCGCCGGTGTGTGAGTAGTGTGCGACCCCACCCCCATTTGTAACTTTAAAGCTCCCTTGAGCAGCGGGCTGACGAGCCTGGGATCCCGCACCTACGCGCCTGAGTGGTACTATACCTGGCAGATATTGGCAGCCATCGGCAACCCCAGTACACGGCCTATCCCTGCTGATGAGGGGTAATACCCAGAAACACGTGTCCAGGGATGGCGAAGATAGCAGAAGATCGAAAGATGATGCATCGTGAACACTTTACTACATTGACCAGAGTCCTTATGGGCGACCCCACCCCCATTTATAACTTTAAAGCTCCCTTGAGCAGCGGGCTGACGAGCCTGGGATCCCGCACCTACGCGCCTGAGTGGTACTATACCTGGCAGATATTGGCAGCCATCGGCAACCCCAGTACACGGTCTACCTATCCCTGCTGATGAGGGGTAAAACCCCGAAACACGTGTCCAGGGATGGCGAAGACAGCGAAGATAGCAGAAGATCGAAAGATGATGCATCGGGAACACTTTACTACATTGACCAGAGTCCTTAGGGGGGACACCGCCGGTGTGTGAGTAGTGTGCGACCCCACCCCCATTTATAACTTTAAAGCTCCCTTGAGCAGCGGGCTGACGAGCCTGGGATCCCGCACCTACGCGCCTGAGTGGTACTATACCTGGCAGATATTGGCAGCCATCGGCAACCCCAGTACACGGCCTATCCCTGCTGATGAGGGGTAATACCCCGAAACACGTGTCCAGGGATGGCGAAGACAGCGAAGATAGCAGAAGATCGAAAGATGATGCATCGTGAACACTTTACTACATTGACCAGAGTCCTTAGGGGTGACCCCACCCCCATTTGTAACTTTAAAACTCCCTTGAGCAGCGGGCTGACGAGCCTGGGATCCCGCACCTACGCGCCTGAGTGGTACTATACCTGGCAGATATTGGCAGCCATCGGCAACCCCAGTACACGGCCTATCCCTGCTGATGAGGGGTAATACCCCGAAACACGTGTCCAGGGATGGCGAAGACAGCGAAGATAGCAGAAGATCGAAAGATGATGCATCGCGAACACTTTACTACATTGACCAGAGTCCTTAGGGGCAACACCGCCGGTGTGTGAGTAGTGTGCAACCCCACCCCCATTTGTAACTTTAAAGCTCCCTTGAGCAGCGGGCTGACGAGCCTGGGATCCCGCACCTACGCGCCTGAGTGGTACTATACCTGGCAGATATTGGCAGCCATCGGCAACCCCAGTACACGGCCTATCCCTGCTGATGAGGGGTAATACCCCGAAACACGTGTCCAGGGATGGCGAAGACAGCGAAGATAGCAGAAGATCGAAAGATGATGCATCGCGAACACTTTACTACATTGACCAGAGTCCTTAGGGGCGACACCGCCGGTGTGTGAGTAGTGTGCGACCCCACCCCCATTTGTAACTTTAAAGCTCCCTTGAGCAGCGGGCTGACGAGCCTGGGATCCCGCACCTACGCGCCTGAGTGGTACTATACCTGGCAGATATTGGCAGCCATCGGCAACCCCAGTACACGGCCTATCCCTGCTGATGAGGGGTAATACCCCGAAACACGTGTCCAGGGATGGCGAAGACAGCGAAGATAGCAGAAGATCGAAAGATGATGCATCGCGAACACTTTACTACATTGACCAGAGTCCTTAGGGGCGACACCGCCGGTGTGTGAGTAGTGTGCGACCCCACCCCCATTTGTAACTTTAAAGCTCCCTTGAGCAGCGGGCTGACGAGCCTGGGATCCCGCACCTACGCGCCTGAGTGGTACTATACCTGGCAGATATTGGCAGCCATCGGCAACCCCAGTACACGGCCTATCCCTGCTGATGAGGGGTAATACCCCGAAACACGTGTCCAGGGATGGCGAAGACAGCGAAGATAGCAGAAGATCGAAAGATGATGCATCGCGAACACTTTACTACATTGACCAGAGTCCTTAGAGGCGACACCGCCGGTATGTGAGTAGTGTGCGACCCCACCCCCATTTGTAACTTTAAAGCTCCCTTGAGCAGCGGGCTGACGAGCCTGGGATCCCGCACCTACGCGCCTGAGTGGTACTATACCTGGCTGATATTGGCAGCCATCGGCAACCCCAGTACACGGCCTATCCCTGCTGATGAGGGGTAATACCCCGAAACACGTGTCCAGGGATGGTGAAGACAGAGAAGATAGCAGAAGATCGAAAGATGATGCATCGCGAACACTTTACTACATTGACCAGAGTCCTTAGGGGCGACACCGCCGGTGTGTGAGTAGTGTGCGACCCCACCCCCATTTGTAACTTTAAAGCTCCCTTGAGCAGCGGGCTGACGAGCCTGGGATCCCGCACCTACGCGCCTGAGTGGTACTATACCTGGAAGATATTGGCAGCCATCGGCAACCCCAGTACACGACCTATCCCTGCTGATGAGGGGTAATATCCCGAAACACGTGTCCAGGGATGGCGAAGACAGCGAAGATAGCAGAAGATCGAAAGATGATGCATCGCAAACACTTTACTACATTGACCAGAGTCCTTAGGGGCGACACTGTCGGTGTGTGAGTAGTGTGCGACCCCACCCCCATTTGTAACTTTAATGCTCCCTTGAGCAGCGGGCTGACGAGCCTGGGATCCCGCACCTACGCGCCTGAGTGGTACTATACCTGGCAGATATTGGCAGCCATCGGCAACCCCAGTACACGGCCTATCCCTGCTGATGAGGGGTAATACCCCGAAACACGTGTCCAGGGATGGCGAAGACAGCGAAGATAGCAGAAGATCGAAAGATGATGCATCGCGAACACTTTACTACATTGACCAGAGTCCTTAGGGGCGACACCGCCGGTGTGTGAGTAGTGTGCGACCCCACCCCCATTTGTAACTTTAAAGCTCCCTTGAGCAGCGGGCTGACGAGCCTGGGATCCCGCACCTACGCGCCTGAGTGGTACTATACCTGGCAGATATTGGCAGCCATCGGCAACCCCAGTACACGGCCTATCCCTGCTGATGAGGGGTAATACCCCGAAACACGTGTCCAGGGATGGCGAAGACAGCGAAGATAGCAGAAGATCGAAAGATGATGCATCGCGAACACTTTACTACATTGACCAGAGTCCTTAGAGGCGACACCGCCGGTATGTGAGTAGTGTGCGACCCCACCCCCATTTGTAACTTTAAAGCTCCCTTGAGCAGCGGGCTGACGAGCCTGGGATCCCGCACCTACGCGCCTGAGTGGTACTATACCTGGCTGATATTGGCAGCCATCGGCAACCCCAGTACACGGCCTATCCCTGCTGATGAGGGGTAATACCCCGAAACACGTGTCCAGGGATGGTGAAGACAGAGAAGATAGCAGAAGATCGAAAGATGATGCATCGCAAACACTTTACTACATTGACCAGAGTCCTTAGGGGCGACACCGCCGGTGTGTGAGTAGTGTGCGACCCCACCCCCATTTGTAACTTTAAAGCTCCCTTGAGCAGCGGGCTGACGAGCCTGGGATCCCGCACCTACGCGCCTGAGTGGTACTATACCTGGCAGATATTGGCAGCCATCGGCAACCCCAGTACACGGCCTATCCCTGCTGATGAGGGGTAATACCACGAAACACGTGTCCAGGGATGGCGAAGACAGCAAAGATAGCAGAAGATCGAAAGATGATGCATCGCGAACACTTTACTATATTGACCAGAGTCCTTAGGGGCGACACCGCCGGTGTGTGAGTAGTATGCGACCCCACCCCCATTTGTAACTTTAAAGCTCCCTTGAGCAGCGGGCTGACGAGCCTGGGATCCCGCTCCTATGCGCCTGAGTGGTACTATACCTGGCAGATATTGGCAGCCATCGGCATCCCCAGTACACGGCCTATCCCTGCTGATGAGGGGTAATACCCCGAAACACGGGTCCAGGGATGGCAAAGACAGCGAAGATAGCAGAAGATCGAAAGATGATGCATCGCGAACACTTTACTATATTGACCAGAGTCCTTAGGGGTGACACCGCTGGTGTGTGAGTAGTGTGCGACCCCACCCCCATTTGTAACTTTAAAGCTCCCTTGAGCAGCGGGCTGACGAGCCTGGGATCCCGCACCTACGCGCCTGAGTGGTACTATACCTGGCAGATATTGGCAGCCATCGGCAACCCCAGTACACGGCCTATCCCTGCTGATGAGGGGTAATACCCCGAAACACGTGTCCAGGGATGGCGAAGACAGCGAAGATAGCAGAAGATCGAAAGATGATGCATCGCGAACACTTTACTACATTGACCAGAGTCCTTAGGGGCGACACCGCCGGTGTGTGAGTAGTGTGTGACCCCACCCCCATTTGTAACTTTAAAGCTCCCTTGAGCAGCGGGCTGACGAGCCTGGGATCCCGCACCTACGCGCCTGAGTGGTACTATACCTGGCAGATATTGGCAGCCATCGGCAACCCCAGTACACGGCCTATCCCTGCTGATGAGGGGTAATACCCCAAAACACGTGTCCAGGGATGGCGAAGACAGCGAAGATAGCAGAAGATCGAAAGATGATGCATCGTGAACACTTTACTACATTGACCAGAGTCCTTAGGGGCGACCCCACCCCCATTTGTAACTTTAAAGCTCCCTTGAGCAGCGGGCTGACGAGCCTGGGATCCCGCACCTACGCGCCTGAGTGGTACTATACCTGGCTGATATTGGCAGCCATCGGCAACCCCAGTACACGGCCTATCCCTGCTGATGAGGGGTAATACCCCGAAACACGTGTCCAGGGATGGCGAAGACAGTGAAGATAGCAGAAGATCGAAAGATGATGCATCGCGAACACTTTACTACATTGACCAGAGTCCTTAGGGGCGACACCGCCGGTGTGTGAGTAGTGTGCGACCCCACCCCCATTTGTAACTTTAAAGCTCCCTTGAGCAGCGGGCTGACGAGCCTGGGATCCCGCACCTACGCGCCTGAGTGGTACTATACCTGGCAGATATTGGCAGCCATCGGCAACCCCAGTACACGGCCTATCCCTGCTGATGAGGGGTAATACCCCGAAACACGTGTCCAGGGATGGCGAAGACAGCGAAGATAGCAGAAGATCGAAAGATGATGCATCGCGAACACTTTACTACATTGACCAGAGTCCTTAGGGGCGACACCGCCGGTGTGTGAGTAGTGTGCGACCCCACCCCCATTTGTAACTCTAAAGCTCCCTTGAGCAGCGGGCTGACGAGCCTGGGATCCCGCACCTACGCGCCTGAGTGGTACTATACCTGGCAGATATTGGCAGCCATTGGCAACCCCAGTACACGGCCTATCCCTGCTGATGAGGGGTAATACCCCGAAACACGTGTCCAGGGATGGCGAAGACAGCGAAGATAGCAGAAGATCGAAAGATGATGCATTGTGAACACTTTACTACATTGACCAGAGTCCTTAGGGGCGACCCCACCCCCATTTGTAACTTTAAAGCTCCCTTGAGCAGCGGGCTGACGAGCCTGGGATCCCGCACCTACGCGCCTGAGTGGTACTATACCTGGCAGATATTGGCAGCCATCGGCAACCCCAGTACACGGCCTATCCCTGCTGATGAGGGGTAATACCCCGAAACACGTGTCCAGGGATGACGAAGACAGCGAAGATAGCAGAAGATCGAAAGATGATGCATCGCGAACACTTTACTACATTAACCAGAGTCCTTAGGGGCGACACCGCCGGTGTGTGAGTAGTGTGCGACCCCACCCCCATTTGTAACTTTAAAGCTCCCTTGAGCAGCGGGCTGACGAGCCTGGGATCCCGCACCTACGCGCCTGAGTGGTACTATACCTGGCAGATATTGGCAGCCATCGGCAACCCCAGTACACGGCCTATCCCTGCTGATGAGGGGTAATACCCCGAAACACGTGTCCAGGGATGGCGAAGACAGCGAAGATAGCAGAAGATCGAAAGATGATGCATCGCGAACACTTTACTACATTGACCAGAGTCCTTAGGGGCAACACCGCCGGTGTGTGAGTAGTGTGCAACCCCACCCCCATTTGTAACTTTAAAGCTCCCTTGAGCAGCGGGCTGACGAGCCTGGGATCCCGCACCTACGCGCCTGAGTGGTACTATACCTGGCAGATATTGGCAGCCATCGGCAAACCCAGTACACGGCCTATCCCTGCTGATGAGGGGTAATACCCCGAAACACGTGTCCAGGGATGGCGAAGACAGCGAAGATAGCAGAAGATCGAAAGATGATGCATCGCGAACACTTTACTACATTGACCAGAGTCCTTAGGGGCTTCACCGCCAGTGTGTGAGTAGTGTGCGACCCCACCCCCATTTGTAACTTTAAAGCTCCCTTGAGCAGCGGGCTGACGAGCCTGGGATCCCGCACCTACGCGCCTGAGTGGTACTATACCTGGCAGATATTGGCAGCCATCGGCAACCCCAGTACACGGCCTATCCCTGCTGATGAGGGGTAATACCCCGAAACACGTGTCCAGGGATGGCGAAGACAGCGAAGATAGCAGAAGATCGAAAGATGATGCATCGCGAACACTTTACTACATTGACCAGAGTCCTTAGGGGCGACACCGCCGGTGTGTGAGTAGTGTGCGACCCCACCCCCATTTGTAACTTTAAAGCTCCCTTGAGCAGCGGGCTGACGAGCCTGGGATCCCGCACCTACGCGCCTGAGTGGTACTATACCTGGCAGATATTGGCAGCCATCGGCAACCCCAGTACACGGCCTATCCCTGCTGATGAGGGGTAATACCCCGAAACACGTGTCCAGGGATGGCGAAGACAGCAAAGATAGCAGAAGATCGAAAGATGATGCATCGCGAACACTTTACTACATTGACCAGAGTCCTTAGAGGCGACACCGCCGGTATGTGAGTAGTGTGCGACCCCACCCCCATTTGTAACTTTAAAGCTCCCTTGAGCAGCGGGCTGACGAGCCTGGGATCCCGCACCTATGCGCCTGAGTGGTACTATACCTGGCAGATATTGGCAGCCATCGGCAACCCCAGTACGCGGCCTATCCCTGCTGATCAGGGGTAATACCCCGAAACACGTGTCCAGGGATGGCGTAGACAGCCAAGATAGCAGAAGATCGAAAGATGATGCATCGCGAACACTTTACTACATTGACCAGAGTCCTTAGGGGTGACACCGCCGGTGTGTGAGTAGTGTGCGACCCCACCCCCATTTGTAACTTTAAAGCTCCCTTGAGCAGCGGGCTGATGAGCCTGGGATCCCGCACCTACGCGCCTGAGTAGTACTATACCTGGCAGATATTGGCAGCCATCGGCAACCCCAGTACACGGCCTATCCCTGCTGATGAGGGGTAATACCCCGAAACACGTGTCCAGGGATGGCGAAGACAGCGAAGATAGCAGAAGATCGAAAGATGATGCATCGCGAACACTTTACTACATTGACCAGAGTCCTTAGGGGCGACACCGCCGGTGTGTGAGTAGTGTGCGACCCCACCCCCATTTGTAACTTTAAAGCTCCCTTGAGCAGCGGGCTGACGAGCCTGGGATCCCGCACCTACGCGCCTGAGTGGTACTATACCTGGCAGATATTGGCAGCCATCGGCAACCCCAGTACACGGCCTATCCCTGCTGATGAGGGGTAATACCCCGAAACACGTGTCCAGGGATGGCGAAGACAGCGAAGATAGCAGAAGATCGAAAGATGATGCATCGTGAACACTTTACTACATTGACCAGAGTCCTTAGGGGCGACCCCACCCCCATTTATAACTTTAAAGCTCCCTTGAGCAGCGGGCTGACGAGCCTGGGATCCCGCACCTACGCGCCTGAGTGGTACTATACCTGGCAGATATTGGCAGCCATCGGCAACCCCAGTACACGGTCTACCTATCCCTGCTGATGAGGGGTAAAACCCCGAAACACGTGTCCAGGGATGGCGAAGACAGCGAAGATAGCAGAAGATCGAAAGATGATGCATCGGGAACACTTTACTACATTGACCAGAGTCCTTAGGGGCGACACCGCCGGTGTGTGAGTAGTGTGCGACCCCACCCCCATTTATAACTTTAAAGCTCCCTTGAGCAGCGGGCTGACGAGCCTGGGATCCCGCACCTACGCGCCTGAGTGGTACTATACCTGGCAGATATTGGCAGCCATCGGCAACCCCAGTACACGGCCTATCCCTGCTGATGAGGGGTAATACCCCGAAACACGTGTCCAGGGATGGCGAAGACAGCGAAGATAGCAGAAGATCGAAAGATGATGCATCGTGAACACTTTACTACATTGACCAGAGTCCTTAGGGGCGACCCCACCCCCATTTGTAACTTTAAAGCTCCCTTGAGCAGCGGGCTGACGAGCCTGGGATCCCGCACCTACGCGCCTGAGTGGTACTATACCTGGCAGATATTGGCAGCCATCGGCAACCCCAGTACACGGCCTATCCCTGCTGATGAGGGGTAATACCCCGAAACACGTGTCCAGGGATGGCGAAGACAGCGAAGATAGCAGAAGATCGAAAGATGATGCATCGCGAACACTTTACTACATTGACCAGAGTCCTTAGGGGCAACACCGCCGGTGTGTGAGTAGTGTGCAACCCCACCCCCATTTGTAACTTTAAAGCTCCCTTGAGCAGCGGGCTGACGAGCCTGGGATCCCGCACCTACGCGCCTGAGTGGTACTATACCTGGCAGATATTGGCAGCCATCGGCAACCCCAGTACACGGCCTATCCCTGCTGATGAGGGGTAATACCCCGAAACACGTGTCCAGGGATGGCGAAGACAGCGAAGATAGCAGAAGATCGAAAGATGATGCATCGCGAACACTTTACTACATTGACCAGAGTCCTTAGGGGCGACACCGCCGGTGTGTGAGTAGTGTGCGACCACACCCCCATTTGTAACTTTAAAGCTCCCTTGAGCAGCGGGCTGACGAGCCTGGGATCCCGCACCTACGCGCCTGAGTGGTACTATACCTGGCAGATATTGGCAGCCATCGGCAACCCCAGTACACGGCCTATCCCTGCTGATGAGGGGTAATACCCCGAAACACGTGTCCAGGGATGGCGAAGACAGCGAAGATAGCAGAAGATCGAAAGATGATGCATCGCGAACACTTTACTACATTGACCAGAGTCCTTAGGGGCGACACCGCCGGTGTGTGAGTAGTGTGCGACCCCACCCCCATTTGTAACTTTAAAGCTCCCTTGAGCAGCGGGCTGACGAGCCTGGGATCCCGCACCTACGCGCCTGAGTGGTACTATACCTGGCAGATATTGGCAGCCATCGGCAACCCCAGTACACGGCCTATCCCTGCTGATGAGGGGTAATACCCCGAAACACGTGTCCAGGGATGGCGAAGACAGCGAAGATAGCAGAAGATCGAAAGATGATGCATCGCGAACACTTTACTACATTGACCAGAGTCCTTAGAGGCGACACCGCCGGTATGTGAGTAGTGTGCGACCCCACCCCCATTTGTAACTTTAAAGCTCCCTTGAGCAGCGGGCTGATGAGCCTGGGATCCCGCACCTACGCGCCTGAGTAGTACTATACCTGGCAGATATTGGCAGCCATCGGCAACCCCAGTACACGGCCTATCCCTGCTGATGAGGGGTAATACCCCGAAACACGTGTCCAGGGATGGCGAAGACAGCGAAGATAGCAGAAGATCGAAAGATGATGCATCGCGAACACTTTACTACATTGACCAGAGTCCTTAGGGGCGACACCGCCGGTGTGTGAGTAGTGTGCGACCCCACCCCCATTTGTAACTTTAAAGCTCCCTTGAGCAGCGGGCTGACGAGCCTGGGATCCCGCACCTACGCGCCTGAGTGGTACTATACCTGGCAGATATTGGCAGCCATCGGCAACCCCAGTACACGGCCTATCCTTGCTGATGAGGGGTAATACCCCGAAACACGTGTCCAGGGATGGCGAAGACAGCGAAGATAGCAGAAGATCGAAAGATGATGCATCGTGAACACTTTACTACATTGACCAGAGTCCTTAGGGGCGACCCCACCCCCATTTATAACTTTAAAGCTCCCTTGAGCAGCGGGCTGACGAGCCTGGGATCCCGCACCTACGCGCCTGAGTGGTACTATACCTGGCAGATATTGGCAGCCATCGGCAACCCCAGTACACGGTCTACCTATCCCTGCTGATGAGGGGTAAAACCCCGAAACACGTGTCCAGGGATGGCGAAGACAGCGAAGATAGCAGAAGATCGAAAGATGATGCATCGGGAACACTTTACTACATTGACCAGAGTCCTTAGGGGCGACACCGCCGGTGTGTGAGTAGTGTGCGACCCCACCCCCATTTATAACTTTAAAGCTCCCTTGAGCAGCGGGCTGACGAGCCTGGGATCCCGCACCTACGCGCCTGAGTGGTACTATACCTGGCAGATATTGGCAGCCATCGGCAATCCCAGTACACGGCCTATCCCTGCTGATGAGGGGTAATACCCCGAAACACGTGTCCAGGGATGGCGAAGACAGCGAAGATAGCAGAAGATCGAAAGATGATGCATCGTGAACACTTTACTACATTGACCAGAGTCCTTAGGGGCGACCCCACCCCCATTTGTAACTTTAAAGCTCCCTTGAGCAGCGGGCTGACGAGCCTGGGATCCCGCACCTACGCGCCTGAGTGGTACTATACCTGGCAGATATTGGCAGCCATCGGCAACCCCAGTACACGGCCTATCCCTGCTGATGAGGGGTAATACCCCGAAACACGTGTCCAGGGATGGCGAAGACAGCGAAGATAGCGGAAGATCGAAAGATGATGCATCGCGAACACTTTACTACATTGACCAGAGTCCTTAGGGGCAACACCGCCGGTGTGTGAGTAGTGTGCAACCCCACCCCCATTTGTAACTTTAAAGCTCCCTTGAGCAGCGGGCTGACGAGCCTGGGATCCCGCACCTACGCGCCTGAGTGGTACTATACCTGGCAGATATTGGCAGCCATCGGCAACCCCAGTACACGGCCTATCCCTGCTGATGAGGGGTAATACCCCGAAACACGTGTCCAGGGATGGCGAAGACAGCGAAGATAGCAGAAGATCGAAAGATGATGCATCGCGAACACTTTACTACATTGACCAGAGTCCTTAGGGGCGACACCGCCGGTGTGTGAGTAGTGTGCGACCCCACCCCCATTTGTAACTTTAAAGCTCCCTTGAGCAGCGGGCTGACGAGCCTAGGATCCCGCACCTACGCGCCTGAGTGGTACTATACCTGGCAGATATTGGCAGCCATCGGCAACCCCAGTACACGGCCTATCCCTGCTGATGAGGGGTAATACCCCGAAACACGTGTCCAGGGATGGCGAAGACAGCGAAGATAGCAGAAGATCGAAAGATGATGCATCGCGAACACTTTACTACATTGACCAGAGTCCTTAGGGGCGACACCGCCGGTGTGTGAGTAGTGTGCGACCCCACCCCCATTTGTAACTTTAAAGCTCCCTTGAGCAGCGGGCTGACGAGCCTGGGATCCCGCACCTACGCGCCTGAGTGGTACTATACCTGGCAGATATTGGCAGCCATCGGCAACCCCAGTACACGGCCTATCCCTGCTGATGAGGGGTAATACCCCGAAACACGTGTCCAGGGATGGCGAAGACAGCGAAGATAGCAGAAGATCGAAAGATGATGCATCGCGAACACTTTACTACATTGACCAGAGTCCTTAGAGGCGACACCGCCGGTATGTGAGTAGTGTGCGACCCCACCCCCATTTGTAACTTTAAAGCTCCCTTGAGCAGCGGGCTGACGAGCCTGGGATCCCGCACCTATGCGCCTGAGTGGTACTATACCTGGCAGATATTGGCAGCCATCGGCAACCCCAGTACACGGCCTATCCCTGCTGATGAGGGGTAATACCCCGAAACACGTGTCCAGGGATGGCGTAGACAGCCAAGATAGCAGAAGATCGAAAGATGATGCATCGCGAACACTTTACTACATTGACCAGAGTCCTTAGGGGTGACACCGCCGGTGTGTGAGTAGTGTGCGACCCCACCCCCATTTGTAACTTTAAAGCTCCCTTGAGCAGCGGGCTGATGAGCCTGGGATCCCGCACCTACGCGCCTGAGTGGTACTATACCTGGCAGATATTGGCAGCCATCGGCAACCCCAGTACACGGCCTATCCCTGCTGATGAGGGGTAATACCCCGAAACACGTGTCCATGGATGGCGAAAACAGCGAAGATAGCAGAAGATCGAAAGATGATGCATCGCGAACACTTTACTACATTGACCAGAGTCCTTAGGGGCGACACCGCCGGTGTGTGAGTAGTGTGCGACCCCACCCCCATTTGTAACTTTAAAGCTCCCTTGAGCAGCGGGCTGACGAGCCTGGGATCCCGCACCTACGCGCCTGAGTGGTACTATACCTGGCAGATATTGGCAGCCATCGGCAACCCCAGTACACGGCCTATCCCTGCTGATGAGGGGTAATACCCCGAAACACGTGTCCAGGGATGGCGAACATAGCAGAAGATCGAAAGATGATGCATCGTGAACACTTTACTACATTGACCAGAGTCCTTAGGGGCGACCCCACCCCCATTTATAACTTTAAAGCTCCCTTGAGCAGCGGGCTGACGAGCCTGGGATCCCGCACCTACGCGCCTGAGTGGTACTATACCTGGCAGATATTGGCAGCCATCGGCAACCCCAGTACACGGCCTACCTATCCCTGCTGATGAGGGGTAATACCCCGAAACACATGTCCAGGGATGGCGAAGACAGCGAAGATAGCAGAAGATCGAAAGATGATGCATCGGGAACACTTTACTACGTTGACCAGAGTCCTTAGGGGCAACACCGCCGGTGTGTGAGTAGTGTGCGACCCCACCCCCATTTATAACTTTAAAGCTCCCTTGAGCAGCGGGCTGACGAGCCTGGGATCCCGCACCTATGCGCCTGAGTGGTACTATACCTGGCAGATATTGGCAGCCATCGGCAACCCCAGTACACGGCCTATCCCTGCTGATGAGGGGTAATACCCCGAAACACGTGTCCAGGGATGGCGAAGACAGCGAAGATAGCAGAAGATCGAAAGATGATGCATCGCAAACACTTTACTACATTGACCAGAGTCCTTAGGGGCGACACCGCCGGTGTGTGAGTAGTGTGCGACCCCACCCCCATTTGTAACTTTAAAGCTCCCTTGAGCAGCGGGCTGACGAGCCTGGGATCCCTCACCTACGCGCCTGAGTGGTACTATACCTGGCAGATATTGGCAGCCATCGGCAACCCCAGTACACGGCCTATCCCTGCTGATGAGGGGTAATACCCCGAAACACGTGTCCAGGGATGGCGAAGACAGCGAAGATAGCAGAAGATCGAAAGATGATGCATCGCGAACACTTTACTACATTGACCAGAGTCCTTAGGGGCAACACCGCCGGTGTGTGAGTAGTGTGCAACCCCACCCCCATTTGTAACTTTAAAGCTCCCTTGAGCAGCGGGCTGACGAGCCTGGGCTCCCGCACCTACGCGCCTGAGTGGTACTATACCTGGCAGATATTGGCAGCCATCGGCAACCCCAGTACACGGCCTATCCCTGCTGATGAGGGGTAATACCCCGAAACACGTGTCCAGGGATGGCGAAGACAGCGAAGATAGCAGAAGATCGAAAGATGATGCATCGCGAACACTTTACTACATTGACCAGAGTCCTTAGGGGCGACACCGCCGGTGTGTGAGTAGTGTGCGACCCCACCCCCATTTGTAACTTTAAAGCTCCCTTGAGCAGCGGGCTGACGAGCCTGGGATCCCGCACCTACGCGCCTGAGTGGTACTATACCTGGCAGATATTGGCAGCCATCGGCAACCCCAGTACACGGCCTATCCCTGCTGATGAGGGGTAATACCCCGAAACACGTGTCCAGGGATGGCGAAGACAGCGAAGATAGCAGAAGATCGAAAGATGATGCATCGCGAACACTTTACTACATTGACCAGAGTCCTTAGGGGCGACACCGCCAGTGTGTGAGTAGTGTGCGACCCCACCCCCATTTGTAACTTTAAAGCTCCCTTGAGCAGCGGGCTGACGAGCCTGGGATCCCGCACCTACGCGCCTGAGTGGTGCTATACCTGGCAGATATTGGCAGCCATCGGCAACCCCAGTACACGGCCTATCCCTGCTGATGAGGGGTAATACCCCGAAACACGTGTCCAGGGATGGCGAAGACAGCGAAGATAGCAGAAGATCGAAAGATGATGCATCGCGAACACTTTACTACATTGACCAGAGTCCTTAGAGGCGACACCGCCGGTATGTGAGTAGTGTGCGACCCCACCCCCATTTGTAACTTTAAAGCTCCCTTGAGCAGCGGGCTGACGAGCCTGGGATCCCGCACCTATGCGCCTGAGTGGTACTATACCTGGCAGATATTGGCAGCCATCGGCAACCCCAGTACACGGCCTATCCCTGCTGATGAGGGGTAATACCCCGAAACACGTGTCCAGGGATGGCGTAGACAGCCAAGATAGCAGAAGATCGAAAGATGATGCATCGCGAACACTTTACTACATTGACCAGAGTCCTTAGGGGTGACACCGCCGGTGTGTGAGTAGTGTGCGACCCCACCCCCATTTGTAACTTTAAAGCTCCCTTGAGCAGCGGGCTGATGAGCCTGGGATCCCGCACCTACGCGCCTGAGTGGTACTATACCTGGCAGATATTGGCAGCCATCGGCAACCCCAGTACACGGCCTATCCCTGCTGATGAGGGGTAATACCCCGAAACACGTGTCCATGGATGGCGAAGACAGCGAAGATAGCAGAAGATCGAAAGATGATGCATCGCGAACACTTTACTACATTGACCAGAGTCCTTAGGGGCGACACCGCCGGTGTGTGAGTAGTGTGCGACCCCACCCCCATTTGTAACTTTAAAGCTCCCTTGAGCAGCGGGCTGACGAGCCTGGGATCCCGCACCTACGCGCCTGAGTGGTACTATACCTGGCAGATATTGGCAGCCATCGGCAACCCCAGTACACGGCCTATCCCTGCTGATGAGGGGTAATACCCCGAAACACGTGTCCAGGGATGGCGAAGACAGCGAAGATAGCAGAAGATCGAAAGATGATGCATCGTCAACACTTTACTACATTGACCAGAGTCCTTAGGGGCGACCCCACCCCCATTTATAACTTTAAAGCTCCCTTGAGCAGCGGGCTGACGAGCCTGGGATCCCGCACCTACGCGCCTGAGTGGTACTATACCTGGCAGATATTGGCAGCCATCGGCAACCCCAGTACACGGCCTACCTATCCCTGCTGATGAGGGGTAATACCCCGAAACACATGTCCAGGGATGGCGAAGACAGCGAAGATAGCAGAAGATCGAAAGATGATGCATCGGGAACACTTTACTACGTTGACCAGAGTCCTTAGGGGCAACACCGCCGGTGTGTGAGTAGTGTGCGACCCCACCCCCATTTATAACTTTAAAGCTCCCTTGAGCAGCGGGCTGACGAGCCTGGGATCCCGCACCTACGCGCCTGAGTGGTACTATACCTGGCAGATATTGGCAGCCATCGGCAACCCCAGTACACGGCCTATCCCTGCTGATGAGGGGTAATACCCCGAAACACGTGTCCAGGGATGGCGAAGACAGCGAAGATAGCAGAAGATCGAAAGATGATGCATCGTGAACACTTTACTACATTGACCAGAGTCCTTAGGGGCGACCCCACCCCCATTTGTAACTTTAAAGCTCCCTTGAGCAGCGGGCTGACGAGCCTGGGATCCCGCACCTACGCGCCTGAGTGGTACTATACCTGGCAGATATTGGCAGCCATCGGCAACCCCAGTACACGGCCTATCCCTGCTGATGAGGGGTAATACCCCGAAACACGTGTCCAGGGATGGCGAAGACAGCGAAGATAGCAGAAGATCGAAAGATGATGCATCGCGAACACTTTACTACATTGACCAGAGTCCTTAGGGGCGACACCGCCGGTGTGTGAGTAGTGTGCGACCCCACCCCCATTTGTAACTTTAAAGCTCCCTTGAGCAGCGGGCTGATGAGCCTGGGATCCCGCACCTACGCGCCTGAGTGGTACTATACCTGGCAGATATTGGCAGCCATCGGCAACCCCAGTACACGGCCTATCCCTGCTGATGAGGGGTAATTCCCCGAAACACGTGTCCAGGGATGGCGAAGACAGCGAAGATAGCAGAAGATCGAAAGATGATGCATCGCAAACACTTTACTACATTGACCAGAGTCTTAGGGGCGACACCGCCGGTGTGTGAGTAGTGTGCGACCCCACCCCCATTTGTAACTTTAAAGCTCCCTTGAGCAGCGGGCTGACGAGCCTGGGATCCCGCACCTACGCGCCTGAGTGGTACTATACCTGGCAGATATTGGCAGCCATCGGCAACCCCAGTACACGGCCTATCCCTGCTGATGATGGGTAATACCCCGAAACACGTGTCCAGGGATGGCGAAGACAGCGAAGATAGCAGAAGATCGAAAGATGATGCATCGCGAACACTTTACTACATTGACCAGAGTCCTTAGAGGCGACACTGCCGGTATGTGAGTAGTGTGCGACCCCACCCCCATTTGTAACTTTAAAGCTCCCTTGAGCAGCGGGCTGACGCGCCTGGGATCCCGCACCTACGCGCCTGAGTGGTACTATACCTGGCAGATATTGGCAGCCATCGGCAACCCCAGTACACGGCCTATCCCTGCTGATGAGGGGTAATACCCCGAAACACGTGTCCAGGGATAGCGAAGACAGCGAAGATAGCAGAAGATCGAAAGATGATGCATCGCGAACACTTTACTACATTGACCAGAGTCCTTAGGGGCGACACCGCCGGTGTGTGAGAAGTGTGCGACCCCACCCCCATTTGTAACTTTAAAGCTCCCTTGAGCAGCGGGCTGACGAGCCTGGGATCCCGCACCTACGCGCCTGAGTGGTACTATACCTGGCAGATATTGGCAGCCATCGGCAACCCCAGTACACGGCCTATCCCTGCTGATGAGGGGTAATACCCCGAAACACGTGTCCAGGGATGGCGAAGACAGCGAAGATAGCAGAAGATCGAAAGATGATGCATCGCAAACACTTTACTACATTGACCAGAGTCCTTAGGGGCGACACTGCCGGGGTCTGAGTAGTGTGCGACCCCACCCCCATTTGTAACTTTAAAGCTCCCTTGAGCAGCGGGCTGACGAGCCTGGGATCCCGCACCTACGCGCCTGAGTGGTACTATACCTGGCAGATATTGGCAGCCATCGGCAACCCCAGTACACGGCCTATCCCTGCTGATGAGGGGTAATACCCTGAAACACGTGTCCAGGGATGGCGAAGACAGCGAACATAGCAGAAGATCGAAAGATGATGCATCGCGAACACTTTACTACATTGACCAGAGTCCTTAGGGGCGACACCGCCGGTGTGTGAGTAGTGTGCGACCCCACCCCCATTTGTAACTTTAAAGCTCCCTTGAGCAGTGGGCTGACGAGCCTGGGATCCCGCACCTACGCGCCTGACTGGTACTATACCTGGCAGATATTGGCAGCCATCGGCAACCCCAGTACACGGCCTATCCCTGCTGATGAGGGTTAATACCCCTAAACACGTGTCCAGGGATGGCGAAGACAGCGAAGATAGCAGAAGATCGAAAGATGATGCATCGCGAACACTTTACTACATTGACCAGAGTCCTTAGGGGCGACACCGCCGGTGTGTGAGTAGTGTGCGACCCCACCCCCATTTGTTACTTATTATTGTACAAAACAATTTGAAAGGTGGGTTATTAATTTGTGAGGGGATGTATGTGGTGCATGTTGATTTTAATCAGACTAATGTGTTTCCCCTGCTAATGTGCAGGAAGTACTTTTTTTCTCTAGAATTTTATTGTGAGTGTGTGTGCATTTAGAAACCATTCTGAGATAAGCATTTGTGTATTTCATGTGTTTGCAGACAGATAACTATGCTGTTCTCATGTTTTGGTAGAATTAGAAACCAGTAATTTTTCATGTATTAGCATAACAAAATGCAGTACTCCTTCTAGACTATGAAATGTGTTTTGGTAAAATGCAAGGAATAGTGTTGTTTGTCTAGAATCACACAGTGAGTTTCGTGTTTATTTAGGAATTGTTCTGATAGAAGCACTCTATACTAATGTGTAGTAGAAAATGTTGTGCAATGTGTACAGTCACCTAACGTCTTGTAGACTAGTAAATGTGTTTTGGTAAAATGCAAGAGATAGAGTTGCTTGTCTAGAATCACACAATGAGTCTGTGTGCATTTAAGAATTACTTCGAGAGAAGCATTTTAGTACTTCATGTGTTTCCTGACATGTAATTGATTAAAAACATATTGTGTTCTCACATTTTGGCACACTTAGAAAATAGTTATTGGTTATGTATTTCCAAAATGAGTTTAGCTTTAATAGTAAAATGCAGTTATGAAATATGTGGAATGGATGTTTGATGTGTTTGCAGACATATAAGTACATGTACTGTTGCAGTGAGACAGGTTTTAGGGCATGCAGTGCTTAAAACTCCTATGCACTATGCGTGTAGTAGTCTAACCACCTTCACAGTTGTGTTTCAGGCCTACATTTCCCCAGTCAGTATCTATACACTCCTTTTAAAAGACATACTGTTATTTGTCTAGAATCACACTATGAGTCAGTGTCCATTTGAGAAAATTGAGAGAGAATGATTTGGTTGGTTGATGTGTTTGCATCATATAAGTACATGTACTATTGCAGTGACACTACCCCAGCACGATTCCCTACATTACACCAACACCACTGCACTACCCTAAACTCTCAATCTACCTCTGGCACGACCACCTACACTACCCATTCACCAGTGCACTACCCTAAACCCTAAAACACTACCCCAGCACGACCCTCTACACTACTCAAACACCATTGCACTACCTTAAACCTTAAATCTACCCCAGCATGACCTCCTACACTACCCAAACACCACCGCTCTACCCTAGAACACTACCCTGGCATGACCCTTACACTACACAAACACCATTGCACTACCTTAAACCATTAAACACTATCTCTAGCATGACCCCTACACTACATAAACACCACTGCATTATCCTAGAACACTACCCCAGCATGACCACCTACACTAACCAAACACCATTGCACTACCCTAAACCTTAAATCTACCTCAGCACGACTTCTTACACTACCCAAACACCACTGTACTACCCTAGAACACTATCCCAGCACAACCTCCTACACTACCGAAACACCATTGCACTACCCTAAACTTTAAACCTATTGCAGCATGACCCCCTACACTACCCAAATACTATTGCACTACCCTAAACCTTAAACCTACCCTAGCACGACCCCTTGCACTACCCAAACACCACTGTACTACCCTAAAAGAGTACCTCAGTATGACCCCCTACATTACACAAACACCATTTGACTACGCTAAGCTCTAAATCGATCCCCAGTATGACCTGCTACACTACATAAACACCACTGCACTAAACCCTAAAACAGTACCCGAGCACAACCCCCTACACTACTCAAACACCATTGCACTACCCTTAACCTTAAATCTGCCCCAGCATGACACCCTACACTACTCAAACACTACTGCACTGCTCTAAACCCTTGAACCTACCCCAGCACGACCCCTTACACTACCCAAACACCACTGTACTACCCTAAAAGAGTAATTTAGCACGATCCCCTACACTACATAAACACAACTGCACTACCCTAACCCTAAATCTACCCCCAGAACGACTCCCTACACTACCCATTCACCACTGCACTACCCTAAACCACTACCTCAGCATGACCCTCTACACTACCCAAACACCATTGCAGTACTCTAAACCTTAAATCTACTCCAGCACGAACTCCTACACTACACAAACTCCACTGCACTATCCTAAACTCTAAATCCACTCCCAGCATGACCCCGTACACTACCCATTCACCACTGCACTACCCTAAACCCTGAAACACTACCCCAGCTCGACCCCTACACAGCCCAAACACCATTGCACTACCCTAAACCTTAAATCTACCCCAGCATGACACCCTACACTACACAAACACTACTGCACTACCCTAAAACGCTATCACAGCATGACCCCTTCACTACCTAAACACCACTGTACTACCCTAAAAGAGTACTTCAGCACGATCCCCTACACTACATAAACACCACTGGTCTACCCTAAACCCTAAATCTACCCCAGAACGACTCCCTACACTACCCATTCACCACTGCACTACCCTAAACCCTAAAACACTACCTCAGCATGACCCCCTATACTACCCAAACACCATTGCAGTACTCTAAACCTTAAATCTACTCTAGCACGACCTCCTACACTGCACAAAAACCACTGCACTAACCCGAACTCTAAATCTACTGCCACCAGGAACCCCTACACTACCCATTCACCACTGGACTACCCTAAACCCTAAAACACTACCTCAGCACGACCCCCTATACTACCCAAACACCATTGCAGTACTCTAAACCTTAAATCTACTCTAGCACGATCTCCTACACTACACAAAAACCACTGCACTAACCTTGAACTCTAAATCTACCGCCAGCAGGACCCCCTACACTACCCATTCACCACTGCACTACCCTAAACCCTAAAACACTACCCCAGCACGAACCTCTACACTACTCAAACACCATTGCACTACCATAAACCTTAAATCTACCCCAGCACGACCTCATACACTACCCAAACACCACTGCACTACCCTAGAACACTACCCAGCATGACCCCCTACACTACACAAACACCACTGCACTACCTTAAACACTAAAACACTATACCTAGCATGACCCCCTACACTACATAAACACCACTGCACTACCCTAGAACACTACCCCAGCACGACCACCTACACTAACCAAACACCATTGCACTACCCTAAACCTTAAATCTACCTCAGCACAACTTCTTACACTACCCAAACACCACTCTACGACCCTGGAACACTATCCCAGCACGACCTCCTACACTACCCAAACACCATTGCACTACCCTAAACTATAAACCTACTCCAGCACGACCCCTTACACTACCCTATCACCACTGTACTATCCTACTACTCCATTTATAAGAAATACTGTTATTTGTCTAGAATCACACTGTGAGTCAGTGTATATTTGGGAAAATTGTGAGAGAATGGTTTGGTGGGTTGATGTGTTTGCAGATGTATAGGTACATGTACTGTTGCAGTGAGCCAGACTTTAGGGCATGCAGTGCTTGAAATTCCTATGCACTATGCAAATAGTACTCTAACCATCTTCACACTTGTGTTTCAGGCCTACATTTTCCCAGTCAGTATCTATATACTCCATTTGTAAGAAATACTGTTATTTGTCTAGAATCACACTGTGATTCAGTGTCCATTTGGGAAAATTGAGAGAGAATGATTTGGTTGGTTGATGTGTTTGCAGACATATAAGTACATGTACTATTGCAGTGACACTACCCCAGCACGATTCCCTACACTACACAAACACCACTGCACTACCCTAAACCCTCAATCTACCTCCAGCACGACCACCTACACTACCCATTCACCAGTGCACTACCCAAAACCCTAAAACACTACCTCAGCACGACCCCCTATACTACCCAAACACCATTGCACTACCCTAAACCTTAAATCTACCCCAGCACGACCTCATACACTACTCAAACACCACTGCACTACCCTAGAACACTACCGAGCATTACCCCCTACACTACACAACCAGCACTGCACTACCTTAAACGCTAAAACACTATCCCTAGCATGACCCCCTACACTACATAAACACCACTGCACTACCCTAGAACACTACCCCAGCACGACCACCTACACTAACCAAATACCATTGCACTACCCTAAACCTTAAATCTACCTCAGCACAACTTCTTACACTACCCAAACACCACTCTACTACCCTAGAACACTATCCCAGCACGACCTCCTACACTACCCAAACACCATTGCACTACCCTAAACTATAAACCTACTCCAGCAGGACCCCTTACACTACCCTATCACCACTGTACTATCCTACTACTCCATTTATAAGAAATACTGTTATTTGTCTAGAATCACACTGTGAGTCAGTGTCTATTTGGGAAAATTGTGAGAGAATGGTTTGGTGGGTTGATGTGTTTGCAGATGTATAGGTACATGTACTGTTGCAGTGAGCCAGGCTTTAGGGCATGCAGTGCTTGAAATTCCTATGCACTATGCAAATAGTAGTCTAACCATCTTCACACTTGTGTTTCAGGCCTACATTTTCCCAGTCAGTATCTATACACTCCATTTGTAAGAAATGCTGTTATTTGTCTAGAATCACACTATGATTCAGTGTCCATTTGGGAAAATTGAGAGAGAATGATTTGGTTGGTTGATGTGTTTGCAGACATATAAGTACATGTACTATTGCAGTGACACTACCCCAGCACGATTCCCTACACTACACAAACACCACTGCAAGACCCTAAACCCTCAATCTACCTCCAGCACGACCACCTAAACTACCCATTCACCAGTGCACTACCCTAAACCCTAAAACACTATCCCAGCACGACCCTCTACACTACTCAAACACCATTGCACTACCTTAAACCTTAAATCTACCCCAGCACAACCTCATACACTACCCAAACACCACTGCACTACCCTAGAACACTACCCAGCACGACCCCTACACTACACAAGCACCACTGCACTACCTTAAACCCTAAAACACTATCCCTAGCATGACCCCCTACAATACATTAACACCACTGCACTACCCTAGAACACTACCCCAGCACGACCACCTACACTAACCAAACACCATTGCACTACCCTAAACCTTAAATCTACCTCAGCACAACTTCTTACACTACCCAAACACCACTCTACTACCCTAGAACACTATCCCAGCACGACCTCCTACACTACCCAAACACCATTGCACTACCCTAAACTATAAACCTACTCCAGCACGACCCCTTACACTACCCTATCACCACTGTACTACCCTACTACTCTATTTATAAGAAATACTGTTATTTGTCTAGAATCACACTGTGAGTCAGTGTCCATTTGGGAAAATTGAGAGATAATGATTTGGTTGGTTGATGTGCTTGCAGACATATAAGTGCATGTAATCTTGCAGTGAGCCAGGCTTTAGGGCATGCAGAGCTTGAAACTCCTGTGCACTATGCAAGTAGTTGTGTAATCACCTTCACACTTGTGTTTCAGGCCTACATTTTCCCAGTCAGTATTTATATATTCCATTTATAAGAAATATTGTTATTTGTCTAGAATCACACTGTGAGTCAGTGTCCATTTGGGAAAATTGAGATAGAATATTTTGGTTGGTTGATATGTTTACAGACATATAAGTACATATACTCTTGCAGTGACACTACCTCCAGCATAACACCTTACACTAACCAAATACCACTGCAATAACCTAAACCCTAAAACACTACCCCAACACAACCCCCTACACTACCCAAATACCATTGCACTACACTAAACCTTCAACCTAACCCAGCACGACCCCTTACACTACCCAAACACCACTGTACTAACCTGAAAGTCTAACTCAGCATGATCCCCTAGACTATATAAACACCACTGCACAACCCTAAACCCTGCATTTACCCCCAGCACCACCCCTTACACTACCCATTCACCACTGCGCTACCCTAAACCCTAAAACACTACCCCAGCACAACCCCCTACACTACCCAAACACCATTGCACTACCCTAAACCTTAATTCTACCCCAGCATGACCCCCTACACTACAAACACTCTACTGCACTACTCTAAAACACTACCACAGCACGAGCCTCTACACTACACAAACACCAGTGCACTATCCTAAACTCTACATCTACCCCTAGTACGACCCCCTACACTACATAAACACTACTGACTACCCTAAACACTAAAACACGACCCCCTACACTACCCAAACACCATTGCAGTACCCTAAACCTTAAATCTACCCCAGCATGACACACTACACTATTCAAACACTACTGCACTACCCTAAAACACTATGGCAGCACGACCCCCTACACTACACAAACACCACTGCACTACCCTAAACCCTAAAATACTACCCCAGCACGACCCCTTACACTACCCAAACACCAGTGTACTACCCTAAAAGAGTAATTCATCAAGATCCCCTACACTACATAAGCACCACTGCACAAGGCTAAACCCTAAATCTACCCTCAGCACGAACCCCTACACTACCCATTCACCACTGCACTAGCCTAAACCCTAAAACACTACCCCAGCACAACCCCCTACACTACCCCAACACCATTGTAGTACTCTAAACCTTTAATCTACTCCAGAGTGACCTGCTACACTACACAAACACCACTGCACTACCCTGAACTCTAAATCTACCCCCAGCACGACCCCCTACACTACCCATTCAACACTGTACTGCCCTAAACTCTAAAACACTATACCAGCACAACCCACCACACTACCCAAACACCATTGCACTACCCTAAACCTTAATTCTACCCCAGCATGACACACTACACTATTCAAACACTACTGAACTACCCTAAAACACTATGGCAGCACGACCCCCTACACTACACAAACAACACTGCACTACCCTAAACCCTAAAATACTACCTCAGCACGACCCCTTACACTACCCAAACATCAGTGTACTACCCTAAAAGAGTAATTCAGCAAGATCCCCTACACTACATTAGCACCACTGCACAAGGCTAAACCCTAACTCTACCCTCAGCACAACCCTCTACAGTACCCATTCACCACTGCACTACCCTAAACCCTAAAACACTACCTCAGCACAACCCCCTACACTAGCCAAACACCATTGCAGTACTCTAAACCTTAAATCTACTCCAGCACGACCTCCTACACTACACAAACTCCACTGCACTATCCTAAACTGTACATCTTTTCCCAGCACGATCCCCTACACTACCCATTCACCACTGTACTACCCTAAACCCTAAAACACTACCCCAGCATGACCCTACACTACCCAAACACTACTGCACTACCCTAAAACACTAGCACAGCACGACCCTCTTCACTACACAAACAACAGTGCACTATCCTAAACTCTAAATCTACCACTACTACGACCCCCTACAGTACATAAACACTACTGTACTACCCTAAACACTAAACACTACCCAGCACGACCCCCTACACTACCCATTCACCACTGTACTACCCTTAACCTTAAATCTGCCCCAGCATGACACCCTACACTACTCAAACACTACTGCACTGCTCTAAACCCTTGAACCTACCCCAGCACGACCCCTTACACTACCCAAACACCACTGTACTACCCTAAAAGAGTAATTTAGCACGATCCCCTACACTACATAAACACCACTGCACAACCCTAAACCCTAAATCTACCCCCAGCATGACCCCCTACACTAAGCATTCACCACTGTACTACCCTAAACCCTAAAACACTGCCCCAGAACAACCCCTACACTACCCAAACACCATTACAGTACTCTAAACCTTAAATATACTCCAGCACGACCTCCTACACTACACAAACAACACTGCACTACCCTGAACTCTAAATCTACCCCAGAACGATCCCCTACAGAACCCATTCAACACTGCACTACCCTGAACTCTAAATCTACCCCAGAACGATCCCCTACAGAACCCATTCAACACTGCACTACCCTAAACCCTAAAACACTATACCAGCACGACCCACTACACTACCCAAACACCAATGCACTACTCCAAACCTTAAATCTACCCCAGCATGACCCCCAACACTACTTAAACACTACTGCACTACTCTAGCACAGCATGACCCTCTACACTACGCAAACACCAGTGCATTATCCTAAACTCTAAATCTACCACTGGTACGACCCACTACAGTACATAAACATTAGTGTACTACCCTAACTACTAAAACACTACCCAGCACGACCCCCTATATTACCCAAACACCAGTGCAATACCCGAAACCTTAAATCTACCCCAGCACGACCTCCTACACTACCCAAACACCACTGCACTATCCTAGATCACTACCCCAACACTACCCCCTACACTACACAAAGACCACTGCACTACCCTAAACCCTAAATCTACCCCCAGTACGACCACGTACACTACCCATTCACCGGTGCACTACCCTAAACCCTAAAACATTACCCCAGCACGACCCCCTACACTACCCAAACACCATTTCACTAACTTAAAATTTAAATCTACCCCAGCACGACCTCCTACACTACCCAAACACCACTGCACTACCCTAGAACAGTACCCCAGCACGACCCCCTACACTACACAAACACCAATGCACTACTCTAAACTCTAAATCTGTACTGTAGCAAAACCATTGTGACTGTTTATGTACCATGTAGTAATGTATTTACTAAAGTAAAAGTGAACCAATTATGAATTCACTCAGTGTCTCTCCTTATAGTATTGTGATCATTTAGTTGATATGTATGTACTCATACCTTGCTTCAGGTTTTAGTGTTACAGAGTGCTTCAAACTGCTATGCACTATGTATGTACTGTTCTTACCACCTTCTCAGTTGTGCTTCAGGCCTAAAATTTCTTAGTCAGAATTGATATGAAATGTGTTTGTATAGTAATAAAAAAGTATAATTTATAAAGTTATTTTTAAATACTTATTTATGATTATTTTTTACAGATACTGTTTATCATCATTAAAATTAAGTTATCATGCCGGAGAAAGAAAGAAGAAGAAAATTTCAGGAAAAGGATACTTACTTGAAAAAAACTCAACCACAAGTTTTGGAAGACCAACATAATGTGGCTAAAAAGAGAAAAGTTTCTGGTAAAAACCACAAAGGTCTTTATTAAAAACATTACTAGATTCAGAAAAAACTGGAAATTTTCAAAGCACTGAAAATGTTCCAAGCACAAAAAAAGTGCAAAGAATAGGAAAGGAAAAAAAGGCTATGTACATACAACGGATACAACTTATAGTAAAAGAAGAGAAAACCAATAAAAAAAGAAATCCGTAAAAAAAAATATTTTACAACAGGGTAGTGCATAATTTGAAGAAACATACGATGAAATATAGAAAGAGAACAATATTTTATAAAAAGAAGCATATTGAATCCATTGTTCAAAAGGCTTTTGAAATAAAGAGGAAACTTTTCATTTTGGTATTAAAGAGAATTTGATCAGTAGATAAACCAATCCATTTAATGAAGGCCAAAAGTAAGGGGAAAAGAGTAATTAACAAAAGTCATTTTTGTGATATTTTTCTTGGGCAATGGAAACACAGTTCAAGTTTTGAGCCTTTTTCTTAATGAAGAGAGTTATTTACAGACCAATGATTTATTGCATGCAGTTGACACCAGTGGTCGAGCTTATGAGGTTAGAAATCGTTGTCCAATTGACAAAGAGAAAATGGTTCCTTGACATGCAGAAGAAGTGATAGCTGATGAAATTCTAGGCAGACGTCCTAAAGCCCCAGTGTAAACTTGGGGTTGTAGTAGTATTTGTAGTGTATGACAAGAATCTATTGATAAATTACGTAATTTCTTACAAGCATATTGTAAAGAGTGTTAAACAAAAGATTAAGGTGTTGCAAGAAAACATACTAGTTTGCAAGGTCATTCTCTGGCTTGTCTTTCTAGGAAAGTATGTCAAAGTGTTTTTCACCATTTCAGGATGTGGGCAGTACATCATAATCAAATGCGGAAGTTAGTGAGAAGAGTGTATTATGCAAAAAGACCAGCAGTAAAGTTAAAGGAGTTAAACAGTGCTCTTTTGCGTGGGTCAGTATCAGATCTGAAAAAGGTTTGTGATAATATTGAGTTTTGTTAGTTTGGTCCTGAAGAAGAGAGTGAAGAAACTCAGACATTAGTTGAAGAAAATGTTGTAGAGAATGTTGAACAGAGTTGTACAAAACAAATGAAATTACAAAGTTTAAGGTGATTTCAGGTGAAAGGCCACATTTTTCTTGTCTATGTTGTCGGCGAACTCACTATAAAAATCAGACTAGGAGTGTTGATTTGTATTTAAAAAGTGAAAAAGAAAAAAATGATAAGTGGAAGGAATTTGCAACTTATTTGTTGGTAGAGAATTGTTTTGATTTGGGTTCTGATCAGGGTATTTGTAAATATTGTTATAACAAATTAGATGAGAATAAAATGCTCGCTAGAGCTGTGTATAATAATTTAGAGTCAGTTGCTAGTCCTCCAGAATTGATAGCTTTAAACATCTATGAGTCTATTCTCATTCAATGTGTGCACCCGTTTCAGGCTTTTGTTCGTATGGAGACTAAAACAGGTAAATTGCCTCCTTCAGATTTACAAAGAGGATTAAAAGGAAGCGTTGTGTATTTACCATTAGATTTAAAGAAAAATATTGAAACTATTGGTGTAGAGAGTGTAAAAAGTGAACCACTAGTTATTCTTGTTAATGATGTGCCGACTAAGAATAAGAAAATCTGGCAGGAGTTAGTGGATGTTAGGAAAGTGCAAAAGGCAACATTGTATTTGATAAAAAACAATACATACTATAAGAATGTTTATATGGGAGAAGAAGAAATAGTTTTAGCAGAAGATACTGAAACGTCAAGTGGACAAATTGAAAAAGTGGATATGTTAAGATGTGAAGAAATGTATGAACAATACAGTGTGCATCCACTTTATCCAAAAGAAGTGATGGGGAACACTATTGAGTTGTTCCAAATGAAAAAAAGCAAAGGGAAGTCCCATGGGTGTATGGGAAGAGAGCTTGGAAGCTTGTTGTGTACTGCAGTTGTTTCCCACTGGAAAAGGAGGACAATATGATGAACGTCCAGATTCCTGCATCTGAATATTGGACAACAAGATTATATGCAGAAGATCCAAGATTTCGACAATGTATCCCTTATATATTTCATCTTTTGTTTGACAGTGACTTGTCTGGATTCCCATATGCAGTCAATCCCATTTTGAAAACTGTAATACATCTGCAAAAGGTATCTATAAAAGATTTTATGGATAAAGTGCACCAGTTAGATGATCATCTAGAATCTCAGCTCATTAATCTGATGGCATGTCAGCGTGGGACTAATAAATATTGGTACCATTGTCATGGAGAACTGAAATGTATGCTACAAGACTTAGGAACCCCAACATGGTTCTTTACCCTAAGCTTTGCTGAGTACGCTTGGGATGATTTGCTAGAATTTCTTCGAGATGCAAATTCCAATATAAAAAATATTGAATACAAGACACCTGGAGAATTGGGCTGTTTGGATTCTGTTAATGTATGCAGGTATTTCAATCATAGATTTGAGGCTATGATGTCTTTTATCTGCAATAAAAAAAATCCTCCTCTTGGAGAAATTGTGGATTTCTTTTGGATAATGGAGTATCACGCAAGAGGTGCTCCTCATATACATATGCAGTTATGGATAAAGGATGATCCCAAATTTGGAACAGATGCAGATGATACTGTTTTGAGTTTTGTTGAACAATATGCAACATGTGCTGTACCGAAAAGCACTAAAGACAAGAACTTAAGAGCACAAGTCTTATGATTCCAAAGCCACTGATGTGGAAAATACTGTCAACTAAAGTACAAATCTAAGGACAAGTTCTACACCAAATGTCATTTTGCATTTCCACGTCCTGTAATATCCAAAGGAAGAGTGAACAGTTTTATGTCATATTTGCAACATACTATCACAAGAAAGTCTCCAAAAATATCTACAACTTAACAAGAAATAAAGAGTCAAAATACATAAATGACTACAACCCAGTTATTTTGTCCGTATGGAATGCTAACATAGATATTCAGTATGTTGCGGACAATTCCATTGCTGTTGCTCGATATGTAACGTCCTACATTACAAAATCAGAAAATACAGAATTGAAAGAAATGTGGGAAGAGATTTCTCACGAGAAGACTCTGAGTAAGAAATTATACAGTTTCAGTTTGAAGATGTTATCCCATTGAGAGATCAGAGCATATGAATGCTCAGATCGGTTATCATCTGCAAGTCTATACTCTAAATCTATAAAAATCATTTGGGTGTGTCTAGGTCTTGCAGCAATGCGAAATCGAGTAGTCTGTACAAGAAATTGAATATTTAGCTGAAAAAGATCTAGAAAGCTTTTTGAAACCGAATATGTTGGACACATATTACCCAAACCGAAGTCATCATCTTGAGAACATGCGTCTCTATGAAGTGCTGCAAAACGACACTTTTAAACGGAATACTACAGAGAACATCAATGATGGAAAATATGGAGTCATTGGTTCCAAAGGATGTCTGTTGAAACAAACAAAAGGAAATTTGATTAATCACAGAAAGCTGAATCACTGCTGATAAAAGGGAATTTTAATATTGAGCCCTTTTACAACTATTCAAACCATGGCGTTCAGAACTGGAATTACTTGGAGATTTCCAGAGCTATGAAGATTCCTTTAATGCTTGTAAAGATAGCATACAATGCAGTGCTTTTGCAAATTATGTGAAAATGTGAACAATGAAATTGATCAAGAAGCTACAATTGCAGCTGAGATTGTTAGAGACAGTTCTCAAGACAGTCAAAGTTCTGCTGCGCTGAGTCAAAAACCACTAGGACAACCAATTGTTGAAAATGAAGCAGCAATCGCCGTGAATGAGGTGGAAACAGCAATGCATCAAGCTTAAGAAGATGTAACAAACTTAGCCAACTTGGAAGAACAACTAAATGTTGAACAGAACAAATATATGAGCAAGTGAGACAACAGATTGACCATGGATTACTTCATGAAAAGAAAGAGTGCTCATGCACGTCATTTCAACCTATCCGAATGTACGTGAGTGGAGAAGCTGGAACATGGAAAAGTTTTTTAATTAAAGTAATTACAAGTTATCTACAGAAAACAACTGAGTCGCATTTGTCTTGTGTTGTCACTGCTCCAACTGGGTTGGCAGCACACAACATTAAAGGAATTACTTTACATTGTTTACTAATCCTACCAGTAGAGCATGAAAACAAATTGGAATACCACAAGCTATCTGGAGAAGCTTGTTGTGAAGTTTCAAGAGTCTTGAAGAAAATGAAACTTCTCATTATTGATGAGGTAAGCATGGTATCAAACTTAATGCTTGCCTTTGTGCATTTAAGAATGCAGCAAATTCTTAAAACAGAGTACGACAGTTAATTTGGAGGAAAACATGTCATAGTTTTTGGAGATCTACTGCAACTGACTCCTGTAAAAGGACAACCAGTATTTAAAACACTTGCGCATGAAGACACCAGAAAGTGTCTGGGTAGTGTTGGAAACGTGAACATTTGGTCATATTTTGAATACAAAGAACTCATTACAAATATGCGACAAGCAAATGATGTTGATTATGAAACTATTATCCAAGATATAAGAATTGGACTACTGACTGAACATGGCAAACAAGCTTTGCAGACTCGATTACTTTCCAATTTGTTTCCAAATGAAAATGTAGTTCCTGAGAAAATATACATAAAAATTGCAGAAAACAAATCTGTAATCTGCTTAATGCCAACACTGCGTGAGTGTTCTATATTCAACGAAGAACGTTTGAAACTGGAAAATGAAGAAATAATAAAAATGGAAGCCATCAATAAAATAGAGCATCAAGGAATCACTATTATTTTGAATTGACAAAATTGGATTTTTTGGAAAAATCAATATCTAAAACTGCTGTTTTAGAAAAGAATCTATATGCATGTAGAAACTGTCGGATAATTATAAGGCGTAATTTGGACGTAGAAAAAGGTTTAGTTAATGGAGTAATGGCCAAAGTTGTGGATTTAGTTAATTATCAAAATAAAGATGGTATTGAATTCTTAAAAATGTAATTTGATCAGATTGAAGAAGTTAAACAAATTGGTCGTTGTTCAGTTTGCTTTTTGCTTGTTAAAGATTTATATGTCCGTAGAAAACAGTTTCCACTTTCTCTGGCATATGCAGTGACTATTTATAAATCTCAAGGTTTAATTGTTGACGGTGCTTTGGTGAACATTGGAGATACTGGGGCAGATTTACAAGCCCCTTGCGCCACTTTTGCGTCACTTTTCCAATGTTAAAAGTGACGCAAAAGTGGCGCAAGGGGCTTGTAAATCTGCCCCACTGTGTTTAAAGGGGGTATGGCATATGTTTCTTTGTCGCGAGTCAGAACATTATCTAGTTTGTTTTTGATTGATTTTGAGGATACAAAGGTTACTGCAGATGCGAACTGTGTCAAAGAGTATAATAGGTTAAGAAGAACATTTGCTCCTAATTTAGGTCAATATCCTATTTGAAAAGCGTGTGGTTGGTCAAAAAAGAAGGTATGAGAATATCTGTACTGAAGGTGTAGAGAAGGGAAAAAAACAAGGTACTGTTGTGATTGCGAGCAGAAAGAAAAAGGACATTGTTGAAGACATTGTTGGTTATCAGTTTGAAAATAGTTCTGGTGTCAACTGCTATGCTAATGTAGTGGTCAAAGTTGTTTTTTTTCTTGAAGGTTTGCAAATTATGGAGAGTCGGGAAAAGAATTTGTTGATTGTTGCATACTGTTTATGAAAAATTAAGAACTGATACAAGTAAAATATAAACCGTTTCCGATGTTCGTAATCTTTTGGATGTATGTTCTGGTTCAACACAATTTACACAAAATATCCAACAAGATGCTTAGGAATTTCTAATGTATATGCTTACTGTATTGGAAAATGAAGCTGTAGACATAGAGAATATTTTTGGCCTTTGTTATAAATGGGATTATTATTGTGAAAATTGTATGTAAAAATGTAGCACTAATGTAGACACTGAAAGATTTCCATAGTTGACATTACCAGACTGGGAATCAGTGTCTTTCAATAAATTATTTAAAGCTGCAAATCAAAACATGGAGTGTAGCCAATGCGAATCGGAAATGTTATCAACATTATTTTTTACAAAGATATGGACAATATATAATTTTAATGATGCAACGTTGTACTGCTGACGGAAGAAAATTGAACAATTTAATAAAACATTTTGTAGAGACTCAGCTATCAATATCAGGAAGGACTTTTGTAGCAGTAGCAATAATTTTCCATGATGGTCCTTCAACAACATCTGGACATTACACTGCCTACCAAAAAAGTGACAAAGGCTGGACTATTTGTAATGATGCTGAGTTGGTTTTCAAACAACCTTTGCCTTTCGAATACCAAATTCCTACCTAATATTTTTAAAGTCAAAGTTTTAGGAAGATAATTCAGCCTCTGAGGAATTTATTATTATGATTTATTAGGATTACCATTAGACAATTTACATAAAAATGACTGCAAACATACAATTTGGCCTCGAGGAAAGGTATTTCTTTGAATTATGGACTTTTTGTTGCACATTGTCTCGGTGTATAATTTTAACTAATGACATTTACATTGTTTATAATTTTAAGTTATAAAATTTTCTTAGCAGTAACCATTTTATATATGTGTGATTTGTATTATCCAGTATTTCACTGTGAATGGATTGTTGTTGTTTTTTTAAACAACCATAATCAAACAGGACAGGACACTTGTAACTACGTTACACAAGGTTTATTTAGACAACCCTCATAAACGGTATATTGTTAACGTTGCGGTTTATGTCGTTTTTCCGCCCCACATAGACGTTGCGGCATTCATCATCGGGTTATCTAAATGTGCTGTATGCCAGCCTCAAACCTGAGGCAACCTCTGGTGCTGCGTAGTAGTGTCCAGAGATGTGTACAGATACCCCCCAAAAAATGAAGGTTAAGATAAAACACAAGCCAACATCCAAAAGGCTATTTTAATTAACAAGGGATGTGGTTTGTAATTTAAAAAGAAGATGGGTATGTCTTAAGATCAGGTTACTGGATCTATGCATATAACTTTACCGTCAACATGTTTCAGCTCCTCTGTGCCCAGCCGGGCCTGTGGAGCATTCGTCAGGACAAAAGAGAACAAAAAACACAATTTAAATTACTCACACAATTTGTGCAGTATTCAGTGGTCCAATATAGTGACCCACAGTTTTCGAAGGGTTTTAGTTCACCTAAAATGCAAAAGATTAGTTCAAGTAAACAAAAACAATTCCCAACAGGTATTATTTAAAAGGCGGTTTCAATTGAGTATGCCACAGGCATTACTAAGAACAGAAACAAGGAGTCAAAAGGTTTTAAAGAGGAGTGGTATTATTCACCAAGGACAAAGGGGCATTCAATAAGCATTTACAGATTTGGCAGCACTGTAAAGATTAGATCTTGTGACAACCCAGTGGCACTTGGTGCAAGGTGCTATATACAGTTTCAGTGAAGTGAAAGTGCAAGTGCTTTAAAAACAGCATTGGTGGCGCATAAATGAAAGTATATACATCAATTAAAGCTTCAATTACAAAGCAAGTTACAATCACTTGTAAAACAATTATTTTCTGGTAAGAGCTTTAAGTGCGATATGCGTCATATAATTCAGGCTGTGTAGTCGACGGCGTTTCGATCCCCTTAGGTCGGGATCGTCATCAGGACGGGGTTGTCGATAAGTACAGTGCTCGTAGCGACTCGTCCTAGGACTGCTCACGTAGTTGGGCAGCGTCTGAGGGAATCAAGGGCGCAGAAGGCAAGAGCTCATCTGGCGTGGCTGTTCGGACGAGTCGCTACGAGCACTGTACTTATCGACAACCCCGTCCTGATGACGATCCCGACCTAAGGGGATCGAAACGCCGTCGACTACACAGCCTGAATTATATGACGCATATCGCACTTAAAGCTCTTACCAGAAAATAATTGTTTTACAAGTGATTGTAACTTGCTTTGTAATTGAAGCTTTAATTGATGTATATACTTTCATTTATGCGCCACCAATGCTGTTTTTAAAGCACTTGCACTTTCACTTCACTGAAACTGTATATAGCACCTTGCACCAAGTGCCACTGGGTTGTCACAAGATCTAATCTTTACAGTGCTGCCTAAACTGTAAATGCTTATTGAATGCCCCTTTGTCCTTGGTGAATAATACCACTCCTCTTTAAAACCTTTTGACTCCTTGTTTCTGTTCTTAGTAATGCCTGTGGCATACTCAATTGAAACCGCCTTTTAAATAATACCTGTTGGGAATTGTTTTTGTTTACATGATACACCCATCCCAACGTGGTCTATGGGTTCCCTCCTGTCTTTCCTATAAAAGATTAGTTCAAAGCATTATTCATATTGGGGGGTATACTATAGCATATTCTTGCTCATTTTATACTATAAGAGACTACTGAGTCAGTTGTACAATTATTACATTGTCAAGCACTATGTCTGACATCGTGGCGACTCTTAAGAAGGAGAATTATCAAGGTAAGAATTGTTCAGAGTTGATAATGAACGCTTGGTGGCACTAGGTAAAAATACTATGAGGTCTTGCATTATAAACACAGTGGAGAGGATGTGCTCTCTGGTTTTGTCTTATTGATATGTACTTAGTCAGTAAGTCATACTGGAACAAAGGGGTGCATAACATTTAACCACTACGTGTGTAACTTCAATGTGTGAGTCAACACGATACAGTTTCAAAAATACACCGAATATCTCACAGTTAAAGAAATATGGGGTTTTGTAACAAAATGCGAACATTTCCAAACAAGCGTGTAACGCTCAGTACCGTTAAATTGTTAAAAATTGTACCTTTTGGTTGAAAACCGTTTCCATCTACAGGGGAATTGGACACTTGGTCCCAGGCTGTAGAAGAGAAGGATATTAAATATTGCCGTTAAGACGCCGAACAGGTCGCGATTGTTAAAAACGCCATTCTTACCCGCAAGGAAGGCGACTTCCGCGTCTAGTGCTGGCTATGTCCCTGGACGCGGAGTCGTCATCTGTGTTCGACTTTTACGTCGCTAAGGAATAGGAAATAGAAAGAGGACACAATCTTCCACGTTTCCTTTCTATTTTGTTAAGTGTACCCGGAGACCCATTAATTACATCTAATTTTCTTTGTGATTTCAAACTCGTTGGTAAGATATATATTCGATTGAAACATTAAAATGAAGACATAAACAAAATCGCTCTAATAACCCAATCTGCAGTTAGTCAATATCGGGTATGACAAATCGGAGGTTGTTGAACCCAAAGAGGAGAAACATAGGTTATTGACCTGTCGAGGTATATACACAAATGGATGGCAATAGTATGCACGGTGGGTTCATAATTAGGGGGTTCTAAGTATCACTATTATGAGAGCGGACATATTGTGATGGATTACAGGAGAGCCTGCCATTTTGACAGTTAACAGATGTAGTTCAAGGATTAACGTTCCTCACTATCATCATTTTGAGAAATGGTGCCACTGGATGTCATCTTTGAGCCCCACTAGGTTGGTTTTAAGCCTATCCACCCACCTTTGTTCCTTTTCATATAGGATATTCTCTGCATTGTTGGTTTTATCTTTCAGCATCTCCAATACTGTCCATTTCAGTTCCTCAGCATTGTGGCCTACATCAACAAAATGCATACAGAGTTTTGTTGTATTTTTCTTCAATCTAATGTTGCTCTTATGTTCCCCAATTCTCACTTTAACTTTTCTGCAAGTCATTCCAATATATTTTTTCTCACAGGGACATGTTATCATGTAGCTAACATGTGTAGAGTTGCAGTTCGTATGTAGTCTTTGGGTCCAGTTTAATGATTCTGTTAACTGTATGGTTTTTGTCGCAGTTGTTGATTTGCACACTAGGCAAGTACCACACGGGTAATGTCATGACACTGGGGACATTTCAATGTCTCTTGTTTGTCCAAATGGCTGGAGTTTCTTGGGGCGGGTATGCACCAGCATATCTTTCAGATTTCTTGTTCATCGATTGGCGAATCTTGGTTTAGGCCAGCTAAATTTGCCAGTCGCCAAAATTCGCCAATTCTTATTTATCAACTCTTGAACTTTATAAGTTTCTGGACTGTAAGTTGTGACACATGTCACTAAATCTCTGGTTGGTTCCTTTACAATTGTATCCAAAAGACACTGTCTTGGTTGATTCTCAGCCCTCTTCTGGCATTTGTATATTGTAGATTTCTTGTAATCTCTGTCTTCAAGTATTTTGCACAGCTCTTGTGCTTGTTTTCTGTAATCACACTCCTGGCTACCATTTCTTACCCATCTTCTTTTTAAATTACAAACCACATCCCTTGTTAATTAAAATAGCCTTTTGGATGTTGGCTTGTTTTTTATCTTAACCTTCATTTTTTTGGGGGTATCTGTACACATCTCTGGACACTACTACACAGCACCAGAGGTTGCCTCAGGTTTGAGGCTGGCATACAGCACATTTAGATAACCCGATGATAAATGCCACAACGTCTATGTGGGGCGGAAAAACAACATAAACCGCAACGTTAACAACATAGCGGTTATGAGGGTTGTCTAAATAAACCTTGTGCAACGTAGTTACAAGTGTCCTGTCCTGTTTGATTTTGGATATCTGACTAGGGGAACTAATTGGACACTACATTCCTCCTCCCCATTTTTGATTAAAAGTAGTTTTTTTATACAATCCAATTGATTGGTTTTTTTTGCCTGTTGTTATGTCATGAGTACGATTGAAATCACTGTTTGCAGTAAAATTCTATCTATTTTGAGAACAGCAAAAAAGGCAAAGAAATTACTTTGTAAAATGTTAAAATTATGCTGTGCTGTTACAAATGTATTATTACATGTTATAACAATTTTTTCTTTTTCTTTTACAGATCCTAATTCTAAAATATGGAATTTACTATATTTTACTTAATAAAAAAATAACTGAATAAAATGTGTAGCGTTTTTTTGTTGTATTACTGCTGAGGTAAGTTTAAGTAAGTCTCAAAATGCACAATGGACTTTGTTTGCAAACAGTTGAAAAAATGGAAGATTGATGGACTAGATTTGTGCCAGAGAATTCCATTGCAGACAGGTATCAAATAGGAGATAGCTTCAGAACACCTGTCTACAAGAAACATGGTATAGTACACAATAGAGATATATGGTGGTCTTGTAGGTCCTGGTAATTTTAGAATTATAAGAAATAAAACTATTTAACTTAAAACACATCTCTAAGTGCTTTTTACATGTGACAGTAGGCCCCATCCCTTCTCTTCAGTCATATATAAATACGTGCTATAAGTTTCGTAAAACATATGTACTTATAAATGTATCTTGTTTTCTGTTAGTAGTACAAAAATGTACTCCTATAATAAGAATTGCCCTAGCTTTTAACTCTCTTTCTTAATTGTAAGGTGAGAAAAAGACATTGTATATACTTTTTATTTTCCACTTAAAAATAATCTCATCATACACAGCACTTTCTGTTGAAAAGGTGTTCTATAGGTTTTGCTGTGCGTGTTTGCACAGAACAGTCATAGAACAAGACATATATCCAGTTTTATAAAAAAAATTATAAATCTGGCCATGTTTGGGAATGCTGCACCATCCTACAATTGGTGTAGCAAAGCACAACAAGGAGAATTGTTTTCACTTCTCCTCATTTTTTCACTTTCAATATATGCTACAATGCACAGCATATATTGAAGGTTAAAAATGCATTTTTCTGATTGTTTTTGTGCGGAAAGGTGTCCCTTGCTGCACAAAAACAATCTCCACATGACACAGACATCCTTGCACCAGCTGTGCAGAGGGAAGCACAGACTTGCAACATATTTATGTACAAATGTTGCATCCCTGTGCTTCGGAAATACAGCAGCATGCTGTAGCTAAATAGTTTACAGTGTCATGCTGCAGCATTTTCTTATGTATTCACCACACATTAAAAATGCATTCTTTCAGTCAATTATGCACTACACATACATACATCTAAACTTTAACACACTAGCATACAAGTTTAGCTCTTTTTTCAACCAGAGTAGGTAGTTCTGACAAGAACTTTTTTTTAAACAGGGAAACAGGATGAACAGAAGCAAAAACTATGAGGAGAAAAAAAAACTAACAATGGTGGTTGTCGATAGCCCGACAAACAAGGTCCACTGATTGCTCACCATAAGCAATGAGACGTCCGCATTTTACACAAGTTAAATTGGGGACGTATATCTGGTGGTGAACTAGAAGGTGATGGTGCTGTCCCAGATGTGCTTGGTACAGCTGGTGGCGCAGGAGCATTTTGATGTAGTCTTCTCATCTCCTCTCATCCTAAGTTGACTGGATGGCGTATCTGCAAATGCTTCTTCATACTCGCAGTCCCACACAAGTAATTTTTGTTTGGATTTCCTCTAGAGAGGACCGCTTTGCAGATTTTGCACGTTACTTTGGTCGCATTGACCTTTTTTAGTCCAGCTGGGAATGTGAAAAACTTCCACACGATAGATGAACACATCTCTGGAGGGGGAGGTTCTGGAACAAATTCCTGAGTGGTGGACTCCTCAGAATCAGATGAAGAAGGTGGATTTGATGCCATTTTGAAAATTATGAGGTGAATTAGGTCTGCAATGAGCAAAAAACAGGAGTTCTTCTCAGCAGGTCTTTCCCTAAGAAAAGGTCTAAGATGAGTGATTGAAATGGGTGAGGTCCTTCAATATTTTGAATAGGAAGTCTAATGAAACAATAAAATCTCTTTTTTTGTGGTCACATGGGGTACACATAGGGTGCGCGCACCGAGCACCCACCCAGCGCGACTTAGCGAAATCGCATTTAAAGGTAATGTGCTTTTTTTGAAAGTTAAAGAATATTATTTTTATAATTACCTCAGATAATGTCTTGTCTTGTCTTAATATTTATATTATATATATATATATATATATATATATATATATATATATATGAGTTTTTGAACATAAAAAAAATTCCTGGAGTCGCGCACCCACCGCGTCCGATATGCATATGATGTCATGCGCTACCGCGCGTCTGTCACATTGCGTAATAGGTACATCTCGCGTATGCACCCTAAGTCGCATACAAGTCGCATATTGTCTGCGTTTAAAAAGTCGGACTCGTCGCACACCCTACGCGGATCCTATACAGCAATCCTAAAATGGTGGACACGTTACGCAGAGTGAACGAGCAGGGTATGCTTTGGGTGCACAATTAAAAAAAGAAGGAAAAATATAATACAAAAATAATTTAAGTATATTTTAAACAATATAAAATAATAAACAATTTTTTTTTATTTTAAAAAATTAAATATGTGTAATGTAATTTAAAAAATAACATATCTAAAAATAAAAAGATTAAAAAATGTCGTTGAAAAATATAAAAAAACCAATAATAATATATTTTAAAATTATCATAAAAAAACCTTTGAAATTCACTGAAAAAAACATAGGTTTCAGATACAGTTAGGAATTAGCATTTAAAAAACCTTTGAAATTAACTGAAAAAAACATAGGTTTCAGACGTGTTATAGTTAGGAATTAACATTTTAAAAAACCTTAAAAATTCACTGAAAAAACCATGGGTTTCAGGGGTGTTATAGTTAGCTGGATATTTCACTTGTACAAAACCATTGAAATGTTTCTGTTATAGTTAGTTGTACAAATTGTAACTCTTGCGCCCGCAATCCACTGGTGATGATGTCACATATTACCTCATTCATCACTTGGTCAGTGACATCACTGATGACATTACTGATGAATATATATCATATATATATGCGCTCGCCGAAACGCATCTGGATTACAGCACTATGCAGTTCACTTAAAATATCTTGTTGAATAAATACCTGCCACTTCAAGAAGAAGATGAAGCGTCCGTTTCTCTGTTTTGTCACCACGCAAACCAGGAGTGTTTGACCGGAGGGACAAATCTGTTTTCTTTCTTCAACAAACGGAAATGCTGCTTGAAATGGTAGAATTTTGTTTACTACACAATTTCTTTCTGTTTGAGGACATTTGGCTCAAACAAGAGGTGGGCACTGCGATGGGGAGTTGCTTATACAGGAAACCCACCTCAGGCAATAGCATTTTACATGCTAGAAGTCACCATCCCAATAGTCTCAAGGATAGCATCCCTTATGGAGAATTCTTGAGGGCAAAGGACAATTGTAGCTCAGAGACAGCATTTGAGAAAGAACAGGCCATCATGACAAAGAGATTCAAGGCTAGGGGCTATTCTGACCAGGTACTGCTGGTGGCAAATGAACAAGCTAAAGCCAGGAATAGAGAGACACTGTTGACGAAAAGTAAAGAAAGAAATACGGAGAACCTAAAAGCCAACAATGTCAGGCTGATAACCACCTATAATGCAGAAGCAGGCAGAGTTCGTGAAATACTAAAGAGACACTGGCACATTGTCAAGAGTGATCCTGTTATAGGTAAAACGATTAACAGACAACCCCAGATAACGTACAGAAAGGCACGCTCTCTGAGAGATATGTCAGTGAGAAGTTATTTTGAGGCACCGGAGAAGAAAAAAACTTGGCTCAAGGAACAGAAAGGCTTTTTCAAATGTGGCAAGTGTAAAGCCTGTGCTACTAGCAAGAATGTCAAAACATATCCCCTTCCCACAGGCAAAAGTGAACAAATTGGAAACTTTTTGAATTGTAACACTGACTATTGTGTGTATGTGATTGTATGTCCAATGTTCCAAGCTGTATATTGGGAGTACCATCTTCCCAATAAAGAAGCGCATATTGGAACACATGAGGGCTATCAAGATGGTGATATGAGTTATGCTACTGCACGCCACTGGATGCGCTTTCATGACAGTGATGTTAATCTTTTCTCTTTCTTTGGCATTGACAGAATTCCCTCAAATCCGAGAGGGGGTAACAGACTAAAGCAGCTACGAGTCCTGGAATCCCAGTATATCATCCGTCTCGATTCAAGAAACCCCAAAGGCATGAAAGAGGATGAGGAACTACATGTGCATATTGGCTGAAGACCTTATGTTAGGCCTAAAACTACCTTACCTAACCTCTGCACCTAACCCTCTTCCTGTTCCCATCCCCAGCTGTTGTGTTTGCGACGTCCCACACACACTATCTCATTGGAGAGGGCTCTCTCTGATGATAACTGTGGAGTGAGGAGCTTCACAGAATAGCTTAGACAAGTCGACCTCGTGACAACCCACCTAGTCCTGCACGCGTGGCAGTTCGCGATCTGCGAGTAACCTACCACCATTTCACTTTTGGTTATATTTCCCCATTCCTTTTTTACACACAACTTGTACTCCACTTTTTTCACTGCACAATTACACCCACAACTATACTCTTTGAGGTAGGTCTGAATAGGCTGGCAACAGATAGTATAGGGTTCACTTTTTGCACTAACCACAGCGCTAAAAGACTAATTTTAGCACTACGTGTTTTAATTAAGCCATATCTATGGATTGGCCTCATTCCCCAGTAAACCCCCCCCCTCTCCCCTTGACTAAACACCACCGTCCAGAACCTTATGATGATATAATTATGTCTCTTGGTAGTTTGATAACATATATATCCATAGCATTGTAGTACTAGCGCATTAGGCAATTAAATCCAAATGCGTAAGTTATCCGGCCACTGGGCCAGTACTAACACCTCCTTGTTTCTCTGCCTGAGAAATGAATTTTCAAATATAAATATGTTATATATCATTCCTTTCCAAGAGGTGACACGAGGCCACATGGCCTACACTCATGTTGTTCTTTGACTCCTTTTTGACTAGGTTACATTTGTTTCACAATAATGAAATGTGAATTTATTTATAAGCACAAGCTGACATTATCTATTGCACTACTGAGTCTTTCTTTTACCTCTCTGGTAGTTTTTACCTCAATTGTATTTTGTACTGGAATGTGGTCCTTTGTCAATGTCTGCTACTTTCTTTGTGCACTTTAAAATGGTGATTGTGAGTTCATGTGGCTGGCTAACGAAGAAGAACGCCTGGTCGAAACGTGTCGCCAATAAACAAATTTTCTCACGGACAGTGGAGTGCGAGTCTTCTGTGTTTCCTCTGATCTATCGAGTGGGGAACCCTTTCAGACACATATATATATAAATATATATATATATATATATATATATATTATTTATTTATTTTCACTGAAAAAACCATAGGATTCACAAATGTTATAGTTAGTTGGACATTTCACTCATACAAAACCATTGAAGTTCCTCCGTTATAGTTAGTTCAGCTAACTATAACTTGTCACATATTACATCACTCATGACATGGTCAGTGACATCACTCATGACATCACTGCTGACATCTCAAATGACATCACTGATGACATCATCCTTGTGAAAGAGTGGCAGACCTCCTCGCACCCTAATATAACCTTTGATACACTGATTGAAAAACAGAAACTAAAACTTTCAAAACAATAGAGATACCAATACCAGTTAGAACAACCTAGTTAGTAATTCCAAAATCTACATACACATCCACGGGCGGACACGCGAGTTATAGTTAGCGGAACTAACTATAATGGTGGAATTTCAATGGTTTTGCATGAGTGAAATGTCCAGCAAACTATAACATGTGTGAAACCTATGGTTTTTTCAGTGAATTTCAAAGATCTTTTTTAAATGCTAATTCCTAACTATAACGTGCCTAAAACCTATGTTTTTTTAGTGAATTTCATAGGTCTTGTAAATGCCAATTTTTAAATGTATTAATTGTTATATTTATTACAAACTAGAAAAATAGAAGGCAGTGCATGTGTCAATTGTATATAAATAAGTAAACATAAGACTCAGTGATTGTATGAGTGACTGTATGGATAACTGTATACTTGTAATAGTGATTTTATAACGCACTAGCTATGAGTTACTATCTATATGAATAGATGAAGTGGTGTTTGTATACGTGTGTAGCTAAGTAAAAGTAAGTATGATGCATTGTTTGCATAAGTGAGTAGGATGACTTTATTAGTGACTAAGATGTGTGCTGGTGTGTAATGTCGATATAGGTGTATAAGTATGTTTGATAGTGTTCTATTGATCAATGACAGCATGTATGAGTGAATCTATAGGTAACAGATTAGATGTGTGTATAGATCTAGGAATCACTGAGTGGGTGCTTAGAAACTTGTATTGGTGTGTCAATGTTTTCAAATATGGCACTCTGTATTTTACAGTGAGTGATGAAGGTAATACTAGTGTATAATGAGGTGTATCTGATTGTCACGTGGATGATGTCATCAGTGATGTCATTTGAGATGTCATCAGTGATGTCACTGACCATGTCATTAATTATGTAATATGTGACATCATCAGCAGTGGATTGGGGGCGCTCGAGACGTAGTTAGTACAACTAACTATATTGGAGGAATGTCAATGGTTTTGTACGAGTAAAATGTCAAGCTAACTATAACACCCCTCAAACCTATGGTTTTTTCACTGAATTTCTAAGGTTTTTTAAATACTAATTCCTAACTCTGGCAGGCCTGAAACCTATGGTTTTTTCAGTGAATTTCAAAGGTATTTTCAATGCTAATTCCTAACTATGTGGCCGAATCAGAGGTTTTGACTGTGAAACTACAACAGAGGGGTTACCCACAAAAAGTGATCAAAAAGGCTAAGAAAAGGGCCCTCAATGTCAATCGAGAGTTACTACTCACTAAAACTGTTAGATCTGAGATGAAAAAGCCAGTTTTTGTGTCAACTTTCAACACGGCATCACACCAAATAAAACGTCTGGTCCTGCAGAATTGGAAAATACTCAGAACCGGGGGGATGAACATTGAAACACCACTCTTCTCATTCAGACACAGTCAAAACCTGAAGGACCTCCTCGTACATACTAGACCCAGGAATCTGTGGGGAGTGAGGGAAACCAACACACTTCCTGGTTTACCAAGACTGACTGGTCACACTAGGTGTGGCTCCTGCAGCGTTTGTCACCTCACACGCAACTCTAAAACCATTGACCTTGGCCTTCGCACTCCCTGGGAACAGAGATCCCATACCAACTGTAATTCCCAGGGAGTGATATACTTGATTACATGCCCCTGCCAATGAAGGTACGTGGGGATGACAAGTAGAAGAGTGCGTGTGAGAATTACAGAACATCGTAGTACAATAAGATGTGAAAAGACCAACACTCGACTCACAGCTCACTTTCAAGAAAAAGGACATGGTATTGATGACTTGGAGTGGACCGTCATCGAAAAAATCCAACTAGGCAGACACCAAGCAGATGACCAGAATCTTCTCCTCCGGCGGGAGCAGAGATGGGTGTATCGATTGAGGAGTCATGTGGTAGGACTTAATGATGACATCCCATGGCAGGCACTGAGCAGACAGTAGATTGCCATCAACAGATTAGGCAGTCTACTTCCATCACCTAGCGAATTCTGTTGATAATAACAATAAGCCCCTATTGCTAAAATGGAGGTTTCCATGGCACACGAGTGTTTCTGTATCTTGTCTTCCCTGTAATTCCAAGTGGTTCTTCAGTTTATATGACAACCAACCCGAACACCACATTTAGGACCCTGGGGAACTATTAATAATGAATGTGAGTGAGTAAACAGTGAAGCACTATATCCGGGGTTATATCCTACTAAAACGGCAGGTATCCAGCTTGAGGCTTGGATAATATGAACCCCTATGTAGAGAGCATATTCAGGAGCTTTGTTACATAGCTCATTAAACGGCCGATATGGTGCCTTTGGTAAACCCGGCCACTGAGTGATTGTTCCCTTCTCACCGATCGGCTTTATCAGTAAGCTTCTACGGTCGTCAGTGTTTTGGGTCTCTCTACCAACTATCATTGTTATATCAGGGTTTACTACGGGTAAAATGTGAAATGTGCTTTTTCAAATTATGCAGTGCCACAGGAGTCTCGAACTCTGAACGCGAAGCAGTGTACTTGAATAAAACTACATTTCCCATGGGTCCAAGTACGATTGGGAGTGAGAGCGTACAACGTGACGACATCACCGGCGCGGTCACGTGGCACGCTCTACCCGGGTTCTAACATTCATAGGACAGAGAAACACGGCGCATATGATCTGCATGGTGTCACGGTTTGCAGGTGATTAAGCCAGGACGTGCCTTCGGAACGGTAAGGAGAGGGCTCTCGGGGGTGAGCGCTTCAAGCACATGTGATAGCTAAGACCCGATGAAGGCACCATAATGCTATAAGCAGTCTCTACATTTCTGAACAGAAGGTGCACATCGGGAGGCGGAGAATGTGAAGGTAACATCTCCACCCGCGTTTATTTTATTTCATTTCAGATTGTGTTCTTTGGCGTTCTTCTCACCGGACACCAGTTCGAGTTTGTACATGATATGAACTCGGTAAGTGAATTACACAATATTTACCATCTTGAGCGGGGACACCTAGACAGTAAGAGATGTAGGTTGTAGTACAATGATGGTCCCTCGTACATGGAGGGGGGCTAGGTACTAGGTACGAGTGATTACGCTATTAGAAGGAAATGGACAATTGCAAGGAATTGTTTCTTGTTTGTATCTGGTCATATATGGGCAAGTGACAAGTAAAGCATGAGCAGGATTCTGGGCATAATAAGTCATCGGGTTTTTGGCTTAACATTAGACAATGAGTTCTAATGGGTATAGAAGAGATATGACATGAAGAGAATGAAAGAAAGAGTATGCGTATACTAATAAGGGGCTGCACTATTTTCTCCTCTTGCTATAGTGAATGTTCTCCCGCATTTGAGGGGACAATCTCCACACACAATATAGGAGAGGTACGGATCGATTAGACCTACCTCACCCTTGGGGTACCATTATCCAAAGTACGGAGGAACCCAGAGTGGCACCGAATGCGGCGGTCCTGAAGAAGACCGGAGTGACCTTACAGGCACACACAGAGCGGTCGAAACATGTTGACTCTGGAAGTGGTAGGAGGGAAGCCTTGAGGTTCCTAATTATCTCTTTGACGCTTTTTCCCATCCTTTTTCATTTTTTAATCCTGGTAGGGGTGTCAAGAAAAGTTTAATAAAGGTTGTGTTCTGGTTGACACCTTTAATCAGTTTTAATCACTTCTTATACTGTACTTTTTGTCGCACTTCTCAGTTGTGATCACTTGGTGTTTGCACGACTTTCACCAATCTATGTGTTACGTGTTGTCTTTGTCCACTTGTCCTGACTATATGTCATGTTAAGAGAAATGTATTATTTTTTCCCCCTCCCTTATGCTCCGCCCTGTGTGGGGATACACCAGGGCGTATTGTAAGCAGGCCTGATGATGAAGCATGTCACATACCTTTGTATGTGAGTGAGGGCAGTTTTTTCAAACAGAGTGATTTGCCCTAGCGGGGCTCTCTCTGTTTGTATATTTCATTTATGTTACCCACTCTATACACCCCTCATGTGCGTTCACTTGAGGTTCTTGGGGGTCTGGGGTGGTAGAGTATAAACTGGTTTGACCCTCGCCCCTCCTCCGTGTTTGAAAATTCCTAACTATATCAGGCCGGAAACCTATGGTTTTTTCAGTGAGTTTAAAAGGTTTTGTAAATGACAATTTTTAAATGTATTAATTGTTATATTTATTTGTTTTGATACTGATTTACTACATTTTTTAAAACTATTTATTTTTACATATTTTAACTTTTAAATTACATTATAATTGCATTATCCAATACATTCAAAAATATACTTTCTCAGAATGAATTACTTTAGTTTAAATACTTTGCAAATAAACAATAGACTTTTAAGTACAGTAGTTTCAGTTGTTGCAATGCACAACACAATTTCAGACTCAATGCAACATTGACCTCAATGTGAATGTCTAGTCCAATGTAATTAGTTACTTTTTGGATTACTTTTCTAACCACAGGACTGAATCCTAGATTCAGTCCTGGGACTTCTCCTGTAAACAGCTGAGTAAAAGCGTTTTGGTTAAAGTAGTGATTTTTAAGGAATATTATTGTATTTTAAAAGTTGACAACTTTTTCACATAGAAGCACCAATGTTATCCTATGGGAGGAAATTCACTTATCTGGTAAGTAGTGTTAACTGTACTTTTTCTTACATAGTTGTGGATCCTTGATACAGCACAGGTGCATCTCCTGTAACCAGTAAAAAGAATGCGTGTAAGTCATACAGGCAATTTTTGAAGAGTATTTTTACTTTGTGAAAATAGACACTTAGAAGCTTTTCTGCTAAAAACCAGACAATGGATTCCTATGGAAGGAAATACAAGTTACTGGTAAGTACTCTTCGAATTTTCTTTCAGGATCAGTGCTGGGCTATAAGATGCAGCACTGGGTTCTCTTGTGCTAATAGGTGAGTAAATCGCAATTCGTAGTTCGGCTGATTTTAGAGGAATATTTGTACGTTTAAAAAAATTAACACTTGGAAACTTTTCTGGTGAAAACCACACAATGATTTCCTATGGAAGGAAATTCGAGTAACTGATAAGTACTGTTAGAATTACTTTGCAGGATCAGTGCTGTGATAAAAGATGTAGCACTGGGTTCTCTCCTGATAACAGGTGAGTAAATTGGAATTCGTAGTTAGGTTGATTTTATAGGAATTTGTTAAAGTTCCAAAACTCGACACTTAGAAACTTTTCTGGTGAAAACTACACAATAGATTCCTATGGAAGGAAATTCAAGTAACTGGTAAGTACGATTAAAATTACTTTTCAGGATCACTACTGGGCTTAAAGTTGCAGCACTGAGGTCACTCCTGATAACAGGTAAATAAATCGGAATTCGTAGTTCGGCTGATTTTAGAGGAATATTTGCACAATGCAGAAGGAGGGTGGCGGTGCCTGAGGTGACATGTGTGCAAAGACGCCCTGTGGAACGTTTTAAGTTGGGGAATTAATTGCTCTTCAATCCTGAGGTCCCCTGTGGGCCAACTAGCCCACCAGGTACCTCCAGTATGAGCCTGGGAGCTGCGTTGCAGAGAGGTGTGGAGCGGCCATGCCCCTTTTTACAACACACTGCAACGCAGCTCCGTGGCGCTTACTGGAGGTACCTGGTGGGCTAGTCGGCCCCTAGGGTACCTCTGAATTGAAGAGGAATCAATTCCCCAACTTAAAACGTACCACAGGGCGTGTTTGCACACACATCACCTCAAGCCCCGCCCCCTATCTTCACCACTGTGCAAATGCGCCCCGTGGCACGTTCTAAGTTGGGGGATTAAGACCCCTTGAATACTGGGGGTCCCGGGGGGCCAACTAGCCCACCAGGAACCTTTAGTATGTGCATTGCAGAGAGGTGTAAAAAGGGGCATGGCCTCGTTTTCAACTTAAAACGAAACTACATGAAACAGACGAGGCCGGACGGGGAAACACAGTGCACCAAATAAAAGTAACAAACCCTCATTACCCGCGGCCAGAACCCACATGAACGGAAAAGGAATCACACCGTAAAGGAAGGACCATTAAACCAAGAGGTGGCCTAGAATCCCAGTGGAAAGGAAAATAGTTGAGCATCCACGGACACGACATAAGGAATATTCATTCCAGACCTTGGGGATTGAAGGCATAATAAGAAAACAACCCCAGGGACCTCAAGAATTTTTTTTAAACCTAAATAGACAGGGTCCTCCATATAAAAATAAGAGGAGACCCATGACCATATATCGACACACATGTGCGAAAATATAGGTAATGCTGATTGAAAAGGAGAAGTAATATTAAATTGTCCTGAAGAAGTTGGTTAGAATAATTCAAATACCGTCGAAACGCGTTGACGCCTTATTGCAAGTTAAATTTAGAGTGGTCAACATTCATGAGGGGATGAGGAAATGTTGCCAAATCTTATGTTGAATCAACTGTTTCTAAATTAACTGAATATAAGACAGATGTTGTTGTCTTTTGCTGTGGTTTCTCCTGTACCACTGTATGTTTTGTCGTATTATTATTTTTACTTTGTTTATTGACTTGATGTACATGTAATTTTGTGTTTACATATGTGTTTTTAACTCTTTTAATAAACAGTATACATATATATACATATTTCACACAAAAAGTGCCCAGATTTGAGGCCGCACTCCGCATTCAGGTAGGTTACAAACCATTTTTTATTAAAACATGCAGCTTCCCATCTCGTTAGGTAAATCCCTCGGCCTTACGCGTTTCAAGTCCTTCGTGACTCTCATCAGAGGCCAACGTTTGAAAACATTTATCTGCCACCGCATCCCCTTTAAGCGCACTTGATTACTTTAATTGGCCTCCGGTGTGCCCTCGCAGTCGAGTCAATATTGAACGGTGCATTATGGGGAGTGTGGTTCATTTATGCATTTAACACGCTCCATTGCGTTTGTTTTCATCAGTTCATTTTCGGGATAAAGTTTTACAGCCCTCCAGTGGGCCCCAGATAAGATTCTGCATGCTTGAATTTAAAACACCATCACGCCCAGGCAGAGAGGCACAGTACCCCTCCGGTGGTCCTTTGCTCGTTCCTCAGGTGGTGCGTCGCCTCCACGGCCGGAACCGCCGTGATTGTATTTCACACAAAAAGTGCCCAGATTTGAGGCCGCACTCCGCATTCAGGTAGGTTACAAACCATTTTTTATTAAAACATGCAGCTTCCCATCTCGTTAGGTAAATCCCTCGGCCTTACGCGTTTCAAGTCCTTCGTGACTCTCATCAGAGGCCAACGTTTGAAAACATTTATCTGCCACCGCACCCCCTTTAAGCGCACTTGATTACTTTAATTGGCCTCCGGTGTGCCCTCGCAGTCGAGTCAATATTGAACGGTGCATTATGGGGAGTGTGGTTCATTTATGCATTTAACACGCTCCATTGCGTTTGTTTTCATCAGTTCATTTTCGGGATAAAGTTTTACAGCCCTCCAGTGGGCCCCAGATAAGATTCTGCATGCTTGAATTTAAAACACCATCAGCGCCCAGGCAGAGAGGCACAGTACCCCTCCGGTGGTCCTTTGCTCGTTCCTCAGGTGGTGCGTCGCCTCCACGGCCGGAACCGCCGTGATTGTATTTCACACAAAAAGTGCCCAGATTTGAGGCCGCACTCCGCATTCAGGTAGGTTACAAACCATTTTTTATTAAAACATGCAGCTTCCCATCTCGTTAGGTAAATCCCTCGGCCTTACGCGTTTCAAGTCCTTCGTGACTCTCATCAGAGGCCAACGTTTGAAAACATTTATCTGCCACCGCACCCCCTTTAAGCGCACTTGATTACTTTAATTGGCCTCCGGTGTGCCCTCGCAGTCGAGTCAATATTGAACGGTGCATTATGGGGAGTGTGGTTCATTTATGCATTTAACACGCTCCATTGCGTTTGTTTTCATCAGTTCATTTTCGGGATAAAGTTTTACAGCCCTCCAGTGGGCCCCAGATAAGATTCTGCATGCTTGAATTTAAAACACCATCAGCGCCCAGGCAGAGAGGCACAGTACCCCTCCGGTGGTCCTTTGCTCGTTCCTCAGGTGGTGCGTCGCCTCCACGGCCGGAACCGCCGTGATTGTATTTCACACAAAAAGTGCCCAGATTTGAGGCCGCACTCCGCATTCAGGTAGGTTACAAACCATTTTTTATTAAAACATGCAGCTTCCCATCTCGTTAGGTAAATCCCTCGGCCTTACGCGTTTCAAGTCCTTCGTGACTCTCATCAGAGGCCAACGTTTGAAAACATTTATCTGCCACCGCACCCCCTTTAAGCGCACTTGATTACTTTAATTGGCCTCCGGTGTGCCCTCGCAGTCGAGTCAATATTGAACGGTGCATTATGGGGAGTGTGGTTCATTTATGCATTTAACACGCTCCATTGCGTTTGTTTTCATCAGTTCATTTTCGGGATAAAGTTTTACAGCCCTCCAGTGGGCCCCAGATAAGATTCTGCATGCTTGAATTTAAAACACCATCAGCGCCCAGGCAGAGAGGCACAGTACCCCTCCGGTGGTCCTTTGCTCGTTCCTCAGGTGGTGCGTCGCCTCCACGGCCGGAACCGCCGTGATTGTATTTCACACAAAAAGTGCCCAGATTTGAGGCCGCACTCCGCATTCAGGTAGGTTACAAACCATTTTTTATTAAAACATGCAGCTTCCCATCTCGTTAGGTAAATCCCTCGGCCTTACGCGTTTCAAGTCCTTCGTGACTCTCATCAGAGGCCAACGTTTGAAAACATTTATCTGCCACCGCACCCCCTTTAAGCGCACTTGATTACTTTAATTGGCCTCCGGTGTGCCCTCGCAGTCGAGTCAATATTGAACGGTGCATTATGGGGAGTGTGGTTCATTTATGCATTTAACACGCTCCATTGCGTTTGTTTTCATCAGTTCATTTTCGGGATAAAGTTTTACAGCCCTCCAGTGGGCCCCAGATAAGATTCTGCATGCTTGAATTTAAAACACCATCAGCGCCCAGGCAGAGAGGCACAGTACCCCTCCGGTGGTCCTTTGCTCGTTCCTCAGGTGGTGCGTCGCCTCCACGGCCGGAACCGCCGTGATTGTATTTCACACAAAAAGTGCCCAGATTTGAGGCCGCACTCCGCATTCAGGTAGGTTACAAACCATTTTTTATTAAAACATGCAGCTTCCCATCTCGTTAGGTAAATCCCTCGGCCTTACGCGTTTCAAGTCCTTCGTGACTCTCATCAGAGGCCAACGTTTGAAAACATTTATCTGCCACCGCACCCCCTTTAAGCGCACTTGATTACTTTAATTGGCCTCCGGTGTGCCCTCGCAGTCGAGTCAATATTGAACGGTGCATTATGGGGAGTGTGGTTCATTTATGCATTTAACACGCTCCATTGCGTTTGTTTTCATCAGTTCATTTTCGGGATAAAGTTTTACAGCCCTCCAGTGGGCCCCAGATAAGATTCTGCATGCTTGAATTTAAAACACCATCAGCGCCCAGGCAGAGAGGCACAGTACCCCTCCGGTGGTCCTTTGCTCGTTCCTCAGGTGGTGCGTCGCCTCCACGGCCGGAACCGCCGTGATTGTATTTCACACAAAAAGTGCCCAGATTTGAGGCCGCACTCCGCATTCAGGTAGGTTACAAACCATTTTTTATTAAAACATGCAGCTTCCCATCTCGTTAGGTAAATCCCTCGGCCTTACGCGTTTCAAGTCCTTCGTGACTCTCATCAGAGGCCAACGTTTGAAAACATTTATCTGCCACCGCACCCCCTTTAAGCGCACTTGATTACTTTAATTGGCCTCCGGTGTGCCCTCGCAGTCGAGTCAATATTGAACGGTGCATTATGGGGAGTGTGGTTCATTTATGCATTTAACACGCTCCATTGCGTTTGTTTTCATCAGTTCACCGTTCAATATTGACTCGACTGCGAGGGCACACCGGAGGCCAATTAAAGTAATCAAGTGCGCTTAAAGGGGGTGCGGTGGCAGATAAATGTTTTCAAACGTTGGCCTCTGATGAGAGTCACGAAGGACTTGAAACGCGTAAGGCCGAGGGATTTACCTAACGAGATGGGAAGCTGCATGTTTTAATAAAAAATGGTTTGTAACCTACCTGAATGCGGAGTGCGGCCTCAAATCTGGGCACTTTTTGTGTGAAATACAATCACGGCGGTTCCGGCCGTGGAGGCGACGCACCACCTGAGGAACGAGCAAAGGACCACCGGAGGGGTACTGTGCCTCTCTGCCTGGGCGCTGATGGTGTTTTAAATTCAAGCATGCAGAATCTTATCTGGGGCCCACTGGAGGGCTGTAAAACTTTATCCCGAAAATGAACTGATGAAAACAAACGCAATGGAGCGTGTTAAATGCATAAATGAACCACACTCCCCATAATGCACCGTTCAATATTGACTCGACTGCGAGGGCACACCGGAGGCCAATTAAAGTAATCAAGTGCGCTTAAAGGGGGTGCGGTGGCAGATAAATGTTTTCAAACGTTGGCCTCTGATGAGAGTCACGAAGGACTTGAAACGCGTAAGGCCGAGGGATTTACCTAACGAGATGGGAAGCTGCATGTTTTAATAAAAAATGGTTTGTAACCTACCTGAATGCGGAGTGCGGCCTCAAATCTGGGCACTTTTTGTGTGAAATACAATCACGGCGGTTCCGGCCGTGGAGGCGACGCACCACCTGAGGAACGAGCAAAGGACCACCGGAGGGGTACTGTGCCTCTCTGCCTGGGCGCTGATGGTGTTTTAAATTCAAGCATGCAGAATCTTATCTGGGGCCCACTGGAGGGCTGTAAAACTTTATCCCGAAAATGAACTGATGAAAACAAACGCAATGGAGCGTGTTAAATGCATAAATGAACCACACTCCCCATAATGCACCGTTCAATATTGACTCGACTGCGAGGGCACACCGGAGGCCAATTAAAGTAATCAAGTGCGCTTAAAGGGGGTGCGGTGGCAGATAAATGTTTTCAAACGTTGGCCTCTGATGAGAGTCACGAAGGACTTGAAACGCGTAAGGCCGAGGGATTTACCTAACGAGATGGGAAGCTGCATGTTTTAATAAAAAATGGTTTGTAACCTACCTGAATGCGGAGTGCGGCCTCAAATCTGGGCACTTTTTGTGTGAAATATATATACATATATATATATTTTTCACATACCTTTTTTTGAGAACCAAATCTTTTTGTGAATTTTTCACTGTAGTGCATCAGGGTGTAGGATTGGAACCGAATGATTCATGGTCCAGTGTGTTGATATTAGCCAATGATATAAGCATTCGTACCCTAAGGGATAAATTCGTGTTTACTGAACGTATATTGATGCTCCATTCCCTTTGGGTGTACAAAGGAGTAACTCTCATTGCTTTTGAGATTTATTGTATTCCTTCATGTTAGTCCTCATGCAGCATTGTTCGTTATCTAATTGTCTCTTGGCTTCCACAATATAATCTTTTTTTGGCCATACTATGATATTACCTCCCTTGTCGGATTTCTTGGTAATTATTTCTTGAATTTCCCCTAGTTTATTCATTAATTTCATATATTGCATGTCCTTGTAGTGTTTCTTTTGTCTTTTTCTCTTTACTTTATGACAAAGTTTTTTTATATATTTTGTCACCCGCTCGTGAAAAATATCTATAGCATTCTTGGGCATAATTGGTAAAAAGGTGCTCCTGGGTTTAAAAGAACTTTCACCTGCGCCCTTTGTATGATGTTGATTCTATGTAATTTGACTTGAGTACTAAGTTCAGTAATGTCTGTTGTTTGCTGCGTTTCATTTCTTTCCTTACTCAATGTGTGTAGTGTCAATAAAACTGGAACATCTGAAATAGATATATTACAAAAGATCCTCTCCAGAACGTCAGGTGAGGAAGGAGCCACTTCGGTTTAGAATGCTTTAAGAATATTTATTTGGCACAGAGACAAGACGGGTTTCAAACTCACATGGGGTCTTGGTCACATGACCATATGTTACAGCTGAGGTCTTTTAAACCCATCCAACATGACGGACTGATTAATGAACATAGAAAAATGTGACGGTTTAAATTCTACATAAGTGATAAAGATGCAGTGGTGATACTGAAATGTCATTCTTTACATTTTCACAGTTTTAAATTAAAATAACATAAAAATAGAACTTTTCTCATGTACTTTGTGTAATGTTCATTACATTGTAGAATTACATTATGTTTCAAACATATAGTATGTTATCATACAGTTGTCGAATGGATCCTTATGTGTTTTAATGATTGAATGCAGTGCTGTAGATGATCCTGTATATTTAAATTTTATATTCACAGTGGAATAAATAAAGATTAGAGGTGTATTAAACAAACATATGATACACTTCGAGTTTGCGGTTTTCCTATAAAAGAATTTCTAGTTGTTTATAGGCAATTACGGTATAGTACCTATTGCTGAGTTCATTTCTATCTAGGCCATGATTCAGTTTGTGAAAATATATACAGTGGAATATACAAAGTGGAATCTAGTTCAAGCATAATTCTATTACAGTTGTGTATGAAGTACATTGTTTTGATTGATATACGTAGTAATTGCAAATTATTATGGTCTGATCACCTTTTTATTTCCTTTCACCTAGACCTCAATCTGGTCAAAACACCTTTTTCTTCGAGAAACTCCTGGGCTAGGAACTGGAGTAAGGTAGACATTTCCGTCCTTTGCTCTATGCTGTCATCCTCCTGCCCTGACTTAACGGGCGCCCCTCCATCGTCCCAAGTAGCCATGCTTAATGGCTGGCTCTCGAGAGCTTGCGACCAAGAAGCCCCTCTGAGGCGTGTCACTGTTAGGCGCGCTCATGAGGCGAACAAATGGTTCTCCTCCCTCCTCAAGACAAAAAAGCTGGAGGTGCGCCAAGCTGAACGCGCCTGGAGGCTTGCATACTGCCCCTCCCGCAAAGCTCACTATAAAACTGTATGCAAGGAATACAAAATTGCCATCCTACAAGCTAAGACTGACTACTTCTCTGAGAAAATCCTTGCCGCCGAGAGCCAGCCCAGGGAAATCTTCGCCACAGTGCGCAATCTGGCTTCCTCGGACAGGACATCTCCTAAAATCCCCCCTTCCCAGCTGCTGTGCGATTCGCTTAATGACTACTTTATCGATAAGGTCGCATTGATTAAATCCAACATCCCCCTCCCTCCCCCCTCCTTCTCTGATCCTCAGCCCCCGATTAACAGGCAGACAATTAACGTCATCCCCCCCTTAACCAAGGAGTCTCTCCTTCACCTTTTGGCCCGTGTTAAGTCAGGATCCCCAGCTGATATCTGCCCTGCCCATGTCCTGCGAAAGATTTTCTCTGACTCTCACCTGCCACCCCTGACTTTTTTGAACGAGTCCCTATGTAAAGGCACAGTGCCTGCCCTTCACAAGGCAGCCGCTATCATCCCTATCCTGAAAAAACCTGGGGCTGACCCTGCCGCCCCTGCCAATTACCGCCCGATTTCTCTCCTCCCTTTTCTGGGTAAGGTCCTTGATACCCATGTCACCCAGACACTGAGCCTCTTCGTGGAGGACAGCGGCTACCTCACCCCCTGTCAATCCGGTTTCCGCCCTCGACATTCGACCGAGAAGGTGGTCATTTCGGTCATGGACCAGCTTAGGGAAGGGCTGGACACTAACACCCCCCAGGCCCTCGTCCTCCTCGATCTATCTGCCGCCTTTGACACGGTGGATCATTCCATCTTAGTATCCCGTGTCAGGGCGGCGGGTATGGGGGGCGCGATTCTGGCCTGGATCAGCTCCTTCCTCAACGGCCGTACTCAGGCTGTCCATCTAGCCGACTTCTCAGCCCCCCCGCGAGAAGTTCAGTGTGGTGTTCCTCAGGGGTCCTCCCTTTCTCCTTTATTATTTAATCTGTATATTCTTCCCCTTGTGCTTGCTTTACAACAGATGGAGGTCATGGTGTATAACTACGCCGATGACCTCCAGCTGATTTTCAACCTCTCTCCTTCTCAATCTGGAGTTCATTCTTTCCAGTCGGTCATGCTATTTATCCGGGATTGGATGAATCATAACCATCTGAAACTCAACCCGGATAAAACTGAGCTAGTCCTGACCGGCGGCACTGGTAGCCCCTGGTCCCCTGTTTTCTGGCCCCCGTCTCTAGGTCCCCCTCCACTACCCTCCCTCTCTGTCAAAACCCTTGGTATTACCATCAACCATCAACTCACCCTTCACTCCCAGATCAGTTCTGTTGTGTCTTCTTGTTTTTTTATGCTCCGCACCATCCGGAAAATCTCCCGTTTCTTTTCTATCCCTGCCCTCAAACTGATTCTGATGGCGATGGTTCTCTCCCGGCTAGACTATGGGAACATCGTGTATAACGGTGCTCCCATCTATGCCCTCCAGCGCCTTCAGGTAATCCAGAACCAGGCGGCCCGATTGATTTTCGGGCTGCCTAAATTTCACCACTCCTCCCCCTTACTGAAGTCCCTTCACTGGCTGCCGATTAAGGAGCGGGCCTTATTCAAACTAGGCTGTACCACCTTTCAAGCCCGAGCGGCAACGGCGCCGGCCTATATTTCTTCCGCAATTCAAGCCTATCAGCCCACTAGGGAGCTGCGTTCTTCCCCCATGTGTCTCCTGACAGTTCCCCGCTTCAAAAAGAGCCGGATGGGGGGCCTGAAATTCTATGTCTTGGCCCCTTCTTTCTGGAATTCCCTCCCGCTGGCCTTACGTTCTGCTGCCTCCTATATGGAGTATCGAAAATCTCTTAAAACATTTGTTATGTTATGTTATGTTATGTTACGTCTATTTATTGTGCGCACAGATACTCCAGCCAAGGAGCGTCCTGGCGCAGAGACAAGGTAGCCCGTAACACAACGAGAGGCAAGAAAAGAGACTAAGAAACAACTAAAACAAGAAGGTTTTTAAGGCCTTCCGAAAAGTCAAAAGGTCCTCCAGCAGGCGGATTTCAACGGGCAGGGAGTTCCATGCTGACGCAGCCATTACCCTAAACGAGCGGCCTCCAATGCGGCTAAGCCTGAATCTGGGAACCACCGCAAGGGCCAGACCTTGAGAGCGGAGGCACCGGGCAGGGACATAAAAAGACAGACAACTCGACAGGATTTCCGGGCCTGTACCTCTCAAGATTTTAAAAGCAAGGCACAAGACCTTAAAAAGGATGCGCTTTCTAACCGGGAGCCAGTGTAGGGAGTGAAGGACACCTGTCACTGAGCAGAATCTGGGTAAACCTACAATCGCCCTCACCGCAGCATTCTGAACCCGTTGTAAACGGGTTAGTTCAGCCTGGTTGGCCCCAGCCAGGAGAGAGCTGGCATAATCCAGGCGAGAGATGATAGTGGCCTGGATCACCAGCTGCCTGGTCGGGGCGTCAAAGAACTTGAGAACAGGTCTCAAGCCCCTCAGGAGACCGAAACAGCAGGCCGCAGTTCTCTTAGTATGGCCTATAAAGGAGAGGCCCGCATCCAGCCACACCCCCAGATTTTTCACTTCCGATACCGGGATCGGAGTAGGACCCAGCTCTGAGGGCCACCAGTGGTCACCCCACAGCTCCACTCCCTTCCCGACGACCATCACCTCTGTTTTAGTGGCGTTCAGCTGAAGGCAGTTGCCTGTCAGCCAACTAGCCACCGCCTTCAGTCCGGACTGAAACCTGGGGGCCTCAATTTCCGCATCCCCGCTGAGAGTAACCGCCAGCTGAGTGTCGTCGGCATATGAGACCAAAGTAAGGCCCCACTGCCTAGCGACATCAGCCAGCGGTCTCACGTATAGATTGAACAACGTGGGACTCAGCGAGGACCCTTGCGGAACCCCCATGGCCAGTGGTTGGTAACTGGACTTGAAGGGAGGGATGGCAACACAGAAGGAGCGGTCGTCTAAAAAGGAGCGGAACCATTGCAACACCTGACCGCCAATACCAGTCTCCTCGAGCCGACGCAGGAGGATGCTGTGGTCTACCGTATCAAAGGCGGCGCTAAGATCTAACAAAATAAGCGCCGCCGTTTGACCAGCATCCAACCTTGCCCGGAGATGTTCCACCATCACAAGTAACGCAGTTTCCGTACTGTGCCCAGCACGGAATCCGTTTTGTGTGGGGTCGAGGGCATTGGTCCGAGTCAGATGTTCAGACAGGGCCAAGTTGACGTGGGCTTCAGTGATCTTGGCTGGCCAGGGTAGCAACGAGATGGGGCGATAGCTTTCAGGCTTAGAGGGGTCCAGGGTGGGCTTTTTAATAATCGGGGACACCACGGCTTGTTTCCACTTAGATGGTACAGTTCCAGTTTCCAAGGAGAGATTGACAAGGGAGCATACAACTGTACGCCCCATAAAAGCTTGGTCTCGGAAGAGAGCAGGCCTTACTGGGTCAGATGGAGACCCAGATTTAACTTGCAACGCAAGTTTGTCAAAACCATCCGAGGTAAGGGGGGGGAAAACAAGCAGTGTGGTCTGATGGTGAACCCGATTAACACTTTCCGCAGTGGACCCTATACTAGGGAATTTCCTATATATAGCTTGGACCTTCCCCAAAAAGTAGGATGCAAGGGATTCACAATGGGAAAGGGAGCTTACGGTCGTAGTGGAGGTCCGCTTCGCCGTAAGTTGTTTTACGGCCTTGAAAATAGCTTTTGACGGATTTGGGCTGTTCCGGAATTCGGTGGCATAGAAGGCCGCACGAGCTCGGCAGATAGCTCGATGGTAGAGCTTAACGGACCTGGTATATGAGGCTTTTAGATCAGCCCCATAGGTTTTCCTCCAAGCCCTCTCTGCTCGTCTACAGGCACCCTTTAGGGCCCGGAGAGTGCCATCGTACCAGGGGCTCGACTCTCTGGGATTGATTTTAGTAGAAACGATAGGTATCAGAGAGTCCAAGGCCCTAGTTATCCATGAACAGAAGAGGTCATACCCCCCTTCCACATCCGTAAAAAGACCCAGCGGCTCCTCTAATAGAAGACGATGGAAGTCCTCTAACCTAAGCTTTTTCCAAGCCCTCTTCTGAACCCGTCTGGCCGTAGAGGTGGAAAGAGTGGCCGAAACAGGGCAGGAAATGGACACCAAAAAGTGGTCTGTCCATTCCACCGGAGAGACAGAAGTAACTAGAATCCCCAACAGATTGGTAAACAGGGGATCCAAAATATGTCCACCCAGGTGGGTAGGCTGGGAAACCATCTGGAGGAGTTGAAAGGCCTCAAGGTCAGAAGAGATGGAACGCACTGTCATGCCAGAGAGGGTGTCGAAATGCAGATTTAGATCGCCCATGATAGAAAAGTTGGCACAGTCAGCGACCAAAGGGCCGACAATATCAGGGAAAGCATTTCTGAACGCCACATCACTGCCGGGTGGGCGATAAACGACCATCCCGGACAGGGTGAACTCAGGGCTGACAGAGACCTTGACAGAGATTTCTCTTCTTGAAAGCTTTCCCGGCTTAAAAATATCCCCCTACCCCCCTGTCTCTGGTTTTAGTGTTCCATAGCGCCATGAAGCCGCACGGCATACGCGCGCTTTATAAATTCTTTTAAATTAATTAAATTAGTACCAGTTGATCAATTACCACCTAATGATTCCAAATTTGATCAAGGAGTGACAACTGTTACTGGGTAACCTCTTCGTTCTCCGGTGCTCGTATATTTTAAAGGTGACTTGGTAAAGAATCAGTCTTTGCCATCCTGGTTGGCCTGTATGGAAAGATGTTAAAATAGTCCTATTAATCATGGCATGTATCAATCAATATCTGAGGAATTCTTAACTTTGGCAATACTAACTATAACTACAGATTTAATGGACTTTCTTTATTTTTATCTATTGTATTTGTTATGTGTTTGTTTCTTGGTTTACATAATCATGTGACAATAAATGTGTCTTTTAGTAGTTCACGTAGTAATTTTGAAACTTTACATAACAGTCTAGTTAACTTTTTAGGGCTTACGTGCAACTTTTAGTAGGATTGTGCTACTGAACCTCAAAGTGAAGGAAAACCAACCATTGTTGCTATATATAAAAAAAAATCCCTGAGCTCCAATTATCATGTCCTCCATATAGTAGTTTTTATAGCTCACTGCTTGGTCACTTTTCCATTTTGTTGCACTGCAGTACATAAGGAAGATGGGTTCTGTTTGGCTTGTTGGGCATAGTTTTATTTAGTGATCCAGAGAGCATGCAATTAAAACTTAAGTAGACTAAGATGTATTCAAATCATTATGTATTTGTTTATAGGTTTTCATTACCGTGTGAACATAGATGTTTTTTTTTTGTTCATGTAGTAAATTTGAAACTTTTAATATGCAGTCGGGTTTATACTTTGAACTTCCTTGCTACTTTTAGTAGGTGCCTCTTCCTCCCCCTCCCAACCCGCCTTACTGTTCCATTTACTCTATGGAAAGATGCCTGCATGGAGATTCCTTCATTAGAGCGGCCGACTGTCTGTAATGTCCCCGGTTCCAAGATCTGCTCGGCTCTTTGCACCCCTATACTCAATCCATTCTGCCACTGTAGTGTAGTTCCTATATTCCCAATAGTCTCTGCGCAATGGAATAATATAAACAGCAGTTTAGACTGAGGTCATCTAGGTCTCTAATTACTATATTAGACTTAATTCGTTATGTCAGCGCTTTCATGACAGTGATGTTAATCTTTTCTCTTTCTTTGGCATTGACAGAATTCCTGCAAATCCGAGAGGGGGTAACAGACTAAAGCAGCTACGAGTCCTGGAATCCCAGTACATCATCCGTCTGGATTCAAGAAACCCCATAGGCATGAATGAGGATGAGGAACTACATGTGCATATTGGCTGAAGACCTTATGTTAGGCCTAAAACTACCTTACCTAACCTCTGCACCTAACCCTCTTCCTGTTCCCATCCCCAGCTGTTGTGTTTGCGACGTCCCACATACACTATCTCATCGGAGAGGGATCTCTCTGATGATAACTGTGGAGTGAGGAGCTTCACAGTATAGCTTAGACAAGTCGACCTTGTGAAAACCCACCTGGTCCTGCACACGTGGCAGTTCGCGATCTGCGAGTAACCTACCACCATTTCACTTTTGGTTATATTTCCCCATTCCTTTGTTACACACAACTTGTACTCAACTTTTTTCACTGCACAATCACACCCACAGCTATACTCTTTGAGGTAGGTCTGAATAGGCTGGCAACAGATAGTATAGGGTTCACTTTTTGCACTAACCACAGCGCTAAAAGACTAATTTTAGCACTACGTGTTTTAATTAAGCCATATCTATGGATTGGCCTCATTCCCCAGTAGAACACCCCCCTCTCACCTTGACTAAACACCACCGTCCAGAACCTTATGATGATATAATTATGTCTCTTGGTAGTTTGATAACATATATATCCATAGCCTTGTAGTACCAGCGCATTAGGCAATTAAATCCAAATGCGTAGGTTATCCAGCCACTGGGCCAGTACTAACACCTCCTTGTTTCTCTGCCTGAGAAATGAATTTTCAAATATAAATATGTTATATATCATTCCTTTCCAAGAGGTGACACGAGGCCACATGGCCTACACTCATGTTGTTCTTTTACTCCTTTTTTGTGCATATGTATGAATTAATACATCCACTGCCTCAGATTTATATTTTTTTATGTTAATTGACGCAATCATTATTGAGTTGAATTCATCAAATCTAATTTACTTCTATACGTGTCATGTATATAGGTTACATTTGTTTCACAATAATGAAATGTGAATTTATTTATAAGCACAAGCTGACATTATCTATTGCACTACTGAGTCTTTCTTTTACCTCTCTGGTAGTTTTTACCTCAGTTGTAGTTTGTACTGAGTTTGAGTTTGAGTTGGGATTTCTAAAGCGCGTAGCTACCCTAGGGCGTCCCAGCGCTGGCATGACCTAACTTCCAGAGGGGAGAGCAGAAGAATTAAAGGTTTATGGGAAGAGCCAAGTTTTTAATTGCCTCCAAAAGGCCAGGAGGTTGTGTTCTCTCCGCATGGCAAGAGGGAGGGCATTCCATAGTTTTGGGGCGTTGTAAGAGAACAAGCGCCCCCCGGATCGGGACTTTATTATTCTGGGAACGTTGGCGAGGGAGAGAGAGTCTGATCTGAGTTGTTTGTTAGAGTGGTGGGGCTTAACAAAGGGTCTCAGAATCGGGGGGCCTCTGCCTTGCATTATTTTATGCGAGATGCATAAGGCCTTAAAGGTAATCCTTTCTTTGACCAGGAGCCAGTGTAGGCTTTTGAGTGCTGGTTTGGCCGAGAGTTTTGATTTGGTTCCGGTTAGGAGTCTGGCAGCAGCGTTCTGGGCACATTGTAGTCTGTGGATGACTGATGCCGGTGCCCCCAGGTACAGGATGTTGCCATAGTCCAGTCTGGAGTTCACCAACCCCTGCATCAGCAGTTTCCTTGATTGAAATGGGATCAGGTGGAGGATTTTTCGTGCCATACGGATGAGGCCAAGGCAGGTGCCCGAGGTTTTTCTGGCCTGAGTTTTGAAGTTGAGGTCTTGATCCAACCAAATGCCAAGACTTTTGACTTCGGGTTTGGGGGTAGGGGGGCGTTCCCATGCATGGCGGCCAGGAGAGGGATGGAGGGAGTTTGTGAGGGTTTCCCAGGAGAAGTATCTCAGATTTTTCTCCGTTCAGTTTTAATCGAGATTCACACATCCAATGAAAAACGCTCTCGAGACAGTTTGCCAGATTATCTTGGCTATTGCTCAGCTGGTTAATAGAGACCACCAGCTGGGTGTCATCGGCATACATGACTGTTTTTATGCCGTATGGGGCGATAATGTCCTCTAGAGGGGACATGTAAACGTTAAAAAGTGTGGGGCTCAGGGAGGAGCCCTGGGGGACCCCACACTGAAGTGTCAGGGCTTTGGACGCGACGGTGCCATCCGACACCTGGAAGTTTCTTTCTTCCAGAAAGGATTTGATCCAGGAATGTGGTCCTTTGTCAATGTCTACTACTTTCTTTGTGCACTTTAAAATGGTGATTGTGAGTTTATGTGGCTGGCTAACGAAGAAGACCGCCTGGTCGAAATGCGTCGCCAATAAACACATTTTCTCACGGACCCTGGAGTGCGAGTCTTCTGTGTTTCCTCTGATCTATCGAGTGGGGAACGCTTTCAGACATATATATATATATATATATATATATATATATATATATATATATATATATATATATATATTCACTGAAAAAACCATAGGGTTCACACACGTTATTGTTAGTTGGACATTTCACTCATACAAAACCATTGAAATTCCTCCGTTATAGTTAGTTCAGCTAACTATAACTTGTCACATATTACATCACTCGTGACATGGTCAGTGACATCACTCATGACATCACTGCTGACATCTCAAATGACATCACTGATGACATCATCCTTGTGAAAGAGTGGCAGACCTCCTTGCATCCTAATATAACCTTTAAATACACACATTGAAAAATAGAAACTAAAACTTTCAAAACAATGGAGATACCAATACCAGTTAGAACAACCGAGTCAGTAATTCCAAATCTACATACACATCCACGAGCGGACGCGCAAGTTATAGTTAGCTGAACAAACTATAATGGTGGAATTTCAATGGTTTTGTATGAGTGAAATGTCCAGCAAACTATAACATGTGTGAAACCTATGGTTTTTTCAGTGAATTTCAAAGATCTTTTTTAAATGCTAATTCCTAACTATAATGTGCGTGAAACCTATGGTTTTTTCTGTGAATTTCAAAGGTTTTTTAAATGCTAATTCCTAACTATAACGTGCCTAAAACCTATGTTTTTTTTTGAATTTCAAAGGTCTTGTAAATGCCAATTTTTAAATGTATTAATTGTTATATTTATTACAAACTAGAAAAATAAAAGGCAGTGTATGTGTCAGTTGTATATAAATAAGTAAACATAAGACTCAGTGATTGTATGAGTGACTGTATGGATAACTGTATACTTGTAATAGTGATTTTATAACGCACTTGGTATGAGTTACTATCTATATGAATAGATGAAGTGGTGTTTGTATAAGTGTGTAGCTAAGTAAAAGTAAGTATGATGCATTGTTTGCATAAGTGAGTAGGATGACTTTATAAGTGACTAAGATGTGTGCTGGTGTGTAATGTCGATATAGGTGTATAAGTATGTTTGATAGTGTTCTATTGATCAATGCCAGCATGTATGAGTGAATCTATAGGTAACAGATTAGATGTGTGTATAGATCTAGGAATCACTGAGTGGGCGCTTAGAAACTTGTATTGGTGTCTCAATGTTTTCAAATATGGCACTCTGTATTTCACAGTGAGTGATGAAAGGTTATACTAGTGTATAATGAGGTGTATCTGATTGTCACGTGGATGATGTCTTCAGTGATGTCATTTGAGATGTCATCAGTGATGTCACTGACCATGTCATTAATTATGTAATATGTGACATCATCAGCAGTGGATTACGGGCGCGCGAGATGTAGTTAGTACAACTAACTATATTGGAGGAATTTCAATGGTTTTGTACGAGTAAAATGTCCAGCTAACTATAACACCCCTCAAACCTATGGTTTTTTCACTGAATTTCTAAGGTTTTTTAAATGCTAATTCCTAACTATAGCAGGCCTGAAACCTATGGTTTTTTTCAGTGTATTTCAAAGGTGTTTTAAATGCTAATTCCTAACTATATCAGGCCGGAAACCTATGTTTTTTCAGTGAATTTAAAAGTTTTTGTAAATGACAATTTTTAAATGTATTAATTGTTATATTTATTTGTTTTGATACTGATTTACTACATTTTTTAAAACTATTTTTTACATATTTTATCTTTTAAATTACATTATAATTGCATTATCCAATACATTACAAAATATACTTTCTCAGAATGAATTACTTTAGTTTAAATACTTTGCAAATAAACAATAGACTTTTAAGTACAGTAGTTTCAGTTGTTGCAATGCACAACACAATTTCAGACTCAATGCAACATTGACCTCAATGTGAATTTCTAGTCCAATGCAATTAGTTACTTTTTGGATTACTTTTCTAACCACAGGACTGAATCCTAGATTCAGTCCTGGGACTTCTCCTGTAAACAGCTGAGTAAAAGCGTTTTGGTTAAAGTAGTGATTTTTAAGGAATATTATTGTATTTTAAAAGTTGACAACTTTTTCACATAGAATCACCAATGTTATCCTATGGGAGGAAATTCACTTATCTGGTGAGTTGTGTTAACTGTACTTTTTCTTACATAGTTGTGGATCCTTGATCCAGCACAGGTGCATCTCCTGTAACCAGTAAAAAGAATGCGTGTAAGTCATACAGGCAATTTTTGAAGAATATTTTTACTTTGTGAAAATAGACTCTTAGAAGCTTTTCTGCTAAAAACCAGACAATGAATTCCTATGGAAGGAAATACAAGTTACTGGTAAGTACTCTTAGAATTTTTTTTCAGGATCAGTGCTGGGCTAAAAGATGCAGCACTGGGTTCTCTTGTGCTAATAGGTGAGTAAATCGCAATTCGTAGTTCGGCTGATTTTAAAGGAATATTTGTACGTTTCAAAAATCAACACTTAACTTTTCTGGTGAAAACCACACAATGATTTCCTATGGAAGGAAATTCAAGTAACTGATAAGTACGATTAAAATTACTTTTCAGGATCACTACTGGGCTTAAAGTTGCAGCACTGAGGTCACTCCTGATAACAGGTGAATAAATCAGAATTCGTAATTCGGATGATTTTAGAGGAATATTTGCACAATGCAGAAGGAGGGGGGAGGTGCCTGAGGTGACATGTGTGCAAAGACGCCCTGTGGCACGTTTTAAGTTGGGGAATGAATTCCTCTTCAATCCTGAGGTCCCCTGTGGGCCAACTAGCCCACCAGGTACCTCCAGTATGCGCCTGGGAGCTGCGTTGCAGAGAGGTGTTGAGTGGCCATGCCCCTTTTTACAACACTCTGCAATGCAGCGCCGTGGCGCTTACTGGAGGTACCTGGTGGGCTAGTTGGCCCCTAGGGTACCTCTGAATTGAAGAGGGATCAATTCCCCAACTTAAAACATGCCACAGGGCGTGTTTTCACACACATCACCTCAAGCCCCGCCCCTATCTTCACCACTATGCAAATGCGCCCCTTGGCACATTATAAGTTGGGGGATTAAGACCCCTTGAATACTGGGGGTCCCCGGGGGCCAACTAGCCCACCAGGAACCTTTAGTATGCGCCAGGGGTCTGCGTTGCAGAGAGGTGTAAAAAGGGGCGTGGTCTCGTTACACGTCTCTGCAACACAGCCCCCTGGCGCATACTGGAGGTTCCTGGTGGGCTAGTTGGCCCCTAGGGACCCCCAGTATTCAAGGGGAATTAGTTCCCCCTCTGCAAACGCGCCAGGGGGTTCATTTGCAGAGTGGTGCAATCCGTCACTTCAAGCCTCGCCCCCTACCTTCACCACTGTGCAAACACGCCCTGTGGCGCGTTCTAAATTGGGAGATGAATGCCCCTTGAATACTTGGGGTCCCTGGGGGCCAACTAGCCCATCAGGAACCTCCACTATGCGCCAGTGGGCTGCGTTGCAGAGAGGTGTAAAAAGGGGCATAGTCTCATTACACCTCTCCTGAAAATTGAGTGACATAATGAGTAGTGTCTGTGCTGAACTTGCAGGCACGGCATGAGGAACATTTATAAAAACCCTGCCTCGGTTTCAGCCATGTGCCTGCTGTGCCCAATTCTGGGAAGTTTCTGACTAGTTGGCACTTCATGGACTTTGATTTTCTATATGTAATCGTGGGTGATTCAGGGAGTCTAGTTCCTAATAGCCCATCTGTAAGAACAATAGACCAGTTTTTCCTAATATTAGACTTTATATTTCTTTCTTGTCTACTGTATGGTGTGATGAGGCCAGGGATTTCTTCCATGTTATTGTCGCTACTCCCAGCCTCCTTTGTTTGTAACAAAGCCTCTCTTGGCCTTTCTTGTGCTTTAGCTATAGCTTTTATTAGCACCTTTTCACTATACCCCCTTATTCTCAGCCTTATCATTGTGTCTTGTGTGCATCTTTCAAATTCTAGTTGTGTACTGCAGAAGCGTTTAAGTCTGAGTATCTCACCATAGGGTATACTTTCAATAAGGTGTTTTGGGTGTCCATTGCTAGCATGCAATGTGCTATTTCCTGCTGTGGCTTTTCTAAATAGTGTTGTCACCAATTCTTTGTCCATTACTGAAATCTGTACATCTAGAAATTCCATCTTGGTGCTGCTTATGCTGGAAGTGAAGTTGAGATCACTAGAAGTGATATTCAAAGTTGTTACGAAATCCTTAGCACTGTCCTCATCTCCCTTCCATACAATGAATACATTGTCTATATAGTGTAGCCAGTGTAACACATGATGCACATATGTTTCATGATGGATCTTTTACAGGACCTGTTCCTCCTACAAGCCAACATGTAAGCATGCATAGCTGGGAGAGAAACAGGATCCCAAATCCACTCCCCTAATTTGTTTCAGGGTCTCTTTACCCAACAAGAAAAAATTATTCTGTAAGCACCATGACATCAAATCTATTAACATTTTTTGTACTCATATTATTCACATGGTCTGCTTTCGAGAAAATGTTTAACCGCATTGAGTTTGGCTATATGATCTATGCTTGTATAAAGCGACTCAATGTCCAATGTGATTAACATCAGGCCTTTTTCCCATATGATATCATTGATTTTGTTTAAAAAATCCCCTGTGTCCTTAACATGACTAGGTAAACTTTTATCAAATTCCTGCAGGTAGAAATCCACATTTTGCAAGACATGCTCACTTACACTGTTAATTGCTGAAATTATAGGTCTGCCTGGTACTGGTGAGACCTTTTTGTGCACTTTCGGAAATAGATACATGATAGGAATCATTGGGAATTCTACATGCATAAAATTAAACTCATTAGATTAAATTAGTCCTTCTCTTTTATATTATAGCAGCTGTTTCTTCAAAACATTGTTGGCTTTATTGTATTCTTTCATGTTAGTCCTCATGAAGCATTGTTCGTTATCTAATTGTCTCTTGGCTTCCACAATATAATCTTTTTTTGGCCATACTATGATATTACCTCCCTTGTCGGATCTGTTGGTAAATATTTCTTGAATTTCCCCTAGTTTATTCATTAATTTCATATATTGCATTTCCTTGTAGTGTTTCTTTTGTCTTTTTCTCCTTACTTTATGACAAAGTTTTTTTATATATTTTGTCACCTGCTCGTTCAAAATATCTATAGCATTCTTGGGCATAATTGGTAAAAAGGTGCTCCTGGGTTTAAAAAAACTTTCACCTGCGCCCTTTGTATGATGTTGATTCTATGTAATTTGGCTTGAGTACTAAGTTCAGTAATGTCTGTTGTTTGCTGCATTTCATTTCTTTCCTTACTCAATGTGTGTAGTGTCAATAAAGCTGGAACATCTGATATAGATATATTACAAAAGATCCTCTCCAGAACGTCAGGTGAAGAAGGAGCCACTCCAGTTTAGAATGCTTTAAGAATATTTATTTGGCACAGAGACAAGACGGGTTTCAAACTCACATGGGGTCTTGGTCACATGACCATATGTTACAGCTGAGGTCTTTTAAACCCATCCAACATGACGGACTGATTAATGAACATAGAAAAAAGTGACGGTTTAAATTCTACATAAGTGATAAAGATGCAGTGGTGATACTGAAATGTCATTCTTTACATTTTCACAGTTTTAAATTAAAATAACATAAAAATAGAACTTTTCTCATGTAATTTGTGTAATGTTCATTACATTGTAGAATTACATTATGTTTCAAACATATAGTATGTTATCATACAGTTGTCTAATGGATCCTTATGTGTTTTAATGATTGAATGCAGTGCTGTAGATGATCCTGTATATTTAAATTTCATATTCACAGTGGAATAAATAAAGATTAGAGGTGTATTAAACAAACATATGATACACTTTGAGTTTGCGGTTTTCCTATAAAAGAATTTCTAGTTGTTTATAGGCAATTACGGTACATTACCTATTGCTGAGTTCATTTCTATCTAGGCCATGATTCAGTTTGTGAAAATATATACAGTGGAATATACAAAGTGGAATCTAGTTCAAGCATAATTCTATTACAGTTGTGTATGAAGTACATTGTTTTGATCGATATACGTAGTAATTGCAAATTATTATGGTATAGTACCAGTTGATCAATTACCACCTAATGATTCCAAATTTGATCAAGGATTGACAACTGTTACTGGGTAACCTCTTCGTTCTCCGGTGCTCGTATATTTTAAAGGTAACTTGGTAAAGAATCAGTCTTTGCCATCCTGGTTGGCCTGTTTGGAAAGATGATAAAATAGTAATATTAATCGTGGCATGTATCAATCAATATATGAGGAATTCGTAACTTTGGCAATACTAACTATAACTACAGATTTAATGGAATTTCTTTCTTTTTATCTATTGTATTTGTTATGTGTTTGTTTCTTGGTTTACATAATCATGTGACAATAAATGTGTCTTTTAGTAGTTCACATAGTAATTTTGAAACTTTACATAACAGTCTAGTTAACTTTCTAGGGCTTACGTGCAACTTTTAGTAGGATTGTGCTACTGAACCTCAATTGAAGGAAAACCAACCATTGTTGCTATATAAAAAAAAATCCCTGAGCTCCAATTATCATGTCCTCCATATAGTAGTTTTTATAGCTCACTGCTTGGTCACTTTTCCATTTTGTTGCACAGCAGTACATAAGGAAGATGGGTTCTGTTTGGCTTGTTGGTCATAGTTTTCTGATGTGTTTTTATTTTCCTCTTGAGGCGGAAGCCGAGAGGCTGTGTATCTTTGTGCTTCAAAACTTTTAGCTCTTTTAAACATTACAAATTGTATTTTATTTCTTTTGTTTGCTTGATTACAAAGCTTGATTACAAAGCCCACAACCATGGTATCCTGCCCACTGTTAATCCACTGAATTGAAAGCGGGTTTCACGTTTTACCTTATGTCATCTGCCGCCGCCTGCCTGAGTAGTGAAGCACGGTGAGCCTATCGACCCTCCCCTGCACCCTCTGCAACTCGGACCTACGTCAGCTGACTCAGGGCAGAGCTTGTGGTGCTCCGGTCGGGCTGAATTTTTGTGCGGCCATCTTTGGCTGGGGAAGCCTACTCTCGCGCTGTAGCGGAGAGTATAAAAAGGGAAAGGCATGTCTCCGCGCAGCGGACGCGCAGAGCTGACGCGCCGGACCTGTGCCGGAGTCGTGCCAGAGTCCTGCCCGTCTGCGCCCGTCCGCGACCAGACTGCGGCTAGGGCTACAGACCATGAGGGTCTCCCTATCCATAGGTATGATAGAAACACACTACTTAATTTGCAATCATCTAACTGTGCGTTTACACACTCCCTCCCCTTGGATTTGATTTCATCTAGCTTCCCGTGTATGCCCTGCCTTTTTGATCAGGCCAAGGATAATCTGGAATTACGCTGCCCTTTTCGCTCGAATCTTAAACAGACCCTATCAATCAATAAAAACGTTAAGATAAAAGCAGGCCTTATCAACTGTCGCTCTTTAGTAAAGCACTCCTTGGATATTGCCCTATCCCTAACAGATAACAACTGGGACATTCTTTTCTTGACGGAAACATGGCTTGGGGAAGATTCTAACCCTGCCTTAGCCCTAGCCATTCCTGCGGGTTACAACATTTACTGTGAGAATAGGAATAGCTGTTCCCACGACGGTGGCGTTGCCATTATTTTTAGATCTATTTGGACCATTTTCTCATTTCCCTATACACAAATCGATTCTATTGAAGCCCTCCCTTTTTGTATTCACTTTGCGGCTAACGTTACTCTGACAGGTCTGCTTGTCTATCGGCCCCCTAAGTCCAAGATCTCCGCGTTACCGGAATTTCTGGACTATATTCTTCAGGCTAGTTTGCGTTAGGCAAATTTCACCTTACTTGGAGACTTTAATCTCCATGTGGAGGACGCTTCGGATTTACATAGCTCCAACTTTCTCTCCACACTTCTTGACGGCGGTCTGGAACAGCGGATCCATGGCTCCACCCACAAGGCGGGTCATACTCTCGATCTTATCTGCTCCAATCTGCCAGACTTAATCATTGGCAACTCGTACCCCGTGATTTGGTCTTACCATTTCTTTATTCCGTTTTCTTTGTGCTTATCTCATCTAAAACACCCTTGTGTTCAGGCCAAAACTCTCGGGCGCAATTGGAGCATTATCTCGCCAGTGAGTCTGAGCGCTCAGCTGGGTAACACAGCCCCGAGGGAGGCCGCTGATCTTGATTCTAGGCTGAACAATTTCAATAGTTGGATTTCCTCAGCCATTGATTCAATTGCCCCCACCAAACTAATCAAAACCTTCCGTTCGGCTCCCTCTGCACCATAGTTCTCAGAAGAACTACGTAAATGCAAATCGGCCTGTAAACTTTTGGAAAGGCGCTGGAGACTTTCATACTCTCCCGCTAGTAAAGCAGAATATAAATTGGCACTCAAAAAGTACAGGAAAAAGATCATAGATCACAAAAGAATACATCTTGAGGAAAAAATCAGCAAAGCCCATGGTTCTGCCCGGGAGATCTTTCAGACGGTTAGATCATTCACCGATCCTTTGGCCCTCAAACGCCAGTCCCCAGTCTCTCAATCACTTTGTGATCGTTTATCTGACTTTTTTGAGGACAAAATCATCTCCATTTATGACTCATTCCCAAATAAAAATCACCCTGACCCCTCCAATAAGGTTACTTCTACCATTTCCCCCGATTCAGTCCCTTCTAAAATTTTCACAAACTTTGAAGAAATCCCCTTTGATCTTTCGTTGGCAGAATTATCTAAATGCAGATCGGGTTCACCTACCGACCCATGGCCGGCAAAACAATATAAAGCCTTGGCCCCTCTCCTCAATCCTATTTTGAATAGTATTTGGAACGACTCATTCCAGACGGGCATCTTTCCAGATTCTTGGAAACATGCACGACTAGTCCCCATCCTGAAAAAAGCCAACACTGACCCTAATGAGCCGGCTAATTATAGACCAATATCGCTGTTGCCGGCTCCAGCCAAGGTTCTGGAAAAATTAGCACAACAACAGCTTGCTAATTTTCTTGAATCCAACGGGTCTTTCCATGATACACAACATGGATTTAGACATGGCCATAGCACGGAATCAGCCCTGATTGAAATGGCCGATGCTGTGCGCTGGAAACTTGATGGAGGTTCAAAGGCGGTGTTGGTGCTGCTCGACTTGTCGGCAGCATTCGACACCGTCTCTCACTCTGTCTTGTTGGATCGCCTCCACTCTAAGGGTATCCAAGGTCAGGCCTTGAGGTGGTTATCTTCCTTTCTGTCCAATAGGACTCAGGCGGTTTTCACGCCCCCGTTCACGTCCACCAGCCGTCCGCTCAGGTGGGGAGTCCCGCAGGGCTCCTCCTTGAGTCCTCTTCTTTTTAATGTTTATATTTCCCCGCTTGCCGAGATGATCGCCCAGGCCGGAATCAAAACCACTTCGTATGCGGACGATATTCAACTTTTGTTCGCATATGATAACCTCTCCCAGTCGGCTTTTGACCCTTTAAAAGACTGCCTGCGTAAAATATCACTTTGGATGGACAATAACTGCCTCCGTCTTAATGCAGGAAAAACTGAGGTCCTCTTTTTCCATCAGCCATCTCCCTTGGACCCCCACCTTTGGTGGCCACATGATCTGGGTTCCCCCCCTTTGCCTAAACAATACATAAAAAACCTGGGTATTAGATGGGACCCTAACCTCTCTTTACGTAACCAAGTACAGACAGTAGCTTTGGCTTGCTTCTCCAAAATTAGGATGGTAAAAAAATTCATCAATTTCCTCCCCAATAACACCAGGAGAGCCATAGTCCAAGCACTGATCACCTCCCACTTGGACTATGCCAACGGTCTGTACACTGGGCTGTCTGTAGGTCTATGCCACCGACTACAGACGGTTCAAAATTCAGCGGTCCGTCTAGTATGTGGCATCTCCTTAAGAGAGCGTATTTCCTCTCACCGGCGCTCTCTTCACTGGCTACCAATCCAGAAGAGAGTTGAATTCAAAGCCCTCATCCTGACTCATAGGGCTCTCAAAGGACAAGGCTCTGCCTACCTGACTTCTTGTCTGCGCCCCTACAAAAATGTTAGATCTCTTCGCTCTGACACAAAAAACTTTCTCATCTCTCCCAGATTTAAGAAAACTCGCTCTGGAGGGAAAACCTTTCAGGTCTGCGCCGCCACTTACTGGAATAAACTTCCTCTTGCCACCAGGTTGATTCCTGAAGAGCCCTCCTTCCGTAAGGCACTTAAAACCTTCCTTTTCTGCTGAGCCCTTAAAGGAGCAAGATTTTTACACTTTCAGAAGCGCCGGGACACCCCGTTGGGGTAGCCGCGCGCTATATAAGATACACTAAATAAAATAAATAGTTTTATTTAGTGATCCAGAGAGCATGCAATTAAAATTTAAGTCGACTAAGATGTATTCAAATCATTATGTATTTGTTTATAGGTTTTCATTACCATGTGAACATAGATGGGTTTTTTTTTTGTTCATGTAATAAATTTGAAACTTTTAACCCCTTCCGCGCTAATGAAAAAGTTAGCTCGTCATGGGCGTTACCTGCGCTACGTGGATGACGAGCTGGCTTTGTCACAAACCGCGCGATTTTGAAAAATCAGCGCACAGCGGGAAAACCTGCTAGCGCGCATACGGTTAATATGCAGTCGGGTTTATACTTTGAACTTCCTTGCTACTTTTAGTAGGTGCCTCTTCCTCCCCCTCCCAAACCGCCTTACTGTTCCATTTACTCTATAGAAAGTTGCCTGCATGGAGATTCCTTTATTAGAGCGGCCAACTGTCTGTAATGTCCCCGGTTCCCAGTTCTGCTTGGCTCTTTGCACCCCTATACTCAATCCATTCTGCCACTGTAGTGTAGTTCCTATATTCCCAATAGGCTCTGCGCATTGGAATAATATAAACAGCAGTTTAGACGTAGGACTGAGGTCATCTAGGTCTCTACTAACTATATTAGACTTAATTAGTTTTGCCAGCTTGCTCAGAGGTCACTAGAAACTTTCTCGAATAAACAAGGAGGAGTTTAATTTCCCTGTATAGACAAGAACGGTGAAATATACATATGAAATGGCTCTGAATACTGAAAAGAAGGTTGAGACCATTCCATCACATATTACTACAAATGCTGTACATGTGCTAGAGGCTGAGGTAAAATATTGTCTCTAGAGTTCCTAAAATAGAAGCTCTGTTCTCTAAGAATAGTTCTACTTTAAGCAGAGTACTTTGTGCCAGAAAAGGGTAAATATTTTGGAACTTGAAAAAAAATTATTTCGCTTTCAGGGAAAAATAGTTCCAAATGTTTTCAGTAGTTTTTGTTTATCAAAGCTGAAGGCCGAATTCAGAGTTCAGGGAACGCTGTGTGCTCGTTGCTTTAAAAAGTTATTCTTGTTGTTCAGGGGAGAACATCATATCAGACAGACTCGCAAAAAATTGGTCGACAACATCAGGTGAAAGTTCGACCAAACTTGAAAATGCCGAAACAGTGCATGTGTGAGAATGATTGCTATCATCAATGTCAGGATCAGCAATGCTCACAGAAGGTTGTACCTGTGTGATGCTGCTCTCATCTCGTACTCCACTGCCACATACTCGTAGTGGTGAAGTCATCAGAATAGGTAGCCGCTGGGGACAACACGATGCATGAGCCGTTACAGGACTTAGCAAGGTATCTGTATCCATTGGTACTGCTGATGGTAGTGTAAGACAGACGTCCAACAGGCATTCTTCTCCGCATAGCATACATAGAAGCACAGGTAAGATGCAATTTTGCCAGATTGGTCGAAATGAAAGAAACCAGGTCATATTTAGATCTCTTAATCCGAGGACTTTAGTGATGCGGTCCCGATAGTGTATAGCTAGGATCGTTTCTTCCATCGTTGCTGGAGTCTTGTCTGCGGCTTGGCTTGCTATATCGAAGCAGAAGGATCAAAAATAAAATTCCTGCCACGAGTCCCAAAAGTAGAGGTAGGCTGCCAAAGACAGAATGGACAAAATTAGGAAAGATGCCCAGAACTGTTTCGAAGGGTGTTAACAGTCCCGAAAAAATTGTCTTAAATACATGTGTGATGCCACTGGTATCAGACATGTTTAAAATTTGGCTTAGCATTTCTACAAAATGCACGGCGCAATTTGTTGATAATAGGGAATGTATCTCTGCCGTTGTCCTTGCAACTCGCAAATCATACGTTTCTTTGGACGAGGTCAAAGGCACAGGTGTCTGTAAAAGAATAGACTTCATTCTGCTTAAAGTATCAATTCGAATAGAAGAGATATTCAAATAAGGCCATATTGCCGCCTCCATGTCTGGAGTGCTGTTTGGATACAATACTTGCATACAGCAAGTGACCATGGAACTAACGCTCACGAGATAGGCTTTTCCTGGCACCATGCCACAACAGCTGTGGTCATTTATTAGAACATAGTTGCCGTTGGAAAGCTGTCTAAAGAATGGCTCTATCTGTGTTGCAGGAGTGCCGTGCAGGTGACATGAAAGGTTACTCAAAGACCCTTCACAGGCTCCATGCAAGTTAATACCTTGACACAGAAGTGTACCGCTTAGTGATTTTTTACAATTGTTACCACTAAGAAAAACTTCCCTTTTCTTTTTACTATAGCATTTGTGTGTATAAGGTAATTTCCATGTTGACTTGATGTACCCTTTACCCAACCTTTCATACTGGCCCGCTGGTATATACTCTTGGCAGTATTTAAACTGGAAAGTTGTTATCGGAATTGTAATTATTCCGTGTATTATCCATTCAATGACAGGTCTTTCTGACATTGTCAATGGTAATCTCTCAAGTTTTTCAATGCTCAGAATTGTATAGTCTGCTCCTTTTTGTGCCAAACTGATTTGTTTACCAGTAAGGTTAAAGATAGAGAATAATGACGTTATGTTGATTAAACGCCATGGCAGGTAGCCTGAATGCAGATTTTGCAATGTCCAGCCAAGCTGTACAATAGAACGCAATTGGGACTGACCATGTTGTAACATTAGCAAGTCCTGCTCTATTATATCAATAGCAGATGATACAATACTGTCCAGTGAATATATTCTGGAGGACAGAGTCATTAACCCATTGTCCACAACAGAAAGTGATTTTTCCAAATCAATACGATCAATTTCTCGTATTTTTTCTGCTGTTTCAATTTGTGTTACTTTCCAAGCCTCGTTGTATGCAGCGTTTATACCGGCCGCTATGAAACGTTTTTGACGCTGTTTGCTTGGTCCCAGGATGAAATCACGCAAGTCAGCACCGCCTTTAAGTAAAGTCAAGTGTTGCTTAATTTCTGCCAGTGTGGATTTTGTAGCCATTCGAGGCATAGTTTCCCTACACTGTATGTTGTAACTATCCCTGGATGTTGTCTCTGGGAATATCTTGGGTCTGGCCTGGTCATTTTGAACCCCTGTGTTTTGTTAAGGAATCTATCTTGACAGTTATTTGTGTCTGTGGGCCGGATCAACCATTTTTTCCAATCAGGATGTGTTCTGTTTTGGTATAAAATATGGGATACGTCTATCTCCACATCTGTAGTGCTATTACTATCAGGTATGGGCTTCGGAATAGACGTTTTGTTTAAGTCTTTTATCTTAGCTAGGCCAAGACAAGTAGTCTGTTGAATGGTGTCATTCAAGAATATTATTTGTTCTGGGATCATGCAGGCTCTAAATAATGCTTCTAAACCTTGGACCTGCCATTTTTTTGTACCCCAGATGGTTTTTGTTTCAATGTTGTTTTTCCAGAATTCAAAACCAAATGTAGTCATTTTTCCATAAAATGTGTCAGAATAAATCAATTTAGTATTTGTCAACATTGTTTTCATTCCTGTCTTGTTTGACATTTTAAAATAAAACGTTTGTGCATCACTTATGTTAAACCCTGAGAAGTATGGGAATTTCTCATAAAATGTTTTCGAGCTGCTTTTAGGCGGTGTTGAACAATGTTCCCATTGGTTATAATTAAAAACATTTCTAGGTTGAGCAGATTTATGCAAATAGTGATGACCAAAATGATTGTAGCAATACATTTCTTCATAATTTGATGAACCCTGTAAATAATCATGTTCTGTGAATTTTGCTGACATTACTAAATCTGACATCATATTATTAATATTTTCAAAGTCCCAATCATCAGAAAAAGTACTTGGTGTTACAAAGTCACTTAAGGAAACCTTAAACTGGTGTAGATATTTCAAGAGCTCAATCGGGCCAAAAATGTCATAATCAGTTCTGTCCCATGCTACCCCACTGGGTATTGGATTGGCTGTGATGTTCACTGATGACAGTTCTCTTTTCTCGATGTGAGAGGGTGCGTGGGGCTTTAGGACCAAGTTGATGTTCTGGCTTGCTGTGTCCATTGTACTGTATTTTCCTGCAATGAATTGTCCCAAGCAAAGAACCATGATGAGCCAAAGAAGGAGAAAAAGTACACCTAACACAATCCAAAATTCAATCCATGGAGAAATCAGATAGGTTTCTTTTAGTTGATGAAAGAGTTCAGTCTCTTTGTCTTTGAAAGTTTTTGTTGCTGGCGTTTCTTCAGGCTCGCTTGGATCCGCAGAAAAGTCATCGAAATTGATGAAGTAGCCAGATGCAGTTCTGTCAATTGTTGGAATTGCTTCCGAATTTTCATTTGCTTTTGGATTTTTCTTTTTTTCATGAGCATAGTCTGAGGCTACATCGTTGTAGACTGGTGTTTCTTGACGAACTGTTGCAATTTAGGTTTCAAGAGGCATAAGTTCCATGGCTTTGTTGCATAGTCCTTTTTTATTCACTGCAGGTTTATCGAATGTGATTAGTCTCTCAGTTTGAACCTCTTGGATTGTAGCAAATTGTGGTATTCTGCTATTTCTTGGGAGTCCACTGGGCCTACTACTTATAATTGGCCACATGATTGTGGTTTTACCAGGTCGATGGATACAACTCGGTTCTCCTTTTTACCAGCAAGCGGCGGTAGTACAACTGATCTTGTTCCGCTGACAGCTAAGACAGGTACTGCTTTTCTGTAAGAAGGCTCAAATTCCTTCTTCACCGCGATCTTCTCTCTGACCAGATCCCCAATCTTTGGAATCCAGACAGGTCTTGCTGGGACAAGTGGTTTTTCTTCAGTGGCTGTTGGCTGTTGCTTTAACTTTATGTTGCTCTGGCTTTTTCCTGTTTTATTTAGGTCCTGTAAGACAGCCAAATGGTCTTTGATATCAAAGGATTTTTCTTCTACCACTGAAGTGTGACTATCAAGATTCTGAATGCACATTTTAGTACCGAACAATAGTTTGTACGGACTGAAACCTTTTAGAGAATTTCTTGGCAGATTATTAAGACCACGTTGGATACTTGTTAAATGTTGGACCCACCCATCACCCGAACCTAATACCCTCGCCGTTATAGATTGCTTTATGTCCTGGTTTTTTCTTTCCACTACCGCATTTCCCTCAGGATGGAAGGGACAAGAGTACCGCAATGCAATGCCCATGCAGGTCATGGCCTCCTTATAAGCCCGAGAGCTAAAAGCAGGACGCTGGTCAGAATGTAGCATGACAATTGCGCATGTGCCGATAAGGACTCGCAAATCTTTGAATAACAGTTCTGGCGTCAGCCGAGTGCTGGTGTCTGCATTTTAAGTGAATCTAGTCTTAAATATTATGGGGACGCATTTCTCCGGCTGGATTTCTGCGTAGAGATCGCCTGATGCTTTCTAATAAAAGGTTCTGGCAATACTCCGGTTGGTTCACGACTGCGATCTCTGTTGCAGTTTGGACAGCCCATTGCAAATCTGTAATGTTGCAGGCTCATCCCCGGCCACCAGTATTCTGATTGTAATTCTTTAAGAGATTCCTTAATCTCTTGGTGCCTTAGACCCAGTCCCATGTGTGCCGTTTCAATCAAGAAGACTCTCCTGTTTGTGTTTGGAATTTCTCTATCCCCCACTCCAGGGATTTGAGCAAAAGGAACGGAGTTTTCATCAATTATGTATGTATTATTGAGTGGATAGTTCACAGGTAAGGCTGCATAGTCGCCTTTTGAAGACGCTTTTACCGCCAGCATGGTTTCCCCGTCTATGTATTTTTCTGAACGCTTTTTTTTGGCTACGGAAGCCGGTTGAGCTGCTTCTGCTGTGGCTGTGTCAGCCAATGAATTCCCTGCAACGTGAATGCCATCACGATGATGACTCAGTGTATATATCACGTGAGTCTTTTGTAGTTCTTTCTGTAAAAGAACTACCTGTTCCCAAAGCTTTTTATTCTTTAATGTGGCACCTGTGTCATCTTTCTAATCGTTTTGAACCCAGTTCTGCAAGTCATTATTGTAAGACCTGACGCAGAAATGCGAATCGCACACTATTAGTGTCGGGAATTAACGATCAGCATTTTCAAGCGCCATCTTTAAAGATCTGATTTCAGCTCGCTGAGCTGAACAGTTTCTGAGTGATTCAGTTTTGGTGACTATTGGTCTGAATTTACCAAAGTGCCAGCAACCTTTAACAATCGCGCACACTGCGTTGTAGGATTTTTTCTCTACATCGTACTGTTTTGCAAATCTGTCCATGTAGATTACACATGTGTACTGTTCAAGAGGCAGAATTTCGATTGGCAGAGGATATTCTTCTTCATATTCTAGATTTTCTAGTTTTTTCATTTTCGGGTCAAAATAGTATTTCACTTCTTCTGTAGCAAGAGAATTTTCCCATTGTATCCATTTCGGATCCAATGCCACAGCAGTCAAATTGCGTGGACTTGTTAATGCCTCAAGGGCTGATTCTGCTGTTAAAACAGTTATTCTTCTGCCTTGCGCTTGGGCTCTTTCTTTTGCTACAGCAGTTTGAACCGCTATTAGAATTTTTTCAGTAGAATTGAATTTCATTTCGGCTTGTGTGTACAAGTGTGATTTGTAAGCTCTTGGTACCGTTTCTCCCTCATTAGAGGTTAGGTACGTGAATCCGCATCTTCCTGGGATGACTCGGATTACAAGGTTGCGTATGTTTTCGCGAGTTTGCAATTTTGTTTTAGCTAACATGTCTGTTTGCAATGATCTTAAAATTTCTGTGTGTTTCTGAGTCCAATTGATTGGTTTGAAATCAGGTTTTATTAATTCATAGAGAGGTTTAACCCTCTCCGCATAATTTAGAATGTATGTTCTTCTGAAATTCAGGAAACCTAGTATTGATTGTAAGTTCTTCAGCGTTTTTGGTGCTTGGAGTACAGCGCACTTCTCTAAGAAGTTGTCTGCTAGGCTTTTGCCTTCACTTGATAATTCATATCCTAAAAATAGGACAGTTAGATGGGCAATTCGTGACTTTTTAAAGTTGAATTTGTAACCCTCAGCTGCAAACCCCAGTATTATGGTGTTCACTCTTTTCAAGTGAGTCTCCTGGTCATCGTCTGTGAGATAGATGTCATCGACATAAGATAATGCCTCATCATCATATATTTGTAGTAAATCTGTTACCCTTGCTAAGAATAATCCTGGGCTATTATTGAATCCCTGTGGGAGTCGACAGAAGTGTTTGTGCGACCCCATTATTGAGAACGCGGTCAAATACCTGCTCTCAGGTGCAATGTTTTGACAAAAGAATCCATTAGAGATGTCTAATGTCGTTTTGTTTTTTTTGCGCACAATGTTATTCATTAGTGCTGCACTGTGTGAGTTTTGTACTGCAAATGTTTTGCAACATGAGTTTAAGTGTCTGTAGTCCAAAACTAGACGATATGAATCGTCTGGCTTGGAGACAGGAAACAAAGGATTGTTCATTTGTGAGGTGCATGTTTCAATCACCCCCTGGTACTCAAGTTGATCTAAGATCTCCCTGACTTGCTTTTTAGCTTCTTGTTTAACTGGGTACTGCCTTTGTGCAGTGGGTTGACTTTTTAACTGGATTTTGTGAGGAAGAGAATTCTCATCCCATCCTACATGATTTTAATATAATGCAGGAGCTTGGGCCACTGCCCATTTTCTTGCATATATGGATTTTTTATGAATTGAAATATGATTTGAGAAGGCAGGCATAATCATTTCTTCACCTTGAGGGCACTCCCTGACAAACTCTGGTGGCCAGTCTTTCTCAGTGAAAAGTATGTCATAGCCACTTGAAAGGTTATCCCAAAAGAGACCCCTTACTTTCCTAGTCTTATCTCCCTCTATACGCAATGTTATTTCGTATATTTTATGAGGTTTACTAACTCTGGTGTCTGCAGTTTCCACCTGAATGTATTCATTCGTGTCCACTGTCTCCAGAAGATTCATCAGGATCTTGCGAGCTATGGTCACTTCTGCTGCGCTGCCTAGCATTGTCTGGGCCCATTCTCCGTTTTTCAGGTGTGTCCTCAGTATCCTCGGCATGTTTAATTATTTTAATACTGGCTATCTTCTTTCTTGGAAATTGTAATTTTTTAATTTGATGAGCAGGTTCCTTGTCTTTGGACTTGACGTGCTCTTCCTTGTGTTCTGACCATCCTCTTCTTTCCAATTTCTGCGAGGAAGTCTGAAAAGATCGAGAGGGACGTGTATCAATATCTTGATATCTACCAGGTTTTTTCAGATTATCCCTATTTCTAAGGTTGTATCTTTTCTCAGAGGGCTCCCTCTGGGGAGACTTGTTTCCTTGGTCTGGAGATCTTTCTCTCCGTTGAGGAGACCTTCCTCTGGACTGGAATCGTTTTTCTTTGGGAGTCGATTGTTTATTACCATCCCAACTATTTTTTGGAGTATTTAGATTATTTTTAATAAATGTTTTTTCAGGATTTTCAGTTAGTTGGGGTTTTACTGGTTTCCCACCCAAACTATCTCTTCCTAGTTCTTCCTAGGATTTTTTTATGATTCTGGCAAGTTCAAATGGTTGTTCTGCTATATCTGTTTCTTCCAATTTCTTGCAGATCGCCACAGATGCTGCTTCTCCTTTTATGTTGGCTAATAATATAGCCGAGACCTGCTTCATTTCATACCCAGAGTTAAAGCAGGTTCTGGACCGTATTCATTTTGAATCTGTCTTAGTACATCTGGTATTACCGCCATGGACGGAACACCATCTGTTTTTGTGTAGATGGAAGCAAAGACTGCGCCCCAAGTGTCACAGTCTTCCACATGTGGTGCGATCCCCATTGGAAGACAGATAGTCAGAATTCTGTGTTTCTCAGTAGGCGTAGTATCAGGAAATACTGCCTCTATTTGAGTGATTTTTTGTGCTAACCAGAATGGAATTTGTTCCCGTTTTGAGGGTATTTTACCAAGACATGATTGTATGTTCTGTGGTGTAATTTTGTTTGTGTTCCCCTGATGAGGGGTCAGCTGTGGAATGTTAATCGCTGGTTGGACTGTTGAAGTCTGCATTACATATTGGACCAACTGTCTATGTATTTTAATTAGTATTTTTAGCTGAGCTAAAAGTTCCCGGTCTGTCATTGTTTCAATGTCGGGATGTGGAGTGGAGCTGTCTAGAACCGGCCACATTGCTCCTGGTCTACCTAGTGGACCGAGCCTGGTGATGTGATTTTGATGTTTTAGGGCACCTTTAAACCAGAGCAGGTGCTCTTGGTAATTTAGTGGGATTTCAACATCCTCGAAAGGAGTGTACTCATCCGGAGGTTCCTCTATTTTGTAATAGTGGAATTCTTTTGTTACAGCATTTGCTGCTGGAAAGTTTATCCATGAATAGAATACCTCTGTCTGCCGATATTCATGGGCCTCTACCATGAATATGACTGTACCACCTTGTGATGTCAGTCCATTTTCTATAAGTTTAATAGTTATAGTTCTTCTTATATTTGCCGGGATGATAATTGCACCCGGTTCATTTTCTTTAAACCCTGTAACATCGAAACCCCATTGATTTGCATCTACTGCAGCTTCACCGGTTTCGTTGCTGTCACCGTTAGTTGACATAGTTTTAATGAAAGTTTGCAGAGCAGGTTTCCAAGGAAACAAAGATTAGTTGCACAATATTTTGGAACACTGTATCCTTCAACGTTGAATAAACCAAAACTAATACATAGGAATCTCTTCCTACTAAGTTCCGTCGGATTTTAAACTTTTACCCACTCCAGACGTCTATTGGAGTTTTTACGGGAAAAGGGTCTGTGTGAAAAAGCACGACTGAGTTACTCTAACATCTTGCGTTAGATTTATCGCCTTACCAAACGTTGGGCGCCATGTAGTGTAGTTCCTATATTCCCAATAGGCTCTGCACATTGGAATAATATAAACAGCAGTTTAGACGTAGGACTGAGGTCATCTAGGTCTCTACTGACTATATTAGACTTAATTAGTTTTGCCAGCTAGCTCAGAGGTCACTAGAAACTTTCTCGAATAAACAAGGAGGAGTTTAATTTCCTTGGATAGACAAGAAGGGATTAGCTTCTGACAACCATAAAACATGACAACTTTGCTCCCTCAGAATAAGAGTGTATCTCTAGAGTCGTGTGAAAACAATAGACAGCTATTTCACTTAGTCAATCATGCATACTTAGTTTCACAAGAGTGCAGAGAATAGAGAGACGGGCGTTTTCAATAAAAGGTGTTATTTATTGAGCAGTCTTCTTTCTCATGCAAGAGAAATGCATTGCCACAATTGTAATACTTATAGTAAAGTAAAGTGCGTACAGTAAAAGGAGTATTATAAAATAATACTGTAAAAGCATTGATATGGTTTCTTAGCCATATGATACTTTGAAATAGATAAAATATATACATACATAAAAACATTGACTAACGTACTCAACTGGTGCTTCTGAACACGCCTACCCCGGTGTACCTGACCCAAGCCTAATACGTGGGAAGGAGTAAGTAAGTAGCAATTTAAGTTAAGTTGGTTTTGCCAAGGATCTGAATCAAAAATTCTCTTTAAGGGTTTAGTCAGCTCCGTACCTGGGTAATAGAATGCAGGAGGTCTGGTATCTCTCTCTCAGGACTCGATATCCCAGCAACCCGCAAGGGCGGCTGGAAACACCGGAGCTGGATTTTCTCGGCTGGAGAAAAAGACAGCGTCTTCCTCAGTGCGTCAAAAGGGGCGGCATCCGTGGGCTCTCGCATCAGCTGGGCTCTCGGGCAAACCACTGTGTGTTTGCTTAAGGCAACGTTGGTATATTTATACCTGAAAGATGCCGGGGTTGACGTAAGATTGGACTTAAGACGTCAATAAAAGATGTCACTAAGAACTGGCTGTTCTTTTCAGTGCTCGCAGGAGTTCTAGGACAAATAAAAACAAAAGCATGGGGAATTCCCAGGTTGCTGGAGGTTTGGTTTGTTTAGAGAACTCGTTGTACTTTCTAGGAGTCTGGGGAAGTAACCTTGCTTAATTAGACTGCATGGGCTACGATTAAATATGGATATGATTCTTATGCCTTTATAAGGATATTATTTATTATAGCCATACAAGGGCATAAATTGGAAATATCGAATTAGGGTCCTAGATAGAAATACAACACCACTGCCTCCAGTTGGTCGAAGAACCAAGCTTTTCCTTCTGTCTCAACCCAGAGGCACGCCGGGAATAACATTGAATATTTTAGGCCTTTGTCCCTCAGGTCGCGCTTCACCGATATGAATGACCTCCTTTGCTTCTGCACTCTTTAAGTAAAGTCCAGGAAGAAGGAAATGTCTGCATTTTTATTGCGGAGGGGGACGCCAGCTCTGGAGTTTTGGAGAATAACATCTCTATCTCTGAAGTTTAAGACTCGAGCAAGCATGACCGCAGGCGAGCACCCGGTATGGGTCGGCCGCCCGAGACCCTGTGAGATCGCCCAATCACAAAGAATTTATTGAGGCCTTTGGGTTGCAAATGGTTGAGAATGAACCCTCAACAAATAGGTCCGGGGTTTGCCCCTCTGGTTTTTCTGGAACTCCTAGAATGCAGAGGCCTTCATAGTCATCCAGCTTAACGTCTGTAGAGTTACGAGAGTTCTGGAGTTCACGGACCTCCCTTTGAAGCTGCGCGACGTCTCCCACCAGGCTGGTAGCTGTTATTTCCTCCTGTTTGACTTTTTCATTGAGTTTTCCCATCTCCACCCTGAATGAGGCTGATGTCAATGGCCATGGTGTCCATTTTGTGTTCCAAGGAGGTCTTAACACCAGAGATGGCCTCCATGACATATTTGAGGGAAAATTCCTGCTCCTCTTCCACTGGGCTCCCACTTGCAGTTTCTTCCGGCAATCGGCCCGCTGCGCCTCGTTGGAGACCATGTAACAGTCCAGCTTATTGGTTTGAATTGGGTTTGGCCCCCTGCACCCAGATCCCTTAATGTGATCCATTGCAGCATTCAAGGCGAGTGTTGGGCAAGAAGAAGGCGAAGGGTGGGGGAAGGGGACCCCACAGCACGACACCGCTCCCCGCTCCGGCCCAACCCCGACGTGTGGGTCACCACCGGTCCTGAGCTCAGGTCTGTTTCCTGCAGATGTAGGGGTATTTGCATCCGCTCCCGATCTCTCACCACTCTAGGGCCGTGTCCGAAAGGGCAGGCTGGAGAGCTATTGCCAAGAGGGGGTTAATAGCCTCAAGCGTGAAGGCGCATCAGGCGCTAGGATCCCGGAAGTCAGCCTCCCTGGCTTCGGGTCCTCCAACTGGTGAGACTCCACAGGGGGCACCAAGTGTTCAGGGTGGGGGATCCCTAGAGCCCCAGGGAATCTGCTTTGTGCATTGAATATGTCCTCCAGCTGCTGGCAAGTGATATCAGGGTTCGAGCCGATGCAGAACTCCACAGGGGGCACCAAGTGTTCAGGGTGGGGGGTTTCCTAGAACCCCCTAGAACCCCAGGGAATCTGCTTTGCCAATTGAATATGGCCTCACACTGCTGGCAAGTGATATCAGGACTCGAGCAGATGCAGAAACTAGTGGGAGAGTTCTCACTCTTGAGGATACGCCACCACGATTCGCGGCCAGTGCGCTTACCTCAATTCACTGCGTGTAGTTATGCACCCCTCACCGGTTCTCCTCTGGGGTTCAGGAGGGCCACTATTTCCGGATTGATGCGCAGCTTCGCAAAGCCGAGCGTTCACAATTACCCCTTTGGCGTGGCAGTCAGAGGGATAGATCGTCGCATTAGAGACGCGCCGCTGCCATTTTGATGCATTGCGGCCGGTGCGTTGAACTTGCCTCGATGTGTGTCTCAGATGGGGCGGGGTGATCAAGAACACCGGTGAATCCACCAATTTGGTCGCTGCCGCAGGTCTTAGAAGCCTCACGGGGTGCTTAGGGTGCGAAGAGGATTGTGGCTGCACCTTAGGCTACGGCGCCACTGCCTAGCAACTTCGAGATGGCTGAGGCGCTCTCACGCAGCTTTCTGAAGGCAGGATCTCGGGCATCCGGTGCGATCTCGGTGCCGGAGCAGGTGGGTTGGGCTCCGCTTGTGCTCCGGTGTTGGAAACTGGCAATTGGTGTGACGGATTGTCACTCAGGATAGACATGGGCTTAGAAGGGTGGCGGAGCTCACTCACTACGCAGCCATCTTCTCTCCGCACTTGGCCACACCCACTGAGTGCTCCCTTTTGGACTCCATGGGGCCCGCCACTTTTAAAGGCTGATGAAGATAATCCTTAAAGACCATCTTGAATACTCCTTTGCCTATTTAGATGACATAATTATTTTTAGCCGTTCATGGGACGATCAATTTGAAACATTTACATGTAATCTTAACTGACCTAGAAAAAGACAAGAAAAGGATTTAACAAAGTCAAATACCTGGGTTATTTGTTGGGCAATGGGCTGATTGAACCGCAAACCGAGAAAATCAGGGCCATTACTGAAATCCCTTTTCCAAACAATAAAAGGGTGCTGCGATCGTTTTTAGGATTAGTAGGATGGTATCGTAGGTTCATACCTAAATACTCCATCATAGCAGCAGCTTTCACTGATCTGTTAAAAAAGGGACGTCTACCAGTAGGTTCCAAAAGCCTACCAATGAAGCGCTGACAGCTTTCTGCTCCCTGAAAGAGAGCATCACATCTTCCCCGGTCCTCGTTGCATCAGATTTCACCAAGGTCTTTATTTTATAAACGTATGCCTCCAATGTAGGTAGGGGCTGTGCTGGCACAAAAGGATGATGAAGGAATTGAGAAACTGATCCTATTTATCAGCAGAAGGCTATTCCCCTGTGAGGTTGTCTACTCCACCATAGAAAAAGAGTGCTTGGCCATTAAGTGGGCCGTCAAAAAACTCTGATATTACCTTGAGGGTAATCCTTTTGTGTTATATACGGACAATGCTTCACTCATTTGGTTAAGTAACAACAAAGAGAATATCCCAGGGTGCTTGGGTGCTTCCTCTTACTACAACCTTTTCAGTTTGATGTGCTCCATAAATCAGGGAGGGACCTTATAGGGTCAGATTTCCTATCACATTTTCCCGTTTTTCCCTATCAAGAAAATCCAAGGATGGGGATCTGTCACCAACCTGGTGACAGCAATTCAGCAGCCAGTTCATTCCTCCTTGCCTGGCCCGGAAGTCAGGAACAGGGGAGGAGTCACGTTGTCGCGTCTGACCCTGATCAAGAAGAAGATGGGAGGTTGCGCTGGTGGGGAGAAGAAAGTAAAGACGGAGACCAAGGACGGGATGCTGGAGAAAGCTAAACCAAAGAGGGTCCCCGAGGAGGAACACAAGAAGAAGATGAGCAGAGTCAGCCTGTGTTGTCCACCAGAACACAGGAAACCAAAGCAGAGAAGGAGTCTCCTCACTGCCAGTCAGCAGAAGATTCCCGCCGTGTCCCAGGAGGGGCGTGGCTCCACCAGGTGCGTGTCTGTTTCTTTAAAGGAACCAACACTAAGGCCAAACCACAAAAGGAGTGTGGGGGAGGAGGGAGGAGAAAAGAAACAAAAGAAGGGGGGGACAAAGAACAAGACAGAAAGACAAGGATACCTTCAAGAAAGGAGGTGAAAATGAAAAGAAAAGTAAAGAAAGAAAACAAAAAGGGAGAAAGAACAGAGCATTAGCAAAGAAGTAAGGGTGAAAAAAGATAGACACTTTCCTCTGTAGAATAAAAGAGAAGTGGGACACAAGAGCCAAGACCAGTTTAACAGTTGTTTGGGGCTTCCTTATAAATATTTGTTGTTGTTTTGTTACTAAGTTAAAGTAGATAGCTAACACGCATCCCCTCCCCATAGTAACACGAACAACCACCACTTCTATAAAACAAAGGCAGACACTTACCTGCCTCTTTGTTTCTGTCAAGGGTGCTGGTGGGGAGGACCTCCGAAGAACCTGAAAAAGAAGACGTTGGAACACCTGAACAAAGACTTTGTTCAATTGACAGTAAAATGACTGCATACGCCTAAATAAAGGAGTAAAAGCGCACTTTATAACCACTCTGAGTAGTTTCTAAGCAACCATTCCAAGCATTTTGTCACACAGAGACTCCAAAAATTATTTCTGCGTCTACCCTGTGCTACTTGGGAGTGGCTGTAACTGTGCAGCAGAGTGTTGAGCGCCTCCCCCTGCAAGAGCAGCAGTCTCAGCTCTTGCTCTTATAAAGAATTCAGTGGGTTCCCTTTCCGACAAATCAAATGCGTCTATGTAAAGTGGGTGTACGTGTCTACACCAGTCCTGATGCGGTTCCACTTTTAAGGTCAGGTGGTGATCTTGATGACACAATCACACTACAGCACATTTGTGCAATGTTTATCTCTGTGGCAGGGATTGTCTGTCCTATAGTTTAAGAGGGTAATGTCCATGTTTTGTCTCACTCAACATCATTATAACACACATAGTGCCTAGAGATCACTAGCGTCATTCTAACGAGTATTAACTCACCTTACTTGAGACGTTGTCAACATTCAACAATATTTATCACCACTGACTGCTTCACATGTCCTAACTTAGAATGGGCTACTGAAACAAGTTCTCAAATTGGTTCATCTTCTTTCTCACTCATCATGATCCGATAGTGAAGACTGCCCAAGGATCCATATTTTCTCTGACATTGTTAAACCTTTAGCTATAATGTCATGTTTGGTAGAGACAGAAGTCACAATCCATCAATATCTGGATTATTCACAACTATAACTGGAGAGATGAATCATTTTGGGTATCATCACTCATCATGACTGTTTCATAAAACTTCAATGGTAGAGGTCTGAAAACCACCTGATGCTGAGCTCACACTACCAGTAGTAAACTTAAAAGCAAATCAGGCCAAGGATTTCAGACGTATTCATTCTAGAAAGCTTCTATCACTTCCTGATTCCATACATGAAATCACTATTCTTTATGCTTGATAATACACTCTGTAGCCCCCCGAAAGAGAACTTTCTTAGTCCCCTATTTTACAACTCCACTCAAAGAAAAATAAAGAACCCTCTATCCATTAGCCAACTAAAATGTCAGTGCAGGCCCCCAATATTTCTCTTACCTGGATTTTAGAAACACCTTACTGCATCCATACATATTTACTTGTCCCACCAAAAGCAACCTTTCACACTTTGAGTAGTCTTATGTCATCCATGACAAACTTCAACCATTTTTCTACAATCCCAAAAGGCTTACACAAGACACAAGTAGCACATTTAAAATCAGATGCCTTGTAAACAGACTAAGTATCTGAAAAATAAAAACCATATTTGACCAATTAACACACTCACTATCTCATGCAGACAATGGAGTTCAAGGAGCAAAGACGCCCCAAAATGTAAGACATCTGAAGTTAAGAAGCATTTGTTCTCTGATGCATTTCTCACAATCTGAAATCTGGGTGCAACCTCCACATTTTTAGAAAACAACTCGCAACACATCTTTTTTGTATGAACCTTAACAAACAGACTCTGACATTTTCACTACTGTTAATTTAACACTATCTCCTATCTTCTAAACATTATAATAAATGCATTTTGTCTGTATGCAACTAGACTAATATCGCCCATTGAAGTTCTGAGACCTACACTATTCATACATTTTGCCCTGCTAGAATGCTATTTATTTATTTATTTTTCAGTTTTATGTGTTCTGGCTCCATGTAAAGCACACTGTCACTGATGCAGATGCATTTCAGAAAACATATAAATACATGAATGAAATGATAAAGACATGATTTACATTATTGTAAAAAAGCAGCAATTGCTCCAGCAGTTATCCAGTTTCAGTCCAAATTGACAAAATTACATCTATATCCCACATGTCGGTTAATATTTTAGAAATCATTCTTTCAGTTAAGCCACAAGAATCTCCACGCAATGACATAGCACGTCTATTACAGCAGGCAAAGTGTATGAGTCATTCAGGACATATAACAGAATGTACATGAATGTGGGGCCATCCATTCTTCTGACGCATAACTAATTGCACCCCTCCTGTCTTTGCAACTGACCACGGATATGCTCTGCAGCCATTGGAGATGACTCCTCTTAAAAAATCCCAAGATGGAAGCACAACAGAGGTACAATCATGCCCTAAGCAGGAACCTGTCCATATTAGAGCAGACATTCGGCACACTGAATTCCTGCTTCGGGAGTTTGGATATGCCTGGGGGCCAATTGCTCTACTCAATACTAGTGGGAGGTAAAATTATTCTTGTTTGCTGCATATTGCACAATTTTTATGTACGGGCAAATGTACCATGGGCTGATGCCAATATGGAGCAAGGACTGCTGGACAATGAGCATGAGGAAGATGAGGAGTCACATGAATCTGTTCCATCAGTAGCAGCAACATGGTGGGGGGACCATATCATTCACAATGTTTGCACTGATGCACGAGTGACTTACACAATGACACAAAATGAATACATGCAATTGTATATATATATCTCTGTAAACAAGTATATGATCTGTGCCAATGTTTATGCATTCTGATTTCATAGTCACATTAAATAGCTAAACAATAAAATCACACCTGCTACTAATTGCCACAAAGAAAATGAATGTAGCTATGGGTAACAAACACCATCGAACAACATCTGGTACAAACGAAATAGTGTGCATGCAACTACCTGTAGAAAATAGTCCTCCATTTCCAGCCTCAATTAGCATGGTGTAGTAAAGCAGATAGTGTGCTATGGCCGTGTGTGTCTCTCCTGCAGTTAGCCATTTATACAGCCTCATACTTGTGGACAATACTAGAGTCCACTCGTAGTACTATGACTGTGAATTGATCCACTATGTGCATGAGAACATGATCCCAAACCTACAGTCTACAAATGCTACATCAAAAATGGTATCCCCATATGAAATCCATTCGGAGATCTTATATCACACATACAAATTCCACATACTATACTTTGCCAGTGCAACAGTGTCTACCTAGTGAGAATGTAGCCACACTTTTTCCATTAAGCTTAGATGCCAATGGTACAAGCAGTGATGTAGCCTACCATATTGGTGCATTACTCTCAGATACAAACAAAGGTTTCTCTCCTATCAGTACAGTCTTAGTGTGAATGTGAAGACACAACACCCAGATTCAGATATGTACCACATGCCCATCATAAATCTCATAAAGCAAACTCAATACAGCCAAATTGCCATGCACCTATGCATCCCAGTATATGATGTGCCAATGTGGCTAGAGAATTGCAGGAGGACTGCATGTCTGAATGCAAAGCCATCACCAAACTTATAGTTGCCACACAGCCTAGACATATTTTGTAATGGGTCCCAATAACAAACATATTTATCACTACACTACACCTGACTAGTTGTGGGTAGACAAGCTGGCCTCGTGATCCACAAATCACAGGCTAGACTTGGTAGTAAATACTATGTGCAATTTCAATGTGCCTGCCCTTCACATATCCTTCCAGACACAAGGCCATACAGCTGATGTATATGTACCACACCATGATATGGTGGGTTCTATCAACACTTCCCTGCACATAAAACATTCATGGAACTAGTTCTACATAGCCAATTTGAGCAAACAGCAGGCAAGACACATGAAAACAGATGAGCCAAGTTTACATCAATTGATACACCCATGGTCTAACTCTACTGGGGATGTCTGTCAGGATTTGACTGTGCCTGGTCCATGTGAGTCATGTCACTTGTCTCATTGTAAAAATACATGAGTGTCGAATGGGAACACCCACTGCTAAGCACAAGCAGTACCACCTTGATGCAGAGTATAGGTTTGGTGTGATTTATTCAGCCCTACTGTCAGCAATATGTAGGAGGTCACACCAAGGCATGCACGGTGTTCTAGCATAGCACCATCAGCATGAGTGAGAATCATGTGGCCCACAAATGCTGACACTTACTTTCCTGTGGGTTATGACCCTTGAATATGAATGGCCTATACACAACCAAACATACGGCGCCATCTTCACATGTTGACCTCTAGTAGGGGAATATTTGTTAGAGACCCCTAATCCTCTTTGTTTTTAATCCGGTATTAGGATATCACTGAACAAAGCTATTATGTCCCCTATATACAGTTTAAGATGTTTTCACATTTCGTTTGCACTCTGGCCTTCACTCACCAACTTATTTGGCCCCTGTTACTGAAAAACACCTCAGCTCCTCATCATATTTTTCCTTTTTGAAGAGTTGTATCCCACACCTAGGACCTTGTGGCCTTGGTGTGAGGAGGGAGCCCTATAATGAAGCATGTCCCTTTCGGGTGAGTGAGGGTTCTCATCCTTAAAAAAAAGGTCTTCCTTACCCCACCACACTGTTGACCTTTGAGATTGCATTGTTATCTCTAGGACACATATTCTTTTAGAGAACAAACTTTTTGTGAGCTTCCATATTGACAGGGAGTAATACACTCTCATTCAGGGACTTCTCTCTTAGATAATTAGTGTGTATCTTGCCATCCATACATCCCCTTTCAGGTGGGTGCAGCCAATTGCAGCACTCTCCTGCAAGGGAAAATATAAGCCTCCTAAGTTTTCCCACAGCCTACTGCCTCCACTGTGGTACACTGTGCATATTGGCACTAGCTACGCTGTCGTGGATGTGGGTGTTATGACTCGTTGGCAGTGCTAGTTTGTGGAATCCTTGGAGGAAGCTAAATCAAGGTACTTGGTTCTAATTCTAATATATCACACAGGGCACCTCTTGTACAGTTTGCCCTTGAGCTACCAGAGGGATTGGGCCCTATACATAGCATGATCCTGAAAAGCATGAACTCACATATATGTACACTGTCAAAAGACATAGTAAATGCATGCAAAGACATTAAGCAGGTGAACTCCACTATTAACAGTCAAAACAGCAACCCCTGTAAATTATAACATGCATTGCACATCACAATATACAAAAATACACTGATTTGCCCTATTGCGTAAAAAGAAATACGCATCAGCCTACAGCATGAATTTTGCAGCCACCGCGTCACCAGAAACTGATGCTTTCCAGCTGATATATCAGAATGATTCAGAAAAGGGGGTGGTGATGAACAGAGTGTCTGAATTAAGCAGACCACTCTTACCCAGTCCAAAAATCAGGGCTTGATCCATCACCGTTATTTAGCTCACTGCCCCATCCCAGCTCAGAACCTGGCTATATGCAAATTAGTCTGTCCCTGGCCCAGTGCATCATGGGAACAGGGCAGACCAAACTACCAAGCCAATTCTTCACCAGAAAGGAGACAAGCTTCCGGGGACCGGTTTCTGGCATTTCAGCCGTCGTCGGCCCGGCTTGCTTGAATCCTGATGGAGCAGTGAGCAAGGGACTCATGTCTGAGTATACCCTGCCACACTCATAGTGGCCAAAAATGATTCAGAAAAGGGGGTGGTGATGAACAGAGTGTCTGAATTAAGCAGACCACTCTTACCCAGTCCAAAGAACAGGGCTTGATCCATCACCGTTATTTAGCTCACTGCCCCATCCCAGCTCAGAACCTGGCTATATGCAAATTAGTCTGTCCCTGGCCCAGTGCATCATGGGAACAGGGCAGACCAAACTACCAAGCCAATTCTTCACCAGAAAGGAGACAAGCTTCCGGGGACCGGTTTCTGGCATTTCAGCCGTCGTCGGCCCGGCTTGCTTGAATCCTGATGGAGCAGTGAGCAAGGGATTCATGTCTGAGTATACCCTGCCACACCTATAGTGGCCAAAAACGATTCAGAAAAGGAGGTGGTGATGAACAGAGTGTCTGAATTAAGCAAACCACTCTTACCCAGTCCAAAGATCAGGGCTTGATCCATCACCGTTATTTAGCTCACTGCCCCATCCCAGCTCAGAACCTGGCTATATGCAAATTAGTCTGTCCCTGGCCCAGTGCATCATGGGAACAGGGCAGGCCAAACTACCAAGCCAATTCTTCACCAGAAAGGAGACAAGCTTCCGGGGACCGGTTTCTGGCATTTCAGCCGTCGTCGGCCCGGCTTGCATGAATCCTGATGGAGCAGTGAGCAAGGGACTCATGTTTGAGTATACCCTGCCACACCTATTGTGGCCAAAAACGATTCAGAAAAGGGGGTGGTGATGAACAGAGTGTCTGAATTAAGCAGACCACTCTTACCCAGTCCAAAGATCAGGGCTTGATCCATCACCGTTATTTAGCTCACTGCCCCATCCCAGCTCAGAGCCTGGCTATATGCAAATTAGTCTGTCCCTGGCCCAGTGCATCATGGGAACAGGGCAGACCAAACTACCAAGCCAATTCTTCACCAGAAAGGAGACAAGCTTCCGGGGACCGGTTTCTGGCATTTCAGCCGTCGTCGGCCCGGCTTGCTTGAATCCTGATGGAGCAGTGAGCAAGGGACTCATGTCTGAGTATACCCTGCCACACCTATAGTGGCCAAAAACGATTCAGAAAAGGGGGTGGTGATGAACAGAGTGTCTGAATTAAGCAGACCACTCTTACCCAGTCCAAAGATCAGGGCTTGATCCATCCCCGTTATTTAGCTCACTGCCCCATCCCAGCTCAGAACCTGGCTATATGCAAATTAGTCTGTCCCTGGCCCAGTGCATCATGGGAACAGGGCAGACCAAACTACCAAGCCAATTCTTCACCAGAAAGGAGACAAGCTTCCGGGGACCGGTTTCTGGCATTTCAGCCGTCGTCGGCCCGGCTTGCTTGAATCCTGATGGAGCAGTGAGCAAGTGAGCAGTGAGCAAGGGACTCATGTCTGAGTATACCCCCTTTTATGAATCATTTTGGCCACCATAAGTGTGGTAGGGTATACTCAGATGTGAGTCCCTTGCTCACTGCACCATCAGGATTCAAGCAAGCCGGGCCGAAGACGGCTGTAATGCCAGACACCGGTCCCCGCAGCTTGTTTCCTTTCCAGTAAAGAATTGGCTTGGTAGTTTGGTCTGCCCTGTTCCCATGATGCACTGGGCAAGGGGCAGACTAATTTGCATGTAGCCATGTTCTGAACTGGGATGGTGCATTGAGCTAAAAAACGGTGATGGATCAAGCCCTGATCTTTTGACTGGGTAGGAGTGTTCTGCTTAATTCAGATACTCTGTCCATCACCACCCCCTTTTATGAATCATTTTGGCCACCATAAGTGTGGTAGGGTATACTCAGATGTGAGTCCCTTGCTCACTGCACCATCAGGATTCAAGCAAGCTGGGCCGAAGACGGCTGCAATGCCAGAAACCGGTCCCCGGAAGCTTGTTTCCTTTCCAGTAAAGAATTGGCTTGGTAGTTTGGTCTGCCCTGTTCCCATGATGCACTGGGCAAGGGCCAGACTAATTTGCATGTAGCCAGGTTCGGAACTGGGATGGTGCAGTGAGCTAAAAAACGGTGATGGATCAAGCCCTGATCTTTTGACTGGGTAGGAGTGTTCTGCTTAATTCAGATACTCTGTCCATCACCACCCCCTTTTATGAATCATTTTGGCCACCATAAGTGTGGTAGGGTATACTCAGATGTGAGTCCCTTGCTCACTGCACCATCAGGATTCAAGCAAGCCGGGCCGAAGACAGCTGCAACGCCAGAAACCGGTCCCCGGAAGCTTGTTTCCTTTCCAGTAAAGAATTGGCTTGGTAGTTTGGTCTGCCCTGTTCCCATGATGCACTGGGCAAGGGCCAGGCTAATTTGCATGTAGCCAGGTTCTGAACTGGGATGGTGCAGTGAGCTAAAAAACGGTGATGGATCAAGCCCTGATCTTTTGACTGGGTAGGAGTGTTCTGCTTAATTCAGATACTCTGTCCATCACCACCCCCTTTTATGAATCATTTTGGCCACCATAAGTGTGGTAGGGTATACTCAGATGTGAGTCCCTTGCTCACTGCACCATCAGGATTCAAGCAAGCCGGGCCGAAGATGGCTGCAATGCCAGAAACCGGTCCCCGGAAGCTTGTTTCCTTTCCAGTAAAGAATTGGCTTGGTAGTTTGGTCTGCCCTGTTCCCATGATGCACTGGGCAAGGGCCAGACTAATTTGCATGTAGCCAGGTTCTGAACTGGGAATGTGCAGTGAGCTAAAAAACGGTGATGGATCAAGCCCTGATCTTTTGACTGGGTAGGAGTGTTCTGCTTAATTCAGATACTCTGTCCATCACCACCCCCTTTTATGAAACATTTTGGCCACCATAAGTGTGGTAGGGTATACTCAGATGTGAGTCCCTTGCTCACTGCACCATCAGGATTCAAGCAAGCCGGGCCGAAGACGGCTGCAATGCCAGAAACCGGTCCCCGGAAGCTTGTTTCCTTTCCAGTAAAGAATTGGCTTGGTAGTTTGGTCTGCCCTGTTCCCATGATGCACTGGGCAAGGGCCAGACTAATTTGCATGTAGCCAGGTTCTGAACTGGGATGGTGCAGTGAGCTAAAAAACGGTGATGGATCAAGCCCTGATCTTTTGACTGGGTAGGAGTGTTCTGCTTAATTCAGATACTCTGTCCATCACCACCCCCTTTTATGGATCGATATATCAGAATGACCACATGATGCCTTGTAAGGTCTTGTGTGAAATTGACTCATTGACCGGTAGCAGAAAAAGTGATGCATCTGCTCAAGAACTGTCATGGATCATGCATGTTGCAAACCAGGAACTCTGAAGTTGCTTTCATTTTCAATTTAAGTCACAATTGCACTGTCCGTGCTTACGAGTGGTTTGTCTCAGCTGTGCAGGAGAGTGTTATGGTATGTCTGGAGCAGGTTAGATGTATCTGCTGTCCCTGTCATGTCCCTCAAGACCATTTTGTGCATATTGTGTACGGTGCTGTTTTCAGTCAGGTGTTTGTCTTCTGAGGTATTATTGTTATAGGGGTAGTTGTGGTTTTTTGGGGGGTTCTGTTTTACTTGGGCATTCATTGTGGTTGAGTTTGATCAAGCCTGGGAAGGGTAGGGCACACCCCTTGAGAGACAGGGAGTTTGGGAGCTTCCTGTGGCTGGTGAACATCCACCCACCAAACATGGTAGAAAGTGGGGAACATGTACTCCTGGGCTACCCAGTTGCGGCCCGGAGGCTAAAGTGGGAGAAGGTGCAGATGCTGTTTGGTCCATCAGCTGAAATATCCCTGGGTGGATGTGGTTGGCAGAGAGGCTGATCTGCTAGACTAAATTGGCACCCAAGTTAGTGGAGAAGTTGGTAAGTACACATGATTTGTGTGTTTTCCTATGTGTCTCATTTACCCATTGATGAATAGTGGTATCAGTAAGTGTGGCTCGAATACCTTTTGCTCAAAATAGCCATGCCCCCATGCAAATGAGCTAAATGCTGTGGCAATAGTCCAGCGCAATCTGTGCACCAGTGCTATTTGTGACAAGGGAAGAACGGAGCTGACAACAACTCATATGATCACAAACTAGGCAGCGCAGATCAGCTCCAGAGGTTCTTGTTTCACCACAAGCTTATTTCAGATACAGTTGTGACAGGCCTTTACAGTACAATTTGCACATTAAGTTGAACGCAAAACTCTGTGGGAGTGCAACTGACAAATAATGCTGCTGCGCAGCTCAACTTGGATTTTCCCTGTGCTGGACAGCAAGACCAAGAAAATGCAGATTTGTGCAGAAGTAATTGATAAAGGGGCTGTGAGTTGAGTTATAGCATACCAATTACCAACAACAGTGCTTATTTAGAAGCCCCTGCTGATGCCGGTGCATTCCTTTTCATATTTGAAAAAGTGAGGCCTCAGTGGCACAAAGGACATGCAAATGAGCTCCTTGGTGTTCTTAGCACACACACACACCTTTCACCCATGTTGCAACTGTGTGCACATTGTTGACATGATGAGTATGGTACTGGAAGGGACAGCTCTCAGCACACAGAAATACAAAGGCAGAGTATAACACTTTTGTATGTGTGCATTGGAATGCAGCATGCATGCATTACTGAATGACTCATAGTGATGTGCCAATGATCCTCCTTGGCATACCTCCCTGGGTAGTCATGCATTAATGAGTCCTGTCATGGCTTACACAGCTTAGCTAACCTGAGTATGCGGCAAAACACATAGCACTGATCGTAAACAGGAATTCCAATGCAAAAAAGTATGGCTCCTTGATGTTCACTATGGCTAGGGTGTGCTCTGCACTAGCTCACTTGACTCTCCTACCTCTGAACGCATTTTAAATTCCGCATACTGGCTTTGCATGACCTCATGGAGGTGATTTTGAGGTCAAAGCCGCTGGAGCTGTCCTTACATATGAAACTCCCATTGTACATGCCTCTTGTAAAAGTGGCCAATTTATGCATGCTCACATGTTGCTGTATCCAAGGGTATGCAAGGCTGAATCTGACACATCTCAGCAAAACCCATACATGTTGGTGTTCAATTTTCCAATAAAATACTCAGGGATGCATAGGACATGTCTGAACAATATCTGCCACTCTGCAGCACTGACAGTTATTGAACTCATTTAACTTAAGGAACAATCATGTATAATGTGTGATATATGTAACATACTCATTTCCTTGTGTAAAAAGTAAGAAGGTATGGGTATTGCAATAGCTTGTTGAGTATGGAATTTGAGTTATGTAGGTACAGAGACTCATAAAATTCGGCAACCATTGTGCAATATAGTAGTTATGGGGTCGAAGAACTGGTTCCCCAAATTGGCCAACAGGTGCATGTTTTGGCACATCATATATATGTACACTTCAGCCTGCCTTACCAATGTGTAACATTCATGCATGTCAACTGTGCTATTTGATTCATTACAACCTAAAAGGTTACATAGCCAGCTATGGAAGTAAGTAAGCAAATCTTTATTTGCTGATTAACAAAAATCATTGCAATATCAAAGCCATACAAAATAAATTAAATTGTGAGGAGCATGGTGAATTAAAACAACACTTTGTTAAAACATTGTGCCATAAAGAAAGGGTGACATCAGGATTAGAACCATTGGTCCATGAAAAAGCTCAATAGTCCCAGACACCAAGGGCCCCATTAGGGTGTCGGGCGGATCGCCACAGCCCTGCGGCAGTGGCGATCCTCCGAACATCCTTCCCCGTCCGCCACCCATTTCCCCCCGCCATATTACTATGGCGGGGGGACTCTGGCGGACGGAAAGACCGTCTGCCGTTTTTCCGCCCGGTCAAGGAGTTGACCGGATGGAAAAGGGTTTCATATGGTGGCGGTGTCTGTTAGACACCGCCATCCATATTAGGGTGAAGGCAGGGACATGCTTTCCCAGGGCGGCAACGCCGCCACAGAAAGGCATGCGGGAATGTCTTGTGGGGCCTGTTGCGGGTCCCCAGGGACTCAGGGGGGTGGGGAGTGCACATGGGGGGATGGTACCCACCTGCACTACACTGTACAACATGACAGGCACTGCACGTTGCCTGTCACGTTGTGCATTGAAGTGCACAATGTGCACTTTTAACATTGCATTGGGCGGTGCTTTCAGCACTGCCCGCCGCAATGTTAAAAATGCGGGATGCCCCCACCAGTGTGGCGGGCACATCCTAATGGCCCCAACGGGACCGCTGCCCTTATGGCGGGCGGTCCCGTTCTACGTCGGGATGGCGGGCGGGCAAAGTCCGTCCGCCATTCTAATGGGCCCCCAAGTGTATGCAGATGTTTTTGAGGCAAGCTGCAGACTGGCAAATCCATAGATTTGCATGCCAGGCAGAGATGTTTTAGTCCAGGTGCCCTGTAATAGGGGCTACCTGTTAGCTTTTGATGAAGCTTAACTGGTTTCAGGTTTCTTGTAGGCCTGGGCGGCAAATTCCGTTCCGTTCGCGGAACTTGAGGAATTTGGGTCATTTCTCGTTCCGCGGAGAAGGCGAAATTGCCCAAAATTGTGCGTTCCGCGACTTCGCGAAATTGTTTGCTTGTTCAGGTTCTCAAATTAGTGTTTGTGAGATATTTCTCCCCGAGCATGCAAACAACAATTACGAACAGTAAAAAATATCGCGAACAAGCAATTCCGCATGTTCGCGGAGATTTTTAACCGTTTCGCGGAGATTTGCGTAACGCGATTACGCAAATTCCGCCCACCCCTAGTTTCTTGGTCAGTGGTATCGTTGCCTGAGGGCAGTGGGTTCTTATCTAACATGGCTGCTGTTGCGCTAATAATAATTGGTTAACTTGTAATAACAATTCGGGTGCACCTGGCAAGATTGTATCTGGAGTGGCCAGAAAATTTACTGCAGGCCAGAAACACAGAAAGTGTAATAGGCATTCCTTAAATCGACCACATAATCAGCAAAAGGGGTCTGGTTAGCTTTGTTTCCAGGCTGAGAACTGATCTTTTGAAAGGAGGCTTCCTTGTGAATTAAAAGGAGAAAATTTTGGATGGTTGAGGTGATGTGACTTGTGATATATCGTTGGGGGGCCCTGTTGGTATAGGTTTGAAGGACAGTCTAACCGTGCTTTTTCCCGGCCATCTCTGTTTTGTCGAGTATCCAGGATTTTTGCTTGGCCGCTTTATTTGCGATTTTTTTTAATGCTGTGAAGCTGATATTTAACTTGTAGACTTTGGAGAGGTTGAGGGTGGTTAAAGCTTGATGGAGAACAGTTGGCCAGTCAGAAGGTCGATTGGGGTCTGGCTGCATAATACAATGTCGTCTGCATATTGCAAGCTACACACTGGTCTCTTTGCAAGTTCTGGTGGATCGCTCGATATTTCTGATAGTCATGCATCGATGTCCGCTGTGTATATGTTGAAGAGGCAAGGGGCGAGAACACATACTTGCTTTAAGCCAATGAGTGTGGGGATCTTTCTGGTTGTTCTATTGCCCTTGCCTATTTTTATTTATATGCAAGTATCTGAGTGCAAATTAATTATGGTGTCAAGCAGTTTTTTTTGATGTGTGCCCCTTCTGCCAATCTTTGCACAAAGAAAGTCCCTTGGGACCATGTCAAATGCTGCTTTTCAGTCAACAAAGCAGGTGTACAAGTTAAAGGCTTTGCGGTTTGCTTTTTTGACAAGAAGACTGAAAGCAAGAAGATTGGTAGTTCTGCTCATGCCGGCCCTAAATCCTTACTGTGTTGTCAGGATGATGTTTTCAGGTGATGCTCATGCTTCTATTAATAGGTTGACAGCATAAAGTTTGGCTTCAACTTCGATCAGGGCGATCAGTCTGTAATTCGCTGGGCAGGTCTATGAATCAGACTTGAATATGGGATGGAGGACACTGCCTCTCCAAGAATAGATGCGGGAATTGAATTAGTGGTGAATGCCAGAATGAATAAAGGAGTGAGGTACAAGGCCCAACATTTTGATTGTACTTAAATAGAGCATTTGGGAGACCATTTGGTCCCAGAAGCCCATCTGATCTCAGTTTCTTCAGGGATTTCCAGACTTGCATTTCTTTTGGCCATTCTCCATCTGGCGGGTTCTCTATGGACGTGATTGCCCACATGTGTGTGCCTTTCTGAATTACACTGTTTACTTCCTGTCCTGGGCCAGCCACTTCACTATGGGTTATCAGGTCTAATTCTGAAATACCTGCATTATGATGACAAAATTTGCCGTTTGCAAGCGAGTTGATTTTAGCCCAGAACTATTTATTATTTTTTGTATTGCTCGTATGCAACAATTTGAACCAAATATTTGCTTGGTGATCTGCCACCACTCACTGGTTAAACCAACACTGCAGAAGCGAAGAATGTCCCAATCCACTACCTGCACATTAACCACAATTAATTATGTATATAACGGCAACAGCAGAAGAAGGCACTGGGAGTAGGTGGGGGAAAACAAGGGAAGAGAAAAAAACAGGGTGGACTGTACATCTAGGCTCTCCCTCTAAGGTTGGAAAAGGAACCCCAGAAAAGGACAGGTATCCACTGTCTGTTATGGTCATAGTCCAAGAGGGTAGCAAAACAACCTTAGTTCCACTCCATTCCTATATGGTGGAATCTATGCAAGGCAATCACAGTGAACACAAAAAGAGGCGGTCCAGATCAGCTAACACAAAAGGCCACCTTTTTTGAAAGAGAGAAAAATACCTGATAAGGCAAAAAACCTGTTTCTATACTTGCTATCCTTAAGGGATCCGTTTTTCGTTTCTCTGTTTCACGGTGCTTCATAGAAGTGCCCAAGAAACACACAACGAGAGTGATGAGTGGGAAAAGTGAGTTAAACTGAAAAATAAGGCAAAACGGGGAATTCACAAAGAACAACCGATAACTCACCAAACAAGTGTCCCAAACAGTAATTCCAGTATTAGCAAAAAAATACAAACAGGGAATCCAAAGGGAAGAGCCCAACGATCCAGAAACCAGAGTTCGGTAGAGTCGAAATCCAATGCGGAACAAGAAAGCAGCGTGGATCCCAGAGACGCTGCAGGTAAAGACTTTCCGGCAGCGTTAATCTGAAGTAAAACCAACCGAGGAAGTGAAGGGAAGGGGCGTTTAACCCCTTCCATGCTCATGACAAGCCCAGCTCGTCATGAGTCACAGTGGAGCTGTCCTCATGACGAGCAGGGCTCGTCATAACGGCCGCGGCCTGCCCTCGCGCGATTAATTCCACGCCTGTGCAGGAGAATTAATCAGTGGGCGGAGTTGTGATGAGCCCAGCTCGTCATGAGCACAGCTCCACTGTGACTCATGACGGCTGGGCTCGTCAGGAGCACCGCGGCGCCGCATCCGCCAGCACTGTGGGGGATTTATCCCCACGGCAAAGGGGTTAAATACCCGCTGACTTCACACAGCAATCCTCGTAATTGATTTCAACAATGACATCTCAGCACACACAAAGTTATGGGAAAGTAGAAAAAGCAGAAGCCCCAAGCCCATCGGAACCTGTACTAATCACGGGACCCAACACTTGGTATACTTATTTGGCTGTCCAGATTGCCTTTTTGTAAGTATGCCTTAAAGATGCAATTTGATCCATGGTTGGTTGGCAGTGATTTGGGTCCTTTTTCCCCAACTTCCTAATCTCCTTGTTTAGTTTTCTTTTTCCCTCCAAAGGGCTGAGTAAAACTGGGGTGTCCCTTTAGCGGGTACTTTGGAAATTGTGGACAAATAGATGACGAGTTGGTGGCAAGTACCACATTCAGAGACTCTCAATGAGGCTACTCTGGCTGTTGGGAGGCAGATGTTTGAAGTGTGAACATGATTATGTAGTCCATTATCACGGCAGACACAATTCAATTCCAGGAAAGTCATTTTCGGTTTTAGGTACTAAGTTGGACCATCAGGTCATTTGTTTGAGGAGCACTTGAAGGATGGATTAAGAGCTCGACATGGTACAGAAAGTGGTCACTCTCTACTCTGGGTGTTATGCAATAACTCGAGATCTTATCAAATAACTCTATGTCAACAAATATGTAGTTCAAAGTAGAATTGGTTTTATTTGAAATCCTGGTGAAAGTGGCTGGTTGATCTTGTGGGAAGCAGCCATTGAGAGAACACAGGCTAACTTTCTCGAGGGCAGCTGTGCATGTTTTCCTGTGGCTGTCCGAATTCTAATGATTTGCTATTACTGATGGTATTGATTTTCTTGCTCTCGCATGGTGTGTTCGGTGGAGGTGGTTAATGTTTATTTATAATAGGTACATATCAAAATCTCCTGACAATATGATACTGTATTAAGGAAACATGTTTTGCTGTGATTTTAGAATTGTTGCTAATGAGGCAATTTGTTAAACTTTGCTCTTTTGGCTGGGGTGAATGCAAATTAATAGGCTAACATCGAGGGATTCCATTGTGATCTTCGGTCAGAGAGCAGAGAAAGTTTCATGCATTGTGCCCATGCTAGGCCGAGGTCTACTTGATCTTGTTGCCACTGGAGGTGGGTTGCTGTATATATTAAGAGTGCACCTGGGGCTCTGCCCTCTTTCAATGTTTTATTGCTTCCTGATGGTACTCCTTGAAGCCTGTGATTGGTGTTGGGTTCTTAGCCCACATTTCTTGAAAGACAAGGACGTTGAAGCTTTTGAGGAAAGTTGTCAAGCCTGTCTCCCTATCCTTACTGCTAAGGCTTTTCACATTCCAGGAACATAGTTTTAGGAGATGGGGGAATGTCACTTCTGTGTTTGGTTTTAATCATGTTTCTCTCATTGGTGGGGCAGGGCCCTGCGAGCTTTGCAGGTAAAGCTTCCTGTACATATTTTGTAGGTTGATGGAAGGTTTTCCTGCATGGCCAATTGCACCCCTAAGAGTCCCACCTAAGGCTGTACCGGCTTTTGGTGAATTGTTCGGTTTTGGCCATAAGGGGCTGGGGTACTTCTCTGTATCTGCTCTTTTTAGTTCAATGCCCCATTTTAAGAAACAGCCCCAGCGATGCCATACCTCCATAGCTGTTTTTAAGTAGGACCAGGTGAGCATCGTTACATCTGCACCCACCATTTCTGGATTGGGGTTTGAACTTGTTACCTTCTATGTCATGTGTTCTTAAATGGCTCAAGGATTCAATTGTGCTGCCAAGTTTCCAAATGGCACTTCTATTTAGTATGTCATGTTGTCCTCTGGACCTGTAGCGTGGGATCATTTCTAATTTCTGTGTGGCTTATCCCATGGTAGCTTTAAGGTGGTGGGTGGCCCCTGGGCTGCATCGATCCCCTGCCCAATTTGTGCCTCTAAATGGTGCTGGGAATCAGTTTGGTCAGCGACAGTGATTTGCAGTGTTGATGAACCCATTAGCTGGGCCGGCCTCAGCCAATTTTTGTGCCTCCTGCAATTGCTAGAAATGTATTTGATCGATCAGGCTTGTAGCAGGTGCTATTGGTATTGATTGAGACAAAAGAGCCTTGCTGGTTGATCTTGATGAAAACATAACGTGGCTGGATGATTCAGGATGGGCTGTGTCGTGTACTTTGTGACCATGCTCGGGGGCCAGGGTTTATGAGGTAATTGTCTGTCAGAGCGGGCGAATGTGCATAGGTGCTCAGCCGATGTACGTGTTGGAGTGTAGGGGGTGATGCTTGATTTATGCTTTCAGGTCCGCTATTGCCTTCAATAACTTTCTGACTTACTTCATTGAACAGTGTTGTCTTTTTTTGAAATAGTGGATATACATCTGCCCCCTGCTGTCAGAATCTATCCATTGTATTTTTAGCAATATCTTGGGCCATTTGGAGATTTGATTGAGCTGGTTGTTTTTTTGGTATGTTTCTTGCTTTCCTGAGATGTTTGTGCTCCACTTTAGTTAGGGAGAGTCGTTGCTGGTGAGCCGGAGGGGTCAGAGTCGTTGGGAGGGGACAAGAGTCCTCCGCTTGGGTGTTCATTTGTTATTACTGCCAGTTGAATATTATCTTTGGGCAGTTTTGGTTCAGCCTCATTGCCTTGAGAGGAGAAGTGGAGAAGGTGGGGTCGGGCTCTCAAGCTTGTTATGGAGAATGTGTTTATTAGAGCTGGTGGCTTCGAAGATTTGACTTCTGTTAGACCTTCTGAAAAGATGTTTGGAATTGATTTGAAGTGATCCAGAGTATAGGCGCATTAGCAAGAATGATATGCTGTATTGGGGTCTTTTTGCACTTGCTTGATTAAGCAATTTAATTCCTACAAGTTTCTTTTGATGCCAGAGACATGAGTAGCCAAGGCATTTAGTCAGTCGACTTGGACTTCAAGTTTTTCTGAGTAAAATGCTAAGGCCAACGAAATCACCTCCATTGTATTTATAAATGGGGCTCACAGATGTGCTAAAAATGGTGAATGCAGGACTAGTTTGCTTTGTACTGTGGGTAAGAAGCTCCTTGCTCATTGGAGTTTCCTTGGTGTTGGGCTTAGCCTTAGGGCTGTTGTTGGTAATAAAACCATTTTCATGCTGAAGCTTAATTTGAGAGAGCAAGGCATTATAATCACTCTTGGGTCCGCAGTTAGCAGTTGTGTTTGAGTGATTCTTGCCTTCGTCATATTTCTCCTCGAAAGGGTTGAGTAACAATTCCTGCCACTCTATTGATGTCTCCAATGAACTTTTGAGGGATGAGATATTGTGGTGTTTGTGTGGGGAATTGGGTGTGGGAAGGTTATGCATAAGCAGATTTCTCCTAGAAATAATGTTGGAGGGTAGACAGATTGAGGATTCCCTGCCTTGTTGTTCAATTTCCGAAGTATGAACTTGCGCATTAGCAATGAGCTGATTTTTAGGTGTTTTAATGGACTTGTAAGTTGGAGGTGTTGATAAAATTGGTTGGCAGAATCTGGTTGTTGCTTGGATTTAAAAAGAAGTCTGTAATTTGTGAACTCTTGAATGTGTTTTTTTAAAGAGTTGAGCCTGAAGGACGGGTGAAACAGTATGCATATGTACTGTGCTTCTGTTGCATACGACATCTTTGTTCTAAGTTAACTGATTTGTTTTCCATTTTATGTGTTGTAGGTGGATCTGCATCATAAACAGTTGGTGAAGTGGAGGGTTTCAAGGACCCCAACATTACCAGTAAGTACCTTTGTAAATGCTAAATGTGTAGTGCAAGGTTTGAGTATGATGTTGTGTGAATTGTCAGATTAAATGTGGCTCCCCATCACAAAGGAACTTTTAAATATTGAATAATAGGTCAGGAAAAGTGGATGCATGTGCATCAGCGTCTGGTTAATGTCACAGTGTATACGAATCACTGACATTATCGTCCTACAGAAATATTGATACAAAAATATCGAAAACACTAACATCAAACTCCAATACTTAACAAAAAAATTACAAAAATATCGAATACACAATATTGGCATACATAAATATCGATACCACTAATATCGATGACATACATATCGATATAACAAAATATCGACCACCATTACAAAAGATACACAAAGTAAAAAATATCAGAAACAACATTATCGACAACACTAATATTGCTAATTTTAAAATATCGACGAGATACTATAGGAACAAATACAAATATAAAACGACTCAAATAATATTGTATTACTATAAATAACAAAAATAATTATTAATTTACAAAAACACTTCTACTACATTAAAAATTCAATAACACATGAATAATAAAAATATTACTACAAAAACTACTACATAAATATTATTAACTTTATGTATAACAATACCAAAACATTTAATTATATAATATATAACGAAAAGTTTTTAAATAAATTAATTATTCTATACATACCATACTACTAATTAGCGTTTTCCTTATTTGGAAACTAACCACCTCAAAAAAAAACTTAAATGTACAAACCGATAAAAACACTGCAAATTCAAATGAACCAATAGTATACTAATTGCAACTTTAAAAACACTATATAAACAGTTAAAAATGAAACTCAATCTACACCCAAAAAAAGGAAAACTTCTGGAGAGAACATTCTGGAGGACTTCAACTACACATAGAAGAAAATCAACATATAACAGAATAGAAACTGCATTAAAAGTAAGTAACTAAATTAAACTAATAATAGTAACAGCTAAAATGTTTAAAAAGCACAAAAATTACCTAAATAGTAATGAATCCTTTCTTTTTATTTTCTCTTCCCACTACAGCTTAATCTGCAAACAACAAACAACCAACAGAAAACGCCAAAAAGGATACAAATAGCAAAGTAAGCATTTACCAAACCATTATAAAAGAATAGAGCAAATCAGCCAAAGTTAAAAGTAAAAACAAAAGCACTAACTGTCAACTATAAACAAATGTACTTTCATTTTTCAGAGAAAGAAAATACACACCGAAAATACAACTAAAAAAGAAACACCAGCAAATTCTAAAACCGATTTACCATCAATGTAAGTATATAATATAAAAAAGTTTTTATATTTAAATTGAAATGCATAGAACAACATTTTAAATAACTATAACATATATTTTTTCTAGATCAACATACAGCAAAATGACTGAAGGAACTGAATTCATAACCAGCCAGAAGGGAAAAATTTTACTGTGTTATATGGGGTACACTTATACACAAGAAAAATAATTTGGGTTAAAAGTGAACTGGAAATGTTGTATATATTACTCAAATAAATGTTACGGGAGAGAAACAACTTGGGAAACAACTGTACTTTATACTAGAGAGCATAACCACCCACCGAACGTAACAGAAATTGAAGTAAGATCTGCATTAGAAAATATAAAAGAGGCCAGCACAGATTCCCAAAAGCCAACAAGTATCATTTTAAAGGAACAAAAATCCCAAAGACAGCCACCACACAAATGCCAAGTGTAGCTTCACTAAAAAGAACAATTTCACGCACCAAAAAAACAACTACCACTACCACTCCAAATCCAAGAACCTAAAGTGAAGTCATTCTAAGTCCTAAACAAAGGATAAGTTTAAACAAACAACCATTTGTCATTTATGATAACGAAAGCAATGACAAAAGACTAATATTATTTGGCACTTCTAATAACCTAATAAAACTACAGAAAAGCCAACATTGAATGATGGATGGGACTTTTAATATTTGTCCCAAACCTTTTTTCCAATTATATACAATACAGGGCCTATATCAAAATTGCAACATACCATTACTTTACGCACTATTACTAAATAAAAATAATTCCACATACATGGAATTATTAAGCACAAAAAAATAATATTAGATTTTGAACAATCAATGCTTAGTACAATCTTAAAAGTACATCCCCATACCCGCATCCAGGGCAGGTTATTATCATTTCAACCAGTGCCTATGGAGAAACTTGCAGAAAAAAACACTAAGGGGTCCATTAGTATTGTGGACGGATCGCCACCGCCCATATGGCAGAGGAGATCCGACCGCGAAAAACCTCCGCCCACTCTCCATTTACCCCCCACCACATTATCATGGCGCGGGGGGACCCCGGCGGACGGAAAGACTGTCTTCCAGTTTTCCACCCTGTCGCAGAGTCGGCCGAGCGGAAAAGGTGCTAACATGGTGGCGGTGTCTGGGAGACACAGCCATCCATATTAGCATGTCTGCTGGGTCCGAGTTCCTTCCCCGCCCGTCACCCATTTCCCCCTGCCATATTACTATGGTGGGGGGACCGCGGCGGACTGAAAGACCGCCTGCCGCTTTTCCGCCAGAAGTTGACTGGGCGGAAAAGGGTTTCGTATGGTGGCGGTGTCTGTTAGACACCGCCATCCATATTAAGGTGAAGGCGGGGACATGCTTTTCTGTGGCAGGAATGTCTTGTGGGGGCCCAGGAGGGTTCACATGGGGGGTACCTATGGTAACCCCCTGCAGTTCGCTGTACAACGTGACAGGCACTGCACGGTGCCTGTGACATTGTGCATTGAAGTGCACAATGTGCATTTTTAGCATTGAGGCGGGCGGTACTTTCAGCACCGCCCGCCACAATGTTAAAAATGCAGCATGCGCCCGCCAGTGTGGCGGGCGCATCCTAATGGCCCCCACGGAACCGCCGCCCTTATGGCGGGCGGTCCCATTTTACGTTGGGCTGGCGGGCGGACAAAGTCCATCCGCCATCCTAATGGACCCCTAAATGTCATTGTTTACTGCATACAAGACTACATCATGATATACTGTGTGGGAGGTAGCATGTGTGCTCAGGTATTATTAGATATATGCATTGTCATTGCTAGTAGTGTTTGGCAACATGTTTGAGTAGTATGAGATGGCTATGTCAAGTAGGTAGAGATATCAATATAGGACTAGCTATGTTGTGTTAGAGGAAACTCAGAAGGTATATCTGTAGGCAAACCCTTAGGTTTGGTCATGAAGCCCTCACACACCAACCTAGTTGGTGTCATGCTTCATCATCGGGCCCACCACAGTGACACCGAATGTGTCCCGGGTGTGCTGCGACTCCAGATTACTGAGGAGCTGGTATTCTTACTGAGTGTGCAGTGTTGGTGAGAATGAAGATGAAAGGTTTTAAAAGCTATACAGGTGGTCCCAGTTCCCGAGGGTAAGAGGTAAATTTAATACCTGGGCCCCTGTTAGCAAGATAAAAAGGCTGTGGACGATGTGGAGTATATTAGGGGCTCCTACGTCCTTGTGGTCTACATGTTTCAGCCAGGCCTTTTGATTAAAACTGGCTTTCCTCAGGACCAAATGAGTATGTGTGGGTGAAAATAAACTATATTAAGTGAAAGTGTGTGGTAAAAAAGTGTTGCACTCGCTAAGGTGCCGAATTCGGGACACTGGAGCAGGACGATAGGTCGCAGGAACCGCTGATCGGAAATACCGATCTTCTTTCCCTCCCTGCCAAGTGACCCATGAGGCTTTAACAGCAAGTAGCAAGTTAAAGCAGAGGGAATCCCCCTCTTACACGTACGGCACCTCGTCCACAGCCTTTTTATCTTGCTAACAGGGGCCCAGGTATTAAATTTACCTCTTACCCTCGGGAACTGGGACCACCTGTATAGCTTTTAAAACCTTTCATCTTCATTCTCACCAACACTGCACACTCAGTAAGAATACCAGCTCCTCAGTAATCTGGAGTCGCAGCACACCCGGGACACATTCGGTGTCACTGTGGTGGGCCCGATGATGAAGCATGACACCAACTAGGTTGGTGTGTGAGGGCTTCATGACCAAACCTAAGGGTTTGCCTACAGATATACCTTCTGAGTTTCCTCTAACACAACATAGCTAGTCCTATATTGATATCTCTACATATAACCAGGGGACCCGGACTGGCTTACCTAGTCCTCTCTCTCCCTTTTGATTTGCTGATATGTCAAGTAGGTGACATGGCCAACTGTCAGGTTGGCCAAGGCTTTACGTCATCAATACATAGACATTGTTGAGCAGTGCACGTGGCAATCAGTCAGTCAGTCATATTAGCTTTATTCTACATTGTTAGCCATCAAAGCAGATGTACAAAACTCAAAAAGACTAATAATCGTTAATTAATAACACATTAAAATCGATTTGCACTAGGAAATATAAAAATAGTTAAAACATTTTGGGAATAAACAACTGAATTAGTAATAGTTAAATACATTATATCTTTTTGCTACTTATTGTATAAAACAAAATTCATTAATATCAATCTTTTGCCATGCCACAATATTCTTATAAACCACTGTTATCTAAAACGGATGGACTATGGAGGTCAAATAACATGAAATCAAAGATTTAGGGGCATTTGGGAATCAGTACATATGTCCATAACATACCCGCTACTCAACTGAAATTATTTGAGATCTGATAGACCATGACCAGCCTAGGAACTTTGCCAAAGCGATAACAATAGATGTTGTTGTTTCTGAACGAAGTAGTCTAAGTACCACTTCATTGCTTCCAGTTCCCAGTGATCTTCAGATCGGGGTCAGCCACATATGGCGCGGGCTGTATACGCTGGGCAAGCAAACAGTAAATGGGCCAGAGATTCTGGGTGAGCGGCGCATACTGGACAGGACACACTGGTTTACATGTCCTATTTTGCCAAAAATGACCTTATTGGCAAGGTGCCCACTCTAAATTGGAAGTATAGCTTCCTATCATGTGGTTTTGTGATTATGTCCCAGTATGCTTTCTGCTTTTGCATAGGCTTCACATTCAGAAAGTATCCTGTTAGTGTTAAGGGAGCACTATTTCTGACGATGTTCTCCGTCACCCAACTCCAGTATATTTCCTTTAGCAAAGACTTAGTTGGAAACGGGGTACTTTCTGGATTTTCTCACAGTGTAGCCATGCCAATTTTGGATAACATAATTCTGATTTCCCGCAACCATCTGACTTTTTTATAACGACCTACTCTAATTAAGTCCTTCAGGCCAAGCACATAGGCTCTTAGTTCTGGTGTTGACCAGATTCTCCACCGATGTAGGAGGGGTCACAATCTGGCTATGTCAGCCATTGACTTCCTACCCAGGTCATGGAGCAGCAGACGTATTTGTGTGCTTTGTGAGAGTTTAGTAATGTTCCGCAAGAACGTTGTGGGAGGGCGGGCCATATAAACAGACAAGGAGGCTGTATATAGTGGGCCAGTCAGCCTGCCTTATTCAAAACTCTGGTGTAAAGGCTTTTAGATATTGTCTTTGGGGTTCCGCGGCCGATCTTCTTGGTCTACTCCTATTTGGTGGTTCCTGGTCACCTCCGAGTTCTGTTAGATCTTCTATGGGCAGGATGGTCTTTCCAGGGAGGCTCATGAGAGGAAACAAAATAGGGAGCCGTAAGTAACTTCTTGCTAGCTTGCTTTCAGACAATATTGACTCCGTCACCCCACCCGTTCGGTGCTTAGGGTTTACTAAGTGGATCTGGTAGAGGATGGGCGGTTGGTTCTCGTGAGAGAAGGAAGGTGGTGTAGGAATAATTTGGGGCACAATCGTGCACTGTGCAACAGTAAAAAGGAGAGTGAAAGTGGTTGAAGTGCCATAGACTCCTATGAGGTCTGATTACTCACTCACTCAGGTTGGGTGTGATAGTGAGGATGGAAAATACACACAAACAAAAGCTCCCCCTTTTTACAAACCTCCTGCCACCCCACTGTATACCCTCAAACCTCTCGCTACCCTACTCCCTCTTTCCCCTGACTACAGTCACTCACCGGCTCCGCCGCCACTCTCCAGCCTCCTCCTGTGGGGACCACCAATCTTCAAACCACGTCTCATCCTCTTCTCTTGACTCGCCCTCTTCGTTCCGTCTTCAGGCGACCTCTTCTTCCACATCTCCGATCTCTCGAAACTCCTCCTTCGCTCCGGCTTGCTCGCGTGCCTTGTCAGTCTCTCCAGCCCTTTTTACTTCCTGTGACGAACTACGTCCGGGGTTAGTCCCTCCTCCTTCAGCCTCTGATACGTAGGCGCCGTGACACTGTATGGGCAGAGGACATTGGAGAGGAGGTACCTTCGGGTAAGCTGTCGTTCCATATCTTAGTTTTGGCACAACGTTTATTACACGTAAGCCATTTTGGTAATATGTAAGCGTGGACCCCGATATCAGGCACGTCAGGTTCGGCAACCCCTCACATCCGTGTTATACACTGATGTTAATTTGGAAATATTATTAAAACCCCATAACTCTATCCACTACAACAAGGAAGTGATAACTTTTGTATTATATATTTGCAGGACTGGACTAACTGGTTTAGTTATTGAAGGATTGAACTCTTTTTGCTGAATTCCCGCCAGTTGGCGATGCTTCAATGTAGCCATTTCCAATAGCTTGTTTCACTTCATGTCTCCCTGCATTGTGACCCCTAGATATGTAAAGTCTTTTACCTGCTCTAGAGCCCGGTTATTCAATACCACTCCTCCTCTAAATGAACTATGTAGACTAAAGGTCATGAACTTCATTTTTGACACGTTGATTACCAGCCCCGCAGATTGCAAAACTCTTCAAAGAGCAGCAGGGCTCGTTGCAGACTGCTTGGTGTTTTTGCGATAATCAACGTGTCATTCGCGAATTTTGCTATCCTGTTAATAAACAGAGAGAAAGGTGTAGGTGCCATTACGCAACCTTGTCGCATTCCTCTCTGTACGGGAAAGGTGTTAGTAGTCTGTCCATGCGTGCCCTATCTGGTACTATGTAACTATCAATGATAGTAATTCATGGGGTATACCTAGCTCTTGTAATGCGGCCCACAATTTAACACGGGAGACGAGGTCAAAAGCTGACTTGAGATCAACAAAGGCAGCATTTAAGCTGCCCTTCTCAATGACCACCGTCTTCCAGTGTAACATTGTGAAGCAAAATATCTGGTCAGGAGTGCTTGTTCATGATAATATACCCAGCTCATCCACCTAATCTTGCACCTTATTCAGTACAAGACGGCCCATGATTTTTTGGAAAGAATCAATTAAACTAATCGGTCTATAGTTTTCAGGTTGACATCTGGCCCCTTTTTGAAAAACAGCCCCTTTCCGCAAGGCCGGGACCGGTGCACCTTTTGAAATTCCATTAGCTAAAATCATAATGTATTTACTTCACTTGGCTTGATCAAAAAGGTAGTCGTCAGCGGGGATTCCAACGGGCCCCAGTACTTTGCAGCCCGGTAGGGTTCTCAATGTGAGGCTAACATCGACCCCATTAAAAGCCGGGCCGTAAAAATAGGAATATGAGAACTCAGGCGTTTCACTGTCCTCTGGGTTACAGGCATATTGGGGTTTAAAGTAGTTAACCCATTGGTCCTGACTCACATGGTTTATTGGTTCTGTCGGTCCCAAAACTCTTTGCAATGTTTACTCTCGCAGGCACGTTTGAGGTCCAACCATCTGTTTGCAGCCCAAGTTTTCTTGGCTATCTATTGCACTTTCTTGTAGATTTGCCTAGCCATGCGTACTTTGACAGGATCCACTTCTCTTACTAAACTCCCTAGAGACTTTCGTGCCTCCTTGCATTCTGCGTTAAACAATTTTGAGATATTTCTAGAGTTTGTACTTCTGGTCTTAGAATGTTTAAAAAAATGGGTACGTAGTTGAATAAATAATTTTTCATGGAATTCTATTATAGACTCAGGGGTTGTGAAGTTGGAGAGGAGAACTTCTCATGAGGACATAGCACTATTAGTATCCATGGAATTTTTTCCAAGGGCTTCAGAATTCTCAAGTAGGTACTCCCATTTTAACCTCCTCATATCATTTGTGGAGGATAAATCCTGAGTGACAATACTCTATACATGGGTTTGACTACTTCCTTTATTAATAGGTTAAAAGCTGCACACAAAGGGTTATGATTGCTCTCAAGACTCTCTAAGACCATTATATCACTTAACAGATTCCATAGTTGGAAGTTAATCAGTAGATAATCGATGCGGCTAGTACTTAGGCCATTATTGAATGTACAAGCCCCATATCTATCGGATGTGGTTCTTCCATTTGTTGCCCTTTGGGCTTTCTCCAGGCAGATAGAATATAATTGGATCACCACATCCGTCCACTTTTTTATGAGAGCTAAATATAGTTTAGGAATTCCCCATTGGTCATCTTCATCTTCAATAAGGTTATGATTCTCATTTGTAAGGGGCTCAAAGGTCATGTTAAAATCACCCACTATTAATACATTCCTGCCCCTGGAAAGCTGGTCTAGTAAACCATCGAGAGCCGCTAAAACGTCATATTTTTACCATTAGTCACTCTTGCATAGATGTTATAGACATCAATAGTGTCTCTTTGGCCCCATTTCACCTTGATTACTAAGATGGCCTTGTTATTTGACTCTAGTGCCTGTACGACAAAACCCAATTCTTGGCGAACCCAAATTAGTAACTCACCCGAAGCACGTCCTTCTTCCCCCTTAGTAGCTGGTATGTTATAATTTAGGTAGCCTGCTTGGAAGCAGGAATCCACCAGTTTCCGGAAGGAGGCAAATGTCGTATTGGTCCATAAAGGAGTACCAATCGTTGGATGCAATCTTAGAACCCAACCCAGCTATGTTTCAGGAAATCACTGACTGTCCTGCAGAGCGACCACAGGCTGGACCCCTGCCACTGTGGCCAGTCAATCCCCCCCCCCCGGAATGCCCGGCTTCAGCGGTGGCAATAGTGTTACCAGTGTGTTATCATGCACTATGTTGCTACTAGGGCATGATGGCATGTAATTACAAGGAGTGCAGAACGAGGATTCTCTGTTTACTAGAAGAGCAACCTGGGTTTCCTGTTCTTCAAAGGTCATGTTCATGAGTCAATCATTAACTTCCAAAGTGAAAGACCCTACTTGAAGGGGGTGTTGTTGCCCAGGGAAACATACATAGCTCTCAGTAAGTGGGAAACCTCTAAATTGGGTTTGAAGAGTAATCTGGGGACGATGTACGAAATTCTAGTGCTAGCATGTATTCTGCAAGATCTTGTCCTCGAGCTTTAACTGAATACAATCCAATGTGTCAGTTTGTGAGGTGAGTCTTCTTGCACTAATAATATCTTCAGGAATGATCAAGCAGCACCCCCTCACATGGTGGATCCAATGTATTGCCTTGTTGGTAAGGGAATCTGCACTTTCTAAGATATTTTTGTTAGTGTATTTGGGTACATTTACCATAAAGATTGTAGAGACCTGTGATGGGTTTGAACTGGGCACTATAGATCAACACTCTTGGGTGTTGTATAGGGAAGTTCCTGTTCTTAATAGGCAGGGTTAACTGTTAACTGTTAACTGTGCCGAAACTGATTTTACACTAGTTATTTTCGGGCGATCTGGCCTAGCCATAGGACTCGTTTCTGTTCCTATCGTAGAGCAGTGATGGGACTGGGGGAAACCTTACTAGCTAAGCCAATACTTCCAGAGCCAGGCTTATGTTTATTATGATCTGCCTTTCCAAGTAGGTCGTCTTGACTTAAATTGTTTTTTGTAGCTTCTGTATAGGTAGATATCCTTTGTACTAGGAGTTTAACCATAGATGTTAAATCTACTATCAATAGTCGCATTGATGATATTTCCGACCTCAATACATTGATAAGAGAGTGTGTTCCTTGGGGATCTAGGGGTAAGTTGGTACTAAGACAAGGAGCAGACTCAGGGGGGGACAGTGGGACGGAGGAGGGGAAGTACATGACAGGGTGTCTGAACCATCTCCGACCATAGAGTCAGTTAGAGGGGATAACCTGTGAATGTATAAGGTTACTTAGCATGCTATTACTTAGCATGCCTTTTCTACGAAGTTTTTACTTCGCAAATGCCTTTACTTAGCAGTATTTTGGTACGCATACCATTACTTCGCAAAATGATTTAAAAGCATTAAATTGGCATTAAAGTTACAAATGGGGGTGGGGTCGCACACTACTTACACACCGGCGGTGTCACCCCTAAGGACTCTGGTCAATGTAGTAAAGTGTTCGCGATGCATCATCTTTCGATCTTCTGCTATCTTCGCTGTCTTCGCCATCCCTGGACACGTGTTTCGGGGTATTACCCCTCATCAGCATGGATAGGCCGTGTACTGGGGTTGCCGATGGCTGCCAATATCTGCCAGGTATAGTACCACTCAGGCGCGTAGGTGCGGGATCCCAGGCTCGTCAGCCCGCTGCTCAAGGGAGCTTTAAAGTTACAAATGGGGGTGGGGTCGCACACTACTCACACACCAGCAGTGTCGCCCCTAAGGACTCTGGTCAATGTAGTAAAGTGTTCGCGATGCATCATCTTTCGATCTTCTGCTATCTTCGCTGTCTTCGCCATCCCTGGACACGTGTTTCGGGGTATTACCCCTCATCAGCAGGGATAGGCCGTGTACTGGGGTTGCCGATGGCTGCCAATATCTGCCAGGTATAGTACCACTCAGGCGCGTATGTGCGGGATCCCAGGCTCGTCAGCCCGCTGCTCAAGGGAGCTTTAAAGTTACAAATGGGGGTGGGGTCGCACACTACTCACACACCGGCGGTGTCGCCCCTAAGGACTCTGGTCAATGTAGTAAAGTGTTCGCGATGCATCATCTTTTGATCTTCTGCTATCTTCGCTGTCTTCGCCATCCCTGGATACGTGTTTCGGGGTATTACCCCTCATCAGCAGGGATAGGCCGTGTACTGGGGTTGCAGATGGCTGCCAATATCTGCCAGGTATAGTACCACTCAGGCGCGTAGGTGCGGGATCCCAGGCTCGTCAGCCCGCTACTCAAGGGAGCTTTAAAGTTACAAATGGAGGTGGGGTCGCACACTACTCACACACCGGCGGTGTCGCCCCTAAGGACTCTGGTCAATGTAGTAAAGTGTTCGCGATGCATCATCTTTCGATCTTCTGCTATCTTCGCTGTCTTCGCCATCCCTGGACACGTGTTTCGGGGTATTACCCCTCATCAGCAGGGATAGGCCGTGTACTGGGGTTGCCGATAGCTGCCAATATCTGCCAGGTATAGTACCACTCAGGCGCGTAGGTGCGGGATCCTAGGCTCGTCAGCCCGCTGCTCAAGGGAGCTTTAAAGTTACAAATGGGGGTGGGGTCGCACACTACTCACACACCGGCGGTGTCGCCCCTAAGGACTCTGGTCAATGTAGTAAAGTGTTCGCGATGCATCATCTTTCGATCTTCTGCTATCTTTGCTGTCTTCGCCATCCCTGGACACGTGTTTCGGGGTATTACCCCTCATCAGCAGGGATAGGCCGTGTACTGGGGTTGCCGATGGCTGCCAATATCTGCCAGGTATAGTACCACTCAGGCGCGTAGGTGCGGGATCCCAGGCTCGTCAGCCCGCTGCTCAAGGGAGCTTTAAAGTTACAAATGGGGGTGGGGTCGCACACTACTCACACACCAGCAGTGTCGCCCCTAAGGACTCTGGTCAATGTAGTAAAGTGTTCGCGATGCATCATCTTTCGATCTTCTGCTATCTTCGCTGTCTTCGCCATCCCTGGACACGTGTTTCGGGGTATTACCCCTCATCAGCAGGGATAGGCCGTGTACTGGGGTTGCCGATGGCTGCCAATATCTGCCAGGTATAGTACCACTCAGGCGCGTATGTGCGGGATCCCAGGCTCGTCAGCCCGCTGCTCAAGGGAGCTTTAAAGTTACAAATGGGGGTGGGGTCGCACACTACTCACACACCGGCGGTGTCGCCCCTAAGGACTCTGGTCAATGTAGTAAAGTGTTCGCGATGCATCATCTTTTGATCTTCTGCTATCTTCGCTGTCTTCGCCATCCCTGGATACGTGTTTCGGGGTATTACCCCTCATCAGCAGGGATAGGCCGTGTACTGGGGTTGCAGATGGCTGCCAATATCTGCCAGGTATAGTACCACTCAGGCGCGTAGGTGCGGGATCCCAGGCTCGTCAGCCCGCTACTCAAGGGAGCTTTAAAGTTACAAATGGAGGTGGGGTCGCACACTACTCACACACCGGCGGTGTCGCCCCTAAGGACTCTGGTCAATGTAGTAAAGTGTTCGCGATGCATCATCTTTCGATCTTCTGCTATCTTCGCTGTCTTCGCCATCCCTGGACACGTGTTTCGGGGTATTACCCCTCATCAGCAGGGATAGGCCGTGTACTGGGGTTGCCGATAGCTGCCAATATCTGCCAGGTATAGTACCACTCAGGCGCGTAGGTGCGGGATCCTAGGCTCGTCAGCCCGCTGCTCAAGGGAGCTTTAAAGTTACAAATGGGGGTGGGGTCGCACACTACTCACACACCGGCGGTGTCGCCCCTAAGGACTCTGGTCAATGTAGTAAAGTGTTCGCGATGCATCATCTTTCGATCTTCTGCTATCTTTGCTGTCTTCGCCATCCCTGGACACGTGTTTCGGGGTATTACCCCTCATCAGCAGGGATAGGCCGTGTACTGGGGTTGCCGATGGCTGCCAATATCTGCCAGGTATAGTACCACTCAGGCGCGTAGGTGCGGGATCCCAGGCTCGTCAGCCCGCTGCTCAAGGGAGCTTTAAAGTTACAAATGGGGGTGGGGTCGCACACTACTCACACACCGGCGGTGTCGCCCCTAAGGACTCTGGTCAATGTAGTAAAGTGTTCGCGATGCATCATCTTTCGATCTTCTGCTATCTTCGCTGTCTTCGCCATCCCTGGACACGTGTTTCGGGGTATTACCCCTCATGTTATGTAAAACAATTTATACCGCGCACGTACACTGAGACAGTTTCTTGGCGCTCATCAGCAGGGATAGGCCGTGTACTGGGGTTGCCGATGGCTGTCAATATCTGCCAGGTATAGTACCACTCAGGTGCGTAGGTGCGGGATCCCAGGCTCGTCAGCCCGCTGCTCAAGGGAGCTTTAAAGTTACAAATGGGGGTGGGGTCGCACACTACTCACACACCAGCGGTGTCGCCCCTAAGGACTCTGGTCAATGTAGTAAAGTGTTCGCGATGCATCATCTTTTGATCTTCTGCTATCTTCGCTGTCTTCGCCATCCCTGGACACGTGTTTCGGGGTATTACCCCTCATCAGCAGGGATAGGCCGTGTACTGGGGTTGCCGATGGCTGCCAATATCTGCCAGGTATAGTACCACTCAGGCGCGTAGGTGCGGGATCCCAGGCTCGTCAGCCCGCTGCTTAAGGGAGCTTTAAAGTTACAAATGGGGGTGGGGTCGCACACTACTCACACACCGGCGGTGTCGCCCCTAAGGACTCTGGTCAATGTAGTAAAGTGTTCGCGATGCATCATCTTTCGATCTTCTGCTATCTTCGCTGTCTTCGCCATCCCTGGACATGTCTTTCGGGGTATTACCCCTCATCAGCAGGGATAGGCCGTGTACTGGGGATGCCGATGGCTGCCAATATCGGCCAGGTATAGTACCACTCAGGCGCGTAGGTGCGGGATCCCAGGCTCGTCAGCCCGCTGCTCAAGGGAGCTTTAAAGTTACAAATGGGGGTGGGGTCGCACACTACTCACACACCGGCGGTGTCGCCCCTAAGGACTCTGGTCAATGTAGTAAAGTGTTCGCGATGCATCATCTTTCGATCTTCTGCTATCTTCGCTGTCTTCGCCATCCCTGGACACGTGTTTCGGGGTATTACACCTCATCAGCAGGGATAGGCTGTGTACTGGGGTTGCCGATGGCTGCCAATATCTGCCAGATATAGTACCACTCAGGCGCGTAGCTGCGGGATCCCAGGCTCGTCAGCCCGCTGCTCAAGGGAGCTTTAAAGTTACAAATGGGGGTGGGGTCGCACACTACTCACACACCGGCGGTGTCGCCCCTAAGGACTCTGGTCAATGTAGTAAAGTGTTCGCGATGCATCATCTTTCGATCTTCTGCTATTTTCGCTGTCTTCGCCATCCCTGGACACGTGTTTCGGGGTATTACCCCTCATCAGCAGGGATAGGCCGTGTACTGGGGTTGCCGATGGCTGCCAATATCTGCCAGGTATAGTACCACTCAGGCGCGTAGGTGCGGGATCCCAGGCTCATCAGCCCACTGCTCAAGAGAGCTTTAAAGTTACAAATGGGGATGGGGTCGCATACTACTCACACACCGGCGGTGTCACCCCTAAGGACTCTGGTCAATGTAGTAAAGTGTTCGCGATGCATTATCTTTCGATTGGCATTACTTAGCAGTACATTACTTCGCAGGACTTTACTACGCATAAAGATTCTTTTTAAAATGTTTTTCCCTACACACCAACACTACCCTCTACGCCCCCTCCACTTCCCAAAACCCTAAAACACTACCCTACACTACACATACACTACATCACTACCCTAAACCCTAAAACACTTCCCCTACACTACACATACACTACAACACTACCCTAAACCCTAAAACACGTCCCCTACACTACACACACACTAAAACACTACCCTAAGCCCTAAAACACTACCCCCTACACTACACATACACAACAACTCTACCCTAAACCCTAAAACACTACCCCCTACACTACACATACACTACAACACAACCCTAAACCCTAAAACACTACCCCCTACACTACACATACACTACAACACTACCCTAAACCCTAAAACACTACCCTACACTACACATACACTACACTACCCGAAACCCTAAACACTACCCTACACTACACATACACTACAACACTACCCTAAACCCTAAAACACTACCCCCTACACTACACAAACACTACAACACTACCCTAAACCCTAAAACACTACCCTCCACTACACATACACTACAACTCTACCCTAAACCCTACAACACTACCCCCTACACTACTCATACACTACAACACTACCCTAAACCCTAAAACACTTCCCTACACTACACATACACTACAACACTACCCTAAACCCTAAAACACTACCCCCTACACTACATATACACTACAACACTACCCTGAACCCTAAAACACTACCCTACCCTACACATACACTACAAAATGACCCTAAACCGTAAAACACTACCCCCTATACTACACATACAGTACAACACTACCCTAAACCCTAAAATACTACCCTACACTACACATACACTACAACACTACCCTAAAACACTACCCCCTACACTACACATACACTACAACACTACCCTACACTACACATACACTACAACACTACCCTAAACCCTAAAGCACTGCCCCCTACACTACACATACACTACAAAGCTACCCTAAACCCTAAAACACTACCCTACACTACACATACACTACAACACTGCCCTAAACCCTAGAACACTACCCCCTACACTACACATACAATACAACACTACCCTAGACCCTAAACACTAACCAACACTACACATACAATACAACACTACCCTAAACCCTAAAACACTACCCCCTACACTACACATATACTACAACACTGCCCTAAACTCCAACACACTACCCTACACTACAACACTACCCTAAACCCTAAAACACTACCCCCTACATTACACATACACTACAACACTACCCTAAGCACTAAAACACTACACCCTACACTACACATACACTACTAAACTACCATAACTACACTGCCCCACTTACCTCTCTCTGCCCGTAGTCCCTCTCTTCACCTTCAACCATGGATCCTCTCTTCTCCTGCGAAGTAAAGGCATATGCGAAGTAAAGGCATATGCGAAGTAAAGGCATATGCGAAGTAAAGGCATACTAAGTAAAAGATGCTAAGTAAAAGAAGTGCGAAGTAAAAGATGTGAAGTAATGGTTGTTTACCAAACCTGTTAGCACAGGCTACTTCAATTCCCAATAGCTGGAAATTCTCGCTTACTTTCTTAACAGAGGTCAGTCCACCCTCCCCAGCATCTATAATCTTGCTCTTTCTTAGTTGCTGATCTTCCACCTTCATTTGTGGAACACTGCAGGGATAGTTATCTGTCGGCCAGGGCTGTGAATAATTGTACATAAGGAGCCTTGGGATAGATCGGTGCTTAGGACCTGAGCGGATGTATCATCTTCAAGGATACACTCAAACTTGCTAATGAGTGTGTTTATTCTATCCATGACACAGTTATTTCCTGGTTGGGTCAGTTTTAGTGTTTGTTTATGTATCTTTCTAGCCTTTTTTCCCCCTATTGTCCCTGCCAGCAGTACCCCTGACCTCCCTCCTTCACTCCTCTCCATTGATTTCCTTTTCCCCATACTCCACCCATACTCCATCATGACCTCTGGTCAATGGTAGCACTCTCCTCAGCAGAGCCGCTCGTCAGCTGGTTGCGGCTGAGTCTTGAGCCTCTCACCCCCATGGTTTGAGGCTGCTCTGCTCCTTCCCAGTATTTTGACGCTCCCCCCACCAACACTTATTGTTTGAGTGACTATTGCCTGATTGTGCATTGCTGTATTTTTAACTGTATTGTGTATCTTTACTGTCCCTGTACTTTGCCTCTGTCCCTGTAATCTGCTTCTATTTCCTGCTGCTGCGGACCTGCCCCTGTTCAGCTCCGCTCCCGCCTCCCACTACTCTGCTCCCGCTCCCTCCCCTACTAAATGGCGACTGCTGCGGGGGAGCGTCCGTGATTCCTTGATCTCTTGTCAAAGGTAGCACTCTCCCCAGCAGTGCCGCTCCTCAGCGTGTTGTGCCCGAGTCTTGAGCCTCCCACGCCTGGGTTTGAGGCTGCTCTGCTCCTTCCTGGTATTTTTCCGCTCCCCCCACCAACACTTACTGGTTGTGTGACTGTTGCCTGATTGTGCATTGCTGTATTGTTAACTGTATTGTGTATCTTTACTGTCCCTGTACTTTGCCTCTGTCCCTGTAATCTGCTTCTATTTCCTGCCGCTGCGGCTCACCCCCATTCAGCCCCGCTCCCGCCTCCCACTCCTCTTCTTACGCCCCCTTCCCTACTAAATGGTGACCGATGCGGGGGAGCGTGCGTGATTCCTTGTCCTCTGGTCAAAGGTAGCACTCTCCCCGGCAGCGCCGCTCGTCAGCCGGTTGCGCCCGAGTCTTGAGCATCTCACCCCTGTGTTTAAGGCTACTCTGCTCCTTCCTGGTATTTTGAAACTCCCCCCCCCCCACTTATTGGTTGCGGGACTGTTGCCTGATTGTGTATTGCTGTGTTTTTAACTGTATTGTCTGTCTTTACTGTCCCTGTACTTTGCACCCGTCCGCGAACCGACTGCAACCAGCGCCAGGAACCATGTTTCTCCCGGTCCCCGCCTCTACGACTCAGTCACCCTCCCCGCTCTGAACCCCGGAAGCCACGCCGACTGAGCAAGATCCTCACCCAACACTACCCATGGGGAGTTCTCGTGCAGACACTGCAGAGGATCCTTCACCATCATCAAGGCACCCGCAACCGCCGAAGGGCCACCCACTGAACGACCCACTGAAATCCTGACTGTCATCCTTCTCAACGTATGCTCCCTACACTGCCATGCCGTAGAGATCTGGGACCTGATTGACAACTTCCCACCCGACGTTGCCTTCTTCATGGAAGCCTTGACCAATGTCACCTCTGGCCTCGACTGCTATCCTTGAGGGCTACAAGAACCAGAGAAAGGACCACTTACACCGCCCGGGAGGAGGCCTCGCCATCACACACAGGACCCGCCTCTGACTCTCCACATCCAGCTCGAGCAACCCCCACTCCAGCACAGAACAACACCATTTCCAGATCCAGACCAGCCCCAGGACCATGCTGCGGGGCACCCTCATCTACAGACCGCCTGGACCCCACACCCAGACCACAACCACCATCGAAGAGCTCGCTGCACCACAAGCCATCACCTCCACGGACTACATTCTGCTCTGGGACCTGAACTTCCACCTCGAGATCAGCCAGGACCCTGCCTCCATCATTCTCCTCGAGAACCTTGCCAACCTAGGACTGAAGCAGCTTGTTAGCACTCTCACCCACAGAGCGGGTCACACCCTCGACCCCATCTTCGTGGGAGGATCGAACATCTGTTTCAGCCACACCACCCAGCCCCCTTGGACGGACCACCACTGCGTCCATTTCACATTCAACACCGTGGCTGCACCCAAGACCGCCTGCGCCTGCCACGACAGAACTAGGGTAAGGTCACCGAAGAATACCTAAACTCTGCACTCCTCCAAGAGCCCCCAACGCCACGACCGACACCAACTCCGCAGCCAGGGAATTCCACTGCTTGGTCTCCTGCTGTGCCCACAAGCTGGCCCCTTTCCGCCTCACCGCCAGACAACGCCCGCTGAAGGCCGCCTGGTCCACCGCCGAACTCCATGAAGCCAGACGCTTGGAGAAAACTTGGCAGAACCAGAAGACCACGGAAGCACGGAATAACCACAAGGCCACCAACGTATAAGGGACACCAAAAGGACCTTCATCAGAGACAAAGTCAAGACCAACGCATCCAATATCAAGGAACTGTTCAAATTCATTCAGCAGTTCGCAAAACCCACCTGCGAAGCCATGGACATCACACCCTCCCAGGAACTCTGCGATAATCTCAGCTCCTACTTTCACCTGAAGATCAAGGCCCTCTACGACAACTTCAGCGTGCCAGCAGAAGACAGCACCACACCTCCCACCACAGCCGAGAAGCCTACCATCATCGCCTGGGCCCCCACCTCCGTCGAGATCATCACCTCAACCAAGAAGAAGACGCACTCAGGAGACCCAACCCACCCCTGCCCCCTCACATCTTCCACATGGCCACCACTTTCATTGCACCCGAACTAGGACGAACAATCAACTCCTACCTCAGATCCGGCATCTGCCCAGACGACTGGAAAGGTGCGGAGATGAAATTGATCCTCAAGAAGCCTACGGCTGACCCAACTGATCTGATGAACTACTGGCCCATCTCTCTCCTCCCCTTTGTAGCCAAAGTCACCAAAAGACTTGTGAACGCCCAGCTGACCGCCTTTATTGAAGAGAACTCCATCCTAGACACAGTCTGGCTTTGGCAGCAACCACTGCACAGAGACCACCCTCCTCACCACCACTGATGACATCCGCATGCTACTAGACCAGGGACACACTACAGCCCTCATACTCCTAGACCTCTCCGCAGCTTTCGACACTATCTCACTTCGCACGCTAGCCACCAGACTCCACAACTCAGGAATACAGGGATCCGCTATCGACTGGATCCAATCCTTCCTCTCAGGCAAAACCCAGAGGATCAGACTCCCCCTCTTCCTCTCCGACCCCACTGGGGAGTACCCTAAGGATCATCACACAGCCCGACAACTCTTCAACATCTACATGGCCCCCATTGCCGCCATCTTCAGACAGCACGGGCTCAGCATTGTATCCTACGCCGACGACACCCACCTCATCCTCCCCCTCACCAAGAACCCAGAAGACACCAGACTCTGCTTCCAGGAAGGAATATGAAGGATAGCGGCCTAAAACTCAACTCTGAGAAGACTGAGGTCCTCATCCTTTGACCCTGCACCTCAGCATGGGACAACACCTGGTGGCCCCCCACCCTTGGGAGCCCACCCACCCCGGCAGACCACGCCCGGAACCTCGGCATAATCCTCGACTATTCCCTCTCCATGAAACGCCAGCCACATCCACCAGTTTCAAATGCCTCTGCATCCTCTGAAAGACCTTCAAATGAATCCCCCAGACTGCAGAAAGACCGCCACCCACGCACTAATAACCAGCAGAATAGACTACGGCACCGCCCTCTACACCGGAATCAACAAATCTCTTCTACGCAAACTCCAAATCATCCAGAACGCCGCTGCCAGGTTCATCCTAGGGACTCCGAGCCGCAAGCATATGCCCCAACACCTACGAAGCCTCCACTGGCTCACCGTCGAGAAGAGGGTCACCTTCAAACTCCTCACCCACGCCTACAAATCTCTCAACAACATCGGCCCCAAATACCTCAACGACCGAGTATGTTTCCACGTACCCAAGAGAAACACCCACTCCGCCGACCTCACCCTGGTAGAGGCCCCCCGCATCTGCAGAAACAGAACCGGCGGGAGAGCTTTCTCCTACATCGCAGCCAAGACCTGGAACGAGTTACTGGCCAACATCAGGCGCTCCCAAATGCTTCACATGTTCAGGAAGGACTTCAAGACCTGGCTCTTCGACTGACCCAGACCTGCTCCCCTTCCCCTCCCAGCAACTTAAGACCCTCAGGGGTGAGAAGTGTGTGCTATAAATCTCTGATTGATTGATTGATTGATACTCAGAAAGTTTGGCAATTAAAAGAGATAGCCGGTCAACTTTGCACTTCGTTAAGGACTAACTAGTAGCAGTCACGTAGATCTTATAGTCTCTAGGTAGACAAAGACTGTAAAAGCGTGGTGTGAAAACAATCACGGATTTCTATAGTAGGCAACACAGATAGTCAAACCTGAGATGTGATGGCTGTAAGCAGTTCAGGCCATAAGCTGTCCACTGGATTCAAGGGGGTTGGCCCTGTCCTGTTTCATCCTGTCAATGATGGGTAAGGACGGGCCAGCCCTTGGCCTGGGCTTCTGCGGGCGCGTCCCGCACACGTCCCTCGCTGCGGTGTTCCAAGGCACTTTTTAGCGCAACAATGGGGACGGCAGACTCCTCCTTCCAGCAGGCAGCACCCTGGGACTTGGAGTTCCCTCTGGCGGTAGTGAGTTGACAGACCACAAATGGTTGAGGTGAACAAAGTGAAAGCAAATAAGGACAGTGGCACCTGATTTTCACTGGCATGTTCATAAGCACAGTGAAAAGGAGAAACTGGGTATGTGATCCTGATGAATGATATCGGACAATTTTTTTCTGAAAAAAGGTGCAGTTCACATCTTCCTCCTCTGATGTTTGCAGTTTCCCCCATGAGGTGGATGTTGTTGGTGTGGCAGCTGAGGGAGGTGCACACATATCAGGGGCCGCAGATTTTGATCCTGTGCCTACAGCAGCATTCATCTGTGCCTACACATGAGGCAGTACAGCAGAGAAGAGGATCTGCTGGTTTTGTAAAACACCAGCAAGGCCGTGGTGGTAGACAGCCATGGCAACAAAGTGGGAGTCCTGCTTCCCTTCATGGACTCCAAGATTGTCCTTAATACCCCCAGCTGGTTGGCCACCTCGTTGGTGCCACTTTGGCAGGGGATTTGTTCATGATTCTGTCTCATAACACCAGCGATGTCAGTCAGGGTCTTCTGGAGGCCACGGAGCAGAGCATTCTGAGGGCCTTGCTGCTGACCTGTGCGATGACTTGTCAATCCCAATTTGAGAAACTATATTGAGTCTCCAATGACAAGTTTTCAAAATGATTATTAACCATAATAGGTTCCCCTTGAGACAGTGTACAACGATATAATTTGCCCACTCCTCTCAACTTTGCTCTACATAAAGCAGTCACAAGTGGAGTTGGGACGGGAGAGGGCAAAGGACTTCACTTTTTTATTAGTTGTGAAATCTGATTGTACTCAAAGAAGAGAGGCTTACTCAGGCACCACACCTCACTTGACTTCTTGTCAGGGGTAACTAGACATATTATCCCCCCAAAAATATCGAATGGACATATTATCGAAGTCAAAATATAGAATGGACAAAATATCGAATGGACATAATATAGTGGTTAAAAATATCAAAATGCAGGTAAGTAATATCGACTGTCAAAATATCGAAGTACATGTATACATTATTTTTCTAATGTATGTTTAATTTTTTTAGTAATGGATTTTATGTTATTTAATTATTGCATAATTTATTTCTGTAGTGTGTTGTGGCTTTATAGGGGAATAGGGAGGGAAGAAATTTAATTATAGTAAATTAAATATTGATTTTTAAGAATGATTAAGTATTTTTAATTTAATTTTGTGTTTTAGTTCTGTAGCGGGTTGTGGATTTATAGGGGAATAGGGTGGGAAGTAATTTAATTGTAATTAAGTAAATATCTATTTGTATTGATAATTATTGTATTTTTATTTAATTTTTAATTGCTAATACATTTGTATTAATTGGTAATTAATTTTTAATAATTGATATTTATGTTAATTGTATTAATGTATTATGTGTAGCGTGTTGTGGATTTATAGGGGACTGGGGAGGGAAGTAATTTAATTCTAATTAATAAATTATTTTTAAAAAATTGTGTATTGATGATTAATTTACTGTTAATTAATTATTAATATATATTTTTTATTATTTATGAATTTTTGGTGTTGACAATTAATTCGTTGTTATTTAATTATGAATAGGTAATTAATTTTTAAGAACTAATATTTATTTGTATTTATAATTGATTAATTATTAAATATGATGTCATTGGTAATTATTTTCAATTCATTTTTGGGGGTATTGATATTTGGTTTATTTTTATTAAAATATTAAATCATTACTTTCCCTACTGTTGCACTCACTGGAGCGGGAACAGTAATGTTTACCTTCCCGCTATCCAACGCTTTCCCTACTGTTGTACTCTCTGGAGTTGGAATAGTAATTTTTACCCCTATGCTATCCAACGCTTTCCCTACTGTTGACCTCACTGGAGTGGGAATAGTAATTTTTATCCCTACGCTATCCATCACTTTCCCTACTGTTGCACTCACTGGAGTGGCAATAGTAATTTTTACCACTACGCTATCCAACGCTTTCCCTACTGTTACACTCACTGGAGTGGGAATAGTAAGTTTTACCTCTATGCTATCCAACGCTTTCCTACTGTTGCACTCACTGGAGTGGGAATACTAATTTTTTCCCTCCCGCTATCCAAAGCTTTCCCTACTGTTGCACTCTCTGGAGTGGGAATAGCAATTTTTACCCCTAGGCTATCCAATGCTTTCCCGACTGTTGCACTCTCTGGAGAGGGAATAGTAATTTTTACCCCTACGCTATCCAACTTTATCCCTACCAACTTAATCCCTACTGTTGCACTCACTGGAGTGGGAATAGTAATTTTTACCCTACCGCTATCCAATGCTTCCCCTACTGTTGCACTCTCTGGAATGGGAATAGTACTTTTTACCCCTACGCTATCCAACGCTTTCCCCACTGTTGCACTCACTGGAGTGGGAATAGTGAATTTTACACTCTCACTGTCCAACTATTTCCCTACTGTTGCACTCACTGGAGTTGTAATAGTAAATGTTACCCTCTCGCTATCCTACGCTAAAAATATTGATTATTTTGTATTAATATTCCGTTAATATATATATATATGTATTAAAAATAAAATGTTTTGTTTCTTTTTTTAACTTACAGTAATTTTTTATAATTTTTAGGTTATTTAAATATTTTTCTGTATGTTTTAGTTAATTATATTTATTATTTCATTAATATTCAATTACTTTTAAGACATTATAGAAAATGTGTTATTTTTACTAACTTTTTTTTACAACAATAGTTTGGATTCAATATTTTTATACTTACCGGTTTGTAGATAGGAATTCGATATTTTAGCATTCGATATTTTGTCCTCGATATTTTGTCAGTTCGATATTTTCCTCGTCGATATTCTGTCAGTGATCCCTTATCAGGTAATGCATCTGCCAGCCTTCAAAAAGTGCCCTAGCTCTTTAAATCCCCACTTAGTCCAGGACCTTAGATGGCTGCCCTGAATTTGAAAACCCAAGCTCTTACATTCGGCTAATTTAAAAAAATAAGATTCTGTTGTGCAGGCCTGCTTAGAGTAAAAAATCTGGAGTCTGTAGGCGTACTCCTGCAAGGTCTTGTTCCTTGTTTTATTGGGGAGTTTAGCTGTTATCAGAAATACTGAAACCTGTGAACCCGCTTCTTACGCCATCTTCTCTGAAAAGAAATCGTCGACAGAACCGTTGCAGTCAAGTAAACGGGCTGTTAAATCTAAAAAGGCTGCTTCATAGTATGTATGGTCTTGAGTGAGTGCAAGCCCCCCTCCCCAGGCTGATGTCGAGTTGGAGCACTGAAAGTTTTACTCTCAGGGCCTTCTTATTCCAAACAAACCTTCTAAATAACGTTTCTAACTCCTTTAAATAGGTCGTATTGATTTGTATAAAGAGATTTATAAACAAGAAGAGAAATAAGGGTAAAATTGACATTTTTATAAGAGCCACCCGGGCTATCAATGGGAGCGGTAATAGAGATCACTCTTCTAACAGTTTAGTACTTTTTTTTTCTCGTGGCTTCAAAGTTTAATTTATAAATCTCTGAGTATTGACTGGTAGCGTAAATCCCTAAATATCAGATTGGATTGAGAATAAGGGCTTGCTGTTTAAAATTGTTGGGGATGAAATCATTAGAAGTATTCATTGTTAAAACCTCAGTCTTATTCCGATTACTTTTATAGCCTCTAATTAATTCAAATTGTGTGAATTCGGCTAGTATTAGATCAATACTCTGTCTTGTGTTGTGTGTCAATTTAGATTCCGTATCCAGATTTCCCGATTCATGCCCTTATAGAGGTACAATTCACATTGACCTTATTTAGGCATAGGAATCCAGCCCTTATTAGGCATTGCTCATGCTAACCAAATACAGGCATGGCTACTTACATCCGTTCATCTACGTGACAACGAGTTCTTGGAAAACCAGACTATTAAGCCTTTAGGACTTCCCCTTGCTTGGATATTGATTTCTCCAAGAACTCATTTATTATGCATGAACATCTATTCCTTAGGAGTTCATTCATGACGTCCTTATGCCCAACTTTTAAGTCAATACTGGCATTCCTAAACTCCTTCAAGGAATAAATATGCCTTCACTTGCCATGGCAAACCACGGTTTGGTCCACGGTTCGACTGCTTACTTGCACGACGCGGCTCGCCTCGGCAAGTTCGGAAGGAAGACCAGTCCCCAACTGATGCACTGAACAGATGCTGCCATCCTCCTCGCCAAGAATACAGCTCCAGTTTTTCTGACTCCACTTGCGTGGTGTTAAAGATCTAGACCCGGGAAAGAGATTCCAACCTCTCTCATTCTAAGGTATGGAGCAGACTAGAACCTAGAGGGACTCTTGGCAACTATACCTAAACTAGACTATAGCTAAACAGCACCTACTTCTCCCTCGTAATACACTTAGGTTAGGTACACTGGGGTAGGATTATTTTAGAAACACCAGATGAGTATTTTAGCCTGTGTTTTTTATGTATGTATTGTTATGAATATATGTCATAGCTACAGACCATGCTATTGCAGTATTATTTAATCCTACTGCTAACACTGTACGTATTATACTTTGCATTCTGTCTTACGATTGCAGCATTTCAGATCTGCAGAAATAAAGCATGCACGATTGACTGAGTGAAACGGTTATCTATTGTTTCCATGACTCTGAAGAGATTGTTCCGATTCTAAGGGAAACAAAGTTGTCATGTTTATGCAGTTGTCAGTAACTAATCCCTTCCTGTTCATTCGAGTAGTTTCTAGTGACCTCTGAGTTAGCTGGCACACACAAGTAATTAAGTTTAATGTACTCGATAGAGACATACTGACCTCAGTCGTATGTTAAAACTATAGTGCATATTATTCAAATGGGCAGAGCCTATCAGGGATATAGGAACTACACTTCACCTGGGCTGAGATAGATAATATCGTCAGCAAACAGCTTCAATTTAGCTATACCTGGTCTTAGAGCTTTAATGTTCATGTTATTCAGATTCTAGCAGCTAAGGGTTCCATAAAAAAGGTAAAGAGCACAGGGGAAAGTGGGCACCCTTGCCTGGTTCCCCCATTGACATTAACCATCCCAGCTGGATTAGAATTAATGATCACCTGTGCCTGAGCCCCTTGGTAGATATTGATAGAGCGCGCGAGGTCACCCAGCCAATGATTTCGCCGTTTCCGGCTTCAGGGCCCATATACTTTCAATTCACACTATTCATTGACCAGGCGACTTCACGGGCTGCTACCAATTGTGTGTGTTCCCTACTGTTATTACTCAGTGTACCCGACTTACCATCCACCGACACGGGTACCTATGACTTCAATGGATCAGGGGCCTAGCTGTAAAAGGAAAGACAACAAATGCAATTTCAAATGACATTCAATACTGTTAAAATGACCACGGACAACTGGAAGTTTTAAAATGTTTATCTAAAGTTCGTTATCTTCTAACATGAGATACACAAGAATAAGGCAATCAATAACCAAGATAATGTAAATTATATAGCTATAGAGAAATAAAGACAGGGTAATCATTCAAATGCAATCTTGAGAGACAAAGAAAATATGCTATGCATTCAAGGCAAGAAATCTTTAGAGTATTTAAGTAAGGCAGTTCTAGACCATATCAGAAAATGGCAAAATGCAATGCAAAATATGATTTCTAAAAGGTAGGGTAACATGGGAACATATCATGAAATATGCAAATGACTTTACGTTTCAATAGTTTGCGGCAAAAAGCATGGAAAATCAACATATGCAAAGGTGTCACTTTATTGAAGCAAAGGTAGAAATATAGAGAGGTGCAAGTTTAAAGAACTTAGAGCAGTATTTACCTAGACTGGTGTGGAAACCAAACCCTGGCCACGGGTCAGTTAAGGACAGGAAACCCTCAAGGAAGGATACCCCTCAAAGGACAGCAGGTGCAGAATGGACACCCCGGACAGGACAGGATACCCTCAGATTAGGAATCAGGACAGGACCTTAGGACAGGACAGCAAACCCTCAGGACAGGACCGCTCAGGACAGGACCGCACCCGCAGTTTGGAAGCAACGCCTGCGCTCCACCCTCTCTGCAGCTATCGATCAAGACCCCGATTGGATCAGCGAACTCCCAGTAAAGTGCTTCGCCAGCACTTTAAGGTTCAGTAAAACCTTAGTCTATGGTCAATTTCGGACAGAGTGCTCCGCAGCGCTCTGTATCTTCAGTCACCTATTGAGTACGATGGGTCAGTGACAGGTCAGCTAAACCAGACAAGTCGGACAAATTCCCTAGGTGAACCCAGGGTAGTTATACTCTTTGGGTCAGTGTACCACCCCCCAAATGTTGCAAAGTGTCAGAATCCCTCAATTTGGATTGGTCCTAAGGTAGGATTTGGGTAACACACCAATCAGAATACACGATTTATATGCCTACTTTACATATTTGGGTACCGCCTAGCAAGATTGGGGTTCCCATGAGAAACCGTGCAGAAATACGAGTGACAAATTAACAATGTAACACATGAGGAGCAACATTCTCCGTTCTCGTAGCGCAGAGGTGGCTTTCCCAGGTGCATCTTGACTGTGGCTGCCAGCTGGCTGAGTTCCACTGTCCAAAGTTGCCACCTTTCAGTGCTCCCTGGTCATGCGCAGAAGAGACCGTCAATATGGCTCCCAATCAGTTCGGACCCCCATTCCCCGCGGTACATGAAAAGTAAGCGAGAACAAATTAATACACAAACATAACGTTATGAAATCACATCACAGGGTTGTACTTTCAACTTATTATCATAAAATATACTTATGCAGTCTAAATGTTAGCTACATGGATACAGTCACAAGAGCAGTGGCACGAGCAGTACCACATGATTGGCAAAGCTATGTATTACGCATGCGCACAAATTTCCCTCCACTTCTGCAGACGCGTCAGGACACGTGAGTGTGGCTGACACATGCGCAGTAACTAAAATACAAGCGGCAGCCATTTTACGGACACGGATTAAAGTCATTAGGAATACACATAGGCAAGCTTCTTAATCCTTATTCAAACTTAATATAAACGTTAGTAAGACGTACACTTATTACCTTGTTACACATAAACGAGGTTCTTGAATACAGCAAGGTCGCAAATATGCGAAGCTTTGCTTCATCAATCCCCTCTTTGATGATATTTACTATCATCACAAAAATAAATGGAACCAGATGCCAACTTTCTCTCACACTTTATACAGCTCTATCTCTTCCAGCAATCGCTCCAACTTCTCTCTCTCAGTTCTGGTCGGGTGAGAACTTTTCACCTTTTTATAAATCTGATTATTCATCTCTTCTAATTCAAGCTCATCCACACTCCGTTTCACTCCTCTTGCATTTACCTCGTGCTTTTGGGTGCGCTTACGGCATTTACAACAAACAAATATGAAAAATAGGATGAGACCTATAATTCCAATTGGCATCAGTACTTTAAACAATAAGCCTTTACCTACACTAGCAAGCCAATGACCTACATTTGAGAGACCATCTACCAGTCTCTTCCAGGCACTATCAACCTCGAGTGGTTTGAGTTCCTTTGTCAAATTAGTAATGTTTCTCACGTATCTTTTAAGCTGTACACTTTTATCCGGAATATAAGTGCAACAATGTTGCGCCTTCAACATCCGGCAGACTCCGCCCTCTTTCGCCAATAAGGTATCAAGAGCAAGTCGATTCTGCAAAACCATCGATCTGATCGCAACCATTTCGGTGTTGACCAGCAGAAATCCATGAGCTGTGTCAGTAGACAATACATCCACTATAGTTGACAATTTGCAAATTCTGTGAGTGTTCAGAACCACTCCCACTCCAGGTATCAGTGCACTGAAAATACTACCCATAATTTCACCTATACTTTCTCTTTTACTACGCATTAAGCCATTAGTATTTTCATTGTTTCCAGCAACTCCATTCACATGGTATATTTTCGGGAAGACAATGCCAAAATAGCAGCTTCCATACCAGTGATCCGGCAATTTGAAATAAGCCTTGTCCCCACAAATATAATAAATTCCAGGAAACACAGGCTCTGACCCATTTTTGAAACCCCAACCTCCAATTACCTTGTAATTATGTTCGCATTCACTGGAACCAATGAAAATGTTATTATAATAGCTAGTCTTCTCGCGGTGAAGACATAGCTTGCCTTTCTTTTCAAAATCCAGCAACAGAGCAGGACCCGCCCCACCAGTTGAGGTGCCTTCCATGTTCTCTGCCCATCTTGGCCTTTTCTGACTTTCGTCATTAGCCTTCTTTTGTATTTTAATTCTTCTTTTCTCTGCCATGTTCAGGAACATCTTTTCCTGCTCACGCAAAGAACAAGTCAAGTTATCTCTGTGTGCGTCCGCTATGTCAATGTTACCTATAGTCAGAAAGTAGTCTCCCATGTATCGTATTACGTCACTTTTGGTATGTACAGGATTCAAGTTCCCACGTATAGGAAGCTCAGAAAAGATCACGTCATTGTTAGAGTAATAGTACTGTAACGGTCCTCTTTTGTAGAATAAACTAGCTAAAATACTACAGGAGATTCCATATGTCAACGGCAAGTGATGGTATGTCACGCCTTCAGCTACAGAGGTAGGTAGCTTCATGCAGACATAGCAATCTTCAATTTCCATAGTCTCTACATAGTGTATTAACAAGTTTGCGAAAACATTTAAGTGTGTCTTATTCTTAACTCCGTGATAATGTAGTCCTCCCTCATCTGATGCTTCTAAGTCTTGATTCGTTTGTCTCAGTGCTCTCTCATGTCTTGCTACACTCGGTGTTGTCAGCTCCTCACTGTCAGTATTTACAATTTCAGTAGGGACAATGTTAGTATCTTTACTTACAGCAAAGGGTATGAAAATTGTTAGTCCTATCCAAAGTAATATCAGGACAACTACACTACAGACACATACCTTGCAGCATGTTTTGCAACAGCTGCGACTAGGTCTACCACTCACGTTTGAATCAGACATTTTTAGGCTTCAGAAGAAGTTTCTCGACCCCTCTTTGTGACTTTACACGAGTAGCTTACTTTGTGCAAATTCACGGTGGCTCGTCTTCTTCTTCGTCAGAGTACTCAGGGACGGGCTCTCCGTCACTTATGTCAGTTATATCAAGATCTTCAAGTTCTTCCAACACAAGTGTCCATTCAGGTGACTTGTACTTTTTGTTTTGTCTTTTTATTCGATCACTCCTTCTGTTGGAAGTCTCCTCTTGTTGTTTAGCTATGCGTGCACTTCTCCTTTCTTCTGCACGTTTTTCTTCTACCGTCTTTATCCTTAGTCTTAGCTTCTTCACGAATCTTGGTTCAAGATGCTTTCTTTTCTTAAGTCTTTTAGTTGGTACCTGGACTTCGTTTTCTTCTCTTGCCCTTTTGTTTTCATTTACTGTTGGTAATTCTGTTTCAGTTTCTTCTTCTTCTATCTGACTAATACCAGGGCTCGCATCTATTTCTTCTGCCTGGTTACTAATCTGATCTTGTTCAGGAAAATTAGGTGTTTGCTCTTCAAGTGTCTCTGATTCTGTTTTCTGAACACGTTCTTCTAATCCTATCTGATCCTGTTCAAGCACTTCGATCTCTGGACTTTCTTCTGCTCGAACTATTACACTATGTCTAGTCTGTCCCTTCCCGATATCAGGAGTCAGTGGAGGAGTATCAAACACTTGCTCTGTATCCTGCACTTGTTCAGTATTGGGCACTTGTTCAGTCTTATTCACTTGTTCTATATCAATCACGTGCTCTGTCCCTGTCTGACCTTCTCCTTCCTCAGTTTTGATGTGAATCTCAAGATTCTGAGGTTCTTCGCCTGTGCCTTGCTTTTCCTCACTAGTCCACTCTCTACCTTCCTGTAGTCGCTCCCTTGTTCGAATTGGGTCTTCAGTGAGATCAATCAATGGAATCCACTCCTCTGGCCATATACTTGGCAGCTCGGCTTCAGCTACTTCTGGCTCAGCTTCTTGGACCCCTTCAGCAGGCTGGACTCTTGGCAGTTCGTTATCAACTATTCTTGGGCCAACATCTGCTGATTCTGCAGCTCGACTGGTACTGGGCTGTACGTCGTCAGCTACTTCCGGTCTGGCTCCTGCAGAATCCTCTGCTGGACGCCCTTCTGTTTCAGGCTCCTCGTCTGGTAATACCTTCTGGGTGTGGCTGGCGTGTACCCAGCGTGGAACTCCTGCACACTTTACTGCTGTGGTAGTTACTAGGATCACCTGACGTTTTTCTCCCCACCTTGGCTCCAGGCAGCTTTTCCGGGTGTGTTTCTTTATCTTCACCCAGTCCCCTGGGACCAGTTTGTGGAGAGGAGTCGTTGGATTGAGGATGGCGTCTTCTCCGATCTGGCGAGAGATAGAACGCACTTGGTCACCCAATCTCTTGCAGTATTCAAGCACCAAATCATCAGTAATACTCAACAGTTTGCTTCCTGGTACCCATGCTTGTCTCATCACTCTTCCCATAATGATTTCATGGGGACTTAGGCCTGTTTTGCGATCAGGAATACTTCTGAGTCCCATCAGGACCAAGGGCAGGGCCTTCACCCAGTTCAATTTAGTTGCATCACACAGTTTTGCTAGTCTGTTTTTGATAGTTCCATTTATTTGTTCCACTACTCCAGAAGCCTCTGGACGGTAGGCACAGTGAAGCTTTTGTGAAATTCCAAAGGCCTTACAGAGTTCATCCATCACTTCATTATGAAAATGTGAGCCTTGATCTGATTCAATAGTGACTGGCACCCCGAATCTAGGTATCAGTTCTTTCAACAAACACTTAGCTACTGTTTTTGCGTCATTTTTGGGAGTAGGGAAAGCTTCCACCCACTTAGAAAATAAACAGACCATGACAAGGACATATCTCTTCCCTTCACAATGGGGCATGGTGATGAAATCAACCTGTATCCTTACAAAGGGACCCCCGGACCTCCCAATTTTCCCCAGTTCCACTACAGTCTTCTTCCCTGGGTTCATCTTCTTACATGTCAGGCACCTCTGGCAGAGGGACTCTGCTACTTTCCTGAACTTTTTACTGTACCAAGTCTGTTGGAACACTAGAATCATGGCGTCCCTACCAATGTGTGATCCTTCATGTATCAACCTCGCCATTGTGCTAAGTAGGTGTCTAGGCAACACAGGCATACCAGTTGGACCTATAATGACACCATCCACACATCTTGGTCTACATCCATCTTCCTTCCACTTCTCTCTTTCTTGCCTAGGTGCCGCCTGCTGCCACTCTTTCACCTCATCCCATGTAGGCACTTCTTCAAACATTTGAAGTTGGCAGCTGGTTCCTGGCCCCCCTCGTTTTGGATTTACGATATACCGATCTCTTGCGCACCATTGGGCCACTCGATCAGCATAATCGTTTCCCAGTGATACCTTGTCCATGCTCTTCTTATGAGCAGCACATTTTACCACTGCCAGTTCCTTTGGTAACTGGATTGCCTCTAAAAGGTCTTGAATAACTTTTCCATTTCGAATAGGGGTACCTGATGAAGTCAGGAACTCCCTCTGTAGCCACAACTGGCCAAAGTCATGCACGACCCCATAACAGTACTGACTGTCAGTATACACTGTTATGCGTAGGTTCTTCCCAACTTGGCAAGCTTTTATCATAGCAATCAATTCGGCTACTTGTGCAGACTTGATGTGATATAGATAACCTGCTTCCTCAATTTTCTCTAGGGACACTACTGCATAGGCAGCACTCAGGCCTCCTTGTTCATGCCTTAGACATGAACCATCTACAAATAGTTCTTTATCATGCACAGGCAATGGCGTTTCTTTTATGTCCGGGCGTGGCTTGGTATTGAATTCTGTTAGATCAATACAATCATGTTCATCATCCACCCCCCCTTCCATATCCTTTGGGTCAGGGAGTAAGGTGGCTGGGTTCAGAATACTGCACCTAACAATGTTTAAATTTGCAGCACCCACAAGAATCCTCTCATATTTAGTCAGCCGACTAGGGGTGAGATACTGAGTTTTTGTTCTGGTCAACAAAATTACCACTCCATGTGGAACATACACAGTTACCGGATGTCCCATGACAATTGACTCACTCTGTTCTAAACTGGCACAGGTAGCAGCTACTGCTTTCAGACAACCGGGTAATCCAGCAGCCACTGGGTCCAAGGTGGCAGAGAAATATGCCACAGGCCTTCTGGTTGTGCCATGTTCTTGAGTTAGGACAGACAACGCGCAATTATCGCGAGTGTCACAGAATAGGGCAAATTCTTTGGAATAGTCTGGCATTCCCAATGCAGGGGCTGTACACAGACAATTTCGCAGTTTGGTGAAGGCTGTTAAGCTTTCATCATCCCATTCTACAATCTCGGGTGTTCCTCTCTTGGTCATTTTTATCAAGCGCCTGGCTAGGACTGCAAATCCCAGAATCCACTGCCTGCAGTATCCTATCACACCCAGGAACATTCTGATCTCCTTTTGAGTACGGGGTAACTGCATCTTTTGAATTATCCTCACTCTTTCCGATGTCACTTTTCTGACACCTTTTTCTATCTGGTGCCCCAGATATTTCACTGATTTTGCACAAAACTGTAACTTGTCAGGGGACACTTTATGTCCCTTTTCACACAGGTGATTCAGTAGGGCAATGGTGTCAATCACACAATCCTTATGACTTTTAGACGCCACCAAGAGGTCGTCTATATATTGCACTAAGACAGAGTTCCCAGGTAGGACTAAAGTTTCCAAACATTTTTTCAAGATCTGATTAAAGATAGAGGGGCTCTCTGTATACCCTTGAGGGACCCGGTTCCAGCAATACACGTGACCCTCGAAGGCAAATGAGAAAAGAAATTTGCTATCTGGATGCAAAGGAATGGAAAAGAATGCATGACACAAGTCTATCACAGTGAACCACTCAGCATCCCAGGGAATCTGATGCAGAATAACTGCTGGGTTCGGGACAATAGGGCAACAGGGAACTACTATTTTGTTGACTTTTCGTAGATCCTGTACTACTCTGTACTTGCCACTAGGCTTCTTGATGCCCATAATCGGAGAGTTACATGGGCTACTCATTACCTCCTGTATGATGTTTCCTTCTAGCAATTTCTGTATTTCCACAGCAACACCAGCTTTCACTTCTGCATTCATCCTGTAGGGTTTAGTATTGGGGTATACTGTATTGTCCTTTATTGCTATCTGTATGGGGTCCACATTTTTCATTAACCCTACATCTTTCCCAGTAAAGTCCCATACCTCTGGCTTCACTGCTTCTTGGAGTTCTTTGGGTAAATCCTGCATGGTCATTCGTTTAATTTCCGAGTCAGGGCGGACTAACATTAATTTATAAATGCCGTCTTCATCTGGGGTCTGAATTTCAACACCCTTTGGTGTGCAAAAGATGGTACAGTTCATTTTGCACAGCAAGTCACGTCCCAGTAAGTTTACTGGACTGGTGTCGCAAACGACAAATCTATGCATTTCCTTAAAGTTTCCAATTGAGATCTCCATGGGCTTGGTAACAGGAGTACTAATCAATTGATTAGATACACCCACTACTTGGATGGCTTCTCCCGAGAGGGGTAGGTTTGGAACGTCCACTGTTCTCACAGTAGAACGGGTAGCGCCAGTGTCCAACAGAAAGGTGACATCATTTCCGTCAACCTTTCCTTCAATGTATGGTCCGGACTGGTCTACCGGTAAGGAGGCGCCAAGTACGCACTCCTCGTCCTCCCCTCTCAGGCCCCGTCAGTACTGGTCATCACAAAGGAAGGTATCATTTAAAAGATACTGCGAAGTTGCTGCATTTCTGTTTTCATTGCTTTCCCAGACTTCTATCTCATCACCCTCTGCCTGTTTTCCCCTGTATACTTGCTTTGGTGCTCGTGGCACCTGAACTGTTTTTACCTGTGGTTGAGTCTTTCTTGGTCTCTCTTTCTGCGTCTGTGAAGTTAAATCAGGTGGTTTGGGGTTATCTTCGGGCAAGTAAGGACACTCGTTACGCCAGTGTCCAATTTCGCCGCACTGATGGCAAGGAAATTTCTTCATAGCCTCCTCCCTGCTCATTTTGGGCCGGGGCTTGCCTCCTCCCCCACCCCCAGGACCTTCGTTTTTAGCATTTTTGACCATGTTACTCAACTGCTTTTCCTGCTGTTCTGCGAGCTTCACCTGAGCCCACATCACTTTTTCCTTGAGAGCCTTTTTCTTTTCTGCCATTTCGTCCTCACAGTACTTTGCGTACCGCAGGACCTCGTCTACCTTTTTGGAGTGCCAACAGATTTTGTTATCCTTTATCCACTGACAAATTTCAGGTCTTAAACCGTTTACAAACCTGTAAATAAAGTGCGTCATATCCTTCATCTCGATGTTATCTATACCACTGTATGTTTTAAACACCTGTAACAGCCTTTCATAATAGGAGTGCACTGTCTCCTCTCTTTCCTGCGTTGTTCTATCTATCCTGGTCCAATCAGTTTCCTTTGCTGGCACTTTTAGTTTCAGATGCTGAATTACTTGCTCATATTTTCTCATTACTTCTTTCGATGGTTCCCCGGTTTTCTCATCTCTCGGGTATTCCTCACTAGGCCAGGCTATGGCTATTTTACACTCGGTCCATAGATCGACCGGGACCACAATGTCGAAAAACCCATCCAGGTCTTTCCACAGGCATTTCTGCACCTTTACAAACCTTTCCACTTGCCGGTACCATTCAACTGGCTTCTCACGCAGTTTCGGGAAATCGTTAGTAAAGGACACAATATCCTGTCTGGACCATGGAACGTGCACATACCTCCCACCTGGTACTTCACGCATGGGGCATAACGTTTCGGGCTTGTCCACCTCTCTCAAAGGGAACTCAGGGGTTGCTTGTCTGGATCGGGCCTCATCTTTCTTATGTGCCCACCTCGTTTTCCACTTTTCCACGTCTCCCCATTTTTGCAAAACTGCAAGCAACTCTTTAATCTGCAACTTCCTCCCTGACACATTCAAGTTCTCTAAATCCTTATCTGAGAACTCAGCTCGGTATGGTTTCTGCAAGGGCTTCGATCTGGATATATCTATCCCCATACTAGCTGCGGTGTCGGTCAGTTTTTCGTGGAGCACCCTAGTACTCCTGGTAAGGCTTCTACACATAAACAGCAATTCTTCTTCAGAATAGGTATTCAACCTTTCCAATCCCACATTTCCTGCCATTAATTCCTCTATTTCTACTCTCAGTTTGTAGAGGTCTAAAGGTTTCGTTTGCGGAGCCTGTTTTTCTAATTCACGACTCCAATTTTCAATTTCTTCCGGCGTTACCAAAGAGACACTCCTGGTACCCGTTGCTGATTCTAATTTAATTTCCTTCGTATCGAAAGGATTATGCCTCTTCTGCACTCCCTTCCCTGCTTGTTTGTTTGGCAGGTCCAGGAACACGACTTCGGACTCGCACTCACTGGACTGGTCGTCTATCAGTAGGGGCTCTTGCCTCGGCGGGGCCATTATCGGGTTCATAACTGGAGAGTTCGGACCTCCTTGACTATTCCCGTACAATGGAACCACGGGTCCGATTGTGACCGGAATAGTCAAAGCTTCAGGACTGGTATTTAACTGGGAGATTTTCTGAATTATTTCTGACCTTTGTCTAGCTATGGCCTCTTGCTCCCTTTCCTCTAATACTCTTCCTAAGGTTCGGTCAGGTATCATCTGTGGGGTCAATTGGGGCGTAAAACTCGGGGCAGTAGGATGCGTTTCACTTGGTCCCCCACCATAATTTGGTTTCGGGAACAAGGTTCCTGTCCCAAATGACCTGCGCTCCTCCCCATATGGAGGCTGCAAAAAGGGCACTCCTGAACTTAATGGCTTCTCTTCGTTTTCATAAAGAGGTCTGGGGTAAAAGAGCCTTTCACGGGAATATTTTTCTTCCGTGCTCACGGGCATTCTAGGATATATAGTCCTCACCTCCGGGGGTTCGGGCTTCTCAAAATAGGGCAATACCTGGCCACCTCCCCCCCTACATAGGGATCTGTCCTCCTTCTTAATAGATGGACGTTGGAGATTGTCTCCTGTACTGGAAGGTCGGGCTCCCTCATTATAAGGGGGCGGGCTTCTCGTAAAGATGTCATCTAACAATTCATCGTCTGACTCCCCAAGGGCTCCCCAATGCTTACTCTTTTCTGTCCTTTTCTCTCCCCCAGAAGGGTTACCTGCTGGCATCATGGGAAACAGACCCTCAACAATCATGCTCTGCCTCCACTGTTTCATCCTCTTATCCCTGGTCTCTTGTTTCAGCCTGGGGTACCACTTGGTCAGACCTTTGTCCATTCTGGGTTTCTCTCTTTCAAAAGCCTCAATCTCCCATTCCTCTAATGCCTCATACTGCGTTAGTCTCGGTCTGGGATGTAATTCATTCATGCGAGTTCTCAAGTTAAATAAAATCCTACCATTGAAAGTACCATCTAACGGAAAAGCCAATACTCCGTCATCTTTTGTGTACTTTACCCAATTCTCCAACCACACACAGGTGTTGTACCCTCGGTCAAACATCATGAATGAGGCGGGAGTATTCGGTGGCGGGATAGTAACGCCCTCTCTAGACTTAATCGGTTTGTCCGTTTTGAAATAATTCTTTACCCTACTTACAAGGGACATCTTTCTCTTAGCTCCGTACATGATATCGTATCTATTAGCTTTCCACTGATCCCTTTCAAACCCTTGGTTTCTCGGATCGGGTCTAGTCTCTGGACAATACGAGTGCCACATACGATTTCTACGCTTAATTCTGTTTACAAAGTCACCTCCAATCAGAACGCGTCTTGCACTTCCGTGCGACCAATGAGGTGCGCGCGTTCAAATAATTTCGGCCAATGGGTGCGCGGCCCCTTCGTGAGACAGTTCTCACTCCTCGGCGCTTCACCCCTCCTTTACACTTCCAGCCCCGCTACCCGCCCGCTGTTCCTACCAATCCCAGCGCGGCACGGAGTGACGTCAGAGACGCTTCGCGGCTGACTCCCTCCCTTCACAAGGTAACGGAAACTTTCTTTCTTTCTAAAGTGCTCAGTGCTTGGTTATTTTACAACAAATACACATTCGCCACAGTGCTCAAGTGTCTAGACAGAAAGATTTCTTTTACTGCAAGTAAACTACTTCCATTTACTTTTCACGCGCTGCGGGCAGATCTCTTCCGCCTACCCTTCACTCTAGCATCGGTGAACCTGTTATTCCCCTAAACTCATCCACTTCTTTCCGGGATATATCCGAGTTTAAGGTTTCCCAGCGGACCCCTCTGCTTTCACCCTAGCTCCGAGGAACCTGCTACTCTTCCGATGTGACCCTTTCTAGGTTATGCCACTATGGGAATTTTGCCAATGAACCTCGTTACTGACATTTATTCACACATGTATTCAGAAAACCCTAGTTAGTGCTTCCCGGTTATCCTAACCTGCACCTAACTTTCCTTAAGCCTGTGACCTCAGGACAATGGATTCTATTCACCACTTGCCCTTTCAATTCCCCGGGGAGTTCGGACAACAAGAAACAATACGGTTTACAAACGCATGGATTAATACATATAACAATATAAGAACAAGAATAATAGCAATACAATAATTCATGAATTCCAAAGCAGCGTATTCACAAGAGAATGATCAGCTCTCTTAGAACAGCCGCTCTTCTAGCAGCATTAATATACTAGCAGCTTCCGACTTAACTAGTCTAACTAGTCCTACCTAACCTTTAGCTAGTCCCTAACCATCCTCTGATCTACCAGAAAACTGATAGAGCGCGCGAGGTCACCCAGCCAATGATTTCGCCGTTTCCGGCTTCAGGGCCCATATACTTTCAATTCACACTATTCATTGACCAGGCGACTTCACGGGCTGCTACCAATTGTGTGTGTTCCCTACTGTTATTACTCAGTGTACCCGACTTACCATCCACCGACACGGGTACCTATGACTTCAATGGATCAGGGGCCTAGCTGTAAAAGGAAAGACAACAAATGCAATTTCAAATGACATTCAATACTGTTAAAATGACCACGGACAACTGGAAGTTTTAAAATGTTTATCTAAAGTTCGTTATCTTCTAACATGAGATACACAAGAATAAGGCAATCAATAACCAAGATAATGTAAATTATATAGCTATAGAGAAATAAAGACAGGGTAATCATTCAAATGCAATCTTGAGAGACAAAGAAAATATGCTATGCATTCAAGGCAAGAAATCTTTAGAGTATTTAAGTAAGGCAGTTCTAGACCATATCAGAAAATGGCAAAATGCAATGCAAAATATGATTTCTAAAAGGTAGGGTAACATGGGAACATATCATGAAATATGCAAATGACTTTACGTTTCAATAGTTTGCGGCAAAAAGCATGGAAAATCAACATATGCAAAGGTGTCACTTTATTGAAGCAAAGGTAGAAATATAGAGAGGTGCAAGTTTAAAGAACTTAGAGCAGTATTTACCTAGACTGGTGTGGAAACCAAACCCTGGCCACGGGTCAGTTAAGGACAGTAAGCATGGGCGGATTTTGCGGATTGGCAATCCGCGAACTTGCGTATTTACGGATTCGCAATCCGCGAAGATCCGCGAACTCTAGCGGATTTGCGGATTTTTCCGTTTTTTGTGTTGGCGCGTGTTCGCGCCGATTTTGGGACAAGTTCGCAATTGCGAACTTACTTTTCGGCTTGCAACGGCCGCGACTATGTTGTTTCTACGTCTGGTTTATCAGCACAGGTTCACAGCACCCTCTGTTTCACCACTGCCACCCTCTGGGACACCCATGCCACCCTCTAGTACATCCTCACTGGCACCTATTAGGTTTATTTATCACTGTAGATTATGGTGGTTGAAAAAAGCAAGCACACCTGCCCTTCTTCAACTGCCATCAATTAATTTGTGTTTCATTAATGTGTCAGTAATTTTGAAAGTTCCAGTCTGGCTGGCACCTGCTTCCTTCCTTATCTGTAATTTGCTTTTTGTTGCAGTGAAATTTTTTTTTCACAGGACCTTTATGGTGCTATTCTATGAGCCTGCTGTTTGGGTCATAGCAGGGTCATAGAATAGTTGCAAACTCTGGAGGGGCCCATCAGGAAGCACTACCTTGAATGTTACTAATGTTAAGTTTGAACTTTTGCACCTGCTCATTGCTTTCAGTTTAGCTAAAATCGTTTTTTCTGCAATTTCGCGCGTTTTTTGGGGCGCGAATCCGTGCGAGATCGATTTCGGAAGCCGCGAATACGTGCGAATACAAAATTGTTTTTGTTGCGACGTGTATGTTCGCGTGATCTTGCGTGTGTTCGCGAGGCGCTTCTAGCTATACGTTTGCCAAGTTACCCTATCGGTCGTACACGGGCGCGGCCATCTTGTTGGCGTGACGTAATTCCGTTTCCGCCCGCTATGTGTAATCTCGCAAAGTGTGCTGCTCGCTAGTACAATTTCGCGCGTACTCGCAAGGAAAATCTCGCGCGAACTTACCCACGCGGTCGTGAATGGGCGCGGCCATCTTGTTTCTCATTCATTGCTATGGTTCTGGGCATGCTTTCTCTATCCTCTCTCAATCTCTGCCATCCTTTGCTTGTTTGAAGTTTTTTTGATCTAATTTTACTTATTATCTAACCCTCTATTTTTCTAGCTCTATATTTTTGTGTTTTCTGCAGCTTTTAGTTACTTTTAAACTACTTTTTTAAACTCTTTTCTTTTCTTCTTCACTATTCTATTTCTTCTTTATCATTTAAGTTTATTTCTGCCCAGACCATGGTAAAGGGAGCCGGGAAGCACCCTGAGAAGGGGAAGGGTCCCGCACCCCGTGCCCGGCTCCCGTGCGGGCGTTTAAGGGGGGAGCAAGTGGTCCCGAGGGAGATCTTCAGCGCGGAGGAAGTGGCGGCACTGATCTTCCACGTCCAGCGCCGCCTCCCCAAGACGATCCTGGGAGGCGGCAAGATCGCGACCGGCTATGGCATCCGGGAGCGTCGCAAGCGGTGGGAGAAGGTGTGCCGGGCCATGTACAAGATCTCTGGGGTCCGGCGCACATATAACCAGGCCACCCACCGCTGGACCGATGTCATGGACCGGGAGCGGGACTTGCTGGACGCGCTCGGCGTAGAGGTCCCCGGGCTTGGTGAGTAGTAGTAGTAGTACATTTACTACTCTGTTTTATCCTGCTCTGTTATTTGCAAATCTTTGTTCTTTACCAAGAGCAATAATGCTGCCGATTACATTGAGGTAAATTATATTTCAAAATCTTCTATGCATTTCAGGTGCACTGCTCTCCTTCTCAGTAGCCTTGCTTGCTACTATGCTTCTTTGTTTTGTATGTTGTGTTCAGAAGCATTTCATTGGCCTGAGAAATTATGTATGAGTGTACTGTAAAGAAAAGAACTGCGTAATGCTAGACAGTAAGGGTCATATTTTCAATTACCGGCGCATCCCTGCAAAGTAGCAGGGATGCGGCAGTAATTGTGTGCCATGCCACCACCACCCATTGGCCCAAAACGTCACAGAAGCCTTACGCATCTGTGCCGTAAAGGCAGCGCATTGCTGGAGTTGCGTGCCAACGATGGCGCAGCTCCAGCAATGCTCTGGGGTACCCTATCTTCCCAATGCTGCATCAAGCCGTACGTCGGCTTCAAGCACGCAGGGTTTGAGTCATGCATCATTGTCCTAAAAGTGACTGATTGACATCTTGTAGATTTCCCTCAGCCACTTTTAGGATTCGTTCCTGCGCAGGTACGCCCTCCCTTGCGCCGGAACGCCCCCTGATGGCGCAGGGCTTTACAACGTGATGCATCGCCCATATGCCCATATGTGTTTTTTTTTTTAATATATACGCCGCACCAACACCATGGCGAGACTTTTGTTCTGCCGCTGCGTCAGAAAAGGCACGCAACAATGGAGGAAAATCAGCCGCAACTTCCGCAAGGGACTTATAAATCAGCCCCAACAGACTGAAGTCCAGTCCTTCCTTTAGACAGTCACATGGCTATCAGAAGAAATAGTGGCGGTGGTGGCGGGTGGATTGATAGTTTGAGTATTCACTGATCTGCAAGCAGGATGGACTTTGTGTGTCACGTGTTGCGCACTGCTGCCTGCAGTGCCAGGCCTAGGCAAACCTCTTTAGTAGTCTGTTTATTGAGTTACATAGGAACTTTCTAAGTCAACGTTCCGCAAATCAGGCAATACGAATAACGTAGTATACCACATGAGATAGATCCCGTGGAATAGTTGTCTATCTATTTGCTATTTTTCCAAAATATGTTGTTATTGTTCTTTTGAAATGTTTGATTTGGTTGAAAAATCTCATCCATGTTTTCTGGTTTTTCTTTCTTTCATGTTGTACATCAGCTCCCCCCAAGGGCAAGAGGACACAGGAGGAGGGTGCTGAGGATGCAGGCCAGGATCGGGCAGGCGAGGGCTCCTTTGCTGGCCCCAGTAAGTTTACATTTTAATAAACAGTACCTATTTTTTCCTAGCGTTCCTCATTCGATTTTTTCTAAATCGTCTTTGATCTTCTTGTAGACTGGATATAAATTCTTATCCTGCCTCGAATATGACTCCCTGTGGTATTACTAGACTATTCTTATTAGTCTGTCTGTGTAGCTAACTAAGATTGGACATTTGGCAATTCCATTGGACTCCCATTATATTCAGCAATACCTCTATGCACTGTCTCCTTACTGACTAGATAGTGTGGCAGAGTCATTCAGCTCCCGAAGTCACCGATTATAGATCCCCAATGATCTCTAGATTATCGTACGCAGGACAAGAGAGTAGTACGGAGTCACAGCACAGTCAAGAAGTGTCAGAGGCACTCATGCTTGCAAAAATTCCAAAACCTTTAGCTCATCCACTCTAGTCTAGAGGAACAAAAACCACAGAGTCTATTTAAGTGTAAAAGCTTTATTAAAAGTAAACACATTTATTAAAATCTACTTTGTCATAAAACTATTTAACTGTAAACGGAAAAGTGGTTAGTGCTGACGATTAATTGGACACATTTCTTGTGGTCGAGCCGAACTCTCACCTAGTTTGAACTTGATCCTGGTCGTGTTCTTAGGACTCAGGAGTCAAGCTTCTGTCTGTTAGGAGAAAAAGTGGTGCGTGTTAAAAATCAAAAGCAAGCATTCATCAGTTGTGCATAAAAGTGCAGCAAGACAACAGCCTTCCCTGGAAAATGGGACATTTTTACTATGGAGTAGACAGTCACAAATTATTACATTGTATTCTGTTTTTTTAACATTTCTCCTAGACCAAATATTATATAGTAGTGAGTGGTGTATTAACATTCTTAAATGTACTTTGTAGGTGTAACATCTGGTGACGGGGCCAGCGCGGAGGTGGCTGTGTTGGACTTGGACTCGGAGGCCTCTGGGGAGGAGGCGGCGGTAGAAGAGCTGGTGGCCGTTCCTGTGGGGGATCAAACGGTGGTGGCGGAAACAGGTAAGCTATATATTCCTTACTTATTGAGATTGAAGACTGCATAGTGTGCTTTCTGCACGGGTGTATTACAATTACAAATCAACCAGGTAGTAGCCTCCTCGAAATGTACTTCGACTTAGCTGTGAAGTTTTTGGTGAGAAGAATCCCAATAAGTTCTTAGACGAACGTGATGGATGGGATGAACGAAAAGCGAAAGAAGGGTGTAAGTAAGTGGGACGCGAACTTGTATGATGGCTGGCAAAGAAGAACGATATGTGTTTGCTTGGCCCCCGAGGTGGCTGGGAAGGAAAGAATATGGTATGGTGCATGGCTGGGTCAATGATGAAGCAAGGATGGGTGGAAGGACAGCAGCCTGGGTGGGTGAAACAGAAACTGTATGTGTGCGTATACTTTGACTGAATGGATGCCTGGAGCATGGTATTCTCTGACTCTTACATAGCACATGTGTATCTAGAGAGAGTAGATGGTCGCCAGGTGAAGTAAGTGTTACCTTGAAGAGCATGTACCACCGCACCCGCACGTCCGTCCCAGTGCAGGGAAGGCAAGGAAAAGAAATTGTAAATGTGTCCAATACTACCATGAATAGTAGCAGTACTTTGTATTGCGTTTGCATTCACAGCATATATCTGGTTATTACGGTGGACACTCCGTACCTCTCTTAATAACTTTAGTTTACTTGTAGTACGTCATTCATGTGTGGGTGTATCACTGTTCACTCAATATTAAGCAAAGCACCTAAAGTCATCTCATCTGTCATTAAATACGTCCCATGTGAAGTGATAGATAATCAAATTAGTTAGCTTCTTCAGTTTCCTTTTCTAGTACTCATTTGCACTGTAGGGTGAAAGGTAAATTAATTAAGCAGTAGCCCTTGTAACAGAGTATTCTCAGTGCCACCCGTAATAGAAAAGTAATAGCTTCACCACCTGCATGTACTGGACCGGTACAGTAACGCAAGTCTGTCTCAATCATCATGGTGTGCAACTTTTTTTCTCGGGTGCAACTTCACTGTGCTGTGTCCATGTCATTCTGCCGGCTTGCATAAGATAACGTACCCATTTCCCTAAACAAGAGAGAAGAAGAAGAATAAGACTGGTGTACTGTCATAGTCGACTGTAATGGAAGTCCATAGTGGTCGTAGAATTAGTTCATTAAACTACCACTACTGTTAGAGCAAGGATGCAGAAGTGGGAGGTTACATAGATACTGTCCTCAATAGTTATGTACTGTGCTTTCAATTTGCTACTTGTACTCTGTGACCCAACTTTCGGCTCAATCACTTTGTGTTATTAATAAGGAGCATTGGTTACAGACTATGTCTTTCTTTCTTCATATAGTTGCTCCTTCCAAATCAACAACAAGGAGGGAGCAGGCTAGATTGGCCCGGCAACGGAGGCTGGAGGCCACAGTCGCCGAGTATCGGCGGCTGGTGGCCCTGGAGGAGGAGGAGGACACGCAGTCGAGCGGGGCAACATCCTCGACTGTGACCACTGCATCCTCCTCCGTGACTAAGCCAGCGGGACCGAGCCGGGCTAAGAAAGCCGACCGCCACCGCCAAGCAACCGAAATACCAGCTGCCCCCCACAGGAGCTGCAAGGAACGCCAACGCCGCCTACGAGTCCGCATGTCCAACCTGGAGCAGGAGGTCCTGAGGTATAAGAACTTGGTTAAGGGCCTCCGCTCCGAGCTTGCCACCCTCCGCAAGGAGTATGATGCCCATGCCGCATCATGCACCAGCACCAGCACCCTCCAGTAGTGGAGTGTCCCTTGCCCTTTTTTTATAGACTTTTGGGGGGTGGGATTTGGGAGTTGGGATCGTTTTGGGACGTTTCAGAGACAATCGTTGGGGTTAGGGTGGGTGAGGGAGATTATTTTGTTAGGGCTAAATAAATATATTTTTCAACTTTATCTGACCATACCTGTTTTTTACTGCTTTTCAGTCTGGTGGGTGGGGGGCGGGGGTGTAACAGTAACTTTGTTTTCCTGAACAGTCGTAGGACTTTAGTAGTACAACCGTCAATCTCTTGTCTACTCCGAAATAATACTCCATTATACTACCTCCCACCAAACGCTTATCTTACCTGTAATTTGTGTTAGAAATTAGGGCTAGGCCCAGGGCTGGCTCCAGGTGAAATGGGGATTAACGTTGTCAATCCTGGGCGGGTGACATTTCCTCATTGCGGTGGTACTAGTGGTGTGACACAGTGGCAGTTGCATGCCTATGGAAAAAAAGAAAACGAAACCTTGTTTGTCCTCCTTACTGTAGCATTACAACGGTTACGGTACGATCGAGAAAATAGCAGGTGACAGTACACTAGAACAGTGCCATAATGTAGCCTAACAAATGGTAAAGTATTTGCTTGCAAGTATAACTAGTACTTGCGTTGAATTTATTTGACATTGGCTACTACTACTAGAAGATATAGTACTGAAGCTGAGTAAGTCTAGAAGATATCCTCGTATTCCTTCACCAGCCTGTTGCTGCTATCACCTTATCCTCCCCAGCAAGTGTGTGGAATTATTGATGTCATTTTAGTCAGACATCAAGCAAAACAACACAGCCCGGGGGAAGAGGGTTAGGGTTTGTAAAATGGATGGGAATGGGGGTTTCTTTTTGGGTAGGTTTTGTTGAGAGAAGAAAAAAAAAGCAGAGCATGGACAAACAATAATTGAAGATACAGAGTTTACAGACAATCTTTGGTTACAAACTAAAGGTAAGCACATGCAGTCACACTCATAGAATAAAAGACAACAATGGATACTGTATCTGTATTTCGTATGTTGTTGGAGTTGTCCTGTTGAAATTGGTAAGTAAGTTGCATGCAGCAAACAATTCCTCTTATTGGCGGCACTCCTCCATTCCAGCTGACGCTTCGTCCATCAATGTGGTGGTGACCACTGACAGAAGAGACACCCTGTCCACTGCCTGCCTGGCGGATGTTGACTGAAACCCGGCCTGTAATTATTGAACGGAAAACAGGAAGTGCTATTACAATACCACTGATAAATAAATAAAAGGTATGTACGCTGTGTGGTTCAAAAAGTGACACTTTGATTTCCCTAATAGACAGTACAATATTTTTGAAATTGCGTGCTCTGTCTGAGTCACCTTTTTAAGGATCAATAAGTATGGCCAAAATATTATAGCGGATCTTTCCCCTCAAGGTGGGTGTACTACTGTGTTTTAGAACAAAATTTGACCTTCCCAGCAATGCTCCCACCAAGACCCTTACTAAAGCCAGTCGCAAAAATGTAGAAGAACCCAATCATATCTCCAAAAACGATGCCTAGCAGAAAAATGGTTACAAAACGTACTTTGAAAGTAACAGGAGGCCCAAATACAGACCGTGGATTGTATTCAAACCACTTGCCTGCAAGCAAAAGTATCCATAGCCAGCATCGCTCCAACAGTGCTCTACAACAACAGAACCGCGTTGCAATAGAACCCCCCTAAACACATGCAATCCTGCTGCTAGGGCTAACCCTAACGAACCCTAACTTACAAAAAGTGCCAAAACTGGTGTTTCCTTATGGATTTTGTCCAACAAACTTCTAGCCGGTATTAGACCTTCCCAGGAATGCCCCAGGCAAGACCCGCCAACCCACCCGCAAAAAAACACCCGACACAACACCACCAAACAGCGAAAAAGCTAAATCTCATACTTACAATGTCTCTCGGCCTTCGGTCCAAACGCGGCGCTGTGCAGCTAGGTCGTCATCATCATCAATCATCATAACTCCTGTTTTCCACCACGGATTTCCTGAAAAGCAAATGCAATCAAGATTAGACTGTCGCAGCAGTGCTTCGACAGAGACCCCGGCCGCAACCCACCCACGAACAGCAGGAAGCCCCCCAAAACGCTACATTGAGCAAGATGTCTGAAGAAATGGCAAAAAAAAGGCTGTTCCTTATGGATTTTGTCCAAAACACTTGTATCCGGTATTAGACCTTCCCAGGAATGCCCCAGGCAAGACCCGCCAACCCACCCGCAAAAAAACACCCGACACAACACCCCCAAACAGCGAAAAAGCTAAATCTCATACTTACAATGTCTCTCGGCCTTCGGTCCAAACGCGGCGCTGTGCAGCTAGGTCGTCATCATCATCAATCATCATAACTCCTGTTTTCCACCACGGATTTCCTGAAAAGCAAATGCAATCAAGATTAGACTGTCGCAGCAGTGCTTCGACAGAGACCCCGGCCGCAACCCACCCACGAACAGCAGGAAGCCCCCCAAAACGCTACATTGAGCAAGATGTCTGAAGAAATGGCAAAAAAAAGGCTGTTCCTTATGGATTTTGTCCAAAACACTTGTATCCGGTATTAGACCTTCCCAGGAATGCCCCAGGCAAGACCCGCCAACCCACCCGCAAAAAAACACCCGACACAACACCCCCAAACAGCGAAAAAGCTAAATCTCATACTTACAATGTCTCTCGGCCTTCGGTCCAAACGCGGCGCTGTGCAGCTAGGTCGTCATCATCATCAATCATCATAACACCTGTTTTCCACCACGGATTTCCTGAAAAGCAAATGCAATCAAGATTAGACTGTCGCAGCAGTGCTTCGACAGAGACCCCGGCCGCAACCCACCCACGAACAGCAGGAAGCCCCCCAAAACGCTACATTGAGCAAGATGTCTGAAGAAATGGCAAAAAAAAGGCTGTTCCTTATGGATTTTGTCCAAAACACTTCTATCCGGTATTAGACCTTCCCAGGAATGCCCCAGGCAAGACCCGCCGGCGCCAACCCACCCGCAAAAAAACACCCGACAACACCCCCAAACAGCGAAAAAGCGAAATCTCATACTTACAATATCTCTCGGCCTTCGTTCCAAATGCGGCGCTGTTCAGCTAGGTCATCATCATCAATCATCATAACTCCTGTTTTCCACCACGGATTTCCTGAAAAGCAAATGCAATCAAGATTAGACTGTCGCAGCAGTGCTTCGACAGACACCAAAAATTACACACAAACCCCCGGAACCCCGCCAAAGAGCACCTCAAAGGCAAGCAAGTCAGCAAAAACGGCAAGAAATTTCCACCTCATATTTGGTCCAAAACACTTTTGTCCATTATTAGAGCTTCACAGCAATGGGCCCAAAACCGTCAACTCACCCGCAAAGAAGTACAACACCCCCACAAGTGCTGAGTCTTTCTTCATTGTGCGTAATCCAGCACTCTGCTTGGAGGGAAATCGCAGTCTGGAGGAGGAGGATAGAGGAGCATGTTCTTCAGAACTTGTGAACCTGAGGAATGTAGACTGCGGCACCTTCAAATCAATAAGCAAACAAGTGAAGACAGTTCTGATGATGGTCTTGTTTTTGGGATTAGGTGATTAAAGTTTGAATTAAATTAACTGTGCAAAACAAAGAAAGAGAGACACAAAGCACACAGGAATAAAAGTGAATAAGGACGAAAAAGAAAGTTCTTGATTGATTGTCTCATTTTCAGGGCTCGGTGTCAGGGAATAAGAACAAGATTTCGTCATCATACTCTGCGAATTCAGGCTGGATGAGGTCAGTGGCACCGAACAGAGAAAAAATCCCCTCATCTACGTTGCTGTCCTCCTCGTCTTCATGCGGCGTGCTTTCTCGTACTTTGTAATCTGGTGGTATGAGGTGCTGATTCATCTTGATCATTGTCAGCCGCTCCACATTTTTGGGCGAGAGGCGGCTCCGTTTGGGAGTTACAATGCCACCAGCAGCACTGAAAACACGTTCAGAAGACACACTTGCGAGTGGGCAAGACAAATAGTTTATAGCCAGGTTGAAGAGCTGTGGCCACAATTGTTTTTTGCCATGCCAATACTGCAATGGCTCATCATTAAGGAAGACCTCTGTTGAGTCATTCAGATAGTCCTGCACCATCGACTCAAGGTCATCAACTGTTCCTCCACTTTGCTTACTTTTTGCTGTGCCTGTGACATTTTTTCGAGAACCATACCCCATCAAACTTAGCCAATCCTCCTCCCCAGCCACTGTTAGTGTTGTCATTGTGTGTGGTGCAGATGATCCAGTTGCCGGTGTCTTTAACGGCTGAGAGGTCACTTGTGCCCCAGCCACAGGTGCAGAAGTGGATTCTTGTGACTGCGGATGGCCTGCTGATGCTGATGCTGATGTACTGGCTTCTCCTTCAATAACCTGCCGTTCTTTTTCAAACCTCTTGGCTGACCAGGCTAACCAATGTTTGTACTTTTGAACATCTGCATCAGCGAAAGGAAAGAATGCGTTGTCTGCCAGCGCCTTTTTGTAGCGTGGATCCAGAATAGTAGCACAAATGTAATGCTGATCTGAGTTGATGTTTTGAAGACGTTCATCACCACGTAGGCGATGTAATAATTTCTCAGACAAAATGAAATGGTTTTTTTTTTTTTCATCTTTTTCAAACTCAGAAGAAACCGCCATCAGTTGGTGCTCCAGTATGCACAACAATGGGATAGCTTTTCCCAAATTACAGTCCTCCTGGCTGACTGCACGCGTGAAGAACTCAAAAGGACGAAGCATGTCTGTCAGGCTTTTAACTATGTCCCATTGCACCTTACTCATCCGCAGGTCCTCCTTCTGAGATGTAGCCTCTGTCAAGAAATAGTGATCGAGTACCGTATACTGCTCATGCAGACGCTCAAGCATGTAGAAGGTTGAGTTCCAACGTGTTGCCACCTCCTGGATGAGTGCTTTCACTGGCATTCCACGTTGAAGTAGCAGTCTCCGCAGATGCTTCCGGGCCTTAAAAGAATGGCTGAAATGGTTGCACATTTTGCGGCAGGTGGCCATTACCTCGAACGCTGGACTCTCTTTATCACTCAAGAATTTTTGAACTACCTGGTTGATACAGTGCGCCAAACACGGCACTCTAACATGGTCACCAAGGAACATGGCCTTAACTACATTGGCGCCATTATCCGTGGAAACATAACCAATCTTGCGTTTTAGGGGGGATAGCATTGTCAAGACCTTTTTGTCAAACTCTTCCAAAAGGTTTTCTGCTGTGTGACTTTTCTCCAAGCCAAACATGGCTAGTGTTGCATGTTTCCGAGCAGCTTTGAAAACTTGGTCCGGGTCAACACCTGCGTTTAGCTTTGCTTTAACACCTGAAAAAGAGACCCAGTGTGCAGTGATGCACATGTAATCATCGCCTGGGCCACTGGTCCACATGTCTGTTGTCAGATGTATTGTGTGAACAGCACTCTTCTGCAAAGCTGCCCCAATCGCCTGCAGCACATCTTCATGTAGTGCTGGAACCGCAACTCTGGCAAAATAGAACCGGCTCGGAACCTTCCATTTAGGGCAGAGCGTTGCAACTAATTCAAGAAAACCTACCGCTTCTACAAAAGAAAAAGGTAGAAGGTCCACAGCTAGCATTTTAGCCAGCTTAGTGTTATACAGACGCGTCAGTGGGTGGTTGCGTTCATATGGCACGTCTGAAGTAAGCATTGTTCTAATGTTGCCCTGGACCAAGCATTTACGGGCTGATAATGACTTCGTTGACCCAATTTTGCTCGCTGGTGAACTTTTGTGCGTTGGTGTCTCACTCGCTCCAACACTCTTAATGTGCCTCACATTGGGTGTGCTGCTGACAGGGGTACTGGGTGTAAGGGAAGTGTTTGACACGTCTTCTTCCTGCTCGTCAACATCAGATGAAACATCAACGTTTCCTTGATTTTGGCCTTTCTTGATCGCAGCTAGGTGCGCAAACCATTTGACAGCGTGCTTTCTCTCAAGATGACCACTCTGGCCGCCGGTACCATAGTTGGTACCTGACTTACCACGACTAACTGCAAGCTTACAAAGGGTACAAATGGCAAACTTTGGATTTTTAAGACAAACAGTAAAGAAGTCCCAAACTGGGGACTTGAAGTGTCTGTGGGACCTGGAGGAGGCGGCGATACTGGTGGTGGTGGTCATGAAGCTAATGCCAGATGAAGTGGAGGATCTGGATTGCCCAACTTTTGTACGTTTTCCACTTTCACCGCCACTAATTAAGGTCGAGGTTGACGGAGGTCTCTTCTTGCCAGAAAGAAATATGGAAGCGGGACGAGTTGGTGTACTACTTAACTCCAATGATTGTGGTGTTTCCACTGCCTCCTCATCGACAACATCATCATCATCATCATCACGCGCAGCAGCTCTTCGGGCTAGGGTCAAAATGTCTGTTTGCTGCATGCCCGCTGGGGCTGCAGTGACCTTTATGATGACTGGGTCGTCGTTGGCAGAGTCTTCATCAGCAGCAGTATCCGCCACTTCTTGTTGAGCCTCATCACACTCCATAAGTCTGAGACTTTGGACGAGCTTCCTTTTACGCTTAAGTACCTTTGTTGGATCATGGTGTGCCTCACTCTCAGACGGCTGTGGTGCTGGTTCCCAAGTTTGATCCGTATCATCAGAAGGAGGTGTGCTTGAAGAGGATGTAGACACCACCCTTGATCTCTTCCTTGCTAGGGTTGTGGAAGACAATGAAGGATCAGCAGGAGGAGTGGCTTCCTCAAATGATACCTCGCCTTGATTGTCGATTTCCTGATGTGCCCCTACTTCGGGAGGAACAACTATTGTGGGCACTTGTGACCCTCCATGCACCTCTGCTTGCGCATCTCCTTGCGCTGCCTCTCCTTCCACATGTACTTGGGCTTGTACTTGCACATGTGATTGTTGTTGCGACTGTGGTTGTTCAACACTCGTCAGATGAGCTACAACAACCTGTGTTGATTGAGGGACATTGCTGCTGCTTTCTTGCGATGAGCCAACATCACTGGTCGATGGTGATTGAACAACTATACTGGCTGCCTCTGCAGCACTCAAGGGCTTGGACTTAAGTTGGCGTGGTGGTGGTGGTGGCACTGAGCCCAATGGAGCGGGGGGGGGTGCTGCCAGCTTGGTCCCCAGCAGATCCCGCTGCTGCTGCTGCAGGCATACTTTTTTTTTTACTCCCAAAAAAAGGGGCGGGCGGCACACCAGTCTCCTTGGTAACTTGCTTCTTCTACTCCTTACTGGCACCTTTCTTGCTAGAGGAGCTACGGGTTACTTTTTTTGGGGCCATCCTCTTCAGAGCAGGTCAGCAGGCAGCAGTTGCACGAGTTGCAGAGGGTTCTGTGTCCAGACGTGACGTCGCGTGACGTTATGCTGCACACACCGCTGCAGGACTTCTTCCTGGCACTGGTGGTTCTCTTGAGTCTTCTTGTGCACCTAAAAGCAATGGAAGACAGAGGAACATCAGTTCAGTTATACACCCCACAAATTCGACAAAACACAGAAAAATGAGCACAATCCCATGCCATCCTTGATGTTTACATTGAAGACACCCCACAGAAAGACTACGGACATGCAAGTATGCAACACTCACTACCCCTGGGCATAATGGATGAAAAGTAGGCAAAATAAGTGCAGGCCTCAGACACTGCCTCTCCTCAAAATGGCCCCTTACACCCCAGGCACATGTTGCCTGTACCAGCCAGCACTCAAGATGGCCACCACCACCACCCACATGGCCAGTCCACATCAACAGTACACCCCCAAAAAACAGAAAAACAGCCAGAAATCACCACAATCCAACGCCATCCATGATGTTTACATTAAAGAGAGTGAGACCACACCACAGGCACACTCAGTCCATGCACCACCCACCACCCCTGGGCAAAAGGCCACACCAGCAGCCCCCCAAAAACGACAAAAAACAATAAAATAAGCCCAATCCCAGCCCATCCATGGCCTCAATTATGTTTAAATTCAAGAAGACACCCCACAGAAAGACTAGGCCCATGCAACACTCACCACCCCTGGGCAAAGGGCCCCACCAGCAGGCCCAAAAAAACGACAAAAAACAATAAAATCAGCACAATCCCAGCCCATCCATGGCCTCAATGGTGTTTAAATTCAAGAAGACACCCCTCAGAAACACTAGGCCCATGCAACACTCACTACCCCTGGGCATAATGGATGAAAAGTAGGCAAAATAAGTGCAGGCCTCAGACACTGCCTCTCCTCAAAATGGCCCCTTACACCCCAGGCACATGTTGCCTGCCTGTACCAGCCAGCACTCAAGATGGCCACCACCACCACCCACATGGCCAGTCCACATCAACAGTACACCCCCAAAAAACAGAAAAACAGCCAGAAATCACCACAATCCAACGCCATCCATGATGTTTACATTAAAGAGAGTGAGACCACACCACAGGCACACTCAGTCCATGCACCACCCACCACCCCTGGGCAAAAGGCCACACCAGCAGCCCCCCAAAAACGACAAAAAACAATAAAATAAGCACAATCCCAGCCCATCCATGGCCTCAATTATGTTTAAATTCAAGAAGACACCCCACAGAAAGACTAGGCCCATGCAACACTCACCACCCCTGGGCAAAGGGCCCCACCAGCAGGCCCAAAAAAACGACAAAAAACAATAAAATCAGCACAATCCCAGCCCATCCATGGCCTCAATGGTGTTTAAATTCAAGAAGACACCCCTCAGAAACACTAGGCCCATGCAACACTCACTACCCCTGGGCATAATGGATGAAAAATAGGCAAAATAAGTGCAGGCCTCAGACACTGCCTCTCCTCAAAATGGCCCCTTCTTACACCCCAAGCACATGTTGCCTGTAGCAGCCAGCACTCAAGATGGCCACCACCACCACCCACATGACCAGTCCACATCAACAGTACACCCCCAAAAAACAGAAAAACAGCCAGAAATCACCACAATCCAATGCCATCCATGATGTTTACATTAAAGAGAGTGAGACCACACCACAGGCACACTCAGTCCATGCACCACCCACTACCCCTGGGCAAAAGGCCACACCAGCAGCCCCCCAAAAACGACAAAAAACAATAAAATAAGCACAATCCCAGCCCATCCATGGCCTCTATTATGTTTAAATTCAAGAAGACACCCCACAGAAAGACTAGGCCCATGCAACACTCACCACCCCTGGGCAAAGGGCCCCACCAGCAGGCCCAAAAAAACGACAAAAAACAATAAAATCAGCACAATCCCAGCCCATCCATGGCCTCAATGGTGTTTAAATTCAAGAAGACACCCCTCAGAAACACTAGGCCCATGCAACACTCACTACCCCTGGGCATAATGGATGAAAAGTAGGCAAAATAAGTGCAGGCCTCAGACACTGCCTCTCCTCAAAATGGCCCCTTCTTACACCCCAAGCACATGTTGCCTGTAGCAGCCAGCACTCCAGATGGCCACCACCACCACCCACATGACCAGTCCACATCAACAGTACACCCCCAAAAAACAGAAAAACAGCCAGAAATCACCACAATCCAATGCCATCCATGATGTTTACATTAAAGAGAGTGAGACCACACCACAGGCACACTCAGTCCATGCACCACCCACCACCCCTGGGCAAAAGGCCACACCAGCAGCCCCCCAAAAACGACAAAAAACAATAAAATAAGCACAATCCCAGCCCATCCATGGCCTCTATTATGTTTAAATTCAAGAAGACACCCCACAGAAAGACTAGGCCCATGCAACACTCACCACCCCTGGGCAAAGGGCCCCACCAGCAGGCCCAAAAAAACGACAAAAAACAATAAAATCAGCACAATCCCAGCCCATCCATGGCCTCAATGGTGTTTAAATTCAAGAAGACACCCCTCAAAAACACACTAGGCCCATGCAACACTCACTACCCCTGGGCATAATGGATGAAAAGTAGGCAAAATAAGTGCAGGCCTCAGACACTGCCTCTCCTCAAAATGGCCCCTTACACCCCAAGCACATGTTGCCTGTAGCAGCCAGCACTCAAGATGGCCACCCACCACCACCACCCACATGGCCAGTCCACATCAACAGTACACCCCCAAAAAACAGAAAAACAGCCAGAAATCACCACAATCCAATGCCATCCATGATGTTTACATTAAAGAGAGTGAGACCACACCACAGGCACACTCAGTCCATGCACCACCCACCACCCCTGGGCAAAAGGCCACACCAGCAGCCCCCCAAAAACGACAAAAAACAATAAAATAAGCACAATCCCAGCCAATCCATGACATGAATTATGTTTAAATTCAAGAAGACACCCCACAGAAAGACTAGGCCCATGCAACACTCACCACCCCTGGGCAAAGGGCCCCACCAGCAGTCCCAAAAAAAGGACAAAAATCAGCACAATCCCAGCCCATCCATGGCCTAAATGGTGTTTAAATTCAACAAAACAGTTGTATCATGCACCCCTAACCAACCCTGGTCCTACTGGATACTGTGGCTACCCACAATATAATTTATTTAATGTTCTGAAAAAGTTCCAAAATTCTACTTGCAGCAACTGTAATGCCCCAAACAAACTTACTTGTGAAAGTTGATTTCTAATCCAAAAGTGATCCAAAGACAGTCAAAAAGGCCTCAAATCCAAATATCCAGCAGCACCCACAAAAAGTAATCCTTCCAGCTCCAGATCCAAATGAAAGTGACCAGGAGATGGACAAAGCACTGGGAGGAGCCTGCTGGACAGGAACAGGAAGTTGGAGACTGTGGGGCACTTCCTTCCTCCCCCCCCCCAAAATGGACTCCTTGCAAAAAAAAAAGGCCATGCAAATGTCAACCTGAGGAGTGATTCTGATAAAAATCATAATTTTCTGAAGGTTTATCCTGTTTGCTGGTGATTTTCTTGTGCGAAATTGCTAAATCTCTATTTCGCAAGTGCGAGATTGTTCCTTTCCGCCGCAACTACGTGTTCGCAATTGCGAACTCTCGCGAGGTGTGCTGTGCAAGGTGGCAAGCCGCGAGTACGTATTCGCGGGCGACAAACTCCCGCGGGAACACGCAGCAAGATCTAAAATGGCGCGTCACTCGCAAAGAAAAACAACTCGGCAAACGCTAAAATGACGGAAAGTGAACGCCGTGCACCACGCCGCGCGCCGCAACCAAGCAAAAAATCCGCCGCGAGCGGATTCACGGATTTTCGACAAATTCGCGAGCGTTCGCGGATTGCGGATTTGCCGAAAATCCGAAAAATCCGCGAGCGGAGCGGATTTTACGCCCATGCTTAAAGGACAGGAAACCCTCAAGGAAGGATACCCCTCAAAGGACAGCAGGTGCAGAATGGACACCCCGGACAGGACAGGATACCCTCAGATTAGGAATCAGGACAGGACCTCAGGACAGGACAGCAAACCCTCAGGACAGGACCGCTCAGGACAGGACCGCACCCGCAGTTTGGAAGCAACGCCTGCGCTCCACCCTCTCTGCAGCTATCGATCAAGACCCCGATTGGATCAGCGAACTCCCAGTAAAGTGCTTCGCCAGCACTTTAAGGTTCAGTAAAACCTTAGTCTATGGTCAATTTCGGACAGAGTGCTCCGCAGCGCTCTGTATCTTCAGTCACCTATTGAGTACGATGGGTCAGTGACAGGTCAGCTAAACCAGACAAGTCGGACAAATTCCCTAGGTGAACCCAGGGTAGTTATACTCTTTGGGTCAGTGTACCACCCCCCAAATGTTGCAAAGTGTCAGAATCCCTCAATTTGGATTGGTCCTAAGGTAGGATTTGGGTAACACACCAATCAGAATACACGATTTATATGCCTACTTTACATATTTGGGTACCGCCTAGCAAGATTGGGGTTCCCATGAGAAACCGTGCAGAAATACGAGTGACAAATTAACAATGTAACACATGAGGAGCAACATTCTCCGTTCTCGTAGCGCAGAGGTGGCTTTCCCAGGCGCATCTTGACTGTGGCTGCCAGCTGGCTGAGTTCCACTGTCCAAAGTTGCCACCTTTCAGTGCTCCCTGGTCATGCGCAGAAGAGACCGTCAATATGGCTCCCAATCAGTTCGGACCCCCATTCCCCGCGGTACATGAAAAGTAAGCGAGAACAAATTAATACACAAACATAACGTTATGAAATCACATCACAGGGTTGTACTTTCAACTTATTATCATAAAATATACTTATGCAGTCTAAATGTTAGCTACATGGATACAGTCACAAGAGCAGTGGCACGAGCAGTACCACATGATTGGCAAAGCTATGTATTACGCATGCGCACAAATTTCCCTCCACTTCTGCAGACGCGTCAGGACACGTGAGTGTGGCTGACGCATGCGCAGTAACTAAAATACAAGCGGCGGCCATTTTACGGACACGGATTAAAGTCATTAGGAATACACATAGGCAAGCTTCTTAATCCTTATTCAAACTTAATATAAACGTTAGTAAGACGTACACTTATTACCTTGTTACACATAAACGAGGTTCTTGAATACAGCAAGGTCGCAAATATGCGAAGCTTTGCTTCATCAATATTACAAAGCATTTTTATAACCTGGGAGGGAACTCCATACCTACCCAGACCACTAGTTCAAGCAATTTTTCTACGCTGACCATCATGATGAGAGCTGGAGTTTGATTACAGTTAAAAAAGTCAAGTGTTTGTACTAAAACCCCTGTATTTGTGGACATCAACCTCATTGCAATAAACCCTGTCTGATCTTTATGGATCGCTTTTTATGCAAGGGGAGAAAAGCACTGCGCCCAGATTTTCCCTGAAAATTGTATAATCTGAGTGGTAAACATCGTTTACAATGATGTTTTCACAACGCGGTACCTTTACACCGCGGCTGTGACAACGCAAGCCGTTACCACGACTTGCGCTGGAGGGCGCTCAAGGTCTAAAAATAGTTAATTTACTATCCTAACACCTTCCCTAGGGTCCACGGGGACTGGTGTTAGAATAGTAAATTAAACTATTCGAAATCCGCGCCCCCCCAACGCAAGTCGTGGTAACGACTTGCGTTGTCACGGGCGCGTTGTAAAGGTATGCGTTGTGACGGTACGCGTTGTACCGTCATATATCCATCTGAGTTAAGTGAACTAATCGGTCTATATATGTTGATCTCTCTGACGTTCTTCTCCTTCTTTACAAAGCTGACGATGATGGATTAATTAAAAACTGTTGTTACCAGACCCCTATTTTTACATAATTAAAAAGCTCTCCAAAGAAAGATGTTATTTCTTTGGCAAAAAATTTGTAAAATTCTATTGATACCACATCATTGCCACACGCTTTTCCTCCCGACATTGAGGCAATGAGGCAATGGCTAACTGAATTTTAGCTGCAGAAATATCAGCTTATACCTCTACTGCCAGGCTATTTAATAGCTGCGAGAGATTGATTTCCTCGAAATATTGTTCAATTGCCTCTTGCCCCACCATATATTTAGTTGCATACAACTGCTCGTAGTACTGCAAAAAACTTTAGAAATCGTTTCCTTATCAATCACCGGGGTTCCTGTATTAGGGTCTGAAACTTCGGTAAATAGGGCTGCTTCCTGTTTAGTCTTAGTAGACCAAGCCAACAGCTTGCCTACCATTTGACTCTCTTCATAGACTCGCTACTGGACTGTCCAGGAGCTGTTAATTTCTTGGAGAATAAAAAACTCCTTTAACTCCTGTTTAAGTTTTGCAAGCTGCCCTCCCACTGGCTTGTTTCTTCTCAAAGAAGCATTTTTCTGGAGCATGGCAGAATCAACCGCCGACTGGAGTTGATCTATATGAGTCTTGCAAGTTTTGGACTGTGCGGCCATAAAGGCAACCAGCTCCCCACGGATTGTGGCCTTAAAAGCCCCCCAGACTGAAAAAAGATCAGCTGTGCCCTAATTGACCTTAAAAAAATTCCAATATCCATGTTCTTGTATCCACTAGCCATTGTTGCATTGAAAGAAGGAGTTGATCGATCAGCCACCAGGACCTCATCCTGCTAACCTCATCTATTTATATTTCAACTTTGACCAGCAAGTGGTCTGAAAAAAAGTTAGCCCCCATATTTTTTCCGAAATAATTCAGAGAACGAGATATAAAAAAAAAGTCAATGCGTGAGGCTGACTGGAATTATCGGGAATAACAAGCATATTCTCGTTTCTCTCCCTGGACTCTACATCATGGATCTATTAGCTGATGTTCTTGTGCAATAACATCAATTATTTTTTTAGTCTTCGGCTTCAGCTGTTTTTCATTTTTATTAGAGGTATCCTTTGTCAAGCCCTGAATATAATTAAAATCCTGACCAAAAATGATTTTCCCTATAGCCCCTCTGAGTTTCTCATTGAGCTTCACCATAGCTACTGCGTCATCAGAAATCGGGCCATAATAATTAATAAAGTTAAAAATATTCCTGTCTAAACTTGTTGTGACCCAAAGCCATCGACCATGTGGATCCCTCTGTACTTGGAAAAATTCCCAGTCCACCACCCGGTTAAAATATATGGCAACCCCCCTTACTGCCATCCCTGCTGACAAAAAAATCTTTAGAAAACATTTTAGGTACAAAAAGCTTTGGATTGTTCGTTTTCAAATGAGTTTCTTGAAGTAAAAGTATTTGTAGTGAAAATGAAGCTAGCCACCTTCGTATCCTTCCATACTTCTGTTTGTTTAGAACACAGTTTACGTTGAATGAGAATATCCGACATTTAAATTTACTTTCTGACATTCATGCTTACATATTGCATTAATCCATTCCGCACAATCAACTTTTTACCTCAATCTCACCCCTATGATTCTGCTTGTTTTTTGCCCCTTGCTCCATAAACCCACCTCCTCCCAACCCCTCCCCGTAGCTAACCCTCCCCAGAAGATGGGACAAGGGCCCGCACCCCCATCTCAGCCCTCCCCAAATACCTCTCTGTGGGGTGCCTTTGAACTGCACTCTGAGTGACCTCGTTACCCCTTCCTCTAGTTGCCCCCTGACTTTACATTTTAATACTTCTTTATCTATTTTACAAAAGATTTTTCTTTCAAAAGATTCTGCTCTTCCTCTATATTCACAAACATGTGGCACTTGCCTTTCACTAACACCCTTAACTTTTACTGTTGGGCTATTGATGCCTATGCATCCTCTGCTTTAAAGAGATAGAGTAATTTGACTAACTCTTTTTGCCAACGTGCGGCTACTGCTGACATATTGGCAAATTTTCAACAGTTGTTGACATCATCAATTGAGAATTGTCTCTGCTGGTTTGCCTTAGATAAAATCTGCTCCTTGATGCGGTAGTCGGCAAAGTTAATCAAAATTGTTCAGGCAGTTTTGCATTCGGTATGAGAAGGGACCCAATGCGCTCTTGTTATGGTAAGGTCAGCTGTAACTTCTCGGAGTACGCTATTCATGATGAAGGATATGACCCATTGAAGGGGTTGAGAGTCTTCACTCCCATCTGGGACCCCCACTATTGCAAATTTGCACGCCATGAGTGGTTATCAAGCTCCTCTAGCTTACTCTCCAAGGAGACTTTCTATTTAGTGTACACAGTGTCCTTCTTTTGGATTGTAATCATTTGTTCTTTGAGGTGCTCGATCCTCGATTCTGCTTCTTGCATCCTTGTTGGCAGACTCCCCACTGCTTCCTCGATCTTTGAGAGACATTGATGAAGATATGCTATCTTATTGGCTTGTGTTGTCTTGAACTCTCTTATCTCATCTAAATAAGATTCAGCTTAGTTTTTATGTCGCATTACAGAAGAGTTCCATCTTCCTGTGGTTGTATCTACGGGGTGGATTGGAGTCCTTCATTTTCTTTCAGGGTCCCTCCTTGATGGCCTGAGACATCTAATCATGTTTTACTTAGCCTCTGAAGCTGCTGTTGTTGCTGCAGCTGGGCCTGCAGCTACGGCTGGGGAGATATCGAGCACTGCATAGAATGCTGTAGTTGTGGCTGATAATGATGCCTGCAACTGTTCCACGGAAAGACTGTTGTCCTGCTGACGAGAACTGTGCTCATTTCTTTCATCCAGGGTAGCTGATTGGTCCGCAGAGGCTTGGTCTTCCTGCATGGAGCTGAGTGGTGCCTTAATGGGATCCCTTGAAATAGCACAGCTGGAGATGGAATGGCAAGAGGAGCTTTTGCTTTGGAACACAATGAATACTCCTTCGTACTTTGCTTGCTGGTATTAACCATTCTATCTTTTCTAATATTTTGTGAAGAACAAGAGTTTATTTTACTCTTTCCATCATCCCGATCCCTTGTTACTAGGTTTTCTTTTTTTTCTCTCGATATTTCGTCTAGTGGGTCCGGCTCTTGCTGTGTCCCTTACTCCGAAAATCCTGGCTGGTTTCAGGTGGCTCTTTTTCTGAACTCGCCAAGCTAGAGTATCTAGTAGAGCTGGTTTGAATTTTTTGACTATGCACTGCTCTTGCCACCGCTGATGCTTCCTTATCTTGTGCTAGTCATGTTTTGGCTTTCAGGCTCGCAGCTGAGTTCACTTTAGCCTTTAGATGTGTAATTTTTAAATGCTTTCCCATTTTGTTTTCACCTCCAGCAAAAGCAAGGACCTCTTGGTGCGAAGGGGGCATATATAACCCGGTCGGGCCACGCTGTCACCTCTGTTATAGGATTCTTGTGAGGGGGGTCCAGAGTCATTAGCCGCACTAAAGAGAGGAATCAGCAGCCCCCACTACCACTCCCCTATCCTTCTGGGACTCTTCCCCCTATTTCCCCCTTGCAACACATCAAATTCCAGTCTTAGTCCAAAGGACCACCGCACAGCCAGTAATAGCTAGCAATTAGCTGAAGAGCTCAACTCCAACTATAAAGACTCAGTGCTTCCTTTGGATCGCTTTCCAGCCTTTTATAGTGAATGCCCCTGCAGCTCTCCACAGTGGTCTTCTTCTTGTGCCATTCGTCTTTTTTGTTATAGTTGTAACTCCAGGAGCAAAGAGACAGCAAAAGCAAGCAAGGATGAAACAGTAATCCAAATCCAACCTCACTCAGCACTGGACTCCACTCAACACCGCAGACTCGGGCACACAGAGAGCCTTTTATCTGCCTTATCTACATTGATTTCCTTGCACACCGTGAGCCTTCAAAAATAGACCTGGCTCCCTGTTGCTCTCTGCTACCACCACCCCACTACACATTCCAGCCGCACCTCAAGAACCATTCGCACATGGCGTGCTGCCAACATCGCCTGCGTGCATCTGGCCATCGTAAGCAGCCTCAAGGGGGGAGGCGTTAATGGTCACTAGCCGTTGCGTGCCACGAGCATTTGTACGGCTCACCATCCAGTGTTGCCTTGTCGAAATATTACGATATGACGCTCATAAAAAAATATTTCAAATTGAATATATATGGGTTTGCTTATAACCATGCCTTTGTTTTTTTGGCATCTCCTACAGGACCAGGTAAAGAAGATGTCTGAAAGGTTTCCCCCCGCAGGTGGGAATGAACACAGAAGCACATGCCTTGGTTAAGACCTTAATCCTTTGCTTGGCTAGTAATACAAGGCTGCAACATTACATCATGGGGTCCAAAGAGTACATTTGTGCCGCACTACTTGATCCATGGTGCAAAAGCAATCTGCCCACATTAATTTCTTTTTTTCTGAAGGGGTTGGTTTAAAATACAAGAGGTGGATTGTAGAGCAAGCTAGAGGCTTGGAAGAAGAACGGCTGGAACTTCGAGGTCCACCCGGCAGTTCTGTGGTGCCGCCTTCAATTTCCAGGGAGGGCAGTCTTGTCCCAAAGTGGCCAACAACACCATCAACTAGAACATCGGCAACAACTGCAAATCTGCAATGCATTGGTTTTAAATGGCAGGGCCTATGTCCAGTGCAGAGGCAATTGCAAAGAAAGGCAAGCAAGTGGCAGCACCAATAACCATCTACAGGATGTTCCAGGAGTATCTGGATGATCCAAAAGAGGTTTATGTAGATCAAAATCTATTGATTGATGTATTTGTATTTGTATTTGTATTTGTTAAGCGCTGCACTCATCCCAAGGGATATCAAGGCGCTGATAGCGGGTATCCAGATTCAGCTGCGGGATAATTAGGAATTAATACTTGGGGAATAAGTGAGTTTTTAGTTTTTTTCGGAACAGTAAGTAGTTGGAAGTGAGCCGGAGGTCCAAGGGTAGCTCGTTCCATTTTTTTGCTGCCAGATGGGAAAACGATCGCCCTCCTGTTCTCGCTTTCCTGATGCGTCTGGTTCTTGCCAGGGCCAGGTGGAGTGACCGAAGGCTCCTGGTGGGGACATAGAACTCAATTTTCTCCTGGAGTATGAGAGGGCCGGTTCGGTACAGGGCCTTATGTGCGTGGCTGAGCAATTTAAATATAGCTCTTTGTCGAATCAGTAGCCAGTGCAGCGTCTTCATGCATGCAGAGGCCAAGCTCAGCCTGTCTTTGTTGCAGACAAGTTTAGCGGGGGTGTTCTGAAGCACCTGGAGTCGCGTCAGTAGGAGTTCGTTCATGCCTACAAATAGTGCATTACCGTAATTCATTTGACTAACTAGCAAGGCTTGTGTGACAGATCTTCTACAATCTAGAGGTATCCAGGGGAAAAGCCTGGCCAAGAGTTTCAGGATGGCAAAGCCTTTGCCGCGGAGAGCTCTTACATGGTCCTTCATGGACAGAGTATCATCGATGGTGATGCCCAGGTTTTTTTCACAGTGTTTTGGGGTTGGAGCGGTGCCGAGTGTGTGTGGCCACCATGTGGCATCCCAGGCTGATTTGGCGCCCCCAAAGAGTACGATCTCGGATTTCCCTGCATTCAGTTTTAGACAGTGCTCATGCATCCATTGAACCATTTCCGTAAGTCAATTATGTAGTTTTGATTTAGTGATCGCAGGTTTTTCATCCAGGGTTACCATCAGCTGCGTATAATCAGCATAGGAGTAGATGCCGATGTCCAATTTCATGCTGATTTTAGCCAGAGAGGAGACATAGGCATTAAATAAGGTGGGGCTTAGGGACGCTCCCTGTGGGACACCACAGTTAGTGTGTCTTGTTTTGGATTGATATTGGCAAAGGTGGACTGATTGTGTTCAGTTCTTTAAAAAGGATCCGAGCCAGCTCAGTGCTTTAGAGTGGAATCCTTTTTCATAAAGGGTTTCAAGCAGAATGTTGTGTGAGACCGTGGCGAACGCCGCCGACAGGTCCACCAGTATCAGCGCTATTGACCCTCCATGGTCAGTACAAGATCTAATATTTTCTGATACGGCCAGCAGTGTTGCTTCTGTGCTGTTTTTTGTCCTAAATCCTGTCTGTGATGGGTCTAGGAAACTATTGGTTTCAAGGAAGTTAGATAGTTGCCTATTCACCAATCTTTCGGGGACTTTGGAGAGGTAGGGTAGTTGTGAAATGGGGCGGTAGTTTTCTGGGTTGAGAACGTCGGATCCAGCTTTTTTTAACAGAGGGATTACTGATGCATGTTTCCATTTGTTGGTGAATGTGGCGGTTTCAAGGGAGTAATTGAAAAGCTGGGTGATGAGTGGGTACAGAATGGGTGCAAGCCGGGCAAAGACGAAATGAGGGCAGGGGTCTAGTGGGGATCCAGATTTCACTTCACCCATGGCCTTAAGGACCTCATTTTCAGTGAGGGGGGTGAACCTATCCATATTAGATATAGCATCTGGGTGAGGGATTGCGGGGTCCCTGTTGTGTGAGTCAACGTTTGTGGGAGTATTAAAGGTGCAGTAGACTTTCTTTATCTTCTCCAAGAAGAAGTCACTTATTCTTTCGCATGCTTCCACAGAGGGAGGAAGGGTTTGGGACATGCCGGCCGGTTTGCTGAGCTCTCTAACAATTCTGTACAATTCTTTGGCGGAGTTGCAATTCTCATTGATTTGGAGGGCATAGTAGTATTTTTTTGTATTTTTTAGGGCGAGATTGTAGGATTTGAGTTCGGATTTGTACCTTAGTTTGTCCGACTCGTTTTTAGAGGATCTCCACAGATGTTCAAAGTTTTGGCATTTCCTCTTAAGTATTTTAAGTTGTGGGGTGTACCATTTGTCCATGTGAGGTTTATGCATTTCCTTACGTTTCTGTTTTGGGGCCAGTTTGTCCAATGCAGCGCAAATCTCTGATTCAAGGTTGTCTGCGCCTATACATGCTGGTGAGTTTCCTGCAGTTTAAGCGTTGGGGCATGTGAAGTGAGCTAAAAAGGATGAGTCAGTGATAAGACTCCAGGCTCGATGTGATATCTGATACATTTTGGGCTTAGTTGATTTAGCTGGTAGACCCAGAGTGAAGACTATTAGTGAGTGGTCTGTCCAGGGTAAAGGCTTGATCTCATGGATGCAGGTGGCTTCGATGTTAGTAAAAATGAGGTCAAGCATGTGGCCAGCTATGTGGGTGGGTCCCTCGGTCCACTGTTTGAGTTGAAGTATCTGCCTGTCACTTTCTAGTTGAGAGACGACTGGGTTATCTTTTTTTCATAGTGTACATTGAAATCCCATATCACCAGGTAATTTTTGTGTTTCAAGTTGATTAGGAGGACTTGAGTGAGTAACCTGGAGCTTAGGTCAGTTTGATGACCCGGGGGATTATAAATCACTGCTCCTGCTAGAATGATGAGGCCTTCATTAAGCATTTGGAAGGGGAGGATTTCGTGTTCTGTCTGGGTAATCACTTGTACTGGTTGGTATGTCAGATAGTCTTTGAATATAATTGAGACCCCTCCGCCCCTGCAGCCATGCTTGCCTTGCTTTATAATTTTGTAGTTGGTTGGTACTGCATTGGCAATATCTGGGGAGTTGTTGTCATCCATCCTGGTTTCTGTGATGAAGACAAGATCGGGGTTCCTTTCATAAAGAAGAGCCCATATGTCAGATGAGTGCTTGGGGAATGACCTCGCGTTAAAGTAGAGACAGGATAGCTTGGGAAGTTGGTTGACAACAGCCTGGCTGCTTGGTTGATTGAGCCCCATGCTGGTCCATTTACAGGAGTAGCAGGAAATCAGACCGAATGTGACTTCGGGGTGGGCTAGGGCAGATCGTGAGTAGTTGTTGCCTGTGTTATGTGCGAGGGGTAGTAGCACCTCTTGTGAATATTGAATGGCGCTGAGATGGGCAGGTGCGGCAGGAGCAGCGGTTCGGGCCCTGGCCCCGGCTGGTCACGCACGGGCGCAGACAGGCTCGACTTTTGCGCGCCCGCTGCGCGCGGTCGCTGGCACATTGGTCTAATATAGCGGGGAGCGCGGGTGCCTGACTCCGACCTCCCGCCCGCCGGAAGTGTGCAGCGATTGGTCTGCCTGTCTCCCGGTCGCCCTCCACTCAAGCGGCACACTGCCGCAGTGGACCAGGGCTGGGGAGTAGGCAGCCGAGTATGAGATTCAGGAAGACAAGTACTTATTGGTATGAGAAGATGCGCCAACGGCCAGAGCTCAGCAGGCTGGCAATAAAGTATCTGGCTATTACATTCTCCAGGGTGTTTGCTGAGCGTGTGTTCAGTGCAGCTGGCATGGTTGTTACAGTGAAAATGACTAGTCTCTTCCCTTAAAATGTGGGGAGATTGACTATGATCAAAAATAATCAACATGTTATACCAAACAATTACACCATTCCTGAAACATCAGCACAGGAAGAGGAGGAGGTTGATTGTTCAGAAATTGAATCAAATATGTTAGCTGATCAATTTTAATTTTTAGGATGAACTTTACTTTCTGGACTAAGTATGCCAGTAGCCCTAGAGAACTTTATTTATTATTTTTCGTTGAACTTCTATCTTAGCAAATAAAACTGCTAGTGTAACATCATTATTTTTGTGATAGATTATGCTGCCCCACCATTTTTGGTCACATATATTGAAGGATTGCAGTTGGACTATTTTGCATTGAAGAAGCGTGCAGATACCCAATTACTGCTTTGCCTGCATCAAAGATGAATACCCAATACCTAAACTTCCCATAATTGGATTGGAAGAGGTAACTACAACTATTGCAATGGTGAGTGCGTGATGATGATGATTCATGATTCATGTTGTGGCAGAGAGTGAGGGAGGGTTTTGAACTGAAATGTGAGAACTTGTCTGAGATGATTGATTTGCAATGTTTGGGGCCTGAGTGAAGGGCAATACTTTTTTTCCTAGAGGTGATTGGCCTTTATAAACTTAATTAGTGAGAATTAGTTAGCCTGTATGGCCCACTCCTATGATCCTTCTGGTTTTTTAATCTAGGATGGCTGTCAAAGACAATCCTTTGATTTTCAAGACTGCCAATTTCAATAAGTTGCTTGCATCAAAGGGGAGATAGTGTACCTACCACCGTACTTGGATTGGAATAGGTAACCATTGCACAAATAAGTGATCAGATTATCGAGTGACTGTGAATAACGATTGATGTGCTGGCTGACAGTGAGAGAGGGTACGTTAAACTGCAATACAGAAAATTACTTGAGAAGATTATTGATGTGCAATGTTTGGGGCCTGAGTGATGGGCGATCATTTTGTGCCCTGGAGTTGATTGGCCCTTTCACACTTAGCCAGATTTCATTGTAGGGTCCTCTCCTTTTGTCTAGTTCTTGAGAGGCCAGAATAGTTACTTTAGTTAACAAACAAAAACTTATGCAAAATGCTGCAATTGTGTTTCTCTACTTGTACTTCAGCAGAGCACTACACATCTATGTTGCTCAGGTCAAGATAATGACTGGTCTGTACGAAGTTACTCAGAGTCAGGACTACCTCATCAACATCTACAACCAAGATGTTATCAACTTCAGTTCAAAGGTTACCCAAGAATCTGAGGCCTAGTACTCAGCTATGTGGAATAGAGAGAGCAGCATATGTCAAATGCTTCTGTGTGTGTGTGTTGGACTATTAACAAATGTGAAACTCTGAGTCCCCCTCTTGTTTTTTTGCTATGCCTCTGAGAGATTCAGTTAACAATCTCCACAAATTATGTTTATGACAAGCAAATGTAGTCACATTGTATTTCTCTAAAACATATCACCTAAAGTACTACTAGTTTTGACTCTAGTTTATTGACTTTTGATGGGTTACTCATACTAATCCTGAAATCACTAGTTCAAATTTCCTTAACAAAAACTCCATTTGGAACTAATGTATAGCAGTGAATGACATGTGATTCTATTCCCATTTCTCAACCCCCTTAATGAACGGACTCAGTCTTCCTTTTTTGCAATGCATAGAAGCATACTACACATCGCTGTGAAATAAATAACTTTGAACTCTACAAGCTACATCAACAAATTCACAGAGAGAACGCACTACTCACTGATATCACTGATTCCCTATAGTGACAGGAAAACAGCCTGCAATGGCTTCTTAATTAATAAGCTAAAAGGATTGCCAATGATGAGTATGATTAAGTAGTACTGAGCACCTGCCTAGCGGAAACTAGAAACTGTATCATATAATATTATACCAGCGGAAACTAAGCATAACCTCCCTCTGAGTGTGAGCAGCATGCTATTCAGTATTTTTTTTAGCATTGTAGAACATAAACACAATAAATAATGAACACTCACCGGGCCCTGGAATCCACACGCCTAGCAGGCCGAGCAGGTCCTGTTTCTGGTCTAGGATGTCTGCCCAGCTGGGCATCAGCTGCTGGACGGTGCACAAAACCAGCCTGGTGCACATCATGCACCAGTGCACCCTCCCCCAGTGCAGCCAAGGCTCCTGCAGGGAGTATTCGCTACCGGGCCTGCTGCCAGCATAGAGGGGAGGTGGCTCTGCACAAAAGAAAACAGTGCTGCCACCTCCTCCTCACCAAAGATCGCCAGGTCTGAACCGTAGTACAGAGGCGCCGTCTCCAACATAGCAATCCTGCCTCTGCCACGGCGCTGGGTGAGTTCAGAAAAAAAAGGAAAGGAAAGAAGAAAGTAAGGGGACAGGAAAAACACAATAATTTGTTCCCAAAAACTTAAAATACACAAGGACACACGCTAGTATCAAAAATAAAAATGAGGGGTGGATTAGTTTTAAAGGGGGAGCATTACACAGGTAAAAGAAAGATTACATTTTAGGCCCAGCACCAGTCATAGAGCAGAAAATAAGATGGCTGTGACCATGCGGACCACATGCTGCCATTTGAGCTAGAGTTAGAGCGCAAGAAAGCACTTGAGAACCATGTGGTGCCATTGATGGGTGAATTGGAATGCAAGAATGCACTCCACGCTTCCATCACAACACAAAATCACACACTGGCAAACTAAATGGAGTTCCGCATAGCCCAACTCCAGTCAAGCCTATTATACACCAATACCAACAGCCTGGGGGACACCTCACTTTGCTAAAATGTTTTCGAAGATATTCAGGGGCAGATTTATTAACATTTTGTGCCAGGTGTGCCTCACAAAAGAGATGTAAACTGCTACGGAAGGCCTCATTCACAAAGGTAAACTTTTGGGCAAGGTTGCGATTTTTTTGCAATTCAAAAATACACTTTATTAGTGGGATCTTTACGACTGCCTATATTTTTATGTGCAGACTCTCCGCCACGTGTGCGAGACTCCACAGTTGTAAAGGACTACTCATAAAATGTCTTTGTGAATTGCAAAAAATCATGAATTTACACAAAAGAGTTAGTCTACTTTTGTAAATCTAGCCAAAAATGAATCTTTGGTATTTACTTTACCATAGGAGTTCTATGACCATGTATAGGGTTGAGGCTGGTGGCTGAGCTCCTTTATAAGGTCATGAAACTCCAAATATCCTTCTAATTTAAGGCAGTATGACTTTATTCCTTATTTATCTGGTTATACCATCACCCTTACAACAAACCTCTTAAAGCCTTGGAGGCAGATTTACTAACATTATGTGCTATGTTTGTGTCACAAAGGTTAAACCTCACAAGTGTGCCAGGTGTGGATGGACCACTGCCAAGTTGACGGGCGCACTTAACTGAAAAACTGACAAGCTTTTCTTCCAAGCTTCAAGTTTTGCAAGTGATGTTTCCAAAAAATTACAAATCATCAATCTTTTGTCATTGCTTTTAATTAGTTGTAATAGTATTTATTACTCTGTATTCGTCATGATATACATTGTTTGGCAGTTTAAGCTAAAGTCACTCCAAAACCCAATGCATTTCAGGCCATCAAACACCCTTCATCAGGGATCTCTCAATTGCAATCTACAACAAAAATGAAACAGAAGACAGCTCAATCTAGGTCTCAGAATTAAAACAAGAACTGTAAATTAACATCAAGTAATATGTCTGATATCCTCCCTTGTGCATAGATGAAAATTCCGGATCAATCTGGAACACCAAAAATTTTGTAATGAAAAAAGCAAACTATCCTTTTCAACCTGTACTAAATTAATATTGTGAAGCGGTAAGCTGCCCAAAGACGTGCTCCATGTAATTCTGTGGTTTTATTCAAAAATGGCATGCTGTGAATATACATGCCAGGCGAAAACAAATGCTTAATACACTGGTGATTAAAGGACCGCCGAGTTTTAGTGACATGAGTTTTTCAATTCCAAGTTGTTCAAAACATTCTCACGTAATGTCATGCAATAGTGTTAAAGTCATTACATGCATTCGGTGGTGTTTGGCTGAGGCGCTTACCCGATAAACTGCTACTTTCCGCGTTCCCGCTATTGAACAAAGCAAACATTCAAAGCCATTCTGACATACTGATTAGTTAGCGAAATGTGCGTTACGGTGGTGATGAGGTACATGGAGAGTGCGTCCTTAAAGAGGTAGCTGACTAAATCATGACCAAGAACGTAATTGCGGTATAAAGCAAAAACCCAGTGAAAATGTAAATAAAGTTCTGACGGCAAAGCAGTGGTGGCTCGCATAGGGCATGCTGCGGTGGTGGGGCGGGCTGGGGAGGGGTCGGGTGGTGGGTAGTAATCTCAAACATACAAAGGAACGGAGGAACGTAATATTTACTTTCCTCCAGTCAGTCGTATGTCCGAGTTTACTATCCCCCAGCCTGCCACTCCCCCGCCCCACCGCCCTGAAGCACACCCTATGCGAACTGCCACTGAAGCAAAGTCAAAGTGCAGTTGTAGCTCAAGACTTCAGTGACATAAAGTTCTGTGTGAAATGAAATAAGCAATCATATCTATACAATGCATAGTAGCACCATCATGTCCCATGAGTGGACTCTTGCATACTTAACCACTTCGCTGCGGCGTGAATTCTGCAGGGGGCTAGGGGGTGGGTGTGGCGCTGTGGTGCTCATAACGGCCCCGGCTGACATAAATCACGGTGGGCGTGTGCTCATGACGGCCGGGAGCCGTCAAACTCCGCCACCTGATTAATTCCCCTGCACAGGTGGGGAATTAACACCGCGTGGGAGGAGTGGCAATGTTCGGACGGCTCCCGCCCATCATGAACACACGCCTACCGTGACTCATGATGGCCGGGAGCGGTCATGTGCACCAATGAGGCTAAATAGAAACTTAAAGAAAACAAACAAAATCCAGTCTATCGTTCATTTCATGCGGCAGCATCGTGTTGAGTTTTTTTATCTAAAAGAATTCAAATCTTGCTAGTTGTTTGTGGGAATCCGCATCAGGTCTAAGTTTTAAGGTTTCCAGAGTGGTAACACGCAATTGTGCTACATTATGTCCAGCTTGCTGCCAGTGCATTGCCACAGTCGACTTGACATTCAAATTTCAAAGGTTGCTTTTATACTCTGATATCCGTATTTTTATCTTGTGTTCAGTTTTTCCCGCATAGACATTTCAAGGCATAAATGACATTAGATGTATCACACGTGCTTGTATGTTGTAATGTAGACAGGCAGCAGAGGGTAGCGAACTGGAGGCAGGTTGGACTGGTGAACTGTCACCGGGGGAGCTGGCATGAGTATCTGCTCAATGGGGTTGCGCTGCAGCCTTCATTAAGTAAGTCCTTGAGGAGGGCAAGTTGCAGGGTGGTGGGAGCAGGGAAAAAGCATCAGAAGGTAAACAGCTGGAAGAGGGCAGAAAAGGCACAACACGGGCCAGAAAAACAAGCAGAAAAAACAAAACAGAGCAGAAGAGTACAAAACAGAGGGCTCAAAAGGCAAAACAGAGCAGAAGATGGCAAGACAAAGGGCAGACAAGTTTGCAGAAAAGGCAAAATTGAGGGAAGAAGAACAAGCAGAAAAGGCAAATCAAGGGCAGAAAAATTAGCAGAAATGGCAGAACAGAGCAAGTAATGAGCAGAGGAGGTACAAACAGAAGGCAGCAGGCAGACAGGCAGCAGAGGTAGAGTACTGTGGGCACATTGGAAGGAGAACTGTCGCAGGGGAAGTGGAAAAGTGGACCTGCTATGGGGTTGTGAGGCAGTCTCCATTAAGTTAGCTCTGTGGGCACGGCGGGCCCTGGGTTACTGGAGGAGGGAAACAGTGGCGGCCCCCGGGCTACCGGAGGAGGCAAACAGTGAGAAGAGCAAAGAAACCAGGAGAAAAAAGGCAAAACAGAGGGCAGAAAATTGACCAGAAAAGGTAAAACAGAGAGCAGAAAAACAAGCAGCAAAGGCAAAATGAAGCAGAGAAAAACAAGCAGAAAAAAGCAAAACAGAGGGCAGAAAAATGAGCTGAAAAGTAAAACAGAGGACAGAAAACAATGGCAGAAAATTTAGCAGAAAAGGCAAAACAGAGCAAAAAAAAGAGCAGAAAAAGGCAAAACAAAGGGCAGAAAAACGAGCAGAGAAGGCACAATAAAGAACAGAAAAGAAAAAACAGAGCAAATAATGAGCAGAGGAGGCACAAAGAGAAGGCCACAGGTAAACAGGCAGCAGAAGGTAGCAGACTGCTGGAAAGCTGGACAGAAGAACTGTCACGGAGGAGCTGGCAAAGGTATATGCTTGTAGCTATGGGAGCCTGATTGTGCACCAGTGCCAGAGAGAGTGCAGAAAAGTGCATTATCTTAGTAGATATGGTGCTGTCCTACTCTCTCTTTTTCACAAGGTAGTTCATCAACTTTGGATTCTGCCTTACATTTTGTGAGCTTTTCGAAAATCTACCCCTCATTCTTGGGCATCCTTTAGCACCTTAAATTAATGCCCCTTAAAACAGAGTTCCTACTAATTCCCATTCCAACCCTGCCACGCAAAACTTTATCTCAGTTTCATCATGGCTTTATTCACTCAACTCTCTGTATTGTTAACCTTCCATTATTGAATTCAGCAAACCTTTGGGTTTTCACTGAACAAAAATCTAAATTTACATGTACAGATAAACTCAACCATTAGCAACTAAGAAGTCAACAGGGAGTGGATCCTTCATCGCTGAATCGAAGTTGATAAATAGGTACAATCTGTAGTCCTGTTGCGATTAAACTATGGCAATGCTCAGCTCACAGACATACTCAGGATTCCACCTGCCCCTTCCAAGATAACCCTTCACACTGGAATCTTGTGGCTATCAAAACTAAAACTATTTGAAAACATCACCCCTGTCATCATCGCCCTGAATTGCCTCCCTGTTGAAACAAAGGGTATTTCCCTAAACTAGCCTATGCTACTCACATTTTACTAGGGTCCTTCACTATGGTGCCCCAAATGCATGGATCCAAACTTGTTTCAAGTTCGAAGCACTACTTCGTATATGTGGCTCTCCTCCCCTGAAAATGACACCTATTAAAAGACAAATAGCCTTCGTTCCTACTTGATCTGAATAAACACCTCATTTCAGACTTTCGAAAAAGGAATGAATTCCTGCTTTCCAGAAGCACTTTCAAATGTGTTTCATCTCAGGACTTTTATGGCCAAAAGGGATTTGTTTTGAAATCCCTGTCATGCTAATATATATGCTTACAAAGTGTGTTAAAAAATTAAACTACTATTCTAACAACTATACACTCTACAAGTGAGGATTTTCTATTTGCTTTATCTATGGTTGGAGGTATTTTTATCATTGTTCTACAGATGTCTGCGGGTCTTGTAGCAACTATACAGTACAATAATAAAGACTCAAGTACATAAATAAGAAATAGTACACATACTTGCAAAAGTAAGATTTTACATTTTCAATATTCTGAATTTCTATGTAACATTTATCAAACCTACATCCAATAAATGCAGTGCGCAAATAGTTATATTTTTATAAAGGTGCTGAACAGACCAGATTTTAAAGTATCATATTGTCTTCTTTACTCGTAGGAAAATAAATTACTGCGGCTTTCCTTCAAATTACCCTAAAAGTGGTTCTTTTTATAGAATATATGAAAGTAAATAAAGTTTTCTTTTTTATGAAAACCGTATTGATGCCTTAGTCTGCTTTGTTTAAATGTGGGTCTCTGCTTCCTGTATTCAGACACGTTTTTCCATTAGTCATTCTCCTAAGAGGTTAACATCTGAGAATCACATTTCCACTAAGACAAGCGATAACATTTCTTTTGATATATCTGAGGTGTTAGCAGTTTGTGGCTTACTTTAAAATGTGCCTCATTTCTTTTAAGCAAGTGGAAAATGTTGTCAGCTTTCTTTACACTTTTTTTTATAGAGCTGTCGAATATTCTGTTATGAAAAAGTATTCTCAGCCCTTTGGCGAATTCTTAAATTTGCTCATGTTAAACAACACTTCTATACTTGTACACTGCAGCAAATATCACATTAGGTTAAGTACGCTTCATCCAATGGCCAAGTTAAAAACAACTTGTGCATTTTGAAATTCAGTGGAGTCTGCAAATTAGAAGGGCTTTTGCATCTTGAGATGTGAACCGTCTTTGGGGACTATTTGTGATTGACACAACATGTTATCTGCACACCAAAACATCACACATCAATTGAAAAAGAAGAAAAATTACAAGAGATTGGATCTCTTTTACAGCCTTTTATTGTAAAATACTCTATATGATTAATGAACCTGTCGGCTGTAATGGGAAGAATATGTAACAAGAAACTGCACATTATTCGTTTGTGATTTTTATCTCCTATAAACCCAACCATGTGCAACTTGATACAATTCGGTTCTCCATTTTAAAGAGCAAAATACGGTTTTATTTCACAGGGAGAAAAAAAAATCTTCATATTTTGCATCCTTTCACAGAAATATATTCATGGGAGGGTTCTACCTTAATCCTTGCACAAGGAGAATAATTTTTTTAAAGAGTAAATGAGACCCTTTTTATTTGTATTGTTTTTATTATCGCTTTGGTGCAGTTCAAACCCATCAGTGGTCTCTGTCCCATTCCTTTTGAAAGGAAGATGATAAAAGCAAGATAAAGTGGCAAGAGGAATCTAAAATAAATTTTGGAAATGTGCTATTGTGCGTTGGTGGTGGTGCCAGAAAATAAGCGGACAGGCTTCCAATGATGGCATCAAATATAATAGGGAAACTGGCAATGAATATAGTACTCCAGAAGATGCAACAATGCCAGGAATGAAACTCCAATGTTCATTTGATCTCCTGGAAGGCTGTATATGCCACCCATTTTGGCTCAAGTGGTTGGCCCTTTTTATGCCAGAATCAAATCAGGGAGCACATTATACTTTTCCTGGGCATTGGTTGTCTGTGGAGCTGTCACAATATGGGAGCCATTCTTTCGAAGTGCATAATAATAACGTCCTATTCACTCGTGCCCTCGACACTTCATGTTCAAGCCACTCTAAACGCAGTCACAGAATGAAGTTTTCGATATTTTTGAGAGATTTGGCACCGACCATTTTTTACTGTCCGCGGGGGTGTCAACCAACGAGCCCCATATTGCATTTCTACAGTGACTCACCCAGCGGTTATTAGTGCTGTACATTATTATTTTATGTACTTACAGAAATGTCTCTTGCCTCAGACGCTGGCTCTAATAACAGCCTCTGAAATGTGATTCATTATTTTCCCGAGTTATTGTAATTACGGTGATAACAAGCCCTGCTGCTTTAGAGTCATAACATGGCATCACGGCGGTTCTTTTGATTCATTACGGTAACTACATTTCTAGTTTTTATTTACTTTCAACATACAGTATTAATTTGATAGTTTTTCGTTTTTGCCTCTGCATTTTCCTTTCTTTCTTGCTTGCCTCAGTTCATTTCCAAAGTGTGGCTCGATTACTCAGCTGCCTCTTTCCAGCCGCTCTTCGACTTATAAAGCGGCTGCACAAATCAGCCGCAGAGGTTGGGAATTTGGGATTCTGCAACCTGCTCGGCACCAGCTTGCCTCAAACTGGAAAAGGCTTGCATTGAAAAATGGTCCTCATTATTTTGACGCCGTTATTTGAATTTAAGAGACATAATACCTGGCACGGGCTGCATTTCCTTCTGAAAACTAAAATATTAAAACCTGCCACTATTATCCGGTGATATCTCCGAATCATTGGCATAATGTACCTTGCCTCTTGCCCTCCACATTGTGAGTGAAGCTCTTGAAAATAATACGTATGTTTTAGAATTATGAATATGTTCCATATCACGTATGATTTCAGTCCCAGAAACTATAAAAGCGGTTGCTTTGAGGTTAATCCGTTGGCTTTTCTAACTCTGCTCTGTGTGCTTGATTTTCCAGAAAGGGCATGTCTTTGGTGGGACAGACGTCCCTGCAAATTACATGGCTGGCTGACTACGCAATATGTTCCATCACGGAGATAACATCCCTGTGGCCTTGTCCTTCTGAACGGTATATGTTCACGTTTGTCAGCGCTTCCGTCAGCACTCGACGTTTTTCATCGCATGTAGGCCACTCACACCACTTGACCCTTGCAGAGTCCCTTCACACTGAGACTGGCTGGGATAAAACTGGTGAATGTGTAAGTTCTGTTGTGGTAAGTGTACAGGCCACAATGGGCTTGACAGAAATATGCAAGGATATGCCACAAACATTATTTGTGGCTGTGAACCCACTGCTACATAGACTGGATGATGACGCAGGGGTCAATGTAGTCAATAGACCACTTCAATAGTTTTATAACCCACAAATGAAATTAGGAGACTGAAAGTTCAACTCTCAAAGAATTTAGGGTGCCTTACTCTTGTTGTATGCAAGCCTTGCTATTGGAAATCAGGAATAAACCAAGGGTACTAGTCACATTTACTCACAGAAAAAGCATTGTAAATGAAGCCCAAACACTACAATGTTAACAATTCATTTTTAAAGGGTAGTATAAAAGTAGTAATATCACTTAACACCAGTGGATAAGGCGAAGAAGCAAATACAGCTATACTGCAATACATAACAAAAGGGTGTTGGGCCCGGCACTTTATGCAGGGTCACCCCAGATTGCCTTCTGTTGCTGAACCTGTTTCTGTTGGCTTTTAGGATTCCATGACTTTTACCTCTGCTGACCAGTTCTAAAGTGTCTGTAGTCCCTCCTTAAAACATGGTAAGATTGGCCTACACCTAATTGACACATTTATGTACTTTTTACTACTCTAGTAATTGGTACTACCTTTACCCAGGGCCTGTAAGTTAAATTCCACCCGTGGGCAGCAACCAATAAACATTACCAGGCCTAAACCTTTCTTTTTTTTAGAACTCACCTCTAGGGAAGGCTCCAAAGGCTCATGGAGCAAGGTTTCTGGTATATTAAAAGTAGGACATGTGGGATTAAGTTGAACATGTCCTGACTGAAGAACTCCTAAAATCACTCTTACTTTTGCAAGGCTATTTCTCCTCCAGACTAACAGTGGGTTATCGTATGTCATTTAATATAGGCTAACTCCATATTTGGAGCAGTTAGAGATATACTGTTTAGACTCAACTTAATTGTAATTTAAAATCTTCTTTAATGGTCAAAGTCAGATTTTAGATTATAATTTTGAAAATGCAACTTTTAGAAAGGTGCCACATTTCTGCCTATAAATTCTGAGACCTTTCTAGGAGTTTTGAGCTACCTTGGCCTGTTCATGGTTCCCCCATGAAGAATACGTATTGGGCCCAGACAGTGAACAATGGAACCTGAGTGTAGCTGGAAGAGTGCCCTGATTACATTTCAAAAGAACTCGCAAAAAAGAATCTGAATCCAGGCCTGCCATTGCCTTTGTCACACTAGACAGTTTGAAGACAGAATCACGTGAAGAGAAAGAACTTATCAGTACCAGTTTTGTGGTATGCCAGGGTTTTCCCCACACAAATACTGTCACCAGATATAAAAATAGGACCCTCAGAACAACTTATGCTCCTGGATGTGTGGAAGATTCAGAAGAAGGACTGCCTTGCTGCCAGAACGACTGTCCTGATGTTTGAAGGGCTGCCTTGCTGTCCGAAGAACGAAGATTGGCCCTACTTGCAATGATCCCAGACTACCCAGAGTGACTCTAAGGTCAGTTGGTGAACCTCTGAGAGCTAAAGCCCAGCTGACCAACACCACCAGGAACTGCTTGGGCCTTCCTGGGCCCTGCTGCTGGCCTCTGGTGGAGTGATTACTGATCTCACAACCTTAGGTCCTGGACCATTGGCTAGCATTAGTGAGAACTCCTCCATAAGTAAAGGTGAAAACCCTGAATTTTGATCTCCTCACGATTGAAAAGTAACCTCTTCATGCCGAAGAATGACCAGCTGCGATGACCGGCAACATGAGACCTGCACTGCATGTTACAGCAACAACAGCTCATGGTGACCAACAACATGGAGCTCCAGCAACAACTAGTTCTTTCCGCTATAGTGACGTCCGTCTGCAATGCATGACCTGCTCTTTGTGTCAAAAGCTTTGTGGCCTCCTCCAAAGTGATCAAAACTCTTTGTGCCAGACTTTAGAAGATAATTGTTCAGCAGTACTAACCTGGTCTCTTACCCAGTTCTACTGCTGAAATTTTTTTGTTGTGGTATTTTTTTATTTATTAAAATGTACTCAATTAGTTTGGGATTTTTCTTGTGTGATGGCTTCACTTTATCACTGTTTGTGTGCTGTATGAACACTTCAAACATTGCCTCTGAAATAAGCCTGGCTGCTTTTTGCCAAGCTACCAGAGGGTTAAGTACATGTTAATTTAGTGACATTTGTGGTTCACCCTGACACAGGTTGTGGTTGTACTCTAAAAAGGGCTTCCATTCCTCTCAACCAATAGGCCTAATTTCTCACAAAGGGCTTACAAATAATGAAGTAATCTAGGGAAAATTAATTCGCTCACCTCACTATACTAAGAAATACCAGTGCAATGTAGGTGAGTTTCACACATGACTTAATTATAAGGATATGAACAAGCAACATGCTTGGCTTCAATAGAACATTGGTTAGAAGCTAAATGCAATATTCTGACATAGAAGACCTGCATTGGGACTTGTTTCTCATTATTAAATGGAACCACATACGTCAAAGGGTAGATTTTTTAACACAAGTGAGAATCCTATTACAATTACTGTGAAACCTAATAAATCTGGCTTTTATGAGTGTAGAGTGACTTTAATATAAAGGCATACATATATCGAGTGAAGCATGGACTATGTACGTGTATATGTAGCTGTTTATTTGGGTAGTTTTCATGATAATTTACAATGGTACGTGTGTTGAGGTAGATATTAACAACCCCTAGTGAACGTACCTGAATAAGAGTATATTATATTTGTCTACTGAATCAATCAATCAACAAATTGAGCGTACTAAAAATGTGTTCTAAAACTTGAGTGATACACAGAAGAAATACCTTGTGGGTAGTAGTAGCCAATGCTTTTTTTTCATAATGTGAATATTGCACTGGAGCTAAAAACTAAAGTACCAAAGTTGAGAAGTTCAACACTTGCAATTTTTCAAAGTGCAATCCGTGCAAAGCTAAAAAAATAAAATGAATGGTGATAGAGTGCCATGTTGTTTGAAAAATTGAAGGGGTGCACCATAATCTCAAGTAGTCAGCACCCTCATATCTAAAGGGCCATGTTATTGTGTGATTTTATAATGTAGTACTAGGACGGGGATCAGTGCAATATGTAGAATTATGCTCATACCATTTGCAGATTAATGTAGTGCTTTAGTTGAGAAAATCATGCCTTAAGTAACTTTGAATTAATTGCTTTGTGTGTAAAATGTGCATTAGGATTGAACGTGCCATATTAAAGTTACACGTGTGGGCTGCCTAATAAGATGTGATGCTTTAACATGAGAATAATTTTTGCTAATGTGAAGTGTAATGTTAGGATTGATTAACAAAATGCTTATGTTGCTGTACTAGAAATGCATTTAAAGGAGTAAAGGCCTGAGACATGAAAACGCCAGCAGAGGCCTAACTGTGGTTTTCTTAGCATGACTAGAAATGTTGAGATGAAAATGTACCTTGGGAAAGAGACTCCGGTTAGCAGTTGAATTTCGAATTGTAACTTATAGCATGCAAAGGATTGTTCCTCATGCATTTCTTTTGCAGGTGCAAGGCCATGTAGCTCGTTAGGTACAATGAGCCATTGTTTAGAAGTTAGACTGGCAGGAGTGGGGACAAAGGGAGTCTACAGGAATGTGCAGTTTAAATATTTGGCAGAGAAGGTGCCTGGACCCAAGGACACAGCAACAGTTTCTGGAAGAAGAAGGATCGATGCTGGAAAAGTATGAGGGGCTGCACCTGCCAGAAGGAGGTGTGCCATGGGCGTATCCACTGTTTTGGGATGTTGTATTAGGGAAAGTGCCCCGAGGGTGGAGAGTCAGTTGCTATTGAAGCTAGGGTTAAAGTTAGTTGGGGTCTTGTCTAAGGCAGTTCATCTGGATATGCAGTTAGACATGGGACTTAGAGGGGACTAGGCAGGAGAATTTAAGGAGCATCTCAGAACAAGCTCAGTAGTTAAGGCTACTTACCTGGAAAAGTGAATGTGCTTCTTAGGGAGCCGTCACAGCTGACACCTTTTTCTCTTGCCTGGGAGGTATGTTAAGTAGGGATGTTACTTTAGAGCTGTGTAGGGACAGACTAATCTTTCCCTTTTTCATTGGAGTAGATGCAGTCGAGTCTTCCAGTGGGAACAGTTATCGCATGCTAATGCTTCTTAAATTAACTTTACTATTTATTTTGAGTCGTCTGAGACTCCTGCGTAGGATTTTGTTTATATTAGTGCCAGTTTATTTCTTGGAACTCTTGCTGAGGTGCTTGTATGTGCAGTTTTTTTTGGCTTTGTAATAAAATTTTAAACTTTTCTTCGAATTCAGTGGTCCTTCAGATTGAGATGTGTTGAATTTCGGAACTTGTCAAAAAGTATGTAATTTAAAGAACTTCCTTCACACTTCTAAGCAGACTAAAGATGTTCAGTCGGCCAGGGATTCTTTGGATTGGTAAGGTGAAAATCTAGATGAGAATCCCAGGGTCATCAGTTGGTAGCAGAGGATGGTTTGTCTCTGGAAGTAAGGGAGTTCTAGATTAGGATAAGAGTTTCCCCAAAGCCCATAGAATTCAGGTGATGACCGTCCAGTGGATTACCGGCGGAAGACGGCGTTTCATGGAAATTGATGGAGAGTAACGGAGCGGCGAAAGCAGCAGTTCGTGGGAGAGTGAGTATGAATAGGGTTATATGTTGTTAGATTGCGGTGTTTGTTTTGTGATGTCTTGCGGAGTTGGAATGCCTGTTTTATGAAAGGAGATCAGGCTGTGAGCGCGTGGAGCCCGAGAAAGTCTTAGGCTCAAGGAGTATCTTAAGCAAAACGCAATTGTCTACCATTGTTAAGGGAATCGTGAGATAGGGGGAATGAATGTGTGAGTGCGTGAGTAACTGACGCTGGTCGTGGGTTGCTGCGTGTTTGTAACCCATCAGTGAGGTGATTGTCCGGTTGTTTCGTGGACAGACAGTTGCCAGTTTTCGGGAGACAATTACATGACTGTGGACCTAGAGTCAGTGAAGTAATTACTTGGAGGTACTGGGGATTATTTCAGTGTATGCATGGGACGTATGCTTGACTGAGAAGCGTAGTGAAAAGGAGGGGAACTGCTGCGAGTGTGGGAAAAGTGACGTCAGAAGGTGCCCAGCTGTGCTAGGGCGGTTGGTGTGAAGCCCCGCTGGGATTGGTGGATTGTCGGCAGGAAGTAAACAAGCGATGCGAAAAGAGAAACGCTGGTTTCATCATGAGATGTAGTAAGGTTTTATGAGATTTGTTCAAAGGGGAAAAGAAATTAAATCCCGGGGGGGGGGGGAGAGAGGCTCCACCCAAGGACACCCCAGCTCATTACATGGCTACGAATGTGGGGTTGCATACTATGCTGTGGCTTGAGAACTGGATCAAAATGACTGACGGAGGTGAGGAATTGACCTTTCCCAGATATGGAACTTTTAGATTAGAAAGGTTATACCAATTGAAATCGATTATGGCTTCTTTGTGATGTTTGCCTAGACCAACACAGTTTGAGGCACTGAATGCGTGGATTAGGGCGGCACACGAAAGAAATAGAGACAGGAGACAGGAACGAGTAAAGAGGTCAGTCAGGGCATTTCAAGATGCAAGATGGGACGCATTGGAAAAGAGAGGGAGAGTACGGACACTTGAGGGGGATAAGTTGTATCCATTGTTGGTCAAGTCAGGGGATCAGCAGAAAAAGAAAGGTGAGGATGAAGACAGTGATACTGATGATAGCTTGTTAGAAAGGATGCTATCTGAGAGACCACCTCCGTACAATCTGGAGTCAGAGGTGGACAGATCAGCCCTGTTAGAAGAAACTAAGGAACCACAAGCTCCACCGTGTTCTGAAGTAGTGGAAAAGCTCACAATGGGGGAAATTCAGAATGCAGAAAGTGTCACCTATCAGTGGTTACCAGATACTCTTAGGGTGCCGGTCACTATTGGTCCCATAGTGTCAGTGTACAATCCAGAGCAGGTGAGGAATGGAAGTCCGGCACAGACAGGAATGAAAAGAAGTGCTGGCTTTGGAGGGAACAGTGTAGTGAATGAGCTGGTTCCATCACCCAAGCCTGTAGAGTCGAGCACACCGTTGCTGGCTACAGCAGATTCATCAAGAGGACCGATGGATCTGAGGGGACCAAGACCAAAATCCCTGGGAGAATTGAGGTCAGATCTGAGGACTTCGGAGTCAGTTGAAGGGACTCAAGGGGACCTGGCAAGAGAGGACTGGGATTATGGGAGTGCCAAGAATAGAGAATAGAGTAGCTAGTGGAGGGCATGTGCATGTGCCTTGGAGTAGCGGAGATTTGACTGCATTCACAAAGGATTTCCCAAAGCTGGGAGAGAGTCCAGTTGAGCGATACAAGCAGATTGAGAGGTTTGTTAAGATCTCAAAGGTGTTGTGGATTGACTTGAATACACTGTTTGACATTGTAGTTCTGAGTGACTTGTGAGTAGCTTGTAAGGTTGCAGTCGAATGGCCCACATCCGAATCGGACAGGGATGTTGTCACTAATTGCCCATCACCTCTTGTTATGAAGAAGTATGAACAGGTGATTACGTGGTTGAAAGCTAATCAATGGGACTTTGAAAGCTCGAATGGGAAAAGTGTGTTCATCCACGTCTCCAAAATGGCCTGACGCTTTACCTTTGATATTGATGAGTATGCACAGTACCCCAGACAGGAGAACAGGTCTTTCACCTCATGAGATACTGATGAGGAGGGCTATGAGGTTACCAGCGGTTCCATCGGCAGCCTTGCTTAGCATCACCGATGATCTGATCCTTGATTATTGCAAGGGACTAGCTGACTTCATCTGTTCTGTGTCCCATCAGGTGCAGGCTGCTGTGGTTCCAGCTGCAAGCAACCTCTGTCATGACCTGAGGCCTGGGGATTGGGTGCTGGTTCGGAAGCACGTGAGAAAGAGCTGCTTGGATGTTCGTTGGAGAGGCCTATATCAAGTTATTTTAGTGACGAGCACTGCAGTGAAGTGCGGAGGATTGCCAAATTGGGTGCATGCTTCACACACCCGTCGAGTTTCAGTACACTTGGAAGAAACAGCTCCTGTCACTAATGAAAATCCAGCTGAGGTGGAGGGGCCACAGGAGGGGACAAGCTAAGCTGTGAGGGTGTATGAAGATGCTGGATGCTCACTTGACCAAGCTGAGGAGGGTCCTCCCAACAGCGACACTGAAACTGCCTCTGAAAGGCGAAGTTGCTGTGAAAGTGGTCCAGAGTCAGACTCAGCTGAGAGAAGTTGTGAGCAGAGTGAGCAAAGAGAAAGCCAGTCAACAAGCAGAGTAGAGGAGCCGTAGCCAGAGAGGCAGAGACGCTTGAACCTGAGACCGGTCTCCGAGAGGGATCTTGCCCCAGTCTCTGAAGAGTCAGAGTCAGAGTCAGACGAAGGCAAGGAAGAGCAAGCCTGCGGAGGTCTGAGGGGATCAAGATGAAAGAGAGTGCCTTGCCGAAAGTGCGCAGCACCAGAGTGATCATACGTTGTGACTGATGCCAGGAGTGCTGAGATCGGGGAGGGTGAGGGCAGTGACAGTGATTAGTACCAGCCCTAACGTGAAGTTGGATGTGGTGTTGTTAGTACCACAACTTGAAATTGAAGGGGTGCTGACCATCACAGTTCCCAACCCTCCGATTCTGAGCAGAATTCGTAACTTGATCTTGAATAGACTGATTTTCCCTACCTTTGGAACTGAAATTCCATCTCATGAATCAATTGTTCTTCGTCTGTTGGAGCAAATCTTATTCTGGATTAAAAGAGACTTTGTTGTAAATAAGTGCAATTAACCCAGGTCCGAGTGGAAGAAGAAGAAACTTAGGGGCTTTCCACAGAGGATGGAGAAGGGTTAAGGTTGTCTTTTGCTTGCTGTACATAAGGAACTGACACAAAAAGGGGACTTCCAGCTTTCCGAGGTGTGGTTCGAGATGATTCACAAGCATCTGAAGAAGAAGAGAGACTTTTTTTTGAGCGTTTTTCTTGTTGTACAAAGAAGCTGAAAATATTTCTGATACCACGGAGGCTGGAAATCCAAACCATAGAGCAAGGTGCATTGTAGGCCCTCTTGTAGGAGGAGTTATAATCTTCATAATTTTAGTAGTTGTAGTTTCATATTTAGCACCACATGAGCAGGCAGTGGAGGTTGAGTGAACACCTACACCTACTACACCTAGCAAAGAAGAGGTCAAGGTAGGAAACGAAAGAGCTTTGCTAGTAGAAGAGAGTTGTAGGTTACATGCAGATCTGTCCAGAGGTAATTTCAAGCTTAATGTGTATGCAAAGTTGTTGTATGAGTATATTGATGCGATGGATGCGAAAGATTGTTATATGTGTATGCAGTTGCCAGCTTCAGTGGATGAGGGTATCAGATACCATCATCTCCCATTGACATATGGTATTCCATGTAGTTTGCTGCTTAGCATTTTCTATGGACGAAATCATTTTGAGTATTTCTTTTCAAATTATGATGCAGTTCTTCCTGAAGTGCCAGCTTATAAGCATTTGAATAAGTATGATTATTATAAATCAGGGGATAGACTTAGAGAACTTTTTTAATTCCAACTCAAGAGTTGGACACAGCTGATGCTCATCGCTATAATTTGAAGTGTTTGTTGCCAGATACAGAGATGACATTTATAGAGCAAGAAGAAGATAGATACAGGAAACAAAAGCAGTTGCGAGATTCAGGACAGGGTAAAGTAGATTGGACAGATGAAGAGAAGTTGGCCTCCTTCTCCCAGGGGAACGAAAGACTGTTAGGGGGTCCAGGGGTGGCAATAATGCCCAATTCCTGGACTGGCTGACCATTGTAGGAAGGTAGAGTATTATGCAGGCATGGCCTGCACAGGTAAGAGCGGTGAGGTGGGGTGGGGTCAGGTTGCGCTGAATAAGTCAACAGATGACAGGATAGGCAAAATTAGATGAAAAATAATAATTAAACCACTTACCTTGTGCTAGCTGCATTGCCAAATCGGCAATGCGGTGAGCGCAAGTAAGCGATTTTATTCATTATTTTGTTTATTTTTTGGCCTTTTCCATTATCTGTCAACTAACCCCCCACCGCCCCACCCCACCCCCCACCTCACCCCACCACTGTTACCTATGCCAGCCACGCCTGGTATTATGTGGTGATGCTGGTTAGACTTCACCATGCAATACTGTCACAAACCCCAAAGATGGTCCTCGGATGCACACTAATAAATCCTTAGCTCAGTCCCGGTAGCAGGGCAAAGAGCAGTCAGGCTTTACTAGAGGAACATGTATTAAGCATTTCAAAGTACCACCATGGAAGATAAGTAATTGACACGACTCGAGAGAAATCTGAAACCAATTTATAAAAATAGAGTGAATTTTTTATCTTAATGTAGACAAAAAAATGAATGGAATACCATGCATATAACCAGAGTTATAGATTTTTGAAGCAATATAAAATCAGCGCAAAATAATACAGTAAAAAGTTATCATTGCAGTCAATAGGAAAAACCACTCGTGACAATGGTTACTTGCAGGTCAAGTTGTGTGGTACCCTTGCAGGGGTAAATGTGATGCGGGTCCCAGGACCAAGCCAGTTAAACTTTACCTGGCCTGTGGAGTCCAGGTTCAAAGTTGGCATGGCTACCCCTGGTGCTGAAAGGGAGCCACAGGAGAGCATCTTTTACCACTGAAATGGTGCTGCGGGGGATAAAGGTGCAAAAATACAACAATAGGGTGGTTGCTGAAGTCAGTCGAAGGTTAGATTGAGATCCCTTTAGGTGCAGCCTTGAGCAAAGAGGTCGGTTGCTGGACTGTTTCAAGAATCTTTATTTGGTGATTAGAAAACACCATAAAAGCACATATACATATACATAAATTAAAAAGAACATTAAATATTAATCAAGATCCTTGTACATAGTTAATACAATAAAAAATGCCAACATACAGAGCCATAAAGATAAGAAATCTCAAGTCTTTCATTCCTCTCCTCTCGTCATCCTTAATCGGACTGCAACCTTGATAAAATTCATGATACTACACAAGGTTAGTGGGTCGGAGGCTTTTTGCAAAAAGACTAGTGCATCCCTGGCATGTTCCAGTTGGGCTTTTTAAAAAATATTTACAAGGAATCTACGCCTAGGCATAGAAAAATAAGGACAGAGCAAGACAAAGTGAAGGGAATCCTGCGGGGACCGATTATCGCAGCCGCAGGGTCCCTTCTGCTCAATTGACGAGGTGAAACCTGTAGGTGTAGCCAACATAAAAGGAAGCAAATTCAATCTAAAACGGCACATGAGGAATCTATCCTGCGTATTATGCACAAGAAATAGGTAAGGCTCCATACCCTCCACACTCTTCACCAGATTATGAGCCCTCACAGTTTTTTTCACTCCTTCAGCATCAGCTCGGCGTTGGGTTTTCCGCTCTCGGAAAATTTCCCCTACTTGTTTCTTGTGCTGTGCTGAGATGGATGCGGGGTTCGTGAAGAGATTTCCAAACCCTAAATCCTCAAGGGTGTTTTTCACATATTTTAGCCAGGGGATGCGCATACAATGAGTCCTACCTAGGCAGTCCAATAGAATTTCTCTGCTTAAATGCGCATCAGGATTGATCCATAATTTTAACCAGGCCACAATTGGCCTAAGTTTTAACAGATCATCCAAGTATGGCCTCCCTAGCTCCCTGTGGGCTATGAGTCCGGCGGTGCTGGATGGTGCCCTCAGGATAGATTTCAGATATCTATTTTCTTCCTGTTGGATTCTAGTAGTGTTCACGAAGCCCCAAACTTCTGCCCCATAAATTACTTTGGAGCATGTTATGGAGCTATACAAGTTCATCACCTGTTCCGGGCTCCATCTGCCCAACCTCCTACCATATCCAGCTATTGCCCCATTAGAGGCAATCATTTTGCTACAACGTTCCGCCACCAAGGAGTTAAATTGCAGAGAACCATCAAAGGTTACCCCGAGGTAGGAGAACGTTTTAACCTGCTCCAAACTGTGGGTACCTATTGTGTAAATGAATTTGGAGGAGGGTTTTTTGCCGGCCAGGAGCACGTATGATTTACCTAGGTTGACAGATAGATCCAGGTTACTCATGAACTTAACGAACCCGTCTATCATGATTTGTAGGCTTCGAGGTGTTCTTGCAAGTAAGACCGCGTCATCTGCATAAAGCAGGACGGGAATATGCCGCGTCCCGATCCTTGGGGAATCTGCCTTTAAACCCAAAAGAAACTGCTCCAGGTTATTAATATAAAGGGAGAACAAAAAAGGGGCAAGAATACAGCCTTGTCTGACTCCACTCTTACATAGAAAGGAATCAGACAGTCCTCCCTCCCTGTTAAATCTGACCTTGGCCGTGGTGTCGCTGTGCAGTTCCCTCAATATAGTGATTAGACCACTCTCAATCCCCATACCTGACATCATATCCCACAGCTTTCCTCTGTTGACGTGATCGAATGCTGCTGCCAAATCCATGAATCCCTTATAAATGGGTTCGTCACTGGCCAGGGTATATTTGGCAGTCAGCATATATAGGTTCAGGCATTGGTCACTAGTGGACCTCCCTGTCCTAAACCCATATTGAGTGTCCGAGAAGATGTTATTCTCTTCGGACCACTCGGACAGTCTATTCAAAATTGCCCTACCCAGAAGTTTGGCCGATACGTCAATCAGGGAAATAGGCCGATAGCACTTAGGGTCGTCCCTATTGCCCTTTTTGAAGATTGGCACAATAATCGCTTTGGACCAGGATGGTGGGAGACCGCAGGTGATGGCAGTGTTTATGACCCTAGTCATCAGAGGGGCCCATAATTCTATATTACTAAGAAACAGGTCAGGGGGAATTCCATCCGGACCCGGGGCTTTGTTTTCAGTTAAACCCTCCATCCCTGCCGTAATCTCCTTGAGAGTGAATACTACAGGGGGAACCTGACTTGGGGTTACCGGTGACTCCACATGGGTGCCAGGCTCATGGTTATATAAACCCCTAAAGTGGGTGACCCACTGCTCCGGGAGGATGTTAGCCCCTATCTCCGGGGAGTCATTTTCTTGAAAGGTCGGTTTGTTAATGATTCTCCAGAACCCCGCTAGGTCCTTTCTTTCCCCTGCCTCTCTTAGATCTGCCCATGCTTCTGCCTGTAGGGCAAGTTTCCTCCTTTTAGTCTCTTTTTTATACTTTTCTCTACACAACCTAATATTTTGAGGGTCCCTTGGTTTCGTCTTAAGGGAACATTTCAGTTCCCTCAGTGCCTTAGAGCAGTCTTTGTCAAACCAACGGGGATTTACCAGGTTGCGTGGACCTTAGTAGTCCATCGATCAGGTTAGCGATGTGATCAAACTCTTCCAGTAACCTTGGTCCCTGGACTTCCAAATCTAGACAATCATTAATGGCCAGTAGGCCCTTCTCACCCAGTGCTTTATAAAACTTTACCCCGTCTATTTTGGACCATTTCAGTCTCCTGCCTTGATCAGTGACCCTCTCCTCAGATGAGCAGTGGGATTTAATTCCAGTTACCCGCCTTGTACAAGAGCGTTAAAATAAGCGGATTATGATCACTAAAGCTGCTCCAGTCTATCCCTACAAAGATTATTTTATTAATCAGGGATCTCGAAGCCAGGATGTAATCTATAATAGATGAGCAGCCCCTGCCCTTGAAAGTTGGTGGGAGTGTGCCATCCGGCTGTGGGTCTATCATATTAATGGTGTGCTCTAGGTCGTACTTAGTGTGAGAGAAATGCGGCCCCTTCTCAATTGGGCATTGTTCCCAGTCTATATTTGCCTTAATCAGTGCCGGACAGAGATGACAGTTAACCAACAAGCCTTGGCAGAGATTAGTAGAGCAGAAAGGTACTTCGATATCCTGTGGTCCAGAGAGACATGGTAGCTGTGTGTAACTTTGTTGAAGGCAGGACTACAGTTCCACAATGCACTAGGCCCAATGGCCGGTGATTCTTCTGATCCAGTGTGTTGTTTTACCTGCAGTTTTCAGGGGACTAGTGCCCCTAGTCTAGGGGAATCTGAGGTAGCTCCAGGCCTCTACAGTGGTCCCTCTAGGAGAAATGCAAGAGAGCTTAGGATAAGTCTTGATCAGGCAGTTCGAGGAGCAATCCCACATGTTCAGTGTATCCCTCTTCTACTTTTTGCAATTCCTGTTGTTGCAGACACAAGTCACTACTTCTGTCCTCTTTGCTGCAGGTTGTCCAGTACTGGGGTTCTGGTGTCAGGGACGTCCCTTAAATCCTAGATTCAGAGGAGTTAGGGAAGTAGGATGAAGTAGCCAACTTGCTGCTAGTCCCTATAGCTAGTCTGCCCCTGAGGTGACCACATCCAGGGGAGTAGGTCACCATTTCTACTCAGAAGCCACTATGTTGCCACTTCTAAATATAGCAGCAATCTTATTTTGGTGCACAGACTAGGCTGCCCACCCAGGAGGTGTGGCTTGCTTTCTCAGTTGTACACCTCCTTACCTGACTAATTTCCTGCCTATCTGGTGTAAATGTGCCTGGGCAGTGGTAGGGCTGTTTCCACCTCCGGTAGTAAGCCCTGATGCACATTAGACACAGTGCAGCCTTTGAAGCTCACTGCCTTGATGTGTCACTTCACTAGCCTGCCAGAGAGGGAGGAGGTATGACCTCCTTTCTTGCCAGACCTTTGTTTCTGACTCAAGGGAGTGATCACACTGCCTGGCCAGAGGTAAGAATCCTATCTTGGTGGTACAGAGTCCTGGAAGTGTGGGCTTGCCAGCCAGAGCACATAGAAGCTGGGGCAACCAGGTGGGCAACCTCCAAGGTAGCCACCTGGGTGTTTGCCACTTCTTCCTCAACACAAGATACATGTCAGTAGTGATAAGGCAAGTTGTTTGATACCAAACATGGCATATTTAGGTGATACAGTAATGGAGCGGCCAACCTTGGGTTTGCCCGGGTGGAAGCCCATGTTATCCTGTGAACCGTCACTCACCAATAGTGTCCTTCAATGGTAAAGGGCCCCTACATGGTCAAATGAGCTGGCACTGACATGTCAATATCTTTTATATAAGGCACCTTGCCTCCTGTGCTCTAGGAGGCCTTCCATATGGATGTATGGCATATATCAGAGATAGTGCATCGTCTTTACCACACATGGTGAGGGCAAATTCAAGTTCTAGCAATTTGTACTGCTTCTGCAGTCTGCAATTGTAGGTCTGCTGTCAGTAGTTTCTTTGGTTCGCTCAGGGTGGCACAACCAGAGCTGCAACCCCTGGGAACCACTTTACTACTCATGCCCTAGACACCACTGGCATCATATACTAGGGACTTATAAGAGGAGTAAAGTCCTTGTCAATTGGGATTGTCAATTTACATATAACAGTTTTAGGGAGAAAGCACAGACACTGGGGATCAGAGTCATAACTATCAGCATTTGAGCAATAAGTGAGGGGGTGACCATATAAAAAGAACACTTTCCTACATGACCCCCCAGATGAAAGGTGATAAGCACCGAATCTTTCCCCTCGTAGTTCTCATTGTCTAAGTGGAAAATACTGGAAAGGCCATCTGTATTGGCATGGTCAGTCCCTGGTCTGTGCTCCACTGTAAAGTCCTTCCCTTGTAGGGAAATGGACCACCTCAACAGTTTGTAGTTTTCTCCTCTCATCTACATCGGTCAGCTGAGAGGCCTGTGGTCAGATTGAACCTTGAAGTGAGTCCCAAACAAGTATGTTCTCAGCTTCATCGGGACCAAACCCCAGCATACGTTTCCCTCTCAAAGGCATTCCAAAGCTGCTCTCTAGGGAGGAGCAGTCTGCTTATATAGGCAACTGGCTGATCCTGGCCCTCACCATTTGTTTGTTACAACACTGCCCCAATCCCATGTTCAGAAGCATCTGTTTGGACAATACGCTCCTTTCATAGTCAGGTGCCTTCAGGACAGATGCTGAGCACACAGCCTCTTTCAGGGTGTCAAAGGTCTATTGGCATCCTGTGGACTGTGCGACCTTCTTAGCCGGCTTTTTGGAGGTAGTTTCAGTGATTGGGGCCACAATGGCTCTGCAACTCTCCACAAACCTCCTGTAATACCCAGTCAAGCCAAGGAAGGCCCTGACTTGAGTCTGGGTTTTGGGAGCCTCCCACTGCAGAATAGTCTGGATCTTGGGTTGGAGAGGTTGGACTTGGCATCCACCTACTAGGTGGCCCAAGTACACAATATAACTCTGCCCTTTCTGGCACTTTTATGGCCTTGATTGTTAGCTTGCCTGTCCCAGGGCCTGCAAAACCTCCTTGAGGAGGACCAGGTGATCCTACCAGGAGGAACTAAAGAAAGCTATATCATCTAGGTATGCTGCACTAAAGTTGTCCAGGCCTGAGAGAACTTGATTCACCAACCCTTGGAAGGTGGCAGGTGTATTTTTATAATCCAAAATGCATCGCTTTAATTTGGAGGCAACGTCTGAGGTTGAAAATGCTAACCTCTCTTTTGCTCCAAGGATGAGTCCAATTTGCCAGTACCCCACTTTTCAATAAATTCATCTGCCCTTGGAATGGGGTGTCCATTCATTTTAGAGACTGCATTTAAATCTCTGCAATCCATACAGAACCTAATTTCAGGTTTCCCATCTTTGGAATGAGCCTTGGTGACAATCACCATTGGGCTAGCCTACAGATTGTCAGAGGGTTCAATCACCCCTAGCTCTAGCATCACCTCAGTTTTAATGCAAGGTGTGTCTTGCTCTGACAATCTGTATATCTTGTTTTTGACAGGAAGGGAGAAACGAGTGTCCACATGAAGGGTACACTATGTTGTCTGACCAGGTTTCAAAGAGATGAGCTCAGCAAACTGACCTAGGACTTGCCTAAAGCTGGATTACTGTAGTTCAGTAAGAGGGTCATACAAAGCAACACCCCCAACTGGCCAATCCTGAGGGTTATTTGACACTAAGTCAGGGGGGCCCTCATTTTCTCCTCCTGACCTCCATCAGTGACCATCAGCATAGACATGTCAGCCCTGTCCTCGTGAGATTTTAGGTGATTCACATGGAGAACTTTATGAGGAAACCTGGGGTGCCCAAGTCTACCAAGTAGATAACCTCCCCTTTTTTTTCCAGGATTGGATAGGGCCCAGTCCACTAGTCCTGGAGGGCCATGGGAGCTGCATGCTCCAAACACACACAAGCTGGCCTGGTTGGTACTCAACCAGTGATGACTTCTGGTCATACCGTGCTTGATAGGCTCTTGGTTGGCCTGTAGTTGCATATTTGCCTTCTTCATAGACTCAGCCATATGTGAGCTCAGACCCAGGACATAGTCTATGTCCTGCTTGGGTTCTTTGAGAGGTTTCTCCCATCCATCCTTCACTAGACACAGAGGACCCCTTACTGGATGGTCAATCAAAAGTACAAAAGGGCTGAGCCCTGTCCCCTTTTGTGGCACCTCTCTATAGTCAAACTGCAGGCAAAGTAACAAAACGTTCCATCTCCATCTGAATTTTTCAACGAGGCCCACTATCATGCCTTTCATGGTTTTGTTGAACCTTTTAATCAAAACATTTGTCTTAGGGTGCAGGGGTGGGTGAACTTGCAGCTCAATGCACATTAATCCTACACAGCCTTAAGATATGCAGATGAAATAAGCCCCTTCATCAGAGACCACCTCTTTAGGAAATCCAACCCTGATGAAGATGCCAAGGAGATATTTGCCATATTGACACATAACAGTTTTAGGGAGAGATCACTGGCACTGGGGCTTGGTCAGCAAAGTCATAACCATCAGCACTGGAGCAAAAAGTGGGGAAGGGGGTGACTATACAAAAAGGGCACTTTCCAAAACGATCAACTCTTTTCTTTTTATAACTACAAAAAACCTTGGAGTATTTTTTTGTCTCCCCACTCCCCCCGGTCAGGTTTGGGTAAACTGGCAATTTGCCCTCCAGGAAGGCAGAAAAATTAGTAGGGCCTTTAGGGGTGGGGTTGCAGCCCTTTGATGGATGAGATACCCCCATCACACTTTTTTTTAGCATTGATGGATTACCCCCAATGTTCCCCTCCTGTTAGGGGTTTTAGGGGTGTGGGTAAGCCAGATGCCTCAACAGTGTGGTCCCAACCTGATTTCTTTGTTATAATTATCAAATCTTCTAGCCCCCACCCTGAGGAAGCAGCAAAGGGTAATCCACCAATTCTTACACCAGGAAGGCAGAACACTGCTGGACATTTGTGGGTGAGGTTGTGACCTGATGCCAGGACCAGCTGGGACCTGCCTCATTTAAAAAAAAAAACCTGACTAATGGACTTTCTGCCTCCCTGAAGGGATGAATATGGAGCACTGCTCATCGCAGAGATGGAAAAAATAAACCTCAGATTGCATTGAAATCTCTTCCCTTACAGCTCGAGATTTTGGAGCAAACAGAAAAAAAGGTTCTATCACTGCAATATGTTGCGGCTTCAATGGGAGGATTAGACATTCCATTAATGTAAACATGGGATTTTGTCGCAAAAGTTTATCCTTACAATACAAAACCTATGCTAAACATAACGCTCATGCCCTTGCACTATGGTGCAATGGTGTGTGCAGCACAAGGCAGGCTCTAAGAGTCAGTGTAGGGGGAGAGGAAAAGATCACTTTATATCTGTAGGAATTGCGTTTTCCAGCTTCCCCATCATGCAACGCAATGCAGCACATTTGGTTGCTACACTGTGTTTTCACAGCGTATTTGTCAATCTGGCATACAGTTTGAAATGAAAATATAAAATACAAAAATATATAACTGGTTGGGTTTTTGTAGTAATGATTAATGATTTCTGCCTTTACCATGCAGATTTTTTTTCAGATTTCCGAAACATTTTGGTCTTTTACATAAATGAGCTAGCCATCATCAGGACTGTGGGTAAAGCAATCTTCACAAACCTGAACAACAATGCAAAATATTTGAACATTCAGCATCAGAAACAATTACTAAACTGCAAGGCATATGTTACCGATGACACATAAATACCTATTTGAGTCATGTCAGAAGGAATAATATCCATCACTAACCTAAAAGGACAAAAATGAGTCAGTATAATAATAATAGGGACCGAATGTGAGAAGTCATCAGTATGGTTTCTCTCAGCTGCAAGGGAAAAAGATGTGCTGATTATTGTAAAGAATGGCTGTTGCAGTAAAATAAAAAGATGTAAGACAATGACCGATAGACTGTGAGGCATACTCTAGGTGCAGTATCAAAATATTGTGGAAAAATATTGTGTTCAAGAATATCAGGCCAGAAATATAGACACCTCAAAAATATTGAGGGTCATTCTTTAAAATGTAAGAAATTATTTTTCAGGTATAAATATAGTTTTTGAATTAAATTAAATACCTAAGAGTTATTGCATCAATAAACAGTATTAGTATTATAATAATTTAGTGTGTACTTTTTTTAGTGTAGTTTGTAACTTTAAACATGAAATTTAAAAGTATTTAAATTTAAATATTATAATTCTTTAATACAGTGATGTGTTAGTGGATTTTTAGGCTATTATTGTGGAAATCTATTTTAAATGTATTTTTTAAATGTTTCATTATTTGATTATTTTTATGTAAAATAAATCATTAATTGAACATTAACTATGCAAATGATTTAAATAATTGATAATTACTTCATTTGTTTGTTGCTTCTAATTATGTTAATTGGCTGATCAGTTTATTTAATTATACGGTTGTGTAACTGTAGTTTACATGTATTAATTGTTTCAATTTTCATTGTTTATTTTATGATTATTGTAAAATCAATATTGTTCTTGTTTATTTGGGAAGGAACTGTATTACATTATATTTATAAAGATTCACCCAGCACAACGATAGTTATGCCAATGCACTCCAGTCCAAGCAAAAAATATCACTTCCAATTGCTTGGTCCAAGCAACCTCTAACCCTGTGATGCACCGCTGTCACGGTGTCCCGGTGACATTTGGAGTAAGTGGAAATGTACATTTTATATATATATATATATATATATATATATATATATATATATATATATATATATATATATATATATATATATATATTTGTATATATATATTACCTACTGGCGGTCGCCAGTAGGTATATATAGTTAGGATATTTTCTCTATGGGATTTTTGAAAATTCTATGTCTAATAACTTTGGCGTTTGTGGACGGAATTGGCTGAAATTTTCAGGAAAATGGCACATTTTGTTTCTGAGCAGCCCCTGAAAATTGGGGGGGGGGGGTTCGTCCAGGGGGGGTCGAGAAAAAAGGGGGGTCCCAAAACGTGTTTTTAACATTGAGTTTTCCATAGGGCGGTTGGCCTCACTTTTAGCCCGAACGGCTGAATGGATTTGCACGAAACTTGGCAAAATTGTAGGGACTGGTAGCCCGATGTGCCTTTTGTAGGTCTCAATATATGTGCTCCAGTGGATTTTGAGAAATTAACGTTTAAAAAAAGATATATATCTGTAACAGCGGACCGGGCAGCGCTCCAGTTCGCGTACTTTTCGCGCAACGGAGCTTTGTGAAGCGAAGCTGATTGGTTCTCCGGCGTCTGTCAACATTCCAAACAGTCCGTAGCGGCCGCCATCTTGTCTCTCGGTAGGATCGAGAGACAAGAGGAGGCCAAAGCGAAGGGGCAAATGACCATAAGGGGGCATAGTAGATCCTCCCTGACCTCTTAGGTTTGATGTACCATTTTGCCAAGTTTGGTGTAATTCCGTTCAGCCATTCAGGCTGTAGACGTATCTAAATGTCAATAATCGAACGGCTGAATGGATTTGCACGAAACTTGGCAAAATATTAGGGACTGGTAGCCCGATGTGCCTTTGCTAGGTCTCAATATATGTGCTCCAGTGGATTTTGAGAAATTAACGTTCAAAAAAAGATATATATCTGTAACAGCGCTCCGCTTCGCGTACTTTTCGCGTTACGGAGCTTTGCGAAGCTGATTGGTTCTCCGGCGTCTGTCAACATTCCAAACAGTCCGTAGCGGCCGCCATCTTGTCTCTCGGTAGGATCGAGAGACAAGAGGAGGCCAAAGCGAAGGGGCAAATGACCATAAGGGTGCATAGTAGATCCTTCCTGACCTCTTAGGTTTGATGTACCATTTTGCCAAGTTTGGTGTAATTCCGTTCAGCCATTCAGGCTGTAGACGTATGTAAATGTCCTATGGAAAATTGCATGGGGAAAACACATTTGAAAGTGTTGAAATTTAGAACCAATTAAAATGTTACTTTGGTTTTGTATTTGTGTGTGATGAAAGTTAATTGGTTATGTATATATCTCAAATGAGAGGAAACCACAGCCATTTTGTGATACTACTGTCTGAGGTACATTTGTGAGGAATTTTTGGTGGTGAATTTCTGGTGTTTGATTTACACAGTACTAACACTTCTCCTACTTTTAAAAAGGTGAGTTGTTAATTTGTAAGGGGAACTATGTTGTACACTTGAAGATAATTTGAAAAATGTTTTCTGTTATTTATTTGCAGTCCTTCTGTTATACTAAATACTTGATAAAGTTAGTTTTATATTATGTATTACTTAAAACGATAAATGAAAGTGATTATTTTTTTCTGCAATTTACAGCAAGCAATTTCAAAATAAAATGGCTCACAATGAAGAGACCGTGGCAATTTCTTTGTAAGGGGAACTATGTTGTACACTTGAAGATAATTTGAAAAATGTTTTCTGTTATTTATTTGCAGTCCTTCTGTTATACTAAATACTTGATAAAGTTAGTTTTATATTATGCATTACTAAAAACGATAAATGAAAGTGATTATTTTTTTCTGCAATTTACAGCAAGCAATTTCAAAATAAAATGGCTCACATTGAAGAGACCGTGGCAATTTCTTTTGAATTGTCCACTACATTGATTGAAATTGAGAGCACCAATAATGAAATATTGTCACAAGGAGGAGATGACTTGAATGATTTCATTAGATTGATTGAAATTGACAGCACCAATAATGAAATATTGTCACAAGGAGGAGATGACTTGAATGATTCCACTACATTGATTGAAATTGAGAGCACCAATAATGAAATATTGTCACGAGGAGATGACTTGAATGATTCCACTACATTGATTGAAATTGACAGCACCAATAATGAAATATTGTCACAAGGAGGAGATGACTTGAATGATTCCACTACATTGATTGAAATTGACAGCACCAATAATGAAATATTGTCACAAGGAGGAGATGACTTGAATGATTTTTTTGATCAATCTGTTGATGGCGAATTTATCGAATGTTTGGAGACCATAGAGTTACAAGAATCATCATTGCAGACATTTAATGAGGAGATTCCAGATGAGATGATTGAAAAGGAAATTGCTGATGAGGACATGTTACTAGTTCTTTCAAATTTAGAAAATTCTGAAGAATAAATTTATATTTAGAAATCAAAAATTGTTTGAGACATTATTCATTTTTATTTTTAATTTATGAGGTTGTAGCGAAGTGATTGTAGTATAAAATGAGACTTATAGTATAGAGTGCAACATTTTTAAGTTACATGGTAAGTTTACTCATATTTACTTCCCTTCTCCCACTATATTATCTCCAATGTGTATTTGACATCTCTTCTTCATCTCCGGCCTCCTTTCTCTCACTGTGTGTCTCTGATGCATCTTATCGCTGCTATTTTGTGTAATTACAGAAGAGAGTAAAATAAAATAGTTCGGAACGTGAAAAGGGGGCAAAGTAGAGTACCCCTCACCCCCTAGGCCTTCTCAGGCGGTCCCAAGAGGATCAGTTTCTGCTTTCCTGAGAGATTATGGTATGAGTTCCATATACCACAATAATTTGCATTACAACATGCAAGATATATATCTCCTATTACCAACTTTTGGAGATATTCGCGCTAAGAGCGAATATCTCCAAAAAGTAACACCTGCCCTGAGCAGTTCTTAGCCATGTTATCCAATGGGAGGTGGATAACATGGCTAAGAGCATTAGCTCGGTAATGCATGAATATCGCGGACTTTTTAGCGATATTCATGCATTGCGGCCGTTTTTTCTCGCATTTGCGATAAACCTTGATAATAGCAATGTTTATCTTCGATAATTTCTGACGATGCTTAGCGGTAAAAAATTCGTTGGTAAGCATCGTTAGCGATAAATATCGCTTAACTTTGGTAATATGCACCAACGTCTGTTAACGTTCGATTCGAAGGAAATGAGGAAGTGTTGAAAAACATTGTTTGCGCCATCTTGCCTTTTTTGAAATGCCACACTTTTGTCGTGCACGGCAGCCATTTTAGATGCCTTGACCAGACCCACTCTCTGCACGCTGTCGATTCGTAGCATGGCTCCCCACCCTCGCAAGCATCTTCCCCAGGCACTGGTCACCCCCGCTCTCTGTCTTATGCATGGGCAATAAACCTCCCCCCATCTGCGCTGCTCTTCCCTGAGAATCACACTCTGTGCCCGCCCGACACCTCCCTTTCGCCCTATTCACTACCGCACCCTCTGACACTCCTCTTCCTCTGTGTCTGATTGTCCAGGCTATCAGCTAGCCCTGCAGATGTAGTTTATGGCTCCAGCTGTAAAGAATCACCCCTCTTCAAAGGAGTTATAGTAGATCAAGGCCCACACCCGATGAGATCCGTCACACCACACGTGTTCCTACTATCTGAAAACCATCCTGTATTGTGATTGGGGAGGGGACCGAGCCTGAAGCGGAAGATTCTAGGAATGACTCTTTGTACATCAAAGTTTTTACAATTATGTGTCACATTAAAAATATATAGCACTCCAACAAAGTAGTAGGAATATAAAACTTTAATAACATATAAATATATACAACAAAACAAAAACAGTAAAAACATTTAAACAACGAAGAGACCGTGGCAATTTCTTTTGAATTCCTGATGAGGACATGTTACTAGTTCTTTCAAATTATGAAAATTCAGAAGATGTTGCCTGGGGGTGGGTCGTCAGTAGCAGTCTGTTGTGCGAATAGTTCCAAGGCAGCAGAACGCGCTGAAATCTAGATGGCACGAAAGTGATGTCTAGTAAGTTGCCGCCCAGCAAATAACGGCCTGGGGCGCCGCGGGGGTGAGTGAGTCCAGTAGGCACCACAGCTATTCTTACCGGCATTGCAGAATTACTGCTGGGGACAATGCCTGTGCTGTAGCAGGGTCACAGCAGAAACAAAAAGGATTCTGTTGAAGATGTTGTTGGTTTTCAATTTGAAAACAGTTCTGGTGTCAACTGCTATAGTAATGTAGTGGTTAATGTTTTGTTTTCTCTAGAAAATTTAAAAGAGGGGGAGGCAGTCCAAAGTTCCGTTAAAAGGGCAAAGGAAAGGATCGGTGGTTTGAACTATCACTCAAAAAGGGGAGGGGGTGCAACAATTTTTCCTACCGGGTCACACTGTGCTTTCACCGGAACTGAGGTCTGCAGGATTCTAGTAATTCAAAGTGAGGCTGGCGCCAGCATGGGAGCGCCGACGTCCCGCGGATACAGTTTCGTCACTCCACGGGCGATCATGGCAGTCATTCCCCATCGGGGGTCGGAGACTCCCGCGGCTCCTCTAGAATTTTCAATGTCGTGGAGGACTACGGTGGTGGAGTCAACCAGTGACCGGGCCATTTCTTCATGCTGGGCCCGCTCTTGCCAGGTCGATCGCCATTTTGAGAGTTCGGCAGCTACCGGCGATCGCGGGGTCACATGAGCGGACGGGCTCCACCCTGCCGGGCGAGACGTTGCAGCATCGCCACAGTGGACGAACCCTTTTCGGGGCACCTGGAGCGCTGAGGGTGCAGCTGGGAAGCCTTCACCTGAGGAGGCGGGAGAGGCCTGTTCGCACCGTCTCTCCCTCCCAGTGCACCCCACAGCGCCCCGCTTGACATTTGTTATGGCCGGTGTCGATGAGGACGGGGGGGGTGCAAGACATCCCCCCCAGTGTTGTCAAAGCCATTTTTGAAGAAAGAAGAAATGTCCCGTCCGTCTTTGGGCCGGGCTTCCGGTGGATGTCGGCCGGACGCCCCTGGCTCTGGCCCCATGAACGGGTTCCTTGGTTTATCGGCTGCAGCTGGATCCCGTCGGCCTCGGCCCCCCGACAGTTGGTGGCCGGACCGGAAGAGCATGTGGCGGGACTACCTGAAACTCTCAAGGGCCACCGCGGCCGGACTGGGAGAGAGAGGGGAGGGTCGAGGAGACATTCCCCCCCTGCAACTCTTCAGCGTTGTAAAGGCAATCCCCTGGCCGGGTCCCGCTGGCCTCGGCCTCTCCTCCGGCTACACCCTACGTTAGGATCTCCTGGCCGAGGCGTGGCAGCAGGACCCGCCTTATATGGGCTGCTCCCGGCTGGGCGTAGCCGCAACCCTGCCCCACCTTGGAAGTTTCCAGAGTGGGGGCAGATATTCTACTGACTTGCATTTTCCCTAGTCTATCGATTTTTTTGGCGTGGCAGGCGGTGGGACAGCGAGGGGTGATTTGGTTTCTCTTACTGTTTTTCTGGTCTCTCACCACTGGCATATTTCTAACGTTTTCTTGTTTCTAGGACATTAATAGGTTTTATCATTACGTTATGTTATCGTTTCTTTGTTCGTTGTTTAATAAAAGTTCATGTTCATCAGTGGCCTACTGATTTTCGTTTTCCTATTCTTTTCTTTCCAGGTTGTTTCATGCTAAAGTTTCTGTTAACAGGATACAGTGATCACTTCGTTATTATTGCATATGTCCTTTTCACTAGGGGTGCTCTCTGGTCGGGCCAGATGACGTATCTCTAGTAAATGGTCCGGGTGAAACAGGTGCATCAATCAGTGGGGAGTAGATAGGCATGACAGATTACAACGGGGGAGAAAGGTCCGCATTACGTACCCTTTCACTATTTGCAAAGATTTTCCTACGTATATTTGCAAACAGGGAATACCTCCAAAAAGAACCAATTCCCAAACAGTCAATGTTTGGGGAAACAATCAATCAATGAGGAACGAAATAGGCATGACGTGTTAAAGGTTTGCGTTACCTACCCTTCACTATCTGAAAAGGGAGAGAGAATATTCCTATTCTTCCTCGTTTGCAGGCAGAGAAGATTCTTAAGAGAACCAACTTCGAACAATTCAATGCTCGATTCAAACAATCAACAAGGGGTACTGTGAACACAAATGAACGCCGCTTATGTACATACACATTGGTATTATCAACAGGTTGTTCCTAATGTTTCTATTTTAGGGAGGTCAAAAAGAGATCCCATTAGTGGCCTACTGATTTTGCTCGATTCCTTTTGTTTTTTTACACGATTTTTCGCTATCTGCAAAGACTAAACAGAGTATTGCGACTCTGTGCTTGTTTGTAAATAGAGAATGAACCAAAGAGAACAATCAATCAAATGGAGAGAGAAGCAGGCACGACGGATTACAACGGGGGCAAAGGCCTGCGTTACCTACCCTTCACTATCTGCAAAGAGAGAGTACTCCTAATAGAAATGAGGGGTGGGGGGCAGCATTCAAAGCAGATCAGTGTGCATAAACACGAAAATGTTTTTACTTACCACGTACTTGACATTCGACAGCTTATGATATTTGCTATTAAAAAACCATTGAAATTCACTGAAAAAACCATAGGTTATAGACCATATATAGTTAGGAATTAGCATTTACAAAACCTTGAAAATTCACTGAAAAAACCATAGGTTATAGACCATATATAGTTAGGAATTAGCATTTAAAAAACCTTATTTTACTCACACAAAACCATTGAAATTCCATATATAGTTAGTTGCACTAACTATATATCGCGCACCCGCAATCCACTGCTGATCATGTCGCATATTACATCATTCATGACATGGTCAGTGACATCACTGATGACATCACTGATGACATCTCAAATGACATCACTGATGACATCACTGATGACATCTCATTTGACATCATTCTTGTGCTAATACGATACACCTCTTCAGACTCTAATATAACCTTAGATACACTCAGTGTATACAGACACTCACACACTGCCACTCATCCATGGAGTTACTCACACACCCAGTCAGTCATGCAAAGAAACAATCTCACCTCCATTTCTTCAACTATACAGTTATACACACCTTACTTATTGAAACATATACTAACACATATTTACTCTCTTATACAATCCCTGATACAAGTTCACAATGATCGATACAACCACTCACTCATTCAGTGGCTCTCATGCACAGTTATTTATATATGCCAACTCTCACATGTACTGTGTTTTACATATGTACTTACTATGACATGTAGCATTGAGATATCCATTCACTCATCAATACACTCATGCACACAGTCAACTGCCCATGTAGCTGTTTCCACATGCACTCTTGAACTCATACACCTAGTGAATAAACTGCTCACACATCTATGCACAGAGTCACACACCTTCCAGCCACCCCCACACAAACTCAATCTCCCATAGAAATACTTGGGCAACCAATTAATAACACATATAGCCTCTCGTATAGCTAATGATCAACACATGCAGCAGTTTACATCACAACAGACATAATGATGCACAAATTAAGACAGTTTAGTCACTAACCCATGCATTCAGTGAGACACATTTAATCACTCACTCATACAGTCAGTCACGCACCTACTAAATCCTTCATCCAGACACTTATACATCCACTCATTCTTCAATATGTAAGACATATTTTAACTTTACAGAAACATACAGTCACTGGATGTTGTCATCAGTGATGTCATCAGTGATGTCATTTGAGATGTCATCAGTGATGTCACTGACCATGTCATGAATGATGTAATATGTGACATGATCAGCAGTGGATTGCGGGTGCGCGATATATAGTTAGTGCAACTAACTATATATGGAATTTCAATGGTTTTGTGTGAGTAAAATAAGGTTTTTTAAATGCTAATTCCTAACTATATATGGTCTATAACCTATGGTTTTTTCAGTGAATACATATATATATAAATATATATATATACATATATATATATATATTCACTGAAAAAACCATAGGTTATACACCATATATAGTTAGGAATTAGCATTTAAAAAACCTTATTTTACTCACACAAAACCATTGAAATTCCATATATAGTTAGTTGCACTAACTATATATCGCACACCCGCAATCCACTGCTGATGATGTCACATATTACATCATTCATGACATGGTCAGTGACATCACTGATGACATCTCAAATGACATCACTGATGAGATCACTGATGACATCATCCAGTGACTGTGTGTTTCTGTAAAGTTTAAATATGTTTTACATATTGAAGAATGAGTAGATGTATAAGTGTCTGGACGAAGGATTTAGTAGGTGCATGACTGAATGTATGAGTGAGTGATTAAATGTGTCTCACTGAGTGCATGGGTTAGTGACTAAACTGTCTTAATTTGTGCATCATTATGTCTGTTGTTCTGTAAACTGCTGCATGTGTTGATCAGTAGCTATATGATTAACTATATGGGTTATTGATTGATTGTCCAAGTATTTGTATGGGAGACTGAGTGTGTGTGTGGCTGGCTGGGAGGTGTGTGACTCTGTGCAGATCAATGTGTACTTGTATCAATGATTGTATAAGAAAGTAAGTATGTGTTAGTATATGTTTGAAAATGTAAGGTGCTCTATGTTTAACTGTATAGACAAGAAAATGGAAGTGTGATTGATTCTTTACAGGACTGACTAGGTGTGTGAGTAACTCCATGGATGAGTGGCAGACTGTGAGTGTCTGTATAGGTGTATGAGTGCATATGATAGTGTTGTAAAGATGAGTGATTGTATGTATGAATGATTGTATGGGTGAATGAGTGAAGGTGTGTGTAGACGTAGCAATCAGTGAGTGCGTATGTAGTAACTAGTATTGGTGTGTCAATGGTTTCAAAAATTATACTCTTTTTAACACTGGGTGAAACAGAGGTTATATTAAAATGTGAGGAGATGCATTGTATTGTCACATGAATGATATCAGTGATGTGGTCATTGATGTCAAATGAGATGTCATCAGTGATGTCATCAGTGATGTCATTTGAGATGTCATCAGTGATGTCATCAGTGATGTCACTGACCATGTCATGAATGATGTAATATGTGACATCATCAGCAGTGGATTGCGGGTGCGCGATATATAGTTAGTGCAACTAACTATATATGGAATTTCAATGGTTTTGTGTGAGTAAAATAAGGTTTTTTAAATGCTAATTCCTAACTATATATGGTGTATAACCTATGGTTTTTTCAGTGAATTTTCAAGGTTTTGTAAATGCTAATTCCTAACTATATATGGTCTATAACCTATGGTTTTTTCAGTGAATTTCATTGGTTTTTTAAAAGCTAATATCTATACCTGTAAAATGTATTCTTCTTTAAATCCCAAAATATATTTTATATGTTTATTAATAATTTTTTTAAAATATTTTTTTTGTTTCGCTCCCGGTCCGCGAACCGGGAAGCTTCCCGTTAGCTCAATTTGATACCGCGACCCGGTCCGCGAACCGGTAAACGTTCCGTTAGCGCAACTGCCACGTTAGAAATCATTATCGTGACGCGTCGCGGAAGCGTGACGTATCACGTTGTCGTGTAATGCGTCTTATGACGCGCCGCGTTAGCGCACCCGGAAGTGCTCCTGGGCGCGGACCGAGGCGCGAAACGCAGCTCCCCGGAAGCGATCCGCGGCGCGTCGCGAAAGCGCGACGTATCGCGTTACCGCGTAATGCGTCTTATGACGTACCGCGTTAGCGCACCCGGAAGTGCTCCGGGGCGCGGACCAAGGCGCGGAGCGCAGCGACCCGGAAGCTATCCGGGGCGCGTTCCGCAGCGCGTAACATAAGCGTGAGAGGTCATGTGACTTGTTAATAACACTTTTCATTGGTTCATTTCACTTTTTGTTTCATAATGTTGTTAGGCTTGGTCATGTGACCTAAAAATAACACTTTTCATTGGTTTAGAACTATTTTTTTTTCTCAAATGATGAAAACCCCTCCTTCTTTTTACCTCATTCTTACTTTCTACTTCCAGAGAGCAAGACCTATTTTTCACAATGGCTTCTGTAATAGCTGCAGCTGGTGCTTCTCAGCAACCACCACCACCACCACCACCAAAAGGACCACCACCAACACTGGACTTTGGTAGAGAGGAAGATAATGAGGACGAAGAGGAGGAGGAGGAGGAAGAGCAAGTAAGGCAGTTCCTGCCAGAAACACCAAGGCAGAGCCATATTAAAGAGCACTACATATGGCAATTCTTTAAAATTCCACCTGGACAAAAGAAGGTCAATGCACCCCAGGTGTCTTGTTTGATTTGCAAAAATATACTTTCTCGTGGCAACCCCAACAAGAAATACAGCTTTGGCAATCATACAATGATTCGCCACATGGAGCGATGGCATCCTAATAATCTTTCCCAAGCACAAGTAAGGGAACTTGCTGCCAACCCCCCAGATGTCATCCCCAGCACCAACAGGGGACAAAGCTCATTCGCCGGACCAGAAGGCCGAGAAATAATCCCCAATATTCAAGCTCCTTTTGCACACTACAAAATAGTTTGTATATATTGTGGCGGAACTATTGCTTATGGAGAGAAGAGTATTACTTTGATTAACCGAGCTGGAGAAAATCATAAATGCTACAAGATGAGAAAACAATGAATCCTTTTTATTTTTTTTTGCTCCTGTTGAGACATGTTCTAACCCTGCTTTTTTGTTATTTCCCCCTTACAAAACACAAAAAAAACACAAAATAGTTTTCAAAAATCCAAAAAAAAATCAAAAAATTGTTCAGAAAATTCATTAAAAAAAAGAAAAAAAGAAAAAGAATAAAAAAACAGTTCTTTTCAGAACTACCTTCCATTTATAACAAAATTGCCAAAATGTTTATACCCTGTCTTTCTTTTCTCCTCATAGTACGCTCCTCCGACCGCTTCCCGGTACGCGTACCGTGCGCTACCCACGCAAAAAAAACTAAAATTTTGTTTGGTTTTTTTTGCCCCGCGGGGCCCTTTTAAAGCCTCCACATTAAACCTAGGGGGTCAGGGAGGATCTAGTATGCCCCCTTATGGTTATTTCCCCCTTTGTTTTGGCCTCCTCTTGTCTCTCAATCCTACCGAGAGACAAGATGGTGGCCGCTCTGGACTGTTTAGAATGTTGACAGACACCGGAGAACCAATCAGCTTCGCTACGCGAAGTTCCGATACGCGTAAGGTTCGCGAACCGGGGCGCTGCCTGGTCCGCGCTTACAGATATATATCTTTTTTTAAACGTTAATTTCTCAAAATCCACTGGAGCACATATATTGAGACCTACAAAAGGCACATCGGGCTACAAGTCCCTACAATTTTGCCAAGTTTCGTGCAAATCCATTCAGCCGTTCGGGCTAAAAGTGAGGCTAACCGCCCTATGGAAAACTCAATGTTAAAAACACGTTTTGGGACCCCCCTTTTTTCTCTGCCCCCCCTGGACGAACCCCCCCCAAATTTTCAGGGGCTGCATAGAAACACAATGTTCCATTTTCCAGAAAATTTCATCCAATTCCGTCCACAAACGCCAAAGTTATTAGACATAGAATTTTCAAAAATCCCATAGGGAAAAAATCCTAACTATATATACCTACTGGCGACCGCCAGTAGGTAATATATATATATATATATATATATATATATATATATATATATATATATATATATATATATTTATATATATATATATATATATATATATATATATATATATATATATATATATATATATATATATATATATATAGGATTTTTTCCCTATGGGATTTTTGAAAATTCTATGTCTAATAACTTTGGCGTTTGTGGACGGAATTGGCTGAAATTTTCAGGAAAATTGAACATTTCGTTTCTGAGCAGCCCCTGGAAATTTGGGGGGGGGTTCGTCAAGGGGGGGCCGAGAAAAAAGGGGGGTCCCAAAACGTGTTTTTCCCATGTTAATTTCCATAGGGCGGTTGGCCTCACTTTTAGGCCGAACGGCTGAATGGATTTGCACGAAACTTGGCAAAATTGTAGGGACTGTTAGCCCGTTGTGCCTTTGCTAGGTCTCAATAGGTCTCAATATATGTGCTCCAGTGGATTTTGAGAAATTAACGTTCAAAAAAAGATATATATCTGTAAGCGCGCTCCAGGCAGCGCTCCGGTTCGCGTACTTGACGTGTAACGGAACTTCGCGTAGCGAAGCTGATTGGCTCTCCGGTGTCTGTCAACATTCTAAACAGTCCGGAGCGGCCGCCATCTTGTCTCTCGGTAGGATCGAGAGACAAGAGGAGGCCAAAACAAAGGGGGAAATGACCATAAGGGGGCATAGTAGATCCTCCCTGACCCCCTAGGTTTGATGTGGAGGCTTTAAAAGGGCGAACCGGGAAGCGTTCTGGGGAGCGTACTATAAGGAAAAAAGAACGATAGACTTTTCAAATACTGTATGTTAATTGATTGTTGGTTTTGTTAATTATTTTTTAATTTCTTTATTTTTTAAGCAATTATTCATTATTGTGATTGTGTTTCAAAATTTAATAAGATTTCTAACATTTCACTGTCTGAAATGTCGTCATTTTCATTGAACATAGCTTGTAATCTCTGAGTGTGTAAAATGTCCTCATTTTGAAGGAGGTCATCTACTGCTTGCACACATTGCAGTAGTTCTTGGTCCCAAGTTTCATCCATAAATTCTATATAATTTGGATCAATTAATTCTTGGCTGCTCTCTTGCAGGACAATTTGAAGTGAAACTTTCTGTTCGCCTTCCATGTTGCCTGAAATTTGGATAAAAAATATATATATTAGTAGAGATAGGGCACTGTTGGGATTAATTTTAGATAGGCAGTTTTTATCAGTGAATTTATCTTTGGGCAGTGTATAGTATCAGAGTGGAAGTAGGAATATAAAAAAGTGTATGTGATTTAACGTAAGTAAATTCATAATTATACAAGAGAAACCTAACTCCATCCATAACTATAACAGAGAAGTCTATCTAAATCTATAACTACTACAGAGGGATAGTATATAACTATCAGAAAAAGTTTACCATATTAACTGATAGTGCACAATATACTTCAGTTTTTAAAATAACAACTTACCTTTACAAAGAAGTTGAAGTGATTAGTGAAAATCCAATTGAAATGTACACCAGGAAGTAGTAGTCAAAATGGCTGTGTTTCATTCTCTTCCTTTATATATATTCAGGTATATAACCAATCAAATGTCAGGTAAAAAAAGTAGAAAATGAAAGAAACATTTTCATTGGTTGTCAATTCCAACACTTCAGATGTGTTGTGTGAAGTAATTTACCTCACGGTATTTAGAGAGGTCTACAGGCTAAATGGCTAAATGGAATTTCAATCAAATTTGTGAAAATGATAGGGATTGGTATGTAGTATGAGCTAATCTATATTTGGTGAAAGTGTCTCCAGTCGTTTTTCTGTAAATTACTTTCCCACCTTTTTTGATGGAGCGCTTCCCGGGGAGCGACCCGGTACGCGAACTGGCGAGCGCCCCGGTACGCGAACCTGAAGCGTTACGGGAGTCCACCATTTTGTGTTTCGGTCGAATTAAGATACAAGATGGAGGGCAACTAATGTTCAGAATGGGTAGAAGGGGGCACCGTAGACTTATCTTGACCCCCTAGGTTTTCTGAGGGTGGCTGAGGAGGCCCATATGTGAAGAAAAAAACATTTTTTTAAAAAATTTCGTGAGGTTAGCTTCCGGTCCGCGTACCGGGTAGCGCCCCAGGGAGCGTACTTTGTTGAAAATTAGTGAAAAAAGTAAAATAATAATTGTGAGTGATCAGATGTAGGGTAGCTCTGAGAAGAGCTTTTGGGTTTATGGTACATCTAGGTACTTATAAGTAGGTACCAATGCACAGTCTTAAATTCAGAATGAAAATTCTGTTGCCCTCATCTGAGAAGTGAACTCCATCTCCTCTGTAGATATCTTGCATGTAGTAACGCAAGTTATTGTTGTACACGGAGCCCATTCCATGGTCTCTCATGTAAGCTGAAACAGATTTGTTTACATGCTTCCTCGACTTCTCAATTTGTGGACAAAATTGGTTCGACCACCTCCATTTCTGTCTTTGGCATATATTTGAATATACCAAGGCAGTCTGAGGAAAAAGTGCCATTAATTGCTCAAAGGTGTCCTTTAAAAGCATTTCCAGACCTACCCCAGTCAAAGTGCCCAAGTCATTACCTCCACAGTGCACAATTAACAGGTCAGGTTTTGGCAAATGCATAAAGGTTTTCACCAATGGTATCAATTGGTGACATTTTAATCCTCTGTGGCCAAACCACTTAATTTCCACATCTTGTAAATTGAGGTTAGGTAAATTTCTGTTATAAGCATACCTCTGAGCCCAGTAGATGTAACTATGTCCAACAATCCAGACAGAAAACATGGTGAGAGAAGGTTCTGCTGCAGTCAGATGAAGTGGGGCAATGAAATGGCAGTTGAAAAAATAAGAGTTTAAAATGAAAAAAACTGTGGAGTTTCTGTGTTAATGAAGCAGTAACAGTGATTGGTGGATTTTGATTGCTGAAAACAGAAAGTTAGGCTGCATGGATGAGTTCTTTGAAAGATGTATTTTGAGTGGTCAAGAAAAAATCATTAAATGAAAGATTGCACTGGATATGCAGGTGCACTGAGAGTTCAGAGTTCAATTGAAACATTGTTGTGTGAACTTGCAAACACCAGAGGTCTTCCAAGAGGTGGTTGCTATGCAAAAAAGGCAGAGAGGGCAGAGGGGGGAAGGGTTTTGATTTGAAAAAAGTGAGGGAAGAGTTTTGATTGGGTGACATGAGAGATATGTGTGAAGAATTACAGCATTTCTGTGCTTTTGATAGCTGCAGACTCTGGAGTGCATACCTTTTGCTCTGCTAAAGACAAAGTGGTGTGTTTCTGAGACTGTTTTGAAACTCATAAAGTATTTGCTAAGGTGAGAAAAGATTTATTTAATTTAGATAGAGAATAGTGTGCTTTAAGGAGAAAATTATGAAGAAAGTTGTGTTTTTAAAATGTTGCTTTGCCTCAAGTGTTTTACAAATAGATTTTGTTTCTTTGAGAAATTGTAATTGGAGAAAATGTGAAGTATTAGTACTGACAGGGTGTTTTTGTGCATAGGAGCTATAGCAGTTTTCAAATTATGACTTGAAAATCGTTTTTGAGGTAAAGGAATGCTTTTAACATTTATGAGAAGGACATAATGGTGTCTGCTTCTTTATAAGGCATTGGAGTGTCTCTGATGTTATTTTTCCCATTTTAATGTAAGACCTTTCCCCGTGGTGCAAATTGCTTGTAAATATGCTCCCACCTGTGCTTGGCAAATTTAGATTTTGAATGTTTGAGTTACATAGCCATGTTAAAAGTGACCCTAAAATGCTGCAAAGGCAATCAAAAAACGCTTCCATGTGTCTTAAGGACATTTTAAGTCATTTCCCCATGTGCAGTGTTTTCAAATTATGACTTGAAAATCGTTTTTGAGGTAAAGGAATGCTTTTAACATTTATGAGAAGGACATAATGGTGTCTGCTTCTTTATAAGGCATTGGAGTGTCTCTGATGTTATTTTTCCCATTGTAATGTAAGACCTTTCCCCGTGGTGCAAATTCCTTGTAAATATGCTCCCACCTGTGCTTGGCAAATTTACATTTTGATAGTTTGAGTTACATAGCCATGTTAAAAGTGACCCAAAAATGCTGCAAAGGCAATCAAAAAACGCTTTCATGTGTCTTAAGGACATTTTAAGTCATTTCCCCATGTGCAGTGTTTTCAAATTATGATTTGAAAATCGTTTTTGAGGTAAAGGAATGCTTTTAACATTTATGAGAAGGACATAATGGTGTCTGCTTCTTTATAAGGCATTGGAGTGTCTCTGATGTTATTTTTCCCATTTTAATGTAAGACCTTTCCCCGTGGTGCAAATTCCTTGTAAATATGCTCCCACCTGTGCTTGGCAAATTTACATTTTGATAGTTTGAGTTACATAGCCATGTTAAAAGTGACCTAAAAATGCTGCAAAGGCAATCAAAAAACGCTTTCATGTGTCTTAAGGACATTTTAAGTCATTTCCCCATGTGCAGTGTTTTCAAATTAAGACTTGAAAATCGTTTTTGAGGAAAAGGAATGCTTTTAACATTTATGACTAGGACATAATGGTGTATGCTTCTTTATAAGGCATTTGAGTGTCTCTGATGTTGTTTTTCCATTTTAATGTAAGACCTTTCCCCGTGGTGCAAATTCCTTGTAAATATGCTCCCACCTGTGCTTGGCAAATTTAGATTTTGATTGTTTAAGTTACATAGCCATGTTAAAAGTGACCCAAAAATGCTGCAAAGGCTTTAAAAAAACGCTTTCATGTGTCTTAAGGACATTTTAATTCATTTCCCCATGAATGTAGGTAGGCCTCACCTTAAACAAACCTCTGGATAGGCCACACCTTATCGTCATCCTGAATTAATCATTTAAAATGCTAGGGATAGATTTATGATAGGTGTATGCCTCTTTTGCGCCACTGTGCGTCACTTTTGTGACGCAGTGGCGGTGCAAAAGATTTGCTATGTGGCAACAAAATTACAAATTGATGCATCTAGGCAGATGTGTCATGCTGTAAAAAAACCGTGCCACATGAAACCGATGCAGCAGTGATGCAAAAGATGGACCATGTTGCAAGACAGGCCTCACTTCATCTCCAACAAGATAAGAAGCTTAGGGATACATTTATGATGACTGGTGCATCCCCAGGGATGTGCCAGTCATCCTGCACCGCTGTTCCGCCACCCATGGTGCGCTGCATTTACAATGCGGCGCACCATGGGGCAAAAACAGCACAGATGCGTGACGCATCTGTGCCGTAAAGGTGGCGCATTGCTGGAGCTGCATCGCAAGTGCCATGCAGCTCCAGCAAGGCTTAGGGGTGCCCCATCTCCATTTAATCTGCAACCCTGAGTAGGCCTCACCTTAAACAAACCTCTGGATAGGCCACACCTTATCGTCATCCTGAATCAATCATTTAACATGTTAGGGACAGATTTATGATAGCCGTGTGCCTCTTTTGTGCCGCTGTGCGTCACTTTGTGACGCAGCGGCGGTGCAAAAGATTTGCTATGTGGCGACATATTTAAAAATTGATGCATCTAGGCAGATGTGTCATGCTGTAAAGTCCTGTGCCACATGAAACCTGCGTCAGTTTTCATATAGGTGTTTTGTTGCAAGGTATGCATTAATTTGCAAGAAAGCCCTGTAAAACTAACACAGTGAAATTTAGAAGATATCACTGACTCAGCTTTATAGCATTGCTGAATCAAATCATTACGCCTGTTTGAAACAGGCATAAGGAGTGATGCACCATGCAATGTGTGGCTTGCTTCTGTGCATTGCAGTAGACATGTTGCGCTTACGACGTGATTCCTGCAATGTGCTGCTTTTGCGGCACAGATGCGTGACGCATCTGTGCTGTTTTCACTCAATGCTGCTCCACATTTAAAATGCTAGGGACAGATTTATGATAGGTGTATGCCTCTTTTGCGCCACTCTGCGTCACTTTTGTGACGCAGTGCCGGTGCAAAAGATTTGCTATGTGGCGACAAAATTACAAATTGATGCATCTAGGCAGATGTGTCATGCTGTAAAAAAAACGTGCCACATGAAACCGATGCAGCAGTGATGCAAAAGATGCACCATGTTGCAAGACAGGCCTCACTTCATCTCCAACAAGATAAGAAGCTTAGGGATAGATTTATGATGACTGGTGCATCCCCAGGGATGTGCCAGTCATCCTGCGCCGCTGTTCCGCCACCCATGGTGCGCTGCATTTACAATGCGGCGCACCATGGGGCAAAAACAGCACAGATGTGTGACGCACCTGTGCCGTAAAGGTGGCACATTGCTGGAGCTGCATCGCAAGTGCCATGGAGCTCCAGCAAGGCTCAGGGGTGCCCCATCTCCATTTAATCTGCAACCCTGAGTAGGCCTCACCTTAAACAAACCTCTGGATAGGCCACACCTTATCGTCATCCTGAATCAATCATTTAACATGTTAGGGACAGATTTATGATAGCCGTGTGCCTCTTTTGTGCCGCTGTGTGTCACTTTTGTGACGCAGTGGCGGTGCAAAAGATTTGCTATGTGGCGACATATTTAAAAATTGATGCATCTAGGCAGATGTGTCATGCTGTAAAGTCCTGTGCCACATGAAACCTGCGTCAGTTTTCATATAGGTGTTTTGTTGCAAGGTATGCATTAATTTGCAAGAAAGCCCTGTAAAACTAACACAGTGAAATTTAGAAGATTTCACTGACTCAGCTTTATAGCATTGCTGAATCAAATCATTACGCCTGTTTGAAACAGGCATAAGGAGTGATGCACCATGCAATGTGTGGCTTGCTCCTGTGCATTGCAGTAGACATGTTGCGCTTACGACGTGATTCCTGCAATGTGCTGCTTTTGCGGCACAGATGCGTGACGCATCTGTGCTGTTTTCACTCAATGGTGCTCCACATTGTAAATGCGGCACACCATGGGTGGCAGAGCAGTGGTGCACATTAACTGGTGCATCCCTGGGAATGCGTCAGTTTACATAAATCTGCCACTTTACATTTAAGTATGAGCAGGGGACACAGAGTTGGTGAGGCTTATCCAAAGTTAAGAAGAGATGAGTCCTGTTCACTGAAAACTTGGACATAGGCCTTACCTCCTCAGCATCGCTGGTCATGGCTAAATAATAGCTGCAAAATGTTACTCTTGTTAAACAATTTTACTATTATAGTCTCTGAGATTTGTGCCTTACTCTGCAACATCTCATTGTTGTTCTCTTTCTTTAAAGATAACGACAACATCAACATGAGCGACAATTAGCAATCAGTTGATCTCGACCTCATAATTGAACTCGTAATTGAAACATCAGTGGAAGTAGATCCCTTGGATGATTTAAATTCTGAGGATGAAGAAGAACATGATGAGGATGCAGATTTGTCAGAATTGTATGACATAGGGTGGGAAGCTGACGTGCTTGAGCCTATGGAACTATAAACATTTATTTTTAAAAATTTATAATAAATGAAAAGTAAAAATGTAAACCGTTTCATTTAAAAATAAAGACACCTTCAAAAACAGGTTATGTGTAGTGTCTTCAATAAAATATTAAAATATGCTCATAAAATTAGATCAGATTCACATATAAAACAGCACAGGTAAAATGAATATGAATTCCATTTCTTTTCTGCTATTTCTGTATTCTAAATTTGCCAAGCACTAAAAATGTCAAGTAGTGTGTTAAGTTTTTGATGACTGTTATTGATTTACTGTTTGGTAATAGTGGTTAATAACATGTTTTATTATATTTTACCACAGATTCAACTGCAGATCATTTCAAGATTTCAGCATGCCAACTAAAGAAAGACTTAGAAAGGCTGCAAAACGTCAAAGACAGCAGGTAAATGATATAATGCAGCAGTCCTCTAAGAAAAAAACTTGTCAAGTCACCAAGAAAGCACCGGGTAAGAGCACAAAAACATTTATAAGAAATATTTGTAGTAAAAAAAATATTACTACAGAAAATGTTTCAGTCCAGAAAAAGAGAAGCATTTTAAACGGAAAGGAAAGGCCAATCAAAAATGTTACTGCTAGAGCAAGAGATAACTCTGTGCATGATAGTAGAAGGAAACAACAGTTTAGGGACATTCGTAAACGAATGTTCCGCAACAGGATAATTGGCAATTTGTAAAAAAATATTAAGAAAGGTCAACAGAAAGTGGTTTTTTATAAGAGAAAAAAAAAAGTTGAGAAAGTTATTGATCAGGCATTTCAAATTAAACGTAAGTTATTTATTTTGATAATCAATAGAATTAGGAAGCTAAACAAGGCAATGTATGATTTCAAAAGAAATAGTAGATGGAAGAGAATAGTTAATCGTAGTAATTTTTGTGACGTTTTTTCCGGAGAATGGATGCATAGTTCAAGTTGTGAGGCATTTTTTAATGAGGAGAGTTATTTTCAGGATAATGGTTTGGTGCATGCAGTTGACACCAGTGGTCGAGCTTATGAAGTGAAAGATGGTTGTCCAGTTGAAAAAGAAAAACTTGTGACAACAGAGACAGAAGAGGTGTTAGGTAATGAGGTTTTAGGAAGACGTCCTAAGGGTCCTGTGTACACCTGGAAGTGTAGTAGTATTTGCAGTGTGCGACAGGATTCCATCAATTTGCTTTGTGATTTTGTACGGACATTTAATAAGAAAAGTTTGAAGCAGAAAATGAAGTTGTTGCAAGAATTAGATCCTTGCAGAGTGAGAGAAGTGACAGGTTTGCATGGTCATTCACTGGCTTGTCTTTCCAGGAGAGTATGCCAGAGTGTTTTTCATCATTTCAGGATGCTAGCAGTGCATCATAATAAAGTGAGGAAATTAGTTAGAATGTTGTATTATGCTAAGAGTCCAGCAATTATGCTTAAACAATTATGCGCTGCTCTTTTGCATGGTTCAGAAGTAGATGTGAAGAATATTTGTGCTGAAATTGAGTTTGGTAACTTTGGAAGTAAAGAGGAGAATGTTGAAATTGACCAAGAAGAAGAGGGTAATGTGGAAGATAGAGTACAGGTTTCCAGTACAGATAATTTTCTGAGGGAAATTGCGACATTTCAGGTGAAATCAAGTGAGAGGCCTAATTTCACTTGTGTGTGTTGTCGACACACTTATTATAAGAATCAGACTAAGTTAGTGGATTTATATGCAAAAAGTGAAAGGGAAAATAATAGTGAATGGAAGGATTTCACAACATACTTGATGGTAGAAAATTGTTTTGATTTGGGATCGGATCAACGTGTATGTACTTATTGTTGTAGCAAATTAAATCAAAACCAGATGCCTGCTAGAGCAGTTCATAATAATCTGGAATTGGTTGAGATTCCTTCTGAATTGAAGGATTTAAATACTTATGAATCTATTTTGATTCAAAGTATCCATCCCTTTCAGGCTATTGTAAGAATGGAGCCAAAGACAGGGAAATTGCCTCCATCAGATTTACAGAGAGGATTAAAAGGAAGAGTTGTTTATTTGCCTCTAGATTTGAAGAAAAACATTAACACAATTGGAGTAGAAAAAGTGGAAGAGGAACCTCTGGTTATCTTAGTTAATGGGGTTCCGACAAAGAATAAGAAAATATGGCAAGATTTAGTGGATGTTAGGAAAGTCAAAAAGGCAACATTGTATTTGAAAAAAACATAAGTACTATAAGAATGTTTATGTTGCAGAAGAGGAAGTAAGTGAGGAAGAGGATAGCGATTTGTGTGCTGGTCAAATTGAGAAAGTAGAACCCTCTACTAGTGAAGAAATATATGAACATTATAGTGTTCATCCTTTGCATTCCAAGGAAGTCATGGGGAATGCTATTGAGTTGTTTCAAATGAAACAAGCCAAAGGGAGTCCCATTAGTGTTTGGGAGGAAAGTTTGGAAGCTCGGTGTTTCCCACACCTTTTTCCAACAGGTCAGGGAGGAAGATATGATGAGCGACCTCATCAAATTCCTGCTTCTGAATACCGGACTTTGCGATTGTATGCAGGAGATGCTAGGGTTCGACAATGTATTCCCTATTTGTTTCATCTCCTGTTTGAAAGCGATCTGTCTGGACTGTCATATGCAGTGAACCACATCTTGAAAAGTGGTATACACATGCAAAACATCTCGGCAAGTGACTTTATGGATAAAGTCAATGTCCAAGACAGTATTTTGGATTCTCACCTGATTAATCTCATGGCGTGTCAGCGTGGTACTAATGAGTACTGGTACCGTCGTCATGGTGATTTAAAATGTATGCTGAGGAACTTAGGAACTCCCACATGGTTCCTCACTCTGAGCTGTGCCGAGTATGGCTGGGAAGACTTACTTGAATTTCTACGAGAGGCAAATGGAAACATCGAAAACATCGAATTCAAGACACCCGGAGAACTGTGCTCTTTGGTCAATGTATGCCGGTACTTCAATCATAGATTTGAAGCTATGATGTCTTTCATCATGAATAAGAAGAATCCACCTCTTGGAGAGGTGTTGGATTTCTTCTGGAGAAAGGAGTACCAAGCAAGAGGTGCTCCTCACATACATATGCTGTTGTGGATCAAGGATGCACCTAAATTTGGAACAGATCCAGAAGACTCAGTGATGAGTTTCATACAACAGTATTCTACGTGTGCTGTTCCAAACGCAAAGGAGAAGAAAAGCCTAAGAGAAAAAGTTCTACGTTTCCAAAGCCATCGTCGTCGTAAATTCCGAAACAAGGACAAGTTCTACACCAAATGTCGTTTCGGCTTTCCACGACCGGTGATTTCTAAAGGAAGAGTAAACAGTTTGATGTCTTCGCTGCGACATAATGTGATGAAGAAATCACCTAAAAACACATACAATTTGAAGAGGAACGAAGAGTCCAAGTACATCAACGACTACAACCCGGTGATTTTGTCCATGTGGAATGCTAACATGGATATACAGTTTGTGGCTGATAACTGTATGGCTGTGGCTCGGTATGTCACATCTTACATCACCAAAAAAGAGAAGACAGAATTGAAGGATATGTGGGAGGACATTTCCCATGAAAAGAGCCTCAGCAAGAAGTTGTACAGTTTCAGTCTGAAGATGTTGTCGCATCGAGAAATCGGAGCATACGAATGTTCTGACCGGTTGTCTTCAGCAAGTCTCTATGCCAAATCCAGGAGTATCGTTTGGGCGAGTCTTGGTCTTGCTGCAAGGCGTAATCGAGTTCTGAAACCTGTGCGGGAAATTGAGTATTTGGCGGAAAAGGAGCCAAACAGTACCGACATTTTGAAGAGCAACATGTTGGATACATATTATCCAAATCGAAGCAGTCACCTCGAGAATGTTTGTCTGTATGAGGTTCTTCAAAATTACATATTCAAGAGGAACATCAAAGAAGATACTGAGAAAGGAGTGTATGCTGTAATTGGAAGTGAGAGATGTCTGGTCAAGCAAAGAAAATGGCACTTGGTAAACCATCGAAAATTGAGTGGCGAATCTCCTGAAAAAAAGGATTTTTTCTATTTAGCACTTTTGCAACTTTTCAAGCCTTGGCGTGCAGAAGAGGAACTGCTTGGAGATTTCCTCTGTTACGAAGACTCTTTCACTGCCGCCAAGGAGACCATAGAATGTCCTGCTTTTCCCAAATATGTAGAAATGTTGAATGCGGAAATCGAGCAGGAAGCAACGATTGCAGCCGAGATTGCCAGAGACAGTTCTCAGGACAGTCAGAGTTCTGCTTCATTGAGTCAGGATCCACTAGGAGGACCTGTTATTGAAAATGAGGCTGCCACTGCTATGAATGAAGTGGAAAGAGCCATGGCACATGCTCAGGAGGATGCGGTTAACTTAGAAGAGTTGGAAAGACAACTCAACGTTGAGCAGAGGAAAATATATGACGAAGTTACCATGCAAATTGATCATGGATTAAGTCATGAGAAGAAAGAGTGCTCATGTACGTCATTGAAGCCTGTCCGACTCTACGTGAGTGGAGAAGCGGGAACTGGAAAAAGTTTCCTTATTAAAGCAATTTCATGTTATTTGCAGGAAAGGACTGAGTCATCGCTGTCTTGTGTTGTCACCGCTCCAACTGGACTGGCAGCACATAACATTAAAGGGATTACTTTACATCGTTTACTGATGCTGCCAGTGGAGCATGACAACAAATTACAATATCACAAGCTATCTGGAGATGCTTGTTGTGAAGTTTCAAGAATCTTGAGGAAAATGAAACTTCTTATCATTGACGAAGTAAGCATGGTTTCCAATGTCATGCTTGCCTTTGTGCATTTGAGAATGCAAGAAGTTCTCAAAACAGAGTATGATGTGTTATTTGGTGGCAAACACATCATTGTTTTCGGAGATCTTCTGCAGCTGCCACCAGTGAAAGGGCAACCTGTGTTCAAAATGCTCACGCATGAAGATACCAGGAAGTGCCTAGGGAGCATTGGCAACGTTAATATATGGTTAAACTTCAATTATACTGAACTGCATGAAAATATGCGTCAGGCGAAGGATGAAGTTTACAAGAATATTCTACAAGATGTTAGAATTGGAAAAGTGACCGAGCATGGGAAAGAAGCTTTACATGCACGATTACTGTCAAATTTATATCCAGAACAAGATGTTGTGCCTGAGAATATTTTTCAGAAAATTACTGAGAAGAAATCTGGAATATGTTTGATGCCAACTCTTGCAGAATGTGCCATCTTCAACAACAAAATGTTGAATTCAGAAAAGCAAGAGATTGTGAAACTGGAAGCTATTGACAGAGTAGAGCATATGGGATCAACAATTATTTTGTCTGAGAATTTGAAAACAAAATTGGATTCATTAGAGAAGACTATATCTAAAACTGCAGGTTTTGAAAAGACTCTGAATGTGTGCTTGAACTGCCGTATAATTTTAAGAAGGAATTTACATGTTGAAAGAGGTCTGGTAAATGGATCAATGGGTAATGTTGTTGATTTTGTGAAATACAGAAATAGAGATGGAATTGAATTTTTAAAAATTAAATTTGATGGCATTGAGGAAGTCGTTGTTCTGCTAGATTTTTGCTTGTAAAAGACTTATATGTTCGCCGTAAGCAGTTTCCTGTTTGCTTGGCATATGCGGTGACAATCCATAAATCGCAAGGTTTAAGTGTAGACAGTGCATTGGTGAATATTGGCAGTTCTGTGTTCAAGGAGGGTATGGCATATGTGGCATTGTCAAGAGTTAGAACTTTATCGGGATTGTACTTGATTGAGTGTGATGTCACAAACATTTGTGCGGATCTAGATTGTGTTAAGGAATACAATAGGTTGAGAAGAGAGTATGCGCCACATTTGCCTCAATATCCTTTGTTTGAGAAACGTGTGGTAGGCCGGAAACGAAGAAATGTGACCAATACTGGGGAGGTTGTAGCAAAAAGACGAAAAGTCGATGAACCTGAAATTATAAGCAGAAACAAAAAGGATTCTGTTGAAGATGTTGTTGGTTTTCAATTTGAAAACAGTTCTGGTGTCAACTGCTATGCTAATGTAGTGGTTAATGTTTTGTTTTCTCTAGAAAATGTAAAAGAAGAGATTGTGGTCAATTCTGATCAAAGATTATGCAGGTTGTTAAATTCTGTGTTAGAGAAATGTAGCACTGATAGAACAAAAATAGAAAGTGTGTCTGAAATTCGAAATCTGTTAGACAGATGTTCAGGCCAAACACAATTCTCTCAAAATATTCAGCAAGATTGTCAGGAGTTTTTAATGTATATGCTTGATGTATTGCATGCTGAAGGTGTAGATGTAGATCACCTGTTTGGGCTTTCTTATCAATGGCAGCATGACTGCGAGAACTGTAGGGTATCAAGTACTACTAGTGTAGACTCAGAAAGATTTATATATTTAACTTTGCCAGACAGTAAATCAGTCTCCTTTAATAAGCTAGTAAAAGCAGCTGATCACAATATGGAATGTAGCCAATGTAAATCTGAAATGATGTCAACCTTATTTATTCGAACATATGGCCAGTATGTCATTTTAATGTTCCAACGATGTAGGTCTGATGGAACAAAATTGACAACTTTAATTAAAAATTTTGTGGCTTCACAGTTGTCAATATCAGGAAGGACTTTTGTAACTGTAGCAATTATATATCATGACGGTCCTTCAATAACATCAGGACATTACACAGCTTATTTAAAGTCTAGAAATGGCTGGTCATTCTGCAACGATTCTGTTTTAATTTTCAAAAATAAATTGCCGTATGACCTTAAAAATTCTTACCTGGTGTTTTTAAAACCAAAATTTTAGGGAAAGAATCTCGGGATGTGCTCTGAGGAATTTCAAGAAGTTCTAATGGCTCCTACATGATTTGGCCTTGAGGATAAGTGTAGTACAGAGACATAACTTCTTACCATAACACTGGACATCATGGAAAAATAAGTGCACTTTGAATGAGTTCAGAAAAACTATTTCTTTTTATAACCTAATTCAAGCAGCCAATCAAAACATGGAGTAGAGGGAATGTAAGTCTGCAATGCTGTCTACTGTTTTATATTGCTTTGTGATTAAAAGTGATGTAGAGAATTAAATAATTGTAGTAGTCATACAGGTAGTGTAAGTCTGCTTCATAGTAAGCAGTATCAGTGTCATAGGAAATGTAGAACATGAGTGAGCAAGAAGGATAAGATATTAGTAATCCAGGATTGTGAAAATGATCTTCAACATTTTAATTCTGAAAGTTGCGGAAATACAACATGACGGGATTGGCTTACAAGAATTCCAAGAGTTATAAATGGCTCTGACATGATTTGGCCTTGTGGAAACGTGTGGTAGAGAGCGAGAAGTCATTTATTGTATGTAACATATTTTTCAAAACGATGGAGGTTTTCTTTCAGAAAGTGGCGGGCTGAAAGTAATAACAGCACAACAGAGTGTAAGCTGTTCATAGGACATCCTTCGAGGTCATGGAAAGTAAGTTAACTTTAAGGAGTTCTGAATTCTGATTTGTTATGTTGTATGGGTTTTTTAAACACAATCATTTTGATTGTGTTTTTTTTTCCCCGCTGTTATATGATGAATACCTTCAAGTCACTGTTTTTAGTGAAATTTGATACATTCTGAGAACAGCAAAAATAAACCATTTAACATGTATAATTAATTCTGTACTGTTTGCATTTATGATGTACATGTAGAACTGTGTAGGAGGCATGGAGAAGGTGAGGCTTCTGTAAGTGTCAAAGTTGTTGCATACAGTGCTCATATTCTACGTAGTCTTTCATATGATAGACTACATTTCCACAATGAGATACCTAAGCAAAGGAAACACAGGTGATATGATTGTGGAATGAGCAAAAAAAATTGCACGTTTTTCAATTATATTACCTGTGTTTCCTAACATTACACATCACATTGTGTAGATGAGGTTTAGGCCTGTTCCTGGAGACAGAGGAGGTCTGACATTTGTTCAAGAGTGCAGTGGACATGACACACTTGGTTGGTAGGCCTGCACATGTATTTTCTCCTCTGTATTCTTCAACAAACCTAAATTTCATCTGCAACTCTGAGTAGGACTTACCTGAAACAAATCTGTGAATAAGTTACACCTTATCGGCATCTTGAAACAATGATTTAAAATGTTAGGGTCAGATTTATGATGGCCGTGCGCCTCTTTTGCTCCGCTGTGGGTCACTTTTGTGTAAAAGATGCATCATGTTGCAAGATAGGTTTCAGTTCATCTCCAGCAAGATACCGTCAGTTTGAAATGTATATAATTAGCACTGTGTAGGGGGCATGCAGAAGCTGAAGCTTTTCTAAGTGTCAAAATTGTTGTATACACTGCTCAACTTCTGTGTACTGTTTGATATGCTAGACTCCATCTGCACTATGAGATACCTAAGCAAAGGCAACACAGGTGATGTGATTGTGAAATGAGGAAAATAAACTCCACATTTTTCAATTACATCACCTGTGTTTCCTAAGTTTACGAATGACATTGTGCAGATGAAGTTTAGGTCTGTCCACGGACACAGAAGAGGTCTGGCCTTTGTTCAAGAGTGAAGTGGACATGACTTACTTCATTAGTAGGCCTTCACATGTATTATCTCCTCTGTATTCTTCAACAAGTGTAAATTTGATCTGCAACCCTGAGTAGGCCTCACCTTAAACAAACCTCTGGATAGGCCACACCTTATTGTCATCCTGAATCAATCATTTAACATGTTAGGGACAGATTTATGATAGGTGTATGCCTCTTTTGCTCCACTGTGCGTCACTTTTGTGACGCAGTGGCGGTTAAAAAGATTTGCTATGAGGCGACAAAATTACAAAATGATGCATCTAGGCAGATGTGTCATGCTGTAAAAAAACAATGCCACATGAAACCGATGCAGCAGTGATGCAAAAGATGCACCATGTTGCAAGATAGGACTCACTTCATCTGCATCAAGATACTGTTAGTTTAAAATGTATATTTTTAGGACTGTGTAGGGGCATGGAGAAGCAGAGGCTTCTGTAAGTGTCAAAGTTGTTGAAAAACTGTTTGTCCTTCAATCTTTTCCCTTGTCTTTTCTAATTTATTAAAAACATGTTTTAATATTTTGCAAATGTTTGTTCTCTCTTTCACAGATTGAAAGTATAAAAATAACAAATGACTAACTTAACGACAATTATAAGGTAAATGTTTTGTACTCTTTTCGTTATATTTCTATCACATTTCACTTCTATTAGTTCCACTGCTTCATTTCTTTAAGCATCACTTTCCTGCCTTTGCTACTTCCCTCATTCCTTTCTCTATTACTTAATTACTCTACTCCTTCCACTATTTTTCTTAGTCCCTCTCTTCTCATACTTCTTCACTCTTGGTCACTCACTCTGTCTCTATTACTGTCACTGTTTCTGACTGATCAATTTTTTTTTTTTTAAAAGAACAGTAAGTATAAGGGAAGGAAACAGACAGTTATGTTAAAAGAAAGACAGCTATAGGGAGTAAACTAGGGATACTGTTACCCGCAATCCTCTGCTGATGATGTCACTGACCATGTCATGAATGATGTAATATGTGACATCATCAGCAGTGGATTGCGGGTAACAGTATCTCTAGTTTACTCCCCTATAGCTGTCTTTCTTTTAACATAACTGTCTGTTTCCTTCCCTTATACTTACTGTTCTTTTTTTAAAAAAAAATGTTTTTGGTTCGCTCCCGGTTCGCGTACCGGCGAGCGAACCAAGAGAAATAGAGGTTGGCAGAGTTCCAAATATTCTACCAATTTTTTTATAACGGGGAGGTAGTTCTGAAAAGAACTTTTTTTTATTGTTTTTGTTGTTTTATATTTTTTTTATTTTTTTTCAGAATTTTTTTTTACTTTTTTTGAATTTTTCTGAACGGTTTTTTATTTTTGGGTTTTTTTTGGGGGGGGGGGAAACGAAAACGATTCATTGTAAAGGGCTCAACAGGAGCAACAAAAAAAAAGAATTTATTATCTGGGGCGTTTCGGACAAACATGATTGTCGATAGCTCTGTTGATTAACGTGATGCTACTTTCTCTGTAGCAAATGAACTGATTACAAAGTACGCAGACTTGTTTTACTTCCCCGAATCTCATTTGTATATTTGGCACCATCTCCCTCCCCTCTAGTCCCATCACTTCCGGTACAACAGATCTTCTGGCCATAGAAGGGGGATTATCTTGCTCGTTACGTAACTGTGCAGCACTGTAGTTGTTAGGATGCCACCTACTCATATGGCGATGCATTGTGTAGTTTCCGTAACTGTATTTCTTCTCGGTCCCTCTGGACAGTCTATCTTGACATATAAGGCAAGTTACGTACCTTGCATTGACTTTTTTCTGGCCTTTGGGAAATTTAAAAAATTGCCAAATAAAGTTTTCTTTCAGGTGAGACCTCCTGGGCTCCTCAGGCAAAAACTGCCTCTCTTCCTGCTCTTCCTCCTCTTCCTCTTCTTCCTCTTCTTGCTGAATTATAACTTCAGCAGGTGGTCCTCTCTTCCTTGGATGTGGTGGAGGTGGTGGGGAAGCACCAGCTGAAGCTACTAATGAAGCAATTGCTCACTGGTAACAAAGGGTCTTTCTCTCACAAAGATGAAAGTCAGAGTGAGGAAAGAAGGAGGGGTTTTCATCATTTGGGAAAAACAATAGTTCTAAACCAATGAAAAGTGTTAATTTTAGATCACATGACCTAGTCTTACATCATTAGGAAACCAAAAGTGAAATGAACCAATGAAAAGTGTTATTACCAAGTCACATGACCTGCTGTGTTTACGTTACGCGTTTTGCGCCGCGTCCCGGTTCGCTTCCGGGAAGCTGCGCTTCGCGCCTCGCTTCGCGTACCGGTTCGCTTCCGGGTACGCTAACGTAGCACGTCATATGACGTATCACGCGACAACGCGAAACGTCATGCTGACGCGACGCGAAACGTCATGCTGACGCGACGCGTCACGATGTTGTTTTCTAACGCGACAGTTGCGCAAACGGAACGTTTACCGGTTCGCGGACCGGGTCGCGGCTCCGAATTGAGCTAACGGGAAGCTAACCGGTTCGCGGACCGGGAGCGAAACAATAAAAATAATAAAAAAAAAAAATTGTATTAAAAACATGTAAAAAATATTTTTCGATTTAAAGAAGAATACATTGTAAAGGTTTTGATATTTGCTATTAAAAAACCATTGAAATTCACTGAAAAAACCATAGGTTATAGACCATATATAGTTAGGGATTAGCATTTACAAAACCTTATTTTACTCACACAAAACCATTGAAATTCCATATATAGTTAGTTGTACTAACTATATATCGCGCACCCGCAATCCACTGCTGATCATGTCACACATTACATCATTCATGACATGGTCAGTGACATCACTGATGACATCACTGATGACATCTCAAATGACATCACTGAACATTTTGTTTCTGAGCAGCCCCTAAAAATTTGGGGGGGGTTCGTCAAGGGGGGGCCGAGAAAAAAGGGGGTCCCAAAATGCGTTTTTCCCATGTTAATTTCCATAGGGCGGTTGGCCTCACTTTTAGCCCGAACGGCTGAATGGATTTGCATGAAACTTGGCAAAATTGTAGGGACTGTTAGCCCGATGTGCCTTTGCTAGGTCTCAATATATGTGCTCCAGTGGATTTTGATAAATTAACGTTCAAAAAAATATATATATCTGTAACAGCGCTCCTGGTAGCGCTCCGGTTCGCGTACTTGACGCGTAACGGAACTTCGCGAAGCGAAGCTGATTGGCTCTCCGGTGTCTGTCAACATTCTAAACAGTCCGGAGCGGCCGCCATCTTGTCTCTCGGTAGGATCGAGAGACAAGAGGAGGCCAAAACAAAGGGGGAATGACCTTGAGAAAGGTGCATGCCTGCACGCTATGCTGCTAGCTATTTAAGCGTGGAGCGCTTACAACTGCTATTTTAAGATACCGTTTTTCCACCTTGCATTTATAATTTCGTTTTCTCGGGTTTTAATATTTTTATAATTGTGCCCACATTCCTGCACTATAAATTGTGCCCTCACCGCATTTTTGCGGAGTCTGTTGCCTTTGTTTGATGCCCTTTGTGCTGCCTTCGCGTGGCGCTTGGCCGCCATCTTGGGGGTGGTGTTTGCCGACGTGTCATCTGCTTGAGCGCTCTAGCGCTTGCCAGGACTCCAGGTGAGCCGGTATTTAAGACGAGCACTCTCGTCGCTCGTTCTTGAGAAAGGTGCATGCCTGCACGCTATGCTGCTAGCTATTTAAGCGTGGAGCGCTTACAACTGCTATTTTAAGATACCGTTTTTCCACCTTGCATTTATGATTTCGTTTTCTCAGGTTTTAATATTTTTATAATTGTGCCCACATTCCTGCACTATAAATTGTGCCCTCACCGCATTTTTGCGGAGTCTGTTGCCTTTGTTTGATGCCCTTTGTGCTGCCTTCGCGTGGCGCTTGGCCGCCATCTTGGGGGTGGTGTTTGCCGACCGTGTCATCTGCTTGAGCGCTCTAGCGCTTGCCAGGACTCCAGGTGAGCCGGTATTTAAAGCTCACACGGGCCGCGCAGCGGTGACGCGCAGCGGTAGCGCCTGACTCTCGCCTGAGTCAAGCCAGAGTCTGCCCGTCTGCGCCCGTCAGCGCTAAGGAAGTGCGGAGTGCGGCAGACCTCTATCATCTTTGTCATGGCCTCTTCCATCATCAGGTATGGTAGAGCAGACTTATTGGCCTTACGTGAACGACTCTCTATCTGTCCTCTTCCGCCTGTAGCGCCGCTAAGGGGCCCTTATCGGTGCACCTGCTGTTGTTGGCTCCTGCCTCCCCCTTCTCGCGTCCGTTCCTTACAAATTTCATCCCGGCAGATTAACGTGTCTGGGGTGAATACTGTCAGTATATACAGCTTAAATGTCAGATCTCTGGTCAAACATCAGGCGGAGATCTTTGATATGGTTACCAATGACTCCCCGGATGTGTTTTTTATGACCGAGACCTGGCTACAAGATGCTGACACTGCGATTTTAAACCTTGCTTTCCCCCCTGACTATACCGTGGCCACTCTCAACCGCGGCTCGAGAGGTGGTGGAATTGCAATGGCTGTGAAACGCCGTTTTCCTTGCGATTGGAAAGAACTAAAACTTCCGGGCTGCGAATGTGCCCGCTTTAGAATCTCTCTTTCCCACTGCTACAGCCTTTCAGGTCTCCTAATATATCGGCCTCCGGGCTGCGACGCCGCCTTTAGGGCCGCTCTCCCGGACGTCATTAGCACAGAAGCTCTTGGCTGTGCGAATTTTAATGTGGTAGGTGACCTCAACCTGCACTTTGATTGCTCATCCCAACCCTCCATTAAGAGTTGCCTAGCCGATCTAGAAGCCTTGCAGCTCCTACAGAGAGTGTTGTCCCCCACCCATTTAGGCAGGCACATACTGGACCCGTTCTTCACCACCTTAGAGGACATTACTATATGCCCACCTGTCCAGCTGACATGGACAGACCATATGCTGGTGAAGGCAGTGATTCCCGTGGTAGATCCTCTTTTCGTGGCACAGAATAAAACCTCTCTTTCCCACCAGAGGAGTAAATTAAAACTAGAAGACTTCTACCTTCTACTAGAAAAGACACCCCTACCTCCTCTCTCCGATGCTGATTGTGGGTATGACTCATTCTGCAACTGGATTGGCAAGGCCTTGGACTCTCTTATTCCCCTGGTACGTTCCAAGTGCCGGACTAAGGCCCATAGCCCGTGGTATGATGAGACCTTGTCGTCTCTCAAGAGAGAGTGTAGGCAAGCAGAAAGGCGATGGAGGAAAGCCTATGACCCCGCGCTCAAAACCTGCTACCTTACTCTATCCAAGGCATATCATAGAGCGGTCTGTCGAACACGTGCCGCATATTATGCGCAGGAGTTTCGGAACAGCCCTAACCCCTCTAAACTAATCTTCAAGGTCCTAAAGGACCTTACAACTAAGAGGGCTTCTGCAGCAGAAATTTGCACAGACTCTCATTGCGAGAGTCTGGCCTCGTTCTTTGTTCAAAAGGTGCAAGTAATCTATCGCACCTTTCCAACTATCATGCACCGCTCGGACTCTATTGATTGTCCAAAGGTCAATTGGATATGTTGGCCCCCTTATCTGAGGAGGGTTTTGATTTATTGAGCCAAAAAATTAAATCTGGCTCCCCTGCAGACCCCCTCAAACCGGCCCTGTTTAAAAACATGCAGGCCACATGTCGCTCACCCTTGTTGGCCCTTATTAACATGTCACTGGTCTCAGGGACTGTGCCCACCAAGTGGAAGCAAGCGGTAGTTACACCCATCCTAAAAAATCCTACCCTAGATCCTATAAAACCTGAGAACTATCGCCCCATCTCACTGCTGCCGTGGGCGGCTAAAGTCACCGAAGCCCACGTGAATGGGATCCTGGCCGACCATCTTGCCAAAGCTAACATCTTGGATCCCACGCAAAATGGATTTCGTGCAGGCCACAGCACGGAGACTGCCTTGTTATACATGGTTGAACATCTGCGCTCCGTGCTGGACACCGGGCGAACAGCGGCACTCCTGTTGTTAGATCTGAGTGCCGCCTTCGATACGGTGTCCCACGAAATCCTGTTGCGGCGGTTAGAGGAAGCTGGGGTCAGGGGTCTGGCTCTAGGGTGGTTCCGCTCCTTCCTTTCTAATAGATCTTTTCAGGTTGCGATACCACCCGGTAAATCCACCTCTCACCCGCTCACCTTGGGGGTCCCACAGGGATCATCTTTGAGCCCCACTCTTTTCAATCTATATGTGAGACCGCTGGCTGCGGTAGTCAAACGCTGGGGCCTGACAATGGTGTCCTATGCGGATGACACGCAGCTGGCGGTCACACTAAGTGGGGACTCAGCCATGGACGCCCTCAACTTCTGTGAGGGGCTACGTGCGGTGGCCAGTTGGATGAATCAGAACTGTCTCCAATTGAACACAAAGAAGACAGAGGTGATGGTGCTTGGGAAGCAACCTGGATGGTGGAATGACAACTGGTGGCCCACCGAGTTAGGAATGATCCCTTCTCCTGCTATGGAGTTAAAAAACCTCGGGGTCTGGCTGGACCCTACACTTAGCTTTACCTGCCAGACTAAGAGGGTGGCGGCCTCCTGTTTTGGCATCATCAGGGGTATCAGACCGGTGCTTAGATTCTTCGATGCCCCCACTAGACAGCTTGTGGTCCAGGCCTCTGTACTATCCAGGATAGATTATGCCAGTGCTCTGCTAGCAGGCACGAACAAGGCTGAACTTCTGCGGCTACAACGAGTGCAGAATGCCGCCGCAAGAGCGATATTTGGGTTGCCCAAACGTTGTTCAGCGTCCAGAGCATTGCAAACGCTCCATTGGTTGCCTGTTGCTCGGCGGATTGAGTTTAAGGTGCTCTGCCTGGCTTTTAAAATTTTGAAAGGCACGGCCCCACCTATTCTCATGAACCTACTGACCCCATATGTCCCCTCTCGCTCTTTGAGATCGATGGGCCAGAATTTGGCTGTTGTTCCACGCTTTTTGCTGAGCAGGATTGGAGGCCGCTCCTTCCGAGTAGTAGCCGCTAAGCTTTGGAACGCTCTTCCCAATGAAATCCGTGCTCTGGAAGACTTATCCTGGTTTAGACGTGTCATCAAAACCTTTCTTTTTAATAAAACTACCTGATTCTGTTGCATTCTGTGATGTTGTGTACACCTTTCTTGGCGCCAGGACGCCCCTTTGCTGGGGCAGCTGTGCGCGGTATAAAAACCGTTAACATAACATAACATAACATAACATAGTAAATCCTCCCTGACCCCCTAGGTTTGATGTGGAGGCTTTAAAAGAGCCCCGCGGGGCAAAAAAAATAAATAAAAAAAAAATCGTTTTTTTTGCGTGGGGAGCGCCCGGTACGCTTTTGTGTAATGGGCGGTGGTAATCTAAATGATGAGGTGGGGCAGCGTTCAAAGCACATCAGCGTGCATAAACACGAATTTTTTTTATCTACCACGTACTTGACTTATCTCTCTGAGATGCATTCCCTTGTGTTTCGGCAATGGTAGTCTGTTCATTACATAGATCGCCCGAGGGCGGTAGTACAGACCGCGCGTAGGAAAGGGTCAAAAGCCAGGAGTATAGGAGTATGTAACAAGCGAGCCATTTAATTGAAAAAACTAAATGTGACAAACGGTTGCAGGATCAGTGAAGGTTGATTTTATAATTGAAAGTATAACAGGATCAGTTACAATAAAATCGTCCATACGCACACCATGGGCGAGTATCATGGGTAACATTACTTCAAAGCTTTATTAATACAATAATCAATAATGAAAAATCGACATCAATAGGGTTGTCCGTATGCCCAGTCAGTACCCTTCCCCGCACGCCATGTGCACAAAGACCGCATACATCCCCCATAACGTCAAGGCTAAGTAACTAGAACGTCATAAGGAGTTGCAAGTCGCTCCCATACTGGCGCCATTTTGGTCGAGGCCAGGCAGGTCCAGAGTATAGTTCAATGTCTCCAATAAGTAGCGGCAGGACCAGAATCCCTTTCGGCAGTTCAAAAAGTTCATTAGCGCCAACAGAAAGAACAGGCAGCATGAACCATGACTCAAAGGCGAGGGAGGCAAAATCTTCCTACCGGGTCACGCTGAGGTCCCACCGGAGCTGATCAAGTTGGCAGTCTACAGTGTCTCTTAGTAATTCGGACAAAAACTGGCGTCAGCATGAGAGCACTACCATCCTGTGACAATGTTGTGGCCACTTCCGGAGAGCGGGACAGCAGGCGTATCCCTCCGCCGATGCACTGAATCAGCCTCCCTCACGGCACCAGATGTGGATAAGGCGGCGGTCACCCGTGGCAGCGGTATATCCATGGGGGATAGTCGAGCAACAGTGGCGGTTGCCCCCATCGGAAGCCTGCGGGAGTCGAGGGCCAACGACTCTCGTAGAACCTTTAAAACTGAGAGGACGTCTTCAAGAGTGGGGCTCATGTCCGAGCAGGCAAGCAGAATGAAATGCTTTGCATTTGTAGACTTCAGTTCGGCGAAGACCCAGCAGAATGTTATAAGTAAATGTCATGGCACGAAGTTCAGTGGGCGGTCTGTCATTGTGAAAGCCTCAATTAAGTTGAATGGCTGCAAGAGCCCCGATTACACCAGCAGCCCGATCTTGGAAAAAGTTCCTCTGTTGGATTGCAATGGCTGCAGTGATGGTCTTGGGAAACTGCTTCCGAAAACTCTAAAGGCCACGAAAGCTTGCTATGCTGTTCCTTTGGAAATGCGGTGCTGGGTGATGGAAGTTATTGAAGAGTTGGCAGTGGTGTTTTTTGTGGATTTTGGACGCTCTACCTATGCTACCTCGACAGGAACAGCGTCATGCATTTGGATCGATGTTGCAGCAGGCTGCCATGTAAATAGTTATTTAATAAAAAGTTTTACCGTGTTACTTTGCTGGTGTGTTGTATATATTTATAATATTTGCATAGGGTTTGTCGTTATTTTGGGCGGGGTGGGCGGCGGAGCCGAGCTAACTTCTCTTATTTAGTCAGCACATAAATTGACTTACTGGTGCGCATTATTTTGGGTGTACATTTGGGATATCGGTTGGGGTCGGGTTCGTCGTACTGAAATAACCCTTCAAGTTTCTGGTGTAGGCTACTCTCCCATTCACTAGCTCCAGAGAGAGTCGTTCCTAAGTAAGGAAAGTGCTATATTATTTTTCGACCTTCACATGCGGATACCATGTTCGGGCTTATTTTTCTCATTCCATTAACCGTTCGTTCAACGCCTCAGTCATACAAAAAGCATTTTTTTATTGACCCAGTCGTGCGCCACACATACGCATTCAAACCGTACAAATCAGGGCCCATGCGCACATTCATACCATACAATCTTTCACGCTCCCAGTGATGGTCTGCACTCCATGCAATATCTCACAGCGCTTGTCTATGTCTTTCCCTACATGGAGCACGGTGCGGTCCATGTCCACTCCATTCTTCAGTTGGAACTCCGATGTAACCTACAGAGGAGAAAAGAAAGGGGGGGGGATACAGCATTCAGAGCATGTCAGCGCGCGCAAACACGAAAAAGCTTCTACTTACCATGTATCAGACTAGCTGCAGGAACGTGTGATACAACAGATCTTGGCTATCCCTTTCGCATTATTTTTCTGTGTAACATATCCTCCCCTTCTTATGATGCCAAAAAATGTTTCATTTTGTTTGTCTCTAAATTTGAGTTCCCTCTTCGTGTATTTATTTCTCAATTAGTCGTATTTTATGGGACAAAATATCACACCTTACATTCGGCAGATACCTTAAGCTACGGTCGACCATTTTCTAACAATTCTGGAAAAAGGGCAGGTGTGACGGATACAAATTTCAATCAATCCAAAATTCAGGCAAATGGTCTGCATTATCTGTCTTCTATTGTTTGGGAATAACAGCCATTATTCAAAAACCCTACCAACCTAGACGATTGTTATGACGCTGATTCCATACTACCTTCGAAAACTGTTTATTGCAAAAATGTCAGTATACAAATACGGGCCTACAACCACGTGGGCCGGCCACGGAGCAAACTGGAATCGTATATGATGAGGGGACAGTTACACTGTAGAAAAACGTAACGGGCGGGCCATTAGGTTGCAGGAATTAAGGTGTCTAACAGTTGCGGAATCGGTGGACGTTAATTTTATAATCAAAGTACGACAGGACCAGTTACAATGAAATTATCTAGATATACATTTGCGGGCAAGTACCATGAGTAACGTTAATTCGAACTTTCAATAGTACAGTAATCAATAATACATCAGAACTTAATATCAATAGGGATGTCCAAATGTTCAATCAGTACCTGTCCCCGCCCGCCATGTGCTCCAAAACTGCATACATATCTCGTGATATCAAGGCTGAGCAACCAGTACACATCAAGGAGTTGCCAACATGTTGGATACATATTATCCAAATAGAAGCAGTCACCTCGAGAATGTTTGTCTGTATGAGGTTCTACAAAATTACATATTCAAGAGGAACATCAAAGAAGATATTGATAAAGGAGTGTATGCTGTAATTGGAAGTGAGGGATGTCTGGTCATTTTGGGCGAGGCCGGGCAGGTCCAGAATATAGTCAAAATGTCTCCACCAACCAGCGGTCGGACCAGAACCCCTTTCAGCAGTCCAAAAAGTTCCGTTAAATGACAACAGAAGGGACAGGCAACAAGAACCATCAGTCAAAGAGGGGAGGGCAAGTTCTTCCCTACCGGGTCACGTTGGGGCTCCACCGGAACTGATTGAATTGGTAGTCTACAGTGTTTCTGGATGTTTCAGACTGAAGCTGGCGTCAGCATGAGAGCACCACCATCCCGTGGCTACGTTGTGGCTATTCCGCGAGCAATCATGGCAGTCGCTCCCCACCGGAAGCCTGCGGGAGTCGGGGGCCCCGGTGACTCTTGTAGAATCTTCAAGGCTGAGGGGACGCTTTCGGGAATGGGGCCCATGCCCTAGCAGTCAAGCGTCCGAGTTCCAGGGTTGCCCAGAGCCATCCTTGCAGGCCAGGCCCAAGTCTGTGGAGCCGACCGCCATTTCGTGAGCTCCGTGGCAGCCGCCTGTCGCTGTACCGCAAAAGTGGGTGCAATTCAGCCGGATGGCGGGTGAGACGCTGTAGCCGCAAGAGCAGGCGAAACTCAACCGGCCGAGTGAGGCACTGTGCCGCAAGAGCGGGTGAGACTCAGCTGGCCGAGCGAGGCACTGTGCCGCAAGAGCGGGCGCAACTCAGCTGGCCGAGTGAAGTGCTGGGGTGCAGCTGAGGAACCTCCACCTGGGGAGGTGGGGGAGGCTCGTTCGCGCCGCCTCTCCCTCCCAGTGCACCCCACGCCGTCTCCTGGCGCAGGTATATGTGATGTTTGGACCAGGCAATAAGAGGGGGGGGGTCATCAGCAAGGCATTCACCCCCCCCACCCGTGGCTCGCTGGATGCCACCTCAGGGTGGACGAATGGGAAGGCCAGTACAACAACATCGTGGCCGTGGTGCTTCCGGGCCATCCACCCAAAGACCTCTTCGGCCGATAGCTGCCAGCAAGGCCCCGCCCAATACGTGCCGGGGGCCTCGTCTTCCGGATGGGCGTAGCCGCGGACCTGCTGCACTTCGGGACGACCCTGGGTTTGAGCTGGCCGGATCAGGCAACAAAAAGGTGGGGGGGCGGCATCAGCAAGGCATTCCCCCACACAACTTGTCGGACATCACCTCTGGATGTACTGGGGACGAGCCTTGGCGCGTGGTGTCGCCCCCGGGCTATTTGCACAACGGTCCTCCACCCCTAGGCCGCCACCTATGCTATCTCGCCAGCTGATGGCCTTTGTAGACTTTCTAAAGCCCAAATCCTACTAAAAAGTAGCCCAAAGTAGCCCAACATTGCTACTTTAAGGAAGGAGGGACAGGAACAGCGTCATGCATTTGGATCGATTTTGCAGCAGGCTGCCATGTAAATAGTTATTTAACAAAACGTTTTACCCTGTTACTTTGCTGGTGTGTTGTATATATTTATAATATTTGGATAGGGTTTGTCGTTATTTTGGGCGGGGTGGGCGTCGGAGCCGAGCTGTCTTGCAGCCATCATGGTGTCGAGCTCGGTTCCTCTCACTAGTTTCATATTTCTCATGAGGGGTTGTTCCTAATGTTTCTATTTTAGCGAGGTCAAAAAGAGATCCCATCAGTGGCCTACTGATTTTGCTCGATTCCTTTTGTTTTTTCTAACGATTTTTATGTTATAGTTTGCTAGCACGATACAGCGGCTAGTCCGCATTTTATATATATGTCCTTTTTATTAGGGGTGTCCTCCGGTGGAGTCGGATGATCTACCTCTAATAAACGGTCCGGGTTGAACCAACTACCAACAAATGGGGCAGAGATAGGCATGACGGGTTACAAAGGGGACAAAAGTCTGCACTACCTATCCTTCACTATCCGCAAAGACTAAACAGAGTATTGCGACTCTGTGCTTATTTGTGAATAGAGAATCACCCAACAAGAACCAATTCCGAACGTTCATAGGCTATTGGCAGTGGGCAGAGAGGCCATGACACACAAAATGGCTGTCACTTACGTGCATGATGGGGCCTAAAAGGAACAATATGGCGTGGCCATTGTTTCGCGACTTTCACTTTACTTTCAACAGTGGCTGTGGTGAACATAAATGAACGCCGCTTATGTATACCTAATTTTAGTCATTTTCCACAAAAAAGCTTTTGATATTTGCTATTAAAAAACCATTGAAATTCACTGAAAAAACCATAGGTTATAGACCATATATAGTTAGGAATTAGCATTTACAAAACCTTTAAAATTCACTGAAAAAACCATAGGTTATACACCATATATAGTTAGGAATTAGCATTTACAAAACCTTATTTTACTCACACAAAACCATTGAAATTCCATATATAGTTAGTTGCACTAACTATATATCGCGCACCCGCAATCCACTGCTGATGATGTCACATATTACATCATTCATGACATGGTCAGTGACATCACTGATGACATCACTGATGACATCTCAAATGACATCACTGATGACATCACTGATGACATCTCATTTGACATCAATGGTCACATCACTGATGATATCATTCATGTGACAATACAATGCATCTCCTCACACTTTAATATAACCTCTGTTACACCCAATGTTAAATACAGAATATAATTTTTTAAACCATTGACACACCAATACTAGTTACTACATACGCACTCACTGATTCCTACGTCTACACACACATGCACTCATTCACCCATACAATCATTCATACATACAATCACTCATCTTTACAACACTATCATATGCACTCATACACCTATACAGACACTCACACTCTGCCACTCATCCATGGAGTTACTCACACACCTAGTCAGTCATGCAAAGAATCAATCACACCACCATTTTCTAATCTATACAGTTAAACATAGAGCACCTTACATTTTCAAACATATACTAACACATACTTACTCTCTTATACAATCATTGATACAAGTACACATTGATCTGCACAGAGTCACACACCTCCCAGCCAGGCACACACACACTCAGTCTCCCATACAAATACTTGAGCAATCAATCAATAACCCATATAGTTACTCATATAGCTACTGATCAACACATGCAGCAGTTTACAGAACAACAGACATAATGATGCACAAATTAAGACAGTTTAGTCACTAACCCATGCACTCAGTGAGACACATTTAATCACTCACTCATACAGTCAGTCACGCACCTACTAAATCCTTCATCCAGACACTTATACATCCACTCATTCTTCAATATGTAAGACATATTTTAACTTTACAGAAACATACAGTCACTGGATGTTGTCATCAGTGATGTCATTTGAGATGTCATCAGTGATGTCATCAGTGATGTCACTGACCATGTCATGAATGATGTAATATGTGACATCATCAGCAGTGGATTGCGGGTGCGCGATATATAGTTAGTGCAACTAACTATATATGGAATTTCAATGGTTTTGTGTGGGTAAAATAAGGTTTTGTAAATGCTAATTCCTAACTATATATGGTCTATAACCTATGGTTTTGTCTGTGAATATATATATATATATATATATATCTATATATATATATATCCACGAAAACCTCCTCTCGTCACCGAAAACGCAGGAGACAGACCACAGGACCAGATGTCAAGTATATAGATATATATATAATTTTTTTTGTTTTAAATTTGTTTAAAATAAGTGAATTAATTTTCTATTTATGAATATAAGGTTATTGTTCAGTTAATTAAAACTTACAGTTAAAACTCATAATAAAAAGAAGGGAGCACACAATTATCACATGGTAACATAAAAGTGCCCAGTGAATATCAAGCTGCGGTAAAAGGGTAAAATTTAGTACGGGGAACAACAATTAACTGTAAAATGCCCGGGCCTGTGACACTATTACCATCATTTACATTTTCTTTTTAAATATCTTTTGTAAAAAGGTTTAGGAATCGCAATAGTAAATGTCACCCCTCCAAAGTAAACCATTTTCCCTGCTTTTGCTTACACAGGAATGGGAATAGTACATTTGACCACTCCATAGTCCAACACTTTCCATTATTTTGTTCAAACTGGAGTGGGAATTGTAAATCTAACCACTCCATATTCCAGCACTTCCTATGCTTTTTCTTACATTGGAGTGGGAATAGTAAATTTGACCCCCCATACTCCAATACTGTTGATGCTGTTTCTCAGATTGCAGTGTGAAAAGTAAACTCAGCTCCTCTGAAGTTCAGCGCTTTCCATACTGTTCCTCTGATTGGAATGGGAATAGTAAAACTAACCCCTTCAAAGCCCAACACTTACCCTACTTTTGCTTTTGTTGGAGTGGGAATCACACATCGGACTCCTGCAAAGTCCAACACTTTCCCTATTGCAGCTCAGATTGGATCAGGCAGAATTCAATCCCTCTGAAGTCCAACACTTTGCCTACGTTTTTTACTTTGGTGTGGGAATCGTACATTTGACCACTCAAACGTCCAACAGTTTCCCTACAATTGTTTAGTTAAGATTGTTAATATATATATGTTTTTGTTAAAAAGTTTGACATTTAAAAAAAATATTTTTAAATGGTTTTGAATTTAATTTATTATTATAACTCAATATCTATTTTGTTATATAGATATGCTTCTTGTCTTTATGATATATTCTGTTATATTTTTTAAAGAATATAATGTATTTTTATTTTACATTATTTATTGTAAATATGTTTTTATATTTATTTTAATTATATTATAAGATAGATACATAGCTAGCTAGATAGATAGACAGATAGATAGATAGATAGATAGATAGATAGATAGATAGATAGATAGATAGATAGATAGATAGATAGATAGATAGATAGATAGATAGATAGATAGATAGATAGACAGACTGACACGTTTTTTAGACATACTTTTCAATATTGTGTATGTGAACTTGAGATTTTTCATCACAATGTTTTTGTTGCGATATATGTGTACCAATACATTTTTGTTCACGATATTGTCATACAAGCATAATCTATTTACACTGATAGAACTTTTTGATAAATAGTGTCAAAGATATGCAGTAAACATTCAGGCGAATGAAGAATCGCATGGGTGCAATGGATGCTTTGGACTCAAATGGCTTGAACTGTTGGAGGAGGGAATAAATTTAAATTAAGACTTTAATTTAGCAAATGTGTGTACCATATTCGAAGAGACCAAGGACCCTATACATAAAAAGTGGTAAGCGTGGACCCACAGAGCTAATTAGTTTGGGTGCAGATTTATTAGCTTTTGCAATTCATAAAATCTCAGTTGGAATACACATGGAGATCTACGACTGGTGCAGGTTTCCACGTGAATCTCACTGGGAAAGAAGTGATCTCAAACTATTGTTGCCTTTCACTCTGTATGCATTTCTCCATGGCAGAGAACTCTGCACAGGGGAAGAGGATTCTCGCCAGGCATACACCATATTTACAGTAGCCAAGATCTCAGCCACTAGTGCGGTGATCTGTGCAGCCATAAACTCACTAAAGTGGTTGGAAAATTGGCTTTCACTCCATCACAGAGCTTGCACAGTTATCCGCCCAGGGTGAGAAGGAGAAAGGATCACCCCAACTTTTGTTAGGGGTGTAGACAAAGAGCTTTCTCTATGGGGATTTAATATTTTCCTACGGAGGCAAAAAAATATAACAGTACATTTTCATGAGGGAATCTGTGAATTCCTGTCAGATGTAGAAAGGCAAATGTGGGCGTAAACTTCAGATTGCAACAAATTTGCCTTTGTGAAGAGGCCTTACTCACTGTAACATATTTAGAAGGTATGAGTTAATGAGGACAGTTATGCAAATCAATACATAGATATGCACGCACAAATCCATCTCTTTAAAGTGAGAGAAGGTATTGGGAGCTAGGGATTGGAAAGTACAAAAGTGAAATCAAACTGCTGCTGACTTCCTGAGGCAAGGTTTTTTTTAACAATAAATGAAGATTGGCTATTCAGCCTTCTCGCCATGATGATAAGGAGAATGTGCTAGAGTCAACGCTATTTTACAAATAACCCTTTAATGGCACAACGTTTTTTTTTACTTTCCCTAAGACCGTCTCCCATGCAAGTCATAGATGATTATGGCAGGTAAAATATGAATTAAGGGGACACAAACCAGCAAGATGAATTGGCTCACACTTTGAAGATTCAACATCAAGGGCCAACCAGTGGATGCGGGGGCCCTGAATCCCAGGAGGGCCAGGGGTGATGCAAATCTAGCCTGCCCTGCTGACCCGCCCATACCCCTTGCTTGGGTTAACAGTGAATGCACTCGAGTTATGATCATAAGAACCCGGGCAACCCCCAGCCAACCATTGGAAACAACTTATAATACTGAGTTTCATTTGTCCCGCCTGCCAGAGGAGCACTTTCAGGAAGTTTCGACATGGCCCAGCAAAACAAGCAGCTCTGCAAATCTTAAGCCCTAAACTGCTGTTTATCCCAGAATACGACATGTAAGACCCACATGACATTTTAAAAGGCTATGAGCCTCATTTGTTCTGCCTGCCAGAGGAGGACTCTCAGTAAGTTCCATCTGCACCACTCTCCACAAAGGTCGCCCAGAGCCCTCCTAGAAGACATGGCCCAGCAAAACAAGCAGCTCTGCAACTCTCAAGCAGCAAACTGTTATTTATCCCTGAATACCACATACAAGGCCCTCATGAAATTTTAAACTGAAGGCTATCCCTAAGTTCAGCGGTCTGGAGTCACATGCCATCATGTCAATTGTATTTCTGGCCCCCACAGGCACATTTCAGAACCTTCATTGGGGACTTTCGCCTTGGTGGCCCTGGCACAGTCGCTTCTATCTAGAACTGAGGCTTTCAATGCATAGGGCATCAAGATAAGTTCCCCTATAGTAACTGGGTACCCTTTGGTTCTGGCAAAGATTCAGACACTCCAAAAGGTGCCCAGAAAAATGCATAAAATGCCCTGCGGTGCATAAACAAAACCTCTATCAATCAAAGAGTCGCAAGAAATGACCTCTTAAAAAATTATTGGAACTGGCTTTCGTCAGCCTTGTCGCATAGGCACTCAGACTGAATCAAGCACCTTCTAGTCCTGAGCCATTATCTCTATCTCTGTGCTCCTGGTGTATCAGCGGCCTCTCGCAGAAATATTGAGCCCTGATCTCACAGACTTTTTGAGCGGCTTTGATCTCATTGCCTCACAAGAAACATAGTCTGTGTCGAGGTATCCTATCACTGGCCTTATCGAGCACATTAAACTGGCTTCCCGAGAGCACAAGTACAGTTGATCAAAGGGTGGTCTGTCATTATACATTTTCATAAAACTGCAGATGAAAATTGAACATTTCAACCAAACTGGTTACAAGGAATAAAAATTCATAACTGGAAACCACAGAGCTCTCTCTTGCTGATTAACATCTACCTCAATCTGAGTGCAAGGGAGAAAAGGTCAAAACGTAACCGGCTAATATCGGTCCTGTGGGACCTTGCCAGGGATCATCCCCAGCTGACTGCATGATAACAAGTGATTTGAACACAAACCTCTGCCAAGATTATTACAAGGGCAATTTTGAGATCTCCCCTGAGGGCTCCCTGAACATCATCAAATGAACCAAGCCGAAGGGTTGCTTACAAAGCTCGCAAGTGGAGTTCCTGGTCCTGCAGCTCGCAAACATGGGTTTCAAAGTAATAAACGTCCTCCCTGGACATCCCCACCGATTGGACAAGAATTTATTCTTTGCACTGTATAACTTTTGGCTCTGGTGCGAGACTCGCCGCCTGTTAGACCAAGCAGACAGTTCTATTTTTTCCCCAAAGTTGGTGTGCTAGTCTTTTTGGGTAATGACTACTTAAGCCATATGACAGAGGCAAGCCTGTCTGCACCCGTTCGCACCAGGACTGTGCCATGGACCAGCACCCCTGGATTTTTCCCCCTATTAAAATATTCGAGGACAGAGTTGCTGCTGCTAAACCATTTGGGTAAGAAAAATGGTTGTAATACCTTTAATTTTTGTAAAAACTAATGTTTACAATACAGCAACTGTGAAATCAGTTGTAGGCTAGAGAAGCTATCATCGATGGTTAAGCCATTAGGTAGCTCTAGTGTTATTACTAGTTTACTAAACTGTTTATTGGTGAATGCTTGGTCCCTCATCAATCATGAATATGAGTTTTTAGAATTTTTAGAGACTCATTCCCCCTAGCTGGTATTTGTGACTGAGACCTGGGCAGAGGAAGATTATGATCCAGACTTCGTCGCGTTACTCCCAGGGCTTTATACTTCTAGCAGGTTTGATCATACGGGTAAACGTGGTGGCAGAATCGCAATAATTTATAATACATCTCTGGAAGTAAGCTGTGAACCCATAGTATTAATAGATTGTGAAGCTCTTCTGTTTAAATCTAAACTAACAGAACAGCAAATGTGTCACAGGTTGCTAGTCTACAGTCACTTTAGCCCCAAATCTAATTTTTTAGATGATACAAGTAATTCTTCCAAAATTAGCATTCTCTATCCAAAATTAAAAAATGTTTACGAAATTTTAGTTTTCACTTAGATGACCAAGGAATCAATGATGCTATTTTGCAAATTGAAACTCTAAACTGTTTTAAAATAAGTCAGATGGTAAAGACCGCAACCCATAAAGCAGGGCATATTTTGGATGGAATTATTCCCAAAAATGCAGAGATCAAAGTAAAAGAGGTGTGACCGAGCATTTGGTTGGATCAAAATGCTGTTTACTTTTCAATAGTGTTGTCTGCCTCCAAGCCTAGAGTCAAAAGGCGCTTGGGGAGAAGGGGTTCGGCCATCTTGGGTGAGGGAGGGGTAGCGCTGCAGCTGCTGGCCGCCCTCTGCCCTCCCAGACTACTTAATCAGGCGAACAGCGCTGCGCGCTGACTTTACTGATGTATTTCCCCTGAGGCGGAAGCCGGGGGCCTGTTCTTATCGAATTTTAAAAATACTGCATCATTTTAAAAATTGTAAATTGTAAATTGTATTTTGTGCATGTTGGTTGATTTCAAAAACTACCTGCACCCTGCACGTCTTCCTGCCCCTCGAACCCGATTCCCAGCGCGCATTTACAGTTCCTGGCGCTTGGGGAGAAGGGATTCGGCCATCTTGGGTGAGGGAGGGGTAGCGCTGCAGCTGCTGGCCGCCTCCCGCCCTCCCAGAATACTTAATCATGCGAACAGCGCTGCGCGCTGACTTTACTGATGTCTCTCCCCTGAGGCGGAAGCCGGGGGCCTGTTCCTATCGAATTTTAAAAATACTGCATCATTTTAAAAATTTTAATTTGTAAATTGTATTTTGTGCATGTTGGTTGATTTTAAAAACTACCTGCACCCTGCACGTCTTTCTGCCCCTCGAACCCGATTCCCAGCGCGCATTTACAGTTCCTGGCACTTGGGGAGAAGGGGTTCGGCCATCTTGGGTGAGGTAGGGGTAGCGCTGCAGCTGCTGGCCGCCTCCCGCCCTCCCAGACTACTTAACCAGGTGAACAGCGCTGCCCGCTGACTTTACTGATGTCTCTCCCCTGAGGCGAAAGCCGGGGGCCGGTTCTTATCGAATTTTAAAAATACTGCATCATTTTAAAAATTGTAAATTGTAAACTGTATTTTGTGCATGTTGGTTGATTTTAAAAAACTACCTGCACCCTGCACGTCTTTCTGCCCCTCGAACCCGATTCCCAGCGCGCATTTACAGTTCCTGGCGCTTGGGGAGAAGGGGTTCGGCCATCTTGGGTGAGGGAGGGGTAGCGCTGCAGCTACTGGCTGCCTCCCACCCTCCTCACACCGGATAAAGGGACATGAACTTCCGTCCGCGCAGCGGGCGAGCGCAGCGGGCGTGCCGGCGGCGCGCCAAAGGCAAGCCCGTCTGCGCCCGTCCGCGCCTGGACCGGGCCCAGGGCCAAGACCCCTGCTCCAACTCCCGCTTATCATAAACTAGCCTACTTTCGCAAGGCGTTACTGGAGCTTCGACCAACCCCTTCCCCCAGCTGCATAAAACACGACCTATCACAAAAACCTATGGTGGTCAACCTGATATGCCCCCACTGTAATAGTACGATTTCTATTAACAACCTGAAGACACCCTCTAAATCGCAAAGCGACGTTAAGGAGGTGGGTATTCTCATGGCCCTCATTAATGCGCGGTCACTGGGCAAACATAGCCAAGAAATAGCGGACCTTATCACTGATAACAACTTAGATGTCCTTTACATCACAGAAACATGAAATGATGAGGCATCAGCCCCGGACCTAGTAATTGCAGTCCCTCCCGGTTACAAAGCCTACCATCAGGACAGGGTTAGAAAAAGGGGTGGGGGTCTGGCCATAATAGCAAGAGATCGATTCGAGGTCCGAACAGCTTTTATCCCTGTCTCATCATGTGAAGCCATGCATTTTAACATAAAGTTCACAGCCCTCTTTAACCTTAAGGGAGTCCTCCTATATCGTCCCCCCGGGACTAGAGCGGCCTTTCTGACCAATTTAAGCACGATAACGGAATCAATAGCCACCGAAGAGTCTACGACAGTTATGGGTGACTTAAATTTTTACCTAGAACAAGGAAATGATAGGGATACCGCAGCCCTCACATCAGACCTAGAAATAATGGGCCTTAGACAACTTGTTACTTCTCCCACCCACCAGGCAGGACATACGCTGGACGGTATTTTTTCTAACGAAGAGGGCCTGCATATATTAAATACTCTACCTATGCCATGGACAGATCATTTCGCTATATTTAGCGGCTTCACAATCAAGGAATCATTGAGGAAGAAGGTTACATCTACTAAGCCAGGTTCGTTCAAAGTATGGAAGAACATAAACCATACTGAACTAAAAAAACTCCTGGACAAGACTTGCCCAGACCTATCCAATGAACCCAATACCGCTACTCGTCAATTCCATGAATGGCTAGGTGAGGCCACGAATCACCTGGTACCCACCAAACTCCATTCTAGAAATAGAAGCTTACCGAACGCCCCGTGGTACACAGAGGAATTAAGAACCCAAAAACAATTAAGTAGGAATAAGGAAAGGCACTGGCGTAGAACCTATGACACCGAAAGTAAGATCAAATATAAAGAATCACTGGCCATCTATAAAACTATGATTATTGTAGCCAAAAAAACCTTTTTTTCGGAACAAATTGAAAAAGCTAAAAACTCAAGTAGGCAACTATACGACATCACTAAAACCTTATCTGGTAATGCTCCAGATCTTAATCCGTCCCCGTCACAATCACTCTGAGACGCATTGTCTGAGTTCTTTTTCTCCAAAGTCAACGACATCTACCAAGCTTTTACTTCAAAAACTAATATTATCAGAGCCCCTCCTTCCCACACACCCTCCGGAAACACCTTGTCTAGCTTTAAGGCCCTCACCACCGACCAAACAAAAATTATTGTCATGTCCATTAAAACGGGATTGGCTCTGGACCCTTGCCCTTCCTCAGTACTTTCTATGGTGATGGACACTACTGTTCCGGTCATTACTCATGTCTGCAACATTATACTGAGTTCAGGGACATACCCAGATTCCTTAAAAAATACACTGGTTAAACCTCTGCTGAAGAAACCCAGTTTAGATAAGGAGGAACTAAAGAATTATAGGCCCATAGCAAGCCTCCCGTTCTTAGCTAAAGTGGCGGAAAAAGCCATGAACCAGCAGCTGTCAGAGTATATAGAGAAACATCACCTATTGGATGACACACAGTTTGGTTTCCGTAAGTATCACGGTACGGAAACCGCCCTTATCAAAGCAGCAGACGACATCAGAATTATCTGTGACCAGGGAGGGACTGCATTACTTGTATTGCTAGATCTCTCGGCAGCTTTCGACACGGTCGACCACAAGATCTTGGTCGACCGTGTCGAAAGGATGGGCATTCACCACACCGCGAGAGACTTGCTCTTCTCCTTCCTGACCGATAGAATGCAGGCGGTCACATTGGGGCCATACCAATCGGCCAAGCTGTCTCTACCGTGTGGGGTTCCTCAAGGCTCATCCCTTAGTCCGACACTATTTAACATTTATGTGTCGGACCTTGCTTGTGTGATCAAAGCACATGGGATGAGCCTAACCTCATACGCTGATGACATGCAATTGGTGTTGGCCATTAAAGGTGACGGGCTGGAGGTGGCAGAGCGCTTCCAAAATGGAATGATGGCCATTGGAGAGTGGATGGCAGGTAACTGCCTGAAGCTCAACTCCGATAAAACGGAGGTGGTCATCTTCCGACTCCTCTCCCCAAACTGGTCTGCATCCTGGTGGCCACCAACCTTCGGTACCCTTCCTAGCCCGACCCCTAAGGTCAGGAACTTGGGAGTAACTTTTGATGATCACCTCAATTTCATGGCACATGCAAACCAAGTAGCGGCCACAGCCCACCATAAACTCAGAATGATAAGGAAAATCATCCCTTTTCTACCGGATGCTGCTGCTAAAACACTGGTCAGTTCCTTAGTACTCTCATCCTTAGACTACTGTAATGCACTTTTTCTAAATGCCCAAGCCAGAGTAACCAAAAAACTGCAAACAATACAGAATGCAGCAGCACGTTTGCTGTCTAGAACACCCAAGTTTGCACCCATTTCAGCTACTATAAGGACTTACCACTGGCTGACGATCCAAAACAGGATCAAGTTTAAATCGCTCTGCATAATCTCCAAGGCACTTCACGATCAAGGACCACGCCCCCTCAAGGAACAGCTTATACCCTATAAACCGGTCAGACAGCTACGATCGACAACTCTCAACCAATTAGTGGTCCCACGCTCCAAAACTGCCTCCTGGGGTGACCGCCGCTTTTCAGTTGCGGCTCCTAAGATATGGAATACCCTGCCACAACATATCAGAACCAGCCACTCCTGCAGTTTCGGAAGAGATTAAAAACCTGGCTGTTTAATCAGTGACACTGCCCAACGATCTTCCGAAGTTGTCAACATCTGGGGAAAGAGAGCTGAATAGTCTAGCGCCGAGACGCCTACGGGTATTCGTTCGCGCTCAATAAATGTTAGAAATAAATAAATAAATAAATAACGGGAAAAGGAAAAGGTGCCTGGCTTGGAATAAGAGACATAAGAAAGATTTGGAGGATAGCCTCGAAGCCACATTTCCATATTTTATCAAAGACTCAAATAGAGTAGCTGCTAAGTACAGGGGGCCTCATTTATGAGGCCTTGCGTCAGTTTTGCGCTTCCGATGCGTCACTTTTTGTGATGCATCGGCAGCTTAAAACATGCCTCCTGTTGCGCACTATTTACAAAGTGACGCATCTAAGCAGATGAGTCACTTTGTAAACCCCTGCGCTACATTATACCTGCGTCAGGTATAATGTACGCAGAGGGGGCGTTCCCCCGCAAAAAGCCTCGTAATAGTGACGCAGTGAAATCTATGAGATTTCACTGCGTCACTTTTAGGACACTGTTGCGTCAAAATCTTGCACCTGCCTCACAGCAGGCGTAAGACTGATGCAAGCACTTTCACATGGGGCTTGCCCCATGTAAAAAGGACGCATTGCTGGAGTTGCGTCACTTTTGTGACACACCCCAGCAATGCGGGACTTTTGCGCCATGATGCGTCATACTGTAAATATGACGCATCATTGGTGTCGCAAGGAGGACGCAGTGAAAAGTGACGCATCGCTGTTTTCACGCAGCGATGCGTCACTTTTCATAAATGAGGCCCAAGGAGTGGATACGCGATGCTGTGTGCAACCTAGTGCGGGTGGAAAAATGTAAAGACATATAGAAATAGCCCCACTGCATCATAGTTCTCTCCTAAATTAAGGGAAATGAAAAGAAATGTAGTAGGCAAAAAAAGAAATGGTGGTCCATCTACAGTGAAAATGAAAAAATGAACTATAAAAACATACTTCAAGAACAAAAAATGTATAGTTGAGGAAAAGATTGAATTCTACACTGAAAAAGTTACCCGAACCACAAACTCATCTAAATAGCTTTCTAAAATGTTACAATCACATGCTAATCCTCATCCCCCAACTGGCTCCCCTCCAAGTCAGTCTTTTTGCAATAAATTTGCGATTTGTTTTAAAGATAAATTGGAGGCTGTTACGGAAATTTTGATTAGAGTTCTTCACAGGAATGGGAAGATGATTCTACCTATTTGACAGCCAATAAAGAAGAGCTCTGACATTTGTCATTTTTCCTTTTTTAACTGTGGATCAAGTGACAGAATGAATCTGATATACAAAGTCAGGAGCTCCTTATGATTCCTGTCCACCTAAGATCTTACACGAGGCCGCTCACCTCACAGCTCCGGCCCTTACGACCTTGTGCAACATTGTCGTTAAGGAGAGACACTTCCAAGGGTAAAGGAAGAAAGCCTCTCACCTTCCACTTTTAAAGAAGCCCTCTCTAGACCTCTTGTTAGAGAATAATTACCAATCTATCTCTGGGTTATCTTTCTCTGCTAAGGTTATAGAAAACATCTCAATAAAATTTTGTTAGACCATCTTGAGAACAGAACATTTTTGAATGAAGCAGAGTTTGATTTCAGGCTTAACAATAGCACTGAGACTGTGTTGGTAGCAGCCTCAAAATCCTTTTGGATCACTCTGCGGCCTTTGATACAGTAAGTCATGCTGTACTCCTAAAGCAGCTGGCAGACATCGGGATCACTGGATTAGCCTTGAATCTCCTGGCTTCCTTCTTGGAAGGTCCTAACCAATGAATGGGCCCTGGGGAACTTAAGTCAAATTCTTTTACCTTGTGTAGCGGGGTTCCACAGGGGTCATCTCTCAGTCCAATGCTTTTTTAAAATTTATGTGGCCCCATTAGCCAAGCACATGCATTCTTTTGGCACAGTAGTGTACGGTGATGATATGCAATTTGTGGTGTCGATTTCCAGCAATCTAATGTAGATGGCTGACCGATGTAATAGATGTATGCAAGCAGTTGATAGTTGGATGACCAGAAATTGTTTAAAACTGAATTCCCCAAAAACTGAAGTTCTTACTTTTGGGACCTAGACATATTTTTGGGGTCAAGCATGGTAGCCCAGTCTCTTGTACCCTTCCTATGCCAGTTTCCAAAGTAAGGAGCTTAGGCATCATTTTTGAAGCAGAGTTGTCCTACAATGCTTAGATAAATTATCTATCCTCACTTAGTTTTTTTTTTAATCATTAAAGCATTGAAGAAAGTGATACCTTTTATCCCCCCTGTTCTGGATTGATTATTGTAATGCATTATATATTTGCATCTAATAGAAATCATTAAAAAAGCTACAGATGTTACAAAGCACTGCCTGTCACCTGCTCAGAAAAAACCCAACGTTATAGTCTGTAGCAGGTGCTTTGTTGGAGCTTGATTGGCTCCCGTGGAGGAAGAGGATTACCTTTAAATCTTTATGTCTGGCACTTAAAGCACTACATGGCTTAGGCCTAGAATATCTAAAAAGTAAGTTCAGATGGCACTCTCCAATAAGACCTCTACGATCTGCCACACTAAGGTCAGTGACTGTGCTTAGGATCAAGAAAATGCCTCTGTGACTTGACATTTAATTATGCTAGCACCAAGATGCTTTAGGGCATTACACGCTTTTGAAGATCCAAAATCAAATCATACAAATACCTAAGGGGTCCTTATCAATGCAAGAGGCTCTCTCATTTGGCAAAAGAAGTAAGTTGAAACAAAGGCTCTGGCCCTTCAGATGACTCTGCCAAAACTATCAAACATGATATGAGGGCCAAGCCTTTCACCCCTCCTGGAAGTTATGAGGGCAAACATTATTCCATAACTGTCCTACGGTAGTGAAATACTACTGGGAAAAGACTGCAATCTTCTGAACAAACTTGTTACCAAAATATATAAATGTGTGCTCTGCCTGCCGAAATCTTCTTCCGCCACCCAGATTAGTCTGGAACTGGGTCTTTATGACTATCAAGCTGTCAGAGTTGATGCCTTCTAAAATGTGTGCCAGAAACTTAGGGCTGCTAGAGCTGCCGGCTTAGAGGTGCTACTATGGGGCGAGATTAAACCTGCCACCCACAGGCAACCACACCACCAGTTCCTTGAGGAATGACTAAGCAGCCTGGATGTGAGAGAGCTTTGGGCTTCCAACTTGGGTCAACAAGCCTTTAAGATATTCATTAAAATGTGTACGTCTCTGTTCATATCACTCTGATAGCTAGCAAAGTGCAAGCATGACTGGGCGGTCATCAATTCCTATCAGCCAGCGCCACCTTCATCCTAATTGTCTTGCACATATTCTAAACTCTAGAAAGCAAGATTCATGGCTCTCAGGCTTGGGGAATGGCCTTTTTTAAAACATCTTGCCAGTTAGTGCCAGCCCCCGTCAGAAATAACTTGAAGGGCTGTGGTCTGTTTGAAGAATCTTTTGAACTGATCGCCTTTGCCCAGCCCTTCCAGAGGAGCGCAAATCCCTCCTGAAGTGAGAGTGGAATGATCTGGGAGTTCAGTTATGCCAGCAGGCTATTAATGCCTCTCTCCATAAAGGCAATACCACTCTAAACATTATGTTGGCCAAATTTGTTGCTTTAGCAGTTAATATGCTTGGACAATCAAGGGTTTCAATTTGTGGCCACGGTCCCTTACTTTTAGAAAATCCTTAGCTGGCTCTCGATCTTTAAAGCATTTTCCTCGGTTGGAAGAGCCATGGCTGCATTTGCTTTGGAGCGGACTATTGTTTATTCATTAACGTGATTTTATGAATTCTTTGCTATAGGATGCTGCAAGATTTCATTTCTCATCCAATTACTTCTAAATCCATCGAAGGTTTTTTATGGGTCCATTCCCACACTCTCTCTACCCCTGCACTTAGTTTTCTTGGCATTATAGTGGGTTTTAGGTGTACATAGCTCCCTGTGGCACCAGCCACTGCCAGTGCAGGTAAGAGCGGTGGGGTGGTGCGGCTGGGTGGTGTCATAATTAATTATCTATTTAATTTTCCCTTTTCATCGTCCGTCAAAATCCCCCTCCCGCCCCCTCCACGCTCTTACCTGCACGCTCTTAGTGTATTAATGAGTTATATTCATGTTCTATATGCTGAAAATATTATTCAGTAAAATAGACTTTGTTGTACTTTTGTCAAATCATTTCCTTCAGATACATACATTTTTAGACATTCGTTGATTCATGTTTAGTAAGTTTGATATAAACATTATTTAACATGCACTGACAAAGCCAATAGGTTTCACTTTTCTATGCTGAATGGGGGAAAGAAGGAAGTACAGCAAAGGAATTAGGAAGCATAGGGAAAGGAATATGAGTAAAGAAACGAGGGGAAAGAGAGGGAAATGACCTAACCTCCTGACTGCAGTCGTAGTCCAGTGCCTGTCTTCCAGTTCATCCCTTGAATGACAAGGCCAGTCATCCCTCTCATACCCAGACTGAAGATGCACCTGATGTATTAGCATAGTCAACCTCTTATTAATGCATTATGCACTCGGATAGGCGATTTGATAGACTTGAAACGTAATCCTTTAATGAAACGCCTGGATCACCTGGAGATTTTGATTAACAGAAGCAGCCATCGGTAAAAGACAGCCAATTCCAACATTGATACTTTTGTGGGAATCACTAATTGCATACCTAAAGTTCTATCTGTAGATAGTGCATCCATTAGTATCAAGCCCCTGCCTGATGGTCCTTTAATGGCACCCTCATATAAGACATGTACCCAACTAATTGATAGGCAGTCTTTTTTTGTTAAGGACAATATCACATCATAGTCCTTTTAACCTAATGATTGTCTGCCAACTTCGTCTGGGGTCGATTTAGCCACCCTCTCTGCTTCTACAATTAAACCTAACCCTACACCCAACTGCGGCCTACTGAATCCCGGTACATCTAGTAGTGTAACATTCCTTGGGTGGACCTTACTTTAAGCTGAATATGGATGTGTTGGGTTTGCCAGCAGTAGCTTGCCCCTATGATTTGGTGCTGGCAGGGGTACCCCCTCAAAACAGAGCAGAGCGAAACATGGGATCAACTACTCAACAAATGTGTGCACTGCTTGTCTAAGAACAAGCATTTGAATGTTTTAAGCATGAAGGAGATAATTATGGTACGGAGGGTTGGGTGGGTCCGCATAGAGGGAGATTGTGTTGTTACCAGCCTACCCCCAGACGTTTACCACACGGTCCATCTCCTTTAGGCGTACAGAACAATTTTGAATTGTTGACCGATCTAGATACCCTGGACTGACTAACATCACCCTCTAAGATTGCTGGAGTTGATCCAATATCCACACGCCCATCACACACATCCAAGATACATGATCAAACCGTCATAACTGGCCCCATAGTTCTAGATAATCAGGATCGGAATATACTCAGTTGAAATGTTGCCGGCCTACAAACAAAAATAGTTCTAGCAGAATGGTTGGAGTTAGTCAGGCAACACAACATCCTAATGTTTCAAGAGACCTGGGCCACCAAAGATATATATCTTGAAGGGTTCGAGTGTTTTAACATTTTAGCTGCATCCCCTAAATCTGGACGTTCATCTGGTGGTCCTTCCATATCGGAGAACATTGTGGCGGGCGTAGTATTATGGTTTTACAAACTGAGCGATAAATTCAAAGTTTTAAAATACGAAAGGGGGTTATCTGTTTATCTGATTAACTTTTATAATAGGGATTTTCATCGTATTCCCAATGTGAATTTTACCAATGTATTCAACTTCATTACCTCCCTAAGGAATTTGAAGGGCTTTGGTTAAATAGCTGGTATCTGCTTGTGGGGGGATTTTAATGCCAAACTACCATATCCAGCCTCCTCTGCTTCTGGGATCTGTAGCAGAGTACACATTTGCACCAGGGGTGTAGAGCTGATGGAACGTTTGCGATCTCAAAATGTAAGGAATGTTATGGACATTTCTGCTCTTAATAACAATGACAACCTGCCTGAACTGACATTCAGAGGCAGGGGCAATGCCACCAAGATTGTTTATATTTTATCTCCGCTAGATTAGAGGACTCATTACTGTATGCCAAAGTCGTTCCCACATTCCACTGAGATCATAACCTGATTAAAGCAGTGTAGAGACTGTCCCCCAGGACTGTGTATAAAATAGAATGTGGAGAAAGGAATCTGGTGCCCTCAACAGATAAATTACGATTGGTTTGGTGAGGGGTCGATTCCTCAGATTTATTTTTTAAGGTGGTTAGGATAAAAAACCCATACATTTTTAGATTTGTTTGACAGCTCAGGAATCCAATCCCAAGGTAGTTATTGCATTTACCAAACTCTGCTCAGCAATCAAATCTGTATTATTAAAACTTGTCGCAAACAAATCCCATGGCCCAGATGGTTCAATAGTGAGTGCTCGTCAGTTACGTAAAGCCCTATCTGCAACACCTAGTTGCCATCTTTAAGTTCAACTGTTAAGGAAGAAGTATAACTTAGCTACCTCTCTGAGGAAGGAAGAATTACTGATTGAATGATGTGCACTCCCTAGTGTCGCGAGCTCCAAGAATGGTAAACTCTTTTGGGTCGCCGTAAAAGAAATGAAATCAATGGGACAGAATTTAGCACTGATAAGCTGTAACGTAACCAGTGGGAGTTAGTGCTTGCTTCTCTTATATCCTGCAATCTTCCCCTCACTTCGATTTCTGTAATATTTGGGTGGTGCTTGTGCTCGATTACATGAATTGCAATATACATTTTTGCAGTTGCCCTCCGATAGCAATAATTATAACAATATTCAGTACATTTCTATTTTATATTTTTGCTGATTATGCACTTTCTTGGCTTCAATTTTATCCCATGTAATTTAGTAACTGCTTTCCTTTCTGTAAAACAATACAATTGCAGTTTCTGTCATTCTATTTAAAAGAAGTGTAATAGTATAACTATATATAATAATTTTAAGTTTGTACTTTTGCTATTTACATGTACAAATATCCAACTGCTTCAGTGTTATAAACTTGTGTGTATCTTCTGTTTAGATGTTTCACATGGGTTGGCAGGTTTTTCCATTGGGGGTGTTCTGATGTGGAACTTGTACTTCCTTTTCTGTTAATTGACAAAAAAATGTAAGTTTCATTTGACATGGTAATTAGTTGGCAGTTTCTGGAGTTTGAGGTTGTTACGTTTATTTTTGAATGCTATTTGGGAAAGTTTGTAGTTTTTTATTAATGTATGAATACTTAGGGCCCCATTAGGATGGCGGGCGGACTTTGCCCGCCCGCCATCCTCACGGTACTAGGGACCGGCCGCCATGAGGGCGGGGGTCCCGTTGGCAGCATTAGGATGCGCCCGCCACAGTGGCGGGCGCATCCTGTATTCCCATCATTGTGGCGGGCGGTGCACTCTGCACCGCCCGCCACAATGCTGAAAATGCATTGCAGCATTTGCATGACGAAAGCGGCAGGCACCGCGCGGTGCCTGCCGCTTTCATTATGCAAATGCAGGGGGGTACCATAGGTACCCCCCTGTGTGCACCCCCCTACTGTGCTGCACTCTGGGGGCCCGCAGGGGGCCCCCAGAGTGAAGTCCGCCTGCCTTTCCGTGGCGGCATTGCCGCCACGGAAAGGCATTGTCGGATGCCTATTCTAATATGGCTGGCGGTGTCTGATAGACACCGCCACCATGTTATCACTTCTCCGCCCCGGCCGCCAGGCGACCGGGGCGGAAAATAGGCGGGCGGTGTTTCCGACCGCTGCGGTCCCCTCCGCCATCCTAATCAGGCGGAGGGGAAATCGAGAGTGGTTGTCGGGCGGATTGCCTCCGCCAGGGTGGCGGTGGCCACCGCCACCCTGGCGGAGGCAATCCGCCCGACATCCTAATGGAGCCCTTACTTTCGTATAGCTTTTTGCTGGTTTGTGACAGTTTTTTCGAGTCAAGTCAAGATTGCGCTTTATTCGGTTAAAAATTTTAAAACCATCAAATCATACACAATAAATTCCTTTTCACAATTTAATCACATCACTGGGTCCTAATTACGCAACAAAATATATTACAATATAAATTGGTGCATGCATATATACAATAAAAAAGTTTGTCACCTAACGGAGAGTTAATAATTAAAAAAATTCAAGAATCCTAAAATTTATCACATACAATTATATAAAAACTATCTAGTAAACTACGTGCAAGGAATGCAAAGGGGAATGATTATTGTAGCAACATTTTCTTACGACATCTCACAGCCCCTGTGATGTAGCTCGCCACCCCAAAACATATCACAGCAGATCCTAACATTTGCAAATAAACCAGGCTGGTCTGGCCTGTTCAAATTTGCATCCTCTTAATAGTGGGAGAATACATTTCCTTCACTGCAATGCATAGAATTTACAGAAAAAGATCATGTGAAGGGCATTTTGTTCCGATTTATTGTCACACGGACACGGCCCCAGCATCCCCCTTTTAGCAAATCCCCCTGGAGAAAGATAACAGCCAAGGCAGAATACCATGTTTAAACCTTAGCAGAACAAACAGGTTGAATGGCTTGTTTATATAAGTCAAGTACGGTTGGATCTCTCTCCCCGTGCTTAACATAACACATTTTCTAACCAAAGGTTTAGCCAATTCCTCCTCTTCCCTCTGTACCTTCAACCTGTTTAAATACTGTTTTTTCATTTCTGGCAGTTTAACAGTTTTCCATGTTGTAGTTTTGTCTTTTAAGAACTCTATTTAAAGGAATAGAAGTTAGAGAGTGTTTTAAGATTTATTTGCTATTTTAAATGTTTAAGTTTAATATTATTTACATTTTCGTCTAAATATTAAGTTTTACTTACATGGTTAGGTAGTTGCTCAGATGAATATATTTCTTCTATAATGGTCTGGTGAGAGAATTTGGCAGGGTTTCCTCACCTTGCAGCATTTAGTGTTTAAAAAGTATTTAGTTGTTAAATTGAGTGTGAGTGTTTAAATTGTGACGTTGTTGATTGTTTGTTTCCTTCTATTGGTTTGTTTATAGTTTTATTTTAATGGTTAGTTTAGTTTTAGTTTGAATTTTTTTATCAGTTGAGTCCTTCTGTGGTAAATGCTAATTACGTTTTTATTTTTGATGTATGATATTTAGTTTGATAGTTTTGAATATACATATCTATGTTAATATTTAGGTTGGGGTTGAAATATCTGTAGTTTATCCAATTCTTTTGGGAGGTGTATTGTTAATATTTTCATTATATAATTTACTGAGTTGTATGGTAAATATTTTATTGATATAACATATTTTCATTTAATTTAAATTTGTATATGAAATGTTTTGGGTTTATTTGAAATAATTGGTCTATGTAAAACGTGTTTTTGAATATGTATTAATGAGTATTTAAATATGTTTGGAAAAATATTGTAGTTGATATTGAATCAATGTTTATGACATATTATATGCTTAATTAAAGGTGACAATCTTTTTGTTTACAATCGTTTTGTTTCCAATATAAATAAATCATCAATATTGTTAAGAACAATATTTGTGTTTTCAAAATTTTTGTTTTTTTTAGCTAAGTATAGGAAGTTTACATTCTTCATTATAAATAAATTTATGTTTCGGGAGTGTGTGCATCGATAATATGTCAGTGATCCGTAGGATGGATCCTCTTGACTGAATCCAACTGAGGGAGATTTTGCCTTTTTCATACATGTTTGTACACTAGGGGGCATATTTATAAGGCACTAGTGCTACCAAAGCATCACTTTTTTAGACTCTCTGGTGGCGCTGTGTGCTGGGCCATATTTAGAAGGCCACACAAAGCCAATTTGCGTGGCTTTACACAGCCTTATAAAAATGGCCCTCTTTCATGCAGTACTCTCTGTCAAAGGGGCATTTCATGGGTGTTGCTGTGGGTGTTCCCACCAACACCCATACATTTTTGACACTGCCCCAGATTTACAAGGAATTCTAAACCTGAGGCAACACCGAAAACTAACACCTTTCTAGGGGAGGCGGTAAAGTGGCGCAATGAGGAGAAATGATTTTAGTTCTCCTCGTTTTTTGCTTTTTCTATGTGTCCTGCATTCTGCAGAACACATAGAAGGAGCAAAGCACCAATAATGATTGTTTTGTGCAGAAAGGTGCTCCTTCCTGTGCAAAAACAATCATCCCTGCCACTCAGGCACCTATGCATCATGGCCAAAGGGTACCTCTCTTGGCGCACAGCTCCTGTTTGTGTGCTGGCAGAGGGGCGAACACAGGTGTGCACCATAATCTGTAAATACGGCGCATCCCTGCGTCTATTAAAATATGCAGCTCAGACACGCTGCGCATATTCTTTTTTTATCAATCTTTATTAAGTTTTTACACATTATTTACTAACCCCCCCTCCCTCTGTCCAAGCCATTATACAGAGAAAAACAAAAAGAGCTTGAGTTGTAAGGCAGTTGAGCTAGACAGACCTGTAAAAATGGGAAGCAAAAGTACCAAATATCAACATAATTCATATACAACAAGTCAATCAGCCCTCTACATGCGTTTCAAGCCAGTCCCTCAATGGCGCTTATATTTGCAGCCCCCTTTTACGAGCCTGAGAGCCTTTCTGGGCAAAAAAAGGCCTTTCTATATGGTACACAAAGATTAAATGGCCTAGCCAATGATTGAAAGTTGGGGATAGGGATCTAGCCAAGCTGTTGCCAAACACAGTCTGAGCACTGCCATGTTGAGAAACAGGATCAAGGAATGGGCCTCAAGAGGAGCTTCCTGTTCATGAACCCCATAGACAATTAACCGTGACATAACTGTAACATATAACTCAATTTATTTTAACCTCGAAAAAATTGGTTATCTCCCGTCTTAAGTTCGCTACCCCCGGAGAGTCTGCCAGCATGTGAACTGAATCAACCCCAAACATTTGTCAATGAGGGCATTTCGTGCCGCAGTCCCCCCCCCCCCATTTACTAATTTTGTCAGGAGTTATATATAAATTAAACCAGGCCTTATAATGTTGCATCTGAAGGTTGGGGGATAACTACATTGAACGAGCTAGTTCCAGAGAGAGGAGACTATCCCCCTCTGATCCTCTGATACCAGCGGGCAACATGCTTCCCAATATCGTCTTCCAGCCTATCATTTAACAATGTGTAAATCTTTCTGATCGGGGATCTACCTCCCCTCATCAGTTCCATTACATGGACCTTATAAAACCCTTCACCCATTTTCTCCCCAACATAATCTCTAATTTGCAGAAATTTGAAAAATTCATTATTTTTGAGTAAATATTTTCCATTCACATAGTCAAAAGTAGCAAACCCATCCTCATCTAAGAAGTCTCCAAGAATACATGGGCCATTATTCTTCCCCCACTACTTAATGTGTGAGTCATGGAATATATCTGTAGGAGGGGATTATCTTGGAGGGCAGTATAGAAACAAAACTGACCAAATCCAAGCTTCTTCCGGATACTGGTTCAAACCTGGGTTGCCTATAGTAAGGTCTTGAACCTAACTTTTTTTTAAATAGCCAAATTTGAGCTGTCAAAACAGAGATCCAAGGACCACCTCCCCAAGGGTTGGCTCAAAACATGATGGTACAGTATTAACTACAACCCCTCTCTGAGTTCAGTCAAACAATAGGGGAAATATTTGTTTGAGGGCTGAGGCCTAGTAATACAGCCTAAAATGTGGTATAGCCCACCCCCCCATCCTCTTGGAAGGGATAGAAACCTCAAAGCCCTCCGAGGTCTAGCTTAGGCACTTAAGAACCTCCCGATCATACCACATATTATTTACCTCCAGTAGATTGGCTTTGAAAAAATACAAAATCCTATTGAGAAACACCATTTGTATAAGATTGCTTCTACTGATCAAAGTCAATCTAAGATTATTCCATCTCTATAATTTGGGTTTAGTTATACTAACCAATGGTCCCAGATGCCCCTCAACTATTTTGTCCGTATAAGCATTAATCTTGGACCCCAAATAAACTGCATCTGACATAACCTGTGTATCCTCATAGTGTGTATTATCATTAATGAGAATCTCAGCTTCAATCTCTTTGACAGTCCAAATGAGGTGTGGAGTGACAATTGCAAAGTCGTCTACATATGCCAGTATTTTAGTCTCCTAGCCCCAAGTGGAGATTGTCAGGATAAGGGCATTATCTTTAATTCGATGAGTCAAAGGATCTATATAAAGGACAAAGATCTCCCCCCATTAAAGAGATTTTAGCGGTAGGATTAATATATAACATTTCAATCCACCCAATAAAATCACGCCCCACTCCCTTCTTTGCCAAGAATGCAGAGAGATAGGGCCAAGAAACCCTATCAATGGCTTTCTCTGCGTCTAATAGCAACAACGCCATGGGCTCTCCACAGGTTTTAGCTACATCAAATAGAGTAATCACCCGCTGAATGTGACCTGTTGTTCTTAAAACTGGAATAAAACCATGTTGTACAGGTGACAAAATTTTTCTTATGATCCATGATAACCGTGAGGCTAAAATTTTGAGAAAGATTTTTGTGTCACAATTGATTAAAGCAATTGGATGATATGATCCTAGGTCCTGTACTGGTTTACCCTTTTTAGGGAAATCCACGATCCTTGCAGAAGCCCATGATTCTGAAGGCGAAGCACCCCTTTGAATAGCCAGAAATACCTCAAGCATAAATTTGCTAAGAGTAGTAGCAAACACTTCATAAAACTCCCCAGGAATTAAATCTACCCCTGGAGCCTTGCCAGATGCAAGCCCAGAAATTGTGAGCGCGGTGTCTTCTGCAGGTATCGGCTGATCCAAAGCGTCCCTATCTTCCCCATCCAAATCTTCCATAGTCATAGGGCCTAGATCCAGCTCCATTACATCTGGATCAATCGTCTCATAATTATGGAGTTGCTGGTAATATCTCTGAAAGGCATATTGTATCCCTCCTACAGCAGAAATAAGACCATATTCAGGGTCCTTGCTCTGTTTAGTCTCACCAAAAGCTACCTTTTGCCTGGCACGAAATGCCAATGTAAGTTTTATTTTTCCACCCTGTATACTTATCAGCTGCCTTCTTAGTAGTGATATTCCCTATTGCGGACTTAGCAAGTATGACCCAAAGCTTGGCATCCTTAATATCTAACCCGGCAGAGACTGAGTCTACCAGGCCAGCCTCGGCTCGTGAAAGAGCTTGGTGGAGCTCCTGCAGCCTCTGTTTCTCCCTTTTGTGCCTACACCAGCTAAACCTTGCAGTTTTCCCCTGATCCCGACCTTCAATGTATCCCATACGATGCCCAAGGGGGCAGTGCCCACGTTCTCAGCCATAAATAGAGGGATCCACTTCCTCATATGAAGAAGGTAAACAATAGAGCTCGCTCGAATGACCAATGTGTGGAGTCGCTTGAATATCCACCTCTAGGTCTAGTGGATTGTGGTCAGACATCACTCTAGGGTATTTACAAATATGTGAAGCATGCAACCAACCACTAGGTATAAAAAAAATGGTCAAGGCGGGCATGAACTTTTTGCGGCACAGAATAATATGTAAAGCCGTGCTCAGTAGGTTCCTTTTCCTCCCACACATCATACAGCCCTTGGGTTTTAACCAGATGTTTTAATGATCGAAAAACCTTGGGCTTATGTCCATGATAAATCGCAGTATTTGTCCTCAGGGCGTCTCCTTTAATATTTATATTAAAATCAAACAACTAAAGCAGCTGTGGTCCATGCAGATAACAGCGGTGGGGCCATTTAAGGGGGGGATTTCAAGGGGCGATGCCGAGGGAAAATACAATAAATAAATAAATATTTCCCTCTGCATCATCCCTCAAAATACTCCCTTACCTGGCACCACCACTGTTACCTGCACGGACCGTCGCTGAGCTAGAGGGAACGATCACCCAGCTAGTTCAGCACCGATCCCATCTAGTAGGGTGAAATCATCAATGCCAGGACCATAAATGGAGAAAAGTGTAAAAGAGCCTCCTGTATACATGATTTCTGCAAGCGCCCATCTACCATCAATATCTGGTTTTAGTATATCGGATCTTGCCCTTACGGGCCAATATCACTACCCCACCTGTACGGGTCCCTTGCAAAGTCCAGGAAATTACTTGATAACCTGAGAATTCTATTAGATGTTTTGGCACCCCTCCAACTGAGTTTCCTGCAAGCAAATGATATCTGCATTTAAAAACTGTTGATCTATATTCACCCTTTGTCTCTTTCGATAGTTATTCAGTCCATGTTGATTGAGGCTTTTCTTAAGTTAGTCATGCTTTCTCATAATGCAAAATCGCCTAATGCTCAGCTGCCCACTCAAACAACCCCATGCCAGTGACTTGGACCCCCCACCCCACTCCTGCCATACAAACCCCCCTCCTCTGCTCCCATACTCTATCACGAGCAAAGGGGTCAATCCTGACCCTATTGATAGAGCCGTTCCAACTACCAGTCCCAACTCCAGGCCACCAAGACCCCATACAAACACATCCAAAAAGCCCAAAGCCAGACAATATCCCTATCAAGAGAAATACAAGCACCTTCTTCAAAAGTATAAGTGCCCTGTCCCTGATCCAGACCTTAAAAGGAGTCGTTAATTGCAGAGAAGGATCACTTCTACAGACGAGAAGATGAGAAAAAAAGAAAAAAAAAGAGGGATAAATATCAGCCAATTCCAGTCTCCTTAGAAATCTCCTTAAAAAAATGTTGGGCTTTAATCTCTGAAACAAATATCTGTGTCTTTCCCGTAAACATGATCTTAAGAAGGGCTGGGCTTAATAGATACACTTCGTAGCCAAGTCGCTGGAAGGGGGAGAAAAGCTGGCGGAGCCACCACCTCCTTTCCACTGTTGCTTGGCAAAAATCCGGGTGAAAGAAGAAGGTATGGCCTTCAAATGTCCTCTTTGCTTCTGGTCTTGTTTCATCGAAGATGGCCTGGCATCGAAGAAAATTACCAAAATAGACCAGTATAGCTCTTGGTTCCTCTTCCTGCTGAGTATGATTCTTTTTGGTCATCAGAGAAAAGTGGTGGATACTTTGGACATCCGATTCACAGTCCCATTGAGCAAGATCAGGGAAGGCTCCTTTAAGTAGCTTTGGGATAAAGGATCTAATGTCACTTCCCTCCACCTTCTCTCTGAGACCAATAAATCATAGATTATTTCTACACTGGCGGTTCTCAAAATCCTCCAGCTTCCACATCATATCCAGAAGCTGCGTCTCTTTTACATTTTGCGGTTGCTCAACTACCGCCACCACCGTAGCAGCTGCCTTTGCTCATTCCTCGACCATAGTCATCTGCTCTGCCATCTCGGAGCAAATCTTAGCGGGCTTTCATACTGCACCTTCAATTGTTTTGTGGCCAGGTGGGCTCTTTTGTGTTCCACTCTTGCCTCAGACTGCATCTGCATCAAGGTGTAGTAAATTACATCCATTGAGGGTGCAGCAGTCATATCTGATGTGGGAGCACCCTGTGTAGAGCCCGATCTCACTCCCTCATGCTCACTATAAACCTGGTCCATCGCTGAATAGTCCCACTTCAGTTGCTGGGTAATGCCCAGTTCTGGTCCTTACTCTCTCTCGATCCTTTGTGCCCTTCCACGACTTCTTTTAGAGAGGGATAGTCATTTCTGAGTTGATGGATTTGCTTTCCCTTCATTTAGGCTAGCCCCTGATGAGCCTGGGGCAGAGTCATCACCCATCAATACCTCACTAAGGCCAATTTGGTCCGAGTGATCCGTTAAGGAAAATAAATGTTATGCCCCTTCTGGGGATCCCCCTCTCTGAGTTGAATCCCTCAACTCTTGATGTTCTTTGTGTAGCTGCAGGCGATCTATTGCATCTCTTACATCTTGCCCTGGCAGTCCTGCCTCATTTGATAAAACAGGGGTTACCTCCAACCCCTGCATCCTAGCCCCTCCAGCCCCCAGAACCTCACTTGGGGATAGTGCCATTTTACAGTAGTCATTTTCAGTCTCTTTTGGCACAGAGCAGTTTAAAGAACTTGGGCCCCCCTTCTCAAGCCTCCTTAATGCATTATATCCGTTGATCGTGAGAGTATTCAGTGCCTGTGCCGAGACAGACACTGGCAACTTACCCTGGTCTCCCGGGGGTTGTCCGCCGACTTTGCCTGAGAAGATTTCTGAAATAAAACGCTGTCTGTCCTAAGGCAGATCCTGGCATGTTACAGCTCTTTGCCCACTCAACTGGGCCATTTTCAGACCTTCCGTCACCATGTGGAGCTCGCTGATTCCAGCTCCTGCATTCTCCTCTGTTTTACGCACTAGTTTCTTGCTGGGTGGAGCAGGGCATGCTGGGAGTACTCCAGCAGGCTCCGCCCGCTTATTCGTTTGCTTGGACCATTTTGGAGGCATAGCAGAGTTTCAGGTCCACAGAAGCTTTAGCCACAAAGAGACGCCACGGGCAGGGCCGGACTGGGAACCGAAACCGGCCCTGGCACACTGCTTGGCCAGCCCCCCTAGGGGAGAGGAGGGGGTGCGGCCGAGCTGTTTGCAGGTTCCCCCAAACCTGTCCTCTACACAAAACTCTATTCTAGAAATGTTGGCAGAGAAATAGAACACAGGGTTGTGAATTAACCAATATGGTTAGTGTGTGCTTTTAAAAAAAAAAAAATCAAGTCGTCTTACAAAAAAATATTTTAGACAAAAGTATGCATGATGAATAACCCCATAACGAATGCACTGAAAAGCTGACACTACACAAGTGCCTGCAGTGCACACCACTTTCGCTCATGCTGCCAGCTCCACAAGTCTATTCCTTGCTGCCAGACAGTGACTCTGAAAGTCAAACACCACTCACATCGGACCCTGAGTCACCTATTCCTCTCACTCGCTCACCTACTTATCCCACTACCTACCTATACCATATACTTGCTCACTCCCCTCAAACTCACTCATCCCCCTCACACACCTAGCTATCACTCTTCTATCCAGCCCACTCAGTAAGTCACTCACATTCTTCATTAACCCACTCACACAGAACACTTTGCAGCTCACTCCACATGCCTACAGACTGTAGCACGCTCCTTCTCATCTGTGATCAAATTAAGTTCATGCCCGTTCCGCCTCTGTGCAGCATTTCACTTCCATCTCTGTCACAGAGCAAGGTCTACAGGGCTCTCCTTGCACACACCCCGTTCCGTGAATACACTGTGAATCCATGCACACTCATTGCACAAAGGATGAACAATTTTCACAGGCAAGTTATAGGCAACACTTTTGTTAAGACAACTGCTGGAACTATTATGTCACCCTCCTGTAAGCCTTATAAGTAAAATAGTCAGATGCAGCTGGTGCAGAAACCAGCTGGTATTTAATGAGTCAAAAGTTCAAATGCCTGCCGGTTGACTCCGTCTTTCATCCTCCCGGGGTGAATTAAAAGTTTGGCATGTGGTTGGCAAATTGTGTTAGATATTTATAGCAGCACGGAATTAAAAGGTCTTGTTAGAAAGCGCTGAATAAAAATATGTTCTTCTTACACACAACACTTTAAACAAGACCCCCACACCAGCATTACGAGGCGTACTTACTGTTTCGGGGAGCACCTGGATGCCTTTGGGGTTTCTCTGGAAGACTCTGCTGCTGGCGCAGTGGAGAAACTCTCTCTCTCGGGGTGCTGGGGAAGTGTTTGTCACCTTGAAACTTTGAATAAATCCACGGGCCGGAATTAAAAGCAATAAAAGCTTGGTTAGGCCCCGGCTTGGCCCATGCATTTATTCAAGGTGACAAACGCTTCCCTTACTCAAAGTCACATCTGACTTTGAGTAAGGGAAGCGTTTCTTGAATAAATCCACGGGCCTGGCCGGGGACTAACCAAGCTTTAATTGCTTTTAATTCCGGCCCGGTCGTGACGCCCCCAGAGACAGTGCCAGGCCAAATAATTAATTGATCCTCACCACTCACCTGTGGGCGCCAGGTGGCAGCCAGCAGACATGGCCCAGGGCAGGCTACAAATAGTTAAATAAATGACGGGGTCAGGGCCTCTCTCTCTCCAGGCTCCGCTCCTGCCTCTCGTCGTCTCACTCTCTGGCCTCCTTTGCCTCGCAGTCAAGCGCCCTTTTTTTGCGAGACCCCAATGCGATTGCGCATGAGCACCCCTAACCAGGCCCACTGACTCCAGACCCTCACCCTAAGGGTCAATGACACGCCGCGCAGACGTAAGGCGGAGACTAAAGACTCCGTGCATGGTGCTGTGCAGCCAGTGCCACCACCCAGTGGATTTTTTAATAAATATACATTTTAGTGTTAGCAGTGCTGGACACGAACAGACGGTGCGTGCAGCACCACCAGGTAGCAGCTGCATTTTATGCAGAGAGGTGTCTGCGTGTTTTCTGCTCGGTGACGCCAGGGTCCAAATTGGCCCCCAGGAATCAAACCGGCCCCCTGCCACAAAACCGGCCCCCACCCCATCCAGCCTACCGGGGGATTGCCCGGTGCCCGGAATTGCCAGTCCGGGCCTGGCCACGGGCCAACCAGGCGTAACAATAATTCTCCAAATGTTCCCGCCGGACCACAGCAGCAGTCGGGAGGTGTAGCGGAGCTGCCGCCGCAGATGTAAATGAAAAGGGGGGGCCCTCGGCCCCCCCGCACGCATGGCGGCGCGGCGACCGCCTCACCCCCTCTCCCCTCAGGTCCTTCGACGGTGGGGGCGTGCCCTGGGGGCGCGGCCCACCGCCGATTGGCCGGCGCCCCTCCTGACCCGGAATCAATGGACTGGTTCCGGGTCGGGGGGGGCGGGCGTGAGGAGGGGCCACCCGGCCCCTCGGGAATAAGAGGTAGGGAGCGCCCAGGAGACTCCCTTGTCCCTGGACGCTCCCTCACGGAACGTAGTGCCCCGCGTTCGGGGCTTCTTTGTTTGATTAATTTCTTGTCTTTTCTTGTTACAGGTTCCGGAGTCCTCTTTTGATACAGACGCCGCGTGGAGTCAGTCGTCGTGTGTGGGGGAGCCTTTTCGGGAAGCAGTGACTAGCTGAGAGCCGGTGGCGGGATCGGGTCTTTTCCTTTTACAGGTTACGAAGTCCCTTGGATTGCAGATATCCGCCGCGTGGAGTCGGCCGTCTTGTGAGGGGGAGCTTCCCGAGGAGCTGTGGCTCGACGGGAGCCGGTGGCCGGATCGGGTTGTGAGCGTGGTACGGGCCGGTTCGAGGTCCCGCAAGGTATTGTAAAGGGCGGGTGGTCCAGGAACGGCGCACCGGTCGGCCGGTGGATTTAGGGTCCTGCAGGCAGCCGGTAAGGGAGAGGAGCCGCGCTGAAAGAAGCGGCGGGCATAGCGGGGCAGAAGTGAGCGACTGTTGGTGGGGACGATACTCACTGTTGATTTAACAGCGTATTTCAAAGAGAGGTTTCATAACGCGGTACAAAGAGAGGTTTTCCCGCCATTTTAGGGCAGAACGTAGAGGTTGTTCCGGCGGAACAAAAGCAGCACTTTCTGAAGCTAAGCAGGGTCGACCAGGGCAGGACCTGGGAGGGAGCCCAGAATTTAGTGGGGCATATTTCTAATGGAATAAAGTGCAATATTGTACAGATAGAAAAGTTAACTGTCTTATGAAAGTTAATAAGTATTGGACAACTGTTTTCTTTTCATGACTGTTCAAAGAGATAAAGCGAAGTGCCCTGTGTAACTATTATTCAATAAGAGCCACCTGGATTGGGGGAACGGTATAAGATTGTGGACTGAAGGAAAATTACTGTTCTGTTTAATAAGGAGTGATGGTGAATTGAGATTTTATAACTGTTCTGTAAGGCCTTGGTCTTTTGCTATTAACAAGGGGGGTTCAAACCTCCAGTGTATCTGAACCAAGTTTTTTCCTGATCTTGCCCCTGCTTTGTCACACGGTGTTAATGCATTTCTCTATTCCAGGTTGCTAACGACATTATTGGTCCAATTCATTCTTCAGAGAGGACGTAAGGAGATTAAACGCGCAGCCTGGTGGGGGACGTGATCATAGAACAATATCGCCGGCGAGTACACGGGACTGGTCGGTAAGAGGGGTACGGGGGGCTAGCATTCATCGCTCCTGGTGGCCGCCGGGTGGGTCTACATTAGGTTTACTCACCCCTTACATAAGCGGACAAGCCGCTAGTGTTGCGGTCGCCGTTGCATGGTGCTGAAAGCCCCCTGGTGACCCTCCATCTGAAAGGTACACACAGTTGACCTGTTGGGAACTAAGTAGGCAGCGGGTGTTTTTTGTTTGTGAGGTTAAGCGTCATGCCAGGTCCAAGGGGTGGAAAAAGGGGGTCCAACATGGAGGCTATGATGCGGGCTATGATGCGGGAGATGAGCGACATTAAACAACAGCTAGGACAAATTAAGGAGCGGGAAGCCCGGTTGGAGGATAGAGATGGCGAGGCACCAGGCCCGTCCGGGAGACCAGTCCGCAAGAGGGTGGCACCAGTGCCAAGAGGTGAATTTGTCACCCCACAAGGGAAACCTAGGTCCAAAAGACCCAAGGAGGCGGTACCTACCCCAGTCCAAGGGGATGTGTTACCCGCCGCACCGCCCGCGGTGGTCCCACCCCCGCAGGTGCCCACACCCATTGCCCCTGTGGTGCCGGTGCCGACAGGTCAACCAGTAGACGCTGGGGCTGCTTCCGCACCGGTGCCCACAATCCCGGGTACAGGCGGGCCACACCCGATACCCGCTCTGCCAGCGGTGCCAGGACCAATGGGCATAACCCCAGTGGTACCTGTTGTCCCGGGGGGTAACGTAGATTCAATGCCACCCGAATTCTTAGCTCACTTGACGGCCATGATGCCATGGCTCCAAAAAGGAGGAGCCTTCCCGAATTCGGCAGACTATGCGGCAGAGGCGGCAAGGTTCATGGAAAAAATCAGATCGGCACCGATCGCCGACAGTGTTGCATTGCCAATTTCTTCTCCCCTTGCAGGTTCAAGTGTTCCCCAGCTGGACGGAGTACAAGGGCAGCCGCCCCCGGTGCCCGCACTTGGTAAGGAAGTGGCATTGCCGCTCTTGGGGGACGGCGTAGTACCTTCCAGGAGCGAAAATCTAGCTCAACATGTGTCTTTAGCTGTCAAAGAAATGATTTGGGCTGATAAATACGTGTACATTTATTCTTTATTATTGGATAATAGGGAAATGGAGCAAGCAAAAGCACTGAAAGAGTGGATGCTCCCGAGTGAATGGAGGGCGCAGTGTACTAGATTCAGGGTTGAAGAAAATCTCAATAATTGGATGCAAGCATGGGCCGTTTTCACTGCAGTTAAGGCTGAGCGTCCTCCAGATCTGCAGGCTGCATTGGCCTGCTATTCGAGCAGGATTGTGGGGTGGAGTCAACAGTATTCTGGGGAAGCATGGAAGGGTTATGATGTGAATTTTAGGAAGGCGTTGGAATTCAATAGAGCATTACCATGGGACACGGTAGACTCCATGGCCTGGCACAAACAGTTCTCTGACACGGCACCTCCCCCTCAGTTCGGTGCGGGCAGGGTGTTCACTAGACCACAGCAGCCCTTTCGGCCCCCCCAAACGAGTGAAGTGCCTGGGAAATTTAGGGCAGGTGGGCCAGAAAAGAAAGGGGTGTGCTGGGATTTTAATAAGCGTACCTGCACAAGGGCCGCGTGTAAGTTTAGACATGCATGTGCCTCCTGTGGGCACCCTTCTCACCCAGAATCTACCTGTAGGTCCAAGCAAGGTAACACGGGACAGAGGGGTAGGGGAAGGCCACTATAAGTCAGACACGTCACGCCCCCCCACTCCAGTGGATGTGGTGGCAATGATTCCATTCTTGAACAGATACCCTGACCACAAAGCGGCCACCCTACTTCAGGAAGGTTTTTCAAAAGGTTTTAGGATCCCGGCCGGGGGATACACAGGCAGTGCGCACTGTAAGAATCAATTATCAGTCACACACAATCCAGCTGTTGTGGCCGCCAAAATTGACAAGGAGCTTTCCTTAGGCAGGATATCTGGCCCTTTTACTACAGTGCCAGTACACAATTTTGTGTGTTCCCCACTGGGAGTTGTCCCCAAGAAAGAGACGGGGCAATTCAGATTGATTCATAACCTATCAGCGCCAAAGGGGGCCTCCCTGAATGATGCCATTGATGAAGGTATCTGTAGTGTTAAGTACGCCTCTTTTGATCAGGCTGTGACCTTATTACAGGCCACTGGACCCGGGGCGCTGATGGCGAAATCAGACATAGAGTCCGCCTTCCGCCTCCTCCCAGTCCACCCGGCAGACCAACATCTTTTAGGTTTCACCTTTAGGGATAGGTTTTACATGGACAAATGCATGCCTATGGGTTGTTCTATTTCTTGCGCCTACTTTGAGATGTTTAGTTCATTTCTTGAATGGGCCATGCGACAGGTGACAGGCCATCAAAGGGTCATGCATTACTTAGATGATTTCCTCTTTCTCGGTACAGCGGGTTCTCGGGAGTGCGCACTAGCATTGCAGGAATTTTGCGTGCTCATGCGGGCTTTTGGGGTCCCGCTTGCGCCTGGGAAGACAGTGGGCCCGACCACCTGCTTGGAATTTCTGGGCATTGAGATTGACTCATTTGAGAAATGTTTTAGACTACCTAAGGACAAGGTGCGCAAATTCAAAACGTCGCTACAGTTATGCCTCCGGAAGGAGAAGGTCACTTTGCAGCAATTACAGGAGGTGGTAGGGCAACTGAATTTCGCACTAAGAATCATCCCAATGGCTCGCCCCTTCTCTCGCTCCATCGCGCACGCGATGCAGGGGCTGAGGGAAAAGCACCACCGCACGCGCCTATCGGCTGAAATTCGCCAGGATATGCTTATTTGGATGGCATTCCTGGAGGATTTTAACGGTAGGGTGGTCTGGCCCGGCCCGCTCACTACATCAGCGGAGTTAGGACTATGGACCGATGCGGCCGGTAGTGTGGGCTTTGGTGCCATCCTAGGGAATAGGTGGGTCGCTCAACAATGGCCAGAGGAATGGAACACATGGGGTTTGCTCGGCAACATTGGCTTCCTGGAACTTTTTCCAATATGGGTGGCACTGATGGTTTGGCCCGAACACCTATGTAACCAATCAGTGGTGTTTTGGTCAGATAACATGACAGTGGTGGAATGTATCAATCAGCAGGGGGCGCGGTGTCCTTTCATACTTCGTCTGATCAAAGAAATTGTTCTGCGTTGCCTTAAACTGAATGCCAATTTTAGAGCCAAACATGTCCCTGGTGTTTTAAACAATGCTGCTGACGCCCTTTCTCGCTTCAAAATGCAGGTTTTCAGGGAGCATCTCCCCACAGCAGACCCCTCGCCAGCACACTTCCCAGCAGTACTTTGGCAGATTGGTGCCCCAGATTACAAGACCTCGTGGTCGCTAGCCTAGCCCCCAGGACCAAGACGGCTTACGAAGGGGCGTTTCTGTCTTATTGTTCCTTTTTGGGGCCTAAGTGGGAAGTGCTTTGGGCAAAGGAGGATGGGTTTGCAGCATATTTAGAATGGATGCACAAAGAGGGGCGCTCGGTAGCAGCGGCAACCAGACATAGGGCAGCAGTGTCATTCTTCGCTCAAGCTAGGGGCTTTCGGGATCCCACCAATACCTTTATGATACGCAAGGCTTTAAGGGGATGGCGCCGTATTCAAGGACACCAGAAGGATAAAAGGAAGCCCATGGGGTTGGCCCGGCTAACAGCCTTACTGGGCAAGCTGGAGATGGTTTGTAACTCAGAGTGGGAAGTGCTTCTTTTTAGGGCGGCATTCTCCCTGGCATTTTATGGGGCACTGAGAATTAGTGAACTTGTGGCAGGATCTAAGGCTGACATACTAGGCGGCTTACAGAAGGCTGGGGTGACGATAAGGGGTGACACCATGTGGGTGATTATCCAGAAATCAAAGACCGATCAAGAAGCTAGGGGTCACACCATAGTTCTGCAACGGGCCCCCGCCAACCCGTGCTGCCCGGTGAGGCACGTGGAATCACTCTTGGGATTATTGGTCGGTTCAGTAGGCGGGGCGTTGCTCTGTCACGCCGACGGGAGCCCCTTGACCAGGTATCAATTCAGGAGAGTGTTCGAAATTGGGGTTACAAAAGCGGGTCTTGATCCTAGAGATTTTGGATCTCATTCTTTCAGGATTGGGGCAGCAACTGAGGCGGTGGCGGGGGGCCTCCCAGTGGAAAGAGTGAAGACAATTGGGAGGTGGTCGTCAGACTGCTATAAACGTTATGTTCGGATTGACATGCTATGATTACCTGTCACTCACGCTTGGTCTCTTTTCCGCTCTCTTACAGTTTCTCAGACCTGTTACGCAGGGGAGGAATTTGTCGTCGGGCACCGCCAATATTCATCGGCACGGAGCGGCGACCAGGAAACAACAAAGAACAATGTCTGGATTGTTGGTCATTCATATGTTAAGCGAGCGGAATGTGTTTTCCTGTCAGGTGACAAGAAGGAAAGGGCGGCACAACTAGGGTTGAATATCACGTTCTTTGGCAGAGGAGGGTTGTGTCTTCACGAGTTTAGGGGATTCTTCCAAGGGCTGTTAGCACGCCAGCGGGCTCCACCGTCAGTGGTGATACTTCACCTTGGGGAGAACGATTTGGCAACACTGGGCAGGCGCACCTTGATTGAGGAGATTATCTCAACAGCGGGTTGGATAGCTAGGACCTGCCCCGGGTGCACACTAGTATGGTCACAACTAATACCTCGACTTCAGTGGCGGGGGGGCGATTCAGTCAGGGCGTTGAATCACTCGGTAAAGAGGATCAACACACGGCTGGATAGGTTGTTCCGAACCCCCGTGTTACAGTCAATACCTCATGGGTGCATCTGGGGTCAAAAGTATTACTTGAAAGACGGGGTTCATCTGACAGAAGAGGGTAATGTCCTATGGGCTGACAATATCTGGGCTTGGCTGGAGGGCTGGGGTAGGAGGATGTGTCCTGAGATAGGGGCTAGAGGGGGAGGCCAGATCGTCGGTTAACAATACTGGCCTGTGGCGGTAAGGTCATTATCGGTGAGCACATATTTGAGGTCTGAGGGGGCGGGCATCATCCTTGGAGGTTCCCGCCCAGGGGGAGGAGCCTGCGGGCCACTCCCAGTACTCCAGGGGCAAGGTAATATGCAAAGGAGCGCGGGTAGGAGTAGTTCACGCTTTCCTTAGGCTGGTAGCCACCCCGCGCGCGTGGACTCATGACGCCACCGGCGCAGAGTAAGGGCCCTCCTTTAGTGGGTAAATGGAGTTTGGGGCGTAGACCGGGCAATTCCCGGGGTAACACTGCGCATGCGCACTTCTAAGGGGAAGGCGCAGCTTGTAGGACCTGACACCGGTAGTGACCCTGCCATATGGCCAGAAATGTACAAAAATCAAGATAGGATGTTTAGTTAAGCTAGGAACAATTTGTATTAGAGTTTTGTTAAGGTCAGGCTCTCAAAATTGTTGATAATGATTGTATAACTGAATGTCCTGCTGATTTTTGTATTTCATTGTTGATTATGCAATTAAAACCCTTTTTTAATTTCATACTTTAATAAATACGGCCGGGCGACTAGCGCCCGCCTTCCAAAGAGTAAACACGTCTCGTGTCCACGTTCCTTGGTTTTGGGTGCCGGATTGGGGGGGGGGCGGCAGCTAGTCGCTGACCATGTGAAAAGGGGGGGCCCTCGGCCCCCCCGCACGCATGGCGGCGCGGCGACCGCCTCACCCCCTCTCCCCTCAGGTCCTTCGACGGTGGGGGCGTGCCCTGGGGGCGCGGCCCACCGCCGATTGGCCGGCGCCCCTCCTGACCCGGAATCAATGGACTGGTTCCGGGTCGGGGGGGGCGGGCGTGAGGAGGGGCCACCCGGCCCCTCGGGAATAAGAGGTAGGGAGCGCCCAGGAGACTCCCTTGTCCCTGGACGCTCCCTCACGGAACGTAGTGCCCCGCGTTCGGGGCTTCTTTGTTTCCCACCCACCATCCCTTGGTACAAAGTTTAAGCAGCGTTATGTCCGGTCTAATGGTAAGTCTCATAGGGATAGACCGCGGGAGAGAGTAGGTTGTTGTGGTATTTTGTGATCTGTTGTCAGGACTTTTTCCCTCTAGAGAAAAATGAAGTGTGAAGTGAACTAGATTTGAAGTTATGTGTCTTTAGGCCTTTTTTCCCTTTGTAGATATACGTAGTTATTGTGATTATGGGCAACATGCGTGAACCGAGTTGTAATCTATGCCATGTGTCGTTAGGCCTTTTTTCCCCGTTAGCTATGCGTGGATACTGTTATTTATTAGCCAGTGTAGTTGTCCTTTAGACTTTTTTCCATAGGTCGTCGTATTTATTAGGTATGGGGCATGCGGTAAGGTCATTATCGGTGAGCACATATTTGAGGTCTGAGGGGGCGGGCATCATCCTTGGAGGTTCCCGCCCAGGGGGAGGAGCCTGCGGGCCACTCCCAGTACTCCAGGGGCAAGGTAATATGCAAAGGAGCGCGGGTAGGAGTAGTTCACGCTTTCCTTAGGCTGGTAGCCACCCCGCGCGCGTGGACTCATGACGCCACCGGCGCAGAGTAAGGGCCCTCCTTTAGTGGGTAAATGGAGTTTGGGGCGTAGACCGGGCAATTCCCGGGGTAACACTGCGCATGCGCACTTCTAAGGGGAAGGCGCAGCTTGTAGGACCTGACACCGGTAGTGACCCTGCCATATGGCCAGAAATGTACAAAAATCAAGATAGGATGTTTAGTTAAGCTAGGAACAATTTGTATTAGAGTTTTGTTAAGGTCAGGCTCTCAAAATTGTTGATAATGATTGTATAACTGAATGTCCTGCTGATTTTTGTATTTCATTGTTGATTATGCAATTAAAACCCTTTTTTAATTTCATACTTTAATAAATACGGCCGGGCGACTAGCGCCCGCCTTCCAAAGAGTAAACACGTCTCGTGTCCACGTTCCTTGGTTTTGGGTGCCGGATTGGGGGGGGGGCGGCAGCTAGTCGCTGACCATGCTGGCGCAGTCAAAAAGTGAGGTAAGCGCCACCATCGGGGGTAGAGGCTTGGGGTCGGGGAACAGAGGGCAGTTAGCGCAGCACCTAGGCAGCGGCCCTCTTGCTCACCTCTGCACTGCTTATATTCATTGTAAATATGCCCTGAAGTATGTGTACTTTTGAGTTCAATCAGAGAGAGAATCTTGAATGGAAAAGGAACCCAAGGGAACGGCAAAAACAACAAAGGCACAATCAAAGAGAAAGCCAGCTCTGAACTAGGACCAATAGAGAAAAACCCATCATTGCACTCATTTACCAAGGCATGAAAGTGAAGCATTGCCTACTTTTTAACCTGCTCTGAATCTCTGAACACAAAAGAAGCAGTAAACAAGTGGCAAGCATCATATTGAAATGGTTTATTCAATTCCATAGATTAGTGGTAGTGGCTATCTTGTTTTGGGAAGAATGTTTAACACTCACCAGTCGTAATGTTGCTGACCTTCCAACCACCATGGGTCCCCCTTTGCAACAGACTCCATCTCCATACACCACGCCACTGCTTACCTACTCTTCCAGCCCACATCTTCATCTGCCATTGTGTTTACTCCCTTGTTTGGTTGTGGGAAATGAGTACGTTTTTAGGTGAAACCTGACAGTATTAAAGAAAGCCAAACAATGTTGTGGATTTAATTGTTAAAAATATGATAGCTGGGCAATGTATTTAAATGCTGTCAAAGAAAGATACATAGAAAATTATTGTGTATTTTTCTTCTATAAAAGCTAAATCAAACTAAATTTCAAGCCATTTTTGGCTTCTCTGGTGGTAAGAACATCATGAGGACATCTTAAATTCAGGAAGAGTTACCATGAACAGGAGCCTGTAACCCTGGGCCAGTAGCAGATAAAAAAAGTACAATACCCACCACCTTGCTTAATTTGTAAAGCAATAAGTCCCAGGGTCCAAAGTCCCATTACTAGTGCTATGAATATTGGGGTGCTGAATACCAAGCCTGCATAGTCTTGATTTTGACACTTGCCTCTTTTTACACAGGCAGAAACTCCGTTCCCTGCAATATCAATCTTGCTGGATCTTTCTCATCTCTGCTTTCTCCATTAGTCACTGTATTTCCACTTTTCTTTTCGTCTTTCATTCTACATTTTATGTTTTTCTCTCTTGCTTTTGGTGAAAGACTAAAAAGAAAACATAAGAACTGGTCCCCAAAAATGAGTTCCAGTGGCCCTCACCAGAAACCACCAGCTCAAATTAAGCACTGCCCTAGCAAAGAAAAAGAAAGTAAACAAAAACGTTATCTGTTTTGTTCAGGAATAATGGGAAGAAAGAAAGATTTCAAAGAGTGTCCTGAGGGTAGCAGGTCACAATTTTCCAAGTCTGAGAGCCATGCATTTACCGGTGTCAGAGAGCCATGCATTTGTCAGTGTGAGGCCAGGGAAGACTCTAGGGGACATGCCCCCAAGAGCCTAATGGGAGACAAGATTTGTTTGTGTCATGAAATAAAAAGCAGTCTTGAAAGGAATTGTAGAAGCAGTAGGGAAATTTTATGACAGTCAATGATTTCAACTGAAGGAGCCAGTGAGGCTGCTCTGGTGAAACCATGTATTTCCCCCACCAGTTTTGATTATCCAAACTCTAAATTACCCTGAAAGTCTAGTCTCATATGGGCCTTAATCCGGTTTGCTTAGCCTTAAAATGAGTTGCCCTTACTTCTGCTGCCACAGTAACAAAACACTGTATTTAGAATTCTTTAATTGCCCTCGCGTCTCAATTTGCCGAAAAAAAGACTCTCCTTCTTTACAGCAGTTACAACTAAATCAGATAGAAATGTACTTGGGTAATGTTGGACTTGGCCCTTTCTGCAGGTTCATCCCCAAACCTTTTGCCTTCATCCTCCTGTCTGGGAAGGCATTGGAGGTTAGGAGGGCTGTCCAGGTTCCCCCATACAGAATGAGAGAAATGAACACAGTGACCCAGGCATGTCTCAGTATAGTGTGGAGGAAAGGGTTACCATGTCCCTTCTAAAAACAGGGGGGGAGGTTATGGATGGTGGAAGCCCAGTGTGCCCCATTCTCGACCACAGCGCTTTGATTGCTCCCAGTTTAGGACAATCAAGGGGACCTGGTCAGTACCAAGGGGCCATCCTTCGGAGGAAGCACACAGTGCCAGGAGAGCAGGGAGTGAGAGTCTGGGATGCCCTGAAAAGTCTTGTTTCTGGGATCCTGCTTCCAAGCGGAAGATACAGTGGCCCAGGTGGAAGTGTAAGAGATGGAAACAGTCCACAATGGGAGGACTTATAGATCAGGGATTGCCTGCTCTGCAAACAGAGCATCCCAAGACTGACCCTGCTGAGGCACCTTCTGACCTCCGGGTGCTCCCTGCACTGTCACATACATAGAAGGCTGCTTGAGACTTGCACTAGGCAGACCCCTTCATGACACAGAGTGTGTCATCCTTGAGGGCCGTGGTGTTTCCCCCGTGGAAGTCCTCGCTCGCTAGGCACATGTTCAGCCTCAGGGTACAGACCATGGTCTGAGTAGTCAGTCGTAGGCTAACACCCCTGGAATTGGGGGAAGCAGAGAGGACGAGGGATGCAGAGTACCATGAACTACCACCCTCAATCTTAGACACCTCAAGGGTCAGAGAACCCTGGATGGCCTGTGGAATGGCTCTTCACACTGACAGCTGTCAGTGTCCTCTGTTGGTTGCTCTCCTTATGAGCAGAAATTTCCTTGAGTTGGATACAGAAGTCTGATCCAAGGGGTGGAATGAGCCACATCACTTTGCAGGCTGGCCATGGTGGTTCTGTTTGCCTACTGAGATGCATCTGTGAGCAAGGTAATGTTCGGAGCTTAACAGATGGTATCCACAAGTGAGAAGAAGAGTTCCCCATGGGTCAGTTCAGTGGCTCAGGAAAGTATAGACAGAGGGATTCATCTGTGTCCAGAAAGGCTTAGAACTGACAAGTGCCCCAGCATAACAGGGACGTCTTCCATGTTATATCGCCTAAGCAGAGAAACCCATCAAGGTTTTGATAAGCCGACCCTGGCTTTCAGCTGGAGGTTGTCATACTGGACTTAGCCGTTTCGGCAGGGTCATCCTCAGACTTTTTGCTTTCACCCTACTGGGTTATGAACCCATTTTCTGTTGGCGTTTATACTCTACGCACTTTAGCACTGCTAAACAGTGCTGAAGTGCTTGGGTTCTCCTAAAACATGGTTGAATTGACTTATACCACTTGCCATATATAATTTACTTGTATGTCCCTAGTAAAGTGGTACTATGTGTTACCAGGGCCTGTAAATGTAATGCTTCTAGCGGGCCTGCAGCACTGATTGTGCCACCCACTTGAGTAGCCCTTTAAACATCATGGGACCTAGCAATTAAGATATAAAGGCTTCCTTAATATGCTGGCATATGATACAGGACCGTGGATTGCTTCTGCTTTTAACCAACAGCGCTACTAGAAAAGAGGCTTAATCAGTAATTGGCATTTCCCTCATTATTTAGACTGCAACAAGACGCAAATGCACAACTAACGTCTCCTCCCACCGATTCAAATTGAGACAAACCCTCAGTCATTAAATGTGGATTACTACTCCCTTTAACCAACAGCGCTACTAGAAAAGAGGCTAATCAATAATTGCCATTTCTCTCATTATTTAAACCGCAACAAGACGCAAATGCACAACTAAGTTCTCCTCCCACCGATTCATATTGAGACGAACCCTCAGTCATTAAATATGACAGCGCCAAACCACACCCGGAACTCTAAACTCAGGCGCTACGGACCCAACTCATGGTCCATAAATTACCCAGAAAATATGACCAATAATGCAAAAAAGAACCTAAAGCGCAGAACCTTAAAACAGCACCCAGAAAAACTTATAGTAGACAACTACCACACAGCGACTAATGGCAAGACGAAAACTAACTTCATCCTTTACACAAATCTCCCAACTAAGTGGAAAAACACCTTCCTTCTTTACTTTCAAGTCGCCAAGTCAGTAAACATTCCCTATGGCGAAAAAATCTCTACTACCGTCTCCCCTAACTTTAAAGGGGAACTCAGAATCTCCATCTTCAGAACAGGAAACATTCTCATACAGGCCACGGACCCGCACCTCACCATTTTTGATCGACACTTCCCAACATTACTCTTCTCTCCAACTCTTCAGGACCATCAAACCCAATCTCCTCTATCCCCCCTTACCCTGACAGCAAACCCTGAACCAATCCAATCTCCCACCCCAGACGACCCACATCACAACCCATGGACATCCACCATCACTAATTATAACCTCACTATCCCTATCATCACACTCCGCCATCAAATACCCATTACAATGGCTCCAACCGATTTCACCTGGTCCAGCAAACACACAGTTAAGAAACACCACAAGGTGGATCCTAAGCTAAACAGATCAGACTCAATTGACAATCCTTCTGTTACTGAACTCACTACAGATAACCCCCACTTCCGGAGTCCTACCCTCGCAAACTATCCACAACTCCATTACTGCCCCTACTCCACCTACCTAAATCATCTCCATATCCAACGGCACCGATAAGCCCTTGGGCACGGACCCCTCTCAAACCACGGCACACTCGCCCTCCCCCGACTGACCGCCACATGCCCAAACAGCCCACACTCCCAATCCCACTGCCAATCCCCTGGACACGGACCTCCTCCTAACCATTGCTCAGTCCTCGCCCTTGGACCCAAGCCCCACTACACCTCCATTTAACCCCTTGACCAGAAACAACAACGACCCAACTCCTCATGTCCAATCTATCCCCACTCCTAATCCCAATGATGCCTCTCAATCCCACAACCTACTACTCTCTCCTTCTACTGACTCTAGTGATACACTATTCAGAAAAGGGGGTGGTGATGAACAGAGTGTCTGAATTAAGCAGACCACTCTTACCCAGTCCAAAGATCAGGGCTTGATCCATCACCGTTATTTAGCTCACTGCCCCATCCCAGCTCAGAACCTGGCTATATGCAAATTAGTCTGTCCCTGGCCCAGTGCATCATGGGAACAGGGCAGACCAAACTACCAAGCCAATTCTTCACCAGAAAGGAGACAAGCTTCCGGGGACCGGTTTCTGCCATTCCAGGCGTCGTCGGCCCGGCTTGCTTGAATCCTGATGGAGCAGTGAGCAAGGGACTCATGTCTGAGTATACCCTGCCACACCTATAGTGGCCAAAAACGATTCAGAAAAGGGGGTGGTGATGAACAGAGTGTCTGAATTAAGCAGACCACTCTTACCCAGTCCAAAGATCAGGGCTTGATCCATCACCGTTATTTAGCTCACTGCCCCATCCCAGCTCAGAACCTGGCTATATGCAAATTAGTCTGTCCCTGGCCCAGTGCATCATGGGAACAGGGCAGACCAAACTACCAAGCCAATTCTTCACCAGAAAGGAGACAAGCTTCCGGGGACCGGTTTCTGCCATTTCAGGCGTCGTCGGCCCGGCTAGCTTGAATCCTGATGGAGCAGTGAGCAAGGGACTCCTGTCTGAGTATACCCTGCCACACCTATAGTGGCCAAAAACGATTCAGAAAAGGGGGTGGCGATGAACAGAGTGTCTGAATTAAGCAGACCACTCTTACCCAGTCCAAAGATCAGGGCTTGATCCATCACCGTTATTTAGCTCACTGCCCCATCCCAGCTCAGAACCTGGCTATATGCAAATTAGTCTGTCCCTGGCCCAGTGCATCATGGGAACAGGGCAGACCAAACTACCAAGCCAATTCTTCACCAGAAAGGAGACAAGCTTCCGGGGACCGGTTTCTGCCATTTCAGGCGTCGTTGGCCCGGCTTGCTTGAATCCTGATGTAGCAGTGAGCAAGGGACTCATGTCTGAGTATACCCTGCCTCTAGTGATACACTGACACAGATTAAGGCATTATGCCCTTTCAACGTTCTTACCCAGTTACTGACCTGAATGGAGCAGAAAATAGACTCCCTAGCTGCAGATATTCTGCACCTACAACAAGAACTCCCCAACCGAATTAAGCCACCTTGCTCACACAATCTCGGTATATTCACACCTTCCCCCAGACAACCTCGTCCATGACCCCAGCAGGGACACCATGGCCCCGTCAACCCCATGAGGAATCAGGTTCATCGACCTAGCCGAACTATCTACCCTATCTCAGAACGAGAAGCAGAGGAGATCAATGAATCGTACCTCGCAATAAGCCAGAACACGGAGCATTTTGTAATCCCTGTTATAGTGAGCACAAATAGAATCCTTAGACCTGCCAGCTCGCCAAGACCGCTTGTTCTATACACGTCTATACATACAGAACACAACAACGCTGAGGCTCCGTGTCCACTACGGTGCATGCTCCTCAAATGCAGATCAGCAGTACAACATGCCACATATATTGCGGAAGTTATACTTGTGGAAGAATTAGACATCGTATTCCTCACAGAACCCTGGCTCAATGACCCTTCTACCCCCATCCTACACCTTCTCACCCCTCCAGGCAACAACATCATCTGACACGACAGACTGATCAAAACAGGCGGCGGCCTAGCTATCATTCACAAAGAAGGAATACAGTTTACCAGATTAAAATCCACTGAATACCAGACTATCGAGTAGCTAGGTGTTGAACTTACAATCAAGGGCACCACACCTATCAAATTTCACACCATCTAACATCCTCCTGGTGATCGTGCCATCTTCACTGAAGAACTAACCAACCTAATAACTCACTTCTCCCTAACAGACACAGAAGACATTTTCCTGGGTGATTTCAATATTCACTGGAACAACCCTGAAGACACCACTACACAGAACCTCTCCAACCTGCTTGAAATATCCAACCTCAAACAACTTTGCAATCGACCAACACACATCAAAGGAGCAACACTGGATTCAATCATCATCAAAAATGAACTTGTCTCGCTGAGATCGATTTCTCCCATTGACTGGTCCGACCACCACCTCATACTATTTAATATCGACTCGCATGTCAGAAACCAACCAATACGATCTTAAAACCAAAGCACTGGACCAGGAACATCAAAGGAGTCCCTATAACCAAACTGGAATCCAGGATTCATGCCCACCTACAACCCCAACATTCCAATATGACCTCACAACCCACTTTAATTCCGCAATGACAGAGGTGTTAGATCAAGTAGCTTCACTCAAACTACCAAATCTAAATCCTGGTTCAATGTAGATCTTAATAATGAAAGATGACAACTCAGACAATCGGAAAGGACTTGGAGACTAAACCCTTTGACTCTCCACCTAGTGCAAATTAGGTCAACCTGACAGGCATATAAAAAACAATTTTTTAGGAAAAGGCCATGTTCTTCCACACCCAACTAGACCAGGCAAAGAATAGAACTCTTCAACATTATAAAAAGTCGAACAAACTTCACACCTAAACAAGAAATAATGGCCACCAAGAATCGATGCGAAGAAATCGCCAGCTTATTCACAGATAAAGTCACAAAAATTGAGCAATCCATCATCCAAACCCCAAAGCCTCCCTCCCCTGCAAGCTGCCCCCTTTTGACCACTCCTGACCGAATAGATCAAAATCATACCACGGACAACCGCTTCCAGTTGAGGAATGGTGCAAATTGGTCGAACAAGTTGCGTCCCAGACTCCCTACAACTAGGACAAATCACCCCTATACTCAAGAAACTAGGGGCCGACCCAAACGATCTCAACAAGCTCAGACCTATCTCCAACCTTCCGTTCCTAGCTAAAACATTAGAGAAATGTGTTCTCCAACAACTCAACAAACATATTGACGGCTTCAACTTGCTGGACACCTTTCAGTCGGGTTTTAGGACAGGCCGTAGCACTGAGACAGCGATGCTCAATATTTCAGACAATATCCACAGAGCCTTAGATGAAGGTGAGGCCTGTCTCCTCATCTTTGTCGACTTATCAGCGGCTTTCGACACAATAAACCACCCATCTTCACTTGAGACTCTGAAGAGGCGTTCTGGCATTAATGGCACAGTACTAGAATGGTTCACGTCCTTCTTCCAACACCGTTCGCAACAAATTAAAATCAACTCCTGCCTCTATGCACCAACACAAGTCAAACCTGGAGTCCCGCAAGGATCGATCCTTTCACCATCCCTCTTCAATCTCTTCATGGAACCCCTTGCAATTATTTTGAAGCTAGCAGGGGTTCAATACCACCTTTATGCAGATGACACTCAAATATACCACAAAATCAAATCACCCAAGGATGTCCAACACCTCAATGCCACGCTAACCAAGATTCAAATCTGGTTTAACGCTAACCATTTAAAGCTGAACCCGGACAAACCGGAATTAATACTATTCTCTCCGAAAAGTAACCACCGACCAATTCAAGACTGGCTCAAGAAACTTGATGCCCTAAACTGCCCCCTCGTCCTTTCTGACTCGATAAAATCACTAGGCATTACCTTTGATAAGAACCAGTCAATGAAAGACCACATCAAAAACTCTGCAAAAGGTGCACTTTACTCTCTAAAACACCTCAAGAAAATTAAACCTTTCATTCCCCAGGATGATCTTAAGACAATTGTACAATCCCTAGTCCTTTCTAAATTGGACTACGAGAACGCCACTCTAACAGGTGCTCCAAAAGCTCACCTAGCCCCACTAAGGTCAGTCCTTAACATGGCGGTCCAACTCATAACTGGCGGAAAAATATTTGAACACATCTCACCAACCCTCAACGCACTCAACTGGCTTCCCATGGAAGGCAGATGTATTTACAAACTGGCCTGCATTACACACAAGGCCCTCCACGCCCAATCTCCCAATTACCTGAACAACAAAATGGTAAAAGCAGAAAAATCCAGAAATCTGAGAAGCACCAACTCACTGCTTCTCATCCCCCGAAATTGAAAAGGAAATCGACCCAATGCCGTTCTTTCACTGGCAATGTTCCCAGGATATGAAACACACCCCTACGTACCTCAGATGCAACCCCTCCTTCCCCTGCCTCAAAAAGGACCTGAAACTCCTGCTCCTCAACCAATAATTCTCTGACCAAGCCAACCAACCTAGGCATTAATAGACTAATGGACTCCCCTCTCACGCTTACTTTTAATGATGGGGGTTATCTGACTGTTCCAACCACCTGCGTTTTTCACTCCTTCACTGTATACTTAAGTGCAATGTCTTTGCTTATATAATTATGCATCCTCATGTCTTGTGATGTAGTGCAACTTTTTCTTTTCCTTTGTGTTTGTAAAGTGCTCTGATACCCACGGGTCTAGCTAGCGCTATATAAAAACTTTATAAATGAACATGTCTCAATTCTTCCATTGCAGCCTGTGTGAGCAAGTTTAAACTCCCATTTTGACCTGGCCAAAAAAAATCTTTCCGCACACAGAGTTTTCCTTGCACTCGGTTTTGGACCATCGCTGTACATTACTGTTCCTCCTATGCAGGTAGGAGCGAGCTGTTTAATGAAGTCGTCCTGATTTATTGGATGTGTAGAGTTTGGATAGTTACGTTGTTTACATTCATTTACAAGTTGCGGACAATCATTTTTGATTAGTCATACAGGTAACCTGTTTCTATTGGTGGCCTTGGATATTGTGGTTGCACTCGCTTTTGTAGTGCTAGCTTTCTCATGCACATTTTCTTTGGTAGATTTTGCTGTGAACGTGGTCCTATTTATTAAGCAGTCGTTGTTTCCCCGCTTGGCAGTAAGTGTCAGTTCACCTAACATTGGGCTATATTCAGAGCATGTGCACCCGTTTGTTGTTACCTTTCACCGGCCTCTTTGGGTCTGTTGTATCTTTACAATGTGTCATTCTTATGTTCATTCTCTTCTTCTTTAAATTAATTTTCATCTGCTGGGTGTTCGAGCGTGTCATACAATTTCTATTCTACTTTCAGTGGTGGGCAATTTTGCATACTTTTCATGTATTTGGTCTCCTCAGACTACGTTATGTTTCCACATGTTTGAATACTTTTTAGCAGGGTTTGCTGACCTTCAGGTGTCAGGTCTTAAGGTGGCTCGTAAGCATGATTTCTCAATGTAGTAGCAATCATATGCTATTTTTTGTTTTGGTATAGTGTCCCCTGAAGAAGGGACGCCTATGTCCCGAAATGCATAGGGCATCACATCACCAAGTGGAATCGCCATGGAGATTTTGTTATTCTGTATTATACATTTTGCATATGATATATTATGTACATACTGTGTTCAAAGCTACAATATAAAGGTTTGTCAGAATTTAACTTGTTAATATGAGTTTGTCCATAAAAAACAATGACTTTTTTTGTGAACATATTTCTTTTGTAGGTATATCTGAAACCCTTCTTAATGCCATGTCAGATTCTATTAAGCAGGGAGCAGGGATTTTCTTCTTTAATTACAGCAAAAAATTGTTTGAAACTGAGTTGTCTTTTGGCTCCCCTTCTTTTTTCTCTTTATGTTTCATACCTTCCTGATAATTTATCCAATAGCTAGGGGGATTCTCCCAGTATTGGCGGCTGCCCTTTCACATGCCTGATGACATTGGTATCCTGGACTTAACTTTCAAGGGCTTGAATAATCAGTTAGCCTCTTTACAGCAGTTTGTTTCTCCTCGTTTTTTGAAAATCAATGTCTCAAAAAGTAAGGTACAGAATTTTAAAGGTAGTAAGATCAGGAAGTTTAATAACAGCGGATGGGTTGTGGGCTCAGAGAAGCTGGAAGTACCAACATAAAACCCCTAATTGGGGAGAATAATGTTGGGCGTTATGAATGATTGAGTAAATCAGTCTGTCCATGTGAGAAAAAATATGAAAAGCCATTTTCTGTGTAATTTTAGTTCTTCCATTCCCATGCCTGCTTTAAGACTAGAATTTGGCTGAACGAGCTGTCATGTGCACGCCCTCGTTAGTGTGGTATAGTGTGCTCCCCAGCTTGTAAAGGTAAAGGTGGATTCCTTGAGGGTTTTTTTGAGTTCAGAAATTTCTGATTCAGCAATAGGAAAATATTAATTCTCTAGGGATCTAAATAATACGTTAAATCAATTTATTCTAATGCAGGATTCACTGGTGTCTTTCTCTAATCTTCAAGTTAAATGTTGCATTCAGTTTTATTAGTCAACGATTAGATGTAAAACACTGTGAATTAAAGAAATAAATTGGAGATGATAACCTCCTCTTGTTGGTTACAGGAAGCCCAGGAGTATTTTTCTTGGAATTTAGAGCTTGGACTTTGTCAATTTTGGACATTATTAGACACAAATGTAGTTCCTCTAAATGTGTTAACAGTGAGTTGGTCTGATTTCAAAGATATGGAGAAACAGTGTAATTTGTGTAACATGGGGACACAGGTTTTTAATAAGTATGGGCGAAATTTGCGAATTCGCGGTCCGCGAATTCGTGCGAAATTGCAAAAAAAGTCCGCGAGTTTGCGAATTTTCCCGCGAACTCGAGGATTTTTGTGCCATTTTCACAAATATGTGACCACGTGTGCCTGTAACTTTGCCAGCGCGCCAAAAGGCGCCGAGGTCCCTTGAGTGAGCTGGCCATTATAGTGGGGACGGGCGGAAAGACGTTTCATACCGCTAGTGTGTGGTGGATGGGGCCAAACGGGCGGGGCTTCTATGCGAGTTCACATGCATCTTGTTTATAAAAGGTCAGAGACCGAGCAGAGCAGCAGATGAGGAGAAAGCAGCCTCCTGGTCACAGGAGCTACACGGGGATGGCGCTCGGGAAACTCATGGATGCAAAAATACGTTGGGAACAGGACCCCAGAATCCTTCAGATGTCCAAGATAGTTCTGCTGCGCGTGTTGGTACAAAGCCATTCTGATCCTGTTCAGTGGGTTCAGGCCCATGCAGCTGCTGCTGCTGGACAATGTCCCATCTCATACTAAACTGCCCCGTACAGGCATATGCTGGCACTGGGCAGTAGGGTGCAGTGGCATGCGGGTGCTCCACGCCTGGTACATGCGCATACCGGTGCCAGGGGGGACACGTGTTTATTGGTGCTGTGTAGCAAGTTATGACTTTACATTTTGACTTCACCAGATGGTGGTACAACCTACACGGATCAGGAGCATCCAGGCACCGGACTTCATGGTGCAAGAGCATAATGGTGCTGAGCGGTACGGGTATATATGTACACACCCAAAGGGCTCCCAGGCAATTGAGCACGAATGATTTTCACACTGAGAGAGCTCCGGGGCAGTTCAGTAGCGCGTGGTCTCACAACCCCTGGGCAGCTCAGCAGCACAGGGGCTCACACCCACAGGGCTCCCGGGCAGTTTAGCAGCGCCACCCTGTGGTTCATCACTGCCACCCTCTGGTTCATCACTGCCACCCTCTGGTTCATCACTGCCACCCTATGGTTCACCACTGCCACCCTCTGGTTCATCACTGCCACCCTCTGGTTCACCACGCCACCCTCTGGTTCACCACTGTCACTCTCTCGTTCATCACTGTCACCCTCCGGTTCATCACTGCCACCCTCTGGTTCATCACTGTCACCCTCTGGTTCATCACTGCGACCCTCTCGTTCACCACTGCCACCCTCTGGTTCATCACTACCACCCTCTGGTTCACCACTGCCACCCTCTGGTTCATCACTGTCACCCTCTTGTTCATCACTGCCACCCTCTGGTTCACCACTGCTACCCTCTGGTTCACCACTGCCACCGTCTGGTTCATCACCGCCACCCTCTGGTTCACCACTGCCACCCTCTGGCTCACCACTGCCACCCTCTGGTTCATCACAGCACCCTCTGTTTCCCCACTGCCACCCTCTGGTTCACCACTGCCACCCTCTGGTTCACCCCTGCCACCCTCTGGTTCACCACTGCCACCCTCTGGTTCATCACAGCACCCTCTGGTTCACAACTGCACCTTCTGGTTCATCACAGCACCTTCTGGTTCACCACTGTAGATTATGGGGAGAAAGCACACCTGCCCATCCTCAACCGGGGGCTGGTTAATGTGTTACTGAATTTAAGCTTCAAGTCCGGCACCTGCTTCCTTATCTGTAAGTGCTTCCTGTTGTGTTTTAATTTTTGTGACAGCTTGGAGCATTGTGCCATACTTGTAACTATTCTATGACCCTGCTTCGAGGGTCAGAGCAGGGTCAGAGAATAGTTGCAAGTAGGCAACAACTCTGGAGGCGCCTCTCAGGAAGCACTTACAGGGTTACAGCAGGTGCCCAATTTGAAGTTAATTTCTTTGTAACCATTTTGTAAATGGTTACAAAGAAATTAGCTTCAACTTGGGCACCTGCTGTAACCCTGTAAGTGCTTCATGTACTTTTTCTGCAATTTCGCGAGATTCGCGGACCGCGAAATTGCAGAAAATCCGCAAATTCCGTGAACGCAACAGATTTTAGGCCCATGCTTAGTTTTCAATCATCTTTCAGGATTTTAATTGTTGACTACGTTTTTGTCCTGCACCGCACTTTTCTCGCCGTCATATTTTAATGTTGAAGTTTTTAAATTGCAATATTAAGATATTTCTAGGAACTAAGTCATCTGTCAAAACGTTTTTCATTAAAAAAAATGTTTTGTAAATGTTTATTACTGTGATCTATCTTAGTTGATATGTTATTTGGTTTTATGTAGACCTCATTCAGAACTCCAAATCATGAATAAAATTAAATTGAATTGAATCTTAAGTGCTGATTGATGGAGTAAGCATGGGTGACCATTATGAAGGATTTGCAGAAAGGCATTTCAACATAGCAAGTGTGCAAGAGAAGGTGTGTTGTGGAAAATATTTTGGGATGAAAAATATTTACAAATTTTTATCATTTTCAATTTCATGATAATTGTTTATGCCACTGGTGTATCTTATGCATGATGTAGGTTACACGCCTTTTCAGCCACTGGAATTGATTTAAGTACCTACTTTTTGGAATGCCATCTATATATGTTACAAACTTTAGCCATTTTTAAGTTGCAGTTCACTGTCTTGCCTAGTTTTGTGAATTGGAGAATAAGGCCTAATTTAAGAACAGATGTAAACATAATTAAAGATTAACCCCTTCCATGCTGGTGACGGAACCTCGCTGTCATGAGCCATGGGTGGCGTGTGCTCATGACGGCAAGATACCATGCCGTTATAAGCACAGCCGCCCGTGGCTCGTGACGGCATGGTTCCGTCACAATCATGGCGGCGCCGCGCGACCCCCCCTCTCCCCCAGCGCCGCGGCGGAATTACCACCGCGGCCGAGGGGTTAAGGGCCTGATTACGACTATGGTGGTGTGGGAGTTAGACGCCATGCCAGCACCCTGCTCCCACACTGCCAAAGTCGACCGGTACCCGCCTAACAGATTATGAGTCATTTAGTGATCTGGCGGGTGGGCAGCGCGGCAGTCTTGTGGTGGTGCAGTTTAAAGGCTCATATGTGAGCATTGGAACGGCAGCGCCAAAGGGGTGACAAAGCAAGTTCCTGCACAGCATGGACGTTGCAGTCCATTCTGTGCAGATACTGGGTTGCATGCATACAGGGGGCACAATATGTGCCCCCTCTATGTATTCCAAGTCCCTGAGGCAACATGGGCCCTTGTAGGAATCCCTTAGTTTCCTCACTGCCACCCTTTTCATGGTGGGCTCACCGCCATGAAAAGGGTAGCAGTGAGGAAAGTCATATTATGGTTGGCCTTGCCGCAGCGGTACCACCAGCATATTACAATCCTCAGATTGCTGCGCCAATGGTAGTTGCAGTGGTCCGATGTCGGACCTCCAAACTCAGAATATGGTGGTCGGACCTCTTGTGTGCACCACTGCTCCATACTGGGATTGGCAGTCCACGGGCAGCCAAACTCGGAATCGTGCCCAAGATATTGGCTGAATTGTTCTGAAAGGTATTTCCAAAAATGTAAAAGTCAATGTATTGGTATTGTTTTTTTCACCTATTGTGTGTTAGTGAAACAGGTGTTGCAATTTTATGTCATATATCCATGAATTAAATAAAAGTTACCAGTGGACGAAGGGAACTCAGTAAACATGATATTTAATAATCTTAAACTGGTAATCCCTAGGATATATGGGCAAGTTTAAAATATCCAAGTCTTTGTAAGGAAATAAAGCTAGATTGATGCAGTTGCACCAAGATAATCTGATTGCTGCTGGAGAACTCAGTCACATGTATGACCTATTCTTAGATACAAACTCTAAATTATAGCATATTCTGACACATTGCAGCACCTTGTTACCATGTGGCTGAGTTCGCTCTGTCTAAACACACATACGGTACATACAGACACAAAGCTTTCATAATTTCTGTGAGTAGCCTGTACGCTTTTTGGAGGCTATCCAGTTCAAACACAGAAATACATTTGTGTTGCTCTATCACAGAATTCACAATGTAGAATTGATTACATGTTTATGAGTAATAGGTCACTAATAATGGAGGGATTATAACTGAATGATAGCAAACCATAGAAAGAATGAGTCTTAATAATTTATTACTAAATTACCATAATTTCAATATACAATTCTTTACTGTTACTAAAGATTTGTTTGCTTCTTAAAGACCTTAATTTAGCTTCATTATAAAATGATTGGCAATAATTGGCAACGCAGAATTGAAAGCCTTTTAGGTATCATTATTAGAATGCTTATTAAAGTAGCAAATCATCAAGTATAGTACAATTACTTGCTAAAGATATGAATGTGTGTAGGTGCATGATATTTACATAGGCCAAACCTAGCCAAAGGCAGCACGGTGCTCTATATGTTTAAGGCAAGCTTACAGTAAATCAGTGATAGGACAGGTAGCTGGGTTCTAGGAGCAGAAGTGAACAGTTTCTGTATTGTGTTGTAATGTTCTTTGAAGAGGTATATTTTTTTCCTCAATCGGAACAGGGTTTGGGTAGTCATGGTAGATATGGCTATTTTGTTCCAGATCCTCGGTGCAGAGTGGGTATTTCCAGGAGTGATAAAATCAAACACAAAGAGAGAAAGGATACTATGAAACTACTGCCAGTACCCTTGGGTAAGTAAAATAATCAATTAAAATAGGGAGTTATTCCACCTGTTGCAACTAGTGCATAGGATGTAAGGAGAAAAAGAAATGAATATTTATTTTTAAGAAGGACCTCACTCACCAACCTAGTTGGTGACATGCTTCATCATAGGGTCCCCACCCGAATGACTGAATGCCTCTCGGCTGTGCTACAACACCTGGTTACAGCAGAGCTATTTTTTTGGTAGTACAAAGTGAGAAAAGGTGAAAAAAACTTAAAATTGCCTTTATTATTCCCTAAACTTTAATATTGGAGTAATAACGCAAGATTTAAAACCAGGGAGGATGTCCTGTCAGGTACAATTTGGACTGTGGCATCCAATAAGTGAAATACGTGACAAACTTATTGTTTTGACATAATTACGGTCTAACATTCATTTCAAAACTGTGGACCATAATGTCAGTTAAATCGCACCACAAGTTGAAGAGAACTGGAAAGTAGAATCTGAAATGAAACTTAGGATTTTGAGAGCAGCTATAACACATCTTTCAGATGCTATCTGCTCACAGAAAACAATAAAAAGAAATTGCTTTTGTTATGACTTTTGTTTTATATAACTGTTTTGAGGATCTTTGTACATGTTTGCACTGTCAAAGTGACATTCCTGTTCATAGCAGAAAAATACATCTTAGTAAGCTTACCTGGAAAAAAATGTACATCGAAAAGTATGTAGCAGTACTACCCCTGTGTAATGCATTTCTTCTGGTTAGGCATAGTATTATATACCAGGGGAAACACAATGTCAATAATTATACACCAGCTGAAGCAGAAAGCTTTTCAAGGAAATCAAACACTGCATCAACCTGACCCTCCTTTGCCACATTCCAAATACAAATGGAATGCCATCAAACTTTTCCTTAGTGAAAAAATCCAGGTGATCCAGCAGCACATCAACAACACCACACCTGCTTCTCATCTTACATGCACTCCTCCTAGAACATTCCTGAAATGGTCAGGGGTAGCCCGTGCAGTAAGAGCGATGGAGCAGGGTGCAAAGACTTGACAGACAACGAGAGAAAACTAAATAAATATTACATTTTCCCTCGTCGTCGTCTGTTAAGTCTCCCCCACCCTCCCCACCGCTCATACTAGCAAAGGCCACACCTGGAAATGTAATCAATCAAAATAGGGATTTGTTCCACCTGTTGCAACTAGTGCTTAGGATGAAAGGAGAAAAATAAATGAACATTTTAAGAAGAACCCTCACTCACCAACCTAGTTAGTGACATGCTTCATCATAGGATCCCCACCCGAGTGGCTGATTGCCTCTTGGGTGTGCTACAATGCCTGATTACAGCGGAGCTGGTCGTTTGGTTGTGCAAAGTGAGAAAATGTGAAAAGAACGTAAAATTGCCTTTATTATTCCCTAAACTTTAATATTGGAGTAATAAGTCAAGATTAACACCAGGGGGATGTCCTCTCAGGTACAACTTGGCCTGTGGCAGCTAATAAGTGTAATATGTGACAAACTTATTGTTGTGACATAATTACGGTCTACATTTTTCAGCCTCAACTTGCAAATTTACGAGGCTTTCTTCAGGACCAACAATGACACGGGAGTTATACACACGCTAAGGTGCACCCGTCCCTCTGTCGCAATGAAACTGCAAACTTACGGTTTTACCTTCTCAGCATTCTCTGAAAGGTAATCAAGCTATAATCTGTAAAAGACAAGAACAGAAAACAGTAGACAGTTATTCATACACTGAGCGATGTGATTCAGCCAGGTGCGAACAACGGTGCTTTCTCTGTAACCGTGGGTGAATGACTAGTTCGGCACATATTATTTATTTAGTGTGGAAGTTTCCAGTGATTACTGATACATCCGTAATTAAGGATATCAATTAATGAAGTCATTATGGATCTTGTGAAAGGTAATGGTCACACCACCAAGTGATGGTGTCTCATGAAGGACAAACGCAGAGGAGAAAAGTACTCGAAAGTTCATGGCTTACATGGGACAACAGTAAGTCCTGCCCCATTGATCCCGTCGGGGGGCATTTGGCTATTGTCAAACTCTACAAATATGTAAAAGAGGGGGCGGCAAGGGAAACTAAGGGACAGATGAAAGATCAGCTAAAAATAAGAGATACAATTCGTAGCTCAAAGCCGGCATTTCAACTTACTTCTTCAAGCTCAATCGCCTTCCTTGCTCACCTACAATTTGCCTTGCCCGGGATCACCCCGACATGTGAGTGCGGGAGCCGGGTGTCTATGTAAGCTGTAAGGGCTCTGCCATGCAGCCGCACGGTGGCGTTCACTCGTCATCATGTTACGTGATCACTTGTTACTGGATTTTTCGGACTCTGACGAAGTTGGGAAATATTAAGCCATTGGGTCCTGTGTGTTCACAATCCCTAACTTTACTCACTGTTCGTCTGGACAGTCCCGGAACCAAAAGGGACATGTTTTTTAATAATAAGCTAGGGGTCGCCTAGCGTTACCGATTGTTAAGAATATCAGATCAAATTGGATGTTATGAACAAAGGACTCATCATGAGCGCTTTATAATCTCATGGGAACCATTTCTCCTATGTCCCAATTTATTGTGGGCAGACTCATTTTATGGATGGATTAAGCCATATCAGGCTGACAGAAGTTAGGGAATAAAATGTAGTTAACACTGTGTAAAACATCAAATGGATAGGCCAAATGTTTATAGAGAGTCGTTTGGGATGAACAGGCTTAATTTCACAATGTGTTGATGGCCACTCGGGTGGGGATCCTATGATGAAGCATGTCACCAACTAGGTTGATGAGTGATGGTTCTTCTTAAAAAGAAATGTTCATTTATTTTTCTCATTTCATCCTATGCACTAGTTACAACAGGTGGAATAACTCCCTATTTTGATTGATTATATTGCTTACCCAAGGGGACTGGGAGTGTTTCCATAGTACTCTTTCTCTCTTTGTGTTTTATTATATCTTGGCAGCGCACAGCTGCGAGAGAATCGTGATTTTTTGTGGACAAACATGAGGGAGAAACAAGGCTTGACATTAACAAAGGAGGGTGTAAATGCCATGTTGTCAGGACCCTCCTTCTTTGCTGACCCTAATATAGCCTAAACAATTGCACAAACAACTGATTGGGACAGGTTAACCGAACGAAAAAGTAATAGGATTAAGACAATCCTGCATGAAACAATACTAATGGAGTACCTACGGAATAATACAGCTCCAAAAGTTTTAATAGTCATGAATGCTCCTCGGATTTTCCTAGAGGATGCCACCTTCAGAAAAGACTGGGCCAAGATCGCGTGGCACTGCACACACAACTGGATTGTCCTAATTATAAAAACCTCCCTAAGACTGTCAGAAGCAATGCTGATAGAGATTCAGTTAACAGAAAACCATTTCAAAACCACCATTACATTGTACAATAAAAAGCTGGATGAACTAAATAAAGAAATTAACGAATACAAAGAGAACTTAACAGAGTATAAAATATTGAAGATTCAGAAAGACCTTAAGCGTTTTTCCTATGTTTAAACGTACCCATACGCTGAACCTTACTTTGTTACCCCCACTAGAGATGAGATAAACTCAGATCTCCCTGATGACGGCTCCTCCACGAATAGTGGGTCTAGTGGAGGTAGTAACAAATCCAGACAAAGAGGGAGAAATAGATTCCAAAATGCACAGCAACCTTGGCACAACTACCCTCAACCAGGGATGGGAAGCTTCCCATCCCTGTTCAACCAACACCAACAATACCCAATGTTTGGGTGGATCCTGGCTTTAACACATCCACAACCCCCTTTCACACCAAACCGTTATAGGAGAGGCAGAAGGGGAAGAGGAAGGAGAAAGAGTGCCAATCAGATACATTGGGAGGAGGACGACTCAATAGGGAACAACACCCAGAGCAAAATACGAGAGCCACAAGCAGGGATGAGGAATCACAGGATTTAATCACTAACCTTTCCTCACTCACCCTCACAACTACAGAAGAAATTGTCCTGAATAAAGGCTTGGGGTTTGTTCCTAAAGCAAGATCGGACAAGTTAAATCTTCACTGTGAATTAGCTGACTTTTTTAGAAAGCTCAGACTAAAAGCCTTTTTGAGAAACAGGAATCTAAGGATAACACTCCTGATTTGTGTGAAACGGGGTTACATGTAAAAATCCACCTTTTATCAACCCCCCCACACCACTCCTGTTGAAATGATGGCCTTTTAAAAGGCAGTATTTAACAATATTGAAAAAATGGAGGACAGAGACTGTTTCATAAACATGAGCAAAGAAGAAATAATGGCCTTCAATCAACTAAAAAACAACAAAACCATTGTGATCAAACAGGCAGATAAAGGTGGTGGGGTGGTTTTACAGGATAAGTTTGACTACCAGAAAGAATGGTACTGCCTCCTGGAAGACAGAAAGAACTATTCACCACTCAAAGTTGATTCAACTCAAGTACTAAAAAAGAAGATCAGGACTGTTGTTGACTACGCTGAAACCAATGGCCACATTTCCAAACAAGAGGCAGATTTTTTGGTAACAGGATGAAAAAATCCTCTATTTTTATACACTACCAGAAAATCATAAAAAACGCTTGCCTCCCCCGGGTCGTCCAATTGTTTCTGGCATAGGTTCCTTATTGGGTCCTTTATCACGCTTTTGTGACTTCCTTCTCAAACCTCTTGTGCAGAATACCGCAACCTACCTCAAGGATACTAAGAGTTTGCTTAATCTGCTTAAAGACATTATTGTTGACAAGAACCTCACCATATTAGATAGTTTGGACATAGGGAGCTTGTATACAAGCCTTCCTCAAGATGACACCATTGAAGTGATCAGCAAGATTCTAGCTGAGACCAACTGGGAGTTTAGAACCCCTAAATACATCATAATTGAATGTGCCAAACTGGCACTCAAAGTTCGAAGGAGACCAATTCCTTCAAGTTAACTGCACTTCAGTGGGGAGCACTTTCACCCCGAGTGTGGCTGGATTGTACATAGATCATTTTGAACAAAAAATACATCCTTAATGAAATCAACCCTTTCAACACTCTCATCTCTTTTCGGAAGAGATACATTGATGACGTCCTTGTCCTTTGGCAAGGACCAAAACAGGTTTATCTGACTTTTTTCTATGGATCAATAACTGTGATCCTAACCTTAAGTTCACGTACACCTTTGAAGAACAAGAAATGGTATTCCTGGACATAACGATCACACCACCCCCTTTTGTACTGCTTTGTTCGCCATAAATTTGGCAGGGTATGCTCAGACGTGAGTCCCTTGCTCACTTTGTCACTGGATACAAGCAAGCCTGGCTGAAGACGGCTGTAATGCTAGAAACCGGTCCTAGGAAGCTTGAATCCGGTCCAGGGAAGGCATGGCTTGGCAGTTCGGGCTGGATTGTTCCCATGAGGCGCAGGGTCAGACTGATTTGCATATGGCCATGTCTGAACTGGGGTGGCAGAGTGGGTTAAAGAACGGTGATGCATCAAACCCATATTTGTTGACTGGGTGTGAGTGTTTGATTGGTTCAGATGCTCCGTCCGTCACCACCCCCTTTTGTACTGCTTTGTTCGCCATAAATTTGGCAGGGTATGCTCAGACGTGAGTCCCTTACTCACTTTGTCACTGGATACAAGCAAGCCTGGCTGAAGATGGCTGTAATGCCAGAAACCGGTCCTAGGAAGCTTGAATATTGGTCCAGGGAAGGCATGGCTTGGCAGTTCGGGCTGGACTGTTCCCATGAGGCACAGGGTCAGACTGATTTGCATATGGCCATGTCTGAACTGGGGTAGCAGAATGGGCTAAAGAACGGTGATGGATAAAACCCAGATCTGTTGACTGGGTGTGAGTGTTCGATTGGTTCAGATGCTCCGTCCGTTACCACCCCCTTTTGTACTGCTTTGTTCGCCATAAATTTGGCAGGGCATGCTCAGACGTGAGTCCCTTGCTTACTTTGTCACTGGATACAAGCAAGCCTGGCTGAAGACGGCTGTAATGCCAGAAACCGGTCCTAGGAAGCTTGAATCCGGTCCACGGAAGGCATGGCTTGGCAGTTCGGGCTGGACTGTTACCATGAGGCACAGGGTCAGACTGATTTGCATATGGCCATGTCTGAACTGGGGTGGCAGAGTGGGCTAAAGAACGGTGATGGATCAAACCCAGATCTGTTGACTGGGTGTGAGTGTTTGATTGGTTCAGATGCTCCGTCCGCCACCACCCCCTTTTGTACCACAAAGGAGCAGGGAAGACTTGAAACTAAAACTTATCATAAGCCAACTGCCAAAAATAATCTCCTTAAATTCAATAGTTTTCACCCGAGGGCCCTTATGGAAAACTTGCCTTATGGTCAATATCTGCGGCTGCCGTAAATTAAAGAATTACAAGACCCAACAGAGGCCCTCTCCCAGAAACTGGTGAACCGGGGGTATCCGGAAAAAATACTGATGAAATGCCAGAAACGTGCCAGGAATCAACCACGAGAGGCTTTGCTAGAAGAAAGAGTAAAACCCAATAAAGACATCCCACTTACCTGTGTAACCAACTACGGTACGGTGTCCAACTTGCTGACTATGTCAATCAATAAGAACTGGAAAATTCTACAAACTGGCACACTTAAATGGGAAAAACCTCTTTTTTCTTTCAAGAGAGCCAGGAGCCTGAAAGATACACTAGTCTCCACCCGCCCTAGGCTTGGTGAAAAAGAGCGTACCCCCACTGTACTAAACACCGAGGGTCTCCCAAATGTCACAGGAGATTTTCCCTGTGGGAATTGTAGTGTTTGCCATTTAACCGCTCCAACCTTGATCTTGAACCTAACAAAGTTTGGACACTAAAAGCACACACAAAATGCAATTCCATGAGTGTGGTGTACCTGATAACATGCTCTTGTCTACTGAGATATATGGGGATGATGAGTAGGAAAGTTAAGCAACGCTTTTGCCAACATCGGAGTAACATCCGATGCAAGAAGAGCACCACAAGAATGACAGAGCACTTTCTACAGGCTAATCACACAACTAATGATTTAAAATGGACAATCATTGAACAGATTAGAACTAGTGCCAACACACCCCTACTGTTACTAGAGAAAGAACAACAATGGATATACAAGCTTTCTACACATAAACTAGGGTTAAACGATAATATCCAGTGGAACTTGCTGAACCAGAAATAGGGCCATGACTAGACCCATTGTGATATTGAGCCTGTTCATCCCAAACCACGCTCTATAAACATTTGGCCCATCCTTTGATTTTTTACAATGTGCTAACTACATTTTATTCCCTAAGTTCTGTCAGCCTGATAGGGCTTAATCAATCCGTAAAATGAGTCTGCCTACAATAAATTGGGACGTAGGAGAGATGGTTCCCATGAGATTATAAAGCGCTCATGATAAGTCCTTTGCACATTCCATCTGATTTGATCTGCTATTCTTAGCAATCGGTAACGTTAGGCAACCCCTAGCTTATTATTAAAAAACATGTTCCTTTTGAATCCTGGACTGTCCAGACGAACAATGAGTAAAGTTAGGGATTTTGAACACACAGGACCAATGGGTTAATGTTTCCCAACTTCATCTGAGTCCAAAAACTCCAGTAACACTTGATCACGTTCCGTGATGAGGAGTGACCGCCACTGTGCGGCTGCATGGCGGAGCCCTTCCAGCTTACATAGACGTCCGGCTCCCGCACTCACACATTGGTGGGACCCCAGGCAGGGTACATGATAGGTATGCGAGGAGGGCCGTTGCGCTTGAGGAAGTAAGTAGAAATGCTGGCTTTGAGCTACAAATTTGTATCTCTTACTTTTAACCGATCTTTCATCTGTCCCTTTGTCTCCCATCCCGCCCCCTTTTTTACCTATTTCCAGAGTTTGACAATAGCCAAACGCCCCCCCGACAGGATCCAAGGGGCAGAACTTACTGTTGTGCCATGTAAGCCATGAACTTTCGAGTTCTTTTCTTCGCTGTTTGTCCTCCATGAGACATCATCACTTGGTGGAGCAACCATTACCTTTCACAATGTCCATAATGACTTCATTAATTGTTATCCTTAATTACGGATGTATCAGCAAATCACTGAAAACTTCCACACTAAATTGCTAATATGTGGCAAACTAGTCATTCACCCACAGTTACAGAGTTTTATGAATGGGTGCGCATGACGAATGCACAATACGAATATAAGACACCATAGTGTGGTAAACTTTTAATTCACCCACTGTTACAGAGTTTGATGCGTGGGTGTGCACGATGGCTGCACAATACCTATAATAGGCACCATAGAGTGGAGAGCTTACCAAACGGCACGGATGAAAGCACGGTTGTTCGCACCTGGTTGAATCACATCGCTCAGTGTATGAATCTACTACTACTGTTTTCTGTTCTCATCTTTTACAGAATATAGCTTGAGTGTCTTTCAGAGAATGCTGAGAAGGCAAGACCGTAAGTTTGTGGTTTCATTGCGACACAGGGATGGGTGCATATTAGCGTGTGCATACCTCCCGTGTCATTGTTTGTCCTAAAGAAAGCCTTGCAAATAAGCAGGTTGAGGCTGAAACATGTATTATTGCATCTTGTAAAGTGCAACGGCTACCTCCGACTGAGGTGTCCTGGCACTGACAGCGATTGCGGGGTGGTAGTACCTGGTGGTGAAGACTCTAAGGTAGGCTAAAAAGTTAGGTTTTAAGAGTCTTCCTAAATAAAGGTTCTGAGTTGGCCTTTCAGATTTGCTGCGGCATGGAGTTCCACAGAGTTTTAAAAGCAAATGAGCGGCCACCTAGTCTTTGCTTTTTTGAAGCGTGGAATAGCTAGGAGTCTCTGGTGATTCGATCTCAGAGTCCTATTTCGATTATATTTGAGTAGTCTGAGTTTTAGGTATTTGGGGCCAGTGTCTCTGGTAGACCTATAGGCAAGGGTCAGGGCCGTAAACTGGATTCTCTTTTTGAGAGGCATCCAGTGTAGGCTGCGCTGATGGGGGGAGATGTGATGGTGGAGTATTGCGTTCCTGATGAACCTGGTGGACGCATTTTGAATGATCTGCAGCTTTCTGATGAGGTAATCTGAAAGACCCAAGTATAGACTGTTGGTATAATCTAACTGTGAAGTGATCAGTGCGTGAACTACCATTTTCCTACAGTCCATTGGTAGGAGATGTAAAAAATCTCCTTAGGGTTTTCAGCTTCCAGAAGCATGAGGATGAGACTTGGCATATCTGGGCTTTCCCTGAGAGGGCTGAATCAAGTTTAAACCCTAGATTTCTCGCAGACGGGACTGGCAGAGGAGGAGGATTAAGTTCAGTAGGCCACCAGAGTTCGGCTTTTGGTGGTGATGGCTGGTTAAAAAACAGCACTTCACTTTTGTCCGTGTTTAATTTTAAACAGTTGCCTGTCATTCAGCATGAGATGTTAATCAGACACTGTTTGAAGTTGGTGAAAACTGCCTCAGAGTGATCCCTAAAAGAAAACACCAGCTGGGTGTCGTCAGCGTATAAAACCACATTGACACCATGTTGCTCAATGATTGAGGCAAGTGAGGCAAGATAAATATTAAATAGGTTCCGGCTCAGGGCTGAGCCCTGAGTGACTCCACAGACCAGCGGGCGAGCGGAGGAGACATGAGGGCGTAGAAACATTTTCTGGGATCCGTCCTCGAGAAAGGAGCGAAACCAAGTTAGAACAATGTCCCTCACGCCCATCTGCTCACGCCTCTCCAGAAGGATCACGTATGAAACAGTGTCAAATACTGCGGACATGTCCAGCAGCACTAACATTGCGTGATTACCATGATCCAAGTTTCTCGTATTGTTTCTGCTGCTTCCAGTAGAGCTGTCTCTGTGCTGTAGCCTGACCTGAATTCTGATTGGGAGTCATGTAAGAGGTTGTTGGATTCTAGGTATGCTGAAAGTTGTTTCTGCACTTCCTTCTCCAAGATCTTGGCCGGTGTTGGCAAGAGGGAGATCGGCCTGAAATTCTTTAGTTGAGTCGGGTCAGCATCGACTTTTTTTAGAATGGGCTGGACTAGTGCAGTTTTCCAGATAGATGGATAGGTGCCTGTGTTTAAGGAAGCATTCCAGAACTGGTTTAGTGAGGGGTTCAGTAACGGGGCGAGTGAAGCGAAAAACTTAGCCGGACATGGATCAATCGGGGATCCAGATTTGACTTTATTAAGTTGTTTAAGAGAGGCTTCAGGGCTGAACTGGTGAAATTCACACCAGGTGTCTGAGCAGTGGAGTTTAGGCCGGGCGGGGTAGGGGTTTTTGTTGGGATAAAAGCAGAGTATTTTGCCTGGATTTTATCCTGAAAGAAGCCGGAGAGGTCCTCACACAAGGCAGCAGAAGGTGCAATGGTGCATTTCAATTCCTCTTGCTTGATCAATCCTTGGACAATCCTAAATACTTCTTTGGTAGAATTGTCAAAAGCTATAATTTGGTCAGTCTGAAAGCCCCTAAGAGTGAGACATTTGGGTTTTTAAAATTGTTTTAATGCTGCTCTGTAAGCGCTCTTAGTCTCAGTGTCATATGTTTTCAGCCATGTCCGTTCTAACTTTTTACAAAGTCTTTTCTCGTTGTGGAGTTCATCTGTAAACCAGGGGGTGGATGCTTTGGTTCTAGTCATTTTCATATTTTTAATTGGCGCTACTTTATCAAGAGCTGTGGTAACCCAGTCATTGAAAGAGGAAGCATCAGTGATAGGTTCCCCCGTGAGAAGCAGAAGGGTGCTTGAAAGTACTGATCCCATAGATTCCAGTGAGACTTTCCTCCAGTTCCTTTTTAATTCATATTTGGCTTTTGCTGGGTCTCTGTGGCTAGCACCAGCTAAAGTGAATGGTATTAAGCTGTGATCTGACCATGTGAGGGGGATCGGATCTGCCACATTTAAAGTTGGGACATTGGTAAAGATCAGGTCAAGTAAAAGACCGACTTTGTGAGTGGGAAGAGCAACCCTTTGGGTGAGATTATGTCCCTTTAGGGAGTCGGACAGCTGAGAGGCTAGGGGACATTTGTCATAGTCCATGTGGTTATTAAAGTTGCCCAGGACAATAAACTTTGCATGTCTCAGAGAACGATCGGCGATCAAACCGCAAATCTCCAACAGCTCAGATGGCTCCGAGTCCGGGGGCCTGTAGACCAGCAGTCCTGCCACAGCAAAGGTGGCAGAGATTTGCTTCAATTCGTCTGGTTTGATCAATTCCCTTAAATGAGATCTCCCAGAGGTCTGGTAGGATCACGGCAAGCCCACCCCTCATTTGTCTGCCTGTCTAGTTAACTGTGATTATTCTATAGCCTTCTGGAATGGTAAGCAGTATATCAGGGTTGGAGCTTTCCCTCAACCATGTTTCAGTGAGAAACATGAGGTCAAGAGATTTTGATTCAAGTGTTAGCAAAATATCATCTCTGTGTCTGGGGAGAGACCGACAATTAATTAGACACGCATTGATGAAGGGTCCATTGGCTGGTGCGCGCGCTTTGAACAACGTTTCCATACTAATGTCCTTATGTCTGAGTCCTTGGGTCTGTCCATTACTAAGAGAGAAGGAGCATGCCTTACAACACCACTCTTGGCCATCTCCACTTAGTATAAGAGTACTTGGATCACAGCTTGTTGTCAAGGTGCAGCCTGCAGTGGACAGCTGAAGCAGTTGATGCCTGGACCAGACAGTTCTTGTTGTATGGTCTGGATGGGCAGCGTGGCTGGTGCTGGACATGGGCCGGACATGGACGGGCGCAGATGGGCGCAGACGGGCTTGCTTTGGTGCGTCTTCAGCGTGCCAGCGGAGCGTCCGCTGTCCCATCCACTTTAAATGGGCAGCTCCTACTGTGGCGCCAGAATGCAGCTAATGTGACTGTAATTATGTCACAAGAATAATTAAACACTGCACTAGTGTTATTTAAAAAAATAAGTCGATGGCATGCGTGTAAAGAGAAAATGGGTAACACGATATGCATAAGAAACGTGAAGTGGTGAACCGCCAGTAAGCTTAATAAAAAGGGTTGTCTTTCTTTCGTTGGAATGCACTTTCTAAAAAGAGCTTGGGATGAAATGGATACTTGTTTTAGGCTTAAGTAGGACTGTGTTTGTACTGCTCGATCGTTTTTAATGATAGAGAGAGATTTGAGAAAAAATAGGTGAATTGAATATAATTGCAATGCTGAAGTAAAGATATTTAACGTAGTTGGAGGAATACGTATAATTGACATGATTTGTCTTAAAAAATTGACGTGACTAGTAATGCATTATTTACAATTGTTGATTCACAGTTACCCCTGAAGAAGGGCAAAAGAATTGCCCGAAATGCATTGGGTTCTGAATAAAGAAAAAGCTGCTTCGAACTACTTTTTGCGTTTGGTTCAGTATTTACTAAAGAAGCCTGGATGGGCACAAGTTCATACTCTGAGTTACCAAGAAACGCAATATGCGGAATATGTGGATTACAGCTAAATCAAGAAGATAAAAGATGATCAACTTTTGGAGAAAGTATCGAATGGAATTAAGCATGGACTAATGGATGATTAACAGAAGGATCTAGTATCCTGAAATTGCAGTGCATCTGGGTGTGGAGTGTGGGTTCCGCACTCCCCACTTATTCACAACAATAATTTTGCCACATATTACACTTATTGGATGCCACAGGCCAAATTGTACCTGACAGGACATCCCCCCTGGTTTTAATCTTGCCTTATTTCTCCAATATTAAAGTTTATGGAATAATAAAAGCAATGTGTAAAGCCCATATGTATCACGCTGATTTTTAGTCGCAAATGAGGCGAATCGCAAAAAACAGAGTTTGCAAATAAAAATTGGCTATTTCCAATGTATGTAGCTAAATCACATCGCAAAATGAGAAATCACAAAAATTGTGATTCCTTACGTTGCGAGACCCAGAATTCTGCGAATTTCCCAGCGATTCCTTATTTTGCGATTTGTCAGTTATCGAAATTCGCAAACGGGAAATCACAAATTAAGAAATCGCTATGATATGTAATAAAAAATCGCAATTTGCGAATTCACGAAAATCGCAATTTGGAGATTCACAATTACCACCAAGTAGGAGCAGCTGGTAACCAGGTGCAAACTATTTAAGGAGTCCCAGAATGCAACAAATTTTTTCCACAATGGCTGGGCTGTACGTGATAGCCAGGAGGCTGCGACTCAGAGCTGCTGCACAGAGGAGGAGACGCCAGGAGAGGATATTCTGTACGCGCATTACCATGTTTCAGCGCACTGAGGAGGACATCTATACACACTACAGACTGGATGAAGAGAGTATCCTTGATTTAATTGAGGAACTCAAACCCTTCCTTGAACACCCCACACGCAGGACACATTCCATCCCCACCCACATCCGGGTCCTGTGCTCACCTCATCTCTTGGCATAAGGTAGTTTCCAGGGGGTGATAGCCTCAGCAGGAGGGGTGTCACAAAGTACACTTTTGCGCTTTTTCCACGCGTACCTTGATGCCATGGTACAGAGGCTGCATCACCACTTCCACTTCCCAAGCTCCCCACAGACACTAGACCAGACCAAGCAGGACTTCTATCAAATAGCCCAATTTCCCCACGTCATTGGATGCATAGATGGGACACATGTTGCAATATCCCCTCCCTCCCAGAATGAGTACGTGTTCAGGAATCGCAAATGCTACCATTCCCTGAACATGCAGGGTGTGTGTGATGCAAAACACATCATCACAGACGTTGTCCCTAAATACCCAGGCAGCACACACAACGCTTTCATCTTCCGTCACAGTGGGATACACCGTAGACTCACAAGTGGGGAGATTGGTGAGGGATATTTACTAGGTAAATGCATTTGAACAGAGGCCACACTTGTTAAGACTAGTATGTGCAGGAGAGTGTTTAGCCATATCCATCCCACCCCAGAGGCGACAGTGCTTATGCGGTCTGGGACTTCATACTGATGCCCTACCTGAATCCAGCCAACGCTGGGGAGCGGCGGTACAACAGCGCCCACATAGCAACCAGAGGCACCATTGAGCGTACATTCTGGATACTCAAGAACAGATTCAGATGCCTACACAAGAGTAGAGGGGCACTACAATGCAGCCCCTAGACCTGTTGCAAGATAGTGGTAGCATGTGCCATGCTGCACAACATCACCACCAGGAAAGGCACACCGGTGGAGCTCAGTGAATCGGATTCATCAGATGTGGAGGGGCCTGTCCCAGGACGTATGCCAGCCTGTGTAGCTGGTGCAGCTGCTGGGCGCCAGAGGCGAGATGAGATTACATGCAACTATTTCTAGGTAAGAAAATATGACACAATGCTAGATATCATTTGTGAGACTGTGTTTTATTCCTTAACTGCAGGAAAAATTATGTAACACAGCCTGAATGACACCCAATGTCTATCCCAATGTCCAGCACATGTTATTGTCATAGTGCAAGTCTCTAAACAGGAGCAAGTGTACAAGTAAAGTGGGTAGCTGCACCCATCTAGTGGTCACATTCACTGCACCTCAAATGCGGCGCTGTCGTGAGGAAGCCCCAGTTCGGGGTTGCACAGTGCCCTCCTCACTTGGGCCACAAGGCCTACTGGTACGGCCACTACGGCGCCTACCCATGGTGGGCGGGGGGGTGATGCTGCTGCTTCCTGACTGTGCATCTTCTTCTGTGGGAGTCAGGACTCCAGGCCCAGTAGTGCGAACTGACTGCAGCTTGTCTACTGCTGATGTAATTTGAACAAGTGTCCTTGCAACGTCCTGGCTGTTGTGGGCCACCTCGCGCCTCATGCAGATGCTGTGACTTGAGAAAACATTGGTGGCAGAGGACAGGCGGTTCACTGCCCGTGTGTACAGGTCCAGGCACTGCATCTCTCTGCGCCTAGCAGCACGGTCAACCTTGAGTTCTGCACAGAGTGCCTCCAGGGCACCCGTCATGCCCCTGAAGCCTGCCCTCACTTCCCTCTGTCACACTTTAATATTTCTTCTCCTCTGGGTCCTCCTCTTGCCCTGCTGCTTCTATGCTTGGGGAATCGCCCTGTCTTCCACTGCCTGTAGGCTGTGTTCCAGATGGTGCTGTGGACGTAAATGCACACATTTATTAACTGTTCTGACTTGCACTTGACAATTATTAAATATCCCTGTTTGGGATTACATGTGTCCTGTATTTGCCTTTCCTGAACTGCACATGCTATTGGGGACTGGCTGGGTGTAAATGCACCACTGTAATGTGCATGTGACTACATCTCCTATTATGCATTGCAGTGTGTGCATGTGTACCTGCACTGGACTACTAATTTTGTCCTGCCCCTGGGGCACTGCTGGGGGGAGGTTGGGGGCTGTCAGGGGTGTGATGGCATGCTTCTTACCTGGTCCTGGTGCTCGGAGCTGTCTAGGTCAGCCACGCCCATGGCACTTTCAGATAGCAGGCTCCCCTCCACCAGTTCCTCAAGAGGTGTAGAGTCAGTGGCTGTGGAGGTCCCTCCACCGGTCTTCCTGGACTGCTCCAGCCTGGCAGCCACATTCTCCTTAGAGCGCTGGTGCATGTCATACCAGCGCTTTCTTAAGTCTTCCACACTCCTGTGTGTCACACCAACAGCATTTACTTTCTGCTGGATTTCTGACCATATGCGCCGCTTGCGTGTCTCAGGCACCCTGAGTGATTTTTTTCCAAATAGGTGCTTATGGCTGACCACCATTTCTTGGATTAGCACCTCCAACTCTGCCTCAGACATTTTTTGCTTTCTCTTCCTCTGGCCTTCCCCCTGCTGCTGCTGCTGCTGTGTTTCCTGGCTGGCCATGTCTTCAGTGTCTGCCATCCTGTTCACCACTGCAGAGTTCCCTCTCCACCACTCCTTCTCTCTGACTGTGATTCAGCAACTCAGGTGCAGCATGGGTAGTCACACTTCCTGGTTGTCATTTCATCAAGCTGCACCTGAGTTTCTGATTAGCAGATTTGCGAAATTCGCAAAATTGCGATTTTTTACGTTAAGGAATCGCAAAATTGTGATTTTTTACATTAAGGAATCGCTATTGGGGGTATCGCAATGAAAATAGCGTTTTTTACAGAATCGCTATTTTATTGCGATTTCATACATACATACCATTTTGCGATTCTGATCTTGCGATTCGTGAAAAATTGCAAAAATCAGAATCGCAAAAGGGTAGCTTGATACATATGGCCCTTAGTCTTTTTTCACCTTTTCTCACTGCACTACCAAAAAACCAGCACGCATTGTAGCCCACCCGAGAGGCATTCGACCACTCGGTGGGGACCCTATGATGAAGCATGTCACCAACTAGGTTGGTGAGTGAGGAATATTCTTAAAAAGATATTTTCATTACTTTTTCTCCTTTCATCCTATGCACTAGTTGCAACAGGTGGAATAACTCCCTATTTTTATTTATTTCATTTCCAGGAGTGGCTTTTGCTAGTAAGAGCAGTGGGGAGGGTGGGGGGACTCAACAGATGACGACGAGGGAAAATTGAATATTTATTTAATTTTCTCTCATCATCTGTCAAGTCTCCTCACCCTGACCCACCGCTCTTTCTTGCACGGGCCACCCCTGACCATTTCAGCATCCTACTTGGAAGAGTGAACCTGGATTTTTTCACTAAAGAAAAGTTAGATGGCATTCCATTTGTATTTGGAATGTGGCAAAGGAGGGTCAGGTTGATGCATTGTTTGATTGCCTTGAAAAGCTTTCTGCTTCAGCGGGTGTATAATTATTGAAGTTGTGTTTCCCCGGGTATATAATACTATGCCTAACCAGAAGAAATGCATTACACATGGATATTACTGCTAAATACTTTTAATGTTAATTTTGTTCCTGGCAAGCTTACTAATATGTATTTTTCTGCTATAAACAGGGGTGTCACTTTGACAGTGCAAACATTTACAAAGATCCCCAGAACAGTAATATAAAACAAAAGTCATAACAAAAGTAATTTCTTTTCATTGTTTTCTGTGAGCAGAAAGCATCTGAAAGATGTTTGAAAGCAGCTCTCAAAATCCTAAGTTTCATTTCAGATTCTACTTTCCAGTTCTCTTCAACTTGTGGTGGTTTTTAACTGACATTATGGTCCACAGTTTTGAAATGAATGTTAGTTAGAATGATGTCATAAGTGGAAATCTGAGAGATGAGTCAAAGTATGAACCTGTTCAGGCATATGTTTTGATACAATCAAATGGAAAATTCAAGGGAAATAACACCACAATATTTATGTCAGTTTGACAACATTTATAAAGTAAAGTGTTTCTCACTTCAAATATTTCCTAAAAGGACCAACGTTACAAGCATGGGGTCTAAAGTACACACTCAGCAATCCGTTGCTAGATGTGCTTAGAGTCCTGTAGGATAGCCAAAGTGCATGACATCTACAGCTCTTGGGATGCAGGAGGCACTACTCACTCATGAGGTTTTGATGTAGAGCAGAATAGTGCGTTAAAGGGAGTTATATTTATGAGGCAGCATTAAGCCAGAAAAAGTGGCTTAGTGCTGCCTTGTAAATATGGAGCAGGCTCCTGGGCCACGGAGCTTCACAAAAAGTGATGTTCCGGTGGCCCTCAGTTGCCACACTTGACAGACCCATCTGGCCCCCATATCATCACACTGGCAACATGTTTCTGATATGATTGAGCATCAATGGCATGGAATGCTGGAATTAAAGAGGTGATAGAATTCATAAATATTTGCTATTGTTAACAGGACTCCCTGGGAGCAAACACATTCCTTAAATTCATTTCCTTTTTGAAACATTTCTCACATAAGGAGAGGCAGTGGGATAGTGAGTAATTCATGGTTGATGCATCACTCACATCAAGCCTGTGACCTTCCTTGCTCTCCTCATGGTCGTATGTTCTATATCCTTCATGTGCTCTTGCACATTACTGATTTGTAGCATATAAACCACTATGTTTGTCGCTGGGTATTGCTGGGGCATTATCAATATTAATAACATGTTCCTGTGTTTCTTTTTTTCTGGACCTGGGCGGTATCTAGGCACTACGCGCCCCGCATCGAGACGCTGCTTGACCCTTACCGGGGACCGGGACCGGTGCTCCACTTACAGCCGGACCACCACCCCCAGCATCCTGCTCGCGGTAAGCACACCGCTGACGCGGCAATGACGCTCCAGGAGGCGCTTAAAGGGGTCCTTGGATCCTCGTCCCACAGGACGCGAGCGCGGGGGTGCGCGCCTGTCGAAGCCCGGGCAAAGGGCGGGCCGTCTGTGGCCGGAGGAGGCTGGAGGAGGTCGACCCGGGCCCTCCCCTTGGTTCCTGTTTTAATAAAGGTACTGTTTTTGACAAAGTATACCCTGATATACCCTGAAGTAATCCTCGCCTACTTTGTTCTTGCTTGACTAACTAACTTGGCTGCTCAGTACTATTGACTGCTCTTGAGCCCTCCCATTCATTGACTCCTGTCGTAGATACTCATTGGACATTTTGTGGCAAATAAAAGGCATTTCGCGTCACTTAAGACTCACTTTAAAGTGCAACTGCAAATGGTCCTTCTTGTGTTTTCTTTCTCTCCTCACTTTACGCCACACTTTAGTTTGGCCGGTTTACCTTTCAGTGTGTTAGAGTATACATGTCCCTAACTGAATTATATTTAATCATTGATTTCAACTTTGGTGGCCACTCGTATTGGTTAGCGTTTTGCTCCTTGATAATGTCTAATCCAACAATGAGCAAAAGGAAGGGAAGGGAACGGCAGTGACATTGGATGATTTTATAACAAGTGCTGAATCTGTATTATGCCACGAAATCGAACTGGCACAAAGAAGACTTTCGCTAGACCCTTCCAAACTTCCTACATATACAGTGACTACAGCACAGTCTCTAATAAATACCTTGCTTTCAAATTCAGGCATAGACAACCAACATGATAGTGTTAACATCCAACCGGTCTTGAATAATCCGATAATAGACTCAATGGAATTGCTTGATATGAATGCGCAGGCAAGCCCGGGGATTTCAAGCAAACTACGGGCACAAAAATAGTGGGGACATTAGTAATATCCAATGAGGAGAAAAGTGAAAAATTCCATAAGGGGAAAAAATCTGGCCAAAAAAAGGCAAAGTAGGAGGGAGCGGGAATCTGGGTAATGGGGATCTAACTGCAATCGAAAGTAAAGGCAATAGGTTTAGAACGGTTGGGATACAAACTGATGCCAACGATCACCCTGGATTAGCCACGGAAAATGAGATAATAGGAGCTCTAGAACAAACTGCGGCGGATATTTTTTAATCTACCCTAGACTCCATCCAGGTAAAAATAAATGAATGTATGGATGGTAAGTTAAGGGCCATAGACGATAAAATTGCCCAGTTAAATGATGGAGCTCACCTTCTAAGCAAGAGCATTGGAGAAGGAAAGGGTATATTCACTGAAGGGGCAACCCTAATAGCCGATTTAAAACTGCCCACAGGGGATAAGAGAGTCTGTGATGATGTGGATAGAACATCGAAAATCTTAAATCAATCAGGCAAAGGATCCTCAAGTAGAGCCCAGTTAAGAAATGGTGCAGAGGTTATAGGGGCACATGAGCAAAGGAGGAAGGCCACTGGCAGTCCACATAACATCCTATCTGGCTCAGAGCATGCTAGTTGTAGGGCAACAATATATAGCCCCAAGGGGACAGACTTGATTCCTAATCTAGATAATTTGAATTTACCACCTGCCACGTGTCCCTATGTTTTAGTTCTAGCAGGCGTCCCTGCACTGAAAAGGGATCAGAATGAATCCTGGCATAACTTGAGTAACGAAGCTGTAGATTGGTTATCTAAATATAAAAGGTTTAATAGAAACAAAACAAGTGAAATTCTGATGGTGCATAGGGTAGTATGGGTGGGAGGTTCTCCTAAAGATATACAGAGAGACTGCATTGTTGTACATTTTAGACACCCCCATCCAGTCCACACCCTACTGAAAGCACATGAGGAAACTCTAACTTGGAAAACTAATATCCACGCATTACCACTAGGATATTTTTATAAACCCTCGGAAACTGGAGCAAATAAAAAACAAGTTAATTTACTGTTCCTAGACACCCCTAATAGATTTCAGGAGTTATCTCTGTTGGAATCAGTAGACTGACTGCATCAGCCAAAATCTATTGCAAATGTATTTAATGCATTAGGGGCCATATGTAGGTAAATTGAGAATACCGAATCCTTAATACCGATTTTTACCGAATCGGTATTAAGGATTCGGTATACGCGATGTAGAAAAAAATTACGTTAAAGTTTACCGATTCGTTATGAATCGGTATTAACTACCGAATTCGGACAAATCGGTAAAAAATTTGAATGAAATACCGAATCGGTTTTACAGAATCCATTACCGAATCGGAAATACCGATTCGGTAATTCAAAAATTCGTAATTAGGTGAATCAGCCAATCCTGATCCACCCAATTACCTCCCAAACAGGAAGTGGCCACACCCAGCCAGGTGCACAGGACCTGGAGCTCACAGTGAGGCAGGCAGGCAGGCAGACAGGCAGGAGCTGAGGAGCCAGCAGCAAAACTGCCACACAGCCACAAGCAGGACAGAAAAGCTACAACAAGCATTGAAATGGCAAGCCAGGACAGGGAGAAGGAGGGAGGCGACAGAAAGAGAAAACTCAAGTTCAGTGACAAGGAGCTGGAGGTCCTGATCCAGGATGTCAGTCAAGATCACCACAAGCTCTTTGGAGCCCAGTCCCACCAAGTGCCAGAGTCACAGAAGAGGCAAATCTGGAGTGGCATCAGGGACAAAATCAATGCCATAGGTGTGACCCTGCGCACCATAGAGGACATCAGGAAGAGGTGGTACGACCTCAGGAAGACAGCTAAACTGAGGATGGCAGAGAGACAGAGGCAGGCTGGAAAAACTGGAGGAGGGAAAAACAGAGCCCCAGTACCAACACCACTTGAACAGATGGTTGAATCCACCATCCAGCAGGAGAGTGTTATTGGCGTGGGAGACGCCGACAGCTCCGCCAGAGCAGCTAGAAAACAAGGTAAGAAGCATGCCCAGCATGCTGTGCTACCCCCTCCCCAACCACAAACCCCATAGTGGCAAAGGGGCTCCCACTCCACCCCATGTCTTAATGGATACCTGCAATGCATTATGGGTGATGTAGTCAGAGGGAACACATGAATAGGACAGTCAGGCTAGCAAACACAATAGCATGGTAAAGTAATTGGGAAGCGCCAGGACAACCACTGTGCTCTGTAGGCATGTTGTTTAATGTAATTACATGGCAGACAGAGCAGTGAGTATATCTACATTTGTGTCATTACAGGCGAGTCATCTCGCAGTGCAGCAGAGAGCAGCCGAGCCAAGTCAGCCAGGCCGGAGGGGAGGCAAAATGAAGACGCCAGCAGGCCTGCAGGAACCACAAGCTCTGCATCATCACAGCCATCTATTCCACCACCACAGCCATCACCACAGCGCCAGGGAAGTCCACAATCCCCTCTCACACAGTCCCCACTGCAAAGATCACCAACACCCCCACCCCCACAGTCAGGCAGGAGGCATGCCGTGGCCACCCTCCAGCAGATGGAGGAGTCAGATGAGGAGCGCAGAGGGGGCGAACAAAGTCCCATAGGGGAAAGATCCAACAGGGAGAGGTGTGGTTCTGCATCCGAGGGTGCCCATATCTCATCCAGACGCTGCAGGGCAAGGCCGGACAGTCCAGAGGCAGCCGAGCAGGGTGACAGTGTGTTTGCAGGACTGGAAGGCAACATGCTGAAGGTCCAGCGCCTGCAATGGAAAGAACTCAAGTCAATGCACAGGGAGGTGGCACACATAAACAAGCATATGCACAGGATGGAGAAGGGCATCATTGCTATGGGGGAGAACATGAGTGCAGGACTGGAAAGAGTGGCTACTTCGGTGGACAACCTCTGCAGCCAGCTTGAGCAGGACCGTCTAGCCAGGCGCAGGGAGAGACAGAGGCTCCAGGCCTATACCAAGTTGGTGAACCGGCTGGCCACTTCAACATCACTGATGTGTCGCAGGTCCATCGCCATGCAGGAGGAGATGGCGCATTGCAGTAGGGATGTTGCCAGGGGGATGGTGTCCTTGACCTCAGTGCTAGAGCAAATGCAGAATGCTAAGGCTGCCACAATGGAAGGGGGGGGGGGGCAGTGAGGAGGCCACCAGCCGTGGTAGCATCACGCCCTCACCCACCGAGTTCAGAAGGCGTAGTGAACGTAACGTGCCTACACATGAACAGTCCGACACACCGGACAGTGTTGATAGGGAACGGTCACGGGCAGCACGTGGCCGCAAGAAGTAAGGACCTATGGCTGTTGCCAAGCATGAGATTGATGAAGTAACCCATGTCCAATTGGATATTGCTCACATTACTGGGGGTGTGCCTAATAAACACCTTGAAATGTTACTGAACCTGGCTCTGTGTCGTTACTCACTCAGAAGTAGTTTGCCGTTATCTCTGCCCGTCTCTGTCTCCCATCATGTTCAATAGCAACGTCTGCTGCGCTGGGCTCTGGCTGAGGGTTGTCCTTGTCCTCGTCATCTGAGTCAGTCAGTTCCACTGCTGTTCCTTTTTTGATGGCCAGATTGTGTAGCATTGCACATGTAGCAATAATCTTGCAACATTTGATGGGGCTGTACAGACGTGCACCTCCAGTTTTGTGGAGGCAACGGAATCTGCTTTTGAGCAATCCAAACGTGCGCTCCACCACGTTGCATGTGCTCCTATGTGCCACATTGTATCTCCTCTCCCTTGGGGTGGTTGGGTTGAGATATGGTGTGAGTAGATACGGCCGAAGGGCATATGCGCTGTCACCTATGTACAGATGTAAGTGGCATTATGTTGTGTGATCAATTGCTTTAGCCAGGGTGTACATCAGAGTGTGTCACATTTACTTACCTAGTATGTATCCGTCTCCAAATTCACCTGCAAGCAGACGGGTATGGATGCCACTGTTTCGGAAGATGTACGCGTCGTGGCTACTCCCGGGGAATTTGGCCACGATGTCAGTAATTATGAACTTGGCATTACATATCACCTGTACATTGATGGAGTGGGTGGATTTGCGGTTCCTGTAAATGTATTCACTAGCTGCAGGTGGGCAGATGGGTATATGGGTCCCATCTATGCAGCCGATGACGTGTGGAAAGTGTGCCATTTGGTAGAACTCCACCTTGGTCCTCTGCAGCTCCGCCTGTGTCCAGGGGAAGGAAATGTAGTGTTCCATTCTGTCCATCATGGCATCTAGGAAGGTGTTGAAAAAACGGGATAAACAGCTCTGTGACACTCCACCCACTGCAGCTATCACACCCTGGAAACTTCCTGATGCAAGGAGGTGCAGGCAGCAGAGTACCTGGACATGGGTGGGGACAGCGTGGGCCCTTGGTGTCTGATGCTCCAGATAGGGTTTTAGCTCCCGTATTAGGTCCAGGATGGTCTCAGGGTGCAGTCTGTATGTTTCATGAATTTCTGCTTCTGTCAATTGGAACAATGTGATGCGCAATCTGTACACCTGCTCCTCCCGTCTCCAGATCCTTACTCCTGCTGCTCTCAAGCGTAGCCGCCTTGCAATGAGGTAGAGTCCCGCCATTGTGGTCCCACTGATGCATTTTGGGCCTGTTTTTATGCACTCCACCTGATTACCACATGCTCCTGAAAAGTGGTAAATACCGAATCGTTATTACCGAATCCGGTCATTTTCGGTAATAACGAGGTTTGCCACATAGCATTGTTGGGGATTGTTCCGATTCGTTTTTTCCGATTCGGTATTATTTGTTTCGGTAATTTTGATTCGGAAAATAAGTAATCGGTAATTTATTACCGATTCGTTATTAACGAATCAATTCGGTATTACGTACATCTCACATGGCTAATTACCGGTCGGTAACAACGAAAACTGGCCTTTTTCGGTGTTACCGACCGGTATTCGGCCACCTACATATGGCCCTAGATAAGGAAATAGAAGGGACAAGTATAGTACCCATTGGGAACCTGTATGAGAAGAGTAGGGAGGAAGAAAAATGCTGTGTGAGTAAGGATGAGTTATTCCTCTTAAACGACATTGATATAATCACTAGTGAAGAACCTATACGTGATGCAAACTATATAGCTTGTCCCGACGTAAAAATTATTTCATGGAAGATCGCGGGTCTTAAAAAGAACATCAGCCATTCTGAGTGGAACGAGTTTATTGAAACAAGCAATATTTGTTTGCTACAGGAGACACGGTCAACTAAGAACATATACAGGGTGGGATACAAATGTTTCTATATAGCAGCTGTTCCGTCCATAAGAGGAAGAGCCTTTGGTGGTCTAGTTATCTGGGTCAAGGTGACCCTCGATATTAGTGTAACACAATTAGTGACGGATTCCTTAGAATATTAGGGATCAAAATAGTGACCAAGGTTAAAAGGGTGCTACATATATATAATATTTATAACAGACCAGGTTTGGCATCAAAGGAGTCAACAATAATTGACCGAATGGACTCCATTTTAACTTTAGTGGACACTAGTGCAAGTATAGCAATTGGCGGAGACCTTAATTGCAACTATGAACCTATTACGGGGCTCGGAATGATTTTAGAAGATGAAGATCTGGCAAACAAGATCCTTGTTTTATCTAACTGTAAACCGGTCTCGTGTACTACCCTAACACTCCAAATAATGAGACTGACAGTGAGACATGGCTTGAGGGCATGTAATGGTCGCCTTCCATCAGATTTACTAAAGGCACCAAACTTTTGGAGAAGTACTACTCAAAGTAAAATAGATTACATTATTTTATCATTTGATATTTGGCACTATGCTGTAGATCTAATAATTATACCAAGAGTAGAGAGTGATCATCGTCCGCTCGAACTAGTCCTAAAAAGTAGTATATTGACTAGCTTAGCAGAGAGTAGAAGTAACCCATGTAATTTTATCGATAATATCATAGTTAGTAATAACCAGCGCTCTGTCAAATGGGCACACATGCTGGAGCACGGCGAGAAGTTAGCAAGTATCTAGAGCATTTTTGCAAATACTTTTTTTAATTATACTACTATGAAAACGGATAAGAACACATTTTTAGATTTACATGAGGGACTCTTTAAGGCATTAGTCCCATTGGTAACAAAAAAAGTTAAACCAAATGCGAAAAATGGAAAACAAAAGCCGATGGGGAAACCTTGGTATAATAAAGATTGCCGCGGTGCCAAAACTGAGTTAGTACTAGCCATTAAAAGCAATAATAGCTTGATATTTAAGGGAGCCAGATCAAAATATAAGAGAGTCTTAGAGAATGCTAAAACACTTTGGGACGACAAAATGTGGCTTGATTTGCTGTTAGCAGCAAAAAGCAGGGACCAAATGGCATTTTGGAAAATCATTACAAATGGGAACAGAAGTGAAAAGGGCTCTAGAGATGTCTATCTCGATGAAACTACTTGGTTAGACCACTTTGCAAAATTGTATGCTACCCCTAAGATTGGAAGTTCCACAAATGACGGGCTTTCATTAAGCTCGAGCGATGGAACTCTAGAATTTAACCTACAAGAAATTAATTTGGCCATTAACGCAGTTAAAACTAGCAAAGCCCCAGGACTAGACAAGATCCCTGGAGATCTATATAAACATGATATTGTTGTCTGGGGTCCTTACATTAATTATCTGTGTAATTTTATAGCCGCAAGAGCTGACATACCAGAGACATGGAGGGGGCGGAAATTATTTGCATTTTTAAAAAGGGCGATAGGAGTGATCCCTCAAACTATCGCCCGATTAGTTTAATTGATGTTTTACAAAAAATCTATGCAAGGCATATTTTAAATCTCATAAATTTTTGGATTGATGGAAGGGCAATTCTCTCAAAATTCCAGGCGGGATTTAGAACAAAAATAAGTACCGCAGATCAGGTTTTTAGGTTCTGCTGTATGTGTTGGAAGTAGGTAAATCTGAGGAAAGGCCATTTATATGTGGCGTTGGTTGATTTAAGGGACGCGTTTGACCTCATCCCTAGGCACTTGTTATGGAAAACACTAAGGGGTCGATTCCGATCCTGGAAAAAGCTCTTCGAATCGTCGTACGGAGCATTTTTTTCCTTACGAATCGTACCCGTAACCGTCTCCGTACGAACGACGTAGTACGATCCACACCCGATGCAGCTATCCGTCCGAATGGTACCAGGGACCGTACGAATGAAATCCCCGTACGAATTGCCCTCGGAAGCCGCTGTACACGACGTCCATACGTTTCGCGGCTGCTTTTTACGACCCGGCAAGTACGATCCGTGTTGTGTACGCTCCGTACGACCCTTTTTTTACGGGAGCTGGAAACTGTCATTCAGGCAGAGTTCGCCCTGAAACAGGTACGGAACGTCCCCCCCGGGTACGCCGTGTACACCCCATGATCGCAGGGGTACGCACCGTACCCCTGCGATCATGGGGGTACGTGCGTACACCCAGCGTACATGGGGTACGTGCCATACGCCATGTACGCTGGGTGTTCGGCACGTACCCCCCATGTACGCTGGGTGTACAACACGTACCCCCATGATCGCAGGGGTACGGCATGCACCCCTGCGATCATGGGGGGTACGCGCCGTACGGTGTGTAGGTGATCGTGCGCTTTTCCGTACGAATCGACGTGGACCGTACGAATCGCGTCCGGGTCGCCCGATCGGGATCGGAATCGTCCGGTCGTACGGCATCCGTACTAGTCGTACGGAAACGGCTCCGGATGCGAGTCGTACGGAGGGAGATTTTTAACGGATCGGAATCGACCCCATTATAGGCAAGGACTCCCGGCCAACCTCTTGGAACAAATTATTAGATTGCATCAAAATAACTATGCAAAGATGAGGTGGGGTTCGGGTGGCGAACTTACTAGCTCAATCCCCATAGAAAGGGGGGTTCGTCAAGGATGCGTCCTGGCACCAACCTTGTTTTCTTTATTTGTTAACAACATTCCTTGCTTTTTACAAGGTTGCAATAATGACGCACCGAAGCTGGGAGGTGAGCCAATACCGGCCCTACTATTTGCGGATGATACCATTATTATATCGCAAACAACTAAGGGCCTACAATCTCTACCTAGTTCTTTCCAAACCTACTGCAGCAAAAAAGGCTTAGAAATAAATGCTAATAAGACAAAGTATATGGCAATGAATCCTCATAAGTCTTATAGAGAAAATTTGGTTTTAAACGGACAAAAACTGGAATATGTTCAAAACTTCAGTTACTTGGGAGTTTCACTGGATTCTAAAGCAACATGGAAAACCCAAATTGAAAAGAGCAAGCTATTATTAACCCAAAACACAATACCGATTTTGAAAAGACACGGAAATAGCCTCAATAAAGCGGTATTTTCAGCACTTGAGGTATTCCGGTCTAAAGCTCAATCGGCAGCACTATACGGAGCTGAACTGTGGGGCCCTTCATGTAAAAAGGTGTTTGAGGTTAATGAGAATACATTTTTAAGAGCCTTGCTAAAAATACCAGTACGAATGCCGTTAACACCATTAATGCTTGATCTTAACATAAAGCGTACGGATCACCATGTAATCATTAGACCCCTGATGTTTTGGGTCAGGCTTTGGACAACACCTGAGCTGCTGGATTATAGGGCGGCTCTAACAGAGATTAAGGATCTGGATGAAAATAATTGTATTACATGGTTCAAACACGTTAGCACTTGGTTTAAGAAGGTTGGCTTGGCACACTTTTGGAGTAGTCCATTAACATTGACCTCAAACTCAAGAAAGATACCAAAAGCATCCTTCTGGGCCTTCATGGACCATGTTAGATTAAATGATAGAGCAAATGGATCCTTGACTAGTGAGTTTCTTATGCTTAAAGATAGTGCTTGCTTTGAATCCTTTTTGGATGAAGTTAATCCACCGCTGGCTAAAACGCTATACTTGAAGTATAGATATGGAGTACTTATGATAAAATCAAGCACAGCAAGGTGGACAATTCACAGTAATGAAACATGTATCCAGTGCTCAGGAAATGTTAAGGAAGATATCACACATGTTCTATCTTTTTGTCCGGCCTATTCGATCCAAAGGAAAAGATGGATTAAACCTCTTTGCACAAATATGGGTGTGAGATTGTATAGAGTAGCAGAAAGGATTCTAAAAACTGACACTAGCCAGGTCATCATCTTTGGTATTAGTAGGTTTTTGCTGGCTGTAAATTTCGTCAGAATAAAGGCTGGTGAGAAGCTTTAGGAATGTTTATTGAACTGTTACCGAAATGCATGAATTATCGGGAGCTAATGCAACAAATTAAAATACAAAGGATAAATGTTTGTATAACAATATGACACGTGTTGTGGCATTAACTATACATTAGCTCACCAGAAATCATGCTTGTAAATTAGAATGATCTTATTTTTTTATATGCCTTTTTAAACTATTTATATGGTTTTTAGCATAATGATTGATGCTCCAATCCATTTCTTATTAATTATTGAATTATATCTACGTATGGAAGTTCTTATCTTAGCTTATCTTATGGGAGACTTATATAGCGCTCTGTCACCATAGGTTTTCTGGCGCTGGGTGGAGCTGAGAGATGTTAGAGAAGGGGGGCTAGCCAGACTATGTAAAGAGATTGGTTTTAAGAAGTTTACGGAATTCCAGCAGAGACGTGGAAGATTTGAGCGATAACGGCAACTGGTTTCAGAGTTTGGGGGCCAGATGGGCAATTCTGCAGCCACCGTATTTTTTGAGTTTAATTGGAACCACAGTCAGAAGTTGACGATGAGAGGACCGTAGGTTACGTGCCGGACGGTAAGGAGTCACTAGGGATCTTAAAAAGGCGGGAGACGTACCAGTCACAGCTTTGTAAGTCAGGCAGCCGCTCTTGAATGCGGCTCTCTGTTCGACCGGCAGCCAGTGGAGTTTGCGGAGCAGTGGTATTGCAGACTGCCACTTTGGGATCTTATAGGCTAGTCGGGCCGCCTGGTTCTGCACAACTTGCAGCCTACGAAGCAGGTATTTCGGTAGGCCATGATACAGGGAGTTGGAAAAATCCAGGCGGGATAGCACAAGGGCGATCAGGACTTGTATCAGGGCTGTAGGCGAGAGGAGGTGGGAAACTTTCCTGATTCTCCGGAGCTGAAACATACAAGAAGATACGACTGCACCAACCTGAGGTTTGAGGGAGAGCTCCGAGTCTATGATCACCCCCAGACTCTTTGCCGACTTAGCCGGGACAGGTGGAGGGCCCAACTTTGTAGGCCAAAACTGGGGGCCCCAGTGGATGGAACTACTGCCCGGGAGAATTAGTTCTGTCTTCCCTGGGTTCAGCTTAAGCTGATTGAGGTTCATCCATTGCTGGATATGTAACATGACCGCCTGACAGTCGAGAGCTGCGTTAGGGGTGTTAAGAGGAAAGATAATTTGCAGGTCGTCTGCGTAATTGAAGACGGTAATGTCCCAGCTATTCAAGGAAAGGATGAGCGGGCGAAGATAAAGATTAAAGAGCAGGAGAGACAGAGAAGAACCCTGAGGCATGCCACAGATGGAAGGTTCCCTAGTAGCTGTGAAAGGACCCAGGTGGACAGCCTGGGTTCTACCTGTCAAGAAGGATTTAATCCAAGCCAGGGCTGACCCCCGGATGCCGGCTTGTTCGACACGGTGGAGCAGGATGTCATGGTCCACCGTGTCGAACGCTGCCGACAGGTCCAGTAGGATCAGAGCCTGAGAAGACCCTTTGTCGGCATTGCTCCTGAGGGGGTCCATAACCGCCAAGATCACAGCCTCAGTAGAATGGGCAGGTCTGAAGCCGGCTTGGTTAGGCTCAAGGTAGCCGGTGGACTCGATGAACTGGGAGAGGCAACAGGTGACATGTGCCTCCAAGATCTTAGAGAAATAAGGCAGGAGGGAGATAGGCCGATAGTTGGCAAGGTCCTCTGGATCGGCTCCGGGTTTTTTCAGCAATGGTACCAAGGCGGCCTCCTTAAAGGAGTTGGGTACAATGCCGGCCTCAAGAGAGGTGTTGAGTAGAGGCAAAATACAGTTCGGCAGAGCGAAGCAGATGTCCCTGAAGACAGAGGGAGGGCAACAATCATTAGGGGAGCCAGATTTGACTCGAGAGGCAAGTTTGGCGAGGGAGGGAGAGTCAAGGGGGGGAAGTGTGATAGTGAGCATGGGTTACCAAGGGAGGGGGCAAGAGGAGCGGCAGGAAGGGCAAGGGGAATAGTGTTCTTGATCTTAATGATCTTTTCAGTGAAAAAGCTATTTAAAGCATCACAAGAGTGTTGGGTGGGGACCTGGGAAGGGAGGGTTCTGGCATCAGACGTCAGCTCGCCCATAATTCTGAATATTTCCTTGGACTTGTTGGGGGCAACAGAGATTCTTTCGGAGAAGTATGAAGATTTCGCAGCTATAATTGCGCTTTTGTATATTTTTCGTGCCTCAACGTAAGCCTCTCTGTCAGATGGTAAGTAGAAGCGCCTCCACCTGTTGTAATACTGTGTAATATTGTGATACATTTTTGTGTGTGTATTTTAATGTATCTTTTATGATACTGTTGTATCGAAATAAAGATTATGATGATGATATTAATAACAATGGTGTGACTGAGCCCTTTGTCTGATTCCGAAAAGGTTTTCTGAATTGCATAATGAGGTTCATACACCAGAAATATTTTTAGCAGTTACAAATCCTTTTCTTCTTGGTTTGTGACTGCTAAGTGACTTTATACAGCATGCCCCCAATGAACAAAAGTACATAAACGTGATTACAATTGGATGAGTAGAACTGGAGTTATACATGTTTTTAAAGTTTAATGAAAAATTATCTAGAAAAAGTAAAGCATCCTTGGAGAAAATCTCTTTAGAGGTTAACCAAACATAGCCACAATTTCATGCTAATCATGATAGACCGGAAGTTTACTATATCAAGCAAGAAGTCCCTTTCAAAATCCTCACCTTCTGACTTACTGTACATTTAGGAAGTCAAAATATTTTGGAGGGCAAGGTCCAAGGCTGAAGCTCGTTGAAGTTGTGGTTGAGCTCTGCATAAGTTGCTTGTTTTGGCACCAAATCCCGTGGGACACAGCTGGATTTTGTAGCCATCTAAATCGTTTTTTAACTGGCTTAGATGTTCTCTCTCACACTGGGCCAAGATTTTACCTTCATATTTTAGTCACTTTTTTATTTCTGAATATCCTCCAAATATTTAAAGCAGTAGTCAGACAGGGTTCCATAAGGCCAGACACCTTTACTATGAGGGCCTGCTGAACCCATTTTCAATGTGCCAAAATCTCCAGGCAGAGAGGACCTGGCTGTTATGCCCACTTAGTCATTGTCCTAATGGGGCAAGCCTCTGTATCTTGTTCTAGTCCTCTGGAGTTTGGAAAAAATACTTTACCCCACTTTTCCTTAGCTACATGGATAATTCCTCCTGAGCAACCCAACAGCCCTCCAATCCAAAGGGCAGGCTTCTAGGCAAACCTTCTCTTTCCTCTCAGAGATTTACTGTAGGGTCCTCAATGGTCAGTTCGGTCTTTGTAGAATCAGGAGTCCATCTAATTGTATGTCCTGAACCAGGCAAACAGAAGGCCAATCATTTGACTCTTAAGGAACAACTCTTGTTTCTGGGTACCAGCAGAAGTCATGAGTAATTGAGTCTTTTTTATTCCAGTGGGGCCTTTGTCTTCAGATGTACTCTTCCCATGTCAAAGAATGTTCTGAGGAGGTGGTGGTGATGCGCCAGGCTTATTCCCTGAATTAGTCAATGACTTATCCCACCAATTCCTGGCTACTTATCCTGTTGCCCCCTACTCCGTAGCACTTTCTCTCCATTTTACTTTAACAATACCCAGAAGCCCTAAATTCATAATAGCTCATCCCTTCTTCCATCAGCACGCCACTTCACTTTTAGATGAGGTATTTTCCCCAGTCAGAGTAAAGAACTGAAGTTGGAAAGTCTGTGAGGGCCATGGCAATAAATGGATGTAGATATTGGAGCAGATTGGGCCAGCACAAATTGACATCTTCAATTCAAAAGAGATAATATGAAGGCTGCCTTTTCTTCTTTAAACTGTGCAGTACCCCCTTCCAGATAACTAATTAATGGTAACTGGCCAGTTGTTGATAACACCTCTTCCTTCTAATGCCCAGAAGCCAATGCATTGTCCTCATGCACCAGGGAAATTACTTAATTGCTAACTGCTTTCCAGCAATGTATTCAGCATCAAGAGTGGGCTGAATAGCAACCAGGCAGCACAAAGTATTCCCAGATTAGATGTTTGAAATTAATTGGCAGATCACTTTGAATATTTTCTTCAGTATTGTCAAAAGAGATTTGGTGAAATAGAAATGTTAATTACATCTAGGTTTACTCATGGAACTCTAAGCCTATCCTGTCCAGTGAAAACAGATTGGGGGTACTTATTCACTCTGAGGGCACACTATTCACAATTGGAGTGGCTATTTACCCATCTGCCTGATAAATAGTGAATTTTCTCTCCTATTTACGCGGCCACGGGCCAAATAGTAGAAATTATTTACTGTTTGTTAAGTGTCCTTGAAAATAGGAGGAAGATTTCACTATATACCCGGCCACAGGCTAAAAAAATGAGATCCTGCATTGTTTAGCCTAGGGCTGTGTAAATACCAGAAACACCACTATTTACCCGGCCGCTCTTGAATTGGTGGAGATTCTGCACTGTTTAGCGTTTGCCCATGAAAATAGTAGAAACATGTGACTGTCTACTCAGCAGCTGATTAAATAATAGATACTGTACTGTTTAGTTGGTGGCTGTGCAAAATGCAGAAAAGTTGACTATTTAGCCTGACTACTAGTGAAATAGTAGAGATTCTGCACTGTTTTGCCAGCAGCCATGCAAATAGCAGAATTTTTTTTGCTATTTACCTTGTTGCTGACTAAATAGTAGAGACTCTGCACTCTTCAGCTGGCAGTCATGCAAATAACAACGAACTTCACTATTTACCTGGTCACTAGCTACATAGCAGAGTTTATGTAATATTTGGCCAGCAGTCAAGAAACACACACAATACGTCACTCATTGCCCAGCTATTGGCAAAACAACAGACATGTAGAATTTGGCCCGCAGCCATGCAAATAGCAAATAAACTTCATTATTTATGTGGCTGCTGGTAAAATAGCAGAACATATATATTATTTGACCACCAGCTTGGCTAATAGCAAAGACATTTCAATATTTACCTGTCATCTGGCTAAATAGTTGAAATGATGCACTGTATTGCTGTTGGCCTTTCAAATAACTTGTAAAAACACGTCATTATTTACCTAATAATGTGCTATATAGTAGATAGTGTGCATATCTTAGCCAGTAACCATGAAAATAGCAGAAGAACTTCACTATTTACCTGGATTAATTTTTATTTATTATGCCTTACATAGATTTATACAGCTACATATACCAGTTGAACTGCAACAAGGAGTGAGCACAATTGGCATCCAATTCCTTAAACAAATTAGGGTCCTGATGTATTATTATTTCATTTGCAAATAGTGGTTGAAAATTCCTCACATCCATTTTGCTAATGAAATAGTACTTTTGCAACCCGACAGATGTACTGCTCGGTCAGTTAAAAAAAAACTGAATTACAGGGAGTTGCAGACTTCACAACTTCATTACTGTATTCCAAAATGGAAAGGTTTTTTTTTTCAAAGCAGACTGTGTTCCTTAAAGGAATAAGTTTTGGCAAGCATCCCCCCTCAGGCTACCAACATGATTCCCAAAGGAAAAGGGGTCCTATGGGGACCCATTCCCTTTTGCAGATTAGTTACCACCCTAACTGGGGGCTGGTTGCTTATCATTGGTTTGCAAAAGCAACTGCTGACACAAACTATAAATCAATTTCTTTCCACAATGTAAAATGGAGGGCTGAAACCTCTTTTATGTACCATCCTATTTGCAAATCAGAAACACAACAAAAGTCCTTTTATTGATCAAAATAATGTCTAACTCATAAAAAGAGGGTTGTACATAATGATAAGCACTTTGGTGGTCACAAACACTGGAATTTGTGAGTTTCTTAGTGCTAAATATGGCTTAGATGCAGGCACTAACTTATAGTTCTATAGGTCCAACATATTTGAATGTTTCGAAGTTATTTTGACAGGCATGATACATAATGCCACTCCATAACACCACAAGCAAAGACATAGCCACTTGGGAGGCCCTTTAAGGTGCTCTCTTGTGCTCTGCAAATGTTCCTACTCCTTTATGTGTACCTGCAATGATAAAGATGATTAGATCTTTTGCAAGACTAGTTAAATCTGTTTACTCTTCTAAAGCTATGTGCTCTCTCTTACTCACAAACCTGTCCGGGCCGGATATAGCATTACAAAAAGGCTCCGTGTTACTGGAACACCGCTTGTCCTGCAGTGCATTTTGGAATTATTCATTCTCGTTCAGTTCAATTTAACAAATCAGACTAAAACACCTGAAAACAATCATTTGCAAAAGCAAACAACAGACCTGGAAATATTGCATCCCAGTCACACAGAGCCATCTTTAATCACATAAAAACAATTGTAATGGGTTCCCTATGAAGTGAACAACACAGTACAACTTAGAGGCCTTATTCCAGTCTCATGATCAAAAGAGAAAAAACTATGGACCTGATTTTGACTTTTTCGGACTGAGTTAGAAGTACTGTCAAACATGATGGCAGGCCAGCACAATTTTCAAAAAATTTTGTTTTTATAAACAAAACCCCAAAGTGGGTGCTTGTTTTTGAAAAACAAAAAAGCATATGTACTCACATGCTGGAAATTTTCTTCCAGAGTGACTGGGTCATTATTTTGTTTCCGGTCCCAGGGTGACGTGGTCATTTTTTTTTGCCTGTCCCTTACAGCAAGCTTTGACTCTAAATAGGGTAGAGAGTATAAAGTCTTTCCTTCAATGGCCTCTATGCTGTCGGGCAACCAGAAGAAGTATTCTGGTTAGGGACCACAATCAAAGGAATGGGAATATAATTAATTGAACTGATTGTCATTGAAATATGTATGAATTTTCCCGGCTAACCGCAGAAAGACAGATAGGACATAATTCACAAAGGGCCTCCACACTCATGGTAAAGGCCCCGCAGTTGACAATTCTCATTATAGGATTCAGCCCTGAGTGCAGAGACTCCCTCACGACAGTGGGGCCTCTGCCACGAGTGCTGAAGCCCTTTGTGAATCAGGCCCATAAGCATTAAAAACTGGAGTAAAGAAAATCACAGACATTTCTATTCAGTGTTTTTATTCCAAATATTATAAGAGATAGGACACTAAATAAACAGAGACCTTTGTTACCTACATTCTTGTGACCTACAAATCGATCATTAGATACTTCCACTTTGATACTCATTCTCCACACAGGGGTTGTGGATCCACTATTGAGGTTTCTGAACTGATTTGGCATGAATATCTTTCAATTATCAATTTCTGGTTGTAGTTCAAATACAGCCTAAGTGCTATGGGATGGCTCTCACAGCAGTAGCAATAGCCTGGCTCCAAGCATCTAACACAAGAACACAATGCAGCAAGATATCTCAGCAACTGGCTGTCATCAGCCTTCCTGGGCAGACATCATGCACAAACCAAAGTGCATCCCTGCTTAGAACCTTTGAGCCTCATTTAAATCTAGAACTTGTCAGGGCTACCTTTGTCCCTCAATGGCGGAGTTTGCAAGTACTCCACCAAGTTGATGGAATCCCACCCTCCCTATTTAGATGTGTTCTGGCTGAACCACCATCCGCGGGAAACATCCTTTACAACGGAACCGTTACAACGCGGTACCGTTACAACGCAGGATTTACAACGAAAGTCGTTACAACGACTTTCGCTGGAGGGCGCTCTAGGATAGGGGATAGTTTAATTTACTATCCAACACCTTCCCTACTATCCACGGGGACAGGAGTTGGAATAGTAAATTAAACTATTCACTATCCAGCACCCCCCAACGCAAGTCGTTGTAACGACTTGCGTCGTAAAGGTACGCATTGTAACGGTACGCATTGTACCGTCATACATCCACCATTCGCGCCAACAGAGCATTTTCCAATGCGTAAACGGTTCTATGCTGTCAACACTGCACACTTCTCTGCTGGCTAACATTACTCCGTTGGGGTCACAGGATTGTGCTGAGCCTATTTAGATTTCACTGTTGTGCTGGCGGTGTTCTAGCTGCGTGTTGACAATGGAGTGATTCTGTCACGGCACGCTGTCAACAGTAGACTATTCCTGTGGCTGTAGGATGGATGCTAGCATCACACACCTGATGTGTTTTGCCTAATTATTTGCACCTTAATACCCTCCTATAAAACACACTCCATTTCAGACCATGCACCATTGCAGAACAGCAAAACATTTTCCTGGAGAAGTTTTGTCAGAGCATTCTGGGTTTATTTTTTGCTCCTTCGATTTCTTGTGCATTTTACATTTCATTTTTTTTACTTGTGGGGTCACAAATTAATTTTAATGACAGTATAATGGCATAGAGGAGACATCTCCATTTTATAGAAGGAGTCACTGTGGATGAAATTAGTAGAGCCACAAGCTTTTTGGAGCCTAAGTTCAAAATTCAATCATATTTCAGAAAAGGCAAATGTGGGCCAGAATAGTTGACAGAGTCAATGCTGTGGCAAACATTCTGCTGACACAGGAGGAAATTAGGAAGAGGTGGACCAACCTGCGGGGGATAGTGCATTCTCTGGCATCCAAGCATCACCTGGAGGGCCAGAGGACAGGCGGTGGTTCTCCCAACCGCCAGCTACAACATTTTCCCTAGGAGGAGAAGGTCTTGTATATCCGATACCCTGAAGACTTGACAGAAATCCCTGGTGGAGTGGAGACTGGTAAATTAAACTTTTGAATGGGTCACTAAACCTAAATCTCATTTTGCTTTTTAATTTAGCTGTTGCTAAGTGATTTGCACCTAAACATATAAGCCTAGATATGTTAGTATAATATTTTTTGTCTTGATTGTTAGTTTAAATGTGTTTTGTTGGAAATCAGATTGAAGGTTTCAATCTCCATTACAGTTCACAAGATGTAATAGTGCTTTTACACTAAATAACATATTTCATATATGTGTTTTATATTCTAAATGTCAGTTGTTTGTTCTTACTGTGTAATTTCAGTAGGTACTGTGATGCCTTGTTTTTGTTATGTGCTATCTGGTTTATCTATCTCTATTTCATGATATGTTTCAAATTGGTTTTTGTTCAATGTTGTATGTTGTCCTTTCCTTGGTATTCATTGAATTGGTGGTATTTGTTTCACAAATTAAAGTTTTCTGATTCACGGATGTAAAGGAATTTAATTGTGTATGTCAAATATCAGTTGTCTTTTTGTAACACATTTGTTATACATGTACTCTGCAGTATTTATATGAAGAATAATACTATATATCCACCTAAGTTGAATAATTGTCAGACTTTTTGCCAGCTAGGCTTTGGAATGGTTTAGGTCACATTTCTCATCTCTACTGTATTGTGTAGAATCTTTGGTATATCTTATGTATACTTTCTATTTTTTTTTTCATTTCAGGATACCTTTTTACCTGATATTGTGAAGTAGCTTTGTGTGCAATTTAAACTGTTTGTGTAATTTATTATAATACCACTGAAAGGTACATTCTGTATGTCATTTAACTTTTTCATTTTATTCTTCTTAATTTTTAGCTTAAAACTTTTTTTTACATTCATTATAGGTCCAATGCCCAGAGTATGTGGTCAACAATCTACCACTGAGGAAATTTGCGCTCCAGACCAGGACCAAGCCTCCATGGATGACTCCACTCATGAAAGTCCGGATGACGAGAAGCAGCCTGTTCCATATGCTCTGCCTGGGCAGACACCTTCAGTGAGTCACACTCGGTCCACAACTACACCTCCCACCCCACCTGTTATTACCCTCAGCCTATGGATACCTACACTTCCTGTGTCCAAACCAACATCACCCCAGTCTTGTGCCCCCCAGTCCTGCCTGCAATTGAACAAGGACCACCACCACATCCAGTTCAGCCAGGAACCAGTGGGATGGGGCACACTGGGTCAAAGGCACAGGTTAGTGGGGGTAGGGGTCGTGTGAGGGAATCTGTGGGCCTGCAAAGTAATGCCTCCCAGGCTACTATGAACCAAATTATGGGATCCTTACATCAGTCCAAAGACATGATGGGCCAGATCCTTACAGAGCTCCGGGAGATCAAGCAGTTGAAGATGGAGCACAATGTACACATGGAGAATCTGAACTCCAATTTGGGTTCCCTTTCTGGGGTGCTACATGACATTTACTTCCAAATGTGCAGGGCTTTTCCAGCATCATCTTCCCCTTTCTGTGGTCCAACAGCATCTGGGCCAACTACACCTACCACAGAAAGGGAGGCACCTCCATAAACGACAACACCCGCACCCATCTCAGTACCTGCAACTGTGGTAAATTACTACCATTCTCTCTGAGGACTATTTTCTAGAAACATTTACCCCGAGATGCCAGTTGTGTTTGGCTCTTCAATAATAGTTTCATTCACCATGATTGACTTTTATCATTTTGGTTAGCTTTTTCTGTTAAACAAAGTTAAAGACTGCTGTTGTATTTTTTCTTAATTCATTTATCAATTATTTAATTCCATCACGCATATTAAAATGTAAATAATAATTTTTTTGTTTATGCATAAATAAAAACCATATAGCTAATGTTCCTCAATATCCCCAAAAAACAAATAGCACAAACCCAACTGATATATGTTTTTTATTTCTTTTTTTTTAACATCTTTTTATTAACAGCAAAGTTAAACAAGGCAATTAGCATGATCAAGCAAGGGTGATTCACATGTGCAGTGCAGAAGTCATAGTCCATACATAGTGTCAACATTACAAATGCTTCCAGGGCAGGTTTACACAGTTCGGCTACATTGTACTGGGGTCGTCAATTTGGACAGTTTGGGGGGGATCGCAGATGATGCCTCTGTGTTCATTCCATTTAGACCATATTTCTATCCACTTCTTTGGGCACCCCCTTGCCACATACACCGTTTTTTCTTGGAGCATGCACCAATCCATGTCAGTTTTCCAAAGACTCACTCTAGGGGATCTGACCGCCCCCCACAGCCTAGCGATATTTCTCTTGGCAATAGCATACCCTAAAGTAAGCCCCCGGGGCGGCAGGTCCGTAGGCTCCCACACTTTTAGTATGCATCTCTTAGCCTCTAGTCTTAGTTCCACTCCCCATACTTCCTGCATACAGCGGGTTACCCGGACCCAGTAGTTCCTCAGTAGAGGACATTCCCACAATACATGGAAGAAGGTCCCCCGCTCTCCGCAACCCGGCCTACAGATCCCATCCTCACTTCAGCCCATCCGTTGTAATCTGGCACAGGAGAGATATGCTCGATGCAGGATTTTAAGCTGGATGAGCCGAAGTCTGGCCGCTATGGCTACCTCCTTAGGGGAGGCAAGTGCTATTCTCCATTCCTCCTCGTCTAGCTCTAGTCTGTCAGTCTCCCATATACCTTTAAGGGGAAGCAGCAGGTCCGGGGAGTTATTGATTATCTTTTTGTATGTGAGTGATAGGGCATGTTCGGCAAGGTGACCATCTAGGAGCCTGTCCTCTAGCGGGGAGGAGTCGGAGGGCTGTGTTCCCGCAGGGATGTTGGCCTGGAGGGAGTGTCTGACCTGAATGTATAGAAAGTGTTTGGAGGTTGCCAGTTCATAGGTGTGTTGGAGCGTGGCGAAAGGGACTACCCCGTCCGGGCCCCATAAGTCACGGATATGAGAGATGCCAATGAGGTCCCAGTTGCGGAACCCCTTGGTGTTACCGAGCGTTCCCAGTCTCTCCGAGACCCACAGAGGGGTTGCCATTGTTAGGGTGTCGGACCACCCGAGCTTGCGTTGCACGATGTGCCACAACTGCACCAAGTGTTTCGTGGGTCCCGTTAGCGGGTATCTTCCCGGTCTAGAGTAAAGCGCTGCTTCGAAGTTGCCGCCTGGTAACTGCCAGCGATCCATTCTGTACCCAGGGTCGTTCCCGTCACAGTATGTGCCCTGATTGATGGCTGAGAGGTGTGCCACCCAGTAATACCTGCGGATGTCTGGGAGAGCTCTACCGCCGTCATACCATCCCAGAGTCAGTTTTTGCAGGGATATGCGAGGCACACCCGACCAGAGCAGTTCCCTCTGTGTCGCCTCAATGGATGTAAAGTAAGAATGCGGGACCATGTCCGGGTAGTTTTGCATGGCGTACAGAAATCTAGGCATGGCTATCATCTTGAAGAGTGCCGCCCGCCCCAGTAGAGAGAGTGGGAGCTTCCGCCAAGTGGCTACGTCCCTTTTGAGTCGCTGCAGAGGGGGGAGTAGATTTCTCTCATATCAGATTGTCGCATCCTTGGAGATAAAGATCCCCAGGTAACGGAACCCCTCAGTGACAGTCGCGATCGGGCAGTTTTGGGGGGGGTCAGGGGTGTCACCAATTGATGCTATATCCCGAGTTTCTACCAAAGCTGGTGAATATGTCCATAGCCACTATGAGGGATTTTCGTGGTCTCGTTAAGTAGAGGAGGATATCATCTGCATACAACGATATTCTGTCCTCCCACCCGTCAGCCCATCATATCGCCTTGAGGGACAGGTCCTGTCTGATCCAAGCGGCCAGCGGCTCAAGGGAGAGGGCGAAGAGGAGAGGCGAAAGAGGGCACCCTTGTCGCGTTCCCCGTCCCAGCTCGAATACGTCAGAGACTTTTTTGTTGACTAAGACCTGGGCAAGGGGCGCTGAATAGAGGAGGTGAACCCATCCCATCAAGTTAGAGCTGAAGCCCAGTTTGAGGAGGACCGCCATCATGTAGGGCCATTCGAGTGTGTCGAACGCCATTGCTGCGTCCAACGATACCACAACAGTGTCTTCCTGGATGGTGTGGCTTCTCCCCAATACGCCGTGCAATCTCCGGAGGTTGAGCGCAGTGTTACGGTGAGGCATGAAGCCCGATTGGTCTGGGTGGACCAGCGTTGACAGGACCGGTTTGAGCCTGTTCGCCAGGACTTTGGCAAGGATTTTGGGCTCTGCGTTCAAAAGGGAAATAGGCCTTTAAGAGGCACAGGAGTCTCTTGGTTTCCCTTCCTTAGGGATAGCTATGATAGTGGCAATGCGCTGGTCACGGGGCAAAGTACCTCGCTCCTTACTCTCTTCAAACATTCGCTTTAGATGAGGGCTGAGGCCGCCTGGCGCAAGTTTGTACAGTTCTATAGGCAGCCCATTAGGCCCGAGTGCTTTCCCCGGCCGGAGGCCTCCGATCGCCTGGGCCAGTTCTTCCACACCAAGTGGCGCCTCTAGGGTGATTCTCTCAGAGTCGGAGAGGGCCGGCAGTCAGATATAAGTTAATGAGGAGACAGAGTCTTCCTCTGGTCTGTCCGAACCTCTGCTATAAACCTTTCGCTAGTGCGGGGCAAATTCCCTAACTATATCCCGGAGTTCCGTGACAGTGACCCCGGATTCGGTCGTAATCTCTGCCACGACCCTCTGAGCCTGCTGTTTTTTTATCAAGCCAGGCTATGAGCTTGCCCGCCTTATCCCCTTGGTCATAAAGTCTACCCACCTTGCTGCTGGCGGTGACCTTGGCAGCATCGGTAGCCAAGGCCCAGTATTCTGCCGCCTTGAGTTCCATAAGGTGAATCGCCGCCGCCCCTCCCTCAGCGTTAGCCGCCGCTTCAAGTTCAAGGAGGTCCCGTTCCGTTTTTACCATTTGTTCTTCCCTGTCCTTCCTAAGGCCTGCAATTGTTGGGAAGGCCTCCCCCCTGAGGACTGTTTTAAACGCCTCCCACAGGGTCGTTGGTGAGGCCACCGTTCCTTCGTTTTCCTCGAAGCACCGGTCGATCAATAGGATGAGCTTCTTTCTGATTTCTTCACTGCGCAGGTACCATGCATTTATCGGCGTTATGCAGCCCTCCCGCTTTTCGCCTATTGTGAGGTGAGCTAGTAGAGGTGAGTGGTCAGAAATCCCTCTCGCTAGGTGTGTAACCTCCCGGATTGTCGCGTCTTGATACACAGCCGTTAGTAGGTACTCAATGCGGGAGAATGAACGGTGCGGGCCAGAGAAAAAGGTGTACTGCATGTCTCGTGGGTGGCGGGCACGCCACATGTCAAGGAGACCAAAAGTCTCAATAAAGTCCACAAGCCACCTGTGGCCCGGGGGCAAGTCCCTGGGCGGGTGTTTGTCCATTGTCCCAGATATTACCGCGTTAAAATCTCCCCCCACCAGGAGTCGCCCCTCCGGGAGTAAAAGGAGGATCTTCCCTAAGTCCTGATATGATTGAGTTTGTAGGCCCGGTGGGATATACGCGTTGACTAAGGTGAGCCTATGTCCCTCCCACGTACCTGACACAGTAGCAAATCGCCCCAGGGGGTCAGAGTGTGTGTGATCAACTGTTAAGGGGAAGCTTCGACGGAGCAGGATGCCCACCCCACGGCATCCAGAGGTGAAGCCGGCATGGGCCACCAGGGTGTACCCCCACCGGTTAAGTGTGTGACATGTATTCCCCAGAAGATGCGTCTCCTGCAGGAGTACCACATCGGGCAGGTGCCTTTTGACAAATTGTAGCACAATGGTACGTTTGAGCTTGTCCCCAGCCCGTTAACATTCCAGCTCATAATCTTTATACTTTTATCCCTATTCATGACGACATGCACAACTTCTCTTACAATCCACCCTCCCTGTTTTGAGTATATATTCCTGAATCAGCACCCTGCTCAGTTCCGCACAGTAAGTATAAACAATAGCGTGTCCCCGGCTTGATCGTACCATAATCCAAGAACCAACCCCAACTGCCTCCCAACCCTCCCATCCCCCACCCTTAACTCCCCCCTTCCTCACCCCCCTCCCTGCGTCCCTGCTCAGTAGGCTCGAAACTACCCACATCCCCAATTAGCAGAGTGCCTTTCGCCCAGAACTAACCCCGGAAGAGGAAGAAACTACAACTTCAAATAATTTGTCTTCCCTCCCTTGTGGACCTTGTGTCAAGGGCGTGCACTGGCCCCGGCCGCAACCGCCCCCCGGTTCCCTCCCCCCAACATAGCATATAAACTTTTCATTGTACAAGTCCCGCTTCAAGTTATTGCGTCACCTTTCCTTCGCAGCTTTTCTCCATAGATCCATCCCCCCGTTTTAGAAACATATAAGGACCTGTTGTCGTGTGCTACATTGTAAATTACCACATAGATGTCCTAAGGGTCTCTCACTCTCCACAACCGTCCGCCGTTTCTAGGGAGTCCCATCTTGGACTGGCAGATCTGGACCGCCAGGAGTGCTGGCTCTGTCGGTCCACCTCCTGCCTCCCAGCCGCAGAATCAGGGGAGGCCGCCTGTGTGTCTCTCCAGTTATGTCCCTCCGCTCCTTTTACCACGGCAGGTGAGTCCCTGTCCAACCCGTCCTGCACCTCCAACGGTGAGGTGAAAAAGAAGGATTTGCCCCCGTGGATGATCTTTAGCTTGGCAGGGAAGAACATCAAGTATTTAATACCCTTTTCCCTGAGCGCTGCTTTTACACCTCCAAAAGATCTCCTCTCTCTTTGGACTTGAAGGGTGAAGTCTGGAAAGAACGGGATTGTGGCGTTCTCGTAGCGTAGGTCCCCTGCCTGTCTTGCTGCTTGCAGTATGGTGTCTCTATCCCGGTAATTAGGGATTTTTGCAATGATCGTTCTGGGCGGCGCTCCTGGTTTCGGCTCCGGGATGGGCGCCCTGTGCGCCCGTTCGACCGTGAATATCCTCGACAGACGCTTGGGCTTAAGATGATTGAGGATCAAGTCCTCAAGGAAGAGCTCCATGCTGGGCCTCTCGAGGCCCTCCGGAACGCCCACTAGGCGCACGTTGCTTCTTCGGGCCCTTCCTTCCTGGTCCTCGAGACGTAATGCCATTTGTCGATGTTGGTGGACCAGGTCATTGACCCGCTGCTCCAGCCTCTTCGTCGTCGTCTGTAGCTCCGCGATGTCTGCCTCGTTCGCCTTGGTCTTTTCTGACGTTTTGTTCAGGTCCGTGCAGAGAAGGTTAACCTCTATTGACACCTTGTCAATTTTAGTCTCCAGGATTGCCCCCAGTGATTGAATGGCCTCCATTATAGTGGCCAGGGACGGCTCCTGTTGGACCTGTTGTACACCTGCCGGCACCGCTTTCTGTTGCGTGCTCGCCTGCACCGTATATTTATCCAGCTTATTAGTTTGTGTGGACGAGCCAAGTTTGGGCCTCATGTCTGGGCTTTAGTAGATATGTTGAGAAGGGTGCCGCCTGTGCCCTGCCGTGTGGAGGGGGGGGAGGAAGCGAGTTGCCCCCCACACTTGAGGTGTACAGTATCTCCGGCCAGTCAATTCTCCCTCTCAATGAGCCGGGTCAGTAGCTTCCGACAGTGTGGCGCGGTTATGGGCACCACCCGTGGCCGCCTCAATATGGCTCCCAGATTAGGGGTTAAGTCACAGCCCTCACTCCCTAGAGATGTGCCCGCTCTGATAGTTGGCGCTTCCCCGGCAGTAGATTCAGAGTATGCCTTCCTGCACCCTCTCAGTGCGCCGCACATTGACCAATTTCGCTGGTTCACTCAATGTCCTGGCCCACGGGAAGTAAAGAGTAGCGTGGAGGCTCCTGCAAGGGTCCCCCGACCTTCACTGTGCACAGGGCCCAACCCTGCCTGTGAGGCCCATCCGCTATTCGCAGCCGCCCCGTCGCACACCGGGGTCGGGTCTCGCCATTTTCAGGCCCAGGGGAGAGCTCGTGCAGAGTTGCCGGTCCCAGCCTGCCTTCCCCTCTCTACCCAGGGCTGCCCATCAGGCTCCGGTCCTCGGGTAGGGTTTGCGAAGCGCTCCGCCTCACCTTAGGCGCTGGGGTGAGAATGCTGTGTCTGGGGTTATTCTCAGGGCGTCCGCCGTTCTAAGGAGGTCTCTGATGGAGCTACGGGGCTTCCCGCAGGCCCCAGCGGCTAGGCCTCGCCCGAGAACTGGAGCCGCCCATTATGTTGTCTCGCTCCAGGCCCCTTCCCGGGCAGCTTCTCTCTGGGCCGCAGCTCGGCAACGGAAGGTCGTAGAGGGGCCGGAGATGGACCAGAGGGTGGATCGGTCCACGGGGACGTCAGCGCCTTCAGCAGCCTGCAGAACAAGTCGGATTTATGATGGATGCGCTATGGTTGGAGGGTCGGTTGTCCGGAGCTCTCTACTTAGGCGGCCATCATCGCCGGCGTTTAGCCACGCCCCCTCTATATTTTTAAATTGTTAAAAATAAATGTTTGTCATAGTTTACAAAAAACATTACAACCCATGCAAAATCTAAATTATCAGCTCCAGACATTGCCACCATTGAAAGCCATGATATCATCCAAAAAACAGAGTCAATAGGCAAAGTATAATTGATTTATGTCATCGGCTGGAGTCTGATTTTGTGGCTCTGAATAGTAATCCCACGTCAATAATACCAATAGTGAAAATCCTGGCATTACTTTGTGGCCACAGGATCATTCCAAGACATTGTTGCAGTAGCTGGTACAATGTCATAACCAACTTTAGGTGGCATGATACAAGAAGTTCTTTCTACAATGATGAGACACATCAACAAGAGTATTTAGCCAGTGTGAAGGTTGATTGCTATGGCTTGGGTCAATACCACATGTAGGTATAGCAATTTAAGCAGCATATACTTGCTTTGTGACACCATTCAACAGAAAACAAGTCTACTGAAATAACTTCAAATCAACAACTGTGCAAGGTGTCTTCGTACAAGATATGTACACCCAAAGTATGCCTGTGTCTTTCACAGGATCAATCCATGTTCCCTTTGTACTTTGCAAAAGCAGTATATTACTGCAAATGTCACAACTTTGAAATATCCAAATGAAGAAGACATGGTGAATGGTCCTAAAACAGATAATAAGAAAAATATTTATTAAATTACGTTACAAAATAGACACCTTAAAAATTCAAAATGTTACCCCATGCTGCTTCCCCCTGTGCCGCACGACAAGCCAGCAGGTCAGCGCCGCTGGGAAGCAGAACTAAGCCGTAGCCTATCTCCCCTGGGATGGCAACAGATTTATTACAGGGTTCATCACACAGCATGGAATATTGGGAGTAGGGAAAGGCGGACAAGGTGGCCACTTATTGGCATTTGACGCCGGTCCGATTGCATCAAATCAACCCCAACCGTAGCCCTGACTGTTAGAGGGGTTGTGGAGAACCAGGCACCCTAGCACACATTCTTTGGGAGTGTTGGGAGGTGCGGGGGTTTTGGGAGGAAGTTCTTACTGAGGTGGACACCTATTTTGAAACGGAGATTCCCCTCTTCCCCGCCTATACCCTCCTAGGTTTGCCTAATGCACTTACGTTTCCACTTAAATCTCTACAGGGGAGACAGATGGGGATAGCCCTGGGGGCAGCTGTACATCATATCTTATCGCTCTGGGGCTCTCAAACCCGGCCCTCGCACACAGGATTGCTGCACAAGTTGTGGTATATAATATAGGAATGGAGCGCTTGCAAGCCACCCTCACGGCCTCAACAGCGTCTTTCCACGAGGTGTGGCGACCACTCATCTCGCTGCTGGCGCAGGAATTTAATAAAGTGACTTGCCCCAAATATCTGCGGCTGCTCAGGCTCATAGAAGCTCTAGGGCCCGCAGAAAGATCACAGGAGGTGTAAGCTACTATTCCCACATGGCGCATGACACACCGGTTTCGGGTTTCGGGGTGGGGGTGGGAGGGAGTTGGGTCTGGGGCGGGTTGTTGGGAGGGTTGTTTGGGCGGGTGAAGGTCGGGAGACGACGAGTTTCTTGTTTGCTACAGCACCATTGGCACTACACGGACAGGGGCAGGTACCTCATTATTGTCCCTGGAATCTGCTGATGGGATATCGAATGCAACTGCTGGGGCTGGAGGTTCGGTTCGTGCGTATGTTGGTTGGACTCTGAGGGGTCTCCAGGGGTCCTTCCTTGACTAATGCACCTGTGTTTATTTTTCATCCATAAAATCCATAAAATAAAGATATTAGAAAAAAATCATACTTTTTGAGGACACTTTTTCCAAGAAATATCAAAGAGAAACTAGGTAAATGAACACAGAAGTCAATGTGTCAAAACCTTGATCAACAAACATCTTTGCCTTGGATTTACCTCAACTTGGCCTTTCTATAAAAATGTCCTGCACAGACCTTTATCCTCATTACATTACAAGTTGGTTTAACATTTCACGTAATAGAATGTAAATATGTACTTACACTCGTGTGAAGAAATTGTCAATGACATCTTGATGTACATCAATTTCTTCCACTTCACCACTATCATCTTCATTTGGCATTTCAACATCCTCACCTGGTAGCTCTCCCAGTCTTGTTCATCTGCAGTGTATGGGATGCTCCATTGCAGGACCATGTTGGTAACATGCAGCATGCCATGGCGATTTTCTACACCATATCAGGTGAGTAGAGGAGTGCACCACCAGTCTGGTCCAGACATCTGGTCTTTAGGAGCTCAAAAGCCCACTCCACTAGCATCCGTGTTCTTTAATGGGCCACATTGAGCTGGAATTACCCTGGCGTTGTTGAATTTCTCAGAAGTGCTAACAACCATGGTTGGTTAGAATAAGCTGAGTCTCCAATATGGATACAATAAAATGAGACAAAAAATGTGACACAGTATTAAATCATTTCACTTTAAATCAATCAATCAATAAAATGACAGATTGTACTTACCAATAAGCCAGGACTTCTCAGGTCCAAATTGTGACATTTGCTGGGGTATGCTACTGTTCCGTAGTATGAAGGAATCATAGGCAGGAAAACGTGCACATATACTTGTGATGTGAAAATCATGTAAGCAGACAACTTGCACATTGATTGAATGAAAGCTCTAATGATTCAAGTAGACTTCTTTTCTGGTGTGTGATTGCACCAAGGCAATATGTGTAGCAACAATTTCTCCAAACACATGTGGTAGGCGACCCAAACCATAAAAATCTCCTTTAACATTTGCAAATTCATGTCGTGGAAAGTGGATGAAGTTGTTGATGATAGGCCTCATTATTGAAGAAATAACTTTTTCAGCACACCACTGAAAGTTGGTTATGAAATTCCATCAGATACTGCCACAGTGTATTGAAATGATCCTGTGGCCACAAAATTAAGTACTGAAATGAGTTTGACAATTGGTGTAACAGATGTGGGATTTGTATTGTGAGGCACAATAGCTGACTTCAGCTGATGACATCAATCCAGTATAGTTTACCTATTCAATGTTAATTTTTTGACAATATCCCATTCTTCCATGGTGGAAAGGTCTGGAAATGGTCGGCACACTTGAGGGTGTTATTTCCTCACTCTTCCTGAGTTCATATGTCTCTATAGAAAAATTGTAAAATATTCATAAACTTCTTTTTGATAAATAACACAAATGTCATGTTTTGCTCAAAATAAATATTGTTTCTTAACATAATTTAACACAAAATAAAATATTGAAACTTCTGCTCAATTGATAACATTTTTTACCTATTAATTAAAAAAAGATTTTGAAATAACACATTTTATATGTACTACTTACACATTTTCTTTTTTTCCGTTTTTTCAAACAGAATACCGCCAATGTAAGTGTACACAACTCCGCACAACTATCGCATTTAACCACAGTAGTGCACTACACATAAATGTTTATTTTTAAATTAATGAGTTACATTAGCATTTTGTATATGTAAACAAACTAGCCCCAATTTTGAGAGGTGGTGACGCACTAAACATTCAGAAACACACTATTTAACCAACTAAAATGGCGGGCCCCTGACCTCATCGTCAGGACTTTTGGAATTAGACAGCCGAAGTGGCAGCTGAAAGGGAAGTGGGTGTAAAGCTTCATGACGGACACAGCCACAGGCTAACATGTATAAAAGCAACATACGTTGACAATCATGTACGTCATGTGCTTGTACACGGCATTTTGAAAAAGCTAATTTGATTCCTAACGCTGCAACCAACAAGACCTCCTCAGCTTTTGCTGCTGTTTCAGACCTCTGGTAGCCAGGGTGATAGGAAGAGCAGGTGACAGGGACCCTGCCTTCTCGCCAGAGGAGCCGGAGTTGCTGACAACTGAGGTTTTGTCCCTGTACAGCCAACTCTATGGCTCACCAGAGGAACAGGTACATGTTTAAAATGTATTTGTGAATCTGTTGAACTGTTATTTTTCAAAGCACAGGCTAGAATGTCCTTTGAGTTAATGAATGAATTGTAGTGATTGAAGTGAAGGGTAATTTCTTTTTTACATTACGTAAAACAATGATGGTCTGAATTTTTAAGCCCTTTATGATTAGAGAAAACAACAAAATGTGTAGGTGTTGTGTGTTTTAAGTCCAAACATTAATGTAGCTGGGCGTGGGGGTGTCTGGATACAATATGCAAGTTGATTAGCCTCCAGTGTTTCACAATTATTTTCACTGATCAGAATTAACTCTCATTATTGAAAATGTTAGAGTGCTCTGAGGGCCTCGATTAGTGAATTTAGGAAAACACAAGGGTTAAAGGTAGTCAACAGGTTACAACAAAAGTATTATTTATTGTTTTATTTTGGCAGAATGAAAGAATATATAGTGTGCTAACTTTTGACTAATGATTCTGATTGAAGTAGTTAAATTGTGTTACATAAATACAGACAAGCAAAAAGCCACAAAACAATTCTATTTTATTTTCATTGCTTATATCCATATAGGTCGATGCTCATCAGAGAAAGACCACTTGTAATGCCATTGCCAAGAAGGTGCAGCCACTGGGGGTCTTCAAGTGGCACAGCATTCATTGTCAAAAGAGGTGGGGGACCTACGAATCTGGACCCAGAAGTCATCAGAAGTCTAGCTCGGCCAGTCCTCCCAACATGGGAATCGCTTGCATCACACCCTGACAACTCCTAGTGGCCCACATACTTGCGGTGGCCTATACGAAGCTTGTTATGCAGTTGAGAGCCCAACTGCAGCGTCAAGAGGATTAGTTCTAGTTTGCATTTAACATGTTAAACAACTATTTGTTGTTACAGCAACAAATGTTGTCATCAACATTTAAGTTTGACACATGTCCATCACACAAGAAGAGTTCTTGAAGGTGCACGTTTTGCAAAAGGTGTATGATGATGTGTTTTGTATAAGAATTTCTAGAAAAGGACACTGGCTGATTTCTTTTCACTACCAAAGGACTGGTTTAAGCAGACATGTGTGCCTAAGCAACAGATATGCATCAGGTTGTTTGATGCTATGAGGGACCGTTTTACCAAACAGGCCAATAGACTTTATTGTGTCAGATGTGAAGCTCCTTCACTACTGTGAATGATGTAACATTAGCCCTATTCCTTGTGACATAGTATAAAAGTGACACATGATGCAGTGGATGTTCCAAACGTCACATTGTTAAGTTGGTTTTATTCACAAACAAGAGTGAGCATTTGAGCTAAAATGACCAGTAACATCAGATCAAATGGCTACATTGTTGATTCAAAAAATCCCAAATGTGTTTTGATTTAAAAATACTATTTCATTCATGTTTAAAGTGACAGGTTTGCATGATGCCTTACTCCTTCACAAATGTTCATGTATGCCAGCCTGTCTTTTTGGCAAATAATTGTAAAAGCCACACCATTTTGGAAAAACACAGAGAGGAATGTGTACATATTGGTGCAAAAGTAACACATACCCCAAACCATTTTTGAATGCCTTTGTTATGTCCAGATTATAAGTCAATGATGGAGAAAAATGGGATACTTAAAGTGGCTTTTGCAGATTGAATGTTCCATCAGATATATATGTTGGAGTATCCTATCTCGAAAACTCAAAATCAGGCCCAACTCATGACTCATTTGTAAAATTAAGAAATGCATCAAGATGTAATCTGTTGCATTGTGAATTGCATTTGATTCTTTGATGTAAAAATTATGTATGAATCAGTGTATATAATATTTTCTGGATGTTGTGCCAATTTTCACCTAGAGTGAAAACCAGCATATTTTGCAAAACCATTTCACAATGGTAAAACAAACTTGAAATAACTTGAGATATTTTGGAGTCAAATGTGAACGTGTTTGTGCTCTGTACTAAAGTGGATTAGAAATGTATCAAGCCCTATGTTTTTACTATGCTGTAGAAGTCATTTGTCAATCCACATAAAAATTCTTAATTTCTTCTATGGCATAGGTATATACATACTGCGTGATACATCGATAAGCTGCTTCAGCAATGAATCCATATAATATTTTTCACATTTGAAATATACTTTAGTTACTTGAAGTAAGTGTTACCATTGTGAAATGCTGAAATAAACTAAACAGGCTTTCAGTCCAAACACATATTGGTACAACATTGAAGTATTTCTTTACACACACTGCAGCTTTTATGGCCTTGTACACAGACTGTACAAAAGTATTTTTGTTAATATCCTTATTGGTGACATACGTTCACTATTTTAAACAACAAAGCCCAACCATTCAGCGGTGTTAAACAGTTCCTGGAGAGAATTAGAAATGGATAAGAGACAAGGTTATAAATAACATAGGGGCTATCGTGGGGAATTACAAAATTGTGAACACATGGTTACTGAAGATGTTCCCTACATTCATGAGATCATGATAATGAAAAACCAACATTGGAGAGCTTAGAAGCAGGTAAAATATGAAAACTTGGAAAATGTTTTGTGATCAAAGTTCATGATCTGTTCTATTTACACAGGTACAATAACACTATTGTATATGTCATTTTAGGATCATCAGGAGAAGGCAAAGGAGAATGTGGCCATGTAGGTGGGGAAGCAGCTGGCCACTGTGTTTTGGCTGGTGAGACCACCCAGACTGATGGACACAGTGGCACGAAGGGTGAGGGGACTGTCACAGAGGCCACCACCTCTACATCATCTTTGAAGGCGTCCACAAGTGACCAGTCCCTAGTGGTGGTGGACCCTACAGCTACAATACCACCTGCATCCTTGTCCACCACCCAAAGACCCATCTCTACCCTCCCTCCACCCCCAGTTAGCCAAACCTGTCCCCTTAAAAGAGCTGAGGTCTCCTTCACTGCAGGCACCTCACCCGCTGCCCCTTTCCCCTGGAGGCTATTGACCTACCACGCAGTATCACTGTAGGCCAGCCTGCACTCATCAATGTCATCCAGGGCCTAAGCTGCCAAATGTATTAAATGGTAGCACACCTAGAAGGCATTCATAGTGCTATGTCTGGCCTGCAGAGATCATTTAAAGGTATAGCCTCCTCACTGACTGCAGCTTCCCAACCAGCCAAACCTTGAGCCCGAACTCAAGCCCCTACCCAAGCCCAATTCCCAATTCCCAGCCCTGCCCCAGGCACACTCACTCCTTTGCACACACCCACTCCAACAGACACAAGCAGCACACCCACACATAAACACAAACACACCAAGAAACACAAGCACACATCCAAACAACATACAGACACCACACCCTCTACCACCACAACCGCCATCACACCCATAACCACCACACCCACCCACAACTACCACCACCATACCCACAACCACCACACCCACCACTACACCCACAAGCATTACCACCAACACACCCAGAAGCACCACAACCACACCAACCACCTCAATGGCACACTCATCCAAATGCATACCTACATGCAAAACAACACCCACCAAACACAAATGCAGACAACAACATACACCTACCAAGAAACACACAGCTAAACATACACAACATACACCAAACCCACATGCAACTGCACAACCAACAGACACATGCATATCACCCCTGCATCTCGCTTTACCTCCCTAACTCAATTATTTTGCTCCGGCCTTGACCCCTTCCAATGCCACCACTCCCAAATCCAAACCCACACCCAAACCCACCCCTCCCAAACCAACCTCTGAGATGTACATCAGAGCCTTCTAATGATCCTGGGCTCCCCTTTGCTGATTGATGTAGCTTTTAGTCTCCTTTGATGGCCATTAACCATTTTTCTTGACTTGAGTCATCTGAGTTTCTCAAACCCTTTCTGCCATCCTTCACAGACCACACTAGTTTTCACCCATCCACATTTCAAATCAAATTCTTTATTTAGTTTGTGTTAGAAAACCATAAAAGACAACAGCAATATAAAACAACAGTACATAAAAACTAAATTCATAAAAACCAGTACATACAAACATTACACCCAAAGAAAGTGGCCATACAGGTTCTAAACATGCATAATTACTCATCCCTAATGCTCTGTATAGAGACTACAGCTCATCTGGTAGCATCTGTAAATATAAACAAGCAGGGCAAACTTGTCTCATCCACCTTTAAACTAGGGCTGGGCGTAGTTGGCGAAGTAGGGCTATGCGTAGCTACACGAAGTGCACTTTGCACTACGCGAGCTACGCGTAGCACTACGCGAACGCGTAGTACCCTGTTCGCACTGTGCAAGATGCCGTTTTCAATGATTGCACAGTGCAGACAAGCCTCCGGCACTGTGCAATCATTGAAAACATTATCTTGCACAGTGCGAGCTGTAGTTTTCTGCTGCTCGAGTAGATATTTACTCGAGGCGCAGCTTTCTCAACGCGGACTGATAGTTTCTCATCGCGAGCGGTCGCGAGCATACACGACCACTTGCAATAAGAAACCTGACCTCCCCGCTTTCAGAATCTCGCTGGGAGGTTTATTTTCCATGCTCGCGATCGGCAACTTGAGGTTGCTGATCACGAACGAGGAAAAAGTCTCGCCGGGATGTCATTTTGCTTGCTCTCGGTCGCCAACTTGACGTTGAGGACCTCGAGCAAGCAAAAAATTACTGCTGCACTACGCTACGCGTGTTCGCACTGTGCTACGAGCAGTTCGCGTAGTGTGAACTAGCGCAAACTTCGCAAACTACACAAGCGTAGCGTAGTGCTTTGCCCAGGGTTACTTTAAACTTCTCTGCCAACTTTCAGTCAATATGCCCTCAGACTCACCCTCGAAATACTGTGCCAATATGAGACAGCATCTTCCATCACTCAGAGGTCAGAGTGCAACAGTGCTAGCTTTTTATTCACTTTGCATGCTCCGATTTTTCAGTGAATACTTGCTAGTTCTATATATGGGCTGAAGAGGTGGGGGTTTCTCTGGGTTGGGAGCATAAGAAACAAGAATAAGAACTTGTTCTGATCTCTCGTCCACCAAGCCCTGTTCCTGGTCCTGCTTATTTTGATCCTCTAGCCCTCCTAATCCTCCCCCATCTGGTCCCTGGTTTTAATGACCTTAGTCCAGCTGCTCCTGACCTGACTAGTTATTCAGGTCCTCATCTAGTATGTCATGACACTTTTGGCCCTGGTCCTCCTGCTTGTTTTCATCCTGGACTAATTTGACCACTTTGTCCTGATCCTCCTTGTTTAGGTCTTCCTGTTCTTTGCCACCCACTTGGTTATCATGGTTCCTCTCATCCTGGTTTTCCTTGTCGTGGTTCTCCTTTCCCTCCTCCTCGTGGTCCTGTAAAAGGACCAACACGGCACCGGACCAGCATACCTGAACAGCCGGCTCAAATTCCACGCACCCCAAAGGACCCTATGGTCAGCCCAGCTCTCCTACACCGTGGTCCCCCGCACCAGAAAGACCAGATCGGGAGGCCGCTCCTTCTCCTTCCTCGCGGCCAAAGCCTGGAACGCCCTTCCGCTCCACCTCAGACAGACAACATCGCTCCCCATCTTCGCAAGAAACCTCAAAACCTGGCTCTTCGACAGACCCCCTCCTTGATGGAATGGAACCTGCACCCCCCTACCCCGAGCGCCTTGAGACCCTTACGGGTGAGTAGTTGCGCTTTAACAAACTCCTGATTGATTGATTGATATTTGTCCTGGTATGGCAGATGCTGATTAGGGGTGGGCTGAATGTGTCTTTCCACTCATGGAATTGATGGAATTTGGCAGCTCAGCATTATTCTTGTGGCACAAAGTTTCAGCCAAATTCTTGCAAAAGTCGCATGGCAGAATTGCTTTCTGGTTGCCTCCAGAAATGTGAGTGAAATCTGATATCTCTATGTGCCATTTTCTAAAGTGGGAAGTCTCAGGCGGTCACAAGCAGTCAGAGGACTGCTTCTTGCGTAGATTTTCTACTCCAGCTGCAACAAAATCTACTTGAATGGCTGTGAACTCTTGAGAACTGCATGGTGCGATTTGCACCAATTTTTCTGTGCTACTCATGCTACTAGCACTAAATTGCAGCAAGAACAGGGTGTGAGAAATGCCCTCTTTCGGCATGGTTGCCCCCAATTTTTGATGAACTGCGGATTTGTTTTGACTGAGTGTGCCCTGGGCTCCTACTAATCAGGTACCCAGGGCCTATGTTCTTTCCCTAAAACTGCATTGAAACCCAAAGCCAATTGGCATCTATGGCCACAGGTCAGCCCCTGGTAAATGTTACCACAGGTACCCAGGGCACTGTGACCAGGGAAGATCTCTAAGGGCTGGAGCACTCATTGTGCCACCCTTAGAGGTCCTGTACCTTTACACTCACACACTGTCTTTGCAGGCTGCGTGTCTTGGTGCAGAAAAATTTAAGAGTCGACATGGCACACATCACTGTGTGCCATGCCTACAACCCACTGCCCTGGCATAGATCAGTCACCCCTCTAGCTGGGTGCCCTATACCAGTGGTGACGGTACAGGTGCATGATCTCTGTACCCATACTGTGTCTAAATCCATTCTTAGACATTGTAAGTGCAGTGCTGCCATTAAGAGTATATGGTACTGGAAGTTTGTCATTACGAACTCCACAGCACCATATTGGCTGCACTGAAAACTGAGAAGTTTTGTATCAACTTATTAGCACATTAAACCCACACTGATGCCAGTGTGGGATTTATTGAAAAATGCACACAGAGGGCATCTTAGAGATGCCCCCTGAAAAACGACTTACCACTAGTGTCCAGGCTGATTGGCCGCTTTCATCAGCCACCAGCAGACATGTTTCTGGTGCCCTGAGTCAAGAGCCTGCTGCTCTTGGGTGCCATGAAACAATGCACATCCTGGAACAAGGTGCCACGCCTCCTCCCCAGGATGGGCAGGGTCCACGAATAAGAAGGTTCAAAGGCTTGCCGTTCAGGCCACTTGCTGTTTTCAGCAACAGCCCCACCCCCCCTGGTTCTGAACCCCATTTTGGGTGGGAGAACTGGCAGGAAATACAAGTGAGGAAGAGAGGTGTGCCCACCTCTGCCAACCCCACCCCTCAGGTGGGGGAGGCGAGGTGAAACACAACTGTCAGTCCCGGCCACCTTGCAGATGTGGGACCCAGTCAACCAGGGTGAGGCTTATGCCCCCCTCCCACTGGAAGGTGTCATAATGGGGGTGTACCCAACCCAGGGAAACTACCCATTGCTCTCAACCTTTTACCTACCAGTAACAACCCTAAATCTAGTATTTAGGTGAACCCCTGAACCTTGTTTCCTCAGACAAGAAACTACAAGAAGAAAAGAAATAGAAGGACCGAACATCCGTGCCAAAGCTAACAAGAGGAGAATGCCTACTGACTTGGCCCCAGCCCTACCGGCCTGTCCCCACCTCGAACCCGCAGAAGTGAAACCCTGGTGTGTCCAGCAGCCAGCAACCTCAAGAACCCTGAGGACCTGCTCTGCATTCAAATGAAAAGACTCTGTCTCCCGTTGAACACCAGCTTTATTCACCAACAGACTCTAGCTCCAGCAGGACCTGCAAGTCTGCACCACTCTGGGCCCAACGCCCACGGCCCTAGTTCGAGTTTGAGTGGCCCAACACCAAGATGATGTTTTTTGGTCATCCTGACACAAGACCTGCCTCAAGCTTCCAGCTGATGCCTGCAGCCTCACACCGGAAGGTCCTCCCAATTGTGACCAGGAGCTGGTAAGAAGATCTGACCCTAAAAGGCACCCCTGCACCCGATGCCTCACAGCCTTGAGTGGCCCAACCGATGGTGCCTACCAAACCCCAGAAATCCCAGCTTACCTCTCCAAGTGGTGGTTGCACCCAAAAGACCTTCATCCCCGAGCCTGCAGTGTGTTTGCAAATCAGAGACTCCCCATTGAAAGCTACAGGGCGCCCAATGCCAAAAGAGCACTCTGCACCCGGCAGCCCCAGTGCCGCTGAGGGTGCACCTTTTGTGCTGGCTTGAACCTCCATTTGCCCTGAGCCTAAGTCCAGGAGCTTTGCTCCCACAGCCCACTGGCCTGCTTGTCAGCAGCGCCCAACCGGAGGCCCCCTATTCTCCACTGGATAACATTGGGCCTCAGCACTCTGCACCCAGCCACTCAGGTGCTGCTGAGGGTGTAACAAGAGCACATCCTTGACCCTGGGGGACCCCTGAGTCTAATCCCAGGATACCAACTCCCACAAGAAAGTACTTACCTGTTAACCGATAGCACTATTTTAGTTCCTAGGATAACATTGACTGTTTTTCTGTGAAAAAGTTTCTAAGTGTGGAGCTGGAAAATCTTTGAAAACCTTTAAAACTGTAACTAAATAACCACAACGCTTTTACTTACCTGCTTACAGGAAATGTCCCAGTGCAGTATCTAGGTGTACTGCACTGTTTATGGAAAGTAATCTGTAAAGTAATCTACTTGACATTCTTCTAAAAAGCCTATACAAAGTATATATATTGTATTCTCAAAAGCATTGCATTATCAGTAACTCTACTGTAATCCAAAAAAGTGCATATACAATTGCCATTCAAACTGTTAACAAACTGCATTACTACTGTAAAGTATGTATTGCTTACCTGGCCAGACTTGCTTGGTTCTAGATATACAAATAACTAAAAGAATATTTTTATACAAAAACTAATTGGTATGAAGTTCAGTCTTTGAGTGTGTGACATCATTTTCTGATTGAGTGTGTGCAACACATGCTTAACACTACCCTCTGATACAGCCTTACTGCTCAACCACACCACCATAAATAGAGAGTAAGGTGCTATCTACTGTTACCTCTGCCTACCATTGGGGTTCTACTGGACTCTACATACACTATACCTCACTTTGAAATAGTAAAAACAGAGCCAGCTTCCTACACAGAGCAACATGCATATGTTATGCTCATTGGCGGAACTCACATGGAGTTTTTATGTAAACCACCGGCCCTGGTATCCTTGGGCCTCTTTGACTTGAGCTTTATTTTCCCCTTGGTTGTGGTCCCACCTGTACTTCTTCCTTGATCCTCTTAGCTATTGTCCTGTTGGCTCTGGTTACCTGGTCATCTCCTCTTGATTCTGTAGGTCCTATTCTCCTAGTTTTCCACAGTCTCAGTCTGGTTTGCCTACCAATGGTTTCCCTAATCTGGGGCCTCACAGTCCATGTTCTCTCCCTCGTTGTGTGCCCAATAAACTTGATTCTTTTGTTTCTGGTGCTCCTTGTTTGTGTCTTTGGTATGCTTCTTGGTTCTAGCCATGCTAGTCCTCTCAGACCCACTTTTCCTAACTCTTCATTTTCTTCCCTTACTCCTCTTGACCTCCTCCACTTGACCTGGTCCTTCTGATCCTTCTCACCCTGCTAATCAAATTCCTAGGAATCAGTTCCTGGTCCTGTTGGTCTCCTCCATCTACTTGGCTGCTCGTGTCCTGCCCTCTTAGGCCTTCTCCTCTCAGCTCTTGTTTTTTTGCGCGTGGCACTCCTCCTGGCACTGCATGCACTGCATCCAATGATCTAGGCCCTTTTAGTCCTGGTTGTCTTCATCTGGGTCCTTCTGAGTCTCATTATTTTGGTCCTCTGCACATCCAGGTCCAGTTCCCTTCCTCTTCCTGGCTCTGGCTGTTCTAGCCCTCCTGATTTTTCTCACCCTGGTCCTACTACACCTATGTCCTGGTCTTTGTGCACATTGTGGTACTCTGGGCCCTGGTCCTATTTTCATGACCCACCTGGCACTCCTAGGACTTTTTCTGGTCCTTTTAGTGTACATCCTTCTAATACTCCCAGCTCTGGTCTTAGTCCTCCTGGCTCTGACCTACTGGCCTCTCCTCTTTCTTGCTTATTCTGGTATCCTAGGCCTAATGACCATAATCCTCCTGCTATTAATCTTCATAGTCTTCAATGTTCTGGCCCTGATCCTCCTGCTCTTTGTCCTTATGCTTCTATACGAACTGATCATTTTGAACTGGCCATCTTGTTCCTAACCCTGTGACATCCTACAGGGTGCAGTTCTCCCTCTTCCTGCTCTCACTGGTCCTGATTCCTAAGCCTCCTTTTCGTTTACACCCACGTCCTTAAAGTCCTGGCACTCATAGTCCTGATTCCCTTTCTCAGACCTTCTTGGTCTCCATGGTCCTTTGTTTTCTGATCCTGCTAAAAGGTTTCCTTCCGGTTGCCTGCATCCCTTGTCTGCCCTCCCTGCCACTCCTTGCTATGGTATTTTTGCTTTTCATAGTCCTTGTCCTTCTCAAGATGATGTGCCTGTTGGTCCTGATCCTCCTGTTCATGGTCTTTATAGTTTGGTTTCAACAGGTCTTAGTTCTCATGGACCCTGTCATTTATGGTTTGTCTGGTCATCATTCCCCTGTGCTTCCGCACCTAGGGCCAGATGTAGGTAAATATATTTTACCGACTCATAAATACCGAATTTTACCGATTCGGTATTTATGAATCGGTAAAATATAAGGAGGGAGATGTAGGTAAATCCAGATGTGGATTTACCGAATCTGTAAAAGTCGGTATTTACCGATTCGGTAAATACCGACCGGTAATGCCCATTCATTCCTATGGGCTTTGAAGCCCATAGGAATGAATGGGCATTACCGATTCGGTATTTACCGAATCGGTAAATACCGAATTTCACAAGGGTGCAGGGGGTGTCACTTTGACACCCTCTAGCACCCCCAAAACAGGTTCGGGTGCCATGTGGCAGACATACCTGCCCTAAGGGCAGGTCTGCCTGTCATATGGCACAGGTGGGCATGCACACATGTGCATGCACACCGGAATCGGTATTTTACCATCAAATTGAATTTGATGGTAAAATACCGATTCGGTAAGGCTTGTGGGACTCAGAAGAGTCCCACCTACATATCAAATTTACAGAATCGGTAAAAATACCGATTGGTAAATTTACAGAATCGGTTAATTTACCGAGCGGTAAATTTACCGATTCTGTACACATAGGCCCCCTACATCTCAAAATCCTTTTACTGGTCGGTAACGGCCAAATTCGGCCGTTAACGACCGGTAAAACCCTACCTACATCTGGCCCCTAGTCCTTTGTATCTTGAGTCTCCTTTTTCACATGATCCCTGTCCTGGACCTTTTTACCCTGCTCATCCTAACTCTCATCCATCAGTCCTCCTGATCCTACTCCCATGGTTTATCTATTCTTCTGGTTTGCCTGTACCTAGACCTTCTGCTCTTGAGTCTCCTGGTCCATGTAGTCTTGGGCTTTGTTCTGGTACTACCTTGTTATTTCCTCAAGTATTGGGTCTTCTGGAGCTGGTCACACTAACCTTGTTTTCCATATCACTTCAGGCCCCTAGTCTGTCTGCTCCATACTAGTCCTACTAGTCAACCTCATGTCTTGGATTGCCTGTACCACCTTGTTGTTATCAGTCTGAACCTGGTCCCCTCTATCATGGTCCTCCTAGGGATGGTCTTCCTTATCCCACTGGCAGTGCTCTTCTGAGTTCCCCTGTTTCATGTCACACTGGTTCAACTACTTCTTGGCACGCTGCTTTAGGATCCAGGGTCTGACTGCCTACAGGACATCCAGGCAGTGCCCGATGGGCTGGTCTGACAAATAAGTGTGTGGGCCTTTTTTGTAGCCGCCTGTGGGCTTGTTTTCTGGCCGGTGGGCCAGTCTTTACTATGTTACCACAAGCATTGCCTACAGCAAACACAAATGGATGCATTCTTCTACATCTTGCAAAATACTCATACAGTGTTTCTTTACAAGTTCAAACAAACCTGATTTGCAAATGTGGGACACTATTTTAGCTATCTGAGTCATTAATGGCGGCCACATTCATTTTTGAGCCCAGGCCTATTTTTGTCCCACTCCGACCCTGTTAGTGTCAGCCCGAGTCTGACAATCATGGGCCTTCTGACCCTGGTCCCAATCAGCATAGACTTTCTTGTCTTTTATCCCCCCTGGCCATTCTATTCTAGGGTCTCCAGCTTCTCATAGCCCACATCCTTTCTGGTTGTGGTCTTCCCAGTACAGGTCAATTTGCTTCTGGCCCCTTGGTCATCCTTGATCTTATCTCTGTGGTCTTCACCCTCATGTCATTGGTACTCCTCCCCATTGTTCGCCTGGTCTTCTTTGGTCTGTCTACATGAATCTGCTACTCCAGAACCTGGTCGTCCTCGTTCCTCTAGTCCTGGTCACTGCTCTCAGGCCTTCCTCATCGTTATGGTGCAGGGCTTACTGTTCCTTCTGCCCCGGTGCTTCTGTTTCTTTGTGCCCTAGTCCACTGGGTCCACATCCCCCATTCCAAAATACTCCTGATCCTCCTTATCCTTTCATCCTGGTCCTGTTTTTCCTTGTCCTGTTTCTTATGATCTATTGGTTCCTTGTTCCCTCTGGCATTGGTAACATTTGTCCTCATAGATTTGGTCTCTCTGGGCCTGGTTATTTTTGTCTTGGTCCTCATGGCTCTGGGCATCCTAGCCCTCCTGGCAGTCTGCCTTCTGGTCCATATTCTCCACCCCTACTTGCCATCATCATCCTCCAACTGGTCCTACTCCTTCCTTTCCCAGACCGCATTCACAATGACTTTAGTCTAGTACAGCATCCAAGACTGTCACCCAGATTTGTATTTTATTGGCTTAAACATTCCTTTTGCTGGGACAGCAATGTCGGCGACAGCGCTGTCAAGGACAAAACTGAGGGCTCAGTAGAGACAGGACCTTGCAGACTAAAAGCACTGCTTAGTATATCTAAAACTAAACCTACCATCTTCAAGATATGTTGTGCAGGTGACTTCAGTGTGGCTGAAGGGACCACTCATGGCAATGGAACTGCTTAGCATAACAAAAATTAAACCTACCATCCTTAAGATATATTGGGCAGGTGACTTCAGTGTGGCTGAAGGGACCACTCATGGCAATGGACCAATAAGCATCCATGTGTGAAACCCACTCTGATGAGTGCTTTTGAACCGGTGTCCTAATTCACAGTCAGCAGAGTGAACTCTTACTGTGAATTAAATGCATTGCTTACCTGTCTCATGATTTCATTTACCCATTCTGCGGAAGTCTCATTTCTGTGTCTCACTCAATTTACCTCCTGCAAGTGTCCTAAAGCACTGCGTGCCATATCCTGAAGCTCATGATACAGAACTTTGATTCCTAAATTTCTTACCTGAATATTGAAATAACATAAAATGCAGTATTTTTCACTGCACCTGCTGTCATATATCTGGGTAATGCAAATACACACTGCAGCCTTCATATGGCATTGAAATAATTGTTTGCTCCATTTACACTTACTTTACAGGAAAGTGACAGCTCCACTGTGTGAAATCATTTTTATAGCAACATTTTAGGGCCAGAGCATACACACTGTGGAGCTGAATATTAGTGTTACAGTGAACCGTCATAATATCAGTAAAAATAGGGTCCAGGCAAAAGGCAAAAAATCTGGGATAACCATGCAGAAAAAGTGACTCTACTACAGCAGGCGTTATTATTTTTTTGATCTTTCTTCTGTGATCATAGCATAGAAGGACACCAATATGCATCAGACCCTTAAAAGCTTCTGCAAACATACTCACTACTCAAGGTCAGTGGGTTTACGTTAAAATAATGTCTTCTTTTTTATTCGAAGAAGCATATCACATTTTTAGAGCAGTTTTCCAGGACTTGAACTCATTAAGCTAAAGTGGTGTTCACGATCTCCCTGCACCAGCTTTATACAACTAAGACCTAGATTACCCATACCATGTGAGGGGAAGCATGCCAGCTGACAAGAAATCTTGCACCAAACTCATGGCAGGAACAACGGAGATCCTTAACTTTCAACTGTAGTGTCCCAATAGTTATATTTGTGCTTCAGACACTCCTCTGATTCAGGCCTATCATAGTGGTTCCTGATTGCTCTTTAGCTGCAGCATCTTGTAGCTGCTGAAACTTTTATGGCTCTGATCCTCTGGAGCTCCACATCCAGCAACCTCTTCCAACTGATCATTCTGCAGCCTTCCACCTCATTGGTTCACACTCTTCTCCTTTCTCCACTATGCCTCTGCGATGTCACTAGACCCTGTGTTTGTTTCCAGCTCTAGAGATCCCTCATTTTTTGGACTACAGATGCTACTCTAGAGAATGGTTGTTTCCTCTAATTTGGAGACAGCTGTCTGTATGGAAGGAACGCATAGCTTTGCAGGTCTAACAGGGAACTTTATTACAAATTGTTGTATACATTGAGATACTGAAGGAGGACATGAACCTGATGTCTCAAGGGGAAGAAACATTGCATAAAGAAACCTAGGTGTTAGGTCAGTATCAGAAGAAGGAAATCGAGAAAGAAGGGAAGGGCAGTTGAGGAAAAAATATGGAAAGAGAGAAAAATATTAATTGTAGCTTTGTCACAGTCAGAAAGAGTGTTCCAAAAAGGCATGAAAGGATCTTAAAGGTCGAAAAAGAGGGTTTAGACATAAGGGGCTTGATTCACAAAGGTAATCTTACACTTTTGTGTAAGTTTACAATTGTTTGCCATTTACAAATGTATTTTACTACTAGTATCCATGGGGATATCCCATGGGGAGCAGGGTCAAAACTGTTGCATATAGCTGGGTGAACAAAAAAGCGATGAATTTAACTCAGATCTGTGACTGGGGGTGAGTGTTTTATAATGTTCAGCATTCGGTCCATCATCTTTTTGTTTTGCTATAGTTGCCCTAAGTGGAAAGGGTATGTTCAGACATCGGTCCAATGCTCACTATACCACTAGATTCAAGTTAGCCTGGTTGATGAGGGGTGATACCCGAAAACTGATCCCAGGATGCTTGTTTCCAGTCGAGGGAGGAACTGGCTTGGCAATTCTGGCTGTAGTGTTTCCATGGGAAGCAGGGTCAAGACTAATTTGCATATGGCTCCGTCCAAACTGGGGTGGCATGGTGAGCAAAAGAAACAAAGGATTTAACCCAGATGCATGACTTGGGGTGAGTGTTTGACAATGTACAACATTCCGTCCATTATCTTTTTGTGTTAATTTTTTGCACTTCAGCAAATGGTTTGCTCGTTTATTTGAAAAAGTTATAAAAGTTGTTCCTGATGTAGTAATAAAATTTCAGCCTGGGAAAAATTGGCAAATATAATAGAACTGTTTAAAAAGGTTACATTTGTTATGGGGTCTCTGTAAAGTTACAAAGTTGTATATAAATTGATAACAAGGAGAATTTAGCATTGAGATTTGTTGGTAAAAGTTATAAATAACCGTTTTAGTTTCAACAAATGCCACCACTGTTCACTTCATACAACTGATAATCAAAATCCAAAGATTTCAGCGCAGCTTGTATCACGGGTGTAAAGGGTAATGAGGGGGATCAATGTAGAAATAATACATAAACGTACCTATTGCCTGCCATCGCGTCGCACTCAACTTCTCCTTTCTTCTTCGGTCAGAAGGCACGGGCCCCCAGCCTGCCCTGCGGCCAATCCTGAAGCTGCTCTCTCGTGAGAGCAGCTCTAGGATTGGCCTGAGCACCCTCAATGTGCGCTCCAGGACAGTAGACTGTGGGGAAGGTTCGGAGCAGCATGGGACGGGCCGCCATTATGACGCGGACCCTACCCCAGAGCGGCAGCCAATAGGCGCCCGCTTTGCCTGAGGTGACCCGGAAGCACTTTAAGTGCTTCCGGGTCCCACGTCACTTCTGCCTGTCCCTAGGATCCCCGAGGCTTAACCCTTAAAAGGGGGAGCCGGTGGCCTGAGCAACCTCTTGCTTCAGGATCGCCCAGAAGTAGCGTCTACTGGCGCACTGGGCCCGTTAACCAAACTTTCTTCCTTTGGTCTTTTTACAGGTGGCGGCTCGTCAATCGATCGTGCAGGGATCCAGATTGAGGTCGTTGTTCACGAGGCTTCCGCGGGCGAGCACTGCGACCTTCTTGAAGATCGAACCTGTGTCCAGCGGTTCACGTGACTCTGCATGAGGACGGAGCGGCCTTTTTTCCGAGCACGCAACCTGTTTTTTGTTTCCCTTCTCCAGGTCTCAGCGTGCGTGTCTCGGCTGGCAGAAGCATCTGTAGAGCTGCCGAGGACCGCAGCGTGAGCAGGGAATACTAGCAGCTGGTGATAGGGAGGTGGCGAGGCGGCGGAAGCTAAAGCATCCGGGGAGCTGCCGAGGATCGCAGCGTGAGCAGGGGATACCGGCAGCTATTTAAAGGTTTTACAGGCGCTTTAGCAGGCAATAACGGCGATCTCCCTACGTCCCCCAACGCTGTTGTGCATCATACGCCGGCAATCAAAGGGGGGGAATTAACTGGGACTGTGTAATCCTCATGAGAAACACTGGGGGCCACGGCTTTTGGGGCGGTTTCTCGACCTGCATAGGGGTCTGCTTTAAAAACAGGAGGCCCTGGTGGTTTATTACAAAACAGGGCAAGCAGCGCGCACAGAGGGGAGCAGCAGTGTCTAAAGAGGTGTGGGGGACCGGTATGATTTCCTAGGTTTGACTGTGACCATTGGGTGTGTTCCGCAAAGGGGCGAGTGAGAGGGCTGATCAGGAAAGCAGAGCCAGTGCCTTTAGCAACCTAAACAGGGGGAGTGTCTGTAGGTGGACGGTGTGAACGCCATTTCCTTGGGGCCATTGGCAGAGTGGTGTAAGGCGGCGCGGCAAAACTGTTGTTTTCATTTTACTTTCAGTGACAAGTCACGGTCGGGGTGGACGTCATTTACTTCCCTGTACAGTGTTGGCGATCACTGGAGGATCCGCAGGCGGCCCGGTTAGCCAGCAGTCCATCGCTTCTGGGAGCCATAGATGGTTTGAGCGGGCGGCTCTCCTGAGCCTACTGGGTTAGCCAGTGGGTCTTGGCTCTGGTTGCGTTACTGCAGAGGTTGACTGAGGCACGGTACAACGTAAAGGTAATCTTGGTTTACGTCTCCCGAGGGAGAAGTCACGCGTGGTTAGGTTGCGCACGGGTAGGCGCACCCCAATTTTTTAAGACGTCAGTTCGCGCCATGGCCCCTAAGGCTCGGTGGCCCAGTAAACGTTCTCACACTGAGGTGATGCTAGAGACCTTAGTACAATAGGTGAAGGTCATGGGCCAGACCCTGAGCAGGTTATAGGACAAGGTAGAAGGGCCAGAGGCAACAGTAGGTAGGCACAGAAGGCCTGTGGTTCCGCCAAGGAATTATTCTCCCCCTCCACCGAAACAGAGCAACTGTAAACCCTGTAGTAAGGGGAGAGGGGGGATTACAAGCACACCAGTGCCTCCGGCCCACATAATTTCCTCGGAACCAAGTGAGGGACAGGGAGGGACGGGAGTGCTCCCACAGGGTGAGGGACAAGCTAGCATTCCCGGGGTTCAAGGGGCGGATGGGGGCACACCCTCCTCACCACGCAGCCAGATTTTACCGCTAGCCTGGCAGCAGTATTGCCATGGCTGGAAACCGTAGGAAATTGGTCCCATGCTGCAGGGGCTTCTGCAGGGGGGGGTGATGCGTTTGACAAGGAAAAAAAATTGCGGGCTGAATTAGGGCCCGGGAAACCAAAGGAGGTGCCAGCACTACCGGTGGGGAATGCGGCACAGGCGCTCACGACACCTCTCGCTAACAGCGTCGCTCAGTGGGCAGCAATTACGGACGCAGTATCGGCCAGCGAGGGCATTCCAGGCTCAGGCAACTGCACGAAGGAGCTGGAAGCACACAAGAAAGCTGATACAACAGCTCCATCAGGTACTAATCAGCAATTGACGCCTCTCGGTGTGGGGGAAATGCGCTCGGGGAGGGGGCAGCTAGGGCGGCATCTCTCTAAAGAAATGAAAGAAAAAATATGGAAGGGGGAATACGTTAATATGTTTTTTCTCCTGATTGATGAGGCTGAAAGGGAAGAGGCGAGGAAAAATAAAGAGTGGACACACCCTAGGGAATGGTCCACCATCTTACTAAAATACAGGGTTGAGGAGAATCTGGCAAACTGGATTCAGGGGTTCTCCACATACATGTCCGTCATGCTTGAATGTTTACCAGAAGTAGGGCCACAGATGGCAATTTACGAAATTAGGATTACCCTCGCCCATGCTGCCAAAGGCGGCGACGGGTGGAAGGATTATGATAAAGATTTCAGGAGGGCCAAGGCTCAGGATGCATCATTGAGGTGGGATCAGACAGGCATGTTCTTACATCTGAAACACCTTGTGGTGGTGACGCCAGAGGGCGTGAGGGGGCCATTCACAGACACGCCGCGGTTTCAGCCGTTTAAGGCAGGCCCCCTTGGGAGCGCGGGGGGGGGGTTCGCCCAGAACTGGAGCAAGCGGAAAAAAAGGGGTCTGCTTTGACTTGTACAAACGGTCCTGCACCAGGGCACCGGGCACCTGTAAATTTAAGCACGCTTGCGGGTATTGTGGCAATGCCTCTCATCCTGAATCCAAATGCAACAAAAAAGCAAAGACAAAGGGGGGAGAAAGCAGGATCAGTGAGGGACGGTTAGGCAGGGCTAGATCTCCTGTGAACATCGGGGCTATGATACCTTGGCTGGAACGGTACAACTGTGCCGAATCAGCAAGGGTCATCAGATCAGGTTTTGTTGAAGGTTTTAGGATACCAGCACAAGGACACAGCGGGGTTACACACTGTAGGAATCAAATATCTGTTAGATCCAATATGGACATCGCAAGGGCAAAAATTCAAAAGGAATTGAACCTAGGCAGGGGGGCTGAACCATTTGGGGATGTCCCGATGCCGGATTTTGTGTGCTCACCTTTAGGGGTGGTACCAAAAAAGGTACCCGGGGAGTTCAGATTGATCACAACCTCTCTGCACCTAGGGGCAGTTCAGTGAACGATGCCATCGCAGACAATCCGTGCAGCGTAAAATACGCCTCTTTTGATCAGGCTGTGGCCATGCTGAGAAGGTTAGGGCAGGGGGCGTTGTTGGCAAAATCGGACATTGAATCTGCATTCCGGTTACTGCCAGTACACCCAGAAGATTACCACCTCCTAGGCTTCCAGTTTGAGGGCAAGTACTACGTTGACATGTGTATGCCTATGGGCTGCTCTGTGTCATGCACCTACTTTGAAAAGTTTAGTTCCTTTTTATAATGGGCTTTCAGGTCCTCCATTATCTGGATGACTTTCTCATCCTGGGGACACCAGGCGCTGAGGAATGCAGGACAGCTCTACAGGAATTTTGTGCACTCATGCAGGAGTTTGGGGTACCGTTGGCTCCCGATAAGAAGGTGGGTCCAGCTACCTCCAATGAATTCTTAGGAATTTAGTTAGATTCTATTCTAGGGGTGTCCAGGCTGCCATGTGACAAGGTCAGGGAAATTGGGCTCGCCCTGGAGTGTTGCCTTAGCAGAGATAAAGTGACACTGCACCAGTTGCAGCAAGTGGTGGGACAGTTGAACTTTGCGTTGCGGGTCATTCCAATGGCGCGCCCCTTTTCCCGGACTATTGCTCACGTCATGTCTGGCCTCAAAGAGAAGCATCATAACACCAGATTGTCCAGAGAGGTCAGGCAGGATATGCAGATTTGGAGGGCTTTCCTGCGGGACTTTAATGGTGGAGTAGTCTGGGCCAGTCCACCCGTGTCGAATTCAGAGCTGGGATTAATGACTGACGTGGCAGGCAGCGAAGGTTTCGGTGCCATACTGGGGAACGATTGGGTGGCGGAACGCTGGCCTGATTGGTGGAAAAGGTCAGGGCTCACCAGTAACATAAGCTTTCTCGAGCTCTTCCCAATTCTAGTGGCGTTGGTCGTCTGGGCAGATTCATCAAGGGACCGGCTTGTCATTTTCTGGTCTGATAACATGGCAGTGGTAGAATGCATAAATAGCCAGTCAGCAAAATGCGGGATGTTGCTTCCCTACTGAAGGAGATAGTGTTGCAGTGCATGAAGTTGAATGTATTGTTCAAAGCAAAACACGCCCCGGGGGTACTGAATCACGTGGCTGACGCATTGTCTCGTTTCAAAATGCAGGCATTCAGGGCACACGTCCCAGAGGCAGCAGTCCACCCGACACCTTTCCCAGAACGACTTTGGCAACTTGGTGCCCCAGAGTATCGCACCTCTTGGCTGCAAGCTTAGCACCTAGAACAAGGAGTGCTTACGAAGGGGCGTTTGGTTCTTTTTGTCTTTTTCTGGAGGATAAGTGGGTGGACAAATGGCTGGATCATGAGTCGGTGGAGGGGTACCTCGCCTTCATGTGGGATCAGGGTCGCACAGTGGCGGCAGCAAGGAGACACGTGACAGCAATCTCTTGTTTTGCCAAATTATATGGGAAGGGTGACCCCACTAAGCATTTTGTGATCCGCCAGGTCTTGAAAGGGTGGCAACGTTTACAAGGGAGCCAGCCGGATTTCAGGAGGACTGTGGGGTTAGAAACTCTGGGAAAGATTGTGGGGGTCCTACCACTGGTCTGTGCATCACCGGGGGAGGCAGCCCTTTTTCAGGCGGCGTTCTGCTTAGCATTCTACGGTGCCTTCAGAATGAGCGAGTTAGTTGCAAAGAATAAACAAGACTGGCGGGGGGGACTCCTCTCGCAGAGCATGTGAAGCTGGGTGAGGGTTCAGTGAGAATCTCCATAGCCAAATCAAAAACCGATCAAGAAGGCAGGGGGGACTGAGTAGTCTTGCACAGGGCAAGGAACGCCGCTTGTTGCCCGGTCACTAGGTTAGAGACTTTCATGACCCAAAGGGCACAGAGCATAGGTGGGCCACTCTTTACACATAAGGACGGAACAGCATTTACAGTATTTCAGTTCAAGAGAGTCATGCTCAAGGCACTAGATGCAGCAGGGTTAGATTCCAATGATTTTGGGACTCACTCCTTCAGAATAGGTGCAGCCACTGAAGCCGTGGCGAGGGGTCTTGGTAGGGAACGTGTCAAGAAGATTGGCAGGTGGTATTCCGATTGCTACAAAAGGTATGTGCGGCTGAACATGCTTTAGAATCAAGGTCCTAGGGCAATTTAGATTCTGTAGGGGCCCTTACCCTTGTGACTCAATGGTGAGGTGAGCATTGCTGTCATAAAATAAGGCATAACTGGGTTATTGTAGTTGTTGCAAGAAGTGCCGCGTGGCGATGGACTGACCCTGCCTTTCTTTTCAAATATTTACAACTTCTTCACCCTGTGACTCAGGGGAGAGGCTTGTGTACATTCAAGAGGTGGCTGATTACAGCGAAGAGAACACCAAGGTGGCACAAGTTTACTCTTTGCACCAGAAGAAACAGGAAATTTGGATAATAGGACACTCATATGTTCGCCGTCTGAAGACTTTCTTTACAGGATCAATCAAGGATAGGGTCACAGCGTTAGGAGCCAAAATGTCCTTTGTGAGTCGGGGTGGGTTGTGCGTGGGGCAATTCAGGGAGCTGGTGAACCACGCTTTACGCACAAGCTCGGGCCCACCAGCAATCTGCATCCTGCACTTAGGAGGCAACGATCTGGCCAAATTAGGTAGGAGAGTTTTAGTTGAGGAGTTGCTTACTGAAGTGGGGTGGCTGGCGAAGCAGTGTCCTCAGTCTATCATAGCTTGGTCGAACATGATACCCCGGTTCCACTGGAGGGGTGGGGAATCAGTTAGGGTGTTGAATCACGCGGTAAAGCGTCGCAACAACACATTTGATAAGTTGTTCAGGACTCCTAGGTTGAGGACCATAACGCACAGGTACATCAGGGGTGGGCAGTTTTTTCTGCAGGACGGGGTGCATCTCTCGCATAATGGGAACAGTGCCTTTATGGAGGACATCGTAGCCTGGCTAGAGGGTCTGAGACAGAGTACAGGACCTTCCTAGTTTGGGAGGGGTGCCAGATAGTCGGTCAACTATGCTGGCCTGTAAGGTCAACAGTGGTAAGCCTAGTCTGCTGTCTTAGCGGTCAGCAATATGTAACTCCGGGGGTAGTGACAGCTGGTAAGTAGGCTGTCGGAGTGCGGGGGCCGGGGGAGTATCCTTCCCAGTAGGCCTGGGGCCACCCCCGCACGCGCATGCGCAGCAAGTCTGCAGCCCCCTAAAGGAGTCAAGGCCAGGCCGTAGGGGTGCCCGGGGGACCCATCTCTGTCCATAAGCTGTACACCCTGTGCAGACTTACTCCGGGAGTAGTAGCTGTAGACCCTGGGACAAAAAGGGGGGGGAGAAGCTGCCAGACGTTGACCTTGCCATAGGCTCTACAAGGGACACGCAGAAAGTAATATCATGCATTGTTAGATTTATGGTAGGAGTGCCTTCTGTATTAGATTGTGTTAAGGATAGCTCTTACAACATGTGTATTTCAATGTATCTGTACTTTTTGCGCAATTTTTGTTTCAAATGAAAGTTTTGAATATTGTTTTATTGTTAATAAATACGGCCGGGGGAGTCACTCCCCCCTATTCCAAAAATCTTACAACAACTGGTGTGGTCTCCCCAATCTTGTGCGCCTGGGCGGGAGGGCTGTCCTCTTACAATCAGGGGCAGAGGGTAGGGATGAGAGGGGACCTAGGTAAGTACCAGACCATATGGGGAAGGCTCGGAGCAGCATGGGATGGGCCGCCATTATGGCGGTCGCCCTGGTCCCCGGAGATCACAGCCAGGGGGAGGGTCCTCATCAGCAATGACGCGGACCCTACCCCAGAGCGGCAGCCAATAGGCGCCCGCTTTGCCTGAGGTGACCCGGAAGCACTTTAAGTGCTTCTGGGTCCCGCCTAAAAAGCTTCCGGGTCACACGTCACTTCCGCCTGTCCCTAGGATCCCCGAGGCCTAACCCTTAAAAGGGGGAGCCGGTGGCCTAAGCAACCTCTTGCTTCAGGATCGCCCAGAAGTAACGTCTGCGGGTGCACTGGGCCCGTTAACCAAACTTTTCCCCACCCACCGTCCCCTAAAGCAGGAATTCTGGGGGAATTTATTGAATGTCTTCTGAATAGAAAGTAGCGTGTAATGTTTTTTGTTTACAGGTTGATTTTGAATGTGATGTAATACAGAGATTGTGAATTTGACTATTGATTGTAATTTTGCACCAAATGTTTTCATAATGTGAAGTCTTGAACCATAATTATGTAATTTGAAAGTTAAGGAGTATGTTTTTTAATTAGTTACTGTCGTATTTAGGTGTCTCTGGTCAGGCGGTAAGGTCAACAGTGGTAAGCCTAGTCTGCGGTCTTAACGGTCAACATTATGTAACTCCGGGGGTAGTGACAGCTGGTAAGTAGGCTGTCGGGGTGCGGGGGCCGGGGGAGTATCCTTCCCAGTAGGCCTGGGGCCAACCCCGCACGTGCATGCGCAGGCAGTCTGCAGCCCCCTAAAGGAGTCAAGGCCAGTGCGTAGGGGGGGGCCGGGGGACACATCTCCGTCCGATAAGCTTTACCCCCTGCGCAGACTTACTCCAGGAGTAGTAGCTGTAGACCCTGGGACAAAAAAGGGGGGGGGGAGAAGCTGCCAGACGTTGACCTTGCAATAGGCTCTACAAGGGACACGCAGAAAGTAATATCATGCATTGTTAGGTTATTGTAGGAGTGCCTTCTGTATTAGATTGTGTTAAGGATAGCTCTTACAACATGTGTATATCAATGTATCTGTACTTTCTGCGTAATTTTTGTTTCAAATGAAAGTTTTGAATATTGTTTTATTGTTAATAAATACGGCCGGGGGGCGTCACGCGCCCCTATTCCAAAAATCTTACAACTGGTGTGGTCTCCCCAATCCTGTGCGCCTGGGGGGGAGGGCTGTCCTCTTACAACCAGGGGCAGAGGGTAGGGGTGAGAGGGGACCTAGGTAAGTACCAGAACATATGAGTCTGTGCCTGTTCTCTCCAGCCCAGCAGCGTTGCTGAGTTGGAGAGAACTTCACTGCTCATGATGGTTTGACCAGCCTGAAACGGACGTCCAAACCGGCATGTGCTGTGAAGGGAGTGCACATACCAATCCCCTCAGTGCCTGTCCTCTGTGTGGCCCCGCCCCTAAGACTGGAGAAAGGAAAGGTTTTAAACCCGTTTTATTATCATTTTATTTTTCAGGATTTGGAGGGTGCAGGCAGGGAGGCAACGAAACTCCGCCATAGCGGAGGAGCCAGCCTGAAAGCTGCTGATGTACTTAAATATGAATTTATGCTAAACATGACCTGATCCATTTTCAGGGATCTGAACTGGCCTGGGACATATATACAGTCATGATTAGGAATATTTAATGTTGCGTAAACCTGCTTATTGTCAAGAAGTGTTTTGCAGTATTGATTATAGCACACACGATAAATGTTTTTTTAACACTATCATAAATATATTATTGCATCAGCAGAGAAATATATCTGATGGGTTTAAAAATGCATTGTCCATGTTTTTCTTGACTTCCTATGAAGAGTTTAGAAAATGCCATTTCTATTCAACAGAGCCTTTGATGTTATTCTGGTACGAAAATAATATCTAGGTTATACTAACTGGCATAGTTTGAAAGAGTGATTGAATCTATGTTTTTGATATGTTTATCATTCTCGTTGACTTTCTGTTCGCTCATTGTGACGGTTGCAGTAACGGGGAAAGGGCATACGGAAGTGGTCCAACCACTGGGTCTATTTTTGGATCCAGGCAAACGGGCTACGCTTCTCGGTGATCATGGCATCCAGAGTTTCCTATCCTTGGTTTTTAAAGCAGTGTTGTGCGAGGCCATCATCTTTCAAGAAGCTGGCGAGAGAGGAAAACGGAAAGTAGGTGGTTTTGCTGCATTGAGGCTGAATGCACAGCGAATTTGTGGCCGGTGGAGTCAATGGAATTCGTGGTTAAGTGGCTAGTGCATTTTTCCACAAGAATGTAGACGTCTCCTCGCAACCTCATTGGTCGGATAGTACCTCGTGGCTCACCACTAGGAAGGAACCTTCGATCCTCTTAGAAGGACTCACGGGAGAACTACATTACAGTTATTAGAATTAACCGGAGGCTGCGCAAACATTACTGCCGCACTGCACAACTTCATTTTCACTCCCCTCAGTCAGGCCGATCTTATTATTGTGACAGTAAGTAACACAAAGCAGTATAATTAACGTATTTGCTATCCAGGGTTTTAATTTGCACAGTTGATCGAACCTTGTTCAGTCAGATATAAATAGTTGCAGCAGCGTCTGCACAATTGAGATTCTGAGTGCTCCTGAAATACTTTAAACAAGGAAAGAAAGGCAAGCCTTACGTTTATTTAGTAAATGTGGTTTTATCACCGTGCTATAAATTAAGTCCTATACACATTCCATCTGTACAAAAACAGAGCACTACATGCAAGGCACAACAAAACATAAGCATATATTTCACCGACATTAGTAACCCTCGTTGAATGTTTGCAATTCAAAGTTCGAATTTCGAGAAAAAAGTCAAACTGTGGACTTATGTGTCGCAATTCGCAGTGCTGAACTAATTTGCAGTATATTTAATTACCTCAGACAAATAAAAAAGTTAAACTCAGCATTTTGCCTTTCTTTTCAGTGCTGGTAAAAACACGTTCACTATGCGACCATTACTCAGCAAACCGGATATAATCACTTTTGCAGGACCATCCTTGATGGAAGCCAATGGTATCAATACATCCTCCCCAGTGTGTAAAACTAAATATTGTAAATGCAGAAACCTGTCAGAAAAAATGACACAGTCTCACATTGCACTTTATTTTCTTTATTTAAATATGTCTTGTTAAATCTACTCAGTATTGTCAAAGTACTACAAAAGAGAAACACATTTTAGAATACATGTTTTAAATGTCCCAATAATGCGCTTTGGATTTTTAATAAAATACATAAAATACATTCAAACATTCAAAACATTGACAAACATATCTGCTGTCTCATACAAGCAATAAATACTAAACCGATGAGGTAAATCTTTCTTAAGAGTAATAAAAATCAATTCATATATTATGATGGACACATGAACAAGTAGTTTGAGAATGAGACAGATTAATATATTATGATGGACACATGAACAAGTAGTTTGAGAATGAGACAGAAACTGTGACAGAACTATCCCTGTTTGAGAAGCTATTTAAAAACAAACTAAGCAAGTCGTGGGGGTATTCTCCCTTGAAAATTATAAAGAGGGTAATAGAGATCCTAGATGATTCTGAATATCCATTGTTTCAATTTATGAAAACCCCCACCTGAAGGTCTTGGAAGAATGGGCTGCCCTCACAGTGGGAACTTGCAAATCCATGATGCTGTTGTTAATTGAATATGGAAAGTCATCCGCCGAGGAAATAACATTGAGTGGTAAAGAAATTAAAAGAAGAATTATAAAGTAATTCTGATAGAAAGCAAGTTGCTAATTTTCTTAAGCACTTAGGTGAGATTCAACAGATAAAAGAACGATATGTCATAAGAAAGGGATGGAGAATGGTCTCACCACAGAGACAGCAGGAACAACTGCTGACAAAACCAGTTCAGGGGGTAGCTCAGATTCTGGTGTGCAGGAGGGAAAATCAATAGAGGCACCAATAACCAAGGAACGTTTTTTAGTTGAATTCTGACTGCTTTGTCAGGGAAGAAACACACTGAAAAAGAAAAGAGGGTGTACTAAAGGAAAATACGGAAAACCAGGAACAGGACAAGACAATGATGGATTTAACTCCTTTTGGGAAGAGGAAGATACAAACCAAAAGGGACCGGAAGTTAAACAAAGTGGTGAGAGTAATAAAACTGTTATTAAACTTTGTTCTCATATATTTACAAGAGCTGAAATGCCTGCGCCGGAACAGTTTCCATTCTTTTGCCCAGGTGCAAGTTTTGACTGATATATTCCTCTTCACTTGTAAGTTAAAACTCATGAAGACTCACAAAATGGGTTCAAGAAACTAGTAGTCTTGACTGAGGATACTCAAACTGTGCATTAGTGATGTGAAAAGTTTGATCACATTCTACACATCGGAGAATGAGGCATGCCAGGGCAAGGGACAAGGTTTTGTTACATTGTTCAGTTAAAAGGCATGAGACTCATGGTTGATAAGATCAATATTAACAAATTCAAAAGGACATTTAGATTCAATGCCAAATTATCACATCATAACATTGACCATTCCCATGATATCAAAGACCGTTATGACCTTGATACATAAAAGACACATAATAGGATTAGAAATCGTTCCACCTCACAAAGAGCAGCCATAAAAACATAAAAGCATGTCTACAGAATCATCATTAAGCCTTCAGGCAAGGGAACCAATGTGGTACAACCATATTTAATTTATTACAAAGAGGACACATTTAGGAAATGACATAACTCTATTATAAACAGATTCATAAAGGGACATAAAAACAGATGCTTAGCAATTATCATGATTCACTACAGGACTGGAAAGAAAAACGGTTGATGAGACCATGATGAGTTCTGCTTTATAGACAAATCTATTGCTCCATGTTGTTATTTAGCTTCTAAAGTCCATAACAAACTGTCCAAATCCCCTGAAAGAACAATTGTTTCCTCCAATGGCAGTATGCTGGAGAATATCGCCATTTATTTAGTTCAGTCCATGGCACAATTTGCTATACACCATAGCTCCTTCTGTCAGGATAGCAGTTATTTCATTAAAGCGATAGCTTATGTTTTTTGAGATTCTTCTTAGTTACTGACCTACTTACGCGTTTTGACATTGATAGGAACCCTCTACACAAGCATTGAGGGGGGTAAACAAAAAGGTTTGAGCAAACTGGAGTTAAAATATATAATCTAAATGGGTACCACTTGCCTGGGAGGAATGATCAAAGATGAAGAATTATAAATCCATATCAATTGATTTGACCCCATGAACTTTATAAGACTCATTGAAATAGAGTGGTTTTGATTATCGTACAATGTATTTGTTGCCTTCCTCACTTTCAATCCTTTTTCTGAACATATGTGTGGTTCTGACAGATAGGGTGTTCCTGAATTTCCCATTGAATGAACAAATATAATTTCTCAGACATATATATGCAAGATGGGGTTTCTTTTTGTCGTAGCAAATATCAGCACACTTAGGCCTTATCATAACTCTGCCCTACATTTTCCAGGATTGTTCTTTTCACACTTGCCATCCCAGGAATGACATGACCATAGTCAAATTGAGCAATGACATACTCCTGCTCCTTGGAACCAATACAATTCTGGTTCACTTTAACACGGCACATACATATAATTTTGATGTGTCATGTTGATAAGCCAATCAGGACAATGGCATTAGAATTGGTAATCTATTCTATTACAAGTTCTCTTGATCTTGATGACATTGAATGGCATGATTTGGAACATCAACATAGTTTCTTTAATCATGGAACACAATTTTCTAAATATTGAACAACAATTCTTCAGGATTATTTAATTCAGGCCTTCCATATAAAAAAATATGTTAAAATATATATGCCCACTGGTGCTGAATACTGCATTCTAAATTACATCTCACACTATTGAGTGGAATGCATACCAAAAGGGTCCCTACTAGCAACCAATTTGCTTGTAAGATTCTACACGTTGCTGGTGTCAGAAGTGAGAAAAACAAATCAATCTAATTATAAAATATACACCATTCGTGAATCAGCATTACACAGAGAGCTAATGCAAAATGTGCACAAAATTAGAGCATATGCAATTTATTTAAATATTGTTTAAAATTACATTTTCAAGAACAAATTGAAGACATTTCATTTTCAAAATAAATACAATGTCACAAAAACAATGGTTACAGTATTACTAGAAAACAGAGTAGTTGATGCTGTGTTTCGGTGTTTGGTTACTAGTACACCTTCTTCAGGACAGTTTTCTAAACAAAACATTGTATTAATAACAATCTCATGTGTTAACTGACTTGATATATACATCACAACAACAACTATGATGTAACTTATTGATTACTAATTTGCATTGATTTAGGCTAGTGTAACATTTTAAAAACAACTATTAAAACAACCCATAAGGTAGACAGTGTTTCCCCAACCAAATTCTTAATAAAAGTACACAAAATGTATATCTGAAATTTGTACTTCTCACAACCGACAACCAGTAATATCTAAATAGGAACATACCGAAAGGTTAGGACGTTGCTGGTGTTCAGCTTCATTAGAAATATAAAAAAGGTATTTGCTTAAAGTAGAGGGAATGAGAATGTTTCACTCATTATAGACCTTAGGATACAAAAAGAAGAGAGGCAGATATTATCTGAATATCCTCTATGTACCCTTCATTTCATACAATGTCCAATAGTATATTGGCATACCTTAAATATGAACCCACGTGGAGTGTATTTGTTTGTTGGTGCCACCGTTTTCGAAATGTGCTTTGATACTGCCCAAATTCTGTATGGGAAATGAATAGGAGTAATTAACTCGACTGCTATACTGCTGGTACTAAATAATGAACAGGATAGCTATTCTGTATGAGGCTTACCAGAATTTTAAAACACACTGGTACATCGAAAAGGCCGCTGAAAAGCCGCAACTGGATGACCAAAAGCAATCAATATATTCTCCGTAGTATTAGAGGTAGATGAAAAATGTGCTCTAATCAATGAAAGAGTGGGAAGAAGACATTTCAGGTACATGTTCCTAGGTTTTGTGCGTCATCTCTAATTACACTGATTCAAAAAGGTACAATTGTTACCCGATTTGGTTGCTGTAATGTTCACAGTTACTTCAGAATGGCCCTTTAGTTTTCCTTAGTGTTTTTTGCCTAAAATTTGAAAAACAATATCTCTTTTTTCCATGATTAGATTTTAGTCATATTGGGGCCATTTTTCATATTACGTTGATATATATTTTTAAAAACTTTTTGCACGATTTTATTGTGTTTTGTTTTGATGTTTTAATTGTTTTGGAATTACTAAACATTTATCAGATTTTCCTTAAGGGGTGGCTGTCTGCTCTATGCCGAAGCTGCCAAAGGATGTGCCCAGTTTTATTTACTGAACTTGTGTGCTGGATCTGACGAGATTTGGGATATTTGACATCCTTCCCATGTATTAAACTTTTTTCTTACATTCAGGAACTGAAGAAACCTTATAAGAAATTTTCCAAAAGCTTACTATCAAGGACACACATTTAAAATTCACAGAAACAGATAGTAGAACCCAACTGTCTTTGCAAAGAGCATGGGGGCCTAAAAACTAATGTGGTGTAGGATTTTACTTGTGTTATGTTTTCACATTATTATTTTTTAGTTTAAGGGCTGCATAAATTCTGTGTGCATTGCCTCTAAGATAAGCCTAATAGCTTTTGTGCCATGCTACTAGATGGTTAAACTCATGCCTATTTAGTGACTTTCTGTGGGTCACCCTTTAGGATTGTGGCTGTTGCTTAAGTAGGGTTTTACCCCCGTCAACCAACAATTCAATATCTGACACCAGCATACCGTTATTCTGTTTTTTCCAACTTCAGGTGCTATTTAGCTCTATTAGCCCCTTACACAACACTAGCTAAATAGATGTCCCCTTTCTTCTGTATTTAAGGCATCTATGAGTTCTTTGTATTGCTTCATGTCTTACTGGCAAACAACTTTATAAACATTTAACAACCTTCTGTTTCAGGTACCAACCTTTTGTGTTCCTAGGAGATTTGAAACAATCTTTAGGGGTGCCTGAGTTTACAGGGACCACGCAAATGGGGCGTAATCACGTCCCAAGCAAATGCACAGCTCATATTGTCCTTATAATCCAGTCCAGACGTTAAATACGCATGCTTTTTAAAGTGTGGACTCGATTTAGAATTTGAATAATGGGAAATGGAACTTGGATTATAAGGACAATATTGAGTAATATTAATGGTTTGATACGGACACATTTCTGCCAAGTGGCACAATGAGCTGTGCATTTGCTTGGGAGGTGATTACGCCCCATTTGCGTGATACTAGTACTCCAGTGCCATGGGGCATGGCACTATTAGCAATCTGCACGCAATCTTTGGACATATTAGGTGAACAAGATAAAAATTGATACAAATGGAAATACGAGGTGTGCATCCTACCTTCTGTAATGAGTTTACAGGGAGCCATGTTCAATTTGACACAAGCTACAGCCAAAGTGCCTTTTTGTAGCTGATGCGCCATAGCTCCCAGCTACTCTGTGTTATACTCCAGTAACAATGCCCAGGTGGTTTCTAAGGTACGAACATCTTCAAATGCTACATGAAGGTATACAGCATCTATTTGTATGGCGTGTAACAAGCTGCTTTATTCCTCCATGTGACCTATTATTACGCAGTGGGGCTAGGTTGTGGCAGGGTACATATTTGGAATTAAATGGCCCTCGTTTTGTTTGAGGTTTACTGTCTCAATTTTGTTTGTTTCCACAAATCTATATTCTGCAAAACCTTTGCTATTTTTGCCATCCCTTCTTTTTTTTGGGTGACAATATTACCCATGTGGTTGATTGTGTACATGCTCCTCTAATTTGATTCAATTAACTTGTAAAATTTCCCTATTCTTTTTTATAAGTTCAGACCATGCGGATATTCTTTATACTTTACATGTGTAAATTTCCTCTTACACTTTGTTGTAAATGTATTACTTTTGGCTATTCATCATTTATGAGTATAGGTTTACTAAAAATTGAAGCCTTCCATGTATCCACCCCTTGTATCCAGTGGCAGAACCTAATTTATGAGCGAACAGTCACTACTAGTAACTTTTCAGATGTAGAAGGTGATCTCCAAAGTCGTGATGGAGATCACCTTATGAACAAGAATTATTAATGTAGAAAAGTGAATATTATTAAACTTTGAAATAAAATGTTAAAAGTAATTATGTGCTAAATAATATTTGAAATTAATGTATTTATTTTAAATGTGCAATGAAAAAAATGCTACAGCACTATTAACATGAAAATAAATATTTAATTATTTTATATATATTAAATTAAATTCAAGTTTTTTAAAAGATTTATTCAAAAACATCTTAATCCCACCTAAAGTAGAATGTTTATTTATTATGTTATAGAATTGACTACATATTCGATAAAGAATGTATTTCAATTTAATTTCATTTTAGATTAGTGTTGCATTTATTTTTAACTTTAGAAAGGTTATTAAATAATTCAAAATAAATATTTGTTTAACTATTTTTTAATATTATATTAAATATATAAATATTTTTACAAAGTCAAAAACATGTAATCATTTTATCTCTATTATATTTTATGGAATTGTGCTGTAGTTGAGTGGCCATGAGTATTACGGGGATTACTCCAGATCTGAGCTGAAGAACATTTATTACTGTTCTGGGTTTTTTAGGCTGTACTAACTTTAGTAGTGCAGTTCGTAAATAGGAAAAGGCTTATTAATTTGTGGGTGGGTATATCGCCTTCCCTAAACTTCTCCTTCATACTCCCTTTACCACTCCTTACTCCTCCCTAATACTCTCCTATTTAGTCATAAGCATCTCCCATTTCTCAGCCACTTCTTCTGTACATCCCAAATTTACTACTAAAACATAGGCATATGTATGCAGAGACCCCATCAGTCAGGGCGGAGATCTTTGCACCGAAAATATTGGAGATGGAGGTATAGAAATCTGCATGTAGGTTGATAAATAGCATTTTGTAGTACATGAGTAGTGCTTCTGTATACTACTAAACATACTACAAAATTCACTTTGTTAATAGGCTCCTTGGTCTTGGGCGGTAAGGGGTGGTTTAGGAGAGCACCGACCTGATGATGATCTTGTCTTATGAAGGCCATGGATATTTAATATGTGTGATGTTCTTATACACAAGTCAATGGCTTGTAGAATAATGGTTTTATTGGACAATGATGCCTCACCTCCTTTGAGGAGGATGTACATAAGTAGGGGCCATAACTCCAATTACTTTGAATTACTAAGGGACCGCATGTTTTGTTGTTCTTAGGTGACACATGGAACCGACTATATTGTTTATTCTGATAGTGTTGACGTATGGGTGCTCTCTATTTGAGAGGATAGTGAAGAAATAGTTAATTGCATTTGGACCTTGTGAATGACACCTTTGACAGTTTATCATGTTTTAGGCTCAATTTGAACCTTGATTTGGAACTACTCAACAAAACAGACATCCTGATGTACGCGATAAACTATGAAGGCTTTTTATGCACAGAAACTAGTTGAGTATTTAAAGTGGAATCATCCTTGAAATAGATAAAGTCTGACTGTCAATTATGTTAACATTTCAATAGCGCTGTTACACACACAAGTCCTGCCATGTACAACCATTTTATCATGAATTCGTCCAGGTTTATACATATTCTTGCGTCTTTTAACTTACACTTTGCTTTGAAGGTAATGGGCTCAATCAGAAAGGGGACTACTTATTGGTAGCTGAAACTACAGCGCTTGACCAACATGTACAATGGTCACCAATTAGTTCCCAATAATTACATACTTTCTCACACCTTTTTCAGTACCTTTTGCCAACTTGAGTGACTATCTAGTTTGATATGCATCAATGATAACAGGTCCTTAGTGTAAGATTTATGGGTGAAACTACTTGGGGTTTTCAGTTTATTGCCTATACATTTAGTGTTGAGGGGTCTGCTGCACCTGGCTCTTTGGCAGATTTATCCCCAAACTTTTTGCCTTTAGCCTCCAATTTTTCTGGCCTGTTTTGTTGGCTTTAGGACTCAGGACATTTTACTGATTTTACTGATGTACTGGTAGTAAAATGCTTTGTGTGTGGACAAGGCCTGTAACTCCAATGCTACTAGTGGGTCAATGGCACTGGTTGTGCCACCCACATGAGTAGCCCTGTAAACTTGTCTCAGGCCTGTCATTGCAGTGTCTGTGAGTGCAGTTTTAAATTGCCATGTCAAATTGGCAATTGCGCCCAGTTGCCAGCTCCTAACCTTCCTTTTTTTACATGTAAGAGACCCCTAAGATAGGCCCACAGTACCCCCATGCGTAGGATGCATTGATGTGAAAGGTAGGACATGTACTGGTGTGTTCTACATGACTGATAGTTAAATACTGGCAGTTTTGTTTTTCACTATTGCAAGGACTAGCTGTCTCATAAGTCATCTTTGGAGCTACCTCGTAACATTTTACAAGTGTAACTTTCAATTTGGAACAGCTAGAGAATTGGAGTGTGGGCTCTCTGAGCTCAGAATCTAAAACACATATTTTAGTAAAGGTGGTTTTCAAATTGTGTTTGGAAATGTCACTTTTAGAAAGTGGGCATTTTCTTGTTTAACCATCCTGCGCCTCTGCCTGTCAGTGGAATCAACATCTGGTTTAGACTGACGGGTGCCTGTTTGTGCAGTCACTCTAGACAGTCACACAAAGGGAGTTGAGGTGTGCCCTGCATATCCTGATGGCCCATCACCAGGCTGTTGGGTCTTCCTGAGTTGGAGTGGTGGGAAGAGCAGTCACCTACATCTGAACAGGGATGTGCCTGTCCTCTCAAAATGTTGTCTCCACCCCCTAGAGTGTATCTGGAGCCAAGGCCAGGCAAGCCAGGATTTTGTAAACTACAAAGACTTCAAAGACAAAAAGGGGTATAAGTATTGGACCCAAAACCCCAGACTTTTAGGACACTTCTAGATCAAGAGGACTCAGCCAAGAAGAAGAGCTTTCAGGAGGAGTAATGCCTCTTTGCTGTGTGTTGCTTTGCTGGGTTGGCCTGAAGTTTCTGCTTCTTTCTTTGGACTGTGGAAAGGACGGGACTTTTACTTTACTGTATCATGTTTGAGAAGGTTCTCCAAGGGCTTGAAGTATAGCTTGCCTACTGTTAAGAAGTTCCAGGGACACAAAGACTTCATCTGCAGCATCCCTGAACTCCCCTGCTGGGAATTCTGACCTGACTTTTTTTTTTTTTGCAGAGTTTTATATAGCGCAAACTAGACCCGAACCGAATCAGGTATCAGAGCGCTTTACACATTTTTCCAGTTATGTTACGTTACATGAGGACACACTTTCATTTTGAGGCTCGGGGAGATTAAGTGATTTGCCCAGAATCACAGGAGGTTTTTGGCGTCGTTACCGAGACTCGAACCCAGCCCAGGTCCGAGGTCGAGCGCCCTAGCCGTTAGGCCAACTCCTCTCCCCATTTGCAGGAGGGCGTCGCAGCACATCTGTCCTCTCGTCTGTCCGAGGCTTCTCTGACCACTTCCTGTCCCTACAGGATGTGGTGTCCAGTGACCTGGTCACTGCCCTGTAACCCACAGGGTCCTAATGCCCTGACGTCGGTTGGCGCCTGAGGTCAAGCTACTACATCTCCCCCTTTGTCACAAACAAAGTTCTTTGTCACACACACAAAAAGTTCCTGATACATTGGTGTTCGTCCCCCCCTTTTTGTTCACATTGCTTGCTGATGGCTGTAGAGAGAGAGAGAGAGAGAGAGAGAGAGAGAGAGAGACAGTTCTACATCTCTTCAATTAGTCTTTGTGGTTTCCTGCACGTTCTGCAAGGTCTTATCTCTCCGCTTATTTGTTGCTCTCTGTCTTGCACTTTCGGTGGTGTTGCTGCTGGTCATTCGTCTTCCACTTTGAGCTCCTTGAAGTGGGAACTGTTTCTCGTTATTCTTTGGTGGTCAGAGACTGCCGTCACCATTGATCCCTTCACTTTGGTTACTACCAGCGGATCTTTGGAAAACGGGCTGTCTGACTTTCGTTGTTGTCTCTGTCTCACCACCACCAGGTCTCCTTCATTTAGTTGTGATTCCGATGCGTGTCTCCGATTATCGGCATATTCTTTCATTTTCCTCTCGGCTTCATGATCCCTTTCTACTATGTCATTTCGATCCATGCTCACTTTGGCATCTATTTGAGGGAGTCTTGTCTTGCTCGATCGCCCCAACACCAGTTCCGCTGGGCATCGACCTGTGGAGCTGTGAGGGGTGTTTCGGTAATCTCTCAGCACCTGGCATAGTGCTTGTCCAATCGATATTTGTGTCAGTTTTGCTCGCTGGATTGCTTTCTTTATGGTCCCCATAAATTTCTGCAATTGGGGTGCCAATTGCAGTTCTGGGCTCTTGGAGGTTGTTCCTGAGGCGAAAAGCATCAAGGAGTCATCAAAATCGATGTATTGCCCTTCTAGGACCTGTTTTTTCAATGCAGCACCGCCGTGCATGAGAAATGTCCACGCATCAATGCCGTGTAGCCGAATAAATCGACGCAGAGCCTGCCCATGACCAAAAAAGCCACTGCAGTCTGAGTTCAGGCTCCGAAGCCCGAGACTCCCGCACTGAATCTGATGCAGACCCTGCTGTGCGGCTCAAAAGATCTACGTATCTTGGGACTGGCGTTATGAGCCACTCACCTGAGTCCCAGGCAGTTCTGATGGGGCAACGCTGGGTTCCTGTATTTCCCCTAGAGTGTGTTCTTGAGGACAGAGGGTGGTACTATACCAGTGACAGGCCCCAAGTGGAATGGGGGTTGGGATTTGGAAAGACAAATGAGATTCAGTGATGCTCCTCTGGGGCAGCCTTAGGAAGACCTAAAGAGACACATCACCAATCTTATGTGAACACCCATGGTTTGAGGATTATCTGTGGAGTGTAAAACAGTGGTTTAGTACACACAATGTATTTGGTACATAGCATCAACAAATCTTATTTATATATTGCTGTTCATACCCCAAACCAACACCTACTGTGTTCTTCCTTTCCGGTCAAAATTGTGCATGTCTTTTCATACTGTATTGACTTTCAATAGATTGTTTTGATAATAGTTGTTACGAAGACCAAACAAAGTCACTATTGCAGAGCAGTTCCGTAATTACTTACTAGTTATTCCTTTTGTGCCCTGAACTAAGATGTCTCCAAAGTCACACCTTGTAGCCTAGCCAAGTTATTCTTCTGCCTGCACAGAGGGCAAAAGCCTGGGAGAAATCAGTCCTGACAGAGCCCTGGATGTGATGGAGTCTTTAGTGCACTTGCTTAAAATAAGAGTATGTAATTACTAAATTATTGTGCTTCTGAGCTCAGAGCATACAAGAATTGTGGTACAAATATGTGGAGTTGAACTCTTTTGAAGCATTGTCCTTTCCTTTTCTTTAGGGAATCCAGAGTTGCTGCTTCTGAGGACGGGAACAACGCTGTGATGCTGAAAAGATTTGGAGGCTGGATCGAGGGAATTCAGGTAAGTAAAGAGCAGGGAGACCAAGCGGGGAACCAGGGTAGGCATGGACTTTATATAGAGGCTGACCATGTGCTTTTAGTGCACCTGTCAGGGTCATGGAAAGTTCACTGTGAGCCAGGATTCAGATTAACAAAAGCACGGGGTAATGGAAAGTTCACTGTGAGCCAGAGGGCTGATTAGCAAATTCATCTGGTTGATTTGCAAATGTATCTGCTGGGATCATGGAATGTTCAAGCAGGGCTATTAATCTTGAAGGTGATTACTCATGAGTTTAATTAACAAGGATACCTCGAACTGCTGTTTTTTCTGGAACATTTGCAATAAAGAAAGCAATTATCTCTGAAAGTTACTCAGCATTAATGTGATTGATTGTTGCACCTGCCAAGATTCTGGAACTTTTATAGTGGTTATAAGGAGCTGTGTGTTTTTGTGGGCAGTTCAATCAGTTGTCTGTGGAGGTTAATCATTTCCCTTGTAGCACCCAGAATAGAGCCCATGTCAAACCAAACAAGAATATGAACTCACTAAATGGAAGGGGGGTGAGAAGGGCACAAACATGGCTCGAATTCACAGGATCCTGGAGGGGTGTGCAGTGGCTAGACCATGACAACCGCAGCTGAAGAAATCGACGCAGCACCTGTTTGCCGCCGCCACATCGGCCTCCAGCGTGCCCTGATTACCATGCATCGCACCTGTGCTCCAAGTTTTCCGGAAATACATCTCTTCCCCAAACAGTCCAGATTCAATGCAACACTTCTCCCGCGTGCACCAGAACTGACGCATCGCCTTCCCATGGACTCAGGAACTAACACATTGCTGTGTTTTCTGAAACTTCCCTCCTCTACAGCTTTTTTACCTTGCGAATTTTGACACATCTATGTGTAAAATTAATAACCACATCCATAGTTTCCTATGGACAGAATTGCTTAAACCTTTGAAAAGTCATAGTTTGAGTTGTGTATTGTTGTTTTGGTCCTGTTTGGTTTAGCTAAAGATACTTTATTTTTCTAAATTGGTTAGGTGTCTATTAGTAGTGGTTTCCCTGTGTTACTGTGTGTTTTATGTTATTGCCTCAGTGATAGGCCTGACTGTTCATGCCAAGGTGCCAAGGGGATGAGCAGGGGATAACTTGGGTGTGTAATCCCCTTATCCTGACTAGAAGGAAGTGTCCCTGCTTGGACAGGATGCATACCTCCGCCAACTAGAGACCCCCATTTCTAACAGGGCCTATTATTGTTAAGCTCTATATCCTTCAGGAACAGTAAGACCAATTTCACTGGTAACTCCCCATTTCCTCGGGGCCTCCTAAACTCATGGAATGGTAATTTTAGGGGTCAAAACTAAAAGGTTAAAACAATGCATAACTTAAGTTGAAAGTTTATGTTATTTTCATTTGAGACAGCAAACAAGCAAGGATATCAAGAGCGCATCTGACATTGTTTCACACGTTTCTGGGAGAGCCTCATTTCATGAAATTAATGCGCATTTATCATATCAGTCACATATTTCGATTACAGAAGTATTACTAAAGTGAGAAAAAAGATGAAAATGAATTGGAAAATGAAATACGTAGAAAATATAGTCACTCCCTAACTGCCTGAATGTAATGACAGTGGTTATGAATCGCATAAAAACTGGGTATTGGGTTCATTTTAAGCTGTAAATCTCTGCTAATTTACAGATACTTTCAAGTACTTCTCGTGTGAAATTTTTGTGGCAGTACACCACTGTGCTTTCATTTCATGCGAATCCTGTTTTTGGTAACCGTAAAACATGATTACTCTATTAACAAACCACTAATTTCAGGAAACCAGTTTTGCAAATGTTAACCACAGCCCTACAGGAAATCTAATATAACCACGCATTTGACGGCAATGATGCTTAACAAAGTGACCTTTTGAGATATAAATGTACATTTTGTGAATTTTTATAATATAGTACGCCGCTCCTGAGGATGTACCGAGACACTTCTTACCGTGTGATTATTCATCTATTTCAGGGCCCAGAAACCTGTCTTAAAGGCCGATTTAGCCCCGTGGGTGCGCAAAAATACATAATTGAGTTTTGCCATGATTATGTGGAATAACGCACTATTTTGTTCCCGCTCTGCCGTGCATTACCTCTCTTTTGAACCAGTAAAAAAAAACGGTGGTAATTGTCTATGAAAAGCCGAAGCAAGCACGAATAGAATTCTGCTCCTGATTGCTAAATGTACTCATTTTAGCACTTATGGGTCTCGATGCCTTCGCTCCACAACTTGTCATACCAAAGCCGAAATCTAGGCCCATTTGTCAGACAAATATTACTGACATATATGATGCTTTGTTGAAAGGTAATGGCTCATTTTGATCCAGTGTGGCCACATGTATGTCTATTGGAATGTCACTGGTTACTGGCAAGTTCTATTTTACAATGTGTTGGTGGAGATGCTCCTACTTCAAAGCCAAGTTTGTCAGCATGGTCTACAAGTGAGATCTCTAGATTCTTTGTGAGGTAAACAGAAAGACAAAAAGATATTTTGTGTAAATGATGAATATTGTGAGGTCTGCCACTGAGACCTGATTCCCTCCTAATTCAAAAGGACAGAGCCATAGCAGTTAACTTTGCTACATGGTCCGCAATAGCACACCTCTCAAAAAAAATTCTGGGATAGTGCAAATCATGCAGCTTAAATGTTAGTGTGTGTCTTATTATATATGTCAAGAACACGGCTGTGGTCGAAACACGTTTTCCTATTCATTTTCACATTTTAGTTTTACAGTTAAACTCTTAAGTTTCCATTATTATTTGTGTCTACAGTTTCATTGGGATAAGCATCGTTTATCCAGCCTCACTGTTATGCTGGTTTTAGCCTACATTGCTCCTCAGTGGCCAAGGACAAGTCCTGAAGAAACGAAACCTTCATGTGTATGACGTCGTATAATGCTGATATATTTAACTGCTCAGCAATGGAAAATATCTTGACGTTTGACCAAAATTTGAATGCCTGAGCTCTAACCAGGGCCGGACTGACAATGCCGGGCACTGGGCAATCCCCCGGTAGGCTGCCAGGGGTGGGGGCCGGTTTTTGGGACGGGGCCAGTTTTGTTGCTGGGTGTGGGTGGGGCCGATTTTTTGGACACTCAGTACAGTAGTAGTCACTTACTACTGTACTCTGCTGTCTTTGCTGCGTGCCTGCCTCTCTCCTTGCTCCGTGTGGAAAAAAGCACAATTTAGTTAATCTAATCCGAGAACAGCAGTGCCATTTGAGGGGGTGGGTCGCGTGTGCTCCTATAACATGCATATTATTCTTCATGTTTGAAATATATTATATGATATGATATATTTCAAACATGAGGAATAGGCAAATGCACAATTAAATGAACACTGATAGGTATTGCTGATGTAACTTTCCGGGTAGAACATTGTAATGCTCTTTTACACTCAGTATTGCAGCAACAGTACATTAAGGCTAAGATTTACTAAGATTTTGCATCTGGGTTGCATCACTTTTTGGGTGCAGCCCCAACACAAAATCTATCTTGTGATTTTAAAAGCCAATGCAAAGCTCGATTTGTGTGACTCTGTAAAAAATGCAACGTTACCTTGCTTCATGTTGGTGTTATATGAGCATGGGCATTCCCATGCATACACCGATGTATTTTGGTGCAAACCCATATTTACAAAGATTTGCAAACATGTGTTTGCTCCAAAATGGTACACCCACTCAAGGCTGGCATTATGAACAGAAATATCTTTACTTCTCCCTGTTACTTCCTCTTTGCATGTGTGCAGAGAGAAAAAAGCCTAAAAGTATAGTTTTTATGAATTAAGGTATTCCTGCTTGCACAAAAATGGCCTGACCACAATGCAGGCACCCTTGCACCATGACGCAGCAAGAAAGCCTCCATTTGTGCTAGGCACCCACAAGTGTGCCAGCATTATGAAAGAGCCGAACTGTGCCCTAACATAAAAAATATGTGCTGTTCTGCTCATTCTTTCACACAACAGAGCACAGCAACTTCACTTGCTGTGCTGTATTGCAGGAAATGCTGATAAATATGCCCCTAGGTCACAAACATAGGTACGAAACTACTTTAAAAGTGTATAGGCAATATATTGAAAAGTATATGTGCAATAATATAAAGTTCTGTGCGTACACTGTTATATGCTTTGTCTTTACTGCAGCAAGAGTTACATTCCTCTCCCCAAGCTGATGTAGTCCATCATTGACACTCAGCAGACTCCTGTCTCCTCATCGTTGCACCTTATCTTATAGTATGTACCTGCCAATTACAGCAAAGCCGTTTTGGAACTGATCCCTGGTCATATCAAGGCATATCCCAGAACTGAAGTTACTCATCTATGGAGCCTAATATGGCTTTCCTCATCTAAGGTTTAGCCCTCACTTTTCAGTGTGTGCCTTTCTATGCCCTAGGCAGGACACCTTTATAGTTATCCTGCTTCATTGATATGAACAACAGCTACATGCCGATAGGATAATAAGCAAACAATTAGTTGCATAATGGACAGAAGACAGTTCATATTAAAAGCTAATATTTTGGTGTTCAATGGGTAAAAAGCCTCTTTCAAGCTGAACAATAAGACATGTTTTTATCAGAAAGTATGAATACAATTGGCCAGCGAGCAGAAGTGCACTTGCAAGATAAATAAGCATCTTTGTTATATTGGAATTGCTGATCACGGGACAGAATTTTGCTTGCAAGGTGGACAATGAGAAATATTGGTCAGCAACTGGAAGAATTGTTTTTGATTTTAAAAATCATTGATCAATGGGCAGAGGCCTGTGTCCATTGAAAGTTCCTTAGTGGGCCACCTACAATCAGGCTAGCATTAAGTATATGCTTTAAAAATGAATGCACATCTGTCATAAGAGTTGCAATGTTAAAAAAAGTCATACAGTAACATCATTGAAAATTATAGAAAATGCAGCATGAGGTATTACAGAAAATCTTTCATGTAGAAATTAATACATCTGGCTGTGAAACATAACATTATATCTTACATTGTGAACATACTCCATATGGTTTAATAATCACCTGGCACAAAACCCAAAGGGTGCACCTTTAAGAGCCCTGTTTTTTTTCAAGGAGGGGAGCCTAAATGGATTAAATCACAATATTGGCACATATTCAGTAAGATTGTATCTTTCAATAAGACTCTCTCACTCTCTATAGTCACTTCTAATGATATCATTTTTATCCATTCCTGTTGGTTTATTATTCAATAGGCTCATAGACCAGAGAGTGTAAAAGTTATACTATCATTTTTGTTTTCACACAATTTCCAAAAAGCAATGGAAGTGCAGTAGAACGCCCAACCACATCTAAAATCACCTTGTGAAAGCTGACAGTACTTTTGTGCAACTTCCCAAAGTAAGAAGAAAGGTTTTTATGACTTATTGGTACATGTCTATCATTTATGTAGTAAAAAAAGAAGCAGTAAAACGCTGTCGTTATTGCAGCAAAAATGATATTTTCTTATAGAAATAAAAATTGAATTATGCAACTGAATAGCACTGTGACCGCTCCTTAGTGACACAGCAACAAATATATTGGAAAATAACGAGATAGAGCTATTGTTTTTCTAGAAATTTTTAGCAGTCTAAAATGAATGTGTACTTCAACAGCAAGATTGAATCAAACCCGTGAATAATGGTATGGTAGGCCGGATTGAAGAATTAAGTTCAAAAGTTTCTTCATGAAAACAATATGATGGTATTGGAAATTCCAGAGACAAATTTCCATAAAGCCAGTATAATATTACTACCTCATAGCCCGCCATAGCAGGCTATACCAGCCACTAAAGGCCCACTCCAGCGTTAAAGGCCCAAGACAAAGGTGACGGCTTTTTACAAGGGAGAAGGCCTTTAATGGCTGTTACAGCCCGCTACGAGGGCTATAGAGCGATTAGAACAATTTGTTCCATGGGGCAGAATGTTCAAATTAGTAAAACAAAGGCCTCATGGATCCTGCAGGATTGAAATCTCCTTGGGATGCATGAGGCCTTTGGTCACAGCAATAGCTGTGAAAAGAAAATATTGAAATGTTGAAATGTTGATGCTTTGGGCTTCTGCCAGTCATTAGAAGCACTCAACATTCAAATGTTGTAATATAGCCCTATACCTCACTGCCACAGGCTATACCAGTTGTTAAAGTCCCTGAACCTGAATTATAGGCCCGAGCTGCAGGCAAGGGCCTATAACGAGGGTGAGGGCCTTTAACAACCAGTATAGCCCAAGGTGGAAGGGCTATAAGGCTATTAGAACATTCCAATGATAATAGCAAAAGGACCCGCACAAGGGAGATTATATATACATTGTACTTTTTGCTCAGTAATGCAATAATGTTAACACATATAAAACTTTAGCGCTTTCCAAGAAGAAGTGAAGTCCAGATCTTGACAGATATGTAGTAGGGCTTTTTATTCAAAGATAAGCATGGTGTTCAAGATATTGCTAGCAGCCAACGCGTTTCCAAATCTTCATAGTTTGGGAAGATGAGAATTCGTAGTCCTCTCGGTATTCTACGATTCTCAAGATATTTTTTAAGCGTTGCTCCATCCCACCACTTAGCAAGTTCGGATTTTTTAAGTCTCTCTAGTCTTAGAAACTTATTCTTTAGTCCTTCAGTTTGAGGAGTTTTTGATACTGTCGGATTAGTCCCACTTTTAGATTTCTCAAACAAACCCCCTAGGAGTTCCTCCCTGTTATCATCAAAATCCATTATGTGGAAGCTGATAAGTATTCTTATTATTTGACTCAGGACAGTGCAGGTCAAGCTCTCAATACTTAAATAACACAACACAATTGGGTCAGAGCTATTGACTGCCTGCACACTATTCCACTATTTTTGGTCTAATATCTGGTATTCTGTGGCCTGTGCGTATAGGTCGAGGGCGTGACCCGTAAACACCCCCTAAAGTATGATGAAAGACATCACATCCAATGATAATAGCAAAAGGACCCGCACAAGGGAGATTATATATACATTGTACTTTTTGCTCAGTAATGCAATAATGTTAACACATATAAAACTTTAGCTAAAAAGGAGTTACAATTGTTAGCACTTTCCCTATAAGCATCTTGAGTTGAGTTTTTGAAGTTAATTTCCTCCCTGTCTTAGCTTCATACTCGAATACTGTGAAAAGCTAATGTTCACAAATAATGTATTGGTGACATCGTTTAATGCTTTCCAAATGTGTGAAGTGAAATGTAACAAAACTGAATTATATTTAATATAACCATGTACAGGGGTCACCCGACATAGCGATGACTCCAGATATAGAATAACCAATGGTTATTTGTATTAGGCTTAATGCAAATTACCATTTTTTAAGATCAAAGGAAACCTTTTTATGATGTATATAAGGTTTGTGTGTCTTTTTATGTTGTATGTAAAAACATTTTCTATTTTGTAACTTTGTGTTTTATGTATAATTGCTTCTAGCCCTGAAGAAGTCACAGTGGTGACGAAACGCGTTGGCTGCTAGCAATATCTTGAACACCATGCTTATCTTTGAATAAAAAGCCCTACTACATATCTGTCAAGATCTGGACTTCACTTCTTCTTGGAAAGCGCTAAAGTTTTATATGTGTTAACATTATTGCATTACTGAGCAAAAAGTACAATGTATATATAATCTCCCTTGTGCGGGTCCTTTTGCTATTATCATTGGATGTGATGTCTTTCATCATACTTTAGGGGGTGTTTACGGGTCACGCCCTCGACCTATACGCACAGGCCACAGAATACCAGATATTAGACCAAAAATAGTGGAATAGTGTGCAGGCAGTCAATAGCTCTGACCCAATTGTGTTGTGTTATTTAAGTATTGAGAGCTTGACCTGCACTGTCCTGAGTCAAATAATAAGAATACTTATCAGCTTCCACATAATGGATTTTGATGATAACAGGGAGGAACTCCTAGGGGGTTTGTTTGAGAAATCTAAAAGTGGGACTAATCCGACAGTATCAAAAACTCCTCAAACTGAAGGACTAAAGAATAAGTTTCTAAGACTAGAGAGACTTAAAAAATCCGAACTTGCTAAGTGGTGGGATGGAGCAACGCTTAAAAAATATCTTGAGAATCGTAGAATACCGAGAGGACTACGAATTCTCATCTTCCCAAACTATGAAGATTTGGAATCCGACCACTTGACAGAGTGGGAGGAGGGCCTGTATGATGCATCATACAAAATGATGGACATCCTGATAAGAAATGCGGATCGGAAGGTTAAAAAAATCAGAGATGATATAGTGGCCTTGGAAAAAGAAATACTTGATACCAAATTGACTGAGGTAATTGAAAAAAACCAGGCAATCCTCAAAATAGAACTGAATAAATATCAAATGTACCTTAAAGATAAAAAACTCCAAAAAATAGATCGAGACCAAAGGGACTATGACAGAGGCCGAATATTTACTTTTGCCAGAAAGTACGATGCTTTAACAGCAAAACCAGTGCAGCCTCTGAATCAACCTAGCAAAGAACCCAGCATCTCATCCAGCTCCACCTCAATCTCCTCAATAGAAAGCATAGGGAGTGAGGAACCGAGTACAAGTCTAGGAGCAAGTGAGAAACAATCGGTTTTTTTACAAGAAGTACAAAGGTTCAGGCTGGGGAACAAAAAGAAAACTCAAGGAAACGAGTCAGGCGGGGTGGCAAAAAACACAAGGGCAGGTGTAAAAGCAAGGAATTCCAATGCCCAGAATCAATGACTACTGAGAATGTGAACCACGATGTGGGCAGTACTGTTGATATGAATAATGATAATGAACTGAATGTGATGGAATACAAACATCGTGAAGAGTGAATAATAAACAAACACAATAAATGGGGATTGCGCGCTCCACATGATGCTTTATAATGAGGCTAGATCCAAAATATAGATGAGTACAATGATAGGAATTAATAAGTAGACGAGATCCCCAATCAGTAAGACACTGGGGGCGTGTCACTAATGTGCTGTTCGACCACTACAACTCCCAGGCTCCTGTGAGTTTTGTGACGTATGAGCTTATACCGCAAACGCGGCAAGATGCAACTATGCTCAGCTGTTTAAATTTTAGACTTAACGAGGCTAGGTTACGAGTATTTAAGGGCATTTTCATTTGTCCGATTTCGATTCACTGGGAAGGGACGATACACTCGGATCCGGGAAACCTGCGAAAGTAAGTACTGAGCGAACCCTGCATGATTCTCTTGAGCGTCAGCTCTTGTTGCAGCCGGGTGGCGTTTATGTCACTAGCCCGAAGGCTTGTTTACTAGGGACACTTCCGCGCTAGATTGTGGGATTGACATACGAGTAATGCGGAGGGGCGTGGGCTTTGATAAATAAAACTAAGCAGTGGCCGGTACTATGTGTGGGATTTGGAAGAGGCAACGCATGATTGTATGAGACTGATTCTTAGTCTGACAATTCAGTACTCGGGCTGCGTTGGGTAAAATTGATATAAACATAGAGGGGAAACTGATCATCACGCTGCAAAGCGCCCAGGGTCGGTCAGATAAAATTAGGAAATAGGTTAGCCGGCCCACTACATGTTTTCACAAGTGTAGTAAAATTCTTTCAAATATAGAGGGGAAACTGAGTACCACTCTGTAAAGTGCCCAGGGTCTGTTAAATAAAATCAAGAAATAGGCCAGCCGGCTCATAACATGTTCTTACCGGTTGGGTAAAATTCTTTAAAATATAAAGGGGAAATTGATCACCGCAGATTGTTTCGCGAAATGATATTCATGGCCTTACCAGTCCACACATTACAAGAACCAATTGTGATAACCAGATAGTGGTAGTTGGTTAGTATAACTATATACCAAAAAAACTCTCATAGAAATAGGGTATTGTAGACTATGGATTTAGTATAGCAAGTACCTTAACATACCCTTTTCAGGTGCATTATTAGATCACCATGCCAAAGTAGAGCCATGGAATTATATGAAACATACAAGAAACGCTATAATATGTAATCATTACCATGAGTGTCTAAGATTCCATTTTTGCATTTTACTTTAGATGCCCAATACTTAATGAAGAAATTTCTGATGGTCCCGTAAATTACATTCATTGAACTCGGAGGACAGAAAACGAGAGACGCCACACTTAATATATCATACTACTTCTGATATTGTAAGTAACAACTACTTGGGTGCTTAATATTTCCCTTTATATGTGCTGACCTGGCACTAAAGTGAATTGTATACTTTTAGATCCCGGTGATCCAGATGGGAATACTATTAAAAGCTGCACGTTAGAGGAAAGACTGAAAAGTTAGATCAACAATAAAAGGAATTGAAGGAAGGAATACATTCCCTTATCTTGTAAGTGCTAGATAATTTTATAAACTCTGAGTATATCACTTGTATACAGTCATGGGAAACTAATGCACATATTTGCTACTTTATAGGTGTTCAGATTGATAAATTTTGGTGCAAAAAGACGCAAGGTGTATGTTTCACAGCTCAATCAACCGTAGAGGTATGCGAAAATGCTTTATTCTGAGAAGAAAATAGTTCAGGAATGGGATATGAGATGTATGAGTCTATGACCTTAAGAGCATACAATTATGAGACATGAAGGAGCTCTGTGTTTCTATTCCCCCATTGCATAATATTGAATCCCTATTGGGTGCCGTAGGACATCTCTGGCTAAAAAGGAGTTACAATTGTTAGCACTTTCCCTATAAGCATCTTGAGTTGAGTTTTTGAAGTTAATTTCCTCCCTGTCTTAGCTTCATACTCGAATACTGTGAAAAGCTAATGTTCACAAATAATGTATTGGTGACATCGTTTAATGCTTTCCAAATGTGTGAAGTGAAATGTAACAAAACTGAATTATATTTAATATAACCATGTACAGGGGTCACCCGACATAGCGATGACTCCAGATATAGAATAACCAATGGTTATTTGTATTAGGCTTAATGCAAATTACCATTTTTTAAGATCAAAGGAAACCTTTTTATGATGTATATAAGGTTTGTGTGTCTTTTTATGTTGTATGTAAAAACATTTTCTATTTTGTAACTTTGTGTTTTATGTATAATTGCTTCTAGCCCTGAAGAAGTCACAGTGGTGACGAAACGCGTTGGCTGCTAGCAATATCTTGAACACCATGCTTATCTTTGAATAAAAAGCCCTACTACATATCTGTCAAGATCTGGACTTCACTTCTTCTTGGAAAGCGCTAAAGTTTTATATGTGTTAACATTATTGCATTACTGAGCAAAAAGTACAATGTATATATAATCTCCCTTGTGCGGGTCCTTTTGCTATTATCATTGGATGTGATGTCTTTCATCATACTTTAGGGGGTGTTTACGGGTCACGCCCTCGACCTATACGCACAGGCCACAGAATACCAGATATTAGACCAAAAATAGTGGAATAGTGTGCAGGCAGTCAATAGCTCTGACCCAATTGTGTTGTGTTATTTAACTATTAGAACATTCCACCCACTAAGAGTAGAATGTTTCAAATTGAAAAAGGGAAAAACAGAAAGACAAACATTGGACTATTGAAGCATAAGGCTTATACTAGCCATTATAAGCCCTGAACCACTCCATTTTCTTCAATGGAGCTCTCACCATTACAGTGTTCCAATACAGCATTAAAGTTATATCAAAGTCCACTACACACCAATGAAAACTCCAATTTAACCAAGACAATGAATGAGGGTTTAAGGACATTTGGAGATAGTATCTTGAATGACATGACTGATCATAGTGCACAAATATACTATGAGATTCTTCAACTTCTTGGTGAAATTGTTACAGAGATGTGTCAGGTTTTGATTTGTTGTTTAAATTCATGAACGGAATAGATCAATTTGTATAAACTTTAGTTGATAAATATGTACAAAACAAAACTAAATAAAATAATTTAAGGTTGGCCTCTGCTGCCTTAATCTATGAAAAAACAGTCTGCATGCATCCCAGGACTTCTGCATCATAAAGACTGGGAACACTTTTGAACTGCTTGTAGGTTTTTTACTTTGGTAGCAGGAGCCTGCTTGCAGTACACACACACATAAAATATATCCCCAAGAATCAAGTGTTACGTGAAAAAAACTCAGCTGACACCAAATTAAATCAAATTGCAACATGCATCAACTTAAGTTGGAAGCAACCCTTCAACATTTGTCGAATGCCTCTTGATATGGGTGGTTATTTAGAGGTTGGCAGTCAGACCATAAATTCCCTGGGAAGGCGAAGGACTTGCTCCTGTGCACCCACCACAAGAAAACTCACTGTAAAAAGAGATCTCTTTCAACTCAGTGGGTCCCATTTTGTTTAAAGTATTCCCACCCATGACGCTGTAGTTATTTAAAAATAAGCAACACTGGAAAGGAGTATCTATGTCAGGGCAGCCTATCAGAATAGATTTTTGTGTTTCAGAAACAAGCCTTCATAATCTGGTTTGCAGCTGAAATACAAAATATCAATAGCCCTAATGCTCAGGGTAATTTTTCCATTGGCATGGAAATCTTTGGTGATTTTTTCACCCCTCGACAGCCATGCATTACATTACAGTCCTAGGCAGAAAGATATGTGTTGGATATCCAGGGGCATATTTATGTAGGAGGTGTGTCACCCTTGCGCCACGCAACAGATTGCAAGAGCGACTTAACTCATAAGTTGATATATCAAGCCATGCAATGCCACCTTGCATGACCTTGCATGGCTTGATCAATCCAGAGTAACGGAACTCAGCCCAAATCGCTCCGTTGCGTTACTCTGCCCCAGGGAGGTGCTTCATGGGTGGAGCCTGGGTGCTCCCACACATCCACCCATGTATTTTAGCGTATTCCCTGATTTACCATCAGTGGTAAACATGGGAATGTGTCAAAATGCTACACCTCCCAAAGTGAGGCATAACGAGGGGAAATATCAACTCATTACTTTCTTTTTCATTGTGTGCTGCATTCTACAGCACATATTGAAAGAGAAAATTGCCTCAGGGATTTTTTATGTGCAGGAAGATGGACCAAAATCTGCCATATTTTGTGTAAACCCATTCAACGGTTTGAGCTGTAGCTGTGTCGAATGTTCCTATCAAAAAATGAAAGGGGAAAACACATTGTGGGACCCCTTTTTTCTCAGCCCCCTCTTGACGGATGACCCTGTAACTTTCCATGCGCAAACTAGTCAAACAGTAGCAATTTTGGAAAGTTTCATGAAAATTCGTCAAACAGCACCAGCATTATTAGCAACACAAAAAAGTCATGTCCTATATATATGTTTTAATTGAAAATAAATTATAGTTGGATGAAAATATCAGTTAAAAACTATCGTTTTAACCCCTTAACTTCAAGTATTGAGCTGGTTTTTTGGTATTTGGGGTAGCTTGCGCTTAGGCCTCCATAACTTTTTTTCCACTAAAGGTATCCATGCCAAGTTTGAGTACTCTCTTTCCAGCATCCTGGGGATTCCAAAGTTTCACAAGTTTTTCGAGAAAATACGAAAAATATGGCTAAAGTTCAAGTTTTTGGGGGAAAAATAGGAAATAATTGGATTTTCTAGGAAAGCTATATGTTTCTGGAAAGTAGATACAATTCTGAATTCAGCAAGAGGTCATATGTATACATTCCTCAAAGATTTCCCAAATAAATTAACTGTTGAAAAAAAGACATATTGAAAATGAGTAGGAAAAATCACCCATTTGTGACAATGTTTTAATCTGCAACTTTTTTCACAGTGGCCGATGTACAAAAACAATATACCATTACATCCGCTAGAGCCTTCTGGTTAGGGTGATATATAGAGTTTGTAGGTTCTCCAAGAATCCAAGATACACTGAGCTGCACCGCACAATGGGTTTTCTTGGTGTACCAAGTATAGACCAACTCATATGGTGAAATATGGGGAGTCAAAAGTGGATATTAAGGACACCTATGTATTTCTGTCTGGCTAACATTTTGAAGGCAACAATGCAGTGAAAAATAATTAGTAACAACAACTGTTGTACTATTCTATGTTCCCACATGTCTTCAGATAAAAATGTTATGTCACTGTGTGGTTAGGCCTAGTGCCTGTGACTGGAAATGGGTTACGAAACTTTGACACACCACATTTTTCCACTGAAAACTAACCCATTTCTTTCAATGTTGGGTAGCAGTAGGTTTTGGGTCCATGTTTAGGCAGTACCTAGGGAACCCTAGCAAACCTGCACATTTATTAAAACTAGACATCCAGGGAAATCCAGGATAAGGTGACTTACATAGCTCTCACCAGAGTTTTTTACCCAGAATCCTTTACAAACCTCAAGCCTTGACAAAAAAACACATTTCCTTACAATTCTGTGATGCAAAGTTCTGGAAACTGTGGAATGCCTCAAAATTCAGCCCATTTAGCCTTACCCTGTGTCTACCTAATATAAGTGGTACCTCACTTGTGTAAGTAGGCCTAGTGCCTGCAACAGAAATGGCCCAAAATGCAACATGGACACATCACATGTTTCCCCAGAAAACTGATCCTTTTTTTGCAAATTGGGAACTTGTAGATTTTGCACCCAACATCAGGCAGCTCCCAGGGTAACCTAGTAAATCTGCATATTTGTGAAAACTAGACACCTAGACAAATCCAGGGTGGTGTGGCATGCAAGGCTCTTACCAGGCTTTCTTACCAAGAATCTCTTACAAACATCAAACTTTGACTAAAAAAAAACACACTTTCATCGCAATTCTGTGATGTAAAGTTCTGTAACCTGTGGGGAACAACACAATTCCTTCCACCTTGCATTCCCATAAGTCTCCCAATAAAAATGGTATCTCACTTGTGTGGGTAGGCCTAGTGCCTGCAACAAGAAATCCCCCAAAATGTAACATGGAGGCATCATATTTTTGACAGAAAACAGAACCTTTTTTGCAAAGTGGATAGCTGTAGATTTTGGGTCCTAGGTCAACTGGGACATAGTAAAACCTAGCAAAATTGCTAATTTCTCAAAACCAGACACCTGGGGGAATCCTGGCTGTGTAATTCTCATGGTTGGTTTTCACTAGTTTGTCTTACCCATGATCCCTTGCAAACCTCAAACCGTGACTAAAAACACACATTTTCGTCACATTTCTGTGACGTAAAGTTCTGAAGTCTGTGGGGAGCCACAAACATCCTACCACCTAACATTCCTCCAAGTCCCCTAAGAAAAACTATACATCACTTGTCTGGAAAGGCCTAGTGCTGCGACAGGAAATGCCCCAAAACACAACATGAACATATCGCATTTTTCCACAGAAAACTGACCCTTCACTTGCAACGTGGGTAGCTGCAGATTTTGGGCCCTACATCAGCCGGCATCCTGGGAAACCTGGCAAACCTGCACATTTCTGAAACTAGACAACCAGGATCAAAGCGTCAACATTATTAACCTATCACTTAGTGTTAGTGAGCTGTACAGCTGCATCACGGCACCAGCTACTTTACAATCCATTTACACTAACACAAAAATATCGTAAATTACAAATGTATCCCAAAAATATAGATTTCCTATACTTAACTAGTAAAAGCACAAATATCAGGAACAAAAAGACCATTGTTAAAAATATACATTTTTAACGATATTGAAAACAAAAATACCGGATACAAAAATTGTGTATAATATAATACATCCAAGAAACACAATAATAATTAAATTTCAGAGTGTCATTGGGGTTGTAGTGTCTTCTACACAGGAGCTGCTCTCTTCCTAAACTTGGGAACTACCCAGATTTATCTGCTCCTTTTTTACATGATTTATGCATCACACTATGCCAGAAAGGGTGTGTGTGTGTATATATATATATATATATATATAGATAGATAGATAGATAGATAGATAGATAGATAGATAGATAGATAGATAGATAGATAGATAGATAGATAGATAGATAAACATAATCAAAAGTAGCAAACTATCAGCCAGATTCATCATTGAAAAATGGGCTCGCAAAGGGCCAGATTCTGAGAATCTGGCCCTTTGCGAGCGCAATTTTTGCATTTGGGATTCATCATCCCAAATGCAAAAATCGCTATTTGCTAAATCGCTAAATTGCGAGGAATTGCATTTAAGGAATCTCTATTTGAGATTCCTTAAATGCAATTCATTAACCATTTTTAAATTGCGAATTCGCTAATTTTGGCCGCTATTTACCGCGAAGTCTGACTTCGTGGTAAATAGCGAAAACTTAGAAAAATGCACTTTAGTGCATATTTCTAAGTTGGAAGTTACACACACACATGTCCTTTGGACATGTGTGTGCGCAACATCAGTCGACATTGACATTTCAGGGGTGCTACAGGGTGTCCTTTGGACACCCCTGGCACCCTTGAAATCGCATCCTTATTTGCGATTAGCAAATTGCTAATCGCAAATAAGGAATGACTCCCCATTCATTCCCATGGGTCTTTGGGCCCATAGGAATGAATGGGGAGTCACTCCTTATATGCGATTAGCAATTTGCTAATCGCAAATAAGGAAGCTGTAGAAATCGCAAATAAAATTGCGATTCCTACATGAATCCCGTTTTGCAAGTCCTTAATAGCGATTCCTTAATAATCGCTATTAAGGACTTGCAAAACGGGACAATGATGAATCTGGGGGTATATGTTATACAATAAATATCCCAAAATTTGTTTTTTACCATAGTAGGACCAACTTAACCAAAAAATTTAAAACTCAAACTAAACCAAACATGGAAATAAAACTATAAATGACTTTCACCAATAAAATAAAACAAACAAATAAATCAACACTATAAAAGGCACACTAATTGAAGCAACTACCTACTTCAAAAGCAACAATCTATGCAAGACGAGGAAACTGCCGAATTTTTTCACCAAACTATTGCTGAAAAAATATATACATTTCCACAGCTACTTAGCCAAACAAGAAAATCTTATTGTGATACTAAAACCTAATTGTTATTAAACTTATAAATCTTAAATAACAAAGACTTAACAGAATACTATCCAACTTCTGTTTTTTACATAGATTTCCTAAAAGAAAAACCCAGGGCTGGAAACAGCGATAAACTGCAAACAAAAAACAACTATCAAAAAGCTTAAAAAAATATAAGAAAGTAAATATAAGTAAATTAATAGAAATGTATAAACTCACACAAATAGCAAACAAAAATATAGCTAACAACCTAAATGTCTAGAAACTAACAACAAATAAACATATAAAGTGACACTTAATATGTATTTGTATCCAACAGAGAACAAAGCACCAGCTCCACATAGGAACACCCCCAACGGAAAAGCTCAAAAATTGCAAAAAACATCTATACACAACATACATGTACTTATACACAATAAGTGATGGCATCATTTTAAATGTAAGTAATGTATATACCATCGCTAAATATTCTATATACGCATACTATTACACTACTTTCATAACATAACTGCAAGCTGCAAAGTATATCACTTTCCAGAAAGGAACACAATTACTAAATCACAGGGGCTATACCTACAGCCAAGAAACTACATTAACCGAAACTATAAACTAGAAATGTACAAAATATTATTATAATGCATGCTATGGGAGGGCAACTATCAACAATGTATGTTGTAATTCATATAAAAAAGCACAACCATCCTCCAAATGCAACAGAAATAGAAGTAAGATCGATATTTCAATATATATTAGAGGCAAGCACTAGCTCCCTGGAACCCACATGCAAAATCCTTAAAGATATACTACCTAAAGTCTTCAAACACATAACAGGCCAATTACCACCTATCCCCACTTTAAAATGCTTGATTTCACAAACTTAAAGAGCCACCAGTGACACCCCACCTGCCCGTAGAAGATACCAAGACATACACATACCTCAACACTTAACAATGACACGTAGGGCCTGATTATGATGCCAGTCAGACAAGCGTCCAACTGCCATCGTTTCAGAAAGGAGTCCAATCGACTATATTTCAGCAGTTCCACCTGCCTTATTACAATGCGACTGCTGTGCTGGTGGCCGGACAACTCCTCTTTTCCATTGTGGCATGTGCTGCAGCCCTAGAAAAGGGCTGCAGCACAAGCTGCAGTGAAAAAAGGCAGTTCACAAACATCCATGCACCATGGGCCAGGTACCATGTGGTGCCTGGCACGTGGTGAATGGATGCTTGGGGGACATCACATGTGCCCCCTGTCAGACTGCCATTGTTTTTTAAACAATTTTTATTTGCATATAAATTTTATAGACAACCTTACCCCCCCACCCCCCACCCCCCACCCCCGCAGAACAGATAACAAAATCTTACATTTTATTGATTTTAACAAATATGAGGAAAGGTATATACATTTGTTCGGTGAACATGAAGCTAAAAAGACAGTAAATATAAAACCTAAGCGATTCAAGCATTTCATTCCTCTTGCATCCAGTCTAATAAAGGTGCCCAGATCATCATGCCCTTATTCCGCTTTGTCCTCCCTTTGTTTCTATAAATCGCCACTTCCAGGTTGCAGGTTGCAAACAGCCTAGTTCTCCATTCTACAAACGATGGTGCTAATGGATCTATCCAGGCTGACGCGATGCACAATCTAAGAACAGCCATAGCTACAAAGATAATCCCGTGCATTGACTGTTGTCGGGGTATGTTGGACGTACCTAATAGAATTTCTTCGGTTGATATGTTAATACGGCAATGTGCGAGGTTGGAAAGAAAGTCAGAGATGGTCGATATAACATTCCCTAATATAGGACATGTAGCAAACATGTGAGTTGAATCTGCTGATGGAAGGGAACACCTCGGACAGTGTGTCCCGTTTCCGTTCCCCCATTTTGCCAATTTGCCTGGGGTATAATAGAGTGAAAAAAATGTTTTATAAAATTGTGCTTGGAGTTTCATGGACATTAGGGTTGATATTGACATCTCCAAGGCTTCCAAGGAGGTTCGTGGAGAGATGCCAAGTCTGTTTTGCCATGCCGCGGTATGTTTCTCCATATCGTCTGGCAAAAGTAAATTAAGCCCTTCATATATCTCACCAATTTTAGGGGATTTTATGGATAATAGTTTGTCCATAGTTTGCCACGATTGAAATTTAATGCGACCTCCCCCTTTCTTTAAAATAAAATCCCGCACTTGGAGGTATTTGAAGAAATCTCTATTAGATAGTTTGAACTCGATTTTTAGTTCCTCAAACCACTTGATACCCTTCACAGAAAAAGAACCCCAGTTGTTTTATCCCTAATGCGGCCCATCTATTCGATACTAAATCTTGAAAAATTTCCGGGAGATCCAAATTCTGTATTATGCGTGTATAAAAAGAGTACCGGCCTAAACCAACTAGTTTTTTAACATTCCGCCATAGTTTAACAACGCTAGAAATAGTCTTGAATTTCACCTTTTTAAAGTAATCATTGTTTGAATGGCGCCATAAGCAACCTGCACAGCCATCTCCCAGAATAAGTTCTTGCGGAGTGGGGATATTATGGACATCGGTGTCTTCTTTTAAAAGGTATGCACTGGATCTCAACACTGTTGCCCAATAATACAGTTTAAACTTTGGGAGTGCCCATCCCCCCCAATCTCTAGGTAAAGTGATCCACCTGAGTGCTCTTCGTGGCTTATGATATCCCCATATAAAACGTGAAAACAAATTATCTATATTTTTAAAAACTGTTTGGGAGAATTCTAGGTTTATTGTGTGAAAAAAATAGAGAACTTCGGGAAAAATAACATTTTGACGACATTAACTCTCCCCCCAATAGTGAGCTGTAAATTATGTAGGCGCAGTAGTTCTTTCTTGGTGCGACTTATGAGAGGGTTAAGATTATCATCAACCATGTTTGCGATATTAGCGTCAATACTCACGCCTAAATAAATTGCTTTATTAATTATACGTGGATCTTGCATCGTAATTTTATTATTTATGATGATCTGGGTTTTACTACGATTTAGTTTATAACCCGAAACTTTGCCAAAAGCATAGGCTTCTTGTTCTATCCACTTAATGGCGTTATTGGGGTCACCTGTGATAATAGCTATATCGTCAGCATATGCCAGACATTTGGTTTCTACGTTACGGACTTGAATTGGGGGAATTGAATTGTTATTTTCCAAATTGTAGATGAATGCATCAATATAGATAGAAAATAGGAGGGGCGAACAGGGGCATCCCTGTCGTGTACCCCGCGTAATGGCAAAGCTTTCAGATAGAGCCCCATTGATTAATACATGGGCACTGGGGTTTACATAAAGCTGTTTGACTGCTGTTAAATAGTGTCCGCCTATCCCACAGTTTGATAGGGCCGCCCACAGGAATTTCCAGGAGACCCTATCAAACGCTTTCTCTGCGTCGAGCAGTATGAGGGCCATAGGGTCTCCTGTCACCCCCGTATAATCAAAGAGGGAAATAACCCTTTGTATGTGATCAATCGTAGACCTTCCGGGAAGAAAGCCATGTTGTCGCTCTGAAACAATATTGGGAATTACGGGTGCCAATCGATCTGCCAGTATTTTTGAGTATATTTTAGAATCCCCGTTAATCAGTGTGATTGGTCAATATGAGCCCAATTCTTTTTCATCCTTGTTTTTTTTAGGGAATACTATTATCTTGGCAATGGACCACGACCTAGGCGGGTTCCCTCCGGAGAAGATAGTTTGGAAAAGGGGAGTTATGATATTCTCAAGTTGAGGGGCGAATTTAAGGTAAAATTCAGTTGGAATCCCATCCATGCCCGCTGACTTTCCATTAGCCAGGCCCTTGATTGCTAAAAGTATTTCATCAAAAGTGATTGTACCATCTAATATCTCTTGATCAGCAATTTCCAGATGTGACGGGGTAAATGATTCCAAATACATATTGGGATCACTGCATTCGGTATTATCCTCGTGATAGAGGTTCTTATAGAACCTCTGAAAGGATGTTCTTATTTCAGATGAATCTGATCTTAGACCCAAATCTGGGTCCCTAATTTCTTTAATTAGAGCAAAAGATATCTCTTTGCGGGTTCTGACAGCTAATTGGTGGCCCATTTTTCCCCTAACTCATATATTTTGGCCTTGTTGACATTAGCTTTAATCGCTGCTCTATCAATTAATATTGCCAAGATCTTATTCTTAGCGATAGCCACTTTGCGCTCTGCATTAACAATTGGGTTACCTTCATGTATCGTTTTAATAAGCCCTTCTTCTGCTTTACGCAGATCTTCTTCTAGTGAAGCCATTTTTAATTTTTTGGTTTTATTGTGGTGAAAGGAAAATTTCATCGTTTCGCCCCTAACCCCTGCCTTCAGAGTGTCCCAGACTATGTCGATGGAGGTAGACCCGATATTATCTGATAAGAAAGCGGGGATCCATGTTCTCATATGTAAATTATATGCTTTATTATATAGCAAAGCTCTTTCGAATGTCCAAATATTTGTGTTAGATTTTTCAGGACCCTTCATTAGATTAAGCTTGAGCGGGTTGTGATCCGACAGAATTCTAGGTAGTTTATTGATTTGACATGTAGAGCGCAGGCTATTTGAAAGAAGCATATAGTCTAATCTTACATGTTTTGAATGTGGAGATGAATAATAAGTGTAACCAGGGTCACCCGGGTGATCCATGGCCCAGCCATCTAGAAGGCCGTGTTGTAAACATAGGTCTTTAAGAGCGAGAAAAACCTTTGGTTTCCGACCTTGATAAATAAACCCAGGATCTGTGGACCAATTACAGGGTAAATGAATATTAAAATCTCCACAGAGAATCAATGGAAGGGGCCAGTGAATTAGCTCGTTGGACACCTTAATCAATACCGCCGGGTTGTCAATAATATCCCCATATATTGTACATAATGTGAATTTGCCTTCACCGTTATTAAGATGGCATTCTGTAATTGCAAATCTACCTAAGGTATCAGCTTTGGACCGTGAAAATTGTAGCCCCCCACCTTTGCTAAAATTGCGACCCCCCTGGCGCATGTACCCTTTGATGTAGCTGCTATGAGTCGATATCCTAAAGATTTCAATAAATATTGCTGCGACCCTTCAGTATGTGTCTCTTGGAGACACACGATATTCGGCCCAGATATTCTTAGACCCTCTGCGACTTTCTGTCTTTTCTTTATATCATTGAGGCCGCATATGTTCATTGACAATATGCTGATCTTAGTCATTAGAGTTTTTCTCATATACTCTGAAAAAAAAAACCTCTGCTTTTTTAGTTCTTTCTATTTTGCTGAGGTTAGTATGTTCTGTGTGTCCCATGTAAGTATTTTTCATCCTGTTCTGCCCCCCCTACCTAATTGGTGTGCGTGTCCATGTGATCCGCCCGCGTTAGCACCCTCCCTGTCCTGACTCTGTGTATCTAAAATTTGATAGTAAAGCTGTAAGTGGTTATGTGTTTAGCGAATTCAACAATTCCTATATTTATCAACCCCCCTGTGCACAATTTCTCCCCCAAATATATTTTGTTAAAGTCACTAGTTCACAATGCTTATTGTGCGTTATCAGTCTATATTTGTACTTGTGCTGGTTTTTCCAGACTTCCTTGCCCCAGACTCTGTTATTTCTCTCAGGTAATCTTGGGCTTGAACCTCGCTAATGAAGCTTCTCGTTATTCCTTTATATATGATTTTCAGTCTCGCGGGGTTCTGAAGATAGACAGTAGCTCCAAATTTTTCAAAGGGCTTAAACAGTTGGCGCATTCTCCATCTTCTTTTGACAGTCGAATGTGCAAAATCCGGTCTTACAAAAAATTTAAATCCTTTGTGTTCCCGCTGACTAGTTGGTCTTGCAAGATCATATATGGCTTCTCTGAGGAGATAGTTTCCAAAATTGATTAACATAGCCCTCGGATATTGCAGTGGCTTCTGAGAATATTTGGGTAGCATCAAGGGAAATCGATGGGCCCGTTGTACCCCCTTGTCCATATCCCAAGCCTCAAGTTCTGGAAATGCAGTTTTTAGGAGGCCAATCATAGATCCTCTTACATCATTTCCCTCAAAACCTTCCGGAATTCAGAGAAATCTCAGATTATTCCTCTGGACCTATTTTCCTGGTCCTCCACTTTTAGCATGAGATCCCTTATGATTCCGGCATGTTCTTTTTCTTTCTTTAAAAGTTCAGTAACATCTGTTTCCAGATATTCGGTACGCGTTTCTACCGAAGCCATTCTTTCTGAGATTTCTGTACATGTGTTGCCAACCTTCCTAATTGCGCCTTGTAATTTTTCTATGGCCGCATGGTTTCTCTGACTGTCTTTTTTCACGTCAGCGTGAAAATTCTTGATAGAGTTTAAGACTTCGCTCAATGATGGTTCTGGTAAGATAGGAGGGGTTCCCTTCGGCTTCCGATTTCTTTCCTCTGTTTCCTTCATGTTGTGATGTTCTTCTATTGATTTTCCCGTATTTCTCCCGGATGGACTTTTCCGTGAATGTATTGTTCTTGTTTTTTTAGCGTGGTCGGTATTAGTGCCTGGGTCAGTAGTCTCTTCCACTGTATAATTTCCTTGGCGTTTTATTCTCCTTTTCGCCAGATGTTTCTTTGAATTTGTGCTAAGTCTGGTTTTGCCAGATTTACGTGAGTCGTAGGAACCTTGCCCATCATGCGTTTCTTCGTCAGGTAAATCTACATTGCTCTCCGAGCTCTCCGTCAGTTCACTAAATTCACTAGAAACAGACATCCCAGTCTCGTAAATGTCTGAGTCTGACTCCTTCTCGGTAGCTAAGTTATTTAGCGGTGACTGGCAATTCTCTGACAATAAGGCATGATTTTCTGATGGGTTCCTTGAACCTGTCAGAGACATCGGTCGGTTACCTTTGCCCTCTGCGGTCCGACCGACCGCATCGTAATACGGCGTTGGGACCACTATGCTAGATTTTAGTAGGACCACCACTGATGGGCTGTCGGTGGCGGCCATAATAAGGTTCCTAATTAAGGACCTTTCCTTTTACATGGCAACCTAAATAACAAACAATTCATCCTAATATTCTCTACAGCAGATCATTTACTAAACCTGAGACAACGTGAAATGTGGATGATGAATGAGACCTTCAAAATGTGTCCTAAACCATTAACTCTGATGTAATCCATACATGGTAAATTTCAAAACATAAATATCTCTTTTATATATGCCCTACTGCCAAATAAACAAAGCAGCATTTACTGTGAGCGCTTAAACTGTTTAAAACATAAAACAGATAGCTACTATCCACACAAAGTAATCACAGAATTTGAGCAAGCCATGATTCAAATAATACTAAAAATACCCCCACTCAGCCATATAAGTCTGGTACTATAATTTCGATCAAAGCATAAGGCAACACCTCCATCAATCTGCACTAAGTGTAGAATATTCTCAAACAGCTGATTTGCTTTTGAAATAAAAAATATGATAGCACTAGCCTAAGTCCCTGTGATCTAAGTAGCTACCCACCACAATTTTCTAATAGAAAGCCATTTTTCATCAAAGAATTATTTACTTTTCTTTTTCCCATTTTTGGCAGGATTGAAGTGTTCTTTTTCTAAAAAGAAAATGGGTGATGTTGTGGTGATGGCTGGGGGTCCGGGTGGAGGTCTCACAGTGCTATCATACCAACTGATAGCTAACGGGCTGGGATGATTCCTTCCTTTAGACAAGGAGAGAGGGGATATTAGAGGTGGGGCTGGTGGGTGCACACTACTTGCTGGTTGAGAGAAAATGTGTTTTAGGAGCGAAGGAGGGTTAGGGACAAAGAAAATGTCAGCTGGGTCACAGGATGCAGTTGAATTGGATTTGCTATATTATATGCTATTATCTAGGTTGGGATTATGGAATTTTTTCTGAATAATGTTTTATTGCAATGGATGGGCTGAAGTGCATGTGCTGGAATGTTGTTGGTCTTAATCACTCTAGTAAGTGGCAGATAGTACAGGAGGAGATAAAGATGTATAACCCACAATTACGGTGTCTTACTGACACCCATCCAGCATATAAGGATCATCTAGCACTTAGGCATCTAGGGTATGACACTCTTGTCTGACACTCTTATCCGGGCTCGGCGGTGAGGGGTAGGCTACACGGCACGGACACGGGCGGATGAAGCTAAGCTACATTGGCTTCAACCCTGATGTCTGACCCGCCGGGCACTGTTGACACGTATTAACTCTGACTGTTAGGAAGGAGCGGTTGTTCAACAGGTAGTACAGTGTCTGTGCTTTTGGTAAACTGACACTTATATAGGTCACATTTTTGTAGACAGTAGTACTGTTTCTTTTTAGGTCCTGAAGAATCGCTTGCCAATGAGCTTTTAGCGAGAAACATGTTGACCATATCTTTCACACCTTAGTACTGTTCCGTATGTGGAAACTTAAGTTCCAGCGAGAACAGACTATTCTTGTTTTTAACTGAGGCTAAGGACCACCTGAATAAAGTCGTTTTCTGGTACCTTCTGCTTCATTTTACCTTCACTTACACCGTCTACACTTTACTGGCCCCATACCCCCACTTCACCCATAGGCAGTTGGATTAAAAGATCTCCACCAAAGAGCCCCTCTTTGAGGTGTTGCCCGTTGGGAATTGCACCGCCTACCCAACCAGGAGCATTGCCTATGATGAAGCATGACACCCGCAAGGGTGTGTGAGGCCTCTATATCCAACAAAATGGATACCCTGGGGTAGTTCTCCATTGAGCACTTCCCCCCCCTTGCACCCTAGTGACCTTTTGCCTTTCTGGGAACAGCCTAGTCTCCTCTTGTTTTGTCTCACTCTTGTCTGTACCTCATAGTGTATTACTATACGGGGGGTTGGCATAATGTCAGCTAGGCATTTGGAGGCTAAGGTACTTAAAACTGAAGGGGACTCTAGGGACAGGTAGGCGATTGTTCGGCTGGTGCTGCATAGGCAGAAGTATGTTATTTGTGCAGTGTATGGTCCAAACTTCGATGAGCCAGGGATGTTTGATATACTCTGCCTAGAATTATTGGATTGGTCAGGGGAGATAATTGTAATGGGATACTTTAATTGCATAATAAACTGCTGGATAGACTCCACTAATAACTCTGCCTACCCATAAATGGGTAAAACTAGGGCAGCCCCCTTGGAACTACTGCTGCGAATTACCAATAGTGTTAGTGAGCAGCACATGTTCACCTTCCCCATCACCTTCTATCTAACTTGGACTACTGGACTCATATGTCCAGGACCAATACAGGGATGGTATCTCCACAGATTGTGTGGGATGCCATGAAGGCATATATAAGGGTGGTCACGCTAGAGTTTATTCTTGAAAAAAAAGAGTATTCAGGAGAATACAACATAGCTCCGTCAAACAATCATGGAACTAGAATTTAAGCATGCCCAGGCAATACTAACTAGAGATTCAGTGGAGCAGGCAATGCACCACAAGCTAATTGTAAGTCGGTGTCCGCTCAGTCGAGGGTTTAGGAAGAAGGTTGCTGCTAGTTATCATGAAAATAAGGCTTTAAACTATGAATAGGAAGAAGGTGAGTGCCGAGTTCTAGCCCATCAGACCTCTGATAAAAAATCAAGGGGTACTATTTGTAATATTTAAGGCAGTGACAGCGTATTGTATAATTATCCTAAGGCTATTGTTGAGCAATTCTCTTCTTTCTATGAGGAGGTGTATAGCCAGCCTCAAACAATCCATCAGTATGGACTTTTGTAATATATTCAGGACTGTGGTCTATCGCACCTAGCAGAAAGTCAGGTATCGATATCACAGAAAAACATCTCGGTAAGAGAAATAGATGCTGCTCTTAAGGATCTGCCTTCTGGCAAAGCCACGGGGGAAGATTCAATACCGCTTGAGTTTTACAAAATAATTAATGATATCATTATACCTGAATTTGTCATATGAATGATTATATTGATAAAGGTTGGGAGGTGCCAGACTACATAAAATCAGACTAACATCATAGTTTTCCTGAGAAAGATAAACCATCAGACGATAGGGGCTCTAACCAAATTATTTCTTTGATCAACTCAGACGCAAAAGTCTTTGCAAAGATATTAGCTACTCGGCTGGCCCCCTTAATGCAAGACATGGTCTCACCTCAACATGGATTTGTGCCTGGTAGGGATACTACAAGTCATACTAATATGGCAATTGCATCTTTTTTCAGTGGCCGAGCGTTTGGGTAAATGGTTCGATTTGATCCTATTAGATGCTAAGAAGGCATATGACTGGGTGGTGTGGGGTTGCAAGTAACAATGGGAGATCAGTATATCAGGTGGGTACAATATTTATATTGGAATCTTAAGGCAAAGTTAGTACATGGAGAGAATCATCCATTGCCATTTAAGATCTACAGGTGCACCCAACAGGGTTGCCCGCTTTCTCCCCTCCTATTTGTCCTTTATATTGAGCCATATTTGAAAGCTTTACAATTGAACGAGGGAATTCAGCCAGTAATATCTGGGGGCAGTGAGCTTAAAATCCGAGTCTATGCAGATGATGTTGCAGTTTTCTTGGCTAACCCATAAGCTGAATTTGACCAAATTACTATTGAGGCTAATAGGTTTGGATTATTTTCTGGTTACAAATTCAATCTAGCTAAAGCACATGTTTTACTCAACTATTAACCCAGCAACTCTGTTCCTGGAGTAACGGCAACAGCTACATACTTAAGACTAATTTCGAGCAGTCGAGATGATAATATTTTCAGACTGAATTACAAGCCTTTACTGATTTCAGTAATATCTAAGCTGCGTCTTTGGACCAGGGTTCCAATAAGTATCATAGGCCATTGTAGAGTTATTAAAATGAGCATCCTGACAAAATGATTGTACTTATTTCATGCAAATCCATTGTGAATGCCTGATTATTTCTTTACAAAAAGAACAATTGATGGACAGAATGCAGAACGATGTCATACATTCACCTAAATCCATCGTTTTCTTTCTCCCCTTGCCATTCCAGTTTGAACCCAGCCATATGTAAATCAATCTTCTTGACCCTGCTCCCTATGGGAACAGTCCAGCCCGAACTGCCAGGCCAGGGCTGGTCTGGAAACAAGCATCCTAGAACAATGGATTTAACCGAGATCTCTGAATGTATGATTTATTCAGCATTCCGTCCATTATTTGTTTGCGTATCATGATTATTTTTTAGGCCTCTCGAAGGTGCAATTGGTAGTTTTAGTTGGGGTTATAGGCGGGCCAGACTGGCTATCCTTTTTCTGATACTCCCATATAGGCAAGAGGGTTTTGACCGGCCTGATTTTCAGCTATATTTTTGTGCAGCATTTGCTGGCCAATTACGTCATTGGCTAACAGGAGCAGAACCAGGGGGCATATTACCAAGGGCCATTATCACCGCTTTAGCAGGACTTTTTCCCGCTAATGCGGCGATAATTTTATTGCCCTATTACCAAACAGCTTGTAGGCGATAGCGGGCATTTAGGGGCCCACTTAGCATGTCAGCGATTATTATCGCTAATGACATGCAAAGTGGGTGTGCCAAAATGTCAGCGACTCAAAACAGTCGCTGCAATCGCTATCGCCTATGATCAACACAGGCGTAGTTTTGGAAATATTCGCGCTAAGCGCGAATATCTCCAAAAGCTAACGCCTGCCCTGACCAGTTCTTAGCCATGTTATCCAATGAGAGGTGGATAACATGGCTAAGAGCATTGTCACGGTAATGCCTGAATATCGCTGTATTGACAGCGATATTCACATATTTCGCCTGTTTTTATCGCTCCTGAGATAAACCTTGCTAATAGCAAGGTATCTCAGCGATAAAAACAGGTGAAGGGCGGCGATAGAAATATTTCCGCTAAGCCAACACAGCGATAATTATCGCTAGTTGTTGGTAATATGCCCCCAGATTCCTAGGCTTTTGGGTACCAGCTTGGTTTGGAGCCTGACTGTAGACTATTTTTTATAGGTGAACAGAGACTAATTACTATAAATGTGTAAAATTCTAAATTATTAGCCCAATATGGGATAATCCAGCATTCCAGGAAATACTCCATGATTCGATGGGTAATGCCTGGTCAAGTTTAGGGGTGGAAACCGTAGGGCAGCTGTATAATCTTAATAGTTTCTGCTCCTTTTTTTGGGCTTCAGACATCCTATTACCTTCCTCGTCACTTATTTTTCAAATATTTACAACTGTGGAACACATTTTTACAGGGGTGAAAGGACCTAATAGATTTTGAAGTGGTGTATGTTCTGTCTTGTCTATATAGGCTGCCCAGGAAAGCTTCAATTAGTGAACTATATCAGAGGTTTTGCAAACATAGGGGCAGATTTATGAAGGCCTTGCGCCGCCGGTGCGTCACTTTTTCCCATGTTAAAAATGACGCACCGGCGGCGCAAGGCCTTCATAAATCTGCTCAATAGTGCAGATGATAGTTCACTACTTGGGGGGGCGCTAGAGGGCGCACTGCGGAATGGCTGGCTCCTGAGGCAGCTCCGCCGGGCGGGTGTCGATAGCCGGTAATACCGCAAGGTAATCATGGACGAAATGCGTTGATTTTTGACACAGGAGTCGGAACACCAGCGGAACGTCAGGAGCCAACCAGCAGACTCCAACCTCATTGACTTGTGAAGTTGTGGGACTTGTGAGTTTCAGCCGGGACCGAGCTCCAAGATGGCGGCGCCCGTCAGACAACTCTAAATCTATGTGGGACGTCGTAGACCTGCTGACACAGGCGTGCACCGACATCGAGATGTCCCCAAAGCACCGAACGGCATTGCGACGGGGTGCAGCAATGATTACAGGTAGCAGGCACCAGCGGGAGAGTGTACAACGTTATGCGTTCCACGTAAGGCACTTTCAGGCACAAGATGGCGGATGTGCTGAAACGCATACAATCTGAAGGCGCGAACTGACAGCGACGTGGTTCATCCGCCCCCTGATAACGGTTGCGGATCTCCGGGACATGGGCTGCAACCCCGCATCGTACCCCGGCCCCCTTCAGGTACTGAAAAAACGGCAGTGAGTGCAGTTATTCCACGAAGACTTGCATGGTGCTAAGGGAGACGGAGATTAGTGGAGGATCGGCTGGACACATGTGAGAGAGAGTAATGACAACATACTACTGTTCTATTCTGATGATTGTAACCGCACTCCTGACGGCACACATGTGTACAAAGCTAGGGAGGAACCACTGAGCTTCAACACTGTGCACTTGTGTTGTGTGAGATCGCCAGCTGCAAAGCGAGAGTCTGCCTCAACTTAAGAACGCTAATCAAACACAGCCATTTGTGCATTTGTAGATTGGCCAAAAGGTATAGTGACTGTAGAGGCCGTGGGTAAACAGCGCATTGCTACTTGAACCGTGTTTGATGCCAACGCGCCGGACCGCGACTGACCCACCGCCATTTTAAGCTATCCCTTACCGCCGGATGAGCGCAGTGACAAGAAGGAGACACGCTCTCCACGCCAACCCGCATCTAAACAGTGGCACGTTGAACTCGCAAAACAAGATGGGTAAGCCCAAAAAACAACAAACAAAATTGCAGTTTGAAGCGAAGAAACAGCAGAAGGGAGCCACCAACGTGTCCGAAGCAGATGGAGATAACGACAACGAGGAAGGCGCTGGTATGGAGGGTGTGCTCCGAGCCATCCAACGCAGTCTGCAAGAAATGAACGGCAAACTTGACACCCTGGCACTGCGAGTGGATCATATGGCTGCGAAAATGGACAAACAAGGTGAAAGGATCGTGGAAGCGGAGAAAAGGATATCGACGGTAGAGGACACTTCCAACGCCACGGCCAAGAAATGTGACAGCATGGAGAAAACTTTGGAAGTGCTGCGCAGCAAGGCGGAGGATTTAGAAGCGAGGTCCAGGCGCAACAACATCCGCATAGCTGGCCTGCCGGAATCGACCAACACAGGGAAAATGGAACAGTATGTGGAAACACTCCTTAAAGAGCTATTCGGAGCGGAGGACTTCTCTACGGTGTTCCTGGTGGAGCGTGCGCACAGATCCCTCGCGCCTCAACCGAAACCAGGTGCCCCTCCGCGTATCATAATAGCCCGTCTGCTAAATTACAGAGACAGAGATACTGTCCTACGGCGTGCTCGAGAACAGGGAGACATCACACACCAAGGAAATAAGCTTGCATTCTACCCGGATCACACCATGGCTGTCCAACTGGCTCGCAAAGAATACCAAACGGCGAAGAAAAAGCTGCGAGATATGGGAATAGAATACTCCATGCTATATCCGGCGAAATTGAAGGTGCTCCATGCCGGTCATTCGAAGGTGCTCCCCACACCGCAGGCGGCACACGAATTCATCAAAACGCTGGGTAAGCGGAGGCGTGCGCCGGATCAAGACGAGCAGAATGGTGAGGAAGACTGAAAAACTCACTGCAGGTACTGTTGTAATGTTATTAACTGGGAAGGGGTGGAGGTGCACGCACACCCTCTTGGCCACGAAACTCAGAACTACTAATGAGCTACCGTGCTAATCATTTTGAGTCGTGTTGGAGGGGTGGCGACCTGTCCTCAGACATTATCGCTTCCTGACACTGTCTACTCAGGGAACACTGGACACTCCAGGTTGACTGGATGACTTATGCCTCGCTAACTTGTGCACCTATTCTTGGGGCTCTGAGGGAGCAAAAAACGAGACAGGTGGCTGATCTGCCTTAAGCGGGATGCTAAGAGACAAAAGAAATCATCCTGCCCTACAACTGCTCTTTGGGTACGGGGTAGAATGTAACAGCTCCCGGCAGGCGTTGTTGTCTGTTATCTCAGTATGGACATTTGCTGAATGCCGCTGTCGTTGGATCATCGTGATGACACTATGAACCCATGATTATAAAACTGTGAGATGCTGCAATTGGTTAGATGTGGCACGACACCCGTCCACATCCACTATGTGGATGGAGATGTGAGCACCTAGTTGACCCCCGAAAAGGGTGCTCCCCACCATACGTTTGTTTCAAATGTTGATTTACTCAGGGATATGGCTTTGGCAGGGTTGGGTTGCTGAAGTGGGAGGGGGGAGGGAGAGGGGGTTGGGGAATTTTCTGTTTGGATCACTGCACCTGAGAAGCACTGCAAACTCTAGCTCACATGGCACCAGCGAACTGGACGATCTCCATATACTGGTCACATTGGCACTTCACAGTTTACTTGTGACACATCATGTGGAATTAGATAGGATATATACAGATACATGGCAGATAACATGAAGGCAGAACTGTTGAACATTATCACCTGGAATGTTAGAGGTCTAAACAACCCCAAAAAAATTTGCCAGGTATTCACTTACTTTACTAGGCTCCAGATAGATATTGCCTTTCTACAAGAGACGCACATTGCTCCTGCAGCGCCCACTACGTTAGGCACACGTTGGGCTGAAGCAGTATACACTTCCAATTACTCTTCCTATGCTCGGGGAGTTGGTATACTGATTCGCAAAGGGGTTAACTTTCAGGTCTCCAGAGTATTGAAAGACACGGAGGGCAGGTTTATCATAGTGATCGGCCGGCTTCGAAACCAGAAGATAGCGCTTATAAACACGTATGGCCCGAACGTAGATGACCCGGGATTCTTTACAAAACTTTGGCAGGTTATCACTGATGTTGGCGAGGGGAACCTTTTATGGGGAGGGGACTTCAACATAGCGTTAGTAGATGGTTTAGACCGCTCCCCAATCACGATGGAACCTCACAGGAAAGCACTGGCGGAATTACAAGATATCATTACAGATTTAAGACTTACTGATATTTGGAGGGCACGATACCCAGGCTGGCTAGAACCCACACACATCACCACAGCACACAACAGCTGGTCGAGGATAGACTATTGGTTAGGAACTAGTGAGATATCGTTATGGACCTCCTCCATCAAACATCTGCCGCGCACACTGTCTGATCACTGTCCAGTGCTACTATCCCTAAAATTGCCACATTACAGCCCTCCCCCTTTTGCCTGGAGATTTAATGCCACTGCACTCCTAGACTCTATGTTCACTGACACTATTCACAAGGCGATTGTGGAATATTTTGAGATTAATGCACCAACTACAGAAGACAAGGGGTTACTGTGGGAGGCGTTTAAGGCAACGATACGTGGTAGATGCATCAACACCAATGCTGGCATCCTTAAAGATATTAGACGGCAGCTACACATACGGGAAAACACGCTGAGAGATCTGGAAAAGCGATATGCGCAAACAAGAGATAGTACGATATTAGCGGAGATCAAATTGGCCTTGTCGGAACATCACGGCTATGCCACCGACGAGCTGAAATATGTTTCAAAAAGAGGAATTGCAAGGGCCTATGGTGAGGGTGGCAGACCTGGAAGGGCACTAGCGCAGAAGATATGTACTGGTCACTCCCCGCAACACATAAATATGATAAAAGACTCAGCAGGTGCAGTGCAATATGATATAGAGAGTATACTGAATGAATTTCGACTGACATATGGCAAATTATACGCATCTCACCTGAATGTATCATCCACCGACATACTAGGCTACATGGAAGATGTGGAAATAGCGTGGCTGTCAAATGCACACAGAGCGTACTTAGCCCGTCCTATAACAGTTGAGGAAATCACTGACACGATTAAAGCCCTCCCTAATGGGAAAGCACCAGGCCCGGACGGCTTTACGGGTGAATTTTATAAAACGTTTGCAGACTTATTGGCCCCCCATTTGGTCAGAATGTATGGTGAGGCACATGAAAAGCAGTCACTCCCAGCATCACTACGCGAAGCTATGTTAATTGCATTATTGAAACCTGGGAAAGACCATGAAAGATGTGATTCCTACAGGCCGCTATCCCTCATGAATGTCGACACTAAAATAATAGCGAGTGTCCTAGCAACACGGCTCAAACCCCTAATGCCACTACTGATTAGACCTGATCAATCGGGATTTATTACAGAACGGTCCACAACACACAACACACGAACGCTATTCGCGCTCTCCCATTACTTGACACCGGACACCAAAGCAGCGGCAGTCTTATTGGACGCCGCTAAAGCATTTGACACAATAGAATGGACATATTTACACACAGTTCTTCAGCGGATGGGCTTCCCACCCATATTTACACAGTGGATCAGAATGCTGTATACAAACCTTACGGCCCGCGTAAAAGTGAACGGATATGTATCAGATCCGATCACGATTAACAGAGGGACTCGGCACGGATGCCCCTTGTCGCCAATGTTATTCGCACTGGTGCTGGAGCCACTTGCTTGCAAAATTAGACAGCATCACCATTACTCTGCAACCCAACTTCCTACACGGCCATTACATATCTCCTTATATGCGGATGATATGGTGCTGTATGTCAAAAATCCAGATGTGAACCTGAATCCCTTACTTCGGGAATATATCAAATTCGGACAATACTCGGGCTTGCAGATAAACTGGTCCAAATCGCAAATATTAGCATTGACGGACAGCACTACACAGTTTCCATTAGATTACCCCTTAGAATGGCGAGATGACCCCACACGCTATCTGGGCATATGGTACCACAGAGATCCAGAAATAGTGATACGTACTAATTATGGGAGGATTATGCTAGACCTGGAGGAGAAAATAGGCCGATGGAATAAGTTGCCACTCTCGCTAGCAGACAGAGCCGCCATAATAAAGATGGTACTGCTACCTAAATTTCTTTATCTTTTTAACAATATTCCTATTAGACCCCCGAGGGCAGTGTTTCGTAATATAACCAAACTGGTACTCAGTCTTCTCTGGGCTGGTAAACAAGCAAGATTGGAGTTACAGACACTCACACTGCCCTATTCGAAGGGTGGGTTCAAGATACCGGACTTCTATCTTTATTATTTAAGTGCACAAGCGCAATTTGCACATTACTGGTATCATGAGGTCCCCTTTATGTCGCATGTGGCTGTAGAAACAGGTGATGCTCAGCCCATTCCCCTAATAGCCATCCTCCCACACAAGAGACCACCATTGCATTCCCGGGATATAAACACAATTGACGCGGCTAACACGACCTGGTATCTGATGGGTAAGAGAGCAGGAAAACTACCACTGTATGCACCGGCTATGCCGCTGACACATCACCCGGGGCTCTCGGTCACACAAGAGGACGTGGGCATGAAGCTGCTACGACAAGCGGGCATAGATAAGATGGGAGACCTGTACGACGAAGGTAAATTCAAGTCCTTGGGTGAGCTGACCTACATAAGCAACCCCACACTGCTGTTTTCTTTCACTTACTACAGGCTACAACGAGCAATGAAAGAATTGTACGAGACATACCCGAATGAACCCCCACAAATGACCTCACTCCAGTATGTAATTACGGCACCTAGGGCAGCTCACATGGTTTCTAGATTTTACACCAGGATACAGGAGGATATAGCGGGAAACACTGAGAAAATGAGACTAAAGTGGGCTGACACTACTTCCGAACAGATCACCATAGATGACTGGGCAGAAACGTGTATGCTAACTGACATGCTAACCCCAAATGGGAATTTACGAATAATTAATTACAAATACTTACATCAAATGTACTACACGCCGCACAGGTTATATAGGTACGTCCTGGCTCCTGACTCTAGATGCAAAAGATGCAAAGCAGACGGGGCTGATTTCATACATCTTGCATGGCACTGCCCAAAAATAGCAGAATACTGGATTCAAGTAACTGGGGCACTGGGCGTTATGATAGCCTCACCTATCGATTGTACAATACGAACATGTTTGTTGGGATTGGTCCCGCACCTCAGGGCACAGAAACGGAAATTTTGTGTGATCGCACTATTACTAGCAAAGAGGAGAATTTCTATACACTGGAATAGCTCAAGATGGCCTACGCTGCGGCAGTGGTTGGAAGATCTAACTTATTGCAGAGATACGTTGGCAACCTATGAAGAGGAGTTGCCGGCCAGATCTAGGCCCAAAGACTATTGGTCCTATCTTGTGGAATGCCTGCGAGAGGAACAACTTTCGGATCCCGAAAGAAATGATGCACATATGTAAGCCACGCTAACGGAGTGTGACACAGAGAGATGTTGTTTTCTTCTCTTTCTAGTTTATTTTCACTTAGCTATGTGGGGGGAGGGAGAGTGCTGTGGAGTAGTGATCTAAGTTGTGATATAGGTTTTTCTTTAGTTGTAACAGGTTCAGAGTTTTCTACTAATGAAAATTAGCTCTTCCAATGAACGTGCATGTTTATTTGCTACACAAGTGTGTTATATTTAATACTGATATGTTCAGATTGCTGCTGGACCCCCGGGTTGCCGGTATGAAGGCTGTGTTAACATAGAACGAACAATATTTCCTAATGTATCTAAAGGACATGCCGCCGGCCCCAGGGTTGTAGGCGTGGAGCTGTGTCACTTGTGTAACATTGAATAAAGACAGTTGAACTTTAAAAAAAAAAAAAAAAAAAAAAAGATAGAAAAAAAAATAGTTCACTACTTGCTTTCAAGTGGAGTAGGATGCTCACCTCTGAAATTTCAGCAGAAGAGATTCAGTCTGCTTCAGAGATTGTCGATCACTCTGTCCTCTCCATAAGCTTAAGAATTCAACAGTTTAAGACCATTTGTATGCTCTAATATACACTGGAGCGGATCTTACAATGGGGTGCGAATTTCTGTGTAGATAAATCTCCATCCTCTAAGTGTAGAGTTTATGGAGCGGACATTGCACATATGTTTGTCATTTGACCTGCCCTTCAGGACTTCTTAGTAGAGATAAAACAACTAGCAACTTTGGGGTATATTATCAACAACTAGCGATAATTTTTGTCTCTAACTTGTTTAGAGACAAAAATTATCGCCGCACATCGGCGATTTTTATCGCAGATAAACCTTGCTATTAGCAAGGTTTATCGCAAATGCGATAAAAAACGCCCGCAATGCATGAATATCGCTGAAAAGTCAGCGATATTCATGCATTATCGAGCAAATGCTCTTAGCCATGTTATCCACCTCCCATTGGATAACATGGCTAAGAAGTGCTCAGGGCAGGTGTTAGCTTTTGGAGATATTCGCCTTTAGCGCAAATATCTCCAAAAGTTGGTAATAGGAGATAGCGATGTTAGCGACTGTTTCCAGTCGCTAACATCTTGGCACGCCCACTTTGCATATCATTAGTGATAAATATCACTGACATGCAAAGTGGGGCCCATGATGGTCGCTATCTCCTATTAGCTGTCGCTAACTGGTGTTAGCGACAGCTTGGTAATAGGGAGATAATTTTATCTCCGCTTTCTTGGCTTTTAAAGCCAAAAAAGCGGAGATAAAACCCCTTGATAATATACCCCTTTATGTCTTAGTTTTGATCTTTGGCTAACCACTCGGGAGATTATGTTGGGGTGTAAAATAGAATACAATTTTGGCTTAAGACTGTTGATCTCGATAATATTAATTTCTGCTCGATTATGTATTGCGAGGTTATGGGTTCCTCCTCAACCCCCAAAAGCAGCAGTGTTGGGCTATCAGTCATCAAACATATGAGTTTGAAATGACAATAGCCAAAGCTAGAGGCTGTCTTTCTTTGAAATGACTGAAACAAAATTAGGCTGGTTTTAATTGGAATCTAAATTAAAGTTAATACTTAATAGCTGGTATGATAAATGTTTGAGATGCTATGAGGTTCAATGTTTCGAAAATCAGTTTATATGTCTTTTTTTCTTTGTTCTTTGGATTAGCCTACCAAAATCCTCGAAAACTATGATAAATTCTAAACCAACAAATCATTAAATATTTTACTACATCAATCAAAAAACTAATAAAAATACCAATATTAATAAAGACTGATATACCTACTATAAATCAATTATTTAAAATAAAACTTAACACTCACTAACAAAAAATTTAAAAATGAATTTAATCCATCAAATAGAATAATTCCAACACAAAACCCAAACAATTCCACATAACAATCACATAAAATCAACACAAGCATTTTAAAATTACATGTCTCACTCAAAAGGAAATAAAATAAATAATACCTACTGTTGTGTAGCTCCAGATCTTTCAATATCCAAGTATTAAAAAATAGTAGTCCACCAAAAATAGGAAATATTTTGTCCAAAAAGGCCAGAAATAAAATGCAAAAATAATACAAATCCAACAGAATTAATAATAAACCATCCAGGAAAACCAAAATATAATTTAATACTATACACCAAAGTTATTTCTTTAAAACAAAACTCCTAAAGGACATAGCACACGATCATCAACGAAAACTTGTGAATTAATATAAACAATCCACACACAAAAACACATTAGACTCTTAAAAACACACATACACAACAGTTTAACATTACCATATTAGTATACAAAAATGCAAACCTACTAACAACTGAAAATCAATCACAGTAATACATATAAATATACCACAAACCCACAAATAACACTGTAACTACCTTCTGGAGCTCCCTTGTAAAACCCATAAAAAATCCTTTAAAATATAATTTACCTGTTTTGACAAACAGCAGTAACTTACCGTGACCTTGTTCAGGCAAAACGTACTAAAAATAACACAAACAGATTAGAAAAAAATAGAAGATAGTAGTAAAAAATAAAACATGGCCACTAAATGAAACTAAAACAAAGACTATCTCCCAATCGAAATGAATGGGAAATATTGTAAAAGTGTTGAATAAATGTATACAAAATGGTTGAAAATATCAAACATGTAAAACATGTCAAAATACGGTATTATAAAAGGGAAGATTTACAACAAAGTAACGCAGCACGGTGCAGCAAGTCATTTTGCTGCGCTGTGCTGCGTTAGTTTGGAAAGAACAGAGATGCAACATATTAACAAGAATATGTCGCATCTCTGTGCTTCCCACTACGCTGGCCGCACAAACTGCAGTCATGCACCAGTGCAGGCACCCTTGCACCATGGTGCAAAGATGCCTGCGTTGTGGGGAGATTGTTTTTGTGCAGGTAGGGACACCTTCCAGCACCAAAAACAATCACAAGAGACTTTTTTCTCTTTCAATGCGTGCTGTGGAATTGAGCACGCATTGGAAGAGGAACAAATGAGGAGAAATGAAAACATTTCTCCTCATTGTGCCTCACTACGCCACCCCTAGGGAGGCGTAGCATTCACACGCATCTCCAGATTTACGATTTCTCATAAATCTGGAGATGTGTCTTATTCTATGGGTGTTGCGCGGGAACACCTACAGCAAAACTCATGGAACGCTCCTTCAACGCACTGTGCTGCGTGTGCAGGGGCCATATTTACAAGGAGAGGAAAAGTCACGCAGGTTGGCTTTTCCTCTCCTTGTAAATATGGAGGAGCCTCCTGCGCCACCAGTATGGCACGAAAAGTGACGTAGTGGGGGCACAGGGGGCTTGTAAATCTGCCAGAAAATGTTTAACCTATATAAAGCATAAATTAAATAATAGTATCAGATATATTTAATTATTTAATATATACTTAAAACATGAGATGAAATATTATAGAAAAAAATATTTATTTAAAAAAGCTAAGAAATGTTAATAAACTGTTAAACAATGTAAAATAAAAGTTGGAAATGTACAACGTACAATACTATGTATATATATTTTACATATTTTTTATTTCCTGAATTTTATAGAAATGTTTGTTTTTGACATGCAATAAATATAATAAAAAATGTCAAAATATACAATTAATCAAGTTTGAAAAAATCAATATTAAAATGTGTGGCATGTCTTTATTAGATAAAACAATGCAATTAATAATATTACTGTATACAAACATATACCTAAATAGTATTCACTATATTTCTAATGACCAACAGTAATGATAAAATAACACAAACTACTTTTACAACATACAAAATAAACTGAAAAATGTATAGACTTTAAAAAGGTGACATTTACCTTTCCAACTCCAATCGAACCATACTGGGGAAAGGAATTGGACACTAACTAGGTTACATTTACTATTCCCTCTCCAATCTAAACCAATTTTGGGAACGCATTGTATACTAAAGGGGTTACATTTACTATTCCCACACCAATCTAAGCCAATTTGCCGAACGGGCTGAACACTAATGGGGCGATATTTACTATTACCACTCCAATCTAAACCATTTGGGGAAGACGTTCGGCGCCAAATAGGGTTAGATTTTCTATTCCCACCCCAATCTAAACCACTTGGAGGAAGTTGTTGGACACTAAATGGATTACATTTACTATTCCCTCTCCAAGCTAAACCAATTTGGGGAAGGCATTGTATTCTAAAGGGGTTAAATTTACTATTCCCACACCAAACTAAACTAATTTGGAGAAGCAGTTGAACACTAACGGGGCAATATTTATATTCCCACTCCAATCTAAACCAATGTGGGGAAGGCGTTCGACACCAAATGTAGTTACATTTGCTATTCCCACTTCAATATAAACCTGTTTGGGGAAAATGCTAGACATTAAAGTGTTTCCATGTATTATTCTCACTCCAATCTAAACCCATTTGGGGAAGGTGCTTACACTAAAGGGGTGACTTACTATTCTAACTTCAATCTATAGCTAAACCGATTTGAGGAAGGTGCTGGACACTAAAGGGTTGACATTAACTATTTCCCTGCAGGTCCTGCAGCCCTCTTGCATTCTGGCAAGTCTGTCTCTACAACCAATTTGCTGAACAGGGCCAGGTAAGCCACTAGGTCCTTGTTTCCCTGCCTTAATTCTAAAAGTTCGTTGTCTGTGGCCTGTGAAATGTTCCGCCGATCGAATATCCTCAGAAATTCTTTTTTAATGTCTTCAAAATTGTAGAGAAGAGCATCGTCTTGAGTAACCAGCCCCTGCTGAAGAAACCTTCCCTGGATCCCGGGACATTGAAAAATTTCCGCCCCATTTCTATCCTCCCGGCCCCTGCCAAGCTACTAGGGGCACATCTGAATCATCATCTGAGCGCCTTTCTGGACAGCTCCAGCTCTCTGGATCCTTCACAGCACGGCTTCTGGAAGGCTCACAGCACTGAGTCGGCGCTCACAGTGGTTGTCGACAGTATCCGCACTAAGGTCGACAGTGGCCAGACTGCCTTACTGGTGCTGTTAGACCATACTGCGGCCTTCGACACCCTGTCTCCTTCCATCTTAGCTAACCGACTCAGTGAGGTGGGAGTAGCCGGTCCAGCACTCAGCCTTCTAACATCCTTTCTTGACCAGCGAAAGCAAAGGGTGAAGCTGGGCGACTTTCTTTCGCCCGTCAAACCTGTGAAGTGTGGGGTACCCCAGGGCTCTTCCTTGAGCCCCACGCTTTTTAATATCTACGTGGCCCCACTCGCCAGGCTTGTAAGATCCTTGGGGCTGGAAGTTCTCGCCTACACCGACGATACACAGATTGTGGTTTCCATATCACTATCGGTGAACATAGCGGCTCTAAATTTCAAGAACTGTATGGAGGCAGTCGCAGCATGGATGGTTCAGAACTTCCTCAAGCTGAACGGGGAGAAAATGGAGGTCCTCATTTTTGGAGGCAAACATGAGACCTGGTCAATGGATTGGTGGCCTGCTGCCCTCACTCCCGCCACTTCGGCCCGAAACCTGGGTGTTATCTTGGATACCACCCATACTCTTGATAAACAGGTAAATAGGACAGTCTCCACCTGCTGTGGTGCGCTAAGAATCCATAGAAAAATCTCCCATTATCTCTCCCCGGAAGCACGTAAACAGGTCGCGGTGGTTCTTATAGCCTCCCGGCTGGACTACTGCAATGCACTAGACCTAGGCATTAACAATGGCCTGGTCCAACGCCTTCAGATTGTGCAAAATGCAGCAGCCCGCTTTGTTGTGGATGTACCGAAGTGTGCGTCAGGCACTGCCATTAGAAAAAACCTGCACTGGCTCCCCATCCAGGCCAGGATTAACTTTAAGGCCCTTTGCCTTACGCACCACGCCCTAAATGGGACTGGGCCAGAAGACATTCGTCCCCTCGTGTCCTTCTATGTTCCCGGCAGGGCTCTTCGTTCTGCCGACAAAAATCTTCTGACAGTTCCCCGAGTCCGTAAGGCTAGATGGGGTGGAAGGGCCTTCCGCTCCCTCGCACCCAAATTATGGAACACGCTCCCTGATGACCTCAAGGAACTTGCCTCTCACCCCCTCTTCCGTAAATCACTTAAGACCTGGCTTTTCCGAGAAGCTTACCTATGATCTGCACATCACCTGTTCATACTGCCATACCATCTCTCAGCGCCTTGATGCCTTCGCGTTTAGTTGCGCTCTACAAATTCAAATTCATTCATTCATTCATTCATTCATAGACCAACTAGCGGCATCGCCTCTGAGGTATGACGAAATGAAGGCTACGCGGGACTGTGCATCTGGAAAAATCAAAGGACGACACACAAAATGCAATTGTGTCAAGAAGATTAGAGCCTTCTGAGGGTCTTCGCTGAATCTTTCTGGAGGGGCTTGAGGAATTACTGGGGATAAGGAATGTGCTACATGTGTAGTTACTCTAGAGGCAGAACCTACATTTTCTCCTTCAGTCTCTGGGAATCTTAAATTGTGCACTGGATTCAAACTTGTACTCTTAGCTGCCAATTCTACTGTTTCCCTCCTAGTGTCCATTACTTCATTTCTTTTTTTTTAGTCCTCATCACACAAAGTGTTGAGAAGTAGAGTGTTGTAGCAAAAGTAACCACTTAAAGAGAGCTTTTATTGTTAGTCTGTACCTTCCATGGCCCTTCCCCGGCACTTGATCATCCGGTATCCTACGTGGGGGTATCCTAACGGCTTATTTAGCATCTCTTCCGCGGCTTGCCCACTCATTTCATAGGTGGAAACTCTGTAACCGACACCCAAAACTATTACTGCGCTTATCATTGGATTTCAAAAGGTCGCTGACTCATGATTTGTTACAATTTCTCTGCCCAGTACTGTTCCCAGTTATTCCAAAACTCCAATCTTTTGCTATGTGGCCCATTTCTATCCATTAGATTCGTTCTAATGACTGAATTCAAGCATTCTTCTACTGTAGGGGGGAGGAAATTAACCCACTTTATACAGATCTCACGTCTGGCAGCTAAAACCAACAGAAATAAACCACTTGTTTACTTTTAAAAAACAAAAAGCTGGGATATTCCTCTAGAATTGACTACTTTTTAATTGACAATTCAATATTAGGGGAAGAAAAAAGGTCAGACATCTACCTGAAAACCTATCAGATCACTCCGCAGTATTATTGGAGATTGAGTTTCATAATCACCGGATCCAGTCAAGGTGGACTCTAGATAAGGTATTACTTCTGGATGATAAAATAATAGAGGTTCTTAGGGAGGAAACTACATCATATTTCCAATTAAATTTGGAACAGACCGCCAGTCAGGTTAGATGGGAGGCCTATAAAGCAATACTTAGGGGTAAGATGATTAGCTTAACGGCTTATAGAAACAAACTAAATAAGAAGGAAATAGAGAATTTAGAGGGCAAAATCCACAGACTGGAAAAGAATGTCAGTGAGGAAACATTAGCTGAAAAGGTGGAAACATCTAGAAGGGAACTAATTAAGGCACAAAATAATCTAGTAAACTTATTAGATACCCGAATCAAGAAGAAATGGGAGGCCAGTAAACTGGCTCATTATCAATATGGGGGGGTGTGGCAAGCTTTTAGCTTGGAAAACAAAGATTGATCTAAATAGAAATAAGATTTCAAGCATCCAAGAGGTAAATAATAGTGGACCGCTTATAGAAGAAGCAGATATTAAAAAAGCCTTCTTTGATGTCTTCTCCGAGCTATATAAAGATGATATGATATCAAGAACAGCGAGGCCTTAACCCAAGAATATCTCAGCCAATGGGTTAAACAAACTGTGTTGGAAGAGCAAAAGGAAGAATTAAATGCAGGATTGACTGAATTTGAAGTCAACAAGGTAGTTAAAGGTCTAAAAAGCGCTAAGGCTGCTGGGCCCGATGCCTTGCCTAATGAAATGTATAGGGTACTGAGAGGGGTGCTGGTACCAGAATTCACTAAATTGTTTAATGACAATTTTATAAGAGGACAAGCACCTCCTAAATCATGGAGTGAGGCTACTATCTGTATCATATTAAAACCAGGGAACGTTCCTAAACACTGATTCCTACAGGCCTATCTTCATGTTCAATTGTGATTACAAGATTTGTACGCAGTTGTTAGAAAAAGAGATTGGGAAAGTGGGCAGGACAACTAATTCACACAGACCAGAAAGGATTCATAAAGGGTAGACAGATTCAGGAATTCACGCATGAATTAATAGGAGCTACAGATTTAGCGAATGAGGAAAATCTTCCCCTATCAGTTGTTAATATTGATGCCGCCAAGGCTTTTGATAGGGTTAACTGGAGTTTTTTACATAATACATTGGAGGCTTTTAATTTAGGCAACAACTTCACAAGAGCAGTAAGAGCTATATATAGCTCGCCAACTTCATGTGTGTTGATTAACGGGTCCCTGACGGAGAGAACTACACATAGAGAGAGGGACCAGACAGGGGTGCCCGTTTTCTCATATATTGTTTAACCTTTACATTGAGCCCTTGGCTTGTGCTTTAAGATCTAATCCATCTATACTTCCTTTCAGCTGTAGGAATTGGGAAAAAAAGTTGCGCTCTATGCGGACGATTTAATGATATATACGAATAACTTGATAGGTTCACTCCCTAAAATAATAGCAACACTACAGCAGTTTGGAAGTCTATCAGGATACCCAATCAATCAACAAAAGACTGAGATAATGTGCTGGAACACACAAAGTAATGATCCCTTGGAAAAACTTCAAATACGATACTTAGGGATCCTAATTGTGCGGGAGATTAAGAAGATTGCTCAAATAAACTTTAATGAAATCCAATCTGAGGCCAAAAAACTGCTTAATGCTTGGAGATGTCTCACTTTATCATTTATAGGTTGCTCTAACCTGGTCAAGATGATGATCTCGCCCAAATTCACATACTTGTTTAACTCGATACCATTAGAGTTTAAAAAAGATCTGATTGCTAAAATGCACTGTGAAATCAACAGCTTTATTTGAGCCTCCATGGGAGCTAGAATCTCATGGAAGAAGCTGAGAAGGAAACAGGAACATGGAGGAATAGCCAGCCCGGACCTATTCCAATACTATAGGGCGTTCCACTTTAAGAACATTAAAGTACTATTTAAATTTTTTTAATCTTCTACATTCTGATATGCAAGCAATGACAGGTCCGGAAGGAGACCATTTTCTATATAAATTCGGCCACACGAAATTCTTCAAGAAGATTAAGTTAAAATTCTTGGGAGCAGCCATTAGACTGTGAGTTCAGATAAGACGTCTGTGGAAGATTCCGTACTATTGTCACCACGCCCCCATTTGGAATTTGCCTGGTACGCCTTAATGTTTAAAGGATGCAATATCAGTCCCACTGAGAGAAAACTGAATAGTGGATTGGGAAAAATATTAATTGGACCGAATCTTGTCGACTGGGATAGACTTGTAGATCTAACAAACTGGGGTTTGTCTAAATTCAAATACTATCAGTTAATAAGCTGAGCTAGATCCCTAGGAAAAGATGGGACGGGAAATTCTGAATTTGAGGCGAAGCTCCTTGGGACTTTTGAGAAGAAAGAAGGAGCCTATTGGTACTGGTCGTTATTGATGAAGGACGAGAGGAAATCCCTTTACCTAACAAGATATGGGGAAAGGCGCTGCCGTCGCAGGATGTATCAACATTATGGAAAGTATCTGCGGCTGCATGAGGGGATGTTATCAAATCCGCACCTTTGAAAAAGAACTCTCTTTTTACTCTGCACAGAGCACACTGGACACCCAAGAGGTTGTCGAAAATGAACAAAGGGAGAGTAAGGAGTTGCTCAAAATGTGGTGAAGAGAGAGTTGATGACATCCCCATGTTTTGGTAGTGCCCACACCTCCAGACCTATTGGGAGAATGTAGGTAAGATCCTTGTTAGAAATGGGATTTCCGGTTGGCTAAGGCTTGCGCCGAAGCCAGGCAGAGACCACCACTCTAGTCAGGGCAAGAGAGTTACACGCCAAAGATAACCCCTGCTCACCCTCTAGGTAACGTGACACGAGCAGTAAGGCTAATCCCGGAGGCAATGTAGGTTAAGTATTTGCGCACGCACCCACCAGCAACATCATCCCAGGCCCCCCACAAAAGGAACTCCACACAAGGTTATATATAAAAATAGCCTTTGTATTATACCAAACACATTAGATAAAAAACACACACTTTACAATGTGCCATAGGCACGGGCAGAATTTACAGGGGATTATGTACATAAGACAGGGCCACAGGGACCACTGTCAGGAATAAGCACTTCGTAGAACTAGCACTTAGAACATAGAACAATTGCAGCATAAAATAGCAAATGTAGCACACAACCAGTAACTACTGGTAAAAGGTAAGTACCACCTACGCAATCCTAACCACTTTAGGCATATATCACACAGGGAACCATGAACACACTAGCATAACCTATACTAGATAAAACAACCTCCTAAGCATAAACATATGTCTAGAGGTATCAGAACACAGGGTGCACAAAACATACTACACACAGTACATTTCCTAACACCCAAAAAGCAATAGCACCTGAATCATAACAGCACATAAATCACATTAGGGTCCAGGTTGCGCCACTGCGCCGAAACCTAAACGTAGCAGCTGCCCACTACTTGCTGGGCAGCTGAGGACAAGAACGGCCTAAACGCTGCAGCTGGCACTAAGGGGCCAATTATGATGGCGGACGGACCAGAGTCCGTCCGCCACCATAGAGTAGGAGGGACCGTCCGCAGGGGCAGTGGTGGTCCCTCCATACATATTAAGATGTGACCGCCAGGGTGGCGGTCACATCCTCTATGTTTAACATTGCGGCGGATGCAGCTTCAAGCTGCACCCGCCGCAATGTTAAAAATGCATGCACGGCATTTGCGTGCACAAAGCGGCAGGCACCGCGCGGTGCCTGCCGCTATGTTCACGCAAATGCAGGGGGGTACCATAGGTACCCCCCATGTGCACCCACCACCCCCCCTTCACCCAGGGGGCCCGCAAGGGGCCCCCGAAGTGAAGGTCCGTATGCTTTTCCACGGCGGAAAAGCCGCCGTGGAAAAGCATACTTTTTACTCCATCCTAATATGGCTGGCGGTGTCTGATAGACACCGCCAGCCATGTTAATGCTTTTCCGCCGCGGTCGGAATGCGACCGCGGCGGAAAAGCGGCGGACAGATCCTAAGACCCACCAGCCATCCTAATTTGGGGGTGGGTCTTGCCAGCATCCGCAGCGGTTTTCCCGCATCCTCCGGGCCGGCGGTGGCTTCCGCCGGCCCGGAGGATGCGGGAAATCCGCCATCCTAATGACCCCCTTAGTGCTGCGCAGCTGGGGAAGGCCAAGGTAGGAATGAAGGAGTGTGACTCACTCCTGAGTCCAAAGAACAAGTCCCTAGAAAGAAAGACCTAAACGGTGCTGCTGCCCTCTACTTGCTGGGCAGCTGGGAACTCAAAACTGCAACAGGGGCCCTCACTGGCCCTTAGGAACAAAGGCTGCGCAATAGGTTGGAGCCCTCTGGCTCTGAATGAACAACCGTGCCCTTAGGAGCCTCGTGGGGTCTTCAACAATAATGCCACCACACTGGGGGAGTGGCCTGCTGCCAACCGGGGCCGCTCTACCCTCTAAAATGCCCCCCAACAATGTGTGAGTGGGAGCCTCTCGGGCTCTAAACAACAATGTGCCCGGGAAGAACAATGCCCCCTTTGGTGGAGCCTCGTGGGCTCTAGAAACAAAATGCCCCCACAGCAATGATGGAGCCCTCTGGGGCTCTGAATGCTCACGATATGCCCCGGGGGCCTTCTGTAGCCCTGCCCTGGCTCGGTACAAACGGTGCGGCGGCCCAGTGTCATCCGGGGCCGCCCTAAATGCACTCCTGACGCTGTGCCTTACACGGGCACCAACACACGCCCGTAGCCCCCAGGACACTCACCGGGTCGGGGCTTGATTGCATGCGGCGGTCTCTCCTCTCCTCAGGTGCGGCGGTAGCGCTTTGTGGGGCTCTCTCACCACATGAGAGCCCCGCCTTCACAAGGCACCCGGCCCGCTTCCCCTGGTCCCCATCTCGGGACCGGGACTCTTCACCTGGAGCCCGCAAGGCTCCGGGACTCCTTGCAGCCACTCGGGGAGTCGGGGAAGGCTCCCGGCCTCCCCACGGAGCACCAGCTTCATTCCGGCAGCGGCGGCATCTCTGGTCTCCCTCTCGACACGGGAGACCGGCAAGGCGGCCAATCACAGGGCAGCAGGGTGCGGGACTTCCTTGCAAAACCGGAAGTCCCGCCCCGAGTCAGGCACCGTAGTGCCTGACTTCCTATTTTTTGCAGCGCGAGGGCCGCGGCGGTGGTTTAACGGGCACAGAGAGGGGTAGGCACCCTCGAAATTCAAAGCAAACGTAGATGCGGGGTGGGCACCCGCTAAGGAGCACATAAACGGGGTGGGCATCCGTAATTAAGGATAAAGTAAAAAATGAAGATGCAGGGTGGGCACCTGTACACTCGGGGCATACAAAGGGCAGTAGCACTTCCCTACGAGGGAAAACGACAGCGCTGTGTCCAGAAATGGAAAATAAAGCGCTCTCAAGGCCCTGGGGGCACAGACAGCACCAGGGCCCTAAGGAATGACCCCTTAAGCAACCAGGGCCACAGCAACAAGGTCCTCCTAGGAGCAGAGGGCAGGGGGGTCCAAAAGAAGTCCTCCAGCATCCAGGGAATCCAGGGGCTGGGCAGGGCCCAGGGAGGCAAGCCTTCCCCTGGGCCCGAGAAGCAGCAAGCCCCTCGCAGATTCAAGTTAGGAACAAGAACATTTACCATGAGGTCACAGCCTCTTTTTATACACCAAATCCCTTTGTCTCTAGGGTGCAGGGTGGGGGGAAAACTAGACGCAGATGGTCCGGGAGCACTTTGTTTTGCTCAGCCCCTCTCCCTATTCACAGGACAGGCTAGGGTCATCAGTCGCACCACAGGGGGCAGAGCCAGCATTGTGGAGGGAAAGCCCAGCCCTATTCAGGTCCCAGGTGCAGCCCCTCCCTGCCATCAACATGCAGATCTCCCCATTCACCACCGGGGCAGACCCATCCTCACTCATGGAGCCAGGCACACCAGCCAGCTCCAGACAATCACAAGCCAGACAGTCAAATCACATTAACTGCACAGACATGCTAACTTCTAGAATTGGCACTTCGACACTAGACACATGAACGCCGCACACATCATCGCGCAGCATTTAATCACACGAGTCCGCACATACCAAACTCAACTTTGCACTCCCCACGCATCAGGAATTACCATGGACACACACATTCCCTATGCATTCCTCTGGGAGGGCAGGCCAATCTCACACACACACTCAGAGAGCGCACGCACTTTACACTGCGCCACAGTGCTAAAGTGCGCAAAGACCAGAAATCACTATACTGATGTAACATTAAAAGGCAAAAAGTTCAGGGGTGAACCTGCCAAAAGGGCCAAGTCCAACAATCCTTTCTGATGTCCTCCATCAAGAAATACAGGTAAGCGACCAATTGATATTATTTGGGGTGAAATTAGACGATAGTGGGGGACCGAGTCTTAACAAAAGTCCATTACTTCTTGTCTCAATCCTCTGTTTTCTTGTCTAACTGCGGCAAATTCCTTTTGTATTAAATGTAGGGCCTCACCTAATTTTTGCAAATCTAGACCTTCAGCCATTCTGGTCAGGCGCAAGTTAGTACGTGGGCACTTCACTCTGTCAGAGCCACTTCTCTTGTACTTGCGCAGGAACAGAGATGCCTATTCCCGATGCCCCCTCTGGGAAACACTAGCGCACCACTGTGGAAAAGATACTTTCAATGTCTCCTCTAGAGGGAGCAGGGGGATTGGATAAAATAATAAAAGGTAGAAGAGACTGCCAATGATTATCTGTTTCCTGCTCCAATCTTCTCCTCAGCGTTGCTTTCTTCGGATCTTCATTCCCTGGAGGCTAAATGATGACAACACACATTACTCCTACAATCTATTTTCTCCCTCTAGTATTACTCTATTGTAACTATACTTAGTGTACCTACATAACCCTCGGCTTCTGCTCCTCTTCTGTATTTCACTTCTATTCAACGAATAGTGTCTGTCACAGCTTATTGAATTCTGTTAAGAATAAACTAGCACATAGGTTGTTAGTTATTGTTTTATCTGTACATCTATTTTATTAACTGTTATTGTCTAAATGTTTGGCTTAACATACCTAATACTGTGTACTTCTCTATCTTCTACTTCATAACCTTTATCTTATTCTTTACTGGTACAAGATTCTGGAAGGAGTTTTTAGGTGAGTATTCAACTTGCCACTTAAATTCTCAGTTATTTTCTTTATATATTGAAGTTGCTTCTACTCCGACTAAATAAATATAAATTATTTAGGACTTAGCTTATTCAGAAGAAGTCTCAGACTCGTGGTTGGAGCTGGGCGATAATATAGGAGCTCTCGCCAATGACTCTCTCTTGGTTCTTTGACTGCCCTTCTGTTCGTCTGTGTCTTGTCATAAATTCGCAGCTGAAGTGAACTTTTGTAGCCGCGCAGCAATCTTCTGTAATTTCCTTCTATTCAGCACTGCGCATGAGCCCCGAGCATAACGCTACCCTCGACGAAGGAAGCGAGAGCTGGGGGAAATTACACAGAATCCTTCCTGGAATTCTTCTCTACAGTCGGTCTCAGAGGGAGGCACAAGAAATCTGGGTAAACGATGGAGAAGGGGGAATACCTGACTAAATTAGCTAGGGAACACAGGGAAAATGCTTCTGCTCGAGCCTCGATTTCCGGTGAAGGTCTCCAACATTCTAAGTTGAGCGCTCCACATAGAATTCTGACACAGGCTCCAGAAGACTAGAACGTTACTTCACCGGGAGGGTCGGCCATCTTGAAGTTCCTCGCTCTTCAAGCCTCACTTCAGGTCAGGGTTCTCTTCATTTTGATGCTTGCAAAGGATTGTTTTGCACATATCGAACAGGGATTAAGTTTGCTGTTTGTAGTAGTCGTGCCAGGGTTATTGTGGCAGGAAAACTGATGCGCGTAATGCCCCTGTAGACCTGCTGATCCATGGATGTTTCCAGAAAGAGTCATCTGTACCACTAGTAGCCTTGATAGCTGTTTCATGGATAACATTAGGCATGGAGACTGAGGTGAAAACCTGACCTAATATCTTTTCATTGACCCACATTGTCAATGTGGGTCTGTCACAAATGGCTTTCCCCTTGCTTACACAGGTCTGTTGATACTTCCAAATAGTGTTGCCTCCACTGTACAGACCTATTGCACATCTGAGACATGAACAGTGTAGATAGTGGGTTACTTTTGATTATATTTAGAAATGTGAATCGTCTGCTTGTTTACAATATTCCTTATCACACAACAATTACAATGGTATTTTGATTGTCAACCCTCTTACATAAGGCAAAAGTGTTTCCTGTGATGGCAGTACAAACTACACAAACACATTTAGAATTACTAGGATATTCCAATAAGTAGCACACATGTACACACATCCCCCAAGAGAGGTAGCTCTCAGTGTCATACATACCAGCCCTTACCTTATGAACTTAGTCTTAGGATGTTGTGTATACTATGGTACTCGCCTCTATGGACCATATGCATCAATGCAACTGGCCTGGCAGTAAATGTGTCTGGACAGTCATGCACAGGTACTTTACCCTTTAGAAGGTCCAAATGGTGTGCTGTGTGTCATTGTACCTCACATCACATTCCATGTAAGATGGCTATGGCCTATAAGATGTTTGTGCACTGCCTTAGTCAGTGTAAGTCATGACCAGAGTTGAGGTTAGTCAACAGATGATTTAGTTGTGCTTAGCATTGACATAAACAAATGTAATATGTTGATTGTTTATGAATGCTTGTGCAGGATGTCAACAATATGTATATCAAGCTGACAGTTATCCTTAAACTTCAAGTTACAAACTGTTTCTACATCTATTGCATCCATACAGTCCAAAGCCCATCAGAAGAAGGCCATTTGAAGAACCATCGCCCAGCAGGTGCAGATCATGGGGGTCTTCAACTGGCATAGTCCTCACTGCAGAAAGATGTGGGAGGACCTGCTGCATGTAATCCAGAAGATCCCGGAGGTCCAGCTGAGGTAATCCTCCCAAGGTGGAAGGGGCCCGTACTGCATCCTATCCCCCCCTGATGGCCCGCATTCTGGCTCAAGCCTACCTAGAGTTTGATGGTCAGTTGGGGGCCCACCAGCTGCTACATGGGGGTGAATCCTGGCCAAAGAAATACAAGTTAACTCGCCAACCATATTGGTGGTGGCCCATGTGCCACACACAAGATAAGTCAATCAATCAATCAATCAATCAAATATCTTTATTTCATGCTCTTCTTCATCATAAAAGCACAGCACTGGGTAAAAAAACAAGAAAATAAAATGTGTTCCTTGACCATCACAAACCGTATAAGATCATGACAGAAAAACATAAAAGTACTTCTAGTATGATCACCTGGCTCATTGTTTTGTCGTACAGAGGAGTAATGTAAAGGGTTAGATATAAGGACAAACAGTGCGTGTTTATTTAAGACTGACCCACCTTTCTTCGGTCCATTTATCTGCCAGCTCATAAAAAATTAGAAACCCTAAAAAACAATAATCCAGTGCATGATGAGTCAATGTTAGTGTAAGTGTGGTAGCAGGGCATGCTGCTGTGCCTTTTGTCTTTCTGACATCGAACACAGCAGCCTCCTGTCGGCATCCACTTTTCTCCTTTCGAGCAGACACCTGGCTGAGTGTAGTGAGTAATCATCTCATCTTCTCAGTAAATCTGTTAGACAGTTGTATCACACAGGCAACTTGTCTTGCTTGTATGGGGGGTGATGTGCCCTCACTATTGTCTCTCATGGAATGGTGGCCCTATTGCATGTGATATGACATAGTGTTCACAGTACATGCAGTGACTGTACAGTTCCTATTGGTAAGTACTGGTTAGAAAAGTGAAATGAGAGTGCAAACATCAATGGTGCCATTAGCATTAGTGCCTACATGTTGGCCAGTGTGTAGTTCCAAGTTGTTATTTCATCTGCAATAGTGTTCCAAAACACTCATTCACTAACTGGTGACATGCATGAGGGAGTGAGATGTAGAACTGTAGGGATCTTATGTGGGTCTCTGCACTGATACATACAAGGCAATCTAAGTATGCAATAACTAAGAGTGCTGTGATGTGCCTGCCCACTAGGACTCTAGTGATCTTACATCTCCATGTCATAGATGTTCAGAAACACCCACAACCTTCATAAGGTGTATTAGCATAAGAATATACAATCTATGTCTGGAGTCATCGATTGTACAAAGCAGGATTGGGGTTGTTCATATGGCTATGTGGAGTTTTGGGCTTTGTGAATTATGTGTATCTTTCTCCCAAATGTTTGGAACTTTATCTACTAAATGTGATACATAGCTAAACTAACTGATAGTCCATCCGGCACTCTTCTTTCATTATTATTGCTCACATTTTTCTCTTCACTTTGTTTGCGTCCTCCTACCACCTAGTGTATTGTCTGAAGACACTGTTCTAGTACTTTGGTTAGGGGAAAGCGGTGTTACCGCTTTCAAAGGTGGTGTGCACTGTAATACAAAGACCTTAGAGGTCTTACTCCATTTTATTCTTTTTCAATGAAGATTTCTCCAAATTAAAGTAGTTTCAAACCATAATATTTATTTATTGATTTTTTTCTCTTATTCATTCTTCAAAACTTTCTTTTAATGAGTCTCACATCATCGTAATTCACATTTTATATCCACCCAATGCATTTCGGGTCATAATGGACCCTTCCTCAGGGGTCTAAATGAAAACAAACAAGGAAATATTATGAGCCGTACGGCCTGATGATATGACACAAGGTACGTTGCATTTAAATAATTAACATACTCAGCCCTATTCTACTGCTGATACAAAACTAATGTGACTGTAAACGTGATATCTCACATTCATGGCCAACTGAGATCTCTGCCCAATGATTAAAACATGAATCACACATGACCAATCCTATAAAGCTCATGGTTGAACGAAAAACTTAAATGAAAAATCTCAGTTGTTTTACATGACGCTCGGTTAAGCTGTTGAGGTAACACATTACTATCCAGTATGAATCACTCTAACGCTTGTGAATACCAACTTTAGTGTCTAAACTCTGACTCTTAGTGCAAAAAAAGCTAAAATTTTTCTATTGTAAAGAGGCAGCGCGCTGGGTTTCTTGGTACCAAGTCCAAGTCCAAGACTGGGTCACTGAAAACAGTACCGCAAGACATTTTCCATGGACCTGACAACACATGGTTGAACGAATCATTAGGCTGAGCTTGTTGGCATATGCTGACCAGGTTCCTGTCTTTCCCAATTAATACCTTTTGTTCAAACTGCAAAAATAGTTTCATAACCATTCCAAAATACAGATTCTATCATTACAATACAGAAACCTTTACTCAACTGCTTCTCTGCTGCCCAAAATTCGGGACTGCTCGCCATACCCTATTCAAACCCATAATTTACTGTATGGAATACGTACCTATAAGGAGGCTCTATTACTTTGTTTTAACTCAGCTGACATTACGTTCTTGGCTCCATACGGGAAATTTAGAAAAATTATGTTGAACAGACTCAAAACATGGCACTAGCTGTACAGCATGTTGCAACATTACATAACATTTCAAAAACTCTGGAAGGACAAATGCAAAGGCTGGGCCCGGATGCCAGAGTAAATATTTATTTGGTTTTAAGAACAACTCACAAGCTGACTTCAAGAACGTGGTATTTAATATTGACACTAACAGCTAATGGTGTGTTTTTGAAAATGAATTCTTACTCAACTAGCAAAAAATTGATTTGTTAACAGTCTTTCAACTTGTAAAACGATTTTCGTAATGCATATTTTCTAAATATTTAAATTAATAGTATAGAATAAATGAATTCACTACTAATCAGAGGTAAAGTGCTTTGGCTCTCTCCTTTAAACATGGTGAAGGTGGATTACACCCACTTGGCACATTAATTTACTTCCAAGTCCCTAGTAAAAGGGCTCTAAAAGTACCCAGGACCTGTAAATTGAACATTACTAGTGGCCCTGCAGCCCTGATTGTTCCACCTACTTCAGTAGCCTTTTGAAAATATGTTTCAGGCTGCCATCACAGCCCGTGCGTGCCCAAGCCAGGCATAATCCACCACTCTTGTCAGGAAAACCAGATACACTGCTAGGATAACCTGTGCTCACCCTCTTGGTAGGTTGGCACAGATCAGGAAGAGTTATCTCAAAGGGCAATGTGTAAAGTATTTGGACAACACACACAGTAACACAAAGAATACACCACAAAAAGTCTCCACACTGGTTTACAAATATAGCTTAGTATATTCTGAACACAACAAGACCAAAACAATAAAATCATAAACGTATACTGTTTGAGTTATGCACATTTAAACATCACATTAAATGCAAGGCATGAGCCCTGCAGGAAAAATACAAACGCTTATACTCAGGACTTTACAGTAATCTTTTCACACTGACAACGATCCACAAGAGGGATTGACAACTGGACTGTCTATGGATCTGAGCAGGAGAGTAATACTCCTCAAGTCCTGGGAGTACGTTTTACTGGTGAAAAGGGGACAAGATTCAGTGTCTGGGAGTCACTGGTGCTGAGCATCCCTCAGACCCCTGTGAACAAACACTGGCCCGCTCAGCCGCCTGTATGAGCGCAGCACAACTGTGGAGACCATGTGGGTCCTGGCGGTCACAGTACCTTTCTGTGTCAGAAGCAGTACATGGCAGAGAGGCTACCGGTGTTGCAATCTCCTTTCTGAGACCACTGTGAGTCGTCTCCATATGGTGCTGGTCTTTTGCAACCGGGCACGGCAGCATCCCCCAGTTGCAGATGGGAGGCAACATTACCTCTGCAACCCTAGACTTTGGGAAGAAGTCAATTGGGAAGTCGTGCTGCTGATTGTCTGGACTCCACCTGCAGATTGCTGAGTATTCGGGTGCTCTGGTGGCGCCAGTAGTGCTTCTAAGTCGGCAAATGAAGTGCTACTGCTCACAGATCGGTGAGTATGGAGGTCCTCTGGTGGCACCAGAAGAGCTTCTTGGTTGGCAAATGAAACATTACTCCTCACCACACAAAGTTCTGTTTTTGAGCCAAGCTGAGCTCTGTTGACGCACTGAATCCCACGGAATGAGTGCTGGCAGTAGCGAAATGAGAAAAACAGGCAAAGCAAAGTCTTTAATGGCCCTGAGACTTTGAGAACTGGAGAACACTGACAGTAAGAACAGCACAAAAGTAGCAGGCAGCAGGCCAGGACAGCAAGACAGGCTGCAAAGTGGCAGTCCCTCCTAAAGCTCAACAAGCAGCAGGCCAACACAGTGGAGCAGTTGGCAGAGTGGTAGTCCTTCCTTGCAGCACAGCAGCTCCTTTTGGCAAAGTGCAGACGTAGAGCCAGCGATGTCTGGTTACAACAGGTCCAAAAAGTGTCTGATTCAGTGGGGTCAGGGCCCAAGTACTTATACCCAAAAGTGCCTTTGATGTAGGGGGTGACTTCAAAAGAGCTTTTTGAAGTGCACAAGGATCCCTTTCAGCTCAGTCCTGTATGCCAGGGAAATCCTGGGGGGTAAATCAGTGCTTTATGTGATGGCAGAACACATCCTATTGAGGTGTAAGCATGAGACACCTCTCTCCCTTCCTACCCAGAAAAGCTATCAGAATGCTGATGATCCTCACCTTCCTGTGTTTGTGGCTGTCTAGTGGGAATGCACAAATTGTAGCTGTCACCCAACCCAAACATGTATTGAAGACAGTCTGTCAGGCACAAAGAGCAGTAAGTACAGAGAAATGTCCACTTTCTAAAAGTGGCATTTCTAAAACAGTAATGTTAAATCCAACTTCACCAGGGAGGAGGCTGCTCCCCTATGATAAGGAATTACAGCTTAAAAGTATATTAAGGAATCCCCAATGCTGGCCAATGAGAGGGGAAGATCTCACAGTAGTCAAAAATGAAATCGGTTGTGTGTCACTACCAAAACATGCAAAACATGAAGGCCCATGTCCTGCCTTTCACGTACATAGCACCCTGTCCTTAGGGTTACTTAGGGCCTTCCTTAGGGGTGACGTATATGTAATGAAAGGATAGTTAAGGCTTGGCAAGTAATTTTAAATGACAAGTCAAAATGGCAGTAAACTGCACACATAGCATTGCAGTGGCAGGCCTGAGACAGGTTTGAAAGGCTACTTAAGTGGTTGGCAAAATGGGTGCTGCAGGCCCACTAGTAGCAATTGAAGTACAAGTCCTGGGTATATGTTTTACCACTTTCCAAAGGATTTATCATTTCAATAAATATGCCAATAAGGTATACACCAATGTCATCATGTTTAGGAAAGAAGCCCATGCACTTTAGCACTGATCAGCACTGGTAAATGCTCAGAGTCCTAAAGCCAATAAAAACAAGGTTGGAAAAAAAAGAGAAACCAAAAGGTTTGGGGTAACCCAGCAAAAAGGGCCATTTCCAACATGATCCACCTCCAGCCTAAAGCTGGGTACTCTAATCAGTATCTTGATGGAATTCCTTGCTTCAGATGATAGAACATGAACAATGGGCCACTACTGCAGGGATACGGGCCAGTTCTATGCCTCTCTGAATCTACTTGGATCACTCTGTCAAGGCTCTCAGGGACCACTAAGCTAACCCATGGGAACGCCCTCTCCTTACCTGGGGACCCCCTCTGTGCAGCACTTAACTTTAATTTGTTCACAGATGTATCCCAATAGGCACATAGTACTACCATGGCCAAAAAAGTGATCCAGCGCATTACTTAGTGGCTCTAGAGATGAAAGTCGAAGGGTAGTGTCATGAGTACCAAAGTGCAAATTAGGGTTACTAGCTGTACCCCTAGCTGTCCCAAGATTTCTGAACTTTTATTGAGGTGGCTCTAAATATTACGCACACAGTGACACATTTTAATGCTATCCAATTTCACGCTATACATTTTATCTTCCTCTGGTCGAGAAGAGGCTGCATAAACCAAAAAGAGATTCTGAGAATTTAAGTTATACACCAATGTATGCAACAAGTGCATTAATACAGCAAGTTTTTATGCTTAAGGAAAACAGCAAATTGCTAACTTGCTTGCCTCATAGAGGGCTCCTTCAGTAAGTCCTTTCCACCATTCTTTTTCTCCACTAAACCCAAAGCATAACACATAACTTGTAGTCATGAACCAGCTAAAACTCCACGTTCCCAACAGTTTGCTACAATCTACCATCATTGGAATCATTCATTTCATTATCTAATGTCAATCAACCACCTGCCCTTTGAATATACTTGCACCTGCATCAATGCAATTTATTATTGTCTTGAACAGAATATGCCAATATACATCAGTCTGTTGATTTTTGAAACACTGTACTCTATGGCTTCTGAGAGCTACACCACTATATAAAAATACCTACAGCACAATCATTACTATTGTGATTGAATCAGAATCTAACCTGCTCTCACATATGTGCTATTACAGTACATGTAGCAGTGCTGACTGAACAACTCTCTGATGTCTACAAGGAGCAGACTTTTGCGAAGGGGCAGGAGGAGGAGGCTTTTGGGAAGGTCCCACCAAATGTTGGTAGGGGTTATGCTCCCGTAGAGAAATGCAGGTGCCTCTAACTGTACTTCCACACCGGGGGCCTCAGTTCCCTTCTCCAAGTGTTGGTGGTTAATTGATGCCCAATAGCAAGTGAGCAGACAACACCTGATAATGAGTGTAAGCACAGGACATGTCTGGTACAAATAGTGTCACCTATTCTCATTTGAGTGTATACGTTTCAGGACAGAACATCCCGATTGACACTGCATGAGTAATAATATGTCCATGATTTTTATGTTCTGCAATGTTAGCATGCATTCAGTTCAGATTTGCCTGTTAAACCAGCAGTTAGATTTTGCCTGTTATATGGCATTTATAATGGATACCTGTTTATTTAAATAAGTCTAATAATAGGACATCACGATGACTTTAATTTTACAATTATTTTTATTGTCAAAATAAACATTTAGACCCAATATAATAATTAGTCTCAATTGCAAAGCAGGGATGTGCAAATTTCCCACTGACTGTTTTGAAAATGAAAATGTAGTTTGCTTTTGACTTATGTATTAATAGTTTATAACTTAAATTGACCTTTCATGTGTGTGTGTGTGTGGGGGGGGGGTAGAATCACATAACGACCTGCCCAATACTTATTAAGGGTCTGATTACTATCTTGGCAGATGGGTTACTTTGTCACAAATGTGACGGATATCCCGTCTGCCAAATTACAATTCCATTATATCCAAGGGAACTTGTAATACGGCGGACCGGTTATCCGTCACATTTGTGATGTAGTATCCCAACCCCCAAGATCGTAATCAGGCCCTAAGTATGCAAGTTGCAATCTGGGACCTCCCATGAATGGCTTTGATTGCAATCATGGAGTCCTGCAAGGAACAGCAGTCCTCGACCAATGCATTTGCTTTCCCAAACAGGAAACCTTTTCTTTAAAGCAGCCTGTGGCAATATAAAAATGTTTCCTGTTTAGGAAAACATAGAGGAAGCAGGCAATGGTCCTATGATCAGCATCTGCTCTTTCCTAGGCCACCAAAATTATTTCCAATGGGGAAGATGTTCCGGGGGCAGCTTCCCCTTTATAAATCAGTTACCGCCGCTACTCTTAGGTTAGTAACTAATCAATTGATGGCAACCACAATTGCATTCAGATCCAACTGATAGAGACAAATCCCTTTCTCAATCGCTAATAGGAGGAGGCCATTCTTTTCAAGTCCTCGCTTATTTGCGATTTGGAAAGGATTGTGTTGGACTTTGCCCATTCTGTAGTGCCATCTGCAGACTTTTTGCCTCTCTCATCCTCTTTTTTTCTGGGTGGGTTTTCATTGGCTGTAGCACTCTACACACTTTACCACTGATACCCAGTGCTAAAGTGCTTGTGCTCTCTCCTTTAAACATGGAAGAACTGGGTTATTCATATTTCATTTACTTATAAGTCCCTTGTAGAGTGGTAGACCATATACCCAGGGCCTCAAATTCAATACTAGCAGTGGGCCTGTAGCAATTATTGTTCCACCCATTTAAGTAGCACCTTCAAACATGTCCCAGGTCTCCCACTGCAGTCTAAATGCAGTTTTAAACTACCATGTCGACTTGGCATTTAAACCCATGGACAAGCCTTCGACAACCCTTTTATTACATAGAAGTCATCCCTTAGACAGGCCCTAGGTAGACCATTGGGCAGGGTTCTGTGTAATTAAAAAGTTGGATATGTACTTTTATGTTTTACATGTCCAGGTAGTGCAAACTCCTATATTTGTTTTTCAATAATGTGAGGCCGGTAGCTGGCAAATGTGTCATGTTTGGTGCCAATGAAATTGCAATGATAAGCCCTCTGTAATGCTAAAGTCTGATTTTTCATTACAAATTTGAAAATGCTACTTTTAGAAAGTAGAAAAAGAATATCCAGATAGAGATCTGGCGAACCTAGTGCACTGCTCAGCACACTCCAAGAGTGTAGGGATCAGTATACAATATACAACTGGAAACTTAATGTGCATTTCATACAAGTTAACCAAATAATCAAAAAACCAAAGAACTGCTGAAAATGATGAGATCTTGAGACGAAGTGTTGATGCTTAGTTTGATTTAATTGCTCGATGGAAATTTGTTGGTGGTCACAAAATCCTCATATATAGCATCATCGATTCAACTTTAAACATTCCCAATGCATTTCGGGCATGCAATGCCCTTCATCAGGGGTATCTACAGAAAATTAATACAATGCATTAATACATACATCCTCAGAGGGAGCGTGTCTACTTGAGCTTGTTCATGGGGTTAGGTATAGGTGAACATGCAAGACATAAATGGGTCAGTCTCATTACTAAAGTGCTGTTTGCGATGGTGGTAAGGAGAAGAGGAAGAAAAAGGAAAGAGACCGGAGATACAAGAAGTTGTGATGAAGTCAAATAATAGGACAGTGGAACAAAATGGTAACCAAAGAGAACCCAGGTGCTCATAACGGCTAAACATGGACTAAAATTTAATGTATACCAGACATTAAGTGAAGTAGAAAAGTGCGCAAACATGTTTAAGTTCTTTAAAAGTTTGTCCTTACTTGGATTGGTAGCATCGAGTTGCCTCCGACCAACAGCAACAACCTGGGCAAAAAGCCCGGGAGGGCAGAAAGATTAGGCGTGTAATGCTCTTAGGTGAAGGGCGCTGCAACAAGGAAATAAGTGATATGTGGATTGGGGGACCGATCTCACCTCTAATACTAAACTGGGCAGATATTAAATAGCGGGACTTACCCGTCAGAATATCACAAAGCGGTAGAAGATGTCATGGGCAGATGCCGGGATAATTACGTGTATACTGAAAATGAGATCAAATAAACACGCGTACATTGAACAACCAGTGTGCTCAAGTGTCGTGTACAAACAGTGCCGTGCAGTTACCTTACTTATATGGACACTCACCAGTTTGAGGGTCAATGGTTAGCGAAAATGGCGTGGTAGCAGGGCATCACCGATCGAGACACGCTAGAAAGCATCGACTCGATCTGACGGCATTTTAAAGAGTATACGTCAATGAAATAGAAGACGGACTTGCCGAGAACTAGTGTCGGCCATCTTAGAGTGGCGAAATATATAAACTGTGCATTTTAGTAAAGGAAAGTGATCAAACACCCACCAGAAACAGCGGTTTTAGCACTTAGTGAGAAGTCTATGTCAGAGCAGTATAATTAATAACCTATCCTGCAGCAAATACAACAATGTAAAAATATACGTTTGAATTGTTAAAAAAGCATGAAAAAGTCACACAAATCAAGCTAATATTGGCATCACCAGGTGGATGAATGTACACTCTTTGAATCTATTACATAATTTAAAAAACGGATGCCAGTCCTACAGATCAAATAACATACATGTAAGAATAATGACCATGACATGTATATAAACCTGCACATTTACAAATGCCGATCTTATAGGAAACAAGCTAATTCGAATTCATTGAGCCCTGTGGGGGTGAGTATTTGCATGAACAGGATCCAATGTGCTTCACGTTGTGACAAGAATTTTGCCACGTCACGATCTGAGCGTTGTTCTATCACTTCCAGTACCCCAAATCTGAGTTGCGAAATGTTATGTTTGCTGTTGTTTTAATGCTGTGCAATGGGGGAACTTATTGTTCTGGTGAGTATCCGACTCTTGTGTTCTGTTATTCGTGTACGCAGCGTTCGTTCCGTTTTGCCAACATAAAATAGGTCACAAGGACATTTTATGAAATACATCACATGATGACTATTACATGAGGCATTGAAATTCAATGTGATGGGTTTGCCAGACCTCGGGCGGTAAATCTGTTTGCCAGTAATAGCATTGTTGCAATTGGAGCAGTTTAAACATTTCATCATTCCTTTGTATGTGGCTTTTGTTGTACATTGGCGTTTGTTTAGAATTTCTTTGAGATTCGGTGATCTCTTGTATGCGAATAGCGGAGGTTCTGCAAACATTCCCTTAAAATCAGGCTCTGATTGTAAGAGTGGCCATCTGTTTAAAATGATGGATTTGACCATTTTTTAATCAATTGAGTATGTTGAGACAAATGTTTGTCTGGTGGGTGTCGTCTGTTTCATGCTTTTAATCAACAATTGGTCACGGTCAAGAGTTGCAGCCCGTTTTGCTGCCTCATAAATCACTTTTGGGGGGTACCCTCTCTACTTGTATTTGGTTGTGAAATCAGCTATGGACTGCAGGCCAGTTTCTAGGTTGGAGTTAATCCGTTTGATTCGCAGGAACTGCGAATATGGTAGGTGGCGTTTGAGTGACCAGGGATGAAAGCTCTGGTATGCTAGAGCATTGTTTCGATCTGTGGGTTTAGTGAAAATGGAAGTAGTGACTACTTAATTGTTAATGTTTAACATTACATCCAAAAACGAAATCCTTTGGGAATCAGTGTGGAATGTGAATTGAATCCTGGGGTTAACCAAATTCAGTTGCGAGATGTTGCTGATGAGATCAGAGCATGACCCTCGCCAGATGATAAGAATATCATCGATGTAGCGTTTAAAAACAATGAGGTTGGTGGTCCATTGGGGTTGGGTCAAAATATGCTCATGTTCAAATTTCATCATGAAGATGTTGGCATAGCTGGGGGCTCCAGAACAGCCCATGGATGTGCCATTGGACTGTAGAAAAAAATGATCTTGCCAGTGGAAATAGCTGTGGAATAGGCAGAAATGTCAAATTTCCTATAGAAAAATAGGGTTAGCCCTGATTTGGCCTGCTCTCAGTAGAGCCCATTCAACAGCCTCTAATCCCTCGAGATGAGGGATCGAGGTGTACAGTGGCACCACATCAACTGTACTGAGCCACACTTGTTCGTTAGTGGGAATGACCATGTCTTTTAGGATGTTGAGTAGATGTGTGGTGTCTTGAATGTACGTTGGACAAGATTGGACAATCGGCTGTAGAAAGGTGTCCAAATAACGGCCAAGAGGATCATGGATGGAGCCGCATCCAGAGACAATAGGTCTGAGGGGAGGATCAACAAGTGATTTGTGAATTTTTGGCACCATATAAATGCGGGGCCTGCGGGGAAATTTAGTAAAGAGGTATTCTCCTGTTTTAGATGTGATCCATTTAATTTCAACTGCTTTAGCTAGCATGGTGTCAAGAACACGTAAACATTCATTAGTGGGATCATTAGCTAAGGGCAAATAAGTTGTGTAATCTTGTAGCATGTTTTCAATTTTTTGTTCATACTTTGAGCGGTCCATGACCACCAAAGCGCCAACTTTGTCTGCTTTTGTGTAATGAAGCGTGGAGTTGGTTGTTAGTGAACGCAATGACATTTTCTCGCCTCTAGATAAATTTGACGAAACTTGTGATGTGGTAGGAATCTTAGAAATGTCTTGCTTGACAAGAGTTTCGAAAAGATCAATAGTCTTGTGAGAAGTGGGAGGAACAAAAGTGCTTTTGGGTCTGAACTCTTGGTATTCAACCTCTTCTATGTTCTTGGGTTGAGGTTCAATAGAGGAAAAAAAGTGGCGGAGTCGCAATTTTCTGGTAAATCTAAATAAAGCTACCTGCGTGTCTAGTGTTCTATGTTGGTTAGTAGGGACAAAGGAGCAACCCTTTTCCAAAACTGACAATTGGCTAGACGTTAGTTGTTTCTGGGAAATATTAACCACTAATGTTTCTTTTTCCGGCTTGGTTTGCCTGAATCGGTGACCTCTGCGGGTTTCGTTGCTGTGGGTCGGTGGGTGGTTGGTTTGCCGCCGGACTCGTGGATAAAAAAGCAACCTTAGAGGTAGTTGCACCAGCACTGGTGGTGTCGCCTGCCGCTAGGGATACCGATATTCCTTCAATAGATGGTACAGGAGGACGAGTCAGTTGTGTGTCTGAAACTGAAGCTACACTTTCCTCAGATGAAGCTTTATTGGATTTTTGCCAGGTCCGTTTTTGGGCGTATACTTCTGCCCAAGAATAAACCTCATCGAGTTTGTAGTCGTTGGTGTCTCGACGAAATTTAAGAACTTTGCGTTCATGTATGTATGTCTTTGGCATAGCTATCTAATCTTGTGTTAATGTCTTCTAGGGTTGTTGACCAAAGGTCAGCCTTTTAGAAAGTTGCCATTTGTGTGTCCCTAGCCCTTTTGTGCATGTAGCCTCGCCTGGGTCACATGACTGGCTGTAACTGACAGACTTTGTGAATTCCTCCCAGACAGTCACAAAATCGAGGTATTAGGTGTGCCTGGATGTGCCATCTGCTGACAGGATAAGGAGGCGGAGCTCAGCACAGCTCTACTCACGCCTAAATAGCCGGTGCTTTGCCGTCACACAAAGGGCCTAATGACCCCACATTGTTACTTTAGCCAGCTTACAGCCAGACCAGGTGAGGTAGGCATTGGCATGCACTTCAAAGCCACTGTCTAGAAGCTGCTCCCACCTGCCAGAACCAGGGCACCAGGGTAAAAAAAGAGGACCTCAGAAACCACCAACTCTTCAGGACACTTTTGGACCTGTGGATTCTTTGCCAGGAAGAAGGACTGCTGTGCTACTGAAAAGACTGCCATTCTGCTGGACTGCTGCTCCGAAGGTACTGCTGCCCTGTTGTGCTGACCTGCTACTGCTGCCCTCTTGCCGGTGGAGGAGGAACTGGACCTGCAACTTCATCTTGAACCTAGGGCTACCAGAGTTTCTCCAAGGGCTAGTCTGCTGGTCTCCTGACCTGAGCCTGAGGCACATAAAAGTATCCCCAACATTCTGTACTAGCACCTGGACCCAGCTAAAGTTAGTTCTTGCCCCTCAAGCGGTGTACCTCAGGTCCTGGAGCCTTGGTGTGGCTCAGTGAGCTGAAATCAAGCTGTTGGGCTCTTCAGGAATGAGTCAATTCGCAGCAAAACCTTGCCTCTCACACAGCAGTTTAAAGCAAAGCTCTGTCAGACCAGCTCTTCGTGCTCCAGGATTTACTGCTTGTGAGGATCACCAAAATGAAGCTCCAGCAACACTCACTTGTGACACCAGCCAGCTCTTTGCACAAAACCGACAACCTTCTGTGACGTTCTCCCTGGTCCTCGCAGCCTTCTCCAACAGGAACGTGGCTCTTGGCACAAATTTGAGAGAGTAAACTTCAGTATTCCCAACCTGGTGACTATGGTCGACCTGCGCTCCATTGTGGTAGGCCTGAAAGTGTGACTTCGACCCGGTCCAGCTTGACCAAAATATCTATAGTTGTCGCTAGGCCTAGGCGGAGTTGACCAAAAAAACTTTGCTGCAGCTGTAGAGCTTCTCCAAACTAGAATCGCTATCCAGTTCTGACAATAGATTTTAGAAAAATGTAGTTTGGCTACCACACAATTCACCAATTAAGCCTCTGACGATGGACATGAGCAAGCACAGTTTGTTGTTTTGGAGGAGGCTATGACTGCAACCAGTATGCCTTGGCCCTAAGGGATGTGATGAAGGGCAACAGATGTCACAAAATACTTTTGCTAAAGCAAGTCTAAAAACTACTAGTGGCCAGAGGACTTGGTGAATTTTGGGACAACCTCTACTCTAGTCCACCCCTGACTGCTGAGTTGTTAAAGAAATGGTACTGGCATTTGGTTGATGAAAACACAGTCAGTGTACGTATTGGCCATCCCCTGATAGGATATTTCTTTGAGATGAAATGTACTAGTTCCTTGGAAACCTACAGGGATGCTATCAGGCACCCCTAGTTAGGAAACTGTAAGTTCAATTCAGGGTTGACACAATGCCCCTTAAAACGTTTACCACCTGCTGATCGCCTGGTAAACACATACTATGAACTATATGCAACACTTTGCCTGCATAGGTTATGCCGGAAATGGATTACAGCAGTCAGCAGGCTATTGGGAACACGAAGCAGTCCAGCTGCTCTAAGAATCATAAGATCAGATTCCAATTTGGTCTACGCATGTGCATTTGCAAAGTTTTGGGGCAAAATGCAGTTTATTAGAGCTAGGACCTGGCAGCCCAGCACGATCTCCAAAACACCTTGCCGGCATAGACAGTCAATTGCTTTAAATCAGAACTTGTAGTTTTGTGGCAGGGAGGAACCCATTACATTGGTAAATGAATCTCAATTGAACACTTGGGCATTCGTCTGTGGGCAATACAAGTTGATAGCGTTAATTGCTGGTGTGTTTTAGTGTCCAAAATAATGGTGTATTTCTAGTCTTACATCCATTTAGTCTTTCTTAGGAGTTTACTCTCGCTGTGACTTATTAGTGCAGGTACTGGACAGTGGGTTACATTTCTTTCTGTCTGTTATTTTTATAATATGATTGCTAGACACTGCATAGCTTAGATCTAAACATGGGTCTTAGTTTCTGGGTTTTCACTCTGCCCTCCTTATGCTTGTTGGATCTTCACTTGTTTTATCCAACTGTTTCAATTTTATCATTATGTCTTGGTTTATTCTGATGCATTGCTCTTTATGGGATATTTTCTTTATGTATAACATTTTACTTTCTTGTTTATATTTCATTATATTATAATGTTTGTATGCTTTTACTGCTTTTATGACTAATCTGTTGAATAAAGCAAATAAATTGATTTGAAATGGGAAGGTTTGGGCCTGACAAGTAGGTTAATTTGCCAGGTCGAAATGACAATTTAAAATGCACACACAGGCTCTGCATTGGCAGGCCTGAGCCATGTTAAAAGGTACACCTTCCTGCACATAAACAATCACTCCCCTCAATGCAGGCACCCTTGCATTATGGTACAAGGGTGCCTGCATTGATGCGAGTCAGCTAAATGTAGCACCAGGGCAGGGGAAAACGCAGGGCTGCACCATATTCTTGAAAAATGGTGCAGCCCTGAGTTTCTAAAATGATGGCGCATGTCGTTAACCTTCTAGGCTTAACGTCACACTTCACCCCTTTCCTTGTAAATATCCCCCATAGTTGTGTGTGAACTAAAGCTCTCTTTCTTTTTAAATATATGGATTATTTAAGAGCTACTGTTATTATGTATTTTTGAAGAGTTCTGACTGTACTTTCTAACACACACAACGTTCCTGAGTAAGCCTTGGACTTAGTTCCCAGTTTGGGATTGGCATTTACATACATTCATAGTGCAGTATAAACAAATCCCATAAAAGCACTGGGGAATTGCTAGTGGTGGGGTCAGGTGCTCAAGAGAAGATACAGCATTTCCAGTCGATATATCAAATTCAGATGCATCTATGTCAGCATTGCAATGTTACATTGAAGAAGTCCTGCACTCAAGTTAACCACCTGCCCTATAAAGAAAGCCCAACTGTGAACCATGAGTGAGTTTTGCGAAACTGTATATCAAGTGAGTGGTGTACATGAGCCAGTGGGTTGGGAGTGCCAGATCTGTGATCTCTTATACTCAGGAAAATATTCTCAGATCTCTTGGATGTTCAATACTGAGAGAAGTGCGAGTAGGACAGATAGTAAGTGGGAGACTCTCCAAAAGAAATGAGAACAGTGGGCCCCACCAGTATTCTAGTTATCTATTGGAATGTCAGCCATTCGCTCCATCGTTAGGGCTTGCCACAGTCTTGCGTCCCACTGTGTGAGTGAGGGTGCAGTGTTTTTTCCCATGCTCCTGCAGTTGCCAACTTAGCTGCTCCAAGACATACCCACAAAGTAGAGCGATCCCTGTAAGTATGACGTTTCAATGTCTCAATCTTAAATCCAGCAGTGCAAATCCCGTTGTAACAGGGAGAGGGTAGCCCAGTATGGTTTTAATTTGTGCTAAAATTTCCACCCAGAGCTGTGCAATGATCGCACAATCCCACCATTTGTGTTGAATGTCATCCAATAGACCACATCTCCTCCAGCAGAGGTCTGTTGTGTTATGGTACTGTATTTTAAGTGTGGTGGGCTACAGGTACCAATCCAACAACATTTTGTAGTGTGCTTCCCTCAGCCCCATTGAGTGACTGATTCTGGGGATGTCTTTCTGTACTTTTTGCCATTGTGTGTTGGAAATAGGATTGTCTAGCATCTCTGCCCAAACATGTATATGGCGGGGTTTGTTATTGCTAAGGATATCAAGCATGTGAGCATAAAGAAAGGAAAAGGAGCCTTTCATCCCTCCAGCACTGCACATACATTTTTCAATGTGGTAGAGATCTCTGGCAGCTGAAAGACATATATCTGAGTGGAGGACCCAGTGCTTTAGCTGAGTATAGTGGTATCTCTCTTAAGCTGACAAACCAAAGACTCACTGGCAATGCCCAAAGGTGAGAATGTCCCACCCATGGAACAAGTCTGAAATCGTCATGCAACTCCCTTCCCTCCATGGGCCTGGTGTAAGTGCCAGTGGAAATGAGGGATCGAAGTGAACCAAGGTATATGGGAAAGGAAATAAAACCCACCCTCCATCATCGCCACTAAGTCCAATACCCAAAGAGCCATTCGAGGAGTTGTGCTAAGATATGCATTAGCGGGGTCTATCTGGTTTGGGTTTCCATATCAGGTCCCCAATATATTGTCCAACCACTTTTCTGTCCATATGGAGCCAATGTTTGTCCGAATCCCACATGGCCCATTCAGATGTCACTCATAGTTGTGCTGTTTTGCAATATAGAGAAAAGTCAGGCAATGTCAGGCCTCCTGCCACTTTCAGGAGTTATAATTGTTTAAAGGGGAGATGTGCTTTATCACCTTCCCATATGAATTGCATTGTTAGGAATCTGATCTCGCAGATAAATTCCCTAGGTATCTCTACTGAGAGATCTTGAAAAATCTATAAAACCCAGAGTAAGGCCATCATTTTAATTACATTAACAAGTCCTAACCATAAAAAATGCATAGGGGCCCAATGTTTACTGTCAGTTTTAAGTTGTCGGAGCGATGGATGATGGATGGCACGAAATAGGTCTGAAACACAAGGGATGAATTGGATCTCAAGATAGGTGATGTCTTTATTAGCCCGTTAGAAGGGTGTTGATTTACCAGTGACTCCCTCTCCCATGTGGGCAGGGTTAAATTTGGAATAAAGGATTTATGGAGATTTATATGGGAGCCCACTATGCCTTATTAGCATCTTAATTCTCGTTGTTAGGCTGTTATTGATGTGGAGGGAAAGGTGAGGGAGAGCAACACATGATCCGCAAAAAGTGAAATATTGAGATCTATTCAGCTGAAAGAAATACCACTAATGGCTGGGGTGGGTCTGATTTTAGCAGCCAAGCGTTCTGTACTGAGTTCAAATAGAAGTTGGGACAATGGGCATCCTTGGCGTGTTCCTCGTCCCAAGTTGAAAAAATCTGGACCCCACTCCGATATCCACCACATGTGAGAGTGGATATGTGTAATTCTCCTGCACCATATTGATATATATTCGTTGTTGAACCCGAATTTGCAGAGAGAATGGAAGAGGAAGGACAAATCCACCTAGTTGAAGGCCTTTTCAGCCTCTAATGCCACCAAAACGGCTGGGATCGGTTTATTGGTGACCTGTTCGACCCCGTGGACCAACCTCCGTAATTTATTGTGTGTTTTCCTCCCTTGAATAAAACTTTAATGATCTGGATGAATACGATCTGGTAATATTTTTTCCAATCTAGTAGCCAGGAATTTTGTGTAGATATTAACGTCGAAATTGAGCAGGGCTATTGACCTATATAAAGCGGAGTAGTCTTTCCCTGGTTTGGAAATGGCCAAGATCAATGCCTCACACATCGTTGGAGTAACTATGCAGGTGGATGGCATGCAATTAAACAGATGTGTAAGAGGAGGAATTAGGTCTCAGTAAAATGTTTTGTGAAACTGGGCTGTACACCCATCAGGCCCTGGGGATTAATGAAATTTGAGAGTGTTAATCGCTGTCCGTACTTCATCCTCTTTGATCCAGCTACTCAAGTCCTCATTTTGATCAGCATTAACTTAGGGTGACTCCACATCCCGTAAATAGTCTAATTGTGTTTCTTCAGCTAGTGAATCGGATGTATATAGGGTTGTGTAAAATTAACTGAAGCTGTCGCTTTGTCTTCTTCAGTCTGGGCTGTTTCTCCTGTTTCTGAATTATTATGAGGGATATAGTCTTTCTCATGTTGTATCCTAAACTCTTGTGCCAAATAAGTGTCCACGTTCATACCTTTGTTATATGTCTTGGTGCTTAAGAAGTAGCAGACTATATTCTGCTTTGTTGGTGTATATTGGGTTCAGTTTCTCATGTTGTATCCTAAACTCTAGTGCCAAATAAGTGTCCACTTTCATACCTGTGTTATATGTCTTGGTGCTTAAGAAGTAGCAGACTATATTCTGCTTTGTTGGTGTACATTGGGTTCAGTTTCCCCATAAGAGCTTTGAACGGTGGTAGTGGGAAAATAGGATATCGTTTTGGATGGCCTTTCTCCAGTTTCAAGCAGGCCCATAGATTGTATAGAGGTTTCTAAGGCCTTGGTAAAGCTGTCTGTGTCTGCGCTGTATGGGTGAGTGCTATCTATTTCTGGTTCCCACGTGAGGTTGGAGTCCCCATTAATATCAATTCGCCCTCCCAAGAGGGTAAGGAAAGAGTGGAGAAAAGTAGCATGTGCCGTATTCTGGGTATATATCGAGACTATTGTACACCTCCTGCCTAATATCGTCACTTTTACCATGATCACTCCTCCTCCCTATCTGATTTTCTACCCAGTGGTTGAAATGGGAGAGAAGAATGGAATGGAAGGGCCACCCGGTTATGATTAGTGGAATCTGAGGAGCTGTAAAATGTAGGATATGCTTTGTTTCATAGTCTATGGTCACCACTGCCTTTGAGATGAGTCTCTTGCGGTGCTACTATATCATATCTTTTATCCAACAGATATTTCCATCATTTGTGTTGAGAAGAGGAGCTTTTGAGTCAGTCTATTCTTTGTTCTAGTGTCTGGGAGGCATTATCCAACTTGAGAGTCCGTGCCCCAACGGAGTACACATCCTGATGGAGAGTAGTGAGCTTCAAGGTGAGGTCCAATCGAAGAGTTTCTAGAGAGGCGTTAAAATCAGCTTTGAGCTCCTCCCGTTGTTCCTTTTTGAAGTTCTGGAGGGACAATATACGTCTTCTTTAGTTAGTGCCAACTCAAGGGTAGAGGGGTCAGGCAGACGTTGGTCCCGCACTTCGGTAGGTTGAAAGTAGCTTGGCACCCTATTCCTCTGTGATTTCTTCAGAGACATGTAGATCGTGACTATTTCTGCTGAATAAAACTGGCACTGATATCACCCCTGTATCACTAATGGATGCACAAGATGTTCTCTTAAATGTGTCCCTGTGTCAATTTGCTGCCTTCGGGTTGTCCTCAGGACAGTTGGGAAGGAATCCTATCTAAGACCCTAGATCCAGTTGGGAGCATTTACTATTTACCTGTCTTACGGTAGCGCTGAATTACTCATTGCCCCCAAGGAAGGAGATATACTCTAGTCCAGGATGCGGATACCTCGACCTAACTGTCGAGTCACTAACCTCTGCAGGTGTTTGCTTTGTGATCTAGCTTTGTTTGTCTTGAGGTGCACAAAGAGGAGGTATGGCAAACTTATTTGACTTTGTTTATAGCAAAGTCAGCCCTATTAGATCTTTCCTTTTCTACAGGTATTGTATAGATACTTGGTAGAATAATCTACAGCCTCCTGCACCTCTCCTCCCACCATTGCCCCCACTTCCAACATTTCCTTGTTGGGTCTCACTCCCCAAATCCAACTAGAGGCTCCTGGATTGACCGAGAGAATTTAATAGTAGAGAGGGAGCAGGCCTGGGTGTGTAGGTCTCAGACAGCATGGTGCTCCCAGGGTCTTATAATGTCAATATTCTCTAAGTCTTCCCTTCCTGTGCAATTGCTTTTTGTCCCAGGCTAGGGGGAGTAATAAGCAGTCCAGTCGGGCTCAGAACAGCCGCCCTGCTCCTGTTAGCTCCTCAGGACTAAAATGCAAAGAGGTCGTTAGCTGAGTAGCGCGGCCACCAACTTGATGTCAGGTACAGGGGACTTCATCAGTATTCCGTTGTGGCTGCCTAGAGTATTGCACCCCCCCCCCCCGGATCACAAGCGGCTCCACTGCTCCAGTGCCCACCTAGGAGCAACCAACGGTAAGGCAATTCCTCTCGGGGCTCCCCAGCCTACGTATCGGTTGTCAGTGCCACTCACTCCAGGCGTCTTCTACTGTCCTGCTTCTGCCTTGCTTCACCGCTCCACTTTGGGGGGCAGAGCTGCTCGGGAGTGAATTAGTGTTGTGTAGTTTTCTCCACCGGAGGCTCGACGAGACCCTGCCAAGCAACTTGGCCACATCTGGTCTATCCTTCTCTTTTTGGCGGGCCGCACTGCAGCTTGTGTTCCCTGTCCGAGGAGCTTGAGCAGTTTCTCGTTGCAATACTTTAGGGGGGTAAATTCCTCTTCCCGTCACACCCATGGTCATCAGCAGCAGGGGCCAGACATGAGCCAAATTGCTTGGGAGAAGCAGCAAAAATCCTTGATTTGCTGTGTGAATGCAGCAGAGCTCGCACAGATCACGTCTGAACAGCCATGGTGGTTGGCCAGGCCCCTCTCGATCTTCTTTTTTATATGCATTTCTTTGGACAGCACTTGTGGTAATCCACCTATGAAAAAGATCCCCTTCTGCTGCTCATAACTGACAAAGGTATTTTTACTTTACATGCTAGATCAAATGCAGCACAATGCACTTGATGTGGCGTATCCCAATGATCAATACAGGAGGAAGGGGATTTACATTGTGAGCTCAGTCACAAATACAACAGGAAGATGTGAACTCCAAACTAAACTACATAGGAAGGGTTTTACATTTGTGAACTCTGAGAGACCTTGAATTACTCATTTAAAATGGGCGAGAGTAATCTGGTTTTGATTTTGTACATTTACAATTTCATGTTTAACATTTAGGGCATTATTATGACTTTGGTGGTCTCCGAGCAGGACTACCACGCTGGAGTTCTGCTCCGAGTCCCCCTAAGCCATTAAAGACCGCCCACCAGAGTACAACTTATTTTTACTCTGGCAGGCAGTTCTTTGGCAGTCCCACTGTGGTGCCTTTGAAAAAGACACCACAATGGGAGTGTCAAAGGCAGATCCTGCAGCACATGGACTGTCAATTGATGCTCTGCAGGAACTGAGGGTGCATGTACACAGGGAGGGACAACATGAGCCCCATGGCGCAGAGGCAACAGGGGGTCCTGCAGGGGCCCCTTTGTTTTCTCACTGCCTCACTTTTCATGCCGTTTGCATCACCACAAAACTCGTGTCAGTGAGGAAACTCCTAATATGCTTGGTGGTGCCACAGCAGCACTACCAGCATATTAGGGGTCTCAGACTGCGATAGGGAATAGGTTTAATGTACTATTCAACACCTTCCCTACTATCCACGGGGACTGGAGTTGGAATAGTAAATTAAACTATTCACTATCCAGCGCCCAAAAGCATTATGCGTTGTAATGGTATGCGTTGTAAAAAATGCGATGTAAAGGTAGGCGTTGTAAAAGTATGCGTTGTAACGTCATACATCCATAAGTGAGGCGTGTATGTTGTTAGGCAACGTTTTGGTGGAGAGTGTCTCACTGATTTGCCCTCTGCACCCGAAGGTAGACTTTCAGTTATAGGCTAAACCTTTGGCCTTACCAATGCTTGTGGTTATTAAGGGTTGAATTTACTTTGCTAGCATTGGGAAAAATTGATTCTATTGGAACCTTTTTCGTAAAATAAATAGCAAGAAGTATGAAAGGAAAACATAAACTGTATTATAAGTGGAACTATTACATTCTATGTGACTGTGCGAGCAACATTTAAAGCACAACAGCATAAGTTAAAACGCAGCTTCATAGGAATGGATGCGTCTTACAGTGGACATAGAGCCGTTGAATGAAGATGAAGTGGTCACTTTTCCATGGGATTGATCACTCAAGTGTGAAATCCTCAAAGTGATCACAAAATCGATAGACAAATTAGGTATTGAACAGACACCACATGCTCGGCATCAACGTGTAATTAGCACATAGGCTGATTGAAAGTCACGAGAGACTGATTAGGGGCCAATCATCAACTGCACAAGAAAAGAAATGAAGGGGTAAATTCCGTCAAAAGTGAGCAAGCATGCTGCAGAAGATTAGTTACGGTGCTCAATGAAGAGAATAAGCAGTTGTCCGTGCACGAAACACCTAAGATGCAGGCCAGACATGGAAAATGTTGTAAGTATCAGATGAATCAAACTGTCGCAGTCCAAGATATTGTGACCAAAAATGCAACGCAACCGAGCGAGTTAACAAGCAAGGGCATGAGTTAATTTATCACAGAAGGATTCTTCTGCAACACAAGCCTCCGGATACAATCCCCATGGTACATAGACATGAAAGAGAGCGCAGCAACACTGCGACGACACGGCTATAAAACACGAAAGACTCATTGTACAACTGGACTTTGCAACAAGTACATTTTCATCAGAGATGGAAGAACGTTCTCAATAAATGTGTCGATGCCAGGAGCAACAGGGCAGTACAGAAGAGTTGGGGGCCAATAAAGATGCTGCTAAGGCTTGTTTAGCCGGATACCCCTCAAGGGTTTTCTATCCCTCATCTGCAATGTGCTGCAACAGACCTTCTCGAAAGCAGGTCACACATGGAGAGCTGAACAACATCTTCATCTCTTGGACATCCTCAACTGATGGCTAAAGATGCGGTCACAGGTACCACACAGGCGCAACGTGTGTACATATGGCAGAAGTGCATGTTAGTACATAAATCCGACTTAGCATATCATTAAACATTGATGGAATATTACCTTAGTAGTCCTTGGCACTCAAGGAAACTTAGTTGTGTGTAGAAGTGCAGCTTGTGAGATCGTAGTACGTCGTCACTCACTCACAGTGAAGTTAGCCAATTACAGAAGTGGGCTCACTCATTGCTCCTTGCTGCATGCTATTGTGGGCGGAAGAAAAATGTGAATTGCACAATAACAGACCAATGAATGAAGAGGTCTTGCCGAAATCTTCTTTCAATACGTGTATTTTAAACATACTCTTAGTAAAATTAAAATATCCAGACCTTAAGAGAACCATGTCTCCCTTCAGCCCTTGGGAGACAAGTCACCCTGCGTATTGCGTCTAACCACTGCTAGCACCTTTTCATTTCTAATGTGCTCACATTTAAAAGGTTCCTCTGAAAGTAGTTTCACAAAACACTTTAGGCCTGATTCACAAAAGTTATCTGAGACAAAATCCTAACTTTACGACGTTCGGTATTCACAAAGGGCATTTAAGTACTAAAGTTGGAATTCCTAACATTAGTACTCCTAAATGCATTTTGTGAATACCGAAAGAAGTAAAGTTAGGATTTTGTCTCACTATACTTTTGTGAATCGAGTCCTTTTTATTTATTCGCACAATTGCCCCAGTTGTTTTATAACTTTCATTTCTGTACGATATACATTGATGAAAAATACTGACACCGATAATATTTCTAATTAATTTCACTTTATTTGTACACTCTTGCTGCATAACTATGTTCATATTTTGCTCTTCATAGCAACAATCTGCTATGGTTCAAATGTATCGAACAATGCTCACTGTCTACAGAAATGCAAGCTCGAAAAGTGAAATGTGTTTCTAGAACTATCCTACCAATGAAATACCATTTCAGTGTCCATTTCGAAGCTTATTTCCAGCTCATGCTACTTATTTGTCCAGTATATCCGACCATGCTTCTTCTCTGCATCTGTGTTCAGAAATGAAAGAACAAGACCCTCAAAAATCCCTGATACTTCCTTCTGCAAGAATTAGTTCCTGAGGATCCTGCACATTAAGAGGTGGGAATAATAGGGATATTTCCTTTTGAAGAAATAACATGTGGAAATCAGGTTTGCCAGGCCCCTGGTATTTTACCAGAAGATTTTGCCTACTTGCATCAGGTAGAATATCAGGATTGACTATCACTTACCTGCGGTGTTCCAGCTGAATTTGTAATTCCTTTGGGTGCGGTAAATTGCATAACTGGGCCCACTGGAAGAAACTGGCAACACACAGTGGGGTCCTAAATGTAGTGCTAGAGTGGGTTTCTGACTATGTGTACTTATATGTTGGACTTTGGGCACTGGGAGGCTTCTAAACAATTCTCAGCAGATATGCCACAACCTGTAAATATGGCAAAACAAAAGGTTAGTTTTAATTGGAATATCTAACTCTTTAGTAAGGCCATAGTAAAATAGCACCTAAATTCACTATTGAGATAGTGATCAGATGCACATATGAGCTATAGTGTAGCACATTACAGCACCAACATGTGTTACTTCAGATATACATGCCTTCATGACTTACATTACAGTCCTGAACTGCAGTACAAGCCGCAGACAGCACATGTCAGAGCAAATCATTTACAAACAGGTGGAAACGCCTCCATGTTACATTAACTCAAGAAGTGCCCTCTGACATATGGCACAGCCTTTACATATTCAGAAAAGGGACTACAGTAATACTATTCCACTAGGCACTCCATCAGATGCGTGACAGAATATCGACCAAAAAAATATCGTGACACAGAAATATTGTGTCAAAAAATATATTTGATACAAATATCGTTTTCCTATAATTATAAGGTAAGTACAAAAATATTGAGTACAAAATATTGTTTACACTATCAGCATCAAAGATATGACAAAAATATAGTTTTTCAAAAAATACAGTTTAACAGAATAAAACATAAACATTTAAATACATAACTATAATATATACATTTATGTAACAATTATTATTAAAAATAACTATATATACTAATGAAAACATACATACATAAAAACATATGTGTGTGTATGTTTATATATAAATATCTATAAAAAACAAATAATATTAAATATATATATTTTTTACAATAGATTACTTTTTTGGGAGTTTTTTAAATTGACTAATATAAAAGAATATATACATATATATATATATATATATATATATATATATATATATATATATATATATATATTCACTGAAAAAACCACAGGTTATAGACCATATATAGTTAGGAATTAGCATTTAGAAAACCTTATTTTACTCACACAAAACCATTGAAATTCCATATATAGTTAGTTGCACTAACTATATATCGTGCACCCGCAATCCACTGCTGATGATGTCACATATTACATCATTCATGACATGGTCAGTGACATCACTGATGACATCACTGATGACATCTCAAATGACATCACTGATGACATCACTGATAACAACATCCAGTGATTTTTTGTTTCTATAAAGTTTAAATATGTCTTACATATTGAAGAATGAGTGGATGTGTAAGTGTCTGGACGAAGGATTTAGTAGGTGCATGACTGACTGTATGAGTGAGTGATTAAATGTGTCTCACTGACTGCATGGGTTAGTGACTAAACTGTCTTAATTTGTGCATCATTATGTCTGTTGTTCTGTAAACTGCTGCATGTGTTGATCAGTAGCTATATGAGTAACTATATGGGTTATTGATTGATTGCCCAAGTATTTGTATGGGAGACTGAGTGTGTGTGTGGCTAGCTGGGAGGTGTGTGACTCTGTGCAGATCAATCTGTACTTGTATCAATGATTGTATAAGAAGGTAAGTATGTGTTAGTATATGTTTGAAAATGTAAGGTGCTCTATGTTTAACTGTATAGACAAGAAAATGGAAGTGTCATTGATTCTTTACAGGACTGACTAGGTGTGTGAGTAACTCCATGGATGAGTGGCAGACTGTGAGTGTCTGTATAGGTGTATGAGTGCATATGATAGTGTTGTAAAGATGAGTGATTGTATGTATGAATGATTGTATGGGTGAATGAGTGAAGGTGTGTGTAGACGTAGCAATCAGTGAGTGCGTATGTAGTAACTAGTATTGGTGTGTCAATGGTTTCAAAAATTATACTCTCTTTTTAACACTGGGTGAAACAGAGGTTATATTAAAATGTGAGGAGATGCATTGTATTGTCACATGAATGATATCATCAGTGATGTGGTCATTGATGTCAAATGAGATGTCATCAGTGATGTCATCAGTGATGTCATTTGAGATGTCATCAGTGATGTCATCAGTGATGTCACTGACCATGTCATGAATGATGTAATATGTGACATCATCAGCAGTGGATTGCGGGTGCACGATATATAGTTAGTGCAACTAACTATATATGGAATTTCAATGGTTTTGTGTGAGTAAAATAAGGTTTTCTAAATGCTAATTCCTAACTATATATGGTCTATAACCTGTGGTTTTTTCAGTGAATTTTCAAGGTTTTGTAAATGCTAATTCCTAACTATATATGGTCTATAACCTATGGTTTTTTCTGTGAATTTCATTGGTTTTTTAACAGCTAATATCTGTAGCTGTAAAATGTATTCTTCTTTAAATCCAAAAATATATTTTATATGTTTATGAATAATTTTTTTTTTTAATATTTTTTTTTTCTTCGTTCCCGCTTCGCGAATCGGGAAGCTTCCCGTTAGCTGACCTTGATGCCGCGAAATAGACCGCGAGCCGGTAAACGTTTCTTTACCGCAAGTGCCGCGTTAGAAAACAACATCGTGACGCCTCCCGGCCGCATGACGTTTCACGTTGTCGCGTGATACGTCATATGACGTGCTACGTTAGCGAACTGGTACGCGAAGCGAGTCGCAAAGCGCAGGTTTCTGGAAGCAAACCGGGAGGCCCTGCAAAGCGCTTAACGTAAACACAGCAAGTCATGTGACTTGGTAATAACACTTTTCATTGGTTCATTTCACTTTTGGTTTCCTAATGATGTAAGACTAGGTCATATAATCTAAAATGAACACTTTTGATTGGTTGAGAACTCTTGTTTTTCCCAAATGATGAAAATCCCTCCTTCTTTCCTCACTCTGACTTTCATCATTGTGAGAGAAAGACCCTTTGTGATCACTGAGCAATGGCTTCTTTAGTAGCTTCAGCTGGTGCTTCCCCACCACCTCCACCACATCCAAGGAAGAGTGGACCACCTGCTCAAGTTATAATTCAACAAGAAGAAGAAGAAGAGGAACAGGACGACGAGCACGAAGAGAGGCAGTTTTTGCCTGAGCAGCCCAGGACGTCTCACCGGAAAGAAAACTTCATTTGGCAATTTTTTAAAATTCCCAAAGGTCAGAAAAAAGTAAATGCAAGATACGTAACTTGCATTATATGTCAAGTTAGACTGTCTAGAGGAACCGAGAAAAAATACAGTTTCGGAAACTACACAATGCATCGCCATATGACTAGGTGGCATCCTAACAACTACAGTGCTGCACAGTTTCGGAACGACCTAGATAATCTCCCTATTATGGCCAGAAGATCTGTTGTACCGGAAGTAACGGGACCAGAGGGCAGGGAGATGGTGCCAAATATACAAATGAAATTTGGTGAAGTAAAACACACCTGCGTATTTTGCGATGGATTCATTTCCTACGGAGAAAAAAGCATCACTCTGATCAACAGAGCTATTGACTATCATATGCAAGTTTGTACGAAACGCCCAAAATAATAAATACTTCTTTTTTTGTTTTGTTGCTCCTGTTGAGCCCTTTACAATGAATCGTTTTCATTGCCCCCTCCAAGAAAAACCCAAAAAAATATAAAACTTCAGAAAAATTCAAAAAAAGTAAAAAAATGTTCCGAAAAATAATAAAAAAAATATAAAACAACAAAAACAATAAAAAAAAAAGTTCTTTTCAGAACTACCTCCCCGTTATTAAAAAATTGGTACAATATTTGGAACTGTGCCAACCTCTATTTCTCTTAGTTCGCTTCCCAGTTCGCTCGCCGGTACGCGAACTAGAAGCGAACCAAAAACAGTAAGTATAAGGGAAGGAAACAGACACTTATGTTAAAAGAAAGACAGCTATAGGGGAGTAAACTAGAGATACTATTACCCGTAATCCACTGCTGATGATGTCACATATTACATCATTCATGACATGCTCAGTGACATCATCAGCAGAGGATTGCGGGTTTTTTGGCAACGTGCCTTATCCACGGTTTAATAACGCTGCCTTTTGCTTTATATAAGTTTTCAAATTGTATGAAATATATACCAATAGGTCGTTATGAACCTTTAGGTAGTGCTTTTCTTCATGAGGTCTGGTCGCTTCCATACACATACAGATGTTTCAAAGATGATCAAGAAGTTTATCTGAATGGAGAGGAATGCACTGAGACGCCAGATCATTCACTAATGTGTAGGCACATACAGTTACACGGTTCATGCAACAAACACCGACCAAATATGGCTTGCGTGTTGCAAGGCACGCCAGTTCCTGCTATCATCCCCACGTTCAAGTTGTTGGAAAATGGTAGTTATTTGATGCTCAATAATGAAGATTGTTCTGAGTTAATTGAAAAGGGTCTGCACCTCTGTACGGGTGTTCGCTATGTGAAGCACGAAAGTTTCACGGGCCGAACTCAAGGCCACCTCTCTCTGAGACAAAAGAGCTCTTATTCTTGCCATGCCGTTGAAATCTGTCCCAAGGTTGGTATTTGTGGCCAGATTGAAAACTCCCTATGTTCATGTGTGGGAGGAAATAGAACATTTCTGCAGCAAATAACCCGTTCACTTACTGTTACGATAAAAGGAATACTTTTAATTCAGATTTGCCTTTCAATTTCAGCAAGATGGTTCCGACTATCTTTAACGCATCCTCCACAAAGACCCTGGCGCACTTTTTTAAAGTTGTTACCAGTGGTCTCGTGACTTCATTTGAGAAAATCTTTGGAGTCATCCCTGCTTCCTTTCATTCTATTTTCTCCACTCCGGTTCGTGGATTGGCATTTTTACTTGCATTACCAGCGGACGCTCTTGTGCTTTTTTACATTTTTAAATATGGATGTCCCTCCTATGCAACCTCCCACCCTGCAGCTGCTGACACTGTTCCGCAATCGCATGCTAGAATATTATGGCACAATGCCGTTGGCGATATTAAGCACGGCATATGGATTATCTTTTCGATTCTCCTACTTCACCTGTGTCCAGCCTGTATTTCACTGCCTGACCTGTGATTTCGATTGGGCCATTGATTTGGGTCTCTGCGGACCGGTTTCTCCTGACGTCGACTTTAATCAGCTGATGACTCCTATCATTACTCACGAGTTGGTTTGTCCTGGCGAAAGGATTATGGCTGTGGCATTGATGCATGGACTACTTGGTCCCTGGAATTTACTGGCGGCAGCACAGTCTTTCTTGGAACAGAGCTTTCTTGAAAACCCACCGAGCTGTCCTCTGATGGTGATAGAGGATCCGGTGCTGGGAGAGCACGTATGTTCTTTTCCGCTTTTAAATTGGATGGCTGAACTGTTTTCGGATGAAGACGGTGACTTCCTATTGGAGGCTGTTGCAGCTTATTTTGCATACACAGTTATGTCATAGACCTTTTTCATGTTTGATATGCTGAGTACTAGCATTTCATTGACAATTCATTGACTTATTTGTCAAGTTTTTATTATTTACCTTGCCTATTGGCTTAAGACTCGATAAAGTACTTGGCTGTTTTATTTTTCTTTAGCATTAAATTTTCCTAGTTTTTAATGCTTTACCTTGCGGACCGTCCACATATAAACTTGCAATCTGCTCTCATGAGATGGCACTTCTATTACCTTATTCAGTTAGTTTCCGGATCATGGGGAGGTGTCATCTAGGTCCTGGATATCTTTACACCGTGTTAAGTTAGCATGGGCTCATTACCGGTTTAAACGCCATTTTTCCTTTTTTGCAACTTCTGCACACGACACTTAGTTGTTGCTTTAGCTTTCCACCTAGTAGTTCATCGTGGTTTACATGAGAATAATATGTTATTGCTCTACTATCTGCTTTGCTTGTTAAACTATATCTGTACAGCGAGTGCTAAAGTTTCAAGAACAACACGATACAGAATTGCTATGAGGTCTGATCTCCACGACTTCATACTCATAACATAAGTGCAACTTCTGCCAATTCTGGGCATGAGGCGGGTTTTATATTGCTTTGCCGAACACACATACACAACAGTTGATGCGGTTCACATGAAGAGAGAGCTGGTGTATGCTGATGTGATTCCTTCAAATCTAAGACACTAAAGTATGGGCACGCCCTAAACCAACACAAAGAGACCTTCTTAGCAAATAATATAATATGTGTATTAGGGAGGGTGAGATATAAGCAGCCGCGGGCCGTGGAGGGAGTTACGGTGAGGCAGGGAGGCGGGGAGGGGGAGAAGCAGGGTGGAGCCCGCTCTACCTTGCCCCTCCCCCTCCCCGCCTCCCTGCCCCACCGTAACTCCCTCCACGGCCCGCGGCTGCTTATAAGTGTTGCTAACTCTTATTCATTTACAGCATGTTAACATACTGTCACCATTCGCTTTTTATGTACTAGTAACTATGCTGGTAATTTTGCTACTGATAATATGTGTACTTCTATTATCTAAGATACTACGCCTGAGAAGACGGCATTAGTAAATAAACATTTCAAATACACATGTGTTCTTCTTAACTCCATGTTCTGGTTTCTAAGAAATATATAACGACCAACTGTTCATGAGTTCCACGTATCCTGAGGTACTATAAGTTCATATTCTGGATTGTCTAAACATTGAGAGTTTGTTATATCCAATGTGACACTGTACCTAGCTTGCTAAGGAGTTTTTGATTACTAACGTGAGTTTTGGGACACCCTAATTCGCCGAGGTTCCAATCCTCTGTCCACAGTTCTGTGTGAGAACAGAAACCCTGCGACAGGGGCACCCCCGGCCCTTGCTGGAGCTTCATCACACTTGCGATACAACTCCAGCAATGCGCCACCTTTACGGCACAGATACATCACGCATCTGTGCTGTTTTTGCCCCATGATGCGCCGCATTGTAAATGCAGCACACCATAGGTGACGGAACAGCGGCACAGAATGACTAACACATCCCTGGTGATGCGCCAGTCATCATAAATGTATCCCTATGCTTCTTATCTTGTTAGAGATGAACCGCCATATGTATCATCAAAGTTTTTTGCATTTCCTAAATAGCGAACTTTAAGGAATAAATAGCGATTCTTTACCATTCCTAGTTTGCGATTAGCTATTTGCTAATTACAAATTACCCATTCATTTCCTTCATTTCCATAGGGCGGTTGGACTCACTTTTAGCTCGAACGGCTGAATGGATTTCCACGAAACTTGGCAAAATTGTAGGGACTGGTAGCCCGATGTGCCTTTGCTATGTCTCAAGATATATGCTCCAGTGGTTTTTACGAAAATTAACTTTGAAAAATATATATTGGGCTACATTGGCCTATATATATGTTGGAGCCCAAATGTAGCCCAATGTAGCCCAATGAAGCCCAATGTAGCCCAATGTAGCCCAAAGATGGCCGCCAGACACACAAAAAAACAAATGTAGCCCAAATATCAGCCAGATGTAGCCCAACTATAGCCCAGTGACAGAATGACCAATCAGCTTCGCAAACCTCCGTTACGCGAAGCGGAGCGCTGTTACAGATATATATCTTTTTTTGAACGTTAATTTCTCAAAATCCACTGGAGCACATATATTGAGACCTAGCAAAGGCACATCGGGCTACCAGTCCCTAATATTTTGCCAAGTTTCGTGCAAATCCATTCAGCCGTTCGATTATTATTATTATTATTTTTTTTTGCCCCGCGGGGCCCTTTTAAAACCTCCACATCAAACCTAGGGGGTCAGCGAGGATCTACTATGCCCCCTTATAGTTATTTCCCCCTTTGTTTTGACCTCCTCTTGTCTCTCGATCCTACCGAGAGACAAGATGGCGGCCGCTACGGACTTTTTGGAATGTTGACAGACGCCGGAGAACCAATCAGCTTCGCTTCACAAAGCTCCGTTGCGCGTAAAGTACGCGTCCTGGGACGCTGCCAGGTCCGCTGTTACAGATATATATCTTTTTTTAAACGTTAATTTCTCAAAATCCACTGGAGCACATATATTGAGACCTACAAAAGGCACATCGGGCTACCAGTCCCTACAATTTTGCCAAGTTTCGTGCAAATCCATTCAGCCGTTCGGGCTAAAAGTGAGGCCAACCGCCCTATGGAAAACTCAATGTTAAAAACACGTTTTGGGACCCCCCTTTTTTCTCGGCCCCCCCTTGACGAACCCCCCCCCAAATTTTCAAGGGCTGCTCAGAAACAAAATGTGCCATTTTCCTGAAAATTTCAGCCAATTCCGTCCACAAACGCCAAAGTTATTAGACATAGAATTTTCAAAAAACCCATAGAGAAAAAATCCTAACTATATATACCTACTGGCGACCGCCAGTAGGTAATATATATATATATATATATATATATATATATATATATATATTTATTTCTAGAAAAAAGTCCTGCAAAGAAACCTGTCTCATCCACTCTAGTGGGGCTGGTGAGATCAAACAGGTGCAGAACCCATCTTAAATGTCAATGAGAAACAGAATTGTACATTAACTCTTTGCGTGCGTCAGATGGCTGCCGGACGGCCGACGTCACAGTGGGCGTGTGCAGAGGACGGCCGGGGCCATCCGAACCACGCCCAGTCATTAATCACCCGCACCGCGGCGGAATTCACGCCGCGGTGAATGGGTTAAATCCAGGCCAGCTCGCACTCCACAGTATTTGAATTTTCAGAAAATATGTTTATTGGCTACCTGTTTCACCCGCACTCAGGATTCGTCACGGCCATACAAGAAGAACACAGTGCCCGATCGCCTTAAAAAACAAGAGGTTGGGTAATTCCATAGAAATAGAAAACATATTGCGTCATGATTTTCAGGTTTTCAACTCATGCAGTGATAAGTCTTACATAAGAAATAGTCAAATGCTCATATTAATGCCAGAGTATAATGTTTAAATTGAAACAAATAAATATAAACTAAAATAAATTAATGTATACATACAAAAGCAGAACTAGCCAAGTGGCTGAAGATCAATCACTGATAAATGATCAAGAAAAGCAAAAATTGTTACTCATTTGTCATATAATTTACAAGAAAGTGCAAATGCAAAGTGGCAGAAGTTCCTCATTTAGCTTTCTGTGAACAAATTACTGTGTTTAAATGATGTTTGAAACCTGCATCTTGCGAGGTAGTAAAAAAAGGGAGAAAACAGAAAGAGGAAGTTATGATAAATAGACACCCAAATCTTCAACTCAAAAACGGAGGTGCAACAATTATGCTGACATTTGTATATATATAATGAATCCCATCCTGTATCTACTACATCATAGTGTTAAAACACATGCATGTGTTCCCGTGAAACACGGAGAAGCAAGTATCCACCTATGTAGGTGCTCCAGAAGTCATTCAGTGAGAAACAAATTTAAATATAGCAATACAATTAAAACAAAATATCGAGGAAAAAGAATACATTCTTCATAAATGAGGCATCAAAAAATTATAAGACATCATCAAGAAGTCCCATCAGTAAAACCATAGAGAGATGATATTAAAAAATGCATAAATGTAATAGCTAAAGCAAGTTTAGAGACAACATGGAATATCGAATTGACACTCATGCTATATCCGATCGGCCAATATGCATACAAAATTCCTCATCCTCATTAAAGCCTCCCGGGGATTTAATCCCAAGCAGGAAAATACACTCTGACTCCAGCACTCTGAGTTTCCTCTCTCTGTCTCCACCAAGGACACTTTACACGAGCCTGTCAATGCCAAAATAAGATAATAAGTCAGCATTTAGATCATGAAATTTGGCCCAATGTCTAGCTACTGGTTAGTTTGTGTCACAGTTCTTAATAGCTCTTTAGTGCTCCAACACCCTCTTTTTCACTGGGAAGATAGTACTCCCCACATATTGGTATCCACATGGGCTTTGAAGTACTTGTACCACATAATCATTCCCACATGTGATACATTTATTGATACGTCTTGTCTGTCCAGTAGGTAAAGTATGCTCTTTTCTGTTCTTTCTATCATGAAACGGCTTGCAGCAACCATTTTTGGCTAGCCTCTTATAAAATCTTGTAAGGGTACTCTCTGGCTCTGAATTTAGACTCCATCCTGCCTTCCTCATCCCAGCAGCTTGATGGGGTTCTGCATGCTCGTTTGGCCCTTAGGAACTCACCGTATGGAATACTCCATTTCAATTTTTGCAGGTGGTGGCTCTTAGCATGGAGAATACTATTCCTAGCACCTGGTTTATAATACATACTGGTGTGTATGTTCCCATCTCAAGAAAGAAGGGAGGTCTCCTTTTGTATCCAATTAGGGACAAGGAGAGATATGTAACAAATTCAAAGGGGTCCCTATATTTTTCAAAAATTGAACGAGCTATAATATGTCACCCCTCATAACTCAAGATCCCAATTCAATAGCAACCACATTTTCAGTAAATGTACAAGATAAACATCAAAAAATAGAAACAATATTAAAAAATTGAGCAATTTATTACATCAAGTATATTATTTGATATCAAAAATACAATGCCATACAGTAAAGTTTAAAAATGTGACCATCCACATAGAAAACAATAAAAACCAATAAAATACAAGTTGTCGACGCAGCGTTTCGGTTTTTGTTATAACACCTTCATCAGGACAAGGTTCTATTTAATAAAAGAAACATACAATTAGAGGCAAAAACATCATATACATGTATTGTTAAGCACTTTTTTTCAAACAGATACACAGTTTTAAACAAGCAATTATTTAAAGTCTGAGAGACATAGTATTTGCAGGCATTCGATTTTCCATTATTCCGGCGGTTTCGGTAATTGAGTTATGTGGAGTCATTTAATTATATAAGAGCAGTAAAATCTGGCTATTTATTGCAGTGGCATATTATAAATTTATGAATATGTCATATGCATACCTTTTAAAGCACATAGAAATTAATTCACCCTCACTCATCAATTCGAGGTTCTTATCATCAGGTCACCTCAGTGAATAGTGGTACTTCTGTTAAATTACTTTGCTTATTTGATCGTTGTTAGCCACAGGTATCCTAATGGAAATAGATAAATATAATACTTGATTCGTTGGTCCTGTATGTTATGATTGTAGGTATTTCTATAAATCTCTGTACCTTTTCATAAACTTTTAATAAGGAATACCTTTGGACTTCTGGAAGTCTGTGGTGGGAGTGAGGATGAGGGAGCCACCTTTTTAAATTGCAGGAACGCTGTTGATACACATAAATGGTAGGTTTTAGAAAAATGTATCATGTTCCGCTCTATCTATGGATACTCGGCGTAAACAAACCTACTTACCCTGAAGCCAGAGTTCTCATCTACCACTGTGACTGATACATTCCATCCTTTTGAGTTTGATCAATTTTGTGTGTGAAAGAAAAATTCTGGTTATTTTGGGTGGTGTGAGTCAGGAAATCAAACAGAACGTCTTCAGAACAATCCCATACCAAAACAAATCATCTCTGTTCCAGGTCCAGAAAACTATTTGATTAGTCCATATCTAATTCTCATCTGTCAATACATACTGCTCCTCCGACCATCCCCTAAACATGCAGGAATAGATTGGAGCAAAGCAACTTTCCATAGCAGTTCCTGTGAGCTGGCGATAACGTTCATCCTTAAACATGAAGAAATTATTCCGAAGGCAAAAACGTAGCATTTCTAATAACATGATGGAGTTGTCATATCTGTTTAACAGTTTATCCCTAGAGAAATGCTTACATGCCTGTATACCTGAATCGTGATCAATACATGCATACAAAGCGACCACATCTACGGTCCTAAATGTGTACCTGGGCTGCCATGGTATTTGAGAAATTTTAGTGATGAAATCAGTACTATCACTGCATTATGACAGTAGGTCTAGCATATAAGGAAGATGGCGGATATCAAGATAGATGAATGTCCGTTCTAAGAGAAGGCATTGGCAGAAATTATTGGTCTGGAGGATCCGTTTTTTGTGTGCACCTTAGGCAAGATCTAAAAACATGGGGCTCTGGTTCTTTTTAACAGTAAAAACTCGTATTCATCCATGCTTAGTAGCTCTCTGGCCTTCCACTCATGCAGCTTATCATTCAAATTCCATATTGCAATGTTGTAAAAGAGGTTAGTGCCTCTTTCCTAGCTGTTAGAGTGAAGCTGTTATGTTCTTCTTTTTGGTATTTATTAATATCCCAAAGGACCATATTGCCCCCTTTACCAAAAGGCTTGATAACAATATTCTGGTCCTTTGACAAAGGTTTTAATGCCGCCTTTTCTCCCTTGTTTAAGTTATATGCAAAATTGTTGGCTGATCTTTTCCACAGGTACATGAGATCACAGTTTACTATCTTGTGAAATGATGGTCAAATACAGCAAATGGCCCCAAATCACATTTTACATCTTGAACTGGGGCTTCGTTTCTTGAGTGACACCATAAGGTTGGCCCCGGCCCTCTTGTGGCTATCAATATGGCAGAGAACTCCCTTCGACTTGACACAAACCATTATAAGAGAATGCTGTAATTTAGATCACTACAAAAGGACTGCGTGGCTAAATCATGTAGAAACTGTACTGAAAGCTCTAGGGATGGTAAAACTTTTTTAGGACCCTGATTCCTGTAGAAAGGTCAAGAAGAAATGGTAATAGATTTCTACTCCCAAAGAGCAGAACACGCCTGTAGGAAAAAAAATCAATTGTATACAACCTGGTCCCACCAATATCAGGAGAAGGTTTTCATTATCTAGCTCGTTTAAATAACGCGCAGCACATATTTTTATTATTGCGCTTTAGATTGAACATTATACCATTACTCCAGGGATACCTACAATATAAATATAGATTCGCAGATCTCGTCCCCTGCCCTTGTAATAACCATGCCGTGCAGTCAGATCTGCATATCCTATTATTTTGTAAAACTTATTCAGAGGAATGAAACATATTTATAATTCCAATTCTAGGGTACCATACATGTAGGCAATGTCGGGTCGCCATGTATTTTCTAAAAGCCTTACTGGACCCATTTGTATGTTTCTGTGTCGCTTCATATTTATGGGCCTGTTTTAGGAAGAGGAAAAAGGTGGGCACACATTTTAGTAGTATTCTGCCATTTTAATTATGAATTGTTCTTCCTTTTATATAAATGATTTTGAAGGGCTTATTTGGATCACAGAAAACTTGTTTAATACTCGTTTTAACCAATGTATATACGTATATTTATTGACTTGGAAATTTTATATGTATCTTTGTGCTATTATGATCTGTTTGCAAAGATCGAATAAAGCTGTGTCACTGACTGACTGAGTCTATCAAGTCACCTGGGGTGTTGGGGTTGCAAAGAGATTTAGGTGTGATACTGTTACAGCTAGTATTGTCTAATTCTAGATTCAATGATGTCAAGAAAACTCTCTCCAAAAAACGCCCACCCAATGATTTGTCTCCCAATTCAATGAGGGCCCTGATCCTAGAGACATCTCCCAAATACAGTATGTCAAAGGTGGTGTCTCAACCCCGGGCGGCGCAAGGTACATTATGCTTTGTGATTTGCTGCATAAACACTTTTTTAAAGTTTTAATTTACGTATAAAAGGAAACATATCAATACGTGTTCTGCAGTAGTCCAGGTTCGCCGTGGGCAAAAGGAAAGATCTAATTCAGTAATGACTGTTCATCTAGAGGTAGGACATGGAGTGTAAGATTCACAATTGTCAAGAGATTTTCACCCATTACCATTTCTTCGTTTGCCTTATATTTTTCCCATGAGGCACATTTTCTTTCACTGTATTCCCCTCTTCTGGTTGCTTTACTCTTTCACTGCCTCCTCATCCTGTTGGTGGTCTCCCCCTTATTGTCTGGTTTGTCTATAAAAATGATATTCGTCTATAGCAGTTAAAGAAGTGATTTCTCTAGATGAACTCGATGCCTATTCATCTGATGAGTAGTTATCGGATCCTGTTTCTGAGATGATAACTTCTTGTTGACGCAATGCTCCTACTTGCTTGAATTGCCTAAAGGCACCATCAAACTTCCTCGCAGAAGTGAGGAACTGCCCATTTCCATAGTCTAATTTGTCACATAGGAATTTTCATTGTTTTTGCCTTGATTTTCTCATCACATTTCTCTAGTCTGTTCTCCATCAGTGAGGAAAAATTCTGTATCTCTTCTTGTTCTGGTTTCTTGGTAAAAATATCCTTCAACTAAGCCATCTCTTTAGTTACTTGTTCCAACTTAATATTTGCATATCTGGATAGGAGGCCTATCATGTTCTTGCACGTGGCTGCAATTAATTGGGACCACTCTTCCAATACTTTAGGATGCGGATTTTGATAAGTGGGGGTAATTAATATCCTTAATCCACGAGGAAACCTTCCAACTTCGATCTAATCCTCTAGTGACATTACTTCCCAGCATCTATTGATTTCCTTTTTGCAAAGTTTCTCAGACTGTGACAGTAATTATTTTATCGCTCTGTCTATACTCTGTGCCCCTGGGGGACGTGTCATATTGTCCAAATCCAAACCATTTTCCTGTTCATTAACCCCTTGCATACTGCCGCGATTCTGCGCCTGTGCGGCACATTCCAATCGCGGGTGCGGTCATGACGGCCCCCAGCCGTCATCAGCACACGAGCACTGTTGTGCATGACGGCTGGGGGCCGTCATCAGCATGCAAGGGGTTAAACAAACAGCATGCATCTGCTCTCTTTTGTTCTGATTCGCTCATGCAGAAATCAATAGCTATACATCAGATGAACTCCACTCTCTGCAATACTCTGGCATTCCCAACCTCGATTCCTCCACACTCACCCGCTTAAAGACTAACAACATCTATCCTCTCCATTTAATGGAGGAGGATTCCCACTCCACACCATTATGTCCTACCTCTACCAGCCCTTCCCCAAGCCCAAACACATTGACTCTCCGTTGTTTATATCTTAACACCAGATCTTTAGTTAAGCACCAACTAGATATCTTCCTACTACTCAAATCCAACAGACCAGATATTCTGCTTTTATCTGAAACATGGCTTACTACGGATTCCTTACCTGATATTCTTACTGCTCTACCAGCAGACTATTACATTCTGCTGAAAAACAGAGAACCAGGTAAATCTGGAGGGGGTGTTGCTGCAATTATCCACAAAAACCACACATTCACCACTCTACCCTCTCTGGTCCTCCCAGACACGGAAAACCTAGTAATTAAATTAGATTCAGATAAAGGCACTATGGTACTGGTCCTGATTTATCGTCCTCCTAAAACTATGCCTACATTTCCGGGATCCCTGTCTGAACAAATGGCCAGCTTAATTATCAACTATGACAAAGTCTTGCTAATCGGAGACTTAAATTACTGGTACAATGATCCGGAAACAGGACCTCAGGCCACAGAACTCTTTGAGCTTTTTTCCCACATGAACTTTTCCCAATCAGTTCTGACTCCTACCCACGAAAAAGGACATATTTTAGACCAAATATGGTCCCGTAATGTCCCATTATCTATTCCAACGATAATGCCCTGCATATGGTCGGATGACCATCAGCTTCAATTCTCTATCACCTTTCACGGCCATTTAAAGGCCCTAGCCTCTGTAGGGGGGCTAGCAAGGAAATGGAGCTCATTAAACAAACAAGAGTTTATATCTACCTTGACTAATTCTCTCCCAGCTCCCTCCCCAGACATCAACCTTATGGATAAAGATCTCACCAATTGGCTCCTGGAGGCTAGTAACGAACATGTCCCCTTAACCAAGTTCTCACGTGCTCGCCGCATGGATGCACATAGATGGTTCACTGCAGACCTTAAAAACCAAAAATTAGAATTGCGCCAATTAGAGAGAAAATGGAGACATGGGTATTCTGCCGAAGACAGGCTATTATATACAGCTGCCCGCAGTAAGTATAAAAATTCTATCCTATCTGCAAAAGCACTCTTTTTCTCTGAAAAAATATCTAACGCTCAAAATAAAACCAGAGAAATCTTCAGGGTCGTTAACGACCTATGTAATGATGCAAGAACTTCTCCATCTCAAGTTCCCACGCAAATGCTGTGCAATCAACTCAACGACTTCTTTAAGGATAAGATTGATAATATAAAAAACAGCATCCAACCCTGCATGACTCCTGCTGGTAGCGAAGATAGCGCTAGAAACCCCCATGAACTTGCAGCTATTCCTCTGATAGATCATTCGAAACTACTAGAATTAATGAACCGAGTCACTTCCGGATCTCCTAACGATCCTTGCCCTCCGCACATACTAAAAGAAGTATACTCGTCAATACCCCAAGGAATAATTCCCCTTCTGAATGAATCCCTATCACAAGGAATAGTTCCTACTGCATTAAAAAACGCCACGTTGGTACCATTAATAAAAAAACCTGGAGACGACCCCTCTAACCTCTCAAATTATCGACCTATATCACTTCTCCCTTTTGGTGCGAAGATCCTAGAAGCTCATGTTGCCAGTTGTATCTCGAGCTTCATAGAGACATCTGATTTTCTAGAACCCAATCAAACCGGCTTCCGCCAGGCACACTCCACCGAGTCGGTGATTCTAGCAGTCCTGGACACTATGAGGTCAAATGCCGATAAGGGTATACATCAGGCCTTGGTGCTCCTGGACCTGTCGGCAGCGTTCGACACGGTGGACCACACCATCTTATTACACCGTATCGAACAGGCCGGCTTGCGAGGCATAGCCCTCGATTGGATCAAATCCTTTCTGCATGACCGTTTCCAGGCTGTCAAACTTGAGAACTTTACGGCGCCCAAACTTCCCACCAGTTGTGGTGTCCCGCAGGGCTCATCACTGTCTCCCCTCCTATTTAATCTGTACCTTAAACCGCTGCTACAGTCATTAAAAAACAGGAAGGTCACCATATACAATTATGCGGATGATCTGCAACTTATATTCCCACTAAATTCCTCAGACGCCGTTGAAGAATTTCAGGCCACTATGCTGCACATCCAAGGGTGGATGGAGACGAACCATCTAAAACTTAACCCCGGAAAAAACGAGTTGGTGCTCCCGGGCAAAAGCGCAATCAGCTGGGGGCCTCACTTCTGGCCAACCTCCATGGGATCTCCCCCGTCTCCCTCTCCATCGGTAAAAAGTCTTGGGATCACCCTTAACACCGAGCTATCATTAAAAAATCAGGTGGGAACGGTGATCTCCTCTTGTTTCTTCCAGTTACGGAAGATCAAGAAAATCTCTCATCTGCTTACACATTCCGCCCTCATTCAGGTGGTAATCGCTTTGGTCCTCTCCCGCCTTGACTTTTCCAATTCCATTTATTTAGGTATCCCTATGGTTCTTTCCAATCGGTTGCAGATAGTCCAAAATCAAGCGGCCAGATTAATATTCAAATGCAACGGCAGGAGTTCGGCGAAACCACTGCTAGCCACCCTCCATTGGCTACCCATTGCCCAACGGGTAATCTTCAAAGTAAGCTGTCTGACTTTCAAGGCTCTTCATGGAAAAAGCCCTAAGTTTATAAACCATCTCATAAAAAAACACGAACCGTCTCGCAATCTGCGCTCTGCCCACTTGTCTCTCCTCACTTTGCCCCTTTTTAAAAAGAAACGCCTCGGCGGCTGCCGATTCACTTATCTGGCCCCTAAGATCTGGAACTCACTTCCCCACTCACTTCGTAGCTGCACCAACCTGATGCAATTCAGGGATGAACTGAAGACCTGGTTATTTAAACAAGCACACAGTTAGGCCACTGCTCTCTATTTTGTTCCATGAAACCTCTGGGTGCCCGTGCGCTATACAAGTTGTGTATAACATAACATAACATAACATGATGAGTGCAAAAACGTATACGTAGCAGTTTATAAGATGGTTGCAAAAATCACAGCTGAAATCCCCATAACCTGAGCCTCTATTCATAAGTACGGTGAGGAGCACCTGCAGCTATGCACACAATGTGGTTCCATAATAATAACAGTGAGCGGATAACTCACGAAAGCACAGAAGGACAACAAATCAAACCTCACTCACCCTTCGAAGTACGGACAGTCCGGTGCATGTTCCCCTCTGTCTAACAGCTGTATGCATTCCACTTCTCTCCGTTTAGTCCCTTTGACAGTCGCATCATGGGGTCAATGTGTCTGAAAGCGGTGGCGGGAACCGGTTAAAAGGCTATCCGGAAAAAGTCCTGCAAAGAAACTAGTCACGTCCACTCTAGCGGGGCTGGTGCGAGCACAAAGGTGCAGAACGTGTCTTAAATGTCAATAAGAAACTAAAATGTAAATTAAATCCAGGCAAGCTCGCACGCCACAGTTTTTGGATTTTTAGAATAGATTTTTTTGGCAGCGTGTTCCACCCACACTCGGGCTTCCTCATGGCCATACAAGAAAAACACAGTGCCTCATCGCCTTTAAAAACAAGAGCTTGGGTAATTCCATAGAAATAGAAAACAGATTGCATATAAACCAAATTAAATTAATGTATACATACAAAATGAGAACCAGAAACTTTCTCTTTCTTGTAATGATATGGCAAATGGGTGACAATTTTGCTATTCTTGAGCATTTATCAGTGATTGATCTTCAGCCACCTGGCTGGTTCTGATTTTGAATGTATCCATTAATTTCATTTGGTTTATATTTATGTGTTTCAATTTAAATGTTATACTACGGCAATAATATGAGCATTTGAATATTTCCCATGTGAGACTTATCACTGCATGAGTTGAAAACCTGAAAATCATAAAGCAATATGTATACTATTTCTATTGAATTACCCAACCTCTTGTTTTTAAAGGTGATGGGGCACTGTGTTTTTCTTGAATGTTCGTAATAAAGCCTGAGTGCGGGTGAAACATGTTGCCAATAAACACCTTTTCTGAAAATCAAAAACTGTGGAGTGCGAGCTTGCCTGTAATTAATTTGCTATTCAGTTTCTCATTTACATATATATATAGACTTATATATTTGTATATATCAATACATAAAACAAAAAAAATTAAAACAAATAAAAACATTATAAAAGACATTTACTAGAAATATTAATAAAAACATTACAAATTATATACATATAGAGAAATATTATACAATTTAAAAAACTAGGCAAATAATAATATTACAGAAATATAAACTCATCAAATATAGCTTATATCTCAGAAATGGCAAAAAGGCAACATAAAACAATGTCATGAAAAAGAAAGAAAGACTGTGTATGTGATTTATTGCGTGGCCAATGCACACATTTCTAGAGGGTGGAGTTTGATTTGTTTAAAAAGAATTGGTCGGAGTAGTTAGATTTGGAAACAGATGACTTTCACTGCTGCCTTGTCGATGAAAGAACAGCGAGGACTGGTTCTAACATAACACCTAGATGGTGATCATCTCAAACTCATAATGTTCGATCTGAGGTAATAACAGGATGCATATAATAGGTTCATGGAGTGCACGCTTCAAAAACGGAATCAAGACAATGAAGTGAAGGTCCATTTATGTCAGAGAATCTATCTTAGTTAATGTGACTTTGATTTCCTTTCTGGAATTAATACATGTAATGTATGCCCATGAATTGTTAACATAAATGTTAAAAGTTAAGTGAGTTAGGTCAGTAGGCTTATTTCCAGTTGTTTTAAAAATTATTAATATTGTTAAGGAATGTGTCTTTCAATGTATGAAATGGATATTTGGATGTTCATAAATTAATGTAACGGATAATTAAAATGTAGGAGTTGCTCGTATCTTTGGGAAGCACTAGTAAAATGTCCTATTCAACTGTGAGGACATTGGAGAGAGGTTGTATAACGTGGATAACTAGTGTTGTAAATGGCAACATATCTCATTGCATGAGCGCCTCCCCTTCTCCTCAACTGCCTGTGTAATAAAACTAATTGTATTTTGTTGGATGAAGTAACAAGATGAGAAGATGTCACTAGAGAAGAGTCTGAGTTACATATAGGATAATAAAACACTTCAATGCACAAATAGAAATGTTTTACACAAATACAGTACATATTGTCAAATGTAAATCAATTTCAAGAATAGCTATAGGGTATAACAACTCACATGCAGGGAGATTCCTGCTTTTGTGTATTGAGCTTAGTTATAAAATAAATAAAATGTCATAAACCTTTGGGTAGCTGTGCGCTGTATCAATGTAATAATAATAATAATAATAATAATAATAATAATAATAATAATAATAATAATTATTATTATTATTATTATTATTCGGGCATGCTTTCTCTGCTGAACGGATCTCTTTCACAAGGTAAAGTCCCCAACCACCTTAAAAAGGCTCTACTCATTCCCCTGATAAAGAAGGTCGGAGCAAACCCGCTCGACCCGCTCAACTATAGTCCTATATCACTGTTGCCATACTGTGCTAAACTTTTGGAGGCTCATTTCTGTGACAATATGTCCAAATTTGTTGAAGAAACTGAATACCTCGCACCTAACCAAGCTGGTTTTCGCCCATGTCATTCGACTGAGGCAGTTATCCTGGCGGTACAAAATACCCTGAGGCGGAACGCGGATAACGGGATCCACCAGGCCTTGGTGCTACTGGACCTCTCGGCTGCGTTCGACACGGTTGACTATACCATCTTGGTCAACCGTGTTGAACAAGCAGGTCTTAGGGGCCCTGCGCTGAGTTGGATCCGTTCATTTATCACCGGCCGCACTCAATCGGTAAGATTGGGCTCCTTCACAGCTCCCACTATATCTACCACCTGTGGAGTACCTCAGGGTTCATCATTGTCACCTTTACTTTTTAACTTATACCTACGCCCCCTATTGTACTCCTTAAGAAAAGCGAAAGTTACCATCTTCAACTATGCAGATGATTTGCAACTCATCTTTCCTTTGAACACCAAGGACTCAGTAGAGGAATTTCAAAATATCATGTCCCACATCCAGAGTTGGATGAGTTGCAATCATTTGAAACTCAACCCAGGCAAGACTGAATTGGTCTTGCCTGGGCAGAGTGTGCTTAGCTGGAACCCAAGTTTTTGGCCTTCCAGCTTGGGGGCTCCACCTTCTAAGTCATTTTCAGTTAAGAGTCTGGGTGTAATTATTAGTGAGGATCTGTCTCTGAAAAGACAGGTAGGCGCAGTGGTGTCATCCAGCTTCTTTCAATTAAAGAAAATTAAGAAAATCGCTTGTTTTTTTTCTCCAGCTGCCCTCACCCAGATTGTTATTGCCTTGGTCCTGTCGCGACTAGACTTCTCCAACAGCCTTTATCTTGGGCTTCAAATTGGAGAGTTAAAACGCCTCCAGCTGGTCCAAAACCAGGCTGCCAGACTTATTCTGAATCTTTCTAAAAGGCAGTCTATTAGATCAGGGTTGAAACAGTTACATTGGCTGCCTGTTGAGCAGCGAGTTGCTTTCAAAACAGGGTGTATTTTATTCAAGTCCCTACTTGATTCTGGCCCTAAGTTTATTAGAGATCTGTTTATCAGATACGATCCTTCCCGCAATCTTCGTTCCTCCCACAAATCCCTTCTGAATGTCCCCTCTTACAAGAGGAAGCGTCTAGGTGGTTGCTGCTTTGATCACCTTGCAGCCACCTTCTGGAACTCTCTTCCTCTTCAACTGAAACTGAGTGGTAACATTTTGAGTTTTAGACACTCTCTCAAAACCTGGTTATTCTTTCAGGCTTACTGCTGAGCTGCCTCATCTCTGTTTTTAACTGGTGTGCTGTGTTCCCTCCTATAGCGCCATGAAGCCCTTGGGCGTACGAGCGCTTAATAAATAAATATTAACATTAACATTAACATAATATTCAATGGCTTCTTTCTGTTCGTTAATACAGCCCAACTGTTCAGAAAAGCTGTAAGAAAGTGAATTAATATTTCAGGGTGGGAGACTGCCCCCTCAAAGAACAACGGCACTGCTTCTCAGGGTGAATCCCTAAAGTCACTGAATTAATCTGAGCTCAACTGCCTGGTAGCTTTGGGAAAGCGCAGACAGGCATAATTAAGTGCAATATGTAAATTATTTAGGCTGTACCAAAACAGTCAGAAAGTCAGAAAACTAAGCAATACAAATCTCAAACCAAATTAGAAAAAAAGAGTAAAATGTAATAGATGAAATGACAGCAAAGCACCAAAAACCGAAGAAGAGGGGATGGAGTTATGAATTTCTAATGTTTTGAGTAAGAATAGAATTAAAAAGCACTAAACTCCAATTGTAGTCTATTGAAGCTGTAGGCCAGGATCTAGGCATGATTGCAGGCCAACCATTATGGAGCAATTGTCAGATGCACCAAGTGAATTGGTCCCAGTGAAAGTCAAAAAGTTTGCAAAAAAGTGTCCAGGTCCCACTTCAGAAAGGGGCTTTGTTCCTTTTCAGAAGAAGAGTAGATATTTCTTCTTAGTTACAACACCGCTGAAACTGTAGCTACAGCAGTGGAGCAGAAGGTCGGATACCTGGAGCAAGTTGATCCCGCTGGTGCTTTGGAACACCCATAAGAGTACATTTCTAAGGCTCCCAGGACTTCAATGGAAGGAACTTAGAGACTCTCAAGGTGGGAGGCATAGGCCAACACCAGAGTCCAGTTTAGGTTCAGTTGGCACTGGTCAGCTGGGCACTTCAGAGAAAATACCTCTTGTAGCTTGCTGTGCCCCTGTAGGGAGGTCAGCCAATTAACGTTTGGAGTCCACTTTAGTATCCTGGGTGCAAGAAAGAGCATGTCCAGGGCTCCTTTCAGGTAACAGACAGCAGGTCCACTCTGCTTCTGAACTTATGCAGGCCCAGTAAACGTCCCGAAGAGAGTACTAGGGGTGGCCCATTTATGGTTGCCACTAGCCACTGGGTAGTGGTGGCTCCTCTGTGCTCTCTAACCAATGTGTGTAAAGTTTTCAGGCCCTGGCCTACCTACTTTTTCAGTAGTTCCTGTTTGCCTTACTGTGAACAGACCCAAAGTGGAACATATCAGGGTAATTCCATGATGGTCAAAGTCACAGATAGGTGAGTAGAGCAAACTGTACTATAGAAATTACTAGTGTCCTCTCACATCTAACAATACAATCTAGTTTGAAGCAGGCCTCGGATTCACAACAACAAATGAGACCGAAGTCTAGTAATACAAAGCAGTCTCCATTAACCAGACAGGGGATTCACAAGAATTAAGTTGTGATCCTGGGTAGTCCTTTTAAAGGGTGCAAAAGCTTCACATGTGCCTCGGACCTGTCTTTCAGTCAGGATTTGACACTGTTGTTTCAACAGAAGGTGGAGCAGTCTGAATGTCAAGCTGAGCTCAGAGGAGTCATCCCTGCCCATTCAATTCAACTTGTTAATCAAAGGTGTATATTGCACCTGACTTAATTGACAGCTGTTGGACAGGTAATGTAAATTAGCCTCCAGGAGCTTCAGGTAGGGAAAAAGATAGGTTTATAGAAGTTACCTTTCCTAAATATTTATTAAGATTTCAACTTTACCATTGAGTTTGGCTTTTAGAAATAGTCTTTAAATGGCCTTTTTATCTGATTCCTTTGAATGTTACAGATTAAACTTTACAATCTGGACATTTGCATGTTCTTGGATTCCTCAACAACCCTGCTAGTATAAATAGCTTTTAGTGCCTACTCACTGGAATCACATGCCAGCTTTAATTTTGTAAATGAGGATGACAAGGTGCTCCTAGGGGTGACTACAAAATATTCAAAAGCAAGTTTTCCCACCTGTCAAAAAGGATTATTTTGACAGGTTTGACAGCAGGGTTTTAGGTTAATACAATCAGGCTACACATGGTAGGCCTGAAGTCTTTTTTTCCAGGCCCCCTCTGTGGATGGCACATTAAGTGCTGCAGTCCACATGTGGCATTTAACTTCCAGACCGTGTGCACTTTTTCTATGCCATGTACAAGAAATGTATTAGCCAGTTCAATAACTCAATTAGAGGTGAACCAATTTAACCATATTTAAACAGTAGCGGCTCTCACAGGTAGACGCGGTGTGGCAGGGCAGGGTTGGGGAGGTGGAATTCAACATGCGACGGGATAGTCAAAAGTAAATAAATAAATAAATAAAAAACACTTATCTTGCACTCGCCGCTTTGCTGAGGTGGCGAGGTGGCAAGGTAAGTGGTTTTATTTATTTATTTACTTTTGACTATCCCGTTGTATGTCGAATTCCAACATACAACGGGCAGCAGACATTGTGATGTCTCTGCTCATTTATAATAACTTATTACAATTGAGCTGCTACGTTATTTTCTTTTTACAGGTGGTTAGGATATCACATCTAGTTTGAAATAAGACAATTAGAGATTATTTTTATATTCGATTAGGAGACCAAAAGAGTGAAGGACGTTGTCCCACACCACGCCACATTGAAGGAGAACCACACTCCCCAGACTGCTACGCTGCTTCAGGGTGGTGGAGCAAGGAGTGCTACTTAGAGCGCACAGTGGTCCTTCAGAATGGAAGACTGAAGGATTTGTCCTACTCCAAGTTGGGGGAGACCTATACTTCCCAGTGTGCCAGGCACCTTAGAGGTTTCAGCAGTCCCTTATTGTGAGATGGATGCGGGCATGCTCGAATGCAGCCTGAGCAAAGACCAGACCAAGAGGAAGTTGGTCTGCATTCATCAGAGCCTGAAGGAGACTGAGTTGAGCCACCTCTCTTTTTGATTCATGGTTTTGGAATTCGGAGGACATCACTTAAGGTAGGCTGGTACCTATCTTGCATAATCTAACATTGGCAAAAGGAAAGCTAACACATTAATAAGAGGGATGGATGCTGTAGGCCCCACATCCTCAACAGTCAACAACTACTTTATAACAGCCATTGGAACAATCAACAGCGAAATTGAGATAGCTGGGGTAAGAATCGATGCTGTGCAGTGGGTATGTAGGAAACCCCTTATCTTGATTGAGGACACTGTACAGAGCATGGTAACAGGTCTGGAGGAAGAAGAGGTTGGTAACCACACTGATAACCAAGTGGGTGTGATGCCTAAAGGCTCAACAGTATGCATGAGAAATCCTTGAGTCATTCAAGATTCACAATTCAACACCATTGTGGATGCCAGTATATGAACTTAGTCTTCCACTAGCCTATCCACACCTTAGAAGAAACCAAAAGGAGGGAAAGTCCCAAACACTTTGCAATGCTACAGGAAGGCAACTCAGTAATCCATTAGTTAATCAAAACACCAGCACTAGCCCTCCTCTTGCTGGCCAAGTAGGAAATACTAAATAAACTGAAAAGAAAGTCTTGCAAATTAAATTAATTGATTATTGTTCAACATTCTTTAAGACATTTTAGACGTTGAAGGGTTTTAATATGGACATTCAAGAGCAATTCAAAGTCCTAGATGATAAAATCTGTTTTCAGACTTGGGGCGTTCAACAGCAGGCATGTTCTTCTTGTGTTACCAGGCCTGTAAACTATCCCCCAAGTAGTGATAATTCAACTGGAGCAAGTAACATTGTAGGAAGAGTCACTGAGATAAGTGAATCTACTTTGTGGCTAAATCAAAATAGCATTTACTCATCGCTCATTGGGAGGTTCATAAATACGTATTTCTGCCATCTCATCCAAGGCACAGCAGGCATAGAAATACCAATGTAAAAAGTGAGGTCCACCTCCAACTTCCACCCAGTTGCATGTCTTATGTCATTGTCTAAGAGGCAGTTCCACCGCTAGCCATCAATAAGTGAGAAGGTTGATTGGACTTAAATCACTGGTCCACTAGTTAAGGAAAAACTCAGGATGATCTGTTGATTTGCCTGGTGAAATACTTTTAGAAAGAAGGGTTGGCTGGGTTGGTTGTGAACCTAAGCATTCAGATGGTGATTGCTTGGTCATTAACTTTAAAAGGCATACTTTGATAAGAAATCTATTACTACACTTGAACTACTTGAGAGTTTTTTTGCTCAAAGTTTAGTACGAAAACGTTTTCAGAGCTTTCAGTCTATGCAGGCGTGAGAGTGTGGGGTCGCTCAATGAGAGGTAAGTGCGCCACAGTGCCCATTTAAATTCAAATCTTTATAATCACCCTGAGGGCATAGGTAAGTCTCTCCATTGGAATTAAGATCCAAAGCTGGAGATGACACTTCACATTCATGGGTAATTTTTTTTTTCATTGGCAAGATAGGTATGGTTTTCTTATGTTAGAATTTCTACTTCTGAATGTTCTCAGGTTTCGATAAGTACTTTAGCAGAAATGAGCTCAGACTTAAAAGAATATGTGAAATATCATCTGAGATAGGACAGCCTAATATCTTCTTCATGTCCAGTAGAATTTCCTCCTTGAAGGACCTGATTAAAGTAAAAGTCCACCATTTGTGCTTGAAGTTCATAAGAAGTCTGCCGTCCTGCCAGCATTGTGTGGAGATTTGATGGGGTCTCGCGGGATGACAATACCAATCATACAACATTTTGTTATGGACCTCACTTCTCTGAAAGCTAGACAAACATTTTTAATGTAACGTTAAATCAGCCTGCACTGTCAATCAGGGGTATCACTGTCCCCACCCCCATGATGTCTTCACATATGCCCTGCTCAAGGACTGGGGAGACCCTAACAGGATACTTTAAATGTTAGAGATTGTGCTCTGCGAACTGACTCGTCTCGCTGATGGTTTTCGACTTCCAAAAAAGAGCCTGCGTCTGAACATAGAAATCTACAGGGCAGCCTCAACCCAAGGCACCCTAATTAGGACAGTCCCTTCTTGGACACTTCCTGCAGCCTTGCCCCACGGAAATTTCCTTTTCAGAAATGTTTTATCAAATGTTCTAAGTCCTAAAGGTAAGCGCTGACTGGGCCCAATTCACTTCTTGTATCCGAACTGTGTTCCATCACAGTCAGCCATATTTTTTTACTTTGACCCAATCTGACACGACTAGATGTCTGCAGTTTGTGCTTTGCTCTTTAAGGTGCTAGTGTTTATGAAAAACTTAAAAATGTCTTAACTCCGGTCCGATTGATGACATTTTTGTTATTTTGGACTCAAACAATTTATTAAAATGTACTTTTTTATTTTTAATTGGTGTGGGATTATTTTGTGTGTGTTTTAACTATATGTGTGTGTGCTGCATACATACTTTACACATTACCTCTAAGTTAGGCCTGCCTGCTGTTTGTTCCAAGCTACCCAGGGATAAGCACAGGTTCATTTAGTGATGTTTTGTAGTTCACAATGCAAGGGATTGTGGCTTTTGCTTGACTAAGGCTCATACCAACAACCACATTTCTTACACCCCTATACATTTACCCTTCCTTGCCACTTTGAATGTTTCCCAGTTCCCTCTAAGTCCCGCTGCCTCAATTTGTTTAGGTTAAAAATAGTCCTCAAACTAGGTGCTGATTTTGGCCTTGAGTACAGATCTCTCAGGAGTGATGGGTGAAGAGATCATAATTTCTCTTGAAGCGGAGTTATGTCCCACGTTTAAGGTCAATAGGCTTGGTCCATGGTTTGCAATCTTTATAGATTTGATAGTGGCATCTTCAACAAGGACATCAGTGTGCTACTAGCTAGAAATTCATCTCTTCATAAGTGCATGTGTTATGCGCAAGGAATGGTATTTAGTGTCATGCTGGAGGTTACTTCATTTATCTCTTAGTCCTTTTTAAGGCACTGCAAAAGGCCCCTATTGAAGGGGGGTGCTTTCCTGAGCAATCAATTAGGTCATTCCATACTTGGTTGAATTTCTCCATAAGAATTGTATCACCCTTTACACACCACACTAGAATGATTAGAAGGTTTATATAAAGGTGTCTTGTCCCATACTGGATGCAAGTAGTGTGTAAAGACCCATGTCCTTTTTCCATTTTATCTGCTGAAGCATGTAAAATGCAAGGCTTTATGAAACATGAAAGTAACTCCATTGTGATTAGTATTAGCAGAGGAGAGGAATGATATGGGGTAGTCTTTGTGTCAAAAGAACGTATCATAGTTTTTTCTTACATGAGTTTCTTGGATAGCTATAATATTTTTCTTGCTCTTCAATGGGAAGTGCTAGACTAGTTTATGTGGGAAGTCCAAATCCTTGGTATCTAATGAGATGGTTCAAGTGATAACTATAGATATTGGAGTTGAACTTTAATGAAGAGTTCCTCTCTGTGTGGTTAAATACCTGTGCAAGGGGCAGGCACCTTCAATTGTCCACCCTATTCAATGTGGTGAATGTGAAGCATATACACTGGAAATACTACCCATTACCCACTCCCCTAACCTCTCAAAGACAACCTAAATACTGATAATAACAACATAACCATAAATGCAAAACAATATACACAGTTAGAAGCCTCCCTCGGCACTAGGGTGTGTTAGGGAATATATTCCAGCACATTGTGGGGACTACCTATGAACTGAAGGTCTCCAATGACAGTCCATGGGGATTGTCATCATCATGCTCGGGGGAGCAGCCCCTGCACAGTACCCCAGCCAGAAATTCAACAAGTATTCATAGGATACATTATACATAGTGTGTCATATATGGATGTTAACCCTGGTATCCAGGTGTAGTAATTCAGACAGGGTTTATTGATTTGCTCAAACTGAAATTACTGACAAAATTGTGCCCCTCCATCTTTGGGCTAGACCTTGAAAGAGGTAGTTACATTTTCCAATGAAGTGAGTACACAGTTCAATACACCTATTTGTCATTGGTACTAACTCTAACACCCTTCCTAGTCATGTGTTATTGCTTGGCCACTAATCCACTAGACACCCACTCATGATGGCCCCTCTTCTTGCATCGTGTTGACACATTTGAAGGCTATGGCACAGGAAGAAGTTCACTTGTATTTAGTATTCTCCTTCGTAGGTCTGGCTGTGGTAGGGGGAAATGCAGCGGCCTATGATAGAGAGTTGCGGGCTATGTCTTGGAAGAGCTCACGTTAGAAGTTCTTGAAGGAGACCTCAGTGGTTTTAAAGCCTAGAATTTTAGATGTATATCATTTTTGTCCACTTCTCCCTACCAAGTCAACAATATTTGCAGGGATACTGGGATCTGTGGAAGGGATCTGGGGCCTGACTGATTCCCAACAGAACATTTTAAATGCATAGCAAAAATTCTGGAAAACAGTAATTGCTCTATATATGGGCTATATATATGGGCATCGTTCTCCTGGTGGAAGGTGACTTCATGCCACTGAAAATAAAAGCTTAACAGGCAATAGTATGGTATGTCATGAAGGGGCTGGTTTCCACAATAGATACTTTGATTGTCAAAGTCTGGGCAGAGAATATTTGAAAGAAGAGGCTTCCCCAAGAAGCGGGAGAATATATGGCAGACTTGACAAACTTTTAGGGAACAATCAGCAATGGTATAAGGGGTTCGACAATGGTGGGAGCATGGGAGCCAAAGAGGCAGATGACTCCGGGCAAACTAGAGTCTCTATGTAAAGCCTACAATGCATTTGGTTGATACACACACTCCTAAGGGCTGTGATGTACAATGTGACTTCAGTGCTTTACACCAATAAAATTAATGTTTAAAAAAAAGCCTGGACACAGAAGCTGTCAATTACCTCTTCAAACTGCCGTTCAAGGAGAGTTAGAAATTAATTCATTGCATTTGAGAAACAGGAAAAATTTGAAAGAAGCAACATTAACAAACTCTTGTCTAAACTAACAAAAAATTTATAAACCTAAGGAGTTGGGCCCGTGGGGCAAGTGGTTAGGCTGGACCCCACTTCAATGAGAAAAACACAAAGATGCCTAAACCACCATTATTTTTTAACAAACTTATTCAAATAGGTCAAAAACACCACTTGTCTGATTTGACTAGGTATTTTTATTTATACCCACTATTTGTATCTTTTTGTTAAATATTTTATGAGAACATTTTTTCAGCAAATAAGACCACTGTACATCCATGTAATTACACTATTATACAATGCAATTCACAAACAAGTGATGACAAAACAAAAAGCATTAAATGAAATGATCACTAACATCCTACATATAACACAAGACTATTAAACAAAACTGTACATTATATAATCATGTATCTTGAATTTGTACACTTCAATAAATTCAAAACTAAAGGAGTCTAGTTAATAAATGACTACTATTTGGACCAGCGTTGCTGGTTTAGTACTTTGAATGACCAAAAGTGCTCCTTTCTCTATGCCGACGCAATTCGATGCCAGGAAACCAGTTCCTGGGATCTCTTCAGGGCGTTGTCATTGTATCTGTGGAAGATGCAAAGAAAAAAATAAAGTTTTATTCACAACATTCCTGGCTCCTCTCTATACTAGTAACACTCAGTTATTGTCCAATATGTAAGGACCTACCAGATGATTTCAAAGGGAGTGGGAGCTGCGAAATTCATTCTTGTAATTAAACAAATGTGATCTCGTGGATTTAAAGCTTTTACTTCTTTCTTGCCTATGGGATGATCGCCTCTGCATTACATGTGGCCCACCATTCTGTTAAAAGAGATGGCTAGTGTCATCTATATGCAATTGCTACTGTGTTGCTGGTAACAATTGTGAAACTGTTCCCAAACATACCTCTTACGGCCGCTATTTGCAGGGAGCTCGGATGATTAAGCTCATGGGGCTCTTAACTGTCGACCTTCTGGTACTACGCTTCAGCGAGATTATAGCTAAAAGAATGGAAAATGGCTTTAGTGGCTTCTCTGTAAACAAGCATTAGAGTTGACCTATCCTATACAACCCCGGTCTTCGTGTACCTTTAATGCAGCGCGATGTCCTCTCAGTGCAATTTTCTCAAGGCAGCGATGTCATTTCTACTGAAACAACACAAATGGTTTACTCACGCTGTTTCTTCCAGCCTTAACTCAAAAGATTAAGAGTGTTACGGAGTGCAAACGGATGCACCTACCTCTCAAACCGCTATTGCTGCTCCGCCCACGATCGCAACAAGATGGCGGCCGGGGAGTTTAACTTGTTATACATGTGAACTGGACCGATTGCATTGTGGGGCATGTAGTCAATCGTTACTAATGCATGGTCCAACACACCTAGTGGCCAGATTTGCCATGTATTGAGCGTTGTGACAATAATTACAAGCACAGCTTCAAGGACATATAAAGCATGAAGTGGGAGGCTAAAGCACTATCGATGAGCAGTTAAAGTTGCATTATGGGGCATGTAGTCAATCGTTGCTAATGAGTGGTCCGACACATCTGATGGCCAGATTTGCCATTTATTGAGCATTGTAACAATAATTACGAGCTCAGCTTCAAGAGCATATGAAGCATGGAGTGAGAGGCTAAAGCACTATCGATGGGCAGATAAGCAAGCGTCTAGATGCATAATTTAACAGTCACCGAGGCTTATCAGGGGAAACTGCAGGCGCAATAAGGCGTCACTGTGAAATTCTATGAACAGAGTTATCACTGGTGCAAAAGGGGGGAGGGAGGGTTTTTTTGGGGGGGCAAAAGATATTAATAAGTTGCGATGACAATCAAGGCACTTCGTGGACACCCTACTGCAACTATTGGGGGGTACTAAAGAGCCCAAAGTGGGGCTGCTGTGTTGTCTAAAGTCTTGCTATCTCGGACAGGCTATTCAGCCCTGTCTGTGTACTATTGAATTTAAGAATCAGATATCTTCTTTCTGTAGAAGCACTTTTTCAACATTTACTGCGTGGTTAGATGATTTCATAGTAAACAGTATTGACCACTTTAGGTCATTTTCGTCATGATTTTTAGCCACATAGTGTTTCACCATTGGTGCTGTCAAAACTCTCTTTTAATCGTTGATCTATGTTGGCTGATACGCAAATTTACCTGTTGGCATGTTTTCCCAATGTATATCATTCCACATGGGCATAGTATCACATAGACAACGTTTTTGGTCTTGCAGTTGGAAAATTCAAGATGTTTCCATTTGGTACCTGCGTGACAGAACTCCCTCCCTTCCATGGCACTGGAACAAGCCACACAGTTCCCACACTTGTGGTGGCCCAAAACAGGTTTCAAGTTCCACTGTGCCAGCAGGTCACTTTTCTTTTTGGGTAATGAGACGTCGGCCCTCATAATCTGTTGCCCAATGTTTTGATTCTTTTTGTAGGCAAACATGGGACAAGGGAAAGGGCATTCTAAATTTTCGAACAGGTGCCAATTTTTCAAGACAGCTTGCCTCAGTTTGTGCGTATCAGGGCCAAACGTGGTTACACACACTAGTCTTTCCAGTTCTGGCTTCTTTCTCACTTGGAGGAGACATTCGCGAGGGGTGAAGCGTGCTCTTTTGAAAGAGCGTTTCAATAACTTCTTGGGGTACCCTCTCTGTTTCATTTCGTTGCAGAAATTGTAGGCATGTTTGTCACAGTCATTCGCATCAGAGCAACTTCTTCTTATGCGTAATAGTTGCCCATAAGGAAGATTTGTTTTTAGGTTCCTAGGGTGGGCACCTCTATGATGCAAGATGGTGTTCCTGTCAGTCGTTTTCTTAAAGTGAGATGTTTTTAGCTGTCCTGAGACGCATGTTAGTTCGACATCCAAGAAAGTCATTCGGGTATTGCTATGTTCAATGGAGAATTTAATATCTCCATGCCTGGTAATGAGCCATTCGTGGAACGCCAATAGATGGACCTGGCTCCCCTGCCACAGGAGCCAAACATCATCTATATCACGATACCACTGGATGATATAGTGTCTGAATGGATTGTTAGTCTCCACAAATCTCTCTTCATACTGTGCCATATAGAGAACTGCCATCTCTGGGGCATAAGGACACCCCTTGGCAGTACCCTTAACCTGCATGAAGTAGTCACCCTTGAAGGAGAAATAGTTCTTCTTAAGTGCAATCTCTGCCAACCTCAAAATGATTGAAGTGGGCACTCTGTGTGGCCTTTCTCTTTTGTCAAGATATAGTTCCATCACCTCCAACGCTTCCTCTTGCGGGATCTGCGTGTAGAGGGATGTGACGTCCATCGTGACCATTATCTGGGATTCTGGATCAAACTGTGTTCCATCTACCTTCAACAAGAAGACTTTTGAGTCTCTCAAATAGGATTTGACTTTGGCCAAAAAAGGTTTTAAAAAGAAATCAACGTATTGAGAAAAGGGCTCCAGGCAAGAGTCACACCCCAAAACTATGGGGCGTCCCGGCGGGTCATTGAGGTTCTTGTGAATCTTCGGCAGGAGGTACAGCACTGGGGTTCTAGGGCATTTCTTAGAAAGATAGTCATGTTCTTTGGCTCCCAGGTGCCCCTCCTCCCTACCTTGTTGTAATGTCTCAGAACTTTGTCCTTGAATTTCTCTAACAGGATCCTCAGCTAGATGTCTGTACCATGTTTCGTTCTTAACCTGTTTAGCCCCTTCTGCTAGATACTTCTCGCGGGACCAGACAACTACGGCACCGCCTTTATCGGCTTGTTTAATTACTATGGAGGTGTCTTCTTTGAGTGCCAATATTGCTGCACGTTGTTTTTGGCCTATGTTTTGTTGAACCTAACTCTTACCTTTCTCAAGTTTGCTAATGGCTGACAGGAGTACTTGCTCGAAAGCAAAAATTTCCTTCATTCTCCCATTGTCCTGGTTCCGCCAAAAACGTACTCTAATGAGTCAAATTATTTATGTCAGTAATAAAAGAATCAATTGTTCCACCTTAATGTGGTATGGAAATTCAACACCTCTTAGCCTTAATTACTGTACAAACTCTGCCCTCTTTCACCCGAAAAATACCTAGAGCAAGACGATGCTGCATGACCATTGCTTTATTTGCTACCATCTCTACGTTCACATATTTAAAAGACCCTGCCACATTCACATTAAGGTCCTCTTCACTAAGCATGGGCTGAAAATTTGTTCCGCTCACGGTATTTGCGGATTTCTCGCGATTTCGCGATCCGCGAATCTCGCGAAATCGCGGTAAAATCCGCGAATCAGCGGGGACGAATTTTCAGCCAAGCACTTACAGGGTTACAGCAGCAGGTGCAAAAGTTGAAGCTATTTTTTTGTAACCTTTTACAAAAGGGTTACAAAGAAATTAACTTCAACTTGGGCACCTGCTGCTGTAAGCCTGTAAGTGCTTCCTGGCGCCTCGTTGCCTTCTTGCAACTATTCTCTGACCCTGCTCTGACCCTTAAAGCAGGGTCAGAGAATAGTTACAAGTAGGCAATGAAGTGCCTGTCACGAAAATTAAACCTCAACAGGAAGCACTGACAGATATAAAAACAAGCATTTTCAATGCAATAGATCTCGCATTAGGAAAGTTTGAGCTATTGGTCTTGTAAATGACAATTTTTTTTATTGATGTGTTGGTTTTGAAAATAGCAAAATTAATAGCTTTGTCATTTACAATGCCAATAGTTACAACACCTTGTAATGCAACATGTTTTGTATTTACGTGACTTAGCTGTATTGATATTACAAATTACAATGGTTTTTAATTTTTTTAAATAATTAATACTTAAATAAAAGTCATTTTAATTTATAATGGCAATAGCTTAAACTTTTGTAAATAACTTTTGTGAAGATTATGTTCAGTGTATTTTATTGTGATGAAAATCCAAGAACAGAAGTGAAATATTAACATCTTTTTGTGACATTTGTAATAAAGTTTGAAACATTGAGAGAACATATTTGAACCAGTTCTTGTTGAATGGTTGCGCAGATTGATGCTGGGGTGGCACTGAGTGGTGCTGTGGTGGTGCTGAGTGGTGCTGTGGTGATGCTGAGTGGTGCTGTGGTGGTGCTGAGTGATACTGGGATGGTGCTGAGTGATGCTTGGGTGGTGCTGAGTGGTGCTGCGGTGGTGCTGAGTGATGCTGTGGTGGTGCTGAGTGATGCTGTGGTGGTGCTGAGTGGTGCTGTGGTGGTGCTGAGTGATAATGTGGTGGTGCTGAGTAATGCTGTGGTGGTGCTGAGTGATGCTGTGGTGGCGCTGAGTGGTGCTGTGGTGGTGCAGTGCTGATTGGTGCTGTGGTGGTGCTGAGTGATGCTGTGGAGGCACTGAGTGGTGCTGTGGTGGTGCTGAGTGGTGCTGTGGTGGTGCTGAGTGATGCTGTGGTGGTGCTGAGTGGTGCTGTGGTGGTGCTGAGTGATAATGTGGTGGTGCTGAGTGATAATGTGGTGGCGCTGAGTGATGTGTGGTGGTGCTGAGTGATGCTGTGGTGGCGCTGAGGTGGTGCGGTGCTGATTGGTGCTGTGGTGGTGCTGAGTGATGCTGTGGAGGCACTGAGTGGTGGTGTGGTGGTGCTGAGTGGTGCTGTGGTGGTGCTGAGTGATGCTGTGGTGGTGCTGAGTGGTGCTGTGGTGGTGCTGAGTGATAATGTGATGGTGCTGAGTGATAATGTGGTGGCGCTGAGTGATGCTGTGGTGGCGCTGAGTGATGTGTGGTGGCGCTGAGTGGTGCTGTGGTGGTGCTGAGTGGTGCTGTGGTGCTGCTGAGTGATACGGTGGTGGTGCTGAGTGATGCTGTGGTGGTGCTGAGTGGTGCTGTGGTGGTGCTGAGTTATAATGTGGTGGCGCTGAGTGATGCTGTGGTGGTGCTGAGTGATGCTGTGGTAGCGCTGAGTGGTGCTGTGGTGGCGCTGAGTGGTGCTGTGGTGGTGCTGAGTGATGCTGTGGTGGTGCTGAGTGGTGCTGTGGTGGTGCTGAGTGATAATGTGGTGGTGCTGAGTGATGCTGTGGTGGTGCAGAAGGGCACAAAAATGAGTCTAACAGAGGGCAGAAGGGCAGAAAAACAAGGGAATAACAGAGGGAAAAAGGGCACAAAAAACGAGTCTAACAGAGGGCAGAAGGGCAGAAAAACAAGGGAAAAATGAGTCTAACAGAGGGCACAAGGGCACAAAAAACGAGTCTAACAGGGGGCAGAAGGGCAGAAAAACAAGGGAAAAACGAGTCTAACAGAGGGCAGAAGGGCAGAAAAACAAGGGAAAAACAAGTCTAACAGAGGGCAGAAGGGCACAAAAAACGAGTCTAACAGGGGGCAGAATGAATCCCGCCCTGCGTGTTTGTCCACGAAGATGCCACCTTTTTGTGCAATACCTCCACTCAACTGGAGTACTTTCTACTGTCTAATCAGGAAGTACTCCCTTGTTGGCTAAATGTATAGGGGCAGATTTACAATAACTGGCGCATCCCCAGGGATGCGCCAGTTATTGTGCGCCGCAGCTCCGCCACCCATGGTGCACCGCATTTACAATGCGGCGCACCATGTGACAAAAACGGCACAGATGCGTCACGCATCTGCGCCGTAAAAGCAGCGCATTGCTGGAGCTGCGTCGCGCTTGCGACGCAGCTCCAGCAATGCTCTGGGGGGCCCTATCTCCCCAATGCTGCATCAAGCCTTGCGCCTGCTTAAAGCAGGCGCAGGGTTTTGACGAAGAATTGGCCTAAAAGTGACTGAGTGAAATCTTGTAGATTTCACTCAGCCACTTTTAGGAGGCGTTCCTGCGCAGGAACGCCCTCCCCTGCACCGGAACGCCTCCTGATGGGGCAGGGCTTTACAACGTGATGCATCTCTCAGATGCGTCACGTTGTTAATACCCAGCACCATGGCGCATCTTTTGTGCTGCCGCTGCGTCACAAAAGGTCTCGGTAGAGGGTGGCAGTGGTGAACCAGAGGGTGGCAGTGATGAACCAGAGGGTGACAGTGATAAACCAGAGGGTGGCAGGGGTGAACCAGAGGTGACAGTGCTGAACCAGAGGGTGGCAGGGGTGAACCAGAGGGTGGCAGGGGTGAACCAGAGGGTGGCAGTGATGAACCAGAGGGTGGCATGGGTGAACCAGAGGGTGGCAGTGGTGAACCAGAGAGTGGCAGTGGTGAACCAGAGGGTGGCAGTGCTGAACCAGAGGGTGACAGTGGTTAACCAGAGGGTGGCAGTGGTGAACCAGAGGTGCTCTGATGAACCAGAGGGTGGCAGTTGTGAACCAGAGGGTGGCAGTGGTGAACCAGAGGGCGACAGTGCTGAACCAGAGGGTGGCAGGGGTGAACCAGAGGGTGCTGTGATGAACCAGAGGGTGGCAGTGGTGAACCAGAGGGTGGCAGTGGTGAACCAGATGGTGGCAGTGGTGAACCAGAGGGTGGCAGTGCTGAACCAGAGGGCGAAAGTGGTTAACCAGAGGGTGGCAGTGGTGAACCAGAGGTGCTGTGATGAACCAAAAGGTGGCAGTCATGAACCAGAGGGTGGCAGTGGTGAACCAGAGGGTGGCAGGGGTGAACCAGAGAGTGGCAGTGCTGAACCAGAGGGTGGCAGGGGTGAACCAGAGGGTGGCAGGGGTGAACCAGAGGGTGGCAGGGGTGAACCAGAGGGTGGCAGTGGTGAACCAGAGGGTGGCAGTGATGAACCAGAGAGTGGCTGTGGTGAACCAGAGGGTGCTGTGCCCATACACGACCGCATGGGTAACTTCGCCATGCAAGCGGCCCGCGAACAATCAAAAAACCCCGCGAACACGCAAAAAACCCCGCGAACACGCAAAAAACAAAAATCCGCAAATTCCCATGAATTCGTGGATTTTGCGGATTGCGAATTCGATTTCGCGCGAATTCGCGGATCGTGAATTCGCAAATTTCGCCCATACTTACTCCTTACGAGGCTCGATGGATGAGCGTCCGACCAACATCATGTCGGAAATGGGACCGCCCAACAAGGAGACAGAGGTCCCGCTTTACTAATTAGGAAGCTACCACCTTCTCGGTGGTCAGAAAGTGCATATTTCTTATTGCCGCTTGTGCTGCAGGCTGCAGCACAAGCCGCAATAGGAAAATTACACCTTTTAAACATCTGTGCATTGTGTGGCAGGCACCACTTAATGCATGGATGCCATAGAAAGGCTGTTGAAAACATGCCTGACCAGGCACCGCCTCCGTTTTGGGGATAATGATCTGCCCTCTGCCCCAATGGGCTTCTTGAGTCTGTAGGAGGCGGAGCAGATTCCCCCCACAGGCATCGGTCAGAACCACTATATCCTAATATGGCGGTCAGACTGATGCCTCAGATGTTGAGCAGACAGCCAATGATGAGCAGTTGGACGGCCTTCCGCTCGACATAGTATTGGGGCCCTTAGTCTTTACACTACTGTAGACAATTGTCTCATGTTCACATTATTCATTGCTATTAATACAATCTGAAACATTTCCCACAGAAGTCAGTAAACACACTAACAGGCCAACTAATACTTATAATGTTATGATTAACAGCATCATACCTACACTTTTACTGGATCTGCTGTTTCCCATGGGTTTTTTGGGGCAATAAAATCCTCTTATCTTCATTGTTGAAATTGCACACAGGTAACTGGCCCAGAAAGCCCCACCGGGGCCCCCACCCACCCGACCTTTGATAGCCAAAATTCTTAATTACTGTGATAGGGACGCTATCCTGCCAGGGGAAAGATTGAAAGGACAACTTATATACCAAGCCAACGATAGGATGATATTTATGGACTACAACTCCACATTCAAACCCAATCAAAATATTACGACCAGCCATGGGTCTACAGTATATGTTCCTATTCCCAGCGAGGCTGCGAGTGGTTCACAAAGGCAGATTACACTACTTTGACAGCCTGGGGTGGGCCTAGGACAAGTTAACAGAACAGAGGCACCTGTGATGGCCAGAGCACATAGGACACAGCAGCCAATCGGAGAAATGCAATGGCCAGCTGGGACCTGGGAATAGGAAGCACTCCCACTGGGGACATCAGGGCCACCTGGAGATGCCAGCTATTTCAAACTCAGAGAAGTAGAACATCATACAGACCCCTTTGTTGTCTGTGGTCAATAGGGAGGCTACTCCCCCACCGGGGATGGACCATTAACTCTCCTGTGCGAAATGGCTAAACTGGCCATACTGAACTTTTGCACACCATCACCACTACATCCTGAATATAGCCCTTGACAACCAGGAAGGCAAGAGGGTATCCCATGAGATGATTTTGTTGCAGCCTATTTGCAATTCAGGAAACAAGTTTGAGCAACAGATGCTTCTACAGGGGGGAGAAGTAGGGAGAGGGAGATGGGGGATGGGGAATTGGTTGAACTGGTATGCTATTTGCTTTGCCTTCATTTTTCAGGACCCCCATTGCACCTGCCCTCCATACTTTAAATTCCCACGGCTGAGAACCAGGGGGAAACTAGTCACCTGAGAGTTGCAGTGGCCTGGGATCATCTTCCATACACCTGTAATTAGAGGTGGGTGAAATATTCTGTTCCACCGGTGGAATTGGCAGAATTTTGGTGACTCTACTTTACTCTTGTAATGCAGAGTTCCAGCCAAATGTCACCAGTTGCTGCATTGCAGATTTTTTTCTTGTGTCCTGCTCCAGAACGGTTAGTTGGCAATTGCAAGCCAGATTTGGTGTCCCCTACCATGATTTTCTGTCACTAGGAGGACATCTGGTGTCCAAACGCGGGTGGTCACGGGTGTCATTGACCATTTGCGGGCAGAAGGCTGCCGCTCAAGTAGAAAATCTACTCCAGTAGGTGTGTCCTCTGGCATGCCATCTGGTGCAGTTCACGCTGATTGTTCAGCATGGAACGTGCTCCCGGCGCTAAATCACAGTGCGAACAGCACAATGTGATTAATTCTGCTTGTTGGGGAACTCCATAGAATCTCGCTGAGTTTTTATGTAACACTGTGGAATTCCCCAGACTCAAATGTCATGAGTTCCGCCCACTCCTACAGAGAATCCTACAAACACCCTTCTGCATAGGCCCCCATTAATAGCTTTACAGTATTGATGTGGAATGTGAATGGTCTCTTTGACAGGTTAACCACTTGGCTGCTAAGGCAATTCCCGCTGGGTGCTGAAATTTCCAAGATCCCATTCTACATGACGAGTTCACCTTGTCATGAGCACAGCTCCAGTGTGCCTCATGACGAGCTCACCTTGTCATGAGCATGCAAGAGGTTAATGACTGGACCCTGCCAAATAGTCCAGCAGGACTGGATCCTTCCAAATAGTTATTTGGGACATCTTCGGGTCCACTTCAGGATTCAAGGTAAAATGGACTAAATCTCTTCTGGTCCATCTGTGATGAGACAGAGCAGATTAAATCTGACATCCGACCTTACTATCAACCGCCTGAGCTTCCAACACCTGGGGATCTACGAGCCTGACTTGGCTTGGAGATTTAACCTCAGATCCTTAGGTCGTGCAGTTCAGGAGGACTTGGATAGATGGACCAAACTGTCACTCAATATGCTGGGTTGAGTGGCTCTATATATGGTCCTACCAGGGCTAATATACGCCCTCCAAAATGTCCCTTTTTCTATCCTGAAACACTGGTTTGGCACCATCACGGCCAAGGCTTGCAAATGTATAATGGCCCGTAAGCCCCCCAGAATCTCCTTTGATAAATGGTGAAGTCCACATTCATTGGAGGCCTGGCAATGGCTGATATCTGGCTCTACGACTGATCTGCGCATGCCTTGGTGGTGAATGATTCGGTGCTTGGGAGATGGGAGAATCCTGCCTTTGAATGGAAGTTTCTCTGATTGGTCTTGAGAACCTTACTGATATGCTATATGGGATGGCGATATCCTCAAGACCTTCCTCAAATAACGTGTGTGGTGTTTCAGACCTGGAGGACGGTGCTGCGATTGACAGGATGCCATCTACCTGTCCATCTGGACAGGTAGATGGCTGCTCCGGGTATTGGAGCTGGAGGGTTTCAAGGTCAGGGACAGAATTGGAGTCTCGAAGCTGGGCGATGTATGGGTGGGACATGACATAAAACTGTCTCTCACCCTTTAAACTAAATTCTCTCTCCACAAATGTCAATTCTACCATTACCTGCATCTTAGACACACCCTAGAGAGTCACCGGAGGCCCTTGATGCACCACCGGACTATAACCCATGAAAGCACGGATATAATGAGCTCACTGGATAGAAAGGGCATCTAACAGATATACAAAGCTCTGCTTATCCACTCACCCTGTAGCTCACAGAGCTGTGAATTCTGTGAGAGTGTTGGTTAGGTCTCCTCAATTAAGCAGAATGGAGAAAGGCATGTATGGCACCAGGCATCCTGGCAATATCCACCAGATTACGCCTTATCCAACTTAATTACTTGCACTGTACATATTTCTCACCTACATGACTGTGGAAGGTGAAGAGACTCTTGGAACCCACCTGAACGAGATGCCAGGGGAGCATGGGTGAATTCTTTCTACATGGTGCGGGGATGCTCTTCTGTTCAGTGATACTGACTTACCTTCTTTCAAACACTTTCAGAGGTACCGGATCAACAAAACAAGGCCTCTCCTAAAGTGGTTTTAATGGAGATACTCAATGAACTGGGAGGCCCCAGAGCTAAGCGATCCTGGTGGGCCTGGGAATATTACTAGTGAAAAAAGACATAGTGACATACTGAAAGAAAAGTGCATATCCCCAAGAATAGAGGCTAGGCATGGGTCGCTGTGCAAAACTGGAGGAACTATTTCCATACCATCAGGGTGCTCGAAAAAACATGAGACGGTGTGGGGGAAGTGGTGGTCCTATTATGAGCTGGGCGGGAAATGTGATTAAAGGGAGATAGAGAAGAATAGCTGAGCATAGAGATTTATATGGTTCTTTGATGAGGATTCACTAGGAGGGGCTACAATGTGTGTGTTCTGTTCATTGCATATATATATTGGGGTAAAACAATAAAAGTTTCTTATCAAAAAAGAATCCTCTTGTGGCAAAATCAAAAATCAACCAACATTTTCTTTAAATAATAGTATTTCTCTTTTTTCTTCTTATTTTATTAAAACAATAATCAAAAACAAAATGTTTGAAGCAAAATCAGTATCTGCTTTTTAGTCTTTTTAAAAACTCATGTGTCACCTTGAAGCAATTCTGTCATAAATCGACTCGTCTCAGGCACTTTTTCAGTTCTTAGGCAAATATCTTCCTCATTCTGTTTATATTTTTCAGCAGAGCTGAATATTCAAAGTCTCTAATTCACTTTTCAGGGTGGCTGTTCTTTAGTTTCAGTCTCAGGATCCAAGCCAATTTTAAAACTGTATTTGGCATTTGTTCATTCAGAAATAATCCTCTTCCATTTAATCTGCTTATGCTTCTTTTTCTTCTGATACTGTGGCTAAATACACCCACTCAGCAAGGCGTATTTTGAATCTAAAGCTTTCCTTATGGCAACTGGTGATTCACTCCCACCAGATACTGAATTCAACTGTCTTTCAAACTCTTTTCTGGCTCGCAATGCTTCCGGTTGTAAGTTCTCTTTGTTAGAAATTGTTCAACCTCTGTTAGTTCAATGACTGCATTTCTCTCTTTGTCTTGTTCAAGACTTTGGCTCGAGCCCAATCCTGATCTCTGAATAAAGCTCAAACATGCACTTCGAGTTATCTCGTCTCTGCCTGCTTTACCCATAGTGTATCTCTTTCTTCTGAAAGGGCTTTTTTGTACTTTAATTTTCAACTGCAACTTGTCACTGATTTGATCAGAGACTACTTCTTCTTACTGTCACCTGTACTTTGCTCTTTCACTGCTTTGATCAGAGACTACTTCTTATTATTGTCACCTATACTTTGCTCTTTTGAACTGTAGCAGCGCTTCACTATTATCACTATGTAACTGGACTTTAAGAATTTTAAGTTTTTCATTTGAAATTTTGCTCAATTCAAAGTTTTGCTCTTCTTTCTGCACTTTATCCTACCAGTTCCAGAATAATATTCATCCTCCCCCTCTGGATTCAAGCCACAAATGTGGATTTGAGCTTGATTTTTTACAGACTATGTACTGTGATCATCCACTGCTTCAGCTACACCAAATCTCTTTGTGTGAGCAGCTTATATCCACTGAGAAACCACTGCACTCTTGACAGAACTATTTGTGGTCAAAAGTACTTGGAAAGTCCCTCTCCATCTTTCACCGAGACTGCCTTTACGAACATGTTTGTGAATCACTACCAAACTCCAGCATTCAATCCAAGGCAAGGTGTATCTTTGTGATCTTTTGTTGCCATATTCACCTGATGAGAAAAAAGATTCACTAAATTAGCCAGATCTTTTCAATCATCCAGAACACTGTAATCAGTTAATTTATTTATTTATTTATTTATTTATTTATTTGTGTTTTATAGAGCGTGAACTTGAACTGTGAGGGTATTAGAGTGCTTTACATGGTATACAGTGATGAACAAAGAAAAGGTTTAAACTGCAGAAGTATACAAGATCAACATGTAGGGTTACAAGCCCCGTGATAGTCTGTAACAACAAGGGCCCATATGACCTCGACGTGAGGAGTTGGTGATCTGGGAAAGCTGATGAAAGTTTAATGAAACTAGTGGAGCTGAGGGTACATATGCAACTCTCATCATATTGCCTATCACCCTAACACGCAGGGATATGACCCATTTTCCTGTCAGGAGTACTTCTCATATTCGTCAAAAAAAGAGGAAGAGCATCAGGCCACTTGAGACCAGTTGAAGCACAAACTCTTGCTAGTTTGTTCTTGACAGTGATATTTGTATGCTCTACTATGCCTGAGGATTGTGGTCAATAACTGCAATGAAGTTTCTGACAAATTTTAAAAGCTGTGCAGATTATCTGCAACACTTCATCCTTGAAGTGTGTGCCATGATCAGTCTAAATAGAAGTTGGGAGGCCAAATCTAGTAATCAACCCCCTCAGCAACAATTTGGCAACTGTAAGTGCTTATACTCTCCTTGTGGGAAATGCTTCTACCCATTGGAACACAGGCAGACGATTACTGAGACATATTTCAAGCCATTATATTATGGCATCTCAATTAAGTATGCCTGCAATCTTGTATATGGGCCAACCATTTGCCAATGTGAATTATGGCTGTATAGGTTTTGTTGCTCAGATTATACAAATTGGCATGTCAAATAATAACTGCACAGATCTTCAGCTTTTTGTCTAAATCCTGTCTATTCCCAATGTTTTTTAAAGATTCTAACCAAACTATCTCATCCTGCATGAGATTAATTTTGCAAATATTTACACATGGGCTGTAACTTTGAGTCTGGCAGGACATAATTCTGTTCTGAAATTACATACAAATCCTGATAATTCCATTTCTAGCCCAATTGCGCCCACTTGATTTTCTAATTTTCAGGAGCATCCTCCTGCAGATCTCTTAGTTCACTAAAAGATGTTTGTATTGAATCCATAAAAATAATTTAAATTATCTAAATTGTGGACGGTAGCAGTTGTAAAACCATTATTTACATTCTCTTGAACAATTGACTTTTGTAAGGCACAGTATGTTGCCATCTGATACGCAAAACTGTTTCCTAATGTACCCATGACCTTGCCAGCCTTATAGGCTGTGCACTTAGCAATGGCTACTTCTTTCGGTTTCTGAATTGCTCATAGTAAATCCAATGTATGTTTTCTGTTTGTCATTGGCGCTCCTAAGGCTGTTATAAATCCTCTCTGTGACCACTGCTGTCCATAATCATGAACAACACCAAAACCATACTGGCTATCTGAATGGATTTTCACATTCTCAGATAAGGAACAAGCTTTAGTTAGGCAATCGATTCTGATGATTATGCTGATGTCACATCTGGTAAGGACAAGGCTTCAAGTTTCTCTGAGATAGAGCACACCGGATACGAAGCTTTTAGCCCTCTTCATGGTCTCTCAGACAAGAGTGAATCATCAACAAACAGTTCTCCTCCACTCTTAGGCGCTAACACTGCAAAGTACTCCCAACCATCTCATCATTTACAAACAGTGTTTTGTTGGTACCCTGCATTATACAGCATTTTATTTCTTATGTTTTGTTGCATTACTGGGGCATTTGGCATAAGAATTCAAAATAATTTCTGATTCTGAATATTATGCTCTGACTTCTTCATGTTTGACTTCTTATGACCTCTCTGTGTCTGTTGATTCTGTTCTGAATACTACTGAATCCTGGTAGGATTTTGTCTACAGTCTTATTTCTAATGTCCTGATCCTCCTACAAAAATGCCACGTGGTATTCTTTTTTCCATATCTCAACATTTGCATTCATCCTATCTCCTTTACCTTCTTGTATTCGATTCATTCCATTCTGCACAAAATTCATATTCAAAACTTCTATGGCCCTCTCTCAAACTCTTTTGTCTTAGCGATCTGTCTTAGCGATCATCATCTTCTCCTTTAGCTTTTTTTTTTCTTGTCTCAAAAGAGTCCCTAACATCAAGATATCATCTGTGCTGTTTGTCTGTCAACGCAACTCACTCTGTTGAATATGATTACTAATCACTGATCTTAATTAATTCACATAAGCAGAATCAAAACTGCTTATTGCATCTCTCACTGTGGTTTTCGACTCTGCTATGTTTCTAGTAGACATACATCAACCTCTAATAATAGAAATGGACCAATTCTTTGTGCTCCTGTTTCGTCCTCAAAATTCTATCCCAATTTATAACCTTTTCAGGAACTCGATTTTTCAAACACTCAGTCACAGCTTTTCATCTGTCTGCTATCTCTGTTAATGGTGCATTATTAGGGCGGAGTCTAACTGGTTCCTGTGTTGGCCATCCAAAAACAACCTTTTGTAACATCAGATCTCCAGCTATAATCTCAAACAGCATATTTTAATATGTTCATAACACTGGGGAAATGTGTGTCAACTTAAATATTTAATCACACCAATTTGCTGGGCCTTCTCGCAACTTTGAAAATTATGCGTAAAGGCATACAAATCAGCCCTTGTCTATGGGACATGCATCAAATTCCCTCCATGAACATTCCTTAAAGCGAGCTCTGCCACCAAATTTGTCCCTACTTCTGAATCACTTGCAATATTTCCTTTTGTTCCCTAAATCCCTTTCACTTTCCTTTTATTCTTAGTTCTTATCTCTCATGATACTTCTTCAGGTCATTCTAATCCTATGTTTTCTCAATTTAATCTGTAATATGAGCTCTTAAAGAAATCAGGTTCATTTATTGATTTCATCATGTGTTACATCCATTTTATAATTTCTTTTCACAATTTTCATTTTGCTACTGTCAATTTCTAACTCAAAAAGCTGTACCCTGATTTGTCAGTTGCTGGCATTCGTTTCTAGGCTGACCTTTGACAATGCTGTGCTGTTATTGGCTATTGTTCACTAAGTTTATTTAAAGGTAAATCTTCCCATTCATTCTTTTTTTCAAATACCTCATTTCATCAGAATTTTACGTTAATATCCTGTCTAAATCCACACTTCCTTGTAATATTTCACCAATTCTATTTTTAAAATTCCAATAAAAATGTCTTTAGATAGCAGCTCTACTACCAATTTTCCCACAGGGGTGACCTGTCTATGATCCTCCAGCAGCTTCCTTTCATTTGTGCTAGCCATTGCGGTTGTCAGAGTAACTTCAGCCAGGGCACTTGGAACAACTCCAACCTCTACAGCAGTCTGGGTTGCCTCCATTAATCCATCATTATATGGAGGGATCTGGAGCACAATAGCTCATTTATAAATGTGTCATCCTAGTCATCTGACTCCTCATTCTTGATTTTATGTTTCTCTTTATTCGGTTCTTTTCCAGTAACTATAGCAGGAAATGTCTTTACATATTTAATCACATCTTCTCGCCAACCATTCTTTTGCCAATCTAATTTACTTTATAACCAACTCCTGAAGTACTTTTCTATAATCCTAGCTTTATTTTCCCCCTCCTTTCATTTCACGTTTCATATCATACATGGGTTGCCTTAGAAAATTTTACTTTTTAATATTAAAGGTATATCAAAGGTAATATTAAAAGTAAAGTTGCAAAGCCTCATCATGTGCTGTATATTTATTCCAATCAGAAATCCAGATGCAGGTATAATACCCAACCTCTATCATCATTTCATATGCTAGTATTGCTTCACTCAGCAATTTCTGACCCTCTGTGGGCATATGATCCTTTGGTTTGGGTTTTGTGGATATGCCACCCATGATTTAAGCTCAACAAAGCCATGTGAAATGCCTAAATAAACCCAAACAGACACAACATTACAATAAAATGTTATAAACAATCTTAGCAAACAACAGCCAATAACAGTGCCGCTCTGTAAAAAGTCAGCCTATCACAGTATGCAAACAACTAACCAATCAGAGTAAAGCTTTTTGGTGACATCTCACTAATCCCAGTGTGGATCCCTGGTTCCGCAACCAATCACAGTGTGACTTGTTCGTGAATAGGAAAGCAATTATGGAACCACATTAAACAACTTAAATTCAATCAACCCTTTGTCTGTTTAACATAGAAAGGAATGAAAGTCAGTATATTAAGTAAAGCACCTTAATTCCAAACCATAGAGACACTCTGGTGAAACTGCTGAGTGTGCACGCTAGATACTGTGATTGCTGTGTGTTTTTAAAAAAAATTTAAAAATACAAACTGTACTGGTTTTAATAGCGAATTTGCACAGCCTATTGTTAAATAGATAATCTGCACAGCCTACCTCCTTAGTGAGCCCGCCCCGGTCCATCCCGGCTGATTGTCGTTGTGTGGAGGGCGGGGCAGAGCGTGTCACAGGGCATTAGAGCACCCCTTCCTGCCTAGTGGGCAGAGGAGGAGCTTCCCGCCTGCTCCCATACAAGAGACCGGTGTGGATGCGGCCGCGCAGAGACACTCTGGTGAAACTGTTGAGTGTGAACGCTAGATACTGTGATTGCTGCATGTTTTTAACTTTAAAAAAAAATAAAACTGTACTGGTTTTAATAGCGAATTTGCACAGCCTACTGTTTAAATAGATAATCTGCACAGCCTACCTCGTTAGTGAGCCCGCCCCTGTCCATCCCGGCTGAGTGCTGTTGTGTGGAGGGCGGGGCAGAGTGTATCACAGGGCATTAGAGCATCACTTCCGGTCTAGTGGGCAGAGGAGGTTCTTTCCACCTGCTCCCCTACAAGAGACTGATGTGAATGCGGCCGCGCAGAGACACTCCGGTGCGCTAGATACTGTGATTGCTGCGTGTTTTTTAACTTTTTTTAAAAATACAAACTGTACTAGTTTTAATAGCGAATTTGCACAGCCTATTGTTTAAATAGATAATCTGCACAGCCTACCTCCTTAGTGAGCCCGCCCCGGTCCATCTCGGCTGATTGCCGTTGTGTGGAGGGCGGGGCAGAGCGTGTCACAGGGCATTAGAGTATCCCTTCCGGTCTAGTGAGCAGAGGAGGAGCTTCCCTCCTGCTCCCCTACAAGAGCCCTGTGTGAAACCGGCCGCGCAGAGACACTCCAGTGAGACTGCTGAGTGTGCGCGTTAGATGCTGTTATTGAAGCATGTTTTTTAACTTTTAAAAAAAAATACAAATTGTACTGGTTTTAATAGCCAATTTGCACAGTCTACTGTTTAAATAGATAATCTGCACAGCCTACCTCGTTAGTGAGCCCGCCCTGGTCCATCCCGGCTGAGTGTTGTTGTGTGGAGGGCAGGGCAGAGCATATCATAGGGCATTAGAGCATCCCTTCCTGTCTAGTGGGCAGAGGAGGATCTTCCCGCCTGCTCCCCTAGAAGAGACCAATGTGTATGCGGACGGGTGCAGTGAACGCGCACAGTGGGCGAGGCTCCAAAGGCAAGCCCGTCTGCACCTGACCGGGCCCAGGTGCCAGAATCCCTGGTTCTGCGGGGGCACAAGACAGGATCAAGTACTCAGCTGAGGAGCTACTTAAATTGTCAAAACCCAAAGGCACAGCATGCAGGCATAAAATCAATGTAGATAGCATGGCACGAATATACAGGCATGGCAATATGGCACTTATGTTTAAAACACAAAACACCAAGGAGGGCAAGCTACATTTTGCTTTCCTAAACTGCAGGTCATTGGCCAAATACAAGCATGAGATCCACAACTTATTAAGGGAAAGATCACTGGATGCTCTATTTCTGACCAAGACATGGCTTAACGAGAACTCTACCCCAGATGTACTAGATGCAATCCCGAACGAGTATATGCTAGTAAGGCAAGATAAGGAAGGCCAAATAGGTGGTGGGATTGCTATAATCTATAAAGCCGCAATGAAGTGCGAAATCAAACAAGCAGGCCTAGACACTTGTGAGGCATTCCTATTTACCCTATCCTCGGTGGAGGATAACACCATAGCTGGCTTTATAATCTAACGTCCACCAGGCCGAACAACGCAGTTTATGGTGAGCCTGGAAGAGAAGGTAGTACACCCAGCTCTGAGATATAAACAAAATTCTGGTGCTAGGGGACCTAAATATAAATTTTGATGACAAGCAGAACCAAGAAATTTGTGCAGTATGCAAGGACCTGCTGACACTGAATCTAGCACAAAAAGTGGAAACACATACACACCAAGGGGGCCACATGTAAGACCCAATTTTCTCAACTTTTACTGAGACAGAGGTAGGAGCACCATGGCAAGTTCCTTGGTCGGATCTTTACCTAGTCCCTTGTACAGTGCCGTCCTACAGAAGGAAGCCACAACACCCAATGAAGGAAATTACAACTAGGAAGTGGAACAAATTTAATTCCTCCTCCTTCACCCAAGTTCTCAGGGAGAAGAATCTCATGCCAGATAAAGACATTAAATTAGCCAATAATCAATTGAATACATGGATTACCAAGGCACTAGATAAGATAGCACCATTGAGCACTAGAATCCCTAAGAGACAAAACACAACAGCACAAGGTTTAATGATGAACTGATAAAGGGCAAATAAAGGTGTAAAAAACTGGAAATCAAGAAAATCAGATGTGAATTTTATACGGACAAAATAGAAAGTGCCAGTAATTTCCACAAAGAAATGTTCCCAATTTTGAAGTCTCTCAAAACACATGAAGAGAGAAAGGGCATACCAACCACCATAGAGAGCTGTAATAAGGTGGCAGAATATTTTGCGAATAAAGTAACAAAAATATACCACACCTTCCCAATAGAAGTGTGGCAGGGAACCAACTCAGCCTGTGTAAATCATAAGAACTTTGCAGGAGTAACTCTGGATGAATTTAAGACCCAGGAAATAGAAGAACTCAAAGCCACAGCAAAAGGAATAAAATCAGGGTCTCCTTTAGACGCAGCTCGAGAGAGAGAGTAATGGAGGGGGCAGACGCGATCTAGTGGTACATCGCGGAGCTCTTCCTATGCTCCTATCTGACTGGTATGGACCCTACCAAATGGAAACAGGCCATTGTCAGACCACTCAAAAAGAAACCTTCGTTAGAACACAAGGTATTAGAAAATCTACGCCCTATCTCATTATTACCGTTTGTGGCCAAGATTGCAGAGAAAATCACCAATAAACCGCTGGTGGACCACATCAATACGAATGACTTACTGCACCCATCTCAGTCAGGTTTTGGAATGGCGCACTCCATGGAGTCAGCTCTACTTATGGCCACAGAAACTCTCAGAAAATATGCAGACGTAGGGCAAATGGCCGCACTGATCCTGCTGGATCTCAGTGCGGTAATTGACACCGTTTCGCACATATTGCTTCTCATAAGACTAGAGGCATGTGGCATCAGGCGGAACGCTCTGAAGTGGATGACATTGTTTCTCTCAGAACGGAGCTTCCAAGTTGCGCAACAGACACACCTATCCGGGAGCTTTCATCTTCCCCAGGGGCTTCCACAGGGATCAATTTTGAGTCCCACTCTCTTCAATCTGTATCTGGGTCCACTGGCAGAACGAGTGGAGAAACATAAGGTGTTGATCGTGCCTTACGCGGATCACACGCAGTTAATTGTACTGCTGTCCCAAGATAAAGATAAGGCAGCACTCCGCTTCTCCAAATGTTTAGAAGAGGTGGCAGATTGGATGTCAAACCATTGCCTCAAGTTAAACGGGAATAAGACAGAGGTAATGGTGGTAGGCAAGACGCCAACCATATGGTCTTCAGCATGGTGGCCGGAATCACTGGGCCAATTCCCAACCCTAAAAACAGAAGTGAAAAACCTCTGAATCTGGTTTGACTCTGAGTTGACATTTGATTATCAGAGAAAACAGGGAAATGCTAAGGGGCCATGAAAACCTTGAGGAAAGTCATTGATCTGTTACCATCCAATGCCAGAAAAACCATAGTACATGCAGTAAATACCTCCCAACTGGACTATGGGAATGTACTATATCTGGGCACTTCAAAAAAAGGTCTATCCAAATTTCAGAAGGTACAAAATGCGGCGGCGCGTTTAGTACTCAGCCTTCCAAGAAGAGCTAACACGAAGAAATCCCTAACAGCAATGCACTAGTTGCCAGTGGAAAAGAGAGTTGTGTTTAAGGCAATGTGCCACTGTCACCGCATTCTATTAAAGAATGGCCCAAGATACCTGCAACCACTACTAACCCAATACATCCCAGGACGCAGCTTAAGATCTATGGGAAAGGCACAGGTGACAGTTCCAAAAATATTCAGAGCAAGAATGGAGGCTCACTCTTTCAGGTACCTAGCAGCAAAAATCCAGAACAGAATGCCAATTGCCCTAAGAACTGAACCAAGCAAAAGTAGATTTCGTAGACAGCTGAAGACATGGCTGTTTGTAAAAACTGAACAAAATGAAGCTCGACAGGTCTTGCAGCGTGCAGCAGCATTGTTCATTAGTGTGTCTCAGCGCGGGGACACACTGGGCGGTGTAACCATGCGCTCTACAATTGAATAAATAAATACATAAATATGATTTAAATGAGAAAAATCGAAATCAGAAACAAGAATGAATCACAGTAACCTACAAAACTCTGACCAGTTAAACTTTCAAGCCAAAAAAGAAAATTGTTATTACAGAGTCCCTACAGCTCTGCATGGAGCACCTTACTCCACACAGCCCAATACAGACAAATAATCAATAGCTTTGAGTTCTCAATTCAATCTCACAACAAAATAATCTTGAAATGGGATTGCAAACACGAATAGTGCATCAACACAACAGTAGTAAACCCACCAATTGAACCCACAATCATAATTACATATACAAAAAACTCCACACAGAAACAGAAATCCATCATCACAAACTCATACTACAATGCACATTCACAAACTACATTTTCTCCCTATTCATACTTACACTACAAATGTGTTGAAGAATGCACAGCCAATACAACTGGTCACTACTCAGGAGGTTCTTACCCTGAAAATTTGGCACATTTCCAAAATCTCTTTTCAAATTTTGATTTAAGCTTTAAGAACTCAGATACTATGAAAACCATTTGGGACCCCTTGAAGCGGAGGTGCTCCTATGCTAACCATCTTCTGCTACCACATTTTATGGGAGTCAAACCCCAATAATTGTTTGAACCCCCAATATCTTATGCACCCCTTTACATTAGGCAGTTCTGCTCCACGATTTCTTGTTTATCTATCATTTAGACAAGTAGAAATCTAAACAGAAGCTACGACATTTCAATAACCGAGTTATAGATTGTTATAAATGGGATTCGGGTTAGCTGAGACTTGCGCCAGAGCGAGGTAGAAACCACCACTCTAGTCAGGATAAGGGAGTTACACTCCTAAAATAACCCCTGCTGACCCCCTTGGTAGCTTGGCAGCCTTGTTTATCCTAGAGGCAGTGTGTAAAGCGTTTGCACATAACAAACAGTAATACCGTGTATGTACTACAGAAGGACACCACACCAGAAAAATAGCCAATATATTTATATACTTTTAGGAAAAGACCAAATACAATAAAAATCCACAATACTATACTTAAAAATCTGCTGTTATCAAAATATTTTACAAACACAGTTCCTTGATGTCGATAGCTCCGTCTGGTGCTGCGGTGCATAGCTCCTTCTGGTGCTGCAGTGCAAAGTGCAGCGGTGCAGTGGGCGGTGCCCTTAGGTCTCTGTGCGAGCAGCGGCTCGGTGGTGACATCAGATGGCATTGTCGGTGAGACCAGGGTCACGGTGAGAGATCACGGTGCTAGCAGGTCACGGTGCAAGCAGCGCGCTGTCGTCGGCTGATGAATGGGAGTTGATGGCACCAGCTTCGGTAGGCCAAGGCTGGGTGTGGGATGAGGGCGGTGTGTCGTGTGACTTACGAGTGGTGCCCTCGAAACATGGTGCAAGCTGCGGCGTAGACTTCGGCGTGGAGCGGTGGCGTCAGGGAGGCCAAGGCGTCCCCATGAAGCCAGGCGGTGCAGAGCGCGGTGCCCACAGGTCGCAGAGCGAGCAGCGGCTCGATGGCGGCATCAACAGGTGTCATCAGTGAGACCGGGGTCGCAGTGCGGCGTTGCGGATTTGCTCTCTGCGTGGCTAAAGCTTTGGCAGGAGGCGCTGCTGAATGCGGTGCCTACAGGTCGCGGTGCAAGCAGCGGCTCGGTTACAGCGTCAACAGGTGTCATCGGTGAGACCAAGATTGCGGTGCGGCCTTGCGGCGGTGCCTTCTGCGGTGTCTTCAGGACAAGGAGCGGCAGCGGCGTCGTAGACGTCATCGAGTTGTTTTTTACTCTGTTTGCAGCACAAAACACACAGTTCCCAGTGCTGCGGGCAGAAGAGCTTGAAGTCTTTGTGGTTCCTTAGACTTCGTGACCAGGGGGCTAGCTCTATCTCAAGCCCTAGGAGAGACTCACAAATTAGGTTGCAGTAAGTCCAGTCCAGGTCTTTTACTGCCCAAGACAGAAGCAGCCATTTTAGGTCAGCCCGCAAAGGACCCAGCAAAAGCAGTTGCTCCTTTTTGCAGCTTCTCCAGCTCTTCTTTTTGGCAGTCTTCTTGTCTCAGATGAGTTCTCAAGTTCAGGGGTCTGGGCCCCAGTACTTGTACACAAAAATCCTTTGATCTTTCAGGCAGAGGGTATCTGTGTCCTGCCAGAACCAGTCCGGCCTCCTCTGGTGTGATTTCCTGGCAGGAGTTGGACGGCATTGTCAGAGGCAGACCGGCCCCTTTGAGGTGTAAGGAAATCTCCCCCTTCTTCCCCATTGCAGCCCAGGTCTATTTAGCCCCTTGCTGGCCTACCTAGACTATCAGGAGCCACACCCGCTCCCCAGCCTTCTGTCATCCAAAAACCCAGACAGGCAATCCACATTTAGGCAGAGGCACACAGGACGGGCGAGCAAAATAATACCCACTTTCTAAAAGTGACCTTTATGAACTCAGAATGAAAAGGGCACCCTCGCTTAAAGCTGTATCTTTAGATTTTGAATTCAGGAAAACTAAACTTAATTTCCTTACCTCCTTCCCCGGGCCTGTTGGCTTTATTAGATGTTATAAACGAATGGCCCGATCGATCCCAAGGGGGAAGGGGTAACCTTACAATAGTGAAGAGCGAATTCGGCTGTATTCACTTTCAGTCTTATGAGTCAAAAAGACCCATCCACTATGCACTGTTGCTGGGGTGGATTACCATAAAAACTTTTTAATGATAATTAAACCTCTATGACATGGCTTCAACCAATGCAATAGTAGTCGAAACTTGTACACTTGTGGTATACAAAATTTTCAAAATCTTGTAAATCAGCTTTTTACATTTGAAGTTCACTCATGAAATCACAAAGTGACGAGATTAACAAAAATAAACAAAAACAAATGTATTTGTATACACTTGGTCTTCATTCCAGAAGCTGTTCTTTCATCCTTTCAAATTAGCCCTATGCATTTCAGGCCGAATGGGCCCTTCCTCTGGGGCCTTGAATCTAGAAAACAATTAATTGCACATTTTTCATAATATATTCTAATTTATCATAAAAGAACACATACTTACATTCATCTTGGGAACACAAAGGCATTGTATTAATGCAAGGTGAGATCAAAATGAATAAACAACTTTCCCTTATAACAGCATGCTATGTGAACTCATTTAACTGAAACCATAATAACATAAAAAAACGGTGCTCAAAATAAGCAAAATTAACCACACCTAGTCCAACCAGGACCAACAACCGCCACCTCCTCTACACTCCTCTTAATACTTACGGAGAAAGCCAAAAGCTTCCAATCACTGCAAAAAAATAATAAAAATACCACCGTACGTCATATCAAGTCACAAGGCATTACACATTATCCATCCGACGCTTATGTTATGTTATATGTCATATTAAAGTTTATAGAGCGCTCAAATCACCCTGGGGCATCACGGCGCTATCTAGGCAGAAGTACATCGTTGGGGAAGACCTGCAAGTAAATCCAGCCAAGTTACTAGAACAAGTATGCTTTCAGTTGTTTCCTGAAAACATTATAGCTTGACATTTTTCGTAGTTCTTTCGGCAGTTGGTTCCAATACCTTGGTGCTAGAAAGAAAACGGCTCTACCTCCAGTACGGGCCAGCCGAATTTGGGGAATCTGTAAGAGATTATGGGCACTAGATCTAAGATTCCTACAAGGTGAGTATTTCTGTAATTTTTTCCACAATTACAGAGGGCTTCTTTCATTCATCGCATTGTACGCAGACAGCCAATCTTAAAGAAGGGCCTTTTCTTTACTGCTAGCCAATGCAGTTCCCTTACAGGGGGCCTGAGGGTGAACCTGCCGGTTGATTTAAAATTATTCTGGCTGCAGTAGCTTGAACAACTTGAAGTTTAGCCAGTTGTGTCTCTCCACCTTCCGCCAGTGGGGCGTTCCTGTAGTCCAGACTCCTGGGAGTTCTCTTCATTAAGGCGAAGAACCTGGACAGACCATCTGCATTGGCGTGTTCTGTGCCAAGACGGTGTTCCACCGTAAAGTTCATTACCTGTAGGGAGATGAACCACCTCAGCAGTTTTGGATTCTTACCCCTCATTTGCATCAACCATCTGAGGGGCCTGTGGTCGGTCTGAACCCAGAAGTGAGTCCCAAACAGGTATGATCTCAGCTTCTTCAGCGCCCAGACCACAGCGAAAGCTTCCTTTACTATGGCACTCCACCTCTGTTCGCTGGGAAGTAGCCTCCGGCTAAGGAAGACTACAGGCTGGTCTAGGCCCTCTCCGTTTAGTTATGAGAACACCGCTCCCACTCCATGCTCCATCGGTCTGCATGACAAATTCCTTGGAGAAGTCGGGTGCCTTGAGCACGGGTGCCGTGCACATGGTGGCCTTCAGGGCATCAAAAGCCTTTTGGCAGGACTCAGTCCAGATCACCTTCTGTGGCTGCTTCTTGGAAGTCAGCTCAGTTAAGGGGGCAATAATGGTGCCATATCCCTTAACAAAACTCCTGTAGTACCCAGTGAGTCCCAAGAAGGCCCTCACCTCTGTCTGGGTCTTGGGTGGCTTCCAAGCCGGAATGGTGTCAATCTTGGTCTGTAGGGGCGCCACCTGGCCGCTCCCTACATGGTGTCCCAAGTACACCACCAGCCCCTGCTTGATCTGGTACTTACTGACCTTAATCGCGAGGCCATATGCAGTGCCTTCAACACTTCCCCGAGGTGCTGCAGGTGTTTGTCCCAACTGGAACTGAACACTGCAATGTTGTCCAGGTATGCATTGCTGAATTTCTCCAGTCTGGCCAATACCTAGTTGACCAACCTCTGAAAGGTGGCAGGAGCATTCTTCAAGCCGAAGGGCATCACACAGAACTGGTAATGTCCTTACAGGATTGAGAACGAGGATCTTTCCTTGGCCCCCTCGGTTAGAGCAATCTGCCAGTACCCCGACGTTAAATCAAACGTAGTTTGAAGTTTGAAGTTTAAAATATTTATAAAGCGCTCTGTGGCCAAACGGCTTCCTGGCGCTAGGAGATTAAGACAGTACCAACAGAGCAAGAGACCTGGGAGCAATTAGGATGGGAAAGCGGAGGAGAACAGGTGTGTTTTAAGGGCCTTATGGAAATGCAGGTAAATAGGGATAGACCTGATGGTCAAAGGGAGACTGTTCCAGAAGCGGGGGGCAAGGATGGAAAATCTAGTGCCACCTACTCTGGACTTACGAAAACGGGGAACGTACTAAGGAACTTGGCAGCTCCCAGCCGATCGATGATCTCATCAGCTCAGGGAATGGGGTGTGCATCAGTCCGAGTAACGGCATTGAGCCCCCGGCAGTCCACAAAGATCCGCAGTTCTGGGGTGGCACCGGGTGCCGTAGCCTTCGGGACCAAGACCACGAGGCTGGCCATTGGACTGCTGGATGACTCACCTACCCCTAACACCAACATCTTCAAGACCTCCTCTTTGATGCTGGCCTTGACCCAGTCAGCCAACCGGTAAATCTTATGTTTCGCCGGGGGGCAGTGACCGGTGTACAAGTCATGGGTACACCAGTGAGTAACACCTGGGGTCAAGGAGAACAGCGGGGCAAACTGACCCAACAACTGGCAACACTTGCTCTGTTGCTCAGCCGTCTGGGTCGGGAGAAGATTACACCAACCACCGATCCATCCCCCTCTTGGGCAGACAGGATGTCCGTGAGAGGCTCACTCCCTGCTTCCTCCCCGTCGTCCATCGCCAAGAGCATGCTCACTTTGGATCTCTCGAAGTGGGCTTGATGCGGTTCACATGGAGGACCCGTAAAGGGTTCCGGGGAGCCTGCAAATCCACCAGGTAGGTGACTTCACTTTTGCGCTCCACCTCCTCAAAGGGCCCAGTCCACTTGTCCTTCAAGGCACAAGGTTCTACTGGAACCTTAACCCACACTTTTTGCCCAGGTTGAAACTCGACCAGAGTGGCATTCAGGTCATACCACTTCTTCATTTCTTCCTGGCTGGCCATGAGGTTCGCCTGAGCGAGTTTCCTGAAGCGGGCAGTTTGGTTTCGGAAGGCCAGCATGTAGCTAAACACATCCTGGGGCGTCTTCCTGGGAGCGGCCTCCCAGTCTTCCTCCACCAAGCTTAGAGGCCCTCGCACTGCGTGACCGTACGGAAGCTCAAAGGGACTGAACCTGAGAGACTTCTGGGGTACCTCCCGGTACGCAAAGAGAAGGCACGGTAAGAGGACATCCCACTTACGCCTCATGGGTTCGGTGAGGCCCTTGATCATGCCCTTCAAGGTCTGGTTGAACCTTTCTACCAGATCGTTACCTTGGGGATGGTAAGGGGTGGTGAACTTGTAAGTAACACCACACTCCTTCCACAGGGATGTCATATACTTCAGTATGAAATTGGTCTCGATGTGAGAAACCACCACTCTGGGGAACCTCACACGGGAAAAGATCCCCATTAACGCCCGGCCACCACTGGTGCCGTAATTGCCTGGGGTGGATTGCCTCTGGATACCGGGTGGCATGGTCATCCAAGACGAGGATGTACCTGTTGCCCATGGCTGTCTTGGGATCCAGTGGCCCCGCAATGTCCATCCCTACCCTCTCGAAGGGTGTCCTAACAAAGGGGAACGGTTGGAGAGGAGCTTTGACCTTCCTCCCACTCTTGCCACTTGCCTGGCAAGTTTGGCAAGACCGACAAGGCACATCCAGCTGCCTTCGAATTTGGGGCCAGAGGAAGTGGGTGACAAGCCTGTCAAAGATCTTGTCCTGCCCCTGCCAAAGGCACGTCATGAGCTAGACCCAGTAGGAAGGTCCGGTAGCACTGGGGTATCATCAGCGCACGGCCGGACCCAGGTCCTGCGACCTTAGGCTCGCTGTACAGGAGATCATTTTCCCAGTAGATCCAATGTGGCCCGACTGATCACCAGTCGCCTGGGCTGTGGCCTGCCGCCTCAGACCCTACAGAGAAGGACACTCTTTCTGCTCCTGGCACAACTCCTTCCTGGTGAACCCCCTTCTTGCTGCCAATGGGTCAGCTCAGAGATGTCCCCCAGTTTAGCTACTTGTTCTCCTGTAGGTACCGGGGCGTCCCTCTCAAGGTCCACCTCCTCCAGGGCTGTGGGAGCTTTGGGGGCTGGTTTCCGGTACCCCCGGCCCTTTCTCTTGGCAGGGACCAGGGCCACTGTTTCAGGCTCCGGGTCCCTCTGTTCACCCTCTCTGGCCACCATGGACCAAGTGGACACGTATGCCCACTCTGGCAACCCAAGCATTTCCAAGTGGGACCTGAGCTCAACATCCTTCCACAAGGACTGCTCCAGGTCGTTACCGAGCAAACAATTGACAGGCATGGAAGGGCTCACGACTACCCTCAAAGGACGTGAGACCCCACCCACTTGAAGAGAACCTGCACCACCAGACACTGGCACTCTAAATCGTTGACTGCAATTACTTGTTGGAATGCCCCTAGGACTACCTGCTTCTTAGAGACCAGGTGACACCGAACTGAGGTCACAGTGGCTCCAGTATCCCTGAGAGCCTCTACCCTTTGCCCGTCGATGGTCACCCAGGTGCTGTATTGCTTTGTGTTAGGAGGCACCTGGTTTCCTGGGACCATCTCACTGTCCCCTAGTGACACGAGGGTTATTTCTGCGGGGTCCCCACCCTCCTGTGGGTACTCCTCCTCCTCCCCAAGCGCTATGCTAGCCAACACTTTGGAATGCCCACTGGTGGGTGGCTTGCACCCCCTTTGAGCACCTGGGGTCCCCCTTCATGTGCCCCACCTGGCCACATGCAAAACACCTGCGGGGGCCGGTCTCCTACTCTTCTTCTTGGCAGTCTCCTTGTCCCAGATGAGTTCTCAAGTTCAGGGGTCTGGGCCCCAGTACTTGTACACAAAAATCCTTTGGTTTTTCAGGCAGAGGGTGTCTGTGTCGGGATAGTACCCGTCCAGCCTACTCTGGGGTGTTTTCCTAGCAGGAGGCAGAGACGGCATTGTCAGAGGCAGACCGGCCCCTTTGAGGTGTAAGGAAATCTCCCCCCACTTCCCCCATCGCAGCCCAGGTCTATTCAGCCCCTTCCTGACCTACCTAGACTATCTGGAGCCACACCCGCTCCCCAGCCTTCTGTCATCCAAAACCCAGACAGGCAATCCACATTTAGGCAGAGGCACACAGGACGGCCGAGCAAAATAATACCCACTTTCTAATGGTTAGGTTAATTAAGGAGTGCTTCTCCACTGCCCAATTGTAGTGTATTCACTATCAGGACACACCACACACACACTCGGGCATGTCCTGACTTACACATACAATGCACCCTGCCCGTAGGGAACCTTGGGACTACCTTAGGGGCGTCTGACATGTAAGAAAAGGGAAGGTTCCGTGACGGGCCATTGTGGGCACAGGCTGCGTCAACATGGCAGTCGCAACTGCGCGCAGATACCTTTTTCCGTGCTACATGCGTGGATGGCGCAATTCGTGCTGCAGGCCCACGAGTAGCATTTGATTCACAAGCCCCGGCACTATGGGTGTACTGACATGCAAATCAAATATCCAATTGTGAAAACATAAATCCATAACATACTTTACCACAGGAGCTCCTGCACTTTACCACTGATCAGCAGTGCGAAAAGTGCACAGAAATGTTACTCCAGCAAAAATAGAGTCAAAACTGGGAGGGCAGAAAGCAAAAACTCAGGGGAAACACGCCAAAAGATGCCAAGTCTAACATAGATCAAAATTAAGTTTCAATTATTTATTGCAAAATTGAGAATATAAACAATACAGAAAAATGCATAGCTTGCCATGAACACTCAGATACAGAACACAGAACTATAACATCATAATAAAATCTCGATTTTTGGCAACTAAATCTCTCCAGAGTCTAAGTGTCAAACCCATAAAGAGTACTAACAGCATCCCAAGGGAGTCTCTAAACAATTGGACAGAGTCTCTGGAGTAAAATGAGAAATTGGCTCGACCTTCATAACCATGGGCTTTTTTATACAATCTATGTATGACAATTAGCAAAACTGCGGATTCAGCATGGTATGATCATGGTTAGATCACACTGGCAAATCAAAAACAACCTCGTAATAATTAACATATGTTAACATGACACCATTTCTTAAGGTAAGAGAAATCTTCTGCTTGCTTCCTCAGTCACTGCGCTCCAGAGACCTACAATAATATATGAAACATTTATTAAGTAATAGCTCATAGAATTATGTTCTTCTGCATGCCTGCATAAGAACTTGCAGCGGAAATTCTTCAAAATGATACTTCATGTACACATGGAAAGTTTAATTCACAATACATCTATTGAATACAATTGCCCTTTGTGTCATATCACAGGATGCTCTGTGAAAACTGTGTAGAGAGAAGACTGGCAGCGGGTCTCCGATTGGCATTAGGGGAATGTGCAAGAAAAAAATGAGCCGAACAAAATTTACATCCATTCTGTTAAAATAGAGTCTTGCATGAAAATATGGCCTAACTATATTACATTATTATTCATGCTTCTAACCAACTTTATAAAATATTTTCTAGTGTATTTGAATGAATGAATCTATTATGACCATCTGCATCATGAAAATCACTAATTAGCCAGAACCACTGCTTACCTGCCGTGAGGGGAACGGCTGCTGTACTTTCCTCCTGCCCTCACCTTTCTTCTGCTGTGCAGCGCGAGTGAGACGCCGTGAGGGGAACGGCCGCCGCGCTTGCACCGCCATTGAGCCTGCATCCACCGGGGGCCCAGACTACACCTCCCAGGTGCCCCGGCGGCTGAGTCGCGTCCCTGACGCCATCTCTGCGCCTGGAGGCGCATGAAAAGAGAAGAGCGCCGAGCGCTCTGAGGGACGCCAGAACCACTGCTTACCTGCCGTGAGGGGAACGGCTGCTGTACTTTCCTCCTGCCCTCACCTTTCTTCTGCTGTGCAGCGCGAGTGAGACGCCGTGAGGGGAACAGCCGCCGCGCTTGCACCGCCATTGAGCCTGCATCCACCGGGGGCCCAAACTACACCTCCCAGGTGCCCCGGCGGCTGAGTCGCGTCCCTGACGCCATCTCTGCGCCCGGAGGCGCATGAAAAGAGAGGAGCGCCGAGCGCTCTGAGGGACGCCAGAACCACTGCTTACCTGCCGTGAGGGGAACGGCTGCTGTACTTTCCTCCTGCCCTCACCTTTCTTCTGCTGTGCAGCGCGAGTGAGACGCCGTGAGGGGAACGGCCGCCGCGCTTGCACCGCCATTGAGCCTGCATCCACCGGGGGCCCAGACTACACCTCCCAGGTGCCCCGGCGGCTGAGTCGCGTCCCTGACGCCATCTCTTCGCCCGGAGGCGCATGAAAAGAGAGGAGCGCCGAGCGCTCTGAGGGACGCCAGAACCACTGCTTACCTGCCGTGAGGGGAACGGCTGCTGTACTTTCCTCCTGCCCTCACCTTTCTTCTGCTGTGCAGCGCGAGTGAGACGCCGTGAGGGGAACGGCCGCCGCGCTTGCACCGCCATTGAGCCTGCATCCACTGGGGGCACAGACTACACCTCCCAGGTGCCCCGGCGGCTGAGTCGCGTCCCTGAAGCCATCTCTGCGCCCGGAGGTGCATGAAAAGAGAGGAACGCCTCTCGCCCCGCGAGCCGCGCGCGGGAGCGCCCAGGCTAGGCCCGGGCAAAGAGCGGGCCCTCTGAGGCCCTCAGAGGTCAACAGTGGTCGGGCGGGCCACATCTCTAACGACCCTCCTCAAAGGTGAGACTCCTCTTGGCCAGTTGGCTGTAATCATGGCCAAACGTAATGCTGTTACCAAAACTATAAACACAGCCAATCAGGACGTTGAAAACTCTGTATCCCTAATTACGTCTTTTGAGGCATTATTAGACACTGCATTTAACGAGATTGTCGAAACTGAGAGGAGGTTCTCTATGGGTTCGTCTACCACTAACTTACCAGCTGTAACTGAAAATCATAATGGTAACATGCACATTTTTCCCGAAATAACTGTGGAGAAACAACAATCGGTTGCTGTAAATGTGCCAATAGTTGTTGAGGATGAAAATACTATCACCTACACAGTCTCAGTTGCAGTCCCGGACCTTACCCCTTTATCAACAACCACTGAGACCACAGGTGCTAAGCGCAAAAGAGGCCCAGCAAAATTACCATATAATAAAAGGAAGCAGCCCCCCAGGACTGTAAACCAACCAACACCTCAAAGTATGTGGAATAGGGGGAAGAAACAGAAACAACACATAGCTACCGAGCATGTTCAACCCCATCTGGATGATGTCGTTGTCATAAATAACGATGGTCTAAATTCAATGACTATTTCCACTCAGACGGATTCTTTCGCTGTAAATAGTTTGCATTCTAAATCTGAGGGAAATCTTATTGAGACCATTGCGGACACAATCTTTAAGCAACTTGAAGGTCAAATGATCAAACAATTTAATAACATTTTTAAGAGACTTGACAGACTGGAAAATTTAATTAAAAATGATGATGCCAAAAGAAAAGGGACAGTGTCACTGGATAAATTAAGAGGTGAACGTCTGCTAAAAGACCTGGAATCTACCACCCGTGCACTCACTAGCAGAAATCATACAACAAACGGCAATCTGCCGACAGAAAATAGGGTTAAGGTATCAGAAGCTGTGAATGGTCTGCCAACAACTGTGCCAACAATTGTGCCAACTGTGCCATATGCGGCGACCACCAGCTTAGGGAAAAGTAACTCCCCTGATCCTTTAAGTAAACTTCCATTGCCCTCTACTGTCAGTAGTGCACCTAAAAACAACCATAAAAGTAATTCCGCTATAGGTAAAACAACGCAGAATGCCCCTTCAAACCCAAACCAGCGCTACAATAAGACCTCACATGAAGACACCAGGCCTCTTAAACATCAAGGCCCTGCCTTACATTTACCACCTGAGGCGTGTCCTTACGTTTTAGTTCTGGCTGGGATTCCACCCCTCAGGGAAGGGCAAGGAGAGTCGTGGGTGCAATTGCACAATAAATGCATCGACTGGCTAACTAAGCACAAGGGGGTTGGCTATGATGTTTCTAACGAAATTATATCTACACGTCGAGTAACATGGGTTGGTCCTCTTTATAAAAACATTAATGGGGACTGCATCATAGTCAATTTTAGGAATCCTGGTACTGTGAAGTCTTTGTTAAGCAAGAACTTTGTCCATCATGGCCCATCTACTGTGGTGACTCCACTACCATTAAATTATTTTTATCGCCCCCCACACAGAATGATGCAGCCCCCACCTGTGTTTCCATTACAAAACAGGTTTTTACCACTCCACGATTTGGGTACACTGGATTGACTGTCTCCCACTATTGAAGTACCTGCTTCTACGTGTCCAGCTTCTGACTACACAGTGGAAACATCTTTTGAGGCACCCCCATTAACATCTGAAACCTTCCCATTCGAAACACCATGTGAATCACAGGGGCAAATCACAACTGTACTTTCTCTAACAACTGATCAGGTCCCTTGCTCGAGGCCCGATAATAACCTGTTAATACTCAGCTGGAACATTGCTGGCCTGAAGGCCAAGATGGAAATTACATCTTGGATGGACCGGGTCTCCTCCCACGATGTATTAATGTTCCAAGAAACCTGGTGTACCGATGACCTGTTATTCGAGGGGTATTGATGCCATAACATGACTGTCTTGGCCCCCCCCTTAGGCCGCCCCAGCGGGGGCCTTTCCATCTGGGTTAAAATATCTGCAGAAGTAAAAATTGATCTACTTCAAACTAACAGCCCAAGTTTCATGGCATTGGCATACATCAATAAGATAAGGCTATGTTTGATAAATTTTTATAATAATGATTTTTTGTCCCAACCAAATTGTAATTTTATTCTTTTATTTGAATTTATTGACGAAATCATGGATGGACAGAAATATGGGAAATTCGATGGCATTTGTATAGGAGGGGACTTTAATGCACATTTACACTCTAGAAATCCCCCCTGCAGAAGAGGTATAGAATTATCAAACCTCCTAGCAGGAAGAAAACTTGTAAATTGCATGGAGCATGCCGGTATGGAAACCAGCACTGCCCCGTTTCCCACCTTTATTGGTCATGGCAGTGGCACTACGATTGATTATGTATTTGTTTCATCTACTGTCGCCAATGTTTTAATGAATGCCGAGGTTGTGTGTAAAGTTTATAGTGACCATCTCCCAATTGTAATTCACATACTACTTCCGAGGGGCAAATGCCCACAAACTGAAATAGGCGCAAGGAACTTGGAAGTTTCAACTGACAAACTGAGGGTAGCGTGGAGGGGCGTGAACAACAGGGAAATTCTGGCAAAACTCATCAAAAAACACCCAGCCCTGATTGGAATCTGCCTCACCAGCGATGACCATGGGGGTAATAATATTATCAATTCATTTAGTGAACTCTGCTCTGCAATAAAAAGTGAGACCTCCAGACCTGCTTTGAGGACATCTGAGGTAACACCTAGATGGTTTGATGCCTCTTGCTCTAAAGCAAATAGGAAGTTAAGGGCCGCATTAAAATCTGAACCCAGAGATACACCTCAAATAAGGTTACTCAGAACAGAGTATAAATTCACCCTACGAAATAGAACTAATGAACTGGTTAAGACTCACTGGGATTCCTTGGCACGCTCGGCCGAATTGAAGGACACCACCGGGTTCTGGAGGGAGGTAAAGAACCTAAGATCTATAGGGTCGAATTTAACGGCAATTAGCTGTAACATCACTGGACCCACTTGGGTTGAACACTTTGCCAAAATTTACGCTACACCTGACAACCCTGCTTTAACCTCCCCCCCAATAAGCCCCCTTAACATCTCCGTGTCTGAGGTCGAGGATGCCATAGTTGAAAGTGCAGGAAATAAAGCGCCCGGCCCCGATGGGCTCTCAATTGACCAGCTAAAGTGTGAACTTAACTTTTGGGCCCCATTGTTATGTAATGTTTTTAATAACTTAACGAATGAACAATTACCAGAAACATGGTCTTGCAGTACCATCGTGCCAATTTTAAAAAAAGGTGACAGGCTGGACCCGGGGTGTTACCGTCCTATATCGTTAATCGATAATACCTTGAAAGTCTTGGGAAGGGTCATTTTTAAAAGGATTACATCTTGGGCGGAGGAGAGTAAGATTCTACACCCCAGCCAGCTTGGTTTTCGCAGTAATGTTGGCACGGTGGAACAATGCCTGAACTTGAGTTTGATCATGGCAAAATATAATATTGCTAAAAAAAATCCTTTATATTTTGGTTTTATGGACTTAAGTTCGGCTTTTGATTTTGTAAATCGTTCTCGTTTATGGTCCACTCTTTTAAATTATGGTTTGGATGATTATTTGGTGAACTTTTTAGCTTTTTTACATAGTGATCTTAGAGCTCGTGTGCGTATCAATCAATCTGGCGAAGTCTCGAACGATATCAACATTGGTAGGGGGGTCAGACAGGGATGTGTGCTGGCCCCCCTCCTTTTTATCCTTTATATCAATGATTTGAGCTCCTCTTTGAGTACCTTAACAAAAGATGTACCCTATGTAAATGGAGTCCCTATACCTACCCTCCTTTATGCTGATGATGCGGTCCTAATGGGCCGCACACCAAGGGCACTCCGTATTTTAACATCAGGCTTTGTCCATTTCATGGCAGACCTAGGTTTGACCACTAATTTAAAAAAATCATTTGTTATGAGCTGTGGCCCTAAAAAACATAAAATTGCTGAGATTAAATCAGGGTCAAATGTCTTGAAAAGTACTTGTACTTTTCCCTATCTGGGGTTGCTTTTTTCAAGCTCAGGTTCATGGCAACCACACGTTGCTTATGCCAGGAACAAGTTGGGTAAAGCTATAAATTGTGTCACTTCTTTGCGACAACCCTGATGTGATTACACCACTAGTAAAAATTTATCAAACCCAATGCATCCCAATTGGTACTTATGGCGCCGAGGTTTGGGGTTACACAAATTGTACCCATCTCCAAACCGAAGAAAACAGGTTCTGTCGGAAGGTGCTGGGAGGGGTCATTTGTTCACCTCAATATATATGTCACAACGAATTAAACATCTCATATATAGAAGACTTTGTAAAATCAAGACCAGCACTCTTTTGGCTAAAATTATGGATTAACCCGGCTGCCATTTTGACCCGTGATATAATTTTGGACTGCCTAAAATGTGACAGGGCACACTATATACCCTGGTTAAAAGCTGTTAAAGACTGCCTTGATAGCATAGGATATGGTCAATTGTTTACCTCACCTACTTTGATAAATCATTCCCACAAGACTACCATTCAAAGGGCATTGTATCATATGTATAGAGAAGAGCGGGAAAGGAAAAATCTGTCAAAGTGTACTGTAATAAAATACATGGGTTATTCTGATTTACAAATCAAACACCCAGGCCCTCCCGCCAGATATCTACGTTTACACCTTGGCAGATGGAACAGAAGCTTGCTGTTTCGCTTCCGTGACGGGAGCATAGTAAATCTGTTAAATTTTCCTTTGGGTTACAATAAACATCTAGAAACACTGTACTGTCCATGTAACCAAAATATGAAACAGAGCCTTTGCACTTTTTGTTTTTCTGCGGTTTTTATAAAAAAAATTCTGCTCATTATTTGATGTCTTACTGTAGAAAACATAAGTTGACTTGCTTTAGAAAAGCACTGAGAACTTTTTTATCATTGGAATCTGATGAAGTAATATTCAGAGTGAGCTGTTTTCTTAAAGCGGCCGTTCGTTCACAAGCCACCTTATGTATTGACGTATAATATCTGCACACTATATTTCTATGCACTTTATTAATGCGCTCTTTGTACATTGGGTTTTATTCGCTCTTTTGCACATGACTGACGAGGATCAATTAAACATTGCTGCTATTTCCTCCATCCATCTTTTTATCTTTTTATCTCTGTTTGTTAGAAAACAGCTTTTAATTGTGTAAAATGTTGTTGTTTTTAAAATAGGAGGGACATTTTTGTGTGTTTATGTAAAATAAGATTAATTGGCTTATGCCTTTTTCTTTCCAGCTGTCATATTATCATTGTACTGTAATGTTTTTATAATTGCATTTGTATGCACTTTTATGGATGTTTTTATTCCGAATAAAGATCATTTGACTTGACTTGACTTGACTAATTAGCTCAGTAATTTGCCGCCTAAAATGGCACATATTAAGAAACTAACACAGTGGCACTGATAATAATTTGTGCTGAATGACAGATTATATATACAATTGTATAAATCTGGTGCTTTTCTCTCTCCCTTTTTTCCCATTTTCTTTACAGAGACCAACTTTTTTGATAAAATTTATCTCGCTTCCTTTGGGCCAGCTCATGCCCTGAAGCCAAAAACTACCAGTGGATTTTTACTGCTAGTTTTTAGGACTGTAGGCATATTATACTTAGAAACAGAGCATCTCCTAGTAGGGGCCATTAGAAGGTCCTGATGAGTAAGCAGTAGGGGACTGCTTACGAAACATGTAGACCAGGTAGCTAGCTAATTGCTCTACCTCAAAACCCCCTTCTTAACGTCCCCAGCTAGGGAAGTGAATAAATTGTTTTTTTCCACTAGCCAGGGGATTTGTAGTTCTTTTAATACCCACACATAAATAGGTCCCTACACTTCACTGACATCACCCACCTTGCACTGTCACACAGCCTCTGTCACCTTCAAAGTGCTCCCGCATAGTTTGTTAGGTCGTAGCATGCCCCGCCCCGTAGAGGGACGGGAAGACCCCAATGATGAAGCATGACACTAAAGGATTTTTTTAGTGTGTGAGGGGTATTTTAACAAGCACATTGTGCTCTCATCTTTACCCTCCGAAGAGAGAGTTTATCTTTTTCACCACCCACATGTTAAAACAAAAATTAAAAAATTTAAAACCACCACACATTGATAGAATCTCTTTGTTTATACGTATAAAAATGCTATACATAAATCATAAACGTGAAATTGTGTGTCTTTGGGGTTGGCTGGAATGGGTAACCATGCATCCCATGGATCTCTTTATTAAAATCCCATTTATAGGAATATAAATCAGGAAATGCCTTTTAAAACACCTTGGTAAGACCCCGCTGTTCCCAATGGATCTGTGTCCAAGTTGCTTTGTCAGTATCAACAATCCAAAGTTTATTGAGTCAATGGCTATGTAACAGACCTATCCTTGGCCTACAGCAGCTTAATCTGAATATGTTCCTATTCTCTTGTAGAATTATATGTGTAGAGCTATTCGATTGTTACCAAAAGTTAATCAAATATATTCAAAGTCAAATACATTAACTGTACTTAAATTAGGTACTTCATAATATTATTTTTTCACTTGTCGTACTCCCCAAGCTATAAATGTTTATCTTTTACGAAGAGCTGATTTAGCTTTTTTACACTGTGGTAAAAGAAATGTGGACAGTTAATTATGCAAATGCTAATATCATTTTGGAGTAGCGCCCAAAAACATACAACACAGTAAGCTAGGGGCAAATCCATTACATAATGAAAGCCATTTTTTAGAAAATATTGTACATTACTGTTCAGAGAGACTCCTGATAGGTTTCTCTGAATGTCCCAGCGAGAAGAACACAGATGTAGTTATATTTGGGGGCTGACATTTTATAACTGAAGCACCTTCAGAAAAATGACTATTACAGCCCCAGGTGTCAGCACTTAAGTGTAGTCAGGACAAAAAATGTTCAACAACTTAATTGTGGGATATTGCATGAAAATTCTTTTTCAACTTTCTGAAGCCTTGAAGTGAAAGGATTGAACTGCTGGGCTTCAAATGGAGCCCAATATTATCTTTTCCCAAATTTTGATTTCAAAATGCCAACTCATGCCTAAACCTTGTATGGTATTTCGTGTTTGATAATGCGGGACATCAGCCAAAAATTGGTGGAAGCCCTGTCCACCCTATTTAAAATATGTCCATGGGCAATAATTCTAAAGAGGGTGAATGGGACATCTGCCAATATTTGGTTGATACCTTACATCACCAAACTCTGAATAAACCCTGGTGTCATTTTCTGCAACAGCGGTTGGCCTCCTGTGGTGTGTCGAATGCTAGTTTAAGACGCCAGCAGTATTGTATCTCAGGTCAAGCTGAGTCAATGAATTGTTCACCAGTTTATTGCACAAGAAGCAGCAGTAACTCTTCAAGAGAAAGACTAATAGCCCAGTTCAGTAAGGTGTGTATTTGTAGGTGGTATCCCAAATATGAACATTGCCAAGGCTTTGGGAGTAAATACAAAATTAGCAGCCAAAGGAAAGAGGACTGACTCTGGAGTTCGCTCTCTCTTTTAAAAGCTGTCACCCATCTGCAAAATAATTCTATTGGATAGCATAGCTGATAACCGAACTAATACAGCCCTTCTTACTTCCTGGTATTTCCCACAACTGTATAATGTTTTATAAACAGAACAAACCCAGAGTTTATTTCTAGGGTAATGTCTTATCTTTAATATGAAGGTCCAATGAGATGTGTAGGGGATGAAAGAATTCTGACATAATGTGATATTTTTATGACATGCAATTTGACCACAGATAGATCAGCTAAGAGGGAAGCATTGAACAGGTGACCCCAAAGTACAATACAATGATTCATGAAACAGGCTCTTAAATTGCAGGGAAGTGATAAGTTGAATCAATCAATATAGATGATATCTTGTTTTCACACATGCTTTTCATGCAGGCACTAAACTAATTAATCACAAGAGCAGTTATAGGGCAAAACTGGATATGGATGCCTCACATCCAACTGGACTCCATATTCCTAGTCTCTTTTTTTTCATTGCTCTTGTCTAACACACTGCTACATGCATTCTGCAGTGCCCTCTAAGTGATGATGATTCTGTGTTATGAAACTCTGCAACTAAATAATTACATAGTATGAGAAGAGAAGTGGTAAGGTCATCCATTCATGATGCATTTGAGTATACCCTGGGCTTGTAAAGACATTGTATCAGTAGAATTAGAAATCAAGTGAGAACCTAGATGTTAATCTGGGGTACATCTCCAGTCAACGCTTTCAAATGTCACCTATTGCCTCACTGTGTAAAGGCAACCTTTATGTTTTTAATTATTAGATGGAAAGAACATCCCAATATTTTTTTACAGCTTGATTTATGTTCGTTGTATTTTAAAAGTTCACTTTTGGTTTCATAATTTTTAATTGCCTTTATACGCCATGGTTTGAAATTAGTATGTTTAGATCGCTGAATCCTACTTGAAAGAAAGTCAAATATTGTTTGAAACGTATATATCCTTTATATTCTTTTTAATATTACACAATCAGATTCAACCTCTCGTCCAGAGCAGCCGTGGTTGATGACTAAAGAGTACTAAGTGTAACATTACTTTCTAGGAACCAAAAGCCTAAAAAAGTGACTAGGTGAAAAGCATCACTTCAAAGCACGTTTAGACAATGGGTGATCATGTTTCTTGTTTCCAAGCCTATTGCTCCAATTTTGATTGCTCACACTCAATGCAACCTTATTAGTCTGTCCAGCTGTTGCCATGCAAGCTGGTACCTCTTGTGGATGTTCCATCATTAGGATGAAAAATCTTCGAAGCAATTTGTATGTAGAGTCATAGTGTATGCCAGGGACTCCTATGGAAAAGCTCCATTCTCCTCTTCCCAATAATAAACCAATAGATAACTGCGAAGTATCTAACTTCTACAATTCGTTTACTGTGTTTTACAATTCATACCAAAGCATACATTGACATGTGTGCATCGGGCTGGATCGTGAACACCTGTTCTCCAGACCTGTAAGCACAGAAGAGTATTGCCAACTGCTTTGTCACTATATCTCACTTTGTTGAGTATATGTAATCCTTTTCATAATCTGTAAACACAGGGGCCAAAGTTTATTTATTTATTTATGTGACTTGTAAAGCCACTGTCTCCTTGCAGGCATCCTGGCGCTGGAGGCTCAAAAGGGGGCGGGATGTAGTTGGAGGAGCAGAGTGGGGGTGCACAAGTTAGAGTTGTTTAACAGTCCAGGGCGCAGTCAAATGTTGGGAGTTGACAAAAATATCAATGCTTCCTAGTATTGTGGTTTTTTTTGCAGTTTTTTATAGCAGAAACTCGAACCAAAGGTATTGGATCGCTTTACATGAGCACCAGTTACATTACACAAGTACACTTTCATTTTAGGTAGGTACAGGGAGATGAAGTGATTTGCCCAGAATCACAGGATGTTGAGAGGACACTAGACTCGAACCTGGTTTCCCTGCTCAAAGGTCGGCAGCTCTGACCCTCAGGCTACATCTTCTTTCCTGATTCCAACTCATACATCTTGTTTTCAGCACCCTAACCTTCCTGTCTCTTCATCTAATTCTTGTTGATTCTTTTTGATCTTCTATCTTTTTAATTTTCCTTATCCCTTTCTCTCTTTTTGTCGCAGTCAACATCTGATGTGAAAAATAAGTACAGATCTCCAAAAATAAGTGCCTTGAACCACCATCCCAACAAGACCCTCTGTAAATAAATTAAGCACTTTAATAAGGGGATAACACTGCCAGTTAGAAAATGAACTACAGACAACACATTTTGGAAAAACCTGCAGCCACCCACTACTCTGTGTTACATGAGCAGTTCCCTCCAGTGCTTAATTTGAGCCGGTGGTTACCGGTGCTTAGCACCGGCACTTAATTGTTAACACAGGTGCTGTATATAAGCACTGATTAAGGACACATTCATTTATGGCATGGTCAATTGAGTGATTTGCCCAGAATCATAGGATGTTGAACCAATGCAGAGGCTCGAACTGGGTTTCCCAGCTTAGAGGTCAGCAGCTCTGGCCATTATGTCACATTCTCTTCCCACTTTCATGGTTAGCAGTTGGTTCTGTTTTCAGCGGCGCTAACAGGAGAAATGGGCTGGTGCAAGCTGCATCCTGACAAGAGACCTGGCACTTATCTTTTTACAAATTAACCACGGGTTTCGCCTATAATCCATGTTCTAGTGTGGTGCAACAGAGTTAGTCTATGTGGAGATGACAGTATAATGTAGATTTTCCTAGTATGTATGACGGAAAGTCTTCATTTTATTAAAGACACGGAGGCGAGTATTATGCCTTCTTTTCTTGCTTTATTTTAAATAGCAGCAAGATAAGAAAAAAAGCACAATACCCAGAAGGCACAGCAGAACAACTACTAGCCAATGGGAATGAATAAAACAAACAATAGACCAATCATAACCAGAGTAGTATATATGGACCGTTCTGACCGCGAGAAGCCCTCTTTTCTTGTGCGAGAAAGTCAGTAAGAATGCATAAACAGTGGAATTATAGCAAACAAAATGCAAAAAGTCATAATCCAAGCAAATAAATCCTGAAGGAAAACCAGAATTGCAGGATAACGATGGAGGAAAGTCCAGCGGAAATGTGACGGAGGTCCAGATGAAGAAAGGCAGTCCACAGAAGCAGTCGCAGTCCTAAGTGGAGGCTGGTGGCAAAGCCGGAGTTCCTAAGGGTGGGAAAAACAGACATCAATTAGTAAATGCAGAGGTGGGATAATACTCGCCTCCGTGTCTTTAATAAAATTAAGACTTTCCGTCATAAATACTAGGAAAATCTACATTTTATGTCAAGAACGGAGGCTCCTATTATGCTTGTTCAAAGCATATTAACTACCAACGAAGAAGCAGTAACAACAGGTTTACAATAAAATGTCTTGAAAACAGTATCATTAGACCAATCTGCTGATTTCAGGATATCCTCCAAACGAGAGCCTGCCCAAAAGGCTTTAGAGGCCATAGCACCCCTAGCGGAGTGAGCACCAAAAGCGGTAGTGTCAATGCCCGCGAGGGACATAATCCAGCGTACCCAACGGGCCAACGTGGCAGAGGAAACAGGACGATGGGGTTTACGAAAAGAAATGAGCAATTGCGAATGAGAAGAAGACCTGAGATCAGCAGTTTTATTGTTCGTAGATTTTTAGGCATTGACCAACACAGAGCTGTGGTTGGGAAGGGAAATAGGGGTAAAACACAGATTGCAAATTAGTTTTGGTACGCCTGTGAACCTGAAACAAAACACCAGAAGTTGAAAATTGTCTGGAAGACAAATCCAAAGCTTTGACATCAGAGACATGTTTGATTGAAATTAAACACAATAACATGGTAAGTTTGGCAGAAAGCATTTTGAGGGAGAGAGCATCATTGTCAGGCCATGAAACAAACAATTTGAAAACCAAATTAACATCCCATAAAAAGGAATACTTAGCCAACGGAGGTTTTGAGAATCGAACTCCTCGAAGAAGGCGACACACCAAAGGGTGAGTACCTACCGGCTTATTGCCAATGGGACAGTGGTTCAGAGAAATAGCAGATCTGTAAAGGTTGACAGTGCGATAAGATTTGCCAGCACTGGCCTCCGAAGCTAGGAATTTAACCACAAAACTTAGAGGGGCTGAAAAGGGATCGATAGACTGTTCCAGACACCAGCTTGATCATAAAGTCCAAGCCGACTTGTAGGCTCTGGAAGTGCCAGGGGCCCAAGCTTGGCTGATAAAGAGTGAAGCTTCCTGTGAAATGATGACATCAGAAGTGGAAGACCGGAAATTTTCCATGCTGAGAGAACTAGGGATCGGTCCAGGACCATGACGTGGGGAAGACCCAGAGGGTCTAGGAGGAGATCTTCGCTGAAGGGAAGAAGCACCGGAAAATCCACAGCTAGCTCTAGGAGCGAAGGAAACCAGATTTGAGACTGCCAGAAAGGAGCTAGAAGAACCAAGGAGGTCGACTGGCGTCGAACCTGGGCAAGTACTCTGTTGATCATCAGGAAAGGAGGGAAAGCGTAATTGAGGTGAAGGGACCAGTCCTGAAGGAAGGCATCCGTCGCCAGAGCGAGAGGATCCGGTCTCCAACTGAAGAAAGCGGGAATTTGGGAATTGAGACGGGAAGCAAAAAGAACGATAGTGGTGGGGCCCCATTTCTAGGAGAGAGAAAGAAAGACGGAGGGAAGCAGCTTCCAGTCGCTTGAATCTCGGAGATAACGAGAGTGCCAATCTGCAATGGCGTTGAGATTGCCTGGCAGATACTCCGCTCGAAGGGACAGGTTGTGTTGGAGACAGAATTCCCAAAGGCTCTTTGCTAGTTCTGCGAGAGGTTTTGATTTTGTGCCACCGAGATGGTTGATATAGTGGACCGCAGAAACATTGTCCATCCGAAGAAGAATGGAAAAGCTTGCTTTGTTCTTTGCCAGACTGCGAATTACAAAGGAGCCTGCCAGCATCTCTAAACAATTGATGTGCAATGACGACTCCTCTGGAGACCATGTACCTCCAGTCAAGATTGAACCACATCGGGCGCCCCAACCTAACAGACTGGCATCTGATTCTAAGACAAGATCTGGGGCCTTAGCGAAGATCGTTCTTCCATTCCACGCATCTAAATGGTCGATCCACCATTGAAGCTCGATACGGGACTCTTGGTCTAACTGAATGAGATCGGAATACGCCAGACCTTGGCAGAGATGTCTTATCTTCAAACGTTGCAGGGCTCGATAGTGAAGAGGCCCAGGGAAGATGGCTTGGATAGAGGCTGACAGAAGGCCCACGAGTCTTGCAAGAGAACGAAAAGACACCACGGAGAGACGGAGAACCTGACATAACTCTGACCGAATGGCTGAAACTTTGGTTTGCGGAAGATAAAGAGATGCGGTGGAAGAGTCCACGCGGAATCCTAGGAACTCTGTGCTTTGAGAAGGAACTAACATGGATTTTTCGGAATTGATAAGGAAGCCAAGCTCGAGGAGAAGAGACTGAGTGACGTTGAGGTTGGACAGAAGAGTCTGTTTGTCGGTGTGCATGAGCAAGATATCGTCCAGATAAATGATGAGACGAATACCTAGGGACCGAAGGTAAGACACCACAGGTTTCATCACCTTGGTGAAGCACCAAGGAGCTGAAGAAAGTCTGAAAGGAAGCGAACAAAACTGGTAGGTGACACCGAGCCACTGAAATTGTAGATATTTCGTGTGAGATTCGTGAATGGGAACCAAGAGATAGGCATCTTGAAGGTCTAGTCTGACCATCCAATCGGATAGACGTAATGTGTCCCTGAGATGGATGATGGTCTCCATCTTGAAGTGACGATAAACCACGAACTGATTGAACAACTTGAGATTGATGACAGGATGGACCTTTTTGTTCTTTTTGCGAACCAAAAAGAGAGAGCTTAGGAAGCCCGAGGGGTCGAAGGGAGCGATTTGGATAGCTTGTTTGAGAAGGAGATTTTGGATTTCTTGTGAAACGAGCAGAGCTACGTCTGCGGAAAAAACCAATAGAGGAGGAAAAATAGTCTGGGAAGGAGGAGCGTAGAATTCTATGAGATAGCCTTGGACAGAATTGAGGACCCAAGGGTCTGCCGTGAGAGAGCGCCACCTGTGAATAAAGAGAGCTAGACGACCTCCAATCGGAGGTGAGGGACTTACCTTGATTGTTGGCGTTGCTGTTGTTATTACGGAAACCTTTCTGTCCTCCGCCACGGAAGCCACAACCTCGTTGGGGGTAGAACTGTGGCTTGTACTCTTGATAGCCGGAATTGGTTGCACCTCTGGAACCTTGGTTTTGATAACCGCGGCCGGAAGAGCGGTTCCTGCCTCTACCGGCCCTGCCAAAAACCAGAGGGGTAAAAACTTTCTTGATGGAGAATTGGGCTTTGTCTAGGGAAGCAAAAGTAGAAACATAGCGGCTGAGATCCTTGACAAGGGAATCACCAAAGAGAAGTCCATCGGCCTTCACACCAGGATCCTGGGAAGCCAGGTTCGCCAACTTTGGATCTAACTTGATCATCATCATTGCCTAATAGACAAAAGGATCTTTGAAGCCACAGAGAAATTTCCTCAGGGTTTTGGTCAGACCCCTCCAGGCGAGCTGTCTCCGCCATGTCCAGAACCCGGGCCAAGGGTCCAACAACGTCTAATAGCTTGTCCGGACCAAGCTCTGTCAATGCCCTTATGAGGGTCCTTGCCGAATTTCGAAAAGAAAGTAAGGAGAGGTTGATCTATGGAAGGAGTAACAGTGATATGACAGGGTAAGGAAGGTTTGGGACATTCGGACTTGAGATTTGCTCTAACAGACTTGTCCAAGGGAAGACGGAGCTTTGAAGATATATATTCGCCCACATGAGGAGTGGGGAACCATTCCGAAGAATTGGGGTGTCTGATGGACGAGGGATCAAACATAGGGTTGCCCTCTGAGTCAAGCACGGGCTGCGACGCAAAAGCATTGAATCTAGCTTTCTTGGGGGAAGGGGGATCAACAAGCTGAAAGAGGTCTGCAAGATCATCCGTGTCACCCATATCATCATCATCATCCGTGTCAGGAATAGAGTCAATGACCAGCTTCTTAGGAACCTCCACATTTTTAATCTTGGTTTTACTTTTTGTCAGAGTAACCTTTAGCCCCTCCTTGGTAGGAGGCCTGGGAGGAACCGCGTCCTCAGTCGTATGCGAGGCGGACTCGTGACTCAAAAGTGACACATTTTTAGAAAGAGAAGTGGAAGGTACCAGTTTACGCTTTCTGATTTCCCCGGCAGAATGGGCCAAAGCTTTGGTCATGAGGCTCATGAGGGAATTTTCCATGTGTTTAGAAACACGAGTCATGGAAGCCTCGACAGCTGTCTCCACAGAATTATTGATGAACTGACTGAGGTCAGTCTTAAAAACTTTGCTTTCATCATTATACAGCTCCGGTGAGCTTGGAATCTTCATTATAAACTTGAACTGGCAGAGGAAAGGGTTAAAGGAGAAATGGGCGTGTACGAGAATGAGAGGAAACACTCCCCTGGGGGCGGGCGCCGTGTCCGTAGGTGAGAGGAGGCCGGCCGGGAAGCAGGAACCACACAGAGCACCCCCGAGTGATAACCCGGTGGGGTGAAACGAAGCAGGAAGCGAGCGCAGCGGGAGAGACCACACACTGCAGCGCGCGAGGGGGGGCACGGACCCCAAGCGGGAACCGCTACGGCAGGCAAAGAAGTGCGAGAAGCGCTCGAATATCACCAAAGAACGTAATACAGTTAAAACACAATAAATGCACAATAAAACCGGAAATATAAGAGAAAGTAATAAACATGACTTATCTGACTGCGTAGCAGCAAGAAAAAAGGGCTTCTCGCGGTCAGAACTGGCCATATATACTACTCTGGTTATGATTGGTCTATTGTTTGTTTTATTCATTCCCATTGGCCAGTAGTTGTTTTGCTGTGCCTTCTGGGTATTGTGGTTTTTTACTTATCTTGCTGCTATTTAAAATAAAGAAAGAAAAGAAGGCATAATAGGAGCCTCCGTTCTTGACATAAAAGTTTGCGGGAAAACAGCTGCACAGCTCCAGGCGCAGCACGTGTTCCAGTTAGAGCACATGTCTCAATATTTTCTCTTTAAATTGGTGTTTAGTCCATTTAATAGTTACAAATCCATTTCATGAGACTATATAAATCACACCCTGTACACATCTGACAAGGGTTTTCTTTAGTTTGTTTTTCGTGAAAACATATTGTTTACTATAAGAGGCCTTCTTGGTGACTACTTTGGTGGATAAGCTCACATGTACTAGAGATTTTGCATCTATCAAATATGCCTGCAAAGACAGACAATTTTGATGTAGTCATATTTTAAATTAAAGAGGCAGAGATATTTTTGGTTAGGTTGGATGGTCCTTTGAAAATACATTTTTCTTATATAACTTTGGCGCAGTTCAACAGATCTCCACAAACCTTTCCAAATATAAAGTTTCTCCTCTTTTGGTTGTCCATGGCACATCATGCAGATCTATCAATTGGAAGTCGTAAAAAAGGGGTCAAAAGGTGATATTTCCTATTTTAAATCTCAAAGGATATGCTGTACATCGAGACACAAAAAATGGTTCAACAGAATTACAGAAAATTGTGCATGAAAATACAACTTTACCTAAGGATGCGCCTTTGCTTTTGTGGTGTAAATCTGTTTAGTAGTTTCCAGGAAATTATCTAAAGTGTATTTTTGATTGGCAGATGCTTAACATGCTTAGCTTGTTCCTGGTATTTTTCATTTTGTGCCCATTAATCCAGAAGGCATTCTTACAAGGAGTGGTCAACAATGTTTGAATTTGCTAATAACTGTGACATCATTTGATGAAACCACAGAACGTTAGCAGACATTTAAAATAAGTAGCCTTCTGTGGGACCGAACATGTTGCAGTCGCAAACTCCCATTTCCTGTGCCTGCCACACGGTGCAGGGTTTTACAGGGGGACAGGGGGACACCATAGGTGTCCCCACCCCGAACTGGAGGCTGCAGAGGCATAAGGACCATGCTATGGCACCTCAAAGTTGCTTGCCAACAGGCTTTTCATGTCCGAAAGCCCGTCTTGAAAAGCCTGTCAAAAGCCAACATCATAATCCCGACGGCGGAAACGCCATCCATAGGGAATATTGTGCAGCCGCTGACTGCCCAACAGGCTCCTTGAGCCTGATGGAAGCTAGTCAGTCTGACCAGCCAGTTTAAACTCCAACCTCCTACATTGTAATTAGGTGGTCGGACTTTAAACCATGGATGTTGGTCGGAAAGCCTCTTCCGTCATCCTAATCAGCCCTTAAATGAGGTGGTCCAATAAGCAGTATATCCCATTTTAATTATGACATGAACTTTGATCTTCACTGCAGAAACAAACCCTAAACAGAATTACACAAAACTTGGCATGTGATTAGAACTTTAGCCAGGGAAGTGCCTTTTCTTAGTTTGGTGTAAATTTGTTCTGTAATTTTCAAGAACCTAGCATTTAAAAATTGCACCATTCTGGGCAAGGGAAGCTACGATTTAGAGATTTTCGGACTATTAATCTGGGAAGATCTGCAATCCTGGGTTTGCAAACCGCACATAAGCCCAAGAGTCAAAAATATCCATTTACAAAAACCAGGAGGCCCCTGCTGAATGAATGAGGAGTGGGACAGGGGAATACCAAAAATAACCAACAAACACACAGCCTCATCGAAAGCTCACAGTCACTAAATCATCAATCAAAAGAACTCTTCAATATATAAACATATTTTAATTTATCAATATATGTCACCATTTCCAGAATGTAATAATTTATAATTATTATAATTGAACTAATTTAATGTACTGTTTATCACATGAACAAAAACCAATCCAGCTTTATCCCTGTCTCATTATATTGTGCTCTGTCATGCCCCATTAAAAACTCAATACATTCTTACCACATACAATCCCACTTACACCATGTCATAAAAACAATCATTCAGCCCTGTGTAAACCAACAGTGTCCAAAGACAAACTTATATTTTTCTGTTTAAATTATCCAAAACGTATTGTGTTCACATCCAGCCCATGTGTATAGATGTTGTGCCTAGGTATACATGTTAACCTCCTCTTCTCATTGGTAAGCAGCAATATATTATTTATCTATATATCCCCAATCATGTACACATATCCTTATCATGAGACTGCTGTGACTTCATTTTGTTACCCTCTGGTCATTTACATAATAGTTCTCAATTCGTGCCAACGTGCATTTCGATGTCACACAGCCAACACGGTACACCTTATTTAGGGCACAGAAAGACCAGTATAAAGTCCAGAGGATGACTAGGGCAGTGACAAAGTTACTATAACCACCTTGGCTTCCAGTGGTCAAGTCCCGTGAAAAAGGATACTAACCTCATCGGGCACACCATGGGAAAGTAGACTTGTTTCTGCTGAACCAATAAACTATCTCAGGTGTCCATATTGATATAAAATAGGGTCAATAGTTCTCCAATACAATTGTTCTGTATTGGGGACGCCCTTTCTATTTAATCTCATATGGCAAAATACCTCGAAGTAGATTGCTCCTGTGGTAGTTTCTCACAACAATATGTAGAGTTCGGATAGAAGCTAACAAAAAAAGCTCTAAAAAAAAAATATTCAAACCTGATTGGACAAAGACTTTTTTTCTCTCAACGGCCATTTCAGGTCTGCAAATCTAAAGCTGGGTTTGCAGACCAAAAGTTTTTTGATTTGCTGGTCGCAGCAGAGAAAAATCTGCTACAGCCATCTTTAAGGACTCGTGGTTTCTTCTCCAAGTATTGAAAACTAAATTGAAAAGAATCAAAGGGGGCAGGAATTGCATCGCTCACTCCTTGACACAATTGGTAGGGTCACAAAGGAACTCACCCAAGAATAATTAAAGTATATTTTATTGTGTGTTTTGAGGACCGAGCAGCCAGATTCTGTAGTTCGAAAGCAGCCCAAGAGGTCTGCAAAAAATCGAACCACAAAAATTTTGCTGAGGCAAGAGGTAATTGCCCCTTGTTGGAGCTTCTGCAGGGGTTCATGGATCAGAATTAGGTTATCAAATCCTGCTTTTCACAGGTGGTAATTCGAGGAAAAGATCCCTGTCAGCCTTAACAACTCTTGGCCAGGATCCGCAAACTCAAAAACTTTAAACAAACAGCCAAAGGTTGTGCACAGCTGGACCTAGCCACCCACAGGGGGCATACAAAGAGACTTCTGTGAATAAAGGGTAGATTTATAGAGCGTGTGATTACTCCAATGAGTGTCCCAGCTCTAATGGATTAGGCACTTGGTACGGGCCCAGCAAACAAGACCTTACTGCCCCATAGAGAAAAGCCAAGTTTTAAGTTTTCTTCGAAATATTGTCTCAGAGGGGATCAGAGGAACTTTAGCGTGGGAGCTCATTCTATGTTTTGGCAGCAGGAAGGGGGAATGTTTTGCCACCCCTTCATGCATGCTTAAAGCGAGAGATTGACAGGAGTGAGGCAGATGCAGAACATAGTGCTCTGTAGGGGAGGTACTGGACCAATCTCTTTGACAGATAATTAGAGCTCAAGACATACACTGCCCTGGTTTGACCAGGACTTTGAATAGGATCCGTTTCCTGATGGGCAGCCAGTGGAGAGCTTTCCGGCCCAACAAGATCAAAGAACACCTAGGTAAAGGCAGGACAAACCTACCCACTGCATTTTGTACCCCTTGAAGGGGTTATACCAGACCTTTCACAACTCCTAGATAGAGTGTGTTAGCATAGTCCAAGCACATGGTGATCAGCATATGGATCACCACTCTGATAACCCCAGAAGGAAGGCGGGCAGACATTTCTTAAGAGTGTGCAGGATCGTGAAGCCTTGGCAACCACTGCAGAAATCTGCAGCCTCATAGAGAGGGTGGTACCAAGTTTCACAGCCAGGTTTTTAACCACTAAAATGGAGGGGGCAGGCCAGCATTGCAAGGGGCCGTAGATCTTCCCACCTGCTTGCCCCATGTGATCCAAATGGAATGATTTCCATCTTCTCTGCATTGCATTTGAGATGGCTGCCCTGCATCCAATTAAAGAAGGCTCACATACAATCTGTAAAAGATGCTGCAATAGATGCATGGGGTCCTTAGAAGACAAAGAGCAACTGGGTGTCATCGGCGTATGAAATGGTTTTACATCCAAATGGATTAACTACAGAAGCAAAAGAGGACATGAAGACGGGAAAAGGGGCAGGGCTTAAGCAAGAACCCTGCTTGACCCCTTTGTTGACTGCCTTAACCTCAGAGAAGAAAGGAGCAAGCCAAAGCAAATGCCCTATGGAGACCAAAAAGGACCTGCAGCAGTCCTACACAGTACCCCCCAACCCACGGTGGACAGTTGGTGCAAGAGGATAGAGTGTGGGATGGTGTCAAAGGCGGCAAACAGGTAAAGAATGATCAAGGTCACATTTTCCCTCAAATCCAATGACCATTTAATATGGTCAGCGATCTTCAGTACTGCTGATTCCTTACTGTAACAGGGGCGAAAGCCAGATTGACTGGGATGTAACTGCTTGCCTTGCACGAGATACTCAGAAAGCTAAGCATGGATCTGTTTCCCCAGCATTTTTGTAAAGACCAAGAGAAGAGAAATGGACCTTTAGTTACAAAAGATACTGGGGTTAAGTGCAGGCTTCTTGAGCAGAGGGACAACTTAGCCAGTTTTTCTGACAGCAGGCATGGACCCAGAGAATAAAGGAAAGGTTAAAAATAGGGGTAATCACAGGATTGATGAGATCTACTGCCACAGCTAACAGAGTAGGGGGGCACGCATCTAGAGGGGAGCCCGGTTTACATTGCAAGATGGCTTCCCTGTATTGTTCCAATGAGATGGGTCTAAATAAGGTACGCCTGTTGCTATATCTCTCAGGATCTACCTGGCTGACAGAAGGGAGACTCTTCGGCAGGGCAGGCAGTGATCTCTGAATATTGAGGATTTTTGTTTCAGCATACATTGCTAGCAGTGCAGTGGGGTTTGGTCATATATAAGAGGCGAGGTGCAAAGGACAGTTGGATGTAGTATATGACCAAAAGAAAAAGCAAGACTTTCACTGAAAAAGTGCTCAAATTGAAGTTATAGTTAGCTGTGATTAAAAGCCTAAATAATATCATCTTTCCACGCATGTGATTGATGAATTTAGATATTTATATTCTGAGTTAGATCTTATTTTTAAAACGAGTTGTTTTGGATCCATTTCTTTTTTTTTGTATAAAATAGATTTGTATTGATTATTTTGCAAAATAATGGTGGCTTGTTCAGTAAGCATGGCTAAAAACGTGTATAATGGTAATGTATATGTTGCACTATCTGTGATTGTAAACTGAGGTGGGGGTATGGGATGAGACACTTTGCGGTTGACATGTAATGTACATTTTATTGTGTGTTACATGGTGACAGAGTGATAAACAACATATCTTTTTATGCAAGTCTTAGTTATAGGGGAACTCCTTAGCAAATAATAATGTATTTAAAAATACATTTCTTAAAAAGAAATTAGTATTCATACTATGGAGTGGTTTCATCAGTGATGTAATTTGAGATGCCATCAGTTATATCATCAAGGATGTAATTTAGCATGTCATCATTTATGTCATATGTGCTGTCATAAACAGCTCATGGCAGGGCACAAGTTGTGGTTAGTTTACAGAACTAAACTTGCAAAATTCAGAGGGTTTTCTTCTGTCACCATGACATCCCTCTAACTGTGTTTAGCAGTGAAATTCTCAAATTTTGAAACAAATGTTACGCTCTCATAACCAAAGATAAGCTTAACTTTACCTTAATCTTTATTTTTTCACATTGGTAAAATTAATGAGGCCCGCATTAAAGGGTTGATTTCCATGGAACATTCAGTGCTGCTTCATTACGAACAACAAATTACTGTACTAGGCTTTGTGCAGCTCAGCTCAAGATTAGCAGGCGACTTAAACCTACATGGTACAAGGCAGATGTGCTCGGTAAAAGCAATATTAATTTACTGTCTTAAATATGAGCGATCCCTTGTTTCATTGTAGCACGGATCTCTTTCAAGATCCCCGGGAATTAATAGGAATTGCCCTTTCTAGAAAGAGGTTTTATAATTTCGCTTCAGCATACATGTACAGAACAGCGAATGCTGGAGAAATATTGTGTGTGTTTTGGTGCCGAGTCCTTTCTTTGTATTTAGTGACTGAGCTCGGGAGAGTCCCTGTCACTGAACAGCTAACGCCTCCTTCCTACTCCAAAAAATCAAGGCATTTTTATTAAAAGGTCACAGGAAACAGAGAAGAAATGTCAAGCGCACTGGCTGACCTATTCGCAACGTAATCAACCCGGCTTTGAAAAAGACAACATCTATATTATGAGAGCTATGCATCTTTATGTATTTTCCCTTTCCCAGTAATGCAGTTAGCTCGAATGAGGCCTCCACTTAGAACAATCAGAGCCTTCAGGAGAAAGGGGGAGGCAAGGGACGGGATGACCCCATTACCGACCGCAGATTAACAAATGCATTACGCTTCTGCTCTTCGGTCAAACATCATGTTAACGATCACTTGCTATGGTTGAATTACATTTTAAGCTGTTGCGCTGATTCGTGGGCCCTTTAAAATGCTCATTATCCAGATCCGCGACTCTGTTTTTGTGTTTTCCATTCATTTGTATAATCCCGACAGCCTTTGTTCTGGCGGAGATGTTTATGAGCGTGTACAGAGTGGAGGTGGTAATTAAAAAGAGGGTTTTAAAGGATATGACAAACTGACAGTGAAAACATTGTTTCAGTGAGGCATGAACATTGGCCTAGTCGTCGTGGACGTCTATCTATGGCAGCCATGTCAGACTGACCTACCAAGCCCTTGAGTTTGAATTAAGGCTTTGTTACTTATAGCATCAGACAACAATTAAAAAACCTTACTCCCACGCACATCAAGTGCTTGTTGCCCTATCTATTCTCTTACATGTCTTGGTATTAATGGTGCAGCAGGTGCAGCAACACCAGAGCTTAGAGACCTCAGGGTCAGCTGAGCCCATATTATCACTGCATTTTACTACCCAACCAGTGGTGTGAGGGTGTAGTGTCCTGTTTGACAGTCTAGTGTCTCAGCAGGCACCTGTTTACCAGCCTCTCCTTGAGGGATGGCGTATTCACCCACCACACACCCATCCAACACAGGCGTCACGAATGACGTGGTCCTGGGCGCACGTGCTCATGGCCATTTCTAAGTACCATGCACACGGTGTTTGTGTCCTTACTTACAAAATATGTGGGCCTAGGGCCCACGACTTTACTTGAAGGAACTGTTACCTTGCTTGCCACTGGGGCCTGTGGCACCTTCCTACACCACTGGACATCTTAAACCAAAACACAATACCCCCGGCGTGGCCCTCGTCCACTCTTATTCCTACCGCCCAGCTCATGGACACTGGCGTGAAGCTAGCCACAGTCCTGACTATGCTCCAGATCAGCCTCCACATAGCATGAACTGCCCTTAGGACACTTTCTATGACAGTATTTAGTATGTTTAATGTATGAAACTCACACTGCTGACTCTTCAGCTGGTTTAACCCTAGTCGTCTTCCACTTCCACCTCACTTCGAGACTTCCCTTTCATGCGCACCCTCGGCCCCTGATATTTCACTCAAATCAAATCAAAATAAGCTTTATTCGATTTCAGTCATATAAAATCATAAAAGCAGACAAGTTAAAAACATTTCAAAATATTCTTTACATTAAAATACAGATATACTATAATACCACATTTCATTGTTTTCCAAATACACTTAATACCCAGATATTGTATTGAGGGAAAAACATTACAAACAGAATAATCCTACAGCATTTAGTACGTTCTAAGCAGGTTGAGCACTAATACTTTTCCTTAGTCTCAGTAATCTTTTTAAAAAGCCAGCCATAACTCCAATACAATAGTCACTATCTAATATTTGTAAATATAAAAAGGTAGGTCAACATTGCCTCCATCACCCCTCCCTTAACATTTCACTTTGTTTTACCACCCAAGCCCAATCATGATTTCAGCGAGTCTGCGATGATGATGCCTCTAACTAATATGACTGTCTTTTCTGAGACTCATGGGACTGGAGGAGACATTGCAGGAAAGACGCATCCTTCCATACATTTTGAAAGAGGATTGGTTATAAATAAAAATAAAAATTCCTCAGTTTGACAAAATAGCAAAATGACGAAATGTGCCTATAATAGATGCAGAATTTACAATTGTCCACCACTGATGAAATCTGATTTACTGCTCCTTCATTCGGATTTCTTTCTGTACAATTATTTGCTTTTATCTGATGCCTAGCCAGATTGTTTTTAATCTAACTGTGCTCGTCCGATCTCACGTTGTTTCTCTCCCAGCGCAAAGAGACTCAGCCAGATGTTGTGCACTTTCTGCAAGTTGTCAATCATACTGACGAAATCTCGACCCATATCTCTCCGTACTAGTTATGATCTATTTTCTCTCTTGCATTACTTTTCATATCATTGGACTGTCTTGTCCACTCATAAAAACCTCTGCCAAGGCCACTCAAGGACAGCAGTGATGTTGTGCAGGGTTTTGAGTAATATCTCTGGAACTGTTTCCATAGGAGTGCCTGAGGTGATAGCTTCTGGATGTGTGTGGACCGAGGCTCCTCTGGATTGAGCACATTCAACTGTGACTGATCACTGCCTGACTTTACTGACAAGGTGATCATGCAATGGTCAGACCATTGTTTCGCTTCTATAGTCATGCCCTAGGTTTCAAGCCTGCAAGTTAATATTACATGGTCGCCGACTGGCTGCCGCCCCCCTCCCTCGAACTCACCACGCCAACCCAGGACACAGGCTCATGAAACATAGTTAACTTTTGGAAGGCGGGGGTCACGAAACCCCCGGCCGTATTTATTAAGATATAAGATCATAAAATTTTTAATTGCATGATAAACGTTTTATACAAAATCATCAAGACATTAGATACAATGTTGTCAACAAATGTGAAAGCCTAACCTTAACAGAGACTCTAATACATTTTGTTTCCTAACCGAATCTAACATCCTCATCTAGATTTTGTATAATACATTTCTGGCCATATGGCAAGGTCGCTAACCGGTGTCAGGTCCTACAAGCTGCGCCTTACCTAGCGATGTGCGCATGCGTAGCCAAGCCCGTTAAATTACCTGGTCCACGCCGTGAACTCCATTTACCCACTAAAGGAGGGCCCTTACTCTGCGCCATCCGGTGACGTCATGAGTATGCGCGCGCGGGGTGGCTACCAGCCAAAGGAAAGCGTGACTACTCCAACCCGCGACCCTTTGAAGCACCAGTTACCTTGCCCCTGAAGTTCTAGGAGGTGCCAATGGACCTTCCCCCTGGGCGGGAACCTCCTTTATGGGATGATGCCCGCCCCCTCAGACCTTAAAAATTAGCTGCTCACCGGTCATGACCTTACCGCATGCCCCATACCTAATAAATACGACGACCTATGGAAAAAATTCTAATGGACAACTACTCTCTACTAAACACATAACGCATCCACATATCTACCAAAGGAAGAAAGGGCCTAAATATCATTGTAACAGCAAAACATAATTCAACACGTACCTATCAAAGGAGAAATTGGCCTAAACACAATCGAACAGTACAACATATTTCAACATTTCTCAGAACCTAATCTACAAATTTACAACTAGACCAACTTTATCACCGCACAGTCATTTTTGTTCCAGGGATGGTGGGAGGGAAAACAAGAGGCCCCCGGGCGCGGGGCACGACCAGTTGCGTGGGAGCGTCCAGGAACAAGAGGGTCTCCCCGCCTCTATATTCCTAAGGGGCACGGTGGGGGGGCGGCTACGCCCCACACCCGGCCCCTCCTGCGGCCCGCCCCCCCGGACCCGGAAGTCCTATGATGACATCCGGGTCAGGGAGGGCACCTGGAGAGGGGAGCGGTCGCCGCGCCGCCATGCGGGAGGGGGGGCCAAGAGCCCCCCCTTTTCACATGGTCGCCGACTGGCTGCCGCCCCCCTCCCTCGAACTCACCACGCCAACCCAGGACACAGGCTCATGAAACATAGTTAACTTTTGGAAGGCGGGGGTCACGAAACCCCCGGCCGTATTTATTAAGATATAAGATCATAAAATTTTTAATTGCATGATAAACGTTTTATACAAAATCATCAAGACATTAGATACAATGTTGTCAACAAATGTGAAAGCCTAACCTTAACAGAGACTCTAATACATTTTGTTTCCTAACCGAATCTAACATCCTCATCTAGATTTTGTATAATACATTTCTGGCCATATGGCAAGGTCGCTAACCGGTGTCAGGTCCTACAAGCTGCGCCTTACCTAGCGATGTGCGCATGCGTAGCCAAGCCCGTTAAATTACCCGGTCCACGCCGTGAACTCCATTTACCCACTAAAGGAGGGCCCTTTAGTGGGTAAATGGATGGGGTGGCTACCAGCCAAAGGAAAGCGTGACTACTCCAACCCGCGACCCTTTGAAGCACCAGTTACATTGCCCCTGAAGTTCTAGGAGGTGCCAATGGCCCCTCCCCCTGGGCGGGAACCTCCTTTATGGGATGATGCCCGCCCCCTCAGACCTTAAAAATTAGCTGCTCACCGGTCATGACCTTACCGCCACAGGCCAGCATTGTTAACCGACGATCTGGCCTCCCCCTGTGTCCTGACCTACCCTAGCAAGTTCTCCTTTTAGCAAAACCCTCTAACCAGGCCCAGACATTATCAGACCACAGGACGTTCCCTTCCTCAGTCAAGTGAACCCCATCACCCAAGTAGTAATGTTCACCCCATATACACCCATGTGGGATCGTCTGCAACAGGGGGGCTCGGAATAATTTGTCCAACTGTGTGTTGATCCTCTTTACCGAGTGATTCAACGCCCTGACTGAGTCCCCCCCCCGCCACTGCCACCGAGGGATAAGTTGCGACCATACTACTGTGCAACCCGGGCAAGTCCTAGACACCCACCCCGCAGTGGAAATGATCTCTTCAATGAGTATTCGCCTCCCCAGTTTGGCCAGGTCATTCTCCCCCAGGTGAAGTATCACCACTGACGGGGGGTCGGGCTGCTGAGCTAAGAGTCCCTGAAAGAAGTTCCTGAACTGTCCAAGGCACAGACCCCCTCTCCCAAAGAATGAGATGTCCAACCCCTTCAATGCCGCCTTTCTCTTACGGTCTGTTGAAAGAAAAACATTTTGCACCCGCCTTACATAAGAATGACCTACAATCCAGATCTTCAGTTCTCTGCGTCCAGCTTGCTGCTTGTGCTGTGATGGTGTAGCTCCTTTGTTTCCGCCAGCGAGTTCCTCCCCTGCGTCACAGGTTTGAGAAACTGCAAGAACCAGAAAACATAACCAGCGTGAGAATCATCCTGTCATAACATGTCAATCCGTACATATCGTTTATAACAGTCAGATGACCATCTCCCAATCTTCTTCACACTCTCTGCCGAGAGACCCCCTAGGGCAGCCTCAGTTGCCGCCCCTATCCTGAATGAGTGCGTGCCAAATTCCTTAGGATCCAACCCTGCCTGTCTAACAGTCAGTTCAAGGACCCGCCTGAACTGGTATCTAGTCAATGGTGTCCCATTGGCATGACACAATAGTGCCCCACCCGCCGTGCCCTCCCGTTGCTTGTGGAACACCTCCACATGGGAAACCGGGCAACAGGGGTTGGTCTCAGCCCGGTGGAGCACTATGGTGTAACCCCGAGACTCCTGATCAGTTTTTGACCTCTGAATTGTCACCCACATGGTATCTTCCCTGATCCTAACATTATTTAGCTGTAGCCCGCCCAACTTATCCTCTTTTGACCCTGCCACCAGTGCGCCAATTCTTAGAGCCCCATAAAAGGCCAAGGCAAAAGCAGCTTTGAACAGATGTATCTCCCATTCTGAACTACACACCTCGTGCAATGCCACTAATAAGGCTGTCAGCCGCGCCAAGCCTATGGGCTTCCTTGTATCTGCAGCATGGCCCTGCAACCGGCGCCATCCCCTCATGGCCTTGCGCACCACAAAAATATTGGTGGGATCTCGCATGCCCTTAGCCTGTGCAAAGAAGGAAACAGCCGCCCTATGTCTGCCTGCGGCTGCCACTGATCTCCCTTCCCTGTGCATCCATTCCAAATATTCCGCAAAACTGTCCTCCTGCGCCCACCTGACCTCCCACTCCTGCCCTAAGAACGAGCGGTAAGACAAAAACGCCCCTTCATAAGATGTCTTGGTCCTGGGTGCTAGGCTAGCAACCACGAGGTCCTGTAATCTGGGGCACCAATCTGCCAGAGTACTGTCGGGAATTGTGCTGGCGAGGGGTCTGCTGCAGGAAGGTGTTCCCTGAAAACCTGCATTTTGAAGCGAGAAAGGGAGTCAGCTGCATTGTTAAGGACGCCTGGGACATGTTGAAGAGTACATTCAATTTTAAGCACAGCAGCACAATCTCTTTAATCAGGTGCAAGATGAACGGACAGCGTGCCCCTTGCTGGTTTATGCATTCGACCACTGTCATGTTATCAGACCAGAACACCACTGATTGGTTACATAGATGTTCTGGCCAGACCTTCAATGCCACCCATACTGGAAAAAGTTCCAGGAAGCCAATGTTGGCAGTCAAGCCCCATCTTTTCCATTCCTCTGGCCACCGTTGGGCTACCCACTTGGTCCCTAAAATGGCACCAAAGCCAACACTACCAGCAGCGTCCGTCCACAAACCCAATTCTGCTGATGACGCGGGAGGACCCGCCCACACTACCCTGCCATTAAAGTCCCTCAGAAATGCCATCCATATCTGCATATCCTGGCGAACCTCAGCTAACAGCCTAGTGCGGTGGTGCTTCTCCCGCAGTCCTTTCATAGCATGGGCAATAGAGCGTGAGAATGGGCGTGCCATTGGGATGACCCGTAGTGCAAAATTCAGTTGCCCCACTACTTCCTGCAGCTGCTGCAAGGAAACCTTGTTTTTTCCTAGACATTGCCGCAGAGCCGCTCTGAACCTAGACACTTTGTCCTTGGGCAACCTGAAACATCCTTGAACCACGTCAATTTCAATGCCCAGAAATTCCAAGCAAGTAGCCGGGCCCACCGTCTTCCCCGGCTCCAGCGGAACCCCAAAAGCCCGCATGAGCACGCAAAATTCCTGCAATACCCACGCTCACTCCTGAGAGTCCGCCGCACCTAGGAACAAGAAATCTTCCAAGTAATGCATAACTTGCTGGTGGCCCGTTGCCTGTCTCATAACCCATTCTAGGAATGAGCTAAATGTCTCAAAATAGGCACATGATATGGAACAGCCCATGGGCATACATTTGTCCATGTAAAACTTGCCTTCAAAGGTGAAGCCTAAAAGATGGTGGTCACTCGGGTGCACTGGGAGGAGGCGAAAATCGGATTCTATGTCAGATTTAGCCATCAATGCCCCCGGGCCCAGTGCACGCAACAAGTCAACCGCCTGATCAAAAGAGGCATATTTCACACTACAAATCCCTTCATCAATCGCCTCATTCAAGGATGACCCTCTCGGCGCAGACAGGTTGTGGATCAATCTAAATTCACCTTTCTCTTTTTTGGGTACTACTCCAAGTGGTGAACACACAAAATTAGGGACCGGTGCCTCCTGGAAGGGGCCCGCTATCCTGCCTAAGGACAGTTCCTTGGTAATCTTAGCGGACACTACCGTTGGATTTTGTTTCACTGATAATTGGTTCCTGCAAATACTGCTACCTGTGTAACCCACTGCCGGAATCCTAAAACCTCGCGAAAACCCCTCCTGAAGTAGGGTGGCCGCTGCGTGATCAGGGTATCTATTTAACCATGGGATCAATGCTAACACATCTATTGGCGTGGGGGGGCCCTGCTCGTGAAAGTTACTCCGGCTTCCCCCTTCCCCTATGCCCATGGTTGCCTGGCTTGGACCTGCAGGTTGTCTCGGGGTGTGATGGGTGTCCACAGATTGAACATGCATGCTTGAATCTACAGGTGCCCTGGGGTCTTGTGCATGTGCGCCTATTAAAATCCCAGCATACCCCTCTCCTTTCTGACCCCGCCCCCTTACTCTTCCCCGGGACCTCACTCCCATGGCTTGTCCGAAAGGGCAGATGAGGCTTCGCGGAAAATACCCTCACTGTACTGATGGCCTGCGAAGGGACTGAGTCACCCGAAAACTGTTTATGCCAAGACAAGGAGTCGACCTTGTCCCATGCTAGGGATGCGTCAAATTCTTTGGCCTTCCTGAAGTTCACATCATACTCCTTCCACGCATCACCAGTGTATTGATCACTCCACCCCACAATCCTACTCAGGTAGCAAGCCATTTCGGCCTGCACATTTGGGGGGCGTTCTGCCGTGATGGCTGAAAGGACAGCGAAGGCCCTGATCCAGTTCTTCAATGTCTCCTGTACTCTAAACCTGGAGCATTGTGCCCTCCATTCGCTTGGATGCATCCACTCCTTCAATACCTTTGCCTGTTCCATCTCCCTATTATCAAGCAGTAAAGAGAAAATGTAAACATATTTCCCTGCTCAAATCATCTCCTTCACTTCCTTGGACACATGTTGTCCCAAATTTTCACTTCTCGTTGGCACTAAGCCGTCCCCCAACAGCGGCAGAGACACTTCCTTACCATTCACAGGCACTTGAGCCGGTAGGGCACTCTCCCCGTTCGCCTGGGCAGGACCCGAACCTGTAAGGGAAGAAGATGCTGGTCCCGCACTGCTGGCAACCGCCGTTGAAGCCTTAATCTTTTCTACCAGTTTTTGAGCTTCAGCTACATGATCAGATGAATCAAAGGACATACCCCCCTTTTTTAACCACGGCAGCAAATCTGCTATCCGAGATACCAATTCAGAAGGCAGTGCATCAGTACCTGCTGGGCCCGCCGGCATCACTGGGGGCACGGTCGGGGGCACAGGAGCAATGGGCAAGGGTGCGGGCATAACTGGGATTGGTGCTGCGGGCGTCACTGGGATTGGAGCCACGGGCGGAGGGGCAGGCCCCACAGGCGGGAGCGCCGGCGGGATGGCAGGAGCCGGTGCCACGGGCGCTGGGATCACAGGCGTAGGTGCAACAGGCACCGGGACTACCGGCTCAGGGGTAGGAGCAGCGTACCTAGTTTTCTTGGCCTTAGACCTCTTTGGTGAGGTGACAAAATCCCCCCTTGGCAAGGGGGGTGCCTTCCGACGAACCGGCCTACCCGATGGGCCAGGGGAATCATCAAACCTCTCATTAATCCGTGCCTCTAATTCATCAATCTTCCCCAACCGTTTGTTCATTTCGCCCATTTCCCGCATCATGGCTCGCATCATCACCTCCATCTTAGACCCTCCTTTACCACCCCTTGATCCTGGCATGATGACAACTGCTACACTCCTAGTGTCACAATCAGGCGTACTTGTATTCTGTACCTTCACCAGATGGAGGGTCTCCAGGGGGCTTTCAGCACCATGCAACGGCAACTGCAACACCACCGGCTTATCCGGCTATGTAAGGGGTGAGTAAACCTAATGTAGACCCACCCGGCGGCTACCAGGAGCTATGAAATGCTAGCCCCCCGTTCTCCTCTTACCGATCAAATCCTGCGCTCATCGACAGCCGGTACCGTGACCACGTCCCCTGCTCACTCTGGGCCTGCTTTGCACGAGATGCCAATCTACCGCATAAAAATTGCCTGTAATAGAACAAATTATTAATCTCTGGGCCAACCTTTTATTTTATGCAATAGAATAAAACAGTTTTAATAAATGGGGGGGCACCAAATTGGATCAAACACTGGTGCAGGTAAATAGTTCTGTCTAATGGCAGCTCACACAATCCTTAATCTCTGGTTCACCCCCACCACAGATCATTTCTCCTTTATTTAATAAATAAACAACAGTTGAGGCCTTAATTTCCTGTTGCAATTCACAGCACCTAATTCCAGCAGTCACTGGTGCAGGTCTCCCATCCAGGAGCTACCCTGGCCGACCCTGCTTCGCCTCCCCTCTCACTCGCGTTGATTCCTACTCAACAGAACCACGTGTTTTCACTCTTGCTGGCGGGAGGCGCTTGGAGGGCAGGATAAACGGAGAAGCCTACCAGTGCGCTAAAATAATTGCCGCTCGCTTTCTTTTTGTACCGGGAGGCGCGGAAACAAGGAACCACTCTATGCGAGGCGGATGCACACTGTTATCGTTATCCGCCCACACCTCGTCCTACGACCCTGGAAGACCGCGACCCGGCTTCCGGCCCACACCCCACCCGGCAAATACCTTCGCTCCGCGAAAATGAAAACCGATCAATTCCAGAACCAAACGCTCAGTTTCTTGCTCCCCGGACCCGCCAGCACAGTCGACTCCGTTCTTCCGCCTACCTGTATATAAACGATAAAACAAAAATCTTGCTCCTTGGACCCGCCGACCCAATCGACTCCGTCCTTCCGCCGACCTGTATATAAACGAAACAAAGAGAAAAACAAGAGGCCCCGGGCGCGGGGCACGACCAGTTGCGTGGGAGCGTCCAGGAACAAGAGGGTCTCCTGGGCGCTCCCCGCCTCTATATTCCTAAGGGGCACGGTGGGGGGGCGGCTACGCCCCCCACCCGGCCCCTCCTGCGGCCCGCCCTCCCGGACCCGGAAGTCCTATGATGACATCCGGGTCAGGGAGGGCACCTGGAGAGGGGAGCGGTCGCCGCGCCGCCATGCAGGCGGGGGGGCCAAGAGCCCCCCTTTTCAGATCAAAGGTGTGACCAGCTTCGTCCATAGTTCAAGGGGATATCTGGGTGAAATCTTAGGCCTCCTTGCTTTTCATTACATTGTCATTGATTCTGACATGCAGGAAATATTACAACTTCCAAAGGTCCATCTGCATTGGGGGCCCATTGTAAGTTGTCTCCGCCCAGGTCTGCATGTCTGGTCATGAGTAGGACAAGTGGAACCGCAAGGAAAGTTCACCTGCCTCGCAGTACCTAGGACCATGTATAGACTGGTCTGGAATTATTCTATTCTTTCCCATAGTTGGATTATGCTGATGTAAGGATACGAGATATTGGTGACGGGTCACACATGTTACATGACACAAATTAAATGTTACTTTTTGTGTCTGTGTTTACTGTTACAATGTGGGATTTTATTTTCTTGTGTACATTAAACGTCAATATATCAGCAGCGTATCAATACGTGTAATACACACAAAGATCAAGCTGAGCAATCAACTTGTTTCCTTTTGATTTTACCAAATGCATATAAACATATCTGAGGTATTCTATCCTTTGCTTTGTTAAACTTGTCTGAATGGTCCAACCTCACAGCAATAGGGACCTACCCCCTATGCCCTACTAGAAGAAGCGATTTCCAGCATATTGTATTAAGTCACCTGTCATAACCCCTACTGATACCTGTGAACAGTGGGGGCTATGTTGGTATGTTGGTATGGAAAAAACACTGCTATCTCTGGATTTATGTAGCATGGCTATAGTCAATTTCCTGGTGTCAGTGTAAAGCTGGTTGCCGTTGCCTCCTCATACCTAACCCTTGCAACTACCACCTATATCACGGGTACTCATAGTACGGCCCACTGGTTGGCAGCGGCCCAGCAAGCCTTCCGTGGCGGCCCACGGACCATGAGACAACATCGTACCCGTGTTTTAAAAAAACATTTTCAAAGAGTGTCTACAAACACTGCCGGTTGCAGAAACACTCGGTGAGACTCTGCTGCTCTGTGGGGGCCCGGCGATTCATTCCACGAGGCCAGAGTGGAGCTGCAGGGGCACTAAGAGGAGGTGAAATACAGCAATGGAGACAGAGAAAGGGGGACAGACAGAGGGAGGAGGGCGACAGAGGGAGACAGAGGGAGGGAGACGGAGTGAGGGAGACGGAGCGAGGGAGATGGAGTGAGGGAGATGGAGTGAGGGAGATGGAGTGAGGGAAGGGGAGTGAGGAAAGGGAGTGAGGGAAGGAGAGTGAGTGAGGGGATGAGGGAGGGAGTGAGGGAAGGGGAGTGAGGGAGAGAGAGAGAGAGGGAGGGAGGGAGTGAGGGAAGGGGAGGGAGTGAGGGAAGGGGAGTGAGGGAGGAAGTGAGGGAAGGGAGTGAGGGAAGGGAGTGAGGGAAGGGGAGTGAGGGAGGGAGTGAGGGAAGGGGAGTAAGGGAAGGAGTGAGGGAAGGGGAGTGAGGGAAGGGAGCGAGGGAGTGAGGGAGGGGGTGAAGGAGGGAGTGAGGGAGGGGGTGAGGGAAGGGGAGTGATGGAGGGAGTGAGGGAAGGGGTGAGGGGAGGGGAGTAAGGGAAGGGGAGTGAGGGAGGGAGTGAGGGAGTGAGTGAGGGAAGGGGAGCGAGGGAAGGGGGTGTGGGAGTGAGGGAGGGAGAGAGGGAAGGGGAGGGAGAGAGGGAAGGGGAGTGAGGGAGGGAGTGAGGGAAGGGGAGTGAGGGAGGGAGTGAGGGAAGGGAAGTGAGGGAAGGGGAGTGAGGGAGTGAGGGAAAGGACTGAGGGAGGGAGGGAGGGAAGGGGAGTGAGTGAAGGGGAGTGAGGGAAGGGGAGTGAAGGAGGGAGAGAGGGAAGGGGAGTAAGGGTGAGGGAAGGGGAGTGAGGGAGGGAGAGGGGGAAGAGGGGGAAGGGGAGTAAGGGTAAGGGAAGGGGAGTGAGGGTGAGGGAGGGAAGGAGAGGAAAGGATAGGGAAGGAGAGGGAAAGAGAGGGAAGGAGAGGGAAGGAGAGGGAGGGAGAGGGAGGGGGAAGGAAGGAGAGGGAGGAAAGGAGAGGGAAGGAGAGGGAAAGAGAGGGAAGGAGAGGGAAGGAGAGGGAGGGAGAGGGAGGGGGAAGGAAAGAGAGGGAGGGAGGGAGAGCGAAGGAGAGGGAAGGAGAGGGAGGGAAGGAGAAGGAATGAGAGAGGGAGAGGGAGTGAGACAGTCAGAGTGAGTGAGACAGAGGGAGACAGGGAGGGAGAGAGGGAGGGAGAAGGAGATAGAGGGATGGAGGCATATATATATATATATATATATATATATATACCGGGTCTGGTAGCTCAGTGGACGAAGGCGTCCGCTGCAGGGACCTGTGTTTAACCTCATGGTCACAGTTTTTTTGTTGCTATAGCCCCGCCCTCTTCCCCACTGACCCCACCCCCACCGGTGCGGCCCTCAGACACAAACCACACTGTAAATTTGGCCCCTGAGAGAAAGTTTGTGAGTACCCATGACCTATATACTCCATTCAAAAAACACTGTCTGAATCCCTATGTCTGAGCCTTGCCCTGCACAACGCAGTTTGAGAAGAAACCTGAGTAAAATGACAGCTCCATGGTAGACCCTGGCAGGGCAGTGCAGATGGGCTGTGAGGTAAATGGTTTCCAAGGCAGAGTAAGCTGATGCCTCACCCTTGGAAACCCTGCAATTCCCCTGACACTAAATAAGGTGCAGTCGGAATATCACCATTTAATGGCGGTGCTGTTGTCCTCCCAAATACTAAATGAGGTCTAATGTTTATTATTTTAACAGCTTATTAGAGCAGTCAGTATAATTCAAGCAGTACAATTGCAAGGCAAAGTATACAAATATTAAAACTAAAATGAACAAATGGTTGAGTTTTGTTTCATTGACGTGCATCATTATTAAAACAGGCTTCCCTTCAAATCTGTAACAAAAGCCGCTAGTAGAGACTATCACCCCATAGCCTCTTTCCCTATCCATTTGTCATGAGAGTTAAAGGACGACCTTTGACACCTCTGTATTTAGCTCCTGATAAATACAACACTCCTGCACATCAGCACCCACAGCTTAATAAAAATCACTAGGTCAATAGAGGGTTGCGGTTGGGTTGATAGCCAGCCAAGGTTTAGGGAGAGCAATTTGATACGCGTGTCTCTCAGAGCATGCAGAGTCCCACCTAAGCACCACCACATAAACCAAACAAGCCCCCTATTATTAGTAAGGTACGGATTCAATGGGCAAACAAAATGGCAGCCTCTCCAAGATAAATTGGACAGCCCTCTTTAAGAGCTCTCAAGAGGTGAGTAGAACAGCGTGATCCAAGTGTCTTGGTTAATGTTGTTTAACATGTAGGTAGCATTGCAGAAACAAGTGAACCAAAGTCCTGGTACAATGCGCAAACAAAAGGCTAGCTATAGGTCTTCCCTCCATCCTTGTGGCGGACGGTACCTGCCCCCGACAGGATGGCGGAGGGACTTTGTCCGTCCACCATCCTAATAGACCTCTAAGAGTTCAAAAACATACCTTGGCACTCCCTGTCATTTCCGACGACTGTTTCAGCTGCCAACAAAGACAGGAAGCCAAAACCGCCCGACCGTGACAGAAAACTTCTTCACCTCCTGTGGAGGGAAAATAGCAGGCAGCCATCTTGTTTGTTGGCTGGCACGGACTCCCCTTATTTTTAAAAAAAAGTATAACGTTGAGCGCTGCACCCTCTTCAGGGACACTGCACTTTGTTTCTTTTAATTTATTTTAACTTTATTGGTGAGCATGGCGCCTGCTTCACAGACACCGCACTCTACAATACAAAAGGTCCGGCTTTTGCCAAAATTTGACCTATTGGTATTTGTGTATGACTGTTAGAAACGGGATCTCTGGCTGGCCAAGGCTTGCGCCAACATCAGTCAGAGACCACCACTTCCAAGTCAGGGCAAGGGAGTCACACACCAAGATAACCCCCGCTCACCCTCTAGGTAACGTGGCGCGAGCAGCAAGGCTAATCTCGGAGGCGATGTGTAAAGCGTTTGCGCGCGCACCCCAGCGACAACACCCTAGGCCCACCACAAAGGAAACTCCACACAAGGTTATATCAAAAATAGCCTTTGTATTATAATAAGACACACACTTTACAATGTGCCAACAGGCACGGGCAAGATTTACAAGGGATTATGTACAGGACAGGGCCACCTGGACCACTGTCAGGGGTATGCACTTTTCAGAAATAATATTTGTAGGTATAACACTTTAGCACATCAACATATAATGACTGTAACACAGAAATAGAAAATGTAGCATACAACCAGTAACTACTGGTAAAGGGAAAATACCTCCTACGCCACCCTAAACACTGTAGGGAAATCACGCAGGGAACTAGGACCTTATCATCAGGACCTATGGAAGGAAAACCTATCACCTAAGCAAGTCACTTTTAGCAAAGGGAAGGAAACCTAAAATAATCACCTAGGCAAGTCACATTTAGCAAAGGCAATAAACCATAAACAATTACCTAAGCAGGTCACTTTTAGCAAAGGTAATATCAAACAATCCTCTAAGCAGGTCACTTTTAGCAAAGGGGATAAAAACACAAACAATTACCTAAGCAGGTCACTTTTAGCAAAGGTAACAACAAACATTCCTCTAAGCAGGTCACTTTTAGCAAAGGGGAATAAAACATAAAGAATCACCTAAGCAGGTCACTTTTAGCTAAGGTAATAACAAACAATTGCACATGAAACATTAAAACACATTCAGAGGTGCAGGTAGAACATTTGCGCAGAAATCACATAAGCAGTAACTCATAAATTGCGCAGAGTGCACGTAGCACAACATTAGAACTGTCCCTCAGGCCAACTGGCCTCGCAAGGGACTTAAATGCCCTGAGTCTCAATGTCAGGGAAGGCTGCGCAGGCAGCCAAGAACACAAAGCCTAAACGTAGCAACTGTCCACTAAGTGCTGGACAGTTGTAAATACAGCTGGGCAACGTTGGAGCCTCGTGGGCTCAAGAACAATGAATGGCGCCCAAGAGCCTCTCTGGGCTCGCAAAGCAAATAGGCACTAAAGAGCTTCAGTGCTCTAAACAATAATGAAATGCCCCCAGAGCCTCCTGTGGGCTCGCAAAGTTACTGTGGGCGTAAGAGCCTCTCAGGGCTCGTGAAACACGAAGGCGCTGTGAGCCTTGTGGCTCTAAACAAACAAATTGCCCCCAGGAGCCTCGGGGCTCCTAAATCAATACTGTGGGCACTGGAGTCCCTCACGGGGGACTCCGGAATCATGCAATGCCCCCAGAGCCTCGACCGGCTCTTAAACCAAGAGGGAATACCTGGAGCCTCTCTGGCTTGACATGCGGCAATGGCCCTGAGACCGGAGCAGCACTCACCGGTACTCCTGGGGCGGCAGGACGGCTCCTCTCGCGCTGCAGGGGCCGCGGGCGGGGCTCCCCTTCACTCGGGAGCCTCGCAGAGACGCTGCAGGCCGCTTCCTGCGTCTCCCGCCTGACTTCGTCTCGCTGCCCTCCGCCTGACTTCCGCTGGGGCCGCCAATGGCAGCGCGGCCCTGGGGGTCAGGAGGCGGGACTTCGGGTCGCAGTAGGCAGCGGCCCGGCAACAGTTTTCACAGCTCCGGGACTTGCGGCGGTGATCACGGGGCAATGCCGGGTGGGCACCGGCCTCCAAAATTAAATATAAAGCGAGGTAGGCACTCGCTCGGCCGCAAATTCGGGCAAACGCCGGGTGGGCACCGGCTGGACAACTAGAGCGCTCCAAAGCGCCCCAAAAGGCAAAATCAAGCGCTAGTGAGCGCTGGGGCCAAAATAAAGCGCTCTTCAGCGCTAGGAGTGAAAATAAAGCGCTCCCAGCGCTAACAATGAAAGGCAGCGCTCCCAGGCGCTGTAAGTAAAAGAAGGGTCCAGCAAAGTCCTTTTAGGCAGGCAGGGGGGCAAGGCAGGGCCAGAGCCAGCACACTGGGTCTCCAGGCAGGGAGACAAGCCAAGTGGCGGTCCTTCTGGCCCCAGCAGCAGCAACAGCCCCCTCTGGCAAGGATCCAAAAGTAGAACAATTTCTGTGGGGACACAGCCCCATTTTTATACAGAGAAATCCTTTGTTTCAGGGTGCAGGGTAGGGGGAAACCAGTTGCAGCTGGCTTGGGAGTACCCTTGATGGCCCAACCACCCCTTTCATTCACTGGGGAGGCTAGGGTCATTAGACACACCACAGGGGGGCGGAGCCAGCATTGTGTGGGGAAAAACCCAGCCCATCCAGGACCCAGGTGCACTCCTCCCACACATCACTCATGCTGATCTCACACTCACCACCGGGCAGACCCATCCAGACTTCCTGGAGCCTGGCATGCCAGCCAGCTCCAGCCAATCACGCTCCAGCACCCTCATTGCACACATACATCAATGTCCAGAAGTAGCACTTCCCTTCTAGACACATACATGCCGCATACACCATCTCGCAGCATTCACTCTCACGAGTTTACACATACTAAACTCGAGCCTGCACTCCCCACGCATCAGGAACTACCAGGGACACACACATTCCCCATGCATTCCTATGGGAGGGCAGGCCAGCCATACTACACGCACGCACCTTCACTCTGGGACCCAGGGAAAAGTGCGGAGAGACCCCAAAAATCACTAACACTGGGTCACAAATAAAAGTAAAAAGATTAGGGGTGAACCTGCCCTAAGGCCCAAGTCCAACACAACCCCCTTCCAGCCAAAACGCAGGGCAGACAAATCACCACCGTGATGGGCTTCCCTGCTTGGGGCTATAAAACACGGACGCGGGCCCGCAACTGCAGGGACACCCTCCTGTTTTACGCCACGGTGAACCCCTAGGGTTCCTTCTAAAACTACTGTAGGGACTAACTGGGGTACCCCACTGATACTCTCCAGCTGCCCTCGGCCAGGACCAGGCCCTAGGCCACCCAGGTACCACTGGATCCTGCCTACTCACAAAGTGGGGGGTAGTAACCCCTGGCACATAATAGCCATGCTCCACTCTTCCTGTCTGCAAGACAGGGCTAGACTGCCACTGGTTCTCCAGCCTAGGGTCTACAACTCAGGTGGACCAGGAGTCTCAGGGAAGGCTCTCCTCCCCTTACCTCTTCTCCTAGGGTTCCTCCTCCTCCTGCGAGGGGTCCCCTCTAAACAACATTCTCCCAACCTAGGGTTTAACCCCTCAGGTTGCACCGGGGTCAGAGGTGGGCTCTCCCACCCTCTGCACCCCCTTCCAGAGTCCGTCTCCCTCCCAACCGGGGTGGTACATCTGGATGAAGAACTGGTCAGGACACTGATTACAGTAGTCCCACCCTTCAGGTCAGGCGGATCCTGAACCTGGCCTTCCAACCTCCGGTCTAGAACCTTTGGTGGAACCAATGCCTGGCACTCCAGGACTTCTGGGGACTCACATACTATCCCCCAATCACTCCTTTCGCTGGACTCCTGTACCCTCCCGACTGGAGCGGTACTGCCAGACTCTAGAACCATAGAAGCTCCGCTTACAGATGCTCCAGGTCCTCTACACACTAGGAGATCTCCCTCAAGTGAACTAACAGGCAAGCCTAGGTTCCCATCCTGGTGTTCCCTAAAGAAACCATCCAGGCTCTGTGACAGGGCTTCGGGCATCTGGGGACTCTCGGTCACACACTCACTCCCGCTCCACTGAGACAGGCAGTCAGCCCCTACACCCTCCTCACTAACCTGGGACCTAGCTGGGCTACTCTCACCCTCCTCCACCACGCTGGGCTGGAGGACACCTGACCCACTATTGTTGGAATCACTCACTAGTGACTCTACAGAACCTCTCGCACTGTCCCAGCGCTCTGCTTCCTCTGCGAGGGTGTCTGGATCAGTCAACCCATATTCCAACAGGTGTTGGCGCAACCCTGGCAAACAACTATTGAGTACTTGCTCTCTTAGAACCAGATCAAATTGCTTGGTAAACTCAGTTCCCATGTGAACCTCTAGCCAATCAGACAGTGCATCTTGACATTCATCCACAAACTCTTCCCAAGACTGGTGAGACAGTTTCCTAAGGTTCCTGAATTTCAACCTGTTCTCCTCCTCTGGGGAAACAGGCACCACACTCGGGAAACTGGGAGTGGGACTGTCTACACTAACACTTAAATAGCTGCCACCACTGGATTCAACCCTCCCTGGGGAATCCAGAAAACCACAACTGCACTCAGGGGATAACCTACCCTCTAGGGTTACCTTCTCCCTGAACAAGGCCCTTTCAGCCTCTAGCTTAGCGTGCTCCAACCTGAGCTGTTCCATCGCTAGCTGATGCTCCCGCTCTTCCCTCCTATCCAACCAATCTTCTGGGGACAGGGAAAGGGATGGGGCGCTGATACTGACACTGGACCCAGCAAGGGACTCCCTATCTATGGGGTCCTCACTATCTGCTGGTGCCCAATCACTGTCATCCTCAATCACTTCACATTTTTCAGGGCTCCCCACAGACTCACCACCCTCATGGCGTGCGGCCCGGGCCCTCTCCTCACTGCGCTCAAGGTCCCTTTGTACCTTACACCATTGGACCAGGTAGTTCCTAAGTTCGTACTTAGTATTTGACCCATCCACCCCTATGTCTCTCTCTCTACAGAACCCTTCCAACTCCTGCGTATTGTACCAAACTAGATCACTGAGATCAAAAACAAGCTCCATCTTGGCAGGACGTTCTCAAGAAGAGTTTGACACAGGGAACCTGGGGGTCTGAGCTTACACAGGAGTACACAATTACAAAATTCAGCAAGATTCCTATCTCAGAGACCTTGCACTCCACTGTCCAGTGTAACACAACACTCATTCACACACAACCCTCCCCTCGGACCGGTAAGGCAGTTTCTACCACCCCTGATTTCTCAACCTGACCACAAGTGACACAGGTACCAAACTCTGGAAGTAAGCCGGGGAACAGGGTACTGGACAAAATACAAAATGACACCTTTCAGGAGAAGCAAAACTGAACTTCCCTAAAAAACAATAATCCCCAAAATGTGGTTATCTAAAATTGCAGAGTTTTGTAGTGTGGCCTGTCGCCACTGTGGTACAGCGCAAACGCAAGTCCAATCCGCACCGCTAGCCACCAATGTTAGAAACGGGATCTCTGGCTGGCCAAGGCTTGCGCCAACGTCAGTCAGAGACCACCACTTCCAAGTCAGGGCAAGGGAGTCACACACCAAGATAACCCCCGCTCACCCTCTAGGTAACGTGGCGCGAGCAGCAAGGCTAATCTCGGAGGCGATGTGTAAAGCGTTTGCGCGCGCACCCCAGCGACAACACCCTAGGCCCACCACAAAGGAAACTCCACACAAGGTTATATCAAAAATAGCCTTTGTATTATAATAAAAACACATTAGATAAGACACACACTTTTCAATGTGCCAACAGGCACGGGCAAGATTTACAAGGGATTATGTACAGGACAGGGCCACCTGGACCACTGTCAGGGGTATGCACTTTTCAGAAATAATATTTGTAGGTATAACACTTTAGCACATCAACATATAATGACTGTAACACAGAAATAGAAAATGTAGCATACAACCAGTAACTACTGGTGAAGGGAAAATACCTCCTACGCCACCCTAAACACTGTAGGGAAATCACGCAGGGAACTAGGACCTTATCATCAGGACCTATGGAAGGAAAACCTATCACCTAAGCAAGTCACTTTTAGCAAAGGGAAGGAAACCTAAAATAATCACCTAGGCAAGTCACATTTAGCAAAGGCAATAAACCATAAACAATTACCTAAGCAGGTCACTTTTAGCAAAGGTAATATCAAACAATCCTCTAAGCAGGTCACTTGTAGCAAAGGGGATAAAAACACAAACATTTACCTAAGCAGGTCACTTTTAGCAAAGGTAACAACAAACATTCCTCTAAGCAGGTCACTTTTAGCAAAGGGGAATAAAACATAAAGAATCACCTAAGCAGGTCACTTTTAGCTAAGGTAATAACAAACAATTGCACATGAAACATTAAAACACATTCAGAGGTGCAGGTAGAACATTTACGCAGAAATCACATAAGCAGTAACTCATAAATTGCGCAGGGTGCACGTAGCACAACACTAGAACTGTCCCTCAGGCCAACTGGCCTCGCAAGGGGCTTAAATGCCCTGAGTCTCAATGTCAGGGAAGGCTGCGCAGGCAGCCAAGAACACAAAGCCTAAACGTAGCAACTGTCCACTAAGTGCTGGACAGTTGTAAATACAGCTGGGCAACGTTGGAGCCTCGTGGGCTCAAGAACAATGAATGGCGCCCAAGAGCCTCTCTGGGCTCGCAAAGCAAATAGGCACTAAAGAGATTCAGTGCTCTAAACAATAATGAAATGCCCCCAGAGCCTCCTGTGGGCTCGCAAAGTTACTGTGGGCGTAAGAGCCTCTCAGGGCTCGTGAAACACGAAGGCGCTGTGAGCCTTGTGGCTCTAAACAAACAAATTGCCCCCAGGAGCCTTGGGGCTCCTAAATCAATACTGTGGGCATTGGAGTCCCTCACGGGGGACTCGGGAATCATGCAATGCCCCCAGAGCCTCGACCGGCTCTTAAACCAAGAGGGAATACCTGGAGCCTCTCTGGCTTGACATGCGGCAATGGCCCTAAGACCGGAGCAGCACTCACCGGTACTCGTGGGGCGGCAGGACGGCTCCTCTCGCGCTGCAGGGCCCGCGGGCGGGGCTCCCCTTCACTCGGGAGCCTCGCAGAGACGCTGCAGGCCGCTTCCTGTGTCTCCCGCCTGACTTCGTCTCGCTGCCCTCCGCCTGACTTCCACTGGGGCCGCCAATGGCAGCGCGGCCCTGGGGGTCAGGAGGCGGGACTTCCGGGTCGCAGTAGGCAGCGGCCCGGCAACAGTTTTCACGGCTCCGGGACTTGCGGCGGTGATCACAGGGCGATGCCGGGTGGGCACCGGCCTCCAAAATTAAATATAAAGCGAGGTAGGCACTCGCTCGGCCGCAAATTCGGGCAAACGCCGGGTGGGCACCGGCTGGACAACTAGAGCGCTCCAAAGCGCCCCAAAAGGCAAAATCAAGCGCTAGTGAGCGCTGGGGCCAAAATAAAGCGCTCTTCAGCGCTAGGAGTGAAAATAAAGCGCTCCCAGCGCTAACAATGAAAGGCAGCGCTCCCAGGCGCTGTAAGTAAAAGAAGGGTCCAGCAAAGTCCTTTTAGGCAGGCAGGGGGGCAAGGCAGGGCCAGAGCCAGCACACTGGGTCTCCAGGCAGGGAGACAAGCCAAGTGGCGGTACTCCTGGCCCCAGCAGCAGCAACAGCCCCCTCTGGCAAGGATCCAAAAGTAGAACAATTTCTGTGGGGACACAGCCCCATTTTTATACAGTTGTTTCAGGGTGCAGGGTGGGGGGAAACCAGTTGCAGCTGGCTTGGGAGTACCCTTGATGGCCCAACCACCCCTTTCATTCACTGGGGAGGCTAGGGTCATTAGACACACCACAGGGGGGCGGAACCAGCATTGTGTGGGGAAAAACCCAGCCCATCCAGGACCCAGGTGCACTCCTCCCACACATCACTCATGCTGATCTCACACTCACCACCGGGCAGACCCATCCAGACTTCCTGGAGCCTGGCATGCCAGCCAGCTCCAGCCAATCACGCTCCAGCACCCTCACTGCACACATACATCAATGTCCAGAAGTAGCACTTCCCTTCTAGACACATACATGCCGCATACACCATCTCGCAGCATTCACTCTCACGAGTTTACACATACTAAACTCGAGCCTGCACTCCCCACGCATCAGGAACTACCAGGGACACACACATTCCCCATGCATTCCTATGGGAGGGCAGGCCAGCCATACTACACGCTCGCACCTTCACTCTGGGACCCAGGGAAAAGTGCGCAGAGACCCCAAAAATCACTAACACTGGGTCACAAATAAAAGTAAAATGATTAGGGGTGAACCTGCCCTAAGGCCCAAGTCCAACAATGACAATGCCTTTTAATCTTATAAAAGGCATTGCCATTTACATGCCAATAGCTAAAAATCTTGCTACTGGGAGACCCACTGCATTGTAAATGCTTGTTTATTGTCTTATTCCTAAATCAGATTGGGTTCCAAAGGAGACCAAGGTGTACAGTTTAGGGGGTCTTCAAGATCAGATGACCCCCTAATAATACCAAAAGCAAACATACCTGGCAACTTTGAAGTAAAAGTGGAACATTAGGACATGAAGTGGATGTTATAGCTGCACAGATGGACAGACACTTTTATTCTTAGATCAATTAGTAATCATTGTGTCATATATGTCTCCTTATTAATGAAAGACAACATTTCCAAGAAAAAACTGTTCAGGCGAAGGACAGGTGAAAGGCTTGCTGTACCATTGTTTATGTCACAGCTGTAGTCATCCACAGTGTCTTGCCTTTGTACTATCATTTGCCTCTCGAAAAGGAGTTGTGTTATTACAGTAGAGTGCTAATGTCACATTCTTGTTGCAAGTGATTATTGAGGTCACAATTAGAATATTAAAGTGAAACAAAATACGCTTTTATTAAGGTATTGCAAGCTTCCAGGTGTTATCAGCCTGCTCAAAAATCGCAACCTCTTTCTTACATAACTGAATTTTCTATAGCAGTCCAATGTGCAATAAAAGCTAACCAGATACATTTTCCATGCTTTAAATTATCCTATCATTATCTTTTGAATCTCTGGATTTTCAGCGCAGTCTGCTGTTTCTGTTCTTCCCTCTGTGCTGAAATGAAAGGAAGGGTCAAATTGGACATGCAAAGGATAATTATTTTTCATTTTAGCTCCCTCTGTGACAGGGTATTCACACCAATTTGATGGAAAATAAGTTTAAAGGTATTACTGAAATGTGAAAATAGAAATTTCACAATGTTCCTCGGTGTTACAGAACCAAATGTTTATTTCTTGAAAAGATTATACTGACTCCTGTGATCAATTTAGTGTCTGCCCACAATTTCCTTCTCATCTTGCCCTAAGGGTTGGTCGTTTCCTGGCTCAGTCCTCATTGTAAACCAAAGAAAAAAAGCTTTTTGTTGACACAAGAGTGCCACTGGTTTATTAAAAGACATATCTTGCATAATTTGGATACAATATTTAAGAAATGCAATAATGTATGTATTTTTTTACCCACAGCTGTGCGTGTAAAAATGTGTGGATTTATGGTGCGGCAAATATGCTGTAATGTGATGTGTGAACTGCACAATTGGGTGACGACATGCCTTTTTGATACTGTATGTCTACCCAATAACTCATGACAGTGAGGAACATTGAATCAATATAATTTAAAGTTTGCGCAGTAAGAAATCACAGGATAATCACCGTCTCTGCCACGTAGTCAAGTGATTGCTCAGCTATCTACATGCAAAATGTACAGTAACAAATGTGAACAAAGACCGTCATTGCAACCTTTACATTGTAGACTTTCCTTAAAGATATAAATGAATGAGCATAGGACTACTTCAGTGAGACAAGAATCTGACCTTCTTGGGTGAAAGCATCACCTAGTTCACAATACGTAAAAAGGGTCCAATTTTACTAAAGCCCCTGCAATAGTGTTATAATATACTGGGTTCATAAATATTTTGGCTATTTCTACGAGCATTGATCACACACTTAATAGTCCTTATTGAGGTGCAATGCCATAATATGTATATGTGTTTGCGCGTCATATCAGCCATTAATATTTGGTTTTGTTACAAAACTGGATCATCCACATCCTTGCTCCTGAGCATTGGTAAATAATTGCTCTTCCAGAAGCCATGACATCGATCTTTTTGACTCTGTTAATTCACATAAATGTGATATTACAGCAATTTCACCATCACTTTCTGAGCAGTATGCACTTCGGTGAATTAATAGCTAGAAGTTGGTCTGTGAAGAGTGGCCATTATATTTAAAAATATTTTAAACATACACCTAATTACACCTAATCGATGCCCCTGCTGTGACTTTCTTCAAGGCAATGTCTACACAAGTCTTCCTTACTGTCACAGTGTCAAGATTCGCTCTCTGAGCTATTGTGCCACCCACTAGGAAGCCTAGTGGTGGAATTTACAATATTTAACTGAACTTTCTGACTTTTTGCTATATCCATATACTAATACACTTCCTCTTTGAAAATATTTTGAAATTCTCATTTATTTCGAATTGTGTTTTGTGATAGCTAACATGGTATTCCTTACAAACTCTGCATTTTTCCGCACCTGTGTCTTTGTGATGTATAACAATACTGATTAAAAGCTTCTTGGAAAACGTTCTGCATTTGCACACATTTTAGATCCATGCTGGGGTTTGTGACAACCAGTTAGCCTTCCCTACCAAGGCATTCTATTCCTAGAAGCCCCTGCTCACTGCTACATATCTGCTCTTGTATGATTATGATAAGTGAAGGAATCATAACAGCTGTAGCTGGCAGGGGGGGGCGTGGCTAAGCCGCCTAAGATGGCGGTTCAATTTCCCTAGAGCTCCGGCTGCCGGCCCACGCTAAATGTAGTTCATGGAGCTCCCTCACCTGCTGCAGGGGCTACGTGAGCAGAACTTCCTGTCGGAACATCTCGAGACAGTTCTGGTTCGTCTGCGGTCCGTGGTCGAGGTCCATAGAGGGTCTGCGGCGCTTTGCTGTTGCTCCCCGAGATCGGCCTGTACAAAAGGGGGTGGTGATGGACGGAGCATCTGAACCAATCAAACACTCACACCCAGTCAAAAGATCTGGGTTTGATCCATCACCATTCTTTAGCCCACTCTGCCACCCCAGTTCAGACATGGCTATATGCAAATCAGTCTGACCCTGTGCCTCATGGGAACAGTCCAGCCCGAACTGTCAAGCCATGCCTTCCCTGGACCGGAAACAAGCTTCCGAGGACCGGTTTCTGGCATTACAGCCGTCTTCAGCCGGGCTTGCTTGAATCCAGTGGCAAAGTGAGCAAGGGACTCACGTCTGAGCATACCCTGCCACACGTATGGCGGCTAAAGCGGTACAAAAGGGGGTGGTGATGGACGGAGCATCTGAACCAATCAAACACTCACACCCAGTCAAAAGATCTGGGTTTGATCCATCACCATTCTTTAGCCCACTCTGCCACCGCAGTTCAGACATGGCTATATGCAAATCAGTCTGACCCTGTGCCTCATGGGAACAGTCCAGCCCGAACTGCCAAGCCATGCCTTCCCTGCACCGGAAACAAGCTTCCGAGGACCAGTTTCTGGCATTACAGCCGTCTTCAGCCCGGCTTGCTTGAATCCAGTGGCAAAGTGAGCAAGGGACTCACGTCTGAGCATACCCTGCCACACTTATGGCGGCTAAAGCGGTACAAAAGGGGGTGGTGATGGACAGAGCATCTGAACCAATCAAACACTCACACCCAGTCAAAAGATCTGGGTTTGATCCATCACCGTTCTTTAGCCTACTCTGCCACCTCAGTTCAGACATCGGCCTGGTAAGATGGGGGCCACCGGGTGGAGCGACGGCACTTGAGCGCGGCTGGGCCCGCACATCTATGAGGTCCCAGGCAAGGCACCTCCGCTGGATCCGGAGGTGAGGGGGAGACATCGTGACGGCGGCGACCCGCTGCCACTTGCTGCCCGGGGGCTCGAGTGAAGAGAGACCCGCGCGTGCTGCGCCACGTAGTGGAGCCCCACCCCCACCGGGATAGATCGCGGCCAGAGCGGCAGACCCGAGACAGCCAACGCAGCGGGGCCATGCACAAGACCGGCGAGCTGTGTCAAGCTGCCAATAGCCCTGGGACACAGAATACAGCTGTCCCCCAGCCTCGCGAGACCCCGACAAGCCACAGAGCGGCTCCCCACTGGGACCAGCGGTGAGGAGAGAGGCCCGCGTTATGCCACTGACAGGAGTCCTCCCCCACCCCCACCGGGAAAGTCCATCGCCGCTGCGGCTAGTCCGCGGCACACAGCGCTGTGGAGGTGCACGGGAAACCCCGGTACAGGAGGACTCTGCTGACTGCCCTGGGGAGAAGAGAGTGGCGAGACCCCCCCCCTACTTGCGGAGCGGCCCTCAACTGCAACATAGCCCCCATCAAAGGACTCCACAGCAAGGAACGTCATGACCCTTGCGAGGAGGAAGCTGTGATGCTCTGTCAGCCTGGCGCCCCGTCGCTTCACCATTAGCCAGACCGCCACGCTGTGACAGGTGAGCCGCGCGTCTGGGACACCAGATTACCCTCCATCCACCACCAAAACACAGACTGGGGCCACGTGGAGGGAGACGCACCGGAAAGCGACACGAACCCCAGGGCCCACAAGACTGGAGGACTGGCGCGGGGGTCCCTTCCTCCCTGCACCGCCCTCTCCACGTTGCACCGGCGGGGTTCGGACCACAAAGAGCTGCATCTCTGGGAGGGACGGCTCCGCTGCCCCCCGTCTCCCGAACGCAGTGCCAACCAACGCGGGACAAGGGAACTCTTGGACACATCGCACTGGCTTGAACATTGACCCGAGTACCCGCCGCCGCCCACGCCAACCACTACAAGGGACCCATAACTCCTGCAATGGGCCGCCGTACAACGGGAGTGTCACAAGGTGCAAGCCGCCAGAATATGCCGCCCCCAACACCGACTCTGATCACACAGCAGGACGGGACGGGCAACGTGGACTCCATGTCCAGAAAACTGGACCAAGTACTGGCAGCTATAGAACACTCCAGGGTGACGATGGAGAACAAATTTGACACTTTAGCCAGGGACCTCAACTTCCTCCACAACGACCACAGGAAGCTGTCGGACAAGGTCACCTAGGGCGAACAGGCGGTACAAACACTAAACCCGCAGGTACAACAGCACCATCGGGACATTGCGGACCTCCAGTCCCGACTCCAAGCCCTAGAATACAAGACGGGCGATTTGGAGTGCCGCTCCTGGAGAAGTAACATCCGCGTCATGACAATAGCAACACTAATGGGACCCCCTCAAGGTTAAATTTGGCCAGGGAAAGGAGGGGAATAAGAAAACCAGCAAGAAGAACTATTTTCCCTCAATGGCCACAATATTCCAATATGAGTATACATTCAATATTTATTTTAACATGGGTGACAAACAACCAACAATATCATTTATTTTCTAAAAAAGTATTAAAGTTTTATTTATTATTTTCAAGTCATCATTTCTTTTGTACTTATTTTTCCTTATATTTTCTCAAAGATAAACCATCCATTTTAATAGTAAGAACTTTTTTTAAATATTTAGTACAAGGACAATTTCATAGTTTAAACAGAGAAAAAAGAAATACATCAATATAAACATAATATACAATTATAAACAAAAAATTCACTCCACACAAATGGTTATACCCCTGGTAGCTGACCATCCATCCTCACATACTCACACATTCATACCATCACCACAGTCATAACTTTATTTATTAATTTCAAGTCATCATTTCTTTTGTACTTATTTTTCCTTATATTTTCTCAAAGATAATACATCCATTTTTATAGTAAGAACTTTTTTTTAAATATTTAGTACAAGGACAATTTCATAGTTTAAACAGAGAAAAAAGAAATACATCAATATAAACATAATATACAATTATAAACAAAAAATTCACTCCACACAAATGGTTATACCCCTGGTAGCTGACCATCCATCCTCACATACTCACACATTCATACCATCACCACAGTTATAACTAAGACCTCTGAAAAGAGGAAACTGGAAACAAATTGACAGGGGCACCCTGCCAATTCGTGGGTCTCAATACACTGTATGAGACCTCGCACTGGTCGACGCGCATTTCGGCGGCACAAGGCCACCTTCCTCAGGACCTCTTCCAGATACACAACCTCATATACCCAGGGGATCTGTAAGATATGATAAGTACAGTCACCACATAAAGTCCAGAAGGGAAACATAACATTTTTAACACCAAAATTTGACATTGCTAAGACCTAACATAGACTACCCCACGTGACCAACCACGATTAAAATTTACATCAAGCAAACTTGCACATAAGGGAGAGGGCAAGCACAGAAGAAAAAGAAGTTTTATAAAAGAAAAGAATAAAGTTTCACAGTGTAATCGCCAAAGTAATTAATCTTTGGTCCTCTAAGTTCATTTATCACTGTCACACATGATCTAAATTAAGAATTTACATTGAATTACTTACATCAAAAAACACACAAATGACTGATTCTGTTTGTTTTAAGAAAGATCAGTAGTTTAGTTCTGTGTAATTTCTTCTGTATGTTTTTGGACCGGAGAACTTCGCCTTGGCCCCCTGAGAATCAAGGAACCAGAATATTAAACCAGTGATCTCTATGTTTCCTACTTAATTTAAGGAAAAGGCTTCATATATCCAAATATGTCTTACCCCTAATGATTTGGTGTTACTGTTATTGAGGGGTCCTATAGCTTTTCTTCATATGGTAGTACCCAAATTTTTCTTCAGTTAAAAAGGGTGGAACAAGTTGCAAGGAATTAGAAATGTGTGCAAAAACTACAAGACATGGACCATATCCCGATGTAGACAATGAATTGGACCCACCTCTTTTATGTGTACTATTTTCTAGGAGGACATCGATCACATCTGTCTTGAGTTACTGGTTTTCACAATGTGCTGTGGGGTTGTTCCTCCTAGTGTGTATTCAGCACCTGTCATACAGAGACACGATATCTAAGAATACCTAGTATACGAATGAATCATATAAGCAAACTAACGCCTAATTGTGTCAACAATAGTATCCCTTTCATGACAAGGAGGAAGAATTGAGGGTAATATGAACCCAAAAGCACATATTCACGTCGTTGACGCTCAAGCAAGAAAGAAGGTGAAAACACTACGGCTTATGAGCATGGTCACATCGTGGTGACTAACGTAAAAATGGGGGCGATACAGATATAATATTCCCTCTACTACATATCCCTGTTACAAGCTCCATCCCACGTACATATCGATGGCCGCTCAGATAGAAATAGCAACGTCATTAACTAGTAAATGCTCGAAGACAGGTCTTTCAGAGAAGGAGCTATATGCCCAAGGGTATCCATTTACCAATGCTATGTTTATAAAAGTAGCCCGCACTGGAAACTACGGGACTCGATATAATCCGATTTGCTAATGCACGCCGCAGATGTCTCAACTTACTTGGAAATAGTGTAGACGCCAGCCTGAATATCCTCCTGCTATTCTTATAGAAAATAATTGTGGCCATCAAACCAAGAAATCTCTCGAACATCATCATAAGCGATCCTGCTTTTAATTAAGGTAAGCGTAGAATGCCTGAGAATATGGAGGCCTCATGTGGATACGCACACACAATAATTGAGTAACAACAATTTAGTGCTTAAAAATATCACCCCCCTTCCTTCCCTCTTTTATCTTTAAAACATAGGAATATCTGAATATGATTTAGAGCAAGAAGTTTCTTTACCACGACGGAAGTCAACTAAATGATAAATCAAAAGGTAATACCTGAAAGCGTTTAAATGGATAAATATAGGAACCTAAACCACTTAAAGTTATTTAACAAACTTTATAATTCCTTTGTAGGTAGTGGAGTAACAGCAGAACAGAATATGATATGCTGTTCCAGTGTTTTTTATTCAACGAATTTTAATGAATGAATATATGAAGGAACACAGAACTATCTACTAGTGGTACGTTTCATATACATAGATCTAGCGCATATAAGGGGATGTAGATACCTTTATAAATAGGCGTTTCCTGGTAAGAACGCAACAATAGAGACTTTTCCTATCCATCACTTTGGAATAGTTAGAAAAGTGGTTCTTAGGAGTGTGTAGATACCTTGATCTATAGGTGTCCCTGGTAAGCACGTGACAATATAGACTACACTTATCTATCCCTTTGTGATAACTAGTAAAGCGGTTGGCAGGGAAAGAATTGGCATCAATGATCTCTGCGCTCTATTATTCTTAAGGCTGCTTTATAGATTGTATAATATGCTATATTTTCCATTTCACAGCTATGGGGCCTAATTATGGGCCATCTCTTATGAGATCGATGAGGGAATGTTTGAAAGTTGAAAGGTAGAGTTACTGAAAAGTTGTTTATAATTCTGATTCTCAAGTTCTCTCTGTTTTTTCATCTTTTCTATGCTCTTATGTGTTCTTTATCACTGTGGTAGATTTTGTCCTTGTTGTAAGACATAACTGGCTATATGTAAGAGGAAAAAAAGAAAAAAAGAAATGAAATTATATCTGTATATACACAAGTAAATATTTATTGTAATCGTGATTTTTTGAATTGTAGATATATGCTGATATTGTCCTGACGAAGACACCCTGGTGTCGAAACGCGTTGGCAGACAGACATCAACTTTTACAATCAGCTGGGGAAATCATTATAACTCATTTCTCCTCACTAACCTACAGAGAACATAACAATTGAATATTGCATTCTCTTTTTATTATCCTTTGTATCTTTTATCATTTTGAGTGTTTAATTGAATGTGCTCATCAATTTTTATCATTATCATTACATTTTACGATATCATGATTATCTGTTAGTATTCTTTACTTGTGTTTCATGTGATATATTTAATTTGTGCCAGTTGTCTACTTTGTCAATGCCTGGATATATTTTTTTGCTAAAAATATCCTCCTGCTACAAGTCATGATCCAGGGTAACGGCTGCCGAAAAAGTCGTATGTTTAAAGGCTCGCGCTGCCTCTCAGTTCTCGTGATGGTTGCTCCCGACATGTGATCTTGTAAGGCCCCAAAAGAATAGAGATAAAAAGTGGACTAATATGTCGCCATATGTTCTGAGGGTTTCTACAACTAGCGGCCACTTTCACAAAGCCGAGTACCCAGATGTCGATCAGACAAAAAAGAGGGGGAGAGGAGGGGCAGGCAAAAGGGGGAAGTCAATCTACTACCTCAAACCCGCAGTCCATACCACAACGCGATGGTAGGTCACTCCCCAAGGGGCAATCTCAATTGAATAAAACTAAATGAAAATAAAAATAAAAAATGGACTCAAAAAGTCGCCATTTATAAGGATGACATAGATAACCTAATGGCTCTTCCCAGTTTATCGTGAATACAATATGAAGAGAAGATCATATTAATAAATTCAAATTTGATGACAAAAACGTACTTTCTTATTGAGTATTCATTTGTGCTGAAAAGGGCACACGCCCTCAGAATAGAGTGAAGTACAACTGAATAATTAGAATACATCGTTAGAATTAGCTGTTTCCCGGTACAGTATCCAGTCAAGATTGGTGAAAACATACAATGAAACGATTTAGATACAATTTTCACATGACTGGTTACAGAAGACGATACAGCTCTTTCTGACTAGACAAGCAGAGTAACTGTTGACGGAACACCGATCTGGAGCTAAGTGGTAACTGTGTCTCAACTGGTAAAAACACTTTACTTTGTAACATACCAAATTATCTCTTCATTTAACCCATGTTTGACGCAATCTAGATGGTAGATCCAGAAAGTTTCCAGTTTTTTGCGAATGGTTTCTGCTGGTTGGCCTGGTTTCGCTCGCACTTTCTCTAGGATTGACCACTTGAATTCTTGTTCAGTATGGGTCATATCTAAACAATGTTGAACCAGAGGTGCAGTCAATTTCTTAGTTTTGATTGCAGATTTGTGCTCACTAAAGCGCGTACGGAACTCACGGCCGGTTTCCCCCACATACGCCAGCCCGCACGGACAGAACAAGATATATATGATGTTACTACTGCGACAGTTAGTTAACTGTCGCAGTTTAATTTCTTTGCCATTGTATTCAATCCTGTCTGATGTGACAGCTGCATCACAGGCGTGGCAAGACCCACATCTGTGATTCCCCAGTATGACCGGTAAGCCTGTAATGGATAGCTGGCCTTCTGAAGGTGATCTTTTAATCTGACGTGTGTGGACCAACATATCCTTCAGATCCTTATTTCTTCTATAGGCTAACATGGGTAGCGGCATGGGGGGTATACTCTCATCGGAATTCAGTATTTTCCAGTTCTTGTTTATCACATTTCTGATTTTATGATTCAGTGTCGAATGGTTTATGACACATGTGATACGATTGTGGTCCAGACGCTTCGATCCCTGTAACAATGCTTCTCTATTGTAGTACTTCGCTCTTTTATAAGAGTAGCGTATAAGACGGTGGGGATAACCTCTCTTTAATAGTCTGTCTTTTAATGCGTCTCCATGTTCGTGAAAAGAGGCCATATCTGTGCAGTTACGCCGAATGCGTAAGAACTCACCAAAGGGAATGGATTCCCTTTGGCAGTTCGGATGGTAACTGTCAAACTGTAAAATAGTGTTCTTTGCTGTGGTCTTTCTAAAGAGACTTACTTTTAATTGTCCACTGGTGCCATCAATCCTGATGTTCAAGAAGTCAAATTGTGAGACACTATAATTCACTGTGAGTTTGAGATTTGTGTCGCTCGCATTGAGCCAGAGAACAAAAGCATGTAACATGTCAACAGATTCACTCCAAATGAAGAAAATATCATCTATGAAGCGCTTCCACATAGATATATTTTCAAAAAAGGGCGCTACCTCATTATAGATGTTACTCAGTTCCCATTCCCCCATAAAGGCATTTGCTAGACTGGGGGCACAAGATGCCCCCATGGAAGTGCCTTTGATTTGTTTGAACAAGGACCCATTGTATTCAAAGAAGTTGTTCAGAAGTACCACCTCAAGACACTGTAAAATGAAAAGATCCGGTCGGTTGTCAGGGAATCTCTTCAGGAGAGTTGACACCGCAAGTAACACCCGACATTGAGGAATATTAGTGTATAATGCCTAAATGTTGAGCGTCACAAGGATGTCAGTCTCAGGGTTAAACAGGATCCCCTCTATCTTATTGATAATATCCCCAGTATCACGGATGTACGACGCATACTTATGTGTAAGGGGACACAAAAATGTATCAACATATTTAGATAGGGGTTCAGTGCAAGACCCAATCGTTGATATAATGGGCCGCATAGGTGGATTTATCTCAGACTTATGGGTCTTGGGTAGACCGTAGAGCGCCGATGTAATAGGACAGGGTTTATTCAAAAAGATGTATTCTTCTTCGCAGATGTAACCATCTGCGAAGGTGGTCTGTGTCATTTCTTGAATATGAACATTCAGCCTGTCAAGCTCTCTCCGTTGTGCAGGTCTATAGTGGTCAGTCACTGCCAACATCTCGGACATCTTTTGATCATAAACATGGTGGTCAAAGATGGCGATCCCGCCACCTTTGTCACAAGGTTTGATTACTAATGTGGAGTCAGTTTTCATTCTTTCCAGAGATGCATTTTCTGATTTAGATAGGTTAAATTGAGGTTGATAGGGGTTTTTTATAATCCGGGCTATGTCTCGAAGAACATTTTGTTCAAAGATCCGGACTTCAGTACCCACCATGTCCAAAGTAGGTGTAAATATAGATGGAGGTTTGCATCTGGACAGGTTGTTATCTTCATCAGTTTTTGGTCGGTCTAAAAAGAAGCTATTAAGTCTAACCTTCCTAAAAAAAGCAAACAAATCTTCATGTAATTTAAATTTATTGAGGCAAACACTGGGAACGAATGAGAGGCCTTTACTCAACATTTGGATATCTTCAGGCTGGAGTGTAACTGAAGAAAGATTGTAAATGTGTAAATTCTCCTCAGCAGTAGTATTGGGCCTCAGTATGTTATCTACCACCAATACTGTTGATTGCGTGATTTGACATACTGCTGAGGAGGTTGAGGGCTCATTTGTGGTTGGGCTTGATCTTGCCACCAGACATTCCTCCCTCGATATTGGTCCTGGGGTAAAAAAACCCGTCCATGAAACGGTCGTTGGGCAAATCTTCCTCTAAAGGGTCTTGAATTGTATTGGTCATTACCCTGGTCTTGATAGTTGTCACCATCAGATCCAGATGACCCTGAGTCAGAGAAGTTGGTATATCTTTTACGTGGGTAGCCATTAAAATTTGAATTGTAACTGCCTTGACCCCCATCTTGATAGTAGTTGGAATGAAGATATGGATACATTTTTTCTTTCGTGAACCATCTCACATCTTTACGTAGTTTTTCCGTTTTCTTATTGGTGAGGTAAGTATCAAAATCCTTCATTTCTGTTTGGATTTTCTCGAGGCTACTTTTAGCATCATCCACAGCTGTGGAGGCATTAAGTTTTGCTTCTAGATCAGTAATCTCCTGCATAAGAGTAGATGCTATCTCCTTAGCTGTTTCGATGATAAGCATCATCCAGTCCCTGGAGCAGTGGTTCGATATCAATGACCACAGCTCCAGGAACTTTCTGATTTTGATAAACAATGCAGGGGCATTACGTACTCTCAAACCTGAAGGGATAACTCCCACCTTAAGATACTCAAACATATAGAATGCATGAGACTCTATACGTTTGAGTTTTTTCCGCATGTTGAGAAGGTTCTGACACTCACTATTGTCCATTTGATGAGTAGGTGGGGGTCCTGTATCACCTGTAACCCTACCCATAAGTGAGTTAAAGTCATTGTCCGAAAACCCAAAAGTCTGAAAATTGTCCATATCAGCAGGGTATCTAAGTCAGTTATCTAGCTACATCACAGTAAATACTTACTATTTTTAAGTGTCACTATTCAAGAAGCTGAAATGACAAAATTTCGATTTTTAGAGAGAGAGAAAAACAAAAAGGAGAGAAAAATGAGAAAGCAATTATGAAAAATAAATCACAAACATAAATAACCCACACACAGATTCACACTATAACGGTCACGCAAAAGTGTCCATGTCAAATCCAGCAAGGTGCTTAAATCTACAAACCCTAACAGTGAATAATAAGAAAAAATCCCACGGTTAAAAAACCGCGAATGCCAATAGCAACACTGATGGGACCCCCTCAAGGTTAAATTTGGCCAGGGAAAGGAGGGGAATAAGAAAACCAGCAAGAAGAACTATTTTCCCTCAATGGCCACAATATTCCAATATGAGTATACATCCAATATTTGTTTCAACATGGGTGACAAACAACCAACAATCTCATTTATTTTCTACAAAAGTATTAAAGTTTTATTTATTATTTTCAAGTCATCATTTCTTTTGTACTTATTTTTCCTTATATTTTCTCAAAGATAATACATCCATTTTTATAGTAAGAACTTTTTTTTAAATATTTAGTACAAAGACAATTTCATAGTTTAAACAGAGAAAAAAGAAATACATCAATATAAACATAATACACAATTATAAACAAAAAATTCACTCCACACATCCGCGTCATGAACCTGCCGGACGGGGCATAGGAGCCTGACCCAATACAATTCATCACGGACTGGATCACAAACTTCACACCGGCCACGGACCTGACCCCCTACTTCTCCATCAAACGGGCGCACCGAGTCCCAGCACGCAGACCTAAACCAGGTCTTCCCCCGCGTCCGTTTCTGCTGAAACTTCTGCACTTTCGAGACAGAGATGCAATTCTCCGGGCAGCCAGAACATGTGGAAAGCTACAAGTGGAGGACAAGCAGGTGATGCTGTTCCCTGACTATTCCCGGGCCGTACAGCAACAAAGGGCTACCTTTCAGGCGATGAAACGCACGCTCCGTCAAAAGACCATCCAATACGCCCTCCTCTTCCCGGCCAAGCTCAAAATTATCCATGATGGCGGGACATACTTCTTTACAGTTCCGAATGAAGCGGACACTTGGGTAGCACAACATGCCCTCTGCCGCCCGACATCACCGGATACACACGACGACACATCTGGACGACGACCGCGAAGACAGCGACGCAAAGTCACCCTGACACAATTCAGCGCCAGGTCTGCTCAACCCGGGAGCGGCTCCCCAGACCTCACTCAGATCATAGCGGAGCGCAGAAAAGCGATTCAGGTGGTGTCTGCGCTCGGCTCAATGGAAGAAGGCTCGGACGTTGACAGAGGGCCCCACCTATTCAGCTCTGAGGATGAAGCTAGCGATGCTCCGGCCTCCCGCGAGGTATCACTGACACCCCCGATAGTGACGCCCCAGACCGCGGATCTGTTGATGTAACAGGACTGAGAATGTGGATACCACTTGACCCCACGACCCAGTACGAACCCTTCGACAGCCCGGACAACTTTCTTAAAAGATGAGGCTAACGAAGAGATCTGAGACCCGGGGCGCCTATGGAACTTTACCACGCTGCCCAGAACCCACACCAGGCGACTATACCGCACGAGACACCGGTGGGACAGTTTCAATCACCAGTATGTCTTGATCGTGGTGGGGGCAGCGCAAGAGCAGAAATACAGCTACCACCCCACAACAACGAACTAAAGAACTCACATGTTATTTTTTTTGGGACGTATTGCCCCGAGCAATAGGTCCCCCTAGTTGGGAATGTGCCCCAGAGTTATGGTTTGCTTTCCCTTTATGTTATTACCTTCCTAGACACCAAGAAGCGGGCGGATTTGGGGGGATGGAGCTGTGGTGGGCAGCCTCCCGGGGGGGGAGCTGGACGGGGGAGGGCATGGACAACGCACAAGATCCACAAACCCCACGACTGAACCATGACACCTCATATACCTAATACGGATCTTAAATTCATAACACTAAATGTCAAGGGGATGCACACGGCCACCAAGAGATACTCGATCTATGCCTATATTAAACGGCAACAGGTACAGGTGGCCCTCCTACAGGAGACCCATCTGACGGAACAAGAGGTGAGCCGCCTTCAGAGAAAATGGCGGGGAATAGTGTGCCCCACACAATACTTCGCCTTCGCCAGGGGCACCCTGATATGGATCAGACCTGGGGTGCCGTTCAAGGAGCAAACCCGGTTGATTGACAGTGACGGAAGATACGCTTTAGTCAGCGGCCTGTTAGAAGGTCAGCCGATACTTATCGGCTGTGTATATGCTCCGAATACAGAGCAAGAACAATACTGGAATAAGCTCACTGCAGTGCTAGCCCGCCACACATCAATACCATGGCTCTTGGGAGGGGATTACAACATTGTGCTAGACCTACACTTAGATAGATCACGCCCTCCCCCACCGTTCCCCCGGCACACAAGCAAGCAGAACACTTCCGCAAATGGGTAGACCACTGGGCGCTTAAAGATGCATGGAGAGCACAGATCCCGACGGCCAGGTTGTACTCTTTTCACTCCATCCCACACGACCTCAGGGTGCGACTTGACAGGTTTCTCTGCTCAGCGGCCATCCTACCAAAAATACAACACACGGACTATCTAGGGCGCGTAGTATTGGATCATGACGCACACGTGGTGACCCTTTGCTGGAGACCACCCCACCCCCGATCCCCACATGGAGGCTTCCTCAGGACTGCCTCACCGACCAAGCCTTCCGCCACACACACGGGGACTTCATCCAGGAACACTTTCAGCGCAACGCGGGCTCTACCTCCTCTAGGGCCATAGAATGGGACGCATACAAAGTCACCGCACGGGGACACTGTATTCAACAGGTGGTGGGGGTGCAGAAAACGCTAGAGCAGGCACTACCCACTTCGGAGGCAGCGCTGGCGAGACTATCCCGTGAATCGGACCAGGGTAGGGCCACCCCAGAACAGGTTGGAATGGCAAAGCTCGCACACGCGGAAACCCTACGAGATCTTCGGAAGTATAACTTCCGCATGTATGCTACACGAGCGCACAGAGAGGGCAATAGAACAGGAGCGCTCCTGGCATGGATGGCTAAACAGGACGCGACCTCCCAACCCATCAGAGAACTGATAGATGACACTGGAGTACTCCACACTTCCCAGCTCGACATCCTGAACACGTTTCACACCCATTATACCCAGGTGTACCGCAACCCAGCGCTGATACCACCATGCACATTACAACACTTCATGGGTACAAACAGGCTCCCCACTATATCTTCAGCGGATCAGAAAGATCTGAATAGCAAAATCACGTCCTCGGATATCAAACACGCTATCGGCTCCCTTGCACGCAAGAAAACACCGGGGATGGACGGGCTCCCACTGGAATACTATAGCACATTTGCGGCCCAGATAGTGCCACATCTGCTCCTCACATACGAAGAGGCCCTTTCCAAGGGAATTCTACCCGCATCGTTCCGCGAATCCACGATGGTGACCTTTTTAAAACCCCACAGAGATCCCACACACCCATCATCCTACAGGCCCATCACACTTCTGAACACAGATTGTAAGATCCTAGGGAAAATACTGGCTGATCGCTACAGCCAAATCTTACCGACCCTAGTTCACCCTGATCAATGCGGGTTTGTGCCAGGACGCAACACATCACACAACTTGCGACGACTCTTTCATGTCCAGGACAGTGCGCGCGACAGATTCCCACATGCGGCATGCCTGATCTTCGACCTAGAGAAAGCGTTCGACACACTACTATGGTCACATCTCTTCGACGTCCTCCGAACGCTGAACTTCGGTCGGGTCCTGATAGGGTACACGCGACTCTTAAATGAGAGTCTCACTTCTAGAGTAAGAGTCGGCAGACTTATCTCCACTCCCTTCCCGGTCGAGCAGGATACCAGACAGGGCTGCCCACTCTCCACCCTCCTCTTTGTGCTAGCAGTCGAACCATTGGCGGCGCGACTGCGACAGAAAGGGTAGACCTGGGGGATTCCGATCGCGGGGACTAAACACTGTGTGTCATTGTACATAGACGATTTACTGATCTACGTCCGGGACATGACAGGGGATCTCACCTCGATCTGGGATACTCTACAAACATTCGGGGCCATTTCAGGTCTCAAGGTTAATTGGGAGAAATCAACCGTCTACCCCCTTGGCCCCCACCTGGCACCACATGACGTGACGCTGGGCACTCAGACTTTACACTGGAACGGGGCCGCCCCTAGATACTTAGGAGTCCGATTATATGAATCCCCAACGGACTTATGTGAAGGCAATCACCGCAAAGCACTAGCGGGCCTACGGTCGGCGGTAAACTTTTGGAAGACCCTACCCCTGGCACCCATCGGCCGAGTAGCCATAGCAAAAATGATCATGGTACCCAGATTACTCTATCACTTCGCCAATATCCCGGTGATCCCGCCCCGGTCCTTCTTCCAGGAACTGGACACCCTGCTTACGACGCTCATCTGGGGTACCGGCCGACATAGGGTAGCACTCCGCACGCTGTATCTGCCCACCATAGAGGGAGGCCTAGGAGCTCCGTCCTTTGAGGCGTATTTCTTAGCCGCACAACTCCAGTGGTTATCCCATTGCACCGCGGAACGGTATGTTGGGGAAATGACAACGGACACCGGTAGAATACCGCTCCCGATAGTCCGAAGAATGCTATTACCCAGAACCAAACCATCCCGCACCCACCCGATTCAGGTCTCTATTGCAAGCAGATGTATGATGCGTATTCACCGCATGTCCAAAGACAAACCACTTTACTCCGCATTGTTACCCTTGGTGGGTCTCCCTCGGGGGGAAAAACACTACACTACTAGAACCCTACAAGTCTGGACCAACCGCGATATAACGGAGGTGGAAGCGCTATTCCACGAAGGACGATTGCGCTCCTACGAACAGCTGGCTGAGTGGTATGACCTTCCACGAGGACAATTCCTCACGCACAGGCAACTCCTAGATAGCACACGACCATTCTGGAATCTGCGAGACGAAGAACCGCCCACGCATCCGGTGCTCCATACGATACTTCGCATGGGAGCAGGCAGACACCTCGTTACATGGCACCATAAAGCCATCCAAAAACTGACAAGGCAGGGTATTCCATGACACAGAATGGAGGCGCGCTCTGTAATACACAAAGAAAGTGTCCAGAAACGCGTGTTTTAAGAATATACAATTTAATATACTTCACCGGGCCTACCTCACACCAGACAAACTACACCGTTATTACCCGGACACACAATTCAATTGCCCACGCTGCAACTTGCCGGATGCAAACTTTAAACACATGTTCTGGGATTGCCCCTCCCTACACAGATACTGGACAACGATACACCAAACACTCACTGCATTGATCAACTTGCCACATGTTGATTCCTGGAAAGTCTGCGCACTAGGGACGTACAGAAGGAAGAAATCGGAAAAATTACACTGGTGGTTTGTATCCCTTGCTCTCCTACTGGCGAATCGAGCCATCGCCATGCACTGGAGGGCCCCCGGGGGCCCCCCGATAGCGGCCTGGATAGGTGCAGTGGGCAAGTGGGGGGCGGCGGAGGAGGATATTTTACGAGAAGAGGAAGTGAAAGGAACACGCAAACACCCCATCTCCCTGGAATGGGCACAGATGCTTCTCCAATTCAAACACGATACATCCCCGGATGACACACCGGTACCATCCCCGCCTCACACCCAGGCTTCCCCATGACACCCCAACCCCCCTGGCAATATGCCTGGAGCCTGAAATTCCCTGCATACTAGATATAATGCGCTGGCTGACTGCTGGCCCCTCCTGGTGCCAATGCTGGCCACCTCCGACATGCTGCCCCCCCTGTCCCCCGGGGAACCCCCACGAACTAACGCCCCACCCTTGGCCCTTGATGCCCAGCTCCCTCCACCCGTCTTGACCATGGCTCTCACCAGCCCGCCACACGCACCTACACCGCACACGGATCTAGTAAAAGTTTCCCCACAGTTCACGGTTAGTTTCTGTCGGTAGTTTGGACACCGACATACATTTCCCTCGTTCATCATAACCGCTTTAATGAAGGTTCATATACATACACACTAGGTGGACACTCACACCTACCTCCACCAGCACGTGACTTCAGGGACAAGATGCAGAAGGTCCTCACCACGGTACACTCACGTTCCGGACCCATACACCGGAAGACACTTGTGGACAATCATGCTGAACGGGGTGACAATCACATGCGGCACATGACTTCCAATTGTCATTTCTGTGTAACCCTTTACTATGTGACATAATTGGTAACTGTCTGATGTACTACCCCCCTCGGGGGCTTTGAAATGCAAAACCTTATTAAAAAGATTGAAACAAAAAAACAGCTGTAGCTGGCAGGTGCTAACTTGAGCACAACAATCGGTGGTGATCAGTAGTGACTTCTTTTAAGGCTATGATTCCTTCAGTTGCTGTGTTTGCAGGGTTTCTGATTCCTGAGTTATTGCTTATCCTTGTTTGCAGAGTTTCCTGATTCATGAGCTATAGCAAAATCCATGTTCTTCGAACTGGCAATGTCATGTAGAGCTTCCTTGTTTCCTGAGAAGGCACTATTATAGTGCATCCTTATCTCTTGACCTTCCACTATTTCAGTATTTACCCTTTACTCAGTCCCTAGCTTTCTTTCCCTCATCCTCAGATCAATTTTCCAAGATTCTACCTTCTTGTCACTGCTGCTTTAGCTTCTTATTTCCAAGTGTGGTTTGTTTACTTGCTTTTTTACTTTCTTTCATGTTAAGCACTATTCCTCTCAAGCTCCTTATCTATTGTACCTCTGTATTTTAGTTCTACACCCTTGCTAATACTTTCTTGCTGTTCCAGTGCGATCACCATGATTAGTGGGCACAGCTGACATATTAGGTGGTGTTTCTCATCCACTTGTCCTTAAGCTACTTTTATAACATTACCAAAGGAATCAGCTCCACGGACACTGCCTTTGAATATATATCCTACATGTGGGTGTTTGCAGTCAATGGAGACTATTTATAATGGAAATCCTACACTTGAGTAAATCTACCAGTGTATCTTTACTCTTACACTTTTGAGTAACTATACTACTTTTGGCTATCCACCGTTTACAAGTGCAAAGTTAATGACTTTGGCCCAGCCACCATTTACAAGTGTAAATTTACTCAAAAAGCGTAGAATTTCATGTCTCGACCCCATGAAACAGAGGGTGGAGTCCGTATAAATGTCATATAGGGCAGTAAAGTTACTACTAACAGTGACTTTGTGACCATATTTGATGGTCTGGACACTTGACTGAGACCTCCACTATTGGGGCAGCGATTTCCCTATGGTAAGATATAGGAAAATGTATAAAAGTTCATTAAAGTAAAAAAAAAAATGTGTTTACATTTTTATAATAAATGTTAATGTCAATTAATTTTCTATATTTATTTTAACAGTAGGACAAAATAAAAATAAAATTGCATTATTAACATATTTTAGTTAAATATTTAATTCTTTAGGTACATTCAATAAAAAATATATACTTTTTAAAATCCATCTAATGTAACATGTTTATATTTAAATATTATTATGAAAAGTTACTAAAAATGAAGGATGAGATTACTCTTAATAAATTTACTGCTTTGAACATTATACCTCTACATGTATTTATACAAGGCAGGGTGTCTCCCACAGACATTTACCTAAAACCAAAACTGTGAAAAAACAACAATACCCTAAATGGATCAAAGGGTTACACTACCTCCAAAATCATATTAACTAAATGCCATACGTCTACTATTCAAACCAAGATAAGCCAAACTAAAAGAACCCAAATGTATACAAGAACAAACTCCAATCCTTCCCTAAACAAAGTCTTGATGAGTGTCATATTGTCTGTCACGACCACTCTGTCCCTAATGTTACCCCATATTTATTTCTCAGGCAAATGCAAGTCTCTATGGGTGTCACTCTGACAGGACAAAGAAATCCTCGATGTGACAATGAAAAGGAAGACCTCAGCAGCTACTGGGCACAACATGTCACACCATCAGGACTATCTGCATTAGTTCAAGGCTCCTTTTCTAAAGGAATTATCAAGAGGGTAACACAGGTCTCCACTGCCTTTTGGCCTTACTAACAATCAGCATGTCAGGCAAATGGTGCAGCTTAACTTATCTAAATATACCCATACTAAAGATACCCACTGTAGGGCACTCCTTTCTGCAGTCTTGACACCACTAAAAAAAAGCATCCCATAAAGCATATAGGAACATCTCCACCGATGAGGACTCTGGTGGCACTCTCACTCACATTGTCCCACTTGTCCACAGCTGCACAGCTCTTAATCTAATGTGCCAACAGAGAAGAGGTCTCTCACATAGAAGGGCAATACCTAATACTTTGGAATTTTGATAACTGGTCTTGCAATGTCAATGACACATTAGGATGCCATCTAACGGAGCACCTAACTACCACTGATTTATTTCAACATGTACAGGGAATTAGCCGCAATTAAACCACATTTTAGATCTTCTCATTACAGATTAAATCAGCATCACAAAAATTGCTGTATACCCTCTTGACAGATCACAGACCGCTTCACTGTAGAACACCATGGAAAGCAGACTTGAACCAACATAAATAAATTGTGTAAACTGAGAATGGGATTAGTCTAACTAACAGTGTAAGCTTGCTCTCAGCGGCATCAATGGAATTCAGAAGGAGGGGTTGAGTATACTAAAGGGAGCATCTGAAAACCTAGAAATAGAAGGACAGGACAGAAGCTGAATACTGGAACGGGTTTAAAAGAATGGGACCAGGACACTAGACTAGAAATTAGAAAGATGATGCAAATACAAAATAATAAATCTATGGCAAGCCTTAGGAAAGTATAACACAGAAGAATAGACAAACAACCATAAATAATACACTGCATGCTCCATGAAAAATAGTCTGTTTCTAAGGGAAAAAGATGCAACAATAAAAGAAACAGTAGTTAATCCCACAGAATCTAGGAAAACGCCCAGCAGCTCCTATGGAAAACGAGCCCTGAGTAGGTCTCTACCCAAGAGGCACCAATCCTTGAAGTTCACTGCCACCCTCAAATAACAATAACTATGATTTCAGCCTAAATATAACAGAGGACTAAGTGAGTGGAGCAAGTGGAGAGAATGAACAAACAAGGCTCGGGGAAAGTAAAAATGGATTCTAAAATACATGAACTGGACTGATGTACGTAGATCAAGCAACAATTAAATCAGTATATGAAACCTGTAACAACACAGGTAATGCTCAAATCATACAGAAATTTGGAGCAAACATTGAAGCAAAACAGGAGACCCGCACTAGTTTATTGCAGAGTCTTAGTAGTAAAGATGGCTGTGAGAATGCAAGCACTGAGATCCTAGGCTATAAAAAGCTCGAAATTCTGGGCAGAAGCACAGTTGCAGGGACAGATAAGTGTGAGTAATAACCAGTTGCTGTGAATTTGGGATCTACCAATGGAATGAAGGCTGCACTGGGATTTCAAAAAGAAATATTTGAGGATAAAGAGAATATTTGTAGGAACTGAGAACTATGACATTGACCTGACCTCTACCTCCATGGCACACTCTACGTAAGATATGGCAGCAGAAGAAATTGCATGGGTTGTAATATTTCAACATGCTGGTGTGGAAACCAGGCTGGAGTGTGACGTGTTGCAAGGTGTTCAACATCTGATCATTATTATTTTTTTATATATATACGGGTAAACAAGGCAGGACTCCAGAGGCTCTTGTGAGTACCATCTAGTGGCTAGATGGCAGACACCTGACAAAATCACTTTTGGTAAATGAACTTGTCTCCTCTCTTCTTACAACACAGCTTTGGGAACAGATTAATTAAATTACCTATACATATTCTTTAAACACATTATGGGCCAAAGGGCTCCGCTAAAATAAAAGGAAATGTTACAATGGTGTGTCAATAATTGATTTAATTTTGATTTAAATTGCAACAAATCAGTAATAAGGAAAATGCAAAAGATGTATCTAAAATTTGTGACACATTAGCATAAAGTTGAATTTTCAAGAAATGCAAAAACTACAGTACTGTAGATGTAGATTTTACCAAGAGTTCGCTCAGATTCCAAGGCATGGAGCGATCAAGGAACCACGACCTAGAATACCTGAGAAAGAAAAAATCTGTTCAATGCGTGAAAAAATCGTGGGAGAATGTAGCTTGGTACCCATATTTAGAAACTCTGCCAAATCATGGGCTTAGATGCGAGCGAAATCCTGAAGATACGAATTGGTACTAACCCATGGCTAATGGAGGGAAAAATAAAGGCAAAAATGCTATATCTCCATGGAACATGTAAATGGGGGCTTGGGACTAAGTCTGAAACCTTGCACATATTGTTTGATTGCCTTATGGTTTTAGACTTGAGAAAACTGTTTTTACGCCCAGTCTTCTTAAAGTATGGAATAAGGTCACGAGCCCAAGCTATTGTGCTATTGATAGAAATGACAAGTCTTGATATTGCTATTGCACTAGGAAGCTATATGAAAGGCAGAAATCATTTTGTAAGGGAAAAACAGTGATTTATTTACCCTTAAAATCACCCTACTCTGTGTATATAAACATCTAAGCCCAAAGATAGCTATAGATCAAAGGGTTTTTAAGTACTGCTGCTTAGGAGGAATGATGTGGATAAAGTATCCCTTTTAAAATAAGGTCTAATGGTACCATTGTTTAATTATGTTTTTAGGCTATTTTAGATTATTTAACTGTGTTTATTCAATTGGAAACGTAGCAGCTGCTAAGGGTGAAGGTGGATTCGGATTTATTACATATGCATCAAGCTAAGCTGGCCGCAAGGAAATTGGTTGGTTTTATATGCTAATGTGTTTTTGTATGGTTTTATGTATTTATGAGATCCTTGGAGTTTAAAGACTATGGTCTAAATAAACAGAGTTCTCTCTCTCAGTACTGTATAGTACAACTCAAGATTATGCATTTCTCAATACTACTTTAATTATCAAAAGAATTAAACCTAAATCTTTAAGGAACTTAATTGTCTCCAATAAGGATGCTGTGCCTGCTAACTGTCATGGAGAGTGGGGTCACAAAGAAATCGGAATAAGTCTGACATCAGAGGTCCTAATTACAAGATGTTGCAGATGTATAAAAATGATACGATGAAGTAAAAAGGCAGAAGCAGGATGTTGTACTGACTGTAAAAAATGGTGCAGTAGGACCCTTAAACTTTTAGCAATAGAAAGTATTACTGCTGGACTTGAGGTTGGAGGTACCTAAGAGTGAACAGGTATGACTAGAGTTTCATTACACATGAAAATACTAATGTAGGATTGGCTGTGTGAGGTAATGCGCAATTGCATCCATCATACATTGAATGTGATAAGAAGGAACTTGACATGCAGTTGTTGGGCTCTGTAACATAGGAGGACATCAGTGTACTGTCTGAACATATGAATGTTATACTTTACCATTATGTCACATACCGTAGTACAAAACCATGATAACAGTTAAAACCCATTGTCAACAGTAACACCCCTTTCGATTGTCATACATGCATTACAAATATCTATGGTGTGTCCATCAAATAAAGTATGCATAGTAGTATGCACCACCAGTCATAGATCTCAGACTATCTTGGACATCTTCCTTTATTGTTCCCTCAAATCAGAGGAGTCAGAAGTAGACTGCAGACAAAGTCCATCTATAGCATCAATCACAAAACTCAAAGCTGAGGTCAGCACAAGCAACACAGGTCCTACCACAGCACCATCCAAAGATGCACCCAGCAGGAGCACAAATTTAGTACCCAAGACAGTATCCACTGTTGTCACCAAGGCAGCAAATATTGCAGCTGTCACCACAGGTCCATGTACTGCTGGCACAAAATCTGTTTCCACCACTGCTGCCTCTGCCAGGTAGTGCCATCCGCCAGCGATATGTTTGAGTCAGGATTCTGTTGCTGCAGTAAAGATCTGCAGTGATGTCACCATTCTTAACTGCACAACTATCTCCACGACATAACTATGGCCACCTCTATCATACCCATTGTTCATGTGACAAAACTGTGTACAGCTAATACATCAGGCCCCACTGTAGTTTTGACTATGGGCCACTCTATGAGAATTGTAGCACTTATTGCCATTTCACATGACATGTAAGCGTATATAATGCCTATGTATGTCATCCCACTCACATACAAGTGCATATTTAGATTCAAACCATGTCTCACAGCTCAAGAGGAGACAGCAGCCACCTGCCTTGATGAGATCCATCATTACTTTGGTTTTCACCACTGGATGATCCAAGCCAATGTCTGTCATGCATTGAGAATGGTCAGGACACCCTCCCCTGTACCTCTGAAAGCCTCTCTGGTCACCCAGAGATCAGGAACATCTTAACACAGCAGCTGGATCTCAGGGATCCTACTACTGTACCAGACCACATCGCAACACAAGCAAAAAAATAGGTATGGAGCCCAAGCATAGAAAAGTGCCCTCCACTCTTACCCTGAGTCATCAGATGGTGTAAGGACAAACATCAAATGCCTAGGCCGTGGATAACCTCGTAAATTTGCTTGAGAGGCAAATATGGCCCTCTGTCAGGTGACACACCATGCAGCAAGAGACAACACAACATTATACACCACACCATCAACCACATCAACATCACTCTCCTCATGGGCATCCCCCTCTGGTGTAAGATATGGTGTGCATGTGTAGCTGAACTCCTCCGCCCTCCTGGGAAGGCAGTACACCAGAAAAAAACGAGTAGATGACAACTTCTTAACTTAATTTTCGTAATGCAGTTGTAGGACCTTGGTGTAGATTCTGTTGTCAAAGTGAATCTCTCAGTAGGTAATGCGTAGGATAAGCAACACCTCTCATCCCATACTCCACTCTATATATTGCAGGGGTGTCGTCGCTGTGCCTCTGATATATCTGATATATGATCAAAAGCAATACAATATTTGTTTTATTTGTTTTTACTTCTGAATAAAACAGTTAAATAAGTAAGATCTTGCATGACTTTCTATTTTTTGTCGAATCTATCAAAAGTAATGACTATCTGTTTATGTACACTAAGGGCCGGATGTAGGTCGGTCGGTAACGGCCGAAAATCGGTATTTTCGGCCGTTACCGACCGGTATTAACGAAATGGTATGTAGGGCCACATATTTTACAGATTCGGTAAGTTTACCGATCGGTAAATTTACCGAATCTGTAAAATACCGAATCGGTATTTTTACCTATTCGATAATTTTGATATGTAGGTGGGACTCTTCTGAGTCCCACAACCCTTACCGAATCTGTATTTTACCTATATTTTACCTATATTGCAAACATCTAAAACATGTGGCACTAACATTTACAAACATTTTGGAGATGACGGCAGGAGTTCGATAGAGGAGCCATTTGCTAAAAAAAATCATTCTCCTCCAATTAGAGCCTCGAAGAACACTAAAATTCATCTTATTGATACATTTCTAGGTATTCAAAGTAAGAGCATGATTTTCTTGATCGTACCATTTTTTAATGACTCTTATTCTAAGATCTGTTTCAATATGTTGAGCTAAACAACGTTTCCATTCTCCTGGCTTCTTACTCTGAGGAATCAAAAATAAATCGTCCCTCAACTGAGAGGGAGAGTCAATCATTCTTGGCTCGACTTGTCCCAGGGTTTTAAAAGTTGAAACATAAGAATTTAATAACATAAAGTTTCCTGAGATTAATCGCTGCATCTCTCCAGGTGACAGCCAGGCCCCTTCTCTTAAGAAGTCTGACAAAGTACGAAACCCAGCCCGTTCCCATTGAGAAACAATATCTACTCCGACTTTAATTCCCATAAAATTAAGAGCATTCCTTAAAGGAGTTCCAGAATTGAACTGCGGAAGGGAATACCTTTTTAGAAAAACATCGCGACGTTTGAAAAACCAATACATCATTTTATACCGTGTGAGTTTTGGCGATTTAGGGATGTGCAGAGGAACTGGGGTTTGAGCCTCTTGGCTGATTTGGTCAAAAAAGAAATTAATAAATAATTTTGGACTTTGCATTCCTAATTTAAATCGTTCTAAATATTGGGGCGAAATATCCACTGTAATAATCTCTAAGGTTGGGAACAGATAAGCCTCCCAATTCAATATCCACGTAGAGTGTCTTCATTGCAATCCTAGGACGCTTTTTAGCCCATATAAAACTTGAGAATAGTGATTCTGCTTTTGAAAAAAAACTACTAGGTAAATAGCACGGAATAGCTGAGAATAAGAAATTAAAAAGTGGAAGTATGGACATCTTTATAAGTGCCACCCGACCCATAATAGTGAATGGCAGTGGATCCCATCTAGTAAATAAGGATTGCACCTTATGTAGAAGTGGGTCAAAATTCAACTTAACTAAATCGGATACCAAGTTAGAAAACATAACCCCTAAATTCCGTTTTGGTTTTGAACTAATACATCCAACTAAGTCCGCATGTAAATCCACCTCCCCCCACCACACACTAATATTTCAGTTTTTTTTTTGTTAATTCGGTAACCTCCTAAGGCCTCGAATTCTTCGAAAAGCTGTAGAACAGCAGTCTGAGATTGGATATCCGTCTTGATTATCAACATGATATCATCAGCGTAGAGTTTAATTTTGGCCATAGATAAGATCGGTGGTGGAATATTTACAGATTCACGAATTGCTGTGGCTAACGGTTCAATAAAAAAAGCAAAAAGAATAGGGGATAAGGGGCAGCCCTGCCTGGTACCCCGTTGGACCGAAACTGTGCCTACCATAACAGAATTAATAACTATATTAGCTCTGGCACCCGTGTATAAGTTTTGAATTAAACTAATAATTTGTGAAGGGATACCCAAGTGTTTTAAAATAGAAAATAAAGTTGTCCACACCACCAAATCAAAAGCTTTCTCAGCATCTAATAATAAAATTAAGGCCGGGATTTTTTTAACCTGAAAATAATCTAACGCTTCCGTGAGAAAATGGGTGTTGGTAGCTAGCTGCCGGCCTGCCACAAAACCATTCTGATCTAAATTAATAAGATCCGCTGCAATCGGTATTTACCGATTCGGTAAATACCGATTTTTACCGATTCGGTAAAAGGAACATCTGGATGTTCCTACATGTCCCCCATTCTTATTTACCGATTTTTAATTACCAAATCGGTAAAATTCGGTAATTAAAAATCGGTAAATAAGTCCTACCTACATCTGGCCCTGAATGGTATTTCACTTAATGTCTCCATTGTCTGATCATGCTTTTTCTCTGCAGCATCATGATATAATTCTGAGAATGACGAACAGCAAGGCTCCATTACAAGAGGCATCTGTACTCTTGTTGTGTGCACCATTTTCTGTTTCAAAACAGTTTTTTCCATTTCTGTATGGTACCTACTGCTATGTAATTGCAGGCTCCTGGCACATTTATCATGATGCAGGGGAATGCAATGTGGCTTTGGTGATCTGCTGTGTTGTCGTGTTGTTCTTATAAAAACTTACACAGGATCTGTGCGTTCCAACAACATACACTGTAGACTGGTGTCACACTGATTCTAAACACCCCCACTGGATGTGTTGGCCTTCTCTATCAGGTAGCTCACAGTGCCACTAGAATCTCCTCTTACCAAGGAGAGAATAGTTCTTGGCAACCATCGAGCATGACAACCCTGTTCCCTCAGGAGTGTGGAAACAATATACTATCTTTCGCTCAGTCACTCGTGCTTAATTATTCTGTCTCCGAGAGATACACAGAACAACCAGTCTGGGCGTTTCCAATAAGCATTTATTGAACAGTTGTTATTCTGGTGTAAAATAGATGAGCTGCAACAACCGTCAGACGGCAACAGATATAAATGATTAGAAGCACTATGAAAGTAAAAGGATGGTAGAGTTCTACCATCTTGCGATAATCATGAATACATGAGTATATAAAATACATGACAATAAAAGTGCATACTACTACAATGCCACCCTAACAAGATGTACTTAAATGTACCTAGCATGTGTGTAGGCGTTAAGCCAAGAATCCCTCTAGGATAAAGTCAACCCCATTACCTGAATTGAGAGACTGTGGGACCCAATCTTGGCCTCGGGTTGGACAACCCGCGAGGGATGTTAGACCACTGTGAGCTGGAGTGTCAGCATGCACGGAGCTCAGCGTCTCGAGTCGGTGTGTCGGCTGGGAAGTCCTGGTCTCCTCTGCCTCTCTTAGCAAGATGTGATGTATATATACCCAGAGGTCTCCCCGGGGGTTCTACCTCACTATATTACTTTTTCGAACTTAGGAAGACGTTGAGAATGAACTTTGTACATAGATATTATACAGGAGATATTAGCCCTGCTGTGCTTCCAAGAACCCTCATGCATAATGTATGAGGTTTTCACCAGGGAAAATCTTGCGTTCTGAATGCAGTATCGTATCTAGGTAAAAGGTTAGTCCCTAAGAAATGTAATGTAGGGAAGAATATAGGTGAAGGGTTCAAATGTTATCTGAGCCTATATTAGGATACCTATTTGGAATATAACAGTGTCTGAGTTAACTGTGATAAGTGTCTTGCAGAGTTTCACCTACTGATATGTTCCTGAGCTAATGTACAGGGTGTTTGGAGGTTTGGACGCTTCCTTGCAAGTGTACTGAGGTTTTTCAAATATATGCATATATGACAGGGAGCTAATGTCTGTTCATACCGAAATTTGTGGACTTTGCTGCAAGGATCTTCAGCGATCCCCATTAGCTCTTCCCTTGCTACTATGAATATTTATTGCAACTGTGCAATTCCAGAACTCGTATCAATCAATTGTGACAAATGCAGTAATTGTTGCAAACCCCACTTGGAGATTCATGCTTCAGAACTTACTTTGCATTTTCAAACTCCTACTGAGATAAGTACTCATTTACTACTTGCTTTCAGGCATACAAGTTTTTCAGGGCAAATTTCTGCTGGTTTACACTGAGTCCGCAAACTCGTGACCGCATTTCTAAATACCGCACACTATATTTCTCGCATGTCATATTTGTTACTAACAGTGGTTACTGAGTGCAATATTTCTCTTGTGTGAGTGTGTCAACTATCATTATTTTCTGTTTGCGATATGTGCCGTTTTCAAGTCGGTATCGGGCAACTCGGATGGGACATGCGGTTATAAACAAAACATGCGGCATTGGCGATACCGCATGACCCATAATAAGGATCTATGTGTTGTGTAGATTTCTGACTTTTAGCGGATTAAAATAAAAATCCCCACAAGTAGGCATGCAATCTACACAAATTGTTGATTTTTATACACACCCCTACTGCCCTATACTTACAAGTGAGGATGTCTACCCAGTGGACAATTCACAAAAGTGAGCTTTCCAGACTTCTTCGTTTATACGTTTCAGCTAAATACATCAGTTCCTAATGCAACAAGCAAAATATGATTATGTTTGGGTACTTTTGACGCCAAATTACGCACTTTTTCAAATGTGTTGTGGTACTAAACGTGGATGCAGAAACGGCGCGTTAAAAAATAATTTGTTTTTTTATTTACATGTGTAAAGTGTGTACAAGGTCTCCAGGGCACCAGCATACTGTATTGAAGAAAGACAAATACAAACTATGACAGAAGAACTGTATACATGAAAGGAAGATACATAACACAACATCTAACTATGAAAGCAGATACCTACTAATATGAAAATGCAGTATATGCCCAGCAAAAGAGTGATGCAAACATAAGAGTCTTTCAAAATACTGATGAAAAACAGAAACAATGGCATCGTTTCATAGGGATCAAATTAAAACCATACAGAGTCATAAATAAAGAAGGACCCAATTGCCTTGACTCTTACTGCAAAGTTGAAACAAGTTCTACAACTTCAGGCTTGGAAGAAAAACAAATCAAGATGTGAGTACAAATACTGCAGTGTTGAGATAGACAGTCCCTTATCTTGAGGTAACAAATCATTCAGAACAAACGCAGTGAGAAACTAGCTTCAACAATAGTTTTTGAGGTTGTACATGAAAATGTTCACAGTAGATACTTTTCGGAGGGACAGAGGTAGGGAGTGCCATCATTTAGGAGATGTAGCAGGGAAACTGATCTCCCCAGATATTTCTAGTTCTTGTGCCACGTTATTCCTATGTTTAAATAGATAGCCTTGTTCAGATGCATGCTAACCAGTAGGAACATGTTACTTCAAGTGGCCGCCATTTGAAGTCAGTGAGCACTAGGTAGTTTTGTCCTTTTTGGCTGGTACCAGTAAATGGATGTGCAGCTGCATTCATTATTGTTTTTAAGAGGGTTAGTCGGAACTCTGGAAGGTCAGCCAAGAGGGCAATATCGTGATCAACTCAGTTAAGCGCTCCTTCTTGTACAACCTGCTTTCGTGTCTTGCTTGGGAATTAAAGGTTTTAATTCTCTCATCATCTTCATTTGGAGTTGGGCATCTCTAGCAACATGTTTAATGTGTGGGTCCTGCTAGATCCGCTTAGCTAGGATGAATCCTAAAAGTTTGACCTTACCTATTATCCTCAGGTAGAGAAAGGGAGACAAGCAAAAAGTGTTGTGGATCCATTAGGGGATGGAGCTATTAGTAAGAACTCTTTTGGGGGTATTTTTATGCTCAGTTTGAATTGAGACATGTATGATTTGATCTGACCTAGGTAATTTGCAAGAAACTCTACATCTTTGATTGATTTAACTATCTAGTATAGATGAGTATCAACAGAGTACAGATTCTTGAATTATTCTCAGGTACAGGTAATTACTCAGGCACATTCCCAGTCCATTGTTGTTTTGCATACCATTCCACCTCAGTTTGACTCAGCCATATCCAGATCAGTCTTGACCCTGCTCCACTAGGAACAGTCCAGCAAGAGCTTCCATGACAGATCCTCTCTGAACCAGAACACAAGCAACCCAGGTGAGTTTTTGCTCTAATTAGGGATTTTCAGTCAGATTTAGCTTTGTTCCAGTGGCACAATGAGCAGAGGATCGAAATTTAGGTACACCCTTGCCAGTTAGGACAGTACATCAAACACACAAAAGGTGATGGGAGAAATGCTTGCAATTTGTCTAACCACTGGTGTAGGAAAATGGGTTATTAGTTGTGTGGCCTGTGCAAGTAATAGGTCCACAATTACCTTTACTGGGAACCAACCACCCCCTTGTAGCACGTGACTCTCTCAGGGTAGCAAATACGAGCAATCCAAGGCCCACTCAGGGAAGGTGGTGTGGGCTAGTAATCACTGGCAAACAATAACAACATTCAATAGATGGTTGACCGGTCCGTGCTTTTTCTAAATAAAAAAAAAAAGGCACATTTAATACACATGAACTACTAAATACTATACAGTCATTTTCAAATATGTACACAGGCTGATAGAAAATACCATAAATGGCATTACATAATCACCTTTGACCTCTTAAACAGGTCATGCAAACACACAGGTTAAGTTTACTGGCTTAGACAAAGATTCAAGAGCAGCAAAACATGTTAAAGACATCATTTTGTACATAAATGTAATCCACAATGAATGCCAACATTATTAAAACAATAAATCATTTGTCTGTGTGCTTTTTGCAAACTTTCAGCCATGAAAATGCAATCATAAAATGAGGTCCTAGAGGACATCACAAGTTGACTACATCACATACAATCATACACTTTCTCTATAGGGAGCTGTACAACTTGTATCTCCTTTTTGCACCTTCAGGCCACCATAATTGCAATCCCTGAAAGGTCCTAGTTTCCTGGCCCCTGCATACCTACGGTCAGCACCTTTAGCAATGTCTTAGGGGGAAGCTGCTGCTCCCCTGCAGTCCCCCACTCGTCCCGGGTCACGTTGGTGATGCCCCTGCCATCCTGAGGCCGCCACAATTCAGAAAGTGTGCAAATAAAAAAGCTGCACAGGGCATTATTAGGCATTCCAGCCGCAGCAGTACATACAAATTGAGCTGCTCTCCTGCTGCTGCCTTATGTCCTTTATCAAAGCGATACAAAAGGGGATGATGGACGGAGCGTTGTTTCCGGTCCAGGGAAGACATGGCTTGGCAGTTCGGGCTGGACTGTTCCCATGAGGCACAGGGTCAGACTGATTTGCATATAGCCATGTCTGAACTGGGGTTGCAGAGTGGGCTAAAGAACGGTGATGGATTAAACCCAGATCTTTTGACCGGGTGTGAGTGTTTGATTGATTCAGATGCTCCGTCCATCACCACCCCCTTTTGTACCGCTTATGTCCTTTATCAGGCAGCCCACACCGTATGGCTTTCCTTTTTGCGCCTTTTTATTAGGGTGCCTGTTCCCATCCTGGGACCCCCATAACTCCTCAACATGGGAGCAGTCAAGACAGCCCACCCCTAGTTGCCCAGCCAGCTCTAGCATGGCCCGCGCCTCCATGTGCGGCCACAGGATCCACCAGAGTCTCTCTCCCTGCTCTTCACTCGCCCCCGCGGAGGCCCACTGGTCCTGGGGTCAACTGGTCAGTCTTTAGTCTTTTCTGAGCATCAGAGGGTTTCTCCTCCAGTTGTCCATGGCAGTCCCAGGGACCAGAAGCAAAGGCAGAAAACACAAAACAAGAGAGAGTCTCCCCTTTGTGCAAGTGTTTTTAAAGGGGAGTGGACGGTTCCAGAAGCCAGGCACACCTGGCCAATCCTAGGGTGCCACGTCAGCACTCCAACCTGTCCCATCCAGCCTGAACAGCATACTGGAAAAGTTCAAGAAGGCGTCATCTAGTCACATCTTCTCTGGGGACTTTCTCACAAGCTTTCCAAAGGAGAGCCCGCCTATGTGTTTTGGCTAGAGAGGTCTGGGTTCATCCTTTGTTCAATGGGGTGGACAGGCCTATCCATGGTACAGTGTGACAGCTGATTGATTGATGCAGATTATTAAGGCCCATCTCTTTCCTCCTCAGCAGCTGAGTGAAGCACTTTTATATGGGGATGCCTTTGTTCCTGCTGCTGGAGAGAGCTGCTCACAGCAGGGTGGCAAAAGGTCTGGACTCTGATCCTAAGCTAAGCCAGAGAAGTATGACAATTGTGGATAATCTATAGGTTGTGCAGATATTTTTTGGGAATTTACAGATTTGATTTTCTCGCACAGGTGACAATCATTACGATATTTCACTGGTCTTTGTAGACCAAAGGGAAGCAAAACGGCACTCTAAGGCTTGCTTCATCCATGTGTATAATAAAGTGTCACTACAAACAAAACAGTAAATCACACTGAGTTTCCCTGTTAGTGTACACTAACATTATAAAGCCTACCACAGGTCAATATCTAAACCGGCAGTGTCCCTACTGTGGCAGGCTACCTGTACACAGTTACCAGACTGCGCATGACAGTAGTCTCACATGAGCAGCCCGCACATGTTTTCACATGCGCAAGCACATTTGTCCACATGTAGCCGGTGAGCAGCCATCACAACACGGGCATTACTACGCGCTGCCATTACGACGCTGCTTTTACAACGCAAGTCATTTCAACGACTTGCGCTGGAGGGTGCTGTTGGAAAAGGAATAGTTTGATTTTCTATTCCAACACCTTCCCTACTGTAACGTGGACTGGAGTTGGAATAGAAAATTAAACTATTCCACTATCCAGCGCTTACAGCGCAAGTCTTTGTAACGACTTGCGTTGTAAAAACAGGGTCGTAATGGCACGCGGGGTAAAAGCCCACGTTGTAATGTCATACAACCCATGTAGACAGCCAAATGCCCTAATCTGGCTGCATCCCAGCAGCCTTATCTGAAAAGGCGGGCTCTGGCAGTAAACACATGCAGTCCATTTTCTATATGGTTACTGTGGGTGAGAAATATGTAGTGAGACTCACCCACAGTAAAAAATTCAAAACCAGGAGATGCAAAAAACAAAAAAATCCAGGCATACTGAACGGGTGGAACCCAACTGCAACAACTGGTAATTGCTTGGCGTAAAATTACATCCATTGTATGTTTGATGTAACACCCTTATTAGTGCATCAGAGTATATGATTTCTGGCCCTAGAAGTTGTGGATCAATTTTTGGCTCAGTGTTGAGGCCTTCTCGAGGGCATACACATGTTAAACCTCCATTACATCAGTGTAAATGGCAGTGTTTATGAAAGTGAAGAGATCTACATGAAATATATTTGCCTTGTGTTATGTTTTATTTCTTCACCGTTTTGGAGTTTAACAAGTCTCTACCAGCAACAATGATGGTGCATTCCTTGTTGCCTGGCTTGGAAAGTCATCAATGTCCTCAGAAGAGGACACCCTATAAATCTGGTGATCAAATGGATGGATTCAGCTCCCTCCACATCATAATCTAGAATACAAATGAAGTGCAAGACAAAACGTGTGTAAACTGTATCTTTCAGTTGCTTTTGCCAATTGTATGTACTCCTTTCAGGAAGAAGGCCCAAAGACCTCATGCCTCTCATGATCCACCCATTGGTTGTCCTTCAGCACATAGAAGCCATGGTAGGGTCAAGGAGGATTCTATGAATGGAAGCTTCACTTGAGGCACCCAAAATGAGTGGGAGGGGTTTTGTTTTCATTTTCCGTGTTAGCCACAGGTTTCTGGTTTAATTATGGAACCCATCTCATTTGTAAATCCTCTGACAAGGAAATATAGAGCTAGGTTTATTGGGGATAAACTGAATGAGAGTAGTTGGTAAGCAGTAGCTCTTTTTAAGTAACTTAAAGTGTTGCACTAATTGTTACTTAAGGACTAGCAACATGCCCTGCCTTAGTTATGAGATTCACAGGCCTGCAATGTTTCTCTGAGTTGGCAACGTCTTAGGTCTCAGGGTGAAATTGCATAGGGCGACTACAGACAATACAGAACGCCTCAGCCAGACTCATCCTCGACCTCCCCAAATGGACCAGCATCACCTGCACCTCGGAAGCCTCCACTGGTCCAGAAGAGACGTCAATTCAAGCTGCTGACTCTTGCCTATAAGGCCCTCTCCAACGCCGGACCATCCTAGATCAACCACTACCCGACCTTCCACCAGTCAACCAGAAAACGTTGATACGTCTCCATCGCACACATCCCCTGCATACGGCAAAGCTGCAGCTGAGGTTGTTCCTTCTCAGACCTCACTGCCAATCCTGGAACAATATCCCACTCCCCCTCTGAGCCTCCCCCTCACTCACCGACTTCAGGGAGGGACTGAAGCCTGGTTCTAAAACTAAGGCTCACCTTTCCCCAGGGCATGGATAACGCCCCCCCCTCCCCGGTGATCAGCTGCACTATATTTGATTGATAGGAAACAGGAATCACTATGGCAAGAGAGTGTGGAATTAACAATCCCAATGGTAATTCCACATTTTGAGGGTAAATTTCAAAGTTACTCAATATATCTTCCCACCTCCCTCCCTCCACCATACTGGCTTTGGGAAATCTGGGTTTGGGTGTTTACTGGTCTAAAATCTTTGGTGCTCATAATTTATTGGAGAAAAAGTAAAATACGTGCACTTGATGTTTAACGTCACAGTTATAAGAAAAATAATATATAATGGCAATTAATGTGTATAGGTTTTTTATTCTATAGATAGTCCACTCAAATTGAAGACATTTGAAAAATATGCCATGTCACTGCTTGGCGTTGTTAACAAATACCAAGGACGCTTTCCTGTTCGTGTGTGTGCTTGCCACCCGTACCTGCTGGGATCGGCTTCAGCTCCTGTTCTTCGCCTGGGCATTGTTGTAGCCCCCACTCCTCGCGCTGCCTGGAGGCAGCACTGATCTCTGTGGCGTTCTGTCACGGGGCGTGTGGGCTGCTCACAGGACGGGCATTGTAGCGCTGCAGGGACTCACTCTCCCAGGAGTCCCTGCTCGGCCTTGACCACCTGGCCTGCGCACCTGTGAGCCCCGCCCCCGGACCGCCATTTCTTCTATTTCTGTCAGTCACTCTCCACGCTTTGCGGGACGCGCCGGGCGAAGCCCGGGCAAAGGGTGGGCCGTCTGTGGCCGTCCGGGGATAGCCGAGGATGGGACGGGCCACCCCTTTTACGTCTTCATTCTCAAGGGGAAGGTAGAATTACATCAGTATGTCTACAAACTGTGACAAACCGATAACCGCGAGGGGCAGCAAAGGTACATTGGAGAACTACTTTACCAGGGCCTCTGTGGATTTGGATACGGATAACCTGTTGACTGAGCGCAGGATTGAACGTCGCCGCTCTATCGAGCTCCTGAAAAATAGACCATTTACTGATTTGGCGCCTATATCTGTCCTGCCGGATAGTGACACCGATATCTACAGTGAAGATCCACCGCCCTTGGACAATTTTCCCCTACTCCTCAGAGACACTCCACCGCTTCCTGGTACAGCAATCATCGATCCTTCACCTAATATGTTGTCTTTATGCGCTCCTTGTACAGGTCCAGATGTTGAAAATGTGTCTTGCGCTCCAGCTAGGGAGTTGCCTAAAAGGAAGGGCAATATGTTACACAAGACCAAACCCCCTGGCCCACCACCATCTAAAAGGAGAAGGGGGGGGTGCTCCTCAGAGGGGTAAGCTTAGCCATTCCGAGTTCGGTAAATCCCTGAAAAGTAAGACCACTGTTGTAACTATGACTAAGGCCCCAGCACCATCTGACATAGTGCCAGTGGCATTAGCACCTCTAGACACAAATGTTATATTGCCCGATACTAACCTATTAAGTGGAGCTGGGGTAGTTTCCCCCCTTTGTCAAGAAGCTTTACCACTCTCTGGCACCCCGTGGGATTCCATAGATCAGCTATTTAGGTCCTTTATGTATCCTATACGGAGCTGATTCCCGCTTGACACTCGCACTTGCCTCTATTTGTCCTGCTTTGAAGCCCGTCTCCCCACCGAGGTACTTCTGCTGGTGTGAGCGCGTTCTGCAATCGGCAGAACTTGTCATCGCTCCCAGCTGGAAGACTCCGGGGGTTGAGCTGTGAAGGGAGTCCTCGACAAGGCAACCGACCAGGGGACTGCGAGGCCCAGCATCCCCCAGCCTACACAGCTGGTGCCTCTTCCCCCGGCGGCCACGCCCACCGCCTCCTGCCTTCACTACCTTTCGCGACAACCGCTTCGCGGGTGCCGCTCACGGAGCTGATTCCCGCTTGACACTCGCACTTGCCTCTATTTGTCCTGCTTTGAAGCCCGTCTCCCCACCGAGGTACTTCTGCTGGTGTGAGCGCGTTCTGCAATCGGCAGAACCTGTCATCGCTCCCAGCTGGAAGACTCCGGGGGTTGAGCTGTGAAGGGAGTCCTCGACAAGGCAAACGACCAGGGGACTGCGAGGCCCAGCATCCCCCAGGCTACACAGCTGGTGCCTCTTCCCCCGGAGGCCACGCCCACTGCTTCCACGTACAATATTGACGCTATCCTTACGCTGGACGCGCACGGGACGGGGTCCGGGCAAAGACCGGGCAAAGAGCGGGCCGTTTGAGGCCGTTCAAGACCGGCAGAGACTGGACTGGGCCATACCTTCTGGCCCCAACTTTAGCCCTTTAGCTTCACTGGTTGTGAGCCCGCCCCAGAGTAACTACTATGTCAACTCGTGAGTATAGGAGTAGGGCAGCGAAGGGCAAGTTGAAAAATGGAACGCTAGACGATTTTATTACTAGGACCAACTTTGCAATAGATACGGAAATTAACAAAATGCAGCGCCGGGTTTCTAACGAATTAGAAGCAGCGAGAAGGTTATCCCAGGAACTGACTATGGCCAAAAAATCCTCTCTAGGGCACATTGCTTTTGCTAAAACACCCGATCGTGTAACTGGTCCAACTCCCACAGTGATTGTGACACAGGCCGATATCCACCAGCCATTAGCAACCACGCCACGTACACCTAAGGCGGAGTCCGTACAAGAAACCCCCGCTAGTCTAAGTCGCTCAATAGGCGGGGAGGTTGGGTTCGATTTAACATGCGAGGGGGTCCCCCTGGAAAAGGTACCGAATGCCAATTTCACGGGAAAGATTGGGGAGTTTTCTCACACTACACAAAATGGCCCAAATCACAATCACAATCACAAAAGAAAACGCAATCATACCTCTGCCTATTCAAGGAAAAAGGCTAAGGTAGCAATGGCCCAATTACCCTTTCAGGCACTTCCCCAGATACCCCCTGAACACCTTTTAATGAGAAATATGTGCCCCCCTAATTTAGAAATAGAATCAAGCCCTGTAAAACTGGTGGGTAAATGCGACCCAGATAAACCAGTAGAAAGTGAGAATGGTGGGGTCCCACTTTGCATTATTAAAGGGAAGGATGTGGAATTCTTGTCAATTGTGTGGGGAACATTAAAAAAACTTTTAAATCCCCTTGAAGCTAGATTAATAAGAATGGAAACACAGTTGCTTGAGATCGAAAAAAGTATTCTAAATGTAGCCACCCTTAGTATATCAGACAACAAACTAACTTGTAGATCACCAATCACTAACAACTCACCATCATCACCATCTATCACCACACCAACCCCTGTTGTCACCCTGCCAGAAGTCTTGAAATCTAAACCTATCCCAAAACCCCGGCATAAGGGCGTAGCTGGCATTACTGTTAACAGGGTAACGGCGGATGTAAATTAGCTGGTGGTTCCCCATGTTCCGGCGCCGATAGCCACGACTACCCAGAGGGCCACTAAGTATAACAACACCCACCCTACAACACAGAGAGTAAAATCTAACATAAATCACTATAGGGGTTACGTTGAACTTCCCCCTGATGTAAGGCCTTATGCAGCTGTGCTAACAGGGGTGCCGGAATTGTTACACCATCAGCAGGAAGATTATGGGTCATTAAAAAACAAAGTGATGCATTGGCTTAACGTCAACAGGCCAATACCCAACCACCTGAGAAGCAATATCCTCATGGTGCGTCGGGTACCCTGGATAGGGACAACGCAAAAGTCTACTAACGGCGATTGTGTAATTGTTTCATTAGGGGATTCCAAAACTGCACACTATATTCACTCTTGGAATAGCAATAGCCCAAATTCGCCTATAGCATGCAGACCCTTAACCTATTTTTACCCTCCACGTTCACATTGTAACCTAGGAGGGAATTGGAGCCGGATCCCGGAGAGAAAGTGTGTGCAGGGTCGGCTTTACAATAATAATTGGCCAAGTGCACATGGTGGGTGGACAGGTGTTCCTGTCTACAATAGATTTGGGTGCCTCGAGGAAGTAGACTGACTCCTTTGCAGGTCTACTAATACACTGCCAGTGGTAGATACAGCCAGCTGCACTACCTACCGCTTGGGCAGACCTGCTTCTTCTTTTTCACATCCCCAACCTGGAGATTGCAATGAAACTTCAGACGAGAATAGGTATAAAGGTGGCTCTACCCCTGTTCACTCTGTAGGTATTACAAATATTCTAACAACTCCAACCATTGAGACATCTAGTGCTGGGGATATTAATGCAGGCAAAGCTAAAATAGATAAAAGCATCAAGGATAACCCTTTTGCCGAGGTGACGTTAGAATTAACCTCCACGGCAGAGGAAGGTACGTCCTCCTACTTCCAAAGTCAGCCAAGGGTAAGCAGGCCTACTCTGGTAACCAACGATACTAATAAGATGGTGACCCCACGCTCACTTTCCATACTTTCTTGGAACATTGCAGGGTTGGCCAATAAAATAGACTCCCCAGAATGGGAGGAACTAGTAGAAGGGCACGACATATGCTTGTTTCAAGAAACATGGGCCAGGGGCCAGGGAAAAACAGTCTCATATAGGATATGCTTCCTTTGAAATTCTGGCCAACTGGGGAGGGAAGGGACGACCATCTGGGGGTCTCTTGATCTGGGTGGCGTCTCACCTTGGATGCAGGGCATCCCTCCGCGAAACCAACTCAGCGGACTTTCAGTGCGTTGTTTTGGAATGGGCACATGGTGAAAGTATAGCATTGATCAACGTATACTCAAGAGCAGTAGGGATAGCATGTACCTCGAGGACAATTGAGGATCTAGCACTTTTCCTCAATTCCGCCAGCCTATGCTCTACACTTATAGTGGGGGGAGACTTCAACGCCCAATATGAGCCTCTTCCGGATCATCTAGTGGGTCTCACAAGCGAAGAGGATGATCTCTGGGAGATTCCCACTCTGGTGGCCCCATCCGTAAAAGCCTGGTCACCTATCGCCACCCAAATAACCTCTCTAATGCTTTGTCACTCACTGAGGGCTTGTAATGGTCGAACTGAAGGAGATATTCCACCAAAATATACCTTCAATAGACCAGGCTTCGAGTCACGAATAGATTACATCATGGTTTCGGTGAAGGATTGGGATAAAGTGAAGGACTTTAGGATAGTCGCCAGGAACGATAGCGACCACAATGCACTCTCTCTGTGACTTGCGGTCCAGGGACTGTCCATTGATATGGAAGAAGATAACCCAGCACTCCCAGCTCCCCTGGTCTTAAATACCAATAGACGCAGAATCAAATGGTTGAAACTTCTAGAGAACCCAATTAACATCCAAAGGGTGTATGCAGCAGTGGTTCTTGCGCTAGAAAAGGTTGAGTCTTTCACCTCGCAGTTAGCTCCAGAAGAAGCCGAGCAATCCAATACCACCCATACCACTCCGGATGAGTTCTCTGTGCTTGGGGATATCCATTCTGAGCTATGCTCTAACCTGGTAGAAGTATTGAACCCGGTGGCCGGGTTGAAGAATTCCAGGAAGAAAAGAGCCTCGTGGTTCAATGCTTCTTGCAGGAGAGCAAAGGCTGCCCTATTAGAGTCACTTAAAACAAAGGATAGTCCAACAAAGATCAGGGAAAAACGCCTAGCTTATAAGGCCATCTTACGTACTGCTAAAATAGAGTGGGACGAGAAAAATTGGTCAGAAATGACTGCTGCCCTCACAACCCGAGATAGCCGAAAATTCTGGCAAATTGTCAAGCACGGATCGGCTGAACCCCTAGCTGCAGTTGAAGCAAATATAGCACCCACTTTAAAAACTTGTATAGATCACATAACGCGGACCAACCGGCGACTCCACTGGAGCTCGCAATGGACCAAGTTAATGAAAGTATAGCTCCCATGGATGGATTCACTGTGGAGGAAGTTACTAAGGCTATCACGGGGCTGGCGCCTGAAAAGGCGCCAGGCCTTGATAGGCTTCCCGGGGATCTATATAAGCATGAAGTTAAAATCTGGGCCCCGTATCTTAGGGTGCTGTACAATGCAACTTTGAATGGCATGACGATCCCCCCCACCTGGCTGGGGGCAGAGATAGTCCCTATTTTCAAAAAGGGGTCTCCTCTGCTCCCGGTCAACTATAGGCCAATAAGCCTGATAGACGTTTCGCAAAAGTTATTTGCCAGGCTATTGTTGGATCGTCTGTTGGAATGGATGATGGAATACGATATACTGAGTCCTCTCCAAGCGGGCTTTAGAGAGAAGGTCTCAACGATAGATCAGGTTTTTAGGCTTGCCCTCATTCACTGGAAAACGGTACAGTTGGGGGTGGCAGCCTCTACACTGTATTCGTGGACCTGAGGGCGGCCTTCGACCTGGTCCCTCGCAGAAAACTCTGGGAGGTCCTGGCCAAATTGGGGGTCCCCACAGGCCTGTTGGAGATGATTATTCACCTCCACACTGCCAATTTTGCTCAGGTAAGGTGCGGCAAGGAGGGTGCCCTATCGAATAGGTTCCCCGTTGACAGGGGGGTAAGGCAGGGCTGTGTGCTTGCACCGACCCTCTTTTGCCTCTATGTCAACGGGGTTATCGCCCACCTGAATGGGGTGGTCAACTCTGATGCCCCCAAGCTGGCTGGAATTATAGTGCCGGCGATCATGTTCGCCGATGACACTCTACTGCTGTCAAAGTCTACGATGGGTATCCAGCGAGTACTCGATGGCTTTGTGGGTTTCTGTGGGGAGCACGGTCTTGAAATTAACACTCTAAAGACCAAATTTATGGTATTTAATCCCCCCTCAAAACTCCGATTTAGCCCTAGTATTGGACAAAGTAGACTGGAAAGGGTGAGAACCTTTGAGTACCTGGGAATTACCTTAAATGAGAGAATGTCCTGGTGCACCCATCAAGAGAAAGCACTCCTTAAATTGACTCAGTATTCGGGTGGTACCACAAAGCTCGTGTGCAATAATAAGTCATCTATCCGTCCTGTTGGCCCACCTTTACAGATTTACAGGGCACAGGCAAGGGGGGCTGCCATGTATGGGTGTGAGCTTTGGGGCCACGTATCCTCCCAGGATCTGATGAAAGAGGAGAATAGGTTCATTCGGAGGATCGTAGCCCTTCCCCCGAGTACCCCTCTTGTCCCCTTAAGGTTAGATCTTGGATTGCGACCTCTTGACGAAGAACTGGCTTTCCGACCGTTGGCATACTGGCGTAGGTTATGGTCAGTTCCGGAACTGCTCAGCTATAGACAAGGACTCCAGGAGGTGCTTACAATGCCCAATGCGGGGGAAATTAAATGGTTGAAATATATTAAAACTGAGTTGGAGGGTTTGGGTCTTTCGAAATTGTGGTCTGACCCCCTTTCCACCTGCCCACTTTTACCCAAAAAGACACTGGCAAAGGTATATCATGATAGCAAACTAATGGTACTCCACCGTCGCCAAAATCATGGGACATTAACAGAGACATTTTTATGTACTAAGGACAGCTATAGCTTTGAGTCAGTGCTAGACAACTTATATCCCTCCTTGCTTAGGAAACTCTACCTACAATGGAGACATGGGTCCCTCCCACCCCGAGTATTTACAAGTAAGTGGAGTGATCATGTAAATAGTGTATGTCCCGCTTGCAAACTGGCCGATGAGTCCGAGCTTCATATAATCTTCTTTTGTCCAGTGTATGAGATACGTAAGAAATGGATCGTCCCTTTGTGCAGAAACCTGGGATTTTTAGATTGTCAAGTTGCTTTTAGAGTTCTTAAAACACAATTGTCGAAACATATTGTATTCGCAGTAGCCAAGTACTTAGGTGCCGTGTGGTTTCTGAGGACAAAATGTAATAATGCCGTCCATTAATCATAACATATAATAATGTGATGAAATTTTTTGAACTGACTGAATGAATTTGTAAAGTACAATTTTGTTTTAACTGTTTTTATGCAATACTTTATTTCTTTTATGGTAAAAAATGTTACCGAAATAAAGAATAAAGAAGAAGTATCCTATATTGGATATTTTAAAGAGGGTGGAACAACGACTTGGTAATTTAGAGGCATTGTATGTTGATAAAGTTGGGGTAGGACCTTCTACGAACATCCTAAGGCCCACCACTTCATCGACGATTCCATCTCAGACTCCAACTGCCCCTGCCCCTACTCTGGTTGCCTCTAAGGGTCCTAACAATGGCAATATTGGAGCCAACAAACCTTCTGGCAATAACAAACCGGGAGCAGCAGTTGTTCTCAAGAGCTCCAGTAAGGATAATAATACAGCTAATAATCCCCCCAGTAATATCCAACGGAAAACTCCGGCATCTCAGCATGCCCAGGTGCCTGTGGCAACAGTGGCAAAATCTATAGCCCTGGCTGCTAGAGAACCACAGAAGGGAGGGGATAACCCCAGCGTCACGAACCAGCAATTGGGAAGGGGAAGGTTGAGCTTGCCCACTAATGATAAACTACAGGGCCATAATGTTGAATTACCCCCCGAGGCTGTGCCTTTCGTAGTTGTACTCACAGGAGTCCCTACTTTAGAGGCAGGTAAAAGGGAGGGGCATCCCCAGCTAAAAAATAAAATTCTCCACTGGCTAGGACTAAATAGACCACTCCCATACTACATTAACGAAGAGATAGTCCACGTCAGGCGCCTCCCTTGGTTGGGCAGCAGGGAAAAAAACCTCAATGGAGATATTGTAGTAATAAACTTTAGGGACCCAGAGGCAGTTAGATGTATATTAACAGGGCCCTCTGGGAATTTGAAAACTGACATAGTCCCACTCGATCTAACATATTTTTATCCAAGATCGTTTGTGACTCCCCCTTTTTTCCCCGTAGGGCTTGCTGATCCTCATCGCAATAAGAATGCGTACATGCCTCCCTATAACAGATACACGGGCCAACCACCTAGGTCCTTGCCTACTGGGAACACATCGGGTTGGAATACAGTCCCTGTTGGCGGCCAGAGCATGCTTCCAGGGGGGTCGGACCATTTGCATGGGAACAGGAGTATGGAGCACTTGATCCCTTTTACCCCATTGGAAATCTCTAACAGATATGGTGTTCTTTCCTGTTCCGATGGCTGTGATTGACTCCCCGTTTCCACCACCCCTCCCTTAACTAGTTCAAAGGTGGGTAAAGGGGAGCTAGCGTGGGTGGACGCACAGAGTGGGACTAGGTTGATGTCTATAGTACCTAAATCTACCACTGCTCTCTCTATTTCCCAAACGCCCAAATCCCCCACACTTAGCCATGACTCCTTTAAGGGACAAATGTGCCCTGATTTAGGCGACCCAATCGTAGGAATTGCCACATCTTCCAACCAGTCAAATGAGCCATCTAGCCGACAAAGCAGACATTTAGCGGCCCTATCATGGAATGTGGCGGGTTTGGCTACAAAATTAGACAGCACTGATTGGTGTGATTTTGTGGATACTCATGGAATCTGTATATTTCAGGAAACATGGGCTACGACCGCCCTCCATAGAATGGGGTATGTTACCTACACTGAACTCGCCATAAAGGGTGCTAGAGGCAGGCCATCTGGTGGTCTGACTATATGGGTGGGTGTCCATCTTGGGTTTTCTGTTAAAAGGATTAGCACTAATAGCTGTGACTTATTATGCATTCTCTTAGCTCGCCCAAAAACACCTAAATTGGCAATCATTAACATTTACTTACGTCCTGTTCGTGTGGAAGGGACCTCACAGACTCTAGAGGCCTTAACCAATTTATTGAATAGTCTCCCTAGCGAGACTAAGGTGTTAATAGGGGGAGACTTTAACTGCCACTATGAACCACTTGGGGGGCCATTCAGATATCATCAGACGAGGATGACGTCTCCCAGATTCCATTCCCTAATGTCTACCAAACTAAATCCTGGTCACCTATGGTCATGCAGCTCACATCCTTAACGTATACACATTCACTTAGAGCATGTAATGGCCGCTTTCCAGGGGATAGCCCAGGAAAGTGTACTTATAATGGAATGGGCCATTCGTCAATAATTGACTATTTTATGGCTAGCTTGTCCTTATGGCCAATGATTTGTAATTTCCAGGTACATGATCGCTCGGAAAGTGATCACAACCCTTTGGTAGTAGAGTTGGATCTGCCACAGCCTGAGGCGGTGCCACAAGAGGCTGACGCTGTATCAAGTAATATTAGAATTATACAGGGTGGGAAAAGAATCCGTTGGGCCACTATTAAGTCCTCACCAGAAAATCTGGCTTTCCTGTACAATAGTGTAATTCCCCAGCTAGAGCAGGTGCTAGCATTGAATGAGAGTGCCTCAAACTCTGCGGCAGGCGCAAAGGCTGTAGAAATCCATAAAGAATTAATGAAGACCCTGGCAGGCAATTTTTACAAATCCTCCAACCAAAGCCAACGGCAGCCACGGGACTCTAATCCCTGGTATAACCAGTCATGTAGGAGGGCAAAAACTATTTTAGTATCTGCTCTTAAAACAGGCAGTAAGACTTCCATTATGACTGCAAGGAAGGCTTATAAGGATCTCCTGTTCCATGCAAAATCTGAATGGGAAACCGAGAGATGGCAGGGAATCAAACAGGCACTGATTGTGAAAGATGCACGATCCTTTTGGAATTTGGTTCACACCGGGAAGGCAGAGGGCAAGTCTAAGATCGACCCCAACATTGCTGAGGAAGTTTGGTGTGCTTACTTCAAAGATCTTTACTCTAGTCCTGCTTCCCTAACTCTTGACCTACCAAGTTCTCCTCTGTGGTTGGATCCTAGCTGGTGCCCTCCTTTATTTACTTTGTCGGAAGTGACACTAGCGGTACTAGCATTGAAACCTAATAAGGCCCCGGGGTTGGACAGGATTCCTGGTGATCTTTATAGAGATGAGTTGAAGATGTGGGTCCCCTACTTGACTGTCCTATTTAATGCCATTTTGGACGGACAAGAACTCCCTAGCACCTGGCTGGGGGCCGAAATCATCCCGGTTTATAAAAAGGGCTCTCCGCTGGTACCATCAAACTACAGGCCAATTAGCCTTATTGATGTCACACAAAAAATGTATGCCAGACTCCTTTTACAACGCCTGCAGGATTGGATTACAGAGAATAATATTCTTTCCCACCTGCAAGCAGGGTTTAGAGCCAAAACATCGACCATCGACCAATTACTACGGCTCCAGGTACTTTATTGGAAGCATGTGGTCTTGGATGGGGGTAGCCTGTACCTAACATTTGTGGACCTCAAACCCGCCTTTGATATGGTGGATAGGAACCAATTGTGGAGCATATTAACGAACATGGGGATCCCTCTTTACCTGTGCCATCAACTTAAAAGACTCCATGAAGGAACCTTCGCGAAGGTACGCTTTGGTAAATTTGGCCAGCTGTCTAGGGCATTTCCAATTGAGAAAGGGGTTAGGCAGGGGTGTGTACTTGCCCCCACACTATTTTCCCTCTTTCTAAATGGCCTTATAGAAGATCTGACCAGTGCAAAATATATTGATGCCCCTAATTTAGCTGGCGCTAAATTCCCTGCACTAATGTTTGCGGACGACACCCTGCTGCTTTCAAAAACACCAATGGGGATGCAGCGGGTGTTAGACCAATTTACCGAATTCTGTAAGAAAAGGAACCTGGTGATTAACATAGATAAAACAAAGTACATGGTGTTTAACGCCAGCACAATTAATTGTCCCCACCCGAAAATGGATGGTCGACCCCTGGAAAGGGTAAATAACTTTGTCTACCTTGGTTTGACATTGAACGACAAAATGGGGTGGGATACTCAAATGTCTAAGGCTAACCTAGGGCTGTCACAGGCTGCGGGGGGAATCTTAAAAGTGCAGAAAACTTGTGTGCATAAACTAGTGAGTGCCCCGCTAGAAATATACAAAGTTCAAGCCAGATCTTCCACCCTCTATGGGGCGGAACTTTGGGGGCACCGACCAGTAAATGAGATCGGTGTTAACGAGAATAACTTTATTAGGCAGCTGCTCACTCTACCAAAAAGCACACCGCTAATACCATTAAGGCTGGATTTAAATCTGAGGCCAATTGCAGAAGTAATTGCCTCTCGCCCACTTCTTTATTGGCGAAGATTGTGGAGTGTCCCGGAGCTTGAGAGCTATAGAGAAGAATTGAAAACCGTGATGGCCTGTCAGGGTGCAGGTAGGATACAGTGGCTATCATTTATAAGGGGGTTAGCGACCAAGATTGGACTGGAGAACTTGTGGTCCAATCCTGAGGCTGCATGCCAAGTTATCTCGAGACAAACCCTGGCTGAGACCATAAAACATCATAATCTACAGGAAGCTCTTCAATCAGCCATGCCCTCCAGTCTCACCGATAGCTTTTTAGATCACAAGAATGTTTACAGATTTGAGAAGGAACTAGATATGATTGAACCGTTTCTAGCAAAGAAGTTGTATCTACAGTCTAGATATGGCACACTGCCCCTGCATTCATATACAGACAAATGGAAAGAGGGCCCAGCTCGCCCCTGCCCAGGATGTGGAAACTCTAATGAGACCCTAATGCATGTAATCTTGTTCTCTCCTGCCTATTGTAACAGCAGAAAGAAATGGATTATACAGCTATGTCTGAACTTGGGAGTTAGGAATTATCTAGAGTTTTTTAGAATTCTAAAATCCGATACTAATGCACTAATAGTTACAGCCGTTGCCAAGTTTCTGTTCTCTATGTGGCTAATAAGACGGAGAATGCTTCGGAAGTAACAAAGCTCCTGGGCTGTTGTTGGATAATGAAGGAAAGTGGCCATGCACTGCTTAAAGTTTTTCAATATTAAGGCGTAGATCGTGCTCCTCTGGGTACTCCCCGCTCGAGAGTATATGAAACATCAAATGGTTGCACTGGCACTGGATAGTGCGAGTGTCTCCTAGGGCACTGATAGTTGTGTGCTGAATTTATCAGCAAAGTTATAAACAATAAAGTTTTCAACAAAGTCTGTCTTTTTCAATTCTCTGAGGTATTTTATTCATACTCGTAGAATTTTTCATATGTAAATATGAGTTTTTCCATATTGAAATTGCATACATTCAGCATGTACATTTTTCATCCGATTTGTTTTTGAAATATACAAGAATTACATTCCAATGCATTTCGGCCAAGAGGCCTTCATCAGGGAAATCTGTGGAACAACAGAAATTGTATCCATCACTATGTGATTTAATGTTAAAACATGGTTCAAACATAACAATTTAACTAGCGTAATAAATGACATACTTCATTAGTTTTCAAATGTCAGTAATCGTGTTACTAGCGTATAATGGTATTAATTGTGGTCCTTCATATACACATTTACAGTTATCAACTATACTGTGATTATTTGTGTGATCCCTTCGATTATTCAGCCAGTGAACTGGTGTTATCAACTGTGGGTCTCATGTGAAAGTTAACCGTGGCTGGAATGAACTTAAACGCGGTGAAATTCTACCAATGGTAACATGAACAGCTTTCCATTAAAGTATCTGCTCGCGTTAGCGTTTCGTAAGTGGGACTTGCTACTATGTATATCGCGGTTAAAGGTTAACTATGGCTGGCAAATACATTCAGTTGTTGGATAACACATCCAGGAAGACTTTGAGCTTCTACTGTATTTTAACTTTTTAAATTTGTTAATATATAACTTATTGTCTTAGGAATTTTAATGGGACTCCGCCACTAAATGGAAATTTGTAGTGGATGTACCATGTTACTCCGCATACTTTTACTCCGCATACCGTTACAACGCGACTTTTACAACGCATACCATTACAACGCATAGCGCTTTGGGGTGCTGGATAGTGGTAAGTATAATTTACTATTCTAACTCCAGTCCCCGTGGACCCTAGGGAAGGTGTTGGATAGTAAATTATACTTATTCCCTATCCTAGAGCGCCCCCCAGCGCAATGCGTTGTAATGGTATGCGGAGTAAAAGTCGCGTTGTAATGCTAGTGCGGAGTAAAAGATGCGTTGTAACGGGTGTATACCATTGTAGTCTATGTATATCAACTGGGATGTAATATGTGTATTTATTCAATGTCTAAAATGTGTTCTGTACTTTTATGGTTCATAAACAAACCGAAATAAAGTTTTTGAATGAAAAAAAAAAATACCAATTTAACACTCAAGGACATAGCAGTTGATTCTGGAACATTTTCTGAACATTTAACTATATACCAATTTTGCTTTGGCAGGAATTAATACATTGGGCTTAATTAACCTACATCTGAGTAAGCAAGACGTTTGGTTAAATGCCAAATCTTTAGTCTCTGCAGAGCCTACAAAGCATGATAGAGGCTCTGGGAAGATCGCTGTTATGGATGAGGACTAAGGACCCTCTATCCTGGTTGGAATAACCCAGCATTTAGCACTGTTTTCTAAGTGCAAAATGCACCTCTTCATCCAAAATGGACCAGAGGATGCATTTTGCCCTAAGAAAATAAGTGCTAAATGTGACATACCTTAAACATCAGCAGCCAGCAGCCACTTGTGCTAGGCAAGTTTATTGGTCCGGTGCCAGATTACTCAAAATCATGAGAACAGGTGCTATCCCTTCATTTTCTGTTACTTTGCATCAAATGCGAAGTCACCGAAATTACTCAAATCACTCTGGCCATAATAAAATTTTTGCTCAGGCCTTATTTGGACAACTTAAAATGCATAGCAATACGTTTCAATATATGTGGTATAGTATCAGGAGGACTATCAATAAAAAGTATACCATCTACATATGGTTGATAAAGTTGTTAAATGTATATATACTACAGTAATAGATTTATGAAGCATGGAATTATGAAACAAACATAATAGAGGATCTGTTCCTAACAGGCATAATAATAGGGATAAAGGTCATGCTTGCCTAGTGCCTGTAAATAAGTGGAAGGAATTCGAAATGGAGCCCTTAATAGATATGTTACCACTGATCTTAATATATAACGCTTTAACCCTATCATTAGATTCATTACCAAAGTGAAAGAAATGTATTACTTTGAATAAATACATTTTTGATGATGAATTATAGCATGTAACATTTTTAAAAGTCTAATAACTGCTATTTTTGGAACAGTGTTGCAATATCGATTTAATAAAGAGAAGAGGTCTATAATTGGAAATATGTAAGTTACCTCTATCTGGCTTGGGGAAGATAAATAATGCTTCAGTAAAGCAGTCCTTAGCAGATATATTCTTTAATGTAATTATGAAGGCAATACACATGATGTTAATAAATCAGAAAATGTTTTATGAAATTCACTGGAATACCATCTGGTAAAGGTCTTTTAATGATTTTCGTGACTCAGTTGCCATGAGAATTTTTTCCAATGAAATTGGTCATTCTAATAAGTTTTATCTTGAGATGATATAGATGGAACACTACATTTATAGATCATAAAAAATGATTTATAAATGTATCTCAAATAGACGCAGCGTTCCCATAAGGTCTTCCATAAAAGGCAATAAATGCTTCAGACACATCAGTAGTGTTTGTTAATAAATTGCCTTCCGAAGATCGTGTGGCATAAACCTGAATTTTTATCTTTTTTTGATGTACACATATTGGTGTACAGATAATTGGACAAAAATGCCCCAGGTCTATTAGCGTTATAGTAATATTTTGCCTTTTTGTTGGATAATTGCAAACCAACTCTCCTACATAACAATCAGTTAAATGCATATTTAAGTTTCTGCAAATAAATGTATATGTATGGTCATTAGATGTGATTAATAATATTTAATAATGAGTAATCGGGTTTTCAATTTGTGAGATCCAAGAATTAAATTCTTTGCTTTCTTGTGCCATAACGATAATTGATGCAAAAAGAACAATTGATGGACAGAATGCAGAACAATGTCATACATTCACCACAGTACAGAGATCTGGACCTAAATCCATCGCTTCTTTGCTCCCCATGCCTTTTCAGTTTGGACCCAGCCATATGCAAATCAGTCTTAACCCTGCGCCCAATGGGAACAGTCCAACACAAACTGCAGGGCCAGGTCCTCCCTGGACTGGAAACAAGCATCCTAGGACCAGTTTCGGGCTTTCAGCCCTCATCAGCCAGGATAGCTTGACTCCAGTGGCATGGAGAGCACAGGACCCACGTCTGGACATACCCATCCCACTCAGAGATCTGGGCCTAAATCCATTGTTTTTTTGCTCCCCATGCCTTTCCAGTTTGAACCCAGCCATATGCAAATCAGTCTTGACTCTGCGGCCATTGAGAACAGTCCAGCCGGAACTACCAGGCCTGGTCGTCCCTGGACTGGAAACAAGCATCCTAGGACCGGCTTCGGGCTTTCAGCCCTCATCAGCCAGGATAGCTTGACTCCAGTCCAATCTGGAACATGAAACTGAAAGTTACTTAGAGAAATGCAATATGAAATCAAAGCGCACTTACACATTCGTATATGTTACATTTTTACTTTTGATATCAATTTACATAAGCTTCAAGATGATTAGAGATAATCAATTCTTGAAAAAGGTGCACGTGAATTAGATTAAAATGTTAATTATTTGTGTGTAGAAAAATGATGATGCCATAAATTGCCAATTTTGTAAACTTAAACATGCTTTTTATTTAAAAGAGAAGCCCAGTCAGAAAATAATTAAATAATAAAATAAAATGCACATAAAATGGAACAGACAAGATAAACAATATATATGGTTCTGTACAGGGACCACATAAATATAGCACAAATAAATACAGAGGAATGCATCAAGAATCACATTAAAGGAATACCTGCAGTAAAGTGTATGTGTGATAATTATATAATGAGGGATATATTTAGGATAAATTGACATTAGTAAGCTAGAAAGTCACTGGTGTTCACCATCTTGAAATTACAGTGATAGTCAGCATGTACTTCTAGATATGAAAACTCTTATAGTTGAAGGATCAAACTGTCTATATTTATGAGTAACCTATTTTCATATGGGATACAATAAAGAAACCTCTTTCTCGATTGACACAGTTTCCTATTTTACGTACTTTTACCATAAGTGAAGGGATTCCTCTAGCTGTTTTCTAAACTAGAATCAAGTGCCTCATTATGATGGCGGACGGACTGTAGTCCAACCGCCATCGATACGTATTTGGGACTGGCCGCCTATGAGGCGGCCTCCCCACAATCATAATCACGATGCAACCACCACCACGGCGGTCGCATCAGCTATATTTTCTATTGTGGCGGGGATGCAGTCAGCAGTCCCCATCACAATGCAAAATAGAGAATGCAGACACATCCCTGCACTATCTGGCAGGCACCCGGCGGTCTCTGCCACAAGGGGCAGGGATATGTATGGGGCACCATAGGTGCACGAAGGATACATGTCCCTGCACCAGGAAAAAAGGGGGGCCCGCCACGGGCCCTAAAATCTATTTCCGCCATTCGTTTTACTGTGGTTTGTCCAAAGCAAAACAAACAGATGAGAGGGATATCGTAATCCCTACTGCCGCAATGTAAGACAATGTTTTAGTTCAAACATCTTTACGACCGCCACACTTCACCACGATTCCCCCACGATTATAATATGGCGGGGGAAAACAGCATTACGATGGCGGAGGGCCCGCCACCGACCAGTTGGCGTGGCGGGCCCTCCGCCATCGTAATGAGGCCCCAAATGATGATAGTGCAGTACTTTAAATATCATTGTTTAGCCTTAGAACATGATTTACTATGAGAAGGTACTTGATGAGCCCTACTATTTCACATTTTCAGTGTTGTTTATATTTAGTAGTTTTGGCAAAAGGATTTCCAAGTGCAAATTACAGTTTATATGCTTAACATTTTAAGGAGATTGAAAATACAAAGATTACATTGTCTATTCCTGGTTTTCAAGTCTAGCAACATTTTGTTTTACATAGGAGCATCTTGCTAGATTATGGACGATATATAGTCAAGGCATTTCTATTGATGTTAATTTTTATCTTATTATCAGACATGTTCATGATTAGGCCTGCTAGCTCTTAATGTATATATTTATCATTTTTGCATATCGTAGGAATTGGTATGAATTGCGTGGATTTCTTCCAACATGTTAGAAAGTGAAGCTTCTTGCGATTTAGCAACTTTACTCGAGATGAAGAAAGCCTGCTTTCTTATATTTGGCATTATTGTGTCAGTATTTGAAGTTACCATGCTAAAGGCAGCAATGACACTACTGTAGGAAAAAATATTTTATGTTGAAGTACCGTAATCACTTTCTGTAGTGTTTTAATCTGACTGCATGGACTGATTTTAATATAGAATGAAATGAAACAAAGTGTTTCACTGCAAAACACCTTTTGTTTTTAAGTCAGTGTAATAACCGAAATGCTGATAATATGCTGTTTTTGCAAAGAGTGTTGCCTGTCGCAATATTTCAGATGGAGTATATCTCATTAGCCAATGATATAGTCAAACCAATCAATTTTCTTCCGGAATCCCTGCAAATATGGTGCAAATTTGGTGGAGCTGCTAAATCTAGCCGAGGGCACACTCCTCTATTGAAAGATATCAGCTGAGGGTAGTGGCAAGCATGTTCAGCTTGCCCCTTCTCCATGTCATGTAAACACGCAGTGGGCTGTTCCTCCCGACCACCGCAGCCACACCTCCATAAAGGTACAAAAGCACAAAGCACTTCCCGTTTTCAGTATTTCCACATATTTAAAGAATGCGTGAATACAAATGTGTTAAACTCGGGAGAAAAGGTTAAGAAGACATTAAATCGATAGAGTTAAGGATGACTGAGCTATCTGATGTCACATCATATGTCAGTAGTAATTTTCGTCACCATGTGTATTACAGATGATAGGTGTAATTTTTGACTCATAAGCAGAATTTCCATAAAAGCTTTTACAGATCTGAAGAGAGGTCATAGTTTTTTATCAGTTTTATTTTATCCTGCAAAAATAGGAGGTGTAAAAGCAAAACGTTTGGGAATGACCCTGCATAAAGGGTCAAGTTCAACACTTATAATTTTGAGAATCTGAGAAGTTGTTTGCTCTCACATAGTCTCAAAATTACTTCTTGATGTTAGATATCAAGCCTTCTTCTATTATTTACAACAATACAAACACACATGCATTAGTCTGCTATTTATTGCACCATGGAGCAATCACTGGCAGCTAATGTTTCCTACACCCCTGCACTCTTTCTCTTCTGTGCACAGCACATAGCAAATAATGACCTATGCCGCAGTGAATTCATTGAAAGCTATTGATTCACTGCCTCAATTTGAACAATGTATAAGTAAAACTGATGCTGAATTTGAGAACGTCCTTAGATTGTGGGTTAAAGTGCTGGTACATATCCAGAAATGTGAGCTTCTGTATACCATGGGGCGGCAGACATGTTCCCTTGTCAGTGTCTATGTCACAAGCCAGTCTGAAAACCAACACTGAGTGGGCACTGTGAGGTGGGTAACAGAGAGCCTCCAAAGGTGATTAGATGAGCAGTGGTCACAGTTCTCATTGAATTGCACTGTTGTACACTAAGTCAGTGGCTTTCCCAATGGACTCATACCACCTGTATAATGCAGAGAAGTGGCAGACACACTTGAGTCACCCCACTGAGGTGAGCTCCCTTCACCTGACAATGAAACTGAGCTCATACTGGTGCTGTTTGACCAGGACACCACAGGCTACATATGTCTAAGCTGTCCCTCCCATCTGCATGTTCTAAAGGATCTGGCATGATATATTTATCTTCTGATCCCATTATCTGAAGCAGATGCTCTAGAATCATTTTGCACCTAGTGTCACAGATGCGGCTGTAATGCATTGAACAAGATGGAAAGCTCTCCCTGAAATGTGGATTTGGAAATACAGCAAGCAGGTACTCATCATTTTTCTCTGTTTGTAATTAAATTAGCAAATCATGTGATCTGTTTGAAAACTAAAAAACATTTTCTGTTCTTCACTATTAAGGGCATTTGCTGTACCCCCAACTCCAAAGCCCTATGTTCGTGATTGTTTGCAAACAGGTTACTGACAATATCGATCTTATATCTTGGTTTTCTTGACTACCATTAGCCTTCCATGCCACAATTTAATAATCAGTGATGGCAAGTTACTACTCATCTGTTTTGCCAACATGAACAATTCCTAACTACTTCTGCTTCATTCGGGGGTGGGGCCATAGGTGCTATTCTTCGTCACATATAAAGTAATTACTTGCAGTGATAGATCTGCTAAAGTATGAGCACTAGCCAACATATGCACAAGTATCTGATTTCTTGGGAAGTGCCTTACCTCTGGACTCCTTGACAAAGTGGGTAAAGAAAAGGATGGTCTGAATTGCAGCCCAGAGCTATTATCAATGGCTGAAATTAATTCAAGCAGTCCATCCATTGCTCTTTTTTAATTTGTCCAGTGCATTGCCGTTAGTGACACTGGTATTCCCAGACGTGGAGAGTTGGTTGACTTTGCAATAGGACTCAAGCTGTACCTCACTGACAGGGGCCAATTGGCTGAAAGTGGTCTTGGCTTGCTTGTGTTCCCATTCATAGATGGCCTGGCCTGGCAGTTAAGGCTTGATTAGTCCTGTTGGAGCAGGACCAAGGCTGATTTGCACATGGCTGGTTCTTGCCTGAGAAACCATGGTGAGAAAAAAACAATGGACTACATTGTGAGCGATTACTAGTATCTGAGATCAATTCAGTCAGTTCATCCATCACTGTATTGTTTTCCTCAATTTGATGCCTTACGTTTAACAAGAATGCCCAAATGTGGCTGCTGTGCTCCCTGTGCAATAGGACTACAGTTGCACCCAATTGAAAAGGTCCAAGAAGACTGAGACAAGTCTGGAGTCTCTTGTCTTCCCATTCAGAAGAGAACTTACCTGGCACTGTGACATTGGTTTTTCCGATTTCAGCAGGACCACGTCAAATTTGCATATTTCTGGTTCCTGTATGATGTTGCATTGTGGTACAAATGACAATAGACCCGACTGCAGTCCAGAATTATTAGTAGATATTGAGATTAATTCAAGTAATCTTACTATAATTCTTTTGTTTTGCTCAGTGTGATGCCCATGATGCCCATAGTGCAACAGGTGTGCCTTGAGCCATGCCCTCACTGTGCCATATAATTCAAGTTACCACCTAGTGAGAAGACCCAAATAGACCGAATCCAGTCTGGGGTTGCTTGTGGTATCCTTCAGTAAGGGGCTCACCTGGCAGTTCAGGCTTGACTGATTTTATTAGACAGGATCAAGGCGAATTTGCACATGGCTGGCTCCTCTCTGAGGTGCTATGGTCACATTGAGCTGTCCATTCCTGTAGTATGTAAATACATGTTATAAAAAATATCGTTTAGTTCAGATAATCTATAAACTGTCACTCACCACAAGCCCTAGTAACAACAGATCATCAAAACTGACACTCATTCACAACTACTAAATGCCAGATAAGCACAAAAGCAAACTCACTTTTTGTCTATCACCAGTGTACTTCTGTGCAGATTTTTTATATAGATCTGTCTTATTACATGTATCTTGTATAAGTATATATTGTACGATTTTAATTAATCTATACTACTATTATAAAGAGAGAACTGGAAACCTTTGAGGCGGGTAAACTCAAGGACTACTGCACCAATCACAACACCCAATACACCATTGGAAAGGGTAGGTTCAGCAGATGGACATAGGCTATATATCTGGCCACCATATACATTAGAAAGGTCAAATAACGTAGGGGAGAAAGTAGTCCCTTTTGGGCGTCTTACACTCCAGTGGGCGTGTCGTGGGTGTGATCGTGGGAGTGTTACACACCGGTGGGCTGGCGTGTCGTGGGTGTGATCCAAGCACAAACCAAGCACATTCACGCAGCCATCAGCACACGCACACACAACAAAGGAAAAAACGGGCAACGCGCACGCACTCAAATAGGCCCTCGCTAACAACGACAAGGCACAGGCAATGGAAAAAACATAACGTAAACGCTCACACACTCACCCGAATTTAAGCGAGGGGGAGTGTCATGTGGCGTGTCATAAACCTCCAACTTCTGTGGGCGTGTCATGGGCGTGGTTGTGGCCCGTTATGCTGTACCGTGTGGCGCCTCAACAAGCTACAACTATAAAGCGCTGCCGCTTCAAAAACAACTTTACACATAGTATGACACCCCAAATCAACAACAACATTTATAATATGAGCCTGTTAATCACCGCGTACTGATGTGGGCGTATCGTAGCTAACGTCATATGGGCGGGGACATGGGCGCGTAAGCTCAAACTTCAAGACCACGTTTATGATATGAACATGTTGATCAACGCGTAATGATGTGGGCGTATAGTAGCGAACGTCACATGGGCGGGGACATCGGCGCGTAAGCTCAAACTTCAACACCTTCACTACAGTGGGTGTGTCTTGGGCGTCGTTGCGAGGCGTTATGCTGTGACGTGGACAAGGAAGTAATGAAAAAAAACACTCGCCTTCCGGAAACATTAACAAACCGCCATAAAAAAGATATGGGCAACGGACACACACGCAAAGAGGCACTCCGCCACAACAACTAACTTTCACTCTGTTCACACTCACCAAAAAAAAACCGAAAAACGCACACGCACTCAAAGAAAACCTCACCAACAACGGAAAACTTTCACTCTGTTTTGGGCACTTTGCTAATCAGTACAAACGATCCAGGAACCAAGCACATTCACGCAGGCAAAACATTCACTATCACCACGCACACGCAATAAAGGACAAAAAAAACACAAACGCGCACGCACTCACATAAGCACGTACACACATACTTTTTATATCCCGGACAACGTCGGGACGGGCTGCTAGTCAACCAATAATCTTAATATGTACCTACTTACTAAAGATTGAAAAGCTAGTTGCCCTACACCCAAGCTTAGCACACTGCCTTCATTCCATAATCAGTGGTTGCCAATTTATCTCATGGATGGGACACAAAACACATCCAGGCAACAAAGTGGCCATAGTTCCAACATAACACCGAATCAGAAAAATCACAACAAGAGTATTTAGACCATCAACCCCACACACATTCAATTACACAATTCCTGCCCCAACACACAGCAAAACTCTCTTTGTGTCCTTTTCTGTTCTTGTAGCTCAAATGCCCCATGTCAGCTCAGCACCAGTTCAGAAGCAACGATGGTGCTGAAACTGTAAACTCGTTCAATTGTTCAAAGGTAATACTGATAAAGAGCAAAGTATTTTTGATGCTAAAACAATCTACCCATGAACACAGGTCATAACAATGGTACAGATCTCATATCATCACATAATAGTGCAAGGACAATCAAAAGTCACTATTCCTTGTGACATTATATTGAATGAATTTGTTTGTATTAGTAGATACAGTTTTCAAAACCTATATGTCTCGCCATTTTAATTGTGTGTCCCTTTATTTAAGTCTACAGACCCCTTTTCTCCACGTTAGTGCAGAGAATAGTGCATAAAAGCCCCATCAGATGTAGTGCAATTGTTCAGTTTCCTGCCCAAGTAAAGTGATTAATATGCACAAATTAACTATGTGAATTAACATAGTTATATTTGGTTTCTCCATGCACGCCGGTGCCATTTATGAACGTCGCTACCTGGATTATGGTGAATTAAGAATGCACACTCTATTCCCACTGGCCATCCACCTCGTTGTGCGAATATGTAATTCCAGTGGTCCTCATTCCTACTTTGCACGGTATCACCAGCGCACATGTATGCAGGGATGGACTGGGAACCAAAACAGGCCCTGGCAAACTGCTTTGCCTGCCGAGCTATTTGCTGGGGCCAGTTTTGGCCAATTTTGTTACAGGGGGCCGATATTGCCGGCCCCGGTAACAAAAACAGCCCCAGAGGACTAAAACCGTCCCCCTGGGGACTAACACCAGTCCACACCCTGGCGGCCCACCGGGGAAATGCCCAGTGCTGGCTACGGCCAGTCAGGCCCTGCATGTATGTGCCCTTCGGGGAATGGGTTTGTAGATTTTTCTGTGGACGTCTTTTAGGGGTTTCCAGGGGATAACAGCTGCGACCCTTACCTTGCCCCTTGCAGCCCCTGGCACTGCTTTTGCCTCCCTTGGCCTCAGAGGTGGCAAATTCAGTGCCTGGAACGCAGAGACAGCTCTTCCTAATGGACCTGATTAGACCTCCACTTGCCTCGTTTCAGTCATTGTTTTTATTCTACAAATAATGAATAATATAATAATAATAATAATAATATTCACTATAGTGTAATAAAAAAAATGGAGTACATCAGCTGGAATATGACCTTGTCTGGAAACAAAGTAAGTAATAAAATGCTGTTAAAGGTATGTTGCATGAATGCTTGCGGATGAGAGCGGGTTTATGTGCGCAAGAGTGTGTGGATGTCTTAGTATGTGCAAGCATGTGTGTGTGTGAGTCAACGTAAATATCAAATGGCCTGTGATGTCACTGGTGAATTGACGTCCATGAATTTTCTTAATTACTACTTCTGAGTTCAAATAATATTTAACTGCATTCATAAAGCAGCACCTATCCCTTAGAAGATTCCGAGGTTTTTATATGGATAAATTGCTGTGAGTGGTTGTCTCAAGCTGGAGAATTAAGGGGGGTGGGGTGGAGAGAAGAAGGGGAGTAGATAGCAAAGCAATCTCAATTGCTTTGTTTATAAGAATCTGTTCCCAGTTGCTATTGATAAAACATGATTGAGCTGCAACAAGTCATCAGCTTTCAGCTCACATTGAATAATGCTGCCCACATATACTCTTCTGTCCATCAATTCACTTGTTCGGTAGGCTGCAGAAAATGTGAAAGCTATGTCTTTTGTGACAGGTGTGCCATTTGCTTTCAAATTAGCGCCAGAACACTGTACTGAAATATAGAAGAAATTCACACAAGGGCTCGAGATTTCCTTCGCATTGAACATAACTTCCTGCCAGAGAAAAGGTTTCCAATTTACTGTACAAAGAGGAATTCACTGGAAAAAGCCATTTTTGTGAATTACTTTGCAGTTAGCGCAATTGCTTTTCTGGTCATATTTGTACTTCGAACAAATGGAGTTTAAATTAGTACAATGACAAAACAAAATGAAAACAGCCTTTGCTCTTCAAAGTAGAAACACAGTTCCAGGCGGTACATGAACAGAAAGTTGGTCCCTTTAAAGTGCCAGTTGCTAATTTATATTCTTAAACATTTATTTACTTAGGTTTTATGCAGTAGGAATCAGGTTTCGGTGCATTGTAAGGTGCTCTGAAAGTGGTCAATACCCGTAATTACCCCAGAAATGGAGGGGGAAAGCTGAAGGTTAACGAGGAAGTGATATAACTATCCAGAGAAAGGGAAAAAGGGCTGCCCACAGAAAACCATTTTTTTTTGTAAGGGTAGGCCTATGCAATGATGTGCAGTAGCAACACAAATGGCCATGGCTTTTAATTTGAAAGTAGGGAGCCGACCAGCAGATTGACTTTTCTGAGTACTCAATTAGCTGGCATTGTCTGACTAGTAAAAACAGAAAAACAATTGGCAGTACCTCCCTTACCCGTCGCCCATATCCCAGTCATTACTCATAAAGTAGAATCCCAGATTCACGAGACAGGAAACTCCAAGAATTACTGAAAAAGGAAACCACGTCCTCCCTCTCTGGATGCAACAAGGAGACCTACATTCCCACCATCCTCCTGTTTTTCCTACCTGTGACCTTGATGGGGAATGTAGACGTGTTCCATCTAACTTTCAAGGCTCCTTCGATGCTTCACTTTGGAAGAGACGAAAATGCATCTTGAAATATAACTGCTTGGGGTGAATACCTGATCTGATCCCCAAGCAGATGCGATATCCTAAAGTATTTAGGAGTTTGGATTCTTACCTGCCTTCTCATTTTGTCCCTAAAAAGGAGAAATATCACATTTCCAACACATTCAGGGAAGTTTTCTCTGAAGTTGTGTTACTAGGGTCATATCAACCAATTTATTGCACATGGGAGGACTTTTACTTTGAGCCCAGAAAGTCAAGATCCGGTTTCTTCCATAAAGGCTTGGGGATTAACAGCTAGCATTACAAATACTTGATCAGAAAGCATTTTTGTAATCTAAATTGTGTTGGCTGGCTTGCTGATTTCAACATTAGGAAGAACAAGAGAAGAAGGAAGCATGTATCTCAGTCTTTCTCTTCCATCTCCTGATCTAGGTCCTGCCCCCTCTCACAAAGAGGAGATCGGGTTTAGAAGATTCTAAGGAGATTACAGTAAAAAAAAGATCGTTTTGAGACCCTAGCCTATTTTGCGAAGAAATCCAGTCAGACATTTTCGGAAGTTTGGAAGATGCCAGCTATTTTTCAAAGATGCTTCTTGGCATAAAAGTGTAGAATTAGAGATAACTGCTGAGGAGCAGAAAGATAATTACATTGGCAAGTACTTACTTGTTAGTATGCTAAACCACATTAAGGTAAATATAGGTTTCTCTGTGGAAAGGCGGGATTTTACCTCTAGAGTCTGCTTACCATTCTCCAGAATCCCGTCACAGGTCGACTGGATCTTTTTACCTGTCACAGAGTGATTTAGGCAACCTGTTCTCAATTTTCAGTTTAATTCCACTATTCCCAATTGCTTCCCCCAAAGAACCACTGACTACGGACTAAATTTGAAGGTTTATTACATAACCAAAAACAACTGAAGGTACAAGCACCTCAGCAAGAGGTTCAAAAGGTGAACAGGTACTAATACGAACATAATCCTACGGAAAAGTCTCAAGCGACTGATGAATAATACGAGAATCAATTCCAGAATCATCAGACTAAACAAGATTGCTATAACCTGTGTTCTGGTACTCATTGGGATAATAGACATAAATTCAGATTAGTCTGTCCCTACACTATAATAAGTGACATCCCTACTCAGCAATAGCCCAACCTAACCAAAGGTGTCAGCAGTGGTGACTTCCAAAGAAGTTCACTCACTTTCTCCCTTAGACTAAAGAATCATCAATCATAGCTAAGCTCTTTGCCAAACCAACTGCTCTCTCTAGCTCCTCAGCCCATCTGCTCTGCCTCCACCCTCGGGGTGCTGTCCCTAATACAAAACCCCACAATGTGAATGACACGCCCTCCAGTACGCCCCTCTCGAAGGTGCTGGTTTACAGAATTTTCCATCATGGCACTTGTCCATCCTTGTCTGTGCAGACGTCCTTGGGTCCCAGACTCTCCATCGTTTCAAGTTGCTTCTTTGAATTCCTGGTCTACTCCTCCATGTCTGGGTCTAACAAATCTAACACTCATACACAATGGGCCCTTCTATTCTGCTGTCTACACAGTGGTGCACCTGCAAAGAAATACACGCAAATAGGCTTTCATTCCATAAATGTTGCAACATTTTCTAAAGGCATCTTTTATAAACATTTCTACAGTTAATATGTTAAGCAAGACATTTTCGAACAGGCCTGCACCATTGCCATGACTAGGCCTCTGCTTGGTTATAGGCCCAACATTTTACATTAGCAATCCCTTGTTTCACTAGGCCTCCAACCTTAACAGCAAATGTATTTTCTACTTTAAGCTAGTTTGTCGAATATAAAAGGCACAGTTATATCTCAATAAGCAGATCTAAATGCACAATAGTGCTCGTTTAAACACACTTCTTATCAGTGAAAGATTTCATTTCAACAACGTCTCTAGGTTAAACAGCAAGTGTGGATTTGCAATTCGTCTATCCCACATTGCATCTAAACAAGATAAAAGTCCTCTATATATACGGGTGCTGACTACTTGTACATATAATGCCCCCCTACAAATTTCACTTTCATTGGCGCTCTCTCAGTTCCCCCCTTTGATGACCCGTGTCATCACCACCCTCACATCATCCTCAGGGTAAGAACCAAGCTAAACAGAGCTTGTGGCCACTTTCCCTCGCTTGAGCATCTCCAATGCTCTCAAGCTACGATATTGACTGTCTTGCAGCCTCTCCATTCGCAACTCTTGCACTCTCATTGATCTCGCTAATCTAGTGGACTGGTACCACTTGTACAATCTCACTAAACCCCACAATCCAATCACACACGCCACTGCTATGATGAGGGGTTTCAGTACAAACCCAAGGAAACTTCTCCCTAAGTTTGCAAACCAGTTTCCAACCTTTCCAAACCCCTTGCCAACTGTCTCCCACGCATTCTCTTGAGTCAAATCCTCTATTTCATAATGGATTGCCGTAATGTTGCTTATATATTTCTCCAGATCCTTAGAGTTGTCTGGGATATAAGTGCAACATTCTTGAACCTTCAAACGTTTACAGACCCCGCCCTCTTTTGCTAGAATGACGTCTAGGGCAAGACGGTTCTGTAGAACTATTGTCCTGATCGACAACATCTCACCCTCAACCAACACTAATGACTTAGCTGTATTCATTGACAATTTGTCCACCACAGTTGCCAACCGCCGTATTTTCACATCATTTAAAATGACTCCCAACATAGGTATCGCTGCTCCAAACACATCTCCAATAATTGCTCCAGCACTTTCCCCTCTCTTCACCCGCCTTTGAGGCCCTCCCTCTAAGAGCACAAAATCCTCAGTATGGTAAATCTTGGGAAAAATAATCGCTAGATAGCATGTTCCATACCACTTCTCCGGCAATCTCACATACGCATTCTTTCCCAAACAAAATACACAGTAGGAATCACCTGCACCACACTCTTCAAGAAATCTTTCGTGTAATATTCCAATGTGAAGGTGTGTTCACATGTAGTATGACCCACATACACATTTTCATAATACGTCTGTGGTCGGTGAAGGCACAACTTCCCTTTCTGCACTTCATCTAGAGCTATTGGACCATAACTCCCTCTTGACTTGTGCTTCTTCTCCTCTTCCGTCCAGTCTACCTTGCCTTGCCCTGAATCTCGCAACTGTTTTTGCTTCGTGTACCTATCTTCCACTTGCTCAATGAACTTCTTCTCTGTCTCGGATAATAAACATGTCAAATTGTGTCGGTGTGCATACGGGGTGTCTAGCTCTTGTGTGGGGATGAAAAAGTATCCAAGTCTGTCCTCTGACTTATAATAATCCCACTTGTTCAAGTGCTTATAAGCAGGGACTTCTGGTAACACAGCATCATAATTCGAAAAGAAATATTCAAAATGATTTCGCCCATAAAATATGCTAAGCAGCAAACTACATGAAATTCCATATGTCAATGGAAGGTGATGGTATCTAATACCCTCATCTACTGAAGCTGGTAATTGCATACACACATAACACTCCTTCGCATCCATCGCATCAATGTATTCATACAACAGCTTTGCATATGCATTCTGCCCAAAATTTCCTTTAGACAGATCTATATGTAATCTACGACTTTCTGCAGCCAGCAAAGCCTTCTCTCTTCTTGCCCTGTCTTCCTTCTGGCTGGGGGTGGTAGGTGTCGGTGTCCCCTCAGCCTTCACTACCTGCTCATGTGGTGCAAAGTAGGAAACTAGAACTACTACAACTATAAGGAGCATCACTCCTCCTAACAGGGTGCCTACTATGCACTTAGCTCTACGATTCGGGTTTCCAGCCGCCATGGTCTCAGCACAAAGTAGTTTGTTCTCGGAAATCACCCAAAGTCTCTTTCTTTGTTATTTGAGTCTCTCGAACCACATCTGGCAGCAGAAATCCCCGTTTCAGTTCTTCTTTTGCTTCAACAACAGACAGCCCTAACCCTTCTCCGTCCTCTGTGGAAAGTCCCTAAATTTCTTCTTCTTCCACTCGGCTCTAGGTTAGTTCAACAACTATTTACAAAGTCTTTAATAATCGATGATGATACTTGATCCGATTGCCTGCAACACATAGTCTAAAAGTTCCATGCGGAGCACAACTGCGTCATAAGATGGTATGTCCGGACCAAATGTAGGAAAAATCAGTCTATCCAGGAGTAAATCACGAATCTTGATTAGGAGAGGGGGATTAGGAATTGTGAGTGTCAGTACGCCTTCCATTTCAAGTCCAGGTACCAACAGTATCACTTCCAACTTAACGTTTGGGATCGTACTGGTCACAGCCACTGACCTCACCCTCCCGGACCTCAGTACACCTGGCATTTGTAAAAGGGTAGGTCCACTCAGGAGTGGCGTATCGTCGACAAGGTACTCTCACCCTCCTTGATCTTCTCGGACCCCTTTGCTCTGATGCTTGATCTCCCTCTTCCGGATCTGATTCTTCGGACACAGGGGCAAGATCTCTCTCGGAAGCCAGTCTCACATTCATTCGCCTCCGTCTTGCAGCAGTTCCCCTCCTCTCTCCGCTCGTCTCCCAGTCACGCATGCGTCCCAATCATACACTGAAATTGATCGCTTCCGACCAAGCAACCACTTTCCTGACTGTATGTCCACAGTCTAACTATAATTGTCACCGAACTGGCAATGTATGTCCACGAACGACCGGACAATCGCCTCAACTGATAGGTTACAAACACACGGTAACTTCCGACCAGGGTCTGTTACCCACGCACTCACACATTCATTCCCCCTATCGGTCCTGCGGGCGATCAATGGTACCTCATGACCCCCTTAACAATGGTCGACAATTACTTTGGGTGTTCGATACATCCGAACCACTTAAACTCCCCTCGAGCTTAAGATTTTCTCCGGTTGCGCGCGCTCACAACCTGTTCTCTTTCACACTACAGGCACTCAACTCCGCTAGACAATACAACACACAACACAACATAACCGCAATCTAACGACGCATGACCCTTTTCATACTCACTCTCCTCCGACCTGCTGCTTTCTGCCGCACTGTCACTCTCCGTCAGTTTCCATGGAACGCCGACCTCCGTCCGCAACTCTCTGGACACCCTCCATTTGTTATCTATGGACCTCGGGGAAATTTCAACCTACTTCTAGATTACCCTCACTCCAGAAGATAAACCATCCTCTGCTACCATCTGGAAAGGCGGGATTTTACCTCTAGAGTCTGCTTACCATTCTCCAGAATCCCGTCACAGGTTGACTGGATCTTTTTACCTGTCACAGAGTGATTTAGGCAACCTGTTCTCAATTTTCAGTTTAATTCCACTATTCCCAATTGCTTCCCCCAAAGAACCACTGACTACGGACTAAATTTGAATGTTTATTACATAACCAAAAACAACTGAAGGTACAAGCACCTCAGCAAGAGGTTCAAAAGGTAAACAGGTACTAATACAAACATAATCCTACGGAAAAGTCTCAAGCGACTGATGAATAATACGAGAATCAATTCCAGAATCATCAGACTAAACAAGATTGCTATAACCTGTGTTCTGGTACTCATTGGGATAATAGACATAAATTCAGATTAGTCTGTCCCTACACTATAATAAGTGACATCCCTACTCAGCAATAGCCCAACCTAACCAAAGGTGTCAGCAGTGGTGACTTCCAAAGAAGTTCACTCACTTTCTCCCTTATACTACAGAATCATCAATCATAGCTAAGCTCTTTGCCAAACCAACTGCTCTCTCTAGCTCCTCAGCCCATCTGCTCTGCCTCCTCCCTCGGGGTGCTGTCCCTAATACGAAACCCCACAATGTGAATGACACGCCCTCCAGTACGCCTCTCTCGAAGGTGCTGGTTTACAGAATTTTCCATCATGGCACTTGTCCATCCTTGTCCGTGCAGACGTCCTTGGGTCCCAGACTCTCCATCGTTTCAAGTTGCTTCTTTGAATACCTGGTCTACTCCTCCATGTCTGGGTCTAACAAATCTAACACTCTTACACAATGGGCCCTTCTATACTGCTGTCTACACAGTGTTGCACCTGCAAAGAAATACACGCAAATAGGCTCTCATTCCATAAATGTTGCAACATTTTCTAAAGGCATCTTTTATAAACATTTCTACAGTTAATATGTTAAGCAAGACATTTTCGAACAGGCCTGCACCATTGCCATGACTAGGCCTCTGCTTGGTTATAGGCCCAACATTTTACATTAGCAATCCCTTGTTTCACTAGGCCTCCAACCTTAACAGCAAATGTATTTTCTACTTTAAGCTAGTTTGTCGAATATAAAAGGCACAGTTATATTTCAATAAGCAGATCTAAATGCACAATAGTGCTCGTTTAAACACACTTCTTATCAATGAAAGATTTCATTTCAACAACGTCTCTAGGTTAAACAGCAAGTGTGGATTTGCAATTCGTCTATCCCACATTGCATCTAAACAAGATAAAAGTCCTCTATATATACGGGTGCTGACTACTTGTACATATAATGCACCCCTACAAATTTCACTTTCATTGGCGCTCTCTCATCTGCATCAGACCACCAAGTACTTCTTCAGAAGAAGTTATCCATCCGTTTATGCATTCACCACAACCTGGTCCCCTGTTTTGATGTGATGAGAGAATTAAATAATCCGGATAATATAAGCCTTCTAAAGTTTATGCTACACCTTTATCCCCTGGTTTACATGGCCTCTAAATTCCCGGATTCAGTTCTGATAGATACCTCAGCGGCCAGCCTCCATTGGCTGACAAAGCAATAATAAAGGATATGTCAGAAAAAAAAGATTGACTTTGCTCTAAAGAAAGAATATTTTTGAATCCATTTAACCTTGAAGGCAAGCATCTATGAGGCATACTCTTTCCAGTTGCTAATACCTGACTTTAAGAAACTGTTTAAAGATGTGGAAAATGGTGCAGATTGCGCAACATTGCAGGAAGGAACGGAGAATCTTTTAAAATTATTTTCCAGTGATTTAATTTGACATGGTCAGAACATCTGTCCTAGCACGTGGGCTTCTGTTGCAGTCAGAAGCAATCCAAACCTTAAGCATAATAGTGCTTTCCAAAAATAATTGTGGTTATGTCCTTTTAATATTTAGGTTACAGATAGATCTATCCATTAACCAATAAGTTATTTGTAAATTGCAGCACTGTCACCCCTAAGGATATCTGGGCACTGAGGGTGCCATAGATATATACTTCGATGAGACTTTGTGTTCTTTGTAAAATGCATTTTTTGTACAAGAGAACTGGACCATTAGGAAAGGTAGTCAAGACTGTATGGGTGTCATTATTGGAGGAGCTTTGCGCGCACCCAAGATGGTCGCGTGAGCACAGGGCTTCCGGACCCTCGCCACCTCCATCGACTATCCTGTACTTTATCCTGGTTCGGACGACGGGTGTTTATTGGCACAGTTCTACTGTTCATTTCTTTGTTTCAACGAACTTTTTTGGACTTCGGGGTCCAGAGCTACAGACTGTCGCAGTTTTTTGGCCTGCTCCGTGGTGACGCCCCGCGCTATCTTGTCTCGCTTGCCGTGCAGTAAGTGAACAACAACGGACTGCCAGACTTGCGTGGGCTGGCGATAGCTTTCGGTTTCGATTTCTGTCCGGAGCTCAACCTGACTTTGTCGGCTCCGTAGGCGGCCGGCCACTCCTACACCCTTGGTCTCTCCGTTCCCACTGCTGATCTGTAGCGGTTTCCAGATCTGAGACTGGCGCCACCTTCGCCCTTTTGGTCCTACATTCGCCACCGCAGTCACCATTTTTACCCGTCAACAGGCGACCCGTGCGGATCCAGGATCCAAGACGGCCACCAAGCCTGAGGGTGGGAAGCGCGGGCCTAAACCGGGCGTTCGAGGGAGTGCTCTACAAACGAACATTATGGACCGGTACACTCAAGCGAAGGGTTCACCGGGAGCAACAGCTAAAACCTCGACGACAATGCCGGAGGACTCATCGATTGAGGACGAGCCCTCGCTGCGAGATCTAATGGGCGCCATCACTGGTATGAAGGCCTCATTGGGGCAACAATATGAGGCCTTGACTCTCAAACTGGATACGGTGGCGATTGATGTCAATCTGATCAGGGCGGACTTGGCGAAGACAAACGAAAAGGTCAAATCCTTGGATCTTACGACCTCTAGTCTGGTCACCGACGTCTCTGACTTGCAGGCGGAAGTCGGGAATCTGAGGAAAGCCAATGCTTATTACTCTGGGCGCCTAGAGGACTATGAAAGCCGTGCCAGGCGCAATAACATCCACCTGATTGAGGTCCCGGAATCATCGACTGCTGCCTCGACGGACCTATTGGTGGAAGACCTGGTGCTGAATCACCTGGCGCCCAAGGGTCTCAGCAAGTTTTTCGCTGTCGAACGTGCACATAGGATCCCCGGCGGCACACCTAAGTCGGGTGCTAACCCTCGACCTATCATTGCGAGGATTTTTCATTTCCGGGACAGAGACGCTATCCTGCAGGCTTCGCGGCAGTCTGGTCCCATTGCCTTTGAGAACTCTACTGTCAGCTTCTATCCGGACTTTACACAACAGGTCCAGAAACAGAGGCTGGGGTTTCAGGGGGTCAAGAAGAGACTCCGAGAAAGGTCTATGAAGTATGCCATGCTCTTTCCGGCCCGTTTGCGGGTGGTACATAAGGATCGTACCTTTTTCTTCGACCATCCTGGGGTTGTGAGTGACTGGCTTGACACGCTGCCTACGGATCATGAACCTTTTGAGGACTCTGGCAAATCTGATCGGGCGGAAGGTGGCCCGACGGAGCAAGAGTAGCTGTTGACTTTGACCCCGTACCTTTCCTGTTGGCTTTGAACTGTGCTATGCTGTGTTTTAATGTTTGCTGGTAATAGTCTTTTTGGGGGTGGGTGGGGGGTGAACGGGTCCTTTCTCCTCCTGGGTTTCTTTTCGTAGATTAGTTGGGTGGTTGGGCGACAGGCACACTGCGAGTTTATGGGGCTCTTTGGTCTTCAGCAGGGGTGCGGGGTGGGGGTATAGTTGTTTTGACATTGTTGGGGGGGCTGGGTTGTTTTGTTTGAATTTTCTTGTTACTTGCAAGGCGAGGGAAAGGCGCACTCCTGTTTTTTGCAGTTGCTCTGGGTGTGGGGCCGGGAGGGGGCCGGACACGGGGATGGGGGGTAGGGGACTTTGGTTATTGTGTTGGAACGTGAACGGGTTGGGGGATGGGATTAAGAGGAGGGTGGTGTTGCAATTGCTGAAACGTTTGACTCCAGATGTTGTCTTACTGCAAGAGACTCATTTGCTCGGCAACAAGTGCTACGCTTTGAATAGGCGTGGTTATCGCCTTGTGGCGCACTCAGGTTTCACTTCGGGCTCTAGGGGGGCGGGCATTCTGGTTCGGGCCTCCCTCCCCTTGACCATTGATGATGTCATTTTGGATGATAAGGGACGATACGCCGCCATTGTGGGGCGCTGGGAGGGGAATGTTCTTATTTTGATTTCTGTGTACGTGCCCCCGGGCCTCCAGGCCACCACCTTTGCTGATCTGAGTGGCCTTATCCTGGGCCTCCCCGAGGGTTTGCTTTTGGTTGGGGGCGATTTTAATGCGGTGGTCTCGGGAATGCATGATCGTTACCCTCCCAGGGAACTGCCGAGGGCCCAGACTTGGTTGAGCGACTTCCTGGAAACGTTGGGGCTCACTGATTGCTGGCGGTTGCTTCACCCGGGACAGTTGCAATATACCTATCATTCTGGTGCTCATGGTAGTCTCTCGAGGTTAGACCACGTTTTACTGCCCTCGGCCCATGCATCCCTCATACGGGAAGTTAAACATCTGGCACGGGGTATTTCGGACCATTCTCCGCTTTGGCTGGTGGTTGATGCACGGCAGGGTTCGGCGGGCCGCGTGGCCCCGATCAACCCCTGGTATTTGAAGGACCCCAGGGTCAGGGATGAGCTGGTTAAGGCACACGATTGTTATTTTGAGGAAAATGTGGGCTCTGTTTCCTCCCCTAGTGTACTTTGGGAAGCTTACAAGACTGTCATTCGTGGTCAGGCCCTCTCATTGATTGGTAGCGTGAAGTTGGCCAACCGTGCTGAGACGGTTCGACTTGAGGGGGAGGTCACGGCCCTGGAGGAGGGCTTGGAATCTGGGATTACCGCTGAGGGGTTACATCTACTGGAGTTGAAACAACATGAATACAGAGCTCTGGTCACTGAAGCTGCTAAGGAAATGGGGAGGGAACAGCAGGGACGCCTGTATGATGTGGGTGATAAGGCTGGGAAACTGCTTGCTTGGTTGGATAAGAGAGAAAGTGCGAGTCGTGTCGTCCCTGTGATTGTTGCGGAGAATGGAGAGTGTTATACGGACCCTGTTGATATTGTCGCATGTTTTGCCGATTATTTCCGCGAGGTGTACTCCCAGGTGTCTGATCGATCGGAGCAGGACTCCCACCTGTTATTGCGTGATATTGCACTTTCCCGATTGTCTGATATTGATAGAGATGCTCTGGATGCTCCGCCTACTGTGGACGAGATTGTCGCCGCTGTCCGTTCGGTCCGATCCGGTAAGGCCTCGGGCCCTAATGGGCTCCCCATTGAGCTATATAAACTGCGCCCGGATTCGCTAGCTCCTCATTTGCGCTCTATGTTTCTTGAGTCTTTGGAGGTGGGGTTTCTCCCGCCAGACCAGAGACTGGCCACTATTGTTGTCATCCACAAGGATGGTAAACCTCGGGATCGCTGCGCCTCTTTTCGACCCATTTCGTTGATTAATGCGGAACCTAAAATCTTGGCCAAGCTGCTGGCGACACGTTTGGCGACCGTTATTGGGGACCTGGTTCACCCTGATCAATCCGGCTTTATACCGCATCGTAACACGGCGCTTAACCTTCGAAGGTTGCACGGGGTTCTGGCACGGGCCGAGACGCTGCGTGAGCACGCCATCTTGGCGTCCTTGGACGCTACGATGGCGTTTGATACAATAGAATGGCCGTATTTGTGGGCGGTTCTTGCTAAGTTTGGTTTCGGTTCGGACTTCGTTCGGTGGGTCAAATTGCTTTACGCCGGTCCCATGGCCCAGGTGGTGGTCAATGGTCGGGTCTCTGCGCCCTTTGCTCTGAGCAGAGGGACGCGACAGGGCTGTCCCCTGTCCCCCTTGTTGTTTGCTCTTGCCTTGGAACCGCTGGCGGCCTGGTTGCGGTGGGAGCCGTCCCTGAAGGGCATTAGATGGAATTCGGAGTTTGAGGACCGTGTATCTCTCTACGCTGATGATATTCTGCTTTATCTTACGTCACCCCGTAAATCCCTCATTGTACTGTTTGATGTCCTTACATCCTTCCGCAAAAACTCAGGTCTTGTCATCAACTGGTCTAAGTCCTGTGTACACGTCCTGTCGGGTACCGCCCCCCCTCTGCCAAGCGGCTGTCCTATCGCGATTGTAGAGGATGGATTTAAATATCTAGGCATTTTTATCTCGCTGAGCCCTGCACTGCGGTTTGACCGTAATTTACTGCCCCCTCTTCAGCGCCTTCGAGCAGATGTGGTCGCCTGGGGGAAACTTCCTCTCTCTCCCCTGGGTAGAGCGGCACTGTTTAAGATGATGTCTCTGCCCCGCTTCCTCTACGCATTGCAAAACACACTTGACGTTGTCCCGGCTACTTATTTCCGTGAGGTCGAGAGTTTACAGAGACGACTGGTTTGGGGGGTAGGCCCCGGATTGCCATTGCTAAATTGTCGCTCCCGTGGTACGACGGTGGAATTGCTTTGCCTGATATCCGTCGCTATTATTGGGCGTCTCAACTGGGGGCAATAAATCATTGCATGTATGGCCCTTTGCCGAATCCGGCCTTCGCGATGGACAAATGATTGTTACCGGGGGGCGACTATAATAGAGCCCTCTACTCGAAACTCACCCCTCGCAACGTGACGGGCCCCACTAGGACGGCCATCCAGGTATGGCGACATGCTTCCATGGCGCTTGGGTGGACTGATAAATTGACTCGTGCCACCCCCCTGTACGCATCTGATAGACTTGGCTCACTTTGGCAGTCCCGGGGGTTTGATAGGTGGGACCTGATTGGTATCAGCAGGATCGATGATGTTTGGATTAAGGGGAGAATGAAGACGTTTGAGGAACTGAAAACCGAATACGCTTTAAGCGATCGCGAATTCTTTCGCTATGCACAGATCCGCCACGCGGTGCTCTCGGTCTTCCCCTCGGGTGTGGAGATTCCGGAGTCGTCCCCGCTTGAGGACAGGGTACTGGATGGACATGTTCCTGATAGCACGATTTCGCCTATTTATAAAAAATTAATCAACTCCAGGTCTGATCTCCTGTTTCGACTTCGAGAGGTCTGGACTGGTGATGGGCTGGAGCTGGACGATGAGGACTGGCAGGCGGCGATCTCCTCCCCTAAAGAGGTGGCCATCCAGGCGCGCCTTAGATTTGTGCAACCTAAAATCCTGCATAGAGTGTATGTCACTGGTCCCCGTTTGGTGCATATGGGCTTCTCTGTGGATGGTTTGTGTCGGCGTGGCTGTGGTCTCCTGGGCACCTTTTTACATATCATCTGGGAGTGCCCTGAGATAGTGCGATTCTGGACCCGTGTGCACGATGTGATGAGTGAGGTTACCGGGGTGCAATCGATGCCGGAAGCTAGGAGATGCCTGCTGAACGTATGGGAACCGAATGATTACTCCGTGTCGCAGCTTCGGTGGGTGACCTTGGGCAACATGATTGCCAAAAGAGACATTGCGCAATTGTGGGGCGCTCAGGGCCCGGCCGGCCTTCTGAAATGGAAACAAAATATGGATTGGTGTATGTTCAGAGAAAAAACCGTGTATATTTCTCGTGGTACCCCCGGAAATGGGGAAAGATATGGACTCAGTGGAACACTTATCGTGGTGATATATGTGCCCCTCCTCTTCCCGACCCTGATGTTGTATCTATGTCCCCGTAACCCGAGGGTTCCTTCACACACTATTGTATATTGTTTGCAATTTGTTTCTTTTGCCCCCCCCCACTGTGCAACTCTTTCTAGATAGAACGAACGCCCATTGGATTGTCCTTCCCGCTCCAGCACCATGTAATGCAACGTTGTGTATATTGATGTCTCTTTTTCTTCCTCCTTGCAAGTTGTTTGTGTTTGTGTTATAAAATCAATAAAAAGTTTTCACAAAAAAAAAAAAAGACTGTATGGGTGTGAACTTTGTGGGGGCGTAGCTTGCACACCAGTGAGTTGGCAGTCCCGGTGTAAGCTTTGCATCGACGCTGGACTTTATCATTACAAAAGAACCTTGTTTGGCCGATATCCCGACCGCAGACCACAGGCATGGCTGCATGAAGGTGCGGTGAGTCTCCGTACCGATTTTCGAGCGCTTTGCTTCAATTCTGAGCCCATATGCCGCGGCAGTGATTTTACCCAAACAAGACGCGGGCGTCCGCCATTTTATATCGCTGCGCTTGCGTTTCTGCTTTTTTGGCCCATTTTTTATAAAAAAACCTTGGTCGAAACATGCTTCTGAGCTTCACACAGAAATAATATCCGCTCAGTCTACAACTGAATCTATAATGCTCGCCCTGGCTTCGGGATTAACTCTTCTTTAGTGTGTCACACTGGATTACTTTACAACAATTTTTTTTCTCTGCAAGCCATGCAATATTTCAACAGTATTATGAAGCAAAATTATGACTGAGCACTTCCTGCACAGTGATTGATGTGGCAGCCAACAACAGAAGGAGCCTGACCGCAGGGACATCACTACAGGGAACAAAATCACTCAGTACTTCCGCCATTTTGTATTACGGCGCTCACATTCTCCTTGTTCTGCCTGTTTTCATGCACGACGCGGATCAAATCATGTTTCATTTATTTCCTTCACCTGGAACATCGTTTGGGCATTGAATGTCGTATAAAACAGCATTCGTCAACGATATTTCAATGTTTTTTGTGGCAATGGGACAATTTTCTTTTTTTCTTTTTTTCTCCTCCGTAGACATCTGCTGGGATATCTGTTATGATGCTCTTTCAGGTTCTCATGTTAATATTGCTCACTATTTTTTTTACTATAATGTATGTCACATGTTGAGATCTATGATAATATAACTTCCTCATCACTACAAGAAATATTTTTTCTTTACTGTATTTTTTAGACTAATTCACCCAGCGCTGTGCACTATAAGTGGTTTCTTTTCAGTATTTCACAATGGCTAGTGATCTTCATATGGTTTGATATTCTTCCTCTGGTACAAAACCGAAAAAGGCATAAAAATGACCCGCCTTCTCCTATTCTCTCCTCACAAAATCCAGTTCTGGACTCTATATTAGACGAGGTACATGGCGTTCAACCTTTTATGTCCACTACCAATGAAAAGTTAAAGCAGATTGAGGAGAGATGGATTGTTATGGAAGGAAAGGTTTTGGAACTTGAACAGCGGGTAAGCGACTTACAGGACGTTTCTTCAAAGATTCCTACCTTAACAAGAACAATAAATTCACAAGTTAAAAACTACACACAGAAGATCTTGAAAATCGCAATTGTAGAAATAATCTACACCATTACGGACTTCCAGAGAATATTGAAGGTCCTGATATGGTTTCATTCCTACAGAAGTTCCTTGCTGAACTTTTAGATCTTCAGCCATCTTCATCTCCACTCAACATACAGAGAGCGCATCGTCTTGGTCGTCTCCAGCCTACTTCAAATAAACCACGTGGAATCATAATGCTTTTCCTGGAATTTACCTAGCTCATGCATGTCCTGAAGGCAGTAAGGTTTAAACGTCGTCAGGCCATAATATCTTCATTTCTCAAGATGTTTCCAACGCAACAAATGTTCGACAGAAAGAATTTCTTGCTCTACGACCCCAGAGGAGACAGCTCAATATTCAATATGGAATTCTTCATCCGTGCCTTTGTAAAATTACATATGAAGGTCTATCATGTTTATTTGATGATCCTGCCAAACGTAAACTTTTTCTTAAAAATATTTCTTTCTGTGGCATGGATACTAGTATTTGACTGTTCTTATAGTACAGGATCACTAATATGGCTTCAAAAGTTTACTTAGTTAAAATGTTCTGATTAGTCGTTGTTATCTTCTCATTTATGAGAGTCTCATCTTATCAATTTTTTTATCACCGTTGTCCATGTCCTTCGACATCACTATGCTCCTCTTACTTCGATTACTCCTTTCTTTACAGATATGGATTCTACTCCTCGATCTGTTTACTTTTTTCTTCCTTCTGTCTCTTCCCTCTTTTCTATTTTTTTTTCCTTATCCCTATCTTTTCCTCTTCCTTTTGGTTATTTTTATTGTAAATGTGTCACTTATTGCACTGTTTTTTCTTCATCTCATAATAATTGGTGTCTTTCTTTTTCTTCTTTTTTTGATGTTGATCCTGCAGTTTCGTGTTCCTGTTTCCACATGTTTTCCCTAATCCGTCAATATGATTAATGTTGTCTCGTGGAATGTACATGGCCTAGGTCATCCTGTTAAACGTCAAAAGGTATTGTCTCATTTATCTAAACTCAACGCCCAAGTTGTTTTTTACAGTAAACCCATTGCAATGATGCAGAATCCCTGAAACTTAAACGCTGATGTGCCAATCAAATTGTTTTTTCTTCTTCTGCTGACCATCATGTTGGGGTTGCTGTACAGTTTCACAAATCTATTAATGTCCAAATATTATCAGCAGAATGTAATTCTAATGGCCGTTGGGTACTGGTTGACGCTCATATAAAAAAAATGCAAATAACCTTTTTTAATATCTATGGACCTGTTAAACCAGACCTTGAATTTTTACATTCTATAAAATTGAAGTTATCCTCTATATCCAATCCCAATATTGTGGTTGGTGGTGATTTTAATAACTGGTTGGACCCCTTTTCCGACATGAAATCTAAATGTAAATTTAAACCAGATAAGAGCAACAAATCTTTTCAGTCTGCCATGTCATCTCACCTTTTATTTGATGTTTGGAAAACATGTAATCCAAATACTCAGAGTTCACTTTTTTCCCCTGTTCACCACACAATGTCTCGAATTGATTACATTTTAGTTTCTAAATCATTATTCCACTGTCTCCAAGCATCTGAAATTGGTTCTATTTTTATTTCTGACCATGCTCCTGTTTCTCCCTCTATTGATTTATCCCTCACTAAGTGCAAGCAAGGTCGTTGGCGATTTAACAATCACCTTTTGTCAGATCGAACTTTTATATCAGAGGCGACCTCCTTCATTAATTAATTTTTTCTCCTTAACAATTCTTTAGATACCTCAATTCACAATAATTGGGATGCCTTTAAAGCATCTTTTAGAGCCTTTACAATTGCTTACTCTTCCATGAAAAAAAGCTTTTAAATGCTCATTGTAAAGAAACCCTGCTACAAATTAAAACTTTGGAACATAAATATTTTTCGTCCAAATCCTCTTCATCATTACAAAAGCTAATTAAAGCTAAATCTACCCTGTGTAAAATTGCCACTGTAGATGCGTGTAACATCCTTCTTAAGATTAAATCTAAATTTCACGGGGACCAAAACAAAACGGGAAAAATGTTAACAAATTATTTAAAAATTAAATCAGAACGTAAGAATATTGGACCTATCCACTCAGAAACAACCAACAAACTCCTTACATCTGACTCTGACATTATTGACACATTTCAGTCTTATTACAATCTCTTATATACAGAAAATACTAATCCCTCCGAAAGAGATTGTATATCTTTCTTCCAATATATTCCTATACCTAAAGCTCTCCCTGACATCTTTTCCTAATTGGAGTAAGATATTTCTCTTCAAGAAATATCCAATGCCTTTAAAGCCCTGAAAAATCCAAAGCACCGGGTTCCGATGGCTTTTCAGTTGAATTATTTTTAGCCTTTCCCTCAATTTTTGCCCCTAAATATTAGAACTTTTTAATTCATTCCTATCTAGTTGTAAAGCATGTGTTTCCTTTTTAGAAGCCCTTATTATTGTTATTCCCAAACCTGATAAAGATTCTTCTTTTTGCAAAAATGTTTGTCCTATATCGCTAATTAACTACGATTGTAAATTTTTTGAAAAGATTTTGGCATCCCAGGAAGTTATTCCTCTTCTTATTAATCCAGATCCGGCTGGTTTTGTCAAAGTACATTTGGCTTCTGACAATGCCAGAATGTTTTCAAATATTCTCACCCTTGCAGGAAAATATCCCTCTCCCTTAGCAGCCCTCTCTCTTGATGCTGAGAAAGCTTTTGATTGAATAAATAGGGACTTCATGATATACCCTTTAAAAAAGGCTTAGGTTTAGGCCAACATTTATTTCATATGTCAAACTATTGTATACTGCTCCAAAAGCATGTGTTTTTGTTAAAGGTCTATTCTCCCCACATTTCCATCTACAAAGAGGTACACAACAAGGATGCCCCCTTTCCCCATTACTTTTTCTTCTATGTTGAGAACCCTTCATTGAAAGTATTAGAAACAACCCCCTTATTACTGGTTTTACATTGAAATCCCATCAAATTAAACTTTCTGCATATGCAGATGATATCCTTATTTATATAGCCAATCCGGTTTCATCACTTCCCCCCTTTATACAAGAGATGTCATCATTCTCTAAAGTCTCAGGTTACAAATTACATTTCTCCAAAACTGAGATTTTACGCTTAAATTCACTATGTTATAGCCATATATTTGATTCGACTAACTTTACCTGGTGCCCCCCAAAAAATTAAGATTTAGGAACATGGTTTTCCTCTAACATTTCATATACCATATCCCACAATTTTACATCCCTGAAACTTAAAATTAGTAAGTTGTTGACCTCATGGTCTCCTTTGTTTTTGTCTTGGTGGGGCGGACTTTATATAATTAAAATGATGATTGCTCCTCAGGTATTACTTACACTTTCAATGTTACCATTCAAAATTCCCAATTATTATTTTACTCAGATTAACTCAATATGTACCAAATTTTTATGTACTAATAAACGTCCACGGATTGCCTTATCTGAATTGATCCGCCCTAAAACCGAGGGTGGTGTTCAATTTCCTGATTTTAGAGGATATCATAATGCTTTCTTAATATGTCTAAAGAGTACCAAGATTTACCTAAACCTTCTTGGATTACTGTTGAATGTTTGCTGTTAAATTATTTCTCTTTTCGGGATGTTATATCTATGACCAATTGTACTTTTATCTCTAAGTACCCAATTTTGAAATACTCTCAATACCTTTTACATACTTTTTTTCAAAAATGTTGATAACTATCAATCTTTTCTAGCCTCCTCACTACGGTTTAATACATAAATCTGTTCCGGCTCTCCAGAATTGTTTACAAAACTTCATATCCAACCCAATTCCAGTTTCATTCACACCTGATACACCCCTGTACTAAGTTTATTCTGACACAATTCCAAGTGCGTCCTTTATATACAAAACCCTATCCGTTCTTACCAGCACACAAAATGAAACTAATATTGAATTAGCTTGGGAACAAGCTTGGGAACAGGACCTATCTGAAATATTGACAGTTTCTCAATGGGACCGATTGTGGCAAAACCTTTTCAAAACCTCCAAAGCCGCCATTATTACACAATCCTTATATTTTATTTATAATAGAGTTGTTATTACTCCCCTTTTTCTTCATAAAATCAATCAATCTGTTTCACCACTTTGTTGGTCATGTCTCGATGCTGAAGGATCCTTGCTACACGTACTTTACTTTACTATTGTCCTAAGGTTCATGCTTTTTGGAAAACTGTCTGGTTAAAATGTCTTTCAATTTTTTCTTTTGAAGTTCAATTTAATATTCACAATCTATTTTTAGGTACTCTATCTCCTGAATTTGACCAACTTGCTACTAAATCTATTTTATTTGATTTGTTTATTGCTGTTGCTTTTAAAGGTATATTAACTTTCTGGAAAGACAATTCTAAATTATCTTTTTTATTTTCGTTGAATTTAATATGTGATGAACATAGAATACCTTCTGTACCCCATGCATCTATCCATCTAAAGATTAAGTTTGCCTTATTATGGCTGCCATTCACTACTTTTTTTGTCATCATAATCATCTTTCCTATAGTATCTCCTTTCACTTCATAATTTTCTTTTCCTCCTTCTTTTTCTTTTTCTCTTTTCCGTATCTTTCTCTTTGCTATCCTTTCTTCTTTTATACTTTTTCCATCCTTTCTTTTTCTAATATAAAATTCAGTAATATATTGTATTCTCCCCTAAGTTATACCAGAATGCAGTATTTTAGTACAAAGTTTCACAATTATTATGCTGTCATATTTGAGTAGTAGTAGGAATTTTAATACAATTTTATACAATCTGTTGTTTACATATTTATCACTTATTTTCTTATTGATGGTACTGAGCACATTACTGTATTTATATCTCAGTGTTCTTTCTCTTAAATAGAAATTATTTAACAAAACCAAAATGACTGTATGGGGTGGGAAGATAAGTCAGATAATGAAAAGTACGTCTTGATTCACAGTGACATTATGTTTTTATATTATTCTGTCTTGTGATTGAGTTACTTCCAAAGACCTGGTGTGGGAAAAGGATGTTTAGACAAATAATTTTTAAAAAAAGAATGCAATACAAAATTATGATGTCAAGAATATTGGGATGTCATGCCCTGCTGCCCTCCTTTCAAGCTGCAGAATACCGTTGTGGTGTGGTGTCTGACCACAACACCCACACGGGTGAATTGCAATGGGTTATCTCTTATGTGGCATTTACCACAATACTGTCTGGGAGACCCCATATTCAAGGACGCCCAGGAAGCACATTTCTGTAATTCATTTACCTGTAATGTTCTTCTTGAATGTGATGCATTCAAGGTGGTCACCTGTGGTATCTGCCTTCAAGAATTAGAAGGGGTCTGTGGTATCAAGAACAAATGGAGGTGGAATGACGTCTCCTATCACTAGAACATCAAGCTGAGCGGGAAGCATCTCACCTTCCTGAGTTGCAACGGGCTAAGTGCCACCGTGCTTCCCTAATGGATCACCTGCAGTGTTTCAACCTCATGGCCTATGCAGCTACAACACATAGGGAAGGTAATACAACGTGCCTCCTTCTTGTGTGGTTCATTCAGCAGGAGCAAAGGGATGCCCCATCCTCGAGTTGATCTCCCCTTCAAGTATGGTCCTCTGTACACAACACAACATTCTTTCTGAACTCTAAACATATTACTCCCACATCGATAAAGTAACCCCAGTTGACCCGAGACATAACTCTTTCCTTACACATCTCACTTTGCTGCACATCACTATGACTCACGGAGACACCTTAGATGTAATCATAACACCAGCGGATGTTTTACAGGCAATCCAGGACCTGGCCAGGAACAAGACTCAGGGCTTGACGGCCTCCCTATATAATATTATGGCACATATGCTACTATCTTAGCTGCCGTTTACAATGATGCCCTTAACTGGGCAAATAGCCGACCTCCCTTCGGGAGTCACTACGAGTCTCCAGCCACAAACCAGACTGGGATCCTATCAAATCCGCCTCTCACTGCCCTATCACCATATCAGAGGCAGGTTACAAAATCCTGGGTAAATCTTATCTGCCCAAATACTACTGGAACTAATTCACCCAGACCAAAATGTTTTTGTCCCAGGACACAGCACTTCCCATATCCTTTCACGCCTGTTCCGCGTTCAGGATCAGGTCCAGGAACTGTTCTTTTTTGCGGAGTGCCTAGTCTTGGACCTAGAGAAGGCATTTGGTTCATTGGACTGAAGCTATATTTTTTGAGTCCTTGAGAGAATGGGTGTGGGAAGTCACCTTCTGGCTTACACTCACCTTCTATACACAGGCCCCCTTTTATGAGTCCAGGTGGGCCGATATATCTCCAGTGCCTTCTCAGTCGGATTTGGCACTAGGCAGTGTTGTCCTCTCTCATTGTTTCTCTTTGCAATGGCTTTGGGACCCCTTGCCATCCAACTCCGCCAAGATGGTATACTCTGGGGCCATCCCCCTTACGGACAGGACACATGCAGTGCCATTATATGCTGAGGATCTTATATTGTTTCTCCGCGATGCCTGAATGGACGTTACCCTCATCCAAAGTGTGCTGCACTAATTCTCCGTACTATCTGGCTTAAAGGTCAACTTTTATATATCCTCCATTTACCCTCTTCACAACGACCTGATGGCAAGAGAGGTCCCTTTGCATGGGGCTCCCCTCTCCTGACACAACTCTGAAGTTTGATATTTAGGAACTTGCCTGTACCATACCCCCTGTGATCTTTTTTACTACAATCAGCAGTCTGTACTAGCATCACTGAAATCCCTGAAGGATTTTGATTAATTTTCTCACTTATAGTTTAAAAGAAAAGATCCTTGCCTTGGCATTGAAAAAAGGCTCCCTAATGGTGGGGAAAGCTAAAATTGAGATAAGATCAGATTTGTCGGTAGTCACCGCGAATAGGCAGTGGGAGCTGGGGAAGCGAATTGAGCCTTTGAGGAAACTGGGAGCGACGGTCCAGTTAAAATTCCCAGCCTTCTTAAAAGTCATGTGGAATAATAAAATGTACTCTTTTAGATTTGTCGAAGATGTAGATAGCTTCTTGGAGTACTGTCAGGGTGGTGGTGTATAGCATTGTTAGTTGAGGTAGGATGAATCACGGGTAGCGTAATTTCCACGTAATTTGTATAATTAGTAAAAATAAAAAAATATTTAAAAAAAAAAATGAAATAAAAAAAAAAAAAGGTTTAGGTCGCACGCCAGCTGGTGACCGGCACTCACAGGGCCTAGGCTTTGGACCTTAGGAATCTGGTAGGGTTCTCCCAGGGAGGGGGGAGGGCACAGAGCGGTGGGAGGGGTCAGGTAGGGCATGGGTGTGGGGGGGGTGGGTTGGGTAGAGGGGGGGATATTTATTTTATTTATTTTATAGCACTTGTAAGGCGCACAGCTACCCACAAAGGGTTTCCCGGCGCCAGAACAGCATGAACACGATATCACTGGAGAGAGAACAGTCAAAGCATTTATTTATTGAATAACCATGTTTTTACACTTTTTCTGAAATTCATGTAGCTTTCCTCCTTGCGTATATGAATAGGCAGTGAGTTCCACAACGTTGGGCCCAAGTAGGAAAAAGATCTACCGCCTATTCTGGCCCGTTTAAACCTTGGTACCACAAAGTTTGCCGCTGTGCCTGAACGAAGACTACGATTTGGGAAGTAGGGTTTAACAAGTGCCTGTAGATATTTGGGGGCCGTGCCAGCTTTGATTTTAAATAAATAACTCAAGGCCTTGAAACGAATACGATTTTCAACCTTAAGCCAATGCAATTCCCTAAGATGTTTAGTGATCCTGGCGGATCTAGGGATTTTGCAGAGCAGTCTGGCCGCAGCGTTCTGCACTAATTGTAGACGCTTTATCACTGCCTTGTTTGAACCCAGGTATAAGATGTTACCGTAATCAAGCCGAGATGTCACTAAGGCATTGACCACGGTCTTCTGGGTAGTGGGTGGCAACATCCAGACTATTTTGCGTAACCATTTAAGAATGGTAAAGCAAATACCTGCCACTTTGTTTGCTTGTTGAGTCATAGATAGACTGTCATCTATGATGACCCCAAGGTTTCTAACCTGAGAGGCTGAAGGTGGGAGTTTGCCTAATGACGATGGCCAATGGGAATCGTTCCAGAGGTCTTTACTATTCCCTAACAGTAGGACCTCTGTCTTATCTCCATTTAATTTGAGTTGGTTGGCTGACATCCAACTGAAAATTTCTTGGAGGCCTACTTTTAATGCAGAAGGGACAGACAAGTCGGATTTGGAGAGTGAAAACAGGACTTGCGAGTCATCTGCATAAGTCATTAAACTTAGACCATAGTTTTCTACAAGATTGGCCAGTGGTCGTAGATACAAATTAAAAAACAGAGGGCTCAGGATTGATCCCTGCGGCACACCATGAGGAGAGTGGAATACCTCAGAACATGCCTCCGAAGAGGAGATCTGGAAAGTGCGGCGGGATAAGTAAGATCTAATCCATTCCAGAGCTTTGCCCTCGACACCACTCTCCCCCAGTCTGTCAAGCAGTATGGAGTGAGAAATGGTGTCGAAAGCCGCACTAAGATCTAACAAGACCAGTGCTACTGTTTGGCCGTCATCCATAAGTTCCCTGATCTTTTCTGTGACCCCGAGTAGCGCCGTTTCGGTAGAAAAGCCACTCCTGAACCCGGATTGGGACAAATGCAGGAGCTCATTGTTTTCCACATAGGTTGAAAGTGCCTTGTGTATATGCCTCTCTAATATTTTTGAAAAAGCAGGCAATAATGAGATTGGCCGATAATTGGCCATTATCATCGGGTCTGCGCCTGGTTTTTTAAGTAGAGGGCTGACCGTAGCATGTTTCCATAGAGCAGGAACTATAGCTTGTTCCATGGAGGCATTCAATATCTCTGCTATGGAACTCAAAGCAGGGTCCTCCAAATATTTTATAATACCAATAGGAATAGGGTCACGCGGGGAACCCGATTTGATCGATTTAAGTAGTTCCTTCAGTGTATCCAATTTAATGGGGGGCCAGACTTCGAGATGACATTTTTCTCTAGGGACTAGGGCAGTGTTATCTTCCTTGTCTGTGGTCCTGCTGTCATTTTTAATATTAGAGACAATGTTCTCAATCTTGTTCGTAAAGAAAGACGCCAGGTCCTGGCATTGCTGGGTATTAAGGGGGGTAGGTTCTGCTCTAGAGTTTTCCCCAGCTAATTCTTTTACCATGTTAAAGAGAGTCTGAGATTTATTTTCGGCCATGTTAATAGTGTTGGTAACATAGCATGCTTTGGCTTTCATGCATGCTGAGTGGTAACAGTTTCTGGCCTTTCGGTAGACTTCTTTTTGGTCATAATTTTTCCGCCACTGCCTCTCTAGAGTCTTGCAGGTAGATTTTTCTTTCTTCAGGGCTTCTGTGAAACCAGGGGGCGGGAGGGCGGTGTACTTTCCCTTTGCAACGGGCTAAAGGCAGGCAAGTATCAACAGCACCAGTTAACCATAAATGTGTTGATTCTGCAATGCTATCCATATCTCCTTCTAAACATGGGACACCCTCCTTCAAAGCATTGTTAAGGTCCTCCAAGTTAAGGGATTTCCAGTTTCTTCTAAAAGATTCTGAGGATGTCATAGTTGGACCTTTTTTGGGCTTAAGTGAGATAGTAAAACTTTGTAGAAAATGATCTGACCAGAGAACAGGCGTGGTGTTAAGCCATGAAAGTTCTTTCAGATTTGATATTATAGGATCTAACAAGTGTCCAGCTTTGTGAGTTGGACCACTATTTCGTAGCGTCATATCTAACACCGTAAGGTCATCTATTAAGTTTTTGCAGGTCTTGTTCTTATCATCCTCTAAATGAAGATTCAAGTCTCCTAATAGAGTGACATTTTGGGCTTTTAGCTGAAGAGGTAAGATATAATCAGCCAGGTTTTCTGACCAGGAGGAATTATTTCCTGGCGGTCGGTATAACAATAAGCCAGAAAAAGTAAAATTGGGATTGAGGGTAATTTTAAAAGATGCAGCTTCGCAGTTTGGGATGAGTGCAGGTTCAAAGTTGCACACATAGTCTCTGTTATGAATAATAGCAATACCCCCTCCTGTTTGGCCTACCCGATCTCTCCTGGTAATAGCATAGCTCGGGGGGAGGGCGGATGCAACATCAGGGCCCGATCCATCATGAAGCCACGTCTCAGTTAGAAATATAGCACTGGGCTTATTTTCAGTCAATAGGTGGAAGATATCTAATTTGTGCTGAGGTAGTGAACGACAATTTATCAGATAGAAGATGAAATCATTGGAACTCTCTCTCTGTTGATAGGGTCTAAACACAGGATCCTGTGGGGTATCGGGATAGGGTTGGTAGTTAGTCAAAGTAAAAGTGCATTTCGGGCATATTTGTACACCAGCTTGTAGCGGGTTCAAGGTTATACAGGTGTCATGACTAATAGGGCGTAACGCCTTAATTAAAGCGCCTGATAGCATACCTGTAAACTGGGAAGGACAGAGATTTGTGCCCTATGTCCCGGTCTGGCCCGGACGGGCACAGACGGGCTGACTCTGGCTGGACTCCGGCGAAGACGAGGCGCGTCCGCTCAAAACGCGTCCGCTAACGCGGAAACAGACCGTTTCCTTATGAAGCCGAGACTAGAGCGCTCTCACCGCTCTATCCCGCCCCAAAATGGCCGCCACAATTTTCCCTGCTGCTCGGTGCCTTGCGCTAAATCGGCCGGAAACGAGCATGTGTGTGCTGGGGTGACTGCGTGTGGGCGACAGGTATGCTGAATGCAATTTTGTGATATTTTAAAACACAGAAATACAATTGTTATTCACAAATGGTAATTTTAAAAATTCGATTCTAATTAATACTCCTACAACTTTGCCAAGTCCTCTGACAAAGTATGCAGCACAAACGATTTTGCCTGTCCTCTCACAAGATATTTGGCAGAAGGATGATCACTGCCGAGTGCTTGCTAACTCGCAAGGCACTGCCTGGGTGCTCCTTATGAAGCCGAGACTAGAGCGCTCTCACCGCTCTATCCCGCCCCAAAATGGCCGCCACAATTTTCCCTGCTGCTCGGTGCCTTGCCCTAAATCGGCCGGAAACGAGCGTGTGTGTGCTGGGGTGACTGCGTGTGGGCGACAGGTATGCTGAATGCAATTTTGTGATATTTTAAAACACAGAAATACAATTGTTATTCAGAAATGGTAATTTTAAAAATTCGATTCTAATTAATACTCCTACAACTTTGCCAAGTCCTCTGACAAAGTATGCAGCACAAACGATTTTGCCTGTCCTCTCACAAGATATTTGGCAGAAGGATGATGCTATTGACCACCTGGAGGTTAAAAAGTTTGAAAGTAACATATGATGGTGGAGGATAAGAGCAAGGGCATGAGGGGGAAAACACAGTTGGTGAAATGGATGTCATGGAATGTTAATGGATTAAGGGTTAAAGCGAGAAGGGACAGGATTTTGAAGTATTTAAGAGACACTTCAGCAAATATAATGATTCTTCAAGAGACTCACTTAACAGAGGAAGAATGTAAACAATATATGGGTCGACTTCGGTGGATAAGACTCTATTACAGTTCACCACAAACAAGGGTCACTAGAGGAATACTGGTGATAATTAGAAGTGGGTTAGACTGCCAGATAGAGAGCAGCATTGCGGACAAGAATGGCAGGTGGCTGATAGTGACTTTAAAAATAGCAGGATTAATATATAATATTATTGGATACTATGGCCCTAATCAGGATGATGTTACCTCATTGTTAGAATTAACAAAAGAGATGATAGGCCTGACAGGGTACGTTGTTCTTGCAGGGGACTTTAATACAGTACTAGACGCCAACCTTGATAGATCTGCAAATAGTCGAGCATTGGGAAACTGCAAAATGGCGTCTACTGTAAAAAATATAATAGAACAGTTTGGATTATGTGATATTTGGAGGAAGCATGCTGAGACAGGGCTAGGATACACATATTACAACAAAAAATATAGTCATAGATCCAGAATAGATTTCTTTTTAGTAGATGCAAGAATAACGGATAAAGTGAAAGGGGTTGTGCATGTAGGGGTTCACCTGTCAGACCACTCAGCGGTCTTCCTAGAACTAGATGTCGGGAGATGTGATTCGGATTCAGTTTGGAGATTGGATCGTACGGTTTTGTATGATCAGGAAGCAATACAGCATCTCCAGCAGGAGCTTGAGGTATTTATCGAACAAAATATAGGAACAACTAGATTGGACATTGTATGGGAGGCTACTAAGGCTTTTCTCAGGGGAAGATTGGGAACGCTGGGGGCCAACAGAAGGAGAGTGTACTACCAGGAAGTACTGGGTTTGGAACAGAAAATTCGCAAGCATGAAAGTATTATTGTAAATTCAGGGGCAACACCTAGGGAGGCGACTATTCAAGAGTTGGAAGGGTTAAAGGAACAACTTACTATTGTGATCAATAAAAGGGTTAAGGAGAGATGGGAGGCCTCCAGACAGGAACACTTTGAATACGGGCAAAACACAGGTAAATTGCTGGCCTGGAAGGTAAGGATGGATCGGGTTAGAAATACGATAAAAGAGATTAAGGTTGGCGTAGAAGGAAAAGTAGCCTCAAATACAAATGAGATAGCGGCAGCATTTTATAAATACTTTGAGGAAGTCTATAGTGAGGACCTGCATCCGGATAGGCAGAGGATAGAGGAGTGGGTCAGGGTTCTAAAGCCCTCTACGGAAGAACAGCGAAGAACTTTGAATAGAGAGATCAGGCAGGAAGAGGTAGAAGAAGGTATCAGGCGGGCAAAAAAAGGTAAAGCTCCTGGCCCTGATGGTCTTCCTGTAGAAGTATATAAGAGTCTAATGCAGGGGTTGGCACCATTACTAACCAAGGTGTTCAATCAGGTGTTTTCTGAAAGAATGGAGATTCCTGCATCATGGGACCAGGCAAACATAATAGTGATACCCAAACCTGGGAAGTCTCCAAAATATATGGACTCATATAGACCTATTTCACTTTTAAATAGTGACTATAAGTTGTTCGCTAAGATCTTGGCCGATAGATTGGGTAAAGTGATTCCGTACTTTATACACGAAGACCAAAAAGGGTTTGTAAAAGGTAGACATTTAAACGAATTAACGTTCTCCCTGATTGGCAGCATAGATGTTGCTATAGATCAGAAGCTCCCTCTGGCGGTGGTGGCCTTGGATGCCGCTAAGGCTTTTGATCGCGTAAATTGGGAGTTTTTGAAAATGCTAATAGAACATCTTCAGCTAGGGGGAAACTTCCTTCAAAGCGTGTCAAGACTATATCATACGCCGAACTCCAAGGTATTGGTTAATGGAGTTCTTTCAAAACCTATCCGGATCATGCGGGGAACTAGGCAGGGATGCCCTCTTTCTCCGCTTTTATTTGACCTGTATATTGAACCACTGGCCTGCAAAATAAGAGAGACAGAGAACATTCCTGCTTTTTCGTTTCAAGGCTGGTCAAGAAAGATAGGTTTATATGCGGACGATATCGTAATTTTAACATCAAACTTGACAAAATCTCTGGTCGAAATAGAAAACGTCACTAAGAAGTTTGGAGAAGTTTCAGGTTATCGACTGAACTCTGATAAAATGGAAATAATGGCTTGGAACATGGTTGTGGAGCCTGGAATTTCAAAAAAACAGATTAGATACCTTGGGATACAAGTAACCCAAGACATTAAACAATTAGCAATGGTGAATCTGGCCAAAACAAGGAAAGATATTTCCGCAATTTTGAGGCATTGGAGTTTGATACAATTAACTATGATCGGTCGGGTAAATCTAGTTAAGATGATGGTGCTTCCTAAGTTAACCTTTTTATTTGACTCTATTCCTCTTATGTTTGAGAAAGAGGGATTAGCTAAGCTACAGAGTGAAATAGGTTCATTTGTTTGGGGTTCCAAGGGGTCAAGGATATCTTGGAAAAAAATTTGGAGAAAATATGCTAAAGGAGGTCTAGCAGCTCCAGATTTTCAAATTTATTCCTGGGCCTTCTTGCTTAAAAATTGTAGAATGCTCCTCGGAAACCCTAATAATCTCGCGATAGGGGACCTCTTTTTAGCCATGTTGAAAATAGGAAAGTGCCATACACGGGGCTACCTCTACAAGTTTGCAGACCCAAAGTACTTTAAAAAGGTAAGACTGAAGGTTTTAAGAGACCTAGCCACGGTGTGGTATCGCGTTAGGCGTGTGACAAAAATTCCATACTTTAGTGCGGCTGCGCCAATCTGGGATGCTCCGGGGGCTCCAAGCTGGACGAAGGATGCCTTGGCAAGGGTATTAAAAATAGAAGGCCCACAGGTTTTGTAGTGTAGTTCCTATCATCCCAATAGGCTCTGCGCATTGGAATAATACCTACAGCAGTAAAGACCTAGACCAGACGTTAACTAGGTCTACTACTGTCGATACTAGACTTAAAGTTTTGGGTTTGCCAGCTTAGCTCAGAGTTCACTAGAAACTTTCTCGAATGTTCAAGGAGGACTTAACTTCCCTGATTAGACAAGAAGGGATTTAGTTTCTGACAACCATAGAACATGACAACTTTGCTCTCCCCTAATCAAGAGTATATCTCGAGAGTCGTGTGAACAAAAGGCAATTTATTTTACTCAGTCAGTACGTGCATTCTTAGTCTCATCAGATTGTAGAGAAAAGGAAGAGACGGGCGTGTTCAATAAAAAGGTGTTATTTATTGATCAGTCTCTTTTCTCATACAAGAGAAATGGATCGATATTATTGCAATACTTATAGTTAAGTAAAGTGCATACATTAAAAGCAGCAGTATAAAATAATACTGTAAAAACATTGATATGGTTTCTAAGCCATAAGATGTTTAAAATGAATAAAATATATTACATACACATATACATTTGACTAAACGTACTCAACTGGTGTTTCTAGATACGCCTACCCCGTGTACCTGACCTAAGTCTAATGCGTGGGCGGGAATAGATAGTTTACAGTTTAAGTTAAGTTTGTTTTTGCCAAGTGAATAACTAAAGAATTCTCTGTGAGGGGTTATTCAGTTCTGTACCTGGAATCTAGGTTGAATGAGGGATGGTATCTCTCGTCTCTGGTCTCGATATTCCAGGCTGCCTGCGAGGGCTACCCAGAAACGCCGGTGCTTGATTTCTCGGCAGGAGAAAGCAGCTTCTCTCAGCGCGTCAGAAAGGCGGGGCTGCGCCAGCGGGGTCTGCTCTGCTCTTCGCTTCGGCAAGTATGGCTGCTCCGTCTCGTCACCACGCGTGTGTTTGCATAGGGCAATATCGGTAATATTTATACCTTTAAGGTGCCGAGATTGACGTAAGGATGGACATAGATACGTCAATAAGGATGTCATACGACTTGCTCGTTAGCACATTCTTTTACTGAAGTTCTCGGTGAAATCAAAACAATGGCCGCAGGGTTTTGCCCAGGTTGTCATAGGTTTGATTTGTTATGAGAACTCCGTATGCCTTATCAGGGGCTGGAGGAATATCGCTTGTCTAATTAGATCGCAAGCGTTATGACCTAATCAGATAACACGTTCCTGTGCCATAGTGTGACTGCGTCAGATAACGATATCTGCATCATGGGGGTTTTCTGCCTCATGGGCTGATTACTTAGTTAACTTGTTAGTTTGCTAACCAGAATAGGGTCAGGAATAGGGGGATCGATTCAGAACCTATAGGAATACATCACACCCACTCCACGCTAACTATGGTCATATTTACTAATCTATGCATAGTATAACATAGTACAACATACTATAGAGTATAGTGTATACCTTACCACCCCAAAATACATAAACGTATTTGGAAATTTTCAAATATACGGAAAAATATTGCAGTCATATGTATTGTATGCACTCAAGCTGTAGAATAATGCCAAAGTAATCACGCATTTGTATACATTATTGCTATTCGGTATATGAGAATTTACACATGAAATGGCTCTTAATACAGAAAAAAAGTTCGAGACCATTCCATCACAGAATAAAATATATATATGTGAACATACCAGCGGGCAGCTAATGTCTATAAACTATCTAAAATTTAGAAACCTTAGTTCTCTAAGAATAGTTCTTACTTTAAGCAGAAGATAGTGTCCCAGAAAATATGCAAAAATATTTTGGGGCTGCTGAAAAACTTGCTGTCCGTGAACTGGAGGGAAAATTGTTCATGTGACTTTATTTTTAAAGTTGAAGGCCGAATTCAGGGAACGCCGTGTGCGCGCTTGCTCAAAAGTCTCTATTTCTGCTCTGGTGAGAACATCATATCATTTAGGCTTTCGAAAAAGCTGTCAACAGCTTCCTGGGAAAGTTCCACTAACTCGGAAATAGGTGTAACCATGCATTCGTGCGCATGATTTTCTCCATTGACATTCTGATTTGCATTGCTGACAGAAGGTCGTACCTGATCGATGCTGCTTTCATCTTGAACTTCACTACCCATCAATCGTAGTGGTGAAGCTTCCACGAATGCCGTCATCAGGATTGGTAGCCTTTGAGGGCAGCACAAAGCGTGAACCTTGATCGGGCTCAACAATGTTTCTGCATCCATTGGCGCATCCGATTGTAGCGTCAGACAGGTGTCTAACACGCATTCTTCTCCGCATAGCAGACATCTTAATACAGGTAAAACACATCTTTGCCACATTGGTCGAAATGATAGAAACCAAGTCATGTTCAGGTCTCTAAGCCGGGAGAGTCCCGGGATTTTTGATATCCGGTCCCGGTATCCAATGGCTAGGATTGTTTCTTCCCTTGTCGCAAGAGTTTTGTCTGTGACATGGGTTGCCATACCGAAAAATAAGGACCAAGAATAGGATTCCTGCAATTAGTCCCAAGATCAGTGGAAGTCCGCCAAAAATCGAATGGACGAAATCTGGAAAAATACCCAGTATGGCTTTGAATGGTGTTAATGCCATCGAAAATACTGTCTTAAATACTTTTGAGACCCCATTGGTATCAGAAATATTTAAGATTTCGTTTAGAATTTCCGCGAAATGTATGGGGGAATTAGTTGATAACAATGAATGTATCTCTGCAGTTGTCCTTGCGACTTGTAGATCATATGTTTCTTTTGATGACGAGAGCCTTGTAGGCGTCTGAAGAAGCACTGTTTTCATTCTGCTTAAAGTATCTATTCGAATAGAAGTAATTTTCAAATTGGGCCATGCCCTTGCCTCCCTGTCTGGAAAGGAGCTGGGGAACAACGAGCGTCCACAGCACTTGACCTTCGCAGTCGTAGTTACTAGATAAGGAGTCCCGGGCATAAGACTACAACATCTGCGGTCTACAATTAGAATGTAACTCCCATTATAGAGTCTTTGAAAGAATGGTTCTATTTCTGTTGCAGGTGCGCCTTGCTGGTGACATGAAAGGTTGTATGAATTCCCTTCACAGGCTCCATGCAAACTAATACCGTTACACAGAAGTGTGCCACTTAGTGACATCACACAATTGTTGCCACTAAGAAACACTTTCTGTCCTTTATTACTGACACATGCATGTGAATAGGGCAGGTTCCATGTTGTTTTAAGGTACCCCTTTCCCAATTTCTCGTACATGCCAGCCTGTATATATTTTTGGCAGTATTGAAACCTGAAGGTTGAGATTGAAATATTTATTATCCCATGTATTATCCATTCACTGACAGGTCGTTCTGACATTGTCACTGGTAATCTTTCTAGTTTTTCAATGCTCAAGATTGTGTAATCAGCACCCTTTTGTGCCATACTGATTTGTCTATCAGTAAGGTTAAAGATTTGGAATAGTGACGTTGTGTTGATTAAACGCCAAGGCACATAGCCTGAACGCAGGTTTTGTAACGTCCAGCTAAGCTGTACAATAGATCGCAATTGTGACTGACCGTGTTGTAATAACAGTAAGTCTTGCGACAATATGTCGATTGCTGAAGACACAATGCTGTCCAAAGAGAAAATTCTGGAGGACAGAGTCATTAACCCATTGTCCACTACAGAAAGTGATTTTTCCAAATTAATACGGTCAATTTCCCGTATTCTCTCTGCTGTTTCAATTTGAGTAACCTTCCAGGCCTCATTGTATGCTGCATATACAGAGGCTGCTATGAAACGTTTTTGACGCTGTTTGCGTGGTCCCATTATGAAATCACGCAAGTCAGCACCATCAGTAAGTAAAGTTAGGTGTTGCTTAATTTCTGCCAGTGTGGAAGTTTGTAGCCATTGGAGGCATAATTTGCCCACACTGTAGGTGGTTATTATCCCTGGGTGATGTCTTTGGGGATATCTAGGGTCTGGCCTGGTCATTTTGAACCCCTGTGTTTTGTTCAGGAATCTGTCTTGACAGTTATTAGTATCTGTGGGCCAGATCAACCACTGTTTCCAATCAGGATGTGTTCTGTTTTGGTTTAATATATTGTTTACGTCTGTTTTTTCATCTGTAGAAGTGTTGCTAAACATTGTTGGCTTTGGAATAGACGGTTTATTTAAATCTTTGATTTTGGCTAGGCCAAGACAGGTAGTTTGTTGAACAGTGTCATTTAAAAATATCATTTGTTCTGGGATCATGCAGGCTCTAAACAAAGATTCTATGCCCTGCACTTGCCAATCTTTTGTACCCCAAACACTTTTCAATTCAACATTTTTGTCCCAATAATCAAAACCAAAAGTATTCATTTGTTCAAAGAATGAGTCCGAATATATCAATTTTGTGTTTGTTATCATGGTTTTTGTCCCTGTCTTGTTTGATAATTTAAAATAAAATGTTTCAGCATTACTTATGTTAAAACCGGAAAAGTATGAATATTTGTCATAGAAGGTTCTTGAGCTTCCTTTTGGAGGTGTTGCACAATGTTCCCATTGATTATAATTTAAAACATTTCTAGGTTGTGCAGATCTATGTAAAAAATGGTTACCATAGTGGTTATAACAGTACATACTATCATAATTTGTAGAACCCTGCAAATAATCATGTTTGGTAAATTTAGCAGACATTACTAAGTCAGACATCATATTATTAATGCTTTCGAAGTCCCAATCATCAGCAAATGAGCTTGGTTTTACAAAGTCACTCAAGGAGATCTTAATTTGGTGTGGATATTTCAGGATTTCGACCGGACCATAAATTTCATAGTCAGTGTTGTCCCAGGCTACCCCACCCGGTATCGGATTGGCTGTGAAGTTGACTGAAGAAAGTTCTCTTTTCTCGATGTGTGAAGATGTGTGTGGTTTGAGGATCAAGTTGATTTTCTGACTTGCTGTGTCCATTTTAGCATATTTTCCCTCAATGAAGCGTCCCAAAGTTAGTATCATGATGAGCCAAAGTATGAGGATAAATGCACCAAAACCAACCCAAAATTCAATCCATGGGGAAATCAGATATGCTTCTTTCAGTTGTTTCAAAAGTTCTTTAGCTTTATCTTTAAAGGTTTTTGATGATGGCTGTGTCTTTGATTCACTGAAGCCTTCAGAGGAATCATCGAAGTTTATGAAGTAGCCGGATGCAGTTCTGTCAATTGTTCCAATTGGTTCAGGATTTCTGTTTCTTGCATTTTCACTTGGTACTTCATTATAGATTGGTGTGTCTCTGCTAAATGTTTTTATTTGGGTTTTCAGAGGTCTGAGTTCTATTGCATTGCTGCATAGTCCTTGTTGTTCTTCTGTAGGCGTTTCGAATGTGATGAGCCTCTTCGTTAGGACCTCTGTACTGGTAGCAAACCTTGGTGTTCTGCTACTTATTGGGAGTCCACTTGGCCTACTGTTTGTTATCGGCCACATGTTGTGGTTTTACCAGGTCGATGGATACAACTCGGTTCTCCTTTTTTCCAGCAAGTGGTGGTAGCACAACTGATCTTGTCCCGTTGACAGACAAGACAGGAACTGTTTTTCTGTAAGAAGGCCCAAATTCCTTCTTTACCGCGATCTTCTCCCTGACTAGATCCCCGACTTTTGGAATCCAGACAGGTCTTGCTGGGACAGGTGGTGGTTCTTCAGTGGTTGTTGGCTGTTATTTCAACTTTATGTTGCTCAGGTCTTTTCTTGTTTTGTTTAAGTCCTGCAAAATAGCCAAACGGTCTTTGATATCAAAGCTTTTTTCTTCTACCACTGAAGTCTGACTATCAATGTCAGAGATCAACATCCTAGTTCCAAATAATAATTCGTACGCACTGAATCCCATCAGAGAATTTCTTGGCAAGTTATTTAGACTACGTTGGACACTTATTAGATGTTTGACCCACCCAGCTCCCGAACCTAATATCCTTTCCGCTATAGATTGCTTTATGCCTTGGTTTTTTCTTTACACCATCCCGTACCCTCAGGAAGGAAGTGAGAAGATTCCCGCTGGGCTATGCTCATTTGGTCATGTTTCCCATCAGGCTGTTCGGCTAGAGTGAAGACAATGGTCAAACGTAGCATGCTCTTAGCGTATATGCCATTTAGACTCGCAAATCTTTGTATAACAGTCCAGACGTCAGCCGAGTGCTGGTGATCTACATTATAAGTGGAAACTAGCCTGTATATGTTAATCGCAAGCCTTCTTTTTTACTCTTGCTTTTTTCTGGAGTAAAACGACGAGGTATTAAACTGTTTTTCTCCCCACTGCGATCTCTGTTGCAGTTTGGGCAGTTTTTTACAAACATGGTGTGACGCAGGCTCATGCCTGGCCACCAGTACCGTGATTGTAATTCTTCCAGAGAATCTTTTAGTTTGAGGTGTCTGAGACCCTCGCCCATATGTGCGTCTGCGATTAACAAGTTTCTCCTGTCCATGTTTGGAATCACCCTATCCCCCACTCCGGGGATTCGAGCAAAAGGGACGGAGTTTGCATCGATTATGTATGTATAATTGAGTGGATAATTGATCGGTAATGCTGAGCAGTCGCCTTTTGATGACGTTTTCACTGCCAGCACTGTTTCACTGTCAATGTATTTTAATGTACGCTTTTCTCGAACTACGGGAGCCGACTTAGTGGCTGCCGCTGTGGCTGTCTCAGCCAATGAATTCGCTGCAACGTGAACGCCATCACGCTGATGACTCAGTGAGTGTGTCACGTGAGTCTTTGGTAGTTCTTTTTTTAAAAGAGCTATTTGTTCCCAGAGCAATTTCTGCTTTATTGGTGCATCTGTGTCATCTTTGTAACCGTTTCGAATCCATGTCTGCAAATCCTTGTTATATGATTTGACGCAGTAATATGAATCTGACACTATAAGTGTCGGGAATTCGCGATCCGCATTATCTAGCGCCATTTTCAAAGCTAATATTTCAGTTTTTTGTTCTGAATTAGTTTCTACTGAGTGTGTTTTTGTTAATAGAGGTTTTAGTTTACCTCGGCGCCACACTTCTTTTATAATCCCACATGTGGGGTTGTATGCCTGTTCGCCCCAAACGGGGGGTTGAGCATGTCCGTCTGTATAAATTACACAGGCGTAATGTCGTAAAGGCAGAATATCGATTGGCAGAGGATATGTCTTTTCATAATCTAGATTTTTTAATTCTTCTAGTTCTGGATCAAAGTAGTAGTACACTTTGTCCGTTGTGATTGAATTCACCCATTGTATCCATTCTGGATTCAATGTTGTTGTTGGTAAATGACACGGTGTTGTTAGTGCCTCAAAGGCTGATTCTGCTGTTCTGACTGTGATATGTCTACCGTCAGCTTGATCTTTTTCTCTAGCTATTGCGGTTTGAACTGCATGAACAATTTTTTCTTTGTTGCTGAATTTCTGTTCAGCTTCTGTGTACAAGTGTGATTTGAATGCAATTGGTACCTTTTCTCCCTCATTAGAGGTCAGGTATGTGAATCCGCATCTCCCTGGGATGACTCGAATCACAAGATTGCGTGTGTTATCACGTGTTTCTAATTTTGTTTTAATTAGCATGTCTGTTTGTAGGGATCTCAAAATTTCTGTGTGTATTTGAGTCCAATTGGATCTTTTAAAATCTGGTTTTATCAGATCATAAAGGGGTTTGACCCTTTCTGCGTAATTTGCAATGTATGTTCTTCCGAAATTTAGGAAGCCTAGAATCGACTGTAGGTTTTTTAGTGTTCTAGGTGCTTGGATTACGGCACATTTCTCTAGGAAATTGTCAGCCAGGCTTTTACCTTCACTTGATAATTCATATCCTAAGAACAGGACTGTCAGATGGGCAATTCTGGATTTTTTAAAGTTGAATTTGTAACCCTCTGCAGCGAACCCAAGTATTATGGTGTTCACTCTTTTCAAGTGAGTCTCCAAGTCATCATCTGTTAAATAAATGTCATCGACATAAGATAATGCTTCATCATCATATAGTTGTAGTAATTCTGTTACTCTCGCTGAGAATACTCCCGGGCTGTTCTTGTACCCCTGGGCTAACCGACAGAATTGTTTTTGAGTGCCATTTATTGAGAATGCAGTTAAATATCTGCTCTCTGGTGCTATGTTTTGACAAAAGAATCCATTAGAGATGTCCAATGTTGTTTTGTATTTTTTGCGCACTATGTTATTCATTAGTGCAGCACTATGTGAGTTTTGCACTGCAAAGGTCTTGCAACATGTGTTAAGGTGTCGGTAATCCAAAACTAGACGATATGAATTGTCTGGTTTGGAGACCGGAAACAAAGGGTTGTTCATTTGTGAGGTGCAAGTTTCAATCACCCCCTGGTATTCTAGCTGATCTAGTATTTCATTTACCTGTTTTTTAGCTTCTTGCTTAATTGGGTACTGCCTTTGTGCAGTAGGTTGTGATTTTAACTGGATTTTGTGAGGAGGAGAGTCCTCATCCCATCCCACGTGATTTTTATATAAAGCAGGAGCTAGAGCTACTGCCCACTTTCTGGCAAGTGTGTATTTTTTATGAATTGGGACATGATTTGAGAAGGCAGGCATAATTACTTCTTCGCCATGAGGGCACTCCCTGACAAACTCTGGTGGCCAGTCTTTTTCAGCTAGAAGGATATCATAGCCCTTGGAGAGATTATCCCAAAATAGTCCCCTTATTTTTCTAGTCTTATCCCCCTCTATACGCAATGTTATTTCGTATATTTTGTGAGGTTTGCTAACTCTGGTGTCCGCAGTTTCCACTTGAAGATATTCATTCGTGTCCACTGTCTCCAGATGATTCATAAGGACTTTGCGAGCTATGCTCACTTCTGCTGCGCTGTCTAGCATTGTCTGAGCCCATTCTCTGTTTTTCAGTTGTGTCCTCAGTATTCTCGGCATTGTTAACTACCTTGATACTGGCTACCTTCTTTTTTGGAAATTGTAATTTCTTTTTTAGCTGAGCAGGTTCCTTGTCTTTGGACTTGGTGTGCTCTTCTCTTTGTTCTGATCGTCCTCTTCTTTCCGATTTCTGCGAGGAAGTCTGAAAAGATTGAGAGGGACGTGTATCAATGTCTTGATATCTATCAGGCTTTTTAATATTATCCCTATTTCTAAGGTTATATCTTTTCCCAGAGGGGTCACTCTGAGGTGACCTGTGTCTTTGGTTCGGAGATTTTTCTCTTCGCCTAGGAGACCTTCCTCGGGACTGGAATTTCTTTTCTTTAGGATTGGATTGTTTGTTTCCATCCCAGTTCTTTTTTGGTGATGTAGAATTATTATTAAAAAATATTTTTTCAGGACTTTCAATCAGTTGCGGTTTTACTGGTATTCCACCTAAACTATCTCTACCTAGTTCCTCATAGGATTTTTCTATGATTCTGGCAATTTCAGCTGGTTGGTCTGCTATATCTGTCTCCTTTAACCTCTGGCGGATCGCCACATTTGCTGCTTCTCCCTTTATGTTGGCTAATAATATAGCCGAGACCTGCTTGAAGTCTTTTAGTAATTTCATACCAAGAGTTAAAGCGGGTTCAGGACCATATTCATCTTGAATTTGTTTTAGCACATCTGGTATTACCGAAATGGATGGAACACCGTGCGTTTTTGTGTAGATGGAAGCAAAGACTGTACCCCAAGTGTCACAGTCCTCAATGTGTGGTGCGATTCCCATTGGAAGACAGATAGTCAGAATCCTGTGCTTTTCTAGCGGGGTGGTGTCTGGAAACACCGCCTCTATTTGGGTGATTTTCTGCGCTAGCCAAAATGGTATTTGTTCCCGTTTAGCCGGTACTTTACCTAGGCAGGACTGGATGTTCTGTGGTGTAATTTTATTTGTGTTCCCCTGGTGAGGGGTCAGCTGTGGGAGTTTAATCGCTGGCTGAATTGTTGAAGTCCGCATCACATATTGGACTAATTGTCTGTGTATTTTTATTAGTTGTTTTAGCTGTGTTAAAAGGTTTGGTGCAGACATCGATGTCTGGATGTGGTGTGTATCCGGCTAGGACCGGCCACGTTGCTCCTGGTCTACCTAAAGGACCGAGCCTGGTGATGTGATTATTATGTTTTAGGGCGCCATCAAATAAGAGCAAATGCTCTTGAAATTTGAGTGGTACTTCCACCTCCTCGAAAGGAGTGTACGTTTCAGGAGGTTCCTCTATTTTGTAATAGTGGAAGTACTTTGTTACAGCATTTGCTGCCGGAAAATGTATCCATGAATAGTATACCTCTGTCTGCCGATATTCGTGTGCCTCAATTACGAATATGACTGTACCACCCCTAGGTGTCAGTCCATTTTCTATAAGTTTTAAAGTTATAGATTTCCTTTTGATGACCGGGATGAGTATTATCTCCGGGTCTGCATCTTGCATGGTAGCATCAGCTGCTGCGAGTTCAGTTGCTAATCTAACTGCCTCTCTTTCTTCATCACTGTCCATTTTACCGACAGGATGGTTATTTCTTTTGTTTGCAGATCAGGTTTCTTATGGAAACGAAAGATTAGATGCACAATATTTTGGAACAGTGTATCCTTCAACGTTGACTTGTACCAAGAACCAAACATAGGAGTTCCCTCCTGCGAGGTGTGGCGGATATAACCTTTCACCCACTCCAGACGTCTTTGGAGTATTTGGGAAAAGGGGTCTGAATGAGAAAGCATGACTGAGTTACTCTAAATGTCTTACGTTAGTTTTATCGCCCTTTCCAAGTGCGTTGGGCGCCATGTAGTGTAGTTCCTATCATCCCAATAGGCTCTGCGCATTGGAATAATACCTACAGCAGTAAAGACCTAGACCAGACGTTAACTAGGTCTACTACTGTCGATACTAGACTTAAAGTTTTGGGTTTGCCAGCTTAGCTCAGAGTTCACTAGAAACTTTCTCGAATGTTCAAGGAGGACTTAACTTCCCTGATTAGACAAGAAGGGATTTAGTTTCTGACAACCATAGAACATGACAACTTTGCTCTCCCCTAATCAAGAGTATATCTCGAGAGTCGTGTGAACAAAAGGCAATTTATTTTACTCAGTCAGTACGTGCATTCTTAGTCTCATCAGATTGTAGAGAAAAGGAAGAGACGGGCGTGTTCAATAAAAAGGTGTTATTTATTGATCAGTCTCTTTTCTCATACAAGAGAAATGGATCGATATTATTGCAATACTTATAGTTAAGTAAAGTGCATACATTAAAAGCAGCAGTATAAAATAATACTGTAAAAACATTGATATGGTTTCTAAGCCATAAGATGTTTAAAATGAATAAAATATATTACATACACATATACATTTGACTAAACGTACTCAACTGGTGTTTCTAGATACGCCTACCCCGTGTACCTGACCTAAGTCTAATGCGTGGGCGGGAATAGATAGTTTACAGTTTAAGTTAAGTTTGTTTTTGCCAAGTGAATAACTAAAGAATTCTCTGTGAGGGGTTATTCAGTTCTGTACCTGGAATCTAGGTTGAATGAGGGATGGTATCTCTCGTCTCTGGTCTCGATATTCCAGGCTGCCTGCGAGGGCTACCCAGAAACGCCGGTGCTGGATTTCTCGGCAGGAGAAAGCAGCTTCTCTCAGCGCGTCAGAAAGGCGGGGCTGCGCCAGCGGGGTCTGCTCTGCTCTTCGCTTCGGCAAGTATGGCTGCTCCGTCTCGTCACCACGCGTGTGTTTGCATAGGGCAATATCGGTAATATTTATACCTTTAAGGTGCCGAGATTGACGTAAGGATGGACATAGATACGTCAATAAGGATGTCATACGACTTGCTCGTTAGCACATTCTTTTACTGAAGTTCTCGGTGAAATCAAAACAATGGCCGCAGGGTTTTGCCCAGGTTGTCATAGGTTTGATTTGTTATGAGAACTCCGTATGCCTTATCAGGGGCTGGAGGAATATCGCTTGTCTAATTAGATCGCAAGCGTTATGACCTAATCAGATAACACGTTCCTGTGCCGTAGTGTGACTGCGTCAGATAACGGTATCTGCATCATGGGGGTTTTCTGCCTCATGGGCTGATTACTTAGTTAACTTGTTAGTTTGCTAACCAGAATAGGGTCAGGAATATGGGGATCGATTCAGAACCTATAGGAATACATCACAGTTTGAGGCGAGCTGTTTTGCGAAGGAAATTTGCTACCGTGGGCGGTTTGTGAGGAACTTTGGGGTCGCAATTTTGCAAAATTCAAGTATCTTCAGATACAAAGCTGGGCGATAGGAAAAGAAAAGTTAATCGGACAACATAACGAGTTTGAAGAGAAGCTGGCTTTAAACACACGGATAAAGAAAGAAGTGGCGACATGGTACTGGGCTATAGTCGAAATGGAGGATGGCCCTTTTCAACTACCGGAGGTCCTGTGGGGAGAGTGCTTGCCGAGGATCGCTACAGAAGAACAATGGCAAGTAGATATGTTGATTCTTTACAAAGTGGTAAAACCAGCAAATTTAAGGAGGAATCACTTGTTCACTCTCCACAGGGCATATTGGACCCCAAAGAGGCTCGCTAAGTTTAAGGACGGGGGCACGGTGTTGTGTCCCAAATGCAAAAGTCCAAATGAAGACGATATGCATATGTTTGTGACATGCCCGGAAATTCAAGAGTATTGGGCAGCTGTAAGTATAAAGCTAACAAAAATTATGGAGTTAAATATCAAGGTAAGCCCTGAACAGATCATCTCGGGCAGATTGGATATACAAGGTAAGGGCCTTGATGATAAATCTAAATAGTTTTTTTATGCCATCTTGATAGCTCGGAGAGAAATATGCAAATGATGGGTATCACCAGAGCCCCCGACAGACTTAATGTGGATCAGAGCTATGAGAGGTATAGCTAAGCTGGACATGACTGGCCAATATAAAAGGAAGCACCAGTTTTGGACTTTATTTCTAAATCATTTTGGGTGAGGGTAAGGGGAGCTCTAATAATATAATATATGATAGATATGATGTGAGAGGAAAAGTGGTCCAATGATTAAGTCACTTTTGAAACTCTTGGAGGTTAGTGTGGTCTATATGTTGCGCTGCATTAGGCAAGGCTGCGGTACTCTCCATCTGTATCATGATTATATGCCTGCAGTTTAAACAGTAGACAATAAACCTCTCATGGTTGAGTTGAAAACCACCCAAGGGCGTTACAAGAAAAGAAAAGGTGGGAAGTGGCGTATGAGGACAAAAAAAAAAAAAGAAAAAAAAAATCACTGAAATCCCTGCTGGCTTTCTGGAAAACCTCCCTCTGGGAACCACTGGAAGGATTTTATGATCAAAAATGGTAATCCTACCACGACTTCTGTACTATTTCACTAATCTCCTGGTGGTACACCCTCACGGCTTTTTTCAGGAACTTGACACTCTGCTAACTGAATTTCCATGGGGAAACGGTCGTCGTTGGATTGCCTTGAAAAAGGTACAATTGCCCACCAGAGAGGCTCGGTCTAGGTGCCACTTCCTGTGAGGCCTATTTTTTAGCAGTCCAACTGTAATGGGTCCTTGGTTAGATAGTCAATTGCAGTCTGGGTGAAATATGCCACCAATCCACACCGCTTTCCTCCACAGCTATTAGAAATGTCCTATTTCTGGAGAAACCACTGGGCTCCCCCCACACTTGCTGCAAGTAGCAGTAGCCTTCAAATGTTTGCGCTCCAACACAACACATTCTCTCATATGCACTAGGGTTTCCTTTACAGAGCCTCCACTGAAACCCTGGCACATATACAGCCTCAGCTTTATGCAGCTGGCGAGATTGCACCCTGTCCTGTCCATAGCCAGTGAGCTGTTTTGAGATAGCCACAGTTTCTCCTTTGAACAGCTCCAAACTGGCTGGTCAGTTCCTCACTTGCCGCCAACTCAACAATACTTGTCACATATACTATGGCTAATCAGGGACAAAGAGCCCCTTAAACATGCAGTACTGCAGGTGCTCCTCATCATGCCAGAAGGGGGTCACTTGATCACATGGCTTTATCGGGCGATCCATAGCCACAATTACATTTCCTTAGGACTCCTTTGTACCACATGGGAAGAAGATATAGGAAGGGTGCTAAATGACAAGGAATGGAAAAAGGTGCTTGTGTTCTCTCATACCATCTCGAGAAATGTCAGGTATAAAATATTTAATTTCACATCCTCCACCGCGCTTGTAAGACCCCCGCACAGCTCAACCCATATTTTCCCACTGCAGGCCTGCACTGTCCCCACAGTAACTCAGGAAATGTAGATTTCCAACACATGGTGTGGTCATGCCCTACTCTGGTCACCTGTTGGCGATATACTCATGACAAACTTCGTGAGGTCACTGAGCTCACTGACATATACACTGGGGTGGCCTGCACCCTTGGTATTTTTAAGCACAGAAAGAAGCACACTGTCCACACTCATTTTGCTGGTCTGGCCTTGTTGCTAGCCAAGAGAACAAATCACACTGCATTGGAAAGTCCCCTCCACTCCATCACTATCAACTTGGCAAGGTGCAGTATGCAAATGGGGGACTGCAGAGGGAATCATCCTCCACTATGAAGAGACATGCCACATCCGCCGAAGTCACATTACCCAGAATGGGACCCACATTTGACCCAGTTCTTGCATCTTGTATGTCCAGATGATTCCTGTCCATAACCCCATTGTACCGACATCTCTTCTCCATGAGCCCACTGCATGCATTGCTCCTGTACCTATCTATGCAATCCACCTTATCTCCAGTGCACCATCCCCAACATCCCTCTTGTCAATAGTTGCTGAATAATTGCACTATGGACCTGCCTTTCCTACTCACCCTGGCAACCCACTTATACTGTGACCAAACTGTCACGTGTCCCACAGACTCAGTCAGCACTAATTCACTGTACCAGCCTTCAAACCCACACATTCCCAATATCTAGTTCTGTGGTTTCTACATAGCCATTTTCATATGGCTTTTTTGACACTGATGTGAACTATCTCATTGCTTATATCACCTGAAAAATGCATAGGTGCTGATTGGGATTCTGGTGGGCCACGGTCTCATGGGAGCTCACTAGTGGTGGTCTCCGGGCCACCATATTATGATTACGGCAGTGGGACTACCATTGCCTCACTACAGCTGCCATAGAGCCACGATTCTCTGTCTGTGGTGTGGCGGTCAGGAGGCATCAATATGCTCGAAGGTACTGCACGGTCCCGCTAAGTTTATTAGGAGTTTCCTCTAAGCCATGGTTTTCATGGGGTTTGTTCTCAAAGAAAACTCGGAGAGGAAACACCTGGTGCCTCACACCCTTTGGATGCACACGGGGCACAACATTTGCCCCCCTGTGTGCATGCACAGCATGGACTTTATAGTCCATTCCATGCAGGAACTGTGTTTTGCATTCCCATTGCCATGCCCATTTTTAGAGGCACCTCAGTGGGAACGCCAGATAAAAGCCCGCAGCACAGGAGGAAACTTCTAATCTGGTGGGGCGGACCCAGGGCGGACCCTGCCCCGCACTGCCAAAGTCGTTATCAGGCCCATAATGTCTAGGTGTCTCTCAATGTTTCCTGTTTTCTAGAGTGGTTATTGATTTAATTGGAAAGCTTAGTTTCATCATGCAAAACTTTAATGAAAACAATCAAAAAAAATTAATATTTGGGTGTCAAAAATAACTTTGACAGGAATATGAAAGGTAAAAATGTTATTGCAAGTGTTGGTTTTAATATCGATGTAAAAAATATCGATATAGGAAACATTGTATGTACTAGCGTTTGTAAGTGTTTTTTAGTTTTTAATTTATTGCAGTGTGTTTTATTGTATATGTTTATTATTTTTTTACCTCGCTTTTCATTAAGATCATTTAGTAATTATGAAATTATTGAAATTTGTGTTTTATTTGCATTAATCGATAAAAAATAGATTTATCGTTTTTTTAAGCAGTGAAGAATTGGGTTTTAAGGGGATGGGGCTGGCATATTTGAAAAAAATGTAATGCTACTTTTTATGGTATGAAAATTAATATTGTATGATCTATGATTATAATTTAATATTTTTCTACAACTTTTTTTAAGTCTGTTCAAAATTATACTATTATTTTACAAATATTTGTATTTACATTTAAAAAAATAAATTTGCTGTTTTTTTATTATTATAATTGTTCATTTTGGATAATGATTATTTTTGTGTTTGATGGTTCTAAGGCCCTGAATATGATGTCGGGCGGTCCGACAACCGACATCCCTTTGGTCCAACTGCTGTATTATGATATTGGTCTTCAGGCCCTAATCTGTCAGACGCAACACCACAAGCTTCACCAGGGTCATAGATCCCGACGGTGTGGTGGTCAGAGCAGCATCCTACAATGGCAGCAGTGCCCAGACAGGCACCGCTGTCAAGATTATGATATCCCTTTCCGACAGCCTTTTTATGACCGTAACCCGCCATGAAAAGGTTGTTTTGAAAGGGATATGAGGGGCCCCAAACAAAGCCCCATGCTGTTGGAGGCAACGGAAAAGAGGCCCTGGGAGTACATGTAGGGCCCCACTCACCTTCATGCACCATGTGCCATGCATGATATTGTGCATGGGGCAAAGTGTACGGACGTACAGTAGGCACTGCACCACAGTGGCATCTGCTGCGGCCCTTATAAATTGCAGAGCAATGCCGCTGCTGTGGGACCTCCGACTTTCTGAATGCCAGCCCGGTGGTAATATCCTAATACAGCGGTTGGACCACGGCACTCTTGGGCAGTATCCTGACTGCCGCAATAGTGGCAGGCAGTCTGACCGCAGGGCATCAAAACAATGCCCTGAGTGATGGTAGTGAACAATTTTAAAAAAATCATATTTTGTGGAAGTGTTAAAAAATATGTGTATTTTAGTTTGTTTCATCTATTCAAAACGGTTTCAGTGTGGAGTAATGATTGTGTTTATAGTAGTTTGAAGCATCTTACATACAATGTTTTAGATTTAGTGGAAAGAGTAATGTTCACTCCTTTAGTGTCCAACATCTTCCCCAAATTGGTATAGGGTGGAGTGGGAATAGCAAATGTTCTCCATTTAGGGCCAAATGACAACTTTTGGCAGAACTGTGGTGCACCACCACTCTGCCAAAGGTCGCTGCCCCCCTCCCGCCAGATTATGACCACTTTTTTGGTCTGGTGGGCAGGCGGCATGGCAGTTACGCTGCAGTGCATCTTTCAAAGGTGGCTGTGCTCTTTATAAGAGGCACCGCAATGGAAACGCCTTACGAGGTTCCTGCATGGCAAGGACTCAAAAGTCCATGCTGTGAAGGAACCTGGGCCATGCACACAAGGGGGCACTGGTTGGGCCCCCCTGCATGCATTCGCAGGCTGAGAGGGTACAGGGGGCCACGTAGGTTCCCCTTTGTTTCAGCTTCATCAGCCTTTACATGGAGGAATGACCTCCATGAAACTGCAGGCTTTCCTAAAACACAGCGGCACCACCTGCTTATTACATAACCCCTAATTTATGCGCCACCGCCAGGTCCCTGGTGGAGCCGGCAGTCCAATTACGATCCGACTGCTCAAGTCGTAATTGGGTGGTTGACTGCCGGTGTGTGGGTCACTGGAACGGCCCCTGCCGCACCACCACAGGACTCGTAATTTGGCCCTAACTGCCCAACACTTCCCCAAATTGTTTTAGATTGGAGTTTGAATAGTAAATGTCACCCCTTTAGTGTCCAACACTGTCCTCAAATTGGTATAGACTGCAGTGGGAACAGTAAATGTCACCTGTTTAGTGTACACCACCTTCTTCAAATTGGTATAGATTGGAGTGGGGATAGTACATGTCACCTTTATAGTGTTCAACACCTTCCATAAATTAGTATATATTGGAGTGGGAATAGCAATCACCCCTTTAGTGTCCAAAACCTTCCTCAAATTGGTATAAATTTGGAGTGGAAATAATAAATGTCACCGTTTAGTGGCCAACACCTTTGTCAAATTGGTATAGATTGAAGCAGGAATAATATTTGTTACCCCTTTAGTGTCCAACACCTTCCTCAAATTGGTATAAATTGAAGAAGGAATAATAATTGTTACCCCTTTAGTGCCCAACACCTTCCTCAAATTGGTATAGATTGGAGTGGGAATAGTAAATCTCACCCCTTTATTGCCCAACACCCTCCTCAAATATGGTTTAGATTGAAGTGGAATAGTAAATGTTACTTCTTTAATGTTTAATACGTTCTTAAAAATCTTTTATTTTGGAGTGTGATTATATAATTATTTTTTTGTGTGAAATACTTTTTTCGTTTTTGTATGGAGTAGAAATAGTCTTTGGTATTTGTTAGTATTGTTGGTGTTTAGAAACATAATTAAGAATTGTTAGCTGTATGTTTGTAATAAAGTATATTATTAATTACATATTTTACAATAAAGACAAGACATTTTTCAAAATGTATTTCTTTTCAAAGTTGGTTTTGATTATAATGTTACATTTTTAAACATATACATTTCAAATTAAAAATGAAAATGTACACGTGGATAAACAGATACACATTTTTTTTATTACATAAAAAATTCAAATCATTTTGAACTTTTTCCCCATTGTTTGAAATTTTTTCAACTTTTCATATATTGCTGTATATTCAATTTTACAACAATATTTTAACTTACTTTTTTTATTATATATTAAATATTGTATATTTTATGCTATTATCTGATTTATTCTTCACAGTTTTGATACATTTTTGACATGTCTTACATGGTTAATATTTTTAAACATGTTTACATGCATTTGTTCATCACACTCCCATACGGGCAGATATTCATTTTTTTTTAATTCATTTTGCGGTCTACTGCTACGTTCTATTTTGTACACTGTTTGTATCAAATTTGTATCACTTATTGTCTACTGGGCTTGAAATTGTATAAACGTGCTGATGATTGTAGAAACAGTTAAGTCATTTTGAAAGTTTTTTTAGGGTTTTGATGGTAAGTGAGTGAAGGAGGTCTATAGACTACTTTTAATGTTGTTTGTGGGTTATTTGTACATTTAGTTATATTAATATTAGTGTTCTTTATTTTGTGTAGTTTGGGATTTTCATACACTGTTTTACTAGTGCTTCACTATGTTATGTTACATTTTCTATGAAGATTCAGTGAAACTTGTATGTATTTTTTGGGAATGTTATGCGTTTTGCGGGTAGGTTTTCTTGTGTCTTATACAGGGTTTTGTCAACAACGAACATGGCCTATGGGCATTGGGAGTTACCATTTGTTTAAAAGAAAATCACTTTGGTTTATTTTAAACTCATATTTTTAGTTTTGTTTTCCTTATCTTCGCGTTTCCAGGAGTGTTTTTTAAAAAGATTTTTCTGATTTTTAATGGTTCCTACATACTTTATATTGCTTCATGGGATGTTATATTAATTTGGGTTATTTTGGGAAATATTTTTTCGTGTTTTGAGTTGATTACTTCTTTTTAATTGCATGGATACAGAAGACGATCTGCAGCTATTGAACAGTAAGTGATATTTATTGAATTTTTTTGGGGTGGGAATTGTGACATTTTTTTCTTTATGTAAATTCTATAGGCCAAATTACGATGTTGGTTGGACAAGCGCATGGCTGACACCGTTGTGAAATGGAACCGCCCTTCCATAAGTCAGCATTTCCACACACTGAATTTGGATGTGACCACCCTAAGCAGCTTCTATGGTGGCTGGAAAAGGACCACAGCACAAGCTGCAATCGAATAATGGAAGTTTTCAAACATCCCTGCATTGTGTGACAGGCACCATGCGGTGCCTACCACACAGTGCAGGGATGTTTAGGGGGCATCATAGGTGCCCCAGGCCGCATAGTGGAGGGCCAGGGAGGAAGGGTGCCCTGCAAGGGGCCCCGAAAGTCACTTTCCGACATCCTTCCACTGTATTTTTTGTTTTGGCTTCCTATGCCATAATGCTGTCATAGACAATCCACCATGGTATTTAAAATTTGGGTTGCCGTCTGTGTCCAGAACAATGTGGTCTGCCAACCCAAGAATCTTTCAAATAATCCATTAGGGGCCTTAGTTTATGTTTGTTTTGTTGGTAGAAAGGGCTTCTTATTATTAAAATCTAGTGGTTAGCTCCTTCTGTGACAAGTACATAGGCTAGTGAGATCATTTTTTAAATTTCCAAGGTAAATTAGCTGTTTGTAGTATATTCAACACTCAGGGCCTGATGACGAGTTTTGGAACGGGCAGCACACCACTGCCCTGCTCCAGGATGGCCGAAACTCACTGCTGCCCACCGCCACATTACAAGTAATCTTGTGGTCTGGTGGGCAGGCGGTGTCCAGCGGTGGTGCTGTTTAAAGGCTCATTGAGAGCATTAAACAGCACAGCAACAGGACTACCAGTGTATGTTCCTGTATGGGAAGGAATGCACCATGCTGTACCTTCCTTCCCATCAGGAACGGGGGGTGCAAATCTACAGGGGCCACAACATGTGCCCCCCTGCATGCCCCCCATACACAGGCACAAGAGGGAGCCTGGTAGGGCCCCCTTTCCTTCCTCAAAGCCAGTAGTTAAATGGAGGAAGAACCTCCATGTAACTGCTGGTGAGGAAAGTTGTAATATGCTTGGCAGTGCCTAAGGGCACCACCAAGCATTCTGCAGCCCTCAGAACGTGGTTCCCAGGCAGTTGCAGTGGTGCAATGGTAGTCCGACCGCCAAAGTTCAAATACGGCGGTCGGACCGCAAGTGTGGCATTGGCTGGACTGCCAGTGCCGCACACCCATGAGTCTGGCGGTCCTCAGATCACCAGACTCGTAATCAGGACCTTAGTGCAAAATATCGGGGTGTCTCCATATCTTTGATTGAAATCATAGTAACAGCCTTGTATGGCTGTGTGGGGGTACATTTTAAGATTGTCTGAGTCATGTTTGTTCAACATCCATGATTATTTTTTGTGGGTAGTAGTTATTTGAATTATGTTTAATGTGCTTTAAGGTTTGTAGTGGGTGTTGCTTTTTTTATTAGTAGTAGGGTATATGTAAAAGAGGTATTTGTGTTCTGCTAATCACCATGTATGGTGTATATCTCAGTGAATGGTTTGGAACAAACTGTTAAGATCCCGTCAATCATCCAGGTTTGACAATGGCTTAGTTTTAGTAAGTTACTTGCTATAGAGAATATTAGGATTTGTTTCTCATTGTTTAGATTGTCATAAAAAGAAAAGGTTCCTCATTATGTGTCATTGTTACATTTTCTGACATTTCCATGTATTTTCTAGACTGGGTGTGAGTGTTTGATTGGTTTAGATGCTCTGTCCATTACCACCCCCTTTTATACCACTTTTGGCCGCCATAAGTGTGGCAGGGTATGCTCAGACGTGAGTCTCTTGCTCACTTTGCCACTGGATTCAAGCAAGCCGGGCTGAAGGCGGCTGTAATGCCAGAAACCGGTCCTCGGAAGCTTGTTTCCGGCCCAGGGAAGGCATGGCTTGGCTGTTCGGGCTGGACTGTTCCCATGAGGCACAGGGGCAGACTGATTTGCATATAGCCATGTCTGAACTGGGGTGGCAGAGTGGGCTAAAGAACGGTGATGGATTAAACCCAGATCTGTTGACTGGGTGTGAGTGTTTGATTGGTTCAGATGCTCCGTCCATTACCACCCCCTTTTGTACCACTTTTGGTATTTTCTAGGAGCAGGCGTAGTGTCAATGGTAGCTTTTTAGTTCATGCAACTAAATGTTTCAAAGTGGGTATGGGTGGCAGTTGCCCTGTGATATGCACAGGAACTTTAGGCAATAGATCTTTTAGGAATCTGGTTGTGGGTTCCTGGAGTTAGTGCTTGCCTCTCTTATATCCCTCAATGCATCCCTAACTTCTACCTCTGTCAAATTAGAGGGTTGATTGTGTCCTCTTACGTTAATTACAACAGCATCTTTTGCAGTGGCCCTCCCATAGCATGAATTTGAATGATATTTGGCACATTTCCAATTCTCATTTTCTGTTGATGCACTTTTTTGGTTATAGGTATAAGCCCATGTAAACATAGTAATTGCTTACTGTGTGAAAGTTCTCTAAGAGTATGACTAAATATCATTTTTTTAAGTTTACATTTTTGTCATTTACGTATAAAATAATGAAACTGCTCCTACTTTTTGTACTTACATGTATGATCTTTTTAAATGTTGCACTCTGTTTTGAAGCTTTTCCTTTGGGCGGTGTTGTAATCTAGAGTAGATGTTTTCTTTTCTGTTTGAAGGAAAAAACACATTTGTTTCATTTAACATTTTTATTTGTTGGTAGTTTGTTGAGGTTGAGGTTTATAGCTTTATTTTTACTTGCTAGTTGGGTGGGTTTTTATTTTTTAATACATTTAAGATATACTTAATTTGTATATCTTTTTGCTGATTTGTGATAGGTGTTTTTTTGGCAGATTATCACTTTTCAGAGTCTCATTGTTTTCTTTTACGAATGACAGGCAAAAAGATAGAAGTTGGAGAATTTTTTGTTAATTATTTGCCTGTCTGGCATTAGTCGGACTGTAATCCCTACAATTAGGACTGTGCTGAGGCAGTGCCCCGCCGTAGAGATTACAATGTCCCTTTCCGCCAAAAGGCTGTCAGAAATGGACTTTGGGGGCCCCTAGCAGGGCAACTTTCCCCATAGGCCTTCGACATGGGGGCTGGGGGGCACATGTGGTGCCCCCCAAACATCCATGAACCACGGGCTAGGCACCACATGGTGTCTGGCTCAAGGTGCATGGATGATTGTAAAATGTCTTTTTACATTGCGGCTTATGCTACAGAAATTTTCTGGCCCACATCACATGCCAGATGCCACAATGGAGCATTGGCATGTCCGACCACCATTGTAATCAGGTCCTTAGTTAGGTAGTTGTCGAGATATGTTTATTTTTTCTTCGGAGATCTGGTTAGAGAATCTGACAGAGTTTCCACATCTTGCAGTCATTTTAGATGTATTTAGTTGGTAAATTTTGTGTGCCTTTTATATTGTTGATTTATTGTTTGTCTGATTTATTGGTTATAGTTGTTTATATATTGATTTTAGTGGTTAGTTTAATTTTAGTTTGAATTTTTTTATCAGTTATGTCCTTCTGTGGTAAATGTTAATTTAGTTTTTTTATAAATGTTGCTATATAGTTTAATGGTTTTGAATATCATTTAATTTAATTTTCTTATATATTTGTTAATATTCAAGTTGATTTATAACACTTTGTGTTTAATGGCAAACATTTTCAGTTATCATTTAATGAATTTAGTTCTATATTTTTTGGGCAGGAAATATAAATATTTTGGTGATAAGCTATGTTTATTTTTAATTTTAGCACGTTTGTCAAATATTTTATGGCTATTTTAAATAATAGATTTAAGTAAAACTTGTTTTTTTAAAATATGTTTGTGATATTAATGTAGACGACATTGTGTGATTTGATATTGTTTATTTAAAGGTGACGATATGTTTGTTTGTGATATTTGTATTTCCGATATATTTAAAAATCAATATTTTAACAATGATATTTCTGTACTCGATATTTGGGGTTTAATTAGTTAAATTAGTAAGGCAATAGTTTTGTTAACAATACTTATTTTGCAATATGTTTACGTTTTATTATTGTAGGCATCGATATTATGTCAGTGATCCATGAGACACGCAGTGTATTTGTAATGTAATTTTTTACGCAATTGTTGTCTTGCCATTTTTTTTTTGCTATTTCATTGTTGAACCTCAAACTTCGATCTAGCACAGTTGTACTCCTTGAGTCATTAAGAGTGGTAGATCTCCATTCTTTCTTTTAATGGGAATTTTAGTAAAGGTGGTGGGATGCTGTTCACTGTCTGCCCCCCTTTTTTGATTCCATAGTTATTTAGAATTATGGCTTATAGCTGGTTGCCAAATGTCTTGATCTCTTGGCATTATGGAATAAGTTACTGTGAAATGTGAATAAGAAACTGTGAAATGTGAAAGTGTGCAATAATATTCAATAATATTAATTTACAAACCTTTTTTATGCTCATTGGTGTATTAACAGCGGCATGAGTATGAGTACAGCAAAACGATCAGGGCAAGTACTTTTAGTACCATAGTATGATGAAATAATAAACTGTAATGTGAACATGTGAATTAATATGTAGTGATGATCCTTCTTACGCTAATGAGTTAATTAGCAATGCCATAACTATGGATATTGTCAAACAATTATGGAGGGGTACTTTGAGTTGAAATGGGTTTTTAAACTATTCCAAGTGAGAGACTCTGCATTAATAATTGTATTACAAAATTGATAACAAGACACTATTTAATTATTGTAATATGATATTAGGAAATTATTGAATGATTGAAATAATATTCAAGACATGGGATAAAAGCCCTACTTAAGTATTGGTTAAACTGATATGGTGATTAGGAGAAATATCAGTAGATTGTGTTGTAGAGAACAGAATTAAATATAATAGATTCTTTGCAATTTCATCATGTTGCCAGTACATGGGATTACAATATTGGATGTCTTGTAGATAAATGTGTTACTATGCATTTTTTTGTGGTACCATAACCCTTGGACCTCCTTCACATCCTGAGGATTGTCCCCTAAACAATTTAAGGGGGACAGAAATGTTGACAGGTTAGGAGCTCCACAGGGCAGCACAAAATTGGGATTAAGAAATAGATTAAGGAATACAGTAGATCTTTATTTTGAAATCCCTGGATAGACTTCCTTCAGGCTCCCTTCCTTGTGTTGTTAGGTTTTAATTTTGTCTAAATGTTGTGTGTTTAGGTTTTCTTGAAGGAAGGTGTGATGAGGTTTTATTGCTACATCTTATAGGGACACATAAAGGTTATCTGTTTTTCAACATTTATGACAAGTTGATATTGAACTTTTATATATAAATAATTAAACATTGGGTAGTTGTGAATTTTGAGTTGATCTCTTTTCATAAAAAAACTTTTGGAAAAGAAAATATTTTGATTGTTTAATACTTTAATAAATGTAGTTAATGTCTAAGGGGCAACAGCATAGTGTAGTATGTTCCCAAAAATGTATCAGCATTGTGTATGCCATTTGAGGGTACACACATGTTTGGTCATGAACTGGAAGAACAAATGCATACATTATTTAAATAGAGCAAATGTCCTACAACATTGTAGTTCATCTTCTACTTTTTCACAAGGAGGGAAATCTTATTGGCAACCCCTGTGAAGTCACTAGCTACAGACTTCCTATAAGACTTGTGGAAAAAAGGTTTCAAGCAACTATTCCTAAAAACAAAAATAGAACTCCAGTGAGAAGCCAGAGACGTCCTAACCATGCTGAGGATAGGCCCAAATAGGAAGTGAGAGGCTGGATCCAGTTCCTCAAGGAAAAATGGGAAGAATCCACGACTGTTGTCTAGGGTCTTCTGGTAATTTAGGAGGTTTACCAGATTGAATTGACCTCTCTTGCCCAGACTCAGCAGCCAAGAAAGATCCTACGACCTTGGTGTTCAGGAAGAGAAATGTTTTTTCCCAAGCAATTAATTATCTCAAGTTGAGAAAACAGGTGCCCATGTTCCTAAAGAAGAAAATGGGAAAGCGGCATGTGTGATCATTTCTCTTGTACTCAAGATTGGGGGGGGGGTACAAAATGCTGATTGATCTAAAAGAAGTCAACCAGTGGCTGAAAGTGGTGAATTTGAAGATGAGACTACAAGAAATAGACCCTCTATGAGCAAAGGTTTTTCTGATCACCATAGAACTTACAGAAGCATACTTTCACATACCAATAGCAATGAGACATCAACTAAGGTTCGGCATGAAAGGGAGGGGAACATTACCAATTCTAAGTACTAACATTTGGTTTTCAGTCAGCTTTCAAGTTTTCCTCTGGCAGCTAAGCTTCATCTCGAAGGCTGGTCTTCCTTCTATTCTTGGAAGATTGGCTTTTGTATGCTCCAATGTATCCAAGAACTTAGAAGGTTTAAGGTGCAATCTGAGGTTGTCCTGGGTATTCAGATATCTGCAAGTGTCATATGTCATATGATTTAATTGCAAGATCTGATTTTTATTGGTGCACAATTCAGGACAGACTTGGACATCGGCTTTCTTATGGAATCTCAAGAAATAGATCTGCCAGCCCCTGATTCCTTCATAGGACGTGATGCAGTCTTCAGCAAGATTATTGATATAGGGGCAGGGCCATTTGACTTTCTGCATGTTCACAGTCCCTTCGGCATTACTTCATCTGTGCCACCTGCTGAATCACATGAAAAAGCATTGAACACTGAAGTTTCAGGATTTTGAAGCTCTGATTTTTGTGTAAAGAAAAAACAAGTCCTCTTTAGAGTGTAAGTTGGAGCCAACAAATCTCAGCAGAGAGTTTTCTGTGCATCCCAATCCTCTGAAAATTATATAAATTGATGTAAGTTCCCTGGGATGGGGGCTAAGTTGAAGTTCAAATCATTTCAGGGCCAGTAGTCTCTTCTGTAAGCTTGCTGCTCCTCCAATTGGAGGGAATTAAATGCAGTCGTCTTCAGGGTGGTCAAACATTTAAAGCAGTGTCATCATATGTTCATAAGATCAGGCAATGTGGTGACTGTATCTTATATTCTCTGCCATGGTCTCCTGATCCAGCTCTCAGGGGAGTGGGCACCTCAGACTTATGAGCAGGATGTTTCTTTTGTTTCCTTCTTCCCAGAATCTAGTTCTATCTTCTTCAATCTTCCAAGAGCTACACAGGAGATTTGAGACCTTATAGATAGAACTATATGCAGCCAAGGAGTATGCTCGAGATTCTAGTTTTACTTGAGGACCTCATCTGAAGAATCATTGGAATGGATGCCTCAATACAGAATTGACTACCGGTTATCCCATACTTAAGGTACTAGCCTGAATTTAGAGACAGCAGAGAATGGTGACTTGAGTAGTTCCATTCTGGTCATTTTACGTAGTCCAGCAGATCATGGATCCTGCCTTCTGAGATCCATGGCCCTAGTTGCTCCTTGGAGGATTCCTCTTCTCCCTTCTCCTCTTCATTCCTTGTGGTTCTCAGTTCCAGAGATATTGCCTGAAAGTTGAAAGGATGACTTTACAAAGCAAAGGGCTGTCCATGTACTTAGATGGACAACTTCAGAACTCCAGAAGGCCTTCCTCCCTTACATCATATGCAAGACATTGGAAGGTTTACAGGTGTGTTGTGATTGCCATGAGCTGTCTCCTGTGTACTGTGGAATCCAAGAGATATTACAATCGTTTGGCATGGTTTTAATATTAATCGTTCAATTTCCATCTTGGAGGCTCGATGGGCAGCAATTGGCACTTTCATGAACATTGGGGTTCATTGCTGGAGGGCGCATCAATGTGGACAAGGTTGTTCAAATGTGTCTTCACTGATGTTGAAATCTCTGAAGGTTCATCCCTTTAAACCTCTAACAATAACAATGTTCACATTCTTCCTATTAAACCAGCTTGTTGGTAGAAATTATATTGCTGAAGAGGATTGGGGACTGGGTGTCTTACTTGTACGTCCTCCTTTTCTGTCTTTTTTAGATGAGGTAGTTGTTCTATGCCCTGAACCTTCCTTTTAGTTTAAAACTGCCTCTTCCTTTCATAGGTCTCGGGATATAGTTCATCTGGCTTTGTTTTCAATCCCTGCACTGTGAAGGAGGAACGTCTTCACAGACTAGATGTTGTGAGTAATGTATGTATTTGTTTCAGATGGGTCTCAGAATTTTTGTCAATCTGACATCCTTTATTCAAACTTTGGAGCAATATGTCAGGGTATGAAAGCCACTTTTCTGACAATAGGTGACTGAATTCAATCGACTAATGCTTTGGCTTCCTCTTTGGCATATTCATCTGTTTTGAAATGTATTCATGGCAGACCAACTATAGCAGCATCTTGGGCTAAAATGAAGGATGTTCACTTTGCAGAGATTTGGAGAGGTGCAGTTTGGGCTACTCTGAACACCTTTATATGTCATCGCTTCATGGGTTGCAAGCTGATAGAAAGAACTTTGGAGTATTTGTTTTAAGTTCTAATATGTAATGATTCCGTTTTTATTCAATAAATCACCGTGCTCATTCTTTTTAGAACACAAAGTTCATTCTTGCTCTGATATTATTCATATGTAATGACTGGGATGAGGGCCATAGTGTCACAAGATTCCACTCACCTGAAAACCAGGTACCGCAGGAACGAAGAGAGTCTCCCCTCCCACCTCCGAACCAACCCTCCACATAGAGAATATCTGTATGGGCAATTGATTTACAGGGGAAGGTGGAGAGAGAGTACCTCGCTCGCGAGGTATGTTCAGAATGTGAAGGGATGACACCAGAGGCCACGTCTTCAGGTGTTGTGGTTCAACAGAAAGAGAATCAAATGACATCTGTGGGACGACCTTCAGTAGGTCCTGGAAAACAGAAAGGTAAGAGATAGATATCGAGAGAATACAGAGAGAACCTTAAAAAAAGAACTTTAGGTGCTTCTGATGCCTTACAAGCGTATAAAAAAAACTACCCAAGGTCTTCTTACCCAACAGGAAACGTCTTATGGTCCGATAGGAAATTATCCACTGGAAAGGAAGGTTCCCATTGGTCAAAACAAAGCAGTCAAAATACAAAGTCTTGCGATACCTGGCGTGGGAGGCAAAGCCGCCGGCTCCTGCCGTGTGCCTCTATGGGTCAATAAAAAGGGCTGAAGGGATCACGTAGGAGGCGGTGCCACCGGCTCCTGCCGTGTGCCTCTGCTTCCTTCAAGGAATAGTAACTAACATTGGGATGTATTAATTACCACCAAAACAAATGGTACCTCCATAGGTTATTGGCTTCAGGCTGAGTTCATCAAACAGTTACGGTTTCTTCACCACAATGATGTGCTCCTTTGCGGCTCATACTGCGTATACTAAAAGAAACAGCAAAAGATAGTGTTTCTTAGGCCTCACAACTCCGGCCGTGTAATTACTCCAGCGACGGTTGCCGTGATGTTTTTCTTGCGGCTTTGGCCATGTCGGTGTCCCTGCGGCTTTGGCCGCGTTATAGTTTCACAAGCGGCTTCGACCGCGTTAATATCCTGGTGGCGTGTGCCGCGGTTCACCAGCGGCTGAGGGTGCATTCAATTCCTGGCGGCGTCTGCCGCGGTTCACATGCGGTTAAGGCCGCGTTCAATCCCTGGCGGGGTCTTCCGCGTTTCACAAGCGGCTGAGGCCGCGTTCAATTCCTGGCGGCGTCTGCCACATTTCACAAGCGGCTGAGGCCGCGTTCAATTCCTGGTGGCGTCTGCCATGTTTCACAAGCAGCTGAGGCCGCGTTTAATTCCTGGCGGCGTCTGCCGCGTTTCTTTAAGGTGAGGGGGCAGGAAAGGAAATCAGTAGAAGATACAGGGAAAACAGAGAGAAACGCTCCAGCGTTCTCTCCAGGGCCTGAAACAAGGATTACTAAAAAGCTAAGCGCTCGTTCTAGGTAGGGGAGGGATTTTATACTGCTTCCTTTCTCACCTAATTCCTATTAATCAATCATGAAGGGAAAGGAGCCCAAGAAAGGAGAAGACAGGGTTAACAATATAAAGGAAAGAACAAAGAACATAAGAATGTGGTATTAATGGTCCAATTACTTGTTGGTATTTTTCATTATTCCTAGTCCTTCTCATTATCATCCCAGTCATTATGAAAGTGCTCTTGTTCACATGTCTGTATAGCCTTCATTTAAGCTTGATATGGCAGAAGGAAGTGGGGAATGTAAGTCTCTTTAGGGAATTCAGTGAGGGAGACATTAAAACCTCATAAATAATGCATAAGTATTGAAAGTGATGAGGGCAGGATGTATACTGGGAGTAATAAAGCCATGAATGCAATAATTGGCAGAGACAATATAGGACATGTTCATGGGACATTTCTGCTGTTTGATGAAGTCTGAAATTCGAAATCCTGGCCTGACACCAGCAAACATCTGTAAACTCCTTCTGAAAATACATGCTTGCAAGGACACCATATGGGAGACAGCAGAGGCTCTTGGAGCTTATGGTGGCCCCATCCCCATTCCTACTCAACAATCGGGGAGGACTAGGGCCCCAGAGTTCACTTGCCAATGCACCTAGCACTCCCCATCCCCCAACCATTAATTCACACCCAGTGAAGGCAAGTGCTCTTGAGGTACCAGAGATCATCATTATGCTCCAGATCCCATAAGCTCTGGGGGAGGACCCATGCACTAGGAGCACTGTTGTGTGCCACCCCCTCTCCCTAGCGGAACCGGAAACAAGAAAATGCACAGCATGAACGCTCTCACCTGTGACTGTAGGTGAAATATATAACAGCCAGCTCACAAGCAATGTCAGTTGGGCTAGGGACAAGTGGACACTACCTCCAGCTGGACCCCTTCTGCTTTATGATCCAGCTAACCCACAGGAGGGGCAGTAACAACCAACAAAGGAATGCCAACAGGCTAAAGGCATATCTCGGAAGGTACTGTGCTCACTTCAATTTGCATATTCAGCTTGTTATGGCCCAGTGAGGACTGCAGCATTGGGGGAGCCTTAACCGTATGAGAGCCATGATTAAATTTCAGGTGCCTATGTGTGGTACCACTCTGCCAGTGCCAGTAGGCCAGAATTCATTAATTGCACCTGGTTTGTTGTGTTCTGCTCATGGAGGGGATATTGTGCTTTTATTGGTTAGGGCTTGCTGGTGCTAGAGGTGCCTTCAGTGTTGTGGGCACATGGTAAAATTTGGGGTGACCTGATCTGTGGGACCTTTCATCAATATGCATCACCTGCTGGTTGTGAGGCCTTTAAGAGTGTGTCACTATAGCCAATTGCACTAGCAATTCTGTATATATTTTAAATATGTGCCAAGCATTCAGTAATGTTTGTGTAGTTTTTTTTCTCCTTTTTATAAGACAAAACACTGCCTGTACGGTGATCTATTAAGTGCTGCTTGTTCTTTTCCAGATTAAGCCTTGTACTGCTGTGCCTTAATACCCCGAAATCAAATGCTAAAAAGGGATATCTTGTATCCAGTTAGGGGCACCGTAGTACAGGGTTATATGGGAACCAATGCTGAAAGGTCTCAGGTGTTATAATTGGGACAGAGTATACCCTGTCTGGCATAGGGCCATCCAACCCCTATTCCAGGCAATTAGTGGCTGCTACTGTGCCAGTAGGAGTTGTTTTTCTCTGACCTACAATGGGTGCATACCTGCCTTTAGTCATAGGTATTCATTATTTCCTGTGGACATTGATGACCATTCTAGCATGGGGGTACTGATGTTCCTTACCACTTGTGCCCATTGATGATTAGTCCTGTTGTGGCTATTTATTTTTATTTTGCCTTGAACCAGTGGGACACATTGCTCCATTGAGCCATTGAGACATAGTAATACCTCGGACCATGGAGGCTTGTTTCTGCCTAGGGCCATTGATGCTCATTAATGTCTCAGGAGATTGATATTTATCCCAATTCCATTATCAACTAAAGCAAAAAGAGAACTCTGGATTATGATGGCTAACTGAAATCACTTAATCAAAAGGAGACATTTGATCATCTTCACACATATTTTCAGAAAGGTGTTTGAGTAGTGTTGATTCATACAAATGTTTCATAATGTTAAATATAATATTTCAGTTCAGTTCAGAGAAACTTTATTTCGGTCAGTTTGACCTAAAAAAGTACAACTCCTAGATCATATGTTAAAATACACAACGGCATACAGATATCAATTTGGAACACTATAAAAGACACAATACACCTAAATATATAAATTAACTACCTTCATACATGATAGAGAGCATCGTTTTTAGGTATTGTTGCTAGGCGATAAATACAATGTAATATCGGAAAGTGCATAGTACAATGCATAAATAAATAATTTAATTAAAAACAGGGAAAATTCATGAAAAGAGACAGGTCCATAAATCAGATAGACTTAATCATGGGCAGCATAATGCTAAATTAATCATAGTACATTAAGTCCCTATAACAAATCCTGAGCCTCCTTGGATGATTTCAGTAAAACCCTTCTGGTACAGCACATGGAAAACAAGAATCCGGCAACTGAAAACACAATCGGGATACTGAGATCAGACTTCAGTATCCGAAACACCTCAAGGCAGTGCCTGCTACCAACATTCCTACAAATCTGAACCAATCAGCGTTTCCTTGCTTTATAGTAGCCAGGACAGCTAAAAAAACATGTAACACTGATCTTCAGGGAAGTCACATGCAGGGCAATGTACCCTTTGCTGCTTGCTCCACTTCGCTGTGAAACATCAGAGCGGAAGGACCCCAAACCTGAATTTAAAAAAAAGCTTTCTTGCCTCCACCAGTTTAATGAGATCTAATACAGACTCAAAGCGGGCATTATCTTTTATTTCTAAGAAAGCTAGAGATAATTTGCCTGTTTTGGAACAAGAATGAAGTTGGGCCATTCTATACACTTCATAATAGACCTTCATTTGTTTCCTTGTGATTTGGAGACAGGCACGATCTGATTCAGTCCAGCAGTTACCCAGGCCCCTATTAATCAGTAGAAGTTTGATATGTGCAAACCAGGTAAGTTTGACAGCACCCTGTACTGACATAACATCAGATAACTCCTCCCTATAGGACAGAAGTTCAGGAGTGGACCATAGGCGACGCCAATACATTAAAGGCTTGAGACTCGACATATCTGCAATCGTCATTAATCCTGTATCTAGTCACAATGGGATTAGTGGGGTGCTCGATGGTAATCTAAACAACTGTCTGAGGTATTGATTTTCCACCTTTGATAGGGTCTCAAGTTTAGAATGTCCCCATAACTCGGCGCCATATAATGCGCCACCTCGGGCCAGGGCCTTGTAAATTTCTAGAGCCGGGCTGACTGCTCTCTTACTAGATCTACTGAAAACCTTCATGATGCCACCTGTCGATTGCGTTAAATTTAATGTCGACTTAGTAATGTGAGCCCCCCAGTCCAAATTTTCAGTAATGGTAAGGCCTAAATAGATAAAAGATGAAACTCTTTCTAGGGGTTTTCCATTTAATAAGGGGTTTGGGCGAGTACTTTTTGGGCTATTAAACTCCATAAATTTGGTTTTCTGTAGGTTTATTTCTAAACCTCTTTCCATACGGAACAACTGAAACTTATCTAAAACCCTTTGTATCTCCATGGGTGATTTAGATACCAAAAGAGTGTAATCGGCAAACATCATTGCTGAAATTCTGCGGGAGGCTAGCTTTGGGGCATCTAGGTCTTTTTCTATTGCCAGGGCATCAATCAACCCGTTAATATAAAGGCTAAACAACGTGGGCGCAAGCACCCAACCCTGACGTACACCACGTTTAACGGGTATGGGAGCCGTAAGTTTTCCATCCCTTCCATATCTTATTTGTGCATAATTATCTTCATGGAGTCGCTTGAGAAGTTGGTTTAAATACGCCGGGACCCCCATCTCACTAAGAACTGACCATAATTTTTCCCGTGGCACCAGATCGAATGCCGACCTCAGGTCTACAGAAATTAAATATAGACTACCCCTCTCTAGGCAAACAGTCTTCCAGTACAAGAGCTATAGTCTTAGTACTTGGTCCAGGGTCGACAACTTTTCCCCTAACCCGGCCTGAAGGGGCGAAAGTACTCCTTTTTCTTCCATCCAGGATTGTAGCCTGGCAAGCAGAACACGTGAAAATAATTTTTGGGAAATATCTATTAAGTTAATAGGTCTGTAATTAGTTGGTAAAAGTGGTGAACCTTTTTTGAAAATCTGTATTATCTCCGCGCCGAACCAGCTAGACGGTATCTTCATGCCCTGCAATGTGGCGTTAAAAAGAACCCAAAAATACGCGGTCCGCATGGGTGGTTCGCTCCTGTAAAGGTCCCCGGGGATCTTATCCAAACCTGGAGCTTTACCTGGTGCTATTTTTGGCAGTGCGCCCTCTATTTCCTTCAGACTTATGCATGTACTTAAACCACTATCAGAGTCGAGATCTAATTCCCCGCTGCTTACGGGGGGATCCACTTTCATATAACAACAAACAGTTTGATCTCCCTTGGGCTTCTTTTCCTCAGCATAAAGGGTTTCAAAGTGCTCCTGCCATACCTCTTCATCCAGGTTCGGTTCAACTGCTGTTTTGGGGGTAGAAGAACCTGAATTTACAATACCCCAGAACGTCCTCATGTCTCTATCCCCAAGGGCAATTTTCAATGTGTCCCAATTTTCCCTTTCCCACCGTTGTTTAGCTTCTTGAACAGCCAATTCATATTCCTTTCTTGTAGTTTTTATTTGGGGGCGATTATTAGCTTTAATGGATACTACAAGTGCCCTTTTGGCCTTAAGACATTGGCTATTATACCACGATGGGATGGTGACCTAGCCGGTCTAGTGGTCTTGTTAGGGTAGAAGAAATCCCATGAAACTTCCCTTAGTTTGGAAAAGTTCTTCCCAACCCCTTCCAAATTAAAGTCATCCCTACTTTGTAAATATTGGACGGACATTTCTTCAAACACAGGAATTAGAGCGTCATATAGATTACTCATCTTATCCTGTGATTGAAGGAAATCGTTCCACCGCACTCTCCTCCTACAATTTGAGATAATCAACCTAGAATCAATGGGGTTAGCTGGGTACATATGTTCAGAATTTAGTGCTTTTAATTCTATTGTTAGGGCTTGGTGACCACTTTCTAATCGTGTGATGATTTTAAAATCAATCATCCTATCCCAGGAGTTTGAATCAATTAGGATATAATCTAATAAGAACCGACGATCCTTGCTATAGAACGTGTAACTATTTGATGTATCGGAGCGTGATCTCCCATTACACGCTCTTAATGAATGTTTTAAGACAAGGCAGTTCATCTGAATTACCAAGGGAGACCATTTTTTTACTATCGGACATCTGGATTCTGGAATTTCCAGATAATGATCCTCATCTTGTATATTTTCAAAAAACAGACCCTCAAGTGGCTCAAACTGACAGTTAAAGTCCCCGCCAACAATAACCATTTGATTTGCATCAATAGAACATAGAAATGTGGATAAGTCCTCCACCGTGTTAGACTCTTTACCCCTAGGGGTCGGCCTCGAATATACATTTATTAAAACAACAGGAGGCTTGGATGGGAACTGCAGCTGGACACATAAAATGACTATAGAACCTGTGTCAATTTGCACAGCCTTACAACTTAGGTGTACACCTATCCAAGTGATAAGCCCCCAGGATTGTCTCCCTAAACTCCCTGATATTACTGGAATACTGAAAGTGGCATAACCAGAATTAGTTACCTCCCCTCATGCCCACGTTTCCTCCTATTGCTGAGTCTGCTTCTCCAATCCATCTTAACCTGCAGAGAAAAGTGGACAACTTTATTGTTTGACCAATCTACCTCTTGTGTGCATTGTCCATCAACCATGACCTTTTGGACTCATTACTTGTGGGGCTCAAAATGTGTGCTTGTTACTACAGGAAATCATAGATAATTACCTCTGCATAGGACCATCTATGTTAGTGCTTCCCAGACGTTTTAGAACCACGACAAACTTTTTAGAATGATAAACATTTGCAATGCACCTATGTTAAAAGGAGATGAGGGAAACAATTTCTTATTATAAGTAAAAGCATTGTAAGGTAGACCATTGTCATTTACAGATAGCACATCTTCATGGAAATGGTCACTAGATTTGCAAAGATATACGGTTTTAATGACCAAGTTTTGTGAATCACCAAGTAAAGTGACTTCATTTGCTGTGACCCTAATAACATTTTTGTTCCCATCAACCTTCAGAAGTACAAAAAAGGGCTTGATATTTGCTTTCCTAACAGCTTAATGTGTGTAGTTAATTTACAGGTGCTAGAAATGGGGTTTCTGGTTGGCTAGGATGTGCACCTAAGGCAGTTAGAACCCACCACTTTAGTCAGGGTAAGGGAGTTATACACCCAAGATAACCCCTGCTCACCCTCTTGGTAGCTTAGCATGAGCAGTCAGACTTATCTTAGAGGCAATGTGTAAATCGTTGGCACAACACATACACACACCCGCACACCCCAGTAACACACTGAACACACCAATAAAGTGACTCCACACAAGGGGGCCCATTAGTATGTCAGGCGGATTGCCCCCGCCAGGCTGGCGGTAGCCACCGCCATCCTGGCGGGGGCAATCCGCCCGACATCCTTACTAGTTTTCCCCCGCCATATTAGTATGGCGGAGGGACTTCGGCGGACTGAAAGACCGTCTGCCGCTTTTCCGCCCCGGACGCCTTGCGGCCGGGCCGGAAAAGGAATAATATGGTGGCGGTGTCTTTCAGACACCGCCAGCCATATTAGCATGGGCATTTTACAATGCCTTTCCGTGGCGCAATGCCGCCATGGAAAGGCATGCGGTCTTCATTCTGGGGGCCCCCTGCGGGCCCCCAGAGTGAAGGAGGGGTGGGTTCTGCACACGAGGGGTACCTGTGGTACCCCCCCCGCATTTGCCTATGCAATGCGGTAGGCACCGCGTGGTGCCTGCCGCATTGCGGATGCAAATGTATGCATTTATTCATGGCATTGTGGCGGGAGGTGCAGTGTGCACCGCTCATCACAATGTTATGAATGCAGGATGCGGCCGCCACTGTGGCGGCCGCATCCTAATGCCAAACACGGGACCCCGCACTACTGGCGGGCGGTCCCATTCCACGATAGGATGACGGGCGGACAAAGTCCGCCCGTCATCCTAATGGACCCCAAGGTTTGTAAAAATATATATAGTATAATGTGCATAAAACATAAAACATAGACCAACACCCCATAAACCAATAATCACTTTGACAACTAGGCAATTGTCAAAACATCACAGTTAGTGCCATAAGATAAAGACGTATATGTTGCACATGTCACCAAAACATCATGAAAGACAACATTACTGTGCATATTATACCATCACATTATATGTTACTTATTATCCTTACTATGCAAGGTATAAAAACGAGATATATCCTTGTGAATGTAAAATGCAGCATGTAATGAATTGAATCATCCTTACTCTGCAAGGCTGAAAAATGCACCCTTTCAAACTTACATCATTACATTAGGAGATAAAATGCAGCAGTTAGGTTATTGGGAGAGAACACATGAATTACTATGTCAACATGAAGCACAGCACCTTTGTGCACCTATCTATTAACCATGATACCGCAAACTGTGGGTTCCCCACCGCCTACAACTTTCCAAACATGGGCTTGTGGCAAATCTGCACTCCTATTCCAGGGAATGTGGTAATACCAGGATTAGCAGGACAGGGACCTCCGTCGAGGATTTTCCTCCAGTACTGCTGCCAGTTTAAACTTCTCAGGACCTTCAAGGTATGGGGAAACGTGGGGCAAGTTGTCGACACACTGAAGGTAAAAGCATGAGGGCCTTGCTGTGTCCCCTGCGGTCAGGGCAGCAAGAATTGTGGCTGCACTGACCTGGGCCTAAAACACTGAGAATCACCATGCAGGGCTTCTCTGCCTTCACAGAACCTCTTGCTCCATGTAGATCGGTCCTCCCATCCTGGGGACCTGCGCTCATACCAAGGGACAGGAGCGCTAGGCCAGAGACACAGTAGCAGCTCTAGGAGCGGGCCTCGCTGACAGTCCTCGTGGGCCTGCCTTGGCCCTAATTAACAGGCAACTCTATCATGGCAATAAAGGGAGGCAGATGTTGCTGGTGGCTTCTCTGCTTCCCAGCCACAAGTCTTGTGTGATACATTGGTTTGGTCTCCTTTCCTCCATGCAGCCTGTACCAGAACAGCTGCAGACAGAGTGCACGACAGCGCTTCTAAAGAAAAATATGCTTAATCCTTAGTGAAGCAGGAAGGCCCTATGCTGCTCACAGTGGGCAGGGCCAAGCCATTACAAATGCAGTACGCCCCACCTCCCATTCCCTCAGCTGAGGAAGACTATTCAGTATGCAGATGAATGCAGATGTAGCCCTGTTACACCTAACCCTTCCTGTTTGATGGCTGTCTGGAAAGTATGCACATGCTCAACTGTCACTCAACCCTAGACGTAGATTGGAGTCAGGCTGCAAGGGATGAAAATCCACCTTCACCAATAAACCGCTATTCCAAACATTCCAAACATGGAAATCATACTCCTTCCAGACAAAAATTACCACTGAAAAACAAATCCGGGAATCCCCAATGCAAGCCTATGAGAGGAGTGGCCTCACAGCAGTGTGGAAACAAATAGGCTGATTATCACTACCAGGATTTGCCACACAATGAAGGCACATGTCTGACCTTTTACCTACACAGCACACTGCCCATAGAGCTACTTAGGACCTACCTTAGGGGTGACCTATATGTTGTAAAATGGGGGGGGTTTCAGGTTTGTCCACCAAGACAATTTGGCAGTAAATTGTGCATGCAGGTCCTGCAGTGGCAGAGGCCTGAGACAGGATGAAAGGCTACTTCTGTGCATGCTACAAGCTGCGCTACCGGACAACTAGTAGCATTTAATTTACAGGCCCTGGGTATATGGGATACCACTGTAAAAGAACAAATGTCAGCTTGCATATACATTTGCATAAACACAGATTATAATACAGGTTTCTCATCAACATTCACAATGTACGGCTTATACACATATAGGGCCAGATGTAACATCTTTGAGTTCTACCTGTATGACCTCAACCACCCACTATTCCTTCCCCTCCTATCTATCGGATGCCCCCCCAATCCTCCTAAAAACTTCCCAGTGGTGCCATACTTCATCCCATTTTTTGGGTCGGCCCCGGCTCTCATAAATGGTCCTTTCTGCCATGCAGCACGAGTCGATAACTTTCTTCCACTGGGATACTGTCAGCCGTTGACTTGCCCCCCCATGCCCCGCCACATTTCTCTTAGCCACTAAAGCAGCCACATGCAGCCAGATCCTAATACGTGCCACCTGGCTTTTAGGGGGATTTCTTGTCCTATCACTTCTGACATAATCCTAGTCACCTTCCTCCTACCATGTTTAAAGGTGAGATCATATGGACTTTAGCACAGAGTGTCAGTGGTAAAGTGCCCAAAGTCCTAAAGCCAACAAAAACAGGTCAGAAAAAATACAGGAGAAAGATAAAATGTTTGGGCATAACCTTGCTAAAAGGCCAGGTCCAACAACATATAATTCCATGTTGTTGCATGTTATGAATAAATGACATACTGCAGCCTTTCCTTTCACACTTTCTGTAGGGTGGGTGGAACTCTCAGAATTTGACTCTGCGGATTTCTACTGAGTTATATGAAAACTCAGCGAGCTTTTGTGGAGTTCCACCAATGGAAATAGACACGTAGCACAGCTTGTGCTGTGAGGTACCGCCAGTAGGGCATTCCACACCGAAAAATCAGCATGAACGGCACCATGCGGTACACCAGAGTGCATAACGACTGGAGTGGGTTTTCCTGCCACTAGAGCAGATATTCTACTCAAGCGGCAGCCTTCTAACCGCAAACGGTTGTGACTGCCCGCATCAGAAACCCTTGCCGGATGTCCTCCTATCGACTGGATATTGATCTAGAGAATGCTAACATGTGCTCCCATTCACCCCATTCACAGAGCCCCCTTTGTTTCCTCAGTGCCAAAAGTTTCATGGCATGAGAACCGCCATGAGACTGCTGGAATTGAGGAAACTCATAATATGCTTGGCAGTGCTGCAGCTGCACCACTAAGCATTTTGTGGCCTCAAGATCGCTGCACCTGGTGGTTGCGGTGGTCCCATGAAGGTCCAACTGCCATACTTGTAATAGACAAGTCAGACTGCTGGTGCAGCGGTCCCCGACCGCCACCACACCTCAACCACGAGTTTGGCGGTTCCATGGACCGCCAAAGTCGTAATTAGGCCCATAGACTAACACTTGACTACTGTCTTTGAAGTGCAGCAAATGTGAGAAGACAAACACAGAATTTATTTATTTATTAGATTTTTCCAACACTCGTGACTACACAGTTTGGGAAACACTGATGTATTCTCATAGGACCTGGAGCGAAAAATGATCAATAATGCTTGAGTTCATAGATGTTCATTACTGTCTCGGTCATTTAAGGTACTCAATGCTTCAGAGCATTGAGGTTCATTGATGCCTGAGGACACTGTGATAATATGAGTCTAAGGTAACAGAGGATTCTTAATGCTTGAGGACATTCACTTTTAATGTCTGAGCCATTAACGTTGCTTACAGCCTAGGGTCTGGGTATTTCTCCATGCATGTCTGGTAGTCAGAGGCTCGGTGTTTGAAAATTTGATTGTCTCTGTTTGCATTGATACTTGTGGGTGTGTTGTTCTCTCTGCATAAGTCTATAAATATATGATGTATGTTAAGGTGTCCTTGAATAGTGTGTGGTTTTGTGCATGTGTGCTTGCACTGAGGGAGTCAAACCTGCTGGCCTAGTCAATGCTTGTTTTTGTTTTTAATACAGAGAGGCCAATTAGTCCCAGCACTGTTGTAGTAAACATAAATTGTCAATAAGGAAACCAGTCTCTAAGAGTGGCAAGTTTAAAAATGCGGTATTTTTTGTAAGTTATTTTGTAAGGATTACTCAGTGCTGTCTCTTTCGGCTCTTAATCCTGATTCAATCCTTGTTCATTACCATGGAGGAATAAGTACAGAGCCTTCGAGCACTTTCAAAACTCAAATTCCTGAATCATCATGTTTAAATACACAGTTTCAGGTTGTCAACAAGTAAAAACATTCAATGTTTTTTTTCTTTTCTTTTTTCTTTTAAAACGTGGCGATTGAACAAAACATACAGTAATAGAAAAATCTGCAACCTACGAATGTCCAGTTAAAAAGTACAACTGTAAAATTACATGTCCGAATTCAGAGAACAAGATGGAACCACTTCCATAAATTCAGTGCCATGTATAGATACTGAGCTCATGGTCAGGTCACACAACAGGACCATCATCTTGTGTTAAATTAATTTTTACAATCATAACAAGCTCCAATCTCACAAAAAGGCAAGAAAAATACATAACTTAGTTATGACTACCAAAAATATACCTGCCTCAAGAGAAAGCTTACATGGATGAAATCTTGTAGCTCTTTTTTGAGATGGTATCAGATGAAGTGCTGAAAAGAAAAAGTTACAGTTTATTGTTTCCAGGGGGTGCTAGAGGGCGCACTGCAGAATGGCTGCCTCCTGAGACAGCTCCGCCGGCCAGGTCCATAATGTGTACAAAAGCGGACAGCTAGCGGACTCGAAATCACCTAATGCTGACTGATATGGACACCGGAAGGATTAGGCATTGAAATGTGCGACATTTGAGGCAGGAACATCGCTGGGGCAGCCATATACAGTAAGCCGAAGGCAGAGCGCTGGTCGGACCACGGCAAGATCAAAATGGCGGGGCACTGATACGGACTCTGCCGTTTGCGGTTGAGATACGGGAATGCGAGCTGGGGTGCTGCGGGTCGTATGTGCCACATCGCTGGACGAATAGAACGTATGGAGCTGCACCGTTTGGGCCGCCAGATAGCATCGGAGGTACCGTGGAAAACTGTGTACAAATTAGAAATGCGGGCTGGGAGTAATTGGTGCAAAATGGCGGCTTGCACTGACGGCGGCATCCGTTAATGTTACAGGGCATGCTACTATGCCTTGAATATCCAGCAATGACGCACACTGCATATTGCCCTCCAATTAGACATTGTTTAAATCTGCTTTGTGGATGTACGGCTGTCGACAACATTACACCCATATGTCAAGCTGCGACTTCAAACGGCGTTGCGAGTAGCCCAACCGCTGCGCGCGAACTGAGGTGTGCGGAGATGTGAAATTACAGCGCAAACAACTGGGACTTTGTGTTGAGGTGTGGCGTGCATTGTCTAGCACCCCTGCAGCAGTTTATCAATGGGAACCCCCTCAAGTTATGCACCCTAACTATTATGCTCTTAATGTCAACGGTGGGCAATACAGGATATGTACCATGCTGTCTGAGTGGCTTCTAAATAAATATCCATGAATGCATTTCTTCACATCGTGCTTCAGTGGTTCAGCGACCCCTTTCAGCCGCAGTGCGGACCTGCGAAAGGGCCCTCCTTTCGGTGACCCGTCTGGTGTCAGAGGCTGCTCATGTTCTTGTACCTCTTTGCTGCGATACTGCCAACCCCACCAACAGACAGCTGCAAGTGTCAGACCTCGTGCTAAATCTATCTCCTTGGTCTGTAAGGTGTTGGGTAGACCAGCTGTTCCCAAAGTTTTAGCCCTCTGGAGTTGGCGGCAGCGTCTGGCCAAATCGTGGTCCTAGTAGAATAGTGGTTCCTGGATGTGCCATTAGCGCAGTCAGTTAGCGCTCTAGCAGTAGGCGGCAATCCGCCATTTTGTGTGCTCGAGAATACCTCTCTGCGCACTTCAACTGTTGTTTTTCCGGCGGCAGGGTGCGCTTCTCTTGCGTGCCCTTCAGCCCGCATTTCTGACAGGGAAATTTCTTTCCCTTTTGTTTCCTGTAAACCTCAGTACTTTATGAGGCTTGCGTTATCCAAGTGTCCAAGTTCGTTGTTCCTAGTCCCGGATGTTCTCAGTGAAGGAACCTGTAGCGGCTCCCTGAAATTCCTCGACAGCCGCCCTTCAGCGTTTCCAGTTCTGCACCTCTGGTTGGAGAGTGAAACTCTCGTTTCCTGAGCCCAGTGTTCGTGAGGTATTTCGGCAGGAAGGTTTCCTACTTGCCTGAGTTCCAGCCATACCAAAGACCACTGGTAGGAGTTTTCTGAATTATTATGAGCAAGTTCGTTTATTCAATTTGAGATATCTGCCGGTTTTCTGTCCTTCTGCTCAGCACAAATTCTAAGACCTTTAGAGACATTGTTTGGAGCCTAAACGAGTCTTGAGTACTGATTAAATAAACTCTTTCTATGAACCTACTGAACATTACAAGTCATAAGAAGGCGTCATTACAGAACTAAGTCTTCCTTACAGAGAGTGAGCCTTCTCAGCAGAGTTCTTCCCCGGCTACCAGTCTACAAGTATATAGGGGTACTAAATGATATGCATATTATTGATACCAATGTATACCAACTGAAATATCATCTAACGCCTCCAGAACTACTTCAAGGGCTATCAAGTCAGGGTCAAGCAACTCACTCATTCTCTTTGGACACTTTTGATAGAGAGCAGCTAAATCCACACAGTACACAGGTAGGATCTTGGATAGGAGGAATTAATTCTGTGCCACAGTATATTTGGGAACTGTATTAATGTTGTGCTCAATATTGTAGGTGAGACCAGACCTGAAATACTGAAGAGTCTTGGTGATACCTGTGTGGCAGTCTCTCTTTTTCATTCCACTTCCCCTTTCCCTTACTCTTCTGGGCTTAGAGAAATCTGGGTTCAGGAGGGTGGGGGAGTTGGGAAATATTCAGCTGGGAACCTCTCCTTCACGCCATCTGCTTCTACGGAAACTCAAGGAATTCAGGTACACTTTGTGACAGAGGCACTTCAATCTGTCACAAAGTGTACCTGAATTCCTTGAGTTTCCGTAGAAGCAGATGGCGTGAAGGAGAGGTTCCCAGCTGAATATTTCCCAACTCCCCCACCCTCCTGAACCCAGATTTCTCTAAGCCCAGAAGAGTAAGGGAAAGGGGAAGTGGAATGAAAAAGAGAGACTGCCACACAGGTATCACCAAGACTCTTCAGTATTTCAGGTCTGGTCTCACCTACAATATTGAGCACAACATTAATACAGTTCCCAAATATACTGTGGCACAGAATTAATTCCTCCTATCCAAGATCCTACCTGTGTACTGTGTGGATTTAGCTGCTCTCTATCAAAAGTGTCCAAAGAGAATGAGTGAGTTGCTTGACCCTGACTTGATAGCCCTTGAAGTAGTTCTGGAGGCGTTAGATGATATTTCAGTTGGTATACATTGGTATCAATAATATGCATATCATTTAGTACCCCTATATACTTGTAGACTGGTAGCCGGGGAAGAACTCTGCTGAGAAGGCTCACTCTCTGTAAGGAAGACTTAGTTCTGTAATGACGCCTTCTTATGACTTGTAATGTTCAGTAGGTTCATAGAAAGAGTTTATTTAATCAGTACTCAAGACTCGTTTAGGCTCCAAACAATGTCTCTAAAGGTCTTAGAATTTGTGCTGAGCAGAAGGACAGAAAACCGGCAGATATCTCAAATTGAATAAACTAACTTGCTCATAATAATTCAGAAAACTCCTACCAGTGGTCTTTGGTATGGCTGGAACTCAGGCAAGTAGGAAACCTTCCTGCCGAAATACCTCACGAACACTGGGCTCAGGAAACGAGAGTTTCACTCTCCAACCAGAGGTGCAGAACTGGAAACGCTGAAGGGCGGCTGTCGAGGAATTTCAGGGAGCCGCTACAGGTTCCTTCACTGAGAACATCCGGGACTAGGAACAACGAACTTGGACACTTGGATAACGCAAGCCTCATAAAGTACTGAGGTTTACAGGAAACAAAAGGGAAAGAAATTTCCCTGTCAGAAATGCGGGCTGAAGGGCACGCAAGAGAAGCGCACCCTGCCGCCGGAAAAACAACAGTTGAAGTGCGCAGAGAGGTATTCTCGAGCACACAAAATGGCGGATTGCTGCCTACTGCTAGAGCGCTAACTGACTGCGCTAATGGCACATCCAGGAACCACTATTCTACTAGGACCACGATTTGGCCAGACGCTGCCGCCAACTCCAGAGGGCTAAAACGGTGGGAACAGCTGGTCTACCCAACACCTTACAACCCAAGGAGATAGATTTAGCACGAGGTCTGACAGTACCCCCGCCCAAAGCCGGTGCGGGCAGTTGATGGAACTAATCTATCTTCGGGACCCATCATTTTTGACACTGAGAAAATCACCATTTTGGGACCGGAAGAGCATCGCAGTTATGTTCATTTCAATTTGATTGACGCTCCACAGTTTCAGATGATTTTGGGGTTACCGTGGCTCACAGAGCACAATCCTCACATTGATTGGGCGAGTCGTACGGTGGAAATGAATTCCCTTTTTTGCTCTGAGCATTGTTTTCATTCACCATCGGAAAAGATGCAGGCTACCACTCCATTGGGATTCGTTGATCATGCTCAAATGATTTGTGCGGTGGAGATACCTGAAATTCCCCCCGAATACCAAGATTTACAAGAGGTGTTCAATGAAAAGGAGGCTAATAAATTGCCACCCCATAGAGAATACGACTGTCGGATCGAGTTGGAGCCTGGAGCCTCCTTACCTTGTAGTCGGATCTATGCTCTATCGGAACCAGAAAATCTCCATTTGAAAGAGTACATTGAGCAAAATTTGGCCTGTGGTTTCATTCGACCATCTCAGTCCCCAGTGTCTTCTCCACTCTTCTTCATTCCTAAGAAGGATGGCTCTCTGAGGACTTGTATCGATTATAGAGCCTTGAATCTGGTTACAAAAAAGAACCGATATCCATTGCCTCTCATTTCAGAACTTTTAGATCAAGTGAAGGATGCTCGAATCTACACCAAGTTGGATTTGAGGGGGGCTTACCACCTAGTTCGTATGGCCGAAGGAGAGGAATGGAAGACGGCTTTCCGGACTCGTTTGGGGTTATTCGAATACCAAGTGATGCCCTTTGGTTTATGTAATGCCCCTGCTGCCTTTCAACATTTTGTAAATGATATCCTGCGAGAGTTTTTAGATCGTTTTGCAGTGGTATACATTGATGACATCCTCATTTTCTCTGACAATCAAGAAGATCATGTGGGTCATGTTCGAGCAATTTTGGAACGACTTTTGGAACACCATCTATTCGTGAAATTGGAAAAATGTGTTTTTCATTCCACCAAGGTTGAATTTTTGGGGTTTATTCTTTCTCCAGAAGGCGTATACATGGATGATTCCAAGTTGCAAGCAATTCGTTCCTGGCCAGCTCCCAAGTCTGTAAAAGAAATCCAGAGTTTTTTGGGATTTGCAAATTTCTACCGAAGGTTTATTCAAAATTTTTCCGAGAAGGTTAGTCCCATTACTAAATTGTTAAAGAAAAATGCCCGTTTTGATTGGAAAGAGGACTCAGACGAAGCCTTCCAATCCTTAAAAGCAGCCTTTGTCTCCGCCCCAATTTTGCAACATCCCGATATGAAGGAACCTTTTTTCATTGAAGCCGATGCTTCCAACCTGGCCATAGGGGGGATTTTGTCTCAACGCCATAAACAGACAGGTCAGCTGCATCCAGTGGCATATCACTCCAGAAAATTATCCTCTGCAGAAATCAACTACTCGATAGCTGACAAGGAGTTGTTAGCAGTGAAGGATGCGTTTCAGGTCTGGAGACATTATCTATTGGGAGCAAGGCATGTGGTGACAGTTTTTACGGATCACCGAAATCTGCAATTTTTGAAATCGGCACGAACCCTTACACCCCGTCAGCTACGTTGGTCACTATTCTTTGCAGATTTTGACTTTGTGTTGACTTATAAACCTGGATCTGCTAACGGAAAAGCTGATGCTCTTTCTCGCCTCAGCACTGAAGGAGGGGCAGAAATGACCACGGAGGGTTACATCATTCCTCAAGAAAAAGTGGTGGCCATAGTGGAAATTGGAGATTTGATCAGAGAAGAGTTCTGCAAAGAGGAATTTTCTAATTGGATCATGGAAGGTCAGGATCGGGAGGTTCGAGATGGGAAGCCATTTGTGCGAGGAAAGATGTTTGTTCCGAGTGAAACCCTGCAAAAGGAAGTCATTCAGCAGCTCCATGATCATCCCCTAGCTGGTCATAAGGGAGCAGACAAAACTTTGGAACTAGTAAAGAGGACCTTTTTTTGGCCAGAGATGGACACTCAGGTGAGACAGTACGTAGCCACTTGTGAGCAATGTGTTAAGGGAAAGAGTTCTAGACAGTCCCCTCAGGGGTTGCTTCTGCCTTTACCTACAGCCCCCTCTCCTTGGCATACCATTTTAATGGATTTTATTGTGGAATTACCTTCCAGCCAGGGTTACTCAGTCATTTGGGTGGTAGTAGATCAGTTCACCAAAATGAGTCACTTTATTCCTTTGAAGGCCTTACCCACTGCCCCACAATTGGCCTCGTTGTTTGTCCAACACATAGTTAGGCTACATGGAGTCCCTAACGTAGTGATTTCAGACAGGGGACCACAATTCATTTCCCGATTCTGGAGGTCATTTTTGAAAGGTTTGGGAGTAGATTCCCGTCTGTCTACCAGCTTCCACCCTGAGACAGATGGTCAGACAGAAAGAGTGAATCAGGATTTGGAGCAGTATCTTCGCTTGTACTTAATGGATCAGGAGGGAGAGTGGCCTGATTTGTTGAGCACTGCGGAGTTTGCCTATAATAATTCAGTTCATTCAGCTACTGGTTTCTCCCCATTCTTTTTGAACTCTGGTCGACATCCAAATATGATCCTGGGTGGGGAAGAGGCAGAGGTTCCAGCCGCTGAGGAAGTGATTCAGAAATTACAGAAGACATTTCAGTTGGCTTCTCAGAATCTTTCCAAAGCAAAACTTGGATATAAGAAACAAGCAGACAAACGACGGAGAGAGAGTCCACAATATAAGGTTGGGGATTTGGTTTGGATTTCTACCCGACATATGAGATTAATTGGAAATAGGAAGTTTCAACCTAGGTTTGTAGGTCCATTCCCAGTTGAGCGTATGATCAATCCAGTCTGTGTCAGGGTCACTTTACCTAAATCCATGAAAATTCACCCCACCTTTCATGTCTCCTTAATCAAGCAGAGCCCCCCAATGCTGAGACAAACTCGCCCCCCAGTTCCTGTGCAAGTTCATTCTGCTGAAGAATTTGAGGTGAAGAGAATTTTAGACTCTAAGAAGAGAAGAGGCAGCCTTTTCTATTTAGTGGATTGGAAAGGTTTTGGCCCAGAAGAGCGATCTTAGGAGCCCAGTTCTAATGTCCATGCCCCCAAGTTGGTTGCTGACTTTCACAAGACCTATCCACAGAAACCCAGGGAGGGGCCTTTGGGCGGGGGTACTGTCAGACCTCGTGCTAAATCTATCTCCTTGGTCTGTAAGGTGTTGGGTAGACCAGCTGTTCCCACCGTTTTAGCCCTCTGGAGTTGGCGGCAGCGTCTGGCCAAATCGTGGTCCTAGTAGAATAGTGGTTCCTGGATGTGCCATTAGCGCAGTCAGTTAGCGCTCTAGCAGTAGGCGGCAATCCGCCATTTTGTGTGCTCGAGAATACCTCTCTGCGCACTTCAACTGTTGTTTTTCCGGCGGCAGGGTGCGCTTCTCTTGCGTGCCCTTCAGCCCGCATTTCTGACAGGGAAATTTCTTTCCCTTTTGTTTCCTGTAAACCTCAGTACTTTATGAGGCTTGCGTTATCCAAGTGTCCAAGTTCGTTGTTCCTAGTCCCGGATGTTCTCAGTGAAGGAACCTGTAGCGGCTCCCTGAAATTCCTCGACAGCCGCCCTTCAGCGTTTCCAGTTCTGCACCTCTGGTTGGAGAGTGAAACTCTCGTTTCCTGAGCCCAGTGTTCGTGAGGTATTTCGGCAGGAAGGTTTCCTACTTGCCTGAGTTCCAGCCATACCAAAGACCACTGGTAGGAGTTTTCTGAATTATTATGAGCAAGTTCGTTTATTCAATTTGAGATATCTGCCGGTTTTCTGTCCTTCTGTTTAGCACAAATTCTAAGACCTTTAGAGACATTGTTTGGAGACTAAACGAGTCTTGAGTACTGATTAAATAAACTCTTTCCATGAACCTACTGAACATTACAAGTCATAAGAAGGCGTCATTACAGAACTAAGTCTTCCTTACAGAGAGTGAGCCTTCTCAGCAGAGTTCTTCCCCGGCTACCAGTCTACAAGTATATAGGGGTACTAAATGATATGCATATTATTGATACCAATGTATACCAACTGAAATATCATCTAACGCCTCCAGAACTACTTCAAGGGCTATCAAGTCAGGGTCAAGCAACTCACTCATTCTCTTTGGACACTTTTGATAGAGAGCAGCTAAATCCACACAGTACACAGGTAGGATCTTGGATAGGAGGAATTAATTCTGTGCCACAGTATATTTGGGAACTGTATTAATGTTGTGCTCAATATTGTAGGTGAGACCAGACCTGAAATACTGAAGAGTCTTGGTGATACCTGTGTGGCAGTCTCTCTTTTTCATTCCACTTCCCCTTTCCCTTACTCTTCTGGGCTTAGAGAAATCTGGGTTCAGGAGGGTGGGGGAGTTGGGAAATATTCAGCTGGGAACCTCTCCTTCACGCCATCTGCTTCTACGGAAACTCAAGGAATTCAGGTACACTTTGTGACAGCAAGTTTTGATTAGCCATTTCCGGTGTGCAGCGAACATACTTACTAACTTTGCAGAACAATACGCAGCAGCTCATCCACTCTGAGGGGTTCATTGCTGCTTTCCCTCTGGGCTGGTGGTGTAACTCTGCGTAATAATGGGGAAGCCGGAAAAACAACAATCCAAGCTGCAGTTTGAGGCAAAAAAGAACACCAGAGGCGCGACGGCACATTCGGACACTGAACTGGAAAATGAAACATTGGTGACCAATGGAATGGAACACGTGCTCAAGGCCATACAACAGAGCTTGCAAGACATCAATGGAAAACTACACACCATCACACAACGGGTTGACAACATGGTGGCCAAACAGGACAAGCATGGAGAACGTCTCGTGGTGGCCGAAACAAGGATCACCGCAGTGGAAGATGAATCTCATACTACGACTCAAAAGTGCTCAGAAATGGAGAAACTCTTGGATGTTATCAAGAATAAAGCGGAGGACTTGGAAGCGAGATCCCACAGCAATAACATCCGAATTACGGGCGTACCAGAATCTACCAACACAGGAAAAATGGAAACCTACATGGAAGACATGATTTGCAACGTATTTGGCGCGGAGCACTTTTTGACAATCCTAATAGTCGAACAAACGCATAGATGTCTAGCTCCGAGGCCGAAACCAGGCACAATATCACGGCCTATTGTCACCCGTATACTCAATTACAGAGATTGCGACACTGTCCTTAGGTTGGCTTGTGCGAAAGGAGATATAAATTATCAATTCTACCCAGACTTCACGGTAACGGTTCAACTTGCACGCAAAGAATACAACCCAGCCAAGAAGAAGCTACGAAAATGGGAATAGAATACGCTATGCTCTACCCGGCCCGCCTGAAAGTGACACATGAAGGACGCACCACAATACTACAAACACCAAAGGCAGCGCAGGATTTCCTAAAGACGCTGAACCGGAAACGCAGAGAACAGAAACGTGATGACCAGCTCCAGGACTCGGACTGAAAATCTGCTGACAGGGCAGGAGACATCAGGACCAAGTACTTGGAGTCTGGTAAGGTGGAAGGATAACATATTGTGTCGCAAGTGCTTTACTGACACTCACAAATGCCACGGCAGGCCGACTAAATTGTTGTCAGTCGAATTCTCACTCTAGGCAGGCAGTGCTGTCACTCTCTGCTGACCAGAGTATGCTACATTGAGCTGCACCAAATGTTTTGGCTCAGGTCCAGCGCCTATCACTAAAAGTTGCAAATGATAATGTCTACTACACGTGATAAGGGACGCTTTGCATCAGACTTCTTACACTGCTCCAAACTGTAATTTCAGAAATGCTGGCGTTGAGCAAACAGACTAATATAATGCACAAACTGTTCTCAAATTGCGAACGGTGTTAGGTACAGGTAATAGCGGATAAGTTTGATTATCCTACAGGACACCATAATTTGTATGTTATATGAGTATAGTGCAGGGGGTTGAGTATTGTTGTCTTGCCTTAACTTCAAATTGCGCGTAACTAATTGCTGATTCCTATCGGAGGGGGATATATGAACAAATGTATTAGTCTGTATTATGTATACGGAATATGACATATTACTGCTCCTGTTGTAAGTCATTGAAGTTAGACCATGTTTAGTCTGAATAATCAATGTATACTTGGCCACATCCACTACGTTGGATGCGAATGTGTGTACCAGGTGAACCCCTCAAGCGGGTGCACCCCGTCCGAAGTTTGGTTCTATTGTTGGATTTTGTAGGGATGTCTTTGGCATAATTGGGATGCTGAAGTGGGAGGGGGGTGGGGGGAACGATGTCGGGTTTTATGTTATAGACCATTGCACTTGAGAAACATTGCTGAAATCCAGTGTAATACTGCTATATGTACTGCTCTTACTTCTTCTCAGGAAATTACACAAGCTGTGCTTGTTAAAACGGGCACATTGTACTATGATAGCTAATGTCTATTAATGTCGGCCACTGACAAGTAACAACCTAAGCATTTAAATTTCTTAACCTGGAATATTAGGGGGTTAAAAAATCCAAAAAAGATTGGTCAAATTTTTGCGCATTTTGACAGGCTGAGGGTAGACGTTGCACTTCTACAGGAAACGCACATTGCCCCACATGCAATGCATAATATCGGGTGTAGATGGGCGGAATCAATCCATTGCTCCGCCTATTCCTCCTACTCCAGGGGGGTACTCATTTTGATCAGGAAAGGGCTGCATTTCAGTATAAACAATGTCATCGCGGATGCAGAGGGGCGATATGTACTGATAACAGGAGTCCTCAGGGGGCAGAAACTTGCACTACTAAATACATACGGCCCAAATATAGATGACCCCGATTTCTATCACAAACTATGGTGCAAACTTAAAGATTTACAAGACATCCCGCTAAATTCGGGTGGTGATTTTAATATAGCACTGAATGACGTCCAGGATAGATCTGTTTCGTCACTCGAACCTCATAAACGGGCCCTAGGTAAATTGAAAGATATTATGGCTGACATGCAACTTACTGATATTTGGAGAACCCGACATCCAGAGCGCCGAGAGGCCACACACGCATCAGCAGCACACAATAGCTGGTCACGTGTAGATTATTGGCTGGAAACTGATGATATAGCGCTATGGACAGAGTCCGTTAAGCACCTCCCTCGTTCATTATCCGATCATAATCCGGTGATGCTTTCACTCAATATACCACAGTATGTGCCGCCACCTTACAGCTGGAGGTTTAATGTAAAGGCGCTATTAGACACCCTATAAACTGACGCCATTAGCCAAGCTAGCACTGAATATTTTGAACTAAATGCCCCCACTACTGAAGATCCGGGCCTGCTATGGGAGGCTTTCAAAGCAACAATTAGGGGAGTCTGCATAAGCACTAACACTGGCATTCTCACAGATATACTAAGACAACTCCCCATACGAGAAGAGAGAATGCGCACACTAGAGCAGGAATTTGAATGTACACAGGACACAAAAATATTAGGGGAAATTAGAAATGTCCTAACGGAATACCAAACATATGCAGATGATGAACTAAAATATGTGGCAAAACGGCAGGTGGCGCATTCTTATGGGGAGGCAGGCAGACCAGGACAAAACCTGGCAGCAAAAATATGCGAAGGGCAATCACCACAAATGATCAGGGCGGTCAGGGAAACCTGCAGGGTATGCAGGGTATACTGACAGAATTCATGAACACGTATGGTGACTTATATACTGCCCAACCGACTGCCACCCCGGAGGAAATCATGGAATATGTAGCTGATGTATCAATAGCGTGGTTATCGGATGCGCAGAGAGAATACCTTTTATTGCCTGTCACTGTTGACGAAGTCACCCATGTCATTAAATCATTGCCTAATGGCAAAGTGCCGGGCCCAGATGGCTTCACGTGCGAATTCTATAAGTCGTTTGTAGATCAGATAGCACCCTACCTGGTAGAGATGTACGGAGATGCCCATGATAAACAATTGCTCCCATCAACACTGAGGGAAGCCATGATAATTGCCCTTTTAAAACCACACAAAGATCCTGAATATTATGATTCCTATAGACCCCTATCCTTAATAAACGTAGATACGAAAATACTAGCTAAACTGCTGGCTACACGTTTGCAACCGCTGATCTCCAACTTGGTACTACCGGACCAATCAGGGTTCATCCCATCACGATCTACAGCACACAATGCTAGGACTCTTTTTGGGCTGTCACATTATTTAATCCCTAATACTAAAGCTGCTGCGGTATTATTAGATGCGGCTAAAGCATTTGATTCCATAGAATGGCCATACCTACACATGTTTTTGCAATGGATACAAACGCATTACACTGCTCCGACAGCACGGGTAAAAATGTATAAATATATATCTGAACCACTGCACGTTACTAGAGGGACACGACAAGGATGTCCTCTGTTCCCTCTACTATTTGCCATAATACTTGAGCCACTAGCTTGTAAAATAAGACAAAGACAACACTATTCAGTGCTTCAATTCCCACAGAGACCACTACATATATCGTTATATGCAGATGACATGATGCTATACGTCTGTGATCATGCGCAACACTTAAATCCTCTACTGGGGGTGTATATTAAATTTGGACAGCAGTCGGGACTTAAAATAAATTGGTCCAAGTCCCTAATCATACCACTGACAGATTCTATAGTTCCACCCTCTATAGATTATCCATTGGAGTGGCAATTGGAACCAGTGAAATATTTAGGAGTCTGGTATCATCATGACCTGGAAATAGTTATCCGCACCAATTACGGTAGAGCGATTTGTGCGTTGCAAGATAAAATTAAGAGATGGATTTGTATGCCATTGTCGTTAGCTGATCGCTTTGCCATTGTAAAAATGGTCATCCTTCCTAAATTTCTGTACCTTTTTTATAACATTCAATCAAGCCCCCAATGGAGGTGTTTCGTAGGAATAATGCCATGGTTCTGAAGTTGGTATGAGCGGGTAAAGAGGCCCGGATTGAAATGCACGCACTCGCATTACCTTATTTGCAGGGCGGTTTCAAAGCGCCAGATTTTTTGCTCTACTACTTATGTGCCCAAGCGCAATATGCAAAATTTTGGTACCACGAGGTACCGTACCTTACACATGTTGCAATCGAAGAAGGAGATGCACTACCAATACCGCTAACTGCGATCATCACGCACCAACGACCCCCCTTACACGAAAAAGACATAAACACCATAGACACAACGAATAACTCTTGGCGAATGATGTGGCGAAAAGCAAACAAATTTCCATTGTATGCTGCTGCCTTGACATTACATTACCACCCAGAACTATCAGTAACACAAGAAAAGGTGGGTATGGATTTGCTCAAGCAAGTTGCTATTGATACCATGGGCGATCTTTACCATAATGGCCAATTCAAGTCACTTGATGATCTCTCTTATATAAACAACCAAACGCTGCTATTTAAATTCACGTATCATAGACCACAGGGTGCGATAAAGAAATTATATACGTCTTACCCTGCAGAACCACAACAACTATCCTCATTACAGTTACTGATCACCACTCCCACAGCCAAGCACATAGTATCTAAACTATATGCTAAATTACAAGAGGATATAGCGGGAAATACACAAAATGCACTACAGAAATGGAATGATTGCTTAGATGATCCACTGACAGTGGTAGAATGGACACACACAGATTTTATACACCTGGCATGGGGTTGCTCTGAAATAGTGGAATATTGGGTAAAGGTGTCTCAGATGCTGAGTGCTATGGTTGAAGTGAACATAAAATGCACTGTGCGTGTATGTTTGTTGGGCCTGGTGCCTAATGTACGCGCCACCAAGAACAAATTTTGTGCAGTTGCATTGCTACTGGCTAAAAGGCGTGTCTCACTATGTTAGGGTAGAAGAAAAGCTCCCGGAGGTTAAACAGTGGCTTCAAGACCTAACGTACTGTTAAGATACCTTGCTAACGTATGAGGAGGAATTACCTGCGGGATCACGACCAAGAGATTATTGGACATTTTTGGTTGACTACCTGAAATCGCACCAAGTTGACTAATTGTATGTATTAACTGTACCACAATGAATGTACACATGAAGTATAATGTAAGATTACCTATTTGGATGAAGGATGTTGTTGGGCAATGGTCTGCAAGTTTTATAAATTGTTGACATCTTATGTTTTGAAAATGGCAATAAAAAACCCCCCAAAAAAACAGTTTATTTTTTCCAATCAAGAAAAAAATAATTATGGTATGCTTTGCTATGTACCACCAGGACAGGCACGGGAAGAAAATGCACGGCACCCGGATTTCCTTCATTAGGGTCGGATAATGCGTTATTATTTTATATCTTTTAAAGGCCAGTTACCAAGCGCAAAATTCCAGTATTGCAGAATGACAATTGATCGCCAAGTTTGTAATGTGCAGACCCAACTATTAGTTACCTGCAATTCAGGCCAGACAATCTATAGGTAGTTGTAGCTGTAACTAAATACATTTACTCATTTGACAATTTAATGCTTTTTTGCCTTTTGTTAGGAATACATTTATGTGACATTCAGTTTTTGAGCTACTGATCGGGTTTGTTTTGGCGTTCTGTGTCTGGGAACTATCATTGCCATGATTTACTGCAGTAAATTAACACTCTCTCTATGTGTTCCAAGTAGCTCACAGTTTGTGAGTGCACCCCAGAGCCTCACACAGAATTTAAAATTTAACAACGCGCATAAATGCATGTAATTGGAGATTTACATTTTGTGTCTACTGTCGTAAATTTTGAAAATAATAATTTATTTAAACACAAAGGGAATTAATGCAGATACCTGCAAGAGTCTGCCACTAGATGCCGTTTGTCAGTAGCAGGTAAGTTTTACCTTTAATGCTTACAAATCCATACAGAGTGGCTGAGAACCAATATTTGGTAACACTGAAAGCTCCCTTTTGCTCGAGAGCCACATGACTTCAACTGCTCAAGTCTCTGGCATGTTAAGAGACTCTTGACATCCACTGTATTATCTCGAGCTAGTGTCACAGGTTAGACTGTTTGCATTTATTTCTCCCATCAGCTTTTGTGTGATTAAACCATTGTATTGCAAAAGTGTTGCATGCTGAGGTATGTACAGCAAGCAGGGTGCTTGTCTTCTTGACACTCTCTTCTGCTGTTCCTCCAGTGTCTTTCAAGAGGTCTAACTGTGCAGTACAATAGAGCGACAAGTACTTGGGTATTTAATACACCCTTTGTCTATAACATGCTGAACCTGTATTTGGTTATGACCTATTCATAACCTGTTCCAAACCCTTGTCTAAAACTACCCCCTATTTGACTTCTAAAATGCTTTGTTTGAAAGGACTGTAAGATGGTTAGTAGGAGACAATTGTGAAGCCCATAAGCATTATAGGAAATCCGTCTTTTCTGCACGTTCACATCAGATTGTTTTTATCTTTTATGTACACAATTTATGTTGGACTTAGAACTCTGTGCACTGTTAACCCTGCTAAACAGGAGTAAAAGGGTTGTACTCCCCCATTAAGCAAGAATAAACTGGGTTGTTCAATTGACACATTGTAAGAGGTTAAAGTATTGTATGATTGGGGTGAGCAACCACACCAAACAATAATCACAATCCTTGTCAAGGTGAACAACTTCAGTCAATAAAGAAGCCTGTGCCTAACCGTCTGTTAACTTGGCGCAAAGCAATAAGGCTTAACTTAGAGGCAGTGTGTAAAGTATTTATTTAGTACTCAAAGAGTGATAAAGTCAAAACACAAGAAAAATCCTAAGCCAATTTGGAAAATACAGAATAATTTAATAAACAAACGGGCACCAACACAACAAAATTGTAATAAGTAGAACCAGAGATATGAATTTTTAATGTTTGAAATAAAAATAGCATGAAAAAGCAAAGAGCTCCAACCGCGCTTATCTGGTCTCACTAGTTTCGGCCAAATCAAAAGTTAATGCTGACTGTGATGGATCACCAGTGAGAAACAGGGACCAGTTTCATCCCAGGGGAAAGTTTACCTTTTGAGTTAGAAACTTTTATGGAGAAAAAGTGGTCATCGATGAGTAATCGGTGGTGCAAACTGCAAGTTACATCCGTAAAAATTCCAAGGTCCCTATGGAAGAGCTTTCCAATCTCCGCCCCATTTCCTTACTACCTCTCCTGAGCAAAGTTCTGGAAAAATACATCAATCAACATCTGTCTGACCATGTCGAAAATACAGGTAGCCTGGACCCCTCTCAATCTGGTTTCAGGCCCAAATACAGCAAGGAGTCTGCCCTGTTGAAGGTCATGGATAACATCAGGATGACCTTAGACAGCAGCCACTCAACGATTCTCATGCTGTTGGACCTTTCTGCTGTGTTCGACACAGTCTCTCACCAGATCTTGCTCACGAGATTGGAGGAGATTGGACTTAGAGGACTTTGCTTTCAGTGGATGATGAGCTTCCTGTCCTCTCGTACCCAGACTGTCAATTTAGGTCCTTTTTGTTCGAAGACGATGGAACTGACCAATGGTGTTCCTCAGGGCTCATGTTTGAGCCCTACATTGTTTATCCTCTATATTGCTCCCTTGGTCAATCTCCTCAGTTCCTGCCGCTTTTTGCCCATTTCATATGCCGACGACATCCAGCTTCTCTTCTCATTTAACAACTCAACCACATCGCTTCAGTTCACATTCTCGGCAGTAATGACAGCTATTGCCTATTGGATTAAAAGCAATTTTCTCCAACATAATGCCGGGAAGATGAAGATCATACTCTTCGGAAATGCTCCCTATTGTGGACCCCAGACAGCTGGCCGCAGCACTTGGCACCCCCCCCCCCACCGGCGCTCGGGCCCTAGTTAAAAAGCTGAGCATTCGTCTAGACTGTGCCTTATCCTTGAAGGAGCATGTTGCTCACACTGATGGCTATTGCTTCTATGTGTTGGGCCTGCTAAGACGTGTTTTCCCTTTCCTTCCAGATTCTACCCATAAAACCATCACTCAGACCAAGGTAATGAGCCGCCTCGACTACTACAACACTCTCCTGGTCTAAGCCAATGAGTCTTCGCTTAGCAGGTTGCAGCTCCACTCCAATTAGTAAGCGTGTCAAATTCAAAGTCTGCTGTATCGTCCACAAGGCCTTGCATAACAAAGGCCCTCTTTACATCTCTAGGAAACTCAAGCATTACCAGGACCCTTAGGTCAGGAAGCAAAACGCTTCTCTTAGTCCCCTGGGTCAGGAAAACAAGGCTAGGTGAGAAATCCTTTTCTTACTGCGCTCCCCTTTACTGGAACCATATCCCCATTCACCTGAGACAATGCACTGACTATCTGAGCTTCAGGAAACTACTTAAGACCACCCGTCAGCCCATCTAGCAGCACAGTCCAAAGCGCAGAGATACCCCTCAGGGGGTGATTCAGGCGCTATACAAAACCCACAAATAAATAAATAAATAAAGTGGGGCTTGAAGAAGAATGATGTCCTAGTTTCCCTGTTAGGTGAAGATAGTGTAACTAGTATAAGAGTCAAATTTTATTCTAAATTCATCGTAAATTTGATATTACAGCAAGTGGAGAATTTCCAATGCAGAGGTATTGATGTTTTGCCTATTTTCGGTTCTGATAAGACCTTTTCTCCCCACGGGATGACACAAAAGGGTGATAAGTTAGATGGGGCATCTTCTCCGTTTGAGGATCTAAAGATTTGGGTCTCTAAGGGGAAACGGTTGGTCTCTAAGGCACTGCTTCTTCCACTAATCCAGAATTCTGCGCCATTAGAGGAGAATCACCGGTGGAATTGGCTGCATAGTGCCCTTGCAACTAAGAGCACAGATAATTCCAAATTATTCCATCATCTTTAATAATCAATTAAAAATTATCTCCTGGAATGCAGCCGGGATACATAGTAGTCCTGAGAAGCTTGATTTTTTATTCTCGCTGGGAGCAAATGTGATCTGCATCCAAGAAACATGGTGCATTGACAATATCTATGTAGGGAAGGATTACTATGTGTTGGGAGCACCTGCTGCCCCATCTAGGAAAGGTCATGCTAAAGGGGGAATAGCTTGCTTGTTAACCAATAAACTGCGCTGGAGATTCTCGCATTACATTGATCCTAGTAATCTCTTTCAAGCTATAACAATAGCGAATCGCCCCAGCTTTCCAAATAAATCGGGTGTCGTAATTATCCATGTGTATATCCCCCCTGAAGAGCGTTATAATATTTTATTGAAGCACGTATTTCAGTATATTGGACAGATTAAGAATGTTTCTTCTCCACCCGATGTTATCCTAGTTGGAGATCTGAATTGTAAAATCTCTAACGCTAGTTTAAATTTATTTAGAAATAAACCCAAAGAAGAGGCCCATTTTATCCCACAATCGCTTTTCCCTGACAAAATAATAACTAATAAAAGAGGGAAGATTCTCCTGGAGGAATTATCCGCAGTCGAGGGGCTCATTTTAAATGGGAGATTTCCCTCTGATGTGCCCACGAAATTCACTCATAAGTCTCCTTTTAGTGCCTCTATTCTTGACTATGTGATCTCTGACTATGATATTTTCCCATATGTCCAGGATCTTATGATAGCCCCTACATCTTTAAGTGATCATAGCATAATTACTATAACTCTCTCTTTCAAACCTCCACCCACTGAGTCTTGGTCTCTTGGTAACAACGATGTCACCTTCCAGGGATCTTCGGGTAGGTGTTGTTGGAACCCCACTACCATCAGAGGTGTGCGTGATATTTTATGCAAAACTATACTAGAACTAAATGGCTGGTATGGTTTTGAAATTGCTAATTTTGAAAAATGTATGAGAAAGATCACTCTAGATGTAAAAAAGGTTAGTGGTTCGGGGAAAAAGGTATTTGTTCCCAGTGCATTGCGCATCCTGAATAAGGAAATAAATAAATTAGTGCGAGTGCAATATCTAGGCAGATCAGGTGAACTAGCCAAAGAAATATCGAGGTTAAAAAGAAGGAGAATCAGATTAAAAGCGAGACTAAAAAAGGAGAAGGAAGACTTAGTATGGATAAACTTGCGGGAGGCAGTTGTGCATGGCAAAACTAGAGAATTTTGGTCCATAGTCGGGAGGGGATGCGGCACCAGAAGTAGCCCTCTTCCTATTCCTATCTCTGAAGAGGTATGGTCCTCTTATATTAGGAAGTTGTATGCAGGGAACGTAACTTCGGCTGTATATAGTGTCCCTGATCTAACATCTGAGGATTCGATTAATTATCCTACAGAGAAAACAATAGAAATGGCCATAAAGAACATGCGTTTGTCCGGCGCAATGGGACCTGACGAACTCCCCATGACGGTTTTAAAGCAGGAACCTTTACTCTGGAGTAAGATTCTTTACCCATTGTTCAAATCCTGCTTTGATACTAAAACGGTCCCTGCCTCTTGGAAGGGAAGTATATTGGTCCCTATTTTTAAGAAGGGAGCTAGGGATTGCCCCATGAACTACCGTTTGATTGCTCTCCTCGACTCAGTTGGAAAGGTCTTTGCCAAATGTATTTTAAGTATGCTTGAAAATTGGGTCGAGGAGAATAATATTTTACCATGTGAACAAACGGGTTTCCGTAGGGGACACGGTACATTAGACAATCTCACCACCCTACATGTGACCTCTGATAAATATACACGTGTTAGAGGGGGAGTGGTGTTTGCTGCGTTTATTGATTTCTCCACGGCGTTCGATAAAGTTGACCGTCGAACGCTGTGGAGAAAGTTAGCAGCCCTTGGTTTACCACTATATCTATTGGATCTATTACGAGCTCTCCATACAGAAACGTGGTGTAGTGTTCTCCAAGGGGGCGAGAGGGGACTTTCGCATAGAATTCCTTCTTTGAACGGCCTTAAACAAGGCTGTCTTCTGGCACCACTATTGTTCTCATTATACACCGCAGATCTTCCTGCTTCCTTGACAGCTTGTGTGGGTATAGCTCCGGTGGTAGGGGGGACCCCTATTTCTTGTCTCATGTATGCCGATGATATTCTTGTTTTAGATTTAACCCCCAAAGGTCTCGCTAATCGGTTGCAAGCTTTACATGTTTTTGCTGATGCCCATTTTATGAAGATTAATATATCTAAAAGCAAAATTATGTGTATTGCCGGAAAAAAGAAATGCCGTTCTGAAAATTTTGGATGGTTTATTGGTGGCCAGAAATTAGAGGTTGTTAAAACCTATACCTTTTTGGGTAAAATCATTGCGGCCAATTTGAGTGAGAGGCCCAATATCGAGCACAGTTTACGCAAAGCTCTTGCGCATGGCAAAGGTTTAAATTCCCTCTACTCTGCCACTGGAAAGAGACACTTTGCTTGTCTTCTTGAAGTGTTTAGGGCAAAGATTCCCCCTACGATATTATATGGCATAGAACTTATAGAGCTGAAGCACTGGGATTTTTGTAACAAAATTGAAGGGAAACTCTTAAGATCCCTATCCACCCTTAATACCTCGTGCTCTTTGGCAGCATGTAGGCTTGATTTCGGCCTCAGGAGCAGCTGGGTTCAGGGACTATGTGCCCTGGTAAGATGGGTGGCCTGCTTGGCTAGAGCCGAATTAGGGTTGATGAGAGCCCTCCTTAAAAAGGAATTGCTGGGCAACTTTAAAGAGTTCTCACGATTAGTAAGGAATTTTAGAAGAGCTGTGTCACTTTTAAAGTTAGATGAAAGTGTTTTATTCCTCCATTCATCCTCACAGCTAAAACTTCTGCTAAAACAGGCATCGTGGGAACTATGCTATCAAATAGATAAGAACATAATACAAGAAAAAGGGGGTTGTGATCTTCTCCTTAATTCTTATTCTATGAAGTTGGCCCAACCTTATGCCACATGGAATATGCCACATGGTGTTCGTAGATTATGGTTTCTTTTACGACATGATTTATTGCCCTTAAATTCACTTCTATCTAAATGGTATGGAACCTCTTCTATGTGCAATTTCTGTAACTTGAGTATTCAAGATCGTATGCATGTCATGTTGATTTGTCCTGCACTTCGCCTATTGCGGTTTAAATGGTTAAAATCGATATGTCTCCAATTGGGTATTTCTGATGTGAATACTTTTTTACGATTTTTACACTGTCCTCCAAATGAAATGTTTTGCTTCCAAATTTTTAACTTTTTTAAAGGCTTTTTAGCTATTTATTAAGGAATCTGGAGAGGTCTGACATTGTTTTCTCTTGTCGATTTTTCTATGGATGAAATTAGTCTTGTATGTATGATTGAATTTTCTTTTTTCTTCTGTCTGTATTTGTCTTTTGAATTTTATGTGGCCCTTACCGAGAGCCAAAACATAATAAATAAATTGAATTGGTGTCCTGATGCGGTCATCTATGAAGACAGGAAGGATCCAAGTGGGCAAAGTTCAAATTCTGTGCCCAGTAAGGCCTCGAAGTAAGCTGGTTTCTGCTCAAAGAAGCCCTCTAATTGGACTTTAAAACTTTTCTGGAAATCACCCCTCCTTCAGCAAGTCAAAACAGTAAGCTTAGGCTGACCAATGATCTGACCTTGACAGCTGCTACATTAACTGTGATTTGGGTTTCCGTCGATTATCCTGCAGAAAGTTGTCAAAAAGATTTTAAGTCCCAGATTTGGCAGTGTCGACAAGAGAAGTACACTTTACCACCGGACAAGGGTCCTGTTTAGGTCCCCAACTTGGGGTTTAGGACTCACTGCAACAGAGGCCAGCAGCAGGGTCTAGGGCAGGTCCAGTTTTAACTGGTCAGCTGGGCAGTTGTAGGGATAGAGGCCTCTGGAAGATTGTTGTGTCCCTGAAGCTCTAACAGGAGGTTAGTCGATTGACCCCTGGAGTCACCTCTGGAGTCCTGGGTTCAAGGCAAACAGGTCCAGTCTTCCTTCCGGTTCTTCAGACGGCATGGTAGTCTTTCTTTTGATTCTCAACAGGTCTATGAGTGTTCTTAGGAGGATACTGTGGATGCCACATTTATGCCCAGTTCCAGGCCTGTAAGTGGCAGAAACTCTTGACCACTCCCTAACAAATGGGGTAGAAGATCCCACTGGTGACCCTACCCACTTTTGCAGCACACTCTGTTTGTTTTACTGTAAACTATCGCACAGTGCCTCTCTGCCAAAAACCAATACAGCAGATCCTTTCTTCCCCTTTACAGAGCTCTCCGTGCCCATCCAGAGATGTGGTGGAGGAGCAGGGGTGGAGGAGCATCACCCCAGTGCTCTCAGAGCAGGAAAAAGGAAACATCAAATGATAATAACATTGTTATGATCATTTTATTTTTTGATGCTACAGGGATGGGTTAAGACGGGGTGGGGTAGGCGCATAGGGGAGGAGTGCTTCATGCACTTAAGAGCGCATGACTGTTTGGTCAGCATCTTGGGTCGGCCAAACAGTCATGCGCACTTAGCATGTTCTCCACCAGGCTGTAATACGCAGCCTGGATGGAGAACATGCCCAGGCTCCCATTCCCCATCTGAGCGTTGAACCACGGCACTCAGACCAATCACAAGACCTGGGAATGGCTGGAGGCCCACAAGGCTGGACGACCATTCCCTAGGGCAGGCCGCCTGGAGGAACACCAATCATCAGGGTCAAAGAAGCGGTCAAGACGGAGGCCCAGGAAAGGCCAACCGAAAAAACCAAGCCTGTCTCAAACTGAAAAAGGAAGAGCGGCAGTGCTACAGGCCATGGCAGAGATGATGCAACTGATAGGAATGCCATTAGAGGCTGGCTCTAACTCAAGGAAGGGGACAGAGGGGTCAGACTCAGACTCCTCCCGCGACGATATTATTAACCTTCCAATTGTGACACCCGGAACAGCCGATGACATTATGTAAGAGCAGTACATGTAGAGAACAGTCTGTCTCCCCCCCGGGCCGGGATGTGCCTGGCGAACTATGTAATGGGATAGGCGGCCATCTGTGATTGGGCGAGCCAGCGTGGGCCAATTGAATATTTGGTATATTAAAAGCAAAGCCTTCCCTGCATTCCAGGACCACCCATTGGTAGGCGGTGTTCCTAAGTACGGACAATGATGTTTTACCTACAGTTTGGGCGGAGGCCCTTGCTAATCTGCTCTGGGAAAGGGAGTTTGATGTTAAAAGGGGTTTTACATTTAGTTTATTTTGTCATTAGGATGGGGTGGCATTGTCTGCAACGATGGGCATTGGGGCGGCGGGGGGGTGATGGGACTGTTGGCCAGAGATTAAACATGGCACCCACATATAGTACATTAGAATTCTTGACGTGGAACATAAGAGGGATGGGATCCATGACAAAAAGGCATAATATTCATAGATAATTGAGATGTAGAGTTATAGAGATAGCCATACTGCAAGAAAAAACACCTTACCCAAACGGAAGTGGAAAAACTGCGTAGACAATGGAATGGGCAGTTTTTTGCCACTTCCTATTCAGGAGGGCAGATATGTACTAGTTAGTGGGAAGCTATATGGGAAAAATAAAACGCTTGGTAGTATATATGCTCCCAATCAGGATCAGGTGCCCTTTCTCCAGGATATGTTGGACCACATGTCCAGCATGACCCTTGATTCCATGATATTAGGTGGTGATTTTACGGGTGTATCAGACACCAGCCTTGATCGCTCATTCCCGCCATTGCAGGGTGCCTTGGCCTACCACGTTGGGTCCGGATTTTGTGACTGGCGGATACAGTGGGGATTGCTAGACATTTGTAGAATGCAGCATGCGGATGATAGGGATTAGTCAAACTACTTCCCCATGCATCACCTACACACACAATTTGATGTTTTCCTCTGCTCTGATGGCCTTGGCAACTCAATCACACACACAGAATACCTAGGACGAATGTTGTCGGACCATAGTCCAGTCCTGTCAACACAACAACCGCTGGGGACACGCCAGCTGATTCCACTCTGGAGACTCAACACCTCCATGTTGTAGGATGCCCCCTTCCAGGAGTCCCTTGGGGTTCCTTTCAATTCCTACTTTCGAATAAATACTTGGCCTGGGGGTAGGTCGCAGTGTTTTGCTACACGGAACTCTGAAATTATAAAAAAAATCTGCGAAGTTCAGTGAGTGGTGGAGTGCAGTGCAAGCTGCAGTTTGTGCTGGTATTTCTGCGGCTCGGGTCGAAATTCTACGATCTTACCGTTTGCGAGTGGGGAAAAACTCAGCTGCAGATCGCGAAGCAGAGTTTTCTGCACTCCACGAGCTCCGCAGAGTGCGGAGTGCAGAAAACTCCACAAATTCAGTGAACGGAGAGAAGTTCACCGCCCTGGCTTAATAAATACGAATACGTCATCCTTGGTGACAATAGAATGGGAGGCATTTAAGGTGGTAGTGAGGGTACACTGCCTGGGAAGCTCGATAGGAGTGTAGAGAGCTGCCCAAACTAGACATGGCCCTTGGGGCGGACCCCATCTCCAGGACAAATCTGCAGGAGACCAGTGCTCTTTATGATGAGGTGCTAGAAAGTTTGAGGTGTCACAACTATAAAGCGTATCTTACTAAAGTGCATGAAGAGAAGGGGAGACCGGGGCACCTGTTAGCCTGGTTGATTAGACCAGAATTCCGTGGGACCCCAATCACGCGAATCTGCTGTACAAAGTCTTGAAAATGTGCACTATGATCTCTGTCACTGTTTTGGGCTCACGAGTGTCTTAAATAAATGAAGAGCAGAATCAGCGCTATTTACAACCCTCAACAGTGCTAAATGGTTGCTTATCACTGTAAAGTTAAAGTCATGGCCTTCTTTTGACTGTAAATTTAGCAGCATTTATTGACATATGTAAAGTAAATAGCATAACATAACACAATAACATACGGAGGCAACAGAACAATACAATTAAAACATAACAGGACTCAATATAATCAGTCAAAAGTGAATGCAACACAACCACATTATAACACATCACTTTCAATAATGCAGCAGAAAACACTGCAGTACAAAGACAGACTACAACAAAACACATCAACACCACAACAAAATGGCATGCAACAAATATGCATAAGCATTCTTATGACACATTACCCCCTTAATTTATCATGGAGCATATGAAACAGTATAAGTCATAAATGTTTTGTGATACCCCTTTTGTATCACACTTCTGGTTAACTGTATATCAAAATGTACAAGAGCATTCAGATATTGTCAGTGCTTAATTTGAGCAGGTTGTTGCCAGTGGGGAGCACCTGCACTGATTTGTGGGTGCCGGCACATATTTTTCTTCATCTGACATTTAAAGAGAGCAAGAGAGGAAAAAACAGGGCAAGCAGCAAGATGGAGCAAAAGACATACAGAGAAAACATCATAAAAGGAGAACGCAGTTACCTGCTAAAGTGAGATAAAGATTCAGGGAGTGTCTGGTAGTGAATTAAAGAGGCATGAGGTGGATTCAAGACTACACAACCTTGGTATTGGGTACACCAACATTTAATTATACCAGTCGTGGGCTTCTGAGCAGAGCTTTGGACACTGGCACTCATGGTTTTACAAATTGGGACCTACTCGACTCAACCACCCAGGATGTCGCCTTCCTGACAGAGACCTGGCTGAACGCCTCCTCGCCACCCAACATATATGCATTATCAAGTCTTTCAGTATCAATTAAGCCTCAACTGTCTAGTGTCACAACAATCTCAGAAAAGTGAGGCGCGCACAGTGACCTCACACTAAATTAACCTGAAGACCACAATGTCTGAGAGATATTTGTCATATTGCTCTGCTTCCTTCAACTTGCATCCAACATCATCGCCCATCAGCCTTTTTGTTGCCACCTCACATCTGTCACCTTCCCATTCTGGTTCTTTAGTGCAGAATAGAGGAAACACATCGGGCCTATTTGTTGGTAGTTGAACAGAGAGGTTTTTAAGACCTTACTGAATTTAGCAGTGGAGTGTTGACTGTGGTGAACAAAGGACAGAGCATTCCACAGTTTGTCTTTGACCATCGAGAAGGCTAACTCACTTCATCTCGTAGTAGGTTTTGAAGTCTTTAAGAGGAATTGCTGGTTAGATCTGAGGTTCCTAGAAGATGAATGCCAGGATGTGGTTTTCACAGAAAAACAGGAGAATGTGAATATGATAATTTAATGTACTGTAGTCATAGTTTAAGAAATACATCTAGAAAAAACTGGGAGCCAATGTAAAACTCTTCGAGCTTTTTTGATAGGGTACATGTTTTTAGTCCACAGATAAGATACACTTCTGCTTTCAGAACCAACTGCAAATGCATTGTATTTTCGTCTGGGGGCTCCTAAAACAATTGCACTGCAGTAGTCCAATCTGGATTGAATGATAGCATTTACTGCTAGGACTCTGAGATGGGATTCAAAGAATGGAAATATATGCCTTGGAGTTTTCAAATTAAAACATGTGATTTCGAAATGTGAGTCTCAAGGCCAAGGTCAGAATCAACATATATTCCTAGATTGCAGATAGATTTAACAGGCTTGGAGGTGGGTCCCATTTGTGACACGCTGTGATGATCTAGCAGATTCCTGCAGGGGGATGTTAACAGAAGATATGGGTTCAGATTTAAATACATTTCTGACATATCTATTAAGTAGGGTTCTAAGATCAGTATTGAATACTGATGAGAGGTCCAGGAGAACTAAGGCCCCTGTGCCTCTGGCATCCTTCATTCTACAGAGGTCATTCAGGGCAGAGACTACATGCAGCTAGGTACTCTGAACTGACGGAGCTCGACCTGGCTGTCCAGCAGAGCATATGATTTCACAAACTCTTGCAGTTGTAAGAACACTGTTCTTGCAAGTACCTTTCACAGAAAAGGCAGTAGGGAAATGGGCTGGCAGTTGCTCGGGTGGTTGGATCCAATGAGGGTTTTTTGTTTTTTTAATATCAATGCTTTTACTATAGCTTCTTTCTATGCCAGGCAAAAGAGCAGTTGTTGTGCTTATAAACTGTTGATGGGAATATTTGAGTTGGCATGGCAGACACCTGATGGAATGCCTAGGGGCTGCTTTGCTGAATAAGAGTAACAAGAGTGGGTCCTCGGATAGGAAGAAATGTATCCAATGTGGGAATGGTCTGTTCAAAAGTACTTAACATGAATATGTGATGTTACAACGCCTGCAATACTTCACATGCCATTACAACGCAGTTGTTACAACGACTGTGTTGTTACATCGCATACTATTACAACGCAAGTCGTTACAACGACTTGCTGTAGGGGGCACTGGATGTTGGAATAGTATAATTTACTATTCCAACTCCAGTCTGTGCAACAGTAGGGAAGGTGTTGGATTTTAAATCCAACACCTTCTGCCCCCTACAGCAAGTTGTTGTAATGACTTGCGTTGTAAGGGTTTGCGATGTAACGTCTGGGTCATTGTAAGGACTGCGTTGTAATGGCATGCGTTGTATCGCATGCCATGTAAAGGATGTCTCCCACTTAACATGGTTTCAGAGTGCCTGAGCTTGTCCAAACTAGGAATAAAACAGAAATCTCATTTTCAATTTCTGCTCTGATTTGATTGGTTGCTTCGCTGAGGAAACAGACAATGTGTCCACTTGGAGACAGTGAGAAAGGCATCTCTAGTGTACACGAGGCAGGTTCCAGACATTTGTTAATGATGAAAAAAACTTGTTTCATATTAGGAATATGAGTGTGCCAGTTTGAGCAATATTCTCTTTATGCCTCTTTTTGATGGTGCCTTTCTGGATATGTAAGATAATACGTTTTAGTCTGTGCATCATAGGCACTATGCCTATTTCTGTTCGACATGCGAAGTTGCAGTTTACTCTTTATGAGCTCTTCAATGAACTATGGACTTTTTTAAGGTTACATTTGTTTAATGCTTTAAGTGGGAATAAATCATTCGTTTTGTTACTACTGTTCAGGTCATCAATTCGAGTGTTAGTCATCATTTTGATGCCTCTAGGGGACTATTGTTAAATTGAATAAACTGGCTGATTGTTTAGTGACAAAAGGCTTTCCATGAGTGGGCAATAATAAAATTGCTTCCCATATTCATCACCAAAGAAGAGGAAAGACCAGAACAAAAGAATAGAGTTGCTGAATGGTTTGTCAAGACTATTGAATCGGGTTATTTGGTTTCTATTTTGATCCATTGAGAGAAAATTGTGGCTAGTACATGTCCAGCTACATGGGTAGGAGAAGATGTAATAAGATGTAATCCAAAAGTATCAAGGCGATCTTTGAATTCTTTTTCAGGACCAGAGAAAGTCACCAGACAGGGGCTAAGGTCTCATAATAGTACCACATTATTTTTTGGAGGTAAAAAGGTTCAACTTCCTGTGAAAATGGATCAGCTAGCAATAAGGTGGCATGTGAAGCAAAAAAGACTAAACGAAACATTAATCTCTTAGGTAGACATGTGGTTTAAGAGGGCAGGTCAGAGAACTTTTCTTTTTAACCAAGAGAGTATCCTGTCAAAGCTACATCTCCATCAATCCAATCTTCGCACTCCACCCATGACAACTTAAAACCTGAGCGTGCCATATAATCTATTATGGCATGGAAAAGCTTTAAGGGGCATATTACCAAGCAATAGCGATAATTATCGCTATTGCTTGGTTAGAGACAAAAATTTACCGCTAAGCTGCGGCAATTTTTTATCGCAAATAAACCTTGGTATTACCAAGGTTTATCGCAAATGCGATAAAAATCGCCCGCAATGCATGAATATCGCTGAAAAGTCAGCGATATTCATGCATTATCGAGCTAATGCTCTTAGCCATGTTATCCACCTCTCATTGGATAACATGGCTAAGAACTGCTCAGGGCAGCTGTTAGCTTTTGAAGATATTCGCGCTTAGCGCGAATATCTCCATAAGTTGGTAATAGGAGATAGCGATGTTAGCGACTGTTTCCAGTCGCTAACATTTTGGCACGCCCGCTTTGCATGTCATTAGTGATAAATATCACTGACATGCAAAGTGGGGCTCAAGATGGTCGCTATCTCCTACTAGCTGTCGCTAACTGGTGATAATTTTATCTCCCTTTTCTTGGCTTTTAAAGCCAAAAAAGCGGAGATAAACCCCCTTGATAATATGCCCCTAAATGTATACCCTTTTCCACATGCATGCTTAGAGCCTATCTTTAATCTCCCTTTAAGTTGTGAATCATTTTAAATGTTTCTTTTCTATTTCAGATAGTTTACAGGCAATGTCCTAGATCATTTAAAATTCTGAACACATATTTGCACAGATTTAAAAAAGATCAAAAATTACAATTTTATTGAAAATGTAATCATATATTTAAATTGCCATACACACTTCATTCTGTTATCTTTTAATCGACCAGTTGGACAATAGCAAATAAGAAGACTTCATTACAATCACAAAATACTGGAATAAACCTGAAAGGGAAAATGTCGCAAAGGCATAATTGAACGCTAGAAATAATTAAAAAAGTTATAACTCACAATTGTGAGTTGCATTCTGACTTTTTATTGTTAGCTAAAGTGCTTTAACTGTCTCAGCAATGTCTACATAATCTGATACGATCTGAAAATTAAACTGAGAGAGGGACGGTACTCAAAGCCATTAGTTGTTATATATATCATGCGTATATTGATCATCTGCGATTGATTGATGGCACCTTTAATTCATGATTTTTTGAGTTTTTTTACTCACCATTCACAGCTACAGTAGTTGTATGAGTCTGCATCAAGAAGTGTGTATTTTGTTATTTTATTGTTGTACTCCCTCTTTTGCAGCGGTGCCAGGCTTGTCTTGCTTCCATTGTTGTGCCCAAGCATCTGGGCTTGCCATACTTTGCATCCTCTCCATTGACAAGGTGAGTGCAGCATTTTATTGAATACAGCACTGGGTATCGATACGTTCTTGCCTCATGGTCTCACACAACACAATGTCCTCGCTTGTTGGCAAGGTGGGATGGTAGTAAGTTCCAACACTACAACATGCCGGCAGGGTCCTGATAGACTGTGTTTATTCTACTGCTCACGACCTTCGTTGGTTCATCCTAGAAAAAATAAAAGCGAACCCAGGAACTGACCCCGTAGGTTTACGAAAAAAACGGGAGGTTTTCTAGATCTTTTTCTTGGATACTGTAAACAAAGGACTCAATGAAGAATGTCCCTGGCACCAAGCATTTTTGTAAAACATTAACTTCGGGACGATCCTGACTGACCCCTAATTTTTCAAGAAATAGCAAATTGAATTAGGAAGTAACTGCTTTGCATTGGATATTCAATGTAACAATGTGGGAACTTGGAACTCCTCTAGGGAAGTATGCTATAATAACAATACACTTACACCTATAATAATAATACATAATGGTTTAATAAAGGCTAAAGGATAGCAAGATCAGTGCCTTATTAAGAGTAATAGTCAAGTATCCTTGGGCATTAGGCCCATTATCTATATCAATAGCACTTGAATAGCCTTTCTTAGATGGCTACAACTATCTGAATAGTGATATATAAATCTATCGGAAAACGTCATCCGTATTTACGTCGCCGATATATTCTATATATAACCCGAGAAATAGGCTTCAGTCTGAATAAACTCATTGTATCATAAATTAAAGTTCATTATGGCAATATTTTTAAGGTATATGTCACCTAAACTAGGTAAATATAATCCTCTTTTAAGATGACGATCAAAAGGAGGCATAGACTAGTTATCTAACCACCGATTGCCTGTTCCAAGATGGCCGCCACCGAACTTTCAATAACGAGTTAGTCCGTCATCAACCACATTGCCCGCTTTGAGATGGCCGCCACCTAACTATCGACAATGAGCTAGCCCGTCATCGAGTCCATTGCCCCTAAGCAGCTGACTAGCTCCCATTTTGGCGCGAAAAGCTGGCTATTTAAACACCTACAGGCTCAGTATGCTTGTGAGTCTTGTCGCCCGTGAAGAACGGTCGAATTGGCTGATTGACGGAACCCCATTTATGGACTGCGCGTCCACTACATTAGGTAAGTGTACTTTGCCGACACCCTCGTTATTCCAAATAGAATGCGCCAAGACCGTGTCTCATAAGCTGCCCCTCTCTTTTTTATACCTAAACGCTAGGTGGCACCCTCGGCAGCAACGCACCGTTCCCAAATCGGAGAAACGTAGCGGCCGTCTATATTTACATCTAACGGTGTGTATATGCAAGGGACTCCTGATGCCATAATATTCATGGGTTACTCGCTATTGCTTATATTCATTATTTCAATTGCTTACTAGGTACTTCCTCGTGCAATCCGCTGTCCTACATATACCAGTAGCCTTGGTGGACCTATACCTTCCAGACTCACCATTCTTAAGTCTTCTATCATTTACGGTGGGTATAAATCATTAGGGACTATACCATGTATTACCTTGTAATTAATAGCCATCATGTATACTCACTACATAATCTTACTTCAGGGATGTCTGCTTGATACCACCAAAACTTCGAAAACACAGCGGCCCTTTAGTCACCTGCCCGCTGTCAACCCCTGCGTAGTGGAGCCTACCTTTTGGTATACAAATTTAAAGACTCAGGTAACAAAATTGTGAACACTGGCCATTGACTGAAGAATTTAAACTAAAGCGGACCGTTAATAATTAGAGCCTACCCATTATTATTTAGGAGATCCCTGGTTCCCTGAGAATACAAGGAATGCGTCCTTGCGTTGGAGAACCTTGTGAATACTACTTCAAGTAAATCGAATTATGGTAGTCTCCGGACATAAACCTAGGCCTAATCGTCCTTTATTCTTATAAATTACATAGAAAATTCTTTATTTTTTAGGTCCTGTTCTGTAGCATCAGCCTTGGGCTTGAGCCCCCAGAATATTTCCAACTGAAAACTTGTAATAGGTAAAACCAGAGTGTATACCTTGTGTCCCTGTTGTAACAATGTTCTATTAAGAATAACCAGATATTATCCAATACCACTGTTGTTTGCTCTTATTTATTCTATGCTTGCCTCGATTTTGGCTTTCAAGGTTATTAAAAAAAATGTTTTCTAAAAAAATCCCATTTCTTCGTTTTGGGTCAAACTTATCCAGCTAAAGGTTGGGCTCCATAACACTGTAGCCCCTAGCTGCCAACCTGATATACAATATTATAAAAAAATTTTTTTTTTTTTTTTTTTGCTCTTGGTCAACATGTGTCCCAGAATGACTGTATGTTATAGTGCTATTCATTGTGAAGTGTGTAAGAAGATAAATGTGTCCCTGATTGGTTACTTAGCTCTGGCCATCTAATTGCCTTTACAGACCTCACCTTACCGGGAGTCTGCTTCTGGGAGTGTCCTTAGGTAGTTTGGTACTGCATATTTTCAAAATGGCAACCACGTAGACATCAAATTAATAGATAACAATCATGGTCCAAAAATTCCGTTTGTTTAATAATGTGTATTAGAAAGATAGGTGTCTTGACAAATTCATTCTTTATATAGAAAAATACTAAGACATTGTGTTTTATTTTCAGATCATATTTCTCTCTCCCCTCCCAGTCAACAACTCCCAGCCCTGACGAAGGTGTGGCCTTCCTGGCTTGTCACCGAAACGCGCGTCGGCTCATGTCTCCAGAAATACGGCATACTGTGTTATATTAATTAGGGGCCGTACTAAGATTATTTGTCTGGAATAATATTCTGTTCTATGCCACATATCTACCATCCATGTGTGACATACAACAGAACGATGGGAATGTATGGAAGAATGTAAGTGGAATGATAGAACTTTAGGTAGGATTATTTTGTTGAGAATCTGATAGAATGAAAGTATGATTGAAGTGTGAATTGTTGCTGGGTAGGTCTCAAAGTGAAAATGCATCTTTGTCACTTTTATCTCTTCCCAATCTCCTATGTATGTTGTGCAATATTATGTGTTATTTATGTATGTTAAAAAAAAAAAATTTCTACATCAATTCTAAAAGTGTACATATAAAAAAATAAAAATACATATATCTTTGCTAAAAATCCTCTCTTGCATATATTTGAATTGTGCAAATTTTGACCTGTGCAGTGCCAACTCCTAGAATTATCACCCCACATATATTGGGATCCCAGTTTCGGGACCACTAGATCAATTGGCGGGGTACGTGCCTTGTTCTTTATTCAGTATTCTACTGCTCACCTCCATTTGCCTACCCCGATCCGCGGTCTATACGCTAAAGTCCCCAATGGATTTCAGCTATCTGAGCTGCACTTTTGCCTGAGGTAGTACCATTGTAAATGTTCACAAACACTAATGAAAGTACACATAAGGGGCACATAATGCACAAAGCTAAGCCATAATGAAAACAAAAGAGTGCGATATATTCAATGTTAATGTTCAGCAAATGTACTTTTTTCATTTAAGTTGCTAATAAGGGCTTCCAACCAAAATTAAAGGACTTCTAGGTGCCCTAGTTAAATATAATTATTTAGTCTAATCTACCAATCTCAACTGTCTGATTAACAATTAGGGGCATTTGGCAATTTTCCAAACAGGCCCGCAACAGAGAAGGGGCCTCATTTATGAGGCTGTGCGTCACTTTTACGCCGCCGGTGCGTCACTTTTTGTGACGCACCAGAGACGTAAAAAATTCACCTTGTTGCGCCATATTTACAAAGTGACGCATCTAGGTAGATGCGTCACTTTGTAAACGCCTGCCCCACATTATACCTGCGCCACGAAAGGGTCATGGAAGTGACGCAGTGAAATCTATGAGATTTCACTGCGCCACTTCTAGGACTCAAATGCGTCAAAATCTTATGCTGCCTCACATGGGGCTTGCCCCATGTGAAAGGACACATTGCTGGAGTTGCGTCACTTTTGTGACACACTCCAGCAATGTGTCACTTTTGCGGCTACAGATACGTCAGAAATACTGACGTATCTGTAACTCCTTGCGACATGATGCGTCATACTGTAAATATGACGCATCATTGGTGTCGCAAGGAGGGCGCAGTGAAAAGTGACGCATTGCTGTTTTCATGCAGCGATGCATCACTTTTCATAAATGAGGCCCCCGATCTCTGGTAAAGTGACCCCCTCGAGGGGCCCATAGGGCATAGCAGCGTCCGCCCAACGAGGAGCACGACCCGATGATGAAGCATGCCACTTCAGTGGGTGAGGGGTTTGTGTGTCCTAAAAAGAATGCTCTTTTTGGCCTAGGGCTTATTTATTTTCATAATTCGATCAGGACTACCCCATTAAACAGAACTGCATACCATATAGTATTCCTCATAATCCTATGGGGGGACATGTGTTGGACTGATCAACCTCCCTCTCCCTCCGCTTTTTGAAATAAAACTTCAACATATCCTTCAAACTTATGGTCACTTATTGGATTTGTTATTAAGGCCAAGTCTAAAGAGTGCTACAAAGTTAAAAGTCAAATGAGTTTTGTGCACTAATGAAAAGTAAAATGGAGGACAAGCACATTATGTGAGGTTGACACTATTTTAAAGCCAAATGAAGTGAAAATATAAAGGTGCACAAATAAGTTAATATTACAGTGTTACGTTATTGATATGCTTTGGCCTTTACAAGAGAAAAATGCTACCTTCTTGTCACACAGTTGTTTTCATCCTTAGGGCAGAATAGTGTGTACGTGGAATGACTTCTTTGTTGATTGATATGAGTGTTTGTGCATGTTTAAATGGGAGAGGATGAATGTGAGACTAATGGACTATCAGATGGATGGACAAGTTTGTGCATGTAATGTGAATGGGTGAGGCGCAGAAGGACATGTTTGAGGAATAATCCCATGTTCTAATCATCCAAACACTCACTAATATATTCATCAATCCACCACAATCTCACTTACACATTCATCCATTCATGCACTTATTCGTCTACCCACTGACTCATTCTCGCCTTACCCCATACCATCATCCCTCGCCCCTCCTTCCCAGGCACACATACTTGCCACTTAATGAAGAAGCGTTTTCACTTATAAAAATGCTAGACCTATTGGCTTTGTCGATTCTTGGTTTCAGCTGATATACAGAATTTAACTGAATTGTTTGCTGACGTTCTTAAGAGCAGCATGAATCACAAATTCATAAACAGGAAATAAAAAAGCTATGGCATAGAATGAAAATGCTTACAACGCACAAAGAAAGTTTGAGAGGGATGTTTTAAGTGGCACACTTGTTAAACTCATTACATAACTACAGCCATAGCACGCACGCGTCGTGGGAAACCCCCTGTCGTCCTATTTTACATGAATACATGCAATCAGGTGGCGATAAAGTCCCGTGAAGCAGAATGTGAATAATAACGCTGACAAAAACATCCCTATTCAATTCGAAACCAAACAAGTAATTCTGTTTCCTTTGTGCCGGTCTGTTTCTTTGAAGTGCATAATCAGATTTTGAAAAGTATGGCTGTATTGTAGTCAAGCAAAATGATAATTGACATAATAAGTACAATAAAAATAACTGGAGAATATAGTAACCTTCTTTTTTGTAGAATTGGGTCAAAAAAATAATTATCAAATAGGCATCAAAGTGTGAAGATATCTTTTATTTTGAAACACGCAAGGAATGATCATCTATGTAACGCGCACATCACCCGTGAGTTCCATTCATGAAGTTTTAGGTACGCATCTGCTCAAACAACTCTACCTCTTAATTTTTTGTTTTTTTTGTTTTATAGGGCCTTATTAACAAGAAATGACGCATCACTGCACCAAGGCAGCGATGCATCTAAATATTTTGCACCTGCGGCAAAAGACTTAATGACGCCATGGATGTGCTGTATTTACAATATGGGGCTCCATGGCGCAAGGTCCCAAGGATGTATTAGCAATTCTGACTCATCCGCGGATAGGATGTCACAAGGCATCCAGACCAATAGTAGAGCATTGCTGTAGATGGTCGTAAGAGTGATGCAACTACAGCAATGCGTCAGAAATCAGAGGTAATGAGTCAGTTTTGACTGATGCAAGTAGCCTTCTGTGTGGGGACCAATGGAATAGAGAGTGAAAATGATTTTTAAAAAATCACCTTGCACTCTCTTACATAGTTCCTGGATGTCATGCATACAAATCGGCATAGTGTACTTATGTGTACCACTATGCCTATGTATGTGCGCTATAATATGTGAAAACACAATGTGAGTGCATACAAGTCTTCAATGGTGTGTGATATGATATTTACTGTGTTACCTACCTTATGTGTGCCCTTACCTGTTGAGAGGATGTGACTTGATTGAAGATTACGCTGTTTCAAGTCATTTCCACTGGTCAGATACCTATGCCATAGCGAGTGTGTCATTCCTACGCCTGGGTTTTAGAGGTGTAGGAATTTTGATGCATCTCACGTTCAGCGGCCCGCTTCCCAAACATGTGCCACTTTTGCAAAATGTCATAAATACCACTGCATCAGTTTTACATGGAATTTTAGGTGATAATGACTACCTTGCACATACAAAAACCAACGCCAAGCAGATGATTCTGACGAAGGTATAAACGAACACAGATCAACGAAAAGTGTCGCATCTGCCTGGATGTGTCATCGTGTAAAAATAATGCAAAGAAACAGCAGCACAAACTCCCTGTCAATATGGCCCTACAACTCACAGGGGCATCTGAAAGAAATACTCTTAGGGCCCTATTACGAGTCTGGCAGTCCGAGGACCGCCATGCTCGTGGTGACGTGTCAGAGGCGGATCCAGCCACTGCTGCACCGGAGGTCCGACTGCATGATTCCGACTATGGCAGTGGGACCACCCTGGGGCTGCCTGCTCCACCAGGGAACTGCCGCTCCCTAGCATCTGAGCGGCGGTCAGAGGCTGCAATGTGCTTGGCGGGACCACCACGGAAGCATATTACGAGTTTCCTCTCCATCAGGCTTTTCATGGTAGTTCCACTGCCATGAAAACCCTGGTTGAGAGGAAACAAAGGAGCCCTACAGGGCTTCCCTGTGCCTCAAAACATACGTGGAGGTACAAAGGGGGAATAACATTTGTCCCCCTGTGTACATGCACATAGGTTCCTGCACGGCATGGACTTTCGAGGTATTGCAGTGCCCTTTTTAAGGGCACCACCACCTTTAAAAGAGACTCTGCCATGCTGCCTACCTGTCAGACTGCTAGAAAGTCATAATCTGGCCGGCGTGAGCTTTGGCTGAATGGCGGCATAGTGGTTTGCACCACCGCTCTGCCAAAAACTCGTATTCAGGACCATAGGGTCTTATTTACATGAAATAACACATCGGTGTGCCAAGACAGCAATGTGTCAAAATGTATTGCGCCTGCATCAAAAAACTTTAAGTTGCCATGGATGTGCTGTATTGACAATAAGGGACTCCATGGTGCATGTTCCCAAGGATGCATCAGAAATTCTTACTTGTCTGTGGGTAGGATGCTGCATGGCATCTGGGCAAAAAGCGGCACCTTGTTGTAGATGTCATAAGACTGACCTAACTAGAGCAAAACATCAGAAATCAGAGGTGATGAGTCAGTTTTGACTATCGCAAGTAGCCTCATGTGTAGGTATCAATGTAATAGAGTGTGAAAAGGTGAGAAACTCACCTTGCACTCTATCACATTGGTCCTGGATGACAAGCATACAAGTGGGCCTAGTGTACTTATATGCACCTACAAATATGTGACATATTATGTGAAAGTACAGTGTGAGTGCATATGAGTCTATGGTAATGTGTGATGTGATATTTACAGTGTAACCTTCCGTATGTGTGCACTTACCTGTTGATGGGATTTGACTTGATTGCAGATTATACTGTTTCAAGTCACTTCAACTGGTCAGGTACTTATGCCACAGCTAATGCAGATCACACTTTTTCAAGTCATTTCCGCTGGTCAGATACCTATGCCACAGCCAATGCATCATTCCTACGCCTAGGTTTTAGAGGCATAGGAATCTAGACGTATCTCAAGCTCAGCGGCCCATTTCCCAAAAAATGCGTCACTTATGCAAAATGTCATGAATTCCGAGCATCAGTTTCACAGGGGATTTTAGGTGGGAACGCCTATATATATTAAAACTAACACGATGCAGCTGATTCTGATGAAGGTAAAAACTGAGGCAGGCCGATGAAAAGTGACACATCTGCCTAGATGCTTCACCTTCTAAATATGGAGCAAAGAAAGTGCCCCTGCTACATGAAAAAAATGACAGAGTGGCGGTGCAAGCTCCCTGGAAATATGTCCCGTACACTGCCCTAGATGAGTTGGACATTTATCTTATGAAACAGTCTCACAGATACCAACCCCCAGTATTTTCAAGTAATTGTATAAATATATACTTCCTGTGCTCATTAAGAACATGGGAGCTCCTCAAGGGTAACTCCATACCTAGCATGTAACATTACAGCACCATTTTTTTTTTTCTCAGCTCTACAGTTTGTTCCCTGAGGAGATTTTACAAGGTTTTCCCTGGAAATATCTTCATAAAGGAAGATACCTCGAGGTGTGACCTTCCTGCACTCCTTTCTCGTAATCCGGATGCAGACCTAAACATAAGTTTATCACTGAATCCGGAGTACCATATATCCTGTAATGAGCGAATTAGAGTGCTTTATGGCAAAAGATTTTCTACTTCGTTTGTGAGTCAAAAACTCTCCATTGCTCTGTCAGAAGTTTGACTCCAGAGAAAAAACAACATTCCTGAACATGAGACATCAGCCAACGGCAGTCATGTACTCAAGGCTCAGGATGTCATGCTTTTGCTGGAGCCATTGGTATTATTACATCTGTTGGGAGAATCTCTCATTCTTTTTATTCAGCCTTTCACTTCTTCTTCCTTCCTTTCACCCGGCCTTTCTTTATTTTCCCTTTATATCTACCAATTTTTATCTCTCATCCTATTTTCTTTCTTTCAAACTTTTTGCTTTCATGCTCACTTCATTCTATTTGACCCTCTTTTTGTGTTTTCACTGTCTTCGTATGTGATAATTTCACGTTCTCTCTTATCTTTGGTGTGTGCGTCAGGTCCCCCACCACTCTCTAACAGTTCACTCATCAGCATTTTGCCTGCAGAGCTGCGGAGAGAATAGACCCATCAACAATTAATTAACAAGTTAGTGGGACCCTGTTCACCAGCCAACAAGTCCAGTGGGAGGTGGCAGCTACGGCTGAAGCTGCTTAAGAGTGGGGATCTCTACACCTCAGTGATCAAGGGTATGTGCAGATCTGATCTGAGAATACTGTATAGACTTTGGAACCCCCATTAATATCTTACTTCACCTGGTCAGTGGTTTCCCCCACCCCAATGACTAAGGGCTTATTTAGAGTTTGCCGGATGGGATGCTCCTTTACAAATGTGACAGATATCCAGTCCTGCATTTTACAGTAGCAGTAGAGCCTAAAGAGCTTGTGGCGGATCACATTTTGAGGGCGTATCCCTTCCACCAAACTCTAAACACTGAGTAAATCTTAACCTCGCCCCACATGTCCAATTTATACTATGGAAGCTTCAGGTGCTTCAATCTAAGATCTGCCCATGGTCCTCCCCCTAATAAAGATTTGACTTGACACTTAGTCATTTAAACAAGGTGTTAACACGGGGTGCAAAAACACCACAATGCAAACAATATTTGTGCTTTGCAGTTGGTGTGGTTTTACAACTGATTAAATAACTGGTGTTAAACTACGTAAATATTATGCACAAATATTTTTGTGTCATCTTGAGCATCATATTACTATTTTATCAAATATATGTTGAACATGTTTGTAATGTCTACGTTTCTGTGCTGCAAAAAGGGATATTCCTCCAGTTACCTGCCTAAAGAAGTGGTGAAGCTCCTCCACTGTCCAAATAACTATAGGTGTCAAGCTGTAGTCAGATGAATGATGTTGAACTTGGCCCTCTCTGGAAGGTCACTCCCAAGCTTTTTTGCCTTGACCCTTCCTATTTTGCAGAATATGTTTTTGTTGGCTGTAGGACATGCGCAGAAAACCATGACAATGATGTGCCATCGGAGTGCAAGTAATGCAACTATGCAGGGCACACAAGTATATAGGCTCAGAGGGAGGGAGGAGCAGCTGTGAGGCAATGCTACACACAGTGATGCTGCACATTTGCCACATGCAAGACAGGTCAAACATGAATCCCAAAGTCGCTCACATCCTACCCCACCCCCAACAAGCCAGATCACATTGCCTGAATGCAAGCAGATGATAAACTAACATTAGGGTTGAATGCTCCTTTGTCTGAAATATCAGGAGGGAGCACATCTATTGGTTACACATAATAACCCGTAGCAACTAACTTCTACCCCCATTCTGCTTGATACCAGTTTCCTTAGTAACAGTTCATGGAACATTCAACAACATTCACAGGTTCACCATATTTTCAAGTTCACCACACAATGTTGCAAATGCAAACAGCAGGTGTGGTTGACTTTACAAAATATGTACCTTTTAAACATTTTTTACTAACCAATAAGAAACCTGTTTTTTAAAGAAAGTAAAATGCATCCTTTTTTTGAATGTACAAAGTTCTTAAACAGCCAATCAATTCTCTACTTTCTTAAAAACAGCATCTTGTCTACCATTTTAGATACCTCTTATTCTACCAACTGACTACTTCAGCTACAGACATCTTTTCATTACTTCCAGTCATCCCTTCAAGATGCTTTCAGTGTGGATCGTTAGGCACAGCTATGTTTTCTGGTGTGAAAGGTATGCTGAGCGCAGAGGTATTGACAAAGACCTAGGTTTGCAAAATGTAGACATTAAATGGATTGGACAAAGAGGATCACGGTGGCATCAATTAAAGCCTTTGGTTAAAACATTTTTGCATCTCCAACCCCCTGACCTCATGATTGTGCACTGTTTACAATTACAATTTTTCTATGTTTATGTATTACTGTTTTAAAGTAGGGATTTAGCTATTGCTTCTAAATATTCTAGCCCTTTAGTGTTTAGGTAGAGTCTTACTTTGAATTGTAAGTGCCCCAACATTGTTTTAGTTTGTTTAGTTAGTTTTGGATCTAACTGTGTTACAGACTGCTCAAGTCTTAGGGATTCATTATGATGGTGGACGGACTTCTGTCCATCTGCCATCGTGTCGGGGCTTGGGACCGGCTGCCTGTCGTGTATCTCTGACATTGGGGCAAGTGCTGCTGGCTGCATTACCCACCACAGTGTCTGTAATGCATGTTTGCATTTACCTGCATTTCCCTGCACTACGTGACCGGCACCACGAGGTGCCTGCCACCTAGAGCAGGGAAATGTAGGAGGGTACCATAGGTATCCTCACAGTGCACACCCACCTTCCCAACACAAGGGGGGCCGGCAATGGGCCCTCAATGAACATCCCCGCCAGCCTGTGAATGGCGGTTGAACCAACATACACCGGTGGCAGGGATACAGCATCATAATAGAGCGAACGGTGCCTGCTAGGCACGCCACCATTTTGTAAATGTGGGTGTGTCCACCAGGCAATCGTAATGATTGCCTGTGTCAGACCAGTGGCTGACGGACTTTACGTCCACCAGCACACCGTGGGCGGAGAAGTGCTTTACGATGCTTTACGATGGCGGTGAAACCGCCGCTGGCAGGCTGCCGGTGGCAGTTTCACCGCCATTGTAATGAGCCCCTTAGTTGTTGGTAGTTTTTTTTGTATTTATTGTAATAATCTATGTAGGGTTGGTTGGGTTCTGCCTGTTAAGGCTTGGAAAGCATTATGCCATCCTTCCACAACATTATTTGTTTTTGCTTCTTTGGTTAGGGTACTGTTATATACATTCCACCATGGAATGTGGTATTTGGGCTGTCTTCTGTGTCCAGATCTATGTAGCCTTCCCACCCAGGTATCCTCAAAATAGTTGAGTAGGGGACTTAGTTTAAGTTTATTTGTTTGGTAGTAGGGGCTTTCTATTAATAAATTATAGTGTTCTGTTACATCGGTTATTGGGAAGTATGCTAGTGAAATTAGCTTTTTTATTTCATATGCAAAATTGCTATTAGTTGCCTATTCTACACTAATCATAGATTTTTGAAGGTGTCTCCATATGCATTGATTAAAGTGGTAAAAGCAACCTTGTATTGCTGTGTGAGGGTAGTTTTTAGGATGGCTTGTGCCATTCACTGTTCAAAGTCTATGATAATTTTTTGAGGATAGTAATTATTATTTTTTTGCTTTACTTTTGTTAAGAGTTCTACATAGGTAGTGGTTTGTTTGTTTGGTAACAGGGCATATATAAAGGGGATGTTGCTATTGGGATACAGTCCATGGATTGTGTATAATTGGTAAAATGGTTTGGGACAAATTTAAAATGTTCCAATCATCATCCATGTCTCACAATTCTGCAGTTTAAGTAAAGTTTGTGGGAGTTGCAAATATTATAATCCTTTTTTCATTAGAGATACTTCATAAAGATGAAATTGCTCATAATTATGAGTTACTATGAGTTCAGGTGGTATTTGAATTTCACTGAAAGTTTTGGGGACAGGTGAGGTGATAATAGTTGATTTTTTTGTTCTAGCTTTTACCCTTTTTTACATAGAGACAGAGTGTAATTGGCCAGTTACATGTTCTGGAACTCGGAGGAGTATGTCTTTAGTGCTATCTCCTTTCAGAGTCTCTAAAGCGTCTCTCACTTCTATTTCAGCTATGTTAGGGGGGTGGCTATGTTCCTTAACATTTGATACAGTAGTTTATTTTGTTGATCTCACCCATAACATGCATTTGCATAATATTTGCTGCATTTCCAATAAATTTTGTCGCCTTTCTGTTTGTCTTGGGTGTAGACATATCCCATATAGCATAATAAACGTTTTCCTTTCCGGAAAGTAATACGTTTTGCACCTTCAGTCATTCTGATGTTTGAAATGCTATGAGAAATGTATATACAATATGAACTGTTTTGTTTTTATTGTAATACAGATTTCCATATACAAAATTATACTTACATGCTTGAATAGCTTGAACTTTTTTTTGACAATGAGATATTTCTGTTGGTGCTTAGCTTTAGTGTTTGTTTTTATTTATTGCAGAAAAAAATATTAATTTTAATACATTTGTAATAATAGCATTTTCTGTATTTTGGGGTATGTGTGGTTGGTGGGTGCTTTGAGTTTGGATTTTTTGTTATATTAGTTTAATTGTAATGAATACTTACTATTTTTACAAGGTGGTTTTTTGATGATTTTTGTAGTTAGTTGAGTGTCTTTTGGAGTTTCTGTAGAGGAGATATAATTAAGAAAATATTACATTAATTATTTATTTATGGTAAAATGTGGTTTACAAATATTTTATACGGTTGTAATATTAAATGGATATTTTACTTACTTTGTGAAGGTGAAATCAGACTTTTGAGTGAGGAAGTCCAATGTTGTAGAAGCAATGCAGCAGAGACTCCCCTTAATTTTGGTTTTGTTGTTGTAGAATGAAATAATGTTACATTTTCTTTAGTTTATATAGTGTTTATTAGTTCTTCTTTAAATGTTATTGGGTTGTTTAAGTTGTAGGGGTTTTTATTGGTTGTTACTAATATTTCTATTTTTTATTTTTTTACTCTTACTTTATTTAAAAGTATAATAGCATATACTTTGTAATTTATAGTGCATTGAATGCATAATAATAGTTATTTATTTTATATATTCTGTTTGTAAAGAGTAATTAATGTAGTGGATTTAGTTATGTTAAAGTTATATTTTTAAGGTTTATTCTATTTATTTAATAAGTTGTGTGTGTTTGTGATATTGTTTATATTTGTTTTGTTATGTATAGTGTTATTTGAAATATGCTCAAGGTGTAGATATTTTGTTTTTGGTGATAATTGTGTGGTCTATATTTTTGTTGTCGATATTTGTGTCATTTTGTATGTTTATTTAATGTTTACGATATTAGTTATAACGATATTTATTCATCGATATTAGTGATATTGATGTTAATGTTTGACAATATTTTTGTGTCGATATTTGTGTATTTTTTAAATAAGTATAAAATATTGATATTTATGTTATCGATATTTGTGTGTCGATAATTTTGTAGGTCAATATTATGAGTGTCGATGTTATGTCAGTTATCCAGAAATTCTGTTATGTTATTTAATGGGCTGTAACGCGAATATCTAAATCAGGCCCTCGGTTAATATCATCTCATGGCACTCTGTTGGAATTGCTCTCAGAAGCCTGCCTACCATGTAACTTTCCCCCATCAGAGCTTAACAATTCTGGTGGGACAAAACCAAATAGTCAATCTCATTGAATGTATTGTTCCATTGTATTTTCCTTTAAAACCCAACTCAGAAAAAAAATACAATATTAATCACGTCCACTGAAACAGGATTTGCACACTCTCCCTCACACCAGTTCGCCCACATCATTATAAAGCTTGTTTTTGGTGTTCTGATGGTTGCTAGAATCCTAGACTCCTTAGTAAGTGTCATTGAGGATTCCGATATTCTAAAAACCAATGAAATCTTACACACACATAGGCAGGGCAGTCTTCCTGTCATGCCACTAACCACTGATTCTGGGGAAGGACTATCACAAGTGAGTTCCGGATGTAACGGACTAACATTTAGGACTAAAAACGTGGTACTACTATTGCCAGTGATGCATTATGTATTCCCTTGGGATTATATAAAATGGAGGGTTAGGAATGAAACATTTCCTAGCTAACGTACAGGAAAGTTTCAATTCTATTAAGGAGGCGGAGGCGAGGATTAGGCTGTCACTTTCTCCTTTATTTTTCTCCAGCAGCCATTAAAAATGGATCAACAAACTCAACAAAACTACATTTCCCATGAGCATCAGGGAAAATGGAAAAAGAAAATGTCTCTGCAACTGTCCAATCCCAGTCCAGGGCTTCCCAATATCCTTCCCTGCTGGCACTCTATCCTCCTCTTTCTTCCTGCGACACTGCCACAGTTTTTCGTCCGTTATTCCTGCTTGCCCGTCTCAGAACCTATGGTACAAACAGATTACGTAAGGCACCAGGAAGTGAACGTCCAATCACATTATTTAGCAAGATAATCTACGTATGAGCATAACAACATCCTTGAACAGGACAGTAAAAAGTAGAGGTCATAACCTTCAACAGCACAGTAGGAAACTGCATCATAAAGAGTTTACTTACCGTCCCAACGTAGTAATTCTGGGCGGGTTCGAATGAGGACTGGGTGGGCTAATCCTCGCCTCCGCCTCCTTAATAGAATTGAAACTTTCCTGTACGTTAGCTAGGACATTTTTCATTCTATGTCAGGAGCGGAGGCTTCTGATTAGGCTAGTTTAAAGCTTATCCACCACCAGTGAAGCCAGAGACGCTACTGGCTTAAAGTAAAATCTCTTGAAGGTGGAGTCTGAAGACCAGTCTGCAGCTTTCAGAATGTCTTCTAGGCGAGCCCCCAAGGAATTTGCCTTGGACGCAATTGCTCCCCTCACAGAATGGGCTCCAAACTGGGAAATATCTATGCCAGCTTCCTGCATAACCCATCGCACCCATCGCGCAATAGTAGGGGATAAAACCACCTGTGTGGTTTAGTAAGAGCAATAAACAGTTGTTTGACACCCTGTGGGCGTATATCAATCGTCGCCACTTCATAGGCCTTCAGCGCCATAACCACACATAGCTTCGGTACATCCGGGAATGCAGGATACGAGATAGACCGGGAATCCCCTTTGGTACGCCTAGAAATATGGAAGGTAACCCCATACGGGGTTAAGACACGACCTGTAAGGTCCAAGGCTCTCACATCTGAGACTCTGCGACACGACATCAGACAAAGCAACATTGCCAGCTTAGCTGAAATCTGCTTCCTCGACAGGTATTTATTGGACGGCCACTCTCGAAATAAGTTAAGGACCTTATTTACATCCCATAAAACTGAATAGCGGGGTTCCGGAGGAACTGATAACCTAATCCCCCGCAGCAGTTTGCAGACCAGAGGGTGTTCCCCTATCGGGTGGTTCTCCAACGGGATATGTCCTGCCGATATGGCCGACCTAAAGGTATTGATTAATCTGTACGCTAAGTCGTCCTTTGCCAGGGAGGCTAAAAAATTAAGGACGTGGACAATGTCTGCCTCCACCGGATCAATCTGCAGTCGCAGACACCAACTACTCTACCGACACCATGCTGATCGGTACCTCTTGTTGGTACTGTCTGCCCAGGATTTGGCCAACAGCGTGGCAGCATCCTCCGAAAGTCCCGGGACTTGCCAGCGTTGCTTGTAACCCGCCAGGCCATCAGACACAGGTTGCCTGTGGTAAGGAGGTGGTGAGGATCCCCTTGAGGATTCTTGAGGAGATCTGGAACGCGGGGTAGAGGGATTGGAAAATCCCAGGAAAGTTCCATCAGAACCGGAAACCAGGCTTGCGACCTCCAGATCGGGGTGATCACCACCAGATCCGCTCGGTGTCTGCGTACCTGGGTTGACACTCTCATAATCATTGCAAAAGGAGGGAATGCGTAGCCCCTCTCCATGCTCCAATCCTGCAGAAACGCATCTATCGCCGCTGCTTCCGGGTCTGGCCGCCAACTGAAATACTGCTCCAGCTGGGCGTCCAGACGGGAAGCAAAGAGGTCCACTGTGAATGGACCCCATTTGTCCTGGATCGCCTTGAACACATCCGGGCGAAGTTGCCATAGACTGGCGTCCCTCCAATGACGAGACCACCAGTCCACCACCTGATTGACTGAGCCTGGAAGGAGCTCCGCCGACAGGGATATTTCGTTGGATAGGCAATACTCCCAAAGAGTCCGGGCAAGATCGGATAAGGCCCTGGACCTGGTTCCTCCCAGGTGGTTGATGTAGCGCACCGCCGCCATGTTGTCCATCTTTAGAAGGACACAGCACTGAACCCTGTCTTTCGTCCAACACTTCACCGCAAACGACCCCGCCATCAACTCCAGACAGTTGATGTGAAGATCTCTTTCTGCGGATGACCAAACTCCGCCTGTAGAAACCGCGCCGCAACGCGCTCCCCAGCCCAGGCCGCTGGCGTCCGATTCTATCACCAAGACTGGTTTGGAACCGAAGATCGCCCGACCATTCCAGGCATCCATATGTTCGATCCACCATCGAAGTTCCGTCCTGGCCTCTTCCATAAGGGGAACGACCTGGGAGTAGGTGAGACCTTTGCGGAGGTGAAACGCTTTGAGGCGTTGAAGGGCCCAGTAATAAAGGGGTGCCGGGAATATCGCCTGAATGGATGACGATAAGAGACCCACAACCCTGGCTAGGTGTCGCAACAGGATCGTTGGACGTGCCAGGGTGCGTCTCAACTCGTGCCTGATCCTGGAAAGTTTCCGAGAAGGCAGGGACAAGGTGGCCTCCACTGAATCTATCAGAAAGCCTAGGAACTGCATTCTCCTGGATGGGAGTAGGTCCGACTTGGCTTGATTGACTATGAACCCCAAGGATTCTAGAAGGTTGACCGCCCTCTGAAGGTGGGTCAGCAACGTCCGTGGGCATTGATTCAGGAGGAGCATGTCGTCCAGATAAATATAAGACGGATGCCTTCCGTACGCAAGCGCTCCACTACCGGTTTCAGCACCTTGGTAAAACACCACGTTGCGAACAACAGTCCGAAAGGAAGGGAGGCAAACTCGTAGATCTGCTGACCCCACTGAAACTGAAGAAAACATCTGTGGGGAGCAAAGATGGGGATCGTGAGGTAGGCGTCCTTCAGGTCCAACCGGACCATCCAGTCCCTTCCTGAAGCAGATCCCGCAGGAGGTGAATGCCCTCCATCTTGAAATGGCGGTAAATGAGCCAGCCATTGAATTCCTTGAGATTTATCACTGGGCGATAGCCCCGTCCTGCTTCTCTACAATAAAAATATTGCTGAGGAAACCTCGCGGGTGCAGTTCTGTCTGCACAATGGCCCCCTTCCACAGGAGATCTGCTACCTCTCTGTCTATCAGAGAGCATTGGTCTTGCGTGAAGCTGATAGGTCTGGGACGAACGGGCTGCCTGGGGAGTCCTGAGTATTCTATTTGGAACCCACCGACGGTCTGTAAGACCCAGGCGTCGGAGGTGAGCGAAGACCATGCCTGAAGAAAAAACTGGAATCTGCCCCCCACTTTCAGGCCCGTTACATTCTAGAGTCTCACCTTTGTGATTATTGTAGCCGCCGTCTCCTCTTCCTCTTCCACCACAGCGGCGGGGATAGCCTCTGGTGTGGTAGAAATTCCCGAACTTGTCGGGGTCCTGGTATTGACCTCTGTGAGAGTCACCTTGCTTGTAGGAGCCTCTGTTTTAGAGTCTGCCAGACGAGCTGCCCCTTCTCCGACTGGCTGCGCCAAAAACACGTGGCATGAAGATTCGTTTGACGGACGTCTGAGCCTTGTCCAAAGAGTTGAAGGTATTCACGAATTTGCCCAGCTCCTTCACGAACGGGTCCCCGAAGAGGTTACCCTCCGCCATTGGACCTGCCTCGGATGTGGCTAATTCCCCCAACTTCGGGTCTATCTTGATTAAAATCGATCTTCTCCTCTCCGTCGAAATGGACACGTTTCCATTTCCCAGGAAAATAATCGCTCTCTGCGCCCAACCGGAAAGGATCTCCGGGGAGATCAAGGATCCCGAGGCCTTGGCGTCTTCTGCCATATCTAAAATTTTTGCCAACGGCCCGGCCGTGTCCAAGAGTTTATCTTGGCAGGCCCTCCAAGAACGGTCGATACCCTTCTTGGGATCCTTCACAAACTTAGTTAGGAAGATAGACATTTTGGGATCAATCTCGGGGGTCACCAAAACCTTACCCTCCAAGGTGGGGCGCGGGCACTCTGCCCGAAGGCAACTACGTACCTCTGGTCCAAAGGTTTGCGAAGCCTAGCCGCCATATAGGCCGCCACCTTAGGAGTGGGAACCCAGTGCGACGAGCGCGGGTGAAGCAACTCATCAGGATTAAGCATGTCAGAACTGGGATCTGCGCCAGACTCCTGAGTGGGCTGGGCGGGGAGCCACGAATTCTCTGGTTCCCCATCACCATCCGAGGTTTGGGGTGACTCATCCGGGTCAACGGTGGTCGCGTCGTCCAGGCCTCCCCCCAAAGCGCCAGTCGGTGCCTCCTTCGAGGTGGAAGAGGTATCCGCAGTCTTCGCGTCCAAAAAGGCTTTCTTTAATCGCGAAAACACGTCGGAGTCCACCCCCGTGTCCGCAGGGCGCTTCCTCTTGGGATCCGTGGTCTCGGTCAACGGTTGGCTCTGAGGTTTGGGGTCCTTGTGCCCCGAAAGGTCTGCCCCTTGCCCGGGGGGTTGGCACTGTGCCTGTAGCTGGTCAATCTTCTTCTCTAGGGGTGCAACCACCCGCGACACCACTTTTAGAATGGAAGAGTCCATAACCTGGCAGAAGTGGTCATCTACTGGCAGGTACATGACTTGTTGCTCCTCTTCCTCCTCGTAGTACTCATCATACTCCATAGCGCCCCTGCGCCCCACCAAGGAGCCAATGTAAATAGGGGTTAAAGGTATGGCAGAACCCTGAAGCAATCTTTATTTCTTCCCACCGAAGCGGGGTAATTACTTGTAAGGTGGGACCAACAGCCTCTGCTATGAGGCACCACGTGAAAACCTGCCCGGGCCGGTCCCGAAGATTCGAACAATTTCCTACCCGCCTAGCGGGTGTTCAGGCTCCAGGCAGGGGCTCTTATCTCAGAAAATAGCCTTAGCGCTGCTCAATTCACAATACTGAACCACACCAGTCTTCCCCCGCGGTGCGCGAGTTCGTTGAGCCGCCTCTCCCGACGTGAGTAGAAAGCGGACCTCGACGACTCGCGCCCGCCGGGGGGTAAGCTCCACAGAGCGGCAGCGAGGCAAGCGCGGTCCCTAGCGGTGGGAGGCCGCCCGCGCACAGAGCCTGAAGGAACAACACACCGCGAAAGGAGTGGAAAAACGCTCCCACGGCTCACGCACAAAGTCGCTATGTCAACCCCCCCCCGGGGAAGAAACCGCAGTGCGTAAACCAGCGCGATATTAAGCGCTTCCGCATATAAATCATCAAACAGTAAAACAGTTAGTCAGAAAAGGAAAAACACTCATCTGTATGCTGCTGGAGCAGCGAAGAAAGAGGAGGATAGAGTGCCAGCAGGGAAGGATATTGGGAAGCCCTGGACTGGGATTGGACAGTTGCAGAGACATTTTCTATTTCCATTTTCCCTGATGCTCATGGGAAATGTAGTTTTGTTGAGTTTGTTGATACCTTTTTAATGGCTGCTGGAGAAAAATAAAGGAGAAAGTGACAGCCTAATCAGAAGCCTCCGCTCCTGACATAGAATTACTTAACACCTCTCTCCTTTCCTGTTGCATAAACGTCTGGGTCCAGTCTCCACCCGAAGAAGTTTGGAACTAATGCAGAGTGTGAAAGAAAAGAGATCCTTTTGAAAAGGATAAGGTTTAATCAGGGAAGATAGAGGAAGTAGTCTTAGGCAAGCACATCAACATCTGGTCTAATGCTTGGTGGCCTGATGATCCAGGCCCACTATCTGTAATCAAGCACAAGGTTAAAAACCTAGGCATCTGGATGGATGCCAAGTTACCGTTTGATGCTCAGGTCATCGCCCTTGCTGGGAAATATTTTGGTAAATCCTCCATTTTCTACCAGAGGCCGCCCACTAAATTGTGATCCAGGCACTGGTGATCTCCGGACTGGATTAATGCAACATCCTTTATCTTGGTGTGGCTCAGACCCGCCTGAGGAGATTACAATGGGTATAGAATGTGATGACTAGGGCAATGTTGAAGCTTCCCAGGTGGGCTTGTATGAGACCCTTGTTGCGGAAACTACACTGGTTCCCGATAAAACATAGTCATTTTCAAATCAAGTGGTTATTGCTTTAAAGCTCTTTCCTCTCATGGCCCTCATGACCATCAGGCAATGGTGATCAGGTGCAGCCAAACGTTCCACTGTCCCAAAATTCAAATGGGCAAGGGTGGGAGGTACTGCCTTTACCTATTTGGCTCCAAAAGCATAGAATGCCCTATTTATGGAAATTCAGCAGGCGTCTTCCGAACTTCAGCTCCAAAAGAAACTAAAAACCTGGTTCTTCTGTTTAGAGTAAAATCCCCCTTAAACTGAGTTATCTAGTGCTTATTATGTTGGCTCCATAGCGCTGAAACAATCCATTCTGGAGTAGCCCTCTTTTCAAATTGTATTATTATTATTATTTATTACTATTATTATTATTAACAGACAGCTGATATATTTTCTGGACTGTCTCCCAGTCCCACATCCAATAGCATAGATCCTGGTGATGACTTCTAGCCCATTCCTAATCATATATGCAAGTAGAAGACTATCCTCAGAAGCAGGATCTTCAACTGTTATAGGCCTCTGTAGTTTTTGGCACAGAAATGCTGTCTGAATGGATGATACTTTCAAACCTTCTTACCTGGCCAATTATTGTGCAATCTCTCTTTATTATTTCTCATCTTCCATGATGGTAGTACAAACATGGCCTTAACAAAGTTTATCCTGATCCCTAACTACAAATCTGTGCTGGGTATACATCGGACTTCCTTTATTTTAGTAGAAACCCCAGCTCCTATATAAATGTACCCTTATTCACACTTAGGGGCTGATTCTGATGCGGGTTGGAAGGCTTCCCGATTACATTGGGTTGGAAATGGTTTGGACCCACTTGGATCGGGACAGTCCGACCGAAGGAGTACGATGCATCCGGATGCTTCCCGATACCACTTGGTTGGACTCCCATTGACTTCAATGGGAGCTTATGTTCCTAACCGCATCATAATTGGGCCCTTGATCGGTAAGAGATGTTCCCAATCCGATTTGGAAGGAGCAAATGCTGGTAGGAGGCCTTCCTAACAGCATCAGAATCAGGCCGTAGGTGGGAATGCTTTCCTAACCGCATCAGAATCAGGCTCTAAGTGCATATCTGGTTCCATGATAACCATATTGTTGCAATATATCATCATTCTCACTCCTCAGAATAGGAATGTGGTCACTGCAGAGTTTAGAAGCTTTTTAAAGACCCCATGGCCCTAATCACAAATTGAAGGACACAAATGTAAACTACTACATCTGATCCATCCATAAAAACCCTAAGGAAATAGATATGAAGCCTAAGTACACGACATGGATCCTTCAGGTCATGACGGGCCATGAACTCTCTTTGCTGTAAGGGGTCTCTCAGCTGATGGTCCTCCTTTACCATTTAAAATGTCTGCACATCACCCAAGCAGTGGACCTATTGAGCTTAATCAACACGCATACCTTATTAGTGCTCCATACCAAGGACCAATTGCTGACAGACCCTCTCGAACATTGGAACATCCATGGTAGATTCTCTTTGTTTTTTAGATGTCTCACACCTTGTTGATGAGACAGGTCTATTGCTGTTGAGAAGAAAGGAAGGTCAGAGAAGTGTACTATACAGGCATATTGTGGAGCTTTGTCATGTACCCTTTCCTCCATTTGTAGCGCGTATGCATAATATTTCAGCTTTCCTGAACATGGTTATGAATGCAGACATTCTGCCCCTTCTGTGATCGTGGAAAGGGCTGTCATGTTTCACTGTAAGAATTGTTATCTGACACTTCAGAAAAATGCAACATCTGCTCCCTCTTCTTCTTAATAGAAACAGGTGTTAAGCCTGCCTTGGTCATTGTGCTGGTATTTTGGACCCCTGCAGACGTTTCTCTGGAGTTATTGTGCCTGATCAACAATGAATGAATTGCAGACCCTTATTCTGACCAGCGCTGTCATGAGCACCTTTGGGGAATACTTTTTTATAGATGTTTGTGACATTGTCAATGCGTTAATGGTCTACATATATCTTGCAGTTTCGTTCACAAAACGTTCGACAAAATGAAAATCTTGAGGCACCGCCTCAGCTTCCAGACAAGTCAACTCTAAACAGTTTGAGTTTCAGCAAATACCAAATTCCTTCTTTTTGCTAAAATTGCCACAAATTGTGAAGTGCAGCTTGGTTGACCAACACATTGGCTACATTCTGCTGTCTTTGTCATCTATAACATTTGGCTGTTGTGTTGGCTATAACAAGCTGTTTGCCCTATCATGAGTTCCAGGAGCGTTTTACACCTTTCTTTGGGTCTTTTGCATATTTTGCGATCTATTTGATTATTGCTGGGTCATATTCTGGAGTAGCCAAAACCTTAGACCGAGAGTCTTGGCCATATCATCTTCAGTGAGCTTCATTCCTCTAGCCTCAAAAGCGTTTGCAGTTTTTTGCTGGTGTACTTTGAGACTCTTGGTACTGGAGTCCATTCAGACACCCTGGGATGGTGTATGTCAACCGAGTTGAACACTGGTTCATCCGCCAACAATTCTTCCTGGACCGCGGCCTGCTCGTCCCTTCATTTGAAATCTCTTCCCATCATTATTTCTGTGATAGGTGGATCCCAATCCTCCTCCAGTCTATAGTTCTCATATGTGAGGTCTTACAGTCTTACTTAGTTGTTGTTAGGCAGCCACCAGGGTGGTAGAGGCGACCATGGTGGATGACCGCCCAGCATATTTAGAGACCTCATCTGCCTGGCAGATATGTCTCTGCTGTCAAAAGAGCCAGAGCTATGGTGGTTCCTCTGAAGGCATAGTTGCTTTGCTCAGTGGATACCATGTTTAATGAGGCCACTCTGCAAAGTTTTATTGATTTTCAAAAACAGTCACTCCAAGGTGGAAGTTTGTTTTTGAACAAAAAAAACTAATGGCCTTGACATCTTCAGAGTTTTCTTCCCCATTTGGAGCTGAGTTTTTTCTTGGTGTTTCCTGGTGGTCCTGACCAGGACAAAAGTAGATCAGATTGCCTGCCGTTAAGGTATCTGGACCAATGGCCATCAGTTAAAGATTTCCACTAGGTGACCCAGAGGAGTCTCTTCTATTGGAAACATGATGGTTTACCTGACTCTACAAAAAGGGTAGTCAGAGCTATTTGTGCCAGAATTACTTACCTGCCAAATCCTCCAAAGATGTTTGACTATTCAATGATTCCGCCCTTTTCATTTGGATCCTTGGTTATCCCATATGCCTACTTTTTATAATGGTCATTTAATCTCACATCAAGACAGAACAAAACAGTGGGTGGCATGGTTGCTATTATCTTTCGTTCCAACTTTTCTTGTTCCACTCAACAGGTCGATCTACAGGATAAATCTGAGGTCCTTGCCTTTACCATTCATACCTCAATTAACGTCTCTAGAATTCTTGGGTCTCGTTTATGAGAAATGACGCATCGCTGCGGGAAAGCAGCGTGGCGTCACTTCTCAGTGCGCACTTCTTGCGACATACCTGATGCGTCATATTTAATGTATGACGCATCATGTCGCAAGGAGTTACAGATACGTCAGTATTTCTGATGGATCTGTAAGCGCAAAAGTGACGCAACTCCAGCAATGCGACCTTTCACATGGGGCAAGCCCCATGTGAAAGGGCCTGCGTTAGTGTTAGGCCTGCTGTGAGGCAGGCGCACGATTTTGATGCAACGGCGTCCTAGAAGTGACGCAGTGAAATCTCATAGATTTCACTGCGTCACTTCTACGAGGCTTTTTGCGTGGGACGTCCCCTCTGCATACATTATACCTGACGCAGGTATAATGTAGCGCAGGGGTTTACAAAGTGACGCATCTGCTTAGATGCGCCACTTTGTAAATAGTGCGCAACAGGAGGCATGTTTTACGCCGCCGATGCGTCACAAAAAGTGATGCATCGGAAGCGTAAATCTGACGCAAGGCCCCATAAATGAGGCCCCTTGTTTATTGCCCTGCTGAGGCTGGTTCACAGTTCTGCAAGACATTAGCCAATGCGAATATGCCTTTATCTTTACGATATTCTTATTTCAGGGTCCTAGTTGACTGTAATATTCATGTCGATAATCCATCATGTAAAGCAGGTGAACAGTTGATTAAAGCAATGTCTGACTTCAAACTAGTCAATAAGTTGTTGGCCCACACATGTTGGTGGCCATACCCTAGATGTAATCTTCTCTAACCTGCCTTTACTAGCAATGGAAGAAATAGTGCCTCTATCTTGGTCGGACCACTACTTTATTCCTTTTCAATTTAAACTTTCATCTTTGCAGGTGTTAAAAGTTAACAAGGCCAAGATGTTCTCTCCTTAGCATGCTGTCTCGGATGCAGTATTGGGCTCAGTCTGCTCTCAAGTCAAAGTTGATCAGTCTGTTGGCATCAGTACTGCGACGACTGGTTGAATCACATCTGGAAACTAATTTTGACTTAATTGCGCCTTTAAAAAAATATCATAGAAAAAAAGTATCACCCTCTAGGCATTGGTTCTCTGCTGAACTGAATGAGGAAAAATGCAAATGTAAAAAACTGGAGAGGAGATGACAACACAATTTTTAGTAAGGGGACAAACTTAACTATAAGTCCTCTCTGAAACAATTTAGGAAAAAATCAGAAAAGCAATAACGTGTATGTTTGCCAAACAGATTGAGAAAGCCGATAATTGTAGATTAATTCCTGGATCCAGGATAAAGTGTCTAAAATCTACTTCAATTTAAAGATCATCAGGACAACAGCCTTTCTAGATCTTCTCTACTACATCAATGTATTCCGTCACATCTGTACTCCTTTGACAGGATAGCCTCAAAGTATTCTGAAAGGATCATTCAACAATTTAGATCTGGTTACCCACTATCTGCCTGCCCTGCACAAATAATCAAACATGAAATGAATTCTCTAAATTTGCAAATAAATGACCTTTTTAACTTCTCCCTAGAACCCAAATGGTACCCTAAAATTGGAAAAAGGCATTGGTACTCGCACTGTTGAAAAAGATAAATCTGGATCCATTAAATCTAAATAATTACAGGCCCATATGTCTTCTGCATGTGATGGGTAGGATGTTAGAATCACTAAAAATCACTAAATTAATTGTAGAGAATAAGTGCTTGCATCCATCTCAGTCCAGTTGCAGTGCTAGCTTTAGCACAGAATCAGCTATCCTAGAAGCAACAGACCTTACTAAAACCCGACTTGACACTCAATCAATCAATCAAAGGGGGGCGTGGCTTGCGCGCCGGCTGGTGAGGACGGCTTCTCCGTGAGCTCCGCTACGGACCTACTCTGCGGATGCCGTGAGAGCTGTTTTCCCTGTCCATCTCGGACCTGAAACGGCTGCAGCTGCGGCGGAACATCCAGAGAACATGAGGATGCTGTTTCTGGCCGTTTTTATGCAGCGGTGGTGTTTCTAATCCTCCACGGTAATTCCTCTCTTCTTTATGACGCGAGCGGCCGCCATTTTGGGACACTACGCTCCCGTCTGACTTTTTTTTTCAAATTCTGTTTTTTCTACTGCTATGAGGGATTCCTGAATATATCGCTTCACCACTGGGATGCCTAAAATTGCTTCTTGGATTTAATAGCATTTTCTGACCGGCACTGCATGTTCTTTGCCGTTTTTCCTCATGTTTGGTGTGTGCCTCACAGGAATGCGTGCCACCATTATGAAACGCTTCCTCTACTGGTTTTAAGATATTCTCATGAATGCTCCCACCCAAAGCAGTGTCTTTGCTAATGTTGTTATACCTCCAGAGCTACTACTTCAATAACACTTCACCTATGTTACTCCTTATGGTGGCGCTTACGTTCTGTCACTGCCCTTTTATGAATCTTTATTGAGATTTCTCCTCAAGGTCCTATTTTTGCTGTGCATGTGCTTTGTGACTTCTTGCTCTAAAATACGAGCTTTTGGTCGCTCGCCTTGAGTGCCATTTTTCTTCGCCTTCACGAGGTGTTTCGATCCCAGTCGTACCACGTACTTACCTGAGCTGTGTCAATCTTGCATTGTATTGTATTGTAAGGGGTGCTTATAGAGCGCACTGACACCATGGGTTTCCTGGCGCTGGATGGACATAGAGGGGACAGAGGAACTAACCAGATTGAGGGAAGAGCCAGGTTTTTAAGGACTTACGAAAAAGAGTCAGAGAATTAGAGGCTTTGAGAGAAAAAGGAAAAGAGTTCCAAAGCTTGGGGGCCAGGTGTGCGAATCTCCGGCCTCCGGATCTACAGAGCTTGTAAGAGGGGACAGTCAAAAGGTGAAGATGAGAGGATCTCAGATTCCGGGACGGGCAGTAAGGTCTAATAAGAGATTTCACAAAGGCGGGACAGGGCCCGGTTAGCGATTTGAAAGTAAGGCAGCCGATCTTGAAGGCCGTCCTTGCGGTGACAGGGAGCCAGTGGAGTTTGGCAAGGAGGGGCCTGGCGGATTGCCACTTCGGGATCCCTAGGGCCAATCTCGCCGCTTGATTTTGAACCACTTGCAGTCTAGCCACCCATGTTTTAGGCAGACCGTGATAGATCGCGTTAGAAAAATCTAAGCGGGAGAGGACGAGGGCCATGATGACCTGCAGGAGGGCATCAGGTGTAAAGAGAAATGCCACTTTCCTGATCCTGCGCAGCTGGTAGATACAGGACGAGACCACCGTCCCCACCTGTGGCCCAAGGGATAAACCGGAGTCAATTGTGACCCCTAGACTCTTCACCGAGGCCACAGGGGTGGGAGGGGGACCAAGTTCCGCCGGCCAGAATTGTGGCCCCCAGGAAGTGGCGCTCCTACCGGGAAGGAGGAGCTCCGTCTTGCCGGGGTTCAATTTTAGCTGGTTGTGGCCCATCCACTGGAGAATGTGGGACATGACTGCCTGAAAATTGGGAATAGCAGAAGGGGAGTTAAGAGGAAAGATGCGTTGCAGGTCGTCCGCGTAATTAAACACGGTGACGTCCCACTGCCTCAAAGAAAGAAGAAGGGGGCGAAGATAAAGATTGAAAAGAAGAGGGGATAGAGAAGAACCCTGGGGGACCCCGCAGGGCGAGTGCTCCCTGGGAGCCCTGAAAGTGCCCAGGCTGAGGGTCTGAGACCTGCCGGTCAGGAAGGATTTGACCCAGGCCAGCGCCAGGCCCTGGATGCCAGCCTGCTCGACACGGTGGAAAAGGATGTTATGATCCACCGTGTCGAAGGCGGCAGACAGATCTAATAGTACCAAGGCCTGGGGGGTACCCTTGTCAGCCCCGTCTCTCAAGGCATCCAGCACCGCCAAGATCACTGTCTCCGTACAGTGGCCGGGTCTGAAGCCAGCCTGGTTGGCCTCGAGAAAGTTGGAACTCTCGATAAACTGTGAGAGACAGGTAGTGACGTGGGCCTCCAGGATTTTAGAAAAGAAAGGTAAAAGGGAAATAGGGCGGTAATTCGCTGGGACAGCGGGATCGGCCCCTGGCTTCTTCAAGAGGGGCACCAGTACGGCTTCCTTGAAGGAGCCAGGCACCGCACCGGAAGAGAGAGAAGAGTTTAACAGGGGGAGAATGCAGTCGGGTAAGGAGTGGCAGATGTCCCGAAGTATGGACGGGGGGCAACAATCGTCTGGGGATCCAGACTTGATGCGGGTGGCAAGAGTGGCCAGAGAAGTGGGGTCTAAGAGAGGGAATTGTGTGAATGAAAAAGTGTTGTGAGGGGGGGGAACAGAACCAGCGCCAGGAGAAATGACTGGAATGGTGTCCTTAATCAATACAATTTTTTCGATAAAATAGGTGCTGAGAGCATTACATGCTTCCTGTGTGGCGGCCTGAGTAGGGAGCGTCCTGGGGTCGGAGGTAAATTCATTAAGGACTTTGAAGATTTCTTTAGATTGGCAGAGGGCAGATAAAATTTTTCCTGAGGCATAAGCTTTTTTTGCTGTGAGAATGGCAAGTTTGTACCTATTGCGGGCGGCCACATAGGCATCTCTACTTAGGGGGTGGTAATCTCTCCTCCACTTGCGCTCGAGTTGACGGAGTTCCAGGTGGAGGGATTTGAGATGGGGGGTAAACCATTTATGGGAATTACTGTGCCGAGATTGGGGGAACTTGGTTAGGGGGGCAAAGATGTCACTGGCTGTCGTGAGCCAGTCTGCTACCAACCCGTAGAGCTTATCGGTACCGGTGTCATTAGGTAGCAAGGGACAAGTTTGAGACAGGTGGGCTAGCAGTTTGGGGGGGTCGACAGCCTTCCACTTGCGGGCCATGCCGCCCTCCCGCGGGGGGACCCTAATCTGGCCAACCGCCGATATTGTGGTGTCGATCATAGAGTGATCCGACCACACACAAGGTGTTATTAATGGGCGGGAGGACTTGACCCCATGGATCCAGATGTGATCGAGGATGTGGCCGCCCTTATGGGTGGCAGACCTGACTAGTTGAATAAAATTCAGGCTCGAGAGGCCCTCGAACAATTCGGAAGCATGCGGGCCAGCGTCCTCGTGCTGAAACCAATAATTAAAGTCACCAATGATGACGATACGGGGGGAGGAGGTAGCAATGTTGGTGAGTTGATCAATGAAAGCTGAAGGAAAAGACGGCATAGGGTGGGGTGGGGCGGTAGAGTACCATAAGGGTGACTGCTTCAGTCCCGAGACTGAGGACCAGGGTGTCCACTTCCGGCAGGATCATAGCTGCGGAAGTAATAATCTTCAGATCCTTACGTATTACCGCCGCCACCCCTCCCCCAGAGCGATCCCCTGGACGGTTGGTATTCAGCAGGAAGTAGTCTGGGGGTAGTGCAGCCAAGATGTCAGGAAGTGAATCATCAGTGAGCCAGGTCTCTGATAACAATAGGACATCAGGACTCTCAGTTAGGAGTAAGTGCAAGATGTCGGCTTGGTGCTTAACCATGGAGCGGGTATTTAGGTATAGAACCCGTATCTGTGACTCGATAGGAGCCGGAGCCATAGATGCTGGCGTCGACACAAGATGAGGGGATGGGGTGCCTGCAATGCCAAGGGATGTAATGCGAGTCCAGGTGTCGAGGGAGAGAGGGCTGGTGAAGGCATGTAGGCACTTAAGAGCGGAGGGAGAGTAGGGTAAAGAGGTAGCAGCATCCCTAGCTCCTGGGCCCGTCCGGCCGCGGACGGGCGCAGACGGGCTGGACTTAGGCGCGACTTCGGCGCGCTGACGGCGTGCCCGCTGCGCCCGTCCGCTGCGCTCCCTGTATCGGGGCGCCATTTTATAGGTCTGAGGTGGTGAGGGGCCGAGCGCTGCACCACTGACCTCCTCCCCCTCCTCACCTAAGATGGCGGCCAACAGCGCGTCCCAGCGGGAAGTAATCTCCCGTGAGAATGAGCAAGAGGTCGGCAGAACAAATGCGGCGAGTAGAGCTGCCTCAGAAGTGACACCTGCACAAAAGCAAGGTTAGGCAAATAAAAACATTTTTCAAAGTTTCAAGGCATATCCAGCCTTTCTGGTTTATTTATCGTTGCAGACATGGCTGCTGACTCTCATACTTTGAAATTATCTCAAACAGGTACCAAACCTAAAAGACTTAAAAATGACCCGCCTTCCCCCATAAAATCTTCGCCAAACCCGGTGTTAGACTCCATTCTTGAGGAAGTCCGAGGTCTCCAACCGTTCATGTCTGCTACTAATGCTCGTCTCAAGCAAATTGAGGATCGCTGGGTGCTTATTGAGAGCAAGGTTTTAATCTTGGAGCAAAGAGTGAGCGACATCCAGGATGCTTCAGTTAAAATTCCACTATTAGAGCAAGAAATCCATAATCTTAAACTACATACAGAGGATTTGGAAAATCGTAATCGGAGAAATAACCTACGTGTTTATGGTGTTCCGGAAAATTTGGAAGGCCCTGACATGGTGACTTTCATACGCAAAGTTTTACAGGAACTTTTGAACCTCCAACCTGCGTCACACCCCCTTAACATCCAGAGGGCACACCGTCTGGGCCGCATTAAATTGAACTCTAGTAAACCTCGTGGCATTATCATGCTTTTCCTAGAATTCACGGAGTTGATGTCTGTCTTAAAAGCCGCCAGACTTAAGAGACGCCTTCAATTGTCCGGCCATAACATTTTTATTTCACAAGATCTTTCATCAGCGACGAATGCCCGACGCAACGAATTTCTGAACCTTTGTCCTCTCATGCGACAGCTCAACATTCAATACGGCATCCTTCATCCATGCTTTTGCAAGATCACGCACCTCCTCTTATGACGATCCTCAAAAGCTCCATACTTATCTTCAGAGTGTTGCTCCTTCGAATATGGACAGTGCCAGTGCCATCTAATGTTCCTCCTGCTGACTTCCTCTTTTGATACTTTTTCCTATACTGCAGCTATTCTCGTCTTCTTTTCATCCTCTTTTCTGTCTTACATATGATCTTTGTTCTCATTCATGAGGCTTCGCTCTTACATCCTGCTCTCTTTTTCTATTTGTGTCCTTTACTGGATGCTCGTGGGGACAAGTCCCCTGTCTGGTGTATCCATGCCTCCTTCGTTTCGGTTGCTCTATCTTTCTCCGATCAGGCTTCTGTGCCTTGATCAGTTTATTCTTCTTTCGCTTCTATCTCCTCTGCTTCTTTACTCTCTCCTTTTTTCTCTTTCTCTCCCTTTTTCTTCTTTTCTAGATTGCCTTTTCTTCTTTTTATTTGTTCTTTGTTTCTCTGTTCCCATGCGGTCTTTTCCTCGATTGTTTTCTTTCATGGTGTCCTTTTTGAATCGTAGTCAGTCATGTTTTTGTGCAGAGAGTTTTCTGAGAATCTCCACCTCATGTGTTTTTTGTCTCTGTTATTCCCCTTTTCGTAGTTGTTCCCTTACCATGTGTTCCATTCATGTGTCGCCCATCTCCTCATCCCTCCATGGTTTGTAAATTTGTCTCCTGGAACGTGTGAGGTCTTGGTCATCCTGTCAAGCGTCAAAAGGTATTGTCTCATTTATCTAAACTTAATTCACAGGTTGCTTTCCTTCAAGCAACGCATTGTTCTAATGTTGAATCTCTAAAGTTGAACAGACAGTGGGTGGGCCAAGTTGTATTTTCTCCTGCTGTTAATAAAAAAGGGGGGGTCGCTATCCTATTTCATAAAGCTTTAAATGTACAGATTATATCTACTCAAAATGATGATGAAGGACGCTGGGCAATGGCTAAGGTGATTATCCATAACAAGACACTGGTGTTGTTAAATATTTACGGTCCGACACGTCCTGACCCTAAGTTTTGGAACAATATTAAAACTTTGATTGCCTCCATTGATTCCCCTGACTTAATTATTGCCGGTGATTTTAACCAATGGTTAGACCCTTTCTCTGATAGACTATCTTCCAGTAAGTTTCAACCCGATAATTCCCATAAGTGTTTTCAATCGGCCATTGCCTCGCGTCCTTTGTTTGATTCATGGAAATTATGTAATCCTGATGTGTTGGAATATACCTTTTTTTCTACTGTTCATCACACCCGCTCTAGGATTGACTATATTATGGTTAGTAAATCATTACTCCCCTCAATCCAAAATTCTGTGATTGGCTCCATATTTATTTCTGACCACGCCACTGTTTTTACCTCACTTGACCTCTCCCTTATCTCTTCCAAATTCAGTCGTTGGAAATTTAACTCCTTTCTACTATCTGACCCTGTTATATGAAGAAAAGTGTGGAATTTTTTGAAGAATTTTTATCCTTTAATAATCCCTCTGACACCTCCATTCCTAACAACTGGGATGCCTTTAAGGCTGCTTTCAGGGCGTTTACTATCTCCTATGTGGCTAACAAAAAGAAACTCAATAGGAAAAAATATGAGGATCAACTTCAGAAAATCAAAACCCTAGAACATATGTATTTTTCTTATAAATCCCCTTCCTCCCTTCAAGATTTAATTTTTGCCAAAACAGAACTGAATAAGATTATTACTAATGAAGCTTGTAACACTCTTCTCAAAATTAAGTCCAAATTTCATGGTGGCCAAAATAAAGTGGGGAAAATGCTAGCAAATTATTTGAAAGTAAAGTCAGAACGTAAAAATGTAGGTCCTATTTTTAATGATTCTCTACACAAACTAGTTTCAGCGGATGAAGATATCGCTGAAGTTTTTCATAATTATTACCAATCCTTATATACTGATGATACGCATCCATCTGATGTTAATTTAACATCCTTTTTTGAAGGTCTTCCTTCTCCCCCAGCCATTCCAGAAGAGTTTGCTCTCTTGGAAAAAGACATTACTATCCAAGAAGTGACTCGGGCCATTAATTTGCTTAAAAAATCCAAGGCACCTGGTCCTGATGGCCTTCCCATTGAATTTTATTCCTCTTTTCATAATGTTTTTGCTCCAAAACTATTGCAACTTTTTAACTCTTTTATTTTGGATGCGAAGGCATCTGGTTCCTTTTTGGATGCGTTAATCATTATCATTCCCAAACCTGACAAGGATCACTCCCAATGTAAAAATGATCGCCCTATATCTTTAATCAATTATGATTGTAACATTTTTGCAAAAATTTTGGCTTTACGTCTTGATTCCCTTATCCCCTGTTTAATCAAAACTGATCAGGTAGGATTTGTAAAAGGTCGACTTGCTGCTGATAACGCCCGCATTTTCTCCAATGTCATTTCTCACAGTAAAAAACTTAAAATCCCCCTGGCAGCTCTTTCCTTAGACGCTGAAAAGGCGTTTGACCGCATCAACTGGCAATTTTTGTTCCATACCTTACAATGGTTTGGTTTTGGTCCTTCTTTTATCTCAATGGTCAAACTCCTTTATTCCTCACAACGTGCTAGTATTTTTGTTAATAATCAATTTTCAATTTTTTTTTCCTTGTCTAGAGGTACTAGACAAGGATGCCCCTTATCCCCCCTATTATTTATTTTATGTCTTGAACCTTTCCTAGAAAGAATTAGATCTAATCCCAAGATTTCTGGTTTTAAGTTGTCCTCTACTGAAATTAAATTGTCAGCTTATGCAGATGATGTGTTGGTTTATATGTCCAACCTTGAATCCTCTATTCCCCCTTTTTTAGAGGAGGTCCGTTTATATTCCTCTATATCGGGTTATAAACTGAACCTATCCAAAACTGAAGTGTTACCACTTAACGCGTTATGTTATCAATTCATGTTTAATAATACTGACTTTGCGTGGTGTCCCACCAAAATTAAATATCTGGGTATTTGGTTTGCACCTTCCCTGAAAGAAACCCTCAAGATTACCTTTGCCTCTCTTACACAGAAACTCCAATCCCTTCTTCAAAGTTGGTCACCCTTATTTCTCTCATGGTGGGGTCGTTTAGACACGATTAAAATGAGGATTGCTCCACATGTTTTATATACTGTCTCTATGCTCCCCTTTAAAATTCCCCTTTCTTATTTCTCCCGTATAAATTCTCTTTGCTCCAAATTCCTATGGAATAACAAACACCCTCGTATAGCCATGCATAAGCTGATGCACCCCAAATCCGAAGGTGGCATTTGTTTCCCTAACTTTAAATCATATCATTTAGCCTTCCTGATTAGACAAGCTTTTTCTTTGGCCTATGACTTTCAGGATAATCCCATACCTGCCTGGGTTCTCCTTGAACGCTCTCTTCTGAAGGATTTTTCCTTTCAGCATACTGTTTTTATGTCAAATTGTTCTTTTTTGACTAAATTTCCTATTCTAAAATATTCCCAAACTGTGTTATCCAATGTCTTTTCCTCTCACCTTTCCCCATTGCAATGTTTTTTAGCTTCAGTTGTATGGTATAACAAATTCCTTCGTTACAAAGGTAAAACATTTTATTTCAAACACTGGAAGGATAAGAATATTGTATTTGTTCATCAGTTTTTTGTTGATGGCTTTCTCCTTCCCTTTTTGCAATTACAAACCTTATTTGACTTGCCCTCTTCCTCAATTAATGAATACAATATTATAACATCTGCTATTCTATCTCATTTACCCTCCCTTTCACCTCCAGCTACATTTCCTTCTTTTGCCCCTACCTCCCCTTTATATCCTTTATTCTCCAGCCATCAACCCAAAGCTGCTCATGTTTATTCAATTTTGAATTCGACTGTTGATGATCGTCCCAAATCTTCTGTTGAGATTGCATGGGAATGTGACTTGGATACTAATTTCCCTGTTTTGCTGTGGGATCGTATCTGGTCTAAATTGTTTAAGACATCTGTTGCTGCTCGAATTACTCAATCTTTGTTTTTTATTTATCATAGAGTCATAATTACACCTGTTACTGTTCATAAGTTTTCCAAAACTTCATCTACACTGTGTTGGTCATGTTCTAAAGAGACTGGAACACTTCAACACTTATTATATGCATGTCCTCTTGTTCTTTCATTTTGGAAGAAGGTTTGGAGGACTTGTATGCGCATATTCTCTTATTCCGCTCAGTTATCCGTACAGAATGTTTTTCTAGGCTCACTATCTGATGATGTTGATATTTTATCTCCTTCTGCCAGATTGTTAGACCTGTTCATCTCTATTGCATTCAAAGTCATTCTATCGTGTTTGAAAGATAATTCTAAGATTTCTGTTCATACTTGGTGGAATTTTGTATGTTATGAACATAGGATCTCTATTGCTGCCGCTTCTTCTATTCCCCTAAAAATTAAATCTGATCTTCTTTGGCTTCCTTTCACATCCTATCTGTCTTCTAATTCTCCTTCTTGAATGCTTTCTATTTATTCCCACATACATCTCTCCTTTGCTTTTCTTTTATTATTCTTCCCCTTCCCTTTCTTTTCTTCTCTATCTTCATTCTTTTTGTTCTCTTTCTACTTCTTTTTCCTATCTCCTTCTTTCTCTGTCTTTTATATCCCTCTTATCTATCTCATTAGTTTTAGTGCATATGTTATGTATTCCTTATTTATACGTATTATTTGCCTGTTTTCCGAAAAGTCATAACTTGTGTACTGTTATATCTTTAAAATACTCAATAAAAATTTCTTAAACAAAAAAAAAAAATCAATCAAAGCCATTTGTGCAGTGCACAGCTACCTCAACTGAGGAGTGCCGGCGCAAGACTGAAGAAAAGACCGACTAGCTAATCTAAGCCTGACTGAAGAGGCAGTGTTTTAAGTCTTTCCTAAATCCCTTTTCTGTCTCAGAAAGCATAATGTTATGTTTCCCAACCTAGGCCTAACTAGCAAAGTGACCTTTTACCTACATTGGTCCTAGCTTGCTCTGTATAATGGTTGTATCACTGACCTTTTACCCAGTTATGTGCTGAATAAATGTTGATTGGTTACTTCAAAACTAGCCTAATCTATTATGTATGAGGATTCTTGGTAAAATCCCTTGCACTTGATCTACATAACAGGATTAACATACTCTGTACAAAAGTCATCGCTATCTTCATCCTACGTTGACAGGGCTTCTTCGCATGATTGGAAATATTGATTTAGGCTCACTTACATATATGGACTCACAAAATATCGATTGTGGTAGGAACCCTGTGGTTACTTTTGTGGTATAAAAGAACTGCATCTTCACTAGGTAACTAGAGGAGATGCTTCCACGCCTGACAAGACACGGATGTCCCTGCACGCTGAGGCTTCAACATGAAGCGTACTGACTTCCCTTGCGGGGTGTCCATCTTGTGACGAAGATGGGGTCCTTCATTCTCTCCCACCAGGTAGTGGGGCTGGATATTTCTATGGGGATTCTCAGCTTTACTCCAACATACATGATAGGTATACTTAGGTAGGGTCTGCATAGTAGGAGTACGCTTGATTACTGTCATGTTTATATGCCTGCATATATTCACTGTTTTAGCACCATGGTAGAATTCTACCTTCTGTTCACTCTGTTGGTGCTTGTAATCTGTTACATTTGTTTCTGTCTAATGATTGTCGCAGCAGCAATGTTTTATACTAGAATGACGCTGGTTCAATAAATACTTGTTTAAAACATCCACATCGTTTATTCTGTGTATTTCTCTCAGACTAAGCGAGCACAATTGACTGAGCCAAAAGTAAAGTACTGTTTTCATGATCCCTGAAGGGCCAAGGGTTGTCATGTTCAATGGTTGCCAGAAACTATTTACTCCTTGGTAAGGTTTGGGGGCTTATAGTCGCAAAAGTGAGCTAGCTGGTACAAATTACGCCTATTTCTGAGATAATGTGGCCCTATGTCCCTTAAGGCTCAAAAGACCAATGTCAGGGTTTTAAACTCGACCCTCTTGGCCACAGCGGGCCAATGGAGCTGCCTAAGATGGGGGAGATATGATGGCGAAAAGGGACCCAACAAATGATCCTCGCTGCTGCATTCTGAATTATTTGCAATCTGAGAATCAGGTATAAGCTATTGGCATAATCCAAATGTGAAGTCACCAGTGCATGAACAATGATCTTGTGGCTCTCCTCTGGGAGAAAACTCAATAGCTTTCTGCTAGATCTGAACGTCACAAAGCAGGATGAGGAAATCTGATGGATTTGAGCTGTAAAAGAAAGATTGTTAGCAAAGATGATTCCCAGGATTCTAGCCGATGCATCCTGAGTTGGTTGTGGATTCAGCTCCGAAGGCCACCAGCGACTGTTTGAAGAAGCGTTGTCTGACTGAAAAAGTGTACCTCAGTCTTGTCTGTGTTTAATTTCAGAAAATTGCTGTGCATATGAAACAACTTTCACTCCCCAAGATTCAATAAGAGTGGCCAAAGGGGGGGAGGAGCCAAGATGGCGATCGGAACAGTCGCATAAACGCCTCGCTCCGAGATCCCTTCCTCCCCGCCGCCTATCCTGTCTTTAATCCTGATCGGGGTGTTCCGAATTTAGTTACCTGGGAAGAGCCTTCACTCACCGTCTTTTTCCGGGGCTCTGGCGTGCAGTGGTTTCTGCGTTCTGCCCTTGTAACCTTGCTGGCCTTCCCGGCCCTGACGCCGGGGCCTCGAGTGCTGTGTCTGCCCGGAGGTGTTCGGAGTGCCGGCGGCCCGGAACCGCTGAAGAGACCCGATGGTGGGAGCCTGAGAGCCGCGAGCCGGAAGCGCCGGAGCGGACCCACCCCCGATGGTGGGCCACCCCGCATGCCTGATTGCCTGCCGGCCCGAAGAAGAGAAGCCGCGTTGTCCGGCACCCCTCGGGTGAGAAGCCCACTCCTGTTGATTGTCCCGCCTGGGATCCGGTGCAGGGCTCCCCCGAGTGTTGTGGGGAGCACGCCCGTTCTTCTGGTGACTCTCCTTTCTCCGCCGAGCGCCATCCGCCGCGGATCGGCTGTGTGTCCTGGGGCCTCCGGCACTCCTGGTGGGCTTGGCGGCGGATGCGACAATGGCGGCGGGCGATATGCACAAGATGGCGGGTGGCCCCTCGGAGTGTCTTCCTCCTGGAGACAGGGACGTTGCTGCATTTGCTCTCCCCAGACCTCGTTTGATTCGGGCGGCCCCTACACGGAGTTCTGTCTTGTTCGCCCTGGGTGCTCTGCGGATCGACCTGTCCTTGCACTGCCGGGACTTGGAGTTGCGGATCGCCGCCATGGTTGTTCAGCCATTTTGTGACGCGGTGTCGTCTCCCCGAGTTGGTATTGTTGAGACTTCTCCAGCCGCTGTGCTGGGATATCCGGCTGGGTGTTCGATTCCATGGGATCAAGTGGACCCGGTGCCGATGCAGCAGTATTTCCTACATCCTGATTTCTTTGCTTTGTGCTGGACAGCCCGGACTTTGTACTTGGCCACGTGGATCTTTGGGTTACTTCTGCATTGTGACTGCTGCCGAGTTTTCCTGGCTGCTTTTTGTTCGCCGAGACGGTGTTCCGTGAAGATCCCACTTGCTTTCCTTGACTGGTATGGACCCACTGTATCATGCTGTTTCCTGGCCGTGGCGGGGTCTGGCAGCTCTGCTTTTCATAGAAGTGGACAGGGGTGATCGTGCCTGGGTGCCTGCGGGACTTTTGTTTTGTTAATTGGCATCTCCGTGCCTCATCATTTGGACAGTTCCTGTCTTCATCCTTTATGTAGGCTTTTCTCAGTATCCTTTTTTGACCTCGACTAGTGATCCGTTATTGCGGGTGGGGTGGTGTTCTGTATTTCGATCGCTGGCTCCCCTCCTCTCTTCTCTCCTCTCCTTCTCTTCCCTCTTTTTCCTCTCCTTTTATCCCTTTCTCTTTTTTCCCTTCGTTATTATTCCCTTTCTCTCTCTTCTATATTTCGGGTGACTCGGGGCGACAGGCACGCTGTTTAGTGGGATAGGCCATAGCCATTACAGTGATGTAGGGTGGGGGGGGTGTTTGTTATTTTAGTTTGTTTTCTTCTATGGTCCCTTTTTTGCTTTCTTTCTAGGGGGTGGGCTATGTCCCTTTGTTCTTTCTCCTTCGTTTCGTAAGTGTCTGCACTTTCTCCTTTTTCGGGGCGGGAGGGCGGTCTTTGCGGTGACCCATTTACTTGTTTGCTACGATTTGTCCTTTATTTTTGAACCTTTGATGGGCATTGGATGTATCTGGGCTTTGCTCTACTGTGGTTATTTGATTGCGTAGGGGGCTGCATCCCTCTCGTCCCCCCCCTCTTTTTCTGAGTATGTTGCATGTCACATGGGTAGATATGGCTTCTGCCTCCTCTATACATCATAAAATGAAACCTTTCTTATCCTGGCGCTTACTGTGTAACGATTTCATTACTCGTCTATCCTGTATTCATCCTACCGTACACATTGATGTTGTTCTCTTTTGACTCTCCTGATTTTGCGGCCGGCCCTTGGGGTTGTAGGCCTGCGCTTGTACTTATACCTGTTTCTCAATAAAGGTTTTAAAAAAAAAAAAAAAAAGAGTGGCCAAAGGGGCTAAATATCAATTAAAAAGCAACGGTCTCAGAGCCAAGCCCAGTGATACTCCACAAACCAATGGTTTGAATGAAGATGAAAAAAAGCAAAAATCGGTTTTCTAAGAAAGACCTCAGCCAGGATAGCACCTGGCAAGAACATTGAGACACTGGCAAGAAAATTATTCTAGTTCTGCTGGGTTTGTCAGGCACATTCGATACAGTCTCACACGAGATCCTGCTGCTGCGACTGGACAAGATAGGCATTACAAGCATGGCCTGAAGTTGGATAAAATCCTTTCTTGAGGACAGAGAGCAAGCTGTCTATCTTCCCCCTATTCATCAGAAGTCAAGGAGGTAAACTGTGGATTCCCACAGGGGTCGTTGCTCAACCCAACGCTGTTCAATATCTATGAGGTCCTCCTGGCTGTAGTGGCACAAGCCTGGGGCTTTACTGTCGTGTTGTATGCTGATGACACCCAACTGATGTTTGCCTTCAATGACATGGACAATTCTGTCATTGCCAACTTTCAAGGATGCATTTTGGTAGTGGCAGAATGGATTTTTAAGTACTTCCTTTGCCATAACTCGGATTAGTCGTAGATTCTAGTTTTTGGCACATCATCACCATTCAACACAGCATGTACTTGGCAATCTGAGCAGGGAACTCCCTCAGGCCCAATCACTGTGGCCAAGAATTTGGGAGTTAAAATTGATACCTCTCTTTCCTTTAAACCTCAAGTTTAAGCCATGGTTGGACTCTGCTTTTCTTTTCCTTCATCACTAAGAAAAAAATTGAATTGTTACCAACTGGCATAGGCAAATACTTCAAACACGCCCTAATCACATCAAGACTTGATTACTCAAAAGTTTTGTAACTCGGGGCTCCTTGAGGGCTTGTAAACAGACTACAGTGGTTCAAAATGCTGCTGCCCCCTTAGTGCAGAACATTCCTCACCACAATGCTATTCGAAATGGGCTGAAAACACTCCACTGAAGTAGGTGGTAAACTGCATGGGCCTCATTTATGAAAAGTGACGCATCGCTGCGTGAAAACAGCGATGCGTCGCTTTTCACAGCGCCCTCCTTGCGACACCAATGATGCGTCATATTTACAGTATGACGCATCATGGCGCAAGGAGTTACAGATACGTCAGTATTTCTGACGTATCTGTATGGCGCAAAAGTGACGTATTGCTGGAGTGTGTCACAAAAGTGATGCAACTCCTTGCAATGTGTCCTTTCACATGGGGCAAGCCCCATGTGAAAGGGCCTGCGTCAGTCTTAAGCCTGCTGTGAGGCAGGCGTAAGAAATGTACGCCTTTGTGTCCTAGAAGTGGCGCAGTGAAATCTGATAGATTTCACTGCGTCACTTCTATGACCCTCTTCTTGCGTCAGAACGCCCCCCTGCATACATTATACCTGGCGTAGGTATAATGTAGCGCAGGGGTTTACAAAGTGACGCATCTACCTAATGCGTCACTTTGTAAATATGGTGCAACAAGGCACATTTTTTACGCTGCTGGTGCGTCACGAAAAGTGACGCACGGCCTCATAAATGAGGCCCCAAGTGTTTTACAGCCGCAAATGCAGTCCCAAAACAATGGCACATACCATTGTGACTCGCTATTGGAAAGGGACGCCCTTGTCACGCCCCTTCCTAATAGTGACTCATAAATACCACCACCCTTTTTTGCAGTCGCAAACGAGCTGATTTCCCATCTACGACTGCAAAAAACAGTCCTACATATGGCCCTTTCAGAGGTCTGCAGAAAGTGCCACGAGGCAGTCTAATCAGTCACTGGCAGCGCTCTACAAAATCAGCAAACATGACATGATGCACAATTATAATTAACATTTCATTACTGAAACTAAAGCCCTTATTACAAGTGTGGTGTGAAATTACCATCCCTGTGCAAACATGAGTTTTCCTGACAGATTTCGCAGGTCAAACCTAATGGAATTATGGGGGAAATAGGCTTGGAGAAAAACCAAAACATGCGAAATTCATTGAGTTAAATACCGATTCTACATGTTAGGCCTCACTTCCAAGTTGAAAACTCAAAATATGAGGCAAGGTGTGCTTAATACCATACCATATTCATCACAACTTATTACGAATGCTTTAGAGTTTAGTGTATGATGATTTTGTTGAGACTAACTCTGCTCGCTTAGAATTCCCTTCAGTTAAAAAATAAAAATCTATGGAGATGACGGCACTTTTGAGTTTACTGTGTATCAATAGAACTGATCTACATAACCTGACATGGACTTAGGGAACAGAACAACGCGAGGCAGATTCTACAGGATGTGAAAACCAAAAGAACATTTGTCAAAGGATTCAGTAATGGATGTCCACGTTCATCACTGTCTCACAGGACTGACAGGTGATGGAAGGCAGAGAAATGGGAAATGTCAATTAGAATTAGCTGATAAACAGTATTGTTGAAGTTCACTGAGTGAACAGCAAACGGGTTGAATTCAAAAGTATGTAAGCGAAGAAAATCGAGGAAAATATGGATTTCAAAATAAAATAAAATGTAAATGAATTGGAGTACTTAAATAAGAGTTCCAGCACAGGAATACAGCATTAATACAACAGATATCTCTAATCATGCGGTAGACTTTGCAAACAATATTACTGAAATATTACTGCAATTGTACTGCTTTTCAGGTCTATATGGCAGCCACATGTTGGGTGGACCATACGCATGCTTAAAACAGCCTAATCCGAGGTTACTACACTTGCCTACCATAACAAAAAAATAAAGCTTAAGAACGGAATGCATAGAAATAATATCAGTTTTAAAATCACTTGTAAGTTGGAGCCTATGCACCTGTGCATGTTTAGGACTAGACACGTAGGAATTGAATTAAAATTCAGACCATCTTAACATGGCGAATCAACCATTATAAAAATGAATATCCAACAGTTCTCGACATGAGCACAAGGTATTAGACATATACAATACATGGAAAACAAACATTTGCAATGCAACAGGTCTCGCATTTACACGAGTTTGAGCTATTGGCATTGTAAATGACCATGCCTTTTATTTATGTTTGTGTTTTTGAAACATAAATAGAACGCATTGTCATTTACAATGCCAATATCTTAAACTCCCCTAAATGCGAGACCTATTGCATTGCAAATGCTTGTACTTCTTTGCTCTTTCATGGAAGTTGTCCTTTTAACTGTATCAGCACAACGTTTTTAGGTCTCGCCTAGACGAAAGCAAAAGCAAAGCTTTTGCTGTCTAGGGAGACTACTTATGTCGCCACTTTCCAGGGATTCCGGGGAATGTAGACAGCAGACTGTGACGAGCTTGTCCTCCTGGCGATTGTATCTCGTGAGCGCGCACGTCGCGTCGCCGTCCCTGCTCTTCCCATGCACAGAAAGGCTCCCGCACGCATGCGCACATACACACACTGCATACACACACACACACACGCACCCCCCCTTTAACAGACACACGCGCAGACAGACACACGCACGCACAGACACACTACAACAGACACACGCGCACACCCCACCCCCACTCACCCCTCCTCCTCCGCAACACACTTACCTGTTCTGGCGGTGCTCGGCGTGCCTCTCGGGCGGCGGTTGCGCTTTGCGGGGCTCTCTCACCACATGAGAGCCCCGCCTTCTTCATGCGCCCGGCCGCTCTTCACCCGGTCCCCCATCTCGGGACCGGGACTCGATCAGGAGCCCTCGGGGCTCCTCGGACAGTGGCTTCTCTCTCGCGCCGCGATGGGGGCGGGACTTCCGGTTGGGGCCGCGCTGCGATTGGCCGGCTGGCCAACTGCTTCCGGGTCGTCGCAGGCAGCGCGGCGGCCCGGCGGGAAGTGGGAACTTGTATTGTTATGTTGATTCGCACAACCCTTGCTTACACCCTAAGCCTCCCATAGCATTGATGATGCTAGTACTCAGGTCAAGTTCTGACCAAACAGACAGCTGGTTGTTTTTGTGATGTCACTAAGGGGCCCTCTGAATTCATGCGCCAAATCTCTATACAGACTCCTCGTGAGATTTCAAACTTTAGTTTGGATGTGTCTTTGTTTAACATGATATAGGTATTTCTTTTTTTAATTTTCATGCAGTTACTTGTTTCAGTTGTTAAACACTGCCACGCCTCCTTGCTGTTTGCAGCATCGAGTTTACCCATTACCTAAGACATAGAAGGAACATATTTTGCATTTTCTACAGAGTTGTATGTGTCCCAAGGTTAGAATTTAGTCACCTACAAGAAATACAAAAAAGCAAAATGTTGGAAAATGTTTACCTTTTCAAATGTTTGAGAAAAGAGAATGGGCGCACATACGTACCCGGTTATTAAGAGCGATATTGGGAAAAGATATTAAAGCTCCCTATTTTTAAGTAGAAATAACAGAAAGTAGTCGCGAGCCGCTGCGCGTGAGGCGCGTGCGCTGTGCGCTGCTCACTGCCCAAGTACTACAGCTGGCGCTCACACAATGGAGCTGTCTGGCAGGCAAAAAGTCCCTGCATACCCAGGACTCCGGAGACAGGACAAAAGGTTGTTGGGCATCGGTCGCTTTTCTCTCTCTCCTCCTCCAGCATACAGTTGCCCGCTATCTGAAATCGTGATTTAGGCAGCATTTTAATATTTTGCTTATTCGCTCCCCTTGGGTGCTCTCCGGGCAGCGATAAAAAAGGCGACGCTGAAAGAGCGCCATTAATTTGCTCTGATGACTGGCCAGATAAGGGGCGATAATGGGAAAGATAAGTGGGGAAGATAAGGCATCAGAAACCTGATCATTACCATTAAAATTCCAGCCCAGCAATCTGCAGGAGCCTGATAATTCCTTCTCCGTTTCCACCACTTTGGATGATAAGGCAAAAAATAGTCACTCAGTGCTCCGTGATTAGAGCGGACTGCCTGGATTTCCCGATAATACCGTGATAAATTATGTATTTTAGTCCCTATGTTTTGTCACGAAAATTCAGATTTTTCTCCCCGTTTCATGTCACTTTCTCCCTTCCCTCCGCCTCAAAATAGGAGTCTCTTTCTCAACTCTCATTACCGCTATCAGTTAGATAAAAGGCGCTGATAAAGGGAGAGGTGTTTTGTATGGCAGTGGCAGCCCCATATCAATGCTATCAGGCCATCTCCCCGCGCCAGCTGCTGCCTCTTGTTAGAGACCTCTTTGTGAAGGGTTGACTGGGTTTCAGCAATTATGCTTCATCATTTTTAAACTTGGCATCACAATGCGCATACACTTCACACCATGCCACATAATTCTAATCAGCATAATTTCACTGAGCGTCTCACACTTCCACACCACACCATATCTTCACATTTCCATTCCACGCCACATAATTCAACAGCAAGCCACATAAATCAACACACCACATACATTCAATCCACACAATTCCACATCATGCCACAAAATTCAACAGCACACTATATAATTAAACAAAACATACCCCTCCACAACACAAAATACCATTTCACATAATTACATTCCATAACACAGAATCCCACTCCACATAATTCCAGTGCACTCACTACTACATAATTACTCCCCACACAATTCCACTACTACATAATGCCACATAATTCCACAACAAAAAACACTTTACACAATTCCAATTCAACCTACATAATTCCACTCCACACTACATACATCCACTCCATTAGAAACCAAAACACATTGTCATTTACAACGCTAAAAGCTTTTATTCCCAGAAATGCGAGACCTATTGCATTGCAAATGCTTGTTAATGTCTTATGTGCGTGTGCATAAATACAAATAAAATGGATATATTATGGGCACTTCACCAGAAATGTTTTTGATTTCCTTACATGTCTCTCAAAGATGTTGTCTCAAAAGGATTAAAAATGTACTTTAACAATATTTGATAAAAGATAGAAAATATAGTAGAAACTTTATTTAAGAGTTTTCTCTCACAGAGATGCATGTGTGAAATGAAAAAGTTTTCTTTGAAATAAGAAAATGGCATCCAATTTCTGCCACTTTACCCAGAGATGAATATATGGTTTGTGCTCCAGTTGCTAAATTATTTTTATTTGTGATGGGCATAGGACTGTTCCTTTAAACCGAAACTCTGACCCATGAGACTCTAAGACATGACCCGGTTATAGGCTAATGGCGAAATGTTTAGGTCGATTGTTCTTGCACTTTGGATGTAGTAAATTAAAAAAGACAGCTGAAGATATACAGATCTGTGCTATCTATCTCCTTTTCTGCTGGTAAGTGGATGCGAGATACTGTGATGGTTGTGGGAATCTAAGGAGTGTTCTATGAAATATTGAGTCCGGATGCAGGAATGCACAAGGCGAGCTCCCAGATGTGGAGTGGAGTACTTTCCAGTAGCAAAGGTTTCAGGAGAATTAAGGAAACTCTATTCCTGCCTGTTATAACGAAGACAGGTGGTTAAGCGGTACGGTAAGGATGAGGGAAAAGGGGCGGGGAAGGGATATGTGACTACTCACACACCGGATGGTCTGCGGGCTTAACTGACCCCCAGTCTGATTCCTGTTGGGACCTACTGCATTCATGTAAACCGTACTCTAACCGTGACAGTTTGTTTTCCCGGTGGAGCAGGTTTGTGTTGTTACACAACAGTGGCTACAGAAGAAGATTAAATGTTCCCGAGACTAGATTTGTCCTGCAATTTCAGGACCTGCATACACCACATTCTGCACCAAAGGAAGGTTTTTTTCTTTGGCACGGGGAGATTAAGAGATTTGCCCAGAATCACAGGATGTTGAATGTCAGAGAGCCGAGACTTGAATGCAGTTCCCCAGCTTCGAAGTCGACCGGTCTAGCCGCAAGGCTACATCCTCTCCTCAAGCACTTCACCCGTGTACTTTTGTTCTTAATGTTCTTATTGACACCTTTCTCTCTCCTTTTTGGCCCCTCAGTGCCACAGACGCTCCTGGCACCTCCTGTACTCACCCCTTCCCCTGCACCCGTTTGTATTTACAGTGGTTGAAGCCTGTTCAGTGAGAGGCAGGTGGTGTGCTGTACACACAGCGTGGTTTGGACATGTGTGCGGCATCCACCTGGCCAGGGCTGTCACGTGCACGCAGGGCCATGGGGGCTGCCCCCACATCCCCTCCCTTCTGGAACCTCCATAGTGAGTGAAAAGCTTTCTGATAAGCAGGGGGTCTCCCAGCTCTTGTCATGCCACCTGTGGCAGCTTCCGTGGACCATAGGGTGAGGCTATGGAAAGGGGAACACATGACCGAGCCACCCTTCCCCCACCTCATTAAGTGGTATGTCCTGGGTTACTGTAAGGGCAGGGGGCACCTGTCACTCCAGCATCTCTAGCAATGTAGTTACTGTAAAATCTGCTTGCCAGGTACCTCCCACTTAAGCCTGCATGCAGGCTTAGTGAGCTTTGGTAGACACTGGGTAGTGCGCCTCCTCAGCCCCACCCCTAAAGTAGTCACTGTAAACGCTGTCTCTCGAGGAACTCACCGTCACCCCCTGCCTCAGTGTAACCGCTTGTAATTCCCTTGTCTATTGCTGGTGTCTCCACGCTGGGTTCGCTGTGCCTTTGAAGCTTGCCTATCCCCTGGATACTGCTCGCGGAACCCGCTGCGCGGGTCCCGCTTCGTCTGAGGCCATCTCCTATCAGCGCTACCGACGGATCTCTGACTGTGTGTGTGGGGACCTGCAGGGCTGCGAGCGTGTTGTGGGCGCAGGACTACAAGTCCCAGGAGCGCCCACAACTCCCAATTGTTACCAGCTGGGACGCTCTCCCTGCTGGCTCCTCCCTGGTTCGACAACACGGTGATAAGCCGCCTCCTCACTTGCACCGGCGGATTCCCTTGTCTATTGCTGGTGTCTCCACGCTGGGTTCGCTGTGCCTTTGAAGCTTGCCTATCCCCTGGATACTGCTCGCGGAACCCGCTGCGCGGGTCCCGCTTCATCTGAGGCCATCTCCTATCAGCGCTACCGACGGATCTCTGACTGTGTGTGTGGGGACCTGCAGGGCTGCGAGCGTGTTGTGGGCGCAGGACTACAAGTCTCAGGAGCGCCCACAACTCCCAATCGTTACCAGCTGGGACGCTCTCCCTGCTGGCTCCTCCCTGGTTCGACAACACGGTGATAAGCCGCCTCCTCACTTGCACCGGCGGATTCCCTTGTCTATTGCTGGTGTCTCCACGCTGGGTTCGCTGTGCCTTTGAAGCTTGCCTATCCCCTGGATACTGCTCGCGGAACCCGCTGCGCGGGTCCCGCTTCGTCTGAGGCCATCTCCTATCAGCGCTACCGACGGATCTCTGACTGTGTGTGTGGGGACCTGCAGGGCTGCGAGCGTGTTGTGGGCACAGGACTACAAGTCCCAGGAGCGCCCACAACTCCCAATCGTTACCAGCTGGGACGCTCTCCCTGCTGGCTCCTCCCTGGTTCGACAACACGGTGATAAGCCGCCTCCTCACTTGCACCGGCGGATTCCCTTGTCTATTGCTGGTGTCTCCACGCTGGGTTCGCTGTGCCTTTGAAGCTTGCCTATCCCCTGGATACTGCTCGCGGAACCCGCTGCGCCGGTCCCGCTTCGTCTGAGGCCATCTCCTATCAGCGCTACCGACGGATCTCTGACTGTGTGTGTGGGGACCTGCAGGGCTGCGAGCGTGTTGTGGGCGCAGGACTACAAGTCCCAGGAGCGCCCACAACTCCCAATCGTTACCAGCTGGGACGCTCTCCCTGCTGGCTCCTCCTCTTCCTCTGTAGTCAGTATTTCTTCAACTGGAGAGTCCCGCGGCGCGGGAGCGCGCGGGAGGGCGCCGGGAGAAGCCCGGGACAAGGGCGGGACCGTCTTAGGCCGTCTTAGGCTGACCTAGGTTGGGTTGGGCTAGGACCCCCGCCCGAAATTCCGGCGATCTCTTCCTGAACTCAGTTTGGCTGATCTGCACTGGGCAATTGAAACATCCACTGAGTCTTGTGAGTAAACATATTGCTTTGACTGTACTGCCCATTCTAACTATGCCCGGTAAACAACTAACTCCAGTTAACAACACCATGGATAACTACCTCTTCCAAGTAGTGGCAAAAATAAATAGCAACAGGAGATCCTCGTTGGGATTGGATTCATCTAACCAATCTCCTCTAACTGATAAAAACATAGAAGATCCTTTCGTATTAAATAACAGTAGTACTTCTGGTGTGGTACATGATTCTCTTACTGATACAAACATCATCCAGTCTAGTGGCTTTGTGGCTCTTATTGAAGATAGTACTGATAGTGAAGAGGAGTCAGACACATCTACAAACATCAAGTCTCCTCTCCTTGACCCAGTCCCTGTCCCAGCCCCGAGGGCTATAGGGGGCAAAGGAAAGGTTATGCCTAAACGGGAGGCTTTGAGGTCTGGCAGAAATAAAGCTGCAACCCCACCAAGGAAAATACTCGAGGAGGAGGAGGTTGATTTGACTAAAGAAGCTTATGTGACTCTTTCGAATGCTCAATTTAATAAACTATGGAGCATGATGGACATAAAAATCAAAGGCATAGTTAAACCCTTGGTTAGTAAAATTGATAAACTAACCGCTGAGGTTAACAGATTGGGTGGCTTATTACAGAAAACGCTGACGGAGGTTGAAAAGCTCCCTGATGAAGTTGTGACTAGGGTTGAGTCATTAACGAGTAAAATACCTTCTGGTGAAAATTCTGGACCTATTTCCATTCCTGCGTTAAATAAGCTAACGGTACCACCTACGAACTCAGCTGATAGTGCTCCAGGTGTGGTTCCCCCTGTTCCTACTACTACTGACCTTAATACTGGGAAAGGGTCTTTTGAGCTTGTGGTAGAAGCCTCTCCACTAGTACTCGTTCTTGCAAATGTCCCCCTATTGGCACCAGGGGAGGTTGAAATTCCATCATCTCTAGTTCATAAATCTCTCTCGTGGCTTACTAATAACATGGTAATATCGCCTTGGGGGAGGCAACAACTAGCTGAAGAACTTGTAAATGCTAGAAGGGTAGAGTGGATTGGTAACAGGGTCAAGAGGTATAAAGGGGATTGTGTTGTCCTTGGCATCTCTCACCCTGAGGTATTGTTAAATATCTTGCCTAACATCTTACCTCCACAGCGTAGATCAACTACGATTGTTCCACTGACATTGGACTTTTTCTACCCTCGGAGAGGAAAGGGCCCGAATCCTAGTATTCTAAGGACAAAATGGAATGTGGTGACCAAAAGGAGTAATAATGATGTTGGTTTTACCGTGGAGGGATTAGGCTTGGAAAATAGATTCTCTGCCCTCTCAAACTTAAATGCTTGTGATTGACTACCATTTAACTCTAAGCCTTTGATGCCAACTGCAATTGATGTATGTATTCCAAGGGAACCTGTTGATTTAGTGGGCGATCGTACTAAGAATGTTAACCCTGTGGTCATGATTGGTCCAAGTAATAAAAATGCAAACAACAATGTTATTGATGATATGGTGTTGACTGGGATTGACTCTAGTCCTAAACTTGAAAAGCTTTATGGTTCAGGGAACTTATTATCCTGGAATGTGGCTGGGCTTTGCTCCAAACTTGACTGCGGAGCCTGGTTTGGGTTTGTTAGTAAGTATGATGTCTGTATTTTCCAGGAGACATGGGCCTGTGACCCTGCTTTTGCTCTGGGGTACTTAAATTTCTATGTACCAGCAATCAAGGGCCCAAAAGGGCGGCCGATGGGGGGCCTCACTATTTGGGTCCGCCAGTGCCTAAAGGTTGTAGTAAAAAGTGTGGAGCTTGATCAAAAAGACATCCAGCTCATTAGGCTCACGAGTGATACATCCACTTCCCTTGATATCTATAACATTTATGCCAGAAGTGGAAATAGAGGCAATTCTGAGGTTCTTCTTACCCTGTATAATCTACTTGAGACTTACTCTAGTAATAGAAATATAATAATTGCAGGCGACCTAAATCGCACGTTTGAACCTCTAAATAGTGGTGAGGCTTCCTTAGGTATAGAGGAAGATAAGCAATGGGACATTCCCTTATTAGATACTACCCCAGTAACTCGCTGGACCGAGGATATCTTAGGTCTAAACGCAATGTGTCTTGAACACGGGCTGAGAGCTCTGAATGGTAGGACAAAGTCAGATAGAGTACCAGCTATGACGTTCAATAATGGGAGACACAAAAGCCGCATTGATTATGTCATATGTAGCATGACTCTTTGGTCAACTGTTAGGGATATGGCTGTAATGGAAAGGCTCGAGAGTGACCATAACCCTCTATGTGTTTCCCATAAATGGTGGCTGTCCGACGGTATTGCTTCTAATTCCCACGAAGATCTTCTACCTCCACTGATTGTACCAACCAATGACATGCGAAGGTTGAGGTGGACAAGTGTCAAGACAGACCAGCATGTTCTAGTAAAAATAGGAGCCGCAACGGATACGGCTATCATGGCTCTAGAGTGTGTGGCAGGTGTTCCTCTGGGTCATGACGACATTACTAAAATACATGAGAATCTTTTTAAAGAAATTAAATGCTACTTTTTAAAACCTGTAAGTAGAAAGAGGGTATGCGCTTACAGAGCTGCCAAGTGGTATAATAACGATTGTAAGTTGGCACGACTCTCTTTGGGAGCCGCAATCAAGAGCAAAGATTTGGGGGCTATTCGATCTGCCAGGAAGAAATATAAAATCTGCATTGTTAAGGCGAAAAAAGATTGGGACGAGGCCCATTGGGCCAAGCTGAAATGTGCAAGTGATCAAAAACACTCTAGATTATTTTGGCACATTGTAAAATGGGGGCAAGAAAGGTCTGAAGAACCAAGTAACAACAATGTCCCACAGGATGCCTGGGTTAAATTCTTCAGTGACCAGTATGCTACTAGGGACCAGATTGTAACTAGCAACTGCCCCATACATTTATTTCCAGAAGACAATGTCTTCACGCAGAGTGAAATACTGTCTGCCCTTAGAACTGTACACAGTGGTCGTGCTCCCGGCTTAGATGGGGTCCCAGCAGACGTTTTTCTCAATGACTTAGAAAGGTGGTGTAAATATATCCACTTGCTAATAAACCACATTACCAAGGGTGCAGATATCCCGGAATCATGGCGGGGTGCGGTTATTATTCCTGTGTACAAAAAAGGCGATCGTGCCCAGCCTTGCAATTATCGCCCAATTAGTCTAATTGACACTGTCCAAAAAATAGTGGGCCGAGTCATTGTAAATAGACTACTCGACTGGGCCGAGGAACATAATATTTTATCTCCCTTCCAGGCCGGGTTCCGAAGGGCAACTAGTACTGTGGATCAAGTCTTTCGATTTCAATTGATCCAGTGGAAGACCGTGGTGCTAGGAGGAGGCAGCCTCTATGCGGCGTTTGTCGATCTGCGGGCTGCCTTCGACCTGGTACCAAGGGCGAAACTGTGGGAAGTGCTTGCGGCTATAGGGATCCCTGGGGTCTTGTTGACTTTTATCATGAGATTGCACGAAGGTACTTATGCCAAAATTCAATGGGGGGGGTATGGCAATGATACTGCCGAATTTCCTGTTGAGCGTGGGGTTCGGCAAGGGTGCTCAATGGCACCAACACTGTTCACCCTCTTCATTAATGGTATTGTCCCCCGTATGCAATCACAGGTAGTGGATGCCCCTTCTCTTGCAGGTGTAAAAGTTCTATTTTAATGTTTGCCGATGACACGTTAATTTTATCCAAAACCCCAAGTGGTTTGCAGAAAGCATTGGCCATTTTCGATAAGTTTTGTGGTGATCACGGTTTGGAGGTAAATACGTCAAAAACTAAACTCATGGTTTTTAATCCACATAGAAATTTAAATCGAAAATTATCATGAGTGGACGCATTCTTGAGGTTGTAAAATCATTTACCTACCTGGGGATCCACATCTCTAATGATAATAGATGGACCCAACATTTAAATATTGCATCATTAAGGCTAAAGCAACTAGCTGGTACTATTATAAAGGAGCACAGGAAATCATTGACCAAACCGATTAAACCGCCTATGATTATATATGAAGCAAAAGCAATTGGCTCAGCATTGTATGGGGCTGAGCTGTGGGGGCACGAAAATCTGCATGAGTTTCAAATAACAGAGAACAAGTTTTTTAGGAAACTTACAGGCACTCCCCAGAGTAGTCCGTTACTGCCCCTAAGATATGAGCTTGGCAGGAAAGAAATCTCAAAAATGGGTAAACTACGACCAATTTTATATTGGCGTAGGCTTTGGACTACACCTGAACTCTCCCACTATGCGGATGGGTTTATTGACGTCATTAAAGCAGATCGCTTCAATAAAATTAGCTGGTTCAAATCACTAAAACTGTCTCTATTTGAACTAGGGCTAAATACTTTGTGGTTTGATCCAGCGGGTGCCTCTTTTCCCACTAAGGCTACCTTAAAAAATATATTTTGGGAAAGGGTTAATACCAGGAGTTTGCTTAGCAACAGCAGTGGGTCCATGACTATTAGCTTTCTTGAGTTTAAATTGTTCCCTGCATATGAAATGTACTGGGATTACATATCCAACCCCATGGATAGGAAATTATTCTTTCAAATGAGGGCGGGCTCTCTCCCTCTCCGTTATTTAACATCTAAATGGAGGGTAGGAAGTCCAGCTACTTGTCCAGTCTGTGGGGGAGGAGATGAAACCCTTGGTCATTTTTTGTTCTCCTGTAAAGTATATTCTGCTCCAAGGCGAGTCTGGTTGGCACCTATGTGCAAGAATTTGGGTACCAAAATCCGCATGGTAGCTTTGCGTATTGTTAGGTCTACTACTTTGACTTGGATCACAATTGCTACTGCTAAGTACTTGGGGTGGGCGTGGGTATTAAGGCAGAGATTGCTAGTAGGGTAACTACTCTCTGCTTAGTTGTTCAGAGACTGCTAGACTATTGTCTATTCTCTGTATTGGTACAACTTACGTGTCATCTTGAATGAAATTTTGATGATTTTATCTTAAAGATATTGTTACCTCTTTTAAATTGTATTTTTAATAGTAATGAACTCTTACACCTGTGATCATGTATATTTTCTTGGTGATTATGTATATTTGCTTGGTAGATTTTGTGCTTATGTCAATTACGACTTTTGTCAATTTAATAGTTTTTTATTACGTGTCTGTATGTCTGCTTTTATGAGTAAATAACTCGAATAAAGCACTTTTTGAATTTGTAACCGCTTACTATTAACTATAAACTCCAGCTGCCATGGTGCAAATTTGTAGTGAAAAGCTGCACAGCAGCCAAAGTTTCTGCGCCGCATTATTCTAGGGGGGGGGAGCAGAGTAGTCGTATCTACTAAGATCTCTCTCCCACTGCTGGTGCACAACCAGGGTGCCTAACACTAAACACGTACCTTTGCACCACAGTGCACCATAGTGCAATGGTGTGAGGCGCACGAGGGCCACTGCACACAATAATATGCCTAGAAGAACTTTAAAGCTTTTCACACATTGAATGTATTGTACAGTGCCACACAAATGCAGAAATTAAAAGGTTTCACCAATTCAACACCAACAACGGTGTGTAGTAAATCTTCCATTATGATGCTGGGGTTTGTGTAGTGCACAGCCTCGCATTAGTGTGCCTCATAGCGCTCTCGGCTCTTAATTTAATTACCTGGCGGCATGAGTGCTATAAAAGATGTGTGGTCAAGACGGAAGGCCGGGACCGTGTCAGTAAATAGCTGCAAATCTAGTACAATTGCTCCGAATTTCCCAGAAATTTCTAAAACTGCCACAACCCCTCTAAACAAACAGAAGGTTCCCTAACCTGGCAATGAAATGAAAAAATGAAAATCCTTACCCTTCCATTAGTGTTGCGAAGTGACTTAGGAGACCTTGGGCGCTATATGAAACTGCAAAATAAATAGATACGGCTTCCATTGAGTAATTTCCATAAACTTTTTATATATGGACAGGACAAGAGGCCGCTAAATGGATTAGATTTGGTAATGTTTAATAGTAAGCTGTAGATTGATAGAGCTGACTAGTGTTGATGGTAGCCAGTTTTCTAAACAGCAGGTATGGTTTTTACCTAACTGCACTCTGTTCATCAGTTTCTGGTGGCTAAAATTTTGAGTGGATGTGCCAGGATTTTAAACTGTTAACTTTGAGTTACACTCTTCCGCAGGTAAAGCTTAAACATTTGCAGTGACAACAAAATTAACTTCCCTTTTGCGCTTAAACAGCAAAAATATGTATTGCCGCAGTCACTGTAGTCGTCAGCCTGAGCGGGATGAACTGCCGACCCACCCCTACCTTGTTTGGAGCCTCCATGGGCTACCCAAAGATCACTGCAGTTGGCGCTCAACCTGCTGAGTTGTCTAGCAGCCTATAAAACCGGATTCTGAGCCATGTCAGATCTTCAGAAGTCACGCAGATGTACACAAAACACCCCTTGATCGGGTACCTATGTTTCGAATACACAGACATTCCCCACACAACAACCCCCAAGATGCACTCATCCTAAAGATGCCCAGAGCACACAACGTCACAAAGCACAAGCCCCCGGGATGCCTAGAGCACACAAAGTCATGAAGCACGCAGCCCCAGGGATGTACAGAGCACAAAGCTGGGGTCAGGCTTACCATGGTGCTGTGAGTTTACGCTGCGAGTGACCCGGCACAGGCCGTGTTACAGACCCATTCCCATGCACTGAACGGGGAGTCATGAACCGTGCCCGTCAGCCAAACGCCAGCCAATTACCGCTCGGGCTTTGTGTGTACTTCAGCCTGTTGTCCCTGCCCCGCCCGCTCAGTGCCCAGCTTCAGAAGCCTTCAGGGGTGCTGCTACTCCCACCGCTTCTTACAACAAGGAAAAGTGAAAGAGCGCCATGCGTGCGTTGTAGGCACAGCGTGAGCGTGCACATCAGCATGGCCTGCGGCTCGTGCCCAGTGGCGGCACCTGAAAAAGTGCTGCTCTGCCGATGCTGCCCAGGAAGGGGCCGCCAAATTGCCAAAACCAAAAAAAAAACAGCATTGGGGAAGCACACGGAGACCAAAAGGCGGGTCCTGGACGTGGACTGCCCGAGTCTGGCGCTTGGAGCAGGGCAGCCTGTGTGAGCGTTGGAGAACGCGCGGCCCATTAAGCCTCCATACCGGTGCACAGCTCATGCCACACGGTGCCGGAGGTAGAGCCGCGCCAGGAGCGACCAGTGACCCGCATCGGGATCCTAAAATGTACGTCCTGCTTCCTGGAGGACGACAACAGTTTGCTGCGGCCTAAAGGAAAAAAACGTAACTCCTACCTGCTATGGGGAGACATCCTGCAAACGAAAGCTGGGCACTGGAGGCTGCGAGGTGTGCTGGGACACCGGAGACTGGGTCGCACCAGGAGAAGCACACGCCTCACTGCGAGATCTTGAACTGATCACCCTGCTGTTGAGAGACGGTGAGGACACGAGAGATGGCTTGCGCGAGCTGGGCAGGCCAGTGTCATGGCCTGGGGGCACTAAGTGCTCTGCGGCCAGATAAATAATGCAACACCTTGGCTGAATTGGGGACTGAGCTACAAAATCCTGCCCTCCCACTAGGCCGATAGTGAACCTAAGTGAAGTGCCAGAGCAGACCGGAATGCCATCCTTTGCACGCACCCGCCTCCCTTGCTTGCACACGCCGCCGTACACATTCACAGCTTATGTCTCCAAAAGAGCGCGTTCACATCTCATGTCTCCAATGTCTTTACACGCTTGTGCACCTCTCCTGTCCCACTCCGCTAAGCAAGTCGGCAACAATATAGCTCGCTTACGCATGCAGCGCATGGTGCTGCGTCGCTAGGCGAGACCTAAAAAACTACATCTTAGATTGGAGAATAAGAATACATTAAATATTCAGATATCAGAACAAATCATAAAGATCCGAAATATGTGGAAGATTTATAACACGTGAGAGTGCAGAGATTGACAATACTCAAAGCGAGACAGCTCTCAAAAGACTACACATAAGAAATAGAATAGAAACAACTCCCACCCTGTCCAGTTTCTTCACGCTGATGGTGTTGTTACCGTTGTCTTATCACTTACAAGTTCTCCTATTCAGAGAGGGGTGTGCTGTTTGCATGCTTCTGTTTTAATCCTTTCATATTTTTAGAATGGTTTATTATTCCCAGAATTATTGTATCGTAAACAGTTTTCAAAATGCAAGGAATTCACACCATGCACACCACTGTTTGCCTGGGAATTACCTGATGATCTACCATACAAGAGCAATTTTTGCGGCATCAACTGGCAGTCAAAGTGTGTGAGGGACTCTTAGGGACATATTTACAAGGAGATATCGCCACCAGAACATCACTTTTAATGACAATCTGGTGGTGATTTCCCCTTCTCCATATTATTAAAGTGGTGTTAAGCCAATTAACGTGGCTTAACCACCCCTTGTATATAAGGCCCATTTCCACATTTCACTTACCGTGAAAGGGGCATACAATGGGGGTTGCTGTGGGCATTCCGCCACAACACCCATTGCTTTTGACGCTGCCCCTCATTTACAAAGCTGGGACGACACCAAAAACTAAGACCAGGGAAAACATGGTCTTAGACTGGTGATACGAGGAGAAATTATTAATTTATTCTTGTTTCTTGCTCTTTTTGATATGTGTTTCATTCTGCAGTATACATAGAAAGAGCAAATCACCTTCAAGATTGTTCATGTGCAGGAAGGGGTCCCTTCCTGCACATAAACAATTGACCCTGCAGGGCAGGCACCCCTGCAACATGGCGGGAATGTGCCTGTGCCTGCACTGCTGCTAGCAGCTTCATTAGCGCAAGTGCTAGGGGAAGCACAGGGGTGGGTAGTATTTTTGTGAATGATTTTTTAAAATGTCAGAATGTTGTAAATATCCCCTTTAGTCCCTACTTTAGTATGTGGACTCAATATATACACAGTATACAATGATTTTGCGTTGTCATTCAACGTGTGGTTGCTGATCAGCAGAAGTCAGACTGCAATTGAAATAAATCTCAAAAGGTGGAGTTAACGCTGTAGAAAAGCATTAGGCCAGTTCTGTTGCAGTAGAAATATAGTCAGTGTATAGTCAGCGTTATGATAACACACATCACAGGATTGGGGTGACACTAAGAAGGTGTGTCCTGGAACACCAAGACCTCTTTTTTTACATTCACTGAGGGGAATGGGTCTTAAGGGGACCCCTTCTGTATTTTGCTAATCGGTTACCACCTTCTTTGATAAGGTGATAAAAAATCAATGCTTTGCTACAATGTTTTGGTCTGCCAAATATTGATACATTAGATACCGATTTGGTAGTTGGAATGTACACCTACAACACCCCCTTCCATATACCAAATCTGTATACAATCGGAATCCCATTTTAGGACTTGGAAAAACCTTTCTTACTCCAAAAATGGAATCCGTATATAAGTATAGGTTTTTTAATGAGTTAAAATGGTTAGTACACCTGGCCCTATATCTCTAAGTATCTACTAGTTTTACACTAAGGGGTGATTTTTTGATGTCGGGCGGAATTGCTTCCGCCCACCACCGACTCAGTCCTGGGACTGACCGATACAATGCAACCGAACATGCCCCCTTTCCTCAATGGGAGCTCATGTTATAGCCGTAAACCAGCTATAACACAAGCTCCCATTGAGGAAAGGGAGGTACAGTTCATCCCTGCACCCCTTGGCAGGTGCCACAATGTGCCTGCCACAAGGTGCAGAGATCAACAGGGGGGCAGCATAGGTGCCCCCTCGGCCTCCAACCAAAGATCATGGACCAAAGTCGGCCTTGCTGTGGTCCTCCAAACACGCTTTCTGACATGGTTTCCATGTCAGACAGGCCGGCATGGAAATCTTGCCGGAATCTGTGCTTCGTAAACTCAAGGGCTTTTCCACCCTTGAGATTACTAGATGGCTTCGACTGAGGGAAGCCAGACAGAATGACTGGCCGGTTTCCTTTCCGCCCGCCTCCATCATAATGAGGTGGTCAGAAAAGAAACTGTGCAGCCCATTATGATGCTGCCCTGTGGTCAGAGCCTTTACGGGCCACATCGTAATCGGCCCCTATGCGTTGGTAGACATAAAATGTATTGCAATACTATGTAGCACTGTATTTGTGCCCACTAAAGCTGGTTTGTTGTATACAGATACATGACCTTGTCAGATAGAACAAAGGAACATAATATGTGGATTGAACACATCATGTTATGCCAATTAATTATATCCAAAAACAATGAAACAAAATAAATTATGAAGCATACAATCCTATTTCTAGGTGCATCATCAGATAAAAACATATTTCTATATTCAAAAGATGAGGGTAATACAGATGTAATATGTTGTGTATTATAACTGAGTGCAACATTCATTTACTGTATGAGGCCACTTTCTAAATCATTCTCTTCTTATTGCCCTGTTCTCTCACAACAAACTGTGGGGCACACAGTGCCCCTTGGGTGTTTCAGTTTCCATTGGAAACTAATGTATATAATACTATTGCCTATAAAACATATCCACAAAACAATTCAAACAGAAGCACCAACTCCAATAAATCCAACAATTAGAAATTACATGGATAACAAGGATTATGCTAAGGCAACCACAATATCAAAATATTTAACTTGTAATACAAATGCTTTAAGAAAATAGGACACAATTATTATGACTCAATTATTTACAATCCAACTCTAGAAATAAATGACAAGCAATAAGTGCAATGGTGTGTAAAACGTAACTATATATATGTATATAAATTCACAGAAAAAAACAAGTTAAATTAACGTTATAATTAGGTCTTGGAATGAAACACAAGATAATGCAAAAATGACTGACATATACCAGGCATAGTTTAGTGAACTAGATATAATTTGCATCAATCATCATGCACTGCTTATGAATTCACAATGTACAACACTTGTGACATGTTAAACACCAACAACAAAGGGTTTATGTTGTTACTAATATCTGTTATCACCCTTCATTTGTTTTCCTTTTGTGACCCTCAAAAACAGGTTCACTACACGGCATTTCAATGGAGACCACAACATTTAGTCCTGTAATGGCTGCCAAAATGTGTTGTTCATGTTATGGCCAGCCAGTTAAATTGGATGGTCATTTTGGGGACCTCCCACATGACCCTTGGGATTAGAGTGGACTCATCCTGCCCCCTTATAGGTTTTTATTACTTCACTTTTAGTGCACAAGACTATGTCTGTGGATCCTGCAATGGCTAGCACAACATAGTGTTCATGTTGTGGTCAGCCAAAAAGGATTGACTAGTCCCATTTAAATTGGCCATTCAGAGAATAGCTGGACCATAGATGTCTAACCAAATCCAATTTTTCCAAAAAGGGCTAAATTGATGTTTACCAAATCACAAAAATCATGCTTTCTGATTAAAGTTCTAACTTTTTGCAAACGTCACATAGTTCCATCCAGGCTTTTTTTTCTGTGTTGGAACGCAATGTTCCCCTCTGGGAATTATTATTGGAATTCACACTTTTCGGAACCCCCTTTTAACCTCAAAATATTCCATGAATGAGCCATGGTTTATGAACTTTTTTTTTAAAGTTTAATGCAGCTCAAGGGGCATCAACGTTATTAGCAAAACAAAAACGGCTCTTTTTCTGAAACTCTGACCTAACCATAACTACACAGTGGCAACCACTACTGGATAGTTATAGATAGGACCATGGTTCCATGGGAAAAGCTTATTTTGTTTGCTTATAACGTTGGCACCATTTGATGAATCTTCACAAAACATTTCAAACAAATTGCTCTTCCAGCTTAGTTCATTAAGGGAATGTTTTGGGATGACCCTTCTATTTGAAGCTGAGAAAAAGAGGGGTTCTCAAAGCCCATTTTCCCCATTCATTTTTCCTTAGGAAAAATTTGCCACTATCGCCAAACAACTGAACATAATAACACCAAATTTGGCAGAAAGTTATATATTGGTCCACAAAGCATGCCTTTTGTGGTTTGATATAAATTTGTTACATGTGTTTGGAGATATCAGTGTTAAAATATATATCAGGCAATAGAGGATCCGCAAATCTAACAGATCCATAATTTGATCTGACTAGCTGCCACCGGATCAACAAAGATATGGCACTAGCCTTCTTAAGGACTTGGGGACTCAGTCCCCTTTCCTAGAAAAAACAAAAACATATAAGGGTAGGGACTCCCTGGTGGATTTCCATCACTTAAAGTCAATGCTTCTTTAGAGAATCAATCAATCAATCATAGCATTTGTAAAGCGCACTACATACCTGTGAGGGCCTCAAGGCGCTGGGGGGTGGGGAATGCTGCTACTGCTCAAAATGAAATACCAGTATTTGTAAAGCGCACAGCTACCTCCGAAGTTTAGTCCTGGCGCTGGGGGTCCTCAGGAAGATTAAGCAAGCTATTGCCCAGAGTCACATGGTGCTGGGCTAACCTGCCGCTGGCACCGGGAATCGAACCGTGAACCCCGTAGCCCGGAGTCAGGCACCCTGGCCACTGCGCCACGCTAGGTCTTGAGGAGTGTTCTGAAGCTCAGCAGGTCTTGGGTCTGCCGTAGGTGGATGGGGAGGGTGTTCCAGGTTTTGGTGGCGAGGTGGGAGAATGATCTGCCACCGGAGGTTGTTCTTCAGATGCAGGGGACTGTGGCGAGGGCGGAGGAGCGAAGCTGGTGGGTGGGGGTATATAAGCTAAGTCTGCTGTTGAGCTACGCTGGTCCGGTGTTGTGGAGTGCCTTGTGTGCATGGGTGAGGAGCTTGAAGGTTATCCTCTTGTTGATGGGGAGCCGGTGCAGGTCTCTCAGGTGGGGTGTGATGTGGCTGCGGCGAGGGATGTGGAGGACCAGGTGCGCAGAGGCGTTCTGGATGCATTGAAGCCCTTTCAGGAGTTTGGCAGAGGGTCCTGCGTAGAGGACGTTTCCGTAGTCCAACCTGCTGCTGACGAGGGTCTGGGTGACCGATTTCTCATTTCGGTGGGTGATCCACTTGTAGATCTTGCGGAGCATACGGAGGGTGTTGAAGCAGGAGGAAGAAACAGCGTTGACCTGCTTAGTCATGGAGAGGGTGGAGTCGAGGATGAACCCTAGGTTGCATTCATGGTCGGTGGGTGTTGGAGCTGTCCCCAGTGCGGTCGGCCACCAGGAGTCATTCCAGGCCGAGGCGGTGGATCAGAGGATGAGGACCTCCGTCTTGTCCAAGTTCAGCTTCAGTCGGCTGTTTCTCATCCATTCAGCGACGGCCTTCATTCCTTTGTGAAGGTTGGTTTTGGCGGTGTTGGGGTCCTTGGTGAGGGAGAGGATCAGCTGGGTATCATCTGCATAGGAGATGATGTTGAGGTCATGCAGTCGGGCTACGTGGGCGAGTGGTGCCATGTAGATGTTGAACAGCGTTAGGCTGAGGCATGAGCACTGGGGTACGCCGCAGATGATCTCAGTAGCTTCGGAGTGAGAGGGAGGAGGCGGATGCTCTGTCTTCTGCCAGATAGGAAGGAGGTGGCCCAGTCCAGGGCCTTCTCTTGGATATCAGCGTCATGGAGGCGTGTTCATAGTGTGCGGTGACAGACCATGTCAAAGGCGGCTGACAGGTCCAGGAGGATCATCGCCGCAGTTTCTCCGTTGTCTAGCAGGGTCCTGATGACATCGGTGGCGGCGATGAGGGCAGTCTCGGTACTGTGGTTGCTGCGAAACCCGGCTTGGGACGGGTCCAGGATGCTGTTCTCCTCGACGTAGCGGGTCAGTTGTTTGTTGACGGTCTTTTTGAATACCTTCGCCAGGAACGGGAGCAGGGAGATGGGCCGAAAGTTCTTGAGGTCCGCCTTGGGTTTCTTGAGTAAGGCGTTGATCTCAGCATGCTTCCAGCTCTCCGGGAATGTTGCTGTCTCGAAGGAGATGTTGATGGCTTTCCGGAGATGGGGTGCAATGGTGGTGCTGGCTTTGTTGAAGATATGGTGTTCATGGTCTTGATGGTGTCGTCGTTATTGATGTTGGTCCAGGAGAGCAGGCGGTTGGTGCAGATTGTTGTCGTGGGGGCGGGGGTCTCAGTGGTTGTTGGGGCGGTCGTGGCATTGAAGCTGTTGTGGATTTTGCGATATGGCGATGAAAGAAGGTGGCGAGCGAGTCGCACAGGTCTTACGAAGGAGAGATTTCGTTGGTGTTGGAGCTGGGGTTGGAGAGTTCCTTCATGATGTTAAAGGACTCTTTGCTGTTGTGTGCGTTGTTCTCTAGGTGGTCTTTAAAGGAGAGCCTTTTGGCTGATATGATGAGGTGGTGGTGTCTGTGGGTGGCGTTTTCGTGGGCTGCGTAGCTGCCTAGTGTTCGTTCATGGAGCCACTTCTTCTCAAGCTTTTGGCAGGTTTCCTTGGAGGCCTGGAGGTCTTTAGTGAACCAGCTGGCTTTCTTGCTGGTGTGATTGTTGGAGGATTTCTTCAGTGGGGCGAGGGTGTTGGTGCATTTGTCGATCCAGTGTCTGAGGTTGCGAGCGGGGGTTTCCGTGTTGGTGGGGTCGGCGGGTGGGCTTTGGGCGAGGATGGTGGTTGGCTGGTCTTCTGTGTCTTTTCTCCAGCAGTGGCGAGGCATCTGTTGGGTGCGGTGCGGCGTGTTGGGTTTCCAGTGGAGTTCACTGGTGTGGTTGAAGGAGACATGGGGGCTTGCGGAGAAGAAGGGGTAGAGCGTGTGGCCTGTGGAGTGAGTGGGCGATGTGACAAGTTGTCTGAGTCCGAGGTTGGCTAGGTTGTCGATCAGGGGGGTGGAGTTGGTGTTGTTGTTCTTGAGGTGGAAGTTCAGCTCCCCGAGGAGGATGTAGTCCATGAGGTGAGGGCGTGTTGTCTCACAAAGTCGGCGATGGAGTCGCTGAACTGTGGTCAGGGTCCAGGGGGTCTGTAGATGAGGGTTCATCCGAGGGTGGTGCTGGGGTCACTGTAGATCTGGAAGTGCCTTTGTTCGGCGGTGCTGATGGTGTCATTGGTGCTGGTCGAGACTCTGAGGGTGTTCCTGTTGACGATGGCGCTTCCTCCTCCTACTCCGTTGGTGGGATCCCTGCAGGAGATCTTGTAGCCTTCCAGGATGGCTATGGCAATGTCGGGTACCGAGAAGGGGTTCAGCCAGGTCTCCGTCAGGAAGGCGACGTCAGGAGAGGAGAATGTTCCAGAATTCAACTGCGTGTTTGCGGGTGGAGCGGGTGTTGAGAAGGATGCAGTTGAGGTACTTGGGTTCTTTCCTGGTCGGTAGGCTGGCGGGTCGTGTGCTGGTGAAGCTGCAGTTCCGGCAAGAGAAGGGTCCTTGGATGCACTTTGGGGTGGCCAGGCAGCATGCGTGTTATCGTCCGGTGTTGAGTGTGTGGAGGGTGTTGGTGCTGTAGCGGTGTTGGGAAGCGCGGGGCCAGGGGTTCTGGTGAAGGGCGCGGTCCTAGCACGGACGGGCGCAGATGGGCTTGCATCTGGCGGGCAAGCTGGGTGGCCACGCAGCAGCCGCCATAAGAAGGGGAGGTGGGAGAGAGGAGCAGCTGGGAGGTGGGAGCGGACGAAAGAGGGAGCAGGGGGAGGGGCCGCAGGGGACGCAGCAGTGGGAACTGGAGGGAAGAATGGCAGGGATACAGAAAATAAAGAAAAAGGGCACAGTAAGGGGGCACAAGGGCAAAACACACAGCAAGTTTTACAAGAAATACAAAATACAGTACAGTAAAATAAAACTACCAGGACAAGAGTGCAAGCAGGGAGGGCCTCAAACCCCTGACAGCAGAAGCAGCAGCTGGGATGAGGTGAGGGCACACAGGCGGTGCTGTGCGGTGTGTGGAGCGGCTTACCAAGGGTCAAGGGTCGCTCTCACTACCGCGCAGTGGCCGCCATAAGAAGGGGAGGTGGGAGGGAGGAGCAGCTTGGAGGTGGGAGCGGGCGAATGAAGGAGCAGGGGCGGGGCCACAGGGAACGCGCGTCGGGAACTGGAGGGAAGAACGGCGGGATACAGAAAATAAAGAAAAAGGGCACAGTAAGGGAGCACAAGGGCAAAACACACAGCGAGTTTGAAAGAAATACAAAATACAGTACAGTAAAATAAAACTACCAGGGCACGAGTGCAAGCAGGGAGGGCCTCAAACCCCTGTCAGCAGAAGCGGCAGCTGGGCTGAGGCGAAGGCACACAGGCGGTGCTGTGCGGTGTGTGGAGCGACTTACCAAGGGTCAAGGGTCGCTCTCACTATCGCGTAGTGGCCGCCATAAGAAGGGGAGGTGGGAGGGAGGAGCAGCTGGGAGGTGGGAACGGGCGAATGAGGGAGTGGGGGTGGGCCGCAGGGGGTGCAGCGGCAGGAACTGGAAGGAAGAATGGCGGGGATACAGAAAATAAAGAAGAAGGGCACAGTAAGGGGGCACAAGGGCAAAACACACAGCACTGGTAGGACGAGCAGGTGATCCATAGACCCCATTTGGAAAAATGGGCGGACCATAATATTTTATGGGTGCACTATATTTATTATGTTTTTATAATCTGGAGAGGTAATCAGAAGTAGAAAAAGCTAAGGAATTTGTCATTTAGATTAATCAGAATGAATAAAATTTTAGATTTACTAGCAATAGCAGTTCAAAGGAACTACAATTTCTAGAAGTTCACCCGAAAAATAACAAACTAGTGTCTTCAGTCTTTAGACAATCAACCGCAGGGCCAACATACTGCATGCTACTAGTTTCCACTCCTTTGCCAGCGTTAACTCCTAAAGTGTGGGAATTCGCTATGCCACAGGTTGGTATCACAGTCATGATTACTGGACTTTAATATAAATTTGATTATTGCATGCTCCTATCCAGTTGGGGGGAGGTGAGTGATCTACCATTTAAGAAATGTAATAGGGGTTTTAAGTGGCCTAAAATGATATCTTTCAATGACATGTATATTTCAGCTGGAAGACAATGATGTCCAGAAGCCTTTCACTTTCTAAGCGCCTTGATTATCTTTGACAATTTTTGTGAATTAGCCACTTTTAGATGTGCTGTTATCTCTGGACAAATATACTCTTCTGATCTGGAAAAAGACATTTAGAATGCTCCTCTTTAAAATAAAAACAAAATGTCAGAAATTGTGTCTTGGAGCACCCCCTTCCCTTGGTAATATATCTTCCTAATGAATTTCCGCATATTTGACCTTTAATTTCCATGCTCAAATGTTGTCACTTTTTTCACCAAGTTCATATTCTTCCACAGAAGAAGCTTTCACTTCTTAGATATCTCATTGCTGAGTTTGCCTGATGTCTAGCCCTGTAATCCTGTAGTTTATTGTCCAAGCTCTTTTTAGTGCCCATTTCTAAATCTGAGACTAGAAGAAGTGATACCTCTAAACACCAGATTTAACATTCTAACAGTTCCAATTTGACTGTCTTACTGCATGCTCATTTGCAAGCAATTTCTGTCATGTCTCTCTAAGGAAAGCTTTAAATGCATCCCATACTGTATATGGTGAGGCAGAGTCTGATCTCAGCTCATCAGCTTAATCCTTAAAATAACTGAGTCATCTAACATAACTTAAAATTCTGAAGACCACACCCTTATATTTGTGTTTCCCACAATGGACATCTAGTTGAATGCCTGCATGATCAGACTGATGTCTTGTCAGATAGCACCTCTCGGCCACGGCTTTAGGTCTTGCATGATGTAGCTAAATTCAGTGTGAGAATACTCTCCATTATTTCAAGAATGTAAAGATATAATTTAACTTCATTCCTCTGTTTTCAGATATCTAACATTTTAAGGTTAAATATTAGCCACCTAATTGCCTGTTTCATCAATTGGTTTTAATCTGTGTGATCAGAAGTGCAGTCTATACCAGGGTCAAGGGCAAGCATCCAAAGGTTCACATAATATACCCACAAAACTAAATGTGCATTCCTCTAAACTTACCTTGACTGTAAATATCCTCAATGAGTGAATTAATTTACTGCTATGGGGTTTGCAGATCCTTTAATATACTGTGGGCCTCACTGGGACTTAAATGAATGTGCCTGCTGTGATAGCTTCTGAAAAGTAACTTCAGATAATTATGTTCCTAATGCCCAACACGTGCCCTATGGGGGCGCTAGAGCCTATCAAAATTCCATGATATCCCCCATTCTTTAACTACAACCTGTTATTTTGTGGTGGCTGCACCCCATCAGCTTGTGCACTGCTTTCCCTCTGCAAGCTATCCTGGGGAAACCCCCAAATCTAGAGTGCTTGCTAACCACACCCTATTGTAAGCTCGACTCACACCAGTTTAATTTTAAAAGTGTGCCGAAGATGCTGGTGTGAACTGCCAGGAAGGTATGATGTCTCGCCCATGTGAGGTGCTATTGGTCAAGGACAAATGCCACAAATTTACACAAACAAACAAAATGGAAGTATGTGCTAAAAATGTGCTAAAATGGTGACAGATCCTATACCTGCAAGTCTGTCAGAATCAAATCCCTGTCCTGACAGGCCGCCGTTGAGCATGGCATGCTCATGTGAAGATGTGCTAGGAGTGGTAGCGGGTATGAGGGCTTCACTGCAAATTTAGAATAGTACATGTGGATCTTGCAAGGTGTTAGATGTAGCTATGCACATAGTAAACATACTTCAGGGCATGATGGATAAAGTTACTCATCTCAAAGTCTTGGTATTGGACCTGAAACACATAAATATGGGCCTGATTACGACCTTGGCGGATAGGATACTCTATCACAAACATAAAGGATATCCCATCGGCCATATTACAAGATCCATAGGATGTAATGGAATTTTAATACACCGGACGGGATCTCTGTTACAATTGTAATGGTGTTACCCTGTTGGTAAAGATAGTAATCTATCAGAAGACTGTAAAGGCATGACATACAGGAACTCCAATTAAGATGTTAGTATTACAAGGAAAGGCAGAACTTTCAAGAAGAGTGCACTGGATTTGTTTGGAATAGTGGATTACAAGTGTCATGCCACCGAAAGGTTAGTCAAACAACTTCACAATAGAAAAGTGCATGGAGCACCGGTTCCATTATCCAAATCAGGGGAACCCTGAAACGGTATAATCTTCAACCTGTTTAATGACACAGACAGTCATACCATCCTATAAATAGCTAGACAAAGTGGAACGATCTGGTATGAGAATGCTACACTAATCATACACAGGCAGCACAACAAAATGAGACGATCTTTTGACACAGTCGAAAGTGTATGCAGAAGTAAAAGCTGAAGCACATGATTCCTATTCTAACAAAACTGAAAACTCTGTGTGATGGACAATTATATTTTTTTCCATATGCCGGAAGGGCAGAATTTCATATGGCAGTTAGCATAACTTAGAGTGATCAGTGCATACGTGAGAATCAGGTGGTACTGTCTGTGTCTTATGTGCATGCAGATAGCAATCTGGTTGTTGGGGATCCTGACATTTCAGGTATGTAAACATAAACAAAGATGCTAACAGTAAATAGTCCTTTATTGTTAATGTTTTTCTGCTTTTAAAACAAATGTACATTATTAATAGTGCACAAAGCAACTAATCTGCACCTGAATTCACATGACCCACATGCTGCACCACCATCCCTGACTCGTACACCTTCCGCCTTAAACACATGCAAACAATATAAGTGACGTGCCACACCTCACATCTTCGCTTCCCTATGTCTACCGCACAACAATTTTACACCACGAAAACAACACAGCACACCAACTCATTCTCAAACACTGTCTCCATCACCTACACACACAGACCCATCAAAATGCTTTCTTAGCATGCTGGATGAGGAACATGATACAGAAGAGCTACACAATTGCTATCGTAGCACAGCTAATACTAGCACTAAAAACGTACCTGCTACAAACCCACACAATACTAATCACTCTTATAGAAAACAAAATCTTACTATCACCAAAGCCCATTCTCTAAACTGTCTACTAAGAAATGCTTGATTCCTCTCTAAAAACAAACATCACATCTACGACCTTCTCGACAAATGCAAAACCAGACACAATATGTGTAACTGAATCATGGTTGGGAGATGATATGGTTCCAGTCCTGCATGAAACCATTCCTCTAGGCTATCAAACGATCACCCAAAATCGTATAGGCAAAAAAGGAGGCGGTCTAGCTATTCTGTTCAGGCAAACATTACATATCACTAAAGTTGACGACATCAACATGAAGAATTGTGAGGCTCTTCTCATCAGATGCAATCCTACACCGTCTTCCTCCTGTAACTTCCTGCTCCTTTACAGACCTCCACCTAGCAAGGCGACATTCCCAGACGCACTTCTAGACACAGTTTCAAACCTGATAACAATACACTCCAACCCATGCATTCTGGGGGACCTCAACATTTGGTTTGACAAACCCAATATGACCAATCCAAAAACAATAATCACTGGCCTAGACAAACTAAACCTGCATCAGATTGTCCACAAACCCACACACATTGATGGACATATTCTAGATGTCATTTTTGCTAATATTGAACTAGTTACCTTTCAAACTATAACTCCAGTCACATGGTCAAACCACCACTTCCTTGCTCTCCAACATAAGACAATACTAAGCAACTCACCTAAAACGACCTTACATGGTTCCACTTCACACTGTGAAACCTTAGCGGCCTTTTTCTTGGAAAAGGTCCATGCCATCTATAGAGCCTTTCCCACGGTCGCACCCTCTGTTGGAAGACCACCTAAGCTCCCTGTACTGGACGTTTTACATTCCTTTCCCAGTTTAACACAGGAAAGCTTTCAGAAATTAGCTCAGCAGGTCAAGACTGGGTCCCCGGTCGACCCTTTACGGCCAGCTCTGTTTAGGGACCTTACATCTCATGGTCTGTCGCCGGTTTGCTCTTTGATTAATACCTCATTAGCATCCGGTCTGGTTCCCGTTAAGTGGAAACAGGTGGTAGTTACGCCCATCCTAAAGAACCCAACTCTGGATGCCAGTAAACCTGAGAACTACCGCCCAATTTCACTTCTTCGGTGGCCAGCCAAAGTCGCGGAGGCGCATGTTAATTCTGCCCTCTCGGACCATCTTTTACGGGCTAACATCTTAGACAGTACGCAGAATGGATTCCGAGCCGGACATAGCACGGAGACAGCGCTCCTCTTTATGGTGGAACACCTGCGCTCCGTGCTCGATGCGGGTCAAACGGCGGCGCTGGTGTTATTAGATCTAAGCGCCGCCTTTGACACCATTTCCCACCAGATCCTTCTGCAACGTCTGGAGGAAGCTGGCGTCACCGGCCCCGCACTCCAGTGGTTCCGTTCTTTCCTTGCCAACCGATCTTTTTGCGTGGCCGTTCCGCCCCACCAGTCCAAATTCCATCCTCTGGATTTGGGGGTCCCGCAGGGCTCCTCGCTGAGTCCCACGTTATTCAACCTTTACGTGTGACCGCTGGCTGAGGTTGTCAAGCACTGGGGTATGACTATGGTGTCATATGCTGACGACACTCAGCTAGCGGTTACGCTCAGCGGGGATGCTGATGTGGATGCTCCCAGATTCCAGAATGGACTCCGGGCGGTCGCCAGCTGGATGACTTCCAACTGTCTCCAGCTGAACGCAAATAAGACGGAAATTATGATCTTTGGCAAGCAAACGGAACTCTGGGGAGATAGGTGGTGGCCTTCGGATCTGGGTCCCACGCCAACTCCGGTCTCTGAGTTAAAAAACCTTGGCGTGTGGCTTGACCCAACTCTCACCTTCGTCTGCCACACAAAGCGCACGGCGGCCTGCTGCTTTGGTATCTTGCGTGGATTACGCCCCGTATTAAAATTCTTCGATGTAACGACCAGGCAACTTGTGGTGCAGGCAACGGTGATTTCTCGGCTCGATTATGCCAACTCCCTTTTGGTAGGGCTAAATCGGGCCGAAATCACCCGCCTTCAGCGCGTACAGAATGCAGCGGCTAGAGCAGTTGTGGGTTTACCGAGATTCTGCCCCACAACCAACACCCTGCGTCCCCTGCATTGGCTGCCGATTGCGCAAAGGATCCAGTTTAAGGTTCTCTGTGTAGCCTACAAAATCCTTAAGGGCTCTCCTGCCTTGATTCTCTCTAATCTGCTGTCAGCTTATGTTCCGGTCCGTTCTTTAAGATCATCGTACCTCGAACTTGCGGCTGTCCCCTGCTTCAAGCGTAGCCGTGCTGGCGGCCGCTCATTCCAAGTATGCGCCGCAGTACTGTGGAAGTCCCTGCCCCTAGAGATCCGTGCCCTTGGTGATCTGCTTTCCTTTCGTCGAGCTGTTAAAACTTTTTTGTTCCCTTAGATACTTAGTTTTTTCTAGTTGTGTTGTGTTGCTACCTTATCGGGCGCCAGGACGCTCCTTTGCTGGAGCATCTGTGCGCGTAATAAATGATTTTTAACATAACATAACATAACATCCATCCACCTATCGACCGTGGAATAACCTCAATTTGGAACACTTAGAAACACAACTAATATCCAGTACAAATTTGGAAACAATAAATTCTGTTATAAAACTAAATGAGTGGCTACAGGAAGCTTTTGACATCCTGATACCACTCAAAACCAAACACCTGAACAAAAGAAAAAAAGCACCTTGGAGAAACATAGAGATAAGAGACATAAAAAACTAATTAGAAAGCTGCAATGTACCTGGTGCAAAATAAATGCCAAACAAGACAAACACCCCCTACAGAAAATTAACAGATTATACAAGTCAACTATCAAAAAAGCTGAGAAAATGTACTACTCAGACAGAATTCAAAATGCTGAATATGCAAATAAAGAATTCTATAAAATACTCAATGAATTTCACAAACCAAATTACTTAGAAGGAACTAATCCTGTTATTCAAGATTTCACAGACAAACTGGCAAATCATTACGCTGACAAAGCAGACACGTTGGACTCATACTTAAAACAGAGACAAAGCACCAGCACCAACCCTTTGACAAAACAACAATTCAAGAACAATCAAACCCAGCCTCTCCGTTCCTTCCAACACATCTCACACAATGAATGTATTGACCTGATCAAAGCAAGCTGGCCTGCCAGCAGCCCATCTGACCTGTGTCCACCACAAACTTTCAAGACAATTCTTCTAACAACCTCTACTGCCACTCCGTTAAGAAGAATCATCAACAATTCCTTAACTACCAGAATATTTCCAGAAGAACTCAATAAGTCATACATATGCCCTTTACTGAAGAAAATAAACTTGGAGCCGCTGAACCCTGACAACTACAGACCCATTACAAAAGGACCTTTCCTGGGCAAACTGATAGAAAGAGCAGCATTCACCCAGATGTTACAATTCATTGACGAGAATGACATACTTTCAGACATCCAAATAGGTTTCCGTCCGGAAGAGGCACAGAATCTGTCCTCCTTGCCATCTGGGATGACCTGAAGAACAGAGTAGACTGCAACATGGTTGCTGCGCTTATCCTCTGGGACCTCTCGGCTGCCTTTGACATGGTTGACCATGACACTCTGAAATAAAGACTCTATGAAACCGGCATAGCGGGGACTGCTCTAGACTGGATTGCGTCCTACCTTCGAAAGAGAACTAATGTCATCCATACCCCACCTTTCCCATCCAAACCGTAATCCACAACTCAGGGGTCCCTCAAGGCTCTATCATCTCGCCCATGCTTTTCAACATCTACATGAAGTCATTACCAGTACTGATCAATCAATTTCACATGCTATAACTATGCAGATGACACACAAATACTCCTTAAACTGGAATTCCCCAAAGACATTGGAAACTACCCAATTTTCAGTTGTCTCAGAGCCGTGGATCAGTGGATGACTTGAAGCCACCTCTTGAATGCTTCCAAAAAATGGAAATACTCACGTGTGGCGATAGGAAACATTATGACCCGCCTGGCCTGATGAACTGGGATCACCACCTAAAGAATCAAAGGAAGTAAGCAACCTTGAAATGTCCATGGATTCCAAGCTGTCTGTGAATGCCCAAATGGACAAACTAGAAAGATCATGCTTTATCACCATAAAAACGCTGCAACGAATTTTCCCTCATTTGTGATTTCCACACAAGGTCCAAGCTACCATCTCCCTTGTTCTGACCAAACTTGATTACGCCAATAGCTTCTACCACAGATCACCTTTAATGACCATGAAAAGACTACAACAGATTCAGAACTCAGCTACCAGACTACTCTTGCATATCAAACTGCGAGACCAAATCTCACTTGCATTGAAAGCCCTGCATTGGTTACCGGTTGCCAGAAGATCCACGTTCAAGCTGCTTTGTATCACCCACAAAGCAATACATGGAATGGGCCACTCTTCATCAGGAATAAAAACACCAAACACATTGAACTAAAGAACCTCCACTTGAAATGGCACCTCGCCTCAAAATCCCAAGATACAAGAAATTAAACATCAGTGGCACATCTTTCTCCGTTCAAGCAGCCAAACGATGGAACTCTTTACCACTCAACATAAGATCCACGGACAGCCACCTTATCTTCAGAAAACTGCTCAGGAATTGGCTCTTCCCAACATAAGCACCATGCTCAAACAGATATTTACAGCATGCCCCTCTGTATATAATCATTTATTTTTACTACCTATCTTTGTGTATTGCTTTGTAAAAACATGTAGAATTAATATGTTAAAAAAAAATAGTACAATAACACTTGAAAACCAGAGTTTATCTGGTGCATCTTTGGTCTAAATGTACTTCTTCCATTGTGCATCTATGTACCTTCCACGTACTTGGATCTTTGTGTTTGTTACTTTCCTCTTGAAAAGCATATCACAATGCACTAACCTGTTTCTCATCCTGTACCTCTATCACTATATTTAATCTACATATACCCACCGCATTAATGCATCTATATACTTTCAATGTACTTATGTATCTATATATTTACCACATTCTTCTAATTCAGCATATCCAATGCACTACCCTATTTCTCACCCAATACGTCTCTCAATGTATCTTCTAACCCAACTTTCTGACTCATCTCAAACGTATTTCTACTACTCTTTCCAATGCACTACCCTATTTCTCACCCTATACATCTATCAAGATATCCTCTACACCCACTCTCTCATTTATCCCCAAACCCATACCACTACTGTGATCCCCAAAATAACCCTTTCGAGACTCTCCCTTACTCTACCCCTCCTTGCATCATCTGACACCTCTTTTACTATACCGATCCCCAAAAACAAACCTTTCTAAACTCTCTGACTCTTCCCCTCCGCAACCCCTTTTAACTCATCCAAAAACCTCCTCCTACTGCTATGACCTCCCCAAAAAAACAAAATCAAAATCCTTCACTCTCCTATCCTTCCAATATCCTTTCAATAAAAATAACAGACTAACATGTTCACTTCTCAAATTTCATGTTCTACTATACTAATTCACCACTAATCCTTTATGGGTCCCAGAGTAGGATGATACTCACCAAAAAAGCGCTTAAACACCTCATCAGCGGTAAGCAAGCATTATATAAATGCAAACCTTTTTTCCCTCTTCTATCTCTCTGCTGTCTTTCTCTATCCAACTGAATAACACATCCTCCTCTCAAACTACTTTCATATTTCACTATAATAATTTTCAACACTAATCCTTTATGGGTTCTGGAGTAGCATCCTACTCGCCAATAAAGCACTTCAACACCCCATCAGGGTTACAAGCACTAAATAAATGCAAACATTTTCCCTTTTCTACCCCTCCCCAATCCTTCTCAATCAAAATAACTGACTAACATATCCACCACTCAAATTACTTTCATATTTCACTATACTAATTCAACACTAATCCTTATGGGTTCCAGAGTAGTGAGCTACTCACTAAAAAAAATGCTTCAAACCTCATCAGGGGTAGCAAGCACTATATAAATACAAACATCTTTCCCTCTGCTATCCTGCCGCCACCCTTCTTTATCCAAATAACTGAATAACATATCCACCACTCACATTTCTTCATATTTTACTATACTAATTTTCAACACTAATCCTTTTATGGGTTCCGGAGTAGCGTGCTACTTGCCAGAAAAAAAGTTTCAACACCCCTTCTATCTCTCCGCTATCCTTCTCACTCCAAATAACTGGCTAATATCCACCACTCAATTACTTTCATATTTCACCATACTAATTCACCACTAATCCTTTATGGGGTTCCGGAGTAGCGTGCTACTGCCCAAAAAAAGAAAAAAGCCAGTTCTACATGGGGTAGCAAGCACTATATAAATACAAACCTTTTTCCCTCTTCTACCCTTTCGCTATCCTTCCGAATCCAAATAACTGACTAACCTATCCACCACTTTAATTATTTTCATATTTTACTATACTAATTCAACACTAATTCTTTATGGGTCCCAGAGTAGCGTGCTACTCAACTAAAAAACGTGTTGACGCCTCCGCAGGGGTAGTAAGCACTATATAAATACAATTACAATACAATACAATGTGTATGCTAGCATGGAATTACTGAAGTTGAAACTCATTTTTTATGATCTATTAGAGTGTGTTTGCTGTCTCAAGTTTACTAGGCCTTAGTTAGGCGTCAAATTCATCTTTTCCAAAATGGATGTCATATCATCATAATTAGTCTCTGTTTATATTTTGCCTGACACTACGTGCAGAAGGATGTGGATTTGTTTGTTTAATCATGAATTACACTGTTCTCGCAGAGGGATAGAAGATGTGTTACATATTTTCAAGGACCTTCCTCTTGCACTTTTTGCATTCATTCACAAAGGTTCACTGTTGTTTATCTAACAGGTTTGTTCTGATACCTCTGGACAACATTAGATCAGAGGGGTTGAATCAATATTTATGGAGTGGGTTAGTGCTATAGGCATAAAGTTATATGCTGATTTCCAATTCTGTAATTTAATTTGTTGGAAATGTAAATCTTTGCTCACTTCATGGTGACTTTGCAGTTTCAATGCTTTCTTATGGAGAAAATGACAGTGTAAACCTTTGAATTTGGGGGTTATCCATATCTTTTTGCCCTCTACTAGAGATGCGGTCAGATTTCTGACTGATTTTGCATCACATCTGAGAATAAGTCTATTATTGATATTACCATTTGTTTCTGCATTGTTCCTATTTCTGAGAGTCTTAATGACAATGATTGTCTTCATTTAAACGTAATTTGCTGTATCTGCAATTCAGTATTTTTGTGTTTTGCATTTGTATTTTATAATAAACCTTTATGGTTTTTCTAAATTGTTCTCTAGAAGTCACTTTTTGAGTCTGTTCTTTTCTTTACTGACTATATCTTTAAATGTTGTTTTCAACCTTGTCTCTTGGAAACATTGCTTCATGATTTGAGGTTCATCCCATCCCCAATCGACTCGGGATCACCATTCAGTTGTACATTTCAGGAGTTCAGCCTGCCCACACTAATAATAGACATATTTATGTATCAGGTAATCTTATAGGAAACAATTAGAAGGTTTTGCCACACAGCATTTGTAATATTGTTTAGTTTAAAGTGGGATGAAGTGATTTAACATGTGGACTACATAATGATGGAGCGAATTTCCACATTTTTGCAAATTAAACGCATTTAACTGAAGTGGACTAACTTGTTTAATGAATGCACACTTGTAGTAGGTAGTTACAGTTAGACATTAAAAGCACACTAATTAATTAACATATTGTTTTGACTTGTTAGCCATATTAAATGTCAACTTTACATGTTTGAGATAGAGGCCTTATTACACATTAAACTGTTGTTTTGCACAACATGCTTTAATCTCTCCACTGCAGATACTGTAATTTTCCAGAAGCCTTCTGTTAGCTAGTAAATTGGCATTTGTTACGTATAGGACAACCAACAGTGAGGTTCTCTCCAGGAGTAGAGGAGATGGCAGGAAACGCAACTGGTGGGAAGAACAGCTTGAACCACAAGATATGATCAGGGTAACAATTCAAGGGCTCTATTCTGTATTCTATTGGGAAGACATGTGAAACTAGGGAATTCACCTGCTCCCTGAATTTCCTAGAAAATTATTTCAGGGAATGCAAACTTTGTTGCAAATAATGCTCGGCAGAATTATATTTATATGTGTATGTTCCTTATTTTAGTCAGGACTGGCTCGAAGACAACCCATCAGAGCCCTTCCCTTTTTCACTCAGAGGCTAGGTATGCTTGTTGATTTATAGCTGCGAATACTTTCCAGATTTTTGCTAATTTTCCACTGCTTAAGTGCTGAGGCTTAATGCCTATGCATTTTCATTCGCACATCAGAACCCTTCATTTGGGTTTATGAAAATGTCACCTTACATGGTTTATTGAAGAATGTGTCTATTATCCCTCAACCGCTATTCATTTAGTTTACGGAGTTATTTTATGTAGCACACTTGCTGTATTTTCTCTGTATTATTTGTAATTCTTACTAATGTAGCATTTTACCTTGATTTTAAATAAAGACTAATAGATCATTTGAATCTGTAATGATGATAACTGGAATTTAATATTTACTAAATAAACTCAATTAATTTGATTCAATTTGTTAATAACTCATGGCAACTCTATTGATTCCTATAAATCCCCAATTGGACTTAAATATTCATGGTATTTGATGTAAATGATTGCTCCTTATCATTTCTCCTTCTCCATGAAAAAAGGGCCATACAACCAATGGTGGGCATTCTTTAATGATTGTACTTGAAGTTTGCGGTACAAGAATCCCCTCTCTAGCAAGTGGTAGCAGACTGACAGTTAATGCCACAGGAGAAGGGAGGCCCAAACATTTTTTCAAAGTTTGGAATTGATCATGTCCCTGAAGTTCATGGTCTGAACTTGAAAACTGAAGGAGTTTGGTGGTTCCAAAAGTGTTTTGCAGTGGTGGAGGTGTGAATATCAATAGGCTCTTAAAAAATGTGTTCACAACCATTCACAAAGAGGAATGGGTCTGCAAGTGGGTTACCACCTACTTCAAGTAGGAAATAAAATGCAAACCTTTTGCGACCGTATTCCAGTCACAAAACATTTGTACATGGCACTGTGAGTCACTATTAGGAAAGGATGCCCTTAGCACACCCCTTCCTAGTACCGAATCGCAAAGCCCAAGTTATCATTTGGTAAAAGTTACTGAATCGCTGTTTGGGCTTCATATTTATTTTATTTACTTATTTTAAACGTTTTGTATTGCGCAAACATGACCCTGAAGGGTAATAGAGCGTTTCACAGTAATGGAAGGGGGAGCAAAGTAGGGGAACGTTGAGGTAAGAGAGGCTAACATGTGGAGCTAATAAAATTGTACATAATGCGAGCAAAATATAACTTAATAAGGTAAGGCAAAACGTTACTTAATAGGTAAGGCAAAGAATCATAGACATTAACAGTTGATAGGGAAAAAAACGGACATTTTTAAAACAGACGAGCCATGATCCAGTTAAGGCAGGAACTTGTTCATTAGGATTGTTTTTACTTCCTGTTTGAAAGCTGCCGTGTAGGGGATTCTGCAAAGTTCTGGAGGGAGAGAGTTCCAGATCTCAGGTGCCGCGCCCCAGAAGGGTCTGAGTCTCATTTTCTTTTTGCTGTTTGAGTAGCAATGAGTTAGCAATTCTGGAAGGTCTGCTACCACCTGCTAATTCCAGTTTTTGAGCCAGGTATCCAGGTGTTTTGTAGTGGAGGACTTTGTGCGTCAGACAAGCAATCTTTATTCGTATTCTTGCTACGTAGGGTAACCACTTTAGAGATCCTAAGGCTGGGGAAATGTGCTAATTTCTTTTAGTGTCAGTAATCAGTCTAGCAGCGGCATTCAGTGAAGCCCTCAGCGGGGAAAAGGGATATGTGGGGAGGCCACAGAGCGTTGCACTTCCATAGTCTAGCCTAGGTAGGACAAGTGCTTGTACCACCTGCTTAATATCCTCTTGAGGGAGGAATGGTTTTAGGTTCTAAGAGTTCTTATTTGGTGATTCGCATCCTTGCACATCTTACTAACATTTTTCTTCATGTTCAGGTGTGAGCCAGTGTGATTACAAGAGATTTTGCTGAGTCGATAATAACCGGGGAGTAGTTGAAGGTAGTGAGGTGTTTCATCCAGAGGTCAATCTTGAGGGTGTGCTTAGGAGGGGAAATGAGAAGGAATTCTGTTGTGGTGGTGTTGAGCAGGAGATGGTTTTCAGTTAGCCAGTTTTGGATAATCGTACATGCCAAAAAGCCTTTTTGCTTTTGCAAAAGGGCCGATTCTGCAAAACAGCTTGTTTGCGACTGGCAAAATTGTTTGTACATGTGGCCCTTGATGAGAAGTGATGTGTGAGTCCCAGTCCATGAGGGCGAGAAGGGTTCACCGGAAGGAAAGACTGCTCATGATATGGTAACAAACGTAGGACTCCATTCATGTTTGTCACTCAATGGCATAAGATCATAATAAAAGAAGGAGCATTAAGAGGGAGCATATTCCACAATATGGTACATTTGATTTAAAGTACATTAATGTAAATACTGTAGGGCTACTTCAAACCGTTAAATCTCTCAAAACATTGTAAGGAGAGAAACAATAGTGACACTATAGATTTAGAAAAATATTAAAAAGTTTATTTATTAAATATTTTTATCTTTTCTTGGGTGAACATAAAAACATATATTACCAGAAGAGAGAATCATACAGAGACTGGCAAATACACAACATTCTGACCACACTCATTCACAACCACAACCATACTACATATACATAATCATATTGATATATATGATCTGTATGTCAAACATGATGGAATCTATAACAGATGTAGCGAAAGAAACAACAACAGCACATTAATGAATGATTGGCTCTTTTGGGGGGTTTCCAAAGAGACTCAATGACTCTACGCGCGTTTCGACAGAAACCTGTCTTCATCAGGAGTTCCACCTCAGAATGTTGTGCTCTGTAAGAAATGAAATATTTGTCACATACATATAAAAATAGTTTTAAGTGTCAATTGTACACATTGATAACATATTTTCATATTGTGGGAAAGACCCATATTTTAAAATAAGAGATACAAACTCACATTGTCTTTTATGAAAAAAGAGCCTGATAGTGATTCTGGGGATGATACTTTGAATGCGCTGTTATCCTCCCATTCACCTCCTTATGTTGCCCCATTATCAGATTCAGGAAGTGCTACATCTAGTGGTACAACCGACACAGCCCTTGCTGACCCGAAGGTAATGCAGATTCACGGATCACTCCCAGCTCTTTTGATTATAGCTGCAACTGCTGAAGCAGCCCTTATTGTAACTGTTCGAGGTGTTACTGCTTCAACTGCGACTGTTCTTGCACCAATGTCACAAGTTATATCGGCTCAGACATTAACAATTCCCAATCGTGGCTGTACTGGTAAACAGCGCTCTGAATTCTGCTGTTCCATGAGCTGCAGGTGAAGTAGCCACGACAGGGCTAAGCCCGACGTCCAAAAATTGGTTGCCTGGAACCCACCACAGAATATTCAGAGTTTAGGAGAAGGGAGAAAGATTGTTTTTACAACTCCAATTGAACAGGGGGAAATGGGACTTTTTGATGATAATAAATTTTTCCTCCCATTGTTTGAGGAAACTCCTGAAAATCGTGAAAGAGGAGATGGAGAGAGACCATCTTTAAGTCAAGAAAGGGTAGGATCCCTAGATGTACCGAAATTGAAGGTGGGTTTGGAAGAAATCATATGGGGAGTGTTTAGACATTTCACATTTGAATCACTACCAGAACAATTTGCTGATATACCTGTGTAAGGAAATTACAAGGTGTGCGGCTACTACACTTAAGAAGCTAACAGAATTTGCACAGAAATACGAAGTAGATCTCTATAAGAGTATTTCTTTACAGAAACCTTTTAGGCACAGTTAGATGATGCAGCAATTGTCACTATGCCATCTTCAGGAATGAATTTGCACATTACCAACTGGTTAAATGTGTTCAGAAGTTGAGCAAATTTGATCTGCCATGTATGAAAAATGTTGGTGGAACGCAAGGTGCTGATTATCGGAGCAAGGCAATTGGTGCATGGTGGAGTTGGTGGTTTAAAACAAAGAGGTTGAGATGTTCCAGTTGGTACAAATTCAGGAGAAGATATTGCAAAGTTAAACAGGTTGACTCCTTGTCAGTTCAGTTCATGTAACTTTATTTTGGCCACCAGGCCATAAAAGTACAAACAACTAAAGACAAATAGTCAATTTATATTTTGACAAAGCAAAAGACACAATTCATAAAAAGCATTATTACAAGCCAGGAACTGAGTTTAACAACAATCGAAAATGTGAGTATGTTGGCAAAAATGCAATGACTTTACAGAAGTAAGTACATGTAGATAATACATTAAAAGACGCCTAGTGGGTGCTACATACATCATCATCTTCCTAAATGGGGCGAAGAGCATTCCTCCTTAGTACCTACAAGGCACCCAAAAACTTAGCAACAGAAATGGTAAAACCCGGGCGACTATCCACCCTTAGTATGCAAGGTCAAGAGAATGGCTCCATACACCTAACTGCCTACATATTAGAGCTAACCAGGATCTGTGTGGGAGGAATAAATGTGAGACACATTCTCCACCAAGGAGTTACAGACTGAACAAGCAATGACTCCCACGCTGGTCCAGTTGGAAGTGAACGCTTTCAGCGATAGCGTGCCCACTTGAAACTGAAAATATATCTTCCTATCCAGTGTAATGGACACCTGATCCTAGAAGAGCTCCAACCACAAATATCCTTTAACTCATTTGTTAATTAAGTGCAGGCAACTTTTCGGGATTCAATGGCCATTACAATTGCCCAGTAGTGCTGTTTCAGAAAGTCCTGGTATGGGTAGTTAGTGGTGTCTGGGAGCTCCCACAACTCAACCAACCCAAGAGAATGACAGTGGTCCCTACTCGTGGACACAATGGTATACTGAGCTAATAATCACACACCAAGTGTTATGTCTTTTGTCCAGCCGGACAAGGAATTTATTTAACAATTTTCTTAATAAAACTGAATGAACACATTAATACCAAGTGGGCACAGCCGTGACCCACAACATTCAGGCAAAACAACGAACAACGATGATGATGCCCCTCATTTAACTTAGGCATCGAAACGTCGTCGACCAAAAAAAACCCTTATGCAATATGACATTTAAAATATTGTGAAATGCAATGGTGTGGTTATAACAATCTCTGTCTGTAACACTGACTACAAGTACACAGACATATTTTTGCTTTGCTCCTTTTACCATTCTGTTCATTGTTTTGTCTGAATGTTGTGGGTCACGGCTGTGCCCACTTGTTATTAATGTGTTCATTCAGTTTTATTAAGAAAATTTGTAAATAAATTCCTTGTCCGGCTGGACAAAAGACATAACACTTATCAGGTGTGCGATTATTAGCTCAGTATACCATTGTGTCCACGAGTAGGGACCACTGTTTTTTTGTAACATGATACTGCCCAAGGTCCCTATGGCATATATTTTGGGTTCCCTTGTCTTTCTTAAACAACCCAAGAGAATGAAGCATCTCCTTAATTCTGGAGAGCAAAGGGACCTTGATAAAGTGGTCAACTTTCATTATGTCCTGGACACCACCTACACATGGAGCGAGTTTGGAGGTGGTCCATAGACCTCTCCAGTACAATAATGGGCACAGCCAAATTTTGCCTGTCATTCCTCTTACACCCAAATCCATAAAAAGTAAAAACAATGGAGTGCTTGGAGGGAGAGAGGCAAAACTTGGACCCGCTGAACCCTGACAACTACAGACCCATTACAAATGGATCTTTCCTGGGCAAACTGAAAGAGAGAGCAGGTTTTGCCCAGATGTCATACTTCATTGAAGAGAATGACATACTTTCAGACTTCCACACAGGTTTCCGTCTGGGAAGAGGCACAGAATCTGCCCTCCTTGCCATCTGGGATGACCTGAAGAACACAGTAGACCGCAACATGGTGGCTGCGCTTTTCTTCTTGGACCTCTTGGCTGCCTTTCACAAGGTTGACCTTGACACTCTGATTCAAAGACTCTATGAAGCCAGGATAGAGGGTAGTGCTCTAGACTGGATCGCATCCTACCTTTGCAACAGACCTAATGTCATCCATACCTCACCTTTGTCGTCCAAACCATACTTCTCAAAAGCAGGGGCCCCTCAAAGATCTATTGTCTCAACCATGCTTTTCAACATCTACATGAAGTCATTCCAGGCACTGATCAATTAATTTCACCTCGCGTGCTATAACTATATGATGATATGCAAATACTCCTTCAACTGCAATGCCCCAAAGATATTGGAAACTCACCAATTTAAAGCTGTCTCAAAGCTGTGAATCAATGGATGACGTGGAGCCATTTCAAATTGAATGCTTCCAAAATGGAAAATTACACGTGTGGCAATTGGAAACATTATGACCCACTCGCCATGTGGCCTGAAGATCTGGGAACACCACCTAAAATATCAAAGTAAGTAAGAAACCTAGAAATGACCATGGACTCCAAGCTATCGATGAATGCCCAAGTGGACAAACTAGCAAGATCAAGCTTTGTTACTATAAAAACTCTCCAATGAATCTTCCCCCATTTGGGATACCCACAAAGGGTCCAGGCTGACATCTCCCTTGTTTTGTCCAAACTCAATGATGCCAAAAGCCTGTACCATGGATCACCTTTAACAACCTTTGAAAAGACTACATCGGATTCAGAACTCGGCTGCCAGACTACTCTTACGTAGAAAACCGCACGACCAGATCTCCCCTGCCATGAAAGCTCTGCATTGGTGCCCTGTTGCCAGAATATCCAGATCCAAGCTGCTTTTTATCACTCACAAAGCGATACATGAAACAGGACAACTCTTCATCAGGAATAAAAACACCGAACACATTAAACAAAGGAACCTCTGCTCTAGAGTGGCACCTTGCATCAAAATTCCAAGATACAAGAAAAAGAAACATGAGTGGCACATCCCTCTCTGTTTAAGCAGCCAAACTATGGAACTCTTTACCCCCAACATAGGGGGGGGTGGAGGAGTGTGGCTCAATGGTTAGAGCGGCAGACCCTGTTGCAGAGTTCTGGCCAGGGACCAGGGTTCGATTCCCGCCTCGGCGGGGTCTCGGGCTCAATTTCCTCGGACCTGTTAATTCTTGCCTCGGTGCCTATTCTAATCACGGGCCCCACGCTGCAACTCTGGGCAATAGCTTGCTTAGCCTCCACACCGGCCCCAACAGCGCTAAGGATGCCTGGCTTCACCCTGGGGGTGCCCAGGAATGGACACTTCACAGGGAAAGCCAGGAGGGGTTCCACAGCGGTATGAGTATCAGCGCCAGGAAGCCGAATAGGCGACACCGCAAGGTGACCGTCTGGTGACAGTGTGCTCTATAAGTACCATGACATTTACATTTACATTTACATAAGAACATAAGATCCATAGATAGCCACCTAATCTTCAGAAAACTACTCAAGAATTGGCTCTTTCCCACATAAACACCATAAGCAAACAGATAAATATACAGCATATCCCTCTGTTGATAGGCATTTATTTTTACTATACTTGTATTTTTACTATAGATATGTACCTATATATGTGTATTGCTTTGTATCAACTTGTAGAATACTTATGTTTAAAAAAATATATTATGTATAGATATTCATTAGTTCTGCTTAACAAATGTATATATTACTAATAGTTACATTATTCTATGTTTTTAACATGCATATGTGTCTGCATAAATAACTAAATATTTTATCATAACTATTAATCTACAATTGCTTCACTATTGATTTTCAAAACAAATATATATGTATATAAAAATAAATAAAAAATGTTTTAAGTACATCACTTGAAAGCCAGTGTTTACTTAATGCATCTTTAATATACATCTACTACCTTCCTTTATGAATCTATATAGCTTCCATGTCCTTATATTTTTATTACTTTTACTTATTTATTACTTTTCTTCTAACTCAGCATATCCAATGCACTACCCTGTATTCACCCTATAACACTCTCAATATATCATCCAGCCCTACTCTCTGACTCATCTCAAACCTCTTTCTACTACTCTTTCCAATTCACTAGCCTATTTCTCACCCTGTAACTCTATCAATATATCCATTACCTCCACACTCTCATTCATCTCAAACCCCATACCCCTACTATGATCCCTAAAATAACCCTTTTTATACTCTTCCCTACTTCACCCCTCCGTGCATCATCCAATACCTCTTTTTACTATTCTTATCCCCCAAAACAAGCCTTTCTAAACCCTCCCTCTGACTCCCCCTCCACCTCCCTTTTACTCATCTCCCTCCACCTTCCTTTTACTCATCCCCTCCACCTCCCTTTTACTCATCCCAAGCCTCCTCCTACTGCAATGAGCTCTACAATAAATAAATACATCTAAATCCTTCATTTCTATCCTTCCACTATCCTTTTCAATCCAAATAACAGACTAACGTGTCCACCACTCAAATTAATTTCATATTTCACTATACTAATTCACCACTAATTCTTTATGGGTTCCAGAGTAGCGTGCTACTCGCCGAAAAAGCACTTCAACACCTCATCAGGGGTAGCAAGCACTATACAAATGCAAACCTTTTTACCTCTTCTACCCTTTCGCTATCCTTCTCAATCCAAACAACTGACTAACATATCCACCACTCAAATTACTTTCATATTTCACTATACTAATTTACCACTAACACTGTACGGGTTCCAGAGTAGCATGCTACCCGCTGAACAAAAGCACTTCAACCCCCGATCAGGGGTTGCAAGCGCTATATGAATGCACACCCCTTTCCCTTCTCTATCCCTCCACTATCCTTCTCAATCCAAATAACTGACTACCATATCCACCACCCAAATTACTTTCCTATTTTCACTATACTAATTCCCCACTAATCGTTTCTGGTTTCGAAATAGAGTGCTACTCACCGAAAAAGCGCTTCAACACCCCATCAAGAGTAGCAAGCACTATATAAATGCAAACATTTTTTCCTCTTCTATCCCTCCGCTATCCTTCTCAATCCAAATAACTGACTAACTTATCCACCACTCAAATTACTTTCATATTTTCACTCAACTAATTCACCACTAATCCTTCATGGATTCCTGAGTAGCGTGCTACTCGCTGAAAAGCACTTAGATGCCTTGTCAGGGGTAGGAAGTGCTATATAAATGCAATTACAATGCAATACAATGCAAGAAGTGGTTGCCATGTGGTCACATTTTAGGCCCTGGTATAAACACCATTTGAAATGCGCAAGTTTTTAGGTTGCCTTTTTTTCTTAATTATGATGATATTGGACACGCATTCATTTGCATGCCTGTGCAGGATAGTATTATGTAAACTGAGCTTTGTTTACATTTCCACTTTATAGGCACATTATCAAACACCTTAAACATGTTTTGCAAGGGCTAAGTACATAATGCAGAATGTTGTTATTTGATATTGGCCGTTTGGCAACAGAGCTATCGCAATAGAATAAACAATAGGAGCCTGACTGGGGCTTCGGCATGGCAACATGGATGATGTTTATTATATATACAACATCACTTCTTTGTTTAGACAGAGGAGCATTTCACTGGCACTGAGAGGTGGCCCCCAGAACAGAATTCCAATGCAGCTGATTCCTGTTTACCCCATGTGAGGGATGCTGCCCAGCTCTCCACCTAGACGGGCAGCCTGATGACATTTACCCACAGGTAACGGAGAGTTAGATCACGCTACAGGGATTAGGTAGATTCATTCACCCTAGATACACTTGGGGGATTATTTACAAGCCCATTGTGCCACTGGTGCGCCACTTTTTTTGACGCATCAGTGTCTCAGTGGGCCTGCCCATATTACCTGCGCGACTTTTCATGCCCTTGTAAATATGGGCCTCTTTCATGCATTAGTCTGTGTAAAAGGAGCATTTCATGGGTGTTGCTTTGGGTGTTCCGAAGGAACCTGGCACATTCCCAGATTTACAAAGTGAAGTAAACCTGGGAATACGTCGGAATCCTGCGCCTTCCCAGGCGATGCATAGAAGTGGTGCAACAAAGAGAAATACTTTTATTTCTCCTAATTTGTTTGCTCTTCCTAAGTGTACTGCATTATGCAGCACACATAGACGGAGTAAAACACCATTAATGATTGTTTTTGTGCAGGAACATGGCCCTTCCTGCACAACAACAATCATCCCTGCAATGCAGACACCCATGCACCATAGCACAAGGCTGTCTGCATTGGCGCAGGCTGCTGTTTGCGCTTCTGGTGCAGGGGAGAAGGACAGGAATGCGCTGCATCTTGTAAATATGGTGCATTCCTACCCTTTCATTTTGATGCACGGTAGCACAGCAGGAAAGCTTGCTGCATTGCTGTGCGTCGAAATATAGTAAATGAGGCCCTAAGTTAGGAAGCACCAAGTAGGAGTACAGTTTATTACAGTAAAGTATATATTTTCTGTAAACAACAAAATGGTTCATCTGTTTATCTTTTTTACCATTCTCGTAATGCTAAACCCATTATTCTGTTCTACCAATCATTGCAGCACACATATTTTACTCAATAATCACAATGCTTCAATAAATATTGAAAATACAGATTGTGTATGAGAAACCAGACAAAGGGTTCTAGATCTGTCATTATGATTTATTTGGGGAGTCAGGGTTTTCATGTTCCGAGGTTGCACAATCTATTTGTTACCTTGGCAGGTTACGGGTACAGATGGTGCACTGTGACCCAGCAGGACTAAGGTTAATAAATCCCGATGGTGTACTCAGAATCAGTCTCGCACAGTTCTAATGTTTATGTTGTCAAACAAACACACAGTTACACTTGGGAAAGCATAGGCCACACAACAGTACCTCATCGATTCAGAACCTTCCTACTGAGTCTGGCTGATGATGAGCCCTTGGCAGGTCATTTGGGGCAAGGCAAAACCTTTGACAGGCTTGTCACACACTTTATTGGCCTTAGATGATAAAAGGCCCCAGATTCATTCTGCAGGTCCTGTCCTACCTGCCAGGCGAGTGGCAAGACAGGGGGAAAATGTAAAGTGCCCCTCTAACCTTTTCCTGTCATGGACACCCTATTTGAAGTGAGTGGGCATTGACACTGCGATCCTCGGGAAACAACCTTGCCAAAGGCAAGCCCGTCTGTGCCCGTCCACGCTCTGGCCGAGTGCAGGGCCCGTTTCCCTGGATTTTGCATGGCAGGTGGCATACATTATTCCAGTTGGGATGTACACAAACTCAATCCTGGTGACAGGCAACATCAGTGTCCCAGGTTGTTCCTAAATCGCTACAGCGACAACATAGTGGGCTCTCGGTGCATCTGCTGTCAGTTGCCTTATCCAACCATTCCACTAATGAAACCCTTATTAAAATAACAACAAACTTGGGTCAGAGCAAACCCTTGTGCTCAATTAGGGGGAGCGCCAGCAAAGACTGGTCCTGGCTGCCGCAAGTTTTAAATCCGAGCTCCTAACATCCATCTTCCCGAAAATAAGGACAGCAACCAGTATCGGCCAATAAATGGCCAAGAAAATCACACAAACCGAACATCGACCACCAGCAGATTGAACATCATGACCTGAAACGTTGCAGGGATTATAAAGCTCGTTCAAAACCAAGCTGCAGTGGCATTCTTGGAAGAGGCGGATATAATTTGCACCCAAGAAACCTGGGCAATAAAACCTATATCAATAAGAGGGTATGCAGAATACTGCAAACCAGCCACCAAGAATAACATATTTGGAAGACCCTCAGGTGGGATATCCATCTACATCAAGCACTCGTTGAACCTCGAATTCACGGAAATAAAAAGCCTATCAAATATGTTCTTGGCGGGCATTCTGAAAGGCCTCCACTTGACCAACGGGCCACTTTCAATATTTTTAATCAACGTTTATCATAATATTCAAGGGCTTGGGGCTAAGGATAATTTGATCCTGCTAACAAGCCAGCTAGAAGCTCTGCTATTACAACATCATTTAAAGGAATGTATCATCCTTGGCGACCTTAATATACACAACATAGGGGTCACGGCCACACAAAGCTATCACCCTGGGGCCAGCAACACACTGAACGCTTTATTAAAATCCTACAATCTGGCAACAGCCCACTCCGTCCTCTTAAAGAACAACCCTGGAGCTTTAGTTGCCCCCACCCATAACAATCAAACAACGATTGACTATATTATATTAAGCGAAAAATTACAACTTTCGATGTCAAATTACACAGTGCATCAGCGAAATGAAAGCGATCACGCCGCCTTAACTCTCACACTGAACCTGACAGCAGAAACTCGTCACAGGACACACTGTATCGGGGCTCCAAATGGTGAAGAATTGTACAAGCTACCTAGAAGAATCAAATGGGGCCCGGCACCAATGATCAAGTTCAACGAATGGATAAACACATGGGCAGGCTGGCCATAGAGCACCGATAACACGGGCGCAATAGAAGAATGGGACAGATTTGCCTGGAACTTAGTGTCTTTGCTTAGAGGAGATACAGCAAGCACAAACCGATGGCATCCACCATATACACTCGGATTCATTCCGGCAATCAAAGAAAGCGCCAGACTACTAAAGGCCAAACGTAAAGCATATCGGAAAAACGGCACAGCATCGGACAAAAAGCTACTAAAAGAAGCAGCTAAAAGTCATTCAAAGAAGGTGTGGGCCGCAAAACGTGAACATTCCGAGGTACAATGGCTGAAAATCTTTGACTTGCTGAGACCCTGCAAATCCCAAGAGTTTTGGAGCTATTTAAACACCTTAACTCAAGGAAAAAATCATAGAGAGAATTCCCTCGACGCACATACCTGGGTTGCCCACGTCAAAACTTTATACAAAGACGATCGAAGCAGACCTTACTTTAATAAAGCCCTCGCAGGAAGTGAAGAACTAGACACCATTGCCCACACAATGGCCGTGCCAGAAAAAACTTTAGTTTCTAAGATTTTTTTAAAATCAGACAAAATGGGGCACCGAGCCCCAACAGCCTTCCTGGCTCCCTGTTCAAGGCGAACATAGAATTCTGGTCTGAGAATTTGACCCAACTGTACACAGAATGTTGGTTCCTGGGGGACGTCCCAGACTCCTGGAGAGGGTCGCTTCTGCACCCAATACACAAGAAAGGACCGAAATCCGACCCGACCAACTACCACATGATCGCCCTGTTGGATATTGAGGGCAAGGCCTACGCGAGTACCATTCTGGTGGAACTAGCAAGTTGGGCAAGTAAGAAGGTCTTCTGCCCCTTTACCAAACAGGGTTCAGACCCGGGGCATCAACCGTGGCTAACATAACAGCTCTTTCATGCCTAGTCCACCAATTACTGTCGCGCAAAAGCCTTCCTCTCTTTGCTTGCTTCATAGATTACTTCGCAGCGTTTGACGGGGTAGACCGCGCAATTCTTTGGAAGAAGCTGGCACTTTGGAACATCAACCCAGCCCTGCTGAAAGCAATCCAGTCTCTGTACCAAAGAACGTGGGTCAGAATCAAACTTTCGAGCGACTCCGCTTCAGAGAAAATCGAAACGGACCGTGGCCTAAAGCAAGGGTGCGTTTTAGCACCGCTGCTGTTTAATCTATACACAGCAGACATGGACCAAGCCCTCATCGGAGCGGCTCTAGCCATACCAAGGATCGGGGGCACTAAAATACAGTTCATGCAACATGCCGACGACTTGGTACTTTTGGATCATACCAAAATAGGCCTATAAAAGGCAATTTATAATGATAAAAATCGGTTGGTGGCCAATCCATCTAAAACAAACATTGTAATCTTTGGGCACTATCATAAAAAAAAGCAGCAAATTGAGTCTTGGTCACCTGACTCTGGAATGCACGCAGCAATATAATTACTTGGGCGTCTGGTTCCATGAATCGGGGCGCCCTGGAGCTCATTTAAGGAAAATTCAAAGCAAAGGGAAAGCCATCATCTACGCCCTCTGCAAACTACAAGCCACCCTACACAGCCCCACAACGATGGCCATCCAAAGAGTTCTAAGGGCAAAACTAATGCCCAACAAGCAATTCCTGGAAAATTAACCAAGGACTTGGAAAAAATCAATTGTAGCGCATATAAGAGATTATTCCACTTACCCGCGTGCACCAGAAATACTCTTGTGCGACTAGAATTTTCTTTGAACCAACAAAAGCTGGAAGAGATGGCTGCCTTGAGCAAATACTTTTACCTTACTACAGCGGCACAAGAGAAAACAATGAAGGCAGTTCTAAAAAACATCTTTCTGGAACCAGGAAACGCTTGGTCAACGACCCTCGCCACGGCCACTGATCTCCTCAACTTAGCCATAAAAAACTGGGAGCCTGAGCTAATTAACTACTCTGGCATCAAAAGCACAATCAAAAAACAAGTCCGCATTTGCTCTCGCGCCTCGGATTTGGAATCATTGGCAAAAAGAGGCCTCCACGAGTCCCAAAGTCTCCCACACACAGCGTATAACTCTAAACACCACCTCACGCAGGCAGTGGGCCGCACAGCATTACATAGAATCTTAACATACAGATTACATCCCCTGCCACTCAAAGAAATATATTTCACCAAGTCGATAGGATCAGCGATCAAGGAATGCAGGCTCTGTGAGTACAAACGTGAGTCTTTGGCCCACCTCCTATTTTGCTGCCCGGCACTGCGCGTAGCTCGCAGCCTCTATCTTAGGCCCATTATTTTACAACTGGGGACGCGCACTGCAAAGGAGGCAGTTCATCAACTATACACACTGAATACAGTAAAACAGATGGCCACGTTTGGCAAATTCATCCAACAGACTCGTATGAAGCTGATGGCCATCTCGGGATAAAAGACCAGAGACTTAGATAATGTACGTTGGGCAGAAAGGCTATGGACATCACTCCTCTCAGCCCCCAAGTACACAGATCTTAATCACACAGACTTTCTTTTAATATGACGATTTTCTCCTTTTAACTTTTGTAACTTCTGCATCTTGTCTTTAATGTAATGGCTGTAAGTAACCAAACAATAAATGTATTCATTCATTATCCAACCATTCTCAACTGGTCTATTAACAATCGTAAGACCCCCCAGGAAAACTCAATCACAGAGGAACACGGTAATAGGGATACGCTGAAATGCATTATGTTCAATGCCATATCACCAGTGAAGCATAGCTTGGAATGCGCGCTATTACTGGAGGATTATAACGTCAATCTGGCTTTTATTACCGAGACTTGGACTGACATTAGCTCTGGTCCTGAACAGGTGAAAGCAACACCGCCAGGATTTTCTTGCCATACACTGGATCGGCCAAATAAGAAGGGGGGAGGGCTTGCCATTATTTATCATGAAACACTCTCCCAAGTTTGCCCCAGCCTCTAACTTGGCGTGCGAGGCTTTAGCTTTCAACATTTACTCTGGCTCTCATTGACCCTTTAAAGGGATGCTCATATACCGTCCCCCGGGCTCCAAATGTGGTTTTCTGGAGTCCTTGGGGACACTGTTGGAAGAAGGACTGTGTTTAGAAAACTTCTCAGTGCTGGAGGATTTCAACTTTTATCTTGAAAATTCCAATAACGCTGACACATGTAGGCTGAACCAAATCATGGGCGCCGGAGGCCTGGAACAAATGGTGAGTGTGCCGACAGATGAAAAGGGTCATACCGTAGATGGAATATATTCCAACAACAAAGATATAGATGAGATCTTGGTTCATCCGATCTCGTGGTCTGATCAGTGTGCTATCAAGTTCGAACTAAAGTGTTCTTTTGACTCTCTCCTCAAGTCAGAAACAGATTCAAGAGATCAGAACTAGATCTTGGGGCAATCTGGATGTGGAGAGGCTGGGAAATGACCTGGAAAACTCAATGTACCAGCTTCTGTTGTATGTGGAGGAGGCCACGGCCACTTATAATAAGCGGCTTTCGGATGCCTATGATCAGCTTGTTCCCTATAAAAAATGGATTCCCAAACAGGCCTCTCCAACTGCTCCCTGGTATTCGGAGGAGCTCAGGGCCAAGAAATTGGTCTGTAAACATGCAGAGAGAAGTTGGCGGAAATTTTACGCCGAAGCCGAGAAGGAACATTATAAAATGTGTATTTCCAGTTACAAACAAGCACTTTTGGAAGCTAAAAAAGAGTACTTCTGGTTATAAATAACCATGGCCGAATCCAACTCTAAAGAATTGTTCAAAACTATCTCCAAACTTGCTAACCCTACCACTCCTAAGAAACAGGGTGATGCAGAATTTTGTAACAGACTGATTTCAATCTAATGGAATCAGGAAGCTCAGGTGCCCTGGCAGAATTATTGGATCATTTCACCCCGATTGAGAAAGCTGATTTGGTCAAACTGCTGCATACTATAAAATCGGGTGTCCCTAGTGATCCGTGTCCTACTAAAAAATTGTTAAGCAAATTCCGGAAATTATTATTTGAACGGCACTCACCTCCTGCTCAATGCAGTTTTACGGTCCGGAATCTTTCCTAAAAATTGGAAAAAGGCTTCTGTGCTCCCTCTACTAATGAAGCAATCCTTGGACCCTAAGGACCCGAATAATTATCGTCCTATTTCAAGGCTCCCATTACCAACCAAATTATTGCATAAAGAAATAAACAGCCAACTCAGCAACTTCATCTCTGCTAATAACTCCTTGGACCCATCGCAATATGGGTTTAGAGCTTTTCACAGTACGGAGCTGGCTTTAATAAAATCAACCGAGGAAATCAGAGAGGCCATGGATAGGGAAGGAAATGCCATCTTAATCCTCCTGGGCCTATTTGCGGCATTTGATACAGTCCACCATAAGGTCCTGTTGAACAGGCTCTCTGATATTGGTGTGAAGGGCTCAGCATGGAAACTGCTACATTCTTGTTTGTCTGACTGGTCTCAGACGTTATACCTATATGGCAACACCTCTGAACCCTTCTCGCTAACCTGTGGCTCTACGCTCTTTAATATCTATGTGGCACCCCTGGCCAGTGTCATCCGGTCGTTTGGTTTCCAGGTCACCTCCTACGCTGATGACACACAAGTTGTGTTTTCGCTGATGGAGGGAGTAGAAAGGGAGGCGGGGGATGGGTTCCACAACTGTATGAGCTCTATTTCCACCTGGATGTCGTCCTATTGTTTAAAACTCAACGCAGCTAAAACTGAGGTGCTAAAATTTGGCAATAATTCCAGGGTCTGCACCCCGGACTGGGGGCCGGAGGATCTGGGATCTTTCCCAATACCCTCTAGGAAAGCCAAGAATTTGGGAGTCATGGTGGATAACAAACTCACCAAGGGGGACCAAGTGAATCAGGTAACTTCAGCATGCTTCATGGTCCTCAGAACAATTAAAAAAATTGAGCTCTTCCTGTCGGCAAGCAACCTAAGGACAGTCGTCACTGCACTCATTCTTTCCTATCTGGACTATTGCAACAGTCTCTATCTCAATGTTCAGAAACAACATATGAACAAGTTGCAACTGGTCCAGAACGTGGCAGCGAAAATGCTGACGGAAACACCCAGGTTTGCCTCGGTCAAAGGAGAACTTAAGAAATTGCATTGGCTCCCAGTTCCACTTAGATCACGCTTCAAGGCACTTAGTGTCGTCTTCAAGCCGGTTAATGGGATTGGCCCGGAGTTTTTTAAAACCAGACTTACATGGTACGTCCTAAGCAGAACCCTGCGTTCCTCCGGCTCCAAACTAGTCTAAACCTCCACCTTTAAAAAAACTAATTGGGGAGGCAGAAGCTTTTTCCACTGTGCCTCCAAAGCATGGACTGAACTCCTGTTCCATCTCAGAAATGCTCCAGATCTCATCTCTTTTCGCATGGGTTTAAAAACATGGTTCTTCTCTCACTAAACAGCTGGATGCTCCCCAGGTCACCAGTACTCAGCGCCAGGACACCCCAGGGTAGCAGTGCGCTTTACAAGTACAAATACCATAACATAACATAACATAACCATTACATTGCCCTACACTTACAACGCAGGCATTACATCGCAACATCCTTTACAACGCATGACACTACAACGCAGGCATTACAACGCATACCATTACAATGCATGACACAACATCGCATGTCACTACAACGCAGGCATTACAACACATACCGTTGGAGTTAAAATAGTAATTTTTAACCCCTACATTATCCAACACTTACCCTACTTTTGCATCCCCTGGAGTTAGAATAGTAAGTTCTACTCCTACACTATCCAACACTTACTTTCAATGCAATGTAATGGTATGCACTGTAATGGTATGCGTTGTAAAGGTAGTAGGCGATGTAAAGGAATGCTTTGTAAAGGAAGTTTTTTTAAATGTGATGTAGTGTCATGTGATGTAATGGAATGAGTTGTAGTGGATGTTACGAAGTAAAAACTGCATTGTAAGTGCATGCGTTGTAAATGTCATACATTCTGAGCCTCTAGATCCAAGACAGCTATGGGCAACAGGGTCGTCCGCGACTTGGTAGACCTTTCCATCTGGTACCCAGAAGCTATCTTCTAAGTACAATGACTGCGCCTGCAATGGCCAGGGCACTGATAGGGGTCCTTACCTATGTGGGTTTCCCCCGGGGAGAGGTATCTGACCGTGATACCAACTTCATGCCCCTTTACATGAAGGCCATGTGGAAGGTGCGTGGGGTAACCTATAAGTTCTCTACTCCTTGCAACCCCCACAATAATGGGTTTGTTAAGAGATTCAACCGTTGCCTCAAAGACATGATGATGATTGGTCTTCCTGAGCCCATGAGGCATAAGTGGGTCATCTTCCTCCCATGTTTCTTATTTGCCTACAGGGCGGTACCACAGAATGGGGTTGGCTTCAGCCTTTTTGAACTTCTGTACGGACACCCTGTGAAAGGACCTCTCAGTTTGGTAAAGGAGGGCTGGGAGCAAGCTCCCAGGAAGCCACCCCAGGATGTATTGAGTTACATGCTTGCCTTCAGCGCCAGAAAGCAATCTTCCTGAAATTCACCCAGAAAAATCTGGAAGCTCGCCAGGAAGACATGAAATGCTGGTGTGACCAGAATACTACTCTGACTGAGTTTTATTGCGGTCAGAAGATGTGGGTATGGTGCTTGTGGAGCTCCGTGCTCTGCAAGACGTCTGGTTTGGCCTATTTGAGGTAAAGGAGTGCAAGAGTGACATCACCTACTAGGTGGACTTGCAGACTCCCAGAAACCCTTTGAAGATCCTGCACATGAGCCTCCTCAAAACAAATTTTGAGAGGTCTGAGTTGGCCCTGCTCTTCCTCACTGATGATGGGGTGGAAGAGGAGAGTAAACACCTCCCCAACCTCCTATCTTCCAAAGAGCAGGATGGGCCAGTAGAGGGTGTGAGCCTCTCTACTACTTTGGCCCTAGATATACAGAGAGACTGCCTCCAGTTGTTGGTACAGTTTCTGTCTCTTTTCTGAATCACCCCAGGGGCCACCCATTGGTGCACTCATGATGTGGATACTGGGTATAGCCTACCTGTGAAGCACCAAACTTACAGGTTGTCTCACAGAGTGAGGGACAGTATCAAGGAGGAAGTATCTAAGATCCCCAGAGCTGATGAACTCATTGATTGGCTTGGAGCTGCCAAGTTCCTCTGCATGTTTGATTTAACATCTGGGTAGTGGCAGATTGCCTTGACTGAGGTGCGCAAGAGAGTTCTCAATGCCAGAAGGGCACAACCAATTATGCGTCATGCCTTTGGGTTGAAGAACGCCCTTGCCGCCTTCCAGAGGTTGGTCAGACAGGCCCTGACTGGGATGGAGAACTTTAATGCCATATACCTTGATGGCATTGCAGCATTCAGCTCCAGTTGGGAGGACAATTTATACCACTTCAAAGAAGCGCTGAGGGCCCTGCAGAGTGCAGGGCCAACTATCAAGGCCAGAAAGTGTCAGGTTGGGCAAGGTTTGGTGGTTTCAGCCACAAATTAGGGAGCAGCAATTGGCAGTCCCTGCAACCAAAGTTAGACACCATTCTGGCTTGGACACCCCCAAAGACCTGGACAGAAATGATATCCTCCTAGGCCTCACTGGCTACTACAGGAGATTCCTGAATGGATATGGCACCATTGTTGCCTCCTTGACAGAGCTGACTTCCAAGAAGCAGCCTCATCAGTTGATCTGGACAGAGATGTGCCAGAAAGCTTTTTGACAGTCTAGAGGAGGCCATGTGCACAGCACCTGTGCTCCAAGCCCTGACTTCTCTCAATAATTCATGGTGCAGACTGATGCCTCAGAGCATGGCAAGGGAGACGTGCTTTCACAGCTAAATGAAGAAGGCCTAGATTACCCTGTAGCCTTCATTAGCAAGAGGTCCCTTTCCCAGGGAACAGACGCAAAGTGAAAGAGAAAGGGAAGCTTTTGCTGTGGTCTGGGCACTGAAGAAGCTAAAACCCTACTCATTTGGAACTTACTTCTGGGTTCAAGCAGACCACAGGCCCCTTAAATGGTTGATGCAGATGAGGGGTAAGAATCCTAAACTGCTGAGTGGTTCATCTCCCTCCAGGGAAGGGAGTTTACAGTGGAACACCGTCCTGGAACAGAACATGCCAAAACTGATGGTCTTTACAGCTTCTGCCACCTTAGTGAAGAGAACTCCCAAGGCATTGAGTAGTTCTCCCCACTTTCCACTGGGGGTGGGGCACATGTTAGACCTGACATCCTTTATCTTGATTTCCCCTGATTTTTGCCTTCTGTCCTCCTGTTTTGACTATGTGCTGAACTTTGTTTTTGCCTGCTTTAGGACTCTGTGCAGTTCTTCACTGCTGGCCAGTGCTAAAGTGCATGTGCTCTGTGTCTAAAATATAATAGCATTGGGTTTCTTCATTACTGGCATATTTGCTTTCCTGATAAGTCCCTAGTACAGTGCACTGCATGTGTGCAGGGCCTGCATATGAAATGCTTATAGTTGGCCTGCAGCAGTGATTGTGCCACCCACATGAGTAGCCTTCAAACATCTCATGTTTGCCACTACAGAGCCTGTGTTTGCTGTTTTAAACTGCCATTTCGACCCAACAAGATAACCTACTTGCCAGGCCTAAACTTTTATTTCATACAAGTCACCCTTAATATTGGCCCCAAGCAGCCCCAAGTGCAGGGTGCAATGTATTTAAAAAGGAGGACATGTACTTTTACGTTTTACATGTCCTGTTTGTGAAAAACGATGCCATTTGTGTTTCATTTCTGCAAGGTCTATCTCTCCCATATGTAAATGTTGGATCTGCCTTGTAACATTTTCCAAGTGTAACTTTCAACTGGGAAAATATAGTGTAGGAAGCTAGCTCTCTACATGGTATGCTGAAAAGAGGTATGCAGTGCAAAGAGCCCAGGTATTCACTTACTAGTGGACCAGGGCTTGCTCTAGCATTCCCAAGGTTTTCTTCTGGTGTAGACATCTGCACATACACATAATAGTCAATAAATGATGAACATGACTCAATATGGTGATCCATACCAATTAAAATATTATCACATATTTTTATATAACTTTAGGCACCAATATTTTAGGCACAAAATCGGGTAAGTGCTTTTAAAAATAGCAAGTTTGAAGTAAAGATTTTTTTGATACTTTAAATAATAATTGAAACACTTCGCAGCAACGTTAACTTAGGAAGAAAACATACGCTGCACAAGGTCACTTAACAATGACTTACAGGACCCTTCCCTGTGTCATTCAGATGAGTATGGGGCAAAGTCTAAGGCACCACCAACAGGTCAAGGTCACCTTGGAAGCCAGTGGGGCGTACAGGTGCAGAGGTGTGTTTTTCAGCATTGTGTGACTTTGTTACTTTAAATTGGAATAAAAGCACTCTGGGGTAATATTGACCTCTGGAAGAAAAGAAAAAACATGTATTGCATTTAGGCACTCAACAGCGACTTGCGGAGAGGCCTGGGCAGAGCTCATGGAGTTGGAACTGCACTTAGTTGCAGAAAAACTCCACTGAATTCTGAGTAGTGCTGCTAAAAGAGAGTAAAGACCATCATGAGACTGAGCTGATGTCGTGACAGTGTGCGCTCATCCTGACAGCACATTCCATAAATCCTATCTTGTGCCCACACACACTCCCTCTCAGTGATGGGGCGGGGATGGCTGCCAGGCATGGGCACAGCTCCAATAAGTGGTGGACAGAAGTGAAAGAACAAAGAGAAGAATATACTTACCAGGAGCAGGGCGGCAACCAGGGACAACAGCAGGGGTGGCAGAAGTGCCCAGGGGTGGAGGCTGTCCATGCCGGGTGAGGAGGCTCCATGCTGCTGGAGTTGCCGCTGATAGACGGAGAGTACAGTCATCTGCTGTGCTTCCTGTCACTGCCCCTCTGCCTCCTCTCTCAGCCATCTCCGAATCCCTTCCATTTCACTGTGAACAGTGTGGAGAAACCCAGGGAAGAGGCAGTGGCAGCGCTCGAACAGGGACAGGCTGCACAGTGACCACATGAACATGGAGGGGGTTAACACCACAGAGGGTGCTGCATTGCAGACAGTGTGGCGGTACTGCAGTTCAGGGAGGGGACATATTGGAGGGATTACATGCATGAGGGCAGGGGCTCCAAGTACGGATGTACTCCGCCCACTCCGAGCTTTGAACAGTCAGTTAGGAGGAATCGGATGAATGACTTGTGTAATGTGACATTGTATTAAAAAAAATGTCCATAGCCGCCGGACAACCAGCGTGTGCCACTGAGCCCTCATCAATCAATGTCATTATGGAAGCTGAGGCAACAAGAGTTCAGCCTGCAGAACTGTTGCCATGGTAAACGTGGAGTGGGGGAAGGGCTGGTCTGACAAGTGCAGTTATCACTACATGGAGAGATCAGAGAAAGTGGGACTGGGTGGCAAACTCTGCTAAGTGGCAGAATTTGTGGAGTTTATTGCCAAACTCTGCATTCTCAGAGGAGTGCAGAGTTGGCAAAACTCTGCCACCTCTGCCAATAGAGCGAGTTTACCACCCACACTTACTTGCAGACCAATCTTCTGGACTTAAGTGAGTATGGGCTAGGGTCTAATGCAGCACCAACTGTTTACTTCGGGCAACACTGGGGTGGTCAGGTGCAGAAGTGCCTTACAGCGTTGAGTGCCCCCATTCAAATGTATGGACATCGATCTGTCGGAAAAGAGGCCGCAGGATCTGACTCGTGGACCAGTCAGGCTAAACCAACAGGGTAGCTCAACTCTTGTGACGTTTGCAGAAGCCTTTTGTCCTCCTCTCTCTGGACCAGTGGTGACGGGTGCAGAGGTGTTTTAAGGTGTCTGGTTTTTGTCATCAAAAAACAAAACGTGAGGGGGGTCTAAGGGGAAACTTTTAAAGACCAGCTTGCATCCTATCCCCCAGTCTAGTTATCAACAAACACAACAGGGACGCTAAGGGTCTAATGAGAAAACTACAATAAACCAATACACTTGTAAGTATTAGGTGAAGTAGTTTGTATAAGGAGAGAGAGAGAAGAAAGTGTAGAATAATACCCATCAGCCCACCCATTGGCGGAGTCTCATCATCTGGGTTTGGTTGAAAAGCTGGTATCTGCTAGGTACCGCTTCGATAGTATGTAGAGGAATACTAGCAACAGATCCACCAGTGATAGAGAGCCAACAAAAAGTATAGGCAGGATGAGATGGAGTAATGTTGCAGTGCTCAAAAAGAATTTGTGGAATAGTGAAAAAGAGTGTATAGTAATTAAGATTGCCTAGTATGATGCCAAGAAGACGACTTTATTGAGGGGGGGTCATCACACTGGCAAGATTAAAAGCAGAGTGAAGATAGTGTGTGAAGCAAATATCACTATCAGTTGTGAAAATAAATTGGTCAACATGTTTCAGCCTTACAAGGCGTTCGTCAGGACCTGTTGTAAGTACACTACTGCAACCATGAAAAGTGAAAAAGAATAAGTGACCTACCAGAAATAAAATATTTATATGGTGGTCTCACATCATGAGGAAAACTCTCCTATAACTAAAACAGTTATAATTATAAATATATAATTGTAGTGAACAAAACCATTAATAGAGTATCTATGTATGTCCACATTTCAAGTTCCAGATGGAAAAACTCACCCATAAGTTTTTATGGAGGTTGCCTCACCTCGCCTGGCACTCGCTCAGGTCAAAAAGAGGCCCCGCTCTAAAAAGATAAGAGGGAAGATACATATATTTTGTTATTCTTCTTGAATTGATAGGCTTCAAAGAGAACACTCTGAGTAAAAGGAGTAAACAAAAAAGGGGGACTTCTAAACCCTGAAAGGAATGACGAGAAACAAGTTTGTAGAGAATGAGGTGAAATAATCGCCATATCACAGCTATAAAGAAGGGCTTGTATTTTCACTCTCAAACCAAAAATGCTATTTAGGTCCTAAAACGTACTCAAAAGTACTTAAAAAGGTGACCCAAAAAGAATTTGAATTTAGAATTTCCAGAAGCGCGATGTCACAGTCTCATGCAGAACCGCTACCAAGCTAGTGCACCACAAAAGACGTTTCTAAATGTCAAGAACCCACCTGTCCGTCGGTGCCTCCTACTTCCTTCTGAGCCGAGGGGAAGGTAGCAGGCATACCGATGTGCTGTGTTTTAATTGCACAAAGCGGACCAGAGAGGGAGCTTTTAGCTTCTGTGTCGTGGTTAGTTCTTATACACAAACCGGAAGGACAAGTCAAAAAAATTAATCGGGAAGCATTCAACGCTTTACCATTAGTCGGAAAAGACTTGACGCTCCTCCTCCCGTCCCTTGGTTGTTTTCACTAAAAACTGATGGATAGGTCAAACATGAAAGAATATTGTTCGCCGCATTGTCATTGGTCACAAACTATTGGATAATTCAATCAGTTGCGGCTACATTTCGATTGCGAGAATGCGGACCAGAGAGGAAGCATTTGTTTCTTTCTCGTGATTGGTTTACGTGCAGGAACCGGAAGGGCAAGTGAGTCAAGAAATATTTCGGAAAGTGTTTACCGCCCCCTTATTGGTCGAGAAAGAGGAAACATCTTGACACTCCTCCTCTCGTCCCGTAGTTGTTTAAAGAGAAACCGAATGAACAGGTCAAACATGAGTAAAGCACAAATCAAAGAATATTCTTTTGCTGCTTTATCATGGTTCAAAAACTATTGGGTGTTTTTAAGGGATTACAGTTACAATTAGTTAGTGGACTAAAAAAGGAGAAATTTCAAGGTTCATCCTCCTGTCCCTTTGATTGGTTAATTCTCTGGAACCGGAAACGGACATGCAACAAGCCAGAGACAGTGTACGGGATAAAGAACCTGCAACACCGAATCTAATCCATTTATGGAGTAATTGGAAACCAAAGAAATCGTGGAAACCAAAGGGATCGTGGGAAAAAAACGTGGAAAAAATCGCCATAAAGGGCCAGTTCTTACCACACTCACGTACATGATTCACCACCACCGCCACTAACAGTTATGAACCAAGCACCTTGGGATATTAGTTTATACAATCGCCGCAGTTAAACAGAAACTGTGATGCAAATCCCCTCCTCATACTAAGGACCATATATGATGACACGTTGTTTTTAGTATATGGTTACAATACAAATAGTGGACCTCGGATGTATGTATATAAGGACCACTAGAATCTGTATGTTTTATGAAAAACTGGAATATACGCATTTCTTGTAAAGACTCAGGGGAGTGCCTCAGGTGGCCAGAATCTGGATCAGAGAAACAATAGAAACAATTTACAGACACCAGATTGCCAGGGGGTCAAAGTTGACCCAAGGGATGTCGTCGTTTAACCCCGTGGTGTCACACTTAAGTTTAAAAATCCATTTCTGTTCTTTGATAAACAGGTATCGAGAGATGTCACTGACATGTTGGGGAATGAACGGCTGTTCCAGGATTAGCCATTCCATATCCTCAGCAGAATGTTTCATTGTCATAAAATGGTTAGTGAGACGTGTGGCCTGTTTATTTCGCCTAATCGTGCTCTTATGTTCCTGGATTCTCAGTTTCACCTTCCTTGTCGTCATACCAACATAGCATAGTGAACAGGGGCATCTGATCAAATATATCACCCTTTCACTATTGCAATTAGTGTGTTTCTTTTTTGAGCACCCACGGACGTGAGGTGCCAATGTCAACTGTGAGATTTTTCTTAGTTTGGGGACACACCGAACAGAAAGGGAAGAACTATGGGTCGAGTTATTCCACATCCTCTTCTGACCCAGACTCTAGTGACTCTGACACTGGTCCCAGTGGGAGACCACAATGGAGAGGGAGAGGCCAAAATAATCGATCAAATCATAGGAGAGCAGGACAAGGGAACTTTTACCAACCAGGCCCATGGTGGACACCACCGCCATGGGGATACCCACAGTTCCCACACCCCATGCCTCAGTACCACCCGCAGCCCCAATTCTATGACGACCAGGTTTTTTTAGAACAGGGCTGGGGTCGGAGCAGGGGCAGACGGAGAGGCCAACCACCAGTTCAGGTACAGTGGCAAGACCAACAAGATCCTCCAAATACTCGCAGCAACAAACAAGGCCAGTAACAATCATTCCAGGCAGTAACGAAGATCTGGTAGTCAACCTGAGTTCACGCACACTTACCCCCACTGAACATCAAGTCCTTAATAAAGGACTAGGGGTTGTGCCAACTTAGAGTGGTCATGCTTTCCAGCTACGTGGAGAGGTTGAAAAATTATTTCGCAAGGTTCGGCTCCACTTTTTCTTTTCTGAGAAAGATCAAGATCAGACTGAGACTACAACCAATACTGGTCTTAAAAAGAAATCTACCTTCACGCCCTTGTTACAACAGGTACCACCCAAGGTAGGTGCCTTTGAAAAAGCGGTAATTCATGAGATCAGTTCTCTGAATCTGTCAGACAATGACACATTTCAGTATCTGTCAAGAGCCGAAAAAATGGCGATAGACACCTTGTCGAAGGATAAAGATATCACGATCAAACCCGCAGATAAGGGTGGTGCAATAGTCATTCTTGACACCACCACTTATCGAGCGGAATGCTTGAGGCAACTAGGAGATACCAATTCCTATACCCAACTCAGCACTGACCCTACCAGCAGACTGACCACTGAGATCAAGAACTTAGTGGAAGAAGCAAGTGCGGAGGGCTGGATTACAGCGCAGGAAGCTCAATTTTTGGTCACTCTACATCCAGTGACTCCATATTTTTATGCCCTGCCCAAAATTCATAAACCAGCAAGGCCACCCCCCGGACGACCTATCATTTCAGGGATCGGGTCTCTTCTTGAACCCCTCATCTTTTGTTGATTTTTTCCTGAGACCGCTCGTGCAGACTATGCCGACCTACCTCCAGGACACCAAAGACGTTCTTCGTCTTTTGCCTGATATAGAGTTCAACGTCGAGACTGACATCCTTGTGAGTTTCGACATTGAATCTCTGTATACCTGCATTCCGCAGGAAGAAACTCTGCAAGCCGTGAGGGGTCTTTTGGAAGAAAACACTCATGACAGTATTACACCGATTCATTTCATCATGGAGCTAGCAAGACTTGCCATGACTGAAAACTTTTTTCAATTCGAAGATTCCTTGTACCTCCAGACATCGGGTACGTCTATGGGGAGCATCTTTGCCCCCAGTTTGGCAAACTTGTACGTCCATCTCTTTGAGACACAGTACGTCCTCAACCACAACAATCCGTATTACCATCAAACGGTGTTGTGGAAGAGATATATCGACGACGTACTAGTAGTATGGCGAGGAGACATGGCTTCTATACTTGAATTTCAGGGTTGGTTGAACATCCAGAACCAATTCCTAAGGTTCACAGTAGAATATAGCGAGAGAGATCTCCCGTTCTTAGATCTACTCATTTTTCCTCAAGATGGTCACCTAGCAAGCAAACTGTACCGTAAGCCCATGTCCAGGAATTCCCTTCTTAGATTTGACAGCTACCATCCACGCTCTCTAAGAGAGAATCTGCCTTACGGCCAATTTTTAAGAGTTCAAAGGAATTGTTCTGAAAAATCAGACTTTAAGGATCAGTCTGAAGATCTATGCTCCAAATTGAAACAAAGACTGTACCCTAGTACACTAGTCAGAAGATCATGTAAAAGGGCTTCCAACAACCCACGAGCAGTTCTGCTAGCTCCACCTGTGGCAAAACCTCCTTTGGAGAAATTAACCTTTGTTACCACTTTTAGTACAATATCCACGCAGGTCCAAAAGATCATACGGAGAAACTGGCGTATTCTTAACACTACTGGCAAAGACATTCCACCTCCGCTGTTCTCTTTTAAGAGAAGTTCTAACTTAAAAGATGAGTTAGTACACACCAGACCTCGGTCTACAGCTCAAGATTCTATTACTACACTCTATCACCAGTTCAAGGCCATCACCCGTGTGGCAACTGTTCGGTGTGTCCCCAAACCAAGAAAACTCTCACAGTTGACATTGGCACATCACGTCCGTGGGTGCTCAAAAAACACACTAATTGCAATAGTGAAAGGGTGATATATTTGATCAGATGCACCTGTTCACTATGCTATGTTGGTATGATGACAAGGAAGGTGAAACTGAGAATCCAGGAACATAAGAGCACGATTAGGCGAAATAAACAGGCCACACGTCTCACTAACCATTTTATGACAATGAAACATTCTGCTGAGGAAATGGAATGGCTAATCTTGGAACAGCCGTTCATTCCCCAACATGTCAGTGACATCTCTCGATACCTGTTTATCAAAGAACAGAAATGGATTTTTAAACTTAAGTGTGACACCACGGGGTTAAACGACGACATCCCTTGGGTCCAACTCTGACCCCCTGGCAATCTGGTGTCTGTAAATTGTTTCTATTGTTTCTCTGATCCAGATTCTGGCCACCTGAGGCACTCCCCTGAGTCTTTACAAGAAATGCGTATATTCCAGTTTTTCATAAAACATACAGATTCTAGTGGTCCTTATATACATACATCCGAGGTCCACTATTTGTCTTGTAACCATATACTAAAAACAACGTGTCATCATATATGGTCCTTAGTATGAAGAGGGGATTTGCATTACAGTTTCTGTTTAACTGCGGCGATTGTATAAACTAATATCCCAAGGTGCTTGGTTTATAACTGTTAGTGGCGGTGGTGGTGAATCATGTACGTGAGTGTGGTAAGAACTGGCCCTTTATGGCGATTTTTTCCACTTTTTTTCCCACGATCCCTTTGGTTTCCACGATTTCTTTGGTTTCCAATTACTCCATAAATGGATTAGATTCGGTGTTGCAGGTTCTTTATCCCGTACACTGTCTCTGGCTTGTTGAATTCTCGTTTCCGGTTCCAGAGAATTAACCAATCAAAGGGACAGGAGGATGAACCTTGAAATTTCTCCTTTTTTAGTCCACTAACTAATTGTAACCGTATTCCCTTAAAAACACCCGATAGTGTTTGACCCATGATAAAGCAGCAAAAGAATATTCTTTGATTTGCGCTTTACTCATGTTTGACCTGTTCATTCGGTTTCTCTGTAAACAACTACGGGACGAGAGGAGGAGTGTCAAGATGTTTCCTCTTTCTCGACCAATGAGTGGGCGGTGAACACTTTCCGAAATACTTCTTGACTCACTTGCCCTTCCGGTTCCTGCACGTAAACCAATCCCGAGAAAGAAACAAATGCTTCCTCTCTGGTACGCATTCTCGCAATCGAAATGTAGCCGCAACTGATTGAATTATACAATAGTTTGTGACCAATGACAATACGGCAAACAATATTCTTTCATGTTTGACCTATCCATCTGTTTTTAGTGAAAACAACCAAGGGACAGGAGGAGGAGCGTCAAGTCTTTTCCGACTAATGGTAAAGCATTGAATGCTTCCAGATTCATTTTTTTGACTTGTCCTTCCGGTTTGTGTATAAGAACCAATCACGACACAGAAGCCAAATGCTCCCTCTCTGGTCCACTTTGTGCAATTAAAGCACAGCACATCGGTATACCTGCTACTTTCCCCTCGGCTCAGAAGGAAGCAGGAGGCACCGACGGACAGGTGGGTTCTTGACATTTAGAAACGTCTTTTGTGGTGCACTAGCTTGGTAGCGGTTCTGCATGAGACTGTGACATCGCGCTTCTGGAAATTCTAAATTCAAATTCTTTTTGGGTCACCTTTTTAAGTACTTTTGAGTACGTTTTAGGACCTAAATAGCATTTTTGGTTTGAGAGTGAAAATACAAGCCCTTCTTTATAGCTGTGATATGGCGATTATTTCACCTCATTCTCTACATACTTGTTTCTCGTCATTCCTTTCAGGGTTTAGAAGTCCCCCTTTTTTGTTTACTCCTTTTACTCAGAGTGTTCTCTTTGAAGCCTATCAATTCAAGCAGAATAACAAAATATATGTATCTTCCCTCTTATCTTTTTAGAGCGGGGCCTCTTTTTGACCTGAGCGAGTGCCAGGCGAGGTGAGGCAACCTCCATAAAAACTTATGGGTGAGTTTTTCCATCTGGAACTTGAAATGTGGACATACATAGATACTCTATTGATGGTTTTGTTCACTACAATTATATATTTATAATTATAACTGTTTTTGTTATAGGAGAGTTTTCCTCATGATATGAGACCACCATATAAATATTTTATTTCTGGTAGGTCACTTATTCTGTTTCACTTTTCATGGTTGCAGTAGTGTACTTACAACAGGTCCTGACGAAAGCCTTGTAAGGCTGAAACATGTTGACCAATTTATTTTCACAACTGATAGTGATATTTGCTTCACACACTATCTTCACTCTGCTTTTAATCTTGCCAGTGTGATGACCCCCCCTCAATAAATTTGTCTTCTTGGCATCATACTAGGCAATCTTAATTACTATACACTCTTTTTCACTATTCCACAAATTCCATTTGAGCACTGCAACATTACTCCATCTCATCCTGCCTATACTTTTTGTTGGCTCTCTATCACTGGTGGATCTGTTGCTAGTATTCCTCTACATACTATCGAAGAGGTACCTAGCAGATACCAGCTTTTCAACCAAACTCCGATGATGAGACTCCGCCAATGGGTGGGCTGATGGGTATTATTCTACACTTTCTTCTCTCTCTCTCCTTATACAAACTACTACACCTAATACTTACAAGTGTATTGGTTTATTGTAGTTTTCTCATTAGACCCTTAGCATCCCTGTTGTGTTTGTTGTCTGATTTTTGTCACCAGAAGCATTCGCGGTAAAGGGGATCTGTAAACAGAGGCTGCAGGCGGCAGCGGTAAGTCTACAGTGGGCATGTCTCAAATGGGTTTTGTCTCTGGAGGGTGGGTGACTAAGCTGGCCCCATTGGCCCACTTCAACACGGGCTCAGAAGCTCCAGTGCAGTAGTGTTTTGCGGTGCTGGGTTTTTGTTGTCCGGAGCACTCACAGTCTTCTTTCAGGGAAGTGGCTCTGCTGGTCTTTGCCAGTTCTTGAGTCTTTCTTGAAGGCAGGCAGTCCTCCCAGGCTTTGGAAGCACAACAACTGCAGGACGAGATATCTTTGGAGCCGTTTCGATGGGGAACAGCAGCCAGGCCGGCAGGGCTAGTGCCACACCACTTGCTCTTCCTCAGTCTCTGCTTTTGCAGCTCTTCAGTGTCCTTCTTCATAGGTCATCAGGATTTCAGGACCTTGTTGGCACCAATGGCCTACTTCTGTTTGCGCTAGGTGGCTAGGGTGCAGCAATGATTTCCGGTGTCAGGTTTTTAGGGTCTCTGAGCCTCACAGCTCAGTCTTTGGTATCTGCAAGATGCGGGGGGACAGCCCTGCTGTTCCCTGGGAGTTCCTGAGTCTTTGTAGAAGGTGCTGGCAGTCCTACCAAGCTTTGGAGGATCAGCATCTTGCAGAGTTAGACAACTTTTGTCGAGAATAGGAAAACAGGCTAGCAGAGTTAGTGCCAAGTCAATTGCTTCTTCTGTAGTACTTACTTTCATACTCTTCAGTCCATCTTCTTCTTTTGGCCTGGAGGATCTGATTTCCTGGTGCCAGGGCTCCCCTACATACTGAATTTAGGGGTGTTAGGGGAGTATATGGTAGTAGCCAATGGCTACTTACCACAGGAGTCCCTACGCCCTTATATGACCACTTCCTGGGGTAAGGAGGCATAACCCTGTCTCAGAGACACCAAATTTGCCATCACCAAGATCACTTCTGAAAAGTCACACCCACTTCAGTTAGCCCAGATCAGGGGTGATACTCACCAGATGGTAGACACGCCTGCCTTGCCTCGCTAATTTTCCCACCTGCCCAGGTGCCAAAGGCTCTGGACAAAGGGGGTCAGTTTCCTCTCTTGTGATAGAAGCCAGATTTGCATACCAAAGGCAGTGGGTCTCTTTGAAGCTCCCCAGCCCTGGAATGCTAATCTGCAGGTCATCCTGTGGGTGAGGGTGCAAAGCACCTCCTGCTCAAGCAGGATTGGGTTAGGCCCCCAGAGAGCAAAGGCACTCACTCTTGGGGGTCAGCAACGTGTCCCTGGTGGCAGGCTGGTGAAAACCCATCAGTCAGCACACCAGTTGCTGATAGGGTTTGAGGAAGCACCTCAACACTCTACATTTGACACTGGCATTAGTGTGGGTTTATTTATATGAGAAGTTTGATACCAAACATCCCTATTTACAGTGAAGCCATCCTGTAGCTGGGGAACTTCTTTTTATCAGTGTCCAGCACATGCTTTTAAGATGGCTTCCTTGATCCCTTGCACTGGCAGCGATGGAACTGACCAGTACAAGGGCATATCTACTCAAGCTGTTGTGCCCTCACATGTAGAATAGTGCATCCAGCCTTAGGGCGTTAAGGCCTACAGAAGGGGTGCCTTACTTATACTGCATTCAGTGTTGGCAGGAAGGGCACACAGGCTGAATGTCATGTCATTTTTTCACGTTTGTCTCCTCTAAGACACACAGCCTGCAGTGGCAGTTTGCATTAGCTTGGCGAGGGTGAGGGTGGCACAATTTGTGCTGCAGCGCTGGGGGACCTCTGTGGTGTGCAATGACGTTTGGCCATCCCTCTCGGGCTCGCCCAAAACAGTCATGCACACTTTCTCAGTTCTCCATGCAGGCTGCATTATAGCCTGCATGGAGAATGTGCCCAGGCCCTCATTCCCTGGCTGAGTGCCGCTCCACGGCGCCCAGACCAAGCACAACGCTTCAGCACATATTTGCAGGCACAACAATGTTGGATTAGTTTCTCTGAAACTAAACTTGTTTTTACATCTAGCTTAACACAACATTATTGCAACGCCCTGAACATCATGTACAAGGTCTTGTTTTTCACAACGTACAAATGTCATCACTATCTTCATCCAAGGGGTGACATAATATAAAAGATGAGCATCCTGATAGATTAGTAGAGGTGGCACTTCTGCTGACACAGAGGGTCCTTGCATGCTGAGAAATCACCATGCTGCGGTCTGACATCTCGTATGCAGCGTCCAGTTTGTGACCAATCATGTTTATCTGCTTCTGTCTACTATTTGAGGCAAGAATAACTTTAGTTCAAAAAAATGGTATTGAAAACATATCACTGTGTATTCTTTGCATATTTCTCTGAGTAATAAGTGAGCATTAGTGCCTGAGGAAAAGATTCTGTACTGTTTCCACAATCCCTGAGCCGTCAGGGTTGTCATGTTCAGTGGTTGCTAGAAAACCATTGGCTCTCTGGTAGGTTAGGGGGCCCTGTGAGGCAACATATAGACACTTACTGCACATGATTTTGTTTAAATTGTCACATTTGATATATACACTGCCTTTTGGGAATCCAAGATGGTCACCCTGATGGCCTGAAAATATTTTACATAACTTTGTTCTATAGGTCCCAAGTATTCGTGACTTACTGGCTTTTATTGTCTTGAATCTCTAGAATATGACTTTGAACATTGACCGCAGAGAGAAAACTAAAGCTCTTGACTGATGCTTCTGGATTATGAACATGAGCTCTAAGTTTCAGCACAATGTCAGGATGGTCAACAAGATAATGAAGATGATGCCTTGTATATAATAGGGTCATATGCTCGGACCTAAATTGTCTGTCACAGAGCTGTAGTTTACGGTGGTGGCTTCATCCTTGGACTTCTTCCTTGATAATCCAAAAGGGACAAAAGGCAACATACTTAAAGTGTGATATGGCTTAATAGTCACATCAACCGCAAAGAGGTACTTAATATAGTTCCTCGTACTTTCATGTGGACAAGATAGCATCATAACTGACAGGAAATCATCTCTTCCGCGCTTCGCTGACATGTCGATCATTGGCTCCTACACTATTTAACACAAAATTGGAACACCAATGCGATTGCTTGAGGTGTGTTTATCGAAGCCAACGCTGTCTTCGAAACAAATGACTTTCTATCTGTACTGAGATTCATAGATAGCTTTGGAAAGGTAGTAGAGGACGAAACACAATGGCTGCCTTCACTAATGTGATTGAATCTGACTATGAAGGGAAAGAGCCCTAACCTTTGCAGCAAGTGGCAGAACCCATACAATTAGAAGTGTCTCCAGAATACCTCTACTGGGTGGTGCTTTATGCAAGGTCAGTGTTGCCTTTATTATAAATGTATAGACGTTCTATTACACTCGAAACGTCGGTCTAAGGGGACATCCAGCTTAGACATGCAGTACAAAAAAATGGTTTTTGGACTACAAGCAAGTCTAATAACTTCACATTGCTCAAGTAAACTCTATCTTTACTCTGTGCAAAAATGAAGTACCATGCTTTTTAGAAACTTGTAGAAATCTTTTATGTGCACGTGAAAAGGTCATATCATCAATGCTTTTAATTCATGACTGGGGGGGATTTCTGTTTCTCTTCAGAGAAGGGTCCTTACATCTCGTATTTTTCACGAAACAGCAGCCCTTTAATAGAACCCACAATTTAGAAATAATTGTTAAAACAAAGAAGTTCATTGAAGCTGCAGTAAAGGGTAGAGACTCGCTTAGCGGAATAAAAAAGAGCTTAGCCGTCATTTGAATTGTTGGTTCAGTAACTATTTTGGCTCAATGCTGTGCATATTTATATTTTGTTGAGACGAAAATGTCAAAGAGAGTCTCGTTGAATGCTTAGATCCAGAAAACAAATGCGTATCTCTTGTGACAGGCATTAGAAAAAACCTTCCATTTTTTCCTCTATTGTGAATACAAACAGGGCTATTTGTTTCTTGGAATCCTAGTCGTAATATTGCAAATTTTTGAACATTAAAGAAAGTATTCTTCGAAGCACTGTTTTTGCTAATATACAGATATTGTTCAGGCAAACACTGTCATGCACGTGTCAGGTTTAGTACCAGTCGCAAGCTGGTCTGGCACGGAAAAGAGACATCTACGAATTACATGACTTCAGGTGATTTCTTATGATTTTGCTGCAGTGCAGACACTATTAAAAACTTTAACTTTCCTTTAATTTTCATCAAATTTCATTTACTCATGTTGCTCCTCCTCTCAGTCATCCCTTGTGAGATCCCTCTGTCCTCTGTCAGCCCCAAGAGCTGGTGAAAACATGTTATGATGTGGTAAAATCCATGGTCCTAAATGAAAGGAAGGATTTGAAGAAATCTTATTTTCACGGGTTTATAGCAAAAACACCACAATCTGAGTCCCAGCAAACCAAGAATTACTGGTTATTTGAGATGGGTAGTGGGGGCCAGGCTGAAGGGTTGTTATATGTAATGAGTGCGGGTAATTTCAGATCAGTGGGGCTTTAATGTAATACGAGAAGGTTATGCCATAGTATTATCAAACCATCATCCTCAACATTACTTTCATTCCACTCCAGTGCCAAAACACCCAGCCATAAAACAGGTGATGCTGCTGGGAGTGCAGAGCTTGTTACAGAAAGAGGTCACTGTTTAGGTACCAGATTATCAGAAAGGGTGTGCTGTGCATTCTCTTGGTACCAAAGCCAAGCAGGTGCTACAGGCTAGAAATAGACTTAAAGTGGCTCAACAAGTTCACTTCCCACCTTTCAGGAAGCTATCTAGGCCTCACAGAATTTCAATTGTGGAATAATCAGAGTCATTTCGGAAATTCTGTGTTCCTCTTAGACATGGAATTACCAATGTGCAATTATGCCTGCTGGCATAATTAGGAGTAATTTGGGTAAAGGAATCCTACTGGGGGAGAACACTTTGGGCCCAATTAAGACTCTGGCGGTCCGAAGACTGCCAGACTTGTGGTGGCACAATGGTGGCAGTCCAGTCACCGCCACATGGGTGGTCCATCCGCCCTATTATGAGTTGGGTGGACAGACTGTAATTGGACCGCTGGCTCCACCAGGGAACTGATGTTTCCTGGTGGTGGCGTGGAGGTCAGCACAACTGTGAGATGCAGGTGGTGCTTCTACAGCACCGCCACGCATATTACTAGTTTCACGACTGGCAGCATTTTCAAGGAGATCTTACCTCCATGGAAAGGCTGGCAGTGCAGAAATAAAGGGGGCCCCACGCTGCCCACTGTGCCCCCTCCCCCCGGGGATGCATGCAGGGGGGCACATCATGTCCCTCCCTTGTGCATGCGCCCCAGTTTCTGCACAGCATGGACTTTACAGTTCATGCCATGCAGGAACATATGTAGCGTTCCTGTTGAAGTGCCGCCTTTGAAAGAGGCACTGCAGAGGGAACCACCACGCCACCCGCTCGCAGACCCCAAAATTACTTGTAATCTGGCAGGCGGGTGGGAGTGACTCTTGGCGGTGCAGTGGTGTGGCGGTGGCATGGCCCCCGCACTGCCAAAAGTCATAATCATGCCCTTACTGAGGGTGAATGGCTGCTCGTGCTGCTGTATATGTAGCTTCATTGGAGTTGGGGGGTTGGGGTGTTACACCGCCTTATACATTTATTTTATGAGAAATAGTTGGGTACAGGTGCTTTCAGTCAGGTATTGTGGGATGTCAGTCAGATTTCACCAGTGATGTTTACATACACCCCCCCTTCCTCCCCCCCCCCCAGTCTAACTGACCAAGCTATGCCCCTGGCTAACAGGCCAGATTCTATGTGTTCGAAGTGGCTGTTTTTCCCTTACCTTTTACCTGGGTGCCTGTACTTCTTATGTACAATCTATTTCCTACAGGGAGGCTGAAGAAGTTAAGGAGCTCTAAGATAAAAATGTTGCTACTGGCATCTGTGAACTATCTAATCTGGTTGGTATCTGAGTCCAAGTGCTTATTCACCCAGCTGAGATGGCTGAAGGTTTTTTCCTAAAAGCCTAGGAAAAGGATTTAGACACTATCCAACAAGGTATGCCTGCATCACAGTCACAGCAGTTGCAAGAGGAGAAGTTCCAGCAGAATTCACATGTTGTTTACCATTTTCTTTTCCCGACCTGGTGCTTTGGAGAAGCATGGATGACTGCGAGAGCAGGCATTTGTGGCTGCCATAATCTTTATCTAAAGGGACTAAACCATGCATACTCAAAGTATGGGAGACCTTTAAATGTGGTCCCCTGGTCAACAGGAACACTGGGCTGCTGTTTACTTCACTCAGCACTAACAATAAAAAGATGTTAAATAGACAGAAAATCATTTATTTCAAGGTTAATTGGTGCTAAAGAAAGCATGTAACGAGGGAGTCCTGTGGCAAGAAGAAAAAGTATAAAATCTATGCACCTCAATGGCTGCTCATGATCATGATAGACCCAACAGAAAGAGCATTAAACTTAATTCATTAGGACAGAGGTATGAAAGGGCGAAGATAAATCCGCTGCGTCAAGAATCATGACGAGTCCGTCATAATTCGCCCACATAATCCAGACCACACAAATCATTGTAGCAGAAAAGGCCACTTTATTCAAGACAGATACATTTCCCATCAAATAATCCATTTTATTATAACACTGCAATTTGGCAATAAAACCGAAACCATTTGTCATCTTAAATTTGCAATATATAACATCGCACCAAAACCATCAATATAATTTTCTTGTGTCACAATACTGAATTAAACTTCCCCAACCTTTTTTCCTTAAATTCTTCCCCTCAATTTGTTCTCACTAAACTCCCCCTCCCCCCCATGAAGGACTGGACAAGCCCGCTCTAGACTTATCCCCCCCCCCGAATTACGCCCCTAACCTCTGCTAGGGATTATCATGTCTTGAAGTGGCAAACTAAACATTCATATAACATTCCTCTTTTTTTTATATATCTAACTAAAACATGCCCTGCCGCCTCTGCCTCGCTCGCGCTCCTACAACTGCCTGTCTACACCCTTTGAACTCTCTAGCGCGGACCCCCCTGCCTGACGCTCCCTCCGCTAATCCCTGTATGGCCCGCTCACGTGCGCGAATATCCCCAGGGGAAGACGGCTCGTGCCGCTCCCCCAGAGGGCCCATCGCCCACATAATCCAGACCACACAAATCATTGTAGCAGAAAAGGCCACTTTATTCAAGACAGATACATTCCCCATCAAAGAATCAATTTTATTATAACACTGCAATTTGGCAAATAAAACCGAAACCATTTGTCATCTTAAATTTGCAATATATAACATCGCACCAAAACCATCAATATAATTTTCTTGTGTCACAATACTGAATTAAACTTCCCCAACCTTTTTTCCTTAAATTCTTCCCCTCAATTTGTTCTCACTAAACCCCCCCCCCCTCCCCCCATGAAGGACTGGACAAGCCCGCTCTAGACTTATCCTCCCCCGAATTACGCCACCCAGGAAAACCAAAGAGTTTTCCTGCACACCCCCCCTCTTGAACCGATGTGATTTATAACTTCGAATTGCACCATAAATTGACATTTAACTCATGAGCCAACATGTCCCTTATTTCCATTAAGTAATAGGCTTGACCTAGATGCGATAAATGGACTCCATCCTCCCTAAAAAGGTGACCTTCTGTATGGTGATATTATCATGAGCAATACATTTAATCCTCATCACTGAGCAAAATATTCTCATCGCTCTATTTAGCTTCCTTCTGGCTTTTTCCATTGCTGTGTGGCACCTTGCTTTCCTCCAAGACTGTCTATAAACAAATTCAGTCCAAATCAGGCGAGTACCCGGCCAATTGTTTTTTAAAACCGCCAAGTCCAATTGCTTTTTCTTAATGAGTGTTAAACCAGATAGTTCAACCAAATCATTCTCTCCTAAATGAAGTATTAAATAATCAGGACAACCTCTAACATGAAACAAACCTGGAAATAAGTCATCCCATGTCATGCCTCCTTTACCCATCCATACCAACTCGTGTCCAGCGCTGGGTATACCAAGTGCTCTTCCATATACTTGTTTTTCAGCAAAAAGGGCCGTCAATTTAATAAAATAATGACCCACCATCCACGTTTGCTTTTTTAAGTATGAAGCTGCGCCTCGAACATCACCTAAATGGAAAGGCAAAAATTAACATGTGGCAAAAATGTTACATAAACATAACTATTTTCACATATAACGTTTACAACAACTTGATTTCCACCGGCCAATACGCTGCAAAACTTCCAAACCCAGCCCCAATCTTGATGCTTCCGTAGCTGCCCCAATTCTAAACAAATGTGTGGCGAAATCTTTTGGGTCTTGACCAACTAGCATTAATGCTTTCAGCAGAACAGCTAATAGATGAGCACTCTGTATTTTGTTACTTCCCCTGTGAATGAAAATAGGGCTTGCTTAAATGTACCTGAAGAAGAAAACTGTACCCATTCTTGAACTGGGCAGCATTGCGATACACCGCTGCCATTTAGAAAAACCCATATGCCCCTGCCCAGCTGATCAGTTTTCGATTTTTTAAGCCAAATACCCAATGTGTGTCCCACTACTGAAACCTCATCACTGCACAAACCCCTTTCATCACCCAAACCCAACACTTCTGATACCCTGAATGCTCCAAAAAAACATCCAAATAATTCCAGGCGAAAACGTTCCATTTCCCAAACATTATAACAGCAGACTGAAAGCTGCTCCAGAATTTGTTGCAATAACTCAAACGTAATAGGAGCCCGGAGCTGCTTGGGCCTAACTTTTTCCCTACTCAGGCCTTTCAGCATTTTTCCTACTAAAGTGTTGGCAACTGTATCAAAATCCCATAACAATTGGCCATAAAATGACACACCAGATAATTTTCCCGCAATAGTGGTGTGGGATAAACCTTTATCTATTAACATTAGAACAAATCCAAAAATAAATTCACACAATTTCCCTTTTGAAACTGTCTCATGAAAACAATTCTTAAAACTCAAAAATTCTTCCCATGCTTGCAGATAACTTCTCCTAGTCGAAGGTGCTATGGAATGCTCGACTAGCTGGACGATCCTCAATCCCCTAGGGCCCAAATGTTGTGTGGTACCATCGTTTTGCTGACGTCCGCCCCTGGCACCAATGCACAAAACTTCTGCCAATGAGAACGAGAAAGTGCGTCTGCAATAGAATTGTTGCCGCCTGGGACATGCTTAGCCCTGAAAACCATATTAAACTGAAGACTCAAAAGCATGAACATTCTGAGAAATTGCAGAACCTTCAAATCTTTAGCCTTTTGGTTGTTCACCAGATTCACAACCGCCATATTATCAACATGGAACAAGACAGATCTATTCTGGAATTCTTGTCCCCATACAAATAAGGCAACGATCAATGGGAACAGCTCCAAAAACGCAATACTTCTTCCTTGCTTCATCCAATGCACAGGCCAACTTTCCGCGCACCATCTCCCTTCCCAAAACAAACCAAAGCCACTGGATCCTGACGCATCAGAACAAATCTGAATCTGCCAAACAAAATCAACATCCACAAAATGCAAAGGTACTCCATTGAAACTGTCAAGAAAGCACAATCAAACTCTCAAATCCTCTTTAATGGTCCTGCAAAGTCGAATTCTATGATGTGGAAGAGAAGCTCCTGATAGCGCCATACCCAAACGCCTACAAAAAGTCCTTCCTGCTCGTACCACTCTGCAAGCAAAATTTAAGTATCCTAAAAGTTGCTGCACTTGCCTCAACTCAATTTTCTTTTTGTCAAGCACCAATAGTAAAAATGATCGCATTTCCTGCAACTTACTAGCTGGGAGACGCGCTTTAATTTCCAGCGTATCGATCTCTATACCTAAGAAAGTCAGGATCGATCCAGGCCCTTCTGTCTTATCTGGAGCCAAAGGAACCCCTAAAAACTCGGTCAATTCCTGAAACTTATTAAGGGTTGCCATGCAATGACCTGACTGAGGCGTTCCCATAAATAAGAAATTGTCCAAATAATGACAGCTGGCTCCTTTGTCACACACTTGTGAAAATATCCATTGAATAAAAGTACTAAATGTTTCAAACAAAGCACACGATGCCGCACAGCCCATTGGTAAAACTTTATCAACGTAATAGTGACCTTGAAAGAACATCCCCAGTAACTCAAAATCCGAAGGGTGAATGGGCAGTAATCTGAAAGCTGATTGGATATCGCATTTTGCCAGCTCTGCCCCCCTACCGCCCCCCTACCCATCTGTGTCACCATTTTAATAGCCTCATCCGCTGTGGTGTACGAAACTGAAGTATCCGTTGTTGAGATAAAATCATTGACAGAGTGGCCTTCTGGCCAGGATAGATGCTGTATCATCCTATATTTCCCTGCAACCTTCTTAGGAATCACACCTAGCGGGGACACCATTACATTTTCTAGGGGACATTGTTGAAAAGGTCCAGCTATCCTGCCAGCCTTCAATTCAGCGTCCAACTTGCGCTGCACCACCTCCGGCAACTCCTTTGCAGAACGCAAATTATCAGCCCACCTACGCTGAGGTGGACCTTGATATCCCAGTTTAAAGCCATTTTTAAACCCCCAGAATAGTCGAGCTGCTGCCTCAGTGTCTGGGTAAATTTCTAACCAAGGCCCTAGATTTGCCAAATTAACTGGTGTATGTGCCTTTCGGGAAAGCGTGGAAAGGGGCGCCTCTCCCCCTATACACACCACTGCTCTGTTCGCTAAACTTTGCCCACCAAATCCTCCATGTGGGGAAGAACACTGCGTGAGAGGATGTCGCCCTCCACATTGGGAGCATTCATGTTTGAAACAACATATTTGCCTACTGCACAGTCCTCTATTGAAATTCCAGCAGGCACCTGTCCCTGAACTTTGCCCCCGTCCCCAACCACCCGCCCCTGTGTGGGCGGGACGCCACAGAAAGGGCCGGTAAGTAATTGGTAACCCACTTGCAGTATGTGTTGTTGCAGGTGGGTGTGACGTGGACATCCATTGTAGCCAAAGCTCCGAGTCTACATCCCCCCATGGCTTCTCTGCACATAAACTAATCCTTGCTCTAAATTCTTCATCGTAGTTTAACCATGAATATCCCCAAAATGCATTTGCGCTTTTCTGACTATATCCATGTACTTATAAGGGGCTACTGACCTCTTGGGATATTTTTCACAATAAATACTTGCATGTATCAGAAAAGCCAAAGTCCAATTTTCTATAGTACGAGGTACCCTGGGACGACGAGCTAACTCCCATTCCGCTTCTTTCGAACCTTCCTTAGCCTGGATATCCCTGTGCAGTAATTTGAACACATCCACAAACTCGTGATTCCATATATTCTGTTTGGTTTTGTCAGCTAAATGTGTTCCTAACGGCATTGCTAATCCCATGTAAGGAAGCCTTCTCTTAATGTTAAAAGACACAGTTCCTTCGGACCCCTCCTCTTTGGACAACACATCAGATAAACTGGATTGCCTATTCTCCAGTCCCTCTGTGCTAATCAGTGTTAGTGCTGCAGCTGGCACTAACTGGTCAGACAACACACGTTTCTTATCCCTAATATTGACAACTTTCTTTGATCCAGACTGTAATCCCCCAGATTCCCCTCTTTCCTGTTCATCCTCCCAAACAGCCCACCAATGGGGGGGCTTACCATAAGGTAACTGCGCTGCTCTCTTCTGAAAGTCTGTCTGAGACATCCGCTCCTGATAATCTCTTGGCGACTTTTTCGTTGCCCCCCCTTTAGCACCCCTTTTGTTATAAACCATACCTGTTGGCTTTTAAGAAACCGTTATGTTATTAAAACCGTAATTTTTCCCCACCTCCATCATATATTGATCACCAACATCCTCAAAAACACCCTGTTGTGTCGCACTTGTGCTAGGACATGCCCCATACCCAACCCCGCCATCAAAGGTTTTCCAAGTGGAAACAGCCCTCCGCTCTTGAGGTCTGCTCAACCGCACAGAATCTGCTCTAGATCCGTCATAATGAATATAAGGATGATCCACGACGTCAGCTGGAACCGCAGGAAAGAACAGCTTTACCTGATGTTACGCTAGGTGTAACACTCACAATGTTGTCAGAAAGGCCGCAAGAACCCCATAGAGAAATGGAACGTGTCTTGTGAGCTCTCCGATCTGCTACCTCATCCACAGCTGGGCTCGCGTGCTCCACCCAAACCCACTGTCCCTCCAAGTCACTTGGCTGGGGGCAACTTGCTTCATACTGGAAACCAGGTGGCGGGCGGGCACGTGCCAACGGCCACTCAATGTCCCCTGCTTTCCCGTTACCCCCAAACACTTCTCTGTCTTGCGCCAAAATGCTCTGAGCCTTTGAAAAGTTAATGTCTTGTGTAGCTTGCGCCGCAAACTCTTCCCCCTCCTCACTGTCACTGGAGTAAGAAACCAAAGAAGCGGTTCACCTCCCCACCAGCACATTCTGCCCCCTGGCGCTCAAGACATTGTGTTGAACTGGACGGTTCACTGCCTTCTGACTGCATATAACTGGAGACAATGCTGGTATTACTACACTCCCCATCCCACTTTGGCTGTCCATCCTTTTCTTCGCAACCTTCTCTTTCCCTTTTTCCCTGAAGGCAGCAGCCTTCACCTCATGCGGAACCCCGACCTTTATAACATTGCCCAGGACACGAGCTTCATTAAAATTGATAAGGGCGTCCCCTTGACTCACCGCCTTCTTTGGTGGAAGGAAAAGGCCCCTGCGAAAGGCCACATCCTTCAGAGCTGCACTAGTTGTAGAGACCCTCGCAGCGCCGGTGCTCCAGGATCGCGCTCTCCGGGCTCCTCTCTTCAGCGTTGTCTTCCTGCATGCCTCCACCGCTATCTGCACTCCTTTTGCTGCCTTACGCTGTGGTGGCCTTGCAGGGGGAAGCATCTCTTGAAGTGCCTCAGGCGTCAGCATGTCCTCTCTCCCCTCCTTTTGTATAGTGCGCAGAGCCTCCACAAGCTCTGCGCTTATATTCATTGTGAACTCTTTCAAAATGTCTCAAAAAACCTGTAAATATGGAGTATTTACCCAAACAAGGTGAAAAAAACGCCACCTCAGGAGCCAAAATCTAACTAAACGCGCCCTGCCGCCTCTACCTCGCTCGCGCTCCTACAACTGCCTGCCTACACCCTTTGAACTGACACCCCCCCTGCTAATCCCCGTATGGCCCGTTCACGTGCGCGAATATCCCCCGGGGATGACGGCTTGCGCCGCTCCCCCTGAGGGCCCATCCTCACGCGAGGGGTTTACCTTTGTACCCTTTCATACCTCTGTCTTGATGAATAGGGTACAAAGATAACGAATGGTCAACAGTCAACTGCGTAAGGTCGCCTACCTCTTCTTCCTATATAGCGTCCTTCCTTTATGTCTATTGCGGAAATCCATGGTGCCATGTACTACACAAACCTCTTTCGAACTCTATACTTAGGGAACATAAACAACTCGGCAGCATTTATTTTACTTTTCAAAGGTCTTGAAAATGTAACAAATTAAATTTGTGTAGCACATTAAGTGTTCTTTGTGATTTAATGGACACGATGTGTATACCCCAATGTTTAAAAAAAGCAGTGAAATCCAGTCCTGTGGCAAGCACTTTCATGGGTACACAACACCTTGTGGTTGATTCTCTCCATTACCAGCGATCTTAGTTGTCATCTTTCAAACCACAAACAGCCGCAAGGCAGGTGCTGGTGATTTAGCGCTTTCAGATATTGTATTTTCCTACAAATAAAACAATGTCTTTAAACTTTAAAGGCCTTATTTTTTTCTGCTCTGTATTTTATGGTCGGTAGGAGAAGCAGAATGTTTTTTTATCAGGCAGGCCTATAAAGTTATGGCATATTGTATTTTTGGGGGATTTTACATTTGTAACAGAAATCTGTAAATTAAAATTTAGCTTTTTTTTGTCTGCATCTAATAACTTTATTTAATGAGTAATTTTATCAGTCGACATGTTTTGTTTGGAAATGATTTACTTTCTTTAATACTTGATATTTCGAAATTAATAATTTGCAGAATGTCGAACACGTTACTTTTCCAAATAATCTCTGAAAGCACATTGAAATAGCTGCTGAACTCTTTTAATGTCCAAGTTCTATGCTATCCTCTGAGTAAAACATGTTACTGAATTAAGCTGGACGCTTTTTCTTGGTTTTATTATAACATAATTTATAGGAAACGGTTTTATTTCCACGACCCGATAGCACCTGCTTTATACTTCCTGCAATGCCTAGGCAAAGCATGTGTAATTTCCTTTGCAAAATTTATGCAAAAAAGCCAAGAAAGTCTGCAAAACTATGCATTATTATGCGAAATGACAGTCCAGCATTCTGCTCTATTTTTTTAGCCTGAAATCTTTCCTCACCTGCAGCATTTCGCACAAAAAATGCATTATTGCGAATGACACTAACAACAACTACCTGGTTTCAGTTCATTCATGTACTTCCCATGCTTTTGGCATAGGGCAGCTCAGCAAGTCACCTTGCTGCACTGCTCTGTGTCAAAGTGAAAGTGCAGGATTGCACCGTATTTTCCCAATACATCCTGCACCAGCTCCCCCGACACCTCTGCCGTCCTGAGCTCTCCTGTGCTTGTCTAGTATTCCTGCCTCCCCTTTCCCACTCTGTTACCTGCTTTTCTTGTTTTTCCCCCCACAGGTCTGAGGTCTGATCCTAGTTATCCCCACCACCAGCCGCGGCCGGCAGAAGGAGTACCTGCAGGCCGGTGACGTGGGGAGGGGTAGGGGCAGGGTGGGGGTAGTAATCCATGGATTACGGAGCTTCCCAGGTAAGTAAACATTTAAATAAATAAAACTAATTTCGTTGATTGCACTGCATCCCCAAATGCGATGCAGTGCGCGCAACAAAATGTGTTTTATTTATTTAAATGTTAACTTATCTGTAATACTCTGTAATCCATACATTACTACCCCCCACCCTACCCCTTCCCACGTCACCGCCCTGCAGGTACACCCACTGCCGGCCGGGCCTGCCCACCATGCTGCACGTAAACCTCCGGAGTCCTCAACTGCATCCTCTTCAACATACGCTTCCTGCACAGACATGCCGTGGAGTTTTGGAACCTCCTCGACACCCTCTCTCCAGACGTCGCCTTCTTTACAGAAACCCTGACATCGCCACCGCCATCCCTGACGGATACAAGATCTAGAGGATGCGCCGCCCCAACCGCCCAGGAGGAGGACTCGCTATTGAGCGCAAGAGCTCCCTCCAACTCTCCACCTCCAACATGAAAAACTCCTCCCCCACAACCGAACACCTCCACTTCCAGGTCCAGACCAGCCTGAAAACCACTCTTCATGGCACCCTCATCTACAGACCCCCTGGACCCCGCACTCCATTCACCACCGCTATCGCCGACCTCATCGCACCCCATGCCATTGCCTCCATGGACTACATGCTCGTCGGGTACCTGAACTTTCACCTTGACAACCCCAATAACCCCAACTCCACCAACCTCCTGGACAACCTCCCCAACATCGGACTGCCACAGCTCATCACCACGCCTACCCACAAAGTAAGACACACCCTCGACCCCATCTTCGTGGGAGGCAACAACATCCACTTCAGCCACACCACGTAACCGACTTGTACTGACCACCACTGTGTACACTTCCACGTAGACAACTGCATGTCACCCAAACCCACACCATGTCCTCCACAAGGGAACTGGAGCAAAGTCACTGAAGAGGAGCTCATCTTCACCCTCAACAACGACCCCCCACCACTTCGACCGATGCCAACCTCGCAGCCAAAGAACTTCAGAGATGGATCTCCAGCTGTGCAGACAAGCTAGCACTGCTACGCAACCCCGGCAAACAACGCCCCATGAAGGCCACCTGGTTCACCACCGACCTCCAAGAGTCCAGACGCACCTGCAGACGCCTCGTGAAGAACTGGAGAAACCGCAAAACTCTGGAAGACCGCACCACCCACAAGAAAGCCATGACTTAGTACCACCAATGCATCAGATCCACCAAAAGGACCTTTATGGAAAACAAGATACTCGCCAACTCCAGGAACTCCAAGGAACACTTCAGCATCATCTAGGAATTCACCAAGCCACCCAGCGAAACTGAGGAGATGACCCCCTCCAAGGACCTCTGCTCTGCAACAAGGTTGACTCTTACTTCCATCTGAAAATCAAGAGCATCTACGATGACTTCAATGATCAAACATTTGACTCCGAAACCACTACCCTCTCCAGCAACGCCAGCCAGCCCACCATCACCTCCTGGACCCCAATCACCACCAAAGACATCATCTCGACCATGAAAGACATTCACGTTGGGGCCCCCACGGAACCCTGCGCACCACACATCTTCTACAGAGCTGCCACCACCATCGCTTCAGAACTATGGCACACCATCAGCGGGACCTTCAAGACCGGCACCTTTCCCGATGACTGGAAACGCGCAGAAGTCAGACCTTTGCTCAAAAAGCCCTCAGCTGACCCCAAGGACCTCAATAACTACCGGCCCATCTCCCACCTCCCATTCCCAGCCAAAGTCACAGAGAAGACCGTCAAAGCACAACTAACCAAATTCACTGAAGATTACTCCATCCTCGACCTCTCCCAATCATGATTCAGCAGAAACTACAGCACCACGACCACACTACTTGCCACCACTGATGATATCCACGCCCTCCTCCACCAAGGACACACCGCAGCCTTGCTCCTGCTTGACCTATCGGCAGCATTCAACACCATCTCCCACCACACACTCACCGCCAGATTCCACGACGCCGGCACACAAGGAACAGCCCTTGACCGGATCCGCTCATTCCTCAACAGAAGAAGCCAAAGAATCAGACTACCTCCCTTCCTCTCCGAACCCACGGAAATCAACTGCGGAGTACCCCATGGATCATCACTCAGCCCCACGCTCTTCAATATCTACATGGCCCCCCTCGCTGCCATCGTCAGACAGCACGGACTTACCATAGTATCCTACGCAGACGACACCCAGCTCATCCTCTCCCTCACCAAGGACCCCTCCAGACTCAACTTCCAGGAAGGAATGAAGGACGTCACATCCTGGATAATCAGCAGGTGCCTGAAGCTCAACTCGGAGAAAACAGAGATCCTCGTCCTCAGACCCTCCCCCTCTGCATGGGACATCACCTGGTGGCCCACCACCCTCAGCAGTCCTCCCACCCCCACAGACCACACCCGAAACCTCTGTATCATTGCTCGACTCCTCCCTCTCCATGACCCGCCAGGTCAATACCGTCACTACCAGCTGCTTCAACACCCTATGCATCCTCTGAAAGACCTTCAAATGGATTCCCACAATCAAGAAAGACCCTCATTCACGCACTCATAACCAGCAGACTCGACTACAGCAACACCCTCTATGCCAGGATCAACAAATCTCTACTCCGCAAACTTCAGACCATACAAAACACCGCAGCCAGACTCATACTTGGCATCCCTGGACACACATACATCACCCAACTCCTGCAAGACCTCCACTGGCTCCCCATCGAGAAGATAGTCACCTTCAAGATACTCACCCATGCCTACAAATGTCTCCACAATACCGGACCCCAATACCTTAACAAAGAATCTCCTTCCGCAAACCCAAAGAAACCTCCGATCCAGAGACCTAGCCCTCGCCAAAACCCCTCGCATCCACAGAGCCGGAGCAGGAGGAAGAGCCTTCCCCTACATGGCGACCAAGACCTGGAACGAGCTCCCGATCGACATCAGACGTGCCCCCTACCTGAACATCTTCAAGAAGACACTCAAGACCTGGCTCTTCGACTGAACGGAGCTGGTATCCCCCCCAGCACCTTGAGACCATCTCGGGTGAGTAGTGCGCTTACAATCCCCCTAATAGATTGAAGGTATGGCACCGGTGTCGGGCCCGAAGCTACGCGGACCCCCAAACAAACAGTACCTTTGGGTAACAAAGTCTATGCGATGCATGGAGTCATGGAGGTGAGGTGTTGTGCAGAGGTCAAGGCCGGCTCCCTGGCTGACACGGCGAGGTGAGGCGTTGTGTCTGCGAGAAGGTGACGTATCAAAACCAGGACAGGGGAATTCGGTTGCGTCGGCAGTGAGTCGTCGGTTCCAGTGAGGCGATGTGAAGTCGGTGAGCTCATGGAGTCACCCTCTGTGGTTATCAGTGCAGCGGTAACAGGATGTGCAGAAAAGATACATCTGTTATTTGCATTCTGGGAGTTGTAGTACTTTTAGTAACATTATTAAACGTTAATAGTGTAGTGAGAAATAAAAGATGAGAACATGTTGTCCACCTGTATATGAATTAGAAAGAAGTAATACTTGTGAGGTATGTAATGGGAAGTGTTTGTCAATGTGTTTTCTAACTTATATGACCGCTTCGCATATGTTTTGATGGTGAGATATGGTTTTTGTGCTTGCACATAGCTATATATACGGTGGGACATTTGAGTTTACTTAAAGATGCAGAGCGGTATATATTTTGGGAAAGATGGCTTGAAGGTGTACATCTATTAAGAAATTGCATATATTTATTCATTTATTTATTCTGTGTTTTCTATAGCGCGTACATGACCCAGGATTGGGTGTCAGAGCACTTCACAGTTCAATTGTATTCAGTTTTGATAGTTATACAAGACCTTTCAGCAGACTACCAGACGTAAGTATTCATTCTTAAGGTGGCAATCAATTAGCTCTTACAAAAAATACACATTCTGATGATTACTTGAGATCAACTCGTGTTACAACGACACCATGTGGCTCTTTAGAAGTACCTGTCTGTAGCAAATCACCTATCACCAAGTGCAGGGACTGAGTGTATCAACCGAGGAGATAAAGCTCAATTAATGATAGCGATTTGGTATAGGCTATCCCAAGATTCATGCTGTAGAATTGGAGAGAATATTATCCTGCATAATGTTGATAGAGCGCGCGAGGCCACCCGACCAATAGTTTTCGCCGTTTCCGGCTTCAGGGCCCATATACTTTTCAAATCACCATATACATCGATCAGGTGACTTCACGAGCTCTATCAAGTTGATGTGTGTGTGTTCCCTGCTACCAATTTTCGGTGCACCCGACTTACCATCCACCGATGCGAGTGCCTAATGACCACAATGAATCAGGGAGCTAGCTGTAAAGGAAAGGCAGCAAAATACAAACCCAACCAATAACATTCAAATACTGTTTAAAAGACAACGGACAACTGGAAGTTTTAAAATGTTTATCTAAATTCAATATTTTCTTGCATGAGGTACAATAAAACAAGGCAATCAATAACCAAGATAACGTAAATCACATAGGCAGAAAGAAATAATGACAGAGTAATCATCAAGGTACTAATAAAATATAATGAGAAAAGATACTATGCAAGTCAGTATTATCTAAACAGGGATACCTAAGTGTGAGTGATTATAGGAGAGTTTATAATGAATAACACGCTTCACTTAAGGTGAAGGGCCTTTGAACAATCTAGGCAACGAAGTTCTAGACCATATCAGGAAATGACACACTGCTATGCAAAATATAATTTCTAACAAATGAGAAGACATAGAAATATACTTATGGAAAATATAAATGACTTTCAATAGTTGCAGAAAGGCATGGAAAATATCACATTTGAACTTTATTAAAGCAAAAGTTAGAAATTCAGAAGGTGCAAGATTTTCAAGAGGTTCAGAGCAATATTTACCTAGAAAGGTGTGGAAACCAAACCCTGGCCACGGGTCAGTTAAGGACAGGAAACCCTCAAGGAAGGATACCCCTCAAAGGACAGCAGGTGCAGAATGGACACCCAGGACAGGACAGGATACCCTCGGAATAGGAATCAGGACAGGACCCTCAGGACAGAACAGCAAACCCTCAGGACAGGACCCTCTTCAGGACAGGACCGGAACCCACAGTTCGGAAGCAACGCCTGCGCTCCACCCGCTCTGCAGCTATCGATCAAGACCCCGATTGGGTCAGCGAACTCCCAGCTAAGTGCCTTGCCAGCACTTTAAGGTTCAGTAGAACCTCAGTCTATGGTCAAATTCGGACAGAGTGCTCCGCAGCGCTCTGTATCTTCAGTCACCTATTGAGTGCGTTGGGTCAGTGACAGGTCAGCTAAACCAGACAAGTCGGACGGTTCACTAGGTGAACCCAGGGTAGATATACAGTTTGGGACAGTGTACCACCCCCCAATGTTGCAAAGTGTCAGAATCCCTCAATTTCGATTGGTCCTAAGGTAGGATTTGGGTAACACACCAATCACAATACACGATTTGAAGCCTTCATTAACATATTTGGGTACCGCCTAGCAGGTTTGGGGTTCCCAGGAGAAACTGTGCAGAAACACAATGACAATTTAACATTGTATCATATGAGGAGCAACATTCGCTGTTCTCGCAGGGCAGAGGTGACTTTCTCAGGAGCATCTCGCCCATCACTGCCAACTGGCTATGTTCCATCAGCCAAGGTCCCTCGTGCTGCCGAATGTCGCACAGGCGCAGAAGGGACCTCCAATATGGCTCTCCTCTCACTCAGACCCCCATTTCCCGCGGTACATGAAAAGTAAGCGAAAACAAATTAATACATAATAATGTCATTATGAAAACACATCACAGGGTTTGTACTTTTAACTCATCATCAAGAAATAAACTTATTGCATCTAAATGTTAGCTACATTGATACGGACACAAGAGCAGTGGCACGAGCAGTACCACATGATAAGCACAGCTATGAATTACGCATGCGCATAACTTTCCCTCCACTTCTGCAGACGCGTCAGGACACGTGAGTGTGGCTGACGCATGCGCAGTAACTACAATACAAGCGGCGGCCATTTTTAGAGGACATGGATTAAATTCATTAGAAATACACATAGGCAAGCGTCATAAACTTTACTCAAACTTAATATAAATGTTAGTAAGACGTACATTTATTACCTTGTTATACATAAACGAGGTTCTTGACTTCGGCAAGCCGCAAAATGTGCGAAGCTTTGCTTCATCAATCCCCTCTTTGATGATATTTACTATCATCACAAATTTTAATGGAACCAGATGCCAACTTTCTTTCACACCTTATAAAGTTCTATTTCTTCCAGCAGCCGTTCTAACTTTTCTCTCTCAGTTTTAGCAGGGTGAGAAGTCTTCACCTTTTTGTATATCTGATCATTCACTTCTTCTAATTCAATCTCATCCACACTTCGTTTCACTCCTCTTGCATTTACCTCGTGCTTTTTGGTGCGCTTGCGGTATTTACAGCATAAGAAAATGGAAAGTATAATAAGACCTATAATACCAATTGGCATCAGAATTTTGAATAATAAGCTTTTACCTATGCTAGCAAGCCAATGACCTACATTTGAGAGACCATCTACCAGTCTCTTCCAGGCACTATCAACCTCGAGTGGTTTGAGTTCCTTTGCCAAATTAGTAATGTTTTTCACATATCTTTTGATCTGTACACTTTTATCCGGAATATAAGTGCAACAATGTTGCGCCTTCAACATCCGGCAGACTCCGCCCTCTTTCGCTAATAAGGTGTCAAGAGCAAGTCGATTTTGTAAAACCATTGATCTGATCGCAACCATTTCGGTATTGACCAGCAGAAATCCATGAGCTGTTTCAGTAGACAGCACATCTACTATAGTAGACAATTTGCAAATTCTGTGAGTGTTCAGAACCACTCCCACTCCAGGTATCAGTGCACTGAAAATACTACCCATAATTTCACCTATACTTTCTCTTTTACTACGCACTAAGCCATTAGTATCTTCATTGCTTCCAGCTTTTCCATTCACATGGTATATTTTCGGGAAGACAATGCCAAAGTAGCAGCTTCCATACCAGTGATCCGGCAATTTGAAATAAGCCTTGTCCCCACAAATATAATAAATTCCAGGAAACACAGGCTCTGACCCATTTTTGAAACCCCAACCTCCAATTACCTTGTAATTATGTTCGCATTCACTGGAACCAATGAAAACATTATTATAATAGCTAGTCTTCTCGCGGTGAAGACATAGCTTGCCTTTCTTTTCAAAATCCAGCAACAGAGCAGGACCCGCTCCACCAGATGAGGTGCCTTCCATGTTTTCTGCCCACTTTGGCTTTTTCTGACTTTCGTCATTAGCCTTCTTCTGAATTTTAATTCTCCTTTTCTCTGCCATGTTCAGGAACATCTTTTCCTGCTCACGCAAAGAACAAGTCAAGTTATCTCTGTGTGCGTCTGCTATGTCAATGTTACCTATAGTCAGAAAGTAGTCTCCCATATATCTTATGGTGTCAGTTTTGGTATGTACAGGATTCAAGTTCCCACGTATAGGAAGTTCAGAAAAGATCACGTCATTGTTAGAGTAATAGTACTGTAACGGTCCTCTTTTATAGAATAAACTAGCTAAAATGCTACAGGAGATTCCATATGTCAATGGCAGATGATGGTATGTCACGCCTTCAGCCACAGAAGTAGGTAGCTTCATGCAGACATAGCAATCTTCAATTTCCATAGTCTCTACATAGTGTATTAACAGGTTTGCGAAAACATTTAAGTGTGTCCTGTTCTTCATTCCATGATAATGTAGTCCTCCCTCATCTGATGCTTCTAAGTTCTGTTTTGTTTGTCTCAAAGCTCTTTCATGTCGTGCTACACTCTGTGTTGTTAGCTCCTCATTGTCAGTATTTACAACTTCAGTAGGGACAATGTTAGTATCTTTACTTACAGCAAAGGGAATGAAAATTGTTAATCCTATCCAGATAACTATCAGTACTACTATACTACATATACACACCTTGCAACACGTCTTAAAACGGCTGCAACTAGGTCTACCATTCACTGTTGAATCAGACATTTTGGCTCAGAAGGAGTTTCTCGAACCCCTCTTTTTGGCTTTACACAATTAGCTTACTTTGTGCAAATTCACGGTGGTTCGTCCTCCTCTTCAGCTGAGTACTCTGGGACGGGTTCTCCGTCGCTCACGTCAGTTATATCAAGATCTTCAAGCTCCTCCAAAACCAGTGTCCATTCAGGAGACTTGTACTTTTTGTTTTGTCTTTTTATTCGCTCACTCCTTCTTTTGGACGAATCTTCTTCTTGCTCTGCTATTCGAGCACTTCTTCTTGCTTCTGCACGTTTTTCTTCCACTGTCTTTATCCTTAGTCTCAGTCTTTTTACAAACCTAGGCTCAAGGTTGTTTCTTTTCTTTAGTCTCTTAGTTGGTACTTGGACTTCACTTTCTTTTCTTATTCTCTTGTTCTCTTTATCTTGTGGTAATTCTTCTCCACTTTCTTCTCCTACTTCCCTTATCTGACTAGTTCCAGGGCTAGCATCAAATTCTTCTGCCTGGTTGCTAATCTGGCCTTGTTCAGGAATATTTTGTTTTTGGCTTTCGATTGTCTCTGTTTCTGTTTCTGTTTCCTGAACCCGTTCTTTTAACCCTCTCTGATCCTGTTCAAGCACTTCGATCTCTTGATTTTCTTCTGCTCGAACTATCACTCTGTTTCTAGTCTCTCCCTTATCTGCATCAGGTGTTCGCGGTGGTGTATCGAATACCTGCTCTGTCCCTGTCTGACCTTCTCCTTCCTCAGTTTTGATGTGAATCTCAAGCGGCTGAGGTTCTTCGCCTGTGCCTTGCTTTTCCTGACTAGTCCACTCTCTACCTTCACTAAGTCGTTCTCTTGTTCTGATAGGATCTTCGGTCAGATCAATCATCGGTATCCATTCTTCTGGCCATATGCTTGGCAGCTCGTCTTCAGCTACTTCTGGCTCAGTTTCCTGGACCTCTTCAGCAGGCTGGATTCTTGGCAGTTCGTAGTCAACTACTCCTGGGCCAACGTCTGCTGTTCCTGCAACCTGACTGGTGCTGGGCTGCTCGTTGTCGGTTGCTTCTGGTCTGGCTCCTTCAGGGTCCTCTGCTGGTTGCCCTTCTTCTTCAAATCCTTTGTCTGGCAATACCTTCTGGGTGTGTCCAGCGTGGATCCACTGAGGAACACCTGCGACCTTCACTGCAGTGGTTGTCACCAGGATTACTTGGCGTTTCTTTCCCCACCTTGGTGCCAGACAGCTTGATCGAGTGTGCTTCTTTATTTTGACCCAGTCTCCTGGAACCAAGCTGTGGAGAGGAGTCGTTGGATTGAGGATGCCGTCGTCTCCAATCTGGCGAGAGATAGAACGCACTTGGTCACCCAATCTTCTGCAGTATTCAAGCACCAAATCATCAGTAATACTCAACAGTTTGCTTCCTGGCACCCATGCTTGTCTCATCACTCTTCCCATAATGATTTCATGGGGACTTAGGCCTGTCTTGCGGTCAGGAACACTTCTCAGTCCCATCAGGACCAGGGGCAGGGCCTTCACCCAGGTCATGCCAGTAGCATCTGTCAGCTTTGCTAGTCTGTTTTTGATAGTTCCATTTACTTGTTCCACTATTCCAGAAGCCTCTGGGTGGTATGCACAATGGAGTTTCTGCCTTATTCCAAAGGCCTTACACAGTTCAGCCAGTATTTCATTCTGGAAATGTCCACCCTTATCTGATTCAATAATGCATGGTATTCCGAATCTAGGTATCAGTTCTTTTAGTAAACACTTCGCTACTGTCAGTGCGTCACTTTGAGGAGTAGGGTAAGCTTCTACCCATTTTGAAAATACGCAAACAATGACAAGGACATATCGTTTCCCTTCACAACGGGGCATGGTGATGAAATCAACCTGTATCCTTATAAAGGGACCCCCTGATCTCCCAATCTTGCTCAGTTCAACCATTGTCCTCTTGCCTGGGTTCATCTGTTGACATGACAGGCACCTCTGGCAGAGGGACTCTGCTACCTTCCTGAACTTTTTACTGTACCAAGTCTGTTGAAATACCAGAATCATGGCATCCCTACCAATGTGTGATCCTTCATGTATTAATCTTGCCATTGTGCCAAGCAAGTGTCGGGGTAACACAGGCATACCAGTTGGGCCCAAAATCACACCATCCACACGTCTCGGTCTACACCCATCCTCCTTCCATTTCTCTCTTTCTTGCCAAGGAGCCGATTCCTGCCACTCTCTCACTTCATCCCACGTAGGCACTTCTTCAAACACCTGAAGCTGGCAGCTGGTTCCTGGCCCCCCTCGTTTTGGATTCACAATATACCGATCTTTGGCACACCATTGGGCCACTCGGTCAGCATAATCGTTTCCCAGTGATACTCTGTCCATGCTCCTTTGATGAGCAGCACATTTCACCACTGCCAGTTCTTTGGGCAACTGGATGGCCTCTAAAAGGTCATGAACAACCTTTGCATTCCGAATGGGAGTACCTGAGGAAGTCATGAATTCCCTCTGTAGCCATAATTGGCCAAAGTCATGCACAACGCCATAACAGTACTGACTGTCAGTATACACTGTTATGCGTAAGTCCTTCCCAATTTTGCAAGCCTTTATCATGGCTATCAATTCGGCTACTTGTGCAGACTTGATGTTATATAGGTAACCTGCTTGTTCAATTTTTGTGAAAGACACTACTGCATAAGCAGCACTCAAGCCTCCTAGTTCATGTCTTAGACAGGAACCATCCACAAATAGTTCTTTATCATGCTCAGGCAATGGTACTTCTTTTATGTCTGGGCGTGGCTTAGTACTGAACTCTGTCAGGTCAATACAATCATGTTCATCATCATCCCCACCTTCTATTTCCAAGGGGTCGGGAAGTAAGGTGGCAGGGTTCAGAATACTGCACCTAACAATGCTTACATTTGCTGCACCCACAAGAATCCTCTCGTATTTAGTCAGCCGACTAGGGGTGAGATACTGTGTTTTAGTTCTGGTCAATAGAATTACCACTCCATGTGAAACATACACGGTCACAGGATGTCCCATGACAATGGACTCACTCTGTTCCAAACTTGCACAGGTAGCAGCTACTGCTTTCAGACAGCCTGGTAACCCAGCAGCTACTGGGTCCAATGTGGCAGAGAAATAAGCCACAGGCCTTCTGGTCGTGCCGTGTTCTTGAGTCAGGACTGACAATGCGCAATTATCGCGAGTGTCACAGAAAAGGGCAAACTCTTTGGAATAATCTGGCATTCCCAACGCAGGGGCTGTACACAACCAGTTTTTCAGTCTTGTGAAAGCCATTAGACTTTCATCGTCCCATGCTACAACATCTGGCATTCCTCTCGTGGTCATTTTTATCAAGGGCCTGGCTAAGGCTGCAAATCCCAGAATCCACTGTCTGCAGTATCCTAATACCCCCAGGAACATTCTGACATCTTTTTGAGTACGGGGCAACTGCATCTTTTGAATTATTCTCACTCTTTCTGATGTGACTTTTCTGACACCCTTTTCTATCTGATGTCCTAAATATTTTACTGATTTCGCACAGAACTGTAGTTTGTCAGGGGCCACTTTATGCCCTTTCTCACACAGATGATTTAAGAGGGCAATGGTGTCAACTACACAGTCCCTGTGACTTTTAGACGCCAGTAGAAGGTCGTCTATGTACTGTACTAACACAGAGTTCCCAGGTAAGATCAAAGTCTCTAGACATTTTTTCAAGATCTGATTAAAGATAGAGGGGCTCTCTGTATACCCTTGAGGGACCCGGTTCCAACAATACACGTGACCCTCGAAGGCAAATGAGAAAAGAAATTTGCTGTCGGGGTGCAGGGGTATCGAAAAGAATGCATGACATAAATCAATCCCAGTGAACCATTCAGCATCCCAAGGGATCTGGTACAATATCACTGCAGGGTTTGGGACAATAGGGCAGCAAGGAACTACAATTTTGTTAACCTTTCTCAGGTCCTGCACTACCCTATACTTGCCACTAGGCTTTTTGATGCCCATAATCGGGGAGTTGCATGGGCTGCTCATCACTTCCTGTATGATGTCTCCTTCTAATAATTTTTGTATTTCCAGAGTGACACCTGCTTTCACTTCAGCATTCATTCGGTAGGGCCTAGTGTTAGGATATACTGCATTATCCTTGATGGCTATCTGTATGGGGTCCACATCTTTCATCAACCCCACATCCTTTCCGGTGAAATCCCACACCTCTGGCTTTACGGCTTCCTGTAGCTCTTGGGGCAAGTCCTGCAGGGTCAATCTTTTAATTTCTGAGTCAGGTCTAAGCAACAATAATTTATAAATGCCATCTTCATCTGGGGTCTGTATTTCAACACCTTTTGGTGTGCAAAAGATGGTACAGTTCATTTTGCACAGCAAATCACGACCCAGTAGATTCACTGGACTGGTGTCACAGACGACAAATCTATGCATCTGTTTAAAATTTCCAATTGAAATCTCCATTGGTTCGGTAACAGGAGTACTAATCAATTGATTAGATACACCCACTACTTGGATATTTTCTCCCGAGAGGGGTAGGTTTGGAACGTCCACTGTTCTTACAGTAGAACGGGTAGCGCCAGTGTCCAACAGAAAGGTGACATCATTTCCGTCAACCTTTCCTTCAATATATGGTCCAGACTGGTCTACCGGCAAGGAAGCGCCAAGTACGCACTCCTCGTCCTCCCCTCTCAGGCCCCGTCAGTCCTGATCATTACAGAGGAAGGTATCATTCAGCAGATACTGCGAAGTTGCTGTATTTCTGTTCTCCCCGCTTTCCCAAACCTCTATTTCTTCATCTTCTGCCTGTCTTCCCCTGTATACCTGCTTGGGTGCTCGAGGCACCTGAACTGTTTTTACCTGGGGTTGAGTCTTTCTTGGTCTTTCTTTCTGCGTCTGTGGAGTTAAATCAGGAGTTTTTTCATTAATATCTACTAATTGGGGACACTCGTTTCGCCAGTGTCCAATTTCGCCGCACTGATGGCAGGGAAATTTCTTCATAGCCTCTTCCCTGCTAAATTTGGGCCGGGGCTTTCCTCCACCCCCTCCCCCAGGACCTTTGTTCTCCGCATTTTTAACCATGTTACTCAATTGTTTTTCCTGCTGTTCTGCGAGCTTCACCTGAGCCCACATCACCTTTTCCTTGAGGGCCTTTTTCTTTTCTGCCATCTCATCCTCGCAGTACTTAGCGTACCGTAGGACCTCATCCATTTTCTTAGTATGCCAACAGATTTTATTATCTTTTATCCACTGACAAATTTCAGGTCTTAAACCATTTACAAACCTGTAAATAAAGTGCGTCATGTCCTTCAAATCGATGTTATCAATACCACTGTATGTTTTAAATACCTGCAATAACCTCTCATAGAAGGAGTGCACTGTCTCGTCCCTTTCCTGTGTTGTCCTATCTATTTTTGTCCAATCAGTTTCCTTTGCGGGCACCTTTTCTTTCAAATGCTGAATTACCTGCTCATACTTTCGCATGACATCCTTTGATGGCTCCCCTGTTTCTTTATTTCTTGGGTATTCCTCACTCGGCCAGTCTATGTTTATTTTACACTGGGTCCATAAATCTACTGGAACCACAATGTCGAAAAACCCATCCAGGTCTTTCCACAGACATTTCTGTACCTTCACGAACCTCTCCACTTGCCTGTACCAGTCAACTGGTTTCTCTCGTAATTTTGGAAAATCGTTCGTGAAGGACACAATATCCTGCCTAGACCAGGGGACATGCACATATTTCCCTCCTGGAACTTCGCGCATGGGGCATAACTGCTCAGGTTTTTCTACCTCTCTTAAAGCAAACTCGGGAGTCACTTGTCGGGAGCGAACCTCTTCCCTCTTTTTCGCCCACCTGCTTCTCCATTTTTCCACATCTCCCCATTTCTGCAGTACCCCCATTAATTCTTTAATCTGCAACTTCTTCCCTGCCACATTCAGGTGTTCTATATCTTTGTCTGAGAAGTCTGCTCTGTACGGTTTCTGTAAGGGCTTGGATTTTGAGATATCTACCCCCATACTAACTGCTGTTTCGGTCAGTTTTTCGTGGAGCACTCTGGTGTTCCTTGTAAAGCTTTTACATATGAACGACAATTCTTCTTCAGAGTAGGTATTCAATCGATCCAACCCCACATTTCCTGCCATTAATTCTTCTATTTCGACCCTCAGCTTGTAGAGGTCTAAAGGCTTTGTTTGCGGAGTCTGCTTCTCTAATTCACGACTCCAACTCTCAATTTCATCCGGAGTTACCAGAGAGACATTCCTAGTACCTGTTGCTGTCTCTAATTTAATTTCTTTTGTATTAAAAGGGTTATGCCTCTGCTGTATTCCTTTTCCAGTCTGTTTGTTTGGCAATTCCAAAAACGCAACTTCAGACTCGCACTCACTGGACTGATCATCTATGATGATCGGTTCCTGTCTCGGGGTTGCCATGCCTGGGGTCATAACTGGAGTAATCGGATTTCCCTGACCATTTCCGTATAACGGGACCACCGGTCCAATAGTTACTGGAATAGTCAATGCCTCAGGACTGGTATTTAACTGGGAAATTTTCTGAATTATTTCTGTCCTTTGTCTAGCTAAAGCCTCTTGCTCCTTTTCCACTAGTACCCTTCTTAAAGTTGTGTCATGTAATATCTGTGGGGTCAACGGAGGAGTAAAACTCGGGGCAGTAGGATGCGTTTCACTTGGTCCTCCCCCATAATTTGGTTTCGGGAATAAAGTTCCAGTATTAAAGGACCTGCGCTCTTCCCCATATGGAGGTTGAACAAAAGGCAGTCCTGAATTCGGTGGTTTCTCTTCGCTTTCATACAAGGGTCTGGGAAAAAAGATTTTCGTACGTGAATATTTTTCTTCCTGGCTTGCGGGCACTTTGGGATATATATCCCTTGTTTCCGCCGGTTCGGGTTTTTCAGGATAGGGCAATACTTGACCACCCCCTCCCAGTCCCAGGGACCTGTCTTCTTCCTTTAGGAAGTGGCGTCGGGGAACATCTCCTACACTGGAAGGTCGGGTTCCCTCATTGTAAGGTGGCGGACTCCTGGTACAGATGTCATCTAGCAATTCATCATCTGATTCCCCCAGGGCCCCCCAATGTTTACATTTTTCAGTACTTTTCTCACCCGCTCCAATGTTATGACATGCCGGCATCATGGGAAACAGACCCTCAACAATCATGCTCTGTCTCCACTGTTTCATCCTTTTATCCCTGGACTCCTGTTTCTGCCTGGGGTACCACTTGGTCAAACCCTTGTCCATTCGGGGTCTTTCTCTTTCAAAAGCCTCAATCTCCCATTCCTCTAATGCCTCATACTGCGTTAGTCTCGGTCTGGGATGCAGTTCATTCATTCGGGTTCTTAAATTAAATAAGATCCTACCATTGAAAGTACCATCTAACGGAAAAGCCAATACTCCGTCATCTTTTGTATACTTCACCCAATTCTCCAACCACACACAGGTATTGTACCCTCGGTCAAACATCATGAATGAGGCGGGAGTATTGGGTGCTGGGACAAGAACACCTTCCCTAGATTTAATCGGTTTGTCCGTTTTAAAATAATTTTTCACCTTACTTACAAGGGACATTTTTCTCTTGGTTCCGTACATAATATCGTATCTATTAGTCTTCCACTGATCCCTTTCAAACCCTAGGTGCCTTGGATCAGGTCGAGTTCCGGTAGTCTGCGAGTGCCACATACGACTTCTGCGCTAACTTTGTTTACAAACTACCTCCAATCAGAACGCGCTTCAGAAATTCGTGCAACCAATGGGTGCGCGACACTAAATAAGCTCCGCCAATGGGTGCGCAGCCCCTTCGTGAGACAGTTCCCACGCTCCGGCGCTCACCCCTCCTTTACAATTCCAGCTCCGCTACCCGCCCGCTGCTTCTACCAATCCCAGCGCGGCACAGAGTGACGTCAGAGGCGCTTCGCGACTGACTCCCTCCCTTCACAAGGTAACGGAAACTTTCTTTCTTTTAAAGTGCTCAGTGCTTGATTATTTTACAACAAATACACATTCGCCACAGTGCTCAAGTGTCTAGACAGAGAAAGAATTCTTTTACTGCAAGTAAACTACTTCCATTTACTTTTCACGCGCTGCGGGCAGATCTCTTCCGCCTACCCTTCACTCTAGCATCGGTGAACCTGTTATTCCCCTAAACTCATCCACTTCTTTCCGGGATATATTCCGAGTTTAAGGTTTCTCAGCGGACCCCTCTGCTTTCACGCTAGCTCCGAGGAACCTGCTACTCTTCCGATGTGACCCTTACTAGGTTACGCCACTATGGGAATTTTGCCAATGAACCCCGTTACTGTCATTTATTCACACATATATTCAGAAAACCCTAGTTAGTGCTTCCCGGTTATCCTAACCTGCACCTAACTTTCCTCGAACCTGTGACCTCAGGACAATGGATTCTATTCACCACTTGCCCTTTCAATTCCCCGGGGAGTTCGGACAACACGTAACAATTCGGTTTACAAATGCATGGATTAGTACATATAACAATATAAGAACAAGAATAATAACAATACAAAAATTCATGAATTTCAGCAGCGTATTCACAAGAGAGTGATCAGTTCCCTCAGAACAGCCGCTCTTATAGCAGCATTAATATAATAGCAGCTTCCGACTTAACTAGTCCACTAATCCCTGCCTTACTCTCAACTAGTCCCTAACCATCCTCTAGCTACCAGAAAACTGATAGAGCGCGCGAGGCCACCCGACCAATAGTTTTCGCCGTTTCCGGCTTCAGGGCCCATATACTTTTCAAATCACCATATACATCGATCAGGTGACTTCACGAGCTCTATCAAGTTGATGTGTGTGTGTTCCCTGCTACCAATTTTCGGTGCACCCGACTTACCATCCACCGATGCGAGTGCCTAATGACCACAATGAATCAGGGAGCTAGCTGTAAAGGAAAGGCAGCAAAATACAAACCCAACCAATAACATTCAAATACTGTTTAAAAGACCACGGACAACTGGAAGTTTTAAAATGTTTATCTAAATTCAATATTTTCTTGCATGAGGTACAATAAAACAAGGCAATCAATAACCAAGATAACGTAAATCACATAGGCAGAAAGAAATAATGACAGAGTAATCATCAAGGTACTAATAAAATATAACGAGAAAAGATACTATGCAAGTCAGTATTATCTAAACAGGGATACCTAAGTGTGAGTGATTATAGGAGAGTTTATAATGAATAACACGCTTCACTTAAGGTGAAGGGCCTTTGAACAATCTAGGCAACGAAGTTCTAGACCATATCAGGAAATGACACACTGCTATGCAAAATATAATTTCTAACAAATGAGAAGACATAGAAATATACTTATGGAAAATATAAATGACTTTCAATAGTTGCAGAAAGGCATGGAAAATATCACATTTGAACTTTATTAAAGCAAAAGTTAGAAATTCAGAAGGTGCAAGATTTTCAAGAGGTTCAGAGCAATATTTACCTAGAAAGGTGTGGAAACCAAACCCTGGCCACGGGTCAGTTAAGGACAGGAAACCCTCAAGGAAGGATACCCCTCAAAGGACAGCAGGTGCAGAATGGACACCCAGGACAGGACAGGATACCCTCGGAATAGGAATCAGGACAGGACCCTCAGGACAGAACAGCAAACCCTCAGGACAGGACCCTCTTCAGGACAGGACCGGAACCCACAGTTCGGAAGCAACGCCTGCGCTCCACCCGCTCTGCAGCTATCGATCAAGACCCCGATTGGGTCAGCGAACTCCCAGCTAAGTGCCTTGCCAGCACTTTAAGGTTCAGTAGAACCTCAGTCTATGGTCAAATTCGGACAGAGTGCTCCGCAGCGCTCTGTATCTTCAGTCACCTATTGAGTGCGTTGGGTCAGTGACAGGTCAGCTAAACCAGACAAGTCGGACGGTTCACTAGGTGAACCCAGGGTAGATATACAGTTTGGGACAGTGTACCACCCCCCAATGTTGCAAAGTGTCAGAATCCCTCAATTTCGATTGGTCCTAAGGTAGGATTTGGGTAACACACCAATCACAATACACGATTTGAAGCCTTCATTAACATATTTGGGTACCGCCTAGCAGGTTTGGGGTTCCCAGGAGAAACTGTGCAGAAACACAATGACAATTTAACATTGTATCATATGAGGAGCAACATTCGCTGTTCTCGCAGGGCAGAGGTGACTTTCTCAGGAGCATCTCGCCCATCACTGCCAACTGGCTATGTTCCATCAGCCAAGGTCCCTCGTGCTGCCGAATGTCGCACAGGCGCAGAAGGGACCTCCAATATGGCTCTCCTCTCACTCAGACCCCCATTTCCCGCGGTACATGAAAAGTAAGCGAAAACAAATTAATACATAATAATGTCATTATGAAAACACATCACAGGGTTTGTACTTTTAACTCATCATCAAGAAATAAACTTATTGCATCTAAATGTTAGCTACATTGATACGGACACAAGAGCAGTGGCACGAGCAGTACCACATGATAAGCACAGCTATGAATTACGCATGCGCATAACTTTCCCTCCACTTCTGCAGACGCGTCAGGACACGTGAGTGTGGCTGACGCATGCGCAGTAACTACAATACAAGCGGCGGCCATTTTTAGAGGACATGGATTAAATTCATTAGAAATACACATAGGCAAGCGTCATAAACTTTACTCAAACTTAATATAAATGTTAGTAAGACGTACATTTATTACCTTGTTATACATAAACGAGGTTCTTGACTTCGGCAAGCCGCAAAATGTGCGAAGCTTTGCTTCATCAATGTAACCTACTGGAACAGCCGATTGTAGAAGATTGAGAGATTGACTGTTGGCCTCAAATAGAACCCTAGCAGTGTCCGCTGATAGTTATGGGAGGAATTTGCTCATGAGGAAGGTCATAGCTTCCTTTTTGAATAAAGCGGTGGTCGTGATTCTTCAAATATTCGGGGGGAACAAATTCCAAATTCTTGGTGCAGCTCCAGAGAATGCTCTATCATATGTTATCTTCTTGCAGAAGAATGCAGGTTTCAGTAAAAGATCTCCAGTGCTCGGAGAGAATCTGCTGCCTCCGGATATCGTAATTTTCTGGGCAAGGTAAAGTAATGTTTTGTAGTATAGCGTTTTGTGTGTGATACATGCCATCTTTAGTTGGATTCTTGCTTCGTATGGCAGCCCATTGATTGCTTTCAGATGTGGAGTGATGTGGTCAAATTTTCTAGATCCTGTTATGAGTCTAGCTGCTGCATTGAGGAAATCTTTTAGGGGAGATGTTGATCTCTTGGGTAGGCCTGATAGAGTTGTGCATCCGTACTCATTCCTCGAGATGACCGAAGTCTGGACTGCCATTTTAAGGTCTGATGTATCGATGAACTCCTGCAAGACCTCCACTGGCTCCCCATCGAGAAGATAGTCACCTTCAAGATACTCACCCATGCCTACAAATGTCTCCACAATACCAGACCCCAATACCTTAACAAAGAATCTCCTTCCGCAAACCCAAAGAAACCTCCGATCCAGAGACCTAGCCCTCGCCAAAACCCCTCGCATCCACAGAGCCGGAGCAGGAGGAAGAGCCTTCTCCTACATGGCGACCAAGACCTGGAACGAGCTCCCGATCGACATCAGACGTGCCCCCTACCTGAACATCTTCAAGAAGACACTCAAGACCTGGCTCTTCGACTGAACGGAGCTGGTATCCCCCCCAGCACCTTGAGACCATCTCGGGTGAGTAGTGAGCTTACAATCCCCCTAATAGATTGAAGGTATGGCACCGGTGTCGGGCCCGAAGCTACGCAGACCCCCAAACAAACAGTACCTTTGGGTAACAAAGTCTATGCGATGCATGGAGTCATGGAGGTGAGGTGTTGTGCAGAGGTCAAGGCCGGCTCCCTGGCTGACACGGCGAGGTGAGGCGTTGTGTCTGCGAGAAGGTGACGTATCAAAACCAGGACAGGGGAATTCGGTTGCGTCGGCAGTGAGTCGTCGGTTCCAGTGAGGCGATGTGAAGTCGGTGAGCTCATGGAGTATAAGTTTCAGTTTTCTAAGCTAGCTCAGTTGGAAGCGGGCATTGTTTTCAATCGTGCTGATCATCATAAATACTCTAAATTTTGTTGAGTCCACTAGAATCAAGGTACAGTTTAACGCAGTAATCATTTTGGTCCATTCCTTTATCGAAGTGAAGCCTTAAAGAGGGAAAATCAGAATGTTTTCGGTGAGTTAAGCTTAAGGTGAGGTTAATACACAATCATATTCATCATACTTCCACTCATACACATGGAGTCTCACAAGAATATATATTAAGAGTGTGTGTGTATATATAAAAATATGTTTATATATATATATATACGTGCATATATTACCTACTGGCGGTTGCCAGTAGGTAGTTATAGTTAGGATTGTTTTCCATAGGGAAATCGCAACATTCAATTGGGAATAACTTTGGCGTCGGTTGAGGAATCTGCCTGAAATTTTCCTCAAATTTGCCTCACGGCTCTCCGCTCCTTCCCTGAAAGTTTGGGGGGGATTCGTCAAGCGGGGGCCGAGAAAAAAAGGGGGGTCCCAAAACGTGTTTTCCCCATGTTAATTTCCATTGGGTGGTTGGACTCACTTTTAGCCCGAATGGCTGAATGGATTTCCACCAAACTTGGCAAAATTGTAGGGACTGGTAGCCCGATGTGCCTTTGCTATGTCTCAAGATATGCGCTCCAGTGGATTTTGAGTAATTTAGGTTAAAATAAAATATATATCTATAAGCGCGCCCCGGTACGCGCACCGGGGAGCGCAATAGCGCGTACCGCGAATACGCGAGCGTAAAGCTGATTGGCTATCAGGTGTTTGTAAACCTTCCAAACAGACTGGAGCGGCCGCCATCTTGTGTCTCGGTAGGATAGAGACACAAGAGGGGCCAAAAACAAAGGGGGAAATAACCAAAAGGGGGCAGGGTAGACCCCCCCTGACCTCCTAGGTTTGATGTGGGGGACATAAAAGGGCCCCGGCGCAGAAAACGAAAAAAAAAAAATCGATTTTCGCGGGGGGAGCGACCGGTACGTGTCCCAGTACGCGTACCGGGGAGCGTACCGTGGAGAAAAAAGCATGACAGAGTTTCCCAAAAAAGTTGCTTTTTTTATACATTAGAGGTAGTTCTAAAAAGAACTGTTTTTTTATTCTTTTTGTTTTTTTATATTTTTTTAAACATTTTTTACTTTTTTGACTTTTCTGAACAGTTTTATATTTTTTTGTATTTTTTAAGGGGAGAAACAAAAAACAGGGAATTCTAAAGGGCTCAACAGGAGCAAAAAAAAAGGCGGAAAAAATTAATGTTTCCTTGGGCACTTGTGGTTATCCCAAGCATGGTTAATAAGTGTGATGCTTTTCTCTCCATAGCATATTGTTTGTCCACAAAAAATATAAACCATTTTAAAATTGGAAAACTTTGTTTGTATGGTGGAGCACGTCTCCCTAACTTCCGGTCCCGATGGGGTGGGAACATTAGTTTGGGAGGTGCTGGCAGAAGATTGGACAGTGTTTTTGGCCAGTTCCCTGACCTCTGCCCTAGCATAGTTATTTGGATGCTTCCGTTGCATATGTCTGATCGTCACGATGTTGTTTTCGTTCGCGAGAATAGCGCTAACGGGACGCTCACCGGTACGCGCCCGGGGCGCGCCGTAACATTACTCTTACCCGTGCGTTCACCGGTACGCGCCCCTGGAGCGCTCCGGGCCAAAAATTGAAATAAATAAATAAAAAAAAAATTACATAATTATACAATATAAAATTCGTTATAATTTTTTTTACTTTTTATACCTATAGAGATTTGCTATTAAAAAACCATTGAAATTCACTGAAAAAACCATAGGTTTCACACCAGTTATAGTTAGAAATTAGCATTTAAAAAACCTATTAAATTCACTGAAAAAACCATAGGTTTCACACCAGTTACAGTTAGCTGGAAATTTTACTCGCATAAAACCATTGAAATTCCCACGCTATAGTTAGTTGGACTCACTATAACTTGCGCGTGCAATGCACTGCTGATGACGTCACATATTACATTACTCATGACATGGTCAGTGACATCACTCATGACATCACTGATGACACCATCCTTGTGACAGAGTTACAGACCTCCTTTCACTGTAATGTAACCCTTGAAACACATATTCAAAAATAGAAACTAATTTTCAAAAAAATGGACATACCCATACCAGTTACAACAACCAATTCAATAATTCTACCATCTATATACACATCCACTCATTCACCAACAGTTCTATATAGTCGCTCATACATATACTCACTCATGATATGTAGTGATACACCTATACATCCTGTTACACACCAACAGTCATCTAAAAAATACTGTGACACATACTCACACATGCAAATATACTATTAAACATCCATTTATTTGCATATACAGCTATACACACACTAGCAATTTACTTCTAAAGAAACTTACACATACTTACTCTCTTAAACAATCACTTATAGAAACACATACTAATTTAAACAGGAACTCTTACAATCTCTTACTCTCACATATACTCACTTATAGAGGTAGGGACGGTGGCAGAGTCTCCCCTCTCCGCTTTTCGAACTGGTTAGCGCTACTGTTGTGTAAAAGGCTGCATGACCACATTTAATGCTAGAATTATCGTGCCATATTTTAAAATTGACATATTTAAAAAAAAAACGCTAATATTTTGTTTTACTGTCATTTTACTTACTGATTTGCACTGATACTCCCCAAGGAGTCTGGGCTCAATTACCTGCCTGCACGCCTCGTTCCGACTCGGTGACTAGCACCGTTGAGCGGAGGGCGGACAGGCGAGAGCCAGACACACTTCTGGTCTGCGAGCGGTTAGCGCTCTAGTTTTCACAAGTGCGAGGGGCATAAAGGCAGGAAGAAGCAGCGGGCGCTTGCGGTAGAGGTAGGGACGGTGGCAGAGTCTCCCCTCTCCGCTTTTCGAACTGGTTAGCGCTACTGTTGTGTAAAAGGCTGCATGACCACATTTACTGCTAGAATTATCGTGCCATATTTTAAAATTGACATATTTAAAAAAAAACGCTAGTATTTTGTTTTACTGTCATTTTACTTACTGATTTGCACTGATTTGCACTGATACTCCCCAAGGAGTCTGGGCTCAATTACCTGCCTGCACGCCTCGTTCCGACTCGGTGACTAGCACCGTTGAGCGGAGGGCGGACAGGCGAGAGCCAGACACACTTCCGGTCTGCGAGCGGTTAGCGCTCTAGTTTTCACAAGTGCGAGGGGCATAAAGCCCTTCTCCCACTTCGAGCGTGCAGCGGTCGCGCGCAGTGGATCACCTAAGAGATCACCTAAGAGGAGCCAAAGAGTAGCCCGTCTGCGCCAGGACGGGACCAGGGGCCATGGGCTCTACGCGCTCGGACTGCTCCGCCATGGCAAAATCCACAATCAGGTATTCTGCCCAAAATTTATTAAATCTTAGACAATCTTCTTTGCCTGACTGTGTTAGCGATAAATGGCCATACCCTGAGGGCCCTTTTTCTTGTCTTAAATGCCAATTTCAAGCATCTTACTTAAACACTACTTGTAAGGTAAATAAGGTAACAAATGCACCAACAAAGGGGATAAAGTGCTTACTCTTAAATGTTCGCTCTATGCCCACGCACCAATTACAAATGTGGGATTTGTTACATACATTACAACCCGATTTGTTTTTTTTTACAGAGACCTGGCTCAAACCCCACACAACACCTGCTATAGCTTTAGGGGTCCCCCAAGGGTATAAGTTTTAAAATATGGATCGTCCAGATAAAGTAGGCGGTGGAATAGCTATTGTATATAAAGATCATTTGAAAGTTACTGTTTTAGAACAAAAATGTAGTCCACAATTAGAAATAATTGTTTTCAGAGTCATCACTACCACAAGAGCATCCTGGAAGGGAGCGTTAGTTTATCGCCCACCAAGACCTAGTTCAGGTTTTCCTCTTTCGCTTCTGGAGCTTTTAGCTCCTCACCTTAGAGCCAATGAAGATTTTCTGCTCCTTGGCGATTTTAACACTCATATAGATATCTTAGAGCTTCCTGAAACTAAGTCCTTACTCGCTGACCTGTCCACTTTAGGTCTGGAGTTGCAGAACAACGGACCTACACATAAAGGAGGCCCTTCTCTAGACCTGCTCTTCTCTAACTGCACCAAAATTCAGTGCCAATCCACCACCCAGCTAGATTGGTCAGATAATTTCTTGTTGGAATTCTGCCTATTGGAAGTGGATAAACGTCCTAAAAAGAACACTCTCCCACCAGTATGGCGTCGACAGTGGCACAAGGTAACGGTGGAGGAGTTACAGAGGGTCTGGAAAAGGCCCAACCTTATGTCAACAGATGATGTGGAAGGTGTCCTAGCTAAATGTAATGATTCTATAACCGCAGCAATAGATAAACTGGCCCCCTTGAAGCTGCATAAACAATTTCCTGTAAGTAAACAAGAAAAATGGTACACCGAGGCATTGAGAGCAGAGAAGCAGGGTCGTAGGAAGATAGAGAAAAAATGGAGGAAAGCACGCACAGAAGAAAATAGTAGAGCACACCGTGAAGCTCAGTCCAATTATGATAAAAACATAAAGTTGGCGCGGAAGAATAGTCTCACACAGCAACTCGCAGAGGCGGGCAATTCCTCTAAGGAATTATATAAAATACTACAAGCATTTGTAAAACCGACAGCCTGTGATAGCCCAGATGACTTCTCCCAATCCTTATGCGATGACATTTCTTTGTTTTTTAAAACAAAATCAACTTGATTTATGAGAAAATCTTGGAGGCTCCTGGCCATCAAAGGAGTATCTGTGCTTCCATCTCTTCACCTATACAAAGAAATGTCTCCTTGACAACCTTTCCACCAGTTGGTGAATCAGACCTTACCTCCCTCATCAGCCATATAAAGTCAGGATCCCCCGAAGACTTCCTACCAGCTAAAATGATGGCCCCCCTGAGTACTCTCCTTGGACCACAAATCCAAGATATAATAAACCATTCCCTCAGGGAAGGACACGTGCCCGGGGAATGGAAAAAAGCGGTGGTGAACCCCATCCGGAAGAATGCCACGCTTCCATGGACGGACCTTTCCAACCTCCGACCCATCTCCCTCTTGCCATACCTCAGCAAAATGACCGAGAGGCATGTGAACACCCATTTGTCAAATTACATCGAGACAGCGGAGGGCCTGGACCACTCTCAATCTGGATTCAGGCCCAATCACAGCACCGAGTCGGCCCTCATCTCAGTGACCGATAACATCAGGATGTCACTGGATGGAGGGGGATCAACGATTCTGGTGCTGTTAGATTTATCCGCTGCCTTTGACACGGTGTCACATGAAATACTTCTCGGTCGTCTGAAGGAGGTGGGCATAGGAGGCGTGGCTCTGTCCTGGCTGGAAAGCTTTCTTTCGGGTCGTCTACAAGGAGTCAAGTTGGGCTCCCATAATTCCATTCTAAGGGAGCTCACCAAGGGAGTGCCACAGGGCTCATGTCTAAGCCCCACGCTTTTTAACGTGTATGTGGCCCCCTTGGCAGACATTGTAAGAAAATATGGGTTCACCCCGGTGTCGTATGCCGACGACACCCAACTCTTATTCCCCTTTCAGATCCTCACGCCCGCAATTCAAAAATCTTTTGCAGATGGGATGAGAGCAGTGTCAGATTGGATGGCACGAAATTGCCTCCAATGTAATGTAGCCAAGACGGAAGTCATGTTGTTCGGTGGGGCTACTCTCCTATGGTCCCCAGAATGGTGGCCCTTGGAGTTGGGAACTGTCCCCAGCCTGAAACAAGCTGTCAAAAATCTTGGAGTACGTTTGGATCAAGCACTCCTGCTCAAGGAACACACCAACCAAGTTACAGGAGCATGTTTCCGCGTTATCGGGCTGCTACGGCGTGTCTTTCCATTCTTGCCCGATAACTACAGGAAAACATTAGTCCAGACGTTAGTAATCAGTAGGATGGACTACTGCAATGGCCTGCTTATTGCAGCCAACGAGGAACAACTAAAAAAATTGCAAGTGGTCCAGAATACTGCGGCGAGGCTGGTCCTCAATGCTCAACCTAGAACCCCCTCTCGTCCTCTTCTACGTCAGCTCCACTGGTTGCCGATAAGGCAACGCATAGAATTTAAGACGTGTTGTACAATTCACAAATGTCTGTTTGGCTCAGGACCCAGATACCTGAAGGAAAAGTTTGTACCATACACCCCTGGACGCACCTTACGCTCCAGCAGTCACCAATTACTTCAGGTCCCAAGGTATAGAAGAACTAGACAAGGTGGTCGTGCCCTCTCCTATAAAGGCCCTGTCCTATGGAATTCACTTCCCCCCACGCTGAATCAAATTACCAATCTAGAATCCTTCAGGAAAAATCTTAAAACTTACCTATTCACTCAGTCTTAAGAAACACTTTGGTAACAGTATATGATCACGATTGAGTCTTTCTGATAGGAGCGCAAGCGCAGAGATATCCCTGCGGGGATTGATTCCGGCGCTATACAAGAATACAAATAAATAAATATACATCAATATTCACATATACTAGATTAAAACATATGTAGTTACTGATAAAGACACTAGTGAGACAGTCATTCACTCACTAACACACACATATACACACTCATCCACCCATACAGTCCTGCACATATGCTGTCTTTAAAACACATACAAAGAGAGAGTCAGTCATTCATGCATCTATGTGCTAGGTAATACCCCCACCAAACCATACAAACACTCATACTGATACTAAGAAAAACATCTAATAACCCATATATATACACATGTAGCTACTCACCAACCCATGCAGTCACTTATACACAAAGTGAAACACTAATACATATATTTAAATATTTAAACATTACTCACTAATATATGTATTCACTAAGATACACTTAATAAGCCAGTTACCCAATCAATTTTTTTTAATAAAAAATCCATGTAAACACTTATTTAAACATTTATTCTTCCATCAACTTTTACATATACATATATAACATATATTTATTTTTTCAGAAAGACATACATTCACTGGATGGTGTCATCAGTGATGTCATGAGTGATGTCACTGACCATGTCATGAGTGATGTAATATGTGACGTCATCAGCAGTGCATTGCACGCGCAGGTTATAGTGAGTCCAACTAACTATAACGTGGGAATTTCAATGGTTTTATGCGAGTAAAATTTCCAGCTAACTATAACTGGTGTGAAACCTATGGTTTTTTCAGTGAATTTAATAGGTTTTTTAAATGCGAATTCCTAACTATAACTGGTGTGAAACCTATGGTTTTTTCAGTGAATATATATATATATATATATACATATATATATTTATGTATATCTGCTTCCGGGTTTGCACCGATTCCGTGCACTCCCGTGCGGGTGCTTCAAAGCGGGCAATGCTCCCGCAATAATGTCTGCTCCTCACTTGGTGTCACTGCTACACAAAGAAAAGCACTCGTGGTGACGAGTCCCAAGATTTTATTTTTAGGGCTCACGGTGTCCAGACGCGTTTTGGCTAACGCCTTTTTCGATGGTGGTACCACGAGGACTTTTCTTTGTGTAGCAGTGACACGAAGTGAAGAGCAGATATATATATATATCGTGATCAAGGGAGCTTGACTCCCGAAACGCGTTGATGTAACTGATGTAACTGAAAATAAATAAGCCTGAAATTAACGATACCCGTGAGTGCTGGATGATTTCCACTGGTAAAATGGAGCAGAAATCCTATTTTGAATATATATATATATATATATTTGGAACACATTTGAGATGTCATCAGTGATGTCATCAGTGATGTCACTGACCATGTCATGAATGATGTAATATGTGACATCATCAGCAGTGGATTGCGGGTGCGCGATATATAGTTAGTGCAACTAACTATATATGGAATTTCAATGGTTTTGTGTGAGTAAAATAAGGTTTTGTAAATGCTAATTCCTAACTATATATGGTCTATAACCCATGGTTTTTTCAGTGAATTTTCAAGGTTTTGTAAATGCTAATTCCTAACTATATATGGTCTATAACCTATGGTTTTTTCAGTGAATTTCAATGGTTTTTTATTAGGAAATATCAAAAGCTTTAAAATGTCAAGTACGTGGTAGGTAAAAACATTTTCGTGTTTATGCATGCTGATGTGCTTTGAATGCTGCCCCCCCCCTCATCATTTAGATTACCACCGCCCATTGCACAAAAGCGTACCGGGCGCTCCCCACGCAAAAAAAAACAATTTATTTTTTGTCCTGCGGGGCCCTTTTAAAGCCTCCACATCAAACCTAGGGGGTCAGGGAGGATCTACTATGCCCCCTTATGGTCATTTCCCCCTTTGTTTTGGCCTCCTCTTGTCTCTCGATCCTACCGAGAGACAAGATGGCGGCCGCTCCGGACTGTTTAGAATGTTGACAGACACCGGAGAGCCAATCAGCTTCCCTTCGCGAAGTTCCGTTACACGTCAAGTACGCGAACTGGAGCGCTACCCGGAGCGCTGTTACAGATATATATATTTTTTTAAACGTTAATTTATCAAAATCCACTGGAGCACATATATTGAGACCTAGCAAAGGCACATCGGGATACCAGTCCCTACAATGTTGCCAAGTTTCGTGCAAATCCATTCAGCCGTTCGAGCTAAAAGTGAGGCCAACCGCCCTATGGAAATTAACATGGGAAAACGTGTTTTGGAACCCCCCTTTTTTCTCGGCCCCCCCTCAACGAAACCCCCCCAAATTTTCAGGGGCTGCTCAGAAACAAAATGTTCCATTTTCCTGAAAATTTCAGCCAATCCCGTCCACAAACGCCAAAGTTATTAGACATAGAATTTTCAAAAATCCCATAGAGAAAAAATCCTAACTATATATACCTACTGGCCAGTAGGTAATATATATATATATATATATATATATATATATATATATATTCCAACACGGTCAGCCTATCGAGCCGAAGAAAGGGAGCACGCAGGTATCCTCTTGCAAAGATGTTTATTGCAGACCAATCACCCCCGACAGACGCGTTTCGCCTCACGGTTTCGTCGGTGTCGGTTTGTTGTGTACAAAGTGCCGCCATTTCTACTCATAGCACATCACATGATTACCATAACCATAAAAAAAGGACCAAAGCAGAAACTGCAATTGTCGCGGCCATTTTTTAACATGTTCTGTTCGATGTGTTATTTAAGAGAGGCTATTTGGTAAAGTGCATTAGTGCTTATAAAACTAAACAACAAAACAGCATATGTGCAAAAAATAAGGGAATTGCAAATCGAATTTAACATAGTAGTAATATATCCAAAATGAGACACATACATTAGATATTATTCTATTATGTGTTGTATAAAAACGGTCTCTATCAATGGTTTACAAAAATTCATTCATTACCTTTTGGATATGCTCAAATGACCAACCCGTGTCAAAATTATACATTTGCATGCATTCAATTCATTCCTAAAATGCATCCCTTTTCCCAGTATCCCGCCCTGTATGGGCCGATGTCTCATCATTGTTGTGAGCCCTTGCATAACAAAACATAATTCCTTATGTATGATATAGTACAATGAATCAATAGCTCACTTTCTTTACAAATTCATTTTTCCTCTATAACAGATTAAATATTTACAAAAAAGGAGAAGTTTCAGCCTTCTACATCACCCTGCGTTCTGATTTGATTGTCACTGTCTTCATAGATGTACCCACATCTCTTCATCATTGTTTAATCCCTAAGGGTCCCTGGTTTGGAGATCGATGATATATTTAGACTCCAGGATTCTAAGTGCTTTGACTCTGTCTCCTCCTCTTTCCCTGCGGTCTACCTGATCGATGCAATAGAAGCTTAATAGATCCCTATTACTTTGATGGTGTTGGGCAAAATGGTGCGCTACAGGATAAGTTTTATCCTTATTAGTTATAGCACGCATATGCTCAAGCACCCACTTCTTCGCAGGGTGGATTGTACTGCCTATATACCGCTTAGCGCATGGACCTTCCAGGCAGTATATTGTGTATTCTGAATTACAATTCAGAAACTTTCTGATTTCTCTAGTGGGCTTTACATCTTCTGATCTTCCTGGATACTGCAGTGTCTTTTACTATGTTTGCAAGCCTTACAGCGCAAACAGGGATAAAATCCCTTCACCATTGATGTTATATGGGACTGTGAGGGAGTAGAAAAGTGACTATGGACTAGGTGATCACTGAGTGACTGGCAACATCGGTAGGTGTTCAATGGACAATCAGGTAGAAGTTTCTTTCGATGGTGGTACCACCATCGAAAAAGGCGTCAGCCGAAACACGTCTGAATCTTGGGACTCACCACCACGAGTGCTTTACTTTGTGTAGCAGTGACACGAAGTGAGGAGCAGATATATATATATATATATATATTACCTACTGGCGGTCGCCAGTAGGTATATATAGTTAGGATTTTTTCCCTATGGGATTTTTGAAAATTCTATGTCTAATAACTTTGGCGTTTGTGGACGGAATTGGCTGAAATTTTCTGGAAAATGGAACATTTTGTTTCTGAGCAGCCCCTGGAAATTTGGGGGGGGGTTCGTCAAGGGGGGGCCGAGAAAAAAGGGGGGTCCCAAAACGTGTTTTTAACATTGAGTTTTCCATAGGGCGGTCTGTCGCACTTTTAGCCCGAACGGCTGAATGGATTTGCACGAAACTTGGCAAAATTGTAGAGACTGGTAGCCCGATGTGCCTTTTGTAGGTCTCAATATATGTGCTCCAGTGGATTTTGAGAAATTAACGTTTAAAAAAAGATATATATCTGTAACAGCGGACCGGGCAGCGCCCCGGTTCGCGGACCTTACGCGTACCGGAACTTCGCGTAGCGAAGCTGATTGGCTCTCCGGTGTCTGTCAACATTCTAAACAGTCCGGAGCGGCCGCCATCTTGTCTCTCGGTAGGATTGAGAGACAAGAGGAGGCCAAAACAAAGGGGGAAATAACCATAAGGGGGCATACTAGATCCTCCCTGACCCCCTAGGTTTAATGTGGAGGTTTTAAAAGGGCCCCGCGGGGCAAAAAAAATAAAAAAAAAATTTTGTTTTTTTGCGTGGGTAGCGCCCGGTCCGCGAACCGGGAAGCGTTCTGGGCAGCGTACTGCAATGAAAAATGAATGATAGACTTTTCAAATACTGTATGTTAATTGATTGTTGGTTTTGTTGATTATTTTTTATTTTTTTTTATTTTTTAAGCAATTATTTATTATTGTGATTGTGTTTCAAAATGTAATAACATTTCTAACATTTCACTGTCTGAAATGTCGTCATTTTCATTGAACATAGCTTGTAATCTATGAGGGTGTAAAATGTCCTTAATATTTTTCAAATGTTTGTTCTCTCTTTCACAGATTGAAAGTATAAAAACAAAAAGTGAGTAAGTTAACGACAATTATAAGGTAAATGTTTTGTACTCTTTTTGTTACATTTCTATCACATTCACCTACTATTAGTTCCACTGCTTCATTTCTTTAACCCTCAGTTTCCTGCCTTTGCTACTTTCCTCATTCCTTTCTCTATTACCTACTTACTCAACTCCTTCCACTCTTTTTCTCAGTCCCTCTCTTCTCATAGTTCCTCACTCTTGTTCACTCACTCCGTCTCTATTACTCTCACTGTCTCTGACTGATCACTCTTTCACTACTTGTTCATTATGCTTTCTCTGTGTAGTTGAAGCACACTAAGGGGCATATTATGAACACAGCCAATAAAATTATTGCTCTTTTTATTGGCAGAAAACTGGTGCAAAAGTGGTTTTAGTGGCAGTTTTCTGCCGCAAAAGCAGCTTTAGCGACACATTTCTGCCAATAAAAGCTGCAAAACTTTTATTGCATATGTTGATGATATGGCTCTATGTTACTTACATTTCTTTGCTGTTTCAATTAATCTTTTTCTGTTATTTTTTGTTTTCTGTTTTCTATTTTTTCTCTCTGTTATTCTTCATGTTTTAATCTTATTTTGAACATTCACTCACATTCTCCAAGAAACTCTTCTTTGTTAATGTTATACTCTCTTTTTTTTTCTTTCACTTCGTTATCTATTTTGTTTTTCACAATTATACCCTCTTCCGTCTTTTCTTCGGTAAATAGATCTATTAAACAGTATCTCTTCTTTAGTCCCTATAGCTGTCTTTCTTTTAACATCACTCTCTGTTTACTTTCCTTATACTTACTCTATTTTTTATTTTTTTTTGGTTAGCTCCCGGTCCGCGTACCGGGAAGCTAACCGGGAAGCGAACCAAAAGAAATAGAGCTTGCCAGAGTGCTAAACATTCTAGCAATTTTTTAATAACGGGGAGGTAGTTCTGAAAAGAACTTTTTTTTTTATATTTTTGTTGTTTTATATATTTTTTTTCTTTTTTGAACATTATTTGTTTTTTTTGTATTTTTTGAACACTTATTTGTTTTTTTGTTTTTTTTCAAAGGGAAAGAACAGAAAGAGGCATTGAAAAAGGCTCAACAGGAGCAAAAAAAAAAATTACAACTTGCTGCGTTTGGAGCATCGGTGTTTCTCGAAAGCCAAATTAATTAATTTCAGACTCATGTTTGCGCATGAAATTAAAGTGCCACAATATAAGCATGTCAGCTTCATATGGACAACATTTTTTTGAATATTTGGCACTGTTTCGTTGGCCTCTCCAAATGTGAGAGAGATATCAGTAGATGTTCTTGTCACCGAAGTTGGGGGGTTCTGTTGTAGTTCATGCATCTCTGCACGACTATAGTTGTTTGGATGCCACCTCTGCATATGTCGGTGCATCGTGTGATTTCCATAACTGTATTTTTTATTAGTGCCCCGGGATAACTTTTCTTGGCAGATAAGGCACGTAGCATAGCGTGCATTGACTTTTTTCTCTCCTGGTGGAATGGAAAAAAATTGCCAGATAAAGCTAACTTTGCGATGAGATACCCGGGGTAACTCTTTGACAAATCGTGGTCCCTCTTCTTCCTCTCCGTCTTGTTCTTCCTCTTCCTCCTCTGTGTCTCCAATAAACTGTGCAGGTGGTCCTCTCTTCCTATGAGGAGATGGTGGTGGTGGTGGTGGGGGTGCAGAAGCTGAAGCTACTATTGAAGCCATTTTTTAATCAGAGCAAATGATCAGGTCTTCCTTTCTCAAAGTTGAAAGTCAGAGTGAGAAAAAAGGTGGGGGCTTTCATCATTTGGGAAAAAAAATAGTTCTAAACCAATGAAAAGTGTTATTTTTAGGTCACCTGACCTAGCCTTACATCATTATGAAACCAAAAGTGAAATGAACCAATGAAAAGTTTTATTAACAAGTCACATGACCTCTCACGCTCATGTTACGCGCTGCGGAACGCGCCCCGGTTAGCTTCCGGGTCGCTGCGCTTCGCGCCTCGGTCCGCGCCCCGGGGCACTTCCGGGTGCGCTAACGCGGTACGTCACAAGACGCATTACGCGGCAACGCGATACGTCGCGCTTTCGCGACGCGCCGCGGATCGCTTCCGGGGAGCTGCGTTTCGCGCCTCGGTCCGCGCCCCGGGGCACTTCCGGGTGCGCTAACGCGGTACGTCACAAGACGCATTACGCGGCAACGCGATACCGTCACTATGTTGATTTCTTACCGGTTCGCGGACCGGATCGCGGAATCGAATTGAGCTAACGGGAAGCTTCCCGGTTAGCGGACCGGGAGCGAAACAAAAAAAATATTTTAAAAAAATTATTAATAAACATATAAAATATATTTTTGGATTTAAAGAAGAATACATTTTACAGCTGTAGATATTAGCTTTTAAAAAACCAATGAAATTCACTGAAAAAACCATAGGTTATAGACCATATATAGTTAGGAATTAGCATTTACAAAACCTTGAAAATTCACTGAAAAAACCATAGGTTATACACCATATATAGTTAGGAATTAGCATTTAAAAAACCTTATTTTACTCACACAAAACCATTGAAATTCCATATATAGTTAGTTGTACTAACTATATATCGCGCACCCGCAATCCACTGCTGATGATGTCACATATTACATCATTCATGACATGGTCAGTGACATCACTGATGACATCACTGATGACATCTCAAATGACATTGATGACATCACTGATGACATCTCAAATGACATCACTGATGACATCACTGATGACATCTCAAATGACATCACTGATGACATCACTGATGACATCTCATTTGACATTACTGATGACATCACTGATGACATCATTCATGTGATAATACGATGAAGCTCTTCAGACTCTAATATAACCTTAGATACAGTAAGTGTAAACAGACACTCACAGACTGTCACTCATCCATAGAGTTACATACACACCTAGTCAGTCATGCAAAGAATCAATCACACATCCATTTTCTCAACTATACAGTTATACACACCTTACTTATTCAAACATATACTAACACATATTTACTCTCTTATACAATCCCTGATACAAGTTCACAATGATCCATACAGCCACTCACACATTCACTGGCTCTTATGCACAGTTATTTATATATGTCAACTCTCACATGTACTGTGTTTTACATATGTACTTACTTTTACATGTAGCACTGAGATATCCATTCACTCAGCAATACACTCATGCTCACAGTCAACCGCCCATACAGCTGTTTCCACATGCACTTTTGAACCCATACATCTAGTGAATCAACTGCTCACACATCTATGCACAGAGTCATACACCTCCCAGCCACCCATACACACTCTCAGTCTCCCATACAAATACGTAGGCAACCAATCAATAACGCATATAGTTAATCATATAGCTAATGATCAACACATGCAGCAGTTTATAGAACAACAGACATAATGATGCACAAATTGAGACAGTTTAGTCACTAACCCATGCACTCAGTGAGACACATTTAACCACTCACTCATACAGTCAGTCATGCACCTACTAAATCCTTCATCCAGACATTTATACATCCACTCATTCTTAAATATGTAAGACATATTTTAACTTTACAGAATTATACAGTCACTGGATGACGTCATCAGTGATGTCATCAGTGATGTCATTTGAGATGTCATCAGTGATGTCATCAGTGATGTCATTTGAGATGTCATCAGTGATGTCATCAGTGATGTCACTGACCATGTCATGAATGATGTAATATGTGACATCATCAGCAGTGGATTGCGGGTGCGCGATATATAGTTAGTACAACTAACTATATATGGAATTTCAATGGTTTTGTGTGAGTAAAATAAGGTTTTTTAAATGCTAATTCCTAACTATATATGGTGTATAACCTATGGTTTTTTCAGTGAATATATATATATATATATATATTACGCTCTTTACCATCCCAGGATCCCGGGAAAGAAACGACAGCACTCGGGGGTATCTTGCTCACACAGTAGTTTATTAACTACAAGTACGCCACAGACGCGTTTCAGCACTAGGCCTTCGTCAGTGTGTTTACACATAGAGAAACCGGTGCATTTAATATAAGTAATTCCATACATAGGTACCACCTCTCAGTTGATATCAACAGAGGACTGCACTCCTCCCAAATACGCGCCATCATGTAATGGTCAATATATACATATATACATATATGTCTATCTATACATTACCAACACCTCATATTGCGTAATCACCCTACAAATAGGTGGATGTGCGTGCATGTGGGTGGGAGTTTGTGTATTATCACATCTATTTTCCATATAGTGTTAATGCAGCCGTGGATCGGCAATGGTCCTCTTACACTGATGAGAGGTGACCTATTATATACAGCCTATGTACAACATATTTACAATATATTCACTCAGATATGGCCATGTTCAGGCAATCAACATATGGCGCGAGGTGCCCAAGACTACATGGATGTCCCACTGAAACTATCCAGTTAATGTAATTTTGGCATAGCTCAAATGAATCAAAGAGCCCCCTGATCCATTAAATTGCCACTTGTATAATAATAAGGGTATGTATATACATAAATAAGTCCTCCTATAGGTATATACCTACATGTACTTTATGTACAATCCCCTATGTGTAAGTGACAATATATACAGTGCTATACATACAAAATTAGAATTCAAATTCAAAATACAGAGCAGATCAACAGAAATTGAGTACAAATAGATATCACAGTCATCTATTATGCATTGCCTAGATGAAAGACCATTTCTTCACCGCTATTCATCCCTTTAGGCCACTTGGTGGAGAGGTCTATGATGTAACGTGACTCCAATCTACGGAGACGTCGCAATTGGTCACCCCCTCTAGCATTGGTCTTGATGGTATCTAGCCCGAAATATTGAAGCTGACTACGGTCCCTGTTATGCTTTTCGGCAAAATGCCGAGCGACCGGATAAGCCTGGTCGGCCTTGTCAATGGCCCTTAGGTGTTCAAGGATCCGCAGCTTGAGCATGTTAATGGTACTCCCAATATAGCGGAGACCGCAGGGGCAAACTAGACAATACACTGCTAGGGGAGTGCTGCAAGTTATAAACTGTTTTATATGCAGTTTTTTGCCTGTCTCTGTATTCTCCACTGCAAGAACTCTCCTGCTTCCTGCGCACGCTTTGCATTTACCGCAGGGGAAAAACCCACTCATTGATCTTAAGGTATTACTTTTCGGGAGTGGTTTTTCTAGGTGGCTGGTCACTAGATAATCTCGAAGGGATCTCGTTTTGTTGAATGTTATAAGCGGGTGGGTCGGTAAATCATCTTTGATGATACTGTCAGTGGTGAGAATATGCCAATTTTTTCGCATCATAGACCTAAGGTCCTGTGCTCCAGCCGAGAAGGGAGTTATAAGTCTAAATTTCCCTTTCTCATCATCCCTTTCCTTGATGGCAGGCTTCGGAGTGATTAGGGAGTCTCTGGGAATAGCCCTTACTCTTTTTAAGGTATTTTTCAAGATGGCTTTTCCATACCCTCTCACTTCAAACCTTTTTACACAATCCTGTGCTGCCTTGTCAAAGTCTTCTAATCTTGAGCAGTTCCTACGTAGCCGAAGTAGCTCCCCGTAAGGAATGCTCTTGATTAGTTGAGGGGGGTGGCTGCTGCTTGCAAACAAGGTGGAATTGCCTGCAGTAGACTTTCTATGTAGGGCCGTATGGATCTGATGGTCTTCTGCAAACACTTTTAGATCTAAATATTCTGCAGATGAGTCACTTATGGTCCCTGAGAAGTGTAAATTGTAAGTATTCTCATTCAATTGATTAATGAAGGCTTGTGCTGTTTCAAAGGAGCCCCGCCACACAATAAACAGATCATCTATATATCTGTACCACCCCTCTGTTTTACCCTCCACTCCATCCACCATGCAGCTCCTGGGTACCTGCTCCTCCCACCAGCCCACGAAAAGGTTCGCGTAGCTGGGAGCGAAGCATGTACCCATCGCCGTACCCGACACCTGTCTAAACAATTGATCTTCGAATAAGAAAATGTTATTGTTCAAACAGAACTCAATGAACTCGATGATCATGTCATTATGGGTTGTGAACCTCAATTGTCTCAAGTTCAGAAAGTGTTGAACAGCCTCAAGGCCCTGTCGATGATCAATGACGGTGTATAAGCTCGTAATGTCAAGTACGATTAGCAGGCATTCATTGTCCCAGTTGATATTCCTGATGGAATTCAGAAAATCCTTTGTGTCCCGTACATAGGAGGGCAATGTCAGGACCAAAGGAAACAAAAATTTGTCGATCAATCGGGACATACTTTCAGTGAGACTGCCAATCGATGACACGATAGGACGGCCTGGAGGATGGAGGCTGTCCTTATGGAGTTTTGGCAGGTGGTAGAAGGTAGGTATGAGGGGTTGAGATGTCCGGAGATAGAGAAATTCATCTTTGCTTAACATATTTTGATTGTGCCATTTCCCTATAAGTTTATCATAGTTCCGGATACTCTCCAAATACACCTCATTGGTGCACTTAACATAGAATTTGGTATCAGATAGTTGGCGCAATGCTTCGAATCTATAGTACTCCCTGGTGAGGATAACGACATTGCCCCCCTTGTCTGAAGGTTTAATAATGATTTTTTCATCCTTCATAAGACTTTGAAGGGCCATTTTTTGTTGCTGTGTGATGTTATGCTGTACAGGATGATCGTCTTTTCTGTACCTCATCAGATCTTGAGTCATGGCTTCCGAGAATGCATCTATAGAATCCCAAGGCATTTGTGGAATAAATATAGATTGGGGTCTATACCCGCTTTCCTCTCGATCTTGCTGAATACCCAACGCGAGTGCTCTTTGTCCCCTATCCTGGATGTCAGTTATATCCTGTATATTGCCTTCTTCACGCAGATTTTCTAGGACTTCTAAAGCTTCCATGTCTCTGCCCACGAGGGCATCTGTAGCTGTTAATCTTGTGGCCATACCACTTCTTTCTTTTAGGTGGGGCCGCAACTTAAAATATTTGTGTAGCTTTAGCTTGCGTGTGAATCTAAAGAGGTCTATCCTCGTTTGGGTATATTCGAGTGGAGTGCTAGGGCAGAAGGTAAGACCGAGGCTCAATAAGCTGGTTTCAGTGTCTGTTAAGATTCTTTCTGTCAGGTTCACCACCGTAAGATTTTGCCCGGTGGTCTCTACTGCTTGTCTTACTTCTTGTTGCCTCGCGTCCGGTTGTTCCAGTTGTTGGGCTTTGTTCTGCCCCTCCCTTTTCCCCCGCCGTCTGCCCCCGCCTCCTCTCCTTGTCCGCCTCTTTTTTTGAGAGTTTTTTGCAATTTCTCTGCCATGTCCGGTGGTTTGGTCTTGCCGCCTCTTAGCCATGCGCCCTTGATGACATCGTACTCTTGGTGAAAAGGAGTCTTCCCACTGCCACTTGGCTCAGTTGAGCGCGATTTCTGTCGCGCTGTCCGCGGCCTTGTGGCTTGCTGCTCATCCCCTGATTCGTTTTCCGTTACGTCTGATTCAGACGTTGCTACTTCAGGCATTGGAGTGGTTCTGGATTGTAGAGCTTGACGCGATGCATCATATTTCTTAGCATATGTAAGAATGCGTCCTTGCTGATAATCATCTAGGTCTCTTTCATATTTTTCCTGTTTCCTCATGCGTATTTTCTGTTCGTATTTTGTGAGGCGGATCTTCATGTCAGCTTTAAGTTTCAACACTAGCTCCTTGTCAGGTTCTTCCTCCAATTTCTCTTCCAGGTTCTTTATTTCCTCCAATGCCTTCTCACGGTCGCTCCACGCGTACTTAATCAGAATCTTAAGGGTTCCCTCTGTGTATGTCGCTGTATGTTGTTCCCAATCGGTTAGCAGCTGAGGGTCAGGATTCTCATAAGAGGGTACAGTGTGTACCCTCAGCCCTCGTGGTACTCTTTTCTCCTCCACGTAACTCGTGAGGCTAGTGGCTTCCCACCATTTGCGGGTTTCACGTTCGTGTACTCGCTCAAGCTTAAGCATCATCTCGCTTATCTTCACTTTCTGTGGGTCCGCTACTGGCACTTCCTCGTTGGTTATCTCGCGCCTCTCCCGTTGCCTGAACATGTCTTTAGCCGCTGTGCGGCGTTCCGTGTCTGAGAACATTGTCCCGGTTTACTCGCTGCGCTGCTAGTTACACTCAAAGCATGCGCAGTCGATTACAGGCTGTACTTGTATTACCGTGTGAGAAGAGTGACCCCCTAACGCTCTGCTCCAATGTCCGCTCCCTCATGTGAACATTCACGCAGGTAGGCAGGAAAAATTGAGTCATGCGCCGGTCTTCTTACCCGTCTCCGTTTTCCGTTAGACCCCAACGGGGGAACCTGCAGCACGCCGGTATCCTCCAGGAATCCACTCGTACTCGCTGAAATGGGGTAGACCTTTCGCAATAGACACTCCTGCTGGCGGTGGGGCGGTGCTCAGGAAACAAACAAGTTCGTCGCTCCGTTTCCTCCAAACTTCCTGTGCACTCATGGGCGGGTGCTGTCAGCGGCTTGAAGGACGCCGCCAAAACATTACGCTCTTTACCATCCCAGGATCCCGGGAAAGAAACGACAGCACTCGGGGGTATCTTGCTCACACAGTAGTTTATTAACTACAAGTACGCCACAGACGCGTTTCAGCACTAGGCCTTCGTCAGTGTGTTTACACATAGAGAAACCGGTGCATTTAATATAAGTAATTCCATACATAGTTAGTTGTACTAACTATATATCGCGCACCCGCAATCCACTGCTGATGATGTCACATATTACATCATTCATGACATGGTCAGTGACATCACTGATGACATCACTGATGACATCTCAAATGACATTGATGACATCACTGATGACATCTCAAATGACATCACTGATGACATCACTGATGACATCTCAAATGACATCACTGATGACATCACTGATGACATCTCATTTGACATTACTGATGACATCACTGATGACATCATTCATGTGATAATACGATGAAGCTCTTCAGACTCTAATATAACCTTAGATACAGTAAGTGTAAACAGACACTCACAGACTGTCACTCATCCATAGAGTTACACACACACCTAGTCAGTCATGCAAAGAATCAATCACACATCCATTTTCTCAACTATACAGTTATACACACCTTACTTATTCAAACATATACTAACACATATTTACTCTCTTATACAATCCCTGATACAAGTTCACAATGATCCATACAGCCACTCACACATTCACTGGCTCTTATGCACAGTTATTTATATATGTCAACTCTCACATGTACTGTGTTTTACATATGTACTTACTTTTACATGTAGCACTGAGATATCCATTCACTCAGCAATACACTCATGCTCACAGTCAACCGCCCATACAGCTGTTTCCACATGCACTTTTGAACCCATACATCTAGTGAATCAACTGCTCACACATCTATGCACAGAGTCATACACCTCCCAGCCACCCATACACACTCTCAGTCTCCCATACAAATACGTAGGCAACCAATCAATAACGCATATAGTTAATCATATAGCTAATGATCAACACATGCAGCAGTTTATAGAACAACAGACATAATGATGCACAAATTGAGACAGTTTAGTCACTAACCCATGCACTCAGTGAGACACATTTAACCACTCACTCATACAGTCAGTCATGCACCTACTAAATCCTTCATCCAGACATTTATACATCCACTCATTCTTAAATATGTAAGACATATTTTAACTTTACAGAATTATACAGTCACTGGATGACGTCATCAGTGATGTCATCAGTGATGTCATTTGAGATGTCATCAGTGATGTCATCAGTGATGTCATTTGAGATGTCATCAGTGATGTCATCAGTGATGTCACTGACCATGTCATGAATGATGTAATATGTGACATCATCAGCAGTGGATTGCGGGTGCGCGATATATAGTTAGTACAACTAACTATATATGGAATTTCAATGGTTTTGTGTGAGTAAAATAAGGTTTTTTAAATGCTAATTCCTAACTATATATGGTGTATAACCTATGGTTTTTTCAGTGAATATATATATATATATATATATATTGCCACAACATCTTCCCTAGGAAAGAAATCAGCCGCACACCAACAACGAAGATTGCATCCTTCATTTAATAAAAAAAGCGGCAATCCTAACATGTTTCGGTTTGGCTGAGAACTTTTTCAGAGGTAAGCCATAACTTCTTGTTCAGGTGATAGTGAGGCCACGGAGATTGCACGCAATTTAGAAATTCGCCCCCGGTGGAATGCCCCCAGTGGCTCGCAGTGCCTTATGGTGCTCGTGGTTCACTGGCTTTTCCATGCTTTTAACCCTCCATTGGGCGATTATTTCAAAGTTATTTGTTACCTTGTTTGTTTAAAAATGCAAAGTTCGTTGCGCCCCAAGAAACCCATTTTCGAGGTTTCCCTAGGTCAATGCCAAAGTCTGTCTTTGGCGTCACCAGCCTGCCCTTGTCACTTTCGCAATCCACAACAAAGGTTCCAACTGCGGGCAGACTCTGGCGCGCTTGCTGGAGGTGCGTCGCTGCGGTGGAACCACACCGTTATAGATTGCCACAACATCTTTCCGAGGAAAGAAATCAGCCGCACACCAACACGAAGCTTGCATCCTTCATTTAATAAAACAAGTGGCAATCCTAACATGTTTCGTTCTGGCTGAGAACTTCTTCAGAGGTATGCCATAACTTCTTGTTCAGGTGATAGTGAGGCTACGGAGATTGCACGCAATTTAGAAATTCGCCCCCGGTGGAATGCCCCCAGTGGCTCGCAGTGCCTAATGGTGCTCGTGGTTCACTATCTTTTACATGCTTTTAACCCTCCATTGGGTGATTATTTCAAAGTTATTTGTTACCTTGTTTGTTTAAAAATGCAAAGTTCGTTGTGCCCCAAGAAACCCATTTTCGAGGTTTCCCTAGGTCCATGCCAAAGTCTGTCTTTGGTGTCACCAGCCTGCCCTTGTCACTTTCGCGATCCACAACAAAGGTTCCCACTGCGGGCAGACTCTGGCGCGCTTGCTGGAGGTGCATCGCTGCGGTGGAACCACACCATTATAAATTGCCACAACATCTTCACGAGGAAAGAAATCAGCCGCACACCAACAACGAAGCTTGCATCCTTCATTTAATAAAACAAGCGGCAATCCAAACATGTTTCGTTCTGGGTGAGAACTTCTTCAGATTTACGCCATAACTTCTTGTTCAGGTGATAGTGAGGCCACAGAGATTGCACGCAATTTTGAAATTCGCCCCCAGTGGCTCGCAGTGCCTTATGGTGCTCGTGGTTCACTGTCTTTTCCATGCTTTTAACCCTCCATTGGCTGATTATTTCAAACTTATTTGTTACCTTGTTTGTTTAAAAAATGCAAAGTTTGTTGTGCCCCAAGAAACCCATTTTCGAGGTTTCCCTAGGTCCATGCCAAAGTCTGTCTTTGGCGTCACCAGCCTGCCCTTGTCACTTTCGCGATCCACAACAAAGGTTCCAACTGCGGGCAGACTCTGGCGCGCTTGCTGGAGGTGCGTCGCTGCGGTGGAAGCTCACCGTTATAAATTGCCACAACATCTTCCCGAGGAAAGAAATCAGCCGCACACCAACAACGGAGCTTGCATCCTTCATTTAATAAAACAATATATATATATATATATATTACCTACTGGCGGTCGCCAGTAGGTATATATAGTTAGGATTTTTTCCCTGTGGGATTTTTGAAAATTCTATGTCTAATAACTTTGGCGTTTGTGGATGGAATTGGCTGAAATTTTCTGGAAAATGGAACATTTTGTTTCTGAGCAGCCCTTGGAAATTTGGGGGGGTTTCGTCAAGGGGGGGCCGAGAAAAAAGGGGGGTCCCAAAACGTGTTTTTAACATTGAGTTTTCCATAGGGCGGTTGGCCTCACTTTTAGCCCGAACGGCTGAATGGATTTCCATGAAACTTGGCAAAATTGTAGGGACTGGTAGCCCGATGTGCCTTTTCTAGGTCTCAATATATGTGCTCCAGTAGATTTTGAGAAATTAACGTTTAAAAAAAGATATATATCTGTAAGCGCGCTCCGGGCAGCGCTCCGGTCCGCGGACCTTAAGCGTACCGGAACTTCGCGTAGCTAAGCTGATTGGCTCTCCGGTGTCTGTCAACATTCTAAACAGTCCGGAGCGGCCGCCATCTTGTCTCTCGGTAGGATTGAGAGACAAGAGGAGGCCAAAACAAAGGCGAAAATGACCATAAGGGGGCATACTAGATCCTCCCTGACCCCCTAGGTTTAATGTGGAGGTTTTAAAAGGGCCCCGCGGGGCAAAAAAACAAAAAAAATTTTTTGTTTTTTTTGCGTGGGGAGCGCCTGGTCCGCGAACCGGGAAGCGTTCTGGGCAGCGTACTGCAATGAAAAATGAATGATAGACTTTTCAAATGCTGTATGTTAATTGATTGTTGTTTTTGTTGATTATTTTTTATTTTCTTTATTTTTTAAGCATTTTTTTTAATGTGATTGTGTTTCATAATTTATTAAACTTTCTAACATTTCATTGTCAGAAATTTCATAATTATCATGGAATATACATTGTAGTCTCTGAGGGTGTAAAATGTCCTCATTTGCAAGGAGGTTATCTACTGCTTGTACACATTGCAGTAGTTCATTGTCCCAAGTTTCATCGAAAAATTCAATGTCAATTTGATCAATTGTATCAATCAATTCTTGGCTGCTCTCTTGCAGGTCCATTTCAAAAGAAACTTGGTTTTCGCCTTCCATTTTGCCTGAAATTTGGATTAAAAAAATATATATTAGTAGAGATAGGGCAATGTTGGGAATAATTTTAGATAGGCATTTTTTATCAGTGAATTTATCTTTGGGCAGTGTATAGTATCAGAGTGGAAGTAGGAATATAAAAAAGTGTATGTGATTTAACGTAAGTAAATTCATAATTATACAAGAGAAGCCTAACTCCATTCATAACTATAACAGAGAAGTCTCTCTAAATCTATAACTACTACAGAGGGATAGTATATATCTATCAGAAAAAGTTTACCATATTAACTTATAGTGCACAATATACTTCAGTTTTAAAAATAAAAACTTACCTTTAGAAAGAAGTTGAAGGAATTAGTGAAAATACTATTGAAATGTACAGCAAGAAGTAGTAGTCAAAATGGCTGTGTTTTCTTCTCTTCCTTTATATATATTCAGGTATTTAACCAATGAAATGTCAGGTAAAAAAAGTAGAAAATGAAAGTAACATTTTCATTGGTTGTCAATTCCAACACTTCAGATGTGTTTTGTGAAGTAATTTACCTCATGGTATTTAGAGAGGTCTACAGGCTAAATGACTAAATGGAATTCCAATCAAATTTGTGAAAATGGTAGGGATTGGTATGTAGTATGAGCTAATCTATATTTGGTGAAATTGTCTCCAGTGGCTTTTCTGTGAACTACTTTCCCACCTTTTTTGATGGTGCGCTTCCCAGAGAGCGACCCGGTACGCGAACCGTTGAGCGCCCCGGTTCGCGAACCTTAAGCGTTCCGGGAGTCCACCATTTTGTGTTTCGGTCGAATTAAGATACAAGATGGAGGGCAAATAATGTTCAGAATGGGTAGAAGGGGGCACGGTAGAGTTATCTTGACCCCCTAGGTTTTCTGAGGGTGGCTGAGGAGGCTTATATGTGCGAAAAAAAAACATTTTAAAAAAAAAATTCGCGAGGTTAGCTCCCGGTTCGCGTACCGGGTAGCGCCCCAGGGAGCGTACTTTGTTGGAAATTAGTGAAAAATGTTAGAGTAAAATAATAATTGTGAGTGATCAGATGTAGGGTAGCTCTGAGAAGAGCTTTTGGGTTTATGGTACATTTAGGTACTTATAAGTAGGTACCAATGCACATTCTTAAATTCAGAGTGAAAACTCTGTTGCCCTCATCTGAGAAGTGAACTCCATCTCCTCTGTAGATATCTTGCATGTAGTAACGCAAGTTATTGTTGTACAGGGAGCCCATTCCATGGTCTCTCATGTAAGCTGAAACAGATTTGTTTACATGCTTCCTCGACTTCTCAATTTGTGGACAAAATTGGTTTGACCACCTCCATTTCTGTCTTTGGCATATATTTGAATATACCAAGGCAGTCTGAGGAAAAAGTGCCATTAATTGCTCAAAGGTGTCCTTTAAAAGCATTTCCAGACCTACACCAGTCAAAGTGCCCAAGTCATTACCTCCACAGTGCACAATTAACAGGTCAGGTTTGGGCAAATGCATAAAGGTTTTCACCAATGGTATCAATTGGTGACATTTTAATCCTCTGTGGCCAAACCACTTAATTTCAACATCTTGTAAATTGAGGTTAGGTAATTTCCTGTTTTCAACGTACCAACGTACCTTTGAGCCCAGTGAATATAACTATGTCCAACAATCCAGACAGAAAACATGGTGAGAGAAGGTTCTCCTGCAGTCAGATGAAGTGTGGCAATGAAATGGCAGTTGAAAAAATGAGAGTTTAAAATGAAAAAAACTGTGGAGTTTCTGTGTTCATGAAGCAGTAACAGTATTTGGTGGATTTTGATTGCTGAAAACAGAAAGTTAGGGTGCACGGATGTGTTCTTTGAAAGATGTATTTTGAATGGTCAATAAAAAATCATTAAATGAAAGAATGCACTGGATATGCAGGTGCACTGAGAGTTCAGAGTTCAATTGCAACAAAGTTGTGTGAACTTGCAAACACCAGAAGTCTTCCAAGAGGTGGTTGCCATGCAGAAAAGACAGAAAGGGCAGAGGGGGGAAGGGTTTTCATTTGAAAAAATGTGAGGGAAGAGTTTTGATTGGGTGACATGAGAAATATGTGTGAAGAATTACAGCATTTCTGTGCTTTTGATAGCTGCAGACTCTGGAGTGCATACCTTTTGCTCTGCTGAAGACAAATTGGTGTGTTTCTGAGACTGTTTTCAAACTCAAAGTATTTGCTAAGGTGAGAAAATATTTCTTTAATTTAGATAGAGAATAGTGTGCTTTAAGGAGAAAATTATGAATTATGTGGCGCAAATTGCTTGTAAATATGCTCCCACCTGTGCATGGAAAATTTAGATGTGCAGTGTTTTGAAATTATGATTTGAAAATCGTTTTTGAGGTAAAGGAATTGTTTTTAAATTTATGACAAGGACATAATGGTGTATGCTTCTTTATAAGGCAATTGACTGTCCCTGATGTTATTTTTCCCATTTTAATGTAAGACTTTTCTGTGTGGCGCAAATTGCTTGTAAATATGCTCCCACCTGTGCATGGTAAATTTAGATTTTAAATGTTTGTGTTACATAGCCATGTTAAAAGTGACCCAACCATGCTGGAAAGGCAATCAAAAAACGCTTTCATGTGTCTTAAGGACATTTTAAGTCATTTTCCCATGTGCAGTGTTTTGAAATTATGATTTGAAAATCGTTTTTGGGGAAAAGGAATTGTTTTTAAATTTATGACAAGGACATAATGGTGTATGCTTCTTTATAAGGCAATTGACTGTCCCTGATGTTATTTTTCCCATTTTAGTGTAAGACCTTTGTCTGTGGCGCAAATTGCTTGTAAATATGCTCCCACCTGTGCATGGCAAATTTAGATTTTGAATGTTTGTGTTACATAGCCATGTTAAAAGTGATACAAACATGCTGCAAAGGCAATCAAAAAACGCTTTTATGTGTCTTAAGGACATTTTAAGTAATTTTCCCATGTGCAGTGTTTTGAAATTATGATTTGAAAATCGTTTTTGAGGTAAAGGAATGTTGTTAAAATTTATGTGCGCCATATGCCCCCAAATTTCTTTTTCAGGGGTGCAGCAGGGTGTTATTGAGACACCCCTGCAGCTTTGGAAAAATTCCTAATTTGTGATGAGCAAATTGTTAATCGCAAATTGCACCTTCATTTATATGAGCCTCCTAGCCCATGGAAATGAATGGGTAATTTGCAATTAGCAATTTGCTCATCGCAAATTTGGAATGGTAAAGAATCGCTATTTATTCCTTAAAATTCGCTATTTTGGAAATGCAAAATAGTTATATGATACATATGGTGGTTGATGCCTAAGAAGATAAGAAGCTTAGGGATACATTTATGATGACTGGCGCAATGAAGTTGACATCACTTACTTCATTGGTAGAGCTTTACATGTATTATGTCCTCTGTATTCTTCATCAAGCGTAACTTTAATCTGCAATCCTGAGTAGGCCTCACCTTAAACAAACCTCTGGATAGGCCACATCTTATTGTCATCCTGAATTAATCATTTTAAATGCTAAGGACAGATTTATGATAGGTGTATGCCTCTTTTGCGCCACTTAGAAAACACTGTCCATGGGGAAATGACTTAAAATGTCCTTAAGACACATGAATGTGTTTTTTTAAAACGTTTGCAATTTTTTTGGGTCACTTTTAACATGGTTATGTGACTCAAACAGTCAAAATCTAAATTCGCCATGCTCAGGTGGGAGCATATTTACAAGGAATGTGCTCCATGGGGAAAGGTCTTATAATGTAATATGGGAAAAATGACACCAGAGACACTGAAATGCCTTATAGAGAAGCATACACCATTATGTCCTTGTCATAAATTTGCAAACCATTACTTTTCCCCAAAAACGATTTTCAAATCATAATTTCAAAACACTGCACATATGGAAATGACTTAAAATGTCCTTAATTCAAAATTTGCTATTCCTTATTTTGCGATTGCACTGAAGGATTTGCAAATTTTACGATTCCTTAAATGCAATGTATCAAACAAAAAATATGTAAAAAATGATATTAAGGATTTGGAAACTACCACCAACTTCTAGTTTGTGGTAATTTGCGAATTCTTTTCAAAAAGCATTTTTTTCTAAAAAACAAAAGGTCCCATATGACGCCCATACATGTCCTTAGGGCATGTATGTGTGCCATATGCCCCCAAATTTCTTTTTCAGGGGTGCAGCAGGGTGTTCTTGAGATACCCCTGCACGCTTGAAAAAATTCCTATTTTGTGATGAGCTAATTGCTAATCGCAAATTGCAACCTTCATTCCTATGAGCCTCCTAGCCCATGGAAATGAATGGGTAATTTGCAATTAGCAATTTGCTCATTGCAAATTAGGAATGGTAAAGAATTGCTATTTATTCCTTAAAATTTGCTATTTAGGAAATGCAAAATAGTTTGATGGTACATATGGTGGTTCATCTGTAACAAGATAAGAAGCTTAGGGATACATTTATGATGACTGGCGCAATAAAGTGGACATTACTTACTTCATTGGTAGGCCTTTACATGTATTATCTCCTCTGTATTCTTCATCAAGCGTAACTTTAATCTGCAATCCTGAGTAGGCCTCAACTTAAACAAACCTTTGGATAGGCCACACCTTATTGTCATCCTGGATTAATCATTTAAAATGCTAGGGACAGATTTATGATAGGTGTATGCCTCTTTTCTGCCACTGTGCGTCACTTTTATGATGCAGCGGCGGTGGAAAAGATTTGCTATGAGGCGACAACATTACAAATTGATGCATTTAGGCAGATATGTCATGGTGTAAAAAAAACGTACCACATGAAACCGATGCAGCAGTGATGCAAAAGATGCACCATGTCGCAAGACAGGCCTCACTTGGGGCCATATGTATCAAGCTAATTAGCATTCGCAAAGATCAAAATTCTACGAATTTCGGCCTTTGCGAATGTTAATTAGACAAATGGTATGTATCAAACAAGTTTGATGCAAAATAAGGAGTAGCAAAATTTGCTATTCCTTATTTTGCAATTGCACTGAAGGATTTGCACATTTTTTGAGACTACTTAAATGCAATGTATCAAACAAAAAATATGTAAAAAATGACATTAAGGATTTGTAAACTATTGTGGTAAATTGGTGGTAATTTGTGAATTCTTTTCAAAAAGCTTTTTTTAAAAAAAACAAAAGGTCACATATGACGCCAACACATGCCCTTAGGGCATGTATGTGTGCCATATGCCCCCAAATTTCTTTTTCAGGGGTGCAGCAGGGTGTTCTTGAGACACCCCTGCACCCTTGGAAAAATTCCTAATTTGTGATGAGCAAATTGCTAATCGCAAATTAAACCTTCATTCCTATGAGCCTCCTAGCCCATGGAAATGAATGGGTAACTTGCAATTAGCAATTTGCTCATCGCAAATTAGGAATGGTAAAGAATCGCTATTTATTCCTTAAAATTCGCTATTTAGGAAATGCAAAATATTTTGATGATACATATGGCAGTTCATCTCTAACAAGATAAGAAGCTTAGGGATAGATTTATGATGACTGGCGCATCACCAGGGATGTGCCAGTCATCCTGCGCTGCTGTTCCGCCACCCATGGTGTGCTGCATTTACAATGCGGCGCAGCATGGGGCAAAAACGGCACAGATGCGTGACGCATCTGTGCCGTTAAGGTGGCGCATTGCTGGAGTTGTATCGCAAGTGCGATGCAGCTCCAGCAAAGCTCAAGGGTGCACCATCTCCACAATGTTGCGTCAAGACCTATGCCTGCTTAAAGCAGGCGCAGGGTTTTGACGCAGGTTTCTCCTATCTGATTGTAAATGCGGCACACCATGGGTGGCAGAGCAGTGGTGCACGTTAACTGGTGCATGCCCGGGGATGTGCCATTTAACATAAATCTGCCCCTTTACATTTAAGTATGTGCAGGGGACACAGAGTCGGTGAGGCTTATCCAAGGTTAAGAAGAGATGAGTCCTGTTCAGTGAAAAATTAGACATAGGCTTCACCTGCTCAGCATCGCTGGACATGGCTAAATAATAGCTGCAAAATTTTACTCTTGTTAAACAATTTTACTATTATAATCTCTGAGATTTGTCTCTTACTCTGCAACATCTCATTGTTGTTATCTTTCTTTAAAGATAAAGACAACCTCAACATGAGCGACAATCTGCAATCAGTTGATTTTGACCTCATCATTGAACTTGTAATTGAAACATCAGTGGATGTTGATCCCTTGGATGATTTAAATCCTGAGGATGAAGAAGAGCGTGATGAGGATGCAGATTTGTCGGAATTATATGAAATAGGATGGGAAGCTGACCTGCTTGAGCCTATGGAAATATAAACATTTATTTTTAAAATTTATAATTAATAAAAAGTAAAAAGGTAAACCGTTTAATTTAAAAATAAAGACACCTTCAAAAGCAGGTTATGTGTAGTGTCTTCAATAAAATATTAAAATATGCTCATAAAATTAGATCAGATTCACATATAAAATAGCATAGGTAACATAAATATAAATGTCATTTCTTTTCTGGTATTTCTGTATTGTAAATTTGCAAGGACTAAAAAATCTTCTATTTAAAATGTCAAGTAGTGTGTTAAGTTTTTGATCACTGTTATTGTTTTACTGTTTGGTAATAATGGTTAATAACATTTTTTATTATATTTTACCACAGATTCAACTGCAGATCATTTCAAGATTTCACCATGCCTACAATAGAAAGACAGAGAAAGGCTGCAAAACGTCAAAGACAGCAGGTGAAAAAAAATATGCAGCAGTCCTCTAACAAAAAGATTTGTCAAGTCACGAAGAAAGCACCGGGTAAGAGCACAAAACAATTCATAAGAAATATGTGTAGTAAAAAAAATATTACTACAGAAAATGTTTCAGTCCATAAAACGAGAAGGAAATCAAATGGAAAGGAAAGGCCAATGAAAAATGTTACTGCTAGAGCAAGAGATAACTCTGTGCATGATAGTAGAAGGAAACAACAGTTTAGGGAGATTCGTAAACGAATGTTCCGCAACAGGATAATTGGCAATTTGTTAAAAAATATTAAGAAACGTCAACAGAAACTGGTTTTTTATAAGAGAAAAAAAAAAGTTGAGAAAGTTATTGATCAGGCATTTGAAATTAAACGTAAGTTATTTATTTTGATAATCAATAGAATTAGGAAGCTAAACAAGGCAATTTATGATTTCAAAAGAAATAGTAGATGGAAGAGAATAGTTAATCGTAGTAATTTTTGTGAAGTTTTTTCTGGAGAATGGATGCATAGTTCAAGCTGTGAGGCATTTTTTAATGAGGAGAGTTATTTCCAGGATAATGATTTGGTGCATGCAGTTGACACCAGTGGTCGTGCTTATGAAGTGAAAGATGGTTGTCCAGTTGAAGAGAAAAACTTGTGACAACAGAGGCAGAAGAGGTGTTAGGTAATGAGGTTTTAGGAAGACGTGCTAAGGGTCCTGTGTACACCTGGAAGTGTAGTAGTATTTGCAGTGTGCGACAGGATTCCATCAATTTGCTTTGTGATTTTGTACGGTCATTTAATAAGAAAAGTTTGAAGCAGAAAATAAGGTTGTTGCAAGAATTAGATCCTTGCAGAGTGAGAGAAGTGACAGGTTTGCATGGTCATTCACTGGCTTGTCTTTCCAGGAGAGTATGCCAGAGTGTTTTTCATCATTTCAGGATGCTAGCAGTGCATCATAATAAAGTGAGGAAATTAGTTAGAATGTTGTATTATGCTAAGAGTCCAGCAATTATGCTTAAAAAATTATGCGCTGCTCTTTTGCATGGTTCTGAAATAGATGTGAAGAATATATGTGAAGAAATTAAGTTTTGTTACTTTGGAAGTAAAGAGGAGAATGTTGAAATTGAGCAAGAAGAAGAGGGTCATGTGGAAGATAGTGTACAGGTTTCCAGTACAGATAATTTCCAGAGGGAAATTGCGACATTTGAGGTGAAATCAAGTGAGAGGCCTAATTTCACTTGTGTGTGTTGTCGACACACTTATTATAAGAATCAGACTAAGTTAGTGGATTTATATGCAAAAAGTGAAAGGGAAAATAATAGTGAATGGAAGGATTTCGCAACATACTTGATGGTAGAAAATTGTTTTGATTTGGGATTGGATCAACGTGTGTGTACTTATTGTTGTTGCAAATTAAATCAAAACCAGATGCCTGCTAGAGCAGTTCATAATAATCTGGAATTGGTTGAGATTCCTTCTGAATTGAAGGATTTAAATACTTATGAATCTATTTTGATTCAAAGTATCCATCCCTTTCAGGCTATTGTAAGAATGGAGCCAAAGACAGGGAAATTGCCTCCATCAGATTTACAGAGAGGATTAAAGGGAAGAGTTGTTTATTTGCCTCTAGATTTGAAGAAAAACATTAACACAATTGGAGTAGAAAAAGTGGAAGAGGAACCTCTGGTTATCTTAGTTAATGGGGTTCCGACAAAGAATAAGAAAATATGGCAAGATTTAGTAGATGTTAGGAAAGTTAAAAAGGCAACATTGTATTTGAAAAAAAATAATAAATACTATAAGAATGTATATGTTGCAGAAGAGGAAGTAAGTGAGGAAGAGGATAGCGATTTGTGTGCTGGTCAAATTGAAAAAGTAGAACCCTCTACTAGTGAAGAAATATATGAACATTATAGTGTTCATCCTTTGCATTCCAAGGAAGTCATGGGGAATGCTATTGAGTTGTTTCAAATGAAACAAGCCAAAGGGAGTCCCATTAGTGTTTGGGAGGAAAGTTTGGAAGCTCGGTGTTTCCCACAGCTTTTTCCAACAGGTCAGGGAGGAAGATATGATGAGCGACCTCATCAAATTCCTGCTTCTGAATACCGGACTTTGCGATTGTATGCAGGAGATGCTAGGTTTCGACAATGCATTCCCTATTTGTTTCATCTCCTGTTTGAAAGCGATCTGTCTGGACTGTCATATGCAGTGAACCACATCTTGAAAAGTGGTATACACATGCAAAACATCTCGGCAAGTGACTTTATGGATAAAGTCAATGTCCAAGACAGTATTTTGGATTCTCACCTGATTAATCTCATGGCGTGTCAGCGTGGTACTAATGAGTACTGGTACCGTCGTCATGGTGATTTAAAATGTATGCTGAGGAACTTAGGTACTCCCACATGGTTCCTCACTCTGAGCTGTGCCGAGTATGGCTGGGAAGACTTACTTGAATTTCTACGAGAGGCAAATGCTAACGTAGATAACATCGAATTCAAGACACCTGGAGAACTGTGCTCTTTGGATCCAGTCAATGTATGTAGGTACTTCAATCATAGATTTGAAGCTATGATGTCTTTTATCATGAATAAGAAGAATCCACCTCTTGGAGAGGTGTTGGATTTCTTCTGGAGAAAGGAGTACCAAGCAAGAGGTGCTCCTCATATACATATGTTGCTGTGGATCAAGGATGCACCTAAATTTGGAACGGATCCAGAAGACTCAGTGATGAGTTTCATCCAACAGTATTCTACGTGTGCTGTTCCAAACGCAAAGGAGAAGAAAAGCCTAAGAGAAAAAGTTCTGCGTTTCCAAAGCCATCGATGTGGAAAGTACTGCCGTCGTAAATTCCGAAACAAGGACAAGTTCTACACTAAATGTCGTTTCGGCTTTCCACGACCGGTGATTTCTAAAGGAAGAGTAAACAGTTTGATGTCTTCGCTGCGACACAATGTCATGAAGAAATCACCTAAAAACACTTACAATTTGAAGAGGAACCAAGAGTCCAAGTACATCAACGACTACAACCCGGTGATTTTGTCCATGTGGAATGCTAACATGGATATACAGTTTGTGGCTGATAACTGTATGGCTGTGGCTCGGTATGTGACGTCTTACATCACCAAAAAAGAGAAGACAGAATTGAAGGATATGTGGGAGGACATTTCCCATGAAAAGAGCCTCAGCAAGAAGTTGTACAGTTTCAGTCTGAAGATGTTGTCGCATCGAGAAATCGGAGCGTACGAATGTTCTGACCGGTTGTCTTCAGCAAGTCTCTATGCCAAGTCCAGGAGTATCGTTTGGGCGAGTCTTGGTCTTGCAGCAACGCGTAATCGAGTTCTCAAACCTGTGCGGGAAATTGAGTATTTGGCGGAAAAGGAGCCAAACAGTACCGACATTTTGAAGACAAACATGTTGGATACATATTATCCAAATCGAAGCAGTCACCTCGAGAATGTTTGTCTGTATGAGGTTCTGCAAAATTACATATTCAAGAGGAACATCAAAGAAGATACTGAGAAAGGAGTGTATGCTGTAATAGGAAGTGAGGGATGTCTGGTCAAGCAAAGAAAATGCCACTTGGTAAACCATCGAAAATTGAGTGGTGAATCTCCTGAAAAAAAGGAGTTTTTCTATTTAGCACTTTTGCAACTTTTCAAGCCTTGGCGTGCAGAAGAGGAACTGCTTGGAGATTTCCTCTGTTACGAAGACTCTTTCAATGCCGCCAAGGAGACCATAGAATGTCCTGCTTTTCCCAAATATGTAGAAATGTTGAATGCGGAAATTGAGCAGGAAGCAAAGATTGCAGCCGAGATTGCCAGAGACAATTCTCAGGACAGTCAGAGTTCTGCTTCATTGAGTCAGGATCCACTAGGAGGACCTGTTATCGAAAATGAAGCTGCCACTGCTATGAATGAAGTGGAAAGAGCCATGGCACATGCTCAAGAGGATGCGGTTAACTTAGAAGAGTTGGAAAGACAACTCAACGTTGAGCAGAGGAAAATATATGACGAAGTTACCATGCAAATTGATCATGGATTAAGTCATGATAAGAAAGAGTGCTCATGTACGTCGTTGAAGCCTGTCCGACTGTACGTGAGTGGAGAAGCGGGAACTGGAAAAAGTTTCCTCATTAAAGCAATTTCATGCTATTTGCAGGAAAGGACAGAGTCATCGCTGTCTTGTGTTGTCACTGCTCCAACTGGACTGGCAGCACATAATATTAAAGGGATTACTTTACATCGTTTACTGATGCTGCCAGTGGAGCATGACAACAAATTACAATATCACAAGCTATCTGGAGATGCTTGTTTTGAAGTTTCAAGAATCTTGAGGAAAATGAAACTTCTTATCATTGACGAAGTAAGCATGGTTTCCAATGTCATGCTTGCCTTTGTGCATTTGAGGATGCAAGAAGTTCTCAAAACAGAGTATGATGTGTTATTTGGTGGCAAACACATCATTGTTTTCGGAGATCTTCTGCAGCTGACACCAGTGAAAGGGCAACCTGTGTTCAAAATGCTCACGCATGAAGATACCAGGAAGTGCCTAGGCAGCATTGGCAACGTCAATATATGGTTAAACTTCAATTATGCTGAACTGCATGAAAATATGCGTCAGGCGAAGGATGAAGTTTACAAGACTATTCTACAAGATGTTAGAATTGGAAAAGTGACCGAGCATGGGAAAGAAGCTTTACATGCACGATTACTGTCAAATTTATTTCCAGAACAAGATGTTGTGCCTGAGAATATTTTTCAGAAAATTACTGAGAAGAAATCTGGAATATGTTTGATGCCAACTCTTGCAGAATGTGCCAAATTTAACAACAAAATGTTGCATTTAGAAAAGCAAGAGATTGTGAAACTGGAAGCTATTGATAGAGTAGAGCATATGGGATCAACAATTATTTTGTCTGAGAATCTGAAAACAAAATTGGATTCATTAGAGAAGAGTATATCTAAAACTGCAGGTTTTGAAAAGACTCTGAATGTGTGCTTGAACTGCCGTATAATTTTAAGAATTTACATGTTGAAAGAGGTCTGGTAAATGGATCAATGGGTAATGTTGTTGATTTTGTGAAATACAGAAATAGAGATGGAATTGAATTTTTAAAAATTAAATTTGATGGCATTGAGGAAGTACAGCTAATTGCTCGTTGTTCTGCTAGATTTTTGCTTGTAAAAGACTTATATGTTCGCCGTAAGCAGTTTCCTGTTTGCTTGGCATATGCGGTGACAATTCATAAATCGCAAGGTTTAAGTGTAGACAGTGCATTGGTGAATATTGGCAGTTCTGTGTTCAAGGAGGGTATGGCATATGTGGCATTGTCACGAGTTAGAACTTTATCGGGATTGTACTTGATTGAGTGTGATGTCACAAACATTTGTGCGGATCTAGATTGTGTTAAGGAATACAATAGGTTAAGAAGAGAGTATGCGCCACATTTGCCTCAGTATCCTTTGTTTGAGAAACGTGTGGTAGGCCGGAAACGAAGAAATGAGAACAATACTGGGGAGGTTGTAGCAAAAAGACAAAAAGTCAATGAACCTAAAATTACAAGCAGAAACAAAAAGGATTCTGTTGAAGATGTTGTTGGTTTTCAGTTTGAAAACAGTTCTGGTGTCAACTGCTATGCTAATGTAGTGGTTAATGTTTTGTTTTCTCTAAAAAATGTAAAAGAAGAGATTGTGGTCAATTCTGATCAAAGATTTTGCAGTTTGTTAAATTCTGTGTTAGAGAAATGTACCACTGATAGAAGAAACATAGAAAGTGTGTCTGAAATTCGAAATCTGTTAGACAGATGTTCAGGCCAAACACAATTCTCTCAAAATATTCAGCAAGATTGTCAGGAGTTTTTAATGTATATGCTTGATGTATTGCATGCTGAAGGTGTAGATGTAGATCAGCTGTTTGGCCTTTCTTATCAATGGCAGCATGACTGCGAGAACTGTATGGTATCAAGTACTACTAGTGTAGACTCAGAAAGATTTATATATTTAACTTTGCCAGACAGTAAATCAGTCTCCTTTAATAAGCTAGTAAAAGCAGCTGATCACAACATGGAGTGTAGCCAATGTAAATCTGAAATGATGTCCACATTATTTATACGAACATATGGCCAGTATGTCATTTTAATGTTCCAACGATGTAGGCCTGATGGAACAAAATTGACAACTTTAATTAAAAATTTTGTAGCTTCGCAGTTGTCAATATCAGGAAGGACTTTTGTAACTGCAGCAATTATATATCATGACGGCCCTTCAATAACATCAGGACATTACACAGCTTATTTAAAGTCTAGAAATGGCTGGTCATTCTGCAATGATTCTGTTTTAATTTTCAAAAAAAAATTGCCGTATGACCTTAAAAACTCTTACCTGGTGTTTTTAAAACCAAAATTTTAGGGAAATAATCTCGGGATGTGCTCTGTGGAATTTCAAGAAGTTCTAATGGCTCCTACACAATTTGGCCTTGAGGATAAGTGTAGTTCAGAGACATAACTTCTAACCATAGGACTGGACATTATGGAGAAATACGTGCACTTTGAATGAGTTCAGAAAAACTGTTTCTTTTTATAAGCTAATTGAAGCAGCCAATCAAAACATGGAGTAGAGGGAATGTAAGTCTGCAATGCTGTCTACTGTTTTACATTGCTTTGTGATTAAAAGTGATGTAGAGAATTAAATAATTGTAGTAGTCATAGAGGTAGTGTAAGTCTGCTTGTATCAGTGTCATAGGAAAAGTAGAACATGACTGAGCAAGAAGGGGAAGATATTACTATTCCAGGATTGTGAAAATGATCTTCAACATTTTAATTCTGAAAGTTGCGGAAATGCCAAATGACGGGATTGGCTTACAAGAAATCCAAGAGTTATAAATGGCTCTGACCAGATTTGGCCTTGTGGAAAATTGTGGTAGAGAGCAAGAAGTCATTTATTGCATGTAGCGTGTTTTTAAAAACGATGGAGATTTTCTTTCAGAAAGTGGCGGGCTGAAAGTAATAACAGCACAAAAGAGTGTAAGCTGTTCATAGGACATCCTTGGACGTCATGGAAAGTAAGTTAACTTTAAGGAGTTCTGAATTTTGATTTCTGATGTTGTATGGGTTTTTTAAACACAATCATTTTGATTGTGTTTTTTTTCCCCGCTGTTACATGATGAATACCTTCAAGTCACTGTTTTTAGTGAATTTTGATACATTCTGAGAACAGCAAAAATAAACCATTTAACATGTATAATTAATTCTGTACTGTTTGCATTTATGATGTATATGTAGAACTGTGTAGGAGGCATGGAGAAGGTGAGGCTTCTGTAAGTGTCAAAGTTGTTGCATGCAGTGCTGCACTTCTGCGTATTCTTTCATATGCTAGACTACATCTGCACAATGAGATACCTAAGCAAAGGAAACACAAGTGATGTGATTGTGAAATGAGCAAAATAAATTGCATGTATTTCAATTACATCACCTGTGTTTCCTATCATTACGAATCACATTGTGCAGATCAAGTTTAGGTCTGTCCAGGGAAACATAGGAGTTTTGGACTTTGTTGAAGAGTGCAGTGGACATGACTCACTTCATTGGTAGACCTTCACATGTATTATGTCCTCTATTCTCTTCAACAACTCGAAATTTCATCTGCAACCCTGAGTAGGCCTCACCTGAAACAAACCTCTGGATAGTAGACATCTTATTGGCATCCTGAAGCAATTATTTAAAATTTTAGTGTGTTGCGACACTTTTCTGAAACAACAGCAATGCAAAAGATGCACCATGTTTTAAGATAGGCCTCACTTCATCTGCATCAAGATACTGTTAGTTTAAAATGTATATCTTTAGGACTGTGTAGGGGGCCTGGAGAAGCAGAAGCTTCTGTAAGTGTCAAAGTTTTTGAAAAACTGTTTGTCCTTCAATCTTTTCCCTTGTCTTTTCAAATTTTTAAATACTTGTTTTAATATTTTTCAAATGTTTGTTCTCTCTTTCACAGATTGAAAGTATAAAAAGAAAAAGTGAGTAATTTAACGACAATTATAAGGTAAATATTTTGTACTGTTTTGTTACATTTATATCACATTTAACTACTATTAGTTCCACTGCTTCATTTCTTTAACCCTCAGTTTCCTGCCTTTGCTACTTCCCTCATTCCTTTCTCTATTAACTACTTACTCAACTCCTTCCACTCTTTTTCTCAGTCCCTCTCTTCTCATAGTTCCTCACTCTTGTTCACTCACTGCGTCTCTATTACTCTTACTGTCTTTGACTGATCAGTCTATCACTACTTGTTCATAATGCTTTCTCTGTGTAGTTGAAGCACACTAAGGGGAATATTATGAACACAGCCAATAAAATTATTGCTCTTTTTATTGGCAGAAAACTGGTGCAAAAGTGGTTTTAGTGGCAGTTTTCTGCCACAAAAGCAGCTTTAGCGACACATTTCTGCCAATAAAAGCTGCAAAACTTTTATTGCCTATGTTGATGATATGGCTCTATGTTAATTACATTTCTTTGCTGTTTCAATTAATCTTTTTCTGTTATTTTTTGTTTTCTGTTTTCTATTTTTTCTCTCTGTTATTCCTCATGTTTTAATCTTATTTTGAACATTCACTCACATTCTCCAAGAAACTCTTCTTTGTTAATGTTATACTTTCTTTTTTTTTCATTCACTTCCTTATCTATTTTGTTTTTCACAATTATACCCTCTTCTGTCTTTTCTTCGGTAAATAGATCTATTAAACAGTATCTCTTCTTTACTCCCTATAGCTGTCTTTCTTTTAACATCACTCTCTGTTTCCTTTCCTTATACTTACACTTTTTTTTTTTTTTTTTTTTTTTGGGTTAGCTCCCGGTCCGCGTACCGGGAAGCTAACCCGGAAGCGAACCAAAAGAAATAGAGCTTGCAAGAGTGCTAAACATTCTAGCAATTTTTTTGGAAAGGGAAGGTAGTTCTGAAAATAACTTTTTTTTTTATATTTTTGTTGTTTTATATATATTTTTTTTTTTGGAACATTTTTTGGTTTTTTTTGTATTTTTTGAACAATTTTATATTTTTTTTGGTTTTTTTTGGGGGGGGAAACAACAAAAAACAGGCGTTGAAAATGGCTCAACAGGAGCAAAAAAAAATTACTGGGGGCGGTTAGGGCAATCATGGTGTTCATATGCCAGGTTGAGTGCATTGCTGCTCATGTTGCCACAAGCTAATAATGCACGACAGTGCATACATAAGTGAATCATGTGCCCAAAATTTTCTTGAATATTTCGCACAGTTTCCCGTGCCTCTTCTGGTGTTAGAGAAACCGGTATTGTTGGTCTGGCCACAGGAGTTGGTCTTGGATTGTCGTGCATATCCCTTAATTCTGCCCGGCTGTAATTTAGGGGATGTTTCCTCGTCATGTGCCTGTGCATTGTGTGATTTCCAAAGCTATATTTTTTGTCCGTCCCTCTGGACAATTGTTCCTTGCATATCAGGCAGGTGACATACCTTGCGTTGACCTTTTTTTGGCCACGAGGCATTGAAAAAAACTGCCAGATGAAACTGGCTTTCTTTCTGGAAACCCGGGGCAACTCTTCTAAAAATTGTGGTTCTTCTCCCTCCTCATCCATTTCTTCCTCTTCCTCCTCAGTGTTGGTAAGGACCTGGGGAGGTGGTCCTCTCTTCCCATGAGGAGGTGGTGGTGGTGGTGGGGGTGCACCAGCTGAAGCAACCAATGAAGCCATTTTCACACAAGCAAAATAGGTCTTCCAACAAGCAAAATAGGTCTTCCTCTCACAATGATGAAAGTCAGAGTGAGGAAAGAAGGAGGGGTTTTCATCATTTGGGAAAATCAATACTTCTCAACCAATGAAAAGTGTTATTTTTAAGTCACCTGACCTAGCCTTCCATCATTATGAAACCAAAAGTGAAATGAACCAATGAAAAGTTTTATTAACAAGTCACATGACCTCTCACGCTCATGTTACGCACTGCGGAACGCTCCCCGGTTAGCTTCCGGGTCGCTAAGCTTCGCGCCCCGGTCCGCGCCCCGGGACACTTCCGGGTGCGCTAACGCGATACGTCACAAGACGCATTTCGCGGCAACGCGATACGTCGCGCTTTCGCGCCGCGGATCGCTTCCGGGGAGCTGCGTTTCGCGCCTCGGTCCGCGCCCCGGGGCACTTCCGGGTGCGCTAACGCAGTACGTCATAAGACGCATTACGCGGCAACGCGATACCGTCACTATGTTGATTTCTTACCGGTTCGCGGACCGGGTCGCGGAATTAAATTGAGCTAACGGGAAGCTTCCCGGTTCGCGGACCGGGAGCGAAACAAAAAAAATATTTAAAAAAAATTATTAATAAACATATAAAATATATTTTTGGATTTAAAGAAGAATACACTTTACAGCTATAGATATTAGCTTATAAAAAACCAATGAAATTCACTGAAAAAACCATAGGTTATAGACCATATATAGTTAGGAATTAGCATTTACAAAACCTTGAAAATTCACTGAAAAAACCATAGGTTATAGACCATATATAGTTAGGAATTAGCATTTAAAAAACCTTTATTTTACTCACACAAAACCATTGAAATTCCATATATAGTTAGTTGTACTAACTATATATCGCGCACCCGCAATCCACTGCTGATCATGTCACATATTACATCATTCATGACATGGTCAGTGACATCACTGATGACATCACTGATGACATCTCAAATGACATCACTGATGACATCACTGATGACATCTCAAATGACATCACTGATGACATCACTGATGACATCTCATTTGACATTACTGATCACATCACTGATGACATCATTCATGTGATAATACGATGAACCTCTTCAGACTCTAATATAACCTTAGATACACTCAGTGTAAACATACACTCACAGACTGTCACTCATCCATGGAGTTACTCAGACACATAGTCAGTCATGCAAAGAATCAATCACACCTCCATTTTCTCAACTATACAGTTATACACACCTTACTTATTCAAACATATACTAAAACATATTTACTCTCTTATACAATCCTGGATACAAGTTCACAATGATGCATACAGCCACTCACACATTCACTGGCTCCTATGCACAGTTATTTATATATGTCAACTCTCACATGTACTGTATTTTACATATGTACTTACTTTGACATGTAGCACTGAGATATCCATTCACTAACCAATACACTCATGCACACAGTCAACTGCCCATACAGCTGTTTCCACATGCACTTTTGAACCCATACATCTAGTGAATCAACTGCTCACACATATATGCACAGAGTCATACACCTCCCAGCCACCCACACACACACTCAGTCTCCCATACAAATGCTTGGGCAACCAATCAATAACCCATATAGTTACTCATATAGCTACTGATCAACACATGCAGCAGTTTACAGAACAACAGACATAATGATGCACAAATTAAGACAGTTTAGTCACTAACCCATGCATTCAGTGAGACACATTTAATCACTCACTCATACAGTCAGTCACGCACCTACTAAATCCTTCATCCAGACACTTCTACATCTACTCATTCTTCAATATGTAAAACATATTTAAACTTTACAGAAACACACAGTCACTGGATGTTGTCATCAGTGATGTCATCAGTGATGTCATTTGAGATGTCATCAGTGATGTCATCAGTGATGTCATTTGAGATGTCATCAGTGATGTCATCAGTGATGTCATTTGAGATGTCATCAGTGATGTCATCATTGATGTCACTGACCATGTCATGAATGATGTAATATGTGACATGATCAGCAGTGGATTGCGGGTGCGCGATATATAGTTAGTACAACTAACTATATATGGAATTTCAATGGTTTTGTGTGAGTAAAATAAAGGTTTTTTAAATGCTAATTCCTAACTATATATGGTCTATAACCTATGGTTTTTTCAGAGAATTTTCAAGGTTTTGTAAATGCTAATTCCTAACTATATATGGTCTATAACCTATGGTTTTTTCAGTGAATATATATATATATATATATATATATATATATATATATATATATATATATATATATATTCACTGAAAAAACCATGGGTTATAGACCATATATAGTTAGGAATTAGCATTTAGAAAACCTTATTTTACTCACACAAAACCATTGAAATTCCATATATAGTTAGTTGCACTAACTATATATCGCGCACCCGCAATCCACTGCTGATGATGTCACATATTACATCATTCATGACATGGTCAGTGACATCACTGATGACATCACTGATGACATCTCCAATGACATCACTGATTACATCACTGATGACATCATCCAGTGACTGTGTGTTTCTGTAAAGTTTAAATATGTTTTACATATTGAAGAATGAGTAGATGTAGAAGTGTCTGGATGAAGGATTTAGTCGGTGCGTGACTGACTGTATGAGTGAGTGATTAAAAGTGTCTCACTGAATGCATGGGTTAGTGACTAAACTGTCTTAATTTGTGCATCATTATGTCTGTTGTTCTGTAAACTGCTGCATGTGTTGATCAGTAGCTATATGAGTAACTATATGGGTTATTGATTGATTGTCCAAGTATTTGTATGGGAGACTGAATGTGTGTGTGGCTGGCTGGGAGATGTGAGACTCTGTGCAGATCAATGTGTTCTTGTATCAATGATTGTATAAGAGAGTAAGTATGTGTTAGTATATGTTTGAAAATGTAAGGTACTCTATGTTTAACTGTATAGATTAGAAAATGGAAATGTGATTGATTCTTTACAGGACTGACTAGGTGTGTGAGTAACTCCATGGATGAGTGGCAGAGTGTGAGTGTCTGTATAGGTGTATGAGTGCATATGATAGTGTTGTAAAGATGAGTCATTGTATGTATGAATGATTGTATGGGTGAATGAGTGAACGTGTGTGTAGATGTAGGAATCAGTTAGTGCGTATGTAGTAACTAGTATTGGTGTGTCAATGGTTTAAAAAATTATATTCTGTATTTAACACTGGGTGTAACAGAGGTTATATTAAAGTGTGAGGAGATGCATTGTATTGTCACATGAATGATATCATCAGTGATGTGACCATTGATGTCAAATGAGATGTCATCAGTGATGTCATTTGAGATGTCATCAGTGATGTCATCAGTGATGTCATTTGAGATGTTATCAGTGATGTCATTTGAGATGTCATCAGTGATGTCATCAGTGATGTCATTTGAGATGTCATCAGTGATGTCATCAGTGATGTCATTTGAGATGTCATCAGTGATGTCATCAGTGATGTCACTGACCATGTCATGAATGATGTAATATGTGACATCATCAGCAGTGGATTGCGGGTGCGCGATATATAGTTAGTGCAAATAACTATATATGGAATTTCAATGGTTTTGTGTGAGTAAAATAAGGTTTTCTAAATGCTAATTCCTAACTATATATGGTCTATAACCCATGGTTTTTTCAGTGAATTTTCAAGGTTTTGTAAATGCTAATTCCTAACTATATATGGTCTATAACCTATGGTTTTTTCAGTGAATTTCATTGGTTTTTAAAAAGCTAATATCTATAGCTGTAAAATATATTCTTCTATAAATCAAAAAATATATTTTATATGTTTATTAATAAATTTTTTTATTATTATGTTTTGGTTCGCTCCCGGTTTGCGAACCGGGTAGCTTCCCGTTAGCTCAATTTGGTGCCGCGACTCGGTCCGCGAACCGGTAAACGTTCCGTTTGCGCAACTGCCGCGTTAGAAATCAACATCGTGACGCGTCGCGGAAGCGCGACGTATCGCGTTGTCGCGTAATGCGTCTTATGACGCGCCGCGTTAGCGCACCCGGAAGTGCTCCGGTATGCGAACCGAGGCGCGAAGCGCAGCTCCCCGGAAGCGATCTGGGGCGCGTCACCGCGTAATGGGTCTTATGACGCGCCGCGTTAGCGCACCAAGAAGTGCTCCGGAGCGCGAACCGAGGCGCGAAGCGCAGCTCCCCGGAAGCGATCCGGGGCGCGGCGCGCAGCGCGTAACGTAAGCGTAACAGGTCATGTGACTTGTTAATAAAACTTTTCATTGGTTCATTTCACTTTTGGTTTCCTAATGATGTAAGGCTAGGTCATGTGACCTAAAAATAACACTTTTCATTGGTTTAGATCTCTTTTTTTTCCAAAATGATGAAAGCCCCCACCTTTTTTCTCACTCTGACTTTCAACTTTGAGAGAGGAAGACCTATTTTGCTGAGTAGAAAATGGCTTCAGTAGTAGCTGCAGCTGGTGCACCCCCACCACCACCACCACCACCAAGTAAGAGAGGACCACCTCCACAGTTCCTTCCCAACACAGAGGAGGAAGAGGATGAAGAACAGGAAGAGGAAGTACAGCCAACACAGTTTTTACGTGAGGAGCCCCGGATATCTCACCATAAAAATAGTTTTATTTGCCAGTTTTTTTCTTTTCCTGAAGGACAAAAAAAAGTGAATGCTCGCTATGTGACATGCCTAATATGCAAAGAAGATTTATCAAGAGGCACAGATAAGAAGTCGGGGCCAGAGGCACGGGAAACAGTGCCAAACATTCAAGAAAACTTTGTGCACATGAAGATAGTGTGTATATATTGCGGTAACCTACTCTCACGTGCCAATATGAGTATTAATTTGATAAACAGAGCATATGAAAACTACAAGTGCTCTAAACGCCCCAAAAAATAATTTTTTTTTTGCTCCTGTTGAGCCCTTTGTAATGCCTGTTTTTCGTTGTTTCCCCTCAAAAAACCCAAAAAAAACATAACATTGTTCAAAAAATCCAAAAAAAACAAAAAATGTTCAGAAAAATAAAAAAAATATAAAACAACAAAAACATTTAAAAAAAAGTTATTTTCAGAACTACCTCCCCTTTATAAAAAAATTGCTAGAATGTTTAGCACTCTGGCAACCTCTATTTCTTTTGGTTCGCTTCCCGGTTCGCTCCCCGGTACGCGAACCGGGAGCGAACCCAAAAAAAAAAAAAAAAAAAAAGAAGAGTAAGTATAAGGGAAGTAAACAGAGAGTAATGTTAAAAGAAAGACAGCTATAGGGAGTAAACCAGAGATACTGTTTAATAGATTTATTTACCGAAGAAAAGATGAAAGAGGGTATAATTGTGAAAAACAAAATAGATAAGGAAGTGAAAGAAAAAAAGGAGAGTAGAAGAATAACAAAGAAGAGTTTCTTAGAGAATATGAGTGAATGTTCAAAATAAGATTAAAACATGTTGAATAACAGAGAGAAAAAACAGAAAGCAGAAAAGAAGAAGTAACAGAAAAAGAATAATTGAAACAGCAAAGAAATCTAAATAACATAGTGGCATATTATCAACATAGGCAATAAAAGTTTTGCAGCTTTTATCAGCAGAAATGTGTCGCTAAAGCCGCTTTTGCGGCAGAAAACTGCTGCTAAAACCGCTTTTGCAGCAGTTTTCTGCCGATAAAAACAGCAATAATTTTATTGGCTGTGTTCATAATATGCCCCTTAGGGTGCTTCAACTACACAGAGAAAGCATAATGAACAAGTAGTGAAAGAGTGATCAGTCAAAGACACTAAGAGTAATAGAGACGGAGTGAGTGAACAAGAGTGAGGAACTATGAGAAGAGAGGGACTGAGAAAAGGAGTGGAAGGAATAGAGTAAGTAAGTAATAGAGAAAGGAATGAGGGAAGTAGCAAAGGCAGGAAAGTGAGGGTTAAAGAAATGAAGCAGTGGAACTAATAGTAGTTAAATGTGATAGAAATGTAATGAAAAGAGTACAAAACATTTACCTTATAATTGTCGTTAACTTAGCCACTTGTTATTTTTATACTTTCAATCTGTGAAAGAGAGAACAAACATTTGAAAAATATTAAAACATGTATTTAAAAATTAGAAAAGACAAGGGAAAAGATTGAAGGACAAACAGTTTTTCAACAACTTTGACACTTACAGAAGCCTCTGCTTCTTCAGGCCCCCTACACAGTCCTAAAGATATACATTTTAAACTAACAGTATCTTGATGCAGATGAAGTGAGGCCTATCTTGGAACATGGTGCATCTTTTGCACTGCTGCTGTCTCACAACAGATGTGCAATGGCAGCGCAAAAGAGGGGCACAGCCATCATAAAACTGTCCCTAACATTTTAAATGATTGTTTCAGGATGGCAATAAGGTGTGTCCTATCCAGACGTTTGTTTCAGGTGAGGCCTACTCAGGGTTGCAGATCAAATTTAGGCTTGTTGAAGAGTACAGAGCAGATAATACATGTGCAGGCCAACCAATAAAGTTCAGACTTCCTCTGTTTCCCTGGACAGGCCTAAACTTCATCTGCACAATGTGATTCGTAATGTTAGGAAACACAGGTAATGTATTTGAAAAACTTGCAATTTCTTTTGCTCATTTCACAATCACATCACTTGTGTTTCCTTTGGTTAGGTATCTCATTGTGCAGCTGTAGTCCAGCATATGAAAGAGTACGCACTGCATGCAACAACTTTGACACTTACTGAAGCCTCAGCTTCTCCATACCCCCTACACAGTCCTAATTATATACATTTTAAACTGACGGTATCTTGCTGGAAATGAACTGAGGCCTATCTTGCAACATGGTGCATCTTTTACACAAAAGTGACGGAACAGCGGCGTAAAAGAGGCACACAGCCTTCATAAAACTGCCCTTAACATTTTAAATGATTGTTTCTAGATGCTGATAAGGTGTAACCTATCCACAGATTTGTTTCAGGTAAGTCCTACTCAGGGTTGCAGATGAAATTTAGGCTTGTTGAAGAGTATAGAGGAGATAATACATGTGCAGGCCTACCAACAAAGTGAGTCATGTCCACTGCACTCTTGAACAAATGTCAGACCTCCTCTGTCTCCTGGAACAGGCCTAAACCTCATCTACACAATGTGATGTGTAATGTTAGGAAACACAGGTAATATAATTGAAAAACGTGCAATTTTTTTTGCTCATTCCACAATCACATCACCTGTGTTTCCTTTGCTTAGGTATCTCATTGTGGAAATGTAGTCTATCATATGAAAGACTACGTAGAATGTGAGCACTGTATGCAACAACTTTGACACTTACAGAAGCCTCACCTTCTCCATACCTCCTACACAGTTCTAAATGTACATCATGAATACAAACAGTACAGAATTAATTATACATGTTAAATGGTTTATTTTTGCTGTTCTCAGAATGTATCAAATTTCACTAAAAACAGTGACTTGAAGGTATTCATCATATAACAGCGGGGAAAAAAAAACAATCAAAATGATTGTGTTTAAAAACCCATATAACATAACCAATCAGAAATCAGAACTCCTCAAAAGTAACTTACTTTCCATGACGTCGAAGGATGTCCTATGAACAGCTTACACTCGGTTGTGCTGTTTTTATTTTCAGCCCGCCACTTTCTGAAAGAAAACCTCCATCGTTTTGAAAAATATGTTACATACAATAAATGACTTCTCGCTCTCTACCACACGTTTCCACAAGGCCAAATCATGTAAGAGCCATTTATAACTCTTGGAATTCTTGTAAGCAAATCCCGTCATTTTCTATTTCCGCAACTTTCAGAAAGAAAACGTTCAAGATCACTTTCACAATCCTGGACTAGTAATATCTTACCCTTCTTGCTCACTCATGTTCTACATTTCCTATGACACTGATACTGCTTACTATGAAGCAGACTTACACTACCTCTATGACTACTACAATTATTTAATTCTCTACATCACTTTTAATCACAAAGCAATATAAAACAGTAGATAAAATTATATCAACCCCTAGAATCATTATACGCCAGTTACCTACCCTAAATTCTCTTTTCTGAAAACAGAAAGTAAGAATATTTTTAAGTAAAAAGGCAACATTGTATCGTAGTCAAATGGGAATAATTCCCGAAACAGCAAATTTTTTTACATTTTCAATAAGCTGTGTAATAAGCGGATCTTGTCAAATGACCATCATGCCATATAATAGCTGCAGTTACAAATGTTCTTCCTAAAATCAACGACTGTGTAGCCACAACATTTGTAATTAAAGTTGAAGACTTACTTTCATCAGGTTTATATAGTTGGATTTTTAAAATGACATTATAATCAAAAGTTTGGACAAATAATATAGACAGCATTGCAGACTTACATTCCCTCTACTCCATGTTTTGATTGGCTGCTTGAATTAGCTTATAAAAAGAAACAGTTTTTCTGAACTCATTCAAAGTGCAGTTATTTTTCCATGACGTCAAGTGTTATGGTAAGAACACCGTTTGCTTTGGGAAATACTCTGTTGTCCTTCAACTAATCTCTGCCCACCACTTTCTGTAAGAAAATCTTCTTTTTTTCCAGGAACTATTTAAAACTCAAAAATAACTTTTGACTCTGTACTACACTTATCCTCAAGGCCAAATCGTGTAGGAGCCATTAGAACGTCTTGAAATTCCTCAGAGCAAATCCCGAGATTCCTTCTCTAAAATTTTGGTTTTAAAAACACCAGGTAAGAATTTTTAAGGTCAAAAGGCAATTTTTTTTTGAAAATTAAAACAGAATCGTTGCAGAATGACCAGCCATTTCCAGACTTCAAATAAGCTGTGTAATGTCCTGATGTTATTGAAGGACCATCATGATATATAATTGCTGCAGTTACAAAAGTCCTTCCTGATATTGACAACTGCAAAGCCACAAAATTTTTAATTAAAGTTGTCAATTTTGTTCCATCAGGCCTACATCGTTGGAACATTAAAATGACAAACTGGCCATATGTTCGTATAAATAATTTTGACATCATTTCAGATTTACATTGGCTACACTCCATGTTGTGATCAGCTGCTTTTACTAGCTTATTGAAGGAGACTGATTTACTGTCTGGCAAAGTTAAATATATAAATCTTTCTGAGTCTACACTAGTAGTACTTGATACCCTACAGTTCTCGCAGTCATGCTGCCATTGATAAGAAAGCCCAAACAGGTGATCTACATCTACACCTTCAGCATGCAATACATCAAGCATATACATTAAAAACTCCTGACAATCTTGCTGAATATTTGGAGAGAATTGTGTTTGACCTGAACATCTGTCTAACAGATTTCGAATTTCAGACACACTTTCTATTTTTGTTCTATCAGTGCTACATTTCTCTAACACAGAATTTAACAAACTGCAAAATCTTGAACTGTTTTCAAATTGAAAACCAACAACATCTTCAACAGAATCCTTTTTCTTTCTGCTTATAATTTCAGGTTCATCGACTTTTCGTCTTTTTGCTACAACCTCCCTAGTATTGGTCACATTTCTTTGTTTCCGGCCTACCACACGTTTCTCAAACAAAGGATATTGAGGCAAATGTGGCGCATACTCTCTTCTTAACCTATTGTATTCCTTAACACAATCTAGATCCGCACAAATGTTTGTGACATCACACTCAATCAAGTACAATCCCGATAAAGTTCTAACTCGTGACAATGCCACATATGCCATACCCTCCTTGAACACAGAACTGCCAATATTCACCAATGCACTGTCTACACTTAAACCTTGCGATTTATGGATTGTCACTGCATATGCCAAGCAAACAGGAAACTGCTTACGCCGAACATATAAGTCTTTTACAAGCAAAAATCTAGCAGAACAACGACCAATTAGCTGTACTTCCTCAATGCCATCAAATTTAATTTTTAATAATTCAATTCCATCTCTATTTCTGTATTTCACAAAATCAACAACATTACCCATTGATCCATTTACCAGACCTCTTTCAACATGTAAATTCCTTCTTAAAATTATACGGCAGTTTAAGCACACATTCAGAGTCTTTTCAAAACCTGCAGTTTTAGATATAGTCTTCTCTAATGAATCCAATTGTGTTTTCAAATTCTCAGACAAAATAATTGTTGATCCCATATGCTCCACTCTGTCAATAGCTTCCAGTTTCACAATCTCTTAGTTTTCTAAATGCAACATTTTGTTGTTGAAGATGGCACATTCTGCAAGAGTTGGCATCAAACATATTCCAGATTTCTTCTCAGTAATTTTCTGAAAAATATTCTCAGGCACAACGTCTTGTTCTGGATATAAATTTGACAGTAATCGTGCATGTAAAGCTTCTTTCCCATGCTCGGTCACTTTTCCAATTCTAACATCTTGTAGAATATTCTTGTAATCTTCATCCTTCGCCTGACGCATATTTTCATGCAGTTCAGCATAATTGAAGTTTAACCATATATTGACGTTGCCAATGCTCCCTAGGCACTTCCTGGTATCTTCATGCGTGAGCATTTTGAACACAGGTTGTCCTTTCACTGGTGTCAGCTGCAGAAGATCTCCGAAAACAATGATGTGTTTGCCACCAAATAACACATCGTACTCTGTTTTAAGAACTTCTTGCATTCGCAAATGCACAAAGGCAAGCATGACATTGGAAACCATGCTTACTTCGTCAATGATAAGAAGTTTCATTTTCCTCAAGACTCTTGAAACTTCACAACAAGCATCTCCAGATAACTTGTGGTATTGTAATTTGTTGTCATGCTCCACTGGCAGCATCAGTAGACGATGCAAAGTAATACCTTTAATGTTATGTGCTGCCAGTCCAGTTGGAGCGGTGACAACACAAGACAGCGATGACTCAGTCCTTTCCTGCAAATAACATGAAATTGCTTTAATGAGGAAACTTTTTCCAGTTCCCGCTTCTCCACTCACGTACAGTCGGACAGGCTTCAACGACGTACATGGGCACTCTCTCTTCTCATGACTTAATCCATGATCAATTTGCTTGGTAACTTCGTCATATATTTTCCTCTGCTCAACGTTGAGTTGTCTTTCCAAGTCTTCTAAGTTAACCGCATCCTCCTGAGCATGTGCCATGGCTCTTTCCACTTCATTCATGGCAGTGGCAGCTTCATTTTCGATAACAGGTCCTCCTAGTGGATCCTGACTCAATGAAACAGAACTCTGACTGTCCTGAGAACTGTCTCTGGCAATCTCGGCTGCAATCAGTGCTTTCTGCTCGATTTCCGCATTCAACATTTCTAGATATTTTGGAAAAGCAGGACATTCTATGGTCTCCTTGGCGGCAGTGAAAGAGTCTTTGTAACAGAGGAAATCTCCAAGCAGTTCCTCTTCTGCACGCCAAGGCTTGAAAAGTTGCAAAAGTGCTAAATAGAAAAACTCCTTTTTTTCAGGAGATTCGCCACTCAATTTTCGATGGTTTACCAAGTGGCATTTTCTTTGCTTGACCAGACATCCCTCACTTCCAATTACAGCATACACTCCTTTCTCAATATCTTCTTTGATGTTCCTCTTGAATATGTAATTTTGTAGAACCTCATACAGACAAACATTCTCGAGGTGACTGCTTCGATTTGGATAATATGTATCCAACATGTTGGTCTTCAAAATATCGGTACTGTTCGGCTCCTTTTCCGCCAAATACTCAATTTCCCGCACAGGTTTCAGAACTCGATTACGCGTTGCAGCAAGACCAAGACTCGCCCAAACGATACTCCTGGATTTGGCATAGAGACTTGCTGAAGACAACCAGTCAGAACATTCGTAAGCTCCAATTTCTCGATGTGACAACATCTTCAGACTGAAACTGTACAACTTCTTGCTGAGGCTCTTTTCATGGGAAATGTCCTCCCACATATCCTTGAATTCTGTCTTTTCTTTTTTTGTGATGTAAGATGTCACATACCGAGCCACAGCCATACAGTTATCAGCCACAAACTGCGTATCCATGTTAGCATTCCACATGGACAAAATCACTGGGTTGTAGTCGTTGATGTACTTGGACTCTTCGTTCCTTTTCAAATTGTATGTGTTTTTAGGTGATTTCTTCATCACATTATGTCGCAGTGAAGACATCAAACTGTTTACTCTTCCTTTAGAAATCACCGGTCGTGGAAAGCCGAAACGACATTTGGTGTAGAACTTGTCCTTGTTTCTGAATTTACGACGACAGTACTTTCCACAACGATGGCTTTGGAAACGTAGAACTTGTTCTCTTAGGCTTTTCTTCTCCTTTGCGTTTGGAACAGCACACGTAGAATACTGTTGTATGAAACTCATCACTAAGTCTTCTGGATCTGTTCCAAATTTAGGTGCATCCTTGATCCACAGCAGCATATGTATATGAGGAGCACCTCTTGCTTGGTACTCCTTTCTCCAGAAGAAATCCAACACCTCTCCAAGAGGTGGATTCTTCTTATTCATGATGAAAGACATCATAGCTTCAGATCTATGATTGAAGTACCTGCATACATTCACTGGATCCAAAGAGCACAGTTCTCCGGGTGTCTTGAATTCGATATTTTCAATGTTTCCATTTGCCTCTCGTAGAAATTCAAGTGAGTCTTCCAGCCATACTCGGCACAGCTCAGAGTGAGGAACCATGTGGGAGTTCCTAAGTTCCTCAGCATACATTTTAAATCACCATGACGACGGTACCAGTACTCATTAGTACCACGCTGACACGCCATGAGATTAATCAGGTGACAATCCAAAATACTGTCTTGCACATTGACTTTATCCAGAAAGTCACTTGCAGAGATGTTTTGCATCTGTATACCACTTTTCAAGATGTGGTTCACTGCATATGACAGTCCAGACAGATCGCTTTCAAACAGGAGATGAAACAAATAGGGAATGCATTGTCGAAACCTAGCATCTTCTGCATACAATCGTAAAGTCCGGTATTCAGAAGCAGGAATTTGATGAGGTCGCTCATCATATCTTCCTCCTTGACCTGTTGGAAATAGCTGTGGGAAACACCGAGCTTCCAAACTTTCCTCCCAAACACTAATGGGACTCCCTTTGGCTTGTTTCATTTGAAACAACTCAATAGCATTCCCCATGACTTCCTTGGAATGCAAAGGATGAACACTATAATGTTCATATATTTCTTCACTTTTAGAGGGTTCTACTTTCTCAATTTGACCAGCACACAAATTGCTATCCTCTTCTTCACTTACTTCCTCTTCTGCAATATATACATTCTTATAGTACTTATTATTTTTTTTCAAATACAATGTTGCCTTTTTGACTTTCCTAACATCCACTAAATCTTGCCATATTTTCTTACTCTTTGTCGGAACCCTATTAACTAAGATAACCAGAGGTTCCTCTTCCACTTTTTCTACTCCAATTGTATTAATGTTTTTCTTCAAATCTAGAGGCAAATAAACAACTCTTCCCTTTAATCCTCTCTGTAAATCTGATGGAGGCAATTTCCCTGTCTTTGGCTCCATTCTTACAATAGCCTGAAAGGGATGGATACTTTGAATCAAAATAGATTCATAAGTATTTAAATCCTTCAATTCAGAAGGAATCTCAACCAATTCCAGATTATTATGAACCGCTCTAGCAGGCATCTGGTTTTGATTTCATTTGTTACAACAATAAGTACACACACGTTGATCTGATCCCAAATCAAAACAATTTTCTACCATCAAGTATGTTGCAAAATCCTTCCATTCACTATTATTTTCCCTTTCACTTTTTGCATATAAATCCACTAACTTAGTCTGATTCTTATAATAAGTGCGTCAACAACACACACAAGTGAAATTAGGCCTCTCACTTGATTTCACCTGAAACGTGGCAATTTCCTTCTGAAAATTATCTGTACTGGAAACCTGTACACTGTCTTCCACATTGCCCTCTTCTTCTGGGTCAATTTCAACATTCTCCTCTTTACTTCCAAAGTAACAAAACTCAATTTCTTCACAAATATTCTTCACATCTATTTCAGAACCTTGCAAAAGAGCAGTGCATAATTTTTTAAGCATAATTGCTGGACTCTTAGCATAATACAACATTCTAACTAATGTCCTCACTTTATTATGATGCACTGCTAGCATCCTGAAATGATGAAAAACACTCTGCCATACTCTCCTGGAAAGACAAGCCAGTGAATGACCATGCAAACCCGTCACTTCTCTCACTCTGCAAGGATCTAATTCTTGCAACAACATCATTTTCTGCTTCAAACTTTTCTTATTAAATGTCCGTACAAAATCACAAAGCAAATTGATGGAATCCTGTCGTACACTGCAAATACTACTACCCTTCCAGGTGTACACAGGACCCTTAGGACGTCTTCCTAAAACCTCATTACCTAACACCTCGTCTGTCTCTGTTGTCACAAGTTTTTCTTTTTCAACTGGACAACCATCTTTCACCTCATAAGCTCGACCACTGGTGTCAACTGCATGCACCAAATCATTATCCTGGAAATAACTCTCCTCATTAAAAAATGCCTCACAACTTGAACTATGCATCCATTCTCTGGAAAAAACTTCACAAAAATTACTACGATTACCTATTCTCTTCCATCTACTATTTCTTTTGAAATCATAAATTGCCTTGTTTAGCTTCCTAATTCTATTGATTATCAAAATAAATAACTTTCGTTTAATTTCAAATGCCTGATCAATAACTTTCTCAACTTTTTTTTTTCTCTTATAAAAAACCACTTTCTGTTGACCTTTCTTAATATTTTTTAACAAATTGCCAATTATCCTGTTGCGGAACATTCGTTTACGAATGTCCCTAAACTGTTGTTTCCTTCTACTATCATGCACAGAGTTATCTCTTGCTCTAGCAGTAACATTTTTGATTGGCCTTTCCTTTCCGACTGAAACATTTTCTGTAGTACTACTTTTTTTTCTACAAATGTTTCTTATGAATGATTTAGTTGTCTTACCCGGTGCTTTCTTGGTGACTTGACGATTTTTTATTGTAGAGGACTGCTGCAATAATTGATGAACCTGCTGTATTTGACGTTTTGTAGCCTTTCTGATTCTATCCTTAGTCGGCATTCTCTACTTTTGAAATGATCTGCAGTTGAATCTGTGGTAAAATATAATAAAAAATGTTATTAACCACTATTACCAAACAGTAAATCAATAACAGTCGTCAAAAACGTAACACACTACTTGTCATTTTCACTTAGAATAATTTTTAGTGCATAAGCAAATTCAGTATTCATAAATAGTAGCAAAGAAATGGAATGCTTCTACATTTTACCTGTGCTGTTTTAGTTGTGAATCTGATCTAATTTTATGAGCATATTATACTATTTTATTAAAGACACTACACATAACCTGTTTTTGAAGTTGTGTTTAATTTTAAATGAAACGGTTTACATTTTTACTTTTTATTTCCGTTAAATTTTAAAAATAAATGTTTATAGTTCCATAGGCTCAAGCAGGTCAGCTTCCCACCCTATGTCATACAATTCTGACAAATCGGTATCCTCATCATGTTCTTCATCATCCTCAGGATTTAAATCATCTAAGGGATCTACTTCCACGGACGTTTCAATGACAAGTTCAACGATAAGATCGAGATCAACTGATTGCTCATTATCACTCATGCTTGATGTTGTTGTTATCTTTAAAAAAAGAGAACAACAATGAGATGTTGCAGAGTAAGACACAAATCTCAGAGACTATAATAGTAAAATTGTTTAACAAGAGTAACATTTTGCAGCTATTATTTAGCCATGTCCAGCGATGCTGAGGAGGTGAGGCCTATGTCCAAGTTTTCAGTGAACAGGACTCATCTCTTCTTAACCTTGGATAAGCCTCACCGACTCTGTGTCCCCTGCACATACTTAAATGTAAAGGGGCAGATTTATGTTAACTGGCACATCCCCAGGGATGCACCAGTTAACGTGCACCGCTGCTCTGCCACCCATGGTGTGCCGCATTTACAATGTGGAGCACCATTGAGTAAAAACAGCACAGATGCGTCATGCATCTGTGCCGCAAAAGCAGCACATTGCAGGAATCACGTCATAAGCACGACATGTCTACTGCAATGCACAGGAGGAAGCCACACATTGCATGGTGCATCACTCCTTAGGCTATTTCAAACAGGCATAAGGATTTGATTCAGCAATGCTATAAAGCTGACTCAGTGAAATCTTCTAAATTTCACTGTGTTAGTTTTACAGGGCTTTCATGCAAATGAATGCCCACCCTGCAACAAAACACCTATATGAAACCTGACGCAGGTTTCATGTGGCACAGGACTTTACAGCATAACACATCTGCCTAGATGCATCAAGTTGTAAATATGTCACAACATAGCAAATGTTTTGCACCGCGGCTGCATCACAAAAGTGACGCACAGCGGCACAAAAGAGGCACACACCTATCATAAATCTGTCCCTAACATTTTAAATGATTGATTCAGGATGACGATAAGGTGTAGCCTATCCAGAGGTTTGTTTGAGGTGAGGCCTACTCAGAGTTGCAGATGAAATTTAGGGTTGTTGAAGAATACAGAAGAGATAATACATGTGCAGGCCTACCAATGAAGTGAGTCATATCCACTTCACTCTTGAACAAAGGCCAGACCTCTTCTGTGTCCGTGGACAGACCTAAACCTCATCTGCACAATGTCATTCGTAAACTTAGGAAACACAGGTGATGTAATTGAAAAATGTGTAGTTTCTTTTCCTCATTTCACAATCACATCACCTGTGTTTCCTTTGCTTAGGTATCTCGTAGTGCAGATGGAGTCTAGCATATCAAAGAGTACACAGAAGTTCAGCAGTGTATACAACAATTTTGACATTTACAGAAAATTCAGCTTCTTATCTTGTTGGAGATGAAGTGAGGCCTGTCTTGCAACATGGTGCATCTTTTGCATCACTGCTGCATCGGTTTCATGTGGCACGGGACTTTACAGCATGACACATCTGCTTAGATGCATAAAGTTGTAAATATGTCGCCACATAGCAAATCTTTTCCACCGCCGCTGCGTCACAAAAGTGACGCACAGAGACGCAAAAGAGGCACACACCTATCATAAATCTGTCCCTAACATTGTAAATGATTGATTCAGGATGACAATAAGGTGTGGCCTATCCAGAGGTTTGTTTAAGGTGAGGCCTACTCAGGGTTGCACATGAAATTTACGCTTGTTGAAGAGTACAGAGGAGATAATATATGTGAAGGCCTACCAATGAAGTAAGTCATATCCACTTCACTCTTGAACAAAGGCCAGACCTCTTCTGTGTCCGTGGACAGACCTAAACCTCATCTGCACAATGTCATTCGTAAACTTAGGAAACACAGGTGATGTAATTGAAAAATGTGGAGTTTCTTTTCCTCATTTCACAATCACATCACCTGTGTTTCCTTTGCTTAGGTATCTCATAGTGCAGATGGAGTCTAGCATATCAAAGAGTACACAGAAGTTCAGCAGTGTATACAACAATTTTGACATTTACAGAAGATTCAGCTTCTTATCTTGTTGGAGATGAAGTGAGGCCTGTCTTGCAACATGGTGCGTCTTTTCCATCACTGCTGCATCGGTTTCATGTGGCACAGGACTTTACAGCATAACACATCTGCCTAGATGCATCAAGTTGTAAATATGTTGCCACATGGCAAATCTTTTGCACCGCCGCTGCATCACAAAAGTGACGCACAGCGGCACAAAAGAGGCACACACCTATCATAAATCTGTCCCTAACATTTTAAATGATTGATTCAGGATGACGATAAGGTGTAGCCTATCCAGAGGTTTGTTTGAGGTGAGGCCTACTCAGGGTTGCAGATAAAATTTAGGGTTGTTGAAGAATACAGAGGAGATAATACATGTGCAGGCCTACCAATGGAGTGAGTCATATCCACTTCACTCTTGAACAAAGGCCAGACCTCTTCTGTGTCAGTGGACAGACCTAAACCTCATCTGCACAATGTCATTCGTAAACATAGGAAACACAGGTGATGTAATTGAAAAATGTGGAGTTTCTTTTCCTCATTTCACAATCACATCACCTGTGTTTCCTTTGCTTAGGTATCTCGTAGTGCAGATGGAGTCTAGCATATCAAAGAGTACACAGAAGTTCAGCAGTGTATACAACAATTTTGACATTTACAGAAAATTCAGCTTCTTATCTTGTTGGAGATGAAGTGAGGCCTGTCTTGCAACATGGTGCATCTTTTGCATCACTGCTGCATCGGTTTCATGTGGCACGGGACTTTACAGCATGACACATCTGCTTAGATGCATCAAGTTGTAAATATGTCGCCACATAGCAAATCTTTTCCACCGCCGCTGCGTCACAAAAGTGACGCACAGAGACGCAAAAGTGGCACACACCTATCATAAATCTGTCCCTAACATTTTAAATGATTGATTCAGGATGACAATAAGGTGTGGCCTATCCAGAGGTTTGTTTAAGGTGAGGCCTACTCAGGGTTGCACATGAAATTTACGCTTGTTGAAGAGTACAGAGGAGATAATATATGTGAAGGCCTACCAATGAAGTAAGTCATATCCACTTCACTCTTGAACAAAGGCCAGACCTCTTCTGTGTCCGTGGACAGACCTAAACCTCATCTGCACAATGTCATTCGTAAACTTAGGATACACAGGTGATGTAATTGAAAAATGTGGAGTTTCTTTTCCTCATTTCACAATCACATCACCTGTGTTTCCTTTGCTTAGGTATCTCATAGTGCAGATGGAGTCTAGCATATCAAAGAGTACACAGAAGTTCAGCAGTGTATACAACAATTTTGACATTTACAGAAGATTCAGCTTCTTATCTTGTTGGAGATGAAGTGAGGCCTGTCTTGCAACATGGTGCATCTTTTCCATCACTGCTGCATCGGTTTCATGTGGCACGGGACTTTACAGCATGACACATCTGCCTAGATGCATCAAGTTGTAAATATGTCGCCACATAGCAAATCTTTTGCACCGCCGCTGCGTCACAAAAATGACGCACAGCGGCACAAAAGAGGCACACACCTATCATAAATCTGTCCCTAACATTTTAAATGATTGATTCAGGATGACGATAAGGTGTAGCCTATCCAGAGGTTTGTTTGAGGTGAGGCCTACTCAGGGTTGCAGATGAAATTTAGGGTTGTTGAAGAATACAGAGGAGATAATACATGTGCAGGCCTACCAATGAAGTGAGTCATTTCCACTTCACTCTTGAACAAAGGCCAGACCTCTTCTGTGTCCGTGGACAGACCTAAACCTCATCTGCACAATGTCATTTGTAAACTTAGGAAACACAGGTGATGTAATTGAAAAATGTGGAGTTTCTTTTCCTCATTTCACAATCACATCACCTGTGTTTCCTTTGCTTAGGTATCTCGTAGTGCAGATGGAGTCTAGCATATCAAAGAGTACACAGAAGTTCAGCAGTGTATACAACAATTTTGACATTTACAGAAAATTCAGCTTCTTATCTTGTTGGAGATGAAGTGAGGCCTGTCTTGCAACATGGTGCATCTTTTGCATCACTGCTGCATCGGTTTCATGTGGCACGGGACTTTACAGCATGACACATCTGCTTAGATGCATCAAGTTGTAAAAATGTCACAACATAGCAAATCTTTTGCGCCGCCGCTGCGTCACAAAAGTGACGCACAGCGGCGCAAAAGAGGCACACACCTATCATAAATCAGCACATTGCAGGAATCACGTCATAAGCACGACATGTCTACTGCAATGCACAGGAGGAAGCCACACATTGCATGGTGCATCACTCCTTAGGCTATTTCAAACAGGCATAAGGATTTGATTCAGCAATGCTATAAAGCTGACTCAGTGAAATCTTCTAAATTTCACTGTGTTAGTTTTACAGGGCTTTCATGCAAATGAATGCCCACCCTGCAACAAAACACCTATATGAAACCTGACGCAGGTTTCATGTGGCACAGGACTTTACAGCATAACACATCTGCCTAGATGCATCAAGTTGTAAATATGTCACAACATAGCAAATGTTTTGCACCGCCGCTGCATCACAAAAGTGACTCACAGCGGCACAAAAGAGGCACACACCTATCATAAATCTGTCCCTAACATTTCAAATGATTGATTCAGGATGACGATAAGGTGTAGCCTATCCAGAGGTTTGTTTGAGGTGAGGCCTACTCAGGGTTGCAGATGAAATTTAGGGTTTCTTTTCCTCATTTCACAATCACATCACCTGTGTTTCCTTTGCTTAGGTATCTCATAGTGCAGATGGAGTCTAGCATATCAAAGACTACGCAGAAGGTGAGAACTGTATGGAACATGGCTATGTAAGTCAAATAATCAAAATCTAAATTTGCCAAGCACACATGGGGGTGTATTTACAAGGACCTTCCACCACGAGGAAATGTCTTTAATTAAAATGGGAAAAATAACATCAAAGGGACTCAAATGCCTTTTAAATATACCCCAAGCAACCTATGAAACTGTAGCACTACATATCAAGAAACCTAATTGATTTCAAAAATCGTTTTTAAACACATCATCTAAATCAATTATATACCTACATTCAAGGGGAAATGACTTAAAATGGCCTAAGACACATGAAAGCGTTTTTTTTAAACCCTTGCTCCATTTTTGGGTCGCTTTTAACATGGCTATGTTAGTCAAAGAATTAAAATCTAAATTTGCCAAGCACAGATGGGGGCATATTTACAAGGACCTTGCACCACGGGGAAAGGTCTTAAATTAAAATGGGAAAAATAACATCAGAGAGACTCAAATGCCTTATAAATATGCCCCAAGCAACCTATGAAACTCTAGCACTACATATCCAGAAATCTAATTGATGTCCAAAAACGTTTTAAAACACATCATCTAAATCAATTATATACCTACATTCATCAGGAAGTGACTTAAAATGCCCTAAGACACATGAAAGCGTGTTTTTTTAAACCCTTGCTCCATTTTTAGATCACTTTTAACATGGCTATGTAAGTCAAATAATCAAGATCTAAATTTGCCAAGCACAGATGGGGGCATATTTACAAGGACCTTGCACCACAGGGAAAGGTCTTAAATTAAAATGGTAAAAATAACATCAGAGAGACTCAAAGGCCTTATAAATATGCCCCAAGCAACCTATGAAGCTCTAGCAGTACATATCAAGAAACCTAACTGTTTTCATAAATCGTTTTTAAACACATCATCTAAATCAATTATATACCTACATTCAAGGGGAAATGACTTAAAATGGCCTTAGACACATGAAAGCGTTTTTTTTAAGGCCCTTGCAACATTTTTGGGTCACTTTTAACATGGCTATGTTAGTCAAAGAATTAAAATCTAAATTTGCCAAGCACAAATGGGGGCATATTTACAAGGAGCTTGCACCACAGGGAAAGGTCTTAAATTAAAATGGGAAAAATAACATCAAAGGAACTCAAAAGCCTTGAAAATATGCCCCAAGCAACCTATGAAACTCTAGCAGTACATATCAAGAAACCTAATTGATTTCAAAAAACATTTTTAAACACATCTTGTAAACAAATTATAATCATACATTCATGGGGAAGTGAGTTAAAATACCCTAAGACACATGAAAGCATTTTTGTAAGACCCTTGCACTATTTTTGCGTCACTTTTAACATGGCTATGTAACACAAAGAAACAAAATCTATTTGTAAAACACTTGACACAAAGCAACATTTTAAATACACAACTTTCTTCATAATTTTCTCCCTAAAGCATACTATTCTCTATCTAAATTAAATGAATCTTTTCTCACCTTAGCAAATACTTTATGAGTTTCAAAACAGTCTCAGAAACACACCAATTTGTCTTTAGCAGAGCAAAAGGTATGCACTCCAGAGTCTGCAGCCATAAAAAGCACAGAAATGCTGTAATTCATCACACATATCTCTCATGTCACCCAATCAAAACTCTTCCCTCACTTTTTTCAAATCAACACCCTTCCCCCCTCTGCCCTTTCTGTCTTTTTTGCATAGCAACCACCTCCTGAAAGACCTCTGATGTTTGCAAGTTCACACAACAATGTTTCAATTGAACTCTGAACTCTCAGTGCACCTGCATATCCAGTGCAATCTTTCATAAAATGATTTTTTCTTGACCATTCAAATTACATCTTTCAAAGAACTCATCCATGCACCCTAACTTTCTGTTTTCAGCAATCAAAATCCACCAATCACTGCTACTGCTTCCTTAACACAGAAACTCCACAGTTTTTTTCATTTTAAACTCTTATTTTTTCAACTGCCATTTCATTGCCACACTTCATCTGACTGCAGCAGAACCTTCTCTCACCATGTTTTCTGTCTGGATTGTTGGACATAGTTACATCTACTGGGCTCAGAGGTATGCTGATAACAGAAATTTACCTAACCTCACTTTACAAAATGTGGAAATTAAGTGGATTGGCAACAGAGGATTAAAATGTCACCAATTGATACCATTGGTGAAAACCTTTATGCATTTGCCTAAACCTGACCTGTTAATTTTGCACTGTGGAGGTAATGACTTGGGCACTTTGACTGGGGTAGGTCTGGAAATGCTTTTAAAGGACACCTTTGAGCAATTGATGGCACTTTTTCCTCAAACTGCCTTGGTATATTCAAATATATGCCAAAGACAGAAATGGAGGTGGTCAAACCAATTTTGTCCACAAATTGAGAAATCGAGGAAGCATGTAAACAAATCTGTTTCAGCTTACATGAGAGACCATGGAATGGGCTCCATGTACAACAATAACTTGCGTTACTACATGCAAGATATCTACAGAGGAGATGGAGTTCACTTCTCAGATGAAGGGAACAGAGTTTTCATTCTGAATTTAAGACTGTGCATTGGTACCTACTTATAAGTACCTAAATGTACCATAAACCCAAAAGCTCTTCTCAGAGCTACCCTACATCTGATCACTCACAATTATTATTTTACTCTAACTTTTTTCACTAATTTTCAACAAAGTACGCTCCCCGGAGCGCTACCCGGTACGCGAACCGGAAGCTAACCGCGCGAAATTTTTTTTAAAAATGTTTTTTTTCGCACATATGGGCCTCCTCAGCCATCCTCAGAAAACCTAGGGGGTCAAAATACGTCTACCGTGTCCCCTTCTACCCATTCTGAACATTATTTGCCCTCCATCTTGTATCTTAATTCGACCGAAACACAAAATGGTGGACTCCCGTAACGCTGCAGGTTCGCGTACCGGGGCGCTCACCGGGAAGCGCTCCATTAAAAAAGGTGGGAAAGTAATTTACAGAAGAAACCCTGGAGACATTTTCACCAAATATAGATTTGCTCATACTACATACCAATCCCTACCATTTTCACAAATTTGGTTGAAATTCCATTTAGCCATTTAGCCTGTAGACCTCTCTAAATACCCTGAGGTAAATTACTTCACAAAACACATCTGAAGTGTTGGAATTGACAACCAATTAAAATGTTACTTTCATTTTCTACTTTTTTTACCTGACATTTGATTGGTTATGTACCTGAATATATATAAAAAAAGAGAGAGAAACACAGCCATTTTGACTACTACTTCCTGAACTACATTGCAAGATCATTTTCACTCACAACTTAAACTTGTTTTTAAAAGGTAAGATATTATTTCATAAATTTGAAAACTTTTTGAGATAGTTATATACTATCCCTCTGTAAGAGTTAGACATTGAGAAAGGCTTGTTTATTATAATTATGGATTGATTTAGGTTTCTGTGGTATAATTATGAATTTACATAGGCTTTCTCACAGGCACTTTTTAATAGTACTACTTCATGCCTCAAAAGTACCTGTCTGAACTTAAACCCAACAGTGCCCTATCTCTACTGATATATTTATTTTTTATTCAAATTTCAGCACAAAAATGCAAGGAGAACAGAACGTTTCCTTTGAAATTGTCCTAGACATGAATAATGAGGAAATAATTGAACCCATTGACTTGGAATTCATGGATGAATCACGAGACCATGAACTTCTACAATGTGTAGAATCTGTGGATTATTTACTTCATTATGATGACGGTCAAATGTGGGAAGTTATGTTCACTCAACAAGAGGACATATCGGACAGTCAAATGTTAGACGTTCTATTAAATTTTGAAAAAGAATCAGAAAAATAAAATTATATTTTATATTAAAAAATTGTTTGAGTCTTTAATCATTTTTATATGTAATTCATAAACTAGTACCAAATTGATTATAATGTAAAGTCAGACTTATAGTATACTGTGCACAATTCCAAAAATACATTTATATTTAATAATCATTAATACTGCTACTTAAATAAAAAAATAAAATAAAAAAAAGAACAATCAATAAACATACAATATTTCAAAATATCATAGTCTATCATTCTTTTTTCCTTATAGTACGCTCCCCGGACTGCTTCCCGTTGCGCGAACCAGGCGCTCCCCACGCAAAAAAAAAAATATATATATATTTTTTTTTTGCCCCGCGGGGCCCTTTTAAAACCTCCACATCAAACCTAGGGGGTCAGGGAGGATCTACTATGCCCCCTTATGGTCATTTCCCCCTTTGTTTTGGCCTCCTCTTGTCTCTCGATCCTACCGAGAGACAAGATGGCGGCCGCTCCGGACTGTTTAGAATGTTGACAGGCACCGGAGAGCCAATCAGCTTCGCTTCGCGAAGTTCCGTTACGCGTCAAGTACGCGAACCGGGGCGCTGCCCGGAGCGCTGTTACAGATATATATATTTTTTTGAACCTTAATTTCTCAAAATCCACTGGACCGCATATATTGACACCTAGCAAAGGCACATCGGGCTACCAGTCCCTACAATTTTGCCAAGTTTCGTGAAAATCCATTCAGCCGTTCGGGCTAAAAGTGAGGCCAACCGCCTTATGGAAATTAACATGGGAAAAACGCGTTTTGGGACCCCCCTTTTTTCTCGGCCCCCCCTTGACGAACCCCCCCAAATTTTCAGTGGCTGCTCAGAAACAAAATGTTCCATTTTCCTGAAAATTTCAGCCAATTCCGTCCACAAACGCCAAAGTTATTAGACATAGAATTTTCAAAAATCCCATAGGAAAAAAATCCTAACTATATATACCTACTGGCGACCGCCAGTAGGTAATAATATATATATATATATATATATATATATATATATATATATATATATATATATATATATGTCATTCCAAATGCCCAAAAGCTTTGCAGGACGCACTCAGCAACCAGCCTTCCTTTCGGCGTACCTGTGACAGCTGGTCCCACACCCGGATTATTTTTCGTATGCCTTACGCGTTTCGAGACTTCGTGTCTCTCATCAGAGGCAGCTTCCACAATTGAGTTTGTAAGATGTTCCTTTTAATTGTTCACATTCATGCGTCACAAAAATGTTCACGCCCACTCAGGTTGCGTATATCATGAAATTTGCATGCTGGTAATTGTAGTCCAGAGGAACACCGCATTGTTTTACCTTTAGTAGGTTCCTACTCACATTGTGTTAATAAAAGCTTGTGTTTCCTTAGTAGGATTCGGAGTGTTTTGGCCAGTAAATTTATGTCAGACTCGCTGCGCTGGTCAGGTTTGAACATGGTTTCAACCGCAGCCTCTTAAGGTCTCAAGATGGTGCGTCTTGCCACGACGAGGGCCGCCGTGTAATTTATGTCATTCCAAATGCCCAAAAGCTTTGCAGGACGCACTCAGCAACCAGCCTTCCTTTCGGCGTACCTGTGACAGCTGGTCCCACACCCGGATTATTTTTCGTATGCCTTACGCGTTTCGAGACTTCGTGTCTCTCATCAGAGGCAGCTTCCACAATTGAGTTTGTAAGATGTTCCTTTTAATTGTTCACATTCATGCGTCACAAAAATGTTCACGCCCACTCAGGTTGCGTATATCATGAAATTTGCATGCTGGTAATTGTAGTCCAGAGGAACACCGCATTGTTTTACCTTTAGTAGGTTCCTACTCACATTGTGTTAATAAAAGCTTGTGTTTCCTTAGTAGGATTCGGAGTGTTTTGGCCAGTAAATTTATGTCAGACTCGCTGCGCTGGTCAGGTTTGAACATGGTTTCAACCGCAGCCTCTTAAGGTCTCAAGATGGTGCGTCTTGCCACGACGAGGGCCGCCGTGTAAGTTATGTCATTCCAAATGCCCAAAAGCTTTGCAGGACGCACTCAGCAACCAGCCTTCCTTTCGGCGTACCTGTGACAGCTGGTCCCACACCCGGATTATTTTTCGTATGCCTTACGCGTTTCGAGACTTCGTGTCTCTCATCAGAGGCAGCTTCCACAATTGAGTTTGTAAGATGTTCCTTTTAATTGTTCACATTCATGCGTCACAAAAATGTTCACGCCCACTCAGGTTGCGTATATCATGAAATTTGCATGCTGGTAATTGTAGTCCAGAGGAACACCGCATTGTTTTACCTTTAGTAGGTTCCTACTCACATTGTGTTAATAAAAGCTTGTGTTTCCTTAGTAGGATTCGGAGTGTTTTGGCCAGTAAATTTATGTCAGACTCGCTGCGCTGGTCAGGTTTGAACATGGTTTCAACCGCAGCCTCTTAAGGTCTCAAGATGGTGCGTCTTGCCACGACGAGGGCCGCCGTGTAATTTATGTCATTCCAAATGCCCAAAAGCACCATCTTGAGACCTTAAGAGGCTGCGGTTGAAACCATGTTCAAACCTGACCAGCGCAGCGAGTCTGACATAAATTTACTGGCCAAAACACTCCGAATCCTACTAAGGAAACACAAGCTTTTATTAACACAATGTGAGTAGGAACCTACTAAAGGTAAAACAATGCGGTGTTCCTCTGGACTACAATTACCAGCATGCAAATTTCATGATATACGCAACCTGAGTGGGCGTGAACATTTTTGTGACGCATGAATGTGAACAATTAAAAGGAACATCTTACAAACTCAATTGTGGAAGCTGCCTCTGATGAGAGACACGAAGTCTCGAAACGCGTAAGGCATACGAAAAATAATCCGGGTGTGGGACCAGCTGTCACAGGTACGCCGAAAGGAAGGCTGGTTGCTGAGTGCGTCCTGCAAAGCTTTTGGGCATTTGGAATGACATATATATATATATATATATATATATATATATATATATATATATATAGATTCTGTACAGATCAAAGTGCTCCTGACCTAGTCCATTGGTTTGAAAAGAAAGAACTCTAGCAATAACACAATAATACAATCTTGTTACATCAATTGTTTCAAAACACATTAGAAATTAAAACAGATAAAAGAGAGAGAGAGTATACATAAGACAATACACTGTACAATATTAATATTGTGTAATTGCTAGATGAATTTGTTTTCAAACCAATGGACTAGGGCAGGGGCACTTTGATTTGTGTTGAACATTATTAACAACATTTATTGTGTATTAAGGTGTTTTGCCTGAGGGAATACATACATTTTTTCATTTGAATACGGAACCCTTACCCTGTGGCGTATAAAGGGTCCCTCTCGCATTATCTTTCTTTCTATTCCCAGAAAGGTCCAGCAATCCTACCCTCAGTTAGCTCCCTTTCAAGTTTCTGTTGTACAATACAAGACAATTCAATGGTTGATTTCAGATTGCCCACCTAACGACGCGTCCTAGGTCCTTGATATCCCAAACAAAAACCCTTCCAAAAACCCATTCCAAAATTGCAGCTTGTACTCCATTAGGAGAAAATTTCAGCCACCAAGATAAAAGGGACATGTTAATTGGTGTATTGGCACTTTGGCATAGGTTTGAGGTGGTGTCCTCTACTCTTTGGTGGTCTCCCCTGAACCCACCCGCACCCAAGTTAGAAAAACATTTTCAACATTCATGTTTGCATCATCAAAATTGTCTTGGACAGAAACCTCTGTTAAATCCCTAACATGCTCACATGTTGAGGCCTTGTCCCCTGACTTCTAGGCCTGCCCCTTGCTGGACAGGCATGTATAGAAAGGGCTGATATGTCACTGGCAGTCCACTTTCACTCAGCGTAGTCACTGGTAGATGTGTTGATGACAACCATTACAACCATTAATCAGAATCTATATTCCTCCATGGCTTATCTGGGTTTAAACTCAGTTTATCTCTAAACTCTTTATTATATCGTAACCAGAGGAAGCCCCTGAAATGTGTCTATACCTTACAAATTATGTTCATATATGTTAAAAAGGCAACAGCCCTGTCACTATGCTTTTCACTATAAATGCTGGCATCAATAAGAAAAGCTGATATCCAATTATTCACATATATAGGTACCCATGGGCGTCTTGCTAACTACCATTCCACTTCCTTGGTCCCTTCTTTCTCTTGGAAATCTCTATGAAGTAATTTAAAAACATCCACAAATTCACACATTACTTTTCCCAATTTTTTTAATTCCTTGATCTTCCCCCATACCCACAGTTCTATGTTTCAACATTTGTGTATCCTTGTCCTCAATTAGCCTGTCCCAACCCTACCTGATTTGGCTGCAACATTCAGGTTGTGTTCTGTCCTGCCAACCCACACTGACTACCAGTACCCATTACCTTTAAGTAATTACATCTTTCCAGCAGTATTCTTGTTCTCTGACAAGTTCTTTCATCATTGTCAAACACCTGAGTCAGTGCTCCTTCCGTCTGCACATGACTTCTGAAAGGCACCAATGCTTCTCTTCCCACTTTTTAATTGATCTGAAAACCTCACTTTCGCATATCCCATCACAGCTGCTGCACCTGCCATACCACACTCACATTATTTTCCCTCCTCCAATTCATCACTTTCTGTATCATAGTCCAAATGAACTCCTTGGCAGTGTGGTACGTTTCCTTCGAAGTTCATCTAGTTCATCAAGACCACTCCCACCTGGTCTCAACCCACCACCCACACCATCATCATATATGCTCCCTACCTTTGAAATCGCAGGTAATTGAGTATCCTTATGGTCTCTCAATGATAGAAAAATCTCAAAAAGATTTTCCATACCTTCAGGTCAGTGTCCCGGAGCTTTAATGTGCTTAGCTGGCATCTGCATGCTCCAATCTTGCATTTTTACTAAGCTGCTGAAGTGTAGGGAGTTACCATCCTTGTGAGGCCGACTAGCTGATCCAGTTCTTGCTGCTGACATTTCTTCTGGCTCCGCTGGTATCCAGACCCACTTTCGTTTCCATCCTGTGCTTGTTTAGCTTCAAACATCACACACCCTTATCACTGCTAAATTTCCAAATGAATCCTCTTATTCACATCTTAGGCATCTGGTTATCAAAACGAAGGGGCCTATTAGGATGGCGGTCAGACTTTTTCTGTCCGCCACCGTAGCGGAGATTGGGTCCGACTGCCATGTGTGCGGCGGTCCCGCCCATGGTATTTAGATGTGACCGCCACACACATGGCGGTGATCGGGTCCGACCACCATGCCACCAGCAGTCCTGCCCGTTGATTTATGATGGGCCGCCACTGCAGCAGTCGAATTCCACAGCTTTAACATTGTGGCAGGCGGTGCTGGCAGCAGCACCACTGCGTTGTGAAAATGAGCATGTTGTGGATTTCACTGCCCTATGTGGCAGGCACTGCACCTGCCACTTGGTGCAGTGAAACGTAGGGGGTACCATGCGTACCCCCCAGGGCCCCCACACCCCCACAACACAAGGGGGGGCCGCAATGGGCCCCCAAACTCAATACCCACCACCCTTTCCATAGCGGAAAGACCGCCGCGGAAAAGCTGGCTTCCGCATACATCCTAATGCTTGGCACCAGCCCCATTTTAGCTGTCCAGCTCCGCCCGCCAGGCCAGCAGGTGGATTGTTGCTACCGGCGGAAAAGCGGCAGACGGATATTCACCCCGCCTCGGTCACCACCGCCATCATAATCTGACCTGCGGATTTCAAGGTTACGATCGTGGTGCGGAGGCCACTGCCGGCCCGGCGGTGGCGATCCGCACTCCATCGTAATAGGCCCCTAAGTGTGTCTTGTTTTTAACAATTGCTGGACTACTACTCCTCCATGTCCCCACTGTGATTGGGAACCTTCCTTTTTAACAACCTGTTCATAAAAAGGCGTTTTGGTTGTTTTTAATGCTCTTGGGTGAAAAAAACGATTTTTTTCCCAAGTTCCTTTCAGGTATAATACTACCACACTGTTTCTTTGCTGTGAGATTTTTGCCAGGCTATCTCTGGTAGTGAGAAAGCATCATCAAACACTCCATGTGTGCTGACAAACTTTGTCAGCACTTCACTGCGCTCCTCCTTTCAAAGAATCTGCCTCCTGATCAGGATCCACACCCACAACATGCCCACAACATCAATACAATACAATAAAATTTATAAAGTGCATGCTCCATCCAAAACGGCATTCCGGCGCTAGCCGCTTGAAAGTGGAACAGGCAATTAAACAAACCAAGAACCGAAGGCCTACATATCAAAAAGATAGGTCTTCAGAAGTTTACAAAAAACGTATTTGGTAGGTCTCAAAGAGTCCAAGGCAAAGATTCTAAAGTTTGATGGTCAAGAAGGAAAAAGAGTGACCACTTCTCCTTGCCTTGCGGACGCTGGGAATAGATCAAAGTTTTTCTACATTGGAGCAGAGTGATCTCATCTGTTGGTGGGGATGCAATCTTCTTAAGTAGGAAGGACCTTCTTGCTCGCAAGCTCTAAAAGTGAATGTTAAGAGCTTTGAATCAAATGCTGCCATACTTGTCTGACAAGCATTACTCGCCAGGCTGCTGTCCTCAGACCACCTCCTACTAAAGGTGACTCTGCGTTGAATAGCCTGCTTGTGTGGGACTGGTAAGTTCTCCTCTTTTTCAACCGACAGCACGCTAATCCAGTCAGCCCTATTTGAGCACAAGGGGCATTTAGATATCTTCCTGCTGCACAGTGGCTAGCACACCGCCACCGCTGCTGCCACACCATTTGCAGCCTCCCTCCTAGGTCTCTCCATACCTACCCATGCTTGCCCAAAATTAGGATGACCAGACTTCCTGAATTTCCCCGGATGGTCCGGGTTTTTGGAGAAGTGTCCCGGTGACCCAAAACTTTTCTCCAAAATAAAGAAATATGCCGGTTTATGTTTAGTGCCTGGGTTAAGCAGAGAAATGTCCCATTTTTTTTAAAATGTATCCGTTGAGCATGTGCACTGGTGTAAAATAGATGTGTGCATGCTCACTTTGTACTGCTGGAGAAGTTATGGCATGATGTCACTTGTAGTGGAAAGGGAAATCCTCTAAAGAGAGACATTTTCTCTCTGGATTCCGCTTCTTTATGTACAATGCAGCAACATCATTGTGCCAGCCATTGGGAAAATAGCTTGTTGGAACCACCAGTGACCAGCACGACCCAGCTCTGCCTTTAGGAGACAGAGGTACCACCTGCAACAAGATCCAGCCAGTCAGCTATCAGTGTGACCCTGCTCGGCCCTTTAAAGCAAGCGAGTGTGTGGACTGCGGTAGAATCAAGCAGCAATCAAAAGCAAAACCAACCTGCATGACGCGTCCCCAACCCTAACAACACTGTCGGGCCTGTCTTTGAATCAGTGCTGCCCCAGCCAGGGTGCTTTAGAAGCCACGCGAGACTTGCCTTCCCAGCCTGCAGGCCAGCCAAGACTCGCAACATGAGCAATTTAATGGCTATGTGACATTTTCTGTTTGTTGATTCCATGTCTGCGGTTGCAGGCCCTAGAAGAAACGATGGGACAGATGTTGCAAACAGGAAATTGGCCCGTTTGCGACTGCAAAAAAAGGGTGGTGGTGTGCACAAAAGCTATTTTGTGAGTCGTGACTCACAAAATAGTGTTTGCGAGTTGCTATTAGGAAGGGCCATGCCAAGGGCCTTCAATCATTATAGCGAGTCAGAATGATATGTACCATTGTTTTGGTCGCAAAACACTCGCAGATTACCACCTACTTCAAGCCACTTGCCGGTAGTTCAAGCCACTCACAAATGGGAAGGGGTCCCTAGGGGAATGAATGTGAACATATTTTTAAGAGCAGGCAGTGGTCCCACGGACCATTGCCTACTCTTAAAAAATGAATTAAAATCGTTTAATTTTTCTTTTTTAACTGCAACCCGTTTTCCTTTACAGAAAACGCGCAGCATTGAAAAAATGCTTTATTGAAAAAGAAGTCACAGACATGGTGGGCTGGCGAGTCCCAATGGGTTGCAAATTGCGACTTGTCTCATGAATATTGATGAGGCAGGTAATTGGCAACCCCATTAGGAATCGCAAACAGTGTCTGAGACACTATTGTACATTCCATTTTGCTAGTTGCAAATAGCGAGACACAAGACATCGCAATTTGCGACTCACAAAGTGGAATGGTCGTAGATCTGGCCCCAGGCTGTCTAAAGTCATAGATTAATGGGGATGGATTCACTCCACTAGCTGCCTCATTTTCTCAGTGCCAAGCACTGCCCAAATACTACGAAACACTATAAAAATCATGTTAGGGTATTTTGGATCAGACCACCCAAATAGTAGAATTTTCTTACCCCACATAATTCCCAAAAATGTTAAAACATTGGCAAATACATAAGGCACACAGGGTGAATTGCTTGGAAGATATTTTCTTGGTTCTGCTCCAGGGGTGCTTTGTAGATAGCATAGGAAACATTCAGCTTGTATTAAACATATGTTTGTTGAGCAATTCGACTCCAAAATCGAAGCCAAGGCAGAAGTATGGAGATTAGTTATGGGAAACCAGGGCTAGCAGCTGGTATGTTTTTCTTTTAGTTTGGCATCCTAGCCATGCCCTTGCCAACCCAGGTGTCAGATGGTCACAACAGGACCAGAAATTAAACAGGATTCTGAAAGTTGTTTACTTATTCAATCTCCAGTCCATGGCCTTTTCTTAGACTTCAGAATCAAATACCAGTTGTTGAGGTGGAGTTAAAGTTGAAGAAGGGGTCACTTGAGATGTAATTGGAACTTGGGTGGGGACATAAGGTGACTGCCTCTACCCCCAGTATTTTGATTGTCCAAAGTTCAATGTGTGCGTTTCGAAAATGTTCATCCTCTCATCGAGAGTGAGTGAAGTGAAATGTATTTATTCCTGGCTATACCTTCAGTTCCCTAAGCCTTGGAACGTTGTAGACTGCTGAAGTGGTTCTTAACTTGGGGTCACTGATGCCTTCTCACTCAGCAGTCTAAAACTATCCACGAAATTAAATAATGTTAGCAGACTAATAATGTATATACATAAAAAAGCAAAACTGTATATTTGAAACAGCTCTCTAAACATGAAGAAATGTAAAATTGGGGTCTACAAATTAAGTTGGTGTTCTCAGCTTGATTTGTTAGAGCAGCACAAGTGTAGCAAGCAGAATCTAGTGGTGACGATTAGTGGCTTTGATTTGAAGACCTGGCATGCAAGACAAAAAGAATTCATTAAAAGCGATAAAGTGACATATTAGTGTCCAGCATATTGTCCATTAGTCTGGAAAAAAACACATTTTGAAAGCTTGTTTGGGACTCACTTCCGAGTTCAGACAGACCACAGGCTCCTCATATGGTTGATGCAACTGAGGGGTGAGAACCCAAAAGTGTTGAGGTGGTCCATCTCCTTCAGGGAATGAACTTTACAGTGGAACACCGCCCTGGCACAGAACATGCCAACGCAGATGGTCTGTCCAGGTTCTTCCACCTTAGTGAATAGAACTCCAAGGAGGTTGGATAGTTTTCATTACTTCCAGCTGGAGGGGACATGTGTTAGACATGACACCCTTTGGCGTGTTTCCCCTGTCTTTTTGCTCTCTGACCTCCTGGTTTTTACTCTGTTTTGTTGGTTTAGTTTCTCTGCACACTTTCTCACTGCTGTTCGGTGTTAAAGTGCAAGTGCTCCTGTTGTAAATTGTGTTATGGATTGGTGTTTCCAAGATTGGATTTACTGGTAAGTCCCTAGTTAAGGGCACTGGGAGTGCCAGGGCTCCTAAATCCAATGCTACTGTGGGCTCGCAGCACAGGTTGTGCCACCCACAGAAGTAGCCGGTAAAATGGTAACTCAGACCTGCCACCGCAGAGTCTGCGCACAGTGTGTAACTGCCACAGTGCACCCACTTGTCAGGCCCTAAACCTTCCGTTTTCTACATGTAAGTCACCCCTAAGGTAGGCACAAGGTACACCTGTGAACAGGGTTCAGTGTATGTGAAAGGTAGGACATACCCTTGTGTGTGTGGCATGTCCCGATAGTGAACTACTGCCAATTTCGTTCTTCACTATTGCAAGGCTACCTGTTCCCATAGGACAGAATGGAGAGTTTGTTTATAACATCTTATAAACATAACTGTCCCCAGGAACTAGGTAGAAAAAAAAGTTTAGTATGCCTGAATTCAGAATCTAAAGATGCATCTTTTAGTGGAGGTGATTTTTACATTCTAAGTTTAAAAATACCACTTTTAAAAAGTAGCTATTTTCTTGCTCATCCATCCAGTAGGTCTCTGCTAGGTTGTGGATTGACGGTGTAGGTTTTGGATGACAGGGGCTGGAAAGGGGCAGTTGCTCCAGATAGTCCGGGTGGGTCAGGAAATGGCTGAATAGACCCAGGTTGCCTTTAGAGTAGGGGGAGGAGATTTCCTTTCACCTGAATGGGCCTGGTCTGCCTCTGACAATGCCGTCTCCACCTCCTGCCCGGTAGCCACACCTGGTTCTGGCTGGGCACAGACACTCTCTGCCTGAGAGAACAGAGGATTCTGGGCTATAACAAGTGGGGCTCAAACCTCTGAACTTTAGAACTCTTATGGACCAAGAAGACTCCCACGAAGAAGAGCTGAGGAAGCTGTGAGGAGGAACTACCACTTTGCTGATTGCTTTGCTGTGTTGGCCTGCAGTGGTTGCTTCTGTTTTGGGCAGCAAAAGGACTAAACTGAACTTTCTGCAATCTATCTTTTTGAGCTTTTCCATGGGCTTGAGGTAGAGCTTGCCCCCTGTTCAAGAATTCTCAGGAACAGCAAAGGCTTCAAGTTCTTCTGCCCTCAGCACTGGGGACTTTGTGCTTTGCACTGCAACAGAAGGAAAAACAACCTGACACCGTCTACGACAAAGCTGCCGACTCTGTGTCCTGAAGGCACGGCGGAGGGCACCGCCGCAACCCTGCAACGCGACCCTGGTCTCAAACGACGACGCATCCAGATGACGCTACTGCGCAGCTGCTCGCACTGCGACCTGTGGGCACTGCACTCTGCATCACCTTGTTTCACGACACCACCTCAGTATCCCTGACAACATCGCTTCACGCCGACGTCGATGCCGCTGCTTGCACCATGGTTTTAGGGCACTGCGCAAAGGTTACACGACACACTGTCCTCATCCCGCACCGCAGCCTTCGCCTACCGACGTCAGCGCCATCGACTCCAGTTCGTCAGCAGATGACAGCACTTCAGCAACGATGATGATGCTGCTTGCACCGTGACCTGCCAGCAACGGGACGAGCACTGCACCATTTCGCACTGCGACCCTGGTCTCACCTACGACGCTATCTGACACCGCCACCGAGCCGCTGCTCGCACGCGACCTGAGGGCATTGCACGCCGCACTTTGCACCGCAGCACCCGACACCTGCCGACGCCAGTGCTAATGACTTCAACCGCAAGGAGTTTGATCTGCAACACGTGTGACTTCAAGGGCTCGATGACTCCAGCACTGACCTCCAGAACCGACGCCTGCGGACGCTGTGCTTTTGGAAGTTCAACAAGAGGTCGCAGGCCCCCTGCATTTCTAAAGGTACTGTTTTGCAGGTCTTCCCGACAACGTAGCTGACCCGCGACACTGTGGTTAGCCAGAATTGTTTTGATTTCTTTGTTCACACTGCTGTGATAGCCCTGGACGGAGCTATCGACTTCAAAGAACTGTATTTCAAGGTTATTCTGATCACTGAAGATTTCTAAATACAGCATAGTGATTTTTTATCGTTGTTGTCTTGTCTTAAGTATATAAAAATATTGGATATTTTTCTAAACTGGTGTGGTGTCCTTTTGTAGTGCTTATACTGTATTACTGTCGGTTATGTGCAAATGCTTTACACACTGCATCTAAGATAAGGCTGACTGCTCGTGCCAAGCTACCAAGGGGGTGAGCATGGGTTATTTTAGGAGTGTAACTAGGAAGAAGGGTCCCTATTTGGACAAAGGTAGCTACCTCTGCCACTAGAGAACCCCATTTCTAAAAAGGGCACATGGTCCGAAAATATTTTTAGGGTAGGAATTGCCTGAATTAATCTGAGCCAGTGGTAATTACTCTGGTTGCACTCCATTCAACCATTTTTCGCTAATGTGTACTATTATGGAAGGGGACCAACCATATGGCAATCATTCCTGGTCCGTTCTCCAAAGGAATAATAAGTTATGAACTGCAAGGCCAAGTCCCCGCCGGCTGGGTATACAAGCAATCCAGGACATGATTCAGCCTTACTAGTTCAGTGCAGTTTTTCACCTTCTGTCACATGGAGCTCTGGGGTCACATCTGGCATACCTACAACTCTCACTTAGGCGACAAAAAGCCACAAATGTTCAGGTGAGCATAATATCCAGAAAAAAAACCCTTGCACCTCCCTTGAGGCAGGAATGATAAAGGAATTTCCGGTGCACTCTTCATACTCCAATAAAAACTAGCATTGTCAAAGCCAAGATGTCTGTTGTTGGCTGCCAGCCTTTTGCCTTTGGAAATTCTTGTTTTGTTCTGTCATGCTTTTTGCAAAACATTAGTATTGGGGTAGGTGCCTCGGCCCTCAGCAATCTATAAAACCTGATTAAGGGATAAATATATTTTTGGTCCAAAAAGGCTCTTATTTCCATTGTAGTCCCAGGCGCTAAAAGTAACAACTTTGTGTGTGGGTGTGCTCCTTGTGGAAAGGAAGCATGGTGTACTTCACAATGTAGTCAGACATAACAACAGACTTATGGATATACAACAGAGTTATGGATGAAGTCTGGCTGAAAGCCCCTATAGGTTACTATGTTATACACATAATTTTAGTTGAATCAAAAGGTCAGACTAACATCCGAACTAAAACAAGCCAACAGATCTGATGTTGGATGCCACACTCTTGCCTTTGCTCAAACTTTTTTTCATGTTTTTGTAAATCTTTATTACAAATAGCCAGAAAATGTTGGAAAGATACATAAATAGAGAGGCTTCCAAAACAGATACAGTGGCTCACAAAGACAGATGGGAAGGGTTGTATAAATAGATGGATACCTTGACAGACTTGCAATGATAGACAGACAGACAGACCTTGCAGATAGAGATAGATAGATAACCTTGCAAATAGACAGATAGATAACCAGATAGATAGAAAGCAAATCCGATACACTTAAAAGGATATATAGATAGCTTTCAAATAGATGGATAGACAGGTAGAGGGATAGTAAGATAGGTAGATAGCAGTATATTAAGCACTATGCAAATGCAGTTCCAAAATGATATGTGCCAATGTGTCCTGAGTGCCATTGCGTGGCATGTCTGGTTACATGCCTGTTAACAACCTCCTGGGGGCTCCCCAGCCCCTGTCACCCTCAAACCAGACAGTCAATTCACAAGCAGGCCCAGGTACACAGAAAGGTTAGACAAGAGAACAGCCACTTTCTAAAAGTACTGTTCTCAAACACAGAATTTAAAAACAACCTTTCCTAAAAGATGTGTTATTAAATTCTGAGTTCAGGGATATCAATCACTTATGTCCCATCTTGTTCCTGTGGGAAGATAGGCTGGTATCCATTGGGACCAGCCTCCCCCATGTTAGTCTATGGAGCAAGATAACCTTGCAGCAGTGAGCACACAACATGGTTGCTGTTCACTACCAGAGCATGTTACCTGCACTAGTACATGCTCTACCTTTCCTATACACTGCACCCTGCCCAGGGGGGTACCTTGAGCCTTCCATAGGGGTGACTAATGTGTACATAAAGGGAAGGGTTAGGCCCAGCCAGTGGGGACACTGGCCAGGAGGACATGGCAGTTCACTGACTGCATACAGGCACTGCGGTGGCAGGCCTGAGACACCATTTTAGGGCTACTCATGTGGGTGGCACAATCAGTGCTGCAGGCCCACTAGTAGCATCTGTCATCACCAGCCCTGGAGCATCCAGTACACTTTACTAGGGACTTCGTGGTGATACAAATATGCCAATCAGGTACATCCAATCAATATGTTAATTTCCATAGGGAGCACTTACACTCAGGCACTGATCAGCAGTGGCAGAGTGTCCAAAGCATCTAAACCACCAAAAACAAAATCCAGCACAGCATAAAAAATACAGGAGGCAGAGTCAAAAAGATAGGGGAAAACCACGCCAAGGGTGTCAGGTCTAACACGTGTCCCCTCCAGCTGAAAGTGGGGAGAACTACCCAACCTCTTGGGAGTCCTCTTCACTAAGGCAGAAGAATCTGGACAGACCATCAGCGTTGGCGTGTTCTGTACCAGGGCGGTGTTCCACCGTAAAGTCCATTCCCTGTAGGGAGATGGACCACCTCAACAGTTTTGGGTTCTCACCCCTCAGCTGCATTAACCATCTGAGGGGCCTGTGATCGGTCTGAACACGGAAGTGATTTCCAAACAGGTCGGGCCTCAGCTTCTTCAGAGCCCAGACCACAGCAAAAGCTTCCCTTTCAATCGCACTCCATCTCTGTTCCCTGGGGAGTAGCCTCCTACTAGTGAAAGCTACCGGTTGGTCTCCGCCCTCTTCGTTGATCTCTGAGAGTACTGCTCCCAAGCCTTGCTCTGAAGCGTCTGTCCGCACGATGAACTCACTGGAAAAGTCAGGTGCCTTAAGCACCGGTGCTGTGCACATGGCAGTTTTTAGGGCATCAAAAGCAGTTTGACAGGCCTCGGTCCTATTCACTTTCCTGGGCTGATTTCTAGAGGTTAGTTCTGTCAAAGGGGCAACAGTGGTGCCATATCCTTTGACGAACCGTCTGTAATACCCGGGGAGGCCTAGAAAGGCTCTCACCTCTGTCTGGGTCTTGGGGGGGTTCCCAAGCCAGAATGGTATTCATCCTTGCCTGTGGTGGCGCCACCTGCCCGCTCCCCACCTGGTGTCCCAAGTACACTACTGATCCCTGCCCTATCTGGCACTTACTGGCCTTGATAGTGAGGCCTGCCTTTTGCAGGGCCTTCAACACTTCACAGAGGTGTTGCAGGTGTTCCTCCCAAGTGGAGCTGAACACAGCAATGTCATCCAGGTATGCGGCGCTGAATTGCTCCAGCCCGGCCAGTACCTGGTTGACCAGTCTCTGGAATGTGGCAGGGGCATTTTTCAACCCAAAGGGCATGATACGGAACTGGAAGTGCCCCTCTGGCGTTGAAAATGCTGACCTTTCCTTGGCCCCCTCAGTTAAGGCAATCTGCCAGTACCCTGAAGTCAAATCAAAGGTGCTGAGGTACTGGGCAGCTCCCAACCGATCCACGAGCTCATCAGCTCTGGGGATGGGGTGTGCGTCAGTCTTGGTGACCGCATTGAGCCCACGGTAGTCCTCGCAGAAACGGTGTTCTGGAGGGCCACCGGGCGTAGCAGCTTTCTTAGGCACTAAGACCACTGGGCTAGCCCAGGGGCTGCTGGAGGGCTCAATTACCCCTAGTGCCAACATCTTGGAAACTTCTTCCTTGATGCTGGCTCTGACCTTGTCGGCCACCCTGTAGAATTTTTGCTTCACAGGCAGACTATCTCCAGTGTCCACATCGTGGACGCGCCAGTTGGTGACACCTGGGGTCAGGGAGAACAGGGAGGCAAACTGACCCAACACTTGTCGACAGTCCCTCTGCTGCTCTGGGGTCAGGGTGGGCGAGAGGACCACACCATCCACTGACCCGTCTTGCTCCTTGGCTGCCAGGAGGTCAGGGAGAGGATCACTGTCCTCTTCCCCCCCAGCATCTGTAGCCATGAGCATAGTCACTTCAGACCTCTCAAAGTGGGGTTTGAGGCGGTTCACGAGCAAGACTCTCAGGGGCTGCCTGGGAGTCTTCATGTTAACCAGGTAGGTAACTTCGCTCTTGCGCTCTACCACCTCATATGGCCCGGTCCACTTGTCACGGAGAGCGCAAGGCTCCACCGGCGCCATCACCCACACTTTCTGACTAGGGTGGAACTCAACCAGAGTGGTATTCTGGTCGTACCATCTTTTCATTTCCTCCTGGCTAGCCTCTAGGCTCTCTTGGGCGAGCTTCCTGAAGCGCTTTGTCTGGTTGCGGATGGCCAGCACATAGCTGAACACATCCTGGGGGGTTTTCCCACGGGATTTCTCCCACCCCTCATTCTCCAGAGTGAGAGGTCCTCTGACAGGGTGACCATACAGTAATTCAAAGGGACTGAACCCTAAGTATTTCTGAGTCACCTCCCTGTAGGCAAACAACAGGCATGGTAACAAGACGTCCCACTTCCGTCTCATGGGTTCTTCTAGGCCCATAATCATGCCTTTTAGGGTGCGGTTGAACCTTTCAACCAACCCATTTCCTTGAGGGTGGTAAGGAGTGGTGAACTTGTATGTCACCCCACACTCCTCCCACAAAGACTTCATGTACCTAGAGATGAAGTTTGTACCTCGGTCGGAGACCACCTCTCTGGGGAACCCCAGTCGGGAAAAGATCCCCATTAAGGCACGGCCCACAACGGGGGTTGTGACTGTCCTGAGAGGGACTGCTTCCGGGTACCGGGTGGCATGGTCCACCAAGACCAGGATAAACCTGTTGCCTAAGGCTGTCTTGGGGTCCAGGGGCCCCACGATGTCGATGCCCACCCGCTCAAAAGGGGTGCTCACCACGGGAAGGGGTTGGAGGGGTGCCAGGCACTTCCCTCCGCTTTTGCCACTGGTCTGACAGGTTTGGCAAGACTTACAAAAGGCACCGACGTGCTGCTTCATCTGGGGCCAGTAAACGTGGGTGACAATCCTGTGATAGGTCTTGTCTTGCCCCAGATGTCCTGCGAGAGGCACGTCATGAGCCAGACCCATTAGGAAGTTCCTGAAGCGCTCGGGTACCACCAGCACACGGGCTGCACCGGGCTCAGCGAACTTAGGCTCATTATAAAGTAAGTCATCTTCCCAGTAAACAAAATGCTCCTTGGACCCTAGGCCTGCTGCCTGATCTGCAGCCTGCTTCCCTCTTCCCTCTTGCTGCCAATGGGTCAGCTCAGGTAATTCCCCCAGTTCTGCCACCTGCTCCCCTGTAGGTTCCAGGGCATCCCCCTCAGGTTCTGCTTCTTCCTGGACCGTGGGAACGGCGGGAGCGGGTTTCCCATGCCCTCTGCCGCTTCTTCTCCTGGCAGGTCCCTGGGCCATTGTTCCAGGCTCCAGTTCTGCTGAATCACCCCTACTAGCTGCCATAGCATGTGTGGTCACACAGATCCACGCAGGCAAGCCCAACATCTCCAAATGAGTTCTGTGCTCTACATCCTTCCATGGAGAACTCTCCAGATCGTTATCTAATAGACAGTCTACAGGCAAGGCATCACTGACAACAACTTCCAAAAGACCAGAGACTCCCCCCATTCAAAAGGAACACATGCCAACTTGCAGAGGCGCACTAAACTGTCAGCTGCCACCACAGGACGGAGTACATTGGGAATGATCTGCTCTTCAGACACCCACTGACACCTTACAGATGTCACTCTGGCCCCTGTGTCTCTCAGAGCCTCTATCTCTTTTCCATTGATGGTCACCTTCTGCCTGTATTTTTTAGTGTTAGTGGGCAGCAAGGTTACCTGGACCATCTCGTGGTCTCCTAAAGAGACACGGGTCATCACTGCTAATCCCTCTTCCCCACTGGGAATCAAATCTCCTCCCAAAACTACACTGGCTAACCCTGGGGTTGGAGCACCAGCGGGTGCTGGGGGTTTGTGGGGACACTTAGGGGCAATGTGCCCCACTTCTCTACATGCATAGCAAGTAGGCTGAGATCTGTTGTCCTGTCTGCCCTTAGGGGGCCAAGACTTCGTAGGCTTTGGGGGTTGGGACTCCTTCTCCTGGGAACTATTTTGGGGCCCTTTAGAGAACTCCTTACGGTTACCCTTGTCCTCCCCACCCTTCTGCTGGGGACCCTGTCCACCCTTGGCTGGGGTACTTACCACCCCCTTGTGGACCCTGGTGCTAGTCCAGCGGTCCACCTCCTTGGCAAGCTCACTGGGATCAGTTAACTTGCTATCTAAAAGATGCTGGCGCAGCTCTGGAACACATAGGCTACTCAAGTGCTCCCAACTAATCAAGTGACACAACCCCACATAATCAGTTACTTTGCTGCCCTTTATCCAACCTTCCAGTGCACGCGTGTACATACTCACACACTCCACCCAGGTACTAGAATCGAGTTTCTTGAAGTTCCTAAACTTCTGGCGGTACTGTTCTGGAGTAAGCCCATACCTGAGGCAAAAAGCCTTCTTCATAGCGGGGCAGGTTAAGGTACCTGCTGCTTCTAAGGGTGCCAAGACATCCCTCCCAGAGGCCTCAAAATGCTTCCACAAACCTGCCCCCCAACTCTTCTCAGGCACTTCATTCATCTTCAAAGCAAGCTCATAGGATCTAAACTATGCATAGATATCCTCACCCCTCTGATAATTCTGCACCAAATCTTTGGGTATGTATACCTTACCCGCCTGCACTGGCTGTGCGCTGCCACCATTAGAACTGGACTCCCCTTGTTTAGCTTTAAGGTCCAGCTCCCTCAGACTCAACTCATGAGCCAACTGGAGTTTCTTCTCCTCCAAAGCGAGAGCATTCCTTCTCCCCTCTGCCTTCTTCTCACTGTCAAGGCGTAACTTTCTCTCTTCTGCTTGAGCCTTGAGTTTAAAAAGCTCAATCTCATGGGCCCTAATCCTCTGATTTTCCTCCAGCTCCTCTGAAGAAAGGCCCCTACTGGAATGGTTGCTGACAGCCCTAGAAGCTGGCCTATTCACTGATAAATCCTGGGATTCAAAACCACTCTCCTGTGCATCCCTCTCTCCAGTAACATCCTCTGACTCAACATGTTTGGCCTCCCACCAGGCCCTTAGGGCTTTTTGTAGCTCTTCCTTGTTTGCGCTGCCCTTCACTGGGCATCCAAGCTGTTTGCAGACTTGCTTCAGTTGCTCCTTTTTATATGTGAGCAATTCCTGAATCTAAAATTCCAATTCTACTCCTATGCTTGCTCCTTTCAGAGACATGATGCTTCCAAAAATAGGGTTCACCAAAAAAAATAGGTGCAATATGTGGCTGCTAAACTAGACTAGTGGTGTACACAAAATCACTGCAGGTCAAGTTCAAATACTAGTTCAAATCCTCATCGCTGTCCAACAATGTTAGAACTGGGGGTCTCTAGTTGGCAGAGGTAAGTACCTTTGACCAAGTAGGGACCCTTACTTCTAGTCAGGGTGAAAGGGACACACACTGTAGATAACCCCTGCTCACCCCCTAGGTAGCTTGGCATGAGCAGACAGGCTTATCCCCAAGGCAATGAGTATAATATTTGCACTTAACACACACAATGACCCCAAAGTACACCACAAACTGAGACCACACAGGTAAGTATATATAAAAATATAACTTTATCTAGTTCAGCAAGGTAAACGTCATTTACAGGATAGTTGCACGATGTCTTCACTTTTTCTTGATGATTGTATTACTTCTAGGAAGGTTTCACACTTTACTCTCAGTCTCAGTCTAGATTTTAATCTTAATAAGCGAGCACACAATCTGCGCAGGCAGTCTCCGTGTCCCTCGTGTTCAGCGAGGCTCTCAGGGTGCTGAAATGTGATCGGAGACACAACTACGGCCTTCGCGCTTCCCACTGCCTCGTGGCGTTTCCTAGAATTGCCCCTAAAGCACTCCGCGTGGGATTTACTGCATCGGCCCCCTTCCAGTGTTTACACGGCCAATCTCCCCCCAGGCAAGGACTCACCATGACTCGGGTCTTAGCTCCGAGTCAGATACCTGGGGGCGGCTTCTCTGTGCAGGCGGGCAGTCACACGGTGCTTCGGCGCTTGATGGACGGCTTCTCCGGCGGCGGCGCCTCTTAGAACGAGACGCGAGCGTTGGACCAATCCCAGCGCGGCTCACACGGCAAGCCCCTCGTGACGTTTCAGCTCTTCCGGGAGTCAGCCACTCCCAGCGCGGCTCCTGGACGAGCCCTTCCTGACGCGGCAGCTTCTGCAGGGGATCAGCCAATCGGAGCGCTGCTCCACGGGCCAGGTCTTCAGCAGCTGCCCAATCGGAGCGCGGCCCATTTGTTTCTTTATCCGCGGCCCTGGAGAGGGGAACGGCAACTTCTTGATTGATATCAGGCCCCGGGCAGCGGCGGTGATACGCAGCACGGCTAACTCGGAGCGCCAATTGCAAGCAGGCCTCTCATGAAGCCACTCGCTCTCTCAGGGGGATATTTCACGATGGGAAAGCTCACGATCTCCCGGCCACTAATAATCACGTGCCGTTGAGCACGCCGATCCCTCTCCACAGCAGGCAGTTTGTAGGAAAGCGCCGATGGACGTTTCTTATGGCGTCTAGGAACCTTTTAACCCTGGGTTCCAGGAACAGGAGGCCAGCTCTTCTCAGGCCCTTGGACATTCTTGCAGAGACACAGCACACAGCAAAGTCTTTGTAGTTCAAGCAGGCAGGGTCACAGCACACAGCAAAGTCCCCCCTCTTCTCTCCTTCAGTTGAACAGCAGAACAGGTCAGCCCTTAAAGCGCAGAGCAAGGCAGTCTTCCTTAGTTCCTTCTGCGGTCCTTCTTCTGTCAGAGGTTCCTCTTGATTGTCGAATCTGAAAATCAGTTGTCAGGGGTCCTTCTCTTATACCCCTAAAAGTCTTTGAAGTCTTTGTGCAAGTCGGCCCTGAGCCTGGTCTAAACCAGTTCTGGGTGTTGCTGGAGCACTTGGGCTTCCTGGCTTTTTCCTTCCTTTCAGTGTGAGGGGCAGAGGTGACAGCCACCCAGCAGGAGGTGGAGCCAGCATTGTGGCAGGCAGGCACAGCCCTATTCACTCCCAGGTGGTATCTCCTCCTACCACTCTAGTTTCAGATGCAGTCATTCAACCACGGGCTGACTCAGACAACCTCCTGGGGGCTCCCCAGCCCCTGTCACCCTCAAATCAGACAGTCAAACCACAAGCAGGCCCAGGCACACAGAAAGGTTAGACAAGATTCCGCGCCAGGATACTCAGGAGTAGTTGTGCGCGTAATAAATACCCATATAACATAACATAACAAGAATCAGAGTCAGTCAGAGTCAAAAACACTTTATTCGATTGTTTTAAAATCATAAAAGTATGCTACAGAACCACTTACGATCATACAGACAAAATATTAAAAACAAGTTAAAAAGGCTAAAAGAGTTGCTATTAAAAGGTGAAAAGTTCATAAAAAACATCTTTACCATCATGTTTACAGCAATAACAATTTTATAGGCCCTTAACAGTGTACAAAATTTAAAAAGTTAGCAAAACTAGCATAAATTTGCAGTTCTAAATACAAAAGTACTAGCAGCCTGGGGGAAAAGTGCAAAACATGCAGATCATGAGTTCATATTTGACACATGTCAGAATTACAAAAACATTAGCCAATTATTCGGTTCAAGCAATTAATTTACATTAGTTATTTAACCTTGATCTTGCTTGCTTTGATCGAATTGACATAGTCAGGAAATTGGCTACCCCATACATTACTACTGTAGTTTCCATGAGCTGCAGATACAATAAGGCTGGTCTGACCTGCATAAAATCTAAACCTCTCAGAATTGGTTTAATGTATCTCTCCCTCCCATTCTTATAAAAGGGGCAGAAAAACACAAAATGTAATAAATCTTGATCTGAGAAGTGATCACATTTGCAGGGAGCATTTTCGTGAGGCTTACACCATTTTTCAAATTCTCCTAACAGAAAATGTGCTTGGTTAAAACGGAATTTAGTGAGGACCCACCTATGGAAAGGTTTATTTACTATCGTCAAGTAAGATTGAATGGATAACGAAACAATCATCATATAGTGGGCCCTGACGGTTGGTTTTAAAATTTCGATAGCCTCTCTCTCTGCTTCCTTTTTCTCTATAAAGTTTTTCTTTACCCAGTCGATGTCCTCTCTCCTTAGGCTCTCGGGGTTTGTATATAGCTCCGGTCGACCTAGGTATACTGCTGTGGTTTTAATGTATTGTAGCCAACCAATCTTAGCCACATTTTCCCTCCCCATACAATCCCTAATGATCACATGGTTTAAAATTAAAGCTGGATTAAGCCATGTCCTAATCCACGACAGTAGTGGGGCCAGAGTCAATGAGTCTTCAATGTACCCTATCCCCAATTCCATGTGTACGGAAAAGGCTGTGGTGGATTTAGGAAGGCCCAGTAGGGATCGCAAAAATAAGTTCTCTTCTCTTTTTATATGGGCCAGATTTTTGTAACCCCATATCGCGGCCCCATACCTCGCAATGGACAAAGTTTTAGCTCTATAAATTGCTAATATAGCCTCAGGTGGTTTACCTCCCAACCTTTTTGCAAAACCTAGGATGGCGGCAGCCGATCTTTTTACTGCCACAGCTTTACTTGTAATTTGTGGTGCCCATGTCCCCTTCTCATCGAACACCACACCCAGGTAAGTAAAAACTTTAACTTTAGACAACACTGAACCATTACAGGTAAGGGTTTTAATGCTATTCTTACGACTACCTACTGCCATAACATGGGATTTCTCAATATTAACTGATAAATCCAAACTTTGCATAAAAGCCCCAAAAGAATTTAAAAGACGTTGTAAACCATTGGGGGTTCTTGACAACAGTACAGTGTCGTCGGCATATAATAAAACCGGCATTAAAGAGTCACCCATACGTGGTACGTCAATGAAGGCCGTTTCCAGGGTCTTTCCCAATGAATTAATATAAAGTGAGAAGAGCATAGGTGCCAAAATGCACCCTTGGCGCACCCCCCTTCCTGATTTAAAAAAGGCAGTACAATTTCCCTCTTGGGACATACGTATGGTAGCCCTCAGATCACTATGGAGTCGGGCCAGGAAATTCACTAGTGCTTGGTCTAGGCCCAGTTTCAAAAGTATTGTCCACAGCTTTGACCTATTGACTAGGTCAAAAGCTGTGGACAAATCCATAAAAGCCAAATACATCATCCCCTTTGATGCTACAGTATATTTACCCAGAGTAAGATGTAAATTTAGGCATTGATTCTCTGTGCCTCTCCCGGCTCGAAAGCCATACTGAGCTTCACACAGGATGTCATTGTTTGTTGCCCAAGTTGAGATTCTTTCCAAGATGACTTTACCCAATATTTTGAAGGAAGAATCTAACAAAGAGATGGGCCTGTAGCATCTAGGGTCTCCCCTTTGGCCCTTCTTAAAAATGGGGATTATGACAGACTGTGACCATGATGTTGGCGCTTTTGTCCTTTCCAAGCTAATCACATTAAAGACGTTAGTGAGAACCACTGCCCACATGCCCGAGTTTGATTTAAACATGTCGGCCGGTACGCCGTCTGGGCCAGGGGCCTTCTTACCTGCCGTGTCCTCAATTGCCTTCTGCACCTCTTTAATAGTAAAACTGGATAAAACCTCGTCTGTTTCAATCAGTTGTTGGTCTTGGGGGCCTACAGCGATATTGCTACCATAGATGTTTTGAAAGTGCTCTAACCAGTCTTGTTACGGGATATTTACTTCTAACGGTGCATTTTCAGTCCCGTTAAATAAGGGGGTATTAACGATTTTCCAAAATTTAGCACTGTCCCTCAGAGTGGCCTTCTCATATAGGTCTTCCCATGCCCTTCTTTTTATTTCGTTTTTCCGTCTTAGGATGTTTGCCTTATACTTTTGCCTTAAGCTGGCCACTTTCTGTTTATCACGTGGTATCTTTTTTAATGCTTTATATAATTCACAGTGGGATTTGGAGCATTCTTTGTCAAACCATCCCATAGCCCTTTTCTCTTTCTTCTTCGTGTTACTTTTTAGGTCATCCGATACTTGACAACAAATCATTTCAAAGGACTGAACTATATTCCCCTCAAACCTAGTTGGGTCCATACAGATGTTAATTTCTTTGCCCATCTTTAAGTTAAGAGAAAGGAGAAAGTCCTCGGGGATGATATTGCTCCATTTGACACGTCTCCCCTGGTCCTTAACAATCAGTTCTGTGTAACTTGCTATATTTGGATCAATGTTTATTCCTTTTGTAAATAAAAACAGATTGTTATTATCTACTTCTAGTATTACCGGGTTGTGGTCGCTGAAAGTCGTCTGTACAGCGTTATAAAACATTACATTTTGTAACAGGCCCGGTGAAATAAATATATAATCAATGATTGTATTGCTGTCCCTAGCACTCTAAGTTGGCACCCGCTCTTTTCTGTCGAAGAACTCTGGTTCATATAAGTCATTTTCTAAAAGAAGTTTTTCTAGGGCAAACCCCTTTTCTGAGTGCTCAAAATGTGATAATTGTAACATATCAGTATTAATTGTATCAATGACATGGCAGTTCTGTTGGCATAAATGAGTATTAAAATCTCCCATCAGGAAAAAATATACAAAAGTGGTTTGACCCTCCCTATATCTACATAAAAACTCCATCAATGAGTTAATGTTGGCGTTTAAAGCTATACTTTGTATGCTATTATAAAAATTAATGTAGACACATTTATAGCTATTAGGCATTGTAACCTCCAGAACTAAATAGTTTTGGGATGGTGTGTTTAGTACCTTCACAGTGCCCTTCACATTTACAGATATTAAAAACAACAGGCCCCCTTTATTTCTGCCTAAACTTGATGTCTGAGCAGGTAAAAAATAAGAAATGTATCCATCTAACCAAAAATCACAATCCCTATCCCAAGTCTCCTGTAGGGCCACCACATCACATTTTTTTAACAGGTTCAACCATCTTATATCGCCCCTTTTAGAGCGTAAGCCTGCAATATTCCAGCTCATCATTTTCACACTACTACCTTTTTCAATGGTTTGCGGCCGAGTGTGTTGAGATGGAGAGAGGGTGTTAACAAGAATAGTTACTGTATTGCCCTTTTCAATTACAGGTGGGATGGGGAGTTGTGGCTGATTTGAGGTACTACCTGATGAGGTTAGTCAATCGTTTTCCTCTAAGTTGGAGAAGGCAGCAAACCTATTTGTTAGCACAAGGCCATTTCTGGCTTCCCCTCCCTGTTTATCACTAATTTTTGGCAACATGCCTGTTTTCTGTGTGGCCCATGAACTTGGACAGGGGGTGTATCTAGGTTGTGCTCTGTGCAGGACCCTTCCTGGTTGGGGCTTATGTATTGTAGGTCGAGGATAAAAGAAACCTAGCGGTACTGCTCTGATCCCGTCTTCCCTCACTTCAGTAGCATCCCAGAATAACCGTAGGGCCTCATGGGGTCTATTGAAATTGACAATCATACAATCCCCTGCAAATTTCTTAGGTGTATAACCCACCCAATCAACCCTTCTGCCTGCTTGGATGTACTCCGAAATATTGTTGGGGCCAGTACAGTTTGCATCGCACCACATCTTAATATTATTTAACTGTGCGATATCTGACTCGCATTCTCCATTTTTCAATACTGGTATGTTCACTAGAATAGCAACAAAGGGTGTTGCTTCCGGGGGAAGGTGTACAGGTGGTCTTGTGCGTTGGGTTCTAGGCCCTGGTAAATTAGAAATGTCTGTTTCTGGGTCTCTAGATGTAACTTGAGCAGAACAGGTTTTACTCGTCTGCTGCACCCCGGTTATACTGGTGACCGTTTGAGGCTTTGCATTACCCCCAGATACTTGGGGCTTTGCATTACCCACAGATACTTGGGGCGGGGTAGATGGGATTGGAAGTTGTTGAACTTCCTTTCCTTGTTCCATAGGGGATTGTGTTTGTATATTAGAATTAAGTGATGGCCGTGGTGCAGTATTTGAAATGGATGTACATGGCCTTCTGGGATCTGAAGACAAAAATGTATTAATCCTTTCACATTTCCAAAGTATATCTGCTACACAGTCCTTTAAGGTTTCCATTATATCGTTAGAGATCTGCACAAGTGTCGCTTCTATTTTGTCCACAAGTACTTTCTCCACCATGTTTTTCAGTGAGGATTCAATGTCAGTTAACGGGTGACGGACCTTTTTCCGAATGTATAGTCCTCGCTTGTTCGGTTTTCGAATTGCCCGTTTAGGACGTTTAGTAACATGGAGGGTTTGTACCTGGGTGCAGATGACTTCTGGTTGTAGGATGTTTTGATTCGTATTATTTGGCCCCTTTTGAGCAGTGGTATTTATTAGATCTTGTGGGACAATACTAGGCAAATTACCAACAACTATTACTGGCTCCAGTGGGATTGGAAGTCTATTTGCTGTAGGGGATAATTGACTATCCAAAATTATCTGTTCTAGTCCCAATTCACGTTCCTTTGCAGCAATTTCCTTATTCAGTTTACCCACTGCAGTGGTTAAATAAGACATAATACTTGCTGATGCAATGGCTTTGCGTGCTACTTTGGCTTTAACTGGTCCCCCGTTGGAAGATGTTTGTAATTTACGCTTACCCATTTTGTAGATTGAGTCAAAAGGGGGGGGCCCGTCCCGTCCCTCGTCGTCCCTAGACGGCCTAAGACGGCCCGCCCTCTGCCCGGGCTCAGCCCAGCACTGCCCGCACGCGTCCCGCGACGCGGGAGGAAGGGCACGTTGATATGCGCCTCCCGGCGGAAGCCCCAGCTGGCAGTCGGCGTCCCCGCGAAGCAGGGGACGCTGGGAGATGTAGTTTCTCCTGCTCGCCCCTCTCGGCAGCCGCGTGTGTCCTGCGGCGGCGGAGGCAAGCAGGGAGGCAGGAAAAGCAGCGTACAGCAAGTGAAGCCCCTGACGCGGTGATTCAGACCCCCGCTTCACCGGAGGAAGGGCTCGTTGATATGCGCCTCCCGGCGGAAGCCCCAGCTGGCAGTCGGCGTCCCCGCGAAGCAGGGGACGCTGGGAGATGTAGTTTCTCCTGCTCGCCCCTCTCGGCAGCCGCGTGTGTCCTGCGGCGGCGGAGGCAATCAGGGAGGCAGGAAAAGCAGCGTACAGCAAGTGAAGCCCCTGACGCGGTGATTCAGACCCCCGCTCCACCGGAGGAAGGGCTCGTTGATATGCGCCTCCCGGCGGAAGCCCCAGCTGGCAGTCGGCGTCCCCGCGAAGCAGGGGACGCTGGGAGATGTAGTTTCTCCTGCTCGCCCCTCTCGGCAGCCGCGTGTGTCCTGCGGCGGCGGAGGCAAGCAGGGAGGCAGGAAAAGCAGCGTACAGCAAGTGAAGCCCCTGACGCGGTGATTCAGACCTAACAAGAGAACAGCCACTTTCTAAGAAACCTGTTCTCAAACACAGAATTTAAAAACAACCTTTCCTAAAAGATGTGTTATTAAATTCTGAGTTCAGGGATATCAATCACTTATGTCCCATCTTGTTCCTGTGGGAAGATAGGCTGGTATCCATTGGGACCAGCCTCCCCCATGTTAGTCTATGGAGCAAGATAACCTTGCAGCAGTGAGCACACAAAATGGCTGCTGTTCACTACCAGAGCATGTTACCTGCACTAGTACATGCTCTACCTTTCCTATACACTGCACCCTGCCCAGGGGGGTACCTTGAGCCTTCCATAGGGGTGACTAATGTGTACATAAAGGGAAGGGTTAGGCCCAGCCAGTGGGGACACTGGCCAGAAGGACATGGCAGTTCACTGACTGCACACAGGCACTGCGGTGGCAGGCCTGAGACACCAATTTAGGGTTACTCATGTGGGTGGCACAATCAGTGCTGTAGGCCCACTAGTAGCATCTGTCATCACCAGCCCTGGCACATCCAGTACACTTTACTAGGGACTTTGTGGTGATACAAATATGCCAATCAGGTACATCCAATCAATATGTTAATTTCCATAGGGAGCACTTACACTCTGGCATTGATCAGCAGTGGCAGAGTGTCCAAAGCATCTAAACCAGCAAAAACTAAATCCAGCACAGCATCAAAAATACAGGAGGCAGAGGCAAAAAGATAGGGGAAAACCACGCCAAGGGTGTCAGGTCTAACAATGCCCCTATGCCATCTTATGGGCTTTTGGTGCTCTGGGCATGACATCTTTTGGAGCCTCCTGTTCAAGAAAACCTTCCACCCAACTTAAGCTATTTCAAGCCTTCATGATGCCAAACAATATTAAACTACGTTAAGCTTTTTCATAATTCGGTTACTCAAAACCCCCAAAAGGTCAAGCAAGATGGTGTTTCTCAGCCAAAAAGAAATTAAATAATGCTCCAACATACCCTTTCCTTTTGCACTTTATCTTCATTATTGTTATCTTGTAATACCACTATATTAGGTTGAAATCAGTTGTCTGATTTTACTGCATCTACCTAAGCCATTAAATTAATCACTAATACCTCAACTAATTAACAAATTGAACAATAGTAACATCCCAAAATGCGTGTTCCAATCATAAATTGAGCTCCTAAGTTGGCAACACTTTACTTCACTGTGGTATTTGATACAAGAATCTTCAATTGTCAAGGATGATCACACAACTGGCAGAATGGTAAAAAAATACTTCTTGGACATTTTCCATCTGATTTTTATCCTCAAAGTTAAAGACATGTCTGCAAGTATTTTACACAATGCTGATTAATGCTCCCTTCTGAAATGTTTCAAACTCATAGGCACTAGTTGGTCCCTGTAAATCATTACGGATATTTTGAAAGGATATGTTTTCTATAACTAATAGGAGCTTTGGGCAGCCATGATGTCTTTGTAGCACTGCTCAGGACCTGGCTAGCCATAGCGGGCACCAGGTGTTTTCCCAGTGGGCCAGAAAGGCGGGGGCCAGTTCTGGACCGGTAGGGGCCATTCCTGTTACTGGTGCCCAGGTTTGCAATATTGCTGCAAAGCCGTCCTGTTGCGGGGATTCTGCACACATACAGGATTATGCACAGGAAAACAGGACCTCAGTGAATAGGGGTGTACCAACCTACCACATTAGTAGCCCAAATCCCAAACCGACTAGCTATACTGTCTCATTCATTCCCCATCTACAGCAAAGCTACCAATGATTAGACAACCCAGAACACGTCACTCTATCTTGGTAATCGCAGGAGCCAGACACTCTTTCGCTCACTCACTCGTACTTGCCCACAATGCTTGTAATCTGAGACGCGGTATAATTTAAAATGTTTATTTCAACTAACGTGCTCTATGGTGCAGTACACAAGCCAATACTAGCAGCAAAATGCATATACACAATATAGTCAGCATTGTTACAATACCATAGAATACAAACGGGGATATCATGTTATAAAAACCAGTGGAAAAGGACTGAATGACCTAACCACCCTCCCCGTGGTAAGAGATAGTTTATTACAACAAAGAAGACCTCTGGGGTTTTTCAGCAGAACCCCATACCTCAAGGCATAGATGCAATGTTCACTTCTCAGGACAAGCACATCTCTTCTCTTAGGAAAGGTGTCTCTCCAAGTACCTCAATACTTGTTGCGCTTGCAATATTAAAGCACACGATTTCCAATAGTGCAGCAGTGTGTAGCATGTTATGTCTAGGTGCGAGGGACTGGCCAGAACGGAATTACAAGGGGCATTGTTGTTTAACCTTGAACAGCGTGTGCAGACTAAACCTCAGTGCACACAGAGAATGTAAGGTAGACAGTTCTCATGTGAAAGGGGAACAAATAGGGTCTTGCGAAAAATAAGCATGCAGTGTTGTGCGCAAAAGTAGCCTCATAGCAGCGAAGCTCATGCTAACTTAGCAAATGTCAACAATGGAGCCATACTACAGGCCCCCTGTAACAAAAGTGCAGCAGCTGTGTTTTCAACCAGCAGCGCCCCTCCCCCATTCCCTTCCCCCCAGGTTTGCCGGTCTAACGTAGTTGCCAGGGCTGGTTTGCTTTGCCAGTCCGGCCCTGGTACTGCTGTACACATAATAAGTGATGCACAGTTCTGCTGCTAGTGTGCTTAATTGTGCGCTCACTTACATTTCTTTACATCAAACATGGATAAAAAATGTTAAATAGTATGCATCATAGTTACATGTATTTTTTTCTACAAATTCAATAACAAAATGCATATCTACCTACCCACCAGAGAGAAAATGTTTCGGAGCGAGGAGATACAAAGATATTTCCCCTTTTTGAGCAAAGTCGGGAACAGTGATGCCAGCATTTTCAGAAAGATCTGCAAATCTACATTCTCCATTAGCCATGGCGGAAAGTCTGTTGAAAGTTATGGGTCGAGTCTTCAAGGCGCAATATCAATTGTACCACTTTTTTGGGAAAGGAAGCCCCTGGACATGCTGAACTCATTAGGGCTGCTTCCGAGGGTACATTAGCATATCATCTTGCTAAGCATAACCACAGTTTTCGGTCAATGGACTGTGCATCAACATTGATTCAGAAACGGTATGATGAAAAGTTTGGCTGTGCTCGCATCAAGAATGAAGCCTTGATTACAGTACTGAATCCTTTTGCAATGCTAACATTGCTTGTATATATGTGTCTATTGATGCTTCCAGTAGGAAAGAAGTTAAATTAATACCAATTTTCATTTGTTATTTCAATTACTTTGACGGTGTTGAAGTGAAAATTTTAGTTTTTATACCCATTCCTGGTGAAACATCTTTGAAAAACTGCACCAAGCCCTTAGAAAATGTAATTTGCTTGAAAACGTTGTTGAGTTTTGTGCAGATGATACTAACAAAAACTTTGAGGAAAGGTTGGAGCTCGAAAGAGCAATGTTTTCTGCAAGCTCAAGGAAGCTATTCCTGGTAATAAAGTACTTGGGAAAGGGTGTGCGCCACTCAATTGCCATAATGCAGCGCAAAACGGTGCTGACGGACTGCCTATGGACAAAGTATTTTGTGTTAAAATTGTACAAATATTTCCACATCTACACTGTCCGAACTGAAAGAATTTTGTTAGTTTATTGATATAGATTATTAATGACTCCTAAATACTAGCAACACTCCCTGGCATTCCCTACTTCCTGCAGTCAACATGATGCTAAAACTGTTCCCAGTCCTACGTTCTTATTTTTTGTCCCAAGCAAATCCCCCAAAAACAATTGTCATGTTTTCTTAAAACCCTCTTACTGAAATCTGGCTCTGGTTTTTGCGCAACCAACTGTCCATTTTTAGTGACACAATAAAGGAGATGGAAAAGCAGCATGCAAATGCTATAGCTGTTGCAGCATAAATTACACAATTAATAGGAAAATTGAAGGAAAGGAGAGATGCCTGCTTCATGGGCATTAGGGCGAAGGGGCTTCTTAAATCCCTGAAAGAACAAGGACTCTCACCAGAAACAAAATCTGTAACTCTGTGTGTGATTTCTATAAACGTAGTATTGATTTCTTGGATAAGTGGGCGGCATTTTCTTCTAACTTGAGCACTTTTTCCTGGCTTCTTCTTGATAACTGTGCCTATCTGGGGCAATGTTGAAATGTCTCTGCTATTTGTACAGTCTGTATCAAGTACATTTGAGATGGATGAAACTGAGCTTTTTGACACAATCACCTGTGTACGAAAATACACAGCAGATAGACTTGCAGAATGGAATGATCAGAAGAGGACTGCACAGGAATGTTGGGTAGAAATATTCACCCATTTCCAAACTAACAATATTACATTAAGAACATTGGCCTAATGGTCCAGTTTGCATTATGTCTGCCAGGATCTATTGCTCCAGTGGCAATATTTTTTTCCATTATGAATAACACATGGACCAATGAAAAAAAACAAATGAAACTGAAGACTCTGAAAGCATTGTTGATCACAAGGGTCATCTATAAAAGAAGGTGCAGTGAGTTCCACAATCTGTTGCTGCAAAACAAAATGGTGCTGCAGCAAATCCATTCCTCAGATAAGTACCATGCAATACAACAATAGGCCTTTTACAGCAAACACATTTTTTAGCTGTCTTTCAGTTTGGTCCTACTTTATGGATTTTCACTCTCGGTATAAAATTCTTCACTCAATAATGTCTTGGAAATGTGAACTAAAAATGTTTTAATAAAACAAAAATTCTTTCTATTTCAGTCAACTGTGTTAAATGTAGGGGGTGCTATATGGGGAGGAGTATTCTACAAACAGCAGTACCTGATTTTGACGACTACAGCATATGTATATTGACTTATTTAATAAGAACACATACTTGGAATTTCAAGGCAAGGGTGTTCACCAACTATAGCAAATCTTGAGGCAAAGTCTGTTGAAATGGAACTAAGTTTACAGCCAATAAAAGACCTCTTATTTATTTATTCGGAGTTTTATATAGCGCGAACATGACCCGTTAGGGTATCAGAGTGCTTTACAGGAAAGATACGTTACGTACATGAAGGCATGGGCAAAGTACAGTGATGGGTGATAGGAAAAGTCACTAGTGGGACAAAGCTGTGGATAAATTCAAGAGTCAATACAGTTTCAAAATCAACAATGACTTGAGTTCAGTAGGGTACTAGGAAGAGATATATACAATAAATGGTACAGATCCGAGAACAGGATGGCGTGGGCAGAATACAAGGATGGGGGTTAGGGAAATGACAAAAGTAGGACAAAGCTGTGGATATATACAAGTGTCATTACAGTTCCAGAGTCAGTGGGCGATTTGATTACAATAGGACATAAAAGATATGTAAAAAGATAAGGGCGCATTGGAAGGAGTGAGAGTTGTTACAGGTAGTAGGTCAAGCGAGAAAGAAAATCATGAAAAAGGCAGTATGTGCACCAAAGGAGTGTTATTGGAGGAATTTACTCATTAAGAAGTTTTTAGCTTCTTTTTTGAAGAGCTCCAGGGAAGGTATTCTTCTGATGGAGGAAAGAAGCAATTTCCAGATTCTTGGTGCAGCTCTGGAGAATGGCTTGCGGAAGCGAGGTGGCTGGAGCACATAGTCTCTGGCAGATCTGGAGTTTCTGCATCTCCCAGATAGCACGATTTTCTGGGCGTGATCTGCCGGGGAGTTCGTGTATAAGGCTTTGTGCGTGATGCAGGCCAGCTTGAGTTGAATTCTGCCTTCAAGTGGCAGCCAGTTCAAAGCCTTCAGGTGTGATGAGATATGGTCAAATTTTTTTGAACCGGATAAGAGTCTGGCTGCTGCGTTGAGGCAAGCTTTTAGGGGGCAGTTGAAGTCTTAGGCAGGCCAGATAGTGTGGAGCAGCCATATTCGATTCTGGGGATAACTAATGCCTGCACAGCGGTTTTAAGGTCGGCAATTCCAACGAATGGTTTTAGTTTTCTCAAGATTTGTCATCTGTAATCCTTCAACTTTGGAGTCGGCTGTTACTGTAGTCTTTTTTCTATGCCTATGACAGGTGTCATAGTCCTACTTTTATGTAGATGGTTGCTGCAAACTGTAGTCCTACTTCTAGATTTGCACCGCACTATATGGCGGCGGATCAGCAGCTCTGATCCTCCTTGACCTGTCCGCGGCATTTGATACTGTGGACCATAACTTACTGATAGAACGACTGAAAAATATTGGTCTAGGAGGAAAGGCCTTGTCGCTTTTAACATCCTTCTAGGCAGATAGATCGCAGACAGTGCAATTGGCGATTTTAAATCCACACCTTTTATTTTGCCTTGTGGGGTGCCACAGGGCTCCTCCTTGAGCCCTACACTTTTTAACATATATGTGTCTGAATTAGCACCTTTGATCAGACGTTTTGATCTCATTCCGACCTTGTATGCCGACGATACCCAATTGGTTATTTCAATCATAGACAAGGATGGAGACCACTCCAACAAACTGCATGATTGCATGGTCTCCCTGAGCATTTGGATGAGCAAGCATTGTTTGAAACTTAACTCGAGCAAAACCGAGGTGGTACTTTTTGGAAAGCTTGCGCCCCTTTGGTCACCAGTTTGGTGGCCAAGCACTTTAGGCCCCCTTCCTATACCGGTATGTTATGTTATGTTAAATTGGTCTTCTATAGCGCACGGCTACTCCAAAGGAGTGTCCCGGCGCTTTTTATTGGTGACCAGAAAAAGACAGACAACACAAAGCGAAGATAGATTCATTACAGAGGGCTCAGGGAATCCAGCACCATAGAAAGAACGTCCTAGCGGATGAAAAGCCATGATTTAAGGCCCTTCCTAAAAGCCAGTAGATTAGATGTGCTACGTAGAGTCAAGGGGAGAGAGTTCCAGAGTTGCGGAGCTCGCAGCCTAAAAGAGCGGCCTCCAATGCGAGCCTTTTTTACTCGGGGAACCACAGCCAGGAACAGAGACTCCGATCTCAAAGATCGGGCCGGGTGGTAAAAGGCGAGCCTCCTTTGGAGATATTGAGCTCCCGAGTCGTGCAAAGCCTTGTGGGTCAGTGTCAAAGCCTTAAACACTATCCGCTTCCGGATAGGCAGCCAATGGAGCGACTGCAGTAGGCTAGAGGCTCTGGCCCGCCTGTGGAGGCCAAAGATGGCCCGTGCGGCAGTGTTCTGAACCACCTGCAAGCGTTGCAGGAGATACTCCGGTAGGCCAAGATATAGAATGTTGGAATAATATAATCTTGAGCCGATTAAGGCCTGAACCGTAGTCCTCCTGTGTTCTTCGGAGAGCAGAGGGAAAAACTTCCGGAGCATCCTAAGGATGCCAAAACAGGTTCCCGTGAGAGCCAGAACCTGGGATCTAAGCGTCAGCCCGTTGTCAATCTTAACTCCCAGGTTCTTTGCTAGCTGGGACGAGTGCGCTGGAGGGAACATGTCGGCAGGCCACCATCCATGCCAATCTGGGTCTGATGGACAATCAAAGAAGAGTATCTCAGATTTATCTGAGTTGCACTGAGGCTGTTTAGCTGGAACCATTTAAAAACAGCCCCAAGGCACTCACGGATACTCTCGCCCTCAAAGTCTTCTCCCTTCCGGCAAGTAAAGAGGAGCTGGGTATCGTCGGCATAGGATACGATCTGGGCCCCAAAAGACTCCACCAATGTCGCCAATGGGGTCATAAAGATATTAAAAAGAGTCGGGCTCAGCACGGAGCCCTGAGGGACTCCGACTCCCAATGGCGGCATCTCGGCGGAGCAGGAAGAGGCCCAGACCGTTTGTCGACGGTCAGCCAAAAAAGATCTAAACCAGCTGAACGCCGTCCCCCTCAGACCGATCTCATAAAGTCTGGCAAGTAGACCCTCATGGGGGACGGTGTCAAAAGCCGCCGACAAATCTAGCATGACCAGCATAGCTTTGCCTCCTGTATCCAGCGACTCTTTAATGGCTTCAGACACCTCCAACAGCGCCGTCTCGGTGCTTAAATTGGGGCGGAAGCCAGATTGGGAGGGATGTAACAGATCGTGGGACTCCAGAAAATTGGAGAGCACGATATGGACATGTTTCTCCAAGATCTTAGCCAATGCAGGGAGGAGCGAGATGGGCCTGTAGTTGGCAGGAGCCTCTGGGGCAAGGCTCGGCTTCTTGAGAAGGGGGATGACCATTGCCTGCTTCCACGCCTGCGGGACCACCCCTCGGCTCAGGGACAAATTCAAGAGCGAGTTTGCTAGAGGATTAACAATAGCCGTCATTTTCGCCAGGAATTTGGCCGGGCATGGATCAAGAGGCGACCCAGATTTAAGATTAGCCATAAGTGCCAATGATGAAGATGCCGAAAGTGGCGGAAAAGCTGCCAAAGTTGGGCCTGAAGGGGTTGGAAAGACTAAACCATCCACAAGGCTGGGAACAACATCAACCAGCCTTGTAGGAAAGGAGTCCTGAATCAACTTTATCTTAGTGGTGAAAAAGTTGGCAAGGGTAACAACCCAAGATTGAGAAGGAGGGGCCTGAGCTGCATTAGATCGTGGGGTCGTAAATTCTCTAACGATCGAAAAAATCTCCTACAGGAGTTGACTGCGGCCTCAATTCTCCTGGCAAAATATCCTCTTTTCTCCTGGAGAATTTCCCGGTGATAGGCTTTCACCGATACCCTATAGGCAAGCCTCGCCTCAGCATCGTACTGGGACCGCCAAGCCCTTTCGGCCACTTTACATTGCCTTCGAGAATGTACAAGCGCTTTGGTGAACCAAGGGGCAGAGACCCGTTTAGATGTTAATCGGGGGGAATCACAGGTGCTAGATCGTTCAGCCTGTCCGTTAGCCACATCTGCAAAGATTCTAGGTCTTTATCCAAATCCCCTGTAAAAGGGAGAGGATGGTCCAGAGAGGCCTGGGCCAACATCTCCGGGGTCACCCGATGAAACGCCCTGGATGCTGGTCCCAGATGTCTCAGACCAGTGTTTGATGGTTTCTTAATGCACGGTATGTAGAAATAGGCCAGCCGATGATCTGACCAAAGTACCGGCAGCAATGCCGTCACCTCAATAGGGGACGGTAGTAAAAGCTAAAAATCTGGGGGTCATAATAGATGAGAAGCTGAATTTAAATCACAGGTTTCTAAGGTGTTGACCTCTGATTTTTTCACCGTTAGAACAGTGAGTAAAATTCTTCCATTTATTCCGAAAAACATAAGAAAAACTGTTTTAACTTCCCTGGTTTTATCTAAGTTGGACTATTGTAATGCCTTATATATAAATTTACAGTACAATCAACTTAAAAGATTACAATCAGCACAGAATGCTGCTGCCAGATTGGTGCTAGATGCTAGATGCCCCTAAACATCAGTCCATTAGGGCCGGGATACAAAAGCTGCACTGGCTGCCAGTCACTCAACGCGTGAAATTTAAGGCACTTTGTATAGCACACAAGGCACTTTACAAAGTAGGACCACGATTTATATGGCATGCCTTTAGCTGGTACTCCCCCAGCAGACCATTGTGATCGTTTAATGCCTTCTTGATGCCCACTTCCAGTGTCAGGACAACGAACTGGGGGTGGGGGGAGTTTCAGACATAGCACCATTAGGCTATGGAACTCTCTTCTGCTCACTCTTAGGAAGATATCTTCTCTGATTGAGTTCAGGAAAAATCGTAAAAACCTGGCTTTTCAAAAACTAAGTTCCCTTTACAGTATGCGGTCCGTAAGAGCCTAGACACCTAAGGGTATTAGTGCTCTATAAAAGTTCTGATAACATAACATATGTCTATGACGTGTCCCGTTTTTTTGTTTTGAGAATCTTGTTAGCCTACCCAGAACACCTTGCCGTAGCAAGTCTTCCCATCCTTCTGCATGCAACATGCGCAAGGCTTCTTTCGCCAGCTGGCATTTATCACCATCCATGACCCAAAATATATGTCTTAATGAAAATAATTTGTAACTTACCCTCAGAAAAAAACGCCTCAGCCCTATCTCTCATCTCCTTAAAATGGAAAGGACACCAGAGCTTGAGAAAAATAACCCCCCTCCCCATACTATGTATAAACCCCACACTCTTTCTTTGTCCCTGATCTATCCCTGAACCTTCTAATGTGGCCTGTGGCAATTGCACGAAGCTAACCCGGTGTATCCTACCTATGGCCTTGCTCCTCCCACTGCCCCGGTTGCCCTCATTTTAGTCGCTGTAAAGGCATACATTCTAAAGATTCTATATATTTCTCTTAGGAAAATGCGATATGGCCTTTGCTCAATGTTAAAGATGTCTTTCTCACAATCCTTGTTTTGACAATTGCATATTCTTTTCATACAATACCCGTTAAAACACATCGTCTGCCTCCTCAGTCGTGAACACCATTAAGGCATCTTATTTTATTTAGCCATATCTCGACTGTAGATTTCTCTGAGGCACACCTCGGAATAAAAACGCACCTTGGTTCTGTTTTTCATTACACCCAGATGTTTTGTTTGTGTTTCCTTCCACAATTAGAGAGGCCCAGCAGATATCATGTGTCTGTTATCTCTTTCAAGGACTGTGAAAGGTGCATGTCAAATCAACCCCGGATCTTTGTAGTGGCTGGATATACTGCTAGCGCGTGCAATAATAGATGACGTTGTCATAAGGGAAACTGAGTACCTCCCCTCCCCCAAGCTCATCAGCACCGAAGGCAAAACAGTGGCTCTTTCAGTGGTGTGCTGCAAACATGGAAAACTGCTGCTCGGCATAACAGCCCCTCTTTGTTCTCGCTCCAGCAGTGGATCTCATTTCACTGAATTGGTCGCATTACAATAAATATAGATGTGCAACATGATTATTTATGAGAGGCGAGCAGACAAAGGCCTCGGAAGGAGATTGGCTTTCTCTTCCATCGGTGAGGAAAACAAACCTAAACTGTTCGTGTTCTCGCGGCGCTCTCTCTCTCTCTCTCTCTCCGGATTGTATGTATGCGTTATCGAACCCTTAATATATTGTCCCGTTTCTCTCTCCGTTCTACGGGTCACGTGGCCCTCCCTTCCCGTTCTTTCACTCCAAGTGCCTCGGCTCGAGTTAATGGTAAACCTCAAATCCTAGCACTTTGCTGGAGGATTGATGTAAGTCTTCGGCAATTAACATAATTACAAGCCTGATTATAGGCTAATTGCATTATGATTATTTGGTGTTTCACTGTACAAATTAGGGAAAATTAAAGAGGAGCAGCTCCCGTGGCGTGAACGTCGTGTTTTCTGCAAGCGCTCTAAAAACGCGCGTGTTTCTGAGCACGGGGTTGTAGCCGGAAGGTGACGTTGGCTGGGGGTCGCTTTATGTCAGTTTTGGCCATATTTCATTTATAACCGAGGCAAAAAGACGGCTTTATGTCTGTCTTCGAATGATTCTAAAGTGGATGGGTGTTATCAGAGGAAATTGTTGCAATATTTGCAGATCAACAGTAACTAAGATTGCGTCTGTAAATATTTTCAAAGGAAATGAAACCCCATTAGGCACACACGGGAATCATAACCAGCGAGGCGCATCAATAATTCATAAATATATCAACAAGCAATCAGTTGTACATTTCAGACAACGGATGAATGCAAATCACACTATCAGACATGTTTGTACAGGCTACACTCGCAATTATTTTATACATATTATTAGCGACTGACATCTGCAAACAAATATGGTATGCACGTTAAAGTACAACATGTATTCTCACTTTCCTACTCAGCTGTCCCCCATCTCCCATAAAAATAATGAAGAATGACACCGTTACTTTTTTAAAGACGTATTTTGGATTTGTTGCAATTGCTCATTGCCTTCGATATCCTGTTTACTTCACAAAACAATTATTGCAAAGTTCGGTGTTTATGTTTGTTGTCCGGTGAAAAGTGTTTTTCAAGCTTCACTACCGCACACAGAATAGTTGCAGTAGCGGCATCAGGTCAGAAATGCGCCATTACTACATGCACAGGACAGTTGCTGCACAAGAATTGACACCCGAAGCCTCCCTTACAGTATTAAAAAGAAATGAAAAAGAAACAGGGATTGGGATATTATGCTGAGTTCAAAAGAGCAAGACGAATGGTGAATGGAGAAATGACTTGAACTAAGAGTGGCTTAAGAAAATAGAAAATGTATTGACACGAGAAAAACTAAAAGGGCACTGTTGGCTTCTATGCAAAAAATACACCATTTATTTTAATTCTTAACCATTTCTTCCTGTTAACGGTCTCCTCAGGTTCCCTGTTTTGTTACCAGCATGATCTGTGCTTCAGGAAATGCACCGTCAGGCGAGCCATTTTTTCTCAAATGCTGCATTAACCAAAATCAGAACTGATACATTTGGTGTAGCTGAAGGAAGGTCTTAATTTCAGCTGCCGTTCATTATTACTTGCCTTATCTAGCCTGCTTGTTGACTATCCTGAGATGATTGATAAGAACTCATTGTACGGAAATCTATATTTTTGCGATATTTCCAACCATGTTTCACTCTGTACATATGGTGTTTTTGAATTCTGTAATGGCTACCATCTGCTTATGAGGTCTCAGCCATGATAGCTCTCATTAAATGGAGGACTGTTTGTATTCAAAATTGCTGTCACTTTTGTAAATGAACTGCTTAGAACCGTACAACGTCAGAGCACATGCTCTTGCGTTGTGCAGTTGAACAGAGGGCAGTTATGAAGTGCAAGAGTTATGGACAGATTTTCACACTCCCACCTTCAAATTTAAGAAGTGATTGTCGCATCCACCCCATCTCTGGAGAACGAAAATGTCCACACCACACACAGTGCTCAGTAACATACGTCTTTATTTTTCATCTTGCAACCGTTAACAGAACGCACTACATCATAAACTTTATTGAGCACACCCAGACTGTTGCAAAATCATCCTGTGCCCTGGGCACCCCCCAACTTTCTGCTGATTGATACTGGTGGTAACTGACTCTGACTGAGCCTGGGCTCTGCCTAACCAGGCCCAGGGCCAGTGCAATGCTGAAAAAGACACATTAGAATACATTTAAAACACCTACATACCCTAGGGTACACAATGGTATGGTGGGGTACCCCTGTGATTGGCATGAGCTACCCTATAAGCCCCTAGTATATAATGGGGCAGGGGGATTAAAACTACCTAGAATTCTCTAGTACCCTGGGGCATGGCAGTTTAGAGGCCAGCAGCTATTTTTGCATGTGCATGTGTGCACTGCTGAAGCCTGAGGTCAGTTTAAAAGCAGCCCTGGGTGCCAGGCCTGCTGCTAAAAAGTAAATTGTGCCCAAACTCGACTTTGGGATTTGGGACACTTAAAAATAGATGACCTACAATGTTTTGATTACCCCCAGGGTCAGATATGTATAAGGTACACCCGTATAAAATGAGTTTTATATGTCCTGGGTTAAGGTACATTTCACATTTCACTCCCCACATTGTGGTAAAGTGCTGCTCAAATTCAACGTTGCTGCTAGGAGCACTGTGGAGGAAGGATCTGCAATATTTCTACAGATTCCGAATCCCTAAAGCCTCCCCTAGTTGCACATGGGGTGGGGTTCCTGTAGATATAGGACAAGTACTTATAAAATATGTTTTTGTAAGTCCTGGTGCTGGAAAAATTGCCAAAGTCATTTTTCCGATTGCTAATCCCCTGTTACATAGTTTAACATGGTAGGCAGTTATTGATGAATAACTCTTGATAGGAGAGGGCTAGAAATGCTATTCAAAGACTTTCCAGAATGGTATTAATAAATCCAACAATATCATATGGTAAAATTTTTCCCAAAGTGCACATACAAGAAGTTATAAGACTTTCTTGTTTGTAAATCCAAATTCAGCCTTTCAGTGGTCTGCCCTGATTGGTCAGACTTAAGTGAATTAGCCAGGCTGCATTGAAGAGGTGATAAAGAGACCCTGGGGTTACCCAGCTCCGCTGGCAGGGCAGTGTGCTATTCCATAGAAATGCCAGGCCAGGGGGAAGAGTTGTAAATTATGTTCTTTAAAGAGGAGTGCAGAGAACAGTGCCATTTACAACTCTGAACTTCCCACCGTAGGCAGATGGTAGGATTAAGGAAGGTATGAGCAGATCCAGGGGAGAGAATCTAGCTAAATTAGCCATCCTAGGGGTGTGTTTAGCCAGCGCTTACCTCCTTGCTGGAAAATCAGCCATTATGGAATTGGAAGATTTGGTGCACTCTGGGAAAAAATAATGCCACACTCTACAGGATGCGGTCATATATTGGAGTAGTTACACTGCTCCGAGTGGTCAGAAGTGACCTCCTGCTAGACCCAGAGAACTTGGAATACATTTCTGAGAGGGGCAGAGCCCTCCAGATCTGCTGCTTGAATCTTATTGAAGCAAGACATTGCCAAGCTGAGAAGATTGCTGTGCAAAGATATCTAAGGCCTGACCTCTGAGATCTGCACCATCTGAAACTACAGCCCTGTGGATTATTTTGCTGAAAATAACTAAAGAGTGGACTCACTGAAAGCTACAGGTTAAAAGAGCTCATCTGGAACATCACCACCTAAATCCGCACCTTGGAGAACCACCAGTGGATTTGTTAGAGTTTTGTACCAGTGGATTGTGGGAACTGAAGTCCTAACTTTCAAGGACCATCTTGGAGCTTCCAGACCCTTGGAGTGAGTTTGAGACACTTTGGGGCCCCTTGAGGAACTTCAGGAAGAAGTTCAAGAAGTTTGGAGAACTTTGGAGCAACTTTGAAAAAAAGCTCCATAGAGGGACTGACTCAACCTGGCCAGCCATGCCACCTGCCTTCAACCGCGAGTGGCCAAGCCAACCAGGTTCGTCACGCTAAAGATCCATCACTCCAACTTCCATAGATTGACCGGCACTGGAAGAAATCTGAAGCTGACAAAGCTTCACCGGATCCGGTTACATGAAGAGCATCGAGAGACCCCGCGAGAAAACGCTCCAGAAAAGTTTCTAAGTCCACTCGTAGAAAGGGTGACCAGGAGCAACCGCAAACGGAAAGCCACCTGCCTTCCATCGTGTGCCGGCCTGGATTCCTGGATTGCCCCGCTGAAGCGCTAGAGAAACATTTTCTACGTCCACTCCAGAGAAGTTGACCGGGAGCCCGTCAAAAGGCAAGCTGGCAAAACCTCACCGAATCTGGCTTGGAGTGTTGAGGGACCTCGGGAAGAAAAGCTCCAGAAAAGTTTCTAAGTGTGAAGGTAGAAACTGAGACCGGGACCTGCCACGAGCTTTAGCAGCTCAGGGCTCCATCGCGCCCGGCCTGAAACTTTGACTTTGGCCCGGTCTATCGCGAGCAGGTATCACAAAATGGTGCTAAATGTTTTTAAGTGCTATATTTTGCTAAATCTTTGAAAAGTCATGTCTCCGGTTCCCTACATTGGATTTTTGTTGTTTTGGTGTCATTTTAAAGATACAAATATTTCCTATTATTATAAATTGGTATTGGATTTTTATTATGTGTTGTGTCTTGATTATTTACTGAATTGATGTTTTTAAATGCTTTATATACCTGTCTTTGAAGTTAAGCCTGCCTGCTCGCAGCCAAGTTACCAAGGGTTGAGCATAGGAATAATTTTCTAAGACCTATGCTGAGTCCTACCATGTGTTAGTGGCCTTATTGCCAGAGGCAGACGTACATTTGCCCTTACCAATAACCCACTTTCCAATACAGACACACCCAGATACCTTCCAAATGGATTACGTAACGTTGTATGAAGTCCGGCAAGGACCACAAGGGTCCTACAGCACATGATCACACAACACTACATCTTCCCCTTTGTTAAATAAAAAGTACAGACAACATATATGCATTACAGTTCCGCAATGGGTCTTTGAGGTGCTTGGACCAATCTTCCAAATCAAGTCGTACAAGGTGAAGGAGTTGCACTGTCATCTGGTTTAGTAATACACTCAGATGCCTGACTTGGGCACTTAGAAGGACTTGTCTCATTCGTGAGTTATGGAGCCAGCGTACATCGAGGCAGATGCTTGAAATGTGACAAGTCTCTCATTATGGACTTTCCTGGATGATGAGCTGTCACCATATGTCCTTTAATTGTCACAGCTCTCAATGGAGCAGCATCAAACGGAGCATCAGTCTTGCGTTTCTGTTTTTGTTTGACTAGGACCCTGTCTCCTTTTTCAAAAACTGTATCCAAAGCACCTCTGTGCTTATCTGCATTGGCCTTCATCTTTTTTTTTTTAATAATAGATTTTATTGATCTTTGTTCAATAACGGCTTAGCAGTTTAGCGGTTCAAATCATATAATTTGTTACAGGCTTTTTCATAGTATCAACTGGTTAATGCATATCAGAGTGAACCATAAACTCAACCAGCATTTGATCTATAACATTGGTTATCCCCTTCCCTCTCCCCGTGAGTCATCAATTAAGTGGTTCGTGTCTGGTGTGCGGGAATCGTATATCCAACAATCAATTTGAGTGCATTTGTAGGGTATCACAATACAGAAGTAGTGTATTGGTCAGTGGGATCCATCTTACATGGGATCTATATGGTTAGAGTTGATTCTGGCATCATGCTTTTGTCAGGGGATGCTCTCCATGGGCGTTCTCCCCCTTCATCTTGGGCTTCTGAATCAGGGTGTTCTAGGTCATGCATGAGGGTCTCCCAGGCTCTGGCTACCTCGATGTTTCGTAATCCTCTGTTAGACTCCCTTATCAGAATTCGCACCCCGCCCATTTCAGGAGTTCTTTTTTCCAGGTAGTCAGACTAGGGCCTCTTGTGGCTTTCCAGTTCCTAGTTATCAAATGCTAGGTCTTGAAATTTACTAGTGACTTTGGTTTTGGATGTGTGGTGGAACCATCCTAATAGACAGGGTGCTGGGGAGCAGGGGACCTCTCTATCCACAACCTCACTGACAGTTTGTACCACTCCCTCTCAGTATCTTTGCAGCAGGGTGCAAGGCCAGAACATGTGTATGATATGTGCTCGCACTTTGCCGCAGCCTGGGCAGACTGCCTCTTCTTCGCACAGCATAAACGCGCTCTCGTGTGCAAGATTCACGTTGCACCGAGGCACATTCCCTCACCTTTCTCCTCCCGGCGTGGCCGATTAGGGGCTGACAACGCGGGGAAAGGCGCCATCTTGGAGGGAGGAAGGGTTGGCGGTCTAGTGGCAGGACGCCTCCCGCCCTCCAGGATATTTAAACTGGGCTAAACAGTCATCCCGTGTACTTGTTTACTCTCCCCTGAGGCGGAAAGCCGGGGGTTCTACTCTCTTTTCTTGTGGTGATAGAAGCGACAACTTTTAAGATTTGTTTATATTTTACTGGTAGCGCTTTTAATTCGCACTGCATGAAGAAGCGATAACTTTTAAGATTGTTTATATTTTAATGGTAGCGTTTTAAATTCGCACAGCATAAACGCGCTCTCGTGTGCAAGATTCACGTTGCACCGAGGCACATTCCCTCACCTTTCTCCTCCCGGCGTGGCCGATTAGGGGCTGACAACGCGGGGAAAGGCGCCATCTTGGAGGGAGGAAGGGTTGGCGGTCTAGTGGCAGGACGCCTCCCACCCTCCTCTGTACAGCATAAAATGATGAGGCTATTCCGTCCGCGCAGCGGGTGGGCGCAGCGGGCGCGCCGGTGGCGCGCCGAAGGCGCGCCAAAGGCAAGCCCGTCTGCGCCCGTCCGCGCCGGACACGGGCCTAGGGCCACCACCCCTGGCTCGACGGCATTCGCCCGCCTCACATCATACCCGCGCTCTGCACTGATTGACCTCCGCCCACAAACTAATGAAGAATGTACAAGGTATAGTCCTGATTATATATCATCTAAGATTGCCTTGGATTGCAAACACTGTCAGACGTCCATCCCCCTATTAAATAAAACGGTGGGTAATGACAATTTCTACCAGATAAAACAACAGTTTACTATAGCCCTCATTAATGTGCACTCATTAGCCAAACATAGGCAAGAAATAGCCGATGTACTTACAGACAGGAACATTGACATAATGTTCCTGACAGAGACCTCGTTGGACAAAGCATCTGACCCAGACCTCGTGATAGCCGTTCCACAAGGATTCAAATGCTATAGACTGGATAGAACTGGTAAAAGAGGAGGTGGGATTGCCATAATTGCTCGGGACACTCTCAAAATTCGTACTACAGCAATCCCTTCTACGACATGCGAGGCATTTCATTTTGATATTTATCTGTCCCCCTCATATAACATCAAAGGCATACTATTATATAGACGACCAGAAATCCGGTCGGGATTCCTTGCCACTATTTTAGAAACCTCAGTTACAGATAAATCTGTAACACTGCTAGGTGACTTTAATTTCCACTTGGACTGTAGTGAAGACAAAGACACTATATCTTTGCAATCTGAAATGGAGGTTTTTGGTCTATCACAGTTGGTGAAAGGACCTACTCATACTGCAGGCCATACCCTAGACGGTATATTTACCAATCTGGACAATATGCTAGTGACCGATGTCCTGCCATTGACTTGGTCCGATCACCACCTGATATCGGCTACAATACAAATTAATAAAACACCTATTGCAACAACACCATTCCCCAAACGAGAATCGTTTAAGGTCTGGAAAGACATCAATATTCCCAGCCTTAAGGATGCGTTACATAATTCAATACCTATTTGGGCTAATGACCCAGAAACTGCTATTGAGCAATACCACACATGGGTGGGCCAGGCAGCTAATAAACTGGTACCAGTAAAAAGATTGTCCAGGAATAGAAGCTCCCCTTCAGCACCATGGTACACCGAGGAGCTTAAAAAACTAAAACAGCAATGTAGAAACAAAGAAAGAAACTGGAGGAAAAAGTATGATAATGAAAACAGGAAAGCGTATAAGGAATCTTTAACCCAATATAAACTCTTGATCACAGAGACAAAAAAAAAGTATTACACCGAGCAAATCGAAAGCGCAAAAAACTCAAATAAAAAGCTCTTTGAAATAACTAAACATCTGGCGGGATGTGCCCCAGACCTTAATCCCCCTTGCTCACAAAATTTCTGTGATTCATTGGCATCCTTCTTTTTCACCAAGGTGAATGATATCTTCTCAGCATTCAACCTTGGGGTTAACCAAAGCAATGAAAAAATAAATATACCATCGTCAAGCAATAATCTTTCTTGCTTTGCAGAGGTAACTGAAGATCAAATCCAGGATATTATCAAAACAATTAAATCTGGATCGGCTCTGGATCCCTGTCCCCTGAATACCCTTCGTTTACTAGTGGACACCATGATCCCAGTTATCTCCCAAATATGTAATTTAATGTTTCACACAGGCATCTTCCCTAACCATCTAAAAAAGACCTTACTAAAACCTCTCCTGAAGAAACCCGGCTTAGATAAAACTGAACTGAAAAATTATAGGCCTATAGCGAACCTACCCTTTCTTGCCAAGATAGTGGAGAAAGCCATGAACATCCAACTTGCGGAATTCATTGAGCAATATCATCTGCTCGACGAAACACAATTTGGATTCCGCAAGTTTCATGGAACGGAAACAGCGCTCATTAAAGCGGCGGATGATATCCGACTAATCAGAGACCATGGTGGCACAGCACTATTGGTGCTTCTAGATTTATCGGCCGCCTTCGACACGGTTGACCATAAGATCTTAGTCAACCGTGTCGAAAAAATGGGCGTGCAAGGCCTAGCAAAAAATCTATTGCCGTCTTTTCTGGCAGAGAGATCCCAGGCCGTTACACTGGGTCAGTTTGAATCTGCAGAGTTATTACTGCCATGTGGGGTACCTCAAGGTTCATCCCTTAGTCCGACACTATTTAATATATATGTGTCGGACCTCGCAAAAACCATCAAAGCACATGGGATGAACCTTACCTCATATGCAGATGATACACAACTGATACTGGCTGTTAGAAACGATGGGGAAACAGTGGCGGAGAGTTTCAAAACAGGCATGCTGGCCATTGGACAATGGATGTCAGCAAACTGTTTGAAATTAAATTCCGAGAAAACCCAGGTGGTCACTTTTGGCCATCTCAGTCCTAGCTGGTCCTCAATTTGGTGGCCATCTTCCTTTGGAGCTGTGCCCAAACCGGCCACGAAGGTGAGAAATTTGGGTGTCATCTTTGATGACAATCTAAATTTCATGGCACATGCCAATCAGATGGCCTCCACAGCCTTCTATAAATTACGACTGGTTAGGAAGATTCTTCCTTTTCTTCCCAAAAATGTCGGCAAGACACTGGTCAGCGCTCTTGTCCTATCAGCATTGGATTACTGCAATGGCTTGCTCGCAAATGCTCAAGTCAGGATTATCAAGAAAATGCAGACAATCCAAAATGCAGCAGCTAGACTTCTTCTCAACATCCCTAAATTCAAGCCAATAGCTGAGACCTTAAGAAGTCTTCATTGGCTCCCTGTCAGGAACAGAATTAAATTTAAAACACTGTGCATCGTTTACAAGTCATTACATCAGCAAGCGCCTCAATTTTTGAGTGACCATCTCGTCCCATACATTCCTACTCGGACACTACGATCAGCAAGACAGAATGACTTGGTAGTGCCACGGGCTAGGCTGGTCAACTGGGGAGACAGACGTTTCCTAGTTGCCGCCCCAAAACTATGGAACACACTCCCGCAAACCATAAGATCCAGCCCAAATCTCATGTCCTTTAGGAAGAAACTGAAGACATGGTTATTTGACCTCTGAAAAATTATAAGATCACACAGGAGAGTAATAAAAGTACAGCGCCGAGACGCCTGCGGGCAATTGTTCGCGCTTAATAAATGTTAAAAATAAATAAATAAATAAATCTTCTACTTGAAAATGTCTATGAGTGCGCTCGGGTGTCAGGTAGGCTCTTTGAAGAACATAGTAATTTATCAACTTGAATCTTGCATTTCTGGATACTCTAGGTATTCCAGCCAGTATATTGTCCCAGTCGTTCGTCAGGATCAGTGTATCCAAGTCCTCTTCCCACTGGAGGCAGAGTGCCTCCAATGGGCACAGTCCACCTGTGTGGAGCACTCTGTACAGACAGGATACTGCTTTGATGGTTCCTGCCAATATAGTAACAGCTCTGATGTGGGGGGGCTCTGTAGAGACTATCCCCCAATGTTTTCGGATTGCTGCTGTGAGGGCTCTGTGCAATAGAAAATGTCCCTGAGGCAGGTCGAACTCTGTTTGCTTAGACCTTCATCTTGCTTGTGGGAGAAGTGTCCATGACATGAATCAACTCAGTGTTGATTACTCGGCTTGTGGTCCATTGTAGTAACTTGGTCCCAATGAGCAAGGTGGCAGGACTTTCACCTGTTGCAGAACGGGGAGTTGACCGATAGGCTCGAAGGGCTGGACATTAGACTGACTTGAGATTGATTCCTTCAAGCGCAGCGCACTGAACCCCTTTTATCAAGGTCCTAATAAAACGTTTAATAATGCCATCTGTCTGTGGCCAGAGAGGTGTGCTTTCCTGATGCTTGACGTGCAAGCGACCAAGACAGTACTTAAACTCTCTGTTATTGAAGGATGTACCATAGTCGGATTTGAGAACGGAGCGAACACCCCACACTTAAAACATATCATCCAGCCTCTCGATGACATTGTAATGCGTGGTCAATGATAAATCTTCCACTAAAGGATAACTTGAGTACTCATCAATAACTACCATGAGATGATGACCATTTTTTAAAGGTCCTAAGAAATCAACTGTAATTTGCTCCCACGCTTGTTTGGGAAGGTCATACATATTTAGTGGATGCTGTGTTGTATTGGGAGATAAGCAGTTAAACAGGTGACATGCTTCCAGTTCTTTCTCGACTCGTTCATCAAAGTGAGGAAACCACACTCGGTCTCTGAGCGCTCTCTTGGTGGCTACAGTGCCACAATGACCTATGTGTGCCAGTTCAATGACTTGTTACCTCGAGCGCTCAGCTTTGACAAATTTTGAACCTCTTAGTATAATACCTTCTTGCGTGCTGGAAAGTTCTACTTGGCTACTTTTGAATTTTTGATATTCAAAGTCATCTGTGAGAGGTCGAGTGTGTTTTCTCCATGATTGCAATTATATCATTGAGTGTGAGCATGTCTCTGGCTGTGTTAGTAGCAGCAATGATTTGCTCAAAGGATAGAGCTGCCGGGGTGCTAGACTTTACTATGAAATTGGTATACAGTTCAACTGCTTGAGAGTTTGCACTGTGATGCTGTAACAGCACTCATGAGAAGTAATCTGCAGGGTTTTGATCCATTCCCGGCTTATGCATGTTAGAATTGGGGGTCTCAGGTTGGCACAGGTAGGTACTTGTGACAAGCAGGGACCCTCTACTCTAGTCAGGACAAGGGAATTACTCTCTCAAAATAACCCCTGCTCACCCTCTAGGCGGGGTGGCGCGAGCAGTCAAGGCTTATTTCAGAGGCGATGTAAGTTAAGCATTTGTGACTACATACAGTAACCCAGTGACAACACTACAAATGGACACCACACAAGGTTTTATATAAAAAATAAGTATACTTTATATAGAGTTATCACAAGACCAATAAACGACAAAAAGAATTCACAGTACTATTAAATTTCAAGAGTTCTAGTTAAAACAGTGTAAATCAAAGTTCTGTGCGAGTCGGTAGCCTTGCCCGGCTACAGCGTGCTGAAAGAACACAGAGTCTAACAAATCCAGCGTACCGCGGCGGCCCGGGCCCACTCAAATTTCGACAGCCTCAAACACAGTACCTTTTCCTTGGGGCGGCCGGCACGGACGTGCAAGCCAGTTCCGGTGATCGTCGCGTTATAGAAAAAAAAGTGTTGCAGGTCACGGTGTCCTTCCATTCGCGGTGCAGGCTACGGCTCGTTGACGGAGTCGGTGAGCTCAGAGCTTGCGTTGTTCTAGGCCGACATTGCTCATTGCAGTGCTTCCAGCTTTATGGTGGGGCGAATGACCCGGAGTTCAGGAGCTGGCGTCGAACAGTCCGGACAGCGGTGCGAGTCGGGCAGTGCCTCGCAAAGCATGCGAGGCGGTGCCCAACTCCGGTGCGGTCACAGTACTCGAAGTCAGCAGCAGTAACCGCGCGGTCAGACCAGTTCGATTTGGTGTAGTGAGGCGTTGCACGTCGCGGTGTCCTTCCAGTCGCGGCGCAGGCTACGGCTCGTTGACGACATCAGGACGGAGTCGGTGAGCGCAGAGCTCGCGTTGTTCGAGGTGGACGTTGCTTGGTGCGGTGCCTACAGGACACCGGGCCGGTCATGACAGTCGGTCACAGCTCCCTGCCTCTGTAGCCACTGGAACAGCAGCAATTCACAAAGGCTGAGAAGTCCACTGGTCCTGGGACTTCGATCAGGGGGCAAGCTCTCTTCCAGGCCCTTGGAGATATTTGCACAAGTTGAAAATTAAAAGTAAAGTCCACAAAGTCCTTTTTCCTCTCTTGGGCAGTCAGGCAACCACTGCAGGCCAATCCCCCAAGCAGCACTTCAGCTTGGGAATAGTCTCTACGCAGTTTCTTCAGGTTCCTTCTCCTCAGCAGAGGTTTCGTCTTGTCAGTTCCAGGAGTGATCTAATTTCATGGGATCAGGGTCCCAATACTTATACACAAAAATCCTTTGTTCTCTGAGGGGAGAGGGGCCTGTGCCCAGTTCGAGCCACTTCTGAAGCACTCTGTTTACCAGACTTCTCCTTCCCTTTCACAGCACAGGGCAGGCACATCAGACGCCCCACAGAAGGTGGAGCCAGCATTGTGGAAGACAAGTACAGACCAGGAGCACTTTGTTGACAGTCTTCCTTCTCTTCTTTCAGTGTGCAGGGCAAAGACATCAGACACACAACAGGGGGTGGAGCCAGCATTGTAGAGGGAAGGCCCAGCCCTATTCAGGTCCCCGGTGCAACTCCTCCCTCCCATCTGGTTGCAGATCTCCCTATTCACCACCGGGCTGCCCCAGCCTGTCTCCTGGAATACCCCAGTCCTGTCACACACAAACCCAGACAAGGAATACACAACCTAGCAGAGGCGGGCTCAAATGGTTAGGCAAGCAAATACCTACTTTCTAAAAGTGCTATTTGCAAACACAGAATATTAAAATAAACTTTACTAAAAGATGTATTTTATTATTCTGAGTCCAGGCATACTAAACTCGAATTTCTACCATGTTCTCTAAGTCTGCTAGGATTATAAACATGTAACAATCCAGCAGCCCATTCTAGCCTATGGAGAACAGGTAGCCTTGCAATAGTGAAAACTGAAAATGGCTGTCATTCACTATTAGGACATGCCACACACATCAGGGCTTGTCCTACCTTATACTTACAATGTAAATGTGTAAATGTAAATGTAAATGTAAATGTAAATGTAAATGTAAATGTAAATGTGCTGGACTTGTAAAGCGCACAGCTGCCCGTGAGCGTCCCGGCGCTTGCTTAGGGAACCCGTCCTGGTATTCCCCTGTGAGAAACCCCGGCAGGGTGTCCACAAGGTGAAAGCCAGGCATCCCGCCGCGAGGGGCGGTAGTGGAGATTAAGCAAGCTATTGCCCAGAGTCGCAGAGTGTGACCCCGTGAGTTGAGTAGGCACCAGAGCGAGAATTGTCGAGTCCGTGGAATTTTGAGCCCGAGACCCGCCGAGGCGGGGAATCGAACCCTGGTCCATGGTCGATCTCAGCTTCCGGGTCTGCCGCCTCTAACCACTGAGCCACGCTTCTCCACTACAATGCACCCTGCCCTTGGGCCTACCATAGGGGTGACTAATATGAAGAAAATGGAAGGTTTAGGGACTGGCAAGTGGTTGCACTTGCCCAGTCAGCATTACAGTACCAGACTGCACGCAGGCTCTGCAATGGCAGACCTTAGACACATTTTATAAGGCCGCTTCTGTGGGTGGCACAACCAGTACTGCAAGCCCACTAGCAGCATTTGGATTTACACGCCCTGGGCACACTCAGTGCACTGTACTAGGGTCTGGCAGTAAACCAAACATCCAATCAGGGAACCAATAATCGATACATCAATTTACAGTAGGGAGCACTTGCACTGTGGCACTGGACAGCAGTGGCATAGTGCCCAAAGCATCTATTACCAGAAAAACACATGAGGCAACAGCGAAAAATGGAAGGGAGACTTACGCCAATGGTGCCAGGTCTAACACGTGTCCCCTCCAGCTGAAATGTGGGGAGAGTTACCCTACCTCCTGGGAGTTCTCATCACTAAGGCGGAAAAATCTGAACAGACCATCAGCGTTGGCGTGTTCTGTACCAGGGCGGTGTTCCACCGTAAAGTCCATACCCTGTAGGGAGATGGACCACCTCAACAGCTTTGGATACTCACCTCTCATTTGCATCAACCATCTGAGGGGCCTGTAGTCTGCCTGAACCAGGAAGTGAGTCCCAAACAGGCATGGTCTCAGCTTCTTCAGTGCCCAGACCACAGCAAATGCCTCACGCTCAATAGCACTCCACCTCATTTCCCGTGGAAGTAACCGCCTACTGATGAAGGATACAGGTTGATCTAGGCCCTCTTCATTCATCTGTGACAGAACAGCCCCCACACCATGCTCTGAAGCATCTGTTTGAACGATAAACTCTTTGGAGAATTTGGGTGCCAGGAACACATGGAAGCTTTCAGGGCCTCAAAAGCTTTCTGACCGGTGTCAGTCCAAATCCCTTTCTTGGGCTGCTTCTTGGAAGTCAGCTCTGTCAAGGGTGCAACCATGTTGCCATACCCCTTGACAAACCTCCTGTAGTACCTAGTGAGTCCTAAAAAGGCTCTCACCTCAGTCTGGGTTTTGGGGGGTTCCCAAGCCAGGATGGTTTCAATCTTGGGTTGTAGGGGCACCACCTGGCCGCTCCCAACTTGGTGTCCCAAGTACACCACAGAACCCTGCCTAATCTGGCACTTACTCGCCTTGATCATGAGGCCTGCTCTCCGCAGTGCCAACAACACTTCCCAGAGGTGGCGCGGATGTTCTTCGCAAGTGAAACTGAACACTCCAGTGTCATCCAGGTAGGCGGCACTGAACTCATCCAGTCCAACTAAGACCTGGTTGACCAACCTCTGAAAGGTGGCAGGGGCATTCTTCATCCCAAAGGGCATAACACGGAACTGGAAATGCCCATCTGGTGTGGAGAATGCTGGCCTCTCCTTTGCCCCATCAGTCAAGGCGATCTGCCAATACCCAGACGTCAAGTCAAACGTGCTGAGGTACCGTGCAGCCCCTAGCCAATCAATGAGCTCATCAGCTCTGGGGATGGGGTGCGCATCGGTCTTCGTGACCGAATTGAGCCCTCGGTAGTCCACACAGAACCGGAGTTTGGATGTGGCACCCGGCGCTGCAGCCTTTGGGACCAAGACCACTGGGCTGGCCCATGGACTGCTCAATCACCCCTAGGGCAAGCATCTTTGAGACCTCCTCTTTGATGCAAGCCCTCACCCTGTCAGTTACCCTGTAACTCCTGTGCTTCACAGGCAAGCTGTCTCCTGTATCCACATCATGGACACACCAATCTGTGATACTAGGAACCAGGGAGAACAGATCAAAAAACTGTCCCAGCAACTAGCGGCAGTCATTCTGTTGCTCAGGGGTCAGGGTGGAAGAGAGGTTAACACCATCCACTGACCCATCTTTCTCTGTGGCCACTAGGAGATCAGGAAGAGGCTCAGTCTACTCCTCTATTCCAGCATCTGTTGCCCAGAGCATGCCCACTTCAGACCTCTCTAAGTGGAGCTTAAGGCGGTTGACATGCAGGACCCTCAAGGGGTTCCTGGGAGACCGCAAGTCCACCTAGTAGGTAACTGGACTCTTGCGCTTCACAACCTCAATGGGTCCGACCCACTTATCCTGGAGCGCACAGGGCTCCACTGGGGCCATGAACCACACTTTCTGTCCAGGTTGAAGCTGTACCAGAGTGGCATTCTGGTCATACCAGCGCTTCATCTCCTCCTGGCTGGCTTCCAGAGTCGCCTCAGCAAGTTGTCTGAAACGCCTAGTCTAGTTCCTGAAGGCCAGCATGTAGCTATATGCATCCCGGGGAGGGTTCCTGGGAGATTGCTCCCAGCCTTCCTTGACCAGACTCAGAGGTCTTCTGACCGAGTGTATGTCATTACAACGCATGTTATCACAACGCATGCCATTACAACGCATTTTTCACAACGCATAAACCATTGCAACAAAGGTTTCTACAACGCATACCATTACTAAGCAATGTAAATAGAAACCATTAAAAGTACCATTACAACGAAAAACAATACTATGCATACCATTACAACGCATAAAAAAATTATTTTTAAAATTTTGTAAAATAACTCCTGGGACGTGATACAGGGAAAATAGGGGTTTTGGGTGGGGAAGTGTATTAAAAAATGTTACGCAACTAAGCACATAATTATGAAATCATGATCTTTCTATACGAAATGAATACTCAGGCATTTAAATTAATACTCGAGTATTATTCGAGTGACAAAAATATATATATTTTTAAAAACCAAACAACAGGAGAAAATGATATTAATTTTGAAACATTAAAAATTCAAATTAAGCAAAGTCAACAAGAAAATAGAGATGAAACCATAAAAAGAGCCACCATTTTAAAACCTTCGTGAAGAAGAAGTCCTACAACAGTTTTCATGACGATAACCCTAAGCCACAGAAAACAAAATGGAGGAGTAAACACTGCCGAAGAGATTAAACAGTAAGTTTTAAGGATATAATTTAAAATATAGGTTCTCACATCAAACGAATCACAAAAAAACACGAATAAAAACAAATCTTTTTCCGTAAAATATGGTAACACACACAAAAAACTATAAATAAGGGTAAGACACCATTTTGAAGCCAGTGGTCAACCGACTACCAGCGAGAGCAGACAGATTTTCCGCACACTCTAACATTGTCAGAAAACGAGTACTCAGCAAATGCCATACATCAATTCGCCAAAAAACAAGTAAGTATAACACATATAAGTAAGAATATTATCTTTAAATAAATTAATATTCTAATTTTTTTTAAATAGATTCATTATATTTTACAGTTTTCAACACACTTGAAAATCGAAACAACAAAGAACACAATTTTGAAAATCAACTAAAGATACTGTTAGTAAGTACATTTTAAAATAAATCATTTTAAGTAGTATGTCACACAAAATGTATTTTTCATTTTAAAATAATTCTAAGAAAGCAATGATATGAGGCACAGTTGTATTTGTTTTATAAAAATCTTGAACAAACAGTGTTTTTTAAAAATGAAAAGAAGAAATCCATAAATATAATATTTTCTGAAAAATATTGAAATATAAACAAAGCTAAACCATATCACGTTTTCGTAATTTCAGCAAAATAAATCTATTTTTGAAGAAATCGTTTTAAAAAAGATTGAAGAAAGGACACAAACAATTTATAAAGACATCTCTTTGAAAGGTAATGAATGAGAATACCGAATTAATAATTTAAATAAAAAAATGTATGTTTTTTAAAGGATTTTTAAAAATTGCCAGAATAATTTTGCAACTGTTTTAAAGCGAAAACATAACAAATGTGGAATAAAAAATTGAGACACAATTTTATATCAACATATCTTAAAGCAGGATATCCTTGAACTAATGAAATATTTTTTAATCCTTAAAATAGAGATTTAATAATTAGAAAATGAACAGTTTTATATACCTATATTCCACTACAGATATCTTCAAATAAATATCTACTTGAAAAAGCGAAACAAAAAAACAACTGAAGACCATCTTCTTCTGAATATGAAACAATCTACAATACAATGAAACTTAAAAACAAAAGGTAAATACTAATTTAAAATGTTGAAAGAAATGAATTAACCTCTTTTAACTCCTCATAGAGTTACCTCGCAAAAAAGTACAAAAACGTAATTAATTACTATTCTAACACCAAGGGGGCGTAAAAGTAGGGTAAGTGCCGGATAGTGTAGGACTATTAATTACTATTCTAACTCCAGGAGGGTGTAAAAGTAAGGTAAGTGAAAGACAGTGCAGGAGTATTAATTTAAATTCCAAATCCAGGAAGTGTAAAAATAGGATAAGTGCAGGACAGTGCAGGAGTATTAATTACTATTCTAAATCCTGGAGGATGAAAAAGTAGGTAAACGCTGCATAATGTAAGAGTATTAATTACTAATCTAACTCCAGAGAGGTGAAAATGTAGGGTAAGTATTGGACAGTGCAGGAGTATTAATTACTATTCTCACTCCTGGGGGATAAAAAAAGTAGGGAAAGTGCTGGATAGTCTAGGAGTATAAAATATTATTCTAACACCAGGGAGGTGAGAAAGTAAGGAAAGTGCAGGATAGTGTAGGAGTATTAATTACATTTCTATCTCCAGGTTGGTGAGAAATTAGAGTAAGTGTAGTATAGTCCAGGGAGGTGAAAAAGAAACTGTTTTAAAAAACAAAACATTTACATTTCTAATATTTTTCTATAAATCTTGTTTTTCAGATAATATCCACAGATAAGACAGCCAAGTATATAACTTCAAGCAAAGGAAACCGACTGTTGAAACATGCAGGGTACATATATTTCAAGGAGAGAATTACAGAACCAAGAAGACATTGGAGGTGCGTGCAATATTACTCAAGCCATTGCAAAGGCAGAGCGGTTACTCTGGGTGACATAGTAGTAAAAGCATCTGAACATAACCACTCTGCCTCTGCAATGGATATTGAGGGAAGAGAAACAATTCATGAAATGAAGGATATTGCAAGCACCTCCAATGACTCCTCTGGTTCTATTTTGAGGGAGGTTGCTCAGCATGTCCCTAGTCATGTTGCTAGCAGTATGCCTATTATACCAAATCTGAGGTGAATAATTCAAAGAAAAAAACAGGCAAGTAACCCACAGAAAACAACACCTCAAACCTACTCTGATATTCAAATTCCAGCTGAACTCTCTGTTTCTATATCTAACGAACCTTTCATCCTGCATGACAACCAAAACCCTAAAGAACGCATAATTATCTTTAGCACACCCCGTAATCTAGCCAAGTTAGTGAATAGTGAAATTTGGATGATGGATGGGACATTTAAAAGCACGCCCCATCCATTCACCCAAATATACACTATTCATGCAAAAATTAACAATACAGTAGTCCCCTTAGTTTACAGTTTGCTACCTGATAAACAATCCACAACATACACTGAACTTTTGACAGTGATTACATCTAAAACATCAAACAGAAGTTCTAGGAAAATAATAATTTATGTTGAATTTGCAATGATAAATGTTATTACAAAAAAGTACACGGATACCCAAATTCAGGGATGTTTTTTCAATTTTTCCCAGGCATTTTGCCGCAAAATACAAAAAACATCCCTAGTTGTGGATTATGCATCAGATAGCAAACTACAATTTGAATTAAAAAAACTAACAGCACTTTGCTTCGTTCCTCCTGAAAGTGTAAACGAGTACTACACTGCAATAACTGAATCAGACTTTTACACAGCAAACGAAGAAAAATTGGCACCCTTACTACATTATTTCGAAGACACATGGATTGGGCATCTAAGCAGGTTGGGTCGCAGGAGGAAGCCACAATTCCATGTGGAGTGGTGGAACTGCTACACAAGTTGCTTAGAGGAGGAGCAAAGACAAACAATGCCATAGAGGGATGGCACAACTCCTTCAACCACACAATTGGAAAACCTCACCCTAACTTTTATCATTTTTTTTAAACTTTGAGGAAGGAGCAAAGTTTCCAAGAAATGAGAATGTCACAAGCATTAACAGGTAGTCTAAACCCACGCATTTCAAAAAGATCATAAGAAATGTCAGAGAGACTATTGGGTGCATTACAACAATTTTCGTTGTGTGTGGCTTCAGACTACCTGGATAATGTTGCTCACATACTACATTACTAACTCTACCTACACCATTACTTTCCTGTTTTGCCCTAAATTAAATAAACAATCAAATTAAATTGACATTTTTCAAAAACATTTTTTCAAATTAAAAAGTCGGGTCACCTTACCTTAGATGTCTTCATTCTTCTTTTGTTTTCTTTGTAAATCCAAACCATATCCAAGCTTTTTTAAATCCATAACAAAATCCAGCCAAAAAAAATATCCAATAGGGAATTCATGAATAGTAAGAAAGAATTTCCCCCAAAAAAGATCCATTGTCCAAAATTGGTAATCCATTCGAAACAAAAAGAGACCATTGGAAAAAGATCTATTCAAACAAATCCAAAATATAAAATCTTCTCCAATTCCAAACGATCGAGAAGTGAAAATCCCAAAAAAACAATGAACCATCTTCTTTCTTCTCTTAAAAATCCAAGTCGTCAAAATCCACAATCCAAAGAATCCCAAAAAACATAGACAGCTTCCTCGATTCAAAAAAATTGAAAAAAAACGAATCAATTTTTCAAAGAATAAATCCAATCCAATGAAATCGATCTTCTTCTTTGTCCGGTCTTTTCCATTCCAAATTATTTTATGAAAAAATACATTCAAAAGCATGTTTTTACAGTATTATAAACAATACTAATATTTACAAATAATATTATCATTTTTTTAACTAATAACACGTGACCCGACAACGGCATACTCTAACAACACGATCGGCGGCATGCTAAAAAGATAATTACAACATAAAAATATATGTTATCTAATCCTCCCTCTTCTCTCCTTGCAATATATGTAACTCTCAACAACTTTCTAATTAGAAATCTGGGGGCATATTATCAAGAACTGCGTTACATTATCGCCGCTTTTATCGGCAGGAAACTGCCGATAAAGCGGCGATAATGTGCTTGATGATATGCTCTATGAATTCCAATCGAAGCCCATGTTAGATGTCTGCACATCTAACATGGGCTTCGATTGGAATTCATAGAGCATATTATCAAGCACATTATCGCCGCTTTATCGGCAGTTTCCTGCCAATAAAAGCGGCGATAATGTAACGCCCTTTCTTGATAATATGCCCCAAAGTTTTTAAAGTTTCCTTCCTGAGCGCAGATCTCCTTGCTTCTGCTCTGTCCATTGACGCTCTTCAATATGGCCACAATGAATCACATCTACGCTTATACGTCATCCAGAGCTATGAAAAAAGAAAAAGGACAATTTATGTACTATTATTAGTAGTAATATATGTTAAAAAAATTATTTCTTAAATAATAAAATACATCAACATTTTTTAAATATTTTTTCAAAAATGAAAAAATTATTCTTTAATAAAAAATACTTTTTTTGAAAAAAGGAAAATAAAACAGTCTTGCATTTCGATTATTTTAAATATAAATCTTTTATTTAATCAACTAGTAATAATGTAAGCATGTAAATAATTTGTAAATATTATACTTACTTTTGTGATGCTCTCATTTGCTTCTGTTCCATCCCGCATCAATCTTCAAATGAACTCAACAATAATACACGCGGCAAACACAGCAATGGAAATAAATGAAGGACAAAACATTACATTGAAGTCAATGTAAAAGCGTGAGAAAATATGCACAATTACTTAAAAAAATATTTTTAATATTTCTTATTTATTTAAATATTGTTAAAAATTAAAGAACAACATTAGAAGTCAAAATACATTTTTTTATATTTTTTTTAAACCATTGTATTTTAAAAAATGTATAAGTTTAGTATTTTTTCAAATTACTAACCATACTTTTAGGGGGTTATAAAAGTAGGGTAAGTGTTAGAATGTTGTTGAGTATTATTTACTATTAAAAGTCATGAAGAGAGTAATATTATGGTATCAGTTAAATAGTATATGTATTTTATTTACTATGTTAATAACAAGGAAGTTAAAAAAAATATGGTAAGTGCAGGATAGTTTTGGAGTATTAATTACTATTCTAACTCCATGGGGGTGTAAAAGTAGAGTAAGTGCTGGATAGTGTAGGAGTATACATTTCTATTCTAACTCCAGGGGGGTGTAAAAGTAGGGTAAGTGCTGGATAGAGTAGGAGTATAAATTACTATTCTAACTCCAGGGGGGTGTAAAAGTATGGTAAGTGCTGGATAGTGTAGGAGTATAAATTACTATTCTATCTTCAAGGAGGTGTAAAAGTAGGGTAAGTGCTGGATAGTGTAGGAGTATTAATTATTATTCTAACTCCAGGGGGTGTACAAGTAGGGTAAGTGCTGGATAGTGTTTTAGTATTAATTTCTATTATAACTCCTGAGGGGTATAAACGTAGGGTAAGTGCTTGATAGTGTAGGAGTATTAATTACTATTCTAACTTCAGGGGAGTGTAAAAGTAGGGTAAGGGCTGGATAGTGTAGAAGTATAAATTACTATTCTAACTCCAGGGGGGTGTAAAAGTAGGGTAAGTGCTGAATAGTGTAGGAGTATAAATTACTATTCTAAGTCCGGGGGGGTGTAAAAGTAGGGTAAGTGATGGATAGTGTAGGAGTATTAATTACTATTCTAACTCCAGGGGGGTGTTAAAGTAGGGTAAGTGCTGGATAGTGTAGGAATATTAATTACTATTCTAACTCCAGGGGGGTGTAAAAGTAGCGTAAGTGCTGAATAGTGTAGGAGTATAAATTACTATTCTAACTCCTGAGGGGTATAAACGTAGGGTAAGTGCTTGATAGTGTAGGAGTATTAATTACTATTCTAACTTCAGGGGGGTGTTAAAGTAGGGTAAGTGCTGGATAGTGTAGGAATATTAATTACTATTCTAACTCCAGAGGGGTGTAAAAGTAGGGTAAGTGCTGAATAGTGTAGGAGTATTAATTACTATTCTATCTTCAAGGGGTGTAAAAGTAGGGTAAGTGCTGGATAGTGTAGGAGTATTAATTACTATTCTAACTCCAGAGGGGTGTAAAATTAGGGTAAGTGCTGGATAGTGTAGGAGTATTAATTACTATTCTAACTCCAGGGTGGTGTAAAAGTAGGGTAAGTGCTGGATAGTGTAGGAGTATAAATTACTATTCTATCTTCAGGGAGGTGTAAAAGTAGGGTAAGTGCTGGATAGTGTAGGAGTATAAATTACTATTCTAACTCCATGGGGTGTAAAAGTAGGGTGAGTGCTGGTATGTGTAGGAGTATAAATTACTATTCTAACTCCAGGGGGGTGTAAAAGTAGGGTAAGTGCTGGATAGTGTAGGAATATAAATTACTATTCTATCTGCAAGGGGGTGTAGAAGTAGGGTAAGTGCTGGATAGTGTAGGAGTATTAATTCCTATTCTAACTTCAGGGGGTGTACAAGTAGGGTAAGTGCTGGATAGTGTATTAGTATTAATTTCTATTATAATTTCTGAGGGGTGTAAACATAGGGCGAGTGCTTGATAGTGTAGGAGTATTAATTACAATTCTAACTTCAGGGGAGTGTAAAAGTAGGGTAAGTGCTGGATAGTGTAGAAGTATAAATTACTATTCTAACTCCAGGGGGGTGTAAAAGTAGGGTAAATGCTGGATAGTGTAGGAGTATAAATTACTCTTCCAACTCCAGGGGGGTGTAAAAGTAGGGTAAGTGCTGGATAGTGTAGGAGTATTAATTACTATTCTAACTCCAGGGGGGTGTAAAAGTAGGGTAAGTGCTGGATAGTGTAGGAGTATTAATTACTATTCTAACTCCAGAGGGGTGTAAAAGTAGGGTAAGTGCTGGATAGTGTAGGAGTATTAGTTACTATTCTATCTTCAGGGGGGTGTAAAAGTAGGGTAAGTGCTGGATTGTGTAGGAGTATTAATTACTATACTAACTCCAGGGGGTGTGTAAAAGTAGGGTAAGTGCAAGATAGTGTAGGAGTATAAATTACTATTCTAACTCCAGGGGGGTGTAAAAGTAAGGTAAGTGATGGATAGTGTAGGAGTATAAATTACTATTCTAAATTCAGGGTGGTGTAAAAATAGGATAAGTGCTGGATAATGTAGGAGTATGATATACTATTCTAACTCCGGGGGGGGGGTGTAAAAGTAGGGTAAGTGCTGGATAGTGTAGGAGTATAAATTACTATTCTAACTCCAGGGAGGTGTAAAAGTAGGGTAAGTGCTGGGTAGTGTAGGAGTATTAATTACTATTCTAACTCCAGAGGGGTCTAAAAGTATTATAAGTGCCTGATAGTGTAGGAGTTTAAATAACTTCACTAACTCCAGGGGGGTGTAAAAGTAGGGTAAGTGTAGGATAGTGTAGGAGCATTAATTACTAATCTAAGTCCAGGGAGGTGTAAAATTAATGAAAGTGCTGGATAGCGTAGGAGTATTAATCAAACTAATGGGGGAATTTAAATTAGGGTATTAGGTGGGTGTTAAAAACAATATATTTACATTTTATAAATTAAAAAATAAACAAAAAAATATTACAAAAATGTTTTTCAGAAAAAAATATATTCAAAAACGTACCCATACTTACGTTGTAAAAACATGCATTGTAATAGCATCTGCATTGTAATAGCATACGTTGTAATAGCATGCGTTGTGAAGGTTCTTGCGTTGTAAAAGATTTGTTGTAAAGGTAGTGCGTTGAAAAAGTTGCGTTGTAATGGTTGTTTCCCCTCTGACCGGGTGTCCATATAGAAGCTCAAAGGGACTGAACCCCAGAGATTTTTGTGGCACCTCCCGGTATGCAAACATCAGGCATGGTAAGAGGACGTCCCACTTACGCCTCATGGGTTCCTCAAGACCCATAATCATGCACTTCACGGTTCGGTTGAACCTTTCATCCAACCCATTTCCTTGGGGGTTGTAAGGAGTGGTTAACTTGTAAGTTACCCCACACTCCTGCCACAGGGACTTCCTATACTTGGAAATTAAGTTGGTTTCCCGGTCAGACACCACCTCACGAGGGAATCCCAATCTGGAGAAAATTCCCATCAGTGCTCGTCCCACCACGGGGGCCGTCACTGTCCTTAGAGGTGTGGCTTCCGGGTACCCGGTGGCATGGTCCACCAAGACCAGGATGAACCTGTTGCCCATGGCTGTCTTGGGGTCCAGTGGTCCCACAATGTCGATCCCCACTAGCTCAAAGGGGGAACCAACCACAGGGAATGGCTGGAGAGGAGCCTTCTGCTTCATCCCACTCTTTCTACTTGCCTGGCAAGTCTGGCAGGTCCTGCACTGAGTGTCTGAACTCCTGCGCATTTGGGGCCAATGAAAGTAGGTGACAAGCCTCTCAAAGGTCTTGTCCTGCCCCAAATGTCCTGCCAATGGCACATCATGAGCCAGCTCCAGTAGGAAGGCTCTGAAGTGCTAGGGTACCACCAGCACACGGGCTGACCCAGGCTCAGCAACCTCAGGCTCGCTATATAGGAGACCTTTCTCCCAGTAGATCCAATGTGACCCAGACTGATCACCTGCTGCCTGGCTTGTAGCCTGTTGCCTCAAGCCCTCAAGAGAAGGGCATTCTCTCTGCTCCCTGCAGAATTCTTCCCTGGCGGGACCTCCTCCTTGCTGCCAATGGGTCAGCTTAGGGAGGTCCCCCAGTTCAGCTACCTGCTCCCCGGTAGGCTCCAGGGCATCCCCCTCAGGGTCTACCTCCTCCTGGGCCATGGGAACCTCAGGGGTTGGTTTCCCGCGCCCACTGCCACTTCTCTCCAAGGCAGGTTCCTGGGCCTCCATCTCAGGCTCCAGGTCCTCTTGAGCACCCCTACTGGCTGCCATTGACCGGGTGGTCACGTACACCCAGTCAGGCAGTCCCACCTTCCTCAGGTGAGTACTCTTCTCCACCTTCTCCCAAAGTGAGTCAGAGTCAGAGTCAAAAATACTTTATTCGATTATTTTAAAATCATAAAAGTATACTACACATACAAATACACAGGTATACAACAAATATACACAAATCATCAATTCAATTCATTATAAAACAATTCAAGTCATTAATGAGCAATTGCTGGGAGGTAATGATTTAGAAATGAATAAAACAGTTTAGTAAAAACAATTAAAAACATTTAAAAAACTACATGTTCCAAAAATCTGTCATATTTATGAAAGTTATCTATAATTTCATTTTACCGAGTTACTTAATTCCAAAAATCGGCTACTCTTGGCGGATAAAGTTAAACTAGACTTGTATACATTCCATCATTGGGGTTCTCAGCAGTCTGTTCCGTCTAGCATGTATAGACGCTACCAAAAAATTTGCAACCCCAAACATCACTATGGGGGACACCATAAGTTGTAAAAACATTAATGCAGGTTTTACCTGCTTAAATCCCTTGTCCCTCAAAAGTGGTATAACATATTTCTTTCTGCCCTCTTCAAAAAAAGGGCAGAAAAACACAAAATGTATCAGGTCTTGGTCCGAAAAGCTATCGCATTTGCATGGTACATTTTCCCTTGGAGTACACCATTTCATATATTCACCCAGTAAAAGATGCACTTGATTAAAACGAAATTTCGTCAAAAGCCATTGGTGGTATGGTCTGTTCACAATTGACAAATAGGGTTGCATAGTGAGCTCTTAAATCGTTCCCTAACAAACAGTCAACAGGCATGGTGGGCCTCACAGCTACCTGAAGAGTACCGGAGACCCCCGCACTCAAAGGGAAACTGAGCCATTGGACAATGACTCTCTGTGTTGTCGGCGTTGACAACTCGGAAGAATGCATGTGGGACAACCTGCTCTTGAGACACCAGGTGACACCTGACAGCTGTCACACTGGCTCCTGTGTCTCTAACAGCCTCCACCTTTTGGCAATTGATGGTCACCCACTGCCCATATTTCTTAATGTTCTTGGGCAGTTGGTTTTCTTGGACCACCTCACAGTCTCCTAAAGAGACAAGGGACAACTCTGCGGACCCCACCCATCTTGGACTTCAATCTCCTCCCCAAAGGCTACACTAGCTATCTGCCGGGGTGGAGCACCAGTGGGTGCTGGTTTACCAAACAGGCGGCACCTGGGATCATTCGCCCTATTACCCAGGTCCCCACATTTGTAACATCTCAGGGGTCCCTGTGGAACAGGACTTCCTGTCGGGACCACTGGCTTTCTCTCAGGGGGAGGCTGGGAACTTTTCACTTAGTTCCCGTGGGGGATTACTTTGGGGCCCTCTGCGGAACTCCCTCTGTTTAACCTTGTCCCCCCCACTCTTCTGCTGGGGACCCTGCCCACCTCTGGCTGAGTCTCCCATGTGACCCTTGTGGTCCCTGGTACTGACCCAGCGGTCCGCCTCCTCAGCAAACTTCCTAGGGTTAGTTAGCTTGCTAACAGGTGCTGGCACAGCTCTGGAAAGCAATTTTCAGACAAGTGCTCCCATGCAATCAAATCCAAGAGACCTTGAAAATCATTCACTTTGCTGCCCTTTACCCAACCATCCAATGCTCTTTAAAAGAAAGTGACATACTCTACCCAGGTACTATTCTCTATCTTCTTGCATTTCCTGAACCTCTGCCTATAGAGTTCAGGGGTCAAACCATACCTAGCCATGAGTGACTCTTTCATGTGGCTATAGGAGTTATGTACTTCAGAAGGCAAGTCCTACAGTGTGTCCCGCCCCTCACTAAGGAACCTTCCCCACAACCCCACTCCCCAATCTCTCTCAGGGACCCGGTGGGAAGACATGGCTACCTCATAGGCTCTGAACCACTGCCCAATATCATCATTTTTAAAAAACTCCTTTACCACATCTTTGGGGACGTATACTCTACCTTCCCCATGCGCTGGCTGTGTGCTGCTTCCAGAGAGAGGGCTCTCTAGGCTCCTAGCTTTCAGATCCAACTCCCTCAAAACTTGGTCATGCTCCAATCGCAATCTCTTTTCTTCCAGAGCCAATTTCTTGCTCTCTAACTCCACTTCTAGAGCCATTTTCTTGCTTTCTAGCTCCAGTTGCCCATTCTATTTGACCTTGGCCATCTCCATTTTGTGCATCCTGTTTTCTTTCCTTTCTGCCAACTCATCTGGGGACAGACCTTGGGCAGAAACACTGCTACCCACTGGGGAGGGCGCACCCCTCCTCTCAGGACCCAGTGGCCCACCAAGCTGCTCCTCTGCATCCTCCTCATTCAATAACTCACCAGGGGCATTCCTTGCTTCCACACCGGCCCTCAGCGCCTTGTGGTGTTGCTACTTTTTGGTGATTACAGCTACTGAAATTTTAAACTTTTTGCAGAAGCTCTTGAGCTGGGTTTTGGTGTAGCTTTCTTGTTTCTCTTCCTCCCAATCACAGTCAACACATGCAATGGATGCTGCCTTTTCTATTCTGACTGAACCAGGCATGATTTTAAAAAAATGGAGATTTCTGGCAAAAACAAGTATCAGAAGTACGTGTTTGCATTATGGTCTGCACTCACTAAGTAGTGTTCACCAATCACTGTACATGAGTCACAAATGCAAATTCGGAATCCTTTCCGCTTGACATCCAATGTTAGAATTGGGGGTCTCTGGTTGGCACAGTTAGGTACTTGTGACAAGCAGGGACCCTCTCCTCTAGTCAGGGCAAGAGAATTACTCTCTCAAAATAACCCCTGCTCACCCTCTAGGCGGCGTGGCGCGAGCAGTCAAGGCTTATTTCAGAGGCGATGTAAGTTAAGCATTTGTGACGACATACAGCAACCCAGTGACAACACTATAAATGGACACCACACAAGGTTTTATATAAAAAATAAGTATACTTTATATAGAGTTATCACAAGACCAATAAGCGACAAAAACAGTACTATTAAATTTCAAGAGTTCTGGTTAAAACGGTGTAAATCAAAGTTCTGTGCGAGTCGGTAGCCTTGTCCGGCTACAGCGTGCTGAAAGAACACAGAGTCTAACAAATCCAGCAGACCGCGGTGGTCCGGGCTCACTCGAATGTCGACAGACTCAAACACAATACCTTTTCCTTGGGACGGCCGGCAGGGACGTGCAAGCTTGTTCCGGTGATCAATGCATTCTAGAAAAAGAAAGCGTTGCAGGTCACGATGTCCTTCCAGTCGCGGTGCAGGCTACGGCTCGTTGACGGAGTCGTGAGCTCAGAGCTTGTGTTGTTTGAGGCGAACGTTGCTTGGTGCGGTGCCTACAGGACACCGGGCCGGTCGTGAGAGTCGGTCACAGCTCCCTGCCTCTGTAGCCACTGGAACAGCAGCAATTCACAAAGGCTGGTGAAGTCCACTGGTCCTGGGACTTCGGTCAGGAGGGCAAGCTCTCTTCCAAGCCTTTGGAGATCTTTACACAAGTTGAAAATTAAAGATAAAGTCCACAAAGTCCTTTCTACTCTCTTTGGCAGTCAGGCAACCACTGCAGGCCAATCCCCCAAGCAGCACTTCAGCTTGGGAATAGTCTCTCCTCAGTTTCTTCAGGTTCCTTCTCCTCAGCAGAGGTTTTGTCTTGTCAGTTCAAGGAGTGATCTAATTTCATGAGATCAGGGTCCCAATACTTATACCCCAAAATCCTTTGTTCTCTGAGGGGAGAGGGGCCTGTGCCCAGTTCGAGCCAGTTCTGAAGCACTCTGTTTACCAGACTTCTCCTTCCCTTTCACAGCACAGGGCAGGCACATCAGACGCCCCACAGGATGTGGAGCCAGCATTGTGGAAGGCAAGTACAGACCAGGAGCACTTTGTTGACAGACTTCCTTCTCTTCTTTCAGTGTGCAGGGCAGAGACATCAGACTCACCACAGGGGGTGAAGCCAGCATTGTAGAGGGAAGGCCCAGCCCTATTTAGGTCCCAGGTGTACTCCTCCCTCCCATCTGATTGCAGATCTCCCTATTCACCACCGGGCTGCCCTAGTCTGTCTCCTGGAATACCCCAGTCCTGTCACACACACACCCAGACAAGGAATACACAACCTAGCAGAGGCGGGATCAAATGCTTAGGCAAGCAAATACCTACTTTCTAAAAGTGGTATTTGCAAACACAGAATATTAAAATAAACTTTACTAAAAGATGTATTTTATTATTCTGAGTCCAGGCATACTAAACTCAAATTTCTACCATGTTCTCTGAGTCTGCTAAGATTATAAACATGTAACAATCCAGCAGGCCATTCTAGCCTATGGAGAACAGGTAGCCTTGCATTAGTGAAAAACGAAAATGGCTGTAATTCACTATTAGGACATGCCACACACATCAGGGCGTGTCCTACCTTATACTTACAATGCATCCTGCCCATGGGCCTACCATAGGGGTGACTAATATGAAGGTTTAGGGACTGGCAAGTGGGTGCACTTGCCCAGTCAGCATGACAGTACCAGACTGCACGCAGGCGCTGCATTCGCAGACCTTAGACACGTTTTAGAAGGCCGCTTCTTTGGGTGGCACAACCAGTGCTGCAAGCCCACTAGCAGCATTTGGATTTACACACCCTGGGCACACTCAGTGCACTGTACTAAGGTCTGACAGTAAACCAAACATCCAATCAGGGAAACACTAATCAATACATCAATTTACAGTAGGGAGCACTTGCACTGTGGCACTGGACAGCAGTGGCACAGTGCCCAAAGCATCTATTTACCAGAAAAACACATGAGGCAACAGCGAAAAATGGAAGGGAGACTCACGCCAATGGTGCCAGGTCTAACAACGCACAATAGAGTATTCATACTCTTGCAATCTCAACCTCCACCTCTCGAGGCGAGGAGGCATTTTGCCTTTCAGATTTCCCAAAATGGTGTGACATACCTGGTGGTCATTGACAAGGGTGAAATGATTTCCGTACAGAAACACGTAACAATATTCACAAGCCTAAACGACAGTCAGCCAGGCACTCTTTTATCTGACTGACAATAGGCATGTTCAGTCTGTGATAAACTTCTGCTAGCATAGCCCACAATGTGTCTTTGAGTATTTGAATGTCCATTATATTGAGCAAGGATCACGCCCAACCCCACCGGGCTTGCATCTGCAACGATCACTATGCATCATTGGATCAAAACAGACAAATACAGTTGCATTTTTAATTTCGTGTTTAATTTTCTTGAAATTTTGGTCCTATTAAGAGTACCACTGGCATGCATTATTCTTGTTTTTCAACTCTCTCAATGGGGCTCTAACTTGGCAAAGTCAGAAATATATCTGGAGCAGTAGCTGGTCATGATGACTAAGAAGGATCGCAGCATGGTTACATCTTGCGGGATAAGTGCATGACAGTGCTTGTACTTTTTCAGGGTCATGAGTCATTTCCCTTTCAGAGACAATCTGCCCAAAGAATTTGAGTTTGGTTTTGTGAAACTCACATGTTTCAACAATTAAAATAAGACCCACATCAGCAAGCAAATGGCACACTTGTGTAAAAGCTTTGTCATGCCCCTTTCGTGTGGCCCCAAACACTAGTATATCATCACTGTAGGTAAAAGCAGGTTTGATAGATTGAATTATATGGTGAATGACATCCTGAAGTATTTCTGCAGCCGATGACACTCCAAAGCTAAGGGCCTGATTTCGATCTTGGCGGATGGGTTACTCCCTCATAACTGTGACATATATACCGTCTGCCAAAATATAAATTCCATAGGATATAATGGGATTTATATTTATGCGGATGGGATATCTTGTGACAGAGTAATCCATCCACCAGGATCTAAACCAGGTCCTAAGTCGTTTGTATCTGAACATACCAAATTGGGTTCAAAAAGTAGTAATATGCCTGCCGTTGTCTTCCAGCTCCAGTTGATTGTATCCTTTGTTCAAATCAAGATGGGAGAAGACTTTGGCATCATTCAGCTGTGTAATCATGTCCGCTATATCTGGACCGGTATATCTTTCTCTCTCAATTGCTTTGTTGGCCTGGTGCATATCAACACAAATGCCACTGCACCTCCACTGTCCTTTTTTGGCACTACCACTATGGGTGAAACCCATGGCGTTGGACCAGTAGAGCACTTGATAATGTCATGCTTTAATAATGTTTATAGTTCTTTCTCAATGGCCTCCTGCAAAGGAAAGCAATCCGATGATGTCGCTGAGCAACAGGAGGAATGCCCTCATCAATGTGAAGCTGCACCTTCTTCGTCTTAAGTTTCCCTAGTCCATGAAGCAACAACAGGAATTTGCTTAGTATTTCAGAAGGTTCATTGAGGTTGTAGTTAATGAATATCAGTCCCTTGTCAGCATTAGTACTGAAACTGAGTAGACATGCACATCACAAACTACCTTGGAGGACTTGAATTGGTGCTTGTACTGTCGTTTTCTTATTTTGCGAATAGCATAAAAGCAACCAATGTGTACACCTTTGATTTCGATGGAGTTAGAGGTGGTACCAGAGACAGTTTGTTATATTTATTTGCTGGCATGTTATTGATTGATGAACCACTGACAATATTAAAAGTTATAGGGCAGCCGTTCACCTTTAGCATGATCTTGGGGCAATTTCCAAATGAGTTTGGTCGCTTCACATGGCAATCTCTCTTTGACTTGTGTTCTTCCTTGCAAGCAGCCAATCCTACACGTGCATGTTGTTCTGCAGTCAACATCACCATTGCACATCCATCTTCTTCACTGTCACTCGATGATGACATTGAAGAACCTTTGGATGACAAATTTGATGACAATCGATTTTGTTTATTCTCTACTTACCTCAATTGATGTTGGAGTTTGGCCCTGTGGGTATGCCTAGAATGCTTCTGGAACTTTCTGACTCCATTTTCTCTTCTCATTGTGACGCACATGGTTTCTTTTTTGCTTTGCAGACCATTATGAAATGTTTTTCTTTCCCTCAGTCTTTGCATATCTGTCCACTGACAGGACATTTACCTTTGTGTGGAAATGAGAATCCACATTTGAAATCCAATTTCTGTTTCTTCGGAGTCATTGTCTTATGGGCTCCACTTTGTGTTTCTGCCTACTTTTCATGATCAACACTGATTCATTCTGGGCTGTTCCAGCTTCCATATCAGCAGCCTGTTGATCTGCAAGTTACTCAGCTCTTGCAGCCATGAGTATCTTTTCTAGACTGAGTATCTCTCTCAACATGCGTTGTCTGAACGAATCAGAGAGGCAGCCATTGATGACTCTGAGATACATGGCTTCTTCATTATTGAATTCACTGAACTTGCAGTGCTTGATGAGTGTATCAAGTCCTTCGACAAAATCATCCTTCTTTTCACCAGCTTGCTGTCTTGCCTGGTTGAAAATGTACCTTTCATTGTCGACATTCGGCATTAGATTGAACTTGGCTTTCAACGTTTCTTTAATTTGACAGTATGATACTTCATCAGCTTGATGTATATTCTCTAGCACTTCTTTCACTTCATCACCTGCAATGTTTTTTAAGTGTTTGATGATCTGTTTGTCATCTACTTCTTCTAGAGCATCTATGAAGTCATCAAACAGTTCAATCCATGGAGTCAAACTGGCGCCAAGATTCTGCTTTTTTGGCGGTATCGAATGGCAGTGGTTGTTTAAAAACAGAGCAGCGTCATAAGTTTGGTTGGGATATACTGACTTTGGGAGTAAATGCTGTCCCGACCACTGTCGCTGCTCACTCTGACCTGCACCATCTGTAAGCATCAACAGTGTGCTTACATCTGGGTCATCGCACCCATACTGATGTGATACGGCACCACCTTCCTTCTTAACAGTAAGTAAAAGTATGTCTCTTGCACATGTTTGTCACCATTCTCTACTTTGTGCATTGTACCAGGCTGTCATTCCCTGTAGTGTTTCTTTGTGACTGGTCGTCTCTGCCTTTAGCACTTTCTTGCACCTGGCTGTCACTGCCCATAGTTCTTCTCCATACGTAGCCGTTGCTTCCTTTAAAGTTTCTGCTTTATATAAGCGATGGCTCTGTGTTAGGTTGTGGGGCAGAATCTCTTCTTTCAGCCTTACCAGTATGCTTCTGGAGGGCTTTCTGACTGTGCTCCTCTGTAGGGCTTCACCTTCTTCTAAGGCTGTGTAAGAGCTATTGCGGTGCCATTAGTGCATATACACTAACTGCAGGCTGCTTCTTAGGGGGCAAGTGGCAAGCACCAGCAGTTTGCTGTACCTCTGCGAACTCTCAAGGAGAGCAGCAGTGGCAATGGGCATGGCTTGTGGATGGCGGGCGGGAGGGGGCGTGGCGAGCACGAGGGTGTGTGCGCAATATAAAAAATAAAAAAATAAACACTTACATTGGCGTTGGGTCCCTTGTCTCTGCTCCTGCTCACCTCGCCGTACTCGAGGAACAGGAAGCACATCCAGGCTCCTTCGACCAATCACAACGCTACAATGTAGCCGTGTGATTGATCAGAGCATCCTGGTTTGATGCTCAGACAGGGAATGGGGGCATGGGCATTTTCTCCACGCAGGCTGTAATGCTGCCTGCATGGAAAACAGGGAAAGTGTGCATGACAGTTGTGGTCAGGCCAAGAGAGGGCCAGCCACTCCTCCCCTGCCCTGCTCTGAGAGCAAAGCAGCTCCGCCCACCCACCAGCCTGCAAAGCAGCACGGAAACATAAAATGATAATAACTCAAAGTTATTATCATTTTATGTTTCCTTTACTTTGCACTGCTTAAAAGCAGTGGGGCAACGCTTCTCCACCAGAGCGGAGGAGCCGCCACTGGAGAGCAATCTTTTTTCTTTGTGGTACGTACCTCCTCCTCATCGCCAGTTGTCACACCTACCCCACCTCTGGAGCATGCAAATGGCCACACCGCACATGGAGCTTTGTAACATTGGTCTTATTTCTTCAGCTTTGAACTGTTCACTGAATGCACTAAGTCATAATCTTTATTGACCACACCCAAATGCCTCCAAAACTGATTACGTAGCTTTGTAAGGATTCTGACAAGGACAACAAGGTCCTACTGCACATGATGACATAACACTACAGTGATTTTCATATTTTCCCAAACCATAGTAGCTATCAAAACCAAAGAGACGGGGTATAGGTAATTTAATTTGAAGAGATCATTGGTGCAGTCACATTCACTTTACCTAATAGGTTTCTGCCATTATGAACGATGTAATATGTGCTGTTGAGCTCTTCCTCCATGATTTCAGTGAAATATAAATTCCGGCAGGAACTTCTTGCTTTTCAGATCATGTTCGTACCTCTTGGTCAGCCTGGGCAAACTTCTGACAGTAGAAAAGAAAGCCACACAAAGGCCAGGATCCGGGGCAACAATTAGCCTCATGCCTTCCAGTGTCACATTTGCCTCTGAATCTCCCTTGTGGCACATTTCTTCTCACAGATTGAGGGCAAGGATGGAAGGCTGAGGTCTGGAAGTACAAGAGATGGAGGTTCATATGAGGAAGTTTCATTTGGATTTTCATTTGACTTTTTGTGAACTGAACTGAGCAAGCCAATGGTGGTGCCATGAGGAGTGCTTTAAAGAAGTAAGCAAGGCGCCCCTTATATTACTTTTATATACAAGGAATTGGGGATATGTGCTTGCCATAAAGATTTCCTCTGAGATGGGAACTGGATCTCATTTAAGTCAAATCTAGTATGGAAACGCCTGGGAATTTTGTTAGAATTGGCATTAGGGTTGGCATTACCAAAAGCTGTTTATTGTTACACGTAAATTATCCCAACAGACAAACTTCAAATAGAAAACTACCTGAAATAAAAGAGAAGACTTCTGCACTGAAAAATTCCTACCCGTGGGCAGAAGCATTGGTCAGAATTGTGCCAAACTTTGACTAGAATCTCTCCTTCCTTATTTGTTTTTTAGAGCTAGTGACACCTGTATTGTACTGATTAAAAATGAGGGGTCATGGCCCTGCCAGAAATGCCAGTTTACATCCATAGAAGTTTTACCTTGAGTATGAAGAGACTTCGAGGCCGGCTTGTATTACATTGCTGTTCAGAAATTAATAGAACCATGTAGAAATGGACATTTTACAGAGGATCTGAAGCAGAAGTTTTAGGAAGCCTCATGTGGTATCTAAAAAAACAGTCCTGAAGATACGATTCTCTTCATACAAGGATGCAGTGCTACAGTGTTGCAAACTGTCTTTTCTGCATTGTCACCCCAGATTTGAGGTCTTGTTTACCATATTTTGATGCACAGCAACACAACAAGCCTTCCTGCTGTGCTGCCATGCATCAAAATAAAAGGGCAGGAATCCTCCATATCCACAAGATACAGCGCATTCCTGTCCTTCTCCACTGCGCCTGCACAGAAACAGCAGCCGTGCGCCAACGCAGACACCATTGTGCCATGGTGCAAGGGTGTGTGCATTGCAGGGATGATTGTTTATGTGCATTGAGGGACACCCTCCTGCACATATACTGTCATTAAAGGTGATTTGCTCCTTCTTTGCATGCTGCAGTATACATAGAAAGAGCAAAGAACAAGGAGAAATAAAAGTATTTCTCCTGTTTGCGCAATTTTGAGGGATTCCAAGGTTTACAACACTTAGTAAATCTGGGAATGTGTCAGGTTCCATTGATGCTGCGTGGGAACACACACAGTAACACCCATGGATTGCCCCTTTCAAGCTGAGTAATGCTTGAAAGCAGCCCATATTTGCAAGGCCATGAAAAGTCACGCAGGGTGACTTTACGTGGCCTTGTAAATATGGGCAGCACACTGCGCCGCTGGTGCGTACAAAAAGTGACTCACCAGCTGCGCAATGGGCTTGCAAATGAGCTCCGATGCGCTTACAAGGGTTTGCCAGCTTCCACTTTCAAAAGCGATTACTGTTTAGATTCTATAGTTGGTCCGTTTGAATATTTCTCGGACAAGAAATTAAGACCTCCAATCAGATGGAATTTTAAATCCGAGCAAACACGCTGTTGCCTCACATGTTCGCCTCTCTGAAAGACTAAGATTGACCCACTCAGGGTCTCATATTGTCATCCAAACAAAAACGGTTGATATTGCTGTTTTTGTAGAATTTTCTCAACAACAGAACCCAGGGGTCAACCACTTTAAACTATTTGAGTCCTGAAGATGGTCTCATCGACGAAAGCCTAGAGACCGAAACGTCGAATTGCCCATTTCGTTCCTAATATTCATCAACTAAGATTGTGAAAAAGTGTATACAACTGTAACAATGAAGGTCTAAATATTACAGTGTCTCCTTCTTGTTATATTGTATGTGTTTCATATAAGTACCCTTTATGAAATTTGAAGATAAAATCTAATATACTTTTTTATATACACGCGTGTTCTTTGCTGTTTTTTGTTGTGTGATATATATATATCCTTTGATATATACTCCCATTTATGATTTGCTCAAAAATATAAGAAATTATGTTGTTAGAAAGCAGAGTGTCAAAAGAAATTAATCAGCAAGCTAATAACAAACCTTGCACTTAACTTTAATTTAGAACAACATAACTGAGTTCTACCACCTAATAATGGTGTAAAAGATCCCAGGTCTAACACTACCCACTTTTGCAGAGGTGTGGCTGTGGAAATGGGCAAACCCTCCCTTTGAGGCACACCAAACCAGTTCTGGGGCAGCTTCCCTCTCCCACTGGGTTTGGAACAAAGCTGACTGGGAAGACAAAGGGAGCCAAGCCTTGGTGTGAGCTGCATCTTCCAGTGACAGAATAGGCAGCCTCTGAAGCTCAGGAAGGAATTGGGCGCAAGCCCCAGGCCATCCTGCTTGAGGAGGAAAACACCTCTCCACACCCATGTCTTTTGTTCACTGAGAACAATCCTCATCTCATCAGAGAGGAGCCATTTAACAGTCTGGTGACACTGGACAGTGCCAGAAATGCACATTTGGCTTAGGCAGGAAAATGACAACTTTTATTTATTTATTTATTTATTTATTTAGTGTATCTTGTATAGTGCACAGCTACCCCAACGGGGTGTCCCAGCGCTCCTTCGTGTGAGCTGAGACTCGCTTAGGTGACTTTTTTATTAGCGGAAGAGAAAAGATTTCAGTGCTCTGCGAAACGGAGGTTCTTCCTGAATCATCCTGATGGAGAGTGGGAGTTTGTTCCAAAGGGAAGAGGCACATACTTGGAAGGTTTTTCCTCCAGAGCGTACCTTTTTAAATCTCGGGGTGGTGAGGAGATTTTTTGAGCTGGATCGCAGGGATCTGGCATTTCTATAGGGTCGAAGGCAAAAGGAGAGGTGTGCAGAGCCCTTCCCCTTAATTGCCCGATGCGCCAGTGTGAGGGCTTTAAATTCGGCCCTTTTTTGTACTGGGAGCCAGTGAAGCCTACGTCGATGTGGCGTTATGTGTTCTCTGAGGGAGATGCCACAAACCAGTCGGACTGCAGCATTCCGGACTATTTGTAGCCGGTGGCAGAGGCCAGAGGAGAGTCCAATGTACAGGCCGTTGGCTTAATCTAAATGGGAAGTTATGAGCGCCTGGACGATGGTTTTCCTGGTGTTGCTAGGAAGGAAATTAATACATTTTTTGACCATCCTTATTTTAGAGAAACAAGCAGCAGAGACCGACTGTACTTGATTGTGGAAATAGAGCCTGGAATCCCATCTAACCCCTAGGTTTTGTACTGATTCCTTGGGGGAGGGGGGCATGCTCAGGTCAAGTGGCCACCACAGGTTTGAGTCTAGTGGGGACGACTGATGGAAAAAGAGGACCTCGGTCTTCCAGAATTGAGCCGGAGACAGTTGTTGTCCATCCAACGGGCGATGTTGCGAAGACAGTTTTTTAGTGGATCAAAAGTAGACTGGGAAGGATTATCATAGGAAAAAAGGAGCTGAATGTCATCAGCGTATGAGGTTGCTTTAATTCCAGACTGGGCAATCAGCTATGCCAGAGGGGAAAAGTAAACATTGAACAGGAGGGGGCTTAAGGAGGAGCTTTTGAAAAGTGTAAGTTTCATAATAGTCATATAACATCTGACTTTATCATTAAGTTGGATTCAAAGTGACTATTAAAACTAATCCTTGAATATTTTTTATATCTGCTCCCAAACTGAATGTAAGCATTCTAAGTTGCTATAATGTAGCCCAATCTTTTCCTATGGGAGAGCCACCATAGGTACAGTGAAAAATGAGTTTGGAAGTTTTTCACTGCCAGGACATGAAAATCATTAAATATACGTGTTCTATTTTTTAAATACCATGCACCCTGCCATAGGGCATGTAGGACCTACCTTTGAGGTGACTTTTAATTATTAGAAAGGAAGTTTTAGGCCTGGCAAAAGGGTTTATTTTGTCCGGGAGATCTTTGGTCTGTATGAGTCTATACACAAATCCCAAACAGCATGATATGGACTTCTTTCATGCGCAGAGCACTGCAAATGCTTCCTTCGCAATTGCACTCCATCTCTGTCTCCTGGGCAGGAGCCTCCTGCTGATGAAGGCTATATATTGGTTCAAGCCCTCATTTTGCAGCTCTGACAAGACAGTTCCCATGTCATGTTCTGTAGCATCTGACTGAGCAAGGATTTGTTTGGAGAAGTCAAGTGTGTTAAGCACCGCTACTATTCACATGGCCCTCTTCAGGGTACACATGCCTTACAGCACACCTTTATCCAGTTCATCTTATTGGGTTGCTTCTTGGAAATCAGCTCAATTAAAGGGGCAACAATTGTGCATTATCCCATAGCAAATCTCTTGCTGTACCCATGCTCTCACTTCACTCTAGGTCTTGGGATGCTCCCAAGCCACACTGGTCTGTATCTTTGGCTGGATAGGCCTAACCCAGCCACCACTGGCTTGGTGGCACAACTACACAACTGATCCCTGCCCAATCTGGCACTTACTGACTTTGATAGTCAAACCTGCCTTTTGTTGGGCATGAAACACTTCCCAGAGGTGGTGGAGGTGGTGATCCCAGCTGAAACCTTTCAGGTAGGGGGCACTGAAGCTTTCTATCCCAGCTAGGACCCAGTTGACCAACCTCTGGAAGGTGGCAGAGGAATTCTTTAGTCCAAAGGACATTAGTTTGAACTGACAGTGGCCCTCTGGGGTGGAGAATGCTGACCTCTCCTTGCCCCCCCTCAGTCAGGGCTATCTGTCAATATTCTGATGTCAAGTTAAAGGTAGTACGGAATTTTGACAGACCCCTACCTATCAATCAGTGCATCAGCTCTGGGAATAGGGTGAGTGTGTGTAACCAAGGCTTTTTGAAGTGTCCCCCCACTTTTGCCTCCATTTTGACTACTACATGCTGGTTTCTTGACTCTGATTGTGCCCTGGGCACTGCTAACCATACCCAGGGCCTATGCTCGGATTAAAAGTGCAGGACGAATAGGTATAATTACAATTGGTACTGATAACCTGCCTAGTATATGATAAGGCATATAGAATTAGAGGCCCATCAGATTCAATATACTTAAGTGTTGACTGCTGCGTGGCTTGCTGTCATTTTAAAAGTCAGCCCTGCTTTGCAGGCTGCTTATCAATTAAAAGTATATGCAAATTTGACTTTGGAATTAAAGGTATTTCCAAAGTCTTAAACTACCTTATTGCTACATGTGAGTAACAGCTAAGGTCTACCCAGGTGCACCCACAGTAGGGTGCAATGCAAAAGTAGCAGGGTCATTTTAGAAGATGTTTTATATGCCCTGCTGGGGAAAAACTGCCAATTAAAGTTTTTCTTATTGTAGCACATTGATTCAATAGGCTAACATCAGAATACTTTAATAACGTGTAACTATTGACATGAGTGAGCTAAAAATATAATGCACAGACTTAAAAGAATAGTTATGATAAATCCAACAATTTGCCAATGTTACATTTATTAACTATTACAGAAAATAAGTTATCTACTTGCTTTTCTGATTAACCAAAATCCAGAATTCTAACAGCCTCTCCTGATTGGCCAGTCTTTCACCTGGAGTTTACTTGGATTAGCCAGTCTCAGACTGGAAGAGGCAAACCAGAGCTTCAATTCAACCTTTTTTTTTACCCCTTTGAGACCTATTTGCTTTTAAGCACTTGTTTTACTTTTCATCTTTAAAAAATCCTATTTTTGGTTCCCTACATTGGATTTTTGTTGCTTTGGTGTCATTTTAATCATAAAAATATATCTTATTTTTATAAATTGGTGTCAGATTGTAATTTTGTGTTATGTCTAAATTATTTAATGTATTGGCATTTTTAAATGCGCTACACACTTGTCTCTTAACTGAAGCCTGCCTGCTCGCAGCCTGCTATTAAGGGTTGGGCAGGGAAATTATTTATTGAGACCCTGAGTAGACCTTGCATTGTGATTGTGGCCTTATTACTAGTGGTAGGTACCTACTTACCCCTACTAATAAACCACATTCCAACAGTGAACAGCAGTTTTGGTAATTATATTGAGGGTCCTGTAATTCATGCAGAACCTGATTTTTGGGGTGATGTCCAGTGGCGCAAGCTTAGGTACCACTACCATTGGACTGGACCAGGGACTGCAGGAGGACTCAATTACTCCAAATCCAACATTTTGAATACCTCGTCCTTTATGCTGGCTCTCCCTTCATCATACAGAGTATAGATTTTATTCTTGACAGGTATGTTGTTCCCCATGTCTCTGTCATGAGTGCACCAATCAGTGAGCCCTGGGGTAAGTGAGAAAAATGAGGTAAACTGCCCCAAGTGGCTCCAATCCCTCTATTGTTGTGGGGTAAGGGTAGGGGAGACGACAACTTCTTTCACTGACCCATCTTGCTCCTCAGAAGACAGGAGGTCTGGGAGGTTTTTGTTCTCCTCTTCCTCACTGTTATCTGTCACCAAGAGCATAACCACTTCAGAACTATCAAGGAGGGCTTGAGGTGGTTGATATGCAGGACCCTTTAGGGTTTCCTGGATGTCTTGAGGTCCACCAGGTAGGTGACATACCTTTTCCATTCATTTACCTCATAGGGCTTGGTTAACTGGTCTCACAAGGCACAGGGCTATACAGGCTCCATCACAGATGGACTTACAGGACAGGACACAGGATCACCCCCACTTCCTGCCTGCACCCCAGGCAGACAGGTGTTCCAATAATTGAATTAGCAGAGGGTCTGAAAGGGAAGTGTTAGGCCAACTTAGCCATGTCAGTGGGTGGGCTTAGCCAGATCTTAACTTCCATGAAAGAGTTTTTCCATTTTGGAGTTTAAAAGAGCAGTGATTTCTATGGCACAAATATGTCACTCTTTGGAAGAAGCTGTCATACATCTGGATGGCACCTTGTACCCATTGGCCAGTGGTGCACCCTGCTTGTCACCCAAGAACCCTGGATACATATGGGAGAGCTTCCTAGCAGCTCAGATCCCTGCCCGAAGAACCAAAAAGAAGAAAACTGTACTGCTGGAACCTGTGGCCTGCACCAAGAGGACTGAACTCTTAATGACATCACCTGCTGCATACTGTGGGCTTCAGGAAAGGAGGGACTTTGCCTGACTCTACAAGTCTGAGGACTGGACTCCATGAAAGCAACACGTAAAAAGAGCTCCACCTGCATTATCTATACCAAGAAGAACCCAAATGGACAGTGTTCAGTGGACTTTTAAGGATTAGGCAAAATGCATTGTGGGTCTTGTAATTTTAACTTTCTTAGGAGCAACTCAGAGATTCCTGATCCTTGAATTGGTGTTGTGGACCCTCAAATACCCCAAAAAACATCTAGATAAGAAGGACTGCCTTGCTGGCCCCTTGGTCTGCACAAGAGAGGAATGCACTCATAACGACTGCCCTCTTAAGGCACAGTGCTATACAGGCTCCATCACACCCACATTTCTCGCCTGGCTGATACTTTACCAGAATATGTTTCTGGCCATACCAGTGTTTCATGACTTGCTAGATGGCCTCTAGCTCCCAGTGGCCTCTTTCCAGAAGTGCTTCATCTGAAACTGAAGTGCAAACATCCAACTCACTACAACTTCAGGGGGTATCTTGGGAGGTTGCTCCCACCCCTCCATTACAAGACTGAGATGTCCACGTACAGAGTGTCCAAATAGAAGTTTAAGGTTACTGAACGGCACTTCCTTACTGGGCACCTCAATGTAAACAAATAGTAGGCATGGCAAGAGTACATTCCACTAATGCCTTATGGAACTGGTGGGCCCATAATCATGTTTTTCAGGGTCTTGTGAAACCTTTCAGGAAGGCAAACACAAGGAGAGGATGAACAGTGCACTGAAACTTTTCAGACACTGACCACCAGCCACAGATCTGGGTTAAATCCATCATCGTTCTTTATCTCACTTCGCCACCCCAGTTCAGACCCAGCCATATGCAAACCAGTCTTGACACTGTGCCTCATGGAACAGTCCAGCCCAAACTGCCAAGCCAGGTCTTCCCTGGACCGGAAACAAGCTCATTGGACTACAATTGTATGGATTAATGAACTTGTAGGTTAGCCTACACTACTCATGCAGACAGACATGAAATTGGTGCCCCTGTCAGAGGCAACCTCCTTGGGAAAGCCACCATGGTTAAATATCCCCATCAGTGCCTTTGCCACCACTGGTGCAGTCACCAATCTCAGGGTTGTTGCCTCAGGGTACCATGTGCAATGGTCAACCAAGACCAGGATGTAAATGTAAATGTAAAATGTAAATGTAACCTATTGCATAAGTGGTCTTGGGGTCCGGAGGCCAAACAATATCAATGTACACTCTCACAAATGTGTCCCCACTATAGGGAATAGAATCAGGGGCTTATGCTTTGGTTCCGACTTCCCACTGGCATGGCAGGTCATGCAAGATTTGCAGTAGGCATGACAATACATCCTCATTCGTGGCCAATAGAAGTGTCCGACCAGTTAGTCAAAGATTTTAGCCTGCCCCAGATGACCTGCCAGGGGGATATTATGAGGCAACTCCAGTAGTCAGGCCCAGTAGCACTAGGGTAGCACCAACACATATGTTGTATTAGGCTCGAGGACCATGGGCTCACTATATAGGAGACCATTCTCACAATAAGATGATTACCAGTGGTGTCGCCAACTTCCTGGGCCTCAGTCTTCACTGTAGGCCCTCAAGTATAGGGCATTCTCACTGCATTCTGCTTGAAATGGCCCACCTTCAGTTTGATACCTGACTAACTCAGATAGGTCCCCTACGACAGCAATGACTCCCCTTGTAGGTTCTGTGGCATTACCTTCAGGATCAGGCTCCTCCTAGACTGTGGGAACTACTGGATCAGGTTTTCCTTGGCCCCTGTCCTTCCTCTTCTTAGCAGGCACCTGGACCAAGTTTCCAGGCTCCAAGTCCCTTTGACAACCTGTTGGCCTGCCATAGGCCATGCGGTCAGGAACTCCCACTCAGGCAAAATCTACACTTCAAAGTGAGACTTGAATCCCACCTCTTTACAGATAGTGGGTTCGAGATAATTTCTTAACTGACAGTCAGCAGGTATGGTTGTACCCTCAGCTACATTTAACAAACTTGAGAACCACCAGTGAAAGTAAACTAAAGCCGCTGGATACTATCCAGATAGCTATTAGAGAGAAAAAGTTATAGCCCTAGGCAGTACTTTGTGTGATAGGCTACGCCTATCTTAAGTTATACATCACTGATTTAGTGTAAGTTGTTCAGTAAATCATTGAGTCATACTTCATGTTCCATTCACAAACGTTTTGAAGCCATCAGCTTCAACACATATTGTGTTATCACAACTGTAACATGACATCTCAGAATCTTCTTGTATAGTTGTACAACACGCAATGAATTTGGGGTAAACTGGCTTTCATCAAGCGGATTTGTCAAAAACTTGTTTTTAAATTCTGTAACATAAAATGTAGCTCAACTGCGGCCGAGGAAGCACAATATCAACTCAAAAGTGAGATACCATCTTTAAATTCACAAGATTACTACAATGGAAGATATTCTTTCATATGTACCCTGAGTCTGGAGCAGAGAAACCCATCAATGAGTGCAAATAATTCAAAACACCCGGGGACAGGACTACACTCCCCAGGGTGTACCTGTGCCCACACACCTGTACTGGCTCAGGGAGAGGCGTGGACATCGCGCACATAAGCCACTCCCCCAGCTCCGCAACGCGGTCTGCGGCGCGGGCCGTAGCCGGGACCAAGACCGGGACAAAGGGCGGGCCTGTTTGTTCCTGTTCGTGACTTGGAGGGACTGGACTGGGCCACCCCTTTACCATCTGGTATTTTTAATGAGATTTGCTTTTAATTCACATTAACTTTGAGTTGTTGGTCAACACCACGTTCAATAGGCCAGAATGTGCGTGAGTGGTTAGTTCAATCCTGAGTGACTGAGTGAGGGACTCTCAAAATTCTCATAACTGGAGGGGAATAGCAATTATCTAGCGTTTGTACTTTTGGTTGATAATGGGGAAACCCAACCCGTCTACTACCCGACCCCTGACCCGGCAGAAACTCTATTAACTACCAAATCACCCAGTGCAACGGCCATTGAGAAAATGCTGCAGAAGGCAATTGGTGTAGTGTCCTAGGCTATTGAGAACACCGAGCGCCGCCTCTCAATTACTCCTGGAATTCCTGAAGCCCTACCGCTGCAAGGATCCCCAGTTGCGCCGTCTTTGGATATCTCCGGCACACCGCTCGTCCCAGCCACTAATGTAATTCCCAGTGCCCAGACTCCACAATATGTTACCCCCAGCCCCAGCTCACCTCCCCCCCGAGTCCCGCAACCTATCAAAAAGCACTCCAAGCGCCGTACTCAACCCAAGAATCCCAAAAACACTAAGATAACCCACACAGAGGTACCCGATCAACTTGAGGGTTTGCCGGTTGCCCCGACACCCATGAATCACACCCCACAACCTCCTCTTTGGGCCACCCACCTCCTAATAGATATGTAAAACCATCTAGAACAATTCATCTTGACCCAGTTCAAGTCCGTAACAACCAGAATTGATAGGGTAGTTTCCCTGCTGAATAACAGGCCAGAGGGCAGTAGTAACTTGTTCCTCTCCAATAGGAATAGCGCAGACAGCACTGATTCTGATTGCATTGCTCGTCCTGCCCCCGGACCTCTCAACAATAACGGTCTCCCTATAGCAAACCCCGCACCTGATATGGCCGAGGGGAACACTCTCTCCACAGCCCCAAGTAAGAACCAGTTAGCTACCATCTCCACTAAAGAGTCCACATCCATCAAGCACACCCCCCAGGGAAGGCACTCCCAGGGTAACCATCCCAGGCAAACAGATTCGCCAGAGACAAATCAAGGCAGAATTCCACATGCAGAATCTATGGAATCCCGACACACACTACCGTGCCTACACTTACCCACTGCTGCTTCACCCTATGTAGTTGTGCTTGCAGGGGTAACTCCACTTTCCACAGACCGGGATGAAACCTTTCCAGAGCTCAAAAAAAAGATTGTACTCTGGCTCAGTAGGAACAGACCACTAACCGGACGAGGGCAAGGAGAAATTTTATTCGCCCGTAGAGTCAAGTGGCTAGGATTGAAAAATAAAGACATGGACGGGGATTGTGTGGTTATCAATTTCAGAGAAAGGGGGGTGGTTAATCACATACTTAAGTGGGACAATTTTGATTCTGACTCGCACGGCCTAATTCACACCCTCCCTCTAGCATACTTTTACCCTTCAGAACCAACATCAAGAAACAGTACCAGAACTTACCATCCTCTTGGACTTCAGGCAAAAGATTATGCTCTCCCTTTAGAAAACAGATTCAATCCCTTGAACGCTGTAGACTGACTAACCTCACAACCTACCCATGAGAGTTACCTACCTATATCTGGCCAAGGCACTATTGGGGATATGAAGGGAACTAACGTGCGGAACCCTCCTACTAGGACCAGTGACCAAGCAGGGAGGTTGGTAACTACGCAATCGCGACTTGCACTCCAATCCCCCGCACACCTTGACCAATACTCCATTGAGACGATGCCCTCTAACAGTGTGAATAGCTCCCCTTCCGTTTCGTCAGCACCACAAAAGGAGAGATCCATCTTCAGGCTTGCCTCATGGAACCTAGCTGATATCAATTCCAAACTGGACCACCCGGAGTGGGGGGAATTAATAGACCAGTACGATCTCTGTCTATTCCAAGAGACCTGGGCTCTGGTCGCCCCCGACAGAGTGGGTTTTGCAACCTTCTTTATAACGGCTCTCAGAGGGATCAGGAACAGATCATACAGGGGTCTCTGCATCTGGGTGGCCATCCATCTCGGTTGTTCAGTGAAGGTGCTAGATACCCATTCCCCTGACATTCTTTCCATCCTTCTCAATTTTCCAGATAGCCAAAAGGTGGCAGTAGTTAACGTCTATCTCCGTCCTTCACCATCGACAGAGGCCCTGTCAATTCTAAACCAATTAGAAGAACTCCTTTTACTGCTTCCTCCCTCGTCCCATAAAATCATAGGGGGTGACTTTAACTGTCACTCCGAACCCCTAGGAGGCACTACATCTGTCACCCAGGAGGAGGATTTAGTGTGGTCCATCCCCGACTGTTCTATGTAGCCAACAAAGGGCTGGACCCCGCTTGTTTTAAAACTAAACAGTTTAACTATTTCACACTCCCTCCGAGCCTGCAACGGAAGATTCCCCACAGACTCCCATTGCAAGGTAACATTTAATAGACCAGGAAAAAGTACCACTATGGACTACATAATGGTCAATCTCGAATTCTGGTCGCACATTAGGGCATTAGCATTTATCCAGAGAGTAGATAGTGATCACAATCTTCTTTCTTTAGACCTAATGTACCCATCTGGTCCCATTCATAACCACCCAAGGGTTCTCACCACCAAAACTTAATTGTAACTAGTGGAGGCAGAAGAATCAGATGGGGAAATTTTGTGCAATCACATGATAAGGTAGCGGAAATGTACCATCTATTCGCAAATACCTTAGAGAGAGTCTTCCCCTTTCCGGTGGATAATCTAGAAACCGACCATCTAAATGCTCTATATAACACCCACCCAAAGTTCTTTGATAAAATGGCTACTTTTTTGTATTCTACCGCTACTAAGAAGGCCCGGCCTCCCCGTCCAAATAAATGGTACAGCTCAACGTGTAGACAGGCGAAATCTCTTCTCCTAAGGGAGGTTAAAGTGGTTCCACTGAATCAATTAGACTAGCTAGACTTCACTCTAAGAAGATTGTCGTAAAGGCCAAATTAGAATGGGAGGAAGATAGATGGGTCGACATTAAAACAGCATTGGACAATCGTGACTATAGGGTCTTTTTGGAACCTGGCAAAATCAGGCAGGGCAGATGGTTGCTCTGCCATAGCCCCCAACGTAAGTGATGAGGCCTGGACCCTGCACTTTTAAAAATTGTACTCCCAAATTAACAGCCCTTTTCTTGAGGTCTCCACCTACCCCTTACACGAGCCTCCAGAGTGTATCCAGACATGGCAGTTCCTACTTGCCACATGCTAGAAGTCCGAGCAGCCCTGAGGTCTTTACCAACAGGAAAAGCGCTGGGTCTCGATAGGATCACGGGTGACCTGTTCCTTAGTGAGCAGAAGGTATGAGCTCCATACATCTGGGTGTTGTTTAACGCCATCCTTCAGGGCATGGAGGTCCCGCACACCTGGCTTGGAGCAGAAATTATTCCCATCTTTAAGAAGGGCTCCCCCCTTGATCCGGTGAATTACCGACCAATCAGCCTTATCGATATTTTGCAAAAACTGTTTGCCTGAATACTACTCAGCAGGCTACAGTTATGGATAGAAGACCATTTTATTCTCACCCCACTTCAGGTGGGGTTTAGGGCTGAGGTCTCCACCACGGACCAACTCTTTAGACTACAGCTAATTCACTGGAAAGTGGTGATCAAGGGGGGAGGTAGCCTGTACTTGATCTTCATAGATCTTTGATCTGCGTTCGATCTTGTACAAAGAGACAGGCTCTGGGCCTTACTGCAACAAATGGGCATTCCCCACTACCTTTGCCACATGATTCAACGTCTGCACCAAGGCAATTACGCTAGGGTCCGCTATGGAAAAATGGGAGAGCTTTCGGCTCCTTTCAGAGTCGAAAAGGGGGTCAGGCAGGGGTGCGTCCTGGCCCCCACACTCTTCTCCCTTTTTCTCAACGGCCTGGCAGATCATCTCCTAGGATTGAAAGATCTAGATTCCCCTTGACTAGCAGACTGTCTCGTCCCAGCTCTAATGTTCGCTGACGATATGTTACTTCTATCCAAATCATCTATGGGAATTCAGCAAACATTGGAAGCATTTTGTAATTTCTGCTCACTAAGGAACCTGGAGATTAATCGCTCCAAAACTAAATACATGGTTTACCACGCCAGAACGGTAAACTGTCCACACCCGCATTTGAACAGTCAGGCTCTGGAAAGAACTTCTACATTTGATTACCTGGGGATCACCCTGAATGACCGTATGGACTGGCGGTCTCACGTGGTCAAGGCCAACCTAAAACTTGCACAAGTATCAGGGGGCATTTTGAAGGTTCATAATGATTGCCCACAAAAAATCTTAGGTCCACCACTTGAACTATATAAGGCCCAAGCTAGGGGAGAAGCATTGTATGGAGCAGAACTCTGGCGTCATGCTAACGCTACCTGCTTGGAAGTGACCGAGAACGGTTTTCTGAGACGTTTATTACGTCTCCCTCAGAGTAATCCTCTACTCCCACTGCATTTAGATGTTGGCTTGACCCCAATCAGGGATTTAATTTCTAATCGCCCCTTATTTTACTGGAGACGTCTCTGGCGCACCCCCAAGCTTATCCATTATAGGGAGGAATTGAAGGATTTCTTTCTTTCTCAGGGTGCAGGGAAGATTCCCTGGCTCATGCACATTAAACAACTATGTCATTCACTGGGAAGTGTTGATTTATGGCTTACTCCAGAACAGACATGCCCCAGTATCTCCAAGAAATCTCTTGCCTTAGCACTCAAGGAACACCACCTGGCCAATATACTACAGAACAGCGACCTAGGCGCACTAAGCTCGAGATTTCTGGAGGTCAAGTGCACATATCGTATAAAAAATTTCTGGACAGTATCCATTCCCCCCTTGCAAAAAAACGTTATGTGCAATTTAGACACGGAACACTACCGGTAAAGGATTTCACGAACAAGTGGGCAGGTGCAAACACTACATCTAAGGGCTGCCCAGGTTGTAATGCCAGCACAGAATCCGACTTACATGTCTTACTTTTTTGTCCTTCTTATGCCAACGCAAGAGCCAAATGGATCATCCAACTCTGGAAAAATCTAGGCATCAGGAATTACCAGGAAGTGTACCGTATTCTAAGATTTGATTCCTCCCCCTTATTAGTATTTGTGATATCCAGATTCCTATTTTCCAAGTGGTGTCAAAGAAGGGCTAAGCTTAGGGCACTCGATACTGATCACAGCACCTAGGAGGTTCTTATCTCATACAAACAACGGAGGGGGCTGCCAAGTGTTAAGTCTCAAAAACCCAGCTCACCTTGCTTGTATCAAGTGCTCTCACCTAAGAAAAAGACCTGCCTGTGACCAAACATCATCAATATTAAAAAAAAACTATTTTAAAGGATCTTACTGTATTATCCAGTTATAATTACATCATTTTATGTCAACATGCTCGTTCTAGTTTTGTATGTCAGTCAAGTCTTGTGCTGTTTTATCTTTGTATTGCTTTTATGGCCCATGGCCGAAATAAAGTTTGTTGACTGACTGACTGACTGACAAAATCAAAAGCACACAATTAGCACCAACATCTCACAAAACTTAGGATAACTTTCATACACTTATCTATGCTCATTTAAAAAACTTACAACAAAAGATAGAGTCATCATTCATGAATTAGCAAATAGAAGTGATATAACCATTCAAACAGTTAATATAGACATAATGGATAAAGCATACTACGTACAAAAATTTGATGAACATGTAAGTGACCAATCTACATATTTGAAATTTAATCAAGATCCTACCACGGAGTTCCAAATGATTTTGGAAATAATTTTGGATTAAGCTGAGTTAATGGAGTGGATCAACACAAACAAGAAGACGTTTTTTATATCCTCGTTTCCACAGAGACCACGTTTATATATGTTTCTAAAAATCCACCAGAGTTTACAAGAACCACCGTTTCAGCCGATTGTGTCAGGCTGTGGTTCAATTCATGAACCAATTAGCCAATATATTGGTGAGAGTTTGCAACCATTGATAAGATGCATCCTATTTTATGTAAATGATATTATGGACTTTTGAATAATTTTGAAAAATCCTTCTGGTTACTCTTTAGCAGGGAACAATGGTGCACAACATGTCTTAGAATACAAACATTTTATAAAACACCTAAATGTGTCAAACATGGCCTGTCCACTACTCATTGTCCCCGTGCGAGCAGAACCCAAAGAATAATATTATAAAGACAGAGCAAGGCAGTTAATAAGAGGCACAGACAAAGGAAAACAGAAGGATGACATGTATCTAGTGATTAGATGTCACTGTTGGGTTCATTGTGGGTGTTATGTACTCATGGTCTTTAGCGAAGTTTATCTCTTTTAATATTATATTTGGACTAAGTACTGTACTAAATGGTATTCCTATTGTTGTGTCTTTTTCATATGGAATCTGTCTTAGTCAATGCATTTGTGCTTGTCTTTTTTAAATTACTTTGCAACCCTGAAGAAGCCCTTTTCTATGCTTGTAATAGCTTCAAGATTGGATAACAAGAAAATAAAAAAGAACATTAAAGCAATACTGTTGTCTATAAATAATTTTGCAAATATTTTTGACCATTGATCTGAGGTTGAACTGATCTTTTTTGTTCATGTGTTGCCTTTCATCGCTTGTGTTTTGTTATGTATGATTTATGACTATTTGACAGCTGGCCATTTGAGGAGGGCAATATTGGTGTTAAAAAACAATTTTTGTGACTTTTTTGAGAGGTGCAGTGATTGAGTCCACCTAGCTGCCATTATTTCTTCAGTTTGATCACAGGCAGATACATCCTCAGGACACCTTTGGTTGCCTGACATGTCTCTTTACTAGAAAGCCCAAAGACCGGCTCACTTGGCATACTAATTTTCCACTGGCTTGGATAGACCAGAGTAGGGTCTTATAGAGCAAAAACATCTGAATGGATTGATCAGCTCTTCCTTACTTTTTTAATCTTTGGAGCCTGGGAAGAGGCCCTTGAATCAATTCCAAATCGAAACAGTACACATATGAACAGGGACACCCAGACTGCTGCCAGTACCTGCATATTTTCATGACCATGCCCCAATCTGGAACAAAAGAGCTCTACAAATAGATAGACTTATGATCTCCTGAGCGGCTTGGTCTGATGACGCTAGTTATATGGTGGATCAATTACTTCATGCTAAGGAGATGAAATTGTGTGATGCCTCACAGGGTGAATTCCATCTGAATTCTAAACAATTATACTTTGCCATATCTCTAGGGCAAGTTCCACATCCTCTTCCTCAATCAGGGGTCCAAAACTATTTAAGGTGATGGAATTCCTATACTGGTGTAGTGTCTGGCCTCTATTCAACGTTATTGGAAGAAATTAATTCACATCCTATTCTGATCTGCTTACAGGATTTATGGTCAAGGAAATTAGGAATAGAATACCCCAAATCAGTCTTGATTGAAATAATTAACACCCACGATAGGGGCCTTAGGGAAGCCAGACTAAAGCTCAGCTTTTTCAAACGTTTGCATGATTGGCAATGATCTACCCAAAAAACAAAACAGGTCAATTTGATTCTTACCACGGTCTGCTAGAGGCATGGCCACCAAGATGGGGATAAAGTCCACCTGGTGTACTCATGCGCCTCTCTGCACACATACTGGACGCAGGTGATCTGCATTAGGAACAGTACCAAAATCCGCATTTACAGAAATCGCTGCATTGATTTTCTATCATGACATTTTGAAAGTCCCAGATATAATGGCCACACAAAGCGGTGGATCGACACAGCGCTAACGGTAGGCACAGTGGCGATTCTACAACTATGGAAACAGAGGATACCCCCACCCATACTGACTGGCTGCAATACATGCCAGTAACAGCATCGTACAAACAAATGATATGCTGTCTGTTAGATCAGATAGAGGTGTTTGAGCAGATTTGGCTGCCCTTCATTAGCTCGACCTCAACCAATAGCAGTAGCAGCTAATATCCTGGAAGCAATTTGCAGTATTATAGTTTTCAGGTTTGGTCTTTATTCATCCTCCTGGTTGGGGATCTGTCAGTTGTTATTTGACCTGTATTTCATTTATGGTTACTTATAGGCTTTTACCCTGTGCTGAAGACACTTGTACACTTGTACTCCTCTAGTAAATGAACGTAAGCATAAGGACTGTTCACTCATTGCCCAACGAACACTTTGGCTAGCCATGGAGATGTTATTTTGTTCTTTCCTTTTCTTTTTCCTTTTCCATCTTTCCCTTGCATACTTTCTTTATATACAGAGATGTAAAATCAATTCCTCTCTTTGTGTTTGTGTTCAAACTAGTTGAGTGTGTTACTGTGTAATTAAAACCATATTGTGTACTAGACAATTTACATTATAACAATTACTGTTACAATGAGTCCTTGAGCCATTTTTCTAGCTACTCCCAAGGCAAGTCAAGCATTATAAGTTGTCATAAATTAACATAGTGTTTTGCTGTTGGAGAGCCAGCCTTGCTGCAGTGAAACATTACTTTGGGAGTTTTTCAGTGCCAGGGCGTGTAAAACATTATGGGGCATATTTACTAACATTTCATGCAATGCAGGGAAGCAAGCAATGTTGCTTCCCTGCTTTGTGTGAAAGGAACCAACAGAAATTACCCATATCTACTAAGATATGGTGCATTTCTGCTTTCTCCTAGTGCTGGCGCACTGTGTACTGCCTAGCACCATTGAAGACACCCTGGCGCCATGGTGCCAGGGTGTCTGCCTTACAGGGAGGATTGTTTTTGTGCAGGAAGGAATGCCTTCCTGCACAAAAACAAACATTAGAAGCAATAGAAAGAGGAAGTAATAGGGAGAAATAACGATATTTCTTCTTGTTATGCCTGCTTCAGGGAGGTGTAGCTTTTTGGAACAATTCCAGGTTTACTCATTTTAGTAAATCTGAGATTGCGTCAAAATCCATAAGTGGATTCATGGGAACAGCCATGATCCCCCCATGGGATGCCTCCTGACGAAAACCTTAGTAAATCTGGTTCTTTATATACATGGCCTAAATTTTTAATCCTGTGCACTCTGTCGTATGGGAATTTAGGGCCTACCTAAGAGGCTACTTATATGTATTAAAAAGGAAGGTTTAAGCCTGACAAAAGGTTTATTTTGTCAGGTTAAAATGACAGTTTAAAACTGTATGCCAATGCTCCAGAGAAAGGCCTGGAGATATGTTTTACAGTGCCACTTTATTTTACAGGCCTTAGACACTTGTGGTACCATATACTAGGACTCTATAAGTAAATTAGGTGTGCCATTTACGTGTATGCAAATTTTACCATGTTTAAAAGGGAGACAAGAACTTAATCATAGATCCAACATAAATGGAATCATTTAAAGAAGGCAGACAATTTTGGGGGGCGGGGGGGGGGGGCTGCCATGCAAAATATGGTAATTTCCCAGAGGACAATCACTGTTTAAGATACATCTAATTAGAGCATTATTGTTTGTTCTAATGAACAATGATAATTTTTATAAAATGATGAGCTCTGTATGTGTGTATTGTAATAAACTGTGAGTATGTGCAATCATTGCTTGGCGAGTGCATAGACCTGAGACCGACTGATGATGTCCACTTGAGTATAAAAGAGAAGGTGGGGATTTGAGTAGCTGTACAGTAACTAAACATGGATATTATCATAAATATCACAAAATATCCCTTGTCTTTGCAAGAACTCACCGAAATCTCCATACTTGTTACAGCAAATGGATGGCGAGTTCAGTGCTTAAAATTCATCCAAATTACCACCAGAAACTCTTGGCTACTCAGGGCCTTTATCGACTCAAAATCTTAATCGCTCTCATTTGTAAATGGATTCCCAGTTCCTACCTAAAACTCACCCAACTCAGCCAAAACCAAAATCTTTCTGTTGTGGTTTGAGGGGCAGCTGAACTGGGGACCTGGTGGCTCCAAATGGATCAGAAATATCCAGAATTGGGGTAGGTTCAAAGACAATGTTCTATTTATTGGATATATAATGATAAGAACTCCTAGACTTCTTTCAATAGTTGAATGATAATAATTATAACATGATGTTTACCTGCACTTATAGTAGAAAGAAGATCACCTTTCTGGACATTGAATTATACGAGAAAGAAGGGAAATTGCATAGTGGGATGCTTTGTGAAAAGGCCTCCAGCAATTCAGTTTTACATGCTGTTACCTTACACCCACAAAATCAAATTAGAGCTATTACTTTAGGTGAAATGATACGCGTGAGGACGAATCGCAGTGATGATGTTTCAAAATAAACAATCTGCTATGGAGCGAATGTTCGTGATGAGGGGTTACAATTCTGTCTTAATAGCGAGAGCAAGAAACAAGTCCCTGAATATGACCTGGCCTATACACTTAAAGGCCCCTCGTAAGTGATGAGGCCTGGACCCTGCACTTTTAAAAATTGTACTCCCAAATTAACAGCCCTTTTCTTGAGGTCTCCACCTACCCCTTACACGAGCCTCCAGAGTGTATCCAGACATGGCGGTTCCTACTTGCCACATGCTAGAAGTCCGAGCAGCCCTGAGGTCTTTACCAACAGGAAAAGCGCCGGGTCTCGATAGGATCACGGGTGACCTGTTCCTTAGTGAGCAGAAGGTATGAGCTTCATACATCTGGGTGTTGTTTAACGCCATCCTTCAGGGCATGGAGGTCCCGCACACCTGGCTTGGAGCAGAAATTATTCCCATCTTTAAGAAGGGCTCCCCCCTTGATCCGGTGAATTACAGACCAATCAGCCTTATCGATATTTTGCAAAAACTGTTTGCCTGAATACTAACCAGCAGGCTACAGTTATGGATAGAAGACCATTTTATTCTCACCCCACTTCAGGTGGGGTTTAGGGCTGAGGTCTCCACCACGGACCAACTCTTTAGACTACAGCTAATTCACTGGAAAGTGGTGATCAAGGGGGGAGGTAGCCTGTACTTGATCTTCATAGATCTTCGATCTGCGTTCGATCTTGTACAAAGAGACAGGCTCTGGGCCTTACTGCAACAAATGGGCATTCCCCACTACCTTTGCCACATGATTCAACGTCTGCACCAAGGCAATTACGTTAGGGTCCGCTATGGAAAAATGGGAGAGCTTTCGGCTCCTTTCAGAGTCGAAAAGGGGGTCAGGCAGGGGTGCCCCCACACTCTTCTCCCTTTTTCTCAACGGCCTGGCAGATCATCTCCTAGGATTGAAAGATCTAGATTCCCCTTGACTAGCAGACTGTCTCGTACCAGCTCTAATGTTCGCTGACGATATGTTACTTCTATCCAAATCATCTATGGGAATTCAGCAAACATTGGAAGCATTTTGTAATTTCTGCTCACTAAGGAACCTGGAGATTAATCTCTCCAAAACTAAATACATGGTTTACCACGCCAGAACGGTAAACTGTCCACACCCGCATTTGAACAGTCAGGCTCTGGAAAGAACTTCTACATTTGATTACCTGGGGATCACCCTGAATGACCGTATGGACTGGCGGTCTCACGTGGTCAAGGCCAACCTAAAACTTGCACAAGTATCAGGGGGCATTTTGAAGGTTCATAATGATTGCCCACAAAAAATCTTAGGTCCACCACTTGAACTATATAAGGCCCAAGCTAGGGGAGAAGCATTGTATGGAGCAGAACTCTGGCGTCATGCTAACGCTACCTTCTTGGACGTGACCGAGAACGGTTTTCTGAGACGTTTATTACGTCTCCCTCAGAGTAATCCTCTACTCCCACTGCGTTTAGATGTTGGCTTGACCCCAATCAGGGATTTAATTTCTAATCGCCCCTTATTTTACTGGAGACGTCTCTGGAGCACCCCCAAACTTATCCATTATAGGGAGGAATTGAAGGATTTCTTTCTTTCTCAGGGTGCAGGGAAGATTCCCTGGCTCATGCACATTAAACAACTATGTCATTCACTGGGAAGTGTTGATTTATGGCTTACTCCAGAACAGACATGCCCCAGTATCTCCAAGAAATCTCTTGCCTTAGCACTCAAGGAACACCACCTGGCCAATATACTACAGAACAGCGACCTAGGCGCACTAAGCTCGAGATTTCTGGAGGTCAAGTGCACATATCGTATGAACAATTTCTGGACAGTATCCATTCCCCCCTTGCAAAAAAACGTTATGTGCAATTTAGACACGGAACACTACCGGTAAAGGATTTCACGAACAAGTGGGCAGGTGCAAACACTACATCTAAGGGCTGCCCAGGTTGTAATGCCAGCACAGAATCCGACTTACACGTCTTACTTTTTTGTCCTTCTTATGCCAACGCAAGAGCCAAATGGATCATCCAACTCTGGAAAAATCTAGGCATCAGGAATTACCAGGAAGTGTACCGTATTCTAAGATTTGATTCCTCCCCCTTATTAGTATTTGTGATATCCAGATTCCTATTTTCCAAGTGGTGTCAAAGAAGGGCTAAGCTTAGGGCACTCGATACTGATCACAGCACCTAGGAGGTTCTTATCTCATACAAACAACGGAGGGGGCTGCCAAGTGTTAAGTCTCAAAAACCCAGCTCACCTTGCTTGTATCAAGTGCTCTCACCTAAGAAAAAGACCTGCCTGTGACCAAACATCATCAATATTAAAAAAAACTATTTTAAAGGATCTTACTGTATTATCCAGTTATAATTACATCATTTTATGTCAACATGCTCGTTTTAGTTTTGTATGTCAGTCAAGTCTTGTGCTGTTTTATCTTTGTATTGCTTTTATGGCCCATGGCCGAAATAAAGTTTGTTGACTGACTGACTGACTGACTGACAAAATCAAAAGCACACAATTAGCACCAACATCTCACAAAACTTAGGATAACTTTCATACACTTATCTATGCTCATTTAAAAAACTTACAACAAAAGATAGAGTCATCATTCATGAATTAGCAAATAGAAGTGATATAACCATTCAAACAGTTAATATAGACATAATGGATAAAGCATACTACGTACAAAAATTTGATGAACATGTAAGTGACCAATCTACATATTTGAAATTTAATCAAGATCCTACCACGGAGTTCCAAATGATTTTGGAAATAATTTTGGATTAAGCTGAGTTAATGGAGTGGATCAACACAAACAAGAAGACGTTTTTTATATCCTTGTTTCCACAGAGACCACGTTTATATATGTTTCTAAAAATCCACCAGAGTTTACAAGAACCACCGTTTCAGCCAATTGTGTCAGGCTGTGGTTCAATTCATGAACCAATTAGCCAATATATTGGTGAGAGTTTGCAACCATTGATAAGATGCATCCTATTTTATGTAAATGATATTATGGACTTTTTGAATAATTTTGAAAAATCCTTCTGGTTACTCTTTAGCAGGGAACAATGGTGCACAACATGTCTTAGAATACAAACATTTTATAAAACACCTAAATGTGTCAAACATGGCCTGTCCACTACTCATTGTCCCCGTGCGAGCAGAACCCAAAGAATAATATTATAAAGACAGAGCAAGGCAGTTAATAAGAGGCACAGACAAAGGAAAACAGAAGGATGACATGTATCTAGTGATTAGATGTCACTGTTGGGTTCATTGTGGGTGTTATGTACTCATGGTCTTTAGCGAAGTTTATCTCTTTTATTATTATATTTGGACTAAGTACTGTACTAAATGGTATTCCTATTGTTGTGTCTTTTTCATATGGAATCTGTCTTAGTCAATGTATTTGTGCTTGTCTTTTTTAAATTACTTTGCAACCCTGAAGAAGCCCTTTTCTATGCTTGTAATAGCTTCAAGATTGGATAACAAGAAAATAAAAAAGAACATTAAAGCAATACTGTTGTCTATAAATAATTTTGCAAATATTTTTGACCATTGATCTGAGGTTGAACTGATCTTTTTTGTTCATGTGTTGCCTTTCATCGCTTGTGTTTTGTTATGTATGATTTATGACTATTTGACAGCTGGCCATTTGAGGAGGGCAATATTGGTGTTAAAAAACAATTTTTGTGACTTTTTTGAGAGGTGCAGTGATTGAGTCCACCTAGCTGCCATTATTTCTTCAGTTTGATCACAGGCAGATACATCCTCAGGACACCTTTGGTTGCCTGACATGTCTCTTTACTAGAAAGCCCAAAGACCGGCTCACTTGGCATACTAATTTTCCACTGGCTTGGATAGACCAGAGTAGGGTCTTATAGAGCAAAAACATCTGAATGGATTGATCAGCTCTTCCTTACTTTTTTAATCTTTGGAGCCTGGGAAGAGGCCCTTGAATCAATTCCAAATCGAAACAGTACACATATGAACAGGGACACCCAGACTGCTGCCAGTACCTGCATATTTTCATGACCATGCCCCAATCTGGAACAAAAGAGCTCTACAAATAGATAGACTTATGATCTCCTGAGCGGCTTGGTCTGATGACGCTAGTTATATGGTGGATCAATTACTTCATGCTAAGGAGATGAAATTGTGTGATGCCTCACAGGGTGAATTCCATCTGAATTCTAAACAATTATACTTTGCCATATCTCTAGGGCAAGTTCCACATCCTCTTCCTCAATCAGGGGTCCAAAACTATTTAAGGTGATGGAATTCCTATACTGGTGTAGTGTCTGGCCTCTATTCAACGTTATTGGAAGAAATTAATTCACATCCTATTCTGATCTGCTTACAGGATTTATGGTCAAGGAAATTAGGAATAGAATACCCCAAATCAGTCTTGATTGAAATAATTAACACCCACGATAGGGGCCTTAGGGAAGCCAGACTAAAGCTCAGCTTTTTCAAACGTTTGCATGATTGGCAATGATCTACCCAAAAAACAAAACAGGTCAATTTGATTCTTACCACGGTCTGCTAGAGGCATGGCCACCAAGATGGGGATAAAGTCCACCTGGTGTACTCATGCGCCTCTCTGCACACATACTGGACGCAGGTGATCTGCATTAGGAACAGTACCAAAATCCGCATTTACAGAAATCGCTGCATTGATTTTCTATCATGACATTTTGAAAGTCCCAGATATAATGGCCACACAAAGCGGTGGATCGACACAGCGCTAACGGTAGGCACAGTGGCGATTCTACAACTATGGAAACAGAGGATACCCCCACCCATACTGACTGGCTGCAATACATGCCAGTAACAGCATCGTACAAACAAATGATATGCTGTCTGTTAGATCAGATAGAGGTGTTTGAGCAGATTTGGCTGCCCTTCATTAGCTCGACCTCAACCAATAGCAGTAGCAGCTAATATCCTGGAAGCAATTTGCAGTATTATAGTTTTCAGGTTTGGTCTTTATTCATCCTCCTGGTTGGGGATCTGTCAGTTGTTATTTGACCTGTATTTCATTTATGGTTACTTATAGGCTTTTACCCTGTGCTGAAGACACTTGTACACTTGTACTCCTCTAGTAAATGAACGTAAGCATAAGGACTGTTCACTCATTGCCCAACGAACACTTTGGCTAGCCATGGAGATGTTATTTTGTTCTTTCCTTTTCTTTTTCCTTTTCCATCTTTCCCTTGCATACTTTCTTTATATACAGAGATGTAAAATCAATTCCTCTCTTTGTGTTTGTGTTCAAACTAGTTGAGTGTGTTACTGTGTAATTAAAACCATATTGTGTACTAGACAATTTACATTATAACAATTACTGTTACAATGAGTCCTTGAGCCATTTTTCTAGCTACTCCCAAGGCAAGTCAAGCATTATAAGTTGTCATAAATTAACATAGTGTTTTGCTGTTGGAGAGCCAGCCTTGCTGCAGTGAAACATTACTTTGGGAGTTTTTCAGTGCCAGGGCGTGTAAAACATTATGGGGCATATTTACTAACATTTCATGCAATGCAGGGAAGCAAGCAATGTTGCTTCCCTGCTTTGTGTGAAAGGAACCAACAGAAATTACCCATATCTACTAAGATATGGTGCATTTCTGCTTTCTCCTAGTGCTGGCGCACTGTGTACTGCCTAGCACCATTGAAGACACCCTGGCGCCATGGTGCCAGGGTGTCTGCCTTACAGGGAGGATTGTTTTTGTGCAGGAAGGAATGCCTTCCTGCACAAAAACAAACATTAGAAGCAATAGAAAGAGGAAGTAATAGGGAGAAATAACGATATTTCTTCTTGTTATGCCTGCTTCAGGGAGGTGTAGCTTTTTGGAACAATTCCAGGTTTACTCATTTTAGTAAATCTGAGATTGCGTCAAAATCCATAAGTGGATTCATGGGAACAGCCATGATCCCCCCATGGGATGCCTCCTGACGAAAACCTTAGTAAATCTGGTTCTTTATATACATGGCCTAAATTTTTAATCCTGTGCACTCTGTCGTATGGGAATTTAGGGCCTACCTAAGAGGCTACTTATATGTATTAAAAAGGAAGGTTTAAGCCTGACAAAAGGTTTATTTTGTCAGGTTAAAATGACAGTTTAAAACTGTATGCCAATGCTCCAGAGAAAGGCCTGGAGATATGTTTTACAGTGCCACTTTATTTTACAGGCCTTAGACACTTGTGGTACCATATACTAGGACTCTATAAGTAAATTAGGTGTGCCATTTACGTGTATGCAAATTTTACCATGTTTAAAAGGGAGACAAGAACTTAATCATAGATCCAACATAAATGGAATCATTTAAAGAAGGCAGACAATTTTGGGGGGCGGGGGGGGGGGGCTGCCATGCAAAATATGGTAATTTCCCAGAGGACAATCACTGTTTAAGATACATCTAATTAGAGCATTATTGTTTGTTCTAATGAACAATGATAATTTTTATAAAATGATGAGCTCTGTATGTGTGTATTGTAATAAACTGTGAGTATGTGCAATCATTGCTTGGCGAGTGCATAGACCTGAGACCGACTGATGATGTCCACTTGAGTATAAAAGAGAAGGTGGGGATTTGAGTAGCTGTACAGTAACTAAACATGGATATTATCATAAATATCACAAAATATCCCTTGTCTTTGCAAGAACTCACCGAAATCTCCATACTTGTTACAGCAAATGGATGGCGAGTTCAGTGCTTAAAATTCATCCAAATTACCACCAGAAACTCTTGGCTACTCAGGGCCTTTATCGACTCAAAATCTTAATCGCTCTCATTTGTAAATGGATTCCCAGTTCCTACCTAAAACTCACCCAACTCAGCCAAAACCAAAATCTTTCTGTTGTGGTTTGAGGGGCAGCTGAACTGGGGACCTGGTGGCTCCAAATGGATCAGAAATATCCAGAATTGGGGTAGGTTCAAAGACAATGTTCTATTTATTGGATATATAATGATAAGAACTCCTAGACTTCTTTCAATAGTTGAATGATAATAATTATAACATGATGTTTACCTGCACTTATAGTAGAAAGAAGATCACCTTTCTGGACATTGAATTATACGAGAAAGAAGGGAAATTGCATAGTGGGATGCTTTGTGAAAAGGCCTCCAGCAATTCAGTTTTACATGCTGTTACCTTACACCCACAAAATCAAATTAGAGCTATTACTTTAGGTGAAATGATACGCGTGAGGACGAATCGCAGTGATGATGTTTCAAAATAAACAATCTGCTATGGAGCGAATGTTCGTGATGAGGGGTTACAATTCTGTCTTAATAGCGAGAGCAAGAAACAAGTCCCTGAATATGACCTGGCCTATACACTTAAAGGCCCCTCGTAAGTGATGAGGCCTGGACCCTGCACTTTTAAAAATTGTACTCCCAAATTAACAGCCCTTTTCTTGAGGTCTCCACCTACCCCTTACACGAGCCTCCAGAGTGTATCCAGACATGGCGGTTCCTACTTGCCACATGCTAGAAGTCCGAGCAGCCCTGAGGTCTTTACCAACAGGAAAAGCGCCGGGTCTCGATAGGATCACGGGTGACCTGTTCCTTAGTGAGCAGAAGGTATGAGCTTCATACATCTGGGTGTTGTTTAACGCCATCCTTCAGGGCATGGAGGTCCCGCACACCTGGCTTGGAGCAGAAATTATTCCCATCTTTAAGAAGGGCTCCCCCCTTGATCCGGTGAATTACAGACCAATCAGCCTTATCGATATTTTGCAAAAACTGTTTGCCTGAATACTAACCAGCAGGCTACAGTTATGGATAGAAGACCATTTTATTCTCACCCCACTTCAGGTGGGGTTTAGGGCTGAGGTCTCCACCACGGACCAACTCTTTAGACTACAGCTAATTCACTGGAAAGTGGTGATCAAGGGGGGAGGTAGCCTGTACTTGATCTTCATAGATCTTCGATCTGCGTTCGATCTTGTACAAAGAGACAGGCTCTGGGCCTTACTGCAACAAATGGGCATTCCCCACTACCTTTGCCACATGATTCAACGTCTGCACCAAGGCAATTACGTTAGGGTCCGCTATGGAAAAATGGGAGAGCTTTCGGCTCCTTTCAGAGTCGAAAAGGGGGTCAGGCAGGGGTGCCCCCACACTCTTCTCCCTTTTTCTCAACGGCCTGGCAGATCATCTCCTAGGATTGAAAGATCTAGATTCCCCTTGACTAGCAGACTGTCTCGTACCAGCTCTAATGTTCGCTGACGATATGTTACTTCTATCCAAATCATCTATGGGAATTCAGCAAACATTGGAAGCATTTTGTAATTTCTGCTCACTAAGGAACCTGGAGATTAATCTCTCCAAAACTAAATACATGGTTTACCACGCCAGAACGGTAAACTGTCCACACCCGCATTTGAACAGTCAGGCTCTGGAAAGAACTTCTACATTTGATTACCTGGGGATCACCCTGAATGACCGTATGGACTGGCGGTCTCACGTGGTCAAGGCCAACCTAAAACTTGCACAAGTATCAGGGGGCATTTTGAAGGTTCATAATGATTGCCCACAAAAAATCTTAGGTCCACCACTTGAACTATATAAGGCCCAAGCTAGGGGAGAAGCATTGTATGGAGCAGAACTCTGGCGTCATGCTAACGCTACCTTCTTGGACGTGACCGAGAACGGTTTTCTGAGACGTTTATTACGTCTCCCTCAGAGTAATCCTCTACTCCCACTGCGTTTAGATGTTGGCTTGACCCCAATCAGGGATTTAATTTCTAATCGCCCCTTATTTTACTGGAGACGTCTCTGGAGCACCCCCAAACTTATCCATTATAGGGAGGAATTGAAGGATTTCTTTCTTTCTCAGGGTGCAGGGAAGATTCCCTGGCTCATGCACATTAAACAACTATGTCATTCACTGGGAAGTGTTGATTTATGGCTTACTCCAGAACAGACATGCCCCAGTATCTCCAAGAAATCTCTTGCCTTAGCACTCAAGGAACACCACCTGGCCAATATACTACAGAACAGCGACCTAGGCGCACTAAGCTCGAGATTTCTGGAGGTCAAGTGCACATATCGTATGAACAATTTCTGGACAGTATCCATTCCCCCCTTGCAAAAAAACGTTATGTGCAATTTAGACACGGAACACTACCGGTAAAGGATTTCACGAACAAGTGGGCAGGTGCAAACACTACATCTAAGGGCTGCCCAGGTTGTAATGCCAGCACAGAATCCGACTTACACGTCTTACTTTTTTGTCCTTCTTATGCCAACGCAAGAGCCAAATGGATCATCCAACTCTGGAAAAATCTAGGCATCAGGAATTACCAGGAAGTGTACCGTATTCTAAGATTTGATTCCTCCCCCTTATTAGTATTTGTGATATCCAGATTCCTATTTTCCAAGTGGTGTCAAAGAAGGGCTAAGCTTAGGGCACTCGATACTGATCACAGCACCTAGGAGGTTCTTATCTCATACAAACAACGGAGGGGGCTGCCAAGTGTTAAGTCTCAAAAACCCAGCTCACCTTGCTTGTATCAAGTGCTCTCACCTAAGAAAAAGACCTGCCTGTGACCAAACATCATCAATATTAAAAAAAACTATTTTAAAGGATCTTACTGTATTATCCAGTTATAATTACATCATTTTATGTCAACATGCTCGTTTTAGTTTTGTATGTCAGTCAAGTCTTGTGCTGTTTTATCTTTGTATTGCTTTTATGGCCCATGGCCGAAATAAAGTTTGTTGACTGACTGACTGACTGACTGACAAAATCAAAAGCACACAATTAGCACCAACATCTCACAAAACTTAGGATAACTTTCATACACTTATCTATGCTCATTTAAAAAACTTACAACAAAAGATAGAGTCATCATTCATGAATTAGCAAATAGAAGTGATATAACCATTCAAACAGTTAATATAGACATAATGGATAAAGCATACTACGTACAAAAATTTGATGAACATGTAAGTGACCAATCTACATATTTGAAATTTAATCAAGATCCTACCACGGAGTTCCAAATGATTTTGGAAATAATTTTGGATTAAGCTGAGTTAATGGAGTGGATCAACACAAACAAGAAGACGTTTTTTATATCCTTGTTTCCACAGAGACCACGTTTATATATGTTTCTAAAAATCCACCAGAGTTTACAAGAACCACCGTTTCAGCCAATTGTGTCAGGCTGTGGTTCAATTCATGAACCAATTAGCCAATATATTGGTGAGAGTTTGCAACCATTGATAAGATGCATCCTATTTTATGTAAATGATATTATGGACTTTTTGAATAATTTTGAAAAATCCTTCTGGTTACTCTTTAGCAGGGAACAATGGTGCACAACATGTCTTAGAATACAAACATTTTATAAAACACCTAAATGTGTCAAACATGGCCTGTCCACTACTCATTGTCCCCGTGCGAGCAGAACCCAAAGAATAATATTATAAAGACAGAGCAAGGCAGTTAATAAGAGGCACAGACAAAGGAAAACAGAAGGATGACATGTATCTAGTGATTAGATGTCACTGTTGGGTTCATTGTGGGTGTTATGTACTCATGGTCTTTAGCGAAGTTTATCTCTTTTATTATTATATTTGGACTAAGTACTGTACTAAATGGTATTCCTATTGTTGTGTCTTTTTCATATGGAATCTGTCTTAGTCAATGTATTTGTGCTTGTCTTTTTTAAATTACTTTGCAACCCTGAAGAAGCCCTTTTCTATGCTTGTAATAGCTTCAAGATTGGATAACAAGAAAATAAAAAAGAACATTAAAGCAATACTGTTGTCTATAAATAATTTTGCAAATATTTTTGACCATTGATCTGAGGTTGAACTGATCTTTTTTGTTTATGTGTTGCCTTTCATCGCTTGTGTTTTGTTATGTATGATTTATGACTATTTGACAGCTGGCCATTTGAGGAGGGCAATATTGGTGTTAAAAAACAATTTTTGTGACTTTTTTGAGAGGTGCAGTGATTGAGTCCACCTAGCTGCCATTATTTCTTCAGTTTGATCACAGGCAGATACATCCTCAGGACACCTTTGGTTGCCTGACATGTCTCTTTACTAGAAAGCCCAAAGACCGGCTCACTTGGCATACTAATTTTCCACTGGCTTGGATAGACCAGAGTAGGGTCTTATAGAGCAAAAACATCTGAATGGATTGATCAGCTCTTCCTTACTTTTTTAATCTTTGGAGCCTGGGAAGAGGCCCTTGAATCAATTCCAAATCGAAACAGTACACATATGAACAGGGACACCCAGACTGCTGCCAGTACCTGCATATTTTCATGACCATGCCCTAATCTGGAACAATAGAGCTCTACAAATAGATAGACTTATGATCTCCTGAGCGGCTTGGTCTGATGACGCTAGTTATAAGGTGGATCAATTACTTCATGCTAAGGAGATGAAATTGGGTGATGCCTCACAGGGTGAATTCCATCTGAATTCTAAACAATTATACTTTGCCATATCTCTAGGGCAAGTTCCACATCCTCTTCCTCAATCAGGGGTCCATAACTATTTAAGGTGATGGAATTCCTATACTGGTGTAGTGTCTGGCCTCTATTCAACGTTATTGGAAGAAATTAATTCACATCCTATTCTGATCTGCTTACAGGATTTATGGTCAAGGAAATTAGGAATAGAATACCCCAAATCAGTCTTGATTGAAATACTTAACACCCACGATAGGGGCCTTAGGGAAGCCAGACTAAAGCTCAGCTTTTTCAAACGTTTGCATGATTGGCAATGATCTACCCAAAAAACGAAACAGGTCAATTTGATTCGTACCACGGTCTGCTAGAGGCATGGCCACCAAGATGGGGATAAAGTCCACCTGGTGTACTCATGCGCCTCTCTGCACACATACTGGACGCAGGTGATCTGCATTAGGAACAGTACCAAAATCCGCATTTACAGAAATCAGCTGCATTGATTTTCTATCATGACATTTTGAAAGTCCCAGATATAATGGCCACACAAAGCGGTGGATCGACACAGCGCTAACGGTAGGCACAGTGGCGATTCTACAACTATGGAAACAGAGGATACCCCCACCCATACTGACTGGCTGCAATACATGCCAGTAACAGCATCGTACAAACAAATGATATGCTGTCTGTTAGATCAGATAGAGGTGTTTGAGCAGATTTGGCTGCCCTTCATTAGCTCGACCTCAACCAATAGCAGTAGCAGCTAATATCCTGGAAGCAATTTGCAGTATTATAGTTTTCAGGTTTGGTCTTTATTCATCCTCCTGGTTGGGGATCTGTCAGTTGTTATTTGACCTGTATTTCATTTATGGTTACTTATAGGCTTTTACCCTGTGCTGAAGACACTTGTACACTTGTACTCCTCTAGTAAATGAACGTAAGCATAAGGACTGTTCACTCATTGCCCAACGAACACTTTGGCTAGCCATGGAGATGTTATTTTGTTGTTTCCTTTTCTTTTTCCTTTTCCATCTTTCCCTTGCATACTTTCTTTATATACAGAGATGTAAAATCAATTCCTCTCTTTGTGTTTGTGTTCAAACTAGTTGAGTGTGTTACTGTGTAATTAAAACCATATTGTGTACTAGACAATTTACATTATAACAATTACTGTTACAATGAGTCCTTGAGCCATTTTTCTAGCTACTCCCAAGGCAAGTCAAGCATTATAAGTTGTCATAAATTAACATAGTGTTTTGCTGTTGGAGAGCCAGCCTTGCTGCAGTGAAACATTACTTTGGGAGTTTTTCAGTGCCAGGGCGTGTAAAACATTATGGGGCATATTTACTAACATTTCATGCAATGCAGGGAAGCAAGCAATGTTGCTTCCCTGCTTTGTGTGAAAGGAACCAACAGAAATTACCCATATCTACTAAGATATGGTGCATTTCTGCTTTCTCCTAGTGCTGGCGCACTGTGTACTGCCTAGCACCATTGAAGACACCCTGGCGCCATGGTGCCAGGGTGTCTGCCTTACAGGGAGGATTGTTTTTGTGCAGGAAGGAATGCCTTCCTGCACAAAAACAAACATTAGAAGCAATAGAAAGAGGAAGTAATAGGGAGAAATAACGATATTTCTTCTTGTTATGCCTGCTTCAGGGAGGTGTAGCTTTTTGGAACAATTCCAGGTTTACTCATTTTAGTAAATCTGAGATTGCGTCAAAATCCATAAGTGGATTCATGGGAACAGCCATGATCCCCCCATGGGATGCCTCCTGACGAAAACCTTAGTAAATCTGGTTCTTTATATACATGGCCTACATTTTTAATCCTGTGCACTCTGTCGTATGGGAATTTAGGGCCTACCTAAGAGGCTACTTATATGTATTAAAAAGGAAGGTTTAAGCCTGACAAAAGGTTTATTTTGTCAGGTTAAAATGACAGTTTAAAACTGTATGCCAATGCTCCAGAGAAAGGCCTGGAGATATGTTTTACAGTGCCACTTTATTTTACAGGCCTTAGACACTTGTGGTACCATATACTAGGACTCTATAAGTAAATTAGGTGTGCCATTTACGTGTATGCCAATTTTACCATGTTTAAAAGGGAGACAAGAACTTAATCATAGATCCAACATAAATGGAATCATTTAAAGAAGGCAGACAATTTTTTTGGGGGGGGGAGGGGGGCTGCCATGCAAAATATGGTAATTTCCCAGAGGACAATCACTGTTTAAGATACATCTAATTAGAGCATTATTGTTTGTTCTAATGAACAATGATAATTTCATAAAATGATGAGCTCTGTATGTGTGTATTGTAATAAACTGTGAGTATGTGCAATCATTGCTTGGCGAGTGCATAGACCTGAGACCGACTGATGATGTCCACTTGAGTATAAAAGAGAAGGTGGGGATTTGAGTAGCTGTACAGTAACTAAACATGGATATTATCATAAATATCACAAAATATCCCTTGTCTTTGCAAGAACTCACCGAAATCTCCATACTTGTTACAGCAAATGGATGGCGAGTTCAGTGCTTAAAATTCATCCAAATTACCACCAAAAACTCTTGGCTACTCAGGGCCTTTATCGACTCAAAATCTTAATCGCTCTAATTTGTAACTGGATTCCCAGTTCCTACCTAAAACTCATCCAATCTTTCTGTTGTGGTTTGAAGGGCAGCAGAACTGGGGACCTGGTGGCTCCAAATGGATCAGAAATATCCAGCATTGGGGTAGGTTCAAAGACAATGTTCTATTTATTGGATATATAATGATAAGAACTCCTAGACTTCTTTCAATAGTTGAATGATAATAATTATAACATGATGTTTACCTGCACTTATAGTAGAAAGAAGATCACCTTTCTGGACATTGAGTTATACGAGCAAGAAGGGAAATTGCATAGTGGGATGCTTTGTGAAAAGGCCTCCAGCAATTCAGTTTTACATGCTGTTACCTTACACCCACAAAATCAAATTAGAGCTATTACTTTAGGTGAAATGATACGCGTGAGGACGAATCGCAGTGATGATGTTTCAAAATAAACAATCTGCTATGGAGCGAAGGTTCGTGATGAGGGGTTACAATTCTGACTTAATAGCGAGAGCAAGAAACAAGTCCCTGAATATGACCTGGCCTATACACTTAAAGGTGATAGGAATAACAAAAAGAAAAGAAAAAATACAATAAGGTTTATTACTACATTTGGGAGTGATGCTTGAAAATTAAGTAGGATTCTCAATGGACACTTGCATTTACTTTTGAAGGATCAATTCATTCTGGAACAATGTCCTAGTGTGACATATCGTAAACGGAGAACATTGAAAAATATCATTAGTGGAAGCAACCTGGCTACAATGTTGCAGATGAATTGATTGAGTTTGAGAAGCAAGGGCTTTTATAAATATGGACAGTGTGATGTGTGTAAATATGCTATGAATAGGAAGATAACATATAAATAAAATGGGAGTGCAGAATTCAAAATCTGGATGAATATTATGTCAGACCATGTATGTTTTGTATGTACTAGTATGCTCTTATGGCATGATTTATGTTGGGAGTACCATCTGGCCATTAAGAAAAAGAATGATGGAACACTTAAAAGCAGTAAAAATTGGGGATTCAAGATACCATATTTTGGTGCATATGGCAGCATGTAAGCAAAGGACACCACATCCAGCACTTCAATTTCATGGTATTGATGTGAAAACAGAACTGAGATGGGTAGATAGAGAATTAAGCTTAAGTCGAATAGAAGCTAAATTGTTTATGAAACTAAAAGCAATAGAGATGGGCTTGAACATAGACCAAGAGTTACGAAATTTGTTATGAGACTAGGGTCTGACACTGAGGGCCTAATTCACAAAAGAAGACGCATACTTCTGCATAAGTTTACAATTGTTTGCTATTCACAAAGATATTTTACTAGAAGTATCTTTACGACTGCAGAGTCTCCGTACATAACAAGATTGGAGAGTCCTACTTGGTCATACCTTTGTGAAAGTCAAACAATCTGAATCTTACACAGAAGTATAAGTTTAACTTTGGGAATCAGGCCCCTAATGTAATGTTGGATATTTGACTAAACTTTATATTTTGAAGTTGATCACCAATACTTGATACTTACTTTGTATTGTGAGTGATGAAACAACCAAAGCAGAGAATTATATGAGGTTATATGAGAGATGAAGCATGGGAAGGCCTACATACAGCAGCTGTATTGAAAGATAGTGCAGCTTTTTGGAGGGCCGTGAAGAAACCATTCCTAATCACTCAGGATGGCCCCTCAATAGCAATTGCTATCTCGGTAGAGGAATGGATTGGGTACTTCTCAGAGGTATACAATGGCATAGACATTTCCTGTACTGTATCTGATGATAATTTAGAGAGTAAAGCCCCTCGTCCAGACGGTATTCCAGTAGACATGTTTACATTTAATACTTCTTTATGGGGACCTATTATAACGCAGGTCATTAATGCTAGTTGTCAAACTCAACTACCTGAGACTTGGAGAGTGTCAATAATTGTTCCTATTTTTAAAAAAGGGGATCGTCAACACCCAGGTTGTTATAGACCAATCTCCTTACTAGATTCCATGGTGAAAGTGTTGGGGCACATGATTTTAGAGCGCCTACAGGATTGGGCAGAAGAAAACCATATTTTATCAGATTTACAATATGGCTTTTGCAAGGGGCTCGGAACAATGGAGCAGTGTCTAAACTTGGCCCTGCTTATAGGAAAGTATAATAAGGCAAAAAAGGGCAGACTGTACATGGTTTTCGTAGACTTAACTGCGGCTTTTGATTCTGTGAAGCACGCAAGACTGTGGGAGGTTCTCGAGGATCTGAGAGTAGACCCTCAAATTATTGCTTTTTAAAGGAATCTCTATAGCAGGTCGTCAGCTAGTATGTGCTTTGGGCTAGGGGGTAAGTACGGCTACCTTTCCAGTTAGAAGGGGGTGAGACAAGGCTGTGTGCTGGCCCCCTTTCTTTTTAATTTGTATACAAATGGGTTAGAGGAAGCATCAGTAAGCACTACACACGACCTCTCCCGAGTATCCAGGCCGACCCATCCTGGCACTCCTTTATGCGGATGACGCAGTTCTGTTGGCAAGAACCCAAATTGCTCTCCAAAGAGTCCTTAATGGATTTTCTGTTTTTATGAAGGATTTAGACCTTAGCATTAATATTTCTAAGACATATAGAATGAGATGTGGCCAAGGGACCATGAGAGCGAAATATATTTTCGTGGCGGGACAGAAGCTAACCACAACTAAGAGCTTCTCATATCTGGGTGTATTGCTCAATCAAAATGAATCATGGGCCCAAACAATAACTGCAAAAAAATGTATGTTTATTTGGTCATCCAATGCCCTGGTAACCTTCTCTAAGAAATTGGAACGGAAACCCCCTGGTGAGCTGTTACAAATCTATAAAGCAAAGTGCATTACATCAGCAATGTAACAGCCAGGGTGCGGGGCCTAGCAAATACCACGCAGCTGCAACAAATCGATAATTCTTTTTTAAGATTTATCTTTTCTGTTCCCCCACTACCTCATCTTTTGTTTCCCATGAAGAACTGGGTCTCTCTTTTATTTCTGATCTAATTAGAATAGAACCGTTACTGCTGTGGCATAGTATCTGGTCTAAGGAGCAGACACAGTTAAACAGGGATATTTTATATAACTGTCTTAAATTAGACGGGGCCTTAAAGATACCATGGATTAGATTTGTTTGCGATTTTATGAACAATTAGGGAAGCCAGAATATTTTACCCAACCCATGTTCCTTACAGGTGATTTCAAGGGAAGAATTAAAAAAGGAGGGGCTTCACATGCTGGAAGAGGTCAGACTGTCTAGTGAACTCTTGAAGCCCAGTGTTAACCAACACCTATCAATACTAACTACATTTGACATGGAGCCATATTTGTCATTTGTCCCTGGAACCTATGGTAGAAAGTTATTGGCCAGATTTAGGCTTAATACGTTTCATAGATTGGTGACTTGGCCTAAAAATAATGATTGGTCGAGGCAGCCTCGAGAAAGCATGGCGCAGAGACCCGACTGCAGACAACATGAACACCCTCAAGCACGCCACCCGAAAACACCACCAGCTGATCCGCACCACCAAGAAGACAGCATTCAAGGAACGGCTGGACAACAACGCCCACAACAGCAAGGAACTCTTCACCATCGTCAAAGAACTCTCGAACCCCAGCACCGGAACCAACGACATCACTCCCTTGCAAGATCTCTGCAACTCGCTTGCCTTGTTTTGCCACAGCAAGATCGCAGACATACACAACAGTTTCAGTACACAGCCGATGCACCCCACGACTGCATCAATGCCCCTCACCACCACCCTCCGAGCCTGGACCCCGACCAACACCGAAGACACCATCCGCACGATGAACTCCATCCACTCCGGATCACCAACCGACCCCTGCCCTCACCACGTCCTCAATAAGGCCGACGCCGTCATCGCACCTCACCTCCGGGACATCATCAACACCTCCTTCGACACCGCCACCTTCCCAGAGAGCTGGAAGCACGCAGAACTCAGCGCCCTACTGAAGAAACCGTCAACGGACCCCACCGACCTCAAAAACTACCGCCCCATCTCGCTCCTTCCTTTTCCTGCCAAAGTCATCGAGAAGACCGTCAACAGACAGCTGCCCGCCTTCCTTGAGACGAATGGATCCCTCGACCACTCGCAGTCCGGCTTCCAGGCCAACCACAGCACCGAGACCGCCCTCATCGCAGCCACCGACGACATCCGAGCCCTGCTCGACAACGGGGAAACAGCGCCCTCATCCTCCTGGACCTCTCCGCAGCGTTTGACACGGTCTGCCACCGCACCCTAGTGCAACGCCTGAACAACGTCGGAATCCAAGAGAAGGCACTGGAGTGGATCATCTCCTTCCTCGCCGGAAGGACCCAGAGAGTCTGCCTCCCCCCGTTCAGATCCGAGGCCACCGAAGTCATCTGCGGCGTACCACAAGGATCATCTCTCAGCCCCACCCTCTTCAACATCTACATGAGCCCCCTCGCAGCCATCGCACGCCAACACAACCTCAACATCATCTCCTATGCCGACGACACCCAGCTGATCCTCTCCCTCACCAACGACCCCACAACCGCCAGAACCAACCTACATGAAAGGATGAAGAACATAGCCGAGTGGATGAGGAACAGCCGCCTGAAACTGAACTCAGATAAGACGGAAGTCCTCATCCTAGGATCATCACCCTCCGCCTGGGACGTCTCCTGGTGGCCCCCTGCCCTGGGCAACGCACCCAAACCAACGGACCACGCACGCAACCTGGGCTTCATCCTGGACTCCTCCCTCTCGATGACCAGGCAAGTCAACGCCGTCTCCTCGTCATGCTTCAACATCCTACGCATGCTGCGCAAGATCTTCCGGTGGATACCCACCGAAACCAGGAAGACGGTCACCCAGGCCCTCGTCACCAGCTGACTGGACTACGGCAACTCCCTCTACGCCGGAACCAGAGCCAAACTGCAGAAAAGACTCCAACGCATCCAGAACGCCTCAGCACGACTCATCCTGGACATCCCCCGACACAGCCACATCGCCGGACACCTGAGAGACCTACACTGGCTCCCCGTCAGCAAGAGAATCACGTTCCGACTCCTCACCCATGCACACAAAGCTCTCCACAACCAAGGCCCCAGATACCTCAACGACCGCCTGACCTTCTACACTCCCACCCGCCAGCTTCGATCGACCAAACACGCCCTTGCCGCCGTTCCCCGCATCCGAAGAGCCACAATGGGAGGAAGATCCTTCTCCTACCTGGCTGCCAAGACGTGGAACTCCCTACCTATCCACCTCCGCCTGACCCAAGACCACCTCTCCTTCAGGAAGTAACTCAAGACCTGGCTGTTCGAACAGTAGCGGACCCCCCCCCCCAAGCGCCTTGAGACCCTCCGGGTGAGTAGCGCGCTATACAAATGCTTTGATTGATTGATTGTGTCCTTGTGATAACCAGTTGTATCAGTCTAATATTCATTCTGTCCTTTTCTGCTAATTTTATTCTGAGTTAATTCCATTCTTAAAAACCCAGGGGCTAAGGCAATGTCGCCCTGCTTTTTTAAAACTTCAGCTGATGGATAATGTACATGTAGTATGGAGGCTTGTTATGTAAAGAGAGTACTCCGTTTAAAGAAAAGTGTAACTATTACATAGGAATTTTAATTATTTTTAAAGTCTTTTTTATGTATTTGACTTATGAACGTGTTTGTTTAATTAGACTGCTGCTGTTTCTTAATTCCCCTTTGATTGGAAAGCGATATATAATTTGTATATATTGTGCTTTTCTGAATGTTAATTCAGAATAGTCTAGTAAAGCTTTCTTGATTGATGAGGTTATATCAGTAATGTTGTTATGGGAGACATTTAAAATACAATATTATCTAATAAATGTGAATACACCTTAGAACTAGTGGATTACTTGCATTTGAATGAATTGAATCATGCAGGGGGCTCCTTTTGGCTTAATTTAAAGAAGGGAGCACTGTTTATAGTGGATTGGGATGATGACACAATTTACATGTAAAGACTGGATTATAGTAGTTTATATACATGTCATTCTTGCAATCATGTCTATATGGAGGTGTTACTGGCATAGATAAGCATGTTTAATATTATTGACACATTGCGAGGAGTAAGTAATAAATACAAAATGCTTACATTAATGGACACAGGGCCTCTTGCTACCTTATAATTTGGTATTTACTATTGGGAAACCTCTTTTCAGAGTATGTATGGCCCTTAGAATTATGCCGTAAGTGGGCATATGAATCTTATTGTAAGAGATTCATGCCATATACAAATTGATTGGTTTGTGATGACGTACATCTGAATTTGCATACTATTTACTATAATATAGGGAGGAGCATAGGAAAACATATTTTCTTTAGTTTTAATATTGGGTAATGGTGAGGGTCAGATATAAAATATGTAGACATTTAAAGATTGTGCCTATGTAGGAGAAACCGAAGAGGTTACATGTGATCTCGTAGAAAGTGATGTGGCCTGTGACGAGTACAATACAATGAATTCAAGATTGTGCTAGTTTAGGATGTTGACTATTAACAGTGTATGCCGAATAGCGCATACAATAGAAATGACTTGACCTCTGGGTTACAAAGGGAGATAAGATGAGATTTTCGATAGAAGATGTATTTGTGACAATTATTTGGCTTAGGCTGTGTTAGAAGCGGCTGTCTCTAGTTGGCAGAGGTATACACTTCTGACAAATAGGGACACACCTTTTCTAGTCAGGGCAAGGAGATCACACACTTAGATAACCCCTGCTCACCCCCTTGGTAGCTTGGCAAAGCAGACAGGCTTATCTCAGAGGCAGTGCGTTAAGCATTTATGACCACATACAGTAATAAAGTGAATACACTACAAATGGACACGACACAGTAGTATTATAAAAATAAGTATTTTTATATAAGGCTTAGCACAAGACCAAATAACGACAAAAATATACCACAGTCTTAATAAATACTCTTGGAAGGAAAAATAATAGTTCAAGCACGGTTTCTTCTTAGCACAAAGTCTTTAGTATCAAAAGCAACTCTTCTTCTCTAAAACACAGTTCTTGGCAACAATGTAACCCACACGGGAGTTACACGACGTCGAGGCAAAGTTAATCCAAAGGTTCGGCGTCGACCGCGAGGAGCGCTACGTCGAGCCCGGAGTCGCACAGACCCCAACAACACAGTACCTTGGAAAAGTGAAGCACTCGATGATCAGCGGCGTCGAGATGTCCGGCGTCGCGTCTTCGGCGTCGATCGGGCCTCGGAGTCGGGGCGATCTGCAGCGGCGTCGACCGAAGTCAGGCGGGAGCAGCGCTCACGGGATGAAGCAGGATACGACGTCGTCGATGTCGAAGTTGCAAGAGTGAGCAGCGCTCACGGCGTCGAGAGGGCTCGAAGTCGATGCGATCAGCGGCGGTGCAGACACGGGGTCACTTGGAGCTGGAGCCGAACTCACTACTCACTGGCGTTGCTGCTGGCGTCGATCGGGCCCGGCGGCCGGCGTCGAGGAAGCGGGACACTGGAGCCGTTACTCACGATGTCGAGCTGGATTCGGCGGCGTCCGTCGGCGTCGAGATGGCTGGATTCTTTCAGAGGTGCTGGATTCACAAATCCCAGCAAATAGCACTTTAAGCAGATGAAGTCCTTTAGCCCTGTGACTTCAACAGGAGACTGGCACTCTTCCAGCCCTTGGAGATTTTCTCAGCAAAGAGTGAGAGTACACACAAAGTTCCTCTCTCCTGGTTCCTTGGCAAAAATAAAGAAGCAATGCAGGATTCCCCCAACAAACAGCACTCTGGTAGAAGGGGTAGGCAGTCCTTAGATCAGCAGGCTTCTTGTCCTTGGTTCAGGTTTCCTTGTCAGAAGTGATCTAAATTCTTGGTTCAGGGGTCCTTCTCTTATACCCCTTTTTGGCTTTGATCCCTTTGTCCATGCAGGGGAATTTCCCCCCATCCTGGGTTTGTTGTGGGTGTTGCCAGGCCAGAGCACCTGGCCTATTCACTGGGCAGGGCAGAGTCCTCAGCCGCTCAGCAGGAGCGGAGCCAGCATTGTCACTGGCAGGGGCAGGGCCATCAGCTGCCCGGCAGGAGGCGGGCCAGGAAAGTCCCAGGCAAGCACAGAGTCATCAGTCGCCTGGCAGGGGGGCGGAGCCAACATTGTATCAGGCAGGGCAGGCTATCAAGAGCTACTCTCCCCTACTCTCAATGCAAATGCCCCACTCATCCCACACTGACTCATTCAGACTCTCTGGAGCCACCCAGCTCCTGTCACACACACACCAGAACCAGCAGAGACCGGTAGACAGTTAGACAAGAAAATAGCTACTTTCTAAAAGTGCTATTTTCAAACACAGGGTCCAAAAACCATCCACACAAACGGATGCGTTATTAAACCCTGAGTTCAGGGATACCAAACTCGACATTGCACCATGCTCCCCGAACCCGCTAGGATTATAGCATTAATAATCCTGGCAGCCCCTTCTAACTGATGGAGAGCAGGCTACCTTACAATAGTGAAAAACGACTATGGATGTAATTCACTATTAGGACATGCCAACCTTGTCAGGCTTGTCCTACCTTATGCTTACAATGCACCCTGCCCGTGGGCCTACCATAGGGGTGACTAACATGAAGTTAAGGGAAGGTTTAGGGACTGGCAAGTAGGTGTACTTGCGCAGTCCTCGTGACAGTCAGACTGCACGTGGTCTGGCAATGGCAGACCTTCAGACGTACTTTTACTAGGCCGCTCTTGTGGGTGGCACAACATGTGCTGCAGGCCCACTAGCAGCATTTGTATTTACAAGCCCTGGCACTCCTGGTGCACTCTACTAGGGACTGATAGTAAACCAAATAAGCCAAACATGGAAGTCAATCAATACAGCAATTTCACATAGGGAGCACTTGCACTGTGGCACTGATCAGCAGTGGCACAGTGCCCAAAGCATATACCAGCAAAAACATCGTAAACAGAGGAGGCAAACAGAAAAAATGGAGGAGAGACTGATGCCAATGATGCCAGGTCTAACACGTGTCCCCTCCAGCTGAAATGTGGGGAGAACTACCCTTACCCTAGGGAGTCCTCATCACTAAGGCGGAAAAATCTGGACAGACCATCAGCATTGGCGTGATCTGTGCCAGGGCGGTGTTCCACCGTGAAGTCCATCCCCTGTAGGGAAATGGACCACCTCAACAGCTTTGGATTCTCACCCCTCATCTGCATCAACCATCTGAGGGGCCTGTGGTCTGTCTGCACCCGGAAGTGAGTCCCAAACAGGTAGGGTCTTAGCTTCTTTAGCGCCCAGACCACAGCAAAGGCTTCTCTTTCTATCGCACTCCACCTCTGTTCCCTGGGAAGTAACCTCCTGCTGATGAAGGCTACAGGTAAGTCTCGGCCCTCTTCATTCACCTGAGCTAGAACAGCCCCCACGCCATGCTCTGAAGCGTCCGTCTGGACAACAAATTCTTTCGAAAAGTCGGGTGCCTGGAGTATGGGTGCTGGGCACATTGCAGTTTTCAGGGTGTCAAAGGCCGTCTGACAGGCGTCAGTCCAGTTCACAAGTCGGGGCTGCTTCCTGGAAGTCAGCGAAGTCAAGGGGTGCACAATGTTACCATAATCCTTGACAAACCTCCTGTAATAACCCGTGAGACCCAAGAAGGCTCTCACCTGAGTCTGGGTTTTGGGCGGTGCCCATGCCAGGATGGTATCAATCTTGGGTTGCAGGGGGGCCACCTTGCCGCTCCCTACTTGGTGCCCCAAGTACACCACTGAACCCTGCCCAATCTGGCACTTACTGGCTTTGATTGTGAGGCCTGCTCTGCGCAGGGCCAACAACACTTCCTGGAGGTGGCACAAGTGTTCCTCCCAGCTGGCGCTGAACACTGCTATGTCGTCCAGGTAGGCGGCACTGAAATCCTCCAGTCCAGCCAAGACCTGGTTGACCAACCTCTGGAAGGTGGCAGGGGCATTCTTCATTCCAAAGGGCATAACCCGGAACTGGTAGTGCCCATCTGGTGTGGAGAATGCTGACCTCTCTTTTGCCCCATCGGTCAAGGCGATCTGCCAGTACCCAGACGTTAGATCAAACGTACTAAGGTACTGGGCAGCCCCTAACCGATCGATGAGCTCATCAGCTCTGGGGATGGGGTGCGCGTCAGTCTTGGTGACTGAATTGAGTCCTCGGTAATCCACACAGAACCGAAGTTCCGGTGAAGCACCAGGCGCTGCAGCCTTTGGAACCAAGACCACGGGGCTGGCCCAAGGACTGCTAGAGGACTCAACCACCCCTAGGGCAAACATCTTGGAGACCTCCTCCTTGATGTATGCTCTGACCTTGTCAGTCACTCTGTAAGCCTTGTGCTTGACAGGAGTGCTGTCCCCGGTGTCTACATCATGGACACACCACTGAGTAACACCAGGAATCAAGGAGAACAGATCAGGGAATTGCCCCAACAAATGGCGACAATCCTGCTGCTGTTCAGGGGTCAGTGTGTCAGAGAGGACAACACCATCCACTGACCCATCTTGCTCTTTTGCATACAGGAGGTCAGGAAGAGGCTCACTCTCCTCCTCCATTCCAGCATCTGTAGCTAGGAGCATGCCCACTTCGGACCTTTCTAAGTGGGGCTTCAAACGGTTGACATGCAGGACCCGCAAGGGGTTCCTGGGAGACTTCAAATCCACCAGGTAGGTGACATCGCTCTTCTTCTCCACAACCTCGAATGGTCCAGTCCACCTGTCCTTGAGCGCACAAGGTTCCACAGGGGACATGACCCAAACTTTCTGTCCAGGCTGAAGCTCTACCAGAGTGGCCCTCTGGTCGTACCACCGCTTCATCTCCTCCTGGCTGGCCTCCAGATTTGCCTGAGCAAGATCCCTGAAGCGCCTAGTCTGGTTCCTAAAGGCCAGCATGTAACTGTATACATCCTGGGGAGGTTTCCTGGGAGATTGCTCCCAGCCTTCTTTGACCAGACTTAAAGGTCCTCTTACCGGGTGACCATACAAAAGCTCAAAGGGGCTGAACCCTAGAGACTTCTGTGGCACCTCACGGTAAGCAAACAACAGGCATGGCAAGAGGACGTCCCATTTACGCCTCATTGGTTCTTCAAGACCCATAATCATGCCTTTAAGGGTACGGTTGAATCTTTCAACCAACCCATTACCTTGAGGGTGGTAAGGAGTGGTGAACTTATAAGTTACCCCACACTCCTTCCACAGAGACTTCATATAGTTGGAAATGAAGTTGGTGCCCCGGTCTGACACCACCTCTCTGGGGAACCCCATTCGGGAGAAAACACCCATTAGTGCCCGTCCCACCACGGGGGCAGTCACTGTTCTGAGAGGGATGGCTTCCGGGTACCGTGTGGCATGGTCCACCAAGACCAGGATGAACCTGTTGCCCAGGGCTGTCTTGGGGTCCAGTGGCCCAACAATGTCAATCCCCACCCGGTCAAAGGGGGTACTGACCACGGGAAAAGGTTGGAGGGGAGCCTTCTGCTTCCGCCCGCTTTTCCCACTTGCCTGGCAAGTTTGACAGGTCTTGCACTGGATGTCTACATCCCTTCGCATCTGAGGCCAATAGAAATGGGTGACAAGCCTGTCATAGGTCTTGTCCTGCCCCAGATGTCCAGCTAAAGGAACGTCATGAGCCAAACCCAGTAGGAAGGCTCTGAAGCGCTGGGGTACCACCAGCACACGGGCTGACCCAGGCTCAGCAGCCTTAGGCTCGCTATACAGGAGGTCGTTCTCCCAGTACACAAAATGTGACCCTGACTGATCACCTGAGGTTTGGGCTGAGGCCTGCTGCCTCATACCCACAAGAGAAGGGCACACTTTCTGTTCTGCACAGAATTCCTCCCTGGAGGGACCACCATCCTGCTGCCAATGGGTCAGCTCGGGCAGGTCTCCCAGTTCGGCCACTTGTTCACCTGTGGGTTCCAGGGCATCCCCCTCGAGGTCTGCCTCCTCCTGGACCACGGGAACTACGGGGGACGGTTTCCCGCGCCCCCTGCCTCTTCTCTTCACAGCTGGGTCCTGGGCCATACTTTCAGGCTCCAGAACCCCATCAACACCCTTACTTGCTGTCATGGATCGAGTGGTTGCACACACCCACTCTGGCACACCCAACATTTTCAAATGTGTCTCCCTCTCCACCTTAGCCCAAGGGGAGTCTTCTAAATCATTGCCCAGGAGACAATCAACAGGCATGGCGGGCCTTACAGCAACTTGAAGAGTACCTGAAACTCCCCCCCATTCAAAGGAAACTTGAGCTACCTCACACTCTTTCTGGGAGTTGTCAGCAGCTATCACAGGGTAGAATGCGTGGGGAACAACCTGCTCTCTGGACACCAAGTGACACTTGACAGCTGTCACACTCGCTCCGGTGTCTCTGAGAGCTTCCACTCTATGGCCATTAATGGTCACCCACTGCCTATATTTTTTAGTGTTACTAGGCAGAGGGGGTGGCGGGACCAATTCCATGTCTCCTAGAGAGACCAGGGACATCTCCGCGGGACCCTCCCCACCATGGGCAACCATCTCCTCCCCTCCCAGAGCTACACTAGCCAACTGACGGGGTGGTGCACTGGGTAGTGCACCAGACTTCTTCAAGGGACACTGAGGGTCATAAAAACGGTGTCCTACCTGCTTACAAACGAAGCAGGTCAGTGGGCCCCTATGACCAGGTTTACCCGGCGGGGCCTCTGATTTCTTCACAGGGGGAGGCTGGGAACCTTTCCCTTGGTTCCCTTGGGGATTACTTTGGGGCCCTTTCTGGGACTCCTTCTGTTTACCCTTGTCCCCCCCACTCTTCTGCTGGGGACCCTGCCCACCTTTGGCTGAGTCTCCCACCGGACCCTTGTGGACCCTGGTACTGACCCAGCGGTCCGCCTCTTCAGCAAGTTTTCTAGGGTTAGATATCTTGCTATCAATAAGGTGCTGGCGCAGCTCTGGAAAACAGTTATTAGACAAGTGCTCCCAAGCAAACAAATCATAAAGAGCATCATAACTTTCCACTTTGCTGCCCTTTACCCAACCATCCATGGCTCTGCAAAAATATGACACATACTCCACCCACGTGGTACCAGGCAACTTTTTACATTCTCTAAAGGCCTGTCTGTACTTTTCTGGGGTTAGGCCATACCTTAACATTAAAGCATCTTTCATATGAGCATAAGACGTCCTATTCTCAACAGGCATGTCTAACAGGGTATCTCTTCCCTCATTCACAAAGCGACCCCACAACCCCGCTCCCCAATCCTTCTCAGGGACCCGGTGGGCCAACAATGCTAACTCATATGCTTTAAACCACTGACCAATATCCTCATTCTTCTGAAAATCTTTGATCACATCTTTGGGAAAATAAAACCTACTTTCTGCAGGCACAGATGGGACGCTGCCACCAGAGGGATTCAATTCTAACTCCTTAGCTTTGAGCTCCATGTCCCTCACCATTTTCTCGCGCTCAAAAGCTAACTTCTCTCTTTCAAACTCTAATCTTTTGATCTCCAAATCAGCTTCTCTCCTGCCTCTTGCATTCTCTATCTCCAACTGCCCATTTATCTTAAGTTTTGCCATTTCCACGTTGTAGGCTCGCTCCTTCGCCCTTTCTTCTCTTTCTTCAGGGGAAAGACCTTTGGAGGAAACACTGCTGCCAGGAGGGGATACAGGCCCAGTCACGGGCACTTCTTCCTCCCCTTCCTCTGTTGGTCCCCCCACCGGATCAGAGGGGTCTCTGGCCTCTAACCAGGCTTCCAATGCTTTGCGAAATTCTGGTTTGTTTTTGCAGCCTGTGGTAGGAACTTTAAATTGCTTGCAAAGGGATTTCAGCTCCCTTAAGGAATAATCACTTATCTTACTCCTATCAAATTCCTCCTCAACAACAACAAGGGGAGTGACTCCGGCGTCACTCATGGTCAAAAACTGGCAGTTTCAAAAATCAAGCTTCAGGAAAAGCGGAGAACAAAAATAGAATATCCAACCAAAACAGAATGTGGCTGCGCTATGGTCTGCTTTCACTATGTAGCGCACACTAATCACTGCACATGGGTCATAAATGCAAAGTTCAAAATCCCACCGCTGACCCACCAATGTTAGAAGCGGCTGTCTCTAGTTGGCAGAGGTATACACTTCTGACAAATAGGGACACACCTTTTCTAGTCAGGGCAAGGAGATCACACACTTAGATAACCCCTGCTCACCCCCTTGGTAGCTTGGCAAAGCAGACAGGCTTATCTCAGAGGCAGTGCGTTAAGCATTTATGACCACATACAGTAATAAAGTGAATACACTACAAATGGACACGACACAGTAGTATTATAAAAATAAGTATTTTTATATAAGGCTTAGCACAAGACCAAATAACGACAAAAATATACCACAGTCTTAATAAATACTCTTGGAAGGAAAAATAATAGTTCAAGCACGGTTTCTTCTTAGCACAAAGTCTTTAGTATCAAAAGCAACTCTTCTTCTCTAAAACACAGTTCTTGGCAACAATGTAACCCACACGGGAGTTACACGACGTCGAGGCAAAGTTAATCCAAAGGTTCGGCGTCGACCGCGAGGAGCGCTACGTCGAGCCCGGAGTCGCACAGACCCCAACAACACAGTACCTTGGAAAAGTGAAGCACTCGATGATCAGCGGCGTCGAGATGTCCGGCGTCGCGTCTTCGGCGTCGATCGGGCCTCGGAGTCGGGGCGATCTGCAGCGGCGTCGACCGAAGTCAGGCGGGAGCAGCGCTCACGGGATGAAGCAGGATACGACGTCGTCGATGTCGAAGTTGCAAGAGTGAGCAGCGCTCACGGCGTCGAGAGGGCTCGAAGTCGATGCGATCAGCGGCGGTGCAGACACGGGGTCACTTGGAGCTGGAGCCGAACTCACTACTCACTGGCGTTGCTGCTGGCGTCGATCGGGCCCGGCGGCCGGCGTCGAGGAAGCGGGACACTGGAGCCGTTACTCACGATGTCGAGCTGGATTCGGCGGCGTCCGTCGGCGTCGAGATGGCTGGATTCTTTCAGAGGTGCTGGATTCACAAATCCCAGCAAATAGCACTTTAAGCAGATGAAGTCCTTTAGCCCTGTGACTTCAACAGGAGACTGGCACTCTTCCAGCCCTTGGAGATTTTCTCAGCAAAGAGTGAGAGTACACACAAAGTTCCTCTCTCCTGGTTCCTTGGCAAAAATAAAGAAGCAATGCAGGATTCCCCCAACAAACAGCACTCTGGTAGAAGGGGTAGGCAGTCCTTAGATCAGCAGGCTTCTTGTCCTTGGTTCAGGTTTCCTTGTCAGAAGTGATCTAAATTCTTGGTTCAGGGGTCCTTCTCTTATACCCCTTTTTGGCTTTGATCCCTTTGTCCATGCAGGGGAATTTCCCCCCATCCTGGGTTTGTTGTGGGTGTTGCCAGGCCAGAGCACCTGGCCTATTCACTGGGCAGGGCAGAGTCCTCAGCCGCTCAGCAGGAGCGGAGCCAGCATTGTCACTGGCAGGGGCAGGGCCATCAGCTGCCCGGCAGGAGGCGGGCCAGGAAAGTCCCAGGCAAGCACAGAGTCATCAGTCGCCTGGCAGGGGGGCGGAGCCAACATTGTATCAGGCAGGGCAGGCTATCAAGAGCTACTCTCCCCTACTCTCAATGCAAATGCCCCACTCATCCCACACTGACTCATTCAGACTCTCTGGAGCCACCCAGCTCCTGTCACACACACACCAGAACCAGCAGAGACCGGTAGACAGTTAGACAAGAAAATAGCTACTTTCTAAAAGTGCTATTTTCAAACACAGGGTCCAAAAACCATCCACACAAACGGATGCGTTATTAAACCCTGAGTTCAGGGATACCAAACTCGACATTGCACCATGCTCCCCGAACCCGCTAGGATTATAGCATTAATAATCCTGGCAGCCCCTTCTAACTGATGGAGAGCAGGCTACCTTACAATAGTGAAAAACGACTATGGATGTAATTCACTATTAGGACATGCCAACCTTGTCAGGCTTGTCCTACCTTATGCTTACAATGCACCCTGCCCGTGGGCCTACCATAGGGGTGACTAACATGAAGTTAAGGGAAGGTTTAGGGACTGGCAAGTAGGTGTACTTGCGCAGTCCTCGTGACAGTCAGACTGCACGTGGTCTGGCAATGGCAGACCTTCAGACGTACTTTTACTAGGCCGCTCTTGTGGGTGGCACAACATGTGCTGCAGGCCCACTAGCAGCATTTGTATTTACAAGCCCTGGCACTCCTGGTGCACTCTACTAGGGACTGATAGTAAACCAAATAAGCCAAACATGGAAGTCAATCAATACAGCAATTTCACATAGGGAGCACTTGCACTGTGGCACTGATCAGCAGTGGCACAGTGCCCAAAGCATATACCAGCAAAAACATCGTAAACAGAGGAGGCAAACAGAAAAAATGGAGGAGAGACTGATGCCAATGATGCCAGGTCTAACAGGCTGATTATTTGGTATGGTTTAGGCGTCTATATTATACTGTATAGGTTAGCTTAGAACTACAGCAAGTTTTGATCTCACGCGGAAGTTTTTCAGACATGTGGAGGATATTTGTGATATATTGGTACTTCATTTTGTAGATACTGATTGAGACATTTGAGGATTTTTATCATTTTGGAGTTTTGAAAGACTCTATTTTGTATATAGAGTGGTGAGAGTTTTACACACTTGGCAATACCAGAGGAGCAAGTTCTTTCTGGATTATTGCGTGGCAGGATTTCACGGGATGTTATGTTAGTCTGAATTTGTAGAGCGCACGTTAACCGCATTCTTGGCGCTGTGTGCCGCTGGGGAACCCGTCCTGGCTTTCCCTGTGAGATGGTCCCTGTTGGGCATCCCAAAGGTGAAGCCAGGCATCCCCAGCAGCAAGGGGGCCGTTGTGGAGATTAAGCAAGCTATTGCCCAGAGTTGCAGCGTGGGACCCATGGTTAGAGAGGCACCGAGGCGAGATTTATCGAGCCCGCTGACATTGATTCCGTACCCTGCCGCGTCGGGAATTGAACCCTGGTCCCGGGCCGACCTCTGCTTCTGGGTCTGCCGCCTCTAACCGATGAGCCACACTTCTCCACATGTACAGCTTGAAGAATATCGTGGTATTTTGGGTGTTATTTGGAATGTTCAGTAAGGATGTCAATAGAATTGTTAGACTGGCACATGGGTAGGATTTTATAATCTGACTGATATTGTACTACAGATTATGTAATATGAGCACCAACTTATTCATTAATTAATTTTGGTTTCTATTACTCTCTTTCTGTGCATGGATTGTGCATGGGTGATTGGGCATGAGGTGTAAAGGCTCTTTGTTTTGCAAATAGGATCAAGAATAATAGTATTGTTTTATATGATTTCTAGCACTGATTAAGTTAGTTGACGAAGCAGGCAGTGGCTGGAATATGATTGACTAGAATGAAACAACTACATGCCTAAGAGCAATGCCACCAAATATAAAAGACGTGGAATAACTATTGGACTTTGGGTTTGATATGAATATCCACTCTCACTATATAATAGGGTGCTTGAGGGAAACAGTTGTAATTCGAACCTATGAGGGCTTGTAGGGAGTTGGGTAGCTACTCCCCCCCCCCCTTGGAGCACCACATAATTGAATACACAGTTTCTGAATATTTTACCCTTAGTTGTGCTCTTTTCTAGTTTTTCAGCTACCAGTGCATGTTGTTTTATCTGTTCATCAAAGTAACAAATAGTCTAAAATTCAGTCTTGTGTCTTCAAAATAAACTTTCACAGGTTCATCCTCAGTTGAAACAGAATGCAAAATTACATGATTTCACACTCAATATTAACCTCTTTTTCAAATACACATAGGTATCTATTAACATCAAGAAAACTACATGCATAAAATCTGCAGATGTTGATTTACTCTCATGCTTTGAAAGAAGTCTCTGCTAGGATGGTATAAAACCTTTCAGAGCCAAAGTACAAGTCCCTATCCACTTACCTGAAGTGGTACAAATTCTGATAACTGAAATTTTGATTGTAAAAACTGTTAGCAACTACACAATTGTATTTCAGGCATATGCCTGTTTGTGGAGTTCTCTGCAGGGGTACAGAGATAGCCAATTAAGCTATGGAAAACACTGAATGGAAGAAAGTAGGGAAACATATTTCACCTGACCGAAATCACAAACACCTCACACCTGCAGGCACAAAAGTTGAGCTCAACACTAGCCTCTGAAATTTTTCCTGTGACTGAATATTTCCTGTTGAACTACATGACTTTCTGAACACCACATTGCAACTTTAGCATCCAGAATGCAACAAACCCCTCCCAGGAGAAAAGTAATTTAACTGGGGAAGAGACAGAACTAGTAGTTACCTTTGATGTACTGAACTATAGGGAACTGAATGGCATTCCTCCATAAACCCTGAGTTGAACAGATAACTAAGCCATGTGGCAGGAGCTTACAGACTGTGTCAGTGTTTTGGGAGAGGATGTACATGCCATGAGAATCTGAAAAATAAGTGCCAGGATGAGAGAAGGTGGTTGAAAAAGAAGTTTCCTCGAACACAGGTTTCCAAAGCTCTTTCAGGAAGCGTACCTGTATTCCATCTCTATTTAACTCCCTTCGATGAATGTATACTCTCTACCGGGCCCTCTGACCTGCTGAGTGGACGGCCTTTTCTGGGGATGTGTTCATGTTTATATTTCGTTTTTTGTAAACCGCATGGATACCCAAGAGCTTCCCAGCGCTAAGTGAGAGTGTTACGGGCGGGGGTGAAAGATTGTATGTCTAGCATGGGAACAGCCATGTCTTCAGCTTCTTCCTGAAGCTGGGTTCCTCTTCAAACAGTCTAAGCTCCTGGGGCATGGAGTTCCACAGCTTTGGGATCAGGTATGAAAATGATCTGCTTCCCCATCTTGATCTCTTAGTTCTTAAAGTTCCCATGAGGCTGTCTTGTGAGGACCTAAGACATCTCGTCAGTATATATGGGGATATGATGTCTTTTAATTTAAGAGGGCCCCTGCCATTTATTACTTTATGAGCCAAGCAGAGTCATTTAAACTGGATCCTAGCATCAAGGGGCGGCCAGTGAAGCAGTCTCAGAGACGCCTTTATTGATTCATGTCTTGGGATTTTGAGAAGTAGCCTTGCCGCTGCATTTTGTGTGACCTGCACTCTATTTATGACATATTTTGGGGAGAACAGATACAGGAAGTTGCATAGTCCAGGTGAGACACCACCAGGGCCTGGACACACAGTTCTTCTTAGGTGTTCCTGGATGAGCAATATAATCTTCCAGATCATTCTAAATAGGCCAAAGCATGTGGTATCTAATTTTTGTGCATGATCGTCCATCGTTAGTGCTTTATCCAGCCACATACCCAGATATTTTATAGGGTATTTGGGAACAGGAGGGTTTTCCATGCCATTCCGCCAGCTACTCAGATGCCTGTGACAGTGGTAATTCCCCAAAATATTCAGGTCTGTTTTTTCGCCATCTAATTTTAGTCACCATCCTGTTAGCCACCTTTTCAGACAGGGCACTGATTGATGTTTCGAGATCAGGCCATCCGCAAAGGAGACCACCAATTGCATATCATCCGCATTGTAGACAAGAGACAGCCCAAAGTTCCGAGATAATTTTCATCAATGGACGCAAATAAACATTGAGCAATGTAAGGCTAAGCGGCGAGTCCTGTGGCACACCACATATGGCATAGTGTCAGAGAGACAAGTGGTTTCCATGAGCTGGAATAATCTATCCATCAAAATGGAGGTGAGCCACTCTAGAGCTTACCTTGAATCCTGACTTTCCTAAGTCTTCTTAACTGAATTAGGTGATCTACGGTGTCAAATGCTGTGCTTAAAATCAAGAGCAAAATTGCAGCGGAGCCCCCATGCTCCAGAATGCTTTTAAGCTCCATGGTGACCACCAGGAGGGCCGATTCTGTGCTACGGTGTGGGCGGAAACCCATCTGTGTCTGATGTAAATAGTTGTTCTCTTCCAGAAATTGGGTTAACGTATGGTTGACATGTTTCTCCAGTATTTTTCCTATGGCGGGTAGGTGCAAGATACGGTGGAAGTTGCCCAACATTGCTGGATCTAGATGGGGTTTCTTCAGCAGAGGACTAATGATTGCATGCTTCCACTTCTTTGGGACTGTCTCAGAATCTAGTGGGAGTGCGAGTAGCTCTACTGTGGTGGGGAGAAGCATTCCGTACCCATGAGTAAGATATATGGTGAGCAGGATCTAGAGAAGAGGCTGTTATTGATTTAACCCATAAGTTGCCAAGTATTCTCCTCATTCAAAGCTGGAAAATGAGTCAGAACGGGTGAGACTGAGATCACCGTACACTCCATTACTTGGTTCTGCCCCATGCCTGTGTTACACTGAAGTGAATCATACATATCCTCAAATTTTTGTTTTGTAAAAAGCTGCAAGCTCATTGCATCATTTCTTAGTGGATTGCAGGGGGAGTTGCACTGCTCAACCTATTTCGTGGATTTTACTATCTTAAATAATTTTGTAGGGGAATTAGCAACCTGGTTATTCTTCTCTTCGTAGAGTTTAGACTGGGCTTGTTTAATTTCATTGTGGAAAGATATGACAGTACAACGCATACCATTACAATGCATACCTTTACAACAAGGATTTTACCATGCGACTCCCATTGCATCGCATATTTTTACAACGCAAGCCATTGCAATGCATAATCATAGAGATACATAAAAAGTGCCATTACACTGCCAACTATTACAACGCATACCAATACAATGACTATGATTACCATGTATAATAATTATAATATGTTAAACGTGCACAGAAATTATGTGCGAATACACTGAAAAAAGATTAAAACAATAATACTTCCCAAATAATTTTTGTTTTAAATTAAAATATTTCAACATATACATCCTATATATATATATTTTAAAACAGTGGTAATTCATTAGCAAAACCAGCATATGCATAGAAAGCATAAAACTGTGATGTCCTTCTGTACACAGGGGGCTTGGTCATTTCCGAGGTACTTAGTTGATGATTGGAACTGAACTGTTCTCTCTTTTGACCACCACCAGACTAGGATATATGTGTTTTGCTTGTGATGGTGTATGATGCAGCGGTTCGAAAAAAAGAACTTTAAAAAAATTTAAAACGTGATGTACTTCCACTATTTCCACTATAATATCCTAGGTAGCATCTACTCTAAAAAAATGGTGTCCTTCTACCATTTCCACTACATGTAGCTAACCACTATCTACCCAAAATGGCTACCATTCTGAACGGAAATGTTATGAACAACATTTTACACACAACAAAAAAATACACATTCTGTCAGGTTCAGCATCATGCCGAAAAATAGATTCCAAAACATATTTTCTTTAAAAATGTTGTTAGCACCAAACAAACGTATAAATTGAGCCAACCATCATTTTGTGTTCAGTTGTACACTGACGTCTAGGGTAACCACATGCATCTACAGTAGAAGAACAATTGTGAGAGCTTCAGCATGACACACTGCCATCTACTCACTGAAGTAAGTACAAGTTTTACTTTTAAACAAAACACATTTACATCCAAAATAATTATTTGGCAAACATAAAGTAACATTTTCTAATAAATTAAATCTACAGATTTTGACATACAGATAGAGCCAAACAACAAAACAATAGTCATCTACTATCAAAAGTATGCAAACATTTTACATAAATTGGATTTAATATAAAGGTTAACAAAAACTCCCCAAAAAACATTTCAATATTATGTTATCATTACATTCACAGATTTTAAACAGACATATAGCTATCAATTTTGGCAAAAATCTCTGAAGAAATCCATTAGTAAGTTTACTCTATAGAATTCTTTTAACCCGAAAAAATAAAAAAACTTTAGAATTTGAAATAAATATTATATCTTTTGCAATACACTAATAAGTAGTATAAGGCAAAATAAAAATTCTAACTGCACAGGGAGATTGTCTCAGGGAAGGTGCTGGTCAGCGTTGGGGGGGGGGGGAATTACTATTTTTAATTCTCCCAGGTGTTTCCCTCCGGAAATGAGTTGATCAGTGGTGGGAGGCAAAAGTACTATTCAAACTCCACCATGTATTTACCTCACGAAATGTGCTGGTTAGTGATGGTGGGGCAAAACTAGTATTGTAAGTCTGCAGGGTGCTTGCCTCAGGGAAGGTACAGTTTAGTGGTGGGCAGCAAAATCACAATTATAATTCTGCAAAGTGCTTTCCTCAGAAAAAGTCCTGGTCAGTTTTGGGGTAAAAATCACTATTTTAACTTTCTGCTTGTCTAGGAGAGATACTGGTTAGTGGTGGGGGGCATAATTAATATTCTAACTCCACATAGTGCTTGCTTCAGGGAAGGTACTGGTCAGTGGTGGGGAGCAAACTTACTATTCAAACTCCACTGGGTTCTTACCTCAGCAAAGATGCTGGTGAGTGGTGGGGGCAAAATTACTATTCTGACTCCGCCAGGAGATTGCCTCAGGGAAGCTGCTGGTCAGTGATGAGGGGCAAACTTACTATTCTAAAACTGCAGGGTGCTTGCCTCAGGGAAGGTGCTGGTCAGTGGTGAGGAGCAAAATCACTTTTTTAACTCCACAGTGTGCTTGCCACTGGAAAAGTGCTAGTCAGGGGTGGGGTAGAGCTAATTTTGTGACTCCACAGGGTACTTGACTCAGGGATGGTGATGGTCAGTGGTGGGGGGCAACCTTACAAGTCAAACCCCACAGGGTGCGTGCCTCATAAAATGTGTTAGTCACTTCTTGCTTTATTAAATGTAAACCATAAAAAACTGAATATATACAGTGATTATCCTTTTTTTTTAAACAGCTTCAGTAAACTCCACCTGAAATCAATACAAAAAAATTCAGCAACTGGCCTACAAAACATCTTCTCAAGCACTTGTTCTTCAAGCAGATGACCTTTCATGGGTAAAATATTTGAAAAACCTAATGTGGCAACCAAAATTAACCAAAACATTTCTTTGCCGAATACCAAAAGCCAAACAAATATAAATCTTTAAAAATCCACTTTTCCTTTTAGACCTACCCCAATATCACCCAGAAGGGAGAAAATGAAATCAGCTAAAACAGCTGAAGATACCGAACTGCCCCAGCTACGGCCAAACAAGCAAACACGGCAACCTTACTAAGGAGAGGCATACTCCCTTAACTATGTGAAATGCCTCTGTATCTTTTAACAGGAATCAACAACAACCCATATTAGAAAATCAATGCTGGCAAAATCTAAACACAATGATGTAATAAAGAAGACTCAATAAACAACCAATCAACTATTAGCCGTTTTCAAGTAACAAAATCACATAATAACAGAAAAACATTGTAAAACATGTATTCTTAAATATAAATAATCAAACATGTAAAACTAAAAACATTTTGTTTGCAGATTAAACGTTCATTTAGAAAAATTTAACAGAAACACTATTTTTCTTCCCTTTTTTACAGACATATGCATACTGGCATCAGGAAGACAAGCCACCTATGTGAAATCCTAAAGTGAAAATTGTCTCCTAAAGCACAGTGACTACCTTTATTGTAAAGAGAGATTAACTGAGCCCAGGAGTCATTGGAGGTGTGTGCAATATATTACTCATCCCATTGCAGAGGCAGAGCGGTTACTCTTGGTGGCACTGTTGATAGGACCACGGAGCACAACCACTCTGCCTCTAGTATGAAGATAGTGGTTAGAGAAAGCATTAAACAAATGAAATAACTTTCATCCACCGCCAATGAACCCTGTGGCATAGTTTTAAATGAGGTAACCCTACACATTCCTCTACATTTAGTGGGTTCTAGGCCCACAATCCCAAATTTACCCAGAATTATACAGAGAAAAATACAGGCAAGTAACCCCCAATGTGTAACACCCCAAACATACTCTGATATTAACATTACTCCTGAACTAACTGTTACTGTTACTAATGAAACCATTCTTTTGCATGACAACAAACAACTAAAAAGAATACTAATCTTTAACACACCCCGCACACTTGTAAAACTGGAGACTAGTGATATTTGGATGATGGATGGGACATTTAAATCCACATCCCATCCAATCACACAAATATACACTATTCAAGCCTACTCTAATAACATTGTAGTTCTCTTAGTGTTCAGCCTACTCCCTGATAAGCAAATGTGAACTTACACTGAATTTTTAACAGTGCTAAAATTTAAAACACAAAACAAAAGTCCTGGAAAAGTGATAAATTATTAACACCAGAACTAAAATGTATCCCGAAACCCAAATTCAAGGACGTTTTTTTCACTTGTCACAGGCGTATTGGCAAAAAATGTAAAACAATCCTCAGTTGAGTATTACATATCAGACAGTAAACTGTAACTTGAGTTAAAAAAAACTACCTGCCTTGTGCTTTGTTCCTCCTGACTGTGCGGATGAATACTACACATCAATTACTGAATCTTATTATCTTACTACAAATGGGCCATTTTGGAGTGGGCTAGCCTTTGAAGGCACCCGATTGGACACTATATAAGGGGCTTCGCCGCATTGGTTCTCCTACCCTGTAACTGTCATCCCTCCTGAGGCTTGAGCCGGGAGGTTGTTGTTTTCTGTGTTTAGCTAATTTTAAAACTGCACGCTCTTACTAGCTGTCCTTACAGCGTTTTAACTGCACATTACTTAGCTTGATCACGAAGCTAATCTGTTCTTGTTTTGCCTCCCCCCTCGCTGCACTAAGTCCCCTCCGCCTCCGCTTGACTACAAAGTGGCATTGGTAACTTGTCCCTTGGTTTCCTGCTAGATGGGGGTCAGAAACCTGAATCTCCTTAATTAAAACTCACCCCAGCCGAATTGAACGCTGTTTGAGGTGATTAACTAACTTTGTCGGCCATTTTGGAGTGGGCTAGCCTTTGAAGGCACCCGATTGGACACTATATAAGGGGCTTCGCCGCATTGGTTCTCCTACCCTGTAACTGTCATCCCTCCTGAGGCTTGAGCCGGGAGGTTGTTGTTTTCTGTGTTTAGCTAATTTTAAAACTGCACGCTCTTACTAGCTGTCCTTACAGCGTTTTAACTGCACATTACTTAGCTTGATCACGAAGCTAAGCTGTTCTTGTTTTGTCTCCCCCCTTGCTGCACTAAGTCCCCTCCGCCTCCGCTTGACTACAAAGTGGCATTGGTAACTTGTCCCTTGGTTTCCTGCTAGATGGGGGTCAGAAACCTGAATCTCCTTAATTAAAACTCACCCCAGCCGAATTGAACGCTGTTTGAGGTGATTAACTAACTTTGTCGGCCATTTTGGAGTGGGCTAGCCTTTGAAGGCACCCGATTGGACACTATATAAACGGAAGACCATGTCTCCGCGCAGCGGACGCGATCAGCGGACGCGCCGGACCTGCACCGGAGTCGCGCCAGAGTCCTGCCCGTCTGCGCTCGTCAGCGACCAGTATGCGGCCGCAGACGCAGGTACTGTCACCCTGGGCATTCCCCCTCTCACAACATATGACAGCGCTAGGCTTAAATCCCTGCGATCTCTACACTGTATTATTCCATCATGTATTAGCGCTGCTGCCAATCCCATCTTTCCACTTATGAAATGCTCACCTGACCTTCCCGGCCATGAAGAACATAACTGCCTTCTTCAACAGACTACTTCTTTGCAGACACGCTTAAAAGCTGGCCTGCTAAACTGCCGATCCTTAGTCAAACACTCCCTTGACGTATTCCATACTTTGGAAGAAGATAAATGGGATGTATTGTTTCTTACTGAGACGTGGTTAGGAGATGACCCCAATCCTGCGTTACATCTAGCAATCCCCCCGGGCTATAATATATTATGTGCCAACAGACAGAGCTCACACCCTGGGGGAGGAGTGGCCATAATATATAGAACCCATTGGTCTATTTCATCTTTCGCCTATAATCAAGTAGAACGCATTGAAGCGCTTCCTTTTTGTATTAATATTTCGCCCAATTTTACATTCTCCGGCCTCCTGGCGTATCGACCTCCCAATTCTAAACCATCCCACCTTCCAGTCTTCTTGGATTACGCCCTACAAGCTTCACTGCGTTATGCCAATTTCACCCTCCTTGGGGATTTCAATCTTCATGTTGACAATATGGAGGATACTGCCTCCCTTGATTTCCTGTCCACTCTGGCTGACGGCGGACTGAATCAAGTTGTTAGTGGTCCAACGCACAAAGCAGGCCACACTCTTGATTTAATCTGTACGAACTTAGAATGCCTAGTCACACTCAATCCTGTTCCTATAGTCTGGTTGGATCACCTGCTTGTACCTTTCATATTTCCCTGCCACTGCACAAATCGTCATGTAAACATCTTGAGAGATGTTGGAGAATCACCTTCTCACCAGATCGTAAAATTCTTTACAAAGCCGCCTTGAAAAACTATAGGAAAAAGATCATTGAACATAAAAGAATATTCTTAGAAGAAAGAATTAATTGTTCCCAAGGTTCATCAAGGGAAATATGTGAGACAGTCAGATCTTTCACAGATCCCCTGGCATTGAAACGACCTCCAGTGGTATCACAGACTCTCTGTGATAATCTCTCTGTCTTTTTCGAGAATAAAATAGCCACCATTCATGACTCTTTCCCTACCAACACCTCAGTATATAAAAGTCCTATACCCGTCTCTCTATCTGGCCCTGAGTTCCTGTTCGTTGATTTTGCAGAGATTTCTCTGGAACAATCTCTTGCAGAACTTCTTAAAATTAAATCTGGCTCTCCGCTGGACCCATGGCCGGCTAAACATTACAAATCCTTAGCTCCCATCCTTAATCCCTTTCTGAACAGAATATGGAATGATTCATTACAGCTGGGAGTTTTCCCCGACACCTGGAAACAAGCACGCCTGGTTCCGATAATTAAGAAGGCCAGCGCCGATCCCTGTGATCCTGCCAACTACAAGCCCATTTCTTTACTGCCTGCCCCTGCTAAAGTACTAGAAAGACTTGCTCAACAACAACTAGCTAGCTTTCTCGAAACATCAGGTGCCTTTCACGATTCTCAGCACGGCTTTAGACCAGGATACAGCACTGAGTCGGCTCTCATCGAGATGTCAGACGCAGTAAGATGGAGGCTGGACGAGGGATCAAGAGCGGTGTTGGTGCTGCTGGACTTGTCGGCAGCATTCGACACCGTCTCCCACCCCATCCTCCTTGATCGCCTGCATTCAAAAGGTATTCAGGGCACGGCCTTAGGATGGATTTCATCCTTCTTGTCTAGCCGGACCCAGGCAGTGTTTACCCCCCCATTCATTTCTGAAAGTCCTCCGCTTCGGTGGGGAGTCCCTCAGGGCTCCTCGCTGAGCCCCCTCTTATTTTATGTTTATTTTTCCCCACTTTTTGATATCATCGCCCAAACTGGTATAAAGGTCACCTCCTATGCTGATGATATCCAGCTTATGTTTTCATTCAATAACATCTCCCCCTCAACTTTTGATCCATTAAAAAATTGTCTTCGTACAATTGCTCACTGGATGGACAATAATTTTCTTAGATTGAATGCTGGGAAAACGGAGGTTCTCTTTTTTCACCAGCCTTCTCCACTGGACCCTAATATTTGGTGGCCTACCGACTTAAGTACCCCCCCCTCCCAAAAGACTCTGTGAAGAATCATGGAGTGAGATGGGACTCCAACCTCACTTTTTATCATCCAGTGCATACAGTCTCCACTGCCTGTCTAGCCAAGATTAGAATGATAAAAAAGTTCATTCACTTTCTGCCGAGTAACACCAGGAAGATTGTAGTCCAGGCGTTGATTACTTCACACCTGGACTACGCCAATGGCCTCTACTCTGGCCTGTCTGCAGGGCTCAGTCATACAGTACAGAATGCGGCGGTGCGATTGGTTACCGGTCTCCCCCTACGTGAGCACATCACCCCTCACCGCCGCAAACTCCACTGGCTACCACTGCAAAAGAGGGCCGAATTTAAAGCTTTGGTACTAGCTCATCGGGCAATGCAGGGTAAAGGCTCCGCATATCTGTCTTCCTGTTTGATCCCTTATAATAACTTCAAGACTCTACGTTCCTCGTCAAAAAACCTCCTGTCGGTTCCCAGATTCAGGAAATCCCGCTCAGGTGGGAAAACTTTCCCAGTGTTGACAGCGGCCTTATGGAATAAACTTCCTAATGCCATCCGGCTGATCAAAGATGAACAACCTTTCCGGCGAGCACTCAAAACTCACCTGTTCTGCTGAGTTACTTCTGCCTCAAATAACCATCAAAGGTCTGCATGTAGTTATACAGGAGCGCCGGGACACCCCGTTGGGGTAGCTGTGCGCGATACCAAAACACACTAAATAAAAATAAATAAATGAAGACAAATTGGGTGCTCTACTAAATTACAAGACACATAGATTGGCCATCTAAGCAGGTCACAGGAAGAATCCAAGGTATCCTGTGAAGTAGTGGAACTGTTACACGACCTGCCTCGAGGGCGGAGTAAAGACCAATAATGTCATAGAGGGATGGCACAACTCCTTCAATAAATCAATCAGAAAGCCTCACCCTAAATTTTATAATTTCTTGGAAATTTTGAAGAAGGAGCAAAGTTTCTCAGAATGGAGAATAGCGCAATCATTGACTGGTAGTCTGAACCTATGAATTTCCAAAAGAACAAAAGAAATGTTCGAGAGACTATTGGGACAAATTCAACAGTTTTCATTGATGGTGGCTTCAGACAATATTGAACATATACTGCATTTCTAACTATCACCTATTATATCTTACTTGCCTGTTTTGCAATTTAAAAAAAATAAATTACCATTTTTCAAAACATTTTTCCAAATCCATAAAAAAAAGTCAGTCTTTCTACCTTCAGTTTTCTTCCTTCTTTGATTCTTCTTCTTTTGTAAAATTCCAAAGTTCACCAAGAGTGTACAGCTCACCAAATATCCAAAGTTCCAAATCCATAATCCACTATCCAATCCAAAACTCGAGCCAAACTATCAAAAGAGACACAGATTGGCATAGCCATATTTTACAGCAAACACGCTGCTGCAAAATATACTGTGTAAACTAAAAAAAAATTAAAAAATGAAAAATGTAAAAACTTTGGCAAAAAATGAAAAAAGAAATCCATTGTTGAAATCCTTTTCCATCGATTTTCTGTCCAAAGTGTTACATGAGTCAAAAATCCATACTTTAACACCCACAAAAAATTCTGCATTAATTTAGAGTCCATTAGCAATTGTGATGCACCAAAAAGTAACAAAAAAGATTGCTTCCATTACACATTGGTTTAAAAGGAATATTAATAAGTCTATCGGCATGTTTTCTTTTTTTTCAATCAAAAGTGTAAAAAAAAGCAATCAACCCGATGTGGACCTACAACCGCTACCTGTGAAAGAATGAAAATGTGGTTAAAAAATTCAAAACGTACTTCCAAATACCAACATCTATCTAACTATCTCTCTCCTCTCTCCTTACAATAAACTATACTATCCATAATCTCTAGTAAATAAATAAAACATTTCTTAACTGACCGCAGCTCGTCCTTGCTTCCGATCGTGACCAGACACTCCACAGACTGTAGAAACAAATGCAAAACAGAGTGCATCATCTGTAAAAGTAAAAAGAAAAAAGGACAATTTCACCTATTTACTTTGATCGAAAAACATGGGAAATATCTAAAAAATATCTTTAGAAAAATGTTGATGTACTCCTTTGGAAAAGTTATTATTATTAAAAAATAATATCTAATTAAACATGTTTATATTTATGTTAAAAACATCTTATTCACTGGTATATATTTTTGGAAACGAACAATTATTTTTTGAAAATACTTGTATGAGTCCCAAATATTTTTTTATTGAATAATTCTAAATACATGTCTTTTCAACCGTATCTTTAATGTTTTTTAAAAAAATATTTGGAGTGTACGTATAACCATTTTTATCTTTTTTTAAACTTAATTTATTATATAGCAGCTATTCTTTCATAAATAGTGTTTTAAAAATACTACTCACCCCTACCCCACAAATCTAATTATGTATCATGACATGCCAGATTGTAAATGTTAAATCCTCCCAATTTGTTCTTTTAATTATTAAAAATATGTTTAAATTAATAATATTATAAAATTAAAGTAATAAACATATATTAATATTAATACTAGGGTATTATTACCCTCCTCTACCCAAAACCCCTATTTCCCTTCCATCCAGTTACAGTGAAAGAGTGTTACATCCTCGTTAATATTATTTTTAATTATCATTAAATTATTTAAAATAACATTACAATGTGTATTAATACAAAGATATTAACATTTATACCTGAGTATTAACGCACTCCCCAAATTTACTTTGCATCCCATGCCAGACAAAGGGTGTCACACCCTTTAAAGTATTATTTTTAGTAATTATTAAATTACCTAAACCTAAAATTAACATTACATTTGATATGTATTAACACCCAGGTATCAAAATGTATACCCAAGTATTAATACATTCCCCCATCTAAGACCCCTATTTCCCTTGATTCCTGTGCCATAGAAAGGGTGTCACGCCCTCAAGTATTATTTTTGATTATTATTACAATATTTACAAATAATATTACATTTAATATGCATGAATAACCAGGTATTAAAATGTATTCTTGAGTATTAATACACCATCCCACTCAGAACCCCTATTTCCCTTGTATCCCATGGAAGAGAAAGGGTGTCACATTCTCATAAGTATTATTTTCAAATATTATTAAATCACTTAAACTAATATTACATTTAGTATATATTAATACCCAGGAATTACATTGAGTACCCGAGTATTAATACACACCCCATCCAAACCCCTACTTCCCCTGCACCCCCTGTCAAATACTAATAATACCAATATTACTATTGAATACAATACTACTATAAATTATTAGATAATACTTACCTAAACACCTACCTTCATTCTTGATGTAATTGCATTTGTTGTAATATCATATGCGTTGTAAGGGCATGTGTTGTAATATCATGTTCTGTAATGGCACTGTTATTGTAATGGCTGCGTTGTCAAGGCCTTACGATCTAATGCCTGCGTTGTAATAGATGTTTCCCTCATTGTGGTCGTGTCTAATGGTAATTTTATATTGCGTTTTTAAGGGAGGGTCAAAAGACTTCCCCCAATTCCTTTTAAGTTTCTTACAATTTTTATTTTAGGGAGGCTAGGTGGTTATTGAACCAGGGAGCTCTTTTATTGTTCAGCTGAGGCCTTTGGAATGCATTAGTCTAATGACTGTTCAATCTAGCTTTCCCATTGTGGGTAGGCCTGCTCTGGATTATCCATTAGGTGTGAGGTGGAAGCCTACAAGGTCTTGGCCCAAACTTTGGGTGTAAGTTTGGACCAGCTCCTAACCAGTCTTAAGGTGTTATTAGATGGCACTCACGTTGATGTGAAAGTGATGAAATAGTGGTCTGACCATGGTACAGGGATGAACAGTTAACCCGAATCGTTGGGTCATTAGAATAAATGGGGATAAGGATGTGTCCTTTCTCATGAGTAGTGGTGCCTACCTGTTGGGTAAGTTGCATAGCCTCTAGGTCTTATAGTAGTCTCCTAGTTGAGGAGTTGTTGGTATGATCTAAGTATAAATTGAAGTTCCCTAGCATGGTAATCTGGCCTTTTCCCAGAATCAGGCTAGCTAGAGAATCTGGAAGGGCCTCCATGAATGTGCTGCATGAGCCTGGAGGCCTGGAGTCCTATAGATGAGGACTCCCCTGAAGGTGCATGTAGGGGAAAGGGTAATCACAAATTTCAAGATAGCACAATCTGTCACAGTGAGGGGTGCAGTGATACATCTACGCTCTTCTTAAAGTATAATAGCAATGCCACCCCCTGTTTTGCCGATCCTGTTTACAAATTTGGTGTTCCGGGAGTAGGGCCATTACAGTATCAGGGGTGGAGTTCTCCTTGAACCAGGTCTCCGGAATGAACAGTACATCCAATTGTTCTTCCTCTAAAAGCAGCCTAATCTCTATTTTATGTCCTGCAAGAGACTTACTGTTAATTAGCCCCATTCTCCAAAGTTCTTTATTTCCTTGGGTGAATTGTATTGTTTTATTGCGCTTTGCGTGACCCTTCAAATCAAAATTGCAATGGTCAAATACCTCTTCACGTTCGTTCAGACATGTCAGCTTGACTGTGGAGGTACACTGTTACCCTGGAGGAGGCCTAAGCAGCAAAAGCACTTCTGCTTTGTACTTGAGATGGCTATGGGGGGTATGGACAGTGTTCCTGCCCCTGGGCACTTTCGGGCAATGAATGCAGATGGGTGCAGACAGGCTTGCCTTTGGCACACCAGCAGTGTGTGCGCTGTGCGCCCACACCCCAGCTGCCATAAATGGATGTGGCTGGCTGACAGCTATAGTCTTGAATCTCTGGTGTTGCCCAGACAGTCCGTCTTGGTGCAATACATTGACAACATATTAGTCGCATCTAAAATTCGAAATGATTGTGTCATTGACTCCATTGCATTATTGAATCACTTGGCTGAAGGTGGACATAAATTGTCACCTAAGAAATTACAATTCTGTACCACTTCAGTCAAATATTTGGGACACCAAATAGAAAGAGCGGTCAGAAGAGTGACTTTAGATAGAATCAAAATGATTAGAAACATGAAAATACCTCAGACTCAGAAAGAAATCAGACTGTTTCTCGGAGTTGTAGGATATTGCAGGCAGTGGATTGTGGGATTTGCAGTGCTAGCCAAACCATTGACACAATTGACAAAGAAAAGAGCAAGAGATCCAGCAGAATGGGATGATGAAAGCATGACAGCCTTTGTGAAATTACACATATGTCTGTGTGAAGCACCTGCATTAGGAAAGCCAGATTACTCCAAAGAGTTTGCATTATTCTGTGATACAAGAGACAATTGTACACTCTCAGTCCTACCACAGACACATGGCCTAATGCAACGTCCTGTGGCATATTTCTCAGCCACTTTGGACCCAGTGTCATCTGCATTACCAGGGTGCCTAAAATCTGTAGCTGCAACCTGCATAAGTCTAGAACAAAGTGAATCCATTGTAATGGGAGACCCTGTGACAGTGTATGTTCCCCATGCAGTATTAATTTTGCTAACACAAACTCGTACTCCATATGTTACTCCTAGTAGGCTAACTAAGTATGAGCGAGTTATACTAGGTGCAGAAAATGTAACGAGAGTCAGATGTAATGTCTTAAACCCAGCAACTCTGTTGCCTGATTCACCTTTTAAGGAAGTAAAAGATGAGGTCGAACATGAATGCCCAGATATACAGGAAGAGCCTTTAAAAAAATGCAGACATGAGCTGTTGGTAGATGGCTCGTGCATGCGTCATGAGGTAGGAGGATTGAGTGCTGCTTACACTGTGTGCACATTGACTAGAATAGTTGAAGCATCCTATTTACCAGGAGTCAAGTCTGCACAAGTAGCCGAATTGGTAGCTGTAATCAAAGCTTGCAAAATTCGGGAAAGTTGGAGACTAACCATTTACACTCACATTCAGTATGGTTACAGGGTTGTGCACAACTTTGGCCAGCTCTGGATGCAAAGGGATTTCATGACTTCTTCAGAAACCCCTATTAAAAATGGACATTTTGTCAAAGAATAATTGAAGTAATTCAATTACCAAAAGAAGTGGAGGTGGTCAAGTGTGCTGATCACCAATTAGGAAACGATAAAGTAACAGCTGGTAATAGTTATGCTGACCAAGTTGCCCAACATTGTGCTAAATACAAAATAGCAGTAAACATGAAAATTGATGCATGTGGAATCAGCTGCCAACTTATGCTACTTGAGGGCTTTGGAACACGGGAAGAAGTGAGAGAATTACAAAATGGAGCGAAACAAAAGAAAAGGAGGAATGGGAGAAAATAGGTGGTCATAGAAGAACTGATGATGATGTAATAATTTACTTAGATGGGAGACCTGTGTTACCTAATTGTATGCTTGCACCAATAGCTAGAATGTATCATGGAGACACACACATGGGCATAGATACAATGATTAGACTTTTTTGACAAGATTGGTTTAATGCAAGGTTCAAGAATGTTGCAGAGAGTCTTTGCCAGGGTAAACATCCTTTACAACGCAACTTTTACCACGCAGTGCCTTTACGACGCAACTTTTACAATGCAAACCATTACAACGCATTGCGCTGGGGGCGCTCTAGGATAGGGAATAGATTTAATTTACTATCCAACACCTTCCCTAATATCCACGGGGACTGGAGTTGGAATAGTAAATTAAACTATTCACTATCCAGCGCCCCAAAGCACTATGTGTTGTAAAGGTATTCGTTGTAAATACCGCGTTGTAAAGGCATGCGTGGTAAAAGTATGCGTTGTAACGTCATACATCCCTTTGCCAGAGATGCCTAATTTGTCAACAAATGAACCCAGGCCAAAAAACTGTAGTTTGTCCCGGAGAGATTGGGAAACCTCAGGGTCCAGTCAAAAGACTATTGATTGATTTCATTCAGTTACCTGCGTGTCGAGGATTTAAATATGTCCTTGTCATTGTTTGTTTATTATCCAAGAGGGTGGAGGCATACCAGACCAGAAGAAATGACAGGTTAACTTTGACCAAACTCCTACTGTGAGAGCTCATTCCTAGGTTTGGTTTTCCAGTAACTATTGAGTTAGACCGATGGTCTCATTTTAATAATGAAATAATTTGATTAATTTGTGAAGCATTTAAAATTGAGCGAAAGCTGCACTGTGCATACCGCCCAGAGGCTTCTGGAGTGGTAGAACAACTAAACGACACAATTAAGTCAAGACGGGGAAAAGTATGTGCATCCACCCCACTGGAGTGGTCTGATGCTTTACCTCTTGTCCTGATGAGACTCAGAAGTATTCCAGACGAAAATACCGGCTTGAGTCCTCATGAGGTACTCATGGGAAGGGCAATGAGGCAAGCAAGTATACCAGGACATAAGCTGTTGAATGCAACGGATGATTTGGCACTGGAATATTGCAAAGAGTTGGCTGATCAAGTGTGTTCTATCTCTCACTAGGTTGGGGAAGACGCTGTTGCCAGGCAGCCGAACCATGCACATGATCTGAATCCTGGTGATTGGGAAGTAGTGAAAGAGCACACACGAGAATCGTACGTAGCACCAAGGTGGGAGAAAGCCACATCAGGTTATATTGGTTACGACAACAGCTGTAAAATGGGCAGGATTGCCTAATTGGATACATTCCTGCCACACAAAGAGGATACCAGCACCTGATGAAACAGAAGCACAACCAGCTGAAGAGGTTGAAAGGGCAGATGGTTGCACAGTTGAAGAATCACAAGCAATAGATTCTGAAGCAGCTGATCAAGAACAACCTAGCACTAGTCAAGGCGACTGGATCCCAATAGTGGATATACCTGAAATCATTGTAAGAACCAGAATTCAAACTGGTTGAGAGAGTCAGAGTGATAGTGAGGATGAGACAGCAATAGAAGAACACACTCAGATTACAGAAAATAAAGCAAATATCAAATCTGAGGAGGACCAGATAAGGAAAGAGCAATGCACTCAGACAGAAGACAATAGAAACAGCACTCATGAGTCAGAGGAGGGACAGAAAGGCACTAGAGAAAACGCCCAGGCAGAAGACAATCAATAAATTATAAGACCTGAGCAGGACCAGTTAAGTAAAGAAAAACGAGTTCAGGAAGAAGAATGAGAACAAAGTCGAAGCAATCAAACTCCTGAACAGGGTCAGAATAGTGTACAAGAACACATCCAGGCAGAAACGGCAAATGTAATAGGCCCTGGACTAAGTCAGATAAAGAGGAATTCTGTAGACAGAAGGGATCAAAGTGTGCCACAGATCAACGAAAACAAAAGAGCATTTGGAGAAAGTGAAAACACAGTCCCAGCTAAAAGCCTCAGAAAAGGTGATACTTAGCCTAGTATTATCAAGAGACTGAAATATCGCCTTACAACAATAAATGAAGAACCTGACCAAGTAGATGAAGTAACAAGTCAATCTGGACCGTCAACAGAAAAACCAAATAGCAGAAGTCCTCGTTTTAAAAAGACTGAATAATAAATTCAAGGGTCCTGAATGAACATATGTGATTCTTGAGTACTTTGAAAATCTGGAAATAAGTGGAGACAGTGATGAAGAATTGAGTGCTGATCAAATTGATGAAGAAGTGAGACCAACTTGACAAAATTATAATTGCGTTTGTATTCCGTACAAAAGTTACAAAGAGGGGAATACATCTCCTTAGTCAGAAATGGCTGATAATCAAGCTGCTGGAAAACCGAAACGAAACTGTATAAAGACATGCTGTAGAATATGCATATGTAGCTTATTTTTAGTGCTCATGTTATGGTTAGGACTAACAATTGCCATTCCCTATGATAAACAGAATGACACTAGTGCACATGAAAAGGTAGCTAAACTTAAACAAGATAGAGTAGAATTAGAAGCACCAGATGAGACAGAGTTACACCACAGCATAAATAGAAATGAAACAGATTTAAATGTTTTTGCCAACCTGTTAGTGCATTATGTAGAAACCATGGAAGTTAGTGATTGTTATGTATGTATGAAATTACCGACATCAGTAGCAGAAGGGGTGACATATCATCATTTACCATTGACATATGGTTTTTCATGTAGTAATTTAACTAGTTTATTTTACAGAACTGCAAAATTACAATATTATTATTCTAACACAGATGTGATTTTTTCTGAAATTCCTTTGCGCAGAAACATTAACCCGGTCCTTAGCAGTAGAGATTCACAGTTTATGGGTGAATATTTTCTAACAATGAAAACAATAGATATAGCTGAAGCACATAAGGATAATCTGTCTCCATAGGTTAAAAACACATTATAACAATGTATTCATTGGTTCCAGTGAATGTAAACATGATTTCCTAATAATTGGGGGTTGGGGACTAAAAGGGGGAACTGATCCAGTATTTCCTGGTGTCTATTATATTTTTGGGAACAAAGATTACTTTAAGCTGCCTGACCATTGGTATGGGATTTGCTATTTTCGAAATAGTATTCCCAAAGGTATATTATGTAAAAAGAATCACTGGAAGCAATGAAGAAAATAATGGACTAACACGAAAGAAAAGAGCTAGTTTTTCAGAAATTGTAGGAGATATATCTAGTGCAGTGATACCTTTAGTGGCAGTAATTCTGAATACGCAAACAATTTGTAAATTATCTACAGTGGTGGATCCCTTATCGACTGACACTGCTGGAGGATTCTTATTGATCAATACCGAATTAGATGCGATAAGATCTATGATTTTGCAAAATCGACTTGCTCTTGACATATTATTGGCAAAAGAGGATAGAGTCTGTAAAATGTTGAAGGCGCATCATTGTTGCACCTACATATCTGACAAAAGTATTGAAATTGGGAGGTATGTCAGAAATATCACTAATTTGGAAGAAGAATTGAAACCACTGGAAGTTGATAGTGCATTCAAGAGACTAACTGATGGTCTTTCTTCTATAGGTAGTTAGTTTTCAAATGTTGGAAGAAGCATTGTAGGTCGAATACTGGTTATACAAAACTACCGTAGATTGAGGGTCTAGAAGGAACTAATTATAGACCAAAGGATGTGTGTTCCTAACTGTAATATACATAACATAGAGTACATCAATGGTCTCCTGTATGTGTTGATTAGCAACAAAATGTGCCTCTCTCAAAATAATAATACAAAAGCAAGGGACCTCTCTGGGGAAGACATCCCTTAAGGAGAAGAACCCTCACTCACCCAAGGGTGACATGCTTCATCATATGGGTCCTCCTTACCAGTGATGAAAACCTGGTCAAACACTGGGAGCTACTACTTCGGTGTTTAAGGAAGGAGCTCAGAGATGTTTTTGAAGGATGGCTAACCCATATGTGAGATGCTGAATGTAGTGAGGTGTGCAGCGCTGTGTTCAACAAAGTGTGAGTGACTTTAAAACTGACTAGGTAGAATCACTAAGTAGCTTTATTATTGTGTTCTACTTGACAGGGTTAAAATACAGAAAAACAGCACAGTGGTATGGATATGAAACCACTAGTACTACATGGTCAACATGTTTCAGCCTTTTGATCTATAGTAAGTATCAGTGGCTTTCTTCAGGACCAGATCTTACAAGTGAGTGCTGCTGCAATACAGTGAAACCAAAATTAAAGAACATTTTTTTTTGTTGTTTTTTTTTGTATACACCACCGGTATTCCTGCGTTTTCTTTCTCTGTCAGGTTATACCCAGGTATCTATATGTACAGGCGAACGAAAGAAAAAGGGAAAAAGAAAAGAGAAGACATATATACAAGTTGCCAACTTATCACATACATTAAACTGCATATTCAGTGCTACAGTCACTATATTGCACAAAAGTGCTCTAAGGTCACTAGGAGTATGGACTTACCCTCAGTTGTAGGATAGTCCTGCCTCACCTCTACCTGACAGGCTGCTCTGGAGGGAGGCCCCGCTCTGTAGAGAGTAATGTGTAATAATTCAGTGTCTAGACTAAGTGCACTTATTATACATTCTAAGTAAACTAACAACTGTGGCAAACAGGCAATGGGAAAACCCCATACAGGTAACACTAATATTCCTCCATAGATGTAACAGAAAGAATTAGCGTGCAAAGTATTCAATTTAACACTCTGAACATTCTATTCCCAATGAGAGATCAGGGCAGAGTCCTAGTTTTTTATCAATACAGCCACAACTCACCTATCCGTCGGTACCTCGTCGCCTGCAAGAGCTCGCCCCGGGAGGTACCGACTAGATGGTGGGCTGTTGTTTATATAGCCATAACAATCTAGTGCAGCTGTGCGTGGGCTGTCGGGGGCCTAATGCGTGGGTAGACCAGATAAACCGCCTGATAGATCCCTTGCGCATGCGTTAGAGCGTCGTCTCAGGGTCGCGCATGCGCAATGAGGTCATTCTCTACAGCACAGATACTACCCTGTGCCAAAGATCGGTGTCTCGCAGACGCCCATGCGCACAATGAACACTGTCTTCTCGCGCATGCGCACCGGCGATATTGCTGGACATGCCGTGAAGTAAATGCAGAAACCGGCATCTATAATGGCTGAATAGTTTTAGCATAACAGCGCATTAGCATACGTTGGTACAATGAAAACCCTGGTTGTAAGGGGAACCCACACTCGATTAAGGATGAATCTAATAGCGTGACTCTGGAGAGGTACACCCACTCGTGAATGATACAAATTGGTTTAAGGATTGGTTATAAGTTTGACCCTACCCTCATTTCATATGTTGAGTCACATTATTTATACTTAGTAGTGCATCAAAAATGAGCTCTAGTAATTTGTAGTTATATCTGCTAGTACAGGAGCAGATACATAGAACCCATATGCACTCTGAATCTTATTTAATACGCTCACAATAGCCCCGGTAAACAGGGTTGTTGCTAGAGTGTTGGATGTAGTGACTATAATACTTATTACATATGTATTAGAGGGATGTCCAGGGGATATCATCATTAAGGCCCACCTCATTTGTCTTAAGTTTGTACACCCATTGTTGTTCTTTACGAAACAGAAAATTTGTAGCGTCTGTCAAATGTGGTGGGATCCACGGTTTTTCTAAAACCACCCAGTGTAAATCCGTGTCCACATGTCCATTTTCAATAAAGTGGTTGGTCAATTTTGTAGACCGTTTCCCACACCTTATCGTACTCTTGTGTTCCTGTATGCGGGTTTTAACTTTTCTAGTGGTCATTCCCACATAACGTAATTGGCAGGGACACCATATCAAGTAAATTAGATGATCGCTATTACAGTTAGTATGCTTGACCATTTTCCAGGGACGAGAGGTTCCAATATCAATCTCAAGTGTTTTTTCTGTTTGTGCACAAACTGTGCACGTCCCACAAGGGAAATGGCCCACTACTTTAGGCATGTTCCATAAAGTAGGTTGAGAATCTACATTCCTGGTGTCGTGTGGGCGGGTATGCACCAGTTTATCCTTAAGATTAGCACTACGTTTAAACGCAAACAATGGCCTTGGTAAGGCGTTGTTCGTCAAGTTTAGTACTCCCCAATGTTTATTGATGCTCTTTTTAACGGAGTACGAAAAACTAGAAAACGTATTAACGAATGTTAATCTCTCATCCTTTTCTTTGGGTGTCCTTCTCTCTAGCAGTGCTTCTCTGTTGTTGTTCAATGCCCTCTTTTTAGATTTCCGAATCAGGTGGATGGGATAGTTCTTCTCTTTAAGATCAAGGGACAGTGCTTTGGCATGTTCTTCATATTTAACAAGTTGCGTACAATTACGTCTTATCCGTAAAAATTGCCCAAACGGCAAATTTTCACGGAGAGCTCGAGGATGATAACTTTGAAAAGGCAACAAGGAGTTACATGAGGTCGGTTTTTTGTACAGTTCTGTTTCTAGGTGGCCATTATTGGGTTTAATTAACAGATCAAGGAATGGCAGACTGGTTTGAGAGAATTCGAGGGTGAACCGAAGGAAGTCGTCCTGTTGGTTCAACCACTCATGGAACAGTTTTAAAGTCTCTAGATCTCCTCGCCAGATGACGAAAATATCGTCTATGTACCTTTTCCAGGCACATAGATGGTCGAAGAAGGGGTTGCTTGATGTAAGTATAGTCTCTGTTTCTACTCTGTGGACATATAGATTTGCCAGGCTAGGGGCACAGACACTCCCCATACATGTCCCTGAGATCTGCAGGTACAGTTGGTCCTCAAATTTAAAGAAATTCTCTTTGAGAACTTTTCTCGCACAAAACATGACAAAATCTATCGGGGTCATGCTTTCCCAATTTAGTTTTTCCAGCATATTCTTAATTGTGGCTAGTGTCTCATCCTGCGGAATACAGGTATACAGAGATTCTACGTCAAAGGACACAAGCCAGTCCTTTTCTGGATCAAACAACAGTCCCTGAATTTCTGTCAAGAGATGCTTGGTGTCCTGAACAAAAGTAGGCATCTGTGTAACAATTGGACGAAGGAATGTATCTACAAAAGTTGATAAGGGCTCAAGGAGTGAGCCGATCCCTGACACGATCGGTCTCCCTGGTGGTGGTCTGGTCACTTTATGTATCTTAGGAAGAACATAAAAATAAGGTGTGATAGGAGTAGTCACTACCAGATACGCAGCTTCGTGTTCCGTGATCCATTTGTTTTCTTTTGCCTCTTGTACTTTGCTACTGATTTCCTTCAATAGGCGCTTGGTGGGATCCAATTGTAGTTTTTTGTAGGAGTTCTGGTCATTCAGTTGCCGTAGGCATTCGTCTCTGTAGGTCTCTTTGTTCAGGATCACTATCGCTCCCCCTTTATCAGCGGGTTTGATAACTAAATCAGGATTATTACAGAGATTCTCTAGAGACAACTTTTCCATTCTAGTCAGATTTTGATATTGGTTCCCCTGGTTGCTGGTAGTGTTTTCAAAATCATGAAGAACAGCTTCTTCAAAAGCAATGATACGGGCCGGTATCATATGCGAGGGGGGATTAAAAGTAGATTTCGGACGTAGTCCTGTGTTAGCATTTTTCGTCAATCCTTGTTGACTGTCCTTGAAAAATGCATTCAGTCGAATTTTCCTGAAAAAAGCTGCCAGCTCTCGGCGTGTTTGGAATGCATCTCCTTTATAAGTAGGTACAAATCCTAGTCCCTTGCTTAAGACTTGTAATTCAAGTGCAGTCGGTACATAGGTACTGAGATTGACAACTACTTGTTTGTGCCGCTCGTCGTCGCCGCCCCTGGAGTTTGGTTCGTCATCGTTGTTGCTACCAGGGTGTTCCAGTTCACTCGTGTTTTTGGACCTTTTCTTCTGCCTCTTTGATTGAGCGGGCCAAACCCTAAAAAAGGTTGTTGTGGAGGCATCATTGGGTTATATGCTGGATATGGAAAAAATTGATTCTGCATTTGATTGCCTGGTGGAAAACCAAAGGGTGTGGGTTGCCACCACGGATCAAAACCATGTCCAAACTGATTACCCCTCCTGAAGCCTCTCCCTCTACCACAATGATTCGGCGGTCTGTTGGTTTGGCCCCCATAACTGGCATTGTCACCCGTTCTAGAATCATCATCACTTGATGAGGTAGAGTAATTTGAACCATATCTACCACCTCTCCGGTTTACTTGTGGTTGGACATAATCATCGCTGGTGTATGGGTATATCTTATCCATAGCAAATTTATCCAAATCTTTCTTGAATTTGGCAATCTTGGTGGCTACAATGGAGTTCTTTAGATCAGTGGTGTTTTTGTTGATATCTTCAACTTGTTTTTTAAGCAGAGGAGTCTTTTAAAAAACAAGTTGAAGATATCAACAAAAACACCACTGATCTAAAGGACTCCATTGTAGCCACCAAGATTGCCAAATTCAAGAAAGATTTGGATAAATTTGCTATGGATAAGATATACCCATACACCAGCGATGATTATGTCCAACCACAAGTAAACCGGAGAGGTGGTAGATATGGCTCAAATTACTCTACCTCATCAAGTGATGATGATTCTAGAACGGGTGACAATGCCAGTTATGGGGGCCAAACCAACAGACCGCCGAATCGTCGTGGTAGAGGGAGAGGCTTCAGGAGGGGTAATCAGTTTGGACATGGTTTTGATCCGTGGTGGCAACCCACACCCTTTGGTTTTCCACCAGGCAATCAAATGCAGAATCAATTTTTTCCATATCCAGCATATAACCCAATGATGCCTCCACAACAACCTTTTTTAGGGTTTGGCCCGTTCAATCAAAGAGGCAGAAGAAAAGGTCCAAAAACACGAGTGAACTGGAACACCCCGGTAGCAACAACGATGACGAACCAAACTCCAGGGGCGGCGACGACGAGCGGCACAAACAACTAGTTGTCAATCTCAGTACCTATGTACCGACTGCACTTGAATTACAAGTCTTAAGCAAGGGACTAGGATTTGTACCTACTTATAAAGGAGATGCATTCCAAACACGCCGAGAGCTGGCAGCTTTTTTCAGGAAAATTCGACTGAATGCATTTTTCAAGGACAGTCAACAAGGATTGACGAAAAATGCTAACACAGGACTACGTCCGAAATCTACTTTTAATCCCCCCTCGCATATGATACCGGCCCGTATCATTGCTTTTGAAGAAGCTGTTCTTCATGATTTTGAAAACACTACCAGCAACCAGGGGAACCAATATCAAAATCTGACTAGAATGGAAAAGTTGTCTCTAGAGAATCTCTGTAATAATCCTGATTTAGTTATCAAACCCGCTGATAAAGGGGGAGCGATAGTGATCCTGAACAAAGAGACCTACAGAGACGAATGCCTACGGCAACTGAATGACCAGAACTCCTACAAAAAACTACAATTGGATCCCACCAAGCGCCTATTGAAGGAAATCAGTAGCAAAGTACAAGAGACAAAAGAAAACAAATGGATCACGGAACACGAAGCTGCGTATCTGGTAGTGACTACTCCTATCACACCTTATTTTTATGTTCTTCCTAAGATACATAAAGTGACCAGACCACCACCAGGGAGACCGATCGTGTCAGGGATCGGCTCACTCCTTGAGCCCTTATCAACTTTTGTAGATACATTCCTTCGTCCAATTGTTACACAGATGCCTACTTTTGTTCAGGACACCAAGCATCTCTTGACAGAAATTCAGGGACTGTTGTTTGATCCAGAAAAGGACTGGCTTGTGTCCTTTGACGTAGAATCTCTGTATACCTGTATTCCGCAGGATGAGACACTAGCCACAATTAAGAATATGCTGGAAAAACTAAATTGGGAAAGCATGACCCCGATAGATTTTGTCATGTTTTGTGCGAGAAAAGTTCTCAAAGAGAATTTCTTTAAATTTGAAGACCAACTGTACCTGCAGATCTCAGGGACATGTATGGGGAGTGTCTGTGCCCCTAGCCTGGCAAATCTATATGTCCACAGAGTAGAAACAGAGACTATACTTACATCAAGCAACCCCTTCTTCGACCATCTATGTACCTGGAAAAGGTACATAGACGATATTTTCGTCATCTGGCGAGGAGATCTAGAGACTTTAAAACTGTTCCATGAGTGGTTGAACCAACAGGACGACTTCCTTTGGTTCACCCTCGAATTCTCTCAAACCAGTCTGCCATTCCTTGATCTGTTAATTAAACCCAATAATGGCCACCTAGAAACAGAACTGTACAAAAAACCGACCTCATGTAACTCCTTGTTGCCTTTTCAAAGTTATCATCCTCGAGCTCTCCGTGAAAATTTGCCGTTTGGGCAATTTTTACGGATAAGACGTAATTGTACGCAACTTGTTAAATATGAAGAACATGCCAAAGCACTGTCCCTTGATCTTAAAGAGAAGAACTATCCCATCCACCTGATTCGGAAATCTAAAAAGAGGGCATTGAACAACAACAGAGAAGCACTGCTAGAGAGAAGGACACCCAAAGAAAAGGATGAGAGATTAACATTCGTTAATACGTTTTCTAGTTTTTCGTACTCCGTTAAAAAGAGCATCAATAAAAATTGGGGAGTACTAAACTTGACGAACAACGCCTTACCAAGGCCATTGTTTGCGTTTAAACGTAGTGCTAATCTTAAGGATAAACTGGTGCATACCCGCCCACACGACACCAGGAATGTAGATTCTCAACCTACTTTATGGAACATGCCTAAAGTAGTGGGCCATTTCCCTTGTGGGACGTGCACAGTTTGTGCACAAACAGAAAAACACTTGAGATTGATATTGGAACCTCTCGTCCCTGGAAAATGGTCAAGCATACTAACTGTAATAGCGATCATCTAATTTACTTGATATGGTGTCCCTGCCAATTACGTTATGTGGGAATGACCACTAGAAAAGTTAAAACCCGCATACAGGAACACAAGAGTACGATAAGGTGTGGGAAACGGTCTACAAAATTGACCAACCACTTTAATGAAAATGGACATGTGGACACGGATTTACACTGGGTGGTTTTAGAAAAACCGTGGATCCCACCACATTTGACAGACGCTACAAATTTTCTGTTTCGTAAAGAACAACAATGGGTGTACAAACTTAAGACAAATGAGGTGGGCCTTAATGATGATATCCCCTGGACATCCCTCTAATACATATGTAATAAGTATTATAGTCACCACATCCAACACTCTAGCAACAACCCTGTTTACCGGGGCTATTGTGAGCGTATTAAATAAGATTCAGAGTGCATATGGGTTCTATGTATCTGCTCCTGTACTAGCAGATATAACTACAAATTACTAGAGCTCATTTTTGATGCACTACTAAGTATAAATAATGTGACTCAACATATGAAATGAGGGTAGGGTCAAACTTATAACCAATCCTTAAACCAATTTGTATCATTCACGAGTGGGTGTACCTCTCCAGAGTCACGCTATTAGATTCATCCTTAATCGAGTGTGGGTTCCCCTTACAACCAGGGTTTTCATTGTACCAACGTATGCTAATGCGCTGTTATGCTAAAACTATTCAGCCATTATAGATGCCGGTTTCTGCATTTACTTCACGGCATGTCCAGCAATATCGCCGGTGTGCATGCGCGAGAAGACAGTGTTCGTTGTGCGCATGGGCGTCTGCGAGACACCGATCTTTGGCGCAGGGTAGTACCTGTGCTGTAGAGAATGACCTCATTGCGCATGCGCGACCCTGAGACGACGCTCTAACGCATGCGCAAGGGATCTATCAGGCGGTTTATCTGGTCTACCCACGCATTAGGCCCCCGACAGCCCATGCACAGCTGCACTAGATTGTTATGGCTATATAAACAACAGCCCACCATCTAGTCGGTACCTCCCGGGGCGAGCTCTTGCAGGCGACGAGGTACCGACGGATAGGTGAGTTGTGGCTGTATTGATAAAAAACTAGGACTCTGCCCTGATCTCTCATTGGGAATAGAATGTTCAGAGTGTTAAATTGAATACTTTGCACGCTAATTCTTTCTGTTACATCTATGGAGGAATATTAGTGTTTCCTGTATGGGGTTTTCCCATTGCCTGTTTGCCACAGTTGTTAGTTTACTTAGAATGTATAATAAGTGTACTTAGTCTAGACACTGAATTATTACACATTACTCTCTACAGAGCGGGGCCTCCCTCCAGAGCAGCCTGTCAGGTAGAGGTGAGGCAGGACTATCCTACAACTGAGGGTAAGTCCATACTCCTAGTGACCTTAGAGCACTTTTGTGCAATATAGTGACTGTACCACTGAATATGCAGTTTAATGTATGTGATAAGTTGGCAACTTGTATATATGTCTTCTCTTTTCTTTTTCCCTTTTTCTTTCGTTCGCCTGTACATATAGATACCTGGGTATAACCTGACAGAGAAAGAAAACGCAGGAATACCGGTGGTGTATACAAAAAAAATAAAAAAAATATTTTCTTTAATTTTGGTTTCACTGTATTGCAGCAGCACTCACTTGTAAGATCTGGTCCTGAAGAAAGCCACTGATACTTACTATAGATCAAAAGGCTGAAACATGTTGACCATGTAGTACTAGTGGTTTCATATCCATACCACTGTGCTGTTTTTCTGTATTTTAACCCTGTCAAGTAGAACACAATAATAAAGCTACTTAGTGATTCTACCTAGTCAGTTTTAAAGTCACTCACACTTTGTTGAACACAGCGCTGCACACCTCACTACATTCAGCATCTCACATATGGGTTAGCCATCCTTCAAAAACATCTCTGAGCTCCTTCCTTAAACACCGAAGTAGTAGCTCCCAGTGTTTGACCAGGTTTTCATCACTGGTAAGGAGGACCCATATGATGAAGCATGTCACCCTTGGGTGAGTGAGGGTTCTTATCCTTAAGGGATGTCTTCCCCAGAGAGGTCCCTTGCTTTTGTATTATTATTTTGAGAGAGACACATTTTGTTGCTAATCAACACATACAGGAGACCATTGATGTACTCTATATTGGTCGAATACTGGTGCCAATAATGGGAATAACCCAATTAGTCTTAATAATAATGATTTGGTGCAAATGCTGCAGAAATAGAAAATGGTATGAAGTGAATGAAAAGGGAAGGAAAAGAAAATATGATGAAATTCAACTTGAAGAAGTGAAAGGGGATATTTACAAAAGAATGAAAAGGTTTCAAAAGAAAAGGGATAAGGGAGATATTAAAGTAATCGAGGAAATTGAAATGGGAAAATGCTAAAGTTGGCATCTGGTTCAGTAATTAGTGATGGCATGAAATGCTATCAAAGAGGGGATTGATGGAGCAAGGTTTCATACGTAAAGAAACTTGCTCAGATTCAATCCTCTCGAAATAACATGTAAGGAATTAACCAACATGTTTTGTGAATACTAATAATTGCACCACACGACATTTCTGTATCTAGGGGAAGCTTTTAAATGTGCTTTACTAACAAGTAATCCGAGTGTCTTAAAATGGCTGCTGAAAATGCGAGAACTCTTCTCCGCATGAGTCTACTGCATCTACGTAGCATGACGTCTTTTGCTTTTGGTGGGAATTCTTTGCAGCTGCGCAGTAGTGTCTAAAATGGCCCGCTTCGAAACACACATGCTAATGCATATGCTTTTGCTTGAACTAAACCTCCAGTGTCTTGCTAATCTGCTAATGCAATAGTTAAAGTAATGGGATTAGAGAAGAAATAAGGGGTATACAGTGCATTCATTTATTTTTGTATTCTATCATGTTCTTCTTTGACTTTACTATTAGCTCATATTTGGGCCTGAAGGGTGACTGAAATTGCCATTTTGAAAACTTTTGTACGCATGTGTTGGGACACTGCAAGACCTCGAGCGGTGACATTGAAGAGCTGCTAATTCCCATCTCAGCCGTGATGCGCCTGAGAACTTTACCTCTTGACCTGGAGAAGGGAAGAAGATGCGAACAAGTAAAATACATTGTATTAAAAGTAATATGAATGTTGCTGGGAGGAATAAAGCTTGGGAAAGTACATTTAAGCGCGGGAACATAGACAATTAAACTAAAGAAGATGACTTCACATTAGATTGGTGTGAAGACCTCGCCCCATCCCACTGACCAATCGAATGAGGGAAATACATGAATATTGAAACATTGCGGGGTGGTACATACCCTGGAAATTGGTATAACTAAGGTAGGCTTAGTCATTTAGTTTGTCCCACTTGTCACAGATCTGTCACTGACCCAACGTTTGCTGAAGGAGATCGTGGATGCCACGGGTTTCAGAGGGCTGGTTGAGCACTCTGAAAGAAGAATCAGGAGATTGCTGAAGGAGAAGACTCTGTCCATCTAGAAGGGGAACGAGAGTAGCACCAAAGAGGGATGTAACGCTGGCGTTGCACTTAGAAGAGGTTACCCGTCCTGTCCTGTACCTGTCCTAACCTGTTGGCTCCTGATTAGTCAGGAGCCCTTTCTTTCCAGCCCTTGGCCAGGGGTTGGTCCTCGCACCATTCTAGGTAAATATAAATCTGTGTGGTATGTCCATGTGTTGTTTCCCTTTCTCAACCTTCCCAGGTACCAATGTCTAGAAATTTTACTGAATCACTAAAGATTTTAGCTTTGATCATTGTTTTCCTCCTTGAGAAGTTGGTAATTGACATGTATTGGTATTTGACTCACAAAATATTGCATAGATAAAGTTGTAAAAACTCTCTCAAGTCTGTGGTCATTCAAAAAAATAAGGTTAAATGTTATTTTTATGCATATTATGCTAGCAACCTGATCTATCGACCAGAGGACATTAAGTACTAAGGTATTAAGGTTTGGTAAGGAAAGGTGTACAGGTAAATTATAATTCAAGTCAGATATATTCCTGAACCTAAGCGCAGGATTGCCAGCTTATTGTGTGAATATTTTATGGTCCCAGGTGAGTATGGTGTTTTCAGAAATAACCCAAGCTGGTAACCTCGCGCCTTCAGCACCATCATTATTGGTTGGCGACATAAATGATTTGCTCGACAAAATAAAACAGAAAGCAACATGTAGTGATATAGGATGCAATGAGGGGCATATTTCCAAGCCCCTATTGACACGGGAACATCACTTTTTATGACATTCCTGTTGTGATAGGGACTTCGCCTTATTTACAAGGCAGCATTAAGCGACTTAGTATGGCTTAACGCTGCCTTGTAAATAAGGCCCCCTTTCACACTGTGCTTAGTGTGAAAGGGGAGGGCAATGGGTGATGCTGTGGGTTCCCACCGCAACACCCATTGATTCTGACGCTGCCCCCTATTAGTAGGGAGTCATAAATAGGAGGCAGCCCCAGAATTAAGACAAGGGAAAACCTGGTCTTACCCTGGCGCAACAAGGAGAAATGTTTAATTTCTCCTCATTTTTTCTATTTTCATGGTGCTACATTGTGCAGCACACCTGGAAACAGCAAAAGCCCAATGATTGCTTATGTGCAGGAAGGTCCCCCTTCCAGCACATAAACAATCATTTGTAAAAAATGCTGTTTTTGAACTTCTATGTGTGCTGCATTAGGCAGCACACATAGAAGTTACAAAACAGCCTGTAAAGATTGTTTATGTGCAGGAAGGCGGACCTTCCTGCACATAAAAAATCTTCCCCTGCATGCAGACACTCTTGCACTATGGTGCAAGGGTGCCTGCGTTGGTGCTAGGATGCTAAATGTAACGCCAGCTCAGGGGGAAACGCAGGCAGCACCATATTCATGTAAATATGGCGCAGCCCTGCGTTTCTGAAGTGGCTAAGCCAGGAAGACTCACTTCACCACTTCCCTTGCAAATATGGCCCTAAAGGTTATAGTTGGAAGAGAAAAGTCTTAGTGGTCCACACACTGTTTTGCAGAATTTAAATAGTTAAGGGATAACAGAGAAGTAATATTGAGATTTATCCAATACTTTTGGAGAAAGACCCTCACCCACCTTTCGTGGCATGCTACATCATAGGGTCCTTCTCTTTTCATTGATTCAAATACAAACACAGTTGTTTGAGGGGCAGAAATTGTTTTTAATTTAAAAAGGTCTCTGTTTACCAGCATCAGGGTTAAACCCCTGCTACTCATTCTGAATTTGCGATGGATCTGTGGTGTTGTTTTAATGACAATGAGAAGCTGTGCATCACATCAATTATAATCACAATCCCTAATCTACTTTCAGTCAATTATGAGAGTTTGATATGAATTAAAATGTTTTAATAATTAAAACCTTTTGTAAATCATCTTTATTAGCTCACAAGTTAATTCGTATTAATCTCAATTATCAATATATGAAAAGAAATCGAAAATCAAAATTAGCTAACAGATCATATAATAAATGCATTAAAGTGCGTTCCATTAAGGAAAGAAACCAGGGAGAAAATTGAATCAGTCAGAACCCATAAACAGTTCTAGTTCAAAAGAGTGCCATATAAGCATAAATCTTCATGATTTAAGTCCGCTCACTAGATCAAAAATTTATAAAGCAGAACTTCTCATAAAGAGAGGTTCAACAAACTCTAGTAGAGTCTAAAAGTCACTTTGTGAAACTACAGGATCCCAGGTTGGTGAGACTCTTTGTCATTCTTTACCCATCCCTTCTCCTTGCTGTTTTGTCTCTTGCCATTTTGCTCCTTGCAAAGCCCAGCTTGTGATGATCCCATCACCAGTGCTCTTAATTCTGGTTGATAGAAGACTAACGTTTCATATGGACTTCTTACTCTCTGAGCAGGTGATGCATGTACCCAGTTTGGTACTCCGGCACACTTAACAGCAGTGTTCATGATGAGAATCATCTGGTAGGGGCCTTTCCATCTCGGTTCTGACCAAGATGTACAAACAAGTTACTTGACTAACCACCAGTCACCAGTAGCACTCTAGATTTCCCTGGTTATAAGAGCTGATTCCAGCCCGAATGCACCATGCAGCACAGGTAGACCTGAGCTTTTAAATGTTATACATACAGCAGCAATTTAATTTGACTCCTGTTTCTTTGGCGGTTTTTATCTTTAATTAAATGTAATTTAACTGGCTCAGTGCTTTCCGGTCCCCTGCTGTCTTAGACTGTTTGCTGTGGAGAAAGCATTGCTTCTCTGGCCGCCTCTTGTTAGAACTCACAGGTAGGGCTCTAGCTTTCCTCGGGTATAAAAATCTATGCCGGCCTAGACATGGGACGCAGCGCAGACAGCCCTGAGCTTTTAAATGGTAAAAATGCAGCAGGAATTTGATCTTGACTCCAGTTTCTTTGGTGATTTTTATCTTTAAAAAAATCTTCTTTTACTGGTGTTAAGTGCTTTCCCGTGCACTGTAGTTTTACACTATTTTCTGCGGAGAAGGCATTGCTTCTCTGGCTTTCTCACTTCCAGCCCCTTGTTAGAACTCACAGGCAGCGCTCTAGCTTTACCTGGCTATAAAAGCTATAAAAGCGGATGCCGGCCAGGACGTACTGAGGACCGGTGCAGCCGACGTGCCGCTGGTACGCTGAATCCATGCCAAAGGCAAGCCCATCTGTGCCCCTCCGCCGCTGGACGTTGACAGGAGCCAGGACCTCTGGTCCCCTGGACAAAAAGGGCATTTATCTAACTGCATTATCTATTCCTCTACCTCCCTCCATTAGGTAAGAGCATCCTTCAGCTCTAGCAACACATGCCAGCGAGTTTGTACAAATAGTTTACAGCAACGGCTTGGAGGGCTTGCTGACATGCTGTCGGTGTTGCTTTCTAAGTTTTCAGGACCTCCCTTGTGCTATTGGCCATGCTATAAATCAGGACACACTTAAACCTAGCCTAAAGGAAAATGAACCTGATTCTAGCCATTTCTCCATGCCACCCCCATCACTCCATATAACGTTCCCCTCCTGAATCACATAAAAAACAATATAGTAAGCCTGCTCTGTAATATGAGATCACTGGTTAAACACTCCATCAAAGTTCAGGATTTAATTTCCTCTCAATCCCCAGAAACATGTTTTATCACAGAGACATGGATGAATGCCTCAAACCTTCCAGTCATCACATTAGCCATCCCTGACAATTATCAATTAATAAGGCTTGATATGGACCGGAAAATAGATGGAGGCATTGCCATAGTTTTTAATAATCAGCTCAAAGTTTCATGGAACAATACTTTGACCACTGATTCAATGGAACTAAGCATTTTTAAAATGACTCTCTCTGCCATGGGAAGTTGGAAGGGGGCCTTGTTATACTGCCCTCTTGTCCCAAAGAAGGGCTTTAGCAAATGCTTGATGGAAGAAATTACCACCCAAGTAGTAGCCACTAACCCATTTATGCTCCTGGGTTATTTCAGCTTCCATGGAGAAGACCTGGCCAACCCTGAGGTAGCGCAGCTAATGGCAGATATGAAATCTTTAGGCCTCCACCAGTGAATAATTGGCCCCACACATCAACAGAACATTCTCTGGATCTACTATTTACTAACAGCGAGGTAGTAAGTTGTGTAGTGCCCCTGCCTCTAACATGGACTGACCATTACTTAATCTCTTTTCGAACTCATATTCTATCACTAACCAGGTCATGGGATAGCATGTGAATGGAGAAGATCTTTAGAAGGGCCTGGCACTAATTCTCACCTGACTGTTTTAGCAAGAGGTTTAATCTAGGTTTACCGCCAAGGGTTTCTGACATAAACCCTTGGCGGTAAAAAGTTTTAACCAAGCATTAACAGATGTTTTTGTTAAAACTGCACCCCTCAGGATCATGGGTACCACAAAATCATGCCCCTATACTTCTTGGTTTACCACAGAGTTACAAACTGAAAAATAGGCTTGTAAAAAATTGGAGAGAAGATGGCCCAGAACCAACATTCTGCATGACAAAGGTGCTTACAAACTAGCTTTGTCTAGATATCATTGTAATATCAGATCCAAGCATTAGATTTTTATTTACAATTAAATTGTTCAGGCAGGAAATGCACAGAAAGTTCTTTTTCAAATTAATCAGGTTTTTATCAACCCTCAGTCTTGTTCACGGCCCTCTTCTGCTTCACAGGAACTATGTGACTCACTTGCCATCTTTTTCAAGGATACAATGTCTCTGATCTATCTAAAATGTAGCTCCCTGCCCTCCTCTGATACCGTCACACACTTCAGGGAGCTTGACCTGGGAGTAGGTGAGACCCCTATACTAACTCAGTTTGAATAATTTTTGCTGGAGGAGGTCAGTGAACTTTGAGTTTGGCCAAGACAGGATCCCCATCAGATATCTGCCCTCCCAAAATATTGGCGTCTTTAGCCACTTATCTTGCTTTGGTGATTCAATCAATTTTTTTTATTTTTTATTATTTTTATTGCAGATACACAGAAAAATACCAGCCTTCAAAGAACACTTCAGAGAACCTAGCATTTACCGATAGTGAAACGCTGCTTGCAGTCGCGCTGCTGGACCACGCTAGCACGCTATTGCTGCTTACTTGTATTTTAGCTGCAAATCTCAATTTTTAAAATCGCCGCTCTACTGATGTGAATGACTTGTATTTGCACGGTATAATTTTTAAACAATTGTGGGCACATTAGTAAAGTTATCTTTTGTGTGGTAATCACCGCTTACCTCCCCGTTCCACCGCAGCTTGTGCTGTTTGTTGTGGAGGGAGGGTCTAACGCGGTACAGAGGGAGTCTTTCCACCCTCACTTCCGGGGGCCATCTTGGAGAGCTGACGGTCTAGTGGTTGGACTAGGACCATCAGCAGCCTCCTATTTAGTGCGAGCATTTCCTGCCGCGCTAGAACCTAGCATTTACCGATAGTGAAACGCTGCTTGCAGTCGCGCTGCTGGACCACGCTAGCACGCTATTGCTGCTTACTTGTATTTTAGCTGCAAATCTCAATTTTTAAAATCGCCGCTCTACTGATGTGAATGACTTGTATTTGCACGGTATAATTTTTAAACAATTGTGGGCACATTAGTAAAGTTATCTTTTGTGTGGTAATCACCGCTTACCTCCCCGTTCCACCGCAGCTTGTGCTGTTTGTTGTGGAGGGAGGGTCTAACGCGGTACAGAGGGAGTCTTTCCACCCTCACTTCCGGGGGCCATCTTGGAGAGCTGACGGTCTAGTGGTTGGACTAGGACCATCAGCAGCCTCCTATTTAGTGCGAGCATTTCCTGCCGCGCTAGAACCTAGCATTTACCGATGGTGAAACGCTGCTTGCAGTCGCGCTGCTGGACCACGCTAGCACGCTATTGCTGCTTACTTGTATTTTAGCTGCAAATCTCAATTTTTAAAATCGCCGCTCTACTGATGTGAATGACTTGTATTTGCACGGTATAATTTTTAAACAATTGTGGGCACATTAGTAAAGTTATCTTTTGTGTGGTAATCACCGCTTACCTCCCCGTTCCACCGCAGCTTGTGCTGTTTGTTGTGGAGGGAGGGTCTAACGCGGTACAGAGGGAGTCTTTCCACCCTCACTTCCGGGGGCCATCTTGGAGAGCTGACGGTCTAGTGGTTGGACTAGGACCATCAGCAGCCTCCTATTTAGTGCGAGCATTTCCTGCCGCGCTAGAACCTAGCATTTACCGATAGTGAAACGCTGCTTGTAGTCGCGCTGCTGGACCACGCTAGCACGCTATTGCTGCTTACTTGTATTTTAGCTGCAAATCTCAATTTTTAAAATCGCCGCTCTACTGATGTGAATGACTTGTATTTGCACGGTATAATTTTTAAACAATTGTGGGCACATTAGTAAAGTTATCTTTTGTGTGGTAATCACCGCTTACCTCCCCGTTCCACCGCAGCTTGTGCTGTTTGTTGTGGAGGGAGGGTCTAACGCGGTACAGAGGGAGTCTTTCCACCCTCACTTCCGGGGGCCATCTTGGAGAGCTGACGGTCTAGTGGTTGGACTAGGACCATCAGCAGCCTCCTATTTAGTGCGAGCATTTCCTGCCGCGCTAGAACCTAGCATTTACCGATAGTGAAACGCTGCTTGCAGTCGCGCTGCTGGACCACGCTAGCACGCTATTGCTGCTTACTTGTATTTTAGCTGCAAATCTCAATTTTTAAAATCGCCGCTCTACTGATGTGAATGACTTGTATTTGCACGGTATAATTTTTAAACAATTGTGGGCACATTAGTAAAGTTATCTTTTGTGTGGTAATCACCGCTTACCTCCCCGTTCCACCGCAGCTTGTGCTGTTTGTTGTGGAGGGAGGGTCTAACGCGGTACAGAGGGAGTCTTTCCACCCTCACTTCCGGGGGCCATCTTGGAGAGCTGACGGTCTAGTGGTTGGACTAGGACCATCAGCAGCCTCCTATTTAAAGCTCACATGGAGCAAACGCGCAGCGGTTACGCGCAGCGGGCGCGCCATAGGTGCGCCGGAGGTTCGTCAGAGGCAAGCCCATCTTTGCCCATCCGTGACCATCCGGGGCCTGGGGCCAGAACCCCTGGCCAGATTGTGGTGTATGCACGCGGTGACTTACTACAGCTCAACTTGGGTAAGGCCCTTCTGGAGCCGGCTACTTTACATCGGCTGGGCTGCGAGGGCCTGCTAATTTCACCTAGGCGGGTTGAAGGGCGACAGCGCACTCCCAACATACATACCCTGAGCTACGGTCTATTGAATACTCGCTCCTTGCAGAGCCATAGGTTAGAGGTCTTCACACTTCTGGAAGACGGGGAGCTAGATGTCCTCGCGCTTACTGAAACATGGCTGGAGGATTGCTCAGCGCCTGATCTAGTGGCGGCCCTTCCAGATAACTATCTGGCTATTCATTTTAACAGGGAGGGAGCCAAGAGAGGAGGAGGAGTAGCCCTTCTATATCAGTCATGCCTCCGTGCCAATAGGTTCCTCTCTGAAACCCTTGGAGGAGCTGAGGTTATGGGGGTTAAGCTTAGGAGGGGAGCGGTCTGTGTGGTGTTCTTGGTGGTTTATCGGCCACCCTGGGCGTCGTCTGAATTCCCCACCCTTTTTGTAAGATTGGTCCAGGACCTGTGTACAAGATACGATAAAATGGTGATCGTTGGGGACTTCAACTATCATTGGGAAAAATCCCCTAAAGTAGGACAAGCACTACAGATCGAGGAGGCGGTCTCCTCCTTAGGTCTTACCCAACAGGTCAAGGGACCGACACATGAGAAAGGTCATGTGCTCGACTTAGTCTGGACCTCCATGCCAGCCCAGGGTATCACGGAAATTCTTCCCTGTGCTTGGTCCGACCATTTTCTAATAAAGGGTAGACTCATTTTGAGGGGCCCCCTGTCCAAACCTGGGGAGGGCTGGAAAATGGCCCGTAAATGGAGAAACCTTGATGGGGAAAAACTGGTCCATCTCCTACAACACCACCCTTCAGCCAAAGAGCAGGATGCCAACGTTGATGCTCTATGCGGATACCTCCAGCATAAACTGGGGAGTGCCATTGATGTGGTGGCACCTCTTCGCAGGATGAAGAAGGTGGCGAGAGGAGCCGGGGCGCCTTGGTATAATGATTCCCTTAGGGAGATGAAACGCGGGGTGAGGAAGAAAGAACGGGCATGGCGTAAAAAGTATGACGCCATTTCCAAACAAGAATATGTTTCATCCTTAGCCCAGTACAAACTAGCCATACAATCAAGGAAGGCTACTTTCTTTGAGGAAAGAATAACTACTGCTAGATATCCGCAAAAAGAAATTTTTCGGGTCCTGGCGGAGCTCAGAGTAAACAAGGAGCAAAGTCCCGAGTTCACCCAGGGGGACTGTCAGAGGTTCCAGGACTTCTTCGTAAAGAAGATATCTGATATCTTGGACGAAATTGCGGATACCGCACCCCTCGAATGTCCGCGCATACCGGACCTTACTGCCCCGCTAAATATTCCACCTCTAGCTGAATTATCCCCTATTTCCAAACAGGAACTACTTAAAATCATAGGCCGAGTTAAATCAGGCTCCTTGGTGGACCCTCTCCCTCCTGACATATTTAAGATGGCAATGCCAGGAATAGAGGAAGAGGTCTTGCACCTATTGAACACCTCTCTTTGTACAGGACAGATCCCTTTAGCTTTTAAAGAGGCTCGCCTGATCCCCTTACTGAAGAAACCTGGAGCAGACACAAAATGTCTGAAAAATTTCCGGCCCATCTCCCAGCTGCCTTTTTTGGCTAAGGTAATTGAGCAGCATGTGTTAGCTCTATTATCGGGCCATCTAGAGAGTAACAACCTGCTGGAGACCAATCAGGCAGGGTTCCGTGCTAATCACAGCACGGAACTAGTTATGCTATCCATTCTAGATGAGCTAAGGATGCGAGCTGATGGAAAAACACCGAGCGCCCTGGTACTACTGGATCTCTCCGCGGCGTTTGACACCGTGTGTCATAAACAGCTTCTGTCGCGGTTGAGATCCTTTGGCGTCGTGGGTACAGCACATGCATGGCTCACATCATTTCTGCAGGGTAGGACACAACGAGTGCAGCTGGGGGATCTACTTTCCACCCCTGCTTCGATCACCAGCGGGGTCCCACAGGGCTCTGCCTTGTCCCCCCTACTCTTTAACATCTACCTGCAGCCTCTAATTGCTCTCCTGAACAGGATGGACTGCCTAGTGTACAACTATGCTGATGACACCCAGATAATCATCCGGCTGGATGATGGTCCTGGAGCATCCAATAGGTTACAGGACATATTGAAAACTACAGTCAATTGGATGTCCGAGAACTCCTTGAAAGTGAATCCAGATAAGACGGAAGTACTACCCATCTCCATCTCGGGTAATCCTTGGAGTGAGAAATTTTGGCCTAGGGAGCTGGGTGCACCACCAAAGCCGGCAGTTGCAGTTAAAAGCTTAGGCCTATATGTGGATAATAAACTATCCATGGAAAAACAAGTTGCCACCGTAGTAGGCACCAGTATAGGCCTCTTAAGACAACTAAGGAAGATCTCGGCCCTTCTCTCATTCCCTACTTTGAGACACGTGGTCTCAGCCACAATTTTAGCTAGGCTGGACTACGGGAACTCCCTTTATTTAGGTTTGCCACAGCGGCTGCTGGACAAACTACAGGGAGTTATGAATGATGCAGCTAGGCTGATATTTAAAAAACCCAGGTCTGCCCATGCCTCTCCCCTGATGCAGGAGCTGCACTGGCTGCCAATTCGTCAGAGAATTGTCTTTAAAGGACTGTGCATCGCTCACAAGGCTCAGTATGGCAAAGCACCAAAACACCTGAAATCCCGACTATCCCCCTACACACCGGGTAGGACTTTGCGTTCGTCGGACGCCACTCTTCTGTCTCAGTCCCGTTTCAAATTGACCACGGTGGGGGGCCGTGCTTTTTCCAACACGCTCCCAGCTTTATGGAACAAATTGGACCCAGAGCTCAGGAAGGAAAGTAATTTACTTTCCTTCAGAAAAAAACTAAAAACTGTACTGTTTAAACAAGCATGGAGCAGATCTTAGGTGCACAGCTGGTTTCAAGTGAATGTAACATCTTTCACGTAAATCTGGTCAGACAGCGCTTAGAGACCCCTGTGGTTATAACGCGCCATATAAATTAAATAAATAAATAAATAAATAAATAACCGCATGAAGGATCGACGGAACATTCGTATAGTGTCACACGGCCATTCAGCCCACACCCCGGAGGTCGGGCGGCAAGTGTCAATCATATGCTGAATCTATACTTTCAAGAATCATCGCATGCATTCAAAATCCTGTAAATCCTCTGCGTTTTACTTTAAACCCCTTCCCACCCCCCCAACTTTTCATAGTAACAGAAAGCAGTTCTACAGTCATGAAATTAGCCACATCATACACTTTTGGCTGCATTCGTGTACATTGTTAACTACACAGGCATGATATCGTGCAGCACCCTTTCCCCCCCTCCCCTCACCACTTAGCGCAGAACCTTATGACTGTCATTTCACAGTGCCCCGTGTTTCACCTCAACACTCCCATGTTCTCATTCGCGGCTGTGTCGACTTTCCAATTCCCGTCTGCAGATCGGTAGCGGTCCCGATCCCCCCCCTCCCCGGAATTCCCGCCTCACTGCCTCCTCTCCAATCCATGGTATTGCCTCCATTTGGTCCACACTTTTCGGAACTTTTTGGGGCAACCCATTGCTTTATAGGTCACTCTTTCCGCAGCCATGTATAGGTCTAAGCCCCGTCTCCATTCCTCAATGTCTGGTGTCTCTGGGGCCCCCCAGTATTTTGCGATGTCCCTTTTAGCCACCACAAGTGCTGGCACCAGGAAAGTAAGTAGTGGGCGTGGGAGGTCCACCTCGTTCGTCATGCCCAGTAGGGCCAGTTTAGGCTCTTGTAATAGTTCCGCCCCTAGGACTTCCCCGAGCTCAGTGAAAATGTGTGTCCAATAGGTTTGTATTCTGTCGCAGGCCCATATGGTGTGGTAGAAATCCCCTTGTTGTTGACGACACCTAAGGCACGCCGGGTCGTCTATTTTCCCCATTTTAAGGAGTCGTACCCTATCGAAATAAGTTCTGTGGAGTACATTTAACTGAATGAGTCGTAGCCTTGACTTGATTGCCACGTCCCGGGGATGCATTAGGACGATTTCCCAGTCCAGATCTTCCATTTCCCCCACTTCCGCTTCCCACACACCCCTAAGTTTCGTTAAGTCGCCTAGTATGTTATTGGTCAGAGTTTTGTATGTGAGGGAAACCGCCTTACCCACTATCTGTTCCTGGAGGAGTCTGCCCTCCAGTGGCGCATATTCCGGTAACTCTGTGAGTATGATATTTTGGGCCCTCCAAGCATGTCTCAGTTGTGTGTGTTTGAATATTTGTGAATGGTGTAGCCCAAACTCTGTCTGGAGTGCCTGGAAGGACTTCAATTCTCCCCTGGCGATCACGTCCCCGATGCTTGATATACCTATGTCATCCCATCTTTGGAAACCCCGCAGCTTATTGAGTTCTTTTAACCATCGACAGTGCCATAGCGGTGTCTATCTAGTGGGTCTCCCCTCCCATCCCATACATTTAGTGGCTGTGGTCCATGCCCTCAGTGTGATTACCGTCGCCGGTAGGAGCGACGCCTTCGCCGTACCACCATAGAGAAAGTATAGTATAGTATGTATAGTATGTTTTTTGGGTGACATTTTGTACCTTTCTAGCGCATAGGTCGGGTGGTCCGCCGGGGCGTGGATCCAGTCGTTTACCGTAGTCAGGTGTTCCGCCCAATAGTAGGCTTCCAAGTTGGGAAGCGAAATCCCCCCGCTGTATTGGTGGCGTTGGAGTGTCTGCAAGGCTATCCGCGGTTGTTTACCTAGCCATAGGAAGGTACGGAGGTCTGCATGGATTTTAGGGATAGTCGTAGCCGGGAGTGGGTAGTATTCATTTTGTAATGCATATAGGAACTTTGGGAGGGTAATCATTTTGTACATTGCCGCCCGGCCCAATAGGGTGAGCGGCAGTTGGTTCCACCTGTTCATATCCATCACCACCTCCTTCATTATCCGCTCTATGTTTTTACTGAATGAGAGTTTCCTGTCTAGGGTAATATAAATGCCCAAGTACTGAAATCCTTCCGAAGTGTTGACCAATTGCTCAGGCAGGTTCCCCCATCTCTCCATCCCCTGTGGATCATAAATAACAGACTTATGCCAATTTATGGTGTGGCCTGCCCTTGCTCCTTAATTGCCCAATTCCCTAAACAACTCCGGTATCGTAGTTTCGGGTTTAGTGATGTAGAGAAGCACATATCGGCATAAAGTGATATTTTTTCATGCGCCTCATCTGAGGCTTCTCGTGAGAAGCCAAAAATATCTGGATTCTGCCTTATCTTTGCTGCCAGGATTTCGATGGTCAGAGTGAATAGGAGGGGGGACAGCGGGCACCCCTGGCGCGTGCCTCTTTCGACTCGGAACTCGCGGGACAGTCTCCCATTCACCCGCACTCGCGCCCTCGGTGAAGTGTATAGGAGTTGTATCCACCCCTGGAACTTTGGGCCTAGGCCAAACCTTTGTAGCGCTGCCATGAGAAAGGGCCAGTGCACCGCGTCAAACGCTTTTTCTGCGTCTAAGGAAAGAAACCAGTGTGGTTCCCTTCTTCCCTTGACTTCTTGCAGCCAATTGTGCGTGCGTCTGAGATTTAACTTGGTGGCTCTATCTGGCAGGAACCCTGACTGATCCATGTGGACGAGGTCTGGGATTACCGATTTCAGGCGGGTAGCTAGGAGAGTCGCTAAAATCTTCACCTCCATATTAAGGAGGGAGATGTGGCGGTAGGAGGTACATTCATCCTTTGGTTTGCCCTCCTTATAGATCGGTACAATGGTGGCCATTGCGAGGTCTGGTGGCAGGATCCCTTCCTGATATGATTCGGTGAAGAGGGTTTTGAGATGTCTCGTCAAGAGATCGGCAGTTCGTTTAAAGAATTCCGCTGGGAACCCGTTAGGTCCCGGCGTCTTACCCGTTTTTAGTTTGGTTATAACTTCTGATATCTCGTCTAACGTGATGTCTGCTTCCAGAGCTGTGCACATTTCGGAGGGCAGAGTGGATAGCTCCGTCTGTCCCATATATTGTATCGCCATCTCGGTATTCCCCAAGTCTTTGGCTACATAGAAGTGTTCGTAATGTGACGCGAACGCCTCCGCTATCTTGTCGTCAGTATTCACCAATCCTCCTTCCACCGATCTGATTTGTTCCACCCACCTCGCCGCCCTTTCTTTCCTACTCAGCCACGGCAGGAGCCTACCGGACTTATCCCCCACATCGTACAGACGGTGTAGGGTTGCCAGTGATTGTGTCCGCGTCGCGTTAGAAACTACCTCTCTGTAATGCCGTTGCGTATCAAGCAGTTGTCGCAGAATCTCTGCGTCTTTGCGTGCCTGGTATTCCGCTTCCAAGTTCAGATTTGTGGCTTCCAGGTCCGCTACCTCGGCTTGTTTTTTCCGTCGGTCCTCCCCCCAGCCTCTTCTGTATTCTGTCCCGTAGGACAGGTTTCATTGCCTCCCAGAAGGTAGACCCTGAGGCGACCGTTCCTCCATTCTCGGCTATGTACACCTTAATGTCTGCCCTAATGCAATCTCTGGAGTCTGGAGATCCCAGGCTGCCAAACTCCTTATTTACTTCCTTCGGCGGTAAAGTAGGTATAGAGGGGGTACTAGTGTTAGGTGCCCCTTTAGCTATAGCTGGATTACAATTTATGGTGGGACCTCCGCTAGGTAGGGCGCTAGTGATAGTCTCCAAGTCTTTTAACAGACGTTCGCCTCTAATTTGATCTAGGGAAGCCATACCTTTCCTCTTTGCTTCTTCGTTTTTAACGAGGGTTTCCAGTCTATCAAGTCTCTTAAAAATAAAATTGAATTGTTTACTCATTTGATCTTCCAATTGCTTGAAAATTGTATCAGCAATGGTCTCTATGAGATTTCCATTTGATTTAGATCGGAGAGTGCTTTCATTAGGGAAGTCAGTCTGTGTACAGATTGAATTTATATCCTCGTTTGGTATAACGATACCAGAAGGTTCCCCTGAGTCAGAACATACTGATTGAACCCCTAATGGTTGTTTCTTCCCCCTAGTCCACATACTCTGTGGAGTTGGCTGGTTGTTACCCCTTAGGGGCTGCTTCCTTTTATTTATTGTTGTCTTCGCTGGTCCCCTTTTGCGTTTTGCACCGGCGGTCTTGGTGCTCATAGTTGAGGGGGGTGGCACGGGGTCAAGATGAGTATCAGTAGCTATATCAGGGGTGCTTCCCTCTTGTGGTGAATTAGATGAACTGATCGCAAGGGTAGGTTTCACTACAATAACTTCTGGAAGTAGAGGCATAGTTTGTTTGGGACTGACTATAGTTGTAGGTTGGCTGATGTTAAAAGAGCCCAATGACAACCTCCTCTCTGTCTCTGCAATCTCATTAAAAGCATTATCCAGTAGACTCTCAAAGGAGAGTTGGGAAGATGCGGGATCCACATTGGCCTGTATATGTGTGCTGGTAGAAGTAATGTTATTACGTTTGCCTATATTTGGAACAACAGGCTCACCTTTAGCTGGAAGTTAGATGGGTGGCCCGCCCGACCACTGTTGACCTCTGAGGGCCTCAGAGGGCCCGCCCTTTGCCCGGGCTTAGCCCGCGCGCGTCCCGCGAAGCGGGAAGTGATGCCCCTTTTTGAGCGCCTCCTGGCGCGCTCAGCCTCGACGCGACTTCCGGTCCGGTCGCGGAGGCTTCTGAGAGCTGTAGTCTCTGACTCCCCCGCTCAGTGGCAGCACAGATGGACAGAGGCTGCGGCGGGGGGAGGAGACCGGCGATGGTGAGGCAGCGTTCTGGGCAAGCGGCGGTGGCGAGGCAGCGCCCTGGGCAGCAACAGCGGCAACCTGGTAGGGAACTCCGTTTGGCTGGAAAGACACCCCAGATACAATCATTTAATGCTATTTCCCTCTTTTCTGTCTGTCTCTTGCTCTGATTTTTCTTCTATTAAAATAAAATCTACAACTGTTATAGAAGCAAACACGGTCCGTAAGCAACAACCTACTATTAATATTGGCACAAATATATTCTTTATAATTTGTTTTTCTAGCTGTTGCAAACCAATGAGCAATAACAGAAACTCCTTTGCCTAAATTTTCGAAAACACTAGGGGGTAAATTACGATGTCAGTCGAAGTTTCCCCCCAACAGACACAATCGCGGAATTGGGACCGACCGACCTTCAGTCGGCGGTCCCGATTGCATGATTATGATGCAACCACACAATGTGTGGGTGAATACTTCCATTTCTCTATGGGAGCTTGTGCTACGGCCCTAAACCGCCCATATCACAAGTTCTCATAGAGAAATTGCAGTTTGTGTAAATCCCTAAAGGTGCCTGCCACAGGGTGCAGGGATTTACAGGGGCAACACAGGTGTTCCCCAGTGCTGCAACCATAGGCCAAGGAGGCAAGGGGACCCTGCTAGGGGCTCCCAAAGTCACTTTACAACAGCCTTTCTATGTCGGAAAGGTCGGCACAGAAAGGCTGTTGGAAACTGACATTGTAGTCCCGACGGTGGAAATGCAGTCCTATTGGGATTACTGGCCATTCTCCGACTGGCTGACAGGCTCCGTGAGCCTGTTGGAAGCCAGTCAGAATGACTTTCTGGTTTCAATTCCGACCGCCCAGGTTGTAATTAAGTGATCAGAATTTAAACCAACAATGTCAGTCGGAAAGCCTCTGACCTTTCCGACCAACATCGTAATTGGCCCCTAAGAGTCTCTAATTGTTCTAAATCAGGGTTCAGGTCAGAAATGTTCTTTGTGAATTCTAGGATTTCTTACTTTTGTCAGGTATGTATGAACTACAATGCTGAGCTTTCAGCATTTTGCAGACTCTGCCTTTCTCTGCGTGCAAAATGTATAATGCTAGGCAATTTTGTAGAACCATGGATCTAGTAGCCACTATTCTGTATTGGCAACTACAAAAGCTCCAGAAGTACTGTTTGCCAGTTTGTCCATAGCTGTTGAAAGTTTTCTAATTGTCTCATCATTTAAAACAGCTAACACTGGTTGTATGATTGATCCAAAAATGTTCCCAAGTAGCTGTGTTCCATCACCTATGCTACATGTATGTGTGTGATGGTGTCACTGGTAAAACATCTATACTACATACATGATACATTTTAGGAAACAGGAACGCTAAATACCAATTATCCTCCCAATCAGCTGGCAATGAAAAATATGCACCCTGTCCACGAATAAAATAAACTTGTGGAATGCCTGTTCATTCTCCTTGTAATATTTGCCATATACCTCCCATAATTTCTAATGTGTGTTCACAACTACTAATTCCCCTGTGTCTATTTCTACTTTGGGTTCTTCTTTTATAAACGCATGTTTTCCATTTTTGTCTTCTGTCTAATTTTAATTTAGAATAGATTTTTTTAATTCATCTTTCTTTCAAAGGTTTTTCAGATCATCTTCCTCTCTATTTTTACTGTGTGAAATGTTTGTACTCCTTTTCTCTAGTTGCATGATGATTAATTTCTCTAGGGGTCTCATTAAGCAGGTTAAATTAATTTTGTGTGCCATACACTATCAATAGGCATCAATGGTTTAAAATAATGCCAAGCTGTATCCATTTCTTTTGCCTGTGGGTGTAAATTCCTGCTCTTCTATAGTGGAACTCTTGAAAGAACCGAACCATAATTAGAATAAAAGTATTCAAAGTGTTCTTGATTATATACTAAGCTAAGCAAAATCCTACATGTGATTGCAAATGAGGAAGGTATGTGGTGATATGTCTCCTCCTCTGCAACTGTTGAAGGTAAGTGGACACAGACATAACAGTCTTTTGCATCTAGCGCCTGTGTGTTTTCTTGAAATAATCTAAACGTCAGCAGAGTAATCTTTTCATGTAGCTCACAAATTACACCTTTAATTTTGTCTTATCTATTGTGTTGCAGAGATTGCAGTTCTAGGTTTAGACATAGCCTTCTTTATCTTTTAGGTCAAATGTTGTTATGATCGCTAACACTGTTACTAAAAATGTAATACCCATAATAATCTTGACCCTTGCTCTGTTTAACCGCATGCGAGCTGCGGTCATTTTTGTGCTGTGCGGCTTTTTTCAAACAGCCGCGTTACAGGACGAGCTGAGCTCGTCATGAGCATGCGAGCGGCGCAACTCATGACAAGCTCAGCTCGTCATGAGCATGGAAGGGGTAAAAAAACAGGTTTGTCTGTAGTCAGATTGTTAAGCAAAAATATAAACAGCAATATTTCAGTTAGTTTTTCAGATCGTCTAAAAGCAACTTCTTGAGTTTTCAGTTGTAGTTTGTTTTCTTTAGCTTTATTTACAACAGTCTTCGTATAGTCACCCCTACTCCCTTTTCTTCTAAATGTGTTGTCCATACTCTTCTTCTGAAGCTTTGGACCAAGGGAAATCTTAAAACAAAAAATTTTATTTCAATCTTTTGCACTTTTTCATATAACAATGTCCCTCGAACTTGTGTTTCTTTTCAGAAATCTTTTCAAACAACTGTTTCCCCAAATTTGTTTTTAGTGTGATGTCATGGGAGTTCCAACAGTTCTGAACTCAGAATAAGCAATACTCCCACTGACACATTTAACACCTGATTCATCTAGTTTGTCCACTCAGGTGCAGAATACCTTCAACAAGGCACTCATGCTCTTTTCGACATTCTTGGTGCCTGCTGATCTTCTTCTGTGTCAATTACACTTCTTGACTCTGTCTCTTCAGTAACTCTTGGCAGTATGCGATTAACTGACACACTCAATCTCAGTTTTCTTTGACTATAACTCTGTAGCCATTCAGCATTGCGGGTGACTCTTCTCAATCCAGTACTTCTTCCTTCACCCGGATCATCTGTTTGTTCTGGTGTTGTCTCAACTGTTTTCTGAAGTTGAGGTCTTGTCTCTTCCTTTTCTTTTGCTTCTTCTTCTTCTTCATCTTCTACTTTGGAGACTTGAAATGAAATGAAATGAAAATTATATTTATATAGCGCATAAACTACCCTGAGGCCTCGCAGCGCTTCAAAGCTACTTTGTGAAATCACAGGAACCTGGATTAGTGTGACTGTTTGTCATTCTTCACCCCTCTCTTCTCCTTGCTGTTGTGTCTCTTGCAGTATTACTCCGTGCAATTGCCCAGCTTGTGACAGTTCCGTCAGCAGTGCTCTTGGTTCTGATTCATATAACACCATTTCTTCATATGGACTTCTTACTCCTGGAATGTGCGATGGATGTACCCAGTTTGGTACTCCGGCACACTTAACAGCAGTGTTCATGATAAGAATCACTTGGTAAAGGCCTTACCATTTCAGTTCCAAACAAGACTTATGAATATGCTTGCCTAATACTCAGTCATCTGGACTGAGGTTGTGGCACGGTTTTTGATATGGGTTTAGTGTGGCAGCTTCAACCTGGTGAGAATGCACCACATCAGCCAATCCTTTGCAGTAGTCAAGTAGGATGTCATCTTTGATATGCAAAAGTGCATTCGCAAGTACAGCAGGTAGTCTCATTGCACATCCCTAATCAAGATCTCATGGGGAGATAACCCTGCCTTCTTGTCAGGAACACTTTGGAGACTCATCAACATCAAAGGTAAAGCATCTGGCCATTTTACTGATCTGGAAGCACAGGCTTTTGAAAATCGGGACTGTATGGTTCTGTTGAGCTGTTCAATTATTCCAGAGGCTTCTGGTCTATGACTACAGTGTAATCTCTGCTCAATCTGTAATGTTGCACAAATCATTCTCAGGACTCAGGACCTCATTATTGAATTGAGTTGCACGATCTGACTCATTATTAAAACTGTACAATTTTCTCATTATTTATAAAATGTGCCTTCCCAGTTGTTGCACAACCTACTAGCAGGCCTGCATTGCTGGAAACACAGCAAATTGTGACATGGGGAACCAGAGTTTTAGATGAAGCACAGGCATCAGCTTTCATATTGATGATGACAAGCCTTTTAGGGTGGAGAGGGTGTCAGGGGAAAGGCAGGATGTGGACCAGCTGAGGGGATCTGTGCCAGAAGAAGAAGTTGGGAGGACTGGCTGAGCTTGTGGCAGCTGTCCTTGACTGATATGCATGCAACTTTACCAGCAAGCTCTTCCAAGGAGAACAGCCATGACAACGCGGGGATTACCCCGCACTGCCATTACAACGCGGGGATTACAACGAAAGTCGTTACAACGACTTTCGCTGGAGGGCGCTGTTGGATAGGGAATAGTTTAATTTTCTATCCAACACCTTCCCTACTGTCAACGTGGGCTGGAGTTGGAATAGAAAATTAAACTATTCCACTGTCCAGCGCCCTCCAGCGAAAGTCGTTGTAACAACTTTCGTTGTAATCCCCGCGTTGTAATGGCATGCGGGGTAAAAGCCCGCGTTGTAATGACATACAACCTCTTCCAACGAGTAAAATCGGGCCATGTGTATCCACACCTCTTAAGTCCAGGTGAGCGAACTGTGGACCTTTTGTGACTGGTCACAATTGTATTCGACCAGCACTGAGGGGTTCACCAGCCATTATGGAGAATAAAGGGAGAGGCGCTGCAGTCTAAATCGGTTCCTCTGTGCCCCACCCTGCTATTGTCACCCACTGCTACGCCACGTTTAGCTACCCAGGGACTGACACCAAACCACAAGGGATACCCAGCAGTCACACACACAGTTCACAACACATTACATCAGTGAATAGTCGATCGCAATTATGCAAGGGCTTTGGCAAAAGACGCTCATGGCAATATGGCTGCTCGTTCAGTCTGATTTAAGCTCCGGTTACCGTTAAAGACCTCAAGCTGACAAATCAATCAATCAATCAAGACCTTTATTCTGCGGAAACAGTCATAGCAGTTCAGTACACTAAATGCATACGTTTTAATCTAAAAAGCTTGCACATTTGAAATAAAAGAATAAAACATTCCCACAACCATGAGCACAGACATTTACTCCAAAGATCACATCTACCATAAAACAGTTCTCTAACTCTGGAAAGTCATTAAGTGCAGGTGCCAGCTCCAGATAATTTTCTAAATTTTAATGAGCTTCAAATATAATTAATCACTGCATAACACGTTGTTTCTGCCGGAAGCTGTTGCATAAATATCCTAGCAACTTTAAAGTGTCTAATAGCAGCACACAGTACTGCAACTAAAACGTTTTCAATTAGCGCTGTACGATGTGCAAAATAGGATAAAGTCTACAGAGCTCTGTGCAGAAAAAACACCACGAGGGCATTTCTGCCAATTCATTCCATTTACCGACATCCACTGTATTTGCCATTGTGCAAATTAAATTTCATATCACTCCCATTATAAGCCATGAAACGGTATGTTCTCTTAACTATATCCTTTACTGGGATCCGCTGACTTTCACCTCCTTGTGGCCTGAGGCCCCTCTATTCTATTCTGTGCACTAAAGACTTGCCATTTAACCTCCCAACACCCATATCATGTTTGTCTGTAACCTGACTAGCTTTGAAACCTGAACTTTGAGAACTATTCCACTCATTTTGTCCATTTCTGGCATATGTTCTGGTTCCTTATCCTGTTCAATAGAGAGCGCCCCACATAAAACAACAGAATTTGTGTAACTCACTTGTACCTGGGGTGAGCCTAACTGGAGTAAATCTCTCTAGCATAATTACTGCAAAATTACTCATAATTATGCTTAATTACATGAGCAGCTTAATCCAACTTTTACTGGTATTTTCTAGTGCAAAATGCACCCTTGCATCTAAAATGGACCCAAGGGCGCATGTGCACTAATACAATAGCGCTAAATGTTCCACGAAACGAACAGCAGTAGCCAGCAGCCCCTTGCTCTTCCTTCATCCCTTGTTCCTGTGCTTCAGCGGTTCGATTTGTGCCCCAAATAACTCATACTTACTCTAGCTGGCGTAATCGTGTAAATTTGGTAATCACAAGATTAACGCATAATTACTGAAATTACTCCAATTACTACGGCGTGATTACAATTTTTCCCAAAACTACTTTCAATTCAGGCTTCCATTCAGAATTCCTATTTTCTGCCTGCACTTGATGCATTATTTACTTCTACCGTGCTGAAGTGCCATGTCTGTATGTTAGATCATAGCCTCACACCCCAAAATCCATAAATAATTTCACATACCGTATTGTATATTCTTCTGTAATTTATTTATCCTACCCATCATTTCACCCTTTCGTTCATGGCATATGATATTGGCAAATTTTCATTGGTATCACAATATTCGCTTTTGGATATTTCTCCAAACATTGTTACAGTATATTTAAAATCTGTAAATTAATGACTGCTCTATTCTGAGTTGCATTTCTGTAGATGCCCTTTTGTCTGTTAACATTTCTCTCCCAATGGCATGACTTTCTCCATTTCTGTGCACCAAAAGCCAATGGCCAAAAGTCATGGACGTCAATTCACCAAAATATCCGGGGTAGCGGAAGTGACTTCATATGCCCTTTGACCTTCACTTTCACTAACCCATGCACATGCTTACACATACACACGTTTAAACATACACACGTATTCATACATACACACACTCTCACACATGCACACGCACACGCACACTGCATAAATATACACACACCTTCACATATACACACACTCTTTCTTACAAAAACACACTGAAAACTGCAATCATGCACACCACGTAATACATTTAAACGCATTTTATTTACTTACCTCAGTTGCTAGGGAAAGCCATATTCCAGCTATTTCTACTGCATCACTGCATGTTTTATTAAACTGATAGAGAATAATGTAATATCATTCACTATTAGTATATTAAAAATGGACAAAAAACAAAGAGGGTGGAGCCCCACCGACGTCCACAAGGAGCTGCTTTTGCTCCTGGCACTGATTTTGCCACTGCTGACGCTAAGGGTCGCCAAGGCAGTGCCAGGGGTCACAAGGGGCATGCAAGGGGTAGCTGTAGCTAGCCCTGCCGACCTTGGCAAAAGTGTTTCAATAAAATAATAGACAATTATATTGATATTGGCATTTTGTCATTTGAACTATAGTGTACATGCAAGCACCATATCCCTGTGAAAGAATAATTTGCATAATTAGGTATAAAGGTGTCAATCTTAAAGAGCTAGTAGTGACTAGTAGCTGATTTTTGAACATGGGGGTTCAATAAGGAGTAGATCTGAGTGGTTCTCAATAGCAGAGTCAAAGTGGTCGAGTGACAATTGTGACAATAAAGATTTGCGGACTACTGTGAGAGTGACCAACGCACAATTGTAAAACTGTTAGATGACCCGCATGCCAGTCAGCAGGCGGTAAAATCGCTGTCATTCTCACCATATATTTGTGACTGCTTAAAATAACAGGGAGTAATAGCTGTTGTTACACATTAAAAAAAAGCATATAGTCCTTGATCCAGGTTCATGACATATTACACTGATACCAGGTACATTATCATTTAATGCTCGTTTTATAATTTGTCGACGTGGAAATTGTACTAACAATAAACAGTGCTGTACGATATTTACCCACTAAATGTTGGCTTTGTGGATATCATATATTGCTTTTTAGTGTGTCTGCAAATCCTGATTGATTGATTGCAGTTCAGGTTTCAGAGCTTGCATATTGATTAAAACATGCACTTTTTCACAAGGGCATTAAGTAATATACGTATGTGTGTGGAGGCCCAGTAAGGTAAGTGTTCATTCATGAGTCCACCTTCTTCAATTTTTTTGTGTTAGTACAAACCCTAACCCATCACAGACTGAACAATTTAAGCAAGAGTCAAATCTTGGAACGCTTTATGTAGTCAGGTGGTTTCATGTTGATTGTTATTTATTGCTGGTGTATGTTGAGATGGCCTTTCACGTGGCATTTCCACGCGTACCTGATTGATGTTAGCAAACACCAATTCTTTCTTCGAAATGTGACCACTGTACTGCTGTCATTGCTAGATTCTGAGCTGAAGCATATTTTATTCAGTGGCATAGTATTCTGAGACATTTATCTTTTCTCTTGGTTGTTTTTAGGTGAACATTTTTTCTACCTTTCTATTTTCAAAATCTTTTCTTTAAAATAAATCAGAACTCTCTGACTAGAAACATTTTTGTGATTTAATGAACTTTTGATTCATCTGATGCATTGTTCATTGGATAAAATGTGTATCATCTGGTATAGAAGGTGGGTATTAGCTGTGTGTCATATTTAGTTACTTGCTGCATTTTAAATATACTCAGTAATCAGCTGATATTAGATACAAAGAACACTGTAACCTGAATTCAGAAACATTCCGTGCCATGTGATGAAGGAAGTAGACTATACACTATATTGATAGCAATTACGGAAAGGAATATAAGCCATAATGTTTACTATTGCAAGGCTTGACTATCATGTCAAATAAGGATCTTATATAGAATACAATGTGTTTTGTATATTCCTTTTTATGTTCCTAATAAGATAAACCCAGATGACTATTATGGTTCCTTCCATTTGGAATAGCACTCGTTGCAACCCATACCAATACAACACGTACCATTACAACGCAGGTATTGGTAGGCGTTATCAATTACAACGAGATACCATTACAACACAATCTTTTACACTGACTATGCCTTTACCACGCATGCCATTACAATGCAAAACATGCGGCGTGGTAAAGTTATAGTCGTGTTAAAACTTTCTACAGTAAGTGACAGTCCTTTCTCTACATTTATACTACCCAGCACGTCCCCCTACATTACACATACACCACTACACTACCCTAAACCCTAAACCACTACTCCCAGCACGACCCCCTACACTACACCAACACCACTACATTACCCTAAACCCTAAAACACTCCCCCAGCGCGACCCCCTACACTACACATACACCACTACACTACCCTAAACCTTAAAACACTAACCCCAGCACGACCCCCTACACTACACCAACACCACTACACTACCCTAAACCCTAAAACACTCCCCCAACACGACCCCCTACACTACACCTACACCACTACACTACCCTAAACCCTAAAACACTACCCCCAGCACGACCCCCCCAAACCCTTGAAAAGTAACCCCCACCCCATGCCCAAACCCGCTTAACTCTCTCTCCTCATTATTCCTCTCTCTCGGTTTCATGTTGTCTCTGAGGGGCGGTGCAAGTTGTTCTCAGGAAACGGAACAGCCTCTTTTTCCTTACAACGACGTGGATGGTTTACATTTTTTTAGAACGCATGGTCATTTACTATACATACCTTTACAACGAAATTCGTTGTAAAGGCATGCGTGGTAAATGACCATGCAAGCGGAAAAAATGCGTAGTAATTTACTTTGCGATGTACAACGCATGCGTGGTAATGCATGCGTTGTAATGGTATCACGAAGTAAAAAACTCGTATTAGTGGCTTTTTACCTTCCATTTGTGCATAAGTGCTACTAATAAACATGGACAGGTAGATGTTTATGTAACATATAACAGTTTCACAAGTGATTGGAAGTAGTTTAGTATGCTAATCTCTTGTACATGAAGAAATTGGCAACCAGCCCTAGATAATTCTTTGCCCTTGGTATCACATCTCTAATGCTCAATATGTCAATAGGGTCTCCTGGGTATACAGGTATCTAAGTGATGGACGATGCAGGTGTATACACAGGTATATTTTTATGTTTCTGTGATCCTATGCTAGAGATCATTAATGTCACCAGGATAGTGTGGGTGTCATGCTTGTGGATCTCTGTACAATAAAATATGAGCATCATTAATATTTGTGTATGTATGTAAAGTACTCAACGCCAACCAGACCTAAAGTGTTTTGACAGCTAAAGTATTTTAGCTTAACAATGTTTCAAAACATTGATGCAGGTCTTAACAGCATCCTCATTGTCGTAGTTGCTGTTCTTTCTCATTATATAGCTCGTTATGTTCAGGATGACAAATGTTACCCTATCCCTTACTCTTTTAATGCAGATTTCTAATCACCATTCAGTAAATTAAAGATTATTCTCATCTAGGAGCTAATTAAACTGTTTGGGAGATGTTTGCTTTCATATGTTAGCTCTTCTTTAAACAACCATGCACACTAAGATAATGATTTATGTTGAGGTCCCGTGTAATACCTTTCCATGTGTTTTCTTTACCTTCCTCTTCAGAGAAAGAGGCCATTGCTAGAGCATTCTGGAGCTCAGGGCTTTCCAGTGTTTTAAGTACAGAATAGATTAGTTTTCTCTGTAGGTTGTTCTGTTAAATATTTTCTGTTTTCACCACTTTTTATGTTATATTTAGAAAGAGAGGTTGGGAGTCAACTCACAAACGGTACCTGTTTCTTCACGGCTGGGCTCAGCTCCGCCGCAGCGCCGCAGCACCAGCAGCAAAGGGCCGGGCCCTGCTCCACCTGTTTCCCGGCCAGGCTTGGCTCCACCGGGCCCCTCCCACCACCAGTGACGCCCTCACCAGCGCCAGGAGGCGCATAAAGGCAGCGCCAGTGATAGAGCGCGCAGGTCACCCAACCAACACATTTTACCATACACGCATCGGGCCCATAAACTTCAATTTACCTTATACATTAATCAGGTGACCTTACACTCTACTACCAGTAACCCTGTTACTTCCTATATATTTTCTATTGTACCCGACTTACCAATCCACCGTTACGGGTACCTAATGACCACGATGAATCAGGGAGCTAGCTGTGAAGAAAACGGCAAACAAACACAAATACCAACTTTATATTCTTTTATATTTTCATAAGAAACCACAGACTACGGGGAAGTTTTAAAACCTTTATTTAGATTTCAGATTCAGATAACATGAGATTTATTACACATAGGCAATCAATAACCAAGATAATGAAGAGCACATACCCATAAAGGACATAAATCAAGCTAACCATTTGTGAGCAAGTAACATGCTAGTCAGTAAGTTCAGAGTTTAGACTTAAATGAAGTGACTAAATTACGGGAAATTTTAAGGACACACTAGAAAATCGCTATGGGAAAAATACCCCCGATATACGGGTAGGGAGAAGAACTTTAGTTTTATATTGCGAGACTCTGGAATACTATACACCTATAGGGAGGATAAAAATGGAACATACTATAATTCTAGAAACATCAATTCAGCTAGCAAAAGGAGAAATTATAAACACATCTATATGTCACAAACAAGTCTGGAGAAATGTGCTTAAAGGAAGGGTAACATAGGAACATGCTAGAAAACAGTAATAACGTATGAGCTTTTCATTCTGTAGCTTTGCGAAAAGCATGGAAAATCAACTATGCACAAAGGTATGTCTTTATTAAAGCAAAAGACAGAAAAAATAGAAGGCGCAGTATAGAGTTTTCAGCACTATATTTACCTAGAATGGTGTGAAGACCAACCCTGGCCACGGGTCAGTTAAGGACAGGAAAAACCCCAAGGAAGGACAGTCATCGACAGGACAGCAGTTGCAGAATGGACACCCCAGGACAGGACAGGAAACCCAGATTAGGATCAGGACAGGACCACCAAGGCACGACCAGCACCCGCAGTTTGGAAGAAACGCCTGCGCTCCACCCTCTCTGCAGCTATCGGCCGGAACCCAGATTGGGTTATCGATTTCCCCAGCAAAGTGCTCCGCCAGCACTTAAGGTTTTCTATGCAAAACCCCATAAGTCTATGGAAATTACGGACAGAGTGCTCCGCAGCGCTCTGTATCAATCACCTATTGAGTGCGTTGGGTCAGTGACAGGTCAGCTATTCGGACAAGTCGGACAATTTCTCTAGCTAAACCTAGGCTAGATATACTGTTTTCGGGTCAGTGTACCACCCCCCAAATGTTGCAAGTGTCAGAATCCCCAATTTCGATTGGTCCCCAAGTAGGATAGGTCAACACACCAATCACATTTCAATTCTACAAGCTCCTATTTACATATTCTGGGACCGCCTATTGATTTTGGGGTTCCCATGACATATTCTACAGAAAACAATGGAAATTAATACAATTGTAACTTTTGCAGGACATTTCAGCTTCTTCTGCTAGGTCGCAGGTCACTTTCTCAGGAGCCTCTTGGCAGGGACCTCTGGTTGGCATGGATTCAATGCCACCGGCAGAAGACTGTCATGCGCAGAAAGGATTCTCAACATGGCGTTACGAGTGTCTCTCAGACCCTCAGAATCGCGGTACATGAAAAGTAAGCGAAAACAAATTAAAACACAGAAATAAATGAATACACTGTATACCATGAATAGCTATTCTATACCCCTTATTTCATATATACTATGGCATTAGGTATTAGTGCAAATAAACAGTAACACAAAAAGCATCAGCGCAAGCTTCGCCATGTGAGGACACAAAGCGGCCATTTCAAAGCCAATGCGCAAGCGCAAAGGTTCCCACCAGAACTGCAAGTACGTCACGTCACGTGAGTGTGACTAACGCATGCGCAGAAGGAAACCCGCCAAGCAGCGGCCATTTTAGATACAAACGTTATTGAGTTAGTAAATACATAAGCAAGCGTCACTAGGACACCCCAAATGTCAAATAAAAGGGAAATTAGTAAGACAAACAGGTTGGATTATGCTGTTACATGTTATTCGAGGTTCATGAATTCAAGCAAGTCGCGTAATGTGCGAATCCTTGCTCCATCAATCCCCTCTTTCATGATATTTACTATCATCACAAATCCAATGGAATCAGATGCCAACTTTTCTCACACTTTGTTCATTTCGATCTCTTCCAACATTTGATTTAACTTTTCTTTAATTTCTTTGTTAGGGTGAGAATTCTTCACCCTTTTATAAATCTGATTATTCAGTTCCTCTAATTCAAGTTCATCCACACTCCGTTTTACACCTCTCTTATTCACAGTGTACTTTTTCTGGTGTTTGCGACATTTGCAACAGACAAATATAAAGAATATGATAAAACCTATTATGGCAATTGGCATCAGTACCTTAAACAACAAACCTCTACCTAATTGTGCAAACCCATGACCTACAGCAGAGAGACCATCAGTAAGTCTTTTCCAGGCACTGTCAACCTCCAGTGGTTTAAGTTATTTTTCCAAATGTGTAATGTTCCTTAGATACCTTTGAATTCCTACGCTTTTATCAGGTATGTAAGTGCAACAATGTTGCGCTTTCAACATTCGGCAGACTCCTCCCTCTTTTGCCAATAGGGTGTCAAGACCAAGTCTGTTCTGTAAAACCATTGATCTGATCGCAACCATTTCGGTATTGACCATCAGGAAACCTCCAGCAGTGTCGGTAGATAAACGATCTACTACTGTTGACAATTTGCAAATTTTGTTTGAGTTCAGAACCACTCCCACTGCAGGTATTATTGCGCTAAAAATATCTCCTACAATCTCACCAACAGATTCTCTTCTATTGCGTACTAATTGGTTAGTTTCTTCATTGCTTCCAGTGATTTCTCCCACATGGTATATATTCGGGAAGACAATACCAAAGTAGCAACTCCCGTACCAATGGTCGGGCAATTTGAAGTAAGCCTTGTTCCCACAAATAAAATAAATTCCAGGAAACACAGGATCTGTCCCATCTTTGAAACCCCAACCTCCAATTACCTTGTAATTATGCTCACATTCACTGGAACAGATGAAAACATTGTTATAATAACTAGTCATTTCCCTTTTAAGACAGAGCTTCCCCTTCTTTTCGAAATCAAGGAGCATAGCAGCAGTGGGGGGGCGTGGCCAACCGGGCAGCGAGATGGCCGCTCTGTGAGTGAGCTCCGCCAGCTACAAACAGTAATCCTTATTGATCCTGCTCCATGACCTCGAGGGGCCTGGCTCTGACCGGGGATCGGCGGCGGACGCGGAGCTCATCCTTCGTCCCGAGTTTGGAGAGCACTGGTCGCCGAGACACGAAGCTGCAGCCTTTCGCGCTCTGACCGGGCTGTGCGACCTAGGAGACCCGCTGCTGCGGAGCCCACTCCGGGCGCCACTTCCCACTGCAGCCCGAGGATCGGGGGGCCTCCTGGGACCCTACGAGAGGCGACGCACGGACCCACACGCATTCGCGCTGCCTCCCCAGGTTACACCGGTGAGTCGCTGCTGCGCTGGGGAAGAGATCTGCCAATGAGATATCCCCATCGGCGCGTGGAACTTGGCGTTTAGCTCCTGAGCACAGACGTGGACGGGGCACCTGAGGCGGACCCGCCATTTTGTCTGCAGGCTTGGTGACCTGAGAGACACTGCACGCACATTCGGCCCAGCAGTCGGGAACTAGGACTGCTCCCCGTGCCCATCGGTGAGTCGGTGCGGAACAAACCTGCGGGGGGGGGACATCTTCCTGATAAAGCCCCCTACGCTTGCGCACGGAAACCCTGGCTGATCTTTTAAACCAGCGCAGTTGAACAGCGTTGAGGCTCGTAATTGCGGTGGTGCTCTAGCGCCTACGACTGCCCATTGTCTAGCTGGGTGCCCCTGCTCCTGCGCGGCGATCTGATACCTGCAGCCGTCGGGCTGCGCTGGCGCGTGCAAACTTGGATGCATCCTGCATTTTGGGGACACCAGAGCGCTAGACGAGGCGCCACCAACAGCTTGGCTGCCCCCTGCCCGCCAGTGCAGCCCTGTGGTGGCGCACGCGGGGGAGGGGAAGCTTAACGGTGCTATATGCGCCAGGACCCCCGAGTGCTTCTGGAACTGACGGCTGCCCTAATTGTTATCGAGGATAGGCTCACGCGGTCCTCTATATTGTGCGCCCTCATCCGCACCACACTGCTGGATCCAAGATGGGAGGGAAAAATGACGCGCGGCAACCCAAGCTCAATTTCGAACAAAAGCGCCAGAACAGGCAAAGTGTGGCTGATGGGGATGCAGATGAATCCTCTTCGCAGGGTACTACCGCAGACATAGACTTTGGGGCGCTGATGATGGAAGTCAGATCGAGCCTCAAAAGCATTGACACTAAATTGGATGCAATGTCCTCACAATTGGAATCGGTCAAAACCAAGGTGGACGCGCATGAAACGAGACTGGACTGCCTGGAAAATAGGCAAACTGAGTGCTGCGAGTTCCAACAACAAGCCAAGCAGCACATCACAAACATGGAGAAGGAATTGGAGTCCCTGCGAGCCAAGACAGACGATTTGGAGGCACGCTCCAGAAGATCGAATATTCGCATCACGGGAATTCCGGAGACGGCGAACACTGGCAAGATGGAGGTGTTTGTGGCGGACCTCCTGCACGAACTCTTTGACCCGAACCTCTCCCAGGTATTTACAGTCGAAAGGGCGCATAGATCACTTGGGAAGATACCACCGCTGGGCACTCCGCCACGTCCTATTCTTGCTAAACTACTGAATTTGCAGGATAGGGACCTCATCCTACGCCTTGCTAGGGAGAAGGGTAAGCTCATGCACAAAGGAAACAATATCTCCTTCTACCCTGACTTTACCCCCCTGGTACAGGCTGCACGGAAATAATTCATGCCAGCCAAGAAACTACTGATGCAAGCTGGTGTCCAATACTCGCTCTTGTATCCAGCAAAACTGAAGGTAGTCCATGAGAGCACTACGCACTTCTTCACAGATGCGAAATCTGCACTAAAGTTTGCGAAACACATTTGTGAACCAGGGGCGCGACGTAAATCGCCGAGACTGGAGAATGACTCTGACCGGCTTAGTGATAATGAATAAGTATATGATTGATGGACGCTATGTGGCAATATCTATTTCACTATTTCATGCTTTGCTTGACTGGTCCGGTCCTCCCCCACACTTTCTATTGCTATGCTTGCCTTAATTTGGGTTGGGGGTGGGGTCGGAGATGTGACCCTGTCATGTGTGTGAGGCTGCTGGTGCGCAAACCACTTCTTATGCTCTGATGGAGTGTCAAGAGTCGGCCCTGTGTTGGGGTGGCCGTTTAGGTCATGGAGATTTCAATTTGAATGTAGCCACCCTGTGACAACAGGGGGTGTAAGCCGGGAGCACCACGGCCCCATGGGGTGTCTCCCACTGTTCTTGTTTCTAGTTAGTCACTACGCTATAGTTGTCTTTCAGTGGGCTTTGTCACAACCTGATTGGGGGGTTGGTGAGGGAGGGGGGAGGTGGGGGGAGTTGGATTGTTTGTTGATTGTTAAACATTGGTGCGATAGAGGATACTGTCCAGCAGATGAAATGCGCGTAATATTGCTCTGCTCAAGCTGGGCCGGGTTGTTTGGAGGTGGTGGGGCGGGTAGCGGGCTGGCACTTGTGGATCTAAAAAACATGCAAACTGGGGAGTATTAAGCTGTGGACATGGAACATTAGAGGCCTTGGGGACCATAAAAAAGCCAGGTTGATGCATGGTATGCTTGCTAGACATAATGTGGATATCTGTTTTATGCAAGAGATGCACGTTAACTCCATTCCTTCGCCTAGGTTGAAACACTCACGATGGTCACATGTGTACTCTGCTATTTATTCCAATTACGCTAGGGGTGTGGCGATACTTATCCGCAGAGGCCTGGACTGGAGGGAACATGCCATTGTACTGGATGGGGAGGGAGGATACGTGATTGCGCATGGGTCACTACAAGGCAGACCGATAATACTTGCGGCCATTTACGGCCCGAATGTGGATGATCCGGAGTTTTTTCGGAATGTCTGGGCACAAATAATGTTGTTAGATTGTTCGCAGATTGTCCTGGGGGGAGATTTCAATGTGGCACTTAACGATGACTTAGATCGCAGGGGCGTGGGTAGGCCTGCACACGCTGGGGCTCGCCAGGCGATTCTTGATGTGATGGAGGAGGGACTATTGTCAGATGTGTGGAGGGCCAGGCATCATGGGGACACGGTGGGGACATGCATAACGAGCCATCACGCGGCCTGGTCCCGCCTGGACTATTGGCTTGTGTCTAAGCATGGGCGGATCTAGCGGATCTCGCGTACGCGAACTTGTGGATTTACGGATTCGCAATCCGCGAAGATCCGCGAACTCTAGCGGATTTGCGGATTTTCCCGTTTTTTGTGTTGGCGCGCGTTCGCGCCGATTTTGGGACAAGTTTGCAATTGCGAACTTACTTTTCGGCTCGCAACGGCCGCGACTATGTTGTTTCTACGTCTGGTTTATAATCACAGGTTCACAGCACCCTCTGTTTCACCACTGCCACCCTCTGGGACACCCATGCCACTCTCTGGTACATCCTCACTGCCACCCATTAGGTTTATTTATCACTGTAGATTATGGTGGTTGAAAAAAGCAAGCACACCTGCCCTTCTTCAACTGCCATCAATTAATTTGTGGGTCATTAATGTGTCAGTAATTTTGAAACTTCCAGTCTGGCTGGCACCTGCTTCCTTCCTTATCTGTAATTTGCTTTTTGTTGCAGTTAATTTTTTTTTCACAGGACCTTTATGGTCTACTTGTAGCTATTCTATGAGCCTGCTGTTTGGGTCATAGCAGGGTCATAGAATAGTTGCAAACTCTGGAGGGGCCCCTCAGGAAGCACTACCTTGAATGTTACTAATGTTAAGTTTGAACTTTTGCACCTGCTCATTGCTTTCAGTTTAGCTAAAATCGTTTTTTTCTGCAATTTCGCGCGTTTTTTGGGGCTCGAATCCGTGCGAGATCGATTTCGGAAGCCGCGAATACGTGCGAATACAAAATTGTTTTTTGTGCGACGTGTATGTTCGCGTGATCTTGCGCGTGTTCGCGAGGCGCTTCTAGCTATACGTTTGCCAAGTTACCCTATCGGTCGTACACGGGCGTGGCCATCTTGTTGGCGTGACGTAATTCCGTTTCCGGCCGCTATGTGTAATCTCGCAAAGTGTGCTGCTCGCTAGTACAATTTCGCGCGTACTCGCAAGGAAAATCTCGCGCGAACTTACCCACGCGGTCGTGAACGGGCGCGGCCATCTTGTTTCTCATTCATTGCTATGGTTCTGGGCATGCTTTCTCTATCCTCTCTCAATCTCTGCCATCCTTTGCTTGTTTGAAGTTTTTTTGATCTAATTTTACTTATTATCTATCCCTCTATTTTTCTAGCTCTATATTTTTGTGTTTTCTGCAGCTTTTAGTTACTTTTAAACTACTTTTTTAAACTCTTTTCTTTTCTTCTTCACTATTCTATTTCTTGTTTATCATTTAACTCTATTTCTGCCCAGACCATGGTAAAGGGAGCCGGGAAGCACCCTGAGAAGGGGAAGGGTCCCGCACCCCGTGCCCGGCTCCCGTGCGGGCGTTTAAGGGGGGAGCAAGTGGTCCCGAGGGAGATCTTCAGCGCGGAGGAAGTGGCGGCACTGATCTTCCACGTCCAGCGCCGCCTCCCCAAGACGATCCTGGGAGGCGGCAAGATCGCGACTGGCTATGGCATCCGGGAGCGTCGCAAGCGGTGGGAGAAGGTGTGCCGGGCCATGTACAAGATCTCTGGGGTCCGGCGCACATATAACCAGGCCACCCACCGCTGGACCGATGTCATGGACCGGGAGCGGGACTTGCTGGACGCGCTCGGCGTAGAGGTCCCCGGGCTTGGTGAGTAGTAGTAGTAGTACATTTACTACTCTGTTTTATCCTGCTCTGTTATTTGCAAATCTTTGTTCTTTACCAAGAGCAATAATGCTGCCGATTACATTGAGGTAAATTATATTTCAAAATCTTCTATGCATTTCAGGTGCACTGCTCTCCTTCTCAGTAGCCTTGCTTGCTACTATGCTTCTTTGTTTTGTATGTTGTGTTCAGAAGCATTTCATTGGCCTGAGAAATTATGTATGAGTGTAGTGTAAAGATAAGAACTGCGTAATGCTAGACAGTAAGGGTCATATTTTCAATTACCGGCGCATCCCTGCAAAGTAGCAGGGATGCGGCAGTAATTGTGTGCCATGCCACCACCACCCATTGGCCCAAAACGTCACAGAAGCCTTACGCATCTGTGCCGTAAAGGCAGCGCATTGCTGGAGTTGCGTGCCAACGATGGCGCAGCTCCAGCAATGCTCTGGGGTACCCTATCTCCCCAATGCTGCATCAAGCCGTACGTCGGCTTCAAGCGCGCAGGGTTTGAGTCATGCATCATTGTCCTAAAAGTGACTGATTGACATCTTGTCGATTTCCCTCAGCCACTTTTAGGATTCGTTCCTGCGCAGGTACGCCCTCCCTTGCGCCGGAACGCCCCCTGATGGCGCAGGGCTTTACAACGTGATGCATCGCCCATATGCCCATATGTGTTTTTTTTTAATATATATACGCCGCACCAACACCATGGCGAGTCTTTTGTTCTGCCGCTGCGTCACAAAAGGCACGCAACAATGGAGGAAAATGAGCCGCAACTTCCGCAAGGGACTTCTAAATCAGCCCCAACAGACTGAAGTCCAGTCCTTCCTTTAGACACATGGCTGTAAGAAGAAATAGTGGCGGTGGTGGCGGGTGGATTGATAGTTTGAGTATTCACTGATCTGCAAGCAGGATGGACTTTGTCTGTCACTTCGCGTGCTGCGCACTGCTGCCTGCAGTGCCAGGCCTAGGCAAACCTCTTTAGTAGTCTGTTTATTGAGTTACATAGGAACTTTCTAAGTCAACGTTCCGCAAATCAGGCAATACGAATAACGTAGCATACCACATGAGATAGATCCCGTGGAATAGTTGTCTATCTATTTGCTATTTTTCCCAAATATTTTGTTATTGTTCTTTTGAAATGTTTGATTTGGTTGAAAAATCTCATTCATGTTTTCTGGTTTTTCTTTCTTTCATGTTGTACATCAGCTCCCCCCAAGGGCAAGAGGACACAGGAGGAGGGTGCTGAGGATGCAGGCCAGGATCGGGCAGGCGAGGGCTCCTTTGCTGGCCCCAGTAAGTTTACATTTTAATAAACAGTACCTATTTTTTCCTAGCTTTCCTCATTCGATTTTTTCTAAATCGTCTTTGATCTTCTTGTAGACTGGATATAAATTCTTATCCTGCCTCGAATATGACTCCCTGTGGTATTACTAGACTATTCTTATTAGTCTGTCTGTGTAGCTAACTAAGATTGGACATTTGGCAATTCCATTGGACTCCCATTATATTCAGCAATACCTCTATGCACTGTCTCCTTACTGACTAGATAGTGTGGCAGAGTCATTCAGCTCCCGAAGTCACCGATTATAGATCCCCAATGATCTCTAGATTATCGTACGCAGGACAAGAGAGTAGTACGGAGTCACAGCACAGTCAAGAAGTGTCAGAGGCACTCATGCTTGCAAAAATTCCAAAACCTTTAGCTCATCCACTCTAGTCTGGAGGAACAAAAACCACAGAGTCTATTTAAGTTTAAAAGCTTTATTAAAAGTAAACACATTTATTAAAATCTACTTTGTCATAAAACTATTTAACTGAAAATGGAAAAGTGGTTAGTGCTTATGATAAATTGGACACATTTCTTGTGGTCGAGCCGAGCTCTCACCTGGTTTGAACTTGATCCTGGTCGTGTTCTTAGGAGTCAAGCTTCTGTCTGTTAGGAGAAAAAGTGGTGCGTGTTAAAAATCAAAAGCAAGCATTCATCAGTTGTGCATAAAAGTGCAGCAAGACAACAGCCTTCCCTGGAAAATGGGACATTTTTACTATGGAGTAGACAGTCACAAATTATTACATTGTATTCTGTTTTTTTAACATTTCTCCTAGACCAAATATTATATAGTAGTGAGTGGTGTATTCTAACATTCTTAAATGTACTTCGTAGGTGTAACATCTGGTGACGGGGCCAGCGCGGAGGTGGCTGTGTTGGGCGAGGACTCGGAGGACTCTGGGGAGGAGGCGGTGCAAGAGCCGGCGGACGGTCCTGTGGGGGTTCAAACGGTGGTGGCGGAAACAGGTAAGCTATATATTCCTTACTTATTGAGATTGAAGACTGCATAGTGTGCTTTCTGCACGGGTGTATTACAATTACAAATCAACCAGGTAGTAGCCTCCTCGAAATGTACTTCGACTTAGCTGTGAAGTTTTTGGTGAGAAGAATCCCAATAAGTTCTGGGATGAACGAAAAGCGAAAGAAGGGTGTAAGTAAGTGGGACGCGAACTTGTATGATGGCTGGCAAAGAAGAACGATATGTGTTTGCTTGGCCCCCGAGGTGGCTGGGAAGGAAAGAATATGGTATGGTGCATGGCTGGGTCAATGATGAAGCAAGGATGGGTGGAAGGACAGCAGCCTGGGTGGGTGAAACAGAAACTGTATGTGTGCGTATACTTTGACTGAATGGATGCCCGGAGCATGGTATTCTCTGACTCTTAGATAGCACATGTGTATCTAGAGAGAGTAGATGGTCGCCAGGTGAAGTAAGTGTTACCTTGAAGAGCATGTACCACCGCACCCGCACGTCCGTTCCAGTGCAGGGAAGGCAAGGAAAAGAAATTGTAAATGTGTCCAATACTACCATGAATAGTAGCAGTACTTTGTATTGCGTTTGCAATCACAGCATATATCTGGTTATTACGGTGGACACTCCGTACCTCTCTTAATAACTTTAGTTTACTTGTAGTACGTCATTCATGTGTGGGTGTATCACTGTTCACTCAATATTAAGCAAAGCACCTAAAGTCATCTCATATGTCATCAAATACGTCCCATGTGAAGTGATAGATAATCAAATTAGTTAGCTTCTTCATTTTCCTTTTCTAGTACTCATTTGCACTGTAGGGTGAAAGGTAAATTAATTAAGCAGTAGCCCTTGTAACAGAGTATTCTCAGTGCCACCCGTAATAGAAAAGTAATAGCTTCACCACCTGCATGTACTGGACCGGTACAGTAACGCAAGTCTGTCTCACTCATCATGGTGTGCAACTTTTTTTCTCGGGTGCAAGTTCACTGTGCTGTCCATGTCATTCTGCCGGCTTGCATAAGATAACGTAACAATTTCCCTAAACAAGAGAGAAGAAGAAGAATAAGACTGGTGTACTGTCATAGTCGACTGTAATGGAAGTCCATAGTGGTCGTAGAATTTGTTCATTAAACTACCACTAATGTTAGAGCAAGGATGCAGAAGTGGGAGGTTACATAGATACTGTCCTCAATAGTTATGTACTGTGCTTTCAATTTGCTACTTGTACTCTGTGACCCAACTTTCGGCTCAATCACTTTGTGTTATTAATAAGGTGCATTGGTTACAGACTATGTCTTTCTTTCTTCATATAGTTGCTCCTTCCAAATCAACAACAAGGAGGGAGCAGGCTAGATTGGCCCGGCAACGGAGGCTGGAGGCCACTGTCGCCGAATATCGGCGGCTGGTGGCCCTGGAGGAGGAGGAGGACACGCAGTCGAGCGGGGCAACAACGACATCCTCGAATGTGACCACTGCATCCTCCTCCGTGACTAAGCCAGCAGGACCGAGCCGGGCTAAGAAAGATGACCGCCACCGCCAAGCAACCGAAATACCAGCTGCCCCCCACAGGAGCTGCAAGGACCGCCAACGCCGCCTACGAGTCCGCATGTCCAACCTGGAGCAGGAGGTCCTGAAGTATAAGAACTTGGTTAAGGGCCTCCGCTCCGAGCTTGCCACCCTCCGCAAGGAGTATGATGCCCATGCCGCATCATGCACCAGCACCAGCACCCTCCAGTAGTGGAGTGTCCCTTGCCCTTTTTTTATAGACTTTTGGGGGGTGGGATTTGGGAGTTGGGATCGTTTTGGGACGTTTCAGAGACAATCGTTGGGGTTAGGGTGGGTGAGGGAGATTATTTTGTTAGGGCTAAATAAATATATTTTTAAACTTTATCTGACCATACCTGTTTTTTACTGCTTTTCAGTCTGGTGGGTGGGGGGCGGGGGTGTAACAGTAACTTTGTTTTCCTGAACAGTCGTAGGACTTTAGTAGTACAACCGTCAATCTCTTGTCTACTCCGAAATAATACTCCATTATACTACCTCCCACCAAACGCTTATCTTACCTGTAATTTGTGTTAGAAATTAGGGCTAGGCCCAGGGCTGGCTCCAGGTGAAATGGGGATTAACGTTGTCAATCCTGGGCGGGTGACATTTCCTCATTGCGGTGGTACTAGTGGTGTGACACAGTGGCAGTTGCATGCCTATGGAAAAAAAGAAAACGAAACCTTGTTTGTCCTCCTTACTGTAGCATTACAACGGTTACGGTACGATCGAGAAAATAGCAGGTGACAGTACACTAGAACAGTGCCATAATGTAGCCTAACAAATGGTAAAGTATTTGCTTGCAAGTATAACTAGTGCTTGCGTTGAATTTATTTGACATTGGCTACTACTACTAGAAGATATAGTACTGAAGCTGAGTAAGTCTAGAAGATATCCTCGTATTCCTTCACCAGCCTGTTGCTATGACCTTATCCTCCCCAGCAAGTGTGTGGAATTATTGATGTCATTTTAGTCAGACATCAAGCAAAACAACACAGCCCGGGGGAAGAGGGTTAGGGTTTGTAAAATGGATGGGAATGGGGGTTTCTTTTTGGGTAGGTTTTGTTGAGAGAAGAAAAAAAAAGCAGAGCATGGACAAACAATAATTGAAGATACAGACAATCTTTGGTTACAAACTAAAGGTAAGCACAAGCACATGCAGTCACACTCATAGAATAAAAGACAACAATGGAAGCTGGAACAAGATCACAGCAGACCAGCTCGCCACCTCCCTGAGCCAGCACCCTCCTGCCAGCTCAGCGAACCCCAGCCAGGCCGCCGACAACCTCACGAAGTGGATCAGCAACTGCGCGGACGAACTCGCCCCTCTGAGGACCCCGCCTAGCAGACACGGCAGCAAGAAGGCCCCATGGTTCACCGACGAACTCAAGAACTCCAAGAAGAACTGCCGAGCCCTCGAGAAAGTCTGGAAAAGGGAACCGACACCGGACAACAGGACCTCCTACAAACTTGCCACCCGGAAACACCACCAGCTGATCCGCGCCGCCAAGAAAACAGCATTCAAGGACCGGCTGGACAACAACGCACACAACTGCAAGGAACTCTTCAACATCGTGAAAGAGCTTTCCAACCCCAGCGCAGGAAACAACGACATCACCCCATCGCAAGACCTCTGCAACTCCCTCGCTTCATACTTCCACAACAAGATCACGGACATATACAGCAGCTTCAACAACCAACCAACGCTCACCAGGACCGAACAACCACCCCCCACCACCACCCTCCACGCCTGGACCCCGATCAGCACCGAAGACACCATCCGCACGATGAACTCCATCCACTCCGGATCACCGACCGACCCCTGCCCTCACCACGTCTTCAACAAGGCCGACGCTGTCATCGCACCCCACCTGCGAGACATCATCAACACATCCTTCGACACCACCATCTTCCCTGAGAGCTGGAAACACGCCGAACTCAGCGCCCTACTCAAGAAACCAACAGCGGACCCCACCGACCTCAAGAACTACCGCCCCATCTCGCTTCTCCCGTTTCCAGCCAAAGTCATCGAGAAGACCGTCAACAAGCAGATGGCCGCCTTCCTCGAGACGAACGGATCCCTCGACCCCTCACAGTCTGGCTTCCGAGCCAATCACAGCACCGAGACCGCCCTCATCGCCGCCACCGATGACATCCGAGCCCTGATGGACAATGGAGAAACAGCGGCCCTCATCCTCCTAGACCTCTCCGCTGCATTCGACACTGTCTGCCACCGCACCCTAGTGCAGCGCCTCAGCGACATCGGAATTCAGGAGAAGGCGCTGGAATGGATCATCTCCTTCCTCGACGGAAGAACACAGAGAGTCCGCCTGCCACCGTACAAGTCAGAGGCTTCCGAAGTCATCTGCGGCGTCCCCCAAGGATCATCTCTGAGCCCCACCCTCTTCAACGTCTACATGAGCCCCCTCGCGGCCATCATACGCAAGCACAACCTCAGCATAATCTCCTACGCCGACGACACCCAGCTGATCCTCTCCCTGACCAACGACCCCGCCGCCGCCAGAGCCAACCTGCACGAAGGGATGAAAGAGGTAGCCGAGTGGATGACGACCAGCCGCCTGAAACTGAACTCAGACAAGACGGAGGTCCTCATCCTGGGCTCTTCACCCTCCGCCTGGGACGACTCCTGGTGGCCACCCGCCCTGGGCACCGCACCCAAACCGACAGACCACGCACGCAACCTAGGCTTCATCCTGGACTCCTCCCTCTCCATGACCAGACAAGTCAACGCCGTCTCCTCGTCGTGCTTCAACATCCTGCGCATGCTACGAAAGATCTTCTAGTGGATCCCCACCGAGACCAGGAAGACCGTCACCCAGGCCCTCGTCACCAGCCGTCTGGACTACGGCAACGCCCTATACGCCGGTACCACCGCCAATCTCCAGAAGAGACTCCAGCGGATCCAGAACGCCTCAGCCAGACTCATCCTCGACATCCCACGAACCAGCCACATCTCCGGACATCTGAGAGACCTTCACTGGCTCCCCGTCAACAAAAGAATCACCTTCCGCCTCCTCACCCACGCACACAAAGCCATACACGACCGAGGCCCGAGCTACCTCAACAGCCGAGTCAACTTCTACGCTCCCAAACGCCACCTCCGATCAGCCAACCACGCCCTCGCCGCCGTCCCCCGCATCCGAAGAGCGACTACAGGAGGAAGGTCCTTCTCCTACCTGGCCGCCAAGACCTGGAACTCCCTCCCGACCGACCTGCGCCTGACCCAAGACCACCTCCCCTTCAGGAAGAAGCTGAAGACCTGGCTGTTCGAGCAGTAGCGGCACCCCCCCCCCCAGCGCCTTGAGACCCTACGGGTATGTAGCGCGCTTTATAAGTGTCACTGATTGATTGATTGATACTGTATCTGTATTGCGTATGTTGTTGGAGTTGTCCTGTTGAATTTGGTAAGTAAGTTGCATGCAGCAAACAATTCCTCTTATTGGCGGCACTCCTCCATTCCAGCTGACGCTTCGTCCATCAATGTGGTGACCACTGACAGAAGACACCCTGTCCACTGCCTGCCTGGCGGATGTTGACTGAAACCCGGCCTGTAATTATTGAACGGAAAACAGGAAGTGCTATTACAATACCACTGATAAATAAATAAAAGGTATGTACGCTGTGTGGTTGAATGAAATTTTATTTGTAACGCGCAGCTATGCCCAGTGGGCGTCAAGGCGCCTACACCAAAATATAAAGCTGTTAGCAGACAGAAACAGAGCCTACTGGTATGCCTTAATAAAGAGCCAAGTTTTCACTGACTTCCTAAAGAGATCAAGGGAGGGAAGTCGTTTGAGTTCAAGGGGGAGTGAATTCCACATCAGAGGTGCCAGTATGGAAAAAGCTTTGGACCCCCATCTGGCCTTCTTGGCTCTGGGGATTACCAGTTGGTGTTGCTCGCTGGATCGTAAACATCTGCTCGGAACATATCTGGTAAGTAATGAACCAAGGGCATCAGCCGAGCCTGCAGTTAAAGCCTTATATGTGAGGCAAAGAAGTTTGAAAGTGATCCTTGACGGAATGGGGAGCCAGTGGAGGTTCTTCCTCGCTAAGGTCATAGATGACAACCAGGGCAAAGCGAGAGCAAACCGCGCTGCAGCGTTCTGTATGACCTGTAGACGCTGAAGCAAGCCCTTGTTGGCCCCGGCGTACACTGAGTTACAGTAATCGAGCCTTGAGCCAACAAGGGCAATCACCACCTGTTTCCGCGCCTGTGGGGACAAATAGTGCACAATCCTTTTCAGGGTCTTGATGACACCCCAACAGGTCGCCACCGTTCTATTCACCTGTAGCTCCATGGAGAGCTGGGTGTCAAAGATGACACCTAGGTTTCTAGCAGATTTGGTAGGTATAGGGCAGCTGCCTAAAGAAGGGGGCCACCAGTCATCTGACCATATGTCCTGGTCCTTGCCAAAGACCAGGACCTCTGTCTTGTCCCCGTTCAACTTTAGGGAGTTGGAAACCATCCACTCTGCAACAAGTTGCATGCAGGCCCTAAAGTTAGAAGCAGTTTCACTGACAGAGTGGGTCAGGGATACCATAATCTGCGTGTCGTCCGCATACGACACTACCTCCATCCCCTGAGATCTTACAAGTCTTGCAAGGGGGGCCACGTAGATGTTGAACAGGGTCGGACTCAATGCCGACCCCTGTGGCACCCCACATTGCAAAGACTTGGCAGGGGAGAGGTATTCACCTAGCATGACACGTTGCTCTCGATGTTGTAAAAAGGAGCTCAGGAGACTGAGCGCTGGTCCGACTACCCCTGCCTCCCTTAACCTAGATGTTAAGGTCAGGGGAGACAGGGTGTCGAAAGCTGCAGAAAGATCAAGCAGCACCAGTACGGTGGAGAGACCCAAATCTACTTTTCTGCGGATGTTATCCATGACTTTTGTCAAGGCAGACTCCGTGCTATGTAGCTTTCTAAAGCCATGTTGGGACCCATCCAAGAAGCCGGAGGCGTCGAGGAAGTTCGAGAGATGGAAATTCAGGTGGGTCTCCAACATCTTAGCAGGGGCCGGCAGCAGAGAGATGGGTCTAAAATTTTTCAGCACTCCCGGGTCTAAGGTGGTCTTTTTCAGAAGCGGCTTTACGATGGCTCTCTTCCAAAGTGATGGAAAAATGCCCTGTTCCAAGGCTCCATTCATTACCTCAAGCATCGGGGGGAGAATGATCTCTCTGCAGTTTTTAAGTACCTTGAGGGGCAGTGGGTCAAGGGGAGATGAAGATTTGGTTTTATCCAGCAGGCTATTGAGATCTTCTAGCGTAAGAGCCGGGAAGTGTTCAAGGGACTGAGGGGAGTCTACATTCCAAGCCTCCAGACGTGTGATTTGTACGGAATCCTCCGAACTGAGTAAATTCCTCTGCGTCTTTAGGGCTATGTAAATATTGTCTATCTTTTTATAGAAAAAGTTCGATATGTCATCACATAGCTCCTGGGAAGCAACTACTGGATCAGGAACCTGAAGAGAGCAAAGGGAGTCTACAATTTTAAAAAGCTCTCTGGAGGATGTTAACGAACAGGTTAAATTGGAAAAATAGTCCTGTTTTTCCTTAATGATACGCTTTCTATACTCCCGTAGTAGACTCTTGTAACCTTCTCTATCTTTTAAATCCCAAGATTTACGCCAACCCCGTTCCTTCTGTCTACATTTTTGTCTGAGCAACCTCAGATCGGCAGAAAACCAAGGGGCGGATGGCTTCTGTCTAGCTGCAGATTTCAAGGAGGGGGGAGCTAGCTCATCAGCAGCTTTGATAATGGCATCAGTTAAATCTTGAGCCGAGTCATCAACCTTCTGTTTAGTTGAAATACTGATGTTGCAGACAAAAGGTGCAAGTGCTTCTTTAGTGAAATTTTTGAAGCTCCTTTTAAATTGTTTTTTACCAGTATCGGCCGTGACCTCAGGACAAGGAATGTCTAGGGACAGCGGGACTGCTAGATGGTCAGACCATGTAATTGGTACCGGTAGACCGACTTGTAGTCTAGAATCGTTGGAGAAAATCCCGTCAAGGATGTGCCCCGCCTGGTGGGTCGGGTGAAGAACATGTTGGACAAAATCACACGCCTCCAAGGAATTAAGCAGAGAGGAGGTATCTTTTGATGCAAAATCCTCTAAATGGAAATTGATGTCGCCCAAAATGGTAAAATGAGACCTACCAAAGTAAGGTTCTAAAATTCTAAAAAGTTCTGGGCAGAAATTAACTCTAGACCCAGGGGGTCTATAGAGTAATATGCCGGAAAAGGAGCTCACCGGAGTGTGCGTAATACAAAAATAGAGCGCTTCGAAAGGATCTGTAGACACTGATAAAGGTTTTATTGTGCAGGAGAAAGTAGATTTAAAAAGAATGGCTATTCCACCTCCTCTACAACGTTCTCTGTCTAACCTTAGAAAGGTATATCCTTCAGGTATAGCCAGGAGCAAATCATGACCAGCGGACTCAGAAGCCCAAGTTTCTGTGACAAAGACCCAGTCTGGATTCCTCAAACTGACAAAGTCATGAAATTCGATCCCATGTTTAATCAGAGAACGAGCATTGACCAAAAAACCCTGTTTGGGTTGAGAGATATGGCTGGTGGGCTGAAGAGGGGTAGCACGAGTACCGGATTGAATAGGACGAGTAAAAGAGCTGTTGCAAGAGGGACATAGACGGGCCCGGCTCAGAACTTCCGGTCTAAGCCGGTGATGGCAGCAGAGTGCACGAGGTCTCAGGGAAAGAAGAGTACCGTAGAGATTCTCTAGGGGGGGGGGAGGATGAGCGTCGGAGAGCCCAGGGTCCAGCCCGTCCTGCAGCGCGTCCTCAGCGCGGACGGGCGCAGACGGGCTGAACTCTGGCGTAACTCCGGCGTCAGTCTGGCGTCCCCGCAGCGCGTATCCGCTGCGCGTCTGCATGATTCTCTTAAGTATCCGCCTAGCGTCCTCCTGGCGACTAGAGCGCGATACCAGCCAATCAGCGTTAGTGTTAAGCCATCCCCATCCAAGATGGCGCTAAAAAACGGACCTGCGCCGGGAAGCGGACCCGCCAAACAGCGGTGAGTGTCCCAATTTAAATGCAAGTAAGGGCCAGGTGCAGCGAGCGCTAGTTAAAAGCAGGGAATAATAAATGAAGATTTTAAAATAAATGACAAAACGAGGCAATATTAAAAACGAGCAGCAGCTCGGTTTCTGCAGTGCATTAGGAGCATGCACAGATCAACTGTCAGCTATAGAGAGAGAGCAGGAGATTTACCTCTCTTAAGTATCCGCCTAGCGTCCTCCTGGCGACTAGAGCGCGATACCAGCCAATCAGCGTTAGTGTTAAGCCATCCCCATCCAAGATGGCGCTAAAAAACGGACCTGCGCCGGGAAGCGGACCCGCCAAACAGCGGTGAGTGTCCCAATTTAAATGCAAGTAAGGGCCAGGTGCAGCGAGCGCTAGTTAAAAGCAGGGAATAATAAATGAAGATTTTAAAATAAATGACAAAACGAGGCAATATTAAAACGAGCAGCAGCTCGGTTTCTGCAGTGCATTAGGAGCATGCACAGATCAACTGTCAGCTATAGAGAGAGAGCAGGAGATTTACCTCTCTTAAGTATCCGCCTAGCGTCCTCCTGGCGACTAGAGCGCGATACCAGCCAATCAGCGTTAGTGTTAAGCCATCCCCATCCAAGATGGCGCTAAAAAACGGACCTGCGCCGGGAAGCGGACCCGCCAAACAGCGGTGAGTGTCCCAATTTAAATGCAAGTAAGGGCCAGGTGCAGCGAGCGCTAGTTAAAAGCAGGGAATAATAAATGAAGATTTTAAAATAAATGACAAAACGAGGCAATATTAAAAACGAGCAGCAGCTCGGTTTCTGCAGTGCATTAGGAGCATGCACAGATCAACTGTCAGCTATAGAGCAAAAAGTGACACTTTGATTTCCCTAATAGACAGTACAATATTTTTGAAATTGCGTGCTCTGTCTGAGTCACCTTTTTAAGGATCAATAAGTATGGCCAAAATATTATAGCGGATCTTTCCCCTCAAGGTAGGTGTACTACTGTGTTTTAGAACAAAATTTAACCTTCCCAGCAATGCTCCCACCAAGACCCTTACTAAAGCCAGTCGCAAAAATGTAGAAGAACCCCAATCAGATCTCCAAAAACGATGCCTAGCAGAAAAGTGGTTACAAAACGTACTTTGAAAGTAACAGTAGGCCCAAATACAGACCGTGGATTGTATTCAAACCACTTGCAAGCAAGCAAAAGTATCCATAGCCAGCATCGCTCCAACAGTGCTCTACAACAACAGAACTGCGTTGCAATAGAACCCCCCGAAACACATGCAATCCTGCTGCTAGGGCTAACCCTAACGAACCCTAACTTACAAAAAGTGCCAAAACTGGTGTTTCGTTATGGATTTTGTCCAACAAACTTCTATCCGGTATTAGACCTTCCCAGGAATGCCCCAGGCAAGACCCGCCAACCCACCCGCAAAAAAACACCCGACAACACCCCCAAACAGCGAAAAAGCTAAATCTCATACTTACAATGTCTCTCGGCCTTCGGTCCAAACGCGGCGCTGTGCAGCTAGGTCATCATCATCATCATCAATCATCATAACTCCTGTTTTCCACCACGGATTTCCTGAAAAGCAAATGCAATCAAGATTAGACTGTCGCAGCAGTGCTTCGACAGAGACCCCGGCCGCAACCCACCCACGAACAGCAGGAAGCCCCCCAAAACGCTACATTGAGCAAGATGTCAGAAGAAATAGCAAAAAAAAAGGCTGTTCCTTATGGATTTTGTCCAAAACACTTCTATCCGGTATTAGACCTTCCCAGGAATGCCCCAGGCAAGACCCACCAACCCACCCGCAAAAAAACACCCGACAACACCCCCAAACAGCGAAAAAGCTAAATCTCATACTTACAATGTCTCTCGGCCTTCGGTCCAAACGCGGCGCTGTGCAGCTAGGTCATCATCATCATCATCAATCATCATAACTCCTGTTTTCCACCACGGATTTCCTGAAAAGCAAATGCAATCAAGATTAGACTGTCGCAGCAGTGCTTCGACAGAGACCCCGGCCGCAACCCACCCACGAACAGCAGGAAGCCCCCCAAAACGCTACATTGAGCAAGATGTCAGAAGAAATAGCAAAAAAAAGGCTGTTCCTTATGGATTTTGTCCAAAACACTTCTATCCGGTATTAGACCTTCCCAGGAATGCCCCAGGCAAGACCCGCCAACCCACCCGCAAAAAAACACCCGACAACACCCCCAAACAGCGAAAAAGCTAAATCTCATACTTACAATGTCTCTCGGCCTTCGGTCCAAACGCGGCGCTGTGCAGCTAGGTCATCATCATCATCATCAATCATCATAACTCCTGTTTTCCAGCACGGATTTCCTGAAAAGCAAATGCAATCAAGATTAGACTGTCGCAGGCTCGCAGCAGTGCTTCGACAGACAACAAAAATTACCCACAAACACCCGGAACCCCGCCAAAGAGCACCTCAAAGTCAAGCAAGTCAGCAAAAACGGCAAGAAATTTCCACCTCATATTTGGTCCAAAACACTTTTGTCCATTATTAGAGCTTCACAGCAATGGGCCCAAATCCGTCAACTCACCCGCAAAGAAGTACAACACCCCCACAAGTGCTGAGTCTTTCTTCATTGGGCGTAATCCAGCACTCTGCTTGGAGGGAAATCGCAGTCTGGAGGAGGAGGATAGAGGAGCATGTTCTTCTTCAGAACTTGTGAACCTGAGGAATGTAGACTGCGGCACCTTCAAATCAATAAGCAAACAAGTGAAGACAGTTCTGATGATGGTCTTGTTTTTGGGATTAGGTGATTAAAGTTTGAATTAAATTAACTGTGCAAAACAAAGAAAGAGAGACACAAAGCACACAGGAATAAAAGTGAATAAGGACGAAAAAGAAAGTTCTTGATTGATTGTCTCATTTTCAGGGCTCGGTGTCAGGGAATAAGAACAAGATTTCGTCATCATACTCTGCGAATTCAGGCTGGATGAGGTCAGTGCCACCGAACAGAGAAAAAATCCCCTCATCTACATTGCCGTCCTCCTCGTCTTCAAGTGGCGTGCTTTCTCGTACTTTGTAATCTGGTGGTATGAGGTGCTGATTCATCTTGATCATTGTCAGCCGCTCCACATTTTTGGGCGAGAGGCGGCTCCGTTTGGGAGTTACAATGCCACCAGCAGCACTGAAAACACGTTCAGAAGACACACTTGCGAGTGGGCAAGACAAATAGTTTATAGCCAGGTTGAAGAGCTGTGGCCACAATTGTTTTTTGCCATGCCAATACTGCAATGGCTCATCATTAAGGAAGACCTCTGTTGAGTCATTCAGATAGTCCTGCACCATCGACTCAAGGTCATCAACTGTTCCTCCACTTTGCTTACTTTTTGCTGTGCCTGTGACATTTTTTCGAGAACCATACCCCATCAAACTTAGCCAATCCTTCTCCGCAGCCACTGTTAGTGTTGTCATTGTGTGTGGTGCAGATGATCCAGTTGCCGGTGTCTTTAACGGCTGAGAGGTCACTTGTGCCCCAGCCACAGGTGCAGAAGTGGATTCTTGTGACTGGGGATGGCCTGCTGATGCTGATGCTGATGTACTGGCTTCTCCTTCAATAACCTGCCGTTCTTTTTCAAACCTCTTGGCTGACCAGGCTAACCAATGTTTGTATTTTTGAACATCTGCATCAGCAAAAGGAAAGAATGCTTCGCCTGCCAGCGCCTTTTTGTAGCGTGGATCCAGAATAGTAGCACAAATGTAATGCTGATCTGACTTGATCTTTTGAAGACGTTCATCACCACGTAGGCGCTCTATTAATTTCTCAGACAAAATAAAATGGTCTTTTTTTTTTCCATCTTTTTCAAACTCAGAAGACACCGCCATCAGTTGGTGCTCCAGCATGCACAACAATGGGATAGCTTTTCCCAAATTACAGTCCTCCTGGCTGACTGCACGCGTGAAGAACTCAAAAGGACGAAGCATGTCTGTCAGGCTTTTAACTATGTCCCATTGCGCCGCACTCATCCGCAGGTCCTCCTTCTGAGATGTACCCTCTGTGAAGAAATAGTGATCGAGTACCGTATACTGCTCATACAGACGCTCAAGCATGTAGAAGGTTGAGTTCCAACGTGTTGCCACCTCCTGGATGAGTGCTTTCACTGGCATTCCACGTTGAAGTAGCAGTCTCCGCAGATGCTTCCGGGCCTTAAAAGAATGGCTGAAATGGTTGCACATTTTGCGGCAGGTGGCCATTACCTCGAACGCTGGACTCTGTTTATCACTCAAGAATTTTTGAACTACCAGGTTGATACAGTGCGCCAAACACGGCACTCTAACATGGTCACCCATGAACATGGCCTTAACTACATTGGCGCCATTATCCGTGGAAACATAACCAATCTTGCGTTTTAGGGGGGATAGCATTGTCAAGACCTTTTTGTTAAACTCTTCCAAAAGGTTTTCTGCTGTGTGACTTTTCTCCAAGCCAAACATGGCTAGTGTTGCATGTTTCCGAGCAGCTTTGAAAACTTTGTCCGGGTCAACACCTGCGTTTAGCTTTGCTTTAACACCTGAAAAAGAGACCCATTGTGCAGTGATGCACATGTATTCAGTGCCTGGGCCACTGGTCCACATGTCTGTTGTCAGATGTATTGTGTGAACAGCACTCTTCTGCAAAGCTGCCACAATCGCCTGCAGCACATCTTCATGTAGTGCTGGAACCGCAACTCTGGCAAAATAGAACCGGCTCGGAACCTTCCATTTAGGGCAGAGCGTTGCCACTAATTCAAGAAAACCTACCGCTTCTACAAAAGAAAAAGGTAGAAGGTCCACAGCTAGCATTTTAGCCAGCTTAGTGTTATACAGACACGTCAGTGGGTGGTTGCGTTCATATGGCACGTCTGAAGTAAGCATTGTTCTAATGTTGCCCTGGACCAAGCATTTACGGGCTGATAATGACTTCGTTGACCCAATTTTGCTCGCTGGTGAACTTTTGTGCGTTGGTGTCTCACTCGCTCCAACACTCTTAGTGTGCCTCACATTGGGTGTGCTGCTGACAGGGGTACTGGGTGTAAGGGAAGTGTTTGACACGTCTTCTTCCTCCTCGTCATCATCAGATGAAACATCAACGTTTCCTTGAATTTGCCCTTTCTTGATCGCATCTAGGTGCGCAAACCATCTGACAGTGTGCTTTCTCTCAAGATGACCTCTCTGGCCGCCGGTACCATAGTTGGTACCTGACTTACCACGACTAACTGCAAGCTTACAAAGGGTACAAATGGCAAACTTTGGATTTTTTGGACAAACAGTAAAGAAGTCCCAAACTGGGGACTTGAAGTGTCTGTGGGACATGGAGGAGGCGGCGATACTGGTGGTGGTGGTCATGAAGCTAATGCCAGATGAAGTGGAGGATCTGGATTGCCCAACTTTTGTACGTTTTGCACTTTCACCGCCACTAATTAAGGTCGAGGTTGACGGAGGTCTCTTCTTGCCAGAAAGAAATATGGAAGCGGGACGAGTTGGTGTACTACTTAACTCCAATGATTGTGGTGTTTCCACTGCCTCCTCATCGACAACATCATCACCATCATCACGCTCAGCAGCTCTTCGGGCTAGGGTCAAAATGTCTGTTTGCTGCATGCCCGCTGGGGCTGCAGTGACCTTTATGATGACTGGGTCGTCGTTGGCAGAGTCTTCATCAGCAGCAGTATCCGCCACTTCTTGTTGAGACTCATCACACTCCATAACTCTGAGACTTTGGACGAGCTTCCTTTTACGCTTAACTACCTTTGTCGGATCATGGTGTGCCTCACTCTCAGACGGCTGTGGTGCTGGTTCCCAAGTTTGATCCGTATCATCAGAAGGAGGTGTGCTTGAAGAAGATGTAGACACCACCCTTGATCTCTTCCTTGCTAGGGGTGTGGAAGACAATGAAGGATCATCAGGAGGAGTGGCTTCCTCAAATGATACCTCGCCTTGATTGTCGATTTCCTGATGTGCCCCTACTTCGGGAGGAACAACTATTGTGGGCACTTGTGACCCTCCATGCACCTCTGCTTGCGCATCTCCTTGCGCTGCCTCTCCTTCCACATGTACTTGGGCTTGTACTTGCACATGTGATTGTTGTTGCGGCTGTGGTTGTTCAACACTCGTCAGATGAGCTACAACAACCTGTGTTGATTGAGGGACATTGCTGCTGCTTTCTTGCGATGAGCCAACATCACTGGTCGATGGTGATTGAACAACTATACTGGCTGCCTCTGCAGCACTCAAGGGCTTGGACTTAAGTTGGCGTGGTGGTGGTGGTGGCACTGAGCCCAATGGAGCGGGGGTGCTGCTGCCAGCTTGGTCCCCAGCAGATCCCGCTGCTGCTGCTGCAGGCATACTTTTTTTTTTACTCCCAAAAAAAGGGGCGGGCAGCACACCAGTGTCCTTGGTAACTTGCTTCTTCTGCTCCTTACTGGCACCTTTCTTGATAGAGGAGCTACGGGTTACTTTTTTTGGGGCCATCTTCTTCAGAGCAGGTCAGCAGGCAGCAGTTGCACGAGTTGCAGAGGGTTCTGTGTCCAGACGTGACGTCGCGTGACGTTATGCTGCACACACACACCGCTGCAGGACTTCTTCCTGGCACTGGTGGTTCTCTTGAGTCTTCTTGTGCACCTAAAAGCAATGGAAGACAGAGGAACATCAGTTCAGTTATACACCCCAAAAAATCGAAAAAACACAGAAAAATTAGCACAATCCCATGCCATCCATGATGTTTACATTGAAGACACCCCACAGAAAAACTAGGGACATGCAAGTATGCAACACTCACTACCCCTGGGCATAATGGATGAAAAGTAGGCAAAATAAGTGCAGGCCTCAGACACTGCCTCTCCTCAAAATGGCCCCTCCCTTACACCCCAAGCACATGTTGCCTGTACCAGCCAGCACTCAAGATGGCCACCACCACCACCCACATGGCCAGTCCACATCAACAGTACACCCCCAAAAAACAGAAAAACAGCCAGAAATCACCACAATCCAATGCCATACATGATGTTTATATTAAAGAGAGTGAGACCACACCACAGGCACACTCAGTCCATGCACCACCACCCCTGGGCAAAAGGCCACACCAGCACCCCCCCAAAAACGACAAAAAACAATAAAATCAGCACAATCCCAGCCCATCCATGGCCTCAATTATGTTTAAATTCAAGAAGACACCCCACAGAAAGACTAGGCCCATGCAACACTCACCACCCCTGGGCAAAGGGCCCCACCAGCAGGCCCAAAAAAACGACAAAAAACAATAAAATCAGCACAATCCCAGCCCATCCATGGCCTCAATGGTGTTTAAATTCAAGAAGACACCCCTCAGAAACACTAGGCCCATGCAACACTCACTACCCCTGGGCATAATGGATGAAAAGTAGGCAAAATAAGTGCAGGCCTCAGACACTGCCTCTCCTCAAAATGGCCCCTCCCTTACACCCCAAGCACATGTTGCCTGTACCAGCCAGCACTCAAGATGGCCACCACCACCACCCACATGGCCAGTCCACATCAACAGTACACCCCCAAAAAACAGAAAAACAGCCAGAAATCACCACAATCCAATGCCATACATGATGTTTACATTAAAGAGAGTGAGACCACACCACAGGCACACTCAGTCCGTGCACCACCACCCCTGGGCAAAAGGCCACACCAGCACCCCCCCAAAAACGACAAAAAACAATAAAATCAGCACAATCCCAGCCCATCCATGGCCTCAATTATGTTTAAATTCAAGAAGACACCCCACAGAAAGACTAGGCCCATGCAACACTCACCACCCCTGGGCAAAGGGCCCCACCAGCAGGCCCAAAAAAACGACAAAAAACAATAAAATCAGCACAATCCCAGCCCATCCATGGCCTCAATGGTGTTCAAATTCAAGAAGACACCCCTCAGAAACACTAGGCCCATGCAACACTCACTACCCCTGGGCATAATGGATGAAAAGTAGGCAAAATAAGTGCAGGCCTCAGACACTGCCTCTCCTCAAAATGGCCCCTCCCTTACACCCCAAGCACATGTTGCCTGTACCAGCCAGCACTCAAGATGGCCACCACCACCACCCACATGGCCAGTCCACATCAACAGTACACCCCCAAAAAACAGAAAAACAGCCAGAAATCACCACAATCCAATGCCATCCATGATGTTTACATTAAAGACAGTGAGACCACACCACAGGCACACTCAGTCCATGCACCACCACCCCTGGGCAAAAGGCCACACCAGCACCCCCCCAAAAACGACAAAAAACAATAAAATCAGCACAATCCCAGCCCATCCATGGCCTCAATTATGTTTAAATTCAAGAAGACACCCCACAGAAAGACTAGGCCCATGCAACACTCACCACCCCTGGGCAAAGGGCCCCACCAGCAGGCCCAAAAAAACGACAAAAAACAATAAAATCAGCACAATCCCAGCCCATCCATGGCCTCAATGGTGTTTAAATTCAAGAAGACACCCCTCAGAAACACTAGGCCCATGCAACACTCACTACCCCTGGGCATAATGGATAAAAAGTAGGCAAAATAAGTGCAGGCCTCAGACACTGCCTCTCCTCAAAATGGCCCCTCCCTTACACCCCAAGCACATGTTGCCTGTACCAGCCAGCACTCAAGATGGCCACCACCACCACCCACATGGCCAGTCCACATCAACAGTACACCCCCAAAAAACAGAAAAACAGCCAGAAATCACCACAATCCAATGCCATACATGATGTTTACATTAAAGAGAGTGAGACCACACCACAGGCACACTCAGTCCATGCACCACCACCCCTGGGCAAAAGGCCACACCAGCACCCCCCCAAAAACGACAAAAAACAATAAAATCAGCACAATCCCAGCCCATCCATGGCCTCAATTATGTTTAAATTCAAGAAGACACCCCACAGAAAGACTAGGCCCATGCAACACTCACCACCCCTGGCCAAAGGGCCCCACCAGCAGGCCCAAAAAAACGACAAAAATCAGCACAATCCCAGCCCATCCATGGCCTCAATGGTGTTTAAATTCAACAAAACATTTGTATCATGCACCCCTAACCAACCCTGGTCCTACTGGATACTGTGGCTACCCACAATATAATTTATTTAATGTTCTGAAAAAGTTCCAAAATTGTACTTGCAGCAACTGTAATGCCCCAAACAAACTTACTTGTGAAAGTTGATTTCTAATCCAAAAGTGATCCAAAGACAGTCAAAAAGGCCTCAAATCCAAATATCCAGCAGCACCCACAAAAAGTAATCCTTCCAGCTCCAGATCCAAATGAAAGTGACCAGGAGATGGACAAAGCACTGGGAGGAGCCTGCTGGACAGGAACAGGAAGTTGGAGACTGTGGGGCACTTCCTTCCTCCCCCCCCCCCAAAATGGACTCCTTGCAAAAAAAAAGGCCATGCAAATGTCAACCTGAGGAGTGATTCTGATAAAAATCATAATTTTCTGAAGGTTTATCCTGTTTGCTGGTGATTTTCTTGTGCGAAATTGCAAAATCTCTATTTCGCAAGTGCGAAATTGTTCCTTTCCGCCGCAACTACATGTTCGCAATTACGAACTCTCGCGAGGTGTGCTGTGCAAGGTGGCAAGCCGCGAGTACGTATTCGCGGGCGCTAAACTCCCGCGGGAACACGCAGCAAGATCTAAAATGGCGCGTCACTCGCAAAGAAAAACAACTCGGCAAACGCTAAATGACGGAAAGTGAACGCCGTGCACCACGCCGCGCGCCGCAACCAAGCAAAAAATCCGCCGCGAGCGGATTCACGGATTTTCGACAAATTCGCGAGAGTTCGCGGATTGCGAATTTGCCGAAAATCCGAAAAATCCGCGAGCGGAGCGGATTTTACGCCCATGCTTACTTGTGTCTCCTGTAGTGGCATCATGGACGGTGGAGGTGAACATACAGGCCAGATCTCTCTCAGACCATGCCCCCTGCATGTTGGAATTGAAGATACCTGGGGTTCCTGGGAGAGCATTTTCCTGCTTGCCCCCCCATGCACTTACTGACGCTGTCTTCACTGAAGAAATTAGAACAGATATTGTGAGATATTTTGAGGAAAATGAGGGCTCGGCATCCACTGCAGCTATAGTATGGGACGCATTCAAGGCGGTAATTTGAGGCCAGTGTATCGCTAGACAAGCCGGGGTGTTGCGGGCTATACGTCAAACCCTGACTCAGCTTGAGCTGGAGCTAAGGGAGCTGGACCTGGCATTCTGTCGGGACCCCTCACCGGAGTTGGCAGGTCAAATGAAAGCCAAACTGCTCGCCTTTAACGAGGAGGCACAGCGGGAGGTTAACTTCCTGGGAGAACAGGCAGAGGCCCGCAGATACGGAGAGGGGGACAGACCGAGCAGAACCCTGGCAAGACTGATCTCTCCTCGCTCAAACTCGCACTACATACACGCCATCAGAAATAATGAGGGGACACTGGTTATAGGTCAGGAAGCTGTACTAGACACATTTGCTGAGTTTTATAAGTCCCTATACACCACTGGACAGACCGCGGTCCCAGATTCCCTAGAGAGTTTCCTGGACTCCATTGCTATCGTTTGGTTTAATGATCTTCACCGCCGGTATATGGATGTCCCTGTCACTGTACAGGATATAGCACAGGTGATTAAAAGCATGCCTGCGAACTAAGCCCCGGGCCCGGATGGCCTGACTACAGCCTTTTACAAGGCATACGCCGAGGAATTGGCCCCCAAACTTCACTCTGTTTTTGTTGAGGCTCAGGAGTTGGGATCTCTGCCTGAGTCGATGCGCGAAGCTTTAATCATAACCCTGCTCAAACCGGACAAAGACTGCCAGGCCCTTGACTCATACAGACCCCTCTCCTTAATCAACGTTGATGCTAAGATATATGCGAAAATCATTGCGGACAGACTTCAACCTTTGCTGCCGATGGTGGCACTCCCAGATCAATCGGGCTTTATACCTGGCCGAGCGACGTCTCACAACCTCAGGACAATATTTTCCGTTCTGCACTACTTGCATCCCTCTATACAGGCCGCAGTTATCTTTCTTGACGCTACTAAAGCGTTTGATTCGCTAGAATGGCCCTACCTATTTAGGATTTTGGAGAGGATGGGCTTCAGTCCACTCTTCATAAATTTGATCAGATTATTATACGTTGCACCCAGAGCACGAGTGAGCGTCAATGGGCTTATATCCCAGCCATTTGCCATATCTCGCGGGACCAGACAGGGCTGTCCTTTATCCCCGTTGCTATTTGCGATAGCCACAGAGCCCCTTGCAGCTCGAGTTCGACAACATCATACAGCGAGAGGGATAGGATTCAGTTTGCGCAGTCTGCTGATATCCCTGTACGCTGATGATGTCACGCTATACGTCCTAAATCCTGATGTCAACTTGAACCTCCTGCTGCGAGAATTTGTTCGCTTTGAAGGTTTGGCTGGGGTATCAATTAACTGGTCCAAATCTGTCGCTTTTCCACTAACTGATACCACCCGAGAGTCGCCCTCTGACTACCCACTGCGCTGGGAAACGGACGCAGTTAAATATCTGAGGGTTTGGATAAGTCGTGACATACAGGCTTTGTGGACTCTAAATTTTGGCAGGGCAGTGGACTGGCTAGAGGGAAAGGTGGACATCTGGAACAAACTCCCCCTTTCGCTGGTCGCAAGGATAGCTCTGGCAAAAATGGTGGTCCTCCCCAAATTTTTATATTTATTTGTCAATATTCCCATACCATTGACAGCGCACTTTCATGCACGTGTACGGTCGCTGTTGCTGGCGCTTGTGTGGGCTGGTGGTCAAGCGAGACCGCTGCGTCAGGGCGGCTTGGGAGCTCCTGACATGAAACTATACTCACTATGTGCGCAGGCGCAGTTCTTGCACTTTTGGGCTTTTCCCACTCCCTACCAGCCACACGTTGCGGTGGAGCTGGCTGCGGCGGCCCCGTCCCCTCTGAGCGTGGCGTTATATGGCAAGGTGTCTCGTCCATCGAAAGACGTGGACACGGTGGAAATGCTTCGCTGGACGTGGCGCGAATTACGAAACAGGGCGCGACTCCCCCTACTATACGCGCCAGCCATTCCGCTGCGAGGAAATCCTATGATACCCTGCTTGCGTGATGGGGGGTGGCACCATTACGCTTCGGGGGCAAACCCTACACACTTTTGCTGACCTCTACCCTAATGGTACCTTCAGGGACCTGGGTTTGCGTGAGGAGGGGCATCCCGAGTCGTTTTCTGACCTATTCCTGTATCATTCACTTAAGGCGTCCTGTAGAGCGCTGTGGCCCCAGTTCCCTGAAGAGCCGCCGCAGCTCCTAGCGCTTCAGGACCTACTTTCGAGACCCTCCCCGAGGAAGCTTGTGTCCCGGTTGTACAACTGTATGCAAGATCAATCCCCCATCACTGTGCCCTCTTCTATGCATGCCTGGAGTGCTGACCTGGAAACGCCCCTGTCGGAGGAGCAGTGGGAGTTCTGCTGCAGGCAACTTATGACGTTATCGCCCAATTATAGGTTGAGATTGATACACTTCAAGTTTCTGCACAGGTACTATCGCACACCGCTGTCACTCCATCGCATGGGTCTTAGAGATGATTCTTTGTGTTGGAAGTGCGGCTGCGACAATGCCTCTTTTTTACATGTGGCATGGAGCTGCCCTAAACTGGAGGAGTACTGGTCGGACACCTTCACTGCTATTAACCAGATACTTCACAGGACAGATACACCGTCACCGCTCCTGGGGCTGCTGGGTTGGGTTCATGACACCTTGCCCAAACATAGAAATCTGCACGCGCTACTGCTCCTTTATGCCAAGAGACAGGTGGCGGTGCACTGGGGTCGACGTGCATTGCCTACATTTAATGCATGGGTTAGGGATGTGACATACGGAAACACACAGCTTGAACATTACTGGGGAACGATGCCTACCGCTTCCCGACCTAGAGACATCTGGGAGCCTTTCACGCAGTGGTCACGGGAGCGCGCAACCTCCCCTGACTCTGTACAATCAATGCCAGGAGCGGTGTTTGACGATATGTGTTGACCCCCCCCTTTTTTTTGTCATATACTTGTATTCTCCTGCGATGGTATAGCCCGGGGCGTGACTGCATTCCATGGGTGCACTTTGGAGGTGGTGGAGCCCTGCGTGTGTCTTTGTGCCTATGTATCTGCATGTTCTGCTATGTCGCTCCCAGGGCCTGCCCCCCCCCCCCCCCCCCCGGGCACAATTCCGCTCCTCCCCTTCCTTCACACTGTCATGGTCCCTTTTGCTAACGTGATTTCTGCTGATGCCTGCGCGTTCACTTTGTGGCGCCTCGCCCGGAGGCACTGATCCTTACCTGCCATTGACCTTAAGCCCGTTTGTAGCTCTTCCTCTGCACCAGAGTTGGGTTCTGTTGTTGTTTTTGGGGGAGGGGGGGGGGTAAAAAGGGTTGGTAGACATTGCTTGATTTGTACTGTTTGCTTTCTGCTCATAGCGCCTATACATCTGTACTGTTGCACCGTTTCCTTTTCTCCTCCGATGGTGCGCTGCATGTCTGTTGACCAGAAAATTGTAAGACACATTGATTTATTACTGTTGCATATGCTCACTGTCGACACACCTGAGATGTGAATGATGATACTAAGATGTATGCTGATTGCTACGACTCCTAGATTATGATGCAAAATGATCAGATAGCGGCCAGCCTCAGGGATGTCGGCGTGACGCTGTGTAACTAATTCAATTTTTCAATAAAAAAAAAAAAAAAGAGCATAGCAGCAGTAGCTCCACCATTTGAGGTGCTCCCTATACTTTCTGCCCACTTAGGAACTTTATGGTTCCTATCTTTGGCTTTCTTTTGGAAACTCTCTCTTCTTTTCTCTACCATGTCCAGAAATTCTTTTTCCTTTTCATGTAAAGAACAGGTCAGGTTATTTTTATGTGCATTATCTATATTAATTTTTCCTACAGTTAGAAAATAATCACTCATGAACTTAGCTACATATCTAGTCGTCTGTACAGGGTTTAGGTTTCTTCGAACAGAAAGTTCAGAAAATGTCACGTCATAGTTTGAATAGTAATACTGTAAAGGTCCTCTTTTGTAAAATAAGCTATCTAAAATGCTACAAGAAATTCCATATGTTAGTGGCAGGTGATGGTATGTCACGCCTTCAGCTACAGAAGTAGGTAACTTCATACATACATAACAGTCGTCTATTTCCATAGTTTCTACATAATGCAATAATAGGTTTGCAAAAACGTTTAAATGAGTCTTGTTCTTAATTTTGTTAAAGTGTAATGCTTCCTCATCTGGTGCTTCTAAATTTAACTGTCTCCGTTTCAGGCTCAGTGGTTTGTCCAATGTGTATACTCTTCGTGGTGTAATCCTAGTGTGTGTTTCTACAGTGTCGTCAGGTAAGTTATTATTCGGGTTCAGGCTTGGATTCTTACTCATCGGAGAAGGAAGGGTTACAGTCAGTCCTATCCAAAGGATCAGTACTATTGCTACACTGCATAAACATACTTGGCAGCATGTTTTACAACAACTACGTCTAGGTCTTCCATTCACACTTGAATCAGACATTTCTGCTTAACAGAAGTTTTCCAACCCCTCTTTGTAACTTTGCACAGATAGCTTACACTAGGCAATTTCAGGTTGGTTCGTCTTCTTCAGCAGACTGGTCAGCTGTCTGTTCTTCGTCACTCTCGTCAGTTATATCAAGATCCTCAAATTCCTCCAACACCAAGTAAGTCCATTCAGGATCTTGATACTTTTCGTTCAGTCTTTTTATTCGGTCACTCCTTCGTTTGGAGCTCTCTCCAGTTTGCTCTGCTATACGGGAACTTTGTCTTCTTTGCTCAAGTTTTTCTTCTACTGTTTTTAGTCTCAGTCTCAGTCTTTTAATAAACCTTGGTTCGTTATTTTTCTTTTTCTTGAGTCTTTTAGCTGGCACAGTGGTTTGGCTTTCTTCTAATGCTCTTTTATTCTCGTTTTGTTGGGGCACTTCTGCTTCTGTTTCTTCCCTTCCTGTCTGACTAGTCCCAGGTCTTACTTCAGTTTCTTCTGCCTGGTCGCTAAGCTGACCTTGTTCAGGTGTAGACTTGTTTTGACTTATGGATTTTTCAATTTCTGAGTCCTGAACACATTTGTCTATTTCTATCTGATCCTGTTCAAGCACTTCGAACCTTTGATTTTCTTCCGCTTGAACTTCCGCCCTGGTTTCTGTCTGTCCCTTTTCAATTTCAGGAGTTCTTGGAGGTGTGTCAATCACCTGTTCTGTCCCTATATGCTCTCCTTCTTCTTCAGATTTTACATGGATTTCGATAATCTGATTGTCATCTCCTATTCCTGTCTCGTCCTCACTATTCCACTCTCTGTCTGAGTAGGTGTGACTTCTTGTTCTGATTGGGTCATCAGTCAGGTCGATTATGGGTATCCACTCATCTTGACTGGTGCTCGGTTGTTCGTCATCAGCTGCTTCAGGACCAACGTCTGGAGACCCCTCAGCTGGACAACCTTCAGCATCAGTTTTCTCGTCTTCGATCACCCTCTTGGTATGGCTGGCATGGATCCACTTTGGAACGCCGGCACACTTCACCGCTGTCGTGGTCACCAGTATCACTTGACGTGGTTTTCCCCACTTTGGTGCGAGGCAATTTGAACGAGTGTGTTTCTTGAGTACCACCCAATCACCTGGAACCAATTTATGGACTGGAGTTGCTGGACTGGTGACGGCGTCTTCCCCAATCTGGCGAGAGATAGAACGCACTTGGCCACCCATTTGCTTGCAGTATTCAAGTACCAAATCATCAGAAATGCTTATCAGTTTGTGTCCTGGTACCCATGCCTGTCTCATCACTCTTCCCATCAGGATTTCATGGGGACTCAGGCCTGTTTTTCGGTCTGGAATACTTCGGATTCCCATCAGAACAAGAGGTAAAGCCTCTATCCAGTTCATGCCAGTAGATTCACACATCTTCCCTAATCTCGACTTGATAGTGCCATTTACTTGTTCCACCACTCCAGAAGCCTCTGGACGATATGCACACTGCAGATTTTGTGTAATTTTGAAAGCTTTACATAGCTGATAAATTACTTCATTCTGGAAATGCCCCCCTCTATCTGATTCAATTGTGATTGGAACCCCGTACCTAGGTATTAGTTCTCGCAGTAACAACTTGGCTACAGTGATGGCATCATTTTTCTTGGCGGGGTAAGCTTCCACCCATTTTGAAAATAGGCAGACAATGACAAGGACGTATCTCATTCCTTTACAAAGGGGCAACTGAATGAAGTCAATCTGCAATCTTACAAAAGGACCTCCTGACTTCCTAATTTTTCCCATTTCAACTACTGTTCTCTTTCCAGCGTTGAACTGCTGACATGTCAAGCACCTCTGGCAGAGTGACTCTGCTACTTTCCTGAACTTCGAACTGTACCATGTCTGTTGGAAAACACGAACCATGGCATCCCTACCAACGTGTGCATCTCCATGTATAAGTCTGGCCATAGAAGCAAGCAGGCGGCTAGGTAACACAGGCATACCATCAGGGCCCACAATGACACCATCCTCGCTTCTCTGTTGACAACCAAGCTTTCTCCATTGTCCCTTTTCCTTTGGTGTCGCAGCATGCTGCCAAACTCTCAATTCTTCCCATGTAGGCACATCCTCAAACACCATAAGTTGGCAGCTGTTTCCATATCCCCCCAATTTGATGTTAACAGACACACGATGTCTGGCACAATGTTGGGCTACTTGGTCAGCATATTTATTTCCTACTGTCACATTGTCGTTGCCAGATTTGTGAGCAGTACATTTGACCACTGCCAATTCTTTTGGTAACTGGATTGCATCCAGTAATTCTTGTACAACTTTTCCATTTCTGATAGGAGTACCTGAAGAAGTCAGAAATTCCCTTTGCAGCCACAATTGGCCAAAGTCATGCACAACTCCATAACTGTACTGACTGTCAGTATATACGGTTACTCTTTTATTTTTCCCAATTTTACATGCTCTTGTCAATGCAATCAATTCGGCTACTTGTGCAGACTTTACTCCAAATAGACAGGAGGCTTCTATAGTGCGTTTTAATGTGACTACAGCATAAGCAGCACTTAGACCTACAAGTTCGTGTCTCAGACATGAGCCATCCACGAACAATTCGTAATCTTCTACAGGCAGGGGTATTTCCTTGATATCTGGGCGTGGTTTAGTACTGAACTCTGTCAGGTCAATGCAGTCAGGCTCGACCTCTCCCTTTGCTTCTGCAATTAGTGAGTCTGGTGATAGGGTAGCTGGATTTAATATGTTACACCTAGTAATGACTACATTTGCAGCACCTACAAGAATCCTCTCATATTTAGTCAGCCGACTAGGGGTGAGGTACTGAGTTTTAGTTCTTGTCAGTAAGATTACAACTGCATGTGGAACATACACGGTTACAGGATGTCCCATAACAATGGATTCACTCTGTTCTAGACTCATTCAAGTTGCAGCTACAGCTTTCAGACATCCGGGTAATCCAGCAGCCACTGGATCTAAAGTAGCAGAAAAATATGCCACTGGACGTCTAGTCAAACCATGGGCTTGGGTTAGGACTGACAGTGCGCAATTGTCTTGTGTATCACAAAACAGTGAAAATTCTTTAGAATAATCAGGCATGCCTAAAGCAGGGGCTGTACACAGACATTCTCGTAATTTAGTGAATGCTGTCAGGCTCTCCTCATTCCATTCCACTGGGTCTTTTGCTCCTTTCTTTGTCATTTTTATCAAAGGCTTTGCGAGAACTGCAAATCCCACAATCCATTGTCTGCAGTAACCTACGACTCCAAGGAACATTCTGACTTCTTTCTGAGTATTGGGTAACTGCATGTTTCGAATTATTTTGATTCTTTCTGAAGTAACTTTCCTGATACCCTTCTCTATCTGGTGCCCCAGATATTTTACTGATTTGGTACAGAACTGTAGTTTGTCAGGTGATACTTTATGTCCTCCTTCACCTAGATGGTTCAGTAGGGCAATGGTGTCAACAACACAGTCTTTCTGACTCTTAGACGCCACCAAGAGGTCGTCTATATATTGCACCAAAACTGAGTTTCCAGGTAAGGTTAAAGATTCAAGGCATTTTTTCAAAATCTGATTAAAGATTGAGGGGCTTTCTGTGTACCCCTGAGGGACGCGATTCCAAACGAACACGTGACTGTCGAATGAAAATGAGAAAAGCAATTTGCTGTCTGGATGCAATGGGATCGAAAAGAATGCATGACATAGGTCAATCACGGTGAACCACTCAGCATCCCCGGGAATCTGATATAGGATTACTGCTGGGTTCGGAACAATAGGACAGCAGGGGACAACAATTTTGTTTACCTTTCTCAGATCCTGTACTACCCTGTACTTGCCACTAGGTTTCTTGATTCCAATTATGGGTGAGTTACATGGGCTACTCATCACTTCTTGTATGATGTTCGCTTCTAGCAATCTTTTTATTTCTATGGCAACTCCTGCTCTCACTTCTGCACTCATTTTGTATGGCTTGGTATTGGGGTAAACTGCATTTTCTTTCATGGCTATTTTAATTGGGTCAACGTTTGCCAATAAGCCTACATCCTTTCCAGTAAAGTCCCATACTTCTGGTTTCACTGTCTGTTGGAGTTCTTCAGGTAAGTCTTGTATAGACAGTGATTTAATTTCTGAGTCAGGTCTGATTAACATTAATTTGTATATGCCATCTTCGTCTGGGGTCTGAATTTCGACGCCCTTTGGTGTGCAAAAGATGGTACAGTTCATTTTACACAACAAATCACGTCCCAGTAAGTTCACTGGACTGGTATCACAAACCACAAATCTATGCATTTCATTGAAGTTCCCTATTGTAATCTCCATGGGCTCAGTAACTGGGGTACTAATCAATTGATTAGATACACCCACTACTTGGATTGCTTCTCCCGAGAGAGGTAGGTTTGGAACGTCTGCTGTTCTCACAGTAGAACGGGTAGCACTAGTGTCCAACAGAAAGGTGACATCATTGCCTTCAACCTTTCCTTCAATGTATGGCCCTGACTGGTCTACCGGCAAGGAGGCGCCAAGTACGCACTCCTCGTCCTCCCCTCTCAGGCCCCGTCAGTATTGATCGTCACAGAGGAAAGTATCATTCAATAAAAATTGCGAAGTTGCTGCATTTCTATCCTCCTTGCCTCCCCAAATTTCTATGTCTTCACCTTGTGGTGCCTTTTCCTTATAGTTCGGTCTAGGTGCACGAGGCAACTGACTCGCCTTTACCTGTTGCTTTCTTGGTTTTTCATTCTGCGTCTGTGGATTTAAATCAGGGGTTTGAGGGTTATTATGCTGTGCGTATGGACACTCGTCTCTCCAGTGCCCTATTTCTCCCCACTGGTGACAGGGGAACTTCTTTTTGGCTTCCTCTCGACTCATTTTCACTCTAGGCTTCCCTCCACCCCCAGAACCTTGATTTTGGGAATTTTTATTCAATTTACCCAATTGCTTTTCCTGCTGTTCCGCTAGTTTTACTTGTGCCCACATGACCTTTTCTTTCAGAGCCTTTCGCTTATCAGCCATCTCGTCTTCACAGTACTTTGCGTACCGTAAGACCTCATCAATCTTCTTTGACTGCCAACAGATTTTATTGTCCTTGATCCACTGACAAATTTCAGGTCTTAAACGGTTTACAAACCGTTTACAACCTGTAAATGAAGTGGGTCATATCATTCATCTCGATGTTATCTATACCGCTGTATGTTTTAAACACCTGTAACAGTCTTTCATAAAAGGAATGCACAGTCTCATCTCTTTCCTGTGTAGTTCTATCTATTCTGGTACAATCAGTTTCCTTTGCAGGCACCTTTCCATTCAAGTGTAACATCACTTGCTGGTATTTTTTCATTACTTCATCAGAAGGTGCTCCTGAAATAGGATCCCTCGGGTATTCCTCACTAGGCCAACCAATGGCAATTTTACAATCTGTCCACAAATCTACGGGAACAACTATGTCGAAAAACCCATCCAGATCTTTCCACAGGCATTTTTGTACCTTTACAAACCTTTCTACCTGTCTGTACCAATCTACAGGCTTTTCTCGTAATTTAGGAAAGTCATTGGTAAATGACACAATATCCTGTCTGGACCACGGAACGTGCACGTATTTTCCACCTGGCACCTCTCGCATAGGATATAATTGCTCAGGCTTGTCTGCTTCCTTTAAAACAAACTCAGAAGTCATTTGTTTGGATCTAACCTCATCCTTTTTCTTTGCCCACCTGGTTTTCCACTTTTCTAAGTCTCCCTATTTTTGCAACACGTTCAACAATTCCTTGATCTGTACCTTTTTTCCTGACACATTCATATTTTCTAGATCTTTGTCTGAAAATTCTGCTCTGTAGGGTTTCTGTAATGGCTTTGATTTCCCAATATCTATTCCCATACTGTTAATTTCTCATGGAACACTCTGGTATTACGGGTAAGACTCTTACAGATAAATAGAAGTTCTTCCTCAGAATAGGTATTCAATCTATCTAACCCCACGTTTCCTGCCATCAGTTCTTCTATTTCTATTCTCAGTTTGTAAATATCTAAGGGTTTTGACTGAGGAGTTTGTCTCTCTAATTCTCGACTCCATCTCTCAATTTCTTCAGGACTCACTACTGTGACACTTTTAGTACCTGAAGTCGATTCCATTTGAATTTCTCCTGTATTAAAAGGATTATGCCTTTTCTGCGAACTCCTTCCGAGTTCCCTGATGGGTAAATCCATTAGTGAAACCTCAGATTCACATTCACTCGTCTGATCGTCTACAATTAAGGGCTCTTTGCTCGGCAGCGCTATAGCTGGGGTAATAATCGGAGCCTTTGGACTCCCCTGTCTATCCCCATACAAAGGAACAACCGGTCCAATAGTTACTGGGATTGTCAAGGCTTCAGGGCTTGTATTTAACTGGGAGATTTTCTGAATTATTTCGGTTCTTTGTTTGGCTAGAGCCTCTCGCTCCTTTTCCTCCAATAACCTTTCTAGGGACTTCTCATGCAATACCTGTGGAGTCAATGTTGGAGCATAACTCGGGGCAGTAGGATGCGTCATACTTGGTCCTTCACCATAATTAGGTCTTGAGAACGGATTTCCTGTGCTTGAGGGTCTTGCCTCACCCTCATAAGGAGGTCTGGGACAGAAGTCTCTCTCACCTGAGTATCTTGATTCTCCACTAAACGGCGGTCTTAGACAGCTATCTCTGGCACCTATGGGTCCTAGGCCCTCGTTATATGAAGGTATCTGACAGCCGTCTCCTACATTTACAGATCCAGTCCCTTCCTGATAAGGGGGTCTTCGGGAGGCATCCCCTACACTAGAGGGTCTGGGTCCTTCGTTATAAGGAGGTGGATTTTTCATAAACATGTCATCCAATAAATCATCATCTGAATCCCCACTGGACACCCAATGTTTGGTCTTTTCTATCTTTTTCTCTCCCGCAGGACCACCCATTGCCATCATTGGATACAGTCTTTCTACAATCATATTCTGTCTCCACTGTTTCATCTTTTTATCTCGAGTTTCTTGTTTCAGTTTCGGATACCATTTTGTTAGACCTTTATCCATGCGGGGCTTGTCTCTCTCAAAAGCCTCTATCTCCCATTCCTCTAATGCTTCGTACTGGGTCAATCTAGGTCTGGGATGTTAATCATTCATTCGGGTTCTCAAATTAAATAAAATCCTGCCATTAAATGTACCTTCTAACGGGAAAGCCAAAATTCCGTCGTCTTTCGTGTATTCCGCCCAATTTTCCAACCATACACATGCGTGATACCCTTTATCGAACATCATGAAGGAGGCGGGAGTATTAGGTGGTGGAATGACAACACCTTCTCTAGTTTTAATAGGTTTGTCTTTCTTGAAAAAATTCTTCACTTTGTTTACAAGGGTCAATTTTCTCTTATTTCCGTACATAATGCTAGTGTTATGACCCTTCCACTGATCGTTTTCAAACCCTAACAGTCTTGGATCAGGTCTGGTCGCAGGTCTATACGAATGCCACATATAACTTCCTGCAAGCGACGTTTGTTTATAAAATCACTCCCAATCCAAGTGCGTCTTTTATTTTCGTGCAACCAATCAAGTGCACGGTTTCAAATAATTTCGACCAATGGGTGCGCGGCCTTTTCGCGAGACAGGTTCTCACGCTTCGGCACTCACCCCTCCTTTACAATTCCAGCTCCGCTACACACCCGCTGTTTCGATCAATACCAGCGCGGCACAGAGTGACGTCAGAGCAGCTCCGCAACTCACTCCCTCCTTTACAAGGTAACGGAAACTTGATTTCTCTTTTTTTAAAGTGCAAGTGCTTTAGTTATTTAACAACATAAACACATTCGCCACTGTACTTGAGTGTTCTAGAAAGGAAAGATACGTTTTACTGCAAGTAAACCTCTTCTGTCTACTTTTCATGCGCTACGGATAGATCTCTTCCGCCTACCCTTCACTCAAGCATTAGGGAACCTGCTACTTCTTTTGACTCATCCACTTCTTTTCCGGATATATACTAAGTCTAAAGTTTCACCAGCGAGCCCCTTTGCTATCACCCAAGCTTCGACGGACCTGCTACTCCATTCCGGTGTGACCCTTACTAGGTTATATCACAATAGAAGTTTTGCCAGCGAACTCGTTGCTATAATTTATTCAAACATATATTCAGAAAACCCTAATTAGTGCTTCCAGTTCTGCCTAACCTGCACCAATTTTCCTAGAGCCAGTGACCTCACCACGGCGTGGATTCTCTTCACCAGCCGTTATTCAATTCCCCGGGGATTCCAGACAACACATAACCATTTATTAACGAGTGGGTTAGTACATGTATCAATATAACAATAAGAAAAACAATTTAAAACATTTCATATTTTTCAAAGTAAAAACATTTCACATGATCGATCAATTTCAGAAGTAAAAATATTCACAATTTAGCAGCAAAATCTTTATAGCAGCATCCGACCTACCTACTTATCTTAACTAGTCCTACCTAACTTTAACTAGTCCCTAACCATTTCCTCTGCTACCAGAAAATTACTGATAGAGCGCGCAGGTCACCCAACCAACAAATTTTACCATACACGCATCGGGCCCATAAACTTCAATTTACCTTATACATTAATCAGGTGACCTTACACTCTACTACCAGTAACCCTGTTACTTCCTATATATTTTCTATTGTACCCGACTTACCAATCCACCGTTACGGGTACCTAATGACCACGATGAATCAGGGAGCTAGCTGTGAAGAAAACGGCAAACAAACACAAATACCAACTTTATATTCTTTTATATTTTCATAAGAAACCACAGACTACGGAGAAGTTTTAAAACCTTTATCTAGATTTCAGATTCAGATAACATGAGATTTATTACACATAGGCAATCAATAACCAAGATAATGAAGAGCACATATCCATAAAGGACATAAATCAAGCTAACCATTTGTGAGCAAGTAACATGCTAGTCAGTAAGTTCAGAGTTTAGACTTAAATGAAGTGACTAAATTACGGGAAATTTTAAGGACACTCTAGAAAATCGCTATGGGAAAAATACCACTGATATACGGGTAGGGAGAATAACTTTAGTTTTATATTGCGAGACTCTGGAATACTATACACCTATAGGGAGGATAAAAATGGAACATACTATAATTCTAGAAACATCAATTCAGCTAGCAAAAGGAGAAATTATAAACACATCTATATGTCATAAACAAGTCTGGAGAAATGTGCTTAAAGGAAGGGTAACATAGGAACATGCTAGAAAACAGTAATAACGTATGAGCTTTTCATTCAGTAGCTTTGCGAAAAGCATGGAATATCAACTATGCACAAAGGTATGTCTTTATTACAGCAAAAGAAGGTGCAGTATAGAGTTTTCAGCACTATATTTACCTAGAATGGTGTGAAGACCAACCCTGGCCACGGGTCAGTTAAGGACAGGAAAAACCCCAAGGAAGGACAGTCATCGACAGGACAGCAGGTGCAGAATGGACACCCAGGACAGGACAGGAAACCCAGATTAGGATCAGGACAGGACCACCAAGGCACGACCAGCACCCGCAGTTTGGAAGAAACGCCTGCGCTCCACCCTCTCTGCAGCTATCGGCCAGAACTCCGATTGGGTTATCGATTTCCCCAGCAAAGTGCTCCGCCAGCACTTAAGGTTTTCTATGCAAAACCCCGTGAGTCTATGGAAATTACAGACAGAGTGCTCCGCAGCGCTCTGTATCAATCACCTATTGAGTGCGTTGGGTCAGTGACAGGTCAGCTATTCGGACAAGTCGGACAATTTCTCTAGCTAAACCTAGGCTAGATATACTGTTTTCGGGTCAGTGTACCACCCCCCAAATGTTGCAAGTGTCAGAATCCCCAATTTCGATTGGTCCCCAAGTAGGATAGGTCAACACACCAATCACATTTCAATTCTACAAGCTCCTATTTACGTATTCTGGGACCGCCTATTGATTTTGGGGTTCCCATGACATATTCTACAGAATACAATGGAAATTAATACAATTGTAACTTTTGCAGGACATTTCAGCTTCTTCTGCTAGGTCGCAGGTCACTTTCTCAGGAGCCTCTTGGCAGGGACCTCTGGTTGGCATGGATTCAATGCCACCGGCAGAAGACTGTCATGCGCAGAAAGGATTCTCAACATGGCGTTACGAGTGTCTCTCAGACCCTCAGAATCGCGGTACATGAAATGTAAGCGAAAACAAATTAAAACAGAAATAAATGTATACACTGTATACCATAAATAGCTATTCTATACCCCTTATTTTATATATACTATGGCATTAGGTATTAGTGCAAATAAACAATAACACAAAAAGCATCAGCGCAAGCTTCGCCATGTGAGGACACAAAGCGGCCATTCTAAAGCCAATGCGCAAGCGCAAAGATTCCCACCAGAACTGCAATTACGTCACGTCACGTGAGTCTGACTAACGCATGCGCAGAAGGAAACCCACCAAGCAGCGGCCATTTTAGATACAAACGTTATTGAGTTAGTAAACACATAAGCAAGCGTCACTAGGGCACCCCAAATGTCAAATAAAAGGGAAATTAGTAAGACAAACAGGTTGGATTACGCTGTTACATGTTATTCGAGGTTCATGAATTCAAGCAAGTCGCGTAATGTGCGAATCCTTGCTCCATCACCAGGGCCGAGTCCTGTTGGGGGTCAACTCACAAACGGTACCTGTTTCTTCACGGCCGGGCTCAGCTCCGCCGCGCGCCCCGGAGAAGCCCGGGACAAGGGCGGGGCCGTCTGCGGCCGTCAGAGGCCAGAAGAGGCTGGGCTGGGCCACGGACTTTGGGTCATTTTCTCGGGACTCTTGAGGAAACCATGAGTGTTAATTGTTGATTGTGTCTGATTAGCTATTAACTGAGCCGATCTGTCATGGCAAAATTGCGCTCCTCCAAAACACCATCATTAGCTGGACCAATAGATAACTATATGGTAAAGGTGGTGAGCAAAATGATTACAGCTCGCTGCATGTCCTTAGGTCATTTCAGCCCGCCTGCTTCACCTATTATTGACCCAGCCGTAACAGAGTTCTGTGATCTAGCTCCAGGGGGTACTCCAAGCACCCAAACACCAGAGGACATAGATATATCTACCATCTCAGCACCCACTATGGTGTTATTAGATAACTCCCTGCCTTCTATATCTCAACCTTTACCAACATCGTCCCCGGAACCCTCTCCGGCACCGCCGCAGGCACGAAGGAAAGTGAGAGCCTGCAGAGGGTCACAAAGCAAACGGGGAAGGTATACGAGAGTTAAGAAGGCAGCTATCACACCGGACGAAGAAGTGGGAGTTTTCCCTGATAACCCAAATGAGCTGGATATGACTAAACTTAATAATGATCAACTTGAATCCTTGATTAATATGTTTGCATTGAAAATGGAGACTATGTTTAGACCTCTGGCAGATAGAGTCGAACAGGTCACAAAAGAAGTATCTAGACTGGGTACTCTTCTAGCTTCCCATATGGCCACCTCAGAAAATTCCCAAAGAAAGAATGATAGCACTAAAGTAACCAAGGGTCCGGTTGTTCCCAGTAAAGGGGTTGGGGACAAAATGGACCAGGTTTCAAAGGAGGTTTCTAGGTTGGGTGTTCTCCTATCTACACATTTGTCGTCAACCAAGGTAGCTAGGAACACTAATATGGGCACGGCGGTAAATGAGGGGGCTACAAGTTCTTGCAGCGGGGGCAACAAGGAATCATACATTACGCCAGCTGTAACATCTGCACAGCCCCCGAGCAACCAAACTATTCCCCCTCCTACCTCAAGGGTTAACTCGCACCCCATTGTTGTAGGGCACAACTTAGGGTTGAGGGAAGGCAATCAAAGACCCCTAGTTAACTTACCGCCTGATTGTGCTCCATACATAGTAGTGCTAACTAATGTCCCTGGGGTGGATTCTCGACTAAATGACGCCAGGGGGGAAACAATGGATTCCCTGAACTATAAAGTAGTAGCATGGTTGAGTAAATACTGTGGTTTTCCTGTCACATTTTGTAATGACATCATATCAACACGCAGAGTGGGGTGGATAGGCAGTTCAAGAAAAACGACTAAGGGGGACTGCATCATCGTAAACTTCAGGCACCCACAGCATGTAGCCACGGTTCTGCTGAGGGCGGCTTCTTTACCAACTACAGATGATTTTATATGTGCGCGCCCCCTTGGGTTTTTCTATAATCACCTTAGTAACATCTCCAAACCCCATGCTGTCCAACAAAACACAACAATAACATCTCCGTCCATGCAGGGCTTTGGGCATTGTCCTCATCCTGGCTACCAAAATTCCTTGTCATCGGATTCCTATTGTTATAGTTTGTGTAGGCCAAATCTTCAGGCTGATCAAATCCTCCCACTGTGTAATCGGTTTGCACCTTTGGCATCTTTGGAGGAAAATGATTGACTGGCAAACAACTCAAGGATTAAAACACAGTCCTGCAGAATTATGACTTAGAACTTTGCTGGGATTAGGGGTAAAGGTGAAAATGAAATATGGATTGATTTCTTGAAATCTTTTGATATTCTGGCATTTCAGGAGACCTGGGACATACTGGATAGTTTCTCTTTGGATGGATATAGACACTTTTGCATTCCTGCCACAAGTAGTGTGGCAGGTAGAGCAAAAGGAGGTTTATTGAGTTTGTTCAAACTGGACCTAAAAGGAGTGTTAACACAGCTTGACTCAGGTTGTCATAATTGCTTAATTGTGGAATTGAATTCCCCCGATTCATCAAACATTTTGTTTATCAACTTTTATAACTCAAATGCAAATGAAAGTACCAGATATAATCTGGACTATATTGATAATTTTTTGTCAGCTTACAGAACTAAAGTAAATTGTTTTGAGATAATTCTTTTAGGTGACTTTAATATTCACCCCTGTAATCACCCTTGTGCCAAATCTGTAGAAGAGGGTCCACCCTGTTCTACAGTTACGCATTTTGAACACTCGAAAAGAGGGGAGGCACTTGAGGATTTCTTGGCGGTGTGGAATCTGTATGAATCTGGATGCGGTGAGGGTGAAAATAAGGTCCCTACTTTTAAAGGACTTGGTGATGGTACAATTATTGATTTTATTTTTATGTCTTGTTATATATTAGGTAAAGTGTTAAGGTATGAAACAGTGGTCTCAGTCTTTAGTGACCATAACCCACTTTTAGTAGAGGTGTTGTCCAGAGACTTTTTAACTATGAAATCAGTGTCACACAAGGGAGGCCAAAATGTGATTACTAAAGATCAAGGTCGTAGGCTAAAGTGGTCGAATATTAATCCTGAAACTACTGTACAGGAGGTCTTGACTAGGGCAGAGGTTGATGTAGCTATCTGCTTAGACACAGGGGCACCAAGTACTCAAGTAATTGTGGCGTTTGATAACATCTGCAAACAGATTAATCAAAGTTTAACTGGGGCAAAGGGGCCCCTTAAACATCAGGTAAACAAATGGTTCGATCATTCGTGCTCAAGGGCTCACGCCGACCTACTTAGGGCATTGAAGTCTAGCCCAAAAGACCGTGCCCAGATAGGTAGGTTAAGAGTACGTTATTAAAATACTGTGATAACTAGGAAGAATGAGCTTAAAGAAAAAGCCTGGTTAAAGCTACTTAAACCAGAAACATTAAAAAATAGTAGTCAATTCTGGGAAGTAGTAAACCAGCCACTTTTCTCAAATGAGGAGAATCGCCCCCTTGAGTCCAATATTCCTGATGACGCATGGATTAAACATTTTGGGAATATATACTCTAATGATGCCCATCAGGATTCAGTAAACGATTCCACTTACAGAAAGGAGGGTTCTTGCGTTACTTTTGATGTGCAAGAAGTGGAAAGGGCGATAGATCAGACCTTGATAAATAAGGCACCTGGTCCCGATGGGGTTCCTGCTGATATTTTTAAATACGCCCCAAAATTGTGGTCGAAGATTCTATGCAAGGTCTTTAATGCATTAAATCATAATAATATCCCAGCATCTTGGAAAGAATCCATTATCGTACCAGTCTTCAAGAAGGGTAACAGGGTAGACCCAGCCTGTTACCGACCAATTTCTTTAATAGACTCGTCCGTCAAAATCCTGGGGCAGGTCATCTTGTATAAATTACAGGAGTGGCTGGACGACAAAGGGATATTGTCAAATGTTCAATATGGATTCAGATCCAAAAGAGGCACTTTGGATCAGTGCCTTAACTTACAACTGCTGGTGTATAAATATACAAAGGCCAAGGATGGGTCACTATACTTGGGGTTTATGGACCTGTCATCGGCCTTCGACCTTGTAAATCGCTCAAAACTTTGGCAGATTTTAATTGACCTAGGTCTTGATTCTGCCCTGGTAAACTTTTTAGCGGACCTACATTCTGGTCTCCTGGCTTCTGTCAGGGTGAACGGAGAGGGGCGCTGCTCTAGCCACTTTAAATCAGAAAGAGGGGTCAGGCAGGGGTGTATTATGGCTCCCCTTTTGTTTACAGTTTATATAAACGCCCTTGAACCTGCGCTTAGGGAGGCCACGCTTGACATCCCGCATATAGGGGAACTCGGCATACCGGTTCTCCTGAATGCCGACGATGCCGTCCTTTTAGCACGGACCAGGGTTGGGCTCCAATGTTTGTTGGATGCTTTTGGCCTTTTTATGACTTCCCTGGACTTAAAAATAAATGTAAAGAAATCTCAAACCATGATTATGGGAAAGGGTTCTAGAAAGAAAAACTTGAAAACGTTTTTTTGTTGTAAGGAGGAACTCACCAGAGTCCCTATATTCCCGTACCTGGGGATTATTTTCGAGGAGAAGGGGAATTGGGGACCGCAGATTAAAAACAGAAATGCAGCTTTCGCTAGAACCTCATCAGCAATCATGGGCTTTAGCAGAAAACTGGGGGCTAGGCCCATTAAGGCATTGTTGAACATTTATAAAGCGAAATGTTTGACGGTTGCCACTTATGGTTGTTCATTATGGGGGATTAGCGCAATTGACTGTTTACAAGTAACTGAAAATAAATTTATGCGATCCATCTTATCAGTGCCACAGTCTACCCCATCTTATACTATTCATTCTGAGCTAGGGGCCGGTTTTATTACGGACATGATAAGAGTGGCCCCCTTAATATCCTGGCTGAAGACCTGGTTGAATGATGAATTAACCATGAATCATGTCATTCTTAAAGATTGCCTCTCACTAGATAATGTAAATAAAATCAAGTGGTTATCCTATGTCAATCACTGGTTTGATAAATTAGGGAGACCGGAGCTCTTTTTCACACCAGACAAAATAACTCGTAAGGACATAGCATTAATTAAGGGGGCTATGTTACAGATCTTGTCCTTAGACAGAGAGGAAATTGAGCTTAAAAAACCCACTGTAAGGGCAAACCTTATTGTTGCCAATCCCCCCGGACCTGAACTTTACCTTGTTTTAGTTAATCGTTCTTACCACAGGTTTCTTTTAACACGTTTTCGTGTAAACATGATCCATTTGAACTTAGGTCACTTTACTGAATGGTGCAGTCCTGAACAGGCACCACCGTGTTCTTGTGATTATTTTTCGACCCAGGACACGATGCATTTTTTGATGTTTTGTGCCCACTACACGGCAGTAAGGACTAAGTTTCTTGTTCCTATCCTTAAGGAGGCAGGGGTTTTTCAAGTTAGGCCCGCTCTTCTATTTTTACAATTATTAACCAGCCCTAGGGTTATTTTCCATGTTGCCAGCTATTTGGTGGGTGCTGTTAGGGTTAGGAACAAGAGAATGATAAACTGTAAATGATTGTATTTTCTGGATTTTTGCATTGTAAATACTGGTTTTTTAACAAAGTAACGAAAATGGCAGCTAATTTTATTGTAAATATTAATTTTATGGATTTTATGAAATTTGTGGGGTATTTTTAATTATATGTATTGTAATTGTATTGTTTTTACAGTGTATTTGATTGTATATTATGCATCACCGTCTTTTTATGATATTGAATTATCGAAATAAAGTATTTTGACTGACTGACTAGAAAGAGATTCCTTTGTTTATGACAACTATTTCATGCTTAGTAAGTTAACTGTCTGAGTGAATGTGTGACCAACCCATCCTTCCGTTTTCTTCGGGTTATTTGCTTCCTATGGTTTTGTGTGCACCATCTTGTCTTGTGTCTTTATGTTTCAAATCTTCTCCTATGGCAGGATTGTTTTCTATTCTATATCTTAGTACTGTTATTAAAAGTGATTAATTGATGGTGTTATTAGCCACCTCAGAATTAACATGCATACCTTTTCACTGGTGGAAATTTACATTAACATATTTCCACTTTTGTAAATGGAGGCATCTTATGTGCATGCCCAGTGACAAATGGAAGGCTGGCAGATACGTCCACAGTGAATTAATAGTCTACAGATAATCCTGCTGTACAAATGTATACAGTAGGAAATCCTCGAATGAAAATCTGCATGTAGAAATAAAATATTTGGCACATAGATGCAGTCAAACAAAATACATAAATAGTAGGGCATATTACCCAAGGGCCTCTTCCTTTGGAGCTTCAATTTACGGCATGTAGAGATAAATGCTTATTGCTTTTTTTTAATTCCCTAAAGAAGATGAGGAACAAACTCTGTGCCTTAGTGTTACAGCTTATGTATTATTGTCACTGTACGTTTTTTGTGTAATAATGTATAGGGTCCTCTGATATTCCGTGGTCGTGCCTAGTGAGCTACTGAGAAAACTGTGAGGCAAAAAGGGGTTTTACAAGGATCCACGGAGGATCAGCAGTTTTTTAAATTCCGAAAAAAAATATTTACAATAAGGAATCACATTTGGAAAGAATTTGTAAATAGGACCATAGTACATGGCACTCTCAAACTCCTCCACCCAGTACTCCAACACCAGAGCACGCTTCGTGGACCAGAGACGAGGCTCTGAGCTCCCAACCCTTCTGTGCACAGTCAAAAGGGTTGGACACCCTTGGATGGTAGGGTGCAGGACTGCTGACACTACATAGCCCTGCTGCACATTACCGAAGGCCATAAGCTTCCAGCTCAAATGTCCACGGAAGGGGAGGTGCAGGAACCACTGCCCAGGCCCTAACCCCATGCTCTGCAGACGTATAAAACCACTGTAGCTCACAACCTTCAGCAGTGAGTAGAGAGGTTGGGCCACATGATCTTGCAGATAGAGTGCAAGGCTTCAACAGACATGCACGACCAAAGGCTGTGTGCACCAGGGTCAGACACCAGCGGAATGTGGGTTGCAAGGCCTGTCTGCAGAACAGAAACTGTGCCTTAGTGTTACTGCTTATAGATTAATAGTATATTACACATTTGTGTAATTTAACAGGTCCGTAAACACTCTTCAGTTGACAGGGTATGCCTAGACGTGGGTCCCTTGCTCACTTTGCCACTGGATTCAATTTAGCCTGGCTGATGAGGGGAAATCAGTCCCAGGATGCTTATTTCCGGTCCAGGGAAGACCTGACTTGGCATTTCGGGCTGGACTGTTCCCATGAGCAACAGGGTCAATACTGATATGGATATGGCTGGGTCTGAACTGGGGTGGCAAAGTGATCTAAGGAATGATGATGGATTCAACCCAGATGTGTGACTGGGGGAGAGCGTATGAAAAGAGCTCTCCGTCCATCATCCTCTTGTGTTTTCTTTTTTTTTGCCCTATGTAGGCAGACATGGGTTTCTTGCTCAGTTTGCCACTGGATTCAAGCGAGCCTGGCTGATGATAGGCGTTACCAAAAAACAAGTCCCAAGATGTGTGTTTCCGGTCCTGGGAAGACCTGGCTTGGCCGTTCAGGCTGGACTGCTACCATAAGGATCAGGGTCAAGACTGATTTGTGGTTGTATGGCGGAACAACGATTTCCTCTACCCCGCATACCTGAGCAACGCGGTCTCTATAACAACTGTGTCTTAACCACAAACTGTTTTACCACGCATGCCTTTACCATGAATTGTCATGGTAAAGACATGCATGGTAAACGGCAATGCATGGCTATGGTTTCCACCCCCTCCCCCTGAGCCCTAAATACAACCCCACCCTCCCACAAGCCCAAACAATTACCCCATCTCCCTCCTTGAGCCCTAAAACAACTCCTTTAATAAATACCCCAAGCCCACCTGATAATTTCCACAAACCTCCTCACCCCCCCTAAAAACTATCCAGACCCCCCCACCCTTGAAAACGGCCACAAAACCCCACCTCCTCTAAAAACTATCCTAAACACCCCACTCCAAAAAACTACTTCAAACCCCCATCCTCTAAAAACTAACCCAAACCTCCAACCCCTAAAAACTAACCTGAACCCCCACCAACACCTAAAAACAACCTCAAATCCACCTACTCCTAAAAATTACTCTGAACACCCTGACCCCAAAAAACGACCTTAAACCCACCCACCCCTAAAAATTACCCAGAACCCCCATCCCCCTGAAAACTACCTCAAAACCTCACCTACCTGCCCATGTCCACTTTCCGACGTTCCTCTTTCCCCGCCCATACCGAACACTAGGCTGACTTTGCCGTAACCATTCACATGCGTGGTTAAGGCAAAGTTGGTGTTCGGGCAAGTCGTTGGTCGGCTTGAGGGCTTCCGGAACTCGTGGCTCTGGCCTCGTTATTCCGGATGTTTCCCCTGATTTGCATATGGCTGGTTATGACCTGTGTTGGCTATGTGAGCTAAAGAACGATGATGAATTCAACCAGATCTGTGACTGGGTGTGAGTGTCTGAAAAGTTTCTGCTCTCTGTCCATCATCCCCTTGTGTTTGCTTGGTGTGCCCTAAGTTGGCAGGGTATGCCCAGACGTGAGTCCCTTGCTCACTTTTCCACTGGATTCAAGTTAGCCTGACTGATTAGGGGTGTTACCCCGAAACCGGTCCCAGGATGCTTATTTCCAGTCCAGGGAATGCCTGACTTGGCGGTTCAGGCTGGACTGTTCCCAAGAGGAACAAGGTCAAGACTGATTTGCATATGACTGGGTCTGAACTGGGGTGGCAAATTGATCTAAAGAATGATGATGAATTCGACCCAGATCTGAGAATGGGGGTGAATGTCTGAAAAGTTTAAGTTCTCTGTCATCATCCCCTTGTGTTTGCTTTGTGTGCCCTAATTTGGCAGGGTATGCCCAGACGTGGGTCGCTTGCTCACTTTGCCACTGGATTCAAGCTAGCCTAGCTCATGAGTGGTGTTACCTCAAAACTGGCCCCAGGATGCTTGTTTCGGGTCCAGGGAAGACATGGCTTGGGAGTTCAGATTGGACTGTTTCCATGAGGGACAGGGTCAAGACTGATTTGCATATGACTGGGTCTGATCTGGGCTGGCAAAGTGAGCTAAAGAACAATGATGGATTGAACCCAGATCTGTGACTGGGGGTGAGTGTCTGAAAAGTTCCAGCTCTCCGTCCAGCATCCCCTTGTGTTTGCTTTGTACTCTTCAGAACTGCCAAGGGAGTAAGGGGAAAACTGTGCTGCAAATTGCAGTTTTACCTGAGAACCACGGAGGATCAGTGAACCCCAAATCAAAAGTTTCTATTACAAAAATGAATTGTATTCATAAAAACTGGTGACTCTGAGAAGCACCTTTAAGTTTATGATGTGGTTTGTGCACAGTTATAGGGCAAATTGAATACATGCCGTTGGTCTTCTAAAAATATCCCATTCTCTTCTGCTGTGAAATACACTCCATCTCTTCATAGAGTTGCATGCATGTTGGACCAGATGGTATTGTGGTAGATGAATCCTATGCCATGGTCCTGGACATATGCGGAAATTACTTTGTTAATATGTTTATGGGATTTTTCTATTTGTGGACAAACAAGGCTGGTCAAACTGCTTTCGCTTCTGCCTTAGGTAGATGTTGGAATAGACAAAGGCTTTGTAGGGCAGGGGGAGCAATCCATCAACTTCCAAAAAGTTTTATTTTTTATTTTAATGAATACAGCAACACTAGCGACTCTGCCTAAATCATTGCCTCTGCAATGCAGACTTGTTACATGTGATTGCTCACATGATGAAATGCTTTCAGCCAAAGGTAGCCCTTGATGTCATTTAATTAAATATTCTCAATCTATGTAACATCTACATTAGGTAAACCCAAATCCTTGTCAGTAATGCAAGATCTCACATACTCAGGTGCCCGTGGACAAAGGACTGACTCAACAATCCACAAATGAACTATGATGCTGAAATCCAAGTATACTTCAGATCTTGAGCTGTAGAATAAGAAGAGTTCCCCAAGGAGGAGTGATTTAAATGCAATTATAAAAGGGTAACATTTTATAATAAAGTTGAGATCAGTTCTTACACTGATTGAAGATACATGTGTAGGTGAATCTGCTTATGGAGCTTTTCATCCGGAGAATTGCAAAACTATCTTCATTGTTTAGACAATCTAGTTCGAGAACTACTTATGTTTTCCGCAAGTTATTCATTTTCTTATATTACAGCCCGTAATATATGATCCACTGTGTAGTAAGGAATGTCCACACGTGGATATGTTTCCAGAAACTTTATTCGGTATCAAATCATCAAACAAGTGCTCCCAGCTTGACAGGACCAATATATCTAACAACATTCTATCGCTGCCTCCAGAGACAGCTGCGGGCCATACCAAGTGTGCATGAAGGGGAGGGGGAAAACAGGAGAGAACGGAAGGTACCAAGAGCTAAGATGCAACACATCATCCCCCCTAGGGAGACAAAGGGAGAAAGGGTGGAACAGCAAAGAGAACGGGTTTGGTGAAAGGGAGAGAGAAAGGTGAAAGGTGGGGCAAGGAGGGAATGGGAGGAGGAAGGTGGAATAGAGGTGGGGTTAGGTGGGAGGAACAACAAGGGAGACGGAGCCGAGGAATGCGAGGTGGGGAAATAAGGGGCACTTCAAACCCCAGAGCTTAAGGTGGCTGTCCCTACTGGGTGGAACTGTGTGAAAGTAACTGTGAAAGAGAATTTTGACAACCTATTTGAAGAACTTGCGGCGGAGAGGGGGCCTGGTCGGGACGGGTGATCCTGACTGGCTAGTGACGCAATGGGGTAAGCAGGTGGGTGACAAAGAAGGGTTAAAGGAACTTCCCCTCTCTTTGACGCGTCCTCAGGCACCTCCCCCTCTACTCTATGCATTCTAATAGATGAACATCAACAAAGCGGAGTACTGAACTAATCCTGCCAGTCATTCCATCTCCCCCTGGAGAGATGTCCCAGGAGGGGATGCTCCTATTACTTCTTTAAACAGAAACTTGAACCCGGGCAGTGCCTGTAAACTCCTTCGGGCACACTAAGTCTTTATTGCAGTAACATCAACGGTGACTGGTCTCGGCGCTCTCTTGTCCTTCCTTCCTTGGCTACTACCAGCAACTAATACTCTCTTGACCTCCTTTTCCCATAGCTCGCGCTGAACGACCTGATCCACCACTGCCCTGGTTCCGTCCTCTTGTTTCATCCTGCATTTTTCCTTGGAGAACTCAGAGGTATTTCCTAGATCCTGAAACTTGTGCTTGCACCTATCATCATAGCGCAGACCCTTATGTCCTGACTGTACATTTGGCAGGAAATCGTTTAGTATAGCTCTTTGCATTACCTTGCTCTCTCTCTCCACCGTCCCACAGTAGGGCCAACGAGGGTATTCTCCTTTCTTCTCCCTCTTCCAACTTGAGACCACTTCACTTTTCTTTTGATTATTGACTTCATACTCCTCCCTCACTTTATTCTCGAGTCCAGATGGCAAGGTCATTTGCCCCACCCCTTTGCTATTGTATGGATTACCCTTACCTTTAGTCTTTTTTCGATCATTTACTAATGCCCTAGCGTGTTCACCCTTCCATTCGGATACTTCTTCTTCTCCTCCTAAACCTTCTCTACTTCTGCCTTCTAGTTTCTTACGTATTTCTCTCTCATCCACCCTACATCGGTAAGATTCTCGTTTTCCTTTCAAGTTTCTTATGGTGGTGATTTCCCTTGGTACTTTAATACTGGCAGCCTCATCAACAACTTCAGCAACCTTGGGGGGCAGCGTCGGGTTCTTTGACGCACCTCCCTTTGTTGCCCTCATGCTTTGTGGGCAACACATAGGCTCCCTCCTATGTTCTCTTCTTCTTCCTTTGTATGATATTTTCAGTTCCATTTGATCCTTCCACCCCAGGAGGGTGGGTCCACTTTCTATTATGTAGATTGTGCTCCTGGACTGATTTCCCCTGTACCTTAAATTCATGACTTGGTACCCTATTACTTTGATCTCCTCCCCTGTATTAGACTTTGGGGAAATGTTTGCCTCTTTGAATATGTTTCCATATTTATTAACTAATTTTCGGTTCCATTCCCTCTTGCTCATCATACTATGACGGGAACCTGAATCTGTTATTATGTCAGTCATCACTCCGCCTATACAGATGGTACATCCCGGGTTTATTTCACTTAGATTATCTTCGTCGTGGCCACCCCTCCTTTCCTTTTTTACTTCTTCGCTTTGTATTTTTCCCAATGAGTCATGCACATAATATTCATCCAATACGCTCAAGATGTCCTCATAAGTATTCCTGATCGTACCTATCATGAAGGCCTTTTCCATTTCTCGGTACTTTTTCCGTCCTCCAGTTCCTAGGCTGTAAAGCAATATTTCAGCCCTTTCCTTAGGCCCAAAGGATACTGCCTCTTCCTCAAAAATTGACATGTAGTTCTCAAAATACTCTTTCCACACACTCCAATCAGTGACATTTTGCTCATCCTCCTCCATAAAAGGCAAAGGCGGCGGTAAATTGTACTTCTGGCCCCACTCCATGTTGCCCGTGCTGTTGTATCTATGATAGCTCATAATGGTGCAATGTTCATCTCCCTCCAACAGATGTCGGGACGAGAGTGTCTCGTTGTGTGTTCCTATGCCCCCGATGGAAACAGAAATGTGCTGATAGGGAAATTTCCGATCGGTGAGATCGCACTTTCAGGCCTGTGGGTAGCGGGTTCCTCCTCCTCCTTTTATTTTTTTATTCCAATGAAACAGGAATGCAGTCCTCCCTGACGTGCTCTACTGCCCCCTTCAGCCTCGCCAAATTAGTACTACTCTTCACAAACGTGCTCATGTAATAATAAGTGAACTTCTGTGTTTATTTATGAATTTTTTTTTTCTTGACGTCTTTTAGATGTCTCAGTCCTTATTCCTTTTTCCCCTCTGCAGGTTTGTAGACTAGAGTGCATTGGGCAGAATAGCCCACTGGGTGGCAGTACAATGTGGCGTCTGTACCATTTACAGTCTGTAGGGGTGACACTGGCGTCTGTGAAGCTTCCCGATTTAACTTTTCTGGGAAAGGGAATTGTTGTTACAAAACCCACTCTCGGACGCTCCTCACGTTCAATATACTAGGAGCCCGCCTGTGTGAGTCAGGGAACAGTCTCAGTGCCCAGTTGAGCAATCTAACTGTCTCACACTTCACCTCCCTAGATCTCCCTTGGTTCCTCAGTAAATCTCATAACCAGAAGCGTTAATTTATACTTCAGAGACGTTTGTAAAGGTTCAACTTAGACTTCAATTACAACCTTTCTTTCCTCAACACATATCTTCCTCTTGTGAAAGCCAAATATTTCCTGATATCGTACCTCAACTTCATCGGAGGGAACATAGTACCGCCCACATCAGCTAAACTTGGGACGTTCTCTGCCTGAATGTGTCTCTGGGTTAAACGCTAATCAATCTGTCTCTTCAACGCAGCTCACGGCTGGAAACACATGACAGCTTGCCTTTGACACTTCTTTGCTTATAACCTCTCACCTCTACTTGAAGCTTCCTCCCGCGATGACGAATCTCCACTTCTTCGATTTTCCTTTTCACGCACCCAGGAATTACCTTCACCTACGCCTGCTTGGGCTCCGCCTGAGGCACCCTCCGGGGTGTTTACCCAAGTCGCTTCTTCTTCCTCAACTCAGATCTGCTTCCCGCTGCATTGCGATGACGCACTGCCGGGGAGAATAACGGCGTGCTGACTGGCAGGGATTATCACCTCAGGTAGGGTCTTCCACTTATGCCGGGGTTAAATTACCTTCCTTTCCACCAATGCTCATGAGGTTAACTTTCCGATGCGATGAGAACAATTTTATGATACTTTCGTTCCTCATCCGCTAGGCTCTCTTTTGGATTCCAGATGCTCACTTTGCGTACTTCCGCCTCCTTCAGAATTCACCAGTAAGGTTAACTTTGGGAGCTTTTCCTCACAGAATGTCCATTGCTCTCCTCATCTAGCTTAGGAGCGGGAAAGGTGTCAGGCACAGTGTTGCTCGATGAATGACAACCTCAAAGCAAACACGCCGCTCCACGCCGGAGACCTGACAGAGAGTCAATGTTTACTTTTGCCTACGCGCCATCAGTGTAGTGTTCCTCAAAGCGCAGAGCGCTGCACGTATCCTTACTAGATTCTTTTCAGGAGCCGTCCTCGCCTTCGAGCTCCGCATACACGCCTTCCCTGTGCCCGAAATGACACACGACTTTGCACCTGAGCTCCGATACTCGTGTGAGCTGACTATAGGTGCTCACAGGTGCTCGCTCGCATCACACTGTTTTCTTTTTTTTTTTCATATAATCCCTAGAAAGAGGCTGTCATGAACTTCTTGACGCTTGTAAAATCAACATCCTTTTCAACCATCGGTTACAGTTCTTGAGGAAATGCGCATCACCTCACGGCTCGCTGCCTCAGCTCAATTTCACCAGGGGTTTGCTAGACACCCTGTCCTCAATTTCTTCACGAGATGCTTGTCACCTCACGGCGCTTTATATTCCTACGCTTCCATCCGTTTTGTTTTCTCTTCCCCTTCTTGAACTGGTTTATGTTAATTCATCAGTTACAACTGCTCACCCCACGAGCTTTCGTCTCTGTCACAGCTCTGTCAACTCAGGTCTTACTTCTCCTCACACATTCACTTTTCAAAAGAACGCCCGATGCATATCATTTCTCCAAATGCTTCCGTAGCTACTTTTCATGAATTTCTCTTTAAGAGCCAAATTCTCTACTTCTTGACCAAGGCTTTTCTTTAATTCACTTCACAACGCGGTGGGAACCATCAACTGCCATTTCATCTCCCGCTCCGCTCAGCCTTCTTCATTTGCTTCAGCTGCTCACCTGATGGACTTTTTCTTAGTTTAAAATTCATCCACTCGGGACTTACTCCTCTTCCTTGTCTCTTCACTCAAGAACGCCCGACGCAGCTCATTAACTCAATTCTTCACGCGTTGTCCGTGTCCAAGCATAACTTCTTCCAGGGGAGAGCACCCCACTGACCCTGGCTCAGCTCCGTTTCCCTCGTCGCCACAAAATGTAGTAAGGAATGTCCACACGTGGATATGTTTCCAGAAACTTTATTCGGTATCAAATCATCAAACAAGTGCTCCCAGCTTGACAGGACCAATATATCTAACAACATTCTATCGCTGCCTCCAGAGACAGCTGCGGGCCATACCAAGTGTGCATGAAGGGGAGGGGGAAAACAGGAGAGAACGGAAGGTACCAAGAGCTAAGATGCAACACACTGTTAGGGTTAAAGACTTTTCAGTGACAACCTTATGAGATAATCAGTATGGAAAGGTAACAAAAGAGAAAGTGAATGATGTCTTTTTATAGGAAACAGTGCTGTGCTGGCTATTGATAAACTGTTGTAGTGAGAAATACGGCATGTGTTTTAACTATATAAGTATATATTTTATGAAGAATATCATGAAATAAATGGGCCAATGTAATACCTGTTTATTCATAGGTAAGTGTAAAGGGAGACATGGGGAAGAAAGGCTTTTGTTCTCTGGGCAATCTGTGGCCATCTTGACACCAGTCCAGCGAGACTTTGTCTCACTGGGCTGTCAAGATTTCCCTAAATAATCATATGGCAATTAGTCAGGAGCGAGAACATTTTCATCTACACAGTGGTTGGAATCCGGGATAGTTTCAAGGATTATCAAATTACAATTAAAAAAGAATTTGCTCCTCATTGGGCAGGCGCTGCAATGCCCAACGGGCCCCGCAGGTGGACTCTTTGCCGGAGATCTTTTACCTGTGATCTTGGCCGTTGATGCAGTGGGTGTGTGTGGGATGTGTGGTGTATGTACAAAAGTGCAAAGAGGTTTGGGAATGTGTACATTTTAAAAATAACTATGTTAAACAGGCTGAACCAACTTTAATTAGCGAGTTCCATGTTGTGAATAAAAACCTATAGTACTTGCACGAAGAGTTTCTAATAGTCTCGTCAAACGTTTAAGAGAGGATAATGGTGCTGCCCTCTGATGAAGCATGACACCCCCCGGGGTGCGTGAGGGCCCTTGCTCCTTATAGGGGCTATCCCCCCCGTTTTTTTCTGTGAGAAACAGCATGACTCATGGTTTATAGTTCATATCTTGGGGCTCGTGCACTGGACCTTTATTGACCCTGGTCCCTCCTTGTTGATGTGTTATGGGTATGCCTAGTCATTGGCCCCATAGCTTACTAGAGCATCAGACTTAAGATGAACCCTACAACCTTGAGACAAACCGAGCAAACAGGTTGTTTTTGTTCCTGGGAAGAAGATTCACCCCCTAGACCTGACTGAACTGTCCACTGTGGAACAGGAGCGAGACTGGTTTGTCTATAATTGGTCACTACCTAGAGTGGCACAGGAAGTTAATAACAACAATGGGCTGGAATGCTACTCAGAATAATTACACTGTCTGCGATGAATTCAAGTATTCCGTCTACTACTTTTTATTTTTCTCTTTTGCGAATCCTGCCAACACATAGGCTGCTTTTCTTTATCCACTTGATGCATTTATCACTGATAATTTTTCTTTACAGTTTACTACCAGCTCCAATGCAGTTACAGCCACTGTGTGTTATTCAACGCCAGCGGTTTTGTAATTTGCATGGCAGCGCAGACTTACATAGACAACGTAGTACACTTTACCATAAGGGTGTTTTTCACCAATACGTGGTGGTATGTATTCCCTTAATGACATGTCACACTTTAAAACTGGTAATATACTTTTGCAACCAGCTGCATTTGCACTGGTCTTTACATAATAGGGTTCTTAGGTTTCTGATATACTCTCATGCTGGAGGAATAAGAAATGTAAAAGAGCTAACATGTTGTCCTGGCACAACTTTAAAGACAGAATGCAAGATCAGCTATAAGAATGGTGAGCTTTCCTTTCTTTTTGTGTTTTCTTGCTAATGAAAGCATAATTACAGGTAATCATAGTCGCATAGAACATTAACCCAGCTAATGAATTCAACTAATTTATTTGTTCATGACTCAGTTTGATGAATTATACCTAATATAGAGGGATAAAAATACTTGAAAGACAAGTATTATGCAGGCACAGAAAACCCTAATTTAATCTTTCAATACGCATATTATTTTGTTTCTCATGTCAACTTTTTGTCCAAATCTGACCGATTACGGGCTGCATGGTATTGGTGGCGTGTAAACTCTGTGCCTATAAACACAAATACCATGTAGAAACATCATTACAGTGCCATGCAATTAAGATATGACCTGCAAGTAATGGGGAATGACCATGCAGACCAATTTTTCTGAGTCAAATTACACTTGGAATTCCCAATTCCATTCAAATTAAGACTCTCTTTGTCACCTGCATTGAGCAGATGGTAAATGAGGGGAGGAGGCAGTGTTCAGGGGAAGCTGGTGCCAACCAGGGTAGGAGGAGGGAGAGGGGCTATCGAGGTGTTTAGAAAGAAAAAGAGATTAACATAAAACTCATATGTAGGAAAAGTGGAGTAATATGCGGTGAGGCTAGTTAGGCTTCACTATGCAATGCCATCACAATACCCCAAAATAGTTCATGTGGATTCACAATAATAAATACCAGGCTCCCTAATCCCTGGTAGTGTAGCACAGAGCAGTCAGGCTTTAAATAGGAAGCATGTATTAAGCATTTCAGAGTATCAACATGGATGATAAGTAATTGACATGAGTAAAAAGAAATCTGACACCAGTTTATGAAAATAAAGAGAATAGTATGTAAATTGAGACACCAAAATGAATACAATCGCATGAGTATACCCAAAGTTTTGGATTTTAGAAGAAAAATAAATCAGTGCAATTCACTACTGCAGAACTTTAACATTGCAGCCAATTGAGCAATACTAGTGGCACTAATGACAATCAGTCACTTGCACGCCGATTCCAGTGGAACCCACTAGGTGGTAAGGTGATGCAGGTCCCAGGAAAGTCAATTGAATTTTACTTGGCTTGTAGGGCAAGGTTGCAGAGTTGGCCTAGCTGTTCCTGGTGCTGAAGCTTGAGCCATGGGAGAGTTGGTTTTACCGCTTTGATGGTGCTGGTGAGGAAATGAATGCAAAAACTCGACAACGGGGCCACTAAGATGGTGAGTTGAAGATGGTGCGGATCCTTTGAGGCACAGTGTTGGACAAAGGTAATGGTAGCTGGACTGATCACCAAAAAGCCTTGGCAGTGGCAAGCTCAGCTTGAGCTATTTCAGCATCCCGGAGACCAGGGGAAAACAATAGCCACCTAAAACTTACTGGAGGTCAGGACTACATTTCCCACAATACACTAGACCATTTACTTTTGGGTGATCCCGCAGCGGGCCCGATGGCTAGTGATTCTGTGCTTCCGAGAGCGTGCTTTAACTGTGGACTGCAGGGGATTAGTGTCACTAGTCTAAGGGAGTTCTGGATTTGCTTTGGCTCTCAAAAGAGTCCCTCTTTCTTGGGGAACCGGTCTTTGGTCCAGGAAGAGTCGCAACCATGCAGTTTCAGGGTGGTTGCCACAGGTCCAAGTTGTTGTACACTTTCTCTGTGCTGTGCAGGTGCTGTAGTCCAAACTTGAGTCTCTTTTTTTTGCGGATTTAGGGGCATTAGGGGTGTGGGTGCAAGCATCCAATGGGCTACTATACACAGTGGCTAATCCGCCCCTGCGGTGACCACATCCAGGGCTTTGTGCCACCTTTGCTACCCAAAACCCTCTATTTTGCCACTTTTAAAAATAGAAGAAGCCTTCCTTGGCTATACAGAACATGTAGCCCAGCCTAGGGTTGTGGCTAGGTTCTGGGGGTGTACCCCTTCTGACTAGATCATTTCCCCACCTGCCCAGGAGTAAATGTGCCTGGGGACAGGGGGTGGCTGTTCTTTGGGAGGCAGTCAGGATGAATATTAGCGGTAAGCTTTGAAGCTCACCGCCTTGATGTATCACTTTACTAGCCATCCTGTCAGGGAGAGAGGTGTCACCTCCTTCCCAGACAGGCCTTTGTTTCTGAGAGTGATCACACCTCTTGGTAAGGGATTAGATTCCTATCTTGGTGGCAGCAGCTTAAGACTGTCATCCAAGACACATGAAAGGATTGGGCAAACTCTAAGGTAGCCCTCTGGGTGCTTGTCACATTAAATCTGACTCTGTGAAGGAGTCAGATTTACTGAGGCCAGTTGTTTTAAAACAAACATGACACTTCCAGTGGGACCTTAATGGAGCTGGCAACCTCTAGGTGCCCCAGTGCAAGCCCATATTATCCTATAGCCCCTGAACATTCATAGTAGCCCTTAAAGGAAAGCTTGCACTTATATGCCCACACCTTTAATATAATGCACCCTGCCTCCTGGGCTCAGGAGGCCTCCCTTAGGGGTGGCTGACATATATTAAAAATAGTGCTTTGACCTTGCTACTCAGGGTGAGGGCAAAGTCGGGTTTGAGCGGTTTGCACTGCTCATGCAGTGTGCAATGGCAGGACTGCTGTCATCTGTTTACTTGGGTCACTCAGGGTGGAACAATCAGTACTTCAGGCCCTGGTGACCACTTTCACTGCCATGCTCTGGGTATCAGTGGTACCACTTACAAGGGGCTTATAAGGGAGTTAGAATCCTTGCCAATTGAGGTTGGAAATTCATATGTATCAGTTTTAGGGAGCGAGCACTGGCACTGGGGCCTAGTTAGCAGGCTCCAGTGTACTTACAGAGTCATAACCATCAGCACTGGAGCAAAAAGTGTGGGGATGACCATACAAAAAGGGCACTTTCCTATAACATAATATTACATAATGTATTAGTAAAAGATGATACCAGGAAAGGCAGCAGTGAATTCATTCTGATATTGTACAGGCCTCCCTTAAGAAGAAAATGGAAGTATAGATTTGTGCAAAAGATACAAAAAACATTATATTACACAAGATGGTAATGGAATGAAAGTGGGAAAGACATTAGTCAATCAGAAATTATCCGCACATCTTTGAATTTCATGTCTGTTCAAAACGTTTTTTTGAAGCACTATTTGTGAGAAAAGGAAGAGTGTTTCATCTGGGTGGTCGGGCACTGCTAATCTTTGTGCCGTTCCAAAATTAACGTTTAAAAAAATAAAATAAGCGGTTTTATTTTTGTTTTAAAACCATAGCATTCTCATATAAACAAGATGTGTATGAAGGTTCCAGTTAAACCAGCTTCTTAACACTGCACCAGTCAACCACGCACCAAAAGCCATTGGCCTTCATCTAGCTCTCGTAGATCTTAAGATGAAGCCACTTGTCCGCAGGCATCCCAAGTTTCCAATCTGCTTGTGTGTGGCATTTCCATGTTTGCAGTGTGCCAATATGTAAACATTCCTGGTCTAATGATTGGCATTTTGAGTGACACTTTATCACAGACTCAGTCATTTAGGTAAGTGTGGTAAATGAAAAATGTAGAGTCCACTTTGTAAGTTAAGATCCTTTATTGCAAGTTCCTTCCAAGTCAGGTAGACAGGTCAAGATCATAAGTAAACCCCACCAGGAGCCAGCTGTTAGCAGCTCAGCCTCAGATGACCAACTGCCACAGTAAGTTAGAGAGAGGCACTGTGAGCCAGAGGGACACCCAGGCATTCTATGATGTCACAGATATCATAGTACAGTCTATCCAGAGAAGAACAGTGGGGAGGACATTTACTACACATCCCAGGCATTCTATGATGTCACAGATATCATAGTACAGTCTATCCAGAGAAGAACAGTGGAGAGGACATTTACTACAGTAAGCAGAGAAAATTAACCCACCAAAACCAGCAATTTCCACAGACTTATAATAAATAGCAGAGGACTTGCCTTAACGGCAGCAGAGATAATCCCAGTAGCAAAAACTGTCTTCATCGTCCCCTCTTACTCTATTAGGAGTTCATTGTCAGCAATATTTCTCTGAAGGCTGCTTCCCACCATTTCCTAGTAAAACCATGGGCACAGTCCACTTCCCAAACACTCCTAGAACTTGCATTACTTTGGTGTCATTGACAACCTCGTCATAAATAATGGCTTGATCCCATTTTGGATGGCCTCCAAAGTAATAATAATACGTTATTGCATGATTTGTTAAAAACCTTTGCAACCTAGTACAGAAACAGAAGGTCATTCATTAGGTACTGGTTTTGACAATAAAGTTAAAAACTTCGTTATGTCCTAAAGTCTAAAAATTAATTAAATATTAGCTGTAACAGTTGAGGGTTAAAAGAGAATCATTGTAACATAAAAGTCTCTATTGCATGACGCATGATCCGTGATGCTGTGTGGATTATACTCTTTTGAAAGAGAGGATTTGGCATCTTCCTAAAAGAAGGGGGAGAAATTATATGAAGAAAACAATTTAGACAGATGAACTCTTTTTTTGCCATGCATTGATTGAAAGTCAAAAGCATGTCTGTTGGTCAGTGACCGGAGGCGAAAGTCTCAGTGAGGGCGAGGGGACTGGTTTCCGGTCAGTCTGTCCCGTTCACCTCTTGCCACCTCTAGATTCTCGTACAAGCGATCCATGATTCTGACCAATGCACAGTTCAGAGTAGTATTCAAGGGGTCAAAACAGGCCAGGACTGTTCCTCTGCAGGACCTTATGTCTTTTGCAATCCAACCCCTTCGTAGCAGAGCCCTTCTATCTTCTAAGAGGTTTGGGCACAGGCATATTACGTGAGTTATATCCTCCTTGTGTTGGCTGCAGAGCCGACACATTTCCTGAGCAGTCTCTTTTCCATTTTGGGAAGTGACAGGATAGGGGGATGACCCCCATTCTCAGCTTTCAAAACTGAGGCTTAGTTCATTTGTTGAAAGTATTTATTAGGTAACACTGGGATTTTAGTTGTATATAAATGCGTAGGGTCATCCAACCATGATTCCGTACAGAGAGGCTTGTCCTATCTTCTATTGAGGAAAGTCGATTCGAACTGATTTTTGTTAACCTCTTAAATTCATGTTGGCTGACATGTAGGACCCATTTTGGAAACCTAAAAAACGAAAATACCCAATTCTTCTGTATATTCCCGCTCGGTGGGTTACGAATCTGGAAACTCAAAAATAGCTAAATAAACACAATGAAGGAGAAGGTACACAGGTCCTGAAAGTGCCAAAAATACTACAATAGGCCTGTACATAGACCTCGTACTGTTTAAATGTGGACAGTTGTGTTCATCTATTGCAATCTGTTACCTGTATTCCGAAATCTAAAATACAAAAGCAAAGTGAGAAATACCAGAATGGAAAAGGAAAAAACAGGGCTTCTGTCTGACATGAGGCACTTGCTATCTCTGCTTTACAAAAGGAAGGTGTTACAAAGAGTGTTTGTTCAGGTCTTGATGCTTTTTGTGGTAAAGAGGAACAATTTGCTCTGTTCGCTTCATTTTATTTTTTAACTATAAAGGTAGTGAAGGCAGATAATTAAGATAAAAACGATTATATGCACACACATTTGCTAACTCTATTCTTTTCAGTGCACAAACTTGGCACATACATAATCTAGAAGTGTTAAGCTGGTGCAAATCCCACAGCTGCTATTGAATTTCCTGTTGCTTTCTTTTATAGTCTGCTGTTCCTATCATGAATGAACCAGAACGTATTTTGAATGAAAATGTTAACAATGTTCAGCCATCAAGTCCCCCCTTCTCTTGTGCTACAGTTTTTGCCAGTTCTGGCTTTTCAATCTATATCAAATTGCATTCTGGAACTTGTAGTTCGACAATCCCAACAAAGGTTTCAGTTTAATATCCGTAATTTAGAGTGATACAGGCTAAAATGCCATGCTTAGCACTAGCGGAAGGTGTGAAACATGACACGAATACTAGGCCGCTGTGATAAGTCACTCACTAGAAGATTCTACAAAATTCAATGGAAATGATGGTGGCCAAAATCAAGGGAACGTGTGTGAGAGAAAGAATATGAGGAGGAAACAGACTAGCCGATTACAATGCTGAATGTAGAAGAGATTTCCAGATCTGTGTACCTAGAAACCCTGCTTGTAGATCTAGAGCAGTAGAGCGTACTTCATAACTTACTTCCTTACCTATGGTAAATTAAGTACTGTAGATTTGAACCAGTGAACACAATATGCTTTCATTGGCTTTACTCTACTGATTGCCTGCCATGATATGAGTCAAAATCTAGGTCACATGCACAGTTATCAACACTCTAACATGAACAGACTTGGTACACCTAGAACCTTATTACAAAGTGCTTCCATTGGACAGCAGCAGGAGTTTGCACACATTTTTAGTGGTCTCAAAGAACATCCATTTTAAAGAAGGGTCCTGTTGTAATACCCACTGTACAATTAAAAAAATGAATTCTAGAGTTTCATAGAGTGCAAACTAGACCCGATACATTGGGTATAAGAGTGATTTACATGAGCACCAGTTTCGTTACATGAGGACACATTCATTTTTTGTTAGGCACGGGGAGATTAAAGTGATTTGCCCAGAATCATAGGATGTTGAGCATCCTTGCCGAGACTCAAAGCCGGTTCCCCTGCTTCGAGGTCCACCACTCTAGCCATAAGGCTACATCCTCTCTTTTGCACTTGCATCTCCAGATTACTTGAATTGATGAAGCAACCAAACAGACATCTGTATTACTTTATTTTGCTCATGATATATTAAAGATTAAAAATCACTCACAATTTCAGACAGGTACAGGTTTTGTTTTCCAAGTAAAATCCAAAAGCTTAAAACTAAAGTTAAGTAAACACTTTTCTCCTAATTAAGGCCTTTATCCCAAAAGCACAGCAATTTCTACTCAGTCCGTGTAAAGAATGAAAAGATGATATTAAACAAGGAAAAGCCTTGAAGGTGTATACACCCCTGCCACTTCATGCCCAGTTACTTTAATCGAGGACATAAGTCCACTTTTTTCTACCAATAATGATATTTAAATCAGGCGTGAAGTGGCAGGGGCATAATCATTTCAAATTTAGATAATGTAACATAAATATGAAGTCAGGACATCCAAGGATATTTTGGGTTTGCTACAGGGAGCTCAAGATGGCCCAGTTTATACCTCGACAGAGATACAAATGCATTAGGTTGACACACAATGTTTCGTATTCTCTCTTATGTCTGTGTGAACAACGAAGGTTGCCAAGGAGTGAATTGCCTATGAAGTTACAATTTACCCAAGCTCACCAACAGGACAATTTCCATCCCGAAATATTGATCTGTCGAATTAGAATCTTTAATGCGTCTCGAACTTGTCTATGTCCCTCAGATACAAAATGAAAACCAAGGGTCCTAACTGCTTTACTTTATTTGCTTCAGTGGATCTGCTGAGGTATTGCTAAACATCATGACTTGTTTTTCCTTCATTTACTGGAAACACTAAAAGGTAACTATCTATGTTCAGTAACTGGTTACAATCTCCTTTGCCACCAAATATACGTAAAATCTCTTTTCCGGCAAACTGTGAGTATTCATGTAATCAAATGCAAGACAGGACACTTTTAACTACGTTACACTTGGTTTTATTAGACAACCCTCATAAACGCTATGTTAAGTTTTTTGCGGTTTATTTCGTTTTTTCGCCCCACATAAGCGTTGTGGCATTTATCATTGGGTTATCTAATGTGCTTTATGCCAGCCTCAAGCCTGAGGCAACCTCTGGTGTAACATGGCAGTGTCCAGAGATGTGCACAGATACCCCCACAGTGAAGGTTTGGATAAAAAACAAGCCTGCATCCAAAAAGACTCCTTTAATAAAAATAGGGTGCGGTTTGTTATTAAAATATGATGATGGGTATGTTCTAAGATCAAGTTACTGGATCTTTCCATATCACTTTACTACAGAGTCAACATGTTTCTGCTCCTTTTTGCCCAGCCGGGTCTACGGAGCATTCGTCAGGACAAAACACACAAAATAAAATTTCTTACTCACAATTTTGTGTAGAATTCAGTGGTCTATTTAGTTACCCACTATCAAATTTGTTCAATTCACCTGTAACATAAATCAGATGTAAGAAAACATTTTTTCTTCAGGGGTGTATCGAGGCATAATATGTAATTCCCGATTCGGAAAGCATTCATTCATGCGTATCTACTTCACATTCTACGTTACTATAGAGACCGTTATGGTGAGTTACAGAGGGAAAATGCAAAAGGAGAGACAGTTATTTTAAGATCTTGAAAAAACAGAGTAGAGTGAATTCAACCCTTTTATCTAGGTACATTTCTATATCGTCTATCTAGTCTAAACCAATATTTTTCAAGTAGTGCCCAATATTCGTGACTCTTTATTTCCTTTGCACATAATTACTGGGTGATGTTGCAACAACATGAATATATTGGATGACAAAGATTGTATGTCTAATTCGAAAAATCACCTTTTAAAGTTTTTAGCGTCTAGATCCTTCCCTTTACTTACACAGCGTGGTATATAAGGTAATTTGATGGTATCCTATCTAATTTATAGTCAGGGAAGCGTTAATAGAAGGACGTTATGAGAGGGCACATGGGAAGCATATTATTTCTTCATTATTTTTCACCCCCGGGTTTTTTTTACCTTAATTTCTTAGATTCTTTGCGTCATCGGGGGAACTGGACTGTTAGTCCCAGGCTGGGGAGCAAAGAAAGGCTGCAATTAACGTTACCGTTTCGATGTCCTCACAGTCGTCTGTTCCCTGACTATAAATTAGATAAGATACCATCGAATTACCTTATATACCACGCTGTGTAAGTAAAGGGAAGGATCTAGACGCAAAAAACTTTAAAAGGTGATTTTTCGAATTAGACATACAATCTTTGTCATCCAATACATTCATGTTGTTGCAACATTACCCAGTAAATATGTGCAAAGGAAATAATGAGTCACGAATATTGGGCACTACTTGAAAAATATTGGTTTAGACTAGATAGACGATATAGAAATGTACCTAGATAAAAGGGTTGAATTCACTCTACTCTGCTTTTTCAAGATCTTAAAATAACTGTCTCTCCTTTTTGCAATTTCCCTCTGTAACTCACCATAACGGTCTCTATAGTAACGTAGAATGTGAAGTAGATACGCATGAATGAATGCTTTACTTTCCGAATCGGGAATTACATATTATGCCTCGATACACCCCTGAAGAAAAAATGTTTTCTTACATCTGATTTATGTTACAGGTGAATTGAACACATTTGATAGTGGGTAACTCAATAGACCACTGAATTCTATGCAAAATTGTGAGTAAGAAATTTTATCGTGTTGTGTTTTGTCCTGACGAATGCTCTGTAGACCCGGCTGGGCAAAAAGGAGCAGAAACATGTTGACTCTGTAGTAAAGTGATATGCAAAGATCCAGTAACTTGATCTTAGAACATACCCATCATCATATTTAAATAACAAACCGCACCCTATTTTTATTAAAGGAGTCTTTTTGGATGCAGGCTTGTTTTTTATCCAAACCTTCACTGTGGGGGTATATTTGCACATCTCTGGACACTGCCACGCTACACCAGAGGTTGCCTCAGGCTTGAGGCTGGCATAAAGCACATTAGATAACCCAATGATAAATGCCACAACGCTTATGTGGGGCGGAAAAACGAAATAAACCGCAAAAAACTTCACACAGCGTTTATGAGGGTTGTCTAATAAAACCAAGTGTAATGTAGTTACAAGTGTCCTGTCGTGCATTTGATTTGGATATCTGATTTGGGGAACTGACCGGACACAAATTCCTCCTCCCTATTGTGATTAAGAGTATTCATGTAATCAGCCAAAATTTCAAAGAATACAATCTGTTTCATGAATCTTCATAATATTCTCTGCGGTTAAACATTCTAACTAGACAGGGAAATAGTTTAGTTATGGAGTCGTAGGTTGGACAATGCACTACGGTAATTTGATATTTTGTATTGGTACTTTTTATCCGGCATATCATTTCTGTCTGACCCCCAACATCTCCGTTATCGTTGCATTCTTGCGTCAATCGAGTTTATTAAATGCCTGCACCATATGGTAATGTATAATTTCAACTGCGTCATCAATGAAAGCTTCTATTTCACTCAGTTGGTATATATATATATATATATATATATCTATATGTATATATATATATATATATATATATATATCTTTAGAAAGGAAATTCAAGGAAACTCATTATGATAATATTCAATTTACATTGTGTCATTTTTATTTAAACATATTCATTTTAATATGGAAAACATTTCAAAGTGTCGTTTTAATTCCAGTTATTTATTCGAGTGCTTGTGGACACACGATTTTTTGTTTTTCTGTCTGGTGCGTACATCAGTATTCGAAAGATTATGAAGGCCCTGGGGAGCCGATATTTAAAAAAATGTTATGCCAGAAACATTCGCGGGAGTGTACTCAACAACTTCACAAAGTTTCCTGGCGATCGGATGAATGCTGTTTTAATTCTATTTATTTATTCGAGTGCTTGTGGATACACAATTTTTTTTTTTCGGTCTTGTTCGTACATCAGTTTTCGAAAAATTATGAGGGCCCTGAGGGGGCGATATTTTAAAAAAATGTTATGCCAGAATCCTTCATGGGAGTGTACTCAACAACTTCCCAAAGTTTCATGGCGATCGGATGAATGGTGTACTAATGCATGAAGGACAAACAGACAGACAGACAGACAGACAGACGATGTTTAAAAAGAAATTATGCCAGAAACATTCGCGGGAGTGTACTCAACAACTTCCCAAAGTTTCCTGGCGATCGGATGAATGCTGTTTTAATTCTATTTATTTATGCTAGTGCTTGTGGATACACAATTTTTTGTTTTTCCGTCTTGTGCGTACATCAGTATTCGAAAGATTATGAGGGCCCTGGGGGGTCGATATTTAAAAGAAATTTATGCCAGAAACCTTTGCAGGAGTGTACTCAACAACTTTCCAAAGTTTCCTGGCGATCGGATGAATGCTGTTTTAATTCTATTTATTTATTTGAGTGCTTGTGGATACACAATTTTTAGTTTTTCCGTCTTGTGCGTACATCAGTATTCGAAAGAATATGAGGGCCCTGGGGGGCCGATATTTAAAAGTAATGTATGCCAGAAACCTTCGCGGGAGTGTACTCAACAACTTCTCAAAGTTTCATTGCGATCGGATGAATGGTGTTTTAATTCTATTTATTTATTCGAATGCTTGTGGATACACGATTTGTTGTTTTTCCGTCTGGTGCGTATATCACTATTCGAGAGATTATGAGGGCCCTGAGGGGCCGATATTTAAAAACATGTTATGCCAGAAACCTTCGCGGGAGTGTACTCGACAACTTCCCAAAGTTTTATGGCGTTCGGATGAATGGTGTAGTAATGCATAAAGGACAAACAGACAGACAGACAGACAGACAATATTTCGAAAAATGTTATGCCAGAAACATTCGAGGGAGTGTACTCAACAACTTCCCAAAGTTTCCTGGCAATCGGATGAATGCTGTTTTAATTCTATTGATTTATTCGAGTGCTTGTGAAAAGGCGATTGTTTGTTTTTCCGTCTTGTGCGTACATCAGTTGTCGAACGATTATGAGGGCCCTGGGGGGCCGATATTTGAAAAGAATTTATACCAGAAACCTTTGCAGGAGTGTACTTAACAACTTCCCAAAGTTTCCTGGCGATCGGATGAATGCTGTTGTAATTCTATTTATTTATTCGCGTGCTTGTGGATACATGATTTTTTGTTTTTCCGTCTTGTGCATACATCAGTATTCGAAAGATTATGAGGGCCCTGGGGGGCGATATTTAAAAATAAATTATGCCAGAAACCTTTGCGGGAGTGTACTCAACAACCTCCCAAAGTTTCATGGCGATCGGATGAATGGTGTTTTAATTCTATTTATTTATTCGAGTGCTTGTGGATACACGATTTGTTGTTTTTCTGTCTGCTGCGTACATCAGTATTCGAAAGATTATGAGGACCCTGGGGGGCCGATATTTAAAAAAAAATTAATACCAGAAACCTTCGCGGGAGTGTACTCAACAACTTCCCATAGTTTCATGGCGATCGGATGAATGGTGTAGTAATGCATAAAGGACAAACAGACAGACAGACAGACATGCATTCGTTTTGATATATATGTATATGTTACCTACTGGCGATAGCCAGTAGGTATATATAGTTAGGACCTAGCTACCATAGGAAATCCGCAACATTCTATTGGGAATAACTTTGGCGCCGGTTGAGGAATTTGCGTGTAATTTTCCAAAATTCCGGCCAGCTCCGCTGCGCTCCTTCCCTGAAAGTTTCAGGGAGATTCGTGATATGGGGGCTGAGAAAAAAGGGGGGTCCCAAAACGTGTTTTCCCCGTGTTAATTTCCATAGGACGTTTCGACAAGGCTACAGCCCGAACCACTGAACAGAATTACACCAAACTTGGCAAAATTGTAGGTACTGGTACGCAGAAGTGCCTTTGCTATATTTGCTGAAAATTGCTCCAGTGGTTTTTATGAAAATTAACTTCACAAACACATATATATCTGGGCGGAGCCTAACCACACATCTCATCGTGAGATCTGATTGGCTGTCAGCACTTCATCCAAAAAGTGTTGGCAGCCATCTTGGGACCAATATACATGATAGCACCTCATTAAAAAGCATTGTAGTTAATAGAGGGTTTTAGGACTTTAGTTACATTATAAATCATTTGTTGATGGTACCATACTCATTTTAGGAATTGTGGTGTGTTCTAAGGTGATTTTACCATGTGAAAAAGCCTTCTGCTGGGATATCATGAATCATGTTTGAAAGAAAACTATTATCTCATGCTTTTCCCACAGTGGTTTGGAAGGGGATCTATAAGCTAAACTGAAAGCATATTTTCTGTAAATTCACATTATCTTTCTCAGTCATGTGAGAATGAAGTCTGACATTCTCAGTAAAACATGTACATCCAACAAGGACAGAGACTGTCAGTTGATTCCTTTGTGTTCTACTGCAGCCTCCTAGAGTGTTCTAAAGAACAACTAGAGCGCTAACAGTCCTACTTATTACAAAGGTATGGCACACCTGAAGCCATCTTGATTGGAATAAAGTGGTAACTCTTAAAACATTTAATTTAAAAAGGAACAAAATGAGGGGGTATATTTTGCCATAGAAAGTATGATTAGTGCTGCAGAAAGAAAAATTAGGGCACATTTTGAGTGACTTCCCAAATCCTCTTCTATTTCATTAAAAAATTCTGACATGCAGTCTCCCAAGATGGCCACCAGAGACAAAAGAGCCCAAATGGAGCCCAAATATCACCCAGATGTAGCCCAAGTATAGCCCAATGACAGAATGTCCCAGAGTGTTCTAAAGAACAACTAGAGCGCTAACAGTCTTACTTATGACAAAAGTATGGCACACCAGAAGCCATCTTGATTGGAATGAAGTGGTAAGTCTGAACACATTTAATTTAAAAAGGAACAAAATGAGGGGGTTCATTTTGCCATAGAAAGTATGATTAGCAGCAGACTTCCCTGGTGAGCAGTAGCTTTACTACAGTGATCTAATTAGCAACTAGAGTGCTAACATTCAGAATTAATGGCAAATGTGTGACACATCTGAATGCCTTCTTGATGGAACCAAAGTAAACAAGCATTGAAAATGCAATAGATCTCGCCCTCGTTTAAGTTAAAGCCATTCTGTTTGTAATGAGGTGGCTTTTTAGCTTTGCTTTTATTAGTGTTTTTAAAACTTTCATGTAAATAACATGCATATGTTTGCATATATGTATATGTATGCATGCATTTATATTTGTATTTATATAGATATGCAGATTATATATGTTTATATATGTATGTATATATATATATTCACTGAAAAAACCATAGGTTATAGACCATATATAGTTAGGAATTAGCATTTACAAAACCTTGAAAATTCACTGAAAAAACCATAGGTTATAGACCATATATAGTTAGGAATTAGCATTTACAAAACCTTATTTTACTCACACAAAACCATTGAAATTCGCATATATAGTTAGTTGCACTAACTATATATCGCGCACCCGCAATCCACTGCTGATCATGTCACATATTACATCATTCATGACATGGTCAGTGACATCACTGATGACATCACTGATGACATCTCAAATGACATCACTGATGACATCACTGATGACATCTCAAATGACATCACTGATGACATCACTGATGACCACTGATGACATCTCAAATGACATTACTGATCACATCACTGATGACATCATTCATGTGATAATACGATGAACCTCTTCAGACTCTAATATAACCTTAGATACACTCAGTGTAAACAGACACTCACAGACTGTCACTCATCCATGGAGTTACTCACAAACCTAGTCAGTCATGCAAAGAATCAATCACACCTCCATTTCCTCAACTATACAGTTATACACACCTTACTTATTCAAACATATACTAACACATATTTACTCTCTTATACAATCCCTGATACAAGTTCACAATGATCCATACAGCCACTCACACATTCACTGGCTCTTATGCACAGTTATTTATATATGTCAACTCTCACATGTACTGTGTTTTACATATGTACTTACTTTGACATGTAGCACTGAGATATCCATTCACTCACCAATACACTCATGCACACAGTCAACCGCCCATACAGCTGTTTCCACATGCACTTTTGAACCCATACATCTAGTGAATCAACTGCTCACACATCTATGCACAGAGTCATACACCTCCCAGCCACCCACACACACACTCAGTCTCCCATACAAATACTTGGGCAACCAATCAATAACCCATATAGTTACTCATAGAGCTACTGATCAACACATGCAGCAGTTTACAGAACAACAGACATAATGATGCACAAATTAAGACAGTTTAGTCACTAACCCATGCACTCAGTGAGACACATTTAATCACTCACTCATACAGTCAGTCATGCACCTACTAAATCCTTCATCCAGACACTTATACATCCACTCATTCTTCAATATGTAAGACGTATTTTAACTTTACAGAAACATACAGTCACTGGATGTTGTCATCAGTGATGTCATCAGTGATGTCATTTGAGATGTCATCAGTGATGTCATCAGTGATGTCACTGACCATGTCATGAATGATGTAATATGTGACATGATCAGCAGTGGATTGCGGGTGCGCGATATATAGTTAGTGCAACTAACTATATATGCGAATTTCAATGGTTTTGTGTGAGTAAAATAAGGTTTTGTAAATGCTAATTCCTAACTATATATGGTCTATAACCTATGGTTTTTTCAGTGAATTTTCAAGGTTTTGTAAATGCTAATTCCTAACTATATATGGTCTATAACCTATGGTTTTTTCAGTGAATTTCAATGGTTTTTTAATAGCAAATATCAAAAGCTGTAAAATGTATTCTTCTTTTAAAGGAAAAATATATTTTATATGTATTTAATATAATTTTTTTATGTATATAAATTTTTTGAGGGAACGAATTTATCAACTATCATGCTGAAGAAGAGTGTGGGGAAAAAAAACCAAAGAGGAGGACTAAGAGGAAAGAACAATCAGTTCAAAAATACAATTGCTTTAAAGCATGAAGTGCTTTTCCACACATTTACATTTAAATAACCCATATTAGAACATACAAAATATCTACAGAGGAGACGGTGTACATTGAATTTTAGACTCTTCATTGGTACCTACATGTTGGTACTTACATCACCCACACAACACAACAGCTCTATTCAGAGCTACCCTACCTCAAAGCACTCTAAAATATTATTTTACTATTTCCCTTGGTTTTCCCCTTGTTACGCTTTCCGGAACGCTACCCGGTGCGCGGTCCGGGCGCTAACCGTGCGAAAATTTGAAAAAAAAATAGTTTTTTTTTTTTTACATATATGGGCCTCCTCAGCCACCCTCAGAAAACCTAGGGGGTCAGGATATGTCTCCCGTGCCCCCTTATACCCATTCCCAACATTGTTTATCCTCCATCTTGTGACTAAATTCGTCCGAAACACAAGATGGCGAACTCCCGTTACGCTACCGGTGAGCTACCCGGTTCGCGTACCGGGCACATCGGGCTACCAGTCCCTACAATTTTGCCAAGTATTGTGGAAATCTATTCAGCCGTTCGAGCTAAAAGTGAGTCCAACCGCCCTATGGAAAACTCAATGTTAAAAACACGTTTTGGGACCCCCCTTTTTCCTCGGCCCCCGCTTGACGAAATCCCCCCAAACTTTCAGGGGACGCTTAGAAACAAAATGTGCCATTTTCCTGAAAATTTCAGCCAATTCCGTCCATCAACGCCAAAGTTATTCAACATAGAATTTTCAGAAATCCCCATTCAAAAAAATCCTAACTATATATACCTACTGGCGACTGCCAGTAGGTAATATATAACATTTCTATGGCAAAATGAAACCCCTCATTTTGTTCCTTTGCAAATTAAATGTTTTAAGTGTTAACACTTTATTCCAATCAAGATGACTTCAGGTGTGCCATACTTTTGTCATAAGTAAGACTGTTAGCGCTCTAGTTGTTCTTTAGAACACTCTGGGACATTCTGTCACTGGGCTATAGTTGGGCTACATCTGGCTGATATTTGGGCTACATTTGGGCTCTTTTGTCTCTGGTGGCCATCTTTGGGCTACATTGGGCTACATTGGGCTACATTGGGCTACATTTGGGCTCCAACATATATATAGCCCAATGTAGCCCAATATATATTTTTCAAAGTTAATTTTCGTAAAAACCACTGGAGCATATATCTTGAGACATAGCAAAGGCACATCGGGCTACCAGTCCCTACAATTTTGCCAAGTTTTGTGGAAATCCATTGAGCCGTTCGAGCTAAAAGTGAGTCCAAACGCCCTATGGAAAACTCAATGTTAAAAACGAGTTTTGGGACCCCCCTTTTTTCTCGGCCCCCCCTTGACGAAACCCCCCCAAATTTTCAGGGGCTGCTCAGAAACAAAATGTTCAATTTTCCTGAAGATTTCAGCCAATTCCATCCTCAAACGCCAAAGTTATTCGACATAGAATTTTCAAAAATCCCATAGGAAAAAAATCCTAACTATATATACCTACTGGCGACCGCCAGTAGGTAATATATATATATATATATATATATATATATATATATATATATATATATATATGTCATTCCAAATGCCCAAAAGCTTTGCAGGACGCACTCAGCAGCCAGCCTTCCTTTCGGCGTACCTGTGACAGCTGGTCCCACACCCGGATTATTTTTCGTATGCCTTACGCGTTTCCTGACCAGCGCAGCGAGTCTGACATAAATTTACTGGCCAAAACACTCCGAATCCTACTAAGGAAACACAAGCTTTTATTAACACAATGTGAGTAGGAACCTACTAAAGGTAAAATAATGCGGTGTTCCTCTGGACCACAATTACCAGCATGCAAATTTCATGATATACGCAACCTGAGTGGGCGTGAACATTTTTGTGACGCATGAATGTGAACAATTAAAAGGAACATCTTACAAACTCAATTGTGGAAGCTGCCTCTGATGAGAGACACGAAGTCTCGAAACGCGTAAGGCATACGAAAAATAATCCGGGTGTGGGACCAGCTGTCACAGGTACGCCGAAAGGAAGGCTGGCTGCTGAGTGCGTCCTGCAAAGCTTTTGGGCATTTGGAATGACATAAATTACACGGCGGCCCTCGTCGTGGCAAGACGCACCATCTTGAGACCTAAAGAGGCTGCGGTTGAAACCATGTTCAAACCTGACCAGCGCAGCGAGTCTGACATAAATTTACTGGCCAAAACACTCCGAATCCTACTAAGGAAACACAAGCTTTTATTAACACAATGTGAGTAGGAACCTACTAAAGGTAAAATAATGCGGTGTTCCTCTGGACCACAATTACCAGCATGCAAATTTCATGATATACGCAACCTGAGTGGGCGTGAACATTTTTGTGACGCATGAATGTGAACAATTAAAAGGAACATCTTACAAACTCAATTGTGGAAGCTGCCTCTGATGAGAGACACGAAGTCTCGAAACGCGTAAGGCATACGAAAAATAATCCGGGTGTGGGACCAGCTGTCACAGGTACGCCGAAAGGAAGGCTGGCTGCTGAGTGCGTCCTGCAAAGCTTTTGGGCATTTGGAATGACATAAATTACACGGCGGCCCTCGTCGTGGCAAGACGCACCATCTTGAGACCTAAAGAGGCTGCGGTTGAAACCATGTTCAAACCTGACCAGCGCAGCGAGTCTGACATAAATTTACTGGCCAAAACACTCCGAATCCTACTAAGGAAACACAAGCTTTTATTAACACAATGTGAGTAGGAACCTACTAAAGGTAAAATAATGCGGTGTTCCTCTGGACCACAATTACCAGCATGCAAATTTCATGATATACGCAACCTGAGTGGGCGTGAACATTTTTGTGACGCATGAATGTGAACAATTAAAAGGAACATCTTACAAACTCAATTGTGGAAGCTGCCTCTGATGAGAGACACGAAGTCTCGAAACGCGTAAGGCATACGAAAAATAATCCGGGTGTGGGACCAGCTGTCACAGGTACGCCGAAAGGAAGGCTGGCTGCTGAGTGCGTCCTGCAAAGCTTTTGGGCATTTGGAATGACATAAATTACACGGCGGCCCTCGTCGTGGCAAGACGCACCATCTTGAGACCTAAAGAGGCTGCGGTTGAAACCATGTTCAAACGTGACCAGCGCAGCGAGTCTGACATAAATTTACTGGCCAAAGCACTCCGAATCCTACTAAGGAAACACAAGCTTTTATTAACACAATGTGAGTAGGAACCTACTAAAGGTAAAATAATGCGGTGTTCCTCTGGACCACAATTACCAGCATGCAAATTTCATGATATACGCAACCTGAGTGGGCGTGAACATTTTTGTGACGCATGAATGTGAACAATTAAAAGGAACATCTTACAAACTCAATTGTGGAAGCTGCCTCTGATGAGAGACACGAAGTCTCGAAACGCGTAAGGCATACGAAAAATAATCCGGGTGTGGGACCAGCTGTCACAGGTACGCCGAAAGGAAGGCTGGCTGCTGAGTGCGTCCTGCAAAGCTTTTGGGCATTTGGAATGACATATATATATATATATATGTATATATATATATATATATTCACTGAAAAAACCATAGGTTAGAGACCATATATAGTTAGCTGGACATTTTATTGACATAAAACCAATGAAATTCCATATATAGTTAGTTGCACTAACTATATATCGCGCACCCGCAATCCACTGCTGATGATGTCACATATTACATCATTCATGACATGGTCAGTGACATCACTGATGACATCACTGATGACATCTCAAATGACATCACTGATGACATCATCCAGTGACTGTGTGTTTCTGTAAAGTTTAAATATGTTTTACATATTGAAGAATGAGTAGATGTATAAGTGTCTGGACGAAGGATTTAGTAGGTGCATGACTGAATGTATGAGTGAGTGATTAAATGTGTCTCACTGAGTGCATGGGTTAGTGACTAAACTGTCTTAATTTGTGCATCATTATGTCTGTTGTTCTGTAAACTGCTGCATGTGTTGATCAGTAGCTATATGATTAACTATATGGGTTACTGATTGATTGTCCAAGTATTTGTATGGGAGACTGAGTGTGTGTGTGGCTGGCTGGGAGGTGTGTGACTCTGTGCAGATCAATGTGTACTTGTATCAATGATTTTATAAGAAGGTAAGTATGTGTTAGTATATTTTTGAAAATGTAAGGTGCTCTATGTTTAACTGTATAGACAAGAAAATGGAAGTGTGATTGATTCTTTACAGGACTGACTAGGTGTGTGAGTAACTCCATGGATGAGTGGCAGAGTGTGAGTGTCTGTATAGGTGTATGAGTGCATATGATAGTGTTGTAAAGATGAGTGATTGTATGTATGAATGATTGTATGGGTGAATGAGTGAAGGTGTGTGTAGACGTAGGAATCAGTGAGTACGTATGTAGTAACTACTATTGGTGTGTCAATGGTTTCAAAAATTATACTCTGTATTTAACACTGGGTGAAACAGAGGTTATATTAAAATGTGAGGAGATGCATTGTATTGTCACATGAATGATATCATCAGTGATGTGGTCATTGATGTCAAATGAGATGTCATCAGTGATGTCATTTGAGATGTCATCAGTGATGTCATCAGTGATGTCACTGACCATGTCATGAATGATGTAATATGTGACATCATCAGCAGTGGATTGCGGGTGCGCGATATATAGTTAGTGCAACTAACTATATATGGAATTTCATTGGTTTTATGTCAATAAAATGTCCAGCTAACTATATATGGTCTCTAACCTATGGTTTTTTCAGTGAATTTTCAAGGTTTTGTAAATGCTAATTCCTAACTATATATGGTCTATAACCTATGGTTTTTTCAGTGAATTTTCAAGGTTTTGTAAATGCTAATTCCTAACTATATATGGTCTATAACCTATGTTTTTTTCAGTGAATTTCAATGGTTTTTTAATAGCAAATATTATAAGCTGTCGAATGTCAAGTACGTGGTAAGTAAAAACATTTTCGTGTTTATGCACACTGATCTGCTTTGAATGCTGCCCCCCACCCCTCATTTCTATTAGGAGTACTCTCTCTTTGCAGATAGTGAAGGGTAGTTAACGCAGCCCTTTGCCCCCTTTGTAATCCGTCGTGCCTGCTTCTCTCTCCATTTGATTGATTGTTCTCTTTGGTTCATTCTCTATTTACAAACAAGCACAGAGTCGCAATACTCTGTTTAGTCTTTGCAGATAGCGAAAAACCGTGTAAAAAAACAAAAGGAATCGAGCAAAATCAGTAGGCCACTAATGGGATCTCTTTTTGACCTCGCTAAAATAGAAACATTAGGAACAACCTGTTGAAAATAGCAATGCGTATGTACATAAGCGGCGTTCATTTGTGTTCACAGTACCCCTTGTTGATTGTTTGAATCGAGCATTGAATTGTTCAAAGTTGGTTCTCTTAAGGATCTTCTCTGCCTGCAAACGAGGAAGAATAGGAATATTCTCTCTCCCTTTGCAGATAGTGAAGGGTAGGTAACGCAAGCCTTTAACACGTCGTACCTATTTCATTCCTCATTGATTGATTGATTGTCCGAACATTGACTGTTTGGGAATTAGTTCTTTTTGGAGGTATTCCCTGTTTGCAAATAAACGTAGGAAAATCTTTGCAAGTAGTGAAAGGGTACGTAATGCGGACCTTTCTCCCCCGTTGTAATCTGTCATGCCTATCTACTCCCCACTGATTGATGCACCTGTTTCACCCGGACCATTTACTAGACATACGTCATCTGGCCCGACCAGAGAGCACCCCTAGTGAAAAGGACATATGCAATAATAACGAAGTGATCACTGTATCCTGTTAACAGAAACTTTAGCATGAAACAACCTGGAAAGAAAAGAATAGGAAAACGAAAATCAGTAGGCCACTGATGAACATGAACTTTTATTAAACAACGAACAAAGAAACGATAACATAACGTAATGATAAAACCTGTTAATGTCCTAGAAACAAGAAAACGTTAAAATATGCCATTGGTGAGAGACCAGAAAAACAGTAAGAGAAACCAAATCACCCCTCGCTGTCCCACCGCCTGCCACGCCAAAAAAATCGATAGACTAGGGAAAATGCAAGTCAGTAGAACATCCGCCCCCACTCTGGAAACTTCCAAGGTGGAGCAGGGTTCCGGCTACGCCCAGCCGGGAGCAGCCCATATAAGGCAGGTCCTGCTGCCACGCCTCGGCCAGGAGATCCTAACGTAGGGTGTAGCCGGAGGAGAGGCCGAGACCAGCGGGACCCGGCCAGGGGATTGCCTTTACAACGCTGAACAGTTGCAGGGGGGGGGAATGTCTCCTCGACCCTCCCCTCTCTCTCCCAGTCCGGCCGCGGTGGCCCTTGAGAGTTGCAGGTAGTCCCGCCACATGCTCTTCCGGTCCGGCCACCAACGGTCGGGGGCCGAGGCCGACGGGATCCGGCTGCAGCCGATAAACCAAGAAACCCGTTCATGGGGCCAGAGCCAGGGGCGTCCGGCCGACATCTACCGGAAGCCCGGCCCGAAGACGGACGGGACACTTCTTCTTTCTTGTATAATTGCTGCAACAACCCTGGGGGGGGATGTCTTGCACATGCCTCCGACCCCCCCCCCCTCGTCCTCATCGCCTGGTCCGGCCATAACAAATATCAAGCGAGACGCCGTGGGGTGCACTGGGAGGAAGAGACGGTGCGAACAGGCCTCTCCCGCCTCCCCAGTGGAGGCTTCCCAGCTGCACCCTCAGCGCTCCAGGCGCCCGGAAAAGAGTTCTTCCACTGTGGCCATGCTGCAACGTCTCGCCCGGCAGGGTGGAGCCCGTCCGCTCATTTGACCCCGCGATCGCCAGTAGCTACCGAACTCTCAAAATGGCGGTCGACCTGGCAAGAGCGGGCCCAGCATAAAGAAATGGCCCGGTCACTGGTTGACTCCACCACCGTAGTCCTCCACGACCTTGAAGATTCTAGAGGAGCCGCGGGAGTCTCCGACCCCCGATGGGGAATGACTGCCATGATCACCCGTGGAGTGACGAAACTGTATCCGCGGGACGTCGGCGCCAGCCTCACTTTGAATTACTAGAATCCTGCAGACCTCACTTCCGGTAAAAGCACAGTGTGACCCGGTAGGAAAAATTGTTGCACCCCCTCCCCTTTTTGACTGATAGTTCAAACCACCGATCCTTTCCTTTGCCCTTTTAACGGAACTTTGGACTGCCTCCCCCTCTTTTACATTTTCTAGAGAAAACAAAACATTAACCACTACATTAGCATAGCAGTTGACACCAGAACTGTTTTCAAATTGAAAACCAACAACATCTTCAACAGAATCCTTTTTGTTTCTGCTGTGACCCTGCTACAGCACAGGCATTGTCCCCAGCAGTAATTCTGCAATGCCGGTAAGAATAGCTGTGGTGCCTACTGGACTCACTCACCCCCGCGGCGCCCCACGCCGTTATGTGCTGGGCGGCAACTTGCTAGACATCACTTTAGTGCCATCTAGATTTCAGCGCGTTCTGCTGCCTTGGAACTATTCGCACAACAGACCGCTACTGACAAGAATATTTCATTATTGGTGCTGTCAATTTCAATAAATCTATTGGATAATTCAAAAGAAATTGCCACGGTCTCTTCGTTGTTTAAATGTTTTTACTGTTTTTGTTTTGTTGTATATATTTATATGTTATTAAAGTTTTATATTCCTACTACTTTGTTGGAGTGCTATATATTTTTAATGTGAGACATAATTGTAAAAACTTTGATGTACAAAGAGTCATTCCTGGAATCTTCCGCTTCAGGCTCGATCCCCTCCCCAATCACAATACAGGATAGTTTTCAGATAGTAGGAACACGTGTGGTGTGACGGATCTCATCGGGTGTGGGCCTTGATCTACTATAACTCCTTTGAAGAGGGGTGATTCTTTACAGCTGAGGCCATAAACTACATCTGCAGGGCTAGCTGATAGCCTGGACAATCGGACACAGAGGAAGAGGAGTGTCAGAGGGTGCGGTAGTGAATAGGGCGAAAGGGAGGTGTCGGGCGGGCACAGAGTGTGATTCTCAGGGAAGAGCAGCGCAGATGGGGGGAGGTTTATTGCCCATGCATAAGACAGAGAGCGGGGGTGACCAGTGCCTGGGGAAGATGCTTGCGAGGGTGAGGAGCCATGCTACGAATCGACAGCGTGCAGAGAGTGGGTCTGGTCAAGACATCTAAAATGGCTGCCGTGCACGACAAAAGTGTGGCATTTCAAAAAAGGCAAGATGGCGCAGACAATGTTTTTCAACACTTCCTCATTTCCTTCGAATCGAACGTTAACAGACGTTGGGGCATATTACCAAAGTTAAGCGATATTTATCGCTAACGATGCTTACCAACGAATTTTTTACCGCTAAGCATCGTCAGAAATTATCAAAGATAAACCTTGCTATTATCAAGGTTTATCACAAATGCGATAATAAACGGCCGCAATGCATGAATATCGCTAAAAACTCAGCGATATTCATACATTACCGAGCTAATGCTCTTAGCCATGTTATCCACCTCCCATTGGATAACATGGCTAAGAACTGCTCAGGGCAGGTGTTACTTTTTGGAGATATTCGCGCTTAGCACGAATATCTCCAAAAGTTGGTAATAGGAGATAGATATCTTGCATGTTGTAATGCAAGTTATTGTGGTATATGGAACTCATACCATAATCTCTCAGGAAAGCAGAAACTGATCCTTTTGGGACCGCCTAAAAAGGCCTAGGGGGTGAGGAGTACTCTACTTTGCCCCCTTTTCACGTTCCGAACTATTTTATTTTACTCTCTTCTGTAATTACACAAAATAGCACCGATAAGATGCATCGGAGACACACAGTGAGAGAAAGGAGGCCGGAGATGAAGAAGAGATGTCAAATACACATTGGAGATAATATAGCGGCAGAAGGGAAGTAAATATGAGTAAACTTACCATGTAACATAAAAATGTTGCACTCTATACTATAAGTCTCATTTTATACTACAATCACTTCGCTACAACCTCATAAATTAAAAATAAAAATGAATAATGTCTCAAACAATTTTTGATTTCTAAATATAAATGTATTCTTCAGAATTTTCTAAATTTGAAAGAACTAGTAACATGTCCTCATCAGCAATGTCCTCATGAAAAGTCTGCAATAATGATTCTTGTAACTCTATCGTCTCCAAACACTCGATAAATTCGCCATCAAGAGATTGATCAAAAAAATCATTCAAGTCATCTCCTCCTTCTGACAATATTTCATTATTGGTGCTGTCAATTTCAATCAATGTAGTGGAATCATTCAAGTCATCTCCTCGTGACAATATTTCATTATTGGTGCTCTCAATTTCAATCAATGTAGTGGAATCATTCAAGTCATCTCCTCCTTGTGACAATATTTCATTATTGGTGCTGTCCATTTCAATCAATCTAATGGAATCATACAAGTCATCTCCTCCTTGTGACAATATTTCATTATTGCTGCTCTCAATTTCAATCAACGTAGTGGAATCATTCAAGTCATCTCCTTGTGACAATATTTCATTCTTGGTGCTGTCCATTTCAATCAATCTAATGGAATCATACAAGTCATGTCCTCCTTGTGACAATGTTTCATTATTGGTGCTCTCAATTTCAATCAATGTAGTGGACAATTCAAAAGAAATTGCCACGGTCTCTTCATTGTGAGCCATTTTATTTTGAAATTGCTTGCTGTAAATTGCAGAAAAAAATAATCACTTTCATTTATCGTTTTTAGTAATACATAATATAAAACTAACTTTATCAAGTATTTAGTATAACAGAAGGACTGCAAATAAATAACAGAAAACATTTTTCAAATTATCTTCAAGTGTACAACATAGTTCCCCTTACAAATTAACAACTCACCTTTTCAAAAGTAGGAAAAGTGTTAGTACTGTGTAAATCAAACACCAGAAATTCACCACCAAAAATTCCTCACAAATGTACCTCAGACAGTAGTATCACAAAATGGCTGTGGTTTCCTCTCATTTGACATATATACATAACCAATTAACTTTCATCACACACAAATACAAAACCAAAGTAACATTTTAATTGGTTCTAAATTTCAACACTTTCAAATGTGTTTTCCCCATGCAATTTTCCATAGGACATTTACATACGTCTACAGCCTGAATGGCTGAACGGAATTACACCAAACTTGGCAAAATGGTACATCAAACCTAAGAGGTCAGGAAGGATCTACTATGCCCCCTTATGGTCATTTCCCCCTTCGCTTTGGCCTCCTCTTGTCTCTCAATCCTACCGAGAGACAAGATGGCGGCCGCTACGGACTGTTTGGAATGTTGACAGACGCCGGAGAACCAATCAGCTTCGCAAAGCTCCGTAACGCGAAAAGTACGCGAAGCGGAGCGCTGTTACAGATATATATCTTTTTTTGAACGTTAATTTCTCAAAATCCACTGGAGCACATATATTGAGACCTAGCAAAGGCACATCGGGCTACCAGTCCCTAATATTTTACCAAGTTTCGTGCAAATCCATTCAGCCGTTCGATTATTATTATTATTTTTTTTTTTTGCCCCGCGGGGCCCTTTTAAAACCTCCACATCAAACCTAGGGGGTCAGCGAGGATCTACTATTCCCCCTTATGGTCATTTGCCCCTTCGCTTTCGCCTCCTCTTGTCTCTCGATCCTACCGAGAGACAAGATGGCGGCCGCTACGGACTATTTGGAATGTTGACAGACGCCGGAGAACCAATCAGCTTCGCTTCACAAAGCTCCGTTGCGCGAAAAGTCCGCGTCCTGGGCCGCTGCCCAGTCCGCTGTTACAGATATATATCTTTTTTTAAACGTTAATTTCTCAAAATCCACTGCAGCACATATATTGAGACCTACAAAAGGCACATCGGGCTACCAGTCCCTACAATTTTGCCAAGTTTCGTGCAAATCCATTCAGCCGTTCGGGCTAAAAGTGAGGCCAACCGCCCTATGGAAATTAACATGGGAAAAACGCGTTTTGGGACCCCCCTTTTTTCTCGGCCCCCCCTTGACGAACCCCCCCAAAATTTTCAGGGGCTGCTCAGAAACAAAATGTGCCATTTTCCAGAAAATTTCAGCCAATTCCGTCTACAAACGCCAAAGTTATTAGACATAGAATTTTCAAAAAACCCATAGAGAAAAAATCCTAACTATATATACCTACTGGCGACCGCCAGTAGGTAATATATATATATATATATATATATATATTCACAGAAAAAACCATAGGTTATAGACCATATATAGTTAGGAATTAGCATTTACAAAACCTTGAAAATTCACTGAAAAAACCATAGGTTATAGACCATATATAGTTAGGAATTAGCATTTAGAAAACCTTATTTTACTCACACAAAACCATTGAAATTCCATATATAGTTAGTTGCACTAACTATATATCGCGCACCCGCAATCCACTGCTGATGATGTCACATATTACATCATTCATGACATGGTCAGTGACATCACTGATGACATCACTGATGACATCTCAAATGACATCACTGATGACATCACTGATGACATCTCAAATGACATCACTGATGACATCATGACACACCAATACCAGTTACTACATACGCACTCACTGATTCCTACGTCTACACACACATTCACTCATTCACCCATACAATCACTCATACATACAGTCACTCATTATTACAACACTATCATATGCACTCATACACCTATGCAGACAGTCACACACTGCCACTCATCCATGGAGTTACTCACACACCAAGTCAGTCCTGTAAAGAATCAATCACACTTCCATTTCTTCATCTATACAGTTAAACACAGAACACCATACTTCAGTGACATCACTGATGACATCACTAATGACATCTGAAATGACATCACTGATGACATCTCAAATGACATCACTGATGACATCATGACACACCAATACCAGTTACTACATACGCACTCACTGATTGGTACGTCTACACACACATTCACTCATTCACCCATACAATTACTCATACATACAGTCAGTTATTATTAGAACACTATCATATGCACTCATACACCTAGTCAGTCCTGTGAAGAATCAATCACACTTCGATTTCCTCATCTATAGTTAAACACATAACACCATACTTTTCACACATATACTAACACATACTTACTCTCTTATACAATCACTGATACAAGTACACATTGATATGCACAGAGTCACACACCTCCCAGCCAGCCACACACACACTCAGTCTTCCATACATCCACTCATTCTTCAATATGTAAAACGTATTTAAACTTTACAAAAACACACAGACACTAGATGATGTCATCAGTGATGTCATTTGAGATGTCATCAGTGATGTCATCAGTGATGTCACTGACCATGTCATGAATGATGTAATATGTGACATCATCAGCAGTGGATTGCGGGTGCGCGATATATAGTTAGTGCAACTAACTATATATGGAATTTCAATGGTTTTGTGTGAGTAAAATAAGGTTTTCTAAATGCTAATTCCTAACTATATATGGTCTATAACCTATGGTTTTTTCAGTGAATTTTCAAGGTTTTGTAAATGCTAATTCCTAACTATATATGGTCTATAACCTATGGTTTTTTCTGTGAATTTCATTGGTTTTTTAACAGCTAATATCTGTAGCTGTAAAATGTATTCTTCTTTAAATCCAAAAATATATTTTATATGTTTATGAATAATTTTTTTTTTAAATATTTTTTTTTCTTCGTTCCCGCTTCGCGAATCGGGAAGCTTCCCGTTAGCTGACCTTGATGCCGCGAAATAGACCGCGAGCCGGTAAACGTTTCTTTACCGCAAGTGCCGCGTTAGAAAACAACATCGTGACGCCTCCCGTCCGCATGACGTTTCACGTTGTCGCGTGATACGTCATATGACGTGCTACGTTAGCGAACTGGTACGCGAAGCGAGTCGCAAAGCGCAGGTTTCTGGAAGCAAACCGGGAGGCCCTGCAAAGCGCTTAACGTAAACACAGCAAGTCATGTGACTTGGTAATAACACTTTTCATTGGTTCATTTCACTTTTGGTTTCCTAATGATGTAAGACTAGGTCATATAATCTAAAATGAACACTTTTGATTGGTTGAGAACTCTTGTTTTTCCCAAATGATGAAAATCCCTCCTTCTTTCCTCACTCTGACTTTCATCATTGTGAGAGAAAGACCCTTTGTGATCACTGAGCAATGGCTTCTTTAGTAGCTTCAGTTGGTGCTTCCCCACCACCTCCACCACATCCAAGGAAGAGTGGACCACCTGCTCAAGTTATAATTCAACAAGAAGAGGAAGAAGAGGAACAGGACGACGAGCACGAAGAGAGGCAGTTTTTGCCTGAGCAGCCCAGGACGTCTCACCGGAAAGAAAACTTCATTTGGCAATTTTTTAAAATTCCCAAAGGTCAGAAAAAAGTAAATGCAAGATACGTAACTTGCCTTACATGTCAAGATAGACTGTCCAGAGGAACCGAGAAAAAATACAGTTTCGGAAACTACACAATGCATCGCCATATGACTAGGTGGCATCCTAACAACTACAGTGCTGCACAGTTTCGGAACGACCTAGATAATCTCCCTATTATGGCCAGAAGATCTGTTGTACCGGAAGTAACGGGACCAGAGGGCAGGGAGATGGTGCCAAATATACAAATGAAATTTGGTGAAGTAAAACACATCTGCGTATTTTGCGATGGATTCATTTCCTACGGAGAAAGAAGCATCACTCTGATCAACAGAGCTATTGACTATCATATGCAAGTTTGTACGAAACGCCCAAAATAATAAATACTTCTTTTTTTGTTTTGTTGCTCCTGTTGAGCCCTTTACAATGAATCGTTTTCATTGCCCCCTCCAAGAAAAACCCCAAAAAATATAAAACTGTTCAGAAAAATTCAAAAAAAGTAAAAAAATGTTCCGAAAAATAATAAAAAAAATATAAAACAACAAAAACAATAAAAAAAAAGTTCTTTTCAGAACTACCTCCCCGTTATTAAAAAATTGGTACAATATTTGGAACTGTGCCAACCTCTATTTCTCTTAGTTCGCTTCCCAGTTCGCTCGCCGGTACGCGAACCGGAAGCGAACCAAAAACAGTAAGTATAAGGGAAGGAAACAGACACTTATGTTAAAAGAAAGACAGCTATAGGGGAGTAAACTAGAGATACTATTACCCGTAATCCACTGCTGATGATGTCACATATTACATCATTCATGACATGCTCAGTGACATCATCAGCAGAGGATTGCGGGTTTTTTGGCAACGTGCCTTATCCACGGTTTAATAACGCTGCCTTTTGCTTTATATAAGTTTTCAAATTGTATGAAATATATATCAATAGGTCGTTATGAACCTTTAGGTAGTGCTTTTCTTCATGAGGTCTGGTCGCTTCCATACACATACAGATGTTTCAAAGATGATCAAGAAGTTTATCTGAATGGAGAGGAATGCACTGAGACGCCAGATCATTCACTAATGTGTAGGCACATACAGTTACACGGTTCATGCAACAAACACCGACCAAATATGGCTTGCGTGTTGCAAGGCACGCCAGTTCCTGCTATCATCCCCACGTTCAAGTTGTTGGAAAATGGTAGTTATTTGATGCTCAATAATGAAGATTGTTCTGAGTTAATTAAAAGTATTCCTTTTATCGTAACAGTAAGTGAACGGGTTATTTGCTGCAGAAATGTTCTATTTCCTCCCACACATGAACATAGGGAGTTTTCAATCTGGCCACAAATACCAACCTTGGGACAGATTTCAACGGCATGGCAAGAATAAGAGCTCTTTTGTCTCAGAGAGAGGTGGCCTTGAGTTCGGCCCGTGAAACTTTCGTGCTTCACATAGCGAACACCCGTACAGAGGTGCAGACCCTTTTCAATTCAGATTTGCCTTTCAATTTCAGCAAGATGGTTCCGACTATCTTTAACGCATCCTCCACAAAAGCCCTGGCGCACTTTTTTAAAGTTGTTACCAGTGGTCTCGTGACTTCATTTGAGAAAATCTTTGGAGTCATCCCTGCTTCCTTTCATTCTATTTTCTCCACTCTGGTTCGTGGATTGGCATTTTTACTTGCATTACCAGCGGACGCTCTTGTGCTTTTTTACATTTTTAAATATGGATGTCCCTCCTATGCAACCTCCCACCCTGCAGCTGCTGACACTGTTCCGCAATCGCATGCTAGAATATTATGGCACAATGCCGTTGGCGATATTAAGCACGGCATATGGATTATCTTTTCGATTCTCCTACTTCACCTGTGTCCAGCCTGTATTTCACTGCCTGACCTGTGATTTCGATTGGGCCATTGATTTGTGTCTCTGCGGACCGGTTTCTCCTGACGTCGACTTTAACCCCTTAATTGCTGCCGTCGGCCAACGGTCGTCACGGCCACTACCTCCCCAGTGCTGCGCACGACCGTTGGACGTCCATTCAGCACTAGTTCCAATGGACAGCGCAGCACTGGGGAGGTTTATTTACAAGCTCTAAAGGGGTTAATCAGCTGATGACTCCTATCATTACTCACGAGTTGGTTTGTCCTGGCGAAAGGATTATGGCTGTGGCATTGATGCATGGACTACTTGGTCCCTGGAATTTACTGGCGGCAGCACAGTCTTTCTTGGAACAGAGCTTTCTTGAAAACCCACCGAGCTGTCCTCTGATGGTGATAGAGGATCCGGTGCTGGGAGAGCACGTATGTTCTTTTCCGCTTTTAAATTGGATGGCTGAACTGTTTTCGGATGAAGACGGTGACTTCCTATTGGAGGCTGTTGCAGCTTATTTTGCATACACAGTTATGTCATAGACCTTTTTCATGTTTGATATGCTGAGTACTAGCATTTCATTGACAATTCATTGACTTATTTGTCAAGTTTTTATTATTTACCTTGCCTATTGGCTTAAGACTCGATAAAGTACTTGGCTGTTTTATTTTTCTTTAGCATTAAATTTTCCTAGTTTTTAATGCTTTACCTTGCGGACCGTCCACATATAAACTTGCAATCTGCTCTCATGAGATGGCACTTCTATTATCTTATTCAGTTCGTTTCCGGATCATGGGGAGGTGTCATCTAGGTCCTGGATATCTTTACACCGTGTTAAGTTAGCATGGGCTCATTACCGGTTTAAACGCCATTTTTCCTTTTTTGCAACTTCTGCACACGACACTTAGTTGTTGCTTTAGCTTTCCACCTAGTAGTTCATCGTGGTTTACATGAGAATAATATGTTATTGCTCTACTATCTGCTTTGCTTGTTAAACTATATCTGTACAGCGAGTGCTAAAGTTTCAAGAACAACACGATACAGAATTGTTATGAGGTCTGATCTCCACGACTTCATACTCATAACATAAGTGCAACTTCTGCCAATTCTGGGCATGAGGCGGGTTTTATATTGCTTTGCCGAACACATATACACAACAGTTGATGCGGTTCACATGAAGAGAGAGCTGGTGTATGCTGATGTGATTCCTTCAAATCTAAGACACTAAAGTATGGGCACGCCCTAAACCAACACAAAGAGACCTTCTTAGCAAATAATATAATATGTGTATTAGGGAGGGTGAGATATAAGCAGCCGCGGGCCGTGGAGGGAGTTACGGTGAGGCAGGGAGGCGGGGAGGGGGAGAAGCAGGGTGGAGCCCTCTCTACCTTGCCCCTCCCCCTCCCCGCCTCCCTGCCCCACCGTAACTCCCTCCACGGCCCGCGGCTGCTTATAAGTGTTGCTAACTCTTATTCATTTACAGCATGTTAACATACTGTCACCATTCGCTTTTTATGTACTAGTAACTATGCTGGTAATTTTGCTACTGATAATATGTGTACTTGTATTCTCCACCCTGCTTCTCCCCCTCCCCGCCTCCCTGCCTCACCGTAACTCCCTCCACGGCCCGCGGCTGCTTATAAGTGTTGCTAACTCTTATTCATTTACAGCATGTTAACATACTATCACCATTCGCTTTTTATGTACTAGTAACTATGCTGGTAATTTTGCTACTGATAATATGTGTACTTGTATTATCTAAGATACTACGCCTGAGAAGACGGCATTAGTAAATAAACATTTCAAATACACATGTGTTCTTCTTAACTCCATGTTCTGGTTTCTAAGAAATATATAACGACCGACTGTTCATGAGTTCCACGTATCCTGAGGTACTATAAGTTCATATTCTGGATTGTCTAAACATTGAGAGTTTGTTATATCCAATGTGACACTGTACCTAGCTTGCTAAGGAGTTTTTGATTACTAACGTGAGTTTTGGGACACCCTAATTCGCCGAGGTTCCAATCCTCTGTCCACAGTTCTGTGTGAGAACAGAAACCCTGCGACAGGGGCACCCCCGACCCTTGCTGGAGCTTCATCACACTTGCGATACAACTCCAGCAATGCGCCACCTTTACGGCACAGATACATCACGCATCTGTGCTGTTTTTGCCCCATGATGCGCCGCATTGTAAATGCAGCACACCATAGGTGACGGAACAGCGGCACAGAATGACTAACACATCCCTGGTGATGCGCCAGTCATCATAAATGTATCCCTATGCTTCTTATCTTGTTAGAGATGAACCGCCATATGTATCATCAAAGTTTTTTGCATTTCCTAAATAGCGAACTTTAAGGAATAAATAGCGATTCTTTACCATTCCTAGTTTGCGATTAGCTATTTGCTAATTACAAATTACCCATTCATTTCCTTCATTTCCATAGGGCGGTTGGACTCACTTTTAGCTCGAACGGCTGAATGGATTTCCACGAAACTTGGCAAAATTGTAGGGACTGGTAGCCCGATGTGCCTTTGCTATGTCTCAAGATATATGCTCCAGTGGTTTTTACGAAAATTAACTTTGAAAAATATATATTGGGCTACATTGGCCTATATATATGTTGGAGCCCAAATGTAGCCCAATGTAGCCCAATGAAGCCCAATGTAGCCCAATGTAGCCCAAAGATGGCCGCCAGACACACAAAAAAACAAATGTAGCCCAAATATCAGCCAGATGTAGCCCAACTATAGCCCAGTGACAGAATGACCAATCAGCTTCGCAAACCTCCGTTACGCGAAGCGGAGCGCTGTTACAGATATATATCTTTTTTTGAACGTTAATTTCTCAAAATCCACTGGAGCACATATATTGAGACCTAGCAAAGGCACATCGGGCTACCAGTCCCTAATATTTTGCCAAGTTTCGTGCAAATCCATTCAGCCGTTCGATTATTATTATTATTATATTTTTTTGCCCCGCGGGGCCCTTTTAAAACCTCCACATCAAACCTAGGGGGTCAGCGAGGATCTACTATGCCCCCTTATAGTTATTTCCCCCTTTGTTTTGACCTCCTCTTGTCTCTCGATCCTACCGAGAGACAAGATGGCGGCCGCTACGGACTTTTTGGAATGTTGACAGACGCCGGAGAACCAATCAGCTTCGCTTCACAAAGCTCCGTTGCGCGAAAAGTACGCGTCCTGGGACGCTGCCAGGTCCGCTGTTACAGATATATATCTTTTTTTAAACGTTAATTTCTCAAAATCCACTGGAGCACATATATTGAGACCTACAAAAGGCACATCGGGCTACCAGTCCCTACAATTTTGCCAAGTTTCGTGCAAATCCATTCAGCCGTTCGGGCTAAAAGTGAGGCCAACCGCCCTATGGAAAACTCAATGTTAAAAACACGTTTTGGGCCCCCCCTTTTTTCTCGGCCCCCCCTTGACGAACCCTCCCCAAATTTTCAAGGGCTGCTCAGAACCAAAATGTGCCATTTTCCTGAAAATTTCAGCCAATTCCGTCCACAAACGCCAAAGTTATTACACATAGAATTTTCAAAAATCCCATAGAGAAAAAATCCTAACTATATATACCTACTGGCGACCGCCAGTAGGTAATATATATACACATACATAAATGCATATGCATATATATGCATATATATATATGTGTATATGTGTGCGTGTAGAGAGAGGTAGAGAGGTAGAGAGGTAGAGTTGTAGAGGTAGAGAGGTAGAGGTAGAGAGGTAGAGACTAGTAGAGAAAGAAGTAGAGAGAGGTAGAGAGAAGAGAGTGAGTAATAGAGTAGAGAGTGAGTAGTAGAGAGTAGTAGAGAGCAGTAGAGAGAGTAGCAGAGAGTGAGTAGTAGAGAGTAGTAGAGTGAATAGTAGAGTGAGTAGTAGAGAGTAGTAGAGAGTGAGTAGTAGAGAGTGAGTAGTAGAGAGTAGTAGAGAGTAAGTAGTAGAGTGAGTAGTAGAGAGCAGTAGAGAGTGAGTAGTAGAGAGTAGTAAAGAGTGAGTAGTAGAGAGTGAGTAGCAGAGAGAGAGAATAGTAGAGAGTAGTAGAGAGTGAGTAGTAGAGAGTAGTAGAGAGTGAGTAGTAGAGAGTAGTAGAGAGAGAGTAGTAGAGAGTGAGTAGTAGAGAGTAGTAGAGAGTGAGAAGTAGAGAGTGAGTAGTAGAGAGTAGTAGATAGTGAGTAGTAAAAAGTGAGTAGTAGAGAGAGAGTAGTAGAGAGTGAGTAGTAGAGAGTAGAGAGTAGTAGATAGTGTGTAGTAGGGAGTGAGTAGTAGAGAGAGAGTAGTAGAGAGTAGTAGAGAATGAGTAGTAGAGAGTGAGTATTAGAGAGTAGTGGAGTAGTAGAGAATAAGTAGTAGAGAGTAGTGGAGAATATGCCAAAGTTTGGCACAGCACCACTTGCACAATAAGTCTAATCAAATCATATCACTTAGAGTCCTTATTGAAGCGCTGAATCTTGGTGTATATTCAAATGCTTTTATTTTCCTTAAGTTTATGTACCACAGCCAGCTGACGCGTTTCGTTCAGTACAACAGAACTTCTTCAGGGCGTTCTTATTTCCTTCAAGTTATGTCGGTATCCTGTTGTCATATAACTAGATATTTCTTCCAAATGTTAGACGAGACGTAAGTACATTCTTATTCAAAGTGACTAGGTATCAATTTTACCCACACAATTCGGGCAGACTTGAGTAATTTATAGCATCCTCAAAGTCAGTCTTTCAAAAATTCCAAAGTATAGGACATGATAATCCAAATCCAAATGTTTCTCAAGAAAAGTATTTTTCAATCGTTCGGAATTTCAGCGTTTGGGCAGATATGACCCAGGGACCCCCAGTATCCAAGGGGAATTAGTCCCCCCTCTGCAAACGCACCAGTGGCCTGCGTTGCAGAGAGGTGTAAAAAGAGGCATAGCCTCATTACACCTCTGTGCAATGCAGCCCCCTGGCGCATACTGGAGGTTCCAGGTGGGCTAGTTGGCCCCCAGGGACCCCCAGTATGCAAGGGGAATTAGTTCCCCCTCTTCAAACATGCACGGGGGCTGCGTTGCAGAGAGGTGTAAAAAAGGGTGTGGCCTCATTACACCTCTCTGCAATGCAGCCCCCTGGCGCATACTGGAGGCTCCTGGTGGGCTAGTTAGCCCCCAGGGACCCCCAGTATGCAAGGGGAATTAGTTCCCCCTCTGCAAACGCGCCAGGGGGCTGCCTTGCAGAGAGGTGTAACAAGGGGCATAGCCTCATTACACCTCTGCAATGCAGCCCCCTGGCGCATACTGGAGGTTCAAGGTGGGCTAGTTGGCCCCCAGGGGCCCCCAGTATGCAAGGGGAATTATTTCCCCCTCTTCAAACATGCACGGGGGCTGCGTTGCAGAGAGGTGTAAAAAGGGGCGTGGCTTCATTACACCTCTCTGCAATGCAGTCCCCTGGCGCATACTGGAGATTCCTGGTGGGCTTTCAGGTCTTATATAGTTAGGAATTAGCATTAAAAAAAACTTTGAAATTCAATGAAAAAAACATAGGTTTCAGGCCTTATATAGTTAGGAATTAGCATTTAAAAAACCTTGCAAATTCACTGAAAAAAACATAGGTTTCAGGCCTTATATAGTTAGGAATTAGCATTTAAAAACCTCTGAAATTCACTGAAAAAAACATAGGTTTCAGGCCTTATATAGTTAGGAATTAGCATTTAAAAAACCTTTAAAATTCACTCAAAAAACTATAAGTTTTAGGGGTGTTATAGTTAGCTGGACATTTCACTCATACAAAACCATTGAAATTGCTCCTATATAGTTAGTTGTACTAACTATATTTCGCGCACCCGCAAACCACTGCTGATGATGCACATATTACATCATTCATGACATGGTCAGTGAAATCACTGATGACATCTCAAATGACATCACTGATGACATCACTGATGACATCATCCACGTGACAATCACATACACCTTTTCATACACTAGTAAAATCTTTCATCACTCTTTGTAAAATACAGAGTATCATTTTTGAATCCATTGTTACAGCAATACAAGTATCTAAAAACCCACTCAGTGATTCGTAGATGTATACACACATCTAATCACTTACCTGTAGATTCACTCATACATGCTGTCAATGAACAATAGAACACTATCAAAAATACTTATACACCTAAATCGACATTACACACCAGCACACATCCTATTCACATATGAAGTCATCCTACTCACTTATCAAACAATGGATCATACTTACATATTTACTTAGCTACACACTTATACAAACACAACTTCATCTATTCATTTAGATAGTAAGTCATACTTAGTGAATTATAAAATCATTATTACAAGTATAAAGTTATCCATACAGTCACTCACACAATCATTGAGTCTTATGTATACTTATTAATATACAACAACTGACACATACACTGCCTTTTATTTTTCTAGTTTGTTGGACATGTACCATTGAGAAATATATTTGCTCATCACCACACCCATAAAGATATTCACTCACCCAAACAACTGTTAGAACATGTAGTTTTAACTTCATATATCTAGTGAATCAACTGTTCACACATCTTTGGGCAGTCACACCCCCCACCGAACCACACACACATTCACTCTCCCATACAAATACTCAGTTAACTAATCAATAACTAATACAGACTTTCACATAGCTAGTAACCAACTGGAGAACCAGTTTACACAACAACTGACAAAGTGATACAGATATTGAAACAGTTTAGTCACTATCCACTATATTTAGTGAGACACTATAAATTGGTCAAGTAAACAGTCAATTACACTGCTACTAAGTAAATCCTCCATCCAAATATTTATTTTTATATATCCACTCATTCTTCAATGCATATTGCTATATATATAATGCATATTTAAATAACGAAGCAAACCACATTCACTGGATGATGTCATAAGTGATGTCATCAGTGATGTCATTTGAGATGTCATCAGTGATGTCACTGACCATGTCATGAATGATGTAATATGTGACATCATCAGCAGTGGATTGCGGGTGCGAGAAATATAGTTAGTACAACTAACTATATAGGAGCAATTTCAATGGTTTTGTATGAGTGAAATGTACAGCTAACTATAACACCCCTAAAACTTATAGTTTTTTGAGTGAATTTTAAAGGTTTTTTAAATGCTAATTCCTAACTATATAAGGCCTGAAACCTATGGTTTTTTCAGTGAATTTCAAAGGTTTTTTAAATGCTAATTCCTAACTATATAAGGCCTGAAACCTATGTTTTTTTCTGTGAATATATATATATATATATATATATATATATATATATATATATATATATATATATATATATAGTATTATTTTTAATTTTTTTCTTTTATTTTTTTTATATACCACCATGGCAGGCACCACAGTGGGATAAACTTCGTAGAATACGATATGAATTGCATAGATTGAACCGGAGTTCCCCCAATGAAAGACATCCCACAGTAGATAGTTTAAAAGATTGTAAAGAACAAAAGTTTCCATCTTTCAATTGTAGCAATCACGAAGGGGGATCAGGTTGGACATTTTCACCTGGATGCATAGGTGCAGACACATAACAGCATTTATATAACAAGACAGGGCATTTGCAAAAAAGACTACATGGGCAACAAGGTAAAGACTGCCACACAGAGATAATATGGTCCTTCTTCTTGATAATTTGAGCTAGACGATTATTAGCATTTTCGGCTCTGGGACGCTCCACATTACAGCAGCCAAGGTGGGAGGTCTCACATGCTCCAAAATGGATAATTAAAGATGCAAAGGAGCACATTGTGTGACCTTGCACAGGTAGGATAGGCAGGACTGTAATGCAAGCCCCTGCAGCGCAGGGGTCCCCGGCCCTCCAGGGGCTCCGCCGCCCTTCAAGTGGCCCATTCCATCCAAGGACCAACATATCTGTGAGATATGGGAGGCAGGAGGGACCCTCTTCACATTCTGCAGTGGGGCCCCACCATTTTACGTTATACCACTGAGGATAAGTGAGACACAATTACTACGAGGTTAACATAGACTACCATGGAACAAGAGTATCCAAAGATGATTGGAGGGTTGAAGACAATAATTTCTGGTGAACCTAGCTTCAGGTTATCAATGATACAATCTCGCATAGACGATTGACGAAGTTGTGAAAGCGAGGCCAATACCTGTAGGAAGTCAGGGTTAACCCATGCAAACCTTTGAAAACCCTCAGCTGCTTCACTTTTGACTTGTGATTTTCAAACCTCTGCTGTGTTTTGGCAGCATTGCCCTCTATAATGCTCTTGTTAATATCGGTTTGAGCTGTAACTAACCAGAATTACTGACCTTTTAAAATAAGATCAGCTGCGGTGGAGCTGATTGAGGAAGACTGATGTCTGATTCAGCCTTACATCTATGCACATGTAACTCGGAGACAGATGGGGCCAAGACTAACATAACAAGAGTTAATTGGCGGCTGAGAGAAGCTGCACCATAACGCATGGAAAGGCGTATCCAGTGCAATGTTTCACTTTACATGTAAAATTGTGATTAAACATTATCTTCAGATTGCAAACACAGGTCATAGTCACGGCCTTCTCCACAATATAATGGGCACAGAACCCAGATATATCTTCAGCTTTGACATACTCAGATTCTTTAACACTCTTTATGATTTGGCATATTTCTGTGAGCAGCCTTTAATGAGGTCCATGATTTGAGCTGCCTTGCTCTGTGACCTAATTACTCCGGTATACCATCTGATGGGTCAAAGGCCTGTTGACACAATGGGGCCATTCCAAGAGGATAAGGCGTCTTATGTTTAAGGAAGGGGCTTTGAGTGGGCATGGCTGGTTGTTGGGCACAGTCATAAGGCAGTTGAAGGCATGCGTGATTGGCATTAGCAGCTGATGCGGATTGGTCTACCAGGATATGATAGTCAACTGTGTACACAAAAAAAGGAAGAGGTCGAATTGAAACCACAAAGCCCTTCATCCCTTCATCAAAAGCAAATAGAATGTCAAAGGGCTGTGCTCTGTTCAATAACACAGAACAACCATGAATGTAGTATGATGGGAGATGGAAGTGGCCTAAATGCACCTTAAGCTAGCTGGTAAGGACTTTTTTAGAGGTTTGCTAATGATTACGTGAACTTACAACTTTTTATGATGTTTAATAAATATTTACCCCTATCCTTGATATAGATTATATCCCCATATCGATGTGAGATTTGACTCGTCTGAGTGGCTTACAGTAGCAAAAGTCAAGAGCCAGTGTAGAAAATTTGCCTTTTTGCATATCATCTCAGCTATTTTGCCTTTTTTTACGCTAGTTGTGCTGGAATTAGGACTGTTACACAGCACTACTATTAAAAAATATCAGGTGCATTGCCATTCAACAGACATTATCTTAAATTCTCTGGTTTATCAACCCGTATCTTCTGTGGGTTTCTTGGGGTTGCTGACTGGCAAAGGACTACATAGCTATGTGAACCCTATTTTGTAGGTTTGGCCTCAAAGTCAGGAAATGTTTGTGTCCACAGTTGGCGGGTGGTTTCTGGCATTACCAGTATGCTTTGAGTCTGTGTGGGTCTTTCTTTTCCTGGCTGCAGGTGTTGGACGATGACTGTCTCAGGTGATACTTTGAATAATAGAAAATTGACAAAAGATTGCATCATCTCTGACTCCCATCTCAATTCGGTGGTGATGATTTGGCTCCTAATCCTGGGAGTTTGATTCCTGAAATTCCTTGTCATAGTTTAGCAATTGGGTTGCAACCTTGTCAGCTTAGTAATTTAAACAATCCTTCCCAATCCAACATGGTCACAATTACGTCTTGTGATATCCCACCTTTTGACCACTTCCGACAAAAGCAGCTCTGAGATGTGATTCAGTGCACTGCAAACTCACTCGATGTACATGCAAACTCTGGAGCCTCCTGGCACTTTTTGTTCCTGCTACGACTTCTGTTCCTGTTTTCCATCTTAGTCTGCTTGCCTGAACTTTCAGAGGTTTTTCCTCTGGAAACTGGAGTCTGGAGTCTCCAGTTTGCATTTCACTAGCTCCCCTGATTCTGTTTCACTATATCATTCTGAAGCAAGAAACAAATGAGAAAAGTGTCAATACACTTCTTGGAACTAAGAGAAGAAATACAACTTTACCATCAGAAAGGCCAGCATTTGACAGGCGGTGATGCCATAAATGCCCCAGTCTTGTTACTCTGTCTGTGGATCAAGTCCTGGGTCTTTAGACTGCTGTGTAAGGGCCTTAACTGCACAATTTCAGTCTCTAAAACAGCGAATGCTTCTCTTAGACAATCTTTACCAGTCTTACAACAAGGATCCTTGGAGCTACCTCTCGCTGGATTAGCAGAACAACCATTTGGAGGTAATTCTAAAAAATGTAAGGAGTTTCTTGATACGCGTATTACCTATTTTACTTTCAATCACCAAAGCTCTGCTTCTGACCATGCTAAAGTCAGATTTATCATTAGCAATTCAACAGGATTAGGTTTTGCTTCGGCAACACTGCTTGTAACTAGGGGCATGCAACATTTGCATACTTTGCTTTTGAGTAATTATGTGAACTCTTAGTAAAATTATGCAAAATTACATGTAAATATTCTAAATGCAAATCCATCATTTGGTGGTATATTTTAGTCAGAAATAAATGTGTCCTTGTTGAAATGGAGATGCATTTCAGAGTAAAAAAAAATTGTGTGAAAACCAGAAATGAATGAGCAACAGCTGCTCGCTTTGTTGCCGTTTACATTATTCCCACGCGCTTGCAGTCAAATTGTTCCGCAAACAGCAGGTAATTACGGGACATGCATAATGGTGTAATTTGGCAAAACAAGTGTTACCCAAAATTCCAGAAGTTCTGTGAATTATGATGGTGTAATTAGAATTTCACCTGGGCCTACTTGTAACGTGAGCAAGTTCTTTGATAGATAATCATGTAGTATTTATCAATGTTTCTAAGGAAATATTTCTGGTATTCTTCACAATATGAGTTATTATTAGAATTTAGTCATGGTTCTATGGAATTTCAAATGCATATTATCAAGTTTAAAGCCATGTCAAGAGAGACTGACAGAGCAGAGTCTACTCTATTTACAAATTTTCATAAATGGCTAAAAGAGGAACCTAAAGAGAAATTGACACAAATGATTAGACCTGCTATTTTCACAGACCTTGTGACACAGGTTATTCAAATTGATAGTCGTATCCAGGAAAGATGACAAGAAAGCAAAGAAGTAATCCTGGAAGTAGTGTGTGATCCTGATTCATCTCCCAAATAAGGCCTTTTATTGTTTGCCGTTAGCAGATCCTGAAAAAGAGCCTATTCAATTGAGTTTAGTCCAGAACCCTCTTATTGAAGATGAAAAAGAAAGGAGAAAAAGTCTCTGACTGTGTTTGCACTATGGCCAAAAACCTCCTCTCCTCAATCGCTGTCCTGCCAGGCATTCAATATTTTGGATAGACTAATAAGTCCATTGAGCAAAGGAGAGACACCAGTGAAGCAGTTCCACAGATCAATAAATTATTGCCCATCACCAGGTTTAATATCCTTTAAGCAGCACTGAAATATCAAGATGTAATTTTTATGGCATTTGGTCAAAATATAGAGTTAAAAATATCGAGAGACAGAAATATCGGAAATTAAATATCTTGACAAACAAATATTGTGATGCACAAATATCATTGACAAGAATAATGTTTTTTACGGTAAGTAATATAGTTTTAAATAAAGTCAATGTTTTATATCACTTTTAATAATGTAGTTGTTAAAAATCTTGTTTTAAATTATTTGAAAGTGTTTTAGGTGATAGAATAATGATATGTGTTACTATTGTTTATATGAATATTTTTCATTTTTTTCAAAATAGAGCTTGTAATTTTAAGTGATTTACAATATTTAATGTAATTTTTTATAGTATTTTATAATGTCATAGTGGGCCGTTGAGTATTTATGGCAGGGATACTGAAAGTACGGCCCAGGGGCTGCTTGCAGCTCTCTTGACCTATACATGAGCCCCTCCCTGGTGAACAGCAGCATGAGCTGCTGTTTAGTTGCTAAGCACTAATATTAAGAAGAAAATGTTAAATAAATGGGCAAGCATTTATTAACCTGCAAATAAATGCATTACCGTTTATTTTTTATTTTTTAGATCTCCTTACACAAAACCTGACCCACCAGGTCTCTCTACCGCCACTGTGCTGGCTTCAGTGCGGTCCTCGGTCACACCACAGACCCCGGGGCAAATGATTGCGGGTACTAACCCAGGGCTGTGCACTCCACTCCGCTCGCGGAGTTTGCGGATTTTCCCGCAACGTCAAGTTGGTGAGCCGGAGTGAGGAAAATCAACCTCCTGGCAAGATTTTTCCTCATTCGCAATCACCAACTTCAAGTTGGCGAGTGCGAGCGTAGACAATAAACCTCCCAGCGAGATTTCTCAACACGGGGGGAGGGGTCAGGTTTCTCATTGCGAGTGGTCGTGTATGCTTGTGATCGCTCGCGTTGAGAAACTACACGTTTGCGTTGAGAAAGCTGCCGCTCGAGTGAAAATCAACTCGAGCGGCAGAAAAGGTAAGCTTGTTCTGCGCATGGTGCTGTTCGAAATGATTGCACAGTGCGGACCAGCCTCCGGCACTGTGCAATCACTGCGAACAGCATTTTTCTACCATACTCCGCCGCTTGCGGAGCTAAGTGTAGTGCAACAGAGTTGTTTTTGCACTTTCCGTAGCTCCACGTAGTGCAACTCTGTGAACTCTGCCCAGGGTTAGCGAGTACCAATCGTTTACAGGGAAGTTAATTAATTAAATATTTATAATTCATTATTTGATACATTTTATTTAATTATATGATTGATTATTATGTAAAATATGCAATATTGATTTGATTTTTTTATATGTTATTTGTCAGCTGTTAGGTTTGTAGGAGTATAGGGTGGGAAGTTAATTAAGCAATAATTAATAATTAGTCATCCATTTGTAATTTATTATTTATTTGAACTTGAATTATGTAAAATATGGAAAGCCGATTTATTTAACTTATATTTTAGTTGCAGGATTCAGGTTTTTAGGGCTATAATATAGGGCGGGAAGTTAACTAAGTAGTAATTATGGAGCTAATAATTATTATTTGTACCTTAATTATTTAATTGAATTTTAAATATGTAGATTATGGAATGCTTATTTATTTTAATTATATTTTAGTTGTGGGCTGCTAGGTTTGTAGCGTCTTGGCTGGGAAGTTAATTAAGTTATACTTAATTAACAATTAGTTGTTAATTATCTAATTGTTTTTAAATATGTAAATTATGGATTGTTTCTTATTTTAGGTGCAGGCTGCTAGTTTGGTAGGGGTATGTTGTGGGAAGGTACTTAATTAATAATTACCTATTAATTGATCAATAAAATATCATTGATTAGAAATTATGTAAATGTATTAATTGGTTTTGTTTTCTTAATACATATATATATATATATATTCACTGAAAAAACCATAGGTTATAGACCATATATAGTTAGGAATTAGCATTTACAAAACCTTATTTTACTCACACAAAACCATTGAAATTCCATATATAGTTAGTTGCACTAACTATATATCGCGCACCCGCAATCCACTGCTGATGATGTCACATATTACATCATTCATGACATGGTCAGTGACATCACTGATGACATCACTGATGACATCTCAAATGACATCACTGATGACATCACTGACGACATCTCAAATGACATCACTGATAACATCTCAAATGACATCACTGATGACATCACTGATGACATCTCAAATGACATCACTGATGACATCACTGATGACATCATCCAGTGACTGTGTGTTTCTGTAAAGTTAAAATGTGTCTTACATATTGAAGAATGAGTGGAAGTATAAGTGTCTGGACAAAGGATTTAGTAGGTGCATGACTGAATGTATGAGTGAGTGATTAAATGTGTCTCACTGAGTGCATGGGTTAGTGACTAAACTATCTTAATTTGAGCATCATTATGTCTGTTGTTCTGTAAACTGCTGCATGTGTTGATCAGTAGCTATATGATTAACTATATGGGTTACTGATTGATTGTCCAAGTATTTGTATGGGAGACTGAGTGTGTGTGTGGCTGGCTGGCTGGGAGGTGTGTGACTCTGTGCAGATCAATGTGTACTTGTATCAATGATTCTATAAGAAGGTAAGTATGTGTTAGTATATGTTTGAAAATGTAAGGTGCTCTATGTTTAACTGTATAGACAAGAAAATGGAAGTGTCATTGATTCTTTAACAGGACTGACTACGTGTGTGAGTAACTCCATGGATGAGTGGCAGACTGTGAGTGTCTGTATAGGTGTATGAGTGCATATGATAGTGTTGTAAAGATGAGTGATTGTATGTATGAATGATTGTATGGGTGAATGAGTGAATGTGTGTGTAGACATAGGAATCAGTGAGTGCGTATGTAGTAACTAGTATTGGTGTGTCAATGGTTTCAAAAATTATACTCTGTATTTAACACTGGGTGAAACAGAGGTTATATTAAAATGTGAGGAGATGCATTGTATTGTCACATGAATGATATCATCAGTGATGTGGTCATTGATGTCAAATCAGATGTCATCAGTGATGTCATCAGTGATGTCATTTGAGATGTCATCAGTGATGTCATCAGTGATGTCACTGACCATGTCATGAATGATGTAATATGTGACATCATCAGCAGTGGATTGCGGGTGCGCGATATATAGTTAGTGCAACTAACTATATATGGAATTTCAATGGTTTTGTGTGAGTAAAATAAGGTTTTGTAAATGCTAATTCCTAACTATATATGGTCTATAACCTATGGTTTTTTCAGTGAATTTTCAAGGTTTTGTAAATGCTAATTCCTAACTATATATGGTCTATAACCTATGGTTTTTTCAGTGAATGTCATTGGTTTTTTAACAGCTAATATCTGTAGCTGTAAAATGTATTCTTCTTTAAATCCAAAAATATATTTTATATGTTTATGAATAATTTTTTTTTTAAATATTTTTTTTTCTTCGTTCCCGCTTCGCGAATCGGGAAGCTTCCCGTTAGCTGACCTTGATGCCGCGAAATAGACCGCGAGCCGGTAAACGTTTCTTTACCGCAACTGCCGCGTTAGAAAACAACATCGTGACGCCTCCCGTCCGCATGACGTTTCACGTTGTCGCGTGATACGTCATATGACGTGCTACGTTAGCGAACTGGTACGCGAAGCGAGTCGCAAAGCGCAGGTTTCTGGAAGCAAACCGGGAGGCCCTGCAAAGCGCTTAACGTAAACACAGCAGGTCATGTGACTTGGTAATAACACTTTTCATTGGTTCATTTCACTTTTGGTTTCCTAATGATGTAAGACTAGGTCATATAATCTAAAATGAACACTTTTCATTGGTTGAGAACTCTTGTTTTTCCCAAATGATGAAAATCCCTCCTTCTTTCCTCACTCTGACTTTCATCATTGTGAGAGAAAGACCCTTTGTGATCACTGAGCAATGGCTTCTTTAGTAGCTTCAGCTGGTGCTTCCCCACCACCTCCACCACATCCAAGGAAGAGTGTTCCACCTGCTCAAGTTATAATTCAACAAGAAGAGGAAGAAGAGGAACAGAACGACGAGCACGAAGAGAGGCAGTTTTTGCCTGAGGAGCCCAGGACGTCTCACCGGAAAGAAAACTTCATTTGGCAATTTTTTAAAATTCCCAAAGGTCAGAAAAAAGTAAATGCAAGATACGTAACTTGCCTTATATGTCAAGATAGACTGTCCAGAGGGACCGAGAAAAAATACATTTTCGGAAACTACACAATGCATCGCCATATGACTAGGTGGCATCCTAACAACTACAGTGCTGCACAGTTTCGGAACGACCTAGATAATCTCCCTATTATGGCCAGAAGATCTGTTGTACCGGAAGTAACGGGACCAGAGGGCAGGGAGATGGTGCCAAATATACAAATGAGATTTGGTGAAGTAAAACACATCTGCGTATATTGCGATGGATTCATTTGCTACGGAGAAAGAAGCATCACTCTGATCAACAGAGCTATTGACTATCATATGCAAGTTTGTACGAAACGCCCAAAATAATAAATACTTTTTTTTTGTTTTGTTGCTCCTGTTGAGCCCTTTACAATGGATCGTTTTCATTGCCCCCTCCAAGAAAAACCCCAAAAAATATAAAACTGTTCAGAAAAATTCAAAAAAAGTAAAAAAATGTTCCGAAAAAAAATAAAAAAAATATAAAACAACAAAAACAATAAAAAAAAAAGTTCTTTTCAGAACTACCTCCCCGTTATTAAAAAATTGGTACAATATTTGGAACTGTGCCAACCTCTATTTCTCTTAGTTCGCTTCCCAGTTCGCTCGCCGGTACGCGAACCGGAAGCGAACCAAAAACAGTAAGTATAAGGGAAGGAAACAGACACTTATGTTAAAAGAAAGACAGCTATAGGGGAGTAAACTAGAGATACTATTACCCGTAATTCACTGCTGATGATGTCACATATTACATCATTCATGACATGCTCAGTGACATCATCAGCAGAGGATTGCGGGTTTTTTGGCAACGTGCCTTATCCACGGTTTAATAACGCTGCCTTTTGCTTTATATAAGTTTTCAAATTGTATGAAATATATACCAATAGGTCGTTATGAACCTTTAGGTAGTGCTTTTCTTCATGAGGTCTGGTCGCTTCCATACACATACAGATGTTTCAAAGATGATCAAGAAGTTTATCTGAATGGAGAGGAATGCACTGAGACGCCAGATCATTCACTAATGTGTAGGCACATACAGTTACACGGTTCATGCAACAAACACCGACCAAATATGGCTTGCGTGTTGCAAGGCACGCCAGTTCCTGCTATCATCCCCACGTTCAAGTTGTTGGAAAATGGTAGTTATTTGATGCTCAATAATGAAGATTGTTCTGGGTTAATTAAAAGTATTCCTTTTATCGTAACAGTAAGTGAACGGGTTATTTGCTGCAGAAATGTTCTATTTCCTCCCACACATGAACATAGGGAGTTTTCAATCTCGCCACAAATACCAACCTTGGGAGCAGATTTCAACGGCATGGCAAGAATAAGAGCTCTTTTGTCTCAGAGAGAGGTGGCCTTGAGTTCGGCCCGTGAAACTTTCGTGCTTCACATAGCGAACACCCGTACAGAGGTGCAGACCCTTTTCAATTCAGATTTGCCTTTCCATTTCAGCAAGATGGTTCGGACTATCTTTAACGCATCCTCCACAAAGGCCCTGGCGCACTTTTTTAAAGTTGTTACCAGTGGTCTCGTGACTTCATTTGAGAAAATCTTTGGAGTCATCCCTGCTTTCTTTCATTCTATTTTTTCCACTCTGCTTCGTGGATTGCCATTTTTACTTGCATTACCAGCGGACGCTCTTGTGCTTTTTTACATTTTTAAATATGGATGTCCCTCCTATGCAACCTCCCGCCCTGCAGCTGCTGACACTGTTCCGCAATCGCATGCTAGAATATTATGGCACAATGCCGTTGGCAATATTAAGCACGGCATATGGATTATCTTTTCGATTCTCCTACTTCACCTGTGTCCAGCCTGTATTTCACTGCCTGACCTGTGATTTCGATTGGGCCATTGATTTGTGTCTCTGCGGACCGGTTTCTCCTGACGTCGACTTTAATCAGCTGATGACTCCTATCATTACTCACGAGTTGGTTTGTCCTGGCGAAAGGATTATGGCTGTGGCATTGATGCATGGACTAATTGGTCCCTGGAATTTACTGGCGGCAACACAGTCTTTTTTGGAACAGAGCTTTCTTGAAAACCCACCGAGCTGTCCTCTGATGGTGATAGAGGATCCGGTGCTGGGAGAGCACGTATGTTCTTTTCCGCTTTTAAATTGGATGGCTGAACTCTTTTCGGATGAAGACGGTGACTTCCTATTGGAGGCTGTTGCAGCTTATTTTGCATACACAGTTATGTCATAGACCTTTTTCATTTTTGATATGCTGAGTACTAGCATTTCATTGACAATTCATTGACTTATTTGTCAAGTTTTTATTATTTAGCTTGCCTATTGGCTTAAGACTCGATAAAGTACTTGGCTGTTTTATTTTTCTTTAGCATTAAATTTTCCTAGTTTTTAATATTTTACCTTGCGGACCGTCCACATATAAAGTTGCAATCTGCTCTCATGAGATGGCACTTCTATTATCTTATTCAGTTCGTTTCCGGATCATGGGGAGGTGTCATCTAGGTCCTGGATATCTTTACACCGTGTTAAGTTAGCATGGGCTCATTACCGGTTTAAACGCCATTTTTCCTTTTTTGCAACTTCTGCACACGACACTTAGTTGTTGCTTTAGCTTTCAACCTAATAGTTCATCGTGATTTACATGAGAATAATATGTTATTGCTCTACTATCTGCTTTACTTGTTAAACTATATCTGTACAGCGAGTGCTGAAGTTTCAAGAACAACACGATACAGAATTGTTATGAGGTCTGATCTCCACGACTTCATACTCATAACATAAGTGCAGCTTCTGCCAATTCTGGGCATGAGGCGGGTTTTATATTGCTTTGCCGTACACACATACACAACACTTGATGCGGTTCACATGAAGAGAGAGCTGGTGTATGCTGATGTGATTCCTTCAAATCTAAGACACTAAAGTATGGGCACGCCCTAAACCAACACAAAGAGACCTTCTTAGCAAATAATATAATATGTGTATTAGGGAGGGTGAGATATAAGCAGCCGCGGGCCGTGGAGGGAGTTACGATGGGGCAGGGAGGCGGGGAGGGGGAGGGGCAGGGTGGAGCCCTCTCCACCCCGCCCCTCCCCCTCCCCGCCTCCCTGCCCCACCGTAACTCCCTCCACGGCCCGCGGCTGCTTATAAGTGTTGCTAACTCTTATTCATTTACAGCATGTTAACATACTGTCACCATTCGCTTTTTATGTACTAGTAACTATGCTGGTAATTTTGCTACTGATAATATGTGTACTTGTATTATCTAAGATACTACGCCTGAGAAGACGGCATTAGTAAATAAACATTTCAAATACACATGTGTTCTTCTTAACTCCATGTTCTGGTTTCTAAGAAATATATAACGACCGACTGTTCATGAGTTCCACGTATCCTGAGGTACTATAAGTTCATATTCTGGATTGTCTAAACATTGAGAGTTTGTTATATCCAATGTGACACTGTACCTAGCTTGCTAAGGGGTTTTTGAGTACTAAGGTGAGTTTTGGGGCACCCTAATTCGCCGAGGTTCCAATCCTCTGTCCACAGTTCTGTGTGAGAACAGAAACCCTGCGACAGGGGCACCCCCGACCCTTCCTGGAGCTTCATCACACTTGCGATACAACTCCAGCAATGCGCCACCTTTACGGCACAGTTACATCACGCATCTGTGCTGTTTTTGCCCCATGATGCGCCGCATTGTAAATGCAGCACACCATAGGTGACGGAACAGCGGCACAGAATGACTAACACATCCCTGGTGATGCGCCAGTCATCATAAATCTATCCCTATGCTTCTTATCTTGTTCGAGATGAACCGCCATATGTATCATCAAAGTTTTTTGCATTTCCTAAATAGCGAACTTTAAGGAATAAATAGCGATTCTTTACCATTCCTAGTTTGCGATTAGCTATTTGCTAATTACAAATTACCCATTCATTTCCTTCATTTCCATAGGGCGGTTGGACTCACTTTTAGCTCGAACGGCTGAATGGATTTCCACGAAACTTGGCAAAATTGTAGGGACTGGTAGCCCAATGTGCCTTTGCTATGTCTCAAGATATATGCTCCAGTGGTTTTTACGAAAATTAACTTTGAAAAATATATATTGGGCTACATTGGCCTATATATATGTTGGAGCCCAAATGTAGCCCAATGTAGCCCAATGAAGCCCAATGAAGCCCAATGTAGCCCAATGTAGCCCAAAGATGGCCGCCAGAGACAAAAAAAACAAATGTAGCCCAAATATCAGCCAGATGTAGCCCAACTATAGCCCAGTGACAGAATGACCAATCAGCTTCGCAAACCTCCGTTACGCGAAGCGGAGCGCTGTTACAGATATATATCTTTTTTTGAACGTTAATTTCTCAAAATCCACTAGAGCACATATATTGAGACCTAGCAAAGGCACATCGGGCTACCAGTCCCTAATATTTTACCAAGTTTCGTGCAAATCTATTCAGCCGTTCGATTATTATTATTATTTTTTTTTTTTGCCCCGCGGGGCCCTTTTAAAACCTCCACATCAAACCTAGGGGGTCAGCGAGGATCTACTATTCCCCCTTATGGTCATTTGCCCCTTCGCTTTGGCCTCCTCTTGTCTCTCGATCCTACCGAGAGACAAGATGGCGGCCGCTACGGACTGTTTGGAATGTTGACAGACGCCGGAGAACCAATCAGCTTCGCTTCACAAAGCTCCGTTGCGCGAAAAGTACGAGTCCTGGAGCGCTGCCCGGTCCGCTGTTACAGATATATATCTTTTTTTAAACGTTAATTTCTCAAAATCCACTGTAGCACATATATTGAGACCTACAAAAGGCACATCGGGCTACCAGTCCCTACAATTTTGCCAAGTTTCGTGCAAATCCATTCAGCCGTTCGGGCTAAAAGTGAGGCCAACCGCCCTATGGAAAACTCAATGTTAAAAACACGTTTTGGGACCCCCCTTTTTTCTCGGCCCCCCCTTGACGAACCCCCCCCAAATTTTCAAGGGCTGCTCAGAAACAAAATGTGCCATTTTCCTGAAAATTTCAGCCAATTCCGTCCACAATCTCCAAAGTTATTAGACATAGAATTTTCAAAAATCCCATAGAGAAAAAATCCTAACTATATATACCTACTGGCGACCGCCAGTAGGTAATATATATATATATATATATATATATATATATATATATATATATATATATATATATATATATATATATATATATATATATTACCTACTGGCGGTCGCCAGTAGGTATATATAGTTAGGATTTTTTCCCTATGGGATTTTTGAAAATTCTATGTCTAATAACTTTGGCGTTTGAGGACGGAATTGGCTGAAATTTTCTGGAAAATGGAACATTTTGTTTCTGAGCAGCCCCTTAAAATTTGGGGGGGGTTCGTCCAGGGGGGGCCGAGAAAAAAGGGGGGTCCCAAAACGTGTTTTTAACATTGAGTTTTCCATAGGGCGGTTGGCCTCACTTTTAGCCCGAACGGCTGAATGGATTTGCACGAAACTTGGCAAAATTGTAGGGACTGGTAGCCCGATGTGCCTTTTCTAGGTCTCAATATATGTGCTCCAGTGGATTTTGAGAAATTAACGTTTAAAAAAAGATATATATCTGTAAGCGCGCTCCGGGCAGCGCTCCGGTCCGCGGACTTTAAGCGTACCGGAACTTCGCATAGCTAAGCTGATTGGCTCTCCGGTGTCTGTCAACATTCTAAACAGTCCGGAGCGGCCGCCATCTTGTCTCTCGGTAGGATTGAGAGACAAGAGGAGGCCAAAACAAAGGCGAAAATGACCATAAGGGGGCATACTAGATCCTCCCTGACCCCCTAGGTTTAATGTGGAGGTTTTAAAAGGGCCCCGCGGGGCAAAAAAAACAAAAAAAAAATTTTTTTTTTTGCGTGGGGAGCGCCCGGTCCGCGAACCGGGAAGCGTTCTGGGCAGCGTACTGCAATGAAAAATGAATGATAGACTTTTCAAATGCTGTATGTTAATTGATTGTTTTTTTTGTTGATTATTTTTTATTTTCTTTATTTTTTAAGCATTTTTTTTTAATGTGATTGTGTTTCATAATTTATTAAACTTTCTAACATTTCATTGTCAGAAATTTCATAATTATCATGGAATATACATTGTAGTCTCTGAGGGTGTAAAATGTCCTCATTTGCAAGGAGGTTATCTACTGCTTGTACACATTGCAGTAGTTCATTGTCCCAAGTTTCATCGAAAAATTCAATGTCAATTTGATCAATTGTATCAATCAATTCTTGGCTGCTGTCTTGCAGGTCCATTTCAAAAGAAACTTGGTTTTCGCCTTCCATTTTGCCTGAAATTTGAATTAAAAAAATATATATTAGTAGAGATAGGGCAATGTTGGGAATAATTTTAGATAGGCATTTTTTATCAGTGAATTTATCTTTGGGCAGTGTATAGTATCAGAGTGGAAGTAGGAATATAAAAATGTGTATGTGATTTAACGTAAGTAAATTCATAATTATACAAGAGAAGCCTAACTCCATCCTTAACTATAACAGAGAAGTCTCTCTAAATCTATACCTACTACAGAGGGATAGTATATATCTATCAGAAAAAGTTTACCATATTAACTTATAGTGCACAATATACTTCAGTTTTAAAAATAAAAACTTACCTTTAGAAAGAAGTTGAAGGAATTAGTGAAAATACTATTGAAATGTACAGCAAGAAGTAGTAGTCAAAATGGCTGTGTTTTCTTCTCTTCCTTTATATATATTCAGGTATATAACCAATGAAATGTCAGGTAAAAAAAATAGAAAATGAAAGTAACATTTTCATTGGTTGTCAATTCCAACACTTCAGATGTGTTTTGTGAAGTAATTTACCTCAGGGTATTTAGAGAGGTCTACAGGCTAAATGACTAAATGGAATTCCAATCAAATTTGTGAAAATGGTAGGGATTGGTATGTAGTATGAGCTAATCTATATTTGGTGAAATTGTCTCCAGTGGCTTTTCTGTGAACTACTTTCCCACCTTTTTTGATGGTGCGCTTCCCAGGGAGCGACCCGGTACGCGAACCGTTGAGCGCCCCGGTTCGCGAACCTTAAGCGTTCCGGGAGTCCACCATTTTGTGTTTCGGTCGAATTAAGATACAAGATGGAGGGCAAATAATGTTCAGAATGGGTAGAAGGGGGCACGGTAGACTTATCTTGACCCCCTATGTTTTGTGAGGGTGGCTGAGGAGGCCCATATGTGCGAAAAAAAAACATTTTTTTTAAAAATTTCGCGAGGTTAGCTCCCGGTTCGCGTACCGGGTAGCGCCCCGGGGAGCGTACTTTGTTGAAAATTAGTGAAAATGTTAGAGTAAAATAATAATTGTGAGTGATTAGATGTAGGGTAGCTCTGAGAAGAGCTTTTGGGTTTATGGTACATTTAGGTACTTATAAGTAGGTACCAATGCACATTCTTAAATTCAGAGTGAAAACTCTGTTGCCCTCATCTGAGAAGTGAACTCCATCTCCTCTGTAGATATCTTGCATGTAGTAACGCAAGTTATTGTTGTACAGGGAGCCCATTCCATGGTCTCTCATGTAAGCTGAAACAGATTTGTTTACATGCTTCCTCGACTTCTCAATTTGTGGACAAAATTGGTTTGACCACCTCCATTTCTGTCTTTGGCATATATTTTAATATACCAAGGCAGTCTGAGGAAAAAGTGCCATTAATTGCTCAAAGGTGTCCTTTAAAAGCATTTCCAGACCTACACCAGTCAAAGTGCCCAAGTCATTACCTCCACAGTGCACAATTAACAGGTCAGGTTTGGGCAAATGCATAAAGGTTTTCACCAATGGTATCAATTGGTGACATTTTAATCCTCTGTGGCCAAACCACTTAATTTCCACATCTTGTAAATTGAGGTTAGGTAATTTCCTGTTTTCAACGTACCTTTGAGCCCAGTGAATATAACTATGTCCAACAATCCAGACAGAAAACATGGTGAGAGAAGGTTCTCCTGCAGTCAGATGAAGTGTGGCAATGAAATGGCAGTTGAAAAAATGAGAGTTTAAAATGAAAAAAACTGGGGAGTTTCTGTGTTCATGAAGCAGTAACAGTGATTGGTGGATTTTGATTGCTGAAAACAGAAAGTTAGGGTGCACGGATGTGTTCTTTGAAAGATGTATTTTGAATGGTCAATAAAAAATCATTAAATGAAAGAATGCACTGGATATGCAGGTGCACTGAGAGTTCAGAGTTCAATTGCAACAAAGTTGTGTGAACTTGCAAACACCAGAAGTCTTCCAATGAGGTGGTTGCCATGCAGAAAAGACAGAAAGGGCAGAGGGGGGAAGGGTTTTCATTTGAAAAAAAGTGAGGGAACAGTTTTGATTGGGTGACATGAGAAATATGTGTGAAGAATTACAGCATTTCTGTGCTTTTGATAGCTGCAGACTCTGGAGTGCATACCTTTTGCTCTGCTGAAGACAAATTGGTGTGTTTCTGAGACTGTTTTCAAACTCAAAGTATTTGCTAAGGTGAGAAAATATTTCTTTAACTTAGATAGAGAATAGTGTGCTTTAAGGAGAAAATTATGAATTATGTGGCGCAAATTGATTGTAAATATGCTCCCACCTGTGCATGGAAAATTTAGATTTTGAATGTTTGTGTTACATAGCCATGTTAAAAGTGACCCAACCATGCAGGAAAGGCAATCAAAAAACGCTTTTATGTGTCTTAAGGACATTTTAAGTAATTTTCCCATGTGCCGTGTTTTGAAATTATGAATTGAAAATCGTTTTTGAGGTAAAGGAATTGTTTTTAAATTTATGACAAGGACATAATGGTGTATGCTTCTTTATAAGGCAATTGACTGTCCCTGATGTTATTTTTCCCATTTTAATGTAAGACTTTTCTCTGTGGCGCAAATTGCTTGTAAATATGCTCCCACCTGTGCATGGTAATTTTAAATTTTAAATGTTTGTGTTACATAGCCATGTTAAAAGTGACCCAACCATGCTGGAAAGGCAATCAAAAAACGCTTTCATGTGTTATGATTTGAAAATCGTTTTTGGGGTAAAGGAATTGTTTTTAAATTCATGACAAGGACATAATGGTGTATGCTTCTTTATAAGGCAATTGACTGTCCCTGATGTTATTTTTCTCATTTTAGTGTAAGACCTTTCTCTGTGGCGCAAATTGCTTGTAAACATGCTCACACATGTGCATGGAAAATTTAGATTTTGAATGTTTGTGTTACATAGCCATGTTAAAAGTGACCCAACCATGCAGGAAAGGCAATCAAAAAACGCTTTTATGTGTCTTAAGGACATTTTAAGTAATTTTCCCATGTGTAGTGTTTTGAAATTATGATTTGAAAATCGTTTTTGAGGTAAAAGAATGTTGTTAAAATTTATGTGCGCCATATGCCCCCAAATTTATTTTTCAGGGGTGCAGCAGGGTGTTATTGAGACACCCCTGCAGCTTTGGAAAAATTCCTAATTTGTGATGAGCACATTGTTAATCGCAAATTGCACCTTCATTTATATGAGCCTCCTAGCCCATGGAAATGTATGGGTAATTTGCAATTAGCAATTTTCTCATCGCAAATTTGGAATGGTAAAGAATCGCTATTTATTCCTTAAAATTCGCTTTTTTGGAAATGCAATATAGTTATATGATACATATGGCGGTTGATGTCTAACAAGATAAGAAGCTTAGGCATACATTTATGATGACTGGCGCAATGAAGTAGAAATCACTTACTTCATTGGTAGAGCTTTACATGTATTATCTCCTCTTTATTCTTCATCAAGCGTAACTTTAATCTGCAATCCTGAGTAGGCCTCACTTTAAACAAACCTCTGGATAGGCCACATCTTATTGTTATCTTGATTTAATCATTTAAAATGCTAGGGACAGATTTATGATAGGTGTATGCCTCTTTTGCGCCACTTAGAAAACATTGTCCATGGGGAAATGACTTAAAATGTCCTTAAGACACATGAATGTGTTTTTTTAAAACGTTTGCAATTTTTTTGGGTCACTTTTAACATGGCTATGTGACTCAAACAGTCAAAATCTAAATTCGCCATGCACAGGTGGGAGCATATTTACAAGGAATGTGCTCCATGGGGAAAGGTCTTATAATGTAATATGGGAAAAATGACATCAGAGACACTGAAATGCCTTATAGAGAAGCATACACCATTATGTCCTTGTCATAAATTTGCAAACCATTACTTTTCCCCAAAAACGATTTTCAAATCATAATTTGAAAACACTGCACATGTGGAAATGACTTAAAATGTCCTTAATTCAAAATGTGCGATTCCTTAAATGCAATGTATCAAACAAAAAATATGTAAAAAATGATATTAAGGATTTGGAAACTACCACCAACTTCTAGTTGGTGGTAATTTGCGAATTCTTTTCAAAAAGCATTTTTTTCCAAAAAACAAAAGGTCCCATATGACGCCCATACATGCCCTTAGGGCATGTAGGTGTGCCATATGCCCCCAAATTTATTTTTCAGGGGTGCAGCAGGGTGTTCTTGAGATACCCCTGCACGCTTGAAAAAATTCCTATTTTGTGATGAGCTAATTGCTAATCGCAAATTGCAACCTTCATTCCTATGAGCCTCCTAGCCCATGGAAATGAATGGGTAATTTGCAATTAGCAATTTGCTCATTGCAAATTAGGAATAGTAAAGAATTCCTATTTATTCCTTAAAATTTGCTATTTAGGAAATGCAAAATAGTTTGATGGTAGATATGGTGGTTGATCTGTAACAAGATAAGAAGCTTAGGGATACATTTATGATGACTGGCGCAATAAAGTGCACATTACTTACTTCATTGGTAGGCCTTTACATGTATTATCTCCTCTGTATTCTTCATCAAGCGTAACTTTAATCTGCAATCCTGAGTAGGCCTCACCTTAAACAAACCTCTGGATAGGCCACACTTTATCGTCATCCTGGATTAATCATTTAAAATGCTAGGGACAGATTTATGATAGGTGTATGCCTCTTTTGTGCCACTGTGCGTCACTTTTATGATGCAGCGGTGGTGCAAAAGATTTGCTATGAGGCGACAACATTACAAATTGATGCATTTAGGCAGATATGTCATGGTGTAAAAAAAACGTACCACATGAAACCGATGCAGCAGTGATGCAAAAGATGCACCATGTCGTAAGACAGGCCTCACTTGGGGCCATATGTATCAAGCTAATTAGCATTCGCAAAGATCAAAATTCTACGAATTTTGGCCTTTGCGAATGTTAATTAGACAAATGGTATGTATCAAACAAGTTTGATGCAAAATAAGGAGTAGCAAAATTTGCTATTCCTTATTTTGCAATTGCACTGAAGGATTTGCAAATTTTGTGACTACTTAAATGCAATGTATCAAACAAAAAATATGTAAAAAATGACATTAAGGATTTGGAAACTATTGTGGTAAATTGGTGGTAATTTGTGAATTCTTTTCAAAAAGCTTTTTTTTAAAAAAACAAAAGGTCCCATATGACGCCAACACATGCCCTTAGGGCATGTATGTGTGCCATATGCCCCCAAATTTCTTTTTCAGGGGTGCAGCAGGGTGTTCTTGAGACACCCCTGCACCCTTGGAAAAATTCCTAATTTGTGATGAGCAAATTGCTAATCGCAAATTAAACCTTCATTCCTATGAGCCTCCTAGCCCATGGAAATGAATGGGTAACTTGCAATTAGCAATTTGCTCATCGCAAATTAGGAATGGTAAAGAATCGCTATTTATTCCTTAAAATTCGCTATTTAGGAAATGCAAAATATTTTGATGATACATATGGCAGTTCATCTCTAACAAGATAAGAAGCTTAGGGATAGATTTATGATGACTGGTGCATCACCAGGGATGTGCCAGTCATCTTGCGCCGCTGTTCCGCCACCCATGGTGTGCTGCATTTACAATGCGGCGCAGCATGGGGCAAAAACGGCACAGATGCTTGACGCATCTGTGCCGTTAAGGTGGCGCATTGCTGGAGTTGTATCGCAAGTGCGATGCAGCTCCAGCAAGGCTCAGGGGTGCACCATCTCCACAATGTTGCGTCAAGACCTATGCCTGCTTCAAGCAGGTGCAGGGTTTTGACACAGGTTTCTCCTATCTGATTGTAAATGCGGCACACCATGGGTGGCAGAGCAGTGGTGCACGTTAACTGGTGCATGCCTGGGGATGTGCCATTTAACATAAATCTGCCCCTTTACATTTAAGTATGTGCAGGGGACACAGAGTCGGTGAGGCTTATCCAAGGTTAAGAACAGATGAGTCCTGTTCAGTGAAAAATTAGACATAGGCTTCACCTGCTCAGCATCGCTGGACATGGCTAAATAATAGCTGCAAAATGTTACTCTTGTTAAACAATTTTACTATTATAATCTGTGAGATTTGTCTCTTACTCTGCAACATCTCATTGTTGTTATCTTTCTTTAAAGATAAAGACAACCTCAACATGAGCGACAATCTGCAATCAGTTGATTTTGACCTCATCATTGAACTTGTAATTGAAACATCAGTGGATGTTGATCCATTGGATGATTTAAATCCTGAGGATGAAGAAGAGCGTGATGAGGATGCAGATTTGTCCGAATTATATGATATAGGATGGGAAGCTGACCTGCTTGAGCCTTTGGAAATATAAACATTTATTTTAAAAATTTATAATTAATAAAAAGTAAAAAGGAAACCGTTTAATTTAAAAATAAAGACACCTTCAAAAGCAGGTTATGTGTAGTGTCTTCAATAAAATATTAAAATATGCTCATAAAATTAGATCAGATTCACATATAAAATAGCATAGGTAACATAAATATAAATGTCATTTCTTTTCTGGTATTTCTGTATTGTAAATTTGCCAACGACTAAAAAATCTTCTAATTAAAATGTCAAGTAGTGTGTTAAGTTTTTTATCACTGTTACTGATTTACTGTTTGGTAATAATGGTTAATAACATTATTTATTATATTTTTCCACAGATTCAACTGCAGATCATTTCAAGATTTCACCATGCCTACAATAGAAAGACAGAGAAAGGCTGCAAAACGTCAAAGACAGCAGGTGAAAAATAATACGCAGCAGTCCTCTAACAAAAAGATTTGTCAAGTCACGAAGAAAGCACCGGGTAAGAGCACAAAACACTTTATAAGAAATATGTGTACTAAAAAAAATATTACTACAGAAAATGTTTCAGTCCATAAAACGAGAAGGAAATCAAATGGAAAAGAAAGGCCAATGAAAAATGTTACTGCTAGAGCAAGAGATAACTCTGTGCATGATAGTAGAAGGAAACAACAGTTTAGGGAGATTCGTAAACGAATGTTCCGGAACAGGATAATTGGCAATTTGTTAAAAAATATTAAGAAAGGTCAACATAAACTAGTTTTTTATAAGACAAAAAAAAAAGTTGAGAAAGTTATTGATCAGGCATTTGAAATTAAACGTAAGTTATTTATTTTGATAATCAATAGAATTAGGAAGCTAAACAAGGCAATTTTTGATTTCAAAAGAAATAGTAGATGGAAGAGAATAGTTAATCGTAGTAATTTTTGTGAAGTTTTTTCTGGAGAATGGATGCATAGTTCAAGCTGTGAGGCATTTTTTAATGAGGAGAGTTATTTCCAGGATAATGATTTGGTGCATGCAGTTGACACCAGTGGTCGTGCTTATGAAGTGAAAGATGGTTGTCCAGTTGAAAAAGAAAAACTTGTGACAACAGAGGCAGAAGAGGTGTTAGGTAATGAGGTTTTAGGAAGACGTGCTAAGGGTCCTGTGTACACCTGGAAGTGTAGTAGTATTTGCAGTGTGCGACAGGATTCCATCAATTTGCTTTGTGATTTTGTACGGTCATTTAATAAGAAAAGTTTGAAGCAGAAAATGATGTTGTTGCAAGAATTAGATCCTTGCAGAGTAAGAGAAGTGACAGGTTTGCATGGACATTCACTGGCTTGTCTTTCCAGGAGAGTATGCCAGAGTGTTTTTCATCATTTCAGGATGCTAGCAGTGCATCATAACAAAGTGAGGAAATTAGTTAGAATGTTGTATTATGCTAAGAGTCCAGCAATTATGCTTAAACAATTATGCGCTGCTCTTTTGCATGGTTCTGAAATAGATGTGAAGAATATATGTGAAGAAATTGAGTTTTGTTACTTTGGAAGTAAAGAGGAGAATGTTGAAATTGAGCAAGAAGAAGAGGGTCTTGTGGAAGATAGTGTACAGGTTTCCAGTACAGATAATTTCCAGAGGGAAATTGCGACGTTTGAGGTGAAATCAAGTGAGAGGCCGAATTTCACTTGTGTGTGTTGTCGACGCACTTATTATAAGAATCAGACTAAGTTAGTGGATTTATATGCAAAAAGTGAAAGGGAAAATAATAGTGAATGGAAGGATTTTGCAACATACTTGATGGTAGAAAATTGTTTTGATTTGGGATTGGATCAACGTGTGTGTACTTATTGTTCTTGCAAATTAAATCAAAACCAGATGCCTGCTAGAGCAGTTCATAATAATCTGGAATTGGTTGAGATTCCTTCTGAATTGAAGGATTTAAATACTTATGAATCTATTTTGATTCAAAGTATCCATCCCTTTCAGGCTATTGTAAGAATGGAGCCAAAGACAGGGAAATTGCCTCCATCAGATTTACAGAGAGGATTAAAGGGAAGAGTTGTTTATTTGCCTCTAGATTTGAAGAAAAACATTAACACAATTGGAGTAGAAAAAGTGGAAGAGGAACCTCTGGTTATCTTAGTTAATGGGGTTCCGACAAAGAATAAGAAAATATGGCAAGATTTAGTAGATGCTAGGAAAGTTAAAAAGGCAACATTGTATTTGAAAAAAAATAATAAATACTATAAGAATGTATATGTTGCAGAAGAGGAAGTAAGTGAGGAAGAGGATAGCGATTTGTGTGCTGGTCAAATTGAGAAAGTAGAACCCTCTACTAGTGAAGAAATATATGAACATTATAGTGTTCATCCTTTGCATTCCAAGGAAGTCATGGGGAATGCTATTGAGTTGTTTCAAATGAAACAAGCCAAAGGGAGTCCCATTAGTGTTTGGGAGGAAAGTTTGGAAGCTCGGTGTTTCCCACAGCTTTTTCCAACAGGTCAGGGAGGAAGATATGATGAGCGACCTCATCAAATTCCTGCTTCTGAATACCGGACTTTGCGATTGTATGCAGGAGATGCTAGGTTTCGACAATGCATTCCTTATTTGTTTCATCTCCTGTTTGAAAGCGATCTGTCTGGACTGTCATATGCAGTGAACCACATCTTGAAAAGTGGTATACACATGCAAAACATCTCGGCAAGTGACTTTATGGATAAAGTCAATGTCCAAGACAGTATTTTGGATTCTCACCTGATTAATCTCATGGCGTGTCAGCGTGGTACTAATGAGTACTGGTACCGTCGTCATGGTGATTTAAAATGTATGCTGAGGAACTTAGGTACTCCCACATGGTTCCTCACTCTGAGCTGTGCCGAGTATGGCTGGGAAGACTTACTTGAATTTCTACGAGAGGCAAATGCTAACGTAGATAACATCGAATTCAAGACACCCGGAGAACTGTGCTCTTTGGATCCAGTCAATGTATGTAGGTACTTCAATCATAGATTTGAAGCTATGATGTCTTTCATCATGAATAAGAAGAATCCACCTCTTGGAGAGGTGTTGGATTTCTTCTGGAGAAAAGAGTACCAAGCAAGAGGTGCTCCTCATATACATATGTTGCTGTGGATCAAGGATGCACCTAAATTTGGAACGGATCCAGAAGACTCAGTGATGAGTTTCATCCAACAGTATTCTACGTGTGCTGTTCCAAACGCAAAGGAGAAGAAAAGCCTAAGAGAAAAAGTTCTGCGTTTCCAAAGCCATCGATGTGGAAAGTACTGCCGTCGTAAATTCCGAAACAAGGACAAGTTCTACACTAAATGTCGTTTCGGCTTTCCACGACCGGTGATTTATAAAGGAAGAGTAAACAGTTTGATGTCTTCGCTGCGACACAATGTCATGAAGAAATCACCTAAAAACACTTACAATTTGAAGAGGAACGAAGAGTCCAAGTACATCAACGACTACAACCCGGTGATTTTGTCCATGTGGAATGCTAACATGGATATACAGTTTGTGGCTGATAACTGTATGGCTGTGGCTCGGTATGTGACGTCTTACATCACCAAAAAAGAGAAGACAGAATTGAAGGATATGTGGGAGGACATTTCCCATGAAAAGAGCCTCAGCAAGAAGTTGTACAGTTTCAGTCTGAAGATGTTGTCGCATCGAGAAATCGGAGCGTACGAATGTTCTGACCGGTTGTCTTCAGCAAGTCTCTATGCCAAGTCCAGGAGTATCGTTTGGGCGAGTCTTGGTCTTGCTGCAACGCGTAATCGAGTTCTCAAACCTGTGCGGGAAATTGAGTATTTGGCGGAAAAGGAGCCAAACAGTACCGACATTTTGAAGACAAACATGTTGGATACATATTATCCAAATCGAAGCAGTCACCTCGAGAATGTTTGTCTGTATGAGGTTCTGCAAAATTACATATTCAAGAGGAACATCAAAGAAGATACTGAGAAAGGAGTGTATGCTGTAATAGGAAGTGAGGGATGTCTGGTCAAGCAAAGAAAATGCCACTTGGTAAACCATCGAAAATTGAGTGGCGAATCTCCTGAAAAAAAGGAGTTTTTCTATTTAGCACTTTTGCAACTTTTCAAGCCTTGGCGTGCAGAAGAGGAACTGCTTGGAGATTTCCTCTGTTACGAAGACTCTTTCAATGCCGCCAAGGAGACCATAGAATGTCCTGCTTTTCCCAAATATGTAGAAATGTTGAATGCGGAAATTGAGCAGGAAGCAACGATTGCAGCCGAGATTGCCAGAGACAGTTCTCAGGACAGTCAGAGTTCTGCTTCATTGAGTCAGGATCCACTAGGAGGACCTGTTATTGAAAATGAAGCTGCCACTGCTATGAATGAAGTGGAAAGAGCCATGGCACATGCTCAGGAGGATGCGGTTAACTTAGAAGAGTTGGAAAGACAACTTAACGTTGAGCAGAGGAAAATATATGACGAAGTTACCATGCAAATTGATCATGGATTAAGTCATGATAAGAAAGAGTGCTCATGTACGTCGTTGAAGCCTGTCCGACTGTACGTGAGTGGAGAAGCGGGAACTGGAAAAAGTTTCCTCATTAAAGCAATTTCATGCTATTTGCAGGAAAGGACAGAGTCATCGCTGTCTTGTGTTGTCACTGCTCCAACTGGACTGGCAGCACATAATATTAAAGGGATTACTTTACATCGTTTACTGATGCTGCCAGTGGAGCATGGCAACAAATTACAATATCACAAGCTATCTGGAGATGCTTGTTTTGAAGTTTCAAGAATCTTGAGGAAAATGAAACTTCTTATCATTGACGAAGTAAGCATGGTTTCCAATGTCATGCTTGCTTTTGTGCATTTGAGGATGCAAGAAGTTCTCAAAACAGAGTATGATGTGTTATTTGGTGGCAAACACATCATTGTTTTCGGAGATCTTTTGCAGCTGACACCAGTGAAAGGGCAACCTGTGTTCAAAATGCTCACGCATGAAGATACCAGGAAGTGCCTAGGCAGCATTGGCAACGTCAATATATGGTTAAACTTCAATTATGCTGAACTGCATGAAAATATGCGTCAGGCGAAGGATGAAGTTTACAAGACTATTCTACAAGATGTTAGAATTGGAAAAGTGACCGAGCATGGGAAAGAAGCTTTACATGCACGATTACTGTCAAATTTATATCCAGAACAAGATGGTCTGCCTGAGAATATTTTTCAGAAAATTACTGAGAAGAAATCTGGAATATGTTTGATGCCAACTCTTGCAGAATGTGCCAAATTTAACAACAAAATGTTGCATTTAGAAAAGCAAGAGATTGTGAAACTGGAAGCTATTGATAGAGTAGAGCATATGGGATCAACAATTATTTTGTCTGAGAATCTGAAAACAAAATTGGATTCATTAGAGAAGAGTATATCTAAAACTGCAGGTTTTGAAAAGACTCTGAATGTGTGCTTGAACTGCCGTATAATTTTAAGAAGGAATTTACATGTTGAAAGAGGTCTGGTAAATGGATCAATGGGTAATGTTGTTGATTTTGTGAAATACAGAAATAGAGATGGAATTGAATTTTTAAAAATTAAATTTGATGGCATTGAGGAAGTACAGCTAATTGCTCGTTGTTCTGCTAGATTTTTGCTTGTAAAAGACTTATATGTTCGCCGTAAGCAGTTTCCTGTTTGCTTGGCATATGCGGTGACAATTCATAAATCGCAAGGTTTAAGCGTAGACAGTGCATTGGTGAATATTGGCAGTTCTGTGTTCAAGGAGGGTATGGCATATGTGGCATTGTCACGAGTTAGAACTTTATCGGGATTGTACTTGATTGAGTGTGATGTCACAAACATTTGTGCGGATCTAGATTGTGTTAAGGAATACAATAGGTTAAGAAGAGAGTATGCGCCACATTTGCCTCAGTATCCTTTGTTTGAGAAACGTGTGGTAGGCCGGAAACGGAGAAATGAGAACAATACTGGGGAGGTTGTAGCAAAAAGACAAAAAGTCAATGAACCTAAAATTACAAGCAGAAACAAAAAGGATTCTGTTGAAGATGTTGTTGGTTTTCAGTTTGAAAACAGTTCTGGTGTCAACTGCTATGCTAATGTAGTGGTTAATGTTTTATTTTCTCTAAAAAATGTAAAAGAAGAGATTGTGGTCAATTCTGATCAAAGATTTTGCAGTTTGTTAAATTCTGTGTTAGAGAAATGTACCACTGATAGAAGAAACATAGAAAGTGTGTCTGAAATTCGAAATCTGTTAGACAGATGTTCAGGCCAAACACAATTCTCTCAAAATATTCAGCAAGATTGTCAGGAGTTTTTAGTGTATATGCTTGATGTATTACATGCTGAAGGTGTAGATGTAGATCAGCTGTTTGGGCTTTCTTATCAATGGCAGCATGACTGCGAGAACTGTATGGTATCAAGTACTACTAGTGTAGACTCAGAAAGATTTATATATTTAACTTTGCCAGACAGTAAATCAGTCTCCTTTAATAAGCTAGTAAAAGCAGCTGATCACAACATGGAGTGTAGCCAATGTAAATCTGAAATGATGTCCACATTATTTATACGAACATATGGCCAGTATGTCATTTTAATGTTCCAACGATGTAGGCCTGATGGAACAAAATTGACAACTTTAATTAAAAATTTTGTAGCTTCGCAGTTGTCAATATCAGGAAGGACTTTTGTAACTGCAGCAATTATATATCATGACGGCCCTTCAATAACATCAGGACATTACACAGCTTATTTAAAGTCTAGAAATGGCTGCTCATTCTGCAATGATTCTGTTTTAATTTTCAAAAAAATATTGCCGTATGAACTTAAAAACTCTTACCTGGTGTTTTTAAAACCAAAATTTTAGGGAAAGAATCTCGGGATGTGCTCTGTGGAATTTCAAGAAGTTCTAATGGCTCCTACACAATTTGGCCTTGAGGATAAGTGTAGTTCAGAGACATAACTTCTAACCATAGGACTGGACATTATGGAGAAATACGTGCACTTTGAATGAGTTCAGAAAAACTGTTTCTTTTTATAAACTAATTGAAGCAGCCAATCAAAACATGGAGTAGAGGGAATGTAAGTCTGCAATGCTGTCTACTGTTTTACATTGCTTTGTGATTAAAAGTGATGTAGAGAATTAAATAATTGTAGTAGTCATAGGGGTAGTGTAAGTCTGCTTGTATCAGTGTCATAGGAAAAGTAGAACATGACTGAGCAAGAAGGGGAAGATATTACTATTCCAGGATTGTGAAAATGATCTTCAACATTTTAATTCTGAAAGTTGCGGAAATGCCAAATGACGGGATTGGCTTACAAGGAATCCAAGAGTTATCAATGGCTCTGACAAGATTTGGCCTTGTGGAAAATTGTGGTAGAGAGCAAGAAGTCATTTATTGCATGTAACGTGTTTTTAAAAACGATGGAGATTTTCTTTCAGAAAGTGGCGGGCTGAAAGTAATAACAGCACAAAAGAGTGTAAGCTGTTCATAGGACATCCTTGGACGTCATGGAAAGTAAGTTAACTTCAAGGAGTTCTGAATTTTGATTTCTGATGTTGTATGGGTTTTTTAAACACAATCATTTTGATTGTGTTTTTTTTTCCCCGCTGTTACATGATGAATACCTTCAAGTCACTGTTTTTAGTGAATTTTGATACATTCTGAGAACAGCAAAAATAAACCATTTAACATGTATAATTAATTCTGTACTGTTTGCATTTATGATGTATATGTAGAACTGAGTAGGAGGCATGGAGAAGGTGAGGCTTCTGTAAGTGTCAAAGTTGTTGCATGCAGTGCTGCACTTCTGCGTATTCTTTCATATGCTAGACTACATCTGCACAATGAGATACCTAAGCAAAGGAAACGCAAGTGATGTGATTGAGAAATGAGCAAAATAAATTGCACGTATTTCAATTACATCACCTGTGTTTCCTATCATTACGAATCACATTGTGCAGATCAAGTTTAGGTCTGTCCAGGGAAACATAGGAGGTTTCTACTTTGTTGAAGAGTGCAGTGGACATGACTCACTTCATTGGTAGACTTTCACAGATATTATCTCCTCTGTACACTTCAACAAGTGTAAATCTCATCTTGAACTCTGAGTAGGCCTCACCTCAAACAAACCTCTGGATAGGAGACATGTTATTGGCATCCTGAAGCGACACTTTTCTGAAACAAGAGCAATGCAAAAGATGCACCATGTTTTAAGATAGGCCTCACTTCATCTGTATCAAGATACTGTTAGTTTAAAATGTATATCTTTAGGACTGTGTAGGGGACCTGGAGAAGCAGAAGCTTCTGTCAGTGTCAAAGTTGTTGAAAAACTATTTGTCCTTCAATCTTTTCCCTTGTCTTTTGTAATTTTTAAATACATGTTTTAATATTTTTCAAATGTTGGTTCTCTCTTTCACAGATTGAAAGTATAAAAATAAAAAGTGAGTAATTTAACGGCAATTATAAGGTAAATAGTTGTACTCTTTTCGTTACATTTCTATCACATTCACCTACTATTAGATCCACTGCTTCACTTCTTTAACCCTCAGTTTCCTGCCTTTGCTACTTTCCTCATTCCTTTCTCTATTACCTACTTACTCAACTCCTTCCACTCTTTTTCTCAGTCCCTCTGTTCTCATAGTTCCTCAGTCTTGTTCACTCACTCCGTCTCTATTACTGTTAGTGTCTGTGAATTACTTTCCCACCTTTTTTTTTGGACCGCTTCCCGGGAAGTGGCCCGGTTCGCAAACCAGCAGCGTTACGGGAGTCCACCATTTTGTGTTTCGGTCGAATCAAGATACAAGATGGAGGGCAAATAATGTTCAGAATGGGTAGAAGGGGGCACGGTAGATGTATCTTGACCCCCTTGGTTTTCTGAGGGTGGCTGAGGAGGACCATAGTTCTTCACTCTTGTTCACTCTCTCTGTTTCTATTAATGTCACTGTTTCTGACTGATCAAAAAAAAAATTTAAAAAAAAGAACAGTAACTATAAGGGAAGGAAACAGACAGTTATGTTAAAAGAAAGACAGCTATAGGGAGTAAACTAAGGATACTGTTACCCGCAATCCACTGCTGATGATGTTACTGACCATGTCATGAATGATGTGATATGTGACATCATCAGCAGTGGATTGTAGGTAACAGTATCTCTTGTTTACTCCCTAGAGCTGTCTTTCTTTTCACATAACTGTCTGTTTGCTTACCTTATACTTACTGTTCTTTTTTTAAAAAAATATTTTTTTTGGTTAGCTTCCGGTACGCGTACCGGGTAGCGCTCCGGGGAGCGAACTAAGAGAAATAGAGGTTGGCAGAGTTCCAAATATTCTACCAATTTTTTTATAACGGGGAGGTAGTTCTGAAAAGAACTTTTTTTTAATGTTTTTGTTGTTTTATATTTTTTTTGTATTTTTTGAATTTTTTTTTACTTTTTTTGTATTTTCTGAACGTTTTTATATTTTTTTTGTTTTTTTTGGGGGGGGGGGGAAACAAAAACGATCCATTGTAAAGGGCTCAACAGGAGCAACAAAAAAAAAAGAATTTATTTTTTGGGGCGTCTCGGACAAACATTAACATGATTCTGAATAGCTCTCATAATCAAAATGATGCTACTTTCCCTGTAGCAGATGAAATCGCCGCAGTGCACGCACACTTGCTTCACGTGCCCAAACAACATTTGAATGTTTGGGATCATCTCCCTCGCCTCTGGTCCCGACACCTCTGGAACAACCGATCTTCTTGCCATTGGGAGGGGATTTTGTTGCTCATCACGTAGCTGGGCAGCACTATAATTATTTGGGTGCCACCTACTCATATGCCGATGCATAGTGTGATTGCCGTAACTGTATTTTTTTTCAGTTCCCCTTGACAATCTATCACCGCATATACGGCAAAACACGTAGCGTGCATTCACTTTTTTTTGCCCCTCAGGAAATCTATAGAATTGCCAAATGTAATTCTCTTTTCGATTGTACCTCCTGGGCTCCTCTGGCAAAAACCTTGGCTCTTCCTCCTCTTCCTCCTCTTCCTGTTCTTCCTCTTCTTGCAAAATTACTTCAGCAGGTGGTCCTCTCTTCTTTGGATTTGGTGGAGGTGGTGGGTTAGAACCAGCTGAAGCTACTAATGAAGCCATGTCAAAGTGTAAATAAAGGGTCTTTCTCTCACCAAGATGAAAGTCAGAGTGAGGAAAGAAGGAGGGGTTTTCATCATTTGGGAAAAGCAAAAGTTCTAAACCAATGAAAAGTGTTCATTTTAGATCACATGACCTAGTATTACATCATTAGGAAACCAAAAGTGAAATGAACCAATGAAAAGTGTTATTACCGAGTCACATGACCTGCTGTGTTTACGTTACGCGGTCGGCGCCGCGCCCCGGATCGCTTCCGGTTCGCGTACCGCTGCGCTTCCGGGTACGCTAACGTAGCACGTCATATGACGTATCACGCGAGAACGCGAAACGTCATGCTGACGCGACGCGTCACGATGTTGTCATGCTGACGCGACAGTTGCGCAAACGGAACGTTTACCGGTTCGCGGACCGGGTCGCGGCTCCGAATTGAGCTAACGGGAAGCTAACCGGTTCGCGTACCGGGAGCGAAACAATAAAAATAATTAAAAAAAAATTGTATTAAAAACATGTAAAAAATATTTTTCGGTTTAAAGAAGAATACATTGTAAAGGTTTTGATATTTGCTATTAAAAAACCATTGAAATTCATTGAAAAAACCATAGGTTATAGACCATATATAGTTAGGAATTAGCATTTACAAAACCTTGAAAATTCACTGAAAAAACCATAGGTTATAGACCATATATAGTTAGGGATTAGCATTTACAAAACCTTATTTTACTCACACAAAACCATTGAAATTCCATATATAGTTAGTTGTACTAACTATATATCACGCACCCGCAATCCACTGCTGATCATGTCACATATTACATCATTCATGACATGGTCAGTGACATCACTGATGACATCACTGATGACATCTCAAATGACATCACTGATGACATCACTGATGACATCTCAATGACATGACTGATGACATCACTGATGACATCTCAAATGACATCACTGATGACATCACTGATGACATCTCATTTGACATTACTGATGACATCACTGATGACATCATTCATGTGATAATACGATGAACTTCTTCAGACTCTAAAATAACCTTAGATACACTCAGTGTAAACAGACACTCACAGACTGTCACTCATCCATGGAGTTACTCGCACACCTACTCAGTCATGCAAAGAATCAATTACACCTCCATTTCCTCAACTATACAGTTATACATACCTTACTTATTCAAACATATACTAACACATATTTACTCTCTTTTACAATCCCTGATACAAGTTCACAATGATCAATACAGCCACTCACACATTCACGGACTCTTATGCACAGTTATTTATATATGTCAACTCTCACATGTACTGTGTTTTACATATGTTCTTACTTTGACATGTAGCACTCAGATATCCATTCACTCACCAATGCACTCAGTCAACCGCCCATACACCTGTTTCCACATGCACTTTTGAATCCATATATCTAGTGAATCAACTGCTTACACATCTATGCACAGAGTCATACACCTCCCAGCCACCCACACACACACTCAGTCTCCCATACAAATACTTGGGCAACCAATCAATAACCCATATACTTACTCATATAGCTACTGATCAACACATGCAGCAGTTTACAGAACAACAGACATAATGATGCACAAATTAAGACAGTTTACTGACTAACCCATGCACTCAGTGACACACATTTAATCACTCACTCATACAGTCAGTCACACACCTACTAAATCCTTCATCCAGACACTTATACATCCACTCATTCTTCAATATGTAAGACATTTGAGATGTCATCAGTGATGTCATTTGAGATGTCATCAGTGATGTCATCAGTCATGTCATTGAGATGTCATCAGTGATGTCATCAGTGATGTCATTTGAGATGTCATCAGTGATGTCATCAGTGATGTCACTGACCATGTCATGAATGATGTAATATGTGACATGATCAGCAGTGGATTGCGGGTGCGTGATATATAGTTAGTACAACTAACTATATATGGAATTTCAATGGTTTTGTGTGAGTAAAATAAGGTTTTGTAAATGCTAATCCCTAACTATATATGGTCTATAACCTATGGTTTTTTCAGTGAATATATATATATATATCTTCCTCTCAAATGCCCTGAGCTTTGCAAAGGTCACACAAAGCAGCTCTTTACCATCCGGTTTAGAAGCCTCGAGGCTGCTTGCAGTTTTTTGGATCCATTTCTTTTCTTGGTTCCTTGCTTGATTCCCCGACGCGTTTCGAGGCAGAACGCCTCTTCCTCTAGGCAAAACGAAGCCTGCAGTGTTTGAAATCCAGCCTACTTAAGGATATAATAAGCTTCAACAAAAACACAGAGACAATGAACTTTCAAATGAACTTTTATGTAATACTCACCCCAAGAACTACACGGACCATCATGCCATTGGGCAACTGTGTGCCACGCCCATGGAGGCGATGTTCTCAATAAAATAATCAGTGAGACAAAACTGGTGAGGCATTCATTTTTTCTGTGCAGCCCCCAAGAGGAAGAGGCGTTCTGCCTCGAAACGCGTCGGGGAATCAAGCAAGGAACCAAGAAAAGAAATGGATCCAAAAAACTGCAAGCAGCCTCGAGGCTTCTAAACCGGATGGTAAAGAGCTGCTTTGTGTGACCTTTGCAAAGCTCAGGGCATTTGAGAGGAATATATATATATATATATATATATATATATATATATATATATATATGTATCTTTCACCAAAAAATGAATATTGTCTGCACACGTCCAATTGCTTCTATAAAGGGTTTTTATTCAAGAGACTCAAGGAGCCCCATTCACCTACGCGTTTCGACCGCAGGTCTTGATCACAGTGTTTACCACTAGTCCATTTTCTCTTTTCATTTTTATAGTATGACTCCCAATCAACTCATAATGAAGCATCATGGGAGATGTAGTTTTACAACCAATTTGACACAAATTTAACGTTCTTACATTGCAAAAACATTCATATTGTCTTTCTGTTAAGTAATACTTTCTCTTAAAGCAGTAAAAGAAAAGTAGAAAAATCATAGAAGGTTTTTTACATATATACAAGGGCCGGTTCTAAAAGGAAAATTGTTTTTCCTAAACAACATACTGTTGCTTAGACCGTCACATAGTGCATTATTTGTCACAAAGTTAACTATATAATGTCACTGAGGTACATTTTCATTTAAGGCTGAGTGCCATGATTCACCTTCCTTCGATATTTCCAGATTTCATAGGTTAGTATATTGGGCTCAGTGCCCATTATAAAGTCGTTGAGAAAGTTACAGTACAGATTGATTATTCCAGAAAGAGAGATATTTTTCATAAGGGTCAAGAGTTCAAATCTTAATTCATCATATATGATTTAGGTTCCCAATTGTCCATTCACAGTTACTAGAGATGAACATACATCTCATCATCCATATTCAATCCTCTTGGTGCCTTAGTTTGGAACCGTATGATTAGACGTGACTCTAATCTCCTCAATTGCAGTTTTCGATTACCACCTCTTTCATGTGGGGGTATTGTTGCTATCCCGCTATAGCGTATGTCTTTCCAAGTTTTTCCACTATGCATCGACATATGCTTGGCTATAGCATAGGACATGTCCCCATTTTGGATGGCTCGGATGTGCTCCAAGATTCTCTTATGCAACGGGCAGGTCGTCATCCCAATATAGTTCTTACCACATGCACATGTAAGAATATAAACTACATAAGTTGTCTTGCAGGTTATAGTTTGCTCTATATTGAATCGCTTTCCTTGTGGATCAGTTAGAGATTTAAGGGATGAACCTACTGTACATGCTTTGCATATTAGACATTTCGTAAAGCCTTTTTGTTGAACAGTCAGCCAGTCTTCTTTTTTCTTCATTTTAAAGTGACTGTTCACTAGTTTGTCTTGCAAAGATGGTGGTTTCCTGAACGTTACCAGAGGGTATTCACTCATTTGTTCACCGATATCAGGATCTTTTTTGATGATATTCCAATATTTGTTAAGGATCTTTCTTACGTTCTGGCTTTCCTTACTGTACGTCATAATCATTCTGATTGGTTCAGATTTAGATGTAGATTTCGATAGTTTTTTGTCAATCAGAGTTTGTGTTCTGCTAAGTTGTCTTGCCTTTAATTCTCCTTTCTTGACGTCTGCATAGTTATATCCTCGTTTAAGGAATCTTTTCGTTGTCTCCTTATATTTTTGGTTCATTTCAGCTGGATTGGAGCAGTTCCTTTTCATGCGTACGAATTCCCCGTATGGTATACTCTTTTTTAAAGTTGTCGGATGAAAGCTTCCACCATGTAAAACACTATTGGTTGCAGTTTTCTTCCTATGCACAGTGGTTTCCAGTTGTCCATTCTCAATGTATACCTTTGTATCTAGGAACACTACTTCTTTTGCGTTGATTACTGATGTAAATTTTAGTCCCAGATCGTTAGTATTCAGTTCGGTTAGATATTGATTGAATTCGATTTCTGTACCATTCCAAATTAGGAACAAGTCGTCTATAAAACGAAGCCAAATAACTATTTTTGACGTGAAATGTTCATTTTCTTTTTTCCAGGCTATTGTTTTTTCCCAATAGCCCATTGCTAGATTCGCGTAGCTGGGAGAAAATGCCACGCCCATGGCAGTTCCACATTTTTGGATGTAGTACGTTTTATTAAACAGAAAAACATTGTTATTTAGGCATAGTTCAGTCATTTCTTTTATCATTTGCCAATGTTGGAACTCTTCCAATGGTTTCTGTTTAAGGAAGTAGTCCATTGCAGTGAGTCCCATTTCATGAGTTATTGATGTATATAAGGAGACTACATCAATGGTAGCTAGTTTGTATTCATCTACCCAGGAAATATTCATCAGGTTCCGTAAGAAGTCTCCTGTATCTTTAAGATACGATGTTAAGGTAGGGACAATTGGTGCCAAAAAAGAATCAACATAGATGGAGAGGTTCTCATATAGTGAGCCACAGCTTGCTATTATGGGTCTGCCCGGTGGTTTTTTCAAGGTCTTGTGCACTTTTGGCAAAAAGTACATGGTGGGCATCACAGGGTCTTCATTTGTTAAGAATTGCACTTCCTGATTCGTCAAGAGCCCCATATTTTCCCATTTGGTCAACTTGTGGTTCAATGTAGTTATTAGTTCATTGTTCGGATTTTTTTTCAATTTCTCATAGTTCTTACTTTCAGTCAGTTGACGCGTGGCTTCCTGTATGTAGTCAATTTTATCCATTAGGACTATATTACCGCCCTTGTCTGCTGGTTTTATATGAGATGTCATCAGTGATGTCATCAGTGATGTCACTGACCATGTCATGAATGATGTAATATGTGACATCATCAGCAGTGGATTGCGGGTGCGCGATATATAGTTAGTGCAACTAACTATATATGGAATTTCAATGGTTTTGTGTGAGTAAAATAAGGTTTTCTAAATGCTAATTCCTAACTATATATGGTCTATAACCTATGGTTTTTTCAGTGAATTTTCAAGGTTTTGTAAATGCTAATTCCTAACTATATATGGTCTATAACCTATGGTTTTTTCAGTGAATTTCATTGGTTTTTTAACAGCTAATATCTGTAGCTGTAAAATGTATTCTTCTTTAAATCCAAAAATATATTTTATATGTTTATTAATAAAAAAAAAATTTAAATATTTTTTTTTCTTCGTTCCCGCTTCGCGAATCGGGAAGCTTCCCGTTAGCTGACCTTGATGCCGCGAATTAGACCGCGAGCCGGTAAACGTTCCTTTACCGCAACTGCCGCGTTAGAAAACAACATCGTGACGCCTCCCGTCCGCATGACGTTTCGCGTTGTCGCGTGATACGTCATATGACGTGCTACGTTAGCGAACTGGTACGCTTACCGAGGCGCAAAGCGCAGGTTTCTGAAAGCAAACCGGGAGGCGGTGCAAAGCGCGTAACGTAAACACAGCAGGTCATGTGACTTGGTAATAACACTTTTCATTGGTTCATTTCACTTTTGGTTTCCTAATGATGTAAGACTAGGTCATATAATCTAAAATGAACACTTTTCATTGGTTGAGAACTATTGTTTTTCCCAAATGATGAAAATCCCTCCTTCTTTCCTCACTCTGACTTTCATCATTGTGAGAGAAAGACCCTTTGTTACCAGTGAGCAATGGCTTCTTTAGTAGCTTCACCTGGTGCTTCCCCACCACCTCCACCACATCCAAGGAAGAGTGGACCACCTGCTGAAGTTATAATTCAGCAAGAAGAGGAAGAAGAGGAACAGGAGGAAGAGCACGAAGAGAGGCAGTTTTTGCCTGAGGAGCCCAGGACGTCTCACCGGAAAGAAAACTTCATTTGGCAATTTTTTTAAATTCCCAAAGGTCAGAAAAAAGTAAATGCAAGATACGTAACTTGCCTTATATGTCAAGATAGACTGTCCAGAGGGACCGACAAAAAATACAGTTTCGGAAACTACACAATGCATCGCCATATGACTAGGTGGCATCCTAACAACTACAGTGCTGCACAGTTTCGTAACGACCTAGATAATCTCCCTATTATGGCCAGAAGATCTGTTGTACCGGAAGTAACGGGACCAGAGGGCAGGGAGATGGTGCCAAATATACAAATGAGATTTGGTGAAGTAAAACAAGTCTGCGTACATTGCAGTGGATTCATTTGCTACAGAGAAAGTAGCATCACTCTGATCAACAGAGCTATTGACTATCATATGCAAGTTTGTACGAAACGCCCCAAATAATAAATTCTTTTTTTTTTTGTTGCTCCTGTTGAGCCCTTTACAATGAATCGTTTTCGTTGCCTCCTCCGAAAAAAACCCCAAAAAAATATAAAACTGTTCAGAAAAATTCAAAAAAAGTAAAAACATGTTCAGAAAAATAATAAAAAAAATATAAAACAACAAAAACAATAAAAAAAAAGTTATTTTCAGAACTACCTCCCGTTATTAAAAAATTGGTACAATATTTGGAACTGTGCCAACCTCTATTTCTCTTAGTTCGCTTCCCAGTTCGCTCGCCGGTACGCGAACCGGAAGCGAACCAAAAATTTTTTTTTTAAAAAGAACAGTAAGTATAAGGGAAGGAAACAGACAGTTATGTTAAAAGAAAGACAGCTATAGGGGAGTAAACTAGAGATACTATTACCCGTAATCCACTGCTGATGATGTCACATATTACATCATTCATGACATGCTCAGTGACATCATCAGCAGAGGATTGCGGGTAACAGTATCCCTAGTTTATTCCCTATAGCTGTCTTTCTTTTAACATAACTGTCTGTTTCCTTCCCTTATACTTACTGTTCTTTTTTAAAAAAAATGTTTAGATCAGTCAGAAACAGTGAAAGTAATGAAATATAAAAGACTACGTAGAATATGAGCACTGTATGCAACAACTTTGACACTTACAGAAGCCTCACCTTCTCCATGCCTCCTACACAGTTCTACATGTACATCATAAATGCAAACAGAACCGAATTAATTATACATGTTAAATGGTTTATTTTTGCTGTTCTCAGAATGTATCAAATTTCACTAAAACAGTGACTTGAAGGTATTCATCATATAACAGCGGGGAAAAAAAAACACAATCAAAATGATTGTGTTTAAAAAACCCATACAACATAACAAATCAGAATTCAGAACTCCTTAAAGTTAACTTACTTTCCATGACGGCCAAGGATGTCCTATAAACAGCTTACACTCTGTTGTGCTGTTATTACTTTCAACCCGCCACTTTCTGAAAGAAAACCTCCATCGTTTTCAAAAACATGTTACATACAATAAATGACTTCTCGCTCTCTACCACACGTTTCCACAAGGCCAAATCGTGTCTGAGCCATTTATAACTCTTAGAATTCTTTTAAGCCAATCCCGTCATGTTGTATTTCCGCAACTTTCACAATTAAAATGTTGAAGATCATTTTCACAATCCTGGACTAGTAATATCTTCCCCTTCTTGCTCAATCATGTTCTACATTTCCTATCACACTGATACTGCTTACTATGAAGCAGACTTACACTACCTTTATGACTAGTACAATTATTTAATTCTCTACATCACTTTTAATCACAAAGCAATGTAAAACAGTAGACAGCATTGCAGACTTACATTCCCTCTACTCCATGTTTTGATTGGCTGCTTCAATTAGCTTATAAAAAGAAACAGTTTTTCTGAACTCATTCAAAGTGCACGTATTTCTCCATGACGTCCAGTGTTATGGTAAGAAGTTATGTCTCTGTACTACACTTATCCTCAAGGCCAAATCGTGTAGGAGCCATTAGAACTTCTTGAAATTCCTCAGAGCACATCCCGAGATTCTTTCCCTAAAATTTTGGTTTTAAAAACACCAGGTAAGAGTTTTTAAGGTCATACGGCAATTTTTTTTTGAAAATTAAAACAGAATCATTGCAGAATGACCAGCCATTTCTACACTTTAAATAAGCTGTGTAATGTCCTGATGTTATTGAAGGACCATCATGATATATAATTGCTACAGTTACAAAAGTCCTTCCTGATATTGACAACTGTGAAGCCACAAAATTTTTAATTAAAGTTGTCAATTTTGTTCCATCAGGCCTACATCGTTGGAACATTAAAATGACATACTGGCCATATGTTCGTATAAATAATGTGGACATCATTTCAGATTTACATTGGCTACACTCCATGTTGTGATCAGCTGCTTTTACTAGCTTATTAAAAGAGACTGATTTACTGTCTGGCAAAGTTAAATATATAAATCTTTCTGAGTCTACACTAGTAGTACTTGATACCCTACAGTTCTCGCAGTCATGCTGCCATTGATAAGAAAGCCCAAACAGGTGATCTACATCTACACCTTCATCATGCAATACATCAAGCATATACATTAAAAACTCCTGACAATCTTGCTGACTATTTTGAGAGAATTGTGTTTGGCCTGAACATCTGTCTAACAGATTTCGAATTTCAGACACACTTTCTATGTTTGTTCTATCAGTGCTACATTTCTCTAACACAGAATTTAACAAACTGCAAAATCTTTGATCAGAATTGACCACAATCTCTTCTTTTACATTTTCTAGAGAAAACAAAACATTAACCACTACATTAGCATAGCAGTTGACACCAGAACTGTTTTCAAATTGAAAACCAACAACATCTTCAACAGAATCCTTTTTGTTTCTGCTTATAATTTCAGGTTCATCGACTTTTCGTCTTTTTGCTACAACCTCCCCAGTATTGGTCACATTTCTTCGTTTCCGGCCTACCACACGTTTCTCAAACAAAGGATATTGAGGCAAATGTGGCGCATACTCTCTTCTTAACCTATTGTATTCCTTAACACAATCTAGATCCGCACAAATGTTTGTGACATCACACTCAATCAAGTACAATCCCGATAAAGTTCTAACTCGTGACAATGCCACATATGCCATACCCTCCTTGAACACAGAACTGCCAATATTCACCAATGCACAGTCTACACTTAAACCTTGCGATTTATGGATTGTCACCGCATATGCCAAGCAAACAGGAAACTGCTTACGACGAACATATAAGTCTTTTACAAGCAAAAATCTAGCAGAACAACAACCAATTAGCTGTACTTCCTCAATGCCATCAAATTTAATTTTTAAAAATTCAATTCCATCTCTATTTCTGTATTTCACTAAATCAACAACATTACCCATTGATCCATTTACCAGACCTCTTTCAACATGTAAATTCCTTCTTAAAATTATACGGCAGTTCAAGCACACATTCAGAGTCTTTTCAAAACCTGCAGTTTTAGATATACTCTTCTCTAATGAATCCAATTTTGTTTTCAGATTCTCAGACAAAATAATTGTTGATCCCATATGCTCTACTCTGTCAATAGCTTCCAGTTTCACAATCTCTTGCTTTTCTAAATGCAACATTTTGTTGTTGAATTTGGCACATTCTGCAAGAGTTGGCATCAAACATATTCCAGATTTTTTCTCAGTAATTTTCTGAAAAATATTCTCAGGCACAACATCTTCGTCTGGATATAAATTTGTCAGTAATCGTGCATGTAAAGCTTCTTTCCCATGCTCGGTCACTTTTCCAATTCTAACATCTTGTAGAATAGTCTTGTAAACTTCATCCTTTGCCTGACGCATATTTTCATGCAGTTCAGCATAATTGAAGTTTAACCATATATTGACGTTGCCAATGCTCCCTAAGCACTTCCTGGTATCTTCATGCGTGAGCATTTTGAACACAGGTTGCCCTTTCACTGGTGTCAGCTGCAGAAGATCTCCGAAAACAATGATGTGTTTGCCACCAAATAACACATCATACTCTGTTTTGAGAACTTCTTGCATTCTCAAATGCACAAAGGCAAGCATGACATTGGAAACCATGCTTACTTCGTCAATGATAAGAAGTTTCATTTTCCTCAAGACTCTTGAAACTTCAAAACAAGCATCTCCAGATAGCTTGTGATATTCTAATTTGTTGTCATGCTCCACTGGCAGCATCAGTAAACGATGTAAAGTAATCCCTTTAATGTTATGTGCTGCCAGTCCAGTTGGAGCGGTGACAACACAAGACAGCGATGACTCTGTCCTTTCCTGCAAATAACATGAAATTGCTTTAATAAGGAAACTTTTTCCAGTTCCCGCTTCTCCACTCACGTACAGTCGGACAGGCTTCAACGACGTACATGAGCACTCTTTCTTGTCATGACTTAATCCATGATCAATTTGCATGGTAAGTTCGTCATATATTTTCCTCTGCTCAACGTTGAGTTGTCTTTCCAACTCTTCTAAGTTAACCACATCCTCCTGAGCATGTGCCATGGCTCTTTCCACTTCATTCATAGCAGTGGCAGCTTCATTTTCGATAAGAGGTCCTCCTAGTGGATCCTGACTCAATGAAGCAGAACTCTGACTGTCCTGAGAACTGTCTCTGGCAATCTCGGCTGCAATCGTTGCTTCCTGCTCAATTTCCACATTCAACATTTCTACATATTTGGGAAAAGCAGGACATTCTATGGTCTCCTTGGCAGCATTGAAAGAGTCTTCGTAACAAAGGAAATCTCCAAGCAGTTCCTCTTCTGCACGCCAAGGCTTAAAAAGTTGCAAAAGTGCTAAATAGAAAAACTCCTTTTTTTCAGGAGATTCGCCACTCAATTTTCGATGGTTTATCAAGTGGCATTTTCTTTGCTTGACCAGACATCCCTCACTTCCTATTACAGCATACACTCCTTTCTCAGTATCTTCTTTGATGTTCCTCTTGAATATGTAATTTTGCAGAACCTCATACAGACAAACATTCTCGAGGTGACTGCTTCGATTTGGATAATATGTATCCAACATGTTGGTCTTCAAAATGTCGGTACTGTTTGGCTCCTTTTCCGCCAAATACTCAATTTCCCGCACAGGTTTGAGAACTCGATTACGCGTTGCAGCAAGACCAACACTCGCCCAAACGATACTCCTGGACTTGGCATAGAGACTTGCTGGAGACAACCGGTCAGAACATTCGTAAGCTCCGATTTCTCGATGCGATAACATCTTCAGACTGAAACTGTACAACTTCTTGCTGAGGCTCTTTTCATGGGAAATGTCCTCCCACATATCCTTCAATTCTGTCTTCTCTTTTTTGGTGATGTAAGATGTCACATACCGAGCCACAGCCATACAGTTATCAGCCACAAACTGTATATCCATGTTAGCATTCCACATGGACAAAATCACCGGGTTGTAGTCGTTGATGTACTTAGACTCTTCGTTCCTCTTCTTCATCACATTATGTCGCAGCGAAGACATCAAACTGTTCACTCTTCCTTTAGAAATCACCGGTCGTGGAAAGCCGAAACGACATTTGGTGTAGAACTTGTCTTTGTTCCGGAATTTACGACGACAGTACTTTCCACATCGATGGCTTTGGAAACGTAGAACTTTTTCTCTTAGGCTTTTTTTCTCCTTTGCGTTTGGAACAGCACACGTAGAATACTGTTCTATGAAACTCATCACTGAGTCTTCTGCATCCGTTCCAAATTTAGGTGCATCCTTGATCCACAGCAACATATGTATATGAGGAGCACCTCTTGCTTGGTACTCCTTCCTCCAGAAGAAATCCAACACCTCTCCAAGAGGTGGATTCTTCTTATTCATGATGAAAGACATCATACCTTCAAATCTATGATTGAAGTACCTACATACATTGACTGGATCCAAAGAGCACAGTTCTCCGGGTGTCTTGAATTCGATGTTTTCTACGTTAGCATTTGCCTCTCGTAGAAATTCAAGTAAGTCTTCCCAGCCATACTCAGCACAGCTCAAAGTGAGGAACCATGTGGGAGTTCCTAAGTTTCTCAGCATACATTTTAAATCACCATGACGACGGTACCAGTACTCATTAATACCACGCTGACATGCCATGAGATTAATCAGGTGAGAATCCAAAATACTGTCTTGGACATTGACTTTATCCATAAAGTCACTTGCCGAGATGTTTTGCATGTGTATACCACTTTTCAAGATGTGGTTCACTGCATATGACAGTCCAGACAGATCGCTTTCAAACAGGAGATGAAACAAATAAGGAATGCATTGTCGAAACCTAGGATCTCCTGCATACAATCGCAAAGTCCGGTATTCAGAAGCAGGAATTTGATGAGGTCGCTCATCATATCTTCCTCCCTGACCTGTTGGAAAAAGCTGTGGGAAACACCGAGCTTCCAAACTTTCCTCCCAAACACTAATGGGACTCCCTTTCGCTTGTTTCATTTGAAACAACTCAATAGCATTCCCCATGACTTCCTTGGAATGCAAAGGATGAACACTATAATGTTCATATATTTCTTCACTAGTACAGGGTTCTACTTTCTCAATTTGACCAGCACACAAATCGCTATCCTCTTCCTCACTTACTTCCTCTTCTGCAACATATACATTTTTATAGTATTTATTATATTTTTTCAAATACAATGTTGCCCTTTTGACTTTCCTAACATCTACTAAATCTTGCCATATTTTCTTATTCTTTGTCGGAACCCCATTAACTAAGATAACAAGAGGTTCCTCTTCCACTTTTTCTACTCCAATTGTGTTAATGTTTTTCTTCAAATCTAGAGGCAAATAAACAACTCTTCCCTTTAATCCTCTCTGTAAATCTGATGGAGGCAATGTCCCTGTCTTTGGCTCCATTCTTACAATAGCCTGAAAGGGATGGATACTTTGAATCAAAATAGATTCATAAGTATTTAAATCCTTCAATTCAGAAGGAATCTCAACCAATTCCAGATTATTATGAACTGCTCTAGCAGGCATCTGGTTTTGATTTAATTTGTTACAACAATAAGTACACACACGTTGATCCAATCCCAAATCAAAACAATTTTCTACCATCAAGTATGTTGTAAAATCCTTCCATTCACTATTATTTTCCCTTTCACTTTTTCCATATAAATCCACTAACTTAGTCTGATTCTTATAATAAGTGCGTCGACAACACACACAAGTGAAATTTGGCCTCTCACTTGATTTCACCTCAAACGTCGCAATTTCCCTCTGGAATTAACTGTACTGGAAACCTGTACACTATCTTCCACATTACTCTCTTCTTCTTGGTCAATTTCAACATTCTCCTCTTTACTTCCAAAGTAACAAAACTCAATTTCTTCACATATATTCTTCACATCTATTTCAGAACCATGCAAAAGAGCAGCGCATAATTGTTTAAGCATAATTGCTGGACTCTTAGCATAATACAACATTCTAACTAATTTCCTCACTTTATTATGATGCACTGCTAGCATCCTGAAATGATGAAAAACACTCTGGCATACTCTCCTGGAAAGACAAGCCAGTGAATGACCATGCAAACCTATCACTTCTCTCACTCTGCAAGTATCTAATTCTTGCAACAACTTCATTTTCTGCTTCAAACTCTTCTTATTAAATGACCGTATAAAATCACAAAGCAAATTGATGGAATCCTGTCGTACACTGCAAATACTACTACACTTCCAGGTGTACACAGGACCCTTAGGACGTCTCCCTAAAACCTCATTACCTAACACCTCTTCTATCTCTGTTGTCACAAGTTTTTCTTTTTCAACTGGACAACCATCTTTCACTTCATAAGCTCGACCACTGGTGTCAACTGCATGCACCAAATCATTATCCTGGAAATAACTCTCCTCATTAAAAAATGCCTCAGAGCTTGAACTATGCATCCATTCTCCAGAAAAAACTTCACAAAAATTACTACGATTAACTATTCTCTTCCATCTACTATTTCTTTTGAAATCATAAATTGCCTTGTTTAGCTTCCTAATTCTATTGATTGTCAAAATAAATAACTTACGTTTAATTTCAAATGCCTGATCAATAACTTTGTCAACTATTTTTTTTCACTGATAAAAAACCACTTTCTGTTGACCTTTCTTAATATTTTTTTACAAATTGCCAATTATCCTGTTGCGGAACATTCGTTTACGAATGTCCCTAAACTGTTGTTTCCTTCTACTTTCATGCATAGAGTTATCTCTTACTCTAGCAGTAACATTTTTCATTGGCCTTTCCTTACCGTTTGAATTGCTTCTCCTTTTCTGGACTGAAACATTTTCTGTAGTAATATTTTTTTTACTACAGATATTTCTTATGAATGTTTTTGTACTCTTACCCGGTGCTTTCTTGGTGACTTGACAAATCTTTTTGTTAGAGGACTGCTGCTTTTTTTCATTCACCTGCTGTCTTTGACGTTTTGCAGCCTTTCTCACTCTTTCTTTGGTTGGCATGCTGAAATCTTGAAATGATCTGCAGTTGAATCTGTGGTAAAATATAATAAAAAATGTTATTAACCACTATTACCCAACAGTAAATTAATAACAGTCATCAAAAACTTAACACATTACTTAACATTTTTACATAGAACATTTTTTTGTACATGGCAAATTTAGAATACAGAAATAGCAGAAAAGAAATGGAATTTATATTAATTTTACCTGTGCTGTTTTATATATGAATCTGATCTAATTTTATGACCATATTTTAATATTTTATTGAAGACACTACACATAACCTGTTTTTGAAGGTGTCTTTATTTTTAAATTAAACGGTTTAAATATTTACTTTTTATTTATTATAAATTTATAAAATAAATGTTTATAGTTCCATAGGCTCAAGCACGTCAGCTTCCCATCCTATGTCATACAATTCTGACAAATCTGCATCCTCATCACGTTCTTCTTCATCCTCAGGATTGAAATCATCCAAGGGATCAACATCCACTGATGTTTCAATTACGAGTTCAATGATGAGGTCGAAATCAACTGATTGCTGATTGTCGCTCATGTTGATGTTGTCTTTATCTTTAAAGAAAGATAACAACAATGAGATGTTGCAGAGTAAGAGACAAATCTCAGAGATTATAATAGTAAAATTGTTTAACAAGAGTAACATTTTGCAGCTATTATTTAACCATGTCCAACGATGCTGAGGAGGCAGCCGCGGGCCGTGGAGGGAGTTACGGTGGAGCAGGGAGGCGGGTAGGGGGAGGGGCAGGGTGGAGGGACCTAAAAACTGGCATATGAATAATTGCAGGTAAGTACACAATTTAATTATTCAAACGAATTTCGTAGCGCGCACAGCATCGCAGATTTCAACGGCATGGCAAGAATAAGAGCTCTTTTGTCTCAGAGAGAGGTGGCCTTGAGTTCGGCCCGTGAAACTTTCGTGCTTCACATAGCGAACACCCGTACAGAGATTCCCATTTTTACTTGCATTAGCAGCGGACGCTCTTGTGCTTTTTTACATTTTTAAATATGGATGTCCCTCCTGTGCAACCTCCCGCCCTGCAGCTGCTGACGCTGTTCCGCAATCGCATGCTTGAATATTATGGCACAATGCCGTTGGCGATATTAAGCACGGCATATGGATTATCTTTTCGATTCTCCTACTTCACCTGTGTCCAGCCTGTATTTTCTATCTAAATTAAAGAAATCTTTTCTCACCTTAGCAAATACTTTGAGTTTCAAAACAGTCTCAGAAACACACCAATTTGTCTTCAGCAGAGCAAAAGGTATGCACTCCAGAGTCTGCAGCTATCAAAAGCACAGAAATGCTGTAATTCTTCACACATATCTCTCATGTCACCCAATCAAAACTCTTCCCTCACTTTTTTTCAAATCAAAACCCTTCCCCCCTCTGCCCTCTCTGCTTTTTTGCATAGCAACCACCTCTTGCAAGACCTCTGGTGTTTGCAAGTTCACACAACAATGTTGCAATTGAACTCTGAACTCTCAGTGCACCTGCATATCCAGTGCATTCTTCTATTTAATGATTTTTTCTTCGCCACTCAAAATACATCTTTCAACGAACTCATCCATGCACCCTAACTTTCTGTTTTCAGCAATCAAAATCCCCCAATCACTGTTACTGCTTCATTAACACAGAAACTCCACAGTTTTTTTCATTTTAAACTCTTATTTTTTCAACTGCCATTTCATTGCCACACTTCATCTGACTGCAGCAGAACCTTCTCTCGCCATGTTTTCTGTCTGGATTGTTGGACATAGTTACATCTATTGGGCTCAGAGGTACGCTGAAAACAGGAATTTACCTAACCTCAATTTACAAGATGTGGAAATTAAGTGGTTTGGCCACAGAGGATTAAAATGTCACCAATTGATACCATTGGTGAAAACCTTTATGCATTTGCCAAAACCTGACCTGTTAATTGTGCACTGTGGAGGTAATGACTTGGGCACTTTGACTGGGGTAGGTCTGGAAATGCTTTTAAAGGACACCTTTGAGCAATTGATGGCACTTTTTCCTCAGACTGCCTTGGTATATTCAAATATATGCCAAAGACAGAAATGGAGGTGGTCGAACCAATTTTGTCCACAAATTGAGAAGTCGAGGAAGCATGTAAACAAATCTGTTTCAGCTTACATGAGAGACCATGGAATGGGCTCCTTGTACAACAATAACTTGCGTTACTACATGCAAGATATCTACAGAGGAGATGGAGTTCACTTCTCAGATGAGGGCAACAGAATTTTCATTCTGAATTTAAGACTGTGCATTGGTACCTACTTATAAGTACCAAAATGTACCATAAACCCAAAAGCTCTTCTCAGAGCTACCCTACATCTGATCACTCACAAATATTATTTTACTCTAACTTTTTTCACTAATTTTCAAGAAAGTACGCTCCCCAGAACGCTTCCCGGTTCGCGAACCGGGCGCTCCCCACGCAAAAGAACTAAAAAAACGATATTTTTTTTTTTTGCCCTGCGAGGCCCTTTTAAAGCCTCCACATCAAACCTAGGGGGTCAGGGGGGATCTACTATGCCCCCTTATGGTCATTTGCCCCTTCGCTTTGGCCTCCTCTGGTCTCTCGATCCTACCGAGAGACAAGATGGCGGCCGCTACGGACTGTTTGGAATGTTTACAGACGCCGGAGAACCAATCAGCTTCGCTTCACAAAGCTCCGTAACACGAAAAGTCCGCGAACCGGAGCGCTGTTACAGATATATATCTTTTTTTGAACGTAAATTTCTCAAAATCCACTGGAGCACATATATTGAGACCTAGCAAAGGCACATCGGGCTACCAGTACCTACAATTTCCCCAAGTTTCGTGCAAATCCATTCAGCCGTTCGATTATTATTATTTTTATTTTTTTTTGCCCCGCGGGGCCCTTTTAAAACCTCCACATCAAACCTAGGGGGTCAGGGAGGATCTACTATGCCCCCTTATGGTCATTTGCCCCTTCGCTTTGGCCTCCTCTTGTCTCTCGATCCTACCGAGAGACAAGATGGCGGCCGCTACGGACTGTTTGGAATGTTTACAGATGCCGGAGAACCAATCAGCTTCGCTTCACAAAGCTCCGTAACGCGAAAAGTACGCGAACTGGAGCGCTGCCCGGTCCGCTGTTACAGATATATATCTTTTTTTGAACGTTAATTTCTCAAAATCCACTGGAGCACATATATTGAGACCTACAAAAGGCACATCGGGCTACCAGTCCCTACAATTTTGCCAAGTTTCGTGCAAATCCATTCAGCCGTTCGGGCTAAAAGTGAGGCCAACCGCCCTATGGAAAACTCAATGTTAAAAACACGTTTTGGGACCCCCCTTTTTTCTCGGCCCCCCCTTGACGACCCCCCCCAAATTTTCAAGGGCTGCTCAGAAACAAAATGTGCCATTTTCCTGAAAATTTCAGCCAATTCCGTCCACAAACGCCAAAGTTATTAGACATAGAATTTTCAAAAATCCCATAGAGAAAAAATCCTAACTATATATACCTACTGGCGACCGCCAGTAGGTAATATATATATCTACTCCAAAAAGTTCGAAAAATCCAGGCAAGCCAAGGAAAAACGAAAGTTGAATAGAACCACCAACTCCGTGCTGATCTTTTCAGTGCCTTTATTCGTGCATAATCATAAGCCCACAAGTTGCCATGACGCCTTTCGCCTCAGCCGAGGCTTGATCACATGTCATGTCAAGGAGATAGAAAACGTCATTTATAGTGCAGGTAACCAATAGCAAACTGGCATAATTAAAAATACGAAATCTAACAGACAGTCGTTTAGTAATATAGGACATAGTGTCCTTTATATACCGGGAAAAACATATTTACGAAATAAACCCCTGGCTGTGGGACTTGTATTGCTTTCATTTTGTCCATGTGAAGTCAGTGCCGTGGCCCCCCCAGCCGGGGTGACAAACATAGATTGGGCAGCCTGTTTCCTACTCCTTAAGACGATGGCAGACATTGCTGTGTATGGCTAATCTGATGCTGCACTGCTCGATACGGGCTTAGCATTACAAACAGTCCTGGCACTAACCCCGTGCACACTCCTCGCTGCGCTATGCGTACGCCACCCTACCTTGACACGGTTGCTTCTGTATCCCAATATCGTTTAGATACACGGCTCCTTCAGTCCCGGTCGGGCGTGTGCTTTCTCGCAGGGGCTTCTCACGGCTTCCTCCTATCGGAGTACGATATCCGGCTCCGGGTCACGGAGCCTATTGCTTCCTGCCGTTTCTCGCCACTGATGAGGAGGGATTCTACTCGTACCCCGGAGGCCACCAGGTACAATTGTATTCCAAAAAGTTCGAAAAACCCAGGCAAGCCAAGGAAAAATGAAAGTTGAATAGAACCACCAACTCCGTGCTGATCTTTTCAGTGCCTTTATTCGTGCATAATCATAAGCCCACAAGTTGCCATGACGCGTTTCGCCTCAGCCGAGGCTTGATCACATGTCATGTCAAGGAGATAGAAAACGGCATTTATAGTGCAGGTAACCAATAGCAAACTGGCATAATTAAAAATACGAAATCTAACAGACAGTCGTTTAGTAATATAGGACATAGTGTCCTTTATATAATGGGAAAAACATATTGTGTCTAAAAATATAATAACACGAAGGGGAAAAGGAATATAAAAACTCCATATGGCTCCAATATTCAGGTACCACCATCATAAAGTGCAAAGTGTCATTTCTGTTATTTAAAAACAACAGTTAATATATTTACACATAAAAGATATTTCCCAACTACATGCAAATTCCTGACAATCCTATTGTAGCCTATGTGATTCCCAAAAGTGCCTGTTATATATCCGGTTTCCAATGATACCCCAATGGGTTATTCAAAAGTTGTGTACCAGCCTACCAATCTCATTGTCGTTACTCTCTACAGAAATGCCTCTCTATAAGGAAATATACAGTACAAAGTTTAAAGTGCAAGTGATAAAAAATTACATAATGTAAAAGAATTTTTTAATTAAAACCTATTGTCACAAGCTGCCAAATCTGTTTCATCAGGCCTCTAAGGCATCATTTTTATTTTGTATTGTGCATTTTTTTCTTTTCTTTTCTTTTATTTAATTGGTTGCTTCTATCATTCATGAACATTTCAGATGGTTAGAGGCAAGTATAAAGGTCCTCACTGATGTTAAGTCCCCCAGGCTGCTTACTGTTAAGCTCTAGAATATAGCGCGTTTCCAGAAGACGGAGTTTTCCGTCTCTGTCTCCTCCCCTTCTCAGGGGTAAGATAGAGTCTATCAGATAATGCTGAAGCAAGCTTGGGTCACTTTTGTGGCAGCTTTCGAAATGTCTCGCGACTGGGTACGTCTGATCCTTTCCTGTGATAGCCCGTAAATGCTGCAGGATGCGTTTATGGTCGGGAAGTCGAGTGCTTCCCACATACTGCAGTCCACAAGGGCACTATAGTACGTATACCACAAATTCAGTTTTGCACCCTAGTTGCTTACTGATCACAATGGGTCTATCCTGGAATGGGCTACTATAGTGGGTTTTGTTGATGCCATTTATTTTATTTATTTATTTATTTATTTTCTGACATTTATAGAGCGCGACAATTACCCTTGGGTGTCTCGGCGCTAGACTGCAGTTATGTCATTCCTTAGAGGTGAGGATGCGGAAGGTGTACTATATTTATTGGTTGAACAACCACGTCTTCAGATTTTTCCTAAACTGTAAGAGCGATGGACTGGCTTTGATGTGGTATGGTAAGGTATTCCAAATTTTGGGGGCCGCAACTAGGAAACGGCGGTCACCCCACGTCACTGTTCTGCTACGTGGGACCACTAATTGGTTAAGTGCTGAAGATCGTAACTTTCTAGCAGGACTGTAAGGTATTAGGTGATCTTTAAGGAAGCGAGGCCCCTGATCCTGCATTACTTTGTAAACTATGCACATCGCTTTAAACTTTATCCTGTTTTGAATGGACAGCCAATGGTAGGACCTCAGAGTATCTGAGATGGGTGCGAATTTTGGTTTTTTGGACAGCAGGCGTGCTGCCGCATTTTGTACCGTCTGCAACTTCTTTGTGACTCTAGATTGTGCATTCAGAAATAGTCAGTTGCAGTAATCTAGTGAACTTAAAACCAATGACGTGACCAGGGTCTTGGCGGCTGTGTCAGGTAGAAAAGGCAAGATTTTCCTGATTATTCTGAGTTTAAAATGGGCCGTGGACGCTACCTTATTGGCGTGAGCCATAAAGTTCAGCTGATTGTCAAAGGTAACTCCCAGATTTCTCACCTTGGGGGTTGGGCAGGGTGGGGTGCCGGATGTTGATGGCCACCAAATATTGGGCCACGGTGGCAGGAGGTTGCCAAAGATGACGACCTCCGTTTTCTCGGAATTGAGCTTCAGGCAGTTTCCTGCCATCCACTCACCGATAGCTATCATGCCTCCTTGGAACCTTTCTGCCACCTCCTGTCCGTCACCCTTTATGGCCAACACCAACTGTGTGTCGTTTACATGCCTTGCATGTTTGGCATTTCTTAAAACCCGTAATGCGATCCCACCATTTTTTGGGGGTGTCCATGTTGTTGCTGACTAACGCATTAGCCATTGAGGGAGATTTTCGGAAAGTTAAATCTGGCCTACCCTTAACCAGGCTGCCAATAATTCGATCCCCCTGCACTAAGTTCCAGTTTTTAGTGAAAATCTTACGGATATCTGCATGTTGTTGGCTGTAGGTAACTATTGCCCTGCATTGCACTTGTTCCTCTACCTTATCAGTCATCATAGATTTTTGGGAAGACTCTAGTGCTTGATCTCGTGTTAGTTTGGCAGTTTTTGTTATAGCATCCTCAATCATTTTGTTACTGTAACCCCTCGCCAAGAATCTCTTCTTACATAGATCTTGGGCATGTGCACACTCAGCCTCAGTACTGCAAATGCGCTTTAACCGCAACATCTCCCCATAGGGGATGCTGCGGATGAGGTGGCGGGGGTGATGACTGGATGCATGTAATAGCGTGTTACCTGCAGTACTTTTTCTGTGTAATCTGGTCTCTATACAGTTTTCATTAATATACACTTCTACATCCAGAAAGTTGACAGTACTCTTGCTGATATTCGAAGTGAGTTGCAGATTCATATCATTAACATTCAGTTGTTCAATAAAGTTCATGGCGCTCTCTTCAGAGCCTCTCCAAACAAAAAAGAGATCGTCTATATATCGTAGATACATTATTACATGTTGTTCCACAATCTCCCTGTGTTGACCCATGAGGACCCGCTCCTCCCACAGCCCCATGTGTAAACACGCGAAGCTGGGGGAGAAGCAGGACCCCATAGCAACACCCCTTAGTTGTTGGTATGCTACACCATTGAATGTAAAGAAATTCTGTTCTAAACAAATTCGTAGCATCCCCATAATCATTTTGTTGTGATGTACATTATGTAGGGGGCGTTTGTTCAGATAGAATTCTGCAGCTTTTAGTCCATCAATATGTCTAATGGATGTGTATAGAGAACAAATGTCCAGAGTAATGAGTAAGAAATCCTCACTCCAACTTAATTTAGACAATTTGCATAAAAAATCCGTAGTGTCCCTCACATATGAGTCTAGTTCTTTTACCCACTCCTGAAGAAAATAGTCAATGTACCTCGAGATATTTTCGGTTGAGCTGTCAATCGCCGATATGATCGGCCTGCCAGGTGGAGATAAAGCATTCTTATGAACCTTCGGCAGAAGGTAAAATGTGGGTATAACTGGAAAATCCTTTTTCAGGAACTTAAATTCATCCTGCGAAATCAGGCCACTACTACGCCAGGCCATGAGTTTGGAATTTTGATCTTTCCAAGCTTCCTTGATGACAGAGATGTTAGTCTTGCGGTAACATGCGGTATCCCCCAGCTGTTTTTCGGCCTCTTTGATATATAGGTCCCGCTCCCAGAGGACAATGTTGCCCCCCTTGTCCGCCTGTTTAACTATCACCTTTTCATTTGATTTCAGTTTTTTTTTCAAATTGTTGTAGTTTTGATTTTGTCTCGCAATGGCCTGGCTGCTCTTGTTAGTGGCAACATAAAGTTTCTTTAGGTCTTCCACAATTAAATCCTGATATAAATCCAGGTTGTCATGAGTTGAAATAGGGTTGAACGTAGATTTTGGTTTGAAAGGTGTGGTGCTGATCCCCGCACCCAAGGTAGTGGTTTGTGTTGGCCTCATAGTGATATCTTGTCCTTCACTGCGTAAATTCCAAATCTCTTCAAAGGATGGGCCATCCCCCACATTCAGGAGAGAAGGACTTTGTATTTCCATTATTGTATCCTTTTTACGTGGTTGAAGTGGATGGAATTTTGTTAATTTCAGCTTTCTGACGAACCGATAAACGTCCATCCTTGTACTGGTATAGTCAAAGTTTCTGGGAGGGCAGAAAGACAGTCCTAAGCCCAAAATATTCATTTCCTTCGCCGTTAGGACTGTAGCAGTTAAGTTAATTATTGAGGGGGTCCCAGTTGCTGGCCCCGTTTCTTGTTGTTCCATTTCCTTTGATTCTTCTTTTTGTCGCCACTTTGCTTTGTGGCATCTCCTCCGCTCGAGCCGTTTGCGGTTTGCCCTTTGTTTGCTGTTGTGAACTTGACTCTTGGTCTCAGGGTATCTCGACGAGCCTCGCACAAGCGGCTCACTTCTTGTGCGGGGGTAAGTACGGTAAACCCCAATGTCGTCGTGTTTCTTGTGTCACCCTCCAGGTCACTGCCCTCAGTCGAACTTAACTCGACAGACGATGCCGAACTATGACCTCCCTGGACACCTTGTCCCTGTTTCCCGGCCCTTGCCTGAGCCTTGACTTTGTCAAACCTTCGGGCGAAAGTGAATATGTGCCCGTTTAGATAGTCAAGTCTATCCCTTTCAAACTTGAAAGCTTTCCGCTTCTTTATTATGTCCTCCTCTATATTCAGGCGGGCTTCCATCTCCTCACGCATTTTTTCCATGTTATCATCTGCCCCCAGATTTTGCAATTCTGATTCCACATTCTCAATTTTGGCTTGCAGTTTGACCCTGTCGCTCTCCGCATACTTGACCAAGATCGTCATTAATTTCTCAGAGTATTCCAGGTTTGCAGTAGCCCAGTCTTCGAGCATACACGGATCAGGGTTCTCGTAGCTGGGGGCAAGGGAACTTCGGAGGCCTCTCGGGACACGTCCTACTTCAAGATAACGTGTTAATGATTCATGTTCCCACCATTTTGCTGTTTCTTTCTTTGTTAATTTCTCCAATTTACGAAATAAACCCCTGGCTGTGGGACTTGTATTGCTTTCATTTTGTCCATGTGAAGTCAGTGCCGTGGCCCCCCCAGCCGGGGTGACAAACACAGATTGGGCAGCCTGTTTCCTACTCCTTAACACGACGGCAGACATTGCTGTGTATGGCTAATCTGATGCTGCACTGCTCGATACGGGCTTAGCATTACAAACAGTCCTGGCACTAACCCCATGCACACTCCTCGCTGCGCTATGCGTACGCCACCCTACCTTGACACGATTGCTTCTGTATCCCAATATCGTTTAGATACACGGCTCCTTCAGTCCCGGTCGGGCGTGTGCTTTCTCGCAGGGGCTTCTCACGGCTTCCTCCTATCGGAGTACGATATCCGGCTCCGGGTCACGGAGCCTATTGCTTCCTGCCGTTTCTCGCCACTGATGAGGAGGGATTCTACTCGTACCCCGGAGGCCACCAGGTACAATTGTATTCCAAAAAGTTCGAAAAACCCAGGCAAGCCAAGGAAAAATGAAAGTTGAATAGAACCACCAACTCCGTGCTGATCTTTTCAGTACCTTTATTCGTGCATAATCATAAGCCCACAAGTTGCCATGACGCGTTTCGCCTCAGCCGAGGCTTGATCACATGTCATGTCAAGGAGATAGAAAACGGCATTTATAGTGCAGGTAACCAATAGCAAACTGGCATAATTAAAAATACGAAATCTAACAGACAGTCGTTTAGTAATATAGGACATAGTGTCCTTTATATAATGGGAAAAACATATTGTGTCTAAAAATATAATAACACGAAGGGGAAAAGGAATATAAAAACTCCATATGGCTCCAATATTCAGGTACCATCATCATAAAGTGCAAAGTGTCATTTCTGTTATTTAAAAACAACAATTAATATATTTACACATAAAAGATATTTCCCAACTACATGCAAATTCCTAACAATCCTATTGTAGCCTATGTGATTCCCAAAAGTGCCTGTTAGATATCCGGTTTCCAATGATACCCCAATGGGTTATTCAAAAGTTGTGTACCAGCCTACCAATCTCATTGTCGTTACTCTCTACAGAAATGCCTCTCTATAAGGAAATATACAGTACAAAGTTTAAAGTGCAAGTGATAAAAAATTCCATAATGTAAAAGAATTTTTTTATTAAAACCTATTGTCACAAGCTGCCAAATCTGTTTCATCAGGCCTCTAAGGCATCATTTTTATTTTGTATTGTGCATTTTTTTCTTTTATTTTCTTTTATTTAATTGGTTGCTTCTATCATTCATGAACATTTCAGATGGTTAGAGGCAAGTATAAAGGTCCTCACTGATGTTAAGTCCCCCAGGCTGCTTACTGTTGAGCTCTAGAATATAGCGCGTTTCCAGAAGACGGAGTTTTCCGTCTCTGTCTCCTCCCCTTCTCAGGGGTAAGATAGAGTCTATCAGATAATACTGAAGCACGCTTGGGTCACTTTTGTGGCAGCTTTCGAAATGTCTCGCGACTGGGTAGTCTGATCCTTTCCTGTGATAGCCCGTAAATGCTGCAGGATGCGTTTATGGGCGGGAAGTCGAGTACTTCCCACATACTGCAGTCCACAAGGGCACTGTAGTACGTATACCACAAATTCAGTTTTGCACCCTAGTTGCTTACTGATCACAATGGGTCTCTCCTGGAATGGGCTACTATAGTGGGTTTTGTTGATGCCATGTTTACATGCCTTGCATGTTTGGCATTTCTTAGAACCCGTAATGCGATCCCACCATTTTTTGGGGGTGTCCATGTTGTTGCTGACTAACGCATTAGCCATTGAGGGAGATTTTCGGAAAGTTAAATCTGGCCTACCCTTAACCAGGCTGCCAATAATTGGATCCCCCTGCACTAAGTTCCAGTTTTTAGTGAAAATCTTACAGATATCTGCATGTTGTTGGCTGTAGGTAACTATTGCCCTGCATTGCACTTGTTCCTCTACCTTATCAGTCATCATAGATTTTTGGGAAGACTCTAGTGCTTGATCTCGTGTTAGTTTGGCAGTTTTTGTTATAGCATCCTTAATCATTTTGTTACTGTAACCCCTCGCCAAGAATCTCTTCTTACATAGATCTTGGGCATGTGCACACTCAGCCTCAGTACTGCAAATGCGCTTTAACCGCAACATCTCCCCATAGGGGATGCTGCAGATGAGGTGGCGGGGGTGATGACTGGATGCATGTAATAGCGTGTTACCTGCAGTACTTTTTCTGTGTAATCTGGTCTCTATACAGTTTTCATTAATATACACTTCTACATCCAGAAAGTTGACAGTACTCTTGCTGATATTCGAAGTGAGTTATATATATATATACTACCTACTGGCGGTCGCCAGTAGGTATATATAGTTAGGACCTAGTTACCATAGGAAATTCCGAACATTCTATTGGGAATAACTTTGGTGCCGATTGAGGGATCTGTCTGTAATTTTCCTTAAATTTGCCTCACTCTGCTCCGCTCCTTCCCTGAAAGTTTGGGGGGATTCGTCAAGCGGGGGCCGAGAAAAAAGGGGGGTCCCAAAATGTGTTTTCCCCATGTTAATTTCCATAGGGACATTCTGACAAGGCTACAGCTCGAACGGCTGAACGGAATTACACCAGATTTGGCAAAATGGTAGGGACTGGTATGCAGCAGTGCCTTTTGTATGTTTGGTGTAAATCCCTCCAGTAGTTCTTGAGAAAATGTAATTTGAAATTTTTCAAATGGTATTTTCTATAGGACCTTTAGACACGGCTACAGCCCGAACGGCTGAACGGAATTACACCAAACTTGGCAAAATGGTAGGGACAGGTATGCAGTAGTGCCTTTTCTATATTTGGTGAAAATCCCTCCAGTAGTTGTTGAGAATTTGAATTTGAGCAAATTATATATCTATATGCGCTCTACATTCTATTGGGAATAACTTTGGCGCCGATTGAGGAATCTGTGTGTAATTTTCCAGAATTTTGGCCAGCTCCGCTCCTTCCCTGGAAGTTTCGGGGGGATTCGTCAAGCGGGGGCCAAAAGGGGGTCCCAAAACGTGTTTTCCCCATGTTAATTTCCATAGGGACCTTTAGACACGGCTACAGCCCGAACGGCTGAATGGAATTAAACCAAACTTGGCAAAATGGTAGGGCCTGGTATGCAGATGTGCCTTTGCTATGTTTGGTGAAAATCTCTCCAGTAGTTCTTGAGAAAATTGAATTTGAAATATTTCAAATGGCATTTTCTATGGGACCTTTAGACACGGCTACAGCCCGAACGGCTGAACGGAATTACACCAAACTTGGAAAAATGGTAGGAACAGGTATGCAGTAGTGCCTTTTCTATATTTGGTGAAAATCCCTCCAGTAGTTGTTGAAAAAATTGAATTTGAAATATTTCAAATGGCATTTTCTATGGGACCTTTAGACACGGCTACAGCCCAAACGGCTGAACGGAATTACACCAAACTTGGAAAAATTGTAGGAACAGGTATGCAGTAGTGCCTTTTCTATATTTGGTGAAAATCCCTGCAGTAGTTGTTGAAAAAATTGAATTTGAGCAAATTATATATCTATAATGTGCGCGCATCTCGCGGTTAAAAAAAAAAAGGTTTTTTTGCTCTTCAGAAACTACACAAAATGGCGGCTGAAGGGTGCCGCAACGTGCGCGCAACTCGCAATTACAAAAAAAAAAGGATAATGTTTTTTTTGCCCTTTGGGGTCCTTCAGGGACCCCCTGAGAAGGCCTAGGGGGTCAGAGAGTCTATACCATAACCCCTTTTCACGTTTTCCACTTTTGTTTTCACTCTCTTGAGCCTCGAGGGTGCGTGCACCGTGCGCGCAACCTGCGGTTTTTGAAAAAAAAATTTAAAAAAAATTGGGCCTTCGGGGTCCTTCAGGGACCCCCTGAGAAAGACTAGGGGGTCAGGGACTCTCTACCCTTCCCCCCTTTTCATGTTCTTCACTTTTATTTTGCCCTCTTTTCAGCCTCACACTGACAAAATGGCGGCCAACACTCGAATGTTCACAGACGTCTCACAGCAAATCAGAATTCCGCGCGCGCACACCCGATGCACGCACGGGTGCGCACACGGTGCGCGCTTATAGATATATAAATCTTTTCAAATTCGATTTTCTCAACAACTACTGGAGGGATTTACACCATTTAAACAAAAGGGTTATCTGCGAATCAGACTCTACGATTTTGCCAAATTTCTTGTAATTCCGTTCAGCCATTTGGGCTGTAGCCGTGTCTAATCGTTCTATGGAAAATAACATGGGGAAAACACGTTTTGGGACCCCCTTTTTTTTCAGCCCCCACTTAACGAACCCCCCCAAAACTTTCAGGGAAGGAGCGGAGCGGGCCATCTTCTTTGAGAAATTTGTGAAGATTCATCAACCAGCACCAAAGTTATTCCCAATAGAATGTTGCAGATTTCCTATGGAAACTAGGTCCTAACTATAACTTCCTACTGGCAACCGCCAGTAGGTAATATATATATATATATACACCCGTGATCAAGGAGTGAAGTAACTCCGAAACACGTTGGGCACCCGCTGTCAATAAAGCGTCTTTTGAATTACGAGGCCACGGCTCCAGTGAGTTTTTTTCACTTGCATACTGGATTTTCGAGTGGATATATATATATATATAGTCACTGAAAAAACCATAGGTTATAAACCATATATAGTTAGGAATTAGCATTTACAAAACCTTGAGAATTCACTGAAAAAACCATAGGTTATAGACCATATATAGTTAGGAATTAGCATTTAAAAAACCTTATTTTACTCACACAAAACCAATGAAATTCCATATATAGTTAGTTGTACTAACTATATATCACGCACCCGCAATCCACTGCTGATGATGTCACATATTACATCATTCATGACATGGTCAGTGACATCACTGATGACATCACTGATGACATCTCAAATGACATCACTGATGACATCACTGATGACATCTCAAATGACATCACTGATGACATCATTGATGACATCATACAGTGACTGTATTTTTCTGTAAAGTTAAAATATGTCTTACATATTTAAGAATGAGTGGATGTATAAGTGTCTGGATGAAGGATTTAGTAGGTGCATGACTGACTGTATGAGTGAGTGGTTAAATGTGTCTCACTGAGTGCATGGGTTAGTGACTAAACTGTCTTAATTTGTGCATCATTATGTCTGTTGTTCTGTAAACTGCTGCATGTGTTGATCAGTAGCTATATGAGTAACTATATGGGTTATTGATTGGTTGCCCAAGCATTTGTATGGGAGACTGAGTGTGTGTGTGGGTGGCTGGGAGGTGTATGACTCTGTGCATAGATGTATGGGTTCAAAAGTGCATGTGGAAACAGCTGTATGGGCGGTTGACTGTGTGCATGACTGTATTGGTGAGTGAATGGATATCTCAGTGCTACATGTCAAAGTAAGTACATATGTAAAATACAGTACATGTGAGAGTTGACATATATAAATAACTGTGCATAAGAGCCAGTGAATGTGTGAGTGGCTGTATGGATCATTGTGCTCTTGTATCCAGGATTGTATAAGTGAGTAAATATGTTTTAGTATATGTTTGAATAAGTAAGATGTGTATAACTGTATAGTTGAGAAAATGGAGGTGTGATTGATTCTTTGCATGACTGACTAGGTGTGTAAGTAACTCCATGGATGAGTGACAGTCTGTGAGTGTCTGTTTACACTGAGTGTATCTAAGGTTATATTAGAGTCTGAAGAGGTTCATCGTATTATCACATGAATGATGTCATCAGTGATGTGATCAGTAATGTCAAATGAGATGTCATCAGTGATGTCATCAGTGATGTCATTTGAGATGTCATCAGTGATGTCATCAGTGATGTCATTTGAGATGTCATCAGTGATGTCATCAGTGATGTCATTTGAGATGTCATCAGTGATGTCATCAGTGATGTCATTTGAGATGTCATCAGTGATGTCATCAGTGATGTCACTGACCATGTCATGAATGATGTAATATGTGACATCATCAGCAGTGGATTGCGGGTGCGTGATATATAGTTAGTACAACTAACTATATATGGAATTTCATTGGTTTTGTGTGAGTAAAATAAGGTTTTTTAAATGCTAATTCCTAACTATATATGGTCTATAACCTATGGTTTTTTCAGTGAATTTTCAAGGTTTTGTAAATGCTAATTCCTAACTATATATGGTTTATAACCTATGGTTTTTTCAGTGAATTTCAATGGTTTTTTAATAGCAAATATCTATAGCTGTAAAATGTATTCTTATTTAAATCCAAAAATATATTTTATATGTTTATTAATAATTTTTTTTAAATATTTTTTTTGTTTCGCTCCCGGTCCGCGAACCGGGAAGCTTCCCGTTAGCTCAATTTGATGCCGCGACCCGGTCCGCGAACCGGTAAAAAATCAACTTAGTGACGGTATCGCGTTGCCGCGTAATGCGTCTTATGACGTACTGCGTTAGCGCACCCGGAAGTGCCCCGGGGCGCGGACCGAGGCGCGAAGCTCAGCGACCTGGAAGCTAACCGGGGCGCGTCGCGAAAGCGCGACGTATCGCGTTGCTGCGTAATGCGTCTTGTGACGTACCGCGTTAGCGCACCCGGAAGTGTCCCGGGGCGCGGACCGAGGCGCGAAGCTCAGCGACCCGGAAGCTAACCGGGGCGCGTTCCGCAGCGCGTAACATGAGCGTGAGAGGTCATGTGACTTGTTAATAAAACTTTTCATTGGTTCATTTCACTTTTGGTTTCATAATGATGTAAGGCTAGGTCAGGTGACCTAAAAATAACACTTTTCATTGGTTGAGAATTATTGTTTTTCCCAAATGATGAAAACCCCTCCTTCTTTCCTCACTCTGACTTTCATCATTGTGAGAGGAAGACCTATTTTGCTTGTTGGAAAATGGCTTCATTGGTAGCTTCAGCTGGTGGACCCCCACCACCACCACCACCTCCTCATGGGAAGAGAGGACCACCTCCCCAGGTCCTGACCAACACTGAGGAGGAAGAGGAAGAAATGGATGAGGAGGGAGAAGAACCACAGTTCTTAGAAGAGGTGCCCCGTGTTTCCAGAAAGAAAGCCAGTTTCATCTGGCAGTTTGATTCGATCCCTCGTGGCCAAAAAAAAGTCAATGCGAGGTATGTCACCTGCCGCATATGCAAAGAACAATTGTCCAGAGGGACGGACAAGAAATATAGCTATGGAAATCACACAATGCACAGGCACATGACAAGGAAGCATCCGCTCAATTACAGCCGGGCGGAAATAAGGGATATGCAGGACAATCCAAGACCAACTCCTGTGGCCAGACCAAGATTACCAATTGCATTAACATCAGAAGAGGCACGGGAAACTGTGCCAAATATTCAAGAAAATTTTGGGCACATGATTCACTCTTGTATGCACTGTCGTGCATTGTTAGCTTGTGGCAACATGAGCATCAATGCTATAAACCTGGCGTATGAACACCATGATTGCCCTAACCGCCCCCAGTAATTTTTTTTTGCTCCTGTTGAGCCCTTTTCAACGCCTGTTTTTTGTTGTTTCCCCCCCCAAAAAAACCAAAAAAAATATAAAATCGTTCAAAAAATACAAAAAAAACAAAAAATGTTCAAAAAATAAAAAAAAATATAAAACAACAAAAATATAAAAAAAAAGTTATTTTCAGAACTACCTTCCCTTTCAAAAAAAATTGCTAGAATGTTTAGCACTCTGGCAAGCTCTATTTCTTTTGGTTCGCTCCCGGGTTAGCTTCCCGGTACGCGGACCGGGAGCTAACCCAAAAAAAAAAAAGAGTAAGTATAAGGAAAGTAAACAGAGAGTGATGTTAAAAGAAAGACAGCTATAGGGAGTAAAGAAGAGATACTGTTTAATAGATCTATTTACCGAAGAAAAGACGGAAGAGGGTATAATTGTGAAAAACAAAATAGATAACGAAGTGAAAGAAAAAAAAAGAGAGTATAACATTAACAAAGAAGAGTTTCTTGGAGAATGTGAATGAATGTTCAAAATAAGATTAAAACATGAGGAATAACAAAGAGAAAAAATAGAAAACAGAAAACAAAAAATAACAGAAAAAGATTAATTGAAACAGCAAAGAAATGTAAGTAACATAGAGCCATATCATCAACATAGGCAATAAAAGTTTTGCAGCTTTTATTGGCAGAAATGTGTCGCTAAAGCTGCTTTTAGCGGCAGAAAACTGCCGCTAAAACCACTTTTGCACCAGTTTTCTGCCAATAAAAAGAGCAATAATTTTATTGGCTGTATTCATAATATGCCCCTTAGTGTGCTTCAACTACACAGAGAAAGCATTATGAACAAGTAGTGATAGAGTGATCAGTCAAAGACACTAACAGTAATAGAGACGGAGTGAGTGAACAAGAGTGAGGAACTATGAGAAGAGAGGGACTGAGAAAAAGAGTGGAAGGAGTTGAGTAAGTAGGTAATAGAGAAAGGAATGAGGGAAGTAGCAAAGGCAGGAAACTGAGGGTTAAAGAAATGAAGCAGTGGAACTAATAGTAGGTGAATGTGATAGAAATGTAACGAAAAGAGTACAAAGCATTTACCTTACAATTGTCGTTAAATTACTCACTTTTTGTTTTTATACTTTCAATCTGTGAAAGAGAGAACAAACATTTGAAAAATATTAAAACATGTATTTAAAAATTACAAAAGACAAGGGAAAAGATTGAAGGACAAACAGTTTTTCAACAACTTTGACACTTACAGAAGCTTCTGCTTCTCCAGGCCCTCTACACAGTCCTAAAGATATACATTTTAAACTAACAGTATCTTGATGCAGATGAAGTGAGGCCTATCTTAAAACATGGTGCATCTTTTGCATTGCTGTTGTCTCAGAAAAGTGTCGCAAGACACTAAAATTTTAAATAATTGCTTCAGGATGCCAATAAGATGTGTCCTATCCAGAGGTTTGTTTCAGGTGAGGCCTACTCAGGGTTGCAGATGAAATTTCGAGTTGTTGAAGAGAATAGAGGACATAATACATGTGAAGGTCTACCAATGAAGTGAGTCATGTCCACTGCACTCTTGAACAAAGTCCAAACCTCCTATGTTTCCCTGGACAGACCTAAACTTGATCTGCACAATGTGATTCGTAATGACAGGAAACACAGGTGATGTAATTGAAATACGTGCAATTTATTTTGCTCATTTCACAATCACATCACTTGTGTTTCCTTTGCTTAGGTATCTCATTGTGCAGATGTAGTCTAGCATATGAAAGAATACGCAGAAGTGCAGCACTGCATGCAACAACTTTGACACTTACAGAAGCCTCACCTTCTCCATGCCTCCTACACAGTTCTACATATACATCATAAATGCAAACAGTACAGAATTAATTATACATGTTAAATGGTTTATTTTTGCTGTTCTCAGAATGTATCAAAATTCACTAAAAACAGTGACTTGAAGGTATTCATCATATAACAGCGGGGGAAAAAAACCACAATCAAAATGATTGTGTTTAAAAAACCCATACAACATAAGAAATCAGAATTCAGAACTCCTTAAAGTTAACTTACTTTCCATCACGTCAAAGGATGTCCTATGAACAGCTTACACTCTTTTGTGCTGTTATTACTTTCAGCCCGCCACTTTCTGAAAGAAAATCTCCATCGTTTTTAAAAACATGTTACATGCAATAAATGACTTCTTGCTCTCTACCACAAGTTTCCACAAGGCCAAATCTTGTCAGACCCATTTATAACTCTTGGATTTCTTGTAAGCCAATCCCGTCATTTGGCATTTCCGCAACTTTCAGAATTAAAATGTTGAAGATCATTTTCACAATCCTGGAATAGTAATTTCTTCCCCTTCTTGCTCAGTCATGTTCTACATTTCCTATGACACTGATACTGCTTACTATGAAGCAGACTTACACTAACTCTATGACTACTACAATTATTTAATTCTCTACATCACTTTTAATCACAAAGCAATGTAAAACAGTAGACAGCGTTGCAGACTTACATTCCCTCTACTTTATGTTATGATTGGCTGCTTCAATTAGCTTATAAAAAGAAATAGTTTTTCTGAACTCATTCAAATTGCACTTATTTCTCCATCATGTCCAGTCTTATGGTTAGAAGTTATGTCTCTGAACTACACTTATCCTCAAGGCCAAATTGTGTAGGAGCCATTAGAACTTCTTGAAATTCCACAGAGCACATCCCGAGATTATTTCCCTAAAATTTTGGTTTTAAAAACACCAGGTAAGAGTTTTTAAGGTCATACGGCAATTTTTTTTTGAAAATTAAAACAGAATCGTTGCAGAATGACCAGCCATTTCTAGACTTTAAATAAGCTGTGTAATGTCCTGATGTTATTGAAGGACCGTCATGATATATAATTGCTGCAGTTACAAAAGTCCTTCCTGATATTGACAACTGCGAAGCTACAACATTTTTAATTAAAGTTGTCAATTTTGTTCCATCAGGCCTACATCGTTGGAACATTAAAATGACATACTGGCCATATGTTCGTATAAATAATGTGGACATCATTTCAGATTTACATTGGCTACACTCCATGTTGTGATCAGCTGCTTTTACTAGCTTATTAAAGGAGACTGATTTACTGTCTGGCAAAGTTAAATATATAAATCTTTCTGAGTCTACACTAGTAGTACTTGATACCATACAGTTCTCGCAGTCATGCTGCCATTGATAAGAAAGGCCAAACAGCTGATCTACATCTACACCTTCAGCATGCAATACATCAAGCATATACATTAAAAACTCCTGACAATCTTGCTGAATATTTTGAGAGAATTGTGTTTGGCCTGAACATCTGTCTAACAGATTTCGAATTTCAGACACACTTTCTATGTTTGTTCTATCAGTGCTACATTTCTCTAACACAGAATTTAACAAACTGCAAAATGTTTGATCAGAATTGACCACAATCTCTTCTTTTACATTTTCTAGAGAAAACAAAACATTAACCACTACATTAGCATAGCAGTTGACACCAGAACTGTTTTCAAACTGAAAACCAACAACATCTTCAACAGAATCCTTTTTGTTTCTGCTTGTAATTTTAGGTTCATCTACTTTTTGTCTTTTTGCTACAACCTCCCCAGTATTGGTCAAATTTCTTCGTTTCCGGCCTACCACACGTTTCTCAAACAAAGGATACTGAGGCAAATGTGGCGCATACTCTCTTCTTAACCTATTGTATTCCTTAACACAATCTAGATCCGCACAAATGTTTGTGACATCACACTCAATCAAGTACAATCCCGATAAAGTTCTAACTCGTGACAATGCCACATATGCCATACCCTCCTTGAACACAGAACTGCCAATATTCACCAATGCACTGTCTACACTTAAACCTTGCGATTTATGGATTGTCACCGCATATGCCAAGCAAACAGGAAACTGCTTACGGCGAACATATAAGTCTTTTACAAGCAAAAATCTAGCAGAGCAACGACCAATTAGCTGTACTTCCTCAATGCCATCAAATTTAATTTTTAAAAATTCAATTCCATCTCTATTTCTGTATTTTACAAAATCAACAACATTACCCATTGATCCATTTACCAGACCTCTTTCAACATGTAAATTCCTTCTTAAAATTATACGGCAGTTCAAGCACACATTCAGAGTCTTTTCAAAACCTGCAGTTTTAGATATACTCTTCTCTAATGAATCCAATTTTGTTTTCAGATTCTCAGACAAAATAATTGTTGATCCCATATGCTCTACTCTGTCAATAGCTTCCAGTTTCACAATCTCTTGCTTTTCTAAATGCAACATTTTGTTGTTGAATTTGGCACATTCTGCAAGAGTTGGCATCAAACATATTCCAGATTTCTTCTCAGTAATTTTCTGAAAAATATTCTCAGGCACAACATCTTGTTCTGGATATAAATTTGACAGTAATCGTGCATGTAAAGCTTCTTTCCCATGCTCGGTCACTTTTCCAATTCTAACATCTTGTAGAATAGTCTTGTAAACTTCATCCTTCGCCTGACGCATATTTTCATGCAGTTCAGCATAATTGAAGTTTAACCATATATTGACGTTGCCAATGCTGCCTAGGCACTTCCTGGTATCTTCATGCGTGAGCATTTTGAACACAGGTTGCCCTTTCACTGGTGTCAGCTGCAGAAGATCTCCGAAAACAATGATGTGTTTGCCACCAAATAACACATCATACTCTGTTTTGAGAACTTCTTGCATTCTCAAATGCACAAAGGCAAGCATGACATTGGAAACCATGCTTACTTCGTCAATGATAAGAAGTTTCATTTTCCTCAAGATTCTTGAAACTTCAAAACAAGCATCTCCAGATAGCTTGTGATATTGTAATTTGTTGTCATGCTCCACTGGCAGCATCAGTAAACGATGTAAAGTAATCCCTTTAATGTTATGTGCTGCCAGTCCAGTTGGAGCGGTGACAACACAAGACAGCGATGACTCTGTCCTTTCCTGCAAATAGCATGAAATTGCTTTAATGAGGAAACTTTTTCCAGTTCCCGCTTCTCCACTCACGTACAGTCGGACAGGCTTCAACGACGTACATGAGCACTCTTTCTTGTCATGACTTAATCCATGATCAATTTGCATGGTAACTTCGTCATATATTTTCCTCTGCTCAACGTTGAGTTGTCTTTCCAACTCTTCTAAGTTAACCGCATCCTCCTGAGCATGTGCCATGGCTCTTTCCACTTCATTCATGGCAGTGGCAGCTTCATTTTCGATAACAGGTCCTCCTAGTGGATCCTGACTCAATGAAGCAGAACTCTGACTGTCCTGAGAACTGTCTCTGGCAATCTCGGCTGCAATCGTTGCTTCCTGCTCAATTTCCGCATTCAACATTTCTACATATTTGGGAAAAGCAGGACATCCTATGGTCTCCTTGGCGGCATTGAAAGAGTCTTCGTAACAGAGGAAATCTCCAAGCAGTTCCTCTTCTGCACGCCAAGGCTTGAAAAGTTGCAAAAGTGCTAAATAGAAAAACTCCTTTTTTTCAGGAGATTCGCCACTCAATTTTCGATGGTTTACCAAGTGGCATTTTCTTTGCTTGACCAGACATCCCTCACTTCCTATTACAGCATACACTCCTTTCTCAGTATCTTCTTTGATGTTCCTCTTGAATATGTAATTTTGAAGAACCTCATACAGACAAACATTGTCGAGGTGACTGCTTCTATTTGGATAATATGTATCCAACATGTTGGTCTTCAAAATGTCGGTACTGTTTGGCTCCTTTTCCGCCAAATACTCAATTTCCCGCACAGGTTTCAGAACTCGATTACGCGTTGCAGCAAGACCAAGACTCGCCCAAACGATACTCCTGGACTTGGCATAGAGACTTGCTGAAGACAACCGGTCAGAGCATTCATAAGCTCCAATTTCTCGATGCGACAACATCTTCAGACTGAAACTGTACAACTTCTTGCTGAGGCTCTTTTCATGGGAAATGTCCTCCCACATATCCTTCAATTCTGTCTTCTCTTTTTTGGTGATGTAAGACGTCACATACCGAGCCACAGCCATACAGTTATCAGCCACAAACTGTATATCCATGTTAGCATTCCACATGGACAAAATCACCGGGTTGTAGTCGTTGATGTACTTGGACTCTTCGTTCCTCTTCAAATTGTATGTGTTTTTAGGTGATTTCTTCATGACATTGTGTCGCAGCGAAGACATCAAACTGTTTACTCTTCCTTTAGAAATCACCGGTCGTGGAAAGCCGAAACGACATTTGGTGTAGAACTTGTCCTTGTTTCGGAATTTACAACGGCAGTACTTTCCACATCGATGGCTTTGGAAACGCAGAACTTTTTCTCTTAGGCTTTTCTTCTCCTTTGCGTTTGGAACAGCACACGTAGAATACTGTTGGATGAAACTCATCACTGAGTCTTCTGGATCCGTTCCAAATTTAGGTGCATCCTTAATCCACAGCAACATATGTATATGAGGAGCACCTCTTGCTTGGTACTCCTTTCTCCAGAAGAAATCCAACACCTCTCCAAGAGGTGGATTCTTCTTATTCATGATGAAAGACATCATAGCTTCAAATCTATGATTGAAGTACCTACATACATTGACTGGATCCAAAGAGCACAGTTCTCCGGGGGTCTTGAATTCGATGTTATCTACGTTAGCATTTGCCTCTCGTAGAAATTCAAGTAAGTCTTCCCAGCCATACTCGGCACAGCTCAGAGTGAGGAACCATGTGGGAGTACCTAAGTTCCTCAGCATACATTTTAAATCACCATGACGACGGTACCAGTACTCATTAGTACCACGCTGACACGCCATGAGATTAATCAGGTGAGAATCCAAAATACTGTCTTGGACATTGACTTTATCCATAAAGTCACTTGCCGAGATGTTTTGCATGTGTATACCACTTTTCAAGATGTGGTTCACTGCATATGACAGTCCAGACAGATCGCTTTCAAACAGGAGATGAAACAAATAGGGAATGCATTGTCGAAACCTAGCATCTCCTGCATACAATCGCAAAGTCCGGTATTCAGAAGCAGGAATTTGATGAGGTCGCTCATCATATCTTCCTCCCTGACCTGTTGGAAAAAGCTGTGGGAAACACCGAGCTTCCAAACTTTCCTCCCAAACACTAATGGGACTCCCTTTGGCTTGTTTCATTTGAAACAACTCAATAGCATTCCCCATGACTTCCTTGGAATGCAAAGGATGAACACTATAATGTTCATATATTTCTTCACTAGTAGAGGGTTCTACTTTCTCAATTTGACCAGCACACAAATCGCTATCCTCTTCCTCACTTACTTCCTCTTCTGCAACATATACATTCTTATAGTATTTATTATTTTTTTTCAAATACAATGTTGCCTTTTTAACTTTCCTAACATCTACTAAATCTTGCCATATTTTCTTATTCTTTGTCGGAACCCCATTAACTAAGATAACCAGAGGTTCCTCGTCCACTTTTTCTACTCCGATTGTGTTAATGTTTTTCTTCAAATCTAGAGGCAAATAAACAACTCTTCCCTTTAATCCTCTCTGTAAATCTGATGGAGGCAATTTCCCTGTCTTTGGCTCCATTCTTACAATAGCCTGAAAGGGATGGATACTTTGAATCAAAATAGATTCATAAGTATTTAAATCCTTCAATTCAGAAGGAATCTCAACCAATTCCAGATTATTATGAACTGCTCTAGCAGGCATCTGGTTTTGATTTAATTTGCAACAACAATAAGTACACACACGTTGATCGAATCCCAAATCAAAACAATTTTCTACCATCAAGTATGTTGCAAAATCCTTCCATTCACTATTATTTTCCCTTTCACTTTTTGCATATAAATCCACTAACTTAGTCTGATTCTTATAATAAGTGCGTCGACAACACACACAAGTGAAATTAGGCCTCTCACTTGATTTCACCTGAAACGTCGCAATTTCCCTCTGGAAATTATCTGTACTGGAAACCTGTACACTATCTTCCACATTACCCTCTTCTTCTGGGTCAATTTCAACATTCTCCTCTTTACTTCCAAAGTAACAAAACTCAATTTCTTCACATATGTTCTTCACATCTATTTCAGAACCATGCAAAAGAGCAGCGCATAATTGTTTAAGCATAATTGCTGGACTCTTAGCATAATACAACATTCTAACTAATTTCCTCACTTTATTATGATGCACTGCTAGCATCCTGAAATGATGAAAAACACTCTGGCATACTCTCCTGGAAAGACAAGCCAGTGAATGACCATGCAAACCTGTCACTTCTCTCACTCCGCAAGGATCTAATTCTTGCAACAACTTCATTTTCTGCTTCAAACTTTTCTTATTAAATGACCGTACAAAATCACAAAGCAAATTGATGGAATCCTGTCGCACACTGCAAATATTACTACACTTCCAGGTGTACACAGGACCCTTAGCACGTCTTCCTAAAACCTCATTACCTAACACCTCTTCTGCCTCTGTTGTCACAAGTTTTTCTTTTTCAACTGGACAACCATCTTTCACTTCATAAGCACGACCACTGGTGTCAACTGCATGCACCAAATCATTATCCTGGAAATAACTCTCCTCATTAAAAAATGCCTCACAGCTTGAACTATGCATCCATTCTCCAGAAAAAACTTCACAAAAATTACTACGATTAACTATTCTCTTCCATCTACTATTTCTTTTGAAATCATAAATTGCCTTGTTTAGCTTCCTAATTCTATTGATTATCAAAATAAATAACTTACGTTTAATTTCAAATGCCTGATCAATAACTTTCTCAACTTTTTTTTTTCTCTTATAAAAAACCAGTTTCTGTTGACCTTTCTTAATATTTTTTAACAAATTGCCAATTATCCTGTTGCGGAACATTCGTTTACGAATGCCCCTAAACTGTTGTTTCCTTCTACTATCATGCACAGAGTTATCTCTTGCTCTAGCAGTAACATTTTTGATTGGCCTTTCCTTTCCATTTGATTTGCTTATCTTTTTATGGACTGAAACATTTTCTGTAGTAATATTTTTTTTACTACACATATTTCTTATGAAATATTTTGTGCTCTTACCCGGTGCTTTCTTCGTGACTTGACAAATCTTTTTGTTAGAGGACTGCTGCTTATTTTGTTTCACCTGCTGTCTTTGACGTTTTGCAGCCTTTCTCTGTCTGGAGTCGCGCTGGCAAGCGAGGACAGAGTGTCCCCGCCACAGTCCTCGCCAAGTGCAGAATTACTGTTCACCTGACGACGTGGAGCCCCTCTCTCGGTTTAGGCAAACCGTGAAAATGTAAAGAGCAAAGCGCCAAGCGTATTTAGAGAGGGCTCACCACGACACACCCGGACCCTCCGGTCTCTGTTTGCCTTCCGAAAATCTGACAGCCTCCCTCCTCAAGGTTGAAAAGAAGTCCGACGCGTTTCGGGGCAGACACGCCCCTTCTTCATGGACGCTGCACACAGACACATGAACTCACCCAGCTGATTTAAACGCCATTTATTTAAATCTTGTCCTTCAACCTTGAGGAGGGAGGCTGTCAGATTTTCGGAAGGCAAACAGAGACCGGAGGGTCCGGGTGTGTCGTGGTGAGCCCTCTCTAAATACGCTTGGCGCTTTGCTCTTTACATTTTCACGGTTTGCCTAAACCGAGAGAGGGGCTCCACGTCGTCAGGTGAACAGTAATTCTGCACTTGGCGAGGACTGTGGCGGGGACACTCTGTCCTCGCTTGCCAGCGCGACTCATCCATGGGATAATTATAATCTCGCAGCCTGCCCACCTAGCTCCTACTGAAGGAAATGAACCAGATGACAATTGAAATGTACAGCGGCACAACCTACTTAAGGATCATCAATAACTCACCTGAGAACTACAGCTACCAGCATCCCTGGCGGCTTAGCACCACAAACCACACCCACTTAGGGCGGACAAGATTTAAATAAATGGCGTTTAAATCAGCTGGGTGAGTTCATGTGTCTGTGTGCAGCGTCCATGAAGAAGGGGCGTGTCTGCCCCGAAACGCGTCGGACTTCTTTTCAACCTTGAGGAGGGAGGCTGTCAGATTTTCGGAAGGCAAACAGAGACCGGAGGGTCCGGGTGTGTCGTGGTGAGCCCTCTCTAAATACGCTTGGCGCTTTGCTCTTTACATTTTCACGGTTTGCCTAAACCGAGAGAGGGGCTCCACGTCGTCAGGTGAACAGTAATTCTGCACTTGGCGAGGACTGTGGCGGGGACACTCTGTCCTCGCTTGCCAGCGCGACTCATCCATGGGATAATTATAATCTCGCAGCCTGCCCACCTAGCTCCTACTGAAGGAAATGAACCAGATGACAATTGAAATGTACAGCGGCACAACCTACTTAAGGATCATCAATAACTCACCTGAGAACTACAGCTACCAGCATCCCTGGCGGCTTAGCACCACAAACCACACCCACTTAGGGCGGACAAGATTTAAATAAATGGCGTTTAAATCAGCTGGGTGAGTTCATGTGTCTGTGTGCAGCGTCCATGAAGAAGGGGCGTGTCTGCCCCGAAACGTGTCGGACTTCTTTTCAACCTTGAGGAGGGAGGCTGTCAGATTTTCGGAAGGCAAACAGAGACCGGAGGGTCCGGGTGTGTCGTGGTGAGCCCTCTCTAAATACGCTTGGCGCTTTGCTCTTTATATATATATATATATATATATATATATTCTATTTTGGAATAACTTTGGCACCGGTCGACGAATACACGCAAAATTCTCCAAGAAAATGGCCTGCTCCGCTCTGCTCCTTCCCTGAAAGTTTTGGGGTGACTTGTGAAGCGGGAGCGAGAAAAAAGGGGGGGTCCCAAAACGTGTTTTCTCCATGCAATTTTCCATAGGGACCTTTCAGACGGGCTACAGCCGGAACTGCTGAACGGAATTATACAGAAATTGGCAAAAATGTAGAGCTTGGTTCGCAGATTACGCTTTTTGTTAAATGGTGTAAATCCGTTCAGTAGTTTCTGAGAAAATCTAAAGTAAAATCTTAATTTTGTAGGGGGGGCGTGGACACGCAAGTTGCGCAAGGGGGTGGTAAATGTGGTACACAGTGTTTTGTTTTAGTTTGCTTTCCTTTCTGTCTTGTAGAGGATCCAGGGTAAATATAACGGTTTTTGTACACCCAGTACCTTTCTATGCTATCCTCAACCGGCTTTCTGCCTGTTACCATAGTAACAGTTCATGGAACACTTGCGTGAGCACAGAGGTTAGAATTTCACCACAATATGTTGCTAATTGAAATAGTTACTGTGCTGGAGATTTATATTTTTTTCATAGGAACCGTTAGCCCTAGAAGAAGTCAGTGTAAAAGTTTTGTAAGCGATAGCTTCCTGTTCGGGGAGTATTAGGGTAACGTGCTCCAAGCAGGACTTTGCGAAGCTTAATGTTCATTGGCTGTGAAGTATTAAAAGTATAAGTTTTGGCAGTCATTCCTTCATCTTGTGAGGAACAACATGGACATTTTATTGGCTAAAGTGTTCCGAGCACAAGTTTGCTCCTTATTGGGTGGGAACGGTTCACTGTTGTCAGTGATATTGTGATGCATTTCCAAAGGAGTATTGGAAAAGAAAGTAGTAGAGGAACACTATTAACTCTGTACAGTGCCCATAAGGTGGTGGAGAGGGATTATGAGGGAGAAAATAGTTTTTATATGTTTCAAGGGCCATTTATATAATTGCCGTGTGGTGTATAAATCACGGTGGAAAAATGACAGTGTCTTGCGCTGTTTTTTTTTAATCAAGTTTGTGGGTGACATACTTCTTAGGAGTACTATTTACTTATAATGTGGTGTTTACTTTCCTGATGGGGAGGTGTGGTTGTGCAGCAAAAAAGTCAGTCTAGGTTTGAAACAGTTTTTATTAAGCAAATACAAATAAACTTTCTTCAGAAACTGTCGCTGTATATATGAAAGGGGTGACAATTAAAAATGGAATTTCATAAAATATCAGTTAAGCGTGGCTATATCCTTCTTTTTTCTGTTACAGTTTGTAAAAGTGTTGCCCCACATTCTTGATGATGTAAGAGGGCATCAGTTATTTTTAGATAAAGTAGAATAGAAGTGCTACAACAAACACTCCTGCACTACATTATCTGAGATCAAGAGAACAGGTAAAGAACAGTTAAATACAAGTGACTTCATATTACATAGAAATGTATGCATTATTATTTTTCACATTTGTATTCTGTACAATTCAGGAACGTGCTGTCGTAGTGCTTAGAGGTTGCAGACTGTTCCGCTAACAAATCACATACTAACTAAAGAATTTATAGGATGGTACTCTTATAATATATAGTACAGGTCCTATTTATTCTTTACGGAGAAGGTTAATCGGAACCGCAAATAAGAATAGAAATTAGAAAATAACATTCAGAAATGTAAGATTTATTAAATATTTAAAGTAACAAAGTATGCATGATAGCTATAATTTTTTTGTTCTGCAGTTTCGTGAAATATGTTTCTTGAAAAAAATATCTGATCATGTACTTTTTAATATTTGAAAGTTATATTACAGATGGCGTTCAATAATCTCCCATTCCTCTTCTGTAGCAATAGGACAATCTATTATATTATAACGATTGATACCATTATTACAGTAAAAAGAAAAGGAAAATAAAGTTATGTATTTAACAGAACATCCACAATGAAATACTTTTGAGCAGTAATTATTTACTGAACTTCTTTTCTCCGGGAGGTTAAAAAGTTATTATCTTCGTGGCGGCGGGTCATAAACTCCTCTGAGATCATGACGGTGAGAATAATATTATGTATATATTTTGACAGCACATGATCACAAGGGGAAAATAGACTGAAAACCGCAAGCTGGTAACGTTGCTTACTTATCGTTACTCTTTGTGACGACGGATCGTGAACTCCACTAAGAACACCATCACTGTTTATATTATAATATACATATTAACAGTATGTGATCTCTAGGGGAAAACACAATGACAAGTGGAAGATGGTGACGTTGATTGTAAATGTTTAGGGTTTGCGTTGACGGGTCACCAACATCTCTCAAGCGAAGTACAGTGTCAATATTATAATATAAAAAGTCACTATATATAAGCTGAAAGGAGCCAGAAAAGGAGCAATGTTTGTTATAATCTATCTGTTTCTAAAAATAAGCTGCTGATGTTACAGAGAAAAAGCGAAAAACATGCAATAACATTTTTTTCTAGATATAAATGTTTAAATATTGACAAATAGCCACAAATTATAACTAAGTACTATGCCTATGCCATATTGAAACAACTTACAACTCCGGAATATGTTTGTTGATGCAAAAAGAGAATCCGATGCTAGAAAACGGAACCTGCAACACAGATTGGCGACTCAGAAATAACTCGCAAAAACAAAACTAATTGCACAGTAGGTGTGGTTTGTATAGTTTTTGGTTGTTTAGTAGTCTACGGAAGGAAGATGTGGCTCCGTCTATTTAGATGGCATGTTTTGCAGTTTACACGTGCTCACGTTTTAACTGTTTAACTTCTGCACGTGTTGGGAAAAGATACAAACTGTAAATCTGTAAAGGTTTCGATTTCGATAGTAACACGTATAAGGTATTATTATTTACATACCTTGGAGAGTTTAAAAAGTGTTACTCAGTAAACTGTGTTCTTTGCATTTTCATGATTAAAAACATCTAAATAGAAGACATAAAAAAATATCATTAACATTAGAAGAAAAAAAAGGATTAATATTTGTTATTATTATGCTTCTTAATTTAAAAAATGCTAGCATTTGTAAATCGTAAACCTACCCTCGGAAAGGTGTGCTGGCGCTTGGGGCGTTGGGAAGATTGAGCAAGGTATTACTTACAGTGGGATAGTGGTGGGCTAAGATGCTGATGGACTATTGAATCGAACTGTGAACCGTGTTGTTGAAAGTCAGGTATTATGGGTGCTGTGTCATACTTTTACCACACTTATATGTTAATTACTGCTAATTAAGTTGAAAATATTCTTAAATTATAAGTAGGGCTGCTTGATTTATGTTTTTACTGATGTTTAAAGATAAATACAAACAGAAAAGTATTTATTTTCCTCTTTGTATTTTAAACTGCATGAATACGCAAATTGGGTTATTTTTTAAGCGTTTGTAAATGCTGTCAATGATGAGTAGTAGGGCAGTAGGTCTGTTGTTCTAAAAGTAAAAGGGTCAAAACAATAAAAGACTTTTAGAAAATATCCTTAAAGAGCAATATATATCCTCGTGTAATAAAAGTTGCACATTATGGGGCCGATACCGATTCGGGAAAAAAAGTGTCCGTCCGAATCGTATCCGGAGCCCTCTCCGCACGAATCGTACACGTCCGTCCGAATCGCGTAGTACGATCCGTATCTCGTCAATCCGTCCGAATCATCGCTAACCGTACGAATTGCAAGGCTGAAACCGTACGACACGGACCCTCACAGTGAACCGTACGATTCGTAAACATACCGTACGACCCGACGAGTATGATCCAGACCGGGGTATTAGGACGCGATTCATACGGTCCACGTCAGGTAAGGGCGATTCGTACGGACAACCACACAATCACATACACATCGAATGGTACGGTGCGTACACCCCATGATCGTGGGGTACAGTGCTTATAACCCATGATCGCAGGGGTACGAACCCCTGTAGACATGGGGTGTATGCACCGTACCCAGGGGGGGGCCGTTCCGTACCTGTTTTGAGGCATACTTTGCTTCTTCGGACGTTTTGGGCTCCCGTAAAAAAAAGCGCTGTACAGTGCGTACCCAACACGAATCGTACTTGCTGGGTCAGGAAAACCTGCTTCGAACCGTACGGATGTCACGTACAGCGGGTTCCGAGGGAGAATCGTACAGAGATTAGAGTTGTACGGTCTTTGTACGATTCGTACGGAGTCCTGCTCCTGGTACGAATCGTACTTCATTGTACGTACTGGGGAAGCTGCAGGGTATGATTCGTACGGGAAAAACGCTCTGTACGGCTATTCGGAGTGTTTTTTCCCGAATCGGAATCAGCCCCTTAATATGAAGATTGTGTATAGTTCATCATGTAAGAGTGTTTACGTGAGTGAAAACGTTCAGTCTTTCATCCATGAGTGCATATTTATCAGTAAAATATGGATAAATGTAGATGGAAATGTCCAAAAAATAAATACCATAAAACCTGGAGGTATAATTATAAGTCAGAAAACACTACTGTTAAGTGTTTTTTTTACAATGACATTTAACAAACCTTTGACATTCACTGAAAAAATCATAGGTTTCAGTTACATTAAAGTTAGAAATTATCATTTAAAAAAACCTTTGAAATCCACTGAAAAAACCATAGGTTTTAGCCACGTTATAGTTAGGAATTAGCATTTAAAAAACCTTAGAAATTCACTGAAAAAACCATAGGTTTCACACATGTTATAGTTAGCTGTACATTTCACTCAAACAAAACCATTGAAATTCCCCCGTTATAGTTAGTTCAGCTAACTATAACTCACGCACCCGCAATCCACTGCTAATGACGTCACATATTACATCACTCATGGCATGGTCAGTGATATCACTCATGACATCACTGATGTAGATTTAATATACATTTTAAAGAATATACCAAATAAACTTAATTAAGAAAAGTTAAATACATACATAATAATTAATATATATATATGTATATTTACTTTAAAACAATTAATAAACTATTAACTTTAATTTATTTTATTATTTTAAAATTATATACATATATATATATTGGCTGGACAGGCTGGTAACCCGCCATGGAAGCCAAGGAGGATTGCGAGTAGTTTTGGGATCATTAATCCCATGCTGGGTAGGGCTCACTGCGGCTCGTCCCCTGCTTCAAAGACTCTCAGGTCGATGTGGTTGCGGTGGTCTAAGGGGGACCGGAGGAGGCACCTACTAGTTGGAAAACTCCAAAGCAAGACGAACTTTCATCTTTCCTAAAGACTTCACGAGCCTCTCTTGCCAGCCCGCAATGACTTTGTGCTATCCAGTCAATTCCCTGCACAGTGGGTCCAAACAGCATTCATGCTGCATTCTGGGACCTGCAGTTCCGAGCCACACTTGAAACTGCTCACAGGTGTGGGGACTTCAGTAGAAGGGCGGAGCTGTCATGTATCAATCAGCATAACTGAGAGGGATTCACACATAGCGTGTTGCTTCATTCACGGGACGCTTTGGGCGCTGAGGAAGGCAGTTAAGCTGCCGAAATGCATTCGCAAAGTTTACAATAAAGAGGCGTCTCCTACCTGGTCCTCCTGGGAATCTGTTTCTTCTTTTCTTGTGGAAGGAGTTTTGTGCGCATCAATTCAGCGCCACCCAGGGGCGCTTTACAGAGACCCCCATCGCGCATCAGGGAAGCCAGCCTCACTGGGACTTTGGACTCTCCGAGTTCGTGTATTTTTACCAGCGTTGGCTGGACAGGCTGGTAACCCGCCATGGAAGCCAAGGAGGATTGCGAGTAGTTTTGGGATCATTAATCCCATGCTGGGTAGGGCTCACTGCGGCTCGTCCCCTGCTTCAAAGACTCTCAGGTCGATGTGGTTGCGGTGGTCTAAGGGGGACCGGAGGAGGCACCTACTAGTTGGAAAACTCCAAAGCAAGACGAACTTTCATCTTTCCTAAAGACTTCACGAGCCTCTCTTGCCAGCCCGCAATGACTTTGTGCTATCCAGTCAATTCCCTGCACAGTGGGTCCAAACAGCATTCATGCTGCATTCTGGGACCTGCAGTTCCGAGCCACACTTGAAACTGCTCACAGGTGTGGGGACTTCAGTAGAAGGGCGGAGCTGTCATGCATCAATCAGCATAACTGAGAGGGATTCACACATAGCGTGTTGCTTCATTCACGGGACGCTTTGGGCGCTGAGGAAGGCAGTTAAGCTGCCGAAATGCATTCGCAAAGTTTACAATAAAGAGGCGTCTCCTACCTGGTCCTCCTGGGAATCTGTTTCTTCTTTTCTTGTGGAAGGAGTTTTGTGCGCATCAATTCAGCGCCACCCAGGGGCGCTTTACAGAGACCCCCATCGCGCATCAGGGAAGCCAGCCTCACTGGGACTTTGGACTCTCCGAGTTCGTGTATTTTTACCAGCGTTGGCTGGACAGGCTGGTAACCCGCCATGGAAGCCAAGGAGGATTGCGAGTAGTTTTGGGATCATTAATCCCATGCTGGTTAGGGCTCACTGCGGCTCGTCCCCTGCTTCAAAGACTCTCAGGTCGATGTGGTTGCGGTGGTCTAAGGGGGACCGGAGGAGGCACCTACTAGTTGGAAAACTCCAAAGCAAGACGAACTTTCATCTTTCCTAAAGACTTCACGAGCCTCTCTTGCCAGCCCGCAATGACTTTGTGCTATCCAGTCAATTCCCTGCACAGTGGGTCCAAACAGCATTCATGCTGCATTCTGGGACCTGCAGTTCCGAGCCACACTTGAAACTGCTCACAGGTGTGGGGACTTCAGTAGAAGGGCGGAGCTGTCATGCATCAATCAGCATAACTGAGAGGGATTCACACATAGCGTGTTGCTTCATTCACGGGACGCTTTGGGCGCTGAGGAAGGCAGTTAAGCTGCCGAAATGCATTCGCAAAGTTTACAATAAAGAGGCGTCTCCTACCTGGTCCTCCTGGGAATCTGTTTCTTCTTTTCTTGTGGAAGGAGTTTTGTGCGCATCAATTCAGCGCCACCCAGGGGCGCTTTACAGAGACCCCCATCGCGCATCAGGGAAGCCAGCCTCACTGGGACTTTGGACTCTCCGAGTTCGTGTATTTTTACCAGCGTTGGCTGGACAGGCTGGTAACCCGCCATGGAAGCCAAGGAGGATTGCGAGTAGTTTTGGGATCATTAATCCCATGCTGGGAAGGGCTCACTGCGGCTCGTCCCCTGCTTCAAAGACTCTCAGGTCGATGTGGTTGCGGTGGTCTAAGGGGGACCGGAGGAGGCACCTACTAGTTGGAAAACTCCAAAGCAAGACGAACTTTCATCTTTCCTAAAGACTTCACGAGCCTCTCTTGCCAGCCCGCAATGACTTTGTGCTATCCAGTCAATTCCCTGCACAGTGGGTCCAAACAGCATTCATGCTGCATTCTGGGACCTGCAGTTCCGAGCCACACTTGAAACTGCTCACAGGTGTGGGGACTTCAGTAGAAGGGCGGAGCTGTCATGCATCAATCAGCATAACTGAGAGGGATTCACACATAGCGTGTTGCTTCATTCACGGGACGCTTTGGGCGCTGAGGAAGGCAGTTAAGCTGCCGAAATGCATTCGCAAAGTTTACAATAAAGAGGCGTCTCCTACCTGGTCCTCCTGGGAATCTGTTTCTTCTTTTCTTGTGGAAGGAGTTTTGTGCGCATCAATTCAGCGCCACCCAGGGGCGCTTTACAGAGACCCCCATCGCGCATCAGGGAAGCCAGCCTCACTGGGACTTTGGACTCTCCGAGTTCGTGTATTTTTACCAGCGTTGGCTGGACAGGCTGGTAACCCGCCATGGAAGCCAAGGAGGATTGCGAGTAGTTTTGGGATCATTAATCCCATGCTGGGTAGGGCTCACTGCGGCTCGTCCCCTGCTTCAAAGACTCTCAGGTCGATGTGGTTGCGGTGGTCTAAGGGGGACCGGAGGAGGCACCTACTAGTTGGAAAACTCCAAAGCAAGACGAACTTTCATCTTTCCTAAAGACTTCACGAGCCTCTCTTGCCAGCCCGCAATGACTTTGTGCTATCCAGTCAATTCCCTGCACAGTGGGTCCAAACAGCATTCATGCTGCATTCTGGGACCTGCAGTTCCGAGCCACACTTGAAACTGCTCACAGGTGTGGGGACTTCAGTAGAAGGGCGGAGCTGTCATGCATCAATCAGCATAACTGAGAGGGATTCACACATAGCGTGTTGCTTCATTCACGGGACGCTTTGGGCGCTGAGGAAGGCAGTTAAGCTGCCGAAATGCATTCGCAAAGTTTACAATAAAGAGGCGTCTCCTACCTGGTCCTCCTGGGAATCTGTTTCTTCTTTTCTTGTGGAAGGAGTTTTGTGCGCATATATATATATATATATATATATATATATATATATATATATATATATATATATATATATATATATATATATATATATATATATATATATATATTTTTTTTTTTGGAGACAAGAAATAAAATAAGTCAAAGAACATCGAACATTTCAAAAAAAGAATGGCAAGCCATTAGGTCCTTGAAGGAAGATACAACAATCGAAATTAAACCTTCGGACAAAGGAGGCAATGTGGTTATTTTTGATCGTGAGCATTACCTAATGGAAGCACATAGACAATTGAAAGACAGGGTTTGCTACGCCCCCATACAAAGAGCGGAGTATAATAAAAGCATTGTGTCTTTCCATACTATGTTAGAAAACTGGCAGAAAGAAGGTATGCTCACAATGGATGAGTACTTATTCCTGAGATGTGAAGCGCCAATTGTACCAACATTCTATCACCTGCCAAAGGTACATAAACATGCGAAAAGACCTCCCGGACGCCCAATAGTGTCCAGCATTGGCAGTCTTCTTGAAAATACGTCCAGGTTTATAGACTCATACCTGGCACCCTTTGTTAAAGACCTTTCATCTTACCTCAAAGATACTCAAGATTTTTTGAGTGTCATGGACAGTATCACCTGGGACCCTGGAATGTTGTTGATCACACTTGATGTGGTCAACCTTTACACATGTATCGACCACGAACAGGGTCTGGTTGCCATCAAATGGTTCTTGGATCTCAAACCTGAACAATTTATGAACCATAGTTCCATGATATTGTCTATGATTAGATTCTGTCTGTTCAACAATAATTTTTTATTTGATGGGATAATGTACAATCAGAAGAGAGGTACCTCCATGGGTTCGTGTTTCTCCCCCAGCTACGCGAATTTATTCGTAGGCTGGTGGGAGAAGCACGAGGCTTGGAGGGACTCTAATCAAAAATGGACCGAAAAAATCTTGATGTGGACTAGGTACATAGATGACCTGTTCATAATATGGCAGGGTGATCGTCAGTCAGCAGAAGAGTACATCACAATCTTAAATACGAACACCCTCAATTTAAGGTTTACCAGTACCATCAGCGCCACCAGTATTAACTATCTGGATTTGGAGGTGTTTGTACATAATAACATCCTGCAGACCCGCCTGTATAGAAAACCTACGGCGGGGAATGCTGTCCTACACGCCAACTCTTATCACCCCAAAAGTCTAGTGAGAAACGTACCTTATGGCGAGTTCCTACGTCTAAAGAGAAATTGTTCTCTGGACCGTGATTATAGCCTCGCCATAAGGGAAGCACAAGAGAGGTTTGAGGATAGAGGGTACAACAAGGAACTCCTCAAACAAGCAAAAACTAAAGCCTCTGGGGTCAATAGGAGGGATCTCCTAACTCCGAAGGTGAAAGAGAAGGCACCCGACGAGGTGCGAATGATTACAGAATTCAGCACCAAATCGTCAGATGTGGTTAACATCTTCCAAAAACACTGGCACATACTATCTGCTGACAAAACGCTGAAAAACAGTCTGCCAAAGAGACCCCTGATAACTTACAGGTGTCCTTCGTTGGCAGACCACCTGGTCCACAGCCATTTTAAATCATCGGTCCAACCCATCAAGGTGACAAACATAGTTGGTTTCTTTCCGTGTCTTAAATGTAAGGCTTGCAAATTCAGTAGCAAAGCACAGGAGTATCCCAATAGAACAGGGGAGAAAAGACCCAACATCAAAATCAAACAGTTGCTCAATTGTAACTCTGAGTATACTGTATATTGCCTAACCTGTCCCTGCAAGCTGCGATACATCGGCAGCACAATAAAACCAGCAAAACTAAGAATTCTTGAGCATATGCGGGCTATTACAAATAAAGATAAGTCTTACCCCGTTGCCCGCCACTTCGCTGAGCACCACCAAAGTAAATGGGAAAAACTTAGTTTTTATTGCATGGACCAGGTACCCAAATTAGAACGAGGAGGGGACAGGGAAAAATCCCTTCGAGTACTAGAGTCAAAGTATATTATCAGTCTTAAAACCATGACTCCTTGGGGGCTAAATAACAATGAAGAACTTTGGGTCCACTTGTAAGTCCGGTACTTCAGGTATCAGTGAAAAACATCTACTCGCTTTGCCAATCTGTATATAGAGAAAAAGTGTTTTCAAACAGAAGCGAATTTGTCCTTACTAGAACTGTCTGTATTGCTTATTGAATTGCCCATTCAGGGCGTGACAAAGACACTGCTGCACTTTAATGAATGAGGAAAAAATCGAAAATGAAAGAAATATATCCTCTTAGTGCGACTAAACTCAATATAGCAAAAAGTTATTCTCGCTGTGTATATCAACAAAATGAATTCTTGTACATAGAATGGTTAATCCATATGTTTTTAATCACGCACTATGCACTTTTCACTGCACTCGCCACTTTCAAGCCGACAATGTGAATGCAATTTGCACGTTACAAGATGGCCACTGTAATTTTGCAGAGTTGTTGTCCTTCTTTTATGTTTATTAATGTGAATAGGACAATTGGCTTTATAAATGGCGACTTTAACCATACACTGTGTTACACTGACGAAGCCTGCGAAGGCGAAATGCGTCTGTAAGGGGTGAGGGGGGTTGGTGCTATTAAATTTTGAAACCGGATACCAGTGTGCCTGCCTTCTTATTTCTGCAACCCATAAGATTGGACACAGAAACGTGCGTTTATATATATATATATATATATATATATATATATATGTATATATATATATATATATATATATATATATATATATATTATATATATATTCACTGAAAAAACCATAGGTTATAGACCATATATAGTTAGGAATTAGCATTTAAAAAACCTTATTTTACTCACACAAAACCATTGAAATTCCATATATAGTTAGTTGCACTAACTATATATCGCGCACCCGCAATCCACTGCTGATCATGTCACATATTACATCATTCATGACATGGTCAGTGACATCACTGATGACATCACTGATGACATCTCAAATGACATCACTGATGACATCACTGATGACAACATCCAGTGACTGTATGTTTCTGTAAAGTTAAAATATGTCTTACATATTGAAGAATGAGTGGATGTATAAGTGTCTGGATGAAGGATTTAGTAGGTGCGTGACTGACTGTATGAGTGAGTGATTAAATGTGTCTCACTGAATGCATGGGTTAGTGACTAAACTGTCTTAATTTGTGCATCATTATGTCTGTTGTTCTGTAAACTGCTGCATGTGTTGATCATTAGCTATACGAGAGGCTATATGTGTTATTAATTGGTTGCCCAAGTATTTCTATGGGAGATTGAGTTTGTGTGGGGGTGGCTGGAAGGTGTGTGACTCTATGCATAGATGTGTGAGCAGTTTATTCACTAGGTGTATGAGTTCAAGAGTGCATGTGGAAACAGCTACATGGGCAGTTGACTGTGTGCATGAGTGTATTGATGAGTGAATGGATATCTCAATGCTACATGTCATAGTAAGTACATATGTAAAACACAGAACATGTGAGAGTTGGCATATATAAATAACTGTGCATGAGAGCCACTGAATGAGTGAGTGGTTGTATCGATCATTGTGAACTTGTATCAGGGATTGTATAAGAGAGTAAATATGTGTTAGTATATGTTTCAATAAGTAAGGTGTGTTTAACTGTATAGTTGAAGAAATGGAGGTGAGATTGTTTCTTTGCATGACTGACTGGGTGTGTGAGTAACTCCATGGATGAGTGGCAGTGTGTGAGTGTCTGTATACACTGAGTGTATCTAAGGTTATATTAGAGTCTGAAGAGGTTTATCGTATTAGCACAAGAATGATGTCAAATGAGATGTCATCAGTGATGTCATCAGTGATGTCATTTGAGATGTCATCAGTGATGTCATCAGTGATGTCACTGACCATGTCATGAATGATGTAATATGTGACATGATCAGCAGTGGATTGCGGGTGCGCGATATATAGTTAGTGCAACTAACTAAATATGGAATTTCAATGGTTTTGTGTGAGTAAAATAAGTTTTTTTAAATGCTAATTCCTAACTATATATGGTCTATAACCTATGGTTTTTTCAGTGAATTTTCAAGGTTTTGTAAATGCTAATTCCTAACTATATATGGTCTATAACCTATGGTTTTTTCAGTGAATTTCAATGGTTTTTTAATAGCAAATATCATAAGCTGTCGAATGTCAAGTACGTGGTAAGTGAAAACATTTTCGTGTTTATGCACACTGATCTGCTTTGAATGGTGCCCCCCCCCCTCATTTCTATTAGGAGTACTCTCTCTTTGCAGATAGTGAAAGGTAGTTAACGCAGGCCTTTGCCCCCGTTGTAATCCGTCGTGCCTGCTTCTCTCTCCATTTGATTGATTGTTATCCAAGCATTTACTGTTTTAGAATTAGTTCTCTTTGGTTCATTCTCTATTTACAAACAAACACAGAGTCGCAATACTCTGTTTAGTCTTTGCAGATAACGAAAAATCGTGTAAAAAAAAGAAAAGGAATCGAGCAAAATCAGTAGGCCACTAATGGGATCTCTTTTTGACCTCGCTAAAATAGAAACATTAGGAACAACCCCTCATGACAAATACAAAACTAGTGAGATGAACTGAACTCCACACAATGATGGCTGCAAAACAGCTCGGCTCCGCCACCCACCCCGCCCAAAATAACGATAAAGAACGGCTGCCATGATTGGGTGCGGAATGACCACGACGGAGCTACGAAATGGTGCTGCTCTCATGCTAACCCCAGCTTCAATCTGAAACATCCAGAAACACTGTAGACTACCAATTCGATCAGTTCCGGTAGCGCCCCAATGTAACCCGGTAGAGAAGAACTAGCCCTCCCCTCTTTGACTGATGGTTCTTGTTGCCTGTCCCTTCTGTTGTCATTTAACAGAACTATTTAGCCTGCTGAAAGGGGTTGTGTTCCGACCGCTGGTTGGTGGAGACATTTTGACTATATTCTGTACCTGCGTTGTCGCGTAATGCGTCATATGACGCGCCGCGTTAGCGCATCCGGAAGTCATCCGGGGCGCGCAGCGCGTAACGTAAGCATAACAAGTCATGTGACTTGTTAATAAAACTTTTCATTGGTTCATTTTACTTTTCTTATTGTAATGATGAAAGGCTTGGTCATATGACCTAAAAATTACGCTTTTCATTACTTCCGAACATTATTTTTTCTTAAATATATGTTATAATGTTCCAGGCTAATGTACTTTCCCGGAAATTTTACAACTGTCCTGCAAGTAAAATATATTCTTTTTTCGAGAAAAAGAGCGTTTCTTCGTCCCATGACGGAGCCGTTGAGCAAAAGAGGGTCGACCTGCTGTCTTAGTCGCCGATACGCCTGAATATGAGATTCTTATCGATCACTTTATGTTGCAGGAATAGAAAACACAACAGCCCTTGACCATTTATCTTTACTGCGTTCCTTCGTATTATACCTTTTACCCTTCATGTAATTGGTCTGCTTTATTTCACTTGCCTTTTAATGATTCTAAAACAGTCACTATTATTAAAAACTTTACCAATGTATATACTACTACCATGTTTTCTTTTAAAAACCTTTATTGTGAAAATGTCATTATACAAATACGAGCCTATAACCACGTGGGCCTGCCACAGAGCAAACTGTAATCGTATATGATGAATAGACATTTACACTGTAGAGGAACGTAACGGGCGGGCCATTAGGTTGCAAGAACTAAGGTGTCTAACAGTTACGGAATCGGTGGACGTACATTTTATAATTAAAATACGACAGGGCCAGTTACAATAAAATTATCTAGATATACATTTGCGGGCAAGTACCATGGGTGACGTTAATTCGAACTTTCAACAGTACAGTAATCAATAACACATCAGAACTTAATATCAATAGGGATGTCGAAATATTCAATCAATTCTCGTCCCCGCCCGCCATGTGCTTCAAAACTGCATACGTATCTCGTGATTTCAAGGTTCTGCAACCAGTACACAACAAGGAGTTACGAGTCCCATTTATTCCGGCGCCATTTTGGGCGAGGACGGGCAGGTCCAGGATATAGTCAAAATGTCTCTACCAACCATCGACTATGATGATGTTCATATGCTGTATTTATTAGAGTAACACTCATCTGTCCACATGAAATTAATTTGCCACAATCTAAACATGTCATTTTAATCTTTCCAAAGTTCTTCTAAATATTTGGGACCGTTTCCCTTGCCTCTGAAGCTCTCAGTGCCACTTCTTTGATGAATGTACTAGCAGGTCAGGGGTTCTCCTCCAAATCTCTCTTTTATGCAGCACTATAATTAATTGGTGCCACCTCTCCATATGACGATGCATGGTATAGTTACCACAACTATATTTTTTTTCGGTTCCTCTGGAGAGTTCATCGTGGCAGATGAAGCGTGTAACGTACCGGGCATTTACCTTTTTTTGCATGTACAGGAAAGGAAAAAAAAATCGAGCGTCCGAGTTCTAAGGTGTCCCAGGGCCATTTTAGTGGACCAGGCCCAAATCCAAAGAACAGGCCGCCATTTTGAGAGTCCTCTTGCAGCCGCCTGTCGCTGTAGCATCAAGAGCAGCCGAAACTCAGCTGAATGGCAACTGAAACGGTAAAGGGGCGCCCCACTACAGCAGACGAGCCTCCACCTAGGAAGGCCCATTCACGCCGGCTCCCCCCCCCTTCGGGCACCCCACGCCGTTATTCGGAGCAGTATTGTAGGATGGCCACACCAGTGCGGCAACTTGCTAGACATCACCTCGGTGGTAACCGAATCTCAACGCCTTGTGGTGTCTTCTATTCAAAAAACATTGTTATGCTGCCTTCGACCTATTCGCCGCAAGTGCGCACACAACTCAACTGCATAGCTTGCTAGACACCACCTCGGTGCCATCCGGATCTTGGAATGTCAGCACCTTTTGGTGTCTTCTCTTCAGAAAATATTGTTGCGCTGCCTTTGGCCCCATTCGCACATCAGTCCGCTACTGACGCCATCTCACAGGCTAATGGGGCGCCCCACGCCGACTTTCAGCATTGTAGAATGACCACACCAGTACAGCAACTTGCTAGACATCACCTCGGTGCCATCCGGATCTCGGCGCCCCACTGCAGATGAAGTGCCTCTCAACTATGAAACCACCACGGTGACATCCGGATCTTGGCGCGTTGTGCTGCCTTCGGCCTATTCGCACATCGGTCCGCTACTGACGCCATCTCACAGGCTAATGGGGCAACCCACGCCGAGTTTCAGCATTGTAGGATGACCACACCAGTACAGCAACTTGCTAGACATCACCTCGGTGCCATCCGAATCTTGGCATCTCAACGCCTAGTGGTATCTTCCAAACAAAAAATATTGTTACGCTGCCTTTGGCCCCATTCGCACATCAGTCCGCAACTTAGACATCACCTCGGTGCCATCCGGATCTTGGCATCTCAGCGCCTTGTGGTGTCAGTCAGAAAATATTGTTGCGCTGCCTTTGGCCCCATTCGCACATCGGTCCGCTACTGACGCCATCTCACAGGCCAACGGGGCGCCCCACGCCGACTTTCAACATTGTAGGATGGCCACAGAAGTGCGACAACTTACTAGACACCACCTCGGTGCCATCCGGATCTTGGCGCGTTGTGCTGCCTTCGGCCTATTCGCACATCGGTCTGCTACTGACGCAAACTCACAGGCCAACGGGGCGCCCCACGCCGACTTTCAGCATTGTAGGATGGCCACACCAGTGCACCTTACTAGACACCGCCTCGGTGCCATCCGGATCTTGGCGCGTTGTGCTGCCTTCGGCCTATTCGCACATCGGTCCGCTACTGACGCCATCTCACAGGCCAACGGGGCGCCCCACGCCGACTTTCAGCATTGTTGGATGGCCACACCAGTGCGGCAACTTACTAGACACCACCTCGGTGCCATCCGGATCTTGGCGCGTTGTGCTGCCTTCGGCCTATTCGCACATCGGTCCGCTACTGACGCAAACTCACAGGCCAACGGGGCGCCCCACGCCGACTTTCAGCATTGTAGGATGGCCACACCAGTGCTGCAACTTGCTGGACACCACCTCGGTGCCATCCGGATCTTGGCGCGTTGTATTGCCTTCGGCCTATTCGCACATCGGTCCGCTACTGACGCCGCCTCACGTGCCAACGTATTTTCTCCGCATTTTATACCCTATGCCGCATAACAGGTCATGTGACTTGTTTATAAAACTTTTCATTGGTTCATTTTACTTTTGGTTTCCTAATGATGGAAGGCTTGATCATATGACCTAAAAACAACACTTTTCATTGGATGAAAACTTTTTTTTTTCCCAAACGATGAAAGCCCCACCTTGTTTCTGGATGTTTCAGACTAAACTGGCGTCAGCATGAGAGCACCACCATCTCGTAGCTCCGTCGTGGTCATTCCGCGAGCAATCATGGCAGCCGCTCCCCACCAGAAGCCTGCAGGAGTCGGGGCCCCCAAAACTTTTGATGAATTCTCAAGGCGGAGGGGACGCTTTCGAGAATGGGGTCCAAGACCTAGCAGACAAGCGTCCGATTTCCAAGGTGTCCCAGGGCCATTTCAGTGGACCAGGCCCAAAAAGGAAAGAGCCTGCCGCCATTTTGAGAGTCCTGTGACAGCCGCCTATCGCTGCACCGCAAGAGTGGGCGCAACTCAGCTGAATTGCGGCTTTTGACACAGTGGACCAAAAACGGACGGAATGGCAACTGAAACGGTAAAGGGGCGCCCCACTACAACAGATGACACTCCACCTGGAGAGGCCCGTTCACGCCGCCTCCCCCGGGGCGCCCCACGCCGTTATTCGGAGCAGCATTGTAGGATACCAAAACCAGTGCGGCAACTTACTGGACATCACCTTGGTGCCATCGTTCTGCTGCCTTGGAACTATTCGCACAACAGTTTGCTACTGATGACCCACCCCCCGCGACGCCCCATGCCGTTATTTGCTGGGTGGCAACTTACTAGACATCACTTTCGTGTCATCTAGATTTCGGCGCGTTCTGCTGCCTTGGAACTATTCGCACAACAGTTTGCTACTGATGACCCACCCCCCGCGACGCCCCACGCCGGAAATCTGGACGTTGTGCTGCGTTGGGACTATTCGCACAGCCGACCGCTACTTCGTTGTTTTTCCCTAAAAATGTTTATATGTTATTACTATTTTTGTTTTCTTGTATATATTTATAAATTATTAAAGTTTTATAATCTTACTACTTTGTCGGAGTGCTATATATTTTTAATGTGACACATAATTGTAAAAACTTTGATGTACAAAGAGTCATCCCTGGAATCTTCCGCTTCACGCTCGGTCCCCTCCCCAATCACAATACAGGATGGTTTTCAGATAATAGCAACGCTTCTGCTGTGACGGATCTCATCGAGTGTGGGCCTTGATCTACTATAACTCCTTTGAAGAGGGGTGATTCTTTACAGATGTGGCCATAAACTACATCTGCAGGGCTAGCTGATAGCCTAGGACCGGCCTGGACAATCGGACACAGAGGAAAAGGAGTGTCAGAGGGTGCGGTAGTGAATAGGGCGAAAGGGAGGTGTCGGGCGGGCACAGGGTGTGATTCTCAGGGAAGAGCAGCGCAGATGGGGGGAGGTTTATTACCCATGCATAAGACAGAGAGCGGGGGTGACCACTGCCTGGGTGAGATGCTTGCGAGGGTGGGGAGCCATGCTAAGGATCGACAGCGTGCACAGAGTGGGTCTGGTCAAGGCATCTAAAATGGCTGCCGTGCACGACAAAAGTGTGGCATTTGAAAAAAGACAAGATGGCGCAGACAATGTTTTTCAACACTTCCTGATTTCCTTCGAATCGAACGTTAACAGACATTGGGGCATATTACCAAAGTTAAGCGATATTTATCCCTAACGATGCATTGCAAAGATTTTTTTACCGTCAGAAATTATCGCAGATAAACCTTGCTATTATCAAGGTTTATCGCAAATACGATAAAAAACGACCGCAATGCATTAATATCGCTGAAAACTCAGCGATATTCATGCATTACCGAGCTAATGCTCTTAGCCAGGTTATCCACCTCCCATTGGATAACATGGCTAAGAACTGCTCAGGGCAGCTGTTACTTTTTGGAGATATTCGCGCTTATCTCGAATATTTCCAAAAGTTGATAATAGGAGATAGCGATGTTAGCGACTGTTTCCAGTCGCTAACATCTTGGCATGCCCACTTTGCATGTCATTAGTGATAAATATCACTCACATGCAAAGTGGGGCCCAAGATGGTCGCTATCTCCTACTAGCCGTCGCTAACTGGTGTTAGCAACAGCTAGGTAATACAGATATAATTTTATCTCCGCGAAGCGGAGCGCTGTTACAGATATATATCTTGTTTTTGAACGTTAATTTCTCAAAATGCACTGAAGCACATATATTGAGACCTAGCAAAGGCACATCGGGCTACCAGTCCCTAATATTTTACCAAGTTTCGTGCAAATCCATTCAGCCGTTCGATTATTATTATTATTTTTTTTTTTGCCCCGCGGGGCCCTTTTAAAACCTCCACATCAAACCTAGGGGGTCAGCAAGGATCTACTATGCCCCCTTATGGTCATTTGCCCCTTCGCTTTGGCCTCCTCTTGTCTCTCGATCCTACCGAGAGACAAGATGGCGGCCGCTACGTACTGTTTGGAATGTTTACAGACACCGGAGAGCCAATCAGCTTCGCTTCGCAAAGCTACGTAACGCGAAAAGTACGCGAAGCGGTGCGCTGTTACAGATATATATCTTTTTTTGAACGTTAATTTCTCAAAATCCACTGAAGCACATATATTGAGACCTAGCAAAGGCACATCGGGCTACCAGTCCCTACAATTTTGCCAAGTTTCGTGCAAATCCATTCAGCCGTTCGGGCTAAAAGTGAGGCCAACCGCCCTATGGAAAACTCAATGTTAAAAACACGTTTTGGGACCCCCCTTTTTTCTCGACCCCCCCTGGACGAACCCCCACCCAATTTTTAGGGGCTGCTCAGAAACAAAATGTGCCATTTTCCTGAAAATGTCAGCCAATTCCGTCCACAAACGCCAAAGTTATTAGACATAGAATTTTCAAAAAACCCATAGAGAAAAAATCCTAACTATATATACCTACTGGCGACCGCCAGTAGGTAATATATATATATATCCAAGCTTCAAACATCCAAGGATACTTAATCCATAAGAAATGTAGCACACACAGAGGGTAGTTCCACAAAGAATTTATTGCGGGAACTAGTTAGCAACAGTAGTTGCTGTCTAGTTCCCGCAATAAATTCTTTGTGGAACTACCCCCTGTGTGTGCTACATTTCTTATGGATTAAGTATCCTTGGATGTTTGAAGCTTGGATTAATTTAACGGGTACACCCCTGTTTCGTGTGCACCCGCTCACGTGTGCATCTGGCTGGTGTTTGGAAGCGGCGATATATATATATATATATATATATATATATATCAATCAATCAATCAGTGGCACTTATAGAGCGCGCTACATACCCGTAGGGTCTCAAGGCGCTGGGGGGGGGGGGGGGGGGCCGCTACTGCTCGAACAGCCAGGTCTTCAGCTTCTTCCTGAAGGAGAGGTGGTCTTGGGTCAGGCGCAGGTCGGTCGGGAGGGAGTTCCAGGTCTTGGCGGCCAGGTAGGAGAAGGACCTTCCTCCTGTCGTCGCTCTTCGGATGCGGGGGACGGCGGCGAGGGCGCGGTTGGCTGATCGGAGGTGGCGTTTCGGAGCGTAGAAGTTGACTCGACTGTTGAGGTAGCTCGGGCCTTGGTCGTGTAGGGCTTTGTGTGCGTGGGTGAGGAGGCGGAAGGTGATTCTTTTGTTGACGGGGAGCCAGTGAAGGTCTCTCAGATGTCCGGAGATGTGGCTGGTTCGTGGGATGTCGAGGATGAGTCTGGCTGAGGCGTTCTGGATCCGCTGGAGTCTCTTCTGGAGCTTGGCGGTGGTGCCGGCGTAGAGGGCGTTGCCGTAGTCCAGTCGGCTGGTGACGAGGGCCTGGGTGACGGTCTTCCTGGTCTCGGTGGGGATCCACCAGAAGATCTTCCGTAGCATGCGTAGGATGTTGAAGCACGCCGAGGAGACGTTGTTGACTTGCCTGGTCATGGAGAGGGAGGAGTCCAGGATGAAGCCCAGGTTTCGTGCATGGTCTGTCGGTTTGGGTGCGGTGCCCAGGGCGGGAGGCCACCAGGAGTCGTCCCAGGCGGAGGGTGAGGAGCCCAGGATGAGGACCTCCGTCTTGTCCGAGTTCAGCTTCAGGCGGCTGGTCGTCATCCACTCGGCTACCTCTTTCATCCCTTCGTGCAGGTTGGCTCTGGCGGCGGCGGGGTCGTGGGTCAGGGAGAGGATCAGCTGGGTGTCGTCGGCGTAGGAGATTATGCTGAGGTTGTGTTTGCGTACGATGGCCGCGAGGGGGCTCATGTAGACGTTGAAGAGGGTGGGGCTCAGAGATGATCCTTGGGGGACGCCGCAGATGACGTCGGAGGCCTCTGACTTGTACGGTGGTAGGCGGACTCTCTGTGTTCTTCCGTCGAGGAAGGAGATGATCCATTCCAGCGCCTTGTCCTGGATTCCGATGTTGCCGAGGCGCCGTACTAGGGTGCGGTGGCAGACCGTGTCGAATGCGGCGGAGAGGTCTAGGAGGATGAGGGCCGCTGTTTCTCCATTGTCCATCAGGGCTCGGATGTCATCGGTGGCGGCGATGAGGGCGGTCTCGGTGCTGTGGTTGGCTCGGAAGCCGGACTGTGAGGGGTCGAGGGATCCGTTCGTCTCGAGGAAGGCGGCCATCTGTTTGTTGACGGTCTTCTCGATGACTTTGGCTGTGAACGGGAGGAGCGAGATGGGGCGGTAATTCTTGAGGTCGGTGGGGTCCGCTGTTGGTTTCTTGAGTTGAGCGCTGAGTTCGGCGTGTTTCCAGCTCTCCGGGAAGATGGTGGTGTCGAAGGATGTGTTGATGATGTCTCGCAGGTGGGTTGCGATGACGGCGTCGGCCTTGTTGAAGACGTGGTGAGGGCAGGGGTCGGTCGGTGAACCGGAGTGGATGGAGTTCATCGTGCGGATGGTGTCTTCGGTGCTGATCGGGGTCCAGGCGTGGAGGGTGGTGGTGGGGGGTGGTTGATCGGTCATGGTGTGCGTTGGTTGGTTGTTGAAGCTGTTGTGTATGTCCGCGATCTTGTTGTGGAAGTATGACGCGAGGGAGTTGCAGAGGTCTTGCGATGGGGTGATGTCGTTGTTTCCTGCGCTGGGGTTGGAAAGCTCTTTCACGATGTTGAAGAGTTCCTTGCAGTTGTGTGCGTTGTTGTCCAACCGGTCCTTGAATGCTGTTTTCTTGGCGGCGCGGATCAGCTGGTGGTGTTTCCGGGTGGCAATTTTGAAGGAGGTCCTGTTGTCCGGTGTCGGTTCCCTTTTCCAGACTTTCTCGAGGGCTCGGCAGTTCTTCTTGGAGCTCTTGAGTTCATCGGTGAACCATGGGGCCTTCTTGCTGCCGGGTCTGCTAGGCGGGGTCCTCAGTGGGGCGAGTTCGTCCGCGCAGTTGCTGATCCACGTCGTGAGGTTGTCGGCGGCCTGGCTGGGGTTCGCTGAGCTGGCAGGAGGGTGCTGGCTCAGGGAGGTGGCGAGCTGGTGTGCTGTGATCTTGTTCCAGCTTCTGCGGGCCGCCTGTTGCTGGTGGTGGTGAGTCGTCGTTCTCTTGAAGGTGAAGTGGACGCAGCTGTGGTCCGTCCATTGAAGCTCAGTGGCGTGGCTGAAGTCGATGTCTGTGCTGGACGAGAAGACTGCGTCGAGTGTGTGTCCGGCGAGATGGGTGGGGGTGGACACCAGTTGCTTGAGTCCCAGGTTGGCGAGGTTGTCGAGCAGGGTGCTGGTGTTGCGGTCGTTGTTGTTCTCCAGGTGGAAGTTGAGGTCCCCCAGGAGGATGTAGTCGGCGGAGGGGAGGGCGTGCGGGCTGACGAAGTCGGCGATGTCCTCGCTGAATTGTGTGCGTGGTCCAGGGGGTCGGTAGATCAGGGTGCCTCTGAGGGTGGTGTTCGGGTTGGTGTGGATCTGGAAATGCAGGTGTTCGGCGCTGGTCAGGGTGTTGTCGGTGCTGGTCGTGAGGCGGATGGTGCTCCTGTGGATGATGGCGATGCCTCCTCCCATCTGGTTGGCGTTTCGGTCCCTCCGGACGATCTTGTAGCCCTCTGGGATAGCGATGGCGATGTCTGGAGCTGAGGAGGTGTTCATCCAGGTCTCCGTGAGGAAGGCAACATCAGGGGCTGTGGCGTCTAGGAGGTTCCAGAGTTCGATGGCGTGTCTGTGGACGGAGCGGGTGTTGAGCAGGATGCACTTGAGGTGGGTGCTGCTGGAGTTCGACTTGGCGGGTGTTGGTGCGAGGCAGGTCCGGATGTAGGAGAACTTGCAGGCGTGGCAGCTGAAGGGTCCCTGGGTGCGTCGTGGTGTGGCTTGGTGGCACTCTGGGCGTCGGCCGGTGTTGAGTGCGCTGAGGGTGGCGGCTGAGTACGTCCTGCGGGTCGGTCGGGATCTTTGAGGTCCAGGGGTCCTGGCGCTGGTCGCGGTCCGGTCGCGGACGGGCGCAGACGGGCTTACCTTTGGCGCGCCTTCGGCGCACAATCGGCGCGCCCGCTGCGCGTGACCGCTGCGCGTTCGCACGGTCGCCATTTAAGGCGAAGTGCGCGGGTGGGCGGAGCAGCTGGGAGGCGGGAGCGGGGAGGGTTACAGAAGAGAAAAAAGGGGCGGGGACAAGCGGCGGTGGCGGGAAGGGAGGGCGGAGGGCGGCGGACAACAAGGAAGGAGAGCCAGAAACACGGGCAAAAATGTGATTAAACAACAGGCACAAATCTGCGACAAAACAAGGGAAATAAGGGGAAAAATAAGAAGTTACACGGAGTAAACAAAGCAGGCACAACTATTTGACAAAACAAGGGAAAAAAGGAGATACACGAAGTTTTGGCAAAACAGGCACAAATGCTCGACAAAACAATCCCCGCAGCGGAGGCAGCCGGCAACCGGCAAACGAGGCAGCAGCGAGGCAGAGGGCAGGCAGGGGGCACACGCAGCAGCTGGTGGCCGTGCGGCGCGGGGGTGTCCCACAAGTGGGTCACACTCACCTGCGTCGCACGGTCGCCATTTAAGGCCAAGTGCGCGGGTGGGCGGAGCAGCTGGGAGGCGGGAGCGGGGAGGGTTACAGAAGAGAAAAAAGGGGCGGGGACAAGCGGCGGTGGCGGGAAGGGAGGGCGGAGGGCGGCGGACAACAAGGAAGGAGAGCCAGAAACACGGGCAAAAATGTGATTAAACAACAGGCACAAATCTGCGACAAAACAAGGGAAATAAGGGGAAAAATAAGAAGTTACACGGAGTAAACAAAACAGGCACAACTATTTGACAAAACAAGGGAAAAAAGGAGATACACGAAGTTTTGGCAAAACAGGCACAAATGCTCGACAAAACAATCCCCGCAGCGGAGGCAGCCGGCAACCGGCAAACGAGGCAGCAGCGAGGCAGAGGGCAGGCAGGGGGCACACGCAGCAGCTGGTGGCCGTGCGGCGCGGGGGTGTCCCACAAGTGGGTCACACTCACCTGCGTCGCACGGTCGCCATTTAAGGCCAAGTGCGCGGGTGGGCAGAGCAGCTGGGAGGCGGGAGCGGGGAGGGTTACAGAAGAGAAAAAAGGGGCGGGGACAAGCGGCGGTGGCGGGAAGGGAGGGCGGAGGGCGGCGGACAACAAGGAAGGAGAGCCAGAAACACGGGCAAAAATGTGATTAAACAACAGGCACAAATCTGCGACAAAACAAGGGAAATAAGGGGAAAAATAAGAAGTTACACGGAGTAAACAAAACAGGCACAACTATTTGACAAAACAAGGGAAAAAAGGAGATACACGAAGTTTTGGCAAAACAGGCACAAATGCTCGACAAAACAATCCCCGCAGCGGAGGCAGCCGGCAACCGGCAAACGAGGCAGCAGCGAGGCAGAGGGCAGGCAGGGGGCACACGCAGCAGCTGGTGGCCGTGCGGCGCGGGGGTGTCCCACAACAAACACCCTTGTGCTATAGAAGTGCACTCAAGGCTGTCTCTGCCATCCAGCAACATTTCCTCAAAGTGACTCTTCCTTTCCGTAAAGCAGACTATCTCCAGGGTGATGACAAACTTGCAGACTGGTTTCCTCACCCTACTCAAGGGGGAGCATACATTTTTTTAGCCTCAATGTGCACAGGGGGACTGAGCCTACTCAAGGCAGTAATTGTTACATAGCGCTTCTGGGACTTCAATTACCAGCATGCATACATGCGTCCAGAGTGTGCCACGCCCACTGAGGGCGGTTTTATTCCACAAATAAAGAGTGAATGAAGCGCTGTGTTGTCACGACCCTCTGTGAAGGCATCCATGATTACTGGGCGTTCCAGCCTCGAAACGCGTCGGATGGAAAAATCCTTAATGAGGACATCAGAAAGCAAGTCACTGCGAGGAAATGTTGCTGGATGGCATGAGACAGCCTTGAGTGCACTTCCATAGCACAAGGGTGGTTGTTGTTTTACATTTTGCGCACGGGTGCCCTGGCCGTGGGGAGTTGCACCGGTTTCCTCCAAGACTTCACAGTCAGATGGGAAACGGCGACGGAGCGGAACTTTTCCTTTCCGTAAAGCAGGCTATCTCCTGGGTGATGACAAACTTGCAGACTGGTTTCCTCACCCTACTCAAGGGAGAACATACATTTTTTTAGCCTCAATGTGCGCAGGGGGACTGAGCCTACTCAAGGCAGTAGTTGTTACATAGCGCTTCTGGGACTTCAATTACCAGCATGCATACATGCGTCCAGAGTGTGCCACGCCCACTGAGGGCGGTTTCATTCCACAAATGAAGGGTGAATGAAGCGCTGTTTTGTCACGACCCCCTGTGAAGGCATCCATGATTACGGGGCGTTCCAGCCTCGAAAAGCGTCGGATGGAAAAATTCTTAATGAGGACATCAGAAAGCAAGTCACTGGGAGGAAATGTTGCTGGATGGCAAGAGACAACCTTGAGTCACTTCCATAGCACAAGGGTGTTTGTTGTTTTACATTTTGCGCACGCTGCCCTGGCCATGGGGAGTTGCACCGGTTTCCTCCAAGACTGCACAGTCAGATGGGAAATGGCGACGGAGCGGAACTTTTCCATTCCGTAAAGCAGGCTATATCCAGGGTGATGACAAACTTGCAGAATGGTTTCCTCACCCTACTCAAGGGAGAACATACATTTTTGTAGCCTCAATGTGCACAGGGGACTGAGCCTACTCAAGGCAGTAATTGTTACATAGCGCTTCTGGGACTTCAATTACCAGCATGCATAAATGCGTCCAGAGTGTGCCACGCCCACTGAGGGCGGTTTAATTCCACAAATAAAGGGTGAATGAAGCGATGTGTTGTCACGACCCTCTGTGAAGGCATCCATGATTACGGGGCGTTCCAGCCTCGAAACGCGTCGGATGGAAAAATTCTTAATGAGGACATCAGAAAGCAAGTCACCGCGAGGAAATGTTGCTGGATGGCAAGAGACAGCCTTGAGTGCATTTCCATAGCACAAGGGTGTTGGTTGTTTTACATTTTGCGCACGGCTTCCCTGGCCGTGGGGAGTTGCACCGGTTTCCTCCAAGACTGCACAGTCAGATGGGAAACGGCGACGGAGCGGAACTTTTCCTTTCCGTAAAGCAGGCTATCTCCAGGGTGATGACAAACTTGCAGACTGGTTTCCTCACCCTACTCAAGGGAGAACATACATTTTTTTAGCCTCAATGTGCACAGGGGGACTGAGCCTACTCAAGGCAGTAATTGTTACATAGCGCTTCTGGGACTTCAATTACCAGCATGCATACATGCGTCCAGAGTGTGCCACGCCCACTGAGGGCGGTTTCATTCCACAAATGAAGGGTGAATGAAGCGCTGTGTTGTCACGACCCTCTGTGAAGGCATCCATGATTACGGGGCGTTCCAGCTTCGAAACGCGTTGGATGGAAATATTCTTAATGAGGACATCAGAAAGCAAGTCACTGCGAGGAAATGTTGCTGGATGGCAAGAGACAGCCTTGAGTGCACTTCCATAGCACAAGGGTGTTTGTTGTTTTATATATACATATATATATATATATATATATATATATATATATATATATATATATATATATGCAAAAAAGAAGGAGAGAACTCTGGGTAGGTCTCAGTTTAGGTGGAAAGCAGCTCCTGTTAGAGCACTCTCAACACCAGCGACACTCTAGATCTGCTCACCTCAAATGTCTGTTTTTCTATCAAAGTTTTTAAGCATAGGATTAGACAGTGCTATCCATGCCGAGATAGAAAATGACAAAGTCTTTCGCCATTTAAACAGCAAAGTCTTTAAGCATAGGACTAGTACAGTGCAGTCCTTGCCGAGCTGTCAAATAACAAAAGCCATTTATCACTCCAGGCACAATATTACAGCTTTGAATTGGTAAAATACCAACTCAGGCCAACCTGAAATGAATAAAAGCAACCCCTGACACAGTGTTTCGCTCTAATTAGAGCTCTTCAGAGAGGTATAGCTTTGTCCAGACACAAGGGAGCACCCAGTATTAAGTCAAAACAAAACCCTGGGTTTTGTTTTGACTTAATACTGGGTGCTCCCTTGTGTCTGGACAAAGCTATACCTCTCTGAAGAGCTCTAATTAGAGCGAAACACTGTGTCAGGGGTTGCTTTTATTCATTTCAGGTTGGCCTGAGTTGGTATTTTACCAATTCAAAGCTGTAATATTGTGCCTGGAGTGATAAATGGCTTTTGTTATTTGACAGCTCGGCAAGGACTGCACTGTACTAGTCCTATGCTTAAAGACTTTGCTGTTTAAATGGCGAAAGACTTTGTCATTTTCTATCTCGGCATGGATAGCACTGTCTAATCCTATGCTTAAAAACTTTGATAGAAAAACAGACATTTGAGGTGAGCAGATCTAGAGTGTCGCTGGTGTTGAGAGTGCTCTAACAGGAGCTGCTTTCCACCTAAACTGAGACCTACCCAGAGTTCTCTCCTTCTTTTTTGCATAATTTATGCGTCACTCTATGCCTGAAAGGGTTTTGTTTTGACTTAATACTGGGTGCTCCCTTGTGTCTGGACAAAGCTATACCTCTCTGAAGAGCTTTAATTAGAGCGAAACACTGTGTCAGGGGTTGCTTTTATTCATTTCAGGTTGGCCTGAGTTGGTATTTTACCAATTCAAAGCTGTAATATTGTGCCTGGAGTGATAAATGGCTTTTGTTATTTGACAGCTCGGCAAGGACTGCACTGTACTAGTCCTATGCTTAAAGACTTTGCTGTTTAAATGGCGAAAGACTTTGTCATTTTCTATCTCGGCATGGATAGCACTGTCTAATCCTATGCTTAAACACTTTGATAGAAAAACAGACATTTGAGGTGAGCAGATCTAGAGTGTCGCTGGTGTTGAGAGTGCTCTAACAGGAGCTGCTTTCCACCTAAACTGAGACCTACCCAGAGTTCTCTCCTTCTTTTTTGCATAATTTATGCGTCACTCTATGCCTGAAAGGGTTTTGTTTTGACTTAATACTGGGTGCTCCCTTGTTTCTGGACAAAGCTATACCTCTCTGAAGAGCTCTAATTAGAGCGAAACACTGTGTCAGGGGTTGCTTTTATTCATTTCAGGTTGGCCTGAGTTGGTATTTTACCAATTCAAAGCTGTAATATTGTGCCTGGAGTGATAAATGGCTTTTGTTATTTGACAGCTCGGCAAGGACTGCACTGTACTAGTCCTATGCTTAAAGACTTTGCTGTTTAAATGGCGAAAGACTTTGTCATTTTCTATCTCGGCATGGATAGCACTGTCTAATCCTATGCTTAAAAACTTTGATAGAAAAACAGACATTTGAGGTGAGCAGATCTAGAGTGTCGCTGGTGTTGAGAGTGCTCTAACAGGAGCTGCTTTCCACCTAAACTGAGACCTACCCAGAGTTCTCTCCTTCTTTTTTGCATAATTTATGCGTCACTCTATGCCTGAAAGGGTTTTGTTTTGACTTAATACTGGGTGCTCCCTTGTGTCTGGACAAAGCTATACCTCTCTGAAGAGCTCTAATTAGAGCGAAACACTGTGTCAGGGGTTGCTTTTATTCATTTCAGGTTGGCCTGAGTTGGTATTTTACCAATTCAAAGCTGTAATATTGTGCCTGGAGTGATAAATGGCTTTTGTTATTTGACAGCTCGGCAAGGACTGCACTGTACTAGTCCTATGCTTAAAGACTTTGCTGTTTAAATGGCGAAAGACTTTGTCATTTTCTATCTCGGCATGGATAGCACTGTCTAATCCTACTTAAAAACTTTGATAGAAAAACAGACATTTGAGGTGAGCAGATCTAGAGTGTCGCTGGTGTTGAGAGTGCTCTAACAGGAGCTGCTTTCCACCTAAACTGAGACCTACCCAGAGTTCTCTCCTTCTTTTTTGCATAATTTAAGCGTCACTCTATGCCTGAAAGGGTTTTGTTTTGATATATATATATATATATATATATATATATATATATATATATATATATATATATATATATATATATATATATATATATATATATATATATATATATATATATATATATATATATATATATATATATATATATATATATTCACTGAAAAAACCATAGGTTAGAGACCATATATAGTTAGGAATTAGCATTTACAAAACCTTGAAAATTCACTGAAAAAACCATAGGTTATAGACCATATATAGTTAGGGATTAGCATTTACAAAACCTTATTTTACTCGCACAAAACCATTGAAATTCGCATATATAGTTAGTTGCGCTAACTATATATCGCGCACCCGCAATCCACTGCTGATGATGTCACATATTACATCATTCATGACATGGTCAGTGACATCACTGATGACATCACTGATGACATCTCAAATGACATCACTGATGACATCACTGATGACATCACTGATGACATCATCCAGTGACTGTGTGTTTCTGTAAAGTTTAAATATGTTTGATATATTGAAGAATGAGTGGATGTATAAGTGTCTGGATGAAGGATTTAGTAGGTGCGTGACTGACTGTATGAGTGAGTGAATAAATGTGTCGTACTAAATGCATGGGTTAGTGACTAAACTGTCTGAATGTGTGCATCAGTATGTCTGTTGTGATGTAAACTGCTGCATGTGTTGATCATTAGCTATACGAGAGGCTATATGTGTTATTGATTGGTTGCCCAAGTATTTGTATGGGAGATTGAGTTTGTGTGGGGGTGGCTGGGAGGTGTGTGACTCTGTGCATAGATGTGTGAGCAGTTGATTCACTAGGTGTATGAGTTCAAGAGTGCATGTGGAAACAGCTACATGGGCGGTTGACTGTGTGCATGAGTGTATTGATGAGTGAATGGATATCTCAATGCTACATGTCATAGTAAGTACATATGTAAAACACAGTACATGTGAGAGTTGGCATATATAAATAACTGTGCATGAGAGCCACTGAATGTGTGAGTGGCTGTATGGGTCATTGTGAACTTGTATCAGGGATTGTATAAGAGAGTAAATATGTGTTAGTATATGTTTGAATAAGTAAGGTGTGTATAACTGTACAGTTGAGGAAATGGAGGTGAGATTGTTTCTTTGCATGACTGACTAGGTGTGTGAGTAACTCCATGGATGAGTGACAGTGTGTGAGTGTCTGTATACACTGAGTGTATCTAAGGTTATATTAGAGTCTGAAGAGGTTCATCGTACTAGCACAAGAATGATGTCAAATGAGATGTCATCAGTGATGTCATTTGAGATATCATCAGTGATGTCATCAGTGATGTCACTGACCATGTCATGAATGATGTAATATGTGACATGATCAGCAGTGGATTGCGGGTGCGCGATATATAGTTAGCGCAACTAACTATATATGCGAATTTCAATGGTTTTGTGCGAGTAAAATAAGGTTTTGTAAATGCTAATCCCTAACTATATATGGTCTATAACCTATGGTTTTTTCAGTGAATTTTCAAGGTTTTGTAAATGCTAATTCCTAACTATATATGGTCTCTAACCTATGGTTTTTTCAGTGAATTTCAATGGTTTTTTAATAGCAAATATCATAAGCTGTCGAATGTCAAGTACGTGGTAAGTAAAAACATTTTCGTGTTTATGCACACTGATCTGCTTTGAATGCTGCCCCCCCCCTCATTTCTATTAGGAGTACTCTCTCTTTGCAGATAGTGAAGGGTAGTTAACGCAGGCCTTTGCCCCCGTTGTAATCCGTCGTGCCTGCTTCTCTCTCCATTTGATTGATTGTTATCCAAGCATTTACTGTTTTAGAATTGGTTCTCTTTGGTTCATTCTCTATTTACAAACAAGCACAGAGTCGCAATACTCTGTTTAGTCTTTGCAGATAGTGAAAAATCGTGTAAAAAAACAAAAGGAATCGAGCAAAATCAGTAGGCCACTAATGGGATCTCTTTTTGACCTCGCTAAAATAGAAACATTAGGAACAACCCCTCATGAGAAATACGAATCTAGTGAGATGAACTGAGCTCCACACCATGATGGCTGCAAGACAGCTCGGCTCCGCCACCCACCCCGCCCAAAATAACAATAAACTCTATGCAAATATTACAAATATATACAACACACCAGCAAAGTAACAGGGTAAAACATTTTATTAAATAACTATTTACATAACTATTTTATACTTTTTGTTGCCCGATCCGGCTAGCTCAATCGATCGAGCATGAAACTCATGCACTCTGATAGTTCAAAGTTTTGAGGAGTGCTTGTTAGACTGTCTGAAGCTTATTTGCACCTGCTACAGCTTCACTATTCTCAATGTAAGTGGGGGCTGTTTGAGGACGTGACTGCATTTGAAAACAATGTGATGCGGTGCCTCCCTGAACCGCTTGACGGAGGCCCCCGAGGGACGGTGTGATGGCGCGGACTCGGAGGGGGCGCTTGGCTCCGGCCCCCTCCCCAAGTCGTGTTGCCCTGGAGTGGCCTGAGATCGCCCCCGACATAGGTGGCCGGCTCCCGGGGTCAAGCGGAACTTTTTGCCTTTTGGTGACTCTTCCATTCTTGACCTTGTCCCACAATCCGTTTGACCTAAAGACACGCTGTAGTGGGGCGCCCCTTTACCGTTTCAGTTGCCATTCCGCCCGCTTTTGCTACACTGTGCCTCTTCCGCTATTCAGCTGTTTACCGCCCGCTCTTGCGACTACAGCGTCTCGCTCACCATGTAGTTGAGTTGCTCCCGCTCTTGCGGTGCAGCGATAGGCGGCTGCCACAGGACTCTCAAAATGGCGGCCGGCTCTTCAGATTTGGGCGTGGTCCACTAAAATGGCCCTGCGACACCTTGGAACTCGGACGCTTGTCTGCGAGGGCTTGGGCTCCATTCTCGAAAGCGTCCCCTCAGCCTTGAAGATTCTACAAAAGTCTTGGGGGCCCCCGACTCCCGCAGGCTTCTGGTGGGGAGCGGCTGCCATGATTGCTCGTGGAATGGCCACGACGGAGCTACGAGATGGTGGTGCTCTCATGCTGACGCCAGCTTCAGTCTGAAACATCCAGAAACACTGTAGACTACCAATTCGATCAGTTCCGGTAGCGCCCCAACGTGACCCGGTAGAGAAGAACTTGCCCTCCCCTCTTTGACTGATGGTTCTTGTTGCCTGTCCCTTCTGTTGTCATTTAACAGAACTATTTAGCCTGCTGAAAGGGGTTGTGTTCCGACCGCTGGTTGGTGGAGACATTTTGACTATATTCTGGACCTGCGTTGTCACGTAATGCGTCATATGACGCGCCGCGTTAGCGCATCCGGAAGTGCTCCGGTGCGCGAAGCGCAGCTTCCCGGAAGCGATCCGGGGCACGGCGCGCAGCGCGTAACGTAAGCATAACAGGTCATGTGACTTGTTAATAAAACTTTTCATTGGTTCATTTTACTTTTCTTATTCTAATGATGAAAGGCTTGGTCATATGACCTAAAAATTACACTTTTTATTACTTTCGAACATTATTTTTTCTTAAACATATATGTTATAATGTTCCAGGCTAATATACTTTCCCGGAAAATTTACAACTGTCCTGCAAGTAAAATATATTCCTTTTTCGAGAAAAAGGGCGTTTCTTCGTCCCATGACGGAGCCGTTGAGCAAAAGAGGCTCGGCCTGCTGTCTTAGTCGCCGATACGCCTGAATATCAGATTCTTATCGATCACTTTATGTTGCAGGAGTAAAAACACAACAGCCCTTGACCATTTATCTTTACTGCGTTCCTGCGTATTATACCTTTTACCCTTCATGTAATTGGACTGCTTTATTTCACTTGCCTTTTACTGATTCGAAAACAGTGACTATTATTAAAAACTTTACCAATGTAAATACTACTACCATGTTTTCTTTTAAAAACCTTTATTGTGAAAATGTCAGTATACAAATACGGGCCTATAACCACGTGGGCCGGCCACGGAGCAAACTGTAATCGTATATGATGAGGAGACATTTACACTGTAGAGGAACGTAACGGGCGGGCCATTAGGTTGCAAGAACTAAGGTGTCTAACAGTTGCGGAATCGGTGGACGTACATTTTATAATTAAAATACGACAGGGCCAGTTACGATAAAATTATCTAGATATACATTTGCGGGCAAGTACCATGTGTGACGTTAATTCGAACTTTCAATAGTACAGTAATCAATAACACATCAGAACTTAATATCAATAGGGATGTCGAAATATTCAATCAATTCTCGTCCCCGCCCGCCATGTGCTTCAAAACTGCATACGTATCTCGTGATATCAAGGTTGTGCAACCAGTACACAACAAGGAGTTACGAGTCCCATTTATTCCGGCACCATTTTGGGCGAGGACGGGCAGGTCCAGGATATAGTCAAAATGTCTCCACCAACCATCGACTATGATGATGTTCATATGCTGTATTTATTAGAGTAACACTCTAGAGTAGTATGTTGAAAATCTGAAGCCATTGTTCTACAAACTCTCAACCAGCCTTGGATGGAAAAATCCTGAAGAATGTACAAACTGAAAACCAGTTTTTGTCTGTATAGCATCAGCAGCAACGCTTGAGTCAGCTTTGTGTGAAGCCGCCATTTTGATTCAATCAATAGCGTCCCCCTGCACACATTCAGGGACCTGGTCGTGTCTTCAGGTCAAACGGATTGTGGGACAAGATGCACAAAGGAAAAGGAAAAAAGTTCCGCCGGACCCCGGGAGGCGGCCGCCTATGTCATGGGCGATCTTAGGCCACACCAGGGCAATAGTGAAGCTGCAGCAGGTGCAAATAAGCTTCAGACAGTGTTACAAGCGCTGCTCAGAACTCTCAACTATGACACCACCTCGGTGCCATCCGGATCTTGGCGCCTTGTGCTGGTTCCGGCCTATTCACACATCGGTCCGCTACTGACGCCACCTCACAGGCCAACGGGGCACCCCACGCCGACTTTCGGCGCAGCATTGTAGGATGGCCACACCAGTGCGGCAACTTGCTGGACACCACCTCGGTGCCATCCAGATCTCGGCGCGTTGTGCTGCCTTCGGCCTATTCGCCGCAAGTGCGCATGCAACTCAGCTGCATAGCGAGTGAAACACCAAGGGGCGCCCCACTGCAGCCGAGGAACCTCCATCTTGGGGGCGACGCACAGCATCACATTGCTTCCCAATGCAGTCATTTCCTCAAACAGCCCCCACTGACTGACGCGAACTCACAGGCCAACGGGGCGCCCCACGCCGACTTTCGGCGCAGCATTGTAGGATGGCCACACCAGTGCGGCAACTTGCTGGACACCACCTCGGTGCCATCCGGATCTTGGCGCGTTGTGCTGCCTTCGGCCTATTCGCACATCGGTCCGCTACTGACGCCGCCTCACGTGCCAACGGATTTTCTACGCTTTTTATAGCCCTATGCCGCATAACAGGTCATGTGACTTGTTTATAAAACTTTTCATTGGTTCATTTTACTTTTGGTTTCCTAATGATGGAAGGCTTGATCATATGACCTAAAAATAACACTTTTCATTGGATTAAAACATTTTTTTTTCCCAAACGATGAAAGCCCCACCTTGTTTCTGGATGTTTCAGACTGAAGCTGGCGTCAGCATGAAAGCACCACCATCTCGTGGCTCCGTCGTGGTCATTCCGCGAGCAATCATGGCAGCCGCTCCCCACCGGAAGCCTGCAGGAGTCGGGGGCCCCCAAGACTTTTGTAGAATCTTCAAGGCTGAGGGGACGCTTTCGAGAATGGGGTCCAAGACCTAGCAGACAAGCGTCCGAGTTCCAAGGTGTCCCAGGGCCATTTCAGTGGACTAGGCCCAAAAAGGAAAGAGCCTGCCGCCATTTTGAGAGTCCTGTGGCAGCCGCCTATCGCTGCACCGCAAGAGTGGGTGCAACTCAGCTGAATGGCGGATTTTGGCACAGTGTACCAAAAGCGGGCGGAATGGCAACTGAAACGGTAAAGGGGCGCCCCACTACAGCAGACGAGCCTCCACCTGGGGAGGCCCGTTCACGCTGCCTCACCCCCCCCCCGGGGCGCCCCACGCCGTTATTCGGAGCAGCATTGTAGGATACCAAAACCAGTGCGGCAACTTACTGGACATCACCTGGGTGCCATCCACATCTCAGCGCGTTCTGCTGCCTTGGGACTATTCGCACAACAGACCGCTACTGACGAGGCCTCCCCCCGCACCCCCCGGGACGCCCCACGCCGTTTTTCGGAGCTGCATTGTAGGATACCAAAAACCAGTGCGGCACCCAGGTAACATCACCTGGGTGCCGTCCAGAACTCAGCACGTTGTGCTGCCTTGGGACTATTCGCACAAAACACAGCTACTGACCATTGTTGCTTCTTTTTTCAAAATTTTTTTTAAATGTATTTACTGTTTTTGTTGCGTTGTATATATTTATAAGTTATTAAAGTTTTATAATCCTACTACTTTGTTGGAGTGCTATATATTTTTAATGTGACACATAATTGTAAAAACTTTGATGTACAAAGAGGCATCCCTGGAATCTTCCGCTTCAAGCTCGGTCCCCTCCCCAATCACAATACAGGATGGTTTTCAGATAGTAGGAACGCGTGTGGTGTGACGGATCTCATCGGGTGGGGACCTTGATCTACTGTAACTCCTTTGAAGAGGGGTGATTCTTTACAGCTGGGGCCATAAACTACATCTGCAGGGCTAGGTGATAGCCTGGGACCGGCCTGGACAATCGGACACAGAGGAAGAGGAGTGTCAGAGGGTGCGGTAGTGAATAGGGCGAAAGGGAGGTGTCGGGCGGGCACAGGGTGTGATTCTCAAGGAAGAGCAGCGCAGATGGGGGGAGGTTTATTGCCCATGCATAAGACAGAGAGCGGGGGTGACCAGTGCCTGGGGGAGATGCTTGCGAGGGTAGGGAGCCATGCTAAGGATCGACAGCGTGCAGAGAGTGGGTCTGGTCAAGGCATCTAAAATGGCTGCCGTGCACGACAAAAGTGTGGCATTTGAAAAAAGGCAAGATGGCGCAGACAATGTTTATCAACACTTCCTGATTTCCTTCGAATCGAACGTTAACAGACGTTATCTCTCCCACACTACCGGTCCCCCTGGGCTTAAACGCCGAGATGGTAGGGACTGCATCCCGTGGAGATAGGCCGAGACGTCACTCAGCAGAAAAAAAAAAAAAAAAAAGTCTATAAACATACAATAAGTTAAAAGTCAATCATTCTTGTTTCCTTGTAGTACGCTCCCCAGTCCGCTTTCCGTTACGCGTACCGGGCGCACCCCACGAAAAAAACATTTTTTTTTTTTTTTTTTGCCCCGCGGGGCCCTTTTAAAGCCTCCACATCAAACCTAGGGGGTCAGGGAGGATCTACTATGCCCCCTTATGGTCATTTGCCCCTTCGCTTTGGCCTCCTCTTGTCTCTCGATCCTACCGAGAGACAAGATGGCGGCCGCTCCGGACTGTTTAGAATGTTGACAGACACCGGAGAGCCAATCAGCTTCGCTTCGCGAAGTTCCGTTACGCGTCAAGTACGCGAACCGGGGCGCTGCCCGGAGCGCTGTTACAGATATATATCTTTTTTTGAACGTTAATTTCTCAAAATCCACTGGAGCACATATATTGAGACCTAGCAAAGGCACATCGGGCTAACAGTCCCTACAATTTTGCCAAGTTTCGTGCAAATCCATTCTGCCGTTCGGGCTAAAAGTGAGGCCAACCGCCCTATGGAAATTAACATGGGAAAAACGCGTTTTGGGACCCCCCTTTTTTCTCAGCCCCCCCTTGACGAACCCCCCCCCAAATTTTCAGTTATTGCTCAGAAACAAAATGTTCCATTTTCCTGAAAATTTCAGCCAATTCCGTCCACAAACGCCAAAGTTATTAGACATAGATTTTTCAAAAATCCCATAGAGAAAAAATCCTAACTATATATACCTACTGGCGACCGCCAGTAGGTAATATATATATATATATATATATATATATATATATATATACCAATAACATAAAATCTAATTTAAAAAACATTCTATTATAAATTAAAACATTAAACTATTTAAAAATCATTAAACTCGCATTTCCCACTCCAGTCAGTGCTACAGTAGGGAAAGTGTTGGATAGTGGAGGGGTAGAAAATTATTACTCCCACTCCAGTGAGTGCAACAATAGGGAAAATGTTGGCTAGCAGAGGGGTAAAAATTACAATTTCCACTCCAATGAGTGCAACAGTAGTAAAAGTGTTGGATAGCGGAGGGTTAAAAATTACTATTCCCACTCCAAAGAGTGCAACAGTAGGGAAAGTGTTGGATAGCAGAGGGGTAAAAATTACAATTCCCACTCCAGTGAGTGCAACAGTAGGGAAAGTGTTGGATAGTGGCGGGATAAAATTTACTATTCCCACTCCAATGAGTGCAACAGTAGGGAAAGTGTTGGATAGTGGCGGGATAAAATTTACTATTTCCGCTCCAATCATTTTAACAGTATGGAAAGTGTTGGATTGCAGTCAGTTCAAAATTAAAAACAAACAAAATATTAACAGCAAAAATATTAAAAAAACAAAATATGTAAATATGTAAAAAATTTAAATACACATATATTTAATATTAAAAATAAAAAAAACATTATAATGTTAAATACACATGACAAATACCTTCAAATACTAAATAAAATAAAATAGAAAATATTTTCCAAAAATAAATAGTTTCAATTAGTCATTACATAAATTAACTTTTTTTATTTCCTACCCTGTAACACCACACAATTCACAACCAACATCTAAATAAAAAAATACTTCCATAATTAACATAATTAATTACCAATTAAAGAAATATTATTAATTAAAAACTAATTAAACTCATAAAAATGATTTACTTCCCACACTTTACTCCTATAGTCCCCACAACACACAGCTAAAACTAAACTGTAAAAAACATTATTACACAATTAAAACTTATTTTCAATTAAAAAACTAATAGTATTTAACAACAAATTATACAGTAAGTAAAATTAATTTACTCCTCAACTTTTACCCCTATAAAAGTAAAACCCCCACAAAAAATAAACAATTACCCTAATTAAATATCGATTAATTAATTAATGTTAATGATCCACTAATCATTAATTAGTTAATATTTATTGACATCTAATTAATTAATTAATTAAAAATAAATTATTCCCACCCTTTACCCCTATAAATCCCACAACCCGCACCTATAAAGAATTACACAATGTCCATAATTTATTTTCAATTAATTAATATTAATTAACAACTTATTATTATTTAATTAAAAATAAATTACTTCCCACCCTTTACCCCTACGAATCCCACAACCCACACCTAAAAGAATTACACAATTACCATAATAAATTACCAATAATTAATTAATAATTATTACCAACCAATTAATAATTAATTCAAAATAAATTACTTCCCACAACGAACACTATAAAATCTCAAATAAATATTAATAATTAAAAAAATAATCATTAATTTATTATAATTAAATTACTCCCCACCCTATTCCCCTCTAAACCCACAACCCGCTACGAAACTAAAAAACGCAAAATGTAAGTAAAATAAAGTTGATAACTACAAAAAATTTGACACATATATTAAAAAACATAAACAATACTTATACAAAAAACATACATCACATATATTTGAAATATAAACTAAAATACATAACACTAATAAAAAAGAACTATATTTTTGCAAACAATAGTAATGACTTCTATAGTCTTTGCTTTACCTGCTCTTGTTCCTTGCCTGCCGCCACTGCGGGGAACTTTTCATTTCCACTACTGCTGGGATCAACGCACTTTTGGAGGGTTGCTGTGCGTGTCCACCAATACCGGCATTTCTACCAGACCTGCCCTGCCACGAAGGAGGAAGCCTACAGCTCCCAGGGTGCATCACACCAAGCACAGCTCCAGTGAGTGAGGGGGAAGGATGGTGTTCGCGCTTAAAGCGCTGCCTCTCCCCCGTTGCGTGGGAGTCTTTGCTTTACCTGCTCTTGTTCCTTGCCTGCCGCCACTGCGGGGAACTTTTCATTTCCTCTACTGCTGGGATCAACGCACTTTTGGAGGGTTGCTGTGCGTGCCCACCAATACCGGCATTTCTACCAGACCTGACCTGCCACGAAGGAGGAAGCCTACAGCTCCCAGGGCTCATCACACCAAGCACAGCTCCAGTGAGTGAGGGGGAGGCATGGTGTTCGCGCTTAAAGCGCTGCCTCTCCCCCCGTTGCGTGGGAGTCTTTGCTTTACCTGCTCTTGTTCCTTGCCTGCCGCCACTGCGGGGAACTTTTCATTGCCACTACTGCTGGGATCAACGCACTTTTGGAGGGTTGCTATGCGGGTCCACCAATACCGGCATTTCTTCCAGACCTGCCCTGCCACGAAGGAGGAAACCTACAGTTCCCAGGGTGCATCACACCAAGCACAGCTGCCATCGAGTGAGGGGGAGGCATGGTGATCACGCTTAAGGCGCTGCCTCTCCCCCTGCAGTGCGGGACGGAGCCCGGACGAAGCCCGGACAAAGGGCGGGCCCGTCTGAGCCCATCAGAGACTGGTAGAGGCTGGGCTGGGCCACCTTATGTTCATCTGTCACTCACACTAACTTTAACAAGGTACTGTGTTGGTATAACTGACTTACGGCGATGCCTCCTGTGGGAGCTGGCCCAACCAGTAAATGCAAGGCTGGGGTGGGTGGGGGGATGGTGGGAACGCTTGATGCCTTCCTGTCAAGGGCAGAATCCGTGTTGATTCATGAGATTCAGTAAACAGAACGTAGGCTTTCAATAGATCCTTTGCCGCCTCTGACTTACGATTGCATGGTTTCCTTGCCCGTTTTAGTACACACCGATATCTCCTCCGCTCTACCACCCCCTCTTTTAAGTCAGCCCAGTCAGGGCTCTTGCATTTCACTACCAGACATTCCAATTAATCCAGATGCTAATTTATGTACATCGATGCTTTCGACCAGGGGGAGGCATGCAAATTGTGCTGAGAAAGGGGAACCACCATCGAAGAAAAGGAAAGGTCGGGGACCTATCAAGGCTATCCCACAACCCTCTTGTGAGGTTAAATGGAAGGTAGTCATGAGGGAAAACGAAGGTAGCAGGCTAACAATCATGGTACCTGCCGATGTTGCAAACCCACCCATACCCATTGAGGAATCACTCCACACACGGGTAGTGCAGGGAATCTCCAATCTTCTTGACCCCCTGGTGCAAAAACTGACCTCAGTAGAGGAAAGACTCACAAAATTGGAGCAGGCCCTGTCCCTCCCCACATCAAACTGTGCTGGAGTATGGTTGGATGTTGGAGCCAGTACCACTCAGGGGGAAGGGGGGGTTGGGAGAAGAGGGGGATGTCACCAAGGCATGGAATTCCATCGACCCAGCCCATATTGCTAATCCTCATATCCCTTTGATCCAAGGAAGCCTTAGTACCCAGGGGTTGCAGCAAGATTTGAGAGAAACACGTACCCATTCGACCGTGCACCGTAGGTGTTCAGTGTGCCCCTACATTTTTACATCTGTTATGTTATGTTATGTTAAAAGTTTTATAGAGTGCTCAAATCACCCTGGGGCATCACGGTGCTGCCTATAAGTATAGGATTCTACGGGAGGAGCACAGGGGAAGAAGAGTGAGTTAAAACAAAAAGGCTTTCAATTGTTTTCTAAGAAGACCATAGCTAGGGATTTCTCGTAAAGTTTGGGGAAGCTGGTTCCAGTTTTTTGGAGCAAGAAATGAAAAAACTCTTCCGCCATCTCCCCCCAGAAGCAGCTCCTTACACTGTAGTTTTAGGTAATGTCCCCGGGCTAGCCCTGCAGGTAAATGAGGATTGGTCAACCTTGAGAAATAAGGCTCTTCACCTACTGAGTACAAGGATGGGGATCAAGAATCGATTATTTAATGAATTTAAAATGGCCCGCAGAATACCTTGGGTACGGAAGTCCGTAAAGTCTCTCAGGGGTGATTGTGTGGTATTAAGTTTCCTGACCCCTGGCTTGGTTCACCAAATATTGGAGAGGGCTGGGGACCTTATTGTTAGGGACGATATCTCTGTTCTCCCATTGGGTTACTTCTATCGAACCAATAACACCTCCCGTATGGTTGGAAGGAGCGGGCTTTCCCAAACACCTGATCATATTAACTACCCTGTTCCCCTCAATAATCGTTTTGATGTCCTCACCTCATTAGAAGACATTGACTGACTGATCGAGCCCAGCCGTATGGATCCATCTGGGTCCTCCTTGCTTAGGGAGTCTGAGGCTGTTGGTAATTGCCTCCCCATATGCACCCCTCCGACATTTCCAATAAGATCCCGGGCTGACACGACAGATGGGGATGCATCATGTAACTACCAAGGCCATCTTGGAGGAGTTTGCTTCCCCCAAGGGAAACAGAGAACGGAAGGGTGCGACGCCCATTTAGCAGCTCCAGCCATATCCAACTGTTATCATGGTCCTGAAGTGCAGGTGGACAAGACTGTCCTTTCCCTTCATTCCCCTTATGGAAGCCCGCGCCAAAGGCAGGCCAGGTCTGTTATGACAGTGGGCTCCTGGAACAAAGCAGGTCTTCGGCAGAAAACAGTATCCTGCGACTGGGCGGGGTTTATAGATCAGTTTGATCTTTTGTCATTCCAGGAAACTTGGTCTATTGACCCGGTTTACCACCAGGTTTTAAAAAAATGTTTCTAAACAAGCCCAACGGGGTCTGAAAAGTAGACCCATAGGCGGTCTGACTTGTTGGGTGAGACAGTAAAGGGGGTGCAAGTATGAGATGGTGTCTATCGACAACCCAGATATAACGGTATTACGGCTATGCTCAGACCAAGACCGTGACACACTGATAATTAACATCTATGCCAGAGGGCAACCAGGTGGGAGGCGCTCGGAGACAGTCGCCCTTCTTGACAGCTTCCTAGACAGCCAGAGGGGTGGGTGTAACCTGATAATTTTGGGGGATTTTAATTGCACCTTTGAACCGCTTGACCTTGAGGACAGTAATTTAAGCTTCGATGAGGACTAGCAGTGGCACATTCCTTCCCTAGATCTGTGCCCATTAAAAGAATGGGCAGAAGCTGCCCTGCAACTCAAGGAGCTATGCCTGGAAAGGGGTGTGCAAGCAGTTAATGGAAGGTGTCAATCAGTTAGGATAGGTGCGCATGCATTTAATAATGGGTTGAGGAGTAGCCTCATTGATTTCATCATGCTTAATATCGAATCATGGCATTCCCTTCTCGACATGATGGTCCAGAAACGTACAGAAAGCGACCTCAACCCCCTTATTCTGACATTTAAGGCCCCAGGCACACTAACCATCCCTAATAAGTCATAGGAAGGCATACAATCGGAAGCCTTGCTTTCAAATGACATGAGGAGAGTAAGATGGCCCTAGATTATAGAGAATGAAAGGGGTTTGGGTACTATGAAGGCTCTGGTTGCCCATTCAATAACATGTCTCCAAAGTTGCCCCTCCCAGGGAGATATTAACCAGATTATCCCCCAGGTTCACAAGGATCTGTTTCTAAACCTCAAAACCTTTTTTCTTAAAACTAGCAAAAAGAATGCAAAGGAAGGGGTACCGATGGTCACTTGGTACAAAAAACCTGTAGAAAGGCTTACCCGCAATTGACGAGGGCTATCAGATCGAAAGATAAGGGAAAAGTGAAACATGCTAGGGTCAACTATAAAGATACCCAACTAAAAGCAAAAAAGGAGTAGGATAACAACTGTTGGCAAGATTTGCTTCTGGCAAGCAATGAGAAAAACTTAGCAGAATTTTGGAAGTTAGTGAAGCGGGGAAGTGGTGGGACACCTAATACACGGACGGAGCTGTTAGCAATGATAGTTAAATTGCATGACCATAACTATGCCCAGGTCCGATGGGGCACACATGGAGATGTTACAGACAGATTCGCGGTGTTAAAGGGTGTGCGCCAGGGATGTGTCCTTGCCTCTACACTGTTTTCTTTATTCATCAACAGGGCAGTACAATATTATTCCACATGCCCTACCGATGCTCCAAATTTGGGGGGCCTGAAAACCCCCCTACTCATGTTCGCGGACGACACCTTGATTCTATCTAAGACTCCCGCTTTGAGGAGTTCTGCTGCTACCATGAGCTGGTGGTCAACTTGGATAAGAGTACGTTTATGGTCCTCCACTCACAAAAGGCTATGAGGGGCAAGGTCCACATGAATAGTGTTTTTTAGAGCAGACTGATATATTTACCTACCTGGGGGTAACCGTAAACAGGAAATTGCATTGGAGCCCCAAATCGATATGCTTGCCCTGAAACACGCGCAGTTGGCAGGTGCTGTCTTAAAAGAGCACAGGCTCTCCTTAACCAAACCCCTAGCTCCCGCTCTTAAAATATATAATTCAAAGGTTACGAGTGCAATTCTATGTGGCGCAGAATTGTGGGGTCATGAGGACATCACTCCTATAATTATTGCCCAAAACAAATTTATGCGGGCACTAACAGGTTTGCCACAATCCACCCCCTTGGTGCCCCTGTTTTTGGACCTGGGATGTTTTAGCATCGAGGACCTGGCCCAATTTAGGACTATAGCCTTGTGGAGAAGGCTGTGGGCCACCCCTGAGCTCTCCTTGTACGCCAAAGCCCTATTAGATTTTAGGGGGGTTGGGTGCCTAAGCAAGATTAAGTGGCTTATGAATATAAAAAAAACCTTGATAGATATGGGGATGGGCACACTGTGGGAGAACCCAGAAACGACCCCCCTTCCATCCAAAAAAGAGCTCAAAGCAGCCTACATGGACATAGTGAAGTCCAAGCGGTTTTCTTCTACCACCAGGCCTACCTTGAATAGCGAGTTTTTTGTCCCTCAAACACAAGGCTGGATTTGAACAATATTGGGACGCCATTTTAAAACCACTGGATAGGAAGCTTTACTTATCAGTTTAGGGTAGGCTCCCTTGCTACTAGTGTTTTTTCTTGCAAATGGCTCAAGCCAATGTCTGATCTGTGCCCGCTGTGTTTAGGCCAGTCAGAATCAGGTGCCCACATTCTATTTGTATGCCTAGCCTTACAAGCCACCAAGGATGAAATGGCTTAAACCCATTTGTTCCAACTTATGTACGAGAGACGCTACAGAGGCTCTGAGGATCCTACAGACATGCCCTCAGGAACCTATTGTGATTGCCATGGCAAAATTCCTGAGCTGGGCATGGGTGATCCAGGCAAACAAAATCAAGGGCTTATCATCCTGACCTGTTTTAATTGATGTTATTTTTATTTCCTGGGATGTGTGACAGCCTGTGTCCGCCATGCTGTTGTGTACCGAGGTAGGAATTCTAATTCTCGGTGAGACCTGGGGAGTCCCTTCGCTGGAGTGCAGGTCTCTTGGTCTTACCTTTTCCGCTCCCTTCATAAAATTGTAATTGAGCGGCGATTTTATTTCACAATTTCTTAATTAGATGTTTTAATAGTACATCAGTGTTTGTGAATTAATGGTTTAATGTTCTTTTTAAATAAGGTATTGTATCCGACCTAGATTTGTGTAATTTTGGTATTGTCCATTCATCATGTTACCAAAGTTTTGTATTTGCCTATATTTTCCGATAGTATGTCTTTTATGGTTTTATAATTGAAATAAAGACTGATGAACTGAACTGACTTTTTGAAAATGATATTTCTTGCCATAAATTCGATATTCTTGACCACAATATTCTTGCTGTTGATATTTCTGCGTCACTATATTTCCAACTTAATATTTGTGTAAGTCAACATTTCTAACTCAATATTCTGTCTGAATACCTTTTAGGATCATCAAATAAGGCAGGTCTTCACAATCTTAAAAAACTAGATTTAAAGTACGCAAGCCAAGGAATATGTCTTCCCATGTCACGGTACAGGCAGTGCTGGATTATATTTTGGTTAAATATCGCCTTTTGATTGCTCCAAATTTGTAATCAAAGTTTCAGAGGAGTGAGCATAATATTATCCATACATTGTTTTTCTTCTGCCTGGAGACAAACAGCAATGGAGTACTCCCATGCACCAGTTCCGTAAGTGGCCACTGGGACACACTGAGTGTTATATTTTGCTAGAAAAGGTGCCTACCTACCAAGGGTATAAGATTAAAAAGAGCACTGATCATCTGAACATATTTTAAGCATTTAGCGGTGTTGTTCCTATTCCAGGATCCATGCGAATTAAAATTAACCCCAGGAACGGAAGCTATTCACTAATGAACGAACATTTCCATTATAGTTAATAGGTGTCATGTTAGACTTCTTACCACCACATATCATAAGATGGTACTTACTATAATTGATATCCATCCCTCAAATCAGCCAAGAATGTGGCGAACGGCTGTAAGAGCCTCTTGATGCTCAGAGTTGTACGATCTTGTCTATCCAAGGGACATCCTGCCTGCGTTGGACGTGTTGGGAGTTAAAGTTGTTAATGTAAAAAATAAAAAGTCTAGTGACTCACCCCTCTTGGCAATTTAAATGGCTCGGAGCACTCTTTGTTTGGCCCATAACATTTAAATGAAAACAATGTCACATACTAACTAGGCTGACATCCAGACCCATGCCTGGTAATATTTGCCAAAGTTTAGACAGGTTATCCTGATCAAACACAGTGGAGAGGTCTATAAAAGTAAGGTACAGTGAGCTGTCCTCTGCAGTCACAAATTTTCCCTATTAATAGGTGGAGATTCAGTCACTGATCAACGGTGCCTAGACCCTTCCTGAATCCATATTGACAGGGTTTTGCTGAGGAATCAATCAGTGAAATAGGGCGATAGCAACAAGATCAGTTCTATCCCCCTTCTTAAAAATGGACGCAATGATCGAGGTGGATCAGGTGACAGGTAACAAATGCGCTGACAGGGAATTAAAAAAAACTAGCAAGCAGTGGAACAATTGATCTACGTTACACTTAAAAAGATCTATGAGAAAGCCATCTGGCCCAGGAGCCTTGTTGGAGAGGCATTCTAGAAGAGCAGTAATAACTTCCTCCAGGTTAAATTTTAGACACACCTGTTGAGAACAACCTCCGAGTACATTGAAACTCACTTTAGATAGGGAATAAATAGCTGAGAAGTGCTGTATCATTCATCAACAGCATGTGAACTCAAGGAGGCAGATTTACAAGCCCCTTGCACCTCTTTTACGCCTCCGTTGCGTCACTTTTGTGATGCAGCAGCCGCGCAAAAGATGCGCCATGGTGCGGGGTATTTACGTGACGCATCTCCCGGATGCGTCATGTTGTAAAGCCCTGCGCCAGAAGGAGGTGTTCCATCAGAGGGGGGGGACGTTCCAGCACAAGAACGCCAATCTACAAGATTTTACTCAGTCACTTTTGGGCCCACGCTGCTTCAAAACCCTGCGCCTGCTTGAAGCAGACGAAAGGATTGACACAGCATTGTGGAGATAGCGCCCCCCAGAGCATTGCTGGAGCTGCGTCGCTCCAGCAATGCGCCGCTTTTATGGCACAGATGCGTGACGTATCTGTGCCGTTTTTGCCCCATGGTTCGCCGCATTGTAAATGCGGCTCATCCAGGGTGGTGGAGCTGCGGCGCACAATAACTGGCGCATCCCTGCTGATATGCAGGGATGCTCCAGTTATTGTAAATCTGCCCCTGGGAGTCTTGTTGCGGGAGGGGTTTCTGGTACGGGTTATAGTAGACCGGAAAAGTCCAGCATCTTTAAAATGATTGACTAACATAATGGTCCTTAAATGGTTGGCACTTATCTCCTTCATCCTAGCATGAGGAGTGTGTTTATAGATTGCCCTACATGTTGTGATCTTGTCATTATTCCTAGTTCTAAAGCGCAGTGCACAGCGCAGGTTTCTATTTGCAGCAGAGCAAGCAGAATCGAACCATGTGGGAGATGACTTCTAAGAAATAGGAACAATTTTCAGGAGCATTGCTCTCTTTTTTTTATTAACCAGAATAGGAGGGAAAAAATAAACCTTTACTAAACATGATATGTAAATGTTCTAATCTTTCGTACCATTACAAACATCTTTCATCTATAGCATCTACAGTTAAAATACAGTGCTGTCCAGGAGCTTAAAAGCTGTTAAAATTAGCTTAGCTGTTCGAAAGCAATAGTCCATCCTAAAATAACATCATCGAGTACAATAACGTGCATATCATAACAATGACATTTTCTTCTCGATGCCAAAATGATAATATTAATAAAGTGCTAGTAGTGGCAATGAGGTATAATATATATTTATAGTGCAATAAAGCTCTTTAATCAATTCAATCAATTCTGTATTCCGATAGGTACACATCCATGAAAGCACAAATTGTATTTCAGCACATAAAAGCAGTTACATCATAATAAAATATATAAAATCAGGTAAGTTAAAACAGTGTCCATAAGGTGAACATAGTTTTTCGGGCCCGCACAGCAGGTTTCAAAAAGGCACTTACTTGAAAGGCCAGTTCGCCATCTCACAGAAGGAGAATTGATCTATATGCATATTCGAGGTGTATAGGTGAGTTATTTTTAAAATAGGGTATTAAAAGCCATTTAGCATATTTGTTATAAAACTTGCAGAAAAATAAAAAGTGTAATATAGATTGCACACTCTGGCCATCGCACAGGCATGGCGAGAGATCAAGATTAACATGGAACCCGAGAGGGAGGCAAAGTAAAAATTTCACAGTGCCAGCTCTTAGGCAAAAAAGGAGTCCCTCTACCACCGGTCGATGGCATATGTAAGGTAACTAACCCTCGTGTAAGACGTTTTCTCAGTTGGCAGAAAAGCACCTATAGTTGGTTTCTTTGCCTCCCTATCTAATCTTTCGTTACTATAGTGTGTGTAAAGTGAAGTTACATAGTTGGAGCAGACTGGGCAGAACGTCATGGGGCACAGAATGTGCAACCATTTTGGAGTAAGCAAATTAACAGCAATACACGGGCACCCAAGGCGAGAATTAATGGGAAACCACCAAAGACGCTGGAAAAAATAGAATGAAAAAATGCTAGTATCACACCAAATATAGCTTGGAATGAAGACACAAGGCCGGAACTTACTACTTTAAAAAAGTGTGCCAGGCCCGTGGTCGAGGAGGAATTAAAGATAGTTTGCATCAACGCCCCAAAATGCAGGGGGAGATCTGTGTTTAATAAGGCATGTACCTCAATACCAGTATTAGCCACGTGAAGGACGAATGTTTCATGTGCAGATGTAAGGGTGACTTCTTTTTGAGACAAAAAAGTCCTTATTCGACTCATCTTGTTGAACTCTGCTTTCAAGGTCGGAATGGAAGGCCAGATGGATACAGTGAGCTTCCCATGTGGAGGAGGAAACAGGACATTCTTACAGCAGACAACATGTTGGGAAACAGTCACGATGTACGGAATTCCTGCCAGCATACCACAGCAATCTTCATTACTTAACAGTAAATAACTACTGTTTGCTAATAACGTGAAAGTAGGTATAATCGCCAGAGCTGGTGTACCTTTTAAAATGCACTCTAAATTCGGTGCTTCCTGGTTGCAAGAACTGTGCAATTGTATATTCCTACAGACCAATGAGTAATCGGGTGTGAATGTGCAATCTTCACCTATTAAATACATTTATTTTCCCTCCCTCAGACACCTTTAGGTGAATGGAAGAGACCAGACTTCATGAAGATATGCGCTACCCAATGGTTCATACCTGCCTATGGCATAGTGTTTTATGCTTGCTTCAAATTTAAACAGCGGGAAAGGGAGCGTTATTAACACACAAATAAGCCAAACTGCAGAATTTGTTTCGGCCACAGAAAATGGTAAGGGTTCTAACTGTTCAATATGTAAAAGTGAACATGTAGCATTTTTCATTGACATACATTGTTGTTTAACAGTCTAATTAACAGTAAAAACAGTGAAGTGTTCATACAGTCCCAAGGCACCTTCCCAGCCTTCAACGTTTGTAAAGTCCATGCAAACTGCATAATAGAACGCAATTGATTTTGTCCATGGTATAAAACTGAGACTTCATCTTGCACAATATCAACAACAGAAGAAACAATATTATCTAAAGTGTATATTTGGGAAGAAAGTGTGTTAATGCTATTATCTACAACTGCAAGCACTTTTTCTAAATTAGCTTGATCAATAGCTCTTAACATAGAAGCAGCTTCAATTTGGGACAACTTCCAAACTTTGTTATAAACTGCATAGATCCATCTTTTGGACCTGCCTTTTGCAGGACCTCTGACAAAATCATACAAATCAACATCATCAGACAATTTGGACAGATGAGGCTTAACTGAAGTTAAAGTGGAGTGTTTGAGCTAGTTCTGACATAGCTTGCCTACTAAATAGGTAGTGACAGAATGGTCACTCTGAAAACGGGGATCAACTCTAACCTGTGTATAGCCAGGGGTCAAACCCAGAAAACGATGATGGCATGAATCTGCACTTGTTTGCCATGACAGCCAACCTTGGGGATCCACACTGGAAATGTTAAAAATCGAATTTAGTAGCAGAGTCTGAAAGTCACTAAGGGACCTACTGGTATGATTGTTCCAATTGGGGTAATCTTTAGACGTAGCGAATCCAAAGCAGGTGGTTTGTAAAATAGTAGAGTTCAGAAACAAACATATGGTTCGGGATGAGCCATGCACGATGCAAAGCCTCAGTGCCTTGCACTTGCCAATGCTTAGAACCCCAAACTTTTTTAAGAACAATCGTATCTTTCAACAACTCATAGCCTCCTATCGCCAATTAGTCGATAAAGGACTTTGAATATAGTAATTTAGTGTGGGTAAGTCTAACCTTGTAAGAGGACTTCTCAGCCATCTTAAAATAAAATGCATTAGGGTTAAATTGATTAAAATCGGTAAAATATGAAAACTTTTTCAAAAGTGTTCTGGAGCTGCCTTTAACAGGAGCTGGACAATGTTCCCACTGTGTATAATTAACCACATTTCTAAACGTGTTTGCTTTGTGCAGAAAGTGATTGCCATAGTGTTGATAACCGAACAAATCTCCATAATTCGCAGAGTCTAAATACAAATCTTCAGCATCAAAGGCAGCATAATATTTCAAATCAGAAAACAGAGCCTCTTCGGCTTGGACGTCCCAATCATCAGAGCGAATATTTTGTTTAACTACATCCCCCATTGAAACACGAAGTACATGTACATTAGGGACATTAATAACCTCTGTGGGCCCATGGATTTGAAATTTAACAGCATCCCATACGATCCCATTTAAGACAGGCCAAGCAGTGATATTCACAAAGGTCTGGTCCCTCTTCATTCTGTGTGAGGAGGAGTGAGATGCCATAGTTCCATCAATTAGTCTAATTGTAGTTCTTTCTTTAACATAGTGTCCATTGACAAGACGGAAAAAATACACCACAAATCCAATGGACATGAATGAAAAATTTGAAAAAAGCACCAGCCAAATGAAAGTCCATGGGGTTATTAAAAAATGTTTTTTAAACCAAACTGCAAAAATCAAAACTTTCGACAGAGACTTTGATGTGGTAGAGTTAGTGTTAAATGGAAATGTGATTGATTGGCCACACAGGTATCTAAATCGTGCATAGATAAGTCTGTTGGATAAGTGTACTCAGTAACATCTAGAGGATCACCAGCCAGTGGATTCAATAAAGGATTTGTAACTGTAGTCATCTCGATGGCAACATCAGATCCGGCCGCATGTGTTTGGACCAAAACAGAGTTTTGCATCATAGCTGGACAAGAGAGCGCAGGTGTCATACTAAGAAGAATCGGCCACTCTGTGGGGCATATTATCAACAACTAGCGATATTTATCGCTAAAGAAGCTTAGCGACATTTTTTTTATCGCCAAGCATCGCCGGATAACGTGCTATTAGCAACGTTTGTCTCCAATGCGATAAAATAACCGGGGATAGCGGCGAAATGCGTGAATATCGCTGGAAAACCAGCGATATTCACGCATCATCGCCAATAGGGTCTTAGCCAGAATATCCACCTCCCATTGGATATAATGGCTAAGAACTGGTCTGAGGAGGTGTTAGTTTTTAGCGAATTTTTTTATCACTACGCCAGCCTTGCTAATAGGCGATAGCGACGTTAGCGACTGCTTTCAGTAGCTAACTCGTTGGGTCTGCCCACTTTGCATGTTATTAGCGATAAATATCGCTGACATGCAAAGCGGGCCCCAAACCGCTCGCTATCACCTAAAAGCTGTCGCTAACTGATGTTAGCGACAGCTTGCTAATAGGGCGATGAAATTATCGCCGCTTTGCGGCCGAAAACGGACGCAAAAGCGGCGAAACTTTCACTTCACCTGCCTTGATAATATGCCCCCGTGTAGTTTAACATTGTCAATAGATATGCACCTTTTCTCCTTTCGACCAGGAAGTGGAGGTAAAATGACTGTTCTTGTACCCTGCACACTAAGCACAGGAACAGGAGCACGAAATGAGGGACCAAACTCCTTCTTGTTTGCGACCTTTTCTCTGACCAGTTCCCCAACTCGGGGTAGCCAGCCAACTACAGGAATCTGTAACACAGCATCAGATGTGGAGGGCAATGTTCCTTTGCAAGACTGTCCCTGGTCTTTTGTAGGTTCTGTAAAACATTAGAATATTCATCTACGTCAAAGGATGTGGCAGACACCGCCATGGCTAGACCCTCAAGGTCCGGGAACAAACATTTTGATGCCAAAGAGCATTTCGTATGGGGTCCGCCCAGCCAGAGACCTTCTAGGGAGATTATTAAGTGCACGCTGAGCGCTATAGAGGTGGGCTAGCCCGTTCTGGCCTGTACCTAATACCCTAGATGTCAAGGATTGCTTTAAGTCACAGTTCATCCACTCCACAACACTATTGCCCGCATGCCGATATGGAGACGAAAATTTGACTTGGACCCACAATGAACGCATGGCATCCTTATATGCCTTACAGGCAAACGCTGGACCCTGGACCGAATGGAAGGTACCACATGCAAAAATTCCCACAAAGACACGGAAATCCCTTACGACAGTTCGAGAATTAGCACTCCTTTGTGGCCACAACTACACAAAGCATGTCACAATGAAGGACATAATCACGCATCTGTTTGTACAATCTGCGCCACCAGTAACGTTGTTGTATGAGAGATACAGTAGCTGACACGCCAGCATGCACTGAGGCCATGCCCTCATGAGCCGCAGTAATCAAAGTCGTCCTGCGGTCCGCGTTAGGAATCAACCTGTCACCAACGTCATTAATTCTCACATAAGGAACTTTATCAGGACTTAAATGATAAGAATATTTAGAAGGGAAACCTTTTGGGTAATTACCTCCCTTCTCTGTTGTGGCAATAGCTGCCAAGATGTCATCATCAATCTTACTTTTGGAACGTGTAACTGCTGCTACTGAGTATGCTGCAACTGCTGTCTTGGCCGCTTTATCAGCAAGACTGTTGCCAACAGTGTGAACTCCTACACGCTGGTGACCAAGAGTATGAATTACAAACACAAATGGCCACTCGAACCCTGATCATTTTATGTTTTATTGTGCGACCTTTGGAGTCAAGATAGTCATTATAAGTCCAAAAGAATAAATTGTCATTGCATGATTGAACACAGTAGTAAGAGTCACTTACAATAAGAGTAGTCACACTGGGATCTGCGTACTCCAATGCAAGCATCCGAGAACAAAGCTCTGCCAATTGGGCGGTACAGTCCCCTAATGTCTGTGTATGCATGACATTGGACTTGAATTCACCACCCACCATAGTACCAACCACTATTGCGCAGGCCGAAGAATATGCGTGCCTTGAATCCGTTTCCGCTTGCACTGAACCGTCAGTGTAAATGATAGAATGGAAATCCTCTAGTGGCCGCATGGTCAGAGGAGCAGGATGAACTAATTCATACTGCAAAAACTCTTGAGTCTGCAGAGAGTAATCAAAAGTGAACGAGACATCCGGAGATGTCAAGGACGTGGCCCATTGTTTGGAGAAAGTAGGTTGTACCAAAGCGTAAAGAGGCTTGATACACTGGGCATAATCGGGACTGTAAGTATGCCCAAAATGTAAAAAGCCCAGTAAAGATTGCAGTTTTTTTCAGTGTTGAGGGAGCACGCAGCTGTACGCATTTCTCCAGGAAGTGAGGAGCCAAACCTCGACCTTCACTGTTGAGCTCATAGCCCAGGAACAACACTACGTACTCTGCAATGTGTGATTTTGCAAAGTTGAATTTATAGCCAAAGTCCGCAAAATTACAAGTTATGCTGTCAACACAACACAGATGCGGCCATAATTCGTCGTCTGTGAGATAAATGTCATCCACATACGAACATGCATCTGCATCGAGTCCCTCTAAAAGAGAGACTATGCGGGCGGCAATGACTCCTGGACTGTTTTTTGTAGCCCATAGCCAAACGACGGAATTGGCGTTGTTTGCCACCACTGGTAAAAGCTGTTCATTGACTACTAATAGAGGACAGATTGTGGGTGCAAAAGCCATTGGATATTTCAAGTGTGGTTTTAAACCTTTTGCACACAAGACTATCCGCAAGAGCAGAACTGTGAGTATTCTGTACCACGCATGAACGACAATGGGAGTTCAAGTGCCAGTAATCCAATACCAAACGGTACGAGCAATCAGGCTTGATCACAGTAAAAAGAGGGTTATTCATTGGAGACACACACGTTTTAATCACTCCCTGAAATTCCAATTGTTCAAGTATGTCAGCCACGGGAGCTTAGCCCAATCTTCTGCAAAATGCATGGCCTGCTCCTTCGGCACTGTGTGTGTGAAACTAGGGAGGATTACCTTCTCCCCTTGCGGAGCATCTAAAACAAAAAGTGGGGGCCAGTCGACCTCCGCCAACAAAATGTCATTGGTAGTAGGTAGATTTTCCCAAAACACCCCTTTTACGGTACGTTGTATGTCAACTTCAATTAAAAGGACAATTACAAAAAGTCTTTCAGGGGAAGTCACTCTAGTGTCAGCTATCTCAACTACAACACACGTGTCAGTCGCTGTCACCTTCAGTAGTGGACGCAGCTCCTCTGGCACTATGGTAATCTCCCCGCACTGTCCAACAGCGTCAGCACCCATGTCAGATTCCGATGCTGCGTTCTCACTGTCTGTGGCATATCTTGCTGTTACAGCAGCAACTTTCTTCTTCTGAAACTGGGGTCTCTGACGTCAAGAGTCGTCCTTCTTGCCTTTACTGTCAGCCTTGCGGGGTGGGTCTTGCTTGGTACCCCTCCCCCGGCCGCTGTCTCCTCCACCGGTGGGTGAGACCGATGTATCCTGCAAAGAGCGAGAAAAACGTTGATCAGGAACCTTGAAATCGATCAGATGACTTAATCGTAGCGCGGTCGCGCAATTCATAAGTGCGCTCAGTAGACTCAGGTATTGGCAAAGCAGGACGGGACCCCTGTTGCTGTTGCTTTTTTCCCTGTTTTTTATTTTTAGTCCAGTTCTGTTTTGGACCTGAGGGGCGATCATCTTTGTCAGACTTCGCCGTCTGTGTTTGTTTTGCGCTGCCTTGGCAAAAGGCTTAACACCTAAACTATTACGGCCAATGGTCTTATAAGCCGCTGTGATAATTCTCGGCAACTGATGGGGCGTCTCTGCATCAGGGACATTGCGCAAAGCATTAGACACCTGAAAGCTTACCGCATCTCCCTTAACATTAGCAAGGATGAGATCAGAAACTATGTCAAACACTCCAACGAGTCTCATTCCCAATTCAACAGCCGCCTCCGGCCCGTGCTCATCCTGAACACGCCTAATGACGGAGGGTAGGACAGACATTGACGGGACCCGAAGCATCTCGTATAGACTGCCACAAAAATCATACCCCAAGTTGTGCAGTCAGTTACTTCCGGCACTAAGTCTTTCTGCAAACTAATTGTCAGGATCCTGTGTTTCTCCACAGGAGTTGTATTAGGAAATACTGCCTCCAGTTGGTCAAATTTCTCGGCAAGCCAAAAAGGCATTTCATCCTTATCTTGGGGACGCTTGCCCATAACCGCATTAACCATAATGGGACTAAGCTTCAACCCATTCGGCCCAACTGGATGCGCCGCAACACCAGGGCCCCCACCTGGCATGTTGCGGGAAATGTAATGAACCAAAGCCCTAAAAACCGCTACAGTTGAGGTATAAAGGGGCCTCAATTCAAGCAAGGGACATTCCCCTGCACGTGGGTGGAAGGTAAATCCAGCCAGAACAGGCCAAGAAGGGCCTGGAATGGACAAAGGACCTAATCTAACTGCCGTTAGAGTGTGGGGAAGGGTGCCATCAAACCAAACAGGGTGCTGCCAAGCAGAAATCGGAATCTCCTGTCGTATGGTTAATGGGCCTCTTTTGCGTGTTTGTTAAGTTAGCATGGCTTATTCGAAGTTCAAACGCCATTTTTCCCTTTTGCTACTTTTGCGCACAACACTGCTTAGCCGTTTTTGCTGACTTAGCTTGGATGAAGGTCTATACATGGGAAAAGGGTTGTTTTTCGACATCTCTTGACATACATCGTATCCCCAGTCTGTACAGTGAGTGCTAAGCCGCCAAGGTTATCATAACGTGGGCCTGGATATTGGCTTGTCCGTGTAACACATTCTAGACACAACAATTTGGTAGCTGAAAGCCAAGTAGGATTCTGGCACCTTTATCATAGCACACTTGCCAGAATTGCACACACTTGGAAGATTCCAGGCATGCAGAGATACTAACCGATCCTGATGTAATTTACACTTACTGAGCGGACAGGTAAATGGGGTCCCCCAAAGAAAGTTCAAGAGACCTTCTATGGTTTTATAATACATAGTTCCTAGATAGGGAGGGTGTTTTAAATAGGCGTTTTTATCACCTGTTTGTACTATCATTGTAACATGATTCCTCCTTTTGTATTTTATGGAATTCTAACCATGCTTACCGTATTATTATTATCCATATTTATGATGATGTTGATTAAAATTCTGCGCTTGAGATCACGTCCTCAAAATAAATATTTTAACTTTACCGTGTCTCTATTTTACTCCTGTTGTGGACTGGTATGAACGTATAACAAAAGAGTGTTCTCACTTCCCACAATTCCTGAGATGGTCCTAAGTTGCATGTTCTAGGTTGTCTAATCATTGGTTTCTTTGCTATAGGACGAAGAGCTAATGTGACATTGATTGCTACCCTGGTAGGGGATTTTGGGTACTAAGGTTAGTTTTGGCACACCCTAATTCACTGATGTCCAAAGTCTCTGTGCACAGTTCTGTGTTTGCGCAGAATCCCTGTTACATGGTGCCGCCAACGAGTGTGGTCTTATTGTGAGACAGTTGAGTAGTGCTTATATCCGTCTTCGACCCCCTCACTATCGTTTCCGGTTGACGGTAGTGACGGATAAAAAACCTACCTATATTTACATAGGTTGTTTCAAGCTTGTTACTTCTCAAAGGTTTCTTCTTTGAATTACAACCCAGTTGTGCGTTCTAGTATTGTCTTGTACTTCTCTATTACTATTTCGATTTGGCTGCGGTGGATATCCCGGCTCACAGTCATGTAGCTGTGCGTAATCATTTGCAGGAATACCTCGTCTCTCTTGAGGGACAGGCGGTGGTTTTTGTAGTCTCTGCTGACGTGGCAAACCCATTCAAGTTGTATTACTCATGGATCACATTTCCCGCGGTGGATGCTGTTTCTGGTGTTTATTACTCGTATACCCCCGCTGATGCTCCTGCAGTGTACGATCCATATCAGATGGTAGAAATTCTGATTTCTGTTTGGCAGCATGCCGTTTGGTTTAATGGTGCCCTCCCACACGTTGTTACAGCGGTCAGACAAGGACCATTGTCCATTCCAGGCGCTACCTGGCCTGTGTTGGCTGCTTACACTCCACATCCCCAGGCGGGTGATTTGACAGCCGTTCAATTGCTACCCCTGTATGCTTCTTCGGTAGCAGTTATCAGGGGTCTGATTCAATACATTACTCGCAACCTCCCTGGTGGGGCCCCTGCTGGTGCAGCGCATCCAGTTGGCGGTGGCGGACTCAAACTTAGTCTCATCATGGTTAATGCGGTCATGGGCAAGCGTCCCCAGCATAAGGAGGAAATGCCTTTTTGGCTTGCCCGAGAAATTTGACCAACTGGAAGCAGTGTTCCCAAATACTAGTCCTGTTGAGAACACAGGATTCTCACCGTGAGTTTGCAGAAAGACTTAGTGCCTGACGTACCTGAGTGTACAACTTGGGGGGTGATTTTTGCAGCAGTCTACACTCGGTGCTTTGGCACCCTGTCAATGACTGTTTTGCCTACTGCGATCAAGCATGTTCAGGATGAGCACAGACCAGAGGCAGCAGTGGAGTTGGGAATGCGCCTCGTGGGAACGTTTGATATGGGACGTGATCTCGTCCTTGCTAATGTCAAGGGGGATGCTGTAAGTTTCCAGGTCTCTAGTGCTCTGCGCGAGGTACCCGATGCCGACAAACCCCGTCAGTTGCCGAAAATTGTTACGGAGGCTTATAAAACCATGGGCCGTAATAGTTTACGTGTTAAGCCTTTCGCAAAGAAAGAAAAGGAACAGCAAGCTCAGCAAGGGTCATCTGATAAGGATGACCACCCGAAAGTTCAGAAACAAAATTGGAGTAAGAACAAAAAGCAGGGGAAGCAGCAGCAGCAGAAACAGGGTTCCCGTCCCGCTTCGCCTGCACCTGCCCCTGTTGAGCGTAAATATAATTTGCGCGACCGCAGTACTATTAAGTTGCCTGATAGGTTTCAGGTTCCTGAACAACTTTCTCCTCGCTCTTTGCAGGAAACATCGGTAACAGCCACCGGTGGAGGAGGCGGCGGCGGCAGAGGTCTAGGTGTCCAACTGAGCCGTGAGCAGCTTCGTAAGGCTGACGGAAAAGGCAAGCAGGACGAGTCACCGCGTCAAAGACCCCTGTTTCAAAAGAAGAAAGTTGCTAGTGTAACAGCGAGATATGCCACAGACAGTGAGAACGCAGCTTCGGAATCTGACATGGGCTCTGACCCTGCTGGACAGCGCGGCAGAGATTACCATCATTCGAGAGGCGCTGCGTCCATTACTGAAGGTGACAGCGACTGACACCTTCGTTGTTGTTGAAACAGCAGACACCAGAGTGGCTCCCCCTGACAGGCTTTATGAAATAGTCCGTGTGATTGAAGATGACATAGAACGTACCATAAAAGGGGTATTTTGGGAAAATCTAATGACTACTTATGACATTTTGTTGGCGGAGGCCGACTGGCCCCCACCATTTGTCTTGGCCGCTCCGCAAGGGGAGGAGGTGATCCTGCCCGCTTTTGTGCACACTGTGCCGAAGGAGCAAGCACTGAAGTTTGCAGAAGATTGGGCTAAGACGCTTGCGCCGGCGTTGTACCGTACTCATTGTGGATGGGACAAATTATCCCCTCGACATGAGATCCCTTTGCGGTCCATGCCACAGCCACAACCCCAATACCCCATACGGTGTGAGACGAAAGCCTCTGTAGCCAAGATCCTTGAACAATTGGAATATCAAGGTGTAATTGAAACGTCTGTGTCTCCGATGACTAACCCACTTTTTACTGTGACCAAGCCCGATGGCTCGTACCATTTGGTATTGGATTACCGCCACTTAAACTCACATTGTCGTACAGGTTCGGTGCAGAATACTCACAGCCCTGCTCTAGTGGATAGTCTTGTGCGTTAAAGGTTCAAAACCACACTTGACATTTCCAATGGCTTCTTTGCCCATAACTTGTACCCTTTTAGTATTGAGTGGATGAGTTTTACCTGTGGCAGCAAACACCAGCAGTTTTTTTCGTTTGCCCATGGGCTACAGGAACAGTCCAGGGGTTTTTGCTGCCTGTGTAGTCTCTCTGCTTGAGAGACTCGACGCAGATGCATGTTCGTATGTGGATGACATTTATCTCACAGACGACGAGTTATGGCCGCATCTGTGCCATGTTGACCGCATACTTTGCTGTGGACTTTGGCTATAAATTTAACTTTGCAAAATCTCACATTGCAGAATACACAGTGTTGTTCCTGGGCTACAATCTCAATAATGAAGGTAGAGGCTTGGCTCCTCACTTCTTGGAGAAATGCGCACTTTTAGGAGCTCCCACAACGCTGAAGAAACTACAATCCTTACTGTGCTTTTTGCATTTCGGCCCGTACATACATTCCGGACTATGCCCAGCGTTTCAATCCGCTTTATGCGTTGATACAACCTACTTTTTCCAAATTGTGCTGGCTGCCAGAACATTCAGCCGTCTTGCAATCTTTGCAGGCTGACCTACTTGAATCTAAGTTCTTGTCGACTCATGATAACCACACAAACCTGGTGATAAGAATCGTGCCAGGGGCGGTGGGTTTCACGTACCTCACTTTTAATGAGGGAGACACAGTTCCTATTGCTTACAAGTCACAACTGTACACTTCGTTGTGGTTTTCCACTGTGGAAAAAGTTATGACAGCAGTGCAAATGGCAATTCTTAAGGAATGTGCACTGTCGGAGGGAAAATGCATTGTGGTTGTTACTCCGTATCCTGCCTTGGAGGCAGTGATGAAGGCCAGTGTACCAAATTCCAAGGTTTTGCACCCTCACTGGATACAATGGGCTACATCCTTGACATCCCCGGATGTAACATTCGTTTTTGATTCCTCTTTGCAGACTCAACAGTGTTTGCAGTATGAGTTTGTTCATCCTGCTACTCTGACTATGCGCCCACTTGAGGAGTTTCATTGTATCATTTACACTGATGGAAGTGCCCAAGTGGCTACGGGTTCTAGACACGCATATTCCGAGGCCTGTACAATTGTGGTTGGTACAATGGTGGATGGTGAGTTCAAGTCCGATGTCATGCATACACAGACATTAGGGGACTGTACCGCCCAATTAGCAGAACTACGTGCTCTGATGCTTGCATTGGGGTACACGGACCCCAGTGTGACTACTCTTATTGTGAGTGCTTCCTACTACTGTGTACAGTCTTTCAATGACAATCTACCCTTTTGGACTCAAAATGATTATCGTGACTCCAAAGGTCTCACAATAAAACATAAAATGATCTGGGTTTGAGTGGCAGAACTTAAAGAACGTCTCCCACTCATTTTTGTAATTCATACTCTGGGTCATCAGCGCGTAGGAGTTCACGCTGTTGGCAACTGTCTCGCAGACGAAGCTGCAAAGACAGCAGTAGCAACATTTGCAGTGACAGCTGTTACACATTCCAAAAGTAAGATTGATGATGACATCTTGGCAGCTATTGCCGCAACTGAGAAGGGAGGTAATTATCCTAAGGGTTTCCCTTTAAAGTACACTCATCACTTAAGTCCCGATAAAGTTCCTTATGTGAGAATTAACGATGTTGGTGACAGACTGATTCCCTACATGGACCGCAGACAGGCTTTGATTACAGCAGCCCATGCGGGAATGGCTTCGGCGCATGCCGGCGTGTCAGCTACTGTATCTCTCCTCCAGCAACGGTATTGGTGGTGGGGTTTGTACAAACAGACGCATGATTTTGTCCTTCAATGTGGCATTTGTCAGCAAATTAAGCCTTCTTCTGCTGCACACCCACCCCAAACTCAGTTGTCCATATCTAATAAGCCACCTGTGTGTGTTTATTTCAATCACTGCGGTCCTTTCTCCTGTGATACTGCGTATAAGTACATCTTAGTAGCAGTTGACTCTTGCACGTGCTTTGTGTCGCTGTGCCCTCAAAGAAGCACTGATGCCAGAACTGTCATAAGAGATTTGCGTGTCTTTGTGGGAATTTTTGCATGTGGCACCTTCCATTCGGATCAGGGTCCAGCGTTTGCCTCTAAGGAGTACAAGGATGCCATGGGTTCATTGGGGGTCCAAGTCAAATTTTCGTCTCCATACAGGCCTGAGGGCAATAGTGTTGTGGAGCGGATGAACCGTGACTTAAAGCAATCATTGACAGCGAAGGTGTTAGGTGCTGGCAGAAAATGGCTCACCCACTTGCATAGCGTACAACGTGAACTTAATAATCTCCCCAGAAGGTCTCTGGGTGGGCGGACCCCATATGAAATGGTCTTTGGCATCAAGATGTTTGTTTCAGACCTTGAGGGTCTAGACATGGCGGCGAGAGCCGAATCCTTTGACGTAGACGAACATTCTAATGTTTTACAGAATCTAAAAAAGACCAGAGACAGTCTTGCAAAGGAACACTTGCCCTCCACGTCTGAAGCTGCATTGCAGATTCCTGTAGTCGGCTGGCTACCCCAGGTTGGGGAACTGGTCCGAGAGAAGATCGACAACAAGAAAGAATTTGCTCCTTCCTATCGAGCTCCAGTTGCGGTGCTTGGTGTGCAGGGTACAAGGACAGTCCTTTTACCTCCTCTTCCTGGGCGAAAGGGGAACAGGTACATTTCAATTGACCATGTCAAACCACACAGGGTGGCCGATACTGTATAGTATGACGCCTCCAGTTTCGTGCCCAGCAATGGTGCGACACTCTGTTTTGGCCCCGGATCCTGCCATCGGACCTGATGTTGCCATTGAAATGAGTCCACTTATGAATCCTTTAGTGAATCTACCTGCTGGTGATCCTCTGAATGACACTAAATATACTTACCCAACTGATTTGACTATGCCTGATTTGGAGTCCCGTGTGGCTAATCAATCCCGTTTTTCATTTGACACTGGCTCATCCACATTGAAGACCCCTTCAAAATTTTCGATTTTTGCTACCTGGTTTAAAAAACACTTTTTGATTCCCCCTTGGATTGACATTTGGCTGGTGCTGATTGCAATTTTTTTGTTCATGTCCATTGGATTTTTGGTATATTTTTTTTGTTTTATCAATGGACACTATGTTGAAGAAAGAACGTCAATTCGAGTGATTGATGGAACTTTGGCTCCCCACTCCTCTTCGCACATCATGAAGAGGGACCAGACTTATGTTGATATAACTGCTTGGCCTGTTTTAGATGGGATTGTATGGGATGCTGTGAAGTTCCAGATTCATGGTCCCACAGAGGTTATTAATGTTCCCAATGTACTCCCTGTTTCTATGGGGGATGTGGTTAAACAAAATATTTACTCTGATGATTGGGATGTTAAAGCTGTGGAAGCTTTATTTACTGATTTGAAATATTATGCTGCCTTCGATGCTGAAGATTTATATTTAGAGTCTGCGAATTATGGTGATTTGTACTGTTACCAACATTTTGGCAATCACTTTCTGCATAAGACTTGCTCATTTAGGAGTATGATTAATTTCACACAGTGGGAACATTGTCCAGCGCCAGTGGAAGGCAGCTCCAAAACGTTCCTGAAAAGGTTTTCCTATTTTACTGATTTTGATCAATCCAACCCTAATGCATTTTATTTTAAATTGACTGGAGAGGTTAGACTTACCCACGCCAAATTACTTTATTCTAAGTCCTTTATTGACCAGTTGGCTGTTGAGGGCAATGAACTGTGGAGAGATACTATTGACCCTAAATCTGTTTGGGGTTCTAAAAGTTGGCAAGTGCAAGGCACTGAGGCTTTGCATCGTGCTTGTCTCATCCCAAACCATATGTTGTTTCTGAATGACACTATTTCACAAACGACATGCTTTGGATTGGCTACTTCTAAAAAATTGAATACTCCTTCCTTTGCTGATTTGGGTGCATACCTCTCTAAGTGAGATACAAGCACTGCTTAGTAATTCCTCTTTTAATGTTTCCAGCATTAATCCAGAAGGCTGGTTGCCATGGCAAAAAAGAGCAGATTCCTGCCAGCACCGCTTTCTGGGTCAGGCCCCTGGCTATACGGTGGTTAGAGTTGATCCCCATTTTCCAACTTACCATTCGGTCACCACCTATTCTGTTGGCAAGTTGTGCCAGAGTTGGCTCAGACATTCATCCTTACCGTCAGTCAAGTCGCATTTGTCCAAACTCACTGAATCTGTTGATTTAAATGATTTTGTTAAGGGCCCTGCGGGTGGCAGATCGAACCGATGGATATATGCTGCCTACAATGAAGTTTGGAAACTGTCTCAAATTGAAGCTGCTTCTAGGCTTAGAGCTATAGATCAAGCTAATTTAGAAAAAGTGCGAGCTGTAGTAGACAACAGCATTAACACCCTTTCTTCCCAAATTTCCACTTTAGATAATATTGTGTCATCTGTGGTTGATATTGTACAAGAAGATGTTGCAGTGTTATATCATGGGCAAAATCAATTGCGTTCTGTTATGCAGTTTGCTTGGACTTTGCAAACACTTAAAAATGGTGGCTTTCCATGGGATTACATGAACATGAGCTTGTTATTTCTGCCTTTTATTTTAACTTTGAAACAACAATTCATGTCAATGAAAGATGCCACGTTTTCCCTGTTGCATATTGAAAAATGAGAACCATTGCCTTTTTCTGTAGCAGATGCGAATTAGGCTGTTTGGCTTATCCATGGAATATATGATGTCAGACCGCAGACAAACATCCCGCATACCATCATCCCGCAAATATAATACCGCAAGTACTATTAGTCCGCAAAAAAAGAGAACGAAAACTTTTAAAACCAATATGCCTTTAGCACACATGCCATTACAACGAAAAGGCATGAATGTTAAAGATATACTCGTTGTAAAAGTTCTAAAGGTAAGTAAGAGTACCCTACCGTACACTACATTCTAATGTAGTACCCCTGCACTACCCACCCTTAACACACAGTCCTTTTCCAACATTTACACTACGCAGCACGACCCCCAACACTACCATAAAGCACTTTACTTCCCTAAACAAACACTACAACACTACCTTAATACACTACCCCCAGCATGACCCTACACAAACACTACAATACTACCCTAAACCACTACACCCCAGCCTGACCCTACACTACACAAACACTACAACACAACCCTAAACCCTAAAACAGTACCCCCAGCATGACCCTACACTACGCAAACACTACAACACTGCCCTAAACCCTAAAACACTACCCCCAGCATGACCCTACACTACGCAAACACTACAACACTACCCTAAACCCTAAAACCCTACCCCAGCATGACCCTACACTACGCAAACACTACAACACTACCCTAAACCCTAACACACTACCCCCAGCATGACCCTACACTACGCAAACACTACAACACTACCCTAAACCCTAAAACACTACCCCCAGCATGACCCTACACTACGCAAACACTACAACACTACCCTAAACCCTAAAACACTATCCCCAGCATGACCCTACACTACGCAAACACTACAACACTACCCTAAACCCTAACACACTACCCCCAGCATGACCCTACACTACGCAAACACTACAACACTACCCTAAACCCTAAAGCACTACCCCTAGCATGACCCTACACTACACAAACACTACAACACTACCCTAAACTCTAGAACACTACCCCCAGCATGACCCTACACTATGCAAACACTACAACACTACCCAAAACCCTAACACACTACCCCCAGCATGACCCTACACTACGCAAACACTACAACACTACCCTAAACCCTAAAACACTACCCCCAGCATGTCCCTACACTACGCAAACACTACAACACTACCCTAAACCCTAACACACTACCCCCAGCATGACCCTACACTACACAAACACTACAACACTACCCTAAACTCTATAACACTTCCCCCAGCATGACCCTACACTAAACAACCACCACAACTCTACACTACACTAACACAACACTACACTACACAATCACTAACCCAGCACGACGAAAAAATTAACCCAAACCCACTTACCTCTCTCGTCATCGTGGTTTTCACAACGCAAATGCATTTACCATACATGCTTTTACAACGTAATTCGTTGTAAAGGCATGCGTGATAAATGCACATGCGTTTTGAAAAAATGCCGGATGATGGTATGCGAGGTCAATGATCTTGCGGGAAAAAGGTATGCGGACTGAAAGTCCGCGGGATAAAAAATGCGGGATAATGGCTGCAAACCTTATCCATGGGTTAATAACCTTACCTTTCTCTCATTTCAAATTCGAGAATTGCATGAAACACTATGCTATAGGCAGGTTTGAGCCCCTGGGTGGTGCATTCCTTTATGAGGTTTGGAACCTCCCCTTCACTTACCGATGTTTGAGGGATGGTGAAGAGGTATTTTTGAATGGCGAAGATTGTGTCTCTACACCAGATCATTCCTTAACATGCAGAAATCTTCAATTGCACAGTTCTTGTAATGTGCTTGCACCAAATTTAGCGTGTGTTTTAAAGGGCACCCCAGTACCGGCCATTACACCAACATTCACTCTGCTTGCTAATGGTAGTTATTTGTTACTAAACAATGAAGAGTGTTGTGGGTTAGCCGCCAGTATTGCTTACATTGTTACCGTTTCCCAGTGTGTCACTTGTTGCAAGAATGTGCTCTTCCCTCCTCCACATGGCAGGCTTGATGCTTCCATCTGGCCCTTGATTCCGACCTTGAAAGCAGAGTTCAACAAGATGAGCAGAATAAGAGCTCTATTGTCCCAAAAGGAAGTTCCCCTTACATCTGCGTGTGAGACATTCGTACTTCACGTTGCAAATACTCGTACAGAAGTAAATGCTTTAATAAACACGGACTTGCCCTTGCATTTCGGTGCTTTGATCCACACGATCCTAAATGCCTCGTCGACTACTGGCTTGGCTAATTTTTTTTAAGTAGTATGCTCTGACCTTGTTACCTTGTTTCAGACGATATTCGGTGTGATCCCTGCATTTTTAATTCAATTTTTTCGAGCGTCTTTGGAGGTTTCCCCTTGCTCCTGGCTTTGGGCACCGGCACATGGGGTTCTAGGCATTTGGAAAGTTTGGACTGCGGCCAATGACTTTCTGGATCGCAGCTATCTTGAAGTAAGCCCGAGTGATCCTCTGATGATGATAGAGGCTCCGGCAATAGAGGAACATGTATGTTCTTTCCCTTTGCTTAATTGGATGGCTGAAATGTTCATGGATGAGAACAACGACTTCTTGTTGGAAGCAATTGCAACATTTGGTGCTTACACGTTGTTGGACTGAAGTATTGATTTTTTACTTCATAGACATGTGCTAGACTTGTGAATATTTTGCTTTTTCTTTACAAGGCTGAGGTGTTTTCACACTGATTTGAATATATTTTGGATATACACTCCTAAATTTCAATTTTCAAAATCGGCGAATTTTCTGAACTTGGTTCTGTCCTCCTCGAACTTGAACTCTGCATTCTAGCATGTTTGCCCTGAGTACTGTGTGTTCCCCGAACATGGGGGGGGGGGGGTTGTTGCATGGTTTATGAGCCTCTTTTGCGTGTATGTTAAGTTAGCATGGCTTATTTGAAGTTTAAACGCCATTTTTCCCTTTTGATACTTTTGCGCACGACACTGCTTAGCTGTTTTTTCTGACTTAGCTTGGATGAAGGTCTATACATGGGAAAAGGGTTGTTTTTCGACATCTCTAGACATACATCGTATCCCCAGGCTGTACAGTGAGTGCTAAGCCGCCAAGGTTATCATAACATGAGCCTGTTTATTGGCTTGTCCGTGTAACACATTCTAGACACAACAATTAGGCAGCTGAAAGCTGAGTAGGATTCTGGCGCCTTTATCATGGCACACTTGCCAGAATTGCACACACTTGGAAGATTCCAGGCATGCAGAGAGACTAACCGATCCTGATGTAATTTACACTTACTGAGCGGACAGGTAAATGGGGGGTGATGCACCGTTACATCGCAACTTTTACAACGGGAGTCTTTTACAACGGAACTTTTACAACGCAGGATCCATTACATCGGATGCCATTACAACGCATGGCATTACATAGCAGATGCTATTACAACGCATGGCATTACATCGTAAGTATAGGTAAGTATTTAATTTTTTTTAATTTTATTAATATTAATTATAATTAAATATATTTATTTATGTTTTTTAATATTATTAATTTATTATTTATTATATTAATTAAAGTAATTTTTAAAATAAGTACAGGTGTACAGGGGTGTTTTTAGGTTTCAGGGTAGGGTTTGGGTTTTGGGGTACAGGGGTGTTTTTAGGTTTCAGGGCCGGGTTTGGGTTTTGGGGTACAGGGGTGTTTTTAGGTTTCAGGGTAGGGTTTGGGTTTTGGGGTACAGGGGTGTTTTTAGGTTTCAGGGCAGGGTTTGGGTTTTGGGGTACAGGGGTGTTTTTAGGTTTCAGGGCAGGGTTTGGGTTTTGGGGTACAGGGGTGTTTTTAGGTTTCAGGGCAGGGTTTGGGTTTTGGGGTACAGGGGTGTTTTTAGGTTTCAGGGTAGGGTTTGGGTTTTGGGGTACAGGGGTGTTTTTAGGTTTCAGGGCAGGGTTTGGGTTTTGGGGTACAGGGGTGTTTTTAGGTTTCAGGGCAGGGTTTGGGTTTTGGGGTACAGGGGTGTTTTTAGGTTTCAGGGCAGGGTTTGGGTTTTGGGGTACAGGGGTGTTTTTAGGTTTCAGGGCAGGGTTTGGGTTTTGGGATACAGGGGTGTTTTTAGGTTTCAGGGCAGGGTTTGGGTTTTGGGGTACAGGGGTGTTTTTAGGTTTCAGGGCAGTGTTTGGGTTTTGGGGTACAGGGGTGTTTTTAGGTTTCAGGGTAGGGTTTGGGTTTTGGGGTACAGGGGTGTTTTAGGGTTCAGGGTTGGGTTTGTGCTTAGGGCTAATTAAATTATATTTACCATTTATAAATTAATTAAAATATATTTATTAAAATAAATTAATTATATTATATTAATTACATTTTTTAATTAAATTAAATAAATTATTTTAATTAATTTAATTTAATTACAATTTTAAAAATATTTAAATTAAATTAATTTCATTATATTAATTAATTAAAATTAATTACAATTTTTATTAAAATTAAATTAAATAAATAGATTTAAATTTATTAAATTAAATTAATTACTATTTTAAAATGTATTTTAATTAAATTAATTAAATTAAATTAATTAAATTAACTTAATTACATTTTTTTTAAAAAGGTATACTTACCTATACTTACGATGTAATGCCATGCGTTGTAATAGCATCTGCTATGTAATGCCATGCGTTGTAATGGCATCCGATGTAATGGATCCTGCGTTGTAAAAATTCCGATGTAACGGAATGCGTTGTAAAAAACCGCGTTGTAGTGACACCAATCCAAATGGGGTCCCCCTAAGAAATCTCAAGAGACCTTCTATAGTTTTATAATACATAATTCCTAGATAGGGAGGGTGTTTTAACTAGGCTTTTTTATCACCTGTTTGCACTATCATTGTAACATGATTCCTCCTTTTGTATTTTATGGAATTGTAGCCATGCTGTCCGTATTATTATTATCCATATGTATGCTGATGTTGAATAAAATACTAAGATTCTGCGCAAACACAGAACTGTGCACAGAGACTTAGGACATCAGTGAATTAGGGTGTGCCAAAACTCACCTTAGTACCCAAAATCCCCTACCAGACTAGCAATCAGTGTCACATTAGCTCTTCGTCCTATAGCAAAGAAACCAATGATTAGACAACCTAGAACATGCGACTTAGGACCATCTCAGGAATGGTGGGAAGTGAGAACACTCTTTGTTATAAGTTTATAGCAGTCCACAACAGGAGTAAAAAAGAGACACGGAAAGGTTAAAATATTTATTTTAACGACGTGCTCTAAGATGCAGTATTTTTGCTAACATAAGCAGGCATATGATTAGAAATAATATGAGCAGCATTGTTACAATTCCATAAAACACAAAAGCAGAAATCATATTACAATGATGGTCAAAATGGGCCCTATAGTGCCTAGTAATTCACCCTCCCTAGGTAGGAACTATGTTTTATAAAATATAGAACGTCTCTTAGGCTTGTGCGGGGGGCCCCATACCTCTAGAATCAGCAGTTCCATCAATAGGAACTTCAGGAAGCCAGGCCCCTTATCCTACAAAAACACCAACAGATCCTCCTGGTTCTCTCCTATGCTAGTTCAGCAGAAAAAGGACTGTAAAAAACTAGAACGAGAGTGGAGGAAGTCGTATGACCCTGAACTTAAAATAACCTACAGAGCTGCCATACGGCGCTATCAAGTAAGCGTCCGGAAAGCACAGGCCGCCTTCTATGGAGAAAAAATTGCCAAATACTCCAACTCTCTGAGGGAGCTCTTTAAGATTGTAAAATCCCTCACTACCACAGTTCATGAGCCCAACAACCCAGAACACTCCAAAGAGAGGTGCAATGGGTTGGCCACCATTTTTAAAAGTAAAATTGAAATTATCTACAACTCTTTCCAACCCAAGCCCCCAGGGCTCTTAGGAAAAACCTCTCCTCCACAACACGAATCTCAGATTAAAGTACCGTTGGGGAGATCAGCTCTCATGACCATCCCTCCCATAAAACCTGATCAGATATCGGCACTACTAAGAGAAATCAAGTCAGGCTCTCCCCTGGAACCAGCCCCTCCCAACATACTCGCTCAAGGAGGGGAACCCGTTATTACTCAACTAGGGAATCTCATCAACCTGTCGTTTAGAAATGGCATGGTTCCAAATGAATGGAAACACGCCATAATCAAAGCCCTGTTGAAAAAGCCACACCTGGATCCAGCTGAGTTATTTAATTACTGCCCAATATCACTCCTACCCATAGTGGGCAAAATGGCAGAAAAGCACGTGAACACCACAATCTCCACCTTTCTCGAGAACAATAATGTCATCCATCAGACACAGATGGGGTTCAGACCCAAGCACAGTACCGAGTCAGCACTGCTAGTGGTCACTGAAAAACTCAAAGCCATTCTAGACCAAGGAAAAATGGCTGTTGTGGTGCTCCTAGTTCTGAGCACCGCATTCGATATGGTAGACCACACAGTACTGATCCAGAGACTGGAAAAGGTGGGCATTAGTGGAACAGCTAAGGAATGGGTGGCCTCTTTCTTGAGTGACAGGTCCTTCCAATGTGTGGAGGCCGGGTTTAAGTCAGACCCCTTCCCAGAACCCTGGGGAGTGCCTCAGGGCTCATGCCTGAGCCCAACCTTTTTTAATATCTAACTCAGTCCATTGGCCCATATCATCCAAGAATTCGGCATCTGCATCGTGTCATATGCGGATGACACGCAATTAGTCTTTTCAATCTCAGACACCCTTAACTCTGATCATCGACAGCTTGTTCCCTGCCTTGAGAAAATCGGATCTTGGATGGCGGACTGTAAACTCAAGTTAAATGGCAACAAAACAGAACTGATGATTCTGGGAAACACACTCAATCCCCGCGCAGAAGTTCCTTGGCCAAGCAGTTGGGGACCACTGCCTTCCCCCATACCTGCCATAAAAAATCTTGGCATGTGGCTAGATCAGAATCTCACAATGGAGACACAGGCCAAAAATCTATCTGGCACCTGCTTTGGAACACTACGTCTGCTTAGGAAGATTATGTCCCTAATCCCGGAAGACGCAAGGAGAACAGTGGTTCAGGCCCTGGTGATCTCGAGGCTGGACTACGGTAATTCCCTCTTCTAGGGCTCTCCTAAATATGTAATCAACCGTCTTCAAATTGTTCAAAACGCAGCAGCACAACTACTATTGAACGTATCCAGACGTCAATCAATTAAATCAAGACTGAAGGAACTGCACTGGCTTCCGGTTCAACCAGAATTAAGTTTAAATCCCTCAATCTGGCTCATCGTGCCATACACGGAAGGGGTCCGGCACTCATTCAAAACCTGATCACTCACTACACACCCCAACGACAGCTCAGGTCAAGCTCAAAGTTTCTCATGAAGGATACCGTAACAAAAAGAGCCAGATGGGGTGGAAGGTCTTTTTCCCATCTGATACCTATGCTCTGGAACAGCCTAGATTCAGACATCCGATCCACCCAAGAAGAAGCACAGTTCAGGAAAAAACTTAAGTCCTGGCTCTTTCCACAGGATTAATACCTACTCCCGCTAACTGCCTCATTAGCGCTGAGATGCCCAAGGGTAGTCACGCGCTCTATAAATCCTATAAACATGAACATAAACATAAGTGTATCACATCAGGATCTGCAAAAGCTCTCTGTCTCTCTGGAAAAACTGGCTTCTTCCAAGTGTCTGCAATCATGCTTACAGTTCAATATTAAAGATGCCAGAATCACATTGGCTTGCCTCTGCATATATGTCATGGCTAAAACGTGAGCCGATCAGCTCGAACAACAGCTACCTTGTTATGATAACCTTGGAGGCTTCAGCACTCAGTGTGCAGACTAGAGTCAGGATGTAAGTCTAGGGATGCTGAAAACAAGCCTTTCTCATGTGAAGCATTTCACGCAGCCTAACTTACAACAACAGTTGTATGAAGTGTCGTGTGCAAAAGCGGCAAAAAGCTAAAATGGCGTTTAAACTTCTAATAAGCCTATGCTAACTTTAACAATGTGCGCAACAAGGCCCAACCCACACTACACAGGAGTATATGAGTTCCGGATTATCCCTGACTATTATATGGAGCAGGTCCATGCTGTTACCTCCTTGCCACACTAATCCTAGGATAGCATTTGAAGGTATCAAATCCCTTGCACCACATTCTACTTTGGGTGTCGGCCTTGAGGACAATTTAAACACAACTTGGATCGGGTTATGGTCACCATGATAAGTAGGGACAACTGCTCCTTTCACTAAAAAATCTTCAAGGGCAGGAGGGATGAAAATGTAATCTATAGTACTTGCACAACCCATCCCTCTATATCCATAACAATACTTTAAGCATTATTCTGTAGATATTCTTTTAATTCCATAACCCTTGCATTTGGAGGTCGCAGCGACGGCAACTGTGGCTGCAGCATCCAAAGTGCCTGTGGATGTTGTTGTCCTTGATGGAGTGGGCACATGCTCGTCAGAAGTGCCTTCCCAAAGGGCATCAGCTTCATTAGCGCTAGCTGCCTAATGCGCAGAGTCGTAAGGAGTTGTACCTGTTGGCCTACCAGATGTAAGGGTGGTATATACAGTCCCATTCCCCAAGGACAGTGTGCGTTCTGTCAGTTCGATTTTGGAAGACACAATGCTAACAACCCTCTCCAGCAAGTTGTCCAAGGTAGTGGTGGATTAAGTGGGTGGTGGGTGGCCAGTGTGTTTCCCCATCATGTACTGAAAGATCCTGGGTGAATAGCTGATGGGTGAGAGGTTGGGTAGAGATTTCCCACAGCTATAGGGTCTGTTGGACCTTGTCCCAAAGTGCTGCTGCCCAATGCCTAGTCACATTCAGGTGTCCCCCGCAAGTAGCTTCTATGCCACGAAAAAAGTTCAGAAAATACTGTGTAAAGTGGAAATAAGAGCAACGGGGCACAGTGCCTTGCAGAGTAATTTGGTCCACGGATTTAGGGGGTGGCCCAGCTCAGCCTCTCCAGGTCTCTGACGGGTGCCGACGGGCTCACTGCGGGAGCCCCGAACTGAATATAGGCACCTCCTGGCGCAAAAACTGCAGCGTTGGAGGCGGTGGCTGCAGTGCCTGGTGGGGGATGTAGTCCCCTGCTCCTGGCTGTGGTGTCTGGCTAGTGGCGGCTGTGATGGGCTCTTGTAATGGACGGATTATCCGAATAAAAAATGAATTCTAAAAAAATAACATCAATTACAACGTGTCCAAAAGTTTCCAAATTGATGAAAATGTATATAAGCTCCTAGGGCCAGATGTACGACCATTCCATTTGCTGGTCGCAAATAGCTGTTTCTTGCAACTCTGGTCGCAAATAGCTATTTCTTGCAACTCGCAATTTGCGACTTGCAAAATGGAATGGACTAATGTGTCTCAGACATATTAGCAATTCCAAATGGGATCGCAAATGACCTGCTTCATCAATGCTAATGAGGAAGGTGGCAACTTGCGACCAATTAGGAATGAGCAATACCACAGAGATAGTGGCCTGCAGGGGACAGCAGACCACCATGTCTATGTTTGCTTTATAAATAGGCAAAAGACACACAATTGATGGACGTAATGCAGAACAAATCAAAAGAAGATCTGATTTAAATCCATGAATCTTATGCTCACCATGCCACCCCAAATTAAGACATGGCCTTATGCAAATCAGTCATGGGAACAGTTCACCCCAAACTGCCAAGCCAGGTCCTCCCTGGACCGGAAACAGGCATCCTAGGACCGGTTTCGGGGTTTCACCCTTCATCAGCAAGGATAGCTTGAATCCAGTGGCACAGTGAGCCTGGGGCACATGTCTGGAAATACCCAACACACTTAAGGCGAGAAAGCAAAAGAACCACAATTGATTGACGGAATGCAGAACAAATCAAAAATTCACCCCAGTCGAGAGATCTGGGTGAATCAAGCTTCCTAGGACCGGTTTCTGGAATTACAGCCTTCTTCAGCCAGGCTTGCTTGAATCCAGTGGCAAAGTGAGCAAGGGACTAACGTCTGGGCATACCCTGCCAGGTTATGGCGACAAAGCGGTACAAAAGGGGGTGGTGATGGAAGGACTGATACCTTAACCCAAATCCATTTGCCTTTCCCATCTCTCATAGCATCTACTATTTGCCAGTCAAGAGTGGTAAACAAATAAATGGCCACCACCCTGGGATGGGTAAACCTTCTAGTAATAGTCATTTTTGGGTTGTTAGATTTTGAATGTGTTTCCTGAAAGAATATTATCCTAGCAACATTTGTAGTCAACCATATTTACACTTGTTCAATAAACTGTTAGCATTGCACATGACTACACTAATATTTTAGAGAAAGAGAAAAAGAACACAACATTAAATCTTTTAACCTTTAAAACCAATACCTTGTCCCTAACAAGGTATTGGTTTTAAAAAAAAAAAAAAAAAGCTTTGCTGACTAAGGCCCTGATTACGATTTTGGCAGTGCAGGACCACCTCGCTGTTGTGCTGCCAAAGCTGTGGTCAGACCACCCGCCAGACTAGAAGTTTCCTCCTGTCCGCCGAGCTGGTTTATGGCATTCCTGTGGCAGTCCCACAAAAAATGGGCACCGCAATGGGACCGCCAAAAACAGTTCCTGCATGGCATGGACTGAAAAGGTCATGCCGTGCAGGAACTGGTGTGCATGCACACAGGGGGGCACATGGTGTGCCCCCCTGCATGTATCCCCACATAGAGGCAGTGGAGAGGAAACTTGAAATATGCTTGGCAGAGCCGCAACACTCCTGCAAAGCATATTTGGCCTCGTGACCGGCACAACACTGCCAGGGAATGGCAATTCTCTGGCAGCGGCAGCGAAGCAATAGCGGTCCGACTACTCTAATCATAATAGGGCGGTCGAGAGACCGCCGATGCTGCACTCCCACGAGTCTGGTGTTCCATGGACTGCCAGACCCGTAGTTGGCCACTAAGAGTGAACCATCCATTAAATCATTTCCTTTATCCTTCTGACTCCACACTCTGGATTGTTGTCATAGTGCAGCATATTTCAGCATATTTCAGCAAAAGTCTGAACTACCATCCCTGCATTCACTGTTTCAACTGGACATTTCTCAAACACCCAAATGTTTTTGTTGATAAGGAATATTCAGTTGAGTTCTACAGTGTCCAAACTAATAGCTTGTTATTGTCCTTAAAGTTAATAGGAACATAGGGATGGCCGCATTGGGCCAAATGCTGTTAAGATCCCTAGGTAATCAAAAAATAAGGTAATGGGATTCTGATCTCCAATGAACGGATCAACATTTGTTAACCAAGTAGGTCACGTATCTTGATAACAAAATGTAGTCAATCATCAGTTGACAGAATATGCATGTTTTCTCTGTTTCTTTATTTAAATACCGACACCCACTTGGCTGAATTTACGAACAAGTCCAATTTTCAGAAGCCCAGTAACACATCCAAAATACAGGTAGGAACATCATTGGAACATTGGGTAAACTTCAGCTTGAGTAAAGTATCTTTGTAGAAGAACTACATAATGTTTCTAGAACAGATACTTCAGCTGCACTTATATTAGTTATAATTAGATGTAGGTAATTATTACTTAATTATTGAGTGTTTTGAGTGCTAGTCAATTAACATTTTTCAGAATTTCTGTAAAGCTTAATTTTGAAGAGCTGACAGAGTTTTTTCATCAGCGTGAATTAAATACTCCATAAGACTGATATAATTATTTGCAAGTATAAAACAATTTCTCTAATGCACTCTTATAGGACAAAACCCTTAGCAATCCTGTACAATTTTCCTAGCTCTGTATTGTGTATGGTTTTTATTCAATTGAATGTCATTTAGCTATTGTTTGCACCGATTATCAAATGCTACTGTTTATTTCACCAGAAACTATTACTGTGGGAGGAATTCAGTAAATATTTAGGTGATGCTGCTCTGTAGTAGTCAACAATCTACAGATGGAACTATCATATAGAATTCAGAAACGAAAAAATCAACATGTAAACATGCACGTGAGTTATGTGCCTTGTGTCTAATGTGTGTCAAAATTGTGCACACCTTACTCACATGTAAATTCCAGGCATTCCTAATGACAGAAAATCAGAATGACTCAGCCTTATTTAGAGTTTGGCGGACCTGATACTCTGTCACAAAGAAGGGATATAGCCCACATACAGGTGCTTTATAGCCAACGGCACTTTTAATAGCAGACAGGACATATGCTATGTTTTGGATGAGTATTCTGTCTGCCAAACTCTAAATATGACCCTTAGTCAGCATATGAAGAGCTAGCTAGTCAAGCTACTAGGTCAGGGCAGATACTTAACATGTCCTAAGCTCAACAGCAGTCACCATATCAAAATTGAGCACTGAGTCGTGAATTGCATAAAATAAGCACTGGGAGAGCTAAGTTAAGCCAGTACTTGCTTCAAACTAATTTTACTGTAGTAATACGGTGGTGGTATGAAAATAGGATTCTGGAAGTGGTACTATCTGACAAGAATGTTTGTGAACATTAACTGTGTGGAATTGTGTTTTAGTTTTGATGTGTTCTGTTGTTTTCGAGTTGCTGTGTTTTTGTGTTACACTACTGTAATGCAAATTGTTATGTTGCTTCGTTTCCTATGTTCTGTTGTCAACTCTAGATATGTCAACAAATGTTGCTACATTTCCAACAGAAAACTGCAGATTACTTTAAAGTTCCCATAGCAAGAAATCATTTATCCCTGTTAGACTAGTCAATTTGTTGTGGAACCCAGAAATAATTGCAATACAATTTCTGTGAGTGGATTTTTCCATAGAAAACGATGGTGAAAAGTCTACCACTCTATCATGATGCGTTAATCCAATATGGCGGATTGTTCAAAATGGCTGCCCATTATTTGCGATATAGGGTATAACTGTTTATATGCCCATGTGTAGTATCATTTTATATGTTTTTAGGGACAGGAAAGTCAGAAATAACATCAAAAATTGCTTCTGATGACCATAATATCAAATAATCGCGGAATATGTCAGATAGACAAAGTTTATAATTCTTTCGTTGACTTATATGACAAAGTGTGAAGGAACGTAAATATTACAATTAACTTTTGAAATAAAAAGTTTGCTATTGTTTGTGTTTTGTTTTGTAACTTTTTTGTTATTGTTTGTTTTTTTGTTAATCAAAAATTTGTCATTTATGTGTTACAGGTTCTTGCGAGTTGCTGTGAGATACAGTGAAAATGGACGTAGAAAAGTGTTTCATTTCTGATGTGGTGTTTCAAGAAGATGACAATGTATCTGTACTCACTGAAAGAGGAGTGACTGGAATTCAAAAAACATGCAAGGAGAGAAAAATATCTACGTTTCATGTTTGTGTTGGGCAGAAAGTTCACAAGAAATGTAGAGCGCGTTTTGTTAACTTGAAAACTCCGTTCCAGGAGAAAGAATCAGATCCCACAACTTCTCGTGTTCTAAGGTCGTGTGAAACCCCGTTTGATTTTAGAAAAAATAGTTTTATCTGTAGTACTGAGTTAAGTTTATACTTCAGGGAGAGGAAAAAGAATGCGTGCTTTAATGTACGAACAGTTGAATTCAAATGATCAGTTTTACAAAAATGCAACGAACGCAATGATGAATGGGCAGACAAAGTTAAGAGACGTATCCAAAATGTGTCTGATTTACATGTTGTAGATGCATGCTACCACAAACAATGTTACGTCAATATTTATAATGGAAAATTAATTCCCGGGCAGTTCACTGATAACCCTCCAATATCTTCAGGTCAACCAGAGGACTCAGTTCGCCAGGAAACTTTTCTTCAAGTAGTTAAATACATGGAGGAAAATGATGAAGAACAAACTACTGTTAAATAACTTGTTAGTTTGAAGTATATGAAACAAAAACTCAAAGAGCATTTTGAAGATGAAATTTTAAGAGGAACAGTTGCAGGGACTGCTGATGTTGTTACTTTTAAAAGTACAGCTGCTCATGTAGTGCAAGAGTACCACAGTCACAGCTATGAAGATGTTGAAGAGGATCGAAACAATCTCCTTATGGAGGCTGCCTAAATAATAAGAAATGATATTAAAGACATCCCTGTAGAACCAGAAATATATCCACCCATTGAAAACATGAGTAGTGTTGACTATAATATGAGCTATATTCCTGATTCGTTAAGGCTCTTATTATCAGTTTTTGTTACTGATAAAACCAACAGAGAGGGAAGAGTAGCTTCTACAGGACAGGCAATTATGCAAGCTGTGCGCCCACGAGTCTTAGTTGCACCGTTGCAGTTAGGGCTGGCAGTTCAATTACATGACAACACAAGCTTGAGATTTGTAGTTGAAGCAGTAAATCATATGGGATTCTGCAGCTCCTATTCAGAAGTTCTTCGTTTTGAACGTTCAGCTGCAGCAGAAAGAGGAAATAATATACCTGTCCTTGTGGAACCTTCTGAAAGTCCTCCGAAATTTGTTCAACATGCGGCTTATAATATTGATCACAATAATATTACAATAGATGGCCATGGTACTTTTCATGGGATGGGCATTATCGCCACTGTGACTCCAACTGGAAAATTTTCAATGGTCATTAAGAATCGTCGAGTTTCATTTGAAGAACTGAGGAGGTTGGGGCAAATCCCAATAAAAACATATCATTCACAGGCCAGTGGGATGCGTTTCTTAGAGTATAATACTATTAAGGAAATCGCGTACAGTGACCCATCTGCAAACCTGAATATTTTATTGAACATCTCACATCTACTCAGCAACAGTGTTCCAGGATGGCAAGGAGTATGCCAACTACGACATAAAGGTAACCATCCCGGTGTATCATCTGTCATCTTTCTGCCAATGATTAACATGGATCCAACAAATGAGACGTGTATTCTCTCAACACTGTTTTTTGTTTCTGACCATGCCAAGAGATACAGCCAGACCCCTATTATAACATTCGACCAGCCTTTTGCCCACAAAGCACTTAGCATCATTGAAGTACTGGGTTTTTCAGAACCGGTACCGAACCGGTAACCCAGCGGTGCCAGGGACAACACCCTAAGACTTCGGGTTCTTCCTGCTCAGACTACAGAAACCCAGAGTCTTCTAGGTGAAGTCAAAGATCGAGTTTATTGGCTGCAACCAAGTAACAGGCGTCCTAGAAGTATAACATGGTGTATATTCTCAGGAGACTCCTCAATCTTACAAAGCCAGTCTTCATCTTTTTATACAAAATATTATGCTTTAGGCAAATATTCTTTACATGTCGGTTGATCATTCACATGTTTTCACTACAAAGGAAAAGCAGAGTCATGATGACAAGCCCATATTTCAGTTTGTCCAGCCCACAATAAATTATCCGGCAAGTCCCAGTTTTCTCATCAGATATCGACGGACCCTCAATAAAATCGGGCACCTCCTCATCGTAAAGCAAGTCATAAAGTAGGAAACAGGGACAGGTATGTGCAAGATTAGGCGTGGTTTGTGTGCGATGAAAGGTTTATGGCATGTTGTGCCTTGATACTATCTTGTTCGGCCACTGGGAGAGGAACTGACCGAACAGGTTTGGCCTTGGGCAGTGGAGTCAGCTTGCCCAGGTCACAGGGAAGTCAGCAAAGGTGTACGTGTCCTTCAGAAGCGTGTTTGTCCTTAGTCATTAGCCTATGTGAGGGCAACTCACAAAATGGCTGCCGTACAAAAAATGGAATCTGAGGGTTTAGGACAAAAAATATGATTTCAGGATGAAATCGTCACTCGAACATAGCGAAAATGCTTGTACATAGACTACTAGCCATTCTCGGTCTTCTGATATCAAATTCGTCATGCTACGATGATGTTTATAACACGGGTCCAGAATTTTCAGTACCACAGTCCCTCCTTTTGCCCTTACATAGGCAATAACCTATACTCATGCTAATCTGAGTCCAGGTCCATATTCCTAAAGTCATTGAGATGTTGCTGTAGCATCATCCTATTACTTAGCTCGTCCCTCGATACAGGTTTCCTTACACACGATGTAGCACAGAGGCCACATAGTGCAGGAGCACACTGTACACACAGACAGAACAGGAAAAGAATGGCTAAGATCATCCCAACGACCATCAGAATTTTCCATCCCCAGTCGGATACCAGTTCCCAGAACCATCCCATCAACGACCAATCTCCTTTATCCACATGAATAGATTCGGAAATCTTATGCAGTTTGGAGATGGCCTGGTACACTGTTGGAGCGTTATCTGGAATGAAAACACAGCAACTAGATTGGATCAATTTACATACCCCACCTCGGTCTGCAAGGATGACGTCTAACGTGACCCTGTTTTGAAGGGTCATAAGACGATCCGACTGGAGCTCAGCAGTCAAGTTACTAAGGGCACCGACAGTTTCAATTACGGTGGATTCAACCACCCTTGTCAATTGCCTTATGTTCCTGCTGTTAACCATTGGTCCCCAGAACGGCAGAAAACCCTTTACGAAGTCCCCAAATACTTGTCCTGCAGTGTCTTCTTTACTGAAGACACCTCTAACTATCCTTGTCTTATGGTAATCTGCCGCCGCTGTGGGAGGCAACAGGAACGAAACAAAACATGTGCCCGAGAAGTCAGGGGGCAACCATGTATAGGCTCTATCATGGCAGATGAAATAGGTACCCTTAGCTGCTAAGAATGAAGGGAAAGTCTGAGACGCAAACACATATGTTTCAGTACAGATACTCTTCCCTAGCTGAGCTCTGGGATTCTTGCCATTACCTTGCAGACATAGATGACCCTGATGGGGTACAATCCAAATCGGGGAAGATCTCTTAGTTTGCTGTTTCTCACTCAAAGTAGCTCCATATCCGGTTACGTTCCATCCTATATATACTAGTGTCTCATCTCTCGGGATAGTCTCGTAGGAAATATCTTCCTTAATCATGTCTACTATACCCTTAACTAGAGCACTATTCTTAGGATTGTCTGTTACAGAACGTAGGGGGTAGACTTCATGTGCATAGATGAACATCGTTCTGTATGCCCACACAGAACCATTATGGCTGAATGGCAAGACCAGATAAGGAATACCTTTATCCGTGGTGTGAGGCATAAGACCACACACCCAACAGTTAGTCGTGTTCATTACTAGTTGGTGTTGGTGCAAAAGCTGAACGAAGGAGTTATTAATAAACTCTAATCTCCTAGTGGATTCATGTTCAGGAAGAGGTTGAAAAGAATGCGAGGAAACAGTGGAAGGAGGAGGTGTGGGCGATGTAGTGGGTGTGAATGTCACTTGAAACGATAATAAAACATATCCTATAAAAAACATCATTACACTTAATAACATGAAAATACATAGTATCAAAAAGCGTTTCGTGGTCATCAGTCTACATATTCTGGCCTTAAAGTTCGTAGTTTTGGCAGGCCTCTCCATCTCGAGAAACTCAATCCTCTCTAATATGCTGCTCACGATGGTAGGGTGTTCTATGCTAAGGAATGCTTCTGTCAGCCCAGGGCAACTCCCTTAGACCAACCAGAACTGTCGACCTAACGTCTTCAGCTGCACCCCAAAGACTTTGGGTAACCGCGACCCTACAGCGGATCCCGGATGGTGGTTCGAAAAACAAAAATAAAAAAGTTTCTCAGATGGGAGAGCTGCACTTTCAAAAAATAGCAAGGAAAAGGAATAGTTTTATTAGTTCGTAATTCTCGGCCTCAGATTATATCTCTTCTTTCCAGGTACTGTCTGATCTTGGAAAAGGAGTTCAGGCTCTGTAGTGTCCAATCGAATTGACGGCGGCACAGCTGCTTGCAAGAGATTGTCACTTTCTTTCTCGGTAATTGTTCCTTTTATACGTGCATCACTGAAAGGCAGAAATCGAGGCACAGTTTCAGTCTCTGAGTCAGCGACGCCCTCCTGGACCCACTGGTCGTACCGCAGAGGCAAAGGTACCCTCTTGCAGTATACGCCGTGGATCCAGTGCTTCTTTCCTTCCACTCGAACAGCTGATCTCGTAGACAGAAGGACGAGGTGAGGGCCGGTCCACCGGGGCCGGTCGTTCTTCGTTCGCTGAATTTTTTTTACCAGCACCCAGGATCCAGGGTTGATTGGGTGCCCTGGAGCTTCAGAGACCAGAGGCAGAGTATCGTGAACCTGTTGGTGTAAAACACACAATTTAGCCGTCAATTCATATAGATAGTCAAGCAGTACAGGGTGTTCGATTTCACTGAACTTTGTCGGCCTTGGCACTCCCCATATGTTGGCCGGACGGCCAAACACAATCTCATACGGACTAAGTCCCATTCGCGAATGCACAGTCATTCTGGTTGATAGGAGTGCCAAAGGCAGAGCGTCAGGCCATTTAAGGTTAGAGCTCGCTTGAATTTTGGCCAGTTTAAGTTTTAACGTGCCATTGTAGCATTCTACTAGTCCAGCTGATTGGGGGTGATTTGCAGCGTAGAATTTCTGTTGGATGCCTAGCCCTTCACATACTTTCTTCATCACTCGACCCACAAATTCACTCCCATTGTCACTCCAGACCATTCTCGGCATTCCAAATCTAGGGAAGAATTCTTTCACAAGGGCTTTAGCTGTGGATAAGGCAGTATTGTCTTTTAGGGGATATGCTTCTATCCATCTTGAAAAGGCACAAACAACAACGAGTACGTATTTCAAATTGTTGCACCTTTCCATGTGGATGAAAATCTAGCTGCAAAACCTCGAACGGATACGTAGGAGGCGCAAAATGACCAGCTGGAGTTGGGGTTCCCCTACCAGGATTGTACTTCAGACACACCATGCAATTCTTGACAACGGGGCATATTATCAAGGACAGGCGATGCATTATCGCCGCTCTTATCGGCAGGAAACTGCCGATAAAGCGGCGATAATGGCCTTGATAATATGCTCTATGAATTCCAATCGAAGCCCATGTTGGATGTGTGAACACATCTAACATGGGCTTCGATTGGAATTCATAGAGCATATTATCAAAGCCATTATCGCCGCTTTATCGGCAGTTTCCTGCCGATAAAAGCGGCGATAATGCATCGCCTGTCCTTGATAATATGCCCCAACATTCTCTGCACACTTAGGGATTACAGCATTTTGCCATACTGGAGCCAACAACTTACAGATTCCTTTAACACTGATATGAGCCATTCCATGGGCCATTGTAACCACTGCAAGCACGTACGCATCGGGTAACAACCATCTCTGATGCTCCGACAATTCAACCCAACAACCATTGGCATCCAATTTACCCGTACTTTCTCTCCACACACTCAATTCTTTCTCTGTGGCTTCAGCTTGAATCGACTTCACACTCTCTATTGTGTCTTCACACATTCCAATGTCACCAATCCATCTTGCAGGGCCTGCAACATACATTCGACTCATCACATCCCTTGCTGTTTCTTTGGCGACTTCGTCAGCAAATGCATTTCCACGACCAACATCATCAGTCACCTTCTTGTGTGCACTGCATTTCACAATCGCAACTTGCAAGGTAAGTGACTCCAGAAGCTCATTCACCAACTGACCATGCTGTATCTTAGCTCCATGCGAAGTCAGAAATCCACGTTCTTTCCACAATCGTCCAAAACTGTGAGCCACACCAAACGCATACTGACTGTCGGTATGTATGGTCACTTTCATTCCTTTCGACAACACACACGCTCTCGTAAGTGCAATCAATTCTGCTGCTTGAGCTGAATTATGTGGGATACGTGCAGCTTCAACAATCGTATGCAAAGTCGTGACAGCATATGCTGCAGTCGTATCACCACTCGGAAGCTTGAAGCATGAACCATCCACCCATAATGTACCATCACACTTCACGAGCGGAGTGTCCTGAAGGTCTATTCTCCCTTTCGTCTCTTCTTCTGTCCTGAGAAAAAAATCATGCTGTTCTGAAGCATCTAACTCTGCTACAATCTGCAACAACGTAGCTGGATTAAGCGTGTTGCATCTTTTTATGTGAACATGACTCGCTAACAGTGTCAACTCGTAACCTGACAACCGAGCACTAGTTAAGTGCTGTGTCTTGGTCCTGTTTAACAACGTGTCTACTGCATGTGGAACCATCACAATCAATGTATTGTTCATCACTAACCCAGCGGACTGCCGAATGGAAACAGCTGCTGCCGCTGTTGCTCTTAAACAACTCGGCAATGCTTTAGCTACCGGATCCAAAGTCGACGAAAAATACGCGCATGGACGCTGCTTGTTTCCGAACAACTGTGTCAGCACCGACAATGCACAACCTTCTTTCTCATGGACATACAATGTAAAAGGGCTTACTGTAGTCGGGGGTACCCAACACAGGAGCCGAACATAATGAATTGCGCAATTCGGAAAAACTTTTCTGACACTCTTCAGACCATGGAAGGGGATTCGGTGTATCTTTACAAGTTAATGCCACCAAGGGCTTGGCCAGCAAAGAAAAATTTGGTATCCATTGTCTGCAATATGATGTAATGCCCAAGAAAGCACCCACTTCTCTCTGTGTCCTTGGCACACTCAATTTCGCTATTGCCTGAATTCTTTCTGGGGTCAGTTTCCTTCCCTCCTTCGATAAGAGATGACCTAGGTAGGTCACTTCTTGTCGACAATATTGCAATTTCGAAAGAGACACTTTGTGATGCAAATCAGACAAATGACGCAACAATGATAACGTGGCTTCTTTACAGATCTCTTCAGTATCTGCAGCAACAAGCAAATCATCAACGTACTGAATAAGGGTAGCGCCATCAGGTAAAACAATCGTATCAAGCTGTGTTTTTAAAGCCTGACTGTATATCGATGGGCTTTCACAGTAGCCCTGAGGACCGCGTTTAAAGCGGAAGCTTCGTCCTCCTAAACTGAAGCCAAAGATATCTCTGCTCTCCTCGGCAATCGGGATGCTGAAGAAAGCATTCCTCAAGTCAATCACCGAAAACCAAGTGGCGGAAGCTGGAATCATGGTCAATAAGGCAGTGATATCAGGAACAACTGGAAATTGTGGCACAACGATCTTATTGACCTCTCTAAGATCAATTACGAATCTGTACACTGGTGGCTGAGTAGGGTCAGTACGCTTCAAAACAGGCAGAACCGGACTATTGCAAACGTTACCTCTTGTCTCTTCAATTACATCTTTTTCAATCAAATCGTAAATGATCGCTAGCAACGCTTTTTCACCTTCACTAGAAATCTTGTATTGGGGAATGCGTGGCATTTTCACATTGGCTTTCAATGTCACAACATACGGCGGTATTTCCAAAAGACCCACATCGTTAGGACCAGTAGCCCAAAGAATATCGGGAAGAAACGACAATTCTGTCGGAAGTTTGTCCTTTGACAAATACATTGGAGAGATCACTTTCCTACCCAGTGTAAGTTGTACTCCCGAGGGAGAACAATACAAAGTCGCATACAATCTTTTCAACAAATCCAATCCTAACAAGTTTTCACCACAACTTGTCGTCAGAATAAGGGGTGCTTCGAATTCGCAAGGTCCAACAGAAAGGGACATAGGACTAGAAACCAGGTTCCTAACCGGGGCGCCAGAAAAACCTACAGAAACATTTGTTTCGCCAGACAAAGGTGCGCCAGGGAGTTTTGAGTGCATAATAGAACTCTTCGTAGCACCAGTATCCAACAGAAAAGGCTCTGACACACCTGATGTAATCACCTCAACATAAGGTCCACTCTGATCTACTGGAACTGAAACAACTCCCTCTCTTTGTCTATGGCTGTCCTAGCAATCATTACCTTCCATATTCTCATCTTCTGCATAGTAGTCATCAGCATAGTACTGAGCTGTCCTACCAGACGCATTATCCTGTTGATCAAACCTATTCATTGAATTTTGCGGCGGAAAGGAACGTGCGTTCTGGGGGAAATTTCCACGTCCTCTACCTCTAGGCGCTTGTTGAACACCTCGACCTCTTGCACCAGAAACACCATTCATACGTTGTAACAAGATAGGACAACTATACTTGAAATGACCCTCTTCTTTACAATATGAACACTGATTGGGACCTACAGGAACACGTGGTTGAGAAAACTCGACCCTTTGCGAGTTTCTCTGATAATGTTGAGGTTGCTGATAGTTATTCTGACCACCACGTGGCGGATACGCTTGCTGTAACAGAACCTTCGTTTTTAACTCTTTAGTTTTCTTCTCTGCTCTATCTTTCTCATCTTTATCTCGATTTTCATAATACTGTGCAGTGGCCAATATCTGTGCCGAAGAGGAAACGGCCCAAGAACTTTCTGAGTCTTTTAATTTCTTACACAGCTCGGGAAGAAAATGATGCACAAACTTGTCAACAAACAACCGTTGACCACCTTCTGTACTCATATCTTGACCACTGTGGTCGACAAACGTTTCTTCAAACCTGGTGAAGAAATCAGACACCGTTTCATCTTTCTTCTGCTTACACGCAGACAGTTTATCCCAATTTACACGCAACGCAGGCATTAGAGTTTTCATGTAATTAATGATCCTACCAGGGAGGTCTGCTACTAAAGGCTCTGGTTTAGCACCACCAACTTGTCCGCCATCTGCAGCAGTAATATTAGCCCATGAGTCACCTAACTCTTGATCATGATCTGCATGACGAATCTTTCCCCATAAAGGCTGCGGAACAACATTCCCAAACAACATGTCTATATGGGCTAAATTCATGATGCATGAACCTGCAGTCTGTGTCAACTCCTTGTAATACCCTGCAGGATTTTTACGGGGATCAGGCAATGTCTGTTTAAGGGCCAAAACTTCAGCGCGCTTCCATGGAACATGTACCCAAACACTCTGAAAATGTGCTGGAACAGCATCAACCTGATCAGCTAGATCAGCCGCAACGGCGTCCTTCCACACCGGAGGAACTTCTCTCATGGGATATTGTCTTACCTTCTTTTTAACAGAGAAATCAAACAATGAACGAGAAACGCCTTCACTCCTGAAGGATAACAATGTCGCAACCGCTTTTTCAACATCTGAACCCACAATCGTGCCTTTTGAAAACTCGAACCGTACACGACTCAACTCGGGCAGATTAGGCTCCAAATCTTTTTCCTCTAAATCCTCACACAGAAAAACACACATTTTCTCAAAAACGTATCTCTGTTTCGGTGCTTCCCACTGATGGGAGACATCCATGACAGATTATAGGTCAAAACCCGTTGAGTCAGTAACCCATTTACGTGCCAAATAATTCAACGTTTCCTTCTCTCTAGAATCAGGTAGTTGACTACGCAACTGTGTACGCTCTGAGGTAGGGGTCGTACTCGTTGCCCCAAAGAAGGGATATAGAAGGCTAGTGACCGTGCTAGTCACTCTTTGTCGAACAGAGGGAGAATTCGATGAAAAGACAAGTGGGAAAGCAGGGTGAGGCGAGGCAGATGCAGAGGCAGTGTCAGAAGGAATACCAGGAGTGGGAGTCGATATAGTAGTTAAAGTTGTAGGAAGTAAAGGCAAAGCAGATGTCAAAGCCGGTGGCCCTTGAGGAGGCTGCACCGGAGGAATGGGAACCAACTGGAGAACAGCTGGTGGCTGTGGAGGAGCAGGAGGCACAATAACCAGAGGCTGGGCAGCTAAAGGTTGCAGAGGTGCCGTAGCATTTTGCGCATAGGGGGGTGGTGAACTCAATAAATGCGACATTAGGGGATCTTTTTCAAGTTCTTTTGCTGCATCTTGCTGAAGAGGCGGCAAAACTGGATAGCATCTATCGATTACCATTTTACGTTGCCTGTGCAACTGCTCACTCATCTGTTCCTCTTCGTTATCTTTAAACTGCATGGCAGCTTGTATTATCGAGATACCCTTTTCTCTCTTATTTTTCTTCTCTAATTTAATTTCTTTCTGTTTGGCTTCCTTACGCCATAGGCGGAAAGAGTCAAACATTGCCGGCCGGGCTTTCTTCTTGAAAAGTTTGACCTCAAGGTTATCTAGTATTTCCGTGTCAAAGCTACCATATTGGGGCCATTTTAAAACACCATCTTTTCTGGTGTATCGGATCCACACTTCATTATATGTGATGGGGCCTACGCCATGTTTCACGTACAATTCATAAGTCGGAGTACCAATCGGAGGAACCGGACACGAGTCCCCCAATCGGGAATCCCTATTATTACAACCAAGACAAAACAAATTTCCAAGTCTGCTAAGACCAGGCAACTTCGCTCTCTAGTCCAGCTTCAAACTTCAAAGGATTATAGAATACGATATTCTTGTGAATACACGAGTCCTTCGGCTTTGGTACTAAGCATGGGCGTAAAATCCGTTCCGCTCGCGGATTTTGCGGATTTTCGGTAAATTCGCAATCCGCGAACTCTAGCGAGTTTGCCGAAAATCTGTAAATTCGCACGCAGTGGATTTTTTTTTCTTGGTGATACAATTTTGCGGCGCGCGGCGTTCACTTACCGTCATTCAGCATTTGCCGAGTTGTTTTTCTCGATATTTTGCGAGTGCTGCGCCATTTTGGATCTTGCTGCGAGATCCCGTGGGAGTTTGGCGACCGCGATTACGTCATCGTGCCCGCCACCTTGCACAGCGAGAGTTTGTCAGCGCGAGTACGCCGTGATCACGTATCGCGGGAGTTCGCAATTGCGAACCCGTAGATGCGGCGGGCAGCAACAATCTCGCACTCGCGAAAATACAAAATTTGCAATTCTGCACAAGAAATCCACCAGCAAGCAGCATAAACCTTCTGGAAATGATGATTTTTATCAGAATAACTTGTCAGGTTGACATTTGCCTGCACTTTTTTTGGCAAGGAGTCCATTTGGGGGGGGGAGGAAGGAAGTGCCCCACAGTCTACAACTTCCTGTTCTTGTCCAGCAGGCTCCTCCCAGTGCTTTCTTCATGTGCTGGTCACTTTCATTCGGATTCTTCACCTGGAAGGATTACTTTTTGTGGATGCTGCTTGATATTTGGATTTGAGGCCTTTTTGACTTTCTTTGGATCACTTTTGGATTAGAAATTTCACAAGTAAGTTTGTTTGGGGCATTACAGTTGCTGCAACTACAATTTTGGAATTTTTCGATTTTTGGGCTGTTGTTGGGGCCTTTTGCCCAGGGGTACTCAGTGGTGGGAGGACTGAGTCTTTCTGTGGGGTGTCTTGAATTTAAACATCATGGAGGGCCTGGATGGCTTGGGATTGTGCTGATTTTTCTGTGATTTTCGTTTTTTTGGGCTGTTGTTGTGGCCTTTTCACCAGGGGTAGTGAGTGGTGCATGGGCCTAGTCTTTCTGTGGGGTGTCTTGAATTTAAACATCATGGAGGGCCTGGATGGCTTGGGATTGTGCTGATTTTTCTGTGATTTTCGTTTTTTGGGCTGTTGTTGTGGCCTTTTCACCAGGGGTAGTGAGTGGTGCATGGGCCTAGTCTTTCTGTGGGGTGTCTTGAATGTAAACATCATGGAGGGCATGGATGGCATGGGATTTTGCTGATTTTTCTGTGTTTTTTGATTTTTTGGGGTGTTTATGGGGACAGGCCATGTGGGTGGGGGCCATTTTGAGTGCTGCTACAGGCAGGCCCTGGCCATGTGCTGGGAGGCAGGGGGCCATTTTGAATGCAGGCAGTGTTCTTAGGTCTGCAACCATTTTGCCTAGCATTCAACCTTTATGCCCAGCGGTAGTGAGTGGTGCATAGGCCTAGTCTTTCTGTGGGGTGTCTTGAATTTAAACATCATGGAGGGCTTGGGATTGTGCTGATTTTTCTGTGATTTTCGTTTTTTGGGGCTGTTGTTGTGGCCTTTTCACCAGGGGTAGTAGTGAGTGGTGCATGGGCCTAGTCTTTCTGTGGGGTGTCTTGAATGTAAACATCATGGAGGGCATGGATGGCATGGGATTTTGCTGATTTTTCTGTGTTTTTCGATTTTTGGGGGTGTTCATGGGGACAGGCCATGTGGGTGGGGGCCATTTTGAGTGCTGCTACAGGCAGGCCCTGGCCATGTGCTGGGAGGCAGGGGGCCATTTTGAATGCAGGCAGTGTTCTTAGGTCTGCAACCATTTTGCCTAGCTTTCAACCTTTATGCCAATATGCCTTTAGCACACATGCCATTACAACGAAAAGGCATGAATGTTAAAGATATACTCGTTGTAAAAGTTCTAAAGGTAAGTAAGAGTACCCTACCGTACACTACACTCTAATGTAGTACCCCTGCACTACCCACCCTTAACACACAGTCCTTTTCCAACATTTACACTACCCAGCACGACCCCCAACACTACCATAAAGCACTTTACTTCCCTAAACAAACACTACAACACTACCTTAATACACTACCCCCAGCATGACCCTACACAAACACTACAATACTACCCTAAACCACTACACCCCAGCCTGACCCTACACTACACAAACACTACAACACAACCCTAAACCCTAAAACACTACCCCCAGCATGACCCTACACTATGCAAACACTACAACACTGCCCTAAACCCTAAAACACTACCCCCAGCATGACCCTACACTACGCAAACACTACAACACTACCCTAAACCCTAAAACCCTACCCCAGCATGACCCTACACTACGCAAACACTACAACACTACCCTAAACCCTAACACACTACCCCCAGCATGACCCTACACTACGCAAACACTACAACACTACCCTAAACCCTAAAACACTACCCCCAGCATGACCCTACACTACGCAAACACTACAACACTACCCTAAACCCTAAAACACTACCCCCAGCATGACCCTATACTACGCAAACACTACAACACTACCCTAAACCCTAACACACTACCCCCAGCATGACCCTACACTACGCAAACACTACAACACTACCCTAAACCCTAAAACACTATCCCCAGCATGACCCTACACTACGCAAACACTACAACACTACCCTAAACCCTAACACACTACCCCCAGCATGACCCTACACTACGCAAACACTACAACACTACCCTAAACCCTAAAGCACTACCCCTAGCATGACCCTACACTACACAAACACTACAACACTACCCTAAACTCTAAAACACTACCCCCAGCATGACCCTACACTATGCAAACACTACAACACTACCCAAAACCCTAACACACTACCCCCAGCATGACCCTACACTACGCAAACACTACAACACTACCCTAAACCCTAAAACACTACCCCCAGCATGTCCCTACACTACGCAAACACTACAACACTACCCTAAACCCTAACACACTACCCCCAGCATGACCCTACACTACACAAACACTACAACACTACCCTAAACTCTATAACACTTCCCCCAGCATGACCCTACACTAAACAACCACCACAACTCTACACTACACTAACACAACACTACACTACACAATCACTAACCCAGCACGACGAAAAAATTAACCCAAACCCACTTACCTCTCTCGTCATCGTGGTTTTCACAACGCAAATGCATTTACCATACATGCCTTTACAACGTAATTCGTTGTAAAGGCATGCGTGATAAATGCACATGCGTTTTGAAAAAATGCGGGATGATGGTATGCGAGGTCAATGATCTTGCGGGAAAAAGGTATGCGGACTGAAAGTCCGCGGGATAAAAAATGCGGGATAATGGCTGCAAACCTTATCCATGGGTTAATAACCTTACCTTTCTCTCATTTCAAATTCGAGAATTGCATGAAACACTATGCTATAGGCAGGTTTGAGCCCCTGGGTGGTGCATTCCTTCATGAGGTTTGGAACCTCCCCTTCACTTACCGATGTTTGAGGGATGGTGAAGAGGTATTTTTGAATGGCGAAGATTGTGTCTCTACACCAGATCATTCCTTAACATGCAGAAATCTTCAATTGCACAGTTCTTGTAATGTGCTTGCACCAAATTTAGCGTGTGTTTTAAAGGGCACCCCAGTACCGGCCATTACACCAACATTCACTCTGCTTGCTAATGGTAGTTATTTGTTACTAAACAATGAAGAGTGTTGTGGGTTAGCCACCAGTATTGCTTACATTGTTACCGTTTCCCAGTGTGTCACTTGTTGCAAGAATGTGCTCTTCCCTCCTCCACATGGCAGGCTTGATGCTTCCATCTGGCCCTTGATTCCGACCTTGAAAGCAGAGTTCAACAAGATGAGCAGAATAAGAGCTCTATTGTCCCAAAAGGAAGTTCCCCTTACATCTGCGTGTGAGACATTCGTACTTCACGTTGCAAATACTCGTACAGAAGTAAATGCTTTAATAAACACGGACTTGCCCTTGCATTTCGGTGCTTTGATCCACACGATCCTAAATGCCTCGTCGACTACTGGCTTGGCTAATTTTTTTTAAGTAGTATGCTCTGACCTTGTTACCTCGTTTCAGACGATATTCGGTGTGATCCCTGCATTTTTAATTCAATTTTTTCGAGCGTCTTTGGAGGTTTCCCCTTGCTCCTGGCTTTGGGCACCGGCACATGGGGTTCTAGGCAATTGGAAAGTTTGGACTGCGGCCAATGACTTTCTGGATTGCAGCTATCTTGAAGTAAGCCCGAGTGATCCTCTGATGATGATAGAGGCTCCGGCAATAGAGGAACATGTATGTTCTTTCCCTTTGCTTAATTGGATGGCTGAAATGTTCATGGATGAGAACAACGACTTCTTGTTGGAAGCAATTGCAACATTTGGTGCTTACACGTTGTTGGACTGAAGTATTGATTTTTTACTTCATAGACATGTGCTAGACTTGTGAATATTTTGCTTTTTCTTTACAAGGCTGAGGTGTTTTCACACTGATTTGAATATATTTTGGATATACACTCCTAAATTTCAATTTTCAAAATCGGCGAATTTTCTGAACTTGGTTCTGTCCTCCTCGAACTTGAACTCTGCATTCTAGCATGTTTGCCCTGAGTACTGTGTGTTCCCCGAACATGGGGGGGGGGGTTGTTGCATGGTTTATGAGCCTCTTTTGCGTGTATGTTAAGTTAGCATGGCTTATTTGAAGTTTAAACGCCATTTTTCCCTTTTGATACTTTTGCGCACGACACTGCTTAGCTGTTTTTTCTGACTTAGCTTGGATGAAGGTCTATACATGGGAAAAGGGTTGTTTTTCGACATCTCTAGACATACATCGTATCCCCAGGCTGTACAGTGAGTGCTAAGCCGCCAAGGTTATCATAACATGAGCCTGTTTATTGGCTTGTCCGTGTAACACATTCTAGACACAACAATTAGGCAGCTGAAAGCTGAGTAGGATTCTGGCGCCTTTATCATGGCACACTTGCCAGAATTGCACACACTTGGAAGATTCCAGGCATGCAGAGAGACTAACCGATCCTGATGTAATTTACACTTACTGAGCGGACAGGTAAATGGGGGGTGATGCACCGTTACATCGCAACTTTTACAACGGGAGTCTTTTACAACGGAACTTTTACAACGCAGGATCCATTACATCGGATGCCATTACAACGCATGGCATTACATAGCAGATGCTATTACAACGCATGGCATTACATCGTAAGTATAGGTAAGTATTTAATTTTTTTAAATTTTATTAATATTAATTATAATTAAATATATTTATTTATGTTTTTTAATATTATTAATGTATTATTTATTATATTAATTAAAGTAATTTTTAAAATAAGTACAGGTGTACAGGGGTGTTTTTAGGTTTCAGGGTAGGGTTTGGGTTTTGGGGTACAGGGGTGTTTTTAGGTTTCAGGGCAGGGTTTGGGTTTTGGGGTACAGGGGTGTTTTTAGGTTTCAGGGTAGGGTTTGGGTTTTGGGGTACAGGGGTGTTTTTAGGTTTCAGGGTAGGGTTTGGGTTTTGGGGTACAGGGGTGTTTTTAGGTTTCAGGGCAGGGTTTGGGTTTTGGGGTACAGGGGTGTTTTTAGGTTTCAGGGCAGGGTTTGGGTTTTGGGGTACAGGGGTGTTTTTAGGTTTCAGGGTAGGGTTTGGGTTTTGGGGTACAGGGGTGTTTTTAGGTTTCAGGGCAGGGTTTGGGTTTTGGGGTACAGGGGGGTTTTTAGGTTTCAGGGTAGGGTTTGGGTTTTGGGGTACAGGGGTGTTTTTAGGTTTCAGGGCAGGGTTTGGGTTTTGGGGTACAGGGGTGTTTTTAGGTTTCAGGGCAGGGTTTGGGTTTTGGGGTACAGGGGTGTATTTAGGTTTCAGGGCAGGGTTTGGGTTTTGGGGTACAGGGGTGTTTTTAGGTTTCAGGGCAGGGTTTGGGTTTTGGGGTACAGGGGTGTTTTTAGGTTTCAGGGCAGGGTTTGGGTTTTGGGGTACAGGGGTGTTTTTAGGTTTCAGGGCAGGGTTTGGGTTTTGGGGTACAGGGGTGTTTTTAGGTTTCAGGGCAGGGTTTGGGTTTTGGGGTACAGGGGTGTTTTTAGGTTTCAGGGTAGGGTTTGGGTTTTGGGGTACAGGGGTGTTTTTAGGTTTCAGGGTAGGGTTTGGGTTTTGGGGTACAGGGGTGTTTTGAGGTTTCAGGGCAGTGTTTGGGTTTTGGGGTACAGGGGTGTTTTTAGGTTTCAGGGTAGGGTTTGGGTTTTGGGGTACAGGGGTGTTTTAGGGTTCAGGGTTGGGTTTGTGCTTAGGGCTAATTAAATTATATTTACCATTTATAAATTAATTAAAATATATTTATTAAAATAAATTAATTATATTATATTAATTACATTTTTTAATTAAATTAATTAAATTAAATACATTATTTTAATTAATTTAATTTCATTACAATTTTAAAAATATTTAAATTAAATTAATTTCATTATATTAATTAATTAAAATTAATTACAATTTTTATTAAAATTAAATTAAATAAATAGATTTAAATTTATTAAATTAAATTAATTACTATTTTAAAATGTATTTTAATTAAATTAATTAAATTAAATTAATTAAATTAACTTAATTACATTTTTTTTAAAAAGGTATACTTACCTATACTTACGATGTAATGCCATGCGTTGTAATAGCATCTGCTATGTAATGCCATGCGTTGTAATGGCATCCGATGTAATGGATCCTGCGTTGTAAAAATTCCGATGTAACGGAATGCGTTGTAAAAAACCGCGTTGTAGTGACACCAATCCAAATGGGGTCCCCCTAAGAAATCTCAAGAGACCTTCTATAGTTTTATAATACATAATTTCTAGATAGGGAGGGTGTTTTAACTAGGCGTTTTTATCACCTGTTTGCACTATCATTGTAACATGATTCCTCCTTTTGTATTTTATGGAATTGTAGCCATGCTGTCCGTATTATTATTATCCATATGTATGCTGATGTTGAATAAAATACTAAGATTCTGCGCAAACACAGAACTGTGCACAGAGACTTAGGACATCAGTGAATTAGGGTGTGCCAAAACTCACCTTAGTACCCAAAATCCCCTACCAGACTAGCAATCAGTGTCACATTAGCTCTTCGTCCTATAGCAAAGAAACCAATGATTAGACAACCTAGAACATGCGACTTAGGACCATCTCAGGAATGGTGGGAAGTGAGAACACTCTTTGTTATAAGTTTATAGCAGTCCACAACAGGAGTAAAAAAGAGACACGGAAAGGTTAAAATATTTATTTTAACGACGTGCTCTAAGATGCAGTATTTTTGCTAACATAAGCAGGCATATGATTAGAAATAATATGAGCAGCATTGTTACAATTCCATAAAACACAAAAGCAGAAATCATATTACAATGATGGTCAAAATGGGCCCTATAGTGCCTAGTAATTCACCCTCCCTAGGTAGGAACTATGTTTTATAAAATATAGAACGTCTCTTAGGCTTGTGCGGGGGGCCCCATACCTCTAGAATCAGCAGTTCCATCAATAGGAACTTCAGGAAGCCAGGCCCCTTATCCTACAAAAACACCAACAGATCCTCCTGGTTCTCTCCTATGCTAGTTCAGCAGAAAAAGGACTGTAAAAAACTAGAACGAGAGTGGAGGAAGTCGTATGACCCTGAACTTAAAATAACCTACAGAGCTGCCATACGGCGCTATCAAGTAAGCGTCCGGAAAGCACAGGCCGCCTTCTATGGAGAAAAAATTGCCAAATACTCCAACTCTCTGAGGGAGCTCTTTAAGATTGTAAAATCCCTCACTACCACAGTTCATGAGCCCAACAACCCAGAACACTCCAAAGAGAGGTGCAATGGGTTGGCCACCTTTTTTAAAAGTAAAATCGAAATTATCTACAACTCTTTCCAACCCAAGCCCCCAGGGCTCTTAGGAAAAACCTCTCCTCCACAACACGAATCTCAGATTAAAGTACCGTTGGGGAGATCAGCTCTCATGACCATCCCTCCCATAAAACCTGATCAGATATCGGCACTACTAAGAGAAATCAAGTCAGGCTCTCCCCTGGAACCAGCCCCTCCCAACATACTCGCTCAAGGAGGGGAACCCGTTATTACTCAACTAGGGAATCTCATCAACCTGTTGTTTAGAAATGGCATGGTTCCAAATGAATGGAAACACGCCATAATCAAAGCCCTGTTGAAAAAGCCACACCTGGACCCAGCTGAGTTATTTAATTACTGCCCAATATCACTCCTACCCATAGTGGGCAAAATGGCAGAAAAGCACGTGAACACCACAATCTCCACCTTTCTCGAGAACAATAATGTCATCCATCAGACACAGATGGGGTTCAGACCCAAGCACAGTACCGAGTCAGCACTGCTAGTGGTCACTGAAAAACTCAAAGCCATTCTAGACCAAGGAAAAATGGCTGCTGTGGTGCTCCTAGTTCTGAGCACCGCATTCGATATGGTAGACCACACAGTACTGATCCAGAGACTGGAAAAGGTGGGCATTAGTGGAACAGCTAAGGAATGGGTGGCCTCTTTCTTGAGTGACAGGTCCTTCCAATGTGTGGAGGCCGGGTTTAAGTCAGACCCCTTCCCAGAACCCTGGGGAGTGCCTCAGGGCTCATGCCTGAGCCCAACCTTTTTTAATATCTAACTCAGTCCATTGGCCCATATCATCCAAGAATTCGGCATCTGCATCGTGTCATATGCGGATGACACGCAATTAGTCTTTTCAATCTCAGACACCCTTAACTCTGATCATCGACAGCTTGTTCCCTGCCTTGAGAAAATCGGATCTTGGATGGCGGACTGTAAACTCAAGTTAAATGGCAACAAAACAGAACTGATGATTCTGGGAAACACACTCAATCCCCGCGCAGAAGTTCCTTGGCCAAGCAGTTGGGGACCACTGCCTTCCCCCATACCTGCCATAAAAAATCTTGGCATGTGGCTAGATCAGAATCTCACAATGGAGACACAGGCCAAAAATCTATCTGGCACCTGCTTTGGAACACTACGTCTGCTTAGGAAGATTATGTCCCTAATCCCGGAAGACGCAAGGAGAACAGTGGTTCAGGCCCTGGTGATCTCGAGGCTGGACTACGGTAATTCCCTCTTCTAGGGCTCTCCTAAATATGTAATCAACCGTCTTCAAATTGTTCAAAACGCAGCAGCACAACTACTATTGAACGTATCCAGACGTCAATCAATTAAATCAAGACTGAAGGAACTGCACTGGCTTCCGGTTCAACCAGAATTAAGTTTAAATCCCTCAATCTGGCTCATCGTGCCATACACGGAAGGGGTCCGGCACTCATTCAAAACCTGATCACTCACTACACACCCCAACGACAGCTCAGGTCAAGCTCAAAGTTTCTCATGAAGGATACCGTAACAAAAAGAGCCAGATGGGGTGGAAGGTCTTTTTCCCATCTGATACCTATGCTCTGGAACAGCCTAGATTCAGACATCCGATCCACCCAAGAAGAAGCACAGTTCAGGAAAAAACTTAAGTCCTGGCTCTTTCCACAGGATTAATACCTACTCCCGCTAACTGCCTCATTAGCGCTGAGATGCCCAAGGGTAGTCACGCGCTCTATAAATCCTATAAACATAAACATAAACATAAGTGTATCACATCAGGATCTGCAAAAGCTCTCTGTCTCTCTGGAAAAACTGGCTTCTTCCAAGTGTCTGCAATCATGCTTACAGTTCAATATTAAAGATGCCAGAATCACATTGGCTTGCCTCTGCATATATGTCATGGCTAAAACGTGAGCCGATCAGCTCGAACAACAGCTACCTTGTTATGATAACCTTGGAGGCTTCAGCACTCAGTGTGCAGACTAGAGTCAGGATGTAAGTCTAGGGATGCTGAAAACAAGCCTTTCTCATGTGAAGCATTTCACGCAGCCTAACTTACAACAACAGTTGTATGAAGTGTTGTGTGCAAAAGCGGCAAAAAGCTAAAATGGCGTTTAAAATTCTAATAAGCTTATGCTAACTTTAACAATGTGCGCAACAAGGCCCAACCCACACTACACAGGAGTATATGAGTTCCGGATTATCCCTGACTATTATATGGAGCAGGTCCATGCTGTTACCCCCTTGCCACACTAATCCTAGGATAGCATTTGAAGGTATCAAATCCCTTGCACCACATTCTACTTTGGGTGTCGGCCTTGGGGACAATTTAAACACAACTTGGATCGGGTTATGGTCACCATGATAAGTAGGGACAACTGCTCCTTTCACTAAAAAATCTTCAAGGGCAGGAGGGATGAAAATGTAATCTATAGTACTTGCACAACCCATCCCTCTATATCCATAACAATACTTTAAGCATTATTCTGTAGATATTCTTTTAATTCCATAACCCTTGCATTTGGAGGTCGCAGCGACGGCAACTGTGGCTGCAGCATCCAAAGTGCCTGTGGATGTTGTTGTCCTTGATGGAGTGGGCACATGCTCGTCAGAAGTGCCTTCCCAAAGGGCATCAGCTTCATTAGCGCTAGCTGCCTAATGCGCAGAGTCGTAAGGAGTTGTACCTGTTGGCCTACCAGATGTAAGGGTGGTATATACAGTCCCATTCCCCAAGGACAGTGTACGTTCTGTCAGTTCGATTTTGGAAGACACAATGCTAACAACCCTCTCCAGCAAGTTGTCCAAGGTAGTGGTGGATTAAGTGGGTGGTGGGTGGCCAGTGTGTTTCCCCATCATGTACTGAAAGATCCTGGGTGAATAGCTGATGGGTGGGAGGTTGGGTAGAGATTTCCCACAGCTATAGGGTCTGTTGGACCTTGTCCCAAAGTGCTGCTGCCCAATGCCTAGTCACATTCAGGTGTCCCCCGCAAGTAGCTTCTATGCCACGAAAAAAGTTCAGAAAATACTGTGTAAAGTGGAAATAAGAGCAACGGGGCACAGTGCCTTGCAGAGTAATTTGGTCCACGGATTTAGGGGGTGGCCCAGCTCAGCCTCTCCAGGTCTCTGACGGGTGCCGACGGGCTCACTGCGGGAGCCCCGAGCTGAATATAGGCACCTCCTGGCGCAAAAACTGCAGCGTTGGAGGCGGTGGCTGCAGTGCCTGGTGGGGGATGTAGTCCCCTGCTCCTGGCTGTGGTGTCTGGCTAGTGGCGGCTGTGATGGGCTCTTGTAATGGACGGATTATCCGAATAAAAAATGAATTCTAAAAAAATAACATCAATTACAACGTGTCCAAAAGTTTCCAAATTGATGAAAATGTATATAAGCTCCTAGGGCCAGATGTACGACCATTCCATTTGCTGGTCGCAAATAGCTGTTTCTTGCAACTCTGGTCGCAAATAGCTATTTCTTGCAACTCGCAATTTGCGACTTGCAAAATGGAATGGACTAATGTGTCTCAGACATATTAGCAATTCCAAATGGGATCGCAAATGACCTGCTTCATCAATGCTAATGAGGAAGGTGGCAACTTGCGACCAATTAGGAATGAGCAATACCACAGAGATGGTGGCCTGCAGGGGACAGCAGACCACCATGTCTATGTTTGCTTTATAAATAGGCAAAAGACACACAATTGATGGACGTAATGCAGAACAAATCAAAAGAAGATCTGATTTAAATCCATGAATCTTATGCTCACCATGCCACCCCAAATTAAGACATGGCCTTATGCAAATCAGTCATGGGAACAGTTCACCCCAAACTGCCAAGCCAGGTCCTCCCTGGACCGGAAACAGGCATCCTAGGACCGGTTTCGGGGTTTCACCCTTCATCAGCAAGGATAGCTTGAATCCAGTGGCACAGTGAGCCTGGGGCACATGTCTGGAAATACCCAACACACTTAAGGCGAGAAAGCAAAAGAACCACAATTGATTGACGGAATGCAGAACAAATCAAAAATTCACCCCAGTCGAGAGATCTGGGTGAATCAAGCTTCCTAGGACCGGTTTCTGGAATTACAGCCTTCTTCAGCCAGGCTTGCTTGAATTCAGTGGCAAAGTGAGCAAGGGACTAACGTCTGGGCATACCCTGCCAGGTTATGGCGACAAAGCGGTACAAAAGGGGGTGGTGATGGAAGGACTGATACCTTAACCCAAATCCATTTGCCTTTCCCATCTCTCATAGCATCTACTATTTGCCAGTCAAGAGTGGTAAACAAATAAATGGCCACCACCCTGGGATTGGTAAACCTTCTAGTAATAGTCATTTTTGGGTTGTTAGATTTTGAATGTGTTTCCTGAAAGAATATCATCCTAGCAACATTCGTAGGCAACCATATTTACACTTGTTCAATAAACTGTTAGCATTGCACATGACTACACTAATATTTTAGAGAAAGAGAAAAAGAACACAACATTAAATCTTTTAACCTTTAAAACCAATACCTTGTCCCTAACAAGGTATTGGTTTAAAAAAAAAAAAAAAAAAAAGCTTTGCTGACTAAGGCCCTGATTACGATTTTGGCAGTGCAGGACCACCTCGCTGTTGTGCTGCCAAAGCTGTGGTCAGACCACCCGCCAGACTAGAACTTTCCTCCTGTCCGCCGAGCTGGTTTATGGCATTCCTGTGGCAGTCCCACAAAAAATGGGCCCCGCAATGGGACCGCCAAAAACAGTTCCTGCATGGCATGGACTGAAAAGGTCATGCCGTGCAGGAACTGGTGTGCATGCACACAGGGGGGCACATGGTGTGCCCCCCTGCATGTATCCCCACATAGAGGCAGTGGAGAGGAAACTTGAAATATGCTTGGCAGAGCCGCAACACTCCTGCAAAGCATATTTGGCCTCGTGACCGGCACAACACTGCCAGGGAATGGCAATTCCCTGGCAGCGGCAGCGAAGCAATAGCGGTCCGACTACTCTAATCATAATAGGGCGGTCGAGAGACCGCTGATGCTGCACTCCCACGAGTCTGGTGTTCCATGGACTGCCAGACCCGTAGTTGGCCACTAAGAGTGAACCATCCATTAAATCATTTCCTTTATCCTTCTGACTCCACACTCTGGATTGTTGTCATAGTGCAGCATATTTCAGCATATTTCAGCAAAAGTCTGAACTACCATCCCTGCATTCACTGTTTCAACTGGACATTTCTCAAACACCCAAATGTTTTTGTTGATAAGGAATATTCAGTTGAGTTCTACAGTGTCCAAACTAATAGCTTGTTATTGTCCTTAAAGTTAATAGGAACATAGGGATGGCCGCATTGGGCCAAATGCTGTTAAGATCCCTAGGTAATCAAAAAATAAGGTAATGGGATTCTGATCTCCAATGAACGGATCAACATTTGTTAACCAAGTAGGTCACGTATCTTGATAACAAAATGTAGTCAATCATCAGTTGACAGAATATGCATGTTTTCTCTGTTTCTTTATTTAAATACCGACACCCACTTGGCTGAATTTACGAACAAGTCCAATTTTCAGAAGCCCAGTAACACATCCAAAATACAGGTAGGAACATCATTGGAACATTGGGTAAACTTCAGCTTGAGTAAAGTATCTTTGTAGAAGAACTACATAATGTTTCTAGAACAGATACTTCAGCTGCACTTATATTAGTTATAATTAGATGTAGGTAATTATTACTTAATTATTGAGTGTTTTGAGCGCTAGTCAATTAACATTTTTCAGAATTTCTGTAAAGCTTAATTTTGAAGAGCTGACAGTTTTTTCATCAGCGTGAATTAAATACTCCATAAGACTGATATAATTATTTGCAAGTATAAAACAATTTCTCTAATGCACTCTTATAGGACAAAACCCTTAGCAATCCTGAACAATTTTCCTAGCTCTGTATTGTGTATGGTTTTTATTCAATTGAATGTCATTTAGCTATTGTTTGCACCGATTATCAAATGCTACTGTTTATTTCACCAGAAACTATTACTGTGGGAGGAATTCAGTAAATATTTAGGTGATGCTGCTCTGTAGTAGTCAACAATCTACAGATGGAACTATCATATAGAATTCAGAAACGAAAAAATCAACATGTAAACATGCACGTGAGTTATGTGCCTTGTGTCTAATGTGTGTCAAAATTGTGCACACCTTACTCACATGTAAATTCCAGGCATTCCTAATGACAGAAAATCAGAATGACTCAGCCTTATTTAGAGTTTGGCGGACCTGATACTCTGTCACAAAGAAGGGATATAGCCCACATACAGGTGCTTTATAGCCAACTGCACTTTTAATAGCAGACAGGACATATGCTATGTTTTGGATGAGTATTCTGTCTGCCAAACTCTAAATATGACCCTTAGTCAGCATATGAAGAGCTAGCTAGTCAAGCTACTAGGTCAGGGCAGATACTTAACATGTCCTAAGCTCAACAGCAGTCACCATATCAAAATTGAGCACTGAGTCGTGAATTGCATAAAATAAGCACTGGGAGAGCTAAGTTAAGCCAGTACTTGCTTCAAACTAATTTTACTGTAGTAATACGGTGGTGGTATGAAAATAGGATTCTGGAAGTGGTACTATCTGACAAGAATGTTTGTGAACATTAACTGTGTGGAATTGTGTTTTAGTTTTGATGTGTTCTGTTGTTTTCGAGTTGCTGTGTTTTTGTGTTACACTACTGTAATGCAAATTGTTATGTTGCTTCGTTTCCTATGTTCTGTTGTCAACTCTAGATATGTCAACAAATGTTGCTACATTTCCAACAGAAAACTGCAGATTACTTTAAAGTTCCCATAGCAAGAAATCATTTATCCCTGTTAGACTAGTCAATTTGTTGTGGAACCCAGAAATAATTGCAATACAATTTCTGTGAGTGGATTTTTATTGACATTTTTCCATAGAAAACGATGGTGAAAAGTCTACCACTCTATCATGATGCGTTAATCCAATATGGCGGATTGTTCAAAATGGCTGCCCATTATTTGCGATATAGGGTATAACTGTTTATATGCCCATGTGTAGTATCATTTTATATGTTTTTAGGGACAGGAAAGTCAGAAATAACATCAATATTGCTTCTGATGACCATAATATCAAATAATCGCGGAATATGTCAGATAGACAAAGTTTATAATTCTTTCGTTGACTTATATGACAAAGTGTGAAGGAACGTAAATATTACAATTAACTTTTGAAATAAAAAGTTTGCAATGTTTTGTGTTTTGTTTTGTAACTTTTTTGTTATTGTTTGTTTTTTTGTTAATCAAAAATTTGTCATTTATGTGTTACAGCTTCTTGCGAGTTGCTGTGAGATACAGTGAAAATGGACGTAGAAAAGTGTTTCATTTCTGATGTGGTGTTTCAAGAAGATGACAATGTATCTGTACTCACTGAAAGAGGAGTGACTGGAATTCAAAAAACATGCAAGGAGAGAAAAATATCTACGTTTCATGTTTGTGTTGGGCAGAAAGTTCACAAGAAATGTAGAGCGCGTTTTGTTAACTTGAAAACTCCGTTCCAGGAGAAAGAATCAGATCCCACAACTTCTCGTGTTCTAAGGTCGTGTGAAACCCCGTTTGATTTTAGAAAAAATAGTTTTATCTGTAGTACTGAGTTAAGTTTATACTTCAGGGAGAGGAAAAAGAATGCGTGCTTTAATGTACGAACAGTTGAATTCAAATGATCAGTTTTACAAAAATGCAACGAACGCAATGATGAATGGGCAGACAAAGTTAAGAGACGTATCCAAAATGTGTCTGATTTACATGTTGTAGATGCATGCTACCACAAACAATGTTACGTCAATATTTATAATGGAAAATTAATTCCCGGGCAGTTCACTGATAACCCTCCAATATCTTCAGGTCAACCAGAGGACTCAGTTCGCCAGGAAACTTTTCTTCAAGTAGTTAAATACATGGAGGAAAATGATGAAGAACAAACTACTGTTAAAGAACTTGTTAATAAAATGCGAGAATTACTGCAAGAAGATAGCGAACCATACAGTTTGAAGTATATGAAACAAAAACTCAAAGAGCATTTTGAAGATGAAATTTTAAGAGGAACAGTTGCAGGGACTGCTGATGTTGTTACTTTTAAAAGTACAGCTGCTCATGTAGTGCAAGAGTACCACAGTCACAGCTATGAAGATGTTGAAGAGGATCGAAACAATCTCCTTATGGAGGCTGCCTAAATAATAAGAAATGATATTAAAGACATCCCTGTAGAACCAGAAATATATCCACCCATTGAAAACATGAGTAGTGTTGACTATAATATGAGCTATATTCCTGATTCGTTAAGGCTCTTATTATCAGTTTTTGTTACTGATAAAACCAACAGAGAGGGAAGAGTAGCTTCTACAGGACAGGCAATTATGCAAGCTGTGCGCCCACGAGTCTTAGTTGCACCGTTGCAGTTAGGGCTGGCAGTTCAATTACATGACAACACAAGCTTGAGATTTGTAGTTGAAGCAGTAAATCATATGGGATTCTGCAGCTCCTATTCAGAAGTTCTTCGTTTTGAACGTTCAGCTGCAGCAGAAAGAGGAAATAATATACCTGTCCTTGTGGAACCTTCTGAAAGTCCTCCGAAATTTGTTCAACATGCGGCTTATAATATTGATCACAATAATATTACAATAGATGGCCATGGTACTTTTCATGGGATGGGCATTATCGCCACTGTGACTCCAACTGGAAAATTTTCAATGGTCATTAAGAATCGTCGAGTTTCATTTGAAGAACTGAGGAGGTTGGGGCAAATCCCAATAAAAACATATCATTCACAGGCCAGTGGGATGCGTTTCTTAGAGTATAATACTATTAAGGAAATCGCGTACAGTGACCCATCTGCAAACCTGAATATTTTATTGAACATCTCACATCTACTCAGCAACAGTGTTCCAGGATGGCAAGGAGTATGCCAACTACGACATAAAGGTAACCATCCCGGTGTATCATCTGTCATCTTTCTGCCAATGATTAACATGGATCCAACAAATGAGACGTGTATTCTCTCAACACTGTTTTTTGTTTCTGACCATGCCAAGAGATACAGCCAGACCCCTATTATAACATTCGACCAGCCTTTTGCCCACAAAGCACTTAGCATCATTGAAGTACTGGGTTTTTCAGAACCGGTACCGAACCGGTAACCCAGCGGTGCCAGGGACAACACCCTAAGACTTCGGGTTCTTCCTGCTCAGACTACAGAAACCCAGAGTCTTCTAGGTGAAGTCAAAGATCGAGTTTATTGGCTGCAACCAAGTAACAGGCGTCCTAGAAGTATAACATGGTGTATATTCTCAGGAGACTCCTCAATCTTACAAAGCCAGTCTTCATCTTTTTATACAAAATATTATGCTTTAGGCAAATATTCTTTACATGTCGGTTGATCATTCACATGTTTTCACTACAAAGGAAAAGCAGAGTCATGATGACAAGCCCATATTTCAGTTTGTCCAGCCCACAATAAATTATCCGGCAAGTCCCAGTTTTCTCATCAGATATCGACGGACCCTCAATAAAATCGGGCACCTCCTCATCGTAAAGCAAGTCATAAAGTAGGAAACAGGGACAGGTGTGTGCAAGATTAGGCGTGGTTTGTGTGCGATGAAAGGTTTATGGCATGTTGTGCCTTGATACTATCTTGTTCGGCCACTGGGAGAGGAACTGACCGAACAGGTTTGGCCTTGGGCAGTGGAGTCAGCTTGCCCAGGTCACAGGGAAGTCAGCAAAGGTGTACGTGTCCTTCAGAAGCGTGTTTGTCCTTAGTCATTAGCCTATGTGAGGGCAACTCACAAAATGGCTGCCGTACAAAAAATGGAAGCTGAGGGTTTAGGACAAAAAATATGATTTCAGGATGAAATCGTCACTCGAACATAGCGAAAATGCTTGTACATAGACTACTAGCCATTCTCGGTCTTCTGATATCAAATTCGTCATGCTACGATGATGTTTATAACACGGGTCCAGAATTTTCAGTACCACAGTCCCTCCTTTTGCCCTTACATAGGCAATAACCTATACTCATGCTAATCTGAGTCCAGGTCCATATTCCTAAAGTCATTGAGATGTTGCTGTAGCATCATCCTATTACTTAGCTCGTCCCTCGATACAGGTTTCCTTACACACGATGTAGCACAGAGGCCACATAGTGCAGGAGCACACTGTACACACAGACAGAACAGGAAAAGAATGGCTAAGATCATCCCAACGACCATCAGAATTTTCCATCCCCAGTCGGATACCAGTTCCCAGAACCATCCCATCAACGACCAATCTCCTTTATCCACATGAATAGATTCGGAAATCTTATGCAGTTTGGAGATGGCCTGGTACACTGTTGGAGCGTTATCTGGAATGAAAACACAGCAACTAGATTGGATCAATTTACATACCCCACCTCGGTCTGCAAGGATGACGTCTAACGTGACCCTGTTTTGAAGGGTCATAAGACGATCCGACTGGAGCTCAGCAGTCAAGTTACTAAGGGCACCGACAGTTTCAATTACGGTGGATTCAACCACCCTTGTCAATTGCCTTATGTTCCTGCTGTTAACCATTGGTCCCCAGAACGGCAGAAAACCCTTTACGAAGTCCCCAAATACTTGTCCTGCAGTGTCTTCTTTACTGAAGACACCTCTAACTATCCTTGTCTTATGGTAATCTGCCGCCGCTGTGGGAGGCAACAGGAACGAAACAAAACATGTGCCCGAGAAGTCAGGGGGCAACCATGTATAGGCTCTATCATGGCAGATGAAATAGGTACCCTTAGCTGCTAAGAATGAAGGGAAAGTCTGAGACGCAAACACATATGTTTCAGTACAGATACTCTTCCCTAGCTGAGCTCTGGGATTCTTGCCATTACCTTGCAGACATAGATGACCCTGATGGGGTACAATCCAAATCGGGGAAGATCTCTTAGTTTGCTGTTTCTCACTCAAAGTAGCTCCATATCCGGTTACGTTACATCCTATATATACTAGTGTCTCATCTCTCGGGATAGTCTCGTAGGAAATATCTTCCTTAATCATGTCTACTATACCCTTAACTAGAGCACTATTCTTAGGATTGTCTGTTACAGAACGTAGGGGGTAGACTTCATGTGCATAGATGAACATCGTTCTGTATGCCCACACAGAACCATTATGGCTGAATGGCAGGACCAGATAAGGAATACCTTTATCCGTGGTGTGAGGCATAAGACCACACATTCAACAGTTAGTCGTGTTCATTACTAGTTGGTGTTGGTGCAAAAGCTGAACGAAGGAGTTATTAATAAACTCTAATCTCCTAGTGGATTCATGTTCAGGAAGAGGTTGAAAAGAATGCGAGGAAACAGTGGAAGGAGGAGGTATGGGCGATGTAGTGGGTGTGAATGTCACTTGAAACGATAATAAAACATATCCTATAAAAAACATCATTACACTTAATAACATGAAAATACATAGTATCAAAAAGCGTTTCGTGGTCATCAGTCTACATATTCTGGCCTTAAAGTTCGTAGTTTTGGCAGGCCTCTCCATCTCGAGAAACTCAATCCTCTCTAATATGCTGCTCACGATGGTAGGGTGTTCTATGCTAAGGAATGCTTCTGTCAGCCATGGGCAACTCCCTTAGACCAACCAGAACTGTCGACCTAACGTCTTCAGCTGCACCCCAAAGACTTTGGGTAACCACGACCCTACAGCGGATCCCGGATGGTGGTTCGAAAAACAAAAATAAAAAAGTTTCTCAGATGGGAGAGCTGCACTTTCAAACAATAGCAAGGAAAAGGAATAGTTTTATTAGTTCGTAATTCTCGGCCTCAGATTATATCTCTTCTTTCCAGGTACTGTCTGATCTTGGAAAAGGAGTTCAGGCTCTGTAGTGTCCAATCGAATTGACGGCGGCACAGCTGCTTGCAAGAGATTGTCACTTTCTTTCTCGGTAATTGTTCCTTTTATACGTGCATCACTGAAAGGCAGAAATCGAGGCACAGTTTCAGTCTCTGAGTCAGCGACGCCCTCCTGGACCCACTGGTCGTACCGCAGAGGCAAAGGTACCCTCTTGCAGTATACGCCGTGGATCCAGTGCTTCTTTCCTTCCACTCGAACAGCTGATCTCGTAGACAGAAGGACGAGGTGAGGGCCGGTCCACCGGGGCCGGTCGTTCTTCGTTCGCTGAATTTTTTTTACCAGCACCCAGGATCCAGGGTTGATTGGGTGCCCTGGAGCTTCAGAGACCAGAGGCAGAGTATCGTGAACCTGTTGGTGTAAAACACACAATTTAGCCGTCAATTCATATAGATAGTCAAGCAGTACAGGGTGTTCGATTTCACTGAACTTTGTCGGCCTTGGCACTCCCCATATGTTGGCCGGACGGCCAAACACAATCTCATACGGACTAAGTCCCACTCGCGAATGCACAGTCATTCTGGTTGATAGGAGTGCCAAAGGCAGAGCGTCAGGCCATTTAAGGTTAGAGCTCGCTTGAATTTTGGCCAGTTTAAGTTTTAACGTGCCATTGTAGCATTCTACTAGTCCAGCTGATTGGGGGTGATTTGCAGCGTAGAATTTCTGTTGGATGCCTAGCCCTTCACATACTTTCTTCATCACTCGACCCACAAATTCACTCCCATTGTCACTCCAGACCATTCTCGGCATTCCAAATCTAGGGAAGAATTCTTTCACAAGGGCTTTAGCTGTGGATAAGGCAGTATTGTCTTTTAGGGGATATGCTTCTATCCATCTTGAAAAGGCACAAACAACAACGAGTACGTATTTCAAATTGTTGCACCTTTCCATGTGGATGAAATCTAGCTGCAAAACCTCGAACGGATACGTAGGAGGCGCAAAATGACCAGCTGGAGTTGGGGTTCCCCTACCAGGATTGTACTTCAGACACACCATGCAATTCTTGACAACGGGGCATATTATCAAGGACAGGCGATGCATTATCGCCGCTCTTATCGGCAGGAAACTGCCGATAAAGCGGCGATAATGGCCTTGATAATATGCTCTATGAATTCCAATCGAAGCCCATGTTGGATGTATGAACACATCTAACATGGGCTTCGATTGGAATTCATAGAGCATATTATCAAAGCCATTATCGCCGCTTTATCGGCAGTTTCCTGCCGATAAAAGCGGCGATAATGCATCGCCTGTCCTTGATAATATGCCCCAACATTCTCTGCACACTTAGGGATTACAGCATTTTGCCATACTGGAGCCAACAACTTACAGATCCCTTTCACACTGATATGAGCCATTCCATGGGCCATTGTAACCACTGCAAGCACGTACGCATCGGGTAACAACCATCTCTGATGCTCCGACAATTCAACCCAACAACCATTGGCATCCAATTTACCCGTACTTTCTCTCCACACACTCAATTCTTTCTCTGTGGCTTCAGCTTGAATCGACTTCACACTCTCTATTGTGTCTTCACACATTCCAATGTCACCAATCCATCTTGCAGGGCCTGCAACATACATTCGACTCATCACATCCCTTGCTGTTTCTTTGGCGACTTCGTCAGCAAATGCATTTCCACGACCAACATCATCAGTCACCTTCTTGTGTGCACTGCATTTCACAATCGCAACTTGCAAGGTAAGTGACTCCAGAAGCTCATTCACCAACTGACCATGCTGTATCTTAGCTCCATGCGAAGTCAGAAATCCACGTTCTTTCCACAATCGTCCAAAACTGTGAGCCACACCAAACGCATACTGACTGTCGGTATGTATGGTCACTTTCATTCCTTTCGACAACACACACGCTCTCGTAAGTGCAATCAATTCTGCTGCTTGAGCTGAATTATGTGGGATACGTGCAGCTTCAACAATCGTATGCAAAGTCGTGACAGCATATGCTGCAGTCGTATCACCACTCGGAAGCTTGAAGCATGAACCATCCACCCATAATGTACCATCACACTTCACGAGCGGAGTGTCCTGAAGGTCTATTCTCCCTTTCGTCTCTTCTTCTGTCCTGAGAAAAAAATCATGCTGTTCTGAAGCATCTAACTCTGCTACAATCTGAAACAACGTAGCTGGATTAAGCGTGTTGCATCTTTTTATGTGAACATGACTCGCTAACAGTGTCAACTCGTAACCTGACAACCGAGCACTAGTTAAGTGCTGTGTCTTGGTCCTGTTTAACAACGTGTCTACTGCATGTGGAACCATCACAATCAATGTATTGTTCATCACTAACCCAGCGGACTGCCGAATGGAAACAGCTGCTGCCGCTGTTGCTCTTAAACAACTCGGCAATGCTTTAGCTACCGGATCCAAAGTCGACGAAAAATACGCGCATGGACGCTGCTTGTTTCCGAACAACTGTGTCAGCACCGACAATGCACAACCTTCTTTCTCATGGACATACAATGTAAAAGGGCTTACTGTAGTCGGGGGTACCCAACACAGGAGCCGAACATAATGCATTGCGCAATTCGGAAAAACTTTTCTGACACTCTTCAGACCATGGAAGGGGATTCGGTGTATCTTTACAAGTTAATGCCACCAAGGGCTTGGCCAGCAAAGAAAAATTTGGTATCCATTGTCTGCAATATGATGTAATGCCCAAGAAAGCACGCACTTCTCTCTGTGTCCTTGGCACACTCAATTTCGCTATTGCCTGAATTCTTTCTGGGGTCAGTTTCCTTCCCTCCTTCGATAAGAGATGACCTAGGTAGGTCACTTCTTGTCGACAATATTGCAATTTCGAAAGAGACACTTTGTGATGCAAATCAGACAAATGACGCAACAATGATAACGTGGCTTCTTTACAGATCTCTTCAGTATCTGCAGCAACAAGCAAATCATCAACGTACTGAATAAGGGTAGCGCCATCAGGTAAAACAATCGTATCAAGCTGTGTTTTTAAAGCCTGACTGTATATCGATGGGCTTTCACAGTAGCCCTGAGGACCGCGTTTAAAGCGGAAGCTTCGTCCTCCTAAACTGAAGCCAAAGATATCTCTGCTCTCCTCGGCAATCGGGATGCTGAAGAAAGCATTCCTCAAGTCAATCACCGAAAACCAAGTGGCAGAAGCTGGAATCATGGTCAATAAGGCAGTGATATCAGGAACAACTGGAAATTGTGGCACAACGATCTTATTGACCTCTCTAAGATCAATTACGAATCTGTACACTGGTGGCTGAGTAGGGTCAGTACGCTTCAAAACAGGCAGAACCGGACTATTGCAAACGTTACCTCTTGTCTCTTCAATTACATCTTTTTCAATCAAATCGTAAATGATCGCTAGCAACGCTTTTTCACCTTCAATGTCACAACATACGGCGGTATTTCCAAAAGACCCACATCGTTAGGACCAGTAGCCCAAAGAATATCGGGAAGAAACGACAATTCTGTCGGAAGTTTGTCCTTTGACAAATACATTGGAGAGATCACTTTCCTACCCAGTGTAAGTTGTACTCCCGAGGGAGAACAATACAAAGTCGCATACAATCTTTTCAACAAATCCAATCCTAACAAGTTTTCACCACAACTTGTCGTCAGAATAAGGGGTGCTTCGAATTCACAAGGTCCAACAGAAAGGGACATAGGACTAGAAACCAGGTTCCTAACCGGGGCGCCAGAAAAACCTACAGAAACATTTGTTTCGCCAGACAAAGGTGCGCCAGGGAGTTTTGAGTGCATAATAGAACTCTTCGTAGCACCAGTATCCAACAGAAAAGGCTCTGACACACCTGATGTAATCACCTCAACATAAGGTCCACTCTGATCTACTGGAACTGAAACAACTCCCTCTCTTTGTCTATGGCTGTCCTAGCAATCATTACCTTCCATATTCTCATCTTCTGCCTAGTAGTCATCAGCATAGTACTGAGCTGTCCTACCAGACGCATTATCCTGTTGATCAAACCTATTCATTGAATTTTGCGGCGGAAAGGAACGTGCGTTCTGGGGGAAATTTCCACGTCCTCTACCTCTAGGCGCTTGTTGAACACCTCGACCTCTTGCACCAGAAACACCATTCATACGTTGTAACAAGATAGGACAACTATACTTGAAATGACCCTCTTCTTTACAATATGAACACTGATTGGGACCTACAGGAACACGTGGTTGAGAAAACTCGACCCTTTGCGAGTTTCTCTGATAATGTTGAGGTTGCTGATAGTTATTCTGACCACCACGTGGCGGATACGCTTGCTGTAACAGAACCTTCGTTTTTAACTCTTTAGTTTTCTTCTCTGCTCTATCTTTCTCATCTTTATCTCGATTTTCATAATACTGTGCAGTGGCCAATATCTGTGCCGAAGAGGAAACGGCCCAAGAACTTTCTGAGTCTTTTAATTTCTTACACAGCTCGGGAAGAAAATGATGCACAAACTTGTCAACAAACAACCGTTGACCACCTTCTGTACTCATATCTTGACCACTGTGGTCGACAAACGTTTCTTCAAACCTGGTGAAGAAATCAGACACCGTTTCATCTTTCTTCTGCTTACACGCAGACAGTTTATCCCAATTTACACGCAACGCAGGCATTAGAGTTTTCATGTAATTAATGATCCTACCAGGGAGGTCTGCTACTAAAGGCTCTGGTTTAGCACCACCAACTTGTCCGACATCTGCAGCAGTAATATTAGCCCATGAGTCACCTAACTCTTGATCATGATCTGCATGACGAATCTTTCCCCATAAAGGCTGCGGAACAACATTCCCAAACAACATGTCTATATGGGCTAAATTCATGATGCATGAACCTGCAGTCTGTGTCAACTCCTTGTAATACCCTGCAGGATTTTTACGGGGATCAGGCAATGTCTGTTTAAGGGCCAAAACTTCAGCGCGCTTCCATGGAACATGTACCCAAACACGCTGAAAATGTGCTGGAACAGCATCAACCTGATCAGCTAGATCAGCCGCAACGGCGTCCTTCCACACCGGAGGAACTTCTCTCATGGGATATTGTCTTACCTTCTTTTTAACAGAGAAATCAAACAATGAACGAGAAACGCCTTCACTCCTGAAGGATAACAATGTCGCAACCGCTTTTTCAACATCTGAACCCACAATCGTGCCTTTTGAAAACTCGAACCGTACACGACTCAACTCGGGCAGATTAGGCTCCAAATCTTTTTCCTCTAAATCCTCACACAGAAAAACACACATTTTCTCAAAAACGTATCTCTGTTTCGGTGCTTCCCACTGATGGAAGACATCCATGACAGATTATAGGTCAAAACCCGTTGAGTCAGTAACCCATTTACGTGCCAAATAATTCAACGTTTCCTTCTCTCTAGAATCAGGTAGTTGACTACGCAACTGTGTACGCTCTGAGGTAGGGGTCGTACTCGTTGCCCCAAAGAAGGGATATAGAAGGCTAGTGACCGTGCTAGTCACTCTTTGTCGAACAGAGGGAGAATTCGATGAAAAGACAAGTGGGAAAGCAGGGTGAGGCGAGGCAGATGCAGAGGCAGTGTCAGAAGGAATACCAGGAGTGGGAGTCGATATAGTAGTTAAAGTTGTAGGAAGTAAAGGCAAAGCAGATGTCAAAGCCGGTGGCCCTTGAGGAGGCTGCACCGGAGGAATGGGAACCAACTGGAGAACAGCTGGTGGCTGTGGAGGAGCAGGAGGCACAATAACCAGAGGCTGGGCAGCTAAAGGTTGCGGAGGTGCCGTAGCATTTTGCGCATAGGGGGGTGGCGAACTCAATAAATGCGACATTAGGGGATCTTTTTCAAGTTCTTTTGCTGCATCTTGCTGAAGAGGCGGCAAAACTGGATAGCATCTATCGATTACCATTTTACGTTGCCTGTGCAACTGCTCACTCATCTGTTCCTCTTCGTTATCTTTAAACTGCATGGCAGCTTGTATTATCGAGATACCCTTTTCTCTCTTATTTTTCTTCTCTAATTTAATTTCTTTCTGTTTGGCTTCCTTACGCCATAGGCGGAAAGAGTCAAACATTGCCGGCCGGGCTTTCTTCTTGAAAAGTTTGACCTCAAGGTTATCTAGTATTTCCGTGTCAAAGCTACCATATTGGGGCCATTTTAAAACACCATCTTTTCTGGTGTATCGGATCCACACTTCATTATATGTGATGGGGCCTACGCCATGTTTCACGTACAATTCATAAGTCGGAGTACCAATCGGAGGAACCGGACACGAGTCCCCCAATCGGGAATCCCTATTATTACAACCAAGACAAAACAAATTTCCACGTCTGCTAAGACCAGGCATCTTCGCTCTCTAGTCCAGCTTCAAACTTCAAAGGATTATAGAATACGATATTCTCGTGAATACACGAGTCCTTCGGCTTTGGTACTAAGCATGGGCGTAAAATCCGTTCCGCTCGCGGATTTTGCGGATTTTCGGCAAATTCGCAATCCGCGAACTCTAGCGAGTTTGCCGAAAATCTGTAAATTCGCACGCAGCGGATTTTTTTTTCTTGGTGATACAATTTTGCGGCGCGCGGCGTTCACTTACCGTCATTCAGCATTTGCCGAGTTGTTTTTCTCGATATTTTGCGAGTGCTGTGCCATTTTGGATCTTGCTGCGAGATCCCGTGGGAGTTTGGCGACCGCGATTACGTCATCGTGCCCGCCACCTTGCACAGCGAGAGTTTGTCAACGCGAGTACGCCGTGATCACGTATCGCGGGAGTTCGCAATTGCGAACCCGTAGATGCGGCGGGCAGCAACAATCTCGCACTCGCGAAAATACAAAATTTGCAATTCTGCACAAGAAATCCACCAGCAAGCAGCATAAACCTTCTGGAAATGATGATTTTTATCAGAATAACTTGTCAGGTTGACATTTGCCTGCACTTTTTTTGGCAAGGAGTCCATTTGGGGGGGGTGGAGGAAGGAAGTGCCCCACAGTCTACAACTTCCTGTTCCTGTCCAGCAGGCTCCTCCCAGTGCTTTCTTCATGTGCTGGTCACGTTCATTCGGATTCTTCACCTGGAAGGATTACTTTTTGTGGATGCTGCTTGATATTTGGATTTGAGGCCTTTTTGACTTTCTTTGGATCACTTTTGGATTAGAAATTTCACAAGTAAGTTTGTTTGGGGCATTACAGTTGCTGCAACTACAATTTTGGAATTTTCGATTTTTGGGCTGTTGTTGGGGCCTTTTGCCCAGGGGTACTCAGTGGTGGGAGGACTGAGTCTTTCTGTGGGGTGTCTTGAATTTAAACATCATGGAGGGCCTGGATGGCTTGGGATTGTGCTGATTTTTCTGTGATTTTCGTTTTTTTGGGCTGTTGTTGTGGCCTTTTCACCAGGGGTAGTGAGTGGTGCATGGGCCTAGTCTTTCTGTGGGGTGTCTTGAATTTAAACATCATGGAGGGCCTGGATGGCTTGGGATTGTGCTGATTTTTCTGTGATTTTCGTTTTTTGGGCTGTTGTTGTGGCCTTTTCACCAGGGGTAGTGAGTGGTGCATGGGCCTAGTCTTTCTGTGGGGTGTCTTGAATGTAAACATCATGGAGGGCATGGATGGCATGGGATTTTGCTGATTTTTCTGTGTTTTTTGATTTTTTGGGGTGTTTATGGGGACAGGCCATGTGGGTGGGGGCCATTTTGAGTGCTGCTACAGGCAGGCCCTGGCCATGTGCTGGGAGGCAGGGGGCCATTTTGAATGCAGGCAGTGTTCTTAGGTCTGCAACCATTTTGCCTAGCATTCAACCTTTATGCCCAGCGGTAGTGAGTGGTGCATAGTCCTAGTCTTTCTGTGGGGTGTCTTGAATTTAAACATCATGGAGGGCTTGGGATTGTGCTGATTTTTCTGTGATTTTCGTTTTTTGGGGCTGTTGTTGTGGCCTTTTCACCAGGGGTAGTAGTGAGTGGTGCATGGGCCTAGTCTTTCTGTGGGGTGTCTTGAATGTAAACATCATGGAGGGCATGGATGGCATGGGATTTTGTTGATTTTTCTGTGTTTTTCGATTTTTTGGGGTGTTCATGGGGACAGGCCATGTGGGTGGGGGCCATTTTGAGTGCTGCTACAGGCAGGCCCTGGCCATGTGCTGGGAGGCAGGGGGCCATTTTGAATGCAGGCAGTGTTCTTAGGTCTGCAACCATTTTGCCTAGCTTTCAACCTTTATGCCCAGGGGTAGTTAGTGGTGCATAGGCCTAGTCTTTCTGTGGGGTGTCTTGAATTTAAACATCATGGAGGGCTTGGGATTGTGCTGATTTTTCTGTGATTTTCGTTTTTTGGGGCTGTTGTTGTGGCCTTTTCACCAGGGGTAGTGAGTGGTGCATGGGCCTAGTCTTTCTGTGGGGTGTCTTGAATTTAAACATCATGGATGGCATGGGATTGTGCTGGCTTTTCTGTGTTTTTTGATTTTTTGGGGTGTATAACTGAACTGATGTTAGTCTGTCTTCCATTGCTTTTAGGTGCACAAGACTCAAGAGAACCACCAGTGCCAGGAAGAAGTCCTGCAGCGGTGTGTGTGTGCAGCATAACGTCACGCGACGTCACGTCTGGACACAGACAACTCTGCAACTCGTGCAACTGCAGCCTGCTGTTCTGACCTGCTCTGAAGAAGATGGCCCCAAAAAAAGTTCCCCGTAGCTCCTCTAGCAAGAAAGTTGCCACTAAGGAGCAGAAGAAGCAAGTTACCAAGGAGACTGGTGTGCCGGCCGCCACATTTTTTGGGAGTAAAAAAAAAAGTACGCCTGCAGCAGCAGCGGGATCTGCTGGGGACCAAGCTGGGAGCAGCACCCCCGCTCCATTGGGCTCAGTGCCACCACCACCACCACGCCAACTTAAGTCCAAGCCCTTGAGTGCTGCAGAGGTACTTAGTCTAGTTGTTCAATCACCATCGACCAGTGATGTTGGCTCATCGCAAGAAAGTAGCAGCAATGTCCCTCAATCAACCCAGGTTGTTGTAACTCATCTGACGAGTGTTGAACAACCACAGCCGCAACAAAAACCACCTGTGCAAGTACAAGCCCAAGTACATGTGGAAGGAGAGGCAGCGCAAGGAGATGCGCAAGCAGAGGTGCATGGAGGGTCACAAGTGCCCACAATAGTTGTTCCTCCCGAAGTAGGGGCACATCAGGAAATCGACAATCAAGGCGAGGTATCATTTGAGGAAGCCACTCCTCCTGATGATCATTCATTGTCTTCCACACCCCTAGCAAGGAAGAGATCAAGGGTGGTGTCTACATCTTCTTCAAGCACACCCCCTTCTGATGATACGGATCAAAATTGGGAACCAGCACCACTGCCGTCTGAGAGTGAGGCACACCATGATCTGACAAAGGTAGTTAAGCGTAAAAGGAAGCTCGTCCAAAGTCTCAGAGTTATGGAGTGTGATGAGGCTCAACAAGAAGTGGCGGATACTGCTGCTGATGAAGACTCTCACAACGACGACCCAGTCATCATAAAGGTCACTGCAGCCCCAGCGGGCATACAGCAAACAGACATTTTGACCGTAGCCCGAAAAGCTGCTGAGCATGATGATGATGTTGTCGACGAGGAGGCAGTGGAAACACCACAATCATTGGAGTTAACTAGTACACCAACACGTACCGCTTCCATATTTCTTCCTCGCCAGAAGGGACCTCCATCCACCTCGACCTCAATTAGTGGTGGTGAAAGTGCACAACGTACTAAAGTTCGGCAATCCACATCCTCCACTTCATGTGGCATTATCAGCATGACCACCACCACCAGTATCGCCGCCTCCTCCGGCCCCCACAGACAATTCAAGTCCCCAGTTTGGGACTTCTTTAGTGTTTGCCCAAAAAGGGAAAAGTTCGCCATTTGTAGCATTTGTAAGCTTGCAGTTAGTCGTGGTAAGTTTGGTACCAACTATGGTACCGGAGGCCAGAGAGGTCATCTTAGGAGACAGCACGCTGTCCAATGGTTTGCGCACCTAAAGGAGATCAAGGAAGCCCGAATTGGAAGTCAAGAAAACGTTGATGTTTCATCTGATGATGACGAGGAGGAAGAAGACGTGTCAAACACTTCACTTACACCCAGTACCCCTGTCAGCAGCACACCCCTTGTGAGGCACACTAAGAGTGTGGGAGCGAGTGAGACACCAATGCGAAAAAGTTCATCAGCGAGCATAACTGGGTCAAAGAAGTCATCATCATCCCGTAAATGCTTGGTCCAGGGCAACCTTAGAACCATGTTTTGTTCAGACGCGCCATATGAACGCAACCACCCACTGACGCGTCTGTATAACACTAAGCTGGCTAAAATGCTAGCTCTGGACCTTCTCCCTTTTTCTTTTGTAGAAGGGGTTGGTTTTCTAGAATTAGTGGCAGCGCTCTGCCCTAAATGGAAGGTTCCTAGCTGGTTCTATTTTGCCAGAGTTGCGGTTCCTGAACTACATGAAGATGTGCTGGAGGTGATTGGGGCAGCTTTGCAGAAGAGTGCTGTTCACACTATACATCTGACAACAGACATGTGGACCAGTGGCGCAGGCGCTGATTACATGTGCATCACTGCACACTGGGTCTCTTTTTCAGGGGTTAAAGCAAAGCTAAACGCAGATGTTGACCCGGACCAAGTTTTTAAAGCTGCTCGGAAACATGCAACACTAGCCATGTTTGGCTTGGAGAAACGTCACACAGCACAAAACATTTTGGATGAGTTTAACACAAAGGTCTTTCACTGGCTGTCCCCAAAAAAACGCCAGATTGGTTATGTTTCCATTTATAATGGCGCCAATGTAGTTAAGGCCATGGAGCTGGGTGACTATTTCAGAGTGCCGTGTTTGGCGCACTGTATAAACCTGGTTGTTAAAAAATTCTTGAGTGATGAAGACAGTCCAGCGTGCGAGGTAATGGCCACCTGCCGAAAAATGTGCAACCATTTCAGCCATTCTTTCAAGGCCCGGAAGCATCTGAGGAGCCTGCTACATGAACGTCGAATGCCAGTGAAAGCACTCATCCAGGAGGTGGCAACACGTTGGAACTCAACCTTCTACATGCTTGAGCATCTGTATGAGCAGTATACGGTACTCGATCACTATTTCTTAAAACAGGGTACAGCTCAGAAGGACCTGAGGATGGATGCGGCGCAATGGGACCTACTTAAAAGCCTGACAGACATGCTTCGTCCTTTTGAGGTCTTCACGCGTGCAGTCAGCAAGGAGGACTGTAATTTGGGAAAAGCTATCCCATTGTTGTGCATGCTGGAGCACCAACTAAAGGCAGTGTCTTCTGTGTTTCAAAAAGATGAAAAAAACCAAGACCCTTTTGTTTTGGCGGAGAAATTATTAGAGCGCCTACGTGGTGATGAACGTCTTAAAATGATCCACTCAGAACAGCATTACATTTGTGCTACTATTCTGGATCCACGCTACAAAAAGGCGCTGGCAGGCCAAGCATTCTTTCCTTTTGCTGATGAAGATGTTACAAAGTACAAACGTTGGCTAGCCTTGTCAGCCAAGAGGTTTGAAAAAGAACGGCAGGATATTGAAGGAAAAGGCAGTACATCAGCATCAGCATCAGCAGGCCATCCCCAGTCAAAACAATCCACTTCTGCACCTGTGGCTGTGGCACAAGTGACCTCTCAGCCGTTAAAGACACCGGCAACCGGATCATCTGCACCAGACACAACAGTATCATTGGATGCTGAGGAGGATTGGCTAACTTGGCTTGGGTTTGTTTCTCAAAAGGTCACAGCAAAAAGTAAGCAAAGTGTAGGAACCTTTGAGGACCTTGAGTCGATGGTGCAGGACTATCTGAATGACTCAACAGAGGTCTATGTTAATGCTGACCCATTGGCGTATTGGCATGGGAAAAAAGAATTGTGGCCACAGCTCTCCAACCTGGCTATAAACTACTTGTCTTGCCCACTCGCAAGCGTGTCTTCTGAATGTGTTTTCAGTGCTGCTGGTGGCATTGTAACTCCCAAACGGAGCGGCCTCTAGCCCAAAAATGTGGAGAGGTTAAAAATGATCAAGATGAATCAGCACCTCATACCACCAGATTACAAAGTACGAGAAAGCATGCCGCATGAAGACGAGGAGGACAGCAACGTAGATGAGGGAATTTGTTCTCTGTTCGGTGACACTGACCTCACCCTGCCTGAATTCGCAGAGTATGATGACGAACTCTTATTCCTATTCCCTGACACCGAGCCCTGAAAATGAGACAATGAATCAATAACTTTCTTTTTCGTCCTTATTCACTTTTATTCCTGTGTGTCTGTCTTTCTTTGTTTTGCACAGTTAATTTAATTCAAACTTTAATCACCTAATCACAAAAACAAGCCCATCAGCAGAACTGTCTTCACTTGTTTGCTTATTGATTTGAAGGTGCCGCAGTCTGCATTCCTCAGGTTCACAAGTTCTGAAGAACATGCTCCTCTATCCTCCTCCTCCAGACTCCTATTTCCCTCAAAGCAGAGGGCTGGATTACGCCCAATGAAGAAAGACTCAGCACTTGCGGGGGTGTTCTACTTCTTTGCAGGTGAGTTGACGGCTCTGGGGCCATTGCTGTGAAGCTCTTATACCAGATCAAAGTGGTTTGGTCCAAATCGGAGGCGGAAATTTGTTGCCGTTTTTGCTGACTTGCTTGCCTTTGAGGTGGTCTTTGGCGGGGTTCCGGGTGTTTGTGGGTGAGTTTTGGGGTCTGGGAGCACTGCTGGGACAGTCTAATCTTGATTGCATTTGCTTTTCAGGAAATCCGTGGTAGAAAACGGGAGTTATGATGACCTAGCTGCACAGCGCGTTTGGACCGAAGGCCGAGAAATATTGTAAGTATGAGATTTTCCTTTTTGGCTGTTTGGGGGTGTTGTGCTTTTTTGCGGGTGGGTTGGCGGGTCTTGGGGCATTCCTGGGAAGGTCTAATACCGGATAGAAGTGGTTTGGACAAAATCCATGCAGAATTTTTTTGTGCTATTTCTGACATTTTGCTCAATGTAGCGTTTTCGGGGGCCTGTTTGGGGGGCTTCCTGGTGTTTGTGGGTGGGTTTCGGGGTCTGGGAGCACTGCTGGCTATGGATACTTTAGTTTGCAAGAGGTTTGAAGCAAATCCGTGGTGGCAGAGGGGAGTTAGGGCCTAGCTGCAGAGCGCGCGCGGAGTGATTTTGGAAATTGGCAAGAAAATGACTAAGTGACCATTTTTGTACTTTTGCTTTTTGGCTGTTTGGGGGTCTTCTACTAGTTTTCTCCTGGGTTGACGGCTCTGGGGCCATTGCTGGGAAGCTCTAATACCGGATCAAAGTGGTTTGGACCAAATCGGAGGCGGAAATATTTTGCCGTTTTTGCTGACTTGCTTGCCTTTGAGGTGCTCTTTGGCGGGGTTCCGGGTGTTTGTGGGTGAGTTTTGGGGTCTGGGAGCACTGCTGGGACAGTCTAATCTTGATTGCATTTGCTTTTCAGGAAATCCGTGGTGGAAAACGGGAGTTATGATGACCTAGCTGCACAGCGCGTTTGGACCGAAGGCCGAGAAATATTGTAAGTATGAGATTTTCCTTTTTGGCTGTTTGGGGGTGTTGTGCTTTTTTGCGGGTGGGTTGGCGGGTCTTGGGGCATTCCTGGGAAGGTCTAATACCGGATAGAAGTGGTTTGGACAAAATCCATAAGGAAAAGCCTTTTGGCACTTTTTGTAACTTAGGGTTCGTTAGGGTTAGCCCTAGCAGCAGGATTGCATGTGTTTCGGGGTGTTCTAGATTTTTGCAACTGAGTTCTGGGGTCTTAGAGCACTCGTGAGAATGTGTAATTTTGGTTGCAAGTCATTTGAAGAAAATCCATGGTGGGAAAGGGGGGATTTGGCATAGTTAAAGAAAGCCTTTGCCACTATTCTTAACTTAGGGCTCGTTAGGGTTAGCAGTATTTCTATTGCATGTGTTTGGGTGGGGGGGTTTTCGAGTCTTGGAGCGATGCTGGCTATGGATACTTTTGCTTGCTTGCAAGTGGTTTGAATACAATCCACGGTGGGTAAGGGGGTATTTGGGCCTACTTTTACTTTCAAAGTACGTTTTGTCACCAGTTTTCTGCTAGGCCTCGTTTTTTGAGATCTGATTGGGGGTCTTCTACATTTTTGCGACTGGCTTTAGTAAGGGTCTGGGTGGGAGCACTGCTGGGAAGGTCTAATTTTGTTCTAAAACACAGTTTACAGTACACCTAGCTTGAGGGGAAAGATCCGCTAAATTAATTTGCCCATACTTATTTATCCTTCAAAAGGTGACTCAGACAGAGTACGCACTTTCAAAAATATTGTACTGTCTATTAGGAAAATCAAAGTGTGACTTTTTGCACTACACAGCGTACATACCTTATATTTATTTATCAGTGGTGTTGTAATAGCACTTCCTGTTTTTCGTTCAATAATTACAGGCCGGGTTTCAGTCTGTGCAATGGGGAAAAAAGGATGGAGTCAGGCTTCACATTAGCGAGCCGCACTTCAGCATCCGCCAGGCAGGCAGTGGACAGGGTGTCTTCTGGTCACCAACATTGATGGACGAAGCGTCAGCTGGAATGGAGGAGTGCCGCTAATAAGAGGAATTGTTTGCTGCATGCAACTTACTTACCAAATTCAACAGGACAACTACAACAACATACAGATACAGTATCCATTGTTTTCTTCTATGAGTGTGACTGCATTTCTTGGATCTCTCTCTGCTTCTAAATTGATCCCTACAGCCATTCTATAGGTTTTACTTCGGCTAATTTTTAAACCTAATTTAATGTAAGAAGTGTTTCTCTGAGTGCAGAGATAGGTGAGTGAAAACGCTGCAGCCCTGTACTGTCGCATTCTAGTACTACTTACTTTTCAGTAACAATGCATGCAGTAGGGCATGCACTTCCTTTATTTCACTTAAAAGATTTATGGTTAGCTTTGTACCCTAAGATTTCTTTATCTTCAATTATTGTTTGTCCATGCTGTGCTTTTTTTTTCTTCTCTCAACAAAACCTACCCAAAAAGAAACCCCCATTCCCATCCATTTTCCAAACCCTAACCCTCTTCCCCCGGGCTGTGTGGTTTTGCTTGATGTGTGACTAAATGACATCAATAATTCCACACACTTGCTGGGGAGGATAAGGTCATAGCAACAGGCTGGTGAAGGAATCCGAGGATATATTCTAGACTTACTCAGCTTCAGTACTATTTCTTGTAGTAGTAGCCAATGTCAAAGAAATTCAACGCAAGTACTAGTTATACTTTCAATACTTTACCATTTGTTAGGCTACATTGTGGCACTGTTCTAGTGTACTGTCACCTGCTATATTCTCTATCGTACCGTTGTAATGCTACAGTAAGGACAAACCAGGTTTCATTTTCTTTTTTTCCATAGGCATGCAACTGCCACTGTGTCACACCACTAGTACCACCGCAAAGAGGACATTTCATCCGCCCAGGATTGCCAACCTTAATCGCCATTTCCCGTGGAGCCAGCCCTGGGCCTAGCCCTACTTTCAAACACAAATTACAGGTAAGATAAGCGTTTGGTGGGAGGTAGTATAATGGAGTATTAGGACTAGATGAGAGATTGACGGTAGTACTACTAAAGTCCTAGGACTCTTCAGGAAAACAAACTTACTGTTAAACCCCCACCCACCAGACTCAAAAGCAGTAAAAAACGGGTATGGTCAGATAAAGTTTCAAAAAGTATTTTTTTGTAGCCCTAACAAAATAATCTCCCTCAAGACCCTCCCTAACCCCAACGATTGTCTTTCAAAAGTCCCAAAAAGAACCCAACTCCCAAATCCCATCCCCCAAAAGTCTCTAAAAAAGGGGCAAGGGACACTACGGCAGGATGCTGTTCACTGTAGCGGCCAGGGCATCATACTCCTTGCGGAGGGTGGAATGGTCGAAGCGGAGGCCCTCCACCAAGTTCTTATAGGTTAAGACCTCCTGCTCCAGGTAGGACACTCTGAGGGATAAGCGGCGCTGGCGTGCCTTGCAACTCCTGTGGGGGGCAGCTGCTGTCTTTGCTGCTTGGCGGTGGCGGTTGGCTTTGGTAGCCCGGCTCCGTACCGCTGGAGCACTGTGCTGGCTGGCAGCCCGTGGGGGCACGGAGGAGGATGCAGCTGTCCCAGTGGATGTTGTTGTTGTACCGGTAGACTACGTGTCCTCCTCCTCCAGGGCCACCAGCCGCCGATATTCGGCGACAGTGGCATCCAGCCTCCGTTGCCGGGCCATTCGAGCCAGCTCCCTCCTTGATGGTCTGTTTGATTTGGAAGGAGCAACTATATGAAGAAAGAAAGACATAGTCTGTAACCAATGCTCCTTAAGATTAACACAAAATGATTGAGCAGAAAGTTATGTCACAGTACAAGTAGCAAATTGAAAGCACAGTACATAACTATTGAGGACAGTATCTATCTAACCTCCCACTTCTTCATCCTTGCTCTAACATTAGTGGGAGTTTAAGGAACAAATTCTACGAGCACTATGGACTTCCATTACAGTCGACTATGACAGTACACCAGTCTTATTCTTCTTCTTCTCTCTTGTTTAGGAAAATAGGTACGTTATCTTATGCAAGCCGGCATAATGCCAGTGCAGTGAACTTGCACCCGAGAAAAACAGACGCACACCATGATGAGTGAGACAGACTTGCGTTACTGTACCGGTCCAGTACATGCAGGTGGTGAAGCTCTTACTTTTCTATTACGGGTGGCACTGAGAATACTCTGTTAAAAGGGCTACTGCTTAATTAATTTAGCTTTCACCCTATAGTGCAAATGAGTACTAGAAAAGGAAAATGAAGAAGCTAAATAATCTGATTATCTATCACTTCACATGGGATGTATTTGCTGACATATGGGATGACTTTAGGTGCTTTGCTTATTATTGAGTGAACAGTGATACACCCACACATGAATGACGTACTACTACTAAACTAAAGTTATTAAGAGAGGTAGGGAGTGTCCACTGTAATAACCGGATATATGCTGTGCTTGCAGTTGCAATACAAACTACTGCTACTATTCATGGTAGTATTTGGACAAAATTACAACTTCTTTTCCTTGCCTTTCCTACACTGGAACGGACGTGCGGGTGCGGTGTTACATGCTCTTCAAAGTAACACTTAGTTCATCCAGTGACCGTCTACTCTCTCTAGATACACATATGCTATCTAAGAGTCAGATAATACCATGATCCAGGCATCCATCCATTCAAAGTATATGCACACATACAGTTTCTGTTTCACCCACCCAGGCTGTTCTCCTTCCACCCATCCTTGCTTCATCATTTACCCAGCCATGCACCATACCATATTCTTTCCTTCCCAGCCACCTCAGGGACCAAGCAAACACATATCATTCTTCTTTGCCAGTCATCATTAAATTTCTCGTCCTTCCACACTTACTTACACCCTTCTTTCGCTTTTCGTTCATCCCATCCATCAAGTTCATCTCAGATCTGATTGGGATTCTTCTCGCCAAAAACTTCACAGCTAAGTCGAAGTACATTTAGAGGAGGCTACTACCTGGTTGATTTATAATACACCCGTGTAGAAAGCACACTCTGCAGTCTTCAATCTCAATAAGTAAGGAATATATAGCTTACCTCTGCCCGCCACCACCGTGTGAACCCTCGCAGGCACGTCCGGCACTTGCACCGCCTCCTCCCCAGAGTTGTTCCCCTCGTCCAATACCACCACCTCCGCGCTGGCCCCGCCACCAGATGTTCCACCTACAAAGTACATTTAAGAATGTTAGAATACACCACTCACTACTATATAATATTTGGTCTAGGAGGAATAAAGAAATGTGAAAAAAACAGAATACAATGTAATAATTTGTGACTGTCTCTACTCTAAAGTAAAAATGTCCCTTTTTCCAGGGAAGGCTGTTGTCTTGCTGCACTTTTTGGCACAAGTGATGAATGCTTGCTTTTTATTTTTAACACGCACCACTTTTTCTCCTAACAGACAGAAGCTTGACTTCTAAGAACACGAGCAGGATCAAGTTCAAACCAGGTGAGAGCTCGGCTCGACCACAAGAAATGTGTCCAATTAATCGTCAGCACTAAGCACTTTTCCATTTTCAGTTAAACGTTTAGTTTTATGACAAATTTGATTTTAATAAATGTGTTTACTTTTAATAAAGCTTTTAAACTTAAATAGACTCTGTGGTTTGTGGTCCTCCAGACTAGAGTGGATGAGCTAAAGGTTTTGGAATTTTTGCAAGCATGAGTCCGTGCCTCTGACACTTCTTGACTCTGACTCCGTACTCTTGTCCTGCGTTGGATAATCTAATCATCATTGGGGATCAATCATTGGTGACTTTGGGAGCTAAATCACTCTGCCACACTATCTAGTCAGTAAGGAGATTGGGGTTTCAACTACAAAGTCTGTTATCACTGAGGTATGTGGAAAGTCTAACAGCACCTATTATAATTGATAAGCTAAGCAATGCATTATTTAGTGTCCATAGTTCTGTTTGTGCAGATTTGTCCCTGCAACAGTAGTAGAATGGATTGTCCTACTATCCAAACCAAAAGTAAAGTAGTACCTTATTCTTTCTTGGTGGTCATTCACCTTTTTATTGTTGGCAATTGTCAAAGCATAAACATTTAGAAGACTTGAAAAGACATTATGGACAATCCCAGAGGACTGCACTCAGTGCATAGAGCTATTGCTGACTAGAATGGGAGTCCAATGGAATTGCCAAATGTGCAATCTTAGTTAGCTACACAGACAGACTAATAAGAATAATCTAGTAATACCACAGGGAGTCATAGTCGAGGCAGGATAAGAATTTAGATCCAGTCTACAAGAAGATCAAAGACGATTTAGAAAAAATCGAATGAGGAACGCTAGGAAAAAATAGGTACTCTATATTAAAATTAAAACTTACTGGGGCCAGCAAAGGAGCCCTCGCCTGCCCGATCCTGGCCTGCATCCTGAACAGCACCCTCCTCCTCCTCCTGTGTCCTCTTGCCCCTGGGGGGAGCTGATGTACAACATGTAAGAAAGAAAGACCAGAAAACATGGATGATATTTGTCAGCCAAATCAAACATTTCAAAAGAACAATAACAAAATATTTTGGTGAAATAGCAAATAGACAACTATTCCACGGGATATATTGACCGATCTCATGTGGTCTACTACGTTATTAGTATTGCTTGATTTGCGGACCGTCGACTTGGAAAGTTCTTATGTAACTCACTAAACAAACTACTAAAAAGGGTCGCCTAGGACTGGCAGGCAGCAGTCCGCAGCACGCGAAGTGACAGACAAAGTCCATCGTGATTGCAGATCAGTGAATACTCAAACTATCAATCCACCACCACTATTTCTTCTTATCGCCATGTGCACAAAGGAAGGACTGGACTTGAGTCTGTAGGTGCTGATTTAGAAGCCCCTTGCGGCTCTTTTGCTCCATTGTTGCGTGACTTTTGTGACGCAGCGGCAGAACAAAAGAGGCGCCATGGTGCGGCGTATATTAACAACGTGACGCATATGGGAGATGCATCACGTTGTAAAGCCCTGCGCCATCAGGGGGCGTTCCGGCGCAAGGGAGGGCGTTCCTGCGCAGGAACGCATCCTAAAAGTGGCTGAGGGACATCTACAAGATTTCAATCAGTCACTTTGAGTACAATGATGCGTGACTCAAACCCTGCGCCTGCTTGACGCAGCATTGGGGAGATAGGGCAACCCAGAGCATTGCTGGAGCTGCACCATCGTTGCGACGCAACTCCAGCAATGCGCCGCCTTTACGGCACAGAAGCGTAACGCTTCGGTGACGTTTTGGGCACATGGTGCGCCGCATTGTAAATATGGCGCACCATGGGTGGTGGTGGCGTGGCGCACAATTACTGGCGCATCCCTGCTACTTTGCAGGGATGCGCCGGTAATTAAAAATCTGACCCTTAGTGTCTAGCATTACGCAGTTCTTTAAACTACACTCATGCATAATTTCACAGGCCAATGAAATGAACACAAAATCGAAAACAAATAAGCATAGTAGCAGCGCTACTGAGAAGGAGAGCAGTGCACCTGAAATGCACAGAATATTTTGAAATATAATTTACCTACAGTGTAATCAGCAGCATTATTGCTCTTGGTAAAAAACAAAAATTTGCAAGATAAATAATAACACACAGAGCAGGAGAAAACAGAGTAGTAAAGAAATAGCTACTACTCACCAAGCCCGGGGATCTCAAGGCCGAGCAGGTCCAGCAGATCGCGTTCCCGGTCCAGGATATCCGTCCAACGGTGGGTGACCTGGTTGTAGGTGCGCCGGACCCGAGAGTGTTGGTACATGGCCCGGCACACCTTCTCCCACCGCTTCCAGCGCTCCCGGATCCCGTACCCGCTAGCGATCCTGCCGCCTGCCATGATGGTCCTGGGGAGGCGGCGCTGAACATAAAAAACTAGTCCGGCCACCTCCTCCGCGCTGAAGATCTCCCGGGGTTGGACATTCTCCCCCCTCAAACGCCCGCACGGGAGCCGGGCACGGGGTGCGGGACCCTTCCCCTTCTCGGGATGCTTCCCGGCTCCCTTTACCATGGTCTGGGCAGAAAGGAAGCTAAATAATAAAGAAGAAATAGAATAGGGAAGAAGAAAAGAAAAGAGTTTAAAAAAGTAGTTTAGAATTAACCAAAAGTAGCAGAAAACACAAAAATATAGAGCTAGAAAAATAGAGGGATAGATAATAAGTAAAATAGATTAAAAAAAACTTCAAACAAGCAAAGGATGGCAGAGATTCAGAGAGGATACAGAAAGCATGCCCAGAACCATAGCAATGAATGAGAAACAAGATGGCCACGCCCGTTCACGACCGCGTGGGTAAGTTTGCGCGAGATTTTCCTCGCGATCACATGCGAAATTGTACTAGCGAGCCGCACACTTTGCGAGATTACACATAGCGCCCGGAAACGGAATTACGTCACGCAAACAAGATGGTCGCGCCCATGTACGACCGCTAGGGTAACTTCGGAAACGTTGCGCTACAAGCGGCTTGCGAACACGCAAAAAATCACGCGAACAAACACGCCGCAAAAAAAACGAATCCTGTATTCGCACGAATTCGCGGCTTCCGAAATCGATCTCGCACAAATTCGCGCCCCGCGAATCGCGCGAAATTGCAGAAAAACGATGTTTGCAAAACTGAAAGCACTCAGCAGGTGCAAAAGTTCAATCTTAACATTTGTAACCATTCCCTCTAGTGCTTCCTGAGGGGCCCCTCCAGAGTTCAGTTGCCTATTTGCAACTATTCTATGACCCTGCTCTGACCCTCACAGCAGGCTCATAGAATAGCTACAAGTAGGCCACAAAGGTCCTGTGAAAAAAAATTGCACTGCAACAGAAAGCAAATTACAGATAAGGAAGCAGGTGCCAGACTGGCAGTTTAAATTCAGTGACACATTAATCAACCCCAAATTAATTCATGTCAGTTGAAGCAGGGCAGGTGTGCTTGCTTTTTTTCACCCCCATAATCTACAGTGATAAACAAACAAGAGGGTGGCAGTGATGTACCAGAGGGTGGCATGGGTGTACCAGAGGGTGGCAGTGGTGAAAAAGAGGGTGATGTGAACCTGTGATGATGAACCAGACGTAGAAACAACATAGTCGCGGCCGTTGCGAGCCGACAAGTGAGTTCGCAATTGCGAACTGGTACAAAATCCTCGCGAACTGGCAGAAACCCTGGCGAACACAAAAAAAATCCGCAAATTCGCGAGAGTTCGCGGATTTTGCGGATTGCGAATCCGTAAATACGCAATTTCGTGGATTGCCAATTCGCAAAATCCGCCCATGCTTATTTGGTACTTGCAAGTTCCAAATCAAAGATCCCGAAGGGATACCCAAACTAAGAACCAACTAAGGACTGGGAGACGCTCCACTTATACTTAACTGAGGTATCGATGATGTCACCAGAAGACTCGTCTATCGTTTCGCTCTACCAAACGTCAAGGGTCCAAAGCAGGGCGATAGTCAGGGCAGCAGTCCTTCGTAGCCGTCGGGAAGCGGGGAACCTCGCAGCAAAGACTTTCGGATCACGTCGACATGCAGGGGTCTATGAAGTGGTGGCCTTCCTCCAGAATTTCCACACGAAGCTCCTCACGAACCTCTGGCTTGGACAGGTACCGCTGATATGGCTCAACGTTGGGCGCCAACTGAAGTACTGGGTTTTTCAGACCCGGTACCGAACCGGTAACCCAGCGGTGCCAGGGACAACACCCTAAGACTTCGGGTTCTTCCTGCTCAGACTACAGAAACACAGAGTCTTCTAGGTGAAGTCAAAGATCGAGTTTATTGGCTGCAAACAAGTAACAGGCGTCCTAGAAGTACAACACGGTGTATAATCTCAGGAGACTACTGAATCTTACAAAGCCGGCCTTCTCTTTTTATACAAACTATTATGCTTTAGGCAAACATTCTTTACATGTCGGTTGATCATTCACATGTTTTCACTACAAAGGAAAAGCAGAGTCATGATGACAAGCCCAGATTTCAGTTTGTCCAGCCCACAATAAATTATCCGGCAAGGCCCAGTTTTCTCATCAGATATCGACGGACCCTCAATAAAATCGGGCACCTTCTCATCGTAAAGCAAGTCATAAAGTAGGAAACAGGGACAGGTGTGTGCAAGATTAGGCGTGGTTTGTGTGCGATGAAAGGTTTATGGCATGTTGTGCCTTGATACTATCTTGTTCGGCCACTGGGAGAGGAACTGACCGAACAGGTTTGTCCTTGGGCAGTGGAGTCAGCTTGCCCAGGTCACAGGGAAGTCAGCAAAGGTGTACGTGTCCTTCAGAAGCGTGTTTGTCCTTAGTCATTGGCCTATGTGAGGGCAACTCACAAAATGGCTGCCGTACACAAAATGGAAGATGAGGGTTTAGGACAAAAACTATGATTTCAGGATGAAATCGTCACTCGAACATAGCGAAAATGCTTGTACATAAACTACTAGCCATTCTCGGTCTTCTGATATGAAATTCGTCATGCTACGATGATGTTTATAACACGGGTACAGAATTTTCAGTACCACATCATAGCCAATGAATCACAAGATAGTCCTTTAAAGAAGGTCATTCTGAGACTAGGAGGCCTACACACAATCATGAGTTTTCATGGATGCATCTGTTTTTTGATGAGTGGAGCAGGCTTGGTTGATTTACTTGAGATCATATATGCAATAAATGCTGTAAAGCACATCCTTTCTGGTAAAGCTATTGCAAGAGCGATTCGTGGTCATCTTATTGTTTCATCAGTTTTCAACACAATTTTTCCAATGCAAGCCCTAGATGATAATGACGATTTACAGGCAGCAAGATCATTGTTTAATAATCTTCTTAATGGGGAGCTTTCTGTTGAGGATGTTACACATAATGCTGTTGTCGAAATTGCAACCAAACTGCTGAAGGCCAAAGATGAACTTAATTTTTACAGGACTCCTGGACTCTGGTTGCAATATTTGGAAATGGTCAACATCCTGAAACAATTCTTAAAAGCTGAAAGAACAGGAAATTGGCATCTACATCTTGCAATGGTAAAGCAAATGCTACCTTTTTTTGCAGCATGTGGCCATAATTTATATGCCAGTTCTGCACGACTGTATTATGAGAGAATGGTTAAGCTTGAATTTGAAGCTATTGATGTATACACAGCATTTACAAATGGTCTGCATGTTGTCCGAAGAAGTGATAGGTTTTGGGGTGGCTTTTCCACTGATTTGGCGATTGAACAAGTTCTAATGAAGAATATAAAAGGATTCGGTGGAATGACCCATGGAAAAGGTATGACAGAACAGCAGCAGCTTGTCTGGGTTATGTCACGCCCTATTTGCGCCCATTTGAATGAATGCATGCAGGACTTTTCTTCAGTGAAGCATGCAGCAAGCGAGCAACATGTTACTATGACCAGTTCAAGAATTGAACGCAATAAAGGAGATACACAGAAAGTACTGGTATATGTAGAACAGCTCAATGTTTTTGAGCGAGACAGCAACCTGCATAACATTGTCACAGAAGTTACTTATGGCAATGATGTTAATCCTGAACTTGCAGAAGAAATTGGAAATAGAATTCTTAATAAGATGACAGACAAAAGAGTCTCTGAGTTCTCTTTCAGAAAAAGCAACCAGGTGAAGGTAATGAAATCAGTTGAATCTGTTAAATTGAAAGAAGAAACCTTTGTGTGGATCCTAAACTATTGTTTCAGCGCTTGTTGCTTTGTGCTCAGACTAGTGGTGTGGATTTGCAGGAGATGTTTCGTTATGAGATTTGCTCATACCCAGCTAGTTTATTTAATAAGCATGGACTTATGAGGAAATCTGGGAAGTCGCAGCTTGCCAATTATAGTAAAGAGCAAGTACCAGCCGTTGCTAACATGCCCGAAAATATGCAGTTCGTCATTGATGGTGTGCGGTTACTACATCGCATTCCTTGGAGTCCGAATCAGACATTCCATGAGCTGCTTTGTGCCTATGAGAGATATGTGCTAACAAAGTATGGCCAGGCAGTAATAGTATTTGACGGATATGGAGATATGTTTTCTACAAAATCAGAAGACCATCTAACAAGAAACCGAGGTATTGTAGGACCTAAAGTAAATTTCATATTTCTACCTCCATCGCCATCCAGAAACAATGATTTCTGAGTAATAATGAAAATAAACAAGCCTTCATTGCTCAATTATCGCAAAAGTTACAAGGAACTGGGTGTAAAACAAAGCAAGCTCATAGTGATTCTGACTTTATGGTCGTTTTGGAGGCTATTAAGTCGGCCAAAACTCATTCTGCAGTCATTGTTGGCGAGGACACCAATCTTCTCATACTACTCCTTCATCATTTTCAAAAAAAACAATTTGATATTTTCCTTTGCCCAGAACCTAAGAAATCTTCCAAAAACATAACTGTGTATGATATTAGAAAATTAGGTAATGACGTCTGCTCTCACATCTTATTTGCTCACACCGTATTAGGATGTGATACCACCTCCAAACCATTTGGATTAGGAAAACGTGACTCCATAAAGTTGCTAAGAAAATCAGGCAGCTTCAAAGAAAGTGCTGCCATATTCCAAACTTCACAAAAACCAACAGAAGAAATTGAAAATGCTGGTCTTAATGCTATTATATCATTGTATGGAGGAATAACAGGAGACAGCACACTACATGGTATGAGACTTCAAACGTTCACTTCAAAGGCAACAAAATCAACAATAAATGTGAAACCGGAAGTCTTGCCTCCTACAGAGGTGAGGGCTTGTATTTTCAATGCTCCGTCCATCATTTCCTTTGGTTTTTCTTTGTTCGCCATAAGTTGGCAGGGTATGCTCAGACGTGAGTCCCTTGCTCACTTTGCCACTGGATTCAAGCAAGCCGGGCTGAAGACGGCTGAAATGCCAGAAACCGGTCCTCGGTAGCTTGTTTCCGGTCCAGGGAAGGCATGGCTTGGCAGTTCGGGCTGGACTGTTCCCATGAGGCACAGGGTCAGACTGATTTGCATATGGCCATGTCTGAACTGGGGTGGCAGAGTGGGCTAAAGAACGGTGATGGATTAAACCCAGATCAGTTGACTGGGGGAGAGTGCTTGTATTGTCAAAGCTCCGTCCATCATTTCCTTTGGTTTGTCTCCTACAGAGGATGCCGGCAAATTTCATTCGCTCAGAGTACATCATCAGGTGCAGCAGTGGATGGGTATTCATATGGATCCATTACAGTGGGGATTTGAAGTGAAAGATGGAAGATTGGCTCCCATTAGAATGAGTCAAGCACCAGCACCAGATTACTTATTAAAATTTGTGAAATGTGGCTGTATCAAGAGTCAATGTGCGACTCTGCAATGTATATGCAAAAGACAGGGAATAGTGTGCACAGATGCGTGCACGGATTGTCGAGGAATAAGCTGTTGCAATTCCTTGGAAGTGGACATGGATGATGATTGAAATCATACTATTCTTATACTAAGGAGTGCTGTTTGAATTTATCTCTTTAACAATTTTCATTTGTCAGTGTCATATTGAGAAGTGCTAGATTATCTTTGTTTTTTTAAAAGTAGGGTGCACATTCATTTTGTGGAAAAGCATCTTTGTGATTGGTTAAGAAAAAGCAGTTTAAACGTGGAGTACATATCATAGGATAAATTTAGCTCAACTCAACCACACCTTCTACTTGCATTTGGAAGGCACTGTTCGAACTTAAAACAATGGTGAACTTTTAACCTGCATGTGCCGTTAAATGTTCGAGAAAATGTTGGAAAAAAATATCATTAGGTTTAAAAAAATTGATGAACTTTTAACCTGCGCGTGTTGTAGAATGTTCTAGAAAGTGTGTTGATAGAATACGTTGCACTTCTGATTTCTATGTGTCAATGAATATTAAAAAAACTGTTTATATGGAGAATTCAAAAATAACCAATAGAGAGAAGTTTTGCAATCTAAAAGAATCAAGGAACTATTCTAATTTGTTCATTACATGTATTTATGTGTGGAGCAACAAAATTACAGACACAACAGCACCAGGAAGAGGAACACGCAGGGAGTGGGGGGGCGGGGGGAGATGGGCACAATGGCACCCATGCACAATTAAGTACAGCACAACTACAGACAAACCATGGCCAAAATGAAACACAGCAACAAGGAGCACAAGTCACACAACTCGCCAACATCACACAACTGAACAAGCACAGAAGTGAAAACCACACTGCCTGAAAGGGAGAAGGGAGAAGGGTGAACAAAACCTCACATGAAGGGACATCTCACACACAATGCAGCACACACACATAGGAAGAAGAGCACACCAACATCCAACACAATGTTGTCCAAACACAAACATTCGCACAATCGAACACAGGACACAAAAATGCACTTGCCTGTGGCAGATAAACGTCCAAAAGCGTCAGTACGAAACAGGCACATGAGAACGCATAAGTACAAACTCACAATCTGGATGGGGTAGCAATTCACATATAGCAGCCAGTCAGAGAGTCTGTGACACACACATTGGCATATAAATTAATACACAATACATTTGGAGACAAGTAAAAATGTGGAAACTTTATTAAAAAAAGTGTGTGTCAGTACGGCCAAGAGTAGTGCCACGATATGCAGACAAATGCAGCAGCATGCCTGAATAAGGAACGTAGGAAAACGTCCATGTTCACCTCGGGGTAGTCCATCACCAACACATGTCATTGTCAAGCAGTGATGATTGTCCGCATCTCGGACATGAGTTGACGCCAATGCAGCCATGTCCACTGTCGTCTTGGGACATATGAATAGATGCACAACGTACAATGATGCGGCGGGACACGTGCAATGTGGCAGATCGAGTCGTGGTTGCAGGTACCTTGTCATCCGTCCATGAACGCGAGTGCAGCTACGTAAGCCACTATCTCTAGTGAGTGATGGTTGGCTACAATATTTGACATGCCGTCGACGTAATCCATCAGCTGACCGGGACAGATGTGCTGACTCCAACCACTGTACCCAATGTGCACCAAAGCAGAATCGGGTAGTGGGTCAATTTGCTCACTGCATACTACGACACACGCAATCTCCCAGGCCCAGTTCCCAACATGCATTCCATTCATCCATGCATGCCATAAACGGGCATCACCATGACACTCCTGGTCAAGGGCCAACAGGGGGCGCACACACCCGTTGTAATCCATGTCAGCTGCCCACACATTGGAGAGGCACACGTCCATGCACCACTCGGATAGGCACGTGCGACATTGCAACACAGGTTGAACGCAGGTGACATCCGCAATGCGGAAGCTCAGCCGGATCTGCAGTAATGCAAAAGGCACTGAAACCAGGACCTGCAGCAGATGTGCACGGTATAGGTGGACGTGAATGGAGTCAACCATGTGTTCAGGATGCCCTGCCATTGCGTCAGTGGCTCTGCTTGTAGCTTCACTGGCTTGCCATGTGCCAGTCTTGTGGATGAAATGGCACAGCTTGGTGTAATGATCCGGGTCTGTGTGCAATGGATGCAGGGCAGGGGTATGGTGGGAGTACGTGTGAAGGCCATTTCACGCACGCTAACTACGACAAAGGACTTTTGAGTGTGGGATGTGTATTCGTTGTTCACAAATCGGGCAGTGTGTAGTGTGGGAGACGGATGCAAATATTATCATATCTGTAGCGGGGGCTGGCCCCTTGCAAGTTCCTTCTCGGAGCAGCAGATGTGCTAGCGCAAGATAGCTCAGCCAAAGAACGTTTCATCCCTACAGTAACTTCTCCAACTGCATTTGTACAGGATTTGTACAGAGGCCGCACGTGGGTGTTGTGGGATGTCTGTGACCCTGGTCATCATGGATGAGATGCCCAGCACATGGCACATGGGTGGGTTCACTGTGTGTTACATTCCCAAACAGCTGCTCCTCCCTCCCACGAGCCCCCACACTATTGTTCGCTGCGCTATTGTATTCCGTGCACGTCTACGGCATGCCATTGTAATGCCTATTCGCGCATGTCTTGCCGCTGTGGCATTCCAACCACACCGTGACACTGCCCTTTGGAGGGGGTTTATGCCACTTTACAACATCGACTGCTGCGGCCCTTGTGGAGACCACACCAGAACACAGAAACACACCTACCGCACTTACTGCACAGGGACATGTCTGAGACACCCTGTTCTCCTTGTTGAATAGGCACACCCCTGGGCTGACCAGTGTACGTCGCACCAGCACACACCGCTTTTGCATGCAGGAGGATGCGTGCGTAGCTACATGTCCAGGCTCACTGCCAATGCTGAGGTGACATGGTAACATCCGCTTAAGACAGCACGCTGTGATGTTGCAGGGCCCGTGCCCATCATGCTAACACAATGACCACACGGACACACTTTCTCAGATGCGGGTTCGGGGGGGCGTTGGCGTTCCTGGGGTTGTTGCGATGAGTGTTGTGGCCCTCATGGGTATCCGTGTATCATGCTCATTGACTCTATGGCACCTGTGGGTGTTCCGGTGTGGCTCTTGGGTGTGTTCCCTTTCATGCTCCCGGTAGTCGTCCTGCTTAACACCAGCAGAAAGCAGGTGTAAAATCCCTGGTGCTAACGCAGCTTATGGCCAGAATTTGTTATGCATCCCAGTTTTTGCCTTTCGTTGTGAAAGTTGTGATGTGTTTTTTTTGTGTACTGAAAAATAAACCAACTGGGCAGTGTATCCCGTCAAGATCAAGCACCTGACCCATGCGTCCCAATCAATATAAATACAATGAGATTTCTTCATTGATTTTGTGTGTACACTGTAAATGCACCCACTACCACAGTGCAATTCAATACAGGATTTTAGTATTTAGAATAAATCGCAAAGGTGCACCTCGTGTGTTTTTGCACAGGAACGCCTCCTCTGCATCTCAATATCAGCACTTTAATGCAACTAAAGTTGAGATAACTCCAACACACTATTCAGAAGCTGGTGCAAACTGCAGACATCACCAGTATTCCTGCGATAACTGCCCCAAAATTTAACACCATGGTGGACACCACCAAATAACAGTAATAGGAACGAGAAAGAGTCACACAGCACTTAAGCAACAACCAAAAACGTTATTGAAATTTAACAAACTCAACACAAAACAACAAGGCGGAAGACTCCCGTCGGGTCCATCAATGTCGACAAAACAGCCTGGAAAATAAATCACAAAATAAGGACGTGTGTAATGCTCATATCAAAGGAGTGAGACACAGAGAAGGAGGGAAGGGAAAAAAACAGAGAAAAAGAGAGGGAAGGAAAGGAAGGGAGTGAGAAAGGGAGAAGGGAGAGAGAGTTAGAGATAGAAGGAAAGGAAGGAAGAGAGTGAGAGAGGGAGTGAAGAGAGGGAAGAGAGAGAAAGAGAGACACCGCCGCCCCTGCGCATCCATGACCAAATAATTACCTGCTGCCACCGGAGTGTTTACCAGTGGGCACTCCATGTGCCCGTGAAAGTTCCAGGGCCCGGTCCCGCCACCATGGCTTGGTGCAGATTATGTGAACCCGCTCCGCAGCCCAGCAGATCACACACATGTCGCTGAGTCCTGAATCATCAATGGCGGAGACCACATCAGCTTCTGGTGCCGCTTACCCTGTGCAACACAAGTCAGCGCCACATGGTGGTAGGCCCCTGATGGTCATACAACTTAGGGTGCGACTAACCCTGCGCAACTCAAGTGCGCACCACGTGGTGGTAGGCCCCTGACGGCCATATCAGCTTCGGGTGGCACTAACCCTGTGCAACTCAAGTCCGCGCCAGCTGGTGGCAGGCCATGATGGCCATACAGCTCAGGGTGCGACTAATCCTCTGCGCAACTTTTCATAGACTCTTTATGATCCAGACCCGTGGAGCATCCGCCAACCAGTCACCACCGGCAATAAAGGATGTGACGTTGTCGATCCATTATATTTGCGTGGTCACATGGCCTGTGACGCATGTTCCCGATGGGTGTGGTGTGTGTGCAAACCTGCCCTCAGGGAGTGGCAGTGACATGTTGACAACTAGAAAGAGAAACTGTGTTATCCCCGTGCACTCAAATTTTTGTTGAAAAATTTTCTTGGCAAATGCTTAAATTTGATCTGGTTGGCGCCACATTCGTCGCACGTAGTCTGACAGTGCCTTTAGATAACAGGATTTGGTGTGGGGAGGGTCACCTGCCCACCAAAATGTGCACACAATATACAATGAAACACACCGGTTTCTTCACAGAGTTCAATTTATTCACTTCAAGATTGGACTCTCTCCAATAGTCTTTTTTAAATCCAATGTTTGGTCCAAATGATAGTTGCAAACATAATGACAATCTTATGGTGCAGTCTTCATGTTTTTTCAGTACTTTAGTATACCCAATGCATTTCGGGTCAACAAACCAGGACCCTTCATCAGGGGTCTGTAACAAAGGTTAAACAGGACCAAATCAGATACTCCACTTTCAACAACTCAAATGTATATACGTGACCATCGTGCAAGTGTGAGCATGCACACATGAAATTCAAACCCAAATGTGTCGGAACATGTTCAGCGGTGGGTGACATCCTTTACGCCTCCATCCACAGCATGTCCTCTATGAGTCTCTGCATTTGTGACAGGTCATGGCATTTAAAAAACCATTGAAATTCACTGAAAAGACCATAGTTTCAGACACGTTATAGTTAGAAATTAGCACTTACAAAACCATAGAAATTCACAGAAAAAACATAGGTTTCAGACACCTTATAGTTAGTTGGAAATTTCACTCGTACAAAACCATAGAAATTCCCTTCTTATAATTAGTTCCGCTAACTCGCGCACCCCCAATGCACTGCTGATGACATCACATATTACATCATTCATGACATGGTCAGGGACATCACTGATGATTTCACTGATCACATCTCAAATGACATCACTGATGACTTCACTGATCCAGTGACTGTGTGTTTCTGTAAAGTTTAAATTTCTTTTATATATATGCCAAGCTGTATTGAAGAATGAGTGTGTGTATAAATGTCTGTATAAAGGGTTTAGTAGGTACGTGACTGACTGTATAAATTAGTGATTACATGTGTCTTACTGAATGCTTGGGTTAGTGACTAAACTGTGTGAATGTCTGTATCAGTCTGTCTGTTGTTGTGTGACTTGCTGCATGGGGTTGCTCAGTAGCTACATAAGTGTCTCTATGTGTTAATGATTGAGTATTTGTATGAGGGAGTGAGTGAGTGTGTGGGTGGGTATATATTAGCTGAACTAACTACACCAGGGGAATGTCTATGGTTTTGTATGAGTGAAATGTCCAACTAACTGTAACATGTCTGAAACCTATGTTTTTTTCAGTGAATTTCTAAGGCTTTTTAAATGCTAATTTCTGTGAAAATATATATTTTTTTACTGAAATTAGCATTTAAAAAGCCTTAGAAATTCACTGAAAAAACATACGTTTCAGACATGTTATAGTTAGTTAGTAATATATATATTGCGCCTCCAATGCTTTAGGGCGTTTTGTGGAATAATATATATATATATATATATATATATATATATATATATATATATATATATATATATATATATATATATTCACTGAAAAAACCATAGGTTATACACCATATATAGTTAGGAATTAGCATTTAAAAAACCTTATTTTACTCACACAAAACCATTGAAATTCCATATATAGTTAGTTGCACTAACTATATATCGCGCACCCGCAATCCACTGCTGATCATGTCACATATTACATCATTCATGACATGGTCAGTGACATCACTGATGACATCACTGATGACATCTCAAATGACATCACTGATGACAACATGCAGTGACTGTATTTTTCTGTAAAGTTAAAATATGTCTTGAGTGGATGTATAAGTGTCTGGATGAAGGATTTAGTAGGTGCATGACTGACTGTATGAGTGAGTGATTAAATGTGTCTCACTGAATGCATGGGTTAGTGACTAAACTGTCTTAATTTGTGCATCATTATGTCTGTTGTTCTGTAAACTGCTGCATGTGTTGATCATTAGCTATACGAGAGGCTATATGTGTTATTAATTGGTTGCCCAAGTATTTCTATGGGAGATTGAGTTTGTGTGGGGGTGGCTGGAAGGTGTGTGACTCTATGCATAGATGTGTGAGCAGTTTATTCACTAGGTGTATGAGTTCAAGAGTGCATGTGGAAACAGCTACATGGGCAGTTGACTGTGTGCATGAGTGTATTGATGAGTGAATGGATATCTCAATGCTACATGTCATAGTAAGTACATATGTAAAACACAGTACATGTGAGAGTTGGCATATATAAATAACTGTGCATGAGAGCCACTGAATGAGTGAGTGGTTGTATCGATCATTGTGAACTTGTATCAGGGATTGTATAAGAGAGTAAATATGTGTTAGTATATGTTTCAATAAGTAAGGTGTGTTTAACTGTATAGTTGAAGAAATGGAGGTGAGATTGTTTCTTTGCATGACTGACTGGGTGTGTGAGTAACTCCATGGATGAGTGGCAGTGTGTGAGTGTCTGTTTACACTGAGTGTATCTAAGGTTATATTAGAGTCTGAAGAGGTTTATCGTATTAGCACAAGAATGATGTCAAATGAGATGTCATCAGTGATGTCATCAGTGATGTCATTTGAGATGTCATCAGTGATGTCATCAGTGATGTCACTGACCATGTCATGAATGATGTAATATGTGACATGATCAGCAGTGGATTGCGGGTGCGCGATATATAGTTAGTGCAACTAACTATATATGGAATTTCAATGGTTTTGTGTGAGTAAAATAAGGTTTTTTAAATGCTAATTCCTAACTATATATGGTGTATAACCTATGGTTTTTTCAGTGAATTTTCAAGGTTTTGTAAATGCTAATTCCTAACTATATATAGTCTATAACCTATGGTTTTTTCAGTGAATTTCAATGGTTTTTTAATAGCAAATATCATAAGCTGTCGAATGTCAAGTACGTGGTAAGTAAAAACATTTTCGTGTTTATGCACACTGATCTGCTTTGAATACTGCCCCCCACCCCTCATTTCTATTAGGAGTACTCTCTCTTTGCAGATAGTGAAGGGTAGTTAACGCAGCCCTTTGCCCCCTTTGTAATACGTCGTGCCTGCTTCTCTCTCCATTTGATTGATTGTTCTCTTTGGTTCATTCTCTATTTACAAACAAGCACAGAGTCGCAATACTCTGTTTAGTCTTTGCAGATAGCGAAAAATCGTGTAAAAAAACAAAAGGAATCGAGCAAAATCAGTAGGCCACTAATGGGATCTCTTTTTGACCTCGCTAAAATAGAAACATTAGGAACAACCTGTTGAAAATAGCAATGCGTATGTACATAAGCGGCGTTCATTTGTGTTCACAGTACCCCTTGTTGATTGTTTCAATCGAGCATTGAATTGTTCGAAGTTAATTCTCTTAAGGATCTTCTCTACCTGCAAACGAGGAAGAATAGGAATATTCTCTCTCCCTTTGCAGATAGTGAAGGGTAGGTAACGCAAGCCTTTAACACGTCGTACCTATTTCATTCCTCATTGATTGATTGATTGTCCGAACATTGACTGTTTGGGAATTAGTTATTTTTGGAGGTATTCCCTGTTTGCATATAAACGTAGGAAAATCTTTGCAAGTAGTGAAAGGGTACGTAATGCGGACCTTTCTCCCCCGTTGTAATCTGTCATGCCTATCTACTCCCCACTGATTGATGCACCTTTTTCACCCGGACCATTTACTAGAGATACGTCATCTGGCCCGACCAGAGAGCACCCCTAGTGAAAAGGACATATGCAATAATAACGAAGTGATCACTGTATCCTGTTAACAGAAACTTTACCATGAAACAACCTGGAAAGAAAAAAATAGGAAAACGAAAATCAGTAGGCCACTGATGAACATGAACTTTTATTAAACAACAAACAAAGAAACGATAACATAACGTAATGATAAAACCTATTAATGTCCTAGAAACAAGAAAACGTTAAACTATGCCAGTGGTGAGAGACCAGAAAAACAGTCCGAGAAACCAAATCCGAGAAACCAAATCACCCCTCGCTGTCCCAACTCATGCACTCTGAAAGTTCAAAGTTTTGAGGAGTGCTTGTAACATTGTCTGAAGCCTATTTGCAATTGCTTCATCTTCACTATTCTTAAAGTAAGTGGGGGCTGTTGTGATGCGGTGCCACCCTGAACCGCTTGACGGAGGCCCCCGAGGGACGGTGTCATGTCGCGGACTCGGAGGGGGCGCTTGGCTCCGGCCCCCTCCCCAAGTCGTGTTGCCCTGGTGTGGCCTGAGATCGCCCCCGACATAGGTGGCCGGCTCCCGGGGTCAAGCGGAACTTTTTTCCTTTTGGTGACTCTTCCATTCTTCACCTTGTCCCACAATCCGTTTCACCTAAAGACACGCTGTAGTGGGGCACCCCTTTTCCGTTTCATTTGCCATTCAGCCCGCTTTTGCTACACTGTGCCTCTTCCGCTATTCAGCTGTTTACCGCCCGCTCTTTCGACTACAGCGTCTCGCTCACCATGTACTTGAGTTGCTCCCGCTCTTGCGGCGCAGCGATAGGCGGCTGCCACAGGACTCTCAAAATGGCGGCCATCTCTTCAGATTTGGGCGTGGTCCACTAAAATGGGCCTGCGACACCTTGGAACTCGGACGCTTGTCTGCTAGAGCTTGGGCTCCATTCTCGAAAGCGTCCCCTCATCCTTGAAGATTCTACAAAAGTCTTGGGGGGCCCCCGACTCCCGCAGGCTTCTGGTGGGGAGCGCCTAGCATGATTGCTCGTGGAATGGCCACGACGGAGCTACGAAATGGTGGTGCTCTCATGCTAACGCCAGCTTCAGTCTGAAACATCCAGAAACACTGTAGACTACCAATTCGATCAGTTCCGGTAGCGCTCCAACGTGACCCGGTAGAGAAGAACTTGCCCTCCCCTCTTTGACTGATGGTTCTTGTTGCCTGTCCCTTCTGTTGTCATTTAACAGAACTATTTAGCCTGCTGAAAGGGGTTGTGTGCCGTCCGCTGGTTGGTGGAGACATTTTCACTATATTCTGGACCTGCGTTGTCGCGTAATGCGTCATATGACGCGCCGCGTTAGAAAGTTTAATAAATTATTAAACACAATAAACAATCCTTAAAAAATAAAAGTCTATCATTCATTTTTCATTGCAGTACGCTGCCCAGAAAGCTTCCCGGTTCCCGGACCGGGCGCTACCCACGCAAAAAAACAAAAAAAAAATTATTTTTTTTTGCCCCGCGGGGCCGTTTTAAAGCCTCCACATTAAACCTAGGGGGTCAGGGAGGATCTACTATGCCCCCTTATGGTTATTTGCCCCTTTGTTTTGGCCTCCTCTTGTCTCTCGATCCTACCGAGAGACAAGATGGCGGCAGCTACGGACTTTTTGGAATGTTGACAGACGCCAGAGAACCAATCAGCTTCGCTTCACAAAGCTCCGTTGCGCGAAAGGTACGCGTCCTGGAGCGCTGCCCGGTCCGCTGCTACAGATATATATCTTTTTTTAAACGTTAATTTCTCAAAATCCACTGGAGCACATATATTGAGACCTACAAAAGGCACATCGGGCTACCAGTCCCTACAATTTTGCCAAGTTTCGTGCAAATCTATTCAGCCGTTCGGGCTAAAAGTGAGGCTAACCGCCCTATGGAAAAATCAATGTTAAAAACACGTTTTGGGACCCCCCTTTTTTCTCGGCCCCCCCTTGACGAAACCCCCCCAAATTTTCAGGGGCTGCTCAGAAACAAAATGTGCCATTTTCCTGAAAATTTCAGCCAATTCCGTCCACAAACGCCAAAGTTATTAGACATAGAATTTTCAAAAAACCCATAGGGAAAAAATCCTAACTATATATACCTACTGGCGACCGCCAGTAGGTAATATATATATATATATATATATATATATATATATCAAACAAACGAGGTTGCCCTTTAGAAGACGCCACACAAGGGAGAGCTTACTCCTTCTTTATTTAAGGATTGCAGGTAGGTTTACAATGCACCTCGCCCCTCGAAGTGGAAAGCCTGACGCGTTTCGAACGTAGGTCGTTCTTGTTCACAGGCATCATGTAACCGCAACAGACAGCTGTGTTGTTTTAAATGTCCGCTTTTAATGTATAGATCCCGCCCCAGTGGGCGTCAGCAACCAAGTGCTTCTGGTACTTGCAGTTTTTTAAAACAACGATCTTCTCCAGTAAGCGCTGTTTGTTTTGGCAATAAAACAGTATTTCCCCAGTGGGTTAGGGAAGTGGTGCAAGAGGAACCTTCCAGCTTTTACAAGTCCTTAAGTGCGGTCTCTCCCCTTCCAACAGCGTGACCTCAGTAGGTTACAGCTAGGATCCGCCACAGCAGAGGGGTGTCTTCGCGACCGGGCTGGCCGCCATTACATCAAACAAACGAGGTTGCCCTTTAGAAGACGCCACACAAGGGAGAGCTTACTCCTTCTTTATTTAAGGATTGCAGGTAGGTTTACAATGCACCTCGCCCCTCGAAGTGGAAAGCCTGACGCGTTTCGAACGTAGGTCGTTCTTGTTCACAGGCATCATGTAACCGCAACAGACAGCTGTGTTGTTTTAAATGTCCGCTTTTAATGTATAGATCCCGCCCCAGTGGGCGTCAGCAACCAAGTGCTTCTGGTACTTGCAGTTTTTTAAAACAACGAACTGTATGGGACATCCTGTTCGTGTGGGCTTTCTCACAGAGGGCAACCTGTGACTGTGGATTTGTTAGCGGCTTGGCCCAAGTCGCGAGAAAGCCCCGCCGCAGCAGTGCGGACCCGAGATGCTGGGAGAACTCGGCTCTCTTGAAAGGACGAAATCAGGCTCAACATTGTGAGTTTTGTATACAAGCAGCAGGAAATGCACTTTTTAAAGACGGTAACTCACATGAGGTTTTATGAACTTAGACATTGGTGTTCAAAGACGGCACCCACTGGGGTTATACTACGATTTGGACTGCAAATACCAGGTCGCTGTGCGGCATACGCCATAGGAGGCGGGAGAACTTGCTGAATGGGCGGGACTCTGTTACAATAAATGCAGGTGTTCCAAAGCACGCTGTCTTTGCTTCACTGTTTAAATGGCTCTGGATGAAGGAGTAATTTCCGAAACGCGTCGAGCCGATGATGCTTGTCTGTTTTTATTAGGAGCATGTGCCTGCTGACGACCACACTGTATGGGACATCCTGTTCGTGTGGGCTTTCTCACAGAGGGCAACCTGTGACTGTGGATTTGTTAGCGGCTTGGCCCAAGTCGCGAGAAAGCCCCGCCGCAGCAGTGCGAACCCGAGATGCTGGGAGAACTCGGCTCTCTTGAAAGGACGAAATCAGGCTCAACATTGTGAGTTTTGTATACAAGCAGCAGGAAATGCACTTTTTAAAGACAGTAACTCACATGAGGTGTTATGAACTTAGACATTGGTGTTCAAAGACGGCACCCACTGGGGTTATACTACGATTTGGACTGCAAATACCAGGACGCTGTGCGGCATACGCCATAGGAGGCGGGAGAACTTGCTGAATGGGCGGGACTCTGTTACAATAAATGCAGGTGTTCCAAATCACGCTGTCTTTGCTTCACTGTTTTAATGGCTCTGGATGAAGGAGTAATTTCTGAAACGCGTCGAGCCGATGATGCTTGTCTGTTTTTATTAGGAGCATGTGCCTGCTGACGACCACACTGTATGGGACATTCTGTTCGTGTGGGCTTTCTCACAGAGGGCAACCTGTGACTGTGGATTTGTTAGCGGCTTGGCCCAAGTCGCGAGAAAGCCCCGCCGCAGCAGTGTGGACCCGAGATGCTGGGAGAACTCGGCTCTCTTGAAAGGACGAAATCAGGCTCAACATTGTGAGTTTTGTATACAAGCAGCAGGAAATGCACCTTTTAAAGACAGTAACTCACATGAGGTGGTATGAACTTAGACATTGGTGTTCAAAGACGGCACCCACTGGGGTTATACTACGATTTGGACTGCAAATACCAGGTCGCTGTGCGGCATACGCCATAGGAGGCGGGAGAACTTGCTGAATGGGCGGGACTCTGTTACAATAAATGCAGGTGTTCCAAATCACGCTGTCTTTGCTTCACTGTTTAAATGGCTCTGGATGAAGGAGTAATTTCCGAAACGCGTCGAGCCGATGATGCTTGTCTGTTTTTATTAGGAGCATGTGCCTGCTGACGACCACACTGTATGGGACATCCTGTTCGTGTGGGCTTTCTCACAGAGGGCCACCTGTGACTGTGGATATATATATATATATATATTCATCAAAAAATTGCCCCTGCAAATGGATACGCACTCCTCCGGCTGGTGATTCACAGAATTCTTTAATTCAAGAGAACAGGCATTACTTCTCCAATCTCTCCTGTCCTGCTGCTTGACGCGTGTCAGAGCTCACAAGCTCTTTCTTCAGAGGCATGTTTGCCTGCACCACCATTACTCTGCAACCACAGTTCCTTTCGTTTTTAAACCTTTTAAACAGCCTCAGGTGTGCCTTTCATGTGTGCCTATATATTACCTACTGGCGGTCGCCAGTAGGTAGTTATAGTTAGGCCCTAGTTACCATAGGAAAATCGCAACATTCTATTCCCAATAACTTTGGACGACGGTTGACAAATCTTCGCGAAATTTTCAAAACTTGTGGCCCGCTCCGGTCCGTTCCGGTCCGCTCCTATCTTGAAAGTTTTCGGAGTGATTCGTCAAGCGGGGGCTGAGAAAAAAAGGGATCCCAAAACGTGTTTTCCCCAAGCAATTTTCCATACAAAACTATAGCCGCGGCTACAGCCCGAACTGCTGATCGGAATTACACCAAATTTGGCAAAAAGGTAGCTCCTGGTGGAAATGGTGTAAATCCATTTAGTAGATGCTGAGAAATCAAATTTAAAAGAATAGTGACATCTATGGCCGTGCAGGATCTGCGCACCCTCCCGATCACAGGTTTTATGCTGATTGGCTGTCAACACTCCAAACCAGGAAGTGTTGGCAGCCATCTTGTGCCTCGGTAGAACCGAGGCACAAGAAATCAGTAAAACAAATGCGCAAAACACAAAAAAAGGGCAGGGTAGAAACACCCTGCCCCCCCAGGCCTGCTTAGGGTGTCCCACAAGGACCCCAGGGCAAAAAAAATATATATATATATTTTTTTAAATCGGCAAAATCTGCAGAGGATCTGCAGATCTGGCCATGTGGGTCAAATCCCGGGGCAATCTTTTATTGTAATGGGGGGCCTAAAGGACCCCCCCCAGCCCCAGGGACCCTCCCCTCAGGGCTTTTCAAAAGGGCTTATCTAACATATTTGCGGGGGCCCACACACCCCGGCAGCCCCCCTGCAGCCCCGGGGACCGCCATCCCCTGGGGCTTGCTTTTCTTTAAAAAGAATAAAATTACCTGTGTAGGGAGCTTGAACTTCCCCCCACACGCCCTGGGTACCGCCACCTCCCCAGGGCTCTAAATATTAAAATTGGGGGGTCCGTGAGCTTTGTAAATGGTGGGAGGGGGCAGCGCGGCTGCCCTCCTGGAGCCCTGTCATGGCCCAGGGGACCACCAGGGCCGGCTACTGCAGTGTCCTGGGGTGCCCACACTGCAGTTTGCTACGGTATTTGGAAGAGAGAACAGGAAACCAGCTCTCTCTTCCAAATACCAAAGCAGATTGCTTTTCCACACGGGGAGCTGCATCTTAGTAGCTCTGCATGTGGAAAAGCAATGCCGCCTCCCGCATGAGGCGGGGGGCCGGCGGGACCATGGGGGGATTTGGGACCAGCCCACGTTCCCCAACGGAGAGGGCCGGCCCTGGTGGATGGGGTCCCCGGGGCCATAAGTGGCCTCGGAAGGGAGCCACGCGGCCCCATCCACCATTATAATAAAAATCTTTGTTTTAAAAAAAGGAAAGGCCCGGCCCCGGGGGATAGGGGTCCCTGGGGCCATAAATGGCCTGAGGACGGGGGCCACGCAGCCCCCCTCCAATTAAATTAAGTTTTAAAAAATGGCCATGGGGGATGGGGGCCCCGGGGCCGATTATGTCCTCGGGAAGGGGGCCACGTTGCTCCTTCCCAATTTTTTTTGTTTTAAAAAATAGGGGGCCTAAAAATTAGGAAAAGAAGGGTGGCCACACAGCCCCCTTCTTAAAAAATAAATAAAATAAAAGCATCGCGCTGGAGGCTAGAACCCCCTCCTTGCAGCACTCTGCAAACGCGCCCCCTGGTGCATTTGCAGATGGGGAACTAATTCCCCTTGAATACTGGGGGTCCCTGGGGGCCAACTAGCCCGCCAGGAATCTCCAGTATGCGCCAGGGGGCTGCGTTGAAGAGAGATGTTCTGAGGCCAAGCCCCTTTTTACACCTCTCTGCAACGCAGCTCTGCGGCGCTTAACGGAGGTAGCTAGTGGGCTAGTTGCACCCCAGGGACCCTCAGGATTCAAGGGGATTTAATCCCCCAACTTGAAACACACCACGGGCGCGTTTGCACAGTGGTGAAGGGAGGGGGCGGGGCCTGAGGTGACATGTGTGAAAACACACCCTGTGGCGCTTTTTAAGTTGGGGAATTAATTCATCTTCAATCCTGAGGGTCCCTGGGGGCCAACTAGGGTCTACTTTATGAAGGGAGGGGATGGGGCCTGAGGTGACATGTGCAAATACGCCCTGTGGTTTAAGTTGGGGAAATAAATCCCCTTCAATCCTGAGGGCCCCAGGGGGCCAACTAGCCCACCAGGTCCTTCCAGTAAGCACCTCTGCTCTGCGTTGCAGAGAGGTGGTCCAGGCTGTGCCACTTTTTACACCTCTCTGCAACAACACTTACTGGAGGTACCTAGTGGGCTAGTTCGACCCTAGGGACTCTCAGGATTCAAGGGGACTTAATCTCCCAACTTAAAACGGCCACAGGGTGTGTTTACACTGTGGGAAAGGGAGGGGACGGGGCCTGATATGACGTGTGCAAACATGCCCTGTGGCACATTTTAAGTTGGGGAAATAATTCCCCTTCAATCCCGAGGGCCCCTGGTGGCCAACTAACCCACCAGATGCTTCCAGTAAGCACCACTGCGCTGCATTTCACAGAGGTTGTCCAGGATGTGCACCTTTTTACACCTGTCTGCAACGGCGCTTACTGGAGGTACCTAGTGGGCTTGTTTGATCCTAGGGACTCTCAGGGTTCAAGGGGACTTTATCCCCAATTTAAAAGGGCCACAGGGCATATTTTGCACACATGTCACCTCAGGCCCACCCCTCCCTTCACCAGTGTGCAAACGCACCCTGTGGTGCGTTTTAAGAGGTAGTTTTCATCCCCCTGCCCTATTATGTACTAGGGTCTTACAGAGGAGGCCATGGTAATCACAGGGGTACCGCAATTCATAGTGTTCCCTAGTGTATGTAGGTGTTTTCACTGTATTCTAAGTGTCTTTTAACATAGCACTGGCTCTAGGACTGGTTGGTCAGACTCAGTTACCACCAGTACCCAAGGCTTCTTACTGCTCCTCTGTTTGTTCTTCTGCACGTTTTCCATCTTCCTGAACTTTTCTTCATCTTTGAGGACTTCTGTTGCTTCTTTCTGCATTTCTTTTTCTTCTTTCTTCACATGTCCTACCTCTGTAGGCATAGTTAGAAACTAGCATTTAAAAAACGTTGAAATCCACTTAAAAAAACATAGGTTTCAGTCACGTTAAAGTTAGAAATTAGCATTTAAAAAAACCTTAGAAATTCACTGAAAAAAACATAGGTTTCAGGGGCGTTATAGTTAGCTGGACATTTCACTCGTACAAAACCATTGAAATTCCCCCGTTATAGTTAGTTCAGCTAACTATAACTCGCGCGCCTGCAATGCACTGCTGATGATGTCACATAACACATCACTCATGACATGGTCAGTGACATTACTCATGACATCACTGATGACATCTCAAATGACTTCACTGATGACATCATCCTTGTGAGAGAGTGGACGACCTCCTCTCACCCTAATATAACCTTTGATACATTCAAAAATAGAAACAAAAATGTTCAAAACAATGGACATACCAATACCAGTTACAACAACTATTCAGTAATTCCAAGACCTACATACACATCCACTCATTCACTAAAAGTCCTAAATAGTCACTCACACATATACTCACTCATCATATGCACTCATACACCTATACATCCTGTTACACACCACCACTCATCCATAGAGTTACTCACACACATAGTCACTCGTGCTAATAAAGAATCAAACATCCATTTACTTGCATATACAGTTATACACACACCACCACACTTACTTCTACAGAAACTTACACATACTTACTCTTTTAAACAATCACTTATAGAAACACATACGTATTCATACAGGAACTCTTCCAATCTCTCACTCTCACATATACTCACTTATATACACCAATACTCACATATACTTGTTTAAAATATATATAGTTACTTATAAAGACACTAACTCACTAACACCCATACACACACTCATCCACCCATACAGTCCTGCACACATACTGTCTTCAACACATACAAATAGTGACTTTCTCATTCATGCAGCAATGCACTAAGTAATACCCCCCACTGAATCATACAGGCACTCAGACACTCATACTGATACTCGAAAAACCAAGTAATAACCCATATAGACACTCATGTAGCTACTCACCAACCCATGCAGTCACTTATACACAAAGGCCCCTGCTGGAGAAGTGCAACAACAAGAGTGGTATAAGTGTGAGCCATGCTACGGGCCCCCCCCAACCACAGGGAAGCTACTCCTCCCTGTCAGGTCCAGTAGCTGTGGCTTGTATACCTCCCTGGTTCAGTGACACCGGAGACTCTGTTGGCAGGTGGAGCCCTAACATTCTGCATCCCAGAAGAGCGAGTGACCATCCCCCACAGCACACCCTTGGTAAGGACAAGTCACGTCATTCACACCCAGCAAATACCATAACGCAATTTACCACCCGCACCACACTACCCAAAGAATAACAAGTCATATGGGGCTAAATGATATGGGGGACGAAACAGTGGATGGCACAACACTCCAGGGCCAAACTGTTCACAGCAATCCAAGGTTCCCGGACCACAGTCACACATAAGAGGAAGACAGTGTCAATCAATTTTAATCTCTTGTGAGCAGACCTGAGGAAAGAAGCAGACAAAGTCTTGACCGCCAAAGGCAACATTGCGGAACTGTAGGGGGAAGTGGAAGCCCTCAAACGTCAAATGGACCAGATGACAACTGTTTTGAAGGAGCTGGAACGACAAGCGGAAGATGCAGAAGGCCACTCACAACGCAGCAATATTCGCGTCCTGGGGTTCCCTGAGAAATGGCAGGGGGCTTGTGGAGGACTGGGTGCTGCCCAAGTTCAAGCTGTCGGAACTGTCTGAAATTATTGTAGCGGCAAAAGAGCACAGAGCACCGGTGCTGCTTCCGTTTCCGCCATGGTCCAAATGACATAAAATGGACAATCCTCAAACAGGTTAAAGGAAGAGACACGGAGAGGCTGTTAGCAAGATTTGAAGCCAAACTAATACTGAAGCTAGGGACAATGGACCACGGTCTGAACGAAGTGTCTGAAATCCTGCTAATTCAGCACACAACTGGACAACCTTAAAATGCGAGGTACACGGAGATCATGAAACCAATGCAAAATCGGTAGAGACCCTACACACACATGCCTAAGAAGCACCCAAGCCTTCACAAACTAAAAGAAAAAGGACAACAACCCACAGACAAGTCTAAGCGCATAGAGCACAGGAGATAGATGACAGGACACAACTTTAAAATCCAATTTGAACGGTCCAAAAACATCCTGATCCCTGTCAGATGAGGACAACCACTGCGTAACAATGGAAGTTACAACTACACAATTCGATGTACCCCTGCATCAAAAACTTGAATACATACTTTCCAGGCGTGACCGAATTCAGACTTTGACATTTGTACTGCAGGAGATCCACATTCCCACGGTACATCTGCATTCATTAGTGACAGCAGGAAGGAGTGGGGCCTCTAACTATGCAAAACATGGGAGTGAGTGCAACCAAGGAAACTTTAACCTTTCTCAAGAATGAGGATGCGCGCGGTGTTGCCTGGCAACAGGCACCATGGTCACAGAAGTGAAAAGAAAACCAGACTCAGAGGCCCGTAAGTAAGGTTTCAATAAACGAAGACATTGACACGCCCCCACATCAAAGCGTGCAGACGACGACTCGGACATAGACGTGTATCCGGAAGTGGCCGCTTACCTGAGCTCGGCATCAGACGAGTGACAACGCAAGGGAGCAGAGAAATGCAGAAGAAATCGAAGATTGAAACTCAGACCCTCACGTGGAAAGGTAAAGTGCCGAGCACCTAGACCAAAGGTAGCCCAGTGATCATGCCCCTGCATGCTGCAATGAAACAATCAGTGCCACTGGGAACCCGCATGTAACACTGACCCATGGGAGAGCGTAACAACCTCTAATCATTCCAATTCCACAGATACCAACAGCATCGGAAACAAGCCAGGGAGTATCCTTTCTGCATGTTTTAAAGCTCACGTTTAGGAAGTACGCTGCCACAATCATGCTAATTCCTCAAATGATGCCGGTCATCACAATCACTGCCCGCCAACACCAAGCACTTGCTCCTATCTCTATTAAACTAATTCACAATGCTTGCATTTTTCACCTTCATGCTGAATTGACAGCCCCGGTGCACCTTCAGCAACCATAAAACAAAGACTTTGTTAAGACCAAGTACATCTTAAGACCTGATGAACCCTCTCTATCCTCCTCTCACCCCAACCTTTAGGAAACTCCAATCTAAAAAATAGAGGAGAAGCCCACAGCTGCTCCGAGACGTTCCACCCGTCCAGGACCAGGAACCATGTTCTAGCAATTTTGATGACACACTTCATGTATGGGTAACCCCATTAATTTTCTCACCCAGCAACATGTGACTCTTGGAAGTAACTTTTAATGCTCACTTTCACCACCACACTAAATCCTTGTTTCCCTCCCAACACAGTCCTACACATTAACACCCAGCCCTGAGGAAGACCTTCTGAAAATCCTCTTGGTCCACACATGAAGGTCAAAACGCGTCGGCACCCCCAAACAGAGACCAATGGATCCCCTATGTTGAAGCGTTGACATCAGATTGATAGATGTACAGGCTGGATTCAGACAGCTTGTATTGTACTTGATAGATTTCACAAAGGCTTTCCCTGACCTCTTCACTATGGACCTTTGAATTAGTATGTATAGATGTCTGATTCACTCCAGAGACCCTTTACCACACGATTACAGTAGGACTGCACAACAGATCACCAAAGAAATGACAGAAAGTAATGTTTGATATGTTTGACCTTTAGTAACATTGTATATAGATCCATTTAATACATCGATTTGTGTTGCGTACAAAGCAAATTCATTATCTGTACTGTATAATTTGGTTAATTTTGATAACAAGAAAAAAATGATATGTAAATCAATGTCACTGTCAAATGTGCACTGTGAGTTTTGGTGTTTACAGAAAGATGGGCTCAAAATAGTGGTACTGTCAGATTTAAATGTTATAAATGAAATAAATAGAAAAAGTCTGTACTGCAGACAAAGAAGCGCTCTGCAGTTTGAAAATAGTTGGAGAATTTATGGTACAGGAGGCACTTGTTCCTTGATGAGCTTCCGCCACAACGGGCTCCACCGAGAGCCATTATAGCCAAAATCCTCAACTACCGCAACAGGGACAGCATCCTTCAAGCGGCCCAAGAGCAGATGATCCCGCTCTTTGGCAGCAGCAAGATAGCCATCTACCCCCACTACACAAAACAGGCGCAGAAGCAGTGCAAACCCTTTCTCAACGTTAAGCAAAAACTGAGATTGCTACAGCATCAACATATGCTTCTGCAGTCTGCAAAATGTAAAGTCTTCTGACAGGGGAAGGCAGATTTTTTGACCAACCGGAAGAGGTGTGGGACAGAAGCAAAAATGGAACTGGGGTTCCCAAATAAGAGGGAGGCCATGCCAACGCAAATCAGCCAGAGACAACCCCAACACTACCCCACTGGGCATCCAGAGGGTCAGTGTCAACGAGGACTGCAACATGCTGCTAAGTTCCACAGAAACATAAAACATGGAGCAGAACACTGACATGCAACTTTCGGCTAATGGAACTGAGACTGGAGATTCAAGCCCCATCTTGGGCTTTGTGCCTGACATATGGTCACCCCGGAGGTAGGAAATGAAGACGACTGAATGGGAGAGTTGATGTTGGTTTGCCTTGTGAGTCACTTGATGGGCTTGAAAGTTGCTGGGAGCAATTGTGGAGGTACCAGCTGTGCTGTGCACTAGTATCACATTTAGCACCACCAGGCTGACCACTGATACATGAGAGTGTGAAACCAAGACTAACTTTGGGGGCATGATAGAATGCCAGATGAGTGAGCTCTATGAAGAACAGAAATAGTTATGATTCAGGTGGATAAGAATGGCTGACTAGGATACTGGTTGTTGGCATAAGTTAGCCTGTCCCTGTTGGATTGGCTGGGATGCTTTGCAAGTCCTGGCACACACATGGGGTGAGCATCGATAGTTGAAAGGTTGAACTATGTTTGTCCAATTTGTTATGCATTGTATGTTAGTCTTTAAATTTGTGCAGTATTTGGCAGGGGTCCAGAATTGGCGTGGAGGAAGGTGGCTACTACCGGAAACCAAGAACAATGACTGATGCTGACCTCAGAATTCTGACCTGGAATGTGAGGGGATTACAGACATACACCAAGAGGTACATGGTACTTAAATGACCAAAAATCACCATAGCATGCTAGAAAGAAACACACCTAGTTGACACAGGTGCTGCATGCCTAGCCAGGAAATGGCGAGGACAGATCTTTCACTCTTACTCTACATATGCCTGGGGCATATGTAGAGCCTGGGGCACCCTCATCTGGGTGGTGCTGGAGGTCCCGTTCTCCCTCACATAAATGGAGGCTGATGTGGGATCCCGGTTTGTTCTGTTACAGAGGACCCTGAATGGATGTGAGCTGACCATACTGAACACCTATGTCCCAAACAACAACGGTCCTTCCATTCTTTCACACCATTCAGGATTCAGGAGGCTCACAAGTCCGCACTGCGGGAATATAAACGGAGAGTAGTGATAGTGAAGCAGGACTATTTCTCCAACCTCACCAGCTCACTCTCCTCTTCCAGGGAGCTCTTTAAAATTGCTGACACCCTATGCTCCCTGCAACTCCCAGATCCCGTAGTCAGTTCGCAAGAACTCTGCGACAAGATCTCCGACTTCTTCCACAATAAAATTCTTGGCATTCATGTATACTTGGAAGCTCACTGTCATGCCTTGGATCAAAGTGTACTGTCTGCTATTTCTAGCCTTGATTCCTTAGGTACAGTTCCCTCCTGTTTTCTTATGGACTTTCCATCTTTATCCCTGGAAGGACTGAACCTGTTGCTTGACAGGACTAAATCTGGTTCCCCCCTGGACCCCCTACCTCTGAAAAAACTTAAAGAGTGTAGGAATAGCCTTCTTCCTCCTATGCTTGAGGTAATGAACATGGCTATTACCCAGGGTTCCTTTCCTGCTGTGTGGAAGAAGGCGATTGTAAAACCTCTCCTCAAGAAGCCGTCCCTAGATCCGGCCTTATTGAAGAACTTTAGGCCCATCTCTCTCCTCCCTGCCCCTGCTAAGATGCTTGAGGCGCATCTGAACTTTCATCTGTCCTCCTTCCTTGAATCATCTGAATACCTTGACAACACGCAACACGGCTTCAGAAAGCACCACAGCACTGAGTCCGCTCTCACCTGTGTGGTCAATAACATCCGACTTAAAGTGGACTCAGGCCAAACCACGGTCCTGGTTTTGTTGGACCTCACGGCCGCGTTCGACACCCTCTCCCCGGCCATTCTTACATCTCGGCTTAGGGAAGCTGGTGTCAGGGGACCGGCCTTGAGTCTCCTCAACTCTTTTTTGTTGGAAAGGGAGCAGAGAGTGATGCTGGGGAACCACCTCTCCCCCGCCAAGTCATTGCAGTGTGGGGTGCCACAAGGGTCGGCTTTAAGTCTGACCCTGTTCAATATCTATGTGGCTCCCCTGGCAAGACTAGTAAGATCGCAGGGGATGGAGGTGGTGTACTATGCAGATGATACCCAGATCATGGTGTCACTGGCTCACTCTTCTGTTAGGACATCTGCCGCTTGTTTCAGGGTATGCATGCAGTATGTGGCAGACTGGATGACTATAAATTCCCTGAAACTGAACTGCGAAAAGACGGAGGTGTTGATCTTTGGGAAGGACCAAGATGCTTGGTCTAGTGAGTGGTGGCCATCTTCTCTTGGCATCTGCCCCACCCCCTCCCAATCTGCCAGAAACCTTGCCGTAATTTTCGACACCTCGCTTTCCCTTTCCCTCCAAGTTAACAGGACCGTGGCTACTTGCTGGGGTGTGATTAGGATACTCAATAAAATACGTGGGTATCTTTCCCTTCAGGCTCGTAAGCAGGTTGCAGTTGCCTTGGTAGGATCGAGATTAGATTATTGTAATTCCCTTTATACGGAAGTCACTAAAAGCCTTTTGCATCGACTGCAGGTTGTGTAGAATGCCGCAGCTCGTTTTGTCTTGGCCCTTCCTAAAACCTCCTCGGCTACTGCAGCCAGGAAAGAACTCCACTGGCTACCTGTGCAGCACAGAATCTCTTTTAAAATTCTGTGCTTAGCTTACAGAGCGGTGACAGAAGGTTCCTCCAGTGCCATTGGCTCTCTTCTTACGCGCTACGTTCCTACAAGAGGCCTTCGTTCTGCGGGACTCTGTCAATTGGTTGTTCCGCGTTTCAAACTAGCCAGATGGGGAGCCAGAGCGTTTTCCGTGGTTGCCCCTCAGCTCTGGAATTCTACCCCTCTTGATATAAAAACCCTCCCCACAATTGAGCTATTTAAAAAAGCTCTCAAAACCTTCTTCTTTAAGAGGGCCTATCAATGAGAGTATGCTGCTGAGTGTATTGTAGAGGGCTTAGCTGTTATATTTGATTTAGGCGCCTTGACGCCCTTTGGGCTAAGTTTTGCGCAAGATAAGATCCGTTTCATTCATTCATTCATTATCACAAGATGACCCCTGATATGGCTAGGCAACGTCAACTGCATTTTAGACTCCAGTCTGAATAGGGCACCCCCCCTCCCCCGCTTCCTCCCCCCCCAGAGTGGGCACTAAGTCACTAAAGACAGCAGCACTCTGCAGGAGAATGCAAAACATGGGTATAGAAGACATTTGGCAAATGAGCCACTCTAAACAGCCGGTATACATCTGTCACTACGCCGCACATTACTTATAGCAGACTGGACAGAATACTGGAGGCAGGATACCCACATGTGGAAGACATTCAAGTTTCATACATAGCCCGTTTCTTATCGGATCATTCCCCAATCAGTTGCGCCATAAAGTGGGGTGACCCTGCAAAAGCTGCAAGGGCCTGGAAGATGCCAGTTGACATCCATACTGACCCGTTGGGGTGAAAAAATAAAATTCACAGACATTGACAGACTACATGGCAGTTAATTGGGGCTCTCCAACCAGTAGAGCTATGGAGTGGGAAGCTCTCAAAGCAGTGTTGAGGGGCACATGCATGGGCTGAACCTGCGGAGTGCATCAGCAGCTCTAGGAGGAACTCGGCAGGGAGGAAGCAGTAATGGCTTCACTATAAGCTGGGGAGCAGACACACCCTGACGCACGTTGTAGGGAGCAGGCAGTGTATAGGCACATAGCAGATATCTGGGACCAACTGGATAAATTCACTCTCAAACACTATAGACGGAAACTACACAGGGAAGGGGACAAATCGAGTACACTGTTCGCATGGATCCTGCGTAGGGAACACCTGCCACCACTTACAACACACCTGATGTTGACTGACGGTTCTAGGGTTACAACCGGAGCAGGAATAGTGGGCGCTTTTCAGGAGCACCTACAGAACTTATACACCGCGGACCCAGATGGAACCCTAAATCAATATATACTATTTTTGGAGAGTCTTGACATCCCCCATTTCAAACCGATGTCAGCCGAGGCCCTAAACACTCCGATAGCCTTAGAAGAAGAATAGAGCCACAGTGAGCAATTGAACACCATCCTCATTTAATTTTTGTTTGCGGTTTGCCTTAGAAGGATGGCTCTGACCACGCTGACAAGATGGTACGGAGAGGATGGACTGGAGGTGACCTGTATTACTATGCCATGCACCTACAACACGAGGGCGACATTTGGGAAAAACACTTATTTAAAGGGTTGATGGACCATGATCAACTACCTGATGTACTAATGGAGGGAGCAGGAGTCAGGAGAGGCATGCCATACATAGTCCTCCAAAAAGAAAAAATATTGCAGCACTTCCCTGAGGCAGATTTGAAGTGAGCCCCCTTCCACTGAGAACTCCCGATCTGGACACTGATGCTAGTCCATCAATTGATGGTTAATATGTCCTTCCAAGCATAGAAAGAAGGCCTCTGCAAGACTGAACCAGAATATGCAATCTTACCCACACAGTTTCTTGTAATCCCCGCTTTAAGCTTGTACACTACAATTTCCTACATAGGACCTATTTGACCCTCAAGGGTCTTCACCGCATAGTCCTAACTCTACAGGACAGTTGCCCATTCTGTAGTAAGAGTGTGGTGAACTTTCTGCAGCAGGCATGGCAATGCCGGATGGTACAGGATTACTGGACCCAGGTGATAACAGACTTAAAGAAAACTGCTCACCTCAAAATAGAAGGCACACCTTTGAATTGCCTACTGTGTTATGCTAATTGGCCAAGGAGCCTTAACATGCCCTACGAATTTCTGCAGTCAGCTCTGTCATTGGCCAGATGTTGAGTTGCCATCACCTGGATGGGCAAGCATACACTCGAGCTCCAACATTGACATAGGAACGTATAGGAGGGCTCACTGGCAGAGGAGATGCCTATATAGATGAGTAAGTGGGATGAAAAAGTGGAGGAAAATCTCCAGGTCTGTCGGGACTTAGGTGACACATTTCTAGACCTCCATGCAGCCACTGACTCCACCGACAATAAAACCACTGGTGGAGCATGGGCGATGATTCAAAATCAGGGAGGGAGGGGAGCTATTCTCAAAAGTAATATGGTGATTTGTCTACAAGCTCAGAGTGATGGGTCAAGCTATTTGTGACCCTGACAAGACACCTGAGTGTTAGATAGTCGAAAGAATACCGCCACAACCTCTAATGTGTTATACACAGGACTCCACCGACTGCTGTATTATGTTGTCTAAAAATAAAAAATAACGGTTTAAAATATATATATATATATCTATATATATATATATATCTATATATATATATATATAGATATATATATATATATTACCTACTGGCGGTCGCCAGTAGGTATATATAGTTAGGATTTTTTCTCTATGGGATTTTTGAAAATTCTATGTCTAATAACTTTGGCGTTTGTGGACGGAATTGGCTGAAATTTTCAGGAAAATGGAACATTTTGTTTCTGAGCAGCCCCTGAAAATTTGGGGGGGGGTTCGTCAAGGGGGGGCTGAGAGAAAAGGGGGGTCCCAAAACGTGTTTTTCCAATGTTATTTTCCATAGGGCGGTTGGCCTCACTTTTAGCCCGAACGGCTGAATGGATTTGCACGAAACTTGGCAAAATTGTAGGGACTGTTAGCCCGATGTGCCTTTGCTAGGTCTCAATATATGTGCTCCAGTGGATTTTGAGAAATTAACGTTTAAAAAAAGATATATATCTGTAAGCGCGCTCCGGGCAGCGCTCCGGTTCGCGTACTTTACGCGTAACGGAACTTCGCGAAGCGAAGCTGATTGGCTCTCCGGTGTCTGTCAACATTCTAAACAGTCCGGAGCGGCCGCCATCTTGTCTCTCGGTAGGATCGAGAGACAAGAGGAGGCCAAAACAAAGGGGGAAATGACCATAAGGGGGCATAGTAGATCCTCCCTGACCCCCTAGGTCTGATGTGGAGGCTTTAAAAGGGCCCCGCAGGGCAAAAAAAAATAAAAAATTTTTTTGTTTTTTGCGTGGTGAGCGCCCGGTTCGCGAACCGGGAAGCGTACTGGGGAGCGTACTATGAGGAAAAAAGAATTATAGACTTTTAAAATATTGTATGTTTATTGATTGTTCGTTTTGTTGTTTTTTTTTGTTTTTTTTTTATTTAAGTAGCAATATGTAGGTACCAATGCAGAGTCAAAAAATTAATAAGTCTGACTTTACATTATAATCAATTAGGTACTAGTTTATGAATTACATATAAAAATGATTAAAGTCTCGAACAATTTTTGATTATTAAATAATTTTATTTTTGTGATTCTTTTTCCAAATTTAACAGAACATTTAACAACAAATTGTCGGAAATGTCCTCATTTTCAATCAGCGAATCTACTGCATCTACACATTGAACTAATTCATGGTCCCGTGATTCATCCATGAAATCTGAGTCATCATTGTCCTCAATAACTTTTTCTGTGTTGTTCTCCAGAACAATTTTGAAGGAAATAATCTGCTCTCCTTCCATTTTCTTGCTGTAATTTGCATAAAAAATAAATATATCAGTAGAGATAGGGCACTGTTGGGTTTAAGTTCAGACAGGTACTTGTGAGTTTATAACAGAGAAGTTATCTATGGGCACTGTATGGTTTCAGGCGTGAAGTAGTACTATTAAAAAGTGCCTGTGAAGAAGTCTAAGTAATTTCATAAATATAGCACAGAAACCTAAATCAATCCACAATTATAATAAACAAGCCTTTCTCAATGTCTAACTCTTACAGAGGGACAGTATATAACTATCTGAAAATGTTTTCCCAAATTAATTTAAAGTGCATTACATAGTTCTCCTTTCAAATGTATAAAATAACATCTTACCTATTAAAAACAAGTTTAAGTTGTCAGTGAAAATGCACTTGCAATGTACTTCAGGAAGTAGTAGTCAAAAGGGCTGTGTTTCTCTCTCTTTTTTTATATATATTCAGGTACATAACCAATCAAATGTCAGGTAATAAAAGTAGAAAATGAAAGTAACATTTTCATTGGTTGTCAATTCCAACACTTCAGATGTGTTTTGTAAAGTAATTTACCTCAGGGTATTTAGAGAGGTCTACAGGCTAAATGGCTAAATGGAATTTCAATCAAATTTGTGAAAATGGTAGGTATTGGTATGTAGTATGAGCTAATCTATATTTGGTGAGAGTGTCTCCAGTCGTTTTTCTGTAAATTACTTTCCCACCTTTTTTGATGGTGCGCTTCCCGGGGAGCGCCCCGGTACGCGAACTGGCGAGCGCCCCGGTACGCGAACCTTAAGCGTTACGGGAGTCCACCATTTTGTGTTTCGGTCGACTTAAGATACAAGATGGAGGGCAAATAATGTTCAGAATGGGTAGAAGGGGGCACGGTAGACTTATCTTAACCCCCTAGGTTTTCTGAGGGTGGCTGAGGAGGCTTATATGTGCGAAAAAAAAACATTTTTTTAAAATATTTCGCGAGGTTAGCTTCCGGTTCGCGTACCGGGTAGCGCCCCGGGGAGCGTACTTTGTTGAAAATTAGTGAAAAAAGTTAGAGAAAAATAAAAATTGTGAGTGATCAGATGTAGGGTAGCTCTGAGAAGAGCTTTTGGGTTTATGGTACATTTAGGTACTTATAAGTAGGTACCAATGCACAGTCTTAAACTCAGAATGAAAACTCTGTTGCCCTCATCTGAGAAGTGAACTCCATCTCCTCTGTAGATATCTTGCATGTAGTAACGCAAGTTATTGTTGTACATGGAGCCCATTCCATGGTCTCTCATGTAAGCTGAAACAGATTTGTTTACATGCTTCCTCGACTTCTCAATTTGTGGACAAAATTGGTTCGACCACCTCCATTTCTGTCTTTGGCATATATTTGAATATACCAAGGCAGTCTGAGGAAAAAGTGCCATTAATTGCTCAAAGGTGTCCTTTAAAAGCATTTCCAGACCTACCCCAGTCAAAGTGCCCAAATCATTACCTCCACAGTGCACAATTAACAGGTCAGGTTTTGGCAAATGCATAAAGGTTTTCACCAATGGTATCAATTGGTGACATTTTAATCCTCTGTGGCCAAACCACTTAATTTCCACATCTTGTAAATTGAGGTTAGGTAAATTTCTGTTCTCAGCATACCTCTGAGCCCAATAGATGTAACTATGTCCAACAATCCAGACAGAAAACATGGTGAGAGAAGGTTCTCCTGCAGTCAGATGAAGTGTGGCAATGAAATGGCAGTTGAAAAAATAAGAGTTTAAAATGAAAAAAACTGTGGAGTTTCTGTGTTAATGAAGCAGTAACAGTGATTGGTGGATTTTGATTGCTGAAAACAGAAAGTTAGGGTGCATGGATGAGTTCTTTGAAAGATGTATTTTGAGTGGTCAAGAAAAAATCATTAAATGAAAGAATGCACTGGATATGCAGGTGCACTGAGAGTTCAGAGTTCAATTGCAACATTGTTGTGTGAACTTGCAAACACCAGAGGTCTTCCAAGAGGTGGTTGCTATGCAAAAAAAGCAGAGAGGGCAGAGGGGGGAAGGGTTTTGATTTGAAAAAAAGTGAGGGAAGAGTTTTGATTGGGTGGCATGAGAGATATGTGTGAAGAATTAAAGCATTTCTGTGCTTTTGATAGCTGCAGACTCTGGAGTGCATACCTTTTGCTCTGCTGAAGACAAATTGGTGTGTTTCTGAGACTGTTTTGAAAATCAAAGTATTTGCTAAGGTGAGAAAAGATTTCTTTAATTTAGATAGAGAATAGTGTGCTTTAAGGAGAAAATTATGAAGAAAGTTGTGTTTTTCAAATGTTGATTTGTCTCAAGTGTTTTACAAATAGATTTTGTTTCTTTGAGAAATTGTGATTGGAGAAAATGTGAAGTATTAGTACTGACAGGGTTTTTTTGTGCACAGGAGCTGTGGAGTGTTTTCAAATTATGACTTGAAAATCGTTTTTGAGGAAAGGAATGGTTTTAAAATTTATGACAAGGACATAATGGTGTATGCTTCTTTATAAGGCAATTGAGTGTCTCTGATGTTATTTTTCCCATTTTAATGTAAGACCTTTCCCTGCGGAGCAAATTGCTTGTAAATATGCTCCCACCTGTGCATGGCAAATTTAGATTTTGAATGTTTGCGTTACATAGCCATGTTAAAAGTGACCCAAACATGCTGCAAAGGCAATCAAAACACGCTTTTATGTGTCTTAAGGACATTTTAAGTCATTTCCCCATGTGGAGTGTTTTCAAATTATGATTTGAAAATCGTTTTTGGGGAAAAGGAATGGTTTTAAAATTTATGACAAGGACATAATGGTGTATGCTTCTTTATAAGGCAATTGAGTGTCTCTGATGTTATTTTTCCCATTTTAATGTAAGACCTTTCCCTGTGGAGCAAATTGCTTGTAAATATGCTCCCACCTGTGCATGGTAAATTTACATTTTGAATGTTTGCGTTACATAGCCATGTTAAAAGTGACCCATACATGCTGCAAAGGCAATCAAAAAACGCTTTCATGTGTCTTAAGGCCATTTTAAGTCATTTCCCCATGTGGAGTGTTTTCAAATTATGATTTGAAAATCGTTTTTGGGGAAAAGGAATGGTTTTAAAATTTATGACAAGGACATAATGGCGTATGCTTCTTTATAAGGCATTTCAGTGTCTCTGATGTTATTTTTCCCATATTAAATTAAAAGACCTTTCCTCGTAGAGCAAATTCCTTGTAAATATGCTCCCACCTGTGCATGGTAAATTTAGATTTTGACTGTTTGAGTTACATAGCCATGTTAAAAGTGACCCAAAAAAGTTGCAAAGGCTTTAAAAAAACACTTTCATGTGTCTTAAGGACATTTTAAGTCATTTCCCCGTGGTCAGTGTTTTCAAATTATGACTTGAAAATCGTTTTTGAGGTAAAGGAATGTTTTTAAAATTTATGTGCGCCATATGCCCCCAAATTTCTTTTTCAGGGGTGCAGCAGGGTTCTTGAGACACCCCTGCACCCTTGGAAAAATTCCTAATTTGCGATGAGCTAATTGCTAATCGCAAATTGCACCTTCATTCCTATGGGCCTCCTGGCCCATGGAAATGAATGGGTAATTTGCAATTAGCAATTTGCTCATCGCAAATTAGGAATGGTAAAGAATCGCTATTTATTCCTTAAAATTCGCTATTTAGGAAATGCAAAATAGTTTGATGATACATATGGCGGTTCATCTCTAACAAGATAAGAAGCTTAGGGATACATTTATGATGACTGGCGCAATGAAGTGGACATCACTTACTTCATTGGTAGGCCTTTACATGTATTATCTCCTCTGTATTCTTCATCAAGCGTAACTTTGATCTGCAATCCTGAGTAGGTCTCACCTTAAACAAACCTCTGGATAGGCCACACCTTATCGTCATCCTGAATTAATCATTTAAAATGCTAGGGACAGATTTATGATAGGTGTATGCCTCTTTTGCGCCACTGTGCGTCACTTTTGTGATGCAGCGGCGGTGCAAAAGATTTGCTATGAGGCAACAAAATTACAAATTGATGCATTTAGGCAGATGTGTCATGGTGTAAAAAACAGCGTGCCACATGAAACCGATGCAGCAGTGATGCAAAAGATGCACCATGTTGCAAGACAGGCCTCACTTGGGGCCATATGTATCAAGCTAATTAGCATTCGCAAAGGCCGAAATTCTGTGAATTTTGGCCTTTGCGAATGCTAATTAGACAAATGGTATGTATCAAACAAGTTTGATGCAAAATAAGGAATAGCAAAATTTGCTATTCCTTATTTTGCGATTGCACTGAAGGATTTGCACATTTTGCCATTTCTTAAATGCAATGTATCAAACAAAAAATATGCAAAAAATGCCATTAAGGATTTGCAAATTACCACCAACTTCTAGTTGGTGGTAATTTGCAAATTCTTTTCAAAAAGCTTTTTTTCCAAAAAACAAAAGGTGCCATATGATGCCCATACATGCCCTTAGGGCATGTATGTGTGCCATATGCCCCCAAATTTCTTTTTCAGGGGTGCAGCAGGGTGTTCTTGAGACACCCCTGCACCCTTGGAAAAATTCCTAATTTGCGATGAGCTAATTGCTAATCGCAAATTGCACCTTCATTCCTATGGGCCTCCTGGCCCATGGAAATGAATGGGTAATTTGCAATTAGCAATTTGCTCATCGCAAATTAGGAATGGTAAAGAATCGCTATTTATTCCTTAAAATTCGCTATTTAGGAAATGCAAAATAGTTTGATGATACATATGGCGGTTAATCTTTAACAAGATAAGAAGCTTAGGGATACATTTATGATGACTGGCGCAATGAAGTGGACATCACTTACTTCATTGGTAGGCCTTTACATGTATTATCTCCTCTGTATTCTTCATCAAGCGTAACTTTGATCTGCAATCCTGAGTAGGTCTCACCTTAAACAAACCTCTGGATAGGCCACACCTTATCGTCATCCTGAATTAATCATTTAAAATGCTAGGGACAGATTTATGATAGGTGTATGCCTCTTTTGCGCCACTGTGCGTCACTTTTGTGATGCAGCGGCGGTGCAAAAGATTTGCTATGAGGTGACAAAATTACAAATTGATGCATTTAGGCAGATGTGTCATGGTGTAAAAAAAACGTGCCACATGAAACTGATGCAGCAGTGATGCAAAAGATGCACCATGTTGCAAGACAGGCCTCACTTGGGGCCATATGTATCAAGCTAATTAGCATTCGCAAAGGCCAAAATTCTGCGAATTTCGGCCTTTGCGAATGCTAATTAGACAAATGGTATGTATCAAATAAGTTTGATGCAAAATAAGGAATAGCAAAATTTGCTATTCATTATTTTGCGATTGCACTTAAGGATTTGCAAATTTTGCAATTCCTTAAATGCAATGTATCAAACAAAAAATATGCAAAAAATGCCATTAAGGATTTGCAAATTACCACCAACTTCTAGTTGGTGGTAATTTGCGAATTCTTTTCAAAAAGCTTTTTTTCCAAAAAACAAAAGGTGCCATATGACGCACATACATGCCCTTTGGGCATGTATGTGCGCCATATGCCCCCAAATTTCTTTTTCAGGGGTGCAGCAGGGTGTTCTTGAGACACCCCTGCACCCTTGGAAAAAATCCTAATTTACGATGAGCTAATTGCTAATCGCAAATTGCACCTTCATTCCTATGGGCCTCCTGGCCCATGGAAATGAATGGGTAATTTGCAATTAGCAATTTGCTCATCGCAAATTAGGAATGGTAAAGAATCGCTATTTATTCCTTAAAATTCGCTATTTAGGAAATGCAAAATAGTTTGATGATACATATGGCAGTTCATCTCTAACAAGATAAGAAGCTTAGGGATAGATTTATGATGACTGGCGCAATGAAGTGGACATCACTTACTTCATTGGTAGACCTTTACATGTATTATCTCCTCTGTATTCTTCATCAAGCGTAACTTTGATCTGCAATCCTGAGTAGGCCTCACCTTAAACAAACCTCTGGATAGGCCACACCTTATTGTCATCCTGAATTAATCATTTAAAATGCTAGGGACAGATTTATGATAGGTGTATGCCTCTTTTGCGCCACTGTGCGTCACTTTTGTGATGCAGTGGCGGTGGAAAAGATTTGCTATGAGGCGACAAAATTACAAATTGATGCATTTAGGCAGATGTGTCATGGTGTAAAAAAACCGTGCCACATGAAACCGATGCCCAATAAGCAACAAAGGGCCTAGGCTCAAAACCAGTCAGGCTGAACCACATCAACTGTAAATAACAAAACAAGTGCCAGGACTGATAATTTCTTGACAATTAATAATTCAGTTACGGTCTTCATGAATAAAGCATAAACACCTGCTTAGATATTTGCATCATTTAATGATAGAGTTCATTTATTTACTTTTTACAATTTTCTGAAAATATATAGCTGTGTGAAACAAACTTTCTAAGACAACACTATATACAAATATTTACAGTGATTTATGTACAACAAATTTGGACGAACCAACAATTCACTTACACCACATCCATACCTCTCACAGACTTAACATTCATACTAAAAAGAAAACCCTAGGAGCACCACCGTGCTTAATGAAAAATCAGAACTATAACAAAAATGTAACAAACGGTTATAAAACTGATTGCGTCAAACGTTTTTACTAGTTGCACAAAATAAATTAACTGTCCATAAATGACCATCCAGACATTGATCATTTCATAGTGCAGGTGACCTGGGGTGAGGTCGACGCGTTTCAAACCCAAAAATTCACTGGGTTCTCATCAGGACCGAAAAAGACTCTAAAAGACAAACAAAAACCAATTTGTGGAAACAATCGCTAACAAAGCTCTCATAAACAGTGCCTACCCAGTGGGAAGCTACCCTACCTTAAGTCTTACGCAAATACTCCCATGCGGGCGTGGTGGATGTTGGAGTCTGAAAGAATGAAAATATAAACCACCCTTTAGGATTCACAGACGTTGAATTAGTGACAACATTCATTCTCCACTTTCTCACAAGGACTCACCTTTAATTGCAAGGTGTGTGTACTTCGGGAAACTCGAACGGCAGTCAGGCAGCGGAGTAGACCTGGCCCTAAGCCTCCATGCTTATACTTTCAGGATCGCCTGTAAACCCAAAAGTGGTGGATGAGGACGTGCCTATAACACTGGTGGACATGCACTTGGTGATAGGCGAGCACAAATTAATGGGCAGCGCTCTACATAGTCGTGTAGATCTGTTCAAATAGGGGAAGAGGAACCGCGTTGCTGTGGAAAGTCAGGCTGGCGGGTTCAGAATGAACCTTGGTAACCAAAACGGGTCTCGCGTGTATAGCGTGCGCGGCGTTTGTCAGTGTCAATAACGCGGCGTTCACTGGGGGACAGAGGCCCCAAGCCCCCATACTACATTATGGTGCCGTGTGGATCGATTGGCAATTCAGCATGGCTGGAATGCAATATTCAGACCTGGGAGGCAGGGAGCACGGCGTGAACCGTATGCGAGGGGTTTTCAAAATAGATAAACCCTGCATAATCTCATTGCGCGGGGTGCGTGGGGAGACAGAGGCAACTAACCTGTATCCAATTGTTTTCCAAAGTCCAGGGCGACAAGGCAGAACACGTCCTTCAGTCTTCAGTAATGCTGGAAAATGCGCACCTAGTGGAGCAAGTTGGTTTTACTTCCTGGTTGTCACATGGTGGACTGCTCATTTGGGTTTCTGGGAGATGTAGTTTGACCAGAATGAGTCAGTGCATTGGAAGGGGACCCAAAGTGGGAGGTCTCAATGCATAAATGGATCGCAGCGGGCTCGGGTGAAAACTCAATTTTTATAAATTTCAGAAATTTCGTTGAGGCCATCAATTGCTGTGTTGTATTTCATTATAAGTAATGCCTCTCTTTGGTTAAGTCTAGCATCCAGATCACTGCCGCGTTTGTCAATTTCAATTTTGGAAATGACTGTCCATTTAAGATCATTTTCATTGTGTTTGGATGCCAGCCAATGATTGACAAGGGGAGCATTCGCCACATTTCTCCTGATCCTTGATTTGTGTTGGGTTATCCTCTGGCGTATCTCCTGTGAGGTTTTGCCAATATATAGCTTTGGGCAAGGGCACAATATTCCATACACCACATTTTTTGTTTTACAGTTAGTGAAACTGTCGTGTCTCCAATGGATTCCTTTATGCGAAAAAACTGGTCCTTCCACTGTTTGTTCACAACATGTGCAAGTGCCACACTTGTGATGTCCCACTATAGGTGGAAGGCGAAGCATATTTCTCAAATCAGGTGGTTGCTCCTGTGGGAGGGCGGCCCTAACTAGATGATTGGCAATATTCATGTCCTTTTTGAAGGCAGACATGGGTATTTCTGCGAAATCTTCATGGAGATTTTGCACTAGATGCCAGTTGTTATTTATCATTTTTTTGAGCTGGTGTGCATTTGGACAGAAAGTGGAGACGCATATCATCCTACTTGATTGCTTCTTCGTTCTTTTCTCCAGTAGGGTTTCCCTGGGGACCCACCAGGCTCGTTTGAGTGCATGCTTGATGAGTTTCTTTGGGTATCCTCTATCAATTAGTCTTTCAGAAAGTTGGCCAGCATGTGAAAAATATTCATCTTTACACGAACAATTCCGTCGTATCCTTAGGAATTGTCCAAAAGGTAAATTCTGACGTAGGCTTCTTGGATGGTAGCTGGTGAACAGAAGACTTTTGTTTCTATCAGTTGCCTTCCGATATAATGTAGTTCCCAGGCCACTGTTCAGAGGAAACACTTTAACATCCAAGAACGTAATCATTCGGTCTGATGCCTCCGCTGTAAATTTGATATCAGGAGTTCTAGAATTCAACCATTCTACAAACTCGTCCAATTTGTCTTGGCTTCCCGTCCAGATATAAAAGATGTCGTCGATGTAACGCATAAAATGCGAGATGCTAGTTGAATACGGATTGTCATTATAGATAAATTTCTCTTCATAGAGCCCCATGAAGAGAATAGCCAACTCCGGCGCAAAGGGGCAGCCCATGGCTACTCCTTTAACCTGGAAAAAATATTCAGAATCAAATGTGAAGTAATTCCTCTGGAGTGCAAATTTTGCTAATTCCAACAGAAATTCTGTGGGGACTCTCCTAGGGCGAGGTCTAGTTTCAAGGAAGACCTGTAGAGTTTCTAATGCTTGTTCCTGCGGTATCTGAGTGTATAGAGAAGTGACGTCCATTGTCACCATTAGTTGTTTAGAACTGTCAAATCCAATTTTACTCAGTTGGTTGAGGAATGCAGTAGTGTCATTGAGATGTGATGGTACGTCTTTGACAAACGGCTTTAAAAAGAAGTCTATGTATTTAGCTGTTGGTTCTATTAGTGAGTCACAGCCCAACACGATCGGGCGTCCAGGAGGGTTGGTCTCATTTTTGTGAAGCTTTGGAAGAACATAGAAAACTGGTGTTCTTGGATTCTTGTTTTGCAAGTAAAGAAATTCCTTTTGGCCCAAAATTCCTTCCTCGAAGCCTCTCTGAAGTATTTCAAAGAGTTCGGCTTGTAACTCGTTCGTTGGATTTTTTCCGATCCTTCGGTAACAATTGGTGTCATCAAGTTGTCGTAATATTTCTTTTTTATATTTCCCTACGTCCCACACCACAACTGCTCCACCCTTGTCCGCCTGCTTGATAACCACTGTTCTGTCGTTTTTCAGTGCCAGTAAAGCTTCTTTTTCACTTTTTTGTAAATTATATTTCGTGTATTGTTTTTTGTGTTCTATTGCTGAAATGCCAGAAAGTAACGTCCTTTCAAACGCTAGGACCTCTTTTGGAATTTTGTATCCAGGGGGGATAAAAGTGGATTTTCTTTTTAGTCCTGTGACTTCCATGGAAGTAGCCTCAGAAGCGTCTTTAAAAAATGTTTTTAGTCGAATCTTTCGACAGAACTCCATTGCTTCTAATTTCATCTTGACGAAATTGGTGGGTTTTGAAGGAACAAATGACAATCCTTTATTAAGTATGGAAATTTCCGAATTAGATAGCACCCGCGATGATAGATTGAAAACTGATGAAGTTTTCAATTCTTGTAGAACTGACGGCGTGTTGTCATTTCCCAAGGTTGTAGATTGTAGCGTGTCCGTCCTCTGCCTCTCCGTGGGCCTCTTCCTAAAAAAGGGGATTGATTTTGTTGTTGTTGAGCGGGTTGTTGGTTTTGTTGATTGCCTCTTCGACTTTGATTATTCCTAGCGTCACCAGAATCAGACTCTCCTCCTGATGAGGATGATGAAGTGTCAGAAAAAGTAAGGAACTTGTTACGTGATCTACCTTGATTGTCCCCAAGGAACCGTCTAGAATCTGTTCTTAAATAGAAATCCTTGTTGAGATATGGATAGGTGGATTCCAAAGAGAAATTCCTTTTGTCCAGTTCAAATTTATTTGTCTTTTGATTGACCGTGGAGTCTTTGAATTCCGAGATTTCCTTCTCTATTTTGTCTAGTAATGCCTTTGCGTCCGTGATGAATTGATTATTCCGTATTTCTGTTTCCAACACACTAATTTCTTCTAGTTGTCTAAGGGAAATTCTATGTGCTGTTTCCACTGTTAAGACCATCAGGTCCCTGCTGCATTTTGTCTCGATGCAACTAAATCCTTTTTTATATTCTGGGTCTTCCGTGAAGACCACTGGAATATTATGTATTTGCAGTCCTGCTGGTATGGTTCCTGCTTTCAAATGTTGCAATAGGAAATGTCCATGTAAATCCGTACGGATTTGTTTTTTGCGTAGTCTGATCAAATTGTCGGACTCGTTTTGAGTTTTTGCTGCAGAACTCAATGTAGCAGAAGCAAAAACCGGAGGGGCACTGATGAGTCTCTGAATGTGATCTTCGCTGTAAGCGAAAGTGTCCTTATCAGACATACCAATTTGTCAGATACTCAACACAAATGGTTAATAACACATAAATAACATACACAAAAATGTAACCCCACAGCTGAACCCAAACCAAAGTGGAAAAACAACTAAGACAATCTTGTACAGGATTCTCAACTTTAATTGAAATGGTAAACTTCTACCTTTCAAAAAAGCCTCGCGAGCGACCGCCCGCACCAATAACCAATAAGCAACAAAGGGCCTAGGCTCAAAACCAGTCAGGCTGAACCACATCAACTGTAAATAACAAAACAAGTGCCAGGACTGATAATTTCTTGACAATTAATAATTCAGTTACGGTCTTCATGAATAAAGCATAAACACCCGCTTAGATATTTGCATCATTTAATGATAGAGTTCATTTATTTACTTTTTACAATTTTCTGAAAATATATAGCTGTGTGAAACAAACTTTCTAAGACAACACTATATACAAATATTTACAATGATATATGTACAACAAATTTGGACGAACCAACAATTCACTTACACCACATCCATACCTCTCACAGACTTAACATTCATACTAAAAAGAAAACCCTAGGAGCACCACCGTGCTTAATGAAAAATCAGAACTATAACAAAAATGTAACAAACGGTTATAAAACTGATTGCGTCAAACGTTTTTACTAGTTGCACAAACTAAATTAACTGTCCATAAATGACCATCCAGACATTGATCATTTCATAGTGCAGGTGACCTGGGGTGAGGTCGACGCGTTTCAAACCCAAAAATTCACTGGGTTCTCATCAGGACCGAAAAAGACTCTAAAAGACAAACAAAAACCAATTTGTGGAAACAATCGCTAACAAAGCTCTCATAAACAGTGCCTATCCAGTGGGAAGCTACCCTACCTTAAGTCTTACGCAAATACTCCCATGCGGGCGTGGTGGATGTTGGAGTCTGAAAGAATGAAAATATAAACCACCCTTTAGGATTCACAGACGTTGAATTAGTGACAACATTCATTCTCCACTTTCTCACAAGGACTCACCTTTAAATGCAAGGTGTGTGTACTTCGGGAAACTCGAACGGCAGTCAGGCAGCGGAGTAGACCTGGCCCTAAGCCTCCATGCTTATACTTTCAGGATTGCCTGTAAACCCAAAAGTGGTGGATGAGGACGTGCCTATAACACTGGTGGACATGCACTTGGTGATAGGCGAGCACAAATTAATGGGCAGCGCTCTACATAGTCGTGTAGATCTGTTCAAATAGGGGAAGAGGAACCGCGTTGCTGTGGAAAGTCAGGCTGGCGGGTTCAGAATGAACCTTTGTAACCAAAACGGGTCTCGCGTGTATAGCGTGCGCGGCGTTTGTCAGTGTCAATAACGCGGCGTTCACTGGGGGACAGAGGCCCCAAGCCCCCATACTACATTATGGTGCCGTGTGGATCGATTGGCAATTCAGCATGGCTGGAATGCAATATTCAGACCTGGGAGGCAGGGAGCACCGCGTGAACCGTATGCGAGGGGTTTTCAAAATAGATAAACCCTGCATAATCTCATTGCGCGGGGTGCGCGGGGAGACAGAGGCAACTAACCTGTATCCAATTGTTTTCCAAAGTCCAGGGCGACAAGGCAGAACACGTCCTTCAGTCTTCAGTAATGCTGGAAAATGCGCACCTAGTGGAGCAAGTTGGTTTTACTTCCTGGTTGTCACATGGTGGACTGCTCATTTGGGTTTCTGGGAGATGTAGTTTGACCAGAATGAGTCAGTGCATTGGAAGGGGACCCAAAGTGGGAGGTCTCAATGCATAAATGGATCGCAGCGGGCTCGGGTGAAAACTCAATTTTTATAAATTTCAGAAATTTCGTTGAGGCCATCAATTGTTGTGTTGTATTTCATTATAAGTAATGCCTCTCTTTGGTTAAGTCTAGCATCCAGATCACTGCCACGTTTGTCAATTTCAATTTTGGAAATGACTGTCCATTTAAGATCATTTTCATTGTGTTTGGATGCCAGCCAATGATTGACAAGGGGAGCATTCGCCACATTTCTCCTGATCCTTGATTTGTGTTGGGTTATCCTCTGGCGTATCTCCTGTGAGGTTTTGCCAATATATAGCTTTGGGCAAGGGCACAATATTCCATACACCACATTTTTTGTTTTACAGTTAGTGAAACTGTCGTGTCTCCAATGGATTCCTTTATGCGAAAAAACTGGTCCTTCCACTGTTTGTTCACAACATGTGCAAGTGCCACACTTGTGATGTCCCACTATAGGTGGAAGGCGAAGCATATTTCTCAAATCAGGTGGTTGCTCCTGTGGGAGGGCGGCCCTAACTAGATGATTGGCAATATTCATGTCCTTTTTGAAGGCAAACATGGGTATTTCTGCGAAATCTTCATGGAGATTTTGCACTAGATGCCAGTTGTTATTTATCATTTTTTTGAGCTGGTGTGCATTTGGACAGAAAGTGGAGACGCATATCATCCTACTTGATTGCTTCTTCGTTCTTTTCTCCAGTAGGGTTTCCCTGGGGACCCACCAGGCTCGTTTGAGTGCATGCTTGATGAGTTTCTTTGGGTATCCTCTCTCAATTAGTCTTTCAGAAAGTTGGCCAGCATGTGAAAAATATTCATCTTTACACGAACAATTCCGTCGTATCCTTAGGAATTGTCCAAAAGGTAAATTCTGACGTAGGCTTCTTGGATGGTAGCTGGTGAACAGAAGACTTTTGTTTCTATCAGTTGCCTTCCGATATAATGTAGTTCCCAGGCCACTGTTCAGAGGAAACACTTTAACATCCAAGAACGTAATCATTCGATCTGATGCCTCCGCTGTAAATTTGATATCAGGAGTTCTAGAATTCAACCATTCTACAAACTCGTCCAATTTGTCTTGGCTTCCCGTCCAGATATAAAAGATGTCGTCGATGTAACGCATAAAATGCGAGATGCTAGTTGAATACGGATTGTCATTATAGATAAATTTCTCTTCATAGAGCCCCATGAAGAGAATAGCCAACTCCGGCGCAAAGGGGCAGCCCATGGCTACTCCTTTAACCTGGAAAAAATATTCAGAATCAAATGTGAAGTAATTCCTCTGGAGTGCAAATTTTGCTAATTCCAACAGAAATTCTGCGGGGACTCTCCTAGGGCGAGGTCTAGTTTCAAGGAAGACCTGTAGAGTTTCTAATGCTTGTTCCTGCGGTATCTGAGTGTATAGAGAAGTGACGTCCATTGTCACCATTAGTTGTTTAGAACTGTCAAATCCAATTTTACTCAGTTGGTTGAGGAATGCAGTAGTGTCATTGAGATGTGATGGTACGTCTTTGACAAACGGCTTTAAAAAGAAGTCTATGTATTTAGCTGTTGGTTCTATTAGTGAGTCACAGCCCGACACGATCGGGCGTCCAGGGGGGTTGGTCTCATTTTTGTGAAGCTTTGGAAGAACATCCACCACGCCCGCATGGGAGTATTTGCGTAAGACTTAAGGTAGGGTAGCTTCCCACTGGATAGGCACTGTTTATGAGAGCTTTGTTAGCGATTGTTTCCACAAATTGGTTTTTGTTTGTCTTTTAGAGTCTTTATCGGTCCTGATGAGAACCCAGTGAATTTTTGGGTTTGAAACGCGTCGACCTCACCCCAGGTCACCTGCACTATGAAATGATCAATGTCTGGATGGTCATTTATGGACAGTTAATTTAGTTTGTGCAACTAGTAAAAACGTTTGACGCAATCAGTTTTATAACCGTTTGTTACATTTTTGTTATAGTTCTGATTTTTCATTAAGCACGGTGGTGCTCCTAGGGTTTTCTTTTTAGTATGAATGTTAAGTCTGTGAGAGGTATGGATGTGGTGTAAGTGAATTGTTGGTTCGTCCAAATTTGTTGTACAGATATCATTGTAAATATTTGTATATAGTGTTGTCTTAGAAAGTTTGTTTCACACAGCTATATATTTTCAGAAAATTGTAAAAAGTAAATAAATGAACTCTATCATTAAATGATGCAAATATCTAAGCAGGTGTTTATGCTTTATTCATGAAGACCGTAACTGAATTATTAATTGTCAAGAAATTATCAGTCCTGGCACTATACATGAAACCGATGCAGCAGTGATGCAAAAGATGCACCATGTTGCAAGACAGGCCTCACTTCATCTCCAACAAGATAAGAAGCTTAGGGATAGATTTATGATGACTGGTGCATCCCCAGGGATGTGCCAGTCATCCTGCGCCGCTGTTCCGCCACCCATGACGCATCTGTGATGTTTTCACTCAATGTAAATGCGGCACACCATGGGTGGCAGAGCAGCGGTGCACATTAACTGGTGCATCCCTGGGAATGCGTCAGTTAACATAAATCTGCCACTTTACATTTAAGTATGAGCAGGGGACACAGAGTTGGTGAGGCTTATCCAAGGTTAAGAAGAGATGAGTCCTGTTCACTGAAAACTTGGACATAGGCCTTACCTCCTCAGCATCGCAGGTCATGGCTAAATAATAGCTGCAAAATGTTACTCTTTATAAACAATTTTACTATTATAGTCTCTGAGATTTGTGCCTTACTCTGCAACATCTCATTGTTGTTATCTTTGTTTAAAGATAAAGACAACATCAACATGAGCGACAATCAGCAATCAGTTGATTTCGACCTCATCATTGAACTCGTAATTGAAACATCAGTGGATGTTGATCCCTTGGATGATTTAAATCCTGAGGATGAAGAAGAACGTGATGAGGATGCAGATTTGTCAGAATTGTATGACATAGGATGGGAAGCTGACGTGCTTGAGCCTATGGAACTATAAACATTTATTTTAAACATTTATAATAAATAAAAAGTAAAAATGTAAACCGTTTAATTTAAAAATAAAGACACCTTCAAAAACAGGTTATGTGTAGTGTCTTCAATAAAATATTAAAATATGCTCATAAAATTAGATCAGATTCACATATAAAACAGCACAGGTAAAATGAATATAAATTCCATTTCTTTTCTGCTATTTCTGTATTCTAAATTTGCCAAGCACTAAAAAATCTTCTATGTAAAAATGTCAAGTAGTGTTTTAAGTTTTTGATTACTGTTATTGATTTACTGTTGGGTAATAGTGGTTAATAACATTTTTTAATACATTTTACCACAGATTCAACTGCAGATCATTTCAAGATTTCAGTATGCCAACCAAAGAAAGACTGAGAAAGGCTGCAAAACGTCAAAGACAGCAGGTCAATGAAAAAAAGCAGCAGTCCTCTAACAAAAAGATTTGTCAAGTCACCAAGAAAGCACCGGGTAAGAGTACAAAAACATTCATAAGAAATATCTGTAGTAAAAAAAATATTACTACAGAAAATGTTTCAGTCCAGAAAAAGAGAAGCAATTCAAACGGAAAGGAAAGGCCAATGAAAAATGTTACTGTTAGAGCAAGAGATAACTCTGTGCATGATAGTAGAAGGAAACAACAGTTTAGGGACATTCGTAAACGAATGTTCCGCAACAGGATAATTGGCAATTTGTTAAAAAATATTAAGAAAGGTCAACAGAAAGTGGTTTTTTATAAGAGAAAAAAAAAAGTTGAGAAAGTTATTGATCAGGCATTTGAAATTAAACGTAAGTTATTTATTTTGATAATCAATAGAATTAGGAAGCTAAACAAGGCAATTTATGATTTCAAAAGAAATAGTAGATGGAAGAGAATAGTTAATCGTAGTAATTTTTGTGAAGTTTTTTCTGGAGAATGGATGCATAGTTCAAGCTGTGAGGCATTTTTTAATGAGGAGAGTTATTTCCAGGATAATGATTTGGTGCATGCAGTTGACACCAGTGGTCGAGCTTATGAAGTGAAAGATGGTTGTCCAGTTGAAAAAGAAAAACTTGTGACAACAGAGGCAGAAGAGGTGTTAGGTAATGAGGTTTTAGGAAGACGTCCTAAGGGTCCTGTGTATACCTGGAAGTGTAGTAGTATTTGCAGTGTGCGACAGGATTCCATCAATTTGCTTTGTGATTTTGTACGGTCATTTAATAAGAAAAGTTTGAAGCAGAAAATGAAGTTGTTGCAAGAATTAGATCCTTGCAGAGTGAGAGAAGTGACAGGTTTGCATGGTCATTCACTGGCTTGTCTTTCCAGGAGAGTATGCCAGAGTGTTTTTCATCATTTCAGGATGCCAGCAGTGCATCATAATAAAGTGAGGAAATTAGTTAGAATGTTGTATTATGCTAAGAGTCCAGCAATTATGCTTAAACAATTATGCGCTGCTCTTTTGCATGGTTCTGAAATAGATGTGAAGAATATATGTGAAGAAATTGAGTTTTGTTACTTTGGAAGTAAAGAGGAGAATGTTGAAATTGACCAAGAAGAAGCGGGTAATGTGGAAGATAGTGTACATGTTTCCAGTACAGATAATTTCCAGAGGGAAATTGCGACGTTTCAGGTGAAATCAAGTGAGAGGCCAAATTTCTCTTGTGTGTGTTGTCGACGCACTTATTATAAGAATCAGACTAAGTTAGTGGATTTATATGCAAAAAGTGAAAGGGAAAATAATAGTGAATGGAAGGATTTCACAACATACTTGATGGTAGAAAATTGTTTTGATTTGGGATTGGATCAACGTGTGTGTACTTATTGTTGTAACAAATTAAATCAAAACCAGATGCCTGCTAGAGCAGTTCATAATAATGTGGAATTGGTTGAGATTCCTTCTGAATTGAAGGATTTAAATACTTATGAATCTATTTTGATTCAAAGTATCCATCCCTTTCAGGCTATTGTAAGAATGGAGCCAAAGACAGGGAAATTGCCTCCATCAGATTTACAGAGAGGATTAAAGGGAAGAGTTGTTTATTTGCCTCTAGATTTGAAGAAAAACATTAACACAATTGGAGTAGAAAAAGTGGAAGAGGAACCTCTGGTTATCTTAGTTAATGGGGTTCCGACAAAGAATAAGAAAATATGGCAAGATTTAGTGGATGTTAGGAAAGTTAAAAAGGCAACATTGTATTTGAAAAAAAATAATAAATACTATAAGAATGTATATGTTGCAGAAGAGGAAGTAAGTGAGGAAGAGGATAGCGATTTGTGTGCTGGTCAAATTGAGAAAGTAGAACCCTCTACTAGTGAAGAAATATATGAACATTATAGTGTTCATCCTTTGCATTCCAAGGAAGTCATGGGGAATGCTATTGAGTTGTTTCAAATGAAACAAGCCAAAGGGAGTCCCATTAGTGTTTGGGAGGAAAGTTTGGAAGCTCGGTGTTTCCCACAGCTTTTTCCAACAGGTCAGGGAGGAAGATATGATGAGCGACCTCATCAAATTCCTGCTTCTGAATACCGGACTTTGCGATTGTATGCAGGAGATGCTAGGTTTCGACAATGCATTCCCTATTTGTTTCATCTCCTGTTTGAAAGCGATCTGTCTGGACTGTCATATGCAGTGAACCACATCTTGAAAAGTGGTATACACATGCAAAACATCTCGGCAAGTGACTTTATGGATAAAGTCAATGTCCAAGACAGTATTTTGGATTCTCACCTGATTAATCTCATGGCGTGTCAGCGTGGTACTAATGAGTACTGGTACCGTCGTCATGGTGATTTAAAATGTATGCTGAGGAACTTAGGAACTCCCACATGGTTCCTCACTCTGAGCTGTGCCGAGTATGGCTGGGAAGACTTACTTGAATTTCTACGAGAGGCAAATGGAAACATCGAAAACATCGAATTCAAGACACCCGGAGAACTGTGCTCTTTGGATCCAGTCAATGTATGCAGGTACTTCAATCATAGATTTGAAGCTATGATGTCTTTCATTATGAATAAGAAGAATCCACCTCTTGGAGAGGTGTTGGATTTCTTCTGGAGAAAGGAGTACCAAGCAAGAGGTGCTCCTCATATACATATGTTGCTGTGGATCAAGGATGCACCTAAATTTGGAACGGATCCAGAAGACTCAGTGATGAGTTTCATACAACAGTATTCTACGTGTGCTGTTCCAAATGCAAAGGAGAAGAAAAGCCTAAGAGAAAAAGTTCTACGTTTCCAAAGCCATCGATGTGGAAAGTACTGTCGTCGTAAATTCCGAAACAAGGACAAGTTCTACACCAAATGTCGTTTTGGCTTTCCACGACCGGTGATTTCTAAAGGAAGAGTAAACAGTTTGATGTCTTCGCTGCGACATAATGTGATGAAGAAATCACCTAAAAACACATACAATTTGAAGAGGAACGAAGAGTCTAAGTACATCAACGACTACAACCCGGTGATTTTGTCCATGTGGAATGCTAACATGGATATACAGTTTGTGGCTGATAACTGTATGGCTGTGGCTCGGTATGTGACATCTTACATCACCAAAAAAGAGAAGACAGAATTGAAGGATATGTGGGAGGACATTTCCCATGAAAAGAGCCTCAGCAAGAAGTTGTACAGTTTCAGTCTGAAGATGTTGTCGCATCGAGAAATCGGAGCTTACGAATGTTCTGACCGGTTGTCTTCAGCAAGTCTCTATGCCAAGTCCAGGAGTATCGTTTGGGCGAGTCTTGGTCTTGCTGCAACGCGTAATCGAGTTCTGAAACCTGTGCGGGAAATTGAGTATTTGGCGGAAAAGGAGCCAAACAGTACCGACATTTTGAAGACCAACATGTTGGATACATATTATCCAAATCGAAGCAGTCACCTCGAGAATGTTTGTCTGTATGAGGTTCTTCAAAATTACATATTCAAGAGGAACATCAAAGAAGATACTGAGAAAGGAGTGTATGCTGTAATAGGAAGTGAGGGATGTCTGGTCAAGCAAAGAAAATGCCACTTGGTAAACCATCGAAAATTGAGTGTCGAATCTCCTGAAAAAAAGGAGTTTTTCTATTTAGCACTTTTGCAACTTTTCAAGCCTTGGCGTGCAGAAGAGGAACTGCTTGGAGATTTCCTCTGTTACGAAGACTCTTTCAATGCTGCCAAGGAGACCATAGAATGTCCTGCTTTTCCCAAATATGTAGAAATGTTGAATGTGGAAATTGAGCAGGAAGCAACGATTGCAGCCGAGATTGCCAGAGACAGTTCTCAGGACAGTCAGAGTTCTGCTTCATTGAGTCAGGATCCACTAGGAGGACCTGTTATCGAAAATGAAGCTGCCACTGCTATGAATGAAGTGGAAAGAGCCATGGCACATGCTCAGGAGGATGCGGTTAACTTAGAAGAGTTGGAAAGACAACTCAACGTTGAGCAGAGGAAAATATATGACAAAGTTACCATGCAAATTGATCATGGATTAAGTCATGACAAGAAAGAGTGCTCATGTACGTCGTTGAAGCCTGTCCGACTGTACGTGAGTGGAGAAGCGGGAACTGGAAAAAGTTTCCTTATTAAAGCAATTTCATGTTATTTGCAGGAAAGGACAGAGTCATCGCTATCTTGTGTTGTCACCGCTCCAACTGGATTGGCAGCACATAACATTAAAGGGATTACTTTACATCGTTTACTGATGCTGCCAGTGGAGCATGACAACAAATTACAATATCACAAGCTATCTGGAGATGCTTGTTGTGAAGTTTCAAGAATCTTGAGGAAAATGAAACTTCTTATCATTGACGAAGTAAGCATGGTTTCCAATGTCATGCTTGCCTTTGTGCATTTGAGAATGCAAGAAGTTCTCAAAACAGACTATGATGTGTTATTTGGTGGCAAACACATCATTGTTTTCGGAGATCTTCTGCAGCTGACACCAGTGAAAGGGCAACCTGTGTTCAAAATGCTCACGCATGAAGATACCAGGAAGTGCCTAGGGAGCATTGGCAACGTCAATATATGGTTAAACTTCAATTATGCTGAACTGCATGAAAATATGCGTCAGGCGAAGGATGAAGTTTACAAGACTATTCTACAAGATGTTAGAATTGGAAAAGAGACCGAGCATGGGAAAGAAGCTTTACATGCACGATTACTGTCAAATTTATATCCAGAACAAGATGTTGTGCCTGAGAATATTTTTCAGAAAATTACTGAGAAGAAATCTGGAATATGTTTGATGCCAACTCTTGCAGAATGTGCCAAATTCAACAACAAAATGTTGCATTTAGAAAAGCAAGAGATTGTGAAACTGGAAGCTATTGACAGAGTAGAGCATATGGGATCAACAATTATTTTGTCTGAGAATTTGAAAACAAAATTGGATTCATTAGAGAAGACTATATCTAAAACTGCAGGTTTTGAAAAGACTCTGAATGTGTGCTTGAACTGCCGTATAATTTTAAGAAGAAATTTACATGTTGAAAGAGGTCTGGGAAATGGATCAATGGGTAATGTTGTTGATTTTGTAAAATACAGAAATAGAGATGGAATTGAATTTTTAAAAATTAAATTTGATGGCATTCAGGAAGTACAGCTAATTGGTCGTTGTTCTGCTAGATTTTTGCTTGTAAAAGACTTATATGTTCGCCGTAAGCAGTTTCCTGTTTGCTTGGCATATGCGGTGACAATCCATAAATCGCAAGGTTTAAGTGTAGACAGTGCATTGGTGAATATTGGCAGTTCTGTGTGCATATGTGGCATTGTCACGAGTTAGAACTTTATCGGGATTGTACTTGATTGAGTGTGATGTCACAAACATTTGTGCGGATCTAGATTGTGTTAAGGAATACAATAGGTTAAGAAGAGAGTATGCGCCACATTTGCCTCAATATCCTTTGTTTGAGAAACGTGTGGTAGGCCGGAAACGAAGAAATGTGACCAATACTGGGGAGGTTGTAGCAAAAAGACGAAAAGTCGATGAACCTGAAATTATAAGCAGAAGGAAAAAGGATTCTGTTGAAGATGTTGTTGGTTTTCAATTTGAAAACAGTTCTGGTGTCAACTGCTATGCTAATGTAGTGGTTAATGTTTTGTTTTCTCTACAAAATGTAAAAGAAGAGATTGTGGTCAATTCTGATCAAAGATTTTGCAGTTTGTTAAATTCTGTGTTAGAGAAATGTAGCACTGATAGAACAAAAATAGAAAGTGTGTCTGAAATTCGAAATCTGTTAGACAGATGTTCAGGCCAAACACAATTCTCTCAAAATATTCAGCAAGATTGTCAGGAGTTTTTAATGTATATGCTTGATGTATTGCATGCTGAAGGTGTAGATGTAGATCACCTGTTTGGGCTTTCTTATCAATGGCAGCATGACTGCGAGAACTGTAAGGTATCAAGTACTACTAGTGTAGACTCAGAAAGATTTATATATTTAACTTTGCCAGACAGTAAATCAGTCTCTTTTAATAAACTAGTAAAAGCAGCTGATCACAACATGGAGTGTAGCCAATGTAAATCTGAAATGATGTCCACATTATTTATACGAACATATGGCCAGTATGTTATTTTAATGTTCCAACGATGTAGGCCTGATGGAACAAAATTGACAACTTTAATTAAAAATTTTGTGGCTTCACAGTTGTCAATATCAGGAAGGACTTTTGTAACTGCAGCAATTATATATCATGACGGTCCTTTAATAACATCAGGACATTACACAGCTTATTTAAAATCTAGAAATGGCTGGTCATTCTGCAATGATTCTGTTTTAATTTTCAAAAAAAAATTGCCGTATGACCTTAAAAACTCTTACCTGGTGTTTTTAAAACCAAAATTTTAGGGAAAGAATCTCGGGATGTGCTCTGAGGAATTTCAAGAAGTTCTAATGGCTCCTACACGATTTGGCCTTGAGGATAAGTGTAGTACAGAGACATAACTGCTTACCATAACACTGGACGTCATGGAGAAATAAGTGCACTTTGAATGAGTTCAGAAAAACTGTTTCTTTTTATAAGCTAATTGAAGCAGCCAATCAAAACATGGAGTAGAGGGAATGTAAGTCTCCAATGCTGTCTACTGTTTTACATTGCTTTGTGATTAAAAGTGATGTAGAGAATTAAATAATTGTAGTAGTCATAGAGGTAGTGTAAGTCTGCTTCATAGTAAGCAGTATTAGTGTCATAGGAAATGTAGAACATGACTGAGCAAGAAGGGGAAGATATTAGTAATCCAGGATTGTGAAAATGATCTTCAACATTTTAATTCTGAAAGTTGCGGAAATACAACATGACGGGATTGGCTTACAAGAATTCCAAGAGTTATAAATGGCTCTGACATGATTTGGCCTTGTGGAAACGTGTGGTAGAGAGCGAGAAGTCATTTATTGTATGTAACATATTTTTCAAAACGATGGAGGTTTTCTTTCAGAAAGTGGCGGGCTGAAAGTAATAACAGCACAACAGAGTGTAAGCTGTTCATAGGACATCCTTCGACGTCATGGAAAATAAGTTAACTTTAAGGAGTTCTGAATTCTGATTTGTTATGTTGTATGGGTTTTTTAAACACAATCATTTTGATTGTGGTTTTTTCTCCCCGCTGTTATATGATGAATACCTTCAAGTCACTGTTTTTAGTGAAATTTGATACATTCTGAGAACAGCAAAAATAAACCATTTAACATGTATAATTAATTCTGTACTGTTTGCATTTATGATGTAGATGTAGAACTGTGTAGGAGGCATGGAGAAGGTGAGGCTTCTGTAAGTGTCAAAGTTGTTGCATACAGTGCTCATATTCTACGTAGTCTTTCATATGATAGACTACATTTCCACAATGAGATACCTAAGCAAAGGAAACACAGGTGATATGATTGTGGAATGAGCAAAAAAAATTGCACGTTTTTCAATTATATTACCTGTGTTTCCTAACATTACACATCACATTGTGTAGATGAGGTTTAGGCCTGTTCCTGGAGACAGAGGAGGTCTGACATTTGTTCAAGAGTGCAGTGGACATGACACACTTGGTTGGTAGGCCTGCACATGTATTTTCTCCTCTGTATTCTTCAACAAACCTAAATTTCATCTGCAACTCTGAGTAGACCTTACCTGAAACAAATCTGTGAATAGGTTACAGCTTATCGGCATCTTGAAACAATGATTTAAAATGTTAGGGTCAGATTTATGATGGCTGTGCGCCTCTTTTGCTCTGCTGTGGGTCACTTTTGTGTAAAAGATGCACCATGTTGCAAGAAAGGTTTCAGTTCATCTCCTGCAAGATACCATCAGTTTAAAATGTATATAATTAGCACTGTGTAGGGGGCATGCAGAAGTTGAAGCTTTTCTAAGTGTCAAAATTGTTGTATACACTGCTCAACTTCTGTGTACTGTTTGATGTGCTAGACTCCATCTGCACTATGAGATACCTAAGCAAAGGCAACACAGGTGATGTGATTGTGAAATGAGGAAAATAAACTCCACATTTTTCAATTATATCACCTGTGTTTCCTAAGTTTACGAATGACATTGTGCAGATGAAGTTTAGGTCTGTCCACGGACACAGAAGAGATCTGGCCTTTGTTCAAGAGTGAAGTGGACATGACTTACTTCATTAGTAGGCCTTCACATGTATTATCTCCTCTGTATTGTTCAACAAGTGTAAATTTGATCTGCAACCCTGAGTAGGCCTCACCTTAAACAAACCTCTGGATAGGCCACACCTTATTGTCATCCTGAATGAATCATTTAACATGTTAGGGACAGATTTATGATAGGTGTGTGCCTCTTTTGCGCCACTGTGCGTCACTTTTGTGACGCAGTGGCGGTTGAAAAGATTTGCTATGAGGAGACAAAATTATAAAATGATGAATCTAGGCAGATGTGTCATGCTGTAAAAAAACAATGCCACATGAAACCGATGCAGCAGTCATGCAAAAGATGCACCATGTTGCAAGATACGACTCACTTCATCTGCATCAAGATACTGTTAGTTTAAAATGTATATTTTTAGAACTGTGTAGGGGGCCTGGAGAAGCAGAGGCTTCTGTAAGTGTCAAAGTTGTTGAAAAACTGTTTGTCCTTCTATTTTTTCCCTTGTCTTTTCTAATTTATTAAAAACATGTTTTAATATTTTTCAAATTTTTGTTCTCTCTTTCACAGATTGAAAGTATAAAAATAACAAATGACTAACTTAACGACAATTATAAGGTAAATGTTTTGTACTCTTTTCGTTATATTTCTATCACATTTAACTTCTATTAGTTCCATTGCTTCATTTCTTTAACCATCACTTTCCTGCCTTTGCTACTTCCCTCATTCCTTTCTCTATTACTTAATTACTCTACTACTTCCACTATTTTTCTTAGTCCCTCTCTTCTCATACTTCTTCACTCTTGGTCACTCACTCTGTCTTTATTACTGTCACTGTTTCTGACTGATCAAATTTTTTTTTTTTAAAAAGAACAGTAAGTATAAGGGAAGGAAACAGACAGTTATGTTAAAAAAAAGACAGATATAGGGAGTAAACTAGGGATACTGTTACCCGCAATCCTCTGCTGATGATGTCAGTGACCATGTCATGAATGATGTAATATGTGACATCATCAGCAGTGGATTGCGGGTAACAGTATCTCTAGTTTACTCCCCTATAGCTGTCTTTCTTTTAACATAACTGTCTGTTTCCTTCCGTTATACTTACTGTTCTTTTAAAAAAAAAAAAAATTTTGGTTCGCTCTCGGTTCGCGTACCGGCGAGCGAACCGGGAAGCGAACCAAGAGAAATAGAGGTTGGCAGAGTTCCAAATATTCTACCAATTTTTTTATAACGGGGAGGTAGTTCTGAAAAGAACTTTTTTTTATTGTTTTTGTTGTTTTATATTTTTTTTATTATTTTTCTGAACATTTTTTTACTTTTTTTGTATTTTCTGAACGGTTTTATATTTTTGGGGGGGGAAATGAAAACGATTCATTTTAAAGGGCTCAACAGGAGCAACAAAAAAAAAAGAATTTATTGTCTGGGGCGTTTCGGACAAACATGATTCTCGATAGCTCTGTTGATCAGAGTGATGCTACTTTCTCTGTAGCAAATGAACCCATTGCAATGTACGCAGACTTGCTTTACTTCCCCAAATCTCATTTGTATATTCGGCACCATCTCCCTCCCCTCTGGTCCCGTCACTTCCGGTACAACAGATCTTCTGGCCATAATAGGGGGATTATCTTGTTCATTACGTAATTGTGCAGCACTGTAGTTGTTTGGATGCCACCTACTCATATGGCGATGCATTGTGTAGTTTCCGTAGCTGTATTTCTTCTCGGTCCCTCTGGACAGTCTATCTTGACATATAAGGCAAGTTACGTACCTTGCATTTACTTTTTTCTGGCCTTTGGGAAATTTAAAAAATTGCCAAATAAAATTCTCTTTCAAGTGAGACCTCCTGGGCTCCTCAGGCAAAAAATGCCTCTCTTCCTGCTCTTCCTCCTCTTCCTCTTCTTCCTCTTCTTGCTGAATTATAACTTCAGCAGGTGGTCCTCTCTTCCTTGGATGTGGTGGAGGTGGTGGGGAAGCACCAGCTGAAGCTACTAAAGAAGCCATTGCTCACTGGTAACAAAGGGTCTTTCTCTCACAAAGATGAAAGTCAGAGTGAGGAAAGAAGGAGGGGTTTTCATCATTTGGGAAAAACAATAGTTCTAAACCAATGAAAAGTGTTAATTTTAGATCACATGACCTAGTCTTACATCATTAGGAAACCAAAAGTGAAATGAACCAATGAAAAGTGTTATTAACAAGTCACATGACCTGCTGTGTTTACGTTACGCGCTTTGGGCCGCGTCCCGGATCGCTTCCGGGAAGCTGCGCTTCGCGCCTCGTTCGCGTACCTGTTCACTTCCGGGTACGCTAACGCGGCGCGTCATATGATGTATCACGCGACAACGCGAAACGTCATGCGGACGCGACGCGTCACGATGTTGTTTTCTAACGCGACAGTTGCGCTAACGGAACGTTTACCGGTTCGCGGACTGGGTCGCGGCATCAAGATGAGCTAACGGGAAGCTTCCCGGTTCGCGAACCGGGAGCGAACAAAAAAAAAGTATTAAAAAAAATTATTAATAAACATATAAAATATATTTTTGGGTTTAAAGAAGAATATATTTTAAAGTTACAGATATTAGCTTTTAAAAAACCAATGAAATTCACTGAAACAACCATAGGTTATAGACCATATATAGTTAGGAATTAGCATTTACAAAACCTTGAAAATTCACTGAAAAAACCATAGGTTATAGACCATATATAGTTAGGAATTAGCATTTAAAAAACCTTATTTTACTCATACAAAACCATTGAAATTCCTTTTATAGTTAGTTGCACTAACTATATATCGCGCACCCGCAATCCACTGCTGATGATGTCACATATTGCATCATTCATGACATGGTCAGTGACATCACTGATGACATCACTGATGACATCTCAAATGACATCACTGATGACATCACTGATGACATCTCATTTGACATCAATGACTACATCAATGATGATATCATTCATGTGACAATACAATGCATCTCCTCACATTTTAATATAACCTCTGTTACACCCAGTGTTAAATACAGAGTATAATTTTTGAAACCATTGACACACCAATACTAGTTACTACATACGCACTCACTGATTCCTATGTCTACACACACATTCACTCATTCACCCATACAATCATTCATACATACAATCACTCATCTTTACAACACTATCATATGCACTCATACACCTATACAGACACTCACACTCTGCCACTTATCCATGGAGTTACTCACACACCTAGTCAGTCCTGTAAAGAATCAATCACACTTCCATTTTCTAATCTATGCACTTAAACATAGAGTACCTTACATTTTCAAACATATACTAACACATACTTACTCTCTTATACAATCATTGATACAAGTACACATTGATCTGCACAGAGTCACACATCTCCCAGCCAGCCACACACACACTCAGTCTCCCATACAAATACTTGGACAATCAATCAATAACCCATATAGTTACTCATATAGCTACTGATCAACACATGCAGCAGTTTACAGAACAACAGACATAATAATGCACAAATTAAGACAGTTTAGTCACTAACCCATGCACTCAGTGAGACACATTTAATCACTCACTCATACAGTCAGTCACCCACCTACTAAATGCTTCATCCAGACACTTATACATCTACTCATTCTTCAATATGTAAAACATATTTAAACTTTACAGAAACACACAGTCACTGGATGATGTCATCAGTGATGTCATCAGTGATGTCATTTGAGATGTCATCGGTGATGTCATCAGTGATGTCATTTGAGATGTCATCAGTGATGTCATCAGTGATGTCATTTGAGATGTCATCAGTGATGTCATCAGTGATGTCACTGACCATGTCATGAATGATGTAATATGTGACATCATCAGCAGTGGATTGCGGGTGCGCGATATATAGTTAGTGCAACTAACTATATATGGAATTTCAATGGTTTTGTGTGAGTAAAATAAGGTTTTTTAAATGCTAATTCCTAACTATATATGGTCTATAACCTATGGTTTTTTCAGTGAATTTTCAAGGTTTTGTAAATGCTAATTCCTAACTATATATGGTCTATAACCTATGTTTTTTTCAGTGAATATATATATATATACATATATATAAAATCCAACTCGTCTTCAAGGTGCATGCCGCACAGACAGGAACGCAGACACCAATGATCGCCGGAGTCAGACTTCTGTGTCAGATGCTTTTTATTTCATTGAATAAATAATAATGGTGCAAGCCGCCAGACGCGTTTCGGACAAAAATGTCCTTGCTCACTGATGACAAACGGAATGAGCTACCACAGTGCAATTTAAACGTTACTCAAGGCGCGAAAAAACTGTTCATCTTAATCAACAGAGGCGAAGGACTACAATGCAAGCAAACAGATAAATCATATCCAATGTGGGCGCCATCTTGTAATGTAGTGCTCACATAAATAAAACCCTTTGCGACCTTTCAAAAATCATTACTTCAAGTGTAAACTCATATTTTCACTGTGGGATTGCATTGCATTCAAAGTGAGAGATATATCACAGCAGTAAGGAAAAAAGACAATAATAAAGTGCATAGTGCCATTGTTAACATTGTCATGTAATGTACAAATACGCATTATTGTGCAAACTTCTCCATGCAAAATAAAGGTTTGTTATTAATACTCATATGTGCAAATACATCATTAGGTACTTCTTTTTTTTCTTCCTTCTTCCTTATTTTCGCCTTTTTTCCTTTTACTTGAAACCTGTTATTTCTAACTTGCAAATGGCTTTGACATGCCAAGCCTAAATGCTTCTCTATTGCTCACAAGTATGAGAGTACCAATACCCCTTAGTTGCTTATACACTAACTGTCCAATGGTCACAGAATGAATGTCATAATGATTCACATAATCATACAGCCCCGTTTGCATTTGTCTTGTAATCCATATCATTTCCCCCGTTGTATGGTATAGACTGTGTTGTATGTGGTCATATAACCACAACCTTGGGCAGATGTGTCCCTTGCACCAATGCAATCTAATATCAGATGCTTAAAATAAGAATATCGAACACATCGTATCTCCCTATTCAGCACGCCTACGGTAACATATTTACCTACTATTGTGCTGCGCAAAGTGTAAACAAAGAAAAATACTTTTGTGCATAACATGTTTGAAAAAAAAAAAATATGTGTAAATGAAGCCAACTATACATTCTTTATCTCCTAATTCTATGCGTTCGATCTGAGGTGGCAGGGAAATAAGTAGCACCCTGGTTATTCAGCTAAATACCATTTATGGCGTATGAAGTTCGTGAACACCACAGAAATGGTATTGATCATTAATCAACGGAAGCAAAGGTATATACTGCTTATGTGGGAAGTCCAGTGACAATATGTCGTACATTGTTTTATAATGAACCAAGCCTGGTGCATTTACAAAAAGTTATACAAATCTTCCCCCATTTGGAGGCCCCCTGGTGTTTTGCTGTTAAGCTGGACTATGTACCTGGACTCTAGTTGTCTAAGTTGTCTCTCCTTGTCCCCACCTCTTTTGTTCTGGGTAACCGCATCTATCACAAAATATTTAAGATGCGAAAGATTCTTTCCGTGGGTAGTTCAAAAATGTCTCGCCACAGGGTAAGACTGATCAGCATTCACAATCGCCCTTAAGTGCTGCAATATGCGCACATGGACTGGCAACTTAGTGCTGCCCACGTACATCATATTGCAACTGCATCTTAACACAGAAACCGCATATTCTGTGTGGCATGTATAGTGGGCTTTTAGGGCACTAGGAGTACTGTCGAATGGGGTCACATATGTGGAAGTGTTCACCCCAAACTTGCAAGCCCTACAAGAGCTGCACTTATAAAACCCCTTGCGGGGAGACAACCATCCTTGGCTTTGTTGGTTTCACGACTGCTAGTTACCAGGTCATTGCGCATGGCATATGCGCGTCTAAATGTCACTGTGGGGGCATCAGGCATAACTTCCTTAAGCACCTGGTCCGTTAGGATAATTGGCCATTGTTGCTTGACTATATTAGTTATTTGGCGTGCTTGGCGGCTGTATCCTGTTATTAATCTGATAGTCTCCCTACCCGGACACACCTCAAGAGCTTTATGGTCTTTCCTATTAGGGTCCAAGAGTTCAAGGCGGTTGTGAATATTTGCTTTTTTCATCGCCTCATCCAATTTCTTGCAATCGTAGCCTCTTTCAATTAATCTCTTTTTAGCTTCCTGCTGGTGCTGATCTCTCAGCCCAACAGTGCTACAAGCTCTATGGATCCTTACAAATTCCCCATATGGGATACTGTGTATGGTGTGTCGTGGGTGGAAACTCTCAGCATGTAATATAGTGTTGCCTGATGTACTCTTTCTGTACAGACTAGTGACAATAGTATTGTTCTGTATCTCTACATGTACATCCAAAAAATTGGCCTCACTAGCACTGATGCAAGCTGTAAAATGCAAATTCAATTGGTTAATGTTGATGTTATTCACATATTCAGTCGCCTCTGCAGCTGTTCCACGCCAAACAATAAATACATCATCAATGTATCACCAATACTTAATGACATGGGTAGTCCAACTGATCTCATGTTGCACCTTGAGGACATGTTCCTCCCACCAGCCTACGTGGAGCCCCGCGTAGCTGGGGGAAAAACATGCCCCCATTGCCACCCCCCTCAGTTGTTTGAGAACAGCATTAGTAAATAGAAATACGTTGTTATTTAAGCTTTTTTCAACAATTTTGATCAACATTTGGTTGTGCCTATACATTTCTATAGGGCGTTTTGCCAAAAAAAACTTTACTGCCCTTATGCCGTCCTCATGGGCAATGCTGGTATACAACGCAGATATTTCCATAGTCATAAAAAGTAAATCCTCAGACCACGTGCATTGGTTCAATAAATACAAAAATTCTGTTGTGTCTTTGATGTAAGCCGGTAATGACATTACAAATTCTTGCAAATAGAAATCGATGTATTTGGAGGTATTTTCAAAGGTACTGTTGATCGCAGACACAATAGGCCTGCCTGCCTATCACCGGTGTTTGTTGTTTGTGTACCTTTGGAATAAAGTAAATGTTAGGAAGGACTGGAAATTTCTTGTGTAGAAAATTAAATTCATCTTTGGATAATAGACCGTCCCTTTTCCATTGGTGCAGATCGTTTTTATAGGACTCCTGAACTTTTTTTAGCCGTTGTCATGTTGATCTGTGAGTAACAGAGTTCATCATTTAGATGGCGATATGCTTCATCCATATATGCCTTTTTCCCCCAACAGGACGATATTATATATATATATTTATATATATACATATATTTTTCACATGATATTTAGGTCAACAACAATATAGTGCCATTGAACTGAACAGAAGTTTGATTTCTCCATTTTTTTTAAATATTATATGAACATCGTTAATTCATTCAAAATTGATATTGCTGGCTTCTATCCATAAACAACTTACCTTAATTCATGCCCTTACATTGGTGCATACTTTTATTCATTTATATATACACCTACTTTCAAATGCGTTACACATGTTGCAGCCCCATCACAAGATACCCACCACCATACCACTGCCTGGAGTCCTTTTATCTCAATGTCCAGTTCATTCAAAAAAACCTTCACTCTATTTATCTATTTGCCATTTTAATAGTACATGATTTCAACTATTTTGCCAACAGCCAAATAAACAGTGAAGTTTCAGATGTTTAGCCAGCCACTGGTTAAATAGCAGCGATTATGTACTATTTTGCTGGCTGATGCATATATAGCAGAGATTATGTACAATTTGGCTTGGAGCCAGAGAAATAGACATTCCCTAAATGTAAAGTGGCGTTTCGACTGCTTGCTATCTGCACACTTGGAGAATCAATAGTAAATAGTAGATAAGCTGGTTACTCAATTGGAATGAAATAGTATTTTAAACCTTCAGGCATCAATGGTAAATGACTGTTTCTACAATGTCACTTTTTTCCCATTGTCACAAGCTGGCTTCCTCTGACACTGTGTTGCAGCTTTGGCAAGTGACAAGAAGGTAGCTGATATTTGAATTCTTTCAACCACAGAAAGACATAATTAAAGGGAACCATCGGGGTCTCGGTTCAATGTCCATTTTAATTCCATGGCTCATCCCGGACAGGGTCTGGGCCCACTGAGAGCACCGATTGAACCAATCCTTGAAAGCAACATCATCTTCACTGATGAGAAAGATCCGGCTCATAAACAAAATGCTTGACAGCAGCCTTCTTCAAAAAACATACTTATTCTCAAAAGCAATGAAAAATGCTGCTCAACTCCACAAACTAAAAGATCTTTACTCCTAATCAAGGATGCAGAATATGTCAGGGTTGTAGCTCCAGTGCGAATTCTAAGAAAAAACTCTTTTCGATTTGCTATTGTAAAGCCATCCAAAACCTGTTTTAGGCACGACAGACGAACCAGCTGGTTGCAGAGCAACTCAGATAAAAAACGCCAATAGAAGCAGGCAACACATCCGTGAACGGGGATATCTAAGTAGAGCAGGGGAACTTGAGACAGAAGGTTCCAAACATCCTGCAATCCCTTCTTTTTGAGGAACTTCTTTAAACCTCACTCGTGTGACCTTTACATTATGCAAAAATGAAAGAAAAATGATGAAGAGTAAAAAACTGAGAAAGTCAGTTGGGCGAGGATTAGAGATAAGCACAAAAGAAGGACGTGAACAAAAAAATAATGTATGCAAGAAAGCGGTAAGAGCAAAAGCAAAATGCATTTTTTCAGAAAATAATAAAGAGACAATTTGCAAATGTATTCAACCCCATAACCTGGGAAACTGTCAAATATTTTTGACCGTGTTTTACGTTATGCTTAGCAATCTTGACTGGCATCTGATTTAATCAACAATATGAGGAAGCTGCAGCTCAGACTGGTCTCTGAAATTTGACTGACGGAGCAACAATATTCGCGAGCCAGAGCACTGTGTCCCATTTTTTATCATACATCTACCGTTTGTCGTGATTCACAACAGAGTAGTGGGTTCAGGGGAAAATATGGAAATGTCTAAGTACTTACCACTTGCCTTTCGCTATGATCTATGACGTATAATGGGCTCCTAGAACTTTATATAATTCATGAAATACATTAATTTGTAAATAAGGAGAATCAAGAGGAAGACAATGATGTTGGTGCATTTTTAGAGTAGAAATGTGTTCCTTTCTTTTGACCTTCCATCTCCAAGTCAGGATGTTGACATGAAATCAGATATGATTAACTTCATAACTTGTTTTGTTAACAAAAACACATTTTTCGCTATTGTCTATCCCTGAAGGTGTTCAGGCAATTCATGCAATTCAACCTATTTCTGTTCTTTCTGTTCTTTCATGAAAAAGAGAAATTATTTCTTTATTCGTGCACTTGAAAGAGAGCATGTTAAGTGACAACCCATTGCAGGCCTGGACTGGTCATATGGAACACAGGCACAGTAGGATGAGAACCATGAATGGCTGCTTTTATGGGAGACTGGACAGAGAAATTATCACCTAATATCCTTGGCAACATTCTTGTAGGAACACCCAGATTTTTTTTAGACAGTTTTAAAATGTGGCCTCCCTCCTCCCAGATCCAACTGATGAGAGCATGCCTCACTTGATTTTTTTTTGTGATTTTTTTTTAAATATAATTTTTATTGCAGACATATAGCACAATATTATTGCCACTTACACATTACATCTCAGATCTTCTAATCTCCGTTCTGCAGTCCTCCCTGTACACCGCCTGTAGGCCCACAACCCGGAGGTCGGGCGGCGATACAAGCATTCGGTACTATGTAGTGCTGGTATGAATGAAGTTACCAGGCTGCTTTTAGCTCCCAGGCCACCACTGCCCAATTGACAATATTTTGCAAAGTGGTCATAGACTTATACAGACTCCTACTCCATTGTATACAATTAACCTAAGGCGTTATGTCTTTTATTTTTTATACGATGCACTTTTTCTATTACTTACTTATCACTTCACGCCTCTTCACTCAATCTAAGCACTGGATCTTTACTATACCCCTAAAAAAGATTGAGATTCTAAAAAAATATGAAATGAATAAACTAATTGCAATACAGCGTCGTTTATTAGCCTGTTTTTGTATTGCCTTGCTGAATTGATAAGTGTTTTGTCTTTCAATGAATTAAGACAAACTGTTTCTCGATTGAGACTAAATGATTTAGGTACACATGCATCAAGCTAATTTGTGAGCGCAAAAGGCCTTTTCTTTGCAATTCGCAATTTTTGCGCTCACAAATTAGCCCTTTGCAATGCATCAATACAAAACTGTGAAATAGTGAGAAAGTCGCAAAAATAAGGAATCGCAATTATGCGAGGACCAAAATTGTGATTCCGTATTTGCGAGTCGCTCTTAGAGAGTCGCAAAGCAGTGAAAGAAAAGTCGCAAATAGCAGTTTTCTTGAAAATTTGCAATTTGCAATTGCAATTTACCGAATTTTACAGGCAGGTGGTAAACAGGTGAAAACAATCACAACATGTGCAGAACATCAGCAAAGTATTTAAACAGGCCCAGGAAGCCTCAGAATGTTTCACAATAGCAGTGCTCTACATCATGGCAAGGAGGACGAGGCTACGAGCAGCAGCACAGAGAAGAAGGAGAATACAGGAGCTCATTTTTAGAGTGCCCATCACATTGTTGGGGCAGACAGAGGAAAAGATCTATGACAAGTATAGATTAAATGCTGCCATGATCCATGATCTGATTGCTGAATTGGATCCCGTACTGCCGTGACAAACTCGCAAGACACATGCCATTACCACTCTGTGCTATGTTCCCTGCACCTACTAGCGTCAGGTAGCTTTCAGGGTGTAGTAGCTGTAGCTGGAGGGGTGCCACAAAGTGCCCTGTCACCTTTTTTAAATTCATTCCTAAACATCATGTTGACCAGGATACACCACCACATTAGCTTCCCCTCAACCCCACAAGATTTGCTTATGACAAAACTAGACTTCTATCAGGTAGCCCGGTTTCCCCATGGCATAGGTTGCATCGATGGAACGCATGTAGCCATTTGTCCACCATCAGTGAATGGGTACATCTTTAGGAACCGAGAATATAACCATTCACTGAATATCCAAGTAGTCTGCAATTCAAAAAACCTCATTACTGACATAGTCGCACAATACCCTGGCAGCACACATGACTCATACATATTCAGACACAGTGGCATACAAACTCGTCTCCTTGGGGGCGACTTTGCAGAAGGATATCTGCTTGGTAACCATATGTTACAATTTCTCTGACACTATGGGCAAATGGTAATGCAATCTGTCACTAACTGTTTGCTTACTACCCTGTAGGTGACAGCGCATATGCCGTGCACAACTACATCCTGACACCATACCTCAACCCAAGTACCCCAAGTGAGCAGCGTTACAATGAAGGGCACACCGCAAACAAAACGTCATATAGCGCACCTTTGGCCTGCTGAAAAGTAGGTTTTGCTGCCTTCATAAGACTGACGGGGCATTGCAGTACCGACCAGAGACCTGATACAGAATTGTGGCCACTTGTACCATGTTGCACAACATCGCTGCTAGGAGAGGTATACCCCTGAAACTGTCAGACAGCGAGCCTGAGAAGGACAACCAGCCAGGGCAACCACTAAGAGCAGCAGCTGGGGCAAGCTTAGCAGAAGGGAGGAGGAGACATGCAGAAATGACACTGCATTATGTTTGAGGTGGGTAATAATGAGACACGACAGAGCATGGTTGAACTGTACTGGATGTTTTTTAATGTAGAAATGTGGTAGTGTTAATGCACACATACCAGGTGCTAAATAGCACAGTGAGTGTAAACAAAATAAATCAACAAGACATCATAATTGGACTTGAATGTCACTCACAACTTTTGCCATATAGGAGGTAGTCTGGCAACACCACCCTATTTTTTGCGACCATGCACTCCCAAACGCCTTTCGGTGGCCTCATTCACGTCCCTCGTGGAGCCTTCTGAAGCTGAGGTACTCATAGTAGCGCGCCTCCTGCATGTAGTCACTGGAACCAAGAGACTACTGAGGCTGGACGCCTCCTCACTCTCCCCTCCTCCCCTTCTCCCAATACATTGCTGCCCCCAGCAGAAGCAGTTTGAAATTGCTCTACTGCATTTGTGACCTGGACGAGTCCCCTGGCCACACCACCACAACAATGGCTCATTTCAACATGCATGGCCACAGAATGACGGGGCAGCAGAGCTGTGTTGGTGCTGAGCCGGTTGATGGATCTGGTGTAGCCATTTAGGCACCCTAAGAATTGGTGATGCCTTTTTCTTTGGGACACCTGGTCCTCCTGCATCAACCTGCATAGCTCCTGTATGGCCTCATTGGACTGTCTATGACCTACCACCACTTCTGTAGTCAGCTCTTTCAAGCAGTCCCTCATGTCTGCCATGTTGTTTGACATAGTGCAAAGTTGTACCTGCATTAATTTAATGTTCTTTACTTGCAGGTGCTTCACCCTCAGCATTTGGCTCTCCAGCCCGCCCCAGACATTTGGACTTTTATCCTCTGGTGGCATCATCTGTGCCATTGACCGGCCTCTCCAGGTTATGTTACTGCTGCTCTGGACCTGTGACTGGGGTCTTTTCGTGGGTGTACGTCCAGGCTGGGATGTCTGGAGATCATGTTCGCTCTCTGTCTCAACTTCCATGGCAGGTAGTGGTGGCTCTGTGGACCTGCAGGGTTTGTGGGGCCACGGGTGCCCCCACATCTGCCTCAGCCGGAGTCTACTGGGTGTCTCCGCCTTCACTTTCCTCTGACTCCTGTTACTTTCTGACACACAGTGCCCATATGTTTTACTTCATTGTTGTACTTGCCTACCAACTTCCCTTCCCTGCCTATTCCTCCCATAATGCATTTGGGTATTGCAAGTAAAATGTGGACTGGAGTATGATTCAGAACACTGGACCTGATCTGACTTGATGTTTCAAAATGTATATTCTGCATTAAATGGACATTTGCATTTATCTTACCCTGTTAAGTACTGGCCGGTGTAGAGGTGTCCAACTCCGTCCATCCGACTACAACTTCAGGCTGGAGGGTGGACTCCACTAGGTCCTCCAGGGGTGTAGTCCCAGGCAGTGTTGCATGTCCCCCTCGAGTCTGCTTTGCCTCCAAAAGCCTGTCAACAACCCTCTCCTTTGCACGACTGCGCAGCTCATACCACGGTTTGTGCAGGTCTTCTATTGTGCGGTGGGTGAACTCCACTGCGTTCATTTTGATTTGCGCCCTGAGCCAGATTTTTTGCTTTTTGCTTCTCTCACTCAGGGACCTGGAGTGACAGTTTGCCAACCACCTTGTCATGGCTCCTCACAACCGCCTCAATGAGGATTTCTACCTCATTTTCACTGAATGTTTTCCTTTTTCGATTAGCAGCCTTCTTCTCAGTTGCACCTGAGTCCATGTTTTTCTCCCAGAACAATTTTAGCAAAGCAAATAAGGTAGCTTCAGCTGTGCTCCTGCAGTCTCCCTCCTCCTCTGACTCTCTCAGTGCACTGGAATCAGCATGGGATGCATCACTTCCTGATTGTGATGGCATCAAGCTGCACCAAAAGCCACTCGCAATTTGCAATATCACAATTTGCGATTTCACTAATAGCGAGTCGGTAATATGTAATCGCTAATACTGATTGTGAATATTACCGAATCGCTTTTTTTTAGCGATTATTTTGGTGTATTGCATTTTGAGATTCCTTATTAGGGATTCCTTAAAAATCGCTATTAAGGAATCGCAAATTAAAACTTTGATGCATGTGCACCTTAGTGAACCATTGTTTCTTGCAATACATAGTATTACCCCAAGTTCTCAAAAATTGTGAGATCACTCTTCTTGAAATATATATGTAAAATTTTCAGTGGACAGCATCCTTGTACCTCATAACACTTAATGAATTCATCCCTCTGTTTCTGCTATATAAATTTTTGTTTATGAATCTGTGTCTGAGCATCACTCGATTACCTCTTGCCACAGTTCTTGTCAGCCATTCTTTTCTTCATTTATGTAATGCATTTTCATTCGCCTGCAACATTCTTTCCCCTTGTTGGTTTGTTCACACACACTTTCTCTTCATCTTACTTTGTGTTTTGACTGCCCTTCGTGTTTCACTCCATGTTGGCTACCCCTATTGCGCATGCATCCTGTTCCAAGATGGCAGCCTGTGTTATCCCCTTTCCTGTGATCCCTTTTCCATTTCTATGTACACATCCTCATTCGAAATGCTAGCCTTCCTGCTTATCCGAGAACTTCCTTGCTGATCCTCCATTGCAATACTGCCCTCCTCGGAATAATGACCAAATTACGGTTGTCAGAGCATTTTTCTCCCACTCTGACTTTGATCCCTGAGCACTAAGCGGTACCGGTAGTTGGTTATTACATGTCCTCATGTTTCTTTTTCTGCCATCGATGGGCCCTAGGGAAAGCGAGTTGCAGAATAGTCTTCCCACGGGGTCCATGGGCGAGAGATAGCAAAAGTTATGAGTCAGAAAGAGCGTGTCTGGCCTCTTCCTGACTCTGGGCTCCAATGAAGGAGGGGAATGCCAGTGTGGAAAAGAAAAGTTTGTAGCAAGGTGTAGCTGCGAGGCATGGCCGTGCCTTTGGCAGTGGAAATATGGGCCGCACTGCACACATTGGGTGTTGGGGCAGGCCTGGGTTGGGCTGACCTGCCCAACGCATTCTGCTATGTTGGTGTGGCAAGGTGGTCACTGCCTGCAAATCACCAAGAGGTAAGGGTGGACAAGGGGACAGGGCCACATAGCGGAGGGGCCGGGGCACTTGTCCAGCCACCTGCATACAAAGCCGGGCAGGAGGCGTTCCAGCCTCTCGGCCTTTGTAAAGGCACCAGTTCCTGCAGGCAAAGTCATCGGCTCAGAGGAGCCTGAAAGGGCGGAGTTTGACCTTCATGCGGGACAGTGCGGAAGAACAATAGAACACTGAAAGGGGGGCAGGAGCAGGACGCCCTGGCTGACCTGACCACGTGAAAGGCCATGGTGGCCACACAGGCAGGGTTAAAGGGCCCAATACACAAGAAATTAAAACAAGCTGTGGGTCTCTGAGCAGATGGTGGGCAGGGGAGCAGGAGGGGGACTTACACATTGGCAACAAGTCAGGGGTGGGTTCCGCTCCTCGCGGGGGGAGCAGACAGCAGTTTGTAGACATCAAGTCACAAATCAGAGAGCAGCGCCATTTGGTCAAGGAAACCGAGGAGCGATGGGAAAGGATGTGTAGGGCCAGGGAGGATATGGATGCCAGATGTTGTGGTATAAGGTGAGGGCCGGCACAGGGTTGTGTCTGGGGGGCCCGGTGGTGGTGCCCACCACCCTCCTGGGTGGTGCAGCCAGGTGGGTGAAATTATGGCAAAATCAGGAGCAGAAGCTGAGAGTAGGAAGGCCAAGCCAGCGGGGTGCATTACGTCCTCAAGACATTGGCCAGAAGAGTAGGGGGTCCACGGTGGTTGCCCCTACACCGAGGGATCACATGCTTTTGACACTGGAGCAAGGGTCAGGGCTGGACACAGTTCTGAGTGTGCGTAAGTGTGAGGCTGCAGAGCAAATGAGTGATTTGGAGGATTGCGAGTGCAGTTATGCATTGGTGCTGGATTATGCCAATGATTTCTATGAGTGGAAAAAAGGTGAGCTATGGGATGTTGTGGAAGTTGAGGTGCCTGCTGTGCCAGAAGTGCGGTCGAAGGGGAATGGTGGTGCAACTGGTGAAGCAGTTGGTGTTTTACAGAGGTCAAGTGCGGACAGGGGAGGCACTATGAGCTCGGAAGCGAAGCATAGCTGTGGACGTCACACAGAGTGCAAACAGGGGCGTAGCTAGAGCTTGTGGCGCCCGGGGCTACCCCTCAGATTGCCGCCCCTTGGGGGGGCGGGGGAGGGGGAGAATACTACTTCACAGCAAAAGACTACCACCAACCATTACCACTCTGCTACCCACCAACAACACACTAACGCCCCATTGGACCACCTAAAAATATCTCTGCATCACTTTACCACTATATCATCTCAATACTCTCCCACACCACCATGCTGGCAACCCCACCTCAGCCCTAGACACTCTCCAACTAACACACAACCACCTCAGCACTACCACTTTAGCACCTTCCAGCACCACAACACTATTCACTACCACCCAATGCAAATCACAAGTAAGCCAAGCACTACATTTCTCCAACAATATAATCCGACCACATTACAGCATGGCACAGTCGCAAAATAAATGCCCTGCTAACCCCAACTGCAGTAAAACTGGTCTAACAATACCACCTTCTTCTATTTCACCACAGCGCTATCACCAATACCATAGCAATACCACCTGAGAGACCCACATTACCATCTGTCACTACTAAACTACGATTCCCCATCACTCCACTACATAATCCCTTTCTATTACCTTGTCATATCACAAGCAGCAGCACCCCCTCACATTACAACCACTTCACCTCTGACAAACACACTATCCCTGTTACACTACCACCTGACTCCCAGCTCAGAGTACCACACACCTACCCCACCACTCCACTAACTTCCAGGAAAGTCCACCACTGAGCCCCAGCATCACACTGCCACCCGGTGAAGTAACAGTCCAGCACTGCACAACTAAGCTAGCACAACATTAATGCATCCCTCACCCTTACAACGCCACCACTATAACTAGCAAACCAGGTCTTGCTGCTGCCGAAGGGATGTGGAAGCCACCAGTATCCCACCTCAACAGGACTCGGCAAAACCAAGCAGTGGCTGGTACTCAAGGCAACATTGCTTGCACACGCAAGCAATAGTGTCACTATCATTTTAATGTCGTTTTTCCTTGCAAGTTGTCCAAGGGGAATTCTGCAGTAACATGGGTTTTAGAAGTGCAGGATCCAAAATCTAACGGCAGAGGGCAAAACGAGTTTGGGACCTCTACAGGTCAGACATGAAATTGCATGGTAAAACACAAGCTGGGGAACAGCCCCCAGTTATTTCCCTTAAAACGTTATGGAAAATATAACTCAACTGGTCTATAAGACACTCACAAATAACATGTCACACACCTAAAACCACTGAGAGGCAAACAGAAAGACTTGCGAACTGTAGAAAATGCAAACTAGGAGGAAGCACTCTCACATCCCCATGAGGGGTCCATATTGGTTAAAGTCCGCCCAATAATATGGACATTCGTTCACAGAAACATGACCCCATACCATAGTGTTCAAACCATACCACATTTGCCACAAATGTAACCAAGAAGGAACATTTATCGATGCTTTCTGAATGTGCATAGAGAGTATGGTCTTTTGGACCAAGGTTAATTGCAAACTGTTGATTGCTCTGTAATTTCCTGATGAGCAGAGCTGGGATTTGTACCCAATATAAATCTGCCTAGGCCTAGGGTTGCTTGGCACTGTATACAGTGGGCGGATTTAGCTAGGTACAAGACTGTACAATGCTATGTTTTTGGGTATATTGCACGAGAAAGGAGCGATGTATGTCCTCCAAGAGGATAGTAAACCAGGGTCGCAGCTGCCCCTACATGTTTACCAAAATATGGTAACCATGGCAGCATTACTTTGGAGTGAACTGAATTTAGGTGAGTATAAGGACTTTTATGTACTTTACGGGGACTTTTCTCCTGTTGCAACTGCTTCTCTTGTTAGGGCCAGGTCCTAGTCTTAAAGGGAGTGTTAGGTAGCCCAGCCAGAGCAACAGAAAATAAAGGTGTTGCCTCTATATTTTATTTGCTAAAATAAGAAACATATTAAATACGTTTTTGTGGTGTTTATTTTTGTGTTTATAAACCAAGAAAAGGTGTCAAAAAAATAAAGTAAGGATGCTTGATGATAAAAAGTGTGCTTGCTAAATCTGTCGACATGCTCATCATTTGGCAGGTGTACAGCAAATAGCACTCGTGATGTAGCATTCCCGTTCAGGGGTTAGAACTGACCTGGTAAAACCTCAAAGCAGTGAAATGCACTGTCCAGTCAGGAGCTACTATCTGAAATGACCAAGACGACAGCTTGACTAACACCAAACAGTGAAATCCATAGCAGCAAAAGACTGCACTTGGGGCTCGATAGAGACACAGTCTAGAAGTCCACACTGGAAAGAAAGCTTGAAGGTGCTTGTTGGAACAGGTAAGTAAGAGTGTAACTTGGTGCCGTCGTGCATGGTGCAATAATTGTAATTGGACGGACGGTTCTTTATTCTTTCTCTCTCTCAGACACGAGCTCACCTTGAATTATTTTATAGTTGTGTGCCACAGACAGTAAAGCAGCAGGCTGCAGGCTAGAAGAAGGGTCTCCACGCACTCTGACTCCTCGACACGACGAGGGGCGAGCGTAGGGGGCCGTGAACGCGTAACGCGTCACACTGCTACGGTGCAGCGAGGGCTGGCCAAAAATGTCCTTACAGGGCCGTCATTGGTAGCGCTGGATTGACGGCCCTGGAGGACTAGTGTGAGCGAGTGGGGGGAGGCAACAACGGTCGTTACAGATTGGTGATAAATTGATTTTCGAACCGATTTCAAGTTTGAAGTTACAGTATTTATTTATAACTTTATGCCATGCAATGCAATCCCTATAAATCAGAAATTGTCTGTGCTAACTCCAGATGGCTGGGTAACGGAAAGTGATGATGTGTAATTTAAAGCCCTACAGTCACAGAGGCCGCCGCGGCTGCAACGGGCTTCTGCCTCCAGTCCAGACAGTCAGTGCCGGCGGCGGCCGCCTCAAAAAAGGTGCCGCCTGGGGCGGACCGCCCCCCCCCCGCACCCCCCTAGCTACGCGGGTGAGTGCAAAGAAGTGGACCCACTGCCTTCAGGTACAGAGGAGTGGTGGTCCGTTTGGGAAGTGGGAGACGAAAGTTGACCAGAACCGCCTGCAGGTCTGTAGGTGTGGGGGACGGGGTTGTGGATGTGGGCAAAGCGAAAGGTACTGGGAAGGACAAGGAGACACACAAGCGCGCCAAGGGTAAGAAAGCGGTGGGGGTAAAACGGTGTCAGTCTGACAGTTTAAGAATGTCTGAAGTGTAGAAGGGGGAAGTACATTCAGAGGATGACAAGCTGATGGAGCGAGATAGAAAACAAAATTTTGTTTAAACTCGCGAAGTCACATTTCCATAACATGAATAAAAATATTAATGATTTGTGATATGTTGTGCTAATACAACTTAGATTAAACTTTACACGTGGGGGGACTAACATGTGTGCTCATAAACGTGCATAATTGTTGCATCTTTTTGTTCGTGCAAAATAATAAAATAATTTATTGTTTTCGTTTTTGTCATTACTAACTGCTGCAAAATTAAAGAAGCATGTGCTTGTTTTGCTTTTCCTTGTCTGTGTGATGTCATTTCTACTATTCTAGGTGCATATGGGTCTCATGGAATAACGGAGACTGGTAGATATAAACGCTGCTTTATTTGTTTGCATTGGCTAGGTAACATTTTGATTAATCGGGTGGGTTAAATAATTAGTGAACCAAGGGGTGGATACAGAATCTACATTATTTCTTACATTAATACTTTTCTTGTGTTTGTTTTATATTAGAAATCATAAGTTGCCTGCTTTTGGGCCTAGTCACTTGAGCCGCAGAAAAGAGCTGACATGTAATTCTGCAGAAAGTCACGAGACGCCCATTCTGAAATAAATTATTCGTCAAAAGCTGCGTTCACAAAGCAAAAACTAATGCTGTCATCATTCTGTCGGACATGGCCAAGGTCGAAAGTGAACATTTTGTCAGTCCTTAACTTGGCATCCGCGGAAGTATAATGAAAGTCAATGGACGCTGCGAGAATGACTTTATACATTTGTTGCAATATGAGGAAGCTTCTGGCTTCACGTGGAAGGGACAATGGTCTCTATGAAATATGATTTAGTGGAACTTTTTGAAAACTGGGTGACATGTCACTTGTCACTCTCAGCCAATGGGACGTCGAAGATTTTTGAAAACTTTCCTTTGCGTAGTTTAGTTAGCATAGAAAGGTATAAAAAGTCATGCCCTTAGGGATGGGCTGGCTACTGCTTTCTGACTTTCCGATGAGGGTGATGTGCTGTTGGACTTTGCGTGGAGCACGTAAGAATCCTCAAAGAACTTTACTTTAATTTCTATCTATTTAGCTCAGTTAGGGAATTAGATTTTAGAAATGCTAAACTTTATATATTCACTTTAAATTTGATTTACTTGCTTAAATTGTATTTTTCTCATATTTCTTTACAATCATGCTTGCTCTATTGCAAATAAAATTCATTTATAAAACTATCAACTTATATACCATAATTTAGTAAATAAAATCTTACTTTTGACAAACAAGCTGGTCTTGATTATTCATGAGTGTAGGTTACTATTAGCTAGATCACGTCGCCAATGGTGGTCATTTAAATGGTATAGTTTTATTCTAATGACAACATTCCTTTCGCAGATGTATAAAATGTATATAGTTTGTAGATAATGTGTATATAGATTTAATTTGACCACCTGATTCAGTAGGCCCAAAATATGTCAGGTTTATAAATGGGTCCATATATAGTATAGAATTTTGTTTATAGGTTATGAAGTTGGGTAGCGTAGTTTATGATATATTTTCTATAGGCCGCTGGATCAAAGCATAAGAAGTGGTTGCCCAATATGGGTCTAGCAATGCCGCTGGGGTCCAAGGCCAAGAATAAGATTTGGAAGCATGAATATGTGGATATTTTCAAATTGTTACATAGAGACATCCTGGTGAAGGTGGGATCTAAAGAAGTGGAGTGGGAGCTCAATAGTCAGCCCAGGGTAACGATTAATAAAGCACAGATGCACTATGGAGGGTTTGCATGGCTCAGTTACGATGAGAAGTTTAGAGCGTGTGTGCGTCTCAATCTGGACAAGCTGCGGGGGAAGGTGGACTCCGAACTTTGGATGCAGTGGATGGCATCTACACAATCCATGGCTTCTAGACACACAGTAAGTAGCCTGCCCTTTACTCACCTGCATTTTTGTGGGTTATGTGCCGAAAACCAACAGGACCCAATTTTGGGGCATGTTGGAACTTTAAAAAAGGGTTCTGTTCCCATCAACCATGCAAATCGGACGGTCATTCTGTAGGAGCCTAGGCATGGCAATGTCAGGCGCAGTGCTGCACAGAGTACGGATATTAATGGCAGTCAGGGACAATCTGGGGGTGTGGAGGATGTGGAGGATATTCTTGGAGGAGTTCAATGGAGTGTCCATGTGTTTCTTAGATGAGAATACAATCTGGCAAGTGTAGATCTTTTCTGATGCTGAAGGAGCTCAATGATTTGCCCTGCTTTGGGATGGGAGATGATGTGTGGAGTCTTGGTGAGTGTGCTGGGTGATTCAAGGTTAGAGTATAGCCTTTTTAGAGTTCTTGCCTTTTTTGGTGACACTAGCGGTGCGGGTGTCAGAGCTGGTAAACAGGGCAGTGATGTTCAATGTGGACAACATGCCTGTGGTTGATTAGGTCAACCGGCAGAGTTTGGATAGATGGCAAGAGCCTAAGGGGTAGAAAAGTGAAGTATGGAACAAGGTATGACGGCTTGGGGGATTGAAAGTTTGGCATGAGGTATGAGGGCTCAAGGGGTTATGGAGAGTTTCATGATTCTAAGTTAAGATATTATATGTTAACTTAAGTGTAATTAGTTTTGCAACTGTGTCCCAATAAATGTCCTTTTATGCTAATCCATGGTCTCTGTGGTTTTTTTTTTTGGCAAAATCCAACATATCTTCCCATCCTTTCTTCCAGACTGCTTTGAGAGTCCCAGTGCATCACACACACTTCTTCCTGAACAATGCATCCCTGTTTCTCATGCGTTTTGTCAGCTTGTTATCCTTCTTTTCTCCTCCCCTTTCAATTTCTGTGACCAGCACCTTACTCTTAATTCCTTTTCTTTTCGATTACAGTGCGCATTGTGACTTAATGGAGTGAGTAGCAAACACCTCTCTTTTCTTTCACATATGTATGTTGCTGTTTACTTATATGTCAGGTTATGATTCCTTTCTCTGTCCTTTTACAACATTCTCTCAGGCTCCATATTTTACAGAATCCTGATGATGAACGTGTGTTTACAAAACGATCAAAATGTCAGAGACTTGCACGCAGCCACATTCCATTGCCTATTATAATTAAGGCTCCCTGTTTTCCATTTCTACGGACTTTTACTGATTAATACAGACAGAAAACAATGTGTTTTCTGTCTGCATTTATTTTTTAAAGAGGATACAGAAAATGTTGCCTCTTTTAAGTGACTCTGCATACTGTCTTTCATGAATTATAGGCCAGCAGTTTAGCAGATGGACAGCATTGGAAATTAAAAAAACAGGGTGGGATTTCTTTAAATAAAGGCATATGTCAACATACATTCATGGTATAGTGCTAGTTTTTACCAGTGGATGAATTGGTATGTAATATTTGCAGCTCAAATAGCTAAAACACGACAGACATCAAAGTATGAGTGCCCGTCTATCAATTAAATAGATGTGATAATGTACAGTTTTATAACTTCATTTATACGCAAAACACAAAATAAATATGGATAAATACAGATAAAATGGCCCAAAAATAAATATGGATAAATACAGACAGAAATGGCCAAATAATAAATACCATATAACCGGGAGCCCTGATTATAATTCCACAGGCTGTGCTGGTCTTTACTACATTAATATGCACTTTGATCATCTTTATAGCATGTGTATAAGACATTGTAAAGTGCACTGAGCAACTTTCTCACTAGTGCTCACTTCGTCATTTATTACATTTATTCTTCCTTTGGCATTTTATTTGTACATTTATTTAACATTTTGCTTTGATTATCGTTCAATTGATTTACTCCATAAGGGACCTTTGTTCATGCACTAACCAAATATACCCGATATCCTTGGTGACTCTAGGGTTTACGTTATATGCTTGTAACTGCATGTTCATTTTTATGCACAGGCGGTCAGTAAAAATCTGAAACTTGTGGCCTGCATGTAGTAGCAAGATTCCCAATTTTTTATAACTATGCTAGCCCAGCTCCATGTGACTCCACTTTGTCCTTTACCAGTTGTGAAATCCTGGAGCAAGAAATGGTAATCGAAAAAGCAGCACATTCCTAGGAACACCAGTAGGTGCTAGGGATGTCAGATCTGACAGTAAGGCACCTGCCTGTCAGCAACCTCTAAACATGGATGATGGTCCTCTGCCTAGGAAGAGGAAGCCATAGCCTCTACTTATTCAGTGGGGTAGGGGAGAATTCACCAAGACCTAAGTTAGCCTCTCAGTCGAAAGCAAGAAGAAAGTATTACAACACCTTTCTGACAAGCAGGTCTAAAGTACAGAAATCCTCACTGTACGAATCACAAACATTATATTTACAACTGTTCCTACAAAATAGTATCTGTTAAAAGATCTGGCACATGTTGTGCCAGTAGCAATAGTGAAATGCAATAATTTCACAAGGGAGTTTGGAGGTTATTCTCCAAGAAAAGTAAATGAGTAGTAAAATGTGCTTTAACACCACTTTGTGACACACATTGGTCCAAACTTCATAGAATCTACAACCTTAAATGTATGGGAAGATGTGCATTAATTGGTGAATCTTAAGCACTATTGCCAAAAGAAAAATTAAAGTTAGGTGTCTTTATAGATGGTTATTCTCACTGTGCCTCTGCCCAGGTTTCAAGATGCTGTTCAGTCTTGGATGTTTGCTATTCAGCCCTTTATTTAAACAATATTATCTTGGGGGAGTTATCTCCCAGGTAGTTATTGTCTGGGGTGGAGCAATTTATTTTATTTTTATTTATTTATAAAGTTTTATATAGCGCGAACTGGATCCCGAAGGATATCAGAGCACTTTACAATAATTTTCATAACAACAGTTGAACCGCATTGTAACAGTTAGGAACATAAAATAAATAAATATTATCTATTGGGGAGTTATCTCCCAGGTAGTTATTTTCTAGGGTGGTGCTTTGTCTCTAGTCTCTCTGACCCTGACCTAGTCAATAGCTACATGGGAGTACCCTCCCCTTGGATAATATTGCTTAAATTAAGGGTTAAATACAAAACATCCAAGACCGATGCAATGGTAAAATCTGCATCAAATTGGAAGGGCTTTCACTGTAAGAACGTGCTTTTCCTCAGCTCCATCTAGGGGAAGAGGAGCAGCTGATTGCACACCAGTAGAGCCATAGCAGGTACTCCCAGTGTATGCTCCATGTTAGACACTGGGGTTCCAGCTTTAGGGCATCAGGAGAGCTGCCCTATTTAGGACGGTCCTCCTGACACCCGTAGTTTGTACCCAAAGTATTATAGGGAACATCATCAATGACTCCCTCCTCATGGAGTGAGAAAAATCTCTTCATGTCAGAATCATTGATTTTTGTGTTTCAGAGTCAACCTCTTCTTTGGGTTAGTGACTCTGAAAAATAAAAAGTAATGGTATGTTGATTTAACCACCAAGAACTTTCACTTTGGCGATTACACCTAAAAATGCTTTTACCTATCTTGGCACTTTAGTCTCAAAAGACTACTACAGGTCAATTGATCTTTACTTTTTCTCCTACTCTTTTATTTAATCTCTTAGCTTAATATTTGAAGTAAAGAATCATACATATGAGCAGTGACTTAAGTGATTGGCTACTTTATGCCTTTCTGTACTTGTCCACTCTTCAGCGGTGGCTCCTCCACTAAGGCGGAGGATTATCGCTCTGCGAGAAGTTTAAAAAGGAAAACTAAAATGATAATACCCAATGTTATTATCATTTTAGTTTTCCGTTCCTGCTTAGGTGTGGGGGCACTGCGGGCTGGGCTGGCCAAAGCAGAGGCCAGGGGGAAGAGTGGTGAGCACACTCGAAAGTGCTCATGACTGTTTGGCCGCCACCTTGGGCCGGCCAAACAATCATGCGCACCTTGCATGTTCTCCACTGGCTGCAATGCACAACCTTGGTGAAGCACATGCACAGCCTCCCAGTCCTTCTTGAGCATCGAACCACGGCGCTCAGACCAGTCACAACATTGCTGTAAGGCATCGTCGTAATTGGCTAGGGTAGTCTGGGAGCCTGTGTTCTTCTTGGTTCCTGCGGTCAACTGAGGAGCTGAAGAGGACTGAGAGGCAGCAGCCGACCAGCCTGCAGGTAAGTGGTTTAAATTTTTTTATCATTTACCCCCCTCGCCCCGCCATCCCATTAAGTAGCAGCCACCACTGTCACTCTTAGTATGTAGTTGTGAGTTTAAAACAACTTACAGGATTCACAGTTGCCCTTTTAATTGATTTTCATTGAATCTGTTTGTGTTTACATGTGTCTTAAAATAACAAGCAGCTATACATTAGTCTTGCCCCTCATTTTGAGGGGGGCATGAGGGAGCACAAAGTTAAAGTACAGTTTCAGGAAACGAATACAATAGTTTACGTAAATCCAATCTAATGCTATAAGTATGCGGGCAGATATTTATTAGGCCCTATTTAAGACCACCATGTCTGTGTGGGTAAGTACCCAGGGGTGTCCAGTTATTAGGGATGTGAGCGCTGTGTACCATGGAGCCTATGAATGAAGCACTGCGTGGTGTACAGAAACAGTCATGTGCTTATGTCAGCAGCCGATGATGGTTTTAAGTCCGACCCTATGTTCAATGTCAAGAGTATGCTATCACTGCCAGGGATGGGTGTCTGTCTCCTGGCCCTTCATCACAACTGCCTCACTACATCATCCTACCCCTGGGCCCATTTCCAAAGCTCAGAGTTTCCAAATGTTCAGGATTGCGGGGAAACTAGACTTCCAGTTCATTCTGGAGAGGTTCGGAGATATTGACACATCACATTCTGTTTTAGTAAGAAACCAATGCATTACCTCATCTAACAGTAGGAAACCGACGCATCACCTCCCCTGCATAGCAGTAAGGAACCGACGCATCACCTTCCCTAGCAGTGAGAAATTGATGCATCTCCTCTCCTGGGAGTAAGGAACCGACACATTGCTTTGCTTTTCTGCCACCTCACCTCCCTTGCGCCTCGCACCGGCTTTGAATTTTAATACATTCAAGGTACTTTTTGCTAAAAGTGATGCACCATTAGATTGCTATTGACTGACCCTATTTTACCTTTGAAAAGCGGTATCTGTACTTGTGTATGTTGGATCTTTGCCATTTTGGTCTTGTTTTATTCTGATAATTATTGGCTATTTCCCTAATCTGGTTTGGTCTCATTTTGTAGTGGTTTCACTGTGCTACTGTGTGTGTATGTACAAATGTTCTGCACATTGCCTCTGAGATAAGCCTGACTGCTGGTGTCAAGCTACCAAGAGGGTGGGCAGGGGTGATCATAGCTTTGTGACTCCCTTGCCCTGACTAGAGTGAGGGTCCCTACTTGGACAGTGTGCAAACCACAGCTAACTAGAGACCCCATTTTTTGACACACACGCTTCCATATCAGTTCCTTCTACATTACTGGCTGAATCCCAAATTCAAACATTTTGGCATCTTCAGCAGTTCCCTAGATTTTTGAGGTGTGATTGTAAGTCTAGTTTCTGCTCCATTAGTGAGAGGAGTTCTTGGCCTCCCATTTCTACTTCATCCTCTCTTGTTTCCCAGGCTGTTTCCAGATTATCCGCTCTTGACCCAGTAGCCGACACAGTCTATTGGATATCATGAATATCCTTGGAGATCTCCCCTTTCAGGCCTTTGATGTCCTCATGCATGCTCTGGGACAGTTATTCTATAAAAGATTACAACAAAGTGTTTTTCTCTTCTCTGGCCATGTTCATCCACTGGTGGGACAGATTTCAATGCCTGGTCTAACCTCTGTGAGCTCAGCTGCATCAACATTTCTTATATATAAGCTTCTAATGTCTTTGGGCAGAGTGTATCCAGCTAGCAACCTCACTACCATGGATCCCATAGAGGCACGCACTCCCACACTGTGCACTGAGCGTGGGCCTCCTCTCCAGTCAAGTTACTCAGTACCTAAATTACTCAAACTGTGTCTGAGGGAGCCACAAAGTGAATAATCGTCAGCTTGGGTTGTCATATCCAGGCCCGCTCTAGTCTCGGTGCACACATGAACTCCGCCCAAAACAGAGCAGATGACCCAGATTGCTCTTCAACATGTTCTGGTGCATGAGCCCAAGTGATCAATGCTTGCTTCTTACACAGTGTCCCCCAATATGGGATTACGTCCCTCTTGCTGCTGCAATCCGCAGAGGCACCCAGCCCTTTTTTACCATGGGAGCTTGCTACTCATCAGAGGTGAAGCTGTCCGGGAGTCCACTGTGCACCCAGGTCTCCATAGCTGCACGTTGGCCCATCATGAAGCTGCACTGTGTACATTGCCCTTGACTCTCATGAGGTTTAGCGCTCTTCATCTTAGTGGAGTGTGACAGCGGTGGTCGCCATCTTGAGACAGCTGCGGCAACACTCCAAATATCTTAGGTAGGCATCCAAGTTGCTCCTTCTGTGAGCAGCAAACTCCAAGCATACAGGAAACCATCCCTACCCCAGTGGGTGCTACTGATTGTCACGCAGGCCTGCTGCACTAGAGAAATTACATATTGTTAATACAAACAATATCAATTTACATAAATATCATTAACAAAAATATCGCCTTTCTAAAGTTAACTAACAAAAACAAAAATATCAATAAACAAAATATCACCATTAAAAATATCTATTTCTACTTTTATTGAGAACACAAATGTTGGGCACAAAAATATAGTTACCTTTAACTAAATATATAAAATAGAAAAATTATCAAAACACACAATATCAACCACATTAATAGCACAAACAATTAAGCCAAAAATTAAAAAATACTATATTAACTATATTTTACTTTAAACTAAAACTTTAATTAAACAATAAAAACATTCATAAACCATCTAACAATATTGTATTAATTTTATAACACTAAAATAAAGTTTAAACACATGAAAAATAAATAGACACTTCCAAATAATACACAATTAAGAAACTAAAAATACTTAATAAGACAACTGTAATATAAAAATTAAGCAACAATAAATCAAAATAAAATAGAAATCGTACACCCAAAATAACACTAGAAACATACATCTTTATTTAACATTAAAACAGAAATACGAATTAGCATCCACCATAAAAGGCAATAAATGATTTAAAAAAATCAAACCGATAAAAACAACCATAAATCAAACTAACTAATAAAAACGTATAATTAATTATAAATACAATATAAAAAAGCAATAAAGTCGAACACTTACCTGACCAAAAAGACTAGCTGCAAATCCACAACACTCAGATTGCCAACATAAAACCAGAAAAGAAATGTGGAAGAAAACATACAAGTACCTTTCTTAGTATGTAAAAATCTATTTAAAGATATTTAAAACTAACTTCTTTGAAAACATAAATATGCAGATAACTAACAAACACTCTATTTTTATATGTACCATCGACAAACCACAGAACCATCATAAAAAACAGCAATCAAATACCTAAAATAAAGTAAATAAGAGTAAGTACATTTAAAGCACTTCTAAATATCGACTATATTTTAATTGTAAAAAAAACTAAAAGCCCTCAACCCCCACAAACTATGAACAAAGAAACGTTTAAAAAAATCTGAAACATTTTTTTTTCCCATAGCAGAAAAGAAGCTACCCAATCCACATTGAAGTACCGTCATTAGAAATATGAAAATAAAGAACTGCAATTACCATCAACAACAAATACGTAAGTATAAAATGCAAAACAATGCTTGTAATGTTTTCTGCACATGTCAAATCTAAAGTAAAATTTAAAAAAATGCATTTAATTATAATATTAAACTGAGCTAAGAAAGCAGAAACACTGAAACTTTCAATTGGAAATGTACAAAATATTAATCTAGTGAGTGTTATGGAAGGGCTACTAAGAAAAAAGTATGTTTTTATTAATGTGAGAAAACACAACCACCCCCCAAATATCACCAAAATTGCAGTAAGGCTCGTACTATAAGATTTAAAAGAGGCATGTACTCGTTTCCAAGAGCCCACTGCTGAAATTCTAAAGGATATACTCATTAAAGAACCTGAGTACATCCCAAGTGATCTACCAGCTATCCCCATTTTGAAAAACTTAATAGGTGGTACTCCTCCTGCCCCAAGAAGATATAAAGACATCCAAATTTCGGAACGCTTAACCAGCAGTCATAAAAAGGAAGCCTTCCTCCTATATGACAACCTTAATAATGATAAACGCATTATAATATTTTCTACAGCAGATAACCTATTGAGACTAAGTCATTGTCAAACAAGATTGATGGATGGTGATGGATGGAACATTCAAAATGCGCCCTAAAAGATTCACTCAGATATACACCATACATGGTGAGTATCAAAACATTAATATACCCTCATATACTTCTTACTGCATAATAAACAAAGCAGTGCTTACTGTGAACTACTAAACTACATTAAAATTAAAACAAACAACAATTCCCTACAAAAAGTAATAATTTGACTTTGAACAATCCATGATACAAACAATTCTTAAACCATACCTACACCCAACCATACAAGGCTGTTACTACCATTTTAACCAAAGCATTTAGAGACATCTCCAACATTCTGAGCTAAGTGCAGAATACGCGACAAACACCCAATTTGCCTTTGAAATAAAAAAACGGAATTCCCTAGGTTATGTCCCAGTAGCAGATGTAGATATCCACTACAACCTACTAATAGAAAGGTCATTCTACCAACAAATAAGCAGAAGCTAAGTCCCCTAATGTACTACTTTGAAGATACTTCGGATGGCAAACTGCATCGCTCTAGCCACAGATCATAACCCAAATTCTACATACCATGGTGCAATGCCAAAAACAGCCCGGTGGGTGACAAAGTCAAACCCAACAAGGCAGTAGAAGGATGGCACAATGGCCTCCAAGCCACACTAGGGTGCCCACAGTGAACACTTTACAAATCTAAGATCACAGAATGGCATCAGCCAGAAGGAATGAAGCCACAAAGTGCTGCATTTTTGTGCCGTGTCACAATGTGTGCCCAGAGATGCACCAGAGATTTGAACATGTCTCCTGGGACCTCGTCCGGGTGCCTTCCCTGTTGGTAGGGAGAGAAAAGCTTGAATAACTTATTTCAACTGTCTTTCCAACTAATCGGCTGGCTGCAGAACCTTAATAGGGGAAGGGCCCTCAAAATCATACAAGTTAGAAAAGTGATCAGGCCAAGCCTGCGCAAAGTTTCTTTTTCCACCAGCCGCTCTCGATGAGTTCTCGAACAGGCCTTGTTAAACTACCTGCACTGGGGAGGTGGCAGGGCAGCTCCTGTTTTAGTGAGCGGTACAAAAGGGGGTGGTGATGGACGGAGCATATGAATCAATCAAACACTCATACCCAGTCAAAAGATCTGGGTTTAATCCATCACCGTTCTTTAGCCCACTCTGCCACCCCAGTTCAGACATTGCTATATGCAAATCAGTCTGACTCTGTGCCTCATGGGAACAGTCCAGTCCGAACTGCCAAGCCATGTCTTCCCTGGACCGGAAACAAGCTTCCGAGGACCGGTTTCTGGCATTCCAGCCGTCTTCAGCCCGGCTTGCTTGAATCCTGTGGCAAAGTGAGCAAGGGACTCATGTCTGAGCATACCCTGCCACACTTATGGCGGCCAAAAGCGATACAAAAGGGGGTGGTGATGGACGGAGCATCTGAATCAATCAAACACTCACACCCAGTCAAAAGATCTGGGTTTAATCCATCTCCGTTCTTTAGCCCACTCTGCCACCCCAGTTCAGACATGACTATATGCAAATCAGTCTGACCCTGTGCCTCATGGGAACAGTCCAGCCCGAACTGCCAAGCCATGTCTTCCCTGGACCGGAAACAAGCTTCCGAGGACCGGTTTCTGGCATTCCAGTCGTCTTCAGCCCGGCTTGCTTGAATCCAGTGGCAAAGTGAGCAAGGGACTCACGTCTGAGCATACCCTGCAAGTTAGAAAAGTGATCAGGCCAAGCCTGTGCAAAGACTGTTGTGACCTGGACTGAGGCCTGTACTGAACTGAACAGGGGATGATTAATGACCCTCCAGAATGTGGCAGTATCTCGCAATTCACTAGCCAACTGATGACAATCTCACATTTCCTTTTTTATGTAATTCTTTCTGTCCTACAGAACCATACAGTAGGTAGTCCTGAACTTTTACACCGTGGCACTATCCCAGGGTTTCTTTTTCCACCAGCCGCTCTCGATGAGTTCTCGAACAGGCCTTGTTAAACTACCTGCACTGGGGAGGTGGCAGGACAGCTCCTGTTTTAGTGAGGGCAGACTTGATATATCCGCACAATGAATCAAAAGCAGAGAATATAGTCATCCTAAGCATCCGCCTAGATACAAGTCTGAAAGTCTAAATGACAAGTTGTCCACATACTAAAGGTAAATTCCTCTGCAATAATCCTAGCCGATTTCAATCTGCAACCCTGATATTTAAGAGTAACAGGGTCAATATACAAATGAGTAGGGCCCGCTCTCTTCGGCTCCCACTTAAAAATGGCTCACAGTGGGTTGTGGTGGTTATAGATGTCCCAAACTGCACTATTTTAAAAGTAAGGGAAATAGACCAGCAGTAACAAGCTTAAAATCGATTATAGACCCCGCCCCCTAGTCTTTAAAAGTAGATATTGTACCTTCAGCAGTAGCATTAGTCCTATTGAGCAAATTAATCAAATTATAATCTAAAATCAAGGTATTAAGAAAGTCGCCCTTAACTGAAAGCATAAGATGTACCTGGTCAATGGTGGCACACTCTAAATCAGGCACGTTGTACAGGTAACAATCTAGGCAAGAATGTAAACTGAAATCCCCCATCAAAATCAGGCCTGAGTATTGAGCGGCGCAAGAGAAATAATCATTAAAAACGTACTCAAAGTCTTGAGGACAGCTTGATCCACCACTCCAGACATTGAATTGCACACATTGATAGCTAAAATCCTTAATTCTTTCGAAAAAGACACAAGGACCCCAAAGATGTAAGGTGTAAGGCAATTCAAGTTCAGTTTGACTGACATGGCTAAACCCTCTCTTGCTCTCTCATGAAGGAAGGGCACAGCTTTACAGTGAAATATAACATAGCCATCTATGAACACATCTCCCTCTGTGTCCCAAGTGTCCTGGAGACTTATAATATCAAAGGAGCTGAACTTCTCAACCCACCCTGCATCGTCAATTTTTCCCTGTACCTTGGCAATTTTCCAGCTCCTTACTTTCAGCTCTCGATGAGGGCTATCATCTTCCCGGCCATCTAGAGAATAATTCTCACACACCAGTCAATCTTGGTCATTAAACCCATTTACTGGCTCAAAGCAGTTGTTTAAAGGGAGATGACATATCTGCCTGGAGGATGCTGAAGCCCTGAGCCGACCCTATATCTCTGGCCACCTCCCCCTGCCACTGTCCCCCTCCAGTCATTGGTTTATAAAAAATAAAAAAAACAAGGAGACTAGTACAATACTGGTGCTAGAGTAAATAGGGGGTCAAAAGCTATGCAGTAAAAAATGGCACTTCTTGCATTGGGAAAATTCACAACCACACAATCCCCTTGATACGTTTTAGGTAGCTTGCCTAGCCAGTCCACTCTCCATTATAATCTCCTTAAAGAAAGGCTGGGTAAGATTGAAGTTGAGCCTACATTTTCATTGGATTTGAGGAGCAGAGCGTTAGCCAGGATGACAACGTATGGGGTAGATTCAGGGGGAAGTTGGATAGCCACCTCACTTGCGGTATCTCTCAGAAGAGGCATGCTAGTTATCTGTGCAGAATGATCTTCCCAGGCTATCTTCTGCTGTTTGCAAGCCAGTACTATCCAAAGGGAGTGGATCAGGCCGATTCCAAAGCATCACCCCTGAGACAATGCATGAACCCCATGTGGGTGTAGCGGTGTTTGAAGTGTGACTGGATTGTTAGTATTAAGGTTAGCATGGGGCGTATGACCCCTTGCTTCAGTCCCCCAAAAAAAGAGAGGCCTGTTAGGGGACCTACCTGTGAAGTTTTGTTGGTATTACCACTGACAGTAGGCCGGCATGGCATTGTTTTTAGAAAGAATTGATGAAAGTGTAAGAATAGGGGGGCGCTAGAGGGCGCACTGCAGCATGGCCGCACTGCCGTGAGGCTCCTGCAGCCCGGAGCCTTCATCCGTCCACTGATCCTGTCAACCGTCGCCAGTCCCTACTCTGACCATGGATCCTAGCTGGGGGGGCTGCCGACCGCACTCGGTCTAACTCCTGCGCTGATCGGAGCTTGCTGGCCGAAGATAGGGGTCCCTGAAGATTCCCCCGCCGGACACGCTGGTGGACGGGTGCTCCGCGGTCCGGCGTCCCTGCTCACTCTAGACCGCGGCGTCACACGTGGGGTAGAGGCCCTATCCCCTCCCCCCCAGAGAAGCTTCGCGGCTGGCCGCTCGGCCGCGGCCGGCGGCTGTGCCTGGGGCTCATATCCTGTGGAGGCTTGTGTGAAGCGCCGGTGCAGGTACCGCACTGGGCTGCGGAGGTGGAGCCGCAACGAGGACACCGGTCTGCAGTCTGCTGTAAGTGGCGGCCATAGCGCAGGCGGGAGTGGCGGGGTGTCCGTGCCTGCTCGTGCCCCCGTCTGTGGTGCATCCTTGTCCGCCTGGGAGCTGGCTGATACGTGCGGCGGTGGGAGCAGTGGAAAGGGCAGCTGCTGGAGGGGGTTGCCGGCCGCGCCACTGAGGCGCCGCCTGGACACCATTTGGCGCCATTATCATCGCGGCAGCTGCTGGATGGCGGAGCCGGCCATGATGGATGGCGCTTGCTGTTAATGCGCTACGGCGCTAATTGTATACGATGGCGCCGGATCCAGCTGACTAGACTATCGATTGTTGCCTCCTGCTGTACGCCGCATGCTGCATGGTCCTGAAGGTCCTGATCCGATCTTTGGGAAACGTCGCTAGTGCTGGTTCCTACGCTCCACCCTTGTTACAACTCGTAAGTGGCGCTTACTTTCCTGTGCTATGGTATGATATGCTGGGCCACTGTTGTGCCCCTTCAGACCTCTTTCGCCTACTGTTGTGGGGGCTCTCCTCTGCCACTTCAGAGGCGACTGCCTTTGGGACTGCCAGGGGGTGCTGGTTTCAGAAGAGTGCGACGATATTGTGCGGATGACTGAGCGCTAAACCCCGATTTGGGACTGAGGTGTGCTGCACATTCTGTTTGGTGAAACGCATCGGTTGGAGTCCGTGGAGTTGGACCCTGCAGTCCCTTTGCCTCTCCTTATACATTTCTGTGGGAGCTGCCGCACTCTGTGTGTGTGTTAACATGGGGAAACCGGACAATAAACAGCCTAAGCTATCCTTTGACTCTACAGCGGCCAGGAGGGGTGCTCGTCTAGCGCAGGAGGCAGGGAGTTCGCGATCCCCCCCCCGCCTGTCGCTGACGCTGGTCCGCAACCTACCACCCCGGACTTCCAGCAGATGATGCAGGAAATGCGGCAAGGCTTTGCCACCATAGTGGATAAAGTGGACAAATTATCCTCGCGCATGGACGCGGTTGTGCAAAAACTTGATGTGCATGAAGAGCGCCTAACCACGGTGGAGCAGCGCATCTCGGATCATGACGACACTACAGCCACTCATACGGCTCAGCTGGCGAGAATGGACAATATCCTGCGGGTAATAGCCGCTAAGAATGAGGAGTTGGAGGCGAGAAGTCGGCGTAATAATGTACGCGTGGTAGGTGTGCCGGAGACGACGAATGTGGGAAAAATGGAGACGTATGTAGAGAGGCTCCTGGTTGGCGCGATTGGAACGGAAGCGTTCTCTACGCCATTCATTGTGGAACGGGCACACCGATCCCTTGGGCCGCGGCCGGCCCCAGGCGCTGCACCGCGCCCTATCATTGCGCGCCTCCTGAACTACCCGGACCGGGACGCGGCTCTTCGGGCGGCTCGCACAACCCGCACGCTATCCTTTGAAGGTGTCACCTTCACCATATATCCGGACTTCACTCCGATGGTGCAGGAGCAACGGCGCAAATTCCTGGCGGTTAAGAAAAAACTTAGAGACCTGCAGGTAGACTATGCTTTGCTATACCCTGCGAAACTGAGGGTGACTCATCAGGCAAAACAGCATTTTTTCACGAATCCGCAACAGGCAGAGGACTTTGTGAAGCGCCTCAGGAGGGAACGGACTGCGAACGACGGGCAAGACGCGGTGGGACGGGAAGGCCACCGCTCGGCGGAGGAGGACGCTTGAACCCGTTTCCATCGGCTCGGTGGCTATGGTGCGCGCTTTGCACAGACATTTGGATGGCTGCCCTTGGGGCCTGCACTCTCCCAGACTTGTACTATTGAGGGTAGATGTGAGGGTCACCGGTTTGGTCCGGGAGTTTGCTATTGAGGGTCGCCGAGGGGGCGATGGTTGATAATGACGGTTCGCTCCGGGCACCCACCCCCACACTGCGCCTGGGCCGTGTATATGCCCTGTGGTAAGGAGTACGGCGTAGTGTGAGAGGGTGGTAAAGTGCACCTCTGGTGGGCACCCCACCGGGAATGCCCCACTCTTGTTGAGTTTCTATGTTCGACTGACTTGTTGGTTGGATGGATGGATGAATGGAGGGAGGGAGGGGATGGTGAATGGGGGTTCTGACAGTTTGGGGTTGGTCAGGTGGGTGGGGGGAGGGGACACTGCTCTGGCAGTTCATGTTTCACTTGACACTTGTGGTAGGGGTAATGTTGAATGTGGCTGCATTGCTGTCATGGCGATGTCCTGCGGTTGCTGTTCTGCTTCGTCCAAGGCAGTATCAGGCCTGGATTGTTTACTTGCGCATAGAGGGGGGCCTGTGCTTCCCGCTCATTGTTACCATTGCTGCGAGGGGGGGGTTGGACGAAGGCGAGCTCCCCCTGATACGATCATTGGTTATGCTGATGGGACACGATGTGTAGGACGCGCGTTGTTTTTTGGGCTGACTGCGAGCCTGTTGCACGGTTGTTGTTGTTTGGGGTTGGGAGGGGGGTATTTGGTTCTGTGGGTGGAAGATGGCATGGGTGAATGTGGTGTGAGGTTGGCGAGGGGGATGGTGTATGCAGCGGTAACGGTCCACTGCTTTGACCCGGGGACGTGGGGTTGTGAAATGCTTACGTATGCCCCATCGCGCATTCCACATGGGTGATGTCAGTTGATGTGTTGGATAGGATATCGATATTGTCATGGAATGTGCGTGGGCTTAATGATGCCAGGAAATGTCGGAGTGTACTGAACTATCTGGATAGACATGCAATACAGGTAGCGTTACTGCAGGAAACGCATCTGCGTCGAACGCCTGCACCTACGTTTGGAGGGAAATGGGCCGCAGTGAGGAAGTTTTCATCATACTCCTCGTACGCACGTGGGGCTGTTATACTGATCAAGAAATCACTTTCATTTCAGGAGATGGGGACACGGGTGGACCCTGAAGGGAGATATGTGTTATTGTGGGGGAGGATTGGGCAGATCACTGTGCTCTTTGTGAATTGTTACGCACCGAATGTTGATACACCTGCATTTTTTCTTACACTTTGGGGTCATGTTCTTGCTGTGGAAGCCTCACACATTGTATGGGGGGGCGACTTCAATTTAGCAGTGCGGGCACTGGAAGATAGGTCTGAGGGGAGCTCTCAATACAATGTACAAGCCAGGGATGTCTTACGGGGCATTGTGGAGGAAGCAGGCCTGATTGATAGTTGGAGACATGCTCACCCGTCAGGTAGGGAGGGAACGCACTTTACAGCACAGGCTCGCACCTGGGCGAGGCTGGACTATGTCTTCCTCTCCAGGGGACTTGTGGCGGGGTTACATGATGTAGTACACCTCCCCAGAACGTACTCTGATCACTGCCCGGTTAAGGTTATGTTATCGGTGCCGGGGCTGCACAGACCGCGGCCACCCTGGAGGCTCTTCCCTTCTGCCCTGTTGGATCCCATTTTCAAGGCGGAACTGGGCGAAGAAGTGGAGGCTTTTTTTCCAAGGAATAGAGGCTCTGTAGATAGTGTGGAGGTGATATGGGAGGCATTTAAGGTTACAATTCGGGGGGTCACTATCTCCAAGAGCTGTGGGGTGCTTAGGACTATTGTTCGCACGCTCGCAGGTTTAGAGGCTGACTTAAAACAACTGGAACGCAGAATGCAGGCAGGCTCTGATCCTGACCTCATGCATCAGTTTAGGGGTAAACTCTCAGAGTATGAGGAGGAAGCGGCCAGGGAGGCAAAGCACAGGGGGAAATACTGGACGGCGAGGAGGTACTGCGAGGGTGAGAGGCCTGGGAAGGTACTTGCCGCGCTCACGAGACATCAGAGGCATAGTTCGGATGTGTTGGAACTGGTTTTGCCGGATGGCACATGTTGTAGGGACACGAAGGAAATCCAGGACACGTTTTTGCAACATTACACACACTAATACACTTCACAGCAATCGGGAGATGTGAGGTATGGGGGATTTCTGGACGATCTGGCGCTCTGCTGGCTATCTGACGATCACAGGGCATTCTTAGGTAGGCCCCTTGAGGTGGAGGAGATCAGAAGTGCCATCATGTCTCTGAATAACGGGAAGGCCCCCGCCGAATTCTATAAATGCTATGTGGATGTTATGGCTCCGGTTCTTCGGGAGGTCTTTGAGGAGTCCCTTGAGGTGGGGAGATTGCCGGGGTCTATGAGGAAAGTTGCTATCACCTCGTTGCTCAAACCAGGTAAGGATCCCCTGGACGTGGGGTCCTACAGGCCTCTTTCATTGCTTAACTGTGAGGTCAAAATATTGGCGAAAGTATTGGCGACACGGCTCTCGGAGCTTATGCCCGTCATCCTCTTACCTGATCAGTCCGGATTTGTACCTGGCCGGGCAACATCTCATAATCTTCGAACACTATTCTCCCTAATCCCGACGATAACTCCGGGGCTCCCCGTGGCCGCCGTTTTCTTGGACGCTACGAAAGCGTTTGATTCAGTGGAATGGGGTTACCTGATAGATGTTTTATGTAGAATGGGGTTTCCTCGGATATTTATCTCATGGGTCAAACTGCTGTACACCGAGCCGGTGGCGAGGGTGGTCGTGAATGGTGTGCTTTCCCCCCAATTTCCAATCACGAGGGGGACCAGGCAGGGATGTCCACTCTCTCCCCTCCTATTTGCCATTGCCATTGAGCCTCTTGCGTGTAGGATTCGCCAATTACACCAACAGAGTGCGTTTAATTGTTTTCAGCGCCAAATTGGGATCTCTTTGTATGCGGATGATGTTACGCTATATGTGAAAGATCCGCAGACGAATCTTAACGCGCTATTGCGAGAGCTTGTTGCCTTTGGAGGTATTTCTGGAGTACATATCAATTGGCAGAAATCCCAATTCTTCCCGCTCACTGCAGCGGTTCGTCGATTCCCGCTGGACTACCCTCTGGAGTGGTGCGATTCGGAACTACGTTATCTGGGTATTGTAGTATCTCTGGACAAGGAAGAGACTATTAGGCTTAATTATGGCGTCGCTATCACTAAACTGGCAGATAACATTACGAGATGGATGTCTTTGCCTCTGTCCATGGCGGGTAGAGCGTCCCTGATAAAAATGGTAGTCTTGCCCCGCTTCCTGTACCTATTTCAGAATATTCCATATCACCCTGGGGTGTATTTTTTTAAATGTCTCCGCTCGGAGCTGATTCGTTTGTTCTGGGGGGGTAAACAACCGAGAGTGGCATGGTCTACCTTAACGTTGCCCTATGTCAATGGAGGCTTTGACGTCCCTGATTTTGAAATTTATTATGTTAGCGCTCAGGCGCACTATGCATACCACTGGATGCGTCCCACGCCGTTTATGCCTCAGATTGCTGCTGAACAGTGGGTCGCTCATCCTCTCCCATTGGAGGGCATGGTACTGGGGAATGTTGGGGATGTGGATACACACCAGACTACGGGGACGTGCACTGTTGATGCTTGTAAGCGCGTTGCGAAGGCGCTGGATCTTGCGTTCCTCTACTCACCTGCACTGCCTCTAGCATATCATCCTGCCCTGTCCTTGTTGCGGGAGACGGGGTTCCAACGCATGTGCAAGCGACTTGCGACGCTTACATGGGGGGACCTTTTTCGCGAAGGCACCTTTCGTACCCGTGAACAATTTTTTGGGGGTGGGGAGTACTCCCCTTTGGAGATGTTTTATTCTGTTCGGTTACGACAAGGCCTGCGGACGCTACTGCCTGAGTTCCCTAAGGAACCGGACGTGGCTTTACCGCTCCACTTGATGTTACTCTCCGATGGGAGTCATTTGGTCTCTAAATTGTATGGCGCCATCAGGAAACAACGGGTTACGCCGGCTAGCCGGGTGCGTGAACAATGGAACGCTGAGCTCGGAATCTCCATCTCTGATGAGCAATGGGCATACTGTTGTGGTGTGACTGCCAATATCTCCTCTAGTTGCCGTTTAAAAATCGTACACTATAAATTCATACAAAGATTCTATTACACTCCAGCTAGGAAACTCAGATTCCGGTTGGCGGAGGACGATAGGTGTGCTCGTTGCCGGGCGGCGGGTGCTGATTTCCTCCACCTGGCATGGGAGTGTGGGGCCATTTCAGAGTACTGGGTGCAGGTCCATGACGCCCTTCAGGTCATGACTGAGGATGGGATATTGTTCGACCCTGTGGTCCTGCTATTAGGTTATACTAAGGAGGTGCCGGCACTTTATCGTAGATTTGTGGACGTGGCTTTATTGTTGGCGAAACGGCGAGTGGCCTGCTGTTGGGGGCGGGGCAGGGTGCCACGGTTCAGGGACTGGCTGGGTGATGTCATTTATTGTCAGGACCAGTACAATGTATATGCGGAAATGATGCCTGTGCGCTGTAGGCCTAGGGACTTTTGGAGCCGTTTGCAGGTGTACCTCCTTACTAGGGCTGTGCAGGATTCTGAATCGGAAAGTGAGGATCGGGTTGGGGTTGGTTAGCACTGTGACGTTTGCTGGGAATCCACTTATACCTACCGGACACCATGTTACACAGCGAATGGAGAGGTCTCTATACTCTGCCGCTATGCTGCTTGTGTAGGTTACACTGTATGGTCACTGAGGGCGAGGCGATAGGCTACTACCTGCTCTTTAGTGGTAGTGATGAGGATCCCTCGACCAAGCAACTGTTGAGCTATGGGTATACGTCCACTGTGCTGATGCTGTTATCCTTCATAGACAAGTGTATACTTTGTGTCTGCACCACTGCAGTCCTTGTATGTTCTATACGGATGTATTGCACTCCGATTGCTTGCTGATATTATGTTTCCATGACTGTCTACCATGTACTATGCTTGGAATTGGCATCTGGACTTTCCATGTCTACAACTGCATTGCACTATCCCTGACTCTGCGTATGCTTTGTATATGCGCCACTGCTGTCTTTTGCTTGTCTTCCAATAAAGGTAAAAAAAAAAAAAAAAGTGTAAGAATAGACCCTGCCATGTCTCACAGTTTTTCCACCACCAGCTTAGGGATTCTATTGGCCAGAGCTTCAAATTCAGTGGAAATATGCAGCCTCAGCTTCAAAAAAGACTCCTGGGAGAAACTAAAATCAGGGGAAAGTGCCGTAGCAGCTGCCAGGTCTCTCCTTTTGCCCCCTACTTGGTTTGTTATGTGCTTGTGATGCACATAATGGTGACCCCTTTTTGTGTTTTATCCTGGTATCCCCCCACCCACTATAATCGGATTAGGGGGTTCACTACTGCCCTGATCTTGATGGCATAACTCACTGGCCAAAATATCTGCCCTCACCTGTAGGGTAAGGCAGACCGGGGAACCCCCAGAAACATGTGCCTTTCCACTTGCAGTGACCCAGGGAGATTCTTCCACAAGCCCCCCCATGATTGACAGACTCTAGATGTGTTTGAGACAACTGGTCTTCCAAGTTCAAAATATTATCTGATAACACCCCTACAGCATTATTCAAGAAGGACAAAATTATATTGCTAGTCCCTGGTCATATGTCAGCTACATTCAAGGAGTCCACTTTCCTCTTCCCCATAGCTTTGGATATAGCGAGGTCCAGGAAATAAACAAAGGAGGGGTTTTGGAAGAACCAAGTTGAACAACAAGTTAAGGAGCTACTCACACTACGAATAGATCACCTCAGCTGCAGAGAGTACGGTCTCGGAGGGGGACCCAGCCCAACCTTTGCTTGGCTCCAATGGGCGTGGACGGGCTTACCTTCAGTCCGGGTGGGCCCAGGTAAGGCCCACGTGGTGGGAGTAGGCATAGTGCTTTATAGCGCCTCAGCTGGTGTGCGCTCCTCCCCTGTGGCTTGGCTAGCGTCTCCTGGCATGATTGCTCCTGAGATCTGGAGCCCCCGCCTGCGGCAACAACAACACCACAAAGTCCTGGTAGGTGGTAGTGAGCGACATGCTTTATAGCACCTCAGCATGTGTGCATTCCTCCCCTGTGGCATGGCTGGCACCTTCTGGCACGAATTACCCTTGGACCTGGAATCCCCAACTGCGGCACCAACACAGACAATTGCTATTCCCACTTCAATTTCAGCCATTTAAAGGGAAAGCGTTGCACACTGAATAGGTGATATTTACTATTCCCACTCCAATATAATCCATTTAAGGGCAAGGTATCAGGCAGTACAGGGGTGACAATTACAATCCTAGCTCGGTCGGAGCACGAGGCAACGACGGACAGAGCAGGGCCTCATTGACTGGAGCTGGTGCCGGGTGAGGTGAGGTCTAGTCCTCGTATTTTACGGATGCCCTATACATCTCGTAGATACAGAGGATCAGTATAATACATCAGAGGTTGTATCAAGTCTAACCTGTATGTTTATATAAAAAAATAGTTTTTTCTGTTTTTTCAATTTTTCTACTTTTTGATGTAATGCAGTAGCAAGAAAATTTGTAGTGAGGTCCTGAAGAAAGCCGTGGACATGTTGTCCAACTGGCTGAAACATGTCGACCATTTGAAAGCAGTAATTTGTTTAAACTGCTACATTTTGCACTGGTTTTAATTAGGATTGCAAGTGACATCCTATAAAAAATAGAGTTATTTTCTTTTGCAAATTCTACTTTAATCATGCACTTAACTTTTGCATTGCACTCTTTCCTATTTTCTGGAGGTTTCCTTGGGAGTCAGATGCGACTCTAACCTTCTTTTCTGCTCCTTTTCCTCTGAAAGACCCAATAGAGAACATAATCCACCCAGCACCCCTCAATGATCAAGAGGGCACATGGGAGGTTGGCTGGAAACCCAAATGATGATAAGGATCACTTTGGTGTGTGATGGGAATCCAACTATCCAGAAGGGTCATTTCATTCTGTAATTTTCTGTACTCCTTTTGGTGACACTCAGGTTGACATATTTGCTCACATTGTTTCACGTACTTCGATAAGCAGCTAGCACAGTAAACCACGGAGTATATGTTTGTTTTTGTAATAAATTGGATAGGGGGATTTAATCTGTATAGGGTCTATAAATTCCCTTGGACCCTTCTCGTTGTGTTTTTGACAATTTCAATTCCCACTCCAATCTAAGGCATTTAGGGGAAGGTGTTGGACACCAAAACGTTGACAATTACTGTTCCAACTTCAAGATAAACTATATAGAGGAAGGTGTTGAACACTAAAGGGGTGACATTTTACTATTCCAACTCCAATCTAAGCCATTTAGGAGAAGATATTAGACAAACAAAGGTGAAAAGGGTGACAATTACTAAACCAGCTTCGATATAAACCATTTAGGGGAAGGTGTTGGACAATAAAGGGTTGACATTTACTATTCCCACTCCAATCCAAGCCATTTAGGGAAAGATGTTGTACACTAAAGTAGTGGCATTTACTATTCTCACTCCAATGTAAGCCATTTAGGGGAAGGTGTGGTCACAAACGGAGTGGCACTATTCATACTCCAATCTAAGCCATTTAGGGGAAGGCGTTGGATACTAAAGAGATGACATTAACTATTCCCACTCCAATCTAAGCCATTTAGGGGAAGGTGTTGGATCCTTAACTCCTTGGATGCTAAGGCATTTCCCCTGCTGCGCTGGGGGTATCCTAAATCCAATACATTCATGACGAGCTGGGCTCGTCATCAGTGTAGCAGGAGGCTACTGCATGACGAGCCCAGCTCGTCATGAGCGTGGAAGGAGTTAAGAGGTGACATTTACCATTCCCACTACAATCTAAGCCATTTAGGGGAAGGTGTTGGATCCTTAAGAGGTGACATTTACTATTCCCACTACAATCTAAGCCATTTAAGGGAAGGTGTGGACATTACAGGGGTGGCATTGAGTATTTCAATCGAATATAACCTTTTAATATACTTAACACAAATAAAATGACCACAGTATGTAAATATACATTTGTAAAAATGTATATTTTATTATAAATTAAATATAAATATCATTAATTTAAATAAATGATAAATAGTAAAAAGTACATAAAATAATTAAATAATCATTAAAAAACAAAACAACATTGCTTAATACTCATTCATATAATAACATATAATAATTTATTAATTATTATAAATAAATGGAATATTATAATTTTGCATGGCATACATGGAAAATTAGTGAAATAAAGGCACCAAGAATAACTGTATGCATAAACATTATACAATCAAATCATTCTCAAAAGAATTATAAAACACCATATTTTTCAATTTAGAAAATAATGATTAACTAGGATGGGGAAAATATTACTGTACATTATTTATAAAATAATAAATGAATTATTAGTTAAAAATTCTTTATCTTCAACATACTTGATACACAATCAATCAAGTAAAGAAGGAAAATATTATAATTTACAATACATATTTAAAATATGTAAATATTCTGCATTAATATTATGCATTATAACATTACATTATTTATTGTCTATAAACCTAAGACATATTGTTATAATATTTTAATTAGTAAACTATATTTTAATGAAAATTGTAATAAAAAACTAAAAACAAAAAAGTATGAATACAAAAAAATGAATACATTGAAAATATTTTTGAACTTTAAAACATATATTAAAACATTGAGAAAATACATTTAAAATGTGATTGAAGCAATTATAATTTAGTAGAAATATTGAGTCAAACCAAACATTTAAAATGTTTCCAAGCAACATGTACAATTTGTTTTGTGCTATTTTGATATAACATATTTACAAAAATATCAAAACTATTATTTAAACATAACAAATTAATTTACCAAATATTTTTTTTTAAAAGAACATCTTATAAACATTATTTTCCCATATAATGAAATACATTTACATTTAAAAACACATTATATTAATATTGATATAGCAAACTCTACAAACAAATAAACATGTTTTAAAAATCTCCTCACCCTTTTTCCCCTATAAAGACAAAATACCACTCTTATAACATAATAACATCTATAACTGATTATTAACACAAAATTAACAAACAACACTAATTAAATACTACAAAAACTTTAATAAATGACCCATAAAAACAATATTGATTGCAACACCATTTAAGAAACTGATATTTTGATAGCAATATTAAAACCAACACTTAAACTTACTCTGACTGCCTATTCAAGTTGGACGGCACGATTCGGAAAGGCTGCCTGAATCCAGCATCATAATAGGTCATTCGGAAACGAGGCCCGTAGAGACATGCAAGTCTGCTCTGTACAGCTCAGTCATTCCAAATGTCATTGGGTTTAGATTAGGATATTCCTAATGCCTAACTTGCATCATAATTGGTCAGTTGGAAACCTCTCCGATTCAGGGCCCGATTCCGATTAACCCTGGGCGTAGTACTATGCTACGCTCGCGGAGCGTGCGTAGTTTGAGCTACTACGCACTACACGAATTGCTCGTAGCACAGTGCACTAACGCGTAGCATAGCGTAGTGGGCATTTTTTGCTTGCTCGCGGTCCTCAACGTCAAGTTGGCGACCACGAGCAAGCAATATCAACATCCCGGTGAGACTTTTTCCTCGTTCTCGATCAGCAACATCAAGTTGCCGATCGCGAGCGTGGAAAATAAACCTCCCGGTGAGAATCTTAACGCGGGGAGGTCAGGTTTCTCATTGCGAACGCTCGCGATGAGAAACTACCAGTCCGCGTTGAGAAAGCTACCGCTTGATGATAAATCTACTCGAACAGCAGAAAACGACCGTTTGCACTATGCAAGATGTCGTTTGCAATGATTGCACAAGGCCGACAAGCCTCCATCACTGTGCAATCAGTATGAACAGCATTTTCCCTACCGCACTACGCAGTACGCATAGCTACGCATAGCGCTACTACGCAAACTACGCCCAGGGTTAATTCCGATGTAATTTGGAAGAACTCTGTATCGGATTTGGCTTTCCCGGATCCGATTTGTAGCCCTTGTTTCTGACCAAATCTTACACAGGTCTGAACGACCAAGTATGATGCGAAGATCGCATACATGTCCACCAAATCATTTTACAGGAGCCAAACCTGTAGGTACGACTCATTTGTAGTCAAATCCTGCTGTACAATAGAGCCGAATTCCGACCGAGCAAGTAGGAAGCACGATTCGGACAGCCGCTTTGCCTCAGTCTCCTCGAGATGAAACGTACTTCAGGAGGCCGTAGCAGGCCCCCCTTCACCCAGGGCCCTCCCAATCTGTCACGGGGGTGTGCCCATGGGTCTCCCCGATCAAGGAATGCACAGTGTGCCAGGCACCATGGGGTGTACGCTTTTCCCCACCCACCCCTTTTTGCTATGGGAGCCTGTGTACATATTTGTAGACAGGCTCCCATAGAGTACAATGGGAGTCCGAGCGAACTGAGTCCGTAAGCATACGGCTGCATCATACTCACTTGTTTGGACTCCTAGAGCACATTTCCCTCGGAAAGCCCTCCGGATCCGAGTCATACGGTGGGCTTTCGTAGCGAGATCCGAACAAGCCCTGAGTCGAAAAGACATGTTCCGGATCCGATTTGGACGGAGCACAAGCCTTCAGAGGCCTTACAAACCACATCGTAATCAGCCCCTCATTGTTCAACCACAAAAGGAACAATGTAAGGCATGCACAGTTTTAAAACTGTAAGTTCAGCTTACCAAAATTAACCCTTTGCGAGGCCTAAACCTTCCTTTTTAATACTAAATCACCCCTTAGGTCGTCCCTAAATGCCCATAGAACAGGATGCATGGTGTAGGGCATGTGTAGTAAAGTTTTACATGACTTTGCAGTAAAAGGACTCCAAAACTCCTGTTTACACTGCTGCTAGGCTGGCTCTTCCATAGGATTAGATTCATTTATAACTTCAATTTGTGAAATAGCTAAAACCAGGATTCAAGGACTCAAATGAATGCACATTTAAAATTCAATCAGATGGTAAAGTCAGATTAGATTACTGTTTTGAACATGCAGTTTTATAAAGTTGCCAATGTCCTGCCTCAAGCCCTCTAGTAGCCCTTTCAGAGATAATCCCCAACTGTCACCTGGCAGCCTGCTGGGAGGTGTGAATTGCTCTCAGGAAAGAAAAGGGCAGAGACTGGGAGGAGGTGTGACCTATTTCTGACAAGATGGTCTGGAGGAGGTGACCACCTACTGCACAAACTTTAAAGGGACATCTCCTGTTACAAGCGGATGCAACTCACACCTAGGACTGCCTCTGCCATTGTCCAAGTAGCCAGAGTGGCACCAATCCCAGTGGGGGAAAACCTATCAAAGAACGGGTTTTGCAGGTGGGTCCTCATCACCCTAGATACACCTCAGCGATGTGGCCAGAGATCTGAGCAAGAAAAAAAAAAGATTCTACCATGCTGGATTTTGGAAAGTAGGACAATGTTCGATTGTTTAGGTCCAGACCCCCAGGAAATTATGTCAAAATGGGTATGGTTGCCCCTGGGAACTTTTCCCTATGGGTATGAGTCACCCCGACCCACAAACTAGTGTTAGGCATAAACTTGTCACCCCTGGATACCTTCTTCAGAACACTGGTGGACTGGAGGAAGCCAGAAAAAGGACTGAACCTGTTAAACCCTAACTTCAGAAAGTAGACTGCACCTACATGTGGAGACAAACCCCAGGAGCAGGACTTGCTCTCACTTGAACCCTGGACAGAAGAGTGGACTCCAAGGGTTAGTTGGCTAACCTCCTGTTAAGCTACAGGGTCACAAAAAGCTGCAAGAAACCCGCTTTCCTGAATAGCTCAGCTGACCAGTTAAAATTGAACTTGCCCTGGGCCCTGCTGGTTGATTCCCGACCACCAATTGGTGCCCCTAATGTGCTGGGGCCCATTGGATAAGTGTAAGGTGCTTGCCTAACCTTAAAAGCTAGGACTTGGAAACATTTCCAAGGAATGTTTCCAAAAGAACCAGAGGCTATCACCACATCACTGCCGAGCTGCAGCCGTCTACATTGTGTTGCCGGTTGGATTCAACTTGGTGGCTTGCCCAACTCAAAGAAGTTTGACTTGCAAAAATGTTTCCAAGTCCGAAGGTAAAATTGTTGATCTGTAGAAGGCTCTGAAAGTATCCAGCCTAAGAGGGACCTTCGCTCAGAACACATTTTATATTTCTCCCACTGAAAGGTTTCCCACCAAAAGTCATTTACTTCACTGGGACTTTGTCTGACAGTAATCCTGCCTTGTGCAACCCATCATGGTTACAGCCTGCTGCCTTGCCCTGCTAATCATCTTTGACTTTCAAAAAAGTTTCAAAGTCAGAAGGTAAATCTTTCTACTTTACTGAATCTGGTCCCTGTATCTGACCCGCTCTACATCATGGTCGGCCTTAACTTTAGACTGTGACCCGGTCTAGTGTGACCAGATACTAGAAGATGGCACTAGAAACATCAAACATTTTGAAAAATCATATCTCTGATTCCCTACATCTGATTTTATTGTTTTCATGTCTATTTGTTCATTATATTTTTCTCTATGTTTATAATTGGAGTAGGATTTTGATTGTTTTGTGTTTTCTGCTAGTTACTTGTTTTGGTGCGGATAAATGCTTTACACATTTTCTTAAGTTAAGCCTGCTCTGTGCTAAACCTACCAAGAGCTCAGGTTTAAATTGTTGAGTCCTAACTGGACCTAGTCAGGACTAGTGCCATTATTATTTGAAGAGAACTACCATCCATGTCAACTAATAATCCACTTTTTGATACTCTGCCATCCCGAAGTACATCCTTCTATTAAATTTTGAGTTTTCCGTTTGCACAAAAACAACTCTCTACATTGACAGGCACTAAATTCATGGCAGTTCTTGTAAATGTAGTGCTTCATCTCTTTTATGGAGTTAAACATCCTCCAGTAGGGCAGGCCTGTAGGTGTATATGACTAAATCATCACAAATTCAGACACATTTGCTGTGAGGTCCTGCTGAAGTTCCGGAGGGCTTGGAAATTCAAAACATTTTGAAGTCCCAATTTTCAGACTTTCTGGAGTAGGTCACTTCTAAGGCTCTGAGGACGTCAGGGACCACACTTAGGGGTCAGAACTCATTTCAGAAGAGTCACAAGCAAGGCCCAGGTCTATGTGTTTCTCGTCATCTGCTTATTCCAGGAAAGAGGCATCTTGCAGCTTTTTGTGTCCCTTTACCCACAGAATAGTCAACCAACTGACCCTTGGTGTCCGATTCTTGGTCCTGGGTATGGGTGGGAACAGGTTTACCTGAACATGACCACACACAGCTCACAGACAGCAGGTCCATTCCTCTTCTGTTCTTCCACAAGTCAAGGTGCATTCTGATGAGCTGTAGGAGAGGTGCCACTATTTAGGATTCACAAGCCAGTGAGAGGATGCGATTCCTGGACACTCCCTAACCAATGCGAAACCCTATCTCAGAAGCATCTTTCCCTCTTTTGCAACACATGCTGTTTGCCTTACTACACACCATTCAAAAGGGCAGTATTCTGAATAAAATCCAACATAGCAGCACGTTTCTGCCCTCCTACGTGGCAGGTGGCCCATCCAGAGGTATGTCTGGGGAAATGAGCATTGGCCTCCTTTCACACCTTACCAAACTAGGCTCTGGAACCAGACCCCTCTCCCACTGGACTGTTGCCAATCTGGCTACTGTTGGCCCAGGGAACAAAGGCTTATTTCCTCATGTCTCCTGTCATACTTAACTATAAATGGGCAGGCCACACCCCGGTCCCTTTCAAGTTACAGATGCTCCTGAAGGATCCTAAACCACCTTTTACTGACCTAAGAGAAATCACATACTTCACACCCAGGTTTTCCTCCCAAAGGCCTCAGTCGTTTCTTCTCTGGGAGCAGGTATCACATCTCATTGAGGAGAATTACTGGCAAGAGGTAGCTTCTAGCAAGTTACTGCTAATTAGCCTATTTGAGATTTAGGCAGACCAAAGTCTTACTTTCGAAAATTTTCTTTTTCTAACTATTTATCAATCAAATCAAATATCTGACTTCACTATAAAATTGGGTGTTTAAGATTTTTTTTAAAACAGTGGTTGAATCATCTCTGTAGCTCTTGCAAGCTTCCATGGCACCCTGAGCTGGTGGGCACCATCATGGAAGAAGTTAAAGTAATATCTTATGCTACATCTACAGCCAACACCCGACCAACCCTCAGTTTCTTTTAAATAGATGAAAAGATTTACCCCAAATTACAAAATGCACACATTCTTTGTAAAGATCTAGCTTTTTGCCAAATGGGGTGTAATTCCGTTCAGATGTTTTCTCTCTATCACTGTTCAATTTTCCCTATGAACATTGAATGGAGAAAACAAGTATTTTGGGAACCCCCTTTTGTCTCTTGATGGTTCTCCCCGAAGTGTTCCACAAAGGAGCTAAGGGGGATGAACTTAGGGTACGATTATGAGTTTGGCGCAATTGTGCCGGTTCTGTTGTGCCGAACCTGCTCAAGGACCGCCTGCCGTATTACGAGTTGTAAAAGTACAAATTGTAACACGGTCAGCGGTCCTTTGGCCTTTTCCATGGTGGTGCCTTGCAAGCAGGCACTGCAATGGAAACGGCCAGAAAGTTCCAGCATGGCATGGATGGTGACGTCCATGCCGTGCTGGAACAGGGAAAAATACAGGCGGGGCACATGGTGTGCCCCCCTGAATGTATCCACATGATGGGGGGACAAGGTGGACATGTAGGGCTCCTTTTGTTCCTGCACCGCCAATCTTTTAATGGAGGGGCTCTGCCATTAAAAGTCTGGTGGTCCAGGAGCTCAAAATATGCTGCTCAGCATAATGCGTTGTGGCGCTCCCGGGCCATTGCCAGGGAATGACTGTTACAAAGTAGTAATTTGAAAAGGGTAGACCGCCACTCCAACGCCACAGCGAGCCTGGCAGTCGCAAGACCGGCAGACTCATAATCAGGCCCTTCGTTTTTAGAAGGTTTTGTGAAGATGTGTCAAACTGTGCCAAAGTTGTTAGCAAAACAAAAACTCTCCTCCTATGGAAACACTGACTTATGTATAACTACACAGTGGCTACCTCCACGGTGTAATACATATAAAATATTAGTAAATGTGACCCTGTTCTGCTTTCTCTCTTTCGCATAATGTATTGTAGCAACTTTGGTTGTTGTGCTGTATTGCATGAAACATTAGTAAATGTTCCTGTACTCTGCCACTGATAAGAAGAGAAGTAGGGCTCAAAGTACATTTGTTCTGCAGTATACAATTCCAGAAAAGCAGTCACCCTTGCAGTGGGCTGCCATTGAACATCAAGACTGAACTGGGTGCTTCCCCAATTCCATTGATATCCCAAACATATTCCGAGGACCCAGATACTCCTGAACTTTTTTCACCACCATCCTGATTTTTCACACCTTCCTGCCCATAAACAATCCTAACAGGCGTAATCCTCTCTCCACATTTGCTGCAGAATGCAGCACACATAGAATGAAGAAAAAACAAGGAGACATAAAAACATTTATCTTAATTAGACCTCCCCTCAGGAGGTGTATGGATTTGACGCTTCCCCAGGTTTACATGATTTTGTAAATCTGGGGCAGCGTCAAAATTCATGGGTGTTGCATGGGAAAATCCACCTCAATGCCCGCGGAATGCCTCTTGGACGCAGACAAGGCGATACAACTATTTGCGCTGTGTTGCCTTACACAAGATATATGAGGCCACTCAAAGCCTCGCTGAGTGGTTTTGTGTGGATTCATAAATTGAATTGAGAGCCCTGCATCATGCATGTACCACTTTACTTAGTGTAAATAAGACGCATGACTCTCATAAACAAGCCCCTAAGTGTACTGGTAGTTACACATAGATATTTTCGAACCTCCTCGTGTAATTTAAAGAGTAAACTTTGCTTGATAGCAATCCTACTTTCAAAGCAGCAAAGACCTAAACACACTCTGTTTCTTCTTGCTTGGATTCATCTTAGTGAGTCTATCTTTCTGTGCTTCTGCCTACTATTCTGGCTGTCAAATGATCTTGGGCCAGATGTAGGTAAATCTCATTTACCGATTCATAAATACCGAATTTTACCGATTCGGTATTTCTGAATCGGTAAATGAGATGTAGGTAAAAAATCTGTATTTTTTACCTAATCGGTAAGATTTGGTATTTACCGATTCGGTAAATACCGAATCGGTATTTGCTATTGAATCCTATGGGCCTTGAAGCCCATTGGATTTAATAGCAAATACCGATTCAAATACCGAATTGCTAAGGGGGACAGGGTGTCACTTTGACACCCTGTTGCACCCCTGTAACTGGTGTTTGCACCATGTGGCACACAGACATGCCCTTAGGGCATGTCTGTGTGCCACATGGCACAGGTGTACATGCACAGATGTGCATGTACACAAGAATTCGTAATTTACCATGCAATTGTATTGCATGGTAAATATCAAATTCTAAAGGCCCTGTAGCACTGTTAGAAGTGCTACCTACATCCCAAAATACATTTTCGGTATTTTTTTACCGAATGGTAAATTTACCGAATCGGTAAAATTTACAGAATCTGTAAATTTACCGATTCTGTCATTTTACCGATTCGGTAAAATTACTGATTCGGTAAAATTACCGAAATTGTCAGTTTTTTGTGCCCCTACATCTCCATAGTTCTTTACCGGTCGGAAACGGCCGAAAATCGGTATTTTCGGCCGATTCTGACCGGTAAAGGGCTACCTACATCTGGCCCCTTGTTTTTTATGTCTTGCCAGATCTCATTTATGATCATGTGCCTTGAAGCCAACAAGGATGCAGCCTAAGTTGAGAGCAAGGTAAACAAAATGCCTGTGTTTATGTAACTATCCGTGATAAGCAGGAACAGAGAAGACAAATAGTATGTGCATGTGCGTGTGAGGGAGAGAGATAGCTTGGAAGTACAAAAGGTAAGAGGAAGTGTATGAGGGTGAGGAAAGAGAAAGAGAGGTCCTACCCACTCCCTCTCAGTTCTGAATTCCCAATTGTTAAAGTAAATCAGATATGGCCAAGAAGTAACTTCTCAGCATATCCAAGACTCGAATGGAAAGTCCTCTAATTACTGGAGGAAAGGCTAACATTTTAGGAGAATCCATAAATAAAGTGGTCTTCACCTTATAGTGGAGGAAATACTAGCATTTCCACCACCAAACTCAAAATCAGCCCCTCTGGTGCGAAACTGGGCCCTCTCCCACTTACTAATGTAGTTTCTGCTTATCATCTCTGCCAAATGACTCTTCAGGCGAACTATTTTTCAATGCACTTGTCCATGTTAAATTTCAACCAACTCGTCATCATCGAAATAATGAGCAATCTGCTGTCTTGTGCTCTTTGAAAAGCTAGGAATTCTATGCAGACACATTTTTTTTTAATGTCACTGTGTTTAAAACAGAGCTGCAAAGTGGTGTTTGTAAAAGATCAGTGACATAACAGGTTAGAAATATGCTGCTTAGAGGTTTTATGCAGCCCATGATTTCTGAATAATTGCAACCATAATTCAGGTCAACAGACAATAATTCCTTTTATGTGGGTGCATTTCTAGTAGCATTATTGCACTCCTATTTGTTTGAAGCCTCAGACATCACCAAGAACCAATATGTGGCTGCTCTTTAAAAGGATGCATATTCGTTTTCAAAGAGAATGAATCAAAACTCCTCCTAAGGTAGAGAGAAGGAACACAACACTAAAACAGAACTACAATACCCCTTTCTTTACACGTAACCTGGGTCTTGAGTTTAAAAAAAGCTCATATGCCCACAAACTGCTGCTTATGGCAGATTATTAAGGACGAGGAAAGTTTCACACTAACAAATGTATTAGCAAAAAAAAGAAGTGAACCAAGAAATGCTTCATGAACAATATATGGGCGTGGGATTCACCCCAAGGTCAGAGTGGAGTAACCAGGCCCCAACCTACCAGAAATATATGAAAGAAAGAGTGACTGTACATGCCAAGGGCCCCAGAACCTCACCTCACTGAATCACTTTGGGATGTGGAGGCACCACCATTCCGCAGTTTCTAAACCTTGAAAAGAAGTTTGACAACTCTACAATCATCAATTAAAATTGTTCTGGACATACCCTAGGGCCCATCTTGCACAAAAAGTGGTGTACAAGACTTTTCTATTTGATTGGCAGAAACAGATTACGCAAAAAGATTAAGGGCACGAATATGAGTTTCTGCCGTGTGGTAGGTACTCCACCGCCACGCCCCTGTACCGCCGAGACTCGCTACTGCCCACCAGATTACAAGTAATTTGTAGTCTGGAGGGCACGCACCATGGCGTTCCCAGGCCAGTGCCTCTTAAAAGGGGGCGGTTCCTTTGAAAAAGGCACTGCAATGGGATCACCTCACAAGGTTCCTGCATGGCATGGACTGAAAAGTTCATGCTGTGCAGAAACTCTTGTGCATGCACAGAGGGGGGCACATATTATGCCGCCTTGTGTGCATGCACAAGCAGAGGAGACACAGGGGGCCCTCTAGGGCCCCCTTTGTTTCTCTGCCAGGGTTGACATGGAGTAAAAACCTCCATGTCACTGCCGGTGGAGAGGAAACTCGTAATATGCTTGGCGGGACCGTGGCGGTACAGTCAAGTATATTGCGGACTCTGACCGCCGCACCACCTCCAAGGTTTGCCGGTTCCTTGGTGGCAGTCCCAGAGTGGCCCAACTGATAATGAGGCAGTCGGAACGGAGGTGCGCAGGTGTCTGGGCCTCCGCGCCACCACAGGTCAGGCGGCCCTCGGACTGCTGGACTTGTAATTTGGCCCTGAGTGTGCTATGACTGGTACTAGAGCTTTGGACCTTATAGACTTCACAGCATCCCCAGACAGAATTTTCCCAACTCCTGCTATTGCAAGCTATGAAGGTGCAAAAAGGGACAAATGGGGTTATAGTAATGGGCGTACTGAAAGCTAAAAGTCTCTGCTAAGCAAGCTACACCCCATATGGGAATTTAATATGACCTGTTTTGAATTTCTTAGCACTACGAGTTGACCAATCAAGACACTGATTCGTGAATTACAGCAATCTTTACACTTTAATATTGAACCCCAAAACGAAACTCACTTTGTCGTCTAAGCACCAGCGTGTTTCCTTCTACCCACATATTCATTTGAAAACAAACAAAAACAAAGTAGAAAAGAAGTGTTTTTTTTATCAAATGACACTCACCATCTAAACCCCCTATCTATCCACTTGCTTTTCGGCAAAAAGGTAATAACTTGCCAGAATTCAAATGAAAATAAAGTAAAATCGAAAAACATTATGAAAATAGCTTGCATTAATATAGATCCAATTATACAGCAGTATAGAGAGGCTTTAGGGTGGTGGAGGAAAGGGTGTATTAAATGCTAGGTGTAGCAAAGCACTAATTGTGTCTGTATAGCACAGTACAAGTTGGTGGTACACGCAGATACACAAGTACCACCCACTATTTTTGTAGAGCGGAAGACGTGCACCATGCAAGAAGTGGTCCCCACTGAAATATGCTGAACATGTCCGGGTGTCATTTTCAGACGCTGGGGCAGATTGAGCAGCACCTGCACCCTGTCTGCTTTCGTTTCCAGCCGCTACGTGCAGGCGGCAAGGGGGCTTTCATATTTCAGAATCCAGCTGAGGCCATAGCCAAGGCCAAATTCTAAGGGCCATCAGGCCTCCTTTTGTTTCACTATCCAAACTGCGAGTTATCTGAGTCTCACACCTATGTGCGCATGGAAGGGAGAGGAAACAGAGGCACAGTTTGTTGTTATCACTTTACAAATACTTAAGAGAGGCATGCGATTTGCTTTGATCAATCCCTGATATGCATGCACTGTAAGAATGCCAGATATGTTGGTCTATTCCAGTATTTACACAAATAATTTAAATGCTACTATTTTCTTTTTTTTCTTTTATTGTGCTACTCATCTCAAATGAATGTGTCAGAGCGCTTTACATCACACATACACATTATACATTGACAATAATTCCTATAAATGTGTAAATAAATGAACAAGATGTGTTACATATGACAGTATGGGCAACAAGGTGTAGGAGTCACAAGTCCTTCATAGCTTGCTGTGCTATAGTAGAAGGATTACAATTTATGAACTGCCAATAAAAAAAGGATCTCTGTGTTAAAAGCAGTAACTTACATACCTGGCTACATGAAAAAGAATCTGTCAGCTGGATGTTAGATGATTTGCAGGATACACATTAACAGTCTACACTACTTTTTTTTATTTCAAAGTATTTTATTGAATTTTACAGGTACAATTGCTATTATTCTACAGGATACGAGTCATTCTTGGTTACATAGTTTTTGATTACATTTTAGGTTATATACTTGTTCTTCTGTGTGCCAGTGTGGTGTCTTGCTAGAAGATAAAGAACATCTCAGTGAGATGGAAAGGACAGAGAGAAGAGAGAGGAGGTGGACACAGGGGAGGCTTCTTTCGCGGGGGTCTCAGACCCATTCTGGGGTTGCGTTGGTTTGACTTGTGTGCGTTAGAATCCCTGTTTGGGGATCTCATGAGGGCTCATAGGGGTGCAGATACTCGTCCAACATCCTCCACATCTCCCTGGTAGCTGGATGCCATGGTGAGTTCTGTAGTGCGATGCTCTCTGCCCCTCTGAGATATATCACCCAATTGAGCCAGCCCTTGAAGGATGTCTTCGCCGTGTCCTTCCAGTTGGATAGGATCAGTTTCACTGGCGAGGTTAGTAGGAGATCTAGGAGGTCCCTGTCGCGTGGTGAGTCTAGTGGGGTGGTTATGAATGCAGTGGTGAGGGTATAGAACTCTGGCTTTAGTGTGCACCCCATCGCCCTTTTTTGAACTTGAATACCCAATCCCAGAATATTTTAATTTTGGGGCAGTAGAAGATGAGGTGGGCTAGGTCCCCTTTTTCCGTGTTGCAATTCTAGCATGTGTCGTTTTCCCTGAGTCCTATTGCAGCTAGCCGTGCTGGGGTCCAGTAAATCTTGTGCAACAGCCAGTATTTTGTCTGCGATAGCACTGGGGAGATTGTGTTGCGTGAGGGCGATGCCCAGAGTTGGGCCAGGTTCTATTCGCCTAGTGGGGCGCTGAGTTGGTTTGTCCAGTAGTCAGTTGCCTTATCATTAATTTTTGTGGTGCTTGGCCGTAGAAGTTTGTAGAGGTGTGACACTTGATGTCCTACCCTGCTTAGTCTTGACATGTACTGGGTCAGTATTGGTGTGTGCTATGCTAATTTAGCTTTCGTGAGAGCTGTTCTTATTTTTAAAAGATTGTAGAACTCGATTTCTGGTAACCCATACCTGTCTTTTAGGGTAGCAAAGGTAATTGGGTTGCCTTCCTCCTCTAGATCAGCTGGGAAGGAGATACCTTTTCTTTCCCATTTGTCCATAGTCAGGCACCTCCCCCTGTATTTAATCTTGTTGTTGGCCCATAGGGATTCCCTTTTCAAGTTCTTAAAACTGGCTTCCATTTTCTTGTCTATTTTTAGTAGTGCAATTTTTGTGTTTTTAAATATTGGATTGGATGAGTGTGTGTGTTTGCTAGCTGTCAGCAGAGTCAGTGGGTTTTGGTTGTTTATTATGGCTCTCTCTATTGATAGCTGCAAACAAAATATAAGGAGGGTCGAAAGGAGAAATATTTAAAGACCTGTCATTTCATCTCCTACAACAATATCTAATACACAAAAGAAAATGAGAGGTCTATGGTGTGTGATTGTACAAATGACTGTAAGATCAGGCTAAAGTAAATGTAAGAGTATCCGTAGGCTGAGATATTCCCATCCGACCACCCATATCTTGGCGGAGTCTCATCATATGGGATATATTGTCATAACATCCAAATGTGCCGCCCAAACCATCAGCCGAAGGTGCGGAATTGGCTGAAAAGATGTACACTCAAGCCAAACTGATACTTAGGTGTATGTGCAGTGCTGTTGTGAAAAAGTTCAAATTAACGACTCAGACAAAAACATATTTATTCAAGATGTCTGAGTGTCAATGTTAAAAACACGCCAGGTAGTTGAAACTTATGACTACACTGTGGCACTTGTGCAGATGGTCAACATGTTTCAGCCCTCCAGACTTATTGTCGGGCTTTCATCAGGACCTAAATGATGGGCTACTGCAACAACGTGAATACCAAAAGAAAAATAGTGCTAGAAAAGTATTATGAAATGCATATATCTACCATGAACTTGGAGCCCCAATATCCACGTGAAAGATAAATATCTGGTAACAATCCTGTAAAATATAAACAAGACAGTATGCATTCATTTATATAGCCACATTCTTACTCGAGACTGTACAAAAAAACACTCTACAACTAAGGTGAAATGTGCCTTGTTGGTTCAAGAGTAGTTTTACTCATTCACAGAACAATTATGCTAGCTGTGAATACTCACCGTGCATTGCGTGGAGAAACACCTCACCTCACCCGGCGTCTGCTCAGGAAAATGAGGCCCCGCTCTAAGGTGCATGAAAAAAGCAATTATTTATAGAAATAAGTTAATTGCTTAATTTAATTCATTAAAGCATCCTATAACAAACCCACTATCTGTGAACAAAGTCAACATCAACCAAGGACCGATTTACCAAGCGAATGGCACTTCAGTTGAAAACATTGTTTAAATCTCAATCAATAGCTTATTGAGATAAGGCTATCAAAAGAGATTGAAAACGCCTGAAACTCACAACACACTTTGGAATATCCAACCGGTACGTGGCCATTTTCCATGTGGCTCTTGTAGTGCATGTCCTCAAACATATAAAACTGACCATGTTGACATAGGCACGGGGAAACCGTGGTTACTCCGAAAACATACCAATTAGCGAATATAAGAGCACCATTCGGTGCCATAAACAATCCACCTGCTTGACAAATCATTTTTGGGAGAAAAAACATCGAGCGGAAGATATGAAGTGGGTGATTTTAGAACAACCATATATCCCACCTCATATCAGTGATAAATCCAAGTTCCTCTTCGTCAAGGAGCAGAAATGGATATTTCGGCTCCGTAGCGACAGTAGAGGACTGAATGACTCAATTCCCTGGATTTCAATCTGAAAGAGTTTGGGACATTCCATTGATGTTTATCAATCAAGCTATCACTATCATTATGTATTTATCCTCAATAGAGTTTTTCTTGTCAACCAGCAGTGATATTGTTCACACTGGTTGTGGTGACAATTATCATCAACATTGTAGTCATCCTTCGTGCATATCATCATTTGGGCTCTAGATTTTATTCAGATCTAGTATTAGCACATTCAACAACTTGCTCTCCCCCGTTTCCAGAAGGATGTAGGGTCCAATACACCATTACAGTGCCTGCCACTCAGTTGTGCCAGTGATTCTGCTCATCTCATCTTTTTCCCAGACTCACACCACCCTTATTGTCCTTTGTGCCTCGTAAGCGATCAGTGCTTTGTCTGTTCACGCGCTGTCATAATGCGCGTGCGCGTCCGAGCAGTGCTCTTTACTGATTGTCTGGAACAGCGCATGCCCGGATAATGAACAAACATTTCCATTGATGTTTACCATTTAAGCAATGACTCTCATTATGTATTTCTCCGTAATAGAGTTTTTCTTGCCCACTAACATTGATATTCACACTGCTCTTCGTGACAGTTATTATCAATATTTTAGTCACTCTTCGTGCATTCAATTTAACTTTCTGTATATAGCACGTAAAAAAATAATAATAATGTGGTATGTCATCTTTTTGCCCGTTGAGCTTCGCTAAGCGATCAGGGCTTTGTTTACTTATGCACGCGTTGCGCTGTCATAATACGCATGCGCGGCTGAGCAGTGCTGTGTACTGAACACCCGGAACAGCGCATGCCCGGGTAAGGAACATATGGAGCGTCTACACACGCGCGTTTTCAAACGTTTCCAAATGACTACACCCTCTCTGTTTTGGTGGGTCATTAGCGTCTTAATGAGCTAATTACATTAATTGGGTGGACTATAAATAGGCGGAGCCTGTATCCGGTCGGTACCTCCACTTCCTCTCGGACGCCTGAGAGAGGTACCGATGGACAGGTAAGGCCACCTTTGACTGGATACTAACATACTCGTTATTCTAGCTTCTCTATTATGGTTTGTTTTACTTACTCTTTGATAGCCTTATCTCAATAAGCTATTGATTGAGATTTAAACAATGTTTTCAACTGAAGTGCCATTCGCTTGGTAAATCGGTCCTTGGTTTGAGGAAAATTAGTACGGTCTGGTAAACATTATCCGCGCCATCTCGCCTTTTTCCCATGATGCCACACTTTTTGTCGTGCGCACCCGCCATTTTAGGTGCCTCGATCAGAACAACCCTTTTGCATGCCACTGGCCCCCAGCATAGCCCTCCTCCCTCACAAAGCCCGCACTCTGACAACCCCCCGCTCGCACATGCCTTGGGTCATAAACCCCTCTTCAGCGCAGCTCTGCCTCAGAACCCCATCCTGTCCCCAGCGCGACACCTCCCTTCCTTCCTTTCATGGTCCCAGGCCCTTTTGATACAAACCCCCTTTTCCTGTGTGCCCGTCTGTCTCCCCCGTTCCCAGGCCGACACCTAGCTTTGCCGATACTGTTTATTGCCCCTCCCCGTACAGTAGAAAGCTTCCCTCATCAAAGGACCCTCGAGTTGATCAAAGCCCCCAACCTATGAGATCCGATCAAACCCCCCACATTCCGTGAATCGGCGGAATGTCCAGCTGCGCGATAATCATCACCTGTTGTGACCGGGGTGGGGACTTCTGCTGTATATGTGTGTGGGAACGGGCTTGGAGCGGGGGTTCCGAGAATGTCTTTCCGTACATCAAAGCTTTGCCAAGAATATGTTGTATGTAATAAAGCAATAAACCTGTGTATAAGAGGCCAGGCCTCAGAGATGCGGGTAGAGCACCTCACGACGATACCTGCTGTCTGGACTGATGTGTTCTCCTCCGGAGAGAATAAACCTTGTTTCCTGCCTTCCCGTCTCCAGCGCCTGCCTCTTCATTGATTAATATTTCGTGGGTTAAAGAGGCGATACCGCCGGGCAAATATCGATTGTCCCTGACGTAGTTTTAACAATTGGCGTCCCAAGCGTGGGGCCCATCAGCGACTCGTGGATCCAGTGGGAGAGGTCCTGACGACAGAGTGAACGACTGCAACGATCGGGAGAGCTCTTGCCCAATAGACCCTCGTCTGGCAGCCGATCATCCGAACTTCACTGGTTCCGAACAGACCTCTGCCGAGTGATCTACGGTCCTGACTGGGAACCATCAGGAGTGCTGCAAGGAATACAAAGAAAAGAGGACGATCGGGCGCTGGATTCGGAAGACAAGAAACTGTCCATACGGTCCGGGTAAGGTCGTGTAGACACGACGAATCACGAAATAATTGTTTAATTGTTCAGAAAATACTAGTATTACTCTTTGTTGACCTATTTGGAGATTCACTGTCTGCACACGAAGAAACAGTAGGCTCTTTCTCTTTGCAAACAGTGAAGGATAGGTAAAAGCAGCCGTCGTGCCTATCTTTCTCCCCCACTGATTAATTATTTATTAACGGACATTGATTAACTGTTTTTGACCCCGAGCTACTGTTCGCGGATTGTTTTCTGGAGATTCTCTGTCTACAAACAGGAAAGAACAGGTTCCCCTTTGCAGATAGTGAAAGGGTAGAGGACGCAGACCTTTTGCGAATCTACTTATTCTCCCCACTGAATTGTTTTTTTATTTTTATATTGGTTCATGAGGTATTCACTGCCTGCAAACAATGTAGAATAGAAATATTCTGTCTAGTCTTTGCACACAGTGATAAGATAGGCAGTGCTGACTTTTTGTCCCTCGTTGTGAGCTGTCATGTCTGTCTTCTCCCCACTGGTCGATAGCTGGTTCAGCCCGGACCGTTTATTAGAGGTGGATCATCTAGCTCCGCTGGAAGGCACCCCTAATAAAGACATGTTCATAAACTATGGATTAGTTACCATAGCCTATAGTAAACTGTGGCACAGGTATACCAAAGAAAATCAAGAGAAACAGTGGCCACTGATAGGATCCTTCGATCTTGATAAAATAGAAACGTTAGAAATAGCCCTTCGTGATAATAAGACAACGCCTACTATGCTCGACTGCCTCGGTATGTGGCGCAAAGAAGCAATGCAACGAAAGAAAAGAGACGAGGACAGAGCAGGTAAAGGAACATATCGACAGGACGACCCCAGGACACAACGTCCCGAAAGTAATCCCCCGACACTACGCACAGGGCGGGCAGACTTAGGGCAAAACCAATGTGCTTTTTGTAGATATGCCGGGCACTGGAAAGCCCAATGCCCGACTCTACTGAACGTGAGTAGGAGCAGAGGACCGACAGGAATAACAGGCCGGCAGAAAGGGAAAAGGCGCGAGACAAAGATGAATCAGACTGACATGGACAGGCCAGATAGAACCACCACGTTCGATTATGCCCGATGGCACAGATTTCGCCAGGCCGATTTCAGCGACATGTTCGAGTCCTCATAGATCAAACAACGCTAAGACGGGAAACCCAGTCTAGCTCTAAATTAACAGACGACAAACCCCGAATAAAGCAGAAAGAATAATGTACACACATGATCAAGCATCCTTACGTTTAGCCAAGTAGGGAAAAGTTTAGGGTATTTCGAGGTAAGGGTTACACAAGTATCCTTCGCCGAGAGGACTAGGGATATTGCCAATGTCTGAAAACCTACTACCTCCTTTCTTCCGCATCCTTATAGGCATATAACTAAAGCCTGCCCCATTGCTCTAACGATAAGTATGGGCGGCATACAGAAAAAGATAATTATGGCCAAAACAAAAAAAATAATAACTGTTTTATGTTTGTCTTGGGTCTTTTGTATATAATACTTGTACTGTCTCCCCGTCTGAGTTTGTGTGTACGTGATGCATGAATCTACGTCATCCCCCTGCCTGTGTTTCCGTGTTACTTAACTTCTGTTAACAGAAGCTTTAGCATGGAACAACCTGGAAAGAAAGGAATGGGAAAACGAAATCCGTAGGCCACTGATGAACTTGAACTTTTATTTAACATAACGAACAAGAAACAAATAACAGTACGTAATAATAACACCTATTAATGCCCTAACAACAGAAAACATTTGAAACAAGAATGGTAAACTAGAAAATGAAAGTCAGCAGAACATTCGCCCCCCCCACTCTGGAACCTTCCAAGGTAGAGCAGGGTTACGGCTACGCCCAGCCGGCAGCAACCCATATAAGGCGGGTCCTGCTGCCAACAGTCGGCCAGAAAATCGTAACATAGGGTGGAGCCGGAGGAGAGACAAGGGCCAGCGGGACCCAGCCAGGGGATCACCTTGACCACACCGGAGAGTTGTAGGGGGGGGGGGAATGTCTATGTCCTCGACCCCCCCTCTCTCTCTCCCCCAGTCCGGCCACGGTGGCGCGTGGGAGTTTCAGGTAGTCCCGCCACATGTCTTCCCGGTCCGGCCACCAATGGCCAGGGACTGGGGCCAACTGGATCCGGCTGCAGCCGATGAGCCAAGGAACCCGTTCATGGGGCCAGAGCAAGGGGCGTCCGGCCGACATCCACCGGAAGCCCGGCCCAGAGAAGGACGGGACACTTCTTTCTTTTCCCCTCCGTAATGGCCGCAGCAGCACGCCCGGCGCCACTTGAATAATGGCTGCGACAACTCTGGGGGGAGGGATGTCTTGTACATACCTCCGCGAAAATTAGTCCAGGTCGGGCTGGGAGGGAGAGGCGACGCGGACGAGCCTCTCCCACCTCCACGGATAGGAGGTTTCCCAGCCCCCGGCCCGGCGCCGAACTCCTCCAGCCAGGCGGTGGTGCCAATACCTGCGTAGCACCGAACATACCATGGTGGCGCCCCAGTACTTGCGCAGCACCGAACATGCGCCGCAGGTGGCCATTCTTCCGCAGCACTGGGCATGGGACTTGTGGAGCACAGGGTGTGGAGAGACCATCGTGCATGCCCATGAAAGAGAGCGGCATGGAGTGCACCGGGAGAGGGAGACGGCGCGAACAAGTCTCCCTCGCCCCCCAGGTGGGGGCACCACAGCTGCACCCTAGCCGAACGTCCTGCTTCCACAACACGGAGTTCCATTCCCTATTTGTCCCCAGAAAGGTCTCTTCCACTCTTGCAGACTCGACGAGGGGGGCTGCTGCAGGGCCTCAAAATGGCGTCTGGGTCCGCTGGAAGGCGGGTCTCGGCCGCTAGAGTAACTTTGAACATCAATGTAACTCGGGCGCTTGCCCACCGGGGCACGAGCCCCCACCTCCGACAGCACCCCCACAGCCTTGAAGATTCTACAAAGGTCCCAGGAGCCCTCGGCCCCTGCAGGTTTCCGGTGAGGGACAACTGCCTTGATCGCTAACGAAATAAGCATGACATAGCCACTCCTTCTGTTAGCATGAATTCTCGAACTGCCGAAAAGGACTCTGGTCCAACTGCCGGTTGTAGGAAACATTTTTTTTCCTTGATACTACTTCCGGACTAACCCGGCCCCGCCCAAAATGGCGCCGGTAACAATAGGAACTTATGAACGCCTCGTGGTGTTTTCTTTTGCTAAAAAGACTCGATGTTCCGAGATATGTTATGATCCTTTGTACACTTGACGGAAAAGAGGGAGGATTCACTCGACGAACATGTAAAAGGACCCCGTGAAAAATGTTTTTCAATGTACGATTCATTATGATATTATCATGTCCGACATGTAACCTCGCTTATGACACACTCCCATGGTATACCTATAAGAATTTGATTACAACTAGTCCAACTGTGTTTCCAATTATGAAATGAATGCCCCTTGGTCCCTCAACTATTCGATAGACGTTTTTAGTTCCCTGCAAATGAATGAATGAACCTTCTTAAACATGTTTTTTAATCCTACAAGATAGCCCCCCCCCCCTCTACTGTACGCACTTTAGCCATTGCCGTATCCGGCCAACCCCGATCACACTGTCCTATCAACATGCTGAACGATTGTGAAAATAAAGGTTTTCGAAACTATGAACGGGTATTGCATGCTTTATTTAAAATGTGGGATCGGCGGGAGAGTTTTTTTCTGTGCACCCTACTCTGCTCTCTCTTTAAGGTTATTAGAAGATGGTTGCCCAGCCCCGGATGGAGGATCGAATCCAAGACACGATACTCTGCCGTCAAATATGCGACTGACTCAGGGACTCGCGCATGGAGAAAGACCTCGACTTCTGGGAATGGGTAAAGCGAAGCGGTGTAAATGATGGAATATAAAGGATGGGTAAAATGAAACGATGTAAAATGATAGAATATTATAAAGACACGACACACAAAGGTACTAGGGAACAGAGCTGTCCGAAGAACTGATAAACCTTAGAACATCACAGCGTTGAAAGAGATTTAAGGACCCCGATAGCTAAATACACCTACCAACTAGAACCCCCCCCCACACTAAGTGCTTCTGATTCTCTAACGTTTCCCTACTCACAGCCTATAAGGACACACTGCCCCCACCCCCCCCCCCTTTTTTTTGGCTCCAGAAACCAAAACCCCAGGGATTCTATCCCGAGGAGATAAGACGAGTATGAGGTAAGTAAAAGACTTTCGTACCCGTGCTTTTGATATGCTCCAATGTTGTCCCCCTCCCCTCCCCTCTTCTCCTCCCCCTACAGGCCACATCGGAATCACGACCGAGGTATGGTGAAGATCTGAAGCCTCGCCATGTCTGATACACGAAGCGGACTACTCGATGCACGTCCTCTGTACCCGGCCTAATGCTCATCCATCCCAAACTGCATGCTTTCGAAATTCTAACACAGACCCGTAATGTCTTATGTTGTGTAATGCGCTGAATAGCCTATCTTAATGCACGGCCACTCCCCATGTCGCACGTGTACTATTTAGCCTGTTGTTGCACATCTCTCTCTCCCTCTCTCTTTCTCTCTCTCTCTCTCTCTCTCTCTCTCTCTCTCTCTCTCTCTCGCTCTTCCGAACGACTAGCACCTAAATTGGCAAACCGCCACCCCTAGTGCACCACCCAATTGGCTCCAAATACCACAAGTATTTGCTCAAAATTTATCCTAAATAAAAATCACCCTGACGCCGTGTCACTACCTCTCCTTTCTGCTAAAAATTGATGAAACCGAGAATTGACCATAAGGGAAAGGACAGGTAAGACGACTGAAGTTCCCTAATCTGACCTGTAATAAGGGAACTACATGTCAGCGGCTCCTGTGTTATAAAAAGAGGCCTCAGATAACGCGACCTTCCCCGTCCCGAATTGTCGCAATACCCAAACAGTAAAGGTGATCGAAACATCCCCATCCTCCCAGAACGCCCCCAGTTTCGTATCAGCTGCCCCAGACGAGAGTTTTAAAACTGTCCTTCACCCCCGGTTGTAAGAGATGGGTCGATTTACGACTAACGCAGGCCAGCCGTTGTTCCTAGAAATGATTTGTTGATAAGCAAACTACAGAGTTTGGAATTCGAGAAATATCACTAAACGCTTACCAACTGAACTGTGGCCTTCTGCTAAAATAATGTCCTTATAACACAAAGCAAGACGATAGTCCCTTACCACAGTTTTCTATGTCCCTAGTTGTTTTCCATAAAACCCCGGTTTTTTAATTAAGTAGTCAGGTTGTAAGAGGCCACGTAGAAACTAGAACGATGTTTGCAAAATTAAGATTAGACCGAAGTGAAGAAATAGTTGCAATGAACCCTGTTGAAAGTAAACTGTTTAGCTGAAAGGCAGGATGCAGTGATAGAATGAAAAATGTTTAGCCTATGTTCATCTCTCAGAAAGATACCTATCAGACCATGGTGATAGCACGTTGCGCCTTTTTTAATATAAAGCCCAGGAGAACGGTATAGCTTTGTAAGGCTCGTACTAGGAAGGTGGGTCTCCGTCAGAAGAACTGACGTAACTGTAATGCAATAAAAGGTACCAGGTCTCGTATCACGACCAACAAACGCCAAAGAAATAGTTGCGAGGGAAAGTTATAGTAAATCCAGCAAGCCCATCATCAGTCATTTATATGTTAGTTGTGAACCCCAATATAACGGACGTTTCTCATTTACCTGGAGCTGGGAGAGAAATAGACCTATGTGATTACCTTCCTCTGCCAATTCTCTAAAGACTGTCTTTTCAAACTCATTTAAGGGTACGACTGTCGGAGGAAAGAAGGACCGGATGTGGGAGCACGTGGCCTGACTACAGATTATGGAACACCTGCGACATTGGCCAAGGCGAGACCGCGACAGTAAGGAGCTGCAGGACGAGGCACTGTTTTCGACAAAATGAGAGGAAAGGGCTGACCTGACGCCCCTGCTCGATGTTCAACGTATGCCGAAAAGTCCCCGCTCTCTGAACTCGGTCATGAGCCCGCCTACCTGAAATTTTCCGTCCCCCTAGTCTGTTCCCGATCTGGCCCTGCTCCATCCCCCTTTTTCTCCGACCTGCCCTAAGGACTGCTCATACACATATTTCTTCCATCTGAACTTTTTGACAATCAACTCAAAGGACACAGGGCGAAAAGGACCTTTTTGACCAGAAACGCGAGGAAAAGGTCGTGCCCTGCAACGCGGGACCTAGAATAGAGCTGGACCCGTAGCTCCACCGCCGGTGCTCCACAGCGCCAACAAAAGACGACAAAGAATGCTGAGAACTCATTAACTTCGAACATTGACACCCTCAATTATCGTTTCTACTACGTCTCATTTCTCTCCCAGCCACCATTGTATTAATTATGCTCCAACCAAACATGAACAGAACTCACATATGTAATGACCTATCAATTTACATTCCGAACGACTATAAGTAGCTATGAAATGTACTCAATGCTCTCACTACAGAATCATTTTTGTCTGTTATTGCATTACTATGACTTTCCTGCAAACGAGTTTTTATCGATAGACCCGCCTCCTAAGATGAAAGATTTTAAAATGTAATGTTTATAACTCCTTCACCTGGGTACCTACTTCTTTTTCCTATGACCACCACAGTCGACATGAATTGGAAATAGGCCAGCAAGATGTCTTGGATATGTTAAAGGGAGGACTGTGGAAAATTAGTACGGTCTGGTAAACATTATCCGCGCCATCTCGCCTTTTTCCCCTGATGCCACACTTTTTGTCGTGCGCACCCGCCATTTTAGGTGCCTCGATCAGAACAACCCTTTTGCATACCACTGGCCCCCAGCATAGCCCTCCTCCCTCACAAAGCCCGCACTCTGACAACCCCCCGCTCGCACATGCCTTGGGTCATAAACCCCTCTTCAGCGCAGCTCTGCCTCAGAACCCCATCCTGTCCCCAGCGCGACACCTCCCTTCCTTCCTTTCATGGTCCCAGGCCCTTTTGATACAAACCCCCTTTTCCTGTGTGCCCGTCTGTCTCCCCCGTTCCCAGGCCGACACCTAGCTCTGCCGATACTGTTTATTGCCCCTCCCCGTACAGTAGAAAGCTTCCCTCATCAAAGGACCCTCGAGTTGATCAAAGCCCCCAACCTATGAGATCCGATCAAACCCCCCACATTCCGTGAATCGGCGGAATGTCCAGCTGCGCGATAATCATCACCTGTTGTGACCGGGGTGGGGACTTCTGCTGTATATGTGTGTGGGAACGGGCTTGGAGCGGGGGTTCCGAGAATGTCTTTCCGTGCATCAAAGCATTGCCAAGAATATGTTGTATGTAATAAAGCAATAAACCTGTGTATAAGAGGCCAGGCCTCAGAGATGCGGGTAGAGCACCTCACGACGATACCTGCTGTCTGAACTGATGTGTTCTCCTCCGGAGAGAATAAACCTTGTTTCCTGCCTTCCCGTCTCCAGCGCCTGCCTCTTCATTGATTAATATTTCGTGGGTTAAAGAGGCGATACCGCCGGGCAAATATCGATTGTCCCTGACGTAGTTTTAACAGGTTGATGTTGACTTTGTTCACAGATAGTGGGTTTGTTATAGGATGCTTTAATGAATTAAATTAAGCAATTAACATTTCTATAAATAATTGCTTTTTTCATGGACCTTAGAGCGGGGCCTCATTTTCCCGAGCGGACGCCGGGTGAGGTGAGGTGTTTCTCCACGCAATGCGCGGTGAGTATTCACAGCTAGCATAATTGTTCTGTGAATGAGTAAAACTACTCTTGAACCAACAAGGCACATTTCACCTTAGTTGTAGAGTGTTTTTTTGTACAGTCTCGAGTAAGAATGTGGCTATATAAATGAATGCATACTGTCTTGTTTATATTTTACAGGATTGTTACCAGATATTTATCTCTCACATGGATATTGGGGCTCCAAGTTCATGGTAGATATATGCATTTCATAATACTTTTCTAGCACTATTTTTCTTTTGGTATTCACGTTGTTGCAGTAGCCCATCATTTAGTTCCTGATGAAAGCCCGACAATAAGTCTGGAGGGCTGAAACATGTTGACCATCTGCACAAGCGCCACAGTCTAGTCATAAGTTTCAACTACCTGGCGTGTTTTTAACATTGACACTCAGACATCTTGAATAAATATGTTTTTGTCTGAGTCGTTAATTTTAACTTTTTCACCACAGCACTGCACATACACCTAAGTATCAGTTTGGCTTGAGTGTACATCTTTTCATCCAATTCCGCACCATCGGCTGATGGTTTGGGCGGCACATTTGGATGTTATGACAATATATCCCATATGATGAGACTGCGCCAAAATATGGGTGGTCGGATGGGAATATTCCAGCCTACGGATACTCTTACATTTACTTTAGCCTGATCTGACAGTCATTTGTACAATCACACACCATAGACCTCTCATTTTCTCTCTATTGATAGCCATACCTGTGTGTACCCATTGGGGGGCGCCATCCAGTATGCTCCCTGTTTGGCTATGAAGGCGGTTTGGTAGTTTCTGTAGTTTGCTAAGTTTACTCCTCCCATGCTTTTGTCTAGCCTTAGTTTTTTCATAATTATTCATGCTTTTTCCCCCGTCATAGGAATTTCGTGATCTGCTTTTCCAAATTTCGGTGGAAATCATCCATAAGGAGAAGTGGTAGCATACTAAGCAGGTAGTTGATCATTGGGGTGATCATCATCTTAATCGTTTCTATTCTGCCTCACCAGGTTATGTACTTGGGGGACCAGGATTCTAGGAGGGTCTTTGTTTTCTCTAGCAATTTCTTCTCATTTTAGTCTAGAGTGTATCTGAGCTCGTTACCGACTTGTATCCTTAGGTATTTGATGAACCCTGTTTGCCATGTCAGTCCCGAGTTCCCTAGGATGTCTCTGGTGGTGTGTATGTTGAGGGGTTTACATTCAGATATGTCCCTATTGAGTTTGTATCCTGAGTGAGTTGAGTATGTGTCAATGTTGTCCATCAGGCCCTCTATGGAGGTCCCCGGCTGCTCCGCCATTATGAGGATGTCATCCGCATATGCGGCTAGTTTGACTTCTATGCCGTTAATTTTTACCCCCCTCACCTCTTTATTGGCATTAATATCTCTGATAAGGGCCAAGAGGAATAATGAGGGGGATAGGGAGCATCCCTGTCTCGTTCCGCGTTGAGGTGTGAAGGGTTCAGAAAGTGATCCATTAACGATAATGGATGCCCAGGGGTCTTCATATAGAGCCAGTACTTTCCGTATGTATGCCTCCCCTAGGTTGAATGAGTGCATGCATTTTTCCAGAAAGGTCCATGAGACTCTGTCAAATGCCTTCTCGGCAACTAGGGTGATAGCCCCCGCTGGGTCTGTTATTTTGCTGCTATGTTCGAGTACGTGACATAGGAGTCTAGTGTTATCGTTCGACATCTGGGACTTTAGGAAGCCTACCTGTGAGTTACTTATTATTTTTGGCAAGATGGGATTTAGTCGCGCGGCCAGTATTTTTGCGTATATTTTGAAGTCCTCATTAATTAAAGAAATGGGTCTGTAGTTTTTGGGTAGTAGTGCGTCTTTACCCTCTTTTGGGATTACCATTATGTTGGCCTCGGACATAGTTTTGGATACTATTCCCTTCTCCGCACAAAGGTTGAAGACCTTCTTCATGGTGGGTTCCAGGTGGGGGAGCAGGGCTTTACAAAAGGAGGCTGTGTATCTGTCAGGGCCTGGTGCTTTGTTGTCTTTCAGTGATTTGACGGCCAACTTAACTTCTGCAGTGTTTATTTCCTGACCTAGTTGTCGTGCTTCCTCCTCTGTCAGTTTGGGCAGGTCAAGCCTGTCGAGGTATTTTGTGCATTCCCGTAGGTCTAGGGTCTGGTCGTTTCTGTAGAGTTCTTGGTAGAATTTTTGGAATGCACACAGGATTTCATCGTATTTTGTGTGCGTTCTATTGTGTGAGTCTGTGATAGATGTTATGTTGAATTGCCTCTGTTTACGCTTTAGCTCTGTTGGCTCACAGAGATTGATGAATTTGTATTTGTTGACCCACATTACGGCTCTCTCTCTCAGATTTTTATTATACTCTTTACTTTTTCTTTGTGATGTCTGTTAGTAGTCCCGGGGATTTTATATCTTTGGCGTGCTCAGAATCTAGTTTTTTTATGTCTGCTTCAAGTTGGTACAGTCGCTGGTTTGAGCTTTTGTTGAGTTTGGCTTTGATGTTGATTATTGTCCCCCTGATTGTTGCCTTGAGTGCCTCTCACAATGTATTGGGAACTGTGTCGTTGAACGTGAGATATTCTTTAATGACCTCCTCTATCTTTTCTTTGTTGGCTGGGTCGGACAAGACTTCACTGTTAAAGCACCATCTTCTGGGGATGTCCTCGTTGTCTATGCCGCTTAGCTTGAGGCTGATGCATGAGTGGTCTTACAGGAGTCTTGGGGCTATGTCAGTGTGTTCGATTAAGTGTGTGTGTGGACCCGTAATTAGTATGTAATCTATCCTGCTGAACGAGTTGTTCGGGATGGAGAAAAAGGTGTAGTCTCTGGTGTCGATGTGCTGGATGGTGTCGATGTGCTGGAGTCTCCATGGGTCTTTGAGGTTGAATCTGGTACATATGTTGTTTAATGTGGCGTGTGCGCTTGAGGATTGGGAGTGGCAGTGTAATTGCCTGTCTAGTATGTGGTCAAGAGCTATGTTGAAGTCTCCCGCGACCACGGTGAGGTCGTTCTACAGGATATTGTCTAACCTGTGTGATATTCCTTCCCAAAACGCGGTGTCGTCTTTGTTAGGGCCGTAGATTATCTGGGACTAGAGAAAACACACGTCTCTCCAGCAAATGCATTACACTCTAAAGTTATTATTACCATTACTGTTGTTAACTCCATAAGATATTTTAAAATACAGACTTTGCTGCCAATTAAGCAGATTAGATTTCGTGCTACATGTCTCCTTGTTGCCAAATCCTTTGTTAAAAAAAGAAAATGTATAAATTGAGGCCCACATTTTGCGTCTAGATTGTGTCGCTTTTCTTGCACAACCCAGATGCAGAATCTCATTTGTTAAAGCTCATAATGTGCTCAAATGTACTCAATATTGACATGCAAAATGTGCGTGCAGTGTTTAGATCTGATATCTCTCCTTGCGATGCCACTTCCGGTGAGGTCATGGATTGAGATGTCACTTCCTGTGATGCCGTGATGTCATAATGTGATATCACGCAAAATGATGTCACTTGCTTACTGCTTAACTTGTTTAGTCCACCCACTACTTTTTTAAAGACTTGTGCACTGTCCGTAAGTAAAGTTTGTAGGAACAATTAAGATGGGAGATTATACATATATTTTGATGGAGCGATATCTGTCAAATCATAGAAGAAAAACATTATTGCTAAAGCTCCATCTTTTCAAGCCTAGAGATGTTCACCCAATGATAAACACTTTGGACCCGTGCACTGCTTCCTAGCGATGGCTGCAGCTTTTTTCTAAAAAAGATAAAACGAGAATCTGTTCAAGCTTGCCGCCTTTTCATGATGGTGGATGCACGTTTGCAGACACTTACAATGAAGCTTTGTGTTTACTTTGTTAAGCACTGGCTCTATGTAGGGATCACGTCCCGCTGTAAGCACAGATAACGTCTGATTACAAGTGCTCTGGTGTTGCATGCAAGAATTATTGCAGCAGATACAATTAGAGGTGCTCAGTATCTATCCGGTGTGATAACTATCATCTATTAATAGTTTTGCCCTGCAAATAACCATTACATGCAGTTTTCAGTGCTTAATGCAGCAAAACTCACATGTCCCAGTATTTACGTGACATTTTTCACCTGTTAAAATCCAGAATTTAACTTGGGTGCATATGTTATTGCACCTGGTAATTAGCCAGTGTGATAAACATATCACCACTTATTACAGCGATCACTGCACAAGCAGGTGCCTGCACAGACATGGCTGATCAATGCAGCACTTAGAATCAGGCCTAGGCCCGGGTTCTCAGCAGCATCACAGATCCACTGATTGATACAGAGAGCCAAACATCTATCTTCTACTTCTGTTCTAAGAGAGATTATGAATGAGACTACTCTTTGGACATTATTGGAAACTCACATATTTAGCGATTAACACCTGTCTGACCTGATTTGCCCTGTTTAGCACTGGGACACTCGAGTAGCCGTGCACTCTAAAAATATTTTCATTCATTCATTCATTAAAAAAATGGATGCATAGCTTCTTTCGCCAGAACATGTTTTTCATGCCACCCATTGAAGTGAAACTGCACTAGACACAGGGGTAGAAATTACAGAAACCTCTGTCATTGATAAAATAATCATAATTTGACAAAATAAATCGGTAGTCGTTAGGAGTAAAGTCACAAATGAACAACTACTTTTTCTGGTGTCTTCCTATATTTTCATGCGATTATTTGAATATAAATCATAATCTTGATCCACCCCATACATATTTTATTTTAACTCCAATCACATAAAGAAAAATGGGTATGGAACCTAATGTTTAGAGGAATTGGTCTGCACATGTTGCTAAGTTTAAATACAGCAGTTGTTCGCATAAAAACATAAAGAGGGTGAATACAATGTTGGGCGGAACACAGAAACGGGCCCTACTGACCTCTGGTTGGCGGTCCAGACTGCCTGATTGCGATGCGACCGAGCACTGTTCGGTCTCATACTCCCATTCCTCTATGGGAGCTCCTGTTACGGACGTAAATCAGCTGTAATACAGACTCCTTTAGGGGAATGGAAGACTATGCTCATCCCTGCAACGTATGGCAGGCACCTCAGGGTGCCTGCCACATGGTGCAGGGATGAACAGGGGGCACCACAGGTGCCCTCTGGGCCTTCAACCAGAGGCGGCAGAGGCAAGGGGGCCCTGCTACGGGGCCCCCATACTCGCTCTCTAACAGGCTTTCCATGTCAGAAAGCCCGGCATGGAAAGCCTGACAGAGGCCGAGTATCGTAATCCCAAGGGCGGAAAGGCCACCCTTTGGGATTAAGGGCTAACCTTCAACTGGCCGATGGACTCCTTGAGCCCATCGGAAGCCCGCTGGATTGACCGGCCGGTTTAATTTGCGACCACCAGCATTGTAATGCGGTGGGCGTAAATGAAACCGAGATGCGGCCCGGAAAGGCTCAGACCAAGAGTCAGAGCTTTTGCAGGCGCATCATAATTAGGCCCAATGAGTTAAAATGCATTAGCATATGACAGCTGTTTGCAATACAATACTAATGGGCATTACGCAATATATGACGTCATATTTAGAGAGCAAAAGGTAAAATTGATAGGTACAATGCTTGCAAAACTCTAAACCTCTGCTAATCGCATGGACTGCATACCAACATTTTTGCCCTCTGTGCCACTTCAGACAGAGATCAGCCATATGCAAAGCAGCCTTGGTCCAGGCTGGAATAATCCAGCCCAAACTGCCAACCCAGCTCCCCTCCAAGTGGTAAATGAGTAACCCCAGACCAGCTTTCCTCTGAATGGGAACACACAACACCAGAGAAGTTTCAGTATAGTTAGGGTTCATCATTGAAATATAGCTTGGGTATTATAGCACAAGGAGCATGAAGACCAGGCCTGATCATACCAGTCGCACTTAGGAACATACAAAGGTAATAGCTGTAGTATTGCAAAGTTCTCAGTCAGTCCCTTGGACTGCTGCCCAGTTCATATTTTTTACCACTATACCACTTCAGAAAAAGACAATTCATTAGCAAAAAAACCTAGGTCCTGCTCCAATAGGAAGAATCCAAAATCCTGCTCCCCCTGAATGTCAGCATAAGCCCCCTATGCCACTTCAAATAGAGAGAGCAGACATATGCCAATCTGCCTTGGCCCTGCTTCAACAGGAACAATCCAGCCAGAACTGGCAGGCTAGTTCCCCTCTAAACGGAAACATAAGCAACCCCATGTGGTTTCAACTTACTTTGGCTTGATTAGTGAGGTATTTGTGGAGTCCTGTGGCACAAAGGTTATGGAAACAACATCTGAGCCTACATGTTGCACTTAGGAAAACACAAGAGTGAAATGCCTACAAACATCTCTGACAAATCACTCATGCCACACGGAGGTTCAGCATTTTTTGCCCACCCTGCCATCTCAGATAGATACCAGCCATATGCAAATAAAGCTTGTTCCAGCTCCATTTGGAGTAGTCAGTCAAAACTGTCAGGCTGGGTCCCCTCTGAACTGAAAACCAGACTGGGATAGCATGTGCTCCTGTTTTGTCCTAGTTAGGCCTCATCAGTTAGGTGTAGTTTGAGTACTGTACTCTACATGGAGAGCAAGGCACTGGCATCCAGAAAGCCCATCAAAATAGGGCTTCACACTGAGGAAAAAGAAAGTGATAGGTGCAGTGCTTTCAAAGTCTCAACATCTGGTAAATATCTCACCACTTAATAAAGAGGTCAGGCATGTACAAATAAGCCTTGGTCCTGCTCCAGTTGGAACGGTTCAGCTTGAACTGCTAGTCCAATTTCCCTCTGAATGGAAACATAGGCAAAACCAGACAAGTTTCATCTGAGGTAGGCTTCATCATTGAGATATATCTTAAGTCTTGTGATCCAGCAACATGAGACTCACGTCTGGGAATGTGCATGCATAGCATTTAAGATCTGAAAGGAACACACATGTGAAAGGTGCAATCCAATATAAAAATCTCAGCCTTTAGAAATTACTGGGTCCTCATTCCAGTGTATTTTTTTTGTTTAAAATATTTTATTGAATTTTTGGTTGAATAAAAAGACCTTACAAAAAAGAGAACGGAAAAAGGTATATAGAATTGTACATCAATGTAATAACTAAGTTAATCTATATATATAAAAACAAATGTATGTCTGTCTGTCTGTCTGTATGTTTGTCCTTTATGCATTACTACACCATTCATCCGATCGCCATGAAACTTTGGAAAGTTGTTTAGTGCACTCCCGCAAACGTTTTTGGCATACATTTATCCCCCAGGGCTCTCACATTCTTTCAAATACTGATGTACGCATAAGACGGAAAAACAAAAAATTGTGTATCCACAAGCACTCGAATAAATAAATAGAATTAAAACAGCATTCATCCGATCGCCAGGAAACTTTGGGAAGTTAAACAATAAACCAAAGCGCACAGCAGCTGACCAAGGTTTCGCACATCAACTTTGCCTGTTTCAAAGGTATTTAGTGGTGCTGCTACTCTCACCATCCGCTGCCAAGGATGTATGTCAAAGCAATAGAAAAAAGAGTAGAGAGGCGCACTCAATGAAGTCAGTAGCACAAAGAGTCCATTAAATATGTAGATCTTCTGTTGTTTTCTTAGATATATTCTTTATTTTCTTTCACATACAACGGCACAGCCAACGCGTTTCATTCCCATTTGTGCCTAGGGAATTTCATCAGGGCTGAAAAAAGACATTTACGTACATAAGTATTTGATTTATCTTATGCTTAAAAATGCATATAAAATGGAACATGTCCAAGCTAGTATATAGGAAGATCTAATCTTTACAAAGAGACTAGCAACATTTAAAAACATACCAATAGATCCAGACATATTGGACAGATTTAATATCTGCCAAATGACAGAACTACTTATCCCCTTATGGATGCATATGCTCCCTCACCAGTGCATTGCAACCACAAGGCCAGTTCGAGCAATAGTGCTTGGAGCTGGTGGAAAGAGACACCAGGCTATTGGAGAGATAGATGCCTGGAAGGAGTCGAGTGATTATAACATGCACGATGTTTGCTATGTCAATAAAGAAAGTGTGTGGTCGAAAAGACCATAGTCCAAGATTTAAAGGTGAGAGTCACACGTGAAAGTAAAACCGTTAAAACACCCCTTTAAAGTGAGAAAGTCCCCGGCTTCGGTGACCCAAAAGGTCTTCAAGTATCACGAAACGTGCCTAAATAGATTTATTCCATGGCTCACCATATACTGAGCAGTCAGGTTGATACGGTAGTCCTAGAGGAAGTCGCTCTTAGGAAGCTGTTGTGAAAAATGATCGCAGTAGATCACAGCGTATTCCTAAAGTAAAAATATAATATGATAATACGATTTATGATTCCTGTTATCCCCCATATTAGGGCAAGGTGTCCAGTACAAACATATCACCAGACAAGATTGTATACGTGCTATTCCCGTTAGGGTGAGTATTATCCCCAACGTACATGATAGCCATAATGTTCTACTTGAAAGAAAACCTATGCACGGAGAGTGCTCGCAAGATGTAAAAGCAGGCCATCCCTAACCCAGGATGTACCCTTGGAATTAAATGAAGGGGGGGGGGGTAAGCAGAGAGCAAGGCAGAATGGTCCCTTGTGGCAAAATTTGTAACCATGAGAAACTGTATTGTACCTGGGAAACGCTTGCCGCTCAGGTCCGAGTAGAATGGTAGTTCATGTCCCCCGAGTTAGCCGAAGATACAGCTTTTGAAGGACAGGGTGTCTGTTGATCCTAGACCCCTATATGTGGTAAATGTAAAAAATATATTAAGTTATATACCGCATGTGGTTGAACAAAGAGCTTGGTTGTCATGATCCAAAGTTAAAAAAGAAGAGGTCATCAGGTATAGGCTTAAGGTTAAAATATATGTACCCATTGAAATGTCTAATGCGTAGCGGACTTGTATAGGGGAATAGTCTGCATTCCTAATTAGCTGACAATATTAGTTGACCAAGCTCGAAAGCCGATAATGAAAAAAGTAAGGGAGAGGGAGATCGCTACAGTAAGCAGTAAATACCTCTATCTGCTAGTGCTATGGGCAAAGAGTGTTCTACATTAGCCCCCCTCCTGCCAAAAATCACATGCAAGTCTAAAAGCCTCCGCTCCCCTAGTGTTCAGATATCCTCAAGCTTAAGTATAGTACCTTAAGGGAACTGCAAGGCGAAGGACGTTCAGCGTGCTCCGGGAAATAACCGGCGTGTGTGGTTCCTAGTCTTCGCGTTATTGCGGAAGGTACCTGCAAATGGCCAAACAATGTCAAGTTGCCACCAATTGGAACAAGAAGTGGAAGCCCCGCAAAAACCCGAAACTCCTGGCCGTTTCACATACCTCTGATATGGTGCCCGTTCTCCGCCGCTCCTCCTCATGGATTAGTGGAAGCAGGGAAATGCCGGTATACGCCATATTTAAAACAAGGTGTGCCATTACTTTGAGGTAATCACGTGGTGCCGGGACCGACCCGTTTCGTTTTAGGGAATCCCGTGTCCACCTGGGTGGCCATCTTTGAGTGTAGCAGAAGATGGCATATTTACAGTGTTAAAGGAAGCAAAACGTCACATTATGTCGACGATTTAAAAAGTTTGCAAAATTGAAATAAAATTGCAATGAATTAAATTAAGAGAAGGATGTTCTTTTATATCCTATGAGATATTAATTGTTAGATCGAAAAACAGTAATTTTTAATATATCGTAACCATGGGATTGTATTAGATTGAATCGGATTCATATGATATATGAGAGGGGAGCACGATGTGGTCGTGTCATAATATCACGAATATGACAGGAGTGTGAGTGTCTGATTTATTTCCTAAAATGCAAGTAAACGGAACGCAGTCACAGCCGACCGTGGCGGCCATCATGGAATAGTCTAAAATATGCACACAGTGCATATAAAGTGCCATCTTCTGCTACACTCAAAGATGGCCACCCTGGTGGACACGGGATTCCCTAAAACGAAACGGGTCGGTCCCGGCATCACGTGATTACCTCAAAGTAATGGCACACCTTGTTTTAAATATGGCGTATACCGGCATTTCCCTGCTTCCACTAATCCATGAGGAGGAGCAGCGGAGAACGGGCACCATATCAGAGGTATGTGAAACGGCCAGGAGTTTCGGATTTTTGCGGGGCTTCCACTTCTTGTTCCAATTGGTGGCAACTTGACATTGTTTGGCCATTCGCAGGTACCTTCCGCAATAACGCGAAGACTAGGAACCACACACGCCGGTTATTTCCCGGAGCACGCTGAACGTCCTTCGCCTTGCAGTTCCCTTAAGGTACTATACTTAAGCTTGAGGATATCTGAACACTAGGGGAGCGGAGGCTTTTAGACTTGCATGTGATTTTTGGCAGGAGGGGGGCTAATGTAGAACACTCTTTGCCCATAGCACTAGCAGATAGAGGTATTTACTGCTTACTGTAGCGATCTCCCTCTCCCTTACTTTTTTCATTATCGGCTTTCGAGCTTGGTCAACTAATATTGTCAGCTAATTAGGAATGCAGACTATTCCCCTATACAAGTCCGCTACGCATTAGACATTTCAATGGGTACATATATTTTAACCTTAAGCCTATACCTGATGACCTCTTCTTTTTTAACTTTGGATCATGACAACCAAGCTCTTTGTTCAATCACATGCGGTATATAACTTAATATATTTTTTACATTTACCACATATAGGGGTCTAGGATCAATAGACACCCTGTCCTTCAAAAGCTGTCTCTTCGGCTAACTCGGGGGACATGAACTACCATTCTACTCGGACCTGAGCGGCAAGCGTTTCCCAGGTACAATACAGTTTCTCATGGTTACAAATTTTGCCACAAGGGACCATTCTGCCTTACTCTCTGCTTACCCCCCCCTTCATTTAATTCCAAGGGTACATCCTGGGTTAGGGATTGCCTGCTTTTACATCTTGCGAGCACTCTCCGTGCATAGGTTTTCTTTCAAGTAGAACATTATGGCTATCATGTACGTTGGGGATAATACTCACCCTAACGGGAATAGCACGTATACAATCTTGTCTGGTGATATGTTTGTACTGGACACCTTGCCCTAATATGGGGGATAACAGGAATCATAAATCGTATTATCATATTATATTTTTACTTTAGGAATACGCTGTGATCTACTGCGATCATTTTTCACAACAGCTTCCTAAGAGCGACTTCCTCTAGGACTACCGTATCAACCTGACTGCTCAGTATATGGTGAGCCATGGAATAAATCTATTTAGTCACGTTTCGTGATACTTGAAGACCTTTTGGGTCACCGAAGCCGGGGACTTTCTCACTTTAAAGGGGTGTTTTAACGGTTTTACTTTCACGTGTGACTCTCACCTTTAAATCTTGGACTATGGTCTTTTCGACCACACACTTTCTTTATTGACATAGCAAACATCGTGCATGTTATAATCACTCGACTCCTTCCAGGCATCTATCTCTCCAATAGCCTGGTGTCTCTTTCCACCAGCTCCAAGCACTATTGCTCGAACTGGCCTTGTGGTTGCAATGCACTGGTGAGGGAGCATATGCATCCGTAAGGGGATAAGTAGTTCTGTCATTTGGCAGATATTAAATCTGTCCAATATGTCTGGATCTATTGGTATGTTTTTAAATGTTGCTAGTCTCTTTGTAAAGATTATATCTTCCTATATACTAGCTTGGACATGTTCCATTTTATATGCATTTTTAAGCATAAGATAAATCAAATACTTATGTACGTAAATGTCTTTTTTCAGCCCTGATGAAATTCCCTAGGCACAAATGGGAATGAAACGCGTTGGCTGTGCCGTTGTATGTGAAAGAAAATAAAGAATATATAACTAAGAAAACAACAGAAGATCTACATATTTAATGGACTCTTTGTGCTACTGACTTTATTGAACTTTGGGAAGTTGTTGAGTACACTCCCGTGAAGGTTTCTGGCATACCATTTTTTAAATATCAGCCCCCCAGGGCCCTCATAATCTTTCCAATACTGATGTACGCACATGACGGAAAAATCAAAAATCCTGTTTCCACAAGCACTCGAATAAATAAATAGAATTGAAACGACACTTTGAAATGTTTTACATATTAAAATGAATACGTTTCAATAAAAATGACACAATGTAAATTGAATGTTATCATAACGAGTTTACTTGAATTTCCTTTCTTCGGAGATTGCAGCAACGTGCGACAGGTAAGCTAGTAACAATATAAAATGTAAGAAAACATAAAATCAAGGCAATATTTATTAACATTCTCACATGTGATAATGTTAATAAAAGTAAAAGGAAACAGAAAAAGGAATAAATTGAAACAACAGTTCAAATATTACTGAATAGAGCTACTAAGTTGAACCAATCGATCTAAACATGAAACAGGTATAGATGATATCAGTGAAAAATAATCAAAAATGTAAATCCATATAATTATCAATAGGCTTCCAAAATAAATGATAATTGGGAGTATTATGAGTGACAGCAGACAAAGTAAATTTAACTCATTTTCTGGCAAATATTACCCAGAACCACCATGCATGTTCAGATTTACAATTGATAATAATTGATTTTAATGCTGCAGAATTTGAAAAAATGTAAAAATTTGCTATTGATAATAGACATCTTTATTTTAAGTAACGATAATTTACAAATCGCTATTTGAAATGACAGTATCTGTGATTTGAAATATTTTTGTAATGATCCTCCAAACCTAATCCCAAAATTTTAGAACAATTCTACATTCATAAAGCATATGATGTAACAAGCCTGCATTCTGGTTACAATTCCAACTGAATCTGAAAGTTTTGCATGAAATCATCTCAACAGTGACTATAAACAATTAAATAGTACATATGAATTCCTTTGATATAGAGAGACATGTAACCATCAAGATATCATATTCATCCAAATGTTCTTACATGTGTTTTGAGATATTGATAAATGTAATTTGTTGTTCCAGAATGATGAGAAAATGATAATATTGTCCCCTTTTGAATTAATCATTTTTTTGTAAAATAGGGTGATTGCATGTGATGACGAAGCAATTGTGTGAATGAACATTTCTAAATCTGAAGTAATCATTACAGGAAAATTGTTTGGGAACAAATCTAGGATTGAATTACACAAGAGCTCATATTTTTAAATATCTGATGGTTACAAGGTATAGTTTTGTCTTAGTTCATCAAAAGTCCAAAAAATATTATGATAAATATCTTTTAAATAAAAAAAATATCGGCCTTAAACCAAGGTTGCCAAAATGTAGGATGCTTTGCTAAATTTATGAGAGGATGATAGCATAATGTTAAATTAAAGGTACGTGAAATCGAGGATTGGAAAATCAAATGCCAATCATGTAATATCAATTTTGTAGATTTTAATATTACAGATCTTCTTAGCAGGACAGATGAATTAGCCATTAGGATCAGAGCAGGTAAAGGAAATGGAGAAATCAAACTTAGTTCCACAGAAGCCATGAAGGCGAATTAGAAAGCTGTTGGTACTGGAACCATAAGGAACCTTGTTTTAAAATAAACGCTTTATGATAATTGAGGAAATCTGGTAAACTAAAGCCCCCATTTCTCTTGCCCATTTTTAATTTATTATAACTTATGCGACAATATTTATTATTCCAAATAAATTTAGAAATAAGTTTATCTATATTTTTATAAAATTGAAGAAGTTCGATAGGTATCATAGAAAGAGTATACATTTTATGTGGAGCAATGGCCATTTATGAAATTTGTTTTTGATTTGATTGACAATATTAACACAATTCTATTTAGCTTATTGTTTAATGGTGTAGGAAAATAAAATACCAAGATACTTAAGTGTTCCTTTTGCCATAATATTTTTTTGTTTGGTAGCATATCATGGGACTCAAAAAACATTCAAAGGAAAGAATTCTGTTTTATTTATCAGTATTTAGAGTATATCTGGAAATCTGAGAATACTTGTTAATTAGATTTAATAAAGATGGAATGAAAAATTCAGGATTACCAATATATAAGAGTACATCATCAGAATAACGTGCCGTAAGGAGAAGCAGAAAACGCAGCTCTGACAGGCTTACAATTGCAGTCCTGAATAGCAAATAATCGTCAATCGAGGATTCATACTTTGCATGGCAACCTTGACCCGCTGCACCACATTGTTGTTTTTGTTCCTTTGCATAAGATAACGCCGGAATAAGAGGCCCCTCCTCATGCTGTTTCAAGTAATTGCTCCAATTGTGCACTACTTCACTAATTAGCACCCTCACGGGCGGACGTCAGTCACAGTTGGAATAGCTACACACTTTCAAGTCCAAGTTTCAGGAATTCATACCCCTTGCGGCATTCTGCTTACTTTCCCGCTACCTTTCTTCCCGGTACCTCCGGGTTTTGAATTCAGTTTGCTCACAAATGCTATGTCCTGAAGATGATTTCGAATAGCTGAGATCAAAACGTCGTCAACTCCCTGCAACAAGAACTCTGTACACTTTGTGTAATTTATTTTTGAGGAATTCTCCATGTGTTGTCAATGCGATGTATATATTTTAAAGTCACCTCCACTTAGCATGTCACACATTTTGTCACTTTACTATGTGAGCACCTGGATTTTTTCTTGCATAATTTCATAAAATAAATAACAAACGCTATTTTGACTTACATGTCCCGATTCATATTACTTATCGCTCCCTGAGATATTTATTATCTATCTCGACTCTAGCGCATTGTCACTAATTCTGACACCGCTTCCTTCCTTGGACTTTTTTTCCCACATAAGAACCATTGTTGTTCTAAAACAAATATTTGAAAACCACAGTCTGAGATCCAAGAATTCCTTGAGTACTGTAACAATTTCTTAAGCAAAATCTTGGTTAAAAATTTTTTTATGAACATTAACCATCAAAGACAGGATCTCTCTTGCTGCTTTCCGGATCATCACCAGATGATGATGATGCAAAGCTTTGACACTCATTTCACGAGGTTTGGTATGGCTTGAATTACAATGTGAAGGAATTTGATGTGCCTCATCAGTTTCACATTTTTCTGCGAAAGTGACGTGTAAAAGACCCAGTGTCAATTTTCTAAATATTGTCTGCAGTTATTCCCTTCAACATCCTCTGGCAAATAAAAAATACAGAGGTTGTACTGTCTATTGTGATTTTCTAATTCAAGCAATAAACTACTCATTGGTAATATTTGTGCTGGAATATGCATCAAACCATCAATTTTGAATTTGTTATCCTGATTTTTAATTTCAATGTCAGAAACCCTCATGGAAAGACTTGCCATATCTTTGTGTATATTTTTTATTTCTCACGCAATATTTTTTATATTGGAACAAACTGCTTGTAATTCATCTAAAATGGATAAAGAAGGTTCCTCAGACTCCATAATTTTTGACTTGACTGGTGGAGGTGAAATATTTTATTTGCATTTGTTAGCTGCAACATTAATTTTGTGTACATTTTCAAGAGGTAATCACTGCAGACCCAATAAATAGCCAAGGCCCATAGCCTTGGTCCTTTTGCTCTGCAACTATTTATATTTTATGCTGTAATCTTATAAAGTGCACAGCTACCTGAGTTACCTGGTGCTACGCATAACAAGAAACCAAATTGCAAACCTAAAATAGCAATGTCTTCAAGTCTTTGCGGAATGCAAACAGAGAAGTACAGTCTCTGGGGGATTTGGGAAGTGAGTTCCACCTACATGGTCTCTTCAATAAGTCTCAGTGAAGTGATTCCTAGATGTTAGCAATGTGCCTGTGAATTTAGAGGAATTTCATTAGTTGGGAATCAGGCATCAAGTAAAGATTTGTTGTGTAGCACCAAGAGGAACTCCACTGTGTGCCTTTTGACAATCTACTTCAAGCTTCCAGGCAGGTTATGTGCCAGTAAATCACAAACCTGGTGAATTCAGAGCATGCAAGATGTGGCCAATAGTCGCAATAAAAATGTGTCAAGAAGAAAAAATATGTCAGGTTTGCCAAAAATGAAGGTGCCAGCTGCAATGATTTCTTTGGCCTCAGGCACACATATCTGACTCAGAGTAACTGAGCAGGATGTTTGTCAGTGTTAAGCCATGGCCCAATGTCTTCTTACCTCTCGCATAATGATATAAAGTAAAGTAAAGTAAAGTAAAGTCCACATTTGTAAAGCGCACAATCACCCGTAAGGGTCTCTAGGCGCTGGGGGCCGTCGGGAAGATTAAGCGAGCTATTGCCCAGAGTCACATGGTGCTGGGCTAACCTGCCCCCGGTGCCGGGGATCGAACCGTGGTCCCCAGATTCCAGCGTCAGTCGCCCTGGCCGCGGCGCCACACCTCTCCCATAAACAGAGTGCTCGAGTGGAAAGGGATCTTCCTGAGTAGGCTTTATAGAAAACAAGAGTTCCTACTGAACCTATTAGTATTACCTTAGCTGCTGCGTTCAGCTCCACCTTGCTCCATGCCCATACCCCAAATCATTCTTCTAATGTCTGCGCCATTCGGCAAACTGTCAGAAACTGGCGATACAGCCATCACTTCTCCCAGATACTTTGACTTATTAAGTTGAAAGCTATGTTGAGAGTATTTTCCATTGTTTAGGCCTGTGCCACTCACCAGTAAAACATAAAGCACATATGTTCAGATCACTTGGATATTCTTTTGACTGTGTGTCAGCATGAGTCCTCTGCTGATAGTTATATATTTCTGATCATTCACTCACCGAAAATCCCCAAATACTTGCGTGGCACACAGCTGCACTCGGTATGCCACATATACAGCTACCAGGAAATGTGTGTCATTTCTCGCATACAATCCAGAGGCTTGCACCAATACCAGGCTCCTTCTTGACTGTGCTCACACACTGAGAGGTATGTGCTAGGATTTACTGATAGTGTAAATCTTTAATTTATTGTAGCTCACTTAGAAACCCAGAGTTATCTCCTGTTTAGCTGCCTACAGTTTTTGTATTGCTCTAGGAGAACCAGCTCAAGGATATTCAGCTGCATAGTTGTGAGCAGCGAGGACACCTGCCTTGGTGGTTTCTGGGGTGCTACATATACCAGGGCATCAACATTGCTTTGAGACCAGTGATTAAGGTCTTCCAAGCATTCACGTCATGTTTATGGATAATGAGGCAGGTACACTCCATGGTCATGTCTGAAAAATATTCTCTGTTGCCTTGCTCTACAACTTCTCCTCTGCCATTCTACAGTATTACGTATAATTGATGACTAAACTATGCTCAACATCCTTGTCAATAATGAGCTTTTACAGCATGATTCTGCACTGCACCTATCTTTTTGGTATACATGTTTGTGGAGGCACTATCCTAAGTACAAAGGAATGGATCAATGTACAGTAGATAGTATGGAAGAGATGATTCACCCCTTTGCCCTAAGAGTGAAGAACAGATAGAAAAAGGTAAGGGAAATATACAGGGCACAGGAGAAGAGGGGATGGAATCAGAATTCTAGGAAGGGAAAAGCGTGAACTCTTCAGTGGAGGGATCGATTACTGGAAGGTTACACTGGGATAAACTGTTTTTATCAGAGATATGTCTTCAGTTCTTTCTAAAAAAATAAGGAGCAACATTGCTTGCCATACCTGGATGGGGATTATGTTCTAAATACAAAGTAAGGAGGCTCAGGCTGGGGTATCTCATGTGGTATCCATAAGAGAAGGAGAACCACCGGAAAAGGGAGAAATGACTCATGGAAAACAGAATGAAAAGGAAAGAAATACATCAGGTAGGAACAGGGAGGGTCACAAAGTCAAGAAGGCAGAGTGAGGAGGTAGGGGAGTTTAAAGAAAGAAGTAAATAATAGTTTTGGGACTCACAGGATGAGAACGTGTATGGAAAGAAGGTGGACAACCAGGACACTAAGTAGAAAATGAAAGACAACTTCAAATTTCCCTGAGGAACCAGAGGAGTGCCCAGAAGAGGAGACGCCTGACAAGGGGTTGGAGAAGGCTGGTAGTTTCCCAATGAGCCTGCCAGGGAAAGAAAAGATTTCCGAGTAAGTATTGAGTGCACAATAATGTGGAGGTAGAGCGAGGAGAGTGGAGGGAAAGGACCACATCTGCCGTAAAAAAAAACACACACAACGGAAGGCACTAGAGGAATGCCTAGTGCTGTAAAAGATGGTAGGAAACCCCGCAGGGTAAATATCACAATCAAGGGCAAATTATTGCTTGTTATTTGACATCAATAAAGCTTAAACTTTACATGCTGGAGTAAGCAAGAGGCTATGTGCATCAGTTTATCAATGTCTTTTCAAAGTCTAACCTTGCGCAGGTTGGGCTTGAGGATCACTGAAGTAGGTGTGAATTTTCCTTTGTGAATCAACCTTCATGTTGTTTCCTCATTTGTGGAAGTGTTTGATGATTTTTATCGTAATCCATGAGCTACACCTTCATTTTCCCCTGCTAATTGTACAAATAAGCGGCAACAGTTCAACGTTTTAAACACATTTTTGCATTCCAAATGCATTACTAATTGTTAGACCTGTCAGCCTTAGGGTGGTCTTCCGCCTTAGAGAGTGGTCACCTGACCTGGGCATATATAAGCAAGGGAGGGAACTTTTTCTAGTCAGTTGGGGCATCACTGACCTGGGGAACCCACGCAGGAGTTTTAGGCGGGAGGGCCTAGTGAGGAACCTATGCTACTGGGAGTGACAGGATCTAGGTGCTGCCTCTTAAGCTGGGTGAGGTGTCCAAAGCTAGCCCCCTGATCTGGCCCAGTGGTAGGGAACCCCAGGGCCCATCTGCAGTGACTTAGGAGAAATTCTTCAAGCCCTCAACTCATCACCCCCCCACCCTCTTCAACCTCAAGAAACAAGCAACTAAGGGCGCAGAACCATCCAAGCGCCAAGAAACCTTCTTCCTGGGACCAGGTACTGGATTGAGCTGCCCTGCGCATCCCCTGCCCACAGCTGGGCCTACCTGCCTCCCCCTGACTGAACTGTGTGACAAGCGCTATAATTTGCCCCCATCCTGCTTGCAGTTCTGACTGACTAACTTGTAGAGCGCTGTAAGCTGCCCTCCTGCCCAGCGCTGTGTCAGAGGCTGTCCGGCACCTAGCGCTGAGAAGCGCCGCCAAGCGCTGTACCTGACTGCTTGAGGAGGCCCCCACTTCACCGCGGCATCAGCGCCGCCCACGAGATGCCTCTACGGCACTGCCGGCTTGCCCTGGGGCTGCCCGCCTTCGCGCTGTGTCCAGCGCCGCATTTGACCCCCCTCGGCGGCCCTTGATGCCAGGAGAGGGCCGCCGCATTGAATCTGACAGGCCGCGCTAGGCCTGAAGCCGCCTTGGGCCCACATCACGTGACGGGGGACGCGAGCCGCGTCATCGGCCGCGCCCCCGCCTGAACAGCGCAGTGATTAGCTGCCGCCCCGAGCCTCGTCCCTCACTTGGGGAAGCCCAGGATCGCTGCGGAGGGGGCCGCGGAGCCTGAGAGCCCCCTCCGCTTTGCCCCGTATGCAGCCCCCGCCTCGTCCCCAGCGCCGGTGCCCTGAAGCTGCGTCTGCATCGCGCTGGGTCGAGTGAGGCCTCGAGAGGGTCAGAGCGCCCTCTCCCTCCCCGAGAACCACGCAAGGGCCCCGGAGGGCCGAAGAAGAGAGGTAACCCCCTGGGGAGGAGGGTGGTAGGCCGAGTGAGGCCTGAGGTCGCCCCTCCCCGGGTTAACTGTGACTGGGTCCTGTTGCCCCCCCCTTTTGAATGTGCCTTATTCTATCGTTTTACCCGCATATTTACAAGCCTGAATTACTCATCGTGCACCATATTTACAAGCCTGAATTACTCATCGTGCACCATATTTACAAGCCTGAATTATTCCTCGTGTACCACATTTACAAGCCTGTTAATGAGAGGGAGAGTCACTTCACTGTACTGAATTTTCTTGCAGAGGTGGACTTCCATGACATTCTGTTGATCTGATCTGGGTCGCAGCCGACCTGTATTCACAAGAAGAAAGGCTTGTCACGGATGACTAAAGGCTGTGTTCTTTGAAGTTCTTTGTTAGACTGATGAGTACTTGCTGATAGGAAAAGCGTCCATGAGAAGTTTGATGTATTACTTAGATGCATTACTATAATCGCTTCTCGTAGGATCCTCCAGGTTTATACATTTACCCCTTTGCCTGTCAAAGAGTCTGATGCGACAGGCGGGGTTAGGTAATGTTTCACTGTATAGATGAGCTGGTTGTTATTCATGAAATGTCTTAATGAAATGCTTATCTGAAATGCTAATGAATTACTAATGCATTGCTCTAATTGAAAACCTATATAAAAGATCTTGATTTTTCCAATACAACTACTGGTGTGGCATTATTGCGCCACTGTGTGTTTCATTGGATGTGTGTGTTAATTAGCTGCTTTACACGTAAGCCCCTGGCCGCCTTCCCGCTCGAGCCATACTACCCCCCGGAGAACTGGCGGTCCCAGTTCTTACACTAATGTACTGGTCTGACAAGAGTTTTGTAACAAGCTGGCATCCCTTTTCACTTCTAAAATATAAAGCATTTACCAGGATATCGAAAAATCTCAATAAATTAGTTCCTGGGACAGAAATTGGTCTAATTACCCCCTGCCAAGAAAGACTTTTCCAATGTTATCCTCATCTTGCTGGACACAGGCCTTAGCAACCTTACCTAAGCAGATGACTGCCATTTGGAGTTAATGAATAAATCCCTCACACGTTGAAAGGTGGTCAAATAACCAAAATCGTTAACACCTTCGCTATCCTCCAGACACAACCTAGACCAGTGAACAAATTGTGTAATCACCATTTTGTTGAACAAAAGAAAATCTGAACAGTGGTAGAAAAATGTTGCCCTACATCACCTTTACCAGTAGCTGGGAAAATTCTGGAATAACCGATGGCTTTATTAGAATTTCACACACTTAACGCACAAATTTGATTCCGTCCAGGGAGAGACACTGAAGCAGCTTCACTGCTTGTCTGAATTGCAATAACCCTTTCAATCAAGGAGATTCAGTGCTACTTGATCTGTTCACTGCATTTATTGTGGTGGACCATACTATGGCGAACCATAAACTAAGGGGATACTGGACAATCAAGGGCAGTGGCTAACTGGTTCACCTCTTTTTTGACCAACCAGACATAGTCAGTTGCATTGCCCCCATTTCAGTCCAATAGAACCTCAGTTACATGTGGATTCTGTAGGAAAGGGCCCCTTTTGGCATGGTCACCCCCACTTTTTGCCTGGTATCTGACACAACTTTGACAGAACTGCACTGGGTTCCTCCTATCCAGATACTCAGTGCCAGATCTCTTTTCCTAAAACTGTAAAATTATCCCCCCCCCAATTGCAATACATTTAGTGACCCTTGTAAGTCCCTTGTAAATGGTACCCCTGGTACCTAGGGCATGGGGTAGTAAAGAGGCTCTCTAAGGTCTGCAGCATGTATTGTGCCACCCAAAGAGACCCCTCAGTGCACTCTCACAAACTGTCATTGCAGACTGAGTGACATGGGGCAGAGACAATTGAAGACATTACATGGCACCCCCTGTGTGCCATGCTTGCAGACACAGTCATAAAAAATCTCTACAACAGAGACCAAGAGCCTAGCCATTAACTGTGATCCTATTCACAACACTCACTGGGGTTGGAATAGCGTGTACAGTGGAAGGAAAGGAGAAATTGCTCTTTTTCTTAGTGTCCCCTCACTCACCAGGGTTTCCCCACAGTGACATGCTTCATCATGGGGGTCCTCCTAGTCCTCTACTGACTGGGGCGTGCTGCGACTTGCGAAGTTATGTAGGAGCAAATAGCTCCTTTTTTGTGACTGATATGATCTTGGAGGGTGAGCCTAAGCCTTCCCTCTATCTCCCCTTTTCTCTGATGCTTGCAGACACCTCATGCAGTATAGGTAAGTCACCTCTGCAGCAGGCCTTACAGCCAGAAGACAGGGTGCACTATACTACTTGTGGACGTATCTGCATGAGTTGATATGCCCCTGTGATGTCTATGTCAATTCTTAGATATCAGCAGGGAACCTGGGAGGCATTTTAAGTACATGTGCTGCACACTGGTAATTACGAAGCCCCCAGCTACATGATGGCTTCACTAAAAACCCAAGATGTTTGGTGTCATACATCTTGTGTTAATAATCTCACACTGATTTCAGTGATAGATTTATTAATACAGGCACCCAGGGGGCACATTAGAGTTGCCTTCTCAAGACGTAACTACTACTAGTGTACAGCCTGACTGGTGAAGACCAGCCAGCCACCACAGACAGGTTTCTGACCCCTGCAGGTGAAACTCCATGCTCTCTGAGGGCAGAAACAAAGCCTGCTGCAGCCGGATATCACCTCAGCCAAGCAGAATGGCTAAGTGATCAGCATATCAAGGCAGGAGGCTTCAAAGGCTATTGGCACCTTTGATATTGGACCTCAGCTTCCCCCAGACTTGGGAAATGCCACCTCCTGCCCTAAAGCCATTAGGAACCAGGGCAAGTTGGAAAAGTAGCTAGTCAGGAGGTGTGTTCCCTATCAGGCTAGTTCCACACCCTAATGCTACCGGATGTGAACACAAAAAGAATCATTCAGCCATCTTGATTTTGGTGGAATTAGGATCACCGGGTCATGGTTATGCCCACCTTCCAAAGGAAGTGGCTATGTAGAGGGCGTAGTCACCCTAAAAGATAAGTAGTTCTTTGGTTACTACCTGTCACTCCCCTTAATGCCCCTTAATGAGTATTTAGGGGTACCCCTGATGCCAGGAATTTAGATTTCTGATGATGAAGAAGAAGAAGCCAAAGAAGAGCCATAGGAGACCAAAAACTGAAGACTGCTGTGGACTTTTGCCACCAAACCCTGCCTACCTGCACCAGTCTCGAGAATTGTGACAGAGTGACTCTTCCTGCAGCTGAGCAACAACCAAGAACCCCGGTAGACTGGCAGCGCCTCGCAAATTGCCAGCAGTCTCCCTTGGAGTAGAGGAGAAACTCCCCCGCAATCCACAGCCACCAATGAAACAGAGTCCGGTTCACCAGCCACCCCAAAGCAACTTCTCACCAGGAAGTGGTACCTGTGGTCCTGGAGGATAGATCTCTCCCCTTCCGAGTGTGAGGACATCAGGAACATTTGGAGCCACACAGGACCAATACCTGGGATACCGGATCGTTGGAGTAGCCAAGACCTGTTTAATTCCAGTCAGGACTCTAACAGCACTGAGCAGAAATTGAGGGACATCAGCACCACAGAGACCCCCTTCTAGAGTTGCCCAGCAGTCCTGATTTTTTTACCCTCAACTGGAGAGGCTCACAACCCGCAAGGACCAAGGACATACAGAGCCCAGCCGACCTAACCACTCTGCCCTCGAACGCCCCAGCCCAGTTACCAACAAACCAGTGTGCTCTCTTGTCCCCAAGTCCATTGTGACCTGAAGTTTCAATTGGGAGCTCCGGGACTTGGCCCATGTCCTCCTCTGCAGTCATTTTTTAGGTGCTCCCCCTTCTTTTCACTGGCATATCACTGAAAACTACGAACAGAAACAGCACCTCTGCACCCAGACGCTCCTAGGCAGGTAATAAGTAATTGCTGGTGGTACTTTGAACCTGGGCCCCCTACAAGCCTAAGTCCTAAAGGAGACCCCCGGACACCAACTGTAAATACCTGTATGCAATATATGCCTTTTCTCCCTAAGGAAACCATTGCTGCGTGAAGACACATTTAAGTGAACTATTTACTTACATGTGAAATTCAATATTTAAAAAAGTCATTACTTTATAACGAAGTTCTTGGTATCAAAATGTATATAAAAATGCAACTTATGTTTCTAAATTGGTCTCGGATTTATTCTTGTGAGTGTGTCTCATTCATTGCCTATGTAAGTACACCAAATGCTTAGCACCACCCTCTGATAAGCCTAAACTGCTCACCGACACTACCACAAAAGAGAGCATTTACTGTTATAATTTTTGCCTCAGTAAACCAATAAGGGTTGCTTGGACTCTGAACACACTTTACCTCATTCTGTTCCAGTATGTAAAGAGCCAGCTCCCTACAGATTCTCACAGGGTTTTCTACTCTAACCTCTTCTAGTCAATATTTATGTGGCCCTACACCTACAGCTGATTATACAAGGTAAAAGCAGAGTGATGTATGTTGATGAAACCCAGCCAATGATTAGACTCAACACAGGAACTCTAGGTTCTCAGCACATCCTCTACTCTTATTTGCTTGACATCCAAATATCGATAGGACAGAACTGGTGTTTAGAGAAAACATTGAGTTAAACATACAGTTCAAGTTCAAGTTCAAGTTCAAGCATTTGTATAGCGCACTACTCACCCAGAGGGTCTCAAGGCGCTTGGGGAGGGGATCGTTATTTGTCGAATAGCCATGTTTTAAGTTCTTTTCTGAAGGCGATGTGGTTTTGAGTAAGGCGGAGGTGAGTGGGGAGTGAGTTCCAGGTCTTGGCAGCAAGGAATGAGAATGATCTGCCACCCATGGTGGATCTTCGGATGCGCGGGACTGCAGCGAGGGCTTGATTGGACGATCTTAGTTGGCGGGTGGGTTTGTAGAATGACAGTCGAGTGTTGAGGCATTCGGGTCCTTGATTGTAGAGGGCTTTGTGTGCGTGGGTGAGAAGGCGGAAAGTAATTCTTTTGTTGACGGGAAGCCAGTGGAGGTCTTTTAAGTGTCCGGAGATGTGATCTTGGCGAGGGACGTCTAATATGAGTCTCACTGATGCGTTTTGGATGCGTTGGAGTTTTTTCTATAATTTTGCTGTGATTCCGGCGTAGAGGGTGTTTCCATAATCCAGTCGACTCGTGACCAGTGCGTGGGTGACAGTCTTTCTTGTCTCGAGGGGGATCCAGCGGAAGATCTTTTTGAGAATGCGAAGTATGTTGAAGCAGGAGGATGAGACTGCGTTGACTTGTCTGGACATCGAGAGAGAGGAGTCTAGGATGAAGCCAAGGTTACGTGCATGGTCTGTGGGAGTGGGTGCTGTGCCCAGTGTGGAGGGCCACCAAGAGTCGTCCCAGGCAGAGGGGGAAGATCCTAGGATGAGCACCTCGGTTTTGTCTGAGTTGAGTTTTAGGCGGCTATGTTTCATCCATTCGGCTACTTCTTTCATGCCTTCGTGAAGATTGGTTTTGGCTGTTTTGGGGTCTTTGGTGAGGGACAGGATTAACTGGGTGTCGTCGGTGTAAGAGATGATGTTGAGGTTGTGTTGACGCGCGATGGAGGCGAGAGGACTCATGTAAACGTTGAAGAGGGTGGGACTGAGTGAAGATCCTTGTGGTACGCCACAGATGACTTCAGTGGCCTCTGAGATGAATGGGAGAAGTCGAACTCTTTGAGTTCTCCCAGCGAGGAATGAGATGATCCAGTCCAGGGCTTTTCCTTGTATGCCGATGTTCCTGAGGCGTTGTATAAGGGTGCTGTGGCAGACTGTGTCGAAAGCGGCGGAGAGGTCGAGTAGAATGAGGGCCACGGTTTCTCCGTTGTTAAGTAGTGTTCGGATGTCGTCAGTCGCTGCGATGAGGGCGGTTTCGGTGCTGTGTTTGGCTCGAAACCCAGATTGAGATGGGTCGAGGGAGTTGTTGGATTCAAGGAATGCGGCGAGTTGGCTATTGACGGCTTTCTCAATGACTTTGGCCGGGAATGGGAGGAGGGATATGGGTCGGTAGTTTTTGAGTTCCGAGGGGTCTGCTGTGGGCTTCTTCAGAAGGGCGCTGAGTTCGGCGTGTTTCCGGCTATCTGGAAAGGTGGCAGAGTTGAACAAGCAGTTGATGACGTCACGGAGATGGGGTGCGATGATGGAGTCAGCTTTGTTGAAGATGTAGTGGGGGCAGGGGTCGGTTGGCGAGCCATAATGGATTGAGTTCATTAGGCGGGTGGTATCTTCAGTGGTGATTGGGTTCCAATTGCTAAGGATGTTAGTTGGCAGAGTAGGATCTGAGGGGAGTGGGGAGGGCTGATCGCTGGGGGTATTCTTGAAGCTGTTGTGGATGTCGGCTATTTTGTTATGGAAGAAGGAGGATAGCGCATCGCAAAGGTCTTGGGAGGGAATGATGTCGTTAGATGCTGCGGTGGGGTTGGTGAATTCTTTGACGATGTTGAAGAGTTCCTTGCTGTTGTGAGAGTTGTTGTCGAGACGATCCTTGAATGCTGATTTTTTTGGCGGATCGAATCAGTTGGTGGTGTTTGCAGGTGGCTGCCTTGAGGGTGGCCATGTTGCCGGTGGTTGGGTTTTTTCTCCATGTTTTCTCCAGGGTGCGGCATAGCTTTTTGGATTTTTTAAGGTCATCGTTGAACCAGGGAGCCTTTTTGTTGGCTGATTTGATCTGGTGCTTTTTCAGCGGTGCTAATTCGTCCGCACTGAGGGGGATCCATTGTTTGAGATTGGTGGCCGCTTGGTTTGGGTCCAGTGAGAGGGTGGGAGGGTTTTGGTTGAGTGATGTGAGGAGTTGGTCGGAGGTGAATATGTTCCAGTTTCTTCGAGGGATAGGTTGTTGGCGGTTGTGGTTCAGGGTGGTTTTGTAGCTGAAGTGATCACAGCTGTGGTCCGTCCAATGGAGAGCTGTTGTGCAATCGAAGGTGATATGCTTGCTGGAAGTGAAGATAGGGTCGAGTGTGTGTCCGGCAGCATGGGTGGGGGTGTCAACAAGTTGTTTGAGTCCGAGGTTGGTCAGGTTGTCTAGAAGGGTGGTGGTGTTGCTGTCGTGTTTGTTTTCAAGGTGGTAGTTGAGGTCTCCCAGTAGAATGTAGTTCTCGGAGGCGAGGGCATGTGGGCTGATGAAGTCCGTGATGTCATCGCAGAATTGAGTGCGGGTGCCTGGAGGCCTGTAGATGAGGGTGCCTCTAAGTGTGGTCCTGGGGTCGGTGTGGATCTGGAAGTGGAGATGTTCGGCGGTTGCAAGATTATCGTCGGAGCTGGTCGTGATTTTGATGGTGTTCCTGTGGATGAAGGCGATGCCTCCTCCTGTTTGATTGGTGCGGTCTTTTCGGATAATCTTGTAAGCGTCTGGTATGGCTATGGCGATGTCGGGTGCTGATGATGTGTTCATCCATGTTTCTGTGAGGAAGGCGATGTCCGGTGACGCAGTGTCGAGTAGGTCCCAGAGTTCAGTGGCGTGTTTGTGGACCGAGCGGGTGTTAAGCAGGATGCACTTCAGGCGGTTGGAGTCGGAGTTGTGTGTGGAGGGAGTGGGTTTGGTGAGGGTCTTGAAGCAGTTGTACTTGCAGGAGAGGCAGGCGAATGGGCCGTGGGTACGACCAGGGGTGGCTTGGCAGCATTGTGGTGTGCGTCCGGGGTTGAGGGCGTGGAGAGTTGCGGCATCATATGTGGTTTTAGTGGGTTGGGAATGGCGGGGGCCAGGGGGTCTGGCGCTGGGCGCGGTCCAGGTGCGGACGGGCATAGACAGGCTTACCTTTGGCGCACCTTCGGCGCGCATGGGCGCGACCGCTGCACGTGGACGCTGCACGTAAATGCATCTGTCATATAAGGATAGTGGGAGGGGCGAGGGGCGAGGGAGGATGATCTTGGAGGCGGGGAGCGGGGCGGAAAGCCGGGCTGGGGGTCGTCGCAACAACAACAAGATGGCTGCAAGCCAATATGCGAGCGCGATGAGTTAGGGCACAACACAGGCAGCAAAATTAATATTTAAATCTTAAACAGTGCTTCTAGTCGGGGCTCTGGCACAAGCAGCGCGAGCAGCTCCAAAATAATCAATTTCCAACAATTAGAGGCACAAGCAGCGCGAGCAGCGCAAAAATAGCCAATTTCCAGCAATTAGAGGCACAAGCAGCGCGAGCAGCGCTAGTTACATAAAACCGTGATAGCTGTTCAGTAAATAATGCACAGGCGGTGTGATCAGCGCTACGATACCAGCAGCAATCAGCAAGGGGAGCGACCTCCTTCGGGGATCTCGGGATGGTCACATCTCGGGATTCATTACAATGGCAGTGATACTGCCACCGACTGCCTGCTAGAGGCGGTCCCACCACCAGCCATAGAAGCAGTTCAACCAGGAGATTATGATCTGTAGTTGGAGGTATCTGTCGTAGGGACAGACCACTGCTTTCCCATGATCCCTACAATAGAAGTGGTGACCGCTCAGGCATCGCCATAGGGATTACAGTGTCCATTTCTCCCTGCGTGTACATGGCGGTCTAAACTCCATGTACAGGCACAGAGAAAGGGACTTTGGCAGTCGGTAGCAGGGCTCCTGTTGGCCTACCCTAGGGTTTTTTTGTGGTGCACCCACAAACATCCATGGAGGCTGTGCCTCATGGTGCCTGGCACACGGTCATGGATGTTTAAAACATGACTATTTCTATTGTGACTAGTGTTACGGCCCTTTCCTGGGCCACTGCACCAGCTACAATAGAAAACGACATGTTTCCGTCCATATGCACGGCGATCGGATTATAATTGGGTGGGTGGAACCGCGGAATACATGTCGTCCAGTGTCCATCCCGCAATGATGGCAGTCATCATAATAAGCCCCTTAGTGGGGACCCTTAGTGTGGGCAAAATATAGTGCCAAGAATATCGAGGACAAAAATATCATGAAAGTAAGTTTCTATGGGTAAGCAAAGTTTTACTTAACTGGAATCCTGGATTAGTGGCCAACTACAGCTTAATCCTCCAACTCACACGGTTGATGACCTCACTGTACACATGAATTCAAGAATGACTTTGATGTTAGATCAAGTGCCTCCACTCAAACTAAAACAATCGAGATATATCAAATCAAAACCCCTCGACAATCCACCTAGCTCTACTTTGAACCGCACCGTTGTCATATAAAAAACTAATTTTTAGAGAAAAATGCCTCTTTTTTTGCTACCACCTAGACCATGCTAAGAATACTCCCAGGGAGCTCTTCAACATTGTTAAAAGACAAACCACCTGTTCATCCCTACACAAAATGATACCCACCAATAACCCTGCGAAGAAATAGAGAGCTTCTTCACACATAAAGTTGCAAAAATTGATCAATGCTTCCTCCAAGTTTCAAATCTGCCTACCCTCCTAACCTGCCCCACTATGCTCACTTATGACCAAATGGAACAAAGGTATATTAATGATAACCATGACTTGATGATAATTGCAAACGTAAAGCCTACTTCCCGCACTATGTTTCCCCTCTCATCCACAATAGTACAAAGTCGCAACCACATCATTGCCCCTTTCTGTACAAAAAAACATTGACTCATCTCTCACTTCAGGCTGTGTACCGTACTCCCTCCAACTAGGATAAATCGCACCCATACTCAAAAAACATTGGGAGGACCCTAACGATCTCAACAACCTCAGACCTATCTCCAATCTCCTGTTCCTAGCCAAATCTATGGAGAGGTGTGTTCTCCAACAACTTAACAAACATATAGATGAGTTCAACCTCCTTGATACCTTCCAATCAGGGTTCAGAAAAGTCTGGAATCTGGTGTTTTATGGAAGAATCTCAAGATGGGTGTAAGTCACTCCTATGAATGATTCAAAAATTAGAGAAGCACTCCTCTGCTTAACGTAAAAAACTTCTATTTTCTTAGCGTAAATTAATCTCTATAATTTCCAAGCGTGCTGCGGGGGTAGCATGTATGTCCCTAACGTGCCTGCAATACACCCTCCTATCTTAAGTGAACAAGACACTGAGGTGGATCTAGTACTAGAAAACCACTTAATTCAAGAAACACAAACTTTACTTATAATAACCACTTATATTTTTAGTTTTCATGACTGAATGTATTTCACATTTCTATGCCGGGCAAAGGCCCAATATACAATTGCAATATCACAAAATTACAGTTGCTGAATTTACAGTTGCTGAGTTTGTGGTGGTCATTCCACCACAAACACCAATGAAGACACACGATTTGCAGTAACAATCACTGTTGACTGCCTTGCAACATTGTGAAATTTTTTGTTTTTCTTGAATCTATTGGTTTCTTCTAAATCAAGTACATGTTCAGTTTACAGGCCCCCTGAGGAAGAGCTTCTTCAAGCTCGAAATGCATTGGGCATCGAGGAAATCCTTCACTGAAACTCACAAGAATATGATGTATTTTTGAAATTCTGTAAATTCAGCAACTGTAATTTTGTGATATTGCAATTGTATATTGGGCCTTTGCTCGGCATAGCAATGTGAAATACATTCAGTCATGAAAACTAAAAATATAAGTGGTTATTATAAGTAAAGTTTGTGTTTCTTGAATTAAGTGGTTTTCTAGTACTAGATCCACCTCAGCAACAGTGCGCGGAGGTTAAGTGTTTTGTTCACTTAAGATAGGAGTGTAAGTCACTCCTAGCCTATCGAAGATTGCTCCTTTTATGTAAATGAAAAATACCTTGTAAAAACCATCAGTGTTAGTCATTCGGGTGAAAAGTAAACACATCTTTAGCAAATACCTTGTATAAGCCATCTATGTTATTCAATTGGGTGAAAACACCTTTAGCATATTTGACCACATCAGGAATTGTGGCGGGAGTAAAATCTGTGAAGATAATTGATCTATTGGAGTACATGGAATAAAATATCATGAAATATGGACTAATTGTGGAGTTCTTTGTGGAATACATTGTGGAGTATGTTGTGCGCCCGGTCGGAGTGTAACTTTGCTCCAGTTTTCTGGTCATATGAGCCATCTGGAGCCAGTAGGTTGGCGCTGTGAAGCTTTTGGTTCACGCAGGAAGAGAGTTCAGGAACATGAAAAGGGGTGGCTTTATGTAAGTGAATGGGTAATGTAAGTGTTGTAGTGTGCTGCTTCATGTTGTAAACAGGTTCGCCTCTGCTGTTGTGGTGCTTGGAGACATGCAGAAAGGATGAGGATAACAGATATTAGTTGTTTTCATTTATCCTTTGAACTGTAACATAAAAAAAGCTCAGTAAAAGCACATTAGGCCAAATAACGCGACCACGTTGAATGCGTGTGGAAACTTACTTAAATTTCATTCATACATATATATTTATTATTCATTGATTCATCAATCAATGACTTCTACTTACTACCTTAGTTATTTTCATTGTTTTCCACTAACCTTAACTTTTTTACTGTTCTGCCCCATATCACTGTGAAAGCTGAAAGTAAGTATATAGGGACACTTAAAGAGCAGCGAATAATTAAAACAATTACTGAGCAAACCTTTCACTGGTAGAATAGAAAATGAAATGCCGAAATAGTATTATATTAAATAAACACTTGTGAATGCAGAAACAACCATCTATTCCCCACAATAGAGAGAGCTTTGTGAACCGATAAGTATTAAAAAGACAAGGCTTTTAAAGGATTACTCTTTGTGTACCAAGGTCATGCGCACCCTGTCAGACCTGTTTAATCCATGCTTGTTTTATCCAGAAGTCTGATGTAACATGTTTTAACTATAGTTGATTGCAAATATTCTGCAGAATAATGTTTATTGGAAAGAATTTTTTTTGCATAAAATGTTTCTTGCATTTTCTAACACATCATGGCTGGATGTAACCTGTAGTCACAGCAAACAATCCGATTTTTGCTTTCAGAATGGGTCACAGTCTGACAGGGAGGCCAACATCTTCAGTCACACCTGATCTTGAAGCTCAAGTGCCAACCTTCTTTGTGATCTAACCTGTTACACCAGAGGAGAAAAGCAAACAAGCTGTTGCTTCATTGCTCCATGACATTGTTCAGATGGCTTGTCTCTTTGCTGAGTTGGCATGACAAAATGCATTTTAGTGTCACTTTATTTGTTCACCTGCTGTAAAGTAAACACGAACCAGAGGCCGTAGTATTTAGTTAGCGTTGGTAAGTCACTGCTAGTAAAACGCTATGCACAACTACCGGTTACAGGTGTTTTTCCCTTTTTCGCATTGATCTTCTAGACCACATTGCATAGCATTGGCAAAGTTAATCATTTAAAGTAGATAGAGAAGGAAGCTGGTGATAGATTGATTCGTCCTATATTGAAAGGCGGAGGGGGCAGGGTTTCTTGTCTTCCTCATGCTGCAGTTCAATAAATTTAATGCAGATATGCAGAAAATGGCAGCTGAGTACTTGATTGCTTTATAGTCACTGTGCTCCCTCCATCTTTATCTTTGCTTGCTCATTGTAGCACATATGCATGTAGAACTCCTCCCATGTGCATATGATGAGAGACTGTGTGCTAGTACATGTATATTTTTGCCACAATGCAAATATGTTCTCCTGTAAGCTAGGGAGAAACTTTCCCGGCATTATTGTGCCCACTGCGGAATCTTCAGAAACATGATACCCAGTCTATCAGAGGGAGCTCAATTATGGGTGAAACCAGTGATACCTTTCGTCTCATTAAGCGGTAAGGTACATCTTTGTAGTGGGACCTTTGTATGGGTGTAACATTCATCTGGGCAGTATTTATGCACCAAATATCGATCAAGCAGGTTCCTTTAACTCAATATATGACAGCTTGGCAGAGTATGTGCACTTACCAATGACACTGAGAGGTAAGTGTAGAGGAGACTGACACAGATCCCAAACCTGCTGCCTTCATCTTCCATAATTTGAGTGGCAAAGGCACACTCAAAGTGGTGGCTACAATGGGGGATAGTAGACATATGACGAACCATCAACCCCAAGGTCAGGGGCTATTCCAGTTACTAGAACACCCATGGCTTACATATATGAGGCTCAACAGGGTCAATTACTTTAGAGACCTGCAAATCTCCATACCCATGTGGAGTATTTATGCAGGACATTTTCAAACCACAAATCACCTTCGATATTCCTGCATGGTGGTCTACAGTCCGTCATACACATTTCCCATTTTAAAATGTTTGGTTTTCCCAGAGAACATATCACAACTGGGATTTATCATGAAAAAGAACACTGTTTAATTATTGTAGACCTAAGGAATTGATTCGCCATGCCTTTGTCTTATCCTATTTGATTTACTTTGGTTTTGTTACATCTCCCATAAGGATTGCTCATTGTGAATCTTTCTTGAAATATTTTGGCATTTCTTCTGCCTTGCAGTACCAGTTACAGAATAACATCCGTGGTGATGGCTTTATGAGTTTTGGACTTTGCTATTCTTTAACATTTTATTACATTTGAAAAGAATACAGTTCTCTATATGTGGAATTCCTTGTCTCAAGAAAGACTACATTGGCACTATAAGCATTTGCTATCAGGTCCAATAGGGTTGTCAGTTCCTGGGGTTTGGGTGGAAAAAATATTATTTCCAAGATGTCTCGGCTGCATAGAAGTTCTCATCTTTCTGGTCTCTTTGTCTTGTTTTGAAGCCTCAAGTGACTGCTTAGCCACGACAGCTCACATTCATGAATCCTTTTGCAGGACCAGAATATCTGAACCACCACCTTTCCTTCCACACACCTGCCAGACAACTCACCCTGGCCTCCGTCTCACGAATCCCCAAGACCAGAACCGGAAGAGCCTTCTCCTACCGCGCCACCAAGACCTGGAATACCCTGCCCCTCCATCTAAGGCAATGTGCATCGTTGACACAGTTCAGGAAGGACCACAAGACCTGGCTCTTTGACTGAACCTCCACTCCCAAACGGATCAGCGCCCCCCCCCCCCCCCCTTCAGTGCCTTGAGACCCTCCCGGGTGAGTAGCCACACTAATAATAATAATAGTATAATAATAATTGGGGAGAAGAGTTGGCCTAACGGCTAAGGCGCTCGACCTGGGGATCTGGGTTCGAGTCTCGGTAACGACGCCAAAACCTCCTGTGATTCTGGGCAAATCACTTAATCTCCCCGTGCCTAAAAAACATGAAAGTGTGTGTGCTCATGTAAAAAAAAAAAAAAAAAAGTAACTTGTGCAATGTAAAGCGCTCTGATAACTGGACGCCAAAACCTCCTGTGATTCTGGGCAAATCACTTAATCTCCCCGTGCCTAAAAAACATGAAAGTGTGTGTGCTCATGTAAAAAAAAAAAAAAAAGTAACTTGTGCAATGTAAAGCGCTCTGATAACTGATTCGGTTCGGTTCTAGTTCGCGCTATATAAAACTAAAAAAACTAAAAAAAAAAATAGGGGGTTTTATAAAGCGCTTGGTGACGCACAACGGCATGTCCCCGCGCTAAGGAGCGAGTGCTGTGGGAGAAGTACTAGGCGGAAACCTGTTACCGGGTAAATAATAATGTTTTTAACTTGGCTCTGAAGATAAGTTCTGATGGTTCTAGACGCAGCGCCACAGGAAGTTTATTCCAGCTTGACGAAGCCAGATACCTAAAGGATCTTCCGCCCATCCGAGCTTTAGACACCTTGGGAATAGACAGGAGCCCCGTGCCGGAAGATCTTAGGGAACGGGAAGGATCGCACTCTACAAACCACGAATTGATTGATTGACTGATTGTCTTGGTAAGTTTCGTTGTCCTCCCACTGCGTTCATATGGGGTTGATTCACAAAGATTTTGTTATGAGAAGTGACTTAAAATTACCAGGAGTAAGTCGCTCCAACTTATGGGAAAAAACCGTGGCGACTTGGGCCCATCCTGGGCACTAAACTACTGAATCAGCTAAAGTCAAACAACCTAAAGAGCTAGTGGAAAAGTTACAATGTTATAGAATATGAACTACTAAGGACAGAGCCCCAAACAATGACTTCAAAGCGAGCCCAAGCAAAGAAAAGATAAGAAAGGAAAGAGAAAGATTGTCTACAACGACCCAAGAATGCCTCTCTTCCCTCAAATTAGGCAATCACTAAAAGAGTTAAAGGATTTGGAAGCTCTAAAAACATTTGACTAGCAATCCTCGCTTAGTGGTACAAGTGCAAAGTGGAATTAACGAATTCAGATTAAGAAAAAGCCTCTTGATATCAGGTCTCACAAACGAGTGTAACATTTTATTGAGTGCAGCAGTGACTTGATTAAACGAAAGCCTTGAGGCACTTGACAAGCAACATTTTGCTCCTGTGTGCCTGTATTAATTTCACTAGACACGAGCCCCGGCACAAAGCGTATGCAAAATTCAAAGATTTACATCTGTGTGTTCAGTGTACATCAGGTTGCAGCAGAAGGTTTCCGCCACCAAACAGCGTTTCCCCCGGATTTGAAGCACCAGCTGTAAACGCGTTCAGAGAGTCACAGGTCGAATTCCTGAAAGAGGTGACCGGTCGTGGATGAAACAAGGAGCCAGCTGCTAATGGGCATTAATCTGCATATGCATAATGTTTCAATCTGATTAGCATGCGCATTGTGCAGGGACTCTGCTGAAAAAGTGCAGCATATTGTTTATTGCTGCTTGGGTCGTGTTCATCAGTAATTTACTGTTTACACAGGGCCACTCTCCACACAACAAAAACAACTTTCCCAGGGAGAATGTTAACGGAACCTCATAGGTAATGATGGTTTGAAAGGCCAGCAGTGAGCTGTGCAGATAAAGTGAAATGCCTTTGTACATTCACCGCCCTCTGAACAATTGGGTGTGAGTGTTGAGTGATTAAGTGTATCCTCACAGGTTTCTGAACAGCATTGGCATTTATTTACTGCAACCCTGTCAGCTTGTCCCTTTCTATAGACATATAGCCCTAGATTTACAAAGATTTTGTGTTGAGTTTCCATAACTTTTTTAAGGAAGTCCCAATCCAGATTGGTATTTACAAAGGAAGAAATTGCCTTTGAACATAGGAGAATATTTACAACCCCCTGCACCCATGGAGAATCCATTTTTTTGAGGCTCCGTGCAGGTCTATATCTACAAGGCCACGCAAAACCACCCTGTGTGATTTTTCATGGCCATGTAAATAAGGTGGAAGGCCACGCAGCACAAGTCGCTGCATTGCCTTACATTGCAGCAGGGAGGCATGCCATAGGTGTTGCTGTGGGTGTTCCCCTGCAACACTCATGGGTTTTGACACTGCCCGAGATTTACAGCACAGTGTGAATATGCTGCAGTGCCAAAACCAGAGCAGGCGTAACGGGAAGAAATATAAACATTTCTCCCCATTTTTTTCCTCTTTCCACGTGTGCTGCATTCTGCAGCACACATAGAATGAGGAAAACGCCTCTTGTGAATGTTTTTGTGCATGGGTGCCCCTTTCTGCACAAAAACAATCATTGCCAGCAACACAGATACCGTTGCATCATGGTGCACGGATACCTGCTTTGGCACACAGCTGCAATTTTTGCTCCAGCCCTAGCTGGAAGGACAGGAATGCACCATATCTTGAACATATGGTGCATTTCTGTCCTTTCGAATTAGCGTAGGGCAGCGCTGCAGAATGACTTGCGGCGTTGTCCTACGCTAATTCATTGAAAATATGCCCCGTAGTTTTTGTTCAGGAAGGGTATACTTCCTGCACAAAATCTATGCTGACCACAATGCAGACACCCTTGCACAATGGCAAATGTGTGCTTGCGTTGAGGCATGACTAAGTCCACGACATAGGGAGAGAGCAGAACTCCAACACAGCATAGCAACTTTGCTTGCTGCCCTACGTTGCGTGAAACCTTTGTAACTCTGGGGCATATTACCAAGAATAAGCGGCTATAATTTTATCGCTGTGCTCCGCCTATTTTTATCGCTTAGAAGCCTTGCTATTATCAAGGTTTATCTCCTAAGCGATAAAAATCGGCCGAATTGCATGAATATCGCTGAAAAGTCAGCGATATTCATGCATTACCGAGCTAATGCTCTTAGCCATGTTATCCACCTACCATTGGATAACATGGCTAAGAACTGCTCTGGGCAAGCGTTAGCTTTTGGAGATATTCGCGCCTAGCGCGAATATTACCAAAAGTAGGTAATAGGAGATAGCGATGTTAGCGACTGTTTCCAATCGCTAACATCTTGGCACGCCCACTCTGCATGTCATTAGCGAAAATTATCGCTGACATGCAAAGTGGGCCCCAAGATGATCGCTATCTCCAACTAGCTGTCGCTAACTGGTGTTAGCGACAGCTAGGTAATAGGACGATAAAATTATCGCTGCATTAGCGGGAAAAAGTCCCGCTAAAGCGGCGATAATGGCCCTTGGTAATATGCCCTTCTGTGCCTTAATCTGTGCTTCAAACTCAGTGTTGCTCTATTTTAGGATAGTATAAATCTGCCTGCAGGACATTTCTTTGCAACCCACCCAATCGGGAGAAGAATACAGGGGTTGTGTAGAACAAGATGCACATAACTCGCATTATTAAAATAATGAGGTTCGAATCAACAGCGTACCTTTCTGAGCACAGTAGGGAACCAAGAGACAGGTACCTACACGAAACACCAGACCCACGTCTCTGCATTTGCTTTTTGAATGTCCTGGCATTTCAACCCCAATTCTTTCCACAGAAATATGGATCGCAATTCGTCAAAAAGTTCCTCTTGGTTAAAGTGGCATAGGGAGGTGATGGTAGTGGGCAGTGTCCCTCACACAGTGGAAGGTGTGTGTTGTGGACCGCTTCTAGTTTGTGATGGGTCACTGACTATCCCTGTATCCAGTAACTATTCTGTTGCTTGGAGAGTGCAGGAGTATGGACTTGTGAAGTGTTTGCAGAGCAAAAGCCCCTGTACCGCTTCCTTTCCCTTGAAATTTGCAAGAATGCTCAACGTTGACATTGCAATTCGAGAAGTTATTAGTGAATTGCGATGTTACTTCGATACACAGGAATTTTTGATTTTTCATCAACAAGGTCTGTCACTTTAAATTTTAAGCAGTCAAGAACATTTCATTTCAGAAATCACAGAATGTATTTGGATGAAAAAGGGCTTCCCTTCAAACAATTTTATGAACCAACATAATTTACTATGGCTCTCTTTCCTATTGGGGTGTAATCTAAAACACAAATTGCTCAACTGCCAAATACTAATACTACTGTGGGGGACGGTATTTACCTGATGTGCTATTTGCTCCCATTCTGATTTAATGGCCTCACAATGCACTATTTGCCACCATGATTTGCAACAGGTTTTTACCTGGGTTTGAAAATTCAATGAAAAACTTTCTCCTGATGTTGGTGCCCGAAAGAAGAAGAACATTCCAATTTAAAAAGAGGGCTTTGTATTTTAAACTTTTTATTTGAGTAACTGGACACTAACGATCTGATTGACAAAAAATGTTCAGCTCTTCGTCGGAGACTTTCACCTACAATTTGCATAAGATAATTAGTCCTATGTATGAAATAATGTGCATAGTGATAACAGAAATACATTTCCTTGTAGTTTGCTGAATTCAAATAAAGGTCTTTATTATTCGAAGTCGCATATGCCTGCAAATAGATTTTTAACAGTCTCAATGTCCCAATCATTTGAAAGAGAACCAGATATTATGACATCATTCATTTAAACTTTTTTCACATAAGGAAATTGAAATGTCTCAGTAGGGTGCATAATCTGATATGGCACCTTTTCCTAGGCTATGTCTCGCCCGGACAAGCTGTAATGTTTGAAGCATAGAAACGTCTTTGGAGTCTGTGGGATGAATCATGATGGTATAGTTCATGAATCACAGGTGATGCAAATGTTCTTGCAAGGAGAAAAAGTCAGTTAAATAGCAGTAAAACGATGAATTTTGTTCAACAACCACATGATGAGAAGAAAAGTTCTTAAATCAATCCAGGCCCACAGAAGAATCATATATTTGTCATGAAACCATTGACAGGCGCGAAACAGTCTTTGGCAAGGAATGACTGTGAAAGGGGTTGAAAAGTCTTCTGAAAATATCATAAGTAATTTCAAGGGACCATTTCAAATGGGGTAGCATTAAGTGGTATTTTGTAGTATACCATAGAATTACATTGGACAGTATCCACTGTCATATCAGCAGCATCAGCTGGGTGTGTCACACTCAGTGTTCTTCATAGAGTGCTGAGCAAAACATTCCTAGTTCGGAAATCGAGCTATAAATGTTACTGCTTTGTTCAGGGGGTGTGGTACTCAGAGCAGGGAGAGGTTGGAAGGCTCTACTTTGAATCCTTTTTGGTGTCTGTTGTGTCTGGCTGTAGAGGACTGGGAATAGAGTGTTTTTAACGTGTTTGATAGGCACCTGTCTCTTTCTTCTTGATCCAGGCAGAGGAAGCAGGATAACAGTTCTGTTGATCTTTACCACAAGAACAGTGACAAGTGATCTGTAAGGTGATTCAAAAGCATGTTTATTGTGGAAGTTCTCCCACACTAGGTCCCCAACTTTGGGAACCCACCCACCCATCAGCAGCAGGAATGATCTTCTCTTCACAGGTGGCGGCGTGAGAGTGGTTTGTATTTACAGCTTGCCTCTGACTTCTTGGATACTCTGTAAAGCATTTAAACTTTTCTATATACATCCGCCACCTTCCCAGATGTATATAAGAAGCACATACATAGGAACTCCAAAGAGAACCTCGTATGGAGGGCATCCTCCCAATACTCGTCTATGCATGTTATTCAGTGGTCTCTGAACTCTATAGAGATGATAATACCTGCTAAGACCTGAACACCCTAGCAGTAAAAACGTGTTAAATCATTCCATTGGCATTTCAATTCAACTTTGAATGAGATGCTGAATTGCATACAAACGTTCAGAGCAGACATTGAATCCCTGCAAGACTTGGAGGCAAATGCAGGACCGTTATATGAATGAATTGAATGAACTCCCCCCAACAACACTTGGCACTGCAAATCTTTTAGGACTGCTGAATTGTTTGCATTTCTCTATGGTCAAACCCACAGAAATCAAGGACATGAATCAATAGCTACCATCATGTATTTATGTTGGTTAGCTGAATTTATGGACCGGTGTGGTCCAAATAATTTACCTGGAAGGGTATATTTGATATCATCAGGGGAGCTGGATCGGGTCTTTTAACCCTGGAAGGTTTCATTTGCTGATAAATATCACATTGCTAGCATAGTCACTAGTTTGTTATTTATTAATTGGGCCATCAATAGTGTTGCTGTAGCATGGCTACTGTTCCATTTATTCTTGAGTGCGCAGAGGCCGACTCTTCATGTGCTTCTTGATTCATTTCAATCTAGACAGATCATTAGCTCCCACTCTAGGTATTGTGACCACCAGAATGTTATCTGAGCTAAGGGCTTAGGAGTACTTGGGAGGAAAACCTGCTGCGGGTTTCCTAGATTGCTTAGTTGCATTTATGGCTGTGTCGATCTTTGCTTGAGATGTAGTTAAGACTCCTACTCAGACAGTCTGTATTACAGCTCTTGCCACTTGGTCAGCTGCCCAGTTCTCTTTAGCGTGAATACCACTACTCTGATATCCGAAAGTGTGCCTTACATGGACTAATGCAAGCTTGTCATGTAAGACAGCTAACTTTCCCCAAAGCTGTTTATTTTTTATAGGCTTTCCTTTTGAGTCCTTAAATTCATTCAATTGCCAATGTTTCAAACCAGCATTGTAACCTTGCACACAGAAACTAATTCGAACACGAGTGTGGGAACTGATGAGTCAATCTTCTGTAATGCAAGTAGCAGGGCATGTAATTCTGCATGTTGTGCAATGCTATCACCCAAAAGTTTGGAGTTTGTGCATTGTGGAATAAATTCACCATCCTTCACTACACCTTGTGGAGCACACAGGAGGTGGCACACTTACATTTGGTTCCTACCTACAGGTTGGGCATAGCCATCTTTGTAGAAGATGCTCTCATAAGACTCAACAGGCAAGTGTCTAGAGTCGGAACAGTATTCTGTTCATATTGGAGAAAAGCTTCTGTATGAAGAGAGGGATCATACTGAAACTTTACATCCACTGCACATAAAGAAGAGGCCCACTGTACCCATCTTGAGTGTAGGGCACGAGCATTGGGAATGCTTGCCTTTCTGGCTACCTCGAGTGCTGGTATGGAGTAACAATAATGACATGTTTTCCCTGCACCAAAGATGGCTGAGCCATCAGGGTTTTTTCCAATAGAATCAAATTGTGTGTAAGCCAAAAAATACAGGTGAAACTTGCAGGCAGTGGGGATAGTCTGTCCTTCAATGTAGGCCACATAGGTGTAGCCACAGTGATTAGGTATGACTCTGATAACTAGGTTGGTTTTATTATCCCTAGTTTGTAAATATTTTGTTCAAAGTATGTCTGCTTGTAGAGAACGCAAGAAAGCAGTATGTGCGCTTTGCCAATGTTTAGAGGAAAACATGGGAGAAATCAGGTCATACAGAGGTTTCACTCTTTCTGTGTAGTGCGGCAAATAAGTCTATCCAAATTACAGAAAGCCCAAAGACAATTGCAACATTTTTAGTGTGTCGGAAGGCTGCAAGGCGGGATACTTCTGGAGGCAGTCCTGAGGGAAACCCTTGCCCTCGCTGCATAGAGAGGCAACATTTAATTTCTTTATATTAATCTTTTCTAACAATGTGATGTTAACATAGTCACTACTCTGTCTACTATGGTAAGGTGTGGACTTAAGTCATCATCAGTTAGGTAGATATCATCAATGTATGACAATACCTCAGAATCTGGCTGTAGGATCCCTGTGATTCACGCTGTAAACAAGTAGGACTATTCTTATACCCCATAGGCAAATGCTGGAATGTAATCTGCACTTTATCGAAACTAAATGCGATTAGATACTCACTTTCAGGCTCTATATTCTGACTGAAAAACCCATTAAAAATATCCGAGTCATTTTTTATTTTTTACGCACCATGTTTGTCATTAGGCCTCTACTGTGTGCATTTTGTACTGCATATGTTCATGTGTGCAAATTTTTATTTCTATAATCTAAGACTAATCTATAAGTGCAGTCGGTATTGTAGATGGGGAAAAGAGGTGTGTTTATTGATGGAAGACAAGGCGCTATTATGCCCTGATATTGCAATTGGTATAATACTACTTTAATAGCACATTTTGCTACAGGTTTTGAAAGGTATTGTGCTTGAGGTTCACTATGTAGGGGAATAGCACATGTACTAGAGTGTTTGTCCTACCCTGCTTGATTTTTATATAAGGCTGGAGCCTGTCTCATGGCCCATTCACTGGCATACATTTCTCTGATATATCCAGGTAATATGGGAGGCTACACTTATGAGTACCTCCCCCCGGGTGCTTCCCTTAAGAAGGCTGGAGGCCAGTCTTCTTCTGCTAGGATGATGTCTTAATAATCAGATAATGGGGTCCAGAAGATTGATAATGCGTGGAATGAACCCTTCAATTTCTATTTTTAAGTTGTAAATCCTATTAGGAGGATTTACTTGTTAAGCTGGAGTTTCGATCTGTATGAAGTCATCAGCTAGACTCGCATCCAGAAACTTCTGAAGCATCTGATGTACTATTGTGACTTCTGCGGTGCTGTCTAGAAGCGCGATTGCCCAAGTCCTGGATCGCAGGAGGACTTGCAATTACTTCAGCATGTTTTTTTAGAAGGTCCTGCTACTTTTTTTTCTTTACGGGGGCTTTAGAGTCCAATCCTTTGTCTTTCCTCTTCACGCTGACATCAGTCTCATGTCCACTTCCACTTTTCCTACGATCGGCTCCCACATTCTGTCCTTTTGCCATGAGTATCCTGAGAAGAACATGAAGAATAACTATCAGAATCCTGATACTTGTCAGATTTTTACATTTTTTCGTGGTCTCTAAAGTTATAACCACCCTTGCCAGATTCCTGAGAAGTGGGTAACCCAATCATCTTTTATCTTTGTCTTTATGTTTTTTCTTGCCTTCCGTTGCAGATTTCTCCTTATTGGAACCCTCAGTGTCATGTTTAGGTTTTAAGTGTGGTTTACTACCTATGGCATCTCTACCTACAGTGGTGCAAAATTCTGTGATTATTTTTGGTAGTTCCTGTTCATGGTCTTGAACCATAACTGCTTCCACTCTGACGTACAGCCAGAACTGAAGCCTTAATGCCTAGATCCAGAGCTGGTGCAGCTCTGTGCTCGCTTTGTAGTTGTTTAAGTACACCAGGGAAGACGGCATCTTGGAGGGGATTCCCAGATGTCTTATAAGTGGTCTAGGCGCGTTTCGGTGAAAGACAGTTTATATCACCTGACAGCAACAGGGCAACGCATGGATGAACGCACATGTGAGGCGAATAAGAATACGGAATTAAAACCTCTTGGATAAACCACGATTACAAAGAGAAAATACGCTTCCCCTTTTCTGGCTAATGTCGCCATTATGAACCACCTTGTAACCTATAGTGCTGCTAACATATAGATGGAACCAAAATACATTTAATATATAATTTGGATGCAGACTAGACTGAACATTGGATGAGCATTGATAAAAAGACATATCTTGACTCTTACATGGTACAGAGATAACACTCCTCAGATAAGAACATACAATCAGGGATAAATAAATCCCTGAAGGTACCCCTAATTGCTGATTCCCACTTGAGGGCAAGACATATACTTGAACCAGAGACAATTCCATGTCGAACGACCTATATAACCCCCATCCCACTGGCCTTCTCTTCAATCAGTTCTATGCTGTTACTATCTGGGTGACCGTTTCGACAAAATGGTAATGGCCCTATATGATAAACATATGGCAAGAATTAAAATGAATGGCTTTACTTTTACACCTTTTGTGTTGAAACAAGGTACATGTCAGAGGTGTCCCGTATCTCCCCTTCTTTTCCACGTTGTCGTTGATCTATTGCTCCAGGTGTTAAATAACTCTCCTGATATCAAGGGATTTCATTTTTAGAATACCTGCCTCAAAACAGCAGCTTATACTGATGACATTTTGATTTTTAAAAATATCTTGATTCTGATATTCCTACTATTCTTGTTACTTTAGAGACCTTCTCTAAATGTTCTGGCTATTCACTGAATTTCGATAAAACTTAATTCTTACCACAAAACATACACTGTCTTCTTTCCTGTGCAGGGAATTCTGAGTCTCTATGGCAATCAAAATATATCAAATACCTGGGTACTTGATTTAGCCGGGACCTTCCTGATGCAATATAATACAATGAACAAAAAGCATTAGATAAAATGCTTAATAAGTTAACAGCGTGTTCACCTAAATATATCGCATGCTGGGAATCTTACATTGCTAAGAAGGGCCTCCTCCCCACCCCAATCAACCCAATCCGTTTCCATTTTCTGATACCAGAAGTTGCCCAGAGAATTTTCAAAGTCACACAAGAAACTTCAGATACCAAGTAATTTACCTAGACGGCTCTGGAAGTCCCAACTGACTGGGAAACAGTAAGGGAGTGTGGAGAGACCAAGGCGAAGCCCTGCATCTTGACGTACCATCCACTTTGGTCCAGACATCAGGCTTCAGGGGCATAGTAACTTTTAACTACACCATTTGGAGCAACCTCAGTAAAGTCTGCACTTTTATGAGAAGTGATAAATTCCTAGAAAGTTCTCAACTGTGTGGGAATAATAATATTTTGCCCAGCCTTAGACTCTGCTTTACCTGGGATCCATTGGATCTTTCAATCCACTCATAGCTGGCATATATTTTCACAGTATTTTGCTATTAAAACCACTGTCCTCAGATAAAGTTCTGCTAAACCTGAGCTTTCACATGCTTTTCTCAGTTGAGTTTCTATAGGACTGCAGCAGCCCCAGGGTATATTCTTTTTTTTATATATATATATTTTTTTTTATTTTATAACTTTATAAAAAGACATATCGCCAATCCAGAAAAAGCACAAAAAAAAGCACAAAAAAACCAGCTTAAATCATTATAACACAATCTTCCTTATCATAGCACCAATATGATCATATAAAAATAATGAACTACAAAGAGCGAAGACAACTAACATTTAACATATGGCGGGGAACATATTCATTAAAAAGAAAAATATATTATTAAATTTGTATAGTTCATCATAATAAGCAAATTAGCTCTCCTGAATTAATCCTTTAGCCCAATCTTTTAATGGACTCCAAATCTTCAGCCCTTTATATATACCTTTTTTACCTTTTTGTTCATAGAGTGCCTTTTCCAAATTAAATATGTGCAATAGCCAGGCTTTTCATTGCTGGAAAGTTGGGGGGAAGAATCTAGCCACGCTGAGGCGACACAGTCTAAGCACTGACATTGCTATAAATAAAAGTTCACTACCGGGGCCATCTTGTGCTGTTACCCCTAGTAACATAAGAGAGCGCAGTACTTCTTTTTTTAACACATATTGCAAAAAGCCAGAAATTTCTCTCCTTATTAAGTCTAAACTAAGACATGTGGAAAAAATGTGGGTCGCATCCGCCCCATCTACCTTACACCTAAAGCATTGGGTCCCCTCTATGCCACCCCACTTAGCAATTTTTGCAGGCATAATATACAAGTCAAAAAGAGTTTTAAAGTGTTGTGCCCACAGATTTGCAGAGCATAATACCAGTTTACCCCTTTCTATTGACTTCAAAAAGCATGAATCAGCAACATCTACCCTGGCATTTCAGTACATGCTTTTCAAAGTCATCTGTTACACCCTCCAGCAATATACTATACAAGGACGAAATTGAAAAATCTAATGTGCGAATTAAAATTTCCATCAATGGTATCGATGAAAACCCGCCGCCCCACCAGCTTTTCAAAGAAGGAAATCCCTTATTTGTAAAAACTTTAAAAATTCCTGGTGTCCATTATTAAATCTGGCCCTAACTTCTTTAAAAGAGGCAAGATGATCCCCTGTCAAACGATTGCCTATCCTATAGACCCTTGCTTTCTCCCCCCTTTGCAAATGCTCATCTGACAATGCCTCGGGTACCTGATCATTATCAATCAACGGTGTATATCTGCTGTATCTACCAAGCCCTAATTTTTTCCTGATCCCTGACCAATTTCGGAATGCTGCTATTAGAGTCTTAAAGTGAGCCTTTTTGTAATAATTAGGTTCATATATTTTTAATAGGCAGCCATTGGCCCGTGAGCCAATCAAATTCTCAAATATTGATGGAACATAATTAGAATCGATTACTTTCTTTTAATACTAAAAAGAGGCTAATAATATTGTAAAGAAGCTGCTAGAAATATAGTTTAGAATTAGGTAACCCAAGACCCCCCTTTCCCAAGGAAGAGATAAAAATGTATTCGATCTACGTGTCCGTTTATAGAACCATATAAATCTAGCAACCTCCCTCTCGATCTGCCTAAACCAGTCATTATGAATTTCAAGGGGAATTGTGCGAAATATGTAAAGTAGTTTAGGCAGAATCATCATTTTGATCAGGTTGCATCTGCCGATTATAGAGAATGTTAGATTGTCCCATCACCACATATCATTCTTGATTTTACCGATTATGGGGGTAAGATTTATATCTATAATATCTTCAACCTTTGCTCTTACACGTATACCTAAATATATGGCCTCTTCCACAATTCTACTGTCAGTGGCTGAGGTATACCTATTTACTCGTATTTGGGTTTTAGCTCTATTCAACTGATAGCCTGAAAATAAGCCAAAGTGGTCAGCCAATATTTCAACTTCGGCCATCGCTCTATCCGGATCAGAGGTAATGATCGCCGCATCATCGGCATTTGCCAACGGTAAACAACCTTTACAACGCAACTTTTACCACGCAGTGCCTTTACAACGCAACTTTTACAACGCAAACTATTACAACGCATTGCGCTGGGGGGCGCTCTCGGATAGGGGATAGGTTTAATGTACTATCCAACACCTTCCCTACTATCCACGGGGACTGGAGTTGGAATAGTAAATTAAACAATTCACTATCCAGCGCCTAAAAGCACTATGCGTTGTAATGGTATGCGTTGTAAAAACCGCGTTGTAAAAGCATGCGATGTAAAAGCATGTGTTGTAATGTCATACATCCTTTGCCAACAATTCTGTGTCCCAACTTTGCAGCCTAATTGGAAGAATATTCGGGGAAGCCTCAAAATGTCAAAGAAAGGGGTCTATATATAATGCAAACAGCAGAGGGGAAGATGGACACCCCTGTCTAGTTTTCCTACATATTAAAAACGCCTCTGACTCCCCTCCCATGATCTGTAAGCGGGCTATAGGTTTAGCGTATAGTACCTGAATGCCTCTAATAAACCCTGCTCCTAGACCGTTAGCTTCCAGACACCTCCAGAAGTAACTCCGTTATACACGATTGAAAGCCTTCTCTGCATCTAAAAAGGCCACAGCTATAGGTTTCTTTAAGACTTCTGACGCATCAAATAGCTAAATGAGCCACCTAATATGATCATCCGTCCCCCTCCCCTGAATAAAACCATGTTGCCAAACTTTCACTAATTGCTGCATAACCTTATTAAGACGAGATGCAAATATCTTCGAGTATAATTTCGTATCGCTATTTAACAGTGGTATTGGTCTATAGGAGCCCATATTCATCGAGTTCTTCCCTTTATTTAAAAAGATAAAGATGTTGGCAGTCTCCCATGATGCTCCTTAAATAAGCCCCAAATTTCCTGACCAACCTCATTAAAAAAAATTATAAAATTCTAATGGTATGCAGTCCGTACCTGTGGCCTTCCCCGATGGAAGAACTTCAAGAGCCGAACAGAGCTCCTCCTGAGAGATTTCAGTCCTCAAGAAAAAACCTCCTCCTGTGACCACCTCACTTTTGGTGCAAATTCATGCTGATGCATTATCTCATTTTCTTCAGGTGGGGCTGCAGCTGTTACTAATACTTCGTAATACTCCTTAAAAGCATCCCTAATCTCTGCGGCATCCAAAATTATATCACCTGCAGATTCTTAATTTGCTTTATATGTCCTAGCGCAGTCTTTTGCCTCGCCCTAACTGCTAATAGTCGGCTCACAGTCTCGCTATATTCATAGCCTTGTTGTTTTTAGCTAGATATTTGCCGCCCATTTTTTCCATATAAAAATCATCAGAGCAGCTTTAATAACCATAATTTAATCCATAGTTATACAGGGATCCCCACCATTATTTACCACATAGATTAATTTGGTCTCCAGAAGAGCTAGTTTCTGATATTAGCTTTTGATTTATCCTGTACTTTTTTTTTGTTTATTCAGACTATATCGCAATGTCTCCCCTCTCACTGATACTTTAAAAGCCTCCCAGATCATTCCTGGGGGTTCACTGTCCTTATTATAACTAAAATCTCACTACTCCAGCCCCTCATATAATTCACATAATCCTGATCAGAGAGAAGTGCTCTTTCAAAAGTATGGGTATGTTCAAGGAGGGAGAAAATGACAAAGTGGTACTGAATACGTTCCGTACAGTATTCTCTGGTTGCTTAATAGCGACCCAAGTGGTTAGGGTATCTGCTAGGTCCGGACTGGCCATAGTGGTCATTGGGCATTTACCCGGGAGGCTGGACGGGTGGTAGCCAGTTTTGCATTGTTGGGAACTGGTTTTGTTACTGGGGCCGGTTTTGCAGCGGTGCTGCAATATCATCCCCCAGTAACAAAAGCGGCAGTGCTTCACACTTGGTCTGACAAAATTGCCTGGGCTGATTTGAGTTCTCAGTCCAGCCGTGGTAGCTCCCTCTTCTTGATGGACATCATACTGTAATCTCTGGTTAATTTACAGTGCCTCAAGTTGTAGGGCTTCTGTTGCTCAGATGACCCTCCTAGGTTATTGTTTGGTGATCTAGCCATGTCTCCAGGGATTGGGTTTCTGTTGCTCTAGAGCGTACTTCTTTTAGTATTTACTGGCTACTTAACTGTGCTTCCAGGGTCTGGACTGCTGTTGCTTCTGGGTAAACCCCATATAGTACTGGCTGAAGACAATTTCCTTGGGTAGCGCCTCTGTCACTTGTGGGTAAATCCACATATTATATCACTTGTGAAATTATTGATCCACATTTGAGGGGACTTCTATTTAATAAAACAGCCAATCGGAAAGATGGAAAGTACTCACACAGGTAACTACCTTATATACTCACGCTTTACACAACACTTCATGATTAAGAGTATTGACACCAAGAGACAATGCTTAGAGCACATTTGAAAATGTCATATAATCCCTAACACCTCCAACATAGGACAGACAACAACCAACACTTATTTCAACCATGCACTCCAAAAAGTGTCGGAATCCCGATGCAAATTGGAGCAATTTGCAACGACGACTGGGGTATGAAATGGTACATGAATGCAAAAACACAATACAATGCAATACAGTGCAATACAATAATACAATGCAATAAAATATAATACAATACAATGCTATACATTACAATACAATACAATACCATCATATTACTCTTTATTTCGATTTTCGAGATACCATAAAAGAGATACATGAATAACAACATACAAGCAGTCAAAGATTAAGACATTCATCAGCTAAAAACAAGCATAGTCTTTTTCTTTTAAAACATGATACATTAGACCACAATACCAGAGTTAAAATAGAAAGCATAAATCCCTGAACCAGCAAGCCCAATTGTTTTTAAACAATTAATAGCTTGTATTCAATGATATGGCAAGTGTTCTTATGGCTGAGACTCTCTTTAAAACACAAGCCTCATTGGTTTCTCAATAGTTTTAGTTTTACAGAATCTTGAGTTCATTTGTGCTTAAACTTCTCCTTGTAAATGCATTATTAATAGCAAACAGTGGCCCACAGTGCCCATTTGCAACACATTATTGCAATGATGCCTATGGTGGAAATAAACTTACAGCCAGACCTAGCCTTCATGCTGCTTCATGATCGAGCACCAGACCCAAACTTCAGTGCTCATTTTGGCTCTAATTTCTTTTTATGGCTCCTAAACATAATGATGTCCCTTTGTATGGTCTGGCTTGACAGTGCAGCTGTCGGTAGGCAATTATGTGCGCATCACTACAGAGGGGCTTTGGCTCTGCCCACATTTGGGCGCAAGGAGTACAGATTTTGATTGGGCAGAATTTGTGTGCTTCCACAAAAAAGTGCTTGCTATCCCCACAGCTGTGAACATTTCATTTTGTTTATTTATTCAGCTGCTTGTTCGTGAACTTTCAGTGGCACACACATTTTGTGATGCTATTAAAGTATCTTAGGTAACGAGATAAATTATGTTGGTTATACTCTGCCAGCAGCAGAGATGGGAAGAGGGGAGTCATTAACCTTCATGGGGGGTTTTCTGCTTGAAAGTGCAACTGTCACCTGGCCTTTTAACCTACTCCAATATCATTCTGAAGTTCTTTGCTTCCACACAAATGAATATCAATTCCCATGCGTTTTTCTTGTAATGTTTCACATTACCAAACAACATTCCTTTAAAGGCAGACCTATTGACATTGTCAATGCTTGTTACTTTTCTGTTCCTGTCTTTCTCAGCTGACTCTCCGTCTCACTGCTGTGCTCAGTGTGCACAGAATCTACTTTCTAGACTCCACAGATTACTAGACAAATGGTACCGGTCAATTTGTTTACATTAAATCATGCAGCCTTTGGCACACACTTAGGGTAGAAAGGAAAAGCAATCTGGGATTCGGGTGAGGGATAATGAGCTGGGCTAACAGAAGGAGGCATAAGCATTCCATTCTGCCTTACATTGAAATGGGTTATCTCCTAGTAGTTCATGCAGTATTGTTACTTTGTGAGCTTGACCAAGACTGATTTACATATGGGCATGTTTTTTATCAAACTGTGTGCAAAAACGATGGATCGGTATGCAGTACAGAGTAATTACTAACTGCTAACATTAATTCAAGTATTCCACACTTTTTTCAATAAACAACAAAAAAAGTATTCCACACTTTTTTTATTACACACACAGAGACAGAGTGGAAGGATTGGTACATATGGGAAAGAGAGTTTTGTTCACAGAAGGATGTGGGGTAAAAAAAATTGCAAGGAACAAATTATAATCAATTAATTTGTTCATTCATGGATGAGGAGCATGACTTATGCCTATATGGCCCCCTCAGTGTGGAACTCTAGGTTGTGCCCCACTATTTTGGGGATGCGAACCAGTAACTGGTTGAGATATCCCTTCCATTGAAAACACGCGAATTGATAAGGGATTGGGGGGATCCTATAATATGATGGCTGGCAAGGAATTCTGACTACTGGCTCACAGGATCAGAAATGATCCAATTGACGTTAGAATACAGTTGTAGAGTTGTGGGGCTGGCGTCACTGTCAGGGTGCAACGGAATAGGATATAATGGAATGTGAGGCCGTTTGCACACCAGCTAGTCTAAGATGAGTTGCATCTAAATGAGCACATGAGAGATTGTTTTGGATTCCTCCAAGCATGTGGTAGGCCCTCTGAAATTTAAAATGCATCGCATCATGATGGGTGGGAGGGGTGGACTTGACAAAGTGATAAGACATGTAGAATTCAACCTGCTCCCGACAAAGGACTCTACTTACAGGATGTAGATCTTTGAGTGAGTAGCTGTCTCCACCCGAGATAAGGGAGCCCCGGAGGGGTTGTGGGTAGGTCAATGGCGTAAAAAGAGAGAACTGTGGCAATCCTAGCAGAGATTAGAATAGAGCATGCATTAGAATAGCCGAACAACCACAAACTATGGGACTTATTTACAAGCCCTGTGCGCCGTTGGTACGTCACTTTTCTCCATATTTAAAAGTGACGCACTTGCGGCACAAGGGGCTTGTAAATAGTCTCTATGGGGCATATGTACAAACCCTGGTCTAAAGGTGGCAAAACGAGGAGAAATGTATTATTTCTCCTCGTCTTTGGTTTTTCCATGTGTGCTGCCTTGTGCAGCACGCATGGAAAAAGCAAAATGCCATGGGTTGTTTATGGACAGGAAGGTGTCCCTTCCTGTACAGAAACTGACCTTTTAAAAATACCATTTTGTAACTTTAATGTGTGCTGCATGAAGCATTTTAGGATTGTTTCTATGCAGGAAGGGACGCAGGTAATACAATCTTTATTTGGATATAAAAATAACATCCTTAAAAGAGACACCAACAACGATACACAATGTAAAAGAGAAACTTAAAAACTAGCAGCACATAAGCAGCGACAGGTAGGTACTGGTCAGAAACATTATACAACTCCCCTTTGTAAGCAATCCTAATAGTATTAAACTAACTTTAGTAAGGAAGAAAGTTGTTGTACCAGTAATTGGCAGTAATGAGCTTGCTAACCAACAACTGCTAACAAATAATTACAAATATTAAAAATAAATACGAATAAAAATAGCAGCAACAGTTCAATAGCAACAGGTTGTGGGAAAATGCAAAGGTAAAAAGGGTTTTTAACAGTTTAAAAATCTTGCAATTTGATTTAGGTTGTTATCGACAGGAGGCGGTAGACAAGGCGAATGTAGGTTGTGAGGCCTATGTTTAAGGCTGTGTTTTCTGGGCTTAGGGCCGCGATAATTGCTTGCCTGCAAGACCGAATTCCCAGCCTGTTCCACTCCGCTTTCAGTTTGAGTGTGCGCAGTGACGTAAATGCTGGGCAGAGACAGATCACATGCTCCATTGTTTCGACCGTTCTTCCGCACCCTCTGCACCATAGTACGTCGGACATACGGCGCCAGCCTGGCAGATCTTTTAAAAATTGCCAGTCACCGAGTCTGATGGCCAAAAAACTAAGTTTTAGGTGCAGAGAATACGTGCATGACAGATAGGATGCGGGAGCTATACGCCCGTACGAGTTCATAATAGCCCAGGCGTGTCTACGTTTGGCAAGGAGATTTTTATCAGTAATGAGAGAACTCATTCTAACACTTTTCTTGACAGTGCTTTTAAATACTGACACGCTGGGGTTGAGGTCCCATAGGTCGCCCGCAGAGAGTTCTAGAATGGAATCTTTAAAAAGGCGACCATACGAGCCCCCTGGGTTTTTCTCGATGATGTCTAGCCAAACTAGTGACTCCAGTGAGCCTACATCTGCTTGTCTCAGTTTATGGCAAAAATTTAAAAACGTGCCAATGCTAGAGACTTCATAGTTTAATAAACCAAATTCTAGCCTAATCTGAGCGGCAGAGGCACTTTTGGGCAAGCGGAGGACCTTTTTGTAGATTTTAGTGACATGTTGGTTTAAAATCTTATTTAGTTTACCCTTAAAGGTTTCAATGCCGTATGCCAGTGTCGGGCCAATTTTTGCTCTCATTACCTCAAGTAAAGGTGTTAGGCTTGGGCCGGCCAGTTTTTTTGAGAGCTTTGAGAGGGTCACCTGTAGGGTCACAGCTTTAACTGATATCTCCTTACGTTGTTTAGCAAGGTTGCCCCTTGAGTCGAGGTTAACCCCTAAGTATTTATAAGTGCTTCCTACTGCAATACTCATGTTGTTGTACATCCATCCTCCCCCTGCTTTTCTTTTTTTACCGAAGGTAACCACTTGGGACGCCTTCCTACACATAACCAATCCTCCCCTGCACATAGACACCCTTGCACTCTACTGCTAAGTTGTGAAACTTAGCGCCATCGCAGGGGGAAACGCAAGGCTGCACCGCATTCTTGTAAATATGGTGCAGCCTTGCATTTCCGAAGTGTCGGAGCAAGTCGTTAAGCCCAGGAGGCCAACGACACGCTCCGCCACTTGGTCGTACATATGGCCCTATGGTCTTTCAAAGCCCTTCTTTTTAGGGGTAATGCTGAGACTAAAACATGTTTTCTTTTCTGTGTACTGGAAAACAGAATGAGCTGCTCATCTGTTAACACTGGCTGATGAAACACAGATTAGTGGATAGATCAGAGACACGCCAAATATCACCAATCAACCAGATTGCACTTCTGGTCATTAACGTTTGCACAAATGCTGCTTAGTGGAAATCCATTTGGTCCTGAACCCCAGTATGAATGTACACCTGTTCTGTCAGTTACCAGCACGCAGATTTTAGAGGAACCGGGGGACAGCAAAATGGCGGAGACACACAGGCAAAAAGGCAATTGCCGTTCTGGACCCGATAGGAATGTTTCTAAACAATTAGGGAGGTGACGCTGCAGAGCACACGCCCACACAGGTTGCATATGGTAAAAGGCCTGCGTTATTTACATCTCGTTGATTTCTTGTAGTTATATGACTGCTTCAAAAAGTGTGCGGATAATTTAGCCCACTTGAGCCTTTGGTGACAGTAATATCTTCGGCGAGTGTACTTGTTCTTGACTTTTTGTTAGTGTTCGAGCGCCGGCGCTGCCCTCATTTACCTGCACTTCATGTCTGATCAGTTGACAGTGTTGACGCTCGTACGCACTGCATTAGAGGCTGCCTTCCCTCGACTTCGACCAATTTACTCCAGTTAAAAATGTACCAAAGTGAGCTGTCAGTCCTTGCTTCCTGCACTGAACTCTAATCTCTATCAAGCTTCACAATCTAGAGTCATCATTTTTTTTCATTTGCCCTAGTTTCCAAAGCACTTTTGACTGAAATGTTTTTCAGGCTCCGAATCAACACGGCCACTAACGCGATCTAATGGACAATTGATAAATATAACTCTTTTGCTTGCTTTCGCGCACCAGCTTTGTCCTCACAAACATGACCTTTCCATGAACTCCCTGCTTATTCCATCTTTCCACAAAAAGCCCGCGCTCCTTGAGCAAATATTAAATCAAATTCCTCTCAGGTTTAATGCTTTCCTTTCCATATTCACTTGCTTGAATTCCGTTTTTCATCCAAGGACCTTATTCATAATGCTTCTTTGTAAACGTCTCTAGGCTATTGCTGGGGAAAAATGCTCTTTTTGACCCCTTCACGAAGGTGTCATTAATTGTATTAGTTATTCCAACAAGATCTATTGTTGATTTCACTCACTGCGCCTAGGCAGATGTCGCCAGAGGTATTTATATGTATTAAAGCGCTGGCATAACTACAGCCAAGGCAGGCCCTCGCTACTTCCCTCTTCCTCTAATCATTCAGTAACTTGCCCGATAAATTGTAGGGGGAGTGTGCCATCCATCTGAAGATTAATGCTCAGGTGTGCTCCGTCACGTGCACTGACTGGCTTTTCCATTCCCTTGCTGTGGCAGGTAGACCCTTTCATAATATGTCTTCCCTCTTGGATTTTCTGCCGTTTGGTTTGCTGTTCATACCTGACTCCTCGCTGTTTCCTGAGACCTGGTGACCTGGTGTGCCCCTGCAGGGCGGAGGCGGCTTCTTTGACGACTCGCCGGACCCGCTTCGCGGGTCCCGCAGCGCGTCTGTGGCAGAGGAGCCTGATAGTCTCAGGCGTCTGTTGGGAGGAGCGCGGGAGTGGCGGCCGGTCCAGCGGGGCTGCGAGCTGTTAGGCAGGGACTCCAGTCTCCAGGAGCCCCTGCGCGCCCATCAAGCAACACCTGGGCTGCTCTCCCCGCTGGCCACGCCCCCTTGCTTATCAGCCAACGACAACAGTGCCCATAGTACTTAGGTCCGCGGAGCTTCCGCTACGCGGGAGCGTGCGGGAGCGTGCCGGGAGAAGCCCGGGACAAGGGCGGGACCGTCTGTGGCCGTCCGGGGCAGGAGGAGGCAGGGCAGGGCCACCCCTCTTTCATCCACCGTACCGGTTTCAACTAGTGGTGCTTCACTGTGGGGCCGGAACTCAGCATGTCAACTCGCTCCGGTAAGGCCTTGAGGGGTGGCGGGGAAGGTGCCCCCGGGGGCACTATGTTCGGATCTATGGACAAATTCCTGACTAGGGTGGCGGCTGTCATCGACAACGAACTCGCCATATCAGAACGGCGCCTCTCTTTTGACTTTCCTCCCTCTAAAAGCCCATCTCCAGCAGTAGTGTTGTCCTCACAAAACTCTATTTCCCCTGCACTCTTGCCTGGGGACCTACCTGGGGATTCTTACATTGCACCATTAGAGGGTGGTATAGATGGGGTAGAAAGTTCACAGACTGATAACCACGGTACTAGCCCTTGTGCCGTGCCTATAGATCCATGCACTGAGTTTTCCATAGCATGCCCCCCTGGCATTCAGTCCCAACACCGCCCTGAGGTTTCTGCTCTTGACCCACAACCTCCGCCTAAAACTCGACCTAACCAGGAGCTTAACAAAAGGAAGGGTAAAAGGGCAATTTACATTCGAAAGGGCTGTCCATCTAAGATTACTAACCATTCCAGGTACCCGCCCCAGAGGGGTCCTTCCCCCCCGGGTGCCGCAGGACCTGTATCTTCAGGGACACCTATCTGCGCTCCAACTGTTATTGATACAGTACTACCTTCCCTGTTGGCCCCATCAACGCCTGACCTAGCTAATGTGGGTCCCTCCCTGGAGTCGATCGAGAAGCTGGTCAGGTCTCTTTTGTTGCCACTTATAGACCAGGTCAAGAGGTTGGGGGATAGGCTTGACTGTTTTGAACAGGTTACCAGGGATAATTTCTTTGCCCTGAAAACCCTGTTCAAACTTCAGCCAAAGCTCAGTGAGGATAGGACAGATAGGATAGATAAGACCAATAGGATAGAGGTTCCAGTGAGACCCCCCTCGGGAGATCAGCTGACGCAGCCGCCCAAGCGACCAGCCCCTGGGAATACTATCTTGGTTGCTCCTAAGGATGGTCCTAGGCAGATAAAGCCGAATGCTTCCACTCATGCTGCTCAAGTGCATGCTACCCCTCCCCCAGCAGTAACAACCCCGGTGCCCATTCAAGGCCCAAGGCAACATCAGAAGGGAGGGACGGGCCCTACTTTGCAACCTGGGGCTGTTTCATCCGCTACAATTGGCGGTGTAGTATCAACTCCTAAGGTTGCATCTATCCCCGTCCCACCTATAAACCCTTCACCTTTAGGTCCTCCTCAGAATATTAGACGAAAGTGCCCCCCAGTTAACCTCCCCCCTGAGTGTCACCCGTATGTTGTTATTCTTACCAAAGTCCCCCCTATTAGGAGTACCCAGCGGGAAAACCATCAGGCACTTAAGAATAAGGTCATCCACTGGCTGAAAGCCAACAGGCCCTTGCCTTTGGGAGTGGATGGTATTATTCTTGGTGTACGCAGGGTGGGATGGATTGGAAACGGGAAAAAATCGCTTGAAGGGGATTGTGTGGTGGTAAATTTCCAAGATGCTAGGGTTGCCCATCTGATATGCTCTCAAGGTCAACCCACGGTTGGAACGGGTATCGACATAGTCGACTTGACATTCTTTTACCCACGGTCCATTATGACCACTCCCACCTTCCACCTTGGACAACCCACCCATATCAGCAGTTCTGGGGGCCAATTCTCTGTGGAGAACACTGCCCACGGCCTTTCTACCCCGGGAGTTTTCCCCCAGCGGCTATGCCTAGCTCCAGTTATACCAAACTGGGGACCCTGGAGTTGCTGACTCAGTAATGTTCCCGGGGAGGTCGCTGTGGCTTCAAGCCCTGTTGCTGAGCCAACACCTTACTTTAAAACCAATGGCTCCTCCTCCTCATCGCAAATTCAGGCTATGGCCGAGCTTGTAGAGGAGAAGGGGGAGACTGGGGCATCCTATAATCTTCTGGCTAGTCCCCCTGGTGTGGGTGCTGTGGTCTTATCACTCCCTGTCGAGGATTGTAGCATTGCGGCTGTAACGGACCCCCAGATTAGGGTTTTCAGCTGGAATGTGGCGGGCCTCGAGAGGAAGCTAGCGCTGCCGGACTGGAACGAGCTTGTGGAGCAATACTCCATATGCCTGTTCCAGGAAACCTGGAGTCGGGTGCCCCTACACAAGGTGGGCTATTCCACCCACTTTTTGCCGGCAGTACAAAGTGCAACTGGCAGGGGCCGCCCTTCGGGTGGCCTACTAATCTGGGTAGCCACAGAACTCAACTGCAGGGTGGAGGAGCGGGACACCAATTGCCCTGATCTCCTAAATATTTTGCTGAGAAATTCCAAGGGCAGAGTCATTCTAAACATTTTTAACATCTACGCCCGTGGCACTAAGGGGGGAAGAGAATCCTCAGTAATAGCTTGTCTGGAAGCCCAGCTCCGCTCATCTCCTCATAGGTCTTGTACCTTGTTGGCAGGTGACCTGAACTGCACTTTCGAGCCCCTGGACCTGGAAATCCTAGCAGACCAAGAGGAACATGATAATGGGTGGGGGATTCCGCCCCTCGAGCTTAGTCCTATTAAAAAGTGGACAGAAGTGGCCCTCCAGATCAACTCACTAGCTATGGAGTTTGGTCTTAGAGCTGCCAACGGCAGGACTAGGTCCGACAAAGCAGGGGCCCACACCTACAACAGGCCAGGGCACATGTCACGGATTGATTATTTTCTCCTTGACATACACCTGTGGAGCCTGGTGGAGGACATGGTAATTGTACCTTCTGTTGAGAGTGACCACAATCTCCTGTCCCTCACCCTGTCCCACAGGTGTTTCAATAGCACTGTGAGTAGATCTCCTTGTAACCCCGCCCCGGACCCGTCAGTGGTTACAAATTGTGGTCGAAGGCTAAAGTGGGCGAAGCTAGCTCTTTCGGAGGAGAAAACTTCTGCGATTAGGCAGCTTCTGGTCTCAGCCCTAGTCAATCTTGATTGCCAAGAGGAAGGGCTGATGGAGGTGGCACCCAGGTTTTGTGTCATAATTCAGGCCATTAGCGACCTCTTTGTAGTTCCAGCTCACCCGAGTGGAAGGAAACCAAGCTCACGATCGGGCCAGGGCTGGTACAATCAGAAGTGTAGGGAGGCGAAGTCACTTCTCATCGAGGCAGTCAAGTCCAAATTACCGTCTAGGACTAGGGAGGCCAGGAGACACTATGCACTCTGCCAGAAAAATGCAAGGATGGAGTGGGAGGTTAATTTCTGGCAGGACCTCCTGGCTGCCAGTCGTGGGAAAGATGCCAAAGGTTTTTGGGATATGGTGGGCAAAAGGAATCGTCCTGACGACTCCCGGAGGACGTGTACAATCAATGCCCAGACTTGGTTCTCCCACTTCCAAAATCTTTATTCTGCTGTCGAAGGCCCACTTAATGACTCCTTTAAACTCCCACCCTTTACTTTAGTTCGTGACCTGGAACTTTTTTCTGCTTTGGATGTCACAAAGCAGATCAAAACCTTGGTTCCCTTGAAAGCAGCTGGTCCGGATGGCCTACCGGGGGATATCCTCCGTGCTTACCCGGAAGAATGGGGGGTACTAATCTCTGCACTCCTCAACGCAATTACGGGGGGAGGCCCTGTGCCTGACTCCTGGAGAGGTGCGGAGGTGGTCCCCATTTTCAAAAAGGGCAGCCGGGATTTACCCGGGAACTATAGGCCCATAAGCCTAATAGACTCAAGCCAGAAATTGGCTGGGAAAACCATCTTGGGGAGGATCACCCAATGGGTGGACGACAATCACATCCTGTCCGATATGCAAGCTGGGTTTCGTTCGGGTACAGGAACTATTGAACAGGTCTTTAGGCTCTTGTTATTACACTGGAAGGTGGTGGTGCTGGGCAAAGGCAGTCTTTACTTGGCCTTTATTGACCTTAAGACTGCCTTTGACCTGGTACCAAGGGAGGAACTTTGGAGGGTGCTTCACGGTTTAGGGATGCCCCCGTACTTACTAAACCTCCTTATTAACCTGCACACCAACACCTATGCCCAGGTTAGATGGGGGCTGAATGGGGAAAAGACCGATAAGATCAGGGTCGAGAGGGGAGTAAGACAGGGCTGTGTTTTGGCCCCTACCTTATTCTCCCTCTACATTAACGGGGTGGTAGATCATCTACTGGGCGAACCATCAGACGCTCCCATCTTGGGAGGAGTAAAAATTCCAACTCTGTTGTTCGCCGACGACACCCTCCTCATCTCTAAAACCCCCCAAGGTCTCCAGACACTGCTGAACCGCTTCCAGGACTTCTGTACCACCAAGGGCCTTGTCATTAACGTAGACAAGACTAAGTACCTAGTCATGCATCCACCTCGTAAACTTGGCCGCCCTCCAATTCTGAACTCTATACCCCTTGAAAGAGTGGCAGAATTTGATTACCTGGGGATCCGACTGAATGACGTGATGAGCTGGACTGCCCACATTGACAAAATGACATTGGCCCACAAAAGGGTGGGGGGCGCCCTTCTTAAGGAGTTCAATAACTCTACAAAACATTGTGTTGCTCCTATACTTGAGATCTACAAAGCACGTGCGGTCCCTGCGTCACTTTATGGATCGGAACTGTGGGGCTTGGGCAAAGTTGACTCATTGAGCAAGGCCGAAAATAAATTCATCAAGGACCTCCTTGCCATTCCAGCGAGCAGCCCGACCATCCCAGTGCTCATGGACACTGGCTGTAAAGCCATAAGGGACCAGGCTCGGCTTCGACCCCTTCTGCTTTGGGCACGCTTGTGGAGGGTCCCGGAGCTACAATCCTATGCCAATGGCTTGGCAGAAGTGATGCACTCTGATGGTTGGCGTAGCATCAAATGGCTGAAGGATATAAAACACCTCTTAGGGGAACTAGGTTTGGACTCCTGCTGGCATAGCCACTCCGCTCCTCCAAAGAAGACCTTAAAAAAACTTTTCTGGGAGTGGGTTTGTGTGAAGCGCTTTAGAAGTCAGCAGCACTGCAAAACCACCGCAGCTTTCCTGCTGTTCAAAGACGCTGCCTTGTACGAGCCATACATGGACATTATATCAGTTGCTATAGATAGGTCCTTGTATATTAAATTTCGGTTAGGAACCTTGCCCTTGGCCGACCTCTGCTCGAGGTGGAACAAAGCCCAGCCCACATCACGCTTCTGTGCTCTTTGCCAGGACAAACCAGAGACGGTGCCACATTTCCTTTTCGAATGCCCGGACTATGGTCGCCCCAGATCACGTTGGCTGGGTCCCATCTGCAGAGAACTGGGGACTCGTCAGCACTCTGTTGCACTTCGGATTCTTTTAACCAATACAGCCCCTCCTATTGTTTGTGCTGTTGCTAAGTTTTTAAAATGGGCTTGGTTGATTAGACTTAGAAGACTGTCCACATCAATTTAATTCTTTTTTATCTAATTTATGCTGACCTAACGTGTTTTTAATTCTCACATTATATGTACAGTCTTACTTATTTCGACATGCTGTTTTTATCTTTTGTACTGCTTTTATGATATGTGCATATCGAAATAAAGCAATCAATCAATCAATCAATCAAACTGTCAACAGCGCAAGTTCTTTACCTTTGCCGTTCAGAAACAGGCCTCTTGAATCTCGCTCTCCCAGGATGTTTCAGTGTGTTTTTAACAGAGAGGTGTCCCAATCCTATTTCTTAGAACACAAAACAGTCCCGAAGGGCAACACAGCACCTTTGTACTGTCACCAAACGTAAAGCTGGCACAGCTATGTAACGCAGTGTGGTCCCAGAATATTAACCCCAAAGTATCATTGAGAATAATATTGTGGTAAAAAAACTGCCATTGACAAAATATTGTGGGAGAGAATATCGGGGGTAAATATATATATACATATATGTTTTCACCAACGTCACTTGAGGTTGCCCGTAGTAGACAAAGAGACGAAAGTGGACTCAGGTATTTGTGCCAATCAATATGTCTTTATTGTTGTTTGACCAGCCAGTCCGCCATGACGCGTTTCAACCCCTATCGGGTCTTGATCACATGACGTGTTGTCATAGCAGGGAAGGCGTTTATAAAGTGCATGAACAGAAAATGACATTTCGCACTCCTCCTCATAGATTTTGAAGAGTTACTATATATGGCATAGTGCTATAGAAATGTGCAAATTCGCAAAATAATAATACAACATAAATTCCAATATACATAAAGTTGCTTATTGTAGCAGCATCTTAATGTAGCAGCATAATATTCACATGGTGTGCAAAATATGGTCAATATGGGAAAGAACCATTGCAATTAATATTTTTAAATAAATATATAAATAAGTATACAATAAATATATACATATTTAATATTTATCAATCGTATTAGGCCAAAGATACAACCATCCTTTCTTTCTATTCAAATACCGTACCATAGTCACTTAATAATTTTTGCTCATGATGTTATACAAGAGCTGTGTTTCAATATAACAATGTAAGCTAAGAAACCACCCAAAAGTTGGCATGTGAGATTAATATTCGACTTGGAACTGTGACTAATATCTTTCCATCACATGCCAGCTGCTGTTCTAATTGCTGATATTATTCCTAAAGTCATGTATATTTCTTCAATCAAGCCTCAGTGGGCCTACCATCCTGTTGTATCATTATATAATAATTGTATAAATCATTCCTAATACATAACCACACTTTATATTACAAACATTAATCATAAATTAGTGCAAAATCGTGCATACCTAACCTTAATGTTGTTGTGCAACTAACACTGGACAAGCAAAATGCTTTCCAATGTTGATGCTGCCAACTCCCCAAGAAAGTGCAACTTAAATAACAACTAATCATGAATAAATCACCTTAAAAATGTTCCTTAACCCTGTATTATCTGTATCAAATCATGTTCAATATGAGCCCATATTGAATTATAGGAAATATTCCTGCATCAGTACAAAAACTAGAAAATATTGTCAAAATAGATGGTGCATTACTGAATTTAAAGACTGTATAAAAATCTTTACTGGCATTAAGTCCCGCCGGATACTTAGAATCCAGCTCAATTATATACCTTGTCTCTAAAAGACGTAACCTTGCTTCACGGTCACCCCCCCCCCCCCCCCCCTTCATTGGAAAGATTGTGTCAATTACATAGTATTGCAATGAGTTGGGGATGCTATTGTGACATTGCTCAAAGTGACGGGCATTCAGATATGCTTGATCCTTGCCAGATATTGCTCTAATGTGCTGGAGAATCCATTTGTGGGCAGGTAATGTTGTACTACCGATGTATCTTAGCCCACATGGACACTCCAGCACATAGATGGCATAGTCCATCCTGCAAGTCAGTCGTTTATTGATCACAATGGGTTCAGTGCGGAATGGACTAGTATACTGGGCTCTGTTGCTGCCAAATTCACAGGTGTTGCAACTTAGACATTTTCTGAAATCCTTTCCTTGTGACATCCAAGTCCCCTGTGTTGTTACTTCAGGACAATTACTAGTCAGTTTGTTCCCCATAGATTGTGACTTTCTGAAAGTTAAGGCTGATTTATTCGAAACTAGATGCCCAATTACGGCATCCCCCTGTACCAAATTCCAATTACGGGATAAAATTCTCCGCAATTCCGAATGTTGTCTACTATAGGTGAGGATTATTCTCGTTTGAGAATCAGATTTATTTTTTCTAGATTCTCCTTCTGTGATTTAGATACCAATGCCTCATTTCTCGGTAAGGACTTTGTTTTGTTAATGGCTTCATCAATTACCCCAGGGGAATAACCCCTGGCCAAGAAGCGTTTCTTGCAGCCTTGCTGTGCCACCTGACATTCCCTGTCTGAACTGCAAATGCGCCTGACATGCAGCATATCCCCAAAAGGGATGCTGCGTATTAAGTGCTGTGGTTGATGACTCGCCGCATGCAGTACCTTGTTACCTGCTGATGACTTTCTATACAGCCTAGTTGCCAATACATTGTTTTCTATATACACCTCAACATCCAGAAAACAGATAGTCTGTTTATCAATTGTGGAAGTAAAATTCAGATTCAAACAATTACTATTCAATTTATCCACAAATTCGATGGCACTCAATTGTGACTCCCTCCAAATAAAAAATAGGTCATCAATATATCTCAAGTAGATCACCACATGTTCATCAGTGATGTCCCTGTGCTCTCCCCTGAGGACCTGCTCCTCCCGTTGGGATCACCGGATGTACCTTCTTCAAATATTGATATTCTGTGTTGCTCAGTAATCCTCCACTTTTCCAAGCTAATAGCCTTGCATAGTGTTCATTCCATGACCCCATGACCACATGTATATTGATTTTTCTATAGCATGTCACATCTGATAGCTGTTTTTCCTCCTCTGTCATATAGAGCTGACGTGGCCATAAGACCACGTTACCACCCTTGTCGCTTGTTTTACAATTATGTTAGTATCTGCCCCTATTTTCTTCATCAGATTCTTTTAACATAAATTGCGTTTGTTGATTGCATGCCAAGATTTGTTAACAGTTATGTATAATTTCTTTAAATCTTGTGTTACCAGTTCATGATATACGTCAAGAATATCGTGCATCATGATGGGGTGGAAGACGGATTTTGGTTTAAAAGGTGTTTGCCAGGCTCTTCTATCTCCTCCAAAGACTATGCCGTCTGCGGCCACAAAATCGGGTTGTTCAGTCCGTAATGCCATCACATCCTCAAACACCTCGAAGTCACCTGCATTCAGGAGAGGTATACTGATTGGATTTTGAAAGTTTGGAGAAGTGCTTATCTTTTTTGGTTGCAATTGATGGAACTTGGTCAATTTAAGTTTTCTTACGAAACGATATGTATCCAGCCTAGTATCGGTGTAGTTCAGATTTCGTGGAGGACAATAAGAAAGTCCCAATTCTAAGATTTTTACTCTGCTGGTGTTAGTTCCCTATTTGTTAAGTTAATTACTGAGTTGGAGTTTATTGTTGAGTTTGATTCCTGTTCTGGAATCGATTCCATCTCCCTCTGCCTGCTATATCTATATGTGTGTGTTTTTTTAACATTGTTAATAATATCATTGTATGCTACTAAAATATTGTGGCATTTAATGTTATTTTTGTACAATGCTTAGTGAATACTTTATATAAACTTACTGTTTCAGTTACATTATTATTATTAAAATGTTAAATTGGTATACTATTTTCAGGTTCTGGAATTTTTCGTGGGCATGGGTGGGTAGTGTTTACTTCTCTAAAAAGTAAATTTTTATTTCATTATGTTTGTAATTGCTATTGTTTTTTAAATAATTTATTTTAAATATTAAAAAAACAGACAATATGTTTTGAGTAGTCATTAGCCACTGGTGTTCGTATTAGTGTAAGATTCATCTGGTTGGGAGTGTCGGCAAACCCACAGGCGCTGCCACTAAGAGACTGACCCACCCTCCCCCGTCCCACAATTCAACAATCGGTCACAGCTTTTGATTCCAGGTCACAGGACGCTGGTTGAGGAGGCACAGCAAGATAAGGGTGCCTGGAGCAGTTGAGAAGAATGGAGGAAAATGGAGCACACAGTACCGCTGAAGGAGCCGTAAATGCACAGCAGATGATGACCTGGTCAACGGCGGTGTAGCCAGCAGTTTATTTTCAATGCTATGTTGGGACGCCTGACTCCTGACTCCCGGTTCCTGGACTGGAGCCCGTTGGGGAAGTAGTGTCTTCCTCACCCCCCTCCCTGCTCATCTCCCCTCGAGAAACTGGAGCAGCCTCCTAGGAAGGAGCATTGGGACATGGTTGCTAATACCGGAGCATACAGCAGGAGTGAGATGCAGGAGCCTTTTTCTGGCCTACTTTCTGCAAAATAGAACTAAAGCTGGAGCAAGGGAGCTATAATAAAATGGGGAAATATCTACAAATGGCCATCATGATGTAATTTGGACACTGCAGTGGCCCTCAAAGCTAAAACGCGAATTGCCTAAAGGAAGAATGCAGCATCAGCAGCAGCAACAGCAGAGTGAAGTCTAAAAATAGGCCAAGGCTCGAAAAAGTATCTTTGAGCTCAGAGGAGGACATTTTAGACAATGGTGGAGGCTGCCCAGAGTACTGCCTCACAAGTGCTGCAGGCATTAGAAGATCCAGGGGTGGAAACCCCCATAGCAGATCTCACTGATGAGAATAACCGGGCAGCAGTGATTATAAAGTAGGAATAAAGTAAAAAAGACAGCTGGGGGGGAAAATGTACAGATAGATATCAACGAAGCAGGCGCCAGTTCAACCCCAGACAAACCAAAAGACTACCCACTGTTTGTAAAATGGAAAACATCTTCAAATGCATCTCAGGGAACTGTTCTAAATAGCAAATCAGGGCTTCCAGTAAATACGCAACCTTTTGTTCAGACTCCAAAACAGACAGTCCAGCAAGATGAAGCCATGCAGTTACACTTTGTTAACCAGAGTAAATTGTCGATGACAACACAGTTCCAGGTCCAGTCTCTCATTGCAGCCTCAGATATGCAAGATCAGCAAGATCAGATGCTTTCAGAACCAGGGGGCCCCAAGAGATGCAACTATAAAAACAACAGCAAGGCGAGGAGACTACTGTGCAGTGGGATACGAATACTATGCTGAACCTCATTCTTGAGGAAAGCTAGACAAGCAAGTAAAATTGAATCCCTGCACCAGCGATCATCTAAAATTGCAAAAAGAAGCAGTAGGTAGTCTTCCAGCAAGAATGCAAGAGGCAGAAGTCAAGGATCTTGCAGCTGGAGGTTCAGATGAATGTCATGCAACAACAAGTTCTCCTAGCAAGGAAGGAAAAATCTTCACTAGAAAACCATTCACGCCATTCCAATCTATGCCTAAAAGGGGTCAGGAAGGTTGTGAGGGGGTCAGGTCCTACAGTGGGTGGAGACATTCATAAAGAAAACTGTATTGCCAGAGCATTCAATAGATCTTACAATTATACGGGCACATAGGGTCCGGCTCAGCCATACCCAAATTAGAAACTTGTACAGACAATCTTGGTAAATTTCACAGACTGCATAATGGAACGGATTTTAACCAGAGCTAATCAGAAGAAGCAGGTCACTACTGACGAAGTACCTTGCTGCCGTATCTTTTCGGATATGTCAGCTGCAGCAGCGCGTTTCAAGAAGGAATTGGTAAAGGTATTTAATCTTTTTAAAGCACAAGGCGAACATGCAGCAATTGACCATCAGTCAAAAATTAGGGTGTTGGTAAAAAGCAAATTTCATATGTTCACTAATTTGGATGAAGCACAGGAAAGTCTATTAAGGATATCAAGCTAAATATTGATTGTCCTTGCGTGTAAAGAGGATAGTGGAGGGGAAAAGAAGGGTAAGAAGAGAGAAGGCTGAATGGGTGGCAGAGATCCGAGGTCATAATTAAGGCTCCCTCTTTTCTGTTTTTACGGATTTTTACAGATAAATACAGACAGAAAACAGTGTGTTTTCTTTCTGCATTTATTTTTAAACATTTATAAATACTGAAAATGTGCTTCTTTTAAGTGACTCTTTGTGCTGTCTTTCATGAATTATACCTCAACAGCTGAGCAGATTTACAGCATGGGAAATTAAAAAGCAGGATGAAATTTCTTTAAATAACTTCATGTGTCAACATACATTTGTGGTATAATGCTGATATTTGCCAGTGGATGTACTGTTATGTAATATTTGGCAACTCAAATAGCTAAAACACAACAGACATCAAAGTATGAGTGCGTGTTTATCATTTAAATAAATATGGAAATGTATAGTTTTACAACTACATTTATACTCAAAACACAAAATAAATATGGATAAATGTAGATAAACTGTCCCAAAAATAAATATGGATAAATACAGACGGAAATGTTAAAAAAAAAATACCATAAAACCGGGAGTCCTAGTCGTAACAGACTGTTTTTTATGACTGGGACGGGGTGATGGGTAGTCTTTCCAGGTGCAACTTCAGGGGTATTTATCACCATGAGAGGGATATTGAGGGCTATTCCCCTCCCAAATGGGATTGTGGGGGTGTGTTTTTTGAGCGGTGTTTTGGATGTTGGGGAGCACGCGGAGAAAAATAAGCAGAGTCATTAGAGGCAATGTAATTGAAAAAAGAATTGTGATAAAAAAGAAGGTTCTTATGAAAAATGGTTATAGAGGCGATGGGTCTTAAAATTCGAGTACTATTGTATAATGTAAAGTAAACAGATTTTTAAGGTGGTACAGTCCTTTTTCAAACCCAAATGTATTGAGAGGGAGTCCCCCCGTCAACCACTCTGTGCGAAAACATCTCAGAGTTTTTTGACCAGAAAATTAAAAAAGTCTATGAGTCCTTCGGGCCTGAGAAAAAAACGGTGAAAACGGACCTAGCCATCAAAGAGGTGGTTGGTGAAATCTTAGCTCAATTTCAGGCGATATCCCTGAGCGCGGTCAGGCAAGAACTAAATAGCTGTAAGTCAGGCTCACCTGACGACCCATGTCCAGCTAAACTCTGGTGCACCATAGCTGATTTTGTGGCCCCCACATTACAACAGATCTGGAATACGTCCATCGTCTCTGGTGTATTCCCGAACATTTGGAAACATGCTACCCTCCTTCCGCTAAAAAAAAACCTAATGGGGATCCAAAAGACCTCAGCAATCTACGCCCGATCTCTCTGCTAGCAGCACCGGGAAAAATGTTCGAGAAAATAATACAGCGCCAGCTAAGCAAATTCATTGAAGACAACAAGATACTGCATGAGACGCAATCAGGCTTCCGACCTGGCTTCAGTACGGAGACAGCACTAATTGAGGTGGCAGAGTCAGTAAGGTGGTCGATGGATTCAGGAAGCTCTGCGATGCTGGTACTCCTGTATCTGTCGGCCGCCTTCGACACGGTTGATCATGCTAGACTCTTGATGCGACTGGCTGAGACAGGCATCCGAGACCAGGCACTGGGATGGATACAGTCGTATCTGTCCCAGAGAACACAGAAGGTGGCTCTGGGGACTGTATCCTCAATGCCCAAAGTCCTCAGTTGTGGCGTCCCTCAAGGGTCGGCACTCAGCCCCCTCTTGTTCAATATCTACCTCGCTCCACTCTTTACGCTGATTGCCAATTGGGGTGTTAAGGCAATTTCATATGCCGATGACACCCAATTGGTATTTCCGTATTCAGAGGTGTCGCAGGAGTCCTTCTCGAGTTTCAAGGGCTGTCTCCAAGATGTGGCCTGTTGGATGAATACGAATAAATTAAAACTCAACGCCAATAAAACGGAAGTGATCTTCTTTGGGAAAGGCCCCCCGCCACCCTCAGAGCTTTGGTGGCCAGCGGAGATGGGACAAGCCCCCTCACCCAGCCTAACGGCAAAAATCTGGGAGTGCAGTGGGATGACAGTCTGTCCTTCACCTCGCACATCCAACAAGTGGTCGGTTGCTGCTTGAGTAAGCTGAGAAATCTCTGCAAGATTCTGAGACTTCTACCAGAAAATTGCAGAAAAACAGTAATCCATGCCACAGTGACATCTAGGCTGGATTACGCCAACGGCCTCTATCTGGGCCTACCAAAATACCTAATTCAAAAACTTCAGCTGGTCCAAAATGCGGCTGCGAGACTGTTAATGCGGATTCCTTTTAAGCACTCAGTCTCTCCGTATCTTCGGTCACTTCATTGGCTACCAGTTGCCAGGAGAATCAAATTTAAGGCACTCACGTTGGCCTTTAGATCTCTGTTTGGCACCTGTCCTAAGCACTTGAAAACACGACTCCCGAGATACTCCCAGGCCTGCGCGCTTCGCTCCAACTGCCACATTCGGCTTGCCGTCCCACGAGTGAAAAGGGCCCGGCTGGGGGGTCGAACTTTTTCGGCAAATGTTGCGACACTGTGGAACACCCTGCCCCCAGCAATTCAGCAAGCCCCCTCTGAAATCTGCTTTAAGCGGTTGCTAAAGACCTGGGGGCATATTATCAAGGGGGTTTATCTCCACTTTTTTGGCTTTAAAAGCCAAGAAAGCGGAGATAAAATTATCTCCCTATTACCTAGCTGTCGTTAACACCAGTTAGCGACATCTAGTAGGAGATAGCGACCATCTTGGGCCCCACTTTGCATGTCAGTGATATTTATCACTAATGACATGCAAAGTGGGCGTGCCAAGATGTTAGAGACTGGAAACAGTCGCTAACATCGCTATCTCCTATTACCAACTTTTGGAGATATTCGCGCTAAGCGCGAATATCTCCAAAAACTAACACCTGCCCTGAGCAGTTCTTAGCCATGTTATCCAATGGGAGGTGGATAAAATGGCTAAGAGCATTAGCTCGGTAATGCATGAATATCGCGGACTTTTCAGCGATATTCATGCATTGCGGCCGTTTTTTATCGCATTTGCGATAAACCTTGATAATAGCAAGGTTTATCTGCGATAATTTCTGACGATGCTTAGCGTTAAAAAATTCGTTGCTAAGCATCGTTAGCGATAAATATCGCTTAACGTTGGTAATATGCCCCTTGGCTCCTTACCCAACGCGCTAGGCATCATTACTTCAGTCCTCCAGGTTAACTGTGTTCTTCCAAGCGCCGGGACACCTCCTTGTGAGGTAGCTGTTCGCGCTATATAAAATGCTGTATTATTATTATTATTATTATTATTAAATCAGTTTCTCTTATAGACTTTTCTTTAATTTCCCGCTCTCAAGACTATGACGGTTCTGAAATTTGGGCTTACTCTTTTTCTGATCACTCACTGGTCAGTATTGAGCTGGAAGTTAAACCAAGGAAGAGGGAAAGTGCAGGTGGCAGATGGATTGTTGCCTTCTTTCCAACCAGGAATATATTGAAGGTATGAGAAAATGTATAGAGAACTTTTTTCAGATAAATAAGGGCACTGCATAATTGTTTTCAGCATGGGGAGCCTTTAGGGCAACCGCAACAATCTGGGGACAGAGGTGGCATTTCTTGCCTTACAAGCTAAAAGTTGGGCGATACGTATAGATGAACTCCAATCTGCAGTTGATACCGCTGTACAGAAAAAGATTAGCCAGCTGGGAACATAAATCTCAGTAGATATGCAGTTGACTAAAGTGAAGTATGAGTTAAGGGAATTTTTTTATCTTAGAGGAAACACAGAGCTCACGGCTGCATCAACAGCAAGTGTATGAGAAAAGCCAGATGGTGAGAAAGTTCCTGGCTTGGTCAACCAGGATTAAGCAGGAAGCAGTAATGATAATGGAACTGGAGGGTCCTGGGGATAGGAGCTGTATTTCCTGATAAGTATAAGATGTCTAAAGAAATTTGCAACATTATGTTATGTTAATATTTGTTAAAGCGCGACAGCTGCCCCAGCGAAGAGGCGTCCCGGCGCTAAGAAGACCATGTCAGCACCTGAGGGAAGGAGGAGGAGAGGGCCAAGGGGACCAGGGAGAGGGGAACAGGTGGGTTTTGACTGCTTTTCGGAAGGCAGTCAGGTTGTCCAGGAAGCGGATGTGCAGAGGAAGGGTGTTCCAGAGTTTGTCTCCCAACGCCTTAAAGGAGCGTCCGCCAGTGCGGGCAAGCCTCGTCCGGGGGACAGTCAGAAGGTGTTGGCCTAGCGAGCGAAGGTTGCGTTGTGGCACATAGGGTGTTAGAAGTGGACGAAGTATCTCTGGGCGTCCAGTTTTAAGTATTTTGAAAATCATAATGAGTGTTTTGAACTGGATACGTGATTCGATGGGTAGCCAGTGCAGTTTTCGAATAGTGGCTCTGGCTGAGCATCTACGGGGGAGACCGACTAAGGCTCTTGCCGCAGTGTTCTGCACGCGTTGAAGTCGTGCGATTTCCGTTTTGTTTGCGCCCAATAGCAGAACATTGGCGTAGGCCAAGCGGGATAGGATTGTGGCTTGGACAATCAGCTGGCGAGTCTTGGGGTCGAAGAATCCAAGTATAGGATTGAGGCTCCTTAGCAGGCCCACACAGGTAGCTGCCACTTTTTTTGTGTGGGTCTGGAAGCTAAGTGCAGCGTCCATCCAGACACCAATGTTTTTGACAAGGGATTTAGGAGGTGGAATAGTGCCAAGTGACGCGGGCCACCAGTGTTCGTTCCAGTAGTGGGTGTTCTTACCGAGGAGCAGCACCTCCGTCTTTCCTGCGTTAAGCTGCAGGCAGTTGTCTGTCATCCATTGGGCTACGGCAGCTAGACCATCTTTGAATCTTGAGGCCGTGGTGGAGGGGCCTTCAGTGAGAGTGATGGCTAGTTGCGTGTCATCTGCGTAAGACACTAAGGAGAGATCCCATGCTTTAGCCACCACAGCGAGTGGTTGTACATACAGGTTAAAAAGAGATGGGCTGAGGGCAGAGCCCTGGGGGACACCCTGTCGAATGTGATGGGGCTGGGAGAGAAATGGAGGAGCAGACACCCTAAATGATCTGTCTTTCAGGAAGGAGCGAAACCACTCCAGGGCAAGACCTGAGATTCCTACATTGGCAAGACGATCTAGGAGAATGTTATGGGAAACCGTGTCAAAGGCTGCGCTGAGGTCTAATAGGATCAGCGCAGCACTCTGACCGGCGTCCAGTATCGTCCGTAGATGTTCCGACGTGGCCAAGAGGGCAGACTCGGTGCTGTGTCCCGGCCGGAATCCGTTTTGGGATGGATCCAGGATGTTATTGTGATCCATGTGCTGGGATAGAATCACGTTAACGTGGGCCACTGCAAGTTTAGATGTCCATGGGAGCAATGAGATCGGTCTAAAGTTCTCTAATTTGGATGGGTCCAGGGTCGGTTTCTTGATGATGGGAGAAACCCAAGCCTGTTTCCACGCGGTCGGGACCGTGGCCGAGGAGAAGGAAAGATTTATTATGGAAGCCAAGGAAGGCAGGAAGAATTCTAGGGATTTGATGAATTGGTCTGGTCTCATCGGGTCTGCAGGGGAGCCCGATTTGACTTTCACGCAGAGTTTCGCAAGTTCCTCATGTGAGATTTCGAGTATGGACATCAAAATGGTGCCGTTGCTGATGGAGTTAAATGGGTTCAGTGGCACAGCGGCGGCCTGTGGGAATGATTTGTAGATTTTTTGCACCTTCTCAGCAAAAAACGTAGCATGGTCTTCACAGTGTTGAGCGGAGGTGATGCTAGAGGAGGAAGATCTACTGCTCTGCAGTTCTTCCAGAAGTTTAAAAATAACTTTAGCGGGGTTAGGGCTAGAGTTAATTTCGTCAGTGTAGAAGGTGGCACGTGCGGATCGGATAGCTTTGTGGTATATTTTTTGTTTAGCTAGGTAGACATTCTTATCTCTATCATTGTATTCTCTTCTCCAGACTCTTTAGGCTTTCTTACATTCCTTCCGGATGGATTTTAAGGAGTCGTTATACCATGGGTTGGAAGGGGAGCAGCGTCCCTTAGACCATTTGAGGGGGATAAGGGCGTCAAGTCCATTCGTGATCCACTCATGGAAGGCAGCATAAGTAGTGTTGATATCTATGTCTGCCTTAAGCCGAAATTCTACAGGAGTGGAGTGTAGGTCGCTGGTAGAGAGTTTGTGCCATGGCCTTTTAAGTTGTCGAGTGGGTTCGGCTATGTTGAATGTTTCTGTGATCAGTATGGTGAATTTAATAAGGTAGTGGTCTGTCCATCCCATAGGTTTGGGGGCTTCAGTCGTAGTCTCCAGGATGTTAGTGAAGATGGGGTCTAGGGTATGCCCGGCTGAGTGGGTGGCGGCCTGGATCGAGGATAGAGTTGTAGGGCTGCTAAGTCCGCCATGAGGTTTTTAATTGTGGGATCTTGCGTTAGATCGAAATGGAGGTTAAGGTCTCCTAATATGGTGAAGTTGGCCGAGCTCACAACTAAGGAGCTTGTTACTTCAAGGAGAGCTTCAATAAATTTAGAAGCCGGACCGGGAGGCCTGTAGATGTATAGGCCGGATAGGGAGAAGTGGGGGCCCGTTGTGATAATAAATCGAGCACTCTCACAGTTCGAGATGGTTTCTTTGGAAAAGAAACAGGTGAATTGTTTTCTGTAGATGACAGCAATGCCTCCTCCTCTGGCGTCTCTATTTAGCGCTTTCATGGAGTAGCTATCTGGTAGCGTGAGGTTCGTTATAGTAGTTGAATCATCACGGAGCCAGGTTTCGCATAAAAAGAGGATGTCAGGGTTCTCTTCAAGTAGTAGAGTGTTGACTTCTAGGTGGTGTTTAACGAGAGACCAGACATTCAGTTGGAGGATGGTGAGAGGGGTAGGATTGTGCGTATATGCGAGGTGCCTAACTGGGCAGGGAGTGGGTGTAGAGAAATGGCAAGACTTACATCGTAGGCCTGTCAGTCCGAGGGTTCCTGGTATCTCCTCACAACTCTGTCCCGGATTCAGAGCAACTAGAGCTTCCCTATCATAGTGACGGGGTTCTTGAAGAGTTTGACCAGTGGGATGGGCGAGAGGCGATGTCCTGGCGATGACGGGCGCAGACGGGCTTGCCTTAGGCGCTCCCGCTGCGCTCGTCCGCTGCACTTCCGGCCAAGGCACATTTTATAGGTGGTGGTGGGGGTGGCGGTCAGGGGGGCGTGGCCTGCATCCTCACGGTGCTCGCCGAGGGTGAAGGCAATGCGGCAGCGTTAAGCTCTGCTACCCGTGCCTATGAAGCTGCTCAAGTGCCCTGCGGCGTGGTGAGTAACAAAGATCACAAATTAAAACAAATAACAGAATGACAAATACATTTTAAAAAGCGCTGTGCGCTCTCCCGGCTTCCGCCTCAGGAGTTGTGGTCAGAGTCAGTGTCAGACGCTAGTATTCAGCATTTTGTACTGGTTGCTGGGGGGGCGTGGCCTAAAAGGGGCGTGGCCTGCGTCCTCGCGGTGCTCGCCGAGGGTGAAGGCAACGCGGCAGCGTTAAGCTCTGCTACCCGTGCCTATGAAGCTGCTCAAGTGCCCTGCGGCGTGGTGAGTAACAAAGATCACACATTAAAACAAATAACAGAATGACAAATACATTTTAAAAAGCGCTGTGCGCTCTCCCGGCTTCCGGCTTATAACAACTTATATGCATCTAAGTATGCGGTCTCAAATGAGAGTATATATCGTTATTTCCAGTCTATAAAATTGCCACAACTGGCGAGAAGTAGATATTACAGCATTAGAAATCCAACTGGCCTTGGCCCCAATGCCTTGTGGTAAGGCCCATGGTAACAACGGCATTCCTACAGAATTTTATAAAATGTTTCCTAAAGAATTGTGAGAGAGAGAGGTCCCGAATGTACCATGAAGAGGAGATTACAACAAATTGCTTCCTTTTTTGTTGGAGCATTTTAATTTTATATAAAGAGGCGGGGAGATTCTATCAATTTTTAAAGAACCAACAATTGTAAGTTTGTCAAGAAGGGGAAGAACCCAAGATACGTAAATTCAAATAGGCCGATTAGCTTCTTTAATATTGATTGAAAACTGTTTATTAAAATTTGGGCTAATGTATCACTCCGATAGCTCAGAAATTAATTCATATGGATCAGACTGGGGTTGTGGCTGGCAGGTTGATGTGGTCTAACACAGGTTTTTTAGTTTAAGCACTCAATTTTTTTTAATGTGAACCAGACGCCTGCTGTGATAATGATAGCTGAGAAAGAATTCATTCAAGTAAATTGGAATGCTCTTTTATTTGGCCTTGTGAGATTTGGATTTTACTCTACAGTTTATTAAAATGCTCTGCTGTATATATCAAGGCACTCAGGCAAAAGCTTTTTATAAATTCAAATTTGGCAGGAATGGGTGAAATAAATAGGGCGGCTTGCCAGGGCCTCCGCCCTGTTTACTGTATTATTTACTTTCTTTATCGAACTCGCTGGCAGCTAGCCTCATGGCTAATATGGGTATAGAGGCACCAATACCGGGAATGCTCACGCTTAAATTATTTGCGGATGACATAATACTTTATATCAGGTTAGAAGAACTAAATAATGAAACAATACTGTCAGAGTTTGAGCAGTTACACGCAGCAGTTACAAGCAATTGGGGGATATAAAATCAACAATAATAAGACAGAATTGCTTTTATTTAATACGCCTCTTAGTACTCTTACTTCTAATCTCCAGCAACAGGCTTCCAATCGTAACCCAATTCGCTATTTGGGGATAAAAGTAACTAATCAATATACAGAACTTTATAAATTACACTATGAAGTGATGATGAAAAAGATCAAAGACTTGTTGGATTGATGGGCATTTCTTTCTCTTACGTTAATAAGGCATGTTGCATTGATAAAAATGTCAATCTTACCCTTGTTGATTTCTCTTTTTACTAATGTCCAGATCAAAATGAACATAGCATATTTTAAGAACTAAGAGGCACTATTTTCATGTTTCATTTGGAACAAAAAGGTTTCGAGAGGTAACATTCCAGTGCTTCAGTTAGACACCAATCGGGGGGATTGCCACTAACTCAGATGAGTATATATTATGAAGCCTCACTTGTAGATATACTAGTTCAGTTCAAGGATGCCAAGGGCTCTCAGGATAGTTTTTTATCAAGAGGATGGTGCATGATTTCGGATCCCAGGTTCCGGTAGTTAAAAAGACAACCAAATTCCCCCCAAAAGATGGTATAAAACGCTTCAGGAGTATTGTTGGAGACTTCAAGCATTCTACTCCTCAAATGCTCAATCTGTAGGGAAAAGTTATTTACAGCTTAAGGAACGTAAAGGGCTGGGTCTCCAAATAACAATGTAAGGTATTGGAACACAAATGGATTTAAAGAACTGGGAAATCTTTTGGTTAGGGGGTATTACATTACTTGGCAGGATTTACAAGCTAGGTCTAGAGATCGGTGCACGATTTTCTATTTTGGATACCAGCAGATTACACACTTACTAAAAAAAAATTGTTTCCAACCAAATTTAGTCTCCGCCCCAATAACAACTGCTCTGTATAAGACAATGGTGAGGAGGGTTAGAAACTGGTATAGATTACTATAGAGTCAAGGGGCGTGCCACTTGGTGAAAAGGTTCTTAGAAAAGATCACGCTGACAGCACTGCACTTTTTCTAAGGTCGAATGGCAGGCGATCTTGATATCAGGAAACAAGACCTTAAGAGCTGCCAACTTTAAGAGAATGTAATTTTTAGCTTGTTGGATGGCATATTATAGTCCTAAAGCCCTCCATAAAATGTATCCAGAGCCAGAGGAACGCTGCTTTCGCTGCAAGCAGCTAGGGGGTGGCAATTAGTTACATAACTTTTGTACCTGTCTAATGAATGGTTGTGCGGTTCTGGGAAGAAGTATTTGATGCTTTAAGTCGAGGATTGCACAGGCGGATTGAACCAGAGGCAGGGGTTTGTTAGACAGAGGCAAAACCAAACACTAAAAAAGGAGATGATATATTCATTGCTATTACTTCTGTAGTTGCTTGATCTTGCAGAATAGGAAAACATCTAGGGCCAGATGTAGGTGGCCAATTACGGGTCGGTAACGGCCGAATTCGGCCGTTACCGACCGGTAATTGGATTTTGAGATGTAGGGCATGCATTTACAGAATCGGTATTTTACCGATTCTGTATTTACCGATTCGGTAAAATTACCGAATCGGTAAATACAGACTCGATAAAATACCGATTCTGTAAATGCAGATGTAGCTGGCACATGTCAAAGTGCCACAGGGCTTTACGAATCGGTATTTTACCACCCAATCCAATTGGGTGGTAAAATACCGAATCCAGTTGTGCATGCACATGTGTGCATGCACACCTGTGCCATGTGACACACAGACATGCCCTTAGGGCATGTCTGTGTGCCACATGGCGCACATGCCTATTTTTGGGGTGCCAGAGGGTGTCAAAGTGACACCCCCTGCACCCTTGCTAAAATCGGTATTTACCAATTCTGTAATTACCGAATCGGTATTGCCCATTGATTCCTATGGGCTGCAAGGCCCATAGGAATCAATGGGCAATACCGAATCGGTATTTACAGAATCGGTAAATACCGAATCTTAACGATTCGGTATTTAACGAACCTGAAATACCTACATCTCCCCCCCTCTATTTTACCACCTCTTAAATACCGATTCGGTATGAATCGGTATTTAAGTGGTGGAAACATTAAAATTACCTACATCTGGCTTCTAGTGTGCCAATGTTTCAGGAGTGGTACAACAAGATGAGTTGAACCCAGAAGTTTGAGGAGGCATACGTAAAAAGGGTTGGTGGTCCCAATAGATTTAATGCTTCTTGGCAATTTATGAAGGGGATCGAAAATGAAGCAGAGTAAGATCTTGTAATACGGCACTGGATAGCCTATTTAGCCATGGAGAAATATAGTATACAGGAATATTAAAATGTCCATATTATTATGCGGAACGGCACATTTGCAAAAAACGTATCAATGTATGGAAGGTCTGCTTTTAAATAAGATGGTTTTATGAAGAGATCGAGATGGAAACTCAACGAGATGCACATTGAATACAAATGGCTTGCTGTTAAACCTAGCAGAGTTGCACTTTATTGAAAGTATACCAAAGTACTTGTCAAACACTATAGCGAGATGACAAAATTTAGGCACATCGGCACTTTGCTGAGGGAGAAATTAACAGCCTATTGTGATGATGAAATGACGATTAATAATGTTGTTTACAAACAAAACGTATGAAAGGTTAACTTTTAAATAAGATGCTTTCATGAAGAGATGGAGATGGAAAGTCTATGAGTTGCACTTTGAATAGTAATAGTTGACTGCTAAATTTAGCATTATTGCACTTTATTTAAAGTATACCGGACTATTTGTTGAATACTATGGCAGCGTGATTATATCTATATGGTTTTTTTCCGGTTTTTTGCTTGTTTGTTTTGTCACATTAGCACTGTGTTGAAAAAAAAATAGGGATCTTCTGTAATGATTAAATGACGACTATTAATAATGTGTTTTATGACCTGCCCTATGTATCTGCTTAGTAAAAAAAAATATTAAAAAAAATATATGTTTTGAGCAGTGGGGTTTATTGATGCATACTGTTTTTATCATATAATCATTTTACACATTTGTATATTTTTTATTAAACTTGTATTTTTATTTTATGTTATTATATTTTGAAACTTTAAAAGTTGGTTTCTTACTTTCTGTGGGGTATTGGTTCTGCACATTATTTTTATTAGTGATATAAATTTAGATGAAATGGGGGGGGCCCTAGTCATATTTTTTTGTTTACAGTTAGACATGCTTTAATTGTAGTAACGTATTGGGTTAACAATACTATTTACATTTGAATGGCAATTATTGTTTAATTAAGAAACATTCAACTTATGTTCATGGTCATTATTAATGCATGCAGTTTCCACAATGTATGGTGAACTGGAGTAAGAACAGTAAGCGTAACTCAAGCTTGAATAGAAAATCTGTCCACCACCCCATATTTGCATTTTCCCTAATATTTTGTGTGCCTAGGATAATGATAGTAAATCTGCCCCATCCAACACATATGCACTTTCAAAATGTTTTTGGGACTGGTGTTTGAATGGTAAATCTGACCTGCACTTCCCATGTACTCACCTTTCCCACTTTAAGTAGGGCTGGACTTAGAACAGTTAATCTACCCCATCCCCCAATATAAATACTTTCCCCAATGTAAGTGGGACTTGAACTAGTCTGTTAAATAGGCCCTTCCTCCCAAATAATATATGCACTTTCGCAATGTTGTTGGACAGGAGTGGCAAACCCGACACGCCTCTCTTCCTATTTCATTATATGTGATACGTTTATACAACTTTAGAAGCAAACACAGCCCAGTTTTAGAAAATCTAAACCCTCTGGCAAAAGTGCAGGTTTAACAGTTTACTAACCGAGGCATGGAATCTTGTGGACAGTAACCCACCAGTCCTCTACACACTGTACATTACTTTAGGATGGTGCAATGACCAGTTCTGTGAGACTACATAAGTATTTCTATTTTTAGTGAGTTTCTAAGCTCTTTTCCCCATGGATGGACGCACATAAGAAAATCCAAACTATATATTTAAAATACTTTATTACAAATGAATGCCCTAATCTAGTGCAGATTATGTGTTTAATGTGACTTTAAAAATGGACACAACATTGGCAATGAACGTGATTAATATACACATAATAAAAAGAAGTGCAATAATGTGAGGGTGTTTAACAAATCATTGAATCGCATGATAACATCATTCTTTCTTAAGCAGCACATCCTTGATAGCAAAGTGTCCATCTACATTTCTAAGGAGGACCTTAGCCCACATACCTTGGCTGAAAAGCAGGATTGTTGACAGTTAGCTTCGGTGCTTTCAGAAGGTCACTCTCTGTCTCAGTTGAGGCTACTGAACATCTAATGTCCTGGCTCTATTGAGCCAAAGGACTTCGCTAAGAATATTTGCAGCGCAGCTCGCATGAAGCTCCCAGGAAACAATGAACATGCCTCTCTGCCAAATATATGTCTATAGCAGGCCTAAATACACTCTTTATGATTATTTTGAAAAGACCAGACCTTGTGATGAATGATGTAAACTGCTTGAAGTAGCATATGAATTCTGTTCCACGTTGAGGCAATTCTATCATACATTATAAATCACATTAATATATCTATATGAATAATTGATAAACTAACAAACTATAATAAACAAACGTTATATGGCGTACATGTGCAGTCCATACTAAATGAAGTACATATTCAAAAATGAAAAATATGCTCACAGATGCACTCATTTTTTTAATGGAATGGGTGTGCATAAGCAAAAAAAGTGAAGGACATCATATGATTTTTTTTCCCAATGTATGTTGAGTTGGAATTAGAATAGTCAATCTGAACACTTTTTACAGTATGAACTGTCCCCTTATTATGTTGGACTGGATTTAGAATAGGAAAGCTCACACCTGGCCCAAAATGTTTCATTTAAATGTTTGGAGGACTGGAGATATCAATGTATGTTTGCTATTTTCTTTTGCTTAGCTTTATTTCTGCTGTACTGCCTTTTAAAAATAATGTATGTAAATATATTTAGTTTATTAATTTTTGGAGACATTCATATATTCAGCAATTTAATAGGCAAATATATATAGTAGTAAAATACATTCAGAATAAATTTTCATATTTGCATGCTTTTACATAAGGTAACATTCATCGTTAGTTACATGTGTTCATATTGTCAGTGAGTTATTTAAAAAAAAAACTACATATATGTAAAAGCTGTTAATAACATTATTAATTTCTTGCATATTGCAATTTCGATATTGTGGTACAATATATGTTTGTACTTCTTATTGTGTCTATGTAAAGTCATTATTTTTGGTGTCAATAGTGATACATGTGCCCCAAATATCTTTGTGGTCCCATTTTCTGATAAACAACCAGTAATAATATTGCATTTATTTATGTGGTTATTAGGCATGGAGTTGTAGTTAGAGCAACATGTTAAACTTTGCTCTGAGCTTGCATTGTCATGGAACTAATTTTGCTGTTAAACTTGTTTTTTTCTGCTTTTAATATATTTATTGATATACATTAGATTTACTACTTTCTATTACTAGGTATGGTCGAATGGATCGTGGAAGTGCTTCACTTGACACAAAGCTTTCAGCAGTGAAGCAATGGGTGACTGCCAATGCTAAATGGGCAGTACGCACACATATTATCATACAGAAAATAGGAGTGTGTCTCCTTAATTTGAGCACTTAGACAGCTGTTAGACCTGGCAGCCTTAGGGTGGTCTTCCTCCCTACCTTTTACCTTCCTCCTCCACTGTTTCTGAATTTCTTTTTGCTGGTATTAGGACTCTGCACACTTTACCACTGCTAACCAGTGCTAAAGTGCTTGTGCTCTCTCCCCTAAACATGGTAATATTCCCTCATCCCAAATTGGCATATTTAATTTACTTGTAAGTCCCTACTAACGTGGTAATATATGTTACCCAGGGCCTGTAAATTAAATTCTACCAGTCGGCCTGCAGCACTGATTGTGCTACCCAATTAAGAACTCCATTAACGATGTCTGAGGCCTGCCACGTCCACATGGAGAAATAATCATTTTGCCAGGCCCAAATTTTTCCTTGTTATACTTATCTGTCACCCCTAAGGTAGGAACTGGACAACCCAGAGGGCTGGGTGCAATGTATTTAAAAGGCAGGACATGACATTTTAAGTTGTACATGTTCAGGTAGTGAAAAACTCTCAAATTTATTTTTCCTATTCCAAGGCCTATATCTCCCATAGGATAACATTGGGATTACCTTATTACAGTTATGTGTTATTTCCAAATGGGACGCTTTAATTGATTTAAGTTTGGTGTCGCTGGAATCCAAATTTAAAATCCTAACTAATGGTGAAATTGGATATTAAATTACAATTCTGAAAATGCAAATTTTAGAAAGAAGGGTCTAAACACCACCTCGTATGGCTTGCTATCCTTAACTCCAACGTAGATTGTGAGTTAGTGCCCTAGTCACCCTAGATAGCCTACAAAACAAGATACAGTATAGCGGTAGGTCTGCGTGCATGGAATCACGTACATACAGTGCCAGTTTACAAAATCCCAATAACTATTATATGGATTACCATCAAATGGACTTCGTGATCAGTCATATCATATGGTTCACCAGTATCACGTGGTTGGTCCCTTGATCATCGAAACCATTTAACCAGGAACTGAATAGTAGAGCAGGATCAAGTCCACAGGCACTTATGGACGACCAAATGACAGCCGATCATTGATGGTTATGAAAGTGATGAACGCGCAGTGCAACAAAAAATGTGGTGAGTTAAAATAGAGTGAAATGTCCTAAAAAAATTTTTTATTAGACATAGGACACACCCCCTAATTAAAACCAGAACAGTGCAAACGACAGTGGAAACAAATATCTGTCGTAAAAAAAGGCCAACATGTTTCTGCCTAACGGGCTGCAAGTCCTCCGGCTTTCGTCAGGGCCTCTGCTCTCAATATATTGCTACTGCTTAAAAAGTGTATACAAATTATAACCAAATGTGTACCACAAATGTTAGAGGTTGGAACAAATACAACCTGTGGTATACTAATACTCCATATCAGTGGATGCATGAACACATCCAGCTTGACCGGGGACTGGACCTCACCTCACCTGGACCGTGCTCAGGTTTTTCAAGGCCCCGCTCTGTCCGTCGGTGCCTCAAAGCTCATGCCTGAGTCTTTGGGGGAGGCCACCGTCGTTTGCACCTATCTGGTTTTAATTAGGGGGTGTGTCCTTTGTCTAATAAAAAAATTTTGTAGGACATTTCACTCTATTTTAACTCACCACATTTTTTGTTGCACTGCGCGTTCATCACTTTTATAACCATCAATGATAGGCTGTCATTTGGTCGTCCATAAGTGCCTGTGGACTTGATCCTGCTCTACTATTGAGTTTGTGGTTAAATGGTTTTGATGATCAAGGGATCAACCACATGATACTGGTGAACCATATGATATGACTGATCACGAAGTCCATTTGATGGTAATCCATATAATAGTTATTGGGATTTTGTAAACTGGCACTATATGTACGTGATTCCATGCACGCAGACCTACCACTATACTGTATCTTGTTTTGTAGGCTATCTAGGGTGACTAGGGCACTAACTCACAATCTACGTTGGAGTTAAGGATCGCAAGCCATACGAGGTGGTGTTTAGACCTCCTGTGTTCTTCTGTGTATATTATATGGTGTAGCTGGGGAGTTGAACCAGGAGAGGTCTTTAAATATATTTTCCTCCCTATGACCCCCCTCTTCCCTGTATGTTATGAGATTTTCTTGCTTTAGCCATTTGGTGCCTGTAGTCTGTCTGTGATCACTTGACAAGTTGCAGTTAGAAGTTGGGCTTTGTGTATACCTCCAAGAAAACCATACACATTGGAAGCTTAGGTGTGTCTTTATGGGCCATCTCTCGTAGGATGGGAGGGAGGAGCAGAGCACAGTCTGACCTACACCTGAATTGTCCGTATCCTATCCACATACAAAGGGCTACATACCCTCCTGCAGTGAGACTGGAGCCAGGGCAGGAAGGGAGGACATCTGTGCTCTTCAAAGGCCTGTCTTTGAAATCTCCCCACTTTAAAGGCACCACTGGCTATAGGTACTGGACCTTCAGTACACTTCTAAAACTGTGGATATTCTGCCAGGACGATGGGCTGCTGTCTTCTTTTATTTATTGAAGTCAGGCCTATTGTTCTAAAATGGTGTGGGATATGCCTCTAACTTAGGCTTGACTACTCCATGCCAAGCACAGGCTAATTTACGGCATTCCTGCCTCTTTCCTGACTCGGATTCTGGTTGCTGCTTGACCAGGGCTCATGCTCTAGTCAACCAGTAACCTAATTTCTAACAACAGCCAAATAAGGGATTGCAATGGATGCAATGATTGACTGAAACTGAATAACTGATACTTCCTGCTTGAATGTGCCACTACGGATGGTAACAAAACATTTGCATATTCAGCCTAGATCCCGCTCCAGTAGAAATAGTCCATCATAAATTCCTTGTCCATATCTCCAGTAAATAAGAACCCAAACAATCGCAGTCCAACTTTAGCATTGTTGACTCTCATTAGTGAGAAACAACTTGAGTCCTTTTGGCACAGCCAGCAGGGACCCATGTAAAATGGACATGCTTGCAAATGTGAGTCAAACAGCAAAATATGTTTAAGCTGGACTGTCCCTATAAGGATGGGGAAAAGAATGATTTGTATATGGGTGGTCCCTTATTGTAATGGCTCAATGAACAAAAATCAATGGACTGGAATGTTTCCCAGAGTAATTACCTGTGGCTCAGGTTACTTCAATCATTCCATTCAAACATTTTTATTTTTCTCAGTGAGATAATGTCAGAGCTACGGTAAGCCCAAAAGTGGGATTCATTCTTTCTTGGAACGAAACAGAAACTCATTGATGAGGTCCACAACACTAAATGGGCTACGGTTTAGAATGTTCCCTTTTCTGAGGAGATTTGGCAAGGCAGTTCAAGATCCAAGTGCTACAACTTCCTGAATCATATAGTTACTATCTTAATTATGAGTATAATCTGAAAACAAAGGGGCATATTAACAAGGGCTATATCTCCGCTTTTTTGCTTTAAAAGCCAAAGAAGCAGAGACAAAAATATCGCCCTATCAACAACAGGGTGCTAACATGGAAAATCGCATGTTAGCACTCTTTTTCACTATTCTTCCCTTTGCATCTCTAATGAGATGCAAAGTGGGCGTTCCTGAGCAAAAGAATAGGAGAAATGCCGCTAAGCTACATTTCTCCTACTATCAAGCTTCACGCTAACCCTGTTAGAGACAAAAAAAGCAGCGCTAACCACGGTTAACGCTGCTTTTTTACGTCTGCTAATTTTTAACTATGGGCGCAAAATCCGTTCCGCTCGCGGAATTTGCGGATTTTCTGCAATTTTGCGATCCGCGAATCTCGCGAAATTGCCGAAATATTCGCAAATCCACTCGTGGGCGGATTTCACATGCCCGAGTTGAAGCTCAAATTCAGTAACATTTTAATCAGCCCAAAAAATTAGTGAGCACTGTTGAGGCTGGGCAAGTGTGCTTTATCTCCATCTCTGCCATCGAAAATTAGCTGTAATACTTGAGGGAGGTCTTTGCATCCATGAGTTTCTCAAGCGCCATCCCGTGTAGTTCCTGTGACCAGGAGGCTGCTTTCTCCTCATCTGCTGGCCTGCTCGCTCTCTGACCCTTTATACACAAGAGGCATGTGAATAAAACACGCATAGCAGCCCCGGCCGTTTTGCCCCGCACACCACACACTAGCGGTATCAAACGTCTTCCCGCCCTTTCTCAACTATGATGGACAGCTCACTCAGGGGACCTCGGCGCCTTTTGCCGCGGTAGCAAAGTTACAGGCAAACATGGTCACTGGAGACAAATCTTCTGGCCCTTTACGCAGCTGCAGTGTAGGAAAACTTTTCCTACACTGCATCTGACCACCCGATTTATTCATGGCAAACACTACTCAGTCTCCACTGTGATTAACCCCCTCTGATGGCCTTGAGGAGTATAGGCCGTCAAAGGCAGACCTGTAATTCTGCCCACCAAATTTAGGATGCTTGTTTATGGGCCAGGGATGACCTGGCTTAGCAGTTCGGTTTGGACTGTTCCCATGAGGCACAGGGTCAAGGCTAATGTGCATATGGATGGGTCTAAACTGGGGTGGTGTTGCAGGGATTCTGATCAGACACAGAACTGTGCACAGAGACCCAGGACCTCAGTGAATTGTGGTAAACCAAAAAACTCACCTCAGTACCTAGAAACCCTAACCAACTAGCATCAGTGTCACATTAGCTCTTTGTCCTATAGCAAAGAAACCAATGATTATACAACCCAGAACATGCGACTTAGATCATACTCAGGAATGGTGGGAATCAAGAACACTCTTTAGTTTGTTATTCTCATACCAGTCCACAACAGGAGTAAAAAGAGACACGGGAAAGGTTAAAATATTTATTTTAACGACGTGCTCTAAGATACAGTATCTTTGCTAACATAAGCAGACATATGATTTGAAATAATATGATCAGCATTGTTACAATTCCATTAAACACAAAAGGAGAAATCATATTACAATGATGGTGAAAACAGGTCTTATAGTGCCTAGTGTAACACCCTCCCTAGATAGGAACTATGCTTTATAAAATATAGAAGGTCTCTTAGGCTTGTGTGGGGGACCTCATACCTCCAAGATCAGCAGGAGTGAATCACATCAGGATCTGAAAAAGCTCTCTGTCTCTCTGGAAAAACTGGATTCTTCCAGGTGCCTGAAATCATGCCTACAGTGCAATATTAAAGACGCCAGAATCGCCGTTGGCTGCAGCTGCATGTATGTTATGTCTAAAACGTGAGCCGATCAGCCCGAACAACAACTACCTTGTTATGATAACCTTGGAGGCTTTAGCACTCACTGTGCAGACTAGGGTCACAATGTAAGTCTAGGGATGTCGAAAACAAGCCTTTCTTATGTGAAGCATTTCACACAGCCTAACTTACAACAACATCTATATGCAGTGTTGTGTGCAAAAGCAGCAAAAGGTAAAATGGCGTTTAAACTTCTAATAAGCCTATGCTAACAAAACTGTGTGAGCCACAAGGCCCAGCCCTCACTACAGTGGCATTGTGAGCAAAAGAACAATGAATTAAACCCAGATCTATTGACTAGGGGAGGATGTTTGATTTGCTCTGCATTCCGTACATCATCTGTGTGTCTTTTGCTTTGTCGCCCTAAGTGTGCCGGGTATGCCCAGACGTGGCACCCGGGCTCACTGTGCCACTGGGTTCAAGCAAGCTTGGCTGATGAGGGGTGATGCCCCAAAACCAGTCCCAGGATGCTTGTTTCCGGTCCAGGGAGGACCTGGCTTGGCAGTTCAATCTGGACTGTTCCCATGAGGGACAGGATCAAGACTGGCATGGTGAGCAAAAGAACTGTGTGACTGTGTGCCTTTTGCACCAAATTTAGGTGGCAGAATTACAGGTCATTTTTCACTGCCCATCTCCGCCAGGAAAACTCTGGTGGTATGGGGCAGTGAAAACTGCGAAATGCTCACCTCACCATGGGGAGGGCTCTAATGGTGAAAGAAGAGTTTTCTTTTCTATTTTAAAAAAAAAAGTCCTGTTTCAGGGGGGCAGAGCCTAATGCCTGGGCAAGAGAGAGGCTCACTAGTGGAGCTCTCACCAGTGCCTGACTACCAGCCAATCTCCTACTGTCATTCAGGGGTGCTGCTGCCTGACGTGGGGTACCCTGACAGCAGGAGGCTGCCCCTGCCCATGGGGGCCAGAGAGACGGTCAACAGGGGGGTCAGGCCTCGACATAAGCTCCACACCTTCAGGCACAGAGTGCAGCGCCTGGCAGCAGCAATCATCAGCTCATCTCCTTGCCCCTGCAGCCATGTACGCCTGTTGCTGGCAACCATCTCCTCAGCAGGGTTGGAGACAAATGTTGGAATACCAGCCTCACAAGACTGAGGCCTACTTCCACATTGTAGGGCGTGAGGGGCAGTGGTGACAGTCATCAAGTCGGGAGGGCCTTCACAATCCCTCCCCTGTTAAGGCAGACTATCATTTTGCAGGCTCCCTGTGCCCCCTACTCTGGAGTGCTGCCCCACAGATGGTGCGGTGGGCTATTATTCCTGCTCCCTGTGGGGGCCTGTTTACCCACTTCTACACCATCCAGAGGCACTGCTGGAGCAGCGGTGCAGCTGACTTTCTGGCACTGAGGGTACTGCTTTTGCCATTGTGTTCTAGGACCACAGGGGACTCCTCCTCCATGGGGTACTGAGGCTGCCCCTCTCTGAGAAGCAACCTGGGGTCACTGTCTTGCTGGTTTTGCTTGAACACTGCATTTTACCATGCGTGTGCCTCTTTTACACATGGTACTACCCACCATCTGGGTCCCCCTGCTCTCCACCCCGCTGAGTATTGTACTTTGATCATCCTTGCTCACCTTGACCTCCCCCACCATGTCAGAGTCTATTAGGCAGCTCCTTTTCACAGAGGTGGTGATGGGGAAGGAGCCTAAGCCTGTGAAGGATGTAGACTCTTCCTCAGACTCTGCCCTGAATGTCATTTTCAGGAAACTCGGAACTCTTAAGACCACTCTCTCGTAAGTGACAGAGAACACCTCCAAAACCTTGGCAGCCAAGCAGAGTATTCGGAAAGACATTTCCTCCTTCAATGACAGGCTGACCATGGCTGACTCCTGCCTGGACCAGATCAATAAAAAATAATGGCCTCTATCGACTGGGAACAATATCACTGGCACCTCTTGAAGGTAATTGTGGAGCTGAAGGACCAGTCCACTCGGGACAACATTTGGATTTCTGGGGTGCCGGAAAAGCTGGAAGGAGACAAAATCATGTGTTTCTTGACCAGATTCTGGCCAGCCTCACTGACCATTCCTTTAGCCCTCCCTTGGAGTTTCACAGGAACTTTAAACTCAGACCACTGCTCAATGAGGGCTGAGGCAGATCATTGCATGCTTTCTGAGGCATCAGCAGGCCAGAAAAGTGATACAAGTGGTGAAAAATAATGGTTCCCTGATGGTGCCCCCTTCCTCTTCTTGCCCCCTTCTGTTTTTCCTTCCCACACAAGTCATAGGCTTCGTTCCCTCATGCTTTCTTTGTAGACATCATCTGTGGGAGTCTATGACTTCACTCCATAACCTGAAGGTGATTCCATTGAATGTGAATGGTCTCACTCATTACATGAAATACCAGAACATCTTTAGTTATACTCGTTCCCTGAAGCCTGACATATCTGTCCTGCAGAAGACCCACATATCAGATGATGAGAATCAACAGCTCCATCAGGACTGGGTGGTATGGTAATACAATGCATGCAAAGTCTATCCTGGGGTTGGTGAGGCTCCCTCAAACAAACTTTACAGCAAGGGCTGAGTTGCCATATTGCTCGATAAGCATTTACCAGATAAAACCCTTTGGGTCTGGCATGACCCACATGGCCACTTTATCCACATTAAGGTCTCCCTTTATGACCAGGTCTTCCTTATGCCAGACCCGTTCTAAGAAACCCACCTATGGTGCTCTATACGCACAACAAAACTTCTCCCAGGGGGGGATTGGAAGATGTTACCTGACCTCTTTATTGACAAACCCAACCAGCCCTTGTACCACAATACTATGGATAGTGGCCTTCTATGTGATTTGGTGTCAGACTTCTCTCTGATGGATCTATGGAGACTGCTCCACCCCACTTCAAGGGACTATACCTACACCTCAGAAAGTGAATGCCACCAGGTCTACAATAGACTTCTTACTCCTCAGCACTGCACTGATTGGCCACTTGGTAGATGTGGCCATAATTCCCTCTGAGGTTTTGAATCATGACATAATTCAACTTTGTCTTTGTTTGGGTGCAATCCGACCCACTCCCCAAATTGGAACCTCAACCTTTCGTACTACAAAGCTCCTGCAGGCAGGTAACAGTTGCACTTTTACCTCCTGCTAATATTGAAAAAAAGTCAATGTCAATTTGAATAACGATACATTCATATATAAGAATTAAATTGCATCTTTATTGACAAATTTGCCCATTGTGAACTCCACATCAACTCGACTCAGAAATACGTAGTTAGGCAGACAGTGAGACCCAGGCCTGAGGTCACTGATTGACAGATAACAGGTGGGGTGGCCCGCAGCCCACAGACAAACGTGCAAACAGGACATCCCAAATCGATCCCACAGATAGGAGAAGCGATACCACAATGGTCCAGGAAGATTGACCCCATTAAAGCAGACATGGCCAGAGGGGTGCACATTTTCCCAAAATTGCTGTTAGCAACTGGCTGCAATGTGTATAAGCAAGTTCGAGGACCACCTGGATTTCTCATCCAATACCATGATTTATGGCTCGAAAGACAGAGGTACACATTACTTACCAAAAAGGATTGCCAGAAACATTTTATTGCATTCAATGAACTGTAAATTGAGACAGTCCTCAGACCCTATGCCTGTGACTGTGCTCCTAGTCGCATTGTTTATTTAAACAAACTGTTCCTGTTTTGCCTAATGTCTCATGTCTCTTGTATGTTTAAGGTATTTCATGTTCAAGCAACACTCCACACCTTCCTAGACACCAATTACAAGTCCATAGACTAACCAGGCACCCTATGGTAGCTGGTCAAGCCACGGTTAGGGGGATTTAATGCTTGATACCTCCTAGCAGAAGTGTGAGGCTTCAAGCAAACAGACCCAGTTAGAGTCTACCCTCGCCTCTCTTACTGCCCAATATTCCTGGTCCCGCTCACAGGCTATACTGCAAGCCTTGCTGCAGGACAAACACAAACACAACTGGCTGTATACCTCTAAGGGGAAAACTGCTCTGTTCTGCCTTAAGCAGCACCATTATGAGTGAGGTGAGAAGGCGGCTGTCTCCTGGTGATTCAGCTGCAGCAGCAGGACTCCTCAGGTGCTATACCAGCCATTCAGTGGGAGAATGGCCAACTTCAAACAGAATCGCTGGAAATCTTTGAGTCCTGTAGGACTTACTATGTGACACCGCTTATGCCCCAACAATATTGTGCTCTTCCTGACTTGCAATGCAGCCACACTTCTCTTAGCCAAACAGAGACTGGCTTTAGAAGCCAATATCATCCCCACAAGAAATCCTTGAAGCGATTAGTTTGCCTTCTCACAAGGTCCCAGGATTGGATAACTATCCATCTGAATACTACAAAGTCCACAAGGTCATGTTGTCTCCTTTGCTTTTCAAGGTGTACTATGAGGCAGCGCCATCGCACAGCTACCTCACGGAAGCTAACAAGGCCTCCATTTCCCTATCCCCTAACCAGACCTAACCTAACCTGTTGAAATGTTGCAGCTGCCACCCGATTTCATTGCTAAATGTAGACACCAAAATACTAGCTAAGGAGCTGGCCAACAGGCTTAAGTGGGTAATCCCCTCATTGATACACAGGGACCAGGTTGAGTTTGTCCCCCATTGCGTGTCAGCATCTCACCTCCTCATTCTGTTTCACATCCTTTATAGAGTTCAGAATGATGAGGATGAAAAGCTTGTGGTATCGCTGGATGTTGAGAAACTTTTTGACAGGGTTGAGTGGAATTTCCCTTTTCAGGTGTTGCGGTGCTTTGGGATGAGCCCAGTGTTTCTGAGTCAGATCCGGAGGCTGTATTACCATTCCACGGCCATTGTCACCTGCAACAGCCATGCCCCTGCCCTCTTTGAAATCTGTAGGGGTACTAGGCAGCATTGCCCTTTGTTCCCCTTCTCTTTATTCTGGCCATGGAGCCCCTGGCCATCCCGCTGCTTCACTGTGGGCTCTTTTCACTCTGATCAAACATTTTTCTTCTCCCTTGGGGTATATGATAAACTGAGGTAAAAGTGAGGCCCTCCCCCTCACAGGTGAAGAACAGCTGTTTGAAACTCAGCACTGACAAGACCTAAGTGCTGATCTTTGGCAACCACGCCTCCCTCTGGAACAACACCTGGTGGCCCACTGTACTCAGACCCACTCCAACACCAAAAGACCACCGCCACAAACCTGGCTTCATCTTGGACAGCAAACTCACCTTTAAATGTCTGATCAAAGCAGTCTCCTCTGCCTGCTTCAACACTCTCCCCATGCTCTGAAGAATCTTCAAATGGATCCCCATCGGCAAGAGAAAAACAGTCATGCAAGCCTTAATTACAAATAGGCTGGACTATGGCAATGCACTGTATGCAAGGACCACCCCCGAACTAATGAATAGGCACTAGACAATAGAAAACTCCTCGTTAACCTGTCCAATGTACTTACATCACCCAACACCTGAGGAACCTACACTAGCTCCCTGTCCAGAAAAGATGCCAAGTCAGGTAACATGCCTAAAAGCCCTCCATGACCAAGAACCAGCATACATTAACCATCCCCTGAACTTCCACCAACCATCCAGAAACATTTGCTCCACCTCCCTCCCCCTCACACAGACCCTGTGCATTGGCCATACCGGCAATGGAGGCCACTCCTTCTCCCACCTCGCCGCCAAGTCACAGAACGCCCTCCCCCTCGACCTCAGAACATCACCCTAGCTGAAACACTTCAGGAAGAGAATTAAGCCTTGGCTTTTCGACTAAGTCCAGCAACCCAGCATCTGAATACCCTCACAGTTGATAAGCCACACTCTATAAGTACTGATTGATTGATTGATTGATTGACAGATCACACACCCCGACTGTCATTGCCGGCCAACCTTATAAATAGTCCTCCTCCTCCATGAGTTACCTTGGAATTGAAGTCACCCCTAGTCTTTAAAACATGGTGGAATGCAACCTGGAACCCCTCCTCATGATAATTGAGGAGGATATGTGCTTACCATGCTCCCACTACGCATCCCAGCTTGCCTGATGTTCCTTCCTGGAAAAAAGCTTCAAAATCTTTCTGTGGGGTGACCAGACCCATTGTTGAAGCTGGAGGAGCTCTATGCAGTCAATGAGCAGGGAAGCCATCCCATACCAAATGTCCGTGGCTACTGGTTGGCATCCTAATTGGTGCCCCTTATATCCATATGCATAGCACTCTGGACACTGTCAGTTAGGTGCAGCTGGAGTACCCCCTCCTGAGTCATCTTTGGGGCATTAAAATGTTGCATACTGGAGGTGTGCCCAAACTGATCACACACCATCCTGTCCTAGCCACCATTATCCAAGCATGGCAGAAGTTACACCAGCTGCTGAAGATCCACCCCACTATCTATGGCATGGCACTCCTGGGGTCCAATTGGCTGGCGTTTGAATCCAAGGGTCTCCACCACCTCTTTGGGGCCTGGACAAGGATGAGGACTACAAATCCTTTTCTGAGGCCCAGGAACAGTACGGCCTCTTTGCGAGTCACTTTTGGGACTACCAACATCTGCAGCACTGTATTCATTATGCCTTGGACATTTACCCACTAGAAATGACCTCCTCACCACTAATGAACTGCTTATAGAAGTGATGCCCCTACAAGGGGACTATATCAGGGCTGTACCAGATTTTGGTTTTCCCGCTTGCTGTGGAACTGGTGCACGGACAGGTTGAAGCCCATATATTTGGAGGTTGACTAGGGAAACCCGCTCGCTGACCACGATAGATGTCTCAGGAGGTCAGCCTCAAATTCATTTATTTCAAGGTGCTGCATCGTTGGTATTGGTTACCCCTTCAACTCCGTAGGTCTTCCCTTCTCCTGGCTGCTGTATGTTGGAGGAATAGATCCCTGGGGGAGATATCTTTCACCTTCTGTGGGACTGCCCCACTCTGACGGCCTACTGGTCCTCTGTCACCGCAATACTCAGACAGACTGTGCCTCTCACCAGGGCGTTGAAGGTACAGACTGCTCTCATCCATGACTTCTCACAATGCACAGCCATCATGAACCAATGGTCCAAGTGCCTGGCCACAACCCTGGATACCACCAAGATTTGCATTCTGAGGATCTGGAGATCACCCATGAGACCAATCCAAGAGGACTGACATCTCAAATTGTTTCAAGTGGTTGCCTTGGAGTGGATCATTGCTAGATACACTGACCACTACAAAAGATTTTTTGGGACACATGGTAGCTTTTCTCTGCGGCCCCTTACCTGCAACCCACCCACTGGCTGATTCCCGCTTCAGACATGACTTCCATACCCCCACATTCCAATGTTGCCTCCTTACCCAAAATTCACACCCGTGCCTTGCCTCACCCCCTCTGAATTATTGTATTACTATCTAGGAACCTAATTCGATATTTCTATTTTATGCACTTGTACGGTTATAATAAATAATATCCTTATAAAGGCATAAGAATCATATCCATATTTAGTCGTAGCCCATGCAGTCCACATTAAGCAAGGCTACTTCCCCGGACTCCTAGAAAGCACAACGAGTTCTCTAAACAAACCAAACTTCCAGCAACCTGGGAAATCCCCATTGCTTTTGTTTTGATTTCGTCCTAGAACTCCTGTGAGCACTGTAAGAACGGCCAGTTCTTAGTGACATCTTTATTGACGTCTTATGTCCAGCCTTACGTCAAACCCGGCACCTTTCAGGTATAAATATACCAACGTTGCCTTAAGCAAACACACGGTGGTTTGGAGCAGAGCGGCTATCTACTTGCCCGAGAGCCCAGCTGATGCGAGAGCCCACGGACGCCGCCACTCCCCTTTGACGCACTGAGAGAGACGCTGTCTTTTCTCCTGCCGAGTAATCCAGCTCCGGTGTTTCCAGATACCCTCGCGGGTTACTGGGATATCAAGTCCTGAGAGAGAGATACCACACCTCCTGCTTTCTATTACCCAGGTACGGAGCTGACTAAACCCTTAAAGAGAATTCTTGAGTCAGATTCTTGGCAAAACCAACTTAACTTAAACTGCTACTTACTTACTCCTTCCCACGTATTAGGCTTAGGTCAGGTACACCGGGGTAGGCGTATTTAGAAGCACCAGTTGAGTACGTTAGTCAATGTATATATGTATGTATATATTTTATCTATTTTAAAGTATCATATGGCTAAGAAACCATATCAATGCTTTTACAGTATTATTTCATAATACTCCTTTTACTGTACGCACTTTACTTTACTATGAGTATTGCAATTGTGGCAATTCATTTCTCTTGCATGAGAAAGAAGACTTCTCAATAAATAACACCTTTTATTGAAAATGCCTGTCTCTCTTTTCTCTGCACTCTGGTGAAACAAAGTATGCACACCTGACTGAGTGAAATAGCTGTCTATTGTTTTCACACGACTCTAGAGATATACTCTTATTCTGAGGGAGCAAAGTTGTCATGTTTTATGGTTGTCAGAAGCTAATCCCTTCTTGTCTATCCAGGGAGGTTAAACTCCTCCTCGCTTATTCGAGAAAGTTTCTAGGGACCTCTGAGCTAGCTGGTAAACCTTAAGTCTAATATAGTCAGTAGAGACCTAGATGACCTCAGTCCTACGTCTACACTGCTGTTTATATTATTCCAATGCGCAGAGCCTATTGGGAATATAGGAACTACACTACATGGCGCCCAACGTTTGGTAAGGCGATAAATCTAACGCAAGACGTTAGAGTAACTCAGTCGTGCTTTTTCACACAGACCCCTTTTCCTGTAAATACTCCAAAAGACGTCTGGAGTGGGTAAAAGGTTAAAATCCGCCGGAACTTAGTAGGAAGAGATTCCTGTGTATAGTTTTTGGTATAGTCAACGTTGAAGGATACAGTGTTCCAAAATATTGTGCACCTAATCTTTGTTTCCTTGAAACTTGATCTGCAAAAAAAACTTTCTGTCAGTAAAATGGTGGAAAGTGAAGACGAAAGGGAGGCAGCTAGAATAGCAGCTCAACTCCTAGCAGATGACACAAGCCTCCAAGACAATGACCCGAATGTTATACTCATTCCGGTCAACATAAGGAAAACTATAACTCTTAAACTTATAGAAAATGGACTGACATCACGAGGTGGTACAGTCATATTCGTGGTAGAGGCCCATGAATATCGGCAGACAGAGGTATTCTATTCATGGATAAACTTTCCAGCAGCAAACGCTGTAACACACAAATTCCACTATTACAAGATAGAGGAACCTCCGGATGTATACACTCCTTTCGAGGAGGTTGAAATCCCATTAAATTACCAAGAGCACCTGCTCTGGTTTAAAGTCGCCCTAAAACATAATAATCACATCACCAGGCTCGGTCCACTAGGTAGACCAGGAGCAACGTGGCCGGGTCTAGCCAGCTACACACCACACCCAGACATTAATAAAATGTCAGGCAAAGAACTCTTAGTTAAAATAAAAGAATTAACAAAGGCATATAGAGAGTTAGTTCAATTGGCAACGGAGGATATAACTTACCTCCAGAAATTGAAAGAAACAGATATAGCAAAACAACCTTTTGAACTTGCCAGAATCATAGAAAAATCCTATGAAGAACTAGGAAGAGATAGTTTGGGTGGGAAACCAGTAAAACCCCAACTAACTGAAAATCCTGAAAAAACCTTTATTAAAAATAATTTAAACACTCCAAAAAAGAGCTGGGATGGAAATAAACAATCCACTCCCAAAGAAAAACGATTCCAGTCCAGAGGAAGGTCTCCTTGGCGGAGAGAAAGATCTCCAGACCAAGGAGGCAACTCTCCCCAGAGGGAGCCCTCTGAGAAAAGATACAACCTTAGAAATAGGGATAATCTGAAAAAACCTGATAGATATCAAGATATTGATACACGTCCCTCTCGATCTTTTCAGACTTGCTCGCAGAAATCGGAAAGAAGAGGACGGTCAGAACACAGGGAAGAGCACGTCAAGTCCAAAGACAAGGAACCTGCTCATCAAAGTAAAAAATTACAATTTCCAAGAAAGAAGGTAGCCAGTATTAAAATAATTAAACATGCCGAGAATACTGAGGACACAACTGAAAAGCGGAGAGTGGGCCCAGACAATGCTAGACAGCGCAGCAGAAGTGACCATAGCTCACAAGATCCTGATGAATCTTCTGGAGACAGTGGACACGAATGAATACATTCAAGTGGAAACTGCGGATACCAGGGTTAGCAAACCTCATAAAATTTACGAGATAACTTTACGTATAGAGGGAGATAAGACCAGGAAAGTAAGAGGTCTATTTTGGGATAACCTTTCGAAAGGCTATGATATCCTTTTAGCTGAGAAAGACTGGCCACCAGAGTTTGTCAGGGAGTGCCCTCATGGCGAAGAAATGATTATGCCTGCCTTCTCAAATCATATTCCAATTCATAGAAAATATACATATGCAAGAAATGGGCAGTAGCCCAAGCTCCTGCATTATATAAAAATCATGTAGGATGGGATGAGGACTCTCCTCCTCACAAAATCCAGTTAAAATGTCAACCAACTGCACAAAGGCAGTACCCAATTAAGCAAGAAGCTAAAAAACAAGTCAGGGAGATCTTAGATCAACTTGAATACCAGGGGGTGATTGAAACATGCACCTCACAAATAAACAATCCTTTGTTTCCTGTCTTCAAGCCAGACGATTCATATCGTCTAGTTTTGGACTACAGACACTTAAACTCATGTTGCAAAACATTTGCAGTACAAAATTCACACAGTGTAGCACTAATGAATAACATGGTGCGCAAAAAATACAAAACGACATTAGACATATCTAATGGATTCTTCTGTCAAAATATTGCACCTGAAAGCAGGTATTTGGCCGCTTTCTCCATAATGGGGTCACAGAAAAATTTCTGGCGACTCCCACAGGGATTCAAGAATAGCCCAGGATTATTCTCAGCAAGGGTAACAGAGTTACTACAAATATATGATGATGAAGCATTATCTTATGTCGATGACATCTATCTCACAGATAATGACCTGGATACTCACTTGAAAAGAGTAAACACCATAATACTTGGGTTTGCAGCTGAGGGTTACAAATTCAACTTTAAAAAGTCACGAATTGCCCATCTAACAGTCCTATTTTTAGGATATGAATTATCAAGTGAAGGCAAAAAAATAGCAGACAACTTCTTAGAGAAGTGCGCTGTATTCCAAGCACCAAAAATGCTGAAGAACTTACAATCAATACTAGGTTTCCTGAATTTCGGAAGAACATACATTCTAAATTATGCGGAGAGGGTTAAACCTCTCTATGAATTAATAAAACCTGATTTCAAACAAATCAATTGGACTCAGAAACACACAGAAATTTTGAGATCATTGCAAACAGACATGTTAGCTTAAACAAAATTGCAAACACGCGAAAACATACGCAACCTGGTAATCCGAGTCATGCCAGGAAGATGCGGATTTACGTACCTGACCTCTAATGAGGGAGAAACGGTACCTATAGCTTACAAATCACATTTGTACACGCAAGCTGAAAAAACATTCAGTCTTACGGAAAATATTGTAAATGCGGTTCAAACTGCTGTAGCAAAAGAAAGAGCCCAAGTCCAAGGGAAGAAGATAACTGTTTTAACAGCAGAATCAGCCTTTGAGGCATTAACAAGCCCACGCAATTTGACTGCTGTGGCATCAGATCCAAAATGGATACAATGGGAAAATTATCTTGCTGCAGAAGACGTGAAATACTATTTTGACCCGAAAATGAAAAAATTGAAAGATCTATCATATGAAAAAGAATATTCTCTGCCAATCGAAATTCTGCCTCTCCAACAGTACTCATGTGTAATCTACATGGACAGATTCGCACAACATTACGATGTAGAGAAAAAATCGTACAACGCTGCGTACGCGATTGTTAAAGGTCGCTGGCACTTTGGTAAATTCAGACCAATAGTCACCAAAACTGAATCACTCAGAAACTGTTCGGCTCAGCGAGCTGAAATAAGATCTTTAAAGATGGCGCTTGAAAATGCTGATCGCAAATTTCCCACACTAATAGTGTGCGATTCGCATTACTGCGTCAAGTCTTACAACAATGACTTGCAGAACTGGGTTCAAAACGATTACAAAGATGACACAGGTGCCACAATAAAGCATAAAAGGCTTTGGGAACAGGTAGTTCTTTTGCAGAAAGAACTATGAAAGACTCACGTGGTACATACACTGAGTCATCAGCTTAATGGCGTTCATGTTGCAGGGAATTCATTGGCTGACACAGCCACAGCGGAAGCAACTAATCCGGCTTCCGTAGCCACAAAAAAGCGTTCAGGAAAATACATAGACGGGGAAACCATGCTGGCGGTAAAAACGTCTTCAAAAGGCGACTGTGCAGCACTACCCGTGAACTATCCACTCAATTATACATACATAATTGATGCAAACTCCCTTCCTTTTGCTCGAATCCCTGGAGTGGGGGATAGAGTAATTCGAAACACGAACAGGAGAGTCTTTTTAATAGCAGACGCACATATGGTATTGGGTCTAAGGCACCAAGAGATCAAGGAATCTCTGAAAGAATTACAATCGGAATACTGGTGGCCGGGGATGAGCCTGCAACATTACAAATTTGCAATGAGCTGTCCAAACTGCAACAGAGATCGCAGTAGCGAACCGATCGGAGTATTGCCATGGCCCTTCTTGTAGTTAGCATTAGGCTATCTATACGCAAAAATCCAGCGTCCCATTAATTTCTTTTTAAGACTAGATTCACTAAAAATGTAGACACCAGCACTCGGCTGACGCCAGAACTGTTATACAAAGATTTGCAAGTCCACATCGGCACATACGCAATTGCCGTGCTACATTCTGACCAGGGTCCTGCTTTTAGCTCTCAAGCTTATAAGGAGGCCATGGCCAGCATGGGCATTGAATTGCGGTACTCTTGTCCCTTCCATCCTGAGGGAAATGCGGTAGTGGAAAGAAAAAAACGGGACATAAAGCAATCTATAATGGCGAGGGTATTAGGTTCGGGTGATGGGTGGGTCCAACATTTAACAAGTGTCTAACGTAGTCTTAATAATCTGCCAAGAAATTCTCTGAAATGTTTCAGTCCGTACGAACTATTGTTCAGGACTAGAATGCATATTCAGGACCTTGATAGTCAGACTTCAGTGGTAGAAGAAAAATGCTTTGATATCAAAGATCGTTTGGCTATTTTACAGGACTTAAATGAAACAAGAAAAGGCCTGAGCAACGTAAAGTGAAAACAGCAGCCAACAGCCACTGAAGATAAACCACCTGTCTCAGCAAGGCCTGTCTGGATTCCAAAGTTTGGGGATCTGGTCAGAGAGAAGATAGCGGTGAAGAAGGAATTTGGGCCTTCTTACAGAAAAACAGTACCTGTCTTAGCTGTCAGCGGAACAAGATCAGTTGTACTACCGCCCCTTGCTGGTAAAAAGGAGAACTGAGTTGTATCGATCGACCTGGTAAAACCACAATCATGTGGCCAATAATAAGTAGTAGGCCCAGTGGACTCCCAAGAAATAGCAGAATACCAAAATTTGCTACAATACAATCGGTTCAAACTGAGAGACTGATCACATTTGACAAACCTGCAGTGAATAAAAAAGCACTATGCAACAAAGCCATGGAACTTTTGCCTCTTGCAGCCAAATTGCAACAGTTTGTCAAGAAGCACCTATCTACAACGATGTAGCCTCAGACTGTGCTGATGAAACAAAAAATGCAAAAGCGCATGAAAATCCAGAAGCGATTCCAACAATTGACAGAACTGCATCTGCCTACTTCATCGATTTCGATAACTTCTCTGAAGATCCAAGCGAACCTGAAGCACGCCAGCAACAAAAACTTTTAAAGACAAAGTAACTGAACTCTTTCATCAACTCAAAGAAACCTATCTGATTTCTCCATGGATTGAATTTTGGACTGTGTTAGGTGTACTTTTCCTCCTGCTTTGGCTCATCATGGTTCTTTGTTTGGGAAAATTCATTGAGGGAAAATACAGTAAGTCGGAACATCAACTTGGTCCTAAAGCCACACAAGTCATCTCACATCGAGAAAAGAGAACTATCATCAGTGAATGTCACAGCAAATCCAATACCCGGTGGGGTAGCATGGGACAAAACGGATTATGAAATCTATGGCCCGGTTGAGCTCTTGAAATATCCACATCAGTTCAAGGTTTCATTAAGTGACTTTGTAAAACTGAGTACATTCTCTGATGATTGGGACTTTGAAAGTATTAATGATATGATGTCAGATTTAGTAATGTCAGCAAAATTTACAGAACATGATTACTTACAGGGTTCATCAAATTATGAAGAAATGTATTGTTATAATCACTTTGCACATCACTATTTGTATAAATCTGCTCAACCTAGAAATGTTTTTAATTATAATCAATGGGAACATTGTGCAACTCCACCTAAAAGCAGTTTGAATACATTTTACGAGAAATTTCCATACTTCTCAGGGTTTAACACAAGTGATGTGGAAACGTTTTATTTCAAACTATTTTATTTAATAGTTTGAAATAAAACGTTTCCACATCACTTGTGTTAAACCCTGAGAGGTGAAAACAATGCTGACAAATACTAAATTGATCTATTCGGGAACATTTTATGAAAAAATGAATACGTTTGGTTTTGATTTATGGAAACACAACATTGAAACAAAAACCATCTGGGGTACCAAAGATTGGCAGGTCCAAGGTCTAGAAGCATTATTTAGAGCCTGCATGATCCCAGAACAAATAATATTCTTGAATGATACCATTCAACAGACTACTTGTCTTGGCCTAGCCAAGATAAAAGATTTAAACAAACTGTCTATTCCAAAGCCAACACCTGACAGTATTAGCACTACAGAAGTTGAGATAGACGTATCCCATATTTGTAACCAAAACAGAACACATCCTGATTGGAAAAAATGGTTGATCTGGCCCACAGACACGAATAACTGTCAAGATAGATTCCTGAACAAAACACAGGGGTTAAAAATGACCAGGCCTGACCCTAGATACTCCCAGAGACAGCATCCAGGGATAGTTACAACATACAGGGTAGGCAAACTATGCCTCGAGTGGCTACAAAAATCCACACTGGCTGAAATTAAGCAACACTTGACTTTACTTAAAGACGGTGCTGACTTGCGTGATTTCATAATGGGACCACGCAAACATCGTCAAAAACGTTTCATAGCGGCCGGTATGTACGCTGCGTACAACGAAGCTTGGAAAGTAATGCAAATTGAAACAGCAGAAAAAATACGAGAAATTGATCGTATTAATTTGGAAAAATCACTTTCTGTTGTGGACAATGGGTTAACGACTCTGTCCTCCAGAATATATTCACTGGACAGTATTGTATCATCTGCTATTGATATAATAGAGCAGGACTTAATAATGTTACAACACGGTCAGTCCCAATTACGTTCTATTGTATGTGGACGTTGCAAAATCTGCGTTCAGGCTACGTACCATGGCGTTTAATCAACGTAACGTCATTATTCTCTATCTTTAACCTTACTGATAAACAAATCAGTTTGGCACAAAAAGGAGCAGACTATACGATTCTGAGCATTGAAAAACTTGAGAGATTACCATTGACAATGTCAGAAAGACCTGTCATTGAATGGATAATACACGGAATAATTACAATTCCGATAACAACTTTCCAATTTAAATACTGCCAAGAGTATATACCAGCCGGCCAGTATGAGAGGTTGGGTAAAGGGTACATCAAGTCAACATGGAAACTACCTTATACACACACATGTTACAGTGAACAGAAAAGGAATGTATTTCTTAGTGGTAACAATTGTAAAAGATCACTGAGCGGTACACTTCTTTGTCAAGGTATTAACTTGCATGGGGCCTGCGAAAGGGTCTTCGAATAACCTTTCATGTCACCTGCATGGCACTCCTACAACACAGATAGAGCCATTTTTTAGACGGCTTTCTAACGGGAGCTATATTCTAATAGTGGACCACAGCTGTTGTGCCATGGTGCCAGGAAAAGCCTATCTCGTAAGCGTTAGTTCCATGGTCACTTGCTGTATGCAAATATTGTATCCAAACAGCAATCCAGATATGGAGGTGGCATTATGGCCTCGTTTGAATATCTCTTCTATTCGAATTGATACTTTAAGCAGAATGAAGTCTATTCTTTTACAGACGACTGTGCCTTTGACCTCGTCCAGAGAAACGTATGATCTGCAAGTCGCAAGGACAATGGCAGAGATACATACCCTTTTAGCAACAAATTGCCCGTGCATTTCGTAGAAATGCTAAGCCAAATCCTAAATATGTCAGATACCAGTGGTATCCCACATATATTTAAGACAATTTTTCCGGGACTGTTAACACCCTTCGAAACAGTTCTGGGCATTTTTCCTAATTTTGTCCATTCTGTCTTTGGCGGCCTACCACTTCTTTTGGGACTCGTAGCAGGAATTTTATTTTTGATCCTTCTGCTCCGATATGGCAAGCCAAGTCACAGACAAGACTCCAGCAACGATGGAAGAAACGATCCTAGCTATACGCTGTCGGGACCGCATAACTAAAGTCCTCGGATTAGCCTGGCTAAGAGATCTGAATATGACCTGGTTTCTTTCATTCAGACCCATCTGGGAGAATTGCATCTTACCTGTGCTTCGATGTATGCTATGCGGAGATGAATGCGTGTTGGGCGTCTGTCTTACACTACCATCAGCAGTACCATTGGATACAGATACCTTGCTAAGTCCTGTAACGGCTCATGCATCGCGTTGTCCCCAGCGGCTACCCATTCTGATGATGGCATTCGTTGAGACTTCACCACTACGATTAGGTGGCAGTGAAGTACGAGATGAGAGCAGCATCACCCAGGTACGACCTTCTGTGAGCATTGCTGATCCTGACATCGATGATAGCAATCATTCTCACGACTGTACTGTTGCGGCATTTTCAAACTTGGTCGAACTTTCACCTGAAGCCGTAGACCAATTTTTTGAGAGTCTGTCTGAAATGATGTTCTCCCCTGAACAGAAAGAATAACTTTTTAAGCAACGAGCACACAGCGTTCCCTGAACTCTGAATTCGGCCTTCAGCTTTGATAAACAAAAGCTACTGAAAATATTTTGAACTGTTTTTTCCCTGAAAACAAAATTATTTTTTTCCCAGTTTCAAAATATTTACCTTTTTCTGGCACATGTACTCTGCTTAAAGTAGAACTATTCTTAGAGAACAGAGCTTCTATTTTAGGAACTCTAGAGACAATATATTACATCAGCCTCTAGCACATGTACAAGCATTTGTATTATTATGTGATGAAATGGTCTCGACCTTCTCTTCTGTATTAAGAGCCATTTCATGTGTAATTTTCGCAAATCATTCAGCTGATATTTATATGCAATCCTTTTTTCTGCATGATAACACTGCTTGAAAAGCGTACAGTACCAATACTCATTTTCGTGTATTTACCATATACCATTTCAAATGCAAAGTATGTATTTTGGGGTGCGTTGGAAAACACATGCTCTTTTATATGTTTACTATTGCTTAAGTTTTAGTAATGATGGGCATTAGATCGTGGAGTGGGTATTGTGTTTCTATCTAGGAACCTAATTCGATATTTCTATTTTATGCCCTTGTAATAATAATAACTAATATCCTTATAACGGCATAAGAATCATATCCATATTTAGTCGTAGCCCATGCAGTCCACATTAAGCAAGGCTACTTCCCTGGACTCCGAGAAAGCACAACGAGTTCTCTAAACAAACCAAACCTCCAGCAACCTGGGAAATCCCCATTGCTTTTGTTTTGATTTCGTCCTAGAACTCCTGTGAGCACTGTAAGAACGGCCAGTTCTTAGTGACATCTTTATTGACGTCTTATGTCCAGCCTTACGTCAAACCCGGCACCTTTCAGGTGGTTTGGAGCAGAGCGGCTATCTACTTGCCCGAGAGCTCAGCTGATGCGAGAGCCCACGGACGCCGCCACTCCCCTTTGACGCACTGAGAGAGACGCTGTCTTTTCTCCTGCCGAGAAATCCAGCTCCGGTGTTTCCAGATACCCTCGCGGGTTACTGGGATATCGAGTCCTGAGAGAGAGATACCAGACCTCCTGCTTTCTATTACCCAGGTACGGAGCTGACTAAACCCTTAAAGAGAATTCTTGAGTCAGATTCTTGGCAAAACCAACTTAACTTAAACTGCTACTTACTTACTCCTTCCCACGTATTAGGCTTAGGTCAGGTACACCGGGGTAGGCGTATTTAGAAGCACCAGTTGAGTACATTAGTCAATGTATATATGTATGTATATATTTTATATATTTTAAAGTATCATATGGCTAAGAAACCATATCAATGCTTTTACAGTAATATTTCATAATACTCCTTTTACTGTACGCACTTTACTTTACTATGAGTATTGCAATTGTGGCAATTCATTTCTCTTGCATGAGAAAGAAGACTGCTCAATAAATAACACCTTTTATTGAAAACGCCCGTCTCTCTTTTCTCTGCACTCTGGTGAAACTAAGTATGCACACTTGACTGAGTGAAATAGCTGTCTATTGTTTTCACACGACTCTAGAGATATACTCTTATTCGGAGGGAGCAAAGTTGTCATGTTTTATGGTTGTCAGAAGCTAATCCCTTCTTGTCTATCCAGGGAGGTTAAACTCCTCCTCGTTTATTCGAGAAAGTTTCTAGTGACCTCTGAGCTAGCTGGCAAACCTTAAGTCTAATATAGTCAGTAGAGACCTAGATGACTTCAGTCCTACGTCTACACTGCTGTTTATATTATTCCAATGCGCAGAGCCTATTGGGAATATAGGAACTACACTACAGAATCTCCATGCCTGCTTCCTGATGATTCCCTGGTGAGGACCTCATATGGGATCAATGTATTGAAAGCCGGCAGGTTCATATGGAATTCTTGATGAACGGTCCAGGCAATAGCCAGTCCCTCTGTGGGATGATTGACCTTTCCACATGTTGCACCCTCCCTCCGTCTTGATGCCCGGAAGGACCATCATTTTGGTGCCTTAACTCGCTCCCTCCCATTCCTCCTAGTGGACTGCTCCCAGGAGTGCTTCGCCCTTCTTCCCCCTGCTGGCCACTCCCTCCACAGGTGGCCTGCCTTCTTCATGGACTTTGACTGACTGCCCAGACGTTTGTGCAGGTCCCTCCTGCTGGACTGCACCCACACTTGGACCCCTTGGCTTTCCAGGTGCTTTATAATGCCGTTCTGCCAAACCTTGTTATTTTTGGTTATGCTTTATGTTATGGTATGTTGAAAAGATGTATAGGGCGCTTGCATAACCGGAGGCGCCTTGGCACTAAAATCTCTCAAACACAACTGGAAAGAGACCTTTAGTTTTAAAAAGCCACATGTTCAGCTCCTTCCTAAAGTAGGTGAGAGAGGGAAAGGCTCTGATATAAGGGGGAGGTTATTCCAGAACTTCGTCGTCCTTCGGAATATAGGGGCCTTAATTTTCTTGGCTCCAGAGTAGCACAAAAGTCTACTGGGTTCATACTAATCAAAGACCTGCCTCAGAAACTCTGGACCATTGACGTGATGGCCGTTTTGGGCAAAACAGAGGGCTTTGAATTTGATACGACTATGACTGGAAGCCAGTCAGAAGTCTGTAGATTTCTTGAGAGACAGAATGGATTTTGGGACTACCCAACAGCAGCCTAGCTGCCGCATTTTGCTGAGTATGCAATCTATGTAAATATTGTTCCTGCATATTTACATTTAGGCCGTAACAATAGTCCAGTTTGACAGAACTAAGGAAGTATTGTCAGTTTTGTTTGGTAGTGGTAGGGATGTATGGGTGAATTCTTTTAATCATCCACAGGGTGAAAAAAGCAAAGGACACAATAGTATTGACCAGGCTTCCAAAGTTAAACTCATTGTCAATAAGAACTCCTAAGTTCTTTGCCTTGGTCACGATGATGGGAAGAGAACCTAGTTCTTCCAGCCACCAAGAGAGGGCCCACGTGGGAGAGAGGTTTCCAAACAACACTACCTCAGTCTTTCCTGAGTTGAGCTTTAGGCAGTGTCTGTCCATTCGTAGACTCATATGCATACAGCCATGGAACTGGGTGGAGAGGTTGATATCATTGTTAAAAGCTGACACCACAATCTAAGTGTGATCAACATAGGAGGTAAGGGAGAAGCCAAATGTTTTAATCAGTCTGGCAAGTCCTGTTACATGTACATTAAATCATTTCTGACTAAGCGAGGATCCCTGTGGGACCCCACAAGGGAGGAAGAAGGGGGAAGATTCATACTGATCAAGGGCAACAGGTTTTTACTCTGTCAGCAAGAAACAATGTCAGCAAGACCAAGGCATTATCTTTGATTCCTAGCTCTCCTAGCCCATTGATCAAAAGCTGGTGATCAACCATATCAAAGGCCCCTGACAAGTGGAGGCCGATATTGGCTTTGGCTCCTCTCCTATTCAGCACAGGTTTTATCTCCTCCGTAGATTTGATCAAAACAGTCTCATTACTTTGCATGGGTATGAATCTAAATTGCGTTGGGTCTAGATATGATTAGCTTGAATAAATTGGGCAAGCTGTAGATTCATTACTTTCTCCACAATTGTTGCAGGAAGTGGGAGGCAGGAGATGGGGCGATAGTTGTTGGGATCTGCCGCCTTCAGGTTGGGTTCCATTATTAGAGGAAGATTGGAGGTTCTTTTACAGTGAGAGGGGAAAATTCCGGTGTAAACATATAATTGAAGATAGCAGTGAGATTCATAGCTATCAAATCTGGGAACAATTTTAGCACCTTAGGAGGACAGGGATCTGAAGGAGAGACAGATTTAGTGGAGATGATCATTTTAGCTACCAGATCTGGAGTGGTTGGGAAGAATTCCATAAAGACCATCTGTATGGGATAAACCTGAAAGGTATTATCAATAGGGTCTGAGTTTTTAGAGGCCTCAAACTTTAAGTAGATTTGATCCCTGAAGCAATTAGCCAGTGTGTTGTAGAAGTATTGACTACAATTAGTAGCATTACTGCCTGGGAGTGTACTTAGTTTAATAACTACCTGCAAAAGCTCCTGGGTAGAATACTTAACAAATTCTATCTGTTGGGTGTTACATGTCGACGGCACCCTGCACCTAATATGTAGGACATCAATATGGACATTGCCCTGGGCTTCAATAGTGATAGGACATAGACCCAAGCACTCCTTGTGAAGTGTAGTATTAGAGAAGGAAAATCTTGAGTAATTCATTTTGCTCTGTCTCTCCCTGTGTGTTGAGAGATCTAGGTCATTAGACACACACAGGATTTGAGGTTAGGTTCAGATAGTACAGAATGTGTGACAGCAGACACTTACAAATGAGAATGCTGTCAATGGAATATACACCATCCAGGGAACGATGCTGTCACCAAAATTACAACAATTAAAGGTAACATATGTTTGACAGGTCGCCTGACCCACAACCTTTCGTGGCATGCTTCATCATAGGCAGCCCTCCATACTGAAGTAGGACAGAGCCACTTCCGTGGACTCAACCAAGAAGGGAGTTCCTGGATATTCAGAACATGCAAGAGAGGCTCTCATACCTGATTCATGTTTCATGTGAGCTTCCCAATGTGGGAAGGCTCATGGCGTCATGGCCTAGATAGAGGGAGCCTTCCCTGCAGTCATACATTCGTCAAGGGTGAAGCCAGAACCTTTTTACCTACAACATGCCGTTTGGTGCATGTTCTGAATACATTGTTTTGGCGGGGAGTCTGAAGCCCTGGAGAATACCACGGACCAGTATTGGCCGCTTATCTTGGTCGAATCATGTTGGCAATAGTAATGGGTGTCTGACTCATCATTGTCAGATTAAACCATTCTCATTATGAGTTTTTAATTAAGGATACTTTTGGATATGCCCTTAGATATTTTAAAGAACATCCAGAACCCTATCTTATCCTCTTCCAGAAAAAATCTAGGAACGCCCTTCTTGGTTGAGTCCTACTTCAGTGTGGGGGCCGCCTATGATGAATGATGCAGAGGAAAGTTGTGGGTGAGGCAAGGAGAACATCAGTAGGACATCATTTGGGACATTGGCATGTGCTTCAATAGTGATAGGACAAAGACCCAAGCACCTTTTGTGAAGTAAAGACCTTGATCACTTTTGTGATAATAGTCTCCTCATACACTTGCCCAGGACCTTGATGTCCACAAAAAATGGCCCCACAAATAATAGCCAAAGGATACCATTTCACAAAGTAGCTTTTTACAATAGTGCAAACATATTACATGTATTAGAGATCAGAGCATGACCAACAGTTTTTAACTGACAAACAGTTTTTAACTGCACCATGGGAGTATGAGACTCACAAACCTCTTGACGAAGGGCTTGGTTTCATGTTGTGTGTGTGGGATACTCAGTCAGTAATGTGACAGGCCCATCTGCCATTCTATAAGAACACCACTGCCTATGTTGCTTGTAAGTCAGCAGAAGGGATATTGTTCATGCTTGTAATGGAGAATCACATCCTCAGAAAAGTAGCAGAATATGTTTTATTGTTTTAAATAATACTTCATAGGTCGTGTTAGAATACATACGTTAGTGCACATATTAATGTTCAAACATGTTAACATGCAAAGCTATAGGCAGAAAATTAGTTATCCATTGTTGTATTGTCATGTATACAGGATCTGCGCTTTCGGATAACATATACTGTGGGTTTGGTGGCAGACTGGTTCTGAGCACCCCAACCAGATATGTTAACCTGTTTGTTTCAGCTAGCTCACAGTGCCACTAGAATCTCCTCTTATTGGGGAGAGAATAGTTTCTGGCAGCCTCAGAACATGACAACCCTGGTCCCTCAGAATCGTGGAAACAATAAACTACCTTTAGCTCAGTCACCAGTGCTCACTCAATTTGTCTCAGAGATACACAGAATAAACAGTCTGGGTGCTTCAATAAGGATTTATTGAACAGTTGTTATTCTAGTATAAAATAGGTGTGCTGTAACAACCATTAGACAGTAGCAGAGATATATGATTAGCCATACTACGAAAGTAAAGGGATGGTACAGTTCTACCATTTTGCAGTAATCACAAATATATACGAGTACATAAAACACATGATAAGAAAGTCCGTACTCCTACGATGCCTCCCCAACTAGATGTACCTAAATGTACCTAGCATCTGAGTAGGTGTTATGCCAAGAATCCCTCTAAGGTCTAGTCAACCCCATTACCTGAGAAAGGAGAGAATGTGAGACCCCATCCTGGTCTCGAATTGGACATACCGCGAGGGATGTTAGACCACTGCAAGCTGGAGTGTCTGCATGCAGGAACCTCAGCGTCTATGGTCAGTGTGTCAGCCAGGAAGTCACGGTCTCCTCTGTCTCACTAAACAAGACATGATGTACAACTAGAATGTCCCCATAGCAATCAATACATTTACGCTGTCCTCTATTGATTATTTGTCATTTCTCAAAAAATAAATGACAAATAAAAATAAAAAGCTGAATTGGAATATGTCTTACTGTAAATATCTTTAGGTTTAAAAAGAAACGTTTTTGATTTTATTGTTTAAATTTGTATATATTCTAAAAAAATGGAAATTATTCAAAAATGGTTTTAGTTTGTGTATGTTGGTGCGCTTGAAGATAACTATTTAAGTGAAATATATTTATATATGTGGCATATTATATTTTAGATTAAGTAACAAATGCCATCAAAATTATTCTCATTGCTGCCATGTAAGATATCTATTAACACATGCAGCTAAATTAAATTAATAGAAATATGTCCATAAAATGTGTGTAGACCTATATCATCCAGACATTGTTCTTATATTTTGTAGAAAGGTCCTTCATCCACCCCAAAACAGATGGAAAAGGATACTCAATGTAAGGAACTTATGTGCGAACCATGTCCAGCTGGAGAGATCTTGCAGGAATGAAGTACTGGCTCAACCGTTCCATCTGAACTTTTCCTCCACATCAGAATTTCCATCTATTGAGAAGATTATTGAAGTGTTTGCCACTGGCTCGTTCCAGTACACAGTTAGTGACTCAAATGGCATGTCTCACCAAACCTTAACTAGGTCCTCGAAATTAAGGTCAGATGCATGAATGACTACACCCTGAGTTCTATGAATTGGGGGGGAGGGGCATACAAGATGTGGTAGGTGCTTTATATGGATCCCAAATTCACTTTAGCATCTCATGTCCAGAAGAAAGTGTAACAGTCTAAGATGCATTTCCATTCCATCAATGTGCAAGTGTGTTGCACTGCAGACCTCTCTGTGCAAGATTTCCAGATTCACCCACGACTCACTTGTGCTATGCAACTGCTGTATACTATAATAAGAGGCCGGCTTTGCTCCAAGAAGGGCTTGGCTTGTTGATAAGTTTCAATCCTCATGTTTACACAATTTGCTTAGTTATTCTGTGCTCCTCCAATCATCAGTTTAATTACTATTGCCTTTGTAATTATGTATTTCAGGGGACTTAGGGTAACCAAGCTGTACCTGGCTCTTTCCAACTCTGAAGATCCCCAAAATGGCAGGGGTTGTCAGTTTCCATGAAGCCCATGTGCTTAACGAGGGGTCCTGTGGAGTGGGTGCTTGGCCTACTGAAGGTCTGGTTATGGTGCTGAGAAAAGAACAGAAGGCTCCTCCTCTACTTGCATTGCAAGGTCTGAAAGATTGTTGTGTTATATTGTATGCTTCACTAAATTGCCCTGCAGAGAAACGTACCTTTCTTTCCTGATGGCGATTACCAGTCGAAACCTCAGTTTGATGTTGGTGACATGTATTAGCAAATTGACAGTGATAGGAATGAAGGCACTGACCTCAGGTGTGATCTCATTGAAAACATCTTTTCCGATGGTGACTGTAAAGAGAGTGTCATTTGTTTGCAGCCACGGCCGGCAGTGGGAGTACCTGCAGGGCGGTGACGTGGGGAGGAGGAGGGGCAGGGTGGGGGGTAGTAATGTATGGAATACGGAGTTTTTACAGGTAAGTAAACATTTAAATAAATAAAACGAATTTCGTTGAGCGCACTGCATCGCATTTGGGATGCAGTGCACTCAATCAAATTCGTTTTATTTATTTAAATGTTTACTTACCTGGGAAGCTCCGTAATCCATACATTACTACCCCCACCCTGCCCTTCTCCCTCCCCACATCACCGCCCTGCAGGTACTCCCACTGCTGGCCGCGGCTGTTTGTTTGCCCGCCCTGTTGACAGATCCTCTTTCACAATTGAAGCCGCTGATCAATACGTTTTCTTTTAGATTGTGATTTGTTCAGTAATTTAAAAATGCTATTGAGTTTAATAGTTAGGCCTTGGAAAATGTTTAATTATGCTGCTGTAATTTGCATATTTGGGAGAATTTTGTATTACACTTGCTACTCAAAATTCCCAAAATGAAGCCATTATACCACATTGCGTAATAGCATACAGTTTGTGATAAAATTCTACTGCAAGTGAGATGGAATGGCACGAATAGTCAGACTGCAAGCAGTTGGTACTTGTGGAACTTGTGTTTTTCTTGCTAATTTTTTGTGCAATATCTGTTTGAGCAACACAAATTGAGTCGTGGATTTTAACTATTTTTTGGGAATCTTATATGTATTGTATTTTAATCTTTTTTAACTAATAAATCTTTTTATGGATCTCTGAGCCGTAATACAGTTATTCTTGACTTGACTTGAGTCGTGGATGCCTTTTTCACTGAAATATAGCACTAAAGGACAGTTTTCCATTTTGTGTAATTTCATTTAATTTTACCAAAAACATTTTACATAATGACATGAGAGCAAATTACTTGAATTGCATATATTCCTAGTTTAGATGTAAAGTATTATAGTTTTCTAATCACAAATATAATGTTGAGCATGCATGATGACAAGTTATGTTTAACCACAGTTAAAGTTGGCTTATGAAAATATTTTTAAACCACCAAATGATAATAGAATGTTAGGCACAAACAATCATTTATCTACTGAATCCTTCATAGGTTGTGTAATTCAATCATCTCTTTGGGCACTAGCAAATTATTGGTGGTACTTTGGATTGAGCAGAAATACAGATTTTGGAGAGATCTGCAGTGCAAGTTGCCTGACCATTAATGGAATGGTTGTAAAACAATTAGCTGTACATTCCATCATGGAATGATGCAAATGTGTATGAGTTCCTCAAAAGTATCTGACGCATGTGGTATGAGTGTGTCAAAGAGTAGACCTCAAACTTGATACTATTAAGCTGTAGATGATCTGTGGTAATTTGGTGTCATTTAAACCTTTGTGTGAGCATAACACCTGTTGAAATCATCAGTCCAGCGCAATATGTGAGTAAAGACTACCATTCTTGTTCCTACTTATTTAGAGGGCCAACCATCACCAGTATGTTACCCTGAGCATATATTTTCCCATAGGTGATTTTTTTTGTGTACCTTGCATTAGGGACATATTGTTCTGCATCCTACAAGTTCTATTTAGATGTGTAAACATTACTTGTTAGTCATTAATATTTTTATATATATGCCAAAAATATTGTGAAAACAATTTTCCATCCATAAAGATTCTCAGAAAATGTGTTATGTTGGATGAGAAAATAATGGTAAGCCAACAGTTGTTTAACGTTCTTTTCCAGACAACAGTCCATGAGCAGATGGGAAATGCAAGCCATCACATAAATAAGGAGAAAGGTCTGGCCGCACACATTAGATAACTTTTTGTGTCACTTACTGGCAGGTTCTTTGGTGTTTGTCTGACCAGATGAACGGCCCCTGAAGTTGCCTCAGTGTCAATTGGGTAAGGGGTGTAGGGGGCTTGACAGGTGGTTTGGGGGCATCAGTGTCTTGCTTTCTGTAAAGCTGCTAGCTGTAGACAGTTTGGGACCTAGTTGGCAGCAGGTGGTACTTGATCACGAAAAATAGATGCTAATTTAGTCACTGCTGCAGTCAGTGTTTTGAAGGTATCCTGCATCACCCCAAAATGTAGTGCTAAGACACTTAGATGAGCATAGGTTCATCCATCAGGTCTTTAGTCAGCCTATTTTCAAATTGCTGTGTGACCTTGTCTGGGTGGCCACAGGCGTAGTTTGTCTAGGCTGCACAGCAGATGTTATGGCTGTGATTGTAAAAGGTGCCAGGACAGGGGTGGCCACAAGGGACTTGTGGGGGCACTGATTTAGGGCACACAACTCTGCAGAAAGTTTTAGATCTTGTGTCCTTAGGGAGTTGAGATGTTTCAGGTGCAGGTCACACAAACATGATGGTCCAGGCTGGTTTTCAAGATCATTCTCTTTGGCAGAGGTGCTGCTCCCAGAGAAGGCTTAGGATCTTGGATCCTCCAGCAGAGTGGACCACACAGATAAGGCTGATGGCTGTAATCATGCAGTGTCCCTTTGGGAAGAAAATACAAGAAAGTATTTTGCCTTTGAAATGTATAGTTCTTACTATATAAATTGCTATGGTATGTTATTGAACATTTGCATTTATTGATACTTATAACGTCAGAAAGCTCACCAATAATTTATTTGACCCTACCGATGGAATTGAAGGGCCTGATTTAAATCCAATGTCATATGCCTAGAAAATATTGAGCAAACTATTGATAGTGAAGTGAAGCGATTTCATCATCCATAGGTCGGGACTGACCTAGTGGGTCTCAGTCGTGAACCTAGGATTGTTTCACTCTCCTTTCCCGTGGTCCAGCCTACTATGCTACAGCAACACTGTGCCAAGCAGCACCACTCAAGCACTTGACTCTCAGTATTGGTAAAGGTGGTCAATCCTCGGCGTTTTAGGGATGTTGGTGGGGGCATAATGCACACTCAGATAACAACATACAGGCTAAAGCATATTACAAACATTGGGCATCTCAGTGATTAATGTTTATTTAGATTATAAAAAGTTGTATTTTAATATTTAAAAATCACAAAAACTACAGTGATTTTTAGAAAGGTAACATGCAAATATGAGGCAAAGACATCTAGGCTTGCTGACACATTATACAGGAAGTGAAGATGCATTGCCCCTACCAACCTGAGAACCAGCAAATGTTTATCTTCCTTTGGATTTTCCTATGACACTAAATTGAAGAGGAAACAACCTTCGACATTTTGTCCACGTCTATGGAAGAGAGAGATCTGATGAAGCCGTTTGGAACTAACAAAAATGCTGCTCAAGGTTGACGGTCACATAAAAGAATTTGAAGAGACAAATGATCTGGAACAATTCCTTGATGCTATGAGTGACAAAGGAATGGTTATCTCAAATCAGAAAACGTCATCACCCTTAACCACCACGGAGTGCTGAACTGATGCACAACAGCATGATCTCGAGGAGAGAGCAAAGGTAGAGAAAGTGATGAAACAAATCCCCAACTGCAGACACGTTGGACATAGCAAGCAATCAATATTGATCTAAACCCTACAAGACCGACTACAGCATTCACTTGCTAATGGCTGGGGACTGCTGTAGGTAGGGTATTACAACTGCTATCATCTACAGATACTTCCAGTCCCCCTTTAATGTCCAAATATTGAGAGTTCTGATTAAAATTGAGCTCATAAACATGGGGGAAAATGGAACATAACCATAGAAACCACAGAAACTAGCCCCATTCACCATCAGATCAAGATTGATAGGGCTGTTTTGAGTGACATTTGCAGAGATTTCAGACTGATAGACACATGGCAACTTTTGCCTCTGCGCAAATAGGAATAGTCAAATAGTACATAACCTTGTTTTTGCACAAGCTTTCATGCTGCCTCATACAAGTTGCAAAATATGCCCCGGGGGTGTTTCAGAATGCTTACTGGTGCAACCACAACTAGAACTCGACTTGTAGCTCCATGATGTAGTGTATGTAGGCATCTAAACTTAAAAGCCCAGTCAGGAAGGAAAGACGTTATTCCTACATTAGGATAGACATATCAGAAAACAAATCCGCAGAAATATCAGGCCAAACGTTATGGGAAGTATGTAAAGCAACATGTATCTGTTTGCGTATGTGTGACACTGCCATAGGACAGAGGAAATCCTCTACTGAGCAAGGACGCTTTGAACAATCAATGCAACAGCTCCTCATTATGTAGCTATGCCATCTCCTGACAAATGAAATGATTGGAGATTAAATGAATGACATTCAATGACCTATTCAAAAATAATCAATATTTAACAAAAGAGGGAAATAGAAGCATTTGGTAATCTCACTCTGCTTCCAGGTATATTGTGAAAAAAGAGAGCGGGCATGTGATCTAGAAGGATCTCAATGAAACATTTGTAGGACTCTCAACAACTATTTTCTGCCAGTGGTATATGCTTTGCCATCGGGTACTAATGATTGATAGCATCATCAGTGGGTCTTGTTTCCTCCACCATGATGTAATCCCGCTGAATCTAGAGAATAATTGGAATCCAACAATAAAAGAGCGTTTTAAAATAACCTCTAAAATAATGATTTAATAAAGAAAGATAAGGGTAAGGTTAAAACCAAAGTAGATGTGAAAATGGGATGTATAATGTACGGTCTACATGTTTCAGCCCACCTGCGCCCTCACCGGGTTGATGGCTTTGGTCAGGACCAATATTCCAGGGGGAACTCCTTAGTTACATATGGCAGGTGGAACACTGTCCCCTGGGTTTGCTTTATGTTCCGGTGGTTTTCATTACAGTTCTAACCATTTGGTGCCTGCAGCCTGATCCTGGGTCTCATGAGCACTTATAGCTGGCAGTTGGTCTTTGTGTATTGCTCCTAGACAGTGAGACAAACGGGACATAGATGTTGACAGGATGGGCCATCTCTAGCTTGATGACGGGCAGTAACTGACACCTACAATACTTGCACATCACATGAGCTCTGCCTGAGCACTTTCACAAACGGTTTGTCACTAGTCCTTTGTGTCCCAGACAATCTGGGGCCAGGACAGGGAGGAAGGGGATACTTGATACCTCAGGGGGTGGTATCTCCTTCTTCAAAGTGGGCAACAAGTAAAATATTGGACCTCAGACCCTGACTCTTCAGTACACATCTGGACCTGTGAAAGACTAACAAGAAGGACTGCTGTGCTGCTTTGCTGTAAGACGTACTGCCACCCTGCTGCACTACAGAGCTACCCCACCGCCCTGCTGCCTTGTTTCCTGAGTGATGGACTGGACCCGCATCATGAACCCAGGACCATCAAAGCGACTCCAAGAGCTAGTTGCCTAGTCTCCTGATTAGAAGCCTCAGGGACAGAATAGGCTTCCTCCACCTTGAACCTGTACCGGAACTTGGACAGTTGTAAGTCCTGCCCTCCCAAGTGGTGCTATCCTAGTACTAGTGTAAGAAATTGGGGTACTGGTTAAGGGGGGTGAATTTCCCCACGAGCAGCAACCACAATTCTTCTCCAGGTGAAGTCACAAGCAAACCCTAAATTAACCTGTGCTCAACTCTCAGGTAGCTTGTCATGGAGCAGTCAGGCTTAATTCAGAGGCAATGTGTAAAGCATCTGTGCAACCCTTCAAACAGTAACACAGTAATAGCACACAACAAAAGGATCCCACACCAGATTTAGAAACATAGAGTATTTTTTAATAAATAAAACAAGACCAAAACAACAAAAATTAAATCAGTAGAACTGGAGATATGTGGGTTTAAAAATATTAGTAACAATAGCCCCAAAACACACAAAGCGACAACTGTGGATGTCTGGTCATGCCAGACCAAGTCAAAGTCACATGTTCAAGTCGACCACGATGAAGTGCGGCTGGCTTCAGAGAACCAGTTAGGCCCTTAGGTCCTGGCTTGCGGAGCGTTGTGGGGGTCCACGCTGAAGATGGGTAGCACACCCAAATCTATGAGCTAGTGTCGAGATGCAGCAAGGCTGCAGTGGTAGTTCTTGTTTTATCATTGAGGATCCCATTGCTGAGGGCTTGCGAGCAATCAATCAATCAATGAGGGGTTTATAAAGCGAGCTACTCACCTGTGAGGGTCTCAAGGAGCTGGGAGGGGAGTAGGCAGCTCTGGCTCAGTCGAAGAGCAAGGTCTTGAGGTCGCTCCTGAAGATGTGCAGGTTAGGGGAGCATCTGATGCTGACTGGGAGCTTATCCAGGTTTTGGCTGCGATGTAGGAGAGGGCCCTTCCTTCTGCTTTGCTTTTGCAGAGGTATTTGGGTCCGATGTTGTGGAGGGATTTGTAGGTGTGGGTGAGAAGCTTGTAGGTTATTCTCTTCTTGACCGGGAGCCAGTGTAGGTCTTGAAGGTGTTGCGTCATGTGTTCCTGCCGTGGGGTCCTGAGGATGAGTCTGGTCGTGGCATCCTGGATGGTTTGGAGCTTGTGTAGAAGGGTCCTGTTGATGCCGGCATAGAGGGTGTTTCTGTAGTCCAGTCTGCTGGTTATGAGTGCGTGGGTGACGGTTTTTCTGTGTTCAGGTGGGATCCATTTGAAGGTCTTTCGGAGGATGCAGAGGCAGTTGAAGCTGGTGGAGGCGACGGCATTGATCTGGCGGATCATGGTGAGAGAGGAGTCAAGGATGATGCCGAGGTTCCGAGCGTGATCTGTTGGGGTGGGAGGACTCCCGAGGGTGGAGGGCCACCATGTGTTGTCCCAGGCAGAGGTCGAGGGTCCCAGGATGAGGACCTCTGTTTATTCAGTGTTGAGCTTCAGGCAGCTGTCCTTCATCCAGGCTGCAACGTCCCTCATTCCTTCCTTGAAGCTGTGCCTGGTGTCTTCGGGATCCTTCATGAGGGAGAGGATGAGTTGGGTGTCATCGGTGTAAGATACTATGTTGAGACCATGCTGTCTGACGATGGCTGCGAGGGGGGCCATGTAGATTTTGAAGAGCCTGGGATGAGTGATGATTCTTGTGGTACTCCGTTGTTGTGTGGCAATTTAAATTCCGTATGCATTTTCCCGATTCATGCCTTTATATAGGTACAATTCACATTGCCCTTATATAGGCATAGAAATCAAGCTCTTATTTAGGCATAGCCGATATAGCCCAAATACAGGCATGGCTACTTCCCTCCGTTCATCTACGTCACAACGATTTCTTTAAAAACCAGACTCTTAAGCTGAAGGGACTTCCCCTAGCCTGGATATTGATTTCTCCAAGAAACTCATTATTATGCATGAACAACTATTCCTTAGGGGTTCATCCATGACATTCATATGCCCAACTTTACGTCAAAGCTGGCATTCCTAAACACCTTCAAGGTATAAATATATCTTTACTTGCTATAGCAAAGCACGGTGTGGTTCGGTGCAGTTTGACTACCTACTTGCACATGCAGCTCGCTACAGCAAGTGCCAAAGGAAGCCAACTCTCCAGCTGGCGCACTGATCAGAAGCTGTCCTCCTCTGCCGAGAAATCCAGCTCCAGTGTTTCTGACTCCCCTTGAGGTGTGTTGGGAAATCGAGTCTGTGAAAGAGATACCAACCTCTCTCATTCTAAGGTATGGAGCTGATTAGAACCTAGAGAAACCTTTGGCAATTCTTGTCAAAAACTAAATCTATGCTAAAGACCACACTTAATTCTTCCCCCGTACTAGACCTAGGTTAGGTACATTGGGGTAGGCGTATTTTAGAAGCACCAGTTGAATATTTTAGCCTGTGTTATTTATGTATGTATTTTTATATGTCATAGCACAAGACAATGCTATTACAGTATTATTTTATACTACTGTTTACGCTGTATGCATTATACTTTGCATTCTGTCTAACAATTGTAGCAGTTCAGCTCTCTTGCAGAGAGAAAGAAGACTATCAATAAACCCCTTTTATCGAAACGCCTGTCTCTCTATTTTCTCTGCAACTCTGTACAAACGAAGCATGCACGATTGACCGAGTAAAATAGTTATCTATTGTTTCCACGACTCTGAAGATACGTTTTTATTCTTGGGAAACAAAGTTGTCATGTTTATGTGGTTGTCAGAAACGAATCCCTTTTTGTGTATTCGAGAAATTTTCTAGTGATCTCTGAGCTAGCTGGCACTCACAATTAATTTTAGTATATTCAATAGAGACATACTGACCTCAGTCCTATGTCATATCTATAGGGTACATTATTCCATTGGCCGAGCCTATTGGGAATATAGGAATTACACTACACCGTAGTTGATCTCTGTGGATTTGAAGATGAAAGAAGGAGTCTGATCCTCTGGGTTCTGCCGAAGAGAAAGGATCAGATCCAGTTGAGGACGATTCCTTGTATCCCGGCGTCGTGCAGTCTGGCTGCGAAGGTGTGGTGTGAAACAGTGTCAAAGGCTCCGGAGATGTCTAGTAGGATGAGGGCTGTGGTGTGTTTCTGGTCGAGTAGCATGCGGATGACGTCAGTGGCGGAGAAGAGGGCGGTCTTGGTGCTGTGGTTGCTGTGGAATTCAGACTGGATGGCGTCTAGGATGGAGTGCTCTTCGATAAATACGGTCAGTTGGGCATTTACAACTCTTTCAGCGATTTTGGCTGTGATCGGGAGCAGAGAGATGGGCCGGTAGTTCTTCAGGTCCGCCGTGGGCTGCTTAAGGAGGGGCTTGATGTCTACCTACTTCCAAAAGCGGTACAAAAGGGGGTGGTAATGGACGAAGCATCTGAATCAATCAAACACTCACACTCAGTCAAAAGATCTGGGTTAAATCCATCACCGTTCTTTAGCCCACTCTGCCACCCCAGTTCAGACATGGCTATATGCAATTCAGTCTGACCCTGTGGCTCATGGAAACAGTCCAGCCCCAACTGCCAAGCCATGCCTTCCCTGGATCAGAAACAAGCTTTCGAGGACCGGTTTCTGGCAATACAGCCGTCTTCAGCCCGGCTTGCTTGAATCCAGTGGCAAAGTGAGCAAGGGACTCACGTCTGCGCATACCCTGCCACACTTATGGCGGCCAAAAGCGGTACAAAAGGGGGTGGTAATGGACGGAGCATCTGAACCAATCAAACACTCACACCCAGTCAAAAGATCTGGGTTTAATCCATCACCATTCTTTAGCCCACTCTGCCACCCCAGTTCAGACATGGCTATATGCAAATCAGTCTGACCCTGTGCCTCATGAAAACAGTCCAGCCCGAACTGCCACTGGATTCAAGCAAGCCGGGATTAAGACGGCTGGAATGCCAGAAACCGGTCCTCGGAAGCTTGTTTCCGGTCCAGGGACGGCATGGCTTGGCAGTTCGGGCTGGACTGTTCCCATGAGGCCCAGGGTCAGACTGATTTGCATATAGCCACGTCTGAACTGGGGTGGCAGAGTGGGCTAAAGAACGGTAATAGATGAAACCCAGATCTTTTGACTGGGTGTGAGTGTTTGATTGGTTCAGATGCTCCGTCCATTACCACCCCCTTTAGTACCGCTTTGGCCGCCATAAGTGTGGCAGGGTATGCTCAGACGTGAGTCCCTTGCTCACTTTGCCACTGGATTCAAGCAAGCCGGGCTGAAGACGGCTGGAATGCCAGAAACCGGTCCTCGGAAGCTTGTTTCCGGTCCAGGGAAGGCATGGCTTGGCAGTTCGGGCTCGACTGTTCCCATGAGGCACAGGGTCAGACTGATTTGCATATAGCCATGTCTGAACTGGGGTGACAGAGTGGGCTAAAGAACGGTGACGGATCAAACCCAGATCTTTTGACTGGGTGTGAGTGTTTGATTGGTTCAGATGCTCCGTCCATCACACCCCCTTTTGTACCGTCTACCTACTTCCAGTCATAAGGGAAGTGGCCGGATTGGAGGGAGGCGTTGATGGTCAGTCCTAGTTCGGGGGAGATGGTGGTGATGGCCTTCTGATAGATGTGAGGTGAGCAGGGGTCCGTGGGGGCTCCAGACCGTGTTTTCATCATGGTCATGGCGATGAGTTCCACCGTGGTGGGGGTCCAGGTAGTGATGGTCAGCAGAGGGGGAAAGGGTGATGAACGGCGTCTGGTTGCTGAAGTGGTGGCAGAGGGTCTTAATCTTCTGATGGAAGTAGGTGCTGAGCTTGTTGCAGGGTTCTTGGGATCATGTGACGTCCGTGGCCTCGCTGGGGGGTTTGGTGAATTGCTGTATGACGTTGAAGAGTTATTTGGCGTTTGTTGCATTGGTGTCAAGTTTGTTCTAGATGAATGTCCAAATTCATGTCTCTTATGAGCTGGTGGTAGTCTTTCAGGGTGCTCCTATGGTTATTTAGGTCTTCGGTGGTTTTCCGGCTTCGCCATATTTTCTTGAGGTATCTGTGGGTAAGCCTGGTGACTTGGAGTTTGGTGGTGAACCAGGAGGCCTTCAGGGGGCGTTGTTTGGCAGGGTGTCGGAGGGGGGCGATCTTGTCCGCGCATCTGGAGATCCATCAATGGAGTTCATTGGCTGCGGAGTTGGCGTCGGTCATGGTGGAGGGGAGGTCTAGAAGGAGGGTGGAGTTGAGGTGTTCCTCTGTGATTCTGCTCCAGTTCCTTCATGACGGGCGTGGGGTCGGTGGTGGTGTTGAAGGTGAAATGTACGCAGTGGTGGTTGGTCCAGGGGGACTGTGTGGTGTGGCTGAAGTGGACGTTTGAGTCTTTATAGAGTCGAGGGTGTAGGCCTGCTCTGTGCGTGGAGGCGTTGACAAGCTGCTTCAGTCTGAGGTTGGAGAGGTTGTCGAGGAGGGCGGTGGAGTCAGGGTCGCTGTGGTTGTCGAGGTGGAAATTCTGGTCTCCGAGTAGGATGTAGTCCGTGGAGGTGATGGCATGGGGTTCTACGAGGTCAGTGATTGCTGTTGTGGCTAGGGAGCGGTTTCCCGGGGGTCTTAGGCCAGGGTGCCGTAGAGCATGGTCCTGTGGGAGGTCTGGGTCTGGAAGTGGAGGTGTTCTGTGCTGGAGTGGGGGTCACTCTTGCTGGAGGTTCAGAGTTGGAGGAAGGTCTTGTGTGCAATGGCGAGTCCTCCTTCTGGCCGGTGTGGGCGTCCTTCCTCCGGATCTTGTAACCGTCAGGGATAGCGGTGGCGATGTCTGGACCGGAGGTGGCGTTGGTCTAGGTTTTGATGAAGAAGGCGAAGTCGGGCGTGGGGGTGTCGATCAGGTCCCAGATATCTACGGCGTGTCTGTAAAGGGAGCGCACATTGAGGAGGATGCACGTCAGGCCTTTGGTGTCCCGTGTGTCCCGTGAGCCTGCAGCAGACGTGGGGGCACTGTAGATGATGAAGGAACAATGGCAGAGTCTGCAGGAGAATGGTCCCTGGGTGGTGTTCGGTGAGGAGCTCTGGCAGTGAGATGGGAATAGCGAGTGGATGACAGGGGCAATGAAACAGTGGCAAGAGCAACAAACACAGAGGACGTGGCATAATACACCACAATTCGGATATAAATAACAAGACTACAATTAAATGACAAAATGAACAATACTCAGCGGAAATAAATGAGGATGCAGTGTGCAGTCAGGGCAATGCATCGGTTTAGAGGAGCTGCGAGTCTGCGATGCATAGCTTGTTGGTGTTGAGGATGCTGTCAGCGAGGGATGTGAGGGTCTTGGCATGGATGCATCAAATTGTGGCAGTTCCAATGAGGCGGGACTTTGGGACGGAAACAATCCATGCAGCAGTGGCAATGTGTTGGTTCTGCTTGGGGTCGTGCCACCCATCAGAGGAGATGTGTTGGTTTTTCTGGATCCTCAGAGGTTGGCAGAGCACCTTATGCTGACTTCCAAGGGCCCAGGACTGGTGTGGCACCACTTGGCATGGTAGACTCACAGATAGCAGAGTCCAGTTGCACAGTTCAAGGTTGTTGGAGCCGTCGGTCCCTGATGCTCTAGTCAGGAGGCTAGCTAACCAGCCCTTAGGTTCACTTTGGGGTCCATGGTTCAGCAGATGCAGGTTCAGGCCTTTTCACCCAAACAAAAGGTCAGCAGGTCAGCACAGCAGGGCAGCAGTTGTACAGAGCAGCAGTCTAGCAGAGTGGCAGTCCTTAGACCATCACAGCCGACCTTCTTCCTAGCAGAGTATCCACAGGTCCAGAATTGTACCAAAGAGGTAAAGTCTAATATTTATACCTGGTGCCCCTCCTCTGGAAGGCGGGAGATGTTTCCCTTTGAAGTCCCCAGGCATTCTGATTTACCCTTCCTGGCTCCAGGTAACCTACAAGGGGTATGGAGTCATTTCAGTGGTGGCAGGACGCAGCCTATTCAAGTGTAAGTAGGGCTGTGCTCAGCTTCGCCCTCCCATCCTGCCAGAGAGGGCCCATCCAAGCACACCTATGTTCTCTATTATATGTGGTGGTCCAAGAGGAATACACAAAGCCCAAATGTTAGTTACACCCAGTCATGTGACCCAGAGGCAGGCTGCAGGCACTAAATGGCTAAGGCATAAAAATGTCAATGTTCTAAAAGTGGAATTTTTAAAATTGCAATTCAAAATCTGACTTTTCCATAAGAGATGTCCTTTCATTACAATTCTAAGGACAGCAAACATAAACTGGTTACGTGCTCCCATTTGGAATTTACAGCTTATTAAATCTAATAGTTTAACTCCATTGTTATCCTATGGGAGAACCTTGCAGTAGTGAAAAACAAATTTAAGAGGCTTTTACTACCAGGATATGTAAAACTTGAAATCACCTGTCCCACTTTTTGAATTCAATACACCCTGCCCTCTGGACTCTCCAGTGCCTACCCTCAAGGTGAATTATATGTATTAAAAATGAAGATTTGGGCCTGGTAGAAGGTTTATTTTGCCAGGTTGAAATGGAAGTTTAAATCTGCACACACAGGCCACAATGGCAGGCCTGAGACATGTTTAAAGGGCTACTTAAGTGGGTGGCACAATCAGTGCTGCATTCCCACTAGTAGTATTTAATTTACAGGCCCTAAGAACATGTAATGACACTTTAATAGGGTGTCAAAAGTAAATTAAATATGCTAGAGGTAAGCCAATGTAGGCATGTTTGAGTGCGAAATGGTAAGGTTTGCAGAGTCCTAAGGCCAGCAAAATTAAGATCAGTAAAAGTGGAGGAGTAAGGAAAGGAAAAACGTTTTGGGGGAAGATCATCCTAAGTCTAACAGGTCTAAGAACCTGGCCCTTGGAAGTGGGCCTAAAAGTGCTCTTCCAGCTGTGGTCCCCAGACCCAATGTAGCGCGATGCATTATCACCCTGGAACTTTGCATTGGAGTCACTGCACAACACATAGTCGACTCAGAACTTTGCCTCACAGCCATACTGCAACCTCATCGTAACTACCGCTGTACAACACATCCTCGAAGCCAGCCTTCGCATTGCAAGACCCTGACTGACGGCCTCCTTGATTCCGAGGCAGGACGCCGCATCGCAAGCCAAGCACCTCCCAGGAAACAGTCGGTGTGTGTTCCTCTTTGGTGCCAATCATCCCTTCATCAACAACATGCTCAATTATGATACATGACTCCGCATCGCAGCCAAGCAGCTTCCCAGACCCGACACTGCACAACACATCCCCACAACAGGACCACACATCACCTCGGCTGATCGATGCATCCTCAATGGGGACCTCGCAACGCTCCACAACAAGGATTTAAGGTACTCTTCAGCAGGCCTAACTGGCTCCCTGTAGATGCCCACACTCCATCGCGGTTGGCCTGATATTGTGAGTCTGTCCCGGTCAGATGTGACCAGATATTCACTGTTGTTGCTTTGTGCTTTTTGACGCTATTTTCACTTGCAATTTTAAGATTGCAGATCTCTGGTTCTACAGATTGTTCTTTGTCATTGTGGCCTTAAATTATTTATTAAATTTTACTCTATTTTTCTAAATTGATATGGGATTTTTTTGTGTTGTGTTTCACTTTATCAGTGTTCTGCATAAATACTTTGCACATTTCCAGTAACTCAACCCTAATTGCACTTATGCCTAGCTACCAGAGGGTTGAGCACAGGTTAATTTGGGGTTTGCTTATGACATCATCATGGCAAGGATCGTGGTTGCTGCTTTCGTAGGGTTTCACTCCCTTCCCCAACTAGAAACCTAATTTCTTACAGTGGTACAAACAAATTATGATTAGAATACATTTACAATCTCCTAAGTATAAACATTTTTCAAGACTAACACTACAAGATACATACATGCTTAACATGGCTAATTTATGTCAATGCAGACAACTGAAACACTTTCTGAACAGCAAATAGGAGAGTTATTTTTACAAAAGCCACCAATTAGTGTCCACAAAACAAAGGCAAATTCTAGAGGAGTTATATCTGGCCTATATAGTTTTCTAATCAACAGTACCTTTTCCTCCCCTGTGCTGGAGAGTTACAGAGCTTATTGGCAGAGAATGCTGGGGTAAGAATTGGACCCGAGTGTAAAACTCTGCTCTGCTAGCGGAGTTTGTGGAATCCAGGCACTCCGTGCTCCACAGAGGAGCGTGGAGTTCCTGAATTCTGCCTTTCGGTTGTGAAGTGGAGTTTTTTTTCTGTTTGCACGCTCGAGATTTGTTTTGGCACTTACTAGCGAGCGTCACAATACTCTCGAGCCAGTTTCTAGAGACAGTCACAGCCAGCATGGCTCGCGGGGGTCGGGCGCATGGATGGGGGGTCGCAGGGGAGTTTGCATTGAGGATTTCATAAAAAAAATAAACTTACCTTGAGGTCGGGACCCACGTCTACTCGGCTTCTACTCTCCTGCACTCCGGCCTCCGACAGGACCCGGAAGCAGGCAGCCAGGCTCCCTCCCCTAAGCGAATCTCAACGCTGCATGCAGCGTTAGTGATTGGTTGAGACCGTGCCCAATCAGGGGCTTATGGGATGGGCATGTTCTCTATGCAGTCTGCATGGAGAAGGGCAACGTGCGCATGACTGGTTTGGGTGGCGGGTGGCCTTCAGTTTTAATGTGGGCCATGTTATTTTCTGCATGTCATTTTTTTTCTTTTGTAAAGGTAAAATGATGCGCTGTCCAGTACATTTTCTCAATTTCAAAAAATAAATTAGCAGTATTCATTTAATTCACTATGTGGCCTAGTCTGCCATGGACCTTCCATTCTGTAGGCCCAGTAGTAGTCATGGGTGCATAAAAACAACTTATTAATTTGTACACTGCATAGCCCTTTGCCAATTGTATCACAAGTTACAAAAGTAACTTCTGTTTCTTTGGTGTCTTTTGAATTGAAACATCATTTAGGCCATGGATTATATTGGATTAAATTACAAAATGTCTTTTCTTGGGGTATTTTAAGTTTTTTTCTGCAAACAGTGTATAGGTGGGGAAATTATATTTCATGCCATTGGAGGATGTGTGTTGTTGTAAAATATCTTAGCCCAGTTAATTTTTGTTTTTGACATTGCTGAATTAATGCTCTTTTTTCTGTGTTACCATGTCTACTTTGGTCATTGTGTGCGTGTTTACCACAGGCCACCATTTGTCTTTGTTCTGTTGGGATCAAAATTTGATAATATGTATTATTGGCCTAATATATTCAATATAACCCCGTAGTTATATACTCAGGTATTTAGAGTTTGCTATGGTCGCTTAACGACCAACGATTCACTTTTTGTTTGTTTATTCCTATTGGTATAACCAGAGCCATTTTGTTTCGTTTCTCCATGTTCAAGCACTGTTTCCCATAAATCACGTGATTGTGCTTTCTGCTCGAAACCACGGCATCAGCCAAACCGTCTTCGATAGTTGTTAGCTGGTAGCTTAAGGGAAACTCAAGGTCACACCTGCCCTCCTTGTGGGATGCGCACATTCTAGCAGAGCCCGTTCCTGTCTTCCCGGGCTCCAGATAGACAGGGAGGCACCCTACTGACCTGCCCCCGGAATAGCTTAGGCCTAGGCTACTAGCAATCAATTGTGCCTTATATGGGTATTCCTCTTGGCTCACCGACAAGTTGTATTTTTCCTTGTAGGATGTCATTTTGAACACATGAAACGTATATATGCTTTGTATTTTGAACATGTAATCAGTCTCCTCTGCGCACCTCCGAGGGTCGTGTATACTGAGGCTCCCCTGCCAGGGCTTGCATTTGAAGAATAAACGATTGAACCTTCTCCATTGCCGACTGAATTATTATAACGTATATTGGTATATGGGCTATTGGTAAGTATAGCCTGCTAGATTTAATTTTGAATCCTTCAGTTGGCGACTCCGCTGGGACTCCGCGATAGGGTCATCCCCTCCTGTAAACAGGAGTAATGGGACAAGGAGGAGTTCTGGCCGAGTGGGTGGACAGAAAGAGGATCCTGATTTGAGACACCTGTTTGTGGTATGAAAACGAGCCGTTCCACTCTCGAGCCCAGTATCCCTCCCAGCTACTGAAGACCCTACGCCGGAGTCCTACGGGCTTAACCCGAGAAACGAACAGACTGTGCCTGTCTGTTCAGGTGTCGGCAGTGGAGAACTCGCAATCGACCTGAGTGCACCAGGTGAATGATATTCGTGATTGCATTGGATAAGGATCACTCAGAGCGAGTGTTTTCTTTTTGGATAAACAGTTAACTGTCTTTGTTGGAAGGTGGCCGGAGAAGCCGGACCACGAGGGAATCTGGGGATCTACCGTTGCGGCGAAGGGGCTGCACGGGTAGAGACATCACAGACTTGTTCAGTGAATAATTGAGACTACCTCTGATGCCTTAGCAGAGTACGGCGTTGCTCGCTCGGCCGAATTCTCTCCGGGAAAGCCCTGGGAGCAACTGGGTAAGCTAGGGTTCTGGAGACGTGTCCAGATGCCCGGCCCAACCAGAACAGGACCATGGGATGGCCTGTGAGAGAGTTTGTGGTTCGCCTATCGGATGGTCTCAGAGCAATCTAACGATTGTTCTCTTTGGTGAAATTTTGTTGGTCTGGAATTCTTTTGAATCGATTCCCCGAACAGGAGTCGACGGGCTCTGTTCGTATTTGAAGACGTCATTTGCATTGAATAGGTTTTGAGAAGTATTTGCCTTGCACTGTTTTACAGCACTTTACTGTGACAATTGTATGAAGAGTGTATGAGTGGACGGTAAGAAGGGACGCGTCCGAATGGGTGTGTGTTTTGTGATTTTGTATCGACAGAACGAGTAAAATAAGCATAATGCCTTGTTTTAGTAAAATATGTTTCGGGTGCTGCTGTCGGCGAGGTACACGGCTTGAAGAAAGGCAGCCGGCCCCTTCTGAGGGCAGTCCCAGTTTTGATATGTATGTCAAACATGGTTTACAACCAATCTTGTGGAATTACAATGGCCTCTTACGGGGTCCTATGATGAGAAAAAGATTAATTATATACAGAATAAATTATTTATGAAGAAAAGCCGTCAGTCAATGTTTGATTCCTTGAACTTATGGTTAAAGGAAGCAAAGAGACGACGGATTAGAGAAGAGAAGTTGGGAAAAATGAATAATGGGCAGACGATTACCCAAAAAGCCGTAGCGTATGATAAGGGAAAGGTGGAAGAGAATATTGAAAGAATGGATAGACAGTTTCGATTAGAAACGAATAAAAGCTATGTGGCTAGACCAGAGACAGGAGATGAATTAGAGGAGTTACTGGAAGCACGACCACCTCCCCCTTATGCCCCACAAGGCTTGTATCCAGCTGTGCCTGTGTTACGAGCTGACCAGCCGGGAGCCGTTCCGACCGCCAAACCACAGATATGGGTGGTTGCCACGGCCCCCACCGGCGGATCGGGACTTGATGCCCAGGTCTCCCCTCCTTCTCTTCGATTAACCAACTCACCCCTAATATCCCTTCGGCCGGACGCGGCTGTCCCTTCTCCCTTGCACCCTGTGTTCCTCTCCCCTCCGACTCAGACCACCTCAGATTTCCGAAATACAATTAGTCCGGGTGCTACACCCAAACGACCGATGACAGACTTGAGTGATCAGCGAGCTTTCACTCGGTCGTTGTTGGGACAGGAGGAGAGGAGGGCTATTATAGTTCAGGCATCCCAGTGGATGCGAAATCCTATTTATACTTTAGAAGATATTTGGAGTACTATGAAGGATTTTGAACCTGTTGCACAACAGCTGGCTTTAGAAAGCATGGCAATTCGATTAATTTCCTTATGGGAACAGCATTTTGAGGAAGGACTTCCGCCGAAAATATTGCGTGATATAAGGGACCATGCTCATAAATTCCATCTCGCAATTGAGGAAGTTTATCAGAATGTGACAACGCTGTTGAATTATCGGGAACGGGTGCACCGAAAGAGTGCCAAATGGGGAGCTCAACACCCCATGAGAGAGGTGCATCCTCTCTTTTTCCCGGAAGTTCCCGAGATAAGAGACAATGCGGGTACGGTCACTAGAGCACGTGTGGACGCTAGGCTTCAGGAACCATGGGTTTACACCCCTTGGAAACGAAGCGAGGTCCTTACGCTAAAGCACAGCTCCCTGACCCCCGTAAAAATCCTACAGCTTATTACAAAGAATTGACCGAAGCTGCCAATTCTGCCATCATGACTATAGCTGATATCGAGCTATTTTTTGGTCTCCTGATTCCAGTGGATATCTGGAGACAGATTCATGATACGGACCATGCTCCCGAATTAGGAGGAACATGGGACCAATTAAAGAATTGGGATGAGGAACAAAAGCCAGGTGAAAAACCCCAGGATGAAACATTAGCAGTACCGGATAAAGTTGTTACATACATGAAGACCCTTCTCCCCCCGAGGAAAGTAGATTGGGATAAATTGACTGCTGTAAACAGAAAAAGGACGAAAGTGTGTCCGATTTCTTCACTCGGTTCGAGAAAGTTTTCATAGATTTTAGTGGCCAGGACCTCTCTACAGAGGGAGGAATTCGATTATTTGTAAATAGATTTGTCACAAATTTGCTCCCGGAGGTTATGTCTCGTCTCCAATTGGCTGAGAGCACGTGGACTACGACTGCACCATCCGTTATCCTTAGTATGGCCCAATATTATGAACATCATGAGAATGAGAGTAAAGAAAGATCAGAGAAAAAGACTAAGGACTTAAAAACAAGAGTACTACTGCAGCAAGTCAGTAGAGGGCAAAATTCAGGACGTGGAGTGCGAGGCTCGTTCCAAAGAGGCCAGACGACAGGAAGAGGCAGAGGAGGCCCTCCGAATATTGGGATAAACCAATGTTCCTATTGTAAGGAGGAAGGACATTGGAGGGTGGATTGCCCTCTGTTGCAAGGAAGGAACGGACCCAGTATAGGACGAGGAAGGGGTCGAGGAAACATAGATCGAAATAGTATGAAAAGGGAGGAGTCACAGCATGAGGGTTCTCGTAAGAATCATTTTGATGACCCTCAGAATAGACAAAACTACAATGAGCCTTATCAGGATGACAGGTATGAAGACCGAGATTACACATGAGACAGCCAAGGACAGAGCGGGGGCCATATTACAGTACCAGTTGACCAAGAGGGACCTTATGTAAAAGGAGAACTGTTGGGTACATCGGGAAAGTTTCTAGTGGATACTGGGGCGATGAGTAGTTCAGTCACCCATACACTGGTCCCAGGGGCAGCTCTGTCTGGCCAAAATAATGTATCAGTAGGATTCTCTGGAATACCGGTAGTGAGCCCCGTTTCAAAGCCTTTGCCTTTTACGATCGGTCCCATCTCCATGCACACACCTTTTTTCCTCACTTCTAATTGTGGAGAGAACCTTTTAGGGTTGGATATCTTGAAAAGATTATATGCACAAATTTATTGTTCCCCTGATGGTGTTTTTCTCACAATGCAGAGGCCACCTGTGGAAATGACCCAATATTTCACTAAGAATGAGGTCTTACCTCCTGAATTCGCCACCATTCCTAAGACATTATGGGCAGCAGGGGACACCGATGTTGGTCTGTTAAGAATAGCCCCTGTGTCCATTACAGTGAAACCAAATGCGCAGATGCCACCCATTCCTCAGTATAAGATTTCACCAGAAGGTGAACAAGCCTTGTTGCATATCATTCGTGACCTCATTGACAAGGGGGTAGTGGAAGAAACAGCTGCGAATGTTTGTAATAGTCCTATTTTGCCGATTCTGAAGAAGACCCCAATTGATGGTGCTCCTGATTACAAATCTGCATATCGCTTTGTGATTGACCTCCTAGCTGTCAATAAAATAGTAGTCCCTCAATACCCAGTGGTACCAGATATTACAGCAATTCTTACGATGATTCCCCCTACTACACAATATTTTTCTGTAATAGATTTAAAGAACACCTTCTTTAGCATCCCAATTCACCCTGATAGCAGACATATCTTCGGATTCTCATTAGGAGGACGAAGCTTTAGATTTACGCGTGCACCCCAAGGCTATACAGAGAGCCCTAGCATATATAGCCAGGCTTTGAAGGCAGTCCTGGATGAATTAATTTTGCCTACCGGTAATGCGATCATCCAATATGTGGATGATATTTTGGTGGCCTCCTATACAGAAGAAGGCTGCAGGGAAGCGATTGTAAAATTGTTACATCATTTGACTGATAAAGGAAACAAAGTCTCCCTCTCCAAATTTCAATATTGTCGACAGGAAGTGACCTACCTTGGCCACTTACTGTCAAAAGCGGGGAGACGACTAACACCAGAACGAATATCCGTGATTACTAATATGTCTGTACCTCGTACTCAACGTGATGTCCGTGCTTTTCTTGGCATAACCTCCTACTGTCGCCAATGGATTCCTAACTATTCACTCCTCTCTAAACCCTTGTTGTATTTGACTACCAAAGATGTGCATGAACCCCTACCCTGGACGGATGAATGTCAGGAAGCCTTTGACTCTTTGAAATCTGCTTTGTGTTCCGCACCTGTTTTGGGTACCCCGGATTACCGGAAGCCTTTTTCACTGTACGTGCACGAGGTGGACGGTTGTTCCCTTTCAGTGTTAACACAGGACTTTGGTGGAAAACAGAGACCCTGTGCCTTCTTTTCATCAGTATTGGACATGGTCGCACAAGCCCTTCCCAGTTGTCTGAGGGCCACTGCGGTGGTAGCAGTGGCCATCCGACAATCAGAAGGGATAGTTCTGAATACGGACCTCACAGTCATGGTACCACATGCTGTGGATATTCTGTTAAATAGAACTAAAACCCAGCACCTTACGAGTGCTCGTTTAACAGGATACGAACTGACATTGTTTGCACCCCACATTACGATTAAAAGATGTGCTACATTGAATCCAGCAACACTTTTGCCTCTCCCTTCCAATGATAAAAAGGACGATATCCATGATTGTATATTTAGAACTGAAGAAGAAACAAAAGGGCATGTAGATCTTACAGACACCCCTTTACCAGACCCCAAAGGAGAATTGTATGTTGATGGTTCTTGTTTTAAATTACCAGATGGTACTGCAACTGCTGCGTATGCTATCACGACCCTGAAAACGGTGGTGGAAACCGCTAGGATTTCACATCACTCAGCCCAGGCAGCTGAACTAATAGCTTTGTTACGAGCATGTGAAATCAGTAAAGGCCTGAGAGTAAATATTTATACAGACAGCCAGTACGCCTTTGGCGTTGCCCATAGCTTTGAGAGGCTGTGGAGGGAAAGGGGTTTCTTTACCACACATGGCCAGAAAATTCAACATGGGCCTTTAATTGACCGATTGTTATTTGCCTTGACACTACCAGATAAAGTTGCCATCATTAAATGCAGTGCTCATAAGGAAGTCATTGACTCCACAGGAAAGGGAAATGCTTATGCGGACTTAATAGCCAAGGAAACAGCACAAACTAAAATGACTCCCATGTTTCCTAGTACTTCAGCCCGGTGGGTGGTGAAAACATCTGTGTTCGACAATACAATTGAAAGTGTAAAAGAGTTACAGAAAGAAGCTACTATAGATGAAGCAAAAAGGTGGGAACAAGAAGTAGGAAAATTGGATAAGAATGAATGTTGGATAGATCGAACTGAGAAGCAGCGTTGGTTACTTCCTAATGCATTGGTATATGCTGTAGTGACTATGGCCCATGGTCCAGCACATATAGGAGCAAAGGGTATTTGTGCAGTGTTGGACCCTGTCTGGAATAACCCAAATATTCCCAAAACCGCAGTACATGTGGTTAAGTATTGTTCTGTGTGTTTGCGTTATAACTCAGGAGGCAGAGAATCTGTCCTGAGTGGAAATTTTGCCCCACCAACTTTGCCATTTGAAGTTATACAAATAGATTACATACAAATGGAGAGAGTGAACAATTTAAAATATGTATTGGTGGTGGTTTGCGCTTTCAGTAAATGGGTTGAAGCCTACCCCACCAAGGAAGCCACTGCAGTTGTAACTGCCAAAGCCTTGGTCAAAGAATATTTCCCTAGATATTGCGTGCCCCGGGTTATCTGGTCCGATACGGGACGCATTTTAATTCATCACTAGTTCAGAGCGTTTGTGATGGTTTACAAATTAGGCAGAAATTTCATGCAGCCAGACATCCCCAGTCAGCTGGTCTAGTTGAAAAATATAATGTTATATTAAAACTGAAGATGGCAAAAATTTGTGCCAGTACTGGATTAAAATAGCCCGATGCCCTCCCTTTAGCATTATTGTCTCTGAGAACAACACCACACACGAGAACGGGGTTATCTCCTTACGAGGTAATTTTTGGACGTCCTGCTAATGTGTGGGGTGTCCCTAGGCCTAGGTCCTTTAGAGATATTGATTATCCTTTGATGACAGACTACTTGTATGCCTTAACTAAAGATCTGCGTTCTATTCATCAACAGGTATCTGAGACATTGCGGCCGCTACCAGAGGGTCCTGGACATCGGTTGGAACCAGGCCAGTGGGTTCTGGTGAAAAACTATCAACGGAAATCGAGTTTGGAACCGAAGTGGTCCGAACCCTACCAGATCATACTAGCTACCAGGTTGGCTCTGAAGGTACATGGGCGTAAACACCGAATTCATGCGAGTCATCTGAAGCGCCTCCCTCTCCCTTTTCCCTTTTATTTTCAAAACCGCGAAGGAATCCCAAGCCAAGAAGGAGAGTCGCTCCAGAGCTTTGTACCTTTTTCAGAAGCCCGAGAAGAGGGGCAGCCAAGTGAAGCAGTGCCCCCAGTTGACAGGGTGGTGACCCAATCAGCGGAGACCAGTGTTCTGGGTGCATCACAGGGTTCGAATGCATCTGATGCCTGTGCAACCGAGTTGTTTTCTGATCAAGAGCGACCTGGTCGTTGCAACTACGACCTGCGGCCCCGAAAACAGCGCGGTACCCCAGATCCTCATGGTAGGAGTTAGCGAAAGACTTGAGTTGAGAAACATTGGATAGGTACACTGGGGTACTGAGCGAGACACTGGACTGAACCCGTTGAGAGCTTGGAACACTGTGCTAAATAGCTCTGTACAGAAAGAAAGACTAAGGTGGGGGCTGCGGTTGTACTACGGAACGAAGAAAGTTGGTTACCGTTTCTTTCTCTTTGATGGATGACAAGAGTCTGCCTGTGAGGCTCTAAACGGACACAGGAAGAAGAACCCCTCTGGTGGCGTGCGTGCTTTGTGGATACAAAGATAGTTTTTGGACTTATAGAGAGGGACCGAGTTATATCTGGACTTATAGAGAGCATGTTTCCTTTTGCCCGATTTGCAATGGAGGACGAGAGGCCCCTAGCCCCTCAGCGATATGTTGATAATCTGCATTTGTTTTCTGGATGGTCCACCAGAGTGAAGGTGGCATTCGTTGCTTTTATCGTTAGCATTACAATAATTATGATATGTGTATTTGTATACTTAGAGTTTCAGCATCCTGTAGAGAAGCTGTTAGGAACCACTGTTGCCCCGGAAGAGCATATCTTCTATTCTCTGCCCCCTCACAAGGCAAGACATAGAGAAAGGTATTCATAGAAATGTTGCATCAGACTCACAGCACCACAAACAAAACAAACTGTTGGGTATGTGGGTTACTTCCCTTAGTCATGCATCAGCATGAACTATTCATTTCCTTGCCTATGTCTTACTTAGCTAGCTGTGAAGCCTGGTTCCAATTATTGTCTTTGATGTATTCACATTATGTGGCTGAACCAAAAATTTATACCGAAGAAGATTATGAGGCCATTTTGAAGTATATACAACAGCATCAAGGATTTGATGCAGAAGGAAATGGTGGAGAGGGCTCTTTAGACCCCAATGCCTGCATGAATGTATATACAGATTATAAGAATATTACATGGTTGATGGAGGAAATGCAGGATTTTGAACTTTTTAATGATACTATGTATTTCCAGCATTTTAAAGACCGAAATGTTACGAATGACAAAGCGTTGCCAATTCCCATTATCAATACCACCTCTCCTTTCTGCATACAGGGACGAGGCCATATTAAGGTAGGAAAGAGCAGATGTAATTATACCTACACTCTACAGGTATATAGTACCCCACCTATGATTACTCCATCGGATGTGTATTTTGTCTGTGGTGAGAATGCCTATACATGGCTCCCACGAGGATGGGCAGGAAGTTGTTATCTCTTGTTTCTTTACCCACCTGTATACATTGCTCTACCCGATTATCACCGGAATCATCAGTTAGTTCAGAAAGAGACAGTAGTTAGCCGAAATATTAGGAGCTTTGATACTGACAGCACCGATCAGACAGACACCTCCCTACAGCAGTTTGAGGATTTTGCAAAAGGCCTCACCCCCTTTTGGGGACCTATATTCAATAGCTGCAGTATACGACGCTTGTCTCGAATAGTTGAGAATGTGGTCCAAACTACCACGGGGATCTTAACTAACATTACCGTAGAGCTTCAGGCGACGAGGCTTGTTTCGCTTCAGAACCGGATGGTTCTTGACGTCATCCTCGCCGATAGGGGAGGAGCCTGTCATGTGATCTGCAGCTCTTGTTGCGTATTTATTCCTGATTCAGCCCCCACCATTCATCTGGCTATACAAAAACTGCATCGACTAGCCAGCAAAACACATGTAGATAACGGTACCTGGTCCCTTAGTAGTTGTTTTTGGGGTCTGTTAGCTACTTGGGGATGGAAAATATTTATGGTGCTTGCCGGTGCTTTTGGAGTAATATTTACATGTTGCCTATGTCTCCAATGTGCCCCGGCTTGCTGCTCCTTCTGTGCCACAAGGATAACATCTGCTTTAAATTTTTCACGTCAAGCAAAAGCCGAAAAGCAGATGATCCAAAAGGACCTCATACAGATTGATGAAGGAGTTTTCGTAGAGTGAATCTAGTTATATTGGCTATAGTAGGCCAAAAGGGCCGTCTGTTGGGATCAAAATTTTATAATATGTATTATTGGCCTAATATATTCAATATAACCCCGTAGTTATATACTAAGGTATTTAGAGTTTGCTATGGTCGCTTAACGACCAACGATTCACGTTTTGTTTGTTTATTCCTATTGGTATAACCAGAGCCATTTTGTTTCGTTTCTCCATGTTCAAGCACTGTTTCCCATAAATCACGTGATTGTGCTTTCTGCTCGAAACCACGGCGTCAGCCAAACCGTCTTCGATAGTTGTTAGCTGGTAGCTTAAGGGAAACTCAAGGTCACACCTGCCCTCCTTGTGGGATGCGCACATTCTAGCAGAGCCCGTTCCTGTCTTCCCGGGCTCCAGATAGACAGGGAGGCACCCTACTGACCTGCCCCCGGAATAGCTTAGGCCTAGGCTACTAGCAATCAATTGTGCCTTATATGGGTATTCCTCTTGGCTCACCGACAAGTTGTATTTTTCCTTGTAGGGTGTCATTTTGAACACATGAAACGTATATATGCTTTGTATTTGGAACATGTAATCAGTCTCCTCTGCGCACCTCCGAGGGTCGTGTAGACTGAGGCTCCCCTGCCAGGGCTTGCATTTGAAGAATAAACGATTGAACCTTCTCCATTGCCGACTGAATTATTATAACGTATATTGGTATATGGGCTATTGGTAAGTATAGCCTCATAGATTTAATTTTGAATCCTTCAGTTCCCCATTCCATGTGGCCAGTGGGCATTTTTAGTCAGTCTCCATAGGCCTGTACGTGTTGTTTGTTTTCCATGCCTCCTGCTTGTTTTTGTTTGACCATGTGGCTAGTGGGCATTTTGTGTAGGCAGCTAGTATGCTTTTGCCATAGGCCTGCATGTGCTCTTTGTTGTGTTCATGCCTCCTTGCTGGTTGTTGTTGTTACTGTGACCATGCAGTGGGCTGTCATTTTGTGTAGCCAGCCAGTGTGCTTTTGCCATAGGCCTGCATGTGTTCTTTGTTGTGGTCATGCCTCCTTGCTGATTGTTGTTTTTGTGACTATGTGGCTGGCAGCCATTGTGTACAGCCAGTGTGATTTTGCCATTGGCCTGCATGTGTTCTTTGTTGGGACCATGCCTCCTTGCTGGATGTTGTTGCTGTGACCATGTGGCTGGTGGCCATTTTGTATAGTGGAGAAGTGTGGCTCAATGGTTAGAGCAGGCAGACCTTGATGCAGAGCTCTGGCCAGGGACCAGGGTTCGATTCCCGCCTCGGCGGGTCTCCGGCTCATTAATTCCCCTGACTGGATATTCTCGCCTCAGTGCCTGTTCTGATCATGGGTCCCACGCTGCAACTCTGGGCAATGGCTTGCTTAGTCTCCACAACGGCCCCAAAAGCGCTGGGATGCCTGGCTGCACCTGGGGGGTGCCCAGGAGTGGACATTTCCCAGGGAAGCCAGGAAGGGTTCCTAAGCGGTATACGGACAGCGCCGGGACACCTCCGGTGGAGGTAGCTGTGCGCTTTACAAATTCCGACATTTACATTTATATATTTTATAGCCAGCCAGTGTGCTTTTGTCACAGGCCTGCATGTGTTCTTTGTTGTGGCCATGCCTCCTTGCTGGTTGTTGTCATTGTGACCATGTGGCTGGTGGCCATTTCGTGTAGCCAACGAGTGTGCCTTTGCCATAGACTTGCATGGAAGGATGAAATGTCACTTTAATATCATGATTGAGTATAATTTCACTTCTTGTTAATATTTTGTATTTTAATTTCTTTACATTTAAATTTTGTTTTCAATTATGTAAATTATTTCATTCGGTTTCGCCTCTGTCAATCCATCATCCATCCATCCATCTAGCATAGGCACACAGCCGCACAGCAGCATTCAGTTTTTTAGGTACATAATTCAATTTCCTACTGGTGGACACCCTGACTGCAGTGCACTTTAGACTATAGCCTCTTTTTGTTGTAAAAAGATTATTTTTCTATGTATTAGTTTAGTTACTTCAGTGCTACATGTATCTCCTTTACAATATATTGAACATAAAGGAAAGAGCTCTATCATTCTGTGTAATGTGTGTTATATTCTGATAGGGAATGATGGTATGGTGGAATAATTTGACTTTAAATAGTTTTAACAAAACAACCACACTAATATTGCAACTGTCTATACTAATTCAAACTTCAAACAATGCCACTTTTCCCACGAGAGGGCATATTTACAAGGGAACAGCATAGTTTGACAGTAAGCGCAAAATACTAATGCCACACTCCATTATTCTGAAAATGCAGGGATGAGCCATATTTGCAAAGATACGGCACACCACTGTGTTTTCCCTAGTGCTGGCACTAAATTAAGCTGCCTAGTGCCAATACAGGCACCCTTACACTATAGTGCAAGGGTGCCTGCATTGAGGGAATGATTGTTTATGTGCAGGAAGGGGCACAATGCAGCACACATAGAAACAGCAAAAATAAGGGGAACTAAAGCATTTCCCTCGTTTCACCATGTTAAGACCAGTTTTCCATGGTCTTACTTTTGGAGCTGACTCCTACTTATGCCACCCTTGTAAATAGGGGACAGCGTTAAAATCAATGGGTGCTGCGGTGTAACACCCACCATAAGTCCCATTGCCCACCCCTTTCAGGCTACATATAGCGTGAAAGGGTACCTTATTTACAAGGTGGTGCTAAGCCATCTTAAAGCTGCCTTGTAAATAAGGCCAATCCTCTATCTCCATAGGAACGTCATTAAAAGTGACATTCCTGTGGTGATAGGGGCTTGTAAATATGCCCTTTAATGTTTTTCTTGATTGTTTGCTTTTGGGTGCACAAGAGAAGAGACATCACCCACAGTACTGCCAAACAGAAAGCCTGTGCAGTCACACGTCAGCCCTCTAATCACTTCCGCTTGTGTAGCTTGGTGCAACTGCCAGCTTTAAAAAGATGACCCCAAAGAAAGATGCTGCCAAGAAAATGGACAGAGAGAAGTGGCAACTTTCCACCATAGTTGTGCTGGCCAGAACCTTTTTTGGCATACTTGTGCCTGTTGCACCGGCCTCCAGGGAGCAACCTGGGAGCAGCACTTCTGCATCAATAGCAACACCCCAACCTAAGCCCAGAACCATGTCTGTCAGTGAGGCATCCACTGCAATCATGTTGACAAGACAAATAGTGACGTTGAATTGGATTTGTCCCTTTCGCAATATAGTGCACAATCGTTTCAGGAAACAGCAAAATGGACAGCAGCTGCAGCCAGCAATAGTAAATGTTCCTGATGTTGGAGCAGAGCAGGAGATTGAGCTTCCTTCTGAGCAAGTAACTGCTCTTTCAGAATCATTGGCTCCCAGATCTCCAGCAAGGAAGCGGAAGGGTACTACGCCACCACCTTCTTCAAGCACCACTTCTGATGATGATGATAGGGACATGAAGTGGATGCCAGCAGAGTCCAGGAGACATCAGGAGAGGCAAGGGAAAAGAAAAGTTCCTGAAAGACTTAGACTTATGGAAGGGGGTGATGAGGAGGATGACAGTCATTGTGGAAGGTGACATAGAGAAGTCTGACTTTGCTATTCAACCTGCTCCAAGGGATGTGGCGCAGGTTGCACCACCACTAGTTCCCATGTTTGCAAAGCCCCAGCTGAGACCTGCACCAACCCCTACCTCAGGACAAGCAGAGAGGCAATCGACAGAATGCCCACCTACCTCCAGTTCTTATTCAGGCTTTGGCAGTGGCACAGTAAAAAAATACTCCTCCCCAGTCTGGGACTTTATTACACTTAGCAAAGAGGGGCAGCACTTTGCAGTATGCAGCATTTTCTGCATGAATGTTCGTCGAGGTAAACCCTGTACAAATTATGGTACTGAAGGCCAAACGACCCATGGTGAAAAAACACCACACAATGAAGTGGGAGGAGCACCTTCACACATTTGCTAATTGTGGTCATGGTGGTGAGGAGACCCGGGGAACTTCAGCCACAAGTCCAATCACGATGCAGGGTGATTATGAGGGAGAAGGGGGTGACATCTTCAAGCAAAGCATCCCTGTCCCCAGCAGTGCAGCAGCAGAATCATCTACCTCAGCAACTTCACAATGACACAAGACTCTGAGTGAGATGGAGACACCACAGCATACAGAGACTGCTCCACCATGATGCACATTGTGTCTGCCACCACCATCTACTTCTTGAAAAAAGCCTGTGTCAGTGGCCCTAGAAAAGAAGAAAATCCAGGCTACTATTCTGGGCATGTTTAGGCAGGAGCGGTCCTACGAGTAAAACCACCCAAACGCACGTTTGTGCAATGGAAAGCTGACAAAAATGTTAGAGCTGGACCACCTCCGTTTTTCTCTTGTGGAAGGAGTGGAATTCTTAGAATTTGTGGCAGCCATCTGCCCGAAATTGAAGGTACTAAGTCAGATCTATTTATCCAGGGTTGCTGTAACAGCGCTGCATCACAATGTGCTGCAGTTAGTTGGACAAACTTTGCAGCAGTGTTGTTCACACCATCCACCTGATGACAGACATGCACATTGGATCTCTTTCGCAGGGGAGGAGCAAAAAATATCTGCAGGCCAAGGCCCTGAAGAAAGTTTTAAGAGCGTTCGGCAGCATGCAACAGTGGCCATGTACGCCAATTGAGAAGTCACATACAGCTGTAAACATCTTGGAAGAATTTAGCAGCAATGTGTATGAATGGCTGTGACCAACAGATCTCATGAATTAATTTGTTCCCATGGACACTGGCAGTAACAAAGTCAAGGCCACGCCAGATAGAAGCTATTTCAGGGTCCTGTGTTTGGCCCATTGCATCAACCTGGTGGTGCAAGACCTCCTCAACAAAGAAGACATAATCAGAAACATATTGACGATCTGCACTCTGACTATTGAGAATCTGCACTCATTTCACCCATTCTTTTAAAGCCTTTAAGCAGTAATTTTGTTGTCAGATTTATGCTTGCCTCACCATTTGTTAGTCACATATATTGCCGGAGTGCTGTTGGACCAGTGTGCATTGTAGAAGCCTCCACAATTCCTTCCTGACATTGGAGACAATGCCTGCCCCCCTTGCATGCCTATTCCTTTTTGCATAAATTAACACTAGCAGGTGTGCCCCAGAAGATCTTTGATTTACAAAAGTGCCTGCTAATACCAAATTCAAGTTTGTTCCCTGCAGCAAATATGAATTCCTAACTACCTGTGCTTGGATTGGAAGATGTAACTATAACTATTGTAATGGTGAGTGAGTGATTGTGTGAGTGATGATGATTGATGATTCATGATGTGGTGATTGACAGTGAGGGAGTGCATGTGTTGAACTGTAATGTGGGAACTTTCTTGAGATGATTGATTTGCATGGTTTGGGGCCTAAGTGATGGAAGATCATTTTTCCCAGAAGGTGATTGGTCTTTACAAATTTATTTATCAAAAAATAATTAACCTGTATTGTCCTCTCCAATGATCCTTCTGTTTTTTTCATCATCTAGGATGGCTGGTCCAGAAAATCATTTGATTTACAAGACTGCCAAATTCCAATCTGTTAATTGCATCAAAGGGGAGATCGTGTACCTACTCCATGCTTGGATTGGAACAGGTAACTAACCATTGCACCAATGAATGGTCTGATCCTCAAGTGGTTGAGAGTGATAGTTGAGGATTCATGTGGTGGCTGACAGTGAGGGAGGGTGTGTTGAACCGTAATGCGGGAACTTTCTTGAGATGAATGATTTGCAATGTTTGTGGCGATTGTTTTTTCCCTGAAAGTGATTGGCCCTTTTACACTTAGCCAGATTATATTGCAGGGTCCTCTTTAGAGACCAGAACAATCACTTTAGTTAAAAAAACAAAAATCCATGCAAAATTCTGTAATTTAGTTTCTCCACTTGTTCTTCAACACTTCAGTAGTGCAATACATGTCTATCTTGCTCGTGTCATGATGACTGGTCTGGGACGGAGTTACTCAGAGTCAGGAAGAGGATGGAAGAACTCCGGGCAGGAGCTGTGTAACTACCTCATCAACAGATAGAAGCAAGAAGTTATTGACTTCATTTCAATGATAAGCTAAAGGTCTGAGGCCTAGTACTCAGCTATGTGGAATGGAAAGAGGTGTGTTTTGTGAAATGCTGCTGTGTGTGTCTGTGTCTGTGTGTGCTGGACTTGGGTCAGAAGTGAACCTCTCAGTACCCCTCTTGTTTTTTTTTTTTGCTCTGTCTCTGACTTTTCTTGATACACTCCTCATAAAGCTTATACTTTAATTCTGTCCTTCTCCTTCACTCTAAAATACAGTTTGTTTTACAATCTGCAGGCCTTCTATATCTAGTCTCCTGCACAAACAAAAGGTAAAAGATGAGCTCAGCATTCCTGCTTACCTATCAGACCAGTCCAGACAGGCACCAAAGAATGATGGACATTCCAGAGCAGAATGTAGCCGCACCACCTAATTTTGCGATACAGTATCATTTTTCTTTTAACAATCATATTTGGAGAACTAGGTGAGTGGGTTCACTTCACTCCCAACCTAGAAGACAGACTATTTAGATATCTGATTGGGTCTCGGGAGCAGAAGGACAGTTTGAATGCATTCAACTCTACTCTGTCATACTCATTCCTTCTTTCCTTTCATGTGTCCTACTCATTCTTTTCTTTCCTTCCACAACAGATTGATGACAAATGATGTGCTGCTCATTGTCCAGCTTAATGTGATTATGATTAGGAGAGTAACAAGGCCACATATACCTTTCATAAAAAGCACTTACTATGTGGGTGAAAAGTATTAAGGCAGAATAACACCAGATTTAAAAACTGTGCTTTGAAATCATTTTCTTCTAAAAGCTTTTGAATTAACCACAACATACACTTTAAGTGGAAAAGTAAATTGCCTCTCATTAATGAGTACAGCATTATGCAATATGGAGTACAAGTTGTGTTTGTGCTAAAATAATCATTGCAAGCCAGCACATTGGGTGTTTTGCTACTGTCTGCAGCTAGGGAAGCTGTAGTTGACAATTATCTATTTTCAATTCCAATGGCCCTACTCTTATCCAAATGCATTTTTCTTTCTACCCAGACTGCAAAGAGGCAGATGAATCATAAATAAGATACTACGCCACACACCTCACGTATGAAATGTGGATATTAATATTATCCTGTCTGCTGTAAGTAGATGTTGGAAAAATTACGGACTGCACTACAGGGAAATGAACAAGCTATATAGATTGCTTCAGCAAATTCATCACAGTGTATTCCATACACAAAACTTGACATCAAATCATGTGCTTACTTCCACTTTACTCACTGGCCTCGACCACCGCCACATATTATTTACAACAAATTAATTTGCTCGGCATTAAGTAAGGAAAGGAAACTTGCCTCACTCTACTGCGGGGTAGGGTAGACAGATTAGGTGGGTAGGGTGGAGCTTTTGATATAGAATAGAGGGGTCACTACACTGTTTATCGATTCGTCACCTTTGGCTTATTTAGTCACTGTACTAGTTGGTGGAAGCTGAAAGGAAAAAAATCAGAAGAAGTGTAAAATGAATCTGTTATATAAAACCATGACATGGCTGGGATGAAAGAACTTAGAAAAAAATAAAGGAGTGAATTACTAAGAGGTGACTGAATGGGCGAAGAGAAACACACCTTGTTTGTTCGGTTTGCAACGCTTTGATATCTTTGTAAATGCTCCCTTAACTGAAGCAGACACACATTGCACAGCCAACAAAACTGCAGCCACTTAGCATCACAAGTTAAACCATACTGCACTTCGGTCATAGGTGGCAAAATGACAAGGGCATGGAGGGGGTTTGATGAATAATGGGTGGGAAATGTCTGGCTCACTTAATAAATACAGTGAGTTAAGGGAGTAGAACAAAAAATAAAAAAATACCCTCACTTTGAGACATAGCTTTGCTAACCCTACATAAACAAAGTAAGCAAAGTAGGTGAGTAGCATGTCCCTTTCCATGATAAAAGCTGAATTTCTTCTTCATCAAAAAAATCTAAATATTCATTCATCCTTTCATTCTAATTCACTCAGAGCCACCATGATTAAGCCTTACTTTATCTCATCCAGTCTTTCACCAACATTTCCAATATATTATCCATCCTTTCAATGCCCACCCTTTCTTCTAACCATAATTTTGCCCATCCATCCCTTTACCCACCCATCCACCCATTTTTTTTAGCATTGTAGAACAATCTTTCACTCACTCATATACCATTTGCCTTTCTTTAAGCCTTCCAATAATTCATGTTTCCCTCAATCAATCAATCACAGCATTTATAAAGTGCACTACTCACCCAAAGGGTCTCAAGGCGCTAGGGAGGGGGGGTCCGCTACTGCTCGAACAGCCAGGTCTTGAGTTGCTTCCTGAAGGCGAGGTGGTCCTGGGTCCGGCGGAGGTGGGTCGGGAGGGAGTTCCATGTCTTGGCGGCGAGGTAGGAGAAGGACCGTCCTCCTGTGGTGGCTCTTCGGATGCGGGGGACGGAGGCGAGGGCGTGGCCGGTCGATCGGAGCTGGCGTTTGGGAGCGTAGAAGCTGAGGCGGCTGTTGAAGTATCCCGGGCCTTGGTTGTGTAGGGCTTTGTGTGCGTGGGTGAGGAGTCGGAAGGTGATTCTCTTGTTGACCGGGAGCCAGTGCAGGTCTCTCAGGTGTCCGGAGATGTGGCTGCGACGGGGGATGTCTTGTAATCAAGGGAGAAAGGATCACTTGTAACGAGGGGGATGTCCAGGATGAGACGTGCTGAGGCGTTCTGGATCCGCTGGAGTTTCTTCTGGAGTTTGGCGGTGGTTCCGGCGTAGAGGGAGTTGCCATAGTCCAGACGGCTGGTGACGAGGGCCTGGGTGACCGTCTTCCTGGTCTCGGTGGGGATCCACCGGAAGATCTTACGTAGCATGCGCAGGATGTTGAAGCACGACGAGGAGACGGCGTTGACTTGTCTGGTCATGGAGAGGGAGGAGTCCAGGATGAAGCCCAGGTTGCGTGCGTGGTCTGTAGGTTCGGGTGCGGTGCCCAGGGCGGGGGGCCACCAGGAGTCGTCCCAGGCGGAGGGTGAGGATCCCAGGATGAGGACTTCCGTCTTGTCCGAGTTCAGTTTCAGGCGGCTGTTCTTCATCCATTCGGCTATCTCTTTCATCCCTTCATGTAGGTTGTCTCTGGCGGTGGCGGGGTCGTTGGTGAGGGAGAGGATCAGCTGGGTGTCGTCGGTGTAGATGATGGGTGCGGCTCGGGGTGGCTCGGTAGCATCCAGGGGTTCGGCCGGCGTTGAGTGCGTAGAGGGTGGCGGCGTCGTACGTACGGCGGGTGGGCTGGGTCTGCGGGGGCCAGGGGGCCTGGCACTGGGCGCGGTCCAGGCGCGGACGGGCGCAGACGGGCTTACCTTTGGCGCACATTCGCCGCTCATTAGGTGCTCCCGCTGCACGCGTCCGCTGCGCGGTCGCTGAGGGGGCGACAAAAGAGGGGGACGGGAGGGTGGGTCAGCTGGGCTGGGCTAGCGTCTGGGCCAATGGGCCGGGGGTGGGCGGGGCCGCAGGGGGCCAGCGGCGGGAAAAGTGGCGAGCGGCCGGCTCAGCAGTGGCTGGGCCGCTCGGGGGGCTGGGGGGGCGACGGTGTCGGCGTCGGCGTCAAGGAGGCAAGGAGGCTGGCAAGGAGGCAAGGAGGCTGGCGAGGAGGCTGGCGATCAGCAGGCGTGGGGAGCAAGGGGGTGACCCGGCCTTGAGAAAGGCACAGCGGTCACTCAAACCATCAACACTTATTAACTGATCTTTTGGTGAGTTGCAGAAGAGACCATGATAACTCAACCACCACTGCAGCTGGAATAGATGGGGGGGTTCAAGGTGCACACATTGCCGAGGCCCTGGTACTAGCTAGTGAGTATAATTGTCAATAAGCAAAATATTATGCTGCGCCCTGCAGCCGTTTCTCCCCCTCTAACTGACTTGCCTCCCGCAGCAGCACTGGAGCTGGCATCACTGTTGGTCTGTGTGGCTAGAATAAATTTTATTATATATATTTTAGATGCCAGATGTGCCGCCTTTTAATTTTTTTGCAATAAAAATACAACCGCAATGCATCACTACAATTTAGTTACCAATGCAGTATCCTCTAACAAAAATATTACTCTGGGCATTTGGTTTGTTCACACAATGTTTGACAGAACAGGCCTTGAATAATGCTCAAAGAAAAGCATATGCTGTTGGTTGGCAAATACAATGGGAGTGGGTCTTCATACTTTTTTCCAACCATGCTGCACTGTCATGGATAACTGCTGATATACTGTATAAATGAAAATTAATGAGACAGAACACAACATTGTGTGGGGGGGGGGGGGTCCATAAGACCATGGCCACTCTTTCATGAACCCAACTGTTAGAGAATGGGCAGGAAAAAGAAAGCCTTCTCAACAAAGATACATGGTGAATATTATTTATACTCATAGCTTGCTTGGGCCTCCCATCTTCACAGCAGAGTACCTAAAAATTGTGTTATTCTTAGTGTTACTCTTACAGTACCACAAGATATATATAAGAGAGAGGGAAAGATTGCCAACAAAACCAAAGATAACTTAGTGAACTAGAGAACGGAAAAAGTCAGCTACCAATAAAGATAGGGCCACCAGGAGTCGTCCCATGCGGAGGGTGAGGATCCCAGGATGAGGACTTCCGTCTTGTCCGAGTTCAGTTTCAGGCGGCTGTTCTTCATCCATTCGGCTATCTCTTTCATCCCTTCATGTAGGTTGTCTCTGGCGGTGGCGGGGTCGTTGGTGAGGGAGAGGATCAGCTGGGTGTCGTCGGTGTAGATGATGGGTGCGGCTCGGGGTGGCTCGGTAGCATCCAGGGGTTCGGCCGGCGTTGAGTGCGTAGAGGGTGGCGGCGTCGTATGTACGGCGGGTGGGCTGGGGTCTGCGGGGGCCAGGGGGCCTGGCACTGGGCGCGGTCCAGGCGCGGACGGGCGCAGACGGGCTTACCTTTGGCGCACATTCGCCGCTCATTAGGTGCTCCCGCTGCGCGCGTCCGCTGCGCGGTCGCTGAGGGGGCGACAAAAGAGGGGGACGGGAGGGCGGGTCAGCTGGGCTGGGCTAGCGTCTGGGCCAATGGGCCGGGGGTGGGCGGGGCCGCAGGGGGCCAGCGGCGGGAAAAGTGGCGAGCGGCCGGCTCAGCAGTGGCTGGGCCGCTCGGGGGGCTGGGGGGGCGACGGTGTCGGCGTCGGCGTCAAGGAGGCAAGGAGGCTGGCAAGGAGGCAAGGAGGCTGGCGAGGAGGCTGGCGAGGAGGCTGGCGATCAGCAGGCGTGGGGAGCAAGGGGGTGACCCGGCCTTGAGAAAGGCACAGCGGTCACTCAAACCATCAACACTTATTAACTGATCTTTTGGTGAGTTGCAGAAGAGACCATGATAACTCAACCACCACTGCAGCTGGAATAGATGGGGGGGTTCAAGGTGCACACATTGCCGAGGCCCTGGTACTAGCTAGTGAGTATAATTGTCAATAAGCAAAATATTATGCTGCGCCCTGCAGCCGTTTCTCCCCCTCTAACTGACTTGCCTCCCGCAGCAGCACTGGAGCTGGCATCACTGTTGGTCTGTGTGGCTAGAATAAATTTTATTATATATATTTTAGATGCCAGATGTGCCGCCTTTTAATTTTTTTGCAATAAAAATACAACCGCAATGCATCACTACAATTTAGTTACCAATGCAGTATCCTCTAACAAAAATATTACTCTGGGCATTTGGTTTGTTCACACAATGTTTGACAGAACAGGCCTTGAATAATGCTCAAAGAAAAGCATATGCTGTTGGTTGGCAAATACAATGGGAGTGGGTCTTCATACTTTTTTCCAACCATGCTGCACTGTCATGGATAACTGCTGATATACTGTATAAATGAAAATTAATGAGACAGAACACAACATTGTGTGGGGGGGGGGGGGTCCATAAGACCATGGCCACTCTTTCATGAACCCAACTGTTAGAGAATGGGCAGGAAAAAGAAAGCCTTCTCAACAAAGATACATGGTGAATATTATTTATACTCATAGCTTGCTTGGGCCTCCCATCTTCACAGCAGAGTACCTAAAAATTGTGTTATTCTTAGTGTTACTCTTACAGTACCACACGATATATATAAGAGAGAGGGAAAGATTGCCAACAAAACCAAAGATAACTTAGTGAACTAGAGAACGGAAAAAGTCAGCTACCAATAAAGAAAAACATTTGATATAAGGGAAAAAAAGAGAATACAGGTATAACAGGAATTAAACAAAAATGTAATCTACTATGCTTTGAATGAGTGCATCATATCTCATCCTAATCACCATGGAAAGAAGATGGCAGGTAAGGGTGTCAGAGAAATATTAGTTCTCACCAGCAACACCAGCCTCCAGGCAGCAACTTTCATCCTGGAAGCCAGCACCAACATTCCAATGTACCCCAAGATTCTACCCTAAGCCCACAACAATCATAGCAAAACCCAACATTAGGAAAATTATAAATAAATAATAGGACTTACTGGGGTTAGCAGAGCCCTCTGTAGTGGCACCTGGTGGCCGGTGCCTCCTGACAAGCTTCTCCCAGACCCTCAACAACGTCCCTCTTCTGGCCCTTGGGTGCGCATGTAAAGGAATAATATTAAAAAAAACAGAACAGTGATTCAGTTAATCTTCGCAAAATTATAATGACAGGCAAACGCATTCACATAATTGTACTTCCCTAAAACAGGTCACCTATACTACTAGTTTTGAGTCTATCAACTATCGTTGAGTTACCCATACTAATCCTAAAAATCCCTAATCCAAATTTCCGTAACAAAAACCACATTTGGAAGTAATGCATTGCAGTGAATGATCTGTGATTCTATTCTCATTTCTCAATGTCAAGTTCAACTCCCTTTGTGGACCAACTCATTCTTCCTTTTTTGCACTGCATCGATGCATACTGCAAATCGCTGTTAGCTTGGGACTAAAAGAGCTACATAAACAAAGTCAAAAAAGAGAACGCTATCTCACTGTTATTACTGATTGGCTATGGTCGGTCCGGAATGGCTTCTTAATTATTCAAGAAAGAGATAGCTATAACCTGCACACCTTTTTCTTGTGTAAACAAATCTGCTACAGTAAACAATCTAAACTTATGTTGCCAGTGCGTGCTACCTTGTTATCCTGACCAACTCCTGTCAGGTAATGTAAACAAAGTTAAATATACAGATCTTGTCACATATAGACAAGGTGCACTTTTCTTAAGCCCTAACTATGCTTCTAACTTAGATTAAACCTTCTCAATTTTTCCATTTTTTCAAAAAAGTGTTAATTGCACAAACTTTCTTTCTATTTTCAACATAATTAGTGATACTTCAGTAGTCAGTGAAACAATACATGAGATAACTGTATCCAAAAAAGTTGCCAATATTCCATAAGTAATCAGCGTTCATTTGATATAACATTTATTGTGCAATGTAATTACTCATCAAATTCCATGATTCTTAGGCAGTTTGCTATTCCCAAAGCATTTCTGGAGACCCTTCGTCAGGGAAACACTATAAATACAAATAATACAACATTTCAAAATCAAGATCAAATACTATTCCAAAATAAAACGTTGAGCTTTTTAGGACAGAGACCCATGTCCCAACACAATACAGCATTTCTGTCTGTTTATTCAAGCTTTTACCCACAAGATAGTGCAGTCCTAGAGTGCTTCTGTGTCATATAAACTAGTCCAAAACCTCCTTGTTGTGCCAGAAAACAATCCAAACAAAGGTGACCCAATTACTGAATGCTTTGCACCTAAAAATAACATGCCACATGTAATAAATAAACACTAAGGACCCTCTTTTCCAGAGAAAAGAAAACCTCCTGACAAACGATGCCATGCTCACCTATGCGATCCTTGATAAAGTTAAGCCATTACGGAATGAGCTAGAAGAGAATACATTTTGTGTGTGGGCATTTCCGATGCCTAATATTAATAGTGTACTACCATGTTTCATGTCAATACCATGAGAAACTCCACTTACTGTAGAGGTGTTAATGACCCACGAGGTCTGCAATAATGAATCAGCAAGTTTGTCAAACTCTTTATAAATGAAAACAGATCCCAAAAACGTTACAATAGTCATACTGTCTTAAGCCTCCCTTGATCCTCATCCGTAAAACTTTCTGATATAGTTCCCTCTCACTTATTGAGCGGGCCATCTCAGTCTTCCAACATTAAACAACTCTTTCCGGAACGCCACTACTATAGCACGCTATGTGCGTAACAAAAGCATGCACAGGATATTTAAATAGAGAGCGAAGATAGACTTCCCGATCACTTGAGGGAAGTCATCGGCTGTGAAAAACGTATGCCAACCGCAATACACTAACGTGGGAAAGTGAAAAATAGATGTTAATACCAAAACAAATAAAGGGGTTATAAAATAGTGAAATGTATTATTGGCTGTGTCAGCGCGACTTAATTTGCGTAAGGTTTAAGTGTATCTAAGGTAAGTGCACGAGCCCAGAAATACTATTGTACTCATAACAGTACCCAACAGGTCAAGAGAAAATCAGCTAAACAATATTCCACTGTTGGTGCGCGGGCCTGGCTCCTGTTTTTAACCCATTCTGCGCTGATGACGAGCTCAGCTCGTCATGAGGTTTACCTGTCGTGCGCTCATGACGACCTGAGCTCGTCATGAACCGCGGGGTTTTAAAAACTTCAGCGCGCAGCGGGAAAACCCGTTGCGCGCATGTGGTTAAACAGTGTCCTGAAGGGACTATAGTACCACCGAGCCAGAAAAACCAGAAGTGCTACCTTTCTTCTGTGTAACAGCTTGAATATCCAGCTGTAGTGTCTGATGCCCAATGACTGCATTGTGAAGCTACTCCTTGAGCCATAAGAGAAATCCAGCCAAAATGTGAATATAGGGTGCCAGCGGCAACATGGAGGGAATGACTACTCATTGGTATGGTTGGCTGCAGACTCTGGAGTCCCTAGTTATGCCACAACTTAGAATTGCAGCTGATTTCAGACACAAGAGCCCAACTGGACTGATTCAAGACTGAGGTTGAGAGAAGCCACCAAACTCTGGAGTCTGGGTGGCGCCAATGGGACTTGAGGCACAGTGAAGCAATATTGCAGAGGTGAATGTCCACAGGGAGTAGATGCCTGTCCAACAAGGGGAGCAGAGAATACCAGTGATTCTGGCATGCCTGAGCTGGAGAACGTACATGCTCAGAGTGGGGGGAGTAAACTGGACCTCTGATGATCTATGCTGTAGAGCCAGAGCTGTGACACCCGTGGGATGTTTTCACAAGCATTCATTCAAACATCTAGAAACTAAATGCTAATAATTTTTAGGTGGATGGGAGTATATTGAGTACTGTAGCAAGCTACATAGGATCAGCTGCCACCTTGGCCGGATGAAGTAAAAGGTCTTCATCCACATAGGCAACATTATGCTGAGCCACTGGGTCCCCACCATGCTTTGGCTGGAGGACACAGAGCTGAAATGTGTGCAGCTAGGCAGTGATCTCATAGACACGAGCCCCATCAGAGCAAAGGAGGTTACCTGCCGGGTGGGGTTTAAGAAAAAATCTTACACCTACTTTGCAATGAGTAAAAATGATAACACACAGTCCAAACTTACATTTGATTCCAGAACATCCATGCATGAGGTCAACAAGGATATGTCGCAGAAGCTGGCTGCTACTTAGTAGTCCAAGGAAGCAGCGAAGACAAAATATGAGGCATTTTGCAGGACAAGAGATGCAGTTTACAAATGATCGATAGAGAGATTGATACACTGTCGCATAAAATAGATTTCATGTCAGAAAGGCAGAACAAACATGCTCCCTGACTGGACATGTTGATGAGATGAGTACCCGATTTGGAGAACGATGCAGAGACCAGTCTGGATGCTGAAGGAAGGATGGAAACAGAACTAAACATGATCCACGCTAAGAATGAAGATCTGGAAGCCAGATCTAGGCACAACAATATCCACACAGTAGCCTTGGCTAAAACCATAAACACAGCCAACATGGAGGGATTCATGAAGACACTGCTGATTGACCTGTTTGGCAAAGAGACATTCTCTCAGCTATTTGTGGTAGAAGGAGTGCATGGGTCATTGGCCTCAATGCCTGTCCCAGATCTTCTGCAGAAACTGATAATCACTTGACTGCTGAGTTGTTGAGATCAAAATGCTTGTAAGATAAATGAGATACAATGCTCAGAATCTATGAGATTGCTATTCCCTGACTTAAACATTTCAGTACAAGAAGCCCCGTAGATCAAGTTAAGAAGAAGCTGTGATCCCTGAATATGGAGTACAGTATGCTGTATCTTTCTTGCCTCAGTTTTGTGGCAAAGACACAGAATAATAAGGCACAGATTGTGCCTGACCCACAGCAAGCTATGAAAGTTCTGATAAAGAAATCTCCCGGGCAGACTGATTCCAAAACTGCCAGAGTAGAACAGTGTAAAATACTGGGTTATTAGTTGAGGGAGGGTGAGAACTCATCTCAAATATTAATTGCAATCCTTGTCAGGGTGAACCACAAAATGGACAAAATAAACCTGTGCTTAACTCTTTGGCAGCTTGGCACAAAAGAAGTCAGGCTCACTCAAACAGTATTAAAGTAAAAATACAACACAAGAAAAAACCCAAAGCAATTTGGAAATACAGAGTAAATGTTAATAAATAAAATTACACCAAAACGAGCAAAAAACAACCAGAAAAATCAGAGTAACGGCTTTTACATTTTAAGGCAAAAACTGCCAAGCACCAGCTGTGGGTATCTGGTTGTGCTAGACTGATTCAAAGTCAAAGTTCAGGCCAAATGATAAAGAGCAGAAGGTCTGATACAGGAACTAGGCTCATCCTGGTGGAAGGTTTACCTTCTGACTTGTGCATAAGTTTGGGGATCATAGCTCTCCAGTAAAGCCGGGTAGCTGGGAAGGGTCTAAAGAAGGGCTTAGTGATGACAGAGAGCTGCTGTATTAGCTCTCTGAGACACTCTGAGGTTACTCAGTGGAGTGCGGTATTGAAGTCAGAGAAGACAGTGAGCGGGTGCTGATCACCGTCAAAGTTGGTAAAGCTGTTCAATGAAGTCAATGAAGCCACCGATTATGTGCAACTCAGGTTGTCATAGAGGCTGTCAATTGAGTGCTGTTCAGCATCAAAAATGGTAAGACTTCTGATCGGTGCTTCATGACATTGCTCGGTTTCTCTTGGCATCGAGTCCAGTCATACCTTCGGGTGGGCCAGGAGAAGTGCACTCTGTCTCCAGCCTAAGGTCCAGATCTTTAGGACAATCTGTGTGAGGGGGCAGAACTCACTCCCAGAGAGGGCGGCAGAAAGGGCCAGATCAGGTCCAGTTGAGTCTAGACACCTAGAGAGCAGGAATGGCCTCTGGAAGCTTGTTGTGTTCCTGTAGCTCAAACAAAAGGTTAGTGAACTGACCTTTGGAGTTATTTCTGGTGGTACTGGGTTCAAGGCAAACAAGTCCAGACTTCCTTCTTCAGATTGCATGGCAGTCCCTTTTCTGAATCTTCTTGGGTCCAAGAGTGTTCTGAATAGAGATTCTGAGGGTGCCACTTTTATACCCAATGTTAGCCTGTGCTAGAGGACACCCTCTTTGTGGAACACTAAACTGGTTCTGGTCAACACTTCCCTTTTCTCTGGGTTTGGCTCCATTGTGTTTAGGGAAACAAAGCACAAGCAGAACCAGGTGTTTGCTGCCTTTGCCAGTGACAGGGCAGGGGTCTACTGAATTCAAGCAATGCTGTGAAACTCAGGAAGGAGCTGGGTGCAACTCCTAGACCATCCTGCTCAAGAGAGGAACACCCTTCACACAACCAAGGCACCTTTGTCCCCTATCCTAAAGGAATACATATCACGCCACAGGAGAGTCATTAACAGTCATGTGATCCTAAACATTGGAAGAAAAGCACATTTAGTTTAGGTAGAAAAGTTACTTTTTCAAAATGGTCATTTAAAATCCGACTTTATCAATAAAGAGGATTTTAAATGATAAGTCAAATGAATGAAGAAGTATTTCTGTATCTGTCCCCAAAGTCAAGTTATCACATTTTTTAAATGTAATAGGGTCATCTAGTGTTAGTCTACGGTAGAGATAGCTTTGCTGCAGTGTTTCACTGCCAGGACATGTAATCCTTACATACACATGTTCCACTTTTTAAATACCATGCACCCTGCCCTTTGAGCTAGGAGGGCCTACCTTAGGTGTGACTTATAAGTATAAAAATAGAAGGTTTAGGTCGGGCAAAAGATTTATTTTGTCAGGTTGAAATGTAGTTTAAAAGTCCTAAGTCCAACAAAAATGGGGTTAACAAGAATAGGGTATTCAAGGCAAAGAGTTCTGGTGGGATACAACACAAAAGATGTTCATTTCCAACAACCAGAATGACTCTTAGAGGCATGAGGACAATGATTAAATAACAGCAGGAAAAGTATCATTTGACAAGTGTAGCAGTTTATTACCTAAATGTTGTTGTTCAACAATAATTGTTGTAAAGGGTAACAGACAATATTTTGTTCCCACATAGTATTAAAAAAGAGTAAGAAATAAGTTGTGGCATGTTTCATTCGAATGTCATTAATCATTTTAGTTTGACATGGCTCTGGGGTTAGCTGGACTGCAGCTCGCACAGACCCCATTGGCATTACATTTTATGTTGTTAAACAGCCACCACTGCCTGAGAAATGAATATTGAGGCTAGTATGCTTCACTACTCTTGTGTACCACACCAGTATGTTGACTATCTTCTTGTTTTTTTGATGTTGGGAGGGAGGTTGGGGAAGGTTCACTGCAATTTGAGGGGTGTAGTGTGGGAAGGGGAGGGAGGTTGATAGTTGACATCAACAGTCATGAGGCTAATTATATATTGATTTTGTGCAAGTCAGGTAGCTAATGCATCCCTACTGAGACAGATTTGATATTATTAATGGCTATTGATTTTATGACAAATGACAGACAGAAAACAAGGCTTCGATAACAGCAAATATCATTCCAGGGATAATGCTTTCCTTTAGGAAACGCATCTCACTGCAAAAAATGCTAGTGCAGCAACCAGTAGAATGAAACAATATGTAAGCATGCCCTATTATTTACCCATGCAGAGGAGTACTTATATGAGTGAGAAAAGGATATAGGCTGTGTGACCCAAAGACTACTGTAGATCTTTATGGTAGATATGTACTAGACTGAATCATAAAGATCCGTTATTCTTCATTACACTGCAGCAGATTACTACTGCATTTAATTTTGGTGCAGTGAGTTGGGGTGGTGATTTTAATTCTATCCTAGACTAGAAACTAGATATTGGAGTGGCCTACCCAGCCCAGGTAATCACAAATGACTATGCCACACATAGAGAGTAGTTATATATGTCGCTATTCTTCAGAGTGTAAGCAAGAACTCAATGTTCTAAACCTGCATTCACTTCATTACCCACCAATGCTTACATCACAGGTCTAAATGAGTCAATTTGGAACCAAAAAAGTTTGTCATTCTTTATTTACACAACAGTACATCTCTCCCTTTGTTAAATTAAAAGTCACTTTTTACAATAAATAGGTTAATAATGAAAAATTAAATAATTAGAAATGCGTGTGCCCTTATGATTCTTAAAACGCTAATGAGCCTTTGTGGCCCTTGGATCACATGTCCTGATTGGTTCATCGGAAACCGGGAGATGGGAGTTGAAATGTCAGTGATCTGCATAAGTGGGGTGGAAACAACAGCAGTTGCAGGATCATTAACTGTCTGTCTGGACCCAGTCTCTACTGTGACATCAATGTTTGGTGAGTGATGAGCCACATGTCTGAAGTGAGAAGAATCTCTCATAAGGGACTTCCCACGATGTTGGGCAGTCACCATGTGTCCTTTGGTGGTTGTAACAGTAAGGTGCTTAGCCTCGAAAGGAGTATCAGATTTTATTTTCTGGGTTGTCGAACTAAGGCTCGATCTTCTCTCTTTAAAATGATATCTTTCACCTGATGTCACTTGTCAGCATAGATTCTCATTTTCCGTTTGTGATCAGAATCTTTTGTGCAAATGTCTTTCTCAGTCTTAGTTCGGAGCTTGGTCCATTGAGGTAACTTGGTTGTCAAGTCTGTCTCAAACATTAAGGTTGCAGGGAATTCCCCTGTAGTCAAGTGAGGAGTCAATCAATAATCTCAAAGAGTGGTATTCAAACAACCTTGAGGCTTTATTTAGAGTACTCATGAATAGATCGACCAGACCATTGGCCTGAGTCCAAAGAGACTTTTCTGATGATTTATGTCAGATTTCATGATCACAGGGACACCCCATGTTACACAGATGCCATCTAATCTTTCAATAACCTTTTCATGAGTGATGGATGAAAGATCTTCTACCAACAAAAACTGAGGTATTCATCAAAAATGACCATTAGATATTGTCCATTCTTAAGAGGACCAAAGTAATGAACAGCAATCCTCTCCCAAGCATGGTTAGGCAATTCTGAAATGTTTAATGGGTGCTGAGTAATGTGTGATGAGGAACAGTTGCATAAGTGACAAGACTTCAACTCCTGTTCACCCCTTTCATCGAGATGAGGAAACCAGAATCTGTTTTGAAGCTCTCTCTTTGTGGTAAACCTTTCCTCAGGATCATTTGTGAGCTACTTCAATTACTTGTTGTTGAATACTTTGGAAATGAAAATGTATGCTCCTTGCTAGATTGTGAACACGTTTAATGGACAAACCTGGGGCAGGATTGGTCCCTCTCCTGAGAAAGAAATGAAAAAAAAGATTGGTAAATGGTACATTTTAAAGCAAATACATGTAGCGATGAATCAAGACTTATAAAGCAGTGGGAAAGTATAGTGTTGAAATATTAAACAGTTAAAAACTGACCCGTATCGTGCTGCATTAATATGTTCAGCAGTTAATGTAATGTGTAAATTGTACAACGTGACAACTGTAGCCCTTTAAAATGTATGCTTTACCACTGTCTTGCACTGCATGCAGCATTAACTTTGGAAAAGAATGCTTAACCACCAGGCTTTGGGAATCACCCAAAGCTGCAGGCTGCAACCCGTCTTATAGAAATATATACATACAGGTCTTTAAGTTGGATGAAAAAAGTAGGCTCTCTCTATAAATGAACATGTCAAATACATTTCTGTAATTCCCATAGTGTGCCACCTGACCAGTATTTTGGTTTCTCTCTGAGATGTAATTGCATCCAGATAAATGACACAACAACTGACAAACACCTAAAACCTGTCACTACGATTAACTTTGTCAATGGGTCTTAGCTGATTAAGATAAATGAGTAACAAGAATGATTTGTTAAAAATAATTAGCATTGGAAATGTTTCAATTCTGAAATAGTGAATTTGTGAATTAAATAGCAATGATGCCTCTGGAAGGAGTTTTTGCCTTCAGTTATGTGTGCCTTTTGTTAGATATGTATCCTCTTTTACTCTGCAAATCTTGTCCATCTGCACATCTTCGACCACCTCTCTTTCCTCTTCAGCATCCTCTTTTTACTCTTTCTCGAATGCACTTCCTCCTTTCTCCCTCACTTCACTGCCCCCAAGCATACACTGCACTCCCTCAAATTTAAGCACTTTATTTTCTCTTACCTTTGCCTTGCAAAAATGTTGACATCTGTGTACCCTCTTCACGCACATATCCATGGAATTTCAGTTGCAAATGGAATACATAAACATTGTTCTGTGTGCACTGCAGTGAGGCCAACCCACTGACAGGCACTTTGTTTGGCTTTAGCCTTAGTGCCTGCCCGCTCAATCAAAGCTCCTCATAAACACCTGGCATGGCTCAAGCCTCAAAGTATGCACAGAAAAAATACAGATAGCAACATTATAAAATAGCTAACTCTTGGGGAATGCAAGATTAAATAAAGCATGAGAAATAAGAGAGGAACTAAATCACTGAAATGTATTGCCTCAACATTTTTACTATTCATTGTTTGCAAATTAATCCATGATTTTGGCATCAGTGTTAATTTAGGAGCATGGAGACACAGCCAGTTTTAATGTCATACATCAGAGAACTGTCCACTGTAAACACATATTTCTCGTTTTGCGCTTGACTCTGATATTTGGATCAACTTCGCAAGGGAACAAGAACCCTGCTCATTATTCGGATCCAGTAAGTCCAAGGGGTCGCTCACTACTTATCCTACCAGCGTGTAGCCCCAAAGCGTTGTGGTCCTTGAAGTCAGCATCAGCGAGTGCGCCTCTGCCTGGGTCTTGAGGAAAAAATCAGTCGCGTTGGCCATCCCTGGACACGTGTTTCGAGGTTGTTGCCTCTTGTCAGCAGGGAGTAGGAATGTATATAGGGGTGCTGCGTAGGCTGCCAAAAATATCTTCAGGTCTGGTACCGCTCGTGGCACGTAGGAGCGTAACCCGGGCTCGTCAGCCCCACCGGCTCAAGGGAGCCTGAATGTAAAAGTAAGTCCAAGGGGTCGCTCACTACTTATCCTACCAGCGTGTAGCCCCAAAGCGTTGTGGTCCTTGAAGTCAGCATCAGCGAGTGCGCCTCTGCCTGGGTCTTGAGGAAAAAATCAGTCGCGTTGGCCATCCCTGGACACGTGTTTCGAGGTTGTTGCCTCTTGTCAGCAGGGAGTAGGAATGTATATAGGGGTGCTGCGTAGGCTGCCAAAAATATCTTCAGGTCTGGTACCGCTCGTGGCACGTAGGAGCGTAACCCGGGCTCGTCAGCCCCACCGGCTCAAGGGAGCCTGAATGTAAAAGTAAGTCCAAGGGGTCGCTCACTACTTATCCTACCAGCGTGTAGCCCCAAAGCGTTGTGGTCCTTGAAGTCAGCATCAGCGAGTGCGCCTCTGCCTGGGTCTTGAGGAAAAAATCAGTCGCGTTGGCCATCCCTGGACACGTGTTTCGAGGTTGTTGCCTCTTGTCAGCAGGGAGTAGGAATGTATATAGGGGTGCTGCGTAGGCTGCCAAAAATATCTTCAGGTCTGGTACCGCTCGTGGCACGTAGGAGCGTAACCCGGGCTCGTCAGCCCCACCGGCTCAAGAGAGCCTGAATGTAAAAGTAAGTCCAAGGGGTCGCTCACTACTTATCCTACCAGCGTGTAGCCCCAAAGCGTTGTGGTCCTTGAAGTCAGCATCAGCGAGTGCGCCTCTGCCTGGGTCTAGAGGAAAAAATCAGTCGCGTTGGCCATCCCTGGACACGTGTTTCGAGGTTGTTGCCTCTTGTCAGCAGGGAGTAGGAATGTATATAGGGGTGCTGCGTAGGCTGCCAAAAATATCTTCAGGTCTGGTACCGCTCGTGGCACGTAGGAGCGTAACCCGGGCTCGTCAGCCCCACCGGCTCAAGGGAGCCTGAATGTAAAAGTAAGTCCAAGGGGTCGCTCACTACTTATCCTACCAGCGTGTAGCCCCAAAGCGTTGTGGTCCTTGAAGTCAGCATCAGCGAGTGCGCCTCTGCCTGGGTCTTGAGGAAAAAATCAGTCGCGTTGGCCATCCCTGGACACGTGTTTCGAGGTTGTTGCCTCTTGTCAGCAGGGAGTAGGAATGTATATAGGGGTGCTGCGTAGGCTGCCAAAAATATCTTCAGGTCTGGTACCGCTCGTGGCACGTAGGAGCGTAACCCGGGCTCGTCAGCCCCACCGGCTCAAGGGAGCCTGAATGTAAAAGTAAGTCCAAGGGGTCGCTCACTACTTATCCTACCAGCGTGTAGCCCCAAAGCGTTGTGGTCCTTGAAGTCAGCATCAGCGAGTGCGCCTCTGCCTGGGTCTTGAGGAAAAAATCAGTCGCGTTGGCCATCCCTGGACACGTGTTTCGAGGTTGTTGCCTCTTGTCAGCAGGGAGTAGGAATGTATATAGGGGTGCTGCGTAGGCTGCCAAAAATATCTTCAGGTCTGGTACCACTCGTGGCACGTAGGAGCGTAACCCGGGCTCGTCAGCCCCACCGGCTCAAGGGAGCCTGAATGTAAAAGTAAGTCCAAGGGGTCGCTCACTACTTATCCTACCAGCGTGTAGCCCCAAAGCGTTGTGGTCCTTGAAGTCAGCATCAGCGAGTGCGCCTCTGCCTGGGTCTTGAGGAAAAAATCAGTCGCGTTGGCCATCCCTGGACACGTGTTTCGAGGTTGTTGCCTCTTGTCAGCAGGGAGTAGGAATGTATATAGGGGTGCTGCGTAGGCTGCCAAAAATATCTTCAGGTCTGGTACCGCTCGTGGCACGTAGGAGCGTAACCCGGGCTCGTCAGCCCCACCGGCTCAAGGGAGCCTGAATGTAAAAGTAAGTCCAAGGGGTCGCTCACTACTTATCCTACCAGCGTGTAGCCCCAAAGCGTTGTGGTCCTTGAAGTCAGCATCAGCGAGTGCGCCTCTGCCTGGGTCTTGAGGAAAAAATCAGTCGCGTTGGCCATCCCTGGACACGTGTTTCGAGGTTGTTGCCTCTTGTCAGCAGGGAGTAGGAATGTATATAGGGGTGCTGCGTAGGCTGCCAAAAATATCTTCAGGTCTGGTACCGCTCGTGGCACGTAGGAGCGTAACCCGGGCTCGTCAGCCCCACCGGCTCAAGGGAGCCTGAATGTAAAAGTAAGTCCAAGGGGTCGCTCACTACTTATCCTACCAGCGTGTAGCCCCAAAGCGTTGTGGTCCTTGAAGTCAGCATCAGCGAGTGCGCCTCTGCCTGGGTCTTGAGGAAAAAATCAGTCGCGTTGGCCATCCCTGGACACGTGTTTCGAGGTTGTTGCCTCTTGTCAGCAGGGAGTAGGAATGTATATAGGGGTGCTGCGTAGGCTGCCAAAAATATCTTCAGGTCTGGTACCGCTCGTGGCACGTAGGAGCGTAACCCGGGCTCGTCAGCCCCACCGGCTCAAGGGAGCCTGAATGTAAAAGTAAGTCCAAGGGGTCGCTCACTACTTATCCTACCAGCGTGTAGCCCCAAAGCGTTGTGGTCCTTGAAGTCAGCATCAGCGAGTGCGCCTCTGCCTGGGTCTTGAGGAAAAAATCAGTCGCGTTGGCCATCCCTGGACACGTGTTTCGAGGTTGTTGCCTCTTGTCAGCAGGGAGTAGGAATGTATATAGGGGTGCTGCGTAGGCTGCCAAAAATATCTTCAGGTCTGGTACCGCTCGTGGCACGTAGGAGCGTAACCCGGGCTCGTCAGCCCCACCGGCTCAAGGGAGCCTGAATGTAAAAGTAAGTCCAAGGGGTCGCTCACTACTTATCCTACCAGCGTGTAGCCCCAAAGCGTTGTGGTCCTTGAAGTCAGCATCAGCGAGTGCGCCTCTGCCTGGGTCTTGAGGAAAAAATCAGTCGCGTTGGCCATCCCTGGACACGTGTTTCGAGGTTGTTGCCTCTTGTCAGCAGGGAGTAGGAATGTATATAGGGGTGCTGCGTAGGCTGCCAAAAATATCTTCAGGTCTGGTACCGCTCGTGGCACGTAGGAGCGTAACCCGGGCTCGTCAGCCCCACCGGCTCAAGGGAGCCTGAATGTAAAAGTAAGTCCAAGGGGTCGCTCACTACTTATCCTACCAGCGTGTAGCCCCAAAGCGTTGTGGTCCTTGAAGTCAGCATCAGCGAGTGCGCCTCTGCCTGGGTCTTGAGGAAAAAATCAGTCGCGTTGGCCATCCCTGGACACGTGTTTCGAGGTTGTTGCCTCTTGTCAGCAGGGAGTAGGAATGTATATAGGGGTGCTGCGTAGGCTGCCAAAAATATCTTCAGGTCTGGTACCGCTCGTGGCACGTAGGAGCGTAACCCGGGCTCGTCAGCCCCACCGGCTCAAGGGAGCCTGAATGTAAAAGTAAGTCCAAGGGGTCGCTCACTACTTATCCTACCAGCGTGTAGCCCCAAAGCGTTGTGGTCCTTGAAGTCAGCATCAGCGAGTGCGCCTCTGCCTGGGTCTTGAGGAAAACATCAGTCGCGTTGGCCATCCCTGGACACGTGTTTCGAGGTTGTTGCCTCTTGTCAGCAGGGAGTAGGAATGTATATAGGGGTGCTGCGTAGGCTGCCAAAAATATCTTCAGGTCTGGTACCGCCTGTGGCACGTAGGAGCGTAACCCGGGCTCGTCAGCCCCACCGGCTCAAGGGAGCCTGAATGTAAAAGTAAGTCCAAGGGGTCGCTCACTACTTATCCTACCAGCGTGTAGCCCCAAAGCGTTGTGGTCCTTGAAGTCAGCATCAGCGAGTGCGCCTCTGCCTGGGTCTTGAGGAAAAAATCAGTCGCGTTGGCCATCCCTGGACACGTGTTTCGAGGTTGTTGCCTCTTGTCAGCAGGGAGTAGGAATGTATATAGGGGTGCTGCGTAGGCTGCCAAAAATATCTTCAGGTCTGGTACCGCTCGTGGCACGTAGGAGCGTAACCCGGGCTCGTCAGCCCCACCGGCTCAAGGGAGCCTGAATGTAAAAGTAAGTCCAAGGGGTCGCTCACTACTTATCCTACCAGCGTGTAGCCCCAAAGCGTTGTGGTCCTTGAAGTCAGCATCAGCGAGTGCGCCTCTGCCTGGGTCTTGAGGAAAAAATCAGTCGCGTTGGCCATCCCTGGACACGTGTTTCGAGGTTGTTGCCTCTTGTCAGCAGGGAGTAGGAATGTATATAGGGGTGCTGCGTAGGCTGCCAAAAATATCTTCAGGTCTGGTACCGCTCGTGGCACGTAGGAGCGTAACCCGGGCTCGTCAGCCCCACCGGCTCAAGGGAGCCTGAATGTAAAAGTAAGTCCAAGGGGTCGCTCACTACTTATCCTACCAGCGTGTAGCCCCAAAGCGTTGTGGTCCTTGAAGTCAGCATCAGCGAGTGCGCCTCTGCCTGGGTCTTGAGGAAAAAATCAGTCGCGTTGGCCATCCCTGGACACGTGTTTCGAGGTTGTTGCCTCTTGTCAGCAGGGAGTAGGAATGTATATAGGGGTGCTGCGTAGGCTGCCAAAAATATCTTCAGGTCTGGTACCGCTCGTGGCACGTAGGAGCGTAACCCGGGCTCGTCACCCCCACCGGCTCAAGGGAGCCTGAATGTAAAAGTAAGTCCAAGGGGTCGCTCACTACTTATCCTACCAGCGTGTAGCCCCAAAGCGTTGTGGTCCTTGAAGTCAGCATCAGCGAGTGCGCCTCTGCCTGGGTCTTGAGGAAAAAATCAGTCGCGTTGGCCATCCCTGGACACGTGTTTCGAGGTTGTTGCCTCTTGTCAGCAGGGAGTAGGAATGTATATAGGGGTGCTGCGTAAGCATGGGCGTAAAATCCGCTCCGCTCGCGGATTTTTCGGATTTTCGGCAAATCCGCAATCCGCGAACGCTCGCGAATTTGTCGAAAATCCGTGAATCCGCTCGCGGCGGATTTTTTGCTTGGTTGCGGCGCGCGGCGTGGTGCACGGCGTTCACTTTCCGTCATTTTAGCGTTTGCCGAGTTGTTTTTCTTTGCGAGTGACGCGCCATTTTAGATCTTGCTGCGTGTTCCCGCGGGAGTTTGTCGCCCGCGAATACGTACTCGCGGCTTGCCACCTTGCACAGCACACCTCGCGAGAGTTCGCAATTGCGAACATGTAGTTGCGGCGGAAAGGAACAATCTCGCACTTGCGAAATAGAGATTTTGCAATTTCGCACAAGAAAATCACCAGCAAACAGGATAAACCTTCAGAAAATTATGATTTTTATCAGAATCACTCCTCAGGTTGACATTTGCATGGCCTTTTTTTTTGCAAGGAGTCCATTTTGGGGGGGGGGGGGAGGAAGGAAGTGCCCCACAGTCTCCAACTTCCTGTTCCTGTCCAGCAGGCTCCTCCCAGTGCTTTGTCCATCTCCTGGTCACTTTCATTTGGATCTGGAGCTGGAAGGATTACTTTTTGTGGGTGCTGCTGGATATTTGGATTTGAGGCCTTTTTGACTGTCTTTGGATCACTTTTGGATTAGAAATCAACTTTCACAAGTAAGTTTGTTTGGGGCATTACAGTTGCTGCAAGTACAATTTTGGAACTTTTTCAGAAAATTAAATAAATTATATTGTGGGTAGCCACAGTATCCAGTAGGACCAGGGTTGGTTATGGGTGCATGATACAACTGTTTTGTTGAATTTAAACACCATTGAGGCCATGGATGGGCTGGGATTGTGCAGATTTTATTGTTTTTTGTCGTTTTTTTGGGCCTGCTGGTGTGGCCCTTTGCCCAGGGGTGGTGAGTGTTGCATGGGCCTAGTCTTTCTGTGGGGTGTCTTCTTGAATTTAAACATAATTGAGGCCATGGATGGGCTGGGATTGTGCTTATTTTATTGTTTTTTGTCGTTTTTGGGGGGCTGCTGGTGTGGCCTTTTGCTTGCCCAGGGGTGGTGGTGGTGCATGGACTGAGTGTGCCTGTGGTGTTGTCTCACTCTCTTTGATGTAAACATCATGGATGGCATTGGATTGTGGTGATTTCTGGCTGTTTTTCTGTTTTTTGGGGGTGTACTGTTGATGTGGTCTGGCCATGTGGGTGGTGGTGGTGGCCATCTTGAGTGCTGGCTGGTACAGGCAACATGTGCTTGGGGTGTAAGGGGGCCATTTTGAGGAGAGGCAGTGTCTGAGGCCTGCACTTATTTTGCCTACTTTTCATCCCTTATGCCCAGGGGTAGTGAGTGTTGCATGGGCCTAGTGTTTCTGAGGGGTGTCTTCTTGAATTTAAACACCATTGAGGCCATGGATGGGCTGGGATTGTGCAGATTTTATTGTTTTTTGTCGTTTTTTTGGGCCTGCTGGTGTGGCCCTTTGCCCAGGGGTGGTGAGTGTTGCATGGGCCTAGTCTTTCTGTGGGGTGTCTTCTTGAATTTAAACACCATTGAGGCCATGGATGGGCTGGGATTGTGCAGATTTTATTGTTTTTTGTCGTTTTTTTGGGCCTGCTGGTGTGGCCCTTTGCCCAGGGGTGGTGAGTGTTGCATGGGCCTAGTCTTTCTGTGGGGTGTCTTCTTGAATTTAAACATAATTGAGGCCATGGATGGGCTGGGATTGTGCTTATTTTATTGTTTTTTGTCGTTTTTGGGGGGCTGCTGGTGTGGCCTTTTGCTTGCCCAGGGGTGGTGGTGGTGCATGGACTGAGTGTGCCTGTGGTGTTGTCTCACTCTCTTTGATGTAAACATCATGGATGGCATTGGATTGTGGTGATTTCTGGCTGTTTTTCTGTTTTTTGGGGGTGTACTGTTGATGTGGACTGGCCATGTGGGTGGTGGTGGTGGCCATCTTGAGTGCTGGCTGGTACAGGCAACATGTGCTTGGGGTGTAAGGGGGCCATTTTGAGGAGAGGCAGTGTCTGAGGCCTGCACTTATTTTGCCTACTTTTCATCCCTTATGCCCAGGGGTAGTGAGTGTTGCATGGGCCTAGTGTTTCTGAGGGGTGTCTTCTTGAATTTAAACACCATTGAGGCCATGGATGGGCTGGGATTGTGCAGATTTTATTGTTTTTTGTCGTTTTTTTGGGCCTGCTGGTGTGGCCCTTTGCCCAGGGGTGGTGAGTGTTGCATGGGCCTAGTCTTTCTGTGGGGTGTCTTCTTGAATTTAAACACCATTGAGGCCATGGATGGGCTGGGATTGTGCAGATTTTATTGTTTTTTGTCGTTTTTTTGGGCCTGCTGGTGTGGCCCTTTGCCCAGGGGTGGTGAGTGTTGCATGGGCCTAGTCTTTCTGTGGGGTGTCTTCTTGAATTTAAACATAATTGAGGCCATGGATGGGCTGGGATTGTGCTTATTTTATTGTTTTTTGTCGTTTTTGGGGGGCTGCTGGTGTGGCCTTTTGCTTGCCCAGGGGTGGTGGTGGTGCATGGACTGAGTGTGCCTGTGGTGTTGTCTCACTCTCTTTGATGTAAACATCATGGATGGCATTGGATTGTGGTGATTTCTGGCTGTTTTTCTGTTTTTTGGGGGTGTACTGTTGATGTGGACTGGCCATGTGGGTGGTGGTGGTGGCCATCTTGAGTGCTGGCTGGTACAGGCAACATGTGCTTGGGGTGTAAGGGGGCCATTTTGAGGAGAGGCAGTGTCTGAGGCCTGCACTTATTTTGCCTACTTTTCATCCCTTATGCCCAGGGGTAGTGAGTGTTGCATGGGCCTAGTGTTTCTGAGGGGTGTCTTCTTGAATTTAAACACCATTGAGGCCATGGATGGGCTGGGATTGTGCAGATTTTATTGTTTTTTGTCGTTTTTTTGGGCCTGCTGGTGTGGCCCTTTGCCCAGGGGTGGTGAGTGTTGCATGGGCCTAGTCTTTCTGTGGGGTGTCTTCTTGAATTTAAACACCATTGAGGCCATGGATGGGCTGGGATTGTGCAGATTTTATTGTTTTTTGTCGTTTTTTTGGGCCTGCTGGTGTGGCCCTTTGCCCAGGGGTGGTGAGTGTTGCATGGGCCTAGTCTTTCTGTGGGGTGTCTTCTTGAATTTAAACATAATTGAGGCCATGGATGGGCTGGGATTGTGCTTATTTTATTGTTTTTTGTCGTTTTTGGGGGGCTGCTGGTGTGGCCTTTTGCTTTCCCAGGGGTGGTGGTGGTGCATGGACTGAGTGTGCCTGTGGTGTTGTCTCACTCTCTTTGATGTAAACATCATGGATGGCATTGGATTGTGGTGATTTCTGGCTGTTTTTCTGTTTTTTGGGGGTGTACTGTTGATGTGGACTGGCCATGTGGGTGGTGGTGGTGGCCATCTTGAGTGCTGGCTGGTACAGGCAACATGTGCTTGGGGTGTAAGGGGGCCATTTTGAGGAGAGGCAGTGTCTGAGGCCTGCACTTATTTTGCCTACTTTTCATCCCTTATGCCCAGGGGTAGTGAGTGTTGCATACTTGCATGTCCCTAGTCTTTCTGTGGGGTGTCTTCAATGTAAACATCATGGATGGCATGGGATTGTGCTCATTTTTCTGTGTTTTGTCGATTTTTTGGGGTGTATAACTGAACTGATGTTCCTCTGTCTTCCATTGCTTTTAGGTGCACAAGAAGACTCAATAGAACCACCAGTGCCAGGAAGAAGTCCTGCAGCGGTGTGTGCAGCATAACGTCACGCGACGTCACGTCTGGACACAGAACCCTCTGCAACTCGTGCAACTGCTGCCTGCTGACCTGCTCTGAAGAAGATGGCCCCAAAAAAAGTAACCCGTAGCTCCTCTAGCAAGAAAGGTGCCAGTAAGGAGCAGAAGAAGCAAGTTACCAAGGACACTGGTGTGCCGCCCGCCCCTTTTTTTGTGAGTAAAAAAAAAAGTATGCCTGCAGCAGCTGCAGCGGGATCTGCTGGGGACCAAGCTGGCAGCAGCACCCCCGCTCCATTGGGCTCAGTGCCACCACCACCACCACGCCAACTTAAGTCCAAGCCCTTGAGTGCTGCAGAGGCAGCCAGTATACTTCTTCAATCACCATCGACCAGTGATGTTGGCTCATCGCAAGAAAGCAGCAGCAATGTCCCTCAATCAACACAGGTTGTTGTAGCTCATCTGACGAGTGTTGAACAACCACAGCGGCAACAACAATCACATGTGCAAGTACAAGCCCAAGTACATGTGGAAGGAGAGGCAGCGCAAGGAGATGCGCATGCAGAGGTGCATGGAGGGTCACAACAAGTGCCCACAATAGTTGTTCCTCCCGAAGTAGGGGCACATCAGGAAATCGACAATCAAGGCGAGGTATCATTTGAGGAAGCCACTCCTCCTGATGATCCTTCATTGTCTTCCACAACCCTAGCAAGGAAGAGATCAAGGGTGGTGTCTACATCCTCTTCAAGCACACCTCCTTCTGATGATACGGATCAAACTTGGGAACCAGCACCACAGCCGTCTGAGAGTGAGGCACACCATGATCCAACAAAGGTACTTAAGCGTAAAAGGAAGCTCGTCCAAAGTCTCAGACTTATGGAGTGTGATGAGGCTCAACAAGAAGTGGCGGATACTGCTGCTGATGAAGACTCTGCCAACGACGACCCAGTCATCATAAAGGTCACTGCAGCCCCAGCGGGCATGCAGCAAACAGACATTTTGACCCTAGCCCGAAGAGCTGCTGCGCGTGATGATGATGATGATGATGTTGTCGATGAGGAGGCAGTGGAAACACCACAATCATTGGAGTTAAGTAGTACACCAACTCGTCCCGCTTCCATATTTCTTTCTGGCAAGAAGAGACCTGCGTCAACCTCGACCTTAATTAGTGGCGGTGAAAGTGGAAAACGTACAAAAGTTGGCCAATCCAGATCCTCCACTTCATCTGGCATTAGCTTCATGACCACCACCACCACCAGTATCGCCGCCTCCTCCAGGTCCCACAGACACTTCAAGTCCCCAGTTTGGGACTTCTTTACTGTTTGTCCCAAAAATCCAAGGTTTGCCATTTGTACCCTTTGTAAGCTTGCAGTTAGTCGTGGTAAGCCAGGTAGCAACTATGGTACCGGCGGCCAGAGTGGTCATCTTGACAGAAAGCACGGTGTCCAATGGTTTGCGCACCTAGCTGCGATCAAGAAAGGCCAAAATCAAGGAAACGTTGATGTTTCATCTGATGTTGACGAGCAGGAAGAAGACGTGTCAAACACTTCCCTTACACCCAGTACCCCTCTCAGCAGCACACCCAATGTGAGGCACACTAAGAGTGTTGGAGCGAGTGAGACACCAACGCACAAAAGTTCACCAGCGAGCAAAATTGGGTCAACGAAGTCATTATCAGCCCGTAAATGCTTGGTCCAGGCCAACATTAGAACAATGCTTACTTCAGACGTGCCATATGAACGCAACCACCCACTGACGCGTCTGTATAACACTAAGCTGGCTAAAATGCTAGCTGTGGACCTTCTACCTTTTTCTTTTGTAGAAGCGGTAGGTTTTCTTGAATTAGTTGCAACGCTCTGCCCTAAATGGAAGGTTCCGAGCCGGTTCTATTTTGCCAGAGTTGCGGTTCCAGCACTACATGAAGATGTGCTGCAGGCGATTGGGGCAGCTTTGCAGAAGAGTGCTGTTCACACAATACATCTGACAACAGACATGTGGACCAGTGGCCCAGGCGATGATTACATGTGCATCACTGCACACTGGGTCTCTTTTTCAGGTGTTATAGCAAAGCTAAACGCAGGTGTTGACCCGGACCAAGTTTTCAAAGCTGCTCGGAAACATGCAACACTAGCCATGTTTGCCTTGGAGAAAAGTCACACAGCAGAAAACCTTTTGGAAGAGTTTGACAAAAAGGTGTTGTCAATGCTATCCCCCCTAAAACGCAAGATTGGTTATGTTTCCACGGATAATGGCGCCAATGTAGTTAAGGCCATGTCACAGGGTCACCATGTTAGAGTGTCGTGTTTGGCGCACTGTATCAACCTGGTAGTTCAAAAATTCTTGAGTGATAAAGAGAGTCCAGCGTTCGAGGTAATGGCCACCTGCCGCAAAATGTGCAACCATTTCAGCCATTCTTTTAAGGCCCGGAAGCATCTGCGGAGACTGCTACTTCAACGTGGAATGCCAGTGAAAGCACTCATCCAGGAGGTGGCAACACGTTGGAACTCAACCTTCTACATGCTTGAGCGTCTGCATGAGCAGTATACGGTACTCGATCACTATTTCTTGACAGAGGCTACATCTCAGAAGGAGGACCTGCGGATGAGTAAGGCGCAATGGGCCATAGTTAAAAGCCTGACAGACATGCTTCGTCCTTTTGAGTTCTTCACGCGTGCAGTCAGCCAGGAGGACTGTAATTTGGGAAAAGCTATCCCATTGTTGTGCATACTGGAGCACCAACTGATGGCGGTTTCTTCTGAGTTTGAAAAAGATGAAAAAAAAAAAAACCATTTCATTTTGTCTGAGAAATTATTACATCGCCTACGTGGTGATGAACGTCTTAAAAACATCAACTCAGATCAGCATTACATTTGTGCTACTATTCTGGATCCACGCTACAAAAAGGCGCTGGCAGACAACGCATTCTTTCCTTTCGCTGATGCAGATGTTCAAAAGTACAAACATTGGTTAGCCTGGTCAGCCAAGAGGTTTGAAAAAGAACGGCAGGTTATTGAAGGAGAAGCCAGTACATCAGCATCAGCATCAGCAGGCCATCCGCAGTCACAAGAATCCACTTCTGCACCTGTGGCTGGGGCACAAGTGACCTCTCAGCCGTTAAAGACACCGGCAACTGGATCATCTGCACCACACACAATGACAACACTAACAGTGGCTGGGGAGGAGGATTGGCTAAGTTTGATGGGGTATGGTTCTCTAAAAAATGTCACAGGCACAGCAAAAAGTAAGCAAAGTGGAGGAACAGTTGATGACCTTGAGTCGATGGTGCAGGACTATCTGAATGACTCAACAGTGGTCTTTCTTAATGAGGAGCCATTGCAGTATTGGCATGGCAAAAAACAATTGTGGCCACAGCTCTACAACCTGGCTATAAACTATTTGTCTTGCCCACTCGCAAGTGTGTCTTCTGAACGTGTTTTCAGTGCTGCTGGTGGCATTGTAACTGCCAAACGGAGCCGCCTATCGCCCAAAAATGTGGAGCGGCTGACAATGATCAAGATGAATCAGCACCTCATACCACCAGATTACAAAGTGCGAGAAAGCACGCCACATGAAGACGATGAGGACAGCAACGTAGATGAGGGGATTTTTTCTCTGTTCGGTGCCACTGACCTCATCCAGCCTGAATTCGCAGAGTATGATGACGAAATCTTGTTCTTATTCCCTGACACCGAGCCCTGAAAATGAGACAATCAATCAAGAACTTTCTTTTTCGTCCTTATTCACTTTTATTCCTGTGTGCTTTGTGTCTCTCTTTCTTTGTTTTGCACAGTTAATTTAATTCAAACTTTAATCACCTAATCCCAAAAACAAGACCATCATCAGAACTGTCTTCACTTGTTTGCTTATTGATTTGAAGGTGCCGCAGTCTACATTCCTCAGGTTCACAAGTTCTGAAGAACATGCTCCTCTATCCTCCTCCTCCAGACTGCGATTTCCCTCCAAGCAGAGTGCTGGATTACGCACAATGAAGAAAGACTCAGCACTTGTGGGGGTGTTGTACTTCTTTGCGGGTGAGTTGACGGTTTTGGGCCCATTGCTGTGAAGCTCTAATAATGGACAAAAGTGTTTTGGACCAAATATGAGGTGGAAATTTCTTGCCGTTTTTGCTGACTTGCTTGCCTTTGAGGTGCTCTTTGGCGGGGTTCCGGGGGTTTGTGTGTAATTTTTGGTGTCTGTCGAAGCACTGCTGCGACAGTCTAATCTTGATTGCATTTGCTTTTCAGGAAATCCGTGGTGGAAAACAGGAGTTATGATGATTGATGATGACCTAGCTGCACAGCGCGTTACTTTGGACCGAAGGCCGAGAGATATTGTAAGTATGAGATTTAGCTTTTTCGCTGTTTGGGGGTGTTGTCGGGTGTTTTTTTGCGGGTGGGTTGGCGCCGGCGGGTCTTGCCTGGGGCATTCCTGGGAAGGTCTAATACCGGATACAAGTGTTTTGGACAAAATCCATAAGGAACAGCCTTTTTTTTGCCATTTCTTCAGACATCTTGCTCAATGTAGCGTTTTGGGGGGCTTCCTGCTGTTCGTGGGTGGGTTGCGGCCGGGGTCTCTGTCGAAGCACTGCTGCGACAGTCTAATCTTGATTGCATTTGCTTTTCAGGAAATCCGTGGTGGAAAACAGGAGTTATGATGATTGATGATGATGACGACCTAGCTGCACAGCGCCGCGTTTGGACCGAAGGCCGAGAGACATTGTAAGTATGAGATTTAGCTTTTTCGCTGTTTGGTGGTGTTGTGTCGCGTGTTTTTTTGCGGGTGGGTTGGCGCCGGCGGGTCTTGCCTGGGGCATTCCTGGGAAGGTCTAATACCGGATACAAGTGTTTTGGACAAAATCCATAAGGAACAGCCTTTTTTTTGCCATTTCTTCAGACATCTTGCTCAATGTAGCGTTTTGGGGGGCTTCCTGCTGTTCGTGGGTGGGTTGCGGCCGGGGTCTCTGTCGAAGCACTGCTGCGACAGTCTAATCTTGATTGCATTTGCTTTTCAGGAAATCCGTGGTGGAAAACAGGAGTTATGATGATTGATGATGATGATGACGACCTAGCTGCACAGCGCCGCGTTTGGACCGAAGGCCGAGAGACATTGTAAGTATGAGATTTAGCTTTTTCGCTGTTTGGTGGTGTTGTGTCGCGTGTTTTTTTGCGGGTGGGTTGGCGCCGGCGGGTCTTGCCTGGGGCATTCCTGGGAAGGTCTAATACCGGATACAAGTGTTTTGGACAAAATCCATAAGGAACAGCCTTTTTTTTGCCATTTCTTCAGACATCTTGCTCAATGTAGCGTTTTGGGGGGCTTCCTGCTGTTCGTGGGTGGGTTGCGGCCGGGGTCTCTGTCGAAGCACTGCTGCGACAGTCTAATCTTGATTGCATTTGCTTTTCAGGAAATCCGTGGTGGAAAACAGGAGTTATGAATGATGATTGATGATGATGATGACGACCTAGCTGCACAGCGCCGCGTTTGGACCGAAGGCCGAGAGACATTGTAAGTATGAGATTTAGCTTTTTCGCTGTTTGGTGGTGTTGTGTCGGGTGTTTTTTTGCGGGTGGGTTGGCGGGTCTTGCCTGGGGCATTCCTGGGAAGGTCTAATACCGGCTAGAAGTTAGTTGGACAAAATCCATAAGGAAACACCAGTTTTGGCACTTTGTAAGTTAGGGTTCGTTAGGGTTAGCCCTAGCAGCAGGATTGCATGTGTTTAGGGGGGTTCTATTGCAACGCGGTTCTGTTGTTGTAGAGCACTGTTGGAGCGATGCTGGCTATGGATACTTTTGCTTGCAGGCAAGTGGTTTGAATACAATCCACGGTCTGTATTTGGGTCTACTGTTACTTTCAAAGTACGTTTTGTAACCATTTTTCTGCTAGGCATCGTTTTTGGAGATATGATTGGGTTCTTCTACATTTTTGCGACTGGCTTTAGTAAGGGTCTTGGTGGGAGCATTGCTGGGAAGGTCAAATTTTGTTCTAAAACACAGTAGTACAGCCACCTTGAGGGGAAAGATCCGCTATAATATTTTGGCCATACTTATTGATCCTTAAAAAGGTGACTCAGACAGAGCACGCAATTTCAAAAATATTGTACTGTCTATTAGGGAAATCAAAGTGTGACTTTTTGAACCACACAGCGTACATACCTTTTATTTATTTATCAGTGGTATTGTAATAGCACTTCCTGTTTTCCGTTCAATAATTACAGGCCAGGTTTCAGTCAACATCCGCCAGGCAGGCAGTGGACAGGGTGTCTCTTCTGTCAGTGGTCACCACCACATTGATGGACGAAGCGTCAGCTGGAATGGAGGAGTGCCGCCAATAAGAGGAATTGTTTGCTGCATGCAACTTACTTACCAATTTCAACAGGACAACTCCAACAACATACGCAATACAGATACAGTATCCATTGTTGTCTTTTATTCTATGAGTGTGACTGCATGTGCTTACCTTTACTTTGTAACCAAAGATTGTCTGTAAACTCTGTATCTTCAATTATTGTTTGTCCATGCTCTGCTTTTTTTTTCTTCTCTCAACAAAACCTACCCAAAAAGAAACCCCCATTCCCATCCATTTTACAAACCCTAACCCTCTTCCCCCGGGCTGTGTTGTTTTGCTTGATGTCTGACTAAAATGACATCAATAATTCCACACACTTGCTGGGGAGGATAAGGTGATAGCAGCAACAGGCTGGTGAAGGAATACGAGGATATCTTCTAGACTTACTCAGCTTCAGTACTATATCTTCTAGTAGTAGTAGCCAATGTCAAATAAATTCAACGCAAGTACTAGTTATACTTGCAATACTTTACCATTTGTTAGGCTACATTATGGCACTGTTCTAGTGTACTGTCACCTGCTATTTTCTCGATCGTACCGTAACCGTTGTAATGCTACAGTAAGGAGTACAAACAAGGTTTCGTTTTCTTTTTTTCCATAGGCATGCAACTGCCACTGTGTCACACCACTAGTAACACCGCAATGAGGAAATGTCACCCGCCCAGGAATGACAACGTTAATCCCCATTTCACCTGGAGCCAGCCCTGGGCCTAGCCCTAATTTCTAACACAAATTACAGGTAAGATAAGCGTTTGGTGGGAGGTAGTATAATGGAGTATTATTTCGGAGTAGACAAGAGTTTGACGGTTGTACTACTAAAGTCCTACGACTGTTCAGGAAAACAAAGTTACTGTTACACCCCCGCCCCCCACCCACCAGACTGAAAAGCAGTAAAAAACAGGTATGGTCAGATAAAGTAGTTGAAAAATATATTTATTTATCCCTAACAAAATAATCTCCCTCACCCACCCTAACCCCAACGATTGTCTCTGAAACGTCCCAAAACGATCCCAACTCCCAAATCCCACCCCCCAAAAGTCTATAAAAAAAGGGCAAGGGACACTACTGGAGGGTGCTGGTGCTGGTGCATGATGCGGCATGGGCATCATACTCCTTGCGGAGGGTGGCAAGCTCGGAGCGGAGGCCCTTAACCAAGGTCTTATACCTCAGGACCTCCTGCTCCAGGTTGGACATGCGGACTCGTAGGCGGTGTTGGCGTTCCTTGCAGCTCCTGTGGGGGGCAGCTGGTGTTTCGGGTGCTTGGCGGTGGCGGTCGGCTTTCTTAGCCCGGCTCGGTCCCGCTGGTTTAGTCACGGAGGAGGATGCAGTCGAAGATGTTGCCCCGCTCGACTGCGTGTCCTCCTCCTCCTCCAGGGCCACCAGCCGCCGATACTCGGCGACTGTGGCCTCCAGCCTCCGTTGCCGGGCCAATCTAGCCTGCTCCCTCCTTGTTGTTGATTTGGAAGGAGCAACTATATGAAGAAAGAAAGACATAGTCTGTAACCAATGCTCCTTATTAATAACACAAAGTGATTGAGCCGAAAGTTGGGTCACAGAGTACAAGTAGCAAATTGAAAGCACAGTACATAACTATTGAGGACAGTATCTATGTAACCCTCCCACTTCTGCATCCTTGCTCTAACAGTAGTGGTAGTTTAATGAACTAATTCTACGACCACTATGGACTTCCATTACAGTCGACTATGACAGTACACCAGTCTTATTCTTCTTCTTCTCTCTTGTTTAGGGAAATGGGTACGTTATCTTATGCAAGCCGGCAGAATGACATGGACACAGCACAGTGAAGTTGCACCCGAGAAAAAAAGTTGCACACCATGATGATGGAGACAGACTTGCGTTACTGTACCGGTCCAGTACATGCAGGTGGTGAAGCTATTACTTTTCTATTACGGGTGGCACTGAGAATACTCTGTTACAAGGGCTACTGCTTAATTAATTTACCTTTCACCCTACAGTGCAAATGAGTACTAGAAAAGGAAACTGAAGAAGCTAACTAATTTGATTATCTATCACTTCACATGGGACGTATTTAATGACAGATGAGATGACTTTAGGTGCTTTGCTTAATATTGAGTGAACACAGTGATACACCCACATATGAATGACGTACTACAAGTAAACTAAAGTTATTAAGAGAGGTACGGAGTGTCCACCGTAATAACCAGATATATGCTGTGAATGCAAACGCAATACAAAGTACTGCTACTATTCATGGTAGTATTGGACACATTTACAATTTCTTTTCCTTGCCTTCCCTGCACTGGGACGGACGTGCGGGTGCGGTGGTACATGCTCTTCAAGGTAACACTTACTTCACCTGGCGACCATCTACTCTCTCTAGATACACATTTGCTATGTAAGAGTCAGAGAATACCATGCTCCAGGCATCCATTCATTCAAAGTATACGCACACATACAGTTTCTGTTTCACCCACCCAGGCTGCTGTCCTTCCACCCATCCTTGCTTCATCATTGACCCAGCCATGCACCATACCATATTCTTTCCTTCCCAGCCACCTCTGGGTCCAAGCAAACACATATCGTTCTTCTTTGCCAGCCATCATACAAGTTCGCGTCCCACTTACTTACACCCTTCTTACACCCTTCTTTCGCTTTTCGTTCATCCCATCCATCACGTTCGTCTAAGAACTTATTGGGATTCTTCTCACCAAAAACTTCACAGCTAAGTCGAAGTACATTTCGAGGAGGCTACTACCTGGTTGATTTGTAATTGTAATACACCCGTGCAGAAAGCACACTATGCAGTCTTCAATCTCAATAAGTAAGGAATATATAGCTTACCTGTTTCCGCCACCACCGTTTGATCCCCCACAGGAACGGCCACCAGCTCTTCTACCGCCGCATCCTCCCCAGAGGCCTCCGAGTCCAAGTCCAACACATCAGCCACCTCCGCGCTGGCCCCGTCACCAGATGTTACACCTACAAAGTACATTTAAGAAAGTTAGAATACACCACTCACTACTATATAATATTTGGTCTAGGAGAAATGTTAAAAAAACAGAATACAATGTAATAATTTGTGACTGTCTACTCCATAGTAAAAATGTCCCATTTTCCAGGGAAGGCTGTTGTCTTGCTGCACTTTTATGCACAACTGATGAATGCTTGCTTTTGATTTTTAACACGCACCACTTTTTCTCCTAACAGACAGAAGCTTGACTCCTGAGTCCTAAGAACACGACCAGGATCAAGTTCAAAGTAGGTGAGAGTTCGGCTCGACCACAAGAAATGTGTCCAATTAATCGTCAGCACTAACCACTTTTCCGTTTACAGTTAAATAGTTTTATGACAAAGTAGATTTCAATAAATGTGTTTACTTTTAATAAAGCTTTTACACTTAAATAGACTCTGTGGTTTTTGTTCCTCTAGACTAGAGTGGATGAGCTAAAGGTTTTGGAATTTTTGCAAGCATGAGTGCCTCTGACACTTCTTGACTGTGCTGTGACTCCGTACTACTCTCTTGTCCTGCGTACGATAATCTAGAGATCATTGGGGATCTATAATCGGTGACTTCGGGAGCTGAATGACTCTGCCACACTATCTAGTCAGTAAGGAGACAGTGCATAGAGGTATTGCTGAATATAATGGGAGTCCAATGGAATTGCCAAATGTCCAATCTTAGTTAGCTACACAGACAGACTAATAAGAATAGTCTAGTAATACCACAGGGAGTCATCATATTCGAGGCAGGATAAGAATTTATATCCAGTCTACAAGAAGATCAAAGACGATTTAGAAAAAATCGAATGAGGAACGCTAGGAAAAAATAGGTACTGTTTAGTAAAATGTAAACTTACTGGGGCCAGCAAAGGAGCCCTCGCCTGCCCGATCCTGGCCTGCATCCTCAGCACCCTCCTCCTGTGCCCTCTTGCCCTTGGGGGGAGCTGATGTACAACATGAAAGAAAGAAAAACCATAAAACATGGATGAGATTTTTCAACCAAATCAAACATTTCAAAAGAACAATAACAACATATTTTGGAAAAATAGCAAATAGATAGACAACTATTCCACGGGATCTATCTCATGTGGTATACTACGTTATTCGTATTGCCTGATTTGCGGAACGTTGACTTAGAAAGTTCCTATGTAACTCAATAAACAGACTACTAAAGAGGTTTGCCTAGGCCTGGCACTGCAGGCAGTAGTGCACAACACGTGACAGACAAAGTCCATCCTGCTTGCAGATCAGTGAATACTCAAACTATCAATCCACCCGCCACCACCGCCACTATTTCTTCTGATAGCCATGTGACTGTCTAAAGGAAGGACACTGGACTTCAGTCTGTTGGGGCTGATTTATAAGTCCCTTGCGGAAGTTGCGGCTGATTTTCCTCCATTGTTGCGTGCCTTTTCTGACGCAGCGGCAGAACAAAAGACTCGCCATGGTGTTGGTGCGGCGTATATATTAAAAAAAAAAACACATATGGGCATATGGGCGATGCATCACGTTGTAAAGCCCTGCGCCATCAGGGGGCGTTCCGGCGCAAGGGAGGGCGTACCTGCGCAGGAACGAATCCTAAAAGTGGCTGAGGGAAATCTACAAGATGTCAATCAGTCATTTTTATGACAATGATGCATGACTCAAACCCTGCGCGCTTGAAGCCGACGTACGGCTTGATGCAGCATTGGGGAGATAGGGTACCCCAGAGCATTGCTGGAGCTGCGCCATCGTTGGCACGCAACTCCAGCAATGCGCTGCCTTTACGGCACAGATGCGTAAGGCTTCTGTGACGTTTTGGGCCAATGGGTGGTGGTGGCATGGCACACAATTACTGCCGCATCCCTGCTACTTTGCAGGGATGCGCCGGTAATTGAAAATATGACCCTTACTGTCTAGCATTACGCAGTTCTTTTCTTTACAGTACACTGATACATAATTTCTCAGGCCAATGAAATGCTTCTGAACACAACATACAAAACAAAGAAGCATAGTAGCAAGCAAGGCTACTGAGAAGGAGAGCAGTGCACCTGAAAATGAAATGCATAGAAGATTTTGAAATATAATTTACCTCAATGTAATCGGCAGCATTATTGCTCTTGGTAAAGAACAAAGATTTGCAAATAACAGAGCAGGATAAAACAGAGTAGTAAATGTACTACTACTACTACTCACCAAGCCCGGGGACCTCTACGCCGAGCGCGTCCAGCAAGTCCCGCTCCCGGTCCATGACATCGGTCCAGCGGTGGGTGGCCTGGTTATATGTGCGCCGGACCCCAGAGATCTTGTACATGGCCCGGCACACCTTCTCCCACCGCTGGCGGCGCTCCCGGATGCCATAGCCGGTCGCGATCTTGCCGCCTCCCAGGATCGTCTTGGGGAGGCGGCGCTGGACATGGAAGATCAGTGCCGCCACTTCCTCCGCGCTAAAGATCTCCCTCGGGACCACTTGCTCCCCCCTTAAACGCCCGCACGGGAGCCGGGCACGGGGTGCGGGACCCTTCCCCTTCTCAGGGTGCTTCCCGGCTCCCTTTACCATGGTCTGGGCAGAAATAAACTTAAATGATAAAGAAGAAATAGAATAGTGAAGAAGAAAATAAAAGAGTTTAAAAAAGTAGTTTAAAAGTAACTAAAAGCTGCAGAAAACACAAAAATATAGAGCTAGAAAAATAGAGGGTTAGATAATAAGTAAAATTAGATCAAAAAAACTTCAAACAAGCAAAGGATGGCAGAGATTGAGAGAGGATAGAGAAAGCATGCCCAGAACCATAGCAATGAATGAGAAACAAGATGGCCGCGCCCGTTCACGACCGCGTGGGTAAGTTCGCGCGAGATTTTCCTTGCGAGTACGCGCGAACTTGTACTCGCGAGCAGCACACTTTGCGAGATTACACATAGCGGGCGGAAACGGAATTACGTCACGCCAACAAGATGGCCGCGCCCGTGTACGACCGATAGGGTAACTTGGCAAACGAATAGCTAGAAGCGCCTCGCGAACACGCGCAAGATCACGCGAACATACACGTCGCAACAAAAACAATTTTGTATTCGCACGTATTCGCGGCTTCCGAAATCGATCTCGCACGGATTCGCGCCCCAAATAACGCGCGAAATTGCAAAAAAAACGATTTTAGCTAAAATGAAAGCAATGAGCAGGTGCAAAAGTTCAAACTTAACATTAGTAACATTCAAGGTAGTGCTTCCTGATGGGCCCCTCCAGAGTTTGCAACAATTCTATGACCCTGCTATGACCCAAACAGCAGGCTCATAGAATAGCACCATAAAGGTCCTGTAAAAAAAAAATTTCACTGCAACAAAAAGCAAATTACAGATAAGGAAGGAAGCAGGTGCCAGCCAGACTGGAACTTTCAAAATTACTGACACATTAATGAAACACAAATTAATTGATGGCAGTTGAAGAAGGGCAGGTGTGCTAGCTTTTTTCAACCACCATAATCTACAGTAATAAATAAACCTAATAGGTGCCTGTGAGGATGTACTAGAGGGTGGCATGGGTGTCCCAGAGGGTGGCAGTGGTGAAACAGAGGGTGCTGTGAACCTGTGATGATAAACCAGACGTAGAAACAACATAGTCGCGGCCGTTGCAAGCCGAAAAGTAAGTTCGCAATTGCGAACTTGTCCCAAAATCGGCGCGAACACGCGCCAACACAAAAAACGGAAAAATCCGCAAGTCCGCTAGAGTTCGCGGATCTTCGCGGATTGCGAATCCGTAAATACGCAAGTTCGCGGATTGCCAATCCGCAAAATCCGCCCATGCTTATGCTGCGTAGGCTGCCAAAAATATCTTCAGGTCTGGTACCGCTCGTGGCACGTAGGAGCGTAACCCGGGCTCGTCAGCCCCACCGGCTCAAGGGAGCCTGAATGTAAAAGTAAGTCCAAGGGGTCGCTCACTACTTATCCTACCAGCGTGTAGCCCCAAAGCGTTGTGGTCCTTGAAGTCAGCATCAGCGAGTGCGCCTCTGCCTGGGTCTTGAGGAAAAAATCAGTCGCGTTGGCCATCCCTGGACACGTGTTTCGAGGTTGTTGCCTCTTGTCAGCAGGGAGTAGGAATGTATATAGGGGTGCTGCGTAGGCTGCCAAAAATATCTTCAGGTCTGGTACCGCTCGTGGCACGTAGGAGCGTAACCCGGGCTCGTCAGCCCCACCGGCTCAAGGGAGCCTGAATGTAAAAGTAAGTCCAAGGGGTCGCTCACTACTTATTCTACCAGCGTGTAGCCCCAAAGCGTTGTGGTCCTTGAAGTCAGCATCAGCGAGTGCGCCTCTGCCTGGTTCTTGAGGAAAAAATCAGTCGCGTTGGCCATCCCTGGACACGTGTTTCGAGGTTGTTGCCTCTTGTCAGCAGGGAGTAGGAATGTATATAGGGGTGCTGCGTAGGCTGCCAAAAATATCTTCAGGTCTGGTACCGCTCGTGGCACGTAGGAGCGTAACCCGGGCTCGTCAGCCCCACCGGCTCAAGGGAGCCTGAATGTAAAAGTAAGTCCAAGGGGTCGCTCACTACTTATCCTACCAGCGTGTAGCCCCAAAGCGTTGTGGTCCTTGAAGTCAGCATCAGCGAGTGCGCCTCTGCCTGGGTCTTGAGGAAAAAATCAGTCGCGTTGGCCATCCCTGGACACGTGTTTCGAGGTTGTTGCCTCTTGTCAGCAGGGAGTAGGAATGTATATAGGGGTGCTGCGTAGGCTGCCAAAAATATCTTCAGGTCTGGTACCGCTCGTGGCACGTAGGAGCGTAACCCGGGCTCGTCAGCCCCACCGGCTCAAGGGAGCCTGAATGTAAAAGTAAGTCCAAGGGGTCGCTCACTACTTATCCTACCAGCGTGTAGCCCCAAAGCGTTGTGGTCCTTGAAGTCAGCATCAGCGAGTGCGCCTCTGCCTGGGTCTTGAGGAAAAAATCAGTCGCGTTGGCCATCCCTGGACACGTGTTTCGAGGTTGTTGCCTCTTGTCAGCAGGGAGTAGGAATGTATATAGGGGTGCTGCGTAGGCTGCCAAAAATATCTTCAGGTCTGGTACCGCTCGTGGCACGTAGGAGCGTAACCCGGGCTCGTCAGCCCCACCGGCTCAAGGGAGCCTGAATGTAAAAGTAAGTCCAAGGGGTCGCTCACTACTTATCCTACCAGCGTGTAGCCCCAAAGCGTTGTGGTCCTTGAAGTCAGCATCAGCGAGTGCGCCTCTGCCTGGGTCTTGAGGAAAAAATCAGTCGCGTTGGCCATCCCTGGACACGTGTTTCGAGGTTGTTGCCTCTTGTCAGCAGGGAGTAGGAATGTATATAGGGGTGCTGCGTAGGCTGCCAAAAATATCTTCAGGTCTGGTACCGCTCGTGGCACGTAGGAGCGTAACCCGGGCTCGTCAGCCCCACCGGCTCAAGGGAGCCTGAATGTAAAAGTAAGTCCAAGGGGTCGCTCACTACTTATCCTACCAGCGTGTAGCCCCAAAGCGTTGTGGTCCTTGAAGTCAGCATCAGCGAGTGCGCCTCTGCCTGGGTCTTGAGGAAAAAATCAGTCGCGTTGGCCATCCCTGGACACGTGTTTCGAGGTTGTTGCCTCTTGTCAGCAGGGAGTAGGAATGTATATAGGGGTGTTGCGTAGGCTGCGTAGGCTGCCAAAAATATCTTCAGGTCTGGTACCGCTCGTGGCACGTAGGAGCGTAACCCGGGCTCGCCAACGCGACTGATTTTTCCTCAAGACCCAGGCAGAGGCGTACCCGCTGATGCTGACTTCAAGGACCACAACGCTTTGGGGCTACACGCTGGTAGGATAAGTAGTGAGCGACCCCTTGGACTTACTTTTACATTCAGGCTCCCTTGAGCCGGTGGGGCTGACGAGCCCGGGTTACGCTCCTACGTGCCACGAGCGGTACCAGACCTGAAGACATTTTTGGCAGCCTACGCAGCACCCCTACATACATTCCTACTCCCTGCTGACGAGAGGCAACAACCTCGAAACACGTGTCCAGGGATGGCCAACGCGACTGATTTTTCCTCAAGACCCAGGCAGAGGCGTACCCGCTGATGCTGACTTCAAGGACCACAATGCTTTGGGGCTACACGCTGGTAGGATAAGTAGTGAGCGACCCCTTGGACTTACTTTTACATTCAGGCTCCCTTGAGCCGGTGGGGCTGACGAGCCCGGGTTACGCTCCTACGTGCCACGAGCGGTACCAGACCTGAAGACATTTTTGGCAGCCTACGCAGCACCCCTACATACATTCCTACTCCCTGCTGACGAGAGGCAACAACCTCGAAACACGTGTCCAGGGATGGCCAACGCGACTGATTTTTCCTCAAGACCCAGGCAGAGGCGTACCCGCTGATGCTGACTTCAAGGACCACAACGCTTTGGGGCTACACGCTGGTAGGATAAGTAGTGAGCGACCCCTTGGACTTACTTTTACATTCAGGCTCCCTTGAGCCGGTGGGGCTGACGAGCCCGGGTTACGCTCCTACGTGCCACGAGCGGTACCAGACCTGAAGACATTTTTGGCAGCCTACGCAGCACCCCTACATACATTCCTACTCCCTGCTGACGAGAGGCAACAACCTCGAAACACGTGTCCAGGGATGGCCAACGCGACTGATTTTTCCTCAAGACCCAGGCAGAGGCGTACCCGCTGATGCTGACTTCAAGGACCACAACGCTTTGGGGCTACACGCTGGTAGGATAAGTAGTGAGCGACCCCTTGGACTTACATTATTCGGATCCATTTCACTGGGGAACAAATACAGCAGCTCCACTTCCAACGGGGCCAGCAACGTGAAGTCAGGACCTACGGTGTCAAAGTGGGGGAGGTTAGTGTGATGAGGGGCCTCAGCACAGTAAACATAACACAGCATTAGCATGCAAACACTTACCATTAGCGAGAACAAGGCACCAAATCAAATGTGCTTGCATCCACTCTCATGTATGGCGAAACGGTGGATCTATTTCTTTGAATGATGGGCGTCTGAAATAACGCAGGGGTGAAGTCTCTGACGCCCGAAACCGTGCCGCAGATTGCATCATGGCCTACAGAGTGCTTACCACAATAGACCATAATGGTAATGTAGGGCTTTAAAACAGAAAGCCCTGCATCATTCGTCACAGTTCACAAAGCTGATTTACTGCCTGGCTTCTGTTTCCTGCTTTATAGCAAGGCGGGGCAGGTAGCCTGAAACAGCTGTTCAGACAAATATATCCATTTTTTAGAGATAGAATCATATCTCCAATTAGATTGATCTATTTAATATATTCTTTATGTAAATGTTAAGGAATTTCAGAAGGGTGCAGCCCCTGAGCCCTAATGGAGAAACTGCCCCGATGACATGGAAGCTGGTGTGCTCGATTTTACAATGAAATTTATGTAGGCTTCGGCTGTCGTAGATGGGATTCCAGGGCATTGTAATAGCACTCTTTAAAATAATCCAAAGGATTTTTATCTTTCCCTGGATGGTGAACAATTGTGTTGTTGTATTATTGTAATCTCAGACCCCAAATAACCAATACGAGGAGGCTTGTTTACTTTATTGCCAAATATTTTCAATAGTGCCTAATGATGAGTCATTACTGTGAGATGCTTTCCATATAACAACACATGGAAATAGTCACAAACCCAGACCACTGCCAAGCTTTCTTTCTAAGATTCTGAAAAGCAGGTTCAGTTTTTGACAAGCTTTTACTGGCATAAGCCATGACATGCCTAGAGGCATTTGGCTGTCCATTGTGCTGTGAAAAAATTGTGCCTTACCCGACAGGACATCGACTACAGCCTCTGTATGAAGCTTGGGATCAAAGTAGGCCATTTCAGTGGCATTTGTGATGGCTTGCTTGTTTCTCTTGAAACTTTCCTTGCACTCACATCACCATTGACACACCACATTCTTTTTCGTTAATTCTCGTAACGATGCACTGACCATCAAAGTAGGCTGTTTCAGTGGCATTGTTGATGGCTTGCTTGTTTCTCTTGAAACTTTCTTTGCAATCACATCACCATTGACACACCACATTTATTTTCGTTAATTCTCAGGACGATGCACTGACCATGACAAAGTCTTGTATGAATGCAACATAGAAATGTCCTGTGACAGATAAGCAGTAGTTAGTACGGGCACTTTGTCAAACCAGCATCATTTAGCAAACGACATATTTGCATGAGAGCTTTGTCATGCTCTCTCTGAGTAGCTCTGAGTAGCTCTGAAGACTAATATGTCATCACTATAGGTGAATGCATTTACAACAGACTGTATGATACGTTAAATGATGTCTTGGAAAAGTCGTACAGCAGAGGATACACCAAAACCCAGTTGCATATAGCGAAACAGACACATATGTTTAGAAAAGGTTATAATGTACCTGCGCTTCTCTTCAATTTCCAACTGGTGATATCCTTTGTTTAAGTCGAGTGGAGAGAAAAACTTGGCACCATTCAATTGAGTTATCATATAAGCAATGTTCAGTCCTGGATGTTGTTCTCTCTCAATGCCTTGATGGTCTGACGCATGTCAACACGAATGCGTGCAGCTCCTTCACTGTCTCTTTTTGGTTCTACCACTATGGGAGAAACCCATGGCATTGGACCAGTGGAGCGTTCAACGATATAGTGTGTAAGCAACAAACTAAGTTCTCTTTCAACAGCTCCTTGCAAATGTAATGCAATTCATCTGTGTCTTTGGGCAATAGGACAAACATCCTCATTTATATGTAACTGTACTTTCATATTGTTGTTTCTTGATATTAGTCGCATATCAGCAGTGGTTTTGAAACTGAGCAGACAGGCACTTGAAGTTATACCTTAAAATACATGAATTGGCGCTTGCACCACTGTTTTCTCGTGTTTCATCATAGCTACAAACGAGCCTTGACTTTCTAAAGGTATTGATGCGGACCATGTATATACTTTAGTTTACGATTGACTAAGTTGTATCAATAAAGACAATTCACAATATTTTTCCGCAGGCATAATGTTTATTAATGCACCGCTATCTATAATAAAAGGTATCGAACACCCATTTGTCTTTAGGTTAATCTTCAGATAATATTTGTAGGTCTTTGGTGCTTTTTCATGTCGTTCTTTCTATTGCCTGTGTTTTTCACACATTTGACTAGTCCCACATGAGCTTTAAAGTAAATATCAACAGTGCACAGTTATCACTTTCACTGTGAAACCAACCGTGAAGAACTACGATGATTTTGATGACTATCAACTTTATTTAGTGTCGATTGTCAACAGTTGGTGTGACCGCTTGGCCTTGTGGGAGCATGTTCAATGTCGTTGATGCAACACTTGGTCAGCCATTTTGTCTTCACGCTATGGTGCACTTACTTTTCCCTTTGCATTGCAAACAGTCACAAAATGGTTCCCTTTGCCCCACCCGTTGCAAATCTGTCCAATGACTGAGCACATACTGTTGTGTGGAAACGATAATCCACATTCAAGGCATGTTTTCTTTTTCTGTGGACACATCAGTTTGCGCCCCTCAGCTTTATGCTTTGCCTTACTTCTCATGTTCATGGTTGATGCACTTTGGGCACGTCTGGCCTCCGTGTCAGTCACTGGCCAATTAGCACACTCTTCAGCGCGGGCAGCTGTGAGGACTTGCTCTAAGCTCACAAATTTCCTTCAGCATTCGTTGTTGAAAAGAATCTTAGAGACATCCTTCTATCACTCTGAGGTGTGTAGCTTCCTCATCATTAAAGTAATTGAACTTACAGTGCTTAATGAGGAGATCCAGTCTCTCAATAAATTCATAGATGGTTTCAACTTCTCTCTGGTATTCTTGACTGAAGATGTATCTTTCATAATCTACATTTGGCACTGGCTTGAACTTGACATTCAAAGCATCTTTGATGTGATTGCTTGTCACTTCACCATCCTGTGGTATCTTTTTTATGGCCTCTTTTACACCTTCACCTGCCAAGTTCTTCAGATACTTGATAATATTCTCATCATCTGTTTCAACGATTGCATCTATAAAAACCTTAAAAGTCTCTATCCAAGCAGTCCATCTATTGCCAACATTGTGTTTTTGGCAATATCAAATGATGATAATGCTTTTCAGAAAGCAGCTTCATCATTGGGTTCCCGCTGGGGTGACCGAGTGTTTCCCCAGCGTGCTGCGACGCCTGTATTTACAGCGGAGCGGGTTGGTGGTGTGTGCAACAGTGCTATAACTAATGAGTGTAGTAAAATGTGAGTGACTTTAAAAAATACATGGTTGTAACCTATAACATTTTTTAATAAAGGTCAACCAGTATTAGGTTAAAAACAGTGCAGAACGGACTATCCAGGGTTCTATGTTAGGAAACCCGTGTTCTTACTTACAAATGGTCAACATGTTTCTGCTGTCAAATTCAGCAAGTTCGCTCAGCATTCGTCAGGACCTACATAAATAATAATCCTCCGGTGGTATGCACTCGCTAAGGCGCACCCTCCCGTGAGGATCTTAATGTGAAAAAAGGTTTTATTCGGTAATGTTACTCATGGATATTACCCGTGGAGCCTCACCAGACTTCACTGGAGCCATCTACCTGTAAAAATGGGAGAAAAAATGTGGGGGACAAACATAATAACATATAGAGACATAGACTGACATATGATTAAGTAGTATTCTTTGCCAGGTAGTCCCAAACAATATGTGTATACCGCTTTCATTCACATATTGCATGCATTAACCATTCTTAATTGTTGTCACCCAAGTGGTAACCCTCTGTTTGCCTTCATTGAGGTTACAGACCCTCCTCTTCATTAATTATAAAGGGCCGGGTTAGATTTTCCGCTATTTCGCAGAACCAATAACTTATTTTCATATGCAGTGCGCCATGGGAACCCCTTAGTTTGTCCCTATTTAGTTGTGCACGGAATTAGTAATTGAATCACAGTAGCAGCACTCGTTTAAAATTAATAGCCAAAATCATGTGGCCACATTAAAATATCTTGCCTCAGCATGGAAGACTCGGACTCGTCTTGTTAATGGTAATTAAAAGCACTCACTTGGTCAAGGGTGAATACCCTCTTCCTGGGCTCAAAACAACGCGGGTGATCTACATGTGAAACAAGTAGGTTAGCGGTTCTCTCAACTCTGATTAGGTTGCATATCGAGGATGTCGTAAAGAAACCTCCGTTAAATTAAGCGTGAAAGGAACAACTTACTTCAACACGCGCGACTCCCCACCGACTACCTAAATGCAGCGTTGCCGTCGATCCCGAACAGTGAAGAGGCCAGCGGGAGCGACGTATTTTGAATGCTCATCCAAAAAAACAACGGTTCCTGTGGAATATCACTCAATAATTCTACGATAAAGAGGGTACTTAATACCTATCCAACTATTAGAGAGAGGGTGGCAAAGAGAAAAGACACAACTGAATCAGTCTCGAACCATTCTTTTATATGTTTCAATTGAAAAAATCAATAATGCTTTAGACTACAACATATACTACAATATATATAAACAGTGCAATGTGTCCCCAGTGGTTTGTGAAGTAACCAAAACAACGTGTGTACATTTAAGTGAGCTATACAGGTTACAATAGTGACTATTTACAGAAAGGAGACATGACTCCAAAAAATATTTAAATCAGTCATAAAACAGTTGCTACACAATCATAAGCACTGTATGAGTCTCATTCGCCTCCAGTACGTCGACGGTGTTTCGACCCTTAGAGTGAGGGTCTCATCAGGACAGGGAGTGAGGGACGTCTTAGAATGGGCTAATGAATACGTAACCCATGCGTGTAGAAGTAAAATAAATTTACTTACAGTGAACCCAGCCGGGCACACTGTCTTAGACACTTGGTAGTTGTGATATCTCTGTCTCAACAGGGGGAGGTAACGCCCATTAGCAAAACTTTTAAAAAAATTAACCACTTGCTGGATCGCTACTTTCCGAGAATCGTGCGATCCAGCAAGTGGTTAAAGCGCCCAGGGATCCCCTGGCCATTTCGCGCTGAGACGGCATCGTCCGTTGTCAAAAAACAAACTACGGAAGCTAGCAATTGTGCTAGTGGACAACACGCTCAGAACCTTGACTGATTTTGCTAATGGGCGTTACCTCCCCCTGTTGAGACAGAGATATCACAACTACCAAGTGTCTAAGACAGTGTGCCCGGCTGGGTTCACTGTAAGTAAATTTATTTTACTTCTACACGCATGGGTTACGTATTCATTAGCCCATTCTAAGATGTCCCTCACTCCCTGTCCTGATGAGACCCTCACTCTAAGGGTCGAAACGCCGTCGACGTACTGGAGGCGAATGAGACTCATACAGTGCTTATGATTGTGTAGCAACTGTTTTATGACTGATTTAAATATTTTTTGGAGTCATGTCTCCTTTCTGTAAATAGTCACTATTGTAACCTGTATAGCTCACTTAAATGTACACACGTTGTTTTGGTTACTTCACAAACCACTGGGGACACATTGCACTGTTTATATATATTGTAGTATATGTTGTAGTCTAAAGCATTATTGATTTTTTCAATTGAAACATATAAAAGAATGGTTCGAGACTGATTCAGTTGTGTCTTTTCTCTTTGCCACCCTCTCTCTAATAGTTGGATAGGTATTAAGTACCCTCTTTATCGTAGAATTATTGAGTGATATTCCACAGGAACCGTTGTTTTTTTGGATAAACACTTCACCCTGGTTCCTTGTGAGTAGGGTTTCCCTTGTTTTCTGTTTTCGTATTTTGAATGCTCAGCGGTTCCGATCACGTGTGTGACGTGACTCTGTGTCCCTAGACGAATACTTAAAGGGGACGTGTCACGTTATTCTTACTCTGGTCGGTGTTCGAGGCCCGGTCAGTGCTCATAGTTGGATAAATCTTAAAGCCCCTCATATTGCACAATAATACCTTTATATTAATCGTGCAGCCAAACTTAATACAATTTATCCACGGAACCATCTGGTTCCTAAAAGAGTGCGAGGGGAACATTCAAATTATTGATGCTTTATTCAACACCATGATTGTAACAATGTGAAAAATCGCAACTTCTCACTGTGATTAGGCTCTTGGTTTATTTCTTTGCTTATGGACTTTATTCACTACATAAATTGCAGGGCAGGGAGATATACAAACAGAAGTATATCTGGATGTATATAATACATTGACCCGCATCGTCTTATGCCGAGTGTCCCATCCTAGTGTCCCGTATGTTGTACCATACATTCTGTCTCGGGACCATGTTAAATATTCTCAAAAACTTGGGTTTATTAGAATAGGTAGCCGAATTGGTGTACAACCAATTCATTATTCTCAATGCTACAGGGATAGTCACAGGTTAATCTCCAAATCCTTATCATCAATGTCCCTCTAACATCATCGCCTCATGACTGTACCCAAGGGGATATCATCGTTTAGGCCTTTCAGATGGGTTGCTAAATGATAAATCCACCTTTACTCCTTCTCAAACAACCTTGTCTCTAATCCTGCACTCAGATGTTCTATTATCGTCCATTGCATATCATTCGGAGTGTGTCTTTTTTCCAAATAGTGCGCAGTCAGCTTAGTGGTAGTTTTCTGACATCGGATATTACTGCGATGTTCGCCTATCCTCAATTTTATGCGCCTTATTGTTATGCCTATATATTGTAAGCCGCATGGACATGTTATTAAATAAATAACATTGTTGGTATTGCAGTTCGTATGGCTGCGCTGTTCCCATTGTTTGCCTGACTCAATATTCAGTGTTTTAGTATGGGTCGTCAGGTGGTAGACGTTACAATTTCCACAGGGGAAGTGGCCAGTCACCGCAGAAAGACCCCAGACATTCAAAACAGTAGCTACCTGTTTTTTCACTGCGTTCCTTGGACGTGTATGCACCAAAGAGTCTTTCAGACTCATAGCTCTTTTATAAGAAAAAAGAGGTTTCTCCCATTTATGTTTGTTACTGGTGATTATTTTCCAGAGTTTAGAAATGCATTTACTGACTGCATTAGATATGGGATTGTACGTAGTGACACAAGTCAGGGGAATAACATTCGTGTTTGCTTTGGGATAGTTCTCTAAGAGCGTGTCCCTTTGTGGTTCCGGGCCCTCTTCTGGCTCTTATCAAGGATTCTTTTCGGGTACCCTCTCTGTTCCAATTTCAAGGTCAGGTCTACCGCCTGTTGTTTGTAATCCAACAGTTCACTGTAATTCCGTCGTATCCGAAGACACTGCCCATACGGGAGGTTCTCCCGCAGGGCACGAGGATGAAAACTTGAGAACTGCAGTAAATTGTTCTTTGAGGTGGGTTTATAGTAAGTTTTCGTCTGTAACTGCTCCCCCTGTTTCTTGATTGTCACATCCAAAACGGTTATGGTGTCTACTGCATGTTCGTGAGTAAATTTCAAATGTGGATCACACATGTTGATCCAATCAAAAAAGTTAAGTAGTATACTCTCCTCACCCTTCCAAATCATGAGCACATCATCTATATAGCGCTGCCATAAGATGATGTTGGTTACGTATGGATTGGCCGGGTTCAGAATGTGATTACCCTCAAAGTTAAATACATACAGGCCCGTCACCGAAGGGGCAAAAGTCCTGCCCATCGATGTGCCCGTAGCCTGGAGGTAGATCTTACCCTCGTATTCAAAAAAATTCCTTTTTAAAGCTAAGGTGGCACATTCCATCACAAAAGAGCGAGTAGTCACATAATCCCAAGATGTTTTTTCTAAAGCCTCCTGCAACACCTTTATGGTTTCATCCTGGGGGATGCAGGTGTAGAGGCTTTCAATGTCCAGGGTGACTAAGAAGCAGGGTTCATCTGGCATATTAATAGATCTCAGCATTGAAAGGAGACTCTTAGTGTCTTTAATATAAGTACTTATGGATTGTATTATCGGTCTTAGAAAAAAATCACAGTACTTTGAGAGGGGTTCCAATAGGGAGCCTATCCCTGAGACGATAGGTCGTCCAGGGGGTGGTAACACGTTTTTGTGTGTTTTCGGTAGTATGTAGAAATACAGAACCTTCCCTTCAGAAGCTGTTAGGAAATGTAGATTCTCCAAGTTTGTGATGAGAGAATCTGGATTTCATTAAAGACACGGAGGCTAGCATTATGCATAACCTTTTATTCCTCCACTCCTTGCAGCACTTAGAAGTATTACATCATCAAAAAACAAACTTCTAGAACGTAGAATGTTCAAACACAATATAACTCAAAACACAGCAGCCATCTTCCTCTTTTATGCTGCTCCTGAAGAAAAACCAACCAACTCCAACTTCACGCCGAACTTCTCCAAAAATTTCCTTTACTTCTCATCTGAAAAACAACATAAATAAATATATACATCCTTTTTTTTTTTTTTTTACAAAACTAATAACAAAACTAAAACTTTAAACCCCCCAAACCTCACCCCTAAAAGGGAGGGTGGGAGGGATAATGCTAGCCTCCGTGTCTTTAATGAAATCCAGATTCTCTCATCACAAACTTGGAGAATCTACATTTCATGGCAAGACCGGAGGCTAGCATTATGCATGTTCAAAGCTGTGATAAAACCACAGACGACACATGCCCCAAAGGTTTTAAATAAAACTTTGCAAAAACATCCGCATTTGACCAATCAGCTGCACGCAAGATCTCTTCTAAATGACCTCCAGACAAAAAAGCTTTACTTGCCATAGCACCTCTCACTGAATGAGCACCAAACTCATCCAAACTCACACCTGCTTCGAACATACACAATCTCACCCATCTAGCAATTGTAGCTGAAGAAACTGGCCTAAAAGGCTTAACAAAATAAATCAACAACTGTTCATCTCCATCCCTCCTAAACTCACTCATCCTCACCTCATATTCTTTTAAACACAAGGCCACACACAACTTTGGATGATCCATAAACCTAGGATAAAAAATAGAACTTGACATGCATTTTGTCCTTTTAGTTACACTAAAAAGAACCCCATCGGGAGTAAAACATCTGTTACGAATATCCAATGCCTTCACATCTGAAACTCTCCTGAAAGAAATTAGACACAAAAGACTCGCTAATTTCCCCGACAACTGCTTAAGACTTAAATACCTATTAGCTGGCCAATTCTCAAATAAACTTAAAATCTTATTAACATCCTACATACCATTATACCTAGGCTTAGGCGGCCTCCTCAACTTAATACCTTTCAAAACTCTACAAACCAAAGGTTCCCTTCCAATCGAACAACCTCCAACTAAACTATGACCAGCTGCAACAGCAGACCTATAACAATTAATTGTCCTATAACTCAAACCTTTACCAAACAAAACAGACAAGAAATTAGCCAACTCTATGGCAGATGCCTCCACGGGATCCAAACCCCTTTCCAAGCACCAACATGACCACTTCTTCCATGCTCCCAAATATCTTTTCCTGGTACCTGGAGCCCATGACTCATTGAGCAAATCCTGAGCCTGTTCCGAAAGCTCTCCGAACTGCTCTTCTCTCCTGATATCCTCCAAAGAAGAAGGCTCAATGCTCCTTCCAAAACCATAGGATGAAACATTCCTCCTTCTCCTATTAACACATCCTCCGAATCTGGAATTAACATTGGCTCCTCTACCGCCAATTCCAAAAGACCCGGAAACCAAACCTGACCAGCCCAAAACGGTGTCACTAACACCAACTCGCACACCTGGTTCCTCACCATTAACAACACCCTCTGAATCATTGCAAAAGGAGGAAAAGCGTAACACTGATTCTTCTTCCAATTCTGCTGAAATGCTTCCACTTCCTCCGCCAAAGGATCCGGCCTCCAACTGTAGTACCGATCCAGCTGAAAAGTCAACCTCGACGCAAACAGATCCACCTCCAACGGACCCCACTCCTTCACTATTCTCCTGAAAATCTGAACATTCAGCTTCCAATCGCTGTAATCCCTTAAAAATCTTGAATTCCAGTCCGCTACAACATTGCTCCTGCCTGGAAAATATTCTGCTTTCAGACCTATTTTCTCCTCCAGACAAAAATTCCAAATCTCCTTCGCCAACTGAGACAGATTCTTTGATCTGCTTCCACCCAATCGATTTATATAACGGACAGCTGAAACATTGTCCATTTTCAATAAGACATTGAAATTCTTCAAATTCCTTCCAAAACTCTTTAGTGCTAAAAGCCCTGCTTTCATCTCTAAACCATTTATATGCATCGTACTCTCTTCTAGAGACCACCTCCCACCAGTCTCCTGATCCTCTAAGCAAGCTCCCCATCCAAGAAGACTTGCGTCTGTTTCCAAAACAAAATCCGTGCAAACTCCAAAAATTGCACGACCGTTCCATGCTTCCAAGTTCTCCAACCACCAAATCAACTCCTCCCGAGCCTCTTCCGAAATTACAACCTGATCTCCACACCACAAACCCTTTCTGAGAGCATCTGCCTTCAACCGTTGTAAAGCCCTGTAATGAAGAGGACCTGGGAAGACTTGCTAAAGCTCTCAAGTACACAGAATCTTTTTTCAAAACACATTTCACCTCTGACTTTATCTTCTGTACCTTCTTCTCTGGCAAACTCAAACTTGCTTCCACAGTATTTACATTGAAACCCAAAAACTCCAAACATTGAGATGGAACTAAAACAGACTTTTCTTTGTTCACTATAAAACCTAGATTCTCCAAAAGATCCATACAAAACGAAAGCTGAATCTTCAACTCCTCTTGACTTTGAGACATTAAAAGAAAATCGTCCAGATACATAATCATCCGTACACCTCTCTCCCTCAAAAACTTCGCCACTGTTCTTAAAACCTTTGTAAAGCACCAAGGAGCAGAAGCCAGACCAAAAGGGAGAGACGAAAACTGGTACAACCGACCCAACCACCTGAACTGTAGAAACCTGCGACTCTCCTCTGCAATCGGAATCGTGAAATATGCATCCTTCAGATCCAACTTCACTAACCAATCCTTCTCCTGTAAAATATCTCTTAACAGATGGATTCCTTCCATCTTGAAATGCCTGTAAACCACAAATTGATTTAAATTCCGTAAATTTATTACCGGTCTCCATCCTTTTCCTTTTTTCTCTACCAAAAATTTTGTACTTACAAAACCCTTGAACTCCTCCGAGACTTCCTCGATTGCTCCTTTTTTTAACATTTCCAAAACTTCCATCCCCACAATCTCTTTTAGTTCTCCATTGAACACCAGCTGATTTGGTTCTTTTAATTGAACTGGAAAATCCACCAGTTCCACAACATAACCTCTCACAGCTCCTAAAACCCAACTGTCTCCTGTAATCTTTCTCCAATTTTCCTCGAAAAATCTCAACCTTCCCCCTACCTTGTCTGGGAAAGAACCAAAATTTATCTTCATACTTACTGAAGGAATTTTGAGTAAACTGTGCTCTTCCTCTTGGCTGTCGCCCTCTTCCAAATCCTCTTCCTCTTTGCGGGAAAAATCCTGTCGCAGACTGGAAGCCTCTGAATGCAGCTCTACCACCTGACTGATAATGGGCCCTCGAGAATCCTCGGCCAGGGAAATGGCCCCTTCCCCCAGCCCTGTCAAAAACACCTCTGTTGAAGACTCTTTTAAGACTGGCTTGAGCCTTATCCAAATTTGTAAATGTGGCAACATATTTGCCAACTCCTTTAACCAACCCTTCTCCAAACAAAAACCCTTTTGGGTCATCAGTTGGTTCTTTCTTTGAAAAATCAGCCAACTTTGGACTAATCCTCATAAGCACTCCTTTTCTTCTTTCAGAAATCAATGCCGCGTTTGCATTTCCCAATAAGCAAACCGCTCTTTGAGACCATCCTCTCAAAAGTTCTAAATCTACCGCAACCTTCTTCATCTTCGCCTCCTCTGCCATATCTAGAATTCTAGCTAATGGCCCTAAAATGTCCAACAACCTGTCCTCACACTGTTTCAGAGCTCTCTCAATTCCTTTCCTAGGATCTCGTCCCATTTTAAATAAAAAACTTATAAGATCAGGATCCAAATCAGGAGTTACACAAGCCTTTCCTTCTAACACAGGTCTAGAACACTCAGCCCTCATGACTGCCCTTGCCTCCTTCTCCAAAGGCTTGCGAATCCATAGCTTTATCAATTCTGCAACATGAGGTAGAGGCCACCAATCACCGCTTCTGGGGTGTCCGGACTAAACAACTCCTCACCCTGAGGATCTTTCACTAAGCCCTTCTCTTTTCTTTCTTTTTCATTCTTATCACTGTCCATGTCCCATCAATCGTCATCATAATTTTCAAGAATGAACTCATCCTCATCACTCTCCTCATCAATTGAAATCTCCTCAGAAGATTCTCCATTTTCTTTTGTGCCGCAAGGGACACCCTCTTTTGTGCCGCTCTGGACACCTCCATCTCTTGTGGTGCTTAGACCACCTGTTCCTTTTAAAAACCTTACACTAACATCAACATTCTTAAGCTTCTTAGCTCTTTTCCCTTTTTTTACAACATCACTACACTCATCCTCATTAACTGACCAAAATTCCTCCTCCTCATCATTATTCAATCTTCTTTTCCTTTTAAAAACACTTTTCAAAACATCCTTCATCGAATTCTTAACTTCCTCCTGAACTAACCTCCTCAAATCAGGCTCCCCTGACCCTTCTCCTTGAGTCTCCATATTCACTTCCATCACTATACTCAAAAGCAACAAAAAGATAAATAAATTCCCAATTAAAACTCCTTCTCGCGAACCTAAATATCCCCTCAAACGACAGTTCAAACCGCCGATCGGATCGCGTCACAAAGAGCGCACTAACGCACTCTAGTCCTCTCTCAAGATGGCCGCCAAATACGTCACTACGCACGCATGCGCGGTGACGCGAACACCAACCTCATCGCATCGAGAAAGATCTCCGCTGTCTGCAGCGTCTCCCCCGCCTCGCGGACTCTGACAGAACAAATCTCGAGCCAGCGTGAGACGAGTAAGTAGTCTCGTGACCCCGTTTTTCAAATAATAACGTTACCGAAACCTACTTCAACTTAAAAACCAAATTCCTTACGACTTCTAAACTTAAAATAACAAATAAATAAACTCAGCTCATTAACCACACCAAACCCGAAAATTGGGTTAACTTTGATCATACATACTCAAAACGTCAATTTTGCATAAAATACCTCACTCTCACCTCAATCAAATCAAAAAAACACGTTCTCTTAATACAACAAAACTTCCAAACATCCAACTTAGTCACTGAATCACACTTAAATTATATACTTCAGAGAAAAGAACACAAGAGTACTTATCTGCAAGGAGCAGCAAAATAAAAGAGGAAGATGGCTGCTGTGTTTTGAGTTATATTGTGTTTGAACATTCTATGTTCTAGAAGTTTGTTTTTTGATGATGTAGTGCTGCAAGGAGTGGTGGAATAAAAGGTTATGCATAATGCTAGCCTCCGGTCTTGCCATGAAATTCGCCTCTTTTTTAGAGATCAGACCATCTCTCTCTGCTGTAGAGACCAGTTCACAAATTTCAGCCTGTAAATCACCAGTAGGATCCTCTCTAAGGGGGATATAATTTGTGATGTTATTTAGTAGGCGCTTGCACTCTTTGTCATAATCCACCTTATCTTGAATAACCACCCCTCCACCCTTATATGCACTTTTGATTACTATCCCATTGTTTTGTTTTAATGTTTGGATAGCCTGAAACTCTCCAGCCGTCAGATTTTTGAAAGGGACAGGTTCTTTCAGTAATTCCACTTCCTGAAAAACCGCCAGCTCGAATGCAAGAATTTCTGGGGGAATTGTGTGTGGTGGTGGTACAAAATGGGATTTCAATCTGAAATCAGTGTCACTCTGGTTGAATTCACTCTGGTCATTCTCCTTGTTTTCGAAAAAACTCATTAGTCTAAGTTTCCTGAAGAACTCTCTCAGTTTACATTGTAGTTTAAACCGGTCTAAGCATGGGGTGGGTATGAAAACCAGACCCTTTTCTAGGACATCCTTTTCTGCTACACTTAGACTGTAAGAGGAGAGATTAGTTATTAAGGTTTCGTACTGCTTGGGCCCGCCCTCTGCTCTCCTGACTTGCTCCGAGTGTTGTCCCCCACTACCTCTGGTTGTTCCCAGTGGACCTGTGTGGAGCCCTTTTATCTCCCCCTTCCCCGATTGCCTCGGTCTAAAAAAGGTTACGGGTACATATTTTGACTTTATTGTGGGTGTGGAGCAAAATGCGGGTTCCATCCCATCATTGGGGGGAAGGGAGTTTGAAAGGCATTTTGATGATATGGCCCCATCCCTTGTTGGTGGAAGGGAGGCTGCCAACCCTGAAAGGGGTATTGTTGTTGTTGTCGTCCTCGTCCTCTACCTCGACCCCTGCCTCTATTTTTCTTGCCCATACTGTCAGTACTCGAGCCACTAGTGTTGGAATCCACTGAGGTGTCTGAGGTGTAGCCCAATCCTATCGTTGGTGTGTAGTCGGGACTAGCATAGGGGTAGACCCTGGCATACAACCAGCGTTTTAAATCTTTTTGTAGTTTTTGTGATTTAGACTGAGCTAGATTTTCCTTATATTCATTCTGCTCCTTGTTAAGCTCATCCAACCTTTTCTTGTACCCTGTGAGAGTCGCTTTGAAATGACTTTCAGTAGTCTGAATTTCTATCAGGATGGCTTCAGAGAGATGAAGTGCGGTCTTGATTATCAGTATTGCACAGTCTCGCGTGCAGTGCCACGCAATTTGCGCCCACTCGTTTCTAAACACTGCATCATCTAGGAATATCCTGGGGGCATTTGTAACCAGCAAACCTTTCAGTGCCGCATTGTTGTTCAGATATTCCTTTATCATTGTGCTATGTAAAATGGCCCTTATCCGACTGCGTTTGAGGTCTCCCAGTTTTTCCCAGTCGCTAGTTTGTGAGATGGCTTGCGCTAAAAGGGACCAGATGGTTCCGTGGATAAATTGTATTAAGTATGGCTGCACGATTAATATAAAGGTAATATTGTGCAATATGAGGGGCTTTTAGATTTATCCAATAATGAGCACTGACCGGGCCTCGAACACCGACCAGATTAAGAATAATGTGACACGTCCCCTTTAAGTATTCGTCAAGGGACACAGAGTCACGTCACACACGTGATCGGAACAACTGAGCATTCAAAATATGCCGCACCCGCTGGCCTCTTCACTGTTCGGGCCAACGGCAACGCTGCATTTAGGTAGTCGGTGGGGAGTCGCGCGTGTTGAAGTAAGTTGTTCCTTTCACGCTTAATTTAACGGGGTTTCTTTACGATATCCTCGATATGCAACCTAATCAGAGTTGAGATAACCGCTAACCTACTTGTTTCACATGTAGTTTAGACACGGCCTGAAGATCACCCGCGCCGTTTTGAGCCCAAGAAGAGGGTATTCGCCCTTGACCAAGTGAGTGCTTTTAATTACCATTAACAAGACGAGTCCGAGTCTTCCATGCTGAGGCAAGATATTTTAATGTGGCCCCAGGATTTTGGCTATTAATTTTAAACGAGTGCTGCTACTATGATTCAATTACTAATTCAGTGCACAACTAAATAGGGACAAACGAAGGGGTTCCTATGGCGCACTGCATATGAAAATAAGTTATTGGTTCTGCGAAATAGCGGTAAATCGAACCCGGCCCTTTATAATTAATGAAGAGGAGGGTCTGTAACCTCAATGAAGGCAAACAGAGGGTTACCACTTGGGTGACAACACTTAAGAAAGGTTAATGCATGCAATATGTGAATGAAAGTGGTATACACATATTGTTTGGGACTACCTGGCAAAGAATACTACTTAATCATATGTCAGTCTATGTCTCTATATGTTATTATGTTCGTCCCCCACCTTTTTTCTCCCATTTCTACAGGTAGATGGCTCCAGTGAAGTCTGGTGAGCCTCCAAGGGTAATATCCGTGAGTAAAATTACCAAATAAAACCTTTTTTCACATTAAGATCCTCACGGGAGGGTGCGCCTTAGCGAGTGCATACCACCGGAGGATTATTATTTATGTAGGTCCTGACGAATGCTGAGCGAACTTGCTAAATTTGACAGCAGAAACATGTTGACCATTTGTAAGTAAGGACACGGGTTTCCTAACATAGAACCCTGGATAGTCCGTTCTGCACTGTTTTTAACCTAATACTGGTTGACCTACATTAAAACTTTTTATAGGTTACAACCATGTATTTTTTAAAGTCACTCACAGTTTACTACACTCATTAGTTATAGCACTGTTGCACACACCACCAACCCGCTCCGCTGTAAATACAGGTGTCGCAGCACGCTGGGGAGACACTCGGTCACCCCAGCGGGAACCCAATTATGAAGCAAGTCACCAACTAGTGGTGAGTGAGGGTTCTTTTATAAAGAGAAGAGTTTTCCTTTTCTTTTTGTGTATACACAAGGGCAAGTATTGCCCTTTCTGGGAGCACTACTAATCATTTTTTTGCCTTATTTAGGGGTCATAATAAGGGATTATTGGGACGATAGGGATTAGCTTACCACTGGCAGCTGTTCCCTGTTTATTCACAATTAAACAAATATTTTTTTCACGTTTTTCTCTGAGTCACTCTTTAGTTGTTTAATAAAAATTGATAGGGGTACAGGAGTGACTGCCTTAACCCTGACTCTCTAGGTGATAATTGTGTATGTTGGCATAAGGTTCAATCTTGACAGCGAAAGGAGCTTTGGCCTTGCCCATGCTCTCCATTGGAGCTCTTTATTTTGGTCAAGATCTCTGGACTTGTTCTGAGCTCCCATTCAACAGCTTTTGGTGGTGGGATGCTTTGTTTACAGACTGCTCCACACGCACGTTCCTGGCCCTCTCTAATTACAGGACACTACAGATAGGTTGAGGGGAGTATCAAAGGGTTATCCATGGCAGTTGGGGAAATAAAGTGTAATAGGCAACATGAACAGTTTTATGATAAATGGAGACACAGGAATCCAGTGGGTAGAAAATTAAAATTGTATTCAGCTGTACCACTTGTCCTCCTGGATAGATTACATGCTGCTCTCATTGGTGGGGACCACTTGGACACAATCTTGCACACATCATGCACACAGATGCTCAGACTAAGCCCCATTGCAGACTGATTTAGAGCTACCTGACAAATATGTGTTTAATGCTATTCTTGACAATGTCGGAAGTGGTAAGATAGCTTGTTTTGAGGTTTCACAGAGTAATTCAATCTCAATGTTGGTTCCGTGGAACGTTCTTAAAATGTATTGCCTATATCAAAGGGAAATGCATAGCTAGACATGCAGGAGTGCTAAAGGCCCTACGTCATAGTTTGTCGGTATTAGAAGTAGAACCAGCTTTGCTTGAAATGACTCATGCACTGATGGGGGATAGTCAACTACTTACCTCTATCCATGAGAAACTGCGTACCACGAAGTAGCAGACAGGGATGTTAACTTTAAAGGAAAATATGCAATGGCGAGAATGTTTGGAGAGGAAGAGTGAAATGGATGTATACTTGCACGCATATTTAGACCCAGATGATGAGAGGTGTATATAACAGGCATGAGAGGAATGGATGGCCAGTGCCTATATGACTCCTAGTAAACAGCATATAGATCACAACAATACTATGGCAAATTGTATGTCTTTCACTATGGTAAGATTAAAAAGCTCCTTACATAAATAGTCCCATTTTTACAAATTCACTTGTCAAATGTTGACTTTTAGCACATATTTCCTTGTATGCTTGTAGGTGATAGTGTCCTCAGAAAGTTTTTGCTTACCATTCATTTTCATCATAGGCATATTATCATACCATTGTACATTTTTTCCAAGGCCTAAGTACACTGCGCAAATTGTCGTTGTTTATTGTTGTCTGTTCTGTGACAGCGTAGGGTGGGCGGAATCCACAATGACAGCTGTACCAGAACTCAGGCACCATAAGAATGGGTCCAGTTTTATTATATAAACTGCGCCAAGCATTTGTTCAACAGAGGAGCATTTGTCACTGTCACACTGTGACTGATTTCTAGCCCAGCTGAATCCTTCACTATCCATAGTAGGACCTTACCCTGTTCTACACCAGACTGCTTACCAGATGTCACACGCCTGCAGGTAAATAGGGAGTTAGACCACTCTAACGTTTTTTGTCAGAATCACACAGCTTATGCTTCCTATGATAGGCAGCGCTAGGTAGGAGTACAATTATATGTATTCATATAATCAATGCAACTATATAATGGTTGAACTATTCATATTTTTCATCATTCATGTAATGCTGGTTACCCTTCTTTGTTTCCTACTATTAATCATTTCAGCTCACCTATTTTACACAAAAGTCCGATTGCTTCAATAAATATTTGAAATATCAATGTGTGTACTTCTTGTGTGTCCTTTCAGGCATGCGTGCGTTAACAATAAAAGGGTAGATCTGTTTCCACAATTTCCTTGATGGAATTAGGGTTGTCATGTTCTGAGGTTGTAGACACCATCAGGTGCCCTGTAAGGTTTAGGGGTCCAGATGGCACACTGTAAGCTAGCCAGGAACAAGGTCAACATATCCTGATGGTATGAGCGGGCACAGTCCCAATAGTTTGAATGTTTAGGTTGCCCAAATGCACAATCTTATTAAATTAGAATGAATGGTACTACATCGCACAATTTATACACGGGTGAGATAAAACATTATTTAAAGAAATTAACAATGGCATGATTAGAGAATACCCATTAACCCCTAAGGAGGTGAAATGTAAACGCTGACCCGAAACAGGTGATGCTTCAGCTCATGCTTACAAAGATTAGGTAAATATACTGCTGCAATATATAAAATATATGTCTGTAACCCAACAGGGTATGGAGTTGTTTGGGATTTGGCAATCTCTCGGCAATTTGCCGGCAGTGAAACTCTTTCAGGGTCATTGAGCTCACAGTTTATAGCTGACTTGCAGCTTTGAATGCTCTCTGCTGCTGAGTGACACTCTCTCGGGGTCATTGATCTCACAGTTTGTTGCTCACTTGCCCCTTTGAATGCTCTCCGCTGCTGAGTGACAATTGTTGGAGGGAGAGCTGACCAATGGGGAACACACAGTGGCCTTGACTGCCTCCCGTCAGGCAAGACACCAGGACCTATGGGCTTCCCTAGTGAATGTTTCACATCCTTCAAGTATAAACTAAATATGACCTTTGAGGGGGGTCAGTAGGGAGACGGGCAGTTGCAGAAGTCTTCCCCCTGCCTTTTGACGGGCCGAAATCAGGTAATCCCAAAGGCCAGAAGGTCCCCTGAGTAGTGCAATTTAGAGAAACTCATTAAGTTAACATCTTGGCTAAGGAGATGGTGGATAGCTTGCTCGGGTTCATCCCTTCCTTGATACACCCTGACCAGGGAGTGTTCATGCCTAAGCGGGCTATCCACCATAATATTTGGGTCCATAATCCCATTGCTCTGGTGGCCCAGCTCAACTGACCCTCATACATAGAGGAACATTTGTTTCCATTAGCTGGGCCTACTTATTCGCCCTTCTGGAACTGCTTAACTTTGGTCCCAAGTTAATAGCTTATGTCAAAATTTTCTACACTGATTTAACGGGGCACGTCCCAGTGGGCACAGACGTGTCTGACCCATTCCCTAAAGGAAGAGGCACGGGGCAGCGGCCTCCCCTGTCGCCTTTATTGTTTGCTATAGCTGTAGAGCCCTTTACGAAATGGCTATTCATCAATGCACAATTATCAGGGTTTGAATGGGGCTCAGGGCTATCAGACAGGGTTGCCCATTACGCAGATGGCGTGGCCATCTTTCTAACACACCCTGAGACATCAGGACCATGAATACTACATATCCTGCCGATATTTGGGGAGATGTGCGGCCTAGTGCTCAACTCGAGCAAATCCACTATTTTCCCCGTCACAGCTCAACTGTCAGGTTTGCAGTGGGCATCTGGTATACCAGTGGCATCCCGGGGGATTTAAATATTTGAGGGGCTTTGTTACGCCTGATACAATGCTTGCCTGGATGATAAATATTCAGGCATTGTTGGACAGGCTCCACCCGGACTTTAATACTTGGTGCCCTCTCAGGCTGACTCTTCTGGGGCAGTCAGCCATCTATAAAATTGAATCATTCCCTCACCTCCAGTATAGGCTGCAAAATTACCCATATACCTCACTTAAATCCTTCTTCTCAAACCTTCGTTCTTTATTTAGGGGTTTTCTATGGTACCAAATGGGTCCCCTCATAACACCCACTAGATGTTTTAAGACCACCTATTATGGCGGTATTGCAGCTGTGGATGTGGAAAGCTATTACGGAGCATCTCAGCTTATAATCATTAATGAGTGGTGGTCAGACACTCAGGGTTGCCCTGCTTATGCCACTGAGAAATGGGCCCTTAATGGTGGGATAATTCCATATCTCCTGTGCGGGGGTAATCTTGTCAGTCCTCCCCCAGCTATGAGGATGGTGATCCAGAAATGGAGGACAACCCTTATGGGTCAGATGCCTTAAGGATGGGTGCCGTGCTTCCCCAGGTGGTGGCGCTCGGATCTCAAAACTGGGGAACTTGCTGAAGGGGGTGACGCTCAAAGCTTAAGAAACCATGCGCTTCCACAAAAGTCAATTTATTCTTTACCTACAGTGCAACCATGCCCTTCTGCCCTATTTTGCAAATTTCGACTTACTCCCTTAATTCCATCCTTTTGAGGCCAAACTGCTGCAGTGTGAGTTGGGTAATGACAAAGTATCGCAGATCTATCGCTCCTTGGTCTGGAACTTGCTGGACTTGTTTGCGGGCTGCACTCCACTTGGGATCAAGACCTGGGAGCCCTGTCTGATGAGGACTGGGTGGAGGCTCGGGCATCCCCGAGAGGCGCCGTGATTTCATTCCATAGAATGGGATTACATCTTCACAGTACTAAAAAACAGCGTGGGGGATACTTTTTGGAAACAAGTCTAACAACTTTATACTGATCCCACAGCCTTAATAAGAATCAGTGAATGTACAATTCAATCAATCCCAATCCAGAGAGGGAAACCGGAAGGGTGGCTGTTCTCCCCACTGATGTATGCCTGAGATTTTTGGGCACCAATCTGATTGTTTGAGCTTATGCTGACAATCTCTTATTATTTACAAGGGACCCAGATGTTAATCCATAGCCCATTTTCTGTAAAATACTCCACTTTAGCAGAATTTCAGGACTAAAAGTACATTTTAATAAGTCTCAGATTTTATCTGCTAAACTACTCTATGTAGCAGTGGTGACGGAGCACAGATTCAAGAAAACGAAACTCGCTCGGAGAAATCCCTCATTAATAGTACTAATTGTTAGAAATAGTAAGGAAAATGAAATTAATATATGCACATCATTTACATATGGGAAGAGAGCTTTATGCACTCTTAAGTAACAAAGAATAAAATGCAACGCAACTAAAACCCGCTTTAAACTGGAATACGCGTTTGCGCATGTGCAAACTGGGATTGCATAGATAGTAACGTGACTAACCCGTTTTGAGAGGGGAAACTCTCACGCATGCGCAAGAACTATTAACCTGATGTCGAGAGGCACTGCATGCCCGACATACGCTTGCCTGAATTTAAAGAGAACTATTGCTGCTAATGCTTTTGCTTACAGAAAGAGATAATAACATGGGATAGAGCAGGAGTAGGTGGTGAACAGTGAAAATCATGTATTTGGGAAATTAACATTTATTTATTATTCCTTTATTAATAGAGTACATATGGGCCTACTGTTACACATAATGAAAGAAAGATGGCAGTGAGATGGGGGCAAGCTACGCATTCGCAGTGAAATCGTGATGTGACCGTTTGGCTGAACGGCTGCCAAGAGTCAAGGAAAGGAGTTGTGCGAAAGTTGTTCTAGACTGGGGAACTGCATATAAAAAATGTATTTGATTTGCAACATTAGATATATGGGAATGAAGTCAAATAAAATTATGAATTAGCTAAAGGGGAGGAGTTTGTCAAACAAAAGAGTATTAATAAATTGGATATGTCAGCATGAGGTGACGACAACTCCCCTGCCCCTGTACTATCAAAGTCCGTATTCCATCGATATTTGCAACATTTGAGGGTGGGACATGCAGAAATGAAGACTATAACTAGAGTGACTTAAAGATTAGTATATGACATGCATCTAGGCGAGGCGAGGCAAACATGAGTGCAAGAGAAGGCGAGAACTACTGCTGCTGAGGAAAGAAGAGAACAGACTGGGAAGATTCACACTTGAAAGACAACCTGATTAGATTGAAGATTCCGGAAGAATATCGAGGAAGGAGAGCGTGTAAGAGAGGGATGCGCCCTGGTGCATCAGGTTTGTAGAGAAGTTTAGTAAGCATTGCCCTCTCCTGATTCTGTCCTATAGTCTTTGTCTCCTGATTCTTAATCAGGGGACCTCCACCAGTCCTTTGGCCAGAGGGTTGGTTTTCCGTTATCACCACTGGGTAAATATTATTCTGTCTTAAATTTGCATATCTTTTGCAATTGTATGATTTATTAGGCCTTTTCTCCCTTCATCTATCCACTCTAAATACAATGATTTGTTGAATGCGTCTGTGAATTGAATGTATTTGCTAAATGAATTTTCTCTTCCATGAAAGTTGATGGAGTTTGCACTGTGAATTTGTACTAATGAGCATTCATGACTGAGATTTAGATCAAATTCATTGAATCTTACCCGGAGTCTGTGGTTATTTCACTTAAGATTTGAAAATTAGTTAGTTAATTGTTAATATCACCATCAACTACTCAACTAATGGTCCATCGACCAGAGGAAAGAGTGTTGATCTGTGAAGATTAGTTAGGAATTGAAATAATTTCCTTAAATGATCCTGAGGTTATAGTAAATTAACTAATCAGAGCTGAAGTGGAATTAAAACACGTGACCCCTAGACCAAACAGCCAGGAAATTTGAATGTGTATATGGGCCCCACTGAAGTTTTCTTGACTGTGAAGTGTTCATCCCTGGCCTTTCGCTGGATCAATGGGTGCTAGATTTCCATCTCCAAGTGAGGGATCTGGGAATAATGGTGCACAGAGTCCCCATAGAAGTATGCCAATGTATTTACAGAACCTCTGTAGGCTACCAGACTGTATATAGAGATATATGATGCTCCTGCTGCCACATGCTGGTAGATTCACCATCATAAAAATTATGGTGCTTCCAAGAGTGCTCTATCTGTTCCTTGATATCCCTGTAGTTCCCAACGGGGAATTTTTTTAACACTGTAAGGGTACTAATGATATGACTAGTTGGCACAGGCAGGCAATAAAGAATTAAGTGGTGCACATTCTCATGACCATATGAATAGGGAGGGATGAATGCTCCAGATGTGGAGATGTGCTATTATGCAGCACAGCAAGAAAGCAATGGAGGCATAGCCCCACACACCTGCCGCAGTTAAGGTTAGAAAGAAATGAGTCCAGGGACAGCTTACAGATTTTGGGGGCCCTGGGCCAAACGCATTTTGGGGCCCCAGTTTGGAACAGATTTAATTTTATGATCTAGTTCAGCACTTTCATGCCCTCTTTGTCCAGGTCACTGACAGTACTCAGACACACTCTTCCAAATTCTAAATGTCTTTAGATCTAATATTCAGGGATAGTGATGTGTTTTTAATATTGTAACACAGCAGCATCTCACTAATATTTCTAGAAATAATCTCTGTAACAAACTCCCATTTCTCATATGTGAGGTCCTCTTTTGATCTAAAAGAAACTTTATTATAGATGGTGCATAAAATATAACCACAACGTTTCTCTGTAAAATGTGTGTAATAGGCTCTTCCATATCACCCACAATAAAAGTAAATAAAAGGAAAACAGTATTAAAAACATCTGTTTAAGAACTATTCAAGGTCATCAGAGGAAGACTCTCTGTAGAATAGAGCTGGCTCTGTCTGGGGAGGTTGCAGGGACGTCTGAATGCCTGGGGCCCTGGGCCAGAGCCCACTTTGCCCATACCTGAAAACGTCTCTGGATGAGTCTGCTCCTGAGCAGCTTGAGGTAGGATTTTGTTTTTATCTGCTACTATACCACAAGGGAGTCACAACTTTGAATAGACTACTAGGTGTGCAAATTCCTGATAAGATGAACAGAATTACATCAAAATACTCTATATACCACAGATGAGGGTGCGATGCTGCACGTGGATACCGGTTTTTATTAGAGGCAAACACTATTGCACAGTTAGAAAAGATAAATATATGTAAAGTAGTAGAATTATTTCAAAGTTTTAAAGTAAGTGAAAGATGCTAATCCATATATATGATGCACTTGACATGTTGCTATATTATAGTATACTGGCTACCCTTAAAGATGTTAGCTCTAGTTTTCCTAAAGAACCAGAAGCATTTGTGATGCTATCTAATCTAGTACAAATGACAAAATAGAAATATATAATATCAAGGATGTATAAACAGATCAGCATGCACAAGTATTATCAACAGAAGTCAGGCACGTCTGGGAGCAAGACTTTGCAGTTGAGATATTGCTACTTGATGAATCGCGGGGCATATCTGCATCATTTAAACAATGCAGGGATGCGGCGTATTTGCACGTATACGGTGCATCCCTGTGTTTTCCCTTATGCTCGTGCTAAAATGAGTTGCTTAACGCCAACACTGCCACCCTTGTGCCAAAGTACAAGGATGCCTGCATTGCAGGGAATGATTGTTTATGTGCAGGAAAGTGTCCCTTCCTCGACATAAACGATTGATAATGGCTATCTGCTACTTCTATGTATGCCGCATTCTGCAGCCCACAAGGAAGTAGCAAATCACCATTATTTATTGATTGTTTATGTGCAGAAAGATACATTTTTCTGCACATAAACAATCATTAAAGGCATTTTGCTCTTCCTATGTGTGCTACAGAATTTTCCTTGTTCTCCAATCTAACTCCTGCGTTTGCATTACGTTAGTTTTTGGTACTACCTCAGATTTACAGATCCTTGTAAATCTGGGGGCAGCATCAAAAAGCAATAGGTGTTGCGGTGACACCCACAGCAACACCCATTGCACACCCTTTTCACGCAGAAAATTGCATGAAAAGGCACCATATTTACAAAGTGGCGTTAAGCCACATAAATTGGCTTAACGCCACTTTGTAAATATGGCGCAGGGCATTGCTCCACCAGAACGTCCTAAAAAGTGACGTTCCTGTGGCTCAATCCCCTTGTATATATACCCACTGATGTCTGGTTAAATAGCTGACAGAGACTCAGCAAATTCATATTTATATATTGCTTTTACCATATGCCGAAGTGACTATTGCGAAGATGCTATGTGCCGGAGATGTGGTAAAGCACCAGCAGGCATTATAATGCATTTAGCTTAATGATGTTCGGGAATACGGGAGTGTAGGAAGGACATCTCCCAAGAGATGGGAAGAAAGAGAGGGGGCTGTGTTCTATCACCTATCAAAGCATTCTTGAGCTTTGTGAAGCCTATTCTGAAAATGCTAAGAAAATATAATGCATTGGCGTTGCAGCTTGCAAAATGAAGAGTGGACATGAGATGGGGCATGTAGCGCCTACCGTGGGTTCAGAATTGGGTGTGGATCTTGGTGCATGGCAATAATGCTGGCATACCTATAGTCAAATGATGCCGCCAGCATCCAGACCAAAGGACATATGGAGCCTGCTACATTCTTATCTACTAACGTACCCTCCCATATGGTATAATTGGAAATACAGAAATAGGTAGCAGTCAAGAAGGTATAAAAAAAAGTAAAGGTTAATATGTTTACGTTAGCTGAGACAATCTATGGGATCAAGTATATGTAGCTGACGAGATCTGAGCAACAAGTAGGAAAGAACAGCATGAAACTTTATGCATGATTAGTGATGCCATATGATGACAATGTTTGTTTGAACTTTGTAAAACATGTAATTTGTGTTACATAGGGAAAATAGATAAATCAGCAAAGAATTCCTGCAAAAATGTACACCCATTAGCTATGCATTGTCTTGCTGCCATTAAACAAAAGGGCTACTTTATGTCCAATCATCAAAAGGGAAACACAAATAGGACAATAAACCTATCTACAAAATGCCATGGCCTTGATGGACAGCCCATCCAAACAATGGCAAACCATGACAAAGACATGAAAGTTAAAGGCTGAAAAGGAGTGATCCAAAGCACTTTGTCTCTGAATTTCTTATTGTAATTTTTTAAAGAACCGTAGACATGAGGTTCCACACAATCCTAAAGCTAGGCCAAAATCAGAAACTTTCAGAAACTCAGCATCTGCTTTTGTGCGACCGAGGAGATGGAGTACATAATGAAAGTGCTTACTAGTCTTCCTTGGTAGACTTTTCTGGACGTATTTTCTGTATTTCGTCAAAGCTTATATTGAAAAAATGGTCAATTTAAGCATATGCTTTACCAACAAAACAGTGCTTTGATGTATACCTAAAATACAGTTATACATCTCTTTGGCACAGATCCCCGCATAGTTTAACTTCAGTAGTGCAGTGTCTGGAGATACTTTAGCCAAAGTCACTATCTATGACCGTATTCTGGAGTTTCTCAGCACAGGTGGCATTATAACAAATTGGAAATACCCATGTGCTTTCCTGTATTTTCTATTTTCTTTTTTTATCTTTTAATGAAACACATTTCAAATTCGCCACAATTAATTTTTTATGTTAAGATTCTGCAATTTGCTTCCAACACAAATGAACCACATTACTCTGTCCCATAGTTTCCTATATGCAAGTATTTATGGTGATTTCACATCTCTAATTGCCTCAATGAATGTTCAAACGTCCCAAAATATGTCCGTGACCTGGAAATGGTGAACAAACATCTGACTATGTATGCAACGCTTTCTGCGCCTGAGCCAAAGGGCTGTCCCTCAGACAAATTATATTATTTTCTCCTTTATAGTATTTAAAAATCTGAATTCAAGCTATTCAAAAGTGATTGTAACAAAAATAGACAGGAAAGAGGACCACTATTCAATTAACGCTTCTATGACCATGTATTGGCATAAAAATGTGTGGTCACCTGGAATGCCCCACAATTTTCCTCAACAATGGTTGATAGTTTAGATCATATTTGTACAAAATCAACATTATTTGCATGGTCCCCCAAACGTTTTTGACAATTTCTTGGTCACAGCTAAGCATGGGCAGAATTTGCGAATTCGCGATACGTGAATTAGCGTGAATTTTTTAATCGCGATTCGCAAAAATCTGCCAAAATCCACGATCTTGCACATTTTTTTTTTGCGAGTTCGCGAGATTTTTTTACCAGTTCGGGAACGAGAACTTGCGCATGCGCTCGCAATGGTCGCGAACATGTTGTTTCCACTTAACCAGCCTGCTCGTGATGCCTTTTTCCTGTTTTGGGTCGCAATTACATGTTCGCGTTCGCAATTTCCTGTTTCGGGTCTCAATGACATGTTCACGTTCGCAATTTCCTGTTTCGGGTCGCAATGACGTGTTCGCGATCGCGGTGTCGCTCGGCCAGCTACCAAAATCTTGCAGCGCACGCAAACAGGGAGGAAAACTCATCAGCGAACGCAGAATCATGGTAAGTCAATGCAGCGCGCGTGAGATTGTATTTTTGAAGCGTGAACAACAACAAAAATCCGCCAACTCGTGAATTGCGGATTTTTGGGCAATTTCGCGTGATTCGCGGATCGCGAAATTGCCCAAAATTTGCAAGTTCCGCGAGCGGAACGAATTTTCCGCCCATACTTAATCACAGCCTGCCGCCGGCACCACATGCATTGGGTAATGCTGAGGCATTCAGGAACCTTTGTCATTGTAAACAGTAAGGAGCTGCAGGGATACAACACTATGGGGTCGATTCCGATTCGGGAAAAAAACAGTCCGTACGATTTGTATCCGGAGCCCTCTCCGTACGAATCGTACACGTCTGTCCGAGTCGCGAAGTATGATCCGTATTCCGTGAATCAGTCCGAATCGTCGCGATCCGTACGTATTGCAAGGCTGAAACCATGAACCGTACGACTCGTACACATACCGTACGACTCGTACACGTGCCGTACGACCCGACGAGTACGATCCGGACCGGGGTATGAGGACGCGATTCGTATGGTCCACGTCAGGTAAGGGCGAGTCGTACGGAAAATCACACAAACACATACACACCGTACGGTCCGTGCCCCCATGATTTCAGGGGTATGCACCGTACCCCTGCGATCATGGGGTGTACGAGCCGTACCCCCATTGTACGATCGGTGTACGAGCCGTACCCCATGTACGATCGGTGTACGAGCCGTACCCCCATTGTACGATCGGTGTACGAGCCGTACACCCATCGTACAATGGGGGTACGGTTCGTATACCGATCGTACAATGGGGGTACGGCTCGTACACCGATCGTACATGGGGTACGGCTCCAACACCGATCGTACAATGGGGGTACGGCTCGTACACTGATCGTACATGGGGTACGGCTCGTACACCGATCGTACAATGGGGGTACGGCTCATACACTGATCGTACATGGGGTACGGCTCGTACACCGATCGTACAATGGGGGTACGGCTCGTACACCCCATGATTGCAGGGGTACGGTGCATACCCCTGCGATCATGGGGGGTACGCACCGTACCCGGGGGGGGGCCGTTCCGTACCTATTTCGGCACAAACTCTGCTTTTACGGCTGTTTTCAGCTCCCGTAGAAAAAGGGTCGTACGGTGCGTACCCGACACGTATCGTACTTGCTGGGTCGTAAAAACCAGCCACGAACCGTACAGATGTCGCGTACAGCGGGTTCTGAGGGAGATTCGTACGGAGATTAGAGTCATACGGTGTCTTGTACGACTCGTACGGAGTACGGCTCCTGGTACGAATCGTACTTCGTCATACGTACGGGACGTTTACAGGTACGATTTGTACGGGAAAAAAACGCTCCGTACGACGATTCGGAACGCTTTTTACCGGATCGGAATCGACCGCATAGTCTTCCATGAGGAGGCCTAGGTGTCAATCATATTCTTACTTCACATCTTTGCCTGGGAAAATTCAAGAAAATGGCTCAAATTCATTGTCTACTTATTTTTAAAAAATCTATTTAATGGTTTACGTAGAGTTTTGATAACTTTAATCTCAAAGTAACTTTATGAAGTGTAATCTGCGCTGTTGGAAATCCTACTTCTTGGAGGGGGACAGGAACATTTGAAAGAACAAAAGGCAGCCTTCAAACGTCTTCTTTTGATGTGGAAATGCTAGACAGAGCAGACATGATCTGCTGTTATTCATTCTCAGTTCCATCCTACAGCTACTGTATTCATCCAAGCAGGAGTAAGTACATGCTTTCGCCCATGACAAAAGGAAGTGAATAAGTGAATCAGACTTCCTTATTGTGGAAAAAGGGGTAAGGCACTTTGGATTTTAATCTTCTGAAAATGTGTGCATGAAAGCAAAGGAGGTGGGATAGCCAGAGAAAGTAGATAGTACTGGATGTAGTAAATTCCCCCCCCAGAATACCTCTGGACCTGGAAAGAGAACTACTGAAGAAAGAAGACCCTGCTGGAATAAAAGGGCCTTTGCCATGTAGGAAAATATGTTTTATTTATTATTAGTTTACCCACTCGAGGGTGACTTTTAAGCCTGCAGAGCTGGTTTCTTTAAATATATATTAAAAAAGTGGCACAATACATATTAAGCCTATAGGGCTGGTTCTCAAGATATATTTAAAAAACTGAGCAATATATATTCAAACTAGTGCACCGTCACAGTGTATAAATAAGCAAAAGCTGTTTTCATTGTATAGGTTAGGCTAGCTGTCAGACTTCAAGAGGATTGCGGATTCCTAAGAAAGGATGTGACAATGGCCATTCCTACCTTAGATTTGGATTTCTGATAAGGATATTTAAATCAGTACACTTTCAGTTTAACAAGCAAATGATATTGTGCATCAGGCATAAATATTCTCAAGGGACCAGGAGAGCTCAAATTCAGTCAAGCAATCAAGGCTTTATTACCAGAAAAATGTCACCAAACATAGGAGTGTTAACAAAAGAGGGAATATAATAGCAAGCCTTACGCAAGTAATCAGAGAGTGTCTAGAAAAGGCAAATAAGTAATTGTCACTGGCAAGTCATGCTAAATACCTATGTGAGAAATTGAGTTCTGGGTTGACTGGGGTGTGAGGCCTGTTCAAGCAACAGCCACAATCCCTGGCCGGGTAAACCAAAAAAGTCACTAAATTAACCTGTGCTTAACCCTGGGTCGATTGGCACAAAAAGCAGTCAGGCTTAACTTAGAGGCAATGTGCAAAGTATTTATGCTTTGCACAAACAGTAATAAAGCGGAAACATAACACCAGCAAAATCGACTACCAATTGAGAAAAATAGAGTACATTTTAATAAATTATCTGACGCCAAAATGGCAAAAATCCAAATAGTAGGACCAAAACTATGTATCTAAAGTCTTTAGTAAAAACTAGTGCCTTTAAGATCAAAGCGAGAACCGCAGTCATCTAGACCGGAGAAGAACATATTGGGAGCAGCAGGAAAGTCAGGCCATTCGGCAATGGACCTTGAGTGGACAGACAACCAGGATGGTCACAGTCTCCTGTTGGTTCTCATAGCAGTTTTCAGCCAAAAATGTTATAAGTCCTCAGTTTGGGATCTTGGCTAACTGGGCACTTCTAGCACCACATTTATTGATCCAGCACTTAGGGATTCAGGACTTACTAGGATTTTTTGTTTTTTGAACAGTTATGGTAAGTGCAATATGGTTCAAACGGTTATGTTACACTGGAGATCACGGTTTGCAGTAGTAATGGTGATGGCCGAACACTACAATGCAATGTAGTGCAAAGAGTCATGTATCGCGAGGATTCACAGTTCACCTATTAGTTAAAAGTCTGTGCTAGAATTAGCAGGTTTTTTGGACACTGATGGCAAGGGGCAGTCTCTAAAGTGCAATACAGTGCAAAGGATTATGTGACACAGGGGATCACAGTTTGTAATAGAAGCAACCTTATAATTTGCAGTAGAAACTTTGTAGCCCAGCAAGAAAGCTGAATAGTATGCCCATTTAGGAGCACCTTCGCTGTCAGGGGGGGGGGGGGTGCGGAAATGTCCAATCTGAAGTGCCCTCAGGGCAGGACATAACTGTTTCTCTCTGAGGTGGGTAACAGCCAGGCAAGTGCATTAGAAATGTAGTACACTTTCTTCTGAAAGGCTGCATGAGCAGCAGTGGGGTTCTGGCCAGGCTTGCCTCCAGACTGGGACCTGATTTTTTGATAGAAAGGTGCCCATGCAGAATAAAAGGAGAGTGTTAAATGGACTCGGAAATGTGATTTGTGAGATATGGTTGACGACTCCAGATGGTGTAGGACTGAAGGACTGCCCATCCGTGCCTCTTAGGGGCAGTCTCTGCTTTATCAAGTGTTCAAGAATAAAGTTTGACCTCCTTGTTGGTGATTTTTTTTAAGGCAGTGAAGTTTAATGTTTGCTGAATGGCTGTTTGGCAGGAATTTTTATATTTGGGTTGGCTCTCCATTTTCAACCAACACAGAGCGGCCAATGAATCTGATTGTACGGAACTAAGCTTCCAGCACAGTTTAATGATGGCACCCATCCTGACTGGGACTTGGTGAAATAAATCAAACCCCAGTCACACCTGTGGTTTTGAGATATGTTGCAGGAGCCAAAAGATGCATTTAAACAAAGCGGATTGAAGCTGTTTAGGGTAGTTGCATCACACCCCTTTAATTCTTCAGAGCAGTAGGTGAGTAAGGGAGGAACTTTGCCCTGATGACCTGAAGTAACGAGTGCAATGATATGCTTCCAATCTTTTTTTGCAGCCAGTTAAAAGCAAATCTTAGTTTCTTGGCCAGGGTTCTCCTTTGAAGTAGATGCTCCTTGAATGATAGTCTGCCCCATTATAAATAGCAGGTGAGTGGGATGCTGAGTACTAATTAACAGAGATTCCAATGCACCACACACAGGTTCCGCCTGTTTTTATCTCTCGTCAATTTTCCCCCTTTTTTCCATTCTTACTATACATGATAAAAGATGGACTTGTAAAGAGGTTGTTTGAAGAGGGAACACAAGGTATCAAATATGGGAAAAGTGAGCTGATGTTGTTGGCATCAATACTTCATGATGGTGAAGAAATACTTGCATATATACAAGCTGCTTTTTATCCTATGGGGAAAACCTGTTAACCCCCCTAGTGAGTTGCTGGTAGGAGTCCACCTGGCAACTACTTGGTAATTATGGCAATCAGAATAGACACACTTTGAGAGAAGCGTGATAATGTCGACACAGAATAACAACTTTTGTGTGTTTTTTGTCTTTGGCACCATCTTTCTTATATTTTTTTTGTCAACCACTACAGATTTTTTAGAAGCATCAGTGAGGTGGCAATGTGTCCCCTTGCACTGATGAAATTGCCATAAAGTGTGCGAGGCAATGAAACATGTCAGCCATTCGAATTAAAATGACCTAAACATGCTGTTTCTTTTTAATCTGAGTGTGGACTGTGTTTAAAATGAAGTATGTATGGAATAGTGGTCCACAGCTCATTTTAATGTAGAAATTTATTTTTCTTCTTTTGCACATTGCGGGGTCTAAACGGTTGATGGATGATATTATCATCCACAAGTTATTTTTCTTCACCTTTTCACATAAACCTGAGATTTGGGCAAAACTTCCACTTCTTCGCCTTTCTTTTTCTGTCATGACAGTTGCTGATGATGACAGAACGAGCAAACTGGTGAGTATCAACAAGTAGCTCCACTGATGATGCTTTCGTGAGGCACTTTTTTGTGACTCTTCTCACTCTTTTTCTTTGGTGAAGGGGGGTTGCTTGACAAACTAAAACTCTTGTAGAAAATAAGACTTGGAGGTGGGCATGACTGATAAATAAGCATGGCCCTACCTAGGAGTATATAATGCCTGGTTGATTTAAACCAAAAAGAGTTATAGTGTTCTATATAACCAGGTAATTTGTGTATGGACTTTGTGTTCGACTGGGGCCACATGGTCATGTTGCCTTACTGGAGCACCTTGTCATGGGGGGATCGAGTATGACAAGGTAGTGAACAAGGATCGTTGATTAGGTTGAACTCGGATCATGTGGCTGAGCAGGTGCCATTGCTCAGACTCTGTGGGTCCTTTTATGAGGGTGTTGAGAGGGTGAGCTTGTAATCTTGAATGTTCTCTGGATGTGGTTGGGGACATGACTCCCAAAGATGCTGTGTCTTGGGGCAGTTAGAGATGGAGAGCACCGTATCTAGCATAGTGTTGGAGGATATTGTGAGCTTGTTTTGGTCAGGAGATGCAGGACCCCTTGTTTCGTGGTGGGAGTGGTTTGCCTCTGTCGACTTGATATCAGTGGAAATTCCCAGATCATGTGCAGGAAAGCACCTCTAACCCTGCGCACCACTACATATTGATTTTAGCAATGAGTCCTATATCAACTGTGTTAATACTCTATTTGTTGTATCAGCCTGTATGAGGATTATATGTCCACCTTCTAGGTCTTAAAACAGCCTCATCACAATCACTGTCCTCAAATTGACCCAGGCCATCATCTGTTTATCCTTTAGGTCTTTAACTTGATCATTTTGTCAAGTATTATAAATTGTTCTGTATATTTTGGAGACCACCCCTACTGCTAGATCCTCCGTCTCGTTCCTACAACCAGTTTATCCTCGACATTCTTCTAAGGCATGTCTAACTCGTATGTTTCCAAGTCTTGCACACCCAAGATGGTGCCTCACTTCACACCTTATTATACTACACAGTGGACATGGTTACATTTACCAAGCAATAATTTCCATTATATTTACCCAGGCTTCCATTTTTAACAGATTTCACCCATCAGTACCATGTAAGTACATATTACTATCTGTAACTAACCTGTCCAATTTAAATGCAAGGTTGGTCCTTGGGACATATTTTGTAGGAAGCTGGATCTTTATATGATGTATCAAAATTAGATATATTGTGTAAAGAGTGTCCCTTATGAGTGGACATGGGCTTGCTATTCGATCCCAAAGTGCTCTGTTGGGGGTAGTGTGGTAATGTAGGCTTAGGCTTAACACAGAGGAGTGCAAGACATCTGAACATATACACAGTGGTCAATAAATGAGATACACAACTCGAGAAGGAGATCCACACCAATTTATAAAAACTACAAGTATCTTTAGTCATCAGAAGAAATCGTTCAGGTAAGTACATTGTTAAATAGGAATAGTTCTCAGTTCAAAAAGTAGACAGTGCAAGTTTTGAGTTCTGCAATGTTAACCTATAAAAGGAAAATCATGTGCGGTTTATCGGTTCTGGTCAGCGACTTACAATGCCCTTCTCCAGGAGTTAAAGTGAGTGGTGGCCCAAGCCCAAGGCAGCACCAGCAGAACACCACCAGCGGCACTATGGCGGCCAGGTGCAGAGGTGCAAAGCAGCGTTAGGTGCCCAATGTTATCCAAAGGAGAACGGTGGTGGTAGAAAGAGGCTGAAGGAGGGGACTGTGGGACCAGTCCAGTGAAACCACTTGGTGGCTTTGGTTCTTGCGATGCTGAGGGATGTGAAGACACCTTTGGTTTTCTTCTTCTAGGGACAAACTTCTAGGGACAAGGCATCCGGGTGCAGAGAGTCTTTAGGGTGTGGGGTATCTCCATCTGTCAACACACATGGTTGAGGGGCTTTGACAACAGAGGCTGCAGGTGATGCTGGGTAGGTCAGGATAAATCACTCCACAGTGGACTCTGTACTCTGAGGGATTGGGGACTACACTGACACTGTTGTCCCACTTCGACATCACCGCGGGGGCTCAGGTGCAGTGGTGCTTGGCGGCATTGGGTTTTGGCGGAGCAGGAGTCCTCTTGGTCTTGATTTGCAGTCGGCCGGATGCAGGAGGCAGTTCCTCTGTCCCTCAGGAGGTCTTGGTTGCTGGGCGAAGGCTGGCAGGTCTATCAGGCTTTGGGGACTCAGCAGCAGCAGTACAAGTCAACTTTTGGTGCAAAAGGCGAAGTCAGCAGCAGGCCGGCAGGGTTGGTGCCAAGTCAGTTGCTAAGCCTTCTGTTCTTGCTGTGAGACTCTTCTCGTCCGTATTCTTTCTACAGGTCATCAGGATCTGATTCTCTGGTGCCGGGGATTCCCCTAAGTACCGAATTTAGGGGCATTAGGGGAGTGTATGGTAATAGCTAATGTGCAACTGACCCTTGAGATTACTATACCCCCTAAATGATCACTTCCTGTGGGAAGTGGGCATAACTGTGTCCCAGAATTCCTAAGTATGCCATTACAAAGAAGGCTACTTCTGAAAAATCGTGTCCACCTCAATTTAGCTCACCTTAGGGGTGGTACTAGCATGGGGGTGGCACAACTACCTGACTAGCTAATTTTCCAGTCTGTCCAGGTGCCAAAGGGGGCTCTGGAAAAGGGGTTGGCTTCCTCTCTTGTAAGGGGGAGCCATATTTGCATTTCAAAGGCAGCAACTCTTTGAAGCTTGCTGGCTAATCCGCTGGTCACCCTGTGGGAGGGGGTATTTCACCCTCTTCACGGACAGGCTTTTGTTCTGGGCCTCCTGAGAGCAGAGTCTCTCACCCTAGTAGGTCAAAACAAGTGTCTTGGGTGGCAGGCTGGCAGAAACCAGTCAAGGAGCACATAAGAGGCTGGTAGGTTTTCAGGAGGCACCTCTAAGGTGTCCTCTGGGTGCATGCATTGATAAATCCATCATAGGGATCAGTGTGGGTTTATCAATACGAGATGTTTGATACCAAATATCCCTATCTTCAGTGAAGCCATCATGTAGCTGGGGAACCCGTTTACACCAGTGTCCAGCAATTTTTTTTAAATAGCTTCCCTGGTCACTTGTAAAGGCAGCAATAGGACTGCCAGCACAGGGGCATATCTGGCACAATTTGAACTTCTGCCCTTAGTGACCCTCTTTAGTACCTGGGGCCCTAGATACCAGGGGGTACCATTTACTAGGGACTTACAGAAGGAGCTAAAGGTTTTGCCAATTGGGGGAACAATTGTACAATTTTGGGAAACAGCTCTGCCACTGGGGAGCAGGTTAGCAGGAATCCAGTGCACTTCCAGTCAAAATCACATCAGTTACCAGGCAATTCTAGGGGTGACCTTGTCAAAAAGGGCTACTTCCTACATATGTCCATTCATCAAGTATTACCAAGTGTTTACCCCAGGAATAGACCTTTAGAGAAGGCAACGCTATGAGGCTCTCAGACTGACTGGTAAAGTTTTGATAGGACAATGCATGAATTTTTGGTATCTCATAATAAAGAGGTCTGTATAGCAGCCGCGGTCGTTAGTGGGATGACCTGCAGGGCGGTGATGTGGGGAGGGTGTGGGGCAGGGTGTGGGGTGGTAATGTATGGATTATGGAGTTTTACAGGTAAGTAAACATATAACTAAATAAAACATATTTCGTTGCGTGCACTGCATCAACAAATGCGATGCAGTGCGCGCAACAAAATTCGTTTTATTTATTTATATGTTTACTTACCTGTAAAACTCCGTAATCCATACATTACCACCCCCCTCCCTGCCCCTCCCTGCTGTATAGTATCAGCCCTGCTTAAAGGGATTTTGGAATTCAAAATGGGACATTCTGCGTGATCTATAAAGGTAGGTTGAAAACGGTCCTGGGTTGCTAGTGTTCTGGTTCAGGGAGGACCTGGCCATGCAGTTCAGACTAGACTGTTCCACTTGGAGCAGGGTTGAGACTGATTTGCATATAGATGACTGGGTTCAAATTAAGGTGGCATGGTGTGCAAAATAACTATGGCCTGGGATGAAGCCTAAGGGATTACCAGTGGCTAAGATTAATTCAAGGGTTCCATCCATCACTATTTTGTATACTTTAGTGTTCCACCCTAAGTGGGACGGGTATGCCCAGACGTGTGTCCTGTGCACAGTATGTCACTGAAACCAACTTATAACTGGCTAATGAGCCTTAATTAGGGCAAAACAGTTCTGGATTGCTTTGTTCCACTTCAGGTAGGACCTGGCCTGGCAGTTTGGGCTGGACATTTCTCATTGGAGCCTGGTCAAGGCAATGATGGACTGGGAAAAAGCGTGAGTGATTACCAGTGACTGAGAAAAATGAAAGCATTCCATCCATCACTTTTTTGTATACTATAAACATGTTGACAGATAGATTATCTTGATGAGCGATGCCCTACCAAGTACAGACAATGGTAGCTTTGCTAATGTAAGGTATCATTTCTGGAGCAAAAGGGCTACATTCAACAATAAAAACTGCCTATTCCTTAAAACCTTAATGCAAAAGTAACAAAATGCACTCCACCCCACATTCATCAAGCTGCATCTCCTCCATCCAGTGTTAATTCAGTAAAAGAGAGGACTATTCCCAGTTCATTGTGGTGCTGGAACAAGATTCGTGCTCTCTAAATATATCAAAATTAGAAAGCAACATATATCTCTATGGGGTTCGTGTAGTAACTAACAATAACAATCAACCAACATTTGAATATTCGATCAGTGATGTAGAATTTCTGGCAATGATAAACGTAGACCAAGATATTGTGCTACCTTTCTTTATGTACAGAAACCTTCAAAAAATAGATTTTTTTTTAAATTAAGACAGTGCACAGAAGGCTCTACAAAAAAGCAATAATGGTGCTCGGTGAATTACAGTGATCAAACAGTGCAGGTGGGTGTAGTGTTGAAACAAGACATAAAATGTGATCATAAAAATTGCATGGTCTGTTTAAAGGGCTAATACAATGAAGGTTCAAACATAATTACAGCAGAGCTCATCAAGTTCTTACCTGCTCCTATTAGATCACTGTAAATAATAAGTAATGTCCCTATGCTCTCAACTATCGGCGGCTTTTCCACCCATCGGCTGATTAAGGGGTCAAGATACACGAGTGAAATCGTTGATATAGCATCATGTGATAAAAATGACGGACTGATGTTGGACAGCAAAGGAGCACAGGGGCAGGTGTAGTGTATATGAAAATAAGCAGCAATCGAAAGACATACGCATGCAAGGCCTTTTAGAAAAATGCAAAAATGCAATTCTTGCTGCCTATCTCAAAAATTGTAGAAGTGGAATGTCTGCAACCTAGGTAATGTACAGGTGAGTTCTGCAGATGTCAGTCTGCATCAATTGTTAGACATAGCATACACAGTGCTTGAAGTAATTGGCGAAGTGCCTGGTGCCAAGCCAGTACTTCTCAGTGCATGTCATTTCATTCTAATTAGGTGACATTCTGAGTGACATTTGTTCTAATTGTTTATAAGGTTTAGAGACTAGGAAAAACATTTACACCTGCAGTTGAGTGGAAATTACACTTCTAACCACTTCAAAAGCTCCTATAGAAAGACACCAAACAAAAAGGTAAAACCAACAAATGAAGAGTAGTTATAAAACAACTTAATGTTCATGAAAACATTACAAAACCAGTTAATGATAATTGCCTGCAAGTGGTCAGATTGCAGTAAATATACCCAGTAAGAGAAAATTACTATTATAAACATTGAGGAACACATCTTTTACAAAGGATACTGTTATGACATTTAGGGTGTTCCAAGTCAATTTATCCTTACCCTCTCTCTTTGTGAGGAGAGAAATTTTAAGTCTGATGGTCTCCATTTTTATATTATGTCAGTGACACTGGAATATTCCTTAACCTCTTAAGTGAGGCTGTCAGGCAAATACCAAAGCCCGCACTTCCTCCCCAGTGTGAGTGCTGGTCATTGGCCGACACTGGGGAGATATTTTAAAAGCCACTCTGGCTGCTAAGGAAGAGCTTCCTGAGTAACCTTAGTGTTTTTTTCGTATTGTAATGAAGATCAGTTCGCAGGGCGTGATTATGTCATTGCAGTAAAATTGAAAGTAAGACGAGTTGGGCTTGTTTTACTTTCACTGAATCAGTGCTCTGGGGCATATCTCAGCCCCTGAGCACTGATTCCTCTGGGAGTGGTTTCGTTGGAAAGGGCAGACTCTCCCCATTCCAATGGTACCTCTGCCCAGTGGATCCCTGCCTGGGAATCACCACCGGAGAGTGATCCCAAAGCAGGGATCCACTCACTAGCCACCAAGGATAGAGGAAGTGGCTCCTAGGGCACTAGTGTGTGCTCCACCATGGCAAGCAATATATTTCAGTCTATCTGCCCTCCCCCGGGGCAGATTGGGCAATTTCCCACAATCTGCCACCTGGAGGACAAAAAGCCCCCTAGGCATCAGAGATTTTCTAAAATAAGAGTATAGGGGTGGGCACTGCCCGGAATAGACATGCTTCCACCCCTAGTAATTGGGAAAAGTATTTCTGCCCCCATAGAGGGAAATTACCCCCATCTGCCCCGCAAGGGAGTAGAAAGCCCGCTACAAGCCAGGGATTTATTTTTTAAATACGGAGGGTTGCCTACCATAGGCACGGCTATGCTCTCACCACAACTAAAGCCTTTCTGCCCCTCCTTCGGTCTCAAAGTAATTACCAAATATCTGCCTCCTCCCTCCGGAGGCAGAAAGCCCACTAGTTGCCAGGGATTTTTTTTTAATGTAGGGATGGGGGCAGCCAAGCATGGGCATGACCATGTCCTCAGCCCAAGTAAATGGGACAACAGTCTTTTCTGGGAGGGAGATTTGGGTAATTAACCCAAGGATTGGCAGAAAGCCCACTAGATGCCAGGGAAAGTTTTTTTTCTTTAAATATAGGGGCAGGGAGGCCCACCATGGGCATGCCTGTGCCCCCACCCCAACTAAATTTTTTCCCACTATCATGATTTAATGTTATGTTCTTTTGATTTATGGATGTTTATTCTGTTAATCATTGAAATACTCTATTTCCATTAATTTTCTTGATTATATTTCTTCTGGGAACTCCACAATTCCCAGTGGCAACCGAACACTACATTGTTTGTTCTTTGAAAGAAATACCTGTCTTTCCATTGACATACAAACTTTTCACGACCTTATCATTTCACAGCGATGGCTCCTCAGCAATGGTGGAGGAGCGACACCGCACTGGCTCAGAGTCAACAGCTGAAAAATAAAACAATATTTTATTATTGTTTTATTTTTCAGCTGCTGCCTGACCCAGCGTGTATAGGAAGGGGCGGGCCAGGCAATGGAAAGGAGAAGGAATGGAGTGGTATGTGCACTTAGTTCTAAGTACGCATGTCTGTTTGGCCGGCTGTCTTAGGCCGGCCAAACAGACATGGGCAGAAAGGTTTCTCCAACCCAGCTTTATTGGACTGCCGGGCTAAAGAAACAGCTCAGACTCCCTGTGCCTGAGCGCGCATTAAACCAGCCCACTCAGGCCAATCCCTATGCTGCTCTCATGCTATTGGTAATAGAATGAGAGCAGTACGGGGATTGCACAGGGAGTCTCTGATGCAATCCAAGTGTCTGCTGGGACCAGGAAGCAGCTGACCAATGAGGCGGCCGATCACTTCAGGTGTTATTTTTTTATGTTTACATCCACACGCTCCCCCTCCCATGCCCCCACACCTTCTCCACCTGCCCCACCACCTTTTGTGTGTGTCTACTGCCACTTTCGTTTCTTCAAAATTAGTTTTCTTGTCTGTTTACTTGTCTTCCGTTTCACCTTGTTCTAAAAACATTGCCCTAGGATTCTTTATCAGTCTTGTAATTTCTAAATGGAATAGAAAAGAAGATGTGAGTCATGGCTTACAATTTCTGGATGTAGCGAAAAGACAAGAAATTTGGTTGGAAAAGAAGTGAAGAAGTACAGGAGGTAACTTTTTGTGCTAGTACTGTTGGTCTTGCAAAAGAGCCTCAACAGACCCTGCAAGGGTCAGTGAGGATGTATCGATAAACAGACAACTACTCTGCTAATGGTGGACTCAAATACAAATTCTTAGTGCCCCTCACTTCCCCTCTGGTCAGTACTCTGCTAAACCCTTATCATTCTCCCACTCCTCACACATCCTTTTAGTCCTTCCCTGATTAAAATTCTGCAACACAAAATGGTCTAGTTGTGTAATGATCATTCAGGCGGAGCTCCACATTGCCTATCCCTAGATGAAGTATGCCTCCCTGTCTGAGAGGCCCCAGTAGATAAGCGGTACAAAGTCAAAGCGAGGGTACTGTTAATTGTACCACAAAATGTGGATCTACAAAAATCAGTGTAAGATTAATTTAACATCTGAATTAGAGAATCACCAAGCCTCAAGTCGAAAGGCCACACACCTGAAGGGCATTTTCCAGTGCCGGTGGCAGAGACACATGAAGGGGAGTTCAACGGACAGGTGGAAGGTTTGGTGCAATATATACAGATGCAAAGACATGCAATGATCTGCGCACCACCAAGCCTCAGGGATAAGCATGGTACCATTAGCAATTATGGTACATAAAGAAAGACCAGCAGTGGGTATAACGAATACTGTAGAATAATCATTCACACGCCGCTCCAATGAAAAACTGGGTTTTGCCCATGGCTGGCTTACATGTGGAGGCAGTGGCAGATGCATGTAGTGGAACTCAGAAAATGTATTCTTCCATATTCTCAGACTTTAGATTCTCATGTCTCACACCCAGACATACACACACACACACACACACATGAGAGTACACACACACATGAGCGTACACAAAAGGCGAAATAGAAATATGAAAATAAACCCTTGAGGATTCTCTCACCTTACTCCTATCATGCATAATAGTTCTAAGACTTAACCTCTCACTGTTCAGTTTAATCCCTACATTAATTGATATCTGAAAGATTACCAGTATAAACTAGCAGAAATTTGTAACAAATCCAAAACGAAGATACTCAGCCAAACAAGTTCACCCCAAGCTCTTTCTTGGTGGCTTCATTGGTTAGTCATGAAATCTACAAAAAATAGAAGTATGCCTCATTCAGCAACTATTTCAAAATAGCAGTTATGTTTATCTCAAAAACAGATAAGAGCGTTACTGTCCATTTAGATTTTTTTGTGTAAGCGCTAAAGACAATAAAATAACTACAAGCTGTAAAAAAGAATCTGACAAATCCAACTTGGGCCGCCATCTCAGGACTCTATTGCAAGCCTTCAAACAAACTTTTACGCTTACCAAAAACTCGTTCTAAAATCGAAAATACATCCGGCTTTGCTAAAAACAAATATATTGTGCAAATTCGGAACTCTTAGATATATATTTGTATACACACATGTGTGCTGTATTCATATGTGACTGAGCACAAAACCACACACACTTGATGAGGCATAGTAGATAATGACAATGTAAAGCGGTTTAATCCCGCATATTACACAAGGCCATTGCTTGTCACTAAGAAATCCATTACCAGGAGCTGATTTTACAGTGGTGTTGTAGACCTGACCGTTGCAGATGTGCGCGTGTGATCCCTGGCGGTTCCAGCCACACACCGATTCATTCAAAGTTAGAAAATAAAATAAAAATGTAAAATCAATGTTATCAAGGCACTGTTGTGTAGCAGAAAGCACGATTACAATCAAAACATAGGTTGTTGTCATGATTTATTGTTCTGGTCGCTTTCTGTATACAATGAATAGAATTAGATAGCATGTACCTTTTCAACAATTGGCTTAAAAGTTATATTGCAGCGTCTCTATATGGGCAAAGTCTTTTCACTTACCACCGTTTATTGAGTATTCATTATTCATGTATAAGAACCTTCATGACAAACGTCCTTGTAAAATGAAAGCGTTTTACTGTCTTATGCTTTAGTTTTAGTTCTTCTGTTTTTTTATTTTTTTAGTAGTTGCTCTGATGCTTCTATTTTTGTCAAACTTTGATCTTCTGCTGTAGCACCTATAAATTGTTTCTTTGTAGCTCCGAGAGCAGAATCATTCTCTAACACGTTATTCTTTCATGCTGTGTGTGACGAGAAATATTTTCTTACAAGTACATATTTTTTGCATAATTACCGTACCTTCTGAGAGGCAAATGCTGGTCGTGTTTATTATTTGTAATACACAAACAAATACCAGGGGACGAGTTTCTGGTTGCAGAAAAGAGTGATATCCACATCATATAATTAATAAGACTACAGTAATAACATGCGAGGTTTCAGAGTAAAATTCAGTTATCAAGGAAAGTATCACAGCCAGGCTGAATTCTTGTCAGAATGAAATATAGCAGACCATATAAAGTTATTTACATTGTAGGAAAAGTAAATCCTGTGAGACAGATTTCGACAGAAATCATCGTGAGGAAGGCTGCAACAAAGTATTTAAATTCACCCAACGTGCAACACTGCTTAAAAATTAGCACACATGCAGGCTGAAGCTGGAATGTTTTGACAAAGATTTAACCAGTGCAGCAGAAAAAGAGTGACAGACGGAAGAATAGATCCCACAAGAATGAAACAAAAGAAGTTATTTTCTCTCACTCAGCACAACAAATGGCCTTCAGTGGCTGTCTGTGCTCTGCGCAGGGTGGGGTAAGAGGAGAGAAGAGAACGAGTGGATTACAGCCCACCTTCCAAAGAGTTCAGCATTCCACGGTACAATGTATTTGCAGTGTACGCTGATAACATTTAAATAGTGTCTCAAGATCTGTCACTGTGAATCTCATGACTGTTCTTATTTAGGATTGCAGACTTGTTATTTGCCTAACAATGAGCACAAATGAAGTTAGAAATATTTTCTTGTTATACCCATAACCACTTCACTTCACCCTGCACGTAGTTGGATGGCTCCCAGATGGATAGCCTGGTCTATTTTCAGTATGCAGAAGCATGCATTGAGTACACGTGCTCACTTGTGACTATTTCAATTAAATAGAACTATGTAATACCCTAATTACTTATCTATATTCTTCCTCCTCATATACTTACTACATGAGGGTAAGTACTCACCTATTTGTCCCAACCTACATTATGTATATTTTATAATTACTTTCACTAAAACCTGGGCATAGTCTTTTTGTAAATTTCACTTCCCAGGGCTTCTTCGCCTCTTTGCCCACAATAGTCCTCTCTGGATCCACGACAGCTTGGAAATACCAAGCCGAAGATGGCATAAAACAGCATAATGGAATAGGAATATTTAAGGAGTATGACAAGAAAGACCCAGACTCAGAGTAATGAATATTAGTGGTATGTAATGAGGGCATTTCTATCCCATTCAGTCTCCCTCGTCATGGTTCTGAATCACTTGAAGACATTCTGAGCAAAACAAAGGCCTTCTGGCATCCAGGCCAACTGAAACCAACCAGCAACCCCCATCTAAACAGGAGAGGCCCTCAAATGTACTAGAGCCATTGAAGGAGAACCAAAGCCAGCAGATCATCCCTCAAATTGCCAAGCAACATGGACAACAAAAAATGGTTGACAATGCCGGAATACAAGCCAGGTACCCACCTCCAAACTAGACACAGGAAGTCATAAAGGATCAGACCTCGTTCTTCATCAGTGGTTCTGTGGTAGAGGCCAGGCAGCTCATCTGTGTGACATTTTCTCTGTTGTTGATGCTGTTGTGACGAAGTAGGGTGGCAGACTCTCTCAAAGTGCTCCTCAGCAAATACTACACCCTGGGCTCATCTTGTGAGGAGAAGACAGTCTCTTCAGTCCTGCCTGCTTCAAAGACCAGAAACACACCCAGCTTCCCTCTTAAAGGGATTTTCCCTATATAGGCTCGTTTTATCCTTTTATTTGACTGTCATAGACTTTATTAAAGGGATTTTAATTTTCATTACTAGATTTCTAGACATTACCACTGAAAGTCATTACACGTTCTTTGCCTTAACCTATTGCTTTAATACATCACAAAATGCAGTGACTTATTTCTTGAAACAACCGTATAAATGTTTCGCTTTTGTCCCTCACACTGTTCTTTATGCTCAGACAATAACCATATTCAAAGAGGCATGGCTTCTGTATCAATTAAGGTTTCAAGTCAAGTCAAGTCAAAAAGGCTTTATTTCGACATAAAAAATATCTTAAAAAGCATACATACATGTAAAATTCACTTCAAAGCATTGAGGATAAATCGTATATAAAAAGCGTATATAAAAAAAAACCCTTGCATGATGTAAATCTGCAATTTCTTACTATAATTTTTTAGGGGAAGAATGTATAAATTACCTAAAAAAGGTATGTTTATAAAACAGACCACAGAGATAAAAACATGATTAAACAATTTGTCTAAGTCTTTTTGACCGAATCCGCCATGCCCACCCAAGGTACTTCGAGGTGGCGCATGCGTAAAATGTGCGAGTGTCTGAAAGCAGTATCCTTAGTGCCACAATACAATGTCTTGTTCCCAGTGTAAGACACATGGGTCTTAGCCATTTCATCCGTGGGACTTCATAGGCAGGACACTCGAATAAAAAGTGAGGGACAGATTCATGGCGCTGTGGGCAAAAGGGGCACCACGGAGCAGTCTGGTAAGGAATTTTCCAATGGCTTGTGAGTTCCATTACAGGGAGAATACCTATTCTAAATTTAAAATACAGGGATCTTTCCCAAGGGGCTGAGATAATGTCCAAATACAGTTCTCTAATAGGGACATCTTTGGACTCCATAAAGTTTCTAGTTGATTTACAAATCGAGGCAGAAGAGTTTCTTCTGTTTGCCACCCAATTCCAGTAAAGTTGTTTTAGCACTGATTTGGGCGGGGCTGTCTGTTGGTACCATGCTTCTTCCAGCCCCAGATTGATAAGTAGTGCTTTGATATTCGTTAACCACTTTATTTTTGCCCAACCTGTAGATCTGGTTATCTCCCGCAGGCCATCCGCATAACTTGAGAGCTCAGGAACTCTCCAGATGCGGGCCCACAGAAGCAAAGGGCGTAACTTTGCTTGATCTTCGATCGCCCGACAACCCATGTCCAATTGCAGTGGAAGAATGGGAACAGATGGACCGAGGGACATCAAGCTTCTCAAGAAGGTATTCTCAGCTCGAGTAAGCTCTTTCATGTTTGACATTCCCCAGAGTTCCGCCCCATACAGAGCTGCGCTTACTCCTCTGGCCGAGTAAATGTCCATTACTGCTGCTATAGGTTTAGTAGAGGCAGCTCTCTGCTCTTTTAGCAGGGCCCCAGTTACTCTTTTCAAATTTAGCAACATTTTGGTCAAATGATAGTCCCATTTCATGGAATCCACCAGCCGGATACCCAGATAATCGAATGTCTTGGTCCTTTCCAGTGCAATGGACCCCAGTGTTGGAGGAGGGCCAAGTTTTTGCAGAGGATTCAAGATAAGATACTTTGTTTTATCTGTGTTAATGCAGAGTCCTCTTTGCTTACAAAAGTCATCAAAACCAGAGAGAAGCAGCTGGAGGCCCATTGGGGATTTTGACAGAAGCAAAGTATCGTCCGCAAAAAGCAGAGTGGGAATTAAGCGACCTGCCAAGCGGGGTGCATCTGCTGGTATCCTGGTCAAGTGGTCCACCACCCCATTAACATAGAGCGAAAAGAGTGTTGGGGCAAGTACGCACCCTTGCCGCACGCCTCTATTCACGTCTATTCTTGAGGTCTTTTGACCATTTGGACCCCAGCGAATTTGGGCATAGTTTTTTTCGTGGAACCTCTTGATCAGGTGTAGCAGGTAAGGTGGCAAGCCAAGATCACATAGAACCTTCCATAAAATATTTCTGGGGACCAAATCGAAGGCCGTCCGGAGGTCGATGAAGGCCAGATATAAGGTACCCTTCCCAATCGTAACGACCTTCCAGTGGATCATAAGTAGCCTTAACGATTGTTCAATTGTTCCTGTACCAGCTCGGAACCCAGCCTGAAGATCCGAGAGTATCCTGTTTTCATCTGCCCACTGCTGAACTCTAGTTAAAAGGACCTTGCCCGCTACTTTTTGCGAACAATCAATTAGGCTAATCGGCCTGTAGTTCGCGGGATCTTCTCTTGAGCCTTTTTTGTGCAGAGGGACCACCTCGGCGGCCATCCATGATGCGGGCAGTGGAGCACCCGCCAAGGCAGCGTTTAATACTGATGTGATTAACATACTCCAATCGCCTAAGTCTGCACGAAGCAGGTCGCCCGGAAGACCGTCGGGACCAGCCGCTTTGCGCGGGGCAAGAGATTTTATAGCACCTTCCGCTTCCTTCCTGGTAAACAGACTTTCCTCATAACTCCCGTCACCTCGTGAGATCTGTGGTAATGCGAAATCCATCGCTTCAGCTACAGATGCTGTATACAATTTTGAAAAATGTGAGTACCATAGATCCTCGGTTATGTTACATGTGATCACAGAGTCTAGGGGTCTGTTTGTCTTGCGTATTAAGTCCCAAAAACCTTTTGCGTTTTTTTCAACGCTGGCGACACGGAGTTCCTGCCAAAATGCATCTTCCCATTCTCTCCTTGCTGTCTTTAACTCTGCTTTATAGCTCTTGCGTTTAGTGGCTATTAAGATTGCGTCTCCACTTTTTACAGCCGATATTAGTGCTCTCTTTCTAGCACGACACTCCGTCGAGTACCAACCAAATTTGCCCTGTCTCTTATCACGGTTGTTGTTACCCTTTTTTATTTTAACCTTGAATAGGTCCCCAATCGCCATCGAGACCTCGCTAAACATTCCTGAAATCTGATTTGGGCTGACAGGCTCATTTTCAAGAAAGGCACAGGCTGTAGAGGTGACAGCTCTAATGCATGATAGTTTTTCTTCATCTATTGCCACTTTGTCCCATTTTAAACGTCTTAGGCAGTTTGAGGGAACCACCCCACCCAATGACCCTGGCTCGGGTATATCATGATCTCCACAAGCTAAGTGACTCTCCCTCCACCAGTATGTTAGGGATAATGAAAGTGCGTTATGGTCACTATCCAGGGAAGATAAGACTATCATATCCTTCATGTGAGCCCACATAGAGAAGTTTAAAAGGATATAATCTATCCTGGATGAGTGACCAACCCTATTATATGTGTGTGCCCCCGCTAAGTCTGAGCATGTTCTCCCGTTGGCTGCCCTCAAGCCATGCTCAAGTGTAAGGGAATTTAGCTGAATAATTCTGGGGGTCCATCTATTTATAATTGGGAGATCAAGTAACGGGACACCTCTCCTTGAGTCTTCGTCATACAAGTCCAAAGATTCATCGGACAATAGGGGCTCAAATGTGCAATTAAAGTCCCCCATGACCATAATTAACGAGTCTCCACTGCACTCACCTAAAGCTACCTCCAAAGCCGAAAGAGTTGGTGACAAATCTCTCCCAGAGGCCCCACGTGTGTAAATATTAATAATCTCCAGTTTTTCAGCTTTCCTTGGGCATGTTACGGTGAGGCGCATCAAGTCTGGAGATTTTTGGGGATGATGATGTACTCTCCATCCTAGGGAAATATCTACCCAAACTAAGAGACCTCCATAAGGGCGACCTCTTCCTGATGCTGGAATACCTGCCGGGACAAAGAAAGTGGCATAACCCACTCGATGCCTTGGTTCCACACACCACGTCTCTTGAAATACACAGACTGAATGGGGTTCAATGAACGCCACCCAGTCCGGGGCATCTAACTTATTATTTAAGCCTGCCACATTCCAGCTGATGGCTTTCAGGGATGCATGATGCGGGGGCTCAGCGCGTCCTGCTTCCCCACCCTGTGTATCGGGAGTATGTACTCCATCCACTAACTCAATAGTCTCAGACCCATCACCTGAGAAAGGGGGCATAACTGGGTTGAGCGGGGGTTGGGGCGCAGAAATGTTAGACAAGGATACCCGCCCAACTGTGCGTGGTGTGTTAACCCTGAGAGGGGAGGCTGTATCACCAAGTCACCAACCCCAGCCCTGCGGTGGGGCTGCTTGAGTTGGTGTCCATGCCCTTGCTCTGACATCCAAGGTTGAATAATGTGGGAACCATGGACCTCTGCCCCCTTCTTGAGAAGGTATCTTGGGCCCCATTAGAGGAGGGGGGTGATAAAAGTACCCCAGATCCCTAGTTTGAATGTCGCAAAAGTTGTAATGCGACTGCTGACTGCAGATCATGCCTGCTGCTCTGGGATCGTTAAAATTGATCAGCACACAGTCCCCGGTGAGATCCTTGCGTCTATTTCCAATCCATCCCACACGTCGGACAAAGGCTATTCTACCATCAATATGCCCTGGGAGAGGTCTATTTGCTTTGAGCCAGGAGAGCGTCTTGTGTTTGAGGTCGGAATACAGCTCATAAGAACCCTCTTCGAGCTCAGGAACCCCCGTTAAAATTACCACATAAGGCTTGCACCCAGGGGGGAGACTAGCATTTGGAATGTGCCTTCTTACCCTGTCTTTAGCCGGGGATTTAGCTGTGGTTTTCGCTGGAGGTTTGGGCACAGCCTGTTTGGCAGGAGTTGAAAGGGATAGGGTTATATCACCCTTCGTTGTGATCGCTGTATTTCCTGCTACCTTAGTGTTTGGCACTATGGGCTTGGAGTTTGTGGCAAAATTAACCTTAAGAGCCTTGGGTGCCTGGGTACTTGCTTTGTTCATTGGGCGAGCCGAACTGGGCTCAAGAGTAGGAGTTAGTGGTGTGGGTATAGTTCCACTATTGAGTTGCTGCGATCGGGAAGCCTTTCCCAGGGCAGGCGTCTTTTGGCAAGATATGGGCTCAGGGTGAGCTATGGTGACAGAGGGAGCTAGGGGGACAACACCACTCGTTAGCCCTCCATTTACCTCAACCTGAGCCTTGGCGTGAAATTTGACTAGTGATTTCACAGCGTAAAAATTATCCAGCATTGACTGTTCAAGTGTGGCTAGTTTGCGTGTGAGACTGTCAATCTTATCTACGAGAGGCATCACCACAGACTTAATTATGCTCTCGACTTGGGGGAAAATGCTGGTGTCTAAAGAAGCCAATGGACCTGGTGTGCCCTCTAACGCAATATCTCCAGTGTGGGTCGCATGGGATTTTGGATATGGGACTTGATTAGAACTGGTACCCCCTTTGCTCGCAGTATACCTACTTACTTTTATATATGGCTTTTGAGAGCCTCTCCTGCGGGGACTAGCAGGACACTTTCTCTTCTTTAGTGGGACTGGTCCTAAAGTTCGTTTCCCTGCAGGGGTGTTTTGATGAGCCACTACTCTGGGGGTGCTAACTGCAGTGTGTACTACAGTAGGTGGAGAAATCACGGCGTCGCTAGACAGCACAGGGGAACTAAAAGTTTCATGGATTTCAGGGTTGCGATCCAGCATTTGCCCCCCCGTCGAAGGGTCAGTTTGGGAGGTTGAATTAAGGTGTGTTGGGTCAAGAACAATGCTTGGTGCGGTTGTAGTTACCCTTTCTAAACTAGCCCTAATCCGACTCACTCTCTCATCAATGTTTGGGGAATCAATTATCACCAGTGGAGTTGGGGAAACATATGCAGGGCTAGGAGCTAGAGCAATAGCGCCCAGAGATGAGCGCTTGTTGGACATGCTCATAGAATCCCGGGATAATCTTCGTTCTGCCAAGACTATCTCCTTTTCTACTATAGAGACTGCTCGAGTTATAAATTGGTCCATAGTACCTAAGACAACGTCTCCCGCAGATTTCTTTGTTTTACAAGATCGGGTACCGGAAGCCATTCTCCCGGTAATTGCGTACCCACTTTGCGGAGCCAAGAGATGTGGCCCGACCCGGCCTCTTCTGGCCCCTGATGGCCTAGGATGGTCCCGCCCTTGTCCCGGGCTTCTCCCGCGATACTCCCGCGTGCTCCCGCACAGCGGGGGCTGGGCGTTCCTTTATGGGGGCGTGAGGCGAGTGGTGGGAGGGGCAATCGGTCTGCAGGTGTGCCGTGGCGCAGGGACTCCTGGTTAGTTGAGTCCCTGCAGCGGCAACGGCAGCGCTGGTGTCTTGAGCGTGACCCTGCTCCCTGAAGACCTTCCCTGGGGCTGTGAGCAGACGTGCTCCCAACAGCCTTGCACTTTCAAACTGCGACGCGGCACCCGCGCAGCGGGTGCGGCTAGCTGTAGCTGGTGACAGAAGGCTGCTACAACAGACTTTGCTGACAACGTGGGAAGACGCCGGTAAGCCCTCGGCGTTTCAGTGTCCCGCTGGAATAGGGGAATCTGCTTCCTTTTCTCCTCTCCTTCAGGGCGAGTGGTGGGAGGGGCAATCGGTCTGCAGGTGTGCCGTGGCGCAGGGACTCCTGGTTAGTTGAGTCCCTGCAGCGGCAACGGCAGCGCTGGTGTCTTGAGCGTGACCCTGCTCCCTGAAGACCTTCCCTGGGGCTGTGAGCAGACGTGCTCCCAACAGCCTTGCACTTTCAAACTGCGACGCGGCACCCGCACAGCGGGTGCGGCTAGCTGTAGCTGGTGACAGAAGGCTGCTACAACAGACTTTGCTGACAACGTGGGAAGACGCCGGTAAGCCCTCGGCGTTTCAGTGTCCCGCTGGAATAGGGGAATCTGCTTCCTTTTCTCCTCTCCTTCAGGGCGAGTGGTGGGAGGGGCAATCGGTCTGCAGGTGTGCCGTGGCGCAGGGACTCCTGGTTAGTTGAGTCCCTGCAGCGGCAACGGCAGCGCTGGTGTCTTGAGCGTGACCCTGCTCCCTGAAGACCTTCCCTGGGGCTGTGAGCAGACGTGCTCCCAACAGCCTTGCACTTTCAAACTGCGACGCGGCACCCGCGCAGCGGGTGCGGCTAGCTGTAGCTGTAGCTGGTGACAGAAGGCTGCTACAACAGACTTTGCTGACAACGTGGGAAGACGCCGGTAAGCCCTCGGCGTTTCAGTGTTTCTGATAATGAGATAAAAATGTGAGATAATCATAAAGTCATTGTTTTGAAGGTACACAACTTCAGGAAAGCTTCCTAAACTTCTTTATGAAATACTCAGGTCCAAAGACCACATCAACTACAAAAGACACCCATCTCTCAGCTCTCCCCTCATTTCTGCGTCCCATGGAACCCTCATACATTCCAGTGATGATGTGCTGGATACAAGTCAGCCCATCATCACAGTGCAACAGAACCATGGCTGGTCGCAGATCTAGATGCCACATCACCTCTCCCATTTTACATATGAACAAAACAGAAACAACATATAACTAAACACAAATAGAAGGTTTAAAAGAAACAACCCCAATAAGCAAGATATTTGAGAGCATCAGTGCTGAATCAAATAAGACATAGTCCTGCAGGTAAGTCATCCTCCTCTTTACCGGTTGAGGTCGGTGCTCAGGATCCACACTTGCATCTTCATCCAGTGAAGAAAAGGCAACACTCACTGCAGAGCTGCACTAAGCCACCCTTCCAAGATTCCAAATCTTATTATCATCAGTCTTCACCGCATTCCTAAACAATTATTTCACCCTGATGGGTTGACTGAACTTTGACACTCCCCCATCCTTTCTTGAGATTGTATTTTAATCCAGTCTCCCACTCACACAACAATTTCATTCACAGCTTTCCTTTTGTCATGGAGCTCTTTGGATTTACATTTCTTCTCTTTCCATCCAACTCACAGCCACCTCTCATTCACCCAAGCATTCCTCTAAACAAATTAAAAGTAGACACCCCTGTGGCACAATTCACTCCACACACCAGCCTTTTTTTAACACTTTAATAAGGTGGTCTGCTACTCCATTTGAATTGAGGTGATAAAATGCAGCCTTCTTATGCTAAATCCCTCTCATTCACAAATATTTTTCAAATTTTAAAATCTCCTTAAGCAGCTTATGATCAGTTTTTATATCAAATTTGCGCCCGAAAGAAACTTCCTGAGCCTTCTTATAGCCCAGAAGACCCCTAGATCCTCCTGTTCAGTGACAGAATAATTGTACTCTGCACCCCTTAAGCCACGTGATATGAACAAACCGGCCCTACACTTGCTACTAGGCCTCTGTAACAACACAGCCCCTAACCCTTTGATGCTGGCATTAGTCATGACAACCGTGTCATCCTTAGTAACAATACTGCCAAGGTCTGAGGCATTCTCCAAACTGAACTTCACATCGTTTTTTTTGTTTAAAATGTGTTTATTGGGATTTTACGTTACATGTTACATATTGACATCTTACATCGTTATAACGCATTAATACATAGTCTCAATTGGGAACAGAGTGATTGTAAGCATTAATATACACATTTTTACTGCATCACAACAAATATAAAAACCCAGATGCTGGGGAAACTGTCTAGGAGGAACCCTCTTGTTGGTGTGTGCTTTTCCACAGTAGTGCCATACATTCTAGCTTGGCGTGCTGCTGACGGGTCTACATGCATATTTAATTTTATGTTTTCTTTCCCAGTGTTATCATGTCAAATCTTGCCTGAGTGTATTCCCATTGGTCTGTCATCGGTGCCGTAACTGCCGCTGTGAAACAACAAACTGTCAACTTTGGGGGTGAAACCGAAGGAGATGGTGAGGAGCTATCAGACTGTGTATCGAGAAGATCACTAGTGCAGGCGGTGTTTTTGCCATTTTGCGATATAGTTACATGGGGGTGTGATGGTACATATGTGGCGGGAAAGCTCCTGGTATACTTGTTGCAGAGTGTTGGAGTTAGACTGGCTGGCTCTGTCAGGGGACTTCTGCTACTGACCTTATGGGGGATAAAGGTGGGGTCTGGGATTGAGAGTCTGTTGGCGCTTCCGTCTGGGTTGTTTCGTGTGTGAATGTGTATACTAGCTGTCCCCATTCTAAGGAAATGGGATGCTTACAAATTCTCTTTACTTCCTCTTCTCTCAGCACCTCTTCCTCCGCCTAACTCAATTTTTTCATGGCGCCTACCCAGGCCGCTTCCGGGGACCCATTGGGGCCCACCAGTGCATAGCTATTCCCATTTTTGCTAATAGAATAGCAAGAGACATAAAGTGGTTTTGCACTTTTTCGGTTTTCCGCCTGCGGAAGATCCCGAGAGCGCACGCTTCCCATGTGGACATAGACTGGATGTTGGTCGTCACCCTAAGCGTCTGATGGATCCGATCCCAGTAGTTTTGAATGGTGGGGCATTCCCAGAATATGTGCTTAAAGTCTGCCTCAGGGGTTTGACATCGGGGGCATGCGAACTGTGTGTCTGGATAAAAACAGTGAAGACGGTGTGGCATGAGGTAAGCTTTGTAGAGAACATTGAATTGAATGTTCTGAAACGTGCTTCTGGACGATGAATTGAAGATGCCTGGTGATGTCTTTTCATCCCTTTCTACTCACGGTTTATTAGTCTCGGATACTGCTTTGGAATGTTCTGGATACCGCTGTGGTGTATCTCACTGCGTCATGAAGGTGTTGACTGGTCGGTTAGTGTGATCTTATAGGAGAACTTCTCCCTCTCTTCCTCTGTCAGTCCCCAATACTGTCATCATATCAGTGTGTCTGCTCTCTGTGGAGTCACTATCGGTGCTGTGACTGAACCATCTCAGGAGGTTTGTGCGTCACTGACTTCCTCCTCTGAGGTGAATAAGTGTGGACCTCTGTTTCCATCTGAACTTGCCCCCGTCAATCGTGTCACTGCTGCTGCTTGAATGGCTCTCCTGTGCTCCGCTATAATTTGTTCGAGTTCGGGGGAATTTCTGGTGAGGGGGTCCGATCGTTGGCTTAGTTGTGTTAGAGTGATCTGCATGTGTTGCTGTTGTCGCCTGCCAGAGGGCTGCTGAATTTAGATGTTTCTGCGTCCGGCTAATTCCCCCAGTTGCTGCTCCACCCAGTTGCCTTCTTCTGTATGGTCCGTAAAGAAATGTGTGGTCCTGTCGTGGATGATATTAAGGGTGGCTTGAAATAAGAGTGCGTACTGTATGTTCTTTTGGTGTAGAGTGCGTTTCACAGTTAAAAATGTAGCTGGTTGCCATTGAACTGCTTGGGAGTAATCCAGGAACAGCATGACCTGTTTGTCCTCCACTCGGAGTGGTCCCGCTTGTCTAGCTGCATGGAGCATAGTGTCTCTATCTTGGTAATGGAGCAGTTTTAGCAGGAACGGCCGAGGTGATGAACCCGGAGGTGGTTTATGGGCTGGGACCCTTTGCGCCCTCTCCGCTGAGAAGTACGGAGTCCAGCGGCGGTTTCCTGCAATGGGCGCGCGGGCGGCGCCCTCCCTTTTCTGACCACCGCTCGCCTCACTAGGTATGCAGCTGGATTTAAAATGACAAGTAACAGCAATGTTACTTGTCATTTTAAATAAAAAGCGGAACGGACCCGTGCACACGCGCGGTACGCCGCGCGAGACTACCAGTAGTGCCCAGCCTCAACCTGCAGACACTTGATGACAGCGGCACAGCGCCAGTCACGGGGTGCCAGTGCCACCACTGCCGAGTCCTGATACTGCTGCCTGCCTGCCTGGGCTGTGCCTGCGATGCTCATTCTGAGAGTCAGGCTGAGACTCCAGCGTCATGGCATCACACAGGCCAGGCAGGGCAGGCACAGTGTAGGCAGTTTGGGGGCAAGTTTGTGACACATGCGCTTTGCGCATGTGTCACACAATGAAACCTTACATCTACCGGGCGGACATGGTGTCAGCCCGGTAATTAAGTTGAAAGCCCTGTTAGGGCCCGCCCACTGATGATGCCAGGCAGCGTCAAAATTCCAGCGCAGCCTCGGGCGGGTACTGTATAAGCCCAAGGCTGAATTATATAACCATACTGCCCTGCCTCACCCCTCCCTTTCACCAGTCGTCACTGGATGAGGTGGGGTCAAGCATGTCTGATCCCACCCATCGCTATGACGAGTTGGGAAAGGTAGGGTTTTTTTTTCAGTTATTACAATAATGATTTCCGGCATTATTGTAATAACTTTACAGACTCTAAATAAAAAAAAATGCACACACACACATTTTCTTATTTCACAGAGTCATGAGACTTAACTCATGACCCTGTGAGGTGGAGTCACATGCTACATGCCGCAGAGAGTAGAGCTTTCACTTTCAGCTCCTCTGAACCAGCAGCAGCTCTGAATTGAAGGTGGCAGGAGCAGGTCCAGAGACGTGAGGAGAAGCACAAAGCACAAAGTACACAGCAACCAGCATCGCGGCCATCAACTAGCTAAGACAGAAGCAGCTGCCTGATAAGGTAAGTGTGAAATAATAAATTGTAATTTAAATTTTTTGTGAAATGTGAAAGTTTGCATTGTTTAAATATGCTGCTTCATAATTATTTGAGTATATTGCCGAGTTGGTTTACCTGGTCTAGTATAATGCCTCATGAGTGCATAAAAAAAAATGAGTAAGGGTTAATATGATATTAACCCTTGCAAGTTTTTTTAAATGCACTCTAATATGTCTGTTGCAAAGCAAATAATGTAAAATGCAGATGACAATATTTTTATTTTATGTAGCTAGATAAGTGAGTCACTGCTTTTAACACAGAGATAGTTGTTATTGACAGTCCATACATGTTAATCCTTCTAATATAGCACAGTGAGCTATAAACATGCAACTCTTACACCTTGTATCCCTCACTCACTTATGTAACATAACCTGTATATTCATTTACACACTCATTTTTATAAAGCGCAACTCCTTACCCATAAGGGTTTCAAGCAGTGTGGTGGTGCGGGGAGCGGGTGAGAGGTTCTGCAGTTCAGTCGAAGAGCCAGGTCTTGAGGTTCTTCCTGAATTGCGGATGTTATGGTGATTGCCTGAGGTGGAGAGGCAGGGAGTTCCAGGAGTTAGGAGAAGGATCTTTCTCCAGCAGTGGTCTTGTTGATATGTGGGATGGTGGCTTGGGCCAGTTCGACGGAGTGGAGATGTCTGGTGTACGTGTAGAAGGAGAAGTGGTGGTTGAGGTATCAATCAATCATGTATTTGTTAATCGCAACTACTCACCCGTAAGGGTCTCAAGGTGCTGGGGAGGAGGGGAGGTGCAGGTTCCAGTCCATCAAGGAGGGGTCTGTGGAAAAGCCAAGTTTTGAGGTTTCGCATGAAGATCGGAGTGATGTTGTCTGTCTGTGGTGGAGCGGTAAGGCATTCCTGGCTCTGGCCGCAAGGAAGGAAAAGGAGCGGCTTCCCGATCTGGTCTTTTTGGTGCAGGGGACAACGGTGTAGGAGAGCTGGGCTGATCATAGGGTCTTTTTGGGTGAGTGGAATTTGAGTCAGCTGTTCAGGTATGCTGGTCCGGTGTTGTGGCGGGCTTTGCGTGCATGGGTGAGAATCTTGAAGGTGATTCTAGCCTCGATGGGGAGATAGTGTAGTGTGCGCAGGTGCTGGGAGATATGACAGTGTCTTGGCAGGTTGAGGACCAATCTCGCGGCGGTGTTCTGGATGTTTTATAGCTTAGGTTTTTGTTCATTTCAGCGTAGAGTGCATTGCCCTAGTAGAGTCTTCTGGTGACGAGGGCATGAGTGACGGTCTTTCTGTGCTCGAGGGGGATTCATTTGAAGGTCTTACGTAGGAGGCAGAGGGTGTGAAAGCAGGAGGATGCTACGGAGTTGATCTGGCGGTCCATTTTGAGCTCAGAGTCCAGGATGATAGCAAGGTTGTGTGCATAGTCCATGGAGGGGGGTGGGCTTCAGAGGGTGGGGGCCACCAGGTGTCGTTTCAGGCGTCGGGGTGTGGGCCCATGATGAGTACTTCTGTTTTGTCAGTGTTGAGTTGTAGGCAGCTGCTTTTCATCCATTTTGCGACAGCTTCCATGCCTTCTTGAAAGTTGTGTTTGGCTGCATTGGGTTCGCTGGATAGGGAGAGAATGAGTTGGGTGTTATCTGCGTACGAAACAATGTTAAGTCCATGGGTTCTGACGATGGGGTGAGTGGAGTCATGTAAATGTTATAGAGCCTGGGGCTGAGGGAGGACACCTGGGGGATTCCGCAGGTGGTTGGTGTAGGGTCCGAGAGGAAAAGTGGGAGTCTGACCCGCTGTGTTCTGGGGACAGGAAAGAGTAGAACTAGTCGAGGATTTGTCCCGGATCTCTTCGTTATGGTGGGGATGCACTGCAAGATCTTATGAAGTAGATCGAGCGTGTGGAAATAGGAGGATGAAACAGTGTTGATTTGGTGGTTTATTGAGAGCGAAAAGTCCAGGAAGATGCCAAGGTTTTGCATGTGGTCAGTGGGTAGGGGGGGTTCCAAAAGCTGCGGGCCCCCTCTGCCTGGGCCACTAGGAGTCATCGCAAGCAGAGGGGGTGGCAGCACTAAGGGATGGATCCCAGGATGAGGACTTAGGGGCTCATTATGATGGCTGAAGTACCGCCATTGCCGGGCCGGCGGTGGTGGTCCTTCCGCCATCATACTGAAAATTCACACCGCCAAATTAGGATTGCAGTGGGAATCACAATGGTTCCGCGCGGGACAGAACGTCCGTATGCCATGGTTCCCCAAGGCGGTCATTTTCCGCCCGCCTTGCGGAACCCGGAACTAGGGCAACATTGCAGCAATGCCGTGCAGGCACTGCCATAGTGATAAGGGTATGCCCTTCTGCCTATCATTTTGTGCCAGGTATCCTGCCGCAAAAAGATAGGCAGAGACTGGCTTTGGGGGCCCATTGTGGGCCCCTTCTGTGTGTGTGTGTGTGGGGAGTGCCCTGGGGGTGGGTACCATGAGTTCCATGCACCAAGTGGCAGGCACCTCGTGGTGCCTGCCATGTGGTGCAGGGAAATGCTGTGCATGCTCTTTTGACATTGAGGACGGTGCTGCAGCAGCACAGTCCTCAATGTTAAAAGGCCAGGATGCGCCCTCCAGTATTGCGGGTGCATCCTAATTGCACTGGTGGGACTGCTGCACGTCTGGTGGGCGGTCCAAAACCGTTATGATGGCGGGCGAACTGATGTCCACTCGCCATCATAAAGAGCCCCTTAGGTCTTGTTTGAGCAAAGCTTGAGGCAGCTGTCCTTCATCCAGGTAGAGACTGCTTCATCTCCTTGTGGAAGTTGTTCTTGCTGGCTGTGGGTTCTTCGGTGAGGAAGAGAATCTTCTAGGTGTCGTCGACATAGGAGGCAATGTTGAGTCTGCAGTTTCTGACGATGGCTGCAAGTGGAGCCCTGTAGATGCTGAAGAGGGTGAGGCTCACGGAGGATCCCTGAGGCCCTTTGCAGCTGATCTCTGTGGGATTTGAATTGAATGGTGGAAGTCTGACTCTCTGTGTTCGGCCGGTGAGGAAGGAGTTAATCCATCCAGGGCTTTGTTGCGGATGCTGGCGTCATGGATTCTTGCGCAGAGGGTTTGGAATGAAACGGTGTTGAAGGAGGCTGAGAGGTCCAGGAGGATGAGGGCAGCTGCTTGGCCTCTCGTTGAGGCATTTGCATCTAGGTGTGAAGTGTCTAATAGCTCCCTGGAACAAAAGAATGCCGATAGCCCTTAAAAATCATCCTGATAGAATCTGATAAGCCCCCCCACCCCCTTTGCACGATGCTACTTGGAATGAAAGCAGACAACCTGCAGGCGCTGCTGAATGTGTCCCTCTTACAAATGGGGATTTTGGTGGCTAGGGTATACACCTAAGCCAGCAATAATCCACCATTATGGTCAGGTTAATTCAGATACACATGTAAGATTACCTCTGCTCATCGTCTGGTAGCTTGGCGTAGAGTAGCAGAACAGTGCAGAGAGTATGAGGTTGTGGCGAGTAAACATTTTAAGGGGATAATTATGTGTTTTTTCATGATTAACTATGACAATTTAAAAAATGTTGATTTTTAAATCTTTTATTATTGTATGCACTCTTTCATTTATCTAACTGTAGCCTAATAATCCCTTACTATCCCTTAATGCTTACCGTCCCTAAAGATATTAAACCCCAAACTGCCCATACATTCTATTGTATATTGATGCTTAAAAAATGTACTACTCTTTAATGCTACCCTGATTCATAATAGCCCTGTACTACTCCTTAGTGCTACCCTAAAATCCTGTAATTATCCATTAAGGCTAACTTTACCAGAATCATTACAATTCATTGCTAGTCTCCTGGCCCTTTACACCACCTCATTTTAAATGCTCCTGTCTACTTTGGGAGGATGTCCCTTACCGCTGCTACCAGTACATTTATGTTTCCTGTATAATGCATGAAAGCCACTACTTATTTTCATTCTATTTTTTCAGTCAACAATGTTTTTCACACCGATGTTTTTCAGTCTACTTTTTTCCGCACCATATTTTCAATGCACACAGAGTAAGTACAGTGAGTAGGATATATAAAACCTATCTAATGTGTTGTGACAGTGTGACTCCTGTCCATTTACTAATAGGATCACTGATATGTCTATAGGATGTAATTATAGTCTGTCTTGTGTGTAGAATAGCTCCATCCAAATATTTTTTGAATTTGGAAATAGTCTAACTGCAATGTTAAACTGTTAATTGGAAAAATATTCATTTATTTTGCTGTGCTTGATACAGACGGCTACTGGCTATACCAGTGATCTGCCTAGAACTCTTTTAAAGAGTATGGCTCAATGAAAGTTGCATGCTTTTTAAGGAAATCTTTAACATGTTTAGTAATATTTGCCATCTAAAGTCAAGTCCAAATGTATAAGTACTTTGTTTTAGGTTTACTCCCAACATTTAGTGATTTTATCCTCATAATAGTAATTCAAGAACCCCATAATTTGGAATATACCCTTTAAATTCTAGGCAGATCACTGAATTGACATGCTCAAGCTTTTCAATTGCCACTGGTGTTGTGCATGCAATGGCACCTAGCATCAAAGATTACAGCATATTTTAATTATTAACAGGATCCAAGGAGGAATTCTGAACTAGTTACAAGGCTATACCGCTTGGGGGACAGCTGTACGTGCTGCTGCAGTTGCATTCCTGTCAGAATGAGGATGGATGACTAATTGCTGTTACTATTGTGTGCATGACAAATCATATTAGTATATTCAGTATTTTGCGTAATATAGTTTTTGTGTCTTCAACCTAGGGAATATTTAAAAACAGGTTAGGTTTTCTATTTCCAGTCTGATCTATTGCTAGATACAATGAACACAGTTGACAGTTTACTCGTAAACCCCTTTTTGGGCTTAACACATGCAGATAAACTGCAAGTGAAAACATTAGGAGCTGATAAACCTGAAATTAAAATTGAGCAGTCTGCAAAAGATAGGGGACATGGTTATACACATCGGTTTACCAGAACATGGTATGATAGGATAGAGTGGCTTACTGGTAGCGCTTGTAAAAATGCTTTATTCTGTTTTCCTTGCTTACTTTTTTGGAGTTGAAGTTACCTGGACAAAAACAGGAGATACTGACCTAAAGTATCTGGCTGAAAAAATAAAAAAACATTATTCCTGTAAATCCCATTTGACAAATATGTTGAAATTATCTCTTTTAGGAAAATCGGACATTGTACAGCAATTGAACGAAGCATACCGTGTGGGTGTAAGAAATGATAGTGCAGAAGTGGATAAAAACCGATACATTTTATCAAATTTGATAGACTGTATTCGTTTTTGTGGTGCCTTTGAATTGGCATTACGAGGCCATGATGAAACTGAAGAGTCTCTAAATCCTGGCGTGTTCAGGGGCCTTGTTGATTTTGTCTCCAGCATTGAAAGTGCTATGGAAACACATTTAAAAACAGCCACAGTGTTTAAAGGCACTTCTAAAACTATTCAGAATGAATTGCTGGAATGCATGCTGGAAGTAATAAGAGAATATATTACACAGCAGTTGAGTAGCACTGATTATGTAGCTATCAAGCTGACGATACAACTGATTAAGCATTGGCGGATTTTTCCAATTGGCAATCCGCGAAATTGCGTATTTACGGATTCGCAATCCGCAAAATCCGCGAACTCTCGCGAATTTTGCGGATTCCTTTTTTTTTTGTGTTCGCAAGTGTTTCTGCCATTTTGCAAGGGTTTTTTACCAGTTCGCAAACGTGAACTTACTTGTCGGGTAGCAACGGTCGCGACCATGTTGTTTCTACGTCTCGTTCATCACACCACCCTCTGTTTCACCACTGCCACCCTCTGTTTCACCACTGCCACCCTCTGGCTCACCCATGCCACCCTCTGGCTCACCCATGCCACCCTGTAGTTCATCACTGTAGATTATGGTGGGAAAAGCACACCTGCCCTGCCTCAACTGACATGAATGAATTAGGGGCTGATTAATGTGTCACTGAATTTGAACTTCCAGGCTGGCACCTGCTTCCTTATCTGTAATTGCTTTCTGTTGCAGTGTAATTTTTTTAACAGGACCTGTGTTGTATACTTGTAGCTATTCTCTGAGCCTGCTGTGAGGGTCAGAGCAGGGTCATAGAATAGTTGCAAGTAGGCAACTGAACTCTGAAGGGGCCCCTCAGGAAGCACTACAGGTAATGGTTACTAATGATAAGATTGAACTTTTGCACCTGCTGAGTGCTTTCAGTTTTGCAAAAATCCAAATATCCAGCAGCATCCACAAAAAGTAATCCTTCCAGGTCAATATCCAAATCAAAGTGACCAGCACATGAAGAAAGCACTGGGAGGAGCCTGCTGGACAGGAACAGGAAGTTGGAGACTGTGGGGCACTTCCTTCCTCCCCCACCCCCCAAAATGGACTCCTTGCAAAAAAAAAGTGCAGGCAAATGTCAACCTGAGGAGTTATTCTGATAAAAATCATAATTTTCAAGGTCTATGCTGCCTGCTGGTGGATTTCTTGTGCGAAATTGCAAATTTTGCAATCTCGCAATTGCGAGATTGTCGCTGCCCGCCGCATCTACGTGTTCGCAAGTGTTTACTCCTGCGAAATTGTATAGTATTCTAGTTGGCAAGTGCGACCAAGCAAAAAATCCACTTCGCACGGATTTACGAATTTTCGGCAAGTTCGCGAGAGTTAACGGATTGCGAATTTGCCGAAAATACACAAAATCCGCTAGAGGAACGGATTTTACGCCCATGCTTACAACTGATGTCTCTACTAAGACACAGTCAGTTCTAGTCTTCCGCTACATTGATGGAAATTGCAAGGTAGCTGAAAGATTTTATTGTTTCACACATCTAAAAGACTCATCTGCAGAAACAATTTCCTCAGCCATTCTTAATGAATTAAACATTGTTTTCCTTGAGCAATGTGCTAAAGGAAAATGAATTGCTCAAAGCTAAGATGGTGCCAGCGTCATGCGTGGTGCAACAGGTGGGGTGCAAAAGAAAATCAGGGATGTTTTCCCAAATGCACATTATATTCATTGCTCTGCCCACCAACTTAACCTAATTATGGAACAGGCTTCCTCCAAAATATCTAGAGTTAAAATTTTCTTTTCAGAGATTGGTGGTATAATAGCATTTTTTGCACATTCTCCGAAATGGACTGAAATTCTTGAACAAATAGTTTCAAGAAGACTTCCAAGAGGGTCTGCAACTCGCTGGAGCTTCAATATTCGAGCAATATTGATAATTTATCAATACAGAGACAATCTTCTTGAATGCATGTCAACCATTGCAAACAGTGGTGATTTTGAGTCAAATACTATATAGGAAGCTAAGGGATTTAGTAGAACAATAGATGATAGAGAGTTTATATTCTTTCTGTTTCTTTTTTACCGTAAAATGCCTGTGGTAGACATTTTATATAATCAATTGCAAAAGCGAGGTATTGACACTGTGTCTCTCCAGGAAGCTCCTACCGACTTTGTGACAAGCATCACCAAAGTAGGGGAATCTATTGACAGTTTGGATTCTACACTGCCACAAGAACGCACATTTGTAAACCGGAGACTGCAGATAAATACTTTGACCCAAGAAGCAAAAGAAGTCTGTGAAATTATTGTGGTCCATGCCAGAGAGCGCTTTGCATTCACAAAGCATCTTGTAAGTGCAGCACTATTGCGTTACTATACCGTGCTCACTACGCCACTGGAGTCAAGCTATCCTGGCTGATTACGCTGATAGCCAGAAACCGGTCCTAGGATGCTTGATTCCGGTCCAGGGAAGACATGGCTTGGCAGTTCGGTCTGGACTGTTCCCAGGAGGCACAGGGTCAAGACTGATTTGCATATGGCCATGTCTGAACTGGGGTGGCTTGGTGAGCAAAATAACAATGGATTAAACCCAGATCTGTGACTGGGGGTGAATGTTTTGCCATTGTGCAGCATTCCGTCCATCATCTTGCGTGTTTTGCTGTTCACCCTATGTTGGAAGGGTATGCCCAGACCTGGGTCCCGTACTCACTACGTCACTGGAGTCAAGCTATTCTGGCTGATGACGGCTGATAGCCAGAAACCGGTCCTTGGATGCTTGATTCCGGTCCAGGGAAGACATGGCTTGGCAGTTCGGTCTGGACTGTTCCCAGGAGGCACAGGGTCAAGACTGATTTGCATATGGCCATGTCTGAACTGGGGTGGCTTGGTGAGCAAAATACTGATGGATTAAACCCAGATTTGTGACTGGGGTGAATGTTTTGTCATTGTGCAACATTCCGTCCATCATCTTGTGTGTTTTGCTGTTCACCCTATGTGGGAAAGGTATTCCCAGACGTGGGTCCCGTGCTCACTATGCCACTGGTGTCAAGCTATCCTGCTGATGACGGATTATAGCCAGAAACTGGTCCTAGGATGCTTGATTCCGGTCCAGGGAAGACATGGCTTGGCAGTTCGGTCTGGACTGTTCCCACGAGTCACAGTGTCAAGACTGATTTGCATATGGCCATGTCTGAACTGGGGTGGCTTGGTGAGCACAATAACAATGGATTAATCCCAGATCTGTGACTGGGGGTGAATGTTTTGCCATTGTGCAGCATTCCGTCCATCATCTTGCGTGTTTTGCTGTTCACCCTATGTGGGAAGGGTATGCCCAGATGTGGGTCCTGTACTCACTACGTCACTGGAGTCAAGCTATTCTGGCTGATGACGGCTGATAGCCAGAAACCGGTCCTTGGATGCTTGATTCCGGTCCAGGGAAGACATGGCTTGGCACTTCGGTCTGGACTGTTCCCATGAGGCACAGGGTCAAGACTGATTTGCATATGGCCATGTCTGAACTGGGGTGGCTTGGTGAGCAAAATAACAATGAATTAAACCCAGATCTGTGACTAGAGGGTGAATGTTTTGCCATTGTGCAACATTCCGTCCATCATTTTGTGTGTTTAACTTTATAAAAGTGAAATTTTCAGACTTGTGACTATACCAATAAAGTGTGTTTTAGATTACAATTACACCAAACATTAAATTTCTACGTGTTCCCAAATGAAAGTTATCACTTATCAAATGTAATAAGCAACCCAATGTTATCCTATGGGAAAGGTAGACCTTGAAGAAGTGAAAAATGAATTTGTCATTTTTTCGCTACCAGGACATGTAAAACTTTAAAGTAAATGTCCCCCTTTTTAAATACAATGCACCATGCCCTATGGTTATTTCGGGCCTACTCTAGGGCTAAGGGTGACATATATATTAAAAAAGGGAGTTCTAGACCTGGAAAAGGTTTCGTTTGCCAAGTCAAATAGGCAGTTTAAAACTGCCCATAGGTTACTATGGCAGGCCTGTGACATGTTTTATGCGACTACTTAAGTGGGTAGCACAATGAGTGCTACAGACCCAATAGTAGTGTTGCAGAGATTCTGCGTAAACAGAACTATGCCTGGGATCACAAGTTAGTATGTGGAAACTGAGGCATCATACCACAATAGTACCTATGAGCCCCAATCCAGGCTTGCTCACAGTGCTTTCACCCACCCTCCTAACCTTACCAGAGTGGCAGGTAAGTTAGCACCCCATAACTTAACCCTCTAGTCCCCTCAGGAAAACAGATTGTCAACCTTCCATTTTCTCACTCATGCATCAACAAAAAAAGACACAAAAACAGTTTACAATATTGATTGAAAACTATTGTGCTCTATTATAAAACACCTGTGCTGCAACTAGAAAACAAATGAAACCCAATAGAGTAAGGAGCATAACAAGTAAACAATAAACTATAAGAAGCTCTACCATGATGAGTTATTTATCTGCCTCAGTCTACCCCCAATATGGAAACACAGTTTTATATTATAGATGTATCGGTTTAGTGGTGAACCCCATACCTGCTATGGCAGGCAGTTGATCGATCTCTCTCTCATCGGGACCTTTGCTCTGCCAGAATGTTTTATCTCTATTTTCAAAATTGCACTTCTCAGTGTATGTGTTACAAGGTGTCTTCTTGAAAACACCAGATGTGAATGGTTGTTGTGTCTAAGTGCCAAACTATGTTTGCTAATGGATCACAAGAAGACTGGGCACAGTGGTGTTTGACCTTGTACGAGATGTGCAGACAGTCTGAGTCAATAACAAAAACATGGGCAGTGCTTTTCTAAAATTATGTTGTGGCACAAAAATAAATGTGCTAAGCATAATGTGTGCAAAGCAAAACAGCATAAATGTGCAAGCAAACCAATATATACGAGCAAACTAAGTGGGCCATAAGAAACCACACAACAGTAACATTTTGTTTACTGGTCCTGGCTAGATGGTATGCCACTTTACTAGGGACCTATAAGTAAATTAAATATGCCAGAAAACAATTGTACTATCTTTTAGGAAGTGAGCACAAGCACTTTAGCACTAGTTAGCAGTGGTAAAGTGCATGGAGAACTAAGGTCCACAAAAGTAAATTCAGTAAAACAGGAAAGGAGAAGGCAAAAAATATGGGGAAGACCGTCCTAAGGCTGACAGGTCTAACATGGGGCATACACAGGCTTTTTACTCTTAGAAATGTCAGCACTCCATCAATAACTTAATCCCTAACTCAATAACACCTCACCTTGCAGAACTCAAGAATGTTCAGAAATATTCACATATCCCATTGCTGGCATGCAAACAGTTCATGTCTTGTTTTTCAATTTTTTTAAAGCTATTGTTAATCAAATGTCTTATAAATTGTGGTCAGTGCTAGATCCTTCCCTAAGCACACCTTTGAAATTCACAATTTCATTCATGAACTCTCATTAGACTTGCTGTTTGTAACAGAAACATGTCTCAAACCAGGGTTGTAGACTTGGCTCGCCTTCTTCCCATCATTGTATTTGCATGGAAAGAGTTGGTGAAAAATAGCGAGAAGGAAGGCATTTTTATTCCTAGGTACACCATTTTTCCTTACTCTCCTCTTTAAGACTCTACTCTCTAAGGGGTTGATTCCGATTCAGGAAAAAATGCCTTCCTAATGCTATTCGTAGACTTACCTGACGACCGAATTGTATCCAGAGCTTTTTCCTACAAACTAGCAAGTACAATGCATTTTCATGGAAAATTCTGACCGAATCTCTGTGTTCGATTCGTGTACTATGTCAGTACCTAACTGGCTCAGGAAACTCGAATATCACGTCGTATGGCGTCCCAAAGCAACCCTTTTTCGGATAGGCAAGTACGATGCATTTTTCATACACGTCGTACAGGGCAAACGTTCCAGCACCTCGCAGCATTCGGACAAAGTGTATTTAAGCTTCCGAATCGTACCATAACATGTTCAAGGGATACAAGATGGAGTCTGTTGCGTTGTGTATGTTCCAGGCTATGTAGAATCATTTGAGTACGTGTCTAATGGGTTGTGTTAATACTGGACTATGTGGCATTGTTTGCGTCCGAGTCTGTTGCGTCGTGTATGTGCTTGGGTGTGTGGCATCGTTCGTGTCCGAGTCTATCGCGTCAGGCTTCTTTCCTACCGATCCGTGTCGGGTAAAACGATTTTCACCAAATCGTTTGGTGATTTATTACTTCTCATCATACTTGCTCATTCAGACAGCAGGTGTACGATTTGGTCAGAAAAAATGACGGGTACCTGCCGGGTGAAACGATTTCCTGCCGGTATCGGAAATGCCCCTAAGTGTGAGACTCTTACTATGAAACTACTGCCCATGACAAGCAAATGTTGACCTTTTTGTTGATTTACTGGGTACTCAATGTTATCTCAATATTTCTCAATGAATCTCCATACACTGTCAGTGACTTTGTAAACATGCTCCCCTCTGACTGGTCAGTCATCATTATTAGTTGAGAAATACTTAAAAATAACACCACTAGACTCTTAGGGGCTGATTCTGATGCGGTTTGGAAAGCTTCCCAAACAAATGGATTTGGGAATGGTTTCCAACCGAATCTGATCAGGAGAGTCCAACTGACCGAGTATGATGCATCCAGATGCTTCCAGATGCGATTTGGACGGGGCAAACGCTGTTAGGAGGCCTTCCTAACAGCATCAGAATCAGGTCCTTAATGTCTTCTAAGAGACCCCTAGGAAGCTGGTTAGCATTTTATTTGCCTCTGTGCAACCTGATATAGAAAAGATGTCACAGTTTTTCAATAGAAAATGCACTCTTCTGACAAATCTACATTGAACTGCTCCACAGAAATGGCAGCACTCAATAGATCGTTTTATAGATTTACAATTTTGGGGGGTTATTATCAATTGTGAAATATATATCTACACATGGGATTTTACATCAGCAGACTCATTTAAAACAAATGTTTTTGAAACCAGTTTTATATTTTTTATATGATGTGTAGAAGTGTATTTTATAATGTGTTTTATTTAAGCCACATTTCTATGTACAACATAATTTTAACAAAGATAGAAGTCATTTCAGTCACTCACTCTGTACTTTACCCCTGCAACCATCATCTTCCCACACGCACCGCAGTATACAGTCAAGCTGCAATGTAATGAGTTATTTTCCACTGTTAAGTATTAATTTACTTATGATTAGGGCTCCCGGTTTTATGGTATTTATTTTTTCAACATTTCCGTCTGTATTTATCCATATTTATTTTTTGCTCAGTATTTCTGTATTTATCTGTTTTTATTTTGTGTTTTCTGCATAAATGAAGCTGCAATGTGTATTTTTACACATTTATTTAACTGATAAATGTATGCTCGCATTTGAATGTCCAAATGGTTTTAGCAGTAAACAGCGCAATAGTGCTATCTGAAAACACATGCATTGCAGACTAGCATAAATAACTTTAGATCTGCACTTAATTAAGCTTAATTAGGAAATCTATTATCTTTTTTCATCTCTCCTACCTCTCAATCTGTACACCTACTCACCTGGTACTCATGACTGACAGTAGAAAAAATTATTCAAAGAAGGCCAATTTTAAAAATAAATACAGACAGGAAAATAAATAGTTTTCTGTCTGTATTTATCTGTAAAAATGGAAAACTGGGAGCCCTACTTATCATGAACCTTCCCTAGTTCAGCTGTGACTTGTAAGATGTTTTATTTTTCTTTCTGTTGGTACATTGAGACGTAATCATTCACATAAGACATTATTGTTGATGTATCATATTCTGTTCTAACATCTCTGCATGACATTAGCATAGAGGGTGCAGAATTATTATTCAAGGAATGGGTAAAATCCTAGGTGTTAAGGTAATGATGTTTATGTTTTCTTGTGCTGAAGAAATTATACTTTTGCTCAAACCATGATGAATCTGCAGTAATGCTGATTTAATTTGCAAGAATAATGAAAACCCTTATTTTGGGGGTGGGCCATAAATTGTAGGTGCTTTCTTGAATGTTCCTACAGATGCTGTCAGTTTTTCTAATTAATTTGCTTTACATTGAGTCTTAGAATACTGTCTGATTTTCATATACTCTGTATAGCTTTGAGATGGAAAAGCCTTCATGGCATTGCCTATGTATTGCTTATTTATGAATTTTGTAATAAAACCCTTTAACTTTTCCGTGATCTAGAACTCAGGGCCTTATTACGATGATGGTGAAATGGTCCCACCGCCATCATAAGCATGTTTACCGCCCGCAATATTACAATGGGGGCGGATGGTTGGAGGTCGGAAAGCCCGACTGCCATGCATCCAAAGAGCTCAAGGAGCCCATCGGTGATTCGGAAGCAGCCATAATCCCTACAATGGTGACCTGCCAGGCACCGCCATGAGGTTTATGATGTCCCTCCCCCCCAGCCATTTCATCTCAGTTTACCTGCCACGAAAAGGCTGGTGGAAAAGGACATTAGGGCCCATAGCAGGCCCCACTTGCTCCATGGACCTTAGTTTTGGGTGTTGGGGGGGCATCTATGGTGCCCGCCTACATATCCATGTACCATGTGGCAGGCATCTCATGATGCCTGCCATGTAGTGCAGGGATATGTGTCATGTCTATTTTTTTGTACTGCAGCGTGTGCTGCAGCACACAGCACCCGCCACAATGTAAAGCATAGAAATTGTGACTGCCTTGGAGGCAGTTGCATTGTAAATTCATTCGCGGGACCGCCAACAGCAAGTCAGACGGTCCAGTCTCTAATGTGATGGCGGTCATACGTAGGTCCGACCGCGATCATAATGAGGCTCTCAGTTAATGACTGGGCTAAGGTATGTTATTTTTTTTATTGATTTTGGTGTCTTGGGCGGTTCCTGAAAGCAGGGACACATTGTCTCATGAAATTGAGGTTACGGTCATCTCTGATCCAACAAATGGTGGTAGGATGGGTTTAGGTAAATCTGGGGGTGCTTAAACTTTCTGTACACTTTTGATCCCCAAAATGTACTACAAATTAAATACAAACAATTCTACTCATCACCAGAACACGCTGCCTGGTTTAATGAAGATCTCAACACTTTATTCATCAGAAGGGCAGATACACTATACAGACATGCTTTGATTCTCCCAACACAGATAGGTGCATGTCTGAAATTCATAAATTAATGAATACAAAGTTATTAATAATTTCCCCAGACAAACTTATTTCTCTGAAAAAATTTGTGAAGGCTTCCAAAAAGCAAGTTTTTAGAAACATCAACAAGCTTACAGCTGATTCGTCATCCATCGCCTCTCTTGCATCCATTTACAAATATTTAGCTTTTTTTTGTGACTAAAATATCTAGCATCAAGGTTTGTATCTCCACTCAGGCATAATTTGACTAATATTGAGTGGATTTACTGAGGTCTTGGACATACCCTTACTATGTGCTTTAATGTTGCATTGTAAATCGGTCACTCTATCGGACCCTATTTCTGTGAAAATCTTGTCCAAATTAGTTGACTTAGCTGGCTCAGTTATCTTAGATATCATTATTCCTGCTCTAAACAGTAGTGTTGTCTCAGATTCATTAAAAAAAGGTGCTGTGATTTCTTTATTGAAAAAGGCTCACATGGATCCCCTTGTTTCTGCAAACTAGCTCTTCATTACTTTATTGCAGATAATAATGAAGATTATAAAGGCTTAGACTTTATCTCAACGTTGTAACTTTCTTGAGCCTCTCAACATTTTGGATGACCCTCAAGTTGGTTATTTTCCAATCGTAGCACAGAAGTTGCCTGTCTGGCTGTTTTCAACTGTCTTTTCCTTCTAGTGAATGACAACTGTGTGTGTGCTTTGATTTTACTCATCCTCTCTGCGGTGTTGAACATACTAGATCATGCTGATCAATACCCCCTCGCGTTAATTAAAAGAAAAGGCCCTGGTAGGTGGCAGCCCCTGGGGCTTCGGATGGGTCTGCTCAACCCCCACGCATTCTTTAAACAAAAAGCCCCGAGAAGGTGGCGGTCCCCAGGGCAAGGGTGCTCCAAGAGGCCCCACATTGATAAATTAATAAGCCCCGGGGAGGTGGTGATCCCGGGGGCCTCAATCAGCCATGCACCCCCCTCCTTTATTAAAATGCTCTCAGGACTTGGCCCAACCGGAGGCCAAAAATTAACAAAGCACAGGAGACTGCACTTCATTTTTAAAATATTTTCAGCAGGAACTGCAGATCCCACCGAAAAAAATATGCTTTTTTGGCCCTGCATGTTCCCTGTGGAATACCCCCCCAGGAATCCTATGGGGTCAGGATGTTTCTACCCTGCCCCCTTTTCTTTTTTGTGTGTTTTTTTCTATGACTGGGTTCAAGCCAAGTCACAAGATGGCGACCCACACATTCCTGGTTTGAAGTCAATCAGATGTCAGCACGAGATAGGGAGGGGTCGCAGATGCTCTGTGTCCCTGTATATATACAATTGGGGATATTTTTTTAGTTCTTAGCAACTGCGGAACAGATTTACATCAAATCACTTAAAGGGCACTTTCTGGACCAACATCTACCTACCGGCCAGATTTGGTGCAATTCTGTTCAGCATATTGGGCTGTAGCCTTGTCTAAAGTTCCTATGGAAATTAACATGGGGAAAACACGTTTTGGGACCCCCCTTTTTCTCTGTCCCTACTCAACGATCACCCCAAAAATTTCAAGACAGCGGCTGAAGTGAATGGCAAACTTGTTTTGAAAATTTTGCGATGATTCATCAAATAATGTCAAAGTTATTGGCCAACAAAACAATGCTCTTCCTTTAGAAACTACATCCTAACTATAAGGGCAGATACACTATACAGACATGCTTTGATTCTCCCAACACAGATAGGTGCATGTCTGAAATTCATAAATTAATGAATACAAAGTTATTAATAATTTCCCCAGACAAACTTATTTCTCTGAAAAAATTTGTGAAGGCTTCCAAAAAGCAAGTTTTTAGAAACATCAACAAGCTTACAGCTGATTCGTCATCCATCGCCTCTCTTGCATCCCTTTACAAATATTTAGCTTTTTTTTGTGACTAAAATATCTAGCATCAAGGTTTGTATCTCCACTCAGGCATAATTTGACTAATATTGAGTGGATTTACTGAGGTCATGGACATACCCTTACTATGTGCTTTAATGTTGCATTGTAAATCGGTCTCTCTATCGGACCCTATTTCTGTGAAAATCTTGTCCAAATTAGTTGACTTAGCTGGCTCAGTTATCTTAGATATCATTATTCCTGCTCTAAACAGTAGTGTTGTCTCAGATTCATTAAAAAAAGGTGCTGTGATTCCTTTATTGAAAAAGGCTCACATGGATCCCCTTGTTTCTGCAAACTAGCTCTTCATTACTTTATTGCAGATAATAATGAAGATTATAAAGGCTTAGACTTTATCTCAACGTTGTAACTTTCTTGAGCCTCTCAACATTTTGGATGACCCTCAAGTTGGTTATTTTCCAATCGTAGCACAGAAGTTGCCTGTCTGGCTGTTTTCAACTGTCTTTTCCTTCTAGTGAATGACAACTGTGTGTGTGCTTTGATTTTACTCATCCTCTCTGCGGTGTTGAACATACTAGATCATGCTGATCAATACCCCCTCGCGTTAATTAAAAGAAAAGGCCCTGGTAGGTGGCAGCCCCTGGGGCTTCGGATGGGTCTGCTCAACCCCCACGTATTCTTTAAACAAAAAGCCCCGAGAAGGTGGCGGTCCCCAGGGCAAGGGTGCTCCAAGAGGCCCCACATTGATAAATTAATAAGCCCCGGGGAGGTGGTGATCCCGGGGGCCTCAATCAGCCATGCACCCCCCTCCTTTATTAAAATGCTCTCAGGACTTGGCCCAACCGGAGGCCAAAAATTAACAAAGCACAGGAGACTGCACTTCATTTTAAAAATATTTTCAGCAGGAACTGCAGATCCCACCGAAAAAAATATGCTTTTTTGGCCCTGCATGTTCCCTGTGGAATACCCCCCCAGGAATCCTATGGGGTCAGGATGTTTCTACCCTGCCCCCTTTTCTTTTTTGTGTGTTTTATTCTATGACTGGGTTCAAGCCAAGTCACAAGATGGCGACCCACACATTCCTGGTTTGAAGTCAATCAGATGTCAGCACGAGATAGGGAGGGGTCGCAGATGCTCTGTGTCCCTGTATATATACAATTGGGGATATTTTTTTAGTTCTTAGCAACTGCTGAACAGATTTACATCAAATCACAAAAAGGGCACTTTCTGGACCAACATCTACCTACCGGCCAGATTTGGTGTAATTCTGTTCAGCATATTGGGCTGTAGCCTTGTCTAAAGTTCCTATGGAAATTAACATGGGGAAAACATGTTTTGGGACCCCCCTTTTTCTCTGTCCCTACTCAACGATCACCCCAAAAATTTCAAGACAGCGGCTGAAGTGAATGGCAAACTTATTTTGAAAATTTTGCGATGATTCATCAAATAATGTCAAAGTTATTGGCCAACAAAACAATGCTCTTCCTTTAGAAACTACATCCTAACTATAACTACCTACTGGTGACCAGCAGTCTACTGCCAGTCACCCCCTCTTGATGGATCACCCCCAAATTTTCAAAACAGCAGCTAAAGTGATTGGCAAACTATTTTTTAAAAATTTGTGAGGATTCCTCAAACGACACTGTCGTAATTTGGCAACGATCAGGTTAGCATTTAGCTCAGCTACACAAACTTTTCCCTATTAGCTTGACCATGTTCGCGGAGGCCATTTTGTATTACTGGCTTCCATTTTCAATGAACATGCTGCCTCGTGGTCAGCATGCCCTTTTGTCCTTTCTCTGTACCAATGACCATCTAACTTGCCCAGCAACTGGCTATTTTTAGTACTGGTCAAGCTCACTCATGCGTACTCGAACATTTTGTATTAGTGAACAGTCATCGTTTTGGAATGTTCCCCAAACTGACCAGTGGTGTTAAACTCCTCCCATAAGTTGGCTGTGTTCCAAACATGCTGTGCAAAAATATACCGCCTACCCTTTTTATTAATGTAAACCTGTATAAAAGAGGTCACACACCGATGTTCGGGGTGATACTTCTTGCATTACCGAAGGGTGCTGTAGGAATGTACCACCACCCCATGGGGTCCTAATAAACTTGTCTTTTGCATTTCCAGTTTCCGTGCCAACTTCTATTCTATGGTGTTCAAGAGTTTTTGCAGAGTATGTAGATCTGAGGAAACCCTATACCACAAATTGGCGACCACGAAGGGACTCATCGGCGACTCGGATGCCCGAAGGAGTGGTCGCGACGAAGGATTGGAAACTCGCCATGGACGCGTACGCTGCCACTGAGTGACCCGAGTCTTGGCATCCACGGTGTTTTCTTCCTTTCCTTCCGACCTGACCTTCCAGGTGGCGCCGGTCCTCGACTGAGATCCTGATCGGTTGGGTTGTCGTACAGTGCCCGTTTGGCTGATTCGATTAAAGAACTTGGCAGTTGGAACCTGGACATTAGAGAATATTTGGTAAGCTTTTGATTGGTAAGGTAGTCTACTGACACTTACTGTGGCTTTTTGGATTTGTTTGAGTTAGCTAACATTTGGATCTATGATTTGAGTTATATGTGGAGTGCACCTCACATAGGCAGGTAATGTAGAGATATTTCTCTGACTTTGTATTTGTTTGAACGGCACACCATGTGTAAAACATATTAAGTGCCATTTTTTCCAATATCGCGTTTTCGTGATATTTTGACATGCCTGTTTTAAGCACACTTCGAGGAATGTGCTGTCTTGGAAACGGTACCAGTTATCGATTAAATGAATCTCAGCCGGCTCACCCAGAGGGGACACCTAATCGTGAAATGTACATAAAATTCGGCCTTCCCCCTATTATGTATAGTACATTATGGCACAAATACACGAAAACTGATCATGAATTGCAATGGCCACTACATGGGTCGTTTGATTTACGAAAGGTTCAATATGTGGAGCAGTGTTTGTTTCAGCGCAGGTCTAGACAGGATATGTTTGATTGTGTGCGTATGTGGGAGAAAGCGGTGCGTGAACGAATGAAGCGTGAACAAGCCTTGGCGGACAAAGAGCAGCGAAAGGCTGCTCGTGATAAAGCTTTACAGTTGCAGGAGAAAGAATTGCAGGAACAGAAAGAGAGGGAGACTCGAGAACGTAATTTGCAAGTTAATGGTCAGTTTCCTATTCGACGTCCTCTTTATCCTGTCCTTACTAATGAATCTGATGATTTTTCATTGCTAGATCGTTGCCCGCCTCCGTATGTTTCGCCTACGGCTCCGGATGAGGACTCGGGCGAGGATGATCAGAGGGATAATCGCACCAAGCTAAGTGCTGGTCGGGCTGCGGAGTTGCACGGGTTTGCTCGAAAACTTAATATTAATTCCATAACTGTTTCAGAGATTGATGGCCTTATGCGTAAGTGGTCCGAAAGAGAACGATTGTATTTTCTGGATCATTTTGGAGAAGAAGTTGTTGAACGGTTTAGAAAATACTCATCTGAGTTGGAATCAAAGGATGTATCAGTTGGTCGTGATAATTTACGTAAAGGTGTTTTTGTTCTTGCAGATGCGGATTTGTTTTTCCAGCGTTTGGTTCAGCTACGGGATGAGACGTTAAGATTACGGGCGGCGAAAAAGACATCGGGTTCGACTGTGTCTGGATCGACAGATGAGTCCAAAGAGTGTCCTATCTTTGGAGCAGATAAGAGTTCTACAGTTCATATTATGCCTATGCGAGAAGCCGCGCCTTTGTATGTTCCTCCTAAAGGGCAAGGTACAGATGATAATAAGTTGTCTGCGGATGCAAAGGGTTATTTTATATATAATTGGGCGTATACGCCTTAGAACAGAACAGATGTTATGGCACTTAGAATGCTTTGCCTGACCCCCGTAAAAACCCAGCAGCTTTCTATGAAGGAGTGGAAGGTGCTATTTCTTCGTGTGTTATGACATTAGTCGATATTGATCTTTTCTTTGGGTTAATATTGCCTCCTGATATGTGGAAGGCGATTCGTAAGTTTGATGATAGAGCGATTTTGGGTGCAGATTGGAAGGACTTAGCTCGAGCTGATTTGGATAGGGAAACCGCGTGTAAGCCATGTCAATTGATTTTAGAGATCCGGGAGGCTATTTTGATTAAATTAAAAATGCTTGTTCCCCCTAAGAAAATTGATTGGACAATGTTGGCTTCTTGTAAACAGAAGCCGGATGAATCGGTCTCTGACTTTTTTTCACGTTTTGAGGAAGCGTTTCATGATTACAGTGGTCAATTATTAACAGAGGACACGGGCAGGCATTTGTTCGTTGACAAGTATGTGGCTAATCTCCTACTGGAGATTGCAAACCGGTTAAAAACTAGCGAAAGTTCATGGACCACGGCGACCCCTGCTTCTTTATTGACTATGGCTCAGTATTATGAACAGGGTGGTGTGGAGTGGAAAAACGATGGATTTGGGTCCAGATCTTTTGACTGGGGTGAATGTGTGACATTGATCCACATTCTGTCCATCACTGTTGTGTTTGCAATCAGTATTATGAACGACAGGAATTGGAGGCTAAGGTGATGTTGGCTCAGGTTTATGCTACGCAGCCGAGAGGGAATGATAGGGGTAGACGTGGATCGTATGGTACGTCTTCTGCTCATTCCGATATTTCCGAGGATCAGTGTGCATACTGTAAACAGTTTGGACATTGGGTTTCAGATTGTCCGGTGCTTCGAGAACAGCGTAATCAGCGTGGTCGAGGGAATGGAAGGTTTCGGGATAGTTATTCAGGGCCAAGGGGTGGAGCGAATGATCGTGGTAGGTTTGAAACAAGGGGTCATGGTCAGGCTGATCATAATACTTTTGACCGACGGAATCAGTATCAGATTAGCTGAGGGTGAGTCTTCTGAGTTTCAGGATAATAGATATGCATAGGATTGCGTAGGATGGGGTGTGGAATCGGTTGAAGTACCAGTAGATCAAAGGGGTCCATATATATCAGCACATGTTTTGGGTTCTACTGATCAGTTTCTGGTCGATACAGGAGCTACTCATAGTACACTTGGTTCCAAGGGCTCCCCTGTCTGTCGACACGATTCCATCAATAGGGTTCGATGGAACACCCTCTCTAAGCCCATTGTCTCAACCCCTTACATTTCACATCGACAAGTTCACTGCCCCATGTCCGTTTTTGTTATCACCAAACACACCAGATAATATTGTGGGACTTGATATGCTTAAACATTTTCAAGCAACTATACGCTGCGCCCCTGAAGGGGTGCGGGTTATTTTGAATGAGAATTATCCAGATGATCGTGCAAGAGGCCGATGTGTTAGCCTCTCTTCCAAATACTTTATGGGCTACTTCTGATACAGATGTGGGGCGGATGATTATCCCTCCTATACGTATTACTGTAAAGGAGGGAGCGTCTTTGCCTCGTGTACCACAATATATAATTTCCAGGGAAGGTGAAGTTGCCTCGATACATATTGTAAATGACTTGATTATTGCAGGGGTGGTGGAGGAAGTCCCCTATAATGTCTGTAACAGTCCAATTCTTCCGATCTTAAAGAAAGACACAGACACTAAGATCTATCGTTTTATTATTGATTTGAGAGAAATTAATAAGATAGTAGTGCCTCAGTATCCGGTGGTGTCTGACATTACCACCTTACTTACTTTGATTCCACCTACATCCACTACCTTTACTGTTATCGACCTGAAAAATGCTTTCTTCTCGATTTCCATTCATCCCGATAGCCGATATCTTTTCGGCTTCACATTAAATAACAAATCATATAGATTTTGTCGGGTTCCTCAAGGCTACACAGAAAGCCCTAGCATTTATAGCCAGGCTTTGAAAAGGCAGCTTGATTGTTTTGAACTACAGTCTGGGGTGGCCCTTATTTAATATTTTGATGACATTTTATTAGCAGCAGACACGCAGGAACAATGTGAGAAGAGTACTCTTTCCTTGCTTTCTTTTCTTGCTAAGAATAATCACAAGGTTTCGAGGAAAAAGTTGCAATATTGTAGACCAAAGGTGACCTACCTCGGTCATCGTTTGTCTAAGGAGGGACGTGCATTGACATCAGATCGAATTCAAGCAATTTTAAATACGCCAGTCCCCTGCACTCAGAAAGATGTTCGTGCTTTGATAGGTTTAACGTCCTTTTGTAGACAGTGGATATTAGGAATTTCACATATTATAAAACCTTTGTTAGCGTTGTTGTCCAAAACTACACCGATTCCCCTTGAATGGACAGATGAATGTCAGAATGCTTTTGAACAATTGAGACAAGCCCTTTGTTCTGCACCAGTGCTAGGTACACCGGATTATACAAAGATCTTTACATTATATGTGCACGAGAAGGATGGGTGTGCATTGTCAGTCTTAGTGCAGACACACGGGGATAAACAGAGACCTTGTGTGTACTTCTCAGCAGTACTTGATCCTGTAGCACGAGGATTACCTGGGTGTTTTCGAGCAGTTGCAGCAACAGCAGTGGCTATACGACAGAGTGAGGGAATAGTTTTGTCACACAAATTGTTGGTATTAGTTCCCCATGCGGTAGATGCCTTATTGAACCAAACGAAAACACAGCATCTAACTAGCGCACGTTTGACAGGATACGAGCTAACGCTGTTGGCGCCACATATTACACTGAAGAGGTGTGCCACTTTGAAACCTGCTACTTTATTGCCATATCCAGTTGCTGAGACCCAGAAGGAAAAACACCATGATTGTATTTTTCTGACTGAAGGACAAACAAAGGGTCGTATTGACTTACAGGATACGCCACTTCCAGATGTAGATGGGGAACTGTGGGTTGATGGATCGTGTTTAAAGTTGCCAGATGGTACGACTTCCGCAGCCTATGCGATCACGACACTTAAGACAGTGGTAGAAACAGCACGAATACCGCAAATATCGGCCCAAGCAGCTGAATTGATAGCCTTAACGAAAGCATGTGAGTTAAGTGCTGGTTTATGTGTGAATATCTACACTGATAGTCGTTACGCTTTTGGAGTAGTGCACGATTTTGGCCTACTCTGGAAGGAACGAGGGTTCCTGACCTTGCATGGAGTACACATCATGCATGGAGAATTGGTATGTGATATCCTGAATGCACTATTATGTCCAAAGAAAGTGGCGATAGTCAAATGTAGTGCACATAAGAAGGTGATGGACAAAATAGGACAAGGAAACGCTTTTGCAGATCACATAGCGAGAGAGACTGCCATGTTACAAAATGTCTCTCCTATGTATGTGGTGAAATCACAGGCTGAGCGATGGCATGATGCCAGAGAGGAAATATTAGATATTCAAAAATCAGCGTCTGAAGCAGAACTTGCAATCTGGGCAACAGAGGGAGTGTTGGATGATGAGGGTTGTTGGCGAGGCAAAGATATGGAGAGATGGAAATTGCCTGCCGCTTGCTTACAAGCAATGGTTCAAATGACACATGGGCTGGCACATATTGGAGCTCTTGCAATTACTAAATTGCTTACACGAGTTTGGGAGCATCCTGAGATTGCCAGCACGGCTAAGAGAGTAGTGCAGACCTGTCTGATATGCCTACAGTACAATCCTGCTAAAGGGACGTATACTCCTAAAGGAGGGTTCGTTCCACCTACTGCACCATTCGAAGTACTGCAAATGGATTACATCCAGCTTGAGCGTTGTAATAATCTGAAGTATGTCTTAGTGGTGGTGTGTGCCTTCAGTAAATGGATTGAGGCCTACCCCACGAAGGATAATACAGCATTGACAACAGCTAAGGTGTTACTCAAAGAGTACTTCCCACGCTTTGGTGTTTGTAGATTTTTGTGGAATGATAATGGTCCTCATTTTGTTGGGAAAATAGTGGAGTATGTCCTGAAAGGATTAGGAATTAAACAAAAGTTCCATGCTGTATTCCACCCGCAATCAGCAGGTCTGGTAGAGAGGTATAATGCTACTCTGAAGTTGAAGTTAGCAAAGATAGTGGCATCTACGTCTTTGAAATGGCCGGATGCTTTGCCCTTAGCATTATTGTCTATTAGATCAGTACCACATTCCCGATCTGGCCTCACACGTTATGAAGTGGTGTTTGGAAGGCCTTTGAATATTTGGGCAGTTCCTAAGCCTCGCTTAGTACATGATGTGCCTTGTATAATGATGAACGATTATTTGGCACGATTAACAAATGATTTACTTTCTATTCATCAGCAGGTTCGAGAAGCGCTCCCAGATAATTCCAGTGGAGAGGTTCACGATCTTCGTCCTGGGGATCATGTGATGATCCGATCGTTTGAGAGATCCAGCAGCTTGGAGCCGAGGTGGCGTGGCCCTGAGCAAGTATTGCTGGCAACTCGAACGGCTGTGCGAGTCACGAATAAGAAGCGGTGGGTGCATTCTACTCATTGTCGTCGTGTCTCTCCGGATTTGGTGAGCCCCGCTGTGCTGTCTGATTATCGAGACATCCTGGATGCAGAGAAGAGCCCAGCCACTACGTCTAGCAAATCGGAGGGAGCCTTCCCGGACCACACTATTTCTGGTGCAGCAAAGTATAACCTTCGGCCAAGAAAAGCAGTTGTTTTGTGCGAGACTGGTTGAGTTACCGTTCTGAGGTTAGTGGAAACGGAAGCCGAGAATATCAAGGGGGGGGGATCAGTTCTGTCTAGTGTAGCGACACCCGTCTTGAATCTCGGAGAAGACACCAGCGGCTACCTCGGAGCTCAGCACTCATTTTTATTTTTTGGTGTTGTTTTGAAACTTTTGTTCTTTGAACTATGGCACCTACGACGACGAGAAACAGAAGAATTCTTGGTGCAGTGCTTTTTGTTACGACTATAGTGGTAATAGCAGTGATAGCCTGGATCGTAGAACGATTGGTTCCGGCAGGAGAATATTTACTGCCTACCACTCCAACCCCATCTGAACATTTTCATTTTACTCTGCCTTATCATGAAGAGAGACATAGACAGACTTATTTGAATAACAGTTTCATTCAAATTCTACATCACACCCATAATATGACGAATACTTTGAACTGTTGGGTATGTGGAATGTTGCCTGGACATCAAAAGAAAGGAGGAACTCCACTTATTCCTCTTCCGTTCTCTCATAATGGTTCTTGTAATGCTTGGTACACTCTTCTTTTTACCTTGAGATGGCCAACCAAAGGTGGACTACTTTTCCGACTTAACAAAGTTTGTTACAATGACAGAGATGGTTACCCACAAGCAGAAGGAACTAAATTTGAGTGGGAAGAATATCGACCGGACAATGTGTCTACACCTCGTATTTTCACTAATCAAAGACTTACAAATATGTCTAGTTTATATGTGATTACAGTTATTGATACCAAAGCTGATTTATGTGTACGAAATAAAGGTACTATACCGGTAGGGAGAAGTGAATGTAATACTACTCTCACATTTGACACACCAAATGGTATTGCCTTTGTAGCCTCACGAAATACTTACTTTATTTGCGGAAATAAAGGTTACCACCGTCTCCCCATTGGATGGCTAGGAACATGTTACATATCCTTTGTACTACCCCTGTATTTATTGCCCCGCCCATGTATCATAATGATTTTGTATTATATCATGATTTTATATTAAATAGAGTAAAGAGAACAGTAGAAATCGATGACATTGATCAAACTGACACTTCTTTGCAGCAATATGTAGATTTTAATTTAGGCCTCTTTTCATTTGTTGGTGCTGCCCTAAATAGCAGGAAAATAAGACGGCTAACACGTGTTGTGGAAGCTGTTGCTAATGAAACTGCCTCTGCCTTAGGGAATTTGACTGAGGAACTCCAAATTACTAGAATTATAACGCTTCAGAACCGAATGGTTCTGGATGTAGTATTAGCTGATCGTGGGGGTGCATGCCGCATTATTGGTAGTAGTTGTTGTGTGTACGTCCCAGATAATTCGCCTTCTGTGTATGATGCCATTTCTAAATTGCATAAAATTGCTGCTGAAATTCATCCTGAAAATGGTACATGGACACTCTCAAATTGGTTTTGGACTTTGCTTAGTACCTGGGGTTGGAAACTATTGACTATCCTGTGTATGATAATTGGAATACTCTTCTTCCTTTGCTTATGTATTCAATGTGGCCCTACATTATGTTCTGTATGCATTACTGCTTGTATTCCGTCCAAACGAGCTATTGTTAAAAATGAGCAAATGATTAACAAAGAAATAACGAATATAATGTTGATTAATACTGATGATGAGTATCCTGATTACTTCCATTATGAGGTAGCTTTAGCTAAATGCTAAAAGGGCCGTCTGTCGTAATTTGGCAACGATCGGGTTAGCATTTAGCTCAGCTACACAAACTTTTCTCTATTAGCTTGACCATGTTCGCGGAGGCCATTTTGTATTACTGGCTTCCATTTTCAATGAACATGCTGCCTCGTGGTCAGCATGCCCTTTTGTCCTTTCTCTGTACCAATGACCATCTAACTTGCCCAGCAACTGGCTATTTTTAGTACTGGTCAAGCTCACTCATGCGTACTCGAACATTTTGTATTAGTGAACAGTCATCGTTTAGGAATGTTCCCCAAACTGACCAGTGGTGTTAAACTCCTCCCATAAGTTGGCTGTGTTCCAAAAATGCCCTTATATGTATACCTAAACTGTGCAAAAATATACCGCCTACCCTTCTTATTGCTGTAAACCTGTATAAAAGAGGTCACACACCGATGTTCGGGGTGATACTTCTTGCATTACCGAAGGGTGCTGTAGGAAGGTACCACCACCCCATGGGGTCCTACTAAACTGTCTTTTGCATTTCCAGTTTCCGTGCCTACTTCTATTCTATGGTGTTCGAGAGTTTTTGCAGAGTATGTAGATCTGAGGAAACCCTATACCACAACACCAAAGTTATTGGCAAAGAAAAAAAACACTCTTCCAATGGAAACTAAATCCTAACCATAACTACCTACCGGCGACCAGCAGCCTATGTAGAAGAATCTCTAGATCTGGAAAGTTTCAAAGAGATTTGTCAAACAGGGGAACAGTTATTAGAAAGCATAAATGTGAGATATTCCAATCTTTGGAAATCCTAACAATAACTACATACTGGATACTGCCACTCTGTAATATATGCATATATATTACCTACGAGTGGTCACCAGTAGGTAGTTATAGTAAGGATCATGTTTCCATAGAAAAAGCATTTTTAAATTACCTATATCTTTGGTTCTGTTTTACGAATCTTAACAACATTTTCCAAAAATGAGGGCCCCAGTGATTCTAGTTGTGCATGGAAAGTTTTGGGGTGATCTGTCAAGCAGGGGGCGAGAAAAAGGGAGGGATCAAAAAAGAGTGCTTCCCATAGGAGCTTTAGACATGACTGCCACCCGAACCACTGGACAGAATTGCACTGAACTTGGTAAAAAGGTACATTTTGGTAAGCAGATCATGCTTTCATTTATTTGGTGTAAATCAGTTCAGTAGTTGTTGAGACATTTAAAGAAATACAAATGTGTTTATTTGCGATTGCAGCTAATTCACAGGTAATAACAAGCCTGTGCAGGGAAATGCAGAGCTCTGATTGACTGGCAATACTTCAATCAGGAAGTGTTGACTGCCATCTTGGGAATTGGCTTCAGCTGAGTCCCCCCTCCCCCCACAAAGACACAAAAGAAAAGAAAAGGGGGCAGGGTACAACCCCGGCAGCAAAAAAAACCCTTTTTTTTTATTTGCTGCAAATTCAGCAAATATGTTTTTTGAAAACGGCCCGGTGGGCCAGGTCCTGGGGCATGTGGTGATTTTCTTTTAAATCAGGGGGCATGGGTTCACCTCCAAGGGCTTACTTTGCCCCAGGGACCACCACCTCCCCAGTGCTTATAAACATTATAACAGAGAGGCCTTGTGGATCCCCAGGCCCTGGGGACCACCACAACCACAGGGCTACAGTAATTATAAATAGATGAGATTACGAGGACCCCAGGGACCACCATCTCCCCAGGGCTAAAGTGAATGTAATGGGGGGCTTGTGGACTCCTCAGGGACCACCAGCTCCCCACGGCTAATTTGAAGGTAATGGGGGCCTTTCGAACCCCCCTGGGCTCCAGGGACCACCACCGTTCCGGGGCACATAACTTTAAAAAGATGGAGCGGGGCACGTGGCCCCCTCTCGGGCGATTTAGAAACCCCAGGGTTCACCACCTCCGAGGGTGGCCCTTGAAAAGTAAAGGGGGGACTGCGTAGACCCCCTCCTGGAGCCATACATATGCTCCTGACTGTTGGAAGTGGAGGTTTTATCTCTTTCCCTGCCCTTAGACATGAGGTGAGTGAAAGAGATGAAAGGGATTGCTCTTACACATAGGGAGCTGCATTTCCAGCAGCTCCCTTAGTGCAAGAGCAATGCTGGCTACTGCAGGAGGTGGGTAGCTGGCTGGAACCATGCATGTCTTGAGAGTCCCTCCCACGGTCTCAGGGAGAAAAGAGCAGAAATAGGCAAGCTAAAGGTCAGAAATGAGAAGAAAGAGGCGGAATAAAGGTCAGACACGAGCAGAAAGAGTCAGAATAAAGGTCAGCAGTGACTACAAAGAAGTGAGCTAAAGACCAGTAACAAGCAGAAAGAGACAAAATAGAAATCAGAAACAAGCAGAAGAGGCAAACTAGAGGCCAGAAACTAGCCGAAAGCAGAAAAATAGATGTCAGCAATGACCAGAAAGAGGCAAAATGAAGGCCAGCTATGAGCAGAAGAGGCAAAATAAAGGTCAGAGACAAGCAGAAAGAGGCAAAATAGAGGTCAGCAAGAGCATAAAGAGGCAAAATAAAGGTCAGAAGTGAGCAGAAAAAAGGCATAGAGCAAGCAGAGAATGAGCAGAACCCACTCAGGATATCATGCACCCACTCACAGAACAACTCAGGCACTCTTACAGTCACTCACAGACCCATTCAGACATTCATGCACCCACTCACAGATAAACTCAGACATGTGAACCAATTCACAGACAGAGTTAAACACTGATGCACCCACTTACAGAATATCACCCGCTCATAGACCTATACAGAGACTCATGCACCGACTCACAGATCCAGTAAGAGACACACACACACAGACCTACTGAGACACTCATGCACTCAGAGACTGGCAAACACACTCATGGAGGCACTCGCGAACCCACTTAGACACTCTCTAACCCAATCACAGACCCATACAGATACTCACTCAAACACTCATGTACCCACTCAGACACCCAAGGGACAAAAGCTCCCTGGGCCACTCAGAACACTGTTGTTCAACTGGCGCTCCTGCGAAACTCTCATGAGGCTATCGCGGACCCAACCATCCAGATATGCAAGCATTTTTCAAACTTAATTTCTCACCAACTACTGAGTAAGTTGAACCCACATAACAAAAAGCCCTGCCTACCAAGATCTAGCTTCCTGCCAAATTTGGTGTAATCCTGTTTTTGCAGTAGTGCTTCACAACGAAGTCTATGAAAAATGCTTTGGGATTGTGTGGTTTGAGTCGCTGTTATCAGTTTTACCGATTTGACTTCATCACAATGGCATTTCGGTATGCCACACTTTACTTGAATGTTAGCAGTCTAGTTGCTCTTTAAATCACTGTGATGAAGTTGCAGTGTATCACCAAGGTGTTAATTGACAGGCTACTGCTGCTATTGAAAGTCTATAATTCAGTCTGCATGTCAGAATGTTTTAATGACACCAATGAGAAAATATTTGAAAACTCATTACAAAATATATCTTCATTTTAGCTTTCTTAAAAAATGTAAGAAAATGACAATTCAACAGTACAATGGTTAAAAGAAGGTGACCGAAAGCGCTCTTTGCATTATTCATTATTATTTATTAGTTGTTAATTATAGAAAATCTGGTGGAAAACGAAAGGCTGCACTTTATGCCTTGTCTAAGAATATCCTTACGAAGGGCATGCAAGCACATTTACGAACTTTTCACCTTTATAAACTCTGAAAATGCATCTTATTTGTCAGCTTTACGCTGTACCCATTTCACCTTGCCACTGCAGCTTTTCCCTCACACAGTCCTCCTTTCTCCATGACGTGAACAATAAAAACAAATGAGGGTGTGCAAACATAATTAATAAAGGAAGGGCTCTCATGAGAATGAAAACACGTCATCACAGAAATGAAAAATAAACACTGTTCGGTGAAAATATGTCCAAGCCCGTAATTTTTGTCTGCTGGCATTTAAATGACAAGGAAGTGCTGCCCTGAAGGTCCATGTAATTCTTGTAAAAAGACTTTCTAACCATATTCAAGCAAACCCCCACATCATCAATATATTGCACAATTAGAGACAAACTCGTTTCAGAAAATTAAAAGTATCTTCCAGTCTGCAACCTAATGTGGTGTTCACTGAAAGCACCACTCTCCTATATAAGTATTGCTTTCCCACATCTGAATGACAGACAAGTGTTGCTGTGGGGGCACATATGAGTCTTGTAAAAAGAGTTAGTGGATACAGCCGAATAAACCCTATATCATTCACATATTGACAAATTAGAGATAATCTAGTTTCCCAAAAATAATTTACAATCCTTTCCCTCAACCGACTGCTATCTGAAACAAAGCACAACCTTAGTTATTGTCCTCGGCATTTGAATGCCAGGCAAGTGCAACATTGTGGCCACATACGCACATTATGAAAGGAGTTTGTAAATAGAGTCAAATTTCTACTATATTATTAATATATTAGAGATTAAGAGCCTGATTCACAAAGGTAATTGTACACTTGTGTGTACGTTTTTGATTGTTTGCTACTCACAAAGGGATTTACGAGTAGTCCTATCTTTTTATGTGCAGAGACTCCACCCTCGTCCAGACTACTACTCATAAATCCCTTTGTGAATAGCAAACAATCGTGTACTTACGCAAAAGTGTAAGTTTACCTTTGTGAATCAGGCCCAAACTAAGGGGTCGATTAGGGTGTCGGACGGACTTTGTCCATCCGCCATCCTGCGTGGCAAGGGACCATCCACCATAATGGCAGAGGTCCCGTGCGTCGAATTAGGATGCACCCGCCACAGTGGCGGGTGCATCCCGCATTTTTAACATTGCGGCGGGCGGTGCTGAAAGCACCGCCCGCCGCATTGCTAAGAATGCATGTTGTGCGTTTCAAAGCACAACATGAGAGGCACCGTGTGGTGCCTGCCATGTTGTACTTTGAAACGCAGGGTGGAACCCCTCCATGTGCACCCCCCTACCCCCCTTCACCCTGGGGGCCCGCAACGGGCCCCAAAGTAAAGACCGTATGCCTGGAAAGGCATTCCCCAAAGCCCATCCTAATATGGCTGGTGGTGTCTGATAGACACCGCCACGTTATTAGACCTTTTCCGCCACGGTCTCAAGGTGACCGCGGCAGAAAAGCAGCGGAAGGTCTTCCCGTCCGCCGCGGACCCCCCAGCCATCCTAATGTGGTGGGGGTCATTTGAGTGAGGATGGCGGACAGATTGTCCCCGCCGGGCCGGCGGTGGCTACCGCCAGCCCTCCGGGAGCAATCCGTCCGCCATCCTAATCGACCCCTAGGTTCCAAAATATAAACTTATGGTCCAGTCTGCAGGTTAATTTAATATTCAATTTAATCACATATCGCTCATCAATATTTTCATCCAACATTTTAATGGTAGGCCAGTGCTGCCCTGAAGGAACATTTGCTTCTTGTGAGAAGAGTTTGGAAATAGATTTTGGAAATAAGAGACAGTTATTACTTGGTAGAAATCAGTGAAAACTGATAATGATCCTAAAGTGTATCACTCTGATGAGGTGATAATGTTTTATAAAAGGTTAAAATGAAACCATGGAAAAAGTAGGGTCTGGTGGCTCAGTGGACTAATATATCCATGCAAGGGAGATTTTTTGGGACCTCATAGTTGCAGGTTCAAATGCACATGCAGTCCATATCTATCCTCCTTCAGCAGTTAATGAAGTGAGTACCATCAAGTTAGGTAATGATAAATATACGCTATCTGTCCAAAGCGCTTACAAACTCCTTGTGAGTGAATGTGCACTCTATTCTATTTTTGGGGTTCAGCAACATATGTTATTAGGATGAAAGGAACTAGGTCCTGGTTCCTTTGCAACTGCTGCATCATTGATTGATTTTGCCCTTGTCAAAGTATTTATGGGTAGTTCTGAAAAGTATGGGAGGCAACAAAGGAGTGGGTTTTGAGGTTCAGGGGTCCCCCCCAACCCGATGGGGCAAAAATGACCACTGAATGTGAAAGCAGTATAGAGGTAAGGTAACCAACATATTATGAAAGCAGCTATGGGCTCCTTTGCCCAATCAGGGGATTTTGCCTCCTTGATGGGGCAAAGAAGCCTACATGCTCTGGAGGTAGCAGCATGGTAAGAGAGTTCACACACTGCAAAGAAAGCAGTGGGGTGTAAAACGTTGTATCCCCCTTATAAGGAAAGAGAGTCCACACACTGAGGAGTCAGCAGAGGGGGTTCATGGGATTTACTGTACTCATGGGGCAAGGGAGCCCACACACTGCGGTGGTGTCAGTGGGATGAGGGAGTTCACACACTGTGGAGGAGGAAATGAAGGTTTAGGGTTTTACCCCATGAGGGGGCACAGGAACCCAGACACTGCAAAAATGACAGTGAATATGTTACTGGGATTTACCCCCCGATGGGGCAAGGGAGCCCACACACTGTGGAGGCAGCAGTAGAGCATGAGAGCCCCCTAACTGTTGAGGCAGCTGTGAGGGCTTTGTGAGGTTAACCCACTGATCAGCAAGGAAGCCCACACACTGTGAAGGCAGCAGTGGGGTATTCGGGGGTTAGCCTTCTGAGGGGCAAGGGAGTTCACACACTGGGAAGGTGAAAGTGGAACAATTCAGGGGTGTAGACCTAGGTCATTTTGGCACTATTGTCACAGTAGGACCAGTCATGTTTTTCCCTTGCATTATGTTTTTGTGAGTAGTAAAAGCGTACATTTTGAGTTTATATAAATTTATGAGCATATTTTCAAATATTTTATTATTTTATTGTATGCCTTGAAAAGATTTAAAAGATTAATTCATCTGGTTTGCAATCGGATCACTGAAATAGTATTGACACCACAAATATCAAGTTACAAAATTATTGATACATTAATATCTTAACAAAAATTTCGAGACACTATACTTATTTTAAAAAGTCACTAATATAAAAAAAGTGTCAACATCAAAAATATCTAATTTAACATACATAAAAAACAAAAATATCTTAAGCAACAATATTGTGACTTATAACTAACCATAGACCAACAATATCAGAATCAACAATTTTGATCTACATAAATATTTTTAAAAAAAATAATAAGTTACTAACAAAGAACAAAAAATATATCCCACAATAATAACACCAATTTATAAATAAAATATATTTTTTTCCTTAGCCAAAATCATAGATTTATAGTACATCAACATAAAACTCCACTAAATTATGAATAACACATATTTACATCCACCAACATACAAACCAGAGTTATATTTGCAAACAATATTATTTTTAAAGTTAAAATAAATACAAATAATATTAAATATTAAATAACATAATTTCAAATGCAAGCATAAAAAACATGAATTGGCATTTTCAAAATAAGGACATAATTGAAAAAACAATTGAAAGGAAGCTAAAACAACCAATGCAATGAAAATATACAAAACTATAACCAATAAAATAGCTTAACCAATAAACAAACAATATAACAGACACATTAACATCACTAAAAATTGCTCAAAAACACCTAACACTTCAAGAGGAGGAAACTCTGCATGATTTTCTCTGCAACACAGAAGCCTTCAACATGCACAACTGTATGCCCACTACTAGTAAGTAAAAAATAATCTTAAAATAGGAAATTAAATAAATGTAACTTTAAAAAGCAAATATTATGATTCAAATAGGAACACAGTTTTTGCTGTTTATCTTTTTCTACCGATTATTCAACCTTCAACCAACATTTATCAACAAGCACACATAACGACCTCAAAAAAGTAAAAAAGTAAGTATGTCTAAACCTTTGTTTAAAACATTGTTAAACAGTAAGACTTAATACTCCAAAATAACCTAAACTTCCTTAAACATCAAAAAGATAGTATGTGCAGCAAATAAACAACCTTTTTTCTTCCACCGGAAAAAGCACCTGTTTCAAGAAAAGCTTGCTGAAAAAAGAACATCAAAGATAAGAAAACTTTACCTAAGAAGATAGAAGTAAGTTTAGAAAAAATTTAAATGCCTATTTAACTGTTTATTAATAGAAAACATTTATGAATAACTTTTTTTCTATATTCATATTATTACAGCAAACAAAGACATAATGACAAAAGGTGCAAAATGTATAACATCACAGAAAGGTAAACTATTACTGTGTTACATGGGATACACGTATAGTCAAGAAAATGCTTCTGCTTAACATATTAATTGGAGATGTACCAAATAATATTCTAATGAATGTTATGGGAAGGCAACTATTCGAGAAACTGCAGTAATTAATGTAAAATAGTAAAAGTAAAAGAACATAACTACTCTCCCAACGTAACAGAAATAGAAGTGAGAGAAGTTTTAGAAAAGTTAAGAGAAGCAAGCACTAGTTCGCGAGAACCCACAAGACATTATATTACCCCATGTACCAGAGCATTTAACAGGCCAGTTACCATCAATACTCATCTTACTCACCTTAAAATGCCTTATAATTAGAACTAAAAGGGCCACCAACGAAACCCCACCTGCCCCTAAAACATTTAGAGATATAGAGATATAGATAGAGATAGAGATATAGATATAGACATCCCACCAAAGCTTATCATGACCCACAGAGAGGAGAAATTCCTATTATATGACAATAAAAGCCATGACAAATGTATAATCAGTTTTGCTACCCCTACAAACTAAAATTAGCTTAATGTCAAACATGGATGATGGATGGCACATTTAAAATGTGTCCCAAACCGTTCCATCAACAGTACACCATCCATGGTGAATTTCACAAAATTAACATACCTTTTGTCTATGTTTTACTGCCAAACCAACAGACCAGTACCTACAAGGAACTTTTAAACCAGATTAAGCAACAAACAAACAACTACTATCCCCAAATTATTTTTATAGACTTCAAGCAAGCTATGATCCGAACTATACTAAAAGTATACCGCCAAACAGCCATACAAGGATCTTACTACCATTTTAATCAAAGGATATGGCGGCACCTAGAGAAATCTGCACTAAGGGCCTTATTATGAGTATGGAGGTCCCAATACCACTGTATCAGTGGTGGTGGTCCGACTGCCTCAACCTCGACAGTCCGACCACCCGATTACGAGTTTGGCATCAATCTAACACATGACCAACACAACAACCAGGATCCTAGATTGATGGGAAAATTGGTGGTCTGTGGCAGCCGTGAAGATGCCAGCACTGCTGTGCTGATTTCAACCTGCCTTTCTTATGTGCTTTTCATGGACGGGAGCCTGGCACAAAAAGATCGGCAGAAAGGCAGAGAAAGGGGCCCGAAACAGGACCCCAGGGTGTTTCAGCCCATGTGGGTTGCCTGGGGGCACGTTGCCCCCCCCCCTGCTTGCACTGTGTGCCGTGCATGCTATGGTGCCTGGTACACAGTACACCGATGTGTAATTGGCACTGCCACAACAGCGGCATATTCTACAGTCTCTCTATGAGCCAAAGCATGCAGCCATCATGGCACCGTCGACCATCACTGCCAGCCCAGCGGTGTTCTCATAATATGGGGGTTGGGATGACCCCAACTTGTCAGCGTAGTCCCAACCACCGCAATGGCAGTCCGGCTGTCAGATCGCCAAACTCGAAATCGGGCCCTAAGTGTTCAATATGCCACCAACAGCAATTTGCATTTGAAATTAAAAAAAATGATTGCACTAGGCCAACATCTTTTTGACAGAAGTAGCCAACCATTACAATAGCCCAATAAAGAGTCCCTGTTACCAAGATAATGAAGACAAACTAGCTCCCCTAATGAAACCAATTTGAGGACACATGGTTAGGCAGACTACATAGGTCAGGACATAGATGTCAGCCAAAAGTCCACACACCAATGTGAAATGTCTACAACAGCACCTTAACACACGAGACAAAAATAAACAACGCAGTGAAGGATGCATAATGCCTTCCAATCCACACTAATCAGAACTCTACCTACCTTGCACAAATTATTAGAAGACCTACAAAAAGAGCAAAGCTAAAAAGAAATGGAACTAGAACAATATGTTACATACGTTTGTTCTAAACTAACCAAACAACCTAAAAAAAAGTGTGAACATATACAATTCAAATTAAAGCTATATAAAACAATGAAGGACTAGACTACTTAAAGTAATAGCCAAATGTATCGTCTATACAACATATAAAATTTACCATTCATCTACGAAACCACACTATAATACACCAAAATAATTTTAAAGTATGTTTCAAACAACTAGTAAAATATTATTATATCAGTGAAATAATGACTCACTGAGATAATAAAATATGAATACAATTTTTTATTATTTAATAATTATTTTATACATTAAAAACAAACTAACAAACTACTTATGCATGATTTTAAAAAGAAATCACAAAGGGCCTCATTATGATGTCAGTCCGACCGCATGGGTTGAGACACCAACCTTTGCGGTCGGAATGTAATCCCTACAATAAGTGCGGTGCCTGCTTAGGCACTGCAGTAGGGATTACGATGGCCCTTTCCTTCTGTCTTCCTGCAGCGGTCTGAATGCCATCGAAAAGCAGATAAAAAGGCAGTTTGGGGGGGCCCTAGCAGGGCCCCCGTCCCTTTGCTGTCTCCGCAATGAGGCCTGGGTGGCTCCTGTGGTGCCCCCACAAACATCCATGCCCCTTGTGGCAGGCACCGTGAGGTGCCTGGCACACGGTGCTGGGATGTTTAGAAGCATGCCTTATAGCATTTGGGCTTGTGCTGCAACCCTTTTCTGGGCCGCAGCACAAGCCTCAATGCAAAGAGGCATGTTTCCAACCACCTCCACGGCGGTCGGATCCTAATTTGGCAGTTGGGACCTCCGTCTATATAAATGAATAAAATTAGCATATGATTTTGTCGCTGCAGATCTCTGTCCAAATCCACATAGTATCAAGAGATCCACCAAAAAGTTGTATAACTGAGAGTCAAAATCCCCCAAAAATGCAAAAACATGCTTTTAAAAAAACAAATCCCTTGAGGAAATCAACTGTCTCTAGCGTCTATAAAAGCAAGAAAAATAGTTTTAAAAAAAAACCCACTGCAGGAAACCGGAAAAACAAGGAAACCTATAATAAAACAAATTTGTTTAAAATAAACTAATTCAGATTTCCTTTGCAAAAAAATGGATATCCAACTTTCCTTAAAACCATACAGGAAAATAAAACCAGCAAAATACTAGAGAAAACACCCTACTGCACAAAACACTACATTCCCAAATACATACATACATCATATTAATGTATATAAAACTAAGGAGAAATACATACACTATAGATAACTTACCTTAAAAAACACTTTAATTCCTACAACATATAATATATCTATGCAATACCAAATCGCATCCACAAACAATATAACACACATTAATATAACTAATGACACCACACAATTCCTATACACAACTATCCTACCTCCCCCAAGCTTAGAAATATCTTACAAATAGGTAGGAGCAAACGTAACTTTACAGATGAAGAGTAGCACCCAACAGCAATAGACCACTAAATTGAGTTAGAGATAGAAAAAAATGCACGCCTGATAAAATTGCAAATAAAGAATATTGCCCCATAGGAATCAATGGGAAAAGTAGCAGGAATGGTATAAAAATGTATAATAATTTATTTTTAAAATGTTCAAAAATATAACACATGTACAACAATATTCCAAAAATAAATAAAAGAATGGTCAAATATATATTGAATAATATTATAAGATATATAAAATTATTTACTATAGGTTCGAAACAGTAATGTTAAAAATATTTAGGAAAAATTATAAAAGACTATATAATGTTACTGATACTTGTTTTCTGTATTTGTTTAGCAAATATAAAACAATGAGTTTTATATAAAATAAATACTTTACTAGCAAATATCAAATTATTTTATATATAATACAAATATTTATGTCAGTTATCAGTATAAAATTGTATGTAAAATATGTTCATGAAAAATAATAAAAAATTTACGATTTTGTAAAAAAAAACAAATCCACATTACTGAAAATGTGTCCATGAATTTGTCCTATGTATTTATGTAACAACTATTAAACATATGTTACATATTAAAAAAAGATGTCCGACAATTTTCTTTTCTAATAAATATATATAAAAATAAAAAATGCAAAAACTGGTGTTTTCCTGAAAATAAAAAAGATTACAACTTATATGTGTATTGTTTTCTTTTCATACTCATTAATATTAAAGTATTAATAAAATGCAAACACTGCACCTTTCTACCATACCAGTGCAAAAACTACTTTTACTAATTAGTAAATACTAGAAACATAACACAAACTACTACTACCACTTCAACACTAAACAAACAAAATACATATCTATAGCAAAAAATACTTAACATTCTCTATTTCGTCTTCAATACAACTTACCTCAAACAAAGTTTTGGACACAAAAAGGCTTATATATACTTTTCCCACACCAACATAAAATAAGTGAGGGAAGATATTGGACACGAAAGGAACAAGATTTACTATTCCCACTCCAATGTAACTTAATACATGGAATGTGTTAGACACTAAAAATGCAATATGAACAATTACCACTCCACGACAACTTATCTCAGGGAAGGTTTTGGACATTTAAGGGGCAACATTTACTATTCCCACTCCAATGTAACTTCACTCAAGAAAGTGTCTGGACATGAAAGAGGCAACATTTACTAATCACACTCCAATCTAACTTAACTCAGGGAAGGTGCACACTCGAATACAACTTATCTCAGTGAAGGTTTTGGACATTCAAGGTGTTACATTTACTATTCCAACTCCAAGTAACTTAAGGTAGGAAGGTCTTGGACACTAAAAAGGCAACTTGAACCATTCCCACTGCAATACAACTTATCTCAAGGAAGGGTTTGGACACTAAAAGGGCAACATTTACTATTCCCACTCCAATGTAACTTAACTCAGGGAAAATAGTGGACACTAAGGGCATCATATATGGGTTTTGCCGTAAGGCAGTGCAGCAGGCTTTGCTGCTGCACTGACCTACGGCAAAAGAAAAGGCCAGGAATGCACCACATCTGTTAGATACAGCGCATTCCTGTCCTTTTCCCCTGCACCAGCACAAAATGGGCTGCCGTGTGCCAACGCAGGCACCTTTATACCATGGGGCAAGGTTGCCTGCATTGTGAGATAATTTTTGTGCCAGAAGGGATACCCACTCCAATGTAACTTAAGGCACGGGAGAACCTGGCCCCTAAAAAGGCAACATGATCAATTCTCACTGCAATACAACTTATCTTAGGGAAGGTTTTGGACTCTAAAGGGGCAACATTTGCTATTCCCACTCCAATCTAACTTAACTCAGGGAAGGGCCTGGACACTAAAGCAGCAACATTTACTATTCCCACTCAATTCTAACTTAAGACAAGGAAGGTGCTGGACAACAAAAAGGCAACATGAACCATTCCCACTGCACTACAACATCTCTTAAGAATGGATTTTGACGTTAAAGGGCCCACAGTTACTATTCCTACTCCAATCCAACCGAATTCAAGTAAGGTGCTGGGCACTAAAAAGGTAACATGAACCCATTCCCTCTCCAATTCAACATTCTCAGAGAAGGTTTTGGACACTAGAGGGGTACCATTTACTATTCCAGCTCCAATGTAACTTATCTCAGGGAAAGGCCCGGACACTAAAGGGGCACCATTTACTATTCCCACTCCAATCTAACGTAACTCCGGGAAGGGCCTGAACACTAAAGGGGGAACGTAAACAATCCACACTCCAATACAGCTTATCTCAGGAAATGTTTTGGACAATAAAGGGCCAACAATTACTATTTTTCAAAAAATTACCATTTTGACAACATTAAAAAATAAATATTTCATTTTTTTAATTTTCATACTTTTTTTAGTAATATTAATAATTCATATTAATGAACACATAAGACAATATTTTTCAAAATAAACTTTATTGTAAATATGTATATAAATGGCAACCATTTTTTAATTATTTTAGTATTTCTTTTAAGTTTCGTTAATTATTTGATTTTTTTAAAATTTCAATTCTTAAACAATTTATTTAAATTGATTTGAACATTTTAAAATATAGACCCCATATTCAATATCAATTCTACACACCACTTCAAAACACATGTTAGGTTTAGTTTATTAGATTTGATTAAAAAAATCCCAAAAAATCAGTAATACATATTTTCTCCCAACCCATATCCCCTATAAACACAACATCCCACCACAAAGATATTTATGGGGCTGTAAGGCACTAAATCAGGATATGGATGTGAGAGGTAGGACTCAAGGTCAGATTAGCACAGAAGTCTGTGCAATATGTCCAGATGTCCCCACCACAAATACATTTATACCACTGAAGAGAATAAATGCCCCACAGTGTAGTGAGGATGGAACTGAAGGAGCAGTGGGAGGGGTAGAGAAGGCTCAGCAGCCTTCCATGCCGGATCAGGCACCCTTTAGTAGAGATAGTAACCCAGCTGGTTACCGTGCAATTCAGGCAATGTTTAATCAATTATTGCAAGAGATTAAGGAACGCTTTTCAACTTCAGAATCATATCAAAAGGAGATACAGGCTACATGCCTGAATCTGAGCCTGGAGGAGAAACTGTCCCCTTTGGCCCAGCATACAGACATATTAGAAAGTAGGGTTCAGCAGCTGAGCTTCACAGTGAATGGGAATACGCAAGAGGTAACTATGTTGAAGCACAGGGAGAAAGAGCTGACAGAGATCCTGGAGAGAATGGAAAATAACTTAAGGCGAAACAACATCAGAATTTTGGATGTTAAGGAGGTAGCTGAGGGGGAAGATGTTAAACTCTTTGTGATGAATCTTCCTTCTAAGGCACTCACTCAGGTTACCTCCTCTTTGGACTTAGAAGAAGAAATTCAATAAGACCTCTTTAAGCGGAATTTAGGGTGTAAGAAGCCCAGGAAGATCTTGGGTAATTTTCTGACATATGCAGCTAAAGAGAAAATCTTGGGTGTGGACCTAAAAGAAAAATCCCTGCATGTCCAAGACCTTACATTTAAAATCAGGATCGACATCTCTTGTGCCATTGAAGATAGACGGTGGGAGCTGGGCAAAATCATAGAGGACCTGAGAAGATCGGGGGTAGAAGTGTGTCTAAGGTTCCCAGCAATCATGATGGTTATGTAGGCCAATACAATGCACAACTTAATAGTCCAAGAAGTGGAACATTTTATAACTCAGAATGCGACCAAGAGAGCAGCCTGGGGTAGGTGAGGAGTCTAGATACATGCATAAGTGCTGTGTTAGGGAGAAACACAATGTTCCAAATGGTTCCCATGGGTGGCAGCTCGATTTGGCACATGAGGCAGGAAAGGGAGCGTTCCCTGGGGGAGGTGCACAAGGTGGGGAGCATAGGGAGAAAATTAAAAAAGCCCTTATATGGGTCAGATAGGGTCACAATCATTGGGGGGAAATCAGTCAAGGTTTATGGGGGGAGGGATGACCTATCAGGGGGTGATCCCCTCTCATTTCTGTGTTGGAATGTGAGTGGGTTGTGGGTCTAGAGAATACAACACTTGGTCCTTCGATATCTGAGCGATAGCTCAGCCCAAGTTAAATGCTGCAGGAGGCTCATCTATTGTGGTCCGAGTGTGTGAAACAAAGGTGGATGGAGACCGTAGTGGCCACAGATCAGTTATTTTGCAAAAAGGGGATTGCCATTTTGGTTAAAGTTAATGCTGCAGTGGAAGTGGTGAACTAGAAGGCCAACAAAGGGGGGTGATGAATAGTAGCAGATATTAAAGCTAGTCAAAGTAGGTACAACTTAGCTAGCTATATGGCCCAAATGTGGATGATATTTCATCATGGCCACACTTTTTCCTGTATTGTTCGAATCTGATGCTCTCATTATCTTCCAGATAGATCCTCAGCTTGTATACAAATTAGCCTGACAAAGGTGAGGGCCTGCATTCTTTCAATGCTAGAAAATCTGACCCTTTGCAATGTTTGACGCAGGGTAAAGGGGCAAAAAAATGCCCACTACTCCAGGATCTATTCCTTTTTTTTTAGATGACAGGAAAGCTGAAAGAATTATTGTAGGAAGCCAGCTATGTATACAGTACACAAAAATAGAGGTATAGTGTGCACAGAGCCCAGTGAGTCCCCAAAGGTATGGCAGAGGTTAAAGTAGATAATACCTTACGCTCAATTTAGTAGTTGCTGGCCTGAGCAGTAATGCTTATCAGAGGGTAGTGTGAATGCATTACTCATACAAGACAGAAACAGACACTCAATGACTAACTCTAGACCAATGTTTTGCAAAAATATTTCTTTAGTAACTTTTATTTTAGGAACTCAGTTACAGGCAGGTAATACTTTCAATTACTTATAATAGAAATATTGTACATTTTTGGAAATACTTAGATATTGTCAATTTGGAACAGTCACATTAAGTACAAGTACAAGTTAGACAGATGTGGGTAATCTCTAGAATGCAATGCAGTCCTAAGGAAGGAAATCAGGGTCATACATCAGCAGGTAAGTGCCCGACTTACTTTTCCAGTCTTCAGGGTTTTAGACCGGCCCTGAGCAATGGTCAGTTTATGGTAGGCACTGCAATGCCAGCGGCACTGGGTAGTCAACAGAGACTGCAGGCACCCAAAGAGATGTAGGGTTCAGTATCTAAGCTGCGGCGGTAGAACCAGCAATTATGTTTGTTCTCGCGGTCAGCGGAGAGCAATGGGGATCGAGGGGAATCAGTAACCTGTGACCATTGCGGTTGTCATCAGTGAGTCACTGTCGGTCAAAGAATGGCACTACTAGCCCAGCAGTCGCAGTCATGGAGATGGAGTTGCGCAGGGGATGGTGGAGGCCTGCAGATGTCGGGCCTTCTCGATGAGGCTGCCGTCCTTAAATACTAAATGTATGGGTGTTACTTAGGTTGGCTACTGTCCCCTAGCTTGACTACACCCTTTGGGTGCCCCCTGCCTGTGGGTAGAGAGGCACATCCCTGTTTCTATTGGACCTAAATCTCCAATTCAAGATGGAGAATTTCTAAGAGAGGGTTTCACCTCAGCTCCTGGTGGCCCAAGGGTATTTTGCCAGGCTGAGGTGGACACTCCTACTCTGCTTACTAATTGTCCCACCTGTCCTGCAGCCAAAACTGGGGCATGGACAGGGGGAATGGGCATCTTCACTAGTTGGAGTTGCCCAAATCAGTAGATCACAAGGTGAGAGCCTTTGAGGCTCCCCACCAAGTTCCTTCCAAGGGGAGGTGTGAGGCACCTCAACCCAGAGTAAGCTGTGTTCCTGACCTCTGGGAGAACTAAGGCTCTCATCCCATGATATCAGAAACCTGTCTGGAGCTGGCTCGCTGATGGCGACCAGTCAGCTAGTACACTAGAAGTTGGTCATTTTTCAGGTGGCAACTCTAAGATGCCCTCTGAGTGCATTTTATAATAAATCCAACACTGGCATCAGTGTGGGTTTATTATGCTAAGACGTTTGGTACCAAACTTCCCAGTTTTCAGTAAAGCCATCATGGAGCTGTGGCGTTTGTAATTACAACCTCCAAGCCCAGGCACTAAAATGGCTTCACTGCACTTACAATGTCTCTGAATGGCACAGACGCTGTCTGGGCATATTGCTCATGCAGCTATGTCCTCACCTCTGGTATTGTGCAACATACCTTAGAGCCACAATGCCTGCTAGAGGGGTGACTTACCCATGCCACAGGCAGTGTTGGTGGGCATGAAAGACAGGGATATGTGCAAGATCGACTCTTCAGTTTGGTCTGCACCAAAACACTCACTCTGTAATGGCAATGTGTGGGTGTTAAAGTGAGGGGTCTCTGAGTATAGCACATTATATGCCACAGTCCACAGAAGCCCTCTCTGTTCACAAAGCCTTTGATGCCAGGGATATCTTTTACAAGGGATTTACATGTGGCCCAGAAGTGAGCCAATTGTGGAGACAAGGGTACAGTTTTTGGAAAGAACTTTGGCGCTTGGACATGGTTGGCAGGGTCCCAGCACACACTCAGTCAAATTGGCATCAGTTATCTGGCAAAAAAAACCTAGGGGGTAACAATTATAAAGGGGCACGTTTCTACAGATATGGATATAGAGTATCTTTCTATCCATATTTTTCACCATGCAGCATTATTATTAAAACTCAGAGTGCCAGCTAGTTTGTTCTTGAGAAGACTGACTGTAAACAGTAGACTGTTCCTTCAGCCTGGAATCATGTATGAAATAGAAGAAAGCTCTGTAGATCTTCTTTAAATGGAATATAGATTTGGCACCCACACACTTAGTTTGGGATGCTTTTAAGGCTTGGGCAAAGGGGGCCCTGAAGACCTCCTTGGTCGTCTGGCTCAGGACAGAAAAGAAGCAGATGTCACAGTTGGAAGAGGAGACAGCCATAGTAGAAAATGATCTTAAAGCATCACAGGTACTGGGGGAAAGCAGAAAGAGCATAGAAAGTAAGTTGGAGGGCCTGTAACTGAACTTTCAACTTAAGCAGGTGAAAAACGTACAACAGTGGTGGGAGGTAAGTAAGTTGAGGAAATACGAGCAGGGTGAAAGCGGCAGGAAACTGCTGGTGTGGTAGGCAAGGATAGATAGAATGTGAAATAATATCAGGAAGATTAGGCATGATGAGCATAAGATGATAGAGGACTCAGAGGGGATAGGACTGGTGTTCCACAAGTTCTTCCAAGATTTATATTTAGAAACACTTGAGGTGGATGAGGAGGAGTTGGATATTTTTGGCTTCTGGGGAAGCAGCTACAGAAACTTACTTACACGGGGAGTAAACTCTTGATGGCAATTAAAAAACTTAAAAGAAGGAAAGCAGCAGACCCAGATGATATCCCAAATGAATGTTCTATTCTGATGCCAGAAGTAGTAATCCCAATTTGGTTACTTATTTAACAAAATACGTGTGAGGGGCTCGCCTTTACCGGAGTCCTGGGATAAGGCAGTTATTTTGCTGATTTTAAAACCAGGTAAGAACCCCATCCAGTGTCAATCATACCAGCTGATATCGCTGCTGAACTGTGATTATAAGATTTTTATGAGTATTCTTTCAACACACCTGTGTAAGGTAGTGGGGATTTTAATACATGAAGACCAGAAGGGTTCCTACCCTGAAGCAGATGAGAGACCTTACACACTCTCTCATTGGCCCAATAGATCTTGCTACAGCTCATGGAGTTTCCCTGTAAATAGTAACTCTGGATGCGTCCAAAGCCTTTGACCACGTCAATTGGAAGCATTTGGTGTGTACGTTAAATAGGTTTGGGATTGTGGATGAGTTTCAGAATGTACTAACTAGGATTTATAGTATGCCATGTGCTGAGGTGCTAGTTAATGGGAGTCTCACCTCTCTAGTAAAGATAAGCAGGGAGACTAGACAGGGATGTCCCCTGTCTCACATCCTTTTTTATTTGTATATCGAACCTTTGGTGCAAAGTTTGAGGCTAACCGGTGAAATAAGGCCATTCATGGTGGGATCCTTCTCAAGAAAAATTTCCTTAGATGCTGATGATCTGATGCTGTAAATCTCAAATATTGAAAATGCTATACCATGTTTAATGGCAGAGGTGAAATCTTTTGGAAAATTATTTGGTTATGAAATAAATGACAGTATAAGGCGATTACGGAGGTTTGGCACTGAGTGTGTAGGGAAATGGCACCCTAAGGGAAAGTCCACAGGATAATATGTTTGGATAATTAAAAAAAATATAATTAGCAGTGCTGAAGAGGTAGAGAGAACCACCGTCCTCCCTGACATGCGGTCAAAACCAATATAACAACATGCATATGGTCCCCCAGCACACACAGATGATTACAGTACAAAGTATACACAGACATAGGTAGTGATTTTCTTTGTCTTTTGTTCTTTATTGTTCTTATGTACGGCTGTATTACTTCTTAGCCTTAAACATAGACTTTTTAGCCTTAGATATAGCCAACATGTGTTTTGTTGCACTGTAGAGAGAATCGTCCCAGGACTTCCTCAGGGCTTAATCCTCTTTAAACTGTACCTCCCTATCGGTTGTAATTGCATCCCAGAGGTGGCAGTATTTGGTGGCGCAGGTCAGAAAATAAATATCTTGGATCCCCAATTATTCTTTAGATATCCAATCTAATAATCAATTCCAATTTGAATGTTACACCCCTGAATAAGGAGGAATCACCACTTGTGTACCCGTTCCGGTAAATGAATTTGATCTAGAGCTTCCCACAGCGAGTCCTCTATGTCTAAGGCTAAGAATTCTATGTTTACGGCTAAGAAATAATACAACCAACATAAAAACAATAAAGAACAAAAGACAATGAAAATCACTACTTATATCTGTGTATACTTTGTGCCGTAATCATCTGTGTGTGCCATATACAAGAATAACAGAGATAATAATATGAAACCAGGAGCATCAAAGATCTCAGACCTCAAAGGAATTAAGGTATCTGTGGATAACAATATCACATGACCTAGAAAAGATACCTGCGATAAATGTGGAGAAAGTGTTTAAGAGGAGGATATAATTCTAAAAAGGTGGCAGAATTCCCCATTTACTTTGTATGGTTGAGTAAACTTAGTAAAGATGTCCATTCGACCTACATTTTCATACCTGTTTGATAACATCCTGCTGGAGTTTGATGAAAAAAAAACAGGGGAGAATTACATCCTTCATTTGGGCCAATATGGGGTCATATTCTCTTGGAAGAAGCTGAGGAGGAGGATTGCGATTGGAGGGTTAGGGTTGCTGGATTTTCAATTGTATCTTTGGGCATATCAGTTTAAGGATAACAGGATATTATTGCAGCGCACTGACAGCTCATTATTGGGTCTCAGGTATAGCGCCATGCTGATTGACTAGTCTGAGGTTGGCTTAATGTATAAATTCGGGGTTCCCAAATTCTCTAAGAAAGTGCGAATGAAGTGCTTAAAAGCAGTGGCAGAAATATAGTACGGGGTCCGGTCCCTTTTGGGGATTTTATATTACAGTAAGTGGTCTCCAGTATGGGACTCACCTGGAACTCCGGAATGTCCATTGGACAGTCTTGCAAGACCTCTGAGGGAGTATTGTATTGAGGGCAAATGGTGAAAGGGGGCAAGGATCTTTCCTGGGAAATGTGGAACGAATTAACTAATGGAGCACTTTCCAGGTTTAAGTTTTAGCAAATATCTGTCTGGCTCAGGAATCAGGGGTGCACGGATGTGGACTTAAACTCAAGGGAAAAGGATCTTCAAGATCCAAAATCACGAAAGAAGGAGGTATATTGCTGGTATGGACACCTGGTGACAGCTGAAGAGGAAAGAATAAAAACCTCCTCATGTGGTCCGGAAAGGATACTTGCCAAGCGCGGAGGTGGAAGAGTTATGGCAAGTATCTATAACCATGCTTTATTCTATGATTAAATCACCTTCATTCAGGAGAAATCACTTCTTCACTTTACACAGAGTGCACTGGACCCCGTTGAAACTTGCCAAGAAAAGAAGAGATGGGGAATGTATATGAAAGTGGAATGTAGCTCAAGATGCAAACAATGTCCATATGTTTGCTAACTGTTATGCTCTGGAATATTGGTAATACAATTCCTAACATCCTGGGGTTCAAAGTGGAGTTAAGACCCACCCTTTTCATGTTTGGTATGATACAACAAGGTACTGATTTTGGGGGGCCCGCAAAGCTTCAAAGCATGTTGAAATTCTATCTGATTCTTCTGGAAAGGAGGGAGATATGTAAATTGTGGTGCCACCCCTCACCTTATATTCCTTCTGGAAAGGAGGGAGATATGTACATTGTGGTTCAATACCTCTCCTTCAACTTGGCAGGAACGGTGGAACTCTGTGAGATATTTTAGGGATTGGATGACAAGCGTAAAAAGAAAATGAAGAATGCAGAATCTAGGTCATTTTGGAATCTGTTGGAAATCGATGGAAGGCCATGATGTCCGTTGATAATACCTCTTGGTCAGTTCTTTTTGATGTTTGGCTCTGGGTGATACCTTGGCTCACACATTGATTGAAAATAGACCCCAATATAAGTAGGAAGGGTATGTGGATCAGGAGGGTTCTTACTTATTCTAAGATATATGAGGACAACATTTATTTATATTTAAGTTATTAAATTGGACAAAAATACATATTTTCTTATATCACTCCCCATCCTTATCCCCTATAAACACAACATCCCACTACCAAAATATTAACATTTATTTCTAATTATATATTTTTTAATAAAATAAACACAATAATACCGAACTTCATAAAATGCTTCCCATCCTTATCCCCATAAACCCAACAGCACACTCCTAATTGTTTTAATTTAAAAATTAACATCACAATATATACACTAGCATATTATTTTTTAAAACTCTCCCCACCCTTATCTCCTATCCCACTCCTAAGAAATGTAATTTGATATAAAAAAAAATAAAAATGTCACAAATAACTTTACAAAATAAATTCTTCTTAAACAAATTCTTTAAAAAAATAAACAATTACTATGATTCTAAAAAAATATAAAAAATAATACATATTAACTCTATTTTTCACCAAAAACACTATTATTAACAATATCAATTAAATCAATATTAAATGCATCAACATTAACTACACCTTAAATCAATATTTTTAACAACAATATTAAATACAATGATATTTATTTGTCCCGATATTCTTAATACAATATTTATGTAACATATTTTTTTATATTTCGTCCAAACACCCTACAGTCATATCACGTTATTGCACGTGTGTGTGTGTGTGTGCGTATATACATGTGTATGTGTATAATCGTATATTACCTACTGGCGGTCTCCAGTAGGTAGTTATAGTTACGACCTTGTTTCTGTTCAAAAAGCCCTTTTTTTATGCCAATATCTTTGGCGCCGTTTGACAAATCTTGGCGAAATTTTCAAAACTAATGGCCCGCTCAATTCATATGCTGTGTTGAAAGTTTTGGGTGAATCATCAAGCGGGGCCAAGAAAAAAAGGGACCCCGTGCTTCTTTTCTTCAAGCCTCTGGGTGGGCCAGGTCCCAGGCTCAATAATGTAAATAGATGCAGGGGTCCAAGTGGGACCCACAGCCCTGGAGACTGCTACCTCCCTGGGGCTTTCTTAAAATAAAAGGCATGGGGCTTTAATGATTAGGTTTGGGGGCCACACTGCCCCCTGCAGTCCCGGGGACTGCCACCTCCCCAGGGCTAAGAAAAAAATTGAAGTGTGGGGGGGCTTGAGCTCCCCATGCTGCCCCTGGGACCACCACAACCACTTTATTTAAATGGAGCGGCCTCCCTTTTCTTAATTTGAAAAGGAAATGCCCAGGCCCCAGTGGGATGGGGTCCCCAGGGCCGGAATTGCCCTCAGGAAGGAAGCCTGCTCGGCTCACTCCTTTAAATATAGATTAAAAAATAGAAAGGCCATGCCTCGGGGATGGGGTCCCTGGGGCAAAATCCGCCTGGGGAGGGGGGGCCACACAGCCCCTCTCTCCTTTAAAGAAAAAGAAAAAAGGCCTAGCTCCAGGAATGAGGTCCCTAGGGCTGAAATCGGCCTCTGGAGTAGGCCCACGCAGCCCCATTCAAATTTTCTTTTGATTTTTGTAAAAATAAATGCATCATGCCCAGAGGAATAGGGTCCCCAGAGTCCAAAAAGTATTAAGGGAAGGGAAGCCACACAGCCCCCTTTCTAATATAGGGAAGAAAAAGAAGCCGGCATCTCACCGGGGCCCCGCCCCCTCCCTGCACAACTCTGCAAATACGCCTCCTCGCACGCTCTGGGTTGGGGAATGAAGTCCTCTTCAATGCTCACGGTCCTTAGGGCCCAACTAGACCACCTTTTACCTCCAGTAAGCCCCACACAGTGACTTGCTGAGAGGTGGTCACAGACAATGTCCCTTTTTACACCACTCCTCAAACGTGCCTCTTGGTGCACTGCTGGTGGGGCAATGAGGTCCCCTTGCATCCTGAGGATATCAGGACTAAGGTGGACTTCATCCCCCAAGCAGCAGTGTGCCAGGTGGTGCATTTGCAGAGTGGTGGGGAAAAAGTGCGTAGCCTATGACCACCTCTCAGCAATCCATCTGTGTGGGGCTTACTAGAGATAACAGGAGGGTCAGTTGGCCCCCAGGGACCCTCAAAAGGGAAGGTGACTTCATCCCCCAAACAAGAGCACACCAGGAGGTGTGTTTGCAGAGTGCTGTAGAGAGGGGGCATGGCCTGGGACCACCTCTGAGCAACCCCACTGTGTGGGGCTTACTGGGGATAACAGGTAGGCTAGTTGGCCCCTAAGGACCCCCAGCAGCAAAGGGGACTTCATCCCCCAATCAAAAGTGCAACAGGAGGCGCGTCTGCAGAGTCGTGGACAAAGGGGGCATGGCCTGGTATCACAGCTCAGCAATCTTGCTGTGTGGGACTTACTGGAGGTAATAGGATGGGTAGTTGGCTCCCAAGGATGTCCTTGGGGGCCAAATACACCTCCTGTTACCTCCAGTAAGTCCCACACAGTAGGATTGCTAAGAGGTCTTCGAAGGCCGCGTCCCCTTTGTCCACCACTCTGCAAACACGCCTCCTTGCCCACTACTGGTTGGGGGATAAAGTCCACTTTACTCCCGAGGGACTTTGGGGACCAAGAAGCCCTCCTTGTACCTCCTGTAAGTCCTACACAGTGGAATTCCTGAGCGCAGGTTGGAGACCCAGCCCCCTGTCCCCACCACTCTGCAAACGTGACTACTAGTGAAACAAGCATTTGCAATGCAATAGGTCTCGCATTTGCGAGAGTTAGAGCTATTGGCTTTGTAAATGTGAATGTTTTTTACTAACGTTTTTGGAGTGGAGTGGATGTATGTGTTTGTGTAGTGGAATTATGTGGTATGTTGTGCAGTGAAATTATGTGGATAGAAAGTATGTGGTATTTAATGTATAGGAATTATGTGGAGTGTGATTATCTGTTATGGAGAGTAATTATGTGGTATGGTAGACTGTGTTGTGGAGTGGTAACCTCAGGTTTAGTCTTCCCTGTTTCCATACAAGCTAAAGTATAAACTCAATGAGACACCAAAAAAGAAGCAACCACAGTAGTGCACTTCTTGACCTAGTCAGAGGTATGAGAAGGTCCAGTGGAATTATGCCACTGTTCGGCTGTGCCGATTTTCACACAATTAAGCATTTTCGCATTTGCCACATAATCCATCGTCTCCCGCATAATCTGCAGAGTGAACCTAAAAAAACCTTGTTTCTAGTTCAAATAGCTGAAATGTTACCAAAAATGCAGTGACACGAGTTATAGTGTGGTGGAAGGCACTTTACAAAGCTGGAATGGTCATGTGTTACTTATTGCAAAATGTGGGTGTTAAATTGGTACTAATGGTGTGCAAACATCTTCAGCTTCTTTCTGCATCTCTCTTATCTCTTTCTGCATTTCTCTTTCTTCTTTCAGCACCTTTCTTCCTCTTTCTGTACCTCATTCTCTTCTTTCTGCACCTCACTTGCCTCTTTCTGCACCTCACTGTCATCTTTCTGCACCTCACTTGCCTCTTTCTGCACTTCTCGTGTTTATGTTTGTTTATGTTTATGTTTAGAGATTTCTAAAGCGCATGGCTGCCCGTGAGCGTCCCAGCGCTGATGATAGAAGCAAGCGAGAGCAGATGGGAGAAAGTTACGGGTACAGCTAGGTCTTAAGAAGTTTACGGAAAGGAAGGAGATTGGGTTGAGCATGCATGTCTAGTGGAAGTGAGTTCCACAATTTGGAAGCGTTATAATAGAAGCGACGGCCTCTGGATCGAGCCCTCTTGATCCTGGGCGTCAAGGTCAGATGGAGGTAAGTGGATCGGAGGGTTCTGTTGGTAGTATAAGGGACAATGAGATCTTTGAGGATAGGTGGGGTCTTACCATACAGTATTTTGTGGGTTCGACAGAGGGCCTTGAAATGCACTCTTTACGTACTGGCAGCCAATGAAGTGCTCTAAGGGCCGGTTTGGCCGAACAACGATTGTTGGTGTCTGTGAGGATCCGGGCAGCCATATTTTGCACTACCTGGAGTTTGGCTGTCACTTTCTTAGGTGCGCCGAGGTAGAGGGCATTTCCGTAGTCCAGTCTGGACAATATTAGGCCCTGGACTAGGAGCTTCCTAGACTGAAAGGGAAGCAGCTGTAAGATCTTACGGGCGGTGCGGAGGAGACCATAACAGGCTCCGGCCGTTTTCCTTGCTTGGGTGTTCAGAGTAAGCTCCTGGTCCAACCAGATCCCAAGGCGTTTGATTTCAGCTTTAGGAGTTGGGGACGGACCCATACAGGGAGGCCACAAGGTCTCTGGACGGAAATGGGACGGGTTGCCCATCACCAGTATCTCCGTCTTATCACTGTTCAATTTTAGGTGGGACCTGTCCATCCAGCAGGCTATGTCTCCAAGACAGGAGTGCAGATCAATGGTAGGATTGTCCTGATGACTTAGTGATACTACAAGCTGGGTGACGTCAGCATATGTCAGTAATTTAATTCCATAAGGGCTGACCATTTTTTCGAGAGGAGACATGTACACGTTGAAAAGCGTAGGGCTCAGGGAAGAGCCCTGCGGGACTCCGCAGTGTATTGGGGTCACTTTAGAGATGTAGTTACCCTCCACCACCTGGAAAGAGCGGCTGTGAAGCAAGGATCTTAGCCAGGACGGGCAAGTCCTGAAATACCCAAATCCCTGAGCCGATGGACCAACGTACGGTGGTTAACGGTGTCGAAGGCCGCACTTAGATCCTGGAGGATCACTGCCACTGATCCTCCTGCATCGATGATCTTCCTGGCCTCTTCGACTGCCACCACCATCGCAGTCTCCGTGCCCTGGCCCGGGCGAAAGCCTGTCTGTGAGGGATTGAGCAGTTCACTGGATTCAAGATAGTTGGACAACTGGCCATTGATACATTTTTCTGCCACCTTGCTGATACTTGGCAGAACAGAAATTGGCCTAAAGTTGGTCAAATTTAGGGGGTCAAGGTTCGTTTTTTTTAATAGGGCCTTAACCACAGCTTTCTTCCAACTAGGGGGGACCATTCCCTGCGATAGAGAGGAGTTGATCACATTCACCATCGGGGCAGAAATGGTGGATACAACAAGTTTTAAGATCTTGACAGGGGCTGGGTCAAGCGGGGAGCAACTCTTGATTGACTGTTGAATGGGAGACAGGGTGTCCTCGCTAATAGGGTTGAACGTGTCCAGTCCTATATTGAGGTTCTGCGACTGTGTCGGGAGCAGGTCGGGTTGGTCAGCTGGATTGTGAGGGGGAAGTTGTTTCAGGGTATTTTGGATCTTTTGATCAAAAAATGTTGCTAGCTCCTTACAGTGATTATCCGAGAGATCGCCAGGGCGTGTGGGCTCCGGGGTTTTTAGAAGTTTTTTCATGATTTGAAAAGTTTCTCTTGATGAGCTAGAGGCAGTTCTGATTCTTTCTTCGAAGAAGACTACTTGCGCTGCATTAAGGGATTTTTTGTAGTTGAGAATTGTGAGTTTATAATCCTTCTTGTTATTAGGATCGTAGTCATTCCTCCACAATCTTTCAGACTTTTTGCAAAGTTTTTTTAGGAGGCGAACCTCCTGAGTAAACCAGGGCAAGGTGGTTTTTTTCCCGTGGTTTAAGATAAGGTTTTTTGGGAAGGACGGTGTTCAAGGAATTTTCGATCCACGAGAAAAACTTGACATCCACGACTGCGGGGTCTGCCTCATAGATTGGAGAGGAGAGCTCCAGAGCATGCTTCCATTTGATAATGTCTAATTTAGACCAAGGGCGTGAGGATCTACCGGGAGCTTGCTTGGGGCGCGGAGTGGTCGGGATCCACCAGCTGAACGGAATAAGCAGGTGGTCAGTCCACGGTATCGGGATTGGTGCCATCACTTTAAGGTCCAAGATATTTGAAAAAATGGGATCCAGCAGATGCCCCAGTGCATGCGTGGGTTGGTAGTTCCCCAGATAAAGCTGATGAGTAGGTAGGTCTAGTAGCAATTCCGAGGCTGTACTGTCTCTATTATTGTCGAAATGAAGGAGAGAGCTGCAGAACTGTCCCATAGTGCCTGGGGGACGGTAGATAAGAACTCCCGAGAGGGGACTACATGGGGACCTTTGGATGGTGAAGTAAACATTTTCTCAATCAGAAAGAGGGCTGTCGTGGAGTCGGCAAGAGAGGTAGTCTCTATGGATGATGGCTATCCCTCCTCCCCTTCCCTTCACTCGATCCAGATGTTGTATGAGGAAGCCCTGAGGCAGCGCCTGAACAATGTCCAGATCAGAGTCTAATGAGAGCCATGTCTCCGTTAAAAACAGAATCTCTAATTGTGGCTCCTCTAAGAGCATATGGATTTCCAGCGCGTGTTTAGGCAGGGATCGACAGTTTAGCATAGCCATATTAATGACAGTCTGGGCAGGATGGCCGGTCTTCGGGGAGGGTAATTTATAAGTGCAGTGGAGACGATGGTTACGAGAGCCATCGGCTAGAATGGAGTGGGCACAGAGGGGCATGGGGGGCTGGCTCAGTTGGCGTAAGTGTTCCCTGGAGTATGTTACAGTTTTGTGGAGGTGTGGGACCAGGGAACTGGGCCCTGGGCCCGGCTTGGCGTGGACGGGCGCAGACGGGCTTACCTCTGGCGCACCTCCGGCACGCCATCGTCGTCCGCTGCACGTACGAGGTATAGAGGGCATTTTGTAGTGTGAGGGCCAAATTGCCCGCAACACTAGAGCGCCGACCGTTCCTCCCCCAAGATGGCGCCTGTGCAGGAAATGCTCGGTTGCCTGATCCTGCGGTCCAGGAGCCCCTAATCGGCCACCTGAGAGCGCGTGGACCCTCGGGAGGAGCACGTGGAGGGTAGGAGTAAGTACGGTGGAATTTTAAAACATGTGTCCAAAATCACACAGTGTTCTACAAGTAAGTTTTTAAAAGCAACTAGGTGTCACGAAAAACAAATTTCAAGAGTTTAAAATATTCAGACCCTGACTCCCGGCTTCCGCCTCAAGAGTCGCAAGTTCTATCAATGAGCATACGCTTTCGCCGGCCCTGTCTCTTTCTGTACCTCTCTTGCCTCTTTCTGTACCTCACTCTCTTCTTTCTGCACTGCTCTTGCCTCTTTCTGTACCCCACTTGCCTCTTTCTGGACCTCACGCTCTTCTTTCTGTACTTCTCCTGCCTCTTTCTGTACCTCTCTTGCCTCTTTCTGGACTGCACTTGCCTATTTCTGCAACTCACTCTCTTCTTTCTGCATCTCTCTTGCTTTCTGTACTTCTCTGGCCTCTTTCTGCACCTCACTTACCTCTTTCTATACCTCTCTTGCCTCTTGCTGCACCCCACTTGCCTTTTCTGCCCCTCACTCTCTTCTTTCTGCACCTCTCTTTCTTCTTTTGGCACCTTTCTTCCTCTTTCTGCACCTCATTCTCTTCTTTCTGCACCTCACGTGCCTCTTTCTGCACCTCACTGTCATCTTTCTGTACCTCATGTGCCTCTTTCTGCACTTCTCTGGCCTCTTTCTGCACCTCACTTGCCTCTTTCTATACCTCTCTTGCCTCTTTCTGCACCCCACTTGCCTCTTTCTGCACCTCACTCTCTTCTCTCTGCACCTCTCTTTCTTCTTTCTGTACCTTTCTTGCCTCTTTCTGCACCGCACTCTCTTCTTTCTGCACTGTTTTTGCCTCTTTCTGCACCTCACTTGCCTCTTTCTGCCCCTCACTCTCTTGTTTCTGCACCTCTCTTGCCTCTTTCTGCCCTTCTCTGGCCTCTTTCTGCACCTCACTTGCCTCTTTCTATACCTCTCTTGCCTCTTTCTGTACCCATTTGACTCTTTCTGCACCTCACTCTCTTCTTTCTGCACCTCCCTTTATTCTTTCTGCACTTCTCTTACCTCTTTCTGCACCTTACTCTCTTCTTTCTGCACCTCTCTTGCCTCTTTCTGTACTTCTCTTGCTTCTTTCTGCACTTCTCTTGACTCTTTCTGCACTTCTCTTGCTTCTTTAGGTACCTGTTTTTCTGCAACTCTCTTGCATCTTTCTGTACATCTCTTTCCCTTTCTGCACTTCTCTTGCTTCTTTCTGAACTTCTCTTGCTTCTTTCTGTACCTTACTTGCCTCTTTCTGCATTCCTCTTGCCTCTTTCTGCTCCTCATTTGACACCTGCTGAACCTCGCTCTCTTTTTTCTGCACCGCTCTTGCCTCTTTCTGTACCTCGCTCTCTTCTTTCTGCACTTCTCTTGCCTCTTTCTGTATCTCTCTTGCCTCTTTCTGTACCTCACTCTCTTCTTTCTGCACCTTTCTTGCCTCTTTCCGCACCTCACTCTCTTCTTCCTGCACTGCTCTTGCCTCTTTCTGTACTTCACTTGCCTCTTTCTGCACCTCACTCTCTTCTTTCTGCATCTCTCTTGCCTCTTTCTGTAGCTCTCTTGCCTCTTTCTGTACCGCACTTGCCTCTTTCTGAACCTCACTCTCTTCTTTCTGTACCTTTCTTGCCTCTTTCTATACCGCTCTTGCCTCTTACTGCACCATACTTGCCTCTTTCTAGACCTCACTCTCTTCTTTCTACACTTCTCTTACATCTTTCTGCTGCTCACTTGACTCCTGCTGTACCTCACTCTCTTCTTTCTGTACCTCTCTTGCCTCTTTCTGGACTGCACTTGCCTATTTCTGCAACTCACTCTCTTCTTTCTGCACCTCTCTTGCTTTCTGTATTTCTCTGGCCTCTTTCTGCACCCCGCTTACCTCTTTCTAAACCTCTCTTGCCTCTTTCTGCACCCCACTTGCCTCTTTCTGCACCTCACTTTCCTCTTTCTGCACCTCTCTTTCTTCTTGTAGCACCTTTCTTCCTCTTTCTGCACCTCATTCTCTTCTTTCTGCACCTCACTTGCCTCTTTCTGCACCTCACTGTCATCTTTCTGCACCTCTCTTGCCTCTTTCTGCACTTCTCTGGCCTCTTTCTGCACATCACTTGCCTCTTTCTATACCTCTCTTGCCTTTTTCTGCACCCCACTTGCCTCTTTCTGCACCTCACTCTCTTCTTTCATTACCTCTCTTTCTTCTTTCTGCACTTCTCTTACCTCTTTCTGCACCTTACTCTCTTCTTTCTGCACCTCTTGTGCCTCTTTCTGTACTTCTCTTGCTTCTTTCTGCACTTCTCTTGCCTCTTTCTGCACTTCTCTTGCTTCATTATGTACCTGTTTTTCTGCAACTCTCTTGCATCTTTCTGTACATCGCTTTCCCTTTCTGCACTTCTCTTGCTTCTTTCTGCACTTCTCTTGCTTCTTTCTGTACCTTACTTACCTCTTTCTGCATTTCTCTTGCCACTTTCTGCTCCTCACTTGACACCTGCTGAACCTCGCTCTCTTTTTTCTGCACCGCTCTTGCCTCTTTCTGTACCTCACTCTCTTCTTTCTGTACCTCTCTTGCTTCTTTCTGTATCTCTCTTGCCTCTTTCTGTACTTCACTCTCTTCTTTCTGCATCTCTCTTGCCTCTTTCTGAACCTCACTTTCTTCTTTCTGCACCTTTCTTGCCACTTTCCGCACCTCACTCTCTTCTTTCTGCACTGCTCTTGCCTCTTTCTGCACTTCACTTGCCTCTTTCTGCAATCACTCTCTTCTTTCTGAACCTCTCTTGCCTCTTTCTGTAGCGCACTTGCCTCTTTCTGCACCACACTCTCTTCTTTCTGTACCTTTCTTGCTTCTTTCTATACCTCTCTTGCCTCTTTCTGCACCTCACTTGCCTCTTTCTAGACCTCACTCTCTTCTTTCTACACTTCTCTTACATCTTTCTGCTCCTCACTTGACTCCTGCTGTACCTCACTCTCTTCTTTCTGCACCTCTCTTGTCTCTTTCTGTACCTCACTCTTTTCTTTCTACACCTCTCGTGCCTCTTTCAGTACCTATCTTGCCTCTTTCTGCACCTCACTCTCTTCTTTCTGCATCTCTCTTGCCTCTTTCTGCACCTCACTGTCCTATTTCTGTACCTCTCTTGCCTCTTTCTGCACCTCACTTTCTTCTTTCTGCACCTCCCTTGCCTCTTTATACACCTCGCTTTCCTCTTTCTGCACTTCTCTTGCCTCTTTCTGCACCTCGCGAGCCTGGAGCTCCGAAACGCATTGAGTTTGTGAATTGCTACAATACATCACCCTTGCTGAAGCTCATTTACTCGACACACTGTTGGATAAATGGTGCTCGCTATCCCGCCTAGAGCTTACCGTGGAAAGCAGCTCGGGATTGAGTGATCCTGGATGTAGTGTATATAGATATATATATATATATATATATATATATATATATATATATATATATTCACTGAAAAAACCATAGGTTATAGACCATATATAGTTAGGAATTAGCATTTACAAAACCTTGAAAATTCACTGAAAAAACCATAGGTTATAGACCATATATAGTTAGGAATTAGCATTTAGAAAACCTTATTTTACTCACACAAAACCATTGAAATTCCATATATAGTTAGTTGCACTAACTATATATCGCGCACCCGCAATCCACTGCTGATGATGTCACATATTAGATCATTCATGACATGGTCAGTGACATCACTGATGACATCACTGATGACATCTCAAATGACATCACTGATGACATCACTGATGACATCTCAAATGACATCATCTAGTGTCTGTGTGTTTTTGTAAAGTTTAAATATGTTTTACATATTGAAGAATGAGTGGATGTATGGAAGACTGAGTGTGTGTGTGGCTGGCTGGGAGGTGTGTGACTCTGTGCATATCAATGTGTACTTGTATCAGTGATTGTATAAGAGAGTAAGTATGTGTTAGTATATGTGTGAAAAAGTATGGTGTTCTGTGTTTAACTGTATAGATGAGGAAATCGAAGTGTGATTGATTCTTCACAGGACTGACTAGGTGTATGAGTGCATATGATAGTGTTGTAATAATGAGTGACTGTATGTATGAGTGATTGTATGGGTGAATGAGTGAATGTGTGTGTAGACGTAGGAATCAGTGAGTGCGTATGTAGTAACTGGTATTGGTGTGTCATGATGTCATCAGTGATGTCATTTGAGATGTCATCAGTGATGTCATTTGAGGTGTCATCAGTGATGTCATCAGTGATGTCACTGAAGTATGGTGTTCTGTGTTTAACTGTATAGATGAGGAAATGGAAGTGTGATTGATTATTTACAGGACTGACTAGGTGTGTGAGTAACTCCATGGATGAGTGGCAGTGTGTGAGTGTCTGCATAGGTGTATGAGTGCATATGATAGTGTTGTAATAATGAGTGACTGTATGTATGAGTGATTGTATGGGTGAATGAGTGAATGTGTGTGTAGACGTAGGAATCAGTGAGTGCGTATGTAGTAACTGGTATTGGTGTGTCATGATGTCATCAGTGATGTCATTTGAGATGTCATCAGTGATGTCATCAGTGATGTCACTGACCATGTCATGAATGATGTAATATGTGACATCATCAGCAGTGGATTGCGGGTGCGCGATATATAGTTAGTGCAACTAACTATATATGGAATTTCAATGGTTTTGTGTGAGTAAAATAAGGTTTTCTAAATGCTAATTCCTAACTATATATGGTCTATAACCTATGGTTTTTTCAGTGAATTTTCAAGGTTTTGTAAATGCTAATTCCTAACTATATATGGTCTATAACCTATGGTTTTTTCAGTGAATTTCATTGGTTTTTTAACAGCTAATATCTGTAGCTGTAAAATGTATTCTTCTTTAAATCCAAAAATATATTTTATATGTTTATGAATAATTTTTTTTTTAAATATTTTTTTTTCTTCGTTCCCGCTTCGCGAATCGGGAAGCTTCCCGTTAGCTGACCTTGATGCCGCGAAATAGACCGCGAGCCGGTAAACATTTCTTTACCGCAACTGCCGCATTAGAAAACAACATCGTGACGCCTCCCGTCCGCATGACGTTTCACGTTGTCGCGTGATACGTCATATGATGTGCTACGTTAGCGAACTGGTACGCGAAGCGAGTCGCAAAGCGCAGGTTTCTGGAAGCAAATCGGGAGGCCCTGCAAAGCGCTTAACGTAAACACAGCAGGTCATGTGACTTGGTAATAACACTTTTCATTGGTTCATTTCACTTTTGGTTTCCTAATGATGTAAGACTAGGTCATATAATCTAAAATGAACACTTTTCATTGGTTGAGAACTCTTGTTTTTCCCAAATGATGAAAATCCCTCCTTCTTTCCTCACTCTGACTTTCATCATTGTGAGAGAAAGACCCTTTGTGATCACTGAGCAATGGCTTCTTTAGTAGCTTCAGCTGGTGCTTCCCCACCACCTCCACCACATCCAAGGAAGAGTGGACCACCTGCTCAAGTTATAATTCAACAAGAAGAGGAAGAAGAGGAACAGAACGACGAGCACGAAGAGAGGCAGTTTTTGCCTGAGGAGCCCAGGACGTCTCACCGGAAAGAAAACTTCATTTGGCAATTTTTTAAAATTCCCAAAGGTCAGAAAAAAGTAAATGCAAGATACGTAACTTGCCTTATATGTCAAGATAGACTGTCCAGAGGAACCGAGAAAAAATACAGTTTCGGAAACTACACAATGCATCGCCATATGACTAGGTGGCATCCTAACAACTACAGTGCTGCACAGTTTCGGAACGACCTAGATAATCTCCCTATTATGGCCAGAAGATCTGTTGTACCGGAAGTAACGGGACCAGAGGGCAGGGAGATGGTGCCAAATATACAAATGAGATTTGGTGAAGTAAAACACATCTGCGTATTTTGCGATGGATTCATTTGCTACGGAGAAAAAAGCATCACTCTGATCAACAGAGCTATTGACTATCATATGCAAGTTTGTACGAAACGCCCAAAATAATAAATACTTTTTTTTTGTTTTGTTGCTCCTGTTGAGCCCTTTACAATGAATCGTTTTCATTGCCCCCTCCAAGAAAAACCCCCAAAAATATAAAACTGTTCAGAAAAATTCAAAAAAAGTAAAAAAATGTTCCGAAAAATAATAAAAAAAATATAAAACAAAAACAATAAAAAAAAAGTTCTTTTCAGAACTACCTCCCCGTTATTAAAAAATTGGTACAATATTTGGAACTGTGCCAACCTCTATTTCTCTTAGTTCGCTTCCCAGTTCGCTCGCCGGTACGCGAACCGGAAGCGAACCAAAAACAGTAAGTATAAGGGAAGGAAACAGACACTTATGTTAAAAGAAAGACAGCTATAGGGGAGTAAACTAGAGATACTATTACCCGTAATCCACTGCTGATGATGTCACATATTACATCATTCATGACATGCTCAGTGACATCATCAGCAGAGGATTGCGGGTTTTTTGGCAACGTGCCTTATCCACGGTTTAATAACGCTGCCTTTTGCTTTATATAAGTTTTCAAATTGTATGAAATATATACCAATAGGTCGTTATGAACCTTTAGGTAGTGCTTTTCTTCATGAGGTCTGGTCGCTTCCATACACATACAGATGTTTCAAAGATGATCAAGAAGTTTATCTGAATGGAGAGGAATGCACTGAGACGCCAGATCATTCACTAATGTGTAGGCACATACAGTTACACGGTTCATGCAACAAACACCGACCAAATATGGCTTGCGTGTTGCAAGGCACGCCAGTTCCTGCTATCATCCCCACGTTCAAGTTGTTGGAAAATGGTAGTTATTTGATGCTCAATAATGAAGATTGTTCTGGGTTAATTAAAAGTATTCCTTTTATCGTAACAGTAAGTGAACGGGTTATTTGCTGCAGAAATGTTCTATTTCCTCCCACACATGAACATAGGGAGTTTTCAATCTCGCCACAAATACCAACCTTGGGAGCAGATTTCAACGGCATGGCAAGAATAAGAGCTCTTTTGTCTCAGAGAGAGGTGGCCTTGAGTTCGGCCCGTGAAACTTTCGTGCTTCACATAGCGAACACCCGTACAGAGGTGCAGACCCTTTTCAATTCAGATTTGCCTTTCCATTTCAGCAAGATGGTTCGGACTATCTTTAACGCATCCTCCACAAAGGCCCTGGCGCACTTTTTTAAAGTTGTTACCAGTGGTCTCGTGACTTCATTTGAGAAAATCTTTGGAGTCATCCCTGCTTTCTTTCATTCTATTTTTTCCACTCTGCTTCGTGGATTGCCATTTTTACTTGCATTACCAGCGGACGCTCTTGTGCTTTTTTACATTTTTAAATATGGATGTCCCTCCTATGCAACCTCCCGCCCTGCAGCTGCTGACACTGTTCCGCAATCGCATGCTAGAATATTATGGCACAATGCCGTTGGCGATATTAAGCACGGCATATGGATTATCTTTTCGATTCTCCTACTTCACCTGTGTCCAGCCTGTATTTCACTGCCTGACCTGTGATTTCGATTGGGCCATTGATTTGTGTCTCTGCGGACCGGTTTCTCCTGACGTCGACTTTAATCAGCTGATGACTCCTATCATTACTCACGAGTTGGTTTGTCCTGGCGAAAGGATTATGGCTGTGGCATTGATGCATGGACTAATTGGTCCCTGGAATTTACTGGCGGCAACACAGTCTTTCTTGGAACAGAGCTTTCTTGAAAACCCACCGAGCTGTCCTCTGATGGTGATAGAGGATCCGGTGCTGGGAGAGCACGTATGTTCTTTTCCGCTTTTAAATTGGATGGCTGAACTGTTTTCGGATGAAGACGGTGACTTCCTATTGGAGGCTGTTGCAGCTTATTTTGCATACACAGTTATGTCATAGACCTTTTTCATGTTTGATATGCTGAGTACTAGCATTTCATTGACAATTCATTGACTTATTTGTCAAGTTTTTATTATTTACCTTGCCTATTGGCTTAAGACTCGATAAAGTACTTGGCTGTTTTATTTTTCTTTAGCATTAACTTTTCCTAGTTTTTAATGCTTTACCTTGCGGACCGTCCACATATAAACTTGCAATCTGCTCTCATGAGATGGCACTTCTATTATCTTATTCAGTTCGTTTCCGGATCATGGGGAGGTGTCATCTAGGTCCTGGATATCTTTACACCGTGTTAAGTTAGCATGGGCTCATTACCGGTTTAAACGCCATTTTTCCTTTTTTGCAACTTCTGCACACGACACTTAGTTGTTGCTTTAGCTTTCAACCTAGTAGTTCATCGTGGTTTACATGAGAATAATATGTTATTGCTCTACTATCTGCTTTGCTTGTTAAACTATATCTGTACAGCGAGTGCTAAAGTTTCAAGAACAACACGATACAGAATTGTTATGAGGTCTGATCTCCACGACTTCATACTCATAACATAAGTGCAACTTCTGCCAATTCTGGGCATGAGGCGGGTTTTATATTGCTTTGCCGAACACACATACACAACACTTGATGCGGTTCACATGAAGAGAGAGCTGGTGTATGCTGATGTGATTCCTTCAAATCTAAGACACTAAAGTATGGGCACGCCCTAAACCAACACAAAGAGACCTTCTTAGCAAATAATATAATATGTGTATTAGGGAGGGTGAGATATAAGCAGCCGCGGGCCGTGGAGGGAGTTACGGTGAGGCAGGGAGGCGGGGAGGGGGAGAAGCAGGGTGGAGCCCTCTCCACCCTGCCCCTCCCCCTCCCCGCCTCCCTGCCCCACCGTAACTCCCTCCACGGCCCGCGGCTGCTTATAAGTGTTGCTAACTCTTATTCATTTACAGCATGTTAACATACTGTCACCATTCGCTTTTTATGTACTAGTAACTATGCTGGTAATTTTGCTACTGATAATATGTGTACTTGTATTATCTAAGATACTACGCCTGAGAAGACGGCATTAGTAAATAAACATTTCAAATACACATGTGTTCTTCTTAACTCCATGTTCTGGTTTCTAAGAAATATATAACGACCGACTGTTCATGAGTTCCACGTATCCTGAGGTACTATAAGTTCATATTCTGGATTGTCTAAACATTGAGAGTTTGTTATATCCAATGTGACACTGTACCTAGCTTGCTAAGGGGTTTTTGATTACTAAGGTGAGTTTTGGGACACCCTAATTCGCCGAGGTTCCAATCCTCTGTCCACAGTTCTGTGTGAGAACAGAAACCCTGCGACAGGGGCACCCCCGACCCTTGCTGGAGCTTCATCACACTTGCGATACAACTCCAGCAATGCGCCACCTTTACGGCACAGATACATCACGCATCTGTGCTGTTTTTGCCCCATGATGCGCCGCATTGTAAATGCAGCACACCATAGGTGACGGAACAGCGGCACAGAATGACTAACACATCCCTGGTGATGCGCCAGTCATCATAAATCTATCCCTATGCTTCTTATCTTGTTAGAGATGAACCGCCATATGTATCATCAAAGTTTTTTGCATTTCCTAAATAGCGAACTTTAAGGAATAAATAGCGATTCTTTACCATTCCTAGTTTGCGATGAGCTATTTGCTAATTACAAATTACCCATTCATTTCCATAGGACGGTTGGACTCACTTTTAGCTCGAACGGCTGAATGGATTTCCACGAAACTTGGCAAAATTGTAGGGACTGGTAGCCCGATGTGCCTTTGCTATGTCTCAAGATATATGCTCCAGTGGTTTTTACGAAAATTAACTTTGAAAAATATATATTGGGCTACATTGGCCTATATATATGTTGGAGCCCAAATGTAGCCCAATGTAGCCCAATGAAGCCCAATGAAGCCCAATGTAGCCCAATGTAGCCCAAAGATGGCCGCCAGAGACGAAAAAAAACAAATGTAGCCCAAATATCAGCCAGATGTAGCCCAACTATAGCCCAGTGACAGAATGACCAATCAGCTTCGCAAACCTCCGTTACGCGAAGCGGAGCGCTGTTACAGATATATATCTTTTTTTGAACGTTAATTTCTCAAAATGCACTGGAGCACATATATTGAGACCTAGCAAAGGCACATCGGGCTACCAGTCCCTAATATTTTACCAAGTTTCGTGCAAATCCATTCAGCCGTTCGATTATTATTATTATTTATTTTTTTTGCCCCGCGGGGCCCTTTTAAAACCTCCACATCAAACCTAGGGGGTCAGCGAGGATCTACTATTCCCCCTTATGGTCATTTGCCCCTTCGCTTTTGCCTCCTCTTGTCTCTCGATCCTACCGAGAGACAAGATGGCGGCCGCTACGGACTGTTTGGAATGTTGACAGATGCCGGAGAACCAATCAGCTTCGCTTCACAAAGCTCCGTTGCGCGAAAAGTACGCGTCCTGGAGCGCTGCCCGGTCCGCTGTTACAGATGTATATCTTTTTTTAAACGTTCATTTCTCAAAATCCACTGTAGCACATATATTGAGACCTACAAAAGGCACATCGGGCTACCAGTCCCTACAATTTTGCCAAGTTTCGTGCAAATCCATTCAGCCGTTCGGGCTAAAAGTGAGGCCAACCGCCCTATGGAAAACTCAATGTTAAAAACACGTTTTGGGACCCCCCTTTTTTCTCGGCCCCCCCTTGACGAACCCCCCCAAATTTTCAAGGGCTGCTCAGAAACAAAATGTGCCATTTTCCTGAAAATTTCAGCCAATTCCGTCCACAAACGCCAAAGTTATTAGACATAGAATTTTCAAAAATCCCATAGAGAAAAAATCCTAACTATATATACCTACTGGCGACCGCCAGTAGGTAATATATATATATATATATATATATATATATATATATATATATATATATATTACCTACTGGCGGTCACCAGTAGGTATATATAGTTAGGATTTTTTTCCTATGGGATTTTTCAAAATTCTATGTTGAATAACTTTGGCGTTGATGGACGTAATTGGCTGAAATTTTCCTGAAAATGGCACATTTACTCTCCGGTCCTTCCCTGAAAGTTTGGGGGGGATTCGTCAAGCAGGGGCCGATAAAAACGGGGGGTCACAAAACGTGTTTTCCCCATACAATTTTCCATAGGGCGGTTGGACTCACTTTTAGCCCGAACGGCTGAATGGATTTCCACCAAACTTGGCAAAATTGTAGGGACTGTTAGCCCGATGTGCCTTTGCTAGGTCTCAAGATATGCGGTCCAGTGGATTTTGAGAAATTAAGGTTCAAAAAATATATATATCTATAGCAGCTTACCCGTGAGCTTACCGGTGCGCTTACGGTACGCGCACGTACGCGTACGGTAAGCGTACCTCAAGCGCACGAGCTGCATGCTGATTGGCTGCCAATGTCTGTCAACACTCCAAAACAGAAACTGTTGACAGCCATCTTGTGCCTCGGTAGACTGAGGCACAGGAAAGCAGAAAAACAAACGTGTAGAACTCAAAAAGGGGGCAGGGTAGAAGCACCCTGACCCCCTAGACCTGCTCAGGGGGTCCCACAAGGACCCCGAAGGCAAAAATATATATATTTTTTTTTTTAAAGTCGCGGGTTTGCGTATCGTACGCGCACGGTATGCATACCCCGATTTTTACAAAAAAAACCAACATTTTTTTTTGCCTTTGGGGTCTTTGTGGGACCCCCTGAGCAGGCCTAGGGGGTCAGGGTGATTCTACTCTGGCTCCTTTGCGAGTTTCACACCTTTGTTTCACTGCTTTCTTGTGCCTTGGTTCTAACAAGGCACAAGATGGCTGCCAACACTTCCTGGTTTTGAGTGTTGACAGACAGTGGCAGTCAATCAGCATGCCTTCCCGAGAAAGCTGCATGGTCATTGGCTGTCAACACTTCTAACCAGGAGGTGTTGGCATCTATCTTGTGCTAGTGTTGACAGACAGTGACAGCCAATCAGCATGCCTTCCCGAGAAAGCTGCATGCTCATTGGCTGTCAACACTTCTAACCAGGAGGTGTTGGCATGCATCTTGGGTCTTAGTAGACTGAGGCACAAGAAAGCAGAAAAAAAACGTGTAGAACACAAAAAGGGGGCAGAGTAGAAACACCCTGACCCCTTAGGGCTGCTCAGGTGGTCCCACTAGGATATTAATACATTTAAACGTTATCCGCTAATGGAATTAGCATTTAACAAACCTTTGAAATTCAAAGAAAAAAACATAGGTTTCAGGCCTTATATTGTTAGGAATTAGCATTTAAAAAACCTTTGAAATTTACTGAAAAAACCATAGGTTTCAGGCCTTATATAGTTAAGAATTAGTATTTCAAAATCCTTGTGAATTCACTAAAAAAAAACATAGGTTTCAGGCCTTATATAGTTAGGAATTAGCATTTAAAAAACCTTTGAAATTCACTGAAAAAACAATAGGTTTCAGGCCTTATATAGTTAGGAATTAGCATTAAAAAAACGTTTGAATATATAAAATCGGTATCCGCTAATAGAATTAGCATTTAAAAAACCTTGCAAATTCACTGAAAAAACCATAGGTTTCGGGCCTTATATAGTTAGGAATTAGCATTCAAAAAACCTTTGAAATTCACAGAAAAAAACATAGGTTTGAGACCATATATAGTTAGGTATTTGCATTTACAAAACCTTGAAAATTCAATGAAAAAAACATAGGTTTGAGACCATATATAGTTAGGTGAATATTTTAATCATACAAAACCAATGAAATTCCATATATAGTTAGTTGCACTAACTAAATATTTCGCGCACCCGCAATCCACTGCTGATGATGTCACATATTACATCATTCATGACATGGTCAGTGACATCACTGATGACATCACTGATGACATCTCAAATGACATCACTGATGACATCACTGATGACATCTCAAATGACATCACTGATGACATCTCAAATGACATCACTGATGACATCACTGATGACATCACTGATGACATCACTGATGACATCACTGATGACATCTCAAATGACATCACTGATGACATCACTGATCACATCTCATTTGACATCATTGATCACATCACTGATGACATCATTCATGTGCTAATACGATGAACCTCTTCAGACTCTAATATAACCTTAGATACACTCAGTGTATACAGACACTCACACACTGTCACTCATCCATGGAGTTAATCACACACCTAGTCAGTCATGCAAAGAATCAATCTCACCTCCATTTCCTCAACTATACAGTTATACACTCCTTACTAATTCAAACATATACTAACCCATATTTACTCTCTTATACAATCCCTGATACAAGTTCACAATGATCCATACAGCCACTCACACATTCACTGGCTCTCATGCACAGTTATTTATATATGCCAACTCTCACATGTACTGTGTTTTACATATGTACTTACTATGACATGTAGCATTGAGATATCCATTCACTCATCAATACACTCATGCACACAGTCAACCGCCCATGTAGCTGTTTCCACATGCACTCTTGAACTCATACACCTAGTGAATCAACTGCTCACACATCTATGCACAGAGTCACACACCTCCCAGCCACCCCCACACAAACTCAATCTCCCATACAAATACTTCGGCAACCAATCAATAACACATATAGCCTCTCGTATAGCTAATGATCAACACATGCAGCAGTTTACATCACAACAGACATACTGATGCACAATTTCAGACAGTTTAGTCACTAACCCATGCATTCAGTACGACACATTTATTCACTCACTCATACAGTCAGTCACGCACCTACTAAATCCTTCATCCAGACACTTATACATCCACTCATTCTTCAATATGTCAAACATATTTAAACTTTACAGAAACACACAGTCACTGGATGATGTCATCAGTGATGTCATCAGTGATGTCATTTGAGATGTCATCAGTGATGTCATCAGTGATGTCATTTGAGATGTCATCAGTGATGTCATCAGTGATGTTACTGACCATGTCATGAATGAAGTAATATGTGACATCATCAGCAGTGGATTGCGGGTGCGCGAAATATATAGTTAGTGCAATACCTAACTATGTATGGTCTCAAACCTATGTTTTTTTCTGTGAATATATATATATATATATATATATATATATATATATATATATATATATATATATTACCTACTGGCGGTTGCCAGTAGGTAGTTATGGTTAGGATCTAGTTTCCATAGGAAATCCGCAACATTCTATTTGGAATAACTTTGGCACCGGTTAACCAATCTTCACGAAATTCTCAAAGAAGATGGGGCGCTCCACTCCGCTCCTTCCCTGGAAGTTTTGGGGTAATTCGTGAAGCGGGGGCCGAGAAAAAAGGGAGGTCCCAAAACATGTTTTCCCTATGCAATTTTCCGTAGGTTCCTTTAAGTGAGGCTACAGCCCGAACTGCTGAACGGAATTACACCAAATTTGGCAAAAAGGTAGAGTTTGGTTCGCAGATTACGCTTTTTGTTAAATGGTGTAAATCCGTTCAGTAGTTCCTTAGAAAATCAAAAGTAAAATCATAGATATATATTCGAAGTTGTACCATACGCTTAACGTTCGAGGACAGTACGCATACCATTACGAGCACAAGCTGCATGCTAATTGGCTAAAAACTGTCTGTCAACTCTCTAAACCAGGAAGGAAACACCCTGACCCCATAGGCATGCTTAGGGGGTCCCACAAGGACCCCGAAGGGCAAAAAATATATTATTTTTTTTAAATCGCGTAGGTACGTGTATCTTGCCGATAAGAAAAATTGCAATTTTTTTAGCCACCGGGGGGCCAAATCCCATGGGCAATTTACTCTTTCTACATGGGGGCCCTGAGGGCCCCCCCAGCCCCGGGGACCACCACCCCTGGGGCTTATTTTATTAGGGTGGGGGGACTCTGAGGCCCCTACAGCCCGGGTACCATCATTTCCCGGGGCTTCTTTTTTTTATAATTTAAGGGGGGCCCAGAGAGGCCACCCAGCCCCAGGGATCACCACCCCCGGGGCTTTAATATTTTGTATGCAGGGGGTTCATGGCCCCCCGCAGCCCCGGGGTTTTTTTTAAAATAAAATAAACCTGTGTGGCGGGACTGAAACCCCCCCACATGCCCCGGGGACCACCACCTCCCCGGGGCTCTAATATTTAAATTGGGGGTCCGTGATGGACCCCCCAGCCCCGGGGACCACCACCCCCGGGGCTCTACAAATGATGGGAGGGGGGCTGCGCGGCCCCCCTCCTGGAGCCTTTGATGGCCCTGGGGACCGCCACACCCCCAGGGCTGGCTCCTGCAGTGTCCCGGGGTACCTACCCCCGGGACACTGCTGTTTGCTATGTTAGGGCGGGAGCCTCGCGGCTCCCACCCTACCATAGCAAACTGCTTTCCTATTTGAAAGAGAGAGCAGGTTAACCTCCCCCCATGGTCCCCAATGTTTTATTTGAGCCCCAGGGGATGGATAATACAAATTAGTGATTTGGGCTATTTTTTTTTTACTGTAAATTTACAGTATGCATACCAAGCGCGGCCGTACCACGTACGGTGCGAGGTTCCTAAGTCGTCCCGTACGCGTACCTAAGCAAGAAAAAGAAAATATTTTTCAGATATTTATCAAGTTTATGTGTTTAAATATTGGGTGGCTCTAAAAAGAGCCCTTGTGTTTATTGGGAGATTTTAGTACCTACAAGTAAGTACCGATGCAGAGTCTAAAGTTCAAGAGGAAGACTCTGTTCCCCTCACCTGTGAAATGTACACCATCTCTCCTATAGATGCCATGCATATTGAAATGATGATTGTTGTGGTAAACGGACCCCATTCTATAGTCTCAGTGAAAAGCAGAAACAGATTTATTCACATGTTTCCTAGCTTTCTCAATCTGTGGACAATATTGGTTGGACCAGTTCCAATTCTGCCTTTGGCATATATTAGAATAGACAAAGGTAGTTTGGGGAAAAAGTGACATCAGTTCTGTAAAGGTGCCCTTCATAAACATTTCCAGACCTACCCCAGTCAAAGTGCCTAAGTTATTGCCACCACAGTGCACAATTAGAGGTCAGGGTGTTGGAGATGTGAAAAGGATTTAACCAATGGCATCAATTGGTGCCTCTTTAACCCGCTCTGTCCAATCCATTTAATGTCTATATTTGGTAAACCTAGGTCTTTGTGAAATCCTTTCTGTTCTGCGTACCTTTGACTACAGAAATTATAGCTGTGTCCCACAATCCACACTGTAAGAATGTTGAAGAGAGGTCTGTATGCACTCAGATGGTCTCTGTAAATGAAATGGAAGTTTGAAAAGTAAGATTTTTCTAAAATGGTGAATAAGTGGAGTTTTGAAAAAAGCAAAGAAATGATTGGTTGTTTGGAAACATTTTACACAGAAAACTAGGGTGCAATTTTCTGTTTTTTAAAAGCTTGATATTTATTGGTTAACAAAAAGTGATAGAAAAGAATGTTACTTAAGATAAGCTGATATATTGACAAGCCAAGCACACTTGCTGTTTTGATTTGCAACATTGTTTGATGAAGTTTTCACCTGTGTGCTTAGCTTACTGTTCCCTGAAGTGTTTCTATGGTAACAGACAGAAAGCAGAAAGGAGGTAGGGTTGAAAATGTAGTCAGTTGGAAAGCGTTCAAAAGTTCAAGGAATAGAAAAGTGTGTTTCATTTTGATTTAATGTGGGAATACATGTGATTTGTTATTTATTTGTATATGTATGTAGATTGACTGTGTAGATTGACAGGAAAAGTGTGTTATTTGCTATAGGTAATCCTGATCCCCTAGGGCTGCTCAGGGGGTTTCACAATGATCACCTAGGTCAAAATCTTTTTTTTTTAAACCACGGGATACGCCTAGGGTACGCGTACGCCGTGAAGAAGGAAAAAAAACAAAGCCCGCTTTATTGTTAATTAGTCCCCGGGGGGGGGCCAAATCCCAGGGGCAATGTTTTGATTTATAATGGGGGGCCCAGAGGGGCCCCCCAGCCCCGGGGACCACCACCCCCTGGGGCTTTAACGATATGTATGCGGGGGGCCCACGGGCCACCCGCAGCCCCAGGGACCGCCACCTCCCCGGGGCACTAATATTTAAATTGGGGGTCCGTGATGGACCCCCAGGCCCGGGGCTTTGCAAATGATGGGAGGGGCCCCCCTCCTGGAGCCTTTGATGGCTCTGGGGACTGCCACCCCTCAGGGCCGGCTCCTGCAGTGTTCATGGGTGCCTACCCCCGGGACACAGCTGTTTGCTATGGTAGGGCAGGAGCCTCGTGGTTCCTGCCCTACCATAGCAAACTGCTTTCCTATTTGGAAGAGAGAGCAAGAAACCTGCTCTCGCTTCCAAATAGGAAAGCATATTGCTTTTCGTCAGGGAGAGCAGCATATAAGCTGCTCCCTCCGACAAAAGCAATGCCAGCTCCCGAAGGACGTGGGGAGCCGGCTGGGACCGTGTGGGCGTTGGGGCTCCCCCCACAGTCCCCAACATTTTATTTGAGCCCTGGGGGGGCTCTCTCCTCATACACCTCCTCTCTCTCCTCATACTCTCCTTTCTGTCCACATACTTCCCCCTCTCTCCTCATACTCCTCCTTCTCCTCATATTCCCCCCTGTCCTTATACTCCACCTCCCTGTGGTCATACTCCCCCCTCTCTCCTCATATTCCTCCTCTCTTCTCATTCTTCCCTCTCTCTCCTTATACTCCCCCCTGTTGTCATACTCTTCCCTCTCTCCTTGTACTTCCCCCTCTCTTCTCATACTCTCCCCCTCTCCTCATAGACATCTCTCTCTCCTTATATTCCCCTCTCTCTTTACACTCCTCCTCTCTCTTCTTATACTGCTCTTTTCTCCTTATACTTGTCCCTCTTTTTCCATTCTCCTCCCTCTCTCCTCATAATCCCCTCCTCTCCTCATACTCCTCATCTCACCTCATACTCCCCCCTCTCCTTATACTCCCCCCTCTCCTCATATTTCATCTTCTACTCATATTTCCCATCTCCCCTCATACTCCCTCTCTCTTCATTTTCCTTCTTTTTCTCATACTCCACCCTCTCCTCATATTCCCTTCTCTTCTCATACTTCTTACTGTCTCCTTATACTACCCCCTCTCTCCTTATACACCTACTCTCTCCTTATATTTCTCTTTTCTCCACATTCTTCCCCCTCTCTCCTCATACTCCCTCCTCTCTTCTCATACACACTACTCTCTCCTTATACTCCTCCTTTCTCCATATACTCACCCCTCTTTCGACATACTCTCCCCTCTCTTCTCACACTCCTCTCTCTCTCCTCATACTCTCCCTCTCTCCTCACACTCTCCCTCTCTCTCCTTATACTCCCCCCTCTCCTGATATTCCCCTTCTTTCCTCATTGTCACCTCTCTCTCCTCATACTCCTCCCTGTCCTTATACACCCCCTGTCCTCATACTCCCCCCTCTCTCTTCTTACTCCTCCCTCTCTCCTCTTACTCCTCCTTCTCCTCATATTACCCCTTGTCCTCATATTCCCCCCTCGCCTAATACTTCTTACTGTCTTCTTATACTACCCCCTTTCTCCTTAAACACCCCCTGTCTCCTTACATTCCTCTTTTCTCCGCATTCTTCTCCCTCTCTCTTCATATTCTGTCCTCTCTCCTCATACACACTCTTCTCTCCTTATACTCCCCCTTTCTCCTCATATTCGCCCCTCTTTCCACACTCCCCCTTCCTTCCTCATACTCCTCCATCTCCTTATACTCCCCCCTCTTTCCTCACACTCTCCCTCTCTCTTCTTATACTCCCCGTCTCTCTTCATATTCTGTCCTCTATCCTCAGACACACCCCTCTCTCCTTATACTCCCCCTCTCTCCTCACACTCCCTGTCTCTCTGCTCATACTCTCCCTTCTCTCCTTATTCTCCCACCTCTCTCTTCATTCTTTTCCCTCTCTCCTTATACTCTCCCCTCTCATCATACTCATCTTCTCCCCTCATACTCCCCGTCTCTTCATACTCCCCTCTTCTTATATTTTCTCCTCTCATCATACTCCCCTCTCTCTCCTCATACCCCCTTCACTCCTCAAACTCACCCATCTGCTCATACTCCTCCCTCTCTCCTCATTCTCCACCCTCTGTCCTCCTACACCGCCTCTCTCCTTATACTCCCCTTTTCTCCACATTTTCCCCCTTCTCTTCTTGTACTCTCCCCTCTCTATTTATTCACACCTCTCTTTCCTTCTACTACTCTTTTCTCCTCATACTCGCCCCTCTTTCCACATACTTCCCCCTCTCTCTTTATAATCATTCTCTTTCTCCTCATACTCCTCCCCTCTCTCCTCACACTCCCTCTCTCTCTTCTAATACTCCCTCCTGTCTACTCATACGTCCCCCTCTGCTCATACTCCGCCCTCTCCTCATACTCCCCCCTTTCTCCTCATACCCTCACCTCTCCTCCTACTCTTCCCATCTCCTCATAGTCCTGCCTCTCTCCTCATACTCCTTCCTCTCTCCGCATACTATCCCCTCTCTCCTCATACACCCCTTCTCTCCTTATACTCCCCCTCTCTGCACATTCTACCATCTCTCCTCATACTTGCCCCTTCCTCCACATATTCCTCCTTATCTCCTCATACTGCCAGCTCTCTTCTCATACTCCTTCCTCTCTTTCCCCTTGTACTATTGTAGTGATGCATTTAGTAGCATGTACTAATCCATTATCTGCTCTTAAGTTCAACTACTGATAAATTGATTAAGGTACTCTTCTTCCAGATGTAGTTCTTGAAAGTTGTATGCAGTATGTATGCACTTCTGTTATCAGTTACACAGTCGTTTTTTTATACTTAGTCATTTTACATTGTATTTATTCAGTAATAGAATAGTATATTTCATATATTTATTTTTATAATGTTATATATATATATTTTATAACAGATTCTATTTATCAACACTAAAAGAAATTCATCATGCCTACAAAAAGTGAAAAGAGGAAACAACATAATAAAGCTTATTATTTAAAGAGAAGTCCTCCACAAGATTTACCTGAACAAAAATGTGTGAAGAAAAAAACTCCTGGTAAGACAACGAAGATTTTTTTGAAGAACTCTAGGAGTTGTGTGGACAATGTCACAAATACAAACAGTGTATCTGCAACTAAAAAGAAAAACAAGAGAAAAGAGAAAAATTATGGAAATCATCTTGTAAACAAACACTGTATAGTAAAAGGAGGAAGAATCAATTTCAGGAAATTAGAAAAAGAATGTTTTATAATAGAGTTGTGTGGAATTTGATGAAGGAAATGAAGAAATGTAAAAGAAAAACAGCATTTTATAAGAAGAAGAAACGTATAGAAAATATAGTTGAGAAGACTTTCGAATTGAAAAACAAGTTGTTTATTTTAGTAATCAGTAGAATTCAATCACTGGATAAGCCAATCCATTTAATGAAGGCCAAAAGTAAGTGGAGAAGAGTAATTAACAGAAATATTTTTTCTGATGTTTTTTTGGGTGAATGGAAACATAGTTCAAGTTCTGAGCCTTTTTTTAATGACGAGAGTTATTTTCAGAGTAATGATTTGTTGCATGCAGTTGACACTAGTGGTCGTGCTTATGAGGTTAGAAATGGTTGTTCTATTGAGAAAGAGAAAATTGTTCCTAGAAATGCAGAAGAGGTGTTAGCTGATGAAGTTTTAGGGAGATGTCCTAAAGCTCCAGTGTACACTTGGAATTGCAGTAGTATTTGTAGTGCTACGCAGGAATCTATTGATTTTTTATGCAATTTCTTACGTGAGAATACTAAGAAAAGTGTTAAACAAGAGATTAAAATGTTGCAAGGACTAGACCCTTGCAGAGTGAGAGAAAATACTGGTTTGCAAGGTCATTCTCTTGGTTATCTTTCTAAAAAAGTATGTAGAAGTGTTTTTCACCATTTCAGGATGTTAGCAGTACATCATACTCAAATGAGGAAATTAGTCAGAACATTCTATTATGCAAAAAGTCCAGCACTAATGTTAAAAAAGTTGAACAGTGCTCCTTTGCGTGGATCTGTATCAGATGTAATGAACGTTTGTGATGAAATTCAGGTTAGTTACTTTGGTCCTGAGGAAGACAGTGCAGAAACTGATACATTAATAGAAAGAAATATGGAAGAGAATGTACAACATTGTAGTACAGAAATGTTTAAGCAAGAAATTATGAAGTTTAAGTTGATTTCAGGTGAAAGGCCAAATTATTCTTGTATTTGTTGTCGACGAACTCATTATAAAAATCAGACCAGGACTGTTGATTTGTATTTAAAAAGTGAAAAGGAAAATAATAATGAGTGGAAGGGTTTTGCAACTTATTTGTTGGTAGAGAATTGTTTTGATTTGGGTTCTGATCAGCGTATTTGTAAATATTGTTATAACAAATTAGACGAGAATAAAATACCTGCTAGAGCTGTGCATAATAATCTTGAGTTGGTAAATATTCCTTCTGAACTGATGGATTTAAATACCTATGAGTCTATTCTTATTCAATGTGTGCATTCATTTCAGGCTATTGTTCGTATGGAGCCTAAGTCAGGGAAATTGCCTCCTTCAGATTTACAGAGAGGATTAAAGGGAAGAGTTGTATATTTGCCTCTAGATTTAAAGAAAAATATTGAAACAATTGGTGTTGAAAATGTAGAATATGAACCTCTAGTTATTCGTGTTAATGGTGTTCCTACAAAGAGTAAGAAAATCTGGCAAGAATTAGTGGATGTTAGGAAAGTAAAAAAGGCAACGTTGTATCTGGTAAAAAATAATCAAAAAATCAAAACATGTGTATGTGGGAGAAGAAGAAATAACTGTAGAAGAAGATAGTGGCTCGTCAACTGGACAAATTGAAAAAGTGGATGTATCCAGAACTGAAGAAATCTACGAACATTACAGTGTTCATCCACTTCATTCCAAAGAAGTCATGTGGAATACTATAGAGTTATTCCAAATGAAAGAAGCAAAGGGAAGTCCCATTAGTGTATGTGAAGAAAGCTTGGAAGCTCGTTGTTTTCCTCAGTTGTTTCCAACAGGAAAAGGAGGACGATATGATGACCGACCTGTGCAGATTCCTGCATCTGAATACCGGACATCAAGATTGTATGCAGAAGATCCAAGATTTCGACAATGTATTCCGTATTTGTTTCATCTCTTGTTTGATAGTGATTTGTCTGGATATTCTTATGCAGTCAACCATATATTGAAAACAGGTGTACATCTGCAAAATGTTTCGGCAAATGAATTTATGGATAAAGTACAGCAGAAAGATAATGTTTCGGAATCTCAGCTGATTAATCTCATGGCATGTCAGCATGGTACTAATGAGTACTGGTACTGTCGTCCTAGAGAACCTAAATGTATGCTAAGGAACTTAGGAACTCCTACATGGTTCCTTACTCTAAGCTGTGCTGAATATGCTTGGGATGATTTACTTCAATTTCTTCGAGATGCAAATCCAAATATAGTAAATATTGAATACAAGACACCTGGAGAATTGTGCTCTTTGGATCCAGTTAATGTATGCAGGTATTGTAATCCTAGATTTGAAGCTATGATGTCTTTTATCACCAATAAAAAAATCCTCCTCTTGGAGAGTTTCTGGATTTCTTTTGGAGAAAGGAGTATCAAGCGAGTGGTGTTCCTCACATATATATGTTAATATGGATCAAAGACTCCCCCAAATTTGGAACAGATTTGGATGATACTGTGTTGTCTTTTATTGAAGAATTTGCTACATGTGCTATACCCAAAAGCACAGAGGTAAAGGACTTAAGACAACAAGTCTTACGATTCCAAAGCCATCGTTGTGGGAAATACTGTCATCGAAAGTACAAACCCAAGAACAAATTCAACACCAAATGTCATTTTGGATTTCCATGTCCTGTAATATCAAAAGAAAGAGTGAACAGTTTTATGTCATCTTTGCGACATACTATCACAAGAAAGTCTCCAAAAAATACCTACAACTTAAGAAGAAATGAAGAGTCAAAATACATAAATGACTACAACCCGGTTATTTTGTCCATATGGAATGCTAACATGGATATTCAATACGTTGCAGACAATTCCATTGCTGTTGCTCGATATGTAATATCCTACATAACAAAATCAGAAAAGACTGAATTGAAGTAACTGTGGGAAGAGATTTCTAACGAGAAGAGTCTGAGTAAGAAATTATATAGTTACAGTTTGAAGATGTCATCTCATCGAGAAATTGGAACGTATGAATGCTAGGATCGCTTACCATCTGCAAGTCTATACTCCAAATCTAGAAGAATCATTTGGGTGAGTCTAGGTCTTGCTGCAACACGAAATTGAGTACCTAAATCTGTACAAGAAATTGAATATTTAGCTGAAAAAGTGCCAGAAAGTTCAGATTTTTTGTGAAAACAAATATGTTGGACACAAATTATCCAAATAGAAGTCATCATCTTGACAATATTTGTCTCTATGAAGTGCAGCAAAACTATATTTTTAAACGGAATATTACAGAAAACATCAATAATGGTATATATGCCGTGATTGGTTCTGAAGTATGTTTGGTGAAGCAAAGAAAAGGACATTTGATTAATCACCCTAAACCAGAGGTCTCCAAACTTTTGTAGGTTGAGCCCCCCAGCTGAATTTATTTAGATGTTGCCCCCCCCCCCACCACCACCATCTGACAGAAATTTCTGGACTAGACCACCACGCGCACATTCCGGGCATATTCAGCGAATAACATTCAATACAATAAGAGTGTTTAGTAAACTGTAGGTTTGTGAGTGGGTGGGTGTGGTGAAATGACAGAGGCTTATTACACAGCTCCAAACACCACTTTCCAAGATAAAATGTGTGCAAATTGTTTTTACTAGGATGCTTTGTTTTACATATGACATCAACATAAATGTGACAGGTGTGCCTGTTTTTCAGAGACGGTCAATCTGCAGATGGATTTTTGCTACTGCCATCCTCAGGTTGTGCTCCACATCCAGTCTTGAACGGTACTTCGTCTTCAATACCGCATGTGCTGAGAACCCAATAGTGGTGGGCTTATTGGAATGAGATTGCAGATTGAACAGTGAGGGGGACAGGTGAGTGAAGTGTCACGAGTGCAGGTTGAGTAGTGTGCTCATGTGACTGCAGGGTGAGGTACAGGGTGAAAAGTGCAAGTGCATTGTGAATGCAGAGTGATCACTGTGAGTGGAGGGTAAATGGGTGAATGGTGTGAGAACATGGTGATCAGTGTGAGTGCAGGGTGAGCGGGTGAATGGTGTGAGTGCATGGGGATCAGTGTGAGCGCATTGTGATCGCTGTGAGTGCAGAGTGATCACTGTGAGTGGAGGGTAAGTGGGTGAATGGTGTGAGTGCATCGGGGTCAGTGTGAGTGCTGGGTGAGAGTGAAAGTGAAGGGCGAGAATGAGGAATGAGTGGTCTGAATGCAGGGTGCATTCCCAGACACTTGAAGTAACTCAGCATGTTATTGACGGCAGCGTAGGGTTTCAAATGTGTTAAACTATTGATATTATGGCTGTAACCAGGGATCAGGGTGGAGGAAATAAATAATGTGCTGATCCCTCAACAAACTTCCAGTCTTTTTTTTTTTTTTTTGGTAATCCTCATATACCGTTGTTGGAAATCTTGATGGGAGACTGGCAACCTCAACGCCATTTGGTCGTCCTAATCCAGCCCTTTTGTAGTCTACCAATAGCGAAGTGGTCGGCCTGATCCCTCAAGTAGCCACTGCTTTCCCATCCTTACTCCATTATGCTTTATTGTAGGCGCCTCATGTTACTATGGAGTCAAGGGTACCAGCAAGGCCCCAGATAAATCATTGGAAAACCAATCATCCAAGTTGCCAAGCCTCTAGGGCCACCCAGACTTTAACCAAACTTGTGGGATCGCATGCCAAATCCGACTTACTGGTAAAGATAATTTGTCGTAAGCAGCTCGGGACGGTGGGGGGTGTTGGGTCCTTCCAGGCTCTGCAGATTTCGTGCCTTGCTAGGAGAATAACATAGAACACAAATTTGGTGAGGGGGTCATTTACATTATAACCCACACATAGCCCCGACAAGATGGTAGTTGTGGTTATCACCATGGGTGCTGAGAGGACCTCTTCCAGAAAGTCGCTAATCTTTTTCCAATAGTCATTTAGTGCAGGGCAATCAGCGAACATGTGGACATCGTCCGCATCCGGGTAGCAACATCTCGGACAATGATATTCTAAATTGTTAAATTTCGCCAGCTTCTTTGGAGTTATGTAGACCCTGTACATAGTATACAGGTGGTTTCTTTTTAGCATCGCAGGTTTGACTACTGATTGTAAGATGGAGAAGGAGTCAAGCCACAAGTCACTAAAATTTCCACTGGCCATGGTTAAAACGTTATTCCAAAGTTTATTTAGCTCAGGTTCTGTCACTTCCTCATCCTCGAGCAGCGCTGAATACCAATATGCAATTTGACTCTTCCACCTTCCGCTTCTGGTCACTGCGTCAAATTTAGAGTTTGGAATATTATTGCCCACAGTTCTGGTTGACCACCATCCAGATAACAGGTAATATTTAAACCTTGTGAGTGTTCCCCCGTCAGATTAGCGAGCGTGTTCCAGCTTAAAAGCTGTGCACCTTCTTGTAAGTCCCCCCAACATTCCAACCCTGCCAACTTTAGTGGTCGGGACTTGATCATCAAGGCAAACAGGTATCCCTGGTGAGTCCCATATCGGGGCCTGTGCTGCATAATAGTGGATATTAAGCTTCTTCCTAACATATGCCCAATTTCCTAGGGCTGGCCCCAAAATCTTGAGCCTAACTTTAAAAAAAAAATTTGGGTCCCCAAACTTAAAGAGAAAAGAGTCTTGTCCCTGTGGGATATCCTGCAATAACGCTAAAAATAATACCCCCAGAGATGATTGGTCGATTTTACCAGCCATTAGTCTAAAATGTTTCAAATGGAATGCATGGCAATAAACAGATAGGTCTGGAAAAGCCAGCCCCCTGTTTTTAGACTTCTTCTAAGCTTTTTCCAAGTAATTCGTGGAGCTCTTGAGTTCCAGATAAAGGATCCCAATTTCCCCTGTAGCTTTTTAATTATAGAATTAAATAAAAAGGTGATCTTTGGTAGGATGATCATCTTAAGTAAGTTCACCCTCCCGAAGATGTTTAGAGGGAGAGATGACCATCGGTGGAGTAGGGCACTAGTATCCTTAATAACTCTATCCAGGTTTATTTTTGGAATGTCCTCAATCTTTTTGGCTAAATAGACTCCCAGATACCTCATTTTGGTCTTACTACCCGCCGTCTCTGTCTCCTGATTCCATTCCATAATTTCAGTTTTATCCTTGTTGATTGTATACCCGGAAATCTCTCCGAAGCTTTCCGCTAAGTGTATTAGTCTAGGCAGGGCTTCTTCCGGGTTTGAGGTGTACATCAACAGGTCGTCTGCATATAGCGCAAATTTTAGTTCTAGATCGGCAATCTTGAAGGGTTTAATTAGAGGGTCAGACATAAGCAGGCACACAAAAGGCTCGATATATAAATTAAACAAAAGGGGTGATAAGGGGCAGCCCTGTCGAGTTCCCCGGGCAATAGAAATCAGATCTGTGAGAGAACCATTTATTAAGATTTTGGCTGACGGTAAATAATATAGGGATTTAATAGCTGTTATGAAATTATTGGGAAGGCCAAAATTGGCCAGGGCCATCCATAGGTATTCCCATTCTACCTGGTCGAATGCCTTAGCGGCATTGACTGCCACAATAGTGAGGGGCAACTTTTTCTCTATGGCTACGTCCATTGCAGCAACAACTTGAAAAGTTAGTTAGTTGAGTTGCCTATCCGGGATAAAACCCCTCTGATCGCAATGGACAATAGGTTTGATTACCTTGGCCAATCTCGTCGCTAGTACCCCCGCAAAGATCTTGTAGTCCACATTTAATAAAGAAATCGGTCTATACAACTCAATCTTACCGGGGTCTTTATTTGGCTTCAATATTAAAGTGACTGTGGCCTCAGCCCATGACTTTGGAGCTCGCCCCCCCCCCCGTAGCAAGATCTCATTAAATAGTAACGTTAAGTCTATGACAATTTGATCCATTACTATCCTATAAAGTTCCACCGGAAGCCCATCTGGGCCTGCCGCTTTACCTTTGACCATGTTCGAGATTGGAACCCTCACCTCTCCTTCCCTGATCTCAGAGCTGAGGAAAGATCTATCTACCTCTGATAATTCAGGAAGCTGCACCTTGCTCAGCCAGTTTCCTGCCTGCTGTCCGCTCTGGGATGAATTAGTTCTATATAAGGATTGCATATAGATTTTGGCTTCTTCTCTAATGAGGTCATCATCATGCGTAATTTCCCCTGTACTAGCCCGGGATAGGCTATCAATCTGGTTCCTGGTTTTATCAGCTCGAGCTTTCCACGCCAAAAGGCAGCCACATTTCTCCCCGTACGAGAAATGTTGGAGCTTACTCACGTCCCATCTGTCTTTTAAAACTTTATCGAGTGCTGCTTGGTACTCTGCCCGCAGGGTGTCTAATTCCTTTTGTAGAATGAGTCTAGTCTCAGACTGGTCTATTGACGCTCTCTGGAGCTCCTGTTCCTTTAATTTAAGTTTGAGGAGGCGTTCTTCCCTCTTCTCCCTTGTCAGTTTATTCCTCCTTATCATTAGGGTGCTCAACAAGCCTCTAGTAGTAGCTTTAAATGTCTCCCAAACTATCTGTTTGCTGGTTGACCCATTGTTGAGCCTAAAGAACTCCTCTGTCTGGGTTACTAGATCCTGCCTGACCCCCTCTTCCAGTAGGAGTGTTCTATCTAAAGTCCACCTCCTCTGCTGTGCCTTTTGTTTGAACTGAATTACCGTCTCGACGGCTGAACGATCAGAGAGAATAGCAGGGTTATAGGATATGGAGTCTACTGCTGAAAAGAGAGTTTTATCTAATAAAAAGAAATTGATTCTTGAATGGTGGCCATATCTTCTGCTGTAAAAAGAACAGTCCCTTTTCCCTGTGTTTTTGAGTCTCCAGATATCTATCAGGTTAAAGTCCCACATGATGTTTTTTAACTCCAATCTGGATTTTTGGGGAGCGGTAAATCTTACTCTAGAAGTGCGGTCTAGGTTTTCATCGAAGATCTGATTAAAATCACCCCCCAATATTACGGGTCCATCAGTATCTACAAGGCTAGTGTTAAGTTTCGTGAGATCCCCTGGAGCATCCTGATTAGGACCGTAATACACTGCACATACGAAGGGAGTCTGTCCAACTATTAAGGAGGCCACCAACCATCTCCCAGAGTGATCTGTCTCAGATTTCGTAAGCCTGATCCCGGCGTTTGCTCTTATTAAAATGGCCACACCTCTCGTGCTGCCGCTTTGTTCTGAGCAGAGAACATCCTGGATCCACCTGCATTTTTTAAATGCGGACTTACATTCCTCTCTTTCTAGATGTGTCTCCTCAAGCAGACAGATATGCGCTCCTGAGTTATATAAATAGTTGATTATTCTACGTAACTTCCTCCTATCCCTTAAGCCATTCACAATCCAACTGATAAGTTTTATCTTACTTGTCATGTTGGCCAGGTAGACCATCTTTCCACAGAATGGCTCACTGCCCAACTCCCAACGGAAGTATAGTGCATGTCTTTGTGTACATGAGGATTATTTTTACCTTTTTTTTTCTCCCTACCTCCCATACAGTTACCCACCTCCCCTGAGGAACCCCTCCCATACCTACATTGGCGATCTTGTCGCCTGTTGGGGCTCCCCTGATCCGGCCTGGGTCACTCCCACCGATAAATGAGAGAAATCGGGCACCTGTGTGTAAAACTAGTATCTCCCTTATCGTGTCTAATAAATAGTGATAACGTTTTTTTTGGGTTTTTTTCCAATTCAGTGTGTGTGTGAGTTTATTATTTTTATTCGCATCAGCTGTATCATCGCTCCCTTTTTTTATTTTATTTTTATTCTATTCTTTTTTTCTCCCTACCTTACTTCCTACATACTCCCACCTAAGTGCTACAAAGCGTTCCTTCTTTTTGGCCCCGGCCCTCCCTGCTCCCTTCTCTCTCTCTCTCTCTTTCTTTCATTTGTTTTCCGCAGGGAAACTCTACTGGGGGTTCTCTCTCATTAAAGTTATGAAGGAATCAACTTCATGGGGTGATGAAAAATTATGAGTTTTATTCCTCCAAACAACTTTTAGAAATGCAGGGAATTTCATTTGAACCTGTGCGCCCAGGCTCCTCAGGTCAGGCATCCTGTTCCCCAGCTCCCACTGCCTTTGCGCTGTGGCCTTCCCTACATCTGACCGTATTAAATATTTGGTGGAATCTACCTGAAGAGTTGTGTCAGATAGCGCTCTACCCACAATTAACTCCTTGACTGTATAAGTAAGGAAATTGACAAGGAACTTCCTAGGCGCTTTCCTCTCTTTGTGTAGCCTGAAAGGGTCCATGTGGGCTCTCTGGATTTCGGCCTCCAGATCTATGTCCGGCCTATCCTTTAATATCCCAATTCTAAGGAGTTTACAAATAAATAATTTAACATCCCCATTCTCGGCTCCCTCGGGAATCTTTAGAAATTTCAAATTGTTCCTTCTGGAATGTATCTCAAGTCTCTCAATATCCATTTGGAGGTTTTTGTTTTGACATCTAAGAGCCTCTAGGTCTCTCTCGTGCCGCTGTGAAGCCCCTGTGAGCAAAGACACCCCTTCTTCCAGTACGCCAGTCCTTTTAGATACTTTGTCCAATTTAGCCTCCAAACTCGCACATTGTTCATGTATGCTTCTCTGATTTGCCTCAGATATTTCAAATTTAGATAGCAATTTAGATAGCAAATCCTCCCTCATAGTATGTAGTAGGGACTCTAAATGGGAGAGCGCGGGACCAACGGGGCTTTCTATTAAAACACGTGGGGCCTCCTCGTCTACAGGGGGGCCTCTTCTACTACCCCATCGCAAGCCAGGACAGAATATCTATTGGTTAAAGGAATTGATCTCGGGGCCGTGGCAGAAGCAAGAGACTGTGGGGGTTGTGGGATAGAAGTGGAGCCCTTTGGTGGTTGGACCAGGATATGCGAGGTAAGCGGAGAGGCCATTAGTGAAGGTAAAGGGGGGGGGACAAAATGGGCGGATTACCTCCCTTAAAGTCCATCGTCTGCTCTAAGATTTTAAAATAAGATTTTAATGAAGGAGTCGGTTTGCCTTGGAGAGGCAGATTCTTCTGTAATCTCAGCTTAGGCTCCCCAGTCCCTGCCTTTGGGTTTCTCCCCTTTTTCTCCTCCCTCCTCCCCTTAGGTGAAGATGCAGCTATCCCAGATTCTAATGAGGTGCCTGTTGCCAAGAGACCCACCTTGTGTAGCTCTGAGTTATATCTGAGCTGATATCTATTTCTATTTCTTGAAACCCCTGCTATAGGGGCAGTAGAAGCTAGAGGTACTGTTGTTCCTTTCTTACTGCTTCTCTCAGGTAAAAGTAAAGGAGCACCTGGCACTCCGGGGTAAGCTTATAGTAATGAGCTAGGGGATTGCGGAAAGTCCGAGCTCATCCCCTTTGTGGTTCCAGCTGCAGGGTGGCAGGGGCAGACACGGCGAGGAGGTGGTTATTATCAAATTTACTTATGCAAAGCCCAAAGTCACATTGTCCTGAGGATATCTCATTATGGTTTTTGTGTCCCAGTACACTACCCCTCCCTGGCTTGACTGACCTTAGAAAGTGAGCTCCTGTAGGAGTGCTATGGCTGACCCTAGCCAGCACCGACCTTACCCTGTGCCAAAGTTTTGCTCGCCCACGGAACCAATTTTTATGCCCCCCCCTCGGGGTCCGTTGCTTGTACTCGTGCTCGTATTTGTGCCTGGGTTGTAGAGCTGTTGCTGTCGCTGCCGCTGTCGGTGCCGATACCACTGCCCCCTGACGCTCTCACAGCCGGTTCTGCAGGTTCTCTACCGGCTGCAACAACCATTAGGAATGGGCCCCCCTCGGACGCCCCGTGGTCCTAGCGCTGACGTTCACTTTCTCTACGCACTGGCAAACGAAGCTGACAAGACATCGCAGCGTCCCAATGGAGTAGGTCGCAGGTAAGGAGCGAGGCCAGTAGGGGAGAGGTACAACAACAGAGAAAAGAAGGCAGGAGATTAGGGAGCAGAATCATACACGAGGGGGGAGATCGCAATCATCCGCTCACCGTTTAGGCTGCCCCTGCAAACCGCGTTCTCATGGGGAGATCACTCATCCGGATGGGAGCTCCCGCGGACTGCGTCAGCCCTCTGCCATGTTCCTCTGGACACGCCCCCCCAAGTCAACAAACTTCCAGTCTTATGATTACGGTTGCCAGCTCATTATTTTGATGTCACAGATGGTATAAAAATAAGCAGTCACCTAAAGCTGTATTTTCAGCACTTGTCTGTGCATACTTTGAACAGCAAATATAAATAGAAAGAACTTTTAATTGTTTTCTAAAGCTGCATGAATGATCCATGACTGATAATAAAAGGGAACAAAGATAGAAAAGTCATATTACAAAAGAATCAACAAAAAGAAGGGGGGACCGGGAGCTCGTTAACATTACAAATGAATACATACTTCTTATTTATAACTATATTTAGCAATTTGCAAGCAGTTTAAACAACACATGACTGGCTGGCATTTTGCGTGCCTGCCTGTGTAATTTTAAAAGAAACTTTCAGGACGTATTAAGGATTTTGGGGCCTGTGGGCCAAATGTATTTTTGGAACCCCTGTTTGGACCAGCTCTGATTTTATGATCTAGTCTCAGCTCTTTCATGCCTTCTTTGGTCAAATACTAAATGTGTGTACATCGGATATTCAGGGATAGTGATGTGTGTTTTCAGTATGTAACACAACAGCAGTTCACTAATATTACGTTAAATAATCTGTCACACCCTTCTATTTCTCATATGTGAGGTCATGTATTGATTTAAAATAAACTTTTTATATGGATATCACATGACGCATAAACACATTTTGTCTGCAATATGTCTGTAATAGACATTAAACATGAATGATTGAAAAGCGCTATTTACAACATTGTGTTTTAAAATGATTCAAGGTCATGAGGGCAAGACTCTGTAGAATAGAGCTGGCTCTTTCAAACCTCCCCACCCCCCACACAAATCCCACCCCCTTTGAAAGGCTGGGGCCCTGGGCCAGAGCCCACTTTGCCCATGCCTTAAACTTCTCTGGAAACTTTGTCTCCGTTCTGGGAAGAGCTAACTCTCCCAGGAGGGGGTTAATTCACAGAGCTGACAGCTTCAGGTGCAGTGGGAGGCGAGGGGTCTCCTCTGCTAAAACCGAAAGCGTGTCTGTTTGTTTGCTTTCGGTTTTAACAGAGGAAACTCCTTGCCTCCCACTGCAGCTGAAGCTGTCAGCTCTGTGAATTAACCCCCTCCTGGGAGAGTTAACATGACAAAAGAACGGCACCTCCTGCCCCATCGATCTCCCCTCCCTCCCCCTTCCACATACAAGAAGACTTGCACAGACGGACGGACGGAGGGAACAAAGGTCAGATTGAATTGGAGTGCGTGCCCCCCCCCCTGGGAAGGTGTTGCACCCCCCAGAGGGGCGCGCCCCACAGATTGAAGAACACTGCCCTAAACTGAGTTACGAAACTCCTGACAAAAGGGAATTTTACTGTTTAGCTCTTTTGCAACTGTAATGTATTTACTATGGGAACTGTATTGATATTCCTGTTTCTGACCCTTGTCCGGTTAATAAATCACTAGTAGCCATACAACGGCACAGAAACCCGTTTTCTGATTAGGTCATAGCGCATGCTATCACATTAGGCAAGCACTATTCTTCCAGCCCCCCTAGAAAGCATACCGAGTTCTCAAAACAAATCAAACCTCCAGCAACCTGGGAAATCCCCCGCAGCTATTGTTTTGATTTAGCCAAGAACTCCAGTAAAGAATGTAAGAACGACCAGTTCTTATGACATCCTTATTGACGTATTTATGTCTATCCTTACGTCAATCTCGGCACCTTTCAGGTATAAATAATACCGACATTGCCCTAAGCAAACACACGGTGGTGACGAGATTGGAGCAGCGCGACTTGCCGAGGAGCCCAGCTGATGCAGAAAGCCCACGGACGCTGCCCCTCCCTTTTGACGCGCTGAGAGAGAGACGCTGCCTTTTCTCTTGCCGAGAAATCCAGCTCCGGCGTTTCCAGCCGCCCTCGCAGGCAGCTGGGATATCAAGTCCTGAGATAGAGATACCAGCCCTCCAGCCTTCTAAATCCCAGGTACTGAACTGAATAACCCCTTACAGAGAATTCTTGATTCAGACCCTTGGCAAAGCAAACTTAACTTAAACTGCTACTTATCTACTCCCGCCCACATATTAGGCTTAGGTCAGGTACACTGGGGTAGGCGTAGTTAGAAGCACCAGTTGAGTACGATTAGTCAATGTATATATGTATGTATCTATTTTATCCATTTTAAAGTATCATATGGCTAAGAAACCATATCAATGCTTTTACAGTATTATTTTATAATTCTGCTTTTACTGTATGCACTTTACTTAACTATAAGTATTGCAATAATAGCGATTCATTTCTCTTGTATGAGAAAAGAGACTGATCAATAAATAACACCTTTTTATTGAACACGCCCGTCTTTTCCTTTTCTCTACAATCTGGTGAAACTAAGAATGCACGTACTGACTGAGTAAAATAAGTTGCCTTTTGTTTTCACATGACTCTAGAGATATACTCTTGATTAGGGGGAGCAAAGTTGTCATGTTCTATGGTTGTCAGAAACTAAATCCCTTCTTGTTTATCCAGGGAGGTTAAACTCCTCCTTGCCTATTCGAGAAAGTTTCTAGTGAACTCTGAGCTAGCTGGCACACACATAACTTTAAGTCTAATATCGTCAGTAGAAGACCTAGTTAACCACAGTCCTATGTCTATACTATTGAAGATATTATTCCAATGCGCAGAGCCTATTGGGAAAATAGGAACTACACTACATGGCGCCCAACTGTTTGGATAGGCGATAAATCTAACGTAAGACATTAGAGTAACTCAGTCGTGCTTTTTCACACAGACCCCTTTTTTCCCATAAAACTCCAAAGACGTCTGGAGTGGGTGAAAGGTTAAATCCGCCAAACTTAGAAGGAGGAGACTCCTATGTATGGTTCTTGGTTTATTCAACGTTGAAGGATACACTGTTCCAAAATATTGCGCATCTAATCTTTGTTTCCGTAGAAACCTGACCTGCAAATAAACAAAATAACATTCCTGTCAGTAAAATATCAGACAGTGAAGTAGAAAGGGAGACAGCTAGAGTAGCAGCTCAACTGCTAGCGGATGACAATAGTCTCCTACAGCAAGAACCGGGGGCAATACTAATCCCGGTCAACATAAGAAAAACTATAACTTTAAAACTTATAGCCTGCATCATCACACTTTTGTAAAAAACTGCCCAGACTGCAACAGAGATCGCAGTGGCGACCGAGACGGTATATTACCATGGCGTTTCTCTCCAGATTGGATCAACACAATAAAAAATAAAACCCAATATGAATAATGCGTCACATTAACATGTAAAGACTATTTTCACTTATAATGTAGACCCCAACTCTCGGCTGACGTCTGAACTGTTATAATAGATTTGCGAGTCTATAATGGCATATACGCTAGAAGCATGCTACGTCCTGACCAATATCTTTCCTTTAGCTCTCGAGCTTATGGGGGGTGCCTGGCCAGAATGAGCATTGCATTGCTGGGACTCTTCTCACTTCCTTCCTGAGGGAAACGGGATGGTGTAAAGAAAAAACCAAGGCATAGAGCAATCTGTAATGGAGAAGGTATTAGGTTCGGGAGCTGGGTGGGTCAAACATTTAATAAGTGTCCAACGTAGTCTTAATAATCTGCCAAGAAATTCTCTGAGAGGTCTCAGTCCGTACGAACTATTGTTTGGGACTAGAATGTTAGTCCAGGACCTTGATAGTCAGACTTCAGTGGTTAAAGAAAAATGCTTTGATATCAAAGATCGTTTGGCTATTTTACAGGACTTAAATGAAACAAGAAAAGACCTGAGCAACATAAAGTTGAAACAACAGCCAACAACCACTGAAGAGAAACCACCTGTCCCAGCAAGGCCCGTCTGGATTCCAAAAATCGGGGATCTGGTCAGAGAGAAGATCGCGGTAAAGAAGGAATTTGGGCCTTCTTACAGAAAAGCAGTTCCTGTCTTGTCTGTCAACCGGACAAGATCAGTAGTACTACCGCCCCTTGCTGGTAAAAAGGAGAACCGAGTTGTATCCATCGACCTGGTTAAACCACAATCATGTGGCCGATAACAAGTAGTAGGCCAAGTGGACTCCCAAGAAGTAGCAGAACACCAACGTTTGCTACAACCACAGAGGTTCAAACTGAAAGACTAATTACATTTGAAAAATCTACAGTGAATCAACAATGACTATGCAACAAAGCAATGGAACTTAAACCTCTTAAAACCCAAAACGAAGCTTTAAATCAAAAAACAGTAACCTACAATGAAGTAACAAATGACTATTCAGTTGAAACAAAACAAATTCCTAAAGCAAAAAGGAACACAGAAGCAATTGGAACAATTGACAGAACAGCATCCGGCTACTTCATCAACTTTGATGATTTTTCTGATGATCCAAGTGAACCAGAAGTACAGCCGACAACAAAAACTTTTAAAGACAAAGCAAAGGAACTTTTTCATCAACTCAAAGAAACCTATCTGATTTCTCCATGGATTGAAATTTGGGTGGCACTAGGTGCATTTGTCCTCATACTTTGGCTCATCATGGTACTATGCTTGGGACATTTCATTGAGGGAAAATATGCTAAAATGGACACAGCAAGCCAGAATATCAACTTGGTCCTTAAACCTCACACGTCTTCACACGTCGAGAAAAGAGAACTTTCTTCAGTAAACTTCACAGCCAATCCTATACCCGGCGGGGTAGCATGGGACAATACTGATTACGAAATATATGGCCCGGTTGAGATCCTGAAGTATCCACACCAATTTAAGATTTCATTGAGTGACTTTGTAAAACCAAGCACATTTGCGGATGATTGGGATTTTGAAAGTATTAATGATATGATGTCTGATCTAGTGATGTCAGCTAAATTTACAGAACATGATTATTTGCAAGGTTCATCTAATTATGATGAGATGTTTTGCTACAACCACTATGGTAACCATTATCTGCATAAATCTTCTCAACCTAGAAATGTTTTAAATTAGAACCAATGGGAACATTGTGCAACTCCACCAAAAGGCAGTTCAAAAACATTTTATGATAAATATTCATACTTTACAGGGCTTAACACAAGTAATGCAGAAACATTCTATTTCAAATTGTTAAATAAGACAGGAGTGAAAACCATGCTTACAAACACAAAATTGATATATTCAGACTCATTTTTTGAAAAAATAAATACATTTGGTTTTGATTTCTGGAACAATAACATTGAAACGAAAACGACCTGGGGCACAAAAGATTGGCAAGTGCAAGGTATAGAATCATTATTTAAAGCCTGCATGATCCCAGAACAAATTATATTTTTGAATGACACGATTCAACAGACTACCTGTCTTGGCCTAGCCAAAATCAAAGGCTTAAATAAACCGTCTATTCCAAAGCCAACATCGGACACAGTAATAGCACTACGGATGTTGAGATAGACGTAACCCATATTTTAAACCAAAACAGAACACATCCTGATTGGAAACAATGGTTGATCTGGCCCACAGACACAAATAACTGTCAAGACAGATTCCTGAACAAAATACAGGGGTTCACATTGACCAGGCCAGACCCTAGATACTCCCAGAGACAACATCCAGGGATTGTAACTACTTACAGTGTGGGAAAACTCTGCCTTCAATGGCTACATACATCCACACTGGCAGAAATTAAGCAACACCTAACTTTACTTAAAGAAGGTGCTGACTTGCGTGATTTCATTATGGGACCACGCAAACAGCGTCAAAAACGTTTCATAGCGGCCTCTATATATGCAGCTTATAACGAAGCTTGGAAAGAAACTCAAATTGAGACGGCAGAAGAAATACGGGAAATTGACCGTATTAATTTGGAAAAATCACTTTCTGTTGTGGACAATGGGTTAATGACTCTGTCTTCCAGAATATATTCACTGGATAGTGTTGTGTCTTCAGCAATCGATATAATAGAGCAAGACTTACTGATGTTACAACACGGTCAGTCTCAATTACGTTCTATTGTACAGCTTGGCTGGACGTTACAAAATCTGCGTTCAGGCTATGTGCCTTGGCGTTTAATCAACACAACGTCACTATTTAATATCTTTAACCTTACTGATAAACAAATCAGTTTGGCACAGAAGGGTGCTAACTATACAATTCTGAGCATTGAAAAACTTGAGAGATTACCATTGACAATGTCAGAACGACCTGTCATTGAATGGATAATACATGGGATAATAAATATTCCGATAACAACTTTCCAGTTTCAATACTGCCAAAAATATATACAGGCAGGCCAGTATGAAAGGTTGGGTAAAGGATATATTAAGTCAACGTGGAACTTGCCCTATACACACACATGTGTCAGTAATAAAGGACAGAGTGTATTTCTTAGTGGCAATAATTGTGCAAAATCACTAAGTGGTATACTTCTGTGTCAGGGTATAAGTTTGCATGGGGCCTGTGAAGGGACTTCAAATAACCTTTCATGTCACCAGTTAGGCACACCTGCAACACGAATAGAACCATTCTTTAGAAGACTTTCGAACCGGAGTTACATTCTAATTGTAGATCACAGATGTTGCAGCCTGCTGCCAGGAAAACCTTATCTCGTAAGCGTGACTACCAGGGTCATGTGCTGTGAAAGAGTATTGTTCCCGAATGATGCTCCAGACAGGGAGGCAAGGTTATGGCCCAGTTTAAAAATCTCTTCGATTCGAATTGATACTTTAAGCAGAATGAAGACTGTGCTCCTACAGACGCCAACCCAGTTGACGTCATCAAAAGAAAGGTATGATCTCCAAGTTGCAAGGACAACGGCAGAGATTCATTCACTGTTATCAACAAATAGCCCCCTACACTTCGCAGAAATACTAAACGAAATCTTAAATATTTCTGATACAACTGGTATCGCTAGTGTATTTAACACAGTTTTTTCAGGAGCTTTAACACCATTCAAAGCAATCCTGGGTATTTTTCCTAACTTCGTCCATTCCATCTTTGGCGGACTTCCTCTCCTGTTGGGATTAGTAGCAGGCGTCCTATTTTTGCTACTTTTGCTTCGCTATGGCAAACCGTGTCACAGACATGACTCCAGCAACAATGGAAGAAACGATCCTAGCTATCCGCTACCGGGACCGCATAACTAAAGTCCTTGGATTAGCACGGCTACGAGATTTAAATATGACCTGGTTTCTTTCATTCAGACCCTTGTGGCAGAATTGTGTTATGCCTGTATTAAGGTGCATGCTATGCGGCGTGGAATGCGTGTTGGACACCTGTCTCACACTACAATCAGAAGTGCCATTGGATGTAGAGACTTTGTTGAGTCCAGTTAAGGCTCATGCATTGTGCTGTCCCCAGCGGCTACCTATCCTGATGACGGCATTCGTGGAGACTTCACCACTACGATTGAAGGGTAGTGAAGTACAAGATGAAAACAGCATCGATCAGGTACGACCTTCTGTCAGCTATGCTGATCAAACCATCACTGAAAGCAATCCTGCTCATGACTGCATGGTAGCGTCATTTTCCAACCTAGTCGAACTCTCACCAGAAGCTGTTGACTGTTTTTTCGAACATCTTAATGATATGATGTTTTCACCAGAACAAAAGGAATGACTTTAAGCAACGTGCACACAGCGTTCCCTGAACTCTGAATTTGGCCTTCAAACTTTGATAACAAAGCCACTAAGAATTTTTTCCAGTTTTTTGCAAGAAAAGTAGAACTTTTTTTCCAACACCAAAATATTTACATTTTTTTTTTGGGCACTTATCTTCTGCTTAAAGTAAAACTATTCTTAGAGAACAGAAAAAACTTATATTTTAAGGTAGACTCTAGAAAACGTTACCTCGACCTCTAGGTTGTTTACAAGTAGAATTATATTTTATGTGATGAAGTGGTCTCGCAATTTTTCTTCTGTATTAAGAGCCATTTCATGTGTTATTTTCGCAAATCATTCATGCTGATATAATAATGTGAATCCTCTTTGAATGATTACACTGCTTAAATGCATACAGTAGCTATACTGATTTTCATGTATTGCGCAAAACCATTTTTTAGGTACAAAATAATGTATTTTGGGGTGGTTTCGTGTACACTTACACTATTAAGTTAGGTTTACTATGCTTAGGTTAGTAAATATGGACATAGATTCCGTGGAGTGGGTGTAATGTCTTTACTATGGGAACTGTATCGATATTCCTGTTTCTGACCCTTGTCCGGTTAATAAATCACTAGTAGCCATACAACGGCACTGAAACCCGTTTTCTGATTAGGTCATAGCGCATGCTATCACATTAGGCAAGCACTATTCCTCCAGCCCCCCTAGAAAGCATACCGAGTTCTCAAAACAAATCAAACCTCCAGCAACCTGGGAAATCCCCCGCAGCTATTGTTTTGATTTAGCCAAGAACTCCAGTAAAGAATGTAAGAACGACCAGTTCTTATGACATCCTTATTGACGTATTTATGTCCATCCTTACGTCAATCTCGGCACCTTTCAGGTATAAATAATACCGACATTGCCCTAAGCAAACACACGGTGGTGACGAGATTGGAGCAGCGCGACTTGCCGAGGAGCCCAGCTGATGCAGAAAGCCCATGGACGCTGCCCCTCCCTTTTGACGCGCTGAGAGAGAGACGCTGCCTTTTCTCTTGCCGAGAAATCCAGCTCCGGCGTTTCCTGCCGCCCTCGCAGGCAGCTGGGATATCAAGTCCTGAGATAGAGATACCAGCCCTCCAGCCTTCTAAATCCCAGGTACTGAACTGAATAACCCCTTACAGAGAATTCTTGATTCAGACCCTTGGCAAAGCAAACTTAACTTAAACTGCTACTTATCTACTCCCGCCCACGTATTAGGCTTAGGTCAGGTACACTGGGGTAGGCGTAGTTAGAAGCACCAGTTGAGTACGATTAGTCAATGTATATATGTATGTATCTATTTTATCCATTTTAAAGTATCATATGGCTAAGAAACCATATCAATGCTTTTACAGTATTATTTTATAATTCTGCTTTTACTGTATGCACTTTACTTAACTAAAAGTATTGCAATAATAGCGATTCATTTCTCTTGTATGAGAAAAGAGACTGATCAATAAATAACACCTTTTTATTGAACACGCCCGTCTTTTCCTTTTCTCTACAATCTGGTGAAACTAAGAATGCACGTACTGACTGAGTAAAATAAGTTGTCTTTTGTTTTCACACGACTCTAGAGATATACTCTTGATTAGGGGGAGCAAAGTTGTCATGTTCTATGGTTGTCAGAAACTAAATCCCTTCTTGTCTATCCAGGGAGGTTAAACTCCTCCTTGCCTATTCGAGAAAGTTTCTAGTGAACTCTGAGCTAGCTGGCACACACATAACTTTAAGTCTAATATCGTCAGTAGAAGACCTAGTTAACCACAGTCCTACGTCTATGCTATTGAAGATATTATTCCAATGCGCAGAGCCTATTGGGAAAATAGGAACTACACTACACAACTCTTCAAGCCGTGGCGTTCAGAATTGGAATTACTTGGAGATTTTGAGAGCTATGAAGATTTGTTCAACGCAAGTAAAGATACTATACAATGTCCTGTTTTTGCTAATTATGTGAAAATGTTGAACGACGAAATTGAGCAAGAAGCTACAATTGCAGCTGAAATTGCTAGAGACAGTTCTCAAGACAGTCAAACTTCAGCTCCGTTGAGTCAGGATCCACTAGGAGAACCAATTGTTCAAAATGAAGCAGCAACTGCTATGGATGAGGTGGAAGCAGCAATGTATCAAGCTTCAGATGATGTAACAAACTTAGAAAACTTGGAAGAACAACTAAATGTTGAGCAGAAACAAATATATGACCAAGTGAGAGAACAGATTGACCATGGATTACTTCATGAAAAGAAAGAGTGCTGTTGCTCATGATTTCAACCTATCCGAATGTACGTGAGTGGGAAGCTGGAACAGGAAAAAGTTTTTTTTAATTAAAGTAATTACAACTTATCTACAGAAAACAATTGAGTCACATTTGTCTTGTGTTGTCACTGCTCTAACTGGGTTGGCAGCACACAATATCAAAGGAATTACTTTACATCGTTTATTAATGTTACCAGTAGAACATGAAAACAAATTGGAATACCACAAGCTATCTGGAGAAGCTTGTTGTGAAGTTTCAAGAGTCTTAAAAATGAAACTTCTCCTTATTGATGAGGTAAGCATGGTATCAAACTTAATGCTTGCCTTTGTGCATTTAAGAATGCAGAAAATTCTTAAAACAGACTATGACGTATTATTTGGAGGAAAACACATCATAGTTTTTGGAGATCTACTTCAACATACTCCTGTAAAAGGACAACCAGTGTTTAAAACACTGACACATGAAGATACCAGAAGTCTTTGGGGAGCATTGGAAATGCTAATATTTGGTCATATTGTGAGTATAAGGAACTTATTACAAATATGCAACAGGCAAATGATGCTGATTATGGAACTATTCTTCAAGATATAAGAATTGGAAAAGTGACTGAACATGGCAAACAAGCGTTACAGAGAAGATTGCTTTCCAATTTGTTTCCAAATGAAAATATTGTTCCTGAGAAAATTTATATGAGAATAGCAGAAAACAAATCTGTAATCTACTTAATGCCAACACTGCGTGAATGTCCTATATTCAATGAAGACATTTTAAAGTTGGAAAATGAAGAAAATATAAAATTGGAAGCTATTGATAAAATAGAGCATGAAGGAATCACTATTATTTTGACAGAAAAGTTGAAGAGGGAATTGGATTCTTTCGAAAAATCGATTAGTAAAACTGCTGGTTTAGAAAATAATTTATATGCATGTGCAAACTGTAGGGTAATTTTACGACGTAATTTGAATGTGGGAAAAGGTTTAGTAAATGGAGCAATGGGTAAAGTTGTTGATTTCGTTAATTACGTAAATAGAGATGGTATTGAATTTTTGAAAATCAAATTTGATCAAATTGAAGTACAACAATTTAGTCGTTGTTCAGCTCGGTTTTTGCTTGTAGAAGATTTGGATGTTCGCAGAAAACAGTTTCCTGTTTCTTTGGGGTATGCAGTGACCATTCATAAATGTCAAGGTGTAAGTGTAGATAGTGCTTTAGTGAATATGGGAAGTACTGTGTTTAAAGAGGGTATGGCATATGTTGCTTTGTCTTGAGTCAGAACTTTATCTGGATTGTACTTGATTGATTTTGATGAGACAAAGATTAGTGCAGATGCAAATTGTGTGAAAGAGTATAATAGGTTAAGAAGAGAATATGCTCCCAATTTAGGTCAATATCCTGTATTTGAAAAGCGTGTGGTAGGTCGAAAAAGAAGATATGAGAATATCTGTAGTAAATTTGTAGAGAAAGAAAAAAACCAAGATGAAGCTGTGATTGCAAGAAAAAAGAAAAAGGACACTATTGAAGATGTTGTTGGTTATCAGTTTGAAAATAGTTCTGGTGTCAACTGCTATGCTAATGTAGTTGTTAATGTTGTGTTTTTTTCTTGAAAGTTTGCAACAGCAAATTGTTGAAAATCGGGAAAAAGATTTTGTTCATTGTTGTATTCTGTTTATGAGAAATGTAGTAGTGATAAAAGTAAAATACAAAGTGTTTCTGATATTCGAAATGTATTGGACATATGTTCTGGTTATACTCAATGTACGCAGAATATTCAGCAAGATTGTCAGGAATTTCTAATGTATATGCTTGTTGTATTGGAAGATGAAGTTATAGATATTGAAAATCTTTTTGGTCTTTCTTATAAATGGCAACATGACTGTGAAAATTGTTTGTTTACATGTAGCACTAACATAGACACTGAAAGAGTTATATATTTGACTTTACCAGACTGTAAATCAGTGTCTTTTAACAACCTAGTTAGAGGAGCAAATCAAAACATGGAGTGCAGGCAATGCAAATCACAAATGTCAACAAGATTATGTATAGAAAGATATGGACAGTATGTAATTTTAATGCTGCAACGTTGTAGAGCAGATTGAAGAAAATTGGAAACTTTAATTAAAAATGTTGTAGCTACTCAAGTATCAATATCAGGAAGAACTTTTGTAGCTGTAGGAATTATTTTTCATGATGGTCCTTCGACAACATCTGGACATTACACTGTTTATTTAAAAATGTCCGAAAGGTTGGATATATTGTAATGATAGTCAATTCGTTTTTTTAACAATGTTTGACTAAAGAGTTACCAAATTCTTACCTAATATTTTTAAAGCCAAAATTTTAGGAACAAAATTTGACCTTTCAGGATTACTGTTGTTGAGGGTGAGAAACTTGAAAATTATCCTCTTGTTGACGTTGAGGCAGTGTAGGTGTATGAGGTGGTGGGTGATATCGCTGCAGCAGGGGACATAGATGATCAGTTGAGAGGAGGTGTATTGGATTTGTTGTAGTCGTTGTAGGTGTTTGGCTGGAATTTCTAAGTCGAATGTGTTGCCATAGTGTAGTCCCCTGCTGATGAGGGCCTGTGTCATTGTTCTTCTTCTTTTAGTTAGGATCCACTTGTAAATGTTGCGGAGCATGCGTGGGGTGTTGTAGCAGTATGAGGAGATGGTGTAGACTTGCTTACACATGGAGAGCGAGTAGTTGAGGATGAATCCTAGGTTGTGTACATGGTCGGTAGGTGCTGGTACTGTTCACAGTGTAGTCGGCCATCAGTAGTCGACCCAGGCTGAGGAGTGGGTCAGAGAATGAGTATTTCCGTCTTGTCTGAGTTGAGGTTTAGAGAGCTGATCCTTATGCAGTTGGCGATGGCTATCATTCCCTCGTGGAGGTTGCTTTTGGTGGTATGTGGCTCTTTGGTGAGGGAGAGGGTGAGCTGGGTGTCGTTAGCTTAGGAGATAATGTTGAGGTTGTGATGGTGGGCCACTTGTGTGAGGGTGGCCATGTAGGTGTTGAATAGCGTTGGGTTGAGGGATGAGCCCTGGGGGATACCGCAAATGATGTCAGTGGTTTTGGATCAGAAGGCTGGGAGACGGATTCTGAGGATTACTAATGAACAACTTCCAAACTAAGGATTTGACATATACTATTTGGCCATGAGGAAAAGTATGTTAAACCATTAAGGACTTTTTGTTGAATATTTTGCCAGCATATATTTGTTAGTAACATTATTTACAGTGTATGAAAATTAATGATAATGTTTTGTTAGTTTAATTTGTTTGAGATGTCTCATATTTTCGTTAGAAATTGCTCTTAGAAAAAAACATTTAACATGTTTTATTTCTATTTTTTAGATTGTTATTGAGAATGTTGAATGTTTTTTTTAGGGTAATCTTATTGATTGTCTTTTTTTTTACCTGCTGTTATGTGATGAGTACTATTAAACTCACTGTTTCTAGTGAAATTCAATATATTCTGAGAACAGCAAAAAAGGCAAATGAATTGCTTTACAAAATATTTTGTGGTGTAAAATATATATTGTAACAGTATTTTTTCTTGTCTTCCACAGATGCTAATTTTATAATATATACTTTTTTAAATATTTATTATGTTTAAGGTAAGCATAAATAACTATTAAAAATGATTAATGGGATGTGCTTCTACAGAGCTGAAGGAACAAGAGATGGATGGAATACATATCTGTGCAAAGATGGTTTGTATCTGTTAAAGACATTTGAGAAAGTTAACATATATACTGAGTGTACCTGAGGACCTTCTATCTTTGAACATATATTTAAAAAATGCCAGAGGCTTTTATTATAGAGATTTTTAAAACGAAACATGGCTTCAGAACAGCTTTCTGCAGCGTATTGGTATTGAATAGAAAGACATGCTTGACTAGTAGAGACCAGAGAGTTTTAGGATTAAAAGAGATCATATTATTCTCCATAAAATATGTCACAGAGTGTTTTGAAATACTCTTTTATGTTTAGAAGGACAGGATAAGTTTGTGTGTGTAGTTTTTCTTCTCTATGTAAATATGTCCTCATCATACACAATACTTTGTGTTGAAGTGTTGTTCTATACCTGTTGCTGTGAGTATTTTCAACTTATGTAAGGAATCACTACTTTCTTATTATGTTAAAAGGTGAGTACTGTATAGGTCTTTAAGAATTATTGTGTGTGAAAACACATGAAGTATTCAAAAACTAGTGTGATAATGGTACCTAACTATACACAGATACACAGTGTTATTCTGGACAACCAACAGTATTCCTTGCATTTTACTAAAACACATTTACTAGTTTGGAACGGGTAAGGTGAATAGACATATTCTAAATTTTTTAGTACTGCATTTTACTATAACAGCCTGAGTCTTTTCCTATAGTCATAAGGAGTGACTGGTTTGAAAATGTAAGAAAACTTAAGAACAGGATATCCATATAAATAATTATATTTATATAACCTTATAAAGTACTAAAACTCTAATGTTGGAATGTTATTAGAAAATGGTATTTATATAATATTTTTAAGGCCAAAATAGTTGATAAAGCTAGTTTTGTGTTATGTATTAAGAACACTGATAAAATAAAGTGTTTATCTTTTTGTACAAGGACCTACAACATAAGAAATTGATTATGGAAAGAGAACAGAACAATATCGAGGACAGTTTGGAAATTACCAACAGTCTGATAGAATAACTAAACGTACCTCTCACAAGTAGCGAGAGTGAAGAACAAGAAATTAGTGCTGCAGATATGAGCTGTGATTTCCTAGACGAAAGCTTAGATACTAATTTTGTGGAAGCCTTAGATTATATCGAATTTTTCAAACATATACATTCCGAAATTGTTAACCAGGAAATTGATGTCAAACAAATACCTGTTGAACTTGTTTTAGAAGCTCTGTTAAATTATGAGATGTTAGAAGAATACATGTATTGTTTTATAATAATAATGGCTTGAGTATCATCTACTAATGCATTCACTGTAGTAAAAGTGAAGCACTTATAGATTCACTTATACATTCTTTACATTATTCTATTTATTTCAAAGTATGCAAAGTAGGTCTCAGGGCAAGGACTGCTTCAAACCCCTATACAGTATGCATGTACTCTTCTATGCACCTGAAAACTTGTCTTTTAAACCTTCAATTGCCCAGTGTGTATCCTTACACTTCCTCCAAACACTCTGCCACTGCTATTTCAGTATTGTAGTGAGCCATACAGCAGTATATGCTTATCTATACACTGTGCTAAAAGTTAAGCAATTATACATTCAGCCAGACACTCTCCTTGCAGAACTGTAATCATTCAACCAGTACCCAAGTAGTCATGCAGCAAAGTAGGCCTTAGGGCATGGACTGCTTCAAATCCCTATTAACTATGCATGCACTCTACTATGCACCTGCAAACTTGTTTTTTAAACCTTCAATTGCCCAGTATGTATCCTTACACTTCCTCCAAACCCTCTGCCACTGCTGTTTCAGTATTGTAGTGAGCTATACAGCAGTATATGCGTATCTATACACTGTGCTAAACGTAAAGCAGTTATACATTCAGCTCAACACTGTCCTTGCAGAACTGTAATCATTCAGCCAGTACTCAAATAGTCATGCAGTAAAGTAGGCCTTAGGGCATGCACTGCTTCAAATCCCTATAGACTATGCATGTACTCTTCTATGCACTTGAAAACTTGTCTTTTAAACCTTTAATTTTCCAGTCGGTATCCTTACACTCCCTCCAAACACTCTGCCACTGCTGTTTCAGTATTGTAGTGAGCCATACAGCAGTATGTGCCTATATATACAATGCTCTAAAAGTGAAGCACTTATACATTCAGCTTGACAATCTGCTTGCAGAACTGTAATCATTCAGTCAGTACCTACGTACTCATGCAGCAAAGTAGGCCTTAGGGCATGGACAGCTTCAAACCCCTATAGACTATGCATGCACTCTTCTATGCACCTGCAAACTTGCCTTTTAAACCTTCAATTGCCCAGTCTGTATCCTTACAGTTCCACGAAACACTCTGTCACTGCTGTTTCAGTATTGTAGTGAGGCATTCAGCAGTTTGTGCTTATCTATGCACTGTGCTAAAAGTGAAGCAGTTATACATTCTGCTCGACACTCTGTTTGCAGAACTGTAATCATTCACCCAGTACCCAAGTAGTCATGCAGCAAGGTAGGCCTTATGGCATGGACTGCTTTAAAGCCCTATAGACTATGCATGTACTCTTCTATGCACCTAAAAAGTAATCTTTTAAACCTTTAATTACCTAGTCTGTATCCCTACACTCCCTCCAAACACTCTGCCACTGCTGTTTCAGTATTGTAGTGAGCCATACAGCAGTATGTGCTTATCTATACACTGTACTAAAAGTGAAACAGTTATACCTATACGTCCATTTCTGTGTCATCGACATCTTGCCACCAGTGACTTACCTCTATGATAGTAGTAGTCATTGCTTCTGTATGTAACAGTTTGGACTTTGTCTTCTGTATTATAGGAAAGACGGCTGTATTCCTTTTACATTAGATTTGTTTTGTCTGTTTAATTCTCATGATTGATCAAGAACCCTTATGACTCTATCACAAATAATAACATTTTTGATATAAAAACCTCCTTGTGTTGCATGTCTTTGTTTTTCTAGCTAGTGTGGTAGCTATATACATGGACCTTTAATTAACGAATATTTGAAATTAAAACTGAAGGTGTTATAAATTCAGTCAGGCATTCTCCTTGCAGAACTGTAATCACCGAGTGAGTACCCAAGTACTCATGGAGCAAAGTAGGCCTTAGGCCATGGACTGCTTGAAACCCCTATAGACTATGCATGCAGTCTTCTATGCACCTGCAAACATGTCTTTTATACCTTCAATTCCCTAGTTTGTGTCCTAACACTTCCAGCAAACATTCTGTCACTGCTGATTCAGTATTGTACTGAGCTATTCAGCAGCATGTCCTTATCTATGCACTGTGCTAAAACTGAAGCTGTTCTAAATTCAGTTAGGCACTCTCCTTGCAGAACTGTAATTATCCAGTCAGTACCTAAGTACTCATGCAGCAAAGTAGACCTTAGGGCATTGACTGCTTCAAACCCCTATAGACTATGCATGCAGTCTTCCATGCACCTGCAAACTTGTCTTTTATACTTTCAATTCCCCAGTCTGTACCCCCCTAACACTTCCAGCAAACACTCTGTCACTGCTGTTTTAGTTTTGTAGTGAGCAATTCAGCAGTATGTGCTCATCTATGCAATGTGACTGATTCATCAGTGTGTTGTAATCCATTCACTACATTAAAACACTAATGGGCACATATACAAAAACTGGCACATCCCCAGGGATATGCCAGTTATTGTGCACCATGACACCACCACCATGGATGCGCCGTATTTACAATGTGGTGCACCATGGGGCAAAAACAGCACAGATATGTGATGCATCTGTGCCGTAAAGGCTGTGCATTGCTTGAGTTGCGTTGCAAGTGCAACGCATCTCCAGCAATGCTCTGGGGGCCCTATGCTCAGAATGCTGTGCCAATCCTGACGCCTGCTTCAAGCAAGTGCAGGGTTTTGATGCAGCATGAGCCCAAAAGTGACAAAGTGAAATCTTGTAGATTTCAATCAGCCACTTTTAGGAGGTGTTCCTGCATTGTAACACCCCCCTCCCCCTGTGCAGGAATGTCTACTTCTGGTACAGGGATTTAGAATGTGATGCACCTCTCAGATGCGTCACATTGTAAATACCACACATCATGGCGCATCTTGTGCACTAGCGCTGCATCACAAAAGTGATGCAACAGCAGTGTAAAACACGCACAAGGGGATTGTAAATCTGCCCCTAACACTTACAAATTCACCCAGACAGTTTCACCAGCAGTGCAAAAGCATAGACTTGTAACATATTTATGCACATATATTACATTCAAGTGCTTTGAAAGTACTACAGTATTCTATGATTAAACACCTTATAGATTTATGCTGTAGCACTTCCCTATAGTTCTGCACTTTCACTTTCACCATACACTAATAATTATTATTATTATTATTATTATTAATCGGGTTTTGTAAAGCGCAAACAACCCGGAGGCCTCGTAGCGCTAAGTACCGTCATACTGAAAGGAAAGAGATTAAATGAACAGATGCGTTTTCAGAGCCTTCCGGAATTTTAGAAGGCTAGGTTCACTGCGAATGGAGGTGGGCAGGGAGTTCCATTCCTTCGCGGCATTCCAGGAGAAGGAGCGTCCGCCCCATCTTGTCCGTCTGACTTTACTAACCGTAGCCAGAAAAGCAGTGCTGGATCTTAGGGATCTGTGAGGAAGATAGGGTTTTGCCAAGGAACAGATCATAGTAGGGGCATTCTTCCACATAGCTTTGTGCATAAAGCAAAGAGATTTAAATAGCACTCTAGCCTTGACAGGGAGCCAGTGCAGTTTCCTCAGGGCGGTGGTGGCTGACTCTCGTTTGTTGAGGCCCAGCAGGAGGCGAGCTGCAGCATTCTGGATCACCTGTAATTTTTTGATTGTGAGTGCGGGGGCACCCAGATATAGCGAGTTCCCGTAATCCAGACGGGACAGGATAATGGCTTGAACCATTATTCTGCGGGCTTCAAAAGGAAGAAGAGGCAGCACTTTTCTCAACATGCGCATTAGCCCAAAGCATGTGGCAGAAAGAATGGTAGCCTGCTGCATAAAGCTAAGGTTGGAGTCCAGCCAAATGCCTAAGCTCTTTATGTGGCATTTCGGTTGGGGTGTGGGCCCCATGCAAGGTGGCCAATCTGACAGAGGGCTGGGAATGGTTGGGTTACCCAGCACCATGAGCTCAGTTTTCTCGCCATTTAATTTCAAATGTGAGGTGGCCATCCATTGAGCTACCGCTACCAAACAGTTACTTAGGTTGGACGGGGAAGGGTCTGCTTGATTCATGGATACAACTAACTGTGTATCATCGGCGTAGGTTATTATATCTATGCCGAAAGAGAGCACTATGTCGGCTAGTGGCTGCATGTAAATATTAAAAAGGGTAGGGCTCAATGAAGAGCCCTGAGGTACGCCTTGATCCAGGGGCCAAACTTTGGAATGAGTAGTACCCTCAACTACCCTGAAAGATCGATTCTCCAGGAATGACTGGAGCCACTGCATGGCCTTCCCAGAAATTCCGATCTGATTGAGGCGGTGAAGAAGAATATTGGTGTTAACAGTATCGAAGGCGGCACTGAGGTCAAGCAACATAATTGCTGCAGTGCCGCCTTGATCCATTTGCTTCCTGGCTAGCTCAGTTACCGCCAGGAGGGCCGCCTCAGTTCCCAATTTTGGGCGAAAGCCCGCTTGGGAGTCATGGAGGAGATGATGGTTCTCTAGAAATTGAGTAATGGATGAATTGACATGTTTTTCTAGGAGTTTGCTGATCCACGGAAGGAGGGAAATAGGCCGATAATTGGCCATATTCCCTGGATCTAGAGTGGATTTCTTCAGCAAAGCCCTAACCTGAGCACATTTCCATGCAGTAGGTACTGAGCCTGTGGAAATAGATGAGTTTAATATATTGAGAATGACAGGTTTGATAATGTTCTCGATTTTTACTAACTGATAGGGAGGGGCAGGGTCTGTAGGAGATCCGGATTTTATTTTCATCATAATGGTTGCAAGTGAGTTCTCGTCCAGCAGTGGAAACTCATCTAGTTTTGGAGTCATGATGTTAGATAAGCTGGTTCCAGTATCTTGGGATAAATTAGGTGAGCTAAATGCAGAGGCAATTTTTTGTATTTTGCTGTGGAAGTATTCGGCTTGGCTTTCACAGCGGGCCTGAGCTGTGCTCGGATCAGCAAGAACCAAGGGGATATCAACCAGGAATTTTGCTATTTGGAAGATTTCTCTAGAAGAGTTGGATGCAGTTAGAATTTTTTCCTCGAAGTATAAGGTTTTGGTTCGTCTGATTTCTAATTTATATTTTTTAATGGCTTCAAGGTGTGTGGTTTTGTCTTCCTTACTACGGGAAATCCTCCAATTTCTTTCGGATCTTCTGCATACCCTTTTTAGTTCCTTAAGTTCAGAAGTGTACCAAGGTGAATCCTTGGACTTAGTTTTTTCCTTAAGAACTTTGATTGGTGCGATAGAGTCCAAAGCTGTGCACAGCCATTTGATGTAGTTCTCGTATTGTACTGCAGGGTCTGTTGCCCTTTGGGGGAGAGCGGCCGAGAGTAAATTGGCCCATTGGACTGGGGAGACTTTGGACCAGTCTCTTCCAAGAAGGGTTGTACGAGGAGAGGACTGAGTTGGCGTAGCTGTAGTCCACTGAATAGGTATTAGACAGTGGTCTGTCCAGGTAAGAGGTAGTGGGGTCCCTACTTCTAGTCTGTTATCATTGCTAAAAACACCGTCAAGAAGGTGGCCCTTTTCGTGCGTAGGCACAAAGCCTTTCTGTGTAATCTGGAGGGCTGCCATACTATCCAGAAATGCTTTAGCCATGGGGTTGCTAGGATCATCTAAATGAATATTTATATCTCCTAGTACCGAGAAATTAGATCTACTAACCACGGAGTTAGCTATTTTTAACTGGAGTGATTCAATGAAATCCCCTATTTGATTGGGGGGGCGATAGATAAGTACACCAGAGAATGAATCTGTGGGTGAAAGTTCAAGGGTGAATAGCATGCTCTCGCAGTTGGAGATATCGGCCGATGAGGTTCTACAGAGGTATTGATTTTTGTGAAGGATGCCTAGGCCTCCTCCTCTACCTTCTGATCTGTCCAATCTCTGTAAGGTATATCCCATTGACAGAATAGAGGTGATATCCATATCAGTAGCGTCTCCTAACCAGGTCTCCGTCAGAAAAATTGCATCTGGTTCATTTTCCTCCAGCAGGAGTGACATTTGTGTGGCATGTTTAGTCAGTGACCGGCAGTTTAGAAGAAACATTTTATAGATTTTGCTAGAAGGGGAGTTATCTAAGTAGCTGGTCAGTGAAAATTTACAGTGTAGACATATCCCGGGTGAGGAGTCCGGGAGGATAGAGTGCTGACAGATGTGATTGGTCGGAGGCATTAAGTTTTTTAACATGATAGCGTCATACCTCATCGATCTGCCCCGCTCTGTATCACCTCGCACAGGGGGTATGGCCCCTGGTCCCGTCCGGTCGCCGACGGGCGCAGACGGGCTTGCCTTTGGCGCGCCTTCGGCGCGCCGCCGGCGCGCCCGCTGCGCCCGCCCGCTGCGCGGACGGGGGATTTTGACGTTTATATCCAGTGTGAGGGGCGTGAAGAGGGTGGGATCGCCGATCAACTAGACCGCGATCCTACCCCTACCCAAGATGGCGCCCAAAATGCTTTCAGCGCCGAGCGCCCGAACTAGCGAGGCTTCCCAGCTGAGGAGGGGGTGTGAGGCCGCCCTGGGCAATATAATGCTTGCACCAAGGTAAGGCCAACAGGACCTCTAAAATCGGCCTGGTTAAAATATTTACAGTTTTTTAAAAAATAAAGCTTGGATCAATCAGTCCTGTTCGTTTCCGAATTGAAAGGAGCAAGAGTGCTCAAGGGCCCCCGGCTTCCGCCTCAGGGGAGAAAAGGAGTATAACAATACCCCGAGTGAAAGAAGAGGGACTCCTTTTGTATCCTGGGAGGGCGGGATCGCCGATCAACTAGACCGCGATCCTACCCCTACCCAAGATGGCGCCCAAAATGCTTTCAGCGCCGAGCGCCCGAACTAGCGAGGCTTCCCAGCTGAGGAGGGGGTGTGAGGCCGCCCTGGGCAATATAATGCTTGCACCAAGGTAAGGCCAACAGGACCTCTAAAATCGGCCTGGTTAAAATATTTACAGTTTTTTAAAAAATAAAGCTTGGATCAATCAGTCCTGTTCGTTTCCGAATTGAAAGGAGCAAGAGTGCTCAAGGGCCCCCGGCTTCCGCCTCAGGGGAGAAAAGGAGTATAACAATACTATGTATGTACTAATGTATTCATTCATTCATTTATGCACTACACATTCATTCAGACAAAGTTTTACACACTATCATAGAAATATAGCTATCTTTTTGAACAGTGAAGATAGTTCTGAAAATAACTGATTTTTTTGTCTTTTTGGTTTTGTATTTTTTTTGTGATTTTTTGAAGTTTTTTTTTTTTTTTTTGAACGAAAAAAAGAAACTGCCACCAAAAAAGTGTTGAACTGGAACAAATCAAGAAAAAAAAATTAACTATGTGAGCAACGGTGCTCCTGTTTTCTTCGAATAATCAAGTCAATAGACTGCTCCCCGTAACACAACATCTCATTGCAAAATTTGCAATATATAACTAAATCTGCAAAATCAGGTCTGATGTCCGGGTGTGGACTGCTTGCTTGTGGTGGTGCAGTAGAAGTGCTGGGAACAGCAGGTGGAGGGTTATCCCGCAGCCTATCTGAGCAAGCTCTCGCATAATTGCGAAGATGCAGATTGTTAACATGGAAGACCATGCTCGCTGTTCCAAACGAATATTTTTTGCTGGCGTCGCCTCTGGACAGCGTAGTATCACAGATTTTACATGTGACTTTGGGGGCATTCGCCTTCTTTTGGCCTTCAGGTAAGGTGAAAAATGTCCATATAACAGCTTCTTTCCTCTTTTCCTGAGGCAGCTCTGCAACAAATTCCTCCTCTGAAGAGTGCTCTGAAGAGGATTCTCCAACTTGAGCCATGTTGAAGTAGGTTTCCTAAATGACTGGAGCTTCACAGAAGAGATGGTTCTCCTGAGAAAGTCAAAGAAGAATGATTAAAATGGATGGGGTCTTTCAACAGTTGGAATAGGAAGTGTTCTGAACCAATCAAATCTGTTGTTTTAAAGTCACATGACTTTGCGTACACGTAGGGTGAGCTTATGGTGCGTGTACGGATGACGTACTGCCGCGATTTGCATAATTGCTTTTAAAAGTAATATACGCTTATTAAAAGTAAAAAAAAACTATTTTTATGATTATCCCAGATAATGTCTTCCCTTAATATTTACATTAAATACATAAATCTATCTTTTTAAACAATTATAAACTTTCACTGAGTACGCGAACGGGGCGCCGTACAATCGTACATGACGTCACGCAGAAGCAACGACGCGATGCGTAACGTCAAAACGTATTCGCAACGTATGCTCGGGTACGCAGAGTGTATGATTAACGGTACAAACGATGGTGCGATCACCGTACGCGTACCGTACAATTACCCCCAAAAAATTAAATTAAAAAAAGAATATATAGAGAATTTAATTTCAATATATTGAAAAAAATAATAAAAGTAATACAAAATTATTATTTTTTAATTATTTTACACTAAAAATATATATTGTAACTTAAAAAATAAAATAACTAAAAATAATTATTATAAAAATGTAAGAAATTAGTCTAAAAAGAAAGAAATATCATAATTAATACATTTAAAAGTTATCATTTTCAAAACCTTTGAAATTCACTGAAAAAACAAAAGTTTCAGCCACGTTATAGTTAGGAATTAGCATTTAAAAAACCTTGCAAATTCACTGAAAAAACTATAGGTTTCACACACGTTATAGTTAGGAATTAGCATTTAAAAAAACCTTCGAAATTCACTGAAAAAACCATAGGTTTCACACATGTTATAGTTAGCTGGACATTTCACTCATACAAAACCATTGAAATTCCCCCGTTATAGTTAGTTCAGCTAACTATAACTCGCGCTCCCGCAATGCACTGCTGATGATGTCACTGATGACATCAGTGATGACATGGTCAGTGACATTACTCATGACATCACTGATGACATCTCAAATGACATCACTGATGACATCATCCTTGTGAAAGAGTGACAGACCTCCTCTCACCCTAATATAAGCTTTGAAAAACACATTCAAAAATAGAAACTAGTATTTTCAAAAAAACGAGATGCCAATACCAGTTACAACAACCTATTCAGTAATTCCAACATCTAAATACACATCCACTCATTCACCAACAGTTCTATATAGTCACTCATACATGTACTCACTCATCATATGTACTCATACACCTATACATCCTTACACACGATACTCATCCATAGAGTTTTTCACACACATACTCACACATGCAAATAAACTATCAAACATCCATTTACTTGCATAAACAGCTATACACACACCACTACACTTACTTCTACAGAAACGTACACATAATTACTCTCTTAAACAATCACTTATAGAAGCACATACTCATTTATACAGGAACTCTTCCAATCTCTCACTCTCACATATACCCACTTATATACATCAATACTCACATATACTTGTTTAAAACACATGTAGTTACTCATAAAGATACTATTGAGACAGTCATTCACTCACTAACACACCCATACACACACTCATCCACCCATACAGTTCTGCCCACATGCTGTCTTCAAAACACATACAAACAGTGAGTTAGTCATTCATGCATCTGTGCTCTAACTAATACCCCCACCAAACCATACAGACACTCATTCTGATACTCAAAAAACCAACTAATAATCCGTATAACACTCATATAGCTACTCACCAACCCATGCAGCCACTTATACACAAAGTGAGACACTGATACAGATATTTACATATTTAAACATTACTCGCTAATACATGTATTCACTAAGATACACTTGATAAGTCAGTTATACAATCAATTTTACAAAAAAAACATCCATTTAGACACTTATTTACCCATTTATTCTTCCATCGACCTTTAGATATACATAGATAAAAAATATTTATTTTTTAGAAAGACACACATTCACTGGATGATGTCATCAGTGATGTCATTTGGGGACGTCTTCAGTGTTGTCATGAGTGATGTCACTGACCATGTCATGAGTGATGTAATATGTGACGTCATCAGCAGTGCATTGCGGGCGCGCGAGTCATAGTTGGCTGAACTAACTATAACGGGGGAATTTCAATGGTTTTGTATGAGTGAAATGTCCAGCTAACTATAACATATGTGAAACCTATGTTTTTTTCAGTGAATACATATATATATATTCTATTACCTACTGGCAGTCGCCAGTAGGTAGATATAGTTAGGACCTATTTTCCATAGGAAATCTGCAACATTCTATTTGGAATAACTTTGCCGCCAGTTGACGAATCATTGTGAAATTTCCAAAACTAATGTCCAGGTCCGCTCCGCTCCTATCCTGAAAGTCTCGGGGTGATTCGTGAAGCGGGGAGTGAGAAAAAATGGGGGTTCCAAAATGTGTTTTCCCCATGCAATTTTCCATAGAGACCTTTAGCCGCAGCTACAGCCTGAACTGCTGAACGGAATTACACCAAATTTGGCAAAGAGGTAGTCCTCAGTTCAGACTCGTGCCTTTTGCTTAAATGGTGTCAATCTGTTCAGTAGTTTTTTAGATATTAAAGGAAAAAAGTACATATATATCTGGGCAGAGCTTAACGACACATCTCATTGTGAGATCTGATTGGCTGTCAGCACTTCATCCAAGAAGTGTTGGCAGCCATCTTGGGACCAAATACATGATAGCACCTCATTAAAAAGCATTGCAGTTAATAGAAGGTTTTAATACCTTAGTTACATTATAAATCATTTTTTGATGGTACCATACTCATTTTTGGAATTGTGGTGTATTCTAAGGTGATTTTACCATGTGAAAAAACCTTCTGCTGCGATATCATGATTCATGTTTGAGAGAAAACTATTTTCTCATTCTTGTCCCATAGAGGTTTGGAAGGGGATCCAGAAGCTGAAATGAGAGCATATTTTCTGTAAATTCACATTATCTTTCTCAGTCATGTGATAATGAAGTCTGACATTCTCAGTAAAACATGTACATCCAACAAGAGCAGAGACTGTCTGTTGATTCCTTTGTGTTCTACTGCAGCTTCCCAGAGTGTTCTAAAGAACAACTAGAGCGCTAACTGCCTTACTATTGACAACATTTTGGCACACCTGAAGCCACCTTGATTGGAATAAACTGGTAACACTTAAAACATTTAATTTAAAAATGAACAAAATAAGGGGGTTTCTTTTTTCATAGAAATTATGGTTAGTGCTGTAGAAAGAAAAATTAGGATTTGTTTCAAGTGAGATCTCAAATACCTTCCTGTTATATTTCAACAGGTGCAGCCTGGCAGTTGATTACTTTGTGTTCTACTGTAGCTACCCAGAGTGTTCTAAAGAACAACTAGAGCGCTAACAGTCTTACTTATGACAAAATATGGCACCCATGAAGCCATCTTGATTGGAATAAACTGGTAACACTTAAAACATTTAATTTAAAAAGGAACAAAATGAGGGGGTTAATTTTGTTATAGAAATTATGGTTAGTGTTGTAGAAAGAAAATTGAGGGCATGTTTTAAGGTTCCATGTTTAAATATCGATAACAAAAATATAGTTAACAAAAATATAGATGTAAAAATATCGATTACAAAAATATCAAAAATACTTAAACAGGTAAGTACAATAATATCGACTCAAAAATATAGATGTAAAAAATATCGACTTTAAAAAATAATATAACTTAAATTACATAATTAAATAATATTAATATTATTAACAAAATTAATTAAATTACATTTATATTTTAACTATTTATAACAAATAAACTTAATTTAATCAATATAAACACAATAAATGTGTACATATACATATATTTTCTTAAATACATTTTATTATTATCTTTATTTAATTTATAAACTTTAATAATTATATAAAAATAAAATAAACACATATATAAAACATTTTGAATAAAATAAAATATTCTATATTTAATTAACACATTAAAGTATTAAAAAAATAATAATACATACATTTAATAACAAAATAAAAACATTAGTAGTTAAAACATTTGTTAGCGAAGAGGTAAAAATTACTACTCCCACTCCAGTGAGTGCAACAGTAGGGAAAGCGTTGGATAGCGTAGGGGTAAAAATTACAATTCCCACTCCAGGGAGTGCAATAGTAGGGAAAGCGTTGGATAGCGTAGGGGTAAAAATTACTATTCCCACTCTAGTGAGTGCAACAGTAGGGAAAGCGCTGGATAGCTTAGGGGTAAAAATTACTATTCCCACTCCAAAGAGTGCAACAGTAGGGAAAGCGTTGGATAGCATAGGGGTAAAAATTACTATTCCCCTCCAGTGAATGCAACAGTAGGGAAAGCGCTGGATAGCGTAGGGGTAAAAATTACTATTCACACTCCAGTGAGTGCAACAGTAGGGAAAGCGCTGGATAGCGTAGGGGTAAAAATTACTATTCCCACTCCAGTGAGTGCAACAGTAGGGAAAGAGCTGGATAGCGTAGGGGTAAAAATTACTATTCCCACTCCAAAGGGTGCAACAGTAGGGAAAACGCTGGATAGCGTAGGGGTACAAATTACTATTCCCACTCCAGAGGGTGCAACAGTAGGGAAAGCGCTGGATAGCGTAGGGGTAAAAATTACTATTCCCACTCCAAAGGGTGCAACAGTAGGGAAAGCCGTGGATAGCGTAGGGGTAAAAATTACTATTCCCACTCCAGTGAGTGCAACAGTAGGGAAAGCGTTGGATAGAGTAGGGGTAAAAATTACTGTTCCCACTCCAGAGAGTGCAACAGTAGGGAAAGCGTTGGATAGCGTAGGGGTGAAAATTACTATTCCCACTCCAGAGAGTGCAACAGTAGGGAAAGTGCTGGATAGCGTAGGGGTAAAAATTACTATTCCCACTCCAGTGAGTGCAACAGTAGGGAAAGCGCTGGAACCCAAAACAATAAAAAAACAAACTATCAAAATGTGTATTAAATTCAATTTCCAATATAATCATAATTAATATATACATTTAAATATATTATTATTAACAAAGATAATAAAAATAATTAATTACACAATTACATTTAATATTTACTAATTAATTAATGAAAATTAATGTTTTTTTATTAATTAATTATTTAATTACCAGCTTTCACACATATACACTTATAAACACCACAACACAAACCTAAAATTAAATACACATTTTCAAATAATTATTGCTAATTAATTAATGGTAATTAATTTAAAAAGTGTTTAATAATTAATCAATTAAAAATTAATTACTTACCACCCTTCACACCATTTACACATATAAACTCCACAACACACACCTAAAATTATTTAAACAATTAACATAATTAATTATTAATTGACTAATTGAAATTAATTAACAACTAAATATTAAACAATTATTAATAAATGAACACATTAATTAATCAATTCATTTTATATAATTAAATTACTTCCCACCCTATTCCCCTATAAACCCACAACCCGCTACGGAACTAATAACACAAAATTCAACATAAAATACATTAATAACTAATACAATTCCAAAACATATAATAAAATGACAAACAATACTCATTAAAAACACTAAAATACATAACATTATTAATACATCGATATTTTTGTAAACTATATTTTTGTAAACGATAGTTATTACAAGTATATTATTGTTATCAATATTACTTACCTGTCAGTCGATATTCTGGTCAAACTTTATTTTTGTTGTCGATATTTCTTCTACTCGATATTTCCGCGGAGATATTAATATCACACGATATTTCTCCGTCGATATTCCTACTCTGCACCGTGTTTTAAGAGAGATCGCAAATCCTCTTCTATTTAATTTGAAATTTCTGACATGCAGACGGAAAAATCACTTTCAATACCAGCAGTAGATTTCCAGTTAACTCCCTGGTGAGCTCTTCCCCCTACACTACTCAAACACCACTGCACTACCCTAAACCCTAAAATACTACCCCCAGCATGAGCCCCTACACTGCACAAACACCACTGCACTACCCTAAACCCTAAAACACTACCCCCTACAGTAGACAAACACCACTGCGCTTCCCTGAATCCTAAAACACTATCCCCAGCATGACCCCCTATCCAAACACCACTGCACTACCTTAAACCCCAAATCTCACCCAGCAATCAGTAAATCAATCAATCAGAGTACTTACCCCTGAGTGTCCCAAGGCGCTGAGGGGAGGGGGGTACTGCTACTGCTCGAAGAGCCAGGTCTTGAGGAGTCTTCTGAAGGTGAGTAGGTCCTGGATCTGCCGTATGTGGGTAGGGAGGGTGTTCCAGTTCTTGGCGGCGAGGTAGGAGAAGGATCTGCCACCGGAGGTCATTCGTTGGATGCGGGGGACAGCGGCGAGGGGGAGACTAGCGGAGCGGAGCTGGCGGGTGGGGGTGTGGAAGCTGAGTCTGCTGTTTGCTGTTCAGGTAAGCTGGTCCGGCGTTGTGGAGTACTTTGTGTGCGTGGGTGAGGAGCTTGAAGGAGATCCTCTTGTCAACGGGGAGCCAGTGAGGTCTTTCAGGTGGGGGGTGATGTGGCTGCGGCCTGGGACGTTGAGGATCAGTCGGGCAGAGGCGTTTTGGATGCGTTGTAGTCGTCGTAGGTGTTTGGCTGGTATTCCTGCGTAGAGTGTGTTGCCGTAGTCCAGTCTGCTGGCTACGAGGGCCTGTGTCACCGTTCTCCTTGTTTCGGTCGGAATCTACTTGTAGACCCTGCGGAGCATGCGGAGGGTGTTGTAGCAGGAGGAGGAGATGGCGTTGAACTGCTTAGACATGGAGAGGGAGGAGTCGAGGCTGAATCCTAGATTGCGTGCATGGTCGGTGGGTGTTGGTGCTGTTCCCAGTGTGGTCGGCCACTAGGAGTCGTCCCAGGCTGAGGGGGTGGGTCCAAGGATGAGGACCTCTGTCTTGTCTGAGTTCAGCTTCAGACGGCTGCTCCTCATCCAATCGGCGATGGCCTTCATTCCCTCGTGGAGGTTGCTTTTGGCGGTATGTGGGTCCTTGTTGAGGGAGAGGATGAGCTGGGTGTCGTCAGCGTAGGAGATGATGTTGAGGTCGTGATGGCGGGCCACTTGCGTGAGGGGGGCTATGTAGTCGTTGAACAGCGGTGGGCTGAGGGATGAGCCCTGGGGGATGCCGCAGATGATGTTGGTGGCTTCGGATCGGAAGGGTGGGAGGCGGACGCTCTCGGTTCTGCCGGAGAGGAAGGAGGTGGTCCAGTCAAGAGCCTTCTTTTGGATTCAGGCCTCTAGGAGGCGTGTCTTTAGAGTGCGATGACAGACCGTGTCGAAGGCGGCTGACAGGTCTAGGAGGATGAGGACTGATGTTTCGCCATTGTCTAGTTGGCGCCTGATGTCGTCTGTGGCAGCGATGAGGGCTGTCTCAGTGCTGTGGTTTCTTCTGAATCCGGACTGGGACGGGTCCAAGATGTTCGAGGTGGCGGGCCAGTTGCATGTTGACGATTTTCTCGATGACCTTTGCCGGGAACGGGAGCAGGGAGATGGGCCGCATTTTCTTGAGGGCATTGGGGTCCGCTTTGGGCTTCTTGAGGAGGGTGTTGATTTTGACGTACTTCCAGCTTTCCGGGAATGTCGCTGTTTCGAAGGAGATGTTGATGACCTTCCGTAGTTGGGGTGCAATGGCTGCCTCTGCTTTGTTGAATACGTGGTGTGGGCATGGGTCAGACGGAGATCCTGAGTGAATGGAGTTCATGACCTTGCGTGTCTAGTCGTCGTTGATGTTGGACCAGGAGGTCAGGCGGTTGGCGCTGGTGGTGTTCACAGGGGAGGTGGAGTCTGGCGTAGTCGGGGCGGTTGTGATGTTGAAGCTGTTGTGGATGTCAGCGATTTTGTGGTGGAAGATGGCTAGTTCTTGTGAGGGTGGGATGTCGGCGTTGGCGCTGGGGTTGGAGAGTTCCTTTACGATGCTGAAGAGCTCTTTGCTGTTGTGTGCGTTGTTATCCAAGCGATCCTTGATGGAGGATCTCTTGGCTAATCTGATGAGGTGGTGGTGTCTGCGGGTGGTGTCCTTGTGGGCTGCGTGGTTGTCCGGTGTGTGTTCGTGGAGCCATGTCTTCTCCAATTTCCGGCATGCATGTTTAGAGGTCTGGAGTTCGTCGGTGAACCAGGTGGTTCTCTTGTTGGCGTAACTGTTGGAGGGTTTCTTCAGCGGGACGAGGGTGTCGATCCACTGTCTGAGGTTTAGGGCTGCGGCGTCTGGGTTGGTGGGGTCGGTGGATGGGTTCTTGGCGAAGGAGGTGATCAGCTGGTCTTCGGTGACTTTGCTCCAGCAGCGGCGAGGCAGCTGTTGGTTGCGGTGGTGCATGGTTGTTTTCTTGAAGGTGAAATGGATGCAGCGGTGGTCGGTCCAGTGGAGTTCGGTGGTGTGGTTGAAGGCGATGTGGGAGCCTGTGGAGAAGACGGGATCCAGCTTGTGGCCGGCGGCGTGGGTGCAGTGACAAGTTGTCTGAGGCCCAGGTTGGTGAGGTTGTCGATCAGGGTGGCGGAGTTGGCGTTGTTGTTCTCGAGGTGGAAGTTCAGGTTCCCGAGGAGGATGTAGTCCATGGAGATGAGTGCGTGAGTGCTGGCGAGGTCGGCGATGGAGTCGCTGAACTGAGCCCGGGGTCCGGGGGGTCTGTAGATGAGTGTTCCTCTGAGGGAGGTGTTGGGGTCAGTCATTACCCAAACACCACTGCGTTACACTAAACCCTAAAACACTACCCCCTACATTACACAAACACCACTGCACTACCCTTCACCCTCAAACACTACCCTTAGCACGACCCCCTACACTACCCAAACACCACTGCACTACCCTTAACCCTAAATCACTACCCCCTACACTACACAATTACCACTGCACTACCATAAACCCTAAAACACTACCCCAGCATGACCCCCTACACTACACAAACACCACTGTACTACCCTAAAACACTACCCCAGCACAAACCCACAAACACCACACAAACACCAGTGCACTACCCCAGCACGACCCCCTACACTACACAAACACCACTGCACCACCCTAAACTCTAAATCTACCCCCACCATGTCTCCCTACACTACACAAACACCACTGCACTACCCTAAACCCTAAATCTATCCCAGCACTACCCCTACCCTATACAAACACAGCTGCACTAACCTAAACCCTAAAACACTACCCCCAGCACGACCCCTACACTACACAAACCCCACTGCTGACCCTAAAACACAACCACCAGCATGACCCTCTACACTACCCAAACACCACTGCACTACAATTAACCCTAAAACACTTCCCCATACACTACACAAACGCCACTGCACTACCCTAGACCCTAATTCTACCCCTACACTACCCATTCACGACTGCACTACCCTAAACCCTAAAACACTACCCCAGCACGACCCCCGACACTACCCAAACCCCATTGCACTACCGTAAACTTTAAATCTACCCCAGCATGACCCCCTACACTACCCAAACACAACTGTACTACCCTATAACATTACCCCAGCATGACCCCCTACGCTACACAAACACCACTGCACTACCCTAAACTCTAAATCAACCCCCAGCAAGACCCCTTACACTACATAAACACCATTGCACTACCCTATACCCTAATTCTACCCCCAGCACGACCCCCATTCACTACACAAACACCATTTCACTACCTTAAACCCTAAAACACAACCTCAAGCACGAACCCTACATTACACAAACACCACTGCACTTCCCTAAACCCTAAAACACTACCCCCGGCAAGACCCCCTACACTACACAAACAACACTGTACTACCCTAAACCCTAAAACACTACCCCAGCACAAACCCGCAAATACTACCCAAACACCACTGCTCTGCCCTAAACCCTAAATCTACCCCCAGCACGACCTCCTACCTTACCCAAACACCACTGCACTACCCTAAACCCTAAATCAACCCCCAGCATGAACCCCTACACTACCCAAACACCACTGCACTACCATAAACGCTAAAACACTACCCCATACTCTACACAAATACCACTGCACTACCCTGAACCCTAAAACACTACCCCCAGCAAGACCCCCTACACTACACAAACACCACTGCACTACCCTAAACCCTAAAACACTACCCCAGCATGACCCCCTACATTACCCAAACACCACTGCACTACCCTAAACCTTAAATCTACCCCAGCACGACCCCTTACACTACCCAAACACCACTGTACTACCCTAAAAAACTACCTCAGCACGACCTCCTACACTACACAAACACCACTTCACTACCCTAAACCCTAAATCTACCCCCAGCACGACCACCTACACTACCCATTCACCACTGCGCTACCCTAAACCCTAAAACACTACCCCCCGCACGACCCCCTACACTACACAAACACCACTGCACTACCCTAAACCCTGAAACACTACCACCGGCACGACCCCCTATACTACCCAAACACCACTGCGCTACCCTAAACCCTAAAACACTACCCCCGGCACGACCCCCTACACTATTCAAACACTACTGCACTACCCTAAACCCTAAAACACTACCCCTGGCACGACCCCCTACACTACCCAAACACCACGGCGCAAACCTAAACCCTAAAACACTACCCCGGCACAACCCCCTACACTACCCAAATACCACTGCCCTGTGGTGCGTTTTACGTTGAGGAATTAATTCCTCTTCAATCTTTAGGGTTCTGGGGGCCAACTAGCCCACCAGGTACCTCCAGTATGTGCCAGGGAGCTGCGTTGCAGAGAGGTGTTCTGAGGCCATGCCCCTTTTTACACCTCTCTGCAACGCAGCTCTGTGGCGCTTACTGGAGGTAGCTGGTGGGCTAGTATGACCCTAGGGACCCTTAGGATTGAAGGGGACTTAATCTCTCAACTTAGAACAGTGACAGGGTGTGTTTACACAATGGTGAAGAGAAGGGACGGGGCCTGACGTAATGTGTGCAAACACGCCCTGTGGCGCATTTTAAGTTGGGGAAAAAAATCCTTTTCAAACCTGAGGGACCATGGGGGCCAAGTAGCCCACCAGGTGCTTCTAGGAAGCGCCACTGTGCTGCGTTGCAGAGAGGTGGTGCAGGCCGTGCCCGTTTTTACTTCTCTCTGCTATGCAGCTCTATGGTGCGTTACTGAATGTACTACGAATTCCGATTTACTTACCTGTTATCAGGAGAGATCTCAGTGCTGCATCTTTGAGCCCAGTACTGATCCTGAAAAGTATTTCTAAACATACTTACCAGTCACTTGAATTTCTTTCCATAGGCTAACATTGACTGGTTTCATTTGGAAATTCTTCTAAGTGTGGAGTTTTCGAACTTTAAAATATTCACATAGAATCATCCGAACAACAAATTCCGATTTACTCACCTGTTATCAGGAGAGAACGCAGTGCTGCATCGTTTAGCCCAGCACTGAACCTGAAAAGTAATTCTAACCGTACTTACCAGTAACTTGTATTTCCTTCTATAGGAATCCATTGTTGATTTTCACATACTACAAATATTCCTTAAAAATCACCTGTATGACTTAAATGCATTCTGTTTACAGGAGATGCTTCAGTGCAGGATCCAGGATCCACCACTGAGTAAGAAAAAGTAACGATAACACTACATACCTGCTAAATGAATTTCCTCCCATAGGATAACATTGGTAATTCTATGTGAAAAAGTTTTTAAGTGTCAACTTTTAAAATTCAATAATATTCCTTAAAGATCATTACTGTAACCAAAACGCTTTTACTCAGCTGTTTACAGGAGATGTCCAAGGACTGAATCTAGGATCCAGTCCTGTGGTTAGAAAAGTAATCCATAAAGTAACCAATTGAATTTAACTAGAAATTCACTTTGTGCCCAATGTTGCCTTATATTCGAAATTGTGTTGCCCATTGCAACAACAGTAAGTACTTTACTTAAAAGTCTATTGCCTATTTCCAAAGTATTTAAACTAAAGTAATTCATTCTGAGAAGGTATATTTTGTAATGTAATGTATAATGTAATTATAATGTAATTTAAAAATAAAATATCTAAAAATAAATAGTGTAAACAAATTTAGTAAATCAGAATCAAAAAATAAAGATAACAATTAATACATTTTAAATTAGTCATTTACAAAACCTTTGAAATTCACTGAAAAAACCATAGGTTTTAGGGGTGTTATAGTTAGCTAGACATTTCACTCATACAAAACCATTGAAATTCCTCCGATATAGTTAGTTGTACTAACTATAACCCCTGCGCCCGCAATCCACTGCTGATGATGTCAGATATTACATCATTCATGACATGGTCAGTGACATCACTGATGACATCTCCAATGACATCACGGATGACATCACGGCCTCCCTAAAGTGTCAGGCCACTGGGTATGTGTTATCACCATTGGTGATCGCACGTAAGTGTTGTAAAATGCGTTTATGGACAGCATGCTTCGTGCTGCCCACATATCTCAGTAGACAGGGGCATTGTAGAACATAGACCGCAAATTCGGTCTTGCAGGTCAAAACCTGCGTGATAGAGTGAGGGCGGTCAGTGAAACCGTCCATGAAGATTTTTGTATTTACCCCATGGACGCACGCCTTGCAGGTCTTTGTTTTGTTGCCACCAAGACGTTTTATTGAAAGGTTCTGGACTGGTATCAACTAATATATCACTTAGTGAGGGAGCTTTGCTAAAAGTAAGGGAAACTTTCTTGGGTAGGGTGGTCCCAATGACAGAGTCACGGGTAACCAGAGGCCAGTGTCTGTTCATAATTTTGTATATCTCATTATGTTGCCTACTGAACCCCGTTATGATGCGGAAATTGTTCTTTTCGGCATCTATCTTACTCCTAGTCCCCACAGCTCCCACTGCTTGCTGATCCACAGTCTTAACCAGAAGGTCCTCTCTAGTTCGTATCATTGATTTTTCCTTGGCTTTGTGAACCGTCTGTTCAGAGTAACCTCTTTCCAAAAAACGCTTCATGCTATCTTCTTGAGCCAGTTTGAGGTCAATGGAGTTACTGCACACTCGGCGTAGACGAAGCATCTCCCCAAAGGGGATGCTAGAAATCAAATGTGCCGGGTGTGCACTGGCAGCATGAAGGATGCTGTTCCCTGCAGTCTTTTTACGATAAATTCTACTCTCAAGGTGTCCATTGTGAATGTATAACTCAGTGTCCAGGAAAGTGACAGATTCCTGGCTAAGGGTAGCTGTAAATCTGAGATTGAGATTATTATTGTTTATACTCTCAATAAAGCTCAAAGCCTCCTCCTTGCTACCCCTCCAAATGATCATCAAATCATCAATGAAACGGTACCACGCAATCAGGTTGTTACTAATAATACCTTGGTAGTTTTGCCTGAGGACCAGCTCCTCCCAAGCCCCCATGTGCAGACACGCAAAGCTCGGGGAGAAGCTGGCCCCCATAGCTACCCCCTGAAGTTGGCGATACAAAGGATGATTAAACAGGAACAGATTGTTCGCAAGGCAAAATCGAAGCATGTTCAACAACATTCTGTTGTGTTCTTCAAAATCAGGTCCTCTTCTCGATAAATAATGTTTTACAGCTACAAGTCCATCAGAATGCGAGATACTGGTATAGAGTGCTGTTACGTCCAAGGCAATCAGCCAATCCGCCGCCAGCCATTCAACGTCTTTAATCTTAGTTAAGAAATCCCCGGTGTCTTTTATGTAAGAATCCAGATTCTGCACATACCCCTGCAAAAGACTGCCCCTAGCAGAATTTTTGGGTCTGCCTGGTGGATGTAGAGGGTCTTTATGCACCTTGGGGAGAAAGTACAAAATGGGCGTGATCGGGTAGTCAGTTTTTAGATATTAATATTCTGCCTCGCTGATTAGTTTGGAAGCCTTCCATTTGGCCAATTTCTGATGGGAGCCTATTTTTACTGAAGTTAGTACCTGAAGTTGAATACGCTCATAGCATTTCCGGTCATTAAGTTGAGCATAAGCTTCTTGATCATAGTTGGTCCTGGTCATAAGGACCACATTGCCCCCTTTGTCACTTCCTCTCACAATGATTTCCTTATCCTTAGATAGTCCTTTTGTTAGTGCTTCATATTGCTGGGCACGGCCGTTGTATTGCCACTTTTTCTTAGCAGTTTCACCATATAGCTGTTTTAAGTCCCCCACCACACTCTCGTGGAAGACATCATATATATATATATAGATTATTATTACAACTAACATAAGCATGCATTACTTTCCCCTCCGTGACTGGTATCAGGAGAAAAGAGATGGGCAGGTCACACCTGAGTGAAGTTCACTGTTACACAGCTATTATGCATGTTTCAAGAGATAAATCACAGCCAGCCAACATATGTGCAGTCTGTGCAGTAATCAGGGCCACTCAGTCTGTCCAGATGTGACTTTTGTATTGCTGGCAAGGCTTCCATATCCCACAGCATTCCATCAGAGCACACCTTTATTAATCCCTGTCCCGCTCTTGTGCCAGCATGTGTGTGCTGTACAGTATATCTTCGTTGATTCAACAATTTACATTTAAGTAGCAGAGTCAGAGTCTTTTCTTAACCACTAGGAATATTCATAGCTGTTCTGGGACATTTAGATTTTAATCCAGAAATATGGATCTTGTGTGGCCTTCAAATTTCAGTATGCCCTTCACTCACAGCTGCTGTAGTACTGCGTCCCTGCCCCTATCGTTGAACATTCGGCCAATAGGGATATTCGGCAGCACACCTGGACAAGGAGGGGGAGCCAGCACCCTGTGCAACCACTCTATCCTGAAATATGTTGACAGCTGCTGATGGTGCATGATCTTCCACACCCAGTCTTCTAGGAACAGCTCCACCGACCACTCCACTCAGGGAATCCCATGAAATGCAGATTATTTCTCTGGGATCGGCCCTCAGCATCTTCAAATTGGTCTTTAAGTCGGATATTCAGTTTTTGAAGTGAGGTTACTATCTCTCTCAAGGTCACAACCTCTGATTGTAATTCCGCCACGGTCCCCTCCATGGTGGTTAAACGGTCCGCTACACCTTGAAGATCCACCAGCAGTAAAGTTACAACTATGGCAACTGAATCTAACTTGGTGACCAATTCCTATCTCATACTCTAAATAGCTGCCATGAGGTCAGATAATATGGGTTCCTTTGTTTGGGCATCCATGAGACTCTGCTCAGTAGGTCTTTTATGCACTTTATCCAAGTGCCCTGTCGGAGTAACTGAGTGAGTGTAATTGTCTATTTTATTAGTTTGTCTCCCAGGAAGCGTCAACACTGGCAACTTCACAGCAGTAGTCCACAGGCAGCCAGGGACACCCACAACGAGGTTGAGCAAGTGGCGGGGCAGTCACTGCATGGAAGAGCGTTCTCCCGCCTGCCCTCAACAATTCTTCAGGGCAGCAGGGCAGTCAGCCTAGGTGTCCTTCCTCTAGCCATCCCCAGAGCCAACGCGTCGCTCCCCGAGCCCTACACATGTTAGGGAGAGAGCCACACTGATCATCAAGCAATTTCAGAAGAGGGGGCCCTAAGCAGCTCTCCAGGATGCCTGTCAAGCCTAGTAGGTATTGTCCAGCCCAGCTGCCCTGCCACCTCCAGATGAGGCTTTCATTCCTAGAGCAGGCTTGCTCATATGAACCCCAGCGGGCTCTAGCCACTCTGCCACACCTCCGTCAGGCCTCCTTTTGGTCCCTAACTGGGGGCAATCCATACTGCAGTTCTCAGAGGCCGCACATCTTCACCTCAGCTTCTAGGGCCCAGTCAGGAGTCCGACGGCAGTCCAGTACTGTTGCAGCTCTTTCAGTGTACCTTGACACAGACAGCACCACACCAGTAGGCCTTGAGGCAGATGCACCCCTCCCCAGGCTGCTCAGGCTGCCGGGGATATACAGATCCTGGGACAGCAGCCACAGGTCCAGCTCCACAGGGCAGGGTGCACCTCCACCTATATCAAGAGTCTTCTGAGACAATGGACGGGTCTGTCAGCTGGGACCAAATTGCCCATGGACTCCGCAGGCTGCCCTGGCCACCGCAACTCTGTCCAGCCTGTCCCCGCTATATGGGCCAGCGATCTCTGATTAGGGCAGGACTCACATCTCCACCACAGGCCCAGCCATGCACCCCAGCCTCCGGTGCCCAACAGATGATGTCAGGAGTAATTTCAAGGATTCCTGATATGTGGGAGCCCTAGCCAGAGATGTGGACGGGGTCCGATTATGCAGGATGATTAGTTCACAGCAGAATTGTGGACGGATTAACAGGGTTAGTGTCAGAGCCTTGCTAGAGCACATCTGCCTTCTTGGCCAACCAAACAATGCCCCCACCGGAAAGGGAGTTCGTTGGCCCCAAGCAGGGCCTCGTCATCCATGCATGGATATCTAAAAAGTGCCTTTTCCTACTGTGGCATGTGCTGTGGCCCTTTTCCTGGGCCTCAGCGCAAACAACAGTAGGAAAAGGCACTTTAAAATCTACATGGCAGTCCGATCATAATAGGGCAGGTGGGACCACCTACTGATTGTCGGACAAACAGGTGCCCGCAGTGCAGCATGGCAATACCATCGTAATGAGGTCCTAAATTTTTTCTTCAATGTCTGGGTGTCTGGAACAAATAAAGCATACTTGTATCCTTTGCTCAAAGTATATACTCACCCTGTGCTTTTTAGACTGGAGCTAGAATACATTGTGCAACAGGAAAGGAGAAGTAATGATCCATTTTTTCACAGATTTGCCTTTCTCCTCCCCTTTCCCTTGCGCCTGCGGCTGCGCTGATTACAGATGCTGTGTGTCACCCACACACCTTACCGCCATAGCACTAGGGTGCGTGTGTGTGAGTCCAGCATACGTTTTGTATAGGAAGGATCCCCTTCCTGTACAAAATACTATGCCTAGACATGAGGGAAAGCTTTTCCCACTTTGTATGCGTGCTGCGCAGTGTAGTACGCATGCAAAGTCCAAAAAAGACGGAGAATTTAAAGCATTTCTCCTTCCTTGTACCTAATTTAAAAGGCCGCAGTTTTCTCATGCTAAACCCAATCTACTGTATTTGGTAAATTGGGTTTAGCTGAGAAACCTTGGAGGTTGCATGAGAAAACTCATGCACCACCATTGTCACGCCCCCATGGCACAAAGCATTGCGAAGCAGCGCAATGCGCTGCTTCGCATTACTTTTACATTATTTGCATTTACTTTCCATTATTTATTGGAAAGTAAATTAGGAAAAAAATATTTTGTGCTATTTTGCATCACTTTTGTGACGCAAACACGGCCAAATTCTTAGTAAATAACCCTCTAAATATAACACATCCAAATTAGTAATTGACTTGTTTGAAGGTTGGGAGTTAGAATAATATATTCACTTGGTTCCAACCCACAAAAACTAAACAACTTCCCCAGTGTTTCATTGGTTGTAGTACATATATTTATTAATATAAAAGTCTTGATGCACTTTAAAATTAACATTTTATTAATTAATAAACTTAATTAAAACAAAAAAATCCATTAATTTATTTTATTTTATTTAAAGCAAATATATGATTGTAAAATGATATATAATGACAGTATTTATAGTTACACAATTATTATGTAAAAATTAGATGAATGTTTAAACTAAAAGAAAAGTTAGAAATACATTATTAGGTCTGTTTCAAATGTAATAAAAATTAAATTGTAAATTCACATATTTAAAAGCAAGTTATAAAAAACATTGCATACCTTACAATCAACCATCGACTCTAAGTCAATTGGCCCACAAGACACCTGCGATCTGCATCATTTGCCCTCACACACTCACCCCACATCTGTCACAGTGGAGGCTGCTCCTTCTCCTACATCGCCGCCAAGACGTGGAACGACCGTGCCTCCAACTCCGAACAGCACACTCCCTGGAGGACTTAAATAAGAAGCTCAAGACCTGGATTTACAATGGACACTCGCCCCCTCAGCACTTAGATACCCCTAGTGGTGACAGCGTCACCATGTACAAATGCTTATTAATTGATTGATTGAAAATTTGGAATATTGTTTAGAAATTAATATTTTTGCATTTCATGTACTTGAAAATAGTTGCAACACCTATCATTACAATCTCCTTGTAATATTTGAATTTGTAGGTTGTATATAATGTTTAAAAAAGTCATTATAAATTATTTTTGGCTGCGAATATATTGGTATTTTATGTAGTATAAGTTTGTCAGTATTTTAGTTAGTATACATGTTTTTGTTGTATGCTAAGGACTGTAGTTTCTAAGAGATAATCATTTAAAATGAATATGTCCCATGCTGAACAACAAAAATATAATTTTAAGAAATATAGATTTGCGTGAATATCATGTCAAACATATTGCCAACACAAACAAATCAAAAAACAAGATATATAAGCTACAAACATTAGTTTGTAGGCATATCATATTGCTATAGAAATATTGTTGTATACAATATTATTTACTTTAATATTGTGGTATTAAATACTGTTTTTAAATAATGTAATCTATATTAGTTGCCATATTATTTCTTGGTGTTAGTGTTACTAATGCCATTTTTTTGATATCTCATAGTTTTTATGTGTAATAAAAAACATATTTTCTTAGTAATTTATCATTTTAAAGCAGGCTTTGTAGGGGACTATGGCGGGAAGATATTTAAATGATAAATTATTGTTTTTTATATTATACTAATGTTTTATGTCAATTAAATATTTAATTGATAATTAATATTGTACATTTTTTAACTGATAAAATATTACTTTGAGATCTATAAGCCCATATGCCTCATTAATTGTATATAAAAATATTTTACAAACGGGTGCTGGTACACCTACGGGACTGGATTACAGAAGAAGGTGTCCTGTTTGACCTGCAGGTGGGATTTAGAGCCAATGTTAGCACCTCAGATCAGGTCTTCAAATTGTTCTTGTATCTACTGGAGGAAGGATACTAATTAACAAAGGGAAACTTTTGTTGCCTTTGTTGATTTACATACAGCTTTAGGTTTGGTTCCCAGAGGTAAGCCCTGGAGGGTGTAGGAAACAATGACCGTTCCGCTTCTATATTGAATAACTTGGCGAGGTTGAATGGTGATAATATGGCCCAAGTAAGATGGGGTAGGATGGACATGTGACCCTGCTGACTTCTAAGGCACCTCAGGTGCTCAAGCTGTTGCCTAGCTCCTTTCATTCATTTTGCGATGATGAGACCTTGAGCACAATAGCTCCAGGATAAAGTGTATGTTCTTCTCCAGTCATAAGGCAACCCATTGTAAAAGACGCATGTTAGTAGGCGACACTCTTATAGATCTAGAGGCCAATTATGACTATTCAGGCATTAGACTGAACCCTAATTTGAGTTGGGTACCGCTTTTGGAAAAAGAACATGTCCCTAATTCAGCAGACAACAAGGATAGCTGAGATTCTTAGAAGAACATTATCTATAAGGGTTGCTCCAGCCCTTGAAATCCACAAGACCGAGGCCATGGAGTCGGATATGTACAGGGCCAAACTGTTGGGGTGTCTGAACAAATGCCTGAACACAGTGGAGCAGAGGTTTTAAAGATCCATATTAAATCTTCATCTGAACTCTCCACTGACCCCTGATATCTCGATCTAGCACAAAGAAGGATTTCCCATAGATTAGAATGCAGACTCCTTAACTTTTGACATTGGCTGTCGTCCACTCCAGCACTAGAATCCGATCGGGAGGCGAAGAGACCTTATGGTCCTCAGTGCGCTGAGAAATTGCCTGGTTCTGAGCCCTAAAGGTACTACTGTAGAATTTGAGGTTTGAAAACTATTGGTCCTCGCCTTAAATAATGAGTATTATCCCTGAGATACAACTAAAGGATACTATTTGGAGTTTGTAGCTGTTGCAATTGTGACAAAAGTAAGTAAGTAAGATGTTTCTAAAGTGCAACATATTCAGAGGCACCTTGGCGCTAAAGGTGATCCTGACACTAGTCAGGGAAAAAGAGTTACGTAGGCTTAGGAGTAAAGAGCCAAGTTTTGAGCAATTTCCTAAAAAAGAGCCTATTAGGTTGGCACCTGAGGAAGGCAGGGTGTTTCAAAGTTTGCCCGCCAAGTGGGAGAGGCTTCTGCCACCCCACTTGGCCTTCTTTACCCTGGGAGTGACAACCAGCCGAGCGTTAGCTTATCTCAGATTGCGTTGAGGGACATATCAGACAAAAGATTTGTGGAGGCCCTGAGGCCCACGTCGGTGCAATGCCTTATGGACTATACACAATGCCTTTAATTTGATCCTCTCTTGGACTGGCAACCAATGAAGATCCTTGATGCTGTTTGATATAGAACTGAATTTTGGAATTTTCAGCAGCAATCGAGCAGCAGCATTCTGCAGCGACTGGTGTTTTGATTGCAGTTGTTTGTCTATTCTTAGATAGAGAGCCTTGCAACAACCTGTCTTGGACAAAATCAAGCCAACTAGTACAATTTTTCGCATCTCCGGTGGGATAAATAGCAAAGGAATGCTATCACTAGCTTTTATAGACACAAAACCATGTGCGCAGTGCTAGCCGACCTTAGATTACATTGTTCCAGCCCTAGCATGCAATTTGTACCTAAAATTTAGATACAGAACCTTACCCATTAAAGCATTTAGGGGCCGAGTTTGATGTTGGACATCGATCTGGAACTGGGACCTCCTGTCAGAGGTCCCAAACCAGCAATTAGGATGTGACCGAACACTGTTCGGTCGCAATCCTATTGTTTACAATGGGAGCATGCATTCTGACTGGAATGCATGCTCTCATAGTAAATAGCTGAGGTGCAGTTAATCCCTGACATGGGGTGCAGGGATAAACATGGGGCACCATAGGTGCCCCCTAGGCCACCATCTGGTGGCCTAGCACCCATGGGAGCCCTGCTGGGGGGCCCCAAAGTCGGATTCCCACAGCCTTTCTGTGTCGGAAAGGTCAGTACAGAAAGGCTGTAGAAATCTGCCATCTGAATCTCTTGGACAGAAAGAGCCGCCCTTTGGATAACAGGCCCTTTTCCGAATGGCAGATGGGCTCTCCGAGCCTGTTGTAAGCCAATCAGAAATCCTGCTGTGATGTATTCCTATAGGTTCTGTATCGATCCCCCTGTTCCTGACCCTGTTCTGGTTAACAATCTAACTAGCAGCCATCCCATGATGCAGAAACCGTTATCTGATTAAGCCACACCACGGCACAGGAACGCGTTATCTGATTAGGTCATAACGCTTGCCATCTAATTAGGCAAGCAATATTCCTCCAGCCCCTGATAAGGCATACGGAGTTCTCAGAACAAATCAAACCTATGACAACCTGGGAAAATCCCTGTGGCCATTGTTTTGATTTCACCGAGAACTTCAGTAAAAGAATATGCTAACGACCAGTTCGTATGACATCCTTATTGACGTATCTATGTCCATCCTTACGTCAATCTCGGCACCTTACAGGTATAAATATTACCGATATTGCCTTAAGCAAACACACGCGGTGGTGACGAGATCGGAGCAGCGAGACTTGCCGAAGAGGCCAGCACAGAGCGGACACCGCTGGCGCTGCCCCGCCTTCCTGACGCGCTGAGAACGAGACGCTGCTTTCTCCTGCCGAGAAATCCAGCTCCGGCGCTTCCAAGCAGCCCTTGCAGGCAGCCTGGAATATCGAGACCAAAGACGAGAGATACCATCCCTCAACCATCCTAGATCTCAGGTACAGAACTGAATAACCCCTGGCAGAGAATTCTTCGGTCAGTCACTTGGCAAAAACAAACTTAACTTAAACTGCTACTTTCTATTCCCACCCACGTATTAGGCTTAGGTCAGGTACACCGGGGTAGGCGCAGTTAGAAGCACCAGTTGAGTACGATTAGTCAAATGTATATATGTATGTATCTATTTTATCCATTTTAAACCTTAAGAAAACCTAGGGGTCTAGAAAAAGGTACCTTTCGTACACTTAAACCGCAGCGCCAGCTTGCTGGAGAACTATGGTGGGGGTGGAAAACAGATGCAATTGAAAAGAAGAGGTGTGAGTGATTGTGACAAAGAAACCCGCTTGGTTTAGAGGATTCCCATCAAACACTTGTATGATCAGATTCTATCATTTGGTCATCCTCAGGGGTCTGGTGTCTCTAGATCATTGAGACCCACAAGTCCCCTGTAGTGTAGCGGAGCCAATGCCCACAAGTACTCAGTGACCTATGATAGACAGAAGATGGGTCTAAGTGCAGTGCAAAACTAAAAAAGTGGTGAATTTAAAATAGAATAGAGGACAGAAAATTCGATTTATTAAGACACAATCCTCTTCCTAAATAAAAACAACATGAACAGTGCAAGGATGCAGTATGAGAACAAATTACTGCATATCAGGCCAACATGTTTCAACCTCACAGGGAAGGACCCAAGGTTTTCGTCAGGGCCCTGTTCACAACGTTGCTACTGCGTAGTGACAAACTCATAGTATATCTTTAAATATTACAGATCCCATGTAGTAACCAAACAAAAGGATACAGCGTTAGGGTTCAAAACTCCGCCGTGCAGAAGGTTCCAAACAGTGATCTAAAAGAACAACACAAACACCCCATATATCAAAACATCTCATATTTAAATCCTACACCCTCCATTGTTTCACAAGGGTCGAAAAGTACCACTCACCCTATTCTGCCGGGGAGTAGACCTCACCTCACCTGGACTCTGACTCAGGGATAAAGGGGAGGCCACGCTCTAAAAAGGAAAACTGAGGCGTCAGGAGTGGAGAACATTGCAGAAGTGTACTACTCTGCTTCACATATTATCCCTCCCCACAAATGTATCACGCCTCTATTCCTAAGTCTACTTTTACAACAACTAACTCATGAAAAACTAGCTCTACCTAATAACACTCCTCTCCACCACTAGTTAATGACCTATATGATGGTCAAAGAGTTCTGGACACTACAAGTAATCATAAGTCCATGCAACCCTTAATACACTGTAAGTTGGACAGTCACAGTCTAGTATCAGAGAAAGCCTGCCAGGGAAGCCTCTTCGCATAGGTCTCAGTCAACCCATGGTAAACCTTACCTCTCCGTCGTTGCCCCAAGCAGAACGCTGAGACAGGGGGAGGCAACGTACGGCAGAGGGACCGGTCTTTAAGAACCGGCGCCGGGCCCCGCCCACTAGGGGGTGTGCGTGCGGGGGTGTGTGCCCTCCTTACTTATCAAATTGCGGTTACTCACCACTTTCGTTGGAGAAACGGCACCGCCATTGCCTGTTTACCCCGCGCGCATCACCGGTGATAGTGTCAATGGCTGCGCGCATGCGCAATGGTGATTAGTGAGGTAGCGCGGTACTCCAGAACTACAGAATGACGTCAATCGCGTCACTTCTGTAGTTCGCCCGCCTTCCAAAGCTCTCAACGGATGCAAACAGCAATGTAGGCAACAAGGACTTTCTCCAAACTTCTAAGTGCTATATGAACAACGGATATAAATCCCATAACAACATGGTCCTACCTACCCACTGTGTGCAAAACTCTCAAATTATATTAAAGAGACACTGCGCCTCTCAATGTAAATGCAGATATCGCCCGCATTGTAGAATTGACAATAGGGGCTATTTTGTCAAAATTTGCTGAGGGCGACCTCTCCCAGGGTATAAACAGAGAGTGTCTCCGTGCAAAATCTATAGGCAAACAGATCCCTGCAAACCTATTAACTGATGCACACTATGTCTAGTGTTATATGGACTATACTTCCAAAGTCCTTACAGAGTGGTCCACGGGATATCATCATTGAGTCCCTGGCTCTCTAAACGTAATAAATAAATCCATTTTTGTTCCTTTAAATAAAGAAAACGTGTAGGGTTCGTGACATGGTTGGGTATGAATGGTTTCTCTAGGACAACCCAACTGAACTCGTCCTCTTTGTGATTGAGCTCCAAAAAATGTTTGGTCAGCTTGGACACAGTTTTCTTGCATTTGAAAGAACTTTTATGTTCAAGCATGCGGGTGCGTACTTTACGGGTTGTCATACCCACATATCTTTTGTTGCACGGGCACGTGAGAATGTATATAACATTACAGCTGTTACAGTTGGAAAAATGTTTTAGAATCCACGGGCGCCCAGTACCTATATCAATCTGGCTCGTCTTCTGTGTCAACCCACACATTGAGCAACCCCCACATGGGTGGTGCCCCTGTACAGGTGGTAATTGCCATAGAGTGTCATTAGACTCGCGCCGTGCTTCACGTGGCCGGGTGTGTATCAAACAATCTTTTAAATTTTTGGAGCGCTTAAAGGCAAACAATGGGGGTTCGATCTTATCTGTAGTGCTGTTAAGAATGCGCCAATGGCGTCTGACAATTTTCTGCACTTGATTGGATTTCTCATTAAAAGTGCTGACAAAAGTAATTCTGGTTAAAGGTGACTTCTCCACCGGTATCTCCAAGAGGGCTTCGCGGTTGTTATTGCTTGCGCGTTTCAATGCGCGCTTAACCAGAGTGGTAGGGTAATGTCGAACCTGCAGTTGTCGACAGAGATTATCAGCGTGTTTCCTATAGGTCTCATGCGTGGAACAGTTCCTGCGAACCCGGAGGAACTGTCCGTATGGGAGGTTCTCACGCAAGGACCTGGGATGCTGACTCTCGAACAGTAAAAGAGAGTTTCTCGCCATCGGCTTCCGGAAAAGTTCACTATGTAGGCCCTCAGATGTGGAAAAAATGGAAAGATCCAGAAAAGTGATCCTCTCCTTGTTCGTCTCAATGGTGAATTGCAGGAACCTGTTCCGGCTATTTAGCCATTCATGAAAGCTCACAAGGGACTCTGCATTCCCCCGCCATACCATGAAAATATCATCGATATAGCGTTTGTAACAAACAATGGATGATAAAAAAGGATTCTCAGATGTCAATATCTCCTGTTGTTCAAAAGTATGAACATATAAATTCGCCAAGCTCGGCGCAAAAATGCTGCCCATACTTGTCCCGGAGATTTGTAGGTACAGATTCTCTTCGTACCTAAAATAGTTCTCTTTCATCGCCATTCTAGCTAGCGCCATTATAAAGGGAACCGGTGTAATGGTATCCAAAGTAGCAGAATTCAGGATGGAACATATGGCGTTCAGGGTGTCATCCTGGGGGATGGAAGTGTATAGAGACACAACATCCATGGACACAAGGATGTCAGTCTCTTGATTGAAGTCAATACCTGGCAATAGGCGCAAGACATCTTTGGTGTCCTTCAAATAGGAGGGCATGGTCAACACTATCGGCCTCAAGAAAAAATCCACAAATTCTGATAATGGCTCCAAAACAGAGCCCTGCCCTGAGATAATCGGTCTGCCTGGCGGTGGTCTTTGTTCCTTATGAACTTTAGGTAGGGTGTAGAAGTAAGGGATAACAGGGTGTTCAACCTGTAAAAATTGGGACTCATGTGGTGTAATCCAGCCTTCTGCTAACGCTCCCTCCGTTAATAAACGGATTTCATTCTTCAGTCTTTTAGTAGGGTCAATGGTCAATAGTCTGTAGGAGTTCTCAGCACTCAACTGGCGCTGACACTCTGCTCTGTATATCTCGGTGTCCTGTAGCACTATGGCACCGCCCTTGTCGGCAGATTTTATAACTATCGAGGGGTCACGCATCAAAGTTTGTACGGCCTGCTGGTCTGCCCTCGACATGTTAGAATAACCATTGGTAGAACCATCTGTCCAAATGGCTTCAATATCCTCTTTTACTGCCCTTTCAAAAGTAGCCACATGTGGCGGAACAGCATGGATAGGGGGCAAAAAGGTAGCTTTTAGCCTCAACCCTGTGTTTTTGTCAACAGTCTCAGAAGTTTTGTCCCTGAAAAAATAGTGTAGCCTCAACTTCCGAAAAAATTGCGCTAATTCAGTTTGTGTTCTGAACGGATCGCCTCTGTCAGAAAGAACAAACCCTAGGCCCTTGTTAAGGACTTGTTCCTCACTGTCAGTCAAGACGCGACTGCTCAGATTCACAACTAAGTTCTCCACAGGTGCATTCAAGTCTGAGGCACAGTCCTGGCCGTCTGGCTGCGAGTGCCCGTGTGTGGTCTGCCGACAAGGGCGGTGCCATAGTGCTACAGGACACCGAGATATACAGAGCAGAGTGTCAGCGCCAGTTGAGTGCTGAGAACTCCTACAGACTATTGACCATTGACCCTACTAAAAGACTGAAGAATGACATCCGTTTATTAACGGAGGAAGCGTTAGCAGAAGGCTGGATTACACCACATGAGTCCCAATTTTTACAGGTTGAACACCCTGTTATCCCTTACTTCTACACCCTACCTAAAGTTCATAAGGAACAAAGACCACCGCCAGGCAGACCGATTATCTCAGGGCAGGGCTCTGTTTTGGAGCCATTATCAGAATTTGTGGATTTTTTCTTGAGGCCGATAGTGTTGACCATGCCCTCCTATTTGAAGGACACCAAAGATGTCTTGCGCCTATTGCCAGGTATTGACTTCAATCAAGAGACTGACATCCTTGTGTCCATGGATGTTGTGTCTCTATACACTTCCATCCCCCAGGATGACACCCTGAACGCCATATGTTCCATCCTGAATTCTGCTACTTTGAATACCATTACACCGGTTCCCTTTATAATGGCGCTAGCTAGAATGGCGATGAAAGAGAACTATTTTAGGTACGAAGAGAATCTGTACCTACAAATCTCCGGGACAAGTATGGGCAGCATTTTTGCGCCGAGCTTGGCGAATTTATATGTTCATACTTTTGAACAACAGGAGATATTGACATCTGAGAATCCTTTTTTATCATCCATTGTTTGTTACAAACGCTATATCGATGATATTTTCATGGTATGGCGGGGGAATGCAGAGTCCCTTGTGAGCTTTCATGAATGGCTAAATAGCCGGAACAGGTTCCTGCAATTCACCATTGAGACGAACAAGGAGAGGATCACTTTTCTGGATCTTTCCATTTTTTCCACATCTGAGGGCCTACATAGTGAACTTTTCCGGAAGCCGATGGCGAGAAACTCTCTTTTACTGTTCGAGAGTCAGCATCCCAGGTCCTTGCGTGAGAACCTCCCATACGGACAGTTCCTCCGGGTTCGCAGGAACTGTTCCACGCATGAGACCTATAGGAAACACGCTGATAATCTCTGTCGACAACTGCAGGTTCGACATTACCCTACCACTCTGGTTAAGCGCGCATTGAAACGCGCAAGCAATAACAACCGCGAAGCCCTCTTGGAGATACCGGTGGAGAAGTCACCTTTAACCAGAATTACTTTTGTCAGCACTTTTAATGAGAAATCCAATCAAGTGCAGAAAATTGTCAGACGCCATTGGCGCATTCTTAACAGCACTACAGATAAGATCGAACCCCCATTGTTTTCCTTTAAGCGCTCCAAAAATTTAAAAGATTGTTTGATACACACCCGGCCACGTGAAGCACGGCGCGAGTCTAATGACACTCTATGGCAATTACCACCTGTACAGGGGCACCACCCATGTGGGGGTTGCTCAATGTGTGGGTTGACACAGAAGACGAGCCAGATTGATATAGGTACTGGGCGCCCGTGGATTCTAAAACATTTTTCCAACTGTAACAGCTGTAATGTTATATACATTCTCACGTGCCCGTGCAACAAAATATATGTGGGTATGACAACCCGTAAAGTACGCACCCGCATGCTTGAACATAAAAGTTCTTTCAAATGCAAGAAAACTGTGTCCAAGCTGACCAAACATTTTTTGGAGCTCAATCACAAAGAGGACGAGTTCAGTTGGGTTGTCCTAGAGAAACCATTCATACCCAACCATGTCACGAACCCTACACGTTTTCTTTATTTAAAGGAACAAAAATGGATTTATTTATTACGTTTAGAGAGCCAGGGACTCAATGATGATATCCCGTGGACCACTCTGTAAGGACTTTGGAAGTATAGTCCATATAACACTAGACATAGTGTGTATCAGTTAATAGGTTTGCAGGGATCTGTTTGCCTATAGATTTTGCACGGAGACACTCTCTGTTTATACCCTGGGAGAGGTCGCCCTCAGCAAATTTTGACAAAATAGCCCCTATTGTCAATTCTACAATGCGGGCGATATCTGCATTTACATTGAGAGGCGCAGTGTCTCTTTAATATAATTTGAGAGTTTTGCACACAGTGGGTAGGTAGGACCATGTTGTTATGGGATTTATATCCGTTGTGCATATAGCACTTAGAAGTTTGGAGAAAGTCCTTGTTGCCTACAATGCTGTTTGCATCCGTTGAGAGCTTTGGAAGGCGGGCGAACTACAGAAGTGACGCGATTGACGTCATTATGTAGTTCTGGAGTACCGCGCTACCTCACTAATCACCATTGCGCATGCGCGCAGCCATTGACACTATCACCGGTTATGCGCGCGGGGTAAACAGGCAATGGCGGTGCCGTTTCTCCAACGAAAGTGGTGAGTAACCGCAATTTGATAAGTAAGGAGGGCACACACCCCCACACGCACACCCCCTAGTGGGCGGGGCCCGGCGCCGGTTCTTAAAGACCGGTCCCTCTGCCGTACGTTGCCTCCCCCTGTCTCAGCGTTCTGCTTGGGGCAACGACGGAGAGGTAAGGTTTACCATGGGTTGACTGAGACCTATGCGAAGAGGCTTCCCTGGCAGGCTTTCTCTGATACTAGACTGTGACTGTCCAACTTACAGTGTATTAAGGGTTGCATGGACTTATGATTACTTGTAGCATCCAGAACTCTTTGACCATCATATAGGTCATTAACTAGTGGTGGAGAGGAGTGTTATTAGGTAGAGCTAGTTTTTCATGAGTTAGTTGTTGTAAAAGTAGACTTAGGAATAGAGGCGTGATACATTTGTGGGGAGGGATAATATGTGAAGCAGAGTAGTACACTTCTGCAATGTTCTCCACTCCTGACGCCTCAGTTTTCCTTTTTAGAGCGTGGCCTCCCCTTTATCCCTGAGTCAGAGTCCAGGTGAGGTGAGGTCTACTCCCCGGCAGAATAGGGTGAGTGGTACTTTTCGACCCTTGTGAAACAATGGAGGGTGTAGGATTTAAATATGAGATGTTTTGATATATGGGGTGTTTGTGTTGTTCTTTTAGATCACTGTTTGGAACCTTCTGCACGGCGGAGTTTTGAACCCTAACGCTGTATCCTTTTGTTTGGTTACTACACGGGATCTGTAATATTTAAAGATATATTATGAGTTTGTCACTACGCAGTAGCAACGTTGTGAACAGGGCCCTGACGAAAACCTTGGGTCCTTCCCTGTGAGGTTGAAACATGTTGGCCTGATATGCAGTAATTTGTTCTCATACTGCATCCTTGCACTGTTCATGTTGTTTTTATTTAGGAAGAGGATTGTGTCTTAATAAATCTAATTTTCTGTCCTCTATTCTATTTTAAATTCACCACTTTTTTAGTTTTGCACTGCACTTAGACCCATCTTCTGTCTATCATAGGTCACTGAGTACTTGTGGGCATTGGCTCCGCTACACTACAGGGGACTTGTGGGTCTCAATGATCTAGAGACACCAGACCCCTGAGGATGACCAAATGATAGAATCTGATCATACAAGTGTTTGATGGGAATCCTCTAAACCAAGCGGGTTTCTTTGTCACAATCACTCACACCTCTTCTTTTCAATTGCATCTGTTTTCCACCCCCACCATAGTTCTCCAGCAAGCTGGCGCTGCGGTTTAAGTGTACGAAAGGTACCTTTTTCTAGACCCCTAGGTTTTCTTGTGTTTAAATCATTGTATTGGGGGTTCAACCTAGGCGTGGTCGTTAAACTCCCCTAAGACCCTTTTCTCCTGTCTTTATAATATCCATTTTAAACCACCATATGGCTTAGAAACCATATAAATGTTTTTACAGTATTATTTTATACTTCTGCTTTTATTGTATGCACTTTACTTAACCATAAGTATTGCAATAATATTGATTCATTTTTCTTGTACGAGAAAAGAGACTGATCAATAAATAACATCTTTTATTGAACACGCCCGTCTCTTCCTTTTCTCTACAATCTGGTGAAACTAAGAATGCACGTACTGACTGAGTAAAATAAGTTGTCTTTTGTTTTCACACGACTCTAGAGATACACTCTTGATTAGGGGAGAGCAAAGTTGTCATGTTCTATGGTTGTCAGAAACTAAATCCCTTCTTGTCTATCCAGGGAGGTTCAACTCCTCCTTGCCTATTCGAGAAAGTTTCTAGTGAACTCTGAGCTAGCTGGCAAACCCAAAACTTTAAGTCTAATATCGACAATAGAAGACCTAGTTAACGTCTGGTCTAGGCCTATACTATTGAAGGTATTATTCCAATGCGCAGAGCCTATCGGGATAATAGGAACTACACTACACTGCTTGGATTAATTTCCAACCAACTCCATCAAAATGGGTTGGTGAAATTTATCCAAACAGGAGATTATGATGTCATAGGAATGGCTCCGACAGAGGGTCGGAGCCATTTCCTACGGCATCGTAAACGGCCCCTTGGTAATAAATAACAAAAAAAGGGGGTGGCCAGTGATTGGTGCTGAGCATGCTATGGGGCTCAGAATCATTGACACATATATTATTTTTGTTCCCTTACCCTACATCCTTTGGGTTAAGTTGACTGCATCCCTTTGCACAAACCTGGGTTCTAGGAGGTATTTAGAGGCTTTAAGAATCCTAAGAACTGACATTAGCAGAGTATTGGTGTTCAGTATGGCTAAACCCCTAATGGCATTATGGAAAAGGTGTACCAAGAGAATAAAGTGTGGTGCTAAGAATGAGTGATAAGAGGGATGGAATGATTTCATTTAGCCACAAATGCACTGGTCTCTTTAATTGAAATTGTAGTTTGTAATTATTGTTAGGAGAATGTCTGCACTATCTCTGACTAAATTTTGTTGGCAATTCCATTGAGGTTTCATTTGCACTTTGCCACCATGGGTTGCTGATGATTTGTGTTGCAAATGTTTCTACAGTAGGGTTTTTTGTTTTGTACTGCACTATTTTAAAAATAGGAAAAACACATGATTTACTGCTTATTCATAACAAGCACCATGTTGGCAATTTCTATTGAGTTATCATCTTGCATACTGCCGCCATGGGCTGCCGGATTCTTTGAATCTTAATACATACAAATGGCTGCAAAACTGGTATTTTATATCTGATGCTCCAGATGGTGAATTTATTATATTGTATTTTCGAATTGTAGTTGACTGTAGGAATTTCTAATGTATACTATTTATTTATGTATAATGTACTTTTATGATCCTAGTGATTGAAAATAAAGTGTAGATAGAAAAAGACGAAGGGCCTTATTATTACCTTGACCACCAGGCCACAGCCTCAGTGGGGGAAGAATGCCGCCATGCCAGTGGCATCATGACTCCCGTATTTGGAGTTTGCCGCGAGGCTGCTGGTGTGCTGGCAGTGGTCTTGAGGTGGCAGAATGCTTAGGCTCACTGAGAGAGCCTGAAGGCAATGCCACCTCACTGCAGTGCCTGCACTGTCATATGTGCATTGTAGCCAAGCACCATGTCGTGCATGGGACACAGTGTGAACCTGACAGGGCAGGCATGGGGGGCATAACATGTGCCCCCAGCCACAATGCCCATGGGCTAAAACACCCTGGGACCCTGGTTGGGGTCACTTCCTTGCCATTCTGCTGTCCTTTTCATGGCGGGGTCTCTACAATGAAAAAGGTGCAGATATGCAGGTCGTCATTTGCACGGCGGTGCCAGGATCGGCACTGCCTCCATTCTCCACTGCTTTACCCACTACTGCAGGATCCAGGATCCAAGCAGTGGTGAGTATCATGTGGCAGTCTGATCGCCATGGTCGGAATCAGGTGGTCAGATCCCCACCATAGGTACGGCAGTCTTGGGAATGCCATACTTGTAATCAGGCCCTGAGCATTATTTTAATTATGTATGTTTATTTTGTATTTTTAATGTGCAATTTTACCATTGTAAACTTTAATTACTAATTTATAATTTAGTTGTGGGTTGCTGGGCTTGTAGGGGAACAGGGTGGAGTCTATTTGCATTATACATAATGGAAATTTATTTTAAAGTAGATTTATATTCCTTAAATATTTAATTGATAATTATTTATGTACATTATGTAATTTAAGTATTTTTATTATTTTAAACCATTATTTTCTAGTTTTTGTTTAATAAAAGTCGTATGTTAATTAAATATGTATTGGTCAATTGGTATTCTAAATTGTTTCATTAATCAGTTGTTATTTTAATTATTGAAATGTATTTTGTAACCTTAGTGGCATATTTTGTTTTTCAAAAGCTTAATCACTAGTTCATAATTTAGTAGTAAAGTTGTTGGGTTTGTAGGAGAATAGGGTACAAAGGTATTTAAATTATGAATGTATGAATTTATTTCTTAGAAATATATTTTTTATGTTGCATAAATATCTAATTAATAACTAATGATGTATATCCTTTATTTGTTGTACTTTTGTCATATTTTAATTGAATGTTCATTCATTGATATATATTTTCACCGAAAAACTTTATAAAATGCATTTTATATTTATTATTGGTTTTCACTTAATTAGTTTTATTTAATTACCATTCTAATGTTCTCATTAATTTATGTAGAATTTATTTGAAACTTTTTGGTGTTTTTGGCTAACCATTTTGAGTAGTAGGGAGAACATTGTAATTACTTTAAAGTTATTTATTTTGTTTTTTATGCCTACATTATTTTGTACTATTGTATTTTTGTCAATTGCATTTAACTGTGGTTTAAAGCAGATCATGTATATTTTTAATATGGTTTAATATTTTATATTGTTAGGCATTTAAAAAATCTTTTTCCAACTTTGAAGGGGGAATAATAAATCTTACTCCTTTGAAGTCAAAACGTTCCATAATGTTGCTTTACATGGAGTGGAAATAGTAAATCTAACACCACGAAGTCCAACACTTTCCTGTCTTCCTTTCTTCAATAACTGTACAAGTTCATCTAAATATCAATTAGCCAAATAAGTATGTGTTCTATTCACAAAGGAAATTATACTCTATGATGTTCAGATCACCCATCTGTATCATTACTACCTGGTGACCGGTTCTAATTCTGTTCTGGTGTTCACCTCCAAAAATTCCCATGTACGTCAATCTGTATGCCAAATTGTACACATTTACGACATTCCTTAATTTACAGACCAGTTTTAGATAAGACCCTATACAGTCCTTTATCCTTCCTAAACCAAACTACCTCACCTGTATCAATCACGCTGTTTAAGTTCTCTTGTTTAAGAATATGCCTTCATGTCTTTAGTCCATCCACCCTCCTCCCTGTTGTAGTCACAAGTATTTCACTCCTAAAATTATAACATTATGAAATACTCCCCTTTATGAATCCCTCAAGTTACGCTATATTCATGTCTAAGCATCTAAATTCCTACGTACAGTGAAACTACCTCGTTAGTTAGTACAATCAATGATCCACATCTTCTAGTGAGTCTGCTTCATTTCATTTGAAAACAGAAGCTAGAAGCAGTACATATAACATTTTGTGGTATTCAACTGTAACTACCGGTTGGTATTCAACTGGTAGGTCAATCATAGTACCGCAACCATCTCACCTGACAGTCGCCATCTTGGATGAGTAGACTAGTTTCTTTATCGTCCTTTATGCTCTGTCCTGCCCGTACTTCATGTTTAATAACCAAAAACCAGCTGCTGTCAAGTCAATTTCAAATTTGCACCCTAAACATCTGTTCGTACTCAAACACTTATTAAAAAATATTATTTACAAATAAACCACTTTAATTTGTACTGTCAATGTAGATTACCTCCGTCTCTTCCCAAATCAACCTCTTATGGCATGTAGATACCTTGTGCCCGTTGATCTCGTTATTAACATTATACCCGGTGTGGTATGCCTACAATTGTTATTCCCCAACCATATAAATTCAATGTAATATAAGGATTTTATAATCAATACGACTTTTTTAAATCAGACGCCATCATGACCCAGTCCACATCTAATATTAATCTATCATTATATTATACCTATATACAATGCAACAGGTTCACATTTTTCAATCCTTATTAGGGACAAACATGTCTCACTTGATTAAACATTACTACCCCTTCTAGTGTATACATCTCATTTGTGTTACAGTAGTTATTCCCAATCCTCAATCTGCTTTTAGGAATCATATCAACAACAGTGTGTATCTGGTTGTATGTTCGAATCACCTAAAAAATATTACAGTTCCTGGTCATTGTTAAGACCATGCTCAACAGCCTGAAGACGCATTATCCATGTGACTTCCTTGCGTCTCAGGTGCAACTCCTTATTGTCCCCGCTGGGGTCAAGTTCCATGTGGTCTATCCCCAAAAAAGTAAAGCGTTTGTGTTGTCTCTGTGCCTCACACTCCATTGCATGTGTTGCCATAATGCTCTTAAATGTTCGCTTATCCTCTCCTTAAGTGCTCTTACAGTACTGCCCACATATATGTGCTTGCATTTACATTCTATGATGTACACTACAAACTTTTTGTTACAATTAATATTATGTTATATCGCATAAGTTCTTCCATCTGCACCTTTAAAGAGTTTGCTTTTGACACAGGCCAGTCTCCATACCACACAGTGTGCACATTTATAAAAACCTAATGTTCTTTGGATCAATCAATTTGTTGTTGTTTTGTTACTCGGGTAACTTGGGCTCAGTTGTGATTTGAGTGTTCTACCCCGTCTGTATGTAATGCTGGGTTTCTCTAAGGTAAACTCTTCCAGTGTCCTGTCAGCCCATAGGATATCCCGATGTTTGCACATGCTTTTTATTAATACCTTTGATATCTTATTAAATCCGTGATAAGCCTCATTTTCTCTGTTTCATCCTACTTAATGCATTTTTCTTTTAAGGTATCCTGTTTTTTAATTTTAAGAATCTTAAGTTCCGCTATCCTAATAGTCTGTGCGTCAAAACCTCTGGTAGTGAAGCGTGATATCATATTCTCCAAACATATCTTGAAACCCCCATTGTGACTGCAATTTCTTCTTGTCCTCCTCAATTCTCCATATGGAATGGCCTGAATCTGGTGTCTAGGCACTACTCGCATGTAATATTGCATTGTATGAGGAAGGTATCCGATGGCGTCTGCTCTGTATCTGGTTATCCTTAATGTATAGTTCTACATCTATACAGTCAATGGTAGTCCTGCTATACTGATAAGTGAATTTGATCTCCATATCATTAGCATTCAAGTACTCACAAAATTGCTCTTGTTTGTCCATTGATCCTGACCAGATCACGATACAATCATCAATAAAGCATCCCAAATATAATATTGAGTCTAACCATTCCATACCCCTTAATCCCCAGATCCACTCATCCTCTAGCCACCCCATTATAAGATTGGCATAGGTAGGTGAAAATCTGGAGCCCATGGCCACTCCTTGTACCTGTTTATACCAGTCTTTCCCGAACAGGAACACATTGTTATTCAAAATCAAATCAATCATAATTACAAACATCTCAGTATGCTCCCAATCTGTGGCCGTCTAGTCTTTAAATAGAGCTTATTAACTTGTATTCCCAAATCAGATATGATGCTAGTATATAGCGGTATGACATCTATTATAGCTAGAATCATTCCTTCCTCCCACACTACAACTGCTAGGAGACTGAGAATATTTTTGGTGTCTATGATGTAAGGTGGGAGATTGTGAACAAATGGTTTCAGGAATACATCATCATATTGTGTTAGCCTTTCATTGGGGCCCCCAATGCTAGATATGATGGGTCTGCCTTGTGGAAAGGGCATATTTTTGTGTACTTTGGGTAAAGTGTATATGCAGGAAATCTTGATTTTACCACCTTCAAATACAAATATTCATCCTTGTCAATCAAACATCTTTCATGCCATTATTTCAACTAGCCATTTATTTGATCCGTAAGCTGACATATGGGATTCCCTCTCAGTTTTTTGTAGCACTTTGGGTTATTTAGTTGTGTCAGAGTTTCATGTTCATACTCATTCACATTCATGACCACAATATTGCCCCCTTACCCACTTCTCTGATCATGATATCCCTGTCTTGTCTTAATTGTCCCAAACCTACTTGTTCACCTTTGGTCAGGTTATCATTGTGCCTGTGCTTCCGTGCCAATTGTCTCCCATTGTATTTGTTCAGATCAACTGTTACCAATTTGTGGACAATATCTATTGTATTGCCACTGGGTAGCATCGAGTCCATTTGGATTTAGTCTTTAACCCACTGGAGATCGTTAGATCAGTATTACTATTTAGATCCTCCAATAGTTATGTCATGTTCGTAGGCTCCTGTTCTAAATCAGTGGAAGATAGTACAAATTTTGTGTCGTGTACATCCTTTAAGGTCAATGTATTAGGCACACAGTCAGCTGACTTGTTGATCTGTGATTTATTCAACGATGGATTAAGTTTGAAAATGTTCTTCAGTTTCAGATCTCTAACAAACGTAAACAAATCAATTCTAAGTCTACAGATATCACCTTCTTCTCTAGGACAAAAGTCCAAACCCTTCTGCAGCAAGGTTATCATATCCTTAGGGAGATCCTTATTAGTCCCTTTTGTCCCACGATCTGAGTTTCATCCCTCTCCTTTCCTCTTCCAGTCTCTCCTCTCTTGCCCTCCAGGATTTTTACATTTTCTGTTTGTCTTGGTTGTTCCCTGTTGCCTCTTTTAATCCTCCAGACTTCCCTTAAAAAATGGTTATCTGTGAGATCTTGTCCCGATGTGCCCAAACTAAGCATCGGCGTAAAATCCGTTCCGCTCGCGGATTTTGCAGATTTTCGGCAAATTCGCAATCCGCGAACTCTCGATAACTTGCCGAAAATTCGTAAAATCCGTGCGAAGCGGATTTTTTGCTTGGTCGCACTTGCCAACTAGAATACTATACAATTTCGCGGGAGTAAACACTTGCGAACACGTAGATGCGGCGGGCAGCGACATTTCGCACAAGAAATCCACCAGCAGGCAGCATAAACCTTGAAAATTAAGATTTTTATCAGATTAACTCCTCAGGTTGACATTTGCCTGTACTTTTTCTTTGCAAGGAGTCCATTTTTGGGGGGGGGTGGGAGGAAGGAAGTGTCCCACAGTCTCCAACTTCCTGTTCCTGTCCAGCAGGCTCCTCCCAGTGCTTTCTTCATGTGCTGGTCACTTTGATTTGGATCTTGACCTGGAAGGATTACTTTTTGTGGATGCTGCTGGATATTTGGATTTTTGCAACACTGAAAGCACTCAGCAGGTGCAAAAGTTCAATCTTATCATTAGTAACCATTCCCTGTAGTGCTTCCTGACGGGCCCCTTCAGAGTTAATTTGCCTACTTGCAACTATTCTATGACCCTGCTCTGACCCTCACAGCAGGCTCAGAGAATAGCTACAAGTATACAACAAAGGTCCTGTTAAAAAAATTACACTGCAACAGAAAGCAATTACAGACAAAACTGAAAGCACTCAGCAGGTGCAAAAGATCAATCTTATCATTAGTAACCATTCCCTGTAGTGCTTCCTGAGGGGCCCCCTCAGAGTTCAGTTGCCTACTTGCAACTATTCTATGACCCTGCTCCGACCCTCACAGCAGGCTCAGAGAATAGCTACAAGTAGGCCACAAAGGTCCTGTGAAAAAAATTTGCACTGCAACAGAAAGGAAATTACAGATAAGGAAGCAGGTGCCAGCCAGACTGGAAATTTAAATTCAGTGACACATTAATCAACCCCAAACCAGAGAGTAGCAGTGATGTGCCAGAGGGTGGCATGGGTGTACCAGAGGGTGGCAGTGGTGAAACAGAGGGTGCTGTGAACCTGTGATGATGAACCAGACGTAGAAACAACATAGTCGCGGCCGTTGCGAGCCGACAAGTAAGTTCGCAATTGCGAACTGGTACATAACCCTCGCGAACTGGCAGAAATCCTTGCGAACACAAAAAAAACCAAAAAATCCGCAAATTCGCGAGAGTTCGCGGATTTTGCGGATTGCGAATCCATAAATACGCAAGTTCGCGGATTGCCAATTCCCAAAATCCGCCCATGCTTAGCCCAAACCTGTTTCTACCTCACTATCACTGGTGAGTGGGGCATTTAATGATGTGGAGCTAGAGCTGACCAAACTGTGTCCCTGTGTGACATTTCTCGGATCCCATGTATCCTGGGCAATCATAGAGTCATATATTTTAGAGAATGTAAAAATCCTACTTTCCAGATAATCTATCCTGTCCCGCTTCAATTTACGAGTGTTTTTTTGTTTAATTTCCTCTTGATATTTCTGCATTATTGCATTAAGAATCACATAATTATATTCTGTTCCTTCCTTAAGATTCAGATTCCTGATTTCTGATTCTAGGGTAGCGATTTCTGCCTGTAGGTTGGTCACTTTTCTCTCTGCATTCTCAATGAGAATCCCCATTAATTTAATTGAATTTGAGGTTAGTTCTTTGTCTCATAAGACAAGGAGATCTACATCGAAATCATCATATTTGCGGATGATCTGTAATCTAAGTCCCCTAGGTATGTGGTTAACCCTCATATATTGTCATTTATCTTCAGTTTCTCTAATCTGAGGAATTTCTCTCTTAAGCCTTCTCTACGTCGTGGATTCCCACTCTGAAGAGATATGCTAACTGTGTTGCCTTTAGTAAGATTATTAAATAATTCTTACACTATTCTATCTCTATCTATATTTTAATACTAGTGTATGCCCGTTGGAGCTTCCCCCACCCAATTCAAGCTTAAGAAATAGAAAAAATGGTTGGGTGAATATTTTGTTGGGTAGACTGTGGTGCTCACTATTCCTGGGTTTGTGGAATAGATCTAGTATCAATTGTTGTGCTTCAAGGAAAATAGGAATTACCCTGCCACATTAAATGTACATTCAAAGGATCATCAAAACAGTATAACCAATACCCTCGGCACACATTGAATTAAACCACAATTCATGTAAAAAATGTGGTGCCCATGAGTTTCATCCGTGTTTATTTCCTCACTTCTTTTGCCCTGCCAATATGTGTTTCGTCGCTTGTGGAGTTCCCCAAGACTTCTTGAGGGCTATAAAAGACAATAAAATTGTGGTTGTAGTATACAAACTACATACCAGTCTGCAGTGCACCTCTGCATCTGTTACTGTACGTCATAATTAATATTGTTTATTGAATCATTGTTCAAGTATTGTGTGAATTGAGTGAACCCCAAATACATTCTTTAAGACTCTTCAGTACATCCTTATACAGTCAATCAAGCTTAAACTATCATGCTCTGAATGTGCATAATTTCTCCTTAATATTTACATGTTGCATCAATCATAGACATGGGACGTGGTGCACAACTGATATATGCAGAAAAGTGTACTGATTATTTTATTTTATTTACTGACTTGTAAAGTGCCCGAAACACCCCCAAAGGGGTATCTGTGCTACGGAGGTGCAGCAGTCAAGGCAGATTCGAAGCGGGTATTTTTGGAAAAACTCGGTTTTAAGGAGCTTTCTAAATAAAAGGTATTCTGGGCATTTCCAGAGATGAATTGGAAGCTGATTCCAATAATAGGGGGCTAGGTGGAAGAAGTCTGTTCCAACCAAGCAAGATTTCTTAAAACGTGGAACAAGGAGCAACAATTTTGCTCGTGAGTGAAGAGGTCTGAGTGGCTGGTATTGAGTGAATTTTTCTGCTAGATAACCAGGGCCTCTACCGTTTAGTGCTTTGTGCATGATACAAAATATCTTAAATCTAACCCGCTTGCATATTGGAAACTCGTGTAGACATTGTAATAGCGGTAGAGAGGCTGTACTGGTAAGAGAGTTTGAGACAAGAAGAGCCACAGTGTTTTGATGGTTTGAACTACCTGAAGTCTATTTAAAGAAGACCCACTAGCTGAACTCAAAAGGGCATTACAGTAGTCCAAGCGGCTAAACACCAGTGCTTGGATGAGTGTTTAACATACAGTAAGGGAGAGAAAGGGAACTACTCTGCGTAGGAGGCTTAACATATGGAAACATGAACCCACGGTGGTTGTAACTTAATCTTTCATTGTGAATCTCTGTCCAGACGTATGCCTAGGTTCTTGACCACAGTCTTTGGGACCGGGACGGCGCCTAATTAGGGTGACCACCACTCTGGGGACCAGAGTAAGAGGGCTTCTCCATTTTCCTAACATTTACCTGTAAGAAGTTATTCCTCATCCAGGTAGCGATAACAGTCATGCCTTCCGAGAAAGCAGTCTGAGTGTTGTTACAGTTTTTATCAAATGCTAGTAAAAGCTGGGTGTCTTCAGCATATGAAATCGGAGTGAAGCCCAGCTTTCTAAGTAATCCAGCTAATGGAGTGATATAAATATTGAGCAAAGTGGGCTGAGGCAGGATCCCTGAGGTACTCCTTTGGTGAGTTCCATGGTCTGTGAGCGGAAGGCACCAAGCTTGGCAGCCTGAGTCCGATACGTAAGAAAGCACAAGATCCACTGAAAGGCTTGTCCTTGGATTCCAAAATCTCGGAGTCTTCTGAGTAGAATGGAACGGGATATGGTGATGCACATTCAAAGCATGATGGTTTAAGTGTGAGTGACTGTATAAGGATGTAAAGAAGAGTCTTAAAGAATGTATTTGGGGTCCAGTCCGTTCACACACACTTGACCATTGATTCAATAAACAATATTAATTATTAATCATGACATACAGTACCAGATGCACGGTTGTACTGCAGAGTGGTATGTAGTTTGTATACTACAACCATGACTTTATTGTATTTTATAGCCCGGAAGAAGTTGTGGGGATCTCCCCAATCGACGGAACAAGTGTTTGCTGGGCAAAAGAAATGAACAAATAAACAACACAGAAGAAACTCATATGCACTGAACTTTTTACATGAATTGTGGTTTAATTCGATGTGTGCTCAGGGTATTGGTTGCAAAGATATATACATATATGTATATTTTTAAAACATTTTTATTGTCATTTTGCAACAGAACAACAAACAATAAGCATGTCAGTATCAAGCAACACTCCCACATCCCCACCCACCCACCCTCTCCTCCCATCTCTTGTTCTCGGACACAGTTTCTTATTTCCAATAGTTCATCCAGCAGTTTCGCCCAAGTCCACAGCGGTCGTAGCTCTGGGTCCTCTAGCCCTATCCAATCAGTGTCCGCCATATGTTCATACCTTTGTGTCCCATCAAATCCCTCCATCCAATCCATGATAGCGACGCCATTTGCCCCACACCCTACCAAACTTCTTTGGGCACCCTCTCGCTTTGTATGTAACTCTTTCGGCTGCCATGTATAGGTCCATACCCCTCCTCCACTCCTCCAACTGTGGTACCTCAGGTGCCCCCCATTTCCAGGCTACATCTCTCTTGGCCACCACTAGGGCTAGTACCAGCAAAATCAGCAGTGAGCGAACCAGATCTACATCATTTGTCATTCCCAGGAGTACAAGCTTTGGGTCTAAGGGAATGGGCGTCTCCAATACCTCTCCTAGTTCTGAGAGGACCTCCCCCCGGTATGTTTGAATGTTCGGACAGGACCAAATCATATGAAGGAAGTCCCCTCTATCAACGCCACATCGTAGGCAGCTAGGATCCGGCATTCTCCCCAGTTTATGCAAGCGTACTCTATCAAAATAAGTTCTATGGAGGATTTTAAACTGGATCAGTCTGAGGCGGGATTTAATCGCTACCTCCCTAGGGTGCATCAAGACCACACCCCAGTCTACGTCATCCATGACCCCCACCTCCCGCTCCCACACTGCCCTGCGGCCCTCTAGTTTATCTGGTCTATTATTCATTATCGTGTTATACGTCAGGGACACCGCCTTCCCAGGTATCCGCTCTTGCAAGAGGCGCACTTCTAATGGCACGTACTCGGGGAGTGCCTCCATCATTGCCCCCTCCACCCTCCATGCATGGCGCAACTGCATATATTTAAAATATTGGGAGCGGTGGAGCCCATACTCCTGTTGCAAGGAGGGAAAGGATTGCAGCACCCCTTTCTTTATCACATCTCCCAAAGTGGAGATGCCGATGGCATCCCAGCCCTGGAACTCTCTCAACTTACTAAGCTCCTTCAACCAGGCGCATTTCCACAGCAGGGTTTGTTTCATAGGTTTGTGTTCCCATTCTATTTTCTTAGTTGCCCTTTCCCATGCCCCCAACGAGATTTTAGTAGCTGGCAGCAGTCTAGCCTGTCTCCTGCCTCCGTACAGATAGTATATACATGTGTGAGTACCCATGGTATGTCGTTCCACTGCATAGGTGGGGTGTGTGGCAGGTGCGTGCATCCACTCATTAATAGGAGCCAGATGCTCCACCCAATAGTAGGCCTCTAGGTCGGGTAAGGAGATCCCTCCATCATATTGGTGTCTCTGCAGGGTCGCTAACGCTATCCTGGGTTGCTTTCCCAGCCATAGAAAAGATCTCAATTCTGCATGTATGTCCCGGAAGACCCTACACTGCAAGGGGAAGTATTCATTCTGGAAAGCATATAAGAATCTCGGGAGCTAAATCATTTTAAACATCGCTGCCCGGCCCAGCAACGTCAGTGGAAGTGATTGCCATATAACTGCGTCTTCGGTAACGTTACGTGTTATGCGGTTAATATTCGGTTCATAGGAAAGAGTACCATCAGTCGTTATAACTATTCCTAGGTATGTAAATCCCTCTCTAGTCATTTGTAAACTCGCAGGCAACGTGGGCCACACATCCCCTCCCTGGGGTCATAGAGCGTCGACTTATGCCAATTGATCCAATAGCCAGCTTTCGCACCGTAGCGGTCCAGTTCCGAAAACAGCGCTGGTATAGTTACCTGTGGCTGTGTGATGTAGAGAAGCACGTCATCCACGTACATAGAAAGTTTTTCATCAGTGTTGTCTGCTTGCCCTATCCGGAAACCGGTAATCCCTGCATTCTGCCTAACTGTGCATACTTCAATGGAAAGGGCAAACAAAAGGGGAGACAGGGGGCATCCCTGTCTAGTACCCCGTTTTATAAGGAATTCCCTCGATAGTGTCCCGTTGACCCTGACTCTCGCTCTGGGGTCAGTATAGAGCACGCTGATTTTACGTCTGTGTATGATCCAAAGCCTAGACGCTCCAGCACGCCTTCCAAAAAGGGCCAGTGGACAGCGTCAAACGCTTTTTCAGCGTCCAAGGATAGAAACCAATAGGGGTCGGGTCTGTTACGTACCTCTAGCAACCAGTTATTGAACCGCCGCAGATTGTATCTTGTCGCCCTTTCCGGGAGGAACCCCGTTTGGTCAAGGTGGACCAGTCCGGATATAACCCTTCTCAGGCGGATCGCTAGAATCGTGGCATAAAGATTCGCCTCCACATTTAGGAGGGAGATGGGTCTGTAGGACGAGCATTCTTCGGGTGGCTTACCCTGCTTATGAATTGGAATGATCGTGGCCTGTCGGAGGTCCTGCAGGAACTGCCCCTCCGCTTCAGCATCCACAAAGAGGCTCAATAGGTGGCGGGTCGGGAGATCCGCTGTTTTTTTAAAGAATTCCGCCGGAAAACCATTAGGGCCCGGTACCTTCCCCGTGCGGAGCCTAGTCAGTGCCTCCCTAATTTCATCCTCTGTGATATCCGCCTCCAGGTCCTTTTGATCTATCTCCTCGAGCGTCGGAAGGTTGATGTGTGCCATATATTGCAAAGCGTCCTCCCTCGTCCCCAACTCCTGTGCGTCATAGAAGGCGCCATAGAACCTTGCGAAAGTATCCGCAATTCCGACATCTGTTCGGGCCCACCCCCTTGGTCACCCCTCACCCTCTCCACCCATCTTTCATCCCTCTCCTTCCTGCCCAGTCACGCTAGTAGCCTCCCGGATTTGTCCCCTACGTCATAGAGGCGATGCAGAGTCGCCAAGGCCTGTGTGTTAGCCTCACCTGTCACCAGGTGCTTGTATTGGGTTTGTAAGTCGGAGAGACGTTGAAGCGTCTTTTGGTCTCTAGTAGTCTGGTGTTCGCGCTCTAGCGCCAGTATTTGAACTTCCATATCCTGGACCTCAGCTTGAACTTTTCTACTACCTTCCGCAAGCCTACATTGTGCCCTATCTCGGAGTACCGTTTTGAGTGCCTCCCACAAAACCACCCGGGAGTCCACTGAGCCTACATTCCCTGCCAGGTACACCTTCACGTCTGCTCTTAGGCCTCTTAGAATCTCTGCATTTTGTAAGTCCCAGGCCGACAGTCTGAATGTCGTGGTCCCCTCCCTCCTTCCCCCTCCCAACTCCATCAACAGTGGTAAATGATCCGATATGCCTTGTGCGCAGTACTCTGCCGTGTCCGCGACCTGCAATGTCTGTCGTGCCATAAAAATATAGTCCAAGCGCGAGTACACTTTGTGTGCTCCAGAAAAGAAGGAGTACGCCCTAGTCTCCAGGTGGAGCCATCTCCAGACATCGAGCAGGCCTAGTGTATTCAACGCCTTGGCTAGCGGTGTAATACTCTGGGGTCTGTCCCGGTCGCCCGTCCTATCCATCACTGGGTTCATCACATCGTTAAAGTCACCCCCTAGGATTTGAATCGTGTCTGCTGTGTTAAGGATAATATCAGAGACTCCCCGGAGTGTACCTGCCTGTAGTTTGGGTGGGGCATAAGCTGAGACAAACGTGTACTCCCTCCTTCTCCATTGTCCCCGCACCTCTAAATACGTCCCCTGTGGGTCCATCCAGGTCTGCGCTATTTTCATGGGTGGATGTTTTTTAATCAGAATTGCCACTCCTCTGGAGCATGACGTGAACCCTGCATGTGCCAGTACTCTATAGTGCCCCCTAGCCAGGAAGGCACACTTGGTACCCCGCAGGTGTGTTTCCTGCAGGAGTATCACATCTGCCCCCGATCTCTTCACATATTTGTTGGCCAGTCCTCGTTTAATCTTACAGCCCAGGCCGTTTACGTTCCAAGTCAGTACCTTAAGACCCCCTCAGGACCTAGTTTCCGCCTCGGGGCTGGCCATCATCCTATCGGGGAATGGTACCTAGTAGTATCTGACGTCCTGTGGTAGGAGTCATCAGGACGTGCGTGTGTGTGCTCATCATGACATGCTAAAACAACCCTCCAACCCCCGCCTTCCCCCTTCCTTGTCCCCCCAGCACAAAAGCAAAGGCAACTTCCCAACACTCCCCCCTCCCCACCGCCCTCCCCTTCTAGTTCCATCAGCCACCGAACCGACTCTAGGACTTTCTGGCGAAGGAAGATCTGTCGCCCTCCCCTATTATCCCTCCCACACAACCCACCTCAACAACTTAGAAATGCAGCATTGAAAGCAACTGCCCCACCAATATTACATACAAGTGTCACGTGGTGATATAGCACCACAGCAAATGGTGGAGAAAATGTTATAAACTATAGACACAATAAGAATATAGTGTGTGAAACAACTTGCGTGCTTCCGAGCTGAGCCAGTAATTTGTCCATCTTCGGTCCCCCTTAGTTCATGCGTTAGAGTCCACAACGTCCCCCTGTGAGGACTGGATCTCTTTAGCCGCCTCCTGCTCCAGTTCATTGATAGCCTCCGCCAGGGGATGTGTCGAATGTTCCTCCATGTCTTCCCCTCCCGAGGTGGCACCTCCAATGTCTTCTTCTTCTTCCGATCGTGTATTGCTTTCCAGGCAGCGAAACCTAGACCCCGCCTGATCTCCCATGGTGAAGTTCTTGTCTCCGCATTGCCGCGTGGTCGTCGGATTCCGCGTAGGATAAGGCGTCGTCTTCACCCGTTTGGAGCCTTGTGTCCTCCGTTGCCTCTGCGTCTTCGGTGCTTCCCACTGAGACCCTGGCGCCGTCCTCTGCTCCATCGCCTCTCCATCTCCCTCTCTCATCTCCGGAGCGGTGGTCGCTCTTCCAGCCATTGCCACGCATCATCCGGGTAGGTGAAAAAATATGTCTTTTCCTTGAAGATGACTTTGAGTTTGGCCGGAAAGAGTAGCGTATACCGGATCTGGAGGGCCCTTAGCTTGGCTTTTACTGCATCAACTGTTTTTGAACTTCCTGACTGTAGTCAGGGACAATCATTATCTGTACTTTCTCCATCCGTATTTCACCCAGTTTCCGCGCCGCACGGAGAGTTTCATCTCGGTCCGCAAAGTTCAGAAATCTAGCGATAATCGGGCGCGGTCTCTCATCCACCAACGGCGTCGCCAGGAGCGTCCGGTGTGCCCATTCAATTATGAAACAGTTAGAGAAGGTCGCCTTAGGTAAGGTCTGTAGCAGCCATTTGGGGAGGAATTCCACCATGTTGGACCCTTCAATCCCCTCTCTAAATCCCACAAAGCGGAGGTTGTTGCGGCGGGCCCGGTTTTCCGCATCGTCCACCTTTCATTGTAGTTGTTTATGGGAGGCCATGAGCTCCCTCATGTCTTTCTGGAGCGAGTGGATAGTGTCTTCCGCTTCCCCCAATCGAGTTTCGGCCTTGGTCACCCTCTCTGTGAGATTGCGAAAGTTTTGTCACAAAAGTGTCACCTTGGAGCCCACTTCCCCGATCTTGACCTCCAATGCCGCCCTGAATGCCTGTATGTCGTCCCTGGACGCTTGGATGGCTCCCATCAAAAGCGCCGTATCCAACCGCGAACCCACCGCCTCCGCGCCGGGCAACGCCGTGGCTGGGGCCGATGAGTATCGATCCAGTGTGCCCTGGCGAGGGATCTTAGGGGCCGCTTCCTTCTTGCCCATCTTGGAAAGCTGAGTCTCCGTCTCCGTCGCTGCGTGTCCCAAGGACCCTTTTGCCCTATCTGTCCAGCAGCAGTCCAGTACAGTACCCCCTGCGCTTCCCGGTCTGGAAGCAGCGGGGTCTTGAATGTGTACCCCCTCAAGGTCAATGGTGTTGACTGCCAATTATCCAAATGGGGAGCGGGGGTGGGTCATGCGGCGGCACCACCAGGAAAGGATGGTTGGAGACTCTGTCACAGAGTGCGTCGCTCGCTCCCCAGGGTCCCCCGGCCTGATTTCAATAGCTTAGTGACTTTAGTCCTGGGTGACCCCCACCTGTCCCAGAATCCTCTTTTGGCCAACGTCGGGGCCCCTGTTCCATCGGGCTGGCTCCTGAGGGCTCCGATTCCGTCTCGGGTGTGAGCATGGGGGGGGGGGTCCACGTCCAGGGCAGGGAGTGCACTATCTAATGCACTGTCTGATCTGTCATACTGTGTGCAGGGAGCGTCATTTAAACCCCCATCAGCCAGGTCTCTGCTCCCGTCGTCCTCCGGACAGTGTGATCCCCAGCTTTGTCAGCCTCCAAGCTGGGGGTGGATGTGGGGTGCCAGAGCAAGTGTCTTAAGTTTCCCAATGCACGGCTGTCTCTCCCCATGTCGGGTCTCGGCTCCGGCTCTCCCGGTTGTCACGGAGGAGGTTCGGCAGCGCTCCTCACATTCTGCGTGTCCGGCACCACATGCCCCTGAAGGCCGCCTGTCAACTCCACGCAGCGCCCGGCAGTCGTCACTGCCCCCGAAGGGCTCACCGTCTTGGGTCTCTGTTCCCGCTGCAGCCCCGGACTTGTTGCAGCCGTGCCTGGTTCCGCTGTCTGCGTCTCGGGATCCCAGTGTTCTGCCCCCGCCGGCGATAGTTGGTCTAGCTGTGGCGGACCCCGTACTAACTCCGCCGCAGTTCAGGGCACGGTGCTCCTGCCTCCGCCTCAGGCTCGAGGGGTTCACCCGCAAGGGCGCCGCCATCTTGGAGCCTTTGCGTCGCTCAGGAAGGCCGTGTTTCCCCGGCCGTTCACGACATCTGCAGCTCGGTTGTCCGGTGTTCACCCCTTCCTACATCCCGGTTGGATTCGGGGAGCATGCAGTTTCAGGTCCCACGTATCTTTAAAGCGCGTATGGGAGGACGCTCGTTCAGGTACCTAGCTTGCAAAAAATGGAACGAGCTCCCGATTGAACTCCGTATGGAACCGTCGGAGGTAAGATTCCGACTTAAACTGAAAACCTACTTATTCCCACGCACTTGAGGCACCTACTAGTTCCCTCTCCCTCTCTGTGATTCTAAATACAGAAAGTCTTGCTAGCCGGATTAATTGCTTCTACAGCGCGGGGACACACTGTTATAGTGTAACCATGCGGTCTATAAATGTTTTTTATTATTATTATTATTCTCCGGTGACTTGTGGCGGCTATTGGGGGGCCTCTGGTCATCGTTGGGTATGTAGGATCTTGTTGGCTCGCCGGAGCTACGGGAGCCCACGTCTTACTCAGCCATGTTGTTGGCCACGCCCCCGGTTACAAAGATATTTTTGACTAGATATTTTGGTAGATTACATGCAAAGTATATAGACTTCATATGGTTACTTGTCACAAAAGTGACGGATATCCAGACTGCCGAAATATAAATCCCATCGGATATAATGGGATTTCTATTTTGGCAGACGGGATATCGTACCCGTTGTGACTGAACAACCCGTCCACCTAGATCTACATCAGGTCAAGTCTACAAATGTATCTAACACACATACATACATGAATGAAGAGAAGCAATTGAAAGCCTCATTTCCAAGCTACAAAGAGAAAGATTACACAACTAACATTTACTCTAGATAAGCACATGTAGTACAGACACACCATGGGAGTGAAGGGCTGTTATGTCTGTGCTCATGTGGAAAAGGCTGTAGATAATAATTACATAAGAGGAAGGGTAGAGAAAGAAATAAAAAAAATTGAAAGAGAATTAGAATTAAATAATCTCATGAAGGATGACAACTGAAAATCATTAACCTTCCAAAGTTTAAAATGAAAAGGCAAGATTCTACTAATGATAAAAGTGTCATTTAAGCAGAACTCACTTGTGATATGAAGATAGTGGAATGGTTTAGATAACCATCAGATGGGAGATTGAGAAAGATTAATTAATTAAGTGCCAATTTCAATAATTAACAGCTATATGTGCAATGATTAATATGCAATTTAGAGCAAAAATTACATGTATTTTAAATGTTCAAGCTGTACTAGGCAGCCATAGTTATTAGTAAAGGCTGATGCGATGCTTAAATACAAGTTTTCTTTCAGCTAAAAGTGAATTAGATATTGTTGAAATATGCACAATTCAATTTAGAAACTTGATCTTAATTTGACATTCTTAGAAATGTTCATCATAACTGCAGAATGATCCGGTTTTAATAAATGTATTATTTTACTAAGCAACATATTATTTGTAATAATTAAACCTCGTATTCTAACCATATTTCACACAATGCTTAAATAAAATAGTTACACATTTTAAAACATTATTTCTTTTTTGGATTAATGAAATGCATTACTAAATATTATTTTGCATGTTGATGTTTATTTTTCATCATAGTTCATTGTTCACACAATTAAACATTAAAATTCAAAGGTTAAACTGTGTTTGATGCCTTTGGGAACAGAGATTTATAAATAAAGAAGACACACACATAAAATGTCTGTAACAAAGATTATGATAAAAATGTGCAAGCTACATTTTATTTCATGGGAAAGGAAGAGCTGAACTCGGTCTCAGACGAGTGCTGTTACCCGATTGAATTGGAGGAGTAGAGACCTGCTACACATTTTGCAACATCAATTTTGTCTTTAATATAAGGGTGTGTTCAAAGTTAGATGCAATTCCTTTTATTTGCAGACTTTATCCTGCTCGCTGTTCCTGATCATTCTCCTAGAGACTCATACTTTGTGTCTTCCCAACAGCTGTGACTACGGCTGCTTCTGTTCATCCCTTACTTTATTTTGAGGTTTGACTTTTGACAGACTGCTACTGCAACTATATGACTAGTTGCTCGTATTATTGAGACTGCTAATTTTCATGAACTACTATTCATGGGAGGTTCTGCTTCTCCAATTTGATTTTTAAGCTGTACGCTGTCTTTATCTCACTCTTTACTTTGACAGTTCTATTAACTTCAAATGCTGCTCCTTTCTTTAGAATAGGAATTTTGGTCTTACATAGAATGTGCTGTATGCATTATTCGATTGTTTGTTCTAACCAGTATTTTTGATGGGATTTCTGTACACTTGCGATTTATTGACTAATTTGAACAAAGAAAATAAAAAGATACCTACTATCTCTTAATGTGAAATAAAACTTTTAAAACTATTTCAAACTCATTGACTGAACATGAGAACTTTTATTTTGATTTAATTTATGATGAGGAAATAGCTCCTGGTTTAAAACACGGTGTGAAAGGTACATTAACTGAAGCCAGTGGTGCTTAGAAGCCAGTGTGGTGATGGGGCTTGATCCTGAAAACGATGGTAAGAAAAGGTTAAACCAAATATTTCGATGTTGCCCTATCTCCATGTTTTTACTAGTAATGGCTAAATGGTGTTCCATTGGCTCATATTTGCTTGTTGTATGCTAAGCAGGACTGAGGTCTTTGGATCACTGGAGTAGTCAACTCCTTGCAGTCTTGTAATGGCACTCCTTTTCAGAGAAGGTTTCTTTTGAATAGCTTTTACTTTCATGTACATTTGAAATAATATCAATGTCTTGAGTAGAGCTTTTGTAAAGATCTTTACCAAGCAAGATGTGTTTGATCTTGGGCTTCTAAAGGCATTAAGACCATTCTGGACTTTTACAACATTAATGGTAATCCTCTTCCTTGTTCTTCTCTTGCTACAACATATGATCTTACTAAGTTAGACTTCTATAGCTTTTTGAAGATTAAGAGTTAACTATCAAAATCCCAAATCTCCAGCCATTCATCCTTACTTTGTCTCCTAGCCCTTTGGCTTCATACGGGGCATGTGGCTTCCCAAGCTTACAATTTTTATTGAAACTAACAATTCCTCAGTGTTCATCCAACTATACCACATGGTCCAAACACGTTGACAAAGGCGTTTTTGAACACATCTCGCCTCATGATTCCTGATTGGGAATCTTTCCCTTCGCAATAAAGTTGCTCCTGCCCTGCACCAATCAAAATTCTTTTTTTTTTGCAAGGCATTTGCTTCACTGGACTCCTGCTTGTCTACACAAATTGAAAGTAAGGGCTAATAATAAATGCTGAAGCTGTAATTTGGAACCACGAACACATCAACACATGTTCTTTGATTGTACACATTAAGCCGATTATTGGACATCTATACAGAAGCACTTGACGTGTATTTTTAATGTTCCTATTAAATTGTCCTTCTCCATGGTTATATTGGGCATCAACAACTCCTCTTCCTTCCGACAAGTCTGATGTTAGATTTACTTTTATATATTGCAATCAAAGTGATTCTTACAGAATGGAAGTCCTTCCAACACATCTCTTTTCACACTTGGTGGACCTGTGTGGCTTTTCTTCATAGTGCTCATACATTACACTCTGAGAGTCACTCTTCTCTGGTTATTTCCAGTGCAGTCTGGCAAACCTTGGACACCTTAATCCAACATGGTCTCCTAGGTACTGGGACATTCAATTCTGTTACCTCATCTACCTGACCTTTTATAGGGCTGTCCCTTGTGCATAATCTTTTTCTCTCCTTTCCCATTTCCTCTTACTTATTCTTGTTGGAATTGATCCACTGGAATACCCCTACCCCCTCTTTTCCTATTCTCCTGTTTCCCCCCTCTTTTCTTTCCCTCCTATATACACAGTTTGATATCTTTTGTGATACATGGCTTATCAATCCATAATTAATTATTTTCAAATGTGCTTTGGGGGGTTTATGCTTCTTGTTACCTTTATACATATGCTATGCCTTGCCTAGCCTGTATCACTCATTGTATTTACTATTTGTACTTTTCTTGTGTTTAAACTCCAATAAAATGAATTGAACACTACGATTTGTTTGTGGTGGAGACATTCACAGAAAGGAGTTAAACATGGCCTACGACTTTCTATTGACTAATATCTCTCAGGTGTCAATTACAAGTGGGTTATTGTTTTCCAATTCGTGTGACTGTAATTCTGAGGTGGGAGGTATTTAAAGTACCGGTAGTTACCAGGTGCATTAAATACCTCACCCATCATTACATTTCAGCAGGTCAAATCTGCTGGAATTTAACAGGGTAAAAATGTACAGTATTTATCATACCATGTGGATTTTGGTGAATTAAGCATCTAAATCTGTATGCAATCGCCCAAAAATTTGGAATAGGAGCTATTTATTGCATCCAATAAATAGCATACCCCGTTGTATCAACAGGAATCAGGCATGATACCTAATATCTACTACTCCGACAAAGTCATTAAGTTTTCTTCCCACTTTCACACTACTAAGAGTGAATGAATGAATGAATGAAAACAATCTTGTACGGCGCAAACTTAGCCCGGTGGGCATCAAGGCGCCTAACAGAAAGAGTGGAGTAGGAGCCGGGAACCAAGTTACAGATATGCCTCGGCAAATAGCCATGTCTTTAATGCCTTCCTGAACAGCGAGATGGACGGTTGAATTTTTAATTCAGAGGGGAGGGTGTTCCACAGTTTAGGGGCCAAGGAGGAGAAGGCCCTTCCTCCCCATTTGGCTCTGCGAAAACGAGGCACCGACAGGAGGTTCTTGCTGGAGGAGCGAAGGCTCCTGCAAGGGACATAGGAAACCAGCAGAGCCCACAGTTTAGGGGCCAAGGAGGAGAAGGCCCTTCCTCCCCATTTGGCTCTGCGAAAACGAGGCACCGACAGGAGGTTCTTGCTGGAGGAGCGAAGGCTCCTGCAAGGGACATAGGGAACCAGCAGAGCCCTCACGCCCCCAGCGCAGTCGCCGGACAGGGCCCCATAGACCAGACGCATGATCTTAAAAGAGATCCTGGACTGGATCGGGAGCCAATGGAGGCTCTTCCTAGCAGCTGTAGCGGACGAAAGCCTAGGGGCCTCGAGCACAAAACTGCCCGCCGCGTTCTGGACAGACTGCAGGCGTTGTATTAGGCCTTTATTTACGCCGGCGTATAGCGCGTTACAGTAGTCCAGCCGCGAGGCGACTAAGGCAACCACGATCTGTTTGCGGGCTTGCAGGGAAAGGTAGTGGGTAATTTTCCTGAGAGTCCTAATAACACCCCAGCAGGTGGCAACAGTCCTGTTCACCTGCTGTGTCATAGAAAATGAGGGGTCGATCATCACACCCAAGTTACGTGCTGAGTTTGTGGGTGATGGGCAGGTTCCAAGGGATGATGGCCACCAGTCATTTGACGAAATGTCCTGATTTTCACCGAAAATCAGGGCCTCGGTTTTCTCTCCGTTCAGCTTCAGTGAATTTAAGATCATCCACTGCGAGACTGCCTCCATGCAGTTCCTGAAGCTGACAGCGGAGGTACTAGCCGAGTGGGAGAGGGACACCATAATCTGGGTGTCATCGGCATTCGATACCACCTCCATCCCATAAGATCTTACTAACCTGGCCAGTGGGGCCACATAGATGTTAAATAGCGTGGGGCTCAAGGCTGACCCCTGTGGGACCCCACATTGCACTGGTATGGGCGGGGATAGAAACTCTCCCAGTTTGACCTTCTGTTCCCTCTGGTCAAGAAAGGAGGCCAGGAGGCTCAGTGCCGGGCCTTCTACCCCTATCCCCCTGAGGCGGGATGTTAGAATAGAGGGGGACAGGGTATCAAAGGCTGCTGTCAGGTCGAGCAGGACCAGAAGGGTGGTATGGCCCTGGTCGACCTTCATGCGGATGTTATTGAGCACAACAGTGAGCGCTGACTCCGTGCTGTGAAACCTCCGGAAACCATGTTGTGACTGGTCCAGTTGGCCAGAGGTGTCCAAGAAAGCCGTCAAATGCAGGTTGAGGTGTGTCTCAAGCATCTTTGCTGGGGCGGGAAGCAGGGAAATAGGCCGGAAGTTCTTTAATGTCTTTGGGTCTAAAGTCGGGTTTTTTAGCAGAGGCTTAACCACTGCACTCTTCCAGGAAGATGGAAAGATGCCCTCCGTCATGGCACGATTCATCACGTCGAGGAGGGGGGGCAGTAAGACTTCCCTACAGTCTTTAAGGATTTTGAGGGGACATGGGTCCAATGGGGAACCAGATTTAGTCTTACTTAAAAGCAGGTCTAATTTCTGGAGGGTAAGGAGAGGGAAATTGGACAGGCTCGCAGGGGGGTCCGTTGTTCGAGATTCTATGGATAGTGGGGCCAAGGGGAGGGGAAAACCCAGCAGGTCCCTTTGCGATTCGAGGGCAGCATAGATTTCAGCTATTTTAGAGTGAAAGAATAAGGAGATCTTGTCACACAGCTCTTGAGAACCAACAATGGGGTCGGGAATTTGCATGGTGCACAGGGAATCTACAGTTTTAAACAGTTCCCTCGGGGAAGTAAGGGAAGCGGTTAGGTTGGAAAAGGATGCCTGCTTTTCCTTAATTACCTCTGCTTTGTACTCTCTAAGAAGGTGTTTATGCTTTTCCCTCTCCCGGCTATCCCAACTCCCTCGCCAGAGCCTCTCCTGTTTCCTACAGCCCTGTCTTAGGAGTCTGAGGGTTTCTGAAAACCAGGGGACCGAGGGTCTCTTCCTAGCAGAATAGCGGTAGGAGGCGGGGGCTAGGAGATCCACTGCGGTAGCAATAGAGTTGGAGAATTCAAGCGCAGCCATATTGACATCCTTCAGAGAGGCTGGCATAGCGTTCGGGATAAGGGGGGGGCTAGGGTATCATTGGAGATTTTCCTATAGTTCCACTTGGGTTCCAGTTTCCTGGGAACACTCAACCTAATGGAGGGAGGGGGTGATTTAAATTCCAAGGGGACAGCTAGGTGGTCAGACCATACCAGGGGGATGGGAGAACCTGTCGTGAGTCTATGGTCATTTGTAAATACCCCTTCTAGAGTGTGTCCAGCCCGATGAGTAGGGCTGTTGACCAATTGCCGAAGACCGCATGCGGCCAGGGAGTCCAGAAGGAAGAGGGATTCACTGGAGCCTGGGTCTTCGAGATGGAAGTTCAGGTCTCCCATACCAGTCATATGGGGGTAGCCAAAATAGGGTTCTAGGATGTTCAGTAGATTCTGACTGAAATCAGACCTGGGTCCTGGGGGTCTGTAGATTAAAATACCAGCAAATGAGAAAGAGAAGGGGGAGGTTATGGAAAAGTATAGGGCCTGGAAAGGGTCAGAGGGAGAGGAAAGGGTGTTGATGCGACATGTGGAGGATACTTTGTACAGGATCCCCAGCCCTCCTCCCCTACGTCCCACTCGGTCCATCCTGGCTAACGCATATCCATCAGGGATAGCGTTCACCAGTTCAGGACCAGAGGAGTCCGTGGCCCATGTTTCTGTGATGAAGACCCAAGAGGGCTTCCTGACAGAAACAAAATCATTAAAGGCGATGTTATTCTTTACCAGGACCTAGCGTTGATAAGGAAGCCACTCTCCGTAATGGCCATAGGTGTAGGAGACGATTTGACAGGGGGCCGCATACTCGGGTTGTCAGCTGTTGTGGAAACATTGTTTCTACAATAGCAGCAGCAGCCAGGAGACCCCAAAAAAGCTTCAGGAGGGAGAGTGTGGTGGTAGAACAAACAGGGGGGTTTATGGGAAACTAGGTCATGATGGGAGTAGGTATAGCTTACTTGATGAACACCGAAAGCTCTATCTTCCCCCTCGCCTGCCCCATCCCCAAGCGCATCCTTTGCACGGACGGGCGCAGACGGGCTGGACTTTCGTGCGACTTTGGCGTGCGTCCGCTGGGCGTGTCCGCTGGTCGCGGAGAAAGACATCTGGATTAAGTAGCGGTGCAGCTACAGAGCAGGGCCCACGTGATCCTGTGCATCCAATCAGGCAGGGGTGCTCAATATTTGCCTGCGCCCTCCAAAACAAGCGGGATATCCCGTGGTGGACCGGGGCGCTGGCCGGGGGGACGTGGATGCGGTAAGAAGCGCGATATTACACAGAGTGAAAATATTGCATTCAATGTTTTTAAAAATTAGAGTGTATCAGTGCGACATAGCATTCATGCAGCACAAAGTTATACAATATGAGTTTCAAAGATTAAAAGCGTTTAGATCGCATTAAAAGTACAGCACAGAACGGGGCATCTATCTCATGCACCCGGCACCTTCGAATCAACCGGCCCGATTCTAGACTTCCGGGTTAAGTAGCGGTGCAGCTACAGAGCAGGGCCCACGTGATCCTGTGCATCCAATTAGGCTGGGGTGCTCAATATTTGCCTGCACTCTCCACAACAAGCGGGATATCCCGTGGTGGACCGGGGCGCTGGCCGGGGGGACGTGGATGCGGTAACAACCCAAGACACGATAAACGCACCATTCGGGTTATTCATTCGTGACTCCAAAATACTTCCAATGAAGAACTCCCTCACAGAATTGCTGCTACTAGTGCAATAAGGCACTTTGCAGCCGAACCCCTTCATTGGATGAAGTGCTATACAAATGCAGGTACACTTACAACGAGTTGTGCAATTGTAAAATCGAATTTAGAGGTGGGCTGCAATGTGGCATATACCAAAGCTGGTTGACAGCCAACCCACCTACCTCTTGGTTCCTCCGTCTCATGCGGAGGAGGGGGAAACATTAGTTTGGACTGCAGAGTCTCAACCGGATTGACCTTCAGAAGCACCTTTGCGATCAGCCAGCTTCTGCAGTATCACCAGGTCCATGAGCTCCTGATGCTCTTTCCTCTTGCCTAGGGCTAATGTGGCACTTCTGGTTTTACATTGCTCCAAACAAAGCTCATGCCTTGAAGGATGTGTTCGATAATTTGAACCAGTGGTTCTTAACCTGGGGTCCACGGACCCCTGTGGCCCAGGACAATTGCTCAGGGGGTGCCCAACTGTTTAGACAATTAAATCATTTTAGCAGCTCATTAAACTATATGTGCAGTGAAAAAATGTTGAAACTTGAAATGCACTGGAAATGGGAAGTGATTTGATATTGGAGCCGAAAAGTTAGGTTGGTATTTAAGGTAATTTGGTTGGTAAATTAAGGAGCAAACAGAATAGAATATGGATGATTGTTGACCTGAGGTGAAATGCTTATATACACCAACAAAGAGAGAGCATGCATTAAGAGCAGAAAGACAAAGTTATATGCTGTAGTCTAGCACACCACTTCGCCTTTTAGAAATAGAACTGCATTTCAAAAAGGTCCAACCTTCCCATTAAAATCTCGATTTTTGCATATTTTTTTGTTAGTGATTTAAATAAAATAGTTGAAAATGTGTGTGTTTTATGTATACTTTTTTCTGGATTGGATGTATTGTTTTCAGGCTTAAATTGTAGATGCTGCTTAGGCGGGGAGGCTGGTTCACAGTCGTGATTCAGCGAGGGCCACAGTAGTCAAAAGATTTAAAACCGCTGATTTAAAAAAGTTCCACTTATGCTGTCTTGTAGTAATTACATAGTCGGTTAAAAAGGCCCTCAGTATGTTGACATAATCCCTTCTAATGAAATCTTCCTTTAAATGCGGTGGATGGAACTTCATAGGGTGGACGGGGACAAGGCTTGTGCACCTCCAGAAATCTAGCAGCCTACCCATCAAACCCTGTATGGGTCATTCTTCCAAATATCAATGGATGAGTGGGAAGGGAGAAACCATATCAGAATATCCTTTACTGGTGAGGAAACACCACAGTCACTCAAGTCTTCATAGTATTATTTACAGGCTCTTACCACTTGTTCTGTTGATAAAGCTGCTCATCTTGCATCTCACTCCCTAAAACCAGGGCCCTCTTCTCAGCAGGCACCAAAGGGGGCTGGAGCTCATCAGCTCACTGCCTTTCTCTGATATAACTGGAGAAAGCCGGACGACATTAGTAGCTACTGCGGTGGCACAATGGCCCAAGAATGGAAGAGGTCCACTGCACGCAATTATGTCTGTTATTTACTAATCATCTGGGCGGCAGGCGGCCAGTTTCAGTTTGTGCATGCTTTGCCCTTGCAGTGCCCTTTAATTTGTTGCCTTTGTTTTGGGTTCCTAGTAACAGGACGTGAGTTCTCTTGTAAAGTGTCCTCTGCCACAGGGTCCACCATTCAACCACAATCTCCTACCTGAAAACATCGTCGCACTAACCCATTTGAAAAAATAAACACGAGCCTTTTCAGAAAAATGAGCATGATTGTTGAAAAGCTAGTGCCCAATGTCAGAGAATGTAATCTTTTCGAGACCGAATTTAAGGAGCAACGTGCAGCTTTTGTTAACAGAGCAATATTTATTGCCACATCTAGAACTAAATGATCATGTAAAAATGTATTTTGTTGCTGCCTGTGTCCTTGAACAGCACTTTGCAACAATAGCCTTCAAATGACACTATTGTGGCACAGCCCTGCATTCTGCTGCTTTGCTATTCACATTCAGGATGTGTGAAATTGTGTTATATTGCAGCTGCGAAATTAGAAACAAATGACAGGAGAGACATTTCCTTGACTTGTGACTGACATCTCTGCTCAAAAGGTTTCTTGTATTTGTAGACTGTAAAAAAATCCATTACCTTGGGCTACTGTTATAAAAATGAACATGCTCTGTGATCAAATAAGATATGCCACTGCATTGGAATGAGTGATGAGCTCTTGTGCGGGGTTCTAGTGCTTAGGAATGTAATTGCTCTGAACTCCATTAACAATTATTACTCTTAAAACAGACGCATTTGCCTGTGATAAGATTTTTAAGTTATTACATAAATCTCGAAATGAGGTGAACATATCAAATCTTGCTCTTGTGTAGTAGCCACGAGATGATATTTCTGTGAACATAAACATTATAAACAGCATAACGACTGTAGTGAACTTGGGCCCAGGCTGTCGTGTGCTGTCATTAATGTAATATGTTTCTTATGATAAATCAGCCTCTAGGCTAAATAGCATTGCAGTGAAAAATATATTAAAACGTACAGCAGAGAGAACGTCAGACACAAAAGAGTGACTAATGCAATGCTTAAAAAATGAAATGTGAAGAAAAACTAAAAAAGGTGTATTATACAACTATATTTACAAATTCACAGTATGAAGGAGCTGTTTGAACCTTGATTAGCTATGCTATGCTTCACCACATGACTTTGCTACATTGCCTTTTTCTAAATTCCAAGATTCTGTCTTTGAGTGGCCTGGTGTTTTTCAGAATCATTTTAACCCCTTGGGTCAGACTATAAGCTTTTGCACCAATGTGAAGTAATTCTTCATCAACATTTCCATAAGTGTAAAAAACAACTTTGGCGTCAATACAAATGTTGCATAAAAAAAGCAGCATTTGCCCTGGCTGGAAGTTTGCTCTGGCTGGTTGTTGTAAAATGAAACCATGCATTTGTCGGCTACTGCTAATTTTTGTTCTGAATTGCTTAGCACAGGTGCAGATGTACACAACCTAGACTATTATTATTTGAATATTTAAAATTGAATACTTTTAGATCCATAGAGCCACCAGTCCAGTTTTGCACTAGCATTAAGCCTGGTTATGACCTTTGCATACAAATATAAAAGTGAAGCATAAAAAAAAGAAAAAGGAAAAGAAAATCCGGAAAACATTGCAAATGGTCAGTGTGCAGTGAGTGCCTTAGGGAGCTGTAGTGCAGACCATTAAGTGTAAGTACTTTTTACTTGTTTGGCCCTTGCCACATGCAGAGCATCCATTTTTCACTCATCCTTTGTCCCTGTTTTTGAAAGGAGATTCTTGATGACTTCAAGCAGTTAGAATAATTAAGTTATATTTACACTAGACTATGTACCCCCGCTGACTCACACTGAATCTCTTGGATAGTCACCAATGTCACATGGAGTAACCTTCACAGGGTTACAGGGCATTTGCTCTGTGACATGGTGGATTGCAGGAAAAATAATAAGGGTGCTATTCTGTTGTCGGTCTGACTGCATCCGATGGCTCGTCGGATGCTGTCCGACCGCCATCTGATGCTGCGGTCGATTGATGCAATACAATGTGTGCGGTCAGAGGTAGCAGGCGGAGGTTCGGTTTGATGCTTTCCAAAGGGCTCATGGAGCCCGTCGGACTGTCGAAGGGTCAGTAATCCCTACAATAGGGGCGGTGCCTGCTCAGGCACCAACATAGGGGTCACAATGTCCCTTTCCACCTGCCCTGTCATGGCAGTTCGCCCGCCATGAAATTGCTAATGGAAAGTGACTTTGGGGCCCCCAGCAGGGCCCCTTCCCCCCTGGTTCACCGCTATTGGGTCTGAGGGAAACATATGGTGCCCCCTAAACATCCCTGCACTGTGTAGCAGGCCCTAAATGGTGCCTACCATAGTGTGGTGGGAGGTTTTTAAAGTGAGCATTTTTTACTGCAGCGTGTGCTGCAGCCCGCAGCACAAACATCAATTGAAATATATAAACTTTGAGACCGCCTTGAAGGCTGTCGCATTGTAATGAGAGTCCGACCAGCATCGGAATTATGTCCTAAGACTAACCTTCATAGTTCTAATGATCTCGTCTTAGTTGCCTTTGGGTGAAAAGAGTTTTGATGTAGTACGGCATCCTGGAAAGTAAAGCATGGCCGACCTCCTGCCACTTGAAAACTTCTGTGGATAAACTTCATGAGTTTTAGTGCATCCTTTGACAGGCATCAGTTGATGGCTCCAATGATTGTTTGCCACGCTAAAGACAGATACACCATACCTTATCCAAAACAACGTTTAATAACAGACTTTGTGGCAACAGGAAGAATAGGCTCCTGCACATAAGTACCAATCTAGGTACAGTGGGCTGCTTGGTACTACTATGGCTACTATGAGCTATAGTCTCTGTACCACTTAATATATATCTTCAAAATGCAGATTAGGAACAGTAAAGTTATGCTTACTTATGTATATGTTGCTTGATATTTTAGCAGTTGTTGATATTCTGGAGTCAATATGTTCATAGAACAATATATATATCCTCAATATTGTGCTGTGCGACCCATCATTCACATTGATGGACCTTAATAGACTGCAAGGATTAGTGTATCAATATGCCATTGTGTGGTGCATCTGGATGGAGCCTAGGAAACATCCAGAATATGCTTCAGAGTCAACTGATAAGTTTGATAAGTGTTTATTTAACTTCCACATTTGTGGGAAACTGTTATCGCCACAACCCACAACAATGCATTCCTGGGAAAATTGAGATCCCCATCACTGACGTAGGAGCACTCAGGATCACACAGCTGGCTTTCTCCTGGCTCTCTCCCATCTCTCCTTCAGTCCCAGTTGGGACCTACCAAGCTCTGCAACACTTAATTGCCAGGCTTTTGGACCCTTGGGTATGCATACTCAGATGTGGCTGAAGTGCTCGTGCTGATAGCGAGCCCCTAGCTTGAGAGGGAAGCTGCTGTGGCACAGTGCTGCTGCCTTTCCGAAGTCGATCCCCGGGCATGACCAGACTGCTCTCATTGTTTTGTATTAAAATTGCATTTATATAGCACTTACTACCCCTGACAAGGCATCGAAGTGCTTTTTCTTGAATTAGTATAGCGAAATATGAAATTAATTTGAGTAGTGGATATATTAGTCTGTTATTTGGATTGAGAAGGATAGTGGAGGGGTAGAAGAAGAAAAAGGTTTGCATTTATATAACGCTTGCTACCCTTGATGAGGTGTTGAAGCCCTTTTAGGCAAGTGGCATGCTACTCAGAACCAAAAATGGCTTAGTGGTGAGTTAGTATAAGGAAATAAGAAATTAATTTGAATGGTGGACATGTTAGTCTGTTCGTTTTTGTTTTTGGAGTTCATAGTAGTAGAAGGGGGTAGGGTTTAGAAAGGCTTCTTTGGGAGATCAGAATAGTAAAAGAGGTATGAGATGAAGCAAGGATGGGTAAAGGAGGGAAGAGACTAGAAAGCATTATTTTGTGGATCATAGTAGGGGTATGGGGTTTGGGATGAATAGGAGAGTGGAGGTATTGGGAGAGAAATAGGGTAGTGCATTTGAAAGAGTAGTAGAATGAGGTTTAGGATGAGTCAGAGAGTTGAGGTAGAGGATATATTGAGAGCGGTGCAGGGTGAGGAATAGGGTAGTGCATTGGAGAGAGTAGTAGAATGGGGTTTGAGATGAGTCAGGGTGGAGGTAGAGGGTATATTGCAAGAGACATAGGGTGAGGTATAGGGTAGTGCATTGGATATGCTGATTTAGAAGCAAAGTAATACATATACAAATACATAAGTACATGGAAGGTATATATATGCATAAGGAAGGTAATATATGTTGTTTAAAGTTGCATTTAATAAGCTCAGACTCAGTGTTGTTGTACGTTAAATGTATTTGTTTTCATTTTGTAATTCAATAGCAAAGCAATTGTAGATAAATAATTATAAAAAAAGATTTACTTATTGATGCAGTCACTTATATAAAGCTTAAACACAGAATAATGTAAGTAGAACTAATATGTAAATGTATAAGCAGAACTAACGAATATCTATATCTTTAAAAACATAATTATTATACAGGTTTATACAAAGCAATGCAAATATGTAGATACATATCTGTAGTCCAAATAAATGTTAATATACAGAGGGATATGCTGTATATTTATGTTTGAGTATGGTGGTTATGTGGGGAAGAGCCAATTCATGAGTAGTCGTCTGAAGATAAGATGCTTATCCGTGGATCTTATTTTGGGGGTATAGAGTTACATAGTTTGGCTGCTTGAACAGAGAAGGATGTGCCACCCATTGTTTTTTTCTTGTACAGTGGGATTTTGAAGCGAGGTGCCAACTTAGAATGGATGTTCCTTTGTTGAATGTATTTTGTGATTTTATTCCTGATGAAGAGTGGTCCTGTTCCATGTATCGTTTTGTGGGTGATACAAAGCAGCTTAAATGTGGATCTTTTGGCAACCCCTAACCAATGCAGAGCTTTCAAGGGAGGGGAGGTGTGGGCATGCAGCTTTATATTTAAGAGTAGTCTGGCAGCAGAGTTCTGAATCCGTTGTAATATTTTCATAGTTGTTAAAGGAAATCTGTGTTAGAGGCTATTGGCATAATCGAGTTTGGAGAGAACAAGAGAGATGGAGCCTGGCCCCTGGTTGGAAATCCCAGGTGGGGGAGTATTCATTGTGGAGTTTTTATAGTAACAAAGCTTGATTGTGCTAGTTCAAAAAGCTTGGAGTCCATGGTCATTTCAAGGTTTCTTACATCCATTGATCCACTGCTCTGAGACAACTGAAAATTGGTGAGTTTTCAATGTCTTTAGGGCATTCCAGTTGAAGGAGTATTTGCGTGTCATCTGCATAGTTATTGCACATGACTTGAAATTGATTGCTCAGTGCCGGTACTGACTTCATGTAGATGTTGAAAAGCATGGGTGAGATGATAGAGCCTTGAGGGACCACTGCTTTTGTGAAGTACGGTTTGGAATAGAAAGGGGGGTATGGATGACATTAGTTCTGTTGTAAGGGTAGGATGTGATCCAGCCTAGAGCAGTCCTCTCTATGCGGGCCATAATAATGGGGGCACAACACAGCAGTGAAGATTTCTGGTGAGTCCCCATTGAAGATAGAAAGGAGGTTTGGGAGTGGGCCGGGTTCAGGTTGCGGGGGCTGACAGATTGCGGCTGCTGGGGGAGCTGTCCAGGACAGCTGGGGTGAGGGAGGTATAGAGCTACAGTGCAGCTGGTGGCTCGTCAAAATAGCAGCTTGAGAGCGGAGATTTCACCTGAGCCTGACTGGAGCCCCAATGCATCCAGGGCCTCCCTCAATCCCCGGGGTAATCTGGGAAATCTCTGCAGCAAGTATGGCCCCAAAGACACTTTGCATTACAGAAAAGGAGCCCTAGAGGGTCGTGCAAAAGAGGCCAGTACAAACAGGCTGCTTAATTCAAATACAACTGGCGAAGGGTTTGCCTACAAAAACTTGACACCTCCTTAACACATTTACCCTTCTGCGGGCTCCAATGTCAAAACGCTCCTTTAAGATATCATGACCACATTGACCCATAAAAATGGGTTTCATACTTGCCAAGTCTGCGTTTAAAGATGCAGCATCTAAATACAATCATTAACGACAAGAAAAAGATGCAAATTCATTGTCAAAACTTATATCAGAGATTCATAATGAGATGAGATTTGGCAGACAACGAAGTAATGCAGAACTGACTAGGAAGAAAAGAAGGCTACATAGATGGCATTGTCATATTAAATAAATGAGCTTCAAATAGTACACAGCTGAAAACAAAAAGTCCTCTTTAAAAGAAAAGGCAAATTTGGCTCCAACAATTTTCAATTTTCTCAAGAAAACAACAGTCCCAATGGATTACTGCAAACCTTAATTTAATCAGTTACAAATAACGGCACATGAACCCCCATTGAGGAAAAATATGATCAGCAAATAAAATCAAGTTAAGAGACTTTCCAACTTCAGCAGAAAGGGACAATCTCTCAGGGCCCCAGGAAACAACAACTAGATCTCATTTAGAGTGGTGCACTTGTACTGCACACAATTAAATACTTCCTTTCACACCGGCCAGTTTAATTACCAAAATTATAAGGGCGAAGATCTGATCGTTAATGCAACAATTACAGAAACTTCATCCAAAACCTCATATAATGTCACAGGACTTTAGTGTTGATCAGCTATCCAGACTGGTGAAATTGAAATCAATCATGAAACTAGGAAGGACATATCAACAACTGGGAATAATGATAGATTTATGTCCAATAGTTTCATGAATCCGTATCCTGAAACGTTTACAGCCGCTAGAGAAGCCTTGATCAATAAAACAGGCCCCGGATATTTACAAGCCTAACACAAAGAATGCTGACCCATGTTACTGGACACACTGCAAGCAACTGTGACAGTATTAAACTATCAATCGAACAAACTTGATACCCAAATAGATCTGTTAAAACACACTTGCTGGTTTTCATTTCTAAAATTGACTTAAAACTGGAAAAGCTAAATAACCTGATTCTACAGGCAATGTCGACAGAGGTAGGCAAAGAAACCTGAAGCAGGTGTAAGGAGTGACGCTGTGTAGTGGGGAAAGGCCTCAAAATGCATTGCTGGAGTTGTGTCCTGCTTGCGACACGACTCCATCAATGCGTGGCTTTTGCCCCAACAGATGTGTCAGAATTTCTGACTCATTTGTCAATCCTTGCGCCATGGTGCGCCGTGTTGTAAAGATGGCGCATCCATGGTGGAGCAAGGGTATCGCAGGCTGGCACAGGAAAAGTGACCCATCTCCACAGATGTGTCACTTTCTTATAAATGTGCCCCTAAGTACATACCTTCTTGAAAACTCCAACTTCTATGCACAGAAATGTGTCAGAACCTTTTCAAACACGACTGAGCAATACATTGAAACCTGAAACGAAAACGCTGAGGAAGTGCAAGAAACAAATGTTTTAAGCCAATTGGCACTAAAAACGCACAAAATGCAACAACATTATTTTCAATATTTTATATAAAGCGGGTAAAGAGGAGAAGAAATTCAAACACATAAATACAGTCAGCGTAGAGTACCATCGACTTAGACTACGATGAAGAAAAAGGCCACACAAGCAACGAATCTCATACAATCAATCACCATTGCAAGACTGGCTGTATTCATCTTCTCATGCTACTCAAACCGATCCATCTGAGGAAACTAGGCACAGTATTAAAAATAAACCATTAAAACCCATCATAAACTCAGCCTACGATGATGACAGGTTTCTTAGAAATATGGAACTTAAAGAACTTCAACCACTCAGTGTAAATATTGTAGAAATCCAAACCCGGGGTTTTCCAAGCAAGTATCATTTAAGATTCATATTATTCATAATGAGGTGATGTTGGGCTACACCAGTCAAGCTGTCAATAGATCACACAGTCTCCCGACGAGCAGAACTGAAATGTTTAAGAATACAGATTGTGTTCTATCTCAGGTACCCGAGGAACCTATCACTAACCTATTGCTTTATCCTGAATATGACTCAAAGGGACACCACAACTTATTGAACTAAGGAAATATTACTTATTTACCCAAGAGCCTTGTACCACTGGCACACCTCAATTTAACTGATGAACACTGAATCGGTATTTAAGAGTAGGTAAATTGGAAGGAGGCAGATGTAGGTAATTTTAATATTACAATTACCGATTCTGTAAGAGTCGGTATTTACCGATTCTGTAAATACCGAATCGGTATTTCCCATTGATTCCTATGGGCCTTGAAGCCCATAGGAATCAATGGGAAATACCGATTCGGTATTTACAGAATCGGTAAATACCGAATCCTGCAAGGGTGCAGGGGGTGTCACTTTGACACCCTCTAGCACCCCAAGTACAGGCTTGTGTGACATGTGGCACACATACATGCCCTAAGGGCATGTCTGTGTGTCACATGGCACAGGTGTGCATGCACAGATGTGCATGCACACCTGAATTCGGTATTTTACCACACAATAGGATTGTGTGGTAAAATACTGACTCTTAAGGGCCTGTGGCACTCTTAGGAGTGTAAGCTACATATGGATTTACCGATTCGGTAAATATACCGATTCGGTATTTTACTGAATCGATATATTTACCGAATAGGTAAAATTACCGAATCTTAAAATAACATGCCCCTACATCTGAAAACCCTAATACCGGTCGGAAACGGCCGAAATCGGCCGTTTCCGACCGGTATTAAGGCTCCTACATCTGGCCCTCAATGAGGTAAAAAGTGTTAATAGCTCCACAACTTAATATTATTCAAGGTGTCCATGGTGATACCCGACCTTCTGAGGAAGGGCAAAGAATGGAGCTCTGCTAGCCTCCTGAGGAGGTTCGGAGCAATATACACTCTGAGCCTTTGGCCCACACAAAACAAAACCGGCAGGTAGCTGTCTCAGACCTGACTGTAGGTGATAACTGTAGCACAAGGATACAGTGGGAAGATAACACGTGGAGGAAGGAGGAGGTACACAAGCTGGGATAATAAGCCTGGGAGATCACCAAAGAAAAGATCAAATTTATACTAGAGGTCCCAGTAATAATGAAAGGTTTTCGAAGCGGAATGGGAAAATATGGCCAAATATATACCCGGCTGTGTAGGAAAGTGCCCTTTTTGTATGTCACCCCCACCACACTTTTTGCTTCAATGCTGATAGTTATGACTCTGTGCCAATGCTCTCTCACTAAAACTGGTATGTGTGAATTGGCAGTCACACTTGACAAGGTCTTTTCCCCCATTATATGTCCCTAGTATATGGTACCAGCGGTACCCAGGGCATGGGTGGGAAGGGGTCCCCAGGGATTGCAGCTTTGTTTCTGCCACCCTGAGTGACTGAAATAAATGACTGCCATTGCAGACTGAAGGAGCAGTGCAACCTGCTCAAACTCACCTTTTCCCTCACAAAGTCAATGCACTATCTCTGCTATATGAAAGTCACCCCTAAGGAAGGCCTACCTTAGCCCATGAGGCAAGGTGCAGGATATAAAAGGCATGGACATGTAATTGCAAGCTTATATGACCCTATAGTGCCCTTTACCATTAAAGGATACTGTAAGCGATAAACGGTCCATAAAATACCATGGGCTGGTACCTGGACAAACCCCAGGTTGGCAGCACCATTATGGTACTGCCTAAATATGTTGTCTTTGGCAACAAACAATAACCCTTCTCACTCCTTTGATGAATCTTACATCAAGGGCGATGTGGCTTGCACCAAGGTGGCTACTTTAGAGGTTGCCCGCATGGTTGCCCGATCTGCTCTGTGCACTGGCTAGCAAGTCTGTGATTTCTGCATTAGCTGCTGTCAGGCAGTGTGATCACTCCCAGGAGTCAAGTACAAAGGCTTGGAGTGGAAGGAGGTCATACCTCCCTTCTCCCAAGGAGGCCAGTGAAGTAGCACATCAAGGCAGTGAGCTTCGAAGGCTGCACAGCCTCTGATATGCATCAGGGCAGACTCCTAGAGGAGCAAACAACCCTCTCCCTGGCCCAGGCACATTTTCACCCAGACAGGAGGGAAATGAGTTAGTCAAGGAGGGGTTACACCCCCAGAAGGATAGCCACACCTCTAGGGTGAGCAGACCTTTCTGTACACTGTACACTGAAATTAGATTTCTGCCTTTTATAGATGTGGCAGAATAGAGGGTTCTGGGTAGAAAAGGTGACCCACACCCCAAGATGTGGTCACCTCAGGGGCAGACTAGCTACAGGGAGAGCAGCCCATTGGCTACTTGCTCAACGCCCCTAAATCTAGTATTTAAGGGACACCCCTGACTAGGGATGGCTGGTGCAGGTAAGACTAGTGGGTGGGGCAGGGGGAGAGTCGATATACAACGACGAGGGAAAATAACATTTTAAAAAGAAAACCACTTACCTTGCGCCAACCATGATGAGCAGAAGGTAAGTAGTATTCTCTTTTTTACATGTTATATTCCCTTTTCATATTATAGTGACTCCCCACTGCTCTTACTTGCACCTGCCATCCCGGCCACTGACACCAAAACCTCAGCTCTGAACAACATGTATCAAAGAAGACAGAAGAAGACACCCATGCCAGCGACAACAGGACTTGCACAAAATCAAAAGAGGGATACCCTGCACCTGTGGCAATGCTCCTGGACCCACCTGATCGGGGCTCATCCTAGGCTATCTCTCGGTTCCCCCAGACAGAGGTACTCCTGTGAAAGCCTGAAGCACTGTCAGACTCACCTGGACTGGTGACACTTCAGGGAAAACAACACCTTGGATCCAAAGAATCGCTGGCCATCTGGCCCTTCTAGGGATGATATTCCAGTTCCAGATGATCTTGTGCATTTTGGGAACTGTAGTCCTGCCTTACCCAAAGTTACAGGCAGCAACCATATTCCCTTGGACCATCGGATGTCGAAGTTACATTCTTCTCTACTTCGCTTTCAAGGCTTGTTGGTCGCCAGTCCGGCAACTAATCCCCTTTATTTGAAGCTGCATTAAGAGAGGACACCAACTGACCTTTGCCATATGTCAGCAACCACCCCATGATTGTGTTTTTGCATCTTTTCCCCCCCATAGTAGTGTTTCAGTGGTGAAAACAGCTCTCATACGGCTCCTGTTCAGCACCAGGGACAGCCAGGACAACTCTGCACTGGGGCTCCATGTCTAGCTAAAATTGAACTGACTGTTGTGACTTGGCTCTGGATCTCCTTTATCCTGCAAGGATACCACAAGTTCCTACAAGTGACTGATTGGCATTTGTGTTTTTTTCCATTGATTGACCACAATGATAAAGTTTCACTGTATTAATCTGCTCAGATTTTATATTGCTTCAAAAATCTATAACTCTGGTTATATGTATGCTCTTCTGTTTGTTTTGGTGACTACATCAAGATGAATATACACTCTATTTTTATACCTTGGTGTTGGATTTCTCTAGAATCATGTCAATTACTTATCATACATGTTGGTACTCTGAAATGCTTAAAACACGTTTATCTATTAAAGCCTGACTGCTATGTGCTGCACAAACGGGACTGATTTAATGATTTATTTGTGTGAATCCAAGGACCATCTTTGGGGTATCATGATAGTATTACATGGTGAGGTCTAACCCCCACCACCACATAGTAATCCACTTTACTTTCCTACAAACTGGAACAAAGGAGCATATTCAGATGACCATTACTTCTGCAAGCTCTTAATTGCCACCAGAAATTAGCCATAAGAGACATGCCAGCAGCAAAGACTCAAGATAGTTCTTCCAAATCTAATCTCCAATCACATCCAGACACAGGATTGGAGGGGAGGGTGCCCAGATCTGGAAAGATATGAGGATAGACTACTACAAGCAGCAGACCTAGGAGGCGTATGGGACTGTAGGAGAAGAAGTGCTAGAGCAACAAAAATGTTAGATGCCTAGCATTGAGCTCCCGATCATAAATAAAGTGATATTTGACCAACAATACATCACATAGCATATATTCCAAATGAAGTTCCATAGACACTTTATGGTATGAAGTGAATCTGAGGGCGGTTGAGCTGGCCTCTTCACCAGTCTGTATATTCTGTACTTCAAGATGGGGACTTCAAGATGCAGAAGCCTTTGTGCTAGCCAGTGATAAAAAAACACTTGGTTGAGGAAATGCCCTGTAAAGAAAACTGCCAATAGGAGGAAAAAACCCAAAGACAGAAAAAAACTCAAAAGAAGCTGCCAACAACAATAACTCACCAAGGAGGTTAACTGGTAGAACGTAAGGTAGGACCAGTGAGGCAGGAAATAAAGGATTGACACAAAACAGAATAATCTTGGAAAACACTGCAGGAAAGGAGACGGGCATGCGGTGTACCAGTCACACACCCAGAAGCGCTGTGCTACATCATGGTGAAGTTCGTAGAGCTTTTATAGCATCACCTAGAAGAAAAAATCTAGATTCAGGCAGCAAATAAAACCATCTTGGACGATGGAGGTCCAGATCAAAGAAGTGGCTGCCCAGCACAGAATCAGCTCTCCAGCACTTGGCCGGCTCATGCAGGCATGTGTCTCAGCAGAGCACGCCCTATGATAATCACAGGAGTACTAGGCTAGCTTCAATCTAAGAAGGCTATCCCTCGGGTACCAAATAGTCATTCATGTCAAGATACTAAGATGTTGCACTTCTTTCATAGGTAATTAAAACCAGTGCATATAAAAGTACAAATGTTAAAAGAAATGTAGCATATTATTTAACTAAAATGTTCAAGTTGATGCGACATGGGCCCTTAAATGTCTTTAAATATGGCCTTCCAATATTTTTGAGCTGTATGCAAAAACTTAACAAAATATGTATTGAAGGCGGTGTTGGTCACTCGAACTGTTGCTATCACTGCTTGTCTGCAAGAGAGTATGCCCCTTGAATTAAACGATTGTCTTAGCAGTGCTCGTCTTTCAGTCACTTTGGCAGCACAACTAAATCGATGTGGGTGATGGTCTCCTCTGGTCACACAGGCTACACCTACTACTCAGCCTTGGTTGGGATGATGTTAAAATGATGTCTAAGGTGGGCGGGCCTCCAAAACGGTATAGCATAAACTTGATTTTTTTCGCTTTTGAATAAAAAATACCCAGGTAAGATTCACTAACAAATATAGAATAATTGTTAAAAATCATCCATTTGTGTATTTGCTTGGCAATTCTTTATTTTAATCTTTGATGAACGTGAGGGCCTGCATGTTTTTTGGTAGGAGATTTTTTTAAATACATTGAAGGAACCCAGAGTGGGCTACATCTCCCTTATTTGTAAGTTATTTAAAGTTTCTTTAAGGAAGGTTTGAAAGAATGTTTTATTGTTAGAGTTTGAGATTTCTGTTCAGATTAAGGGCCAGATGTAGGTAGGAATCATTTACCGATTTTTAATTACCGAATTTTACCGATTCGGTAATTAAGAATCGGTAAATATGAAGGGTGGACATGTAGGTCCATCCAGATGTTTTTTTTACCGAATCGGTAAAAATCTGTATTTACCGATTCGGTAAATACCGACCGGTAATGGCCATTAATTCCTATGGGCTTTGAAGCCCATAGGAAAGAATGGGCATTACCGATTCGGTAAATACCGAATCGGTAAATACCGAATTCCACAAGGGTGCAGGGGGTGTCACTTTGACACCCTCTAGCACCCCCAAAACATGTTCGGGTGCCATGTGGCAGGCATACCTGCCCTAAGGGCAGGTCTGCCTGTCATATGGCACAGGTGTGCATGCACACATGTGCATGCACACCGGAATCGGTATTTTACCATCAAATAGAATTGATGGTAAAATACTGATTCTGTAAGGCTTGTGGGACTCTGAAGAGTCCCACCTACATCTCATAATTACCGAATCGGTAAAAATACCGATTCGGTATTTTACAGATTCTGTAAATTTACCGATTGGTAAATTTACCGAATCTGTAAAATTCAGGGCCCTACATACCAATTCTGATTTACCGGTTGGTAACGGCCGAAAATACCGATTTTCGGCCGTTACCGACCGACCTACATCTGGCCCTTAGAGTTTGGATTACCTATACTCCAAATTAGAGATATCTGCCTGCTCAGGGGGAAAGAGCATGAAACAACAAAAACCTTCCAGTGATATCACCTGAGAACACCCCTTATCATCGTAAGTTCATCTCCACAGTAGCTTACATTGCTGTTATGCATAGCCTTAATCTCCTTACTTCTACATATGACATGGTGGACAGATGGGCCTTATTTCACTGTCTTATTAGGTGCCTGAGCAAAGCATAGCAATGTAACTATCACCAATCATTCCTCAACAGGCAGATAATCACACCTTGAACTAAATGCTATTTCCATTCCTGCAGTAATACAATATCTGCTGTGCAATTTCGTGAATTGTACATGTTTTTCTCAAATAATAAATCACATAATTCACCCTGCGATTGTAAGACCTGCAACGAGGAGGCACATTGTCACAAAGTCAGTGTACTGTAGCTCTAATCAAACTCAAAAACCCAGTTTGAGCAAAACAAAATATTGTTATTTGATTTGTTCTAAAATAGCTTTCCGGATCCCTCAGGTTTCTTATCTTCATCACTTTCATTTCACCTATTTAAAGAATAACTGCAGTTTGCAAAGCTAAACAATTCAAGTGCGTTAACCAACAGCCTCAATATTTATGTGACAAATCACAAAGTAGAAGGCACACCGTCTTGAGTGTGTCAAAAAACGAATCTTCAGAACAGGGAGAGAGAACTTTTAGAAATTGTTTACTCTCTAGAGGGATATGCTATGGACATATATCAAATCGAAAAGGAAAATGGACATAGCGTTTCCTTTGCGAGTCAGTATGAAATGTATCAGTGATTTGATAACACTTTTTTAGTTATTTTGTGTCAAGTGTAAGTTTATTGAGAGAAATTAAACAAACATCAGCACTTCATACAATTAAACATTGAAAGATACATAGAAAATAGAATTAGTATTTCGTATTCTGTTTGGGAGAGAAACATAAAACACTTAATGAAATACAAAGAACTGGTTTGTGAAAGACACAATAAAAGAAGAAAAAAGAAGTAAGTTTTGATATAGTAAAAATAAGCAATTGCATGAATAATCCAGATATAACATTCTAAACACTGTTGTTATCAATAGAAGGAAAGTCCGGTAGGCTTAACAATCTTTTATACCAGGTGGATGAGAGCAAAGGACTTTTTTGGCGCTATTATCTAAAAACTGTGTGACAGGAGGCCATAGTTGTAAAAGTTTCTTAGCAAGAGAAAGGGGATATAACAAAGTTGTATACAAACTGTGGTTATGATAGACGGCGTACCACCAGGTTAAATATGAAAGTTTAGATGTATCCTTCCAATTCTGTGTTATCTGTTGAAACACGACTGCTAGCAGCAAGTCTATGATTTGCACATGTGATTGATCCATATTCCAATTAACAGATAGGCTTCCTAAAAAAATGTTACCGTGTGAAAAGGGGGCTGTTGAGGTTCCGTAAAAACTATTACGGCGTTCTGGGCATTACCGAATATGGACGAGTTTGGTATCTACGAACCGTAAATGGCGAGTTCGATAAGTGTACGCATTTTCGCTACACTGCCTGATAGGGTTCGCCTAATATTACGTGTTCTTCATCTGAACCCTCGGGTTCCATTTTAGATACGGCATCCATTTTGTTTCTTGCCCTCACATAGTCAGCGAGCAGGTAACTGTTCGCCCCCTGACCTTCTAGTTCCCAAGCCTTGCGGAAGACGCATATTCCTTTCATGCGTCTTTATGGCCAGAGGAATGACACAGCGAAGGCAGATGGCTCAGCTTGAAGGTAATCTGGCCGTGCCGGTCTATTGTGACAGCCGTGCAGGCGATGGGATCCAGCTCTTTGATCCTACGATCATGCTTCCGATATTACCCCCACACTCTTTTATCTACACGTGTCTGACTTCCTTGCAGCTGCTCTTGTCTCTTTTTCTTGGTCATTTACAACCTCTAAATGGGTGTGCCTAATGGTGGGAAGATGTACTTTTACAGTTGGGAACCGGCATTGCTACTGTAATTATGCTCCGGGATTCTGAACACATGAAAGCGACCCTTTTGAAGTTTACTGTGGGAACTGAATTGTAATCTTTTGTTCGCATGTTGTGCAATGGCAACATTTTGTATAAAAGAGAGCGACCTACATATGCAATTTGAAGCAGACTCGCAGAACCTACATGCCGATGTACTTCTAATGACTCTTGTTTCCCTGCAGTAAATAAACGCTGATCTTTGACGCCGAAGGAAGTGTCCCGTGTCTCTGTCATTGTGCGCCGAAACAGGTATCCCATGAAGGTTATAGGTGTTGTTCCCTGGCACCGCTGGTTCTGTTAAAAGTCCAGTCCTTCAGTTGGCGCCCAACGTTGGGCGACATCAGCGGTACCGGTCCAAAGCCTGACGATCGTGAGGAACTTCGTGTGAAATCTCGGAGGGAAGGTGCACCCCGCTTCATCGATCTTGTTGTCGAAATAAGTGGCCAGAAGATTTTCCCTGCGAAGATTCCCGCCTCCTGACGGCTACGACGGACCGATGCCCTGACTGTCGACCTGTCTTCGACGCCCGGCGCAGACCTTACTACAAGCGAGACGATAGACGGGCCTTCCTGGTGATGCCATTGAAGTTCTGAGTTAAGTATTTGTGGGTCGCTCCCAGTCCTTAGTGGTTGTTCTAGCTTCTTGAAGCTTTGTTGTAGCTTATTAAAGCTTTGTTGTTCTAGCTCATTGAGCTTTGTTGTAGCCTTTAAGGCTTTGTTGTATTGCATGGTTCCATTGCATTTGTGGTTCTTAGTATTGGTTCTTAGTATTTTATTTGACAGTTGCAATTGCCAAAAACCGAGGGTTTTGTCTTACACGAAGATTTAGCACTTCGGTAACCCTTGAAGTTTGATACTGGGTTAGTGTGCACGATGCCTAGCCATAGTGGTTTGTTTGGTATCTTCAAATGTTGCGCAATGGATTCCCGGTTGGAGGACTCGTGTCCGATACCTCCAGTTGGAACTCCGATATATGAGCTCTACAGTCGACATGGTGTGGGCCCTATTATATATAATGAATACTGGGTCCGTTACACGAAGAAAGACGGTGTCCTTAGTTGGCCACCACATGGAAGTTTTGAACTTTTAGATAATCTTGAAGCTAAATTATTTCAAAAGAAAGCTAGGCCAGCTATGTTTGATTCTTTTCAGCTGTGGCGTAAAGAGGCCAAGCAGAAGGAAATCAAACAGCTTAAAAAGGATCGAAGAGAAGGGTTTGTTCCGATAATGCAAGTTGTACAACAAAGTAAACGAGAAAAAGAAGAAAAAGAAATGGAAGTTTCCACTAGATTGCATCACATGAGTGTAGACAAATGTTATCCGGTCTTACCGACTAGTCTAGATAAGAAAGAAGAAGATTCGAAGGAGGATTCCTTGTTAGCGTATTTGATGAAATCACCACCTCCTTATGCACAGGGTGCTACGGCTCCTGTAGCTCCTCCTGTAGCTCCTCCTATAGTTCCTCCTGTTGTTCCAGCGGCTGCGGGTCAGCCCGTTGTTAACCCTACGTTTGTCCCACCACCTGTCCTTGCTCCTACTGCCCCTGTACCTGTACCTCCTCAATCTGTTATTTCTGTTACCCCGACTACCTTGTCTGTTCCTACTATGCCTTCCTTCGCTTCTAATGTTGTTGCTCCTGCTCTTCTTTCTTCTTCTCCTTCTGTTCGTAATCGTATCCCTAACACTGTTGCTACCCTTTATTCACCGCTTTCTGGTCAGTTATTCCCGTCTGATCTTTCCGAAACTCCTCAGAGACGGAGTCAGATCCCTAGTGGAAGGGAGAAAGAGACATTAGTGACTATGGCACATAGATGGATAAGACACCCTGCTAACTACACTCCACGTGTGGTCTTCGACACGTTTTCTCAGTTTAATGAGCCTACGCAGAGATTCGTGTTCGAAGAAATGTGTAACTTTTTGAGGGAAGAATGGTATAACGATGATCTAGATAACGTACCGCCCGATATAACTGAACTCCAGAGTCACTTTTCGAACGGTATGATTGTAGGTGGAGATGTACGACGTGCCTTGGAACGTTTGTTAGCGTTCAGATCCACAGTGCATTCTCGAGTGTCATTTGATGATGCCACTGAGAATTGGAAAGCGGCTCCTGGTCAGTATCCCATGAGAGAGGTTCCGCCACTTTGGGTGCCTGGTGATCCGCAAGCTAACCCTGCGGTTTTACCGCATTTTCGAAGAGTGTGGATACACCTCCCATGGAAACGATCGGAAGTTTTGCAAGTGAAGCAATCCTTACCTGATCCGCGTAAGAATCCGGCTGGTTATTATAAGGAGCTATCCCAATTGGTGGAAGCTTCTGTTATGAACCTTGCCGACATCGACATGTTGTTTGGTAATGTTGTACCACAACCAGTTTGGGCAAAAATTCGTCAAGCAAACCACGCAAATGAGTTAGGTGGTGATTGGGCTGCACTGATAGCGGCTGATGCATTGCAAGTCGGTGGGGCTAAGCCTGAGCAGTTGATCTTGGACTTACCTCAGAAAATCATTACGCTCATGAAAACTCTCATGCCAGCGATGAAGGTGAACTGGGATAAGTTATCAGCTTGTAAGCAAAAGAAAGACGAGAGTGTCTCGGATTTCTTCACAAGGTTTGAGGAAGCGTTTGTCGACCACAGCGGTCAGGACATGGGCGCTGAGGGAGGCCAGCGGTTATTTGTCGACAAGTTCGTGTCTAATTTGTTGCCTGAACTATGCAACAAATTGAAGAATTCAGAAAGTGCATGGGCGGTTTCAACCACTGCACAGATATTAGCAACGGCTCAATACTATGAGAATAGGGAAAAGGAAGAAAGTGATCGTGTAGATAAGAAAACGAAGGAGCTCAAAACGAAGGTTTTGTTGCAGCAAGCGTATCCTCCACGATCAAACCAAAATGATTCACAACAGCAGTATCGACCGCGAGCACAGCCCGATAGGATGCAGCCGCGTTCTGACAACTCTGACTACAGATCTTCACTTGGGTATAATCAGTGCGCATATTGTAGAAGAGAGGGACACATAAAGTATGATTGTCCTGCTTTACGGGACCGTCTAAATGGTGTGTCGACACGAGGAAACCGTGGTGGTGGTCCTCAACAGGCATCACGAGGTAGAGGTCGTGGTTCACCCCAAAATCAGATTGATCGCCATCAAAATCAATCAGATACGAATAATTGTTTTGACCAGCGAAATGCGGGGTCAGTTCGATCTGCACAATATAATGTGGACGATTATTACGTAGAACATGAGACTGTTGCAAACGACCATTACTAGGACGGCCACCGACAAAGAGAGGGAGTAGTATCAGTTCCGGTTGATCAGAGTGGGCCTTACGTTGCAGTAGCTACATCAGGCATAGTTGAGCCTTTTCTGTTAGACACTGGTGTGACGAAAAGTTCCATCATGCATTCGAAACTCCCTGGCGCACCTTTGTCTGGCTTAATGAACGTTTCCGTTGGATTCTCTGGCGCCCCTGTTAGCAACCCCGTCTCTAGTCCTTTGCCCCTTACGATTGGCCCTCGTGAGCTGAAGGCTCCACTGATTCTATCTACCGGCTGTGGTGAGAATCTTTTGGGTCTGGATTTGTTGAAACGACTATACGCGACTTTGTATTGCTCTCCTGAAGGAGTGGAGCTTACATTAGGTCGGAGAGTGATCTCTCCCATGTACTTGTCAATCGATAAATTCCCACCGGAATTGAGTTCCCTTCCTGCGTCTCTATGGGCCACAGGTCCCAATGATGTGGGTCTGTTAGACATTCCACCTTATGTGATTCAATTGAAACCAAATGTGCGATTACCACGTTTACCTCAATATCGTATCTCTCTTGATGGTGAGCGAGCGCTGTTAGCAATCGTTCATGATCTAATTAAGAAAGGTGTGGTTGAAGAAACTCGTGGAAACGTGTGTAATAGCCCTGTATTGCCTATTTTGAAACGAACTGACCCATCCAAACCTCCTGTGTATCGTTTCGTAATAGATTTGAGAGAAGTAAATAAAATAGTGATTCCACAATTTCCCGTGGTCCCTGACATCACGGCCTTACTAACAATGATTCCGGCCTCTGCCTCCTGGTTCACGGTGATCGATCTAAAGAATGCTTTCTTTAGTATCCCGATTGCTGAGGAAAGCAGAGACCTATTCGGATTCGCGTTAGGTGGTCGCAGTTTTAGGCTAAAACGCGCTCCACAGGGCTACTGTGAGAGTCCGTCAATCTACAGTCAAGCACTTAAAAGTCAGCTTGATGCCTTTGTTTTACCGACGGGTGCGGTTTTGATTCAATACGTTGACGACCTTCTAGTGGCAGCTGATACAGAAGCTATTTGCAAAACGGCTACAGTATCATTATTGCATTATCTGCATGACTTACATCACAAAGTATCACCTTCTAAGCTACAATATTGTTGTCAAGAAGTTACCTATTTAGGTCACTTATTGTCAAAAGAAGGGAGAAGGTTGACCCCAGAGAGAATCGCAGCGATTTCCCGAATGACTGCGCCAAAAACCCAAAGAGATGTTCGTGCCTTTTTAGGTATTACGTCCTACTGCAGACAATGGATTCCAAATTTTTCATTGTTGGCGAAACCATTGATAGCCCTTACTTGCAAGGATGTTTCATCTCCATTGCCTTGGACTGAAGAGTGTCAGAAAGGTTTTTCTGAATTGCGTGATGCGTTGTGTTCGGCTCCTGTGTTGGGTACTCCTGACTACAGTAAGCCGTTTACACTATACGTTCACGAGAGGGATGGTTGTGCATTGAGTGTTCTGACACAACCTTTTGGTGGCAAACAACGCCCATGCGCCTATTTTTCCTCGACTTTAGACCCAGTAGCTAGAGCCTTGCCGAGTTGTTTAAGAGCAACAGCGGCAGCTGCGGCGTCCATTCGACAGTCCGCAGGTCTGGTCATGGATAATATGCTTACGGTGATGGTCCCGCATGCAGTTGACACTCTTTTGAACCGAACGAAGACTCAACATTTGACGAGCGCAAGATTGTCTGGATATGAGTTAACGTTACTGGCCAGTCATATACGGATAAAACGATGTAATGTGTTGAATCCAGCAACATTGCTGCCGATCGACACGGAGTCAAGTGGTGAAGCACTACATGACTGTTATCTTCTAACTGAAGAGGAAACAAAGGGTCGTATTGACCTAAAAGATACTCCATTGGTAGATCCCGATGGTACTTTGTATGTGGATGGTTCCTGTTTTAAGTTGCCGAATGGTGATGTGACGACTGCGTATGCTGTAGTAACATTGAGTACGGTTGTGGAAAGCGGAAGATTGAGTCAGAATTCGGCTCAAGCTGCTGAGCTGATCGCATTGACAAGAGCGTGCGTGTTGTCCAAAGATAAACGGGTGAATGTGTTTACAGGCAGCCAGTATGCGTTTGGTGTGGCGCATAGTTTTGGGCGATTATGGAGAGAAAGAGGATTCCTTACGTCGCATGGCACGAAGATTCAGCATGGTCAGCTTGTGAATGACCTATTAGATGCACTCACATTGCCTAAACAGATGGCCGTAATCAAATGTAGTGCACATCAGAAAGTGACGGATGACGTGGGTCGTGGTAATGCGTTTGCTGATGAGACGGCTAAAGAGACAGCTAAAGATTTGACGAATCGTATGTATGTTACGAGTTCAGTGAGATGGCCAACAGAGACTAGTATGTGTGAAGACACAATTGAGAGTGTGAAGGGAATACAGAATGAAGCCACTGAGACGGAAAGGACTAAATGGAAAGAGAGCATGGGAAGATTGGATGAGAACGGATGTTGGGTTGATTTGTCAGAAAAACAGAGATGGATGTTACCGGATGCATATGTGCTCGCTGTCGTTACAATGGCTCATGGTACGGCACACATAAGCATGAAAGGCATATGCAAGTTGTTGTCTCATGTATGGAAGAATGATGGGATTACTAAGTGTGCAGAGAGAGTGGTTAAGAATTGTATGGTGTGTTTGATGCACAATCCTGGTAAGGGCACTCCCATTCCACCTGGCCATTTTGCCCCTCCTTCATGCCCTTTCGAAGTTATCCAGTTGGACTTCATCCACCTGGAGAGATGTAATAACTTGAAGTACGTGTTGGTTGTGGTATGTGCCTTCTCCAGATGGATTGAGGCTTACCCCCTTAAGGACAATACTGCCTTATCCACGGCAAAAATTTTGCTCAAAGAGTATTTTCCCCGATATGGAATGCCTCGGGTTGTATGGTCGGACAACGGAAGTGAGTTCGTGGGAAGTGTGATGAAGAGTGTATGTCGTGGCCTCGGCATCAATCAGAAATTCCATAGTGCAAATCATCCACAATCAGCGGGCTTGGTGGAAGGATACAATGGCACCCTAAAACTAAAATTGGCTAAAATTCAGGCAACAACTCATGGCCCGATGCTTTGCCTCTAGCTCTCCTATCGACCAGGGCAACTGTACACTCACGAGTAGGGCTTAGCCCATACGAGATTGTGTTTGGTCGTCCTGCTAATATATGGGGAGTCCCAAGGCCTAAGGAGTTTGATAGAATCGAATGTCCAATGTTGATTGATTATCTTCATGATCTGACTGCTAAATTGAGTTTGATTCATCAACAGGTCTTTGAGGCTCTGCCGTCACGAACAGAGGGTCCTGGTCATCGGCTCCAACCAGGGGACTGGCTCCTTGTCCGCAATTTCGGACGAAAACGGAACCTTGAGCCGAGATACGTGGGACCATACCAGGTGCAACTAGCAACAAGGACGGCAGTTCGACTGGAAGGACGGAAGCACTGGGTACATGCTACCCACACCAAAAGAGTCCCGCTTCCTTTGCCGTCGGACACCTGGATGAGAAGAGGTTTTACTTCATCTGAAACCGACGCTCCACAACGTTTTGTCCCATTCAGCGAAGCTCAGCTTGTATCTGACACCCTTGTTGATCCCCCTCAAACAATTCCCTTTCCGTCAACTCTGGAAAATTCGAGTGCTGAACAATCATCTGAACAATCGAACACTCGTTTGCCATCCAATCCACTATTTGAAGACCAGACTCGCCCTGGGAGCAGCCGATACTTTCTTCGTCCACGTACAAGCCACGAATAAAAAGATTTTTGTTTTTTAGGTTTCACATTTGCCCTGAACATAGTGGACATTGTATATTGTGTACCTTTTTTCTTTTCGTACAGCCAAGAACATTATAATAAATTGAATGCTCAATTTAGCTAAAACCTATCATCCAGGTTGGCCGTAGGGCCGTGCGGGTACTTCCTTCTGTTTAGCAGCTATCGACACTAGGTCGGTTTCTTTTGTCGATTTCTGGGAACTCCTGGGAATTGATAATCGCTACTCAGAACGAAGTGCGTCAAGAACGTCGCGGACGGTCATTAGGGGATGGAATCGTCATTTGAGCTGTCGAAGAGAGATAAAATGTTGGCGCAAAGATTTGCATTAGAAAAAATGTGTCGTACAAAATGGTTTTTGCTACAGGTTTTCATATTGTTCCTGACTGTATCTATGTTACTGGTGGGGGGAGTATATTTTGGGTCCAAATTCTTACTGCTTTCTACTATACCTACTCTTCCATCTCATGATCTAAATTTCGTTTCAACTGTCTCTCCACATTCCTTTCATCTTCTGCCTCAGCACGAACAAGCCAGACGTGCGGAATTTAGAAACAACTCCTTTATTCAACTCTTGCATCAGCATCAGTTAGTGGTAAACACTACCAACGGTTGGGTGTGTGGGTTAATGCCACATACCATGGATAAGGGTATTCCATACTTGGTGCTGCCTTATAGTTCCCAAGGGTCAGCTCGAGCATTGCAAACTATGTTCCGTAGCGCACTAGATTCCTACCCCCATCGAGAACCACGCTCAGCAAACTTTGGTCCTGGCCCGTACCACAAGACTCTGGCGAGAGCTATTGCTGATTTAGATAGAGATATTTTTGACGCATCGCTTATCCCAGAGGAGGAGGTACGAGCATATAAGGAACTAAGTGAGGCTGAGTATAGTGTATCAGTGGGTGATAGGCAGCTTAAAAGCTCATCACCGATATGGATTGTACCTCACCTTGGTAACTTCTGCCTGAAAGGTCTCGGTCGAAATCCGAGAGCTCAGTTTGGGCAGAGTGCGTGTACTGAGACATATGTCTTACCGACGCTCTCATCCCCTGTCTTCCTAACTGCCAAGGGTACCTATTTTGTATGTTATGATCGAGCCTATACGTGGTTACCTCATGACTTCTCGGGAACCTGCTACATTGCAAATCTTTTGCCTCCGACTTTCACTGTGGCCTCAGATTATCACAGAACTAGAGTTGTGAGAGGTGTTGTCAACAAAGAAGATACTGCCGGTCAAGAAGCAGGAGACTTCTTTAAGGGTTTCCTACCGTTTTGGGGCCCTATGGTCAATAGCAGGAACTTGAGACAGTTAACTCGTGTAGTAGAATCAACTGCCAACATAACTGCAAGTGCCCTTGGTAATTTGACAGCCGAGCTTCAGGCGGACAGACTGATGACGTTACAGAACCGTATGGTTCTAGATGTTGTTCTAGCAGATAGAGGTGGTGTTTGTAAGGTCATCCATTCGAGCTGCTGCATATTCATACCTGATAACGCTCCAACAGTTTATCAAGCCACCTCTAAGTTGCACAAAATTTCGGAGTCCATACACGTGGACGAAGGAAATTGGACGCTTCTGGGATGGTTTTGGGGCCTGATGTCGACTTGGGGTTGGAAGATTCTGATGATCATGGGGGTTGTTGTGACGTTTCTGTTCTCATGTTGTCTTTGTGTGCAATGTGGTCCTGCCTTATGTGTCCTTTGTGCTACAACGTGTATAAGACAACCATTTGTCACCAAAGAGGCATTGATGGATAGAATAATGTATCAGCAACATCTAAATGATCTGATGAATATCGAAATCGATTATGATTCCGACTAGTGCTTGCCTATATGAGGGCAAAAGGACCGTCTGAGGTTCCGTAAAAACTATTACGGCGTTCTGGGCATTACCGAATATGGACGAGTTTGGTATCTACGAACCGTAAATGGCGAGTTCGATAAGTGTACGCATTTTCGCTACACTGCCTGATAGGGTTCGCCTAATATTACGTGTTCTTCATCTGAACCCTCGGGTTCCATTTTAGATACGGCATCCATTTTGTTTCTTGCCCTCACATAGTCAGCGAGCAGGTAACTGTTCGACCCCTGGCCTTCTAGTTCCCAAGCCTTGCGGAAGACGCATATTCCTTTCATGCGTCTTTATGGCCAGAGGAATGACACAGCGAAGGCAGATGGCTCAGCTTGAAGGTAATCTGGCCGTGCCGGTCTATTGTGACAGCCGTGCAGGCGATGGGATCCAGCTCTTTGATCCTACGATCATGCTTCCGATATTACCCCCACACTCTTTTATCTACACGTGTCTGACTTCCTTGCAGCTGCTCTTGTCTCTTTTTCTTGGTCATTTACAACCTCTAAATGGGTGTGCCTAATGGTGGGAAGATGTACTTTTACAGTTGGGAACCGGCATTGCTACTGTAATTATGCTCCGGGATTCTGAACACATGAAAGCGACCCTTTTGAAGTTTACTGTGGGAACTGAATTGTAATCTTTTGTTCGCATGTTGTGCAATGGCAACATTTTGTATAAAAGAGAGCGACCTACATATGCAATTTGAAGCAGACTCGCAGAACCTACATGCCGATGTACTTCTAATGACTCTTGTTTCCCTGCAGTAAATAAACGCTGATCTTTGACGCCGAAGGAAGTGTCCTGTGTCTCTGTCATTGTGCGCCGAAACAGGTATCCCATGAAGGTTATAGGTGTTGTTCCCTGGCACCGCTGGTTCTGTTAAAAGTCCAGTCCTTCACTGTGGTATGAAAGATACAGTTAATCTGAGACCAGATTTGTTTCCAAAATTTGAGGACATGTAAAAAGCAAACGTTTTAAGTCAACGTGCTCAAGGGAGAAAGTCCAGCAAATGTCAGGAGGTTCGGCGTGCACTTTGTGTAAGGTGATAGGTGTTAATAAGAGCCTGTTATAAATGAAGAAAAGAGTTTTTGTAGTGTTCCCTGCTCTAGATGAGTTCCTGATTTTTGTCCATATCTTATTCCAGACGGAGATGGACCATTCTGTATCAAAATCAGCTTCCCAGTAAAGTTCTATTTTAGATTTATCTCTCTCAGTGGAAGATTGTGTCAGGCAAGAGTAAATAGTAGAGGCTTTGGGATTTATGCGGAGGAGGTTGTACCATGTGGGGTCGGTCATAGAGGAAGAAGGACTTAAAGTTTGAATGTAGGTGTATGCTTCAAAGCTTTCCATTTTGTAAAATGAAGAACTTGTGTTGAAAGGAAAGGGGTAATTGGAAAAGAGAGTGCACGCTCAAGAATGTAAGAAATGTGTCTTAATCGAATAATTGATGTACCCAGAGTAGTCCTGTATTTGTCCATGTTTTCCAGTAGATGGATTTATTTTTGTCAAGTATATGTTTATTATGCCAGATGGTGGAGGCGAGAAAGGTGTCAAGATCATTCGGGGCAGAAGGAATAACAGTGGTTAATATTTTACAGAAATCTTAATAACTGCTGTAGATATCTTTTGCGTAAAGATATAGGTATTCATGAAATGAGCAGGGTCAAAGGGATGTTTTCTCAAGATCATCCCATAGCAGGGAGTCAGTTAATGAGTCAGACACCCACTTGGATAAATGTCTTAATAGGAATGCTTCACGATATTTAGGAAAATTAGGGAGGTTTACTCTCCTTCCAATTTTGGACGTGACTGTTTTTGCAGCTACAGTCTAGGTTTGTTGTTGTTCCATAAAAAAGATGAGAGGATGGAATTGTTTTTATGAAAATACTTAGCTGGTATAGATAGTGGAATGTTGGAAATTATGTAGAGTATGGTAGGGGATAACATAATTTTGATGGTGTCTAAGCGACCCCACCAGAACAGGTAGAGAGAATGCCATTGCATACTGAGTGTAGTTAATTTATCTAAGCATTTATCAAAATGTAGAGAAATTTATGTCTTAATAGACGGAGTGAACCATCAGCCGTGATACTTGATATGCTTGGGACTCCATGTAAAGTAAGTTCACATTTCTCATTATTTAGTTTGTAACCAGATACTATCTTAAAGCAGTCAACCTCAAGGAGTCTCTATTGTGGTTGAGAAAGGAATATTATTATATCATCTGCATAAGCCGCTAGCTTGATCTGTTGGGTCGGAGAAGTAAATCCAATTAAGGATTGGTTTTGGTGTATCCTAGATGAAAATTTTTCTAGTTCCAAATTAAAAAGAAAAGGGGATTGAGGTAAGCCTTCATGCACACAGCTATGTAAAGTAAAATAGGAGGAAGTAAGGCAATTAGGGAAGATAGCAGCTTTAGGTTCAGAGTAAAGTAAAGAGATTATGGAAATGATTTTCAGACCAAATCCAAACCAATTGAGTATGGAAAATAAATGGCCAATACACTCTATCAAATGCCTTTTCTGCATCTAAGGTAATTGCTGTGAGGGGTTCTGAATAGTTTGATGTTGTGGATAAAATATTTTAAAAAAAACAATGTTGTCAGTGATATAAAGCCTCTTGACAAAGCCGGATTGTTCCTTGCCAATCCATTGAAGGATATATGATTCGAGTCGGAGTGCTAAAGCCATGGAGAAAATTTGTAGTCAACATTGACTAGGGAAATGGGTCTGGTGTTTTTGCAGTAGCGCACATCCTTACCATCTTTTAAGGTGAGACAAGTTAGGGCTTCTGAAAAGGAGCCAGATGAAGTTCATGAATTAATAAATGAGAATATAAGGTTGTGTAAGTGTGGAAGGAGTATTTGGGCAAAATGCATATAAAATTCAACTGTTAATCAATCTGGACCTGGAGCTTTATCTTTTCGGAGAACTTTTAATGCATTGAGCATTTCCGTCTCTGTTATATCGGACTCCAAGAGGTCTAAGTTTGTTGGGGGATCTGCAATCTTCTGTATAGTAGAAAAGTAATGAGATGTATCTGCATCAGTCGGTGTGTCCTCTGATGTGTACAGTGATTTATAATATAGTACAAACTCTTTGATGTTTGGTTTGCATCAAGAATAGATTCAATTTGGGATATGTTCTGCTTAATTTTGAGGTAATTAGCTAAAAATTTGCCAGATTTTTTTTTGACCCCCATAAAATGTTGCACTTGTTTTCAGTAGAAAGAAGCATTCTCCATGGAATCCTTATTAAATTCAATCTTAGCATTTATAAGTTCTGATAGACATACCTTCAACTTAGAGATGTAAAAGGAGTGCTCCAGTCTCTTTATCTTAGTTAGGAGTTCAGTATTGAGTATATAGGATTTTTTTTATTTGCTGGAAACATATCTGATAATAAAATCGCATGCTGCAACTTTAAAAGCATCCCAAATAATATGAAAGGGAATATTTTCAGTTTGATTGACTTGAAAAAAAAGGAGACAAAAGAAGAGTTGAAATTTGGGTCCAGAAGTAGGGAATCATTGAATCGCCATCTTTTGGATAGTGCAAGTTGACGTAAAATGTCTAGCTGCAACCAATCAGGAGCATGATCAGATCTGAGCATGAGATATGAGTATGGGGCCTACATCAGATGAACGTAGAGATTTAGAGGCATTATGTGAATAGAAAATATAGTCAATTCTGGACTGGGTCTGGTGGGGTGGGGAGAAATAGGTGTACTCTTGTGAAGAGGGATTACATAGTCTGCAAGCATCTGTTAGGTTTCGTTGTTTCATGGTTTGTAGAAAACCTTTATGAGCTTTATTTGGGGTGAAAGAAATCTTGGATTTTCGGTCTAGCAAGGGATCGACCACCTGGTTACAGTCCCCCGCAAAAATATTGTAAGGTGGTACTCTTGTAATAAGGCTATATTAACATTTATTTTAGATAAATATGCTGAGAAGGTACTCGCGCTTTGCATCGCGCTATGCGCCTAAATACCGCGCTATCATTTTTAAAGCTACCCTTATAACTATTTGTGTTCTTCTTAGTTGTACTCTGCCCTGATTTTAATAGGATTTATTGTAACCCCCTCACTTGCACTCTAATCGGCTACTTCACCGCTGTTTTGGCGGGTCCGGTTTCTGGGGTGGGATTGGCTTTGGGTGCCATCTTGGAGTGGTGTTCACTTTGGGCGCCATCTTGGAGTGGTGTTCACGTTGGGCGCCATCTTGGAGTGGTGTTCACTTTGGACGCCATCTTGGAGTGGTGTTCACTTTGGGCGCCATTTTGGAGTGGTGTTCACTCTGGGTGGGTGTTGCTGACGAGCGGTCTAGTGCTCCGGCTGAGTGAAGGGACGCCATTTAAAGCTCCCTCCAACGCGCAGCGGTTACGCGCAGTGGGCGTGCCTGAGTCGTGCCAGAGTCCTGCCCGTCTGCGCCCGTCCACGCTAAGTAGGCGCGGCCCGCGGCAGGACTCTGGACCTGGCCATCATGACTTTACCTTTGATAACTTATAGTAGGGCCGATCTACTGGCCCTTCGGGACCGATGTACACATTGCGAGTTTTCGCCTGTTGTCCCGCTTTGTGGCCCATATCATTGTAGGTGTGGTGCTTGGTCATTGGAACCCCCCTCTCTTATACGCTCTTTGGGGCCTGTTATAAAGAGGGTAGGACAACGGGATCTGAGTATCTGGAGCTTAAACGTCAGATCTGTGGTAAAGCACCATCAGGAGGTTCACGACCTTCGCATTGATGGCTCGCCGGATGTGCTTTTTCTAACGGAAACGTGGCTCCAGGACTCTGACTCCTCGATAATTAACCTAGCCTTTCCCCCAGAGTATGCTATTTTTACTTTAAATCGGACGACTAGAGGTGGAGGCATTGCGATGGCCACCAAACGGTGTTATCCCTGCGAGTGGAAAGCCGCTGAACTTTTGGGGTGTGAGGGTGCCCTATTTAAAATAGCGTTTAGTCACCAGTTTACCTTCTCTGGTTTATTAATTTACCGGCCTCCGGGCTGTGACTCTGTTTTTAGGGCTGCTCTTCCTGAGTACATTAGTACAGAGGCACTAGGATGCGCAAATTTTAATGTTGTGGGAGATCTTAATCTCCATTTGGACTGCCCTTCTTTACCCTCTATTAGGAGCTTTCTGGCGGATCTTGAGGCTCTACAGCTCTCGCAGATGATTACTTTCCCTACACATAGAGGTGGTCATACTCTTGACCCATTCTTACAAATCTAGAAGGATTCAGAGTTCTTGGTTCCTCCCAGTTGGTCTGGACAGACCACATGCTGGTGAAAACGGCATGCTCTTTGTCTGACTCTCCTTTTCTATCTCAGGACAGACTTGTTCTTAAACGACACTGGAACAAATTAAGACTGGAGGATTTTTACCATCTGCTCGAGGAGGTTCCTTTAGGTCCGCTCACCGAGGTTGATTGTGGATACGACTCCTTCTGTGAGTGGATATCTGGTGCCCTCGATTCTCTGATTCCTATGTGTTGGTCCAAGTGTCATCGGAAGGAGCCGAGTCCTTGGTATGACACTTCCTTGGCATCTCTTAAGAGGGCCTGTAGACAGGCCGAAAGATTATGGAGGAAGTCGTACGACCCAGATCTGAAGATATGTTATCTGGCCAAGGTCAAGATCTACCACAGGGCAGTGTGTCAAACTCGCGCTTCCTTTTATGCTCAACAGTTTCAGAATTCTGTCAATCCATCAAAACTTATTTTCAAAGTATTAAAGGACCTGATGGCGAAGAGAGCAACTGCAGTGGAAATATGCTCGGACTCACATTGTGAGGGTTTGGCCTCTTTCTTCCATGAAAAAGTGCAAGCCATCTATCGCACTTTTCCAACGGGTTCCCTGATGTTAGAGCAGGTTGGTCGCACCTTAGGTGAGGGGGAATGTCTTTCTATCTTACCCCCCTTATCTCTGGAGGTGTTTGACTCTCTCAGCGCCAAAATCAAGTCTGGTTCTCCGGCAGACCCACTGAAACCGGCCCAACTCAAGACCCTGGCGCCGGTTTGCCGTACCCCGGTGCTGTCCTTGATCAACCTGTCCCTCTCTACTGGAGTGGTTCCCGTCAGATGGAAGCAGGCAGTAGTCACGCCAATTCTGAAGAAGGCGACCCTTGACCCCCTTAAACCTGAAAGCTACCGCCCTATCTCCCTTCTCCCTTGGGCCATGAAAATAGCGGAGGCCCATGTGAATGCCACTCTTACAGACCATCTTGGTAGGCTTAACATTCTCGACCCAACCCAGAACGGGTTCCGTGCGGGTCACAGCACGGAGACGCCCCTTCTCTCGATGGTCGAGCATCTGCGTTCCGTGCTGGATTCCGGTCGGACGGTGGCACTATTGTTATTAGATCTCAGTGCCGCCTTCGACACGGTCTCGCACGGGATTCTGATTCGGCGTCTTGAGGAGGTGGGCGTTTCTGGCTCCGCCTTGCACTGGTTTCGATCCTTCCTTACGGATAGGTCATTCCAGGTGGCGATCCCGCCCGGTAAGTCGTCATCCTACCCGTTAGACCAGGGAGTCCCACAGGGGTCATCACTGAGTCCCACCCTTTTCAATCTGTATGTGAGACCGTTGGCTGCGGTCGTCAAGTGGTGGGGCCTGACCATGGTCTCTTACGCAGATGACACGCAGCTGGCGGTCACACTGAGTGGGGACTCAGACCTGGAGGCTCCCAGGTTCTGTGATGGTCTGCGGGAAGTGGCTAACTGGATGAATTCCAACTGTCTCCAGTTAAACACCAAGAAGACGGAGACTATGGTGGTTGGTAAACAGGTGGCTTTGTGGGGTGACAAATGGTGGCCTTCGGAGTTGGGTGTGACTCCCCTCCCAGCGGCAGAGATAAAAAACCTGGGGGTGTGGCTTGATCCTTCTCTGAGTTTCATCTGTCATACCAAGAAGGTGGCGGCTTCTTGCTATGGCATCATCAGAGGACTTCGACCCATCCTCAAATTCTTTGATGCACCCACAAGACAGCTGGTGGTCCAAGCATCAGTGCTGTCCAGGCTGGACTATGCCAGCTCCCTATTGGCGGGGGTTAACCAGTCAGAATTTCTGCGGCTCCAGCGGGTTCAAAACGCTGCGGCCCGACTGGTGACAGGTCTGCCTAGGCGGTGCTCGGTGTCCAATGCCCTGCGCTCTCTCCACTGGCTCCCTGTGCAGCAGAGGATTAGATTCAAGGTTCTCTGCCTTGCATTTAAAATCCTCAAGGGTACTTCCCCACAAATCTTGGAGAAACTGCTGATCCCCTATGTCCCCTCTCGCACTCTTAGATCGCTAGGCCAGAACTTAGCAGTGGTCCCGCGTTTTAAGTTGAGCAGAATTGGTGGCCGCTCCTTTCGAGTCCTGGCAGCGAGCTGGTGGAATTCTCTCCCTCCACAAATCCGGGCCATCGATGAGCTCCTTCAGTTTAGACGGGCTATCAAGACCTTTTTATTTGTTTAGCTCATCTGTTGTGTCTCTTCTCCTTTCTGCCCGCTTTTAATGCTGTGTTGTGTTTACCTTCTCAAAGCGCCAGGACGCCCCTTTGCTGGGGCAGCTGTGCGCGGTACAAATAAAAATAACATAACGTAACATAACATAACAATACTCATTGTCGCAATCCATGTGACAATTTATAAAGACATGAAATGTTGATACAAAGTGAATAATTAAATGATCCAGCATTGATATATAGTGTATGAAACATGAACGCTAATACAAGTACAAATATAATGACATTGGAAACCAGTGAGTTGAGAAAGGGAAAGTAAAGAGGACAAAAAATATAGAAATAATAGCAAAAGATGTTATAGAAATAACATTTAGAGAAATAAAACAAGGTAGACATAAAAAGAAGGAAGACAGATGTTAGAATTACTAGAAGAAAGAAGACCACACCCACATTAATTCTGAAAAACACAAGGGGTGAGGGGGATGAGGCCACATGGAAGAGATGACACGTCCAGACTCCATGAGGGAGGGCGGGGGGGACCACAGTACAGACGACATGCAAAAGAGTGGGCCATACGACAAGGAGATAAAATCTGTGAGGAGAATTTTTTTATTATTATCACCTAATAACTTGTGTTAAACAAAAACATTTTCATATGTGTATGCAAGAAACCACAGAATGATCAAATATGACTCTAATAGAGACACTAAGACTGAGCAAGCTACTTAGTACATGCTACAGAGGTGTCCATAATGTCTTTCCTGCAAGAATTGAGGAAGCTTTTTAGTTTGACCGGATCATTGTAAGTAGTCGTCTTGTTGTTGTGAGTTACTTTAAATAAACAGGGGTGGAGAGGCCGAGTGGTGTTGCCTGCGATCCTGTGCACCTGCTGCACCCCGGGCCGCTGGTCCCTGAACCAGTCTTGACCACCCCTGCGCACCCAGGCCTCAATGCCCACCTGCAGACACAGGTGTTTGTCCAAGAGGGACGACCATGTGCGGGTGCAATCTCCAAGCCCGATGGCAGCGACCTTGGCAGCCTCCTCAGACCATCACGTCCTCCGCGACACAGGCCAGCAGTACTCCTTTCTCATTTACGTACTCTACCGACAGACACAGCAGACAAGTAGGTCACACATTTGGAACTGAGTCTTGATCACACCATGGCAAAGCGCATCAATTATGGCTTAGTTTATGTCACTATACTCCCTTCGATGTGGTGATACCAAGTCTGTGCATAGCCTCACAACCACACGTGCATGTGGGCCCACGCGGACTACTTCCCTCAGCCTCCACTGCGTTCGAGTAGGTCACCTAATTGGAAATGAGCATCGATCTTTCAAAGGCAGAGTGAATATCATTGCACGCAAGGAGATGCGTACGAGGATGACGTGTTGCATTTGGGAGGAAAAAAGGATCATCGTTACGGAGGTGATCGAACACTACCGACAACTGCCCTGGTGTCACTAACTCTGTGCATCGTGAGCCTATGACATGTGGCTGTGGGCCACTGCTGACCGCTGCCTCCAGCCTACACTGCGGTCCAGTAGGTCACAGAGCCTTGATTTAGCAATGGCGGAGTTCATATCAGTGTGCCGGCATCATCACAGACTGCATCCCCTCTCAGCCCCAGGGCCACTAAGTCTGTTCCCCGACATTCATGGACACTCTCTGTTTGAACATTGGTGGCATCTGAGTCGATAGACTAGGGGGTAGTTTTCATCCTCATGTAGCTGATACCGAATTGGTGGTGGCAACGCGGCTGTAGCTCTCCACTCCTCCATTTGCTGCTTCCTGATAGCTTCGGCCCTCTGCATTATGCCCTGGGGGACACCGTCCACTGTCCTCCACAACCCTTCCCACATTCACCTTCGACATCGACGAGGACCCGCTCAGTCTGCGTGGCCCTACCTCAGTGGACCGCAAGTCACTGTCCCATGGTGGTGTGCCTGTGCCGGCTGCTGTGCATCCGTGGCCACTACCTCTGTGCAGCTCAAGTCAGGGACCCTGTTTGATTCAATATTTGATAGCCTCTGAGATGATAGCCTTGGGGTCATCAATGCCATGTGTCTGTGGCCCTGCACTGTCCACTGCTTCCATCCTCAACTGCGGTCCACCAGGGCTCAAACATCCAATCGAGTCCTGACCGGCCCGGACGTGGCATCACCGCAGGAGGCACACGCCACAATCGCCAGGACCACCTCCAACCGCCATCTGCCAGAGTTGAAACACTGGTACTGGCGGACTAACAGAGTGGCTCACACCTGTCGTGGATGCCATCATCTGCTTGATACCCTGCTCAGCAATCCAGGTGCCACTGACTCAGTGCACTGCAACCCATGGACCATTACTGATTGAGTTTAGTGCTGTGGAGAGGTTGCGCAGCAATGTCACCTCAGGAAGTATGAGAGACCTGGGACGTTGATGAGGAAGCTGATGCAGGTCTAACACACCCCACTGCATCTGCATCAGGAATATCCCAAATGGACACAATACTAGTCATTATTATCACATGAGCATGCTCATGAGCGCACTCAGCTCTTGTGCCCCAACCTCAGTGCACTGCAACTCACGGACACTTCTGTTTGAAAGCTGGGTGACCTCTGTACTTGCTTCGGCTCCCTCCATGTTGCTCAGCAGTTGACTTTGTTATGCTGATGTTTTCAGTTTCCGTTGCACTGGTGTACACTGTTCAAGTTGTTGCCAGCACCAAGCACTCTGTGCAGGCTGGCTTCCACTCACCCCACACACATCCAGCACAGGTGTCACTGTACATGTGGCCTTGCCAATAAAGGGGCCGGGCGCACATGCCCGTAGCCAGTTCAACATAATATCTGCATGTGTCCCTGTGATCTTGTTGTATGCATGAGGGCCCTGGGCCCTACGACATTACATTGTGCTGTGTACAGTGGACGCAGACATGTCATCACCGCAGGCAGAGGGTTGGAGCTTGGACATGTAGCTTTGTCGTCACCCACTCAATACGTAAGGGGAGTGGACTGGGCCATCGTACGCAGAGCCAACGTGGGTGTGTGACTGATATTTGCGTGCCCCAGGGCGTGGTTCTGTACTGGGAATGTGCATCTGCATGTGTCTCTATAGCAGTGTGGGTCTCCTTTGTGGTGTGTAGGTGGTCCCTGAAGGGTATTAGACACCCGCGTATATGATCTAGTTCACCTTGGGTTCGGACCCCCCGCACCTGTTCGACTACCTCCTTTTGGCGTTCTGACACCTGGCATTGGGGTGCCATGTGTGGGTCAGTGAAGTGTTGTGAGCCAGCCGTGCTTGTGGGTGCTTCCTTTTTTGTTTTTTCCAGTATGCCCATATGAGGAGGCAGTAGAAAGCAGGTTGAAATACTTTTAATGCAAATGTCCCCTTGTGGTAATTTTATATAGTAGCTTGCTTGTATATTTAACCAACATGAGGAAAGTCAATAAAGCCTCTCATTCAGAAAGAAGAATGAAGAAAAATGAATAACAAGGTTGCTTAAATGGCATAGATGAGGAACAGCGCCAAGTCAAAGCCTAAATTGAGGCATAGTGTCGCAATATATAGTTGTGCGGCTATTTCTTGAAAGAGCGGTTAGAGCAGTTTTTGTACAAGTCACTTGTTTAACCATGAACTGCTTCCTACGAAAAAATGTGGTGTTTAAAAAGATGCGTTGAAAATCATTTTTTGTTTTATTTCCGTGCCTCCTAGGGACAAGGAAGAGACTTAGATATAAGGTTAAACATCCTATCAGCACTCAAATTAATGCGAGGTGCTGTAAAATATAAGTGCATGGCTTACTTCATGAAAGAGTAGGAATTCATAGTAGTCCTGTTCGAGCCATTTATATAACTGTCAATATTTTACCTCAGACAGTGCAGCAATTGAAGTGAACAAAGAGCTGGTCATGTGACGAGGGTGATGTCTATGCCTTCTTTTTGTTTTTAACAGAGCGGTGCTTCTTCCCCCTGAGCCGCAGCCAGGTGAGGTGAGGCTATCACCTCCTGATAACTAGGTAAGGAGGGACAGTCATACACTGTATGCCTGAGGTTAACTGTGATGCTATAGGCACCCCATGGCAACTGTACTAAAAGACAATGTCTTTCTTTTCATTTTTTTCCCTTTCTTTGACATGTACCCAACATGATTTCTCTACAGTGGTTGAGTATTTGCCACACAGCAGGAGGAACCGGACACCTAGCACTCCAGGTGAAATGGTTCACTGATTTTGTTGTGTTCTTATACATTCACTTTTTTGCAGTAGCAATATATTGATTGAGGTCCTGACGAAATCAGGGGATAAGACTGTCCCATTTTTCTGCTGAAACATGTTGACCATATAAACCATATTGGCAGATATTTGTTACAACTGCCATTTTTTGCACTGTTTTTAGTCTTGGGCAACTGAGCGATAATAATAAACTCAGGTTTCTCTCATTTACCCAATGTTAATTCACCACCAGTTCACTTTCTTTCACGCACTGCAATTTGTCTCCATCCTTTACCCCTTGCTTGCTACCTTCATGTGACATCTGCTAAGTGACCCTGTGTTTCATAATTAGTTGTTGGACGTGTCCATCTAGTCCTCTTATACATCTCTTATGACTCACCATGGGATGGTTACAAGAAAGCCCAGATGATGACTAGGTCGGTATCGGACAGTGACTGATGGGTATCCTTATTCATTAGGCATACCTGTAGGGCACACTGTTATACACTGGTTTTGCTGGTTCATGTCTTTTTAGGTTGATTGGTTACAGATAGACCCGTGGACACTCTGTGGTTATTATGTTTGTTGTTGGGGGCTGTGTCCATGCTAGGTCGATAAATATGGCCTAGGACCTTTCTCTAACGGTTTGTTTTCAAGACAGTTTTAAACTGCCATTTAGACCTGACAAAATAAATAAACCTTTGGCCAGTCCTAACCAATCCTTTTTAATCCATCTGTCACACCTAAGGTCTGCCCTAAACAGCCCACACGGCAGAGTGCAGTGTATTTAAAAATTAATTAACTTTTAACTTTTACATGTCCTCGTTTTTCACTATTTCTCCTAAAGGATAACATTGAATTTATTGTATTAAATTCAATAAGGGACTTTCAATTTGGAGCAGGAAAGAATGCTGAGTTTTGTGACTAAACACTTGTAATTTTAAAACTCTCTTTAATGGTAAAGTCGGATTTTAAGTCATATTTCTAAAAAAGCCACTTTTAGAAAATTGGCATTCTCTTGTCCCCACCATTTGGTGCCTGAAGGCTGTATCTTGTGTCACCTGTATTACTCCCAGACAGTGAGACAAAGGGGAGTAGGCACTGGCAGGATGGACCATCTCCGACTTGATTAGGGGGAAAAGAAGTCACATACTACACTTGCACTTCACAAAGGCTCTGCCACGCACCCTCACAAAGGGTTGTGACACTCTTCTTTTGTGACTGCAGAGAATCTGCGACCAGGACATGGAGGCATTCCCAATTCCTCACACCTCTGCTGGTGGAAACCTCCACAAACTTTTCCTAATTCAAAGAGGGCACCAAATATGTATAATGGACCCCCAGACCCAACTCTTGAGTATATTTCTGGACTTGTGGAAGAGTCAGAAGGACTGCTGTGCTGCTCTGCAAGAAGGACTGCTGCTCTGTTGCCCTGCTGCCTGAGTGAAAGGGCTGGGCCTGTATCTTGATCCCAAGACCACCAGAGTAACTTTAAGGGCGAATTGGCTGGCCTCATGATCAGACCCTCAGGCACAGAAAAGTCTCCAACCACCTTGAAAGCAGCACCTGGACCGTCTTCTGAGTGTCTTGCCCTCCAAGTGGTGTCACCGAAGTTGTGAAATGCTGCATCCCCGATGCTGGACCTTATATTGCAGTCTGCTGTCTACCTAGAACTGCCACTGCATGACCCATCCTCGATGCAAGCCTTCGCATCTTAAGAATTGAAATTGTCGACGACAACGCAGTACTCCATATCGTAACCCCACAGCTTCTACAGAACAGCTGGTGCACAACACATCTTCAATGCAGGACTTCATATCTCAATTCCCTCATCTGCAGCATACTCGACAACAGTACAGGACTCCGCATTGCAGCCCTGCAGTTTCCTCAGAACCACCACAGCACGATGCAGGGATCTTGCAACGCTCCGCAGACCAGTATTAAGGTACTTTGTTTGGCGGGCATAATTTGATCCCTGTATACGGCCTGCACTCCATTACAGTTGGCCTGAACTTGTGCCTTTGTCCTGGTCTATCACAAGCAGATAACCACAGTTAGTACCTTTTGCTTTTAGGCGCTGCTTTTACTGATTGAATTTTGTCATTTCAATATCAAATCATTTATTGAATTGTACTGTATTTTTATGAATTTTGTGGGATTTTTCTTGTGTTGTGTTTTCACTTTATTACTGTTTGAAGTCCTGCATAAATAATTTGCACATTGCCTTTAGGTTAACAATGATTGCTTTCATTCCAGGCTACCAGAAGGTTAGGCACAGGTTAATTAGGGGTTGCTTGTGACTTTACCCTGACATAAATTGTGGCTACTGCTTGAGCAGAGTTTCACCCCCACCCTCACTTAGTAACCCAATTTCCAACAATGTGCATTATTGATTATTACATCAATAACAAAAATCACATACTGGTTTGTTACCCCACTTTTATCATTTAGACACATTGATGAGGCAAGCTGAAACTCAGTATGACAGGCTGATTCCCTGAACACATTGGCAATTTTCCTTCCCTATTGTAATATCTTCCTATTTGGTATTTTTTATTTCTCAAGTCGTAAAAGTAGTTTGGCATAATGCAATCTGAGAGATACTTTGTGCAATCTCTGTCAACCTAAATTTATAGGGCCGCAGTCTCTCTAAATTGTCAGGCCAATTTATAGGTTGTTTACAATAAAGAGATATTTGTGATAGACTCCAGTTTGGAAAAACAGGTAGCTTCTTTCCTGTATTGTTACATGTTGGTTTCCTTGAGGCTAAACCATTATATTTTTCATTTCTTACTCCTAAGGTATAATTTAAAAAATCAATAATGCTAACACTGCAGGTATGTCTGATTATACAGCTATAGGTATATGTCTTCTTAACTTAATGTAGAATCATATTCTTTCTGTGACTACAATTCCCAAAATACAACTTTAGATGTAATGATCAAGTATATCTGTATTTGCTAACTTGCACTTTAGCAAAACACAAACATGCGTCCAGTGTGGATTGAGGTGTAATTCTGCCTTGACATGATTAATCTGTTGTTGCACTTTCTGCTTCTCCCTGGGTCTGAGATGGAACCATCGTTTGCACATTTCTTCAATGGTACAATGTGTCACCTCAAATTAGTAAATTTCTGAATTCTGAGACACAGGGACAGTCAGCGAAGATTTACCAAACAGGGCATCATAATAAGCCACACATTCCTCAGCAAGTATTTCAAATTTTGTTCATATAAAATATCTGCCTCTGCATCACTATCAGGGTCCTAACTTGACAATTTTGGTGCATCTAGGGATGGATGGTATAGGATTCCAAAGGACTGAGAAATGTTTCCCGTGGGTTGCCATTATCCCTGCTCTTTAAGTCTAGACAGAGCATGTGGAGGACTATTTGCTTATAGTGATGTCATCTTTCATGGCCTGTGTGCAACATTTACTAATTGCTTATATTACTAATTCCTTAACAGTGATACAATATTGTGAGACTGAGGGCTAGATGTCCAAAGTGTTTTTGTATTCGTAAATGGCCCAATTTGCAGAATCAGGCCATTTGTGAATGCAAAAATGCCTGTTCTAAAGTACAAAGCCCAAAGTGCTATTCGGTAACCTGTTACCATATTGCAATTTGGTTTTGTGAAACGGTATTTGGAAGGGGCATGTTTAAAGTGTACCTTCGAAATACCTATTCCCATTGGGGTGTATGAATGTTTTACATCCAAATTGCAGTCGCAAAACATTCGCACTTTAACTCAAGATTGATTGTAACCTATTCGCAAATGGGAACAGGTCCGCAAATGACCCCTGCTCCTTTGAGAATGATTGAAAAAAAAATTTAAGAGCATGCAGCAGGTAAATGCCATTGCATCCAGATGCTTCAACACCCTCAGCATATTCCAAAAGACCTTCAAATGGAAGAAAGAATCAGAGACAAGGAAGACAGTCACCCACGCACTCATAACCAGCAGACTGGACTACGGAAACACCCTCTACTTCGGCATCAACAAGTCTCTACTCTACAAGCTCCAGACGATACAGAACACCGCAGCCAGACTCATCCTCGGCATCCCCTGACATGAGCACATCATCCAACACCGACGGAAACTCCACTGGCTCCCCGTCGAGTAGAGAGTCACCTTCAAGATACTCACCCACGCCTACAAATGACTGCATAACACATGACCCCAATAAATCAAGGAAATAATCACCTTCCACGTACCCAAAACAAACCTCCACTCCACCAACCCGGCCCTCGCCAAAACCCCGCGCATCCGCAGAGCCAGAACAGGGGGAAGAGCCTTCTCCTACATTGCAGCCAAGGTATGGAACGAGCTTCCTATTGACATCAAGCGCACACCCTCCCTCAACACCTTCAGGAAGACTCTCAAAACCTGGCTCTTCGAATGAACAGAACTGTGCCCCTCCCCCCCAGTGCCTTGAGGCCCTCACAGGTGAGTAGTTTGCTTAAAACTCCCTGATTGATTGATTGATTGGTTGGTTGAGTGATTGATTGATTGATTGATTGTTGTCCAAGGGACTACTGTTTCCACTTAAAAAATGAACCTTCACAGTTTTTTTTTTGTGAATGCATCCCATTTTCCATTAAAGAAAACAGACTGAGTTTAAAAATAAAATTGCTTTATTATAAAGCAATCAGAGGCATGGTGATCTTCTGACCCCTGCAGGCCATTATCCCTGTGATAGCAATGAATCGTAGTGAGCCACTAATTGCAACCTAACGCATTCACATTCATGAGATAAGTCTATTTGCGACCCGCTATAAATCACTAATGAAACTGAAAAGAGTTTCATACATTAGGAATAGCGATTTCCTAACTGCAATTCACAAAACAATTGCAATTAGGTAAAGACTATTCTAAGTTTCGTACATCTTGCCCCGAGAATAAAACCAAACCACTATTTGGAAAAGGCATGGTTTGGTACATAAAAAGTTGAATATTGGCCAATTTGCAATTCCTAAAAATCATTTGTTAAATTATCTAAGGGTGAAATAGCTTCTTTTTTTTTAAATAAAAAAACATGATAATTACTAACAAATAACTGCCACATCAAGTGCTTGCATCTTCCTCATCAAACGAAACAGTTCATATTGGAAAGAAAACTACATTATTGCAATGAATTGACTGATATAGCATCGATTAACAAATGGACTGTAGATTGCAATTTAGGACATATGACTGGCAGATGCCTGAAGACATTTGTTCAAATATTTAGTCAATTCACAAAAAGTAGAATTTGATATTTATTATAGATTACATTCTAGGTGCAAAATATCAAGGAAGGTAACGCCGTGATTTAATATACCTGGCCAGGGACCTGTCCTTTTAAGATTGTATCCAAGGAAGACAGAAGCAGCCTTGTATCATTCCAAAATGACTAAAAACAGTATAATTTAGATGAGCAGTTATACCACTCATACGCAGTTCAGATAAGTCTTTGCACTACATAAATGACAATCATTATTAGTAAGGCACTCCCATGATTTTGTGGTTATGTGCAATAAACATTGTGTAAGTCATGTAGTCTAGTCGTATTTAGCCACTGTAAGCGTGCTTGTATTAAAATCAACATTTTATTACTAAAAACAAATCATCCATAATTATGACAAACATGTTTGAGCTAGGAAATGTATTAAATATAGAATAATGACTTTCATTACATTGCTACATTCATTTCTTAAAATATAGTCTCAAGAAGATGGAGAAGCCTCAAACTGTTATGTTACAGTCAAGAGTAAATTAAATTAGGTCGCATGCAGTCATAACACACTGAGAAAAATCATCACAATTACTTTTTCATACTAAAGGAATATGGCCAGATGTACGACCATTAGGTTTAGTGAGTCGCAAATTGCGACTCGCAATTTGCGACTCGCTAAACTTTATGTACACTGTTACAATTCCCATTGGGGTCGCAAATTGCATGCCTCATAAATATTAATGAGTCTCTCGCAATTTGCAACCCCATTGGGAATGGCTAGTACTCCCAGGGATGGTGACCTGCTGGAGTCAGCAGACCACCGTGCCTGAGAATGCTTTTAAATAAAGCAGTGCTTCTATTTTATTAAATGCCGCCCGTTTTACTTAAAGGAAAACAGGATCTATTTAAAAAGAAAAATTAAACTTTACAATTTCATTTTTTAAGGGCAGACAGTGGTCCTTGGGACAATTGCCTTCTCTTAAAAAACTTTATGCACCCTTCACAAAGGGGAAGGGGTCATCTGGGGGCCCCTTCCCGTTTGCGAGTGGTTTACCACCTACTTGAAGTAGATGGAAAAACTGAGAGAGTTTTGCGGCCGCAAATGTGGTCGCAAAACAACATTACATGACATGGTGACTCGCTATTCAGAAGGGACCCACCTTCCTAATAGCGAGAGTCACAAATACTATTTTGCGAGTCAGTGACTCGTAAAATAGCATTTGTACATGCCTGGAAAGTTTTTTGCGGTCGCAAACGGGCCGATCTCCCGTTTGCGGCCGCAAAAAAGGGTTGTACATCTGGCCCTATATTTTTCTGATTCAAGTCATATTCACAAATGTTTGGACACACTGTTTTCCTTAAGCATTTCAAAGTACTTTACAAATTGTTGACATCCAAATAAGATGATTCTATATCATGAAGATTTTGTAACAAATTTAATGCAGTTGTCTCTGCATTTCAATTTTAAAAGGTTTGAGCAAAACGCAATGAAGTAAAACCAGCCATAATAAACCTTCAAAGTTGTTAATTGAACAACATAAACAGTTTGAGGGGTGTTTGCAGATGTTAAAAGTCGATAAATGTATGTTATCAGTTTTTAGTATAAATGGTCGATCAAGTAGTCTCTTTATGGCTTCAAATGGCATATCTTTAGTTATGACAGAACTAGGTGAGAAAAAGTATGACCCTTGCATGAATAAATAGAGAGAGCAGGAAAATTTGGAAGAGAGAATATGGGATACATTTTGAATACCTATAGGCCAGTTTTTTTCTTGATTCAAAGGACCAACTTAACTTTTACAAGAGATTCTGAGAATTAAGTGAGTCTCGTGGATCAGACTTCATCAGGAGATTCAGCACATTGTGGACAATCATGAATCTCACTTGTAGATTAGTCAAGGCATTCGAAGTCTGAAATATTTGTGTTTGGAGGACTTAGGGCTGTGAGTCTTTACTGGAGTCTGAAAGGTCTCTAGCCCAATTCACAAAGCTATTAGCAACCATGTGTGCTCAGCGTGCATGCACATCAACATTGTACGAAATTGGAGTACTACTCATTCTCCCAGACAGTACACAGACAGGTTGCCAATGTACCCTTGGAGGGATAATTGCTTGGTATGTGCAGGCTGTGTGAAGTACTCCGATCTGTTCGTTAATGATAATAACCCCACCCTTCTTAGGTGGATGTTGTTGACAAGTTGTTGTTGACAAATAAGATGATTCTATATGATGAAGATTTTGTAACAAATTTAATGCAGTTGTCTCTGCATTTCAATTTTAAAAGGTTTGAGCAAAACGCAATGAAGTAAAAGTGGTGCTTTGATAGCATCTTTTCATGGCTTATGATGTCTTCAATGCTTGTGCTGTTTCTAATATTTTATTATGTGATATTGCTGCCTACATCTTTAAGTATTGACTTCATTGTATTGAAAGAACATTTCAATGAAAATATATACACAAAAAAGAAATTGGAGTACTAGTTGATGTGGGTGAAAACCCACCTCAAATAATAATTGAAATTATAAAAGTCACTGAATAAATCTGACCTGAACCCCATGGTAGCTATGACACATACCGGTCAGACTTGACTTAGTGACAATGTGTAAAGTATTTATGCAGTTCCCAAATAGTAATAAAATGAAAATACAACACAAAAATCCCAAATCAACTTAAAAAATAAACAATATTTTAATAAATAAAATTGCGCCTGAAGAACAAAAATTAAATCAGCATAACCAGAGTTATTACTTTAAAGTTTGTATTTACAAATAGCTCCAAAAAGCACTAAGCACCAAATGCAGGCAAATGGGTGCACTGGAACAAGACAAGGGTAAGATTTAAACCTGACCATGGACCAAATAAAATGTCTAGGTTCCACCTGTTCACAAAGTTACCTTCTCACTTAGAAAGTTCCATGGATGTAGAAAGTCTTTAGCGGTACCAGGCAGACAACTGGATTTGAGAAATAGCTTGATAATGACAGGGATCCACTTTGCATGGTATTGGAGTCAATAGGAGGCTCTTCTGCTTCGGGCCCAGTGAAGTCATTAACAAAGGTTGTGGGTGTTGCTCAGATGTGTCTTCGATTGTGTGCTGCTCGGCATTGAGTCCGGTGAAGCCATCAATCAGGGTTTGCTCAGTTTTGAATCTGAAGAAGCTGTCAACAGAGGTTGTCAGCATTGATGCTCTGCATTGTGTCCAGTGAAGAATTCAGGTAAGCAGGGAGGAGTATACTCTGATTACAGCCAAGTGCCCAGGACCATTGGCCCAGTATTTGGGGGTCAGAACTCACTCCCACAGATGCCAGAGAGGGGACCATGTCAGATCTAGTTGGAACTGGTCAGCTGGAACACAGGAAAAAGTCTCTGGAACCTGTAGCCCTGTAGCTCAAATAGCAGGTCAGCCAATTCACCCTTAGAGTCACTACTGGGGTTCCTCGGTTCAAGGTAAGCTGGTCAAGCCTTCCTTCAGGTTCTTCAGACTGCATGCAGCCATTCTAGTTCTGAAGTACCATAAACATAACATAAAGGGCTATACCTACCAATAGCCCCTTTACCATTACCAAATAACCAGTCAGTTCTCAGTGAAGAAGGTACAATTGTTTATTAAGCAATAATACTCTATAGAGGAGCCTCTCCAACCCTCATCCATCAGGTGCGTGGAGAAGACTGCTGGCTCGTATTCAAACACACGGTTATATACTTTTTGGTTCAACACACATAATCACTGTAAAAGGAAAAACACCAGTTGGCTCTCGAGCTCCAGGGAAGGACCATATATGGCACACATGATTAGTTCAAAGCTTAACTATTTATTACTGGGAAGGTAAGGAGGGGTGACTCCCTTTCGTCTTGGTGCCCGGGAGTGTAGGCACGGCACCTCCAGGAATGCGCTTATCGCACCAAAAGCCAGATGCGACCTTGAGTCCCAGGACAGTAGAGAAAACAGTTTACTTTCAGCTGCTCTCAGTAACTCAAATGAACTGGGGCTTGACAACTGCCGCAGAGTGACACGTGATCACAGCTCGTGTCCGAGTCATAGAAAGAAAATGGCATCTGTATGGTTCTCGGCCTGCTCTGTTAGTAATAGATAGACAAGGAGCGAATAAACCTTTTCATTCCAGCTGAAACATATACTGTTATGTTATGTATAGATCAAACAAAGAGGGTATATAGATACATCATGCTAACATAATATATGTCTGATTCTCCTTAAGTATAGAAAATCTCATTTTTATCCCTCAAGTCTTCTCCGGGCTAGGAATGTTCTGAGGAGGATAATGGAGATGCCATGTTTATACCCAGTGCCAGCCTGTGGGTGGGAAAAGCACTTGTCACACCCTAGCCTATGAGGAAAGGGTACTCAGAGGTGACCCTTCCACTTTTACAGCACTTCCTGTGTGTTTACTGTAAACTATCCAACAGTGTCCCTATCTCCCACTTGGTCTCTCCCAACCAGCCTGGGACAGCTCCCCCCTCCAACTGAGTTTGGACAGAAGCTGATTAGAGGGAGAAAGAAAGGGGACTGGCCTTGTGTCAGTTTCAGGTGATTGTGATATGGCAGGCCTCTTTGAAGTGTACCTATTCCTTGGGCACAGTCCCCCATCCATCCTGTCGAGGGAAGACCAACACCTCCCAACACCAAAGCTCTTTGCCCACTTTATGGGACCAATCCACATTTCACCACAGGGGAGGGATCAGCAGTCCAGTGAAAATTGAATACTGGCAGAAAGGCCTCCAGACGTGTAGTCAAGGACAGGTAACTCTTCTGAAAGTGTCTTTTCCAGCATAGTCAAAATTCTATCTCTCCATTAAATTTGATTTTGAATAACTATTAAAATGTGTCCTTAAATTACATTTGTAACTATTTCCAAACCAAAGTTATCAAAAAAGGTTATATAAAGTAATCCAGTCATTTTCTATGGGGTGGCTAGCCTTGCCAAACTGAAAAGGGCTTTTGGGCCCTTTTCACTGTCAGGACATGTAACGTTAATTTCTACATATCCTACTTTTACATACCATGCAGCTTATTTAGCGTGTAATGGTATGTGATATATATATTCAAAAGGAAGGTATAGGTCTGTCAGAAAGAGTGGTTTTGACAGGCTAAATTGGCAGTTTAAAAACTTCACTGTCACTCTGCAGTGGCAGGCCTGGAGACATGCTGTACAGTGCTTCTGCAGTGGGAGACGCAAGTGCAGCAGCCCACTATTTGCATTTAATATACAGGCCCTGGATATATGTAGTACTATACATATACTAGGGACTTATAAGTAAATTCAATGTGCCAATCTGGTGTATGCCAATTTCAGTGAATTTAAAGGAGAACACAAGCACCCTGGCTTCCAGCACACCTTTATTGTAGTCGACACCACCAGCACTCAAGCAATGCGCAAGTTATGTGTGATGTTAGGAGCTGCTTAATAAGTATTTACATCACCTTTCTTGGTGCAACACATGACAGTCAATTACTGATTGCCAAGAATTACGGAGACTTGGTTGCTTCATGAGTAGAGCAAGCAAACACAGGTTCTACACACACACTGACACAATGGCTCTTTAACAGCACTGGGACCAATTCACAAAGTCAAACTTAGACTTGAAGTCTAAGTATAGGCCTGAAATGTAGGGGCCCAAATCACAAAGGTAAACTGCGACCTGAAGGCTATGCTTACATTTATTAAGTGAGCCCTTAGACTTCAGGTCTACTTTCGTGAATCAGGCCCACAGTTGACATCCTCAAGCCATGCTTTAGATGGCTTGGTCACACTAGGCTTGCCACTGCACTCCTCTGAAGTAATGTGATACATAATCTTGTCCTGTTTCATATTGTGCTATAACAACTGGCAACAACCAGCATGCAACACTTCCTCCAGTCTGGACCTTGAGCTCGTCCAGTACCCAAAGATCAAAGTCTGCATGCACCCAACCAACATGTGACTTCACACTTAACATGATCCGTATGCCTGCCTGTTTTACCATAGTGAAAGGTCAGTGCGATTCAATAATGAAATGTAAAACAAACCTCTATCCTCACCCACAATTCTGAGAAAGCATTGACTGCTTCAGAAAGATAGAATGAGCATTGAGGGCTATGTGAAGACCAACGTGGAAGGCCATGAAGTACATTTTCAGTCTTACAATTTTCTTGCTTTGTTGGACATCCGAGTGATAAATAATATGTAGCATTCCAATTTCACATTTAAACATCCAGAATAGTACTCCTAATGTGAGAATATATGCATCTAGTAGGTTTAAAATTCTGATCAATGTCCACCCATAGATCAGAGAGATTGAGCGTGTTCAAAACTAGAGTGTATCGCAATTCTAGCGACTCTTCGGTGCTTCAAGTTGAACGCCTCCCTCTCCTTGTTGTAAAATGTTTGCCTAGATTCAGATCATATACAGTGTTAGAAGTTGGGTTCCTGGTTGACTGGAGTATGAGCCCTAGTCAAACAGTAACATAATTCTAATAAGGCACCAGCAATCCACAAATTAACCTGTGCTCACCCTCTGGTAGCTTGGCACAGAGCAGTGAGGCTTAACTTGAAGGCAATGTGTAAAGTATTTGTGCAACACTTCAAACAGTAAAAACTGCGAAAACATCACACAAAATGACCCGACAACAGTTTAGAAAAATAATTTATGATTTAACAAGTAAAACAAGATCAAAACGACAAAAATCCAAACAGTGAAACCAGAGCTATAAACATTTTAAGATATAGAGTAATATAGCCAACAATGAATATCTGATTGCAGAGGCCATTGTCATCGCTGAGCTGGCATCAACAAGGGATGCGAAGACCTGAGCTGGAGATGCGCTGCACCATCCATGATGCTTCAATTCTGAAGATGTGAAGGGCACTGTGGGCCTTCTGCACTGGGCCCAATTCATGTGTGCCCAATACAGCAGCGATGCATTGGTTTTGCTTGAGTATGTGCCGCTCATCCAAGAGGATGCATCGGTTTTGCTATTGTATGTGCTACTCAGTAGAGAAGATGTGTAATTTCTACTGATAAGCACCTTAGGCCCACTTTCAAAGGTCCAGGACTGGGGTGGCTTCCCTTAGCAGGGTAGACTCGCAGATGGCAGAGTCCAGGTGCAGGTGCAAGGTTGTTGGAAGCCTGTTGTTTCCCTTAAACAGCAGATCAGGAGACCAGCCAACTAGCCTTTGGAGTCACTCTGGGTTCTGAGGTTAGAGAAGCAGGTCCTGTCCTTCTCACCCAGGCAAAAATGCAGAAGGTCAGCACAGCAAAGCAGGAGTCCACCATATTAGCAGTCCAGCATAGTAACAGTCCTTTCAGCAGCGCAGCAGTCCTTTTTCCTGGCAGAGTATCCAGAGTTCCACAATTGTACTGAAGTAGTGGTGTCTGAGGTCCAGTTCTCATACCCAGCGGTGCCTTTGAAGAAGTAAGACTTCAAAGTGATACCTTTGAAGTCCACATATGTCCTCCCTTCCTTCCCTAGCTCCAGACACACTACATGGGGATATGCAGCTCAATTGTGTGCGGACAGGACACAGCTTATTCAAGTATAAGTGAGGCTGTGTCCAGCTCCTCCCTTCCATCCTGTCAGGATAGTCTGTAGTGTAGTTCCTATTATCCCAATAGGCTCTGCGCATTGGAATAATACCTTCAATAGTAAAGGCCTAGACCAGACGTTAACTAGGTCTACTACTGTCGATATTAGACTTAAAGTTTTGGGTTTGCCAGCTAGCTCAGAGTTCACTAGAAACTTTCTCGAATGTTCAGGAAGGAATTAACTTCCCTGATTAGACAAGAAGGGATTTAGTTTCTGACAACCATAGAACATGACAACTTTGCTCTCCCCTAATCAAGAGTGTATCTCGAGAGTCGTGTGAACAAAAGGCAATTTATTTTACTCAGTCAGTACGTGCATTCTTAGTCTCATCAGATTGTAGAGAAAAGGAAGAGACGGGCGTGTTCAATAAAAGATGTTATTTATTGATCAGTCTCTTTTCTCGTACAAGAGAAATGGATCGATATTATTGCAATACTTATGGTTAAGTAAAGTGCATACATTAAAAGCAGAAGTATGAAATAATACTGTAAAAACATTGATATGGTTTCTAAGCCATATGAAGGTTTAAAATGAATAAAATATATTACATACACATATACATTTGACTAATCGTACTCAACTGGTGTTTCTAACTACGCCTACCCCGTGTACCTGACCTAAGCCTAATACGTGGGCGGGAATAGAAAGTTACAGTTTAAGTTAAGTTTGTTTTTGCCAAGTGACTGACTAAAGAATTCTCTGCGAGGGATTATTCAGTTCTGTACCTGGAATTAAGGATGAATGAGGGATGGTATCTCTCGTCTCTGGTCTCGATATTCCAGGCTGCCTGCGAGGGCTACCCGGAAGTGCCGGTGCTGGATTTCTCGGCAGGAGAAAGCAGCGCGTCTCGTTCTCAGCGCGTCAGGAAGGCGGGGCTGCGCCAGCGGGGTCTGCTCTGCTCTGGGCTTCGGCAAGTCTGGCTGCTCCGATCTCGTCACCACCGCGTGTCTTTGCATAGGGCAATATCGGTAATATTTATACCTTTAAGGTGCCGAGATTGACGTAAGGATGGACATAGATACGTCAATAAGGATGTCATACGACCAGGTCGTTAGCACATTCTTTTGCTGAAGTTCTCGGTGAAATCAAAACAATGGCCGCAGGGTTTTTCCCAGGTTGTCATAGGTTTGATTTGTTATGAGAACTCCGTATGCCTTATCAGGGGCTGGAGGAATATCGCTTGTCTAATTAGATCGCAAGCGTTATGACCTAATCAGATAACACGTTCCTGTGCCGTAGTGTGGCTTCGTCAGATAACGGTATCTGCATCATGGGGGTTTGCTGCCTCATGGGCTGACTGCTAGTTAACTTGTTAGTTTGCTAACCAGAATAGGGTCAGGAATAGGGGGATCGATTCAGAACCTATAGGAATACATCACACCCACTCCACGATAACTATGGTCATATTTACTAATCTATGCATAGTAAAACATAGTACAACATACTATAGAGTAGTGTGTATACCTTACCACCCCAAAATACATAAATGCATTTTGAAATTTACAAATATACGGAAAAAGTTGCAGTCATATGTATTGTATGCACTCAAGCTGTAGAATAATGCTAAATTAATTACGCATTTGTATACATTATTGCTATTCGGTATATAAGAATTTACACATGAAATGGCTCTTAATACAGAAAAAAAGTTCGAGACCATTTCATCACAGAATAAAATATTCATGAACATGCCAGCGGGCAGCTAAAGTTTATAAGCTATCTAAGTTTAGAAATCTTAGTTCTCTAAGAATAGTTCTTACTTTAAGCAGAAGATAGTGTCCCGAAAAATATGCAAAAATATTTTGGGGCTGCTGAAAAATTGCTGTCCGTGAACTGGAGGGAAAATTGTTCATGTGACTTTATTATCAAAGTCGAAGGCCAAATTCAGGGAACGCCGTGTACGAGTTTGTTCAAAAGTCTCTATTTCTGCTCTGGTGAGAACATCATATCATTTAGGCTTTCGAAAAAGTTGTCAACAGCTTCCTGGGAGAGTTCCACTAACTCGGAAATAGGTGTAACCATGCATTCATGCGCATGATTGTCTCCATTGACATTCTGATTTGGATTGCTGACAGAAGGTCGTACCTGATCGATGCTGCTTTCATCTTGTACTTCACTACCCCTTAATCGTAGTGGTGAAGCCTCCACGAATGCCGTCATCAGGATTGGTAGCCTTTGAGGGCAGCACAAAGCATGAGCCTTGATCGGACTCAACAATGTTTCTGCATCCATTGGCGCATCTGATTGTAGCGTCAGACAGGTGTCTAACACGCATTCTTCTCCGCATAGCAGGCACCTTAATACAGGTAAAACACATCGTTGCCACATAGGTCGAAATGATAGAAACCAAGTCATGTTCAGGTCTCTAAGCCGGGATAGTCCCAGGATTCTTGATATCCGGTCCCGGTATCCAATGGCTAGGATTGTTTCTTCCCTTGTCGCAGGTGTTTTGTCTGTGACATGGTTTGCCATAACGAAAAATAAGGACTAGGAATAGGATTCCTGCAATCAGTCCTAAAATGAGGGGAAGTCCGCCAAAAATCGAGTGGACGAAATCTGGAAAAATACCCAGTATGGCTTTGAATGGTGTTAATGCCATCGAAAATACTGTCTTAAATACTTGTGAGACCCCACTGGTATCAGAAATATTCAAGATTTCATTCAGGATTTCTGCGAAATGTATGGGGGAATTAGTTGATAACAATGAATGTATCTCTGCAGTCGTCCTTGCGACTTGTAGATCATACGTTTCTTTTGATGACGTGAGCCTGGTCGGCGTCTGAAGAAGCACTGTTTTCATTCTGCTTAAAGTATCTATTCGAATAGAAGTAATTTTCAAGTTGGGCCATGCCCTTGCCTCCCTGTCTGGAAAGGAGCTGGGGAACAATGAGTGTCCACAGCACTTGACCTTCGCAGTCGTAGTTACGAGATAAGGAATCCCGGGCATAAGACTACAACATCTGCGATCTACAATTAGAATGTAACTCCCATTATAGAGTCTTTGAAAGAATGGTTCAATCTCTGTTGCAGGTGCGCCTTGCTGGTGACATGAAAGGTTATTTGAGTTCCCTTCACAGGCTCCGTGCAAACTAATTCCGTTACACAGAAGTGTACCGCTTAGTGACATTGCACAATTATTGCCACTAAGAAACACTTTCTGTCCTTTATTACTGACACATGCATGTGAATAGGGCAGGTTCCATGTTGTTTTTATGTACCCTTTTCCCAATTTCTCGTACATGCCAGCCTGTATATATTTTTGGCAGTATTGAAACCTGAAGGTTGAAATTGGAATATTTATTATCCCATGTATTATCCATTCACTGACAGGTCGTTCTGACATTGTCACTGGTAATCTCTCAAGTTTCTCAATGCTCAGGATTGTATAATCAGCTCCCTTTTGGGCCATACTGATTTGTCTATCAGTAAGGTTAAAGATATAGAATAGTGACGTCGTGTTGATTAAACGCCAAGGCACATAGCCTGAACGCAGATTTTGTAACGTCCAGCCAAGCTGTACAATAGAACGCAATTGTGACTGACCGTGTTGTAACAATAGTAAGTCTTGCGATAATATGTCGATCGCTGAAGACACAATGCTGTCCAAAGAAAAAATTCTGGAGGACAGAGTCATTAACCCATTGTCCACTACAGAAAGTGATTTTTCCAAATTAATACGGTCAATTTCCCGTATTCTCTCTGCTGTTTCAATTTGAGTAACCTTCCAGGCCTCATTGTATGCTGCATATACAGAGGCTGCTATGAAACGCTTTTGACGCTGTTTGCGTGGTCCCATAGTGAAATCACGCAAGTCAGCACCATCAGTAAGTAAAGTTAGGTGTTGCTTAATTTCTGCCAGTGTGGAAGTTTGTAGCCATTGAAGGCATAATTTGCCCACACTCTAGGTGGTTATTATCCCTGGGTGATGTCTTTGAGGATATCTAGGGTCTGGCCTGGTCATTCTGAACCCCTGTGTTTTGTTCAGGAATCTGTCTTGACAGTTATTAGTATCTGTGGGCCAGATCAACCACTGTTTCCAATCTGGATGTGTTCTGTTTTGGTTTAATACATAATTTACGTCTATCTCTTCATCTGTAGAGCTATTGCTGTTCATTGTTGGTTTTGGAATAGACGGTTTATTAAAGTCTTTGATTTTGGCTAGGCCAAGACAGGTGGTTTGTTGAACAGTGTCATTTAAAAATATAATTTGTTCTGGGATCATGCAGGCTCTAAACAAAGATTCTATACCCTGTACTTGCCATTCTTTTGTGCCATAAACACTTTTCAATTCAACATTTTTGTCCCAATAATCAAAACCAAAAGTATTCATTTGTTCAAAGAATGAGTCTGAATATATCAATTTTGTGTTGGTTATCATGGTCTTCGTCCCTGTCTTATTTGACAATTTGAAATAAAATGTTTCAGCATTACTTATGTTAAAACCTGAAAAGTATGAATATTTTTCGTAAACGGTTCTTGAGCTTCCTTTTGGAGGGGTTGCACAATGTTCCCATTGATTATAATTTAAAACATTTCTAGGTTGTGCAGATCTATGTAAAAAATGGTTGCCATAGTGGTTATAACAGTACATACTATCATAATTTGTAGAACCCTGCAAATAATCATGTTTGGTAAATTTAGCAGACATTACTAAGTCAGACATCATGTTATTAATGCTTTCGAAATCCCAATCATCAGCAAATGAGCTTGGTTTTACAAAGTCACTCAAAGAGATCTTAATTTGGTGTGGATATTTCAGGATTTCAACCGGACCATAAATTTCGTAGTCTGTGTTGTCCCATGCTACCCCACCCGGTATAGGATTGGCTGTAAAGTTGACTGAAGAAAGTTCTCTTTTCTCGACGTGTGAAGATGTGTGTGGTTTGAGGATCAAGTTGATTTTCTGACTTGCTGTGTCCATTTTAGCATATTTTCCCTCAATGAAGCGTCCCAAAGTTAGTACCATGATGAGCCAAAGTATGAGGATAAATGCACCAAAACCCACCCAAAATTCAAGCCATGGAGAAATCAGATATGTTTCTTTCAGTTGTTTCAAAAGTTCTTTAGCTTTATCTTTAAAGGTTTTTGATGATGGCTGTGTCTTTGATTCACTGAAGCCTTCAGAGGAATCATCGAAGTTTATGAAGTATCCGGATGCAGTTCTGTCAATTGTTCCAATTGGTTCAGGATTACTGTTTCTTGCATTTGCACTTGGTACTTCATTATAGATTGGTGTGTCTCTGCTAAATGTTTTTATTTGGGTTTTCAGAGGTCTAAGTTCCATTGCATTGTTGCATAGTCCTTGTTGTTCTTCTGTAGGCGTTTCAAATGTGAGTAGCCTCTTTGTTAGAACCTCTGTACTGGTAGCAAACCTTGGTGTTCTGCTACTTATTGGGAGTCCACTTGGCCTACTATTTGTTATCGGCCACATGATTGTGGTTTTACCAGGTCGATGGATACAACTCGGTTCTCCTTTTTACCAGCAAGTGGCGGTAGTACAACTGATCTTGTCCCGTTGACAGACAAGACAGGAACTGCTTTTCTGTAAGAAGGCCCAAATTCCTTCTTTACCGCGATCTTTTCTCTGACTAGATCCCCGACTTTTGGAATCCAGACAGGTCTTGCTGGGACAGGTGGTGGTTCTTCAGTGGTTGTTGGCTGTTGTTTCAACTTTATGTTGCTCAGGTCTTTTCTTGTTTTGTTTAAGTCCTGCAAAATAGCCAAACGGTCTTTGATATCAAAGCTTTTTTCTTTCACCACTGAAGTCTGACTGTCAAGGTCAGAGATCAACATCCTAGTTCCAAATAATAATTCGTACGGACTGAATCCCTTCAGAGAATTTCTTGGCAAGTTATTTAGACTACGTTGGACACTTATTAGATGTTTGACCCACCCAGCTCCCGAACCTAATATCCTTTCCGTTATAGATTGCTTTATGCCTTGGTTTTTTCTTTACACCATCCCGTATCCCTCAGGAAGGAAGTGAGAAGATTCCCGCTGTGCTATGCCCATTTGGCCATGTTTCCCCTCAGGCTGGAGGGCTAGAGTGAAAACAATGGTCAAACGTAGCATGCTCTTAGCGTATATGCCATTTAGACTCGCAAATCTTGTATAACAGTCCAGACGTCAGCCGAGTGCTGGTGATCTACATTATAAGTGGAAACTAGCCTGTATATGTTAATCGCAAGCCTTGCTTTTTACTCTTGATTTTTTCTGGAGTAAAACGACGAGGTATTAAACTGTTTCTCTCCCCACTGCGATCTCTGTTGCAGTTTGGGCAGTTTTTTACAAACATGGTGTGATGTAGGCTCATGCCTGGCCACCAATACCTTGATTGTAATTCTTCCAGAGAATCTTTTAGTTTGAGGTGTCTGAGACCCTCGCCCATATGTGCGTCTGCGATTAACAAGTTTCTCCTGTCCATGTTTGGAATCACTCTCTCCCCCACTCCAGGGATTCGAGCAAAAGGGACGGAGTTTGCATCGATTATGTATGTATAATTGAGTGGATAGTTGATCGGTAGCGCTGAGCAGTTGCCTTTTGATGACGTTTTCACCGCCAGCACTGTTTCACCGTCAATGTATTTTAATGTACGCTTTTTTCGAACTACGGGAGCCGATTTAGTGGCTGCCGCTGTGGCTGTTTCAGCCAATGAATTCCCTGCAACGTGAACGCCATCACGCTGATGACTCAGTGAGTGTGTCACGTGAGTCTTTGGTAGTTCTTTTTGTAAAAGAGCTATTTGTTCCCAGAGCAGTTTCTGCTTTATTGTTGCATCTGTGTCATCTTTGTAACCGTTTTGAATCCATGTCTGCAAATCCTTGTTATATGATTTGACGCAGTAATATGAATCTGACACTATAAGTGTCGGGAATTCGCGATCCGCATTATCTAGCGCCATTTTCAATGCTAATATTTCAGTTTGTTGTTCTGAATTAGTTTCTACTGAGTGTGTTTTTGTTAATAGAGGTTTTAGTTTACCTCCGCGCCACACTTCTTTTGTAATCCCACATGTGGGGTTGTATGCCTGTTCTCCCCAAACGGGGGGTTGAGCATGTCCGTCTGTATAAATTACACAGGCGTAATGTCGTAAAGGCAGAATGTCGATTGGCAGAGGGAATGTTCTTTCATATTCTAGATTTTCCATTTCTTCTAGTTCTGGATCAAAGTAATAGTATACTTTGTCCGTTGTGATTGAATTCACCCATTGTACCCATTCCGGATTCAATGTTGTTGTTGGTAAATTACACGGTGTTGTTAGTGCCTCAAAGGCTGATTCTGCTGTTCTGACTGTGACATGTCTACCGTCAGCTTGATCTTTTTCTCTAGCTATTGCGGTTTGAACTGCACGAACAATTTTTTCTTTGTTGCTGAATTTCTGTTCAGCTTCTGTGTACAAGTGTGATTTGAATGCAATTGGTACCTTTTCTCCCTCATTAGAGGTTAGGTATGTGAATCCGCATCTCCTTGGGATGACTCGAATCACAAGATTGCGTGTGTTATCACGTGTTTCTAATTTTGTTTTAATTAGCATGTCTGTTTGTAAGGATCTCAAAATTTCTGTGTGTATTTGAGTGCAATTGGATCTTTTAAAATCTGGTTTTATCAGATCATAAAGGGGTTTGACCCTTTCTGCGTAATTTGCAATGTATGTTCTTCCGAAATTTAGGAAGCCTAGAATTGACTGTAGGTTTTTTAGTGTTCTAGGTGCTTGGAGCACGGCACATTTTTCTAGAAAATTGTCGGCCAGGCTTTTGCCTTCACTTGATAATTCATATCCTAAGAACAGGACTGTCAGATGGGCAATTCTGGATTTTTTAAAGTTGAATTTGTAACCCTCTGCTGCGAACCCAAGTATTATGGTGTTCACTCTCTTCAAGTGAGTCTCCAAGTCATCATCTGTTAAGTATATGTCGTCGACATACGATAGTGCTTCGTCGTCATATGTTTGTAGTAATTCTGTTACTCTCGCTGAGAATACTCCCGGGCTGTTCTTGTACCCCTGGGCTAACCGACAGAATTGTTTTTGAGTGCCATTTATTGAGAATGCAGACAAATATCTGCTCTCTGGTGCTATGTTTTGACAAAAGAATCCATTAGAGATGTCTAATGTTGTTTTGTATTTTTTGCGCACTATGTTATTCATTAGTGCAGCACTATGCGAATTTTGCACTGCAAAAGTTTTGCAACATGAGTTAAGGTGTCGGTAATCCAAAACTAGACGATATGAATTGTCTGGTTTGGAGACCGGAAACAAAGGGTTGTTCATTTGTGAGGTGCAAGTTTCAATCACCCCCTGGTATTCTAGCTGATCTAGGATTTCTTTTACCTGTTTTTTAGCTTCTTGCTTAATTGGGTACTGTCTCTGTGCAGTAGGTTGTGATTTTAACTGGATTTTGTGAGGAGGAGAGTCCTCATCCCATCCTACGTGATTTTTATATAAAGCAGGAGCTAGAGCTACTGCCCACTTTCTAGCAAGTGTGTATTTTTTATGAATTGGGATGTGATTTGAGAAGGCAGGCATAATTATTTCTTCGCCATGAGGGCACTCCCTGACAAACTCTGGTGGCCAGTCTTTTTCAGCTAGAAGGATGTCATAGCCCTTGGAGAGATTATCCCAAAATAGTCCCCTTATTTTTCTAGTCTTATCCCCCTCTATACGTAATGTTATTTCGTATATTTTGTGAGGTTTGCTAACTCTGGTGTCTGCAGTTTCCACTTGAAGATATTCATTCGTGTCCACTGTCTCCAGATGATTCATAAGGACTTTGCGAGCTATGCTCACTTCTGCTGCGCTGTCTAGCATTGTCTGAGCCCATTCTCCGTTTTTCAGTTGTGTCCTCAGTATTCTCGGCATTGTTAACTACCTTGATACTGGCTACCTTCTTTCTTGGAAATTGTAATTTCTTTTTTAGCTGAGCAGGTTCCTTGTCTTTGGACTTGGCGTGCTCTTCTCTTTGTTCTGATCGTCCTCTTCTTTCCGATTTCTGCGAGGAAGTCTGAAAAGATTGAGAGGGACGTGTATCAATGTCTTGATATCTATCAGGCTTTTTTATATTATCCCTATTTCTAAGGTTATATCTTTTCCCAGAGGGGTTACTCTGGGGTGACCTGTGTCTTTGGGTCGGAGATTTTTCTCTTCGCCTAGGAGACCTTCCTCTGGACTGGAATTTCTTTTCTTTAGGATTGGATTGTTTGTTTCCATCCCAGGTCTTTTTCTGTGATGTTGAATTATTATTAAAAAATATTTTTTCAGGACTTTCAATCAGTTGTGGTTTTACTGGTATTCCACCTAAACTATCTCTACCTAGTTCCTCATAGGATTTTTCTATGATTCTGGCAATTTCAGCTGGTTGGTCTGCTATATCTGTCTCTTTTAACCTCTGGTGGATCGCCACGTTCGCTGCTTCACCTTTTATGTTGGCTAATAATATAGCTGAGACCTGCTTGAAGTCTTTTAGTAATTTCATACCAAGAGTTAAAGCTGGTTCTGGACCATATTCATCTTGAATTTGTTTTAGCACATCTGGTATTACCGAAATGGATGGAACACAGTGCGTTTTTGTGTAGATGGAAGCAAAGACTGTACCCCAAGTGTCACAGTCCTCAATGTGTGGTGCGATTCCCATTGGAAGACAGATAGTCAGAATCCTGTGTTTTTCTAACGGGGTGGTGTCGGGAAACACCGCCTCTATTTGGGTGATCTTCTGTGCCAACCAGAATGGTATTTGTTCCCGTTTAGTCGGTAATTTACCTAGGCAGGATTGTATGTTCTGTGGTGTAATTTTATTTGTGTTCCCCTGGTGAGGGGTCAGCTGTGGAATTTTAATTGCTGGCTGAATTGTTGAAGTCCGCATCACATATTGGACTAATTGTCTATGTATTTTTATTAATTGTTTTAGCTGTGTTAAAAGGTTTGCTGCAGACATCTCGTCGATGTCTGGATGTGGTGTGTATCCGGCTAGGACCGGCCACGTTGCTCCTGGTCTACCTAAAGGACCGAGCCTGGTGATGTGATTATTATGTTTTAGGGCGCCATCAAATAAGAGCAGGTGCTCTTGAAATTTGAGTGGTACTTCCACCTCCTCGAAAGGAGTGTACGTTTCAGGAGGTTCCTCTATTTTGTAATAGTGGAAGTACCTTGTTACAGCATTTGCTGCTGGAAAATGTATCCATGAATAGTATACCTCTGTCTGCCGATATTCGTGTGCCTCAATTACGAATATGACTGTGCCACCTCTAGGTGTCAGTCCATTTTCTATAAGTTTTAAGGTTATAGATTTCCTTTTGATGACCGGGATGAGTATTATATCCTGGTCTGCTTCTTGCAGTGCAGTATCAGCTGCTGCTATTTCAGCTGCTAATCTAACTGCCTCTCTTTCTTCATCACTGTCTACCATTTTACCGACAGGAAGCTTATTTCTTTTGTTTGCAGATCAGGTTTCTTATGGAAACAAAGATTAGATGCACAATATATTGGAACGGTTTATCCTTCAACGTTGACTAAACCAAGAACCATACATAGGAGTTTCTCCTGCGAGGTTTTGGAGGATATTACCTTTCACCCACTCCAGACGTCTTTGGAGTATTATGGGAAAAAGGGGTCTGAGTGAGAAAGCACGACTGAGTTACTCTAAATGTCTTACGTTAGTTTTATCGCCCTTTCCAAACGCGTTGGGCGCCATGTAGTGTAGTTCCTATTATCCCAATAGGCTCTGCGCATTGGAATAATACCTTCAATAGTAAAGGCCTAGACCAGACGTTAACTAGGTCTACTACTGTCGATATTAGACTTAAAGTTTTGGGTTTGCCAGCTAGCTCAGAGTTCACTAGGAACTTTCTCGAATGTTCAGGAAGGAATTAACTTCCCTGATTAGACAAGAAGGGATTTAGTTTCTGACAACCATAGAACATGACAACTTTGCTCTCCCCTAATCAAGAGTGTATCTCGAGAGTCGTGTGAACAAAAGGCAATTTATTTTACTCAGTCAGTACGTGCATTCTTAGTCTCATCAGATTGTAGAGAAAAGGAAGAGACGGGCGTGTTCAATAAAAGATGTTATTTATTGATCAGTCTCTTTTCTCGTACAAGAGAAATGGATCGATATTATTGCAATACTTATGGTTAAGTAAAGTGCATACATTAAAAGCAGAAGTATGAAATAATACTGTAAAAACATTGATATGGTTTCTAAGCCATATGAAGGTTTAAAATGAATAAAATATATTACATACACATATACATTTGACTAATCGTACTCAACTGGTGTTTCTAACTACGCCTACCCCGTGTACCTGACCTAAGCCTAATACGTGGGCTGGAATAGAAAGTTACAGTTTAAGTTAAGTTTGTTTTTGCCAAGTGACTGACTAAAGAATTCTCTGCGAGGGGTTATTCAGTTCTGTACCTGGAATTAAGGATGAATGAGGGATGGTATCTCTCGTCTCTGGTCTCGATATTCCAGGCTGCCTGCGAGGGCTACCCGGAAGCGCCGGTGCTGGATTTCTCGGCAGGAGAAAGCAGCGCGTCTCGTTCTCAGCGCGTCAGGAAGGCGGGGCTGCGCCAGCGGGGTCTGCTCTGCTCTGGGCTTCGGCAAGTCTGGCTGCTCCGATCTCGTCACCACCGCGTGTCTTTGCATAGGGCAATATCGGTAATATTTATACCTTTAAGGTGCCGAGATTGACGTAAGGATGGACATAGATACGTCAATAAGGATGGCATACGACCAGGTCGTTAGCACATTCTTTTGCTGAAGTTCTCGGTGAAATCAAAACAATGGCCGCAGGGTTTTTCCCAGGTTGTCATAGGTTTGATTTGTTATGAGAACTCCGTATGCCTTATCAGGGGCTGGAGGAATATCGCTTGTCTAATTAGATCGCAAGCGTTATGACCTAATCAGATAACACGTTCCTGTGCCGTAGTGTGGCTTCGTCAGATAACGGTATCTGCATCATGGGGGTTTGCTGCCTCATGGGCTGACTGCTAGTTAACTTGTTAGTTTGCTAACCAGAATAGGGTCAGGAATAGGGGGATCGATTCAGAACCTATAGGAATACATCACAAGTCCATCAGGATAAACCTAAGCTCCCGTTGTATGTGGCTGTCTAGGTGAAATACAGCTATACCCCACCACAGACATGTGATCCGAGATAGGCTGCAGACACCAAATGGCTAATGAAAGAAAATGCTCACTTTATAAAAGTGGGATTTTCAGAATTGTAATTTAAAATCTGACTTCACCATCAATTATGATTTTAAATTAGGATTACAGAGATGCCAAACATGAACCAGTGATTCCTTCCCATTGGGAAATTATGCTAATATATTGTAATAAAGTAACCCCAATTTTATCCTATGGGAGATATAGGCCTTGCAATTGTGAAAAACAAATACAATAGATTTTCACTACCAGGACATGTAAAACATAAGAGTACGTGTCCTGCTTTTTGAATATAGAGCACCTTGCCCTCTGGGCTATCCAGGGCCTACCCTAGGAGTGACATATCTATTACAAAGGAAGGTGAGGGTTTGTCAAGGGGCTTAACTTACCAGGTTGAAAAGGCAATGTAAAACTGCACACACAGGCTTTGCAATGGCAAGCCTGAGACATGCTTAATAGGTTACTTAAGTGAGTGGCTGCAGGCCCACTAGCAGCATTTAATTTACAGGCCCTGGGCACATGTAGTGCACTTTACTGGGGACTAATAAGTAAATTAAATATGCCAATCGGGCGTAAGCCAATGTTACCATGTTTAAAGGAAAGAGCACATGCACTTTAGCATGTGTCAGCAGTGGTAAAGTGTGCAGAATTCTAAAGCCAGCAAAAACGAAGTTAGCAAAAACAGGAGTTCTGAAGGCAAACAATTTTAGGGAAACCACACTAAGGATGCCAGGTTTAACATGCAGCATATGAATTCACCATCTATTTTGTTATTATACACCAACTGCACATACTTGGTCTTAAACAATTCAGATGTGCAAAATGTACTATTTCTGAGTTATGCAGTAGATAGACCAGCATCCCACTTCATCTGCCTGTTGCACCATTGCAGATTGTGCACAACATGGCTGCGGAAAAGAGCCAGAAAATGGCAATATTTATCTAGGAGAAAATCAAGATTTGAAAGGTCTTCTCAGCTTCATGGGGGAAAATCAGCTGAGTCGAAAGGCAGACCTGTAACCTGGTAAAATATTTCCAGGAGGTGCGCAGCTGTGGAATTTGCCAACTGAAAGTGCAGGGCCATATGTAAGTGATTGAAGGCTCCTCATATCTGGTCCAGGAATAAAGCCCTAGAAATCTTGGTGGGAAGGGCCACGTGGTGTTAAACCAAACACCTCTCCGTTCTCACCCTCTGTTAAGAAGGGTCCTAGCAAAGGCCTAGCTGGACCCCTTTGCCCAAATGTAGATGCATCAGAACAGCATAGCAATTATTGTTTTTTGCCGTGTGTGCGAATGTACTTATCATGCAGTGTATTTTAAACTATCCCACAGTGTCCCACGCTAGCTAAATCTAAGATTGCCAGTGCACATAACATGCATTATGTTCTAATGTAATGCCTCTATACCTGTGTTTTTTCTATGTTATGTCATATTTCATGCAGTGAGATAAGCAATGATATATGGTGATATAGCTTGTTTAGTACAATCCCATCATAATTATGAGGAACAGCCCTAATATGGTACTGTCACATTGCCGGGTAGCTGTATGCATCATACATTTGGTTTTTAAGTGCCAACCAAAGATAATAGATATTATTAACTTTTGGTGCAGAAGAAAGATATATGTTCAGTGTAAGTCAGGCCATTCAGTACAGTCCATATGGCCTATACAGTGGGACATGTGTGACATCCAACTATGAGATGGTGTCTGAAAAACATGTTTTATTGTAATTTGTACCATAGTCGTGCTCATTGTATGTTCTCACTTTTTCATTTGTATCACAGAATGACTTTCACAACTGGACCAAGGGACCTTTCTCTCACTTTCATTCTCCTAAGCAGTCAGGACGCAGACAGGAAAACAAAACAGGCACTTGGGTCAAGAAAGGAAGACCATGGCCATCTAGCAGGTCCCCATCACCAGACCACAGAGAAGAAGCAAATGAGGATGAGATTTCCTCCCTGGCAGGAAACTCATTGATCTCCCAGTGACGCAAAAGTTTGTCATCAAATCATCTCCGGGTGGCAGGCACAATGGAAAGAGAGATGGTGGACCAGGGCATCACCAAATATCAGAGTGAGGAAGGTGGTTCTCCTAGGCAAGAAGAGCTTTTGGTTTCTGGAGATCAAGTGAACAAGAAAGCCTGAGTGCACCTCCCATTCCTCCATCTCCCACAAACTTTGCCCACCCATCTTCTGAGCTGCATATAAGGCTACATGTTGCCCCAAACCCCACTGCACACTCTTCTGTTTCCCCTACCCAACCACAGCCCATTGTCTCTACTGTGTCACTCTAGGAGCTGTTGTAGAAGCTAGCAAAATGATATCCTGTATGCAAATGAGAAGGGCTTTGCTGCACTGCAGAATTTACAGGCTGCCTAAGCTGTGTAGCCTACCAGCACAGTGAGCAAACCTGACTTGCTGCTTTCTTGACTTTCTCCATGTCCTCTACCAGATGCTTCACCCACCCATTGTCTTTCTTACCCCCACCTAGTTCCTTGTCTTTGACTCTATGTCTGGTTTCCCCAGGAGATGCCTGGCACTACACCCTCTGTCAACATACTCCATGGGAGAGGCCACTACCCCTTCTAACAATCGCCAAGGATCACTAACCTGAATTTCTCTGACTGTTGCAGAAATAACGGAAACCTAGCAAAACTCTACTTCGCAACCGAAGATGATTAACTATTCGCTGATTCACTCAAATTGCCAAGCAGCTGGAAAGGAAACCTTGGTCTAAGGTGAAGTTCAAGAGGCCCCTTTAGCAATGTCACACAACATCTGTTAGCTTCTGAGATATATCCCTATCGCGAAAGTACTCAATTAGAAAAACAGACTGGAGTTCAAGCTGTCATAGCCTTTTTTAACAATCATGTAGTTACAGTCCGAACAATGTGGATGCTCTTACCCTAAGGATCTCCTTAAACTTAATGTCACCGTTTATGTTAAAAGAAAGGGTTCACTGTGTTGTGAAATTTAGTATAGTGAGAGGATCAACTGTTTACTTCAGAGCTTAAGTTCAAGTCTTGCTTTTTATGTCACCATAAAAAATATTTCTTAATTATGATTCCACCTTTTTAGATTCATGTGAATTTTCTATTTTGTAGAATATGCTTCAGTGTTTTGATCTAAGGAGCGTTTCTGGGATAAAGTAGAGTGTACTGACTTTTTATCTCTCTTATTTCTCTTTACTGGTGCCGAGTGGGTAGGGCAAGATAACTGGATTCTTGAAGTGCCAGAAGACTCTTCGATCTCCGAAACCAAAGACATCTCCTCAAAAACCAACCTTCTCCAGAGGTTGTCGTTCTCTGCTCAATTATGTCGCTGGATGCAGGAACAAAAAGTGCATGCTTTCACTCACGCAAATTATGAAGCCAAGAACTCAACCGGATCGTGGATGAAGTTTAAATAGAGTTGTATCAGGATGGCCACTGGGTTAGATGGGACTTTTGAGATCTCATTTTCTAATCTCAGCATTCCATGTTGCAGAGGGCACAAACAACCAACATAGGCAGTGTGGCATAGCTCTTTGGAGGTGAGCATGGTGGGCACACAGAGGACCCCCAAAAGAACAAGGTGCAACAACATGTCAAAGATGCATCGTGACCCTCAGTGCCTGTCACCAAGGGGCAGCATAGTGAACAAGCTGAGGCAACCCTGACACAAATGGCCAGGAATGTATTACACCAGCCCAGAACATCCAGAAAAGAACAATATTTGGACTGGGCGAGTGATGTTATTTTAATTTAGATTTGCAAATACTTTGAACATTGGATTTGGATTTTGCATTTGAACTTTTGATTTTTGGCTTAGACATCGCCTTGTGAACCTTTGCATAAAGGCTATGCGTCCGATTAAAATACTTGCATTATATATACTCCTTCATAATGGTGACAGAGTATCTATATTGGCAAGCTGATGGTTCGAACACCCGATTTAAATGCCGGCGGACCATAGGTTTCATGACAGTGGAGACTAATCTGAGTCCGCCATGAATAAACCCCCCTGACAGCTCTGTGAAGAAACGGCCTTCGGAGGTAGAGCTATAATTCCACCCACCTGGTTTAGATGGGCAGAATCCGTTTCCACTGCCCATCACCACCAAGAAAAACCTGGCAGTAAGGTGTAGTAAAAACTTCTAAATGCTTCCCTCACCATCGGAGATGACTTCCATGACAAAGGGAACAATTTCTTTTTTTTGTCCAAAAAGAAAATCCTGTTTCAGGGTTTCTTTTTTAAATAAGAAAAAAGAAAACAGTTTGTTTCAGGGTTCCATCATGTTGACAGAGCCCTGCTCCAAACTGCAGAAGGCATTGACAGAAACCACAGTGAAGGTGGGTCCTGCAAATGATTTATAAATGACCACCAGATTGGTGGACATTTATAAATTCGGCAGGCAACATCTATGCCAGGGTTACGAAGTAATTTTCGCCCTCGAGTTGATACTGCTGCCTGCTGAAATTTAAATTAGGCCCTTTGTTTCTTTGGCCTATTTTTTTATTTTTAAATCTGCCCTCACTTCGTCTTGAAGCACCCCACCCTTGACATATACCCGATATTTTAGTGTTTTTGTACAGGTCCATGTCTTTTATCAGCTAACTTTCTGTTTTCATTATGCCTAGTGTCTTTCCTTCCCGTAAAATTTTATTTTTTAATCTACATTTCTCTGGTACAAATGCACATGATGTTGGTGTTGCATGTGTGCGTCCGGTAATGGAATACATGTTGATGCTGGTGTGTCCAAGATGTTTCCAATATAGGTTGGGTCTGCCCACACATTTTCTGACACACAGCCAACAATGATGCACATTGTATAGTCTGTAAACCAGTTCAGAGTATGGTACCAGAATATTGTGGGGTAAATTGTGTCTGACATAAAAATTGTATCCTAAATACCGTTTCTTACAATGTTTCGTAATTTGAGTTAATAATAGATACTCTACACCCAAAGGATCGGTATCTTTATAAATGAAGCCCCGGTATTTATGTCTGATGATATTTTTCGTATCTCTTTTCTGTCAAACTTCATTGCACAAGTATGATGGAAGGCTTATACGTTGAGTGCAATTTATTGTGACAGAAAGAGAGAAGGATACGTGTCTTGAATGTATGTGTATTTGCAAGGTGGGTGGGGTGAATACGTGACAGGATGAGGCTTGCGAGCATTCAGTGATATGTGTTGAATGTGGTGGGATTTGGGATCCACCTCCACAAGGGTTGTCCATTTCCCATTGGGTCGGGATCCTGTTTTACCGGAAATGATGGGACGGTTGTAGTCGGGGGCCATTGAAGTAGTTGTTGTCTACCAAATGATGAAGGGTGTGACTTGGTAGCAAGGTGTGACAGTAGCCTATTGACCACAGTCAAAAAACATTTAGAGCTTCATTAAGCCATCTTTTATTCGTTGGAGGTGAGAGGGGGTGCATTGTGCGGGGGTAGAGGGCAGACCTCTCCTTTGGGAGGAAAGCTGAGGGTTACATAAAAGCCCCATTGCTGGAATCTGGGAGGAGTTAGGTCATACATACAAACAGAATGAGAATAATGATGACAGGCCACCAAAGGCAGCAGCAATTAATAAGTAATGAGAGCCCGCCACTACAGCTACTGATAGTATACAGTGATAGGTGCCACTCCAAGCAACACAGAGTGCTTCTGTTACATTTGGGTGGGGTGTCGAGCGGAGGGGAGCATCTAGAGCAGAGGGAGTATCGCAAACAGTTGATGTCAGCTTAAGATGACCCCACATATTAGTAGCATCTCAGAGGGGAAGAGGAGTTTTAAGACCACACTCAAATGGCTATCCAACTAACATTTACTAAGATTCTAATGCAATGTGCTAGTAAAGTAACTCTCCAGAGGTAAGCTCGATAGGGGTGGGGACCAATTAAGGTTTTTTTTTTTTCTTTGTTAAATTTATTTTTATTGCAGAATTAGAGACAAGACCTCAAAATAGGCCAACCATTACACTTATGGCATCACGAAGGTTGAAGTGACATAAATACACTACACAGCCATTTAGCCCACATCCCGGAGGCTGGGCGGCGCGCCAAGTTTTCTGCTCCCCAGGAGCTGCCTCAGTGTATGCCCTTCTCGGGCGTCCGGTCAGTTGCATCATGTAGTATCTGCTTTTACCCCCCTAAAACCCGTCCCCCCTTGCACCATCGAGACCCAGATTGCACCCTGGGTCACCTTCAACAGTTCTTATCCACATCATTTCAGACCCATCTGGTCCTTTTAAACTATGTCGCGGTGCTTCAATTAAGGTTTGTTTTAACACTGTATATGTGACAAAGTGGCCAAGGATGGAATTTCAACTGTTGCTTAGGCAATTCAAGCTGTAATGTACTAGCAAATTTGTATAGAGAGATACAAGCAATGCCTGTTATGTAAAGAGAATGTTTCAAAACAGGAGGAGTTGTAAAATATGAAAAAATCAATGACAATGTTCTGAAAGAAAATACCATCTAATATTCTCCTTTCTCACCATTTGTAACTGGTTGCAGAACGGCATGAGATAGGTGTAGTCCTGCAGGTGGTTGCTCCGGGTCACCGAGTAGGTGGCCATTAAGCACATGGACCTTTCCATGTTGGAAATACTGCATTGCACAGAGTCTTGTTGGACAAAGAAGTCCTCCTTCCAGAGATCTGCCCGTCCTCAAGCCAACCCACCACACATTACATCTCACTTGGACAGCTGGTTGGATTCAGGGTGAAGGTGTGGTGTGGCAAATACAGGATGCAAGGGGCACCTTGCTCACCTGATAAATCTTGTGTCTGTTGTGTAAGGCAGGAGAGAGCACTGAAGGAGTACTTCCTGGGAATTCATTTATTGTACCTGCAGGATGGGTGGTGTAGATAGGTGAGTCATACAAAGCTAGTCAAGCACCTGTGACCTTGATCTATGCACTCAGGAACTTGGTAGCAGACAGTCATGCAGTGGTGGTTAGGACTTCCTGCATTTCACCTACACTCTTTTCATGTTCTCTGATGTTGTGTGCATCCATTAAGGCTTCCTGGCTAGTGTTGGGCCTCTTGCAGATGGATTAGCCACTGGCTCCTATTCCCTGGGTCCTGTGAATGAGAGAAACAAAAATGTTAATCAATTAATTTATAATAGGGTGGGGATGCGCACAATGTCAGATAGACATACACTAGGTGCTTCTCATAAGCCCAGGGCTCACACAATTTGCAGGCAAAATGAGAGATATCTACTTCTGCATGGTTCTTGCAATGGGCACAGTGATGTTTCACAGCATTGCCAGCTAGTGTCACAGGTAGTCTGTGTGTGAGTGGACCACATGATGGTAGTTTTTCTCCCACATTGCAGGAACCGTGTTGGGGTTCTGTAGACTTGGAAGAAGCAGCTGTAGAAAAAAAGGAGGTACGTATGTAAATCTAAAGGCGCAAAATAATCATTCACATCAGTCATTTCCGAGATTTAGGAGATTGATGCGATGTTTAAGGTCCTGAGCGTTGTATGATGTCATCTTCCAGTCCTGCCCAACAAATATCAGTGATAAATATCTGTTAGTTGTTTTTGTTTTACATTGTACAGAATAAAGTCACACTGTGCTAATGTAGCCCTTGCATTAGAAAAAAACCTGAGTGAAAAAGTTGATTCTTGCTTTCATGTAACCTGGGAGCATTGACTGCTGCTGTGAGCCAACAGATACTAAACATGTTAATGGCAAATCACACATTTCCAGGGCAGAGGACCAATGACCACAGGAAGCCAAGGCCTGTGGCTTTGCTATGGGTTGTCCAGCTTGACGGATGCTAGCATATTAAAGCCACTTCCTCTAGCTGTTCATTTGGGTGTTCTATATCACAGTGGCACAGATGCAGAAATATCACTTTCTGGTTTCAGAGCAGGTACAGTGGCATCACAGGCTATCACAGGTGCACTGTTGGTCTCCGGTTATACTCACCAGACATCCACATTCTGTGATGGGACATTAGCACAATGTTTGCTTTTGATCAATAAAAAGTTTCATACCTGTCATATTATTTTACATCGGACACACGAAGCAATGACTGGTACGTCCATGCTCACCCCACATCAAAATTAAGCCTCCCTGGATTGGTTAGTGGAAGCAGGTGTATTGTTGATGATTGGGCAAGTGGGGCAGATGGGGCTGGGAGTTTTAGTTTGGGCTAGATTATTTAATATACTACCCTCCCTTTTTTGTTGATGATGCAAATCATTTGAATGTCTACCAACGCTGAATGCGTGGATCCTGGAGTTGGCCCATCGTGAACATTTGATTGAGACTCCAATGCACTGCAATGCACATATTATCTGTTATTCTGATATTAGCAAGTGCCTATTTATCTGTTTCATATTGCAATACCACAAATTAAGCACCCTGGAACATAATACGACTGGCCAACGTTTTACATGCTGTAATCCTGCATGAATGGCAATGGACCTTATCCTGGCTTGTCAAATACTTACCCTTGTTTAAAATTTAATTAACCGATTTAAACAAAACAATCAATGTAAAGTTTCATTGGTGTAACAGAGCTTTGCAAAGTTTTCAGTGACACTTTGTAAACATTCTGACACATAAATGTGTTGGTTGTATACCTAGGGGTTGGTGACCAGGGTGGTGGTCCTGACAAGGGTTTGTGTTGGGCATGGGCAATGCAGACATGTCACTTGTGTGAACAACAACTATATGGCTATGTGAGACATGCACTACATAAACCTGTGTTTAAGAGACATAAATGAGCATGCATATCAAAGAAATGTAGTATCGTTTATTGAACATGTGGGAGGGTACTTACCAGGCTCTGTCATTCGTCAAGTCTAAGTGACCAATCACATTATACTCCAGAAAGGGCAACATCAGTGGAAATGCTATCCGATGGGAGAGGGAATGGAAACAGAGTTTTCTCGATGGTGATATAAACAGACTACATGGGATTTGATGAAGGGTGTTCACATGACAGACGTAAGGTGCTCCAGGTAAAAAACGGTGCCGTGCATGTGAGATGGGACAGTAGTGATGAGTAGTGTTGATTGTAATGTGAAAACTCAGAAAGAAAAAAGGAGCACATTAACTAGCACAAAAAACTTTAAGTAGATCAATTAATCAATCAGTATTTGTTGAGAACTGCCAGCCATCCATGAGGGCATCCAAGTGCTAGGTTGCTGGTTAAGTCAAAAAGCCAGGTCTTGAATCTCTTCCTGAAGTCTGCCAGCAAAGTTGATGTTCGGACGTGGAGAGGGCAGCAGTTCCAGGACTTGATAGTATGTAGTTTAGAAAAATACACCAGTGGCCAGGGACTGCAGTATGTTGTGCCATTCACTGACAAATAAAACATAGCTTCTGGCCTACCTGTGTAGCCTGGTTGCTGAAGCTTTTAAACCTGCAGGCAACCTTTTCAAAATAATCCTTTCTTAAAGACAAACCCTACTTTTAAATAGAATCAGTCACCCCTAAGTAGGCCTTACGTCCCAAAAGGAGGGGTGACTAGTATTTAAAAGTGGTAAATGCAAGAATTAAAGGTCAGATGTACAACACACAGGTCTTAAAATACTGATTGCAGGGGGGGCGTGGTCTGGCAGCGACCAAGAAAGCGCATAGTTTTGTGGCGCTCCAGAGGCCCACTAGAAGACCCCTAATATCCGGCACTGATCCTGTAGCTCCACGGAGTTGCACACCGGCATCGGAGAGCTGTCGAGCTCCGACGCAGTGCGGAGTGATATTCATCGGGGTCCGACCCCGGGAAGCCGAGTACCGGGGGCCGGGGAGTTCGGGCCAATTGCGGCCTAGGCGGTGGACGTCCGACTGTGTAGCAGTAGTGAGCGAGCCGGCGCGGGTCCACAGCAAGGCGGCCAAGTGGAGTGCAACGCAGGGGGGGGGAGCAAAGTAGCGGCGATCCCCGGTTCAGGGTGAGGTGCTTGGAACTCCCGCCCCCCCTCACCCCCCCTGGTGAGTGCCAGTGTGTCGGTCTGCCCTGCCCTGTGTCGCGACGAGGGAGCTGGTCCCCCGGGGAGTGGACGAAGAGAGGGGACAGTTCAGTGAGGCGACGCCCTGCCACATGGCGCAGTACAATTGCGACGAGGCGTGAACCCCCCTTTTAGGCGGCCCCGCGAACTGTGAGCAGCGGGAGTGTACTAGCCACGGAGGGAGCGGCGGCGGAGTCCATTCGCTGACCTCAGTATCAAGGCCGAGGGCACCCACGGAACACAGGCTGTAGGGAGCGGTGGGAGGCCCCTGAAGGGCGACTAGGACAGTATACGGACGGAAGACCAACCTTTGAGGAACCGCGCTGATCTGCCACAGTCCACCCCTTCCTGTCACAAGCGAGGGGAAGCAAACGGTGGACGGGGGGCCCGGAGGCGAGTGTCCTGTACCTCGCACCGCCATGAGGGGCAAGAAATCGACGGTGCCCCAATCTAACACTATGGACAATTATACGGCGGAACTGGGGGGGAGCCGTGACCCACCCCGGGGATCCGGAGGAGCCCCGTGAGCCTTCCCTATCCTCCATAATGCAGGCCATACAGGCATTGGGCACCACTCTAGAATCCAAAATAGACAAAATGGCTATTGAACTGATGCTCCAACGGGCGGATTTGTACAAGACGTCCGAAAAAGCCACGCAGAATGCCGCCACCATTACGGATCTTCACGGTGCTACCAAAAAGCTACAACAACAGGTGCAACAGCTTACGCACCAACAGAGGCAGATGGCGGCACGGCTGGAGGACCAAGAAGGGCGGGCCCGAAGGAATAACCTGTGGGTGGTAGGAGTGCCAGAGAAAATTGAGGGGGCCAGCATGGAACTATTCTTGGAAGACCTCATTCTAAACCGTCTACAACCCAAGAGACTGTCGAAGTTCTTTGTTATCAAGCGGGTACATAGGGCACCGATCCCGCCGCCACGCCCGGGGTCCCCACCACGCACCCTCCTCGCGTGGATTCTCAACTACAGAGACCTGGATGCTATCCTGCAGGCGGCCCGGCAACATGGGGACCTACGCGTGGACAACGCCACGGTGCGGTTTTTTCCGGATCTCCGCTTAAGGTACAGCAGGAGCGCCGTTCATTCGACGGCATCAAGAGGGAGCTCCGAGAGCGCGGAATCAAGTACATGATGTTCTTTCCGGCACGACTTAAGCTCTTGGCAGAGGGGAAATCCTTCTTCTTCACCACCTCGGAGGAGGTGCATACCTGGCTTGAAGAGCGTGAACATCAGCAAGGGGGCCCAGAGAGAGGGGGCAGTTGGAGGAGAGCGGCGCCCCGGTCTCCGGCTTCGTCTGTGGGATAGGCTGGGGGAGCATGAAGACATCAGGAGAGCCCACGCCCGGCGAACAGGAACGGAACCCGCAGCCTTTCGGCGTCTCCGGACCTGGGGTGAAACGATGGAACCTGTCGGTCTGGACTGCCTGCCATTTGCGGACATGTAATGTATATGGGAGCTGTTGAGACTGGTTCTCCAGGGTCACTGAGGGAGGAGGGGCCTTGGAATGTCTGGGGGGCTGGCGAGGGAAAGTTATGGAGACCCCGAACATTATATGGTGTTGATCCTCTGACAGGCTGGAGGTGGACCACGATTGAGTTTCTTGGATGTACTCTTAATAATAAGATGCTGCCCTGGTCCAGGGCAAATGGTGGAGGACATTGAGCATTGTAAGGGGGGGTCGACTGGGGGCCTCGGATGTTGAACTTGGCTGTAGCACTTGCCCCCTGAGTTTTTCGTTTCAAGGGCTACAGGCGCTCTGCTTTTTGGGGTAGCAGGGAAGGGGGATGGGGGGGAGGGGGTTTTGTTCTAGTTTTCAATGCTTGTGCTTGTTTTTGTATGTAGTATGTGTTTTGACTCCATGGGCACTTTCAGCAGGCGGGTGGGAGGTGGGAGGAGGGGAAATTTGGCTACCAACCCTCGTACTTGGCGGGACAGATGGCAGGGACACACACAACAAGGACGAACCACATTGATATACTATCCTGGAATGTAAACAGCCTGCAAAATAAGATCAAACGCACTGTGGTGCTTCAATACCTTCGCAGGCACGCCCCTGATGTTATCCTCCTACAGGAGACACATTTGTTAGGGAACCACTGTAAGGCCCTAGACAGATTTGGCTATACCTTACGCGCCCATGCGGGTTTCACTATGGGCTCCAGAGGGGTAGGGATCCTTGTCAGAAACTCCAGACACTCCCTGCCGCTGGTCCTGGGGCGGTGTTGGTTGGATCCCTTACGTCGATACGCGGCGTTATCTGTGCAATGGGAGGGTCGCATTCTAAAGCTATGCTCACTTTACATTCCTCCGAAGCTTCACACTGCCACTCTCCCCGATTTTGGAAAACTGTTGTTGGAAATGCCCACGGGGACACTGATCCTGGGAGGGGATATGAATGATGTGATGGCAAGGGATCTAGACCGGTCTCCGACTCAGCGGGTTAGGGGAGGGGTGAATCACCTTGGCGACTTTGCACATGCACTGGGTTTGGTGGATCTATGGAGGGCACACAACTTTCAGTTTAGACAGTACACACATGTCTCAGCTGCTCATGGATCAGGCTCCAGAATCGATTACATATTCATGCAGACGGACTGCATGGGCCTCTTTAGGGATGGACACCATAAAGCTAGAGGGATATCTGATCATTCACCGGTGGGGGTTCAGTTGGTGGGTCCTAGGCGGGACTGGAGTGTTCCCCCTCGGCTCGATACCTTCTTATTTAAAGATCGGGAGTTCCAAAAGAAGTTCCGGGAAAGGGTAGATCAGTATTTTGAGGACAATGTAGGTTCTGTCAGCTCCCCCGGGATAGTCTGGGAGGCGTATAAGACGGTGGCCAGGGACTTTGTGCAGGCCGAGGTTGGGAGAAGACGCAAATGTAAATGTAAATGTAAATGTAAATGTACAGGAATTTATATAGCGCAAATCACCAAGCGGTTTCTAAGCGCTTGCTTAGGGAACCCGTCCTGGTATTCCCCTGTGAGATAACCCCGGCAGGGTATCCGCAAGGTGAAAGCCAGGCATCCCACCGCGAGGGGCCGTTGTGGAGATTAAGCAAGCTATTGCCCAGAGTCGCAGAGTGTGAACCCATGAATCGAGTAGGCACCGGAGAGAGAATTGTCGAGTCCATGGACATTTTAGGACTCAAGACCCCGCCGAGCCGGGAATTGAACCCTGGTCCCAGGCTGACGTCTGCTTCCAGGTCTGCCTCCTCTAACCAGTGAGCCACACTTCTCCACAAAGAAAAACATGCCCAAGTTGAGAACTTAGAATCGGAGATTCATGCTCTGGAGGGAGGGATGGGACTTACCCCGGAACAGGAGCAGGACAGACAGCACAAGGCACGCCTCCTGAGCAAAGAACTGAGGGACATCTTAACAGAACAGGCACGCTCCCATGCACTTGCGACCCAGCGACGGGTGTACGACCTGGGGGATAAGGCGAATACAATATTTGCTTGGCTGGAGAAGAGGTTTCGGGAGCGCAACTGGGTACCGGGGATAGAGCGGTTGGACGGGACGGTGAGTGCCACGAGCGTGGCGATAGCGGAGGACTTTGCGCAATATTATAAGGAGGTCTACCGCTCCTAAACAGCTAAGGCAGAGCAGGAGTGTTGTGATTTCCTAGCCCCCCTGCAGCTGCCCATATTGGATCCTGCTGACAGAATTGTTCTGGAAGCTGATATCACAGTTCGAGAAGTGGAGGAGGTCATGGGGGACCTGCAGGCGGGGAAGGCCCCGGGGCCCAACGGGTTCCTGGCAGAGGCGTTCGGTTGTGTGGCGAGTCGCACAGCACCACACATGCGCAATATGTTCCTCGAGGTGTGGGAGAATGGGCGGCTTCCGAAGGATTTTCGGCTGGCGACGATCGTAATGCTCCATAAGGGCGGAAAGCCACAGGGGGAATGCAGCTCCTACAGACCCATATCTCTCCTTAACTACGAGACAAAGGTCCTTGGGAAGATTCTAGCCACACGCCTGGGAGCGGTTGTACAATCGCTGGTCCACCCGGACCAGTCGGGCTTTATGCCCACAAGGAGCACGCGACTCACTCTACAATGCCTATTTGAGGTCCTGCAAGAAATATCTGGGCGCCCGGGAGTGCCGGCAGCGCTGCTGTCTCTGGATGCCCATATGGCCTTTGATAGCATTGAATGGCGATACATATATGCGGTCCTGAAGAAGCTAGGCTTTGGAGAGAACTTCTGCGATTGGGTGAAATTGCTATACACGGAGCCTCTGGCGAGGGTCAAAGTTAATGGAGCTCTGTCGCGGGAGTTCCAGCTAGGGCGCGGCACAAGGCAGGGCTGTCCCCTATTCCCAACCCTCTTTGCCCTAGCGCTGGAGCCTCTGGCTCAGTGGGTTCGAACGGACCTTAATGTGTGGGGCGTGGACTTGGGGGGAGGATGGGAGGAGCGCATATCGTTATATGCCGATGACATCTTGTTGTATGTCCAGCGACCATCTGAATCCATACAAAGGCTGATGGTCATTCTACGCACATTTGAGGAATACTCCGGTTATCGCGTTAATTGGGGCAAGTCCCTGAGTTATGTTCTGGCGGGACCCCAGCCACGAATGATGGATGACTGCAGAGGCCTGGTTTGGCGTGAAGAGTTCCGATACCTCGGAATATGGGTCACACCATCTGACACTGAGTTCCTTCGTTTGAATGTACAGGCACAATAAGAGCATCTACACAGTGACGTGGCACACTGGAGGACCCTTCCACTCTCCCTAATGGGACGTGCTGTGTTATTCAAAATGATGGCCCTGACTCGGTTAATATATGTTCTCCAAAGTTCGCCCTTCCCGATCCCGGAGCAAATTTTTAAAACGGTGGAATCGGAGCAACGCTCCTTATTGTGGTGTGGAGGGAGCCCGAGGATAGCTCTGAACAAATTACAACGAGGGCCTATGAGGGGGGACTGGCGATACCTGACATTCGCTTATACTACTGGGCGACGCAACTGATCAATATTAATGGTTGGGTGTTTGCCCCACTGGAGGAACCTGCATATCGGGTAGACCGAATGGCTCTGGGAGGGGAATCCTACCTGGCATCTCTATACTCCAGAACCAGATACGGCCGGGCCCTGCCACCCCAGACAGGGGTAGTGGTAGGGGTGTGGAAATGGGCGACGAAGTTGCTGGGGTGGACGGCGAAGCTTACGGACCACACACCCTTGTGGACAGGCGACTTCCTTCGGGAGGTTGTGAAACTAAGAGACTTGCGCCATTGGAGTCTGATAGGCATAGACGTGTTGGGGGATGTGTGAAGAGGGGAGAATGGTGGATTTTGTGACCCTACAGACGGAATTCCACATGGGCGACGGTGAATTCCTACATTACCAGCAACTCAAACATGCCTTACATACGCACCTGGCGCAGGGGGAACAACTGCCTGAGTATGCCCCACTTGAGGATAGGCTGCTATTGGACCCCATGATAAAGCTATTTCCCTTACCTACAAAAAGCTCATTAATAATCTTCCGGACCCACTGGGGCCATTGAGGGAAAAATGGGAGTCAGATCTAGGTTTATTGGAGGATGATGACTGGAACAAGGCCTTGCAATGCCCCAGAGAGGTTGCGATCCGTGCTAGATTCAGACTGATCCAGCTGCGTATCCTTCATAGATCATATACCCCTCGGACGGTGCAATATAGAATAGGGTTTGCGGCTTCGCAATTCTGCTTAAGGGGCTGCGGGGAGGAGGGCACCTTCTTTCACATCTTGTGGGATTGCACCAAAATTCGTGCATACTGGGTCAGGCTGAAAGGCATCGTGGAGGAAGTGATCGGGGCAGAGGTGCCGCTGGAGGCCCGTTGGCACGTCCTGAGGTGACGAGTGATATTGCCTTGCTAAAGTGGGATAAGGCATGGTTAGCCCTCGCAAGCATGGTGGCCAAAAGGAACATAGCCCGGCTCTGGGGGAGTGACCTGTTACCGACGGTGGAGGATGGGAACGGGACCTGGATTGGTGCCAAAGGGCGGAGAAGGTTATTTATAGCAGTCAGGGCTGCCCCAAGAAATGGGAGAAGATATGGCTGGCATGGAGACGATACAGGGGGGAATGGTTAAACACCCCAGATGGACCGGAACTGGGATAAGAGATGTCTGTTAATGGGAGATCCCCACTAGCTGGCAGGGTCTGTGTAACATTCAGTGAGTCGCGCGCACTGCGAGACCAACCACCCGCGGATGTAAGAGACGCCGATCACGATGCAAGGGGCTGGGAGGACACAGGGGTAGGGGGGGTCCTTCGATGGGTCGTGGGGGGCCTAGACAGGGGGTTTATGGGTGCCTAGACAGAGGAATCTAAGTTCCATAGGGGATGTGCTGAGGGGGTAGGCCAGAATGGATTACTCCGAAGGTCTTTTGTGATTGTAATGTGAACTTTGCCAATGAACTTCCACTTCTCTCTGATGTGCTTTGTGATGGAGCTGTTATGTTCTAATAAAAAGATTTATTACAAAAAAATACTGATTGCAATTTGAGACCAGTATTTTTTGCAACCAGTGGGTATTTTGTGACTCGACCCGGGTACTTATAGGTCGGTTCATAAAATACCGAATGGTAGAGGGTCGAAATTGGGCCTACCCTTTTAATTTAAATTAGATAGGTTGAAAATTGTGACCCACTATGATTCACAGCCATCACAGGAATGGTGACCTGCTGTGGTCAGCAGAGCACCAAAGCTGTGATTGCTTTTTAATAAAGCAAACTTTTTTATTAAATGCAGCCTTTTTTCCAAAAAGGAAACGTGACTGAGTTCAAAAAGAAAAGTTTTTTTTCTTGTTTGATTGTTAAAGAGGGGGCATTGGGTTTTGGACCCCTAAAACAAACTTTTTTTGTGAAAGGATTTTGGTATGATACCAATTCTGTATTTTGAAGTGACGACTACAACATGTCCCTTCTAGATATCGAATCGGCATACATTTTTTAAACACATTCCACGATTCCATAACACTTTTCCAAATTGCTAAATGTGTTTAGGAAATAAGTAAAAGGGTTTTAGTGTTGACAAACCCTGTGATTCTCCAAAGCAGAGGATTTGCAAATGATAACACTCTTTGTACATATGGCTGTTAGTGTTGGCATTTACTTATTCTGGCTACTCTCAAAAAGCTTTATTCATTGTGAAGAGGTATCTTCACTTTTACCCAGCATTGATATGTGGACTATATGGTTGAGTTGCCAGACCTCCTGTGTGACTACAGGGATAAAAAAAGGTGCAGTCTCCTGGCGTGTCCAGCTGACCAGTAGCAACTGGGCCTGGGCAGGGCCATCTGGCATCCTTTGCTGGAGTGTATCCTGCCCCTTAGTGCTGTCAGAAGAGGCCACGAGAAACGACTCCAGAAAGTATGAACATTTGGAACTTTGAAAAGCTTTGGAATTCCAAGACCTCCACAGTGTCAGTGGAACCTGGTGAAAAAGATATCCTATTTCTAAAGGACATCCTTAGATACAACTCCAGGGTTGACCTGCTGGAGGATTTTGAGCTGCAAAAAAAGAGACTAATTGCCTGATGTAGAGTTTGGTAGATGGGTCATCAAAAACACCTGTTCAACCTTCCATCCTTGAAGGTAGGTCCACCATATTTGGCCCATGGTGGATCGTTCATCATCTGTCATCCATCTCTGTCACATTTTATGGGCTTTGTTGATAATGATATACCCTAAAGAGGCAAAGGGAACTAACATAATATTAGTACTCTGTCTGCTGTTTAATTGTTATCAATGAAACATGGCAGTTCCTCCTCCACTTCATCGTTGATTTTGTTTTTAATAAATAGCCAAAATCTGCTCAAAACACCCACACAACCACCTCAATCATTATGTCCCTGCTACTACAAGTTCTGGGGCTATATTTGGCAGTGGAGGAGAAACAATAACTCAATTCACAACAACATAGAAGGTAAGTACAACTGCCTAAACATTTGTAAATGCACTATGTTAACTATCAATGTCAAACTTAATTTAAAGTACAGCAAAACATATCTAACAGCGATTTACCCTGTCTATATGTCTGTGTCACACTACATACCCACATAACATACTAACACAATTTTACTACCCTGAAAATCAGTAAGTAATGCAAATTTTTTTAAATGTACGTGCTCAGACAAATATAATACTAACATACCTTAAATATACTATTTATGTTTATTTTTTAAATATATGCATGCTAGTAATAACTCTAAAGAGAAGTGTTTTGAATTTAAAAAAGAACAATTATTATGGGCCCACCCTTGATCCCAGTTTACACACTTACTTCACACTACACAATCAAAAGAATCATACATGTACCCCAAACAGATGTTCCCACAAACAATATACTGCTGTATTACATTTTAGAATATTGCACACAATATTAAGGGCCGGATATACATTCACATTGCAGATACTGTGCACATATAGCCAACCTAGGTGTAGACACACTTAGTAGGTGGCATGCACTCCATCCATACCCCAACACCTAAATATATCCTACATTTTCACATCCAAATAATAAAGTAAAAATTAGTTACACACACTGCCACTCCGTATGCCGCTCATGCTAGCCCCTCACAACACCACTCACAGTTCCATTAATACACATTGGAAAAGGAAAGATCTATGGGCCTGATTATGAGTTTGGCAGAGTTGTGCCGGCTCTCCACCAGCCTAGCTGCGCCAAACCTGTGCAAGGACCGCCGACCATACCACGAGTTCAAATCATCATGATACGGTCGGCAGTCCTTTGCCTTTCCCAAGGCGGGCCTGGAAAACAAAAATGGGAACAGCAAAAACGTTCCAGCACGGCATGGATTGGGACATCCATGCCGTGCTTGAACTTAGTGGGAATACAGACCAAAATGTATTCCCATGGTGGGGGGGGAGAATGGGGGCCCTGTAGTGCCTGAACAAAATAGGGTGGGGAAGGGGCCTACAGGGAATTTAAAGACCTAGCGATGACATGTTCCCTAATAGACTCAAAATACAAATAATGTCACCTGGGGCAAAGAGATCTAAACAGCATAACACCCACCAGTTTCATCATGGACTGTGCTACTATAGCCATGAAAAGGAACTTCTTCAGATTCGAAGAAACAGTGTATCTCCAAACGTCTGGTACCAGCATGGGGAGCGTTTTCGCCCCCAGTCTGGCGAACCTTTATGTTCATCATTTTGAACAGGAGTTCATCCTGAAAGACACCAATTCGTATATCGCTTCCATAATTATATGGAAGCGGTATATTGATGACATACTGGTGATCTGGAGAGGGACACAAGAGGATCTTCTGACCTTTTACCAGTGGCTCAATAGCAGAAACAACTTTCTACGCTTCACAGTAGAAACAAGCAAGACAGCCATCGCATTTTTAGACCTAAAAATTTTCTCCACCCCGGCAGGCTTACAGTCTGAGCTTTATAAAAAACCAATGGCCAAAAACTCTTTACTATGTTTTGACAGCCACCATCCAAAATCACTTAAAGAGAATCTGCCATATGGCCAATTCTTAAGAGTTCAAAGGAACTGTTCTACCAAAGAAGGCTATACAACACATGCCAAAGTCTTACAACAACAACTAATAAATCGCAAATACCCTCCTAAACTGGTCAAAAGGTCTATGAAGCGTGCTAGCAACAACAATAGATTGGCCCTGCTAGAGCCACCAGCAGAGAAAACCACACTGAACAGACTCACGTGTGTCACCACGTTTGGGACCCTCTCAAATGACCTCCAGAAGATAATCCGGAATCACTGGTCTATTCTCAATTCTGGGAAGGACCTCATTGAGAAACCACTATTCTCCTTCAAAAGAGGTCCGAACTTAAAAGATCGTATTGTCCACACTAGACCACGGGGCAATACACCTAGGGCTCTAGGAACGATCTGGAATTTGCCACCAGTAAGAGGCCACCATCCGTGTGGCACATGCCAAGCCTGTCCACAAACTACAAAATCTACGGAGGTAGACATTGGCACCAACAAACCTTGGAGACAAGAAAAATTCACAAATTGCAACAGTGACAATTTAATTTATCTGATCACATGCCCATGTGGGCTAAAATATGTCGGAATGACTACCCGAAAAGTGAAAATTCGAATTTCCGAACATAAAAGCACTATCCGACGGAAAAGGCAAGCTACCAAACTAACCAATCACTTTCTAGAGAGAAACCATGATCCCACTGCATTCGTGTGGACCGTTCTTGAACAGCCATACATACCACCGCATGTAACAGATCGCACCACTTTTCTCGTACGGAGAGAACAAAAATGGGTGTTTAGGCTGGGCACGAATAGAAGTGGTCTCAATGATGAGATCCCCTGGTCCTCTCTTTAATCAATAGGACCATTGGTGCATTTAGTCTCTGCATCTACACTTTTGGAAGAGACTCATAATGAAAAAATACATGCTATTATTAATCCACCTGAACGAATGGTCAAACCAGGTTTTATATGTAAATCTCGATAGTGCAGACGACATATAGAAAGGTCACCACTGAGACACCAACTACAGATAAGTGACTCCATCTAGTACTATCACAGGGCAAGATCCGAGATTATTTGTCCACATGAACATTAAAACCAGAATTAAACCTTACTAAGGTAATTGCCCCTCTGTCTCCTTGGCCCCATTACACTCTTAATAGCGACTATCGGCCATAGTTAAACCTTTTTCGTTCTGACAACTGATTGAAAACATTTCATGTTTATGTTTACCCTCCGTTCCCATAGAAGCAGGGTTTCTAGCCAATTGAAACTCTCGTTCTAGGGCCTGACCACGTGACCGGGCGCCAGCGAATCGCAGTGCAGATAGCTGCCTATCTGATACTGAAAGAATAGCTGTACGCCGATTGGTCTGTTAACTTCATGTGACCGCCGCATGTCCAATCACTGAGGCGCTCTTAACCAATGCGCCCGCGGTGCCTCGCCACCTCCCCATCGGCTCAGAGGAAGGTGGCGAGGTACCGACGGACAGGTGTTCTGACAACTGATTGAAAACATTTCATGTTTATGTTTACCCCCCGTTCCCATAGAAGCGGGGTTTCTAGCCAATTGAAACTCTCGTTCTAGGGCCTGACCACGTGACCGGGCGCCAGCGAATCGCGGTGCAGATAGCTGCCTATCTGATACTGAAAGAATAGCTGTACGCCGATTGGTCTGTTAACATCATGTGACCGCCGCATGTCCAATCACTGAGGCGCTCTTAACCAATGCGCCCGCGGTACCTCGACACCTCCCCATCGGCTCAGAGGAAGGCGGCGAGGTACCGACGGACAGGTGAGCGCTACACACGCCCAAGGATACGTTATTTATTCTTTGGGTGCTTAATCCGCGTAGTTTTCTTGGGTCTTGGCGCTTTCACTATGCTTTACCGAGCGACTCTCATTCCGTGAGCTGTCTCGTCCACAGTAAACTAGCAACGCGAGATGCAAAGACACGCGATGCACAGCACTCAGTAAATAGCGAACAGAACCAACTGGATAGTATTGCACATGGCTGATGGATATAACGGTCGGCCGTTTTTTCTGCAAATACTTGATAAAGCCTTATAGTTGCCTTGACACTAGTATTGGACTATTCAAAGGAGCAGTGACATCCCCTGTTCTTTGCTTCCTTTCCCCCTTCAGAGCGGTGCTTCCCTCGAGTCCTGAGCCGTTGCCAGGCGAGGCGCAGCCTACTACTTTGTCTATAATGGTAAGATAAAGTAACCTGCCATGAAAGATCATCAGAAGTCTTTATGTGTCAGATAAAATGTAAAACCTAATCGTATACCCTTGAAAAAGGATTAGGCTATGTTGTTATATGTGTACTCATTTCAACTGCATGTAAACTTATGTGGTCACTGTTGTCTATTATGTTTGTCTTTCCAGTAGTGACATACAACAAACTGCGGAATCAGACGACACCTAAAGGATCCAGGTGATCTCTATTAAGGTCGCAGATTTATTTTTGTAGTCACTTTTTACTATCCCTCACTATTGCAGTAGCTTAAGTTAAGATAGGTCCTGATGAATGCAATGGACTCGGTGGTCCTCTAGTTGCAGAAACATGTTGACCAATATTTCTGGGTGAATATTTGTTTAATTTACCCCACTGCTTTTTAACATTGGTGGAGTAGGCAAAACACGGAATAAAGTAATTTGTTTGCCCCCTCACCCAATTTTAGTTTCACTCTTCACTTTTACTCTCACCATATGCACTGCACAATCAGTCACTCTCACCTTTGTTTCCAGCTTTAAAATAGCCTGTGAGACTCAGTCCATCAAGGACGGCATCGGTAACAACAGAGGTTTAACATCTCCTCCACTATGCCGGCTCCTGGCGAATGGCTATACAGGAATCCCAAATGATGAAGGGCGGTTCCGAGTGGTGACTGATGGGAACCCTGCTATAGATCACGAGGTGCCCACCTAACTCGACAAACACCTAGATGTAATTTCTCTAATACATCGACGACAGTACCACATTTTTTCTTTAGACCCGGTGACATTATTTGTATTTTGGGCCCTGTAGTGCCCCCTTTGTTCCTGCACTGCCAGTATTCATGGCGGGGCTTCACCATGAAAAGCCGGTGATTGAGGAACTCGTAATATGCTGAGTGGGACAGCGCCAGTCCCAGCTTAGCATACCGCATTGTGGCACTCCTGCGCCACTGCCAGGGAATGACTGTCCCCTGGTGCAGCTGGCAGCCCACCGCCCCAACGATTTTAACAGTCACTATACAGTGGACATGTAGACCGCCTGATTGATTCTGGAGGTTGGAAGACCACCAGACTCGTAAGACTTGTAATCAGGCCCTACATCACCCACAGTGCAAAACATAGGAAATGACAAGACCTAAAAATTGAAGTAAATGGTAAACATACGCAATATATTACATTATGCAATCTCATATGGCAAACATTACACCAGTTTCAACACCAATCAATCCTTGCAAGTAAACAACGGACACAAAATCTTCAATATTAATTTTTATAGCTTGAAAAAGGCAACAACTAAAATCTTCCTCCTCTGGGTAAATCAATAGTCTTAAACAAAATGAACACAAATAAAAATACGGTGGGAGGGACGAAAAATAGTGTCCTAGCATAGTTTACTTACAATCGCATGCAGGAATCATGCTTGCCTCTCAACATTTTCACCAATGTCCTTGTCAAGGAGCTCTCCATTTTCCTGGAGCAGGTGTTGATCTGGGCACCTACTTCTTGGGATGGATGGGGATTTTAGGATTTCTTTAGGGAGAAAAAGGCTTGGAGATACTGGGGAGGAATGTTTATTGCATGGTGAGGTTTATGGGTATCATAGCATTTGGAGATATGGGTGATATAGGGACATGTAGAATAATGGAGGGACGCAGAGAAATTTGGTGCACTGGGTAAATTGCAGTGAATTTTTTTTATGGTGTCAGGTGTTGAGAGGGGTCAGATGATGGAATGGTGTCGGAGCTTAAAATGGGGGCAGAAGGAGAAATAGGGACAGGCATCCAGAATCACTGGTGTCTGAGAAGACACTACCAGAGACAGGACTTCTCAGTTTGACGGACAGAGCAGAGAACAGAAAGTAAATCACATGAGCCATCGGCCTACTGACACATTCGTAGGCATTCAACAATGCCATCTTCCCCACAGGGATTCTCTTAAGAACCTTCAGTGCCTCCTTTGTCAACAGTGTTTAGGAGATGAGAGCTGGGGGAGGTGCACAATGCCCAAGGAACAAAGGAGACAGCAGTCTGTATATGGACTGGCTGCAGGCTTGAAACCGGGGAGCAGGACTGAGGGTGCAGCTGGTGGTATGGTAGTAACAGCCACAGGAGCAATTGCTGTTGCATGTGTTGTTTCGGTCATCCCCGTGGAGGACTGGACAGAGTTGTAAGCCTCAAAGTCTGATGAAGAAGAGGCCTCCTGGTCAATTCTCTCACCCTCAGTGCCACAGGGAAGTTCAGTCTTAATAGTTCACCTTCCGACTCCCACTGACCCTCCTGATCATCGACCGAAATGTGCCCACTGTCTACCTTACATGTTTTGGAGGAAGATGAAAGCAGACATAGACACATATCAGTTACACTGTGAAATAACATTTAAAGAAAGGGCACAAATTGTGAAAACCCAAAGGGCCTGATTTAGTATTTGGTTAACAAGTTACGACAACATAAATGTCATTGACATTACCTCCTCGTTCCTATTGAACGAGGAGGTCCCCTATGCCTCGTAGACACACCCATATTATAAACTGTTCACACACCCCTCACATCACCTGTTCTTTTGTGTCTGTAGACATGATAGGCTGAGCGTGGTGCGCTCACTCCAGCGCAGGTTAATTAGAGCTGGTTCTTAATTCTTATAAGCTCCTTTTCTTCAGTGGCATTTCTTCCAACCTGGATTCTTCTTGGTCTGCCTGAATGCTTCTGTGAGTATTTTGGGGAAGGCAGAGACCGAGGAAGTACCATGACTTCCTTAAGGCCAGTCTACACATGTCAGAGCTGTGCTCTGAATCGGGTGTGGAAAAGTGGCGTGAATTCAGCCTGGCTGTGAGGCCTGACTCAGATGGAGTCCTTGGGCTAGGGAGCTCCAGAGGGCATGTTGGGGCACTTCAGAGCAGTGCTCTGTCTGTCACTCTGTGAAAAGAACAATTAATGGGCAGAATACAGAACATTGTCATACATTCACCCCAGTACAGAGATATGGGCCTAAATCCATTGTTGTTTTGCTCACTATCCCATTCCAGTTGAGGCCCAACCATATGCAAATCAGTCTTGACCCTGCGCCCAATGGGAACAGTCCAGCCCAAACTGCCAGGCCAGGTCCTCCATGGACTGAAAACAAGCATCCTAGGACCAGTTTCGGGCTTTCAGGCCTCATCAGTCAGGATAGCTTGACTCCAGTGGCATGGAGAGCACAGGACTCACGTCTGACCATACCCCTCCCACTCGGGGTGACAAACGCAAAAAGAACAATTGATGTACATAATGCAGAACAATGTCATAATTTCACTGCAGTACAGAGATCTGGGCCTAAATCTATCTTTTTTTTGCTCACCATGCCATTCCAGTTTGGGCCCAGCCATATGCAAATCAGTATTGACCCTGTGCCCAATGGGAACAGTCCAGCCCGAGCTGGCAGGCCAGGTCCTCCCTGGACTGGAAACAAGCATCCTATTACCTGTTTCGGGCTTTCAGCCATCATCAGCCAGGATAGCTTGACTCCAGTGGCATGGAGAGCACTGGACTCACGTCTGAGCATACCTGTCCCACCCGGGTGACAAATGCAAAAAGAACAATTGATGGACAGAATGCAGAACAATGTCATACATTCACCCCAGTACAGAGATCTGGGCCTAAATCCATTGTATTTTTGCTCACCATGCTGTTCCAGTTTGGGCCCAGCCATATGCAAATCAGTCTTGACCTTGCGCCCAATGGGAACAGTCCAGCCCGAACTGCCAGGCCAGGTCCTCCCTGGACTGGAAACAAGCATCCTAGGACCGGTTTCGTGATTTCAGCCCTCATCAGCAAGGATAGCTTGACTCCAGTGGCATGGAGAGCACGGGACTCACATCTGAGCATACCCGTCCAGTTTGGGCTTAGCCATATGCAAATCAATCTTGACCCTGCGCCCAATGGGAACAGTCCAGCCCGAACTGCCAGGCCAGGTGTGTCTTTTGCTTTCTCGCCCTAAGTGCGCCAGGTATGCCCAGACGTGGGTCCTAGGCTCACTGTGCCACTGGAATAAAGCTATCCTGGCTGAAGAGGGGTGAAACCCCGAAACCGGTCCTAGGATGCTTGTTTCCGGCAGGTTAGTTAGTCTGTTGGTGGCACTGGTTTGCTTTCAGCTATAGAGGTGCAGGCCATGATCAATGTGCCAGTTGCCAAGGCATTGGCAACTAAGAAAAAGTCTAAAGCTAAGCATTTGGTCATGCACAGAGATTCTGACTCAGACTCTGATTCGTCTTCCTCTATGCCTAAGGCTGCAGATGGGAAGTATGTTTCCCGTGAGGAGTTGTCTCTTATATTGGACCACATAAGGGTGAATCTTGGTTTAGAGCCATCAGCAGTGCCTAAGCAGAGGAAAATATTTTGCAAGTATTCCAATCCTGCTGGGGTGGCTTTGCCTCTTCATCCTTGATTAAGGAGTCTATTTTTCGAGGGTGGAAGGATCCTGACCATTTCCAGGTCCCCCATATTCATGATGAAGGCTTATGTCCTATAACAGGGGGAGGAATTGCCACATTTGGTGAAGGTGATGCTATCCTGGCTCCACTGATTGGACGTTCTTCTTTGAGTGCTGAGGACGGCTCCCCGTCGGATCAAGTGGACAGGAAGATTTATGGAAGCATGAAGAAATCTTTTTCAGCTGCTAATTTGGCTTTGAGAGCAGCATCTTATGCAGCCCTGACTTTTCAGTCTTTGGTTAATGATTTTGAGATAGACATTTCTGATCACTTGGTGAGCATGGAGCTGGAGGACAAACTGTTGTCTGATATTTCGGCAGATGTGATTAAAGCAGCATTGGTGGCATCCAGTGCTAAGCTTATGGGTCAGAGGCATTTGTGGTTGTGGGATTGGAAAGCTGATTTTACTGACAAGAGTGCTTTCTTCAAGTTGCAGTTTGACGGGCGCAAGCTGTTCGGTGAACGACTGGATGATAATATTGAGAAATCCTCTAAGGGTAAGAAGCATACATGGTCCATTAAATCCTCTGCTTCTAAATCTTCTGGGTACTGGAAAAGGTTTGCCTTGGACAGTAAGACGGAGTCAAAATTCTATGCGACAAGGAAGAGGGAAGGTCAGGCTTTTCCTGCCAAGGTCGGATCTTCTGAGCAGCTGTCCTGACTATGCTGTGGGTGGTTGGATTATGCACTTTTCCCAGGTCTGGGTGAATTCCATTTCAGCTCACTGGGTAGTGATACCGTTATTGTATAGAGGTCAGTTCTTGGCCTCCAGACTCAGGTTGCCTCCATGCACATGTCCCTCGGAGGCTGGAAAAAAGGAAGACACTGCTCGACAGTGTTGCAGCTTTACCTTCTAAAAGGGCGATTATTCCAGTTCCTCCTTGGGAGCCGGGACAAGGATATATTCTGTCCTGTTTCTTCTTCAGAAACCTTCAAGAGATTATCGCCCGGTGCTGTACTTGAAGAAATTCAATGGGTAGGTCAAGGCCATTAATTTCAGGATGCTGTCCCTTCAACAACTGATTCCGCTGGTGGACCCAGGGGATTCCATTGCAACTATAGACTTACAGGATGCGTACCTACATGTTTCGGTACACAAGGACTTTTGAAGCTTCCCCCACTTTGCAGTAGGGAGCCAACACTTCCAGTTCCTGGTGCTTCCGTTTGGACTAAAATCAGCTCCTCTGGTGTTTACCAAGGTTCTGGCTCCCTTGGTAGGCTTTTTTCATCTCCAGGGAATAGCAGTTCAGTCTTATCTGGACGAATGGATTCTGGTTGCACCTTGCTTTCTGCATGCCGGAACTCATGGGCAGATGGATCTGCAGTTGTTACAGGATCATGGGGTCCTGATCAATTGGAAGAGGTCCAATCTGGTTCCGGGACAGGATCAGATATTTATTGGGGTTATCGTTTCTGGACTTCGGATGGGAAAGTGTTGTTGCCAAGCCACCGGGTGCTGAGCCTTCGGTCCCATATCTTGGCGCTCATGTCAATGTCTCATCCTCCTCTGTCTCTCTGGATGAGGATGGGGATCTGACAGCTTCTCTGTTTGTGGTTCCTTGGGTGAGGTGGCATTTAAACATACGGATGCGTTTTCTCTTAGCTCGTTGGAATCCGCAGTCTTAGGACTTGACTGAGGTGGTACCATTGACCGAGATCATTCGTCAGGAACTTGGAAGGGTGGCTGCAGCTGGGGAACTAGGAGAAGGGGGTTTCTCTGTGTCAGGTGGAGCCTGTAGTCATAACTACCAGTGCCAATGAGACAGGTTGGGGAGCTTGGTTGGGGTCCCACTGGGTCCTGGGGTTCTGGTCTCCAGTCCAGGCTTGTCGCTCCTCCAATTGGAGGGAGCATCAGGCAGTGTGGCTGGCTCTTCAGCATTTTTCAGATCTTGTACGGGTGAGGTCAGTGTTGGCATGTACTAACAACATGACCGCCAAAGCCTATCTCAATCGACAGGGGGGGGCGATAGCCTATCAGTAATCTCAGATCTTATTTTTGCTCTGGCACAAGAGACAGTTCTTTCCTTGAAGGCTGGTTCGCCAGTCAGGCCCTGGGTCTGTGTCAATTCCACTTTTCATTTGCAGAAGGAAGTTATCCTCCCAGAGTTCTTTCCTGATCCTCAGTCACCGGAGGAGATTAAGTGCCATGCGCTGGATGTTCGGCGTACATGTTCTGATTTATCTATCTAGAGTTCATGATTTCTGGCTGGTGTCCTCTCTGTTTGTTAATTTTAGTCTGGCTAAAAAGGGTTTGAAGCCTTCTTTGCACACTTTGTCTAGATGGATTAAGTCTTTGGCGACGTTGGCCTACAAGAAGGTTCATCTCCTGTCTCCTCGGGGGCTCCAGCGGAGATCCACCAGGGGGATGTCAGCATCCTTGGCTGAGATTCAGGGTGCTTCTTTGTCTGAGATTTGCAGGGCTGCCACTTGGGCCATGCCTAACACCTTTATTTCTCACTATCAGGTAGTTCAGGGTCTGGATGTGGGGGAGGTTTTTGGCTTGAATGTGTTGTCCTCTGTATTATAGCTGGGCTATCTTTGCTGGTTTGTTTGACATTATAATGTGCCTTTTTTGATGCTGGCTGTGCAGAATTTGGTGCAGTTGTCTTGGTTTTTGTTTTGGCTTTGTATGTCTCACGATGAAATGGAAAAGAGCGAGAGGGGCGAGGTGGTAATGCTTCTATTACTTACGGGTAATTTCATTACTCTAAATCATCCTCTTGCTCATTTCCATGATTGCCTTCCCTCCCTCCCGCTTGTCAGGCCAACTGTGTCTGTGGCGGCTTGGGACGAACAGAAGATGTGAGGGGGGCGTGAACATTTTATAAGGGTAAGGGTGTATCTACAAAGCACAGGGGCTCACGATGTAATGGAAAGGAGCGAGGAGAACTCATATTTATGCAATTACTGGTAAGTAATAGAAGCATTATGTCATCCTTATTATGAGTGCATTATATCCTATTACACTTGTAATGAGACAGCTGGGATATCTGCCATACCTGTGACAGAGTACCCATGCACAAAAATCTAAATCAGGCCCAGTATCTGTTAATGTACAAATTGAAAGCAAATGCAAAGCTAACATTTATAAAAAATGCAGAATTGATTATGACTCAAAAACACTGTTTAACATATTTATAGTTTGAAAGACAGGACACTCCGTCACAAAGGTAACATAAATCCTATCCACTGTGTTACAAGTGCCATACACTCTATCGCACATGCAATATAGAGAAAGTCTGTTTCACAGCACATAATGTTTCTTTTACTTTTTTAAACTTTGTTTACAAGAGGTTCCCTAACTGGTTTATGCTCCTAATCTATGCCCTGCATGCAAATTTGTATGTATCTGATAACACACATTATGTACTGCATGGACCTAACATCAAATAAAACCTATGTGTGTGAAGAGCTAACCTACATTTGTGGTAATACAAACATTTGTCCAGGACCTATAAGCATCCCTCAAAAATTGGCTAAGGAATACTATCCATTTCACAGAGTGGTTAGATGCATATGGTTGTGGCAAAACATCATTTGTATTAGATTTCACAAGAAGACAAATACCTTTTACATGCTCAACATGAGTGTTATCCTCATGAATCACTTGTGGAAGGGCCTGGTTCTATACCATTTATTCAGTGAGGCCATATCTATTTTGACTATATGAGTTTTCCTAGCATGTGAGTGTCTATCCTACACTTAAAATATATGCAAGATTTAAAGACGCAATGTAGCAGCAAGTGGGTTGTGGTAATATCATTTTGAGGTACATGGTTTAATCATACGATTGCGGAGTGTTAAGTAAGTATGGTAACTGGGATCAAGGGTAGCCTCATAATGGTTGTGTTATGAATTCAAATCTGTTCTGTTTAGAGGTATTACTAGCATGCATGCATTTTTAAAATAAATATAAAGAGTTCAGCTATACTGTATAGGCATTTGGGGCCAGATGTAGGTAACTTCAATTTACCGACTCATAAATACCGAATTTTACCGATTCGGTATTTATGAATCGGTAAATTTGAAGGAGGGAGATGTAGGTAATTTTTTTATTTGAATTACCGATTCGGTATTTACCGATACGGTAAATACCGATTCGGTATTGCCCATTGATTCCTATGGGCCTTGAAGCCCATAGGAATCAATGGGCAATACCGATTCGGTATTTACCGAATCGGTAAATACCGAATCCTGCAAGGGTGCAGGTGGTGTCACTTTGACACCCTCTAGCATCCCAAGTACAGGCATGCGTGACATGTGGCACACATACATGCCCAGATTTGCATGCACACCTGAATTCGGTATTTTACCACCCAATAGCATTGGGTGGTAATATACCGACTCTTAAGGGCCTGTGGCAGTGTCACCTACATATGGATTTACCAAATCGGTAAAATTACCGATTCAGTATTTTACAAAATCGGTAAATTTACCGATTCGGTAAATTTACCGATTCGGTAAAATAATGGCCCCTACATCTCAATCACCAAATACCGGTCGGTAACGGCCGAATTCGGCCGTTACCGACCGGTATTTGGGGACCTACATCTGGCCCTATATGTTTAAGCTTGTACAGTTTTAAATGTATGGGGCTGGGATAATATAATTATATTAGGTTAGTAGTTTATATGTAGTGTCAGTCATGTGACCAGACAGGGAGAAGGGGTAAATTGTTGTTAAATATGATTTCTAAGTTTAGAGACATTGGTAGAAAGCATAGCCTCTGTAAAACATTCAGACAGCTGTGCTTACCTTCTATTTTGCTGTTTATTATGCTTTTGTTCCTCCATCAGTGCCAAATTGAGTTTCGGAACATCGGTTTGAAGGCACATGTTGAATGAATTGGTTGTGTAGCTGTTCTACCAATGTTTGACTATTTATGGTCTTTTTCTTTCAAGACAGGTGTGGAGGATAATCCACCATCTTTCATCCACTGAAATTACACTCTAAATTTGACAGCTGGAGTATTGACTTCTCGTCAGTCACTCCGCCATTGATGAAGCAAGAAAAATGTGGTAGGCAGATAGCTGACTTTAGTCCTTCAAACTGCCATACTCTAAATGGACGGCCTCACCTCCATTGTGATGGACAATTGAATTGGACAATTGAAACGACTTTTTTGACAGCCCATCCACTTCTCCCAGACTATACGTCAGGCTGTATGTCTGAAGGTAGAAATCTTGACTGGGCTAAGCCATGAAAAGTATCAACCTGAAAGAGGACTTCAGCACTACGAAATTAAAAATGTACCAATTTTTTGCTTTTCCCACCAAAAGCAGCTGCTTTAGCAGGACCTCGACCTTCAAGAGAAATTTACAGAATGCAGCATGCAGGCTGCTTCAAGACTTTAACTTCCATTTCAGAAACTATGCCACAAAATAAAAACTTTTACCAGGACTCCAAGCTTGGGGTATCTGGCCTGCTCTCCATCGCAGTAAGGCAGATATCATGCCTAGGTCCTAGTCAACTGTAAACAGTGATTTTAGATTGGTGTTTTCCTTTTTCTTGGTGCTTTTTGTCCTAAGGTTTGTTGTTTTAATTTTTCTTATTAAATGGGATTGTTATTATGTTGAGTTTTGACTATTTTATTCTGTTGGTACTACATAATCCTTCACAAACTTGTCCCTAGGTGAAATCCTATCTGAGCTGTGATTTAGCTGTCATGGGTTGAGCCTAGGTTTATTTAATAAAGGTGTGTGTCAAATGTAACAGGATTTTAAGACGTATTAATTGGGAATGAATCATATCCTCCCCTACTAATAGCTCATTTTCATGACCAGTCATTGTGGTTATCAATGTTGAAACTGTGAAATAAATGTGTTCTATTTCCTTAACAATCAAAATTTGTCACTGTCAATAAAATCACATTTTCTTCCACTGTTTCCAGGAAATAATAGGCTGCCCGTTTTGGGAGAAAAAGAATACTAGTTGCCCTATACTTGTGGCAGACGTTACAACCGATTAGTGAACTAATAGAAGAAATTAAGACAAGTAGCCAACAAAATAAACTTACAAAAAGAAATGATAAAGCAAATTCCTTACATTGGTACTAGAGTGTGGCAAAGTGTGGGTTCAATTCTAGTTTTTTCCTTCTGAGTGTTCATGCACCATTGCTGTTTTAATGAAACACTGATTACTTTTCTACCAACAAAGTGATTGCACTTCAAAGCATGACACTTTTCTCAGACATGAGAAATAATGATTTAGTCCCTAGTGCGCACAGGTTATTCCCTTCCTTCCATTTCACCCATTAAAGGAACAACACACTTTACCCTTAGGGGCAGATTCCACGTGATGCTTGTCTTTTCTCACACATCACACAAATGCTCCAGGGCTGGTTTTGAGCAGTGTGTATTTATACAGAGTACTAATAATAAATGTTCAGGCTTCATGATAATCAACAGTACAAATATATGTTATTGATTTTCCTCATATTTAGCAAGTACTCATGTGCAGATGTAGGACCATTTCATTTTGCGAGTCTCTAATTGCAATTTTTTGTGACTCGCAAAATGAAATGTACTAATGTGTCTCAGACACACATAGCGATTCCCAATGGGGTTGCAAATGGCCTACCTCATCAATATACAAGAGGAAGGTTTAGGTGTAGCTATAAAAAAGGAACAAAGCAGACAGTCACAATATAAATGTACAAATGTTTAATACAATCTACTTTCTGTTACATTGAAAGTCGGCTCCTTGCACGCTCCCAATATATACATGGCACTTACATTATACATATCGTGCATTGGTTGTTCTTGTTCAGCATGTATGATTGGCGTGGGCCCCTTCTACATTGTCAGATATTGGTCAGTGGCTCAAGCGCCTCTACTTTCATATATTGCTACCTGTGTTGTGACCTAGTCCGCTAACTGGGGGGGCAGGTGGTAATGTTTGGGACAACACAAAATGTTCGGGAGGAACAGTATTCTTCTTAACTCAAACTGGGGTAGCCATTCCCATTCCCTATCTGAAAAGGTGTAAATTTGCCTCTTTGCCGCTGCCTCAAGATTTATAGTGTCAGGTCCAAGTGGGACATTGTCTTGTTATGTATCTCAGTTTTTCGCTGTGCGCTCTAACTCATGCCACCTATTACTCACTATATGTTACTTGTGAGGGCCAGCATACCATCGCTGTCAGCAGCTTGGCCATGTAGATCGCACAATATTGCATTCAGTGTAACCCAGTGTGTTTTCCCTATGCAGGACAATGCCTTCCATTAAGGACCATACTTGCAGGGAGCGTCTCCAGGCCACTGGACTGGGGGGCTCAGCAGACCTCCACCATTTTATGATTGACCGACGTGAGATCCACTCTCTGTGTTATATAATATTGAATTATTCGGAAACACATGTTCCGTGGCACTCTGATTGGACCCTTCAGTACCGTGGCCCCTTCTGCATCTGTGAAAGGGTGCTATAGGTCCCCCTCCCAGTTTTGTCTTAAGGGCGCTAGCACTGTTGCTGTGTGTTGCCTGAGAGATGCAGCAAACCATGTCCTATAACATGGAGATATTGTATCTGTAAATGCATCTGGGGCTCCTGGGCCATGCTCCCCCAATGTTTGCTTAGGACTACTATTAGTGTTTGGTGTAATAGGAATTGACCCAGCGACAATCCGTTCTTTTCCATCAGCAAGTAAATGATATCAGAAGACCGTCGCGGTATAGGTCCCCTACATCCTGAATCCCCCCTCCTCCCAATGCCCCGAGACGGAAGGTCTAATGGCTGCACGTCCCTTATGTGTTTGCAGTAGCGGTAACGCTGGTGCATAATCTTTGTGGTTAGTGTAATGCATAGACACCTGCAATAGCAGTCTATGCCACGTTGAGCATTAGTGGAGTTGGTGTTCTTTTCTTATGACATGGGTGGAACAGGGTTAGGAGGCTGCCACTGGACCAGGGTGGGGAGGTGGTTGCTGTGTCAGACAGCTGGCGCATGTAAAACCATTGAGCGTAGTTTGACTACGCTCTATGGTTTTCCATGCTGTAGTTGGGCAGCAAGGTAATACTGTTCTAGATTGGGTAGGGTCAAGCCTACTTGGTTGCTTGGTAAGCAGAGCTACTCTATTATGGGAATTCCCCCAGATGAAGTTCCTTATAGCCCTTCTAAGTTTTGGAAAAGGGGGGCAGTGTATATAAGGGTAAATTAGCAAAGTGGAATGGGAGTCGCGGTAACACCACCATTTTGACCAGTGCTACACTGCGGGTGACTGTCAGCAGCAATGCGCTCCAGAACAGCATTTGCGAGCGGATGGATGTCGCTGCGTTTCCCGCGGTGCCGTCAAATAGGTCTTCCCAGCTGTGGAAGACCCTGACCCCCAAGTATCTGAATGTGTCTGTCCGACAGTCGGTGCAGGCATCGTTGAGTATGTATTTTGGGTTGGTGCACTGTTTGACTTGGAGGCGTTCACCCTTAGCCCGGATAGAGTAGCAAATATAAAGCATTGTTTTAAATTGCAATGCAGCCCGTTTTCCTTACAGGAATATGGGAATAATTTCAAACACAAAAATGAAATGCTACCTTTTCAATTTTTTAAGATCTGGCAGTGGTCTGTGGGATCACTGCCTGCTCTCAAAAACATTTGGCACCCACATTCACAAAGAGGAAGGGCTCCCCATTGCTTGCAAATGGGTTATCACCTCCTTCACTGAGTAGGTAAAATACGAATGTTTTGCAACCGCTTTCCAGTCACAAAACTTAGAAAAATGCCCCTGCGACACAATATTAGGAATGGACGCCCTTGACATGCCCCTTACTAATACGGACTCACAAACCCTGTTTCTCTGTGTGTGACTGCTAACAGCTTTTAGTTTACTGCTGCTATTGGTTCTATGTGTAAAATCTTGCCCTTGGAAGGATCCCCCCTGGCATTAGATCACAGTCTGCACTTGGCATATGATCTCGAAAGTATGTATTTGCCTGAGCTGTCTGGCTTAATCAAGTGATCCTCTCTCTTCTGAACAGCTACAACAATACAACAAGAATCTTTGCACTTAATGTATTCATTCTATCCTATGCTATTCACAAGAATTGAGGTATTGATTACATTATAAATATTTATATAAATAACCTTTGCTATATGGATTAATAATCTGTCCTTCAGTTGATAAGAATTCATTGCATTTTGTCATCAATATTACTTTGCTGTACTTTGAGTACATGTTGCATTTGCCATTTATCAGCACAAAATAAAATTAATGTTTCAGTATAAAATGACCAATATTGGTTAACTTTATTATATGCTTTAGTGTGCTAATTGTCAAAATGAGATTACAAAACGTTTACTCTGACACAATGTTATGCTGTTATTTAAATGTTGAGTTCTAATGTATTCGGAAATTATTTTACTAAATTAAGTTTATTTGATCGAAGGAAATGATAATTCTAGTTCTCTAAATTATGGACACTGTTTTCTCGTGTTTGAAACACAGAGCAAACCTGTTTGCCTATGCATGTCATCCTACTTTGTTTTTTTACATGTTCATTAATTCATGCATGATGTATCTATATATATATATTTATATATATTCACCTTGAGAAAGGCTTTGTGGTGTTGAAGCAGCATTATCATGTGAAATGTACCTATATCAGCATTCTTTAATTAGATATGATGGCTTTTCCTCATTTTTGGAATATAAATGCTGAAAGTCAAGCCATTGTGATGTTTTGTTAATTCCTTCTTTGTATGAACGTTTTCATCTCCCTTTCTGATGCAGCGGTATCAAATCAGCCAAACGCTATTGAATTCAAGCAATCTGTTGAGTAAAAAATACAAGTTGCACGTTCGTGTGGTGGGGTGTATTTATTTTGACCCTAAACATGCATGTGCAGGGGTCTGGGCCGAAATGAGCACAGTGGTAGCAGGAAAGTGCTCTTATCCATGTTACCCGCATTTTTGTGACCATCTCCTTGCCTTTTGTCCCAATTTTCACTCTTTGCCAGACGTCTTTGTGTGATTATGTGTGTGCCTGTGTGTTTATGCTTATGTGCAATTATGTGTGTGTCTGGTGTCAGTTTGCATGTCTCCGTGTGTGGCTAAGCACTTATCCGTGTCTGTGTGGCATGATAGCAATACGCCTGTCATAATATAGTCTAACATAAATAGTGTGTCCGAAATATCATTTACATAATTTGCATTTGTGGACTTAATGATAAAAACTCTACATCCAGTGGGATGATATTTTTGTAAACAATATTTAGGACATCATATTCATGTCAGATGATGTTGGGACGTAGAATTGTGCCGTGCATGGTTTACAGTTGCATTCCCCTGCCCTGAATGACCAACTGTGATTATCCGATATCTTGGCTTTTTTTATTTTGACCCCAGCCTCCCACTAAAATAGTCAGTGTGTGAAGGCCTCAGCCTGTTCCCTGACATGAGTGAGGTGCAGGACCTGTGCTGGACTTGGATGGGCACATGAGGCATCATTTGTTTGACAGTGGACTGCCATCCCTGCCATGTGGTTAGCATGTAGAGCAGTGATGGCAACGTACTGTGTTTTGTGACTCAATAATCGTGACTCGACCTATTTCTCTGTATCACTGGATTGGAGGGCTGGTGACCCACTCATGTAAATTCCCTTTTTATGTACCCACCCTACTCCTAGTGCTAATATATCACTGTGCATTTCATGAGTTGTCTTATGTGGTTAGCCTGTGTGGTGCATCAACTGCGTGTATGAAGTAATGGAGGCTTGTGAGTTGCATTTTGGAAGCCCCAGTCCTCTCCATATGCACTTGTTTTTCCAGATATTTGAAATGCATTGTTGACATTCCTTGAAGCTGGAGTGAGGAAACCAAGACAATGAAGTGTGGAATGAGGAGATAGCACTCCCTTTCGAAATTCAGTGAGGTCCCTTTGCTGAGAAGGGATGCTGATTAATCTTCCTGAGAACTGCTGTGTGGTAGATGGTGGGGGTGAAGGGTTGGAATGCAGTCTCTGTTGTTCAGAGTGTGAAGTGTCTTTAGGTGAAGGCAGCTGTTAGACCTGTCACCCTAAGGGGCTCATTAGGATGGCGGACGGAAGAGCCACCGCGGCCCTGGAGTAGGCGGAAAAAGCCCTTTCCGTGTCCGCCAGCCGCGGATACTCCGTCCGCCATATCAGGATAGGAAAACGTGTCAAGTTTCCGTCCGCCGAACTACACACGACCACGTGGCGGACGGAACAATCCCGGAGGCCCCGCCGTACGTACTGACGTCTAAGACCGTCCCCCAAATCAAGATGGCGGAAACTCCACATAAAACCGCAGCGGAAAAACAACCTGACTGAACACGGCGGAATCCACACAGCGAACACAGGTGACATAGCAGAGATACCCACCGCAAGCTGACCACCACCATGGACCCAGCGCTACACGCTTTCCCGATGCTCTTCGCGATCCACCACGTCCTAGTCATGGCCCACTATGGACGACGACGCAGGTAAGGCACAAACCATTGGCTGTCTGGAGGGGAATACCAGCAAGGGACGTGACGTAGGGAGGGGGAGTGTCATGTTACCGAAACCACTGATGAGAAGCATATACGAATACACATTTGTAGTACGCAAGCAGGAATGACAACGACAGACCACGAGACTTGATAGACTACCTTTATTGTACAAAATAGGGGAATAATCACAGTGTATGCGTGAGCATGGGCAAAGTGGGCACCAGAGCAGCGACATCATAGGCAGGTAACGAGAGGGCAGAATGCAGTATCAGAGCATCAACAGGGCATTGTAGAGTACAGAGCAGGTACATCATAGGCAGGTAACGAGAGGGCAGTATGCAGTATCAGAGCATCAACAGGGCAGTGTGGCCAACAGAGCAGGTACATCAGAGGCAACATATGAGAGGGGCAAAGTGCATCAACAGTCCATTGCAAAGAACAGCTCCATCAGAGGCAGCACGTGAGAGGGGCCAAGTGCATCAACAGTCCATTGCACAGAACAGCTCCATCAGAGGCAGCACGTGAGAGGGGCCAAGTGCATCAACAGTCCATTGCACAGAACAGCTCCATCAGAGGCAGCACGTGAGAGGGGCCAAGTGCATCAACAGTCCATTGCACAGAACAGCTCCATCAGAGGCAGCACGTGAGAGGGGCCAAGTGCATCAACAGTCCATTGCACAGAACAGCTCCTTCAGAGGCAGCACGTGAGAGTGCAGAATGCAGTAACAGAGCATCAACAGGGCAATGCGCAGTACAGAGCAGGTACATCATAGGCAGGTAACGAGAGGGCAGAATGCACTATCAGAGCACCAACAGGGCAGTGTGGCCAACAGAGCAGGTACATCAGAGGCAACATATGAGAGGGGCAAAGTGCATCAACAGTCCATTGCACAGAACAGCTCCATCAGAGGCAGCACGTGAGAGGGGCCAAGTGCATCAACAGTCCATTGCACAGAACAGCTCCATCAGAGGCAGCACGTGAGAGGGGCCAAGTGCATCAACAGTCCGTTGCACAGAACAGCTCCATCAAAGGCAGCACGTGAGAGGGGCCAAGTGCATCAACAGTCCATTGCACAGAACAGCTCCATCAGAGGCAGCACGTGAGAGGGGCCAAGTGCATCAACAGTCCATTGCACAGAACAGCTCCATCAGAGGCAGCACGTGAGAGTGCAGAATGCAGTAACAGAGCATCAACAGGGCAATGCGCAGTACAGAGCAGGTACATCATAGGCAGGTAACGAGAGGGCAGAATGCAGTATCAGAGCACCAACAGGGCAGTGTGGCCAACAGAGCAGGTACATCAGAGGCAACATATGAGAGGGGCAAAGTGCATCAACAGTCCATTGCACAGAACAGCTCCATCAGAGGCAGCACGTGAGAGGGGCCAAGTGCATCAACAGTCAATTGCACAGAACAGCTCCATCAGAGGCAGCACGTGAGAGGGGCCAAGTGCATCAACAGTCCATTGCACAGAACAGCTCCATCAGAGGCAGCACGTGAGAGGGGCCAAGTGCATCAACAGTCCATTGCACAGAACAGCTCCATCAGAGGCAGCACGTGAGAGGGGCCAAGTGCATCAACAGTCCATTGCACAGAACAGCTCCATCAGAGGCAGCACGTGAGAGTGCAGAATGCAGTAACAGAGCATCAACAGGGCAATGCGCAGTACAGAGCAGGTACATCATAGGCAGGTAACGAGAGGGCAGTATGCAGTATCAGAGCATCAACAGGGCAATGCGCAGTACAGAGCAGGTACATCATAGGCAGGTAACGAGAGGGCAGTATGCAGTATCAGAGCATCAACAGGGCAATGCGCAGTACAGAGCAGGTACATCATAGGCAGGTAACGAGAGGGCAGTATGCAGTATCAGAGCATCAACAGGGCAATGCGCAGTACAGAGCAGGTACATCATAGGCAGGTAACGAGAGGGCAGTATGCAGTATCAGAGCATCAACAGGGCAATGCGCAGTACAGAGCAGGTACATCATAGGCAGGTAACGAGAGGGCAGTATGCAGTATCAGAGCATCAACAGGGCATTGTAGAGTACAGAGCAGGTACATCATAGGCTGCACAAGTACGTGTCCCTACCAACCCGTCACAGGAACCACAAGAGTGCCACGCAGTTCTCAATGGACACACCATGTGAAATAACATTTGAGTGAAGTGTTCAGCACCTCACATCACAGAATCAGGGGGACTGCGTGAACTACCTGCCTCGGACACACTGGCAGCACCAGCAACAGGAGTGTGAGACACAGCCACGGATTGGTGTCACTACAACGCATGCTTTTACATCGCATGCCTTTACAACGCGGTTTTTACATCGCATACCATTACAACGCATAATGCTTTTAGGCGCTGGATAGTGAATTATTTAATTTACTATTCCAACTCCAGTCCCCGTGGATAGCAGGGAAGGTGTTGGATAGTATATTAAATACATTCCCTATCCTAGAGCGCCCCCCAGCGCATTGCGTTGTAATGGTTTGCGTTGTAATGGTTGCGATGTAATGGTAGTGCGTTGTAAAAAATTCGTTGTAAGTGATGTTCCCCCACAGCCACAGCCCGAGTGACACACACATGGGCCACGGACCCAGACACACTGGCAGCACCAGCAACAGGAGTGTGAGACACAGCCACAGCCCGAGTGACACACACATGGGCCACGGACCCAGACACACTGGCAGCACCAGCAACAGGAGTGTGAGACACAGCCACAGCCCGAGTGACACACACATGGGCCACGGACCCAGACACACTGGCAGCACCAGCAACAGGAGTGTGAGACACAGCCACAGATGTAGTCACTGACACGTGAGCCACTGACCCAGACAGACTGCCAGCACCAGAAACAGGAGTGTGCAACACAGCCACAGATCTTCTAACTGACACGTGAGCCATAGACCCAGATACACTGCCAGGACCTGCAACAGGAGAGGGCACAACTGACACTGTGCCACCATCTGATACATGAGAGTCAACTGCACCAGCGCCACTGTGACAACTGAAATGATGAGCCACAGGGCTGTATGGGCCTGGAGGCAGGGTGGGCCTGGGAGCTGGGGATAGCTGACCTAGAGCCAAATCGGGGTTGGCAGGTGTCAATGGTGTGTGTCTGCGTTTCTTAGGGATGTGTGTGTGCACCCTGGACAGGACAGGACTGCCAAGTGGTGGGGACGCCAAACAATCACCACCCACCATAGGTGGAGCATCTGCTGCCGGGGATCTGGTTTCTGGGGACGTGCTGGAGCCTGCTTGTCGTTTGCTCTGTGCCTGCCGCCTGGACTCGGAATCATGTGTAATGGGGGATGCAACAACAGGGGACACCCTCCTCTGCTTCTGACTGGCCTGGATGGGAGTGGAGGTATGGGGGGACTCCGCGGCGGAGACATCAGTTTGGCGTTTAGTAGAAAACATCAGCCTCAGTGCAGCCAGGGGTGAAGTATGCCTGTCCTTGATTGCGCCATTGTCCATGCTAGATGCCTTGTCCGTAGGATGTGCCTGATCCTTAGGTGGAGTGTTGTCTCTGGATGTAGCCTGTGCCCTGGTCGCCGCCCAGTTCCTGCCAGCAGACTTGTCGTCTGTGGTGCACCTGTCTCCAGTAGACACCTGCTCTCTGTGTGTGTCCCTGCCCTTGGGAGATGGACCTTGCTTTGCTGTGGGCCTGCCCTTGGGAGTCTCCCTGCTCTTAGGAGGTGCCTTTGTCTTGTCACTGTCCCTGGGAGTGTCCCTTTCCTCTGCTGTGGGCCTGCCCTTGGGAGTCTCCCTGCTCTTAGGAGGTGCCTTTGTCTTGTCACTGTCCCTGGGAGTGTCCCTTTCCTCTGCTGTGGGCCTGCCCTTGGGAGTCTCCCTGCTCTTAGGAGGTGCCTTTGTCTCGTCACTGTCCCTGGGAGTGTCCCTTTCCTCTGTTGTGGGCCTGCCCTTGGGAGTCTCCCTGCTCTTAGGAGGTGCCTTTGTCTTGTCACTGTCCCTGGGAGTGTCCCTTTCCTCTGCTGTGGGCCTGCCCTTGGGAGTCTCCCTGCTCTTAGGAGGTGCCTTTGTCTTGTCACTGTCCCTGGGAGTGTCCCTTTCCTCTGCTGTGGGCCTGCCCTTGGGAGTCTCCCTGCTCTTAGGAGGTGCCTTTGTCTCGTCACTGTCCCTGGGAGTGTCCCTTTCCTCTGTTGTGGGCCTGCCCTTGGGAGTCTCCCTGCTCTTAGGAGGTGCCTTTGTCTCGTCACTGTCCCTGGGAGTGTCCCTTTCCTCTGCTGTGGGCCTGCCCTTGGGAGTCTCCCTGCTCTTAGGAGGTGCCTTTGTCTTGTCACTGTCCCTGGGAGTGTCCCTTTCCTCTGCTGTGGGCCTGCCCTTGGGAGTCTCCCTGCTCCTAGTAGGTGCCTTTGTCTTCTGACTGGCCTTGTCCAAGGTACAGTCCATGGACATGTGAGTATCCCTTGCCTTGGGAGTACCTTTTGTGTTGAATGCCTGTGTAGCTCTGAAGGCATGTCCCCCAACAACACTTGCGGATCCTGTGTGTGTACTCCAGTGTATCTGACGTTGTCTAATTGAACAGATTTAGCTGATCTAGGGGATGGGGTCTGTGCCCTGCGTGCCCTGACGTGCTGTCTGACGCTGCTTCTAGTGCAATAACCTGTATTTGAGTCCTGCTCAGAATAATCACTACCCCCTGAGACATCCAGTGGTGTAGATGGGGAAACCGAAGTAGCACCCTGTTCATGCGACTGTACTATTGCAGACGACACACTGCTTGCCAATGACTGCACTGTCCTGTGTAGACCTGCAAGATCGCCATGCATCCCTTCCATGAAAGCCACCACCTGCCCCAACTTCCTATCATGGTCCTGGAAAGCATTTGTCATATTGGTCTGCCCCACACACAGCTGTCGCAGCAGATCAACGGCCTCAGCACACAGTGCATTTTGGCTCACCGTGGCAGGGGCAGCGGTGCCTGCACCGAACGCCACTCTGCTCCCCCTACTCCTCCGGCCACGAACAGTACATGGTGCAGTTTGTGGAAGTGTGGGCCCTGTGTGCTTACTTCCGACAGAAGGTGAAGAGTGCCCACTCCCAGTCTGTGACAACAGTGCAGGCTCACCAAGAGTGTCCGACGAGGAGGACGATGGTGTCTCCACATGCGAGTCCTCAGGGACGGTCCTGTCCCCCTCTCCGGCGCTGGCCTCCTCTGTGTCAGTCTGCGTGTGTGCGAAGTCTGAGCCGGACTCATTTCCTCGACTACTCTCCGCCGTCTGTGGCTGAGTGTCCTCTGTCATACCTGAAATGCACATAAAAGATGTGTGAGTCATGGGCAGACTGACGTACAGAAGGAACAGGATTGGCAAATTACATAGCTGACTAAGATTTTGTAGCCCTCATCCTGCACATGGCCCACCTCTACCAGTCATCCTCACATTTCCTGCCATGGGGCCATGGACCACTAGGGGATGTGCCTCAACACTCAACTACTAAGCAAGTGGCGTGTCAACATGGCGGACCTGGATGTCAAATGAGAACCACCCAATGGGACCAAAATGGCATCCCAGACATACATACGCAACACGGAACTCAATAGTGTGTCTGTGCACCAATACATGCATAGCACTCACAGGTTTCCTACACAGACAGTTTGCTCACAGCTAGTTTGATGTTGATCGGCACTCAGACGTTCGGCCAGTTCAGGATGCGTCACTGCAATGATACGGTGCATGAGAGGGGTCATGGAGCGTCGGGCCAGACGGGGCGGCCTTGGAATCAGGCCCAGTGTTACTTCTGCTACATTCTTGCTTAGCCTGGAAATGTCGTCCCAGCGTTTGTGGCAGTGTGTATGTCGTCTGTTGCACACCCCCAATGCCCGTACTTCCCGTGCTATGCTCCTCCACAGGTCCTTGCGAAGGTGCAGCTTGACCTACCATGATGGGAGACAAAAGGGTTTCAGTCAGTGGACAGGTGGCCTGTCACACACATAGGGGCAAGACGTAACTGTCAGCAGCCATGCACAATCAGGAACATATGTCTAGCCCACACTACACAGCTAAGATAGAAATAGGCCTGATTATTTGGCCCCCTCATGCACACCAACATGTCCCACACTGCACTTACCACCCGTCCTGGTGCGCCGTAGAGGCGTCCATAGTTGCGGAGTACACCGTCCACGAGGACATCAAGCTCCGCGGCGGTGAAGGGTCGAGACCGGATCTCTTTGCCTCTCGACATGGCAAGATCACGGAGTATGGCACTACAGCAGCAGTCGGTGGTCAGCTCAGCAGCAGCAGCAGGTCGAGGTGATGGTCACAGGCAGCAGTCGGTGGTCAGCTCAGCAGCAGCAGCATGTCGAGGTGATGGTCACAGGCAGCAGTCGGTGGTCAGCTCAGCAGCAGCAGCAGGTCGAGGTGATGGTCACAGGCAGCAGTCGGTGGTCAGCTCAGCAGCAGCAGCAGGTCGAGGTGAACAGGCAGCACTGGTCCCCAGGGTAGGAAGTGTCATTTTGCCCAACACACATATATAGGGCCCTCAGCACGTGTCAGTGGCATACGTCGCCAGCAATTGGTCAGCCCTGGAAGCGTGATCGTGAGATGGGCCAATTACTGGCCCTGTTGTTGCGGTGCCCAGCTTCCGCTACTTGCGATTGGCCATATGCGGCCAGCGTCCCTCTTCCCATTGGCTGCATGTGCGGGGACCGTCACGGGCACACATCGGCAACCGCACGTGCAAGCCTCAGGCACGGATGCTTCAGTTGCAACAATGTTCTATCACTGGCACCTCCATGGCGGTGCACGTACTCAGCGGGGGAGGTGCAGGCCTATACACCCTTTAGATGTACTCAATGGACAGTTCATGACCCCCCTTACAGTCACATTGCATCATCCACCGTACACCGGCCGGAGCGGCCGGGCCTAGGACGGCCGTGCCCGGCCATGTCCACACCCGCCGTGCCCGGCCATGTACACAACCGCCGTGCCCGGCCATGTACACAACCGCCGTGCCCGCCATGCGGTTGTGTTCATGGCCGGGCACGGCGGTTGTGTTCATGGCCGGCCACGGCGGTTGTGTACATGGCCGGGCATGGTGGTTGTGTTCATGGCCGGGCACGGCGGTTGTGTTCATGACCGGGCACGGCGGTTGTGTTCATGGCCGGGCACGGCGGTTGTGTTCATGGCCGGGCACGGCGGTTGTGTACATGGCCGGGCACGGCGGGTGTGTTCATGGCCGGGCACGGCGGTTGTGTTCATGGCCGGCCACGGCGGTTGTGTACATGGCCGGGCACGGCGGGTGTGTTCATGGCCGGGCACGGCGGTTGTGTTCATGGCCGGCCACGGCGGTTGTGTACATGGCAGGGCACGGCGGGTGTGTTCATGGCCGGGCACGGCGGTTGTGTTCATAGCCGGCCACGGCGGTTGTGTACATGGCCGGGCACGGCGGGTGTGTTCATGGCCGGGCACGGCGGTTGTGTTCATGGCCGGGCACGGCGGTTGTGTTCATGGCCGGCCACGGCGGTTGTGTACATGGCCGGGCACGGCGGTTTTGTTCATGGCCGGGCACGGCGGTTGTGTTCATGGCCGGGCACGGCGGTTGTGTTCATGGCCGGGCACGGCGGTTGTGTTCATGGCCGGGCACGGCGGTTGTGTACATGGCCGGGCACGGCGGGTGTGTTCATGGCCGGCCACGGCGGTTGTGTACATGGCCGGGCACGGCGGGTGTGTTCATGGCCGGGCACGGCGGTTGTGTTCATGGCCGGCCACGGCGGTTGTGTACATGGCCGGGCACGGCGGGTGTGGACATGGCCGGGCACGGCTGTCCTAGGCCCGGCCGCTCCGGCCGGTGTACGGTGGATGATGCAATGTGACTGTAAGGGGGGTCATGAACTGGCATGTCCATTGAGTACATCTAAAGGGTGTATAGGCCTGCACCTCCCCCGCTGAGTACGTGCACCGCCATGGAGGCGCCAGTGATAGAACATTGTTGCAACTGAAGCATCCGTGCCTGAGGCTTGCACGTGCGGTTGCCGATGTGTGCCCGTGACGGTCCCCGCACATGCAGCCAATGGGAAGAGGGACGCTGGCCGCGTCTGGCCTTTGGGAAGTAGCGGAAGTTGAGCACCGCCATGGCGGCGCCAATTATGTTATCTTGTCAGACGCTGCACCGTGATGTGTTGTGTGCAGTTGCGTCATGAGGGATGTGAGCGTGATAGGGAAAGGTCATATGTCATACAATGTAGCATGTGTGTCCATGCAATGCCCATCGTTGGGCACACAATGGGCAACAGATGTGCATTTGTACGTGTTGACGTCGGGTGTGACCCTACATACGTTCTTACATCTTCACAACTACACAGTACATCACGGCTGTGTGCCCAAATTATGCATCTGTTGTCTGTGTCTTGTTCTGGCGAGGTGACTACAGTGGTGGTGGTACACATGCATTCCGTGTATGTGTTTTGTACGTTGTGTCACCATGCATGTAATTACCGTATGTACATCATTCTTGGTGTTGGCATGTGTGCTTGATGACATGGCGTGTGTATAATTATCGTTTGTGTGCATGCAGTTGTATGTGTGTCTGTGATGTGGCTACTAAACATTAGGGTGCAGACTGAAGTATTGTCAGTAAGGTTCACATGTGATGGAGTTGTACACGTATGCGTCGTTTGCAAGTTGACCTAAGTTACATCTCTCTCCCACACAGGAGGGCTACAAATGTGCATCGGCCATACACTGTGCTGGAGGATATGGTTGACGAGGAGGTGATTCGGAAATTCCGGCTGGATCGACGTCGGTTGCTGGAGCTTGTGGCTCAATTGTCTCCTCATCTGCAGCCACGTAGGACGTATCCTGGGTCGATTACACCCACTGCAAAGGTCATGGCGGTACTCCATTTCTTTGCTACTGGCACATTTCAGTATACAGTTGGACATGCCGGGGGGATGTCACAGGCCATGTTCAGCACGGTTCTTCGGGATGTCTTAACAGCTATGATGCTGTACAAGGATGACTACATCCATTTCCCACGTCCGGAAGAGTTGCCAGCTGTCAAAGCTGATTTCTATGCCCTGGGCCACATACCTCACGTTGTGGGCTCAATTGATGGCACACACATCGCAATCATTCCACCACGGGCACGGGAACAAGTGTTCCGGAATCGCAAACATTTCCATTCGCTGAACGTGCAGGTGGTGTGCCTGGCAAACAACATCATATCACATGTGTGTGCAAGATTTCCTGGATCTGCACATGACGCCCACATCATGCGGAGCAGCAATGTCCCACGACTCATGGCAAATCTGCGACCCGGTCAAGCGTGGCTTGTTGGTGAGTGTGCAGTGGGGACTCTTGTGATCTCTGTGTTGCATGGGGTACCCACCATATCTTGTTGTGATGTTTGTCTCTGTCATCCCCCTACATAGGCGACTCGGCTTACCCAAACCGGCCCTGGCTCCTCAGTCCCCTACGTAATCCGAGAACAGCGGGTGAAATGCGGTACAATGATGCACATGGAAGGACACGGAGAGTCATCGAACGTACCTTTGGACTGCTAAAGTCTCGGTTTCGGTGCCTCGATAAGACCGGAGGGGCCCTGCCTTACTCACCAGGAAAAGTATGCAGGATCGTGATTGCCTGCTGCATGCTCCACAACCTGGCAGTACGCAATGACATAGAACTGCTGTTGGACCCTGAAGACGAAGGAGTTCCTCGGCCTCCCATCCCACCCATGTCGACTGATGAGGATAGTGGTGAGGAGGAAGGTGTGGACCAGAGGCGCCAGCTCATAGATCGCTACTTCCCTTGAATGTGAGTTACTACCTCTAGTGGCGGTTGACAATGCCTCATGTATGTTTGCTGGTGTTGTGTGGATGTGGGGTTAATCAGCTGGGTGTTCTTGTTTGTGATGGTTGCTTATGTGTGTCTTCATTTCTTTGGACATACAAGTCTCCATGATGTGTGTGCTCTCATCCCATGCTTTTGTGATGGTTGTCGTTTGTGTAATGTTGCTGTGCATTGTGTTGTGATGTGTGTGAATCTGTTTCCTGACGTGTGTTTGCTGTCTCTGATTTTCTCTAGGTCACTCCCGCAGCGCCATGATCATGTACGACTGTCATCCCTGAACCTGTTTACGTCTGTTTCTGAAGGCAATCATGTGAATAAATAAGGAGGCAAAACATCATTGTGTGAGTAAGTGCTATTTATTTACAGGTTGTGCTTCTGTGCTGGTGAATATTTACAAGTAAGTGGGGTGGAGGGAGTTGGAGTTGAAGGTAATGGCAGATGAAATGTCCGTGCTGACACCACATAGGGGGGTGTCAGGGTAGTCCAGCAGACCAGTTGGAATGATGGTCTGTGGGACAGGATACTTAGCTGGGTGTATGTCTGGCACAGGCGGTGACATTGTCATGGTCGTCCCCTCTTGGAGCGTGTGGATGGCGCTCCAACACTGCTCTCAGCCACTTCCTGCCTCGGCCGGCCCCTCCGTCTCTGAGGTGGTACAGAGTCAGCTGGGAGGGCAGGTTGTTGAAGGGCCACATCCGTCGCCAGGGGCACAGGTAGTGGTGGCGGCGGTAGAGGCGGAGGTGACGGTGGCGGTGGAGGCGGAGGTGGCGGTGGAGGCGGAGGTGACGGTGGCGGTGGCGCTACGACACTTGGTGGAGGGGGGGGGTTGTTCCGGGCAACCCATTCCCTCCACATCGTTGCCTGCTGGCCCATGATCTGCAACATCTGGCCAAGGATGCCACAGATTTCGCGCTGGATGTTGTTGTTGTCCACCGAGTCCTGGTGCGCACGATCTGCGTTTGCCTGGGACCGGTCGTATGACGCCTGGCACCTGGCAAGGGCTTGTAGGGACTGTGCCACTGGCTGGGGTAGCTGTCCTTCCTCTGCACGGTGGTGTGTGGCTCGCCTGATTGGCTGATGTCCCGTTGCCTGTGGCCCACTCACCCTGCTTGTGTGTGGGGCCGATGGACCAGCGTTGTGTGCTGGGTTATGCTGGGTGGCACCGGCAGGAGGGGTGGTGCTGGTGGTGCTGGTGGTGCTGGTGGTACTGGTGGTACTGGTGGTACTGGTGGTGGTGGGGACTGTGCAGATCACAGAGACAGGTGTCGCTGGTGTGACACTTGCGACGTTGGTCGGTCCCGGGAGTCCCTGTGAGCCAGATGGCCCTGGCTGCATGCTTGGTCCCGCTCCATCCTCCGCACCGGAGCTGCCTGTGTCCTCGTCAGCAGAGAGTCCTGTAGGTGTGGGAGGCGAGGCTGGCGGCCGGGTACTGGTTTCCCCAGTCAGTTGACGATCACCTGAGGGACAAGATAGAGCTGGTCAGTGATGTGGACATTACATGGTTATGTAGATTTTTAGACATTTCTGTTTCCTGTCGCACACACCCCACCCTCCACCACCACCACCACCACCACCCTCCCCGTGAGCATGGGGGCCTGTTGGGAGTTGTAGTTTGGGCCTCTCACACACCCCGCCCTCCACCACCACCACCACCACCCTCCCCGTGTGCATGGGGGCCTGTTGGGAGTTGTAGTTTGGGCCTCTCACACACCCCGCCCTCCACCACCACCACCACCACCCTCCCCGTGTGCATGGGGGCCTGTTGGGAGTTGTTGTTTGGGCCTCTCACACACCCCAACCTCCACCACCACCACCACCCTCCCCGTGAGCATGGGGGCCTGTTGGGAGTTGTAGTTTGGGCCTCTCACACACCCCGCCCTCCACCACCACCACCACCACCCTCCCCGTGTGCATGGGGGCCTGTTGGGAGTTGTTGTTTGGGCCTCTCACACACCCCAACCTCCACCACCACCACCACCCTCCCCGTGAGCATGGGGGCCTGTTGGGAGTTGTAGTTTGGGCCTCTCACACACCCCGCCCTCCACCACCACCACCACCACCCTCCCCGTGTGCATGGGGGCCTGTTGGGAGTTGTAGTTTGGGCCTCTCACACACCCCAACCTCCACCACCACCACCACCACCCTCCCCGTGTGCATGGGGGCCTGTTGGGAGTTGTTGTTTGGGCCTCTCACACACCCCAACCTCCACCACCACCACCACCCTCCCCGTGAGCATGGGGGCCTGTTGGGAGTTGTAGTTTGGGCCTCTCACACACCCCGCCCTCCACCACCACCACCACCACCCTCCCCGTGTGCATGGGGGCCTGTTGGGAGTTGTTGTTTGGGCCTCTCACACACCCCAACCTCCACCGCCACCACCACCCTCCCCGTGAGCATGGGGGCTTGTTGGGAGTTGTAGTTTGGGCCTCTCACACACCCCGCCCTCCACCACCACCACCACCACCCTCCCCGTGTGCATGGGGGCCTGTTGGGAGTTGTAGTTTGGGCCTCTCACACACCCCGCCCTCCACCACCACCACCACCACCCTCCCCGTGTGCATGGGGGCCTGTTGGGAGTTGTTGTTTGGGCCTCTCACACACCCCAACCTCCACCACCACCACCACCCTCCCCGTGAGCATGGGGGCCTGTTGGGAGTTGTAGTGTGGGCCTCTCACACACCCCGCCCTCCACCACCACCACCACCCACCCCGTGAGCATGGGGGCCTGTTGGGAGCCATGGACATGTTAGTGAGTTGGTGTCCAACCTGCATGGGTTGGGGCATAGGAGATGTTTCTTCTCAGTTGTGTTAGCCTGACCATGTCGTGCTGATCGTGGTGCTTGGTTTGTACTCACCAGTCTCTTCTCCTTCGTCAAGTCCGTCTAGGCTCTCTGGGTGTAGTATCACCAGCACCTTCTCCTCCCAATCGGTGTAGGGTATGGGCTCCGGGGGTGTGCCACCGCCAGTATGATTGGCTCGGGCAAAGTTTTTGGCTCGGATGCCCTTGACCCTGGTCTTCAGGTCATGCCACCGCCTCTGGATGTCATGCTTCGTCCTCGGCACAGTCCCCGAGGCATTCACCCGAGTGACGATCCTGTCCCACATGTGGTTCTTTTGCGCCACGGACGTCTGCTGGACTTGGGCCCCGAAGATGTGGGGCTCAACACGGAGTATTTCATCTACCATTACCCTCAACTCTGTCTCCGTGAATTTGGGTTTTTTTTTGGGTGCCATGGTGTGTGGTGCTCAGTGTGTGAGTTGAGTGAGTTGGGGGGTGCAGGTGTGTGGTGTGTGATGTGTAGGATTTGTGTGGTGGGTGTTTGTGTGGTGGGTGTGGTAGGGTGGTGGTTGTGTGTCTTCTATGTGAGTTTGCAGTATCTGGATTTTGGCCTCTTGCTAGCAGCAATGCTGTGATGCAAAGGATTGTGGTAGCGTGTGTGTGTCATTTCATAGTCGTGCCTCAATGGTTGTTGGCAGTCAGGTGGTAGGTGGGCGTGTTGACTAGTGTGCATTATTGGATAATTGGGACGTGTCATGGCGGCTTGTGCTTGATGTTGGGGGGGGGGGGCCTTGTCAATGTTGGTATGTTTGCTTTGGACTAGCGGTAGGCTTCCTGACATTTGTTTGCCGCTAGGGATGTTGTGCGTGTTGGCCTTCCGCAGTGATGCTGTGGTTATCGTAGCATTCTTTCCGCCGCGGACGTGGATGGCTGTCAGTTCCGTGGACCGGGCGGATTAATCCTAATTGCGGCCACGGAGTATTCACAGGTATGGCGGTACATGTGTTATTTTCCGCGGTCATTTCCGTCCGCGGCAGTGGTTGTTCATTGGACTCCGTCCGCCGCGGACGGAGTTGGATGTGTTCCGTCCACCGCGGACGGTGTTGGTTATGATCCGTCCGCCGCGGTCGGAGTTTCGTGACATGAATATCCTAATCCCAAACGCGGAATCTCCGCGGCGCGGCCGGGAGTAAAATTTCCCCCACCATGGCGGACAGTAGCCATTTCCGTCCGCCATCCTAATCGACCCCTTAGTGTGGTCTTCCTCCAACTTTTTTTCTGATTTCCTAAACATTTTGCTGTATCTTTTTGTTACAAATAACAGACGGTCACAGTGGATAGCCTAGTAAAAACATCACACCACCCATGCAAAGAATTAGAAAAACAATTTTAAATGTTTAAATCTTTTTTATCTTTGAACTTTCAAAATAATTTTTTCAAATACTTCATATGGGTGATGGGATGTTTTTACTAGGCTATCCACTGTGATTGCCTGTTATTTGTACTGATATTGACACAGGTCCGGTGGCCTTTTCGGGTTCTCCCTATTGCCTGTTATTTGTACTGATATTGACACAGGTCCGGTGGCCTTTTCGGGTTCTCCCTATTGGAGTGTAACGTATCTTTTTGTTGGCCTTAGGACTCTGAGAACTTTACTACTGATAACCAGTGCTATAGTACATTTGCTTCTCCTCTAATCATTTTGACATTGGTGTATTCCTGACTGACATATTTAGGTTACCTGTAAGTCCCTTGTAAAGTGGTGTGCCATATACTCAGGACCTGGAATCTAAATGCTACTAGTGAGCCTGCAGCACAGATTGTGCCACCCACACAAGTAGACTTTCAAACCTGCCTCAGGCCAGCCATTTCAGGACCTATGTTTGCAGTTTCCTGCCCCCTCGACTTGGCATTTAAAACCACTTTCCAAGAATTAAACTCCCCTTTTATTACACATAGGTCACCTGTAAAATAAGCTCTAAGTAGCCCTATGGGCAGGGTATTGTGTAACGAAAAGGTAGGACTTGTACTTTTAGTTTTATATCTCCTGTTAGTGAAAAAAAGCTAAATTTATTTAGCACTACCGAGAGGCCTACTCCTTTCATAGTCTAGCATTGAGAATTCCTTAAAACACTTTTAAACTGTAATTCCTGATTGAAAAGGAGTAGCTAAATCATGTTTCATATCTTTGGAATGGTAATGATAAATCCTCTTTAGTGGATTTGATATTACTGTTTTAGAAATGTCACTCTTAGAAAGTGGACATTTCTCTGGTTTTTAGTTTGCTCTGTATGCCTGCAGCCTGTCTCCAATACAATGTATTATTTTAGGACCCAATTGTAAGTTTCCCGATTCATGCCCTTATATAGGTATAAATCACCATATCCTTATATAGGCATAGAAATCATAACCATATTTAGGCATAGCTCATGCAGTCCAAATACGGTAGGGCTACTTCCACTAGTTCCGAAAATGCACAACGATTTCTTGGAAAAACTCAGCTTCAGCAGCTAGGGACTTCCCCTTGCTTGAATATTGATTTGTCCAAGAACTCATGGAGATTTCAAAGAACTGAGACTCTTTGATGACGTTATTATGTCCAACTGTACGTCAAACTCAGCACCTTCATGGTATAAATATGCCCACTCTCGCCCAAGCAAACACACAGTGGTTTGGAGCAGTTCGACTATCTACTTGCCCGATGCACCCTGCTACAACAAGTGCCGAAGGAAGCCGACCCTCCAGCAGACGCACTGAGAGAGACGCTGCCTTTTCTCCTGCCGAGAAATCCAGCTCCAGTGTTTCCAAGCTACCCTTGTGGGTTGTTGGGAAATCGAGTCCCGAGACCGACCTTCTTCATTCTAAACTAAGGTACGGAGCTGATTAGACCCTTAAAGAAATCTTGGGCAGATTCTTGGCAAAAGAATACTACATTTATGCTACACCTCTCTTACTTCTTCCCTCGTACTAAGCTTAGGTTAGGTACACTGGGGTAGGCGTATTTTAGAAGCACCTGTTGAGTACTTTTAGCCTCTGTTATTTATGTAAGTATTTATATACGGTTTAGGAACCATACAATGCTCTTACAGTATTATTTTATTCTACTATTTATACTGTATGCATTATATTTTACAACCAGTTTTACGATTGTAGCAGTTCATTTCTTATGCTTGGGAAAGAAGACTAGTCAATAAATTCTTTTATTGAAAATGCCCGTCTTTCTACTTTCTCTGCACCTCTAGTGAAAAGAAGCATGCACGATTGACTGAGTGAAATATCTATTTATTGTTTCCACGACTCTGAAGATATGTTTTAGTTTGGGGAAACAAAGTTGTCATGTTTATGCGGTTGTCAGAACCGAATCCTTTCTTGTGAATTCGAGAAAGTTTCTCGTGACCTCTGAGCTAGCTGGCATACACAATTAAGTCTAGTATATTCGATAGAGACCTAGTCGACCTCAGTTCTACGTCTAATCTATGGGATATACTATTCCAATGCGCAGAGCCTATTGGGAATATAGGAACTACACTACAACAAGTCTGGGCTGGGTGGCAGCTACCCTTTGAGCATTCTCTCTAGACAGCCACAAACACAGGACAGGTGGGTGTGACAGAGGGCTCATCTGCATTCATTGCATTCTGATAGCCTTCCTGGCCCAGAAGGCGAGAGGGAAATCACACTTACATCCAAATAGGCTGTGTCCTATCCTCATACAAAGGACTGAATATCCCCACAGATAGCTGGGCAAACAGGGCTATGATAGAAGGGGACCTGTGCACCTCAAATAGCTGATTTGAAGTCAACCCCACTTCAAAAGCACATTTGGGTATAAGTACTGGGGCTCTGACCCTACCAAATCAGTACACTACTGGATCTGGGACAACCTCTGCTGGGATGAAGACCTCTATGTTGTAAAGATTGCCCCTTTGCATTGCCTAACTATTCTGAGGAACTTATTCTCTGCTTTTATGCGCTACCCTGCTGCCTGCTAAGGACAAGGACTGGACACATCTCACTTGAACCCAGAGTGGCTCAATGGGCCTGCTTGCTTGCCTCCTGTTTTCTGAAGTCTCTGGGACACAAAAGACTTCCTACAATTCTTCTGGTGCTGCTAGACTCTGCCATCTGTGAGTGTTGCCCTTGCCTGATGTGCCCCATCCAGTCCTGGGCCTCAGAAGTGGCCTCTCGAGCTGATTTTCTACAAAACCGACACATCTTAATGGCTGCACCCATTGGATTTGACGCAGTGCCCTTCAACGCTGATGCAGTGAAAATCCAAAGACATTCCTGTGTGGCTCGATGATGACCCATCACCGATCTGAGGTACTGACGGTAAGGTTAGACGCAGCACCGAACTGAGATCCATACTGCAAGACTCGACCCGACTGCGTGAATCAAAACTGACGCATTGGACTCTCGACGACAACGCTTTGCTCCATTCTAGGTACTTTCTCAGCAGACCCTGTGTATTTCTTGTAGCCGGCCTGCCCTCCATCGGGGTCAGTCTGCACTTTTGATCAATCTCGGTCTAGCGCAACCTCAAGCAACCTTTTAGAGCTTTTGACTTCCAAGCACTGTTTGGGGATTTACCCTTTAAAAATTCATATCTCGACTTCGAAATATAGAATTTTTGTCGTTTTGGTCTTGTTTTACTCCGATACATATTTTATTATTTTCTAAACCTGTGTGGAGTCTTTTTGTGCTGAATTCATTGTGTTAGTGTGTGGGTGTGTTGCATAACTACTTTACACATTGACTCTTAAGTTAAGCTTTCCTGCTCTGTGCCAAGCTGTCAGAGGATGAGCCCAGGTTAATTAAAAGTGTGTATCTAGCTTACCCTTACTAGAACTGTAGTCCCTACTTGGACAGGGTGCAAACCTGCGCCAAATAGAGACCACATTTCCAACACCAGACATTTCTCCATTTCTTAATCATTGTTTAGTCTGGCTGTTGATACAGGGTGCAGAAAGCTCACACCTATTTATAGCCCTGTTGTGTGCAGTCAAAACTGGAGATGGTCCTGGTGAATAGCTTCACTCCACACAAAGAGGACGCATGAAAGAACCCCTCTAGACTGGTTCTGAAAGTGTAGAATCCACATCCCTTGTCTGCTTTGAATGTATAAAAGTGTCAAGAACATGCAAATCCACCAACCTGTTCTGGAAACCGTTGCCGGACCATGAGGATTCACATCACAGTGACACTACAGAACAGGGGCAAGTGGGTTGGGATCAGAAAAGAGAACGAACACTGGAACCTTTTGATGTCTAGTTAACCTTCTTGCTTCTATGGGTAAGGGTCTGAAGACCTGGGCCTTTTCAGAGGCACAACTTTTTATTTAGGTCTTCAATTAGCAGTTTATAGGTTGGTTTAGCTATCTATCTCTATTCATTCCAAACTTTTACACTCATATTTTCTTACCATTCTTTCTTACATATTCTATCAGGTACTTGTCAACTACTCCCTCTGAATGAAGACCCTTGCTTTTATGACTCTTGGTGATTGTTCAACTCCAGGACTCTGTAATGTAACTCATCATTATTACTAAATCACCAAACCCATTGCTCCATGGACATCTCAGGTTCGCTAACGTTACCTGTCAAATGTGTTCTACTTCAAAACAAAGATATTTTTAAATATAATCTCTGACACTCTTGTCAACTGTATTTTTGTCAATGAAACCTGTCCTTTCTTTTTTTTCTACTTAAGGTATCCTTCATACCACAGGTAGGTAATTCGCTATGGACAATGTTTTATTGACTTTCCCTTCTTTTCTTTGTACAAGTTCCTTCAATTAAGGTCAAGTTACCTTAACAAGTGACCAGGCTAAAATGCCAGTAATCAGGTACGCGTCAAAAAGAACCTGTGCATTTTAGTAATGTCTTACCTTGTGTTTAAGATTTGCAACCTTTCACCTCTTCTGCCAGGTACCTGGGCAATTCTCAATAGGCATGAAATCTTCTCCCAAAGAAGGCCAGGGTCTTCCGCAGAACTATTGCAGTGCAGTTAGTTATCTGATACGTTGCTTAGGTGCAATTCACAGTCCAAGGAGGCAGTAGCTCCCACTGCTTCTTAAGAACTGGCACAAGAGCTTTGGTGGTGCTCATGGATTTTGGTAAGTCTCATGTGAAGATACGCAATCCTTCCTGTATTTCAAAACAATTCTGTATCGTGTTTTTTTAGCACTGTGCTTTCAAGACACTGTTTGTGCTGCAAATTAGGAAGCGGGAGAGCAGTAGGAGGGTAGCCAACCAATGGGTGGGTCAAAGAAGCATGAGAAAACATTCGAGATGCTGACCCACTTTTTTCTCCAGTTCCAAGTTCTATTTGACCAAGCAAGAGAGTGCTCCAAGAGTATTCTGAGGACTGCTCAATCAGAGCTGGCTTCTGCCTCACAGCCAGCTAACCACAATGAGGGGACATAATCTGGAGTCTGACCTGGAAGTAAGAGATTTCTCTCTGTCCAAATGCTCCTGGAAATTTACCTGCCCGCTGAGAGAGTGTGGAGGAGGTGTGATTATCTAGCTTGAGCCAGAAGCAGCGTATACCAGAGCTGGGGGTCTATCCACCCAGAGAGACTGAAGAGAGCAATCTACATGCTTCAAGTTTGAAGTACAATCTCATTGGATGATCTTTATGTCCAAGAAGACTGTGCCACTGCACGTCTTATGTTGTACCTGAGTAGCCTGCACCACAGCACTGTCCTAAAGTTGTGCATGATTGCGTTGTGTGCTGCAACCCTGATCTTGTAACTGAGCAAACTGTGTTACTGTGAAGTTGCGAGGTTGTACTTGCATGAGTGTGACCTACCAATAGTACCGCAGTGACAACTGATTGATTCTGAGCAGAATATGCCAGTAACCCAGCACAGTAACCTAAACTGGTGTCTTGCCACCTGCATGAGAGTGCTTAGAGGCAGTTCTGTGACCTCTGACCATGCTGCTCACCACTTAACTCATGCAAAGCCCAGCAGTGGGCTTACGACGGCCTGGAGACATGAGACCACGCCGGAGCATGCCCACCTGCAACAATATGGATGGCAGACTCCATTGCTGCCCTGAGTGTACTTAACCTAAGTGGCAGAGCACCACACCCAGCGTGTCTCCTCCTGGAGGAGGGAGATCCAGACACATGCTATGGGACACTGCTGTCGACACTGCGGTGAGGTAATGTTGGAACTATTAAAATAAATTGACGGTATGAACTCTAGAGTGGGGGTAATACTTCACCTATGACTACGCTTGCCTACAGACAGACTGGAGCCAGGGCATAGGACGCAGAGTGAGAGGATGAGAGGAAGGGAGAAAATACTGACCTCTGGGAACAGTGGGCACACACCAGTAAAAAGTTCATATCTGTATGCTTTAGTTTGTAGTACAACATCAACTGTGTGTAAAATAGTATTTTCTTTGAGGCAAAGAAAATAACTCATTATACATTCAAACAAATAATTGAGTAATTATTGACTCCTGAGCTTGAAGCACCCCACAACACCACATTGATAAGCCTGTGTCTGCTCACCAGCGCTACCACCGAGCCTGTGTCTGCTCTCCAGCGCTACCACTGAGAGTCAAATGCTGAATGGTCTATACTTGGCCAAGTTTTCCAAAGAAATAGTAGTAGTAGACTGGACCACATGATATCAGTGGCATACAAACTCCTCCATCCCCATAACTCAGCCCCAGTAGCCTCTGTAAGCCCTGTGCCCACTCACTGAAAACAGTGTGTTCTGTTGCAAAGCAGGAAACACAGAGACTACGAGGTATAACTCCATTTCTTTATTTACTTGAATCCCAGTACAGTGTTGAGGAGCTCAGCAGAAAACCACCTCACGACTCAGTGCCCTGTCTTCTCCTGACTTCACTGTATTCCATAGCTCGAGAGAACTCAAGAATAAGAACACCATGAGCTCACCAAAAGGCACAAGCTCACAACACTTCCCCATCTCTGCAACAATCAAAACAATTAACAACAATACTACACAAGAGCTGTGCTGAAACAAAGAGAACGTTGCCGCATAGTTTTATAAGTAAGGATACAAAGTGCATAAGAAAAAAAATGTAACATTTGCTAAGACAACGTGTGTAATAAAAATCTATTAGGCGTCTAGGTTGGAAACCAGACGTCATTAAACCGGACAGATGTGTGTAATATAATCCACCAAATGTTTGGGAATACGCACATCCTCCGGGCCCTGGTAACTTTCCCACTCTTAGTACAACTAGGTCCGACTCTCTCACTCTCCCCCTCTGCACCAACTGAATCAGAACAACCTGTGACTTAGCAGATAGGGTGCGGCTGACCGTGAAACATTACCACTGGTACCTAAAATGGGTCCACTGTTGATGGTTTCAAAAGAGGGTCCTGTAATACAGTTACTTCCTGAAGAGCCAACATCTTCGATGCTGGAATACAGTTACTTCCTGAAGAGCCAACATCCTCGATCCAATCATACCTCAAAGGACGAATACTTGCCTCCAAATCAGATTTGGTATCTTCGACTCTCACCCCAGTTTCCATGCCTTTAAACACAGCTATCACATTAGCATGCCGTACCTTGCAAACACTGAGCACGGCAGAGTTGCATGAAATGTAAACAACTCTCAGGGGAGCAGAAAACGTACTCTCTGCTTGGCGAATCAATCTCCCCTTTTTGATCTTGACAATGTCGCCAACACGTAAGCACACCTTCTTAGTGCCATGAGACTGGCCATATTTGTCCTTATACTTAGTTTGACTTTCCACAAGGGAATTTCTTAATTTTGGCAGACCACTAAATAGTTTTGGCACTTTTCAACCACCCCATGTTGTCGTTAGTGTGTGGAGATCTACGTCTCATCAACTCAGACGGAGAGTGACCCATAGATTGGCAACATGTGACCCTGTAAGCACAAACAGTTTATCTACCCAATCTTTGTGGTTGCTAAATGCTAACTCAATATTACCTTTAATGACTCTATTAAAGTACTCAACACTGCCGTTTCCCTCTGGGTGATGAAGGGAAGTAGTCCTATGAACAATACATGCTTCTTTGATGAAACCTAAAAAAATTGCACTAATGAATTGTCTACCATTGTCAGAGATAATATCCTTGGGCAATCCCTCACGACCAAAGACTTCAGCCAAGAAAATCCAAATTGTTTCCGAACCAGCCTTTTCCACAACTTTAATTTCTGGCCACTTAGTGGAATGATCAATTAAGACCAAAATGTACTTTTGTGAACCTTTACTGTCTCTCACCAGAGCAAAAATATCAATTCCCACTCTTTCCCAAGGCATGCTGGGAATAACAACAGGGTGTAATTGAGATTTGTGGGTACCCAAATTCTTATTAGAGTTGAAACACTGCACACACTCCCTGACAACTCTTTCCACCTCCTTGTCAATGCCGGACCACCAGTAAGACTGTTTGACTTTACATTTACTCTTAACAATACCTAGATGACCCTCATGACAAAGATTAATAACTTTGTTCCTGAAGACCAGTGATGGAACCAACCTGCCACTCCTGAGTAATTAGCCTTCTTCGATGGATAATTCATTTCTGACTTTCGAAAAGGCACATAAATCACTACTTTAAAGGACTTTCTCAGGCCAGCCTACACAAATGTGATTGATAACTGATAACAAATTACTCTCCTGAGCCAAACTATCGGCCCATTCACCACAGGAGATGCTATACACTTCTTCACTGAAAATGGATGACACAAGCCAATCATCCCATTTGTTCTGTGTATCTCCCTCAACAGGCAAAAGACACCTGCTGAGAAAATCAGCAATTATGTTGCGAACGCCAGGTACGTACTTGCCCTAGTAAACAAAGTCTAACAGTTGCACCGACATGCGAGAAATTCTAGGAGAAACGTTACCAAGCCCCTTTGAAGTGAGAACCTTTGTGAGGGGTTTGTGGTCTGTTCTCATCGTAACACATGTGCCCCAAACACACTGTCGGAAATACTTGAGTACCCAAACACACCCCTGAGCTTCCCTCTCAATAACAGAGTACCTTTCCACTGTGGAGGTAAGTGTCCTGGAAGCTAAAGCTACCACACATTCTTTACCATCTTCCTGTACTTAGGATAAGACCGCACCTAGGCCTTTGCCACTGGCATCAGTGCTGATGAAACTCCTAAGACCAAGTTCAAACCCTTTAAGAGCCGGAGCTGAGTAAATATCTTTCTTGACACTCTCAAAACTGAGTTGGCACTCTTCAGTCCACAAAAATTTGCGCCACTTTTTTTAACAGTTACCTGATGCAAAACATCTTACTTGAGAAATGATGGACTAATTTGGAATAAAACTTGGGCAGACCCAGAAAAGATCTGACCTCATCTTTGTTTTTCGCAACAGAAGCCTCCCTAATAGCATCCACCAATTCAGACTTTGGACAAATACCTACTAAGCTAATTTCCTGCCCCAAGTATGTCACACTCTACCTTCTAATCTTGCACTTAGCATTTTCTGCAGTCAAACCCTTCCGTTCCAAGGCTTGAAGTACCTCAACCAAATTACTGTTGTGTTCAGCTTTATCTGGCCCAATGACAAGAATGTCATCATGAAAGAAGACCACATTCATCATGTCGTTAAAAATGAAGTGCATGATACGTTGAAACATGGAGGCGGCAGATGCCAAACAAACGGAATTCGTTTTAATTGGAAAATGTCAACAGGGGTAACAAAAGCAGTAAGATGTCTGCAACTCTTATGTAAGGGTACCTGATGGTAGGCAGAGTTCAGGTCTATAGTTGAGAACCATTGCATGTCCATTGTAACAGATAATAATTCTGATATTCTGTAAACACATCTACAAAAATGTTCTTATTGAGCTCCCTCAACTCCACACATAGATGAACCTGGCCATTGGCCTTGCATGCGACAACAAGGGGAGTAACCCAGTCTGAAGATTTGATGCATTTAATAATAAGATCATTGTCCACCAATTCCTGAATTTCAGTAATTGCCTCTTCTTTCACACTCATAGGGATGTTACTCACCCAATGGATACAGGGACCCGCATTTTCTTTGAGCACAATCTTGTGTGGAAATCCCTTCACTTCACCCCCATTCCCAGAGAAAACTCTGGGGAACTTAGAAACAACTTCCACACATGTATGCGTATCCTCTTTGCAATCACTCCAACTGAGAACGGATCAGGGCTGTTAGGATCAAGTAACATACCAAGTTCCCCCTGATCCCACATTTAAATTCAGAGGAATCTGCGAAACCCCAATAAATCAATAGGTTCGCCTGTGTAAATAACATGGTGGTTGGCCGGAACGTCTAACCAATCACCCATTTTCTCCTTGAATGAATTTACCCACATATTCTGATTGATGATGCTACAGGGTGCTACAGGGTGAACCAGAGTCAGCCATTAGAGTAACATTCACACCCCCAGCCATAACCTTACAACCCGTTTTTTTCCTCAGTTTACCTTCAGCTCCATAAGCTTCTTCTCCGACTCCAAGCTCTCCTCCCCTGCGCAAATTCCTCAAAAATACATTTCACTGAATTGGTCTTGCGACACACGCAGATGGATAATGCCCAGTTATCCTACATTTGGCACATTTTATGCCCCAATGCAGGACACTTTTTTGTCATGTGCTAGATGGGATGAGCTACCACACCTATAACATTTTCCTTTTAAGTCTGCAAACTTTGGTTTGGCTTGGATCCCCCCTTCTCTTTTCCCTGGACCTTTTTGACTTTCTTTTTCCCTTGTTCATTAAGGCATGAGTGCCTCCCTTTTACCAATTTGACCATTTCATCACTTTGAGCAATCTTACTTGAAGCAACAGCTGTCTTAGCCCACCTTGTAGTAAGTTCAGTTTTAGAAATGATAGTGGTAATTTCACGTAAACTGGCATCGCCATTGATCCAAAGTTTACCTTGTAGGTGGGAATTGTTGCAATGCATCACTAACTGATCACGGATCACCTCTTCTTCTATAACACCAAATTTAGAAGGTAGAGCTAATTTCCTTAAGGCCGCCATGTAATCTTCAACCTTCTCAATAATACCTTGCTTATGGTGATAACATTTGAAGCGATGCACAGCTTTGCATTCAGTGGGCGCACAATAAGCATCTAAATCCTCTATAGCATGTGTTAAAACATTGCCATCATCACCTTATCTGGGTGTTTTTTCAATGTGATTGTAGACCCTTAGGCCTCTTGGGCCCAAGCAGTGTAAGAGGATTTTTTTCCCTGCTTTCCAAAGTGTCAATGTAATTAATTAAATGATCCTTCCACTCTTCCCATTTTAAACTGCTAACCTCACCATCCTTCACCATGAAGGATTGAGGAGCAGGAAGATTCATTGTAGCCATAGTAGATCAAGGGCGAGTAAAACATTACAGATATTAGACTGTGCAAAATAATGTAAAATATACAAAGTAAACGCACCACTGACAAAAATGGAAATAATGTACCTTGTAACAATGAGCTTTCAAATAATTTGCAAAAAATCCTTAGGTACATCTAAAACGTATGTAACAGATAAGCAATTGTGCGTGTCACTGCTGAAAAGTGCTCCCCTTTATGTGACACGCGAGGTGTGCGTATCACCGTTGCTGAGGCAGGGGAAATCATTCAAGCAGCGCTGGGGCCTCAGGGCAACTGCACCAGAAGGGAGTGACACACCAGGTGTGCGTGTCACCGTTGATGAAAACTACTGGTGCAAAAATGCATCTGGCACCATAACCCCAGTGGAGCGTAGAAGTTGATGCACAAACCAAAACCTCCCAAGATGACTGCCACCTTTCTTGCTCTAGTAGCATGCATGGAGACTAGTAGCAGGCATGGAGGCGTATCATGTTACATTGTTCTTCCCTGACAGCAAAGATGGTAGGGTGTCAAAGTGGCGGGCTTGAGAAGGGAATGCCTCGTGCACCACCAGACCGCACCTCACAGGCACATCGGGTCAACGGCCGTCGGAAAACAAGACAGGCAAGGAGGTATGAATAAATGTAAATAAAGAACCAAAGTTAAATCTCCGGTAGGAGATAAGTTCTGCAGGTTACTTTTTTAGGCTTTTCCTCACGCTGTAACGGATAGCAACTCCCAAATTACTTATGAAAGTAAGATGGTTGGCTTCGTTGAGTGGGTCCGTCAGGATTCAAGTCACTTGTTGCCATTGTTGCTGTCGCAGGGTTTCTGTTCTCACACAGAACTGTGCACAGAGGAGTGGAACCTCGGCGAATTAGGGTGACCCAAAACACACCTTAGTACCCAACTCACCCCTTACCGAGCTAGCTACAGTGTCTCATTGGACATATCAAACTCCCAATGTTTAGACAAACCAGAACATGAACTTACTGTACCTCAGGGTACGTGGGACTCATGAACACTCTTTCGTTATGTTATCATTACAAACCAGAACATGGAGTAAAGAAGACACATGTGCATTTGAAATGTTTATTTACTAATGCCGTCTTCTCAGGCGCAGTATCTTAGATAATACAAGTATACTTATTATCAGTAGCAAAATTACCAGCATAGTTACTAAGACATAAAAAGCGAATGGTGACAGCATGTTAACATACTGTAATGAATAAGAGTTAACAACACTTATCTCTCACCCACCCTAACACATATATTATATTATTAGCTAAGAAGGTCTCTTTGGGTTGTTTTAGGGCGGGCCCATACCTTAGTGTCCTAGCATGAAAGGAATCACATCAGCATACACCAGCTCTCTCTGCATGTGCACCGCATCAAGTGTGTTCTATGTGCCTCGTGCAAAGCAATATCAATCCCGCCTGAAGCCAGAGTTGGCAAAGGCTGCACTTGTGTTATGACTATGAAGGCGTGGAGATCAGACCTCATAACAATTCCATATCGTGTTGTTCCTGAAACTTCAGCACTCTTCGTGCAGACATAGTTTATTAAGCAAAGGTGATATCAGAGCAGTAACATATTATTCTCACATACACCACGGCAAACTACTAGGTTGAAAGCTAAGTCAACAATTAAGTGTCGTGTGCAGAAGTTGCAAGAAAGAAAAATGGCGTTTAAACCTCAAATGTACCTATGCTAACTTAACACGATATAAGGATATACAGGAGCTATATGACACCCCCCCATGATCCGAGAACGGACTAAATATCACAACAGAAGTGCCATCACATGAGAGCAGAACTCAACAGTAAACGAGCATGAATCGAAACTAAACTTTAAAAAGTAATGCTAAAAAATAGCCCAAAAATATAACGTGGCTCAAGCCAATAGGCAAGTAAAAATAAAAATTTCTTGACAAATAAGTCAATAAAATCAATGAAATGCTATTAATCAGCGCGTCAATCCGAGGCAGTGTCTATGATGAAAGGAACATACGTGTTCTCCCAGCACCGGATCCTCTATAACCATCAGAGGACAGCTCGGTGGGTTTTCAAGAAAACTTAGTTCCAAGAAAGTCTGTGCTGCCGACAATATATCCCAGGGACCCATTAGTCCATGCGCCACTGCTAAGGCCATAATCCTCTCGTCAGAACAAACCAACTCGTGAGCAATGATAGGACTCATCAGCTGATTAAAATCGACGTCATGAGAAACCGGTCCGCAGAGACACAAATCAATGGCCCAATGGAAATCACAGGTCAGGCAGTGAAATACAGGCTGGACACAGGTGAAGTAGGAGAATCGAAAAGATAATCCATATGCCGTGCTCAATGTCGCCAACGGCAGTGTGCCATAATATTCAAGCATGCGGTTGCGAAACCGCGTCAGTAGCTGTTGCGCGGGGTCTTGCACAGGAAGGACATCCATATTTAAAGAGACAAAAAACCACTAGCGCGCCAGCTGCTAATGCAAGTAAAAATGGGAACCCTCCAAACAAGGATGAAAAAATAGAATGGAAGAAAGCAGGGATGACTCCAAAAATCTTTTCAAAGGAAGTCACAAGACCACTGCTAACAACTTTAAAAAAATGTGCAAGGCCTTTTGTGGAGGATGCGTTAAAGATAGTTCGAACCATCGCTCCGAAATGCAAAGGCAAATCAGTATTCAAAAGAGCCTGAACCTCTGTACGGGTGTTTGCAATGTGAAGCACGAAGGTTTCACGGGCCGAGCTCAAGGCCACCTCTTTCTGGGACAAAAGAGCCCTTATTCTTGCCATGCCGCTGAATTCTGCTCCCAAGGTTGGTATCTGTGGCCAGATGGAAGACTCCCTATGTTCACGTGTGGGAGGATAAAGCACATTTCTGCAGCAAATAACCCGCTCACTCACTGTAACTATGAAAGCTATACCTTTAATTAACCCACAACAGTTTTCATTATTGAGCATTAAATAACTACCATTCTCTAATAATTTAAACGTGGGGATGATAGCAGGAACTGGCGTGCCCTGTAAAACGCAAGCCATATTCGGTCGGTCCTTGTTGCATGAACCGTGTAACTGTATGTGTCTACACATTAAAGAATGATCTGGCGTCTCAGTGCACTCCTCTCCTGTCAGATAAACTTCCTGGTCATCCTTAAAACATCTGTATGTGTATGGGAGTGACCAGACTTCATGAAGGAAACCGCTACCTAAAGGTTCATAACGACCTATGGGTACATATTTCATGCAATTTGAAAACTTATATAAAGCAAAAGGCAGCGTTATTAAACCGTGGATAAGCCACGTTGCAGCAGTGGCTTCAGCCACGGAAAAAGGTAAAGATTCTAACCTTTCAATATGTAACATAGAAAAGGAAGCATCACGCATTGAAAGTAAGCGTTGTTTGTCAGTCAAATTAAACAGAGCAAATAAAGAAGAAACGTTCATGTACCCCCAGGGAACTTTACCCATTTTTAGTGTTTGAAGGGTCCATGCAAACTGCATGATTGATCGTAATTGATTTTGACCATGGTATAATACTGACACTTCATCATGTACAATATCGACGACTGACGACACAATATTATCCAATGTGTAAATTCTAGAGGAAAGCACATTAATGCTATTGTCAACAACTGCAGGCACTTTCTCAAGATTTGCTTGATCAATAGCCCTAAGGCGTGTAGCAGCCTCAATCTGTGATAGCTTCCAAATTTCATTGTAAACCCCATATAACCACCTTTTCGACCTGCCACTAGCCGGGCCTTTAATGAAATCATTCAAGTCCACGTCTGCATTTAGTTTAGAAAGGTGATTCTTAACCGCAGGTAAAGTTGAATGTTTCAGCCAGTTTTGACACAATTTGCCTACAGAATACGAGGTGACAGTATGACCTAAGTCAAAACGGGGATCAGATCTAACAGTTTTAAAACCGTCAGTTAAATTCAAAAATCTATGTTGGCAAGAATCAGCACTACGGTGCCAAAGCAGCCAACCCTTAGGATTCACACTGGAAATGTTAAAGGAGGAATTAAGAAGTAGAGTCTGTAATTCTCTAATGGACAACTGAGTAAAATTACTCCAACCATCATATTCCTCCAACTCCGGGAAAGAAGGAGCGTTTAATTTTTTAGAAGTAGCCAATCCAAAGCATGTGGTCTGGGAAATTGTTTCATTCAGAAACAGCATATGATTCGGGATGAGACATGCACGGTGTAAAGCCTCAGTGCCTTGTACCTGCCAGGCCTTTGAACCCCAAACTGATTTAAGGTCTATCGTATCCTTCCATAACTCATAGCCTCCAGTAACTAATTGATCAAGGAAGGACTTGGAATACAACAATTTAGTATCTGTAAGTCTAACCTTGGACATTGGCATTTTTCGAAACTTAAAATAAAAGGACTCGGGATTGGACTGATTAAAGTCAGTGAAGGAAGTATACTTTCTCAGAAATGTTTCAGAACTCCCCTGATGAGGCGCTGGGCAATGTTCCCACTGAGTAAAGTTAACAGTATCCCTTCTGGATGATGTTTTGTGTAAGAAGTGATTGCCATAATGTTGGTAACAGAATAATTCACCTTAATTAGCAGATTCAAAATATAAATCCTCAGCATCAAATGCAGCATAGTATTGCAAATCAGAAAATAAACTTTCTACAGCATTGACATCCCAGTCATCAGAACGAATGTTTTGTTTCACCACATCCCCCATATTCACTCTAAGTACATTAGGGACATTAACGACTTCCGTTGGGCCATGAATCTGAAACCGAACTGCATCCCACACGATTCCATCAAGGACAGGCCATGCTGTGATGCTAACCAAAGTCAAGTCTCTTTTAAATCTGTGTGTAGAATGGGACGAGGAAAGCGGGGCCAAAGTTCCATTCAGATGAGTAATGCAAGTTCTCTCCTCGACATAGTGTCCATTCATGATTCGAAAAAAATAAAACACAAAACCAATTGACATAAAAAGGTAAACTGAAAAAAGGACCAGCCAAATGTATGTCCAAGGGGGTATCAAAAAATGTTTTTTAAACAGGCTTGCATAAACTGCAATTCGAGAGGGTTTCTTCGAGGCAAGGGAAGCAGAGTCAAATGAAAATCTGGATTCCGTGGCTAAACGAGCTTGCAGGTCAGGCATGGACAAATCAGTGGGGTAGGTATAGTCTATCTCATCAATGTTAGTTCCGGGTAAATTATTTAATAACGGACTGGAAACAGCAGGTAATTCGATGGCCACTTCAGGTTCAATATTAGAAGCAGTGGGCATAACTGAATTTCTCACAATGGAAGGACAGGAAACAGCCGGTGTCATGCTAAGAAGAATCGGCCACTCTGTGTATCTTGACATTGTCAATTGAAATAAACCTGTTTTCCTCACGACCAGGAAGTGGTGGTAAAATGACTGTTCTTGTGCCCTTCACTCCAAGGACAGGAACCGGAGCTCGATAGGAAGGACCAAATTCTTTCTTGTTATCGATCTTCTCTCGAACCAGTTCGCCAACTTGGGGTAGCCAGCCAACTACCGGGATCTGCAACGCATCATCCGACGTGGAGGGCAAATGTTCCTTTGCAAGACTGTCTCTGGTCTTTTGTAGATTCTGTAAAACAGTGAAATGTTCATCTGCGTCAAAGCTAGTGGCGCGAACCACACAGTCTAGAACGTCAAGGTCAGGGACGAACATCTTGATGCCAAAGAGCATTTCGTATGGGGTCCGCCCACCCAGAGACCTTCTAGGGAGATTATTAAGAGCACGCTGCACGCCATAGAGGTGAGCCAGCCAGTTTCTGCCAGTGCCTATAACTCGGGCTGTCAAAGATTGCTTTAAATCACGGTTCATTCGCTCAACTACACTGTTACCCTCAGGTCTGTAGGGAGACGAAAACTTGACTTGGACCCCCAACGAAGTCATGGCATCCTTATACGCCTTAGAGGCGAAAGCCGGACCCTGATCCGAATGGAAGGTACCACAGGCAAAAATCCCTATAAAGACACGCAAATCTCTAATGACAGTCCGTGAATCAGCGCTGCGATGTGGCCATACCCACACAAAGCGTGTGCATGAGTCAACTGCTACTAAGATGTACTTATACGCAGTATCAGATGAAAAAGGACCGCAGTGATCTAAATAAACACAACCTAGCGGTTTATTAGAAATGTACAACTGAGTCTGTGGCGGACGCGTAGCAGTTGAAGGTTTAATCTGCTGGCATATGTCACAAAGAAGGACATAATCACGCGTCTGTTTGTACAGTCCCCGCCACCAGAAACGTTGTTGTAATTGAGTTACAGTGGCCGAGACGCCCGCATGCGCAGACGCCACACCTTCATGTGCCGCTGTAATCAAGTCTGCTCTGCGATCCGAGTTGGGAATCAGCCGTTCCCCAATGTCAGGAATTGTCACAAAAGGAACCTTTTCGGGACTTAAGTGGTATTTGTACTTCAAAGGGAATCCCGCAGGATGCTTACTTCACTTCTCAGAGGCAGCAACTGCCGCCAAGATGTCGCTATCAATCTTGGTTTTTGACCTGGTAACCGCTGCAACTAAGTATGTAGATACTGCTGATTTCGCTGCTTCATCAGCAAGCGAGTTGCCAACAGCGTGAACTCCTACGCGCTGATGACCGAGAGTATGAATCACATAAACGAGAGGCAACATAGCCTTAAGCTCTGCCACTCGAACCCAGATCATTTTGTGTTTTATTGTGCTACCCTTGGAATCATGAAAATCATTTTGAATCCAAAAGAACAAGTTTTCATTGTAAGACTGGACACAGTAGTAGGAATCACTTACAATCAGAGTAGTAACACTTGGATCTGCGTACTCCAACGCTAGTAAAAGAGCACGAAGCTCAGCCAATTGTGCAGTGCAATCGCCCAGGGGCAACGTGTGTACCTCCCTGGAAATAAATTCATCGTTCAACATAGCACCAACCACAATAGCGCATGCGGAAACGTAGGCATGTTTAGAGCCATGCGCAACCTGCGCCGACCCATCAGTGTAAATGATGCAATGGAAGTCCTCCAAAGGTCGCATAGCCAGAGGAGCAGGATGAACGAACTCATACTGCAAGTACTCTTGCGACCGTAAAGAGGCGTCAAAAATAAACGTGACATCCGTGGACGTCAATGACGCTGCCCATTGAATCCACCGTGGGTGCAAAGCTTTAGAATTTGGTACACTGGCTTTCGTGACTGCCTCCAAATGAGGACAGGGTGTTACCACTAACATGCGCTTCCCCTGTGACAGAGCTCGTTCTTTAAGAATCGCCATCTGTACAGCAGTTAAAACTTTCTCCACAGTGGGAAACCGCAATTCAGCCGAAGTGTACAAGTGTGACTTGTAAGCAATAGGCACTGTGTCGCCTTCATTAAAAGTCAGGTACGTGAAACCCACCGCCCCTGGGATTATTCTTATCACCAGGTTGGTGTGGTTATCACGAGTCAGTAAGTATTTAGAAGCGAGCAGATCAGCCTGCAAGGATTGCAAAATGACTGAATGCTCAGGCAGCCAGCATGATTTTCAGAAAGTAGGTTGTATTAATGCATACAACGGCTTGATACGCTGGGCATATTCCGGAATGTATGTCCTTCCGAAATTCAAAAAGCACAGAAAAGATTGTAATTTTTTCAGTGTTGTAGGAGCGCGCAATTGTGCGCACTTCTCTAAGAAGTGAGGAGCCAAACCTCTACCTTCATTGTTGAGCTCATAGCCCAAAAACAACACTGTGTGTTCAGCAATGTGCGATTTTGCAAAGTTAAATTTGTAACCCATGTCAGCGAAGTTGCAAATAACAGAATTTACACGACACAGATGCTCCCAAATATCGTCGTCTGTGAGATATATGTCATCCACATACGAAAAAGCATCAGGGTCGAGTGCCTCCAGAATAGAGACAATGCGAGCGGTAAATATACCAGGACTATTCTTATAGCCCATTGGAAGACGCCGGAATTGTTTTTAGACTCCAGCGCTCGTAAAACTGGTCCATTGGGAGCTAAAGCTGTCCAATCTGTGGGCATAAAAACCGTTGGATATGTCAAGCGTTGTCTCGAAACGCTTACGCACGAGACTATCCACAAGGGCAGAGCCGTGAGTATTCTGTACTGCACAGTTACGGCAATGCAAGTTTAAATGCCGGTAATCCAAAACCAAACGATATGATCCGTCAGGTTTGTTCACAGTAAAAAGGGGATTATTCATCGGTGACACACACGTTTCAATAACTCCCTGATATTCCAATTGTTCAAGGATTTCTGCGACGGAAGATTTTGCTTCACGCCTAATGGGATATTGAGGTTGAGGCTGCGGCTGAGACCGCAACGGAATTTCGTGGCAAGGCGACAATTTATCCCAACCACATTGGTTACGGTACAGAGCCGGCGCGAGAGCTCGAGCCCACTCTTCTGCAAAATGCTGCGCATGCTCATTCGAGACAGTGTTCGCGAAACTGGGGAGGATCACCTCCTCCCCTCGCGGCGCCGCGAGCACAAAAGGTGGGGGCCAGTCAGCCTCCGAAAGTAAAATATCATACGTAGAAGACAGATTTTCCCAAAATACACCTTTAACGGTACGCTGTATGTCACCTTCAATTAACAGGACAATTTCATAAAGTCTTTCTGGGGGAGCAAGTCTCGTATCCGCTGTTTCTATCACAACGTAGACATCAGTCGCTGTCACCCTCAGTAGTGGACGCAGCGCCTCTCTGACTATGGTTATCTCCGCCGCGCTGTCCAGCAAGGTCAGAGCCCACGTCAGATTCCGAAGCCGCGTTCTCACTATCTGTGGCATATCGATGCGCTGTTAAGGCTGCGACTTTCTTTTTCGCAAACTGCGGTCTCTTAGGCGTAGAATCCTCCTGCTTCACTGCGCCGTCCGTTTGGCGGGACTGACCACGTCCCTGTTGGCCACCACGTCCACGTCCACCCCCTCCTCCACCGGTCTTCGGGGCCGATGTTTCCTGAAAGGAACGAGGAGAGCGTTGATCAGAACCCTGAAATCGATCAGGTGATTTAATCATCGCGCGATCGCGCAAATCATAAACTTTCTCTGTCGGCGCAGGAGTCTGTAGTGCAGGAAAAGAATCCTGAGTCTGCTTATATTGCTTCCCCTGTGTCTGTTTTTTAGGCCAATTCTGTTTTTTGGACTTAGGCTGGACATCTGCAACTGCAGATTGTCCCTGAGGTTGTTTTTTCTCCTTTACTGTAAAATATTTCAGACCTCTACTTGTGCGGCCAATCGTCTTATAAGCGGCCACAACAATCTTTGCTAACTGACGGGGTTTATCGGCATCGGGCAGAGCAGCCAAAGCGTTCGACACCTGAAAGTTCACAGCATCCCCTTTAACATTGGAGAGTATGAGATCACTTACAATCTCAAAAGAACCACACAGGCGCATACCCAATTCAACGGCCGCCTCTGGACCGTGATCATTCTGAACACGTTTAATGATGTCAGGCAGGGCATTCATAGACGGGGTGCCGAAGCACCTCGTATAAACGGCCGCAAATGTTTTTCCCCAGCTTTCACAGTCAACAAGTTCAGGAGTTAAATCCTTCGGTAAAGTAATCGTCAACATTCTATGCTTATCAGCAGGAGTAGAATTCGGAAAAACCGCCTCCAGTTGATCAAACTTCTCTGCTAGCCAGAACGGGAAGTCATCGTTGTCAACTGGACGTGCACCAAAAACCGAATTTACCATCACTGGATTGAGACGCATTCCGCCTCGATCCATGGGAACGGCCGTACCCCCCTGGGGACCACCAGGCAGGTGGCGACCGATGTATTGCACTAATGCTCGAATCACGGAAATGGAAACAACATGTAGCCTACGAATTTCCTGCAGGGTACAAGCGCCGTGATTCGGGTGCGGGGTAAAACCACCCAACACAGGCCAATTTGTACCTGGAATTGAGAGTGGACCTAACCTCGCAGCGGACAAAGAGTGGGGGAGGGCGCCATCAAACCAAACTCGATGCTGCCAATGATCAATAGGTATTTCCAATGCCCTGTACGGTGTATACTCAGCCGGGACAGCTGAGGCGGTGTAGGAGTGGAACAAACCAGAAGTTGCGTCCACAGCCGGAAACGTAACCCAAGAGTAAAACAACTGGAAAGGGAACGCCGGATCTGCACACACCACGAAAATCACAGCCATCCCATCTACCGGTACTTGGTACGTCTGAAGATGGTTGCGCACCACCACGCGACTATGCTGCGCAATGGTTACCGCCGCCATGACAACACTGGAAACAAGAAAATACAAAGAATACTTTGTAGCACAACTGGGTAGTAATTCAAAGAAACCGTTTAAGAAAGAATCAAGCTTGAATAAGACCTATTTCAAAAAATAGGTAGGTTTCACCGACACCCCGCTTTCCGGAAACGAAGGTGAAGGGGTTGCGCACCACCACGCGACTATGCTGCGCAATGGCTACCGCCGCCATGACAACACTGGAAACAAGAAAATACAAAGAATACTTTGTAGCACAACTGGGTAGTAATTCAAAGAAACCGTTTAAGAAAGAATCAAGCTTGAATAAGACCTATTTCAAAAAATAGGTAGGTTTCACCGACACCCCGCTTTCCGGAAACGAAGGTGAAGGGGTTAAGGTATGAACGATATACTACTCGAGTGTCATGATATAAGACCACCGAAACCGTTGGGCGCCATGTCGCAGGGTTTCTGTTCTCACACAGAACTGTGCACAGAGGAGTGGAACCTCGGCGAATTAGGGTGACCCAAAACACACCTTAGTACCCAACTCACCCCTTACCGAGCTAGCTACAGTGTCTCATTGGACATATCAAACTCCCAATGTTTAGACAAACCAGAACATGAACTTACTGTACCTCAGGGTACGTGGGACTCATGAACACTCTTTCGTTATGTTATCATTACAAACCAGAACATGGAGTAAAGAAGACACATGTGCATTTGAAATGTTTATTTACTAATGCCGTCTTCTCAGGCGCAGTATCTTAGATAATACAAGTATACTTATTATCAGTAGCAAAATTACCAGCATAGTTACTAAGACATAAAAAGCGAATGGTGACAGCATGTTAACATACTGTAATGAATAAGAGTTAACAACACTTATCTCTCACCCACCCTAACACATATATTATATTATTAGCTAAGAAGGTCTCTTTGGGTTGTTTTAGGGCGGGCCCATACCTTAGTGTCCTAGCATGAAAGGAATCACATCAGCATACACCAGCTCTCTCTGCATGTGCACCACATCAAGTGTGTTCTATGTGCCTCGTGCAAAGCAATATCAATCCCGCCTGAAGCCAGAGTTGGCAAAGGCTGCACTTGTGTTATGACTATGAAGGCGTGGAGATCAGACCTCATAACAATTCCATATCGTGTTGTTCCTGAAACTTCAGCACTCTTCGTGCAGACATAGTTTATTAAGCAAAGCTGATATCAGAGCAATAACATATTATTCTCACATACACCACGGCAAACTACTAGGTTGAAAGCTAAGTCAACAATTAAGTGTCGTGTGCAGAAGTTGCAAGAAAGAAAAATGGCGTTTAAACCTCAAATGTACCTATGCTAACTTAACACGATATAAGGATATACAGGAGCTATATGACATTGCAAAGCAGGAAACACAGAGACTGAGAGGTATAACTCCATTTCTTTATTTACTTGAATCCCGGTACAGCTTCGAAGAGCCCATCCTTCCTCACGCCCCTGTTCTCTGTCTTCTCCTGACCTCACGGTATTCCATAGCTCAAGAGAACCCAGGCATAAGAACTAAGGGACATATTTACAAGGGCTTTATCTCTGCTTTTTTGGCTTTTAAAGCCAAAAAAGCGGAGATAAAACTATCGTCCTGTTAACAAGAGGGTGCTAACATGCATTAGTGCATGTTAGCACCCTTTTACGTGACGCCTCTCTTTGCATCTCTACTGAGATGCAAAGTGAGTGTCACTGGGCAGTACAACCTTGTAAATATCACTGATGTTCAAACTGCGGTATTTACAAGGCTGCCAATGCATTTTAGCAGACGTTAGTTTGGGGCGAAAACAGCTGTTTTCGCCGAAAACTAACATCTGCTAAAATGCAGACTTCGAAAACTAAAGGGGGTAGGTCCATAGAAACGTGGTAGGGGCTAGACCTTTTTGAAATGTACAACACAAAAAGTTTACCCAAACCACAATTATTTAGAGCAAACCTTTAGAGGGTTAGAGACACATTTATTATATCTACCCTCGGCACATCTATTTAGTGCCAATGATTTTATAATTTTTCAAATTTTTCACATAAATTAGCAGAAATAAAGACAAAATGTACAATCAGATATTTACACAACTATACAAAATTTTCACATAGAAACATATAATATCAACAGAATATATCTTATAACATATAAAATTATACAAAAAATTAATACATCACAGAACAACATTATTACAAACATATAAAGCAATGACTGAAAAGAATCAAACAATGGGGGAATATAAGCAAATAAATGGCTCAAGGAGTGATAATATCTGGACCAGCTGGTCCTAGTAACTTGAAGGTAGTGATTTATTCCACCCAAATAAACTGCCGACGCGTTTCAAGACCAGGCTCAAAGTTACTGGTCTCTCATCAGGGCTGTTAATCTTTGTATCTGGAAGATGCAAAGACAGAGTGTTTTAATATTAAATTCATTAGAAGCCTCTAAACTTCAGTTGTGGGCTACAGTGGGTGATTGGCTACATACGAGACTCGTTTTGAGGAGGAAGGAGGATTAGACTTCGTGATGTCCAAATCCGGGAGAAACAATCAAAGTTCGTGGCTAGGCAGGCAAATCTAAAAAATGTGTGGATCATGAATTAGTGGAACAAACTGGTGATTAGCGTGTCTCGCTAGTGTATATGGCTGTATGTTTTTTTTTTCTTTGGTTTTTTTTTGCTCCTCATCTCAACCATGGCTGGCCAGTTAGTACAGTGGACTAGGAAAGTGTGATTTGAGAAAAAGACATGCTGTCTCAGTACGATACTGGTAGGTTTCAACCGAAATGTAGGCGTGCCTGGACCCTACAGCTATGTCGATTTCACAGTTGATCAATCACAAACCCGTGTGTACTTTTTAGATGGTGCTTGCCATTAGCCAGATTTCACCACTGCTCTTACCACCGATTGACCTTCAAGTGAGAGGACAAATGTGATAAAGCGAAGAAAGTGCGACATGGCTTCATAATCATTGGAACTGGGGAAAAAAAAAAAACAGCTCTAGTTAATGAGACCAATCGAGTTTCAACCAGAAAGCTCTTTTTTCAGGTTTACCACCCCTGGAAAGATCCAATTTCGATATATGAAGCATAGAATAACTCCAGTCTTGCAATGTTGGGGGGGGAGGCCTCTTTCCAACGCCTACAGATCTCCCGTCGAGCCACCAGCATTGAGTAGAACAAAAGATTATTGTTTGTACTATGTTTTTTGTCCATTACCCCAAAAATTGCAAGGCATAGATCTATTTTCACAGTGGTGCCCATGGAAGCTGTTAATTTATTGCTTATTGATTGCCAAAAAGATGTTAAATGTGGGCATTCATAAATATAAGGCTGTATGTTGAACATACCTCACTCCCTTTGGTTTGCCGTCAACCGGCGCGGTTACTCGTGAAGTGTAACCATATATTTTGTGCCTGTAAGAAGTACTGAAAGCACGTTTTAGAAAAAGGGGGAACCGTCTCGATATACATGACATTTTGTTTGCCACTCAATGAAAGATCTTAGCGTACTTTCTTGTTTTATTCTTTTTTCGTAGAATGCCTTTTTCATCTGCATCCACGGTCCTGTAGGACGAAAAACGCTACTGTAAAAGCTAACAGGTACAACGCAAAAAAGCGATAAAGCTCCACTATGGTAGAGCGTTACCTTGTCTGTCAGTGGTCCAACCGCAAAGAAACTACTCGCGTTCTCGATCAAGATGGCCGGCGTGGAGCCACGTTTGTTATATGTACGCAGTGGTCCCGGTGCATCTTGGGATTTGTAGTGCTCAGCATAAAGACTGACAACTGCTCGGTACTGCACGGGTGTGCAAGTGGCCCTGTGTGAAAGGTGATCAAGCATCGCATTGTTTCTAGCGAACTAGTTACAAAATCAAGCGGATAGGAGCCTGAAAACGTGTTAAATTAATCGTGTTGGAACGGTTACCGCATTGTTCGCTATTCTGGCGAATAGTGACAACTTGTCTCAAAAATTAAGTGAGAGAAGGGGTTGTGGGGGTGCGGGTGCCCACTCAATCCTATATTGCCTGCCCAGGCTCACCACGATTATGTTCTTTCAAGAATGTGGAATCTGAGGGAAGGAACCAGACCCACAGACCTAGCCAGGTATGTACGTACTGACTGCTAGTCAGCTCAAAGAACAGGCTTTAAAGGCGTGCTATCTCAGAGAGGCTGTTAAGGCCAGTTTGTGTACTGTTAAATTTCAAAATGAGATATGCCTCTTTCTGCAACAAGATACGTTCGACATCATGGCATTTAATTGTCGAATTTACTGTAAATAGAACGGACCACTTGAAGTCTTGTTCATCATGTCCCTTTTCACAAAAATGTTCAACCATGGGAACTGACATCACCCTTTTTTTAATTCTGGATCGGTGTTGGCTGATTCTCAGGTTGACCTGTTGACTGGTCTTACCAATATAGATCTTCATGCACGGGCACAGTACCCCATCAACAACGTTTTTTGTCTTGCAATTAGAAAAATCTGTGTGTGTCCATTTTATTCCTTGATGAATACATTCTTTGCCTTCGATGGTGTTCGGGCAAGCAACACAATTGCCGCACTTATGGTGGCCCTCAATAGGCTTCAAATTCCATTTCGACAGCAAATCGCTGTTAGGTTTATGTATAGCAATGTCAGCCCAGATTAGCTGTTGCCCGATACTTCGATTTTTTCTAAAAGCAAAAATCGGTTTGGGAAAAGGGCAATCTAAGCCCTCCAAAAGATGACAATTCTTCAAGACAGCTTGTCGAAGTTTATGTGTATCAGGGCAAAAGGTTGTAATGCACACAAGTTTGTTTAACAGTGTGCGTTTCTTAACTTCTAATAGACATTCACGAGGTGTATACCTAGCTTGTTTGAACGAGTGTTTAGGAAGTTTTTTGGGGTAGCCTCTTTTTTGCATAACAGAGCAAAAGGCACGGCCATGTATGAAGAGAAATTTGTGGAAGTCAATAATCCTTTTAAACAACACATCACACAGTGGCACCGTTACATTGACAACGTCTGGCTCCTGTGGCAGGGGAGCCAGACCGAGCTAATGGCCTTTCATGGTTGGCTCAATACAAGGCATGGAGACATCCAATTTTCAATTGAATACAGCACTAGTCGCATGTCTTTCCTGGATGTCGAGCTTAGATGCGAACAAGGCCAGTTAACAACATCGTCTATAAGAAGGAAATGGACAGGAACACAATCCTTCATCATAGAAGTGCACACCCGAGAAACCTCAAAGCTAATTTGCCTTATGGGCAATTGCTCAGAATCAGAAGAAACTGTTCGGATTTGCAAGACTATGAGACACATGGCCGTGCCTTTTGCTCTGACATGCAAAAAAGAGGCTACTCCAAAAAACTTCTTAAACCGATTTTTGCTTTTAGAAAAAATCGAAGTATCGGGCAACAGCTAATCAGGGCTGACATTGCTATACCTAAACCTAAGAGCGATTTGCTGTCGAAATGGAATTTGAAGCCTATTGAGGGCCACCATAAGTGCGGCAATTGTGTTGCTTGCCCGAACACCATCGAAGGCAAAGAATTTATTCATCAAGGAATAAAATGGACACACACAGATTTTTTTAATTGCAAGACAAAAAACTTTGTCTATGGGGTACTGTGCCCGTGCATGAAGATCTATATTGGTAAGACCAGTCAACAGGTCAACCTGAGAATCAGCCAACACCGATCCAGAATTAAAAAAAGGGTGATGTCAGCTCCCATGGTTGAACATTTTTGTGAAAAGGGACATGATGAACAAGACTTCAAGTGGTCTGTTCTATTTACAGTAAATTCGACAATGAAATGCCATGATGTTGAACGTATCTTGTTGCAGAAAGAGGCATATCTCATTTTGAAATTTAACAGTACACAAACTGGCCTTAACAGCCTCTCTGAGATAGCACGCCTTTAAAGCCTGTTCTTTGAGCTGACTAGCAGTCAGTACGTACATACCTGGCTAGGTCTGTGGGTCTGGTTCCTTCCCTCAGATTCCACAATCTTGAAAGAACATAATCGTGGTGAACCTGGGCAGGCAATATAGGATTGAGTGGGCACCCGCACCCCCACAACCCCTCCTCTCCAACACGATTAATTTAACACGTTTTCAGGCTCCTATCCGCTTGATTCTGTAACTAGTTCGCTAGAAACATTGTGATGCTTGATCACCTTTCACACATGGCCACTTGCACACCCGTGCAGTACCGAGCAGTTGTCAGTCTTTTTGCTGAGCACTACAAGGCCCATGATGCACCGGGACCACTGCGTACATATAACAAACGTGGCTCCACGCCGGCCATCTTGATCGAGAACGCGAGTAGTTTCTTTGCGGTTGGACCACTGACAGACAAGGTAACGCTCTACCATAGTGGAGCTTTATCGCTTTTTGCGTTGTACCTGTTAGTTTTTACAGTAGCGTTTTTCATCCTACAGGACGGTGGATGCAGATGAAAAAGGCATTCTACGAAAAAAGAATAAAACAAGAAGGTACGCTAAGGTCTTTCATTGAATGTCAAACATAATGTCATGTATATCGAGACGGTTCCCCCTTTTTCTAAAACATGCTTTCAATACTTCTTACAGGCACAAAATATATGGTTACACTTCACGATTAACCGCGCCGGTTGACGACAAACCAAAGGGAGTGAGGTATGTTCAACATACAGCCTTATACACCAGCGAGACACGCTAATCACCAGTTTGTTCCACTAATTCATGATCCACACATTTTTTAGATTTGCCTGACTAGCCACGAACTTTGATTCTTTCTCCCGGATTTGGACATCACGAAGTCTAATCCTCCTTCCTCCTCAAAACGAGTCTGGTATGTAGCCAATCACCCACTGTAGCCCACAACTGAAGTTTAAAGGCTTCTAATGAATTTAATATTAAAACACTCTGTCTTTGCATCTTCCAGATACAAAGATTAACAGCCCTGATGAGAGACCAGTAACTTTGAGCCTGGTCTTGAAACGCGTCGGCAGTTTATTTGGGTGGAATAAATCACTACCTTCAAGTTACTAGGACCGGCTGGTCCAGATATTATCACTCCTTGAGCCATTTATTTGCTTATATTCCCCCATTGTTTGACTCTTTTCAGTCATTGCTTTATATGTTTGTAATATTGTTATTCTGTGATGTATTAATTTTTTGTATAATTTTATATGTTATTAGATATATTCTGTTGATATTATATGTTTCTATGTGAAAATTTTTGTATAGTTGTGTAAATATCTGATTGTACATTTTGTCTTTATTTCTGCTAATTTATGTGAAAAATTTGAAAAATTATAAAATCATTGGCACTAAATAGATGTGCCGAGGGTAGATATAATAAATGTGTCTCTAACCCTCTAAAGGTTTGCTCTAAATATTTGTGGTTTGAGTAAATATTTTGTGTTGTACATAAAAAAATGCAGACTTAGGCATACCTAATATGGGGGTGGATTGTGCTGATACGACCACAGGATCGTATCAGGAAGGTTATCGCCGTTTTTGCAGGGAATATCGCTGGAAAACCAGTGATGTTCCCTACAAAACGGTGATTTCCCCGCTATCGCTGGTAATTATATCGCCCTGGGCAAACGGGTTATAAATAACGGTCTAACAGGGCGATAAAATCCAGCGATAGACGGCGATAAATAGAAAAGCGCTAAGCGCGTTTTGCGTTTATTTATCACCGTCCTTGTAAATATGCCCCAGGATGAGCTCACCAAAAGGCACGAGTTCACAACACAACATGTTACAGATTGTATTTCTCTAGATGTTATTCTGAAGAAGAATCTTGATGGTGTGTCATTCTACATGTTTTCTGTTTGAACATATTGTTTCTGTAGGAGAGGGTAAAGGTATTTCATGGCAATGTCAGGCAAAGTATGACCTTCAGCGTAAAGTGAGTAAGCTGGCTTACCAGGAGCTCAAACTTTAAGTACTAAATTCTGACACCCACAGATTACACTGGTGAAATATCATGGGCAACGGATAATCACATCAAACATAAAGAGAAGTGCTGCCACGGTCTAACATGTCTGCAAATGAAGTAGTGAAGACTATGATGTAACTGTTTGGTTGCCATTTTATATTCTGTCACTAGTTAGATTATATTTCTTCTGGTTCACCCCAGATGCTAGATGCATTTTTTCACCACCTGGGATTTTTAACCTCCCATGAAATTCTCCTAGAGGAAACTGTCTTCGTGTAATGACAATGATAAATACAGAAAATGTTCACTTATCAAGAACAATGTATAATGTACTGTGGAACTGCAGACACCCTGCTCTTCACCAAGTAATTACATGATTTTCAAGCCGGCTTGTCTTTTTTTACTTGTGACCACACTAAACCAGGGAACCTACTGAGCAAAGAAGGTTGTCTTAGCACCAAACATATATTTTGAGTAATGGTGTTACAGTTTGCTCAGTCCTTTTAGATTATGTGCTGATATCAAGTCTATTCTTGAGGATGGAGATGCCTTGGAGACCTGTAATCATGCCTTAAATACTCACTTTACTTTGGCAACTTGCATACCTGTACTACACACCCTTTTCTGAAAATGCTTATATTCTGCTAGGAGTACCTGACTCATTACACTGAGTGCCAGTGTCCCTGTTTTGATGATTTGAATTGTTCACTAATGTAGCCCCTCTTACTCTTTGCCGGATGCATTCTGAAAGTTACCCATCGGGTTAAATATGTCACAACTATTCTGGCCTCTTATGAGCAATCCAATTGTTTCTTTCCAGGTATTCCTTCAAGCTCCAGTCCACATTGTTCTAGTCCAGAAATGGTATAGGTTCCTATTCAATGTCTATGTCTGACTAAAGATTGTTTTCAAACTCTATTAGACAACGTATATGTAAAAGTGATGATCCAATCATGAGGTATTGTATTTAAGATTTTCACTCAAACGTTTACTTGCCTTTTTAGCTTTTTCTTTATAGTACCATCTGGCAACATTATAGGCTGGATATCGATGATGGTCACCTATCACTCATTCTCCACGTCCTCAGTGTCAAAAGTACTTGAGACACTATATGGTCTCTTTGGTACCTAGAATTTCTAGGTAGCCTAAGAATGAGAAATATAAAAGTGCGATTGGACCCCAAATTGCCTTTCACACGCCCTTCTTTTATGGATAATACCGTAGTAACTGCCGCCTCATCCTCTTTGATGTACCCCAAGATGGATTTACTAAACAAAAGAAGGAAAGAATTTATTCAACTTCAGGAAGACACAATTTAGAAGAACGCATGTAGCAGCTTCCTCATCTCTCAAAACGGCTCTACAAAATATCGCAAGATGGATGCATGCAAACAAACTTAAATTGAACGGAGGAAAAACAGAACTTTTGATTTTAGGCGGCAATAAAGATCTATGGAGATCTGAACATTGGCGTCAGCAAATGGGTCCCCCCCCTACCCTCCCAATCAGTCCGTAACCTGGGCATTATAATAGATCACCAGTTGACTATACGCCAACAAGCAACTACGGTTACGTCGATGTGTTTTACCATTCTAAAATGGTTAAAAAAGATCTTATGGATGCTGCCTTTGACAACTCAGAAAACCGTTGTCCAGGCCCTAATAATATCAAGATTGGATTACGGAAATATCCTATACTTAGGGGCAAACAAAGATGTAATCTGTAGATTACAAGTGGTCCAAAATTCAGCAGCCAGACTCTTATGTCAGCTACCTCAAATGGCTTCCATTTCCAAATCACTCCGGGACTTACATTGGCTAAGAATTGACAATCGCTCTAAATTCAAAGCATTGTGCTATATGCACAAAATCAATGTCGGTACGGCCCCTCATTACTTGAACACTTTGGTTCACAAATATAAGCCAATTCGCTCCCTTGGATCTTCGAAGCAAGCCAGATTTGTGACCCCTTGATTTAAATTGACCCGCATAGGGGGGCGCTCTTTCTCCTCTCTCGCTCCTGCTCTGTGGAATTCTATGCCTCTCCCCCTCTGTTTGGAACATAATTACATCAAATTTAGGAAAGGCATCAAAACTTGATTATTTAATTTATAGTCTTTCCCTCTGGTCGCTCTGCTGATTAGTATGTGTCTATAGGCGCCGGGAAACCTTCGGGTAGCTGTTGCGCCATAAGCTTAAATATAATAATAATAATAATAATAATAATGCACACAATCTTATAGCAACATTACATTTTTGTGTGAAACTCGAGTAGTAGTTTTTTTTTTCTCACCACAATAACACACTGTGGAAAATAAAGGGGGCATACGTGAATTTATTTAAAATAAACATTGTCGCTTCTACTGTGATGGATTCTTTCTTTGGAAGTGTATTCTTGTCTGCAGTTGATTGAGCCACTGAAAGGAGCCAGTAGCACGAAAGAAACAGAAAAACGAGCCCTTGAGAAAAACGTCTGCTAATTGGGATAAACTAGAACAACAGTTCTTTTACTGAAAAATAAACAGGGTGAAAGATTATTAACGTTTTAAACAATCCTTGACTACACATCCAATGTAACAATAAAACACACACAAATCTCAATCAATTGTGCAAACGTCCAATGGAATAACAGACCACGTGTTTCTTTGTCCATTAGAATAATTAGTGTAAATTAGGATTTTGCTTGGTGAGGAAGTATTTTGATCAGGATTGTTAAACCAATGTGTCCACATGATGAGCAATGTGGATTTCAAACATTTTTACACTTTCATTTGCTCAGTGTTAGACAATAACCATTTACAAAGCAATATACCCACACCTTGAAAGTGAAGTTTCACGAAATTAGGTGCATATGTACAAGGAAATGTCAGAGCACAGAGCTGCGCCAAATTCACTGTGCAGCTCCCTGACATTTCCATGACGCAGGGATGCGCTGTATTTACAAAAATATTGTAACCTGTGTTTTCTCTAGCCCTAGTGCTAAAATGTGCTGTTTTCTGCCAACGCTATCCCCTCACACCGTAGTGCAAAGGGGCCTGCGTTGCAGGGAATGATTGTTTATGGGCAGAAAGTTGTCCCTTCCTGCACATTAATAATAATTATTGGTGTGTTGCGCTTTCTATGTGTGCAGCACACATAGAAGGAGCAACAAAATGATTTCTTTTCGTATGACCATTGTAATGCCTGACCTTGCATGGCGTTCATTTTTGGCCCTGCCTCAGATTCACACATCCTTATAAATCTAGGGCAGCGTCAAACAGCAATAGGTGTTATGGTGGAACGCCCACAGCAACACCCATTGCACGCCCCTTTCACTCAGATATCTGCATGAAAGAGTACCATATTTACAAAACGGCTTTAAGCCACAAAAAGTGGCCTAAAACCACTTTGTAAATATAAAGCAGGGTAGTGTGCCACAGAAACATGGTTAAAAGTCATGTTCCTGTGGCACAATGCCCTTGTAAATATGCCAGAGAGATCCATGGCTGTCTTATGGTTTATAAGAAAGTTGGATTTTTGGTATTTTGAAAAGATGATTTCACATTTAATGGATGCTATCGATAAAATTACCATATTGGAGTCACTGATAGTCTGCTAAACACAGATTTGAGATTGGAACTGCCTGTAGTGACAGTGGACCGGTGAAAAATAGTAGGTTTAAGTATGCAGGAAAACTAGTATGGAGGACTTGCAAGACCATGAGCGTGTAGCAAATAGATTTTCGTTCTTTGATCTAGGGTTCTCTCATCAACCCACAGGCAAAAAAGGATGGGATACCCATGTAAGTAGAGAGTGAATGGTCATAATGGTCATACACTCAAAACAGGGATAACGAAAAACATAGCAGTATACTTTCTACATGTCCTTAAAATTAAGTGCATGATAATCCAGACACTCTTTAAAGTCCCATGCAGTCTTTATTTACCTTATTTCATGAGTTTAACATCAATAGACTATAGTGGCATAGCCAATGACTTTCATGTAAACAGGTTCTGCAAGAGTTGAAACAGTTTCCTCATTCACAAGTCCCAATTCTCTGAGGGTATTCTTCTCTGCTATGTGCTTTGGGCAGTGGGTAAGACCTGAAGGAGAGAAAAGTGTCTCTATTTTTATTTTTATTTATTTTTTTATTTAAAAAGGTGTTATATAGCGCTGGCTAGACCCTGAGGTATCAGAGCGCTTTAAATGGGTATCAGAACAATAAATTGCAGATTACTGCTTTACAAAGGTTACACAGTTATTAGAGCATGGCAATTTTAGTTACAAGTAAGGTTGAGACAAACAAAAAGGAAGGGGAAAAATCTGGCAAGGGGAGATATTCCGGGGTGTGGGGGGGTGTAAGAGCAGGGGAAGTGGGCAGACAGTGGAGGAGGGAAAACGAGAAGGGAGGGTTAGAGACACGGCATGGCAAGAGGAGGGGGAGGGTGACAGGGACACAAACCAGTAGAAGAATCAAATCTGCGCCCAAAGTCCAGAAGCTGTGATTTCAGGGGGAGTGATATCATTTCCCCATCTCTGTTGCAAGAGGCTCCCTAAGCACTCAGCTCTCAGAAGGGTCTCTGAGATTCCAAGGTCTATTTACTGGATCCTTCTCCAAAAAGGGGAGAGGGAGTGCTTTGGCCAGGGGTGCCATACCATACCTCAATTGTGAGTGGCTCCCTTGGTGCTGTGGACACTCTCAGCGGGTATGCTGAGACTCCAGCGTCTATATATTGGATCTTTCCCGAAAAAGGGGAGAAGGATTGCTTAGTCAAAGGGCACAAAAGGACAGGGGGCTAGGCGGTGAAGCGAGCAGGGGAAAGATTCAGGTGAGAGGGGATAGGAGCAAGGAAGTAGACAAATAACAAAAGAATGCTGAATAGGAACAGATAGCCAGGAGACAAGGAAAAACCAGAGCCACAGAAATACGATGGGGGGGGTGGCAAGACAGGGAGATGGGGAGAAAAACTGTGCACAAAGTCCGGCTGGGTAGGTGATGGTCAGGGGATGAACCAAGGCTGATCTCCTCAATAGCTGAACTGAGCAGCTCCACCGGGCGTCAGACATAGTGCTCAGACTCCGCTGTCAGGATGGGGATCAGGAGTATGCTCCGAGATTGTCATTGTGTGTTGATTAGGTAGTGGTCACTACCACCCCTCGTTCACCTTAGCTTCATTGCTGCCTGTTTGTTCATTTTACTCTACCTCAGCGTCCCAACTGCCGCTCCAGTCCCAGGCACTTTCTCTACCTAGTTATGGTAGCAGCGAAGAATTGCAAGACCACTGCTTCCCCATTTTGGTATTTGCGAGGGCGTTCTGTATATTGGGCGTCACACTTTTCTGGATCAGGCGTGACAACTACCTCAATTTATGGGGTGCGTCCGCCGCGATCCGGGCAACCCTCTGTGGATGGTCACTGTCTGTAGAACTTCGCTGGAGTGTCCCGAGTTACAGCATGACACTAAGGGGTCTGCTCCGGTGATTCCTCCATTGAAGCGTTGTTCCCTCTATAGGTTTACTGAGCGATTTCGTAAGGGGAAGCACTCCCCACCAGCCTTGTCAGATGATATGCAGCGTCGGCTCTGAGTATTTTGCTGACCATTTTGAAACTCCGTCAATCACCGACCGATGGGCGCCATTTTGAATGTCCCTGGAGGTGGCCATCTTAGGGTTAAGCATTGGTTATGGACCTGTATTTCCCTCTCGTCAGGTCTCCACAGTGCTCCCTCAGAGGTCTTGGGGGACTCCTAATTGTGACTGCTCTTTCATCTGTTGCCCCCCGGTATGCTGTGCGGGGGATCTATTTGTTTGGGTGCTTCGTCTTCCATCTTGGGGTCAGGCGGCATGAAGGGGGCTCGTTGCTGCCACCCTTCTTGCTGCACCACCTCACTGGCTTTTGGGGGAATAGAATAGGGGAGCCCCACTCTCTTCCCCACTCGGTCCACAGACTCACCAATCGCTGCAAGGCGTGTCCAGCTTGCAGGGCGCTTGATCAGGATCCGCCCGCCGGTGGTCTGCATTGGTCTATTGCAGTACTCAGTGCTGCAGCCACCTTCAACCAGACCCGTTAGAGATCAATGTAATGACTTCCTCCCCGACTTAGCGTTCTGTTTGCTCTGCTTTCTTTAAAATATGGATCATGGGGCTGCCCTTTTGTTTCCCAAGGCGAGCCCCACAACAGCAGGGTGTATTAATGACTCTCTTGGTAGCGCGGGGGCTCCCAGCCTTCGAGAGCGCTCCTGCTGACTACCGTGATGTTCCGGTGCCCAATCCTGTCATTCAGGGCTCTCAGCGCCAGCCAACTCGTTTACGCCGCTGCTTTCAGAAGACGGATCGCAGGGCTGCCATTTGGCTTCCCAAGACGAGCCCCATAGCGGCAATTTGCAGCGGTGTTTTCTCTGCAACGCGGGGGTTCTCAGCCTCCAGATGAGCTCCCGCTGATTGCCGAAGTATTCCGGTGTCCGCTCCCGCTGTCCATTGAGCCCGGCGTCCACCGTCTCCGTCCGATAATTATCGGATTATCGATCCGGCCTGCGGAGCCTCCCTAGATCCCTTCACCCCGCCCCACCTAGACCCCTGCTTGTATACTTCTGTACTGGAGGATCCATCATCCTATATCACCAGTGAGAGGCTGGCCTCTCCTCTGAAAAACTTCACAAGTAAAATGGTTTGTTTGAATATACTCCCATACCTCACCCATCCTGGCCGATGTGAATGAGGTTGTAATAGCCTAGCCCCTTTCCATTGCTATGCGCCCTAAAAATTGCATTCCTGAGTTGTGATGAAGGGTTCAGGCGACTTATGACCACTGTGTCTGGTGAGTGGTGATCTTTGTTTATATACCATAAGAGCCCCATTCTCAACCTGTGGATTGTGAAAATTGCTCTGAAACCTTCTGTTGCTCCTGAATCTTAATGACTCCAGGTGTGTGCCCTCTACTGACCCAAGATGTTCCAAGCAAAACAGTGTACAAGACTGACGATTACAGATGAGTACCAGTCAGAAGTATATGCTTGACTTTCACCTGCATTCCACAACCAGACCACAGAAGAATAAACTGGAATACAAAGGTATGCATCACATGCTCCATCACCAACCTAGTCACAATTGGCTCTCTAGCCCTCATGCCCATCACCCACATACCTATTGACGATCTCTTCATACTGCACACATATCAGCAGCGTCCTGACTGCTCTAGCACCACACTTCTGTCACCCAACATAGCCTTCTTTACTACTTGCAAGTCCTGTTCAAGCAAAATAACTGCTTATACATGGGTCCCATCAAACAACACCATTCTCATTCACACACACGCGGGCCCCTGCTTGCCTCAGAGAGTGAGGTAACTGCTGTGGGATCGCACTAATATCAGTAATGTCCAATATAAATGAATGACAACGTAATTGTTATCCAAATGTTCATGTTTTCTATGATAACCTAAAACACATATACATTTTTTTAAAAGTCCAGATTTCATATCACTGTAACAAGCAAAGGAGTAAACTCACCTACCTATGTATTTGCATGTCGGAAAGACAAACCCCATTGACATTTGTCTCTTAAAAAATACATTTTCACATTTTATAAAGTTTAATGAAGATGCTGGCAATGCTTCTGAAAACAGATGCTTTTATGTTTGTCCGGGCATGGTGGCACAGGTAGGAGCGTTGGGGCGGGGGCAGCAGGGTGGGGGGGAAGTCAACAGATGACGTGAAAGGCTGAGTCACCAATGCTTTGAGTGGTTTCATTTATTTTTTCATTTAATTTTACCTATCCTATCATCTGTCGACCTCCCCTCCACCGCGCCCCCGCCGCACCGCTCTTACCTGTGCTGGCCATGCCTGGCAATATATAGTTTGACCCTAAATTATTGTCTTTGTTTCTGATTACAGTAACTCATTATACAGTGTGAATAAAGAACATACAGGGAGCATGACTGTGTCAAGAACGCTCACAGATGTGTCCACACTGAGCTCTGGCACTGGAAGTGGTACACTGTGATTGTATGAATAACTTCTACTCACCAACCAGGGTTTAGACCAGATATTTTCCAGCTCTTGTATCACTGACTTTGGCAATTAGAGGCATTGAAGGAGTTCAATGGCAATGAGAAGTGGGTCCCACTGTCTTGGCTTGACAGCATCCAGTAGTTGAGTATCAAGATGACCACTGGCATAATGCAGGCTGTTTGTGGAAGTGGGCCCATCAGGGGTAGTGAACCTAGATAATTACTAGGACACCCTGGGAGGCCAATTGGGTCATCCTGGGATGTGAATGTGGACTGGACACCTGCGGAAAAAAGAGTGGGCCAAGCTGCTGGAGAAACCGGAGAAGGCTTAATTGCTGACCTTCTCTGAGTGAGGCCCAGCTTGAAGGCTGGGGGGCGGGTGTTGCATTGAGAATATAAAGATGGTTGCACCCGCCAAAGGTCTTCCAAAAATCAAACACAGCAGATAACTGAAGCTGCTGCGCAGAACCACAAACAATACAGTGCTCTCCTCTCTACATAATCTGAGCATTTTGTTTGTATAATCCCATTACGCTCATTCTTACCTCTCAGGGAATATTTTTGCGAAACTGGGCTGACTGTATTTTCCAATAGAAGCAGTTGGATTTTAATCCATCAGTGTTTGTTTTATTAATTTACAAACTTTTTAAAGATTTGTTGGAACACAAATCCAACAGTTTATAGATATGTGTGAAACACGAAAACAATCAATATCACATCAAACAAATCCTACTATCCAAAATATATATTTCACTTTGACACCCCTATTCAAACTTGCTCTCTCACTCACACCAAAACTGTCATTCCATTCCATAAAACACAATCATTCTATCTTTCTCAATCAAGCAACGCCACAACCAGTCACTCCTGATCCAGTCGAAAACAACCAATAATAAATTCCACGTCAAAAATTAAGTACATCCACTTTGAAAAACAAAACGTGCAGGAATAATTCTACTTTTGGTTTTATCCATACACGAAAAACAGACAATGCTCTAACTAGTAAATTAAGTGATTTTCACAAATACACTTTTTTGACAGGGAAAACATGAAAAAAGGTGAAAAAAGGTCGACGCGTTTCTACCAGACCCTTTGTCCGGTTCTCATCAGGACCACGAATAATCTGAAAAAGGATAAAAAAACCTTCATGAATATACAGCTCTTCAAAAACTCATAAAAAGACACACAAAAGCGCCACACCTGGCGTCTTCCGCCTACCTTGATTCAAATGGACCGCTTGTATAACATTCAGTTCTTTGGAAAATCAACATCTAGAGGGGTGCGACATAGAAAAGACACTGTGAATCTACCTCGTCAGTCTCGTGTGAATGTAACTGTCTGTAAGTACACAGTATATTCTTACCCATATGCCGGTCTATCCAGAGCGTGTGGGGCACGTCCTGTCTATTCACGGAGGATGCTCTGTGCCACAACTTGGATGGGAGGGGGAGGAGGGGTGTGTGTCAACAAAGTCCACACTTCGGTGGGGCCACCGTGGCCTCAGCCTGCAAGGCACAACAGGGGCACATTTAGAGCTCATGCTCGATCGAAGGGCAAAGTGGCATATCATTATTACCTAATTGGGGCGGAAAAGCCCTTCCCTCAAAGGAGATAAATTCCTTGTTGATCGCAGTAGCGTTCACTGGAAACTAATTCGGTAATGCGCGCCGTGCCCGGAAGCAACTCGGGAGCAACGGGAATGCTGGGAGACGTAGTTTTATGTATGCGCCAATCACGCTTGGTGAAAAATCCACCACGTGATCGCGCCTGCCACTTTGCTGTTTCTTTTGGAAATAAAGCTTTAAGGAAGACAACGGATTGGCCGCAGGGGTCCAACTTAGTGGATCTAGCGGCAACAATGTATTCACACTATTCATTAAGGACCGCTGGTTTTGCGCGTGTCCATTTTAACATTGCTAAAGACTGGATTGATTCCAATTCCTGCTAAGTGTCTGGGTAATTTGCCAAACTTGATGAAAATAGAGCCACTTGCTCAATCTGGTGACCTTAATAATTTCTCTGTGAAACTTCATCATGGAAATGAAAATTGCCTTGATGGTTTGCGCCAATCACGTTTATTAAAAAACGTGTTCGCTCCGGTGACCCTGCTGTTTCTTTTAGAAATGAAGTTTAAAAACCACTGACGTTTAGAAACAATTGGCCGACCTTCAGGGATAAGCCAAATAGATCTCATGGCAATAATGTGTTCATACTGTGCATAATCGAACACTGGTTTCAGTGCGTCTATACCTTTGCCAAAACGTGGGTTGATTCCGATTTCTGCTAAGCGTCTGTAGGTGCAGAGACAAGTGCTCAATCGGTGACATATATTATTTGTCTTAAAAACAGATATCTAAATTAGCTAACAGCAGTTTGCGCTAATAGAACCACAAGTTTTTACCTAGCTCTCCTTAGTGAGGTTATCCTAAAATGGATTGTATGAGGACTGTCCCAAAGCACCGTCTGTTCTTAGCTGGTGTGTGACTCCAATATGAAAAACTGAGCTCCCAGCCGCTGGTGGTATGGGTCTAGAGATTCATGTGCGGAAAATCTCTGAGATTTCATTAAGACTATGCATGGCGGTGTTAAATTTCATAATGAGTAATGCTTCACGTTGGCTTAATCTAGCCTCCATGTCTCCACCTCTGGCGTCTATTTCCACTTTGGATAACACGGTCCATTTTTAGATCTTTTCCAACATGACCCTTGCACTGCCAATGATTGACCAATGGGGCATTGATAACTGACCTTCGTACTCGTGATTTATGTTGAGTGATACATTGACGTATCTCCTGAGATGTTTTCCCTATATATAACTTAGGGCATGGGCACAGGATACCATATATGACATTCCTTGTTTTACAGTTTGAAAATGCATTGTGTTTCCAGAAGATCCCTTCATGTGCAAATACATCTCCTTCCATTGTTTGCTCCCAACAAGTACATGCTCCACATTTGTGGTGGCCCTGCACCGGTTGCAATCCCATCAGGCTTCGTAATGTCACATCTTCTTTTTTTGGCAAAGCTGCCCACACCACATAGTTGGCAATGCTCTTCTCTTTTTGAACGCGAAGAGGGGTGGTTGTTGAAAACCCTCATCTAAATTTTTCACCAAATGCCAGTTTTGATTAATTATTCTTTTTAACTGGTTAGCGTTTGGGCAAAACGTGGTGAGGTAGACCATCCTCTGCATTGCTGGTTTAATTCTCTTTTCCAGCAGAGATTCCCAAGGGATCCACCAGGCGCGGCAGAGGGCATGTTTCAACAATATTTTAGGGTAACCTCGGTCAGTGAGCCGATCGACTAATTTTTCTGCGTGTTAGAAATATTCTTCTTTAAACGTACAATTACGCCGAATCCTCAAGAATTGTCCAAACGAGAGGTTTTGGCGAAGGTTACGTGGGTGATTACTTGAATAATGTAACGCTTTGTTTCGATCTGTCTCTTTTCTGAATAATGTGGTGACGAGTGTCCCTTATGACGCATATACTTTGACATACAGAAATGTGATTTGTTGTCTTGAGGAATTACAAGTACATTTTATATCTTCTGTTCTTCTATTGAGCCAGTTCAAGAAATCCAATAATTGTTCCTCTGACCCTGACCAAATGAGGAATGCGTCATCAATATATCGCATCCAGTTCGTAATGAATTCTGAAAACGGGTTATTGTTGAAGATAAATTTATCCTCATAAAGGCCCATGAACAGGACTGCCAATTCTGGTGCGAAGGGGCAGCCCATAGCCACCCCTTTAGTTTGATAGAAGAATTCCGTTCCAAATGCAAAGTAATTCTTTTGTTTGGCAAATTTTGCAAGCTCAACAATGAAACTCGTGAGTACCCTTGCCGGTTGATCTCTTGTTTCCAGGAAATATGACAAAGTCTCTAGGGCCTCTTCCTGCGGAATCTGGGTATACAATGACACTACGTCCATTGTCACCAGTAGATGTTTAGAAGCATCATACTCAATGTTTTCCAATCTGTTAATAAAAGCTGTAGTATCCTGTAAGTGGGCAGGAACGAGTGTAATCAAAGGTTTCAAGAAAAAATCAATATATTTTGAAACTGGTTCCAAAAGGGAATCACACCCAGAAACTATAGGTCTTCCAGGTGGGCTCCTCTCACTTTTCTGGACCTTAGGCAGGACATAAAATACTGGAACGTGTGGATTTTTATTTTGCAAAAATGCATACTCTTTAGGTCCTAAAATGCCCTGGTCAAATCCTTTCTGTACGATGGCAGACAGCTGCCCCTGAGGCTCTACCGTAGGATTTTTAGCAATCTTTCTGTAGCAATTAGGGTCATCTAGTCGTCTCATGACTTCGGTTCTATATTTAACGATATCCCAAAGGACAATTGCTCCACCCTTGTCTGCCTGCTTATATTACTAATGACGAGTCATTTTTAAGTGATATGATGGCATCCTTTTGATCTTTCTGGAGGTTAAACCGGATATATTGCTTTTTCGACTCCATTTGTATAATTGCTGATAGGATGGTCTTTTCGAAGGTAATAACTTCCTTAGTGATTTTGTTCCCTGGGGGGCAGAAGGTAGATTTTCCCTTTAAACCTGTCACCTCCTCATTCCCAATTTCAACCTGATCTTTAAAGAACATCTTAAGCTGGATTTTCCAACAAAATTCCAACGCTTCCAATTTCATTTTCACAAAATCAGTCCTTCTTGATGGAACAAAGGAAAGCCCCTTTTCTAACACCAATGTTTCTGTATCTGTGAGAATTCGCTCAGATAAATTAAACACTGGAGATGCTTTTAATTTTTGTAGCACTGACGTCTCGTTGTCATTTCCCATGGTTGAGAATTGTATCAGGGTCGGCCCCTGGCTCTCCATTGACCTCTGCCTAAAAAAGGCTGTGGATTTTTTGTTGTTGCTGATTATATTGATTTCCTCTCCTATTAATGCCACTGGGTTCTACCTCACTCGTGTCAGTGTCCGTCCCTGATGAGGACGAGGTATCTGAAAAATTCAAAAATTTATTCCTTGATCTCCCGTGGGAATTTTTGAATCAGTCCGTGTGTAGAAATCCTTTTGAAGATAGGGATATACGTTTTCCAGTGAGAAATTATTTTTATCTGTCTCAACTTTATTTGTCTTTTGTGACACTGTGTAGTCCTTAAACTCTAGGATTTCTTTTTCAACTTTGTCCAGCAGAGTTTTAGAATCTGTGATCAACTGGTTGTTCTTAATTTCTGTTTCAAGGGTTTCTATTTCTTCCAGTTGTTTCCGGGACAGTCCTAAAGCTGTTTCTATAGTTAGGACCATAAGGTCACGGTTACATTTAGTTTCAATGCAACTGAAACCTTTTTTGTATTCGGGATCGTCAATGAATACCATAGGTATGTTGCGTATTTGAAGTCCACCTGGAATTGTTCCAGCCCGTAAGTGTTGAACAAGAAAATGCCCATGTAAATCTGTTTTGTTTTTTCTTGAGTCTAGTCAATTTATCAGACTCATTTTGGGTCTTTGCAGTCAAGCTCAAAGTGGCTGAAGCAAACGCTGGTGGTGCGTTAATGAGTCGTTGTATGTGTTCTTCGCTGTAAGCGAAGGTGTCACTTTCAGTCATAGTCCTAATACTAACACCAAACAGACGTGTACCTGAAAACATACTTTTCCAATAAGTAGAGCCTCGCGAGAAGCTACCCGCACCAATAGTAACAAAACACCCAAGGGCTTTGACTCACCTCAGTAAGGCGGAGTCTATAGACTATAACAAACAATACAATTGCCAATACTGAAAATAAATTGTCTACAATTGCTTGAAACTTATCATATATGAATTAAACATATAGAAGCAGTTTGATATTTGATATTTGATATTTATGTGCATTTGTTAAGCGCGGACGTTCGCTCCCAAGGGAGCATCATGGCGCTAAGCAAGCTGTGAAGGATAACTGAAGAAGTGGAGTGTGATAAAGGAGTGAAGCTAAATGGCAGCCAAGACAGAGGAGTCTGGTTGCTGGTAGACCCATGTCTTGAGAAGTTTTCTAAAATTGTTCTCATTTTCTGTAAATCTAAGGTTGACAGGTAGGTTGTTCCAGGCCTTGGCTGCCAGAACAGTGAAGGATTTCCCACCTTTGGTCTTGTATTTGAATCTGGGGATTCGGACCAGATTTGTCCCGGAGGATCTCAGGCAGCGCGGGGGATTATAGCGCGTGAAACGATTTGCAAAATAGCGGGCCCTGTATTTTGCATGGTTTTAAAAACAGTGAGGAGCAGTTTAAAAAGGATTCTTTTATGCAGCGGCATCCAGTGCAGCGAATTCAGTGCTGCCGACGCTGATGACCTTCTGGGGAGTTGTAAAACCAGTCTGGCTGCAGCATGTTGGATGCTCTGCAGCTTTCTGAGAGTAGATTTTTTCACTCCGGCCATAAGGCCATTGCAGTAGTCGAGTCGGGAAAGTATGAGAGCTACCGCGACTGACTTTCTAGCTGCAATTGGGAGAAAATCAAAGAATTTCTTTAGGGATTTTATTTGTCCAAAGCAGCGACCGGCAGTAATCTTAACGTGGTCATCGAAGGAGAGAGATGAATCGAATTGCACGCCTAGGTTCCGGGCTGATGGTACAGCACTTGGAGGGGCCTCTGATCCTAAGGGCCACCAGTCTTTCGGACAAAAAGACAGATTTTTACCCAATGGGATGATTTCTGTCTTAGCACTGTTGCATCCAAGATGGTTAGTATTTAGCCACTTAAAAACATCAGAGAGACAGTTTTTGAACCGGAGATCTGCGTCAGTCCGCTGTTTGTCAATGGTGACGACCAATTGAGTGTCGTCAGCGTAAGACGTGACTAGAATCCCATGTGATTCTATCACAGCTAGGAGGGGTGCTATGTAGATGTTAAAAAATAGAGGGCTTAATATGGACCCCTGGGGCACTCCAGATGTGATGGGTTTTTCGCAGGAAAGGTGAGGACCGAGGGACACGGTCTGGGACCTATTAGATAGGAACGATGAAATCCAGGCCAAGGCTGTGTCTGTCACGCCAATCTCTCGCATTCGGTTGATTAAGATGACATGCGAGATAGTGTCGAACGCTGCTGTGAGATCCAGCAGGATGAGGACAGCTTGCTTGCCCTCATCCTGCAGGAATTTGATGGAATCAGCAAGTTCGATCAAAGCTGTTTCGGTGGAGTGACCGGAGCGAAAACCCGATTGTTGGGGGTGCAGGATGTTATGGGCTTCTGCAAAAGTTTTAAGCTCCTCATGTACTAAATGCTCCGTGACTTTGCCAAGGATAGGAAGTAAGGAGATGGGGCGCATGTTAGTCAAGTCTGTTGGAGACTTGTTCTGCTTTTTCAACAGAGGTTTTACGGTGGCCTTCTTCCAGTCAGCCGGTACAAGTCCGGATTCAAGAGATTCATTAATAATGGCATTAATGTAGGGGTTAACTGTCTCAATCAGGTGATGTAGAATGATGGGAGGACAGGAGTCAGTAGGCGCTCCTGATTTACAGGCCCGAATTGCCTTACTAGTTTGTTGCAGGGAGACCGATTTGAAACTGGAGAGAGGAGGGTAGTTGACTGTTACCTCTAAGGGGGTTATCGAAGGAGGAGGAAAATCTTTCTGGATGTTGACAATTTTGTCAACAAAGAAATCTGCAATTTGATTGCATAGGCTCTCTGAGGGGGGTATTTCGATGGTAAGGGCTTTCGGATGGGTAAATGACTTAACTATAGTAAAGATAGTTTTTTGGTTTTGGTGGGCTTCCGTTATGAGCTTAGTGTAATATTCCTTTTTTGCTGTTTTTATGTCAGAGAGATATAATTTCCTCTGTTGTACATAACATGTTCTGGAGACCGTGTCATAAGTTTGTCTCCAGTGTCTTTCTAGTCTCCGACATAGAAGGTGACTATCTGCTAGGGTCTGAGTGAACCAGGGGGCATTGGGTTTTTTCTTCTTAGGACCCTTTTCCTGATGGTTTTTGGGCTCGGTATTAGCCATGACAATTTGGTTCATCCAGATATGGAAGTTGCTGGAGTCAATTTCCACATCTCCAGTTGCTATAGGGGATGGAGGTAGTGGTTGTGACTCCAGCTTTATACGTTCGGTCACCTTCTTCCAGTTGACTGTAAAGGTGGCTGGGGTATGCCTGGTACTGGATAGGGTAGGAAGAGGTATCATAATATCAAATGGGATAAAATAATGATCGGTCCAAATTTGAGGTAGCGGAGGGGAGGTTGAAAGGGTTGAAAGATTAGAGCAGATGCCATCAATAGTGTGTCCGGCCCTGTGAGTGGCAGTGGTGATACGTTGGGAGAGTCCAAAGATGTTTAAGGACTGTAGGAAGTAGATGGTATGGGGGTCAGCAAGCGATTCCATATGTAGGTTTATATCGCCCATAAGAGTGAAGTTGGGGTACTGTAGCATGAGCGCTCCAAGGGCCTCATCCAAAGAATTGAGAAAGGAAGTAGGATTACCCGGAGGACGATATAGGAGCCCTCCCGAGAGAGAAAACGAGGCGTTGATTTTGATTGAAAAACCCAAGCTTTCAGTATCCTTGAGGTGACATAGATCAAATGTGTGGCAGGGAAAAATTTCCTTAATGATTAAAGCGACCCCGCCACCTCGACCAGAAGCTCTATCCCGCCTGAAGATGGTGAAGTCAGGGGGGAGGGCGGTAGCCAAATCGGGATTGGAGGAGTCATTGAGCCAGCTTTCAGTAATAAACAGGGCATCCAGTTCGTGGCTTAGTATTAAATCGTGCACGTCTTGGCAATGGCAGGCTAGGGACCTGGCATTGACAAGACCTCCCTTGAAGTGTGTGGAACGAATTTTTAAGGGGGGATGCGCGTCGGTAACGACATTTATAGGCAGGGGGGGAGTCCACTTACAACGAGGACATGCGAGGGGGCTAGTAAGGGGGTCAATATGGGGGCAGTCGGAACAGTGGGGAGCGGGAGGAGGACGTAAGGACAGTAGATAGTTGTCATACCTGATGGCGGGTTGCAACCCGGCAGCATGCCCTGCGCCCGGCGCGATCCGGCCGCGGATGGGCGCAGACGGGCTTGACTTTGGCTCGACTTCGGCGCGCTTCCGGCGCCGTCTAATTGGGTGACACATGATATAGGGAGGAGGAGGGTGGGAGGCCGGCCCGACTTGAGCGCTGACCTCGCCGTCCTCACCCAAGATGGCGCCCACCGCCGAGTAAAATCACAACCAAAGCGGGTGGAGGCTCGAGATATAGGAGGTAAGGGTGTGAAGGGTGTCAGTGTACCTGCAATTCAATTCCCCAATCTAAAAGCAGCCCCCAGGATATAAATGCTGTCAAATTATAAAAATGCTAAAAACGCTTCGAATTATTTTATAAAACGCCTGTCAGCAGTGCGCAAAGGTTTGCGCTTCCTCCTTGTTACCACAGCAGCTCGCAGCCCCAGTAGCCTCGCTAGGGAGAGCTCACTGTAGGGCAGGGAGCGCTGGGTAGGGCGGGCCTAAATACTGTGGGAGGGCGGGAGGCCGGCCCGACTTGAGCGCTGACCTCGCCGTCCTCACCCAAGATGGCGCCCACCGCCGAGTAAAATCACAACCAAAGCGGGTGGAGGCTCGAGATATAGGAGGTAAGGGTGTGAAGGGTGTCAGTGTACCTGCAATTCAATTCCCCAATCTAAAAGCAGCCCCCAGGATATAAATGCTGTCAAATTATAAAAATGCTAAAAACGCTCCGAATTATTTTATAAAACGCCTGTCAGCAGTGCGCAAAGGTTCGCGCTTCCTCCTTGTTACCACAGCAGCTCGCAGCCCCAGTAGCCTCGCTAGGGAGAGCTCACTGTAGGGATTTTAATCCATCAGTGTTTGTTTTATTAATTTACAAACTTTTTAAAGATTTGTTGGAACACAAACCCAACAGTTTATAGATATGTGTGAAACACGAAAACAATCAATATCACATCAAACAAATCCTACTAACCAAAATATATATTTCACTTTGACACCCCCATTCAAACTTGCTCTCACACCAAAACTGTCATTCCATTCCATAAAACACAATCATTCTATCTTTCTCAATCAAGCAACGCCACATCCAGTCACTCCTGATCCAGTCGAAAACAACCAATAATAAATCCCACGTCAAAAATTAACTACATCCACTTTGAAAAACAAAACGTGCAGGAATAATTCTACTTTTGGTTGTATCCATACACGAAAAACAGACAATGCTCTAACTAGTCAATTAAGTGATTTTCACACAAACACTTTTTTGACAGGGAAAACATGAAAAAGGTGAAAAAAGGTTGACGCGTTTCAAACCAGACCCTTTGTCCGGTTCTCATCAGGACCACAAATAATCTGAAAAAGGATAAAAATACCTTCATGAATATACAGCTCTTCAAAAACTCATTAAAAGACACACAAAAGCGCCACACCTGGCGTCTGCTGCCTACCTTGATTCAAATGGACGGCTTGTATAACATTCAGTTCTTTGGAACATCAACATCTAGAGGGGTGCGACATAGAAAAGACACTGTGAATCTATCTCGTCAGTCTCGTGTGAATGTAGGTGTAACTGTCTGTAAGTACACAGTATATTCTTACCCGTATGTCGGTCTATCCAGAGCGTGTGGGGCACATCCTGTCTATTCACGGAGGATGCTCTGTGCCACACCTTGAATGGGTAGGGGGAGGAGGGGTATGTGTCAACAAAGTCTACACCTCGGTGGGGCCACCGTGGCCTCAGCCTACAAGGCACAACAGGGGCACATTTAGAGCTCATGCTCGATCGAAGGGCCAAGTGGCAAATCATTATTACCTAATTGGGGCGGAAAAGCCCTTACCTCAAAGGAGATAAATTCCTTGATGATCGCGGTAGCATTCACTGGAAACTAATTCGGTAACGCGCGCCGTGCCCGGAAGCAACTCGGGAGCAACGGGAATTCTGGGAGACGTAGTTTAATGTATGCGCCAATCACGCTTGGTGAAAAATCCCCCACGTGATCGCGCCTGTCACCTTGCTGTTTCTTTTGGAAATAAAGTTTTAAGGAAGAGAACGGATTGGCCGCAGGGGTCCAACTTAGTGGATCTAGCGGCAACAATGTATTCGGTCCTTAATGAATAGTGTGAATACATTGTTGCCGCTAAATCCACTAAGTTGGACCCCTGCGGCCCTGGTTCGGCAGAATGCACATCACAACAACCGTTTTTCACCCCTTTTATGCTAAGTATAGCATAAAAGGGTGCCTTATTTACAAGGCAGTGTTAATCCAGCATTAAGCAACATTAAGGGGCTTGACGCTGCCTAGTAAATGAGGCAGAGCCCCTGTCGCGAAAGGAACGTCATAAAAAGTGACAATGTTGAGTGACTTATGCTCACAAATCAAAAAGTTTTCAAATAATGCTCACACTCAGCCATTAGTGGAACAATCCTTAAAAGGTAGCAACAGAGTTACGACAACTCATCTAAATGTAATTGCTAAGGAAGAGTATCCATTGACCGTGACTAAACAAATGCAAAACAGCGGTTAAAAGGAGAATAGCAAAACAAAACACACCAAGCCAAGTACCGGATACTTCAGGAGAGGATAAAGGGGAAAACAAAATGAATGCTAAACAAAGATGTGCACAGAAATGGAAAGGTCGGAATCAAAACAAAGCTGCCATAAGACGGATTTTTGCGCCTCTTTTGGACAACATCATCCCAAAAAGAAAGAAATCAACAAAATACATTTACATTAGAAATAAAAAATATAAGAAGCACGGAAACAAAGGCGGGATTAAGTCCATATTCCCTAAAAGAAATCCTAAAAGCAAAAAAGATAGAGCAGACTGGGGAGGTAGGGGAAATAGAGTCAACACAGCCACAATCGGAAGGAAATAGTACTGTGAATCGATTCAACAACACTGCAGTAGCAACAATGACGGGAACCCAACCGCCAGTGCTGAATCAGGATCCTATGCTGCCAAGAAATCCTCAAACATTAACTATAAATGAATAAATGAAATTAATGAATAAAAGGGGTTTTATAAAGCGCGTTACTACCCTGAGGCCTCGTAGCGCTGCGGACGGACAGATCAGGGGCAGAGCGTTACCGGTTAGTTGGGGTTCGTAAAGAGATGAGTTTTGAGAAGTCGGCGAAAGATCTGAAGATTGGTTTCCCTGCGAAGAGCGGAGGGCTCTGAGGTCCAGAGCATGGAAGCGTTCCAAGAGGAGCGGCCACCCCATCTGGATCTTCGAACCTTCCTCGTAGTTGCGAGAAAGGCAGTGCTGGAACGAAGACGTCTACATGGTTGGTACGCAGTAACAAGAGAATGGGTGATGGCAGGTCCAGTTTTCCAGATAGATATGTGGGCCAGGTACATGGCCTTGAAACGTACTCTGGACTGAATTGGCAGCCAGTGAAGCTTCCTCAGAGCAGGTCTCGCTGATTGTCTCCGTGTAACCTCGAGGAGCAGGCGGGCCGCACAGTTCTGGATTACCTGCAATTTCTGTATGTTGGCCTGCGGGGCGCCCAGATACAATGCGTTCCCGTAATCCGGACAGGACTGGATGATAGCTTGCACCATAATCCTTCGGGCCATGAAGGGAAGTAGGGGGAGGATCTTCCTTAACATCCTCATCAGGCCAAAGCAGGTAGCAGAGAGCTTGGTGGCTTGATAGTTAAAGCAAAGGGAACTGTTGAGCCATATACCAAGGCTCTTAATTTGGTGCTTTGGAGCGGGCATTGTGCCGAGACAGGGCGGCCAAGAGAGGGCCAACGATGGTGAGGGAGACTTGCCCAGAAACATAAATTCTGTCTTGTCTCCATTCAGCTTAAGGAGGAATAACGCCATCCATAGGGCTACTGCCTCTAAGCAGATGCCTAGGTCGCTTGATAACCCTTCGGGGTGGTTTAACGCAACTACCAACTGGGTGTCATCCGCGTAGGTAATAATTTCTATGCCAAAAGGAAGCACTATCCCAGCCAGCGGCGTCATATAAATATTAAAGAGCGTGGGGCTCAGGGAGGAGCCCTGAGGAACCCCACAGCTCAAAGGCCAACAATTAGAGGTGGCCATACCCTCAGAGACCTGGAAGAAATGGTCCTGTAAAAAGGACCGGAGCCAGTTAATGACCAGGCCTGTCACGCCGAGATTTTGTAGTCGCACAGCTAGGATGCTGTGGTTCACAGTGTCGAAGGCGGCACTGAGGTCCAACAGAATATTTGCTGCTGCACCGCCCTGATCTAAGAGCCTCCTAGTTTCTTCTGTGACTGCTACGAGAGCTGTCTCTGTCCCTAACTTGGGGCGGAAACCTGTCTGGGAGTCATGAAGAAGATTGTTAGACTCTAAATAGTGAACTAGGATGGAGTTTATGTGTTTCTCAGTTAGCTTGCTCAGCCAGGGGAGTAGGGAAATGGGGCAATAATTGGCCATGTTGGAGGTGTCTAAATTAGTTTTTTTCAAAAGAGCTCTGACTTGCGCACATTTTCAAGCCATGGGCACCTTACCTGAGGAAATGGAGGTATTGATAGCCTTCAGGATTACCGGACGGATAACATCGGAGAAACCGGTCCTGGGAAGCTTGATTCCGGTCCAGGGAAGACATGGCTTGGCAGTTCGGGCTGGACTGTTCCCATGAGGCATAGGGTCAGACTGATTTGCATATGGCCATGTCTGAACTGGGGTGGCGGAGTGAGCTAAAGAACGGTGATGGATTAAACCCAGATCAGTTGACTGGGGGTGAGTGTTTGTATTGTCAACGCTCCATCCATCATCACCTTTGGTTTTTCTTTACTATCTACTACCCACAGTCTCTGTCTGGCTCCTCCACGAACGTCCTACTATGGCGGCCAAAGAGAACATGGTGATGAGGAACAAGATATAACACGCCCCACACACGATAAGTGACTATCATAGACTTATCTTGAGTTTCGAGATTTTGCATTTCTTTCTGTTAAGTTTAATATGTTTGCATATAAGTGAATATGGCCTTTTGCCCATTGCCAACTAGACCTGGAGATGGGGGTTTGGTGTATTATTTGCTTCTGGGTGTCTGTCCATGCCAGACAACCACGTATTGTGCAAGTTAATAGAATTGTCATACATATGTCAATCAAACCCAAGATGTACGGGGGAGTTCAAATTTGTATTGTTTTTTTTTATCATGGTAAGGGCCCTAGTTTGGTCTGAGTATTGGTTTGTTGTGTGTCACCTCCTATTTCAAGTCAGAAGTATCGTCTCCACGGACCAGGAATCCTATGAAATTTTTTGGGGCTTCCTCTACTATGGTATGTGGTGTGTTCAGCCGTCATATATAAATCCATCCCCTTCACCCATTCCTGGATAGTCGGTCTGTCAACTACCCCCCATTTTCTGGCTATATCCTGTTTGTCCACCACCAACCCCAGGGAGGCAAGATTTAGTTGCATTCTGGTGATGTCCACTTCACTTGGTATCCCCAGTAGTAAAATCTTTGGGTCCACCGGCAGAGCTACCCCATGGACGGCTCCCATCAGTTCAATTACTTGCTGCCAGTATAACTGTATCTCAGGACATACACATACTGTATGGGAAAAATCCGCCCTGGTCGCGGTACAGATCAAACAGGATGGTGATTCCGCCGTACCCATCCTAAACAGCCTGTCTCTGTCTTAGTAAATTTGGTGCAGTATTTTAAGTTGAATAAAACGAAGTCTCGCTTTTATGGTGACTTCTCTGGGGGTGCATTAATGCCGCCCCCCAATCTATGTCTTTCATAGGCCCTACTTACTTCTCCCACCGTGTCCGGAGTCCCAGCAGTCCATCGGGAATGTTGTTTTTAATGGTCTTGTATGTGTAGGAAATCACTTTGTGTCAGTTCTTCCTGCACGAGCCTGCCTTCCAGGGGTGCTCATTCCAGGAGCTGATCACAGGGGAGGTTCTCTGCCTGCCAAGCATGGCACAATTGTGCATATTTAAGGAACTGGGAATTGTGCATGTCGTATTCCTGTTTGAGTTTGGCCCATGTTTTGAGTTTTCCTTGTTCAAGTATAGCCCCCACTGTGGAGATCCGCAGGGTATCCCAGGTCCCAAACCCCTTAAAGCCTGAGTAGCTCTCAAAAATGCACTCCTTCCCATAGCGGTGTGCTCTTTGTGATTTCCCCCATCCACCCCATAGTCTTGGTCACGCTATCCCACGCTGTCAAGGTCACCTGAGTCACTGGCAATAAGCGGGAACTACCCTTCCCCCGTACAGGTAGTGCATGTATGTGTGCTGCAACATTTCCTCTCTCTCCAGGCCATATGTGGGGTGGTCTCCATGTTTATGTGTCCATTCATTTATGGGTATCAAGTGGGATGCCCAATAGTAAGCCTCTATGTTGGGAAAGTGCTATACCTCCATTGTATGGATTGCGTTGCAGCGCCCTAAGCTATAATCTTGTTTGTCCCCCTTGCCACAAGAGTGTTCGTACTTTGCTAGCTATTTCCACAAAGATAGCCTTGGGGAGGGGATGATACGAGTTTTGCAGGGCATATAAAAGTTGGGCAAGGTGATCATTTTACAAAGTGCTGCCCGACCGAGCAGGGGAAGGAGGAGATCTTTCCACCTCTCCACGCCTGCCCTGAAATTATGTAAAACTGTTCCAAGGTTTTCTTTCCTGCACAGTTCTGGGTGGGGAGTAACGAAGATACCCAGGTATTTAAAGCCCTCCGGCACCATCCTTAACTCCCCGGGTAAGGGGCAGTCCACTTGTGCAGCTGTCGGGCAGTATGGTGTGGACTTGTTCCAGTTCGTTTTGTAGCCGAGTAGCTCCTGTACTCTGTGATCGTGTTGAAGAGAGCCAGTATGGACTCTTCAGCTTTGGTAATATATAGCAATATATCATCAGCATAGAGCGAAATTTTCTCCTCCCCCGAACCCATGAGGGAGGCACCGAATCCACAGATGGAAAGGTTCTGTCTAATAGTACAAGCCGCGGGTGAGCGAAAAAAGAAGAGGTGACATGGGGCAGCCCTGTCGTGTCCCTCTCTCATTAGGGAAGGGTGTTGAGGGTTGAACGTTGACACGCACGGTGGCCAGTGGTTGGTTATATACAAGTGTCACCCAGCTACGAAATTTCGGCCTGACCAAAGTGGCCCCCAGGAATGACCAATGCACAGCGTCAAATACCTTCTTAGCATCTATTGATAGGAAAACCTGCGGATCCTCCCTGTGCCTCATCTTCATAAGCCAGTTGTGAATGTGCCTAAGGTTCAGGCGAGTAGACCTGTCCGGCATGAATCCAGGCAGGATCTCATGGATCAATTCTATGATCACCCCCAACAGTCGTGTCGCCCAGATGGTGGTCAGGATTTTAACTTCAAGGTTCAACAATGAAATGGGTCTGTAGGAACCAGAGTGGTCACGGGGCTTGTCTGTCTTGTGTATGACCACAATGCTGGCCATTTTCAGGTCTGGCGGTAGAACACCCTCCTCGTGAGAGTCTGTAAGATGAGGGCCCAGGATGGTGGTAGAGCTTTGATAGAATTCTGCAGGCAACCCATTGGTACCAGGGGTCTTCCCGGGGCGGAGCTTCACCAAAGCCGCTTGGACCTCTGCCAGTGACAGATCCTACTCTAGACCCAAGCCTCCTCCTCACCCAGCTCCAGTGTGGGGATGGCTACCAGATACTCCTGCAACTCTGTCTCTGATTTGGAGGTACGTGCACAGTACAGGTCCCTGTAGTATTCCGCGAAAGCATTTGCAATCCCCACATTCGTTGACTGAGAGGCGCCTCCGAGATCTTTAACCTCCCTCACCCATCTTTCTTGATTCTCCCTTCTACTAATCCAGGCGAGGAGCTTCCCGGCTATATCCCACCTCATAGAGCCTATGCAATATCGCCAAATGCATTTGCTTGGCATGATCCATAGCCAGTTCTTTATATTCCATTCAGAGGGTTATCACTCTACGCGTCAACTTGGGGTCCCTGTTTTGGGAGATTTGTCTATCCAGTTCCTGTATTTTCTGTTCCAATGCTACCATGTTTTTGTCTCGCTCTTTCTTTTCACATGCTATGTGGCTTTGGGCTCTATACTATACAAAGGGGAGAGGGGGGGACCGAGGAGCTATTAAAGGTCCAGTGCCAATGCTCCTTATTTCATAATGCTTTCCAAAAAGAGGACACTGTTCCTAGTGTAAGGTGCAAAAGTCACCAATGCATGAGGGTGCAAAAAGTCACCCATATATGAAAGAAGAAACTAAAAGGGAGAAAAACAGAATCCCTAGGTAAGGAGACACACAGAAAACAGGGAAACCATTTTGTGTCCTCTGTTGCCCTCACACACCTCGAAAGGTGTCATGCTTCATCATCGGGCAGTTGCTCCTCGTAGGGCCGGCGCTGCAATTCCCTACGGGTCCCCCGAAGGGTCTCTTTGTCGGAGATCTTTTGTAGGACTGCCGGATGGTGCATGCGGGTGTGCGGGGTGGTGGGTCAAAAAAAGGGTTAATTAGTGCGTGCAAGTGTAGTGTAAAATTCATAATGGGTAACCATGCAGCGATTATTTTAATAGTATACCCTAAGCAGACATATCTGCTAAATAAAATCTAGCCCCAGTGGCATACTATGCCCGGGTATAGAAAGACATAGGTCAACATGTTTCGCGCCTGCGTCGCCATAAGGGTCGTTGGCGCTTCGTCAGGACCAGAATTATAAAATGTAAAGTGCACGTGAAAGACAAATTTAAAATACCCTCATAATCGATCAGGGCGGGCAGTAACCTGTATAACCAACATCTGGCTACAGCTGTATGTTGTAACCGCTCCTGATCAGTACCTCGCTATACTGAGGAAAACCATCCGCTGACAACAGGCAATGGACTCACCCGCTCTACCAGGATCTTAAGTCGGGTGCCGCCTCCTCCACACCTACACCCTCATTGCGTTGCCATGAGGGTGTAGGTGTGGAGGAGGCCAGAGGCGCAAAGTTTGGAAGGGAATATACTCTTGAAGCATTACAATATCTGGGTGCAATCTCTTGATGTGCTGAGACACTAGGAGAATAACATCCTTCACTCCAATCAATCGGGGTTTCGGTCCAAGCACTCGACTGAGTCCGCTCTTTTGTTCTCGGCCGAGACATTACGCATGGCATTGGACCAGGGGAAGAAGGCCGTCTTGATTTTACTCGATCTATCGGCGGCCTTCGATACGGTCGCCCATCCAATCTTGATCGACCGCTTGAAGAATGCAGGTGTGGGTGGAACTGTGCTGGCATGGCTTGCTAACTTCCTGTCTCTGCGTCGTCAGGTAATAGTACTAGGTGACTACAAATCTGAGGAAAAGACTATCAACTCAGGGGTCCCACAGGGCGCTAGTTTGAGTCCTGTCTTATTTAATCTTTATATGGTCCCCTTGTTAGAGCTGATTGTGTCTTATCGGATTGAAGTCATAGCGTACGCTGACGACACTCAGTTGATCCTGGTGCTGGACAGGGAGCTGCCAGGGGCAGAAGAAAACTTGAGGAACTGTCTCCGGGCTACCTTTGAGTGGATGACCAACAATCACCTCAAGTGTAACTCGGGGAAGACAGAAATAATATCTTTTGGTCCTCTAAACATGTTTTCCCCCTCACAATGGTGGCCTGAGGGCGCTGAAGCTCCCCCTAACACTATTGGCTCTGCACAAAATTTGGGAGTCAAATTTGATGCCCAACTTTCTTTTAAACCGCAGGCAGTAGCCGTGGCGGGCTCGTGTTTCCAGATCATCAGATCACTGAAGAAGTTTTTTGATTTGCTGCCTTTAGAGGCCAGGAAGACTGTTGCAGTGGCCCTTATAACATCCAGACTGGACTACTGCAACAGTCTTTATGCAGGCACCAATAAAACGGTGCTGCATAGGCTGCAGATGGTTCAGCATGCTGCAGCTCGCCTGGTTTTACACTGGCCAAAAAGATCATCGGCCACGGCAGCACTAAAAACTTTACATTGGTTGCCAATTCATAAGCGAGTTCTTTTTAAAATTCTCGTGATTGCTTTCAGAGCCTTTCAGTCCCAAGGCCCTAAATATCTTCGGAGGGGATTTCAACACTACACGCCAACGCGATGTTTGAGGTCTGCCAATCAAAACCTTTTAGTTGTCCCTAGATTTAGATTAGCCACTAAGGGAGGGAAGTCCCTCTTCGTGCTGGGTTCAAAAGCCTGGAATAAACTGCCAGCTCAGCTCCGTTGTATAGTCAAGGAGGTTGACTTCAGAAGATCATTGAAAACATGGATCTTTTCACTCTCTGACGCAGCCTGCAGAGCTTTGGTGTAATAATTGTACAGTGTGTCACTGCCTTCTGTCTACCAACTCATCTCCATCAGGGTTGGGTGTGGAGCGCCAAGATGCTCCTCGGAGCGATAGCCGCGCTATAAAAATGTGTGCTTACATTACATTACATTACTAGCCCTCTTTTGATCTTGTACCCCAGCCCATTGACGTTCCAAGTCAGAACCGTTAGGTGAGGTTTATGGGCCATGTTACATCTGGCAACATTATGGTCCCCTCCTCAATATCCAGAGGTAGGTGGAAACTCATCTCTCCCTTACTTCTCAATCTGTGGAATTTTCCGGCTATGACAGTCATTGTGCTCAACCAAATAACATGTAAACGTTTAAACCCGAACTGTGCAAAGGTAAATCATCCCCCACCCCCCTCCCACCCTCACCCGTAGCCATCTGCCCTCCTTCTCTGGAGGTGGCTCTTGGCAGGCGAGAGCCGGTCAGTCTGTCGCGTCCCACCCCAATTAGAAACTACACTCCCAACTCTTACAATTTACTGCTCAGATGTCCAAGGTAGTCACTGTTTGAAGCTCTGGTCGCTTCAAAACATTGAGGGGAGTCAGTGCTGATAGGGGATGTCCTCCCGCCGGTGTCCAAATTGCAGCACTCAGTTTGTTCAGTTTGATCTCTGAAGGCGGAGCGTCCTCTACAGGTTCAACAGCCTCTTCGTCTTGCTCGAGAACCAGAATTGCCTTTTCTAAAGGGTGTTGATAGTCCGCTCCAGAGGACCATTAGTTGTCCTCTGAATCTGTTTGTTGATTAGGAGAACCCCTCATCAGTGCCCTTTCAGTGTTGGATTGTGATTGGTTGTGTCTATCTATGTCCGGGCTGCGCTGAGCAGATTTAGGTTTCCGCAGGGCATATGGGGTCCCTTTACCCAGTCTCCGGGTTCGGCTTGCCATTGAACAATGTTGCTGTCTAGGAGTCCTCTCTTCCACGGGTCCGCTCCGTGGCCCAGCATTGCCCAGTTGTGATTTCCACTTGGGGTCAAGACACTGGTCTTGCCTCGATCCATGCCCAAGCTTCTTCTGGGGTTTGGAAAAAGTGAGCCCTTCCCTGGAAAAGAACCTTTAGTTTTACCAGAAACAGGAGCAAACACTGGAGTTGGAGGACCCACAGCTTCACTTTAACGGAATCAAAGGTGCAGCGCTCCTTTTGAACCTCCCGACTGTAAACCAGAAAAATCATAATTTTGAGATTCTCGTACCCTTTTGGCGCATTTCCCGGAGTATCATGTCTCTATCTAAAAAGTTGAATAGTCTTGCAATTATAGGTCTGGACGGAGCTCCGGGATGGGGTTTGACACTCAGTGCACGGTGTGCACGTTCTATTATGAAGCACTGGGAGAATTTGTCTGCCGGGATGAGGTCCTTCAGCCAGGTTATCACAATGCCACTGCATCTGTCAGGGCGCACTCCGCAGGGTCCAGTCGTAGCAATAGAGGCTCCACCTCCTGACCTCACCAACACCCTGATATATAAGTACACAAGGTGTTCGAGTGATCGGGCGAGGGAAATAAAGATAAAAGGGAGGGACGGAAGGGAACAGCGGGGAAGGGATAGCTAAAAGAGAAAACACACCAATGTTATACTACACGTAAGAAATACTACTCTCATTTCATTCTCGCTAATGTCCCTCTATTCACCTGGCTCAGGTCCTCCAAACTGCCCTCCTGCTGTTATATATATATAGGCCTGCACTTGTTCCTGATCCCCCCTAGTATTAATGTTCATACTGGAATGATGCTCCTTTGAAACGGTTCCCAGCTTACAGAGAGATCCTTCTCCTTATCTCCTTCCAAACAACATAAATCCAAAGTCATCAGGAAAGGGTTCCTTCACCCAATCCGAAGAAATTAAAGTAACAGTTAATTAAACGGTGAGATGTAGCCTCCTACTACTATCTTCCGTTGTATAATATAGTACATCGATCCTTTTGTATCCAAAAAACGAATGTACATAACATCATACTCCAAACACCGCAAAGTGTAGTTCAACCCACTACTTTCCGCTTTGGCACTTGCAACTCAATCCTCCTACTTCCCCCAGATTGTGTTTAACTTCGTAACGGTAGCGCATAGCATTGTCACAGCGCTCCGCTCAAGATGCGAACAGAATTGAAGATTTTGCCGTGGCTTGAGTAAGACCCACAGCGTTTCACTCCAAATTCGAACAAAGGCAGTAAGCATTCTACTCGCGCTTAGGACATCGGGAAAAATCCTCCGATCACTCCGATATGCAGCAAGCCACCGGCCCTCTCACCAGCCGACCAGAGAGTCGAAATGAGAGCTGACCCGGAAGCCAAGAGACCAGAGGGAAGGCACTCGGCAAGCACAGCGCTCGGGAACCCGAGCTGAACCAGCGCTAAACCGATAGAATCTCCAAACAACAGCAACTCAGCAAATAGCCCTTCACCACACTTGAACTCAGGATATGAACAATAGGTGGAGAGAGACAAACAGGAAACGAACCAAAATCAAGCACAAAGTCTCCAGGTCCCGCCCTTAATTATATACCAAGAACACACACCGGGCTGCTGGGACTTGTAGTTCAACATTTTAGTTAGGCGCGGCTACGTGATCCTGACAGTATGTCCCCGTCCCTAGCGCCTCCTAGGACCAGGCTTCACAGGGTACCTCCTATGAAAGGATCTAACTGCCCTCGGGACATGGACGTTCATCGCGGGCTCCCAAGAGTCATCCTCGGCAGTATAGCCCTTCCATGACACCAGATACCAGAGCACACCCCTACGCCGTTTAGAGTCCAAGATGCTCTTCACTTCATATTCAAGCCCTCCATCGCTCACCACTGGCGGAGGAGCCACCCTCCTGGAGGTCAAGGCTGGTTTTAGTAACTGAACATGAAACACCGGGTGTATTCGCAGCGATCCCGGCAGCCTCAATTTATAGGCCACTGGATTGATTCTTTTCACAATTGGGTAAGGGCCAATATAACGGGGGTGAAAAACACTTCGGAATTTGAAATGTATGTTTTTTGTTGACAACCAAACCTTGTCCCCCACTTCGTACTGGCGACCCTTCATGCGATGCCGATCTGCCCACCTCTTGTACACCTCTTTTGCCTTTATCAAGTGCGCTTGCACTTCCCTGTGCACTTTCCTCAGCAGTTGCACCTTTTCCTTCACTGAAGGCTGGTTCTGCACGTCCTCTGGGATGTCTACGGGCAAGGTGGTAGCATCATACCCGAAATTGGCCTTGAAAGGAGACATACCAGTGGAGCTGTGCCATGCATTATTGTAGGCCAATTCCGCCATCCACAACAAATCAACCCACGATTCATGAGACTCTTTCGAATAACATCTCAGATACTTCTTCAAAGTCTGGTTTAGCCTCTCTGTTTGGCCATCAGTCTGTGGATGAAAACTTGTGGAGAGAGATGACTCTATGTTCAAAGCGCGACACCACATGCGCCAAAAACGGGCGATAAACTGGGGCCCCCGATCTGAGACACTACTCTTGGAACCCCATGCAACCGTATGATGTTGCTGGCTAACAATTGTGCTGTCTGTCCTGCTGTGGGAAGGTTCTTGCACGGTATAAAGTGCCCCATCTTTGTGAGGCTGTCTACAACCACTAGTATGGCAGAGTATCCCTGATCAGAAGGTAACCCCAACACAAAATCCAGACTAATGTTCTGCCAAGGACGTCTAGGGGTAGGCATTGGCATAAGTTTCCCTGCCTTCCTGGTGTTCACTCCTTTTGCCATAGCACATACATCACATCTTGACACCCATAAGGATACATCCTTGTTCAACGTCTCCCACCAAAAATGTCTTTGTATTTTAGTGATAGTTTTCCGTATGCCAGGATGCCCAGCCAAGGGCACTTCGTGGCATCAGCGAAAAGCCTTACTCTGTAGCTGGATGGTGGGTAAAAACAAACGATTATGCTGGAAAGGTAACCCCTATCTCACTGTTCTCTCAGGGTCACTGGACGCCCAAGCATTCCAACCCCCGGGGTATTGGTGATTCTTCACCTCCTCTAGAAAGTTTTCGGCTCTCACCACACACACCACCTTGGTTGCAGGAATTATAGCCTGCGTGTCCTCAGTCTTGGGCAGGGCTGGCATTATTTGTCTGGCCAACGAATCTGCCTTGCGATTCTCGCTACCAGGCCTGAACGTGACCACAAACTCATATTCCGCAAAGAACAACATCCAACGCATTTGTCTTTGCGTGAGATGTCTTGCAGATGACATGTATTGTAGGTTCCGATGATCGGTGTACACTGTGATGGTATGACGGGCCCCCCACAAATACTGTCTCCATTCCTGAAAAGCTCTCTTGATGGAAAGGAGTTCTTTCTCAGCTATTGTGTAATTGAGCTCAGCAGGACTCAATTTTCTGGATAGATAGGCTACTGGATGGAGCTGCCCTGTACCCGGGTCTCTTTGAGATAATACCGCCCCAATTGCCTCATCAGATGCATCAGCCTCTACCACAAATGGAAGTTCCAGATTTGTATGGGAAAGCAAGGAGCAGTGATGAACGAGGACTTCAGACTCTCAAATGCCTCCCCAGCCTCTCTGGTCCATACAAAAGGCACCCCCTTCCTCAATAGCTTGGTGATGGGAACAGCCACTTGGGAGAAGTGTAGAATGAAGCGGCGATAGTAATTAGCGAAACCCAGAAAACTCTGGACTTCTCTCACATTTTTCGGGGTAGGCCAGTCCTGAACCGCTAGCACCTTGCGCTCTGACATCTGCAACCCTTTAGGGCTAAGCATAACCCCCAGGAACTCGACATTGGTCACCCCGAATTCGCATTTGCTCAACTTAACATACAATTGATGCTCTCTCAACTTGTCCAACACCTTACACACCTGTTCTGTGTGTCTAGATACCTCCATTGAATAAAACAAGATGTCGTCAATATAGACCACCACAAACAGATCTATGTATTCCTTCAGAACATCATTAATAAAGAATTGGAAAGCCGCCGGGGCATTGCACAATCCAAATGGCATAACCAGATATTCATGCAGGCCATACCACGTCTTGAAAGCTGTTTTCCACTCCTCCCCCTCACGGACCCTGACCAAGTGATAAGCACACCGCAAGTCCAAATGGGTATAGATCTTTGCCTCTCTCACTTGGTCAAGCAGAACTATTATGAGGGGAAGAGGGTATCTGTTACGGATGGTGTTCTTATTCAAGACGCGGTAGTCTAGACATGCCCTCAAATCCCCATTGGCCTTCGCTATAAAAAACAAAGGAGATGCTGCCGGTGAGCGAGATGGTCTAATGAACCCTATGCTCACATAATGGTCCAAGTACTCCTTCAAATGGGTGGTTTCGGGAACAGACAGGGCATAAACTCTACATGTGGGAATAGTGGCACCATCCACCAGGTCTATGCGGCAGTCATACTCCCTATGAGGAGGTAACGTTTCTGCTTTGCTTTCGCTGAACACATCATGATAAGATACATATTCCACCGGGAGTACGACTTCCTTCTCAGCGGCCGTGGCCACTAGAAAAGGACTAGCCAACACAACCACCTGCGAAACTCCACATGGAACAAAATGTTCCTGACAATACTCTGGCAAGAAATGCACTGTCTTAGCTTTCCAATCAATGGAAGGGGTGTGGTAACTCAACCATGGCATCCCTAGTATAAGTAAATATGAAAGCGTCCCCTTTGTCTAGGGAACGACCCTCTGGGTACAGCTTAAAGGATAAGCTGATCTTCTAAATTTTCAAACACTTCTTTTAGTCATAAGTTTTCCAAACTGTGTTTATATAGTTCATCAAGTTTGAATTTTAATACATCATTTGCATGAATCTCGATGTTTAATATCACATCCAAGGTATTTCAGCATTTTTAAATGTTTACATCCATAGAACCACTTGTAGCGGCATGTTCCCAATGCATTTCGTTCCCATAACAGGCACTTCATCAGGGGAATCTGTTAATAAACAATGAATCTCAATGAGGGTCCATTACATATCCTAACTGTTATTCCAAATCACAGTTTTTAACGAATAGTACTGTATCGTAATCGTCGTTAGAAAACACTCCTTCATAGAGATAGTAGTGAAAATCATGATAGTTGAAACCATAAAGTGGAAAACACCGCGTGTGATTCTACGTGTTCGGAATCCAAATAACGTGAGGCGTGACAAGTTTTACCGCGTGTGACTCTTCGTGTCAAAAAATCTAAAGAAGAATGCAATACATTAAGGCGTGCCGTGTTTAATAAAGTACATGGTTACCGCAATAGTGAAGAAACAATGTGACCAACATAGACAAGTAACCCACTGTTATCAACAGGTGACTTAGCCCATGCTGCGCATTACCGCGATCTGAAAAGTGCGAAAGTACACGCATATCGATTGCTGTTTTTAAAACAAACAGTGGTTTAACTGCTAACCACTCGGATAGAGTTAGCGTCTCTTACCGCTCGTCAAGTTGTCCAATCTCCCGAGTGTCTCCAAGACGGGTTAGCGTGTGCAATGCGTCTAACCTAAGGATATAACCGGATGTAAACCAGGTGACCGCGTATAGTATAGAGTGATAACGGACTGTGAAAACAGCACGGAAAAGGTGCAGCCATTTTGTAACAGGATAGAGCTAGTCTATGTACTGTCGACTATTATGAAAAGTGCTCCATGGTAAAGCGATGGGATTAAGAAGGTGAATGAAATACAGTGAGCATACATACAAAAAATTATGAAAAATGTAAATGAATGAAACGGTTAAATTGATAAACAATGTATCAATATTATACATTCACACAATATATCACTACTAGTTGTGGGATTCACAGGTAACATGAGAGTTCCAAACGGTCATTTAGCCCATGGGGCTTCAAAGAATCAAGTCTGTATATCCATTGAGTCTCTTTTTGCAAAAGTCTTTTATTCACATCTTGGTTGCCAATGTTGTGAATAGTTTCAAGTACCATAAACTTCAATTGTGAAATGTTGTGTCTCTGATCATTGAAGTGTACCGCAATAGCTGATTTTTCGTTCCTCGTCCTTATATTGCTTTTGTGTTCAGTTACTCTTGTTTTAATCTTTCTTGTGGTTTTTCTCACATAGACCAATCCACATGGGCATTTGAGCAAATAGATCAAATTCATAGAGTCACAGGTAGCCGTTACTTTCAGTTGTATGGGTGTTCCACGTCTAGGATGATTGATCGTAGTCCCTTTAATGATGGCATGGCAATTGTTACAATTGTGGCATGGTATAGTGCCAAAACAACCTCACCGAGATTTTGCAAAGAGCATTGGACAAAGGTACGATTTCTCTCAAAACCAAGAATTTTTTAACTCTTTTAATGTCGAGGAAATCGCCACTCTGTTATTTCTGTTCCAATTGTTGGGCACTTTGGGTTTAGAAGGGCATTCTCTTACATAGTGACCCTTCTTGCCACAGTACATACATAAGCCCTGTACCCTCCTGCTTTCTCTCTCTTCTCTAGACAATGGTGCTCTAAGGGCACCTATTTCCATGGGTTCAAGACCAGTTTCTGCTGTACCCATTACCTTACGTGGGAAATGATCATATCTGTATGAGCTTCTCTCCCACTTCCTTCTGTCCCCTCCTCTCTCAGCCATCCGGCTATCAAGTCTTAACGCTAAATTAATCATGTCCACACACGTGGAGGGTTGAGGATCAATCTGAGCCACCACATCCTTCAGTTCTTCCCTTAAACCCTGATAGAAGAGAGACATGCGCTTCTCTTCCAGCCACTCGGTCTCCGCTACCAAACGATTAAAAGCAGTTAGATAAGTAATCAACTCCCCTTTTCCTTGCTTTAACTCCAGTAATTCTCTATCAGCGCTAAAAGTAGTGGCTCTGCGGTCAAATACCTTCTCAAACTCGGCCCTGAAAGCCGACCAATCCGACAATATGGCGTCATTATTCTTCACCAAGGGCACTGCCCAATTCGCCGCATCCCCCACCAAATAGGATATGGCAAATGCAACACGAGAATGGTTAGTCGGGAACGAAGCAGGTTTGCATGAGAAGTGTAGTAACACCTGTGTAAGAAACACCTGAATCTTACGGGGTCACCTGCATAATGTTCAGGGTTGGCCAAAGGAATGGGGGGTGGGACTGTGACTTGAATTTGTGAAGTGCCAGCGGAAGCATTGAAGGGATTTTTTGAGAGCTGTTCTACCCTATCCTTCAAAGCAGCTGTCTCTGCCTTGGAGGATGCCAATTCCTGCTGCACCAAGACTAGGGCATGTAATACGTCCTCCATGGTAGCCATACTTGCGACAACTGGACCAGGCAGAATGAAATTCTTGGGTGCGTGATTCTGTCAGGGCGCACTCCGCAGGGTCCAGTCGGAACAATATAGGCTCCACCTCCTGACTTCACCAACACCCTGATATATAAGTACACAAGGTGTTCGAGTGATCGGGCGAGGGAAATAAAGAAAAAAGGGAGGGACGGAAGGGAAAAGCAGGGAAGGGATAGCTGAAAGAGAAAACACACCAATGTTATACTACACGTACGAAATACTACTCTCATTTCATTCTTGCTAATGTCCCTCTATTCACCTGGCTCAGGTCCTCCAAACTGCCCTCCTGCTGCTGTATATATAAAGGCCTGCACACGTTCCTGATCCCCCCGAGTATTAATGTTCATACTGGAATGATGCTCCTTTGAAACGGTTCCCAGCTTACAGAGAGAACCTTCTCCTTATCTCCTTCCAAACAACATAAATCCAAAGTCATCAGTAAAGGGTTCCTTCACCCAACCCGAAGAAATTAAAGTAAAAGTTAATTAAACGGTGAGATGTAGCCTCCTACTACTATCTTCCGTTGTATAATATAGTACATAGATCCTTTTGTATCCTAAAAACGAATGTACATAACATCATACTCCAAACACGGCAAAGTGTAGTTCAACCCACTACTTTCCACTTTGGCACTTGCAACTCAATCCTCCTACTTCGCCCAGATTGTGTTTAACTTTGTAACGGTAGCACGTAGCATTGCCACAGCGCTTCGCTCACGATGCGAACAGAATTGAAGATTTTGCCGTGGCCGGAGTGAGACCCACAGCGTTTCACTCCAAATTCGACCAAAGGCAGTAAGCGTTCTACTCACACTTAGGACATCGGGAAAAATCCACCGATCACTCCGATATGCAGCAAGCCACCGGCCCTCTCACCAGCCGACCAGGGAGTCGAAATGAGAGCCGACTCGGAAGCCAAGAGACCAGAGGAAAGGCACTCGGCAAGCACAGCGCTCGGGAACCCGAGCTGAACCAGCACTAAACCGATAGAATCTCCAAACGACAGCAACACAGCAAAGAGCCCTCCACCACACAGGAACTCAGGATATGAACAATAGGTGGAGAGAGACAAACAGGAAATGAACCAAAATCACGCACAAAGTCTCCGGGTCCCGCCCTTAATTATATACCAAGAACACACACCGGGCTGCTGGGACTTGTAGTTCAACATTTTAGGTAGGCGCGGCTACGTGATCCTGACAGCATCAGTACCCTCCGCTCCCTCAGAGAACCCCACAAAGCGGAGGTTGTTCCTTCGGCCCGGTTTTTGGCATCATTGATTCTCCATAGCATGTCTGTTGCTGCCCTTTGCATGTCTCTCATCCCCTTTTGGAGGTCTTTCACTGTGTCCCCCACCTCTGATACTTGAGTCTCAGCCTCTGTCACCCTCTCAGATACTTTGCATAGATCCTGAGAGCATCAAAACCTTGGTGCAGACCTCTCCAATCCTCCGCTCCAGAGCCTCCTTGGAGCTTTGTATAGCCTCTAGGAGAAAAGCTGTGTCAGATGATAAGTGCACCGTCTCCATCGCTGCAGCCTGCGCGGGAGCACTTTAGTATATTTATCGATCCTCCCCTGCCTAGGGGGTTTCGGATCCTTATCTATTGTCATCGCACTGACCTGTGTCTCACCTACATGGGCGAGGCTACTTCAAACTATGCCCCCTCTCCCATCCCAGCCAGGAGTAAGCGAAGATATGGCCTGCTTCGTCCGTATCCAGGGCCAAAAAAGGGTGGGTAGGGAGAGGAGAAGCAGAGTTACGAAAGAGACCTTGTGGTGTCTCCGTCAGCGCCTTGGATCCCAGTTCCCGGCTTTCCAATCAGGTGCACTGGTTCTAAGACCCACTCCTCTCCAGCTCCCAGGTCCACTGTGTCTTCCCTACGTTTCAGTGTTAACTGGCCACACTCATCCGGGCTTCAGCTTCCAGGCACCACCAATCTAGGGCACTGAACGTGTCCTGGCTCTCGGAGTGTCTCAGGGGGTAGGGGAGCCACTAAACAACAGCACTCATCTGCACAGCGTGTGCCTGGTCACATGGTTTGTGGTTGCCAGTGGGTGTCCCCCACCTTCTCACATTCCTCTCCAGTGGGCCCACACTCCCACTGGGCGCCCACTCGGGATTAGCCACAGTCTGTAGGTGGTTTCGAGGGAAGCTGAATTGTCCCTCTCAGAAGGGGGGGAGAGGGAGATCCTCCGCCATCGCCCCACGGGCCTTTCCTTGTAGACTGCTCGCGGATACACCCCTCTATAATGTTGAGTGCATCTCAGCAAGAGTACGGAGGAGGCCCAAACTCTCCCCCTCACGTAACGTTTTCACCAGGCGTCGCCGTCTTTGCACGTGCCCCTTTCTTCACCTCCTGTTACTCGATTGGTGTTTAGGGAAGACAGGACTCTGTCACCTTGTAGCTGTCCCCCGCTGTGGAGAGTCTATTGGTCTTTGGCAGCACCTCCAGGAACAGCTTCTACGGCCCCTCATCACAGGCTCCAGCCTGGGCCTCTGCAGTGCAGCGCTGCACCACCTAAGGGGGAGGCTGGGGGACTCATGCTCCGGTCGCCCGGTCCCCTTTGAGAGTAGCTCACTGGATCGAGATTGCCAGGCCCTCTCCATCTTCCCCAGCGCTCACACTGCGCTTGGAACAGCTCCGTCCACCATCTTGGATTCGTCTTTGTCTCTCCTTGAATACGGTTACCGGAGCCCCCACAGGTCAGTAGTGGTTGTCCGCTTCACAGGGGGTCTATTTGCTGCGAAATCAGCATTGAGTTACTGCAGGACAATTCTCAGATGTAGAGCTCTGGCGGGAGCTCGTTCCCAGCACTTCTTAGGCAGCCATGAGCTAGGCCACCCCCCTCAAATTTGTATTGTTAATCCCAATTTGTGTATCTTTCTTCCCCTTTCTCTCCTGTACCTCACTAGTATTTGTATAAATGCAGGGGAATAATTATTTACTGTTGACTTGGAATGTGCGCGGACTGGTCGACTATGTCGAACGACACAAAGGTTATCAATACTTGCCCAGGCACAAAATATCCATAGCTATATAACAAGAAACTCATCTCACGCTACAAACACAGCTGGACGTGGAGAAAGCCTTGTGGATTAAAAGAACTATATACTCACTCAACCTGATTTTGACCTTGTAGATTTAATCTATGACATCGTGTTCTTATTGAATGTTCTAAGTTGGTGTGATAGGTGTTCCATACCAAACCATGCCAACACTGTCAGCAAATAATCCCATCCCAGGGTATCGAATGCTTTCTCGATTTCTAAGGCAGCAATTCAGTGCTGTTCGGTTGTCGTGTGGGCCCATTCTAGGGGTTTGAATAGATGACGGAGATTTAGCCCCGTGCTTCTGCCAGGAATTAACCCATTCTGGTCCATGTGTACAAGTATTGGGACAGAATCCAATAGCCTATTGGCTAGCAGATTACCTAAGATTTTACAGTCTGAAGTTAATAAAGACAACGGACGGTAGTAACTCATAAGGAGAGGTCTCTACTGGGTTTTGGCAGAACCACTAGTATTGCTTTGCAGAGAAAATGAGGTAATTTATTTATTTATTTATTTATTTATTTATTTATAGCGCTAGCTGGACCCGAAGGTATCAGAGCGCTTCACAGCATGCACAAATTGTGTGCAAACAAGATCTGAACGGAGAATAGGAGCAAAGAAGAAAATACAAACAAAGCATCTTTAGTCAAATAACTCTGCGGCAGAGTGACAACAGTAACGGAGCGTGACTCCTGGTGGTGGGATTTCATACCCCTATCAAGGGATTCCATATAGATGGTAAGCAACCGGGGGACCAACTGTGTTGACAATGTGGTGTAAGATTCTGTGGGCCAGCCACCATTTCAGGGGTTTTACCTCTGGCTAATTGTTTAATAGTTTCAGAGATTTCAGCCTCCCTAATAGAGGCCTCCAGTTCTGTATATTGAGCCTGTGTCTCCTGCGGAAGAGCTGCTTGTTCTAGAAAGATCTGTATTGCTTGAGGGTCGCCTGGGTCGAGGGCCTTATAAAGTGTTGTGGAATATTTATAGAAGGAGTTGTTTATCTGCTCCTGTTAATTCACTAAATTGCCTTCCGAGGCATATATTGCACTGATGGGTGGTTGTGTGAGATTACTTTTTAGCAGCCATGCTAGTGTCTTGCCTGCCTTGTCGCCTTCTGCATGTCGCCTAGCCAAATATTGCGTATAGTCTACAGCACACAATTTATCCTGTGTTTCCTTGTGGGCCAATCAGGCTTTAGTAAGCAAGGGTATTATGTGCGGGTCCGTAGGAGCTATATAGTCACACTGTTGTATTTCGGCCTCTAGTTCATGTAATTCCCTAGAGAGAGACATGTGGGATCCATAAACTGCTTGAATGACCTGTCCGTGCAGAACAACCTTGAGGGCGCCCCACTCAATGCCTGCATGTCTAGCTGTCCCCTCATTGTTTTGAAAGTATGACGTTATAGATTGCGATATAGTGGCACCCAGAGCAGGGTCACGAAGTGCCTCCAGGGGGAGGCGCCAGGTTGGTATATTAGGTCTGGGTGTGCCCCAGGGTAGTTGAAATTGTAGGGCCTGTGGTTCGACAGTGTGTGGGCTAAGTACTCGACATGGGTTACGTTGGGTAAAGATACTATACACTAGTCCACTGGCCCGGGTGAGTACGGGCCATATTGTGTCTCCGTCCTTTGAAATTGAGCAGGGCTGCCCACCCTTACCAATTCTTTTAGCACTGGCCATGGGGCCTTTAGAGTGCGCACTTCGCAGTCATGTCTTGGACTTGGGTATACAGGTACATACACAGTGGCACATAGTTTTCCTCTACGCGGACAATGGGTTGCTCTATTTCCGCAGTCAGACTGAGGCCCTTAGTGATCTAATACACGGTTATCTGGCCTGAAAGTAAACTGGGCTAAGTCCGTCCTATTTCCAATGTGGCCCATACCCGTCATACACTGGCAGCAGCAACCTCACGCCCCACTTATCAGAGCTTACGACTGTTTCCAATATTTAGGAGTCCAGACCTACCAATCCTCATGTGATCTCATAGACGGCAAACTGGGTAAGGCGATCGCCTGTGTTAGGGCCACACTGTTGTTCTGGATCAATCTTCCAATATCCCCCATGGGAGAAAGAACCATATCCAAGATGCTTCTTCTTCCTAGGCTTCTTTACATGCTTACTGTTCTCCCTTACAGATTACCTCAGAAAATATTTAAGAACTGCGGTCGCTGCTTGTGTCCCTGATATGGGGCAGTTCCAGGGCAAGGGTAGCACTCCCGCAGCTACACCTCCTCATCTCGGAGGGTGGATTAGGTGTGCCCAACTGTAAATTATAATATGCAGCTGCACAACTCCAATGGCCTATGTGCTGGCTTGCACAAAATAACGTATCCAAACTATATACCTGGGCAATAGCCCTAAAGCGGTCAGCCTTGCTTGAATGGTTATCAGGTTCTAAAACTCCACTACAGCAGAAAGACGGATGCATCCTGATGTTGGCAGCCCGCAGCACCTGGACGAAATATGTGGTATCCAGATGACGAGCCCCACCATATGCTCCAGATCTCCCCCTCGAGATGATGCTGGGTACAAACACTCGCCTAAAGCGCCCAGAAATGGCTGAGTGGCAGACAGCTGGCCTAACAACGTGGGGTGATCTGTTCACAGACTCAACCCTATGTGACTTTGATACCCTGATGGACGATTACGGAGGGTCACCAGGAACATTCCTTCTATATGTGACATTAATGCAACAGGCAACACAAATTTGGGGGGGGACTTAAGAACTGTACCCACAACCTCCAGGCCTACAGACATTATTGACACATGGTACCGGCAGGAAAGCTATCACAGCCATCTATACCTCCCTTAGAACAGACACAACCCCTTTACTAACTTCATTGCGAGAATTCTGGAACACAGCACTATCCATCAAAATCACCGACAAACAGTGGGTGAAATTCATGGGAAATCATAGGATAATATCAACAAATGCCAAATTAAAATGTTCCCAATTCAATTATCTTCATCATACATATCTAACCCCGCATAAATTGGCACGTATGTACCCATCATCAACAGATATATGCCCTAGATTCTAAAACTCTGGTGCCAACTTTTTACACATGGGCTGGACTGGGCTGGGCATGCCATCACTTCACGACATTCTGGGGAAAAGTCTCATAAATATTAACAGCAGCAACGGGAATGTAGTGGCGCGCACTAGTCTATGCACGTCACGTAGCTACGTGACGTGCGGCGGCCATTTTGGGCGCACTGCGCGCGCAGCGCAGACAGAGAGGCGCGAGCCGAGGGAACGGAGCGCTGGCTCGGCGCTCTTCAGGAATAGCATGTAATTCAATAAAGAACCGTTATTTACACAAGTTGAGTCAGCGGTTTCATTGAAAGGCACACCTTTACAGTGGCGACGAGGTCGGGACTCGACCAAGAAGAAAAAAAAGAAGACAAAGAAAAAAAACGGATGGCAACACACCCACCACGTGGCAGAGGGAGACACTGCAAAGTCCCATCCACACAGGCACAGGGAGCCAGCAGAACCTTAGGCGACCAGTGCCACCCAGGTTGAAGTGGGACTTGCCAGCTGAGTAGCAACCCGGTGCAGCGTTACTGGGGGGAACCACCAGGACTGCGAGCACCACAGGAGGTATTGTACCCTGAAGAGCGCGGCAGAGCCATTATCACCCACACCAAAAGAAGATAGCAGAGAGACCCCGCAGTAGCCAGACAGCGTGCCGCATCCAGCCCACGCTATCCACAGAGAGGTCAGACCTGGCTACCTTAAAGGAGGGTGAGGGGGCTGACACGGAGGGTCCCCAAGAACAGACCAAGAAAGAAGAGACAGATAGCACCCCAGGGAGCCCCACAGGAAAGGGAAACAGAACGACGGCGGCCAAGGAGGAGAAAATGAGCGCTCCAGCGGGATACGCCATTGCACCAGTCCAGTTCCTCCCGAAGCCAGGAGAACCACTGATGAAGTGGGAGGACTGGCGCGAATACATCAACAACTTCATAGAGGTCCTAGAGGACGAGAATGAAGAAACTTTCAAACCCAACAGAAAAAAACGTATATTATTACTCAATCTAGGGCCTGAAGGACTTAGAATATATAAAAGCTTGGTACCCAAACAGAGAGATGGCTCAGACAATGATGTGTACGCCCATGCGATCGACGACCTGAATGAACATTATCGGCCCACGGTATGTGTGTCGGTCGACAGATTCAACTTCCAGCAGAGAAAACAACGGGCTGGAGAGTCGATTGAGGAATATGTAGCGGCCCTGAAGAAACTAGCGGCCACGTGCAGGTATGGCCTGTGGGAGGAAGAGTTTATCAAAGACCAAATAGTAATGCACACCTCCAGCACGAACGTCCAGGACAAGCTATGGGCAAGTGGGGATACCACACTCAAGGATGTAATGGTCATTGTTAAGAGGGCTTAACTCGCGCGGAGGTGCGCTGACGCAACCAAGAAAGAACCGCCAACCACGGCCATGGTAAACAGGATACAGGAAGAAGAACCCCGCAAGGATCAGAGGTACAGAGGTGCTACGTCGAAGGGTTCCAACAAATGGCAGGGCAACTCCGGATCGCAAAAGAAACAGGAAGGGAGCGGCAACAAGAAAACGTGCTACAGGTGCGGAAGCTGGTCCCATGAGGCACACGACAGAAGATGCCCTGCGTTTAGGGCCAAGTGTCTACACTGTGGCATCATCGGCCATTACGAGAAAGTGTGCCGGAAGAAAATGTCCAAGAGCGTGGTGAAATACGTAGACCAGGAAGAAGAGAACCAGGAAGAGACGGAAGAGGAAGAAGTCATCACCGTGCTATGCATATACGACCAGATCATGTGTATAGATGGAAAAAGGACGAATAAACCCGTGTTGGAAATGAAGATGGGAGGAGTAAACATCAGTGTAGTGGCGGATACAGGTTCCCCCTACACGATAATACAAAGAGCAGTGTGGGAGGAAACATTCCGACCAAAGATTGGACCGGAGTTGGAGAAATTGGACATCCGACCAGTCACATATAATGGCGATCGTATCCCAATGGTGGGGTATAGACTCTTGAAGTTTGAGTTCAGAGGCAGATCAGCGTTATGCAAGCTGTACATCTCAGAGAGAGGACCGTCCGTCTTAGGGTGGCTGGACCAGGGCGACCTGGGAATCAAGTTAGACCCAGGAGGCAAAGAACAGATCTTGCTCACGGAACCAGACACATGGCCCAATCTCACCAAGTGGAAGGAGGAGTACCCAAGAGTGTTTGGAGGCGCGGTGGGAAAGCTTGAAAGATTCCAACATAAGATCGTGCTCAAGGAGGACGCCGTCCCAGTTGCCCACAAAGTGAGGAATATACCCATAGCGGTAAGAGAGGCAGTCCAAAAGGAGCTTCAGGAATTGGAGAGTAAGGGGATAATTGAGCCCATCACCTGCGCAGAGTGGCTCGCACCCTTGGTTGTAGTCATGAAGCCGAATGGAAAGGTCCGGCTCTGCGTCGACCTGAGAGAGCTAAATAAGAACATTGTTGTAGAAAAATTTCCCCTCCCAAGGATCGACGAAATGCTAGCAAAGACCAGAGGAGTCAAATGGTACTCCACCATCGATTTGACCTCTGCGTACCACCAAGTTGTATTGCACCCAGACAGCAGAAAACTCACGTCTTTCATCACCCCATTCGGGTGCTACCAGTTCTGCCGCATGCCGTTCGGACTGGCCTCGGCGGCTGCGGTATTCCAAAGGTTAATGCACCAACTGTTTAAGAACTTACCTGGCGTCCAGTATTTCCAGGACGACATTCTGGTAATGGGGCGAGATAGGATGGACCACGATCAGAAACTAGGGAGAGTGTTGAAGACCCTGGAAAGCAAAGGCCTCACGGCTGAATGGACCAAATGCCGCTTGGGACTAGAATCGGTGACATACCTAGGTCATGAGATTGGGGCACAGGGCATCACACCAAAAGCAGACAATGTGAAGGCAATCGCTGAAGCTCCGCCCCCCACCAACAAGGAGGAAGTCAGGTCGTTTTTGGGCATGGCGGAGTATTACAGTAAGTTTGTGGTACACTTTGCCTCCAAAACGCACAACATGAGGATGCTGACCAGAGAAAGCACCAGTTTTGAATGGACACCTGAGGCACAAAAGGAGTTTGATACCATTAAGAGAGATGTCACGGGAGCAGTGCCACTGAAAGGATATGACCCGCAGGGTGCTACCGTGCTCACAACTGATGCCAGCGACAAGGGCCTGGGAGCAATGCTCATGCAAGATCGAGGTCAAGGTCAGATGGAGACTATCAGTTTTGCATCCAGGGCACTGACGGCCACGGAAAGCAAGTACAGCGTGATCGAAAAGGAGATGCTGGCGGTAGTGTGGGCCACAGCAAGATTTCGGCAGTTCCTATGGGGCACCAGATTCCTGCTCAGGACGGATCATAAGCCTTTGGTAAAAGTGCTAACATCGAGTGGGCATGCCAACGCTACACCCAGGATTTCGAAGATGTCCCTAAAGCTACTCGAATTCAGATATGATGTGGAGTACATCCCAGGAAATCGCAACCGAGTAGCTGATTATCTGAGCAGGGCAGCAGCAATGGAGCCTGGAGAAGAAGACCCTGCAGACCAAAGGGAACTGGTGGCCCTGGTGGGGGATCAAGGCAAAGTCATCAGCTACCAGGAGTGGGCTGAAGAATACGAGGAGGACAGCGTGTTGAAGGAGGTGAAGAAGTACATCATCACGGGATGGCCGGACAAGAAGCACGTGAGCGAGGATGTCAAGCCCTACTATGAAGTCAGAGAAGAATTGTCAGTGGGGGACAAAGGAGTGTTCACATACAGAGGGGACAAGGTAATCCCTCCGAGAAAACTCGTAAACCAGTTACTGGACTTGCTACATGAAGGCCATCTAGGCATTGGGAAGCTGAAGTCAAGGGCCAAACAAAATTACTGGTGGCCAGGCATGGACATGAGAGCAGAGAGGCATGTCAGAGAATGCCCACAATGCCAGGGGGCGGACAAGTCACTCAAGCCCCTGCGCCCTGCGTTAGGACAGTTCGAAACCCCGCAGAACCCGTGGGAAGAGCTGTCAATAGACATATTGGGACCCATCCTTGATAGCCAGGGCACTCAGAAGTATGTATGTGTCCTCATGGATCGATACTCCAAATGGCCTGAGTTGAAGGTGGACGAGACCATGGACACGGAGAACATCCTGAAATTTCTGTCGGACACTTTCGTGAGGGAAGGCATACCCAAGTCCATCTTGAGCGATAATGGCCCCCAATTCACGTCTGAAAAATGGAATAGCTTCATGAAAAGGAACGGCATAGCCATCAAACACACAGCGATCTACCATCCCGCTGGTAACGGCTTGGTGGAACGGTTTAACCGAGTGGTGATGGGTGCAGTACAAGCAGCAATTTCCTGCAATAAAGATTGGGAGAAAGCCATAGAGAACATGGTATGGGCCTACAGGATTACGCCGACAGGAACTGGATACAGCCCTTTTCAGATCCTGAGAGGGCGAGAGCCATTCACACATGACAATCGGATTTGGAAGGAGAAGGTCATCACCAGCGAATGGTCCCCGGCGGTGGTACGTGCTAACTTAGAAAAAGCACAATTGATATATACCAACCACTACAACAAACGGAGGAATGTAAAGGGGACAAGGTTGGAAAAGGATGAGTGGGTAAGAGTAAAGTTAGCAACATTACAGAAGAAGGGAGACAGCAAATACAGCAGGCCCATGCAAGTCAAGGAGGTATACGATCGAGCGGCCTTGTTGAGTGACGGCAACGTGTGGTCCCAAGATCGCATGGCCAGGTGTAACAAAGTTCTACAATGGGATCAACATGGAGCTGAGTGGGAAGATAGAGAAGAGCTGAATGCAGAAGGGGAGCAAGGTGTTGGCGAGCAACATGGAGAAGGAAGTGGTAGAGACGAACTAAGAGAGGAAAGAAGAAGCATAGAGGAGAACACGGCTGGACAGAGAGAGGAAAGAAGTGATGAGGTGCCGAGCCAAAGGTCCCAGGAGAGTTCGACCCAGGTGACCAGGAGCGGAAGATCTGTGGTGAGACCAGCCAGGTTTCAAGATTTTGAGATGGACATTTGAACTGTAAGTGACTCTCATACTGTTTGGAAAAAAGGGAGATATGTAGTGGCGCGCACTAGTCTATGCACGTCACGTAGCTACGTGACGTGCGGCGGCCATTTTGGGCGCACTGCGCGCGCAGCGCAGACAGAGAGGCGCGAGCCGAGGGAACGGAGCGCTGGCTCGGCGCTCTTCAGGAATAGCATGTAATTCAATAAAGAACCGTTATTTACACAAGTTGAGTCAGCGGTTTCATTGAAAGGCACACCTTTACAGGGAACCCACTACTTGCTCGACATCATGAAACGTAATGCACGTCGCAAGAATCTCAATAATTAACTAGACTTAGCGCTGGTCTTGGCTAAGCATGCACTTGCTACGGCCTGGAAATCTCCGGCGGGCCCCTCCACCCAGGTTTGGTTAGTGCCCTCCGCCCGGCCCTGGTGGCTGAACACGAGATACAGGCATCCCAGGCTCTACCACCGCTGTCTAGGGTGCAACCTGTACAATGGCAACATTATTTATTCACCATAGAATCCAGTTTTAGCGAAAAATGCACTAAACTATAACATACCTGGGGCCTCATTTATGAAAAGTAACGCATCGCTGCGTGAAAACAGCGATGTGTCACTTTTCACTGCGCTCTCCCTGCGACATGATTGATGCGTCATATTTATAATATGACGGATCATGTCGCAAGGAGTTACAGATACGTCAGTATTTCTGACGTATCTGTAGGCGCAAAAGTGACGCATTGCTGGAGTGTGTCACAAAAGTGACGCAACTCCAGCAATGCTTCCTTTCACATGGGGCAAGCCCCATGTGAAAGGGCTTGCGTCAGTCTTACGCCTGCTGTGAGGCAGGCGCAAGATTTTGACGCAACAGCGTCCTAAAAGTGATGCAGTGAAATCTCATAGATTTCACTGCGTCACTTTTACGAGGCTTTTTGCGGGTGAACGCCCCCTCTGCATACATTATATCTGACGCAGGTATAATGTAGCGCAGGGGTTTACAAAGTGACGCATCTGCTTAGATGCGTCACTTTGTAAATAGTGCGCATCAGAGGCATGTTTTACGCCGCCGATGCGTCACAAAAAGTGACGCATCGGTAGCGCAAAACTCACGCAAGGCCTCATAAATGAGGCCCCAGGGGTATTACCACTATAGCCCGAGGGTACATCTCGGATGCTACACCCACACACATTTATGTGTTTTATCAAGGGAAGCATTTAGCTATGCACACGCACACTCGGCATGTGGATTCAGATGTCTTTCCCTTTGACCAGGCCCAGACGCATCTAGTTTATTGTTTGTGATTATGATTTGGCACAGCTCTGAAGCGCACAATATGTTGAGAAATCCTAAAATGGATCAACGAGGTTGTCTCTTGACTGTAGTATTGTACTTGATCTGTCGCCCCTACCATGAGGGCACAAAAATGCAAATCGAAATTTACAAAACATGTATCCTACTGTGATTCATATACTGCAATAAGTTGGTTTGAAAATGTTTTAGTAAATATAATTTTTTTTTAAAGAGTGTGTATATTACACAGCTTTCTTAAATGACATAATGTAAATCTTATTCCATCATAAATAGGTTTACATTAAAACATTAATGTAAAACATTAACAGATAACCTGAGATGATTTAAAAGATTTGTTATGGAAAGAAATATTTGTATACATTTCAGTATTTATGTACAAATGGTGTGTCACTTAAAGTATTTTTGAAAGGTTGTACGCATTTTTATGCATCTTTTAGGAGGTGAATAGTCTCCAGAAAAAATTTAATGAGCTTCAAGATGTTGTACATACAATAGATGTATGCATGGTAAGTAGATCCTGGGTTTGGGGTACTAAGAATGAGCTGCAATGGTTTGCAGCCTAATTAGAGACTTTTCCTTCAGAAAATATTAGAGGAAATTATGTAAATAATCTACTAACCATAATGAGCAGATGAAAGAGGGCATTTAAGGGTTATACAGGTAAAAAAGTGAATTGGGTATTGAAACCTAAGAAAACCCCTCTACGCACAATTTGTTCTCTAAGCAAAAACTCACATTTAATTAAACAAACAGATGAGCATTTCTAGGTAATAAATGAATACCTCAGTCATATGATGCTATGCAGCTAGGAAGCACTGTTATCACTGAGATCCAGCTCATCAAATGTGGTGCTTTTTTTGTTGTTCTCCTGGGCAAAAAAACAATGGAGCTGATGATCTTTGGAAATGCTGGGGCATAATATTTGCCCCAAATTCTGTTCAAGTGCAATACTTTACCTGAATTGTAACAAGTGGGAAAAGACAGCGAGCATGACTTCTTAGGGTTACACAGTGCATTTTAAAGCGCAGTTTTCACATACATTTGCTAAAAGGCTATAGGCACTGGAAGGGTACTCATTAAATATTCATGTCCTTTCATGGTGTGTCAAGTCAATGAAACAAGACCCTCCCTGGGAGTTGACCCTAGTTTTTTCAAAACGTGTGTTGGTGCTCCCATATTTCAAAGTTACCTCTATTGAGCCAGGGCCAGCATGTTGGCATGGGTGTCTCCCGTATGCAGTGGGTGTCCTGTTATGTGAAACATCATGTAGAATGTTCCAGTTTCAGAATTTTGCCATTAATGCTATCCAATTACCATAGGTGATTCATGTGTCAAAAATTATTTGTAGTATTTCAGTGCCAGTATTTTGTTATGATTCTCACCCCTCCCATATGCGAGGGCTGTTCTCCTTTATGCCAATGATTATCTTTTATGTGCATTTTGCCATGGGTGCCCCATAGGTCAAAAATGTCCTCCTATACGCCAGTACCAGTATTTTGTTAAAGGTGCTCGTTATGCCAGTGTGGTGCCTCTGAAAGCCAAGAATTACCCTGAGTATGCTAGGGCCAAAGACAGACCTTCAAACATACACTGTATATTCACTCAAGCTCACTTATATGATCTCATTCATACACATCCTCACTTAGTCACACACTTTTCCCTCACTTATTCATACATTCATTTTCACTCACTCAATCTTTTTTATTTTCCCTCTCTTACACCCATGTTTACACTCCCTCCCTTATTCTCACTCATTTTTACTCACTCTCACTCACGCTCCTTACTCTTGCTCACTCATGCAACCACTTTTAGTCTCACTCAGCCTCTCTCACTAAGTCTCACTTATTCCTACTCATTCTTACTCACTCATTCATTCATTCAATCAATCATTCAATCAGGGATTTGTAAAGCGTCCTATGCACCCGTGAGGGTCTCAAGGAGCTGGGGGGGGCAATACCATGGGGGGATCACTCACAATATCTCATTCATTCATATTTGCACTCACTCTTACTGTCATGAATCCATTTTCACTCTTTCACATTTATCCTCACTAACTCAATCTCCTCATTCATTCACATGCACTCACTCCTCTCACTCACTTAGGTGTGCACTCATTTTTATTTGCACTCACCAACTATTACTCAATCTCATTTAATCTCCCTCTATCTAACCTACTCATTCTCACACAGTTACAATCACTCACTTCCACTCACACTCATGCTCACTCCCCATACTTTCTGTTTCATGCCTTATCACTTAGTTACTCTCATTCACTAGCAGTCACTCAACTCTCACAGCCTCAATCTATCTTGCACTCACAACCATGCTCACATATACTAACAGACACGCACTTCCTCTAACCAACACTCACACATGCTCACACACACACACACACACAGCATACATTTCAAATATTGTTTTTACTTACCTCAGCTGCGCATGACAGTTCTAGTTCTGTTACAAAAACTTTTTGTGCTCCTTTGACCATTGGGGTAGGCACAGAACTGAAGCAGGAAGCTCAAAGCTCAACCCTGTAAAGTCCAAGGGTTCCAAATGTGAGCCTCTTGCTTTTGTTATCCCACCGTTTCCTAACTTTGCAATGAGTTGGGAAAGGTTGAGGTAAGAGGCTGATTAGTGTGTAGCCCAGGCACTGCAAGGCTTAAAACTAAAGTGTGGAGTTACCTTTGCCAGTGACACTGCAGCATATCACAAATGGGGAAGATCTGAGACATGACAGGCCCTTGAGGCATGGACTGTGACTTAACCACTCTTGGACAGCTGCCTGCTGGCTGGTACAAGTGCCCTCCTACCCCTACACCTGTCATTAGACAAATGTCAGCACCCGCCTTATGCTGCCAGACTCTCACCTGAAGCAATGGTTAGCCTATTTTATCACTTTATTAGTGAATAAGAGGCTATTGTTCGCTATTAGTATAATAAAAAATAGGCAGAAAAACAATGACAGAGGTGCGCCAATGCCTATAAGAGTGTGCTGTCCTTGCAAAAACAGAAAGAGGTGTTTTTGCACACAATATGGACAAAACAGACAAGGCGTAGGAGAGACTTGAAGATTAACAGTAGGCCAATCTAACAGCCTTATGTACTATGCTCTGATGGTAAATTATATGGAAAAATAAATAAAAGTTTATTTCAATTGACAATAAAAGTTAGAAATATTTTTATGTTAGATATCAAGGTAAATTCATTTTATATGTTTACTATAAATATAGTTAGATGCCCGAAATTCACTTCTACATTTTTCCAGCTTCCATCCCAGGATTCTGAGGGGGAACCTCCCCTAATGAAAATACCTACGGCTGCGAAGAAACTGCGGCAGTGTGACAGACTTTAAAGATCAAGCCAAGGACTTGAGCATCAAGCTACGGGACCGTGGGTACCCCAAAGATATCACTGAGAAGGCCAGAAAATGAGCCAGAAATCAAAACTGCGAAGGACTCATTGAGACACATCCACATGAGGTCACACGGATACCGTTGACATGCGTCACAACCTTCAACACAGTCTCCAACCAAGTTTCCAACATCATAAATAAACATTGGAAGATCCTCAGGACAGGGAACATCAATTGGGACCCTCCCTTACTATCCCATAAGAAAGCCAAATCGATAAAGGACGCCCGTTTATCTACAAGACCGGTACAACAGCAAAAACCAGGGAACACTGTCCTGAATGCTTGGGGCCTTCCGAATGTCATTGGTCATTTTCCTTGTGGCAACTACAGTGTATGCCACCTGACTGCAACCACTAAGAATCTCCACCTAGAACCGGGCAAGGTGTGGGAACTGAGACAACACGCCAATTGTAACACGGCACATGTAATATACTGCATTGTATGTCCCTGCAATCTCACTTACATTGTGATGACAAACGGAAAAGTAAAGACCAGAATCTGTGAGCATCGGAGCACCATAAGATGCAAGAAAAACACCACAAAAATGACCAATCATTTTCTGGAGACAGGACACACGACCAATGACAAAAGCTGGGTGATCATAGAGGCCCTGGACCCCAACATGCCTAACATCCAACAGCAATTACTACAAAAGGAACAAAGATGGATCTATCGCCTTTCTAGCCACAAGACAGGCCTGAATGATAACATTCCTTGGAATAGTCTCAACAGACGATAATTACCAGTTCCATCTCCTCTGTAACACCGCAAATAATACACACATGTTCACATGTCCGGTGACACATAAAAGACTCTAAACATCTCCTGAAACATGGTTACAGGCCTGTGGCAGAAAACAAATAAGAACGCCTTCTTACACACAAGTCATAATGGCATTACTTCTGACCTAGAAGCCTGTGAGAGGTTCAAAAATACCACCATTATGCCAGCACACTATCTCAAGGACACTCCCTCAGCTTTATATGGACAGCTTTAAATGTTCCCCCGGCTGGGACTATTTCGCTTCCATTGAGACCGTAATACACTTATCTGCAGCAAGTAATTCAAGTACAGCTCTTCCCTCTCTAAGATTGGCGCCAAACTGGACACCCTAAACAGACTTCCAGGCATACACTGTCTGCAGGTTTTGCCCGCGCATGCTAGGGCACACGCGCATGCGCACCGAGCTAAGTGCCGAGTCACGGCTGGACCCGGACATGCATCACAGCATGTACCAGGGCCGGTTCACACACTACTTAAGCTGCTTCCCCCAGTACACCCAGCATCAGCTGGGACTACGGGGGACCTAATGAGGTTTGCAGCGGATGACTCTCCATTTCCAAGTAAGACTTTGCTTGCTCCAATGTTGCTACTACAATCATTCAATCAATCATAGCATTTGTAAAGTGCACTACTTACCCGTAAGGGTCTCAAGGCGCTAAGGGGTGGGGGATGCTGCTACTGCTCGAAGAGCCAGGTCTTAAGGAGTCTTCTGAAGGATAGCAGGTCCTGGGTCTGCCGTAGGTGGATGGGGAGGGTGTTCCAGGTCTTGGCAGTGAGGTGGGAGAATGATCTGCCGCCGAGGTCGCTCTTCGGGTGCGGGGGACTGTGGCAAGGGTGAGGTCGGTGGAGTGGGGCTGGCGGGTGGGGGTGTAGAAGCTGAGTCAGCTGTTGAGGTACGCTGGTCCGGTGTTGTGGAGTGCCTCGTGTGCGTGGGTGAGGAGCTTGAAGGTTATCCTCTTGTTAACGGGGAGCCAGTGCAGGTCTCTCAGGTGAGGTGGTTGTGACGAGGGATGTTGAGGATCAGGCATGCAGAGGCGTTCTGGATGCGTTGAAGCCGTTTCCGGAGTTTGGTCGAATCTCCTGCGTAGAGGGCGTTTCCGTAGTCCAACCTGCTGCTGACGAGAACCTGGGTGACCGTTCTTCTTGTTTTGGTGGGGATCCACCTGTAGATCTTGTGGAGCATGCGGAGGGTGTTGAAGCAGGAGGAAGAGACGGCGTTGACCTGCTTGGTCATGGAGAGGCAGGAGTCGAGGATGACCCCTAGGTTGCGTGCGTGGTTGGTGGGTGTTGGAGCTGTTCCCAGTGTGGTTGGCCACCAGGAGTTGTTCCAGGCCGAAGGGGTGGATCCGAGGATGAGGACCTCCGTCTTGTCCGAGTTCAGCTTCAGTTGGCTGTTCCTCATCCACTCGGCGACGGTTTCCATGCCTTCGTGGAGGTTGGTTTTGGCGGTGTGGGGGTCCTTGGTGAGGGAGAGAATCAGCTGGGTGTCGTCGGCGTAGGAGATGATGTTGAGGTCATGCAGGAAGGGGGTGGTCCAGTCCAGGGCCTTCCTTTGGATCCCTAGGCGTGGTGGCGTGCTCGTGGTGTGTGGTGGCAGACCGCGTCGAAGGTGGCTGACAGGTCCAGGAGGATGAGGGCCGCGGTTTCTTCGTTGTCTAGCAGGGTCCTGATGTCATCGGTGGTGGCGATGAGGGCAGTTTCGGTGCTGTGGTTGCTGCGGAACCCAGACTGTGATGGGTCCAGGATGCTGTTTTCCACAAGGTAGCGGGTCAGTTGTTTGTTGAGCCTATCTAGACGAATGGGCTCACCCGGGCGCTCTTTGGTTTTCAGATCGGAATCAGGGACTAGCACCCAACCCCCGAGCCTCGATATCTGCCTAATACCTATAATCATTGTAACTATGACAAAAACTACACTTGTGCATGTTTTTAAAATATTATACTTTGTTACTCATTTAAAACTCATAATCTAATCTTGGAGCGCAATGCCACAATAGTGCATGATTAGACACCAGAATGCCATTGCACAGTGCGACCTGGACCACTAGACACTACCCTTAGTGGCCACCTCAAACGACACAGTGCCACACTAAGTACACTTTATGGACTGCACTTGGTGCCAGCGCCATCATCCACGAGTCCCCGTGGGCCAGGCACCACAACTCATGCAGCCACTGACCAGCACCTTGCAGCCTCCCAGTAACATGCACTCTGATCTCGACTGCCCATCCACTATGGGCGCAGCATGGAGAAAGTATTCCTGCATGGCGCCATTTGCATAGGCAACACTCTAATCGCTGTAGTAGCCATCTAAACAATGACTACAGCACACTGATAAAGCAGCTAAGATTGCATTTTATGTTGCAATATTATATGTTTTGTTGTGTCTTTATTTTACCCAAGAGGAATTTTTGCATTTTTAAAGTGTCAGTGAGTACACCGACATTTACACCACACACCTTAGCGAGTGTGTAGGTACCGCACAGGTTTTCACATGGCACCCTTCACCTTTGCCACTCACCTTTCACTCACCTGGTCCTGAAGAAAGCCCTTTTAACCCCTTCCAACGGGCTGAAACATGTAGACCGCTACACATAGTCAAATAAATGGTAATAATCCCTGAATAGTTGTACCACACTTATGTGTTTTTAGACATATCCTGAGCCGCCAACGTTAAAATTAGAGGCAAGGATTCTCAGAGATATTATTAATTGGAAGAATTCACCTCACATCACACTTACGCGCCAACACCAGCTCCGCTGTAATCAGGCATCGTAGCACAACCAGGGGGCACTCGGCCGCCCGGTTGGGACCCCAATGATAAAGCATGACTCCAACCAGGTTGGTGTGTGAGTGGTCTTTTAAAAACACCTTATGGGTCCAAGTTCATACTACATGCAGTGATTAACTACACACACATAGTGGGTCCGTCCACATTGTTTAAGTTTAGTACGCATCGGGGAATGGAACGTGCCCATAACCTTATCCCTTGCTCTCCCATTGATTTTCTCTACTACTTTAAATATAGAACAAAATATAAATATAAAATTGCACTTTTAAATCTATTTTGATTTAAAACTTGTAATTATGGAACTATTAAATTAAACTAAAAATCGTTTTCTGAAGTTTAATTTTTTTTTAAATAAATTCACAAATAAAGAATAAATATTTTTAATGTTCATTAATGATTAATAAAAGTGATGTAAGGAATGAATTCATATTAATGTAATTACTTTTGATTAGATGTATTATTACTCCAAAATAGAAGAAACAAGGCAGAGTCCCAAGCTACTCTATGCTGCTCAGCGTTCAGCGTCCAGGTGAAGAACCCACTCGCTTTCTGATGAAATAGCCCTTTAACTCCGTGGGCGGGTGGGCGGGGCCGGCAGGGAGAGCAGCCCAGCTGGTCGAAATAGGGCGCGCAGGGACTCCTGGTCCTCGGAGTCCCTGCTGGTGCTCGCAGCCCTGCCGGTCAAAGGAAAACAGCCCCCTTAACGATACTGCTTCCGCTGTTTTAGCCGCGCTGCGGGACCCGCGAAACGGGACCCGCGAAGCGGGTCCGGCGAGGCGTTGCTGCAGGCAGATGCAGGCTCCAAAATAGAAGAAACAAGGCAGAGTCCCAAGCTACTCTATGCTGCTCAGCGTTCAGCGTCCAGGTGAAGAACCCACTCGCTTTCTGATGAAACAGCCCTTTAACTCCGTGGGCGGGTGGGCGGGGCCGGCAGGGAGAGCAGCCCAGCTGGTCGAAATAGGGCGCGCAGGGACTCCTGGTCCTCGGAGTCCCTGCTGGTGCTCGCAGCCCTGTCGGTCAAAGGAAAACAGCCCCCTTAACGATACTGCTTCCGCTGTTTTAGCCGCGCTGCGGGACCCACGAAGCGGGTCCGGCGAGGCGTTGCTGCAGGCAGATGCAGGCTCCAAAATAGAAGAAACAAGGCAGAGTCCCAAGCTACTCTATGCTGCTCAGCGTTCAGCGTCCAGGTGAAGAACCCACTCGCTTTCTGATGAAACAGCCCTTTAACACCACTTCTTAGCAACCTGTTACCTGACCTAGAAAGGCTGCTACGGTTAATTCTGCTCCCAATAGAGGAACGAATTACTAAGTTATCTGATCGGTTAGACCACTTTGAGCAGGTAACCCTAGATAACTTTTTTTCAACAAAGGCACTTATAAAAACTCAAGTAAGGCTAGTTGAAAGTAGTAAGCCCCAGAAGAACACCCAATGTCTAACGCAGGACAAGGGACGAAGGTCACAACCTAACTCCCCAGTGTTACCTAACTCGGGCAGTGTGGTTGGGAAGAGACCACCTAAGCCTCTAGATTCAGTTCCTACGGGCTCTACCAACAACTGTCCTAATATTGTAATTACATCCCAGATGGCGGCTCAACCTATGCCGCCTAGTCCAAATTCCTTGCTAGCTGAGGGAGCGGTGGGTAACGCATCTTCTGGTACAGGCACTGTTCCATCCACTGTCCCTTCAACTAGTAATCAGCACCCAGTAAGTAAATCAGTACCCCGCCCTGTTCCTATAGCTTTCAAACCTCCCTTACCATCCTTGATAAAGCCGCCTCAAAAGAAACCCCCAATGAACCTTACCCCTGATTCCTTTCCCTATGTAGCTGTCCTGACAAACGTTCCACCACTCTCAATGGGACAGAGAGAAACCTTCCAGATGCTCAAAAATAAGGTTATGCACTGGTTAAGGGTGAACCGGCCTCTACCAGGGGAAGTTGATGGATTAATATTAGGGGTGAGGAGAATAGATTGGATAGGCTGTACTTCCAAAAGTCTGGGGGGGGACTGCATCGTGGTTAATTTTCAAGATCCAAGGGTGGTAGGTTGGATAACAAGATTGGGATGGGGCATAAACAATGGAGGAATCAACATTGTTGATCTTACTTTCTTTTATCCACGTCCCACTAGTATTCTGACTGGTTTGCTCAATGAGCAAAACTGCCCTTCTAACCCCCCATGGCAAAGGATTTCCCCACATGCTCCATTGCCACACAGCCAAAACCATCTTATTGGCCCGAATTATAACCTTTCGGTGGGATGGCAAGATCCAGGTTGGGGATGTTGACAAACCCCTGATCATATGAATACTGGGGGTGGAGGAAATAGAACGGATCAACACGGGGACTGTAATGAACCGGATCCGAATGCTGGAATGTGGTTAGATGACATGAACAGTGGCGATGATATCGTGATTGTGGAGGAAGGATGTGGAGAAGTAATTGCTAATGATGGAAAGGGGGAGTTATCCACACCAATCGTATATGTTGTCAATGATAGTGAAATCCCTAATCAAACCATGATGCAGGTTGGGCACCATGTCCCTCAAATAATTAAACTGCTTTCATGGAATCTGGCAGGCCTGGCCAACAAAATAGATTCAGACTCATGGGCGGAACTAATAAATTTACAAAGTATCTGTCTCTTCCAAGAGACCTGGGCAAGGGAGGAGACTACATACAGGGGCTTTCAGACATTCGCGATACAAGCAAGCTGGGGAGGAAGAGGTCGACCATCGGGAGGGCTGGCAACCTGGGTGACTTCTGACCTAGGTTGCTCAGCTTCCCGATATACTGTGGAATCGAAGGACATATTGGCGGTTCTACTCGAATGGCCAGGACTTTACAAATTACTTGTAATAAATATTAACTCTAGGCCAGTCCCAATAGCTGCCTCCTCCAAAACCATTGAGGCACTGTCCAGCCTTCTAGAAACCATCCCAGAGGACATACCATACATAATTGGAGGGGATTTTAACTCACATTTTGAACCGCTACCTGGTCTACATGATGGACCCTCCCTAGAGGAGGATTCAAGTTGGCAGGTTCCCCCCCCAGAGGCCCCACCTCCTAGAGCATGGACACCGTTGGCCGTTCAAATAAACACACTAAATCTCACCCATGGTTTGAGAGCTTGCAACGGCCGAACTAGGTCTGATATCCCGAGTAAATGTACGTTCAACAAAGCCGGGAGGCAATCCAGATTAGACTACTTCCTGGTACAGTTGCACGCTTGGAAAGGGGTGATGGATTTCAGAGTAATGCCGAGACAGGACAGTGATCACAACGCATTAATACTAGATTTTGCCATTCCCCGTTTGGATGTAAGCGCATCAAGTGGTCAAGAGACAAGAGTGGGACACCTCTTGGAGAATAACAGGAGGAGGGTAAGATGGGAAAAGCTTGTATCCAGCGAAGATAAGCTAGCCTCCCTGTACATGGGAATTATTCCAACCCTAGAGGAGGCCTTCCATCTATGGAACCTAGACTCCACTAAGGAAATTAGTGAGGATCTCACGCAGGTACATGAACACTTAATTAGGAAGCTAGAAGCAGACCTATTCAGCACCAGACCACCCAGAACTCAGGGACTGGGTTCAACAGTGCCTGCCGAGTTGCAAAACGTGACCTCCTATCTACCATAAAAGCAGGTGGTCCGAGGGAAGATATCTCCTCTAGAAGGAGGGCCTATAAAACACTGGTAGCTAATGCTAAGATAGAGTGGGACATACAGCATTGGGAGAATCTATCGGAGTCCCTAGCGGCAAGGGACTCCCGTAGATTCTGGAGAATAATTAACCACGGAAGCGGGGATCTTCCCACGGCCATCGAACCTAACATTGCTGCAAGTGTCTGGCAAAAACACTTCGAGCAGCTATACTCCCTAGAGAATGAGGGGACAGAAGTAGCACTGCCTACTACCATCCAAGGACAGACCGCCGAACCCTTCACTATAAAAGACATCAGGTTGGCGATAGTTGGGCTATCCTCTGGGAAGGCACCGGGCTTGGATGGGTTACCGGGCGACCTCTTCAAGCATGAACCGGGAATTTGGGCACCCTACCTTATGGTTTTATTCAATGCAGTGCTGGGGGGAATGAAAATACCAGATACCTGGCTGGGAGCAGAGGTGGTCCCGATATTCAAAAAGGGATCGCCCCTGCTCCCAGCCAACTATCGCCCAATCAGCCTCATTGATGTGTCTCAAAAACTGTTTGGCAGATTAATTCTCAACAGGTTGTTGAGTTGGATGGAGGAGACAGACATTCTAAGCCCTTTCCAGGCGGGATTTAGAAAAGGAGTCTCAACAGTCGACCAAATACTCAGATTGAGTATTATATGTTGGAAGACGGTGCTCTTGGAAGGTGGGACATTATATGCAGTATTTGTGGACCTCCGCGCCGCCTTCGATCTAGTTCCCCGGGCTAGATTGTGGGCGGTGCTGGCTGATCTGGGTGTTCCGGGTGACATTCTCCACATCTTAGTCAGGCTACACTCAAACAATTATGCCCGAGTCAGATGTGGAAAGGGGGGCAGGCTGACTGACAGATTCCCAGTGCGCAGAGGGGTGAGGCAGGGCTGTGTATTGGCCCCGACCCTGTTTTGCTTATTTGTGAACGGGGTGATAGACCACCTGAACAGGATCATTTAACATCGATGCTCCACAATTGAATGGCAGCAGGTGCCGGCAATCATGTTTGCAGATGACACCCTGCTGCTGTCGAAAACACCAATGGGGCTACAGAGGGTCCTGAACGGGTTTTTGGGGTTTTGCAACAAAAGAGGTCTAGAAATAAATCCAACAAAGACCAAATTTATGATTTTCAGCCCCAAACCCAAAAGCTGCCCAAATCCCCGTCTGGGACTTACAACCCTAGAAAGAGTCCAAGTTATAGAGTATCTGGGCATAACCCTCAATCAGAATTTGACTTGGCTGCCCCATAAAACTAAAGCAACAACAAAACTGGTACAGAGGGCAGGTGCAATTCTAAGAATAGCTAAAAAATCACCCTTACGCCCATTGACACCCGCCATCCATATTTATAAAACCCAAGCAAGGGGGGGTATTATTTATGGGGGTAAGTTATGGGGACATACACCTTTATACACGGTTCAGGTCGCAGAAAATAACTTTATAAGACAATTGGCTGCGCTCCCCCCGAGCACTCCACTTCTCCCCCTAAGAATGGACTTGGCTCTACGACCAATTACGGAGGAATTGGGCCTGAAACCTCTGACCTATTGGAGGCGTCTGTGGAGCAGTGAGGACCTGGTGCACTACAGAAATGAACTGCAGGAACTCCTTAGATCAACCCATGCCACAAAAATCCCGTGGATAAAATACATTAGGGACATGTGTATCTACCTTGGAGTACCTGAACTATGGTCCAACCCAGAAGTAGCGTCCGTAAGGCTCTCTAGAAAAGAACTTTCAAACTTATTTTACAGTGCTATGCTCCAGAAAACTACGACTTCTCTCCGGGAAGGATCCCTAACTGACATATTCATAAAGACAAAAGACTTTTACAGTCCTGAACATGTACTGGACGGTATGACTCCTGTGTCTGTACGGAAGATCTACATGCAATGGAGGTACGGTTCTCTTCCCCTGAGGTCCCTTACAAAGTCTTGGGAAGGCAATCTAGACTCAGGGGCGTGCCCAGCATGTAATTATAAACTGGAAAGCGATCTTCACGTGGTCCTGTTCTGCAGAGCTTACAGTAGAATTAGGAGTTACTGGTTGGTCCCTTACTTGAGGAACTTGGGATTTCGAACTTTCGCTCCGGCCTATAGAGTCCTCAAGACAGATTTAGCGGCTCCAACTGTGTTCGTGATGGCAAAATTCTTGATGGCAATGTGGCGAACACGCGCATTAATTATCAGGGACACTAAAGCAACATGAAACATCTCCCTTTCTTCCCTCTGCTACACTACAATGAACTCTTTAGTGATCAGATTTTAACTATGAGTCTTTTTTAGTGTACTTTTATATGTTTTTAAAGAGGGGCATTCTTTGAACTCACCTGCAGTGGCGGGGAGCCGTGAGGGGAACGGCCGGGCAATCCCTCCACTAATCCAGCCGTGAGGGGAACGGCAAAGGCAACGGACCAAGCGGAGCCACGGGGACTCACCTGGGACTCTCCTGGCCAAGGCGGGCAGTGAACGCCTACATTTCCCAGCAGCCCCGGGTCCTGGCACGCTCGTGAGGCTCCCGCTGCGCCTGGAGGCGCCTCAAGACCGCGGAGCGCCGAGCGGGCCTGGGGGCATTCTTTGAACTCACCTGCAGTGGCGGGGAGCCGTGAGGGGAACGGCCGCGCAATCCCTCCACTAATCCAGCCGTGAGGGGAACGGCAAAGGCAACGGACCAAGCGGAGCCACGGGGACTCACCTGGGACTCTCCTGGCCAAGGCGGGCAGTGACCGCCTACATTTCCCAGCAGCCCCGGGTCCTGGTGCGCTCGTGACGCTCCCGCTGCGCCTGGAGGTGCCTCAAGACCGCGGAACACCTCCCGCAACGCGGGACGCGCGCGGGACGGCGCCGGGCTAAGCCCAGGCAAAGGGCGGGCCCTCTGTGGCCCTCAGAGGCACGAAGAGGCCGGGACGGGCCACCCCATTTGGCTGTTATAAATTTGGAGGTACTGTATTTTTTCATACCGATTCTGACATTGCACTGTTCTCGCATCATGTCCATCTGGGAGGAGTTGAACGCCCTGTGTGGCACGAACTACGCCCAGAATGTATCTACTCCCCTTATAGTGGACAGAGATGCCGATGAGGTAAATGACATTGACATTGTGAATACAGACATAATGTGCACTAGTCTCTCACCACAACCCTCCAATTTACCATTAATAATTTTTCCAACTGAGGCGATGAATAAAACACCTGACCCAGTCTCACCACCTCAATTGACCCTACTGGCACAGATTGAACATTTGTTAACAACCACACTATCACCTTTGATTACTAAAATCAATGAGCTGGGAGACAGGCTGACTAGTATTGAAAATAAATTACCTCTCATCTCTCCACCCAATCCAAGAGGCCAGAACAGCATTATTTCTAACTCCGTACCTGCACCCCATAGTCTACCCAGGTTTGCACATGAACGCAGGAATTGGATCAATTTACCTCCAGAAGCTGCCCCCTACGTGACTGTTCTTTCTGGGGTCCCTGCATCGATTCAGGGCAAATTTGAATCCCATCAGGACTTGTTAAATAAAACCATCAACTGGCTAAAACAACACAGACCATTGCCACCTGCTTTAGATGGCGGCATTTTGAGGGTCAGGAGGGTGGGGTGGCTTGGTACGTCGGCCAAAGACATCCCGGGCGACCTTATTTTAATTAAATTTAAAACTATGAATATTGTCCCCTATTTGCGATCCTCCCAACCCAAAGAGGGAGATGGTCCCATTCGCATATGGGACTTGCACGATTTTTATCCCGGCCCCCGACCCTACCCGTCCCTAAGGCAAGCGACTTTGAACTATAAATTTTGGTAAAAGGGGATGCCATGAACTGTGTGCTACCAACAATTTTTAGAATGGTCTGTGTGATATTGATGCTGTTTTTTAATATTGCCTTTTGTCCTCTCTTACTTCTGAATTTTAAACTTTTTTAACTGTGTAATTGATGATTTTAAACCGAAATTTTATGTCTATTTTTATAACAGTTATAACTATGTATGCTTATATGATATTTCTTTTTGAATATCGAATAAAGCTTATTTTGAACTTTTGAACTTTGATGTTTTTAAAGGTAAAGTTATTTGTACATCTTTTATGGTCTTTTATGATCGAAATAAAGATTACTTGAATATAAATTGAATATAAATTATTTTTACATTCAAAATAGGTTATTAAATATTGTATAATTAAATAATAAATATGTAATCTTTTCTGTATATTTTTTAATATTCATTTCTCTCAGTTTATATTTTTATCTATCTTAACTACTTTAATTTAACATAATTTCCTATGGGATTTTATTTTAAATCATGACTGACATTATTTTCTATGGGAGGGTGTTGCAGATCCAGTGGTTGGACATGCATAGTCCCGGACTTTCTGCTGATTTTTTTCTTAGCAGCTTACGCTCAGAGTTTGTGACTGCTGAAACGTGGTGAACTCACTCAAGAGTATAAACTTGCTGAAAAGTGTAAGTTACCTTGGTGAATCAGGCCCTAAGTATTACCACATGAGCATGGTCAACACCTATATCACTTACCTCTCAGCGATCACTGTGGGTCTTGCAGGAGTTCTACAGATCTTCCACCTACCTACACCCTCACAACAGAATATCCATTGGTGAATGTATGTCAGAGAGGGAAAGGGTAATAGAGCGAGATTCAATTAATGTCAGATATTATTGTCATGTGGTTGTCCAGCAAGTATGTTGTAGGGAACTAAATATGGTATTGAGCATGGGACGAAAAGGCAGAATCTAGTTACCAATGATAAAATGAAGCTACTGAGTGTTTACAATCAATATGTCTGGTGACAATCATTCAGTGCTAATATCTACATCATTGGGCCTCTATAGCCATTAGGATTGTGGCTAAGAATTTAGAAATACATATGCTGAAAACAGTCAAGATTGTTGCTATCAGGATGGATAACTTCAAGGCCTGAGTACCAGATTTCCAATAAATATCAGAAACCGAATTATCAAGCATGCAGTAGATGCAACTGCTTGAGGCCCACAAGGCAGCAGGTGGCACTTAAATAGTAAGCAGCACCCAAAGTGGCTACTGGTCTTGTAAGAATAGGACATCTTTTGGCATTTTTAAGAATCAATTCCTGGACTAGACTTCATTCCTTTTTGCAAATAATATTCTTTATGCCAACACTGGGCACAAAACACGATTTCTTACCTGTACTAGGACGTTGCTGACAAGTGGCTATAGCATTAGGGACCAGAAGTAAAACTGGACAGACATTGCTGAGATGTGCAAAGGCAAGAGGGATCTTAAGCAACACTGGACAGGCTGGGCCATAAGAGCCCTTCTTCAGGTGTTGTTAGGTAACACTGATGAAAGCACCATACTACTTTACTAGAGATAGGGCACACAAGCAATTCATGTCCTTAGAACCATCGCCCTTTAAGGGCACAAGGTAGCTGAGCCTCTCTCTTACTCGTTTGGAGGCAAATATTGCCAAAACCCCAAACTGTGTACATCCACCACAATGAGGTGTGAGGATACTACCTAGCAAGTGCCCTTTGTCACATTCCTAAGAAGCGACACACTGAATACAGGATATATAGGCAAGATACTGTGAAGTTCTACAATTTTAACTGGAGAAACTTTGCAAGCCAGATAGACAACTTCATGTAGTTGCCAGATTGTAGATTGGCAGACCGCACTCCATGACAACAGGTGAAGCCGCTGAATTCACTGGGCTGTGTTGGTAGGTAGTGCTTGTGCTAATGAGATTCAATGCTGCAAGGTACTTCTGCTGTCCAGAGGCAGTGCCGGCTCTAGGGCGGTGCGATCGCACCGGTCGCTGACTTCGGGTGGGGGCGGAATTTTTTGCAAGCATATTATCATTTTTAAAACACCTGCTGCGGCGTTCCTGCTGCTGCGTTCCTGGCATCAATTAAAATGTCAAGATAACTCGGGTGATTAATGGTCTTCCTTGAAAGAGCCTGGAGGTTTGTCTAGTGGAAATTTGACTTATTTTAAGGTAGCTCAGAGGGTTAAACCACCTGCTGCTAAGAACGTGTACCATGCAGATCACAAAGTGAACATGATGTAAATAGGTCAGTGAGTTATTGCTTCTGCAAGAGAGATCCTTATGTTACTACAGTGTATAAGTCCAAATCCTTATATAGAACATTGAGCTATTAACCGTCATCAAATAGCTGCATTCAATCTGCATATGTTAGAGCTACATGTTTTTTTCTCAGTCTTTCACTATCCTAATCTCGCCAAAAGGGTTCATTTGGGTAGAACACAATTCTCATTATAGAAGAAAGAACCACTGACAATGGTGTCATGTTTTATATCCTGAAATGACTTTTCCAGAATAAGGACTCAAACTATATTGCCTACCAGTGTCATGGACATGTCACTCCTACACTACACCTTGCAGTCCTGTCTGGTGTAACTGGTCTGAGTGGTTCTATAAAGCTAAATGAATCTGAGAGAAGGTGGTTATGTAAACTTGAGGGGCACTGTTAAAGGGTGCTAGTGAAGGAATCCTTGGCAGAGGTGGTGAATGGTGGGGCACCAACAAACATTGTTGCACAGGGAGCCACCATTGTTAAAGCCGGCCCTGTCCAGAGGAACTTGGATTAACATTTCCATGAGTTTTGTGATAGGGTTGATAGGATTCACCACAAAAGTAAAGGCATTAATATTATGATCAATAAAATGTGGTGAACCTCAACCCCCCCTTACATCTATTTCACTATTCTGTGTGACTCCATGGGAAGACTGGTTCAACCTTTTTCATATGCATATGTTTCCCTGATGAGGGCGATAATAAATCCCAACAACTCTAAAGAGGACACACAGAAAATATATTTTTCCTGTCTGGAATACATATGATTGTTTCTTAACTGTTGCAGAAAAGCATTTATTTGCACAATATATTCATTATTCTTCAAATGTGGAAAAGTCAATCAGGGTGTTGTCAATGCAGATGACAGCACAGATATCCAAAAAGGCTCTGAAGAGTCAGTTAAAAAGCAATTAGAATATGTCTGGGGAATATAAGATTCTGGGAGGTGTTACTTGGTATTCCTAAAGATTAAAGTTTGTTCTAAATGCAGTCTTCAACTCATCACCATTTTGGACTCTCACCAGCTGATAGGTCTGCACAAATCTAGCTTGATGTTCACAGTCATATCTTAAACTAATTCAATAGGGCCTTGGATAAAGGACAATGTTTTCATGTTTTGACTGTTTCCTTTGTTTCACTCTCTTGTTGCCTTTTTGCCCCTCTCTCCCACTTTTGTGCATTTTTTCTCTTTTTCACCCTTTTGTTGCCTTTTCTGCTTTCTTCACACTTTGTGCCTCCTTTTCACTCTCACGCCTTTTTTGCCTTCATCCGATGCTCCACTTCCCCACTCCCACCCCAACCCTCTTCTCCCAGCGTTATACCCATTCTTGCATGTGCTGCGGCTCCTTCATGTGTTTCCAATCAGTCCTACTCACCCCTTGTGCACCTCCCCCTCAAATGGACTACTCAATGGCAGTCGCAGCTGGGGTGCACTGAAGACACACCAAGGGTTTGCCCATCGGTGACCATCCATGTCTGTACCATTAACCCTGGTCCTTCTGCCCCTCCCCCATGTTACGCTGTGGTGTTCCTCACATCACTTAACCTGGGACGCCCGTCCCTTTGGTCCTGCTGCACATCACTGCACAACACAGACAAAGCTTTCACCTGCACCCACTGTCACTTTGCATGCAGCATCCCACCCACAATGACCACACCATCCTACCAAACTACACACATCATACTGTCTGCACCCACCTACAAACCTGCATGCCAAAGAAAATGATCATGCATGCTCCTCAACAGCAAGCATGCAGCAGAAATCTGGGACATTTTGTATAGTAAGGCCCTGAACATCTTCTTCCTTACGGAATTATGGCTGACCTCTGAGTCAGCACCTAACAGCGCCTCGGCCATCCCGTTAGGATTTAAGCTTGCATGGCAGGGCTGCCAACATCAGCCATGAGGAGGAATTTCTATAATAGATAAGGATTTCAACAACTGCACCACAGTGACGGAGAACATGACCCCCTAAATGGAGCACCTACATTTCAAACTACAGATATCAGCAATGTACACCCTGACCAGAATCCTGTCTATGAACACCAGGTTCATGAGCATTTTTCACCAATAGCATTACAGAATTCATCGCTCCGCTCCCCATCTACCACAATTACTATATCTGACTAGGAGAATTCAACTTCCAACTGGAAGACCAGAGCGACACTAGCTTCACCACACTCCTCAAAAGCCTAGAAAATCTAGGACTGACACAATACATCACTGGACCCACACATTTCTGAGGACACACCCTCGACCAATTTTGCTACCTTCAACGGCATCAAAATCAGCACAACCTCATCTCTTGCCTGGCTCGATCATGCTATCACCCAATTCCAAATCAGCATCCCTTAACAAATATAATCCCTTAACAACACAGGCCAGGCTCCATCCTACCTTAGTACTTTAGTGCATCGATACTGCCCTGCCCGCACCCTTCAATCTTCCAATCAGCACAAGTTTCAAGTTCCCAGAGTTAAGAGAGCCAGAATGGGTGGTCGCTCTTTCTCCGTCCTGGCTCCCTCCCACTGGAACTCTCTTCCGCTTTCTCTTCGCACTGAATCCTGTTATCTCAATTTTCGCACAGAAGTCAAGACTTGGTTATTTAACCAATAACTCCGCCTCATCTTTTTCAGTCTGCTCTCACCCGTAATCTGGTCTCTAGCGCCGGGAAACCTCCGGGTAGCTGTGCGCTTTATAAGCTTAAATATAATAATAATAATAATAATAATAACTCGACACCACAAGCTTGGACAATCGTAGTTGGAGCAACATCTCAGAATTATACTGGCCAAGCAACCTAACTGCGAGCCCCTCAAACAACAACCTAAACAGTGAAATCAAACAGCTCGACAAGTGGATCACAAAAAGTTGCAGATTCCCTGGCACCCCATAAACACAACACACAGAAGAGATCCCGGAGGTAGGCAAAGCTGGTGCACTGAAGAACTCTGTACAACAAAACACCACTGCAAGCAACTGGAAATAAGAATGAGAACAAACCACCATGAAAACAACAAGGTAACCTACAGAGCCGCCCTGAGACACGACCACCAGATAATTAGAGATAGTAAAAGGAAAGCCCTAGCAGAGCACATAGACAGCAGGTCCAACAGCCGCAACCAACTTCATGATCATCAAACTACACCATTAACAGCATCACCTCCTCACAAGAACTATGCAATAAATTTCTTCAGGAACAAAATCGAAACCATCTACAACTTTGACTATCAACCAGAACCCTGCACCCCCACCTCAAGCCTACCCACAAACCCTTCCTGACTAGCTGAGACACAATCAACATGAGAGAAACAATCAACATCATGAGGACCATCCACTCGAGGGCACAGATGGCCTCCTCTCTCCACCACATTTACAATCCTCTCACCCATCGTAATTCTCACCTGCATTCTGAACACCTCTATCAACACTGCAACGTTCCCAGAGGCTGAAAACCCACAAAGGTCAACACACTGCCAAGGAAACCCTCAGCAGACCCATCTCAACTACCAAGCTACTGCCACATCTACCTTTTACTGTATCCAGCCAAAGTCATGGAGAAAGCAATCAACCGGCAACTCACTCACTACCTCAACCCACCCTAACTCCTAGACACCACTTAATTGGGTTTACAACCCAACCACAGCAACAAGACTGCTCTTATCGCGGCTACAGGCAACATCAGGTTGATCCATGACCATGGTAAAACAACAGTATTCATACTGCTTGAACTCTCTGCGACCTCCGTCACGGTCTCCCACTCTATTCTGATCAAAAGATTACATAAACAGGAATCCAAAGGACCAGCCCTTAACTGGATCTGCTCCTTCCTCACAGAAAGAACACAAAAGTCAAATTATACGTTGGAAGCCAAGAACCTCATCGGCAGAGTCCTCCAAGGCTCTTCTCTCAGCTCAATCCTGTTCAACATCTACATGATCCCACTGGAAGTCCTTATCACATCACACAGCATCAACATACTTTCCAAAAGTTGATACTGTAAAGTCCACTTTAATCCAATTTGTCAGATCGAGCCAAAGGAGGTGTGTTCCATAAATCTTCACATGAAATCAGAAAATTCACACAGCCACTAAGAGAATAGTCCAACTATAGTAGGATTTACACAGCCAATATGAGACAGTTCAGCCAACAAGTGTTTCATTGATAGGCATGTGATACCTCTACTACTTCAGGGCTGTAAACATTTAAATAAGGAATATCAAAACAGACAAAGCATAAAAATAACTGACATATATCATTATCCGCCGTAGGTGTCGAACAAAAAGGAAAATGAATGATGAGAACTGGATGTGACAACAGGTAAACACCAAGGCTCACTGGATAAAACACCAGAGAGCAACACATAAGTTGCCTCCGTCCGAATTAGTCATCAGTAACAAAATAATCATATAGCTGCAATCACAGTTCAACAATAATAATAATAAACATTAGGCATATTAACATATGCCTAACGTTTATAATTAATAAATTGTGAAATTGTGCTGTAATTGCAGCTATATGATTATTTTGTTAATAATAGTAAACGTTCGGCATATTAACATATGCCTAATGTTTATTATTATTATTAGTTGTGCTGTAATTGTAGCTATATGATTATTTTGTTAATTTCATGTGAAGATTTATCGATAACACCTCCTTTGGCTCAAACTTGCAAATTGGATTAAAGTGGACTTTACAGTATCAAATTTTGGATGGAATATTTGACTTTTTTCAGCTCTTGATTGCTTGGATTGTTTGCTTAATACATTTTGCCCCTTTTTGAGGGTCATATAAAGGTTGTTTTGGTAGCCGACCCTTTTCCTCTGAGCACCATTCAGTGACAGTGTGGCTTTACACTCCCCATAGTAGAGCAGCGTGCCCATTGCTTTTTGGCCTGGTTACCAAAATGTGTGTAAGTTCCCCACAAAAAAATCCCACTTCACCACATGCATGACCACAGAAGCCTCCTGGATGAAATTCAAATGCTTAAAACTCAACACAGACAAAACAGAAGTGGTGATCTTCAGAAGAAAAACCTCAGCTTGGGACTCCACCTACTGGGCAGCAGACCTCAGCCCCATATCTACCACCACCACCCACACCAGAAATTTAGGAATCATCATGAACAACAAGCTCGACATGACAGCCCAAGTAAAAGCAATGACCTCCTTATGCTTCTACATTCTGAAGATGCTACTGTGGGAGCTAAATCCCTAAATCATAATATCTTTGGAACTCAAAATTTTACCTTAGGCACTTCAGTGACAGAAACCTTACCACTGATCTATGGGTAAGAGTCTACCCTCCCCATCAATGGCACAAAACTAGCAGCGCAAATTAGAACTGACACTTTTCAATAACTGAGTTCTAGATCAAACATTAAGTTAAAAAGATTTATTACAGAATTGTTCATGAAACTGGTACAGAGAAATGCATAATTTGCCAATAAGGCAAAAATCTCTATAGATTTGTTGGGGCTGATTACTCCACCAGCATAGCTGTGCCAAAGCCACACAAAGACTACCCACCTGATTAAGAGTTTTTCTCGTGCAGGCAAGAAGTCTTTTTGGCGTTCCCATGGCGGTGCCTGGTAAACAGGCACCACAATGGGAATGGCAAAAAAGTTCCAGCATGGCATGGACTTCACTAGGGGTGAAAGCAGACAGGGGCGCACACGTTGTGCTCCCTATATGTGTCCCCATGATGGGGGGGCACAGGAAACCTATAGGGCACCCTTTGTTTTCCACCGCCAACCTTTTCTTGCCTACATTGGGCCACCGCCGCGCCACCACCAGGGAACTGCAGTTTTCTGGCACAGGTGACGGTCCACGGCTGGTACGACTTTGAAAGTCGTAATCCGACAGACGGTGGGCCACCACTGCTGTGCCACTGGGAGTGCGGTGGTCGGAAGACGGACACATTTGTAATCAACCCCTTGAAGTCAAAGTCATTAAGAGTACTGACAGCATCCTAAGGGAGAAAGGAAAGTCTCAAAATAGTCAGACAGAATCTCGGGAGGAGAAGTTGCTCCCGATCCTTCAAAACCAGGGTTTTTTATACAAAATGTATGCATATAAATTAATAAAACTGCAAAATCAGCATGGTATCATCATTGTAAGGTCACATTACGGACTTTTTGGAATCGCACGATCTGCTTCACTCCACTCAATCCGGGTTCCGGCCTAATCTTAGCACTGAGACAGCGTTACTGGAGATCTCGGAAGCCATCAAGGAGACACTGGATTCGGGCGGCAAGGCCATGTTGGTCATGCTTGACCTGTTGGTGGCCTTTGACACCGTCCCCCACGAGGGTCTACTCGTCAGACTCCATGAGATCGGTCTGAGGGGGACGGTGCTTAGCTGGTTTAGATCGTTTCTAGCGGGTCGTCGACAAAAGGTCTGGGCCTCATCCAGCTCGGCTGAGATGCCGCCTCTGGGAGTCGGAGTCCCGCAGGGCTCGGTGTTGAGCCCGACTCTATTTAACATCTTTATGACCCCTCAGGCGGCACTGGCTGAGTCTTTTGGGGCCCAGATCGTATCCTATGCCGACGATACCCAGATCCTTTTCACCTGCAGGAAAGGAGAGGATTTTGACGGAGAGAGTATCCGTGAGTGCCTTGGGGCTGTTTTTGAATGGTTCCAGCTGAACAGCCTCATGTGCAACTCAGATAAATCGGAGGTACTCTTCTTCGGTTGTCAATCTGATCCAGACTGGCAGGAATGGTGACCCGCTGATATGTCCCCTCCAGCTCGCTCGTCTCAGTCGGCTAAGAACCTGGGAATCAGGATGGACAATGGTCTGACTTTAAGATCTCAGATCCTTGCCCTTTCTGGCACCTGCTTTGCCCTCCTCAGGATGCTTCGGAAGTTTCTTCCTCTGCTCTCTGAGGAGCACAGGAGGACGACGGTACAGGCCTTAATTGGGTCTAGATTGGACTATGCCAACGTCCTCTATCTAGGCTTGCCTGAGTACCTCCTGCAACGGCTGCAGGTGGTGCAGAATACGGCCGCGCGAGCCATTTTTGGCCTTCACAGGCGAGCCAGAGCCGCCGGCCTTTTGCAGTCCCTTCACTGGCTGCCTATCCGGAAGCGGATAGTTTTTAAAGCTCTGACTCTGGCCTATAAGGCTCTCCACGCATCTGGGGCGAAATATTTGCAAAGGAGGCTCGCTTTCTACCATCCGACACGATCTCTGAGTTCAGAATCGATGTTTCTTGCCCTGGTTCCTCGTATGAAGAAGGCCCGTATTGGAGGGCGCTCCTTTAGGCTGCGGGCCCCACAGCTCTGGAACACTTTGCCTCTTGCATTGCGTAGCACCCCGAGCCTGCTGGCTTTCAGGAAGGGCCTGAAAACCTGGCTCTTTGCCCTTTAGACTCCCCGCTTTTAACAGTTCCCTTCTTTTTTTTTCGCGGTTGTGTTTGTCTTTTTTAGGTTGTCAATAAAGCGCCGGGACACTCTTTTTGAGTAGCCGTGCGCTATAAAAGACAATAATTAACATAACATAACATAACATAACATTGGCAAATCAGAAACAACTTTGTAATTATAAAAGTTTTTAAAACTAACTTATTTCTTAAGATAAAAGAAATCTGCCTCTTACTTCTTCAGCAATTGCACCCCAGAGATGCACAACATAATATGAAATAATTCTTAAGCAATAGCTTGTAAAATTATGTTTTACTGCCCGCCTGCATCTGAACTTCCAGCAAAAACCCTTCAAAATTATACATCAGGTACACAATGGGAAGTTTAATTCAGAATACACACATTCCATTACAACAACTTGTTTGCATCATAGCACTCTGCTTTCTATGGAAACTGTCGGGAGAGAAGTCTCGCAGCAGGTTGTTGATTGAGAGAGGGAAGGAACAGGAGCAAGATAAATAAGCAAAACACCAGAAACTACATCCATTTTAAATAGTGTCCTGCATGAAAATGTGGCTAACCTATGCTTCAGTATTAATCGCACTTCTACACAAAATAATAAAATCATTCTAAGGCCAACACCATTATTTAATTGGTTACAACAATATGCATTACAATTACTAATTTGCACAAATTATTTGTCACCCAAAATGATACATTTAAAAAACCTTCCACGCTATGAACAATCTTCTAGTGGCTACCACAGAACACTAAGAACACTGTTACATATGCCCTGATCACCAGCAGACTTGACTAAACAATGCACTCTACACAGGAATCACCAAGAAGCTCCTGAACAGGCTCCAAACCATCCAGAATGCCACAACAAGACACATCCTCAACCTTCTTTGCCACACCCACATCGCCTTACACCTCAGTAAACTTCACTGGCTCCCTACACACAAACTCCCCCAGTTTGAACACCTCACACACACATACAAGGCACTTTACAACACTTGGTCTGCCTACATCAACAGCCATGAACACTTCCACTCCCCTCCCAGGCACTTCTGCTCCATCGGACACTCACTAGTACACATATTCCGCATTTACAAAACAAGAAGCCAGAGGCTGTGCCGTCTCTTACATCTGCTCCGAAGCATAGAACAACCTCCAGCATCAAATCAGAGCTTCATCAATGCTTCTCAGATTTTGCAAGAATCTGAAGACCTGTCTGTTTGAATAACCCCACAAAGGGGGTAGCTGCCTATGCATCAGAAAAGCATCTGGATACCATCACTGGTGATAAGCGTGCTTTACAGATCTTCTTAACAAAACATTACATAACATAAGGATAGAGACATTACATAAGGGAAGGCAACTATGGCAGATTTCGCAAAAGCCTAAAAACCTGGCTATTTAACATCTAGACCTATTTGCCATCAGATTCTTGATAACCGTTACAAATTTTTCGCCGGGAAACCCTTTGTGGGTAGCTGTCGCGCGTAAGAAATGCAACAATAATAATAATAATAATAATAATAGCTTCTTGCTAAGACAATAGTTATTGTATGGCCTCAGGTCACTCTCCTTTTGGTGAGTTAAAACAAGAAGGATGAGAAAGGAGAGAACTTAAATTGCCTGATGAAATCTGAGGATCGATTTTGCTTGATAGAGTCTTCGAAATTTCAATGGTGCCACAAGGGATCAAGGTATCAGCCTGTGAACCGAGCTGACACTCAAAGATCCTATATACAAGGAGGGTGCAATCCTTATGCTTGTCAAACCCATCATTCAAGCCTTAATATTCTATGGAAAATGTTTCAAAAATAGTGACTGTATCTTCGGTCCATGTAAGCATTGCAAACATCCAATCTTATCTCAGTTTAAGCATTTAATCCCACAGTAAGTGGAGCTCAGAGTCAATGCATGACAAGTTACATCAAATACTCTGCCTGGTTCTGGTTTTATGTTAGTGCATGTGGGGATATTCTCTGTCTGTGTACATTCAATGTACCTGAAATTACTGGTATCAATGGAGCCAATCAAAACACCTGCAAATGGTACCTGTCCTTAGAACCAGTTTCTAAGGTCGTTTTCATCTGACAGTGTCTTTCAGGGCTGTGTACTATCTTGTCCAAATCGTGCAGAACTTTCTATTTGCCTCTGTAATCTTGCACTGCAACTCTTCTGTGAAGCATTCTGTGAGAAATTGACATCAATATGATTATATCTGCTACCTGCCTCAAGCTACCAAAGTTTTAGACTACTCTAGTCAGAATTGTCAGAAAGAGGTCGGAAGTCAGACTAGGGCAATTATATTAGCTTTACTTTGCTAAGGACTGCAGTAGGATGTATCTGCATTGCAATACTTTGGTTAGCAGAAGTTTCACCTACATTTACATTCCCGCACGCAGTTGGCCATCGCCGAATTGTCACAATACTTAGCAATGGCTTTTGGGTGCTTACCAGTTCTCACCTCGAGTGTTAGAAGATCTGACAACCGTGTATATCGACTGAAATTGCGTTAACTTTTCTTTAATGTTGTTTACTAACACCACACTAGTGAAACCTTCTCTGTGGATTTCTTTTTTTTCTTGTACTTTTTCTTTATTCAGACTAGTGAGGCGTTTATTGTGTTTCCTCTGTCACACCGCAAAAAATGTGTTTAGTCATAGCATTTTCTCTATGAACAGACATGTACAATTTTCAAAGTCTGTTCCCTCTTGGAAGCAACATTTCATCAGTACTTGGCCAGCAATAAATACATTCACTGAAAAGATCAGTGAGGGTGGATTATGTCAGGATTGTGAATGAACACTGGTGCTGAGAAAAAGAAAAAATGTCTTTAAAAGATCAGAACATGTAAGATGAATAAGAAAGATTCAACTAGTTTCTATGGCATTTAACAAATGTCTCTTGAATTTGCATACCTCGTTATTCTTTGTTGTTTTATTTAATTATTTAGTCGGTGTTGGAAAGAGAATGGAGGACAGGAGAAAGAGTGTTCATTTTTGAATTCCACACATACAAATTAGAGGATATTCGTTCATGATTAGATTATTTTTCCAGTTTATATAAGGTAAACTTGGACCAAAAGCATTAGATAACTATATGTGAGTACCAGACATTACACATTTTGTAGGCCGGAAGTTTACGTAATTTGCCTAGAATTAAAGTTTGTCGAGCCGTGGTCGAACTAGGGGACAGAAGTACGCAGTCTATTTGTAGATACAAAGGGTCAGATTAACAAAATCCGACTATTTGCAACCACAAATCAGCTTTTTTGTCAGTATCTGACCTAAACTGCAATTCAGTAACACCTTACCGAATCACAATTTCGGTTTGCAGCTCTATATTGACTGGTATTTTGAAGAGGTGCGTTTATGGGTTCCATTTCGAATAGTGATTCAAAATAGGATGTACTAAAAGTTTGGGTACCGAAATCCAATTGCAAAATAGTAGTATTTCCAAGACTAAATTTAGTGTAAACCATTCGCAAACCCTAGGGGACGCATTTCCCGATTGAATGTTGACAAAACATCTTTTAAGAGAGAGTAGAAAGTGATCGAATGGACCACTGCCTACTCTTACAAAATATTTGTGACACTTGTCTTTCTTTTCTTAAATGCATTCCGTTTTCATTTAAGGAAAACAAGCTGCACAGAAAACAAAATTCTGCATTTAAAAGCATTCACAGACATAGCAATCTGCTGACCCAGTAGGCCACCATCGCTGTGATGGCAGCGAATCATAGTGGGTCACAATTTACAGCCAACCTCATTAATATTCACACAGTAGGTTGAATTATAGCCCACAAACGTTCTGGATTTTGTGAACCAGCTTATTAATTAATGGGGCTAGATGTACGAAAGTTAGGAATAGTGATTTACTAATTGCGATTTTGTGCAAATTACAAATAAGCAAATCGCTTTCCCAATGGACCACTACCTGCTCTTAAAAAAAATGTTACATCCATTCTCAAAGCGCTGGGGTCCTTCGGGGACCCTTCCCATTTGCGAATGGGTAACCACCAATTTTCAACTGTCAGTAAATTGAAAATGTATTGCAACCGCATTTTAATCGCAAAACATTTGTACATACCGCTCCAACTTGGTATTAAGTAGTGACGCCCTCAACACGCACCTTCCAAACACTGAATGACCTAACACAATTCACGATTCGGTAACAAGCTACCGAATTGCAAATTGGACTTTGTACATCACAAAAAGCATTTTTCTGGTTGCAAACAAACCGATTCGCAGAATCAGGCGATTTGCAAGCACAAAAAGACTTTGTGCATGTAGCATATAGGCAGGGCCGGACTGGCCATAGCGGGCACCGGGCATTTCCCCAGTGGGCCGCTAGGGTAGGAGCCGGTTTTTGGCCCCTGGGAGTCCATTTTTGTTACTGGGGGTCAGCAATATCGGCCCCCTGCAACAAAATCGGCAGAAACCTGCCCTCACAAACTGCTCGGCTGCGCCACCCCTCAACTCAGGGGAGGCCGGCTGAGCAGTTTTCCAGGGCCTGTTTCGGTTCCCAGTCCGGACCTGCCTATAGGTCGTTCTGCTAAATAGCATACTAGTCAGAAAAATACTGGTCATTTTGCGACCAGGGTTTAGTACATCTAGCCCTAAGTTCCAGATACAGCAGTTCTGATGACTAGGCCACATCCCCTCACCAGGTCGTTCTCTGTTGTTAGTTTGTTATTGGGTGGCTTTTCTTTACCCAGTATAATCCTGGGCTTATGTAATTTGTAATCAAAGCAAACCTGATGAATCTTTTCTCTCAAACTGATTCCTTGAAATGTTCACAGTGAATGGCACTGAGTAGGTTGACAATTCCGACTACAAAGGCCATTCTTGTTGAAAACAAATCTAGTCAGTTAATGAAGCTTTTCCTTTACATTCTTATTTAGCGGTGACAATCCGAATACCAATCACATATCACTTCACACCAAACTCTCCTGTCTGACACTCTCCATAAAAAGCCGATACCTTGTATCCACTATCCACGCTTTCTTCATGGTACTTTTATCTGCCTCTCTTTTTAATCTTTATTTTCTCCAGTGCCCCCTCATTTCTTCCTCTCTATGCATTTTGCTTGCCAGTTCCACGCCCTACCCATCGATGCCTTTTCTTCCTTTCTTTTTTTTCTTTCCTTTTGTACTCCACTGTATTTCATTTTACCTTCATGTGTGTTCCTTTAATGTTTCCAGCTGTTTCGCTCCTGCTTATATTTAAGGTTAAACTAGAACAAGACACATGCTACAATAATCTTGTTCTTTATTTTGCTTTCCATTTTTACCTTATAAACAGTAATTTGATTTGCTATGCTGCTATATTTTTTTTTGCAGTCTGGATATCAGATTGGATAGTGAGTCCCTGATAATTTATAACATTTTTTTCAACTTTTTTGGGAATTCATTATTTAGGATGCCTTGGTGTCACGACTTTGCGTGTACGTTCCTAGTTTTTCACTGTCTGTCCCTTATCCTTACCCCCTCATTGTCTGTGTTTCTGTCAATTAAATCATTCTGTGTCCCTCAGTTATGCAAAATTGTATTGTAATTTCTATGTCTGTGGAGTTTCCCAATATTTGTTTGTCAGAAGATGTTCACCCTATCATGATTGTGGATTGTCCCCAAATCCTACTTTTTCATAATATGGTCATCCTATTGTTATTTTGGGTTTTCATCAAATGCAATTTTTTTAAGGCTTTTTTACCAATTCTATTTTTATCAAGTTAGTCTTTCATCTAATCCACATAACACAACTGTTCGGATCAGTTAGTAAGGGGTTCCAACATCTTGCGACCAAAATAGTGTTCATTTAAGGAATTTATGAAGTAGAACATAAAAGCAAAGAAACTTTTCTGGAACATATGCTATGAATATTTTGATGTGCCTTTGAAATGTCCCTCGCTCGCTCTCTCTCACTGTCTCTTTTAAAGAGCCCCTTCCATCTTTTTGATCTTAGACCTCTGATCGCATTTCATAATTCTATCATAGTTTTGTATTTATTGCCTCTGAATGTGAGAGATTGTAAAGGAGACAGCGAAAGAAAAAACAAAATATCATTCATTCCTCTACTTGTGGGATTGTGAATGCTTTCTAGTATAGCCAGCATTCCTCATGCTATTGACACAGAAAGGAAATCCTTCAATAGATTCTATTCTGGCTGGCTGACCAGTAAAGTTCTCATTATATAATTTCCATTTTTCATGCTTTGCGTTTCCAGCTCCAACCGTAACTTGAAACTTCATAAAATGCTTTTATTTCAATCTGTGGAAGATAGCTGCGTACCAATCAACTTTTTAATGACATTGTTTTATTAAAGGTGAAAGATGAAAAATTGCCAGTTTTACAGAAGAGTTTAGTGACTGCTTGCAGCAAATGTCAATGTTTCTGTATTATGTTCCTTATTTGTGGAGCTTGTGTACTGTATGTTTCAAGAAAACACAGGGTGTCATTGCCCACAGATTTTGTGATGGGGTGCAACTGTTCCTCTCTATTTACATTGTCAATTTTGCTTTTAGGATTGTGTTTGGCATAGCCTCTTTACCAATTCTTGCTCTTTCTGAAAGTTATTATCATTACTGCAATTCCTAAATGTTCTTATTAATTTTGTATATGGAATGCTCTCCTTATGTTTTTGGGGTGGCAACTGTGTGTGTGTGTGTGTGTGTGTGTGTGTGAGAGGGAATGATGCAGTAGGCTTTCAGTAAAGTTTAGTTTTAAATTTGCCTTGCTCAGTCTCCTCAGAAGCATTTAGATATGTCACTTGATATTTATATATTTCAAACTGAAATTTCAGATTCAATTATCATTAAAATGTTCAGAAATTCTTTAGCTGTCCTAAGATTACCTTTTGATACTACAAAAAGGTCATCTGAGCCACAGGATGCTTTGTCATTTCTTCTACCCAGACTACTGGCTCCTCCCTCCAGCCCATGAAAATATTCAAATGGTTGGGGGTGAAGCAGGTACCCAGCGCAGTGCCTCGTACCTGTCTGTACAGTGTTTCCTGAAATTCAAACATGTTGTTAGATAAACAACATTCAAGCATCTCTGTCAACATGTTAGTAGGTTTGAGATACTGCAATGAGTTGGTATTCAAAAAGTATTAATAGACAACAGGCCCTTGTTGGTGTTCAATAGAAGCAGTAACATCTATCATGATCATGTAATATGAAACTTGCCATGGACTATCATTGATTGTAATAGAAAAACCATAGTACCTCTTAAAAATCATGATAAATATATGTAGAAATACATTATGATAAACTGTTATTATGATAAATATGTCAAGAGCTATTATTTGCTCTAATAACAATTTATTAGAATGTTCTTCTACATATATTGATAGTTTCATTGCACCTTTTGTCCATGGCAAGTTATCATATCTAAGTGGTACTAATGGTCTAGAGTCAGGATTGTTGCAATCTCAGATCCATGTGTCCTGGTGGGTGATTGTTGCTACCAAAGGGAGTCAGCTTTGTTGTAGTCGCAAGGACTGTCATACCAGAAATTGTTTCAGGGCTTTTCAAAATTGCCTATATGTGCATTGAAGAGGTGAATTTGTAATCAATCATTAGCTATTATCCGTTCTGTCAAGGTACATCACCATCAATTACAGAAAGTTTCTCTGTCAAGATACATACTTCCTCCAATTAAATAAATCCTCCACCCCACCCCAGAAGCAGGCTAAGTTCTGGAAGAGTTGGACTGATTATAGAGGAGTTTCCATAATCCCCAGGTCAATCAATCAATCAATCAATCATGCCATTTGTATAGCGCACTACTCACCCGGGAGGGTCTCAAGGCGCTTGGGGGGAGGGGTATGCTACTGCTCGAACAGCCAGGTCTTGAGTTGTTTCCTGAAGGCAAGATGGTCCTGGGTCAGCCGAAGGTGGATGGGGAGGGAGTTCCAAGTCTTGGCAGCCAGGTAAGAGAAGGATCTTCCTCCGGCGGTGGCTCTTCGGATGCGTGGTACGGCTGCGAGGGCGAGGCTGGTGGACCGTAGCTGGCGGGTGGGCGTGTAGAAGGTCAGGCGGTTGTTGAGGTACTTGGGGCCCAGGTCGTGGAGAGACTTGTGTGCATGGGTGAGGAGTCGGAACGTGATCCTCTTGTCGACGGGGAGCCAGTGCAGGTTCCTCAAGTGGCTGGAGATGTGGCTGCGTCGGGGGACATCCAGGATGAGTCGGGCGGAGGCGTTCGGGATGCGCTGGAGTCTTTTCTGTACCTTGGCTGTGGTTCCGGCGTAGAGGGCGTTTCCGTAGTCCAGTCGGCTGGTGACGAGTGCCTGGGTGACAGTCTTCCTGGTCTCGGTCGGGATCCAGCGGAAGATCTTGCGAAGCATACGCAGGGTTTTGAAGCACGATGAGGAGACGGCGTTGACTTGTCTGGTCATCGAGAGGGAGGGGTCCAGGATGAAGCCCAGGTTGCGTGCGTGGTCGGTTGGCTTGGGTGCGGTGCCCAGGGCTGGGGGCCACCAGGAGTCGTCCCAGGCGGAGGGCGAAGATCCCAGGATGAGGACTTCCGTCTTGTCCGAGTTCAGTTTCAGGCGGTTGTCCTTCATCCACTCGGCAACCTCTTTCATCCCTTCGTGTAGGCAGGTTCTGGCGGTGTCGGGGTCTCTGGTGAGGGAGAGGATCAGCTGGGTGTCGTCGGCGTAAGAGATGATGTTGAGGTTGTGCTGGCGTGCGATGGCTGCGAGAGGTTTCATGTAGATGTTGAAGAGGGTGGGGCTGAGTGAAGATCCTTGCGGACGCCGCAGATGACTTCGGTGGCCTCGGAGCGAAACGGGGGGAGGCGGACTCTTTGTGTTCTTCCGGCAAGGAACGAGATGATCCACTCCAGTGCCTTCTCTTGGATACCGATGTTGCTGAGGCGCTGGACTAGGGTGCGGTGGCAGACCGTGTCGAACGCAGCGGAGAGGTCCAGGAGGATGAGGGCCACTGTTTCCCCCTTGTCGAGCAGGGTCCGGATGTCGTCGGTGACTGCGATGAGGGCGGTCTCGGTGCTGTGTTTGGCTCTGAAGCCGGACTGCGAGGGTTCGAGGGATCCATTCGTCTCGAGGAAGGCGGTCAGCTGTCTGTTGACGATCTTCTCGATGAGGTCTTCAGTGACCATCATGGAATGGGAAGTAGAAACATTCAGGAGCTGATGGATGCTATCAAAGGCATAAGCACAACATGTTTAATCATTTTATAAGAAGATGTAATCTAGGAGCTACCGTCAAACAAGCTGCCGTAGCATCCTATACAAAAATCACTTGATAAGCTAATGCTGACTGAGGGCCCGACTACAAGTTGGGCAAATGGCACAGCTGTTGATTTTTCAGTGGGTCTTCCCACCCGCTGCCTTGGCATTCTGAATGCCTGATTACGATCCTGGCAGGAACTTGGCTACAAGACTGCTGAAGGTCCACTGCCACAGGTGAGACTCCTGCTACTGCATCAACTACAGGAGAGCCAAGGGCGGGTCTTGTAGGGCGGCCTGCCAATCTTCCTGTCTTCCAGATTACGATCAGCATTTCTGCCGACTTGTTCATGGCAGGGACACTGCCGTGCCTGTCTCGGTGGAAAGGTAGGACAAAAGGTGGAAACTCACCTTTTTTCAGGGTGGTTCTACTTAGAAATTGTCCAGGTCCTTCCGGTCCTGCTACCACCTGACCACGATGCTCTGCAATCCTGTTGTTGCTGAAATTGAAGGCAGGCTTCACGGTCAGTTCTCCTATGTCATTCATGGTAACAGTTTGTGATATTTAATATGCAACAAAACATACAGTACACATGACCTATTTATACATTACGACACCTACACAACATATATATGAATTTTGTGATATTCATGCGTAGTACTTATTTATCTTTACAGCAGAGAAATATCACTCCGTCTGGACTTCACCGCCAAGAGACCACCAGTCCGTCAGGAACATCAAACTCGTCTCAGCTGTATACCGCCAGGCTAACGGCAGTAGAGTACTCCAGCCACAACATCGTAATGCGGTGGGGGGAAGACCCCCAGCTTTATGGTCTTTTTGGGACTGCCACCGCGGCGGTCCGGCAGTATGACCACCAAACTCATAATCAGGCCCTGATTCTTTAGAAGAAGAAATAGGAAGGGTTAAGTCACTTTTCGCAGACAGGCCATTTGGAAAAAAAATCCATGGTATTAAACGTCATGTTTCTTTTAAGAGATACTTCGTGGCTTCCTGCAGCAGAACTTTTTGTGTCTGAAAATTGCCCTTTGTTTCGAGGTGTGCCTATAAGCTTAGGTATAGTTGCAGTGGCAGCTGATAAGTTTTGGAGAGTGGGGGTGGACTGGAAACCCTCTCATGCACACATACACATACACATGACACTTAAATCAATGTATTCACACACACGCACGCACGCACACAAACACATCGATTCTCAACACTCTTCACCAAACATTGATTCATACATACATACATACATACACGCATGCATGCACGAAACAGTTTAAAAGAAAAACACTTACCTGCAGCCATCTCTGCCTTGGAGGTTCCAGAAGGCTTGAAACTGCTGCCTTCCCTCATTTTTAATCAAGATTGATTTTTTTAACAGAGAACATGGTGTAGCAGACCTAAGTTTATTTAAGTCTCACACATAAGATCATGGTTTTCTCAGATTGAACCAATGGACTATCAGACAAGGCTATCTAGCATTTTGTATGGATTTTAGGGGATACCTTTCACATCATAAACAACGTGCAAGGTCACGTTTGCCTTGCTCATTTCTATTCAATATGAGAAAATTCTGCATTTAAATGATATTTTATGGTTTAGGTGGTTTGCATGATGCAGCTCGTACTGCCTTGAGGAAACACATTCCCTTCCTACTCCATTAGTTCCCATAACTTCAAAATACCATGTCGATGGAATCATGACGATGAAGCGTTTTTGGTACAGCAATGTAAGCATTGAGAAAAGTCTAGACACTGGGCAGTTGTGTTAAGGGCATTGGGAACTGAACAAAAAAGAAGCTCAGCAAAAAAGATAAGATTAAAGGGTCTTACAAAATACCAGATGACTAGATTTTGGTCCCACTATGCATCTGGCATGGATCTTATCTGAGTTTCAAGAGACTCACCATATGGGGTCTTTTCAAGTAAGGAGGGTGCATTAGAAGGGATGTCACCACCTAAGGTCAGCCAATGAGGGAAGACAGCAGTCCCAACGTGGGATGGGGTCAGTGAGACTGCTGGCCCCACCCCACTCTGTGATGAAGTGTCACTGATTGACACTCAACCCTGGGCGATTCAGGGCTTAAAACTGAAGCGCTCAGGTGCGAGGCAATCAGTGACACTACCCCTCCTCTCTGAGGGGAGGGCCTCAGGGACCTTTGCTAAGCTGAGGACATCACGCCCACAGGATCTGTGACTTCCTCAGCCCAGCAAAGTCAGCTCAGGCAGCCAGGAGCCTGCGCTAAATGCACATGTCTGGCTCCTGGCTGCGTGAACTGAAAGTGAACAGTGTCTGTCAGGCTGGCCTTTGTGCAGCCTGACAGACACTGTTCATGAGGGGTGAAAGATGGAGGGGTGTGGGCCCTCAGCCCTAATGAACTGGCCGCTCCTGTATAGTATTTCTTCTGTGAAATTTTGCTCCATTGTGGGGGTGTATTACACATGCTTTTTAGTTGGAATATAATAAAGCGTCAGTTCTGCACAAAAAGATAGCATGTGACTCCATGCGTTCTCGGGAGCAGGTTGAGGGAACAAAGAGTCCCTTTCCCTGCCCTTAATATGTCTAACATTGCATGAGAACCTTCACATTTCCGCATGGTGACATCCCTTCTAATGCACCCTCCTTACTTGAAAAGACCCCATATGGTGAGTCTCTTGAAACTCAGATAAGATCCATGCCAGATGCATAGTGGGACCAAAATCTAGTCATCTGGTATTTTGTAAGACCCTTTAATCTTATCTTTTTTGCTGAGCTTCTTTTTTGTTCAGTTCCCAATGCCCTTAACACAACTGCCCAGTGTCTAGACTTTTCTCAATGCTTACATTGCTGTACCAAAAACGCTTCATCGTCATGATTCCATCGACATGGTATTTTGAAGATATGGGAACTAATGGAGTAGGAAGGAAATGTGTTTCCTCAAGGCAGTACGAGCTGCATCATGCAAACCAACTAAACCATAAAATATCATTTAAATGCAGAATTTGCTCATATTGAATAGAAATGAGCAAGGCAAACGTGACCTTGCACGTTGTTTATGATGTGAAAGGTATCCCCTAAAATCCATACAAAATGCTAGATAGCCTTGTCTGATAGTCCATTGGTTCAATCTGAGAAAACCATGATCTTATGTGTGAGACTTAAATAAACTTAGGTCTGCTACACCATGTTCTCTGTTAAAAAAATCAATCTTGATTAAAAAATATATATATAAACATATTAACTTCAGCTTAAGAAGGAGGAGCTCAGTCGGCCCCAATAAGGAGGATGTGTCTGGATTCCAGACAGCTACATATAAAATGTCTTCTAAACACTTCTGCCTTGCCACAAGAGCAAATGAATTCGTAACAAAACATTGATTTGTCCAGGGCAAAAATAGATCCATGTTTTGATTCCCAAATCAGAATTCTTCAAAACAGTTGCCACGGTTTGTATCAAGACAAACCAATGGACCTGGAGAACATTGCTCCTATTCACACATAATTTCTGAGGATTTACACGTAAAATGGAGAACCTTGGTGCATATTAGCAAGTGCGATATCGCCGCTTTAGCGGCACTTTTTCCAGCAACACCGGTGATATTTTTATCGCCCTTAGCGACAGCTTGTGGGTGATAGCTACAGGTTTGGGGCCCACTTTGCATGCCAGCGATATTTATCGCTAATGACATGCAAAGTGGGCGTACCCAACCTGTTAGCGACTGAAAGCAGTTGCTAACACAGCTATCGCCTATTAGCAAGGCAGGTGAAGCGCAAATATCTCCAAACCTAACGCCTGCTCAGACCACTTCTTAACCTGTATATCCAATGGGAGGTGGATATTCAGGTCAAGTCCCCATTCGTGATAATGCCTGAATATCGCTGGATTTACAGCGATATTCACGCATTTCGCCGCTATCGCCGGATATTTTATCACTTTGGAGATAATAGCTAATAGCACGTTATCTCTGCGATAATATACGGCGATAAAAAAAATGCGCTAAGCACATTTATCGATAACTATCGCTATTTGTTGCTAATATGCCTTCTTATTCTTTAAAAAAGCGTAAATACCCCTGCTCTCTCAGCTTTAAAATTAAATATGTTGAATTGACGTTTACATTTTACCTGTGATATCTATTACAAGGCCAATTATGAATCATCGATCGTAGTCAAATGCGCATTTACCATAGCAAATTCAAACCAGCATGGGCATACATTAGACTAGCATTAACAGATGCAGCCCCTGGATTACACCAAACTACAGCCGATCACCCTGTTGCAATATCTGTACAAATGATCTGTCTGCAAAGGCAATAAATCCAGGCTGTGAAATGAACAAGAACTGCTGTTTGCCAAAACAGCTGCAGCAGGGAATCATTTCACTGCCCAGACATGTAATAAGAAAGTAATGGAGTGCAATGGATTTTTTTTCTTCCGTATGCCGAGTGTAAAAATAGATTGCATTTAAAATGACTCTGCTTCAGTCTGCGATGCATAATAATGATATTATAGCTTTAAAAATAACTAGTATTAAACTCACAGGAACATAATCTTAATTGCAGTTGATTCGCTATGCAAATAAATACATTCATGATGAAGAGAGCTGTCTCTAATAATAAAATACAATTGCGTGTCTTGCCACATTCTGATTTTATAAAAATGAACACAAGTGTACCATTAGGATTTATAATTTCTTTTCTGTGTCTACTGCAGCCGCAGACTTGCAATAAAATGTAGTTGTTCGCTGTTATTGTAAACTTGGTTTCACAGTTTGTTTATTTGAAGTCGTGCTTATCAATCGTGTTGTTTTGCAAAGCTCTTTAAAGTAGAATTTCCTCTCAATCTCTTTGCTGCAGTTTTTCCACCACCATACGTTCTCCCAACTATTTTTGTTAAAAGTGCGATGCAATGTTATGTTGTGTAGTTGTTATACTGCATTTCTAAGGTGTCTAGTTGCAATGCATGTGGCCTAATGGTGCTGAGATTAATGAGCTTGCCAGAAGTGTCATCCCTGTACAAGACCTCCATGCTCCCAATTCACACATGAAGAGTGTTTTGCTACATGCATAAAAAAGTCCCACCACCAATTCACAGTTACATGCACTTTCACATGGCTTACCCTTTATATAGCATTTAATTACACATCTTCATTTCAGTTCCTTTAATGTTTGCATCCTGCTCATTCAAGTAGCTTGTCAGTCATATGTTATGACTGAGAATCTTCTAGGAAGTGTCAGTGTTAAAGAAAAAATATTACATTCTCAGGTAGCATGGCAGACCTTGATAGATTTTACCGGCTAACGCACCAGAGCTCAGGCCACAGAGAGCTTATTGTTTCTGACAAAAGAACACCGTCCCCCTGATGGTCTGGTCATCACCCACTCCTTTTAAAGATAGGCTGCTACCGTGACTCCACCTCATGGTCCAGTTGGGGAAACCGGGATAGAAATTTGAAGGGCTATTTGTATTTTAATTTGAGAATTTGAGCCTTGTGCTTCAACTTCAAATGATAGATTAAACTTTACATGTCTTAATTGAGAAAATGAATCAAAATGGTGCACACACAAAACGTAGGCAACAAGTTGAGTTAATCAGATACATTTGATGTTCCTTTCAGTCATCCAAGAAGCAATTCTCAGAAACGTAGCAACACATTTTAATGACTTTTTATGCTTGATTACTTAATAAAATAATAGGTTTGGAAGATATAATTGTAAAGGGTAAGCTTCTCTACTGCAGTCTTCCTCTTCCCCTGAAGTTTCAGAGAATGATCTGTGCCATTAGGGACTTGGAGCTCCATACCCATACAACAGTTTATCTGGGGCCATAGATGCTTGCTGTACAGGTGACCCCGAGCTGTAGTGCAATGGGTGTATTTGAATTTGTGCATAAGCATGTTAAAAGACAGCTTGAGGATTATCATCATCATGGCGATAGCTTCAGGGGGTGCAGTGAATGAGATTAATGAGGTGTTTGTGCCATTCTTAAGCAACTTATTTGATACTCAGATATTCTCTGTTCGTCTATATTGTGGGGCTTCCTCTCTGCCCCAGACAGGATACACACCACTGTGTCACAAAGCTTCGGGTGGAAAGTAGCTGAAGTGATCTGATTTGATTCTGCTGTCTACAGATGACTATCTGCTTGAAATTGTACCCGCATCGTAAAGCCTCTTGACCTAACGGAAAACTGGATTTCAGAGGTCGATGGCTGGGCAAAACTGAAGGCAGCAATCAAGTTAGGATCAGGTTTGGAAAAGAGCAGCAAACCAAGCTGTGCAGCTATGTACTCACTGGGATCTCTTACCTCCTCTGCCTACTGCTGTTCCTGCCCTCAGTTCTGCTCTAGTTGAAATTAGGCAGATCGGTTACTGATTTATTATAATCAATCAGTACAACATGTACCTGTGTATAAGTCCCTGTGCTGTACAATGAGTGTCGGTGATGATCAGTGGTGGTGATCAGCAGCAAACACCAGTCCAAAGTAAACAATTCTAGTGGACAATAAATATTATTTGGAATTCCCTCCATTTTGAAACAGACGGCACGTAGAATGTCTGACAGATCTGAGTGATACATTCTCTTTGATGATTCGAGACAATGAGCTGTCAGGTTCTTCTGTGTTTGAAGGTGTTTGGCCAGAACACATGGTAGGTCAAGATAGAAATTATTAACATAGTGCACATCAGAGAGAATATCGTCAATTACCACAAGGAATTTGCCTGAAAAAGCTAGGAAAATTATGTATCATCTTTTTTATTGATATCATCTCACCTTTTACATTTGTCCAACTGCTCTTTCACTAGAGTACTTGCTCCTTGAGCCTTGAAATCAGTAATTGTGAATCTATTATTAAAGAGGTCATCTCTTTCACCGATTCATTTGAGTAACTTTTGTCCCAATTCTTTGTTATCATAGTTAGGCAAGCTCTTGGAACAATAGTTTTTTCCAAGAGCTCATTCGCAAGGGAAAATCTGTTCACTTTACTTCAAATTGCTTTTTGACCAGGATGCAATACAGAGTTTGCTGTCTCTTAAAACCTGGATAATCGGAGGAGTTTAGTGGATTGTAGTGTAGTGGAGTCCTGGTACCATTAGATCTCTCCATGTCATTCAACCCCCTATATTGTCCCATTCTCCTTGATTCATTCAAATATGTCATATCAGAGGACTAATTAAGAAATGGTTTAAGTCCTTTCTGAGTGACAAGAAACAGTTTCCTTGCACCCTATCGCTCCAGCCCAAAGATCAAAAATTACAGTGACCCACAAAGTCTATCCTGTCTCTAATACCCTTTAATATCTGCATGTTACTCCTGGATAAACAACTAAAACAATTTGAAGTTTAATTTTACTTGTACAATTATGACATCCAACTGATTTTTGGGCTGTCAGACAAACCCACAGTCAAACTATGTGCCTTTGTCCACTATGATAAGATGGTGGATGGTGACCAATTATATGAAGTTAAATGTTGACAAAATGGAATTACTAATTACTAAAAATCTAGAAAACATCAGTTCACTGGAGACAAGTAATTGACCTGTCACCCAAAGCTGTAAATTGAACTCACAATTATGGAATTCAAATTGATGCTAATATCTCCTTAGAGATTCAGGAAAACATAGTTACTGCTTGCTGTTTCCTATAGCCGAAATCCTTAAACCAATACTACCATTAATTCAAGCCACCCATCACATTGCTTTAGCCAATGCATTACTCCCATAATCCAAGACTGGACTACAGCAGTCTATTAACCTAGTCTCTCCTATCAAGTTAATAAAAATACTCTAAATTGTAAAAAATGCTACTGCAATATTCATCTCCAGACTCTCCCTATGTGAACATTTCCGTCTTATTTTACAGACCATACTTCGGCTATCAATACACTCCAGAGAATTACTCAAATCTATGGTGATAATACAGAGGATCAGAGTGAAGAATGACATAATTTGTTTCTCTTGGTTCCCCCATTTTACCTGTCTGATTTTGCTGGCTTTAGAACTCTGTGCACTTTAACACTGCTGAACATTTGTAAAGCTTCTGTAATTCCCTATTTGATTTATTTAACTTCACTACATGTTCATTTCAAATGATACATATAACATAAAGCTATGGCTTGGAGGACCAAATGTCATATGTAGTGCTGCAGTGTGACAATACAGCATCCACATAAGCAACACAAAATAGCACTATTTTAAGAATAGATAGACAACACAAAACAGGTGGTAGCTTGCCAGTTATCACCAAGATTTCAATTGCATGTTAGACCACCCCTTTTTCCTAGTTCATAGCTCCAACTGTCATTACGTCCCACACACTCTACAGACACACAGTACAAAAAAAACAGCTACATTTATTGATCTGCTATTAGAATCCATTACAGAAAGTTGCATGCACACCAAGCACAATATTTTTCTCAGTGGCTTTAATGTGGGCAGGGATAAACCAGAACATAATCAGTTCTCCATTCTAAATATTTTGCTCCTGCTTCACAATATTTAATCAAAAGTCTCACTCTCCACCCATTGAAAAGGCAAAACTCTTGACCTCATTCATAATTGAATCCTCTGTCTTCTCCCAGTCCCGTTGACTGATTTGATCCTTTATTGGTTGCATGCACATTTTATCCAAGTTCAACCCTCTCCACCCTATGCCAGTGTCTCAAAAAAGATGAATAGATGTGGGTATTGCACTCTATTAAAATGCGACTTAATTGCTTGATCGGTATGTGTGCTGCGCTAGATCAGTGCCTGCTAACTGTGGAAATGATTGTGAATGGCCTGGAATCGCTAGATTACCAGGACTCTAGTGCGCACTACTAAATGAGGTCTTCCACTTAAACATTTTCCACAAAGCTTTTATCATTACTATATTCAGACAATTTCACAAAATATACATGATATTAATACACATGTTTTCAATATGGAAATAACAGAACATTAAATCAACTATATAATTTTCACGGAACAATGTATTTTCAAAACCCAATGCATTTCAGGGTTGAAACCCCTTCGTCGGAGGTCTAAAAAAAAAAAAAAAAAAAAAAAGGGGGAAGAAAAGGAAACTTTATTACTAATGATGCCTTGTGGGTTAATAAACTGCTTGATTGCTTAGAGTTTCTAAATTTCTTACCACAGAATTGAGGTCATTCGTGTGAGTATCAAACCGCTTGTACCGTTGTACTAAGGGTGATCTGAAAAATCAGTGATAAAAGGAAGTTCACTCGATTTTGAATGCAATGTAACAAAGGTTTTTCGTGCCACCAGACTACTAAAAATTTGCTAAGTAACTAGGAGGAGTAGGAATGTTACCTGTATCGTATTTGCAGGTAATCTGTAAAAGAAATTATAAATATGCGTGAAAATTTTCGTGAAACTTTGAGCATAATTGCTCATGCTGAATACTGTTATACGCCGTATATACCGCATTTTAAGTTTACGCCCAGAAGATGGGCACCTTAGTAAGACCAAATTGCTCACCTAAAAGTCTTGATTGGAGTTACTAATTTGGCGAATCTAGAGAAAAAACCAAGCAATGAATGTATGGATATTTACTAAAGGTATGAAATTTGAGTCACAAAGGACCTTAGTCCTGACATTACTTGGATATTTACCTGCGAGCCTTCACAACATTGTCGACGGTCTCGCATGTGTTAGTCACGTCCAGCAAACTGAAAACAATAAAAAAAATCAAGGGGAACCGTGATAAGTAAAATGTTTGCACTAGAGCGTATCAAACATACAGATGTGCTAGCGTTTTTCCTTTACCAGTTGTAATAAAGATCTCTCCGGCAACGGCGTCCCTGCTCAGTTTCCCAAAAAAGTTGTGTTCCTAGAAAAGGTTGTTCAAATTCCTCTCGCGCTATCTCTGCTATTTAGTATATTCACTCACGGAAGTAACTTGGTAAAAATAGACGAAGGTCTAATCGCGTCCTAGCTAAAATGGCCGCCATTTTTAAGAGGGGAGTCTAGTTAGTGTATTTATGTCTATTCTACGTTATGGGGTATAAATAAAATAATATGTTAAGAAATTTGAATCTCTCAGGTTTAAAGTGACTGGGAAACTTATAATTTTGTTCTAGTGTGGCATCTTGGTGGGTAGAGATGTCAAAAACTCATCCTACGATATTTGTTATGCATATCAAACGATACAATGAAATAAACAATAAAGCAAAGGAGAAACATTCTGGCCAGTATGCATTACTTTTGTACCCTGCCTATTTACATTCTACTATTTACAAGATTCGCTGTAGCGCTTCTTTGTCAATACTTATGTGCTTAAATGTGTGAGTGCCACCGTGTTTTTGGAAGCCCTTAAGGTTCAGATAGTCTTTAACATAAAGGTTCTTGTTTGTCGTTCTCATAGGAAACATGCCATTTCTATTTTGTCATTGAGTCCGTTTGGAATCATTGTTTGCAATTTACGTATCCAAAAGGTTTCTCTTTGGAGTAAAATTTTTGCATTGTCCATGCCTAAACGTTGAGGTACCAGTTCTATTATTTGGAATCGCAATTGAGCGATTGTGTGTCTCATCTCAATCCAATGCTTCGCAAGCGGAGATGTAAGGTTTTTATTCCGGATGCGGCTTTTATGTTCAGAAAGTCGTGTCTTTAACTTACGATCAGTCTTCCCAATGTACAGTAGTCCACAGGAACATTTTATTGTATACACTACGTGTTCCGAGTTGCAATTAGCTGAATGTCTTAGCTGAATTCCTTCTCCTGTTCGTGGGTGCAATAATATATCTCCTGTTATAACGTTGTTACAGTTCTTGCAATTGAAACATCTCGTAGTCCCTTTGTGAATTCCTGGATGTAGACTCACTGCATCACCTTCTGTATGTTTACTTAGAAGTTCTTTTAAATTACGTGTTCTCTTGTACGCAAAAAGTGGCTTGTGTATGAATATTGTCCCGAAATCTTTTTCAGCTTGAAATATTTCCCATCTTTTTTGTATAATTCTTTTTATTTCCCTTGATGCTGTGGAAAACTTTGAAACGAAGACCATTCGTTTATTCTCAATTTTATCTTTCTTTTGTATCAATTCAGATCTTGGTATTGTCTTTATTTTGTCGATTTGTGCCTCCAGAAGTTTTTTGGGGTACCCCCTGTCCAAATAACATTGTTTTTGGTGTTCCATACTCTTCTCACATTGGTCATCATCAGTTGATATTCTCTTGATTCTCATAAATTGAGATATAGGGAGATTGTTTCTCAAGTTTGGTGGATGAAAGCTTCCATACAATAATGCTGTGTTTTTGTCTGTGATTTTTTTATATAGTCTTGTTTGAATTGCATTCCCAGATATTTCAACCATAACATCTAAGAATGGTATCAATGTGTTGCTCATCTGACTTGTAAACTGTATCCTTGGGTTAACAAGATTCAAGCTTTTGATGTTCTGTTCAAGCTCTGCGGCAGATTTTTTCCAGATGATAAAAATATCATCGATATATCGTTTGTAATATATGATGCCTTCTTTCCAGGTACAGTCTTGCAGAATGTAATCAAATTCAAACTTGGCCATGAATATATTTGCATATATACATGCCCCGGGAAAACCCATAGCTGTGCCACTGAGCTGGGTGTAGAATTCTTGCCGCCATGTAAAGTAACTGTTAATCAAGCAGAATTCCAGAAGTTGCATTATCAAGTATTTGGTTTCCATTGGTTTGTCTGTTGCGAGCAATGCCCACTCCATAGCTTCCAATCCCTTTTGGTGAGGAATTGACGTATATAGTGATACGACATCTATTGTACACAATACCAAATTCATATCGTCTTGTAATTCGATTGCTGCTATGCTTCGTAAAAAATCCGATGTGTCCTCCAAATATGTCGGCCATTCATGAATAAAAGCTTGCATATGCGCATCTATGAAGATGCCTATGTTTTCAAAAATTGACAAGCAACCAGACACAATGGGTCTGAATGGGGGATTGCATAAGTCTTTGTGCACTTTAGGCAAAAAATAAATTCTTGGTCTTCTCGGAAATAATTGTCTCAAATATCTCTCAGTGTTGTTGTTGATCCAGTTAAACTCCTCTGCTTTGTTTAGAATTTCATCCAAAGTCTGCGCAATTTCCATTGTTGGATCTTGTTTGAGTTTAACATATGTTTTGTCATCCTGAACATGTTCATTGCCCTTTTGAATGTAAAACGTCGAGTCCATAATCACCAGTCCTCCTCCTTTATCTGCCTTTTGAATAACAATCGTTTTATTTTTGGCCAAGGAGCATATAGCGCTATGTTCTGCTCGTGTCAAATTTTTTAAGTTGCTTCTGTATTGAATTTTGTTCATGTCCGTCTTAACTAGAGTTTCAAATGTGTCTAGGCTCTTATGAGACACCGGAGCCATAAAGTTACTCTCCGGCTTGAATTGCTCAGTGGTATTATCCAATGTTGTGACAGGACTCAAAATGGTGAAGAAGTATTTTAAACGCAATATTCTCATGAATTTGAAGAAGGCCACTTTTGGAAACTGAGCAGGGACGCCGTTGCCGGAGAGATCTTTATTACAACTGGTAAGGGAAAAATGCTAGCACATCTGTATGTTTGATACGCTCTAGTGCAAACATTTTACTTATCACGGTTCCCCTTGATTTATTTTTATTGTTTTCAGTTTGCTGGACGTGACTAACACATGCGAGACCGTCGACAATGTTGTGAAGGCTCACAGGTAAATATCCAAGTAAAGTCAGGACTAAGGTCCTTTGTGACTCAAATTTCATACCTTTAGTAAATATCCATACATTCATTGCTTGGTTTTTTCTCTAGATTCGCCAAATTAGTAACTCCAATCAAGACTTTTAGGTGAGCAATTTGGTCTTACTAAGGTGCCCATCTTCTGGGCGTAAACTTAAAATGCGGTATATACGGCGTATAACAGTATTCAGCATGAGCAATTATGCTCAAAGTTTCACGAAAATTTTCACGCATATTTATAATTTCTTTTACAGATTACCTGCAAATACGATACAGGTAACATTCCTACTCCTCCTAGTTACTTAGCAAATTTTTAATAGTCTGGTGGCACGAAAAACCTTTGTTACATTGCATTCAAAATCGAGTGAACTTCCTTTTATCACTGATTTTTCAGATCACCCTTAGTACAACGGTACAAGCGGTTTGATACTCACACGAATGACCTCAATTCTGTGGTAAGAAATTTAGAAACTCTAAGCAATCAAGCAGTTTATTAACCCACAAGGCATCATTAGTAATAAAGTTTCCTTTTCTTCCCCCTTTTTTTTTTTTTAGACCCCCGGCGAAGCGGTTTCAACACCGAAATGCATTGGGTTTTGAAAATACATTGTTCCGTGAAAATTATATAGTTGATTTAATGTTCTGTTATTTCCATATTGAAATCATGTGTATAAATATCATGTATATTTTGTGAAATTGTCTGAATATAGTAATGATAAAAGCTTTGTGGAAAATGTTTAAGTGGTAGACCTCATTTAGTAGTGCGCACTAGAGTCCTGGTAATCTAGCGATTCCAGGCAATTCACAATCATTTCCACAGTTAGCAGGCACTGATCTAGCGCAGCACACATACCGATCAAGCAATTAAGTCGCATTTTAATAGAGTGCAATACTCACATCTATTCATTGTTGATACTTCACTGCAAACACGGGGTATTTGCACCACCGACAAGATGTCATTTGATACAATTGCAGCAATTACCGATAACCGAGCAAACACTAAGGTTTATACACAGGATGAAGCAACTCAAATTTACAAATTGATTAAGGAAACCAAAACTTTTGATGCCAAAAGAGGATCTGTAGTGCAACAATTGAAACAACTTGAGTATTTATCGAAACGAGAATTGAATCAACGCTTGCACGCATCAACACTCATTCAGTACCACCACGTCAAACGAATCCCGAGAGGCCTCAGACTTGCCATAAGGCCCATGCTATACAGGTTGAATAATAATCCACAATTTATGGACAAATGGTTCGAAATACTAAACAAATGTTCTTTGGACCTGATCCTTTTGTTGGTAGAGGAACTAGCCAAAACAATTAGAGATCTGGAAGAGGAGATATTCAATGTAAAGAAGGAACTATCCGCCAAAATGGAAGAAGAGCCATGGAATAAATTCTTAGAGGACATAGAGATGAAATTGGATAGATATGGAAAAGAACTACAGGAGACAAAATTGCATAAGTTTAAACGCAATACAATTGATTATAAATTAAATGAAGCATACACTTGGGCTGAAGTATACGCCAACAGACGCTACACTGGAAAGAAACAACAAGCAACATCATCACAAGAAAGTGTGGTTTCAGATAGTGAAGCGAGTACCTCTAGACAACCTTTAATTCAGCAACAGTCTCACACGAAGGAATCACAGAAAACAGCAACAGTGGACTTGACATCTACATCACCGCTCGATCCTTTTTTAGAGAAGGTCCCGCTCCAACACAAACCTCCAGATCAGGAATCATTACAACCTGGCGACAAAAAACGCGAAGAGGAAAAGGCAAAGGAAAAGGAGAAAGAGCTAGCCAAGAAGACAGGTCTTCGCAGTCAGAACAGAACCTAGTGATAAACATCTCCAATTATCCTCTATCTAAATTTGAAGAGAATCTATTGAATAAAGGACCATCGTTTGTTAGTACGTACCACACAAATGAACTTGAAACTGAAGTGGCCTTCTTCAAATTCATGAGAATTTTGCGTTTAAAATACTTCTTCACCATTTTGAGTCATGTCACAACATTGGATAATACCACTGAGCAATTCAAGCCGAAGAGTAACTTTATGGCTCCGGTGTCTCATAAGAGCCTAGACACATTTGAAACTCTAGTTAAGACAGACATGAACAAAATTCAATACGGAAGCAACTTAAAAAATTTGACACGAGCAGAACATAGCGCTATATGCTCCTTGGCCAAAAATAAAACGATTGTTATTCAAAAGGCAGATAAAGGAGGAGGACTGGTGATTATGGACTCGACGTTTTACATTCAAAAGGGCAATGAACATGTTCAGGATGACAAAACACATGTTAAACTCAAACAAGAGCCAACAATGGAAATCGCGCAGACTTTGGATGAAATTCTAAACAAAGCAGAGGAGTTTAACTGGATCAACAACAACACTAAGAGATATTTGAGACAATTATTTCCGAGAAGACCAAGAATTTATTTTTTGCCTAAAGTGCACAAAGACTTATGCAATCCCCCATTCAGACCCATTGTGTCTGGTTGCTCGTCAATTTTTGAAAACATAGGCATCTTCATAGATGCGCATATGCAAGCTTTTATTCATGAATGGCCGACATATTTGGAGGACACATCGGATTTTTTACGAAGCATAGCAGCAATCGAATTACAAGACGATATGAATTTGGTATTGTGTACAATAGATGTCGTATCACTATATACGTCAATTCCTCACCAACAGGGATTGGAAGCTATGGAGTGGGCATTGCTCGCAACAGACAAACCAATGGAAACCAAATACTTGATAATGCAACTTCTGGAATTCTGCTTGATTAACAGTTACTTTACATGGCGGCAAGAATTCTACACCCAGCTCAGTGGCACAGCTATGGGTTTTCCCGGGGCATGTATATATGCAAATATATTCATGGCCAAGTTTGAATTTGATTACATTCTGCAAGACTGTACCTGGAAAGAAGGCATCATATATTACAAACGATATATCGATGATATTTTTATCATCTGGAAAAAATCTGCCGCAGAGCTTGAACAGAACATCAAAAGCTTGAATCTTGTTAACCCAAGGATACAGTTTACAAGTCAGATGAGCAACACATCGATACCATTCTTAGATGTTATGGTTGAAATATCTGGGAATGCAATTCAAACAAGACTATATAAAAAAATCACAGACAAAAACACAGCATTATTGTATGGAAGCTTTCATCCACCAAACTTGATAAACAATCTCCCTATATCTCAATTTATGAGAATCAAGAGAATATCAACTGATGATGACCAATGTGAGAGGAGTATGGAACACCAAAAACAATGTTATTTGGACAGGGGGTACCCCAAAAAACATCTGGAGGCACAAATCGACAAAATAAAGACAATACCAAGATCTGAATTGATACAAAAGAAAGATAAAATTGAGAATAAACGAATGGTCTTTGTTTCAAAGTTTTCCACAGCATCAAGGGAAATAAAAAGAATTATACAAAAAAGATGGGAAATAATTCAAGCTGAAAAAGATTTTGGGACAATATTCATACACAAGCCACTTTTTGCGTACAAGAGAACACGTAATTTAAAAGAACTTCTAAGTAAACATACAGAAGGTGATGCAGTGAGTCTACATCCAGGAATTCACAAAGGGACTACGAGATGTTTCAATTGCAAGAACTGTAACAACGTTATAACAAGAGATATATTATTGCACCCACGAACAGGAGTAGGAATTCAGCTAAGACATTCAGCTAATTGCAACTCGGAACACGTAGTGTATACAATAAAATGTCCCTGTGGACTACTGTACATTGGGAAGACTGATCGTAAGTTAAAGACACGACTTTCTGAACATAAAAGCCGCATCCGGAATAAAAACCTTAATCAATCAATCAATACATTTATAGAGCGCACTACTCACCCGTAGGGTCTCAAGGCGCTAGGAGGGGGGGGTGCCGTTACTCTCCGCTTGCGAAGCATTGGATTGAGATGAGACACACAATCGCTCAATTGCGATTCCAAATAATAGAACTGGTACCTCAACGTTTAGGCATGGACAATGCAAAAATTTTACTCCAAAGAGAAACCTTTTGGATACGTAAATTGCAAACAATGATTCCAAACGGACTCAATGACAAAATAGAAATGGCATGTTTCCTATGAGAACGACAAACAAGAACCTTTATGTTAAAGACTATCTGAACCTTAAGGGCTTCCAAAAACACGGTGGCACTCACACATTTAAGCACATAAGTATTGACAAAGAAGCGCTACAGCGAATCTTGTAAATAGTAGAATGTAAATAGGCAGGGTACAAAAGTAATGCATACTGGCCAGAATGTTTCTCCTTTGCTTTATTGTTTATTTCATTGTATCGTTTGATATGCATAACAAATATCGTAGGATGAGTTTTTGACATCTCTACCCACCAAGATGCCACACTAGAACAAAATTATAAGTTTCCCAGTCACTTTAAACCTGAGAGATTCAAATTTCTTAACATATTATTTTATTTATACCCCATAACGTAGAATAGACATATATACACTAACTAGACTCCCCTCTTAAAAATGGCGGCCGTTTTAGCTAGGACGCGATTAGTCCTTCGTCTATTACTACCAAGTTACTTCCGTGAGTGAATATACTAAATAGCAGAGATAGCGCGAGAGGAATTTGAACAACCTTTTCTAGGAAAACAACTTTTTTTGGAAACTGAGCAGGGACGCCGTTGCCGGAGAGATCTTTATTACAACTGGTAAGGGAAAAGTGCTAGCACATCTGTATGTTTGATACGCTCTAGTGCAAACATTTTACTTATCACGGTTCCCCTTGATTTTTTTTTATTGTTTTCAGTTTGCTGGACGTGACTAACACATGCGAGACCGTCGACAATGTTGTGAAGGCTCGCAGGTAAATATCCAAGTAAAGTCAGGACTAAGGTCCTTTGTGACTCAAATTTCATACCTTTAGTAAATATCCATACATTCATTGCTTGGTTTTTTCTCTAGATTCGCCAAATTAGTAACTCCAATCAAGACTTTTAGGTGAGCAATTTGGTCTTACTAAGGTGCCCATCTTCTGGGCGTAAACTTAAAATGCGGTATATACGGCGTATAACACTATTCAGCATGAGCAATTATGCTCAAAGTTTCACGAAAATTTTCACGCATATTTATAATTTCTTTTACAGATTACCTGCAAATACGATACAGGTAACATTCCTACTCCTCCTAGTTACTTAGCAAATTTTTAATAGTCTGGTGGCACGAAAAACCTTTGTTACATTGCATTCAAAATCGAGTGAACTTCCTTTTATCATTGATTTTTCAGATCACCCTTAGTACAACGGTACAAGCGGTTTGATACTCACACGAATGACCTCAATTCTGTGGTAAGAAATTTAGAAACTCTAAGCAATCAAGCAGTTTATTAACCCACAAGGCATCATTAGTAATAAAGTTTCCTTTTCTTCCCCCTTTTTTTTTTTTTTTTTTTAGACCCCCGACGAAGGGGTTTCAACCCCGAAATGCATTGGGTTTTGAAAATACATTGTTCCGTGAAAATTATATAGTTGATTTAATGTTCTGTTATTTCCATATTGAAAACATGTGTATAAATATCATGTATATTTTGTGAAATTGTCTGAATATAGTAATGATAAAAGCTTTGTGGAAAATGTTTAAGTGGAAGACCTCATTTAGTAGTGCGCACTAGAGTCCTGGTAATCTAGCGATTCCAGGCCATTCACAATCAGTGTCTCAAAAAAGACACTCTCACCTACTAAAAGATCTCACATACATTGTGCTTGAACACATTCTTCCAAACTTTTGCAATATCTTCCCCCTAAAGATTTAGATTGAGTGCTCTCTGGATATGACTGAACTGTCTCCATATCTGTAGATCTATGCGCCACACTATAATAAATAACAGGTTCTACTCATGGAACCATGGTTTACAGATCCGATTACCCAGGCATGGAGCACCCTAAGGAAAATTCATATCAATGGGTAGTATGTTTTTAACTGAAACATAATAATGTTTGCACCTCAGCAAAGGTGAATTCAAACCTTATAAGAATCTTTCAAAGTGGGGGTCTCTCATTAATTCGGGTGACATCATGTTCGAACATATCTACATTGCACTTCACATTTTCAAGCCACTGGACTGCCAACTAACGACCTCCTTCTCTTATGAGGTTTGGATGGAAGAATGTACAACATTGTTAAAGTAGCTACAGACAGAAATGGTAGAAGCAAAGAATTTGCAAGCCAGGACAACAACTAAACCTCATCATACAGGTAATGTGTAGTATAAGATAGTGCACATACATCCGGTGTTTGGACAATATATCAAGTTTAAAATATTGTGGCACATAAATATCGAAAATAATATTGTTATACAAAAATAACATGGTATAGAATATTGTTGTCAAGAATATAGTTTTGTTTTTAAAGAATATTGTTTTCAAGGATATTGCTTTTAATATCATTTTAAGTAATATGGTTGTAAAAAATATTGTTTTTTAATTATTGTAATGTGCTTTAGTTAGTATAATAATGTTAGGTGTTAGTATTGTTGGTATACTTATAATTAAAAAATGCAAACATAGTTTGTAATTTCAGCGATTTAGTATTCTTTTAAAAGCTGCAATTTGTATTTTATGGTGTCATAGCAGGTTGTTGGGTCTGTAGGGGAATAGGGTGTTATGTTATTTAAATTAGAAATATTTTTTAGTTAATGGTAATTAGTGTCTTATTGTTCATTATTTTAAATTGATTATTTATTATGTAAATTGTTTAATTGTTATATTATACTTTGAATTTAACATTGTTATTTCATTTTTTACTTTAGTTTTATTATTAGCAACAATGGGTTATACTTTAGTAGAAGGTTGTTGGGTTTGTAGTGTGTAGGGTATAGGGTGAGTATCTAATTAAGTCATAAATAATTAAACAATAATGTTAATTAATTTTCAATTGTAAATTATTTGATTGATCGTTAATTATGTCAATAGTTTAATAGTAATTTATTTAAGTTATATTTTAGTTACAGATTGCTGGGTTTGTAGGGGAATAGGGGGGAAGTTAAATAAAATTAAATGTAATTTAATGTAATGTAAATCTTTTGTTAATTAAATAATATATTTCTTTTAATGTGTATTTTAGTTCTGATATGTTTATTACACATATATATATTTAATGTTTCGTTAGTTTTTCGTAGGGGACTAGATTTGCAAGATAAAAAAGATAGAATATTTGAATATTAAATGATATTTGTATGTCATATATTATTTGGAATTAATTATGCATAATGTTTTTTATTTATTGTTTTAAACATGTTTAATTCATTTGATGGTGTTTGTGAAAAAATGTTTGTAGAATAGCTTTTTTGTTTGTTTAAATTGTATTTGATTTTTATGTATTAATTGAAATTAAATGAATAACTAATGATTTCATAATTTTCATATTTTTGGGTAGTTAAGGGAATTGGTGTTATTATATGTTATTTTACTGTTTCTTTTTTGTTTTTTAATTTTTGTTAAAAATGTATATATATTTCTTTCTTTATAATGTTTAAGAAATCAGGCTATTGGTTGGGTGGCAATCCCCACTCAGGCAGCAACCACAGTCCTTGTCAGGGTGAACCACAAAAATCACTAAATTATCCCCTGTGCTTAATCTTCGCTAACTTGGCACTAACCAGTCAGGCTTAACCTAGAGGCAACGTGTAAAGTAATTAGGCAGCACTCACCCAGAAATAAAAAGAAAACACAACACAAGAAAAATCCCACATCAATTCACAAAAATAGAAACAGTTTGAGTAAATAAAATGGTACCAGAATAACAAAAATCCAATCAGTAGAAACAGAGATATGGAATTAGAGTTTTTTAGCACTCTTTAATAAGAAGATAAAAAATGTGTGCCTCATCCACATTTGACCCATGCACCGAGCATATAACAAATTTCCAATCACCGACCGCACACTCAACAATAGCCCAGCACCCATATTTGTCTGCAATAGCCCTTCCCTCCAATCACACATAGGTTTTAGCCAATATAGCCAACCTACGAGTTGTGGAGCTGTGTTGTGTACACACTAATAACGTGTACCCTAATTCAGCCATCATGCCACGCTTCTGCCAGGAGATGTGTGTTTCATGTAAACACACTGCATCAGGATGAACACCTCTCAAACTCCATAGCAAACCGCTGTTTCGTAGCCCTATCGCTCAGACCAGACACATTAAACGTACACACCAGTAACCTCCCAGCCATTAGCCCATGCCCCATCTAATCAAAACGCATTCCTCCAGATTTGAGTTTATCATGACATTTTTAAGTAAACTTTGCACCAACCTCTTCCACCATGACATTTTTCTTATGCTTCTCTCCACAAGCCCACCCCCTCTCCGTGCCACAAGACCACCTACCACTTCTCACCCATACCCCCATTCTAGTGTGCCCCCTTCATCCCTGAACACTGTCCCCAAACCCCCACCTAGTGAGGCAAAAGGATCCAGTGTCCTTAGTGATGGGAAGCTGACATTGAACCCCCCGATTTACCCCCCAAAAAAAACACAGGCCCTTTTAAGGTGTATATCTACTGAACCAGTTCATAATACTATCCACACATATATATACATTGTCCTAGCTATTCTAAATTGATTGCAAATATTCTTTTGCTTGGACTTCGGAGGTAAAAAACTGCCTTTGGCCCTTACTGATTACCTTCGGCTTGGCATGGTTAAGCAAAAATACTGAGCCTCCTTTGCCTGGAACTTTGGAATCAATTTCCGCAATTGCCACCTCTTCTCCTCTGTCGCATGACAGAAATGGGGCCTAACAAAACATTCACTCCCCTTTCCTACCCTTTTCCTGTCAGGTCGTTCAGGATCGATCATAATTAGCCTCCTGAGCCAAACAGTTATTCAGACAGATCAATATATCTCTTGGATTAGTTTTAAGCTGTCCTGATCTCCTGTGCCGCTTGAAAGGGAATCAGTGCTCCCTCTGAACCTCCATATTCCAGGACCATTGTATAAGTTCTGGGAATGCTTTTTTAAAGAGCTCAACAATATATTTCTGAGCATCCATTCCCTCCATGCCTTCATGAATGCCAAGGACTCTCAAATTATTCATTCTTAAGCGGTTTACTACATCAGTTAGCTTCCATACTGTATCATCTTTCTGTGTTCTCAAAGAGTCCCAGAGAGATCTTTGGGTGACCAGTTCATCTTCCAGAAAAGCAATCTGAGTCTCTACTTCACCAATCCTCTTTGCAAATTCAGAGAAGGACTTAGCAACTCGGCACATCGAATTCTGCAGCTTGTGACATGCACCTTGGGTTCTTTGGCTCTCCGTCCGAGTCTCCTCTCTGTGCACTATAATGCTCAGGTAAATGGTAGAGAGAAAGATCTCCTCTGGGTTTTCCACTGCCCCTGAAGTCACTTTTGCAGCGGCAACATCTCGGCTGCCCCCAAAGCTAGGAGAAAAGGAATAATCCCATACTAAAGATGCTGCGGCCCCCTTAGACTCAGTCCCTGACAGCTTTCTGTGTTCTCTCTGCTTAACAGTTGAAGGACTGATTGAAAGGCAAATGGAGGGAGGCAAGATGGTGGTCGAACTCGGTGTCGAGTAAGCTGGCTCTCACCCTCCGATCAATCCCCCCTGTCTGTTTAGACTAGCTTGGGGCTGGCCCTCTGTCCTTGAGTGTGGCTTCACAGGTCAGCATTATTTGGAGGTTCTGTGTCCAGAGCCGCATAATACAGGTGTCACAGCGCTCCTGGTTTCCTCTTCGCAGTGTTGGGCTGCTGCTCCTCCGAACTCTGCGCAAATCGTATCACCCAGCAATCACAATGCCTCCTAAGCTTGCGAGGGTGCTAGGATGCGCGGACCACCTAAAGTGTCGGGCTCTGTGAAGGGAGCAGGAACAGGGGCTAGAGCGGGAGTGCAGCGTTGACTCCGGAAAGGTGATTCAGAAAGCTAGCTCTTCCACACCCAGCAGTAAAACGGTACCTGCACTTTTTCAAGCAGCCCAGACATTGAAGATCAAAAAGATGCAGTATGCTGGGACAGAGACCGATGAGACAATAGCCAAAGCCAGCACGGCGGTTGTACTGAACCCCCGGCTGAATCCGGAAGCAGCATCTCAGACACCCTCTCAAGACTCTCTCTGTGGTAAAGTGGTGAGCGGTGGAAATGGGCAGAGTGCAGTTAAGAGCAGGGGGGCTTCCGAATGTGGGGCAGGCTTGGACTATGGAGGGGGTGCTTGGCTGGGGGAGTCAAGGGATACCTTGCCGTCAGGTCCCCCGATGGAAATTTAGGAAAAACTCCAAACCTGGGAGTTTTAAAACCCAGAAATGGGTGGACAAAACATGTTGCTTGGATAATCTGGACACCATAAAAGAGGAGGATTCTGGCAATACTTTTTTTCTATGTCATATCTCTCTAATTCTCCAGGTGATGAGAGATTGGGAGGCGTAAAGGATTTGCCAGGAGAAGAACTGACCCATAGTGACGGGAGCGACACAAGCAGCCTGCATTTTAAAAATGGGGACATCAGCGATATTATTTTTTATATGTTACTAGCTTACCCGTCGCGCGTTGCTGCGATCTCCAAAGAAAGGAAATTCAAGGAAACTCGTTATGATAACATTTAATTTACATTGTGTCATTTTTATTGAAACGTATTCATTTTAATATGGAAAACATTTCAAAGTGTAGTTTTAATTCTATTTATTTATTCGAGTGCTTGTGGATACACAATTTTTTTTTTCTGGTGCGTACATCAGTATTCAAAAGATTATGAGGGCCCGGGGGGCCGATATTTAAAAAAAGTTATGCCAGAAACCTTCACGGGAGTGTACTCAACAACTTCCCAAAGTTTCCTGGCGATCGGATGAATGCTGTTTTAATTCTATGTATTTATTCGAGTGCTTGTGGATATACGATTTTTTGTTTTTCCATCTTGTGCGTACATCAGTTTTCGAAAGATTATGAGGGCCCTGGGGGGGCCGATATTTAAAGAAAATTATGCCAGAAACCTTTGCGGGAGTGTACTCAACAACTTCCCAAAGTTTCATGGCGATCGGATGAATGGTGTTTTAATTCTATTTATTTATTCGAGTGCTTGTGGATACACGATTTGTTGTTTTTCCATCTGGTGCGTACATCAGTATTCGAAAGATTATAAGGGCCTTGGGGGGCCGATATTTAAAAAATAATTATGCCAGAAACCTTTGCGGGGTGTGTACTCAACAACTTCCCAAAGTTTCATGCCGATCGAATGAATGGTGTAGTAATGCATAAAGGACAAACAGACAGACAGACATACATTCGTTTTTATATATATAGATAATATTTAACATTTAATACTTTTTTGATCAATACCTTTTTTTCCAATATTTTTGTCATTTTCATAATGGGTATTGGAACACAATATTGTGGAAAACAATATTTTTGACACACTATTTTTGTCAAAGCTATTGTGTCATGGAACCATTGTAAGCAATGGATAAATAATTTGAGGAATTATACTTTTTCTATTAAAGAAATGGTTGTGAGTGCTCCACCCTAAAAAAAAAGTTGTTGTTATATATTAAAAGGCTTATTGTTTCTAAGCGTTGGGATGATGAGCGCCGATTTGGATTTGGAATTTAACATTACTGTGTAGGTGTGATTTGTTTTACCTTAGCTGTCTTTATTCGCTTATGAATGTTCTGAGTTTGCATATCTAATTAATTAAATATTCTTCAAGAGTCTCAAACATAGAGACAGGACCCTTCACCTATCAAGGCAGCAAGTGAGACATCATCAATGAGTCCTTTGCTGGCTGACTGGTGGCATCATATGTGACATGGTACTCCTTAACAGTTGCTATAGGTGCCACTTTCTTGGTATTGCGGATCATATATACCACCACCCCGAAACACGTCACACTACCTTGTTACTGTACCTGACACAAGTATGACTCTCACTTTCCCATCTAAACCCCAACAATCACAACCACCCATTGACAATATCCTTCCAGTCACTCAAAGGTTACACGGCCTGGCAATTAAAGAAACAGAAGTTGGCAGCTCCTCTCCTGAGATCCATTTCCATTGTCGAATAAATGAATAAAAAGGGGCAGTGAGCTGACAGGCAGGGCCAGAGAAATGGCCAGTTGCTGAAATAAGGGACAGGCTCCAGAGGCTAACTGAGGTAGAAGGGAATACTGGCAATGGGTGTGGACATTTGCACCCGTCACTGCAATTTTACGAGTGCCAGGAAAGCCCCACAGGGCGAGGAGAACAGGAAAAGTGGAACTGAATGCGGCATTAGGTTCGTTAATAGGGAGCAGGAAAAGGCAGCTGCTGCTAATAATAAAAGATGTCCAAAAGACAAGAAGGTGAGGTAGCATGAGACAATAGTGAACAGGAGCATTGAAAACCCTTGTTTTTTTTTTTTTAAAAGAATTTTTATTGCAGCAGGAATACGTGTACAAACTAGCCCCCAATGAGGGCAGCATCATACTTTCGTGGTACAAAAGTTCTGCTATGGAAAACTTAGTCTAACACGGCCATTCAGCTCACACCCCGGAGGTCGAGCGCCAGTATACAGTAGGGCATTATTCGCTAAGAACTGTAAGGGTACTCACAAATAGCTGTTTCTCAGGTGGTGCATATGGCTGCGTTTCTGACCATCCGGTTCCCCCTGTACCTGTTCTAGGGAGCATTGAACAATAACAAACAACTTTCTACCCCCCTCTCAGTCCCCCCCCCCAAACCCCTTGAAAACCCTTGATGTAAGTGTTTGAGATGGCATACTGGTAGATGCAGCTGCAATATAAAAAAACACAGAGATAGACTTTATTTATCAATTCTTAACAGGTAAACAGGGGAATGTGCTGGCTGACATGGTATAAGGAACCATGACAGTGAGTAGACTGAGGAGCCACAGACTGGCCCAGGGTGGATGCCAAGTGGGGGACAGCATCAAAGAACTGGGCGACAAAAGATCACAATACATACAATGTTCTGTTGCAGGGGAACAGATGTGACAAGAGATATCATGTAATGCATCTGCAAAGTAAACATGAACATTCATTGTTTATACACCAATCTGTCCCAGACGTCTTTGATAAAAGTGATCATTTATTTACAATGAAAAACACTGGCAAGTCCAAGAGATTTAAAGTTTCCATCTTTGGTTTTGCACCCCTATTTAGGATGTACAGAAATGTTACCTTTTAATGGGTGCAGTGCTTAAATGTTCTTCATATCACCTTCACCTGACATACATAACTCCAAGAGATCACATGCAGCCATGCTGGCATTATAAGGTAGAAATTGCCCATGTTTTACCTACTTTAGGTCACACATATGCTGTTGTTTAAATTAATTTAATAAGAAATAGAAGAACTGAGAAGTTGAACTCTCAAAGTGTTCAAAATGTATCCTTTCTGAATGGTCACCCCAGATTATTTTTGCCTTTTGCTGAGCCCTATTTTTGCTGGCTAAGGACCTCTATGCACTTTATCCCTACCACTCTCCTGGGCACCGTTTGACAAAGGGGTTTGTGTGTAATTTCACATTTCATTCCCATATTCCCTACAGATAGGTTGGTTTTCCCTCCATGCAACAGTTCACTATCTATTTAGTTTATTCTTCTTTCTCTATTAGGTTAGGCTTGTGAGCCCGCTTCTGGCAGCTTACACCTTCAAAGGAAATAAAGTAAGAAGCAAGAGGTAAATGGGCTTCTTCTCCCTTTCATTTTCTTTCTATTTCTATCTTTTCATTTGTCTTGCTAAATCGTTCTCGTTTGCTTGGGTTTTAATACCAAAATTCTAATGGCCTCCTACCCATCTCCCTCTTATGATTCCAAATGTATTTAACCTTTTAGGCTTTCTTAACAGGCTTTCTATTCCCTCACCATCCTCCCTCCCATTCAGAGTCTGCCCAGTAAAAACAGCAGCTCCTACGACACTCCGACTGACCAGTACTTGCTCACCCACCTGGTTAAGCTACATTCTGTCTGGAACGTGGTGGGAACAAAGTTCAAGTCCGCTCATTTTACAGGGAAGGGCTTAGCTGTAGCCATTTGCCTGCCCCTTGCTCCATCTGCTTCAGGCAACCCCTGCTGCGCTCAATGTCCTTCTCTGTTCATTCTTGATGTCTCTGTCAGCCAGCTCCACTTTATTCCCAGACTTCCTCTTCCTACCCTTCTCTCTGAGTTCTTCTTGTTCTTTCACCCACTGCTATCCATCCCCTCCCTGAAGGAACCGCTGAAGAGAGTCTGTCTTCTCTCTTTATTCTCTCCTCTGTCTGCTTCTGTCTTTGCTCCTTCTCTAATTATTTGCCCTCCTCCTGACCAACAGGCTGCACAACATCCCTTTCATTCCACCAAAGTGAGAAGCCATCCATCACCTCAGGAAAGTACTGCACCCCCCCCCCCCCCATAGGTCATCATTATCTCATCACATCAGGTTCATCAGTGAATACTGATTTCCATAGTGTAGATAATGCTTAACCGTTTATTGTTTTTGTTGCTCAAACATTCATTAGAATGATGTGTCAATTATTAGCACCTAGCCAATGAATGGCCCTTGTGCATGGGGCTCAAATTCTTCTGAAGTTGATTAGTACCTCAGCGGTCGGGTTTAATGTTCTCGTGCTGGCACCGGTAGGTGTCGTAGACCATGCTATGCTATTTTTATCTGAAATGTACGACAGTTGTGCATAGGTCCATAATATTTAGAGCTGTGTAGACCTGGTAGATTGTCTCATGAAAGTCCCACAGCTAACTATACATCGTAAGTTATTTAATAATATAATTATGAGACGGGAGCATCCTCGACTTTTCTCAGTTCTTTACATGTCTCCGTCATTGTCTTTGCCTCGTTCTAGTCACCATATTTATTCTTTTTTGCCAAGTTGTCTGCAAAACTCTTATGCTTGCATTGGTTTTCTCCCTAGTTGGTTATTTTTTTTCCCATGTGCTCCTTTTGAGTAAAGCGTATTTCACCGACACAATTTATCCGCATTTCAGCTTTTTGTCTACTATTCCCTCGTATGCATAATTCAGCCATCTTTATCTCTCTGTGTTGGATTCCTTCTCATCCCTGTCCGCAGATCTGCTTTCTTACTATTCTATAAATATGAATTCAAGGTATTCCTCTACTCAATGTATCTTTCTTGGTCTCTGTCTATATTCTTTTCAATCGCTGTGTACTACTTCACAAGTTTGTTTGGATTTACCCTCCCACGTGTGCTTAATTATGTTTTCAAATGAGCTGAATTATTGCACATAATACATTCTCTGTTACAGTCCCTTCTACTCGAAACTATATTTTCTCGACAGATTTTCCAGTTTAATATCTTTGCTTTGTATCTGATTTTTAATGCCTCATTTTGTAATGCACTGCTGAGTTCTCATCTGCAATGCATGTTGGCAGAAAGCTATTTCCAGAACAGATAATAGAGGAAGAAACTAGGGAAAGGAATGGAAAGGAGAGGAAAGGTAAGGTAAGGTAAGGTAAGGCAAGGTAAGGAATGGAATGGAATGTTGTAGGTCTTGGGATGGGATTCCCCCAACTCTCCTCCCCTCCCCTCTCAATAGTCGATAACGTTGAGATGGACGTCAGGTGCCCTACGTTTGACATCTATTGCAGTATTTACCACGAGTAGAGTCGAGCAAATATGTTAACGTTCTCACTACAATACTTAGATGGTTTGGTTAATATGCATGTTCCTCGAATTTATTGCGAAAAGGATTCAGCCTTCGAGGCAAGCTTGAGCTCTGCTTAATAAATTGTGCTTAACAAAGGGACTTTTACCGGCTGCCAGCTGGGTTATCTAAAATCTAGATTTCATCTGGTGTACCGCAGTAAAATATAATTTGCATTTTAGGGCACAAACAATGCAGTTGTCAGCTTTACATTAAAAATATTCCTTTCATTAAAACCCTGATGCCCTGGAATATTGCTTCAAAAACAAATTGGTGTTTTTTTTTTCTCATAATAGATTTCTTAGAACTGCAATATAAGACATGGAGGTGGTGACGCTTACAAAATCCATATGTTTACTTCCTGCCTGCTTTCTTATGATCTATTTTTACTGCGCTGGTCTAAGTACTTGGGGTTCGGAGGGCCCTTAGTGGGACTATCCTTACATTTTGAACCTAAAAAAAACATCTACAATTATCCGCTTTTTAATGCAATGATTGTTGTTCAAAATGTTCAGGCGCTCATTCATACTCGAGTAGGAGATGCTTGGAATGTATTACTACAACAACAATGTATATTCTGTTCTACCTCTCACACGAGGGACTTGTTTTAAATAGATATTGCCATTTCAATTTCTCATTTCTGAATACTAGGTTTCTGCTGTGTTCTGAATCTATGTAACAAGTCATTCTAAAGTGTTCTACTTGGCGATTTTTCTTTCTTGATGTAAAACAGTACAGCCATCTTTAAATAAATAAATAATTAAAGTATCCCACAAGTACTTCTTGTGACTGCATTATCAGTAAACCTCGCACAATATTTCAGCACTTGCCTGTTTGTCTGGCATACAGGTGGGTTATAAGAATATGTTTAAGTTATAAGAATATTTTTGGTAGTCACTATCGGCTTGTTCGCACCACCCACACACCAAGACTGTTTACCTGGGACTTACAGAAGTGTCTTGTTCAATCACCACAAGGAGAGTTGATATACATTACCAATCTCAGCTCATCTCTATGATCAAATCAGCACTATCAATGATTCAGTTGTAGATGTGACTAAAAAAATATTATTGCTGTTGTCCCATATCCACAACCATATCTGTCAGAAATAAACCACTTCTAGAGTGTATTCTCAGTTTCCAAAACGCTGTTGTGGCAATGCCCAGTGGACCATGTGGTCTTACAGTGATTTCATTTTCTACCTCACAAGGTCATTGAATATTGAGTCTGAGTGTCACTGTGTGAAAATGTACCTTTTTGCATGGTATCCCCCATTTTTTATAGATTTTTATTGTTGCTTTTTAGACTCTGCACACTGGGGCACTGATATCCCCCGTGTGCTCTGATCCATAAAACATGTTAAAGTTTGCTAGTCCCTGAAGGGCTTATATAACTTTTCAATAAAGCCATGGTATATGGTGTGGAAATACACCGTTGGCATTAAAATTTAAATGGCACCTGTGGACTGCACAAGTTACTGTGCCATTCACTAGTATGACAAAGGAAAACGTGTCTTCAGACCTACCATAGTATACAGATTGCTGCAATTTAAAACCTGTGGTTCAAACTATTTAAATAACCCTTTTTAACAGGTAAACCTCCATTTTAAATATTAATAAGCTAACCCTTTGTAAGTCTTGTAGATCACTATGTAGGGTGCGAGTATTTAAAAGTGGGACATATAGAAGATTCATTTTATCATGTCCTTACAATGACAAGGCCCTGAAAACTTTTCACTGTGGCAGGCCTAGCTGCCCTTCGTAGAGTAAAGATGAAAATACTAATACTGTGCCTCTGGAATGGGGCAACCTAGAAACATTATTAAGCCCTTATTTTTAATAGTCATCAAAAATCCTGTTCAATTGTAAAATACAAATTTTAATACATATTAAGGAAGAGTAATTTTAGAAAGTTGCAATCTACCTGCCTGAACAATCAGAAGGCTAATTAATATAGGAGCATATTATCAAGCAATAGCGATAATTATCGCTATTGCTTGGTTAGAGACAAAAATGTACCGCTGAGCTGCGGCGATTTTTATCGCAGATAAACCTTGGTATTACCAAGGTTTATCGCAAATGCGATAAAAATCGGCCGCAATGCATGAATATCACGGAAAAGTCAGCGATATTCATGCATTACCGAGCTAATGCTCTTAGCCATGTTATCCACCTCCCATTGGATAACATGGCTAAGAACTGCTCAGGGCAGGTGTTAGCTTTTGGAGATATTCGCGCTTAGCGCGAATATCTCCAAAAGTTGGTAATAGGAGATAGCGATGTTAGCGACTGTTTCTAGTCACTAACATCATGGCACGCCCACTTTGCATGTCATTAGTTATAAATATCACTGACATGCAAAGTGGGGCCCAAGATGGTCGCTATCTCCTACTAGCTGTCGCTAACTGGTGTTAGTGACAGCTAGGTAATAGGGAGATAATTTTATCTCCGCTTTCTTGGCTTTTAAAGCCAAAAAAGCGGAGATAAACTCCCTTGATAATATGCCCCATAGTCCTCTGCCTGCTGCCAGCCTGTGCTTAAGCCTGGAAATAGGCGAGGAAGAGGTGTGAACTGCCTCTGAGGAGCAAACGTAAGGCTGACTTGAATGAGCAGAAGCAACTTCTCTGAACTCAACAGAATATTCAGAGTAGAGGCTGTGGGCATCCAGTTGACAACACATTCTGAAACCCTGTGTGACGGGTTTGTTGAGCCACATTTAACTCATGTGACACACTTGAAAAGAACAAGATGCCAAGGCAATTCCTGTGTATCCCCTGTCTGGGTGCTGAGGGACCCTGCTTGTGTCCTACCAGACTTCTGTCTCTGGATTTGTTGTAGGTATGATGCCTGCTTCCAGCTAGATTTTACTGTTAGATGTGGGAGGACCCTTGTGATTTCCCTATGACATTCCCCCACACACACACCCTCAGAGACCAACTTTAGTGTGGCCGAAGTCTTTAACCACCTTGAAAATGTATTGACACATAACATATTGAGCCTGTGTAAAGGAAGGCAAACAAACATTATTGAAAAAGTGGATAGGGTTGCCCCTGGGAACTTTCACCCTATTGGTAAGGAAGTGCCCAAGAGTCATTCTCACCAACAAGCTAGAACCAGGTATAAACGTGGCAGAGCAAGGTATTCCATCAGAACACTTTTGGACTTGCAAAAGGATACCAGACTGGCTGAATCTGCTTCATTTGGCATCTGTAACCTTTGAGAAGGACCTGATGAGGTTGAACCTCTTTCCACTTGAAACCCAACAACAGAAAGATCTCCAGTGGGTAGCTCCAGGATAAAAAAAAGCTGAAGACATTCTTGTGAATAATCCCAGCTGACCAACGGCTGGATGTTGCTGTTGCCCTCTGCCTGATACCCTCAGAGTCGCTAAGTGCACCCCTTAAGGTCCCTGGGGGCCTTGGACATGTACTGTGGCTGTTTGGGCACCAAATGAACTTTGGGAACTTTTTCCAAACTTTAGCTACAGAACTTCAATGGGATCACCCACGCAATGTTTCCCACTTACGCTCCCATGGTGTCATTCTGAATGTCATGTTTGTCCCGCATGGAGAAGAGTTTTTCCTCAGAAAAACAAATAAGGTCCTTTTTAGTTTGGGATTTAGAAACGTTTTTGAGCTTCCCTATTTCCAAGACCTATTGGGGTCAATCTATTTGTTGTATTTGACTTGAGCTCCATCTCAGTCGGCCCCAAACTGTGCCTAGGTCTTCGTCTATTGCAACTAATAACTACCATTGTCGCTATGACCTTTTTAGCAATATTTTCACTTATATCTTCAAAAATATATACCTCCATCTCCCATTATTGGATGTATGTTATTTATGATTTTTTTTCTCTTTTAGTAAATTGGAGTGGAATTTTTATTGTGTTACGTCTTTGACTTTTTAACTTTTTTGGTACTTCTAAATGCTTTACTTATTTTCTCTAAGTTAAACCTGTTTGATCTGTGCCACAGCTCCAAGGGGTTGAGCTCAGGTTTAATTTACTGAAATCTTTGGCTTGACCTAACAAGTTAGTAACTTTATTGCTTGTTGAGGGCACCCAGACACCCCAACTAATAATTGACAGTCACTCTTGTGTCAGCTGATCTATCTTTTCTTTAAAAAATGTAATACAAATTGTTTTACTATCACTGAAAATACTTCGAAGAAGCTAATGAGGCAGGACTAGGTATGGAATTCAGCTGATTTATTCTGTGAGCGAGCACTGATGGGCAACGATGGGTGCAACATAGCACAGTATATGGATCAAAGTGTGCATTGAACCTTGGGATAAATACAAGGGCTGTGTCAATTGTTACTATAGATGGCTACATTCAGAAAATGTGATGAATCTATTCCAGAAATAATCTAGTAGACTACTGTCTTTCAGTAGTATGTTAGAAACGTCTGTCTACCTTAATTTTGTGAAGGTTGATAAACTAGTGTTGGAACTGGCCCTTTCTGCAGGGTTGTCCCCAAAAGTTTTGCCTAAACGGTCTGCATGGTCATCGCCAAACTTTTTGCTGTCATCCTCATGTTTTCTGAACTCGTTTTTGTTGCCTTTTAGGACTCTGTGAGCTTTACAACTGATTGTGAGTGTGCTCTCTTCTTTAAAAATGGTAACATTGGCTTACACCTAAATGGCATACTTAATTTACTTGTAAGTTCCTAGTAAAGTAGTACTCCATGTACTCAGGGCCTGTAAATTAAATGCTATTAGTGGGCCTGCAGCCTTCACTGTGTCACCCACTTAAGTAGCCTTATAAACATGTTTCAGGCCTGCCAATGCAGCCTGTGTATGCAGTTGAATCTGTCCTATTAACTTGTCCAAAACACAACCTTTTGCTAGGCCTAGACCTTTCTAATACATATAAGTCATCACCCTTAGGGTAGGCCCTAAACAGCCCATAGGGCAGTGTATTAAAAAAGTTTGTTATGTGCTTTTAACCTTTATATGTCCTGGTAGTGAATGATGCTTACATTCATTTTTCACTTCTACATGGCCTACTTCTTCCATAGGCTAACATTGTTAACTTTTCTTTTTTAATAGTTTGATTTGATTTTACCAAAAGTCAGAACAATTGTTACAATAGATTGTTGCAATATCAAAACAATTCTGTGGTATCACCATACTGATAAATAAGCTTGCGAAAAAGAGAGAGAGGACAAGGAGGAGAAGAGAAAAAAGGAAGTGAAAGAAAGAAAAAGAAAGGGGAAACAAGGATCAAACTATAGTATTCCAAATTATGACCATATCAGTTCACAGAGAGGGCAGCAAGATAGACCCAGTGTAGATGAGATCAAATCCTTTCAGCTTTTTTGATTGATCAAGGACTCCTGGCCTTAGCAACTGCAATTTCACATTCATAGATTTGACGCAGCATTGCCCAGAATTCGGTTACTTTTGGTGGCATAGAATTGATCCATTCCCTGGCAACACATACATGAGCACTGATAATTTATTTATTTATTTATTTTACGGGCTTGTATCGCGCTGGCATCGACTCCCGGAGGAGTATCTCCGCGCCTTTAGCTTCTACCTCATTGAAATCTGGAGCACACTGGCTATCTAGAAGCTGAATAAGAGTGTTTTTAACATTTTCCTAAAAGGAAGATGGTCCTTACAGAGCCTAAGGGTGTTAGGGAGACTGTTCCAGAGGGACGGGCCAGCTATTGAGAGGGCTTTGCTACCCTGTCTTGCCTTCTTGGCTCTAGGCACCTGTAAAAGGCCTTGTTCGCTCGACCTAAGTTGACGGGAGGGGTTGTAAGGGACAAATTTATTTGCCAGATAAGCAGGTCCCATACCATTCAGACTCTTGTGTATGGTACAGCATACCTTGAACTTTGCCCACTGTCTAACCGGTAACCAGTGAAGTTTTGTGAGTAGGGGCTTTGACGGTGTGCGTGGTGGTGCATTCAAGACCAAACGGGCGGCCGTGTTCTGGACCACCTGTAGTCTTGTCATGACTTCCTCATTGGCAGACAGCAGCAGACCGTTGCAATAATCTAAACGACTCATCACTAAGGCCTGTACTAGCATCTTTTTACTTTCGTCTGGTAGGAGGGGAAAGATTTTACGTAGCATGCCAATTATATGGAAGCAGGATCCCACCACCTGGTTGGCATGTTGTTTGAGGTTGAGTTCCTGGTCTAGACAGACCCCAAGATTTTTAACAGTAAGTTTCGGCTCCGGTACTGGGCCAAGGTCTTGTGGCCACCAGTCCGGAGTCCAGAGTCGTTTTACCTCCCCAAACAACATGACTTCCGTCTTTCCAACGTTACATTGTAAGAAGTTGGAAGACATCCAGCAAGCCACTGCTTTCATCCCCAGGGAGAAGGAGTTCTTAACTTCGGGAGTAAGGTTTTTGAAGGGAAAGAGGAGTTGAGTATCATCCGCATAGGATATAGGAATAAATCCATATGCTCTCAAGATGTTGGCCAGGGGTGCCACATATATGTTGAAAAGAGTTGGGCTCAAACATGAGCCCTGTGGCACCCCCTTGGAGATCTCAACTTCCTCTGACCGAAAACTCCCCATAGTTACTTGCTGGGTCCGGTTCGTTAGGAAACTACGCAACCATGCAAGGGCTTCCTGTTTCAGGCCGATGTTCTTTAGCCTGGCCAGGAGGATGGAGTGGGATACGGTGTCAAACGCCGCGGACAGATCCAGCAGCACCAGGACAACGGAGAAGCCTCTGTCCTGGTACAAACGTAGATAGTCCGCGACTGACATTAGAGCGGTTTCCGTACTATGTTTAGGCCTGAAGCCAGATTGTGAAAGGTCCAACACTCCTGCGGATTCGATATACCTCGACAGATGTTTATTTACATGCTTTTCTGTAATTTTACCCAGAAAGGGGTGTAGAGATATTGGTCTAAGATTACATAGCTCGTTCCAGGAAATGGTGGTGTTTTTCCGGAGCGGTTTGACCAATGCCTTTTTCCATCCACGTGGGACATGCCCCGTGCTTAATGAGATGTTTATTAGTCCCTGGATGGTAGGACCCAATTCTGTCGCTAGTGTAGGCATAACCCGGGCAGGGATGATGTCTGCGGGGGAGCCACTCTTTATTTGGGACATAAATGCCATTATTTCCTCAATCTGGATGGGGGGAAATGCAGAGAGGGAGTACTTTAGGGAGAGTGGCATATCGGGGTCTACAGTGGGTTCATTGTCCTTTCTGCATGTGGAATTGGAGAGTAAAATATTATCATATATAGCGTCGATTTTTTGAGTAAAGAAGTGGGAGATGTCGTCACATAGTTGTTGTGAGGCCACTTCTTGACTCTCACAGGCTATGGGTTTAGTGAAGGACAGTAGGATTTGATATAGTGTCTTGGAATTGTTGCCGGCCTCCAATAGCTGAGATGCTATATGATTTTTGCGTGCTAAGCGGATGTCCTTATGGTATGATTTCAGTGCCTCTTTGTATAGTAGTTTGTCTCTATCTAGACGTGAAGTCCTCCATATCTTTTCGAGCTTCCGTGTGGCTTGTTTCGAGAGTCTTAGATTTTCTGAAAACCAGATCTCTTGTTTAGCAGCAGGTTTGGGTTTAAAAGATTTTAAAGGGATGATCGTATCTATTGTGTTAAGCAGCGTCTCTTCATATTCATGTAGGGCTTTGTCAATGTTCTCGCTCCCGGTTAAGTTGGGTGATGCGTATACTTTGCGGAAGTTTTCTTGGGTTAGTCTATGCCAGGGTCTTCTTTTACTGGGTAAAGCGGAATATTTTTGGCCGTGCAGGATAGGAGGGGGAGTTAAAAATTCTAAAACATAATGGTCTGTCCATTCTACTTGGTAAGGGAGAGAGCATTGAATTTGAAGAGAGTTTGTGAAAATTAGGTCTAACGTGTGTCCAGCATTATGGGTGGGTCCGTTATTGACCTGCCTTAAACCCAGTGAGTTAAGGTCTGCGAGAAAAGTCTTCGCCTCAGAGTTATTATCTACCTCACTATGGATGTTAAAATCACCTAATAGGAGAAAGTCTGAATTTTCGTATATATGAGGGGCCAATGCTTCCATCAATACTATGGATATGTTAGAACATGGGCCAGGGGGCTGATATATTAGAGCTCCCTTTCTGCTAGTTTTATTAGAGAATTGGAGATTGAAGATCATAAGTTCCAATTTAGGAGTGCATATTTCATCCAATATTTTGACATTAATGTCCTGCTTATGTACAATCGCTATACCTCCTCCTATTTTCAAGGGACGGTCCACCCTGGCAATTTTGTAGCCCATTGGAATTCCCAGCGTTATAACGGGAGTTAAATGGGGTTTAAGCCAGGTTTCCGTTAGGAAGCATAGGTCCGGTTCTTTATCAGAAATCAGGTCCCATACTTCAACGGCATGTTTAGATAATGACCTGATGTTGTAGAGCAGGTTTATGTTGTTAAGGACGATTGTTCTATTAGTCTTATTTATAACAGCAGTAGATACATCGGGTGTGGCATTTCCCGGTGGATAATTTCGAGAGCCTGGCGTGGGGGTGTATATTGGACCTGTGAGTTTGTCAAATTGCGTTTTGCAATGGCGATAGGGAAATGGACCCTCTATATTGTCCTCCATCTTATTGGGGCACTCCCCTACCGAATGATGACATATACTCAGTAGTTCTTGGAGTGTGTACCTTAATCGGGGGACTGGAGGATTCGTCATAGCTACCGTCCCCCGGCCACGTCCTGTCGCGGACGGGCGCAGACGGGCAGGTCTTTGGCTGGTCTTCGGCGCAGTCGATGGCGCCCCCACTGCGCGCAACCGCTGCGCGCTGGGCCGACGAGGGCTATATACCCCTGTCAAGTGGAGAGCTGGAGCGCTAACCGCTCGCCTCCCTGGGTGTGTCCTGCTCTTGTCTGCCCCGCCCTCCGCTCAACGGTATAGGTTACCGAGTCGGACCGGGGCGGGCAAACTTGAATAATGAGCAGGACGCGGTAGCCCTATCAGGCGTTGTCAATACAGTAAGTTCCCCCCGTATGTTTCTAAATTATGAAATCAATCTAAAAACATTCCATCAGAGTGGGTGCAGGGTGTTTTAAAATTCGGAAATCAATTTTAAAACAATTAAGTTTAAAATAGCGAGTGCGGGGTGAAATGCGGTGACAATTTAATTCTTAATCAATTTCAATACTCTCCAGCATCAGCAGCGTTACCGCTTAAGCAATGAGGTAGGCGCCAAGCGGGGTCGGGAGAAGCTGCCACCGTCGTCCCTTATCGTAAACAATGAATTAAGGCTGGCGTCAGTCCCGGGCTTATGACCCAACATAATTTCTTTATTGCTCAGATGGTTTTCAAACCCCAGATGTTCTGCAATCGATTGGAATAAGCTATCCCAATATTCTTTTATTTTTATATATATTTATTTTGCCATTTTATAGAAATCGACAATTTGAATACAATATGGAGAAGAAAAAAGCATCAAAAAACAAAACACCTAATATTACTGCCTACAGACATGGGTGTTAGCTCCACCAGTACACTTATATCTCGCCAATTATACAGTCGTCCAAAATAGATCCATTTTATGAATGTTAATAATTCGAATCATAGTATGCCAGTAACATTATACAAATCCAAACCATTGAGAAATAAAAAGTGAAAAAACCCAGAAAAGAACAGATAACGAGTAACTGGTGCAGAGGAGTGGTGTGAACACGTCTATGTGCTAATATCTAGCGGAGTTGGGAACATTCCCAACCTGCATACTGGACTGGTACAGGGGACATCCCCCCCCCCCCTCGCCAGCGCTCTCCCACTCTCAGTAGATTTAGCAATTCCAGGGTACATTCCAAGTCTACATATTACCTCTCCAGAGATCAGACTCTAGAAGCCCCGAGGAACCTGGCCTGGTCACCCGAAGCTTGTTATCTATTTGTGACAAACGGTCTGATTCACCCCCTTCACTGCTTAAACCCGCCGATTTCTTCCATTCAGCTATGACTTCCTTCCATTGTTGAACCATCTGATGCATCCACACCTCCTCCCATTCAAATGCTCTACCCACTGCTCTCGCCCATACAATGACATCCTTATTCCAAACTGAAATCTGTGGACCTCTCGCAGATTTCCACTTCATCGCAATCCTACGCTTAGCTAAGCCCAACGCAAGATCAGTCAAGCAATTTCCAACTTTGCGTTTAGGCGGTCTGGGGAAAAGACCTAACAGGCACGTCTAAATTCTTAAGGGCACCTCCCTGCCAAGCACGTCCTTGATCTTAACCAACACCATCTCCCAATAGGGGCGAAAACACTGGCATTCCCAAGTCATGTGGCCAAAGTCAGCATCTGGGTGTGCGCAGCTAGGGCATTGTCTCACCTCCCCTCCATATGTCATGTTAAGCTGGTGCGGTGTCATATAGGGCATATGCAAATAGTTAAATTGGATATATTTCAGTCGGGTGTTCCTGGAAACCTTCCCCGAATATCTCAAAACTTTACGCCACTCCGAGTCAGCAAGAACTTTACCCCCCATCGTATCCCAGCATGCACGTAATCTATCCAGCGGGCTAGTGGAGGCACCCAATAAGGTGGCATAGAGCCATTTCACAAGGTGCTCCACCGTACCAAAAGTGAATAATGCATGGCGTACAGGGTGTGTCTATCCCAATATTCTTTAAGCTTTGGACATTCGGCGAACATATGGACTATGTCGGCCACATAGAGATGACACTTGGGGAATTGTGACCACTCAGGGGCTCCAGACGTTACCCATTTTGAAATACAATTTGGTGTATGATAAAGCATACAGATTGTTCTAAATTGCTGTCGCTTAAGGCTAACCAAGATTAAGGACTAATCTAATATTGAAATGGATCCTGTATTTCAGTATCCATGACTGCAATTGCAAAGCACTTACTCCATCTTAACGCTAATCGTATAATGTCATCCTGGGCATAAGACATGTATTTCTGATACATCGTACTTATATTTATTGGAGCTATCTCCTGAGAAGCCTAGTAGAAACTGGTGAGGAGTTCAGATGTTTTGTGCTCATTACTACACTTAAATATATGTAAGAGATAATCCTTCACCTGTAAATACTTGAAGAAGTAGTGTTGCGGAAACCCGTATACATTCTGAAGTGAAGCAAAGGTCCGAAACCGCTGTATGTCATACAAATGCCCCAAGTTATGTACGCCAAATTGACCCCAGGCATGTCCAATAGTATCGTGAAATATGTCCGGGAATGATTTATTACCCCATAATGGAGTATTAGGGTGAATAGTTGGTATTATAAATTTTATACAGATTTCACAGCAGATCTGAACTACATCTCTGAATACCTCAAATCTGACTCTCTGGCGTAGTTAGAGTCCGCTAGCTTATGCTGTGAGTACCTGATGCCTAAGGCGAATTGATACCCAAATGCAGTCAGACCAGGTTTCCTCCCAGTTAGTAAACTTTGGATCCAGCCAGTAAATGATGCCCAAAAGTATCATTTAAAATCTGGTAACTTGAATCCATCCTGCATCTAGTGTAGTTTCAAAAGCGAATACATCGCCTAGCCCGCCTATGACCCCATATAAACTACTCCAGGCGTTTACTTCTTACATTTAATAAATGATAACTTTCAATTAGGAGCAGGTTGGAAGATTGAGTTTGGTGTCTAAAGAATTGTAATTTAAAACCCTCTTTAATGATAACGTCGGATTTTAAGTCACAATTCTGAATAGAGCCACTTTTAGAAAATTGGCATTTTCTTGTCCCAAACATTGGTTTCTGTAGGTTGTATCCTGGGTCACATAACTAGGTGTAGCTGGCAGTTGGTCATTGTGTATTGCTCCCATACAGTGAGAGATAGGAGCATAGGTGTTGGCAGGAGGGCCAGCTCTGACTTGATGAGGGGGAGTAGATGTCACCTATCACACTTGTACATCACAAAGACTCTGCCTGAGCACACTCACAAAGGGTTTGACACTGGCCTTTTGTGCCGCAGACAAGCTGGGGCCAGGTCAGGGAAGGAAGAAATTCCAAATAACTCTGGGGGTGTAAACCTCCAGAACATTGTCCTACTTCAAAGCTGGCACCAAGTATAAGTATAGAACCCACAGACGCAACTCTTCAGTACATGTCTGTACCTGTAGAAGATTAAGAAGGAGTGATGGGCTGCTCCGTTGCACTGGAGTCCTGCTGCCTGCTGCCCTGCTTCCTGGGGGGAAAGAATGGGCCCATATCTTGAACCCAGGGCCACCAGAATGATTCCAAGGACTTGTTGGCTTGCCTACTGATCAGAGCCTCAGGGACACGAAAGGCTCTAACCACCTTAAAACCAGCACCTGGAGTCTGGTCTGCTGTGAGTCCATATCCCTCCAGGAGTTGCCACCCAATTCCTGGACCCTTGGAAGTGGTCCTGAAGGAGATTTTCTAGTCCAGCTGTGGTACTGTGAGCAGAACCAATGCAGTGCAATGCATCTTTTTGCAGCTGCATCAGAACCGCCTCAGTGCAAGGCATCTTTGATGATGACACAGGAGTCCACATCGCAGACCTGCAGCTTCCTTAGAACCACTAGTGTGCGACGCAGGATTTCACATTACAAGCCCCTCGTCAGTGGCATTCTCAAGGATGATGCAGAACTCTACATCACAGCCTTGTAGCTCCTGGGAACCGCCTCTGCAGGATGTGACCTAGACACAGGACCTCGCAATGCTCCGCAAGCCAGGATTTAAGGTACTTTGTTCAACAGGCCTAACTGGATCCCTGTTTTTGACCCACATTCCATTGTTGTCGGCCTGAAATGTTAACTTTGTCCCGGTCTAGCATGATCAGTTGGTCCCAGTTGGCACTTTGTGCTTCTAAGTACTGTTTTCACTTACAATCTTTAAAATTGCATATTCAATCTAATGATTGGATTTTTGTAATTTTGGTCTCCAAAAAAATATTATATCTTACTCTCTTTTTCTAAAGTGGTATGGGATTTGTCTTGTATTGTGTTTTCACTTTATTACTGTGTGAAGTGCTGCATAAATACTTTACGCTTTAAGTTAAGTCTGAATGCACAGGTTAAATTGGGGTTTGCTTGTGTTTTACCCTGACAGAGATTGTGGTCACTGTATGGGTAGGGTTTTGCCTGCCCCCCCTCAACAAGTAACCCAATTTCCAACATTGGTGTACAGCGGCGAGATTCGGACTTGTGCAGTACCATACAATGTTTTTATGTTGCACTGAAAACACAGATAAATAATTTGACACCACTTCAAGTTTGTTTAAAATTCTCCTTGCTTGCCTTTTTTGCTTTTTCCAAATTCCATCCTATTTTACTAGACTGTTGTGCCTGAAACCACGCCAGCAAAGATGGAATACATGCTTGCCAACATGGATGCATACACTGTGGCTGAGCACAAAGAGTTCTGCAAGGAGAGGAGACTTCCAGCCAAGACCAAGACCAGAAAGCTAGAGCTACAAATGGCGCTGAGGTCCTGGACAGAGGTCCACCAGTTACTGGTTACAGCAGTAGAAGGGGATGATGATGTGGCAAGACAGGAAGAGGACCTGGGTACCAGTTCCAAGATGAAGCATTCACTGAGGAGGATGGCTTGTCTCCAGAGTTGGAGCTCCCTTCCAGAGTATCTTCCCAAGGTCTATGTCCAGAGGAGCTGGCGGACAGGGAGTTTAGAATGCAGATGACCGAGCTTAAGTTGGAAGAAAGGAACCTGGGCATGGAGGCTGACAGAGTCTTGGCAAAGGAGAAGGCTAAGCCTAAGAAGGCATTGGCAAGAGAAAGTCCTGGAGGAATTGAGACTAGCCATAGTGGAGGGGATATTGGCCCATGAGCTAAGTCTCAGAGAGCTGGACATCAGAGCTAAAGAGGTGGAGTCCAGCAATACTGGTGGCAGCATACCCGCTGTGCCCTCTGGAGACAAGAGGGTCTATATTCCAAAGGATCTGGTGCCTACCTTTGTGGTGGGAGGTGACATCGCCAAGAGGTTTGAAGCTTAAGGGTGGCTTTGCAGATAAATTTGATCCCTGAAGACTTTTGGGGGGCATTCCTCTGGAAGCATTTCCCTAGTGTGGGCAGGGATGCCCTACTAGCTTTAGAGTAGGGGGACAGGATGAGATATCCTCCCATGAAGGACACCCTTGTCTGGAAGTATGGCTTCCCCCCCAAAAAGTACTAGCAGATGTTTAGGGACCTTCAGAAGCTGCCCCATCATTGTTGGGTGAATTGGGTGGATTCCTTTTGTAAAGCACTGGATGTATGAGTGAAGGGCAGTGAAGTAAAACATTACCAGGGGATGTACAATTTAGTGGCAAGACTGCACATGTTCAGTCTGTGTTTTGTAGAGCTGATCCAACATCTGATTGAGAGCAAGTTCCATGAACCCAGGGGGCTTGCAAAGGAGGCAAACCTCTAGCTCAACACCAGGGTCCATGAGAGGGTATCTGGGAGTGACCCCGAGAAGGGTGGTTCATGTTCCAAATAGTTAAGTGAGAGAGAGGTTAAAAGTGACCCAGACAAGTTCCAGAGTAAGCTGGGGGGAAATGTTCCAAAATTCCTTCTGAGAAGCAAGGGGACATTTCTGGTGGGTTGTGGCCCAGGGATGAGTGGCCAGTCTGAGACTACCACCTACGTGAAGGAGACTGTAAGAAGGGTGCCTTATACTCGGGGCTGATGCCCCCCACTCTGAGAAACCTTAGAGGTCATAGAACCCTGAATGATCTAGGGCCTCACTCTTGACACTGATAGAGTCTTCTGTTGGTTGCTGTCCTCAATGGCCATGTTTTCCCTGGGCTGGAGACAGAAGTCTGACAAAGAGGTGAAATATACCACATCACTTTGTTGGCCAGTGTGACACTGTCTGCTTATTGGGACGCATCTGTGAAAAAGATGAGGAGAAGGATTACCCATTGATCAGTTCAGAGGCTCTGGAGCATGTACACAGAGGGTCCAAAATGACCCAAATGAGTTCAGAGAGGCATAGAATTGACAAGTGCCCCATCATAACAGGGTGTTTACCCATGTCCTTTCACCTAAGCAGGGACGCCCATTAAGGTATTGATTAGTCTACCCTGGCTTTTGGCTGGAGAGGGTTATGTTGGACTTGGACCTTTCCCTTTCTGCAGGGTCATTCCCAAACGTTTTGCCCTCACCCTTTTGTTTTCTGAACCATTTTCTGTGGCATTTAGGACTCCGTGCACTTTAGCACTGCTGAGCAGTGCTAAAGTGCATTCACCATCTCCTTTTAACATGGTAACATTAGCTTACACCTAATTGGCATATTTAATTTACTTGTAAGACCCAAGTAAAGTGATACTACATGTACCCAGGGCCTGCAAATTAAATGCTACTCATGGGCCTCCTGCACTGATTATGCCACCCACTTAAGTAGCATTTTAAACATGTCTCAGGCCTACCTTTGCAGCCTGTATGTGCAGTTTAATCTACCATTTAGAACTTTCGAAGTAAGACTTTTGCCAGGCCTAAACCTTCCTTCTTAGTACATATAATTATCTTACCCTTAGGGTAGGCCGTAAGCAGTCCATAGGTCAGAGTGCAATGTATTTAAAAACATGGTCATGTACTTTGGCCTTTTACATGTCCTGGTGGTAAGCAACTCTTAAATCCATTTATCACCACTAGCACTAAGGCCTACATCTCCCATTGGATAGAATTGGGTTAACTTATTAAATTAAATGTGATAACTTTCATTTGGAAACATGTAGGAATGTCGAGTTTGGTATCTAAGGAATATAAATGCAAAAAGTAGAGTTTTGAATCACAATTCAGAAAATGGTACTTTTAGAAAGTTGGTATGTTCTTGTCCCAACCATTTGGTGCCTCCTGTCTGTATCCTGGGTCACATAACTAGGTGTAGCTGGCAGTTGGTCTTTGTGTATTGCTCTCAGATGGTGAGACAAAGGAGTATAGGTGTTGTCAGGTGCACCATCTCTGACTTGATGAGGGGAAGGATCACCTACCAAACTTGCACATCACATAGGCCCTGCCTGAGCACACTTACATGGGGTTTAACACTGGTCGTTTGCGCCCGAGACAAGCTGGGGTAGGGAGGTAGAAAATTTCAAACACCTCTGAGGGTGTAAACCTCAAGAACCTTCTCCTACTGCAAAACCGGCACCAAGTATAAATATAGCACCCTCAGACCCAACTCTTTGGTACACCTCTGGATTTGTGGAAGACTCGGAAGGACTGCTGTGCTGCGCTGCATGAAGAACTGCTACTCTATTGCCATACTGCCATGCTGCCTGCCTGTTGCCCTGCTGCCTGAGTGAAAGGAACTGGACATGCATCTTGAACCCAAGACCACAAGAGTGACTCCAAGGGTTAGTTGGCTGGCCTCCTCATCAGAGCCTCAGGGACAGAAAAGGCTCCAACCACCTTGAACTCAGCACCTGGAATGTGTCTGCTGTGAGTCATACCCGTCAAGTGATGCCACCCCAGTCCTGGACTCTTGGAAGTGGCCCTGAAGGTGCTCTGCCAGCCCAGCTGGGCATTGTGATCTGATCCAATGCAGAGCAACACATCCCTTCACAGCTGCATCCGAAACGCCACAGCCCGACTCCTTGACGACGGACTCCTCATCGCAGCCCCCAACTTCTTCAAAACCAAATGTGCTTCACACATTTGTGACCCAAGCCTCTCATTGATGGTATCCTCGAGAACGATGCAGGACCCACATCACAGTCCCGCAGCTCTTTGGAACTGACACTGCATGACGCTACCTCAACACGGGATCTCACAATGCTCTGCAAGCCAGGATTTACTGTAGCGTCCCTGTACCTGGCCTGAGCTCCAACACAGTCACTCTGAACTTGTGATTTTGCCACTGTCTGGCACAACCAGATACCGCATCATGGTGCTTTGTGCTTTACATGTCCTGGTGGTAAGCAACTCTTAAATCCATTTATCACCACTAGCACTAAGGCCTACATCTCCCATTGGATAGAATTGGGTTAACTTATTAAATTAAATGTGATAACTTTCATTTGGAAACATGTAGGAATGTCGAGTTTGGTATCTAAGGAATATAAATGCAAAAAGTAGAGTTTTGAATCACAATTCAGAAAATGGTACTTTTAGAAAGTTGGTATGTTCTTGTCCCAACCATTTGGTGCCTCCTGTCTGTATCCTGGGTCACATAACTAGGTGTAGCTGGCAGTTGGTCTTTGTGTATTGCTCTCAGATGGTGAGACAAAGGAGTATAGGTGTTGTCAGGTGCACCATCTCTGACTTGATGAGGGGAAGGATCACCTACCAAACTTGCACATCACATAGGCCCTGCCTGAGCACACTTACAAGGGGTTTAACACTGGTCGTTTGCGCCCGAGACAAGCTGGGGTAGGGAGGTAGAAAATGTCAAACACCTCTGAGGGTGTAAACCTCAAGAACCTTCTCCTACTGCAAAACCGGCACCAAGTATAAATATAGCACCCTCAGACCCAACTCTTTGGTACACCTCTGGATTTGTGGAAGACTCAGAAGGACTGCTGTGCTGCGCTGCATGAAGAACTGCTACTCTATTGCCATACTGCCATGCTGCCTGTCTGTTGCCCTGCTGCCTGAGTGAAAGGAACTGGACATGCATCTTGAACCCAAGACCACAAGAGTGACTCCAAGGGTTAGTTGGCTGGCCTCCTCATCAGAGCCTCAGGGACAGAAAAGGCTCCAACCACCTTGAACTCAGCACCTGGAATGTGTCTGCTGTGAGTCATACCCGTCAAGTGATGCCACCCCAGTCCTGGACTCTTGGAAGTGGCCCTGAAGGTGCTCTGCCAGCCCAGCTGGGCATTGTGATCTGATCCAATGCAGAGCAACACATCCCTTCACAGCTGCATCCGAACCGCCACAGCCCGACTCCTTGACGACGGACTCCTCATCGCAGCCCCCAACTTCTTCAAAACCAAATGTGCTTCACACATTTGTGACCCAAGCCTCTCATTGATGGTATCCTCGAGAACGATGCAGGACCCACATCACAGTCCCGCAGCTCTTTGGAACTGACACTGCATGACGCTACCTCAACACGGGATCTCACAATGCTCTGCAAGCCAGGATTTACTGTAGCGTCCCTGTACCTGGCCTGAGCTCCAACACAGTCACTCTGAACTTGTGATTTTGCCACTGTCTGGCACAACCAGATACCGCATCATGGTGCTTTGTGCTTCTAAGCCCTGTTTTCACATAAAATCTTTAAAATTGCATTTCTCCTGTTCTACTGATTGAAATGTTGTCAGTTGGTCTTAAATAATTTATGAAATCTTACTCCATTTTCTAAACAGGTGTGTTGTGTTGTGTTTTCACTTTATTATTGTTTGAAGTGCTAGCAGGGGGGTAAGCACAGGTTATGTATGGTTTGCTTTTGTTTCAACCTGGAAGAGATTGTGGTGGCTGCCTGAGTAGAGTTTCTACCCCTCAACCAGTAACCCAATTTCCAACAATTAGTAATACCTTTGAAGAAACCTTACAGTCCCCTAAGTATGTATTTAATATGCACATTGCCCTTTGTAGTTTTCATACCTATATTCGTATACAACTCTGGCCTAGTAATATGTCTTTTTTCTGTATCAGACAAGTTCGAAACACTATGGCAGTCCAACAAAGCACATAGCCAATTTTGAGAATGGCATACAAATCTATTTAAATCTTTGGTTTGAAATAATTTCTTCTTGTCAAGCAAGCGAGATTAGAATTCATAATTGACCATGGGCCATATGTAGGACGCCAAATTGCGATCGCAAATGTCAGCGTTTGCGATCGCAATTTTGGCAGTGTGCTATGTAGCAGATAAAAACCCACTCGCAAAATAAGGAATCGCAAAGTTTGCGATTCCCTATTTTGCGAATGCATTTAAGGAATCTCAAATTGTGATTCCTTAAATGCCATGTAGGAAGCACCCAAGTTGTGCGATTTTGACATGAAGAATCGCAAATTACCATCCAACTTCAGGTTGGTGGTAATTTGCCATTTCTTTGAAAAATGCACTTTTTTGTATTTTTCAAAGTGTGGCACACATACATGCCCTTAGCGCATGTATGTGAGCCACATGTGCACAAGTGCTTATTTCAGGGGTGCAACAGGGTGTCCTATTGACACCCTTGCAATCTTGAAATTGCATTCTCAATTTGCGATTCTATAATTGGGAATTTGCAAATTGAGAATGTCTTCCCATTCATTCCTATTGGCCTTCTATCCCATAGGAATGAATGGGAAGGTATTCCTTATTTGAGAATCTCAATTTGCGATTCACAAATAAGGACTATGTAGGATTCGCAAAATATTTTGCAAATCCTACCTACATTGCATTTTGCGATTCTCTAATTGCGATTCCCTAAAAATCGCAATTTGAGAATTGCAAACACCGTTTTACCGAAATATGGCCCTATGTGTTATACAAGGCTATTTTGTTAATAAATGAATAATACTATAAAATGGTTATTGATCATAGCTTAATATGCTAATGATGGAATCTATGAATACTACAGTATGTTATAGGTTTTTAAAGAAATGTTTAAGTTTAATTAAACAATGATAAGTGCTGAGTAGGTTTACAGATGATACTGTGCAGATAATAAATGTGGAATTATAGGTGACATTATAATACATATTCATTTTATCAGTTACATGTATGGTATAGAGAACTAGAAAAATTAGGTAGAGGCAGCTTACCGTATCCTGCAATGTTCATACAAGTCAACAATAATTTGGGGGTTTCTTAATGTGAATATGGAATGTAAAAAAGCTTGAGTTATAAAATTATGTTAATATCTATGTGTAAAAATACGTTTTTGTAAATGTGTATTTTTCAAACCTGTTGAAGTTCCAATTAGTAGGCTGTGCAGACAACAATTTTCAATTGTGTTTATCTTCAACACAACATTTTATCTTTCACAAGAAGAAAAGAGTATAGTCTAATCCTTGCACTATGCATTTGTGGAATCAGGTTAAATTAATACTACAGAAGACATTATGGCTGAAAAAACATATTTCTGGGAGTGATTCCTCCATATTCGCAATTTTGCATTGATCTACTTGGGTCGTTGAGGTGACGTTACCTAGATGGTTGAGCACCTAACTTTAAATATTTTGACTTTTGCATTTGCAATTTTGCAGATCATTGTCACTTGGGTTTGCATATAAACTTTACTTAATAGTTGTAAATCATGTCATCACAACTATTATGAAATCTTAGTATGACATATGACAAACTGATCACAGACCATTTTTGACGGCATACATAGTAACCCAAGCAAGATGATTATTAAATAATATCACATACTCAAATATTGATGAAACCATCGAAAAAATTAAATCTTCTAATGTGATCCCATTCTTTTGGAAGCAATGCTGTCACCCGCTTTTCATGGCATGCTTCAACACCTATTTGTTCCATTACTATTTTTACAAGTATCCAACCTTTGTATGAATACTGAAGATCAGGCCATCCATTATAAACTCTAATTTGCCTTCACAACCTGCCTGTTTTAATAAATGATGGTATTTTTAACAACCGTTGTCTAGGCCTTTATGGCCATCGACAGAAAATATTTAAAACTTTACTATTAAATGCCTGAAATCTTCTTATTACGGCATGCAAGAAAAAGTTAGATAAAAAAGAAACTTAACCCCTTAATATTGTTTGCATGATAAGTTATTCTAGAAACATTCAATATTTTTCTGTTTGCCAACTCGCTCAAATTCAACTGAGACAAGACCGAGGAATTGGTGCTGGGAAAGGAACCCTCGCTTTGTGGTCCACGGCACTTGCTCTTCCAGATTCAGCCCCCAAGGTAAAGTACCTTTGTTTTCTGCTTTCCATGAAGGTGGCCACAACCTGTTTCAGAGTTCACACATTGCTGAGGAAAAGCATTTGGTTACTTCAATTCCCAGCACAAAGGGCGGTTATCCAGGCACTTATTCTGTTCAGGGTTGACTACGGTAATGTCGTCTATCTGGGGCAGATAAAGACTTCACCAGATGGTTGCAAGTAGTCCAGAACTCAGCTGTTAGGCTGCTCTACAGACTCAATTTAAAGCTTTGTGCTATGTTCACAGGGCAAGGTCAGGTGTTGGTCCATGATACATTCAATAACTGATGAGTTCATATCTGCCGACTCGTCCCTTGTGCTTAAGTGATCTCTACTTGTGCACAGTTCCTAGAGTTAGATGGGCATACACAGGAGTCCGGTCTTTCTCATATCAGGGTTCCAAGCAGTGGGATGCCTTACCTGAACCGCTGAGTAGAGTTGCATTTCTTTGACCATCTTCCCCATAACATTTGAAGAACTGGAGTCAGTGGGGCCTTGTCAGACCTAACCTGCTGCTAAAGCACCAGGAAACCCCCTGTGGGTAGCTGAGCGCAATATAAGACTCTAATAATAATAATGGTGGGAAGTTGTCATTGACTGCTCTAAGTCACTTCATGGACAGCGAGCAATTTAGAGTCAGTGATTTAAACTTGGAAGAGAAAACATTAGGCATTCTATGGATCAGCTTTTCTTCTTTTACAAATGGATCTAAAAAATGCCTAATTGCTTGAAAGGAGTCTAGGTTTGCCGAGTTATCGAAACTGAAGACAAGTAATGATTTTAGAACCTCAAGTAGAATGGTTCAGTGATAGAATATCGATGTTAAAAATATAGATGTAAAAAATATTGATTGTAAAATATATATATATATAAAATAAAATAATATATATTAAATTTTAATATTCATTTTAGCAAAATAAAATACATTTAATATTCATTACAAATAAACTTAATTAAATCAAAATACACACACACTTATAATTTAAACATATATATATAAACTTTAAAATATTTAATAAACTATTATCTCTAATTTATTTTAAAACTTTAAAATTATATAAAAACACAATATTTATATAAATAATTTAAAATATAAAAAATCTACATAGAACTGTGAAAAAAGATTTCAACTTAATTTGCACAATACAGTCAATGCAACAGTATGAAAAGTGTTGGATAGCAGAATAATTACATTTACTAATCCAACTCCAGTGAGTGCAACAGTAGGGAAAGTGTTGGATAGCGAAGGGGAGAAAAATACTATTCCCACTCCAGTGAATGCAACAGTATGGAAAATGTTGGATAGCGGAGGGGTGAAAATTACTATTCCTACTCCAATGAGTGCAACAATAGGGAAAGTGCCAGATAGCAGAGGGGTAAAAATTACTATTCCCACTCCAGTGAATGCAACAGTTGGGAAAGTGTTGGATACCGAAGGAAAAAAATACTATTCAAACGAAAACACTTAAAAAATTAATAAACAATATTAAAAAAATTATAATAAAATGTATTAAACTTATAAAAAAGAACACATAACATGATAATATTTGCATATAACAAAAATGTACAAATATTATATATAATAAAATAATAAATACATTTACAAACAAATATTTATTTTTACACTAGAAAATATTTACAAACAAAACATTTAAATCCAAAATAAATGTATTTATTTTATTTCCTAACCTATAACACCACACCAATAACAAAATACTTCAATTTATTTACATATTTAACATAATTAATAATCAATTTAAAAAATACTAGTAATAAACAAACGATAAACATTAGTTTACTACACACACTTTAACACTATAATTTCCACAACACAAACCTAAATTAAACTATAAAATAATAAAGCACAATTAAAATGTATTATAACATTAAAAACACATACTAATAACAACTAATAATTCAATAATTCAAATGTATTTAATACCCACTCTTTACCCCCTTTAAAAATAAATATAATACTTTTTGTTAAATTACCCAAAATAGTTATCTATTAATTAACATTAATTAACAACTAAATATTAATTCATTACACACAAATTCCTTCCCACCCTATACACTTATAAACACCACAACATACACCTAAAATGAATTACACAATTACCAAAATTAATTACAAATTGATTAATTTACAACCAATAATTAATTCATCAATCAAAAAGAACTTACCACCGACCCTTTACACCTATAAACACCTCAAAACACAATTAACTAAAATTAATTAACAACCAATTCATATTTAATAAATTAAAAGTAAATTACTTCCCAAGCTTCCCACCCTTTATACCTATAAACACCACAACACACACCTAAAATTATTTACACAAGTTCCATAATTAATTATCAGTTAATTAAGTAAAATTAATTAACAACCAATTATTAATTAATTAATAATACACTACTTTACACAATTAAAGAAATATTAATACATAAAAATGAATCAATACATTTAATATAATTAAATTACTTTCCACCCTTTTCCCCTACAAACCCACCAGTGCTTAATTTGAGTTGGTGCATTCCTGTGCTGAGCACCGGCATTTCATTGGTTTGCGGTGCTCGGCACCTAATTGACAACACCACACTTAGGGCAGTCTACCACAAGGGGGCGCTGCTCATGTAATGTAGAGATGGGCAGCATAACAGTTGTTTAGGAAAACAATATACATACAAAATTGCTAATACCTGCACCCCCCCCAGTCATTCCTTTAGCTTTGGGGACCTGGAATAAACTGTCACATTTACATGTCAGAGAGATTGTTAGTAGTTGTTCTGGCAGCAATGACAATGGTGATGGGTGGTTCAAGCTGCAGTGGCCTCCTGGTCAGAGCCCTGGCACTTCATATTTTACAAATTGAAAACATCCCATACAGAACCTAAAGTGCAAAATACAAATAAAAAAAAAAAAAAACATGTAATATAATTAAATTACTTCCCACCCTATTCCCCTATAAGTCCACAACCCGCTACAGAACTAAAAGGGCAAAATGTAAATAATTTTTTTTATAACTAGTAAATATTTAACATATATATTAAAAATACAAACAATTCTTATACGCAAAAACATACATCACATACATATAAACTATATACTTAAATACCTAACAACAATAAAAAACAATATTTTTAACAACTATATTTATGCAAACGATATAAAACACTTCGATATTTTTAGAATCAATATTACTTACCTTAATGCGATATGCTTGTCCTCGATATTCTTGTTGTCGATATTTCTGGCACACGATATTTGCAGCTCGATATTTGTGCAACTCAATATTTTGTACTCGATATTCTGTCTCTTCACCAGTAGAATGATACAAAAGTTGTAAAATGTTTTCCTGCTATAAAAGAGATTTACTTCTCCCAAGGTACAAAGTGCAAACTTTTATGGAAAAATATAACCATTTATTAGTCGAAAATTAAGTTATTCAATAGAATGAATAAGTATTACGCTTCTTGATTGCCCTGTCTTTTTGTAATATTGCATAAAGAATACCAACATCTCAAGTCATTGGAAGTTACTTGGAGCTTTGAATCATGTTTGTTTTGAACATTAGCATGAAAACCACTGGACCAAATAAGATATGAGTCAGAATCACAGTTGAGAATAACTAAATTAATCTCTGCCTGGAGCAAAATTACATTTAATAATGACACATTTTTTCAGGGGAACATAATTATCCTCTTTTAAATAATCTGTAACTGCCCACCTACCTATGAGAGGATAAATAAACTAATGCAAGATTTAGAGGCTTTCAACCAACATTCATTTCAATAATCCGGCAGCCACTCAGGCATCCTCTTGACCCACAAATAGCTTTACTTTGATATATTATGAAATCTGCTAAGTATGATGTGGAAGTGGGCCATGTCACAAGAAACATTATGAACAATCTATTTATTAAATGATAAATTCAGGATTACTAAAATTCCCATTCCGCCATGCAGCATTCCATGGTATTAGGCATGTTCCCAAACCTGTTTGTAGGATATGCCCTTCCTTGTTTTGGAGGCCCCTCCTTCCGACAGCCTCGGAGGGCTCTACCATGCTAAATGGCAATGAAAGAGAAGGCCTTCACAGAACACTATGTGCAGTAGTGTACATATTTGGAGATTATTCAAGGTCTTGAAGGCAGCAGTCAAGGGGAGCAGGGCACTGGTATTCGGCTATTCTCATCTGGAGGGTGACTCAGAAAGAAGCAGCAGTTTTGGGCATTAAGGTGTAGTGCAGCTTTGACCAACTGGACTGGCTGGCGTAGCCATTTGTTGGTAGGAGGCTGAAAAGGAGCTATAAAAGCTGAAAGGACTATGGGGCCATATTATCAAGAACGGCGTTAAAATTATCGCCACTTTAGCTGCAGGAAACTGGCGCTAAAGTGGCCATAATGGGCTTGATATTGTGCCCTTGTGAATTCCCATAGAAGCCCAGGTTCACACCAGAACCTGGGCTTCTTTGGGAATTCACAAGGGTGTATTATCAAGCCCATTATAGCCGCTTTAGCAGCAGTTTCCTGCCGCTAAAGCAGCCATAATTTTAAGGCTGTTCTTGATAATATGCCCCCAGGTTTCGAGTTTGGATGGAATCATCGCGTAAGCATTTTAAGTATTTGATCAAATTACAGCAATTGTGGGGAGAGGAGATACAGAACCATGTGTGGAAAAAGTACTGTAACTGTGATGAAGCCTGTATTTTGAAACTTTCAACTGAGATTCACTGTTGTGTGCTCAGGGCAGACAGGGCAAATTTGTTATAGCCACTGGCAATTTTGAGAAAATTGGATAAAACACCAGGCATCTTTACTGTTACACCTACCTTTTGAGTTTGGAGTAAAAGCCTGCAATATGCCACTATAAACTTTCTCAGTTATTGGATTTCACTTGCGCGAAAACAATAGTAAGGCATCTTTTCAAGCAGTTACTGAGAAGGGCGCGCTAACCAGAAGGAGGCCTGAGTAGGACTCGAAGGTCCACAAAGCCCTGGAGTGTTTGGAAGCGGCCACCAAATTTGCACCAGTGGGGGGAATTTAAGCCTGACATTCTTCCTGCAAGGCCAAGAGCAGGCTAAGAGCGGGCCTGACTGAGCCCGTCCGCGGCCGACTGAGACCTGACCGGGCTCTTTCCATAGCCTTGCGCTCTTCTGTTCCCTTTCATTTCCTTCCACTGGCCCCTTTAACATGAGTAAGCAGAAACTTAACTTAGTTGCTGGGTAAGTTAAACGCTCACGTAATGGGGCAAACATTATAATGCTTCTCACCTCACCGTGGGGGCTATATCTGACGAAATAAGTGCAGTGGAGGTTGAACTTGGTCTAGGAGCTCAAGCATCCACCCAGTTTGTGGCTGGCATAGACACTGCCCCGGTCACCCCCGATATTGCCGCCTCGTTTGCTGCTGACTGTCCCTCTTCCTCATTGTGTACGCTGTCAATTCTCATATTTTAATTAGCACTGCAGAACAATGGGTCACAACCCAGTGTTGGCTAGCTCTCATTCGTTATTTCCATGTGAGCAGTCTGGTTTGGTTCTATCTAAAGTTTCCAGCTTTGGTCCAATTAAGCCTCACAGCTGTGATACACCTCACTTCTCGACATCTAGTGCTACCCCCACAGTCTAGTTCCCCCCAACTTCCTCCCACCCGGTAGCTACACCCTACGTCATAATCTTAGCAAAAGTTCCTTCTTTGGCTCTAAATGTTTCGGAAAGTTTCGATCAATTAGAGAGCAAGGTGGTCCACTGATTTTGGGGTGCAATATACATCTGTTTAAGAATAGTATTATGGCAAGAGGGCCCCATGGGTAGTTCCTCAACCTAAGTCTTTAGATGGTGATTGTATTGTAGTTAATCCTGATACTTCTTACATATCTGGCTTTTTGTTAACTCACCTATCTCCTGACATTGAGTCTTTTGCAGGCATTTCAGCACTTCCTCTAGGTTTACCACTGTTACTTCTGTCCCCACTGTTAGGCCTATGATGGAAGGTAGTATTTCTTCTTCCAACAGATTTGCTCTTTTGAGTTCTTTATATGACAATGACTGAGGGCCTACTATCCAGGCTATGAGTTCAACCTCCTGCAGAGATGATATGCAGCAGTGTCAGGGGTTTTCTGAGACCCGTACTATTCTTAGCTGGAACATTTCTGGTCTTCCTAACACATTGGATAACAAGGTTGTTCTTGAATTACTGTTGATATGTAATATTATGTGCCTACAGCAAACTGGGACACTGTGTCCAATTTTCATCTTAATGGTTTTCTTTCCTTTTCTGTTCGATCTACCCCTTTATCTCAAAGGAGGGCCAGAGGTGGTTTCTTTATTTTGGTCTCTAAATTTGGGTTGTAAAGCCACTTAACTCCATTTCAACTCACCAAACTTGGCTGCCATCAAACTGACTTTTCCTAAATCCCCTAGTTTGCTTATAGTGAACTTTTTCAACACTTTTTCTCTGTCTGGATTATCAGGTCAAGCCCAGGTCCTCAAACATTTTTTGATAACTTGCCCAATTCTATTTCTGGAAATAGGTTTGTAATTTATAGCTGGTGATTTTAACATGCACTCCTGCTTGCTATGGTGCTTTACTCACTATGATTATGTGGCTCTCTGCACAACATTTAGGTCTCCTGAGCCTTCTTTTGTTTTGTAACTGTTTCACACAACACTGCTGAATTTGAACTGAAAGAATTTACCTCTAGTTCTTGTTGGGAATATGGTTGGGTGAAATAGCTTTCAGTGGCCATTAGTTTTGTCGTTTCTAAGTGTGGTTAGCGCTCTAGCATGCATTAGCTCTCATCACCTGCTCCAGTCCACCACATTTAAACGCGGCTGTGGCACAGTCAGACCGGCTTCCCTCACATTTACGTCTTAAGAGCCCTCTTTTTTAAATCTTGCGTTGTTACTATTTTTAATTTGCACCTTATGTTATGTAACTGTATCACACAAACTGCTGAATTTGAATTAAAAACTGTTTACTATACTTCTTATTGGGAATATAGTTGGGGGAAATACCTTTCAGTAGCCATTAGTTTTGCCATTGCTAAGCGCTATTAGCACTCTAGCATGCAGCAGCTCCCATAACCTGCTCCAGCCCTGCATATTTAAATGTGGCCATGGCATGGTCTGACCGGTTCGCCTCCCAACATTTGGGTCTCTCAAGCCTTCTCTTTTAAATTTTGCATTGTTAATATTTTTCTTGTGTTATTTAACTGTGTCACACAAAATTGCTGAATTTAAACTTAAAGTTGTTACCTATACTTCTTGTTGGGGATATAGTTGGGGAAAATAACTTTCGGTAGCCATTAGTTTTGCCATTGCTAAGTGCGGTTAGAGCTCTAGCTTGCAGCAGCTCTCGTCACCCGCTCCAGGCCTGCATATTTAAACACAGCCGTGACGCGGACATACATCGGATGTGCGTAGTAGGCACATCAATGGCGTTCCGAAGCCCGTCCACACACATCCATGTCCGATCGGGTCCAGAGGACATTAATGCTGCCTGTGTCTGCAGGTAGGATCACTTACTCTGCTATGCAACTGCTCGCCCTGCGACCTTTTACCACAGGTGCCTGTCCCCCCTTTTCTGACTTAGAGCTAGTTTCAACAGAAAGGAATTGCCTCCATTGAGATTCATAACTACCTTCTTGCAGCAAGAGTTTATACCCCTATCAGTCCATCAACACTTGCATTATCAGGAATACTAGTGTGCGTGGTGTGTGACTGTAGTCCTGAGGCGGAAGCCGGGACTCGGATTTTGACTGCCGATTGATTTTTAAATAAGACACAATTGTTTTTAAACTTGCATTTGCACTTTAAAATATTTTAGCGGAACTTCGCTCACCCGATCGAGTTTCTGTCAGGACACTGCCTAATACCACAGGGCTGTAGCGAGGTACTCTCCCTTCATAAAGGACCCATTTCTACCCGGATTCCATTGCCAAATCTCCCCATCACAGCCGAGTAGGTGCTGCTTGGGGCACCGCGATTTTGGGTGAGGAGCAGGAGCAGGGCAAGCAGTCTAGTGCTTTGCCCCTCCCGCCCTCACGAGCATAAAAGCCCTCCAATCCATACCCTCACTGAATACTAGTGTGCGTGGTGTGTGACTGTAGTCCTGAGGCGGAAGCCGGGACTCGGATTTTGACTGCCGATTGATTTTTAAATAAGACACAATTGTTTTTAAACTTGCATTTGCACTTTAAAATATTTTAGCGGAACTTCGCTCACCCGATCGAGTTTCTGTCAGGACACTGCCTAATACCGCAGGGCTGTAGCGAGGTACTCTCCCCTAATAAAGGACCCATTTCTGCCCGGATTCCATTGCCAAATTGCCCCATCACAGCCGAGTAGGTGCTGCTTGGGGCACCGCCATTTTGGGTGAGGAGCAGGAGCAGGGCAAGCAGTCTAGTGCTTTGCCCCTCCCGCCCTCACCTGCATAAAATGACACACTTACCCAGGAGGCGCAGCGGACGGGCGCAGCGGGCGCGCCGTCAGCACGTTGAAGGCGCACCAAAGGCAAGCCCGTCTGCGCCTGTCCGCGACAGGCCGGGACCAGGGGCCACAACCCCTGCCCAATTGACGAGCCAACTAACATCTCTGACAACAAATGTCACTACTTATTCAAGTAGTGAGCTCAGAAAACTCAATATCTTAGGCACATCACACCGAGCGTTATGTGCACAACTGGAACCCCTGAATACAATGGGGCCAGTTGGCTGTCAGAACTGTAAATGGGAGAGCGATCCCTGGCACTACCCCACCAAGTCCATCACCCCTGGGATGGCACTGAGGTGTATCTATCTCAACGCAAGATCCCTCCCTAGACATGCAATTGAAATCTGGGATATTCTGAACGCTGAGAAACCAGACCTAGCCTTTATCACGGAGACATGGCTTGATAATCACAGCACCCCAGATATTGTTACGGCCCTCCCAGCTGACTATAAAATTCTCAACCTGAACAGGGAGAAAAAAAAGGGAGGTGGGGTAGCACTGCTGTTCAAAGACTCCCGCAATTGCAGACAAGAGACAATTATTCAGGCTAGCAGCCATGAAGCCATGGCATTCTCAGTGTCCACTAACACCAAAATTCTATTCGGTGGTGTTATTATCTATAATCCACCAGGCTGCACGTCCGACTTCAACGCCCAGCTTCTAGCGCAAGTTATGCCAGTCTGCCTTCATTACAAAAATGCACTGCTCTTAGGGGACTTTAATATTCACTATGACGACAGCAAAAAACCCCATGCCAAACAGTTAGTAGAGAATATGGAAATTCTACAATTGTCCCAGAGAATCGACCAACCAACACACAAAGCTGGACATATTCTAGACTTGATGTTTTCCAATATAAATCCTATTCTCATCAAAGGGATAAAGCCATTGGCATGGACAGATCACTCCATGATCGAGTTCAATATCCGCCTACCGGTTAAAAATACCAGACACTCATACCCAGCAGCGACTCAAAGGAGGAGCTGTTCAAAGTTTAGCGTAGAGACTTTTCAGCAACACTTCACCTACTCCTATGCAGAAAATACAAGCACTAATGAAGTAACAGATATGCTTCAGAACCATATCACAAAAGCACTTGAACATTGCTCAGTGCTTCGCCCCAATACCAAACCCAGGCGTTCCATCTCAGAGAACTGGTATGGGCCAGAACTAAAGGCAGCTAAAAGAAAATGTACACTGCTCGAACATAAATGGAGACTAATAAAAACGCAAGAGACGAGACTGGCGTATAAGAAAGACCATGCACAATATATAAAAGCTATTAGTGAAGCGAAGAAGGACTATTTCTCTCGCAGAATAACAGACAATAAAGATTTGTCTAAAGAACTTTTTAAAATAGTCAATGAACTATGCAGTCCTACCAGCCTCTCATCAAATCCGACCCCTTCACAAGCTGGCTGTGATAAAATGAACGACTTTTTCTGTGAGAAAATAGACTTGATTTACTCGTCATTTTCCACTCCCCAATCAGATGGCTCGTCATCTTCCAGCCTCAAAGCGGATGGCCTAGAGGACGATGAACCACCCCTCCTTCAGGACGGTTGTTCTAGTTTTGGCCCATTCTCGGAAGAGGAAGTGGGCAGAGTTATGCTAGAAATTAAATCAGGCTCCCCTCTGGACCCCTGTCCCCACCATATCTTTTCGGAACTTACTCCAATAATTTGCCCAGCAGTGACTCAATTACTGAACCATTCATTGGAGGCTGCGGAATTCCCAATCAGCTGGAAAAATGCCATAGTCACCCCCTTGCTGAAAAAAGCAGGTTTAGACATCAATAACCCAGCCAACTTCAGACCTATATCTCAGCTACCCTACTTATCCAAAGTGCTAGAAAAGCTGGTGAATAGGCAGTTGACCAGCTTTCTTGAAACAAACAACTTACTAGACATCTCACAAACGGGATTCAGGGTCAACAACAGCACGGAAACCACACTCCTTTCCGTGCTGGACGACATCAGAATGCACGTGGATCAGGGGAAAACAGTCGCCTTGATATTACTAGATCTCTCAGTGGCGTTTGATACCGTACCACACAACCTGCTATTAAGAACTTTGGCAGCTAAAGGTATCAGGGACAGAGCATTGGGGTGGTTGCAATCCTTCCTATCGGAGAGAACGCAATCAGTGCACATGGGCAATTTTTCATCCCTGCGCCGGAACATCAAATATGGGGTCCCACAGGGGGCCTCACTAAGCCCAACATTGTTCAACGTTTTTGTGTCCTCTCTGGCAGCAATAGGCAGAAAGTGGGGTGTCGAAATCTGTTCCTACGCATACGACACCCAACTAACTGTAATCCTGGATGAAAGAAACAACCCCAGGGACAGGCTCTTAAATTGTCTCTCAGAACTGTCCAATTGGATGCACAACCACTGTCTCAAATTAAATGCAGATAAATCGGAAATAATGCTGTTTGGGGGACACATCCAACTGTGGAACGACAGCTGGTGGCCAGAATCCCTGGGTACTCCACCAACGCCGACACTAGCAGCAAAAAACTTAGGAGTAATGCTGGACACCTCCCTATCTATGAAATCCCATGTATCCACTATATGCGGCAAAGGCTTTGCTGTGCTAAAGATGCTCAGAAGAGTCTTCCCCTGGATTCCCATAGAGTGTAGAAAGATCCTGGTTCAGACTCTGCTGATGAGCAGGCTGGACTACGGAAACTCCCTGTTCATAGGCATGGCAGATGACCTCTTCACTAAACTTCAAATGGTGCAGAACGCAGCAGCTAAGGCCGTGTGTATGAAAAGAAAGTTTGACTCAGCCAAGAGCTGCCTGCGTCAGCTTCACTGGTTACCAATGAAGCAAAGAGCAACCTTCAAAACGATGTGTATTGCGCACAGAGCATTGCATAACAATGGCCCACTTATTCTTCGCAACAGGATCCAGTTCTACACTCCAACTAGAAACCTTCGCTCAGAACTCATGGCAAGAGCAAGAACCACTCGGGTGAAGAGAGCCAGGATGGGAGAGCGAGCCTTCTCTCATATAGCCGCAACTAAGTGGAATGAACTCCCCGTGGCCCTTCGACTCACGGACTGCCACTTGTCTTTTAGGAAACATCTGAAAACCTTCCTCTTTCCTAAACCAGACTAATCAAACACGATTTATGTCTACCCACCACGCACAATAATTTCTACAGCGCCGTGATATCCTATTCTGGATTATTGTTAGCGCTTTATAAGAAACAAATAAAAAAAAAAAATCAGGTCAATCCTGTTTAGGTTTTCAGCTCTAACGACGTCAAGCTTTATAGTCTAAACTGTCGTTCATTAGTGATTCGTCATTGGGATATGTTTAATTTTCTCAAAGAACATGACCCAAATGTGATCTTTTTAACAGAAAAAGAAACGTTTTTTAAAATTGTATTTTATGCTTATATTGTGTTGGAAAACGTGCTTAATTCTCCCCTGAGGCTGACACCACCTACAGCCTACCAGGACGGCCCACGAGCAGCGGAGCTAGCGCTGCATCGCGGGATAGTCAGTTAAAGGGCCGCCACCGCTGCTTGCGAGGCCACGCCCATCTCTCTGGCCACACCCATTTCCCCGCCTATATCTAAGCGCCGACTGAAAGCGCGGGTGATTACCTCCTACACCTCTGAGGCGGAAGCCGGAGGCTAGATTGCACTCGTTTTTTAAAATTGTATTTTATGCTTACACTGTGTTTGAAAACTTGCTTAATCCTCCCCTGAGGCTGACACCACCTACAGCCTACCAGGACGCCCCACGAGCAGCGGAGCTAACGCTGCATCGCGGGATAGTCAGCTAAAGGGCCGCCACCGCTGCTTGCGAGGCCACGCCCATCTCTCTAGCCACGCCCACTCCCCCGCCTATATCTAAGCGCCGACTGAAAGCGCGGGTGATTACCTCCTACACCTCTGAGGCGGAAGCCGGAGGCTAGATTGCACTCGTTTTTTAAAATTGTATTTTATGCTTATATTGTGTTGGAAAACTTGCTTAATTCTCCCCTGAGGCTGACACCACCTACAGCCTACCAGGACGCCCCACGAGCAGCGGAGCTAGCGCTGCATCGCGGGATAGTCAGTTAAAGGGCCGCCACCGCTGCTTGCGAGGCCACGCCCATCTCTCTGGCCACGCCCATTTCCCCGCCTATATCTAAGCGCCGACTGAAAGCGCGGGTGATTACCTCCTACACCTCTGAGGCGGAAGCCGGAGGCTAGATTGCACTCGTTTTTTAAAATTGTATTTTATGCTTATATTGTGTTGGAAAACTTGCTTAATTCTCCCCTGAGGCTGACACCACCTACAGCCTACCAGGACGCCCCACGAGCAGCGGAGCTAGCGCTGCATCGCGGGATAGTCAGTTAAAGGTTCGCCACCGCTGCTTGCGAGGCCACGCCCATCTCTCTGGCCACGCCCACCCTCTTTCCAAATGTGCCTGCCACGCAAGCGCAGCGGACGAGCGCAGCGGGAGCGCCGTTTGCGCGCCGAAGGCGCGCCTAGGGCAAGCCCGTCTGCGCCCGTCCGCGACCATCCTCGGCCCAGGCCCCGTCCCCCTGGTCAAACCATCTCAGACCAACGTGGGATTGTAACATATACGAGGCAGGCATTACTTCAGCTGCGCAGGAGGCTACCGCCGGAATGCTATCATAAGCTGCAGGTGGGACAATGGCCCCTGAAATGTATGGGCTGCGGCCATACTATCCGCAGAGACCAAGAGACGGGGAAAGAAGATAAGGAACTATCTGCCTTATTATTGAACTGCCGATCAATGAAACGTCATAGCCTTAATATCTATGACCTATTGATTGATGATAAACCCGACTTGCTCTTTCTGACCGAGACATGGCTGGATGAACAATCCACCCCTGACATCGTAGAGGCCCTTCCGCCCGGTTTTGACATTCGTCACATCAATAGAGGGGAACAAAGAGGGGGGGGGGGATTGCTATCATTCACAAAAGTGACCTACTAGTCTCTCTGGAACCAACTCCCATCAAGAAATGTGAAGCAGGACTCTTTTCTATCATGGTCAGCCCTAACTGTACTATTAAGGGCTATCTTATATATCGCCCTCCGGGGGTGGCAACTGCGTTCATTGAAAGCCTCCTGGATGTTCTAACGCAATCTGCTCTACGCCATAATAGGTTCTTGATTGTAGGAGACCTCAACGTGCATTTGGAGGATGTCCACTGCAGTGAGGCTATTTCCTTAATCAATGAACTTAGAGCTCTTATGTTCAATTTAGCTGACAATAGAGCCACCCATCAAGCAGGACATCTACTAGACCCAATTTTTATTAACTGGGACGGTATATGTGTCTCTGCTCCGACTAAGATTCTATGGTCAGATCATCATCTGATACCATTTCAACTCAGGAAACTGCCTAACAGGGGGCCTTTACAGAAACTTCCCGCCATTACACGAAGGGACTGGAGGAAATTCAGTCACGATGCCTTCAGTCAAGCCCTAGAACAGGACCCCCCAAAGCTTAGCGACAATCTGGTGGAGGCGCACAGGATGTATGAAGAATGGGTTCAAGGTGCGCTGGACAATGTAGCCCCGTGGACGCACAAACCCATGGCACGAAGCTTGAAATCTGCTCCGTGGTTCACTGATGAGCTACGCGCCGCAAAAACCAAATGTAAAACCTGGGAGCGTAGATGGAGAGTGGTTTACGCCCCCTCATTACGTGAAGCCTACAAGAGCGAACTTAGAGTCTACCATAGTCAGATCAGGAAATCTAAAAGAGAGTATTATAACAACAGGATAGACCATGCTGAGAATACAACGAAAGAGCTCTTTATGATCCTGAAGGAACTCTCCGCCCCTCCCGCGAGTTCTGGGGAAGTCCCACTCTCGACTCAGTCATGCAATGAGATCGCAGACTTCTTTATAGGGAAAGTAGAAAAGATCTATGCTTCGTTTCAGGCTAATTCAGATGCGACGAATTTGCCCGACCCTAACTCCGGTAATAAGGACAGGAAAGAACTTAGGAAATTTGTGGTTCCCCAAACTGAGGAGCTTATCAATACCCTAATGGACATTCACTCGGGCTCTCCCCTAGATGTGGTACCTGCGAGAATTCTTCGTAGTCATCTCCCCCGGGTGGCGAGGCATATAGGCAATATGGCCTCGCTTTCCTTTGAAGAATGTCTAGTTCCGGATAGCTGGAAACTGGCCCAAGTCGTCCCAATAAAAAAGAAAGCCCACATAAGCATAGTGCAACTAGACAACCTACGACCAATCTCCCTTCTCCCCTACTGTGCGAAGGTAGTAGAAAAACTGGCTAACCGACAGTTGGTAAGCTTCATGGAGGAAAACTTGCTCCTGCACACGTCTCAATCGGGTTTCAGAGCTAAACACTCGACTGAGACCGCCCTCCTCCTATCAACAGAATTGCTGCGGAGCACGGCGGACGAAGGTCACACGGCCGCACTGGTCCTATTGGACTTAAGTGCGGCGTTTGACACCGTATCGCATCCCGTACTACTGGACCGACTGAGTGAAAAGGGAATAACTGGTCCTGCTTATGAGTGGCTGGTATCCTTTCTTAAGAACAGGAGATTTCAAGTGCATTGCCCACCATACAAATCCAGTGTAAGGTGTCTCAGGCAAGGGGTTCCACAGGGCTCTATTCTGAGCCCTACATTATTCAATCTTTACATGGAACCCCTTGCCAAACTGGTGGAGTCATATGGTGTGGCAATAGTCTCCTATGCAGATGATACACAACTGGTGATCAATTTGTCCCGTGATCCAGTTGTGGATGCTGAGAATTTCTCGGCTTGCCTTGTGGCACTTGATGGATGGATGAAACAGAACTGTCTCCGCCTTAATGGTAACAAGACGGAAGTTCTTGTTGTTGGTCCATGTCCTTCCATCTGGACCTCTGCCTGGTGGCCCACTGAACTGGGCTCTGTCCCGGTCCCAGTAGACACAGTTAAGAATCTTGGCTTTCTTCTGGACTCCAACCTAGCCTATACCAATCATGTGGGTAAGGTTGCGGGAAAATGCTATGGACTCCTGAAGGTCCTAAGGAAAATCCTGGACCTATTGCCCCCGAGCTCCAGAAAAACTATGGTACACGCCTTGGTCACCTCCCAGTTGGATTATGGGAACTCCCTCCTATGTGGACTTAGTAAAAAGGGCCTAACACAGCTCCAACGCGTCCAGAACGCAGCGGCGAGGCTGGTCCTTAACCTCCCTAGGAGAGCCTCGGGTAAACATGCATTGCACTCCCTTCATTGGCTCCCAATGAAGGAAAGAATCAAATTTAAAACTATGTGCATCACCCACCGTATAGCTTACAAAAAAGCACCTCCATATCTTCAGGACTTGCTCCCAGTCTATCGTCCTGCACGTCCGTTGAGGTCAATGGGTAGCATGCAATTAGTGGTGCCTCGGATACATAGAGCAAGAATGGGAGGACGCTCATTTAGACACCATGCCAGCAACGACTGGAATAATCTACCCATCGAACTGAGGATGGAGCCGTCTGAAACCAGGTTCAGACAGAGGCTGAAAACCCATCTTTTCCCTACGTTAAATTCAGTATAGTTCACTCGTGTCCCTGTGTTCACCCTCTGCGAGCCAAGCTGAAGAGATGTAGGTAGGGTCGTCAGCGCGGGGACGCACTGTTCTCTGTGCAACCAAGCGCTTAACAAATGCCATAAACTAAACTAAACTAAACCTGGTTTAATGATGCCTCAGGGCCAGACATTATTACAGCTCTGTCCCCATGTGATCGGATTCTGAGAGTGGATCACGATAATTAAAAAGGAGGCAACATAGCTATCATTGTTGAACTCCTGGCCTGCAAAATAGATATGCTGTCACTTCCTGACTGAGTAGTTCTTTCATTCTCACTGTCGCTAACTAAGAACTTCACCTAGTCTGGACCCCTTATTTTACACCCACCAGGATGTGCGGGCAATTGGAGCTCTAGCATTTTGGAAGTTCTCTGTTCACTTATCCTTAATTTGTCCAACTTTACAGTTTTGAGTGATTTAAACATCAATTATGACAAGGCGGACTACAGTACGACCTAATCTGTGATAGAGAGTTTTTGCGGCGGTAACATCCAGCTCATTGCAAACCTCCCCACCCATGTAGCTGGCCACACATGTTGGATCCTATATTCACCAACCTAAGGAGCATACAGACTGACCAGTCTATTCCTCTGTCATGGTCTGACCACTTTGCAGTCACTTTTTTCTCACCGTTCAATCATGGACTCGTTCTTGAGAAATTCAGACTCTATCCACTGGAGAAAGCTGGACAAAGGTAAATGTCCCTGATTTTAACTCTTTACGTGAAGCTAAATGCCCCGTGGTGAGTCAATCACCTCACTCGATGCATTTGTCCCCACTGCAAGCAGGAAAAACCATATAATTCTTTCTCCTTCTACGTGGTATAATGACTCATTGCACAAAACTAAAAAGCTATGTAAAGGTCTGAAAAGAGATTGGCGGAAAACATATAGTAAGGAGGACAAATTAAAACACAAGCTGGCTTTAAAGGACTACCGGAAAAAATGCTGCATTGCTAGATGCACACTTTATTTGGATAAAATCACTTAGGCCAAAAACTACCCGAAAACTCTCTTTAAGGTAGCTAAGAATGTTTCTGACCAAGCTAACTCTGCTCCAATTATCCCACTCTCACAAATCGAATGTGATGAAATGTTTCTTAAGAAAAGAAGCAGTCATACGGACTGCTTTCTCAGGCACACCCAAAAGTCAGTTCTTCCTGATCTCCTCTTAGTATGACCTGTGCCTTGAATATATTTCACCCTTTAAATGTGATGTCATTTATCTCACTGCTCACAGGTACCAGATCAGGCTCGCCGCTGGACCCTTGCCTCCCCTCAGTATTGAGTGAGCGTGCCCTCCCAGTCCTGGATTAACTCACACATCTTTTGAATGCTCCATTGATGGAAGATATCATTCCCTTAGCTTAGAAGCTGGCCTTGGCCCCCCGCCATTAAAAAGAATTATAGGCCTATTTCCCCCAAGGTGTTGATAAAACACATTAACTTGCAGCTCACAAAATACACTGACAAAATGGTCTACTGCCCCCCTCGCAATCAGGTTTTAGTGCTGGCTACAGCACCGAGTCAGACCTTCTTGGTGTCACTGAATATCTACGATGTCAGCTAGATACTGGTGGGGCTGCGGCACTGATCCTTTTAGATCTCAGTGCCACATTTGACACAGCAAACCACTACACTCTGCTGCTTATCTTAGGAGAAATGGGAGTACAGGGCACTACCTTGTCCTGGGTGAGTTCCTTCCTGCACAACCACATCTTTCAAGTCCACTCACACCAACACAGGTCTAAATCACACCATCTTAGCTCCGGGGTGCCGCAGGGTTCTACCCTAAGCCCAACTCTTTTCAATCTCTACGTTAGACCTTTAGCAGAGATTGTTGAACCCTATGAAATTACCTTGTTTTCATATGCAGATGAGACCCAAATTGTGGTATCCTTATCTTCTAAGGATAACCCAATCGCAGAACCCTTAGTATTTGTCTTGCCAAAGTTTAATTGCGTATGAATACCAACTCACTGTAGCTTGATGGGGACAAGATGAAGGTTCTGCTGGTGGGCAACCATCCCCACCTTTGGGGTCCTTATCTGTTGCCATCGACAATGAACTCCACTCTTACCCCAGTACACATGGTGAAAAATCTGGGGGTATGGCTCGATGATAAGCTTTCTATGAGTCATCAGATTAATAAAGTAGCAGCTACGTGTTTCGGCATCCTTAAATGGATGAGGACAATTCTGACATGTGTTCCGAACCCAGTCCAAAGAAAGGATTTCCAGGCCCTGGTGGTCTCTAGACTGGACTACGGTATTGTTCTGTATCTGGGTGCTGCAAAATCTCTACTCAAACAGCTCCAGACTGCACAAAATGCTGCTGCGCGCCTCCTCCTCCACCTACTCAAATTCACTTCCTCACCCAGCATGTGACAAACTCTTCACTTGTTGCCAATTAAATGCTGAGACCATCGTAAGGGCTGATGCTACATGCATAAATGTATCTGAGAAATATAGTGTCTCGGTATAACCCAATTGCTTACTCCAGTCCTCTCAAGACATTTACATTGGGCAGTAGTTCCAAGAGTTAAGAAAACCTGTCAAAGTGGTCAGACTTTTGCATATCTAGGGAGTACATTCTGGAATGCTTTGCCACAGACAATGAGAGCCTGTAAATCGCTCACAGCTTATCATAAACTGCTTAAAACCTGGTTGTTTCCACTCCTTTAATATCAGTTAACTATTTGTTCAAATTTGTGATACATGGCAGATCCTGGTTTTGTGAGACGGCTAGCAATGGGAAACCTTCTTTAGGTAGCCATGTGCTTTATAAATCACAAATAATAATAATATTGATGATAATGCGGTTCATTCACCTCTTGAAACTATGCATTTTTTACTCACTCCTCAGGGGGATCTTATGAATTCTATCATGGGTGAGCTTAATTTAGTTTCTACCTTTTCCTTTGAAGTTGAGACTCAACAAGAAGCGTACACCAGACATCTCTGAAAATACACACATTTCATCTTTAATACATTCTTTTCAATTTTGGAATGCATATGTAAATTCATCCAAGTAATAGCCTCTAATTCAGTAGGCTGGGCTGCATATATGTGAGTTACTTACAGGTAGGTGAAGAGCTACCAGTAGCTCACAAGCTTGATATAAAGATGAAAAAGTGTGTATTTTCAGAGCTCATAAGATATTTGGAGAAAAATTGGGGAATTTCCAAAATATATCTACATTACAAGTTGATATAACTTTTCTTGCATTGCAACATAATATTGTCTATCTCCCTTTTGACAAGTAAACATACTTTTAAGGGCCCTAAGCCTTCTAAATGGTTTGACGCCAAATGTTCAAGGTCAAATTATGTTCTGCTGGAAGCTCCGAAGGCTGTTCCTAGAGACAGTACATGGATTGCATCTTGTTGTACCTTGTACGAGAACATTTTAAAAGAACGTAAGAAGTTCCTATGTGAGGAGGCATGGGGAAAGTTGCTTGGTGCTAGAAGGTTGCAGGTCAGTAGAAAACGTTGGAGAATTGTTAATCACCCAATTCTGAAACTCGCTGTTGAACCTGCTTTATTGTCCACATTCTCGCCTGAGTATTGGGAAAGACATTTTTTTACTATTTCTGATAAGCCTGATTTAAGCCCGGTTCATGTGTTTTTCCAGTAAATGGTGCCTTTGTTAACTCTATCGTTTTTTGCAATAAGGAGCTCTGTAACGCTATACAAGTGTTGCCTCCGAATAAGGCCCCTTGACCTGATGGTGTTTTTTTGGGCACTTTTAAATCGAATTTAGAACTTTGGGCCTCGTTGATCACTTTGTACCTTAATGCAGTTGCTAAACATTCCATTCCAAAGTCTTGGTCTACTTCTTGGATAGTTCCTGTTTTTCAAAAGAGTAATTGTACCAACCCAACATGTTATCTCCCCATTCTCCTTCACTAGTTCAGTGGTCAAGGTTTTTTACCTTATCGTTTTGAACAGACTATAATGGACGAGGCCATTGATCATAATGTTCTAGGGACGGTTGATCAGTGTCTTAATTTATGTATCATTATTAACAAGTCTATAGTGGCGAAACAAGAGGCTTTACGCTTTACACTTGTCTTTCATGGATCTGAGTACGGCATTTGATAGGGTCAACAGGGAAAAATTATAGGGTATTATGTCATGATTGCTGGTGGGAGCAAAAATTGTTTTATTATTGCATGCCCTTCATTATAACTTATCTTTTTCAGTTAAATCCCGGCCATTGGGAGAATGCACAGAGCACTTTAAATTAAATTGGTGGGTCCGTCAAGGATGTATATTGGCTCTGTTTCTTTTTACCCTGGACATTAACAACCTAGATCAGGCCCTTATTGAGGGTGGAACGGATGTGCCCCAGCTACGGCATTGTTCGACCCATGTGCTGGTTTATGAAGACTGTGCCATCTTTATCTCTAGAATTGCTATGAGACTTGAACGTTTGTTCAATTCTTTTGTGAAATTTATGGATAGCCTTGATTTGAGTACAAACGTCTCTAAATCAAATGTTATGGTGATTGACCCTAGGGCTATAATGTCTAAAATTTATCAAATTAAAGGCAAGGTTTTTATTGGAGTAACTACCTTTCTCTATCTAAGGGTTTTATTTGATTCCTCCATGGCCTGATCTCCAGTGGATTCTGCCTGGTGCCACATGTTCACTAGAATAATTCCTTCTGTTTTTAGATTTTCTGACCAGGTTGGGACATAAAACTAAAATCTCTACATCTATAAAGCAAAATGTGTTCCTATCATTGCTAATGGTAGAGATATTTGGGGGTTTGTTAATTTGTCATCCCTAGTTGTAGTTGAAAACAAGGTTTTAAGAAGGCTTTTACGTCCTCCCCAAAGATTTTCTTCTTATGTTATCCAAGAGGAACTTGAGTTAGGGTTTTTAGCAGATTCTTAGCAGATGCAGTGCCTGCTTCTTTTATTGTCAGTCTGGTTACGTCCAGTTAAATGTTTTAATCATTTAGTAATAAAGGGCTGCACTGCCCTTGCCATTTATATCAAGAATAGACTGGCTAAAATATGTAAAGGACCGCTATAGTAAGATGGCCGACCTGGGTTTATCAACAACCCTGACTCAATTACCACAGGTGATGTTGCATGGACAGAGATGGCTTTTAAACCCTGGAAAGAAAAAGAAAGAATGCTCTCTACACTGGATAAACCTTCTGTCAGAGCTTCTTTGCTGCTCCAAACAGCTTCCTCTGTAGAACCGTATTTAACTTTTGACATGTCGATTCACCATCACTTCTCTTGACATGTTTCAGATTAAATTAGTCCATCACCTGTTCACAATTCCTTGTGATAGCAGGTATTAATCTGATCTCATGCCATTCAGTTGTGATAATGTTTCTACACAGGACACCTTGTACTTTACTATGTTTTGCCCATTTTATAGAAAACTACGTAAGTCCTTTATTAGCAGGCAAACACTTGGTTCAAGTTCGGCCTGCTTTGTTTTATTTATTAATACCTGATGTATATACATGTTTTTATCTGGCTTGATTTTTATCTGGTGCAGTACGTTTGTGAAAACCTTTATCTCGTATATGATGTATTGAATGTTTTTATAAATCCGATTGTATTTTATGGTGTTATTTTTTATAATCGACTAACGAACGATTGAAGCCTGTTCCAAATTCAGATCCACTAAGAATTCCGTTGATATGAGGAATAAAGTTCGGCTACTATGGTGGACCAATCACAAATTAATTTATTTAACCCCTTCCATGCTGATGACGAACCCCAGCCGTCATGCACTACTGTGCTCGTGTGCTGATGACGGCTGGGGTTCGTCATGAACCCGCCCACTCAATAAAACTGCCGCACAGGCGCAGAATCGTGGCCGCATGGAAGGGGCTAAAGAAACCACCACGTTTTCTCTGTCACAGGGAGGAAAATTGGAAGTTATGGCAACATTTTAACATCTCCTACTGTTCAACACCAATCACTGATCACTTGTTTCAGTAAATAGGAAAACATCTAGCTGTAATTTTGATTCAGAAACAAAATTGATCGAACAATTATTTATTCCTCAATTGATCGAAATATTCTTTATTCTCAAAAAAAAAATTCCCGGGTTTGCCCCTTTCACATCAGAGAGAGGGAAAAGATCATATTGAAATGAGTGTATTATGAATGCAAGTGAATTAACAAAACTAATAAAAGCACTCTCAGCAACCTGGACCCGAGTAAACTCCAAATCATTTTCAGCTTAACTTCTTCATAGAATATTGACTTCAATTAAGGAAGACTACTAGCAGTAAGGTTTCTGATTGGTTCAAAAGGGTGGCATTCTCGGAAGCTGGAAAAATATTCTGAAACAAAATTATGTTTAACTCACTTGTTTCTTAAGATGTATTTGCATCCAGTAACTGATAAAATGACGCATTGTCAGGCAACAAACATTGGGGATTCCTGCCCTGACTCGAACAGCTTCAGATCCTCAGGAATGATAACAGGTTTATCATTGAGAACAGAAGGAACAACAAAGTGATTCGAATTACAAGACACAAAGCATCCTTTGGAATATCAGGTAAAGGAGAAGGTTTCCTTTCATTACTAGATGTAGTGCACTTTAAATAACTGTCTGCCTGTTTAACCCTGCAGTGGCGTAGCAAAACTTACAAATATTGGAGATTATCTTTATATGGTATGGAATTGTTTCCCATTGCTCATGAACCTTCAATAGTTCTCTATCTTGCAACTGTTGATTTAGGGACAGATGTATCAAACAGTTTTACCCATTCTGTGACAATGGGAAAATGTGTCCGTACATCTGGCCCTGTTTTATCCCAGCACCCAACCTCGACCATTTGTTTTTCTTCTGTTTACACTACATTCAAAGATTATTTTCAGAACATAAAAACGAAATCATATCCCAGGTTTTGCAACCATCATTCATTCGAAGATCAAACAAAAAAAGTCATGACTATATTATGGCAGTTGATGAATCCATGGTTATCCAGATTCAAACAATGCCAGTGAGATTAAATCAAGTAGAAAGCACCTCTTCCCTTTCTCTAAAATGGGGTATTGACTTGTAGCGTACATTTTTGGGGTATCTAGACACTTTAAGAAAATTTGACAAATCTATGTCAAAGTTCTGTAACATTTGAAAAACTGATAGACTTGTCAACAACCGCTTTTTCCGCTAGTATATTTAATCTGCAAATAATATTTGCAATGCTGCATGATAGAACAGTTTAAAGCCTGGTGAAGTTTAATCTCCGTATTCCTTCATCAAACATAATTTAAAATACTTAGCATTTTCTATACAGAGACTTACACGAATCCCACTGATTTATTGAAAAACATTGGGGTACATTTACTATTATTTCACATGCCACAGCATGGAGAACACTTCAGAAAAAGTGGTTATCCCAGGAGGGTATTGGACAGTGAGTTGGAAAAGGTAGCAAATATTAGAAGGGAGGAGCTCCTTTTTGGGATATATGAAAAAAAGAACCTGTCTCTGATAACCTTAGACAGATTATGACCTACAATATACATTCCTTCAAGATCACTGGACTGATTAGGAAGCATTGGTCCATTTTGTACTCAGTCATCATAATTGGGAAACTGTTACCTGTACATCCTAGTATAACCTACAGAAAAGCAAGTTTCAAGAAGTTGTGCGAGGCAAGCCTATAGCTTTGTCAAGGGTCACCACATTATTATATGATAGTGGAGAGGTGTGGTGCAGCGGCCAGGGCAGCTGACTTCGGAGCACAGGGTTCATGGTTCAATGCCCAGCTCTGGCCTCAGCTCAGCACCATGTGACTCTGGGCAATAGCTCACTTAATTTCCACGACGGCCCCCAGCGCCTTGAGACCCGTAAGGGTGAGTAGTTTGTGCTTTACAAATACGGATTTACATTTTTTTTACATTTATTATATGACAATAAGCCTATTGGCTTTGTCAAGGGCTTCTCACATCATTATACAAAATAAGTCTATTTACCTTGTCAAACGTTGATCACATTAATATACAAGGATCGCCTATTGGCTTTGTCAAGGGACCACTACACCATTATATGAAGACAAGCCTATTGACTCTGTCAAGGGATCATCACATTATTATATAAAACAAGCCTGCTGGCTATGTCGAAGGGTGAACACATCAATATACAAGTCAAGCCTACTGGGTTTGTCAAGGGGTCACATCATCATTATATGAAGACAAGCCTATTGGCTTTCTCATGGAGTTATCACATCATTATACAAAACAAGCCTATTGGCCTTCTCAAAGGGTGACTCTATCAATATACAAGGCACACCTATTGGCTTTGTCAAGGGGTCCCACATCATTATATGATGGCAAGTCTATTGGCTTTGTCAATGGATCATCACATTATTATACCAAACAAGCCTATTGGCTTTGTCAAAGGGTGACCCCATAAATATGCAAGGCCTATTGGCTTTGTTTGTGGATCACCACATCAATACATTAAGACAAGCTTTTTAGCTTTATCAATTACAGTAAACACTGTCTGAATCGTTCTTTTCGGCTGTTCAGGCCTCATAATGCAACCAAAAGACCAAACACAAGAATCCCCTCATTTGAAGAGTAGATACTTCAACTCAATGAAAGCTTGAAAGCAGAATTAGCTTTTCCTGGGGTCACATTCTGTAATACCCAGGAAATATAGGATTACCTTTCAGAAATATTTTCTGTTGGTTGCTGTACCACCTGCAGCCCTCCTCTACACTTTTGTAACATGTTGGCCCCTGGTCAGACTGGGGCACCACAAAGCATAAAAAATATGCAAATTAGCCTATGAAGGGCATTATGGGGCGCTCTTTGCCAGGATCTCTGAGTAGTATATAAACAGCTTCTTTTTTATGTACTTTAATTTTTGGGTGACCGGTCTTACCCAGGACACTCAATATTTTTTCAATGGGCCGCGGGGGTAGCCCCAAAGCCCACGCTGTCCCGCCAGCTCCCAGCATGCAGCCCCTGTGTTATGGAGCCCCGAGGATGCTGGCACCATCCTCCAGGCTGAAGCAGCCTTTTATCAATGCGCCTGCCAAAGGGGAGGTAAGTAATATTAAGGGACCTAATTATGTGTGAGTTGCATAGCTCCTGCACCACACTAGGTGGTGAAAAGTGACACAAGTCCTAAATGAGATTTTTGAAGTCACGCAAGGCCACTTTGCGCGGCCCTGAGTGGCTCCATAAATCTTCAGTAAAGCAATGAAGTACAAATTGCGGTCCCGCCTTACTCTGCCCTGGGAAGGCGTTCCATGATTGTTGCATGGGTGTTCCCAAGCAACTCCTATGCTTTTTGACACATTTCCAGATTGTCCAGAACTGGTAAACCTGGGAATGTGCCAAAATGATACACCTTACGAGGGGAGGCCTAACAAGGAGAACTGTAATTTCCTCTTTCTATGTGTGCTGCATTCTGCATGGTGTGTGGCACATGGGCCAAGGAAAGATTATCCTGGATGACATCCACCTTTCTATAGAGCTGTTTATTTTTAACTGATTTCCCTTCAGAATCACTATATCCATTCAGGTGCCAATGTGCTAAATCAACCATGTATCCTTGCACACAGAAGGACGAATCTGACCCTATTAATGTGGGATCTGATGGATCAGCCTTCTGAAGGACAAGTAATAAGGCACCTAAGGTTTTAGTGTGCGTGTGTAGAGGGTTGAAGTCACTGTCTTCAAACATTCCCAGCACTGCAGTGCAAGCCATGGATTACTTTTGATTATTTCCAACTATAGTCTGTGCAGAGCTGTCCTTGAAGAACATGCTCTTTTACTCATGTATGGGTAAAATATAGGAGGTTTGTGGATCAATTTGTGCATATTGCAATAATATATCAGCTGCACTTAACAAAGTAGACCCACTGTACCCAGAGCAGGCATAGAGCATTAGTGTAAGGTATGCTAGCTTTTGTCACTGCTTCTAGTGTAGGAATGGCAGATGCTGTAATGTTAACTTTCACTGAAGGTGCACTCCTTCAATATGGCTGTCTGCACTGCAGGAAGAATGTTTTTCCCATAGTAGAGAAGAGTGCTACGGCTGTGGAATACAAATGTGATTTGTAAGCTGAGAGTTGTCTGCCCCTCATTGTAAACTACATATGTGTAGCCTGAAGATCTGGAAATATTCTAGTAACTAGGCTTGTTTTGTGATTCCTAGTCTATAAATATTTAGTTTCTAACATGTCTGCTTGCAGTCCATGTAAGATAGCTGTGTGTTTTTCTATCCAGTGTTTTTTTTTTAAACGTGGGGGAATTAAAAAAGGGCTTCACTCACTCAGCATAAATGTTTTGAGTAAGCTCCCCCAAAGCAAAGAAATCTCATCGGGGCTTGTAAGTTTCTAAAGGTATTTGGAGGTTGTAAGGTAGCAATCAGGTGCTAAACACTTAACCTCACTGGGTAGCGCATATCCAAGCAAAATCACATTTAGGTAACCAATTTTGGATTTTTTAGCATTTTTGGGAGTTTGTAAAGTTAGTTTTTTATCTGTGTCTGGTTATCAATTCACTATCATGCACACCCTAGTCAGGTGTTTATTCAAGCTATCGCCTGTAATGTATATGTCATCAATATAAGATAGTGCCTCGGAATCTTCCTGTAAGATCTCTATGATTCTTGCTGCAAATAAACCAGGAATAATATTAGAGCCCATGGGCAATCTTTTATAACAATACTAAGTTCTGTTGAACAAAAAAGCAGTTAAATATTGGCTTTTCTGAGCTATATTCCGACTAGAAAAACCAATTGGAAATGTCCAGGGTTGTTTTATATATTTTCAGCACCAGATTTGTCATGAGTCCTGTGCTTTAAACATTTTTTATAGCATAATAAAGGTGTGAATTCAAATTTCTATAGTCTAAAACTATTCAATATGAACAGTCAGTATTTAAAACCCTAAAATAGGTATTCACTGTAGAACGACAAGGTGCTATAATACCTTGATATTGTAGCTGTTCCAAGAGTGCTTATATGTCACGTTTAACTTTAGGCTTCAGAGGATATTGAAACTAAGCATGGGCGTAAAATCCGTTCCGCTCGCGGATTTTGCGGATTTTCGGCAAATTGCAGAAAATTTGCAAATCCGCGCAAAGCGGATTTCTTGCTTGGTCGCACTTGCCAACTAGAATACTATACAATTTTGCTGCGTGCAGCGTTCACTTACCGTCATTCAGCGTTTGCAGAGTTGTTTTTCTCCATGTTTGCGTGTGCTGCGCCATTTTGGATCCTGCGGCGGGATCCCGCGGGGGTTTGTCGACGTCATCGCGGCTTGCCACCTTGCACAGCGAGAGTTTGGCAACGCGAGTACATCATAAAGGCCCGTGATCACGCATCGCGGGAGTAAACACTTGCGAACACGTAGATGCGGCGGGCAGCGACATTCTCGCAATTGCGATATTGCAAAATTTGCAATTTCGCACAAGTAATCCACCAGCAGGCAGCATAAACCTTGAAAATTATGATTTTTATCAGAATAACTCCTCAGGTTGACATTTGCCTGCACTTTTTTTTTGCAAGGAGTCCATTTTGGGGGGGGGGTGGGAGGAAGGAAGTGCCCCACAGTCTCCAACTTCCTGTTCCTGTCCAGCAGGCTCCTCCCAGTGCTTTCTTCATGTGCTGGTCACTTTAATTTGGATCTTGACCTGGAAGGATTACTTTTTGTGGATGCTGCTGGATATTTAGATTTTTGCAAAACTGAAAGCACTCAGCAGGTGCAAAAGTTCAATCTTATCATTAGTAACCATTCCCTGTAGTGCTTCCTGAGGGGCCCCTTCAGAGTTCAGTTGCCTACTTGCAACTATTCTATGACCCTGCTCTGACCCTCACAGCAGGCTCAGAGAATAGCTACAAGTATACAAGAAAGGTCCTGTTAAAAAAATTACACTGCAACAGAGAGCAATTACAGATAAGGAAGCAGGTGCCAGCCTGGAATTTCAAATTCAGTGACACATTAATCAGCCCCTAATTCATTCATGTTAGTTGAGGCAGGGCAGGTGTGCTTTTCCCCCCATAATCTACAGTGATGAACTAGAGGGTGGCATGGGTGAGCCAGAGGGTGGCATGGGTGAGCCAGAGGGTGGCAGTGGTGAAACAGAGGGTGGCAGTGGTGAAACAGAGGGTGCTGTGATGAACCAGACGTAGAAACAACATGGTCGCGACCGTTGCTACCCGACAAGTGAGTTCACGTTTGCGAACTGGTAAAAAACCCTTGCCAAATGGCAGAAACACTTGCGAACACAAAAAAAAAGGAATCCGTAAAATTCGCGAGAGTTCGCGGATTTTGCGGATTGCAAATCCGTAAATACGCAATTTTGCGGATTGCCAATTCGCAAAATCCGCCCATGCTTAATTGAAACAGTACTTAGGGCTCACTCCTGAAAGGAATGACATGTGGAACAGAATCATTAGCCCACCCCACTTGGTTTCTATACAAGGCTGGAGCTTGTTTCAAAGCTCGCTCACTTGCATACTTTTCACTGAGGTCTTCATTACTAAGGAGGAAACAGCTGGCTTCATTACTTCTTTATTTCAATGTGCATCCCTTATAAAGTCTGGAAGCGAGTCATCCTCTGCAAGACAATTATTATAAGCATCAGACTTATGCAGCCAGAATATTGCTTTTATTTTGCATGATATGTCTTGATGATGTACATGCCCATTTGATGTCTCAACCTGAATATATTGTTTCATGGAATACACTACCAGAAGCTCCTGGAAAGTCTGGTGACCTGATGTCAGTTCTTCTGCACCGTCTAAAATCGCCATCACCTAAATTTCATCCTGCAAAAATATTTGTAGTTTGGAAGGCGTTTTAGTCAGTGCAGTACATTTTTTATTTCTAAAGTATGTCTTAAAGTCGGGACATTTCTCTTCTTTCAATACACTAACACTAGCTTCACAGCCTGATTCACTTTTTTACTTGACGTGCTCGTCCTTTCAGCTGTACTTGGTCCAGCCACTTCTTTTTGTCCTTTTGCTCTCAGAGTCTGGAAAAGAATGGTACCGGTCAGACTGTTTGGTTTTATCATGGTCCCTCAAATTATAACTAGCTGGTCTCCTGAGTTTACTTGCTTTTTTATTTTGAGTTGTGGTTTCACAGCTTGTGATCATAAGGTGTCATAGCCACAGATGTTTATACGTCCATAATTATTATTGTCAATTCTCGTCATGGCCCTGAACAGAAACTGTTGCCATTCTTCGATGTATTGCCAGGGCTGTGGCTTCTCTTTGAATGACATTTGAAATGATTGAGAAACTGTTTCAAAATTTCCCATTCATTTCATACCTAGTGCAGCTCTGTGCTCACTTAGCTTTTGTTTCAACATGTCAGGTGACACCGCTAATGTGGGGGTGCCATGGGTAGTAGTGTGCACACTCGCAGATACACTTCCCCAGGTGTTGCAGCCCTCTACGGGTGGCACCATCCCAAGGGGAAGACATACAGTAAAAATTCTATAGTTGTTTTAGGGGGTTGTGTGAGGATAGTTAAAATACTATATTTGTTTTAGGGGGATGTGTGAGGAAAGATCACTTCCAGCTGGTTGGTTTTGTAAGCAGTCCAGAATTGAATTTCATCTAATGTCAACGTTCTGATAACTGTTGTCTGCAGTACAAATTGTCTAAATTGCCTATAAACATGGCCACTGGAATTATGTGATCGTGTGGTTGCAGCATTTTTCACATAATTATGGTTGTGCTGCATTTGCCTCATAATCCATTATCTGGCAGCTTAAACTACATATTTTACCCAAAAAATATTGTTTCTAGCTCAAACGGTTAAAAGATTACAGAAAGTGCAGTCACATATCACCGCACAGTGGAACACCCTATGCAAAGGTTGACCAGTCAACTTTCTGTTGCTCATTGCAATATCTGGGTGTTAAACCTGTAATAATGAGGGGCACCCTATGCCCAGAGACTGTTAGCAAGCAAAAAAATAATGAAGTAATACTATGATAAAAATGTTTTGAATTAAGTCGCATGATTTGCCTTTTCTTGATGCATAATTTTGGCACCCTGACACATAATTTTGCCTTTCCCTGCTTATAAATAGCTAAAACTTGATTTAGTAATTTTACTACATCATCCAGTCAATAAATTTTCTGGTGAGGAAATGGCATAATTTCAGGCAATCCAGGCCACGGGCCATTCTTATTTATGGGGTGTATTTTGACATTCTGTAGTATATGCAGCATATGGCAGTCAAATCAGTTCTGGTGTTCTTGGTGAGTCAAAGGGACTTCTAAGCCACAATAAACCTGATAATCTGCTGGTGTTGATGCATGTCAATAGGTATGAGATTTCTCAGTGTTTCATTCTACAGTCTCAAACTCCACTTATGCGTAATCAAATTCAAAGTCATATGCAACATTTGGATTTACAATAATTGTCACTGCACCCTAGTTATAGTGACACCCTTGCTCATACGCCGTTGTTTAACTGGTGCCATGTAATTTAAACCTGTCTTGATAGGTGGTTGTGCCATCTTTTAGAGAACAGATTTAATAAATATGAAATGCAAAACTTCAAAATCATATAATGGGGATATGGAAAGGTCCCCTCCTGCTCTCCGCACTCACTATCTGGAATCCTCATAGATCCTTCCTTCTCAATCTAGGGTCAGCATTAAAATCTGGAAAAGAAACAAAGAAAGGATGGGAATAGAGAGGAGGGGGCTGAGACAGGGAGATGCACCGCAGACATTAAGGAAGGAATTTTCTGTCCAGGGACAGTGGGGTGGAGCAATGCCAGCAAAAGGGAAAGCGATCCAGGAAGACACCATTCAGTGGTGTTTTGGAAGCCACTCTGAGGAGAAGGAGGCCACTGGAGGAACACACCGAAAGTGCACCGTAAGAGGAGAGGAGCCTGTGAGTCAGCAATCCACAGGAGAATCAAGAGAAAGGACAAGCAAAACTATCCCCACCGATGATCCCCTGGAGAAGTGTACTGAAGATTGGTGGACGCCACGAGAGAACGCCCATAAACCAGCCACAACTCAGGAGAATTGTGGCAGTGCAGTGAGTGGCTTGTGAAGGGGGAGCCCAGAAACACTTGTGTTTTTACCGTGAGGTATGGATTGGTTGTGGTGAGCCAGGGTGTTGTACTACATATTGCCTTATTTGTTATTAGTTTCTTGTTACAGTTGTATGTTGGCCATAATATGAGTCACAAAGACCTATTTTTCTTGGTTATTACGTCCTTCGGAGAGCTTCCAGTTCATTGCTTACAGTGACTGCCTCATAGAGTGGATTTTTGTCTCACTCAGCTAGTGGAAGGGTGATATTTCCTAAATACACCGCAGGGTCACACTAGGACTATGGCAGATATGGATAGTGCGTACATCTATTGCACCTGGCAAAATGGACATTCTTGTGACCCCTGGAAGTGGGTGATTAAACAACCCATGAGATAGGGTATGGGACTTTCTGAACATATAAGCCAGATCACGTTTGCACGGTTGTTGTGGTGAAGGGTGAAAACAACAGCTCAATTAGGATTACATTACTTACTGCCTTCTTTCCTGCCTCACTGAGGGTACTGGTGGTGGCAGGCCTCCTCAGACGATCTGTAGAGAAGGGAAGAAAAATAATCAACGCGTTATCACCTGCTACCGGGTCGTAAGGACAACACCCATTCATCCATATATTCTTCTTTTTTTATAATCTATCAATAAAATATCAAAATTAGTAAATCAGATAAGCCTCTAAAGCCATATATCAACCCATCTCTCCTACAGGGGAATCATTTTTCATTAGTCAAGCTTGAAAGCCTACAGAAAACTGGTCGTTTCTATTACATTTGAAGGTGGTACCCAATATTACAACAGACTTCTCTGTAATACTGGTTTGGTGTCATCATTAACTACTCAGAGATCCAGATAATCTTGGTCCTATCAGCCGGGTTCCAAAATGACACATTATCAGGGGGGTTTACCCCTCCCCGAGGTAAAGGGGTCAGATTTCTAACCCCCTTCACTAGGATTTAGTCAAGGAGCCCATACAAATTATAAATGTGGTTGACCTGCAACCCTTACACAAACGACTGAGCAATACTGTCGAATAAGTGATTCCTGGTAGTGTAGTCCCAGAATAAGAGTTCAGTGACATTGTAGAACTCCAAACCCTCTTTTGTTAATGAATAGCATGCTCAAGGATTGCACTGAGAAACAAAACAATGTTTACTCAATAATCTTAACATCCATATACTAATATTATAAAGAGAGAGCCCAAACCTTTGAGGCGGGTAATCTCAGTTACCACAGCACCAATCACAACACCGAATACAGCATTGGAAAGGGCAGTTGCAGCAGAAGGACATAGGCTATGCAGACGCCACCATATTTTTTTTTTGTTGCGGAGTTTTATATAGCGCGAACTTGACCCTAACTGATTCAGGTATCAGAGCGCTTTACATAGCACCAGTTACGATACATGAGGACACACATTCATTTTTGTTAGGCACGGGGAGGTTAAGCGATTTGCCCAGAATCACAGGATGTTTGGCGTCGTTACCAAGACTCGAACCCAGATCCCCAGGTCCGAGGTTGAGCGCCTTAGCCGTTAGGCCAACTCCTCTATACATTTAAAAGGTAAAAGAACTGTGCCAGCAAAGTAGTCCCTTGTGGGTGTGTCTGTGTTGTGCTGTGGGCGGGGGCTGGGGGCGTGACTAATGCTGGGGCATGTTGTACGGCCATCACATCGTGGGCTGTGGGCGTGTGCTGGGGGCGTGACAAACGCAGGGGGCGTGACAAACGCTGGGGGCCTGTGTCCGCCCTTCATGCCATGTGAGTCGTACATACAAGCGCCAATTACGTTGCTGCGCAGCTTCAAGGTGCACGCTGGGGGTGTGACACACTTGGGGCGTGACACGCTGGGGGCGTGAGAAACGCTGGGGGCGTGTGTCTGGCCTTCATGCCATGTGAACGCAATTGCGCCGCTTCAAGAGGCACGCTGGGGGCGTGAGAAACGCTGAGGGCGTGTGCTACGTTCCGCCCTTCATGCCACGTGGGGCGTACATTAATCAGAAGATCGTCTGCTGTGTCCATGTGCTGGGGGCGTGGCAAATGCGTTCACCTGAAGGCCTAGTAAGTAACGTTACTTCAGCCTCTCCTGCGTGCTGTTACTGTACTCTCTTATTCAACGAAATTACACGTGCCTGCTACCATCAACCAGGGCTCTAGCCGGGCTCAGGCGGCGGATCAGTACACTAATTACACGTGTCTGATAACATCAACCAGGGCTGCAGCTGGGCCTCAAGCGGGGGAACACGCGCCTGCTAACATCAAACAGGCCTGCATCTGGGCCTCAAGTGGGGAACACGCAAATGAGCGTGTCTGCGGGGACAATTACTGCAGCCTCTCCTACTCGCTGTCACTCAACTCTTTCATTAAACGGATTTACCCGCGGCTGATAACTCTCTCATTCAACGACATTACACGCGCCTGCTAACATCAACCAGGGCTGTAGCGGGCTCAGGCGGCGGATCACTACACCAATTACACGCGCCTGATAACATCAACCAGGGCTGCAGCTGGGCCTTCTCCGTCCCTATTCTAATGAAACAAAAAATGTTGTCTATCGCAAGATTTTAAAATAAATTGCCCTTGCCAAATACACACATTGCACACATTCTATTTCATACCCGGACAACGTCGGGACGGGCTGCTAGTAGTACATAAAATATGAATGGTAACCACATAGAATATAAACATTAATGCAGCAAATCATGTTATGGATGATGATATCAGCAGGAGAAAAAGCTCTTACATTGTTAGTGATTTGACATTGTCCTGACACCCTCAAGCTATTTCTAAGTGCTACGCTAACTTTTAGCTAAAGCCAAAACTAGCAAGCCTATTCTCGAGTTTCAGAGACATTTCACACAGCATACTTGTGTTTTAATTCTGAGATTGTAAATATTGTTCAAGACAAGAACACAAACAGCAATGGGCTGAAGGTCACTAATGCCTGCTGTCGCTTCTGATGAAACTTTTTGCAGCAAACTGGTATGACGTCTTCCTCGATTGCCCTATCGCACAATTTCCTCTCTCTAATATAATATGAAACCTGTTTTTTTAGGATCTGATTATTGGTCTGGTCTTATATATGGAAATCAATGATGGGACTATCAAACTCCAAGCCAACAAAAAGAGAAAACTATCTTACAGACAAAGGCATAAGCCTAATTATCATATTGATAAATCCGATGCAAAGGGTAGAGTCATTTTTAGCATTTCTACACATGTTAAAAACACTTTCTATGAAAGAAAATAGAGAACTGAAGAAGAGAGAGAATCAAAATAGTAGGGTTTTAACGGACATGATGATGGAAAAAGAAAAGTTTGAAAGGAAACTGTCAAAGTATTCAGTACACCGCCACAGTTGCACACACTCCCATGGTGCACATCCTTTGACAACATATAGTGGGTGTTTGGCTGCAGGGCCTGGCCTCTGGCCTGTCCACTAAGACCCCTCCGCTGGTTGTATGTTGTAGTGGTTCATGTAAATCTGGCATTTGCACTAAAACCTCTTTCCAGGTTCACAAATGATGTTCTGGGTTGGAATAGACTACCCTAGACAATTAGATGTTTTACTTTGGTCATTAGTGATTAGAATAGTGGTTCAGAAAAGACAGGACTATCTTCTGAGATCTGTCTCTTAGGTGACAAGTGATTGTAGTAGTTGAGAAGGTTACAGTGAGCACTGTGCTATACGTATCTCATCTGTGTCTTCGTATTTTTTTAGTTCAATGATATTTGATGAAGTATATTGAAGTTTACTTTGCTTGATGATGTCATAAGTGATGTCATTTGAGATGTCATCAATGATGTCACTGACCATGTCATGAGTGATGTAATATGTGAGGTGATAAGCGATGCATTTGGCATATCAAGTTGCAGATGATCGTGCAACAACCCTAGTTAAAGCTGTTAAGGGTCCACATAACATTCTATACACTCAAACAGCACAAATTCTGGGACAATTTGTCTCTTACTATGAAAATGTATATACCCCCGAGAGTCGATGCACTGAAGTCCAGATACAATCTTATATTAATAAGAACTTGCCTGTAGGAACATACTTGGAACAAACATTAATTGACCAATTGGAAGAGGAGGTTACATTAACAGAGCTTCGTCTCGCTGTTACCTCTCTTCCATCTAATAATGCGGCTGGCGAGGATACACTTCCCATAGAGCTTTACAAAATTTGTGCAGATGAAATTTTACCACTGCTCTGCTTGGTCATTAATTCAATTGCTGCTATTGGGAAGGCCCCGGATTCATAGAAGACAGCTAAAATGATGTTCTTTTTAAAAAAAAATAAACCTTCTGTGGAGTGTGGGTCTTATAGACCTATCTCTCTGATAAATACTGATGCTAAAGTTTATTCTAAACTTTTAGCAACACGATTAGCTCCTCTTATGCCCCGATTAGTAAATGATCAACAACATGGCTTTGTTGTTGGGAGGGATACCACCACACATGTCAACATGGCTATTACTGCTTTCGATGTGGCTACAACTAATCTCACCCCAATCGGTATGATACTTTTAGACGCGGAGAAGGCGTTCGACCGAGTGGGGTGGGATTATCTGTGGGGAGTCCTAAGACAATTCGGTTTTAGAGGGCGCTTTTTGAGAAGTGTACAGGCATTATATAAGGACCCTAATGCTAAAATTAGCTATGCTGGGGCACTCTCATCAACTTTTTCAATTCTGCGGGGGACGCGGCAGGGATGCCCGTTATCACCCCTGCTTTTCGCTCTCTCCATGGAGCCATTTATTAACGCCTTGGAAGCTCAAACTAAGATTGCCCCTATTTTGCATGAAGGTAAAACTCTAAAGTTCACCGCATATGCAGATGATTTAGCTATTTATACCACCAATGTTGTGGATGCATTAATAGGGATAACGGCAGAAGCTAAACATTTTGGGACTATTTCAGGCTATAAATTAAATATAAATAAAACACAAGTCATTATGAATTATCAGGCCAACCTACCAGTGCAAGGACTCTGTCAATCTGCAGTATATCTAGGGGTAAAGATATAATCTAATATTGCTGATATTAACTCTTTAAATTATGATCCTTTATTAAGAGACATGTCCAATCTTCTGAAAAAATGGCACAAGATCCCATTAAACCTCATAGGTCGTATGAATTTGATCAAGATGAACATACTGCCCAAGTTTTATATCTTTTCCGTTCCATACCTTGTTGTGTTAATAACCTATTCTTTAAAAAATTGGACGGCATTTTAAGTAGTTTCATTTGGGGCTATAAGAAGGCTCGTAGGTCAATGACTAGCTTATTTTTTTGCCTCTTTCTTAGGTCGGCTTCGTAGCCTATTTGTCGCCAATAATCAAAATTTTTTTCACCAACTCATGCTCGGTGGTCAATCTAAACAATTCCAGGCAAATGTACAAGACCCAAATTACTTCAAACGTGTAAAATTTAAGACCGCGAGAGATGCTGTATTTATATGGAAACTGATGCTGACTAAGTGTAATACTTCGTTTTTCCATAAAGAGCTGCCAATATGGGACAATCCTGGGCTTCCAGATATTTTTAGAGATAAAACTGGCCGAGAATTGGCCAACTATGGTATTGAGACACTAGGGGATCTCTACGGTACGGATGGTTTTCTACAATTTCCAACATTGCAACTTTTGTATAAACTGCCCAAAAAAATGAGATATAAATATATTCAAGTTAAGGATTACTTAATACGTAAAATGAATCTGGTAGAAATTACCAGCTCAGATATATGGAATTGCTTTTATTATGTGCATGGGAAATCATTAATTAGTTTGGGATACAAGTGTCTCAGTCAAAATAGTTTTGACGAAGCCCCTAGATTGGCACTAAAATGGACTGTTAGCTTAGGATCTAATGTGACAACCCAGAACATCTCTGCTGCCTTAGTCAATATCAGTAAAGCCGTCCAGTCCTCCAGTTTGAAACTCCAATCTTACAGGACGATTAGTCAACTGTATTATACTCCATTAAAAATGTCAAAATGGGCACAAACTAATATTAATAATGATCGTACTAAATGTCCTAAATGCGGTCTGGTGGCAGCAGACCTTATACATATGATTTACTTGTGCCCATCATTAGCAAAATTTGGTTGGACATAGAAAATATTTTCACCCAAAATCAACTGATTAATTTTTCATTAAATGCCGCTGCGGTACTATTGTCCACATACCCGGTTAGTTCTATTTATAAAGATCTGCTAAATATTACATTGGCTTGTGCTAGACTGGTGGTAGCTAGGGCCTGGATTGCTCAGAATCCTCCTCATGTGGAAAAGTAAATTTTGCCATGTTCTGTGTCCCTACGAGTCCTCCATCATATGTTATCTGTGCATGATTAATATGCATATGTATCCCCCATGTTTGATTAAAGACGCAATTACAGTTGTGTCCATCACTAGTATACCAGTTTCCAGTTCTCGTGAATACTACGAATATCAGGCCTATGTAAAGCTACGTTGCCACGTTTCTCAGTGTGCACGTTATTCCATTGTAAAGTCCCCGTTTCTAGGCCTCAAAAGGGCCTGGACACCAGATTCAGCTTCTGTCTCCTGAGCCTCGCTGAGGAGCGATACAGCCCCCACCTGTGTTCCTGACCCTTCACTTACTTCCTGCCTTGCAGTGCCCGGTTCAGCCTGGCTCTGCCTCTGAGTCTGCCAAGAGTATGTTATGATTCTAGTTATCAGTCCAGCCCTCCCTCTCTGCATTCCTAAGCTACTGAATCGCATCAATAGTTTCCGTCATTGTCTAGCCTTTACGTCTCCATGTAAGAGAAATACTGCATTTAATGGTCATTTAATATTCTTCATCACGCACTACATGTGGAATAATGCATGCTCCAGTCTTAGAGTCTGTTCGCCTTTACCCCGATAACTTTTGGATTCTATCAACATGTTCTCTAAACACCAGATACTAGATACTGTTTAGGTACATGTCGCCCTGACTCTCCAGACTTCAGTCTCTGCTCCTAGCACAGAGTTCGTAGCCCCCAGCTTCTCCTAGTAACACGTCATTGCCAGTTTGCGCGCACCATTAGGTCAGAGGTCCCGGCTCCTTAGGTAGCCCCCTCCATGTTTCCGCCCCATTCATGACATATTCTGTTACGTTTGCATCACATGTCTATGTATACGCCTCTGTTACACCTACTTTCACCCTTATCTTTCGCGACTGCTATTGACCACACCCACTGCTCCGCCTATCGTATGTATTGTAATGCAACTGTTTTAGTATATATGTTCGCGTATTGTTATTAAATGTTAGCGCGCTCATCCCAGATCCTGCCCGGCAGCTGTCGGGGCCCCCCTGTCAGACCCTGCCATCCTATTCCTGTGCAGGTTGTCCTGTTCCTGTCCTTTATGCTGTAATAAACCTGCAAAACTCCTACTACCTCGTATCTTGACTCTTATTTATTGAGCTATCTGTTATTCATTTATCCATTCAAAAATAGAGGTATTATTTATTTATTTACCACATAATGGCGCCCGAACAGGGACTTGCCCTTTCCCCACGCGCCGGTGAAGCCACGCCGGCCCCCTGACCCTCTGCAGCCGTGACGGAACCATACCGTGCACGTGCAGATATTTCTGCTTCAAGTATCCCTCAGGCCCACGGAGGAGACGGAGGTGGCGGTCCAGCATCCAGACGAGGCGGTGGAGGAACGCGGCGAGTCCCGACCAGAGCCCAAGCCGAGAGTCCAAGGTCCGAGGTATCCGGAGGCCCACCCGTAACAGAAGTCCGAAGTTCGTCCGTCCGGCGTCGAAGCAGTCCAGTCCAGTCCGAGGCCTTCCGTTCTTGCTGCCCGGTGAGTACCGTTGCTGGGGTAGTATCTAGACAGGGTCAATCTAAATTGTCTCTGGTCCGATGGGTCTGGGTACGCAGATCTGAAACGAAGTGTTCACCTAGGTGGATACGGGTCTTGATGCGTCCTTTTATGGGACCGGGATGTTCCGTGCTGTTTCAGCAGCGCATCCAGTAATTCTAGTCTGTTCCGTTCTCGAGAAATTCATGTGTTTCTGTTCTCAGTGTTCCAGGTAGTATTCTGTCCGAACTGTTGCTTCATAATGTTATTCAATGTATTTTCAATGTCGTGGTATGCCTGAATTGTTTTCTCAATTGTTATTGTTCCTCGTGTATTTGTATTGTGTTCAGATTCAAGTTTGCAATGTCCCTCTTCTTTTCGAGATTACGTCAGTTAAAAACTAGAAAGGGTCTGCTAGAAGAAGCAGTTCCTGTCCCGCCTAGGGACAGTCCAGGTCATTTTATGTATCAAAAGCATGGCATAAGTGCCATACTATATCTAGATTTATGGGTAGAGTATACCAAACAGTTAGAAGAAAAGTATAGATGGCCCGTATCGGGTACATGGGATGCCGAGTGCATCATGAGAGTAGAAGAAGCATTATGGAAAAAGAAAGCCAGACAGTCACAGAAAGATGCCATCGAGTTATGGCGCAAAGAATCTCATAAAAGAACCGAAAAAGAAATCAGAAAGTCAGAACTAAGTAGAGAATCCTTGGAACGAGCACAAGAAAAAGAATTAATCGAGATAGGTGAACGAGTTAAAGCCGAACAGTCAGACAGACAGAGGCATGCTCTTATTAAGGGTATGTATCCTCTTCTTGCCGAGGGCTTGCCAAAAGCGACCCCGGAGGCATCCAGTAATTTTCCGCCACCACTAGTTCCGACCAAGCTACGTCACAAACCGACCGCAGCTGATATTTTCATTTCGTCCTATTTGGACGACACAGTCCCAGAATATGCAAATCCTGTTCCTGCTCCGCCAGTCCCTGTAAATCAGGCACTTCCCGCTCCTCCAGACACCGGAGTACCTGTTACGGTACCCCCGGTCCAGCCCGCCATACAAGTCCAGCCTGCATTTCCATTTCCCACTCTGCCAGGACGAAGAGCATCAGTAGACGACTCTAGTTTAGGGGCCGCAGGGGGAGGTCCTCCAGGAACCCCGCCGCCACACAAGCGTTTAACGTTAGCCGAATTACATGCACAAGCGTCACAGCGTACGCCCAGATATCAGTCTGTTGCAGAAATAAGAAAAGCCCTTACCGAATGTGGCTATGATCCAGTCCCAGGCGAGGATAATATGGTTTTATATTCATTACGCGTAAGAAAGGTGACCGAGTATCTAGTCACTTTACCGAATATGAAGGAAGATCTAGACAGAATATATCGTTTCATTCGTACAGGGGATGATCCAGAAAGTATTAGTGAAGTCATGTCTCAAAGGAAAGCTGAGATCCAGTTAATGTTATTAAAGTTTCTGATTAATTGTCTAATAAGAGAACAAGATTCCCCGACTAAAGATCAGGCCGAAATGAAAGTCCTGACAAGGTGGAGTGATAATATAGCCGAGGGTAAGCATAAGACCATCAGTAGTATAGAGAGTATGTACAAGAAAATTCGTAAGGAAATAATAAAGTTACACGAACAACGCAAAGAAACACGAGTAAGCGAGAAAGAAAGTAACTCTGATACTGAAGAGGTAGAGGACGAGAATTCTGACAGAATAGCGTATGTAGGAAAATCTAGATTTCCAGATCGCCATTTACGTCTAGAATACAAGCCAGTTTTACATCATCCAGCACCAGAACAAGGTTCTCTAGAACAAGTATTTCAAGCTACCGATCACATTCTGAAATCACGAATCGGTTATAGCGAGTTAAGTACCATGCATGAACAAGAACTAGTCCGATCAGCAGTCCGATGGATTACTGATTCTACCACTTTTCCAGACGAAATAGTGGCACAAATGTTTCTGAAAATGCCCCCAGCCGAGCAACGACTGGCGGGTATGTATATGATCCAGCACCTCATTACATTGTATGAGGGTCAACATTCTGATCCAGGTCCGTTACACGATGTCCTGAATGAGTTACTCCAGTATAGATGGAAAGGTTTAGGTACCGATTTGATTAGTGTCATTCTAGAACAACGCCACAAATACAGAACGTTTTTGAACCCGCATTTTGTTCATGTCTCACCTCCAGAAAGTAAACCCTTTTACATAGACAGACAGAATCCGTTACGAGAAGTGCATCCAGTTAAGACAGAGGGTGGTGAAATGCAACGAGTGTTTGTTTACACCCCTATCACAAAGATGGAACTCTTAGAGATGAAAAAGTTAATTCCCTGTCATGATAAAGATCCAGCAGGGTTCCACCGAGAATTAAAGGACATGCTGCGTATGGGAGAATACACGTATCCAGATATAATTAAAATGTTAAAAGTCCTGTTGCCCGCAGGGGTATATGAGAAACTCAAAGAAAAAGAATGGGAGGTGGGGGAGAAAAAGATCGATTGGGCAGTTTTAGAAGCTGAAGATAAGGCACGAGTACCAGGTACCGGTCTTGGAGATAAATGTAAAGAATTACCAGAATTATTAATACAAGTTTTGCCCAGACTATTAGCAACTAAAAAGGAAGACTGGGATGCAATCTCAGCATGTAAACAGAAACAAGACGAATACACTAGTGATTTTTACTCTAGATTTGAAAAATGTTTTATTATAAACAGTGGCCTCAAGACGAGTAGTGAATCATACCCTCATCTTTTTGTTACTAAATTAGTCGACAATTCAAGTCCACAAATTAAGAACCGAGTTTTGAAAGTCGAAAGTACCTGGCAAGCTAATACCCCGTCCCAAATGTTACAGATGCTTCAATATCACCAGAATAGAATCAGGGAAGAGCAAGATCACGAGAGAAAACGTATGAAAGACACGAAAATGAAAGTACTAGTTGCACAATCCGTTCCTCAAGACAGTCAGAAGAGGGGTACAAATCAAGCCAGTCATCCTGCAGCTCCCGTTAAAGGGAACTGCAATTATTGTAAACAGCCAGGTCATTTTATAAACGAGTGTGCAGTTCTGAAACACAACATAGCTACCGGTAAGACTAAAGAAAGACCACGTCCGCCTAGACAAGAACAAGTTTCACAGACTCCGCAGTCACAGAATGCACCACAGACAGTTACAGTACCGCAGCCTATCGCTGCAACACAGCATGTTACACAGCAGATGTACCAGTATGCACAGTCTGAGTATCCAGAGTATCAGCCATATTCATGAAACAGCCTAGAGAGGGAGGTAGGCTTGCCTCTCATCGAGATACCTGTAGATCAAGAAGGTCCCTATGTTCACAGTCAAGTACTAGGGAAAGACAGAAAGTTTCTGATTGATACAGGGGCAAGTAGGACCACTATAAGTCACGACGAAGTTCCAGGGGCTCCGCTCTCAGGCTCTAGAAATGTTTCCCTTGGATTTTCAGGAAAACCTATTGTAAATGAAATATCAAAGCCAGTTACCCTAGAAGTAGGTCCATTGTCCCGCACTACTGATCTGTTACTTACTAAGTCCTGTCCAGAAAATTTGTTGGGCATTAAAACACTGAAAGAATTAGGTGCAGTTATATGCTGTTCCCCAGAGGGAATACGATTGTTCCTACGTGACTTCAAGGGTCACTATGTATTACGAGATTTTGATCCGAGATTGTCCAATGTTCCGCAGCATCTATGGGCGCACGGTCCAACTGATGTTGGCTTTATGCAAATCACACCCCATCGTGTGACTCTCAAGCCAGGTGTAGTGTTACCACGAATCAGACAGTACAGACTGCCACCTGAGGCTGTAGCAGCCTTATCCAAAATTATTGACGAGCTCATGGCTCAGGGAGTAGTTGTAGAAACCGACTCCAACGTATGTAATTCTCCGATCATTCCTGTCATGAAACGTACTGATCCAAATGCACCTCCAGTATATCGATTAGTGATTGATCTCCGAGAGCTTAACAAATGTATTATTCCCCAGTACCCAGTTGTCCCAGATATTTCTTCCCTACTGACAGCCATTGATTCCGAAGCCTTATTTTTTACAGTCATAGACCTCAAGAATGCGTTTTTCAGTGTCCCCATTCATCCAGACAGCCAGTTTCTTTTCGGATTTTGTTTAAATGGAAGGAGCTATATGTTCACACGAGCTCCTCAAGGTTTCACAGAAAGTCCTAGTATTTACAGTCAAGCACTCAAGAGACAACTAGACAACATTCACATGCCAACTGACACTGCCCTGCTCCAGTATGTCGATGATCTACTGATCACAGCCCGTTCTGAACGTGCTTGCGAGCGAGCATCACTTACAGTCTTGTATTTCCTAGCCGAGATGGGGCACAAGGTGTCCCCTTCGAAGCTTCAATTCTGTGTCCAGCAAGTGGTCTACTTAGGACACTTACTGTCCAAGAGGGGTAGGCAGTTGACACCAGACCGTATCCAGTTAATAGCGAGTCTTCCTCAGCCCAAGACCCAGAAGGAGGTACGTGCTTTTATCGGCCTTACTTCTTATTGCAGACAATGGATTCCTCAGAATGCATTTCTAGCTAAACCACTGATACAGTTAACAACACAGGAGGTAGCCGTATCGACTGTCCTCCCTTGGACATCTGAACATACACTTAGTTTCAATGAGTTAAAGAAAGCTTTATGTCAAGCTCCAGTTCTAGCAACACCGAACTACAGTAAGTCTTTTACACTTTTCGTCACAGAACGCGAAGGTACAGCACTATCTGTTCTTACACAAGATCAAGCAGGACAATACAAGCCCTGTGCTTATTTTTCGAGCACATTAGATCCTGTAGCCCAGGCTCTGCCTGCGTGCCTTAAGTCAGTTGCAGCCACAGCACTTGCTATCAGACAAAGTGATTCCATAGTCTTAGGACACTCCCTGACAGTACAAGTCCCACACTCCGTGGAAGTTCTTTTAAACCGAACGCAGACTCAGCACTTGACAATTGCACGTTTAACAGGTTATGAATTGACACTGTTTCAGCCACACATAGAAATCAGACGCTGCAACGTTTTAAATCCTGCTACATTGTTACCATCAGTTACTTTGAATCCTGCCACACACGACTGTGTGGAAGTAGTTAACATCATGACAAAGCCAAGACAAGACCTGACAGATATTCCATTACCAGATCCCGATCTGACACTTTATGTGGATGGTTCATGTATGAGAACAAGTACAGGAGAACTAGTAGCCGCGTATGCAGTGACTACTGACACTGAAGTTATTGAAACACACCGTATTGACACCCTGTCTGCTCAAGCAGCAGAGCTAGTTGCTCTGACTCAAGCCTGCATTCACGCCAAGAACCTGAAAGTTAATGTTTACACCGATTCACGTTACGCATTTGGAGTCGTACACGACTTTGGAGTGCTCTGGCAGGAGAGAGGTTTCATGACTTCTCATGGAACCAAGATTCAGCATGGTCTCCTTATTCAAGCTCTGTTAGATGCAATACACTTACCGACATCCATTGCTATCATGAAGTGCAAAGCACATACGAAAGTTACTGACACTATTTCTCAAGGTAATGATCTAGCAGATTGCACAGCCAAGCTTACAGCTCAGACTCCAGACATTTCAGTTAAGCCAACACAGACACATACTCCAGATCCGACTACATGCATGACAGTTAAAGACCCCACTCAAGATGTCATAGACATACAGTTACATGCTACTCCTGAAGAAATCAAGAAATGGTCCGAACAAGGAGGGGTCCAGACAGATCAAGGATGGTTAACGAAGGGTAGAGCCACATGGTTTCTCCCCGACTCTATGGTTCAAGTCATTATTAATACCGCACATAGTCCAGCACATTTAGGAGAAAAAGCTATGTTAGACAGTATCCAGAATATTTGGTTCAACAAGCATTTACGAGCTGCAGCCAAGCAGAAAGTCCGTACCTGTATGATATGTTGCCAGTTCAATCCAGGTAAAAGTGTCCCGGTGGAACAAGGTGGATTCCAGCCCCCTGACCACCCTTTTGAAGTCCTCCAGATGGATTACATTCAGATGGAGCGATGTCGAGGTTTCAAGTATGTCCTCGTAGTTGTATGTGCTTTGTCCAGGTGGACAGAAGCATATCCAGTCCCAGATTACACAGCCGCGACCACTGCCAAGCAGTTGGTTCGTGAGTTCTTCCCCCGTTACGGACTCCCTAGAGTCGTGTATTCTGACAACGGCCAGCCATTCTCATCCGAGCTAATGAAACACGTTTCCCTTTTGCTAGGGTACCAGTGGAAGTTCCATTGTGTACGCCATCCTGAAGCAGCCGGTCTCGTAGAGAGACATAATCAGACTCTGAAAATTCGAATTGCAAAAGTTTGTCAAGAGAAAGGTGTGGACTGGCTCATAGCTCTGCCGGTCGCCCTGTTCTATATGCGCATGGTCGCACATTCCAGATCAGGTCTGTCCCCGTATGAGGTCGTTTTCGGCCGCCCCCCTAACATGTGGGGTACTCCTAGACCCCAAAGTATTACCGATGTTTCAAGTAATATGCTGACAGATTACCTAGCTTCCTTGATGTCTGCCCTCAACTCTTGTCGTTCACAGGTTGCCGCCGCATTTCCAGACAATACCGAGGTGGCACCGCATGAAATCGTTCCTGGATCCATGGTCCTAGTGCGAAATTTCGATCGCTCAAGTCCACTGGAGCCTCGCTGGAAGGAGCCCCGACAGGTCCTCCTGGCCACCCGCACAGCCGTGAAGTTGGAGGGACGCAAAGGCTGGGTGCATCTTTCGCATATCAAAAGGTTTTATGGATTGAAACCAGTTTCAAAGAACATTTCCGAGGATTCTAAAAATTGCCAAAGTACTATTCTTAAGGACTGTCCCGCAAAAGACAATGATACTGCACCCTCCCTGTTAGAGACAACTCCGCAACAGGAGTATAAGAAGAAATTAAGGTCTAGTAAAATAAGTCAGCCAGTTTGATTGTCTAAGTCCTCCCCTAGGTGAAACGGTTAGACCGGTTTCTGACATGTATAAAATAGACCCCCATAGTGAGAGAGTTAGTCAAAACTCAATCCGATGTATCGTTTTTCTATGTTTCATATTATTTCTCAGCATTATGATTTCCTGCACCAGTTATGCATTTTACTTGTATTTTCCAGTTTCTCATGTAAATAAGTCTTCTAATGTTACAGTAGAGCACACGTTTAGTGATCTGCCTCCTCATGAACTCTCTTACCGCCTCGCTATGCGTAACAATTCTTTTATCCGCATGTTACATTATTCACACCAGACCAGCAATGCCACTAATTGTTGGGTGTGTGGTCGACTCCCCCCTTTCCAGACCCCGAAGGGAGTTCTGCCACTCTTTCCTTATCCATTTTCACATAATGGTTCGTGTGGAGCATGGTCCACGTTAACGTCATCCTCAACAGATATGTCTTTTCTGAACAATACATGTTTTCCAGACAAGCAAGGTCTTCCCCACAGAACAGGGTTAGATCTAGAAAATGAAGTTTACAATTTAGGTAATTATTCTTCGAATTTCATGGTCCTGAATGTTCAGTCTGATTCCACTCCAGACTTACCTGCTATTTCAGTACTACCAGTCAAAGGCGAATTATGTGTTAGAAATAATGGTTCCGTACATGTAGGACACAGCGATTGCACTACTATTGTCAAGTATAGTGACAGTGGGAAATCTATTTTCAAAGCTTCACGTCATTCTTATTTTGTTTGTGGTCAGACCGCATATGTTCGCCTGCCCCTCAATTGGGAGGGAACCTGTTACATTGCCTTCCTACTGCCACCTGTTTTCCTAGCTCCATCTGATTATCATAGAAACACACATCTAGTACACATTAGACATAAAAGGGAGATCGAGTCCCCGATTGTCGATTATACTGAAACTGCTCTAGAACAGTATACAGATTTCAATAGAGGTTTCTTCTTTTTTATAGGACCTATCCAGAATAGTAAGCTAATTCGTAGATTAACCAGAACCCTTGAAGCAGTAGTTAATGAGACTGCCTCTGCTCTAGGTAACTTAACTGAAGAGCAATCTGCTATGAGATTTGTCGTTTTACAGAATCGTCTCGTCCTTGACGTCATATTGGCCGATAGGGGCGGGGCCTGTAGAGTCATCGGATCTAGTTGCTGCATTTTCATTCCAAATAACGCGCCGTCTGTTTATTCAGCTATAACCAGACTCCATAAAATTGCCCATCTGTTACACCAAGACCCAGGCACCTGGACATGGTCCGGTTGGTTCTGGAATATAATTTCCGCTTGGGGATGGAAAGTATTGTCCTTTCTAGGTATTGCAGTAGCGATCATATTCAGCTGCTGCCTCTGTATACAATGTGGCCCTGCGATTTGCGGCATTTGTGCTACCTCTTGTATTCCTAGTCCCAAGCCCCGTTCTAAATCCCGTTCCAGGATAATTCGAGACGAGCAAATGATACTGTATGAAATGATAGATGGTATCATGAATATTGATGTTTCCTGAAGGAAACGTAGTGACAAGGAGGGAATGTGGAAAAGTAAATTTTGCCATGTTCTGTGTCCCTACGAGTCCTCCATCATATGTTATCTGTGCATGATTAATATGCATATGTATCCCCCATGTTTGATTAAAGACGCAATTACAGTTGTGTCCATCACTAGTATACCAGTTTCCAGTTCTCGTGAATACTACGAATATCAGGCCTATGTAAAGCTACGTTGCCACGTTTCTCAGTGTGCACGTTATTCCATTGTAAAGTCCCCGTTTCTAGGCCTCAAAAGGGCCTGGACACCAGATTCAGCTTCTGTCTCCTGAGCCTCGCTGAGGAGCGATACAGCCCCCACCTGTGTTCCTGACCCTTCACTTACTTCCTGCCTTGCAGTGCCCGGTTCAGCCTGGCTCTGCCTCTGAGTCTGCCAAGAGTATGTTATGATTCTAGTTATCAGTCCAGCCCTCCCTCTCTGCATTCCTAAGCTACTGAATCGCATCAATAGTTTCCGTCATTGTCTAGCCTTTACGTCTCCATGTAAGAGAAATACTGCATTTAATGGTCATTTAATATTCTTCATCACGCACTACATGTAGAATAATGCATGCTCCAGTCTTAGAGTCTGTTCGCCTTTACCCCGATAACTTTTGGATTCTATCAACATGTTCTCTAAACACCAGATACTAGATACTGTTTAGGTACATGTCGCCCTGACTCTCCAGACTTCAGTCTCTGCTCCTAGCACAGAGTTCGTAGCCCCCAGCTTCTCCTAGTAACACGTCATTGCCAGTTTGCGCGCACCATTAGGTCAGAGGTCCCGGCTCCTTAGGTAGCCCCCTCCATGTTTCCGCCCCATTCATGACATATTCTGTTACGTTTGCATCACATGTCTATGTATACGCCTCTGTTACACCTACTTTCACCCTTATCTTTCGCGACTGCTATTGACCACACCCACTGCTCCGCCTATCGTATGTATTGTAATGCAACTGTTTTAGTATATATGTTCGCGTATTGTTATTAAATGTTAGCGCGCTCATCCCAGATCCTGCCCGGCAGCTGTCGGGGCCCCCCTGTCAGACCCTGCCATCCTATTCCTGTGCAGGTTGTCCTGTTCCTGTCCTTTATGCTGTAATAAACCTGCAAAACTCCTACTACCTCGTATCTTGACTCTTATTTATTGAGCTATCTGTTATTCATTTATCCATTCAAAAATAGAGGTATTATTTATTTATTTACCACACTCATTCAACTGAATGGTGGACATTGGTTTACGAAATTTACATTATGGAAGATGCCATTGCCAGGAATAGAGGAATTAAAGCTAAAACAAAGTTTACCAAAATATGGGGTAATTTTTTGTAATGCCAGTAATGATTTGAATCATGTACGTTTTGCCCTGACTAGGAATTACTTCTTTTACTTTTGTCTGTGTTTTCTTTTTTTTACTTGTTATAATATGAACTTGCACCAAATGGAACTCGATTTATTTTATCTTTTTGATTTTGGATTTGGATATGTTAATCTCATTGACTTGCTTGTCAAATAAAAATTATTTAAAAAAAAAAAAAGATAAGCAATGCATTGGCAGGGCATAAGTTATAGTTAGCTCAGGTAACTTTAACTGCTGAATTTCTAGGGCATTGTGCCTATAAAATCTGAGCCTATAATGTCCTTTTAACCTTTGTTTTTACTTGAATTTGTACTTTTTTCAATGCTGTTTCCTAACTGTAACGTCCCTATAACCTTTGTTTTTTTTTTTAATTTCCCCATTCTTAAAATATTAATTGTACTAAAATTACATCTGTAAGTTCAATTTTGTAATGTACATTTTTACAAATGAATGAATACATTTTATGCACACATTTATTCCTAATATACATTTGAAAAGTAACAATTAACAAATCAACGTAACATAACATATGTAAGCCTTCTAGGAATGCAATGCAGCAAGTCTTTCTTTTTTGTATTCATTGATGTCTTAAGTGATGTCATCAGTGAAGTAATTTGAGAAGTGATGAGTAATGTCATCAGTGATGTCACTGACTATGTCACGAATGATGTAATATGTGAAATCATAAGCAGTGTATTGTGGGGCCATAAGTTACAGTTAGCTCAGGTAACTATAATTGCTGAATGTCTATGGTTTTGTGTGTATAATATATGAGCCTAACTATAAAGTCCCTGTAACCTTTGGTTTTTTCAGTGAATTTCTACATTATTTTGAATGCTTTTTCCTAACTAGAACTTCCCTATAACCATTGTTTTTTTATTGAATTTTGCCGGTTTTTAAAATATATTTTGTGTTATGATTTCACCCATACGTTCAATTTAGTAATGAATATTTTTACAAGTTTATAAATGCATTTTATTTACACATTTATTCTTACTATACATTTTAAAAGCAATAATTAATAAATCAATGTAACATAGCTTATGTAAACTGTCATAAAATGCCATACAGCAAATCTTTCTCTTTTTTGTATTCATTTTATGGATCTGTGGAAATGCAGCGAAGCCACCACGAATCTGCCACAAATCTAGAAACACACCCAAACGTCAACTTCTCATTGGTTACAGTAAGCCTCCATGCATCCACATTGGAACCCATACCCTAAATCAGTTATTAGGGTTTCACATCTCTATGGAGACAGCTGAAAATAATGACTTTCCTTCAAAAGAAGATAGTTTCAAAATTCTGCTGAAGATATAACAGGAGGAAGAAAGGAAAAGACTAAGAAGAAGACTTACTACCTCCAAAGAATTCCTCCAACATTTGAAAACATTTCTCTATTCCTTCAGCACAAAAGAAAGTTCTTCCAAAACGTATCCAAAGCACTCAATGCAGCAAAAAATTGCCAAGAGGTACGATAAAGAAGCATTCACATAGCATATACTCTATTTGGAAATATGTGAAAACCATACATACAAAGATGTATTACAGGATGATAAGAAAGAGGGAATGTGGTGTATCATCATCAGCAGCTGGAACTTCAGTAGGACCTTTACCTCCTGACCAGATGGTTACCATCCCCGTTGTTTCACCAAATCTTCAAGACAAGGTCACGCATTGTGGCAAACACCATAATCCACTTGCACCAAAAATGTAATCTGTTTCCAGTTTATGGATGCTGTCAACAAGTGTAATTGTTCATTTTGTTTTTCCTCATCACGTCATCGTCCATTCATCTGTAACACTAGTCAATATCTGAAATGCAAACATAGAATACATTCAATTTTACAATACATACTATTAGATGACATAAAAGTACGTGAGTAGCTACATAAGGGGTTATATTCAGTGTGTAAAAGACGGTGGAAGTGTCTGAGTATGGGTGTATAAATGGCTTTATGAATTACTGAATGGGTGGATGACTGGTTATGTGAGTGGTTGAGTGGATATGTAAGTGAGTGTATCAGTGCCTTAATGGGTGTGTCACTGGATGTGTAAATAGCTGTGTGGGTGTGTTGCTGGGTGAGTTACTGGGTGTGTAAGTGATTGTATGGGTGTGTAAATGAGTATGTAAGTGGCTGTTAGGGTTGGGATCTGGCTGTGTTGGTGGGTATTTGGGTGTGTAACTGTATGTGCAAGTAGCTATGTTAGTGATTGTTAGAAATGGGGGCTCTTGTTGGCAGAGTATTTACATTCTACAAGTAGGGACCCTTCCTTCTTGACAGGGTAAAGGGATTACACTTCAAAAATACCCCTGCTCACCCCCTTGGTAGCTTGGCACGATCTGTCAGGATTATCTAAGAGGCAATGTGTAAAGCATTTGTTCATAAAACACAATAATACAGTGAAAACACTACAAAAGGACAGCACACCAGTTTAAAAAAAATAGCCAGTATTTATCTGTGTAAAATAAGACCAAAATGATAAAAATCCAACATTCAGTAACCAAACTACGAATATTGCAAATATAGACTTAAGATAGAGTTCCTTGAAGTTGATAGCTCTGTTCGGGGCTATCACAGCATTGTGAACAAACAAATCCAACAATTCAGGCTGACCGCTGTTTTGAAGGCCAGCTACGGTGTCGGGAAGACTGCAAACGGTACCTTGAAAATGCAGGGCATCATGGACATTGCCATGATATTTGAAGATGCAGCACTGGCAGACGTCAGATTGGAAGGCCGGTGCAGGAGTTGTAAGGCGCTTGAAGTCACAGGCATTGCAGATCGAACTCCGTGAGGTTGAAGTCGGGTGCACAGGCAGACATAGGGGCTTCGGTGCGAAGTGCAGCAGTGCGTTGTGCTGTGCCCTCAGTTCATGGAGCAGGTAGCTGCTCGTTGATGGCATCCAGCTGCGTTGGTGAGACCAAAGCTGTGGTGCAAAGTGGGGCGGTGCTTATCACATTGCTAGCAGGTCATGGAACAAGCAGCGGTGCCATCATTGCTGAAGCGCTGAATTCAGTAGACGATCTAGAGTCAATGATGCCTGCTTCGGTGGGCCAATGCTGTGGTGTGGGGCTGGACGGTGTGTCATGTAACTTACAAGTGGTGCCACAGACCCTCAGTGCAGGCAGTGGAGTTGATGTCAGCCTGGAGCATCGTCAGGGATATCAGGGTGGCAATCTGAAGGGAGGCAGTGCGGTGCCCTCAGTTCATGGTGCAAGCAGCGGCTCGGTGGTGGCGTTAGGCTGCCTTGTCGGTGGGACGAGGGTTGCAGTGCAAGACGGGCTGTGCTTATTGTGGTGCCAACAGGTCACGGAGCCGGCAGCAGCATTGTTGATGGTGATGAGTTGCTTTTCCCTCTGTTGCAGCTGAAACACACAGTTCCAGAAGCTGGTACCCAGAGGATGGTGAAGTCTGTGGTATGCCTGAGGCTTCTAAGAGGAGGCAAGCTCCATGTCAAGCCCTTGGAGAGTCTTTGGAAAATAAGTTGCAGAAAGTTCGGTCCAGTCCATTCGTTGCCCAAGGCAGAAGCAGCCACTGCAAACCAATACAGCAAAGCACACAACAAAGTGGTAGTTTTTACTCACAGCTTCTCCAGCTCTTCTTCTTGGCAGCTTCCTCAGTCCAAATGAGTTCTAAAGTTCTGGGGTCAGGGCCCCAATATTTCTACAACTTTTTCCTTTGAAGTTTTAGGTAGAAAGTCTCTGAGTTCAGTAAAAATGAGTTCTACCCTCCCTGGTCCAGTTCACTACAGAAGGTGGAAACAGCTTTGTGTAGAGCAGACTCAGCCTTACTCAGGTGCTAGTGAAAACACCTCCCATCACTCTAAATGCAGAAATGTCTATTCAGCCTTGCTATGAGTCACCCAAGAAAGGCAGCACACACCTCAACCCCCCCTTGTGACTCTCTAAAGGGAATGGACATCCCAGCTCCTGTCATTTCAAAACCAGATGGTGAATACACAAACAGGCAGAGGCACACAGGATGGTTAACTAAGAAAATGTCCACTTTTTAAAAAGTAGCATTTTCAAACACGCAATTTAAAAACCATCTTTAATAAAAGATGTGTTATTAAATTATGAGGTCAGACAGCCTAAACTCTATTTCTCTCTCACGTGCACCAATGAAAAGTTGCACTTGTAAGATGTTACAAGGTACCTCCCATGTTAACCTATGGGACTGTCTTTCAATAGTGAAAAATGAAATTCACAGTATTTCACTATCAAAATTTAAAACACACTACTGCATGTCCTATCTTTCACATACACTGCACCCGGCCAATGGGGCTACCTCGGCTCTACCTTAGGGGTGACTGATATGTAAGAAAAGGGAAGGAAAGTGCCAGGTTGGTGTGGCAGAAGACTCTGCAGTGGCAGGTCTGCAACACCTTTGAACGTCTATTTGTGTGGGTGGCACAACCAGTGCTGCAAGCCCACTAGTAGCATTTGATTTACAGGCCCTGGGCACTGATAGTGCACTGTACTAGGGACTTACCAGTACATCAAATATCTCAATCATGGAAAAACAATCATAACACAGTTTGCAGTAGGAGCAATCGCACTTTAGCACTGAATAGCAGTGAAAACCACACAGAGACACTAAACCATCAAAAATGAGGTCCAGTTCAACATCAAATACAAGAGGTCTGAAGGCAAAAAGATAGGGGAAACATGGCAAAAGGTGCCAGGTCTAACAGCGGTGGATACACAAGTGCTGTGTGAGTGGATGTGTAAGTGCCTCTGTCGCTGTCTGACTGGGTGTGTGAGTGGCTGTATGGTTTTGTAAATAGGTAGGTGAGTGGCTGCATGGGATCATGACTGGGTGTATAATTGGGTGTCTGGATGTATAAGTGCATGGGTACATGAATGGCTGTATAGGTACGTGAGTGGGTGTGAAAGTGCCTGTATAGGTGTGTGAATGATTATGTAAGTGGATATATGGGTGAGTAAATGAGTGTATGAATGGTTTTATGGGTGTTTGGCTGAGTGTGTCAGTCCCTGTCTGGCTATGAGAGGGATGGGTACATAAGTGCTTATGTGGGAGTGGAACTGGGTATGTAAGTGCCTGCCTGCATGCAGATTACATACTATTAAATGACATCAATCAATCAATCAATAATACTTTTTTCTGCTTTTGTAATAACAACCATAAAAGTCAGGGATACAACAAAACAGGAAACTCCCATCCCTTAATATCATCAATCATCAATTACCATTTATTATTATAAACTACATGCTAAAAATAGGCATACAAATACATATATAACAAGTTACAAAAAAGCAAAATGGTCACACATACAAGCCTATCCTATTCATGGAACTTAGTCACAGCTAGATCTAAGCCTAACTATGGCCTTTGAAAAGCTAAGAACATACCATAACATGGACCCTGAAAGCATAGCTAAAAAGGTAAAAGCAGGACGCACTTGAACAAAATTAGCTTTTTTTATTGGAATTAAATAGGTCTTTCTTGGCTCCTCATAATTACTGCAAAACATTAAAAAATTTATCATGTCCTGAGGGGACTTGCTGTCACAACCACATGGCAGCAGGGTCTCGCCTTTACTACTCCTTCGTTGGTGGGCGAGGAAGAGATGGAATAAGTCAAAAAGGAACCTTGTCAATAAAAAATGGTCAGACAAGTTTGGAAGCCCTAGGAGGCACAGTTCTGTAGATTGTGTGGTTTTCAAGATAATATATTTACATACACTGGGCTTCATTAACTCACGCTCTTTCCTGTCCACCACCTCTGTCTAAAAAAAGACTCCTTGGCCCAAAGTAAATCTTTCCTTTTTATTAAATCCGGGTTGCTATAGAGATCCACCCTTCCTAGAGTCCTAAAACCTTCCTGGATGTATTTAAACCAAGGGAGGTGGTGGGCATGGTCAAGAGCCATTCAGTCCCTTGGGATATCTTTATTTAAGGCAGACCCGTTGTTCAACCAAACTTTTTGCCAATAAGATAAGGGGCGAAACAACAACAAATCTGACAGGTAAGACATACCCAATTCTTCAGATACAATAAAAGTGGAGTTTCCCTGGGGTACACATAGGAGATGTCTCAGGAACCTATTTTCAATTCTTTTTAGCTCCTCATGAGATATATGGCCCCATATTTCACTACCATAAGTTACCTGTGCTAAACAATTAGATCTATAGATCTGCACAATTGCACCTATTGTTTTTTTGCCCAACCACGAGGCAAAAATGACAATGTTGTCCCATAAAAATTCTCCTTGCTTTTTACTTTTCAAAGGGCCCCAATTTAGCTTAGCGTCCAGCATAACCCCCAGGTAAGAGAAGGCACTGGTCTTAGGGACTGGGATAGACCAGACCTTGAAATTAAAAGTCTTCCTTGAACTTGGCCCCACCTGCATCACATATGACTTTGAGTTGTTGACCTAGCTCTCCATAAACTTCACAAAGGAGTTGTGTAAAATGTGCAAACACCTCGCGTTCCGGCCCATGAGGACAAATTACATACTATAAGCAATCATCCACATTTAATTTTAAACACATTCATTCATTCATAGTAGCTTAATAAAATGCCTATCTTTTCAGTATAGCAATTCCTCTTCCTCCTTTGCTACTCATTATATTTTTAGTTAATGTTCTCATCTAAACTTCTTTCTATTTTTCCTTTTACTATAGTGTCCAGAAACTACACATTTTCATCCACTTGCAAACACTCATTTTGTTTTAAATATTTTTTATAGAACAACCTAATTAACATACCTGTACAATCTTTTTGCTGTTATCTAACTTGTATTTTAATAGGTGTTAACATCTGTTTTCCACTGCAAATCTCAAGTCAGAAATATGGTAATCCTCCTCAACCCTCAGTGTAAAAGTACCTAAATTGGCGACCGTTTCCACTGTGCTCTCACTCATACTCCTGTACTTAGCAAGTGACAGACTTCCTTTCATCTTTTATTTTTGTTCTACCACTTCTAAAATTTCACTATTTGATAACCCTCTCTGTGTTTCATGTAAAGAAGCCCAATTTGGTAGGTTTTTTGCAGATCCATGGATCCATTGCGGCGTTTGCGTAGCACCATGTGAATCCTCTGTGGATCCATAGAACCACACTTAGGGCCAGATGTAGGTGTCCAAATGCCGGTCGGAAACGGCCGAAAATACCGATTTTCGGCCGTTTCCGACCGGTATTTGGACATTGGTATGTAGGGGCATGTAAAATTACAGAATCGGTAATTTTACCGATTCTGTAATTTTACAGATTCGGTAAAATTCCGAATTGGTAAAATTACCGATTCTGTAATTTCAGATGTAGGTAGCACTGTTTTCAGTGCTACAAGGGTTTAAGAATTCTTAATTTACCACCAACTAGTAGTTGGTGGTAAATTAAGAAAACCATTTAAAAAGCATTGTTTTTGCTTTTTAAACAGTGCCATGTTGCAGATATACATGCCCTAAGGGCATGTATGTCAGCAACATGTGCAAGCATGCACAATTGAGGGGTGCAACAGGGTTTCAAAGTGACACCCTGCCACCCTTCAATATTTCCCCCAATTACCGAATCGGTATTTACCGATTCGGTAATTGACATTGATTCCTATGGGCCTCAGGGCCCATAGGAAACAATGGCAGTTACAGACTCGGTAAATACCGATTCATTAATTACCGAATCATAACAATTCGGTAATTAATTCGGTAAATATACCTACATCCCGATTGCCAGTTCTTAAATATCGAATCGGTATGATTCTGTATTTAAGAATCAGTAATCGGGGATTACCTACATCTGGCCCTTAATCCCTTAAAAGCATTCAACAATCTGCTGTTAATGTTTTTAATATTTTTTATTTTGTGAAATATTGTCAAGGACAAGGCATACACTCCCTACTGAGCAATTTTTGTACATTAGTCTGCTTTTGAGTTTCACATTGCAGTCTCTTTTGTTCCCTTCCTCCCACACTCTTTTAGCTCCGTTTCTATAGAAACCATGTTGCCATTAGTGTCTGCCTACCAGTAGGTCAAAAGTTCACAATACTATCTCTAAACAGCTAACTAGCTTCATTAACTGTAGCAGGTGTAGATATCTGTTAGCAAGTTAAAGCATATCCCAAACAACATAGCTTTTATTTCTATTTTTTCACAGCCAATCACTGAGTTAATTTCTTTTTTCTTAAAGTCACAACCTAATTTTAGTTCCCTGCACATCTCCAGCATCCAATCAAATATATTCTTTTAAATGTTACTTGCTGTCTACCATTGTAGCTGCCTTTCATCTTTAAAACTGCCCCCATTCTGCTACAGCCTTTTCCAGTGTGCTATGTCTGATTGTCTCCAAAATGGTCAGAGTCTAGATTGTGGGTCATAGTTTTGTGTCTTGGCCCATAGAGAGTGCTAGAAAGAGTGGCATTGAAAGGGACCTAGGGTTAACTAATGTAGATATACTTGGGTTGGCTAGAGAAGGTTAAAGTGACATCAAGTTCAGCCTTTGGTTGAAAGCATTGCAGGTTGCCAACAATCAGACCTCATGATTAAGCACTATGGTGGCAATGACCTAGGTGCAATTACTGGGGTAGGACTGGAATTCCTAATCAAGGGAACTTTTAGTAAATTAATGTTACTTTTCCCACATACTGCCTTGATGTTCTCCAATATTTGCCAAAGAAAAAAGTGTCAGTGGTTAACCCATTTTTGTCCGCAGACAGATAAAACCAGGAAAATTTCAATAAAGTTGTTTATGCATTTCTTCAAGACCACACCATGTGCTCTATATCCCATAACAACTTACGCTGCGACATCGGCGGAATATATCGAAATGATGAAGTCCATTTCACAAGCAACAGGGTGTTCTTCAACAGCTTAAAAAACATCATCCAATTCTATGTGTAGACATCATCTACACATCATAAACACAAAGGCTGTTTTCAGAGCCAAACCTTTTCCCAAACATTCTTTTTCTCTGCAAATCCTTTTTTCACATTTCTCACTCAGATACGCAGATCTGCCATCATTCCGTGACCAAAGAAGGGGTCAGCTGCCCATGTTGCAGGAGGATCCATGACAGATCCGATGGATCCATTCCCAACCAAAAGCACACATTCAATACAAAACAACAACACATTTATTACAAACATATCCTATTACAATCTATATACTTGTTTCACAGCCTGTGTGGGGTGTATGAGTAGCTGTGTAAGTAACTATGTGGGTGTGTGAGGGGCAGTGGGGGGCTGACGCAAGGGGGTATTCACAAGGTGAGGAATCCACACGGCAGATGTATCTATCAGAAGAACAAGTTACTTACCTTCGGTAACGCTTTTTCTGGTAGATACTATATCTGCCTGTGGATTCCTCACTGACCCACCCGCCTCCCCGTTGTCCACTCTTCTATGCCGGAGTTACTGTAATGTGAGTCATTTCCAGGTCCATCGTCGGTTTCACCGGATGATTGGGCCAAAGCACTAACACTAAAAAAATCCTATTCACGCACAGCCGTACATGGTATCATTATGGCAGAGTATTTAAGAGCTAGCTGTGCTCCACCTGGTTTAATTGTCAGAAACTCGCCAGTCTTTCCACAAGGACTGGTCTCTAATAGCTTGGCAGTGCACCATAGACTGGTTAATTCTTATCATCAGCACCGCCAAGGGGGTAGCAGATGCTATTCTAATAGAAATCCAGGTCCTTGAAGGGCAGATAAGAACAACTATAGCTCCTGCACTTTTTAGAAAGCAATCGGAGGAATGCAATAAGAACAACAAAGAATTTAATGATTCCATTCTACATACAAAAGTAGAAAAGTTCAAAAAAGACTTGGAAAAATTCAAAATGGAAGTAGTATACCCTTATACTAGTGACTCTTACAAAGCGCCTCAATTTAAGAGAAATGGAAGATTCTATGGCTCAAATTATTCAGGATCCAGTAATGATTCCGTCAGCGACTCGGCCACTGCTGGGCCCTCTTTCAATCCGGGCAGAGGACAAGGCCGTCCTACACGCTTTCAATATCACAGGGGATAACAACATCAACAACCATGGTGGCCACCTAATCCATGGGGCCCTCCAGGGCCCTTTCGATATCCCATGCAACCCCAAGCCAGAATTTCAATAGCCCCCCTTTTTTAGGGTTTGGCCAGCGCCGAACGCGCGGCAAAAGAAGAAACAACACACAACCCCAGGTACAATGGGAGGACCAATCAGGACCACACACGGGGACACGCAGCCAGACGAGAGGGACCTCTCGTCCTTGACCCACTGTGATCAACCAAGTCTAGTAATCAACCTTAGCTCTAAAACACTTTCCACCTTAGAGGAAGTGGTCCTGAATAAAGGCCTGGGATTTATCATCACTGATAAAGGTGATCCTTTTACACTCCAAGTTGAGTTGGCTAACTTTTTTCGAAAGCTACGTCTACATTACTTCTTCAGAGACAAAGAAACTACTGATACAGAGACAAAAGAAAAGAATACTGGACTTAGGCCTAAGTCTAGTTTCTTTCCTCCAATCCACTCCATACCACCACAAGTAGCTACATTCAAGAAGGCTGTTAAAGAAGATATACAGAAATTATGGCAAACACCTACCAATGCCTTCAAAAAATTGTCAAATTCTGAGGAACGAGCTTTACCATCTCTAGCACAAGACCCCCTTATCACTATAAAACCTGCGGATAAGGGTGGATCAATAGTGGTGCAAGATACCTCTATTTATCGTGCCGAATGTCTTCGCCAACTGGACAATACGAACTCATACGCTCCTTTGAGTGTGGATCCCACTGAGAGACTCAGCAATGAGATTAAGATCCTAGTTGAGGAAGCTCTCAATGAGGGTTGGATTACGGCAAATGAGGCTACGTTTTTGCAAACTAATAATCCAACGATGCCCTATTTCTATACTTTGCCGAAAGTGCACAAGATTCAAAGACCACCACCAGGTAGACCGATTATATCAGGTCAGGGCTCTCTTTTAGAGCCCCTTTCTGCTTTTGTGGACTTTTTTCTAAGGCCTTTGGTGCAGACTATGCCCACTTATTTGAAGGACACAAAGGACATTTTACGAGTGATTCCTGACATTGCATTCAACGCACAAACTGATTTCCTGGTCTCACTAGATGTAGAATCTCTCTACACTTCCATCCCTCAAGATGAGACTCTTGAGACAATTAGGCGTATCCTTAAAGAGGCGAATTTGGAATCTATAACACCGGTTCCCTTTATCATGGCCCTAGCCAAGATCACCATGAAAGAGAACTTCTTCAAATATGAAAAGACCACATACTTACAGGTGTCGGGAACCAGCACGTGGAAAATTTTTGCTCCCAGTTTGGCGAACCTGTACGTCCACGCATTCGAGCAGGAATGCGTTCTGACTCCAAACAACCCCTTTAGGCCACGCATCCACTGGTGGAAACGGTACATAGATGACATCCTCTTCATCTTGCGAGGTGAAGAACAGTCCATCACATCGTTCCACCAGTGGCTCAATACCCAAAATCGCTTTCTGAGATTCACATTGGAGAAAAGCAAAGAAAGGATCTCCTTCCTTGATCTATCGATTTTTGAAACTTCCACCGGTCTTGAAACTGAACTTTACAAAAAGCCTCTAGCTAGAAACTCGTTGCTCCTATATGAGAGCCAACATCCTAAATCCCTTAGGTTTAATTTGCCCTACGGGCAATTTGTACGAGTTTGGCGTAATTGTTCAACACTTACTACTTTTCAAAAACATGCTGAAGGTTTGTCAAGAGAACTCCAAGCGCGACATTATCCTAAAAAACTGATCACACACTCATGGAAAATAGCGGTCAATAATCATCGTGACGCACTGTTAGAGGCTCCAGCTGAGAAACCACCTCTGGACCGTTTAACTCTAGTGACCACCTACAATACTAAGTCAAATCAATTTCAACGTATTGTGAGGAACAACTGGAAAATTCTCAATTTTGGCAAAGAGAAAATAGAATTTCCTCTATTTGCCTTCAAAAGGTCTACCAATCTGAGGGACCGGCTGATACATACCTGTCCCAGAGAACCTCCTGTAAGACCAGTAGGGACACTTTGGAATACTGCAGCGGTTACTTGGCCTCATCCCTGTGGTAACTGCACCGTGTGCCCCCAAACTTTGAAAGTTACCCAAATTGAGATAGGCACAGATCGCCCCTGGATTCTCAAAAACTTTACAAATTGCAATAGCTCCCATCTAATTTACCTACTCACATGCCCCTGTCAAGCACGATATGTGGGTATGACTACGAGGAAGGTGCAAACAAGAATGCTGGAGCTTAAAAGTACTTTCTGTTGCAAAAAGAGCGTTTCCAAATTAACGAAACACTTCATTGAGTCAAACCACAGTGAAACTGACTTCTCCTGGACAGTCCTGGAGAAGCCATTTATACCTTCACACATTGGCGACATAGCTAGATATCTGTTCGTCAAAGAGCAAAAATGGATATTTCTATTATCTACAGATTCCCGGGGTTTGAATGATGAAATTCCGTGGACCACATTATGATCAATTACTACACATCATATTGGTCTGTCCTTAGAGCTGCATATGTATAGTGACATTCATGGGTGTATGAATAAGTAATAGTATACCATCTTTATTCCATGAATTTGTAACCATTTGTTTAACAAGACAAATAACTAATGGTTCCTCTGCACAAATACTTTGAGCATTTTTTGGGGGGTTGTTTTCCTTCCTCCCTGGGCTCGGGACTTACAATATCCAGCAAGGTCCATCTTCCCCCTTTTTTCTACTGATATTAAAACGATCTCTGTCATACACATATTCTATGATACTATAATAACCTCCGATATCCACACAACCCTTTATAGGAGTAATAGAGATTCAGTACTTACACTTTTGTTTAGGGCGGTGCGAGTACGTATTTTAAGTCATCAGACGTACTCTGTACCTACTTCAATGTTACTTTCCTTTGAATAATTGAATCTTTTCATAAATGGCTAATTTATTTCCTTCTTTTGTTTGAGGCATGCTAGTTTTGATTGGAACTTCGATTAACTACTTGAATTCCTTGTCCCAAAGTGTTTTCTCGCGCGGACATAATTGTGGACTACAATTCCCATTATTTGTGGTTCATAGTTCTATGTTCGCGCGCAAGTTTGATTTGAACTACATTTCCCATCTTTGGTAGTTCAATCTAGATCTCGCACTAACACGCGTCGAGGAGCATGGATACACCGCGTTAATCAAAACAAAACTTTTGAGGAGCGGCCGAGAGAGATCATGGAAGCGGCGGTTTGGAAACGTGAGTGTTTTTAAAATTAGAAGATCACTTAATGAGCTAGTTTTGGCGCGCTCAAGCGTCTGATTACTAACAGAGGCATGTCCTTACAGCGTGCGTTGATAGGAGCACATCAAGAAAGACGCTCCTATAAATGTATCTTTACTTCTCCCATACGTTGCCTCCCCCAACCTCAGATTAAGCTCGGGCCAACGACGGAGAGGTGAGTGCAACCTCTGTGATTAGGGGCTGAGATACTCGGGGGGCCCTAGTTTGAATCACAAAATATAGTTATTCAGTAAGGCCATGTAGTTTTAGTACCTGTGGGTGAGCTTAGCTGGAAACTGGCTGTCAGAATATTGAGCTAAGGATAAGATATTGATAGGTATTCTAAACAAGTATATAAGCTCATTTTTTTGCTTCATCTTGATCTGGACTGCCTTTTCTTATCCATAGAGCGTGGCCTCCCTGACTCTGAGTTTGGTCCAGGTGAGGTGAGGTGATTTCCCCTGTCGAGAAGGGTGAGTAAGGAACTATCATGCTCCTTTTTCAAACTGTAATATATTGTTTTATATCCGATGCACTTATACCACTTTGCATTTTTGTAGGTGATTTAGACACCAGCTGACATGGAGGAATAGGAAGATATATCCTTTTAAGATGTCACTGTTATTTCGTTTTTGTTTATGAGTGTGGTTTTTGCACTTGCAGTAGCAAAAGTGTTCTAAGAACAGAGGCCCTGAAGAAAGCCAAGGGAGTATTTCCCCTATTTGGCAGAAACATGTCGGCCCCTAAGCAGTTATTTGTGTATACTGCGGTTTTGCGCTGTTCTGGTTTTTAATAGAAAGAGGCTTACAGCCATTAAAGTTTCTCACTGTAAGTTCTCTATTCCTTTTTAATTTCACTGTTCCCTACACTTTCACCTTTGCACTGCACTTTGTACCATTTGGTGATCTCACGCATGGTCAAACAAGCGTTTGTGGGCTTGACCCCAGTCCTACCAGGCGGTCCTGGAAGTAGTCTCATTTATCTAGAGACACACCAGCCCGGTCCTGTGGATGACCAGATGAGAAAAATCAGATCACCAACAAGATTTTGATGGTGATGATGATCTCTCTCGGCCGCTCCTCAAAAGTTTTGTTTTGATTAACGCGGTGTGTCCATGCTCCTCGACGCGTGTTAGCGCGAGATCTAGATTGAACTACCAAAGATGGGAAATGTAGTTCAAATCAAACTTGCGCGCGAACATAGAACTGTGAACCACAAATAATTGGCGAACCTGTACGTCCACGCATTCGAGCAGGAATGCGTTCTGACTCCAAACAACCCCTTTAGGCCACACATCCACTGGTGGAAACAGTACATAGATGACATCCTCGTCATCTGGCGAGGTGAAGAACAGTCCATCACATCGTTCCACCAGTGGCTCAATACCCAAAATCGCTTTCTGAGATTCACATTGGAGAAAAGCAAAGAAAGGATCTCCTTCCTTGATCTATCGATTTTTGTAACTTCCACCGGTCTTGAAACTGAACTTTACAAAAAGCCTCTAGCTAGAAACTCGTTGCTCCTATATGAGAGCCAACATCCTAAATCCCTTAGGGATAATTTGCCCTACGGGCAATTTCTACGAGTTCGGCGTAATTGTTCAACACTTACTACTTTTCAAAAACATGCTGAAGGTTTGTCAAGAGAACTCCAAGCGCGACATTATCCTAAAAAACTGATCACACACTCATGGAAAAGAGCTGTCAATAATCATTGTGACGCACTGTTAGAGGCTCCCGCTGAGAAACCACCCCTGGACCGTTTAACTCTAGTGACCACCTACAATACTAAGTCAAATCAATTTCAACGTATTGTGAGGAACAACTGGAAAATTCTCAATTTTGGCAAAGAGAAAATAGAATTTCCTCTATTTGCCTTCAAAAGGTCTACCAATCTGAGGGACCGGCTGATACATACCCGTCCCAGAGATACTCCTGTAAGACCAGTAGGGACACTTTGGAATACTGCAGCGGTTACTGGACATCATCCCTGTGGTAACTGCACCGTGTGCCCCCAAACTTTGAAAGTTACCCAAATTGAGATAGGCACAGATCTCCCCTGGATTCTCAAAAACGTTACAAATTGCAATAGCTCCCATCTAATTTACCTACTCACATGCCCCTGTCAAGCACGATATGTGGGTATGACTACGAGGAAGGTGCGGACGAGAATGCTGGAGCATAAAAGTACTTTTCGTTGCAAAAAGAGCGTTTCCAAATTAACGAAACACTTCATTGAGTCAAACCACAGTGAAACTGACTTCTCCTGGACAGTCCTGGAGAAGCCATTTATACCTTCACACATTGGCGACATAGCTAGATATCTGTTCGTCAAAGAACAAAAATGGATATTTCGATTATCTACAGATTCCCGGGGTTTGAATGATGAAATTTCGTGGACCACGTTATAATCAATTACTACACATCATATTGGTCTGTCCTTAGAGCTGCATATGTATAGTGACATTCATGGGTGTATGAATAAGTAATAGTATACCATCTTTATTCCATGAATTTGTAACCATTTGTTTAACCAGATAAATAACTAATGGTTCCTCTGCACAAATACTTTGAGCATTTTTTGGGGGGTTGTTTTCCTTCCTCCCTGGGCTCGGGACTTACAATATCCAGCAAGGTCCTTCTTCCCCCCTTTTTCTACTGATATTAAAACGATCTCTGTCATACACATATTCTATGATACTATAATAACCTCCGATAACCACACAACCATTTATAGGAGTAATAGAGATTCAGTACTTACACTTTTGTTTAGGGCGGTGCGAGTACGTATTTTAAGTCATCAGACGTACTCTGTACCTACTTCAATGTTACTTTCCTTTGGATAATTGAATCTTTTCATAAATGGCTCATTTATTTCCTTCTTTTGTTTGAGGCATGCTAGTTTTGATTGGAACTTCGATTAACTACTTGAATTCCTTGTCCCAAAGTGTTTTCTCGCGCGGACATAATTGTGGACTACAATTCCCGTTATTTGTGGTTCATAGTTCTATGTTCGCGCGCAAGTTTGATTTGAACTACATTTCCCATCTTTGGTAGTTCAATCTAGATCTCGCACTAACACGCGTCGAGGAGCATGGATACACAGCGTTAATCAAAACAAAACTTTTGAGGAGCGGCCGAGAGAGATCATCGAAGCGGCGGTTTGGAAACGTGAGTGTTTATAAAATTAGAAGATAACTTAATGAGCTAGTTTTGGTGCGCTCAAGCGTCTGATTACTAACAGAGGCATGTCCTTACAGCGCGCGTTGATAGGAGCACATCAAGAAAGACGCTCCTATAAATGTAGCTGTTCTTCTCCCATACGCTGCCTCCCCCAACCTCAGATTTAGCTCGGGGCAACGACGGAGAGGTGAGTGCAACCTCTGTGATTAGGGGCTGAGATACTCGGGGGGCCCTAGCTTGAATCACGAAAGATAGTTATTCAGTAAGGCCATGTAGTTTTAGTACCTGTGGGTGAGCTTAGCTGGAAACTGGCTGTCAGAATATTGAGCTACGGATAAGATATTGATAGGTATTCTAAACAAGTAGATAAGCTCATTTTTTTGCTTCATCTTGATCTGGACTGCCTTTTCTTATCCATAGAGCGTGGCCTCCCTTACTCTGAGTTTGGTCCAGGTGAGGTGAGGTGATTTCCCCTGTCGAGAAGGGTGAGTAAGGAACTATCATGCTCCTTTTTCAAACTGTAATATATTGTTTTATATCCGATGCACTTATACCACTTTTGCATTTTTGTAGGTGATTTAGACACCAGCTGACATGGAGGAATAGGAAGATATATCCTTTTAAGATGTCACTGTTATTTCGTTTTTGTTTTTGAGTGTGGTTTTTGCACTTGCAGTAGCAAAAGTTTTCTAAGAACAGAGGCCCTGAAGAAAGCCAAGGGAGTATTTCCCCTATTTGGCAGAAACATGTCGGCCCCTAAGCAGTTGTTTGTGTATACTGCGGTTTTGCGCTGTTCTGGTTTTTAATAGAAAGAGGCTTACAGCCATTAAAGTTTCTCACTGTAAGTTCTCTATTCCTTTTTAATTTCACTGTTCCCTACACTTTCACCTTTGCACTGCACTTTGTACCATTTGGTGATCCCACGCATGGTCAAACAAGCGTTTGTGGGCTTGACCCCAGTCCTACCAGGCGGTCCTGGAAGTAGTCTCATTTATCTAGAGACACACCAGCCCGGTCCTGTGGATGACCAGATGAGAAAAATCAGATCACCAACAAGATTTTGATGGTAATCCATCTCTGGATCTTGGGTCTCACCCATTTTTGCTGGTGGGTACATGCGTTGGATTATTAAACTTTATATAAAGACCATTCTGTTGTGTAGCTGAATACTTTGTAGACTTTATACAGTGTATGGTCTCTGAAACACATGTGTTTCGTGTTAGACCCCCAGGTTTTTGTGTATTTACAGATTGTATATTAGGGGATGATTACCTGGGCAGGTCTTTAAACTTCCCTTAGACCCTCCAACCCTCGTTTTTGTTTTCTTTACAATTTCTATTAAACAATATGCTTTTGTGGGAATAATTAAACTCAAATCAAGTCAAATGATGCTCATGTGACATTACACTGCATAGAGGAAAAAGCAATGGTACACGTATTGGGTGAGCAAAGTGATCATTCACAATCCTAACTAATGCTTACTTTAGTAATGGTAATACCGAATATCCAAGTCTGGGTGGAGGAGGTATCATCCATAGTCACATACTAGACAGATTGCTGTCATAAGAAACACACAATAGAAAGAAGAAACACCAGCTTATAGTATATATCTTGAGATACGCCAAACTTTTAAGAACTAAGTAAGTTTTAAACAGTTGTCTCTTAAGAAGACTGAAAGAGCCTTCATTAATGTCTCTATTTACTTTTCTTTGTATCTGTGGAACACAAATTGTTTATCATGATATTATTTCGCAATCAATAAATCACTATTTTGTTTTCAGAGGAGTCTGATATTCAGTTCCATGCACATGTGAATCAAATTATTACCAGGGTTGGCGGAATGTTTCATGCTGCCCGACGAATTGGTGGAATTTGGTGACTGTGTTACTCTTGTAATGCAGAGTTTTGGCCAAATACTGCTGCTAGATGGAGTCTCTAGTTGACAGTAGGTATGCGCCCTGTCCAAGCAGGAACCCCTAATCTAGTCAGGGAAAGGGAATCACACAGCTAAGATAACCCCTGCTCACCTCTTTGGTAGCTTGACACGAACGGTCAGGTTTATCTCAGAGGCTACGTGTAAAACATTTTTACATACACAGTAACACAGTGAAAACAATACAAACTGAGTCCACACCAGTTTAGAAAAATGGCCAATATTTATCTGAATAAAACAAGACCAAAACGAAAAAAACAACCTACACCAGTAAAGATATCACTTTTCAAAGGTTCAATAAGTCTTAATACAAAGAATTCAATGGGTGCATCACTTTTAGCACAAAGTACCTGGGATGTGTGAAAACTCAACGACGAAAACAGGCGCACGGAGGTGAGTCTCCAGAAAAACAAAGTGATGCGTCAGGTCCTTACTCCCAGGAGGTAATGCGTTGGTTCCTTAATGACTGGGGAGTTGATGCGTCGGTTCCTTACTGCTGCACAGGGGAGGTGATGCGTCAGTTCCTACTGGAAGGGGAGATTCCATACTGCTGGGCAATGCCAATGAAAAAATTGGCACCTAGGGACAATGCGTTGAAAATCCAGATGCGCTGTGTCGTTGTGGCTGCGGTGGATTAGGCACATCGATTTCACAGCATCGAATCAGGTGATGCATCGATTCTTCAGCCACTAGCAGGGACAGCAATGGAGTTGGAGCAGGTGCCACGGACGTTGGTGACATGGTATTCAAGACTTGGGTGGCGGTGATTTTTCCAGTTGCATTGCAGGAACTGCATTTATTATTCTACTGCACCACGTTGATACAAAGATTTTTCAGCCGCACTGCTTTTATGCGTCAAGAAAATGGGCGCTAAGAGTCAATACGTGGATTTTCTCTAACAGGTCACCAGATTCTACTTGCAAGGGCCCAGGAATTGGATTGGTCACAACTTGGCAAGTCAGGGCTCTCAGTAGCGGAGCACAGGGACTGGTAGGGTAGGTCTTTGATGGCCCTGAGACTTCTTAACAGGAAGCAAGCATGAACAAACCCTTTTAGATCCTTCGAAGGAGAATGCAGAAAGCAAAGTTCAATCTTTTCACTCTCAGTACAGAAGCAGCAAGCAACAGGCCAACACAACAAAGCAACAAGCAGAGTGTCAGTCCCTCCTACAGCATCCAGCCCCTCCTCCTGGCAGAATTTCCTTATGATCAGAAGTGTTCTGGAGTTATGGTGTCACAGCTCCAGTACTTATACCATTTTCTGCCTTTGAAGTAGGCCAACCCCAAAAGGAAAGTTGTTGTAGTGCACAAGACCCTGCCTTTCGCTGACCTGGCCGCAGACCCACTACAAGGGGTTGAGACAGCTTTGTGTGAGAACAGGCATAGCTCTATTCAGGTATCAGTGACAATCCCTCCCACCACTCTAACTCAGGAAGGCCCATCAGGCTGGCGATGGTCCATCAGGATATGCAATGTACACCTTAGCTCCCTTTGTGTGACTGTCTAGAGTGAATACACAAGAGCCCATCTGTCATTTTCACCCAGCCATGGATTCGACAGGTAGGCAGAAGCACAGAATGGTTAAGCAAGAAAAATGTCCACTTTCAAAAAGTGACATTTTCAAACAGTCAACTAGTATATAGGCCCCCGGGACCGGGAGCAGCTTTCTGCAAGGCTCTTTTAAATTTTTTAGAACTAAGCATGGACTCAGATTCTTTCACCGTTTTGGGGGACTTTAATTATTATCTCGAATTAGAGAATACTCCAGACACACTAAGACCTGTATATAACCTAGCAGCATATGGGCTCTCCAAGATAGTACTGGAACCCACACATTTGGCAGGTCACACCTTGGACAGCATTTTTACAAATCAACCAGACATAACTGTAACGAAGACCCTTCCTCTTCCTTGGACAGATCATAGAGCTATTTGTTTTGAGGTGACCAATAAAATACCTAGTCTACCACAACCCACTCCTGCTATAAAGCAGAGCGTACCGAAATGGAATTAGATAAAATAGGACGACCTGGAACAGACTTTGAATCCTTGTCCGCCCCTTGTAGATAGTAATAATAATACAGTAGCCAACCAGTTTGATAACTGGATTAGGACAGCTGTACATTGCATTGCCCCTGTAATAAATAAAACGGTTACAAGAGCATCTAAAGCCGCACCTTGATACATCCCAGACTTAAAAATCATAAAAATGAAATGTAGAAGGAAAGGACGGACCTGGAGGACAGACTTCAGTGTCAAGCATAAGTTAGCTTACAACCAAAACCTAGACGAATACAAGCAAGCTATTATCAGAGCTAAACTGACATACTTCACCACTAAAATAGGTGATACAGCACAATCCTCAAGGGAACTTTTTGAAACTGTGTATACATTAGTTAAACCCCAGCATACAGACCAGTTTAGACCTGACCAAGCTTTTTGAATGTAGTGGCCAAATTCTTCCAGAGCAAAGTACAATTAATCTACAATGATCTCTTAAATTCGGCAAATACTACTTTAGGCAATATCCTGTCAAACATAAACGTGTGGACAGCAACTGTCAGGCTCGCACGTTTCAGGGCACTTACCATGGAGGAGGTTCACTATCTCCTGATAACAACAAAATCTGGTTCGCCTAACGATCCTTGCCCTCCAGCTATTCTTCAACTAGTATCTACGACCATTTGTATACCACTCTTCTGAACCAAGTTCTAGAAATGGGTAAATACCCCAGTGCTTGGAAAAAGGCATGCATAGGGCCGATCCTCAAAAAGCCAGCCTTGGATCCCTTAGAGCCAAAAAACTATCGGCCAATTTCCAGGCTGCCCTTATCAACAAAATTACTGGAAAAAGCGATGAATAAGGAGCTAATACACTACCTAGAAGACAATATCTTGCTGGACCCTACACAGCAGGGGTTCAGGCCTTGTCACTCGACAGAAACAGCTTTAGTGTTAGCCACAGAGGGCATTCGGAAGATAGTTGAGGGGGGTGGCAGAGCGATCCTGATCCTGCTAGATCTGTCAGCGGCATTCGATACTGTCAACCATACGGTACTGGTGCAGCGGCTGAGAGATGTGGGGGTGGAGGACACCGTGCTGACCCTCCTCTTCTCCTTCCTAGAAACAGGGAACAAGACATACACTGGGAGAATTTACAGTCTGGAACCTTTCAGCTCCCATGCGGTGTCCCGCAGGGATCTGCTCTGTCACCAACTCTTTTCAACATCTATGTATCCTCACTGGCTAACCTAGCTAGGGGGCATGGACTCTCATTGTTCATGTATGCCGACGATTCGCAGATCACAATCTCGTTTTCTAAGCCATCAGAGTCAGTGGCTACCAGTTCTCATGCATGTGTGAAAGACCTCATAATCTGGATGAGCCTAGACTTCCTGAAAATAAATACGGATAAAACCGAGGTCTTAGAATTTGGTAAGGGACCCCCCTTATGGAACAATAACTGGTGGCCTTCAGAGGCGGGAGTCAGTCCTATTCCGGTTACCAAGGTCAAGAATCTGGGGATGATCCTGGATGCCCAGCTTAATCTGTCAGCCCATGTGAACCAGTTAACTTCCTCCTGTTTTTTCCTCTTAAAAACTCTGAGGAAAATGTTTCCATTCATTGCACGTGAACTCCAAAAACCGTTGTAGTCGCACTTTTTTTAATCTAAATTAGTGGATTGCAACACGCTCTTCATGGGAATTGATAAGGCGCAGGATAGGAAGCTGCAATCATTGCAAAATGCTGCTGCTAGACTGCTCATGAACATCCCTATGGGTCGTCCCACCTTAGAGGCCATTTAGAGCCTTATACTGGCTCCTGGTTCATCAAAGAGCCAATTTTAAGTCTCTCTGTCTAGTGCATAAGGCCCTCTATGGAGGAATCTCAGTGGAGGTACGGAAACTATTCACCATGTAGTCTCCAGCTAGAACTCCCAGATCCTCTATGAAGGGCCTTGTTTGTGTTCCAATAATATGCAAGGCAAGATGGGGGGCCGCTCACTGTCATTCTGTGCGGCAAAACTCTGGAACCAGATGCCATCCACCTCACGACTTCAACCGAATCGGTTGTTGTTTAGGAAAGAGCTAAAAACATGGCTATTTTCTAAAATCTAAACATTCAGAGTCAGGCTGCTTAAGTTATCTATGTGTCACAGTCAGCGCCAAGATGCCTCAGCATTTGTGCGCTTAACAAGTAACAATTCAAATCAAATCAATTTAAAAACAAACTTTACAAAAAGATCTATTTTAAAATTGTGAGTTCAGAGACCACAAACTCAAAATCTTTATCTGCTCCCAATGGGAAAATACACTTAGAAGATATTTCAACGCAATCCCAATGTTACCCTATGGGAGAGATAGTCCATACAATATTGAAGAATTAAATTAGCAGTATTTCACTATTAGGACATGTAAAACACACCAGTACATGTCCTACCTTTTACATATACTGCACCCTGCCTGTAGGGCTGTTTGAGCCTACCTTAGGGGTGCCTTACATGTAATTAAAGGAAAGGTTTGGACCTGGCAAGTGTGTGTACTTGCCTGGTTGATATGGCAGTTTAAAACTGCACACACCGACACTGCCGTGACAGGTTGCAGGGCTAATCATGTGGGTGGTCCAATCAGAGATGCAAGCCCACTAGTAGCATTTGATGTAAGGGCCTGGTGCACCACTGGTGCACTTTACTTGGGACTTACTAGTAAATCAAATATGGCAATCATGGATAAACCAAGCACCAATCCAAATTACACAGGGAGTACGTGCACTTTGCACTGGTCAGCAGTAGTAAAGTGCCCAGAGTCCTAAAACCAGCAAATTCTAAATGCAGGACACAGTCAAAAACAGGAGGTCAGAAGGAAAAGGCCAGGGGAAATCATGCAAAATGATGGCAGGTCTAACAACTAGCAATTGCCACATGGTGAATTTTTTTTCTCGAAGCTCCAGAAATGCAAGTGTGAGCAAGATTTTACATCCTCTAGCATAGTTTTTAATGATGGCATTCAAACGGCTGCTTCACAAGTAGGTTTGCAGTCCTCAAGTAGATTTTCTACTCAATCGGCAGCAAAATCAACTCGAATGGCAGCGCGCTTTTGTGCATTGCATGGTGCCGTTAGCTTTGATTTTTCAGTCCTGCTCATGCTACTGGTGCTAAATTGCAGGGAAGCATGCATTTTTTTTGCACGTTGGCAGAACTTCACAGAATCTTACTGTGTTTTTTGTAACTCTGCAGAATTCCATAGAGTGAAACTCTGCGACTTCAGCCCACCTGTAGTTAGCTCCTTTGTAACACACTATGGTTCACAATCTAACATAAAATCTATTAAAATTATTTCTTTTGGTTAACAAATAAATCACCACATCGCAATAAAAGGTCTAAAGAATGTACTAGAATAAACACATACATTCTCACAGAGTGGTGGCAATGAGAAACCTGTTAGCCCAGGAGGTTGCATTTCAGATCATTGGTAGCAGTGGGAGAAAGATCAGCCATGAATGATCCCCAAAGTAAAAAGGAAGTGCCCAAGTATTATGACTTACTTTGTCAAGAGGCATCCTGGATCCAATAACCTACTTATTTTCCATCCGCCAGCTGTTGACAATTCGTCCTGGAATCTGCGGGTAGCTGAAAATTGCTAGGGAGCTTGTCTGACCTCGCGTATTGGCGATTATGCCTGCACATCAGTCAGCAGCCCTGGATATGCTGCGAAGTGCAGTTCTTCCTTCAAAATGCACGTTTCAGAAACATGCTTTCGGGAAACGAAAATTGCATCATATTTATGTGATTTTATTTGTTGCAGCAGCCATTACCAAAAATGGCGCACAGAGCACAGTACTGGAATAGTTAAAATAAAAAATATATAAGGTGCTAGGTTGAGTGCACCCTGACTCCAAAACACACTGGGGGCCTGAGGACATCTAAAGCTACCCCTGGCAATAAAATAAAAATAGAAACTCTATTTTTTATTTAAGAAGTTACTAATCTTATATTTTGACCTTTCTGGGCCTTAGAGGTGTCCGATCTGGCATAACAGTGGTAAATCCTGCAAACATTAAAAATAAAAATAGTGCACCACTGCTTCACTTGGCCAATGGCAGGGTGGGAGCAGTGCCTGGCCGCAGTTCAAGCCTTGTGGCCAACTCCCCACAGTGCATGATGTGCAGAGGGCACACACAGAGTGTTAGGTATAAAGTATGGCCAGGCACTGCAGCCAATCTGGATTGCACATGGCTGTGCTCTGAGAGTGCTGGCCACCCATGGAGTGTTAAGCGTTGAGTCCATGACCAGTGAAGGGCTGCGCTGTACATGAATGAAATTTGTGTGCAGAAGGGGTCGGGCACAGGGTCATGAGAACCTGTGTCAAACTGCCAGGAGTTCAAAGAAAGTTAAAGCAGGTACACCAATGCTAACTTCATTTGTTCAATATCAGTCAAGTAAGATCTGTGATAAACTCCAGAATGTGAAATTATTGCAGAGAGGTGTTAGACATGTCAGACTTAGGGTGGTTTTCCCCCAGTGCTTAAGTGCATGTGCTCACTCCCTAAAACATGGTAATATCAGCTTATCCCTAATTGGCATATTTAATTTACCAGTAAGGCCATAGTAAAGTGTCACTACATGTGCTCAGGGTCTTTCAATCAAATGCTACTAGTGGGCCGGCTGCACTGATTGTGCCACCCATTTAAGTAGCCCTTTAAAAAATGACTCAGGCCTGCAATTGCAGCCGATGTGTGCAGTTTAACTGCCATGTCGGCCTGGCAAAACAAACCTTTTCCAGGCCCCAACCTTCCCTTGTTATACAAGCATGTCACCCCTGGGGTATGCCCTGGACAGCCCAGAGAGCAGGGTGAAATGTATTTAAAAGGTAAGACGTACTTTTACGTTTTACAAGTCCTGGTAGTGAAAAACTCTTACATTTGTTTTTCACTACTGTATGGCCCACCACTCCCATCAACTAACATTAGAGTTACCTTATTACATTTAACAAGCTGTCATTTCCAAATGGGCGCAGGTACACAGTTCATGTTTGGTGTCTCTGGAATTGTAATGAAAAATCCTAACTTCCTGAAGTCGGATTTTAAATTGCAATTTTGAAAATTGCCATGTTTAGAAAGTAGAGATTTTCCTGCCATAGTCATTTAGTACCTGTAGCCTTTACCTGGGTCACGTGCCTGGGTGTGGCTGACAATTGAGCTTTGTGTATTCCTCCTACAAAACCACACATAGTAGATGGCGGCCGGATAGGATCTCGGTCGCGAGCTCCGAGCTCTTCTCATAAGATTACCGTACAATACGAATGCTGAGGAGCGGAAAAAGCACAAATATGAGGATGAAACACTCTACCACTGATTAAGCGCAAAAGGGGAGCATTTTGATTAACAATATCAGTACGGTGGGCAAAATACCTGCGGCTTCTTGGATTCGGTTGCTGGCGTGTCGGCTATGGTGGAAAGGAGCTGCGAGCACAAGGTGCAGAGCCTGGAGGTGCAGGGGGGTGTCAGGTAGGGATCGGGCTAACGTGGTCGGCGCGAGCTTGGAGGTCAGGAAGTCTGGAGAAAGGCGGTGAAGTAAAGCAAAAAACTGTCGAGTGGCCACAGGAGTCCCGAATGAGATTGGAAGGAGTGGAGACAAAAGCGGAGGAGAAGGGAACATCGCACCAGCGGTACAGATATCCATGAGGTGGGGTGTGGGCTGAGGTGGCCACGGTTTGTTTAAGCACCAGGAAAGCTGCTGCGAGGGTACCGTTTAGAGTTAAGGCACTCAGTTTGAAAAATGTGCCGAAGGAAAAGAAGTGTTAGCCCTGCACGGAGAACGGGATAGCGGCGTTTGGAGCAGCCAGTCAGGGGAGTTATCGGGTAAGTGAAAGGGGAAAAGGGCAAGGATCTGCTGTAAGGAGGAGGCGGGCTGGAAAGGCTGTTGGAACTGATTATTGTGCAAATGTTTCTAAGGCTGCTGTGAATCAGTGTGAATTCGTAAAGCTGGAAGAAGCAAAGCGGAAGGAAATAAGTCCAATTAATCCTTAAAACCTCAAAGTAATATCAGAAAAGCAAATAGAGAAAAACCGTTTCACTCTCCCCACAAGGGCCAATGCTTTGGATGCTGCAGTAGGGAAAGTACTAAAGGCAGCTCAGGTCAAGCCAGACCGAAACAAGCATCTCAGGGAGGGAGCAGGGTACTGCCTGAGGAGTAAGGATCGGCCACTTGTAGAAGAGGAGGCCTACCACTACCCCGTGACTGGTAAGCCTACTAGGAAGCCTAACACGAAGGCTAAATCCTTCTCATCTGCATCAGACGTATCCCCTCCAGCGATTACAAACAGTACGAAAAAAAAGAAAAGACACACTGCTGAAGCCAAATCACGGGCTCCTTTGTCTAGAGCTAGTCAGGTGAAACTGAAGACCCTAGACTCCACGAAACAGAAAATAACTCCATCCTTAAGGTCCTACTTTAAAGTGCAGGAGAGAATAAAGACCCATTTAGACAAAGACTTGAACAAGGGCCAGTCAGGAACCAGTTGGGGTGAAGTGTTGGAAGAAGTGTCAACAGATAGTAGCAGGTATGCTCCCTTAATGGTATTAGATCAGCAGGACAAGGCTGCTTGTAATCGTCTTCATCCTCAAGGCAGTATGGACAAAATGATGGGCACTTTGAAGAGTGAAATGAGGGCTAATTTTGTGACTTCTGAGAAAAACCAGATTAAAATTCAGGAAGCATGCAAAGTGCTTGACCATAAAATAAACATGCTCATGGAAAGAGTCACTTCAGTAGAACAGGAAGTGGTGGTGATAAATAAAAAAGTAGAAGAAAACAACAAAGAAATTGATGTGCTTAAAAATACGGACAATGAGATAAGAGAGCGGTTGGAATCCAAGGAAAACCAGACCAGGAGAAATAGCTTAAGAATTTTAAATATCCCTGAAGGTTTGGAAGGGGAAGACATTATAGGTTTCTTGATAAATCTGTTAAGGGAAGCTATTCCCTGGACGAAAACAATAGACCTTGCAGAGGATATTCAAAGAGTTCACCATGACCCCTATGGGAGAAATAAAGTCAGGAAAAATCCAAGAAAAATCCTCATTAATTTTAAAACCTACACGTTTAAAGAGAGGATTTTAAGCGAGGGATTAAAAGCAGGATCTTTTTCCAAAAGCAACTGGTCATGGAGAATTAGGTCAGATATTTCAAAAACACCGCAAGATCGACAGTGGCAGCTTGGTCAATACATGCAACAACTGAAAGCAATAGGAGCAATGGTGCAAATACGCTTCCCAGCAGCACTGAGAATAATGTGGGAAAATAAAATGTATAACATCAGAGATCCAAAGGAGGTAGAGTGTTTCATAGATCGAATAACGGCACAATCAGATAAGTAAGTAAAACTAAAGTCAAATAATGAAGCAAATCTGCTGAATAACACAATAGAAGAGCAGGGAGCTTGAAATGAGGGCAAAGGAAACGCCCCGAAGAAAACCGAGGGTGGCTTTTCCCAGGGAGGGAAAAAGGGGTGGAAGGTTGCATGGAAAATTTTGTAAAAAAAATGCACGAGGTGGGGAGCAAAATGGGGAGAAAAAAAATTTCCCAAGCAAGCAATATGAGATTGTGGGAAACTGAACTTTACTGGTAAAAATAAGAAAGGTTCCAAAAAAGGGATGTGTGTGGAAGGGTATGGAGTGAATAGCAGTTAACATTATGACTTGGAACGTAAATGGGCTACGGATAAGGAAACGAAGGGCAAAGATTATGGAATACCTAAAAATAATAGATTGTGAAATAATGATATTGCAGGAGACACATTTATTGAAAGGTGAATGGGAGAACATTCTAAAAATTCAGAGATGGATAGAGACATGTGTGTGCACAAATCAAGACTGTACTGTGAAAGGGGCGGCGATTCTGTTTAAAAAGTCTCTGGGAGCGAGGGTTGAAGCCTCAGAAGTAGACAAGAAAGGAAGGTGGGTTACAGCGAAAGTGAAGATAAAGAATAACCCTTATGCAATAGTCGGGTATTACGGTCCTAATCTGGATGACCCAGAACCGCTTCAGAAAGTTTACTCACAGCTCCTATCAGCAAGGGCACTTATAATAATGGGAGGAGATTTTAATATCATACTAGACCCAAAGAGGGACAGGTTCCCAACCAAGCATGGCCCTAACCTACCTAAAATGAGGGAGTGGGTAAGCCTTTGCATTAAAGACTGGATATGGATAGATGGAGAGAAAAAGGGGATAAGACAAATAAATTCACTCTGCAAAATAAAAGATTATGGCACGCCTCAAGAATAGAATATTTCTTGATAGACAAGGGGCTATTAAATTCTACGCAAGCAGTAGATCACATACCAGCACATCTGTCAGACCACTCAGCTGTGATACTGCGCCTTAAACTAAAATGCCCCTCCACTAGCCCTAGATGGACAGCAAATAGAGCCATATTTCAAGACATGGCCTGCACTGGAAAGTTATCAGAAGAGACAGAAGAGTTCTTCCGCATGAACAGTGAAGGAACCACAAAGCAGACTGCCTGGGAGGCCTATAAGGCCGTTATCAGGGGGAAAATAACTAGTCTTTCGGCATACACGAATAAAGTAAAAAGAAACAAGATTTATGAGCTAGAAACAGATAATACTCTACTAAAAATGGAGCTAGCCACAAATAGTCTTACTCCGCAAGAGAAAATTGATACCGAGGAAAGTAGAATGCTGAAAAAAACTGATTTGGCCGATACTCGTGAACAGATAGTCAAGGAAAAATGGGAGGCCAGCAAAACATCTCATTATGAATATGGGGAAGGTCGTAGAAGCTGCTAATGTGGAAATTGAAGACAGATATAACTTGTAACGGTATATATAAAATCCGGAAGGAAAACCAACAGTACACCACAGAAGAGAAAGAAATCAGAAAAGAGTTTGCGAAGGGTTTTAACAACTTATACACAGAAGAAACGGTGGTCACCGAAGAGCAGATCGAAGCGTTATTGGAGGAAGTACATTTACCAAAACTTTCACAAGAGCAAATGGCAGAACTCAACCAGACTATTAGCGAAGAGGAAGTACTAGAGAATTTGAAGGGATTTAAAAAAAAGTAAGGCAGCAGGTCCCAATGCTCTTCCGATTGAGCTATATGTTCATCTACGTGAAGTACTGGTCTCGCCTCTGACAGGTCTTCTCAATGAAGTATTCAAAGGGAAAGGTGCCCTCTCAGCCTCATGGAACGAAGCAATTATCTGTCTCTTACTCAAACCAGGAAAGGACCCTTCACAATGCAAATCATTTAGGCCAATTTCACTCCTAAACACAGGCTACAAGGTCTATACTCAAATTTTAGCTAGAATGTTAGGGAAGGTGGTGGGGACCGTAGTGAACACAGACCAAAAAGGCTTTATTAAGGCAGACACATACAGGAACGTATACAAGAACTAATAAGCGCAATTGATTTGGCTACTTATCATGAAACACCTTTATCAATTTTAAATCTGGATGCTGCTAAACCTTTGATAGAGTGAGCTGGCCTTTCTTACATGCAACCCTTGCTAAATTTAACTTAGGAGAGACCTTCCTGGGTGCAATCAAACAAATCTATGCAAGCCCCTGAGCTAAGGTTTTAGTAAATGATGCACCCACAGAAAACATAATGATACAAAGGGGCACAAGACAGGGCTGCCCTCTATCTCCTCTACTGTTCGATTTATACATAGAACCTCTAGCGGAGTTACTGAGGGAGGCTAAGGAAATAGTACCATTTATGCACCAAGGATGGGAGAAGAAGGTTGCTCTGTTTGTGGACGATCGGATGGTGTTTACTAGCAATCTGGAGGTATCTCTGCCAAAAGTAGAAGAAATAGTGAGGACATTTGGGAAGGTATCAGGATACCTGGTGAACCAAACAAAGACAAAAATTCTTCAATGGAACAACGTCTCTCAAGATCCTAGAGTAAAAAATAAAATAAAACATCTGGGCATAGACCTTACAAAGGATATAGAGGAGATTACAAACCTGAACTTTGAGAGAATCCATAAAGAGGTAAAACAATTGCTCAAAGCCTGGGGGGTCTGCCGCTCTCCTTTATGGGAAGATCAAACATAATAAAAATGGCTATGATCCCAAAATTCACCTATCTTTTCAGTACTATCCTGTTGGAATTCAAAGAGGATAAGCGAAAGAAACTACAGGGAGAGCTAAGCAGTTTCATCTGGAACGCGAAGGGAGCCAGGATAGCCTGGAAGAAGATAAGGAGGAACAAGGCGCAAGGAGGTATCGCTAGCCCAGATATACTACAATAATGTAGAGCCTTTCAGTTTAAGTATACCAGGTTATTGCTAGGGGAATTTGAATCACTCCCTGACCATCTAAAGGCGACGGTTAACAAGGAAGGAAGCCATTACCCTGTATAAGTTCGGGCACCCAAAGTACTTCAAGAAAGTAAAACTAAAAACTCTGAAGGCAGCAGCCCTGCTCTGGTATAAAATGAGAAGGGCTCTCAAAATTCCATACTACAGTAAATATGCACCAATTTGGTACTCCCCTGGAACACCTGAATGTTTAAAAGATAAGCTAGCGAACCCCTAGAGGGAAAACGACATTACAAGATGGGGATAATTAAAAACTCTGCATGCTGTCAAAGAATGGGAAAAGCTGAGTGAAAAAACAAAAGACTCAATCTCGTGATTTAAGCATTACCAATTATCCAGCTGGGTTAGAAATCTAAAGGATAGCCAAGAAGGAATGGGAAAAGTAGAAGAAATGCTGCAGGGGAACAAGATCTATCAAAAAGAAATAGCACAATGGTACTGGGCCCTGATTCAGGAAACGAGGAAGATCACGAAATTCCAGGCGAGATCTGGGGAGGAGTTCTGCCGGAGGAAGATATCCATCATGATTGGCAAGTATCTGTTGGAAGATGTTGGAAGATTGTGAGATCTGCACCGTTAAGAAGAAACCCCTTATTCACTATCCACAGAGCGTATTGGACGCCAAGGAGGATGTCAAAGATTAAAGGCCAAGGGGAGAGAAGCTGCCCTAAATGTGGAGAGAAGGGTGCAGACGATCTCCACATGTTTTGGCAGTGCCCCCAACTCGAGGATTTCTGGAAGGAACAGGAGAGACTCTGTCTAAGGTATTGGGACGGCAGATGGCGGTGAATATAGACTAGGTTATTTTGGGAGGAGAAATGACAAAGGAACAGGTTCAAAGCTGAGTAAGGATCAAGAGAGAATTCTCTTTATTTTGATTTTATTGGCAAGGAGAGAGCTATGCATTAAGTGAGTAAAAAGTGTACCTCCAACACATAACGAGTGGCTAGTCTCAATACAAAGAACATATAAACTCGACACAAGTGGACAAAGGGGTAGGAGAAATGCATATTGGGCCATCTGTGAAAAATACAACCTTACAAATTCTGTACGGTCCAATGATTAAGCAATGCAGTAATGCCTCAAGTGGAAACTTGAATGAGTAGTCAAAATGACTAGTTCAACCCAGAATCGATTTGCGATGGAAGTGGACATAAAGGGGCTCAAATGCAGAGGGAATCCAGAAACTCTCCACGCACACGTTGCGCTCACCCAGGAGAAATCCCTAATATCCCAAACGGTTGGATCAGAAGGGAAAGTGGGCCACCAACACCTCTAATTCCAAAAATTGCTGTATGAGGACAAAAAAAACCACACATAATAGGGAGTTTAGTTGTGCCTAAATGGGCCATTGCTGGCAGTATGTGAGGGAGGAGCTGGACACTTCCCAACTTACACTTGAACATGCTATATTCTGCCTTCCACAAAGGGCCACATACCACCTGTAGGTAGTCTGGAGCCAGCTCAGGGGAGGTAGGATGCCTGGGGGCTTCAAAGGAAAACCTCAAGAAGATTTTTCTCACTTCAAAGGCACAACTGGGTATAAATACTGGACCTCAGACACTAAGTTTTCAATACACTTCTGGGCCTGAGAATGCTCTGCCAGGAAGAAGGACAGACACTCTGCCAGACTGCTGCCTTGCAGGACTACTGCCTTGCTGTGCTGCTGCCTTGCTGTTCTGACCTGCTGTCTGCTGTGCTTCTGCCTGAGTGAGACGAAACAGGCATTCACCCCTTGAACCCAGACCTCCCAGAGTGATTCTAAGGACTAGTCTGGTAGCCTCCTTTTCTGAGCCACAAGAACAGGCTCCCAACCAGCTGTATCAGCACCCAGATTCAGCTGGAGCAAGCCCCTGTCCCCCAAGTGGTACCCCTCAGATCCTGGACCCTGGTGTGGCCTTAGAGAGGCTGAATTGAAGTGTTTGGGCTCTTTGCTACGGCACTCCTGTGGTGCCATAGCTGTGACACTCACACAGCACAGCAACACAAAGTTCCGTCAGTTTGACCCTTCATGCTACAACATTGAGTTTTCTTGTGGAGCGACACCACAAAGCACTCGAAACGGCAACACGATCCTCGCACTACAGTGATGTCTGCCCATGATGCCCGCCTGCCCTTCGTGCTACATCAGCGACCGTCCACAATGCTTCCCTGCTCCACTTGGCCCCCTCCACCATGAATGGGACTCTTGGTGCTGGACTGAGAAGGTAGCTTTTCAGCCAGATCACCCTGGTCCCTGTATTTGACCAGTTCTCCATCCCAGTCAGCCAGAACTTGTTACTTCCTGCACTGGTCTCACACACAATTTTTCTAAATCAGCTTTTGGATCTTTTTGTGGTGAGTTTTCACTGTGTGTTCCACAAATACTTTACGCATTACCCAGGTGTTCAGACATGCTACCCGAGGGTTGAGCACAGGTTAATTTAGGGTTTGCTTGTGACCTCAGCCTGAGATGAATTCTGATTGCTGCTTGAGAATGGTATCACACTCCTCAAACAGAAACCAAATTTCTTACAAGAGGGAAAACGGGGAAGGAAAACTGAGAGAGAAGAAACACTTTGTGGGTATCTCGGTCTACTGACCTCGGGAGCACAAGCTGGTAAAAGGCAAGCATCTATGACCTTTGGTCTACAAAGGACTGTATTTCTATAGGGCAATATACATTGGTTCAATATACTTATATACAACAGGATACAAAGTCTTGTGAGTCAGTAGAATGGCTCACCAGGATATGGAAGTGGAGAAGCAGTGACCAGGTCCATGAACATAAAGATAGAGCCTGGGAACCAAATACAAGCTCTGCAGCCAGCATTGCTAAAGGCCACGTGCAGCAGTGGTTGGTTGCAAATAGAGGGCTGGCCACAACACCAGGCCCCTTGGGTAATCCCACTGCACATAGTTCAAGGCTGAACACAGACATTGTTGACTATTCAAAGAGTGTTGGGCAGAGCATCTAGCCTGAGGCTAGGCCCTCTGGCTAACCCCCTGAAGTGCACCCAAAAGGCTGTGTGCTTTAGTTGCTGGCAGCCTGCCGATGGTTGGACGCACGGCCTGGCTGGTTGCAAGGACATGCGCTCAATCGTGCACTGTGAACGCCTTATGTCTGTGCACAGAGTGTTGAGCAAAAGGAGCTCTTGAGTGTGTTACATGATTAAAAAACCTAAAATTCATCGAAAAAACTAAGATTAAAGCGACGTTAAAGTTAGCTTTGGTTGTAAAACCCACAAAACAGTTAAAGTGCAGATATAGTTGCAAATTTAAACAAAAAACTGAAATTTGCAAGTTATGGCTAAGAACACAATCAGTCACTCACACAACAGCTGTGAAAAGCATAACTTACACACCAAATACAGTTGTCTCTGTCAAAGTTGTTAGGGTAATATAATATGTAATCTCATCTGTAGGATGATTTACAAAAATATTCATTGCATTTGCTTCATTAAGTGTGATGTCATGCACATTGAATTTGGTGTGTGAGTTATAGCTTGCATGACTGTTGAGGGAATTATCAAATTATGGATTGTTCTTCTAACAATCATTTGTGAATATATATTCCTTCAATGTTTCCAGCCAGGAGCTTGGTGGGGCTAATTAGTCACAAATCCAAGTTGCAGACTGTTTGTTTCATTCTTACAACGTTTACTCTTGTATGATAATAACTCATTATTTCCTTCACAGGGTGTTAAATAGGACACCATGTTATGTGTATTTGTAAAGCACACTATCCCCCGTGTGGGGCACATATTTTATACTTTGGAATAGCTGTTTTTACTCGTATTAATACTCTCTCTGCTCGTGCTCCAATAGTGTGGTTATTTGTAACCTTAAAGGTTGCTACTACTGAGGAGAATTTGGAGATAATATACAGAAAATATGATTTCTCCGTAGAATCTTCGTACAATAGCCCCAACTTGGCTATTTAGGTAAGCAATGTAAACTTCCATAAGTTGTTATGTCCACTATGTTTTTAACAACACTTTACTGCTTTTATTAAGGCATAGAACAACACACACACTGCTGGGTTACCTATAGGATCTTGTGTACCTTTCTGAATACTACCCACCTTTAAAGTTCCCCAGCCCCCCCAAGCAACACGTGGACCTGGTGTATAGTTTGTAACACAACCACAATTTCCCCCATATCTTTCAGTGTCTGTTGGGATATCCACAGGCCCGGAATATTGGCTCCTCCAGTTTTTCTGTGCGGTCCATGTCAGCCCACCACTCTTTCAGCATCAGGGCAAGGGAAGATTTACAACACCTGGCCAGGTTCCGTTTTGTCGGTAATGTGCCTAACGTCACAAGTGTATTATCCACTCTCTGGCCCCTCAGTTCATCCACTAAGACCCACCAACATGACTCGAGGGATTAACTTGAGGTTCTAACCCAATACCTCAGACAGAGCCACATAAATAGATTTCCAGTACTTGTGGATGATGGGGCATTCCCAGATCATATGATAGAAATGGTCAGGGACCCGTCGTGCCCTCCACAGGTGCCTGGGTGTGCAGTAGGCACAATGAAGGAATTTCAACTTGATAAGGCATTGCCAGGCAGAAATGGCTAAAGTATGGGGGGTCATGCATGCCTCTCTCCATTTACTCCTCCTCTTCCAGCAGGTCCAGCCATCCTCAGGGGTGCCACTGTACAGGGGGAGTGGTTAGGCAAGACCTTGTACCTTGAGAGATACCCCCTCTAACTATTGGATCTCTAAGGAGCCTAACTTCCAAAGGGTAGTAGTCAGGGTAATCGGTCAGTGGTGCATGATATTCGGAGAGTGTATGGTGCAGCTGGAGGTAATGTAAAAACTTTGACTTAAGGAGGGGGAGTGATATTTGCAGGTCCTGGAAGGACTTAATTTGGTCGCCCTCCCAGACATCTCCCAAATATGAAATACCAATGGTATCCCATCCCCTGAACCTCTCTAGCTGCGTCACCCAGTCCAGTCATCTGCTGGCCCACAATGGGGTCTCCAGGGTCACTTTGCGGTCTCATCCCGTCAAGCGTGGGACAGCCCTCCAGGTCCTAAATATCACTTTGGTGATCTTCGGGACCGAGTGAGGAATAGGTCACCATAGAGTATGCCCATGAGATTACCAACCCCAAACTCCATTCATACAATCATTCACTACAATGGTTTGTGATGCCTAGTAGCAAAGACAAATCTCGGCCGCCCTCATATGTAGAGCAGACACATTTGTTAAAGGATTATTATCTGAGAGAAGTTTCTTCACATGAGAGGTCATGGCAGCAAACTACCACCTAGGCACAGGGAAGAGGCAATTCTAGAGAACGTGAAGTAGGCGCGGAAGGACCATGATGTTATGCAGGGCCATTCTACCAAGCATGTTAAGCAGAAGAATGGTCAATCCGTCAAGGTCTACCTGGGTGGGCAGGGTAAGGGGAATAAGATTGAGGTTCCAGGCCAAGTCCAACTCCCACATGTAGATGCCAATTGTTGGACCTGGCCCTTTTTACAGGGTCATCCCAAAACATTTTGCCTTCCTCCTCTTGTTTCTGACCTCATTTGGCTGGCTTTAGGACTTTGTGCATGTTTTCAGTGCTAACCAGTGCTAAAGTGCTTGTGCTCTCTAATTAAAACATGGTAATATTAGCTTGTCCGCAATTGGCATATTTAATTTACTTATAAAACCCTAGTAAAGTACACTACCTGTGCCCAGGGCCTATAAATTAAATGCTACTAATGGCCTGCAGCACTTATGTTACCACCCACTGAAGTAGCACTTTAAACATGTCTCAAGCTTGCCATTGCAGAGTCTGTATGTGCAGTTTTAAACTGCCTTGTCGACCTGGCAAGTTCAGCCTCTTGCCAGGCCCAAACCTTCTTTTTTAATAAATATAAGCCACCACTAAGGTAGTCCCAGGACAGCCCCAGGGGCAGGATGCAGTGTATTTAAAATATTGAACATGTACTTTTAAGTTTTACATGTCCAGGTGGAGAAAAACTCTTACTTAATTTTTTTACTACTGCAAGGCCTATCACGCCCAAAGGTTAACATTGGGATTACCTTATTACATTTTATAAGTGTAATGTCCAATTTGGAAATATAGATATTTGGAGTTTGGTGTCTTTATAATTTAAAATCACAACTTTTGGTAAAGTTTAATATTTTGTTGCAAGTCTGAATATGGCACTTTTAGAAAGTTGCAAAAAAATCAATTGATGGACAGAATGCAGAACAATGTCATACATTCACCCCAGTACAGAGATCTGGGCCTAGAGCCATCGTTTTTGGCTCACCATTCCATTCCAGTTTGGACCCAGCCATATGCAAATCCGTCTTGACCCTGTGCCCAATGGGAACAGTCCGAATCGTACTGCCAGGCCTGGTCCTCCCTGGACAGGAAACAAGCATCCTAGGACCTGTTTTCGGTGTTTCACCCCTCATCAGCCAGGATAGCTTGACTCCAGTGGCATGGAGGGCACGGGACCCACGTCTGGGCATACCCGGCCCACTCGGGGTGACAAATGGGGTATGCCCAGATGTGGGTCCCTTGCTCTCTTTGCTACTGGATTCAAGCTAGCCTGGCTGATGAGGGCTGTTAGCCTGAAACCAGTTTCAGGATGATTGTTTCTGGTCCAGGGAAGACATGGCTTGGCAGTTCGGGCTGGACTGTTCCCATGAGGCACCGGGTCAAGACTGATTTGCATATAGCTGAGTCTGAACTGGGGTGGCGAATTGAGCTAAAGAACGATGATGGATTCAACACAGATCTGTGACTGGGGGTGAGTGTCTTAAAAGTTTCAGCGCTCCGTCCAGTATCTCCTTGTGTTTAGAAAGTTAGCATTTTCTTTCTTTAACCATTTTGTGCCTTCTGTCTGTCTCTAGATACAGCTGGACCTTATGCAGTCCCCTCTAGACAGCCACAGACAATAGAAGCTTAGGAGTTACATGCATGCCCTTTAAGGTGCCATTATCTGGCTTGATGGGGACGGAGGTAAGCACTTGCACCTGAATATGCTGTGCCCTGCCTCCACACAATAGGCCTAACAACCCGGTATTGTCACTCCAGCCCGCTTGGAGCCAGGACAGGGGAGGATGGGGACTGTATGTTTAACCCACAGTGAGGAACATCCTTCTGCACTTCAATAGCTACCACCCTAAATCTTAGAAAGAAAGTATTCCACTAAGGCAGTTCCTTAGCTTACCGCAAAACTGTAGAAAGTTGAAAGACTACAACCTTAGATCTGTTGCTATGAAAGCTAAATTAATTTCCAGAGATCACGCTAGAAGATTGGTATGCGAGGCCTACAAATGGGCCCACTTCTATGATGGAGACCATCTTCTACACAACTTATGCTCTATAGGGTAGCCTAAACTGGTATGTGTAACAAGACATTCTGTTTTTAATAAAAAGTGCGCCAAATTATCTGCGACATTTGGCACATTTTAAATACGAACACTGAACCGAGTGCAGATATACAACTCCCAATGTTTGCTCATAGAAGAAACAAAAATTTAAAGGAGCATGTAGTTCATTCTTGTATGAGCACTAATGCCCCGTTAAAAGTTAAAACCATTGACGGTCAACAATCAGTAATAGGCAACTACAAATGTTCGCAATGTAAGGCATGTGATAGTGCCATAGTGACTAAAACTTTTGAACACAATGCCCATCACTTCAGTCTGAAAACTTTCACTAATTGTAAGACCAAGAACATTATATACCTTTTGCTTTGTCCTTGCCATCTCGGATATGTGGGTGAAACATCTTGGTCTCTAGCTTTACGATTGATTGAACATTGGTCGGCCATCCAGACGAATAGAACTTCTGCGCCCATGCTTAAACATTTCTTAGATTCAGGACACAATCCCGAAGACATCCAGTGGCTTATCTTAGAGAAAATCAACAATAAGCCAGATTGCGACTCAGATGAAATTAGAAAACGGAGAGAAGTATATTGGATTTTCACACTAAATACTTTCACCCAGGGTTTAAACCAAGAAATACCCTGGGATCAAGCGATCCGTTAAAACACTGGCTAGTCAACTTCTTTCTGTACATATCAATCACATAGGATATATCCACCTATCCTTATAGGTATTTTTTCTGAATTTTTTCAAAGTTATATGGCTCCTAGTATCTCCTTTTTTCCCAGGAACATTTATTTGTATACCTCTAGGTTCTGGGACATTATTCTATTTACATTTTCTTGAGCCTATATTTCCATATTTCCTTTAGCATGCATTCATGCATGTACTCTTCTATTCTAGTCTATTATGTTTTTTTCCAAATGCTTGCCGGTGTCTTCCAGTGACACAGTATTTATTTTCAAGGATTGTGCAGTCATCAGTGTTGACAATTAGCTTCCAAGCACCCTGCAGCCATGGCCTCTGTTATTTAGGAGCTTAGGCACACAAGCCCCCTTTGCTGCAGTAGTTATTTCATCCACCCTCTGGATAACTGTTTTCTTTCCATTTAGCATGTTTTTCCCTCTTTTCTTCACATTTTCTGTAGCAAGCTTCCCAGAGAGGAACTTGTTTATTCCACCTTTGTCGCAGTTTTAATCCATAGGAGTTACCTTGCAATTCCCAATGCAATCATGGCCACCGCGTTTCCAGTATCCAGGCTGCACATATCTATTCTTTTTCTGATAATATTTTCTATACACTCTGGTAGTTCCCTGGCGACACTTGGACTCCTGTACTCCGTCTATTGTTTTGTATGCTTGTTCTCATTTCTTTCGAAAAGCCTCAGTAGGTTATTGAGCGTATTTTCATAAAAGACGATCATACGAGGTTAACCTTTAACCTCTCAGTGTAGAGCCTGTCCTGCGGCTCCTAAGTTCATTAGCCTATAGCTTGTGTGTTCTTAATTGGGACGTACCGGGCTGACGCATTTGTGCCATGCCACACGCATTCTCTGTGGTTTTTTAATGTGTGCCAAACTAAAAACATCGTCCTGTTCTTTACATTGTGATATCCCATTACCTCCACTTCATAAATTAGTATGTACATGACTTCATTTATATCTGGTGTTTCATGCATATGATTTGTATATACATAACATACAGGTCAAACATAAGGACTTTCCATTCCAGATCTGCTTTTCATCTGAGAGTGCCTGCTCAGGCATCACCTAACTATCTTTACCTGCGACCGCAAAACACAGGCTGGCCAACTAGACACCATTTATTCCAGTTATATGGCCTCATACATTTGATAGGTAAATATGTTTGTATTATACTGTCTATCTTTCCACTGCCATTTCACTAGGACAATATCTATAATCCTGTATGTTTCATTTCATAGACTATTTTCATCATACACGCTTGACAGAGGACCCGCTTTAATTGCCATAATCTTGTCTCCTTTGGGTATCTATTTCCTTCTTGATATTGTGCATTCTCCTTATCCACCGGGAGGGGCAATCTGATGATCTAAAGCACCATAGACTCTATACCGTTCTATATTAATCACGAGGGAAGATACCACTTCTGCATGTTTTATGATGTAACTGTTCACTTTCCCATAGAGACTTGGTCGGGAGCCATACACAGAACCTTCGATGCTACACTCCGTGGATTACACAACCTTTTCAAACACTGAATAAATAACACTGTGACCGTGTTTTCTACACGTCTCAACCGGGGACCTTCAAACTGGGATTTCAAGTGGTCCTGCTTGCCTCAGGCCTCCATAAGACCTATTGTCCTACACTGGACACACTACCGATGCCCTTTACTTTGGGACGACATACACAGTCCCTTTTATCGCCCTGAAGAAGCCCATGTTTGGGCGAAGGCTTTGGCTGTCTATAGTGTTACAAACTGCAAACATCTGAAATAAAGCAACAAAGACTACAACCAAAGACTACTTTCTTATCTACTAGCATATTTGTAATCATTTGCATAATAATATTGCCTCTCATCTACCCTTCTTGTTTTATAATGTCTATTCACTCTTCTTTCTTTTTCCACCGACTATCTTACTAAGGGTCTGTGGGGCATATGTCGGTAATTTCCATTTTGTGATTCCCAAATAGCGATTTTTAAGGAATCGCTATTTGAGAATAGCAAAATGAAATGTAGGTAATAATTCGCAATTTTTTTGCGAATCTCTAACATTCCTTAATTGCGATTAGCAAATCACAATTAAGGAATGATTGTCCCATTCATTCCTATGGGCTAAGAGGCCCATAGGAATGAATGGGGATACATTCTCAAATTGCGATTTCCTATGAGAAAATCTCAATTTGAGAATCGCAATTCCAAGGGTGCTAAGGTGTCCAAAGGACACCTGTTGCACCCCTGGAATGTGCCTCTAAGTTCATGTGGCGCACATACATGCCCTAAGGGCATGCCTGTGCACCACATGGCACTTTGAATTTTTACAAAAAATACATTTTGAAAGGAAATCGCAAAATACCATCTACTTAGAGTAGGTGGTATTTTGCGATTCCTTAAGCCAAAATCGCATTTTAAAATTCACTCCTACATAGCATTTAAGTAATCGCAAAATTGTGATTCCTTAAATGCTTGAGCAAAATAAGGAATCGCAATTTTTTCGATTCCTTATTTTGCCAATATGCACCTACATACCAAAGCGTCGTGAGCGAATCGCAAACGCCTACCTACATATGCCCCTTTGTTTTTTTACCATTTTCATGTGTTTTTTAACTGACATACAACCTGACTATATTAACAGTCTATAGATACGAAGTAACAAAATCAAGCTCTCTCTTATCTATATTTTAGCACTTTTCTTCAACTGAGGGATGCTTCATTTATATATTTTGTTCCTATACACAGGCATCCCGACCCATTTTTCGTGGCTTTTCCTGATGATGAAACTGCTGTGCCAAAACATGCGTAGACCCCAGACATTATCTGGGTTGTAGCAACTGATTGATGTTGGAATTATTCATCAGTTAGGTTCTACTACCAGAATTAGGCTTTTTTGCCACCTATGATGACATCACATGTCATAGAGATCTCACAGATTGAACATCATCAAAAATGAGAATTGGCATTACATATGTACATATAACTTATATGTCTGAATTGTACACTGTGATGCAAGAGTGAGTGTTGATACGGCCGTGGTGTGTCTGTTGACTATTTTATTGTTCTTATCTTCTATACTACTATTATAAAGTAAGAACTTTGAACCTTTGAGGCGGGTAAACTCGGGAACCACAGCGCCAATCCAAACACACGATACATCATTAGAATTGTCAGGGTCTGCAGAGTGACATAGGCTATATATACCCAAAAAATATACGTTCTATAAAAAATATACATTCATAAAAAAGTAGTCCCTTGGAAGTAGCTCCAGCCTTGTGTGCTAACGACGTGAACGTGCGTGCTGACATCATGGGGGGGGGAAGCGGTGGACAGGAGCGCAAGGAGGTCGAGGAGCAGCGGACAGGAGCGAGGAACTCAGGCTGAGGTAGGTGAAGCGAGGGGAGGATCGTCCGTCCTAAAATCCTGCAGACAAGCGAGTGCTTACAGCAAAATAAGAAATACAAAAAACGTCGAGTTTTTTTTTAAAGTATCTTGCTCTCCCGGAGAAAACTGATATGCCCAAAAACAAAAAAACACAAGCTTACACACAAGTACCGCATGCATAAAAACCTGATGCTGTTTTAACAACAATGAGGCCTAACAACAGACATAAAGCTTTGCTAAACGTTTAATTTTACCTTACCGAAGAGCAAAGTGTATGTTCTTGAAGCAGAAAGAGACCCCGGAGACAGCCGCTCCCCTGTCCATGTGCAGGCAGGCTACCAGCAACTGGTCCTTGTCAATCACTACCAGCCTCTTGCATTCCTGATAAAGAATGTCCGCCCCAATGGTTCTAAAGACCGTCTTTCTCCTCACATCTTTAGCAAAAGAATGGGCCAGCAAACAGGCACATCAGAAGAAACTGGGTGGGCAAAGGCCCGTTGGTGACACCAGTGAAGTTGTGCCCTTTTTTTGCCAAAGCTTATACCTCCCCACTCAGATGGCAGTTTCGATTTCAGAGGCAGAGAAGACAAGAGTCCAAATCACAGCGTTCTAGCTTCAAACATAAGTAATCCTGGGCAAATGAATTCATAACTCAGTTGCAGTATGTATCGTCATGTGTGCCAACATGGGAATACTTAGGCTGAGGTGAAAGGTTGGCATCTAGCGTGTATGTTAAAAATTGGACACTTGATTCTAAACAAATACCCCATCCAGCATGGGGAGGAGCGGTGAACTGTGTGCAGCTAATTAGGGGCCCTGAAGGTGGCGGGTGCGCAAAGGGGGACCCCAGGACAACGTCGGGACGGGCTGCTAGTTATTCATATTTATTCTCTTGTCTCAATAAAAGTCGATATTGTACTTGTTGAACATCATTTTTGTTTTTTTGTCCCTCTATTTGATGGTATTGTATTGCTGATACGTTTTTATTCAAGCTTGAGTTGCCCTAGGATTTAGCATTATGCACTTTAAAGGAGATACGTTGACTACTCCCTTTCTAATGTATGCTACATTGGGGAAGGAATTAGACACTAAAGGGGAATATTTACTATTCCAACTCCAATCTAAATGAAATTGTGGAAGGTGTTGGACATAATGTGAGTTACATTTACGACTCACCCGGTCGCGTAGAGAAACCCACCGCTGCTGCGGGTCGGCGGCGTCACCACGTTTGGTGCTGAAGCATTCACAAACGAAGGAGAGCTGACGCCCTTGCAGGGGGAAACCAGCTCGAAGACTCAGTGAGGCGGTCACAAAGCGGAGCAAGACCTCTCTTAGACTGTTTGCCTGTTTTATTGGGGCCATTTAAAGACTGCAAGCACTGCACCCACTGGGGATCACTGAACGAGTGCACTACATCACCCACAACGACCATGGAGATGGCCACGCCCACTGGGGCAGGTGCTGGAATTTAAATGGTACACTCTGAGCAGCGCTTTTAGTCAGTATGCCCGAATGCCACTGAAGAAAGGTTGAATCCTGAAACGCGTCTGGCATTTATTTACTTATGCTGTTCTTTGAAGTTGTCCTGTTGGCAGGCCGTCCACAAATAAAGTGAGCTAAAACTTACCTCCGTGTGGTGTCTCTCCAATGGGGTCTCCTGCATTGGTTGGATGTGTGTATATATATATACATACTGACGAAGGCGTACCGCCGAAACGCGTCTGATCTTTGTAACCTTGTGTGCAAAATAAATCCGACTTGGATTTAAACCCCCCGCGAGTGCAATTATCTTTTTTCGGAACTTAATATATATATATATATATATATTTTTTTTTTCAGTTTAATAAGTTTTTATTTTGCGTACAAAAAAAAAAAATAATACAACAGAATATAACAGCATGACATAGATCAGAACCAATATGAGACAATCATGAAAGATAAGTGGAGATGAAAAAAAGAAAAAAAAGGTTCAGATAAAATATGAAATGGAAGACAATAGTAGAGAGAAAGAAAGAGAAGAAAAGAAAAGAGAAAAAGAAGAAGAGAGAAAGAAAAGGGGGAAAGGTTAGGGAGGGGGAGAAGAGGATAAGAAGGTAGAGAAAGGTAGCCAGGTAAGATCAGATTTGATTTTTAAGGTGACAGAAGTAGAAGAAGCAATTGCAATTCTGTGCTCATCGCATACAAAATTCCACCAGGTATGCACAGACAATTTAGAGTTATCCTTCCAGCAAGACAAAATTACTTTGAAAGCAGTTGCAATGAGAAGATCAAACAATTTAGCGTTATACGAATGTAAGTCCAAAACTTCAGATAGGGAACCTAAAAAAATATGCAACGATGAAAAAGGTTCAGAGAAATGAAAAATATGCATGCAATATTTCCAAACTGCGTTCCAAAAAGTGAAAACTGATGGGCATTCAAATAAGAGGTGAGTGAGTGTGCCAGGGAGAGATGAACAGGACCAACAAAGGGGTGAGGAGGAAGGGGAGAATTTTGTTATGCTTACTGGGGTAATTAGAGCTCTATGGTAAAGAAAAAAAAGTGACTGAGTAATACGGGCTGAAAGCGAAGTCTTAAACAGTTTAGCCCATAAGTGATCCCAAACATCAACAGATAACGAGAAAGGTAAATCAGTTTCCCAAACAGTTTCAGTAACACTTTTAGGCCTAAGGCCAACATTGTCTAATAACAATTTATAAATTAGAGCAGCTTTGGGTATTTGTTGAGTAAAGATAGTATATAATGGAGTGGAAGGAGTAAGGGAAGGAAGGAGATCAAAAGTAGGAAGGGTAGATAGGTGAGATAGAATGGCAGAAGTAATAATGTAAAATTCTTTGCGAAAATGTACAGGTAAATCAAACATAGTTTGCATTACATCAAATGAAATAATGGATGAATCAGAAAAAAATTGGTACACAAACAAAATATCCTTTTCTTTCCAATACTTGAAATAGAAAGATTTACCCTTGTACTTAAGATATTTGTTATACCATACGCTAGAGGAAAGAAAAGTTTGTAGTGGGGACGAGTCTTTCGAGAATATATTATGCAACAGAGTATGTGAGTATTTCAGTACAGGGTGTGTAGTCAAGAAGGAAGAATTGGACATAAAAAGGGTTTGCTGGAAAGAAAAATCCTTTAACAAGGACCTCTCAATAGCAATCCATCTGGGTAAAGGGGTATCATTGAAATCAAACGCCAATGAGAAGGCTTGTTTTATTAAAAAGGCAGAATGGTACGATTGAAAATCAGGAAAGCGGACCCCACCTTCAGATTTTGGGCGTATAAGTTTATGTAAGGCAATACGAAGTCTTTTATTATTCCACAGAAACTTGGAGCAAATGGAATTCAGCCGATTGAAAAATAATTTAGGGATTTTCACAGGTAGCATGGAAACAGTGTATAAAATATGTGGAGAAATCATCATTTTGATGGTGTCTAAACGACCCCACCATGAAAGGAAAAGGGGAGACCATAATTGTAGGAGTGATTGAATCTTTTGAGTAAGGGAGGTAAAGGTCAGTCTGAGTGTGTCACATAGGGTAGAGGAAAACCAGATACCCAAGTATTTGATCTTGGAGGGACACCATGCAAAATCAGTTGATGCAAACATATATTGGTAACAAGATGAGTTAAGGGGTAGGACCTCCGTTTTAGAGAGATTAAGTTTATAACCAGAAACAGAGGAGTATAAGCGGACTTCTTCTAAAAAAGGAGGAAGGGAGGAGACAGGGTTAGCCATGTAGACCAGGACATCATCGGCATATGCTGAAATTTTTGTCTCAATCGATGACTGTTTGAACCCCTGAATTAGGGGGTTAGAACGGATTTTGATGAGGAAGGGCTCAAGACAAAGAATAAAAAGTAAAGGGGAAAGAGGACAGCCTTGTCTTGTTCCTCTGGATAAGGGAAAAAAAATTGAGAATTGGTTATTAACAAAAACACTAGCACGGGGGGCAGAATAAAGTAATTTAACTAAGAAAATGAAGTGGGGACCAAACCCAAACCATTGTAATGCTTTAAACATGAATTTCCAATTAATGCGATCAAACGCTTTCTCCGCGTCTAGGGATAGAGCAGCTAGGGGGGCTTTGAAGTGTTTACTGCGGGAGATAATATTGGCAAAAACACGAGCATTATCAGCCGCAAGTCTGCCTTTTACAAAGCCAACTTGATCGGTTGTAATTAATAGAGGAATAAGGGATTCGAGGCGGGCCGCTAAAATTTTGGCAAAAATTTTACAATCGTAATTAATAAGGGAGATGGGACGATAGTTTTTACACAGGGAATGATCTTTGTCAGGTTTGGGGATTATGATAATTAGGGCGTCCAAAAATGAACCAGAAGCTTTAGCATTTGCAATAAAGGAGTTAAAAAGTTGTAAAAGATGGGGGACAAAAATAGAGTGCATGTTGGCGTAAAATTCAATTGTGAGACCATCTGGACCAGGGGCTTTCGCTTTCTTGAGGGAGGTAATTGCCTTGAGGATTTCCTGAGGGGTAATTTCAGACTCTAATTGATGGAATTCATTAGGGAGAGATGGGGGAGGAGGAAGGTCTTTGAAGAAACGAGAGAGATTATCATCATCAGGGAGCGTATCATCAGTATACAGGAGTTTGTAATAGTTATGAAAAACTTGTGCAATATCCTCATCAGAGGAAACCTTCGTATTAGTTGCCTCATTGAGAATAGAGCCAATGGATTTACGCTCAGATTTAATTTTGAGATAATTTGCTAACAGTTTCCCCGCTTTATTCTGGCCCCCATGAAATTTAGATTTAATCTTCAAGAGGGTGTTACAAGCTTCAACTGTGGCAATTTGATTGAGTTCAGATTTGGCTTTAATAAGTTGGCGGAGAGCGTCAGGATTCTTGGACGAGAAGTAAGAGTGTTCAAGGGTCTTAATGTTGGAAAGTTGGGTGGTGTATTTATCACGATTGAGTTTCTTTTTCCGAGAAACATAAGAAATTGTGAAACCTCGTAAAGCAGCTTTAAAAGCGTCCCAATTATTTGAGACTGACGTGTCTTGGGGTAAATTGAGTGCGAAGTATTCAGAAATAAAATCCTTAACTTTTGACATAAATACAGAGTCGGAGAGAAGGAAAGTGTTAAATTTCCAACGATTGAAAGAGGAGGAGGTTTGGGCCATGTCAAGAGTGGCATAAACAGGTGCATGATCCGAAAGAAAAATAGAACCAATTTCAGATTTCTGAATCGCAGGGAGAAGGGATTTACTGACTAGGATATAATCAATTCTGGATCTGGTGTGGTGACATTAGAGTAGAATGTATATTCGAGTGAATTTGGATTACAAGTTTTCCACACATCAAAAAGGGGACGAGAAGCAATGGCTGATTGGAAGGATTTATGTGTCTTATCAGGCTGGAATTTGGAGGAAGATAGTCTATCTGAAAAGGGATCTAGCCATTGATTAAGGTCACCAGCTATGATAATGTTAGGGCAGTCAATGGAGGAGATGAGGATTTTGACGTCAGTCCAAAATTTAGGGTCTGGCCGGACAGGGCCATAAATATTAAGGAGCACCATAGTTTTATTTTGTATAGTCACTTTTGACATAACCCAACGACCTTCATCATCCGATTGAGAAGATAGAATTTGAACATCCAAACCTTTCCGAAACAATATAGCAACACCACCTTTTTTATCAACAGCAGGAGAAAATACAATCTGACCCACCCAAGCCCTCTTAAGTTTCAACGATTCAACATCTGTACAGTGAGTTTCTTGGAGAAAAGCAATCTGAGCATTTAACTTGGATAAATGGGACAATACCTTTTGACGTTTAACAGGGTTGCCGAGACCACGAACATTCCACGTTACAAAGTTACACATGATGGAAGGCAAGGGAGGAGGATAACAAGTGGGTCCAATACACTGCAGGTAAGGAACTACAGGGAGATACAATGGAGACAAACAAGTTAGAAATGAGAGTCAAATATGAAATATAAACAAAGGCAATAAAAATCGGGTAAAAATAAAGAAACAATAGACGAGGATACATCACAGTCATTAGAGAAAGCGAGGAGGAACAATGAGGAGTATTGGAGTTAGCAAGAAGAGGGGAAATAAGTGACACAAAGAAGAGAACGGAACATAAATGAGCAAGAGATACACATGAATGGCCTGTGAAAAAAAGAGGGAAAAAAAAGGAAAGACAAAGAAGGAAATAGATGAGAAACAGATCAATGCACAGAGGCCAGATCTGAGAAAAAAGAGAATACCAAGATAGTAGGAGCATGTAGACGCCAACGCGGGCGCCTACCCTGCAGAGCGAGGAAAACGCGGGAATATAGATAGGATATAATCAACAAGAAGAAGAGAAAAAGCAAATATTGACAAGAGAGAGACCGGGACAAGGCCACAACAGTCGTCAAGACAGAAGAAAAGTGAATGCAGAAAATAGAAAAGAGCTATCTTCAGTCATTGGTGTCCATCGTGGAAGTGGAGACAGTTAGTAGATACTCTCGAAGCTTCTGTGGAACATCAAAGGTACGAGAACGACCATTGTGGGTTATTTTGCAGAGACAAGGATGTAGGATTCCATATTGAATGCTTAATTCCCTCATACGTGGACGCAGACTGAGGAAGTCCTTGCGACGTGCATTCGTAGCATTCGATAAATCCTGGGCTATGAAGATGTTATGGCCCGACCAAATGAGGCGTTGTGTTGCTCTTGCAGCTCTAAGCACAGTCATTAATTCAGTGAATTCCAGAAAAAGTAGGATAATACCTCTGGGTTTGGCCGGGTTAGCCGTTGGACGTCCCAAACGATGAGCACGCTGTATATTTAGAGGGGTAGATTCCGGTTGGAGTTCCAAAAGTTCGTAGAGGAATTTACGGATGAAGGACACCATATCGCCATCCCCAAGGGACTCCGGAACACCATAAATACGGAGGTTATTCCGTCTGTTGCGATTTTCAAGGTCCTCTGTGTGAAGTTTCAACTGCTGTATCTCCTTTTCAAGAATAGGAATTTTTGTAGAGACATCCTGGACGTCACTGATGCGTTGTTCTAGTTGCAGGACTTTATTTTCCATGACGACCCATCTGTCTTCTATCTGCTTGAGCTTCTCATTAGTTGCCACAATGAAAGGTTGTAGGCCACGAACCTCTTCCAAAATGGAATCCAGCACAGGGTTCTGGGAAGAGCGAATTGGAGATGGAGGGTCATTCTTTAGGCGTTTCGGCGTGGTACCGGTGACAGACGATCTCGCATGGCCTGCGTTCTGAGACATGATGCCAACAGAGGGGCAAACTAGGAGAATCGCAAGAATGGAGGTCACACCGCAATAGTTAAAATGTTGAGACCCTATATATAGAGATATAGGAGGTACTGGAAGGAATAGGGCACAGAAGAGGTAATACGGAGAAGTGGAGAAGCAATACCTCAAATCCACATGAGATGCGTCGAAATGTGACAAAAAGCAGTTCAATACACAGTGAAAAAAAACATCCAGGAATATAGTATGAGAGAAACAGCAAAGCGTCTATAATATATGGGACCCACAGGGGTCAGTTGGTGGTCCACGGAGGATTGTCAGCAGAGGAAAGGAAGGTAATAGGCATTGCGTAGGGAGCACCACAAAATGGCCGCCTCTATGTGGTAGAAGAATAAGTAGGGGTTATGAAGAGAGCTTTTGGCGGCAAAAGTCATTGAAACATAGTAGAAGCAAGATGCGCATCCCTTAGCACATACCTTGTGGAAATATGAGCATTTGTTGCAGCCGGAGGATGAACGGGCTGGTGAGGCGGTAAAAATGCCAGGAAAACGGGACGCGATCGCGGCGGCACAAAATGGCGGCCGCTCGCGTCCCGCAATAGGTAGAGATGATGCAGCTGAAAAAAGAAATGAAAACGGCAATTATAGAAGCCGCCGCATCTCGCAGCACACGGGGACCATGTTCCGCCGTGCAGGGATGCCTTTTGCCGGTCTCCGTATGCGGGGATAATGCCAGAAAAAGAGCCGGGAGTCCCGCGTTGACACGGAGCTCACACAGGCAGCGCCATCACTCGCCGGCGCGTAAGCCACGCCCCCCTATATATATATATATATATATATATATATATATTGGTTACCAAGCACAATTCCTCTCGATCAAGGATGGCACCGACTCCATGAGTTCAACTAAAGTTTAAAGTTTATTTCCAAAGCTGCATAAAGACGCGTTTCGGCGGAAGCCTCCGCCTTGCTCACTATATATATATATATATTGCTTCAACGCCACACCTCAATCCAGTGTAGAAAGGTAGGCACACACGAAGTATCTGAAGCTGATGCTTTATTGATGCAAACCCCCCCCTGACAGACACGTTTCGCCTCACGGCTTCGTCAATGTAAAAAAAAAATATATATATATATTGACTCCTTGGTGATGGGGCTGTTGCAGTACGGAGGGGACTCGATGATGGGCAGTTTGAGCAGAGGACAGTAAAGGTGGTCATCACGTCCTGCTAACCTCGACTTCGCAGGACGTGATGTAGTGGGAGTTGTAGTGCTGGATATTGCGAGGACTTACAACAGGTGTGCTACACTGCTAAGGGGAGGAGCGGACCGATGTCAGCTATTTTAACAAGCAGGAAAGTACTTACACTGATGACTGTATCCGGTGTTGGGCGCTGAGGAAGGCGGAAATGCCGAAATGCATTCGCCGCAACTGGATCTGTTTGCAGCTCAATAAACGCGTTTGACCTGTTCCCCTCTGGGCTCCTGCTTCGTCTTTTTAGAGGACGTTTTTGTGGCATATTTTCTGTGCAGGCCAGAGGCACAGTTTAGGAGCCCCTGCAACGCTAAAGGGTTACGGCGCAACACTGGCAAAACGCTTCACAGCATCAACGCTTTTCCGAAGAGGGAATCAGCCGTTGCCCACCACGTTTCCAGAGGCTCTCGAGCAGTGAGGTATTGTACCTCGTCTTGGGCATGGTGCCTCGGCATTTCAGCCCCTGCTTATTTGACTCCTTGGTGATGGGGCTGTTGCAGTACAGAGGGGACTCGATGATGGGCAGTTTGAGCAGAAAAACTTACACTGATGACTGTATCCGGTGCTGGGCGCTGAGGAAGGCGGAAATGCCGAAATGCATTCGCCGCAACTGGAGGTGTTCGCAGCCGTTTGACCTGTTCCCCTCTGGGCTCCTGCTTCATCTTTTTAGAGGAAGTTTTTGTGGCATATATATATATATATATACCCTCAGTATAAATAAAAATACGGACCTTTGTTCTACTGTCGGAATACGGCATCACCTGTAAAAACCTGAAATGACTGTGCCTTTAACTGGGATTAATGGACTTGTGGTCCCTTTTCAATGTCTAAGAAGCTACGTTTTAAATTTCTAACGAACCCACAGGCATAGCAGCCAAAGGCATGTGAGAAAGAGTCGCTGGACTCGAAACGCGTTTGCCGCTAAATCTTTTGAATAAAGAGACCATTTCAAGTGAAGTTTGGTATGGTCCGTGCAGCGTTTTTTGTAGCGCCTGTCCTTGGTGGATTTACAGAGATGTCTGACACATCTCAGAAACGGACCCAGACCGGCGAGGAAGAGGCACTGCCATTGTCAGGATGATGCGACATGAAGCGAGAAGCTTCCTTTAAGGAGTGCCCTCCGACTGCTGAAAAGGTACAGAAACGGAGTTTGAGATGGAAGGGCCACCGAGTGAGGCCCGCCCCGACTTGGTGTATGAACATTTTCTAAGCAGCCAGGGTTTGCAGAAGAATTGTCTTCAGCACGATACACTTGAAGCAAACTAAATTCAAAGACGAATTAAAGCTGCGTGGAGGCACTGTGGTCGTGAAGCCAAGCTGGTTTGGCATAACCGAGGTATGGAACTATCCTTTTGAAAGCAAGATTGCACTCGGAATGCATTTGAACTAAGAGCGGTTTTACCAAAATCGACGTTGGAAACCCAAATGACTTTAGAGGACAGTCATGGTGCATTTTGGGAAATGGAGTCCCTGAGGTGTGTTTTGAAAAAACTTTGAACAAAGGGAACTTTACTATTGACATGATTCGTAGTTACTTATAAACCCTCAGTATAAATAAAAGTACTGACCTTTGTTCTACTGTCGGAATACGGCATCACCTGTAAAAACCTGAAATGACTGTGCCTTTAACTGGGATTAATGGACTTGTGGGCCCTTTTCAATGTCTAAGAAGCTACGTTTTAAATTTCTAACGAACCCACAGGCATAGCAGCAAAAGGCATGTGAGAAAGAGTTGCTGGACTCGAAACGCGTTTGCCGCTAAATCTTTTGAATAAAGAGACCATCTCAAGTGAAGTTTGGTGTGGTCCGTGCAGCGTTTTTTGTAGCGCCTGTCCTTGGTGGATTTACAGAGATGTCTGACACATCTCATAAACGGACCCAGACCCGCGAGGAAGAGGCACTGCCATTGTCAGGATGATGTGACATGAAGCGAGAAGCTTCCTTTAAGGAGTGCCCTCCGACTGCTGAAAAGTTACAGAAACGGAGTTTGAGATGAAAGGGCCACCAAGTGAGGCCCGCCCCAACTTGGTGTATGAACATTTTCTAAGCAGCCAGGGTTTGCAGAAGAATTGTCTTCAGCACGATACACTTGAAGCAATCTAAATTCAAAGATGAATTAAAGCTGCGTGGAGGCACTGTGGTCGTGAACCCAAGCTGGTTCGGCATAACCGAGGTATGGAACTATCCTTTTGAAAGCAAGATTGCACTCGGTATGCATTTGAACTAAGAGCGGTTTTACCAAAATCGACGTTGGAAACCCAAATGAGTTTAGAGGACAGTCATGGTGCATTTTGGGAAATGGAGTCCCTGAGGTGTGTTTTGAAAAAACTTTGAACAAAGGGAACTTTATTATTGACATGATTCGTAGTTACTTATAAACCCTCAGTATAAATAAAAGTACTGACCTTTGTTCTACTGTCGGAATACGGCATCACCTGTAAAAACCTGAAATGACTGTGCCTTTAACTGGGATTAATGGACTTGTGGTCCCTTTTCAATGTCTAAGAAGCTACGTTTTAAATTTCTAACGAACCCACTGGCATAGCAGCAAAAGGCATGTGAGAAAGAGTCGCTGGACTCGAAATGCGTTGCCGCTAAATCTTTTGAATAAAGAGACCATTTCAAGTGAAGTTTGGTGTGGTCCGTGCAGCGTTTTTTGTAGCGCCTGTCCTTGGTGGATTTACAGAGATGTCTGACACATCTCAGAAACTGACCCAGACCCGCGAGGAAGAGGCACTGCCATTGTCAGGATGATGCGACATGAAGCGAGAAGCTTCCTTTAAGGAGTGCCCTCCGTTTGCTGAAAAGGTACAGAAACGGAGTTTGAGATGGAAGGGCCACCGAGTGAGGCCCGCCCCGACTTGGTATATGAACATTTTCTAAGCAGCCAGGGTTTGCAGAAGAATTGTCTTCAGCACGATACACTTGAAGCAAACTAAATTCAAAGACGAGTTAAAGCTGCGTGGAGGCACTGTGGTCGTGAAGCCAAGCTGGTTCGGCATAACCGAGGTATGGAACTATCCTTTTGAAAGCAAGATTGCACTCGGTATGCATTTGAACTAAGAGCGGTTTTACCAAAATCGACCTTGGAAACCCAAATGACTTTAGAGGACAGTCATGGTGCATTTTGGGGAATGGAGTCCCTGAGGTGTGTTTTGAAAAAACTTTGAACAAAGGGAACTTTACTATTGACATGATTCGTAGTTACTTATAAACCCTCAGTATAAATAAAAGTACTGACCTTTGTTCTACTGTCGGAATACGGCATCATATGTAAAAACCTGAAATGACTGTGCCTTTAACTGGGATTAATGGACTTGTGGTCCCTTTTCAATGTCTAAGAAGCTACGTTTTAAATTTCTAACGAACCCACAGGCATAGCAGCAAAAGGCATGTGAGAGAGAGTCGCTGGACTCGAAACGCGTTTGCCGCTAAATCTTTTGAATAAAGAGACCATTTCAAGTGAAGTTTGGTGTGGTCCGTGCAGCGTTTTTTGTAGCGCCTGTCCTTGGTGGATATATTACCTACTGGCGGTCGCCAGTAGGTATATATAGTTAGGATTTTTTCTCTATGGGTTTTTTGAAAATTCTATGTCTAATAACTTTGGCGTTTGTGGACGGAATCGGCTGAAATTTTCAGGAAAATGGCACATTTTGTTTCTGAGCAGCCCTTGAAAATTTGGGGGGGGTTCGTCCAGTGGGGGCCGAGAAAAAAGGGGGGTCCCAAAACGTGTTTTTAACATTGAGTTTTCCATAGGGCGGTTGGCCTCACTTTTAGCCCGAACGGCTGAATGGATTTGCACGAAACTTGGCAAAATTGTAGGGACTGGTAGCCCGATGTGCCTTTTGTAGGTCTCAATATATGTGCTCCAGTGGATTTTGAGAAATTAACGTTTAAAAAAAGATATATATCTGTAACAGCGGACCGGTTAGCGCTCTGGTTCGCGGACTTTTCGCGCAACGGAGCTTTGTGAAGCGAAGCTGATTGGTTCTCCGGCGTCTGTCAACATTCCAAACAGTCCGTAGCGGCCGCCATCTTGTCTCTCGGTAGGATCGAGAGACAAGAGGAGGTCAAAACAAAGGGGGAAATAACTATAAGGGGTCATAGTAGATCCTCGCTGACCCCCTAGGTTTGATGTGGAGGTTTTAAAAGGGCCCCGCGGGGCAAAAAAATAAAATAAAAATAATAATTGAACGGCTGAATGGATTTGCACGAAACTTGGCAAAATATTAGGGACTGGTAGCCCGATGTGCCTTTGCTAGGTCTCAATATATGTGCTCCAGTGGATTTTGAGAAATTAACGTTCAAAAAAAGATATATATCTGTAACAGCGCTCCGCTTCGCGTAACGGAGGTTTGCGAAGCTGATTGGTCATTCTGTCACTGGGCTATAGTTGGGCTACATCTGGCTGATATTTGGGCTACATTTGTTTTTTTGTGTGTCTGGCGGCCATCTTTGGGCTACATTGGGCTACATTGGGCTTCATTGGGCTACATTCGGCTAATTAGCAAATAGCTCATCGCAAACTAGGAATGGTAAAGAATCGCTATTTATTCCTTAAAGTTCGCTATTTAGGAAATGCAAATAACTTTTATGATACATATGGCGGTTCATCTCTAACAAGATAAGAAGCATAGGGATAGATTTATGATGACTGGCGCATCACCAGGGATGTGTTAGTCATTCTGTGCCGCTGTTCCGTCACCTATGGTGTGCTGCATTTACAATGCGGCGCATCATGGGGCAAAAACAGCACAGATGCGTGATGTATCTGTGCCGTAAAGGTGGCGCATTGCTGGAGTTGTATCGCAAGTGTGATGAAGCTCCAGCAAGGGTCGGGGGTGCCCTTGTCGCAGGGTTTCTGTTCTCACACAGAACTGTGGACAGAGGATTGGAACCTCGGCGAATTAGGGTGTCCCAAAACTCACGTTAGTAATCAAAAACTATTTAGCAAGCTAGGTACAGTGTCACATTGGATATAACAAACTCTCAATGTTTAGACAATCCAGAATATGAACTTATAGTACCTCAGGATACGTGGAACTCATGAACAGTCGGTCGTTATATATTTCTTAGAAACCAGAACATGGAGTTAAGAAGAACACATGTGTATTTGAAATGTTTATTTACTAATGCCGTCTTCTCAGGCGTAGTACCTTAGATAATAAAAGTACACATATTATCAGTAGCAAAATTACCAGCATAGTTACTAGTACATAAAAAGTGAATGGTGATAGTATGTTAACATGCTGTAAATGAATAAGAGTTAGCAACACTTATAAGCAGCCGCGGGCCGTGGAGGGAGTTACGGTGAGGCAGGGAGGCGGGGAGGGGGAGAAGCAGGGTGGAGAATACAAGTACACATATTATCAGTAGCAAAATTACCAGCATAGTTACTAGTACATAAAAAGCGAATGGTGACAGTATGTTAACATGCTGTAAATGAATAAGAGTTAGCAACACTTATAAGCAGCCGCGGGCCGTGGAGGGAGTTACGGTGGGGCAGGGAGGCGGGGAGGGGGAGGGGCAAGGTAGAGAGGGCTCCACCCTGCTTCTCCCCCTCCCCGCCTCCCTGCCCCATCGTAACTCCCTCCACGGCCCGCGGCTGCTTATATCTCACCCTCCCTAATACACATATTATATTATTTGCTAAGAAGGTCTCTTTGTGTTGGTTTAGGGCGTGTCCATACTTTAGTGTCTTACATTTGAAGGAATCACATCAGCATACACCAGCTCTCTCTTCATGTGAACCGCATCAACTGTTGTGTATGTGTGTTCGGCAAAGCAATGTAAAACCCGCCTCATGCCCAGAATTGGCAGAAGTTGCACTTATGTTATGAGTATGAAGTCGTGGAGATCAGACCTCATAACAATTCTGTATCGTGTTGTTCTTGAAACTTTAGCACTCGCTGTACAGATATAGTTTAACAAGTAAAGCAGATAGTAGACCAATAACATATTATTCTCATGTAAACCACGATGAACTACTAGGTGGAAAGCTAAAGCAACAACTAAGTGTCGTGTGCAGAAGTTGCAAAAAAGGAAAAATGGCGTTTAAACCGGTAATGAGCCCATGCTAACTTAACACGGTGTAAAGATATCCAGGACCTAGATGACACCTCCTCATGATCCGGAAATGAACTGAATAAGATAATAGAAGTGCCATCTCATGAGAGCAGATTGCAAGTTTATATGTGGACGGTCCGCAAGGTAAAGCATTAAAAACTAGGAAAATTCAATGCTAAAGAAAAATAAAACAGCCAAGTACTTTATCGAGTCTTAAGCCAATAGGCAAGGTAAATAATACAAACTTGACAAATAAGTCAATGAATTGTCAATGAAATGCTAGTACTCAGCATATGAAACATGAAAAAGGTCTATGACATAACTGTGTATGCAAAATAAGCTGCAACAGCCTCCAATAGGAAGTCACCGTCTTCATCCGAAAACAGTTCAGCCATCCAATTTAAAAGCGGAAAAGAACATACGTGCTCTCCCAGCACCGGATCCTCTATCACCATCAGAGGACAGCTCGGTGGGTTTTCAAGAAAGCTGTGTTCCAAGAAAGACTGTGCTGCCGCCAGTAAATTCCAGGGACCAAGTAGTCCATGCATCAATGCCACAGCCATAATCCTTTCGCCAGGACAAATCAACTCGTGAGTAATGATAGGAGTCATCAGCTGATTAAAGTCGACGTCAGGAGAAACCGGTCCGCAGAGACACAAATCAATGGCCCAATCGAAATCACAGGTCAGGCAGTGAAATACAGGCTGGACACAGGTGAAGTAGGAGAACCGAAAAGATAATCCATATGCCGTGCTTAATATCGCCAACGGCATTGTGCCATAATATTCTAGCATGCGATTGCGGAACAGTGTCAGCAGCTGCAGGGTCGGAGGTTGCATAGGAGGGACATCCATATTTAAAAATGTAAAAAAGCACAAGAGCGTCCGCTGGTAATGCAAGTAAAAATGCAATCCACGAAGCAGAGTGGAGAAAATGGAATGAAAGGGAGCAGGGATGACTCCAAAGATTTTCTCAAATGAAGTCACGAGACCACTGGTAACAACTTTAAAAAAGTGTGCCAGGGATTTTGTGGAGGATGCGTTAAAGATAGTCGGAAACATGTTGCTGAAATTGAAAGGCAAACCTGTGTACGGGTGTTCGCTATGTGAAGTACGAAAGTTTCACGGGCCGAACTCAAGGCCACCTCTCTCTGAGACAAAAGAGCTCTTATTCTTGTCATGCCGTTGAAACGTGTCCCAAGGTTGGTATTTGTGGCCAGATTGAAAACTCCCTATGTTCATGTGTGGGAGGAAATAGAACATTTCTGCAGCAAATAACCCGTTCACTTACTGTTACGATAAAAGGAATACTTTTTAATTAACTCAGAACAATCTTCATTAATGAGCATCAAATAACTACCATTTTCCAACAACTTGAACGTGGGGATGATAGCAGGAACTGGCGTGCCTTGCAACACGCAAGCCATATTTGGTCGGTGTTTGTTGCATGAATCGTGTAACTGTATGTGCCTACACATTAGTGAATGATCTGGCGTCTCAGTGCATTCCTCTCCATTCAGATAAACTTCTTGATCATCTTTGAAACATCTGTATGTGTATGGAAGCGACCAGACCTCATGAACAAAAGCACTACCTAAAGGTTCATAAAGACCTATTGGTATATATTTCATACAATTTGAAAACTTATATAAAGCAAAAGGCAGCGTTATTAAACCGTGGATAAGGCATGTTGCCAAAAAACCCGCAATCCTCTGCTGATGATGTCACTGAGCATGTCATGAATGATGTAATATGTGACATCATCAGTAGTGGATTATGGGTAATAGTATCTCTAGTTTACTCCCCTATAGCTGTCTTTCTTTTAACATAAGTGTGTGTTTCCTTCCCTTATACTTACTGTTTTTGGTTCGCTTCCAGTTCGCGTACCAGCGAGCGAACTAGGAAGCGAACTAAGAGAAATAGAGGTTGGCACAGTTCCAAATATTGTACCAATTTTTTAATAACGGGGAGGTAGTTCTGAAAAGAACTTTTTTTTTTATTTTTCTGAACATTTTTTTACTGTTTTTGAATTTTTCGGAACAGTTTTATATTTTTTTGGGTTTTTCTTGGAGGGGGCAATGAAAACGATTCATTGTAAAGGGCTCAACAGGAGCAACAAAACAAAAAAAAGAAGTATTTATTATTTTGGGCGTTTCGGACAAACTTGCATATGATAGTCAATAGCTCTGTTGATCAGAGTGATGCTTCTTTCTCCGTAGGAAATGAATCCATCGCAAAATACGCAGGTGTGTTTTACTTCACCAAATCTCATTTGTATATTTGGCACCATCTCCCTGCCCTCTGGTCCCGTTACTTCCGGTACAACAGATCTTCTGGCCATAATAGGGAGATTATCTAGGTCGTTCCGAAACTGTGCAGCACTGTAGTTGTTAGGATGCCACCTAGTCATATGGCGATGCATTGTGTAGTTTCCGAAACTGTATTTTTTGTCGGTCCCTCTGGACAGTCTATCTTGACATATAAGGCAAGTTACGTATCTTGCATTTACTTTTTTCTGACCTTTGGGAATTTTAAAAAATTGCCAAATGAAGTTTTCTTTCCGGTGAGACGTCTTGGGCTGCTCAGGCAAAAACTGCCTCTCTTCGTGCTCGTCCTCCTGTTCCTCTTCTTCTTCTTCTTGTTGAATTACAACTTGAGCAGGTGGTCCACTCTTCCTTGGATGTGGTGGAGGTGGTGGGGAAGCACCAGCTGAAGCTACTAAAGAAGCCATTGCTCAGTGATCACAAAGGGTCTTTCTCTCACAATGATGAAAGTCAGAGTGAGGAAAGAAGGAGGGATTTTCATCATTTGGGAAAAACAAGAGTTCTCAACCAATCAAAAGTGTTCATTTTAGATTATATGACCTAGTCTTACATCATTAGGAAACCAAAAGTGAAATGAACCAATGAAAAGTGTTATTACCAAGTCACATGACTTGCTGTGTTTACGTTAAGCGCTTTGCAGGGCCTCCCGGTTTGCTTCCAGAAACCTGCGCTTTGGCACTCGCTTCGCGTACCAGTTCGCTAACGTAGCACGTCATATGACGTATCAAGCGACAACGTGGAACGTCATGCGGACGGGAGGCGTCACAATGTTGTTTTCTAACGCGGCACTTGCGGTAAAGAAACGTTTACCGGCTCGCGGTCTATTTCGCGGCATCAAGGTCAGCTAACGGGAAGCTTCCCGATTCGCGAAGCGGGAACGAAGAAAAAAAAATATTTTAAAAAAAAATTATTCATAAACATATAAAATATATTTTTGGATTTAAAGAAGAATACATTTTACAGCTACAGATATTAGCTGTTAAAAAACCAATGAAATTCACAGAAAAAACCATAGGTTATAGACCATATATAGTTAGGAATTAGCATTTACAAAACCTTGAAAATTCACTGAAAAAACCATAGGTTATAGACCATATATAGTTAGGAAATAGCATTTAGAAAACCTTATTTTACTCACACAAAACCATTGAAATTCCATATATAGTTAGTTGCACTAACTATATATCGCGCACCTGCAATCCACTGCTGATGATGTCACATATTACATCATTCATGACATGGTCAGTGACATCACTGATGACATCACTGATGACATCTCAAATGACATCACTGATGACATCACTGATGACAACATCCAGTGACTGTATGCTTCTGTAAAGTTAAAATATGTCTTACATATTGAAGAATGAGTGGATGTATAAGTGTCTGGATGAAGGATTTAGTAGGTGCATGACTGACTGTATAAGTGAGTGATTAAATGTGTCTCACTGAGTGCATGGGTTAGTGACTAAACTGTTTTAAATTGTGCATCATTGTGTCTGTTGTTTTGTAATCTGATGCATGTGTTGATCATTAGCTATATGACTAACTATATGGGTTATTGATTAGTTGCCCAAGTATTTGTATGGGAGACTGAGTGTGTGTGTGGGTGTCTGGGAGGTGTATGACTCTGTGCATAGATGTGTGAGCAGTTGATTCACTAGATGTATGGGTTCAAAAGTGCATGTGGAAACATCTGTATGGGCGGTTGACTGTGTGCATGAGTGTATTGGTGAGTGAATGGATATCTCAGTGCTACATGTCAAAGTAAGTACATATGTAAAACACAGTACATGTGATAGTTGACATATATAAATAACTGTGCATAAGAGCCAGTGAATGTGTGAGTGGCTGTATGGATTATTGTGAACTTGTATCAGGGATTGTATAACAGAGTAAATATGTGTTATTATATGTTCCAATAAGTAAGGTGTGTATAACTATATAGTTGAGGAAATCGAGGTGTGATTGATTCTTTGCAAGACTGACTAGGTGTGTGAGTAACTCCATGGATGAGTGACAGTCTGTGAGTGTCTGTTTACACTGAGTGTATCTAAGGTTATATTAGAGTCTGAAGAGGTTCATTGTATCATCACATGAATGATGTCATCAGTGATGTGATCAGTAATGTCAAATGAGATGTCATCAGTGATGTCATCAGTGATGTCATTTGAGATGTCATCAGTGATGTCATCAGTGATGTCACTGACCATGTCATGAATGATGTAATATGTGACATCATCAGCAGTGGATTGCAGGTGCGCGATATATAGTTAGTGCAACTAACTATATATGGAATTTCAATGGTTTTGTGTGAGTAAAATAAGGTTTTCTAAATGCTATTTCCTAACTATATATGGTCTATAACCTATGGTTTTTTCAGTGAATTTTCAAGGTTTTGTAAATGCTAATTCCTAACTATATATGGTCTATAACCTATGGTTTTTTCTGTGAATATATATATATATATATTACCTACTGGCGGGCACCAGTAGATAGTTATAGTTAGGACCTATTATCGATAGGAAAAAGTTTTGGATTTGCCAATATCTTTGTCACCGTTTGACGAATCTACGCGAATTTTTCAAAACTAATGGGGTGCTCCGGTTAGCTCCAGTCTGGAAAGTTTCGGAATGATTCGGCAAGCTTGGGCAGAGAAAAAAGGGGAGTCTCAAAACACGTTTTCTCCATGTTAATTTCCATAGGAATTTTTAAACAGGTTACAGCCCGAACTGCTGAACGGAATTACACCAAGTTTGGCAAAAAGGTAGGTCTTGGTCCAGAAAGCAACCTTTTTTAAAAATGCTGTAAATCCTTTCAGTAGTTCCTGAGAAATTAAAAAAAGAATAATATCGATATCTGAGCACCGAGGAGGAGTTGCAACTCCTCCCGAGCATGAGCTGATGTCTCATTGGCTGCAAACACTCCAAACCAGGAAGTGTTGGCAGCCATCTTGTGACTCGGTAACCGAGTCACAAGAAAAGAGTGGAAAAAAGGTTGAAAAATAAGAAAAGGTGGCAGGGTAGAAAGACCGTGACCCCCAGGCCTGGTCAGGAAGTCCCAGAAGGACCCCCAAGCTCCAAAAAGTATTTTTTTTAAAAAACATCCGAAGCCAGGCTGTGTGCGCGAATCCGGATGAGAAGATTTTAAAAAATGAAGCGCGGGCTCTCGCGCTTTGTTTTTATAAGTCCCTGGGTGGGCCAGGTCCCGGGGGCAATGTCAAATTAATTTGCGAGGCCAGTGCAGCCCCACCTCCCTGGGGCTTAGTTATTTAAATACGGGGGCATGCAGCACCCCTGCAGCCCCGGGGACCACCACTTCCCCCAGAAAACCTGCTCTCGCTTCAATGAAGCGAAGCAGAATTGCTTTTGAGCAAGGGGAGCTGCATGTCAGCAGCTCCCTTTGCTCAAAAGCAATGCCGCCGGCTCCAGCAGGAGGCAGGGAGCCGGCGGTACTGTGGGGGCATTGGAGCTTCCTCCACGATCCCCAACTGTAAGGGCCGGCCCCGGGGGGTTGGGATCCCTAGGGCCAGAAGTGGCCCGGTAGGGGGGCACCTGGCCCCCCTCCTCTAATTAATTTTTTTTTAAAGAAGAGACTAGACCCAGGGGTATAGGGTCCCTGGGGTCAGTATTGGCGTTATGAGGGGTGCCTCGCGGCCCCCTTTCTTGTTTTTTTATTTCAGATAAAATGGTGGCAGGCCCCAGGGAATGGGGTCCCTGGGGCAAATACGAAATAATTAAAGGGGATTTTTTTTTTGTTTCGAGTTAGGAGTCGTGACTCCAGTGTAACTTTGCATTGGCTTCACAAATCCACCTTAAATAAATAATTAAGTAGAATATAATGTAGATGTAGGTGTTTCTATTTGTAAAGTTGTTTTAAACAGGTACTGTGATTGAAGTTAGTGACAAGATTACAATTGATAGAGTTGTTAAAAATATATTAAATTAAAAAATAATGTTTAAAGTTGAATAGTGTGTTATGTTGTAGTGCATTGAGTTTGTGCTTTTGTTTAGTGAATTTGTGCTGGGTGTGCAAATCCCCCCCCAAAATGTAAGTGTAAAAAAATATTATAATCAGTTTTAAGTTATAGGGAGGCTTTAAAAAGAGCCCTTGTTTTCATTCTGAGTTTGTTGTAGATACATGTAAGTGCTGATGCAGACCTTTAGGTTGTTGAGAAAGACTCTGTTTCCCTGATCTGTGAAGTGTTCTCCATCACTTCTGTAGATGCCATCCATATCAAAACGTAGATTGTTGTTATATATGGAGCTCATCCTATGGTCTCTGATGTGAGCAGAAACAGCTTTATTGACATTCTTTCTAGCTTTCTCAATCTGTGGACAGAATTGATTTGACAACTTCCATTTCTGTCTTTGGCATATGTTAGAGTATACATACACAGTTTGAGGTAAAAGCAACATCAATTGTGCAAAGGTGTCCTTCATTAGCATTTCCAGACCTACCCCAGTCAATGTGCATAGGTCATTGCCACCGCAGTGCACAATCATGCAAAAAGGTTTTACCAAAGGCATCAATTGGTGGCACTTTAGTCCTCTCTGTGCAATCCATTTTATAACCACACTTTGTAAAGCTAGGTCTTTGTCAATAACTCTGCACTCAGCATACCTTTTGCACCAGAAAACATAGCTGTGTCCAACAATCCACACTGTAAGCATCTTGAAGGGATGTCTGGAAGTAATGAAAAGATGTCGTAGCTGAGGTAGTCAGTTGGTAGAATGAGAGATATGTAAAATGGTGAACAAGATGCTGTTTTTTAAAAAGTAGAGAATGGATTGGCTGTTTAAGAGCATTGTACATTCAAAAATAGGATGCATTTTACTTTTTATTAAAAAGCATGTTTCTTTTTGAAAGGTGCAATAGAAAGGATAAGGTCATATTTTGCAAAGTCAACCATACCTGCTGTTTGTATTTGCAACATTGTGTGGTGAACTTGAAAATATGGTGAACTTGTGACCTGTGAGTTCAGTTGAATGTTCCATGAACTGTTACTATGGAAACTGGGATTATGCAGAATAGGGGAAGGGTTGAAACTAAACTATAGACTTAAAATGTGAATTTGTAATTTATATATAAGTAATATGTTATTACAGTGACATTTCCCAAGTCAGTACTATCTTTAGAAGTGGTGTGTTATTACAAAATAGTGATAAATGTATTTGTAATATATTTTTGAACTCCCATATGAATTCACGGCTCCATCTCGGAGGGGAACGGTGGAGTCGCGACTTCCAAAAAAAATGTAGAAACAGTTTGGGCACTTTTAGAAGGCAGTTGCTAGGGGTTAATATGTGTAACCAATAGAAATGTGTTTTACAATTTGAAATAATCTAAGCAGCAATGTGATTTGTTACTTACATGTATTTGTGTGGAGAAAGAGAGGGAAACTTTGCCATTACTGGTTTTACCTTGCTGAGACTGGTGCATTATATTGATTGTGTGCAAACGAAAATCCTTCAAGAGTTGTGATATTTTAAATTCTACAAATCTATTTGGAAGGTGAGTTATAAATTTGTGAGATTTATTTTTAAACTTTTAAAATTATTTTAAAAACTGTGTTGTTTGAAATATATTATTAAATGTAGAGATGTATATTGTAGTGTTTTATTGTACTTAAATGTTTAAAAAAGATTATAGTAATATATGTATTTTGCAAGATGGATTACTGATTATGGTAGTTTGTTTTACTGTCTGGATATGTATATTTGTAGTATACCGCATAATTTTAGTTATTGGTTTAAATTTGGAGATGGAGTCTGTCAAGTTTTAAGGTGTGCATGGACTTCTGTCTCTAGAATGTTTCTACTTGTATATGTATTTTCATGTCCTAAGGTGCATGATGTATAACAAAGAGCTGTTGTTGCTTTTTATGTAGTAGGGTCAAGAGTGTGAATACTAGTATAATGGTGAACATGCAGCACAAAAGTGTGGTTTGAAAGATGCTCACATACAGTATTATTAATTAGGCTACTTTCTTCTAGTCTGTAGAAAGGTATAGTTAAATGATGACGCATAATGTTAGATAGCACAGTGAAGATGCAGCACAAATGTGTGGTTTCAAAGAAGCTCACATAAGGTGTTATTAATTAGGCTTCTTTTTTCTAGTCTATAGGAAGGTATAGTTGAATGAAGCCACGTAATTTTAGATAGAATGGTGGAGATGCAGCACATAAATGTGGTTTCAAAGATGCTCATATAAGGTGTTATTAATTATGCTTTTTTTCTAGTCTGTACATAGGTATAGTTGAATGATGGCACATAATTTTAGATAGAAAGGTGAAGATGCAGGTCAAAATTGTGGTTTGAAAGATGCTCATATAAGTTGTTATTAATTATGCTTCTTTTTTCTAGTCTGTAGAAAGGTACAGTTGAACGATGCCGCATAATTTTAGATAGAATGGTGAAGATGTAGCACAAAAGTGTGGTTTGAAAGATGCTCACATAAGGTGTTATTAATTAGGCTTATTTTTTTCTAGTCTGTAGAAAGGTATCGTTGAAAGATGCTGCATAATTTTAGATATTTAGTTGAAATTGTAAGTTTGTTGTTTGAATTTTTAAGGTTTGGATAGTGTTATGATACAGACATATCTATGTATGTTTTTAGTAATATGGTTAGACTTTTACTAAAGATATATGAAGAATTCCTAATTTGTGTTTGGGTATATTGTACCTCAGTAGTACTGTAATCAGCCAAGAAGTACCCATGTACTTATAAAATCATCTAGTCAGTTGTTATCTATTCATGCAAATCCCCAGATATTATCCCTGCAGTCATGCAATCGCCGAGGTGTTACCCATGTAGTCCTTTAATCCCCTTGTACTCTTACAATCACATACGCACTTTTCTTGTACTTATGTAATCATTCAGCCAGTACTCATGTACTTTTAAAATCTCCCAGTCACTACCTTTGCACTCCTGTAATCAGTAAAGCAGTATCTTAGTAGTTCAATATTCACCCAGGCGGTACTCATGAACTTGTAAAATCACCCACTCACTTGCTATGTACTTCAGCAATCCCTCAGATATTATCCTTTCAAGCAGGTAATCATCCAGGGTCTAGTTATGTAGTTTCCCTACAGTCATGTCTTCATGGAGGCTGTACCTAAGCAGTCATGTAATAATCTACACACTACCCTTGTAATCATAGAATCAACCATGACCTTCTGTTGCATTCATCTATTCACCTAGGCAATACTCAATGACTTATCGATCCCTTCAGGTGCTATTTATACACTTATCCATGCAGTCAATGTGTATGTTTGCACTCATGCAATTAGCTAGTCACTATCCATCTTATCCTGCAATTATCCAGTGACTACCCTTGCACTCATACAATCACCCAAGCACTCCCCATGGAGTTTTGGAATCACTCAGGCAGATCTAGTACATATCTCAGCTTCTAGGTTTTATTATATTTCATAAATATTGTATACATATTTCTTTTAGATAACATGATGATTTGAAAAGTAGAGACATGTGTATGCTTGCTTTTAAGACTATGGACAGTCATGTAGTTGAGTCATCTAATAGTCTGCTGCTTTATATTTGGCTAGGCCCAACTCTCATGCAGTTATAAAAACACCCAAGTACTCGTCATGCACTCTTACAATGATGCAGGTGCTACATGTGCACTGCTGTAATCCCTCAGGCATTACTGCTGCACTGATGCAATCATTTAGGCACTATGCAGTTATGCAATCACTAAGGTATAACTCATGTAGTTATATAATCACCCAGGCACTACTGTTGCACTCCTTGAATCACGAAGGCACTACCTTTCTACTCATGTAATCACTCAGCCAGTAGTCATGGTGTTATAAAATCACCCAGGCACTACTTTTGCAGTCTTTTATTTACTCAGGCTCTTCCTCAGTAGTCCTGCAATCCCCCAAGAAGTAGTCAAATAAATTAATGTAATTTACATGTTTTTACTGCCTAGGAAAGTTCTTTTCACACATTGGTAATCCCTGACCTAGGAGTTCTAGCGTAACACAGGGGATCCTTATTCCTCACATTGATCCCCCAAGAAGTACACATGCACTTCAACCGGTCACTTGCCATGTAGTCATGTAAATCCCCAGACATTATCCCTGCAATCATGCAATCGCCGAGTTATTAGCCATTTAATCCTTTAATCCCATTCTACTCTTTCAATCACATACACACTTTTCTTGTACTTATGTAATCACTCAGCCAGTACTCATTTACTTTTAAAATCACCCAGTCACTACCTTTGCACTCCTGTAATCATTCAGGCAGTATCTTAGTAGTTTTGTAATCACCCAGGCGGTACTCATGAACTTATAAAATCATCCACACACTTGCTATGTACTTCAGTAATCCCCCAGGTATTACCCTTGCAGGCAAAGAATCCTTCATGATGCAGTTATGTACTACGCCTACAGTCATGCAATCATGCAGGCTGTACCTATGCAGCCATGTAATAACCTACACATTACCCTTGCAGTTGTACAATCATGCATTCCCTTCTGTTGCATTCATCTACTCACCTAGGCAATATTCAATGACTCATCGATCTCTTCAGGTGCTATTTATACACTTATCGATGCAGTCAATGTGTATGTTTGCACTCATGAAAATAGCTAGTATCTATCCATGTTATCGTGCAATTATCCAGTGACTACCCTTGCACTCATACAATAACCCAATCACTACCCTTTGAGTTTTGGAATCACTCAGGCAGATCTATTACATGTCTCAGTTTCTAGGTTTCATTATATTTCAGAAATATTGTATACTTATTTGTTTTAGATATCATGATGATTTGAAAATGTAGAGATAAATGTATGTGTGCTTTTAACAATATGGGGAGAATCACTGAGGAGCACTTGTGAACCTAGTATGAGCAGGGCCACTGGAATTATGCGACTGTTTGGCTGCACCGACTTCCGCACAGTTATACATTTTCTGCATTAGCCACATAATTCATCATCTGGTGTCTAATCTGTAGATTTGAATAAAAAAAGCCTTGTTTCTAGCTCAAGTGACTCAAACGTTAACAAAAATGCAGCGAAAACTGTTACAGCATCCTGGAAGGCCCTTTGCAAACCTAGAATGGTCACCTGTTACTTGTTGCTAAATGTGGCTGTTAAATTGGTACTAATGGTGTGCAAGCCACTCGTGCTTCCCTCTGCGCCTCTCTTGCCTCTTTCTGTATTTCTCTTGCTTCTTTGTGCATGTTTCTTTCTTTTTCTGAACTTCTGTTGCCTCATTCTGCAAATCTCTTGTACTTTCTACACCTCACTTGCCTCTTTCTGCACCCCTATTGCCTCTATTGCCTCTTTCTGCAGTTCTTTTGTCTTCTGCACTTTACTTGCCTCTTTCTGTATCTTTCTTGCCTCACTCTGCCCACCTCTTCACTCTTTCTGTACCTCTTTTGCCTGTGTCTGCAACTCTCTTGCCTCTTTCTGCAGTTCTCTTGCCTCCTTCTGTACTTCACTTGCCTCTTTTTGCACCTCTGTTGGTTCTTTTGCACTTCTGTACTTTGTGCACCTCTCTTGCAAATTTCTGTACCGCTCTTGCCTCTTTCTGTACCCCTTTTACCTGTCTCTGCACCTCTCTTGTCTGTGTATACACCTATGTTCCCTGTAATAGTGTGTTGCTTTATTTTTGGCTAGGCCCAACTCTATGTACTCCAGTAATCCACCAAATATTACCCCTGTAGTCATGCAATCACCCAATCACTAGTTATATACTATCCCTGCAGTCATTTAATCATGCAATCTGGATCTATACACTGTATGCGTTTAGGTGATATGTATACATGTATCCGTGCACTCAACGGATATGTCTGCACTCATGCAATTAGCCCTCTTTCTGTACCACTTTTGCCTGTTTCTGCAACTTTCTAGCATATTTTTGCAGTTCTCTTGCCTCCTTCTGCACCTCTGTTGCTTCTTTCTGCACTTCTCTTGCTTTTTTCTGTACCCCTGTTGCTTCATCGTGCAGTTTCCTTGCTTCTTTCTGCACCTCTCTTGCTTCTTTCTGTACCCTTGTTGTCTGTTTCTGCACTTGACTTCCCTTTTCCATCTTCTATTGCGGTTACCCAGTGACTACCTTTGCACTCACTTAATCACGCAAGAACTACCCATAGAATTATGCAATTACTGAAGCAGATCTATTACATGTCTCAGTTGTTAGATTTTATTATATTCCAAAAATATCATATACATGTGTGTTTTAGATATTATGATAATTTGGAAACATAGAGAAATATGTATATGTGCTTGTAACAATATGGAGAGACTTATAGTTTAGTCCAACTCTCATTCAGTTATAAAACACCAAAGTAGTCACTGTGCAGTCTTACAATGATGCAAGCACTAGATATGGAGTGCTGTAATCATACAAGCATTATTGCTGCATTTCTTTTTTCTGTTTCTGCGCCCCATTCCTTTATTTTGCAGCTCAAGTGTAATTGTTACCATATTCCGAAAACCAGATATGCATTTGTTTGTAGCTTTTAGATAGAAGGTGTTCCTTTAGTAATAGATAAGAATATTTGTATAGAATAATTTTAATAATATTAAATAATTTTTTTATTATTTTTTTCAGATATTTTCCAATATTATTAAGAAAGATTCACCATCACAAAAAAATGTGCAAAAGAAAAAAGAACAAAGAAAACAGTACTATTTAAAGAAGAGGGAAAAGCAGGAATTACATTAACTATAACATGTGGTAAAAAAAAGTCTTGTGGTAAGAGAACAAAAGAATTTGTTAAAAAGTTTTTAAGGACTGGAAAGAATTTTGAAAATGTAGAAAATAGAAAGAATACTTGTAGAAGAAAGAAGAATGAAATGAAAAAAGGACAAATAAATGGAAAATCACGATCTGAGAAAACAATCTATGTTGAAAGAAGAATGAAACAATATCACATACTACTAAATGTATTGAAAGATTGCAAGAAAATGCTTTGGAATTGAAAAGAAGATTGTTTGGATTCGTTTTGAAAAGAATGCAAACATTGGATAAACAATGCATTCTATGAAGGACAAAAGTAAAACGACTAGATTAATTAACTTTTGTAAAAAAAAAAAAAAAATTGGTGTGAATGGATGCACAGAACCTTTTTTAAAGAAGAGAGCTATTTTCAAACCAATACATTAGTTCACGCAGTTAATACCAGTGGTTGTGCTTATGAAGTTAAGAACGGTTGTGCAATTGAAAAAGAAAAGATGGTTCCTAGAAATGTGGAAGAAGTGATAACTGAAGAAGTTCAAGGGATATGTTCACAAGCTCCAGTGTATACGTGGGATTGTTGTATTATTTGTAGTATACGACAGGAGTCTATTGATATTTTATGACATTTCTTATGAGAATATAAAAAAAAGTATTAAACAACAGATTAAGATGTTGCTAGATCCTTGTAAAGTGAGAAAAAATACTGGCTGCAAGGTCATTCTCTGGCTCGTCTTTCTAGAAAAATGTGTTAAAGTGTTTTTCATCATTTGAGAATGTTAGCAGTACATCAATTTGCAATGCGGAAGTTAGGAAGAAAATTGTACTATGTAAAAAATCCTGCATTATTTTTAAGTGAAATAAACACTGCTCTGTTGCATTGGTCAGTATCGGATGTAAAAAAAGTTTGTGATGATACAGAGTTTGTTTATTTAGTACTGAAGAAGAGTTTGGACAAGATGAGAGTAGGAAAAGTGTAGGTGTTGAAGAAGAGGTGAAAGATAGTACTACTGAGAAGTTTGTAGAAGAAATGACAAAGTTTAAGGTAATTTGTTTTGAAAAACCAAACTATGGGGTCGATTACGATGACGGACGGACCTGGGTCCGTCCGCCACACCCGAGGTGGAGGGACCGTCCGCAGGGGCAGCGGCGTTCCCTCCGTTGGAATTGTGGCTTTAAGCAGCACCCGCCGCAAAGTTAAAAATGCATGCTGTGCATTTGCATGCACAAAGCAGCAGGCAACGCGCGGTGCCTGTTGCATTGTGCATGCAACTGGTACCCCCCATGTGCACCCGCCGCCGCCCCCTTCAACCTGGGGGCCCGCAACGGGCCCCCAAAGCAGGAATCGTATGCATTGCCGCCACGGAAAGGTATTCCTCCCAGGCTATCCTAATATGGCTGGCAGTGTCTGATAGACACCGTCACCATATCAGGCCTTTTCCGGCGGAAATGCGGCGGACGGTCTTCCCCTCCGCCACGGTCCCCCCCGCCATTGTAATATGGCGGGGGAAGAAAGGTGGCGGACGGGCAAGGATGGCGGAAGGATCCGTCCGCCATCCTAATTGACCCCTATGTTTGTGTTTGTTGTCGACGTACTTACTATAGAAATCAAACTAGGAATGTTGATGTTGGTGCTTATTTGTTGGTGGAAGGTCTTTTTGAGTTGGGTAGTGATCAACGTATTTGTAAATTTTGTTTGAGCAAATAATAAGAGAACAAAATGCCAGCTAGAGATGTACATAAAAACCTAGAGTTTGTAGCTATTCCTCCAGAACTGGTAGATTTCAATACGAATGAGTCCATTTTGATTCAATCTGTGCACCCGTTTCAGGCTATTGTTTGTATAGTGCCTAAAACAGGTAAGCAGCCTCCTTCATATTTACAAAGAGGATTAAAAAGAAGAGTTGTGTATTTACCTTTAGATTTGAAAATTAATATTGAAACTATTGGTGTTGATAGAGTGGAAACTGAACCTGTAGTTATTCTAGTTAATGGTGTTTCAACAAAGAGTCGGAAAATATGGCAAAGTTCAATAGGCTACTTTATATCTCATAAAAAACAATCTTTAGTACAAAAATGTATATCTGGAAGAACAAGAAATAGTTTTAGGAGATGATAGCAACATTTCAACTGGCCAAATCGAAAAAGTGGACATCTCCAGGAGTGAAGAAATTTATGAACAATATAGTGTACATCCTTAACATTCAAAATAAGTGATTGGTAATACTATTGAATTATTCCAAATGAAGAAAGTGAAAGAAACTCCTATGAGTGTTTGGGAAGGAAGTTTAGAAGCACGTTGTTTTCCACAGCTCATCCGCACTGGAAAAGGTGGACGATATGAAGAACGACCCGTGCAGATTCCAGCTTCAGAATATCATACAAAATTGTACACAGAAGATCCAAGATTTCGCCAATATAGTCCATATATATTTCATCTTTTGCTGGAAAGTGATTTGTCTGGACTTTCATATGCAGTGAACCACCTATTCAAACAAACATTGGCATAGCCAATAGGTCTCGGTTTTGGGACCTTATAAGTATTTAGTTATGCAGCACAATATCCTTGGTGCAACAACATCAACTGTTGCATGGCTAAACACTTATGAGGTCCCAAATGTAAGACCTATTGGCTATGCCAATGCTTGTTGGAACATGGCAAAGGTAATTGAGGGTTCAAAGTTTTCAGCATCCTATGGCAGATTACAGCAAAAGCTCTGTTAGCTACACTGAAAAGATGCTGCACCGTTGCCGTGGCAAAAGAGATCCTCTTGCAATGCAAGAGTGAGATGCTGTTAAATTACATGGGAAATCCCTTGTACCAGACAGCTGGAGAGTTAATCAGGCATTTCACTGAAGAGATGACGCGCTGTTGCCGTGACCAGAGAGATCCTCTTGAAATGCGCAATTGAGATGCTCTTTAAAAACGCAGAAGACATAGATGGAGAGATAGTTAGACATTTCACTGAAGACATGCTGTGGTGTTGAACTTGAAGATGCTTTGGCGAAGTAGCGGCGACATGCTCTTCTGTTTATTGCCCTAGAGACGTGTATTGTATCTGAGATATGTTATGTCATTGTGCTGACGAGATGCTGTGCTACAAGGCTGAAATACTTCGACATAGACAGCTGCTTTTTGCACTGTATTAGATAAATGCCCTGGAGTCTAGGGGCCTAGGTACTGCATTTGAAACACGGATACCTCCAGTTCTAATGCCGTCCTCAGGACTTGACTAAAGTTTGTCTGTTTCCAGCAAGTTGCTTCTTCTACCTGTGCCAAAAAACTGAAATGTATGTGCAGTGTTAGAGTTGAACTATAAAGTGTGCAGCCTTTTACCATCCCAGATACAACTCCGCACCATCTTGTCTCAGCAAATCTTGATGTTTGAGATATTTTTGACATAGTAATATTCTTTGGTAAGCACCCCTCTGTTTCTCAGATCTAGTTCCATGCCATTTTCCCAAAACCAAAAATCCACCTTTGCACGGGGTAGATGTGTTAAACTGCACCAGGAGATGTTTTAAATGTGCACCAGCTTGCTGTCCTGTTGATGCAGTGGGGAAATGCTCTGGCATTGCTCTAGGCTTGTCTGAGGAGATACCACAGTTACACTGACGAAGCATTTTGGCATTTCGCTGGATAGTGACGAAGCCATGAAATAAAGTGAATGTTGTGTCCACCATGTTTGGAATGCTTCGTTTTATTCACACCCTTCCATGTAAAAGGACATTTGTCGCTTTTATTTTTCATGCAACATCTACATGCTGTCATGGTATTTTCACCTCTACATTTTATTTTCAGTTTACAGGACATGGTGACTAAGTATCAGAAACAAAAGAAACTCTGCCGATTTTTCTGATATTCTAGTGCTCCTAACCACAGCATGTTTTTTCCCAAGAGACACCTTTCAGCCAGAATCTAATTCTGCATGGTTCACTCCATGTGCTATGAGTGTGAGAGTAATGTGCGTTTGTATTGCCAGGAGATGACAGGACTGGGCATCAATATTTCCATCACAATGAAAGTAATGCGCAGGGACATTACCATGAGGATGAGAGTACTGTGCATTGACATATTGGCATTGCTATTATGAAAGTAATGTTGCCATGATGATGCGAGTACTGTGCATTGACATTGCCATCATTATGAAAGTAAGGTGCATGGGATTTGCCATAAGGATGGGAGTACTGTGCATGGACAAGACAATCAGTATGAAAATACTTTTTAATTGCATTGCTATTGAAGGAAATGTGTGTGGATACTACAGTCGGTATGAATTAAATGTATGGGGACATTGCTATTGATGTGAAAGAAATGTGCATGGACATTGATATCAGCCCAAAAGAAATGTGCACAGGCGTTGCTATTATGAGTAAAATGTGCTTGAAACCAGATGTCAGTTTGGAAGAAATGCACGGGCATTCCTATCAATGTGAAGCAATTTTCATGAACATTCAGTGTGATGTGTACATATTTTGTTATCTGTGTGAAAGATGTGCATAGACGATGGGTATTGTTATTGGTTTGAATTAACATCTAGTTGTGCCTAATTAGAAAACCTGCATCCAGCCCATATCCAGTTCGGAAAAATGTAGTGTATAGATGGCTGATGTGCCGGAAGTACCCGTTCTCACGTTACTCAGACAACAGGTAATTTGAAATACGCGCTTATTTAAAATTAGGCCCAACTAAATGTAACTAGTTTTTCCTGCAACCATTTAGAAAAAAAAGCGGAGTTCACTGGATGACAACACATACAAATGTTTGGTCAAAATTTGACAACATCAACTCGACTTGCCCTGATGAAGTTCTTCGTTTAGAACGAAACGCATTGGCTGTTTGCTGTATAACTGTCTACACTGAAAAGAAGAATAAAGAACTTTTGATTTATTCTAACACTGAACGGACATTCATTTTTATACTTTTTGATGGACTCTTTTTGTAAAGTGGTGCAACCTACAGTTGATTTATACATTGGTATTAATACGAATAGAAATCATTGACATGGCTGTCTCTATGAGAGAAATGTGCTGGATGTTACCATCAGTATGAAAGAAATATGCTTGGAAACTGTCATAAATGTCATTGGATTGCACACATACGTGTGAAACAGATTGGCTTTGAAGGTGTGAAAGAAATGTTAGTTGGTAGAAACATCCGCAAAAAAATGTTCACAGATAGCATTAAAAAAGTGAAAGAAATGTGCTTGTTGATTGCTAGCAGTGTGAAAGCAATGAACTTATTAATTCCCATACGATTGAACGATATATTAGGCAGCGTGCAAAATAAGACTGGGGTTGAAAGTGTGAAAGAAATGTTAGTTGGTAGAAACATCCGAATGGACAAAAAAATTAACAGATAACATTACAAATGTGAAGAAATGTGCTTCTTAATTGGTAACAGTGTGAAAGCAAAATACTTATTAATTTCCATTAGTGCGAAAGAAATGTACATGAGTGTTGTCATGGCTTGAAAGAAACCTGCTTAGGTATTACAATCTCTATTTTAAACAAGCATGGCATGAGGTCGCGAAAGTGAAAGCGACCATGATACAGAACAGATGGCACCCTGCGCGTCCTTGCTCGCTCCTGTAAACTGCAGGCCGCCACACGCACAAGTGAAGGTCTGGAGTGAATGCTAGAGGCCCTCTCCTACGGCAGCGCATGCGCACTGCGCATGCGCACTGCGCTAGGCGAGACCTAAGCAGGAGTTCATCTTCAACATGTTTCTGCGAAAGGCATTCATGGACAGAGTACAACAAAGAGACGATCATTTAGAATCTCAATTGATTAATTTGATGGCGTGTCAACGTGGTACTGAGTATTGGTATTGTCGTTACGGAGAACTTAAATGTATGTTAAGGAACTTAGGAACCCCTACATGGTTTGTTACACTAAGCTGTGCTGAATACGCATGGGACGATGTACTTGAATTTCTACGAGAAGCAAATTCAAGTATTAAAAACATTACATTTAAGACAGCTGGAGAACTGTGTTCCTTGGATCCTGTAAATGTGTGCAGATATTGTAATCATAGGTTTCAAGCTAAGATGTCTTTTATCTGCAATAAAAAGAACCCACCTCTTGGAGAAGTTATAGATTTCTTTTGGAGAAAGGAGTACCAAGCCACTGGGGCTCCTCATATACATATGCTATTATAGATCAAGGATGCTACTAAACTGAAACTGGAACTGATTCTGACTAGACTGTTTTATGTTTCATTAAAGGCTATGTTACATGTGGTATTCCAAAAACAGGAGAAGAAAATACCTTAAGACAACAAGTTTTATGATTTTAAACTCATTGTTGTGGAAAATATTGTCGTCAGAAAAACAAGTCAAAGGAAACGTTTTATACAAAATGTCGTTTTGCATTCCCAAGTTCAGTAATTTCCAAAGGAAGAGTCACCAGTTTCATGTCAGCAGTGAGGCATACTATAACTCGATAATCTCCAAAGAATACTTACAATATAAAAAGAGGTGAACATTCAAAGTATATTAATGATTATAATCCAGTTATTTTGACAATGTGGAATGCAAATATGGATATCCAATATGTTGCAGATAATTCAATTGCTGTTGCTCTCTATGTTACATCATACATAACAAAATCTGATAGGACAGAGTTGAAAGAAATGTGGGAAGAAATTTCACAAGAGAACACTCTTAGTAACAAATTGTACCGCTATATTTGAAGATGCTTTACCATCAAGAGATTGAATCCTAAGAATGTTCAGATCGGGGCGTGGCCAAGATGGCGACGGAGTAGGACGTGCTTTTGTCCCCTCCGGCGCCTGGCCCTGAAATAGCGTTGTTTAGCACTGACCCCGGGTGCCTACCTGGGGTTTTGGGCCGCTCCGGATCCTACTCGCTGTGGCGGCTGACGGAGGAGTGCTCTCCGGCGGTCCCTGGGCTCGCGGTGACGAGGCGGGGTCGGCGGCGGTGTCCGGAGCCTGAGTGAGGCTGAGGCCGGGATCACGGAGAGGCGGCGTGAGGGCCCTGACGGGTACCCGAAGGCTCATCACTGCTGGGGGCATCGAGGCCCTGCGGCGCGGAGTGGCGGGGAGCCAGCTGAGACGCGAGGAGGTCTGGTCGGCGCAGTGGTCCCGACGCCGGGGAGGGGGCGGAGCCTCCTGGCCGAGCACTCGGTACTGCGCTGCGGCTGCCGGCGCACTCGAGGCCGTGGTCTGTGGCCAAGTTGCCGGACGTGCTGCCCTGCTGCCGGGGCCCTAGTCTGGACCCCCCGACCTGCAGAGAGTGTTGGTGGCGGCCCTGTGGGGACTGTGGTGGGCCCCACCCATGAACACTGGCATAATCTGATCCCTCATCTGGGACCCACGAGGTTTGGCTGGCCGGACCTGCTGCCTGGAGACCGCGGCGGAGGCGTGGGACGCCGTAGCATTTGTGCCCCTTGAGGAGAGAGACGCAGCAGAGTGGTGACGGGTGAGCAGTGGGTCCCTCAGGTTGGTGGAGCGGTCGCTGAGTGCCTTGGGGAAGCTGCTGCTTGAACGTATAGCCCCGGGGTGGCCCCCCACTACGTATCGGGGACCGAGCTGGAGTGGGTCTGGACCTGAGGACCCGGCAGGAAAGGGAGAGGTTGGACCCCCGGGGCATTCTGCGCCGCCGAGGTTGCGGATAGCTACTGGCGTTGCAGTGGAAGCTGGTGCTGCGGGGGCCCCCCTACTGATACCGACCTGCTTGCTGTGTGGGCACATTTGGAGGAGTCGGCTGAAGCTGGGACTTTGGGTGCACGGAATGGGATCGAGGTAGTGGCACCAGCTTGCCCAGCGTCCGCAGCATTCCTGTAGTGGCTGCTTTCAGTAGCGGTGTGAGCAGCTGGAGGTGGACCTACCTGGCGGCCTGATCCCCTGAGGCTCAGCGGCACTGGTAAGCGGCTTGTGGACGGTGACCGGACTTGGAGTCGGTGGGGAGTGCCGTGGGACGAGCGCACTGAGTGTCCGGTGAGGTTGTGGCCTGGCGGACTTGCATTCCTGGGTGCCGGTTCCCCTGGTGCCACCTCCCATCTCCCCCCTGTGGACGCCATTGGGGCACTGGTCACTGAAACTGCCTTGGGGTCTTGGAGCAGTGGGAGGTGGCTGCTGCACTTGTGGCTTCTCTGCCGGCCCTTCATCCCTCTGCGGGACGCCCCTTCGACCCCTGGGAGCAAGGCACTGGAGCAGTGATGGCCAATAATCCCCGCAGACTGAAGGCTGGGAAGGCGGGGACTTCCAAGAACTCTCAGGCTCCGGCCTCCCCTGGACAGAGTTCATCATCGGGGAGATCTGACGATGAGGCCCCCGCAACTAAGGCCTTCATGAAGGAACTTTTTACCTCCATCAAAGATGATATATCGGAGCTTCGCGCCCAGCTTACGTCGGATCTACGCGAGGTGCGGCGAGATGTCGACGGCATTGGGGAGAGAGTGGCCACCCTGGAAGATCACGACCTTAGCATGGCCAATGATGTACACTTGCTGCAGCAGGACGTGCTCCGCCTGATGGAACAGAATATAGACTTGCAGGCCCATGCGGAAGATCTGGAGAACCGTTCCCGCCGGAATAACATTCGCATTCGGGCGGTCCCCTGGGATGGTGAGGCGGGTGATCTCCGGGAATATGTGCAGGCTCTCTTCCTTCAGATTTTGGATGAAAAAGACGTGCAGGAGATCAGAATGGATAGGGTTCATCGAGTGGGCCTGCCCAGGCGGAACGGGGGTCCCCCCCCTGATATCCTGGTGTGTGTCCATGACTTCCAGGTCAAGGAAAGGATTCTGAGGAAGGCGCGTGACGTCCCCTCCCTGCAATTTAGAGATCATCGACCTCAGCTTTACCAGGACTTGGCTGCGACGACACTCCAGAAGAGGCGCGAGTTCCGTCCCATCACTACCTACCTCCGGGAGCACAATATCTCCTTTCCGAATTATCTTTCGATGGCAGAACAGGTTGGCACAGATTCGCTCTCTCCGGGAAGCAAAGGAGCTGTTGGGGCTTGGGGATGAGACCACGACGCCCGATCGTCGGAGCCCCTCACCGCGGAGAAGGCGCCGTTCCTCGTCCTGGCATAGGGTGGGCCCGGAAAATCGCAGGAGGCCTGACCGCACAACTAGCCTTCAGGAACGGGGAAATGCTGTGGCCTCTGTGGCCTCCGCCACGCTTCCGCCGTCGCAGCAGAGCTCTGGGGCGGCCTGATCTTCATTCCGCATGCCTTGGTGCCGGAGGGGCACGCACCTGCAGGTAACGGGGTTATGAATGTACTTTCCGATAAGACACCCCGATTTTTGGCCCTGAGAGACTCGATCTTGGGTCTCCAACTACGCCCCTTGGGAGACTTTCTACGGGGACTGTCCACTTTGGGACTCATTCTGTTTGTGTTTTGGGTTGTTGGGGAGTTGGGGGAGAGAGGGGGGGCAGAATGGGAGAAGGTGGGGTGTGGTTGGGTGGATGGGGGCTGGGGGATGAGGGGGGGGAGGGGTGGTGACGACGGGTGGTCGGTTGTGCGTGTGTGGATTGGTATGCTGGCCCGCTACTATTGGTTGTGGATGGCGCTTGTCCTTCTATGCCGGGCCCTGTGGGCTACGTGTTGGTCTGGGAAATTGAGCTGGGAGTGGTTCGGATGGAGCCGGTGCTGGGAGGGGAGAGGAGGCTTCCCGGGCCTGGGAGGTGGCTGGAGAGGGGGATTCCGGGGAAGGGGGGGGCTGCTGGATTTAGCTACTGGAGAGCTGGGGGACCTGACCTACTCACATGCCTATTAGTTTGGGTACTTGGAATGTGAAAGGCCTTAACTCTCCGCAGAAGCGCCTGAAATTGTGGAAATACCTCTTGGATCACCAATTAGATGTGGTGGGGCTCCAGGAGACCCACCTAGCCCGTAGGGATGAGCTCCGGCTCCGACATAAGCAGTTTCCCCTCATATACAGGTCTTCTGCTTCTACTAAACATAGAGGGGTGGCCCTTCTATTTCGGTCTTCCATTCAATTCCAGCCTCTGGGAGTGAATAGCGATAAGGATGGCAGATGGCTGATGGTTAAAGGGGTGCTTCATGGGCGCTTGTGTACGTTTGTGGTGGTATATGTTCCGAATGCCCAGCAAAATAACTTTCTTCAGGGACTGTTGGATGCGGTGGGGGCCTTCGTCGAGGGTCAACTGGTGGTTATGGGGGACTTCAACATGGTGTGGGATCAGGCTGTGGATAGCTCCCGTGCCCAGAGGACGGATTCTGGTGTATTTTCTGCTATAACTAAGCAAAGGATGGAGGAGCTGGGTCTTTTAGATGGGTGGCGTGCAGTGAACGCACAGTCCAGGGACTACACGTTTTATTCTCATGTGCACCACACCTACTCACGCATTGACTATGTTTTTGTGAATCAGGCCCTCAGGGGAGATGTCCGGGCCTCTACGATTTTTCCTCTCTCTGTCTCAGATCATGGCCTCTTGACACTCCAGCTTCAGTGGTCAACGAGGGGGGTTGGGTATCGGAAGTGGTACTTTCCGGCGGCTCTGGTGCGTGATGAAGCATCCTGTAAGGAACTCAGGAAAGCCATTAGGGATTTTCTGGTGCTCAACCCGAGCTCGGACACCTCGGTGTTTAACACCTGGGATGCCTGTAAGGCCTCGCTTAGGGGCACCTGCATAGGGCTTAACGCGGCTCTTAATCGCCTGCGTAGGGAGGAGAGGGAGACTTTGGAGGCCGAGCTTGAGACACTTGAGCGGGCCCACAAACTGAACCCTTCTCGCATGACACTCAGACCTCTGACGGCTATTAGGGGGAAGTTGAAGGCACATTACACCAACCGCTCTGAACTAACCCTCTTGAGGTTGCGCCGGGGATCGTATGCTCAGGGGAACAAAGTGGGCCGCCATTTGGCTCGCCAGCTTCGAGAAAAGAGGGAGAGGGAATATATAGGGGGGATCCGGGACTCGGGAGGCACGCTTCATCATCGGGATGGGGACAAGGCGGATATTTTTGGGCGGTTCTACGAGACGCTTTATACAGGCGATTCTCTGGATGCGGAGGCCCAAGACGCCTTTTTATCGGACCTCCCCCTCCCACAGGTCTCTGCTGTCAGCAATGACCACTTGGCTGCCCCCTTTACCAGGGAGGAAGTCCTTGTGGCGATCAAAGCCCTGAAACCCAATAAAGCCCCTGGGCCCGATGGGTATACGGCTTATTTTTACCAGTCGTTTGCCTCGGAACTTGTCGACTGTCTAGTTTCCCTTTTCAATAACATGGCGGCAGCCGGGGAGACCACGGGCACTATGGCTGAGGCCCTGATATCTGTGATCCCCAAACAGGGGAAGGATCCCTCTAGCTGTGCCTCGTACCGCCCTATAGCCTTATTAAATGTAGATGCCAAACTATACTCCTCTCTCATCGCCCGTCGGTTGCAAGATTTGATGCCGGCCCTTATACACCCGGACCAGTCTGGCTTCATTAAGGGGCGGCAGACTCATGACAACTTACGGAGAGTGATTCACCTGATTGAGAAGGCCTCTAGGTTCCGGATTCCTGCTGTATTGGTGGGTCTGGATGCTGAAAAGGCCTTTGACCGAGTCGATTGGGGCTTCTTGTTCCGCACCCTGACTGCCTTCGGATTCTCACGCAAATTCCTTACGATGCTGCAGGCGAATTTCCATCGACCGACCTCGAGGGTACTGATTAACGGGTTCCGGTCAGCTGCCTTCCCCCACTCTAGAGGTACGAGACAGGGGTGCCCTCTTTCCCCTCTCCTCTTTGCCTTGAGTATTGAACCTCTGGCGCTAGCGATTCGGGAGAATGGCCTCATCAAGGGCATACCCTTCACGGGGGAGCAACATAAGATATCTCTTTTTGCAGACGATGTCCTGCTGTCTTTAGGTGACCCCGCTCAGTCCCTACCGCCTGTTCACGAGGAGCTATCCCGGTTTGAGGCAGTGGCGGGTTTCCGAGTCAACTTTGACAAGTCGCATGTCCTGAATTTGACCCTCTCATCGGCAGAGGTGGACCGGCTGCGCGAGATGACGACTCTGTCTTGGACCCCCTCATCCTTAATGTATCTGGGGGTACGCCTCACGCCGACTGTGGGCTCCCTCTTTGCAGCGAATTTCCCCCCCCTGTTAGCTTCGGTGCGCAATGACCTTGACCGGTGGAAGCCAAAGTACCTTTCGTGGCTCGGCCGGATACATGCGCTTAAAATGGTCCTCCTCCCCAAGTTCCTTTACCTTTTCCAGGCCCTACCTATCCCTTTAGACACGGATTTCTTCCGCCGCCTGAAGACGATGATGCTGAAGTTTGTTTGGCAGGGGGGCCGAGCTCGGATACCCTTTACGACACTTCGTCGGCCAAGGGAGGAGGGGGGAGTTGGACTCCCGGACATGCTACTGTATTACAAGGCCGCACAGTTGCGGGTGATAGTGGAGTGGACCCAACAGCTTTCAGAGAAGCACTGGCTACATATGGACCGGGCAGTGGCAGGTAGGTCGATCTGGGACCTAGCCTGGAAGCCTAAGATAGATCGGCCAAAGAATGCTTACATTAGCACGCCCACTAGCACGGTTCTAAAGGTGTGGGATACGGTCACTGGTGACGATCGGTGAACCACCTTTCCATCTCCCTTCACCCCTATCCACTTTAATCCGGCCTTTCCGCCGGCCGCTCAGGAGGGTCCCTATCGCCAGTGGCGTGAGGGTGGATGTCGGGCGCTTACGCACTTGTTTCACGGGAACGCACCCCTCACTTTCCACAATTGTATGCGTGATTATGGTCTTTTACCCACAGAGTGCTATCGTCATGCCCAGCCCTTCACTGGGCGACCTCAGAGGGGGTGCGTGCGGCTGCTACTCGTCCACTCTCTCTCTTCGAATCCTTCTTGCTTCGCACTTCGACGATGCGGGGAGCGATTTTGTTTTTATATAGCCTGCTCCTGCGCACGGCGATTGCTCCGCGCCCTCGATATATGGAGCGTTGGGAGAGCATTTTGGAGCGGGACATTTCTGATGCAGAGTGGAAACACCTCTGGAGGGATGTCGCAGCACATAACCACTCTGTGAGCCTTCGGGAGGCCCATCTGAAAACAATGTATGATTGGTACTTGTACCCCTCCAAGCTCCATCGCATCTTTCCTACGTCATCGGACCGATGCTGGAGGGGGTGTGGCCTGTTGGGTGACTTCCACCATATTTGGTGGGATTGCCCGATCATCCGCCCCTTCTGGTCGGAGATACTCTCCCACATCAAGGAGATATTGGGGTACCCGATCTCAGAATCGGTGGCTCATGTCCTGCTGGGTCTTTGAGACCCATTGTTGGAACACCAGACTAAGGCTGATAAGCGTATTCAGTGGTTATGCCTCGGGGCGGCTAAGCTCACCCGGCGGCGGCGTGGAAAAAGCCGCAAGCACCGGCTGTATCACTGTGGCACTCGAGGTTGTGGGGCCTTCTGAGCATGGAGAGAATGTCGGACATCTTCCTGGGGGACTTTAAGAATTTCCACTTTCGATGGGGTCCACTGGTTCGCTTTTTGTCCTCTGGACTCCCGTCTGCGGTATGCCCGCCCACGCTACGAGCCTTGCATTTGTTTCAAGTATGATTGGTTTGTGTGTCCTGCCTCCGGGATATGCGGGAGCATGGCTATGTCGTCACCACCGGGGAAGGGGGGGGTGGGGGGTGAGAACCAGTTGGGGTTTTTTGGTTACTATTCATTGTTGCGACTCTGCTTAGCTTGGGGCCTAGGAACTGCTATGGCTTCAGGCACCTTTCTTTTCTTGCACCTGGACAGTATCTCTATGGTCCATTGAGAAGGCACGAGCGTTGTATCTGTCCATACCTGATGGAGCGTGCACTATTGTGGATAGCTCTCAGCATTTTCGTTACAGCTTATTACACTCCCCTGTGTGGGATTTGTGGCGGGGTTGTCGCCTATTTCTTTTCTTTTCCCCCTTTCCTCCCTTCCCTTTTTCCTCTGACCAAATACAATAAAAATATGTTTTACAAAAAAAAAAAGAATGTTCAGATCGGCTGACATGTACAAGTTTATATTCAAAGTCAAGAAGAATCATTTTGGTAAGTCTAGGTCTTACTGCAACACAAAATCGAGTATTGAAATCTGTACAAGCAATTGAATACTTAGCATTAAATGAACTGGAAAGTACAGATATTGTTAAAAAAGCATGTTGGGTACATACTATCCTAAAAGAAGTCCACATCTGGAAAACATATGAAGTACTGCAATATTACAGCTTTAAGAGAAATGCTACAGAAAATATAAATGAAGAAAAATATGCAGTTATTGGATGCGATGGATGTTTGGTAAAACATACCAAAGGAAATCTTATTAATCACAGGAAACTCAGTTGTGATACTGCAGATCAAAGGGAATTTTTCTACTCAGCCCTTCTACAACTTTTCAAGCCTTGGCGCACTGAAATGGAATTACTTGGAGAATTTGAGTGCTATGAAGATTCTTTTAATGCATGTAAAGATAGCATTGAATGCACAGTTTTTCCAAATTATCTACAAATGTTGAATGAAGAGATTGAACAAGAAACTACTATTGCAGCTGAAATTGCTAGAGACCATTCTCAAGATAGTCAAAGTTCTGCTCCACTGAGTCAAGATTCACTAGGACAACCAATTCTTAAAAATGAAGCAGCAATAGCCATGAGTGAAGTAGAAACAGCAATGCAACAAACACAACAGGATATTATGGAGTTGGGTAACTTGAAAGAACAACTAAATATTGAACAGAAAGAAATATATCAGCAAGTTACACAACAGATTTTTACTTCAAGAAAAAAAAGAATGCAACTGCACATCATTTAAACCTATTCGAATGTATATCAGTGGTCAAGCTGGTACAGGAAAAAGTTTCTTAATTAAAGTTTTGACCAGTTATCATTTTTTATCTCATTTTGAATATAAAGAACTTATTAAGAATATGCGACAAGCAAGTGATGAACATTATGGAAGCATTCTTCAAGATATAAGAATTGGTGTTTTGACAAAACATGGTAAAGGGGCTTTACAAAGTCCGCTACTTACAAACTTGTTTCCAAATGAAAATCTTGGTCCTGAAATAATGTACAAAACAATTGGAGAAAAGAAGTCAATAATTTGCCTAATGCTAACACTTCAAGAGTGTTCTACATTCAATCAAGAACTTTTGAAGCTGGAAAAACAACAAATAAAGAAAATGGAAGTCTTTGATAAAATAGAACAGAAAGGAATTACTATTATTCTCTCAGAAAAATTAAAATCAAAATTTGATTAATTGGAAACATTTATATCCAAGACTGGTGGTTTAGAAACAAATGTATGTATGTGAAAACTGTAGGGTAATTTTACTGCATAATTTGTATGTAGAAAAAGGTTTAGTAAATGGAGCAGTGGAAAAAGTTGTTGATTTTGTTAATTATCCAAACAGAGATGGAGTTGAATTCTTGAAGATTACATTTTATCAGTTTGAAGAGGTAAAACAGATTGGACGTTGTGCTGTTTGTTTTTTGCTTGTATGTTCGTAGAAAACAGATTCCTCTTTCTTTAGTATATGCGGTGACCATTCCTAAATCTCAAGGTTTAAGTGTAGACAGTGCTTTAGTAAAAATTGAAAGTATGGTTTTTAAAGAAGGCATGGCATATGTTGCATTGTCTTGAGTAAGAACATTATCTGGATTGTAGTTGATTGATTTTGATGAGAAAAAGGTTAGTGCGGATGCAAATTGTGTAAAAGAGTATAATCGGTTAAGAAGACTGTATGCTCCTAACTTAGGTGATTATCCCATATATGAAAAGCGAGTATTATGTCCAAAACAAACATATGAGAAACACTCTAGTGAGGTTGGAGAAAAGAAAACAATTTAAGAGAATGTTGAGGCTGCAAAAAAAAATGAAAATGGACACTGTTCATTATATTGTGGGATACCAGTTAGAAAATAGTTCCGGTATCAACTGCTATGCTAATGTAATTGAGAACGTTGTGTTTTTTCTCGAAAATCTTCATCATCAAATTATGGAAAATCGAAAAAAAGATTCTGTACTTTGTTGCATTATATTTTGAAAATTTAAAACTGATAAAACTAAAATCCATATTGCTTCTGGCATTCGGCATCTTTTGGATATATGTTCTGGTTCTTCACAATTTATACTCAATGTCCAAGAAGATGCGCACGAATTTCTTATGCTTATGCTTGCAGTATTGGAAGGTGAAGGAATACAACTTGAAAATCTGCTTTGACTTCGTTACAGATGGGGTCATAAATGTGAAGACTGTTCATTTTTTTCTACCACTAAATAGACACTGAACGATTCATATATTTGACAATACCAGATTGCAAAACAGTGTCTTTTAACAAATTAGTAAAATCATCTAATCAAGATATGAGATGTAAAGGAGAGGGGACAGTGGATTGGCGAGCCCTGAGGATCTCTGCCTGGACCCGGAGAGGCTCTGCTGGGAGACGGCGGGAGACCGATGATGGGGGAGAGCTGCAGACAGAGAGGACCTGACTGCTGAAGCTGCGGGGCAGACTCGAGAGGGTGCTTGCTGCCTGGGTCCCGCCTCGTGGGTATTGAGGAGGACTGTGTGCGGACCTGAGACCCGCCCATTGCCGGTGTGGGGAGCGCACAGCGGCGCTGGTGGTGAGCTGCATGCAGTACCTTTGCGCCTAGGGAGAGGAGCAGAACCGGGTGGCTGGTGACGTAGAATGTGGGGAGAGCTGCGCTGTATATGGTCCCTGCCCTGGCCTGATGCACACTGACTGGGGACTGGGGGTGCTTGGCATGCAGGGACTGGCAATGGAAAGTGACCGCTAGAGGAGCAGGTGGAATTGTAACTTGTGGCAGATCGACTGTTATCTGGGCTCAGGGCAGGAGAACATTGCTCTGCGGAGGCCCCCCGGAGTCGCTCCCTGAGGTTGCCCATAGCGGCTTTGATCATTAGAGGACTATAAGCGGAGCCTTAACAGAGGCCTTTGGTTATCTGGGCAGGCGGGGGCTGCTGGACCATGCCAGTTGAGTAAGAGGTAGGAGAGGACCCTGCAGAGGCCGCCAGGTCGGACGGATAGAGGGGGGATTGCCCTGCCTTCACATTGCACATAGGACCTGCTACTGGCTGGTGGAGTGAACCGTTGTGGAAAGGGGTGCAGAATAGAGGTGGAGAGCCCCCTGACGAGTGGTGAGAAGTGCGACAGGCGTCTGGCAGGGGTACCGGCGAGTGGAAACCCCACTGAGACAAGTGCCATTTGGAAGCTGCAGCTACAGCGGAACAAATGGAGAAGACGTAGAAAGGTTGCATTGCAGCTGGGGCCCTGGCGTGCAGTGAGCAATGGGGAAAACGTGAGGCAAGCAAGGCGGGTCCCACCCAGAACTGGAGGAGGAGACGGCAAAACAGCAGAAGCAGGATGCAGCGGAATTACAGTCAGAGGGGCTGATGCAACAAAAGGTGATTAAATACTTAAGGCCATTGCGGACACCAAGAATGCTCTTCAACAGGACATTGCGCAAGTGTCACTGGGACTGGGCCTCCTTCTGGCAGATCACACTAAAATTAGTTGATCGCGTAAAACAAACTGAGGCCACATTGGAAGTCCTTGAACCCACCGAGAAGGCATTGGAGACTCAGATGAGTGAAGTTAATCACCGATTGCATATACTGGAGCGGAGGGCCGAAGACGCTGAAGGGCGGAATAGAAGGAATATATGTGTGGTGGGTTTACCGGAAGGAGTGGAAGGGGCCAGCAAGGTGGACTATCTAGAAAATTGACTGCGGACTGTGGTTTCCCCAGAGGGCCTGACCCCCTTCTATAGGCTGGAAAGAGCGCATAGGGTGCCAGCTCGACCATTGGCGCCTGGGAAGCCGCCCAGGCCGGTGGTGGCTCGCCTACTCCACTACAAGGTCAGGGACCTGCTCCTGAACAGGGCTCTGACTGCAGGCCTGTACAGGGTGTACAATAACAATGTGACTCTGTTAGAGGCGACAGACTCGGAAAAGAGGTCAGCTGAGACTGAATCCGATGGAACTGACACTGGAAGTGTTCTGCTGCTGCATGTTACACCGGGTCCCGCAGATAAGATTGCTGATGCCTGTGAGGCTGAATCTAAGAGACTTCTAATGGGTGCTGCCTGGGGCTGACCCCCCATTTTGTTCAGGGGAGTGACTGAGATGTGTATTAGTCGAGACGGCCGGACCGGGGAGTATTAGAGGCGGGCGGCTACCTCAACCTGAGGTCCCTCAGGAGGTACTGAGGCTTATTTGATAGTGGGGTATGGTGTCAGAGTTCAGTGGTGTAGTAGACCGGATCTTCTTGGATCTAGGGCTCCCCCCTAGTTTCATTCCTTGAGTGGATCCCTGGTAGATACCAGAGGATTAGTTGGTTTGTTAGTTTGGATGGCTGCTAGATTTTTAGAGCCTTTTCTGGGGATGGGTTGTTGGAGGATTTTGTTGGTTTTGTTTGGGGTAGTTAGAACCTCCTGTGTGCCAAAGCCGGTAGTGCAGGTATGGATGAGGCTTGGACAATACAATGGGGACATTACATGAGCTGAAATGCATCATGTGGTATGTACGGGGATACATACCATGTTGAGATGCCACAGGGTCCATGCTTTTTTGGTCCGTAGGGGGGTGCATATTGCTTTCCTCCAAGAAACTCATGTCGACTGTGCTGAAGGACAGGTTTTGCAGCACAGATGGAGAGGGCAGCTTTTTTATACAACGTATTCTGCCTTTCCTAGGGGTACGCTGATCTGGGTTAGAGCTGGGGTCCCCTTTCAGCCGACACAGCAGTTAGTGGACCCGAAGGGAAGATTTGTGGCTGTGTTGGGGCGATTAAATGGAGTGGATGTGACGTTATGCAGTGTATATGCCCCTAATGTGGAACAAGCAACTTTTCCACCCAATTATCAGGGAAATTGGTGCCCTATCTGACTGGCCCGGTGATACTAGGTGGAGACTTCAACTCTATCACAGACACTGCCATGGACAGATCCCACCCTCCGTTGCCTGAAGCACCCATACACAGACTCGGTAAAATCAGACAGGACTGGCAAGATAAGTGGGGGCTTATAGATACATTGCGCGCACACCATTTAGGGGAGCGAGACTACTCTTACTTTTCCACGTTGCATGACTTGCATGTACGATTAGATGCCATTTTATGCACCCCAGATGTTCACGCGGCAGTAGGACATAGTGAATACCTAGCGAGGACGATTTCAGATCATAATCCGTTATTGCTGACAGTATGCTGGGTTTGGGAGTGTCAGAACTTACTTGCTCAATACGGCTTCCAAATCTGGCACGGGAACAGAGATCTAAACTCCCAAATCCCACTCGACAATGCCAGCAGGTCTAGTTCAGAACCTTCTGATCATTATCTTGAGGGAAGGGGGAAATTGGATAAAAAAACAAACAAAGAAGAGACTGGTCCGGAATGGTTCCTCAGTCAGCCTTCCGCAGACCTCATTAACTTTTCTGTAGAACCTGAAAGTTAACAGAACATTACTATCTCTATTACCTAACTTCCACTCTACTCAGTAATTTCTCTACTGGCTTTCTCAACCACCCTTTATCTCCGGGACCTCGCTTCTCTTCTGGTAGTAATGTAATTCTGTCTTCCTCAACAGTTAGTTGTCACTAAAGAAGAAAGCAAACATTTAGATTCATCTGCCTATTTACCTTAACGGCCCCTTATAGATGTTAGCAAGTGCACTTACTTCACTATCTGACGAGGAGTCTTTTAAATTGGGGGTCTGTAGTTTTGTCTGGCTTGAAACGCTTCTGTTCTCTCTCTTATATCTCTCTCCTAGGAACTCTGTGTTCCATTCTCTCATTGGTTTCCTGATATTGGTGTACTAATATAGTTATCTTGTTTTATGTTCATATTGTACATTTGTAAATAACAATGTTCCTCAAATCGACAATCGCTTCCTTGCTTAGTGGCAGGATTCCTATTCTAGATTCGAATTCTCTCCTACTCTCCAGTTAGGAAAAAAGAAACAATATCACATATTTTGTGTCATTAATTCATTCGAATTGTGTGTTCACAGAGAAACCAGGTTCTGACTTGTTTCCACAATCTATTATTTACTGAGCCATTCTGATAGGAGTTCTTCAAGTTTCCTTAACAATATTCCTTTTTACTTAGCTCTGTTTGTCGTCGCTTTCACTGCTCAAGAACACGAACACCTGGACCTTCTCACTCAGGCAACGGTAGCTCGATGACAATCTCTTCAGCTTCCTTCGAAGATGCCGTTCAACTCGAAAGGAAAATTGACAGCTACGTGGACGCTGGAAATATTACTCTAAACTCTCCAGACTGTTTATCTATGAAATTCGGGCACTAGGAAAGGGAAAATAGGGATTTCTAAGGACTGCGCTACAACTACGACTTGACTGCTCTGGGAACTCGGTGAAGTGCGCAGTTGGAAGGGCGCTCGCGCCACTCACCTACTCTCCTATCGCCGCGGCCTCGCAGACTAGACCGCCAAACTCCGATTCTATCTGGGCGGCTATATCGGGTGCCATCTTGAGTCGCTTAGAGCGGACCCGTTCTGTCCATGTCGTTTGATTCAAGAACTCCTGATTCCTAGTTGGGGAGTTTAGTCCACAAGCACATACATTCAGTTTAGCGGTTCTGACAGTACCCCCCAACAAAGTAGCTCCTTTCCCTCTTGGCTTGGTGGGGAATCGTTGGTGGAAAGATTTAATTAACCTTGGAGCATGGATGTTCTTTTCTAGTTCCCATGATCGCTCTTCTGGACCATAACTTTTCCAATCGATCAAATAATGCAATTTCCCTTTGGATCTCTTGGAGTCTAAGATTTCTTTCACCTCGAACTCTACTCCTGTCTCTAATTGAACTGGTTTCGGAGGGGTCTTGATTCTGAGGTCTTTTGAAGCTTTCTTCAGTAGGGAAATGTGGAAAACTGGATGAATCTTTAGTTTGGATGGCAATTTTATTCGGTAGGTAACCTGATTAATCCTTTCCTCCACCACATAGGGACCAATAAATCTAGGCTGAAACTTCCGATTACCTTTTAGTCTCAAGTTTTTAGTACTCAGCCAGACTGGATGTCCTAAATTCAGTATTGGGCCTTCTCTCCTCCTTCTATTTGCATAGCCCTTATACTTCTCTTTAGCTCTTGCAAGATTTTCTACTGCCCTTAACTGTGTTTGGTGCAAGTGTGCTACCGCTTCCTTAACTGCTGGTACTGAGATATCAGTTTGTCGAATTGTTGCATGTGGGTGTCTGCCATAATTTAGAAAAAAGGGGGAATATCCTGTCGAGCAGTTCTTTGCATTATTGTGGGCAAACTCTGCCGTCCACAAATAATCCGACCAATCTCCTCCCTCTTTTAACAGGTATAGTCACAGGTACTGTTCTAACTCCTGGTTCACCCTCTCTGTCTGCCCATCAGTCTCTGGGTGGTAACTAGTGGAGAACCTAATCTCAGTGCCTAATCCTTCCATAAGGCTCTCCAGAAGTGGGACACAAACTGAAAGCCCCTGTCCGAGATCACTACCTTTGGTATCCCGTGTATCTTCACAATCTGTGAGCTGAAATGGGCGGCTAACTGTTTGGCAGAAGGTATCCCTCTTAAGGCAGTGAAATGGGCCATCTTGGAAAAGGCATCTACCACCACTAGGATTGTGTCAAACCCCTGACTCTTTGGTAAATCAGTAATTAAATTTAACGTGACTGTGTGCCATGGGTACGGAGGGGTGGGCAAGGGCTGTAATAGGCCTTTTGGAGCTTGCCGTTCTGACTTTCCCTGAGCGCAGATCTCGCAGGACTTAACATACTTCTCAATATCAGAGGCCATCCTTGGCCACCAATAGTGTCTCTTTATCAACTCCTCGGTTTTAGCTTCTCCTTTATGACCAGCTAATTTATCATCGTGACATTCTCGCATTATTTGTTGTTGCAACTTAGCCGTGGGGATATACAAAGCCTTTCGATGGTAGGGTAGTTGCCGGATAATCTCTCTTTCAGGATCTTCTTTTGCCCAATCCAGCATAGCCTCTGGACTCATGGCCTTTGTGACATCTTCTTCTAGACTGATAGAGGTGGTAGCTCCAAGGAGCTTTGCACTCAGTATAATTGGTTGATCCTCTGTAAGATTCTTCTGTGTCTCGTACCGATTCTGGATAGGGCGTCCGCCTTTCCATTCTGGGCTCCAGGACGATATGTGATCACGAAGTCGTAGTCAGCGAAATACAAAGACCACCTCAACTGTCTTGGGGTAAGGGTCCTGGCAGACTTTAAGAACTTTAGATTACGATGGTCAGTGTACACCGTAACTTGGTGCTGAGCCCCCATCAAGTAATGCCGCCACTCCTTAAAGGCATCCTTAATGGCCAGTAATTCCTTCTCCGTGATGGTGTAGTTAACTTCGGCTGAAGTTAATTTCCTTGAGCGATAAGCGACTGGGTGTAACTGCCCAGTGGTCTTGTGCCGTTGGGACAATACTCCTCCCACTGCTTGGTCCGACGCATCTGTCTCCACGTAGAAAGGTTCAGCTGGATCAGCATGCAACAGGACTGGAGCTGTGGTGAAATCCGTCTTTAATGACTGAAAAGCTTCCTCAGCCTCTTGAGTCCATTCGAACTTGATTCCTTTTCTCAGTAATTTGGTAAGTGGAAGTATTTTCCTGGAGAATTCTCCAATAAATCTTCGGTAGAAATTAGCAAATCCTATAAAACTTTGGACTTCCTTGACACTTGCAGTAGACTCCCAGTTCATCACGGCTTCTACCTTTTTCTGGTCCATTAATATTCCGGAAGGCGAAAGGACAAACCCCAAAAACTCAACCTTCGACACATCAAAGGCGCATTTCTCCAATTTCACGAATAACTTGTGTTCTTGTAATCTCCTCAAGACTCCTTTCACCTGCTCATGGTGTCTTGACACATCAGACGAATAAATCAAGATGTCATCTATGTACACAATTGCACATTGGTCTATAAATTCCTTCAGGATGTCATTGATGAAGTGCTGGAAGGCAGCTGGGGCGTTGCATAATCCATAGGGCATTACTTGGTATTCAAAAAGCCCAAATCTTGTCCTGAATGCCGTCTTCCACTTATCACCTTTGCGCATTCGGACTAAGTGATAAGTGCCCCTCAGGTCTGATTTTGTTTAAATTCGGGCTACCTTAACTTGATATAAAAGTACAGAGATCAACGGCAATGGGTATCGGTTCTTCTTAGTAATTTTATTGATGGCTCTGTAATCGATACACGTCCTCAATTCTCCCTCCTTCTTTGGAACGAAAAATAATGGAGAGGAGACTGGGGACTGGGAGGGTCGGATGAATCCATTTGCTAGGTACTTATCCAAGTACTCTTTCAAGTGATGGTTTTCCTTTTCCGTCAGCGCGTAGACACGACTGCATGACAAGTTTGAACCCGGTTCCAGGTCTACCTTGCAGTCATAGACTCGATGTGGTGGTAACTGCTCTGCCTCTGCTTCATTAAACACATCTTGGAATTCTCTATATTTTTCTGGAACGTCTGTAGTATTTATTACACACATTGAATGTCCAATGGAACATAGGGATTGGGCCGGATTGCCCTCAAAAGATCTTTCCTTGGTGCCAAAACAATTTTCATGGCAATACTTCGAGGTCATCTCAATCGTCCTTGAACTCCAGTCGATTGTTGGGTTGTGTTCAGTGAGCCACGGCAGACCAAGAATCAATTGAAATTGTGGCGCATCTATCAAATTAAACTGAATTATTTCCTGATGTCCATCGCCTGAAATCAACTGAATTACCTCTGTGTGACTCACAATTGGTCCGGACTAAGCATGGGCGGATTTTGCGGATTGGCAATCCGCGAGCTTGCGTATTTACGGATTCGCAATCCGCGAAGATCCGCGAACTCTAGCGGATTTGCGGATTTTTCCGTTTTTTGTGTTGGCGCGTGTTCGCGCCGATTTTGGGACAAGTTCGCAATTGCGAACTTACTTTTCGGCTCGCAACGGCCGCGACTATGTTGTTTCTACGTCTGGTTTATCATCACAGGTTCACAGCACCCTCTGTTTCACCACTGCCACCCTCTGGGACACCCATGCCACCCTCTAGTACATCCTCACTGGCACCTATTAGGTTTATTTATCACTGTAGATTATGGTGGTTGAAAAAAGCAAGCACACCTGCCCTTCTTCAACTGCCATCAATTAATTTGTGTTTCATTAATGTGTCAGTAATTTTGAAAGTTCCAGTCTGGCTGGCACCTGCTTCCTTCCTTATCTGTAATTTGCTTTTTGTTGCAGTGAAATTTTTTTTTCACAGGACCTTTATGGTGCTATTCTATGAGCCTGCTGTTTGGGTCATAGCAGGGTCATAGAATAGTTGCAAACTCTGGAGGGGCCCATCAGGAAGCACTACCTTGAATGTTACTAATGTTAAGTTTGAACTTTTGCACCTGCTCATTGCTTTCAGTTTAGCTAAAATAGTTTTTTCTGCAATTTCGCGCGTTTTTTGGGGCGCGAATCCGTGCGAGATCGATTTCGGAAGCCGCGAATACGTGCGAATACAAAATTGTTTTTGTTGCGACGTGTATGTTCGCGTGATCTTGCGCGTGTTCGCGAGGCGCTTCTAGCTATACGTTTGCCAAGTTACCCTATCGGTCGTACACGGGCGCGGCCATCTTGTTGGCGTGACGTAATTCCGTTTCCGCCCGCTATGTGTAATCTCGCAAAGTGTGCTGCTCGCTAGTACAATTTCGCGCGTACTCGCAAGGAAAATCTCGCGCGAACTTACCCACGCGGTCGTGAACGGGCGCGGCCATCTTGTTTCTCATTCATTGCTATGGTTCTGGGCATGCTTTCTCTATCCTCTCTCAATCTCTGCCATCCTTTGCTTGTTTGAAGTTTTTTTGATCTAATTTTACTTATTATCTATCCCTCTATTTTTCTAGCTCTATATTTTTGTGTTTTCTGCAGCTTTTAGTTACTTTTAAACTACTTTTTTAAACTCTTTTCTTTTCTTCTTCACTATTCTATTTCTTCTTTATCATTTAAGTTTATTTCTGCCCAGACCATGGTAAAGGGAGCCGGGAAGCACCCTGAGAAGGGGAAGGGTCCCGCACCCCGTGCCCGGCTCCCGTGCGGGCGTTTAAGGGGGGAGCAAGTGGTCCCGAGGGAGATCTTCAGCGCGGAGGAAGTGGCGGCACTGATCTTCCACGTCCAGCGCCGCCTCCCCAAGACGATCCTGGGAGGCGGCAAGATCGCGACCGGCTATGGCATCCGGGAGCGTCGCAAGCGGTGGGAGAAGGTGTGCCGGGCCATGTACAAGATCTCTGGGGTCCGGCGCACATATAACCAGGCCACCCACCGCTGGACCGATGTCATGGACCGGGAGCGGGACTTGCTGGACGCGCTCGGCGTAGAGGTCCCCGGGCTTGGTGAGTAGTAGTAGTAGTACATTTACTACTCTGTTTTATCCTGCTCTGTTATTTGCAAATCTTTGTTCTTTACCAAGAGCAATAATGCTGCCGATTACATTGAGGTAAATTATATTTCAAAATCTTCTATGCATTTCAGGTGTACTGCTCTCTTTCTCAGTAGCCTTGCTTGCTACTATGCCTCTTTGTTTTGTATGTTGTGTTCAGAAGCATTTCATTGGCCTGAGAAATTATGTATGAGTGTACTGTAAAGAAAAGAACTGCGTAATGCTAGACAGTAAGGGTCATATTTTCAATTACCGGCGCATCCCTGCAAAGTAGCAGGGATGCGGCAGTAATTGTGTGCCATGCCACCACCACCCATTGGCCCAAAACGTCACAGAAGCCTTACGCATCTGTGCCGTAAAGGCAGCGCATTGCTGGAGTTGCGTGCCAACGATGGCGCAGCTCCAGCAATGCTCTGGGGTACCCTATCTCCCCAATGCTGCATCAAGCCGTACGTCAGCTTCAAGCGCGCAGGGTTTGAGTCATGCATCATTGTCCTAAAAGTGACTGATTGACATCTTGTAGATTTCCCTCAGCCACTTTTAGGATTCGTTCCTGCGCAGGTACGCCCTCCCTTGCGCCGGAACTTCCCCTGATGGCGCAGGGCTTTACAACGTGATGCATCGCCCATATGCCCATATGTGTTTTTTTTTTTTAATATATACGCCGCACCAACACCATGGCGAGTCTTTTGTTCTGCCGCTGCGTCAGAAAAGGCACGCAACAATGGAGGAAAATCAGCCGCAACTTCCGCAAGGGACTTCTAAATCAGCCCCAACAGACTGAAGTCCAGTCCTTCCTTTAGACAGTCACATGGCTATAAGAAGAAATAGTGGCGGTGGTGGCGGGTGGATTGATAGTTTGAGTATTCACTGATCTGCAAGCAGGATGGACTTTGTCTGTCACGTGTTGCGCACTGCTGCCTGCAGTGCCAGGCCTAGGCAAACCTCTTTAGTAGTCTGTTTATTGAGTTACATAGGAACTTTCTAAGTCAACGTTCCGCAAATCAGGCAATACGAATAATGTAGTATACCACATGAGATAGATCCCGTGGAATAGTTGTCTATCTATTTGCTATTTTTCCAAAATATGTTGTTATTGTTCTTTTGAAATGTTTGATTTGGTTGAAAAATCTCATCCATGTTTTCTGGTTTTTCTTTCTTTCATGTTGTACATCAGCTCCCCCCAAGGGCAAGAGGACACAGGAGGAGGGTGCTGAGGATGCAGGCCAGGATCGGGCAGGCGAGGGCTCCTTTGCTGGCCCCAGTAAGTTTACATTTTAATAAACAGTACCTATTTTTTCCTAGCGTTCCTCATTCGATTTTTTCTAAATCGTCTTTGATCTTCTTGTAGACTGGATATAAATTCTTATCCTGCCTCGAATATGACTCCCTGTGGTATTACTAGACTATTCTTATTAGTCTGTCTGTGTAGCTAACTAAGATTGGACATTTGGCAATTCCATTGGACTCCCATTATATTCAGCAATACCTCTATGCACTGTCTCCTTACTGACTAGATAGTGTGGCAGAGTCATTCAGCTCCCGAAGTCACCGATTATAGATCCCCAATGATCTCTAGATTATCGTACGCAGGACAAGAGAGTAGTACGGAGTCACAGCACAGTCAAGAAGTGTCAGAGGCACTCATGCTTGCAAAAATTCCAAAACCTTTAGCTCATCCACTCTAGTCTAGAGGAACAAAAACCACAGAGTCTATTTAAGTTTAAAAGCTTTATTAAAAGTAAACACATTTATTAAAATCTACTTTGTCATAAAACTATTTAACTGTAAACGGAAAAGTGGTTAGTGCTGACGATTAATTGGACACATTTCTTGTGGTCGAGCCGAACTCTCACCTAGTTTGAACTTGATCCTGGTCGTGTTCTTAGGACTCAGGAGTCAAGCTTCTGTCTGTTAGGAGAAAAAGTGGTGCGTGTTAAAAATCAAAAGCAAGCATTCATCAGTTGTGCATAAAAGTGCAGCAAGACAACAGCCTTCCCTGGAAAATGGGACATTTTTACTATGGAGTAGACAGTCACAAATTATTACATTGTATTCTGTTTTTTTAACATTTCTCCTAGACCAAATATTATATAGTAGTGAGTGGTGTATTCTAACATTCTTAAATGTACTTTGTAGGTGTAACATCTGGTGACGGGGCCAGCGCGGAGGTGGCTGTGTTGGACCAGGACTCGGAGGCCTCTGGGGAGGAGGCGGCGGTAGAAGAGCTGGCGGCCGTTCCTGTGGGGGATCAAACGGTGGTGGCGGAAACAGGTAAGCTATATATTCCTTACTTATTGAGATTGAAGACTGCATAGTGTGCTTTCTGCACGGGTGTATTACAATTACAAATCAACCAGGTAGTAGCCTCCTCGAAATGTACTTCGACTTAGCTGTGAAGTTTTTGGTGAGAAGAATCCCAATAAGTTCTTAGACGAACGTGATGGATGGGATGAACGAAAAGCGAAAGAAGGGTGTAAGTAAGTGGGACGCGAACTTGTATGATGGCTGGCAAAGAAGAACGATATGTGTTTGCTTGGACCCAGAGGTGGCTGGGAAGGAAAGAATATGGTATGGTGCATGGCTGGGTCAATGATGAAGCAAGGATGGGTGGAAGGACAGCAGCCTGGGTGGGTGAAACAGAAACTGTATGTGTGCGTATACTTTGACTGAATGGATGCCTGGAGCATGGTATTCTCTGACTCTTAGATAGCACATGTGTATCTAGAGAGAGTAGATGGTCGCCAGGTGAAGTAAGTGTTACCTTGAAGAGCATGTACCACCGCACCCGCACGTCCGTCCCAGTGCAGGGAAGGCAAGGAAAAGAAATTGTAAATGTGTCCAATACTACCATGAATAGTAGCAGTACTTTGTATTGCGTTTGCATTCACAGCATATATCTGGTTATTACGGTGGACACTCCGTACCTCTCTTAATAACTTTAGTTTACTTGTAGTACGTCATTCATGTGTGGGTGTATCACTGTTCACTCAATATTAAGCAAAGCACCTAAAGTCATCTCATCTGTCATTAAATACGTCCCATGTGAAGTGATAGATAATCAAATTAGTTAGCTTCTTCAGTTTCCTTTTCTAGTACTCATTTGCACTGTAGGGTGAAAGGTAAATTAATTAAGCAGTAGCCCTTGTAACAGAGTATTCTCAGTGCCACCCGTAATAGAAAAGTAATAGCTTCACCACCTGCATGTACTGGACCGGTACAGTAACGCAAGTCTGTCTCACTCATCATGGTGTGCAACTTTTTTTCTCGGGTGCAACTTCACTGTGCTGTGTCCATGTCATTCTGCCGGCTTGCATAAGATAACGTACCCATTTCCCTAAACAAGAGAGAAGAAGAAGAATAAGACTGGTGTACTGTCATAGTCGACTGTAATGGAAGTCCATAGTGGTCGTAGAATTAGTTCATTAAACTACCACTACTGTTAGAGCAAGGATGCAGAAGTGGGAGGTTACATTGATACTGTCCTCAATAGTTATGTACTGTGCTTTCAATTTGCTACTTGTACTCTGTGACCCAACTTTCGGCTCAATCACTTTGTGTTATTAATAAGGAGCATTGGTTACAGACTATGTCTTTCTTTCTTCATATAGTTGCTCCTTCCAAATCAACAACAAGGAGGGAGCAGGCTAGATTGGCCCGGCAACGGAGGCTGGAGGCCACAGTCGCCGAGTATCGGCGGCTGGTGGCCCTGGAGGAGGAGGAGGACACGCAGTCGAGCGGGGCAACATCCTCGACTGTGACCACTGCATCCTCCTCCGTGACTAAGCCAGCGGGACCGAGCCGGGCTAAGAAAGACGACCGCCACCGCCAAGCAACCGAAATACCAGCTGCCCCCCACAGGAGCTGCAAGGAACGCCAACGCCGCCTACGAGTCCGCATGTCCAACCTGGAGCAGGAGGTCCTGAGGTATAAGAACTTGGTTAAGGGCCTCCGCTCCGAGCTTGCCACCCTCCGCAAGGAGTATGATGCCCATGCCGCATCATGCACCAGCACCAGCACCCTCCAGTAGTGGAGTGTCCCTTGCCCTTTTTTTATAGACTTTTGGGGGGTGGGATTTGGGAGTTGGGATCGTTTTGGGACGTTTCAGAGACAATCGTTGGGGTTAGGGTGGGTGAGGGAGATTATTTTGTTAGGGCTAAATAAATATATTTTTCAACTTTATCTGACCATACCTGTTTTTTACTGCTTTTCAGTCTGGTGGGTGGGGGGCGGGGGTGTAACAGTAACTTTGTTTTCCTGAACAGTCGTAGGACTTTAGTAGTACAACCGTCAATCTCTTGTCTACTCCGAAATAATACTCCATTATACTACCTCCCACCAAACGCTTATCTTACCTGTAATTTGTGTTAGAAATTAGGGCTAGGCCCAGGGCTGGCTCCAGGTGAAATGGGGATTAACGTTGTCAATCCTGGGCGGGTGACATTTCCTCATTGCGGTGGTACTAGTGGTGTGACACAGTGGCAGTTGCATGCCTATGGAAAAAAAGAAAACGAAACCTTGTTTGTCCTCCTTACTGTAGCATTACAACGGTTACGGTACGATCGAGAAAATAGCAGGTGACAGTACACTAGAACAGTGCCATAATGTAGCCTAACAAATGGTAAAGTATTTGCTTGCAAGTATAACTAGTACTTGCGTTGAATTTATTTGACATTGGCTACTACTACTAGAAGATATAGTACTGAAGCTGAGTAAGTCTAGAAGATATCCTCGTATTCCTTCACCAGCCTGTTGCTGCTATGACCTTATCCTCCCCAGCAAGTGTGTGGAATTATTGATGTCATTTTAGTCAGACATCAAGCAAAACAACACAGCCCGGGGGAAGAGGGTTAGGGTTTGTAAAATGGATGGGAATGGGGGTTTCTTTTTGGGTAGGTTTTGTTGAGAGAAGAAAAAAAAAGCAGAGCATGGACAAACAATAATTGAAGATACAGACAATCTTTGGTTACAAACTAAAGGTAAGCACATGCAGTCACACTCATAGAATAAAAGACAACAATGGATACTGTATCTGTATTGCGTATGTTGTTGGAGTTGTCCTGTTGAAATTGGTAAGTAAGTTGCATGCAGCAAACAATTCCTCTTATTGGCGGCACTCCTCCATTCCAGCTGACGCTTCGTCCATCAATGTGGTGACCACTGACAGAAGAGACACCCTGTCCACTGCCTGCCTGGCGGATGTTGACTGAAACCCGGCCTGTAATTATTGAACGGAAAACAGGAAGTGCTATTACAATACCACTGATAAATAAATAAAAGGTATGTACGCTGTGTGGTTCAAAAAGTGACACTTTGATTTCCCTAATAGACAGTACAATATTTTTGAAATTGCGTGCTCTGTCTGAGTCACCTTTTTAAGGATCAATAAGTATGGCCAAAATATTATAGCGGATCTTTCCCCTCAAGGTGGGTGTACTACTGTGTTTTAGAACAAAATTTGACCTTCCCAGCAATGCTCCCACCAAGACCCTTACTAAAGCCAGTCGCAAAAATGTAGAAGAACCCCAATCATATCTCCAAAAACGATGCCTAGCAGAAAAATGGTTACAAAACGTACTTTGAAAGTAACAGTAGGCCCAAATACAGACCGTGGATTGTATTCAAACCACTTGCAAGCAAGCAAAAGTATCCATAGCCAGCATCGCTCCAACAGTGCTCTACAACAACAGAACCGCGTTGCAATAGAACCCCCCTAAACACATGCAATCCTGCTGCTAGGGCTAACCCTAACGAACCCTAACTTACAAAAAGTGCCAAAACTGGTGTTTCCTTATGGATTTTGTCCAACAAACTTCTAGCCGGTATTAGACCTTCCCAGGAATGCCCCAGGCAAGACCCGCCAACCCACCCGCAAAAAAACACCCGACACAACACCCCCAAACAGCGAAAAAGCTAAATCTCATACTTACAATGTCTCTCGGCCTTCGGTCCAAACGCGGCGCTGTGCAGCTAGGTCGTCATCATCATCAATCATCATAACTCTTGTTTTCCACCACGGATTTCCTGAAAAGCAAATGCAATCAAGATTAGACTGTCGCAGCAGTGCTTCGACAGAGACCCCGGCCGCAACCCACCCACGAACAGCAGGAAGCCCCCCAAAACGCTACATTGAGCAAGATGTCTGAAGAAATGGCAAAAAAAAGGCTGTTCCTTATGGATTTTGTCCAAAACACTTCTATCCGGTATTAGACCTTCCCAGGAATGCCCCAGGCAAGACCCGCCAACCCACCCGCAAAAAACCACCCGACAACACCCCCAAACAGCGAAAAAGCTAAATCTCATACTTACAATATCCCTCGGCCTTCGTTCCAAATGCGGCGCTGTTCAGCTAGGTCATCATCATCAATCATCATAACTCCTGTTTTCCACCACGGATTTCCTGAAAAGCAAATGCAATCAAGATTAGACTGTCGCAGCAGTGCTTCGACAGACACCAAAAATTACACACAAACCCCCGGAACCCCGCCAAAGAGCACCTCAAAGGCAAGCAAGTCAGCAAAAACGGCAAGAAATTTCCACCTCATATTTGGTCCAAAACACTTTTGTCCATTATTAGAGCTTCACAGCAATGGGCCCAAATCCGTCAACTCACCCGCAAAGAAGTACAACACCCCCACAAGTGCTGAGTCTTTCTTCATTGGGCGTAATCCAGCACTCTGCTTGGAGGGAAATCGCAGTCTGGAGGAGGAGGATAGAGGAGCATGTTCTTCAGAACTTGTGAACCTGAGGAATGTAGACTGCGGCACCTTCAAATCAATACGCAAACAAGTGAAGACAGTTCTGATGATGGTCTTGTTTTTGGGATTAGGTGATTAAAGTTTGAATTAAATTAACTGTGCAAAACAAAGAAAGAGAGACACAAAGCACACAGGAATAAAAGTGAATAAGGACGAAAAAGAAAGTTCTTGATTGATTGTCTCATTTTCAGGGCTCGGTGTCAGGGAATAAGAACAAGATTTCGTCATCATACTCTGCGAATTCAGGCTGGATGAGGTCAGTGGCACCGAACAGAGAAAAAATCCCCTCATCTACGTTGCTGTCCTCCTCGTCTTCATGCGGCGTGCTTTCTCGTACTTTGTAATCTGGTGGTATGAGGTGCTGATTCATCTTGATCATTGTCAGCCGCTCCACATTTTTGGGCGAGAGGCGGCTCCGTTTGGGAGTTACAATGCCACCAGCAGCACTGAAAACACGTTCAGAAGACACACTTGCGAGTGGGCAAGACAAATAGTTTATAGCCAGGTTGAAGAGCTGTGGCCACAATTGTTTTTTGCCATGCCAATACTGCAATGGCTCATCATTAAGGAAGACCTCTGTTGAGTCATTCAGATAGTCCTGCACCATCGACTCAAGGTCATCAACTGTTCCTCCACTTTGCTTACTTTTTGCTGTGCCTGTGACATTTTTTCGAGAACCATACCCCATCAAACTTAGCCAATCCTCCTCCCCAGCCACTGTTAGTGTTGTCATTGTGTGTGGTGCAGATGATCCAGTTGCCGGTGTCTTTAACGGCTGAGAGGTCACTTGTGCCCCAGCCACAGGTGCAGAAGTGGATTCTTGTGACTGCGGATGGCCTGCTGATGCTGATGCTGATGTACTGGCTTCTCCTTCAATAACCTGCCGTTCTTTTTCAAACCTCTTGGCTGACCAGGCTAACCAATGTTTGTACTTTTGAACATCTGCATCAGCGAAAGGAAAGAATGCGTTGTCTGCCAGCGCCTTTTTGTAGCGTGGATCCAGAATAGTAGCACAAATGTAATGCTGATCTGAGTTGATGTTTTGAAGACGTTCATCACCACGTAGGCGATGTAATAATTTCTCAGACAAAATGAAATGGTTTTTTTTTTTTTCATCTTTTTCAAACTCAGAAGAAACCGCCATCAGTTGGTGCTCCAGTATGCACAACAATGGGATAGCTTTTCCCAAATTACAGCCCTCCTGGCTGACTGCACGCGTGAAGAACTCAAAAGGACGAAGCATGTCTGTCAGGCTTTTAACTATGTCCCATTGCGCCTTACTCATCCGCAGGTCCTCCTTCTGAGATGTAGCCTCTGTCAAGAAATAGTGATCGAGTACCGTATACTGCTCATACAGACGCTCAAGCATGTAGAAGGTTGAGTTCCAACGTGTTGCCACCTCCTGGATGAGTGCTTTCACTGGCATTCTACGTTGAAGTAGCAGTCTCCGCAGATACTTCCGGGCCTTAAAAGAATGGCTGAAATGGTTGCACATTTTGCGGCAGGTGGCCATTACCTCGAACGCTGGACTCTCTTTATCACTCAAGAATTTTTGAACTACCAGGTTGATACAGTGCGCCAAACACGGCACTCTAACATGGTCACCAATGAACATGGCCTTAACTACATTGGCGCCATTATCCGTGGAAACATAACCAATCTTGCGTTTTAGGGGGGATAGCATTGTCAAGACCTTTTTGTCAAACTCTTCCAAAAGGTTTTCTGCTGTGTGACTTTTCTCCAAGCCAAACATGGCTAGTGTTGCATGTTTCCGAGCAGCTTTGAAAACTTGGTCCGGGTCAACACCTGCGTTTAGCTTTGCTTTAACACCTGAAAAAGAGACCCAGTGTGCAGTGATGCACATGTAATCATCGCCTGGGCCACTGGTCCACATGTCTGTTGTCAGATGTATTGTGTGAACAGCACTCTTCTGCAAAGCTGCCCCAATCGCCTGCAGCACATCTTCATGTAGTGCTGGAACCGCAACTCTGGCAAAATAGAACCGGCTCGGAACCTTCCATTTAGGGCAGAGCGTTGCAACTAATTCAAGAAAACCTACCGCTTCTACAAAAGAAAAAGGTAGAAGGTCCACAGCTAGCATTTTAGCCAGCTTAGTGTTATACAGACGCGTCAGTGGGTGGTTGCGTTCATATGGCACGTCTGAAGTAAGCATTGTTCTAATGTTGCCCTGGACCAAGCATTTACGGGCTGATAATGACTTCGTTGACCCAATTTTGCTCGCTGGTGAACTTTTGTGCGTTGGTGTCTCACTCGCTCCAACACTCTTAGTGTGCCTCACATTGGGTGTGCTGCTGACAGGGGTACTGGGTGTAAGGGACGTGTTTGACACGTCTTCTTCCTGCTCGTCATCATCAGATGAAACATCAACGTTTCCTTGATTTTGGCCTTTCTTGATCGCATCTAGGTGCGCAAACCATTTGACAGCGTGCTTTCTCTCAAGATGACCACTCTGGCCGCCGGTACCATAGTTGGTACCTGACTTACCACGACTAACTGCAAGCTTACAAAGGGTACAAATGGCAAACTTTGGATTTTTGGGACAAACAGTAAAGAAGTCCCAAACTGGGGACTTGAAGTGTCTGTGGGACCTGGAGGAGGCGGCGATACTGGTGGTGGTGGTCATGAAGCTAATGCCAGATGAAGTGGAGGATCTGGATTGCCCAACTTTTGTACGTTTTCCACTTTCACCGCCACTAATTAAGGTCGAGGTTGACGGAGGTCTCTTCTTGCCAGAAAGAAATATGGAAGCGGGACGAGTTGGTGTACTACTTAACTCCAATGATTGTGGTGTTTCCACTGCCTCCTCATCGACAACATCATCATCATCATCATCACGCGCAGCAGCTCTTCGGGCTAGGGTCAAAATGTCTGTTTGCTGCATGCCCGCTGGGGCTGCAGTGACCTTTATGATGACTGGGTCGTCGTTGGCAGAGTCTTCATCAGCAGCAGTATCCGCCACTTCTTGTTGAGCCTCATCACACTCCATAACTCTGAGACTTTGGACGAGCTTCCTTTTACGCTTAACTACTTGTTGGATCATGGTGTGCCTCACTCTCAGACGGCTGTGGTGCTGGTTCCCAAGTTTGATCCGTATCATCAGAAGGAGGTGTGCTTGAAGAGGATGTAGACACCACCCTTGATCTCTTCCTTGCTAGGGGTGTGGAAGACAATGAAGGATCATCAGGAGGAGTGGCTTCCTCAAATGATACCTCGCCTTGATTGTCGATTTCCTGATGTGCCCCTACTTCGGGAGGAACAACTATTGTGGGCACTTGTTGTGACCCTCCATGCACCTCTGCTTGCGCATCTCCTTGCGCTGCCTCTCCTTCCACATGTACTTGGGCTTGTACTTGCACATGTGATTGTTGTTGCGGCTGTGGTTGTTCAACACTCGTCAGATGAGCTACAACAACCTGTGTTGATTGAGGGACATTGCTGCTGCTTTCTTGCGATGAGCCAACATCACTGGTCGATGGTGATTCAAGAACTATACTGGCTGCCTCTGCAGCACTCAAGGGCTTGGACATAAGTTGGCGTGGTGGTGGTGGTGGCACTGAGCCCAATGGAGCGGGGGTGCTGCTGCCAGCTTGGTCCCCAGCAGATCCCGCTGCTGCTGCTGCAGGCATACTTTTTTTTTTACTCCCAAAAAAAGGGGCGGGCGGCACACCAGTCTCCTTGGTAACTTGCTTCTTCTGCTCCTTACTGGCACCTTTCTTGCTAGAGGAGCTACGGGTTACTTTTTTTGGGGCCATCCTCTTCAGAGCAGGTCAGCAGGCAGCAGTTGCACGAGTTGCAGAGGGTTCTGTGTCCAGACGTGACGTCGCGTGACGTTATGCTGCACACACCGCTGCAGGACTTCTTCCTGGCACTGGTGGTTCTCTTGAGTCTTCTTGTGCACCTAAAAGCAATGGAAGACAGAGGAACATCAGTTCAGTTATACACCCCAAAAAATCGACAAAACACAGAAAAATTAGCACAATCCCATGCCATCCTTGATGTTTACATTGAAGACACCCCACAGAAAGACTACGGACATGCAAGTATGCAACACTCACTACCCCTGGGCATAATGGATGAAAAGTAGGCAAAATAAGTGCAGGCCTCAGACACTGCCTCTCCTCAAAATGGCCCCCTTACACCCCAAGCACATGTTGCCTGTACCAGCCAGCACTCAAGATGGCCACCACCACCACCCACATGGCCAGTCCACATCAACAGTACACCCCCAAAAAACAGAAAAACAGCCAGAAATCACCACAATCCAATGCCATCCATGATGTTTACATCAAAGAGAGTGAGACCACACCACAGGCACACTCAGTCCATGCACCACCACCACCCCTGGGCAAGCAAAAGGCCACACCAGCAGCCCCCCAAAAACGACAAAAAACAATAAAATAAGCACAATCCCAGCCCATCCATGGCCTCAATTATGTTTAAATTCAAGAAGACACCACACAGAAAGACTAGGCCCATGCAACACTCACCACCACCCCTGGGCAAAGGGCCACACCAGCAGGCCCAAAAAAACGACAAAAAACAATAAAATCTGCACAATCCCAGCCCATCCATGGCCTCAATGGTGTTTAAATTCAAGAAGACACCCCTCAGAAACACTAGGCCCATGCAACACTCACTACCCCTGGGCATAAGGGATGAAAAGTAGGCAAAATAAGTGCAGGCCTCAGACACTGCCTCTCCTCAAAATGGCCCCCTTACACCCCAAGCACATGTTGCCTGTACCAGCCAGCACTCAAGATGGCCACCACCACCACCCACATGGCCAGTCCACATCAACAGTACACCCCCAAAAAACAGAAAAACAGCCAGAAATCACCACAATCCAATGCCATCCATGATGTTTACATCAAAGAGAGTGAGACCACACCACAGGCACACTCAGTCCATGCACCACCACCACCCCTGGGCAAGCAAAAGGCCACACCAGCAGCCCCCCAAAAACGACAAAAAACAATAAAATAAGCACAATCCCAGCCCATCCATGGCCTCAATTATGTTTAAATTCAAGAAGACACCCCACAGAAAGACTAGGCCCATGCAACACTCACCACCCCTGGGCAAAGGGCCACACCAGCAGGCCCAAAAAAACGACAAAAAACAATAAAATCTGCACAATCCCAGCCCATCCATGGCCTCAATGGTGTTTAAATTCAAGAAGACACCCCTCAGAAACACTAGGCCCATGCAACACTCACTACCCCTGGGCATAAGGGATGAAAAGTAGGCAAAATAAGCGCAGGCCTCAGACACTGCCTCTCCTCAAAATGGCCCCCTTACACCCCAAGCACATGTTGCCTGTACCAGCCAGCACTCAAGATGGCCACCACCACCACCCACATGGCCAGTCCACATCAACAGTACACCCCCAAAAAACAGAAAAACAGCCAGAAATCACCACAATCTAATGCCATCCATGATGTTTACATCAAAGAGAGTGAGACCACACCACAGGCACACTCAGTCCATGCACCACCACCACCCCTGGGCAAGCAAAAGGCTACACCAGCAGCCCCCCAAAAACGACAAAAAACAATAAAATAAGCACAATCCCAGCCCATCCATGGCCTCAATGGTGTTTAAATTCAACAAAACAGTTGTATCATGCACCCATAACCAACCCTGGTCCTACTGGATACTGTGGCTACCCACAATATAATTTATTTAATTTTCTGAAAAAGTTCAAAAATTGTACTTGCAGCAACTGTAATGCCGCAAACAAACTTACTTGTGAAAGTTGATTTCTAATCCAAAAGTGATCCAAAGACAGTCAAAAAGGCCTCAAATCCAAATATCCAGCAGCACCCACAAAAAGTAATCCTTCCAGCTCCAGATCCAAATGAAAGTGACCAGGAGATGGACAAAGCACTGGGAGGAGCCTGCTGGACAGGAACAGGAAGTTGGAGACTGTGGGGCACTTCCTTACTCCCCCCCCCCAAAATGGACTCCTTGCAAAAAAAAGGCCATGCAAATGTCAACCTGAGGAGTGATTCTGATAAAAATCATAATTTTCTGAAGGTTTATCCTGTTTGCTGGTGATTTTCTTGTGCGAAATTGCAAAATCTCTATTTCGCAAGTGCGAGATTGTTCCTTTCCGCCGCAACTACGTGTTCGCAATTGCGAACTCTCGCGAGGTGTGCTGTGCAAGGTGGCAAGCCGCGAGTACGTATTCGCGGGCGACAAACTCCCGCGGGAACACGCAGCAAGATCTAAAATGGCGCGTCACTCGCAAAGAAAAACAACTCGGCAAACGCTAAAATGACGGAAAGTGAACGCCGTGCACCACGCCGCGCGCCGCAACCAAGCAAAAAATCCGCCGCGAGCGTTCGCGGATTGCGAATTTGCCGAAAATCCGAAAAATCCGCGAGCGGAGCGGATTTTACGCCCATGCTTAGTCCGGACGACAGATTAGTTCCATCCACCGCCCGAACTGGCTCACTCTTTTCCTTCTTAATCGCTTGAATGCCCACCTTGGCCGCAAATCTCAAGTTGCAAAAGTTCCCTGTGGCTCCGGAGTCGATCATCACTGACACTCCCATCAAAATGGTTTCTCGAAATCTCACTTCCATGGACTGGTTCAAATGTGGGGCCGCTGATTGTAGCGTGTTTGCCACCTGATGTTCTTTTGGAGTTTTCTCTTGATTAGCATCCACCTGTTCAACTCCTCCCACAGATGGTGCCGCTAGTTTTCCTTCGGCTTGTAGAAGCTTTTGGGTTTTTTAGGACAATTTCTAACGAAATGCCCCCCTGATCCACAGTACATACATAGATTTCCAACTCTTCTTTTGTCCTTCTCTTCCTTAGTCAGGGGGCCTCTGATTGTTCCAATCTGCATTGGTTCAGCTCCTTGTTGGTTCTCAGTACTTCTGGTGCTGTCTGATCGAGCTCTGTCAAACCTTGGTGTAATCGTTCTAAAATCTTTCTTCTTTTCACCTCTCCTTTCTCCTTGACGAAAATCGATTTCCAAAACTAAATCTATTAGTGCCGAAATCTCCGTGGGGCGATTTGGAATCTGTGCCAGGGTATCTTTTAATTCGTCTTTCAATCCACGATAAAACACCGCGGCCCTCTTGCTCTCTGGCCAGTCAGTCTCTACCACCAGCTTGTTGAATTGAGCCAGATACGCTATCAGGTCTCGGTTTCCTTGTCTCAAATCGAGTAATTCGTTATCCACCACCTGGGATATCCGTCGTCTGTCAAAAATCCGAAGGAACTCTTTTTTGAATTCTTCAAAATTTCTAAGTAGAGGATCCTCCCGGGAGACCAGGGGCATTGACCATGAGGCTGTGTCTCCACTTAGATACGAGAGAATGAAAGCCACCTTAGACTGCGCATCAGGGAAAATCGAAGGGTGACACATAAAATGCAAGGAGCACTGTGACAGAAATATTTGTGCCTTCTGGGGATCCCCATTAAACCTCTCTGGAGCTGCCAAAGGAATGACTGGGGATAGGGAGTGAATGACTTGAGTGGTCGATCTATTAGTGGCTTCTAATACTGGGTTCATAGCTTCTCTCTCCAAACTACTGGATGACCTAAGCCTTTGTGCTAATTCCGCAGTTTCTCTCCTGGCACTGACTACTTCTTGCCTAAGATTCCTATTTTCTTCCCTCACCGCTCCTAGCTCTTTCTGTATGGCATCCAGAATGGTTCCTAGGGATTGAACATCTATTCCCTCCGCCATCTCTGATCAGGTGCGAAGGCAACGTGGGCACTTCACTCTGTCAGAACTTACTTGCTCAATACGGCTTCCAAATCTGGCACGGGAACAGAGATGCTAAACTCCCAAAATCCACTCGACAATGCCAGCAGGTCTAGTTCAGAACCTTCTGATCATTATCTTGAGGGAACGGGGAAATTGGATAAAATAACAAACAAAGAAGAGACTGGTCCAGAATGGTTCCTCAGTCAGCCTTCCGCAGACCTCATTAACTTTTCTGTAGAACCTGAAAGTTAACAGAACATTACTATCTCTATTACCTAACTTCCACTCTACTCAGTAATTTCTCTACTGGCTTTCTCACCCACCCTTTATCTCCGGGACCTCGCTTCTCTTCTGGTAGTAATGTAATTCTGTCTTCCTCAACAGTTAGTTGTCACTAAAGAAGAAAGCAAACATTTAGATTCATCTGCCTATTTACCTTAACCCCTTCCGCGCTAATGACAAAGCCAGCTCGTCATGGGCGTTACCTGCACTACGCGGATGACGAGCTGGCTTTGTCATAAAGAAGCCATTCTTGAAATTCCAGCGCACAGCGGTAAATCGCGGTAGCGCGGAAGCGGTTAACGGCCCCTTATAGATGTTAGCAAGTGCACTTACTTCACTATCTGACGAGGAGTCTTTTAAATTGGGGGTCTGTAGTTTTGTCTGGCTTGAAACGCTTCTGTTCTCTCTCTTATATCTCTCTCCTAGGAACTCTGTGTTCCATTCTCTCATTGGTTTCCTGATATTGGTGTACTAATATAGTTATCTTGTTTTATGTTCATATTGTACATTTGTAAATAACAATGTTCCTCAAATCGACAATCGCTTCCTTGCTTAGTGGCAGGATTCTTATTCTAGATTCAAATTCTCTCCTACTCTCCAGTTAGGAAAAAAGAAACAATATCACATATTTTGTGTCATTAGTTCATTCGAATTGCGTGTTCACAGAGAAACCAGGTTCTGACTTGTTTCCACAATCTATTATTTACTGAGCCGTTCTGATAGGAGTTCTTCAAGTTTCCTTAACAATATTCCTTTTTACTTAGCTCTGTTTGTCGTCGCTTTCACTGCTTAAGAACACGAACACCTGGACCTTCTCCCTCAGGCAACGGTAGCTCGATGACAATCTCTTCAGCTTCCTTCGAAGATGCCGTTCAACTCGAAAGGAAAATTGACAGCTACGTGGACGCTGGAAATATTACTCTAAACTCTCCGGACTGTTTATCTGTGAAATTCGGGCACTAGGAAAGGGAAAATAGGGATTTCTAAGGACTGCGCTACAACTACGACTTGACTGCTCTGGGAACTCGGTGAAGTGCGCAGTTGGAAGGGCGCTCGTGCCACTCACCTACTCTCCTATCACCGCGGCCTCGCAGACTAGACCGCCAACCTCCGATTCTATCTGGGCGGCTATATCGGGTGCCATCTTGAGTCGCTTAGAGCGGACCCGTTCTGTCCATGTCGTTTGATTCAAGAACTCCTGATTCCTAGTTGGGGCGTTTAGTCCACAAGCACATACATTCAGTTTAGCGGTTCTGACAGGGAGAGACCTGTTATCCCTAACTGGCGATTAGGCCCGGAGGCCTTAGAGTACACTGTCTTCCGCGCGGAAGTACAGGCAGGCATAGAGCACTGTTTCCTTGAGAATGAGGCAATGTCATCAACCTTGGTGCTGAAGTGGGATGCTTTTAAAGTGGTGGTGCACAGCTTATGCATAACTAAAATGGTGGGAGCGCGGAAGAATCTCTTGCTAGATATACAAAAGGAGGAACAACGGTTGCGACAAGCAGAGAGGGCCCGTCCTGAGAATACGGGAGTGCAGGAAGAGGTCTCTGCTGCAAGAGAAGGGGTGGCGACTCAAGTGAAGAGGTTGTGCTGCTTTGACCATAGGGCATATTTAGTACGGGCACATGTGGAATGGGACAAAGCGAGCACATTGCTGGCCCGGTTGCCCAACCCAGGCCTCTAGGGGTACGCCCATATTGGCCTTAGCTTCATCCACAGAAGCGCTAATATATACCCAGCAAGGGATTAATGGGTTGTTTTTAGCATACTATGCGGACCTGTATAGGAGTAAGCTTCAGGCTACTGGTAAAGTGTTGGAGGACTTCTTTGCGGAAATACACTTGCCGCGCCTTGAGGAGGAGCAGGTGGATTCACTAGGACAAGATATTACATTGGGAGAAATAAGAGGGGCGGTCAAACATATGGGGCCAATAAAACACCGGGTATTGATGGGCTTCCGATAGAGTTTTATTTGACTTATGTCGATATACAAGCCCCTAAGTTGCTGGCGGCCTTTTAGGAAGCCCGGAAGTTGGGGCGACTGCCTGCTCCACTCGGGAGGCTATCGTTATACCCCAGCTGAAGCCTGGAAGGGATCTCCTGAATAGGTCTGCTTACCGCCCTCTCTCTATGTTAACATTTGATTATAAAATACTCAGTAGGATCCTAGCGACTCAGCTCCTACCATATATGGTGCAGTTGGTCCACAGCGATCAGGCGGCTTTTATCCCGACACGCGCTACAGCAATTAATGTACGGCGCCTGCCCGGCATTTAGGGGGAGGACCATAGTACGGTCCCCACTGCTGCAGTCCTCTCTGTAGACATCGAAAAGGCGTTCGATAGTCTGGAATGGCCATACCTGTTCTGGGTCCTGCGCGTGCTTGGCCTAGGAGAAACATTTGTACGGACGGGAGCGATAATTTTACCCTCTTGCTCAGTAGGTCGAGGAACATGGCAGGGGTGCCCGCACTCTCCGTTGCTGTTTGCTTTAGCCATTGAACCATTGGCTGCACATACTAGACTAGGGAGGCATTTTTCTGGGTTAGTGCTACGTGGAGATATGCAATACCTCTCGTTATGTGCTGATGATTTACTGATTTTCCTGGCAAACACGGGCGGCCTTAGAGGGAGCAGAGCAGTTGCTACATGCTTTTGCCAGGGTCTCGGGACTGGGGTAAATTGGGGGAAGACTTGCCTGTTCCCGATGATACCGTCTGAAGTGGGTCCCCTCCAGGTTGCATGTATTCGTTGGGAGCCTAGATGCTTGCCCTATCTTGGGACAAACATATACCATAACTCTGAGGATCTGTTGGAGGGCAATGTGGGTAGGGTCATACAGGGTATTAGGAGTAGTATGGCATTTTAGAGTACCTTGCAGCTCTCTGTAGCAGGCCGAGTGGCACTCTTGAAGATGATAGCACTCTCTTGGTTCTTATATTATTTTAGGACGTTGCCGGTCTGGATGACAGGCTCTACTTTTAGGCAGCTTTGTTCCATGGTTGGGGGATTTTTATGGGGGACTGGTAGACAGTGGGTTGCACTAACCACTATGATGCGCCCGAGAGTCGACAGGGGTATGGCCGTGCCGGACTTCGAGTTATACTACTTAGAAGCCCAGTTACAGTGGTTCACACAGGCGTTGGCTTGGGAGTTCCACAGCCCGGTTGTCCTGAGTGGCGGTGGATCCCACACCATATACTGTTTTTTACGATACTTTAACAACGGCTGCCCCTTGAGCAGCTAACTAGCGAAGACAAGACACTGAGATTGTGTTGGAATTGGAGCCAGCGTAGAGCGGGATTCGCCCGCCCCTACGCCCCAGAGATTTCGTTGGGCATGAGTACTGCCCTTCCGCACGGCAGGTATTAGACAGCATTGACTGAATGGGAGGCGCTGGGCGTGCAGGTACTCGGAGACCTGTATAATGATGGAGTCTTGTTGCTGTTTCAGGCATTACAGGATAGATATGACCTCCATCGGGGAGATTATTTGTTGCACGCTGCTCTGGTCTCGGCAATACAATGTTATTGGAGGGTGAGGCTGTGGGAACCACAGAGATCAATGGCATGCCAGTATGTGGTAATGGCGGTGGGAACCTTCAAGGCAATTACGTGCCTTTATAGACGAATGCAGACTGAGGGCCTGGAGCCATTGAGGGAGTTGCAGGGAAAGTGGGAGGCGGATCTCGGCAAGGAGATCCCTGAAAAGACATGGGCCCACTTAGTCAGGAGACCATGGAAAAGGACCAGGAATCCCAGGCTCCAATTGGTTAATTTTTTTATTTTGCAGAGGCGTATTTGACTCCTGCTAAGATAAATAAATATTTTGAGACGGATACGGCCCACTGCCCACGTTGCAGGCTGGAAGGGGCACATTTTAAACCTATGCTGTGGGGCTGCCTGCAGCTGGGAACTTATTGGATGGAAGTGGTTGATCTGCTTTGTGGAATCACAGAATGTAGTGTGGAACCTGACTTGGGCACGTGTTTACTACATTGGACTCCACATACTTCTAAAACTAAGGTGACGAGCAAGTTCATAGATCTAGGCTTACTGTTAGCTAAGAGAGAGATCACTGCGCACTGGAAATCAGCGCGAGGGCCCACTCTTGGGAGGTGGAGGGCAGACTTACTTCAATGGGTGCAGAGTAAGAGTAATCTGGTTCCAACACGCTGCACAGACCAATAATGAAAAAACTCTCGAGGTGGCGAGAGCATGGGAAACATTGGTCGCTGGGTTACAGGTACTTGAGGTGGACTCTGAGGCAGACTCGGTGTTGGAAGCCCAACTGGGTTCGCCAGACCCCACGGGATGAATCGAGTAACACCGGATATACCCTATGGAGCAACAGCTGGATTTGAATACTAGTATGTTAGCCTGTAATGCTCTGCTGTCCCTAAATTGTTTATAGTAGAAGAACACAATGTTAATACTATCATTAGCTGAATGTGATTGGGCATACCAGTGGTGCGGGGAGGGAGATGGGGAGGGAATAAGGTGTTATTTGGCTAGGGTTTTTTATATTTTATATTATGTTATCCAGTACATGTGCAATTATTGGCTCTTGACTGATGGTAAGGGTTGGATATATGGCTAAAGTGGGAGAACGTGTTACAATAGGACAGGAATAGTCTGTGACATTGTGATAGTTGATACTAGATCCTTCCTTTCTTCCTGTTGATAGATCTGGGGTACTAGGATATGGTGGGATGCTGGGGTTATATAATGGATGACAGCAATATTGTAATGTTTGAATTGAAAAACCAATAAAAATATATTTAAAAAAAAATCAAGATATGAGATGTACTCACTACAAATCTGAAATACTGTAAGGATTATTTATAAGAGATTTGGACAAAATGTCATTTTAATGCAACAACGTTGTAGAGCAGAAGAAAACTGGAAACGAAAATTAAAACTTTTGTGGAAAGTCAAGTGTCAATTTCAAGAAGAACTTTTAAAGCAGTGGCTATTATTTTCCATGATGGACCTAGTATAACATCTGCACACTCTACTGTGTATTTAAAGATGCAATAAAAGATGGACACATTGTAATGATGCCAATTTGGAATTCAAATGTTGGTTGCCTTACGAATTACCACATTCATATCTGATATTTTTAGTGCCATTGTTTTGAAAACATCATTTGGCCTATTGGGAAGATGTAAACATGAATTAATGAGTTTATTTTGGATATTTACAATGCAAATGATTTCGGAAACATAATTCGGCCTATTGGGAAGATGTCAGCAATTAGTGTTTGAATTATCGTTTCTGTTCTTTGATATTACATTAGGAAAATTGTGTTTGAAAAAAGTTGTTCATATATTTGATGTTTGTATTATACACAATGTAAATGAGAGAGTTTATTTCTGAAAATTTTAACAGATAGTTGAGTTTGTTGTAGATATTTTGAACACAGATTTGGTTTTCTTTTACAAACTTATTGATTGTATTTTTTTGCCTGCTGTAATATGATGATCAACATTTGAAATCACTGTGAATGGTAAAATTCAATAGATTCTGAAAACATCAAAAAAGAGAACCTGAATATGTTATGTAATTCTAAAGTTGTATTGTGTTCTTAAACCTATAATACTATTTGCAATATTTGTATTTTGTATTTTTTCTTCTCTTTTACTGAAAGTAAAAGTAAACTTTGAAAGTTTTTTAAATTTACTTAAACATCTGTAAATTAGTTTCAATGAGATTGATATCTACTTCGATACAGAAGGTAAGATGAAATAATTAAATAAGCAAAATAATAGGAATTAATGTTTACAATCACTTTTATTGTAGTTATTCATTTTTCAAATGAATCATTTAATTTCTCAAATCACCTCAGCAGTACTCATGCACTCCTTCATATCACTGAAGCATTACCTATGCACTTATAAGATCACCCAGGCATTACTAATCCACCCCTTTAATCAGTCTGGCACTACCCATAAACTCCTGCAATTATCTATGCACTCTTTCAATCATCTACACATTATTCTTGCACCGATGGAATCACCCAAGCAGTAACCATACACTCAATTTGAAGAACATTGCAACAAAAAAATTAACAATAGTGGCTTTGAGCAGCAAAAATGATGGCGTCAATGGACTGCTCGCCATAACACAGAATCTTTTTGCATTAGATGCATAACTGTTCTAGACCAGCAAATTCAGCCCCTATATCCGGTCCTCTGTTTAACGATCCAGGACCAGAGGAAGTGCTTGCTCCTGCTTGCTGGTCATCCTGCTGGGCTTGTTCTTCCAGCTCTCTTTTCAATTGCTCTCATGCCAGCTGCCGAGGATGGATCATCTGGAGATGTTTTAACATAGAAGAAGTACCACAGGAGCACTTCTTCTCGGACCCCCGAGATAAAACATGATGGCAAATGCTGCAGGTGACATTTCGAGCATTTACTTTTTTTTCACCCTCCAGGAAAGTAAAGAAGATCCAAACAATACTCTCTTTTTTTGTGGGGGTTCCTCCAAGTCATCAGCTCCTTCATGGATGTTCTCCGGTGCATTTGAAGATCAAGAAGAGAGAGAAAACACAACAGGGGTGTCTCCTGACAAGGTTCTTGAAGGAATGACAAAATTGGGTGGGGTCTTGTAACTTCTAGAATGAAAAGTTTCTTAACCAATGAAATTCTTTTTTTTAAAGTCACATGGATTCATGCACCGAGCGCGCAACGAGCATGCACCGCTCGCGAATCCGTAAAAATATATTTAACAATAATTTATCTTTATTCCAGTTACAAATATGATTTTTATTAATATATTTATTTATCTCTTGCTTCAATATACATATTAAACTTATATATATATATATAGAGAGAGAGATTTAAAACTTAAAAATGTGCGGTGGATTCGAGCACCCGGCTCCGACCTCCGGAACTATGTATGTGACGTTACACAGGGTCGTAATTCACACACCCGTCGCTTACGAAGTGCGCAGCCTACACAACTTTACCAATATTTTGAGAAATTAGAAAATAATATATTATTTTATAAGAATTACAAAAATAAGAAAAAATATTTTTGTGACATTATACTAACAAATTAGCATTTAAAAAACCTTAGAAATTCACTGAAAAAAACACAGGTATCACGGACGTTATAGTTAGAAATTAGCATTTAAAAAACCTTAGAAATTCACTGAAAAAAACACAGGTTTCAGGGACGTTATAGTTAGAAATTAGCATTTAAAAAACCTTTGAAATTCACTGAAAAAAACATAGGTTTCAGAGACGTTATTGTTAGAAATGAGTCTTTAAAAAACCATTAAAAAATTCACTGAAAAAACCAAAGGTTTCAGGGACGTTATAGTAAGTTTGACATTTCACTCATACAAAAGCAGAGAAATTCGGCTGTTATAGTTAATTGAGCTAATAATAACTCGTGCACCGTGATGCACTGCTGATGACATCACATATGATATCATTCATGACATGGTCGGTGACATCACTGATGACATTACTGATGACATCTCAAAAAACATCACTGAGGACATCACTGATGACATCATCCACGTGATAACCTGATGCCCTCCTTATACCCTAATATAACCTTTGATTCACCCACTCTAAAATACAGACTACCATTTTTTAAACCATAGACACACCAATACCAGTTACTACATAGCCACTCACTGATTCCTAGGTCTACAAACACACATGTCCACTTATTCACCCATACATTTACTCATACATGCAGTCACTCATCAATACAGCACTATCACATACACTCATATACCTATACAGATACTCACACACCACCTCTCACACATAGAGTTACTCACACACCTAGTCCATCATGCAAATAATCAATCACACTCCCATTTACTCACCTATACAGTTATACACACCATTTCACCTATTCAAACAGATACTAACACATACTTACTCTCTTGTACTCTCTTATACAATCACTGATACAAGCACACACTCATCCATACAGCTACTCTCACAATCACTCACTCTCACATATAGTTATTTATATACTCTAACATTCACATATATTTACTTTCACATTTTTAGTTATTCACACATGTACCACTGAGACATCCATTCACACACCAACACAGCCAGACACACACTCACCCACCCATACAGCCCTTCACAGATATACTCTTGAACCCATCCACCCAGTGAATCTCCTACTCACACATAATGCAGAGTCACAAACACCCCACCCACAGAGACACTCAGGCTCCCATGCAGATACTCAGACAAGCAATCAATAACCCATGTATACACTCATGTAGCTACTCACCAACCCATGCAACCACTTACACACCAACAGACAGACTGATACAGATATTCACAGTTTAGTCACTAACCCATGCATTCAGTAAGACACATTTAATAACTCACTTATACAGGCAGTCAAACACCTACTAAATCATCCATTCAGACAATCATACACCCACTCATTCTTCAATACACCTTGGCCAATATATATATAAAATACATTTAAACTTTACAGAAACACACAGTCACTGGATGATGTCATCAGTGATGTAATTTGAGATGTCATCAGTGATGTCACTGACCATGTCATGAATGATGTAATATGTGTCGTCATCAGCAGTGCATTGCGGGGGGCTGAGTTAAAGTTAGCTCAACTAACTATAACGGTCGTATTTCTCTGGTTTTGTGAAATGTCCAACTAACTATAACATCCCTGAAACCTATGATTTTTTTCAGTGAATTTTTATGAATTTTTAAAGGCTAATTTCTAACTATAACGTCCCTGAAACCTATTGTTTTTTCAGTGAAAATATAAATATATATATTACCTACTGGCGGTCGCCAGCAGTTAGTTATAATTAGGGCCTAGTTTCCAGAGGAAAAGCATTTTTTGACTTTTGACTTAACTCTAACTTTGGCGTTGTTTCACCAATCTGCATAACATTTTTCAAAAAAAAGTGTCACAGTCGGTAGTATTGTTTAGGAAAGTTTGGGAAAGTTTGGGGGAGATCCGTGCAGTGGGGACCAAGAATTTGGGGCACGAAATAAGGTTGCGTTTGTAATGTTAATTCTCATAGGAACCTTAAGCCACATCTACAGCCAGGACCCCTGAAGGACTTATACCAAATTTGACAGGGAGTTAGATGTTAGTTCAAGGAAGTGCCTCTTGCTTATTTGGTGTAAATCTGTTCAGTAGTTTTTGAGAAATGTAAGTGATATCTCTGGCCGTAAATATTTCGTGAAGGTTTCTAGATGAATCATGAATTCACACGCCAACCGGAATGCTCGGATTGGCTGGTCGCAACCTGAATAGAAAGATGCACCAGCCATTTCATCTATCAGGAACAGTTCCTGGGGCAAAAAATGTGTGTGAAAGCCCACATAAGGGGTCAGGTTTGAGATACTCTGACCCCAAGGTTGAGAAATGGAGGTGTTAGTGACACAAGTTATGTGTCAAAAATAGATATTTTTAATCGCACATGATATTTGCGATGACGCCATAACTCCCAGCGCTGCCCCCAGTGTACCATCGTGGAGACATCGCGACCATCTACATTATCGCGAATATTGGTGAATCATTAATGCGCATTATTATAGAGATATTGAGATTCTGATAAATGTTTTTATAGAGTTATGCATATAATCAGTTATCTACTGTGATGGTTATAATTTATTATATAGTTATCATTTTTTTATGTGGTGTTGGCTATTGAAATCCTGCTTTTGCTTTCCGCCTTCACAACGTACCCTCAGGGATTGCAATGTGTGACGTCATCGCGATCTCCGGAGTCACCGCAAAAACAGAAAATAGGTTTTAGAGATGATTGTTCTAAAAATACACTAGAAAAACATGAGTTTGAAATGTACAATAATAAACCTCTAGTGTGTAGAATACTGTATGTCTGTGTATTTATGTCTTTCTACTTTATGGGAAAGGAACGATCGTCGCGGTTAACGATGGCATCATGATGTCCCGAATAACTGCTAAAATGAAAAATAGGTGTGAAAGATGATTTTTAAAGAAACTTAGTAAAAAATATGAGTTTAAACTTGCTTTCGAAGAAGTATGAATATAGTTATGTGTTTAGGGCAATGTTCAGAATTATTTTTTGTATATATTTTTTGGGGATGTGTTGGTGGCCCTTGAATGCCTGCTTTTGTTTTCTGTTTTTGTGACATGTCCGCGGGGTTCGCGATGTCGTCACGAAGATCCCCAAAAACTAAAGAGAAAAAAAACCTTAGAAAAACACTTCACAATATTTTGGGTACTAGGGTGGCTCTGACATGAGCCATTGTGATGAATGAATGTATGTATATGACTGCTAGACATAAGACCAGATGCAAAGTATCAGGTTTCTTAGAAACACCCTGTTGCCTTCATCTGTAAAGTGCACTCCATCATTTCTATAACTTCCATGCTTGTTAAAACGCATGTTGTTGTCATAGATACAGCCCATGAGGAATGCAGAAACAGCATGACAGGATGAGTGAAAAGCAACATCAGTTCTGCAATGGTTTCTTTCATTAGGATTTCCAGCCCTATCCCAGTCAATGTGCCTGAGTCTCTGCCACCACAGTACACAATCATGAGGTGAGGAGCTTGGGAATCCACAATGGATTTAACCAAAGCCAGAAAATTAATCTTTAACCCTCTCTGGTCAAACCAAGTAATCTGCACATTTGGCAAACCCAAGTCTCCCTCAATACCTGGCTTTTTTGAAGCCTCTTTAGCCAAATAGATGTAGCTGTGGCCGACAATCCATATTGTAAGCTTTTTGAAGTGAAGGAGCAGTAGTAGTCAGGAAAAGGCGGGAGCTGAATGAGGTAGTTTTTCAGAGGAAAAGCAGTTAAAATAGAGGTGTGTTTTTTTACAAAAAATATATATACATATTTCATTGGATGCTGTCAGCATGAAAGTGAATAAAGTTAGGTAGTGTGTTGGATGGCTGGGAAAGAAGTCTCATTATTGGCTGTTGTTTAAAAAAAGAAATGTAATACAGACATGGAAATGCTTTTGATTCTGTGGAGTAAACCACACCTGCTGTATCTTATCTGAAAGCAGAATGTTGTTTCTAGAATGTGCTGTGAACGTCTGACCTACTGGTTCCACTGGGTTGCAAGCTACACTGAGCTAAGACTGTAGTGGGGGGTAAGGGTGTTAAAGAGCCAGAACATTTTTTTTGAGGGATGACACAATATGAGGAACGGCTAGTTTTAATTTCCAATTTAGGACTATGAAATCAACGGCTGTAAGGTATTTCAATTTCAGAAAAATTAAGCTAGATATTCGGTTTAACTCCAGTTTATTTTGTGAATATTCAGCGATGATCGCGAAAACATCGTGAAAATGCAGCGAAAGAAACCCCGTTTAGAAACTGAGGGAAGGGGTTAACAGATGCTAACCATTCACAAGTGAAGATGCAGTAATCTAAAATGAAAGACATGATTTAATTTGCTGCCATTCTCATGATGATAAAATGGAAAGTTGAAGAGATTGCCATTTTAGACTTGTTTTGTAAAAGAGTAGTGTGCCATTCGTGTGCTTACTTTTTACAAATCATAACAGTGTCCAAACTATGCAGAAAGAGCTAAAACAACAATATAATCTACAAACTGAATTCCGTGGTATGTATATAACTTTGTAATTAGTTTTAAAATGTACAATAGAAACGAAGATATATATGAGAGTTTGAATAAAAGGAGTATCACAGTCATGCGAAGAAATGTATGAGTTGAACTGTATCTATTAGAGGGTATGTGTTTAAGAGGTTAGTGGTGAATGTTGTGGGAAGTAAGAGAAAAATAAATCAATGCCTGTTTATTACATAGTATATTTTATTGAAAAATAACAGTATAGTTTTGTGGAAAGTTGCAATGAGGAACTAAGAATGTTTTAAAAGTGTAAACATCATGTGCATAATAGATGCATCTGTCATTTGCATTCTGGGAGTTGTAGTAATTTAAGCAACATTATTAAACAGGAATAGTGTAGTGGGAAATAAAAATGAGAGCATGTCTGCTTGTATATGAATTAGAAAGAAGTAATACTTGTTAGGTATATATTGGGAAGTGTTTGTCAATGTGGTTTTTAACTAAAATGGCCACTTCGGATATGCTTAGATGATGAGATATAGTTTTTGTGTTTGCACACTGCTACATATACTATTGGACTTTATGAGTTTGCTTGAAGATGCAGAGAGGTATATATTTTGGGAAATATGGCTTGAAGTATTCACTACACAACGCTAAGATCTGCCACGCGACATATGGCTAGTTTGTTCTCACAGCGCCGGGACACCTCCATGTGAGGTAGCTGTTCGCGCTCTATAAGACTCATTATTATTATTATTATTATTATTATTATTATTATTAAGGTGTACATCTATTATGAAATCACATATATGTTTACATGGTGATCTATGTTTAGTAAGGCTGATGGAAATTTCATGTATAATGTGAGGGTTGTGTTTTTCTGTAACCATGCTTAGTTTAAAATTGAGAATGACTAATAGTGCAAAATGCCTCTAGAGCTCTTGTGCAAGCTTCATTTCGAGTGTAACTTTTTTTTAGATATGCTAAATATATGTTTTAGAAGCAGAAGACGTTTTTGAGAAATAATGTTGGTGTGCCATTCACAAAAGGTTTTATGCTTTGAAAAATTTCAAAATGTTGTTTTCCTTTTCAACACTTTCTGATGCATGTGCATACTCAGTTCAAAGTAATGTATGTTTCTAGAGGCCCATGTATGCAATTATACAACAAGTTTGATAACCAGTTTCACTCACACATAGCTCAAAAGAAAAGCATGTATATAGTAAAATAGGTAGTTTGATACTGATAGAGGGAGATAACCAATGATTCAGAGATATAGTGACAATATATGAAGGTACTTTCTCAATCACTCAGGCAGTTGGGAAATCACCCAGCCACTACTCACGCAGTCATCAAATCAGTGATTCACTATCCATGGAGTTATTCAGTTATCCAGAAACTATACATGTACTCTTGCAATCAGGCAGGAAGAAATGATATAGTAATTGAAGAATGCAGGCACTACATATACATTAATCTAATCACCTCGATATGCTCTATTAATTTATACAATCAACAAGGCTATAACTATGCAATCATTATAACATTTGGACAGAATCTATGCAGCCATCTAAACACCAACTTGCAACTCATGCAGTCATTGAAATTCTAAGGAACACACATACCCATTTTGTAATATAATAAAATGCCTGCTAATGTAGAAAAACTATGAATGTCAAAAATAAAAAAACACATCAACATTTATTATTCTTTCCAACATTTTGAAGGGCCATAAGGGACTGCTCTCCAGTACTAACTACAACTCCACAATCCATGAAAAATTATGCCATCGGGGAAAACTGTGGAGCCTAATCTTGAAGTCAAGATTGGACTTTTGAAAGGACTCTCTGCTTCAGTATTATTGTGCTACTATTGAAGTCGAGGGTCCTTCAGCTTTGCATTGCCTTCTTACTGCTCACTTGAACTCCTCTTATGAACTGTGGAAAAAAAATAAAAGGGGAAAAAACACAGTGTATGATTTTTGGCAGCATTATGAATACCTGTTACACACTGCTCACCAGCACTTATAACAACACTAAGTCCATGCAGTACATGGCCATTCTTGACAACTCTGGAGCAATATATGTTGCAGTATTCTGCACCTCAGAAGAGAGCTTCTAACCAGGAATTATTGCTGCTGCCACTGAAGTAGATGATCCTCCAACTTTACTCTGCTTTAGATGGTATAACAATGGGCATTGTCCCACATTAATATTTTTTTCCCTCTATTTAGAGAGGGTCCTGTCAGACATTGTGCAATGCACTAGTTTTGCAATAGTTTTTGATTCCTCATAAGTTTGGGGAAGAATGGATAGTTTAAGGTTTGTTTGGAAGTTATGTTGTGTTCGTGTGTTTAGATGTTAAAAGTAATTTTTACAGACTGTTGTTTTAAAATAAAATATGTTGTTAAATAAAGCTAAACCAATATGTTACTAAACAGCTAGACTCAAACTTTGTATAACATATGTCTATATATCTGTTTTAAACTTTTTCATTTGTATTCGTGACTACTAATGTCATTGTGACCTCCGGTGCTGCTGTGAAGAAAGAAAATGCATTTTTGAAGTAGTTATTTCGACAAATGAATACAAAGGGGAAAGTTATATTAGTATCTTACTAAATAGCTACACCAAAACTTTAGCTCAAATATATCTATATATTTGCTTTACACTTTGTCAAAAACACCCAGTATTCACAATCTGTTCTTGCCAATGGCACTCATAGAATCATACAGGCACGACCTGTGCAATCATCAAGGACGTCCTTTCTGCATCACTCTGTAAAAGTGCCTCCGGGCATAGTACTGATTGGGGGATGAAGTACCCTTGGCTATTGAGGGTATTGGGAGCCAAGTAACCCTCTTGTTACCTCCAGCAAGTTGCACACAGTCAGTTTGCTACGAGGTGTTCTGAGGCCACACATCTTTTCTGCACCACTCTGCAAACATATTGCCTGGCACACTACTGCTGGGGACTGAAGTTCCCTTCGATGCTAAAGGACCTTGGGAACCACAAAGCCCGCCTGGTACTTTCAATAAGTCCTACTCAGCAGGAGTTCTAAGAGCTTGTCAGAGGTCCTGCCCCCTTTCCACAGCATTCTGCAAAGGCCATTGCTACTTAAAAAAACATGGCAAATTCACTGAAAGATCTGAGAGTTGGTCAGAGGCCCTGCCCCCTTTCCACAGCCTTCTGCAAAGGTAATTATTACTTAAAAAACATGGCAAATTCACTGAAAAATCAAAGGTTACAGGTAAGTTAAGGTGAGGAATTCGTATTTAAAAAACCTTGGAAATTCACTGAAAAAAACAAAGGATACAAGGCTGTTATAGTTAGGAAATATAATTTTTATAGTTAGGCTGACATTTCACTCATACAAAATCAGAGAAATTCAGCAGTTATAGTTAGCTGAACTAACTATAACTTGTGCCCCTGTAATGCACTGTTTATGACCACACATATGATATCACTCATGACATGGTCAGTGACATTACTGATGAAGTCACTGATGACATCTCAAATGATATCCCTGATGATATCATCCAGTGACTGTGAGTGTTTTTAAAATGTTTATGAGTGTTAAATATATATACCAAGGTGTATTGATGAATCAGTAGATGTATGTGTGCCTGTATCAATGCTTCATTAGGTGCATGACTGACTGTATGAGCGAGTGATTAGGTGTCTCACTGAATGTATGGGTCACTGACTCAGTTGTCTGAATGTCTGTATCAGTCTGTTAGTTGGTGTCAAAGTAGCTGTAAGGGTTGGTGAGTGGGTACATATGCGGGTAAATGGATGATTGATCGGTTGTCTGAGTACCTGTATGGGTGTATGAGTATCTGTGTGAGTGGGCAAGAGGGTGTATCACTGACTGCATGGATGAGTGAGTGCATGAGTGTGGGTGGGTGTATGGGTTAATGAGTGTAAGAGCAGGGTGGTATACGTGACTGAGTGTGTCTATGGCTGTGTAAGTGAGTGAATGGGTGTATCAGTGGTATATAGGTGAGCAAGCGGATATGTGAAAGGCAGTATAGGTAAGTGTTGGAGTATATCAGTGACTATGTGTGAGTGACAGATTGTTATAGTGGCTGTATGGGTTAGTGAGTGCATAGGTGAGGGTCTGTATGGGTCAGGGAGTATATGTTAGCATCTGTATGAGTGAGTGAGTGGGCAAGTGTATAACTTTATAGGTAAGTAAATGGCCTCCTGATTGACTCTGTTCATTAGTGAGTAGTTGTGTGAGTAGCTCTATCAGTGACTGACAGTGTGTGAGTGTTTATATGAGTGGATGCATTAGTGAGTGAGTTGGTATATGAGTGGCTGTGGGGGTGACTGAGTGGATGTGTGTGTAGACCTATTAATGACTGAGTTGGTATGTAAGTACTGGTATGGGTGTGTCAATGGTTTCGAGAATGGTAGTGCGGAAGTTGCAGTAGCGTATGTAAGGTTACACAGGGTGTGAGTGGGTGCGTCAGAGATTCTGTAGATGCTATCATCAGTGATGTCATTTGAGATGTCATCACTAATGTCACTGACCATGTCATGTGTGATGTAATATGTGAGGTCAGAAGCAGTGCATTGCGGGGGCGCGAGTTATAGTTAGCTCAGCTAACTATAACTGCTGAATTTCTCTGGTTTTGTACAAGTGAAATGTCAGCCTAACTATAATGTCCCTGTAAACTTTGTTTTTCAGTGAATACACACATATATATGCGTATGTATATATATATCTATATATATATATATATATATATATATATATATATATATATAGATATATATATAGATATCATGCTCAAAATGTTCGCCTTCAGCAAAAATTACAGCACTCCGGAGGGTCAGGTCCAACAGTTTTCTTTATTTAGGAACCACACAACAAACGTGTTTCGTTGTTTAGCCTTCGTCAGTGTCGATGACACTATGTTCATGAGCTGTTAATAAAGTTAGTCGAATCATAGTGAAAACAGATAAGGGACTCACCCCTCTGAGAAAACACCAGCGCCATATTGGAGTGTATATTCTCCTTTTACATATACGCAAATATTATATAGCCGTGCATCGGTTTTTGTGTAAAAACAGGGTATAAACACATTAACGAGTGGAACATACCATACTATCTTGCCGTGGATCGGCTAATATCCCTCATCAAATTATCCACTTTGTTGTAAACTTTATCAATCATCACAAAAACTGAAATTCATGATTATACTTCCTATCTTTTCATCAGAATCAACAGTGTACAGCTAACCTTCAAATTTCCTCAAACAATTCATTAGTTCCTACATCTAATTCATCATTTATATCCCCATACCTAAATTCATACAGTAATGCATAAACAGTAATGTGGGATTCACTCTATCTCATATGAAAATCATATTCGCAACATATCAGACAATATGTCATACATTTATCTTCATTCCCTTTTACTTTCCTAGGTAAACCGCCATCTCCTCACCACTATTCAGGCCTCTAGGATGTTTGGTCGACAGATCTATAATATATCTCGACTCTAGCCTGCGCAGTCTTCTCAGCCGGTCCCCTCCCCTTACATTCAATGGCACAGAGTCCAATTCGAAATACTGCAGCTTGCTCCTATCCCTTCCATGTAGTTCCGAAAAGTGACGAGCTACCGGATATGCCGGATCTGCCTTATCGATAGCTCGGAGATGTTCTAGTATTCTCATTTTTAATTGGTTGATTGTACTCCCAATGTAGCGTAAGCCACATGGGCAAACCAAGCAATAAACTACATAGGAGGTACTGCAGGTGATGAATTTCAGTATCTTCATGGTTTTCCCTGTGTCATATATATCATATGTGAGGACCCTTCTGCTAGCGGCACAGGCCTTGCAGCGGCCACAGGGGTAAAATCCCTTCATTTCCCGTAAGGTATTGGTCCTGGGAGTAGGTTTCTCTAGATGGCTTCTCACCAACATGTCCCTCAATGACCTAGCTTTGCTAAAGGTCACCAAGAGATGTGGTGGTAGGTCGTCCTTCAGCACATTATCCGTCAGGAGATTTCTTACCCAAAAGTTCTTTCCTTGGGACTCGTCTCACCTTTTTAAGAGTGCTTTGTAGCAATTTTTCACCATACCCTCTAAGGCTGAACCGTGTAAGACATTCCGAGGCAGCCGCCTCGAAATCCTGATCTCTCGAGCTGTTTCTACGCAGTCTTAATAGTTCCCCATAGGATATGCTTCTGACCAACTGGGGTGGATGACTACTGCTGGCAAACAGAATAGAATTGCCTGCAGTTTCTTTTCTAAAGAATGCAGTCTGTATGTGGCCACTATCAATGAACACCCTCAGGTCCAAGTAGTCCACTGCCACTGGACTAATGGATCCTGAGAAATGTAAATTGTAGTCATTCTTATTCAGGGTCTCAATATATTCCTCTGCCGTATTCACTGCCCCTTGCCACACAATGAATAGGTCGTCTATATAGCGGTACCAGCATACAACCTTCCTACTATCCTGACCCACCTTACAGCTCCTGGGCACCTGCTCCTCCCACCAGCCAACAAACAGGTTTGCGTAGCTGGGGGCAAAGCAGGTGCCCAACGCCGTCCCAGATCTTTGTATGAACAGTTGTTCTTCAAACAGAAATATATTATTGGTGAGGCAGAATTCCACAAATTCAAGAATCATCCTATTATGTTGCGCAAAGCGTATTTGTCGTTGTTCTAGGAAGTGCTGGACCGCATTCAAACCATGTTGATGTTCTATACAAGTATATAGGCTAGAAATGTCCAGCACCATTAATAAATAATCAGGGTCCCATACCATGTCCTCGATTTTGTTTAGGAAGTCCTTAGTGTCCTGTATATAGGACTCTAGATTTGCCACAAAAGGGAACATATTCCACAAATCTGGACATATTTTCCGTGAGGCTGTGGATAGAAAACATGATAGGTCGACCGGGTAGACATACCCTTTTCTTATGTAGTTTGGGAAGATGATAAAAGGTGGGAGTCATCGGATTGATGTTGCGCAGGAAAAGATGTTCATACCTGCCCAGCATAGATAGATCATACCACTTGCGGATTAGGATATCATATTCTTTAATATATATATATATATATCAACAATTCTTCCGACTAGAGGAGGAAGAAGGGTCACACTCAAATCATGGAGAAAATGGAAGCCAAAAGGAATTAACTCATGGTTACGATGTTTGAAAAAAGTAGCAATACAGAGAGTGAGGCTGAAACTAAAATCACTTCAGGAAAAACGACTATAAAGTGCAAATTGAGAATGTCGGAGAAATAGAGTATAAAGGAAATAAATAAATCATCGGAATTAATTACTCTTAAAAAATATCTAGAAGTACAATGTGTGCCAAGAGGTTTACAGATAATGTTGATGCCCAGCCACCAAGACTCTACAAATTACCTCCTGCAAGAATGTGGTCAATATACTTTAAAGTCATCATTGGCCCTGATGAATATATTAATAAAACACATTAAAATAAGCTTGGATAAAATCAAAGAGCAATTACAAGAACTGGAAAAGGAATTGTTAACATTAAAACTGAACACGAAATGACAAAATTCAAAGAAGAACTTGAAAACCAGATTGACAATATGACGATTTAGTCAGGAAATGCAAACAGACGAAGTTCCATCGTGATCAAACTGACTATGGAGGAGGGCGTAGCTTCACGTTGACGCGAACATTTGACACCTTTACGCAGCAAGACAAAATCAATAGTGTAACCAGTGTCTCCAGTAGCGTTTCCTCCTTGAACTTAATGGACGTCAGCGAAGGGGAAAATGAAACACCAGCAGATATCTCTAAACGTACATTTTTAGGAGACATCCGTCTTGTGTTGCAACAAAGACAATGGGAACAGAATCGAATGTCTCAACAGCACCAAAGAGGAAGAGGCAGGCGGCATCAATGAACCCCACAAAATCAAAAGAAGAGAGAAAATGTGCAAGCGGGACGTCAGAGATAACAGGTGCTACAACGAGGAGTATGCGGAAAAAGAAAAAACACTAGAATCTACAGATGCTTCGGCTACATAATTTACATCTGACTATTGGGGGTAGAACTAATGTTGTAAAGATGCTATTTTTTCCTAAGTTCTTATATTTCTTCCGTTCAATATGTCTAGAATTTTCCCCACTAGTTTTTAAAAATATAGACACTATGTTTTCACGGTTTGTGTGGGGATATAATAGACCACGTAGAGCATTTAGATGGATCACCTTACCTAGAGAACGAGGTGGATGGTCACTCCCCAATTTTAAATTATATTATTGGGCTACAGTCCTAAAATATAGTGTAAGTCTATTAATCGACAACCCGGATGGCCGCAACATACCCACTCCTCAAGAATTGATCCTGGGGGATGGGAGCGCTGGCTGTCTGTGGCGACATGTAAATGATGACTATTTCAAAAAAGTAAAATTTAAGACCATTTCCAGTGTTGTTAAAGTATGGGGTAACGTTAAAAAACTAGTAGGTTTAGGTCGATATTCCTTCTACACCCCAGTGTCACAGAATATGGACCTTCCAGAAATATTCCGGGATGTATGTATGCAGAGATGGACTGAATCAGGGGTTAGACAGCTTGGGTGTTTTTTCTCAGTAAACAGATTTAAATCATTTGATGAATTAAAATCAGATTATAGTATGACGAATAGGGATTTTTTTTAAATTTCTTCAGGTAAGGGATTTTATATCAAAGAAAGCGGGTGGACGTATCGGATTTCAACCTTGCCTAATTATAGATAAACTGAGATTAGCAAAAACACCAAGAATTGGTGAAATATATGCAGGGCTGAATTTACTGTTACCAGATGATATGGACAAACATGGGGCGGCATGGCAGACTAGACTCGATGTGATTCCTCAAACAGCGCTCGACGCCTACGAAATGTCACGCACCTGCTTAATGTCGATGAAACTCCAGGCACAGTTCTATAAGACATTTTTTTCACTTTACTACACTCCTTACAAAATAGCAAAATGGGGGCCTGGGAAAGGTACAGTCTGTCCACGATGCGCACACCCCGCGGCGGACTTAGTTCATATGTTCGCTTCATGCCCTATACTGGCAAAAGTATTAGCAGAAACTTCTGACTTTCTCTCTATTATAGCACACTATAGGGTTTCCATTACAACTGAAGAAGTCATGTTGGGTACATCTAACATCACTCGACCAATACAAATACAAGGGCTGATTTTTGTAGCTATGGCCGTCTTCAGGCTATGCGTGGCATCAGCATGGATAGATCCGATACCGCCGTCATTTTTAGAATGGAGAACAAGGCTGCTTGCGACCTGCAGCTTGGAGGTTGCAATCTATAGAAATAAAGGGAGGGATAAGAGGAATAGGGGTATGAAGATGTGGGCGCCACTGCTAGCTTGGATTCAAAAGGAATGATTGTAGGAAGAATATGTTATCGGCTGTTTGATGCAAGTATGATATTGCTCTCCCTGTTTATTTGTTTTTCTTTCTTAAAACTGATTATGCTCACGAATATTTTTTCCGTAATAAAAATGATGTGTACCTGTTCTTCGGGGAGGGGAGGGGAGGGAGTTGTGTGTAATAATTGTGAAACTCAAATAAAAATTGTAAAAAAAATAAATAAAAAAAATAAAAAGAATCTACAGATGAATTACAAGTGGTAAATCTCTCAAAAAGAAATATTTCGGATGCGGAAACATCTTGACTCAAAAGAGGCATCAATTTCTGTCCCACTCAACCAATGGATCTAGCCCACATAAGGATTGGCCTTTACAAATACATTAGGAAAATCAAACTTGCAATGGTCTTTACTGAAAATCAAGACATGAGGACACATACTAAAACCATCATGCAACCTGTGTCAACATTGTGAGCCAAAGATTCAGAATACTTTCTAACTTTATTAAATCTCAGTGTGAAAAATGGACAAAAAATATATCCCTACAATCAGCATGCTCACAAATGGGTGCTGGTTTAAGTGGCAAAATACCGAATTCAAAATGTTACCCCCAATTTACACCAGGAAATAAAGTAGACTTGTTTCAGGAGGGGGTAATCCAAGTCATATATAAAAAGATCAAATATATGGATAACCTAACTAAAGCAGAGAGAGAAGAACTGAAAACCTCCCTCAGGACAACCAGATTGGCGGGAATGTGGTAATATGGGACCGCTCCGCCTTTGTAACAGAGGCACAGCGTCAATTAAGAGATGTGGAGTATTATGAAAGATTAAAAACAAATTCAACAATGGATAAAAAAATGAACTTTGTATAAAAAACTCCTGGAGTGGTTATCACAAAACCTCATTGATGAAGAAGAAAGGAAGTATCTAACTGTGGATTTCCCAATAACCTCTAATATTTATATCCTACCATAATTGCATAAAAAACAACAGGCTGCCCCATCCTGTCTGCTAAAGGCTCATTGTTGGAGCCAATTGCTAACTACATTGATTATTTATTTATGCCCTTTGTTGCCAGATTAAACTCTTATATAAAGGATAGTGACGATTTAGTAAGAAACCTACAAAACATACCTTGGCATCAGACTTACAAACTTATCACAGTGGATGTCATATCTCTGTATACCAACATAGAGGATGAAATAGGAATCAGAGCTTGGAACTTCTTCCTTCTAGAAAGAAACGTTCATTACAATAATCTTAACAAAATGTTACTTGAAATGATTTCAACTTGCCTTATACAAAACATCTTTGTATTTGGCAAGGAAATATACCACCAAAATAAGGGGACCGCGATGGGGTTTTCTTTTAGCCCCAGCTCTGCCTGCCTTGTAATGGGTTGGTGGGAAAAAGAGGTAGCATGGCACCCACAGAATAATGAAATCATGGATAAAACAATCATGTGGATCCGCTTTATTGATGACCTACTAATCATCTGGGATGGTACAGAGTCTGATTTCCAAGAGTACTTTGAAATCCTAAATACCAGCAAAGCAAATCTGAAATTCACCTATGATACTAGCAAGGAAAGGGTGACGTTCCTGGACACCGAAATGTACATAAAAAATAAACAAATTCAAACGACTCCCCATCAAAAAACAACAACTACCAATGCCACATTGCAGCCTACAAGTTTCCACCAACCATCATTAATCTCCAGCATACTGTACAGCACATTTTTAAGGATTCGCAGAATTTGTACTGAAAAGGAAGAATGGCAAAAGCATAGCACAGCAACCATGATAAGAATTTGACCAAAGGGGGTATAACAAAAGTATAATAAAAAAGATGTTTAAAGAAATCAAATGATAAATCCAGAGAAGAATGCTTAATTCCAAAACACAAAAATGTGACTCAAGGGCCTGGACCCATTAGGCTAATCATGGATTTCTCTAAAGAGTCAAAGGAGGTAACAAAAATCCTTTGAAAAAATTGGAAGATTCTGCAGATGGATAACACTGTCGGAAAACTTGTGGGGAAACACCCAAACATTACTTATCGTAGAGCAAGAAACCTGAAAGATCGGCTAACTCATAGCCATTTCAAAGGAAAAAATCAGAAAAGAAATCAGTGAATCAAAACACAGGGATTAATCAAATGCAACAACTGTAAAGTCTGTCAGATCGCAAAACCAACCACAGAAATCAGACTAGCCAATAACAAAGTGTGGAAAATCAAAAATCTGATTACCTGCAAAAGTCAATTCACAGTCTATATGATCGAATGTCCATGCCTTCTTACGTACATAGGCAGAAGGATATGTGAACTCAAAAAGAGAATACTGAAACATGTCCGGGCCACAATTAATACAGACAAAACTAATGTAATGGCAAAACACATGGGGCAGCATCACAAAAGTCATTGGAAATTGCTCAAATTCTATGGAATAGAAATTGTGTCATTGGTGATTGATGGAAATCGGTCTGGCTCGACAGCGGGGTTCCGCACCGTGAGTGAGCGCCACTGAATCTGACGTATTGAGCTCAAGTTGTAAGTTGCTTTGTGCTAACACGAAAGTATTTAAAGTTTCAATACATCACATGTTATTAATGAAGATTAAAGATGGACTTATGCAACATTACTAGTAAATTCATGGCGGCCATCTTTAAATGTCCTATATAAAGTTTGTGCTGTCCCTGTGAGTTAATAAAGTGCAAATGTGCAAAATTAAAACCAATTTTTGTAATTCATTCATTGTATGAACAAACATAAGCAAAACTCTATTTCAAGATTTTCATGTATGGAAATCTATGAAATATATAAAATATAGATACAATATATACACACAAGCGCATGTTATCAACTGATATGATTGCTCTGAAACATTAATAAAGTCATACCTTTTGTTGAAGACTATTTACATAACTTATGTATAAACCCCATTTGTTTTGTTTATTAAGCCCTGAATGGGCATAGAACAGCTTTTCAGAGGTAATGCAGCATAAAGTGACACACAGATATTATAATGCTTATCAGCAAATCTATTATTCTATATTTCCGACTGTGTCACTACAGATGTACCCAGAGCTCCTCATCATTGTTTAACCCTATGGGGGCATTGATTTGGAGATCAATAATGTATGTCAATGCCAAAATCCATGGCCTCCGCACCCTGTCTCCTCCTCTTTGTTTATAAACTTGGTCTATAGAGTGATATTTCAGGTTGCTCTGATGAAATTTTTCCAAATGACGAGCAACCGGATAAGTGTGGTCCTTGTTCGTGATAGCAGACATGTGCTCGAGGAGGCGCTTTTTGTGCGGTGTATTGTGCCCAATATAATGTTTGGAGCAAGGGCAGATTAAGCAACAAACTGTAAATTCCGAGTTACAGTTAAGAAACTGCTTGATCTTACGAGTGGTTCTCGGGTCACCTGGCCTGTCTTGAAAAGTTATTACTTTCTCACTGAATTTACAGGCCTTAAAACGAGTACAGGGGAAAAAAACCTGCATTGCCTATTCGGTTTTTACCCTGGGGGCAGCAACATAATGACTATGAATTCAAGGATCCCCACTGATGGACTGCGTTTGTAAGTGACTAGTGGGCAAGTCGGTAGACTGTTCTTAAGGATGTTATCAGTTTGTAAGATGTGCCAGTTCTTTTTAAAGATCTGCACAATCTGACTAGATTTCTCATTGTAAGTGTTAATCATCCTAACAGGGCCATTGTGTGTTGTTCTAGTTGGTCCTTTAGCTACTAGAAGGTCTTTTCTATTGATCTCTTTTATTTTGGCTTCTGCCTGGGTAAGGTCAGCATTGGTGTATCCTCTCTCTTTAAATCCTTGCATAGCCTTATCCTTAACCTGCTCAAAGTCTTGAGTGTTTGAACAATTGCATTTAAGGCGCAAGAGTTCACCAAAAGGTATGTTTCCAATTAGACTTCTAGGATGGTGACTTCCAGCGTGCAGGACGGTGTTACCCGCTGTTGGTGTTCTAAATAGTCTAGTCGATAAAATGTCATTATCAATGAATACCTCCAGATCTAAATAGGTCAACGAGGTATCACTGATTTGGCCTGTGGACCTTGGATTTAGTTCATTGTCGTTTAGCGAGGCAACAAACTCCTCAGCCGAAGAGCGGCTACCACGCCAGACCACAAAGAGGTCGTCTATGTATCTTGTCCACAAAATTATTTTGTCAATCCAATGTTCGTTGGGTTCCCCCCAGACCAGGTGCTTCTCCCACCAGCCCACAAAAAGATTTACGTAGTTGGCGGCGAAGCACATGCCCATGGCGGTCCCACGCAGTTGGCGATGGAGTTGACCTGCAAATGTAAAGATGTTATTGTTAAGGCAGAAAGTGATCATGTGTAAAAGCATTTCATTGTGTTTCAAAAATGTAAACGGTCTCTTATTCAAAAACCATTTAGCAGCGATAATACCATCTTGATGGTTTATACTGGTATATAGACTGGTAATGTCCAGGGTAATGAGGAGCATATCTTGTTCCCAGATGACACTATCGATCAGTCTCAAAAAATCCTGGGTGTCCCTGATATACAAGGCCAGATCCCTGACCAGTGATGCTAGAAAAGAATCAATGTATGTAGATGTGTTCTCAAGGAGACTATTGATGGAGGCCACAATTGGTCTACCTGGAGGGTTGATCAAGTCTTTATGTGCTTTTGGGAGGTGATAGAACGTCGAAAATGTTGGTGTTTCACAATACAAAAATAGTTATTCATCTTGGCTCAATAAGCCATCGTTTTTCCAATGCTGTAATAAATCATGATACACATTATGCATTCCAGGTAGTCCTTTCTTTGTGTTGGTACATAACACTCCCTTTCGTTCAGCTGTCTCATTGCTTCTTTGTAATACTGTTCTTTATTGAAAATAACCATATTTCCCCCTTTATCCGAGGGTTTAATCTCCATGGTTTGATCTTCTTCCAAGGATTTCATTGCCTCCCATTGCTTTCTAGAGATATTATACTGACGATTTTTAAATTCCTTTCAATTTGCCAATTTGTTTAGATCAAGGATGACTGCTTCGCTGAACATATATATGGCATCGAAGGGTGTCTTTGGGACTACTCGTGATTTTCTCTTAACATTACTTTGCCCCCTTGATTGATTAATACCCGCAACTTCCACACACTCATCCAAGTTTCTTCCTTCACTCAGAGTTGATGTGGAATTAAGAGTGTGTAGGGTGTCATTAGAGCCTCAGAATCATGTCCTATCATGAGTTCTGATTCATCTCCCGCCACACCTAGTTCATCAGATGGTCTCTCGGTATGTGGATGGAGAAAAAAAATCTTTTGTAGTTTTAATTTTCTAATAAATCTGAAAAGGTTAATCTGAGTCTGTGCGTAATCAAATCCTGATGTTGGGCAAAAGGTAGGACCAAGCTGTAGTACTTTGATGATTTGGTCTTGGGTAAGTGTCTTGTTGTATAAACTGTCATCTCCTTTACTGAATCTACCATTTGCCTTTTTTCCCCCAGCTGTGTGTCCCTCTCGGCGTTGGTGCTTCTTCTCCTTTTTTTCTTACCCCTCCTAGTTTTGCGTTTCTTGTGTTTCTTGGTTGGGTTTGCTGAGGGAGATAGGTTCTCGGTGTGGGTCTTTGACGAGTTTCCCTTATAAGTTGATATTCCTGAAAATAAGGAGATTCCGTATTGGCGCTTACTTCCTCCGGATTAGTGACTTGTTCGCCCTCAGAAGTTTCCACCTCTGATTCTGAGGTGTCATTCTTGCCCCTTGTTGATTCATCCCACTAGTAAGATCAAGCAGTTCCTTAACTGCAACTTGGAATTTACAGTTTAATGCTTAATCTGCCCTTGCTCCAAACGTTATATTGGGAGCACAATACACCCCACAAAAAAGTGCATCCTCAAGCACATGCGTGCTATCACGAACAAGGACCCCACTTATCCGGTTGGTCGTCATTTTGAAAAATTTCTTCAGAGCAACCGTGATCTTCTGAATTATCACTGTCTAGACCAAGTGGATAAAACAGAAAGAGGAGGAGACAGGGTGCGGAGGTTACGGATTTTGGAATCAACATACATTATCGATCTCCAAACCAAGGCCCCCATAGGGTTAAACAATGATGAGGAGCTCTTGGTACATCAGTAGTGACACAGTCAGAAATATAGAAAGATAGATTATCTAATAAGCATTATAATATCTGTGTGTCCCTTTATGCTGCAAATGGGGTTTATACACAAGTTATGTAAATAGCCTTGAACAAAAGGTATGAATTTATTAATGTTTCATAGCAAACATATCAGTTGATAACATGCGCTTGTGTGTATATATTGTATATATTTCATATATTTCCATACATGAAATCTTGAAATAGAGTTCCCCTTTTGTTTGTTCATACAATGAATGAATTACAAAAATTGTTTTTAATTTTGCACATTACACTTTATTAACTCACAGGGACAGCACAACCTGTATAAAGGACATTTAAAGATGGCCGCCATGAATTTACTAGTAATGTTGCATAAGTCCATCTTTAATGTTCATTAATACCATGTGATGTATTGAAACTTTAAATACTTCCGTGTTAGCACAAAGCAACTGACATTGAAAAACTCAGTAGGCGAAACGGTTTTGTCAGTGCAGGGGGTCTGCACAAATAAAGCACCTTGCTTAAACATCTTTTGTGGGTGCTTTCCGTTGGTCACGTTAAGGCATACCTGGATGTTTAAATATAAATATATATATATATATTTATTCACTGAAAAAAACATGGGTTATAGACCATATATAGTTAGGAATTAGCATTTACAAAACCTTGAAAATTCACTGAAAAAACCATAGGTTATAGACCATATATAGTTAGGAATTAGCATTTAAAAAACCTTATTTTACTCACACAAAACCATTGAAATTCGCATATATAGTTAGTTGTACTAACTATATATCGCGCACCCGCAATCCACTGCTGATCATGTCACATATTACATCATTCATTACATGGTCAGTGACATCACTGATGACATCTCAAATGACATCACTGATGACATCTCAAATGACATCACTGATGACATCACTGATGACATCATCCAGTGACTGTGTGTTTCTGTAAAGTTTAAATATGTTTTACATATTGAAGAATGAGTGGATGTATAAGTGTCTTGATGAAGGTTTTAGTAGGTGCGTGATTGACTGTATGAGTGAGTGATTAAATGCGTCTTACTGAATGCATGGGTTAGTGACTAAACTGTCTTAATTTGTGCATCATTGTGTCTGTTGTTCTGTAATCTGCTGCATGTGTTGATCATTAGCTATATGAGTAACTATATGGGTTATTGATTGGTTGCCGAAGTATTAGTATGGGAGACTGAGTGTGTGTGTGGGTGGCTGGGAGGTGTATGACTCTGTGCATAGATGTGTGAGCAGTTGATTCACTAGATGTATGGGTTCAAAAGTGCATATGGAAACAGCTGTATGGGCGGTTGACTGTGTGCATGAGTGTATTGGTGAGTGAATGGATATCTCAGTGCTACATGTCAAAGTAAGTACATATGTAAAACACAGTACATGTGAGAGTTGACATATATAAATAACTGTGCATAAGAGCCAGTGAATGTGTGAGTGGCTGTATGGATCATTGTGAACTTGTATCAGGGATTGTATAAGAGAGTAAATATGTGTTAGTATATGTTTGAATAAGTAAGGTGTGTATAACTGTATAGTTGAGGAAATGGAGGTGTGATTGATTCTTCGCATGACTGACTAGGTGTGTGAGTAACTCCATGGATGAGTGACAGTGTGTGAGTGTCTGTTTACACTGAGTGTATCTAAGGTTATATTAGAGTCTGAAGAGGTTCATCGTATTATCACATGAATGATGTCATCAGTGATGTGATCAGTAATGTCAAATGAGATGTCATCAGTGATGTCATCAGTGATGTCATTTGAGATGTCATCAGTGATGTCATCAGTGATGTCACTGACCATGTCATGAATGATGTAATATGTGACATGATCAGCAGTGGATTGCGGGTGCGCGATATATAGTTAGTACAACTACCTATATATGCGAATTTCAATGGTTTTGTGTGAGTAAAATAAGGTTTTTTAAATGCTAATTCCTAACTATATATGGTCTATAACCTATGGTTTTTTCAGTGAATTTTCAAGGTTTTGTAAATGCTAATTCCTAACTATATATGGTCTATAACCTATGGTTTTTTCAGTGAATTTCAATGGTTTTTTAATAGCAAATATCAAAAGCTTTAAAATGTAATCTTCTTTAAATCGAAAAATATATTTTATATGTTTTTAATACAAATTGTATTTTTTATTTTTTTTTGTTTCGCTCCCGGTCCGCGAACCGGTTAGCTTCCCGTTAGCTCAATTTGGTGCCGCAATCCGGTCCGCGAACCAGTAAACGTTACATTTGCGCAACTGCCGCGTTAGAAAACAACATCGTGACGCGTCGCGTAACCACGAAGTATCGCGTTGTCGCGTAATGCGTCATATGACGCGCCGCGTTAGCGCACCCGGAAGTGCTCCGGTGCGCGAAGCGAGGCGCGAAGCGCAGCTTCCCGGAAGCGATCCGGGGCACGGCGCGGAGCGCGTAACGTAAGCATAACAGGTCATGTGACTTGTTAATAAAACTTTTCATTGGTTCATTTCACTTTTGGTTTCCTAATGATGTAAGGCTAGGTCATGTGACCTAAAAATAACACTTTTCATTGGTTTAGAACTATTTTTTTCCCAAATGATGAAAACCCCTCCTTGTTTCCTCACTCTGACTTTCAACTTTGTGAGAGGAAGACCTTTTTTGATTACTTAGAAATGACAAGTCTTGTAGCTGCAGCTGGTGCACCCCCACCACCACCACCACCTCCTAGGAAGAGAGGACCACCTCCTCAGGTTATCATTCAGCAAGAGGAGGAAGAAGAGGAAGAAGAGGAAGAGCAGCAAGAGAGGCACTTTTTGCCTGAAGAACCTAGGAGGTCCCATGTCAAGGAAAATTTCATTTGGCAACTTTTCAAATATCCCCGGGGCCAAAAAAAAGTAAATGCCCGCTATGTAACTTGCCTTATCTGCAAAAAAGATCTGTCCAGAGGGACAGACAAGAAATATAGCTATGGCAATTACACCATGCATCGCCATATGGAGAGGTGGCACCCTATTAATTATAGTGCTGCGCAGGTACGTGACCTGCAGGATAACCCCCCTCCTGTGGCCAGAAGATCAAATGTAGAGGCAGTGACAGGACCAGAGGCGAGGGAGACGGTCCCAAATATACAGATGAAGTTCGGGGGTGTGAAACAAGTGTGCGTGTATTGCGGCCAATTGATTTGCTACAGGGAAAGTAGCATACATTTAATCAACGTAGCTATTGACAATCATGATTGTCCAAAACGCCCCAGAAAATAAATTATCTTTTTTTTTTGTTGCTCCTGTTGAGCCCTTTACAATGAATCATTTTTGTTTCCCCCCCCTCAAAAAAACAAAAAAAATATAAAATCGTTCAAAAAATACAAAAAAAGTAAAAAAAGTTCAGAAAAATAATAAAAAAAATATAAAACAACAAAAATAATTTTAAAAAAAGTTCTTTTCAGAACTACCTCCCCTTTATAAAAAATTGCTAGAATGTATAGCACTCTGGCAACCTCTATTTCTTTTGATTCGCTTCCCGGTTCGCACGCCGGTACGCGAACCGGAAGCGAACCAGAATTTTTATTTTTTTTTAAAAAGAAGAGTAAGTATAAGGGAAGGAAACAGAGAGTAATGTTAAAAGAAAGACAGCTAGAGGGAGTAACACAGAGATACTGTTTAATAGATCTATTTACCGAAGAAAAGATGGAAGAGGGTATAATTGTGAAAAACAAAATAGATAAGGAAGTGAAAGAAAAAAAGGAGAGTAGAAGAATAATAAACAATAGTTTCTTAGAGAATGTGAGTGAATGTTCAAATTAAGAAGAAAAAAAGTAAAGGATGTGGAATGAGAGGTAGGGATAGAACCGGACTAAAAGAACAATCCTGAGGGTGAGTGTTAAGAAAACAGTGAGCAAAAGTAAATAGGAATAAAACAAGATGTATGATAGTGACTAAGGTTAAAACATGTGGAATAACAGAGAGAAAAAACAGAAAGCAGAAAAGAAGAAGTGACAGAAAAGGAATGATTGAAACAGCAAAGAAATGTAAATAACATAGGGGCATATTATCAACACAGGCGATAAAATTATCGCTGCTTTTATCGGCAGAAAACTGCCGCTAAAGCCGCTTTTGCAGCAGTTTTCTGCCGATAAAAGCAGCGATAATTTTATCGCCTGTGTTGATAATATGCCCCTTAGTGTGCTTGAACTACAGGTAGAAAGCATAATGAACAAGTAGTGAAAGAGTGATAAGTCAGAGATAGTGAGAGTAATAGAGACGGAGTGAGTGAACAGGAGTGAGGAACTATGAAAACAGAGGGACTGAGAAAAGGAGTGGAAGGAGTAGAGTAAGTAAGTAATACAAAAAGGAATGAGGGAAGTATCAAAGGCAGGAAACTGAGGGTTAAAGAAATGAAGCAGTGGAACTAATAGAAGTTAAATGTGATAGAAATGTAACGAAAAGAGTACAAAACACTTACCTTATAATTGTCGTTAACTTAGTCACTTGTTATTTTTATACTTTCAATCTGTGAAATAAACAACAAAAAATTGAAAAATATTAAAACATATTTTAAAATTAGAAAAGACAAGGGAAAAGATTGACAATCATCCAATTTTACAAAGAAATAAAGTTAGAGATAAACATGCAGAAAAAAAGAGAAAGAAACAGTGATAGACAGTCAGAGACAAAAAGAAATTGAAATAGAGTAAATTACTAAGAGAAAAAAAAGGAAGATACTTTCAGTGACAGAAAAGAAGGATAGAAGAGAAAACTAAATTGAAGTTGTGTAAGCTACTAAAAGAAAGTGAGTAAGGTAAACTATATAAGGAAAGGGTGAATAGGGAAAAGAGAGTGAGGGAGAGAGGAGACAGAGGAAGTGAAGGAAAGAGTGTCAGATACAGACTGAGTGAGGCATCTACACAATGTGATTCGTAATGTTAGGAAACACAGGTAATGTAATTGAAAAACGTGCAATTTTTTTGCTCATTCCACAATCACTTCACCTGTGTTTCCTTTGCTTAGGTATCTCATTGTGCAGAAGTAGTCTAGCATATGAAAGAGTACGCAGAAGGTGAGCACTGTATGCAACAACTTTGACACTTACAGAAGCCTCAGCTTCTCCATGCCCCCTACACAGTCCTAAATATATACATTTTAAACTGACGGTATCTTGTTGCAGATGAAGTGAGGCCTATCTTGCAACATGGTGCATCTTTTGCACTGCTGCTGCGTCACAAAAATGATGCAACAGCGGCGCAAAAGAGGCGCACGGTCATTATAAATCTGCCCCTAACATTTTAAATGATTGTTTCAGGATGCCGATAAGGTGTGGCCTATCCAGAGATTTGTTTGAGGTGAGGCCTACTCAGAGTTACAGATTACATTTAGGCTTGTTGAAGAGTACAGAAGAGATAATACATGTGCAGGCCTACCAACGAAGTGAGTCATGTCCACTGCACTCTTCAACAAATGCCAGACCTCCTCTGTCTCCCTGGACAGGCCTAAACCTCATCTGCACAATATGATTCGTAATGTTAAAAAACACAGGTGATGTAATTGAAAAACGTGCATTTTTTTTCCTCATTTCACAATCACATCACCTGTGTTTCCTTTGCTTAGGTATCTCATTGTGCAGATGTAGTCCAGCATTTGAGAGAATACGCAGAAGGTGAGCACTGTATGCAACAAGTTTGACACTTACTGAAGCCTCAGCTTCTCCATGCCCCCTACACAGTCCTAAATATATACATTTTAAACTGATGGTATCTTGTTGCAGATGAAGTGAGGCCTATCTTGCAACATGGTGCATCTTTTGCACCGCTGCTGCGTCACAAAAGTGACGCAACAGCGGCGCAAAAGAGGCGCACGGCCATCATAAATCTGCCCCTAACATTTTAAATGATTGTTTCTAGATGCCGATAAGGTGTGGCCTATCCAGAGATTTGTTTCAGGTGAGTCCTACTCAGGGTTACTGATGAAATTTAAGTTGTTGAAGAGTACAGAGGAGATAATACATGTGCAGGCCTACCAACGAAGTGAGTCATGTCCACTGCACTCTTGAACAAACGTCAGACCTCCTCTGTCTCCCTGGACAGGCCTAAACCTCATCTACACAATGTGATTCGTAATGTTAGGAAACACAGGTAATGTTATTGAAAAACGTGCAATTTTTTTTGCTCATTCCACAATCACATCACTTGTGTTTCCTTTGCTTAGGTATCTCATTGTGCAGATGTAGTGTAGCATATGAAAGACTACGCAGAAGGTGAGCACTGTATGCAACAACTTTGACACTTACAGAAGCCTCAGCTTCTCCATGCCTCCTACACAGTTCTAAATGTATATCATAAATACAAAAAGTACAGAATTAATTATACATGTTAAATGGTTTATTTTTGCTGTTCTCAGAATATATCAAATTTCACTAAAAACAGTGACTTGAAGGTATTCATCATATAACAGTGGGGGAAAAAAACACAATCAAAATGATTGTGTTTAAAAAACCCATATAACATAACCAATCAGAAATCAGAACTCCTTAAAAGTAACTTACTTTCCATGACGTCGAAGGATGTCCTATGAACAGCTTACACTCTGTTGTGCTGTTATTATTTTCAGCCCGCCACTTTCTGAAAGAAAAGCTCCATCGTTTTGACAAATATGTTACATACAATAAATGACTTCTCGCTCTCTACCGCACTTCTCCTCAAGGCCAAATCGTGTAAGAGCCATTTATAACTCTTGGAATTCTTCTAAGCAAATCCCGTCATTTTCTTTTTCCGCAACTTTCAGAAAGAAAACGTTTAAGATCACTTTCACAATCCTGTACTAGTAATATTTTACCCTTCTTGCTCACTCATGTTCCACATTTCCTATGACACTGATACTGCTTACTATGAAGCAGACTTACACTACCTCTATGACTACTACAATTATTTAATTCTCTACATCACTTTTAATCACAAAGCAATTTAAAACTGTACATAAAAGTATATCAACTCCTAGAATCATTATAGGCCAGTTACCTACCCAAAATTCTTTCTTCTAAAAACAAAAAAGTAAGAATATTTTTAAGTCAAAAGGCAACATTGTTTCATATTCAAATGTGAATTATTTCCGAAACATCAGCTTTTTTTACATTTTCAATAAGCTGTGTAATAAGTGGATGTTGTCAAAGGACCATCATGTAATATAATAGCTGCAGTTAGAAATGTTCTTCCTAAAATCAACGACTGTGTAGCCACAACATTTGTAATTAAAGTTGAAAACTTACTTTCATCAGGTTTATATAGTTGGAATTTTTAAATGACATTATAACCAAAAGTTTGTTCAAAAAATGTGGACAGCGTTGCAGACTTATATTACCTCTACTCCATGTTTTGATTGGCTGCTTGAATTAGCTTATTAAAAGAAACAGTTTTTCTGAACTCATTCAAAGTGCAGTTATTTTTCCATGACGTCAAGTGTTATGGTAAGAACACCGTTTGCTTTGGGAAATACTCTGTTGTCCTTTAACTAATCCGTGCCCACCACTTTCTGTAAGAAAACCTTCTTTTTTTCAGGAACTACTTAAAACTCAAAAATAACTTTTTGCTCTGTACTACACTTATCCTCAAGGCCAAATAGTGTAGGAGCCATTAGAACCTCTTGAAATTCCTCAGAGCAAATCCCGAGATTCTCTCCCTAAAATTTTGGTTGTAAAAACACCAGGTAAGAATTTTTAAGGTCAAAAGGCAATTTTTTTTTTAAAGTTAAAATAGAATCATTGCAGAATGACCAGCCGTTTCTAGACTTCAAATAAGCTGTGTAATGTCCTGATGTTGTTGAAGGACCGTCATGATATATAATTGCTACAGTTACAAAAGTCCTTCCTGATATTGACAACTGCGAAGCCACAACATTTTTAATTAAAGTTGTCAATTTTGTTCCATCAGGCCTACATCGTTGGAACATTGAAATGACATACTGGCCATATGTTCGTATAAATAATGTGGACAACATTGCAGCCTTACATTGGCTACACTCCATGTTGTGATCGGCTGCTTTTACTAGCTTATTAAAGGACACTGATTTACTGTCTGGCAAAGTTAAATATATAAATCTTTCTGAGTCTACACTAGTAGTACTTGATACCCTACAGTTCTCACAGTCATGCTGCCATTGATAAGAAAGGCCAAACAGATGATCTACATCTACACCTTCATCTTGCAATACATCAAGCATATACATTAAAAACTCCTGACAATCTTGCTGAATATTTTGAGAGAATTGCGTTTGACCTGAACATTTGTCTAACAGATTTCGAACTTCAGACACACTTTCTATTTTTGTTCTATCAGTGCTACATTTCTCTAACACAGAATTCAACAAACTGCAAAATCTTTGATCCGAATTGACCACAATCTCTTCTTTTAAAGTTTCTAGAGAAAAGACAACATTAACCACTACATTAGCATAGCAGTTGACACCAGAACTATTTTCAAATTGAAAACCAACAACATCTTCAACAGAATCCATTTCTTTTCAGCTTATAATTTTGGGTTCATCGACTTTTCGTCTTTTTGCTACAACCTCCCTACTATTGGTCACATTTCTTCGTTTCCGGCCTATCACACGTTTCTCAAACAAACGATATTGAGGCAAATGTGGCGCATACTCTCTTCTTAACCTATTGTATTCCTTAACACAATCTAGATCCGCACAAATGTTTGTGACATCACACTCAATCAAGTACAATCCCGATAAAGTTCTGACTTGTGACAATGCCACATATGCCATACCCTCCTTGAACACAGAACTGACAATATTCACCAATGCACTGTCTACACTTAAACCTTGCGATTTATGGATTGTCACCGCATATGCCAAGCAAACAGGAAACTGCTTACGGCGCACATATAAGTCTTTTACAAGCAAAAACCTAGCAGAGCAACGACCAATTAGCTGTACTTCCTCAATGCCATCAAATTTAATTTTGAAAAATTCAATTCCATCTCTATTTCTGTATCTCTCAAAATCAACAACATTACCCATTGATCCATTTACCAGACCTCTTTCAACATGTAAATTCCTTCTTAAAATTATACGGCAATTTAAGCACACATTCAGACTCTTTTCAAAACCAGCAGTTTTAGATATAGTCTTCTCTAATGAATCCAATTTTGATTTCAAATTCTCAGACAAAATAATTGTTGCTCCCATATGCTCTATTCTGTCAATAGCTTCCAGTTTCACAATCTCTTGGTTTTCTAAATTCAACATTTTGTTGTTGAAGATGGCACATTCTGCAAGAGTTGGCATCAAACATATTCTTCTCAGTAATTTTCCGAAAAATATTCTCAGGCACAACGTCTTCTTCTGGATACAAATTTGACAGTAATCGTGCATGTAAAGCTTCTTTCCCATGCTCGGTCACTTTTCCGATTCTAACATCTTGTAGAATATTCTTATAATCTTCATCCTTCGCTTGACGCATATTTTCACGCAGTTCAGCATAATTGAAGTTTAACCATATATTAACGTTGCCAATGCTCCCTAGGCACTTCCTGGTATCTTCATGCGTGAGCATTTTGAACACAGGTTGTCCTTTCACTGGTGTCAGCTGCAGAAGATCACCGAAAACAATGATGTGTTTGCCACCAAATAACACATCATACTCTGTTTTGAGAACTTCTTGCATTCTCAAATGCACAAAGGCAAGCATGACATTGGAAACCATGCTTACTTCATCAATGATAAGAAGTTTCATTTTCCTCAAGACTCTGGAAACTTCACAACAAGCATCTCCAGATAGCTTGTGGTATTGTAATTTGTTATCATGCTCCACTGGCAGCATCAGTAGACGATGCAAAGTAATACCTTTAATGTTATGTGCTGCCAGTCCAGTTGGAGCGGTGACAACACAAGACAGCGATGACTCAGTCCTCTTCTGCAAATAACATGAAATTGCTTTAATGAGGAAACTTTTTCCAGTTCCCGCTTCTCCACTCACGTACAGTCGGACAGGCTTCAACGACGTACATGAGCACTCTTTCTTCTCATGACTTAGTCCATGATCAATTTGGTTGGTAACTTCGTCATATATTTTCCTCTGCTCAATGTTGAGTTGTCTTTCCAAGTCTTCTAAGTTAACCGCATCCTCCTGAGCATGTGCCATGGCTCTTTCCACTTCAATCATGGCAGTGGCAGCTTCATTTTCGATAACTGCTCCTCCTAGTGGATCCTGACTCAATGAAACAGAACTCTGACTGTCCTGAGAACTGTCTCTAGCAATCTCGGCTGCAATCGTTGCTTCCTGCTCGATTTCCGCATTCAACATTTCTAGATATTTGGGAAAAACAGGACATTCTATGGTCTCCTTGGCGGCATTGAAAGAATCTTCGTAACAGAGGAAATCTCCAAGCAGTTCCTCTTCTGCACGCCAAGGCTTGAAAAGTTGCAAAAGTGCTAAATAGAAAAACTCTTTTCTTTCAGGAGATTCGCCACTCAATTTTCGATGGTTTACCAAGTGGCATTTTCTTTGCTTGACCAGACATCCCTCACTTCCAATTACAGCATACACTCCTTTATCAATATCGTCTTTGATGTTCCTCTTGAATATGTAATTTTGTAGAACCTCATACAGACAAACATTCTTGAGGTGACTGCTTCTATTTGGATAATATGTATCCAACATGTTGGTCTTCAAAATATCGGTACTGTTTGGCTCCTTTTCCGCCAAATACTCAATTTCCCGCACAGGTTTCAGAACTCGATTACGCGTTGCAGTAAGACCGAGACTCGCCCAAATGATACTCCTAGATTTGGCATAGAGACTTGCTGAAGACAACCGGTCAGAACATTCGTAAGCTCCAATTTCTCGATGCGACAACATCTTCAGACTGAAACTGTACAACTTCTTACTGAGGCTCTTTTCATGGGAAATGTCCTCCCACATATCCTTCAATTCTGTCTTTTCTTTTTTGGTGATGTAAGATGTCACATACCGAGCCACAGCCATACAGTTATCAGCCACAAACTGTATATCCATGTTAGGATTCCACATGGACAAAATCACTGGGTTGTAGTCGTTGATATACTTGGACTCTTCGTTCCTTTTCAAATTGTATGTATTTTTGGGTGATTTCCTCATCACATTATGTCGCAGCGAAGACATCAAACTGTTCACTCTTCCTTTGGAAATCACCGGTCGTGGAAAGGCGAAACGACATTTTGTGTAGAACTTGTCCTTGTTTCTGAATTTACGACGACAGTACTTTCCACAACGATGGTTTAGGAAGCGTAAAACTTGTTCTCTTAGGTTTTTGTCTTCCTTTGTCTTTGGAACAGCACATGTAGAATACTGTTCTATGAAAATCATCACTAAGTCATCCGGATCTGTTCCAAATTTGGGTGCATCTTTGATCCATAGCAGCATATGTATATGAGGAGCACCTCTTGCTTGGTACTCCTTTCTCCAGAAGAAATCCAACACCTCTCCAAGAGGTGGATTTTTCTTGTTCATGATGAAAGACATCATAGCTTCAAATCTATGATTGAAGTACCTGCATACATTCACTGGATCCAAAGAGCACAGTTCTCCGGGTGTCTTGAATTCGATATTTTCAATGTTTCCATTTGCCTCTCGTAGAAATTCAAGTAAGTCTTCCCAGCCATACTCGGCACAGCTGAGATTGAGGAACCATGTGGGAGTTCCTAAGTTCCTCAGCATACATTTTAAATCACCATGACGACAGTACCAGTACTCATTAGTACCACGCTGACACGCCATGAGATTAATCAGGTGAGAATCCAAAATACTGTCTTGCACATTGACTTTATCCATAAAGTCCCTTGCCGAGATATTTTGCATCTGTACACCACTTTTCAAGATGTGGTTCACTGCATATGACAGTCCAGACAGATCGCTTTCAAACAGTAGATGAAACAAATAGGGAATGCATTGACGAAACCTAGGATCTTCTGCATACAATCGTAAAGTCCGGTATTCAGAAGCAGGAATTTGATCAGGTCGCTCATCATATCTTCCTCCTTGACCTGTTGGAAATAGTTGTGGGAAACACCGAGCTTCCAAACTTTCCTCCCAAACACTAATGGGACTCCCTTTGGCTTGTTTCATTTGAAACAACTCAATAGCATTCCCCATGACTTCCTTGGAATGCAAAGGATGAACACTATAATGTTCATATATTTCTTCATTTTTAGAGGCTTCTACTTTCTCAATTTGACCAGCACACAAATCGCTATCCTCTTCTTCACTTACTTCCTCTTCTGCAACATATACATTCTTGTAGTACTTATTGTTTTTCTTCAAATACAATGTTGCCTTTTTGACTTTCCTAACATCCACCAAATCTTGCCAGATTTTCTTACTCTTTGTCGGAACCCCATTAACTAAGATAACCAGAGGTTCCTCTTCCACTTCCTCTACTCCAATTGTATTAATGTTTTTCTTCAAATCTAGAGGCAAATAAACAACTCTTCCCTTTAATCCTCTCTGTAAATCTGATGGAGGCAATTTCCCAGTCTTTGGCTCCATTCGTACAATAGCCTGAAAGGGATGGACACTTTGAATCAAAATAGATTCATAAGTATTTAAATCCTTCAATTCAGAAGGAATGTCAACCAATTCCAGATTATTATGAACCGCTCTAGCAGGCATCTGGTTTTGATTTAATTTGTTACAACAATAAGTACACACACATTGATCCGATCCCAAATCAAAACAATTTTCTACCATCAAGTATGTTGCGAAATCCTTCCATTCACTATTATTTTCCCTTTCACTTTTTGCATATAAATCCACTAACTTAGTCTGATTCTTATAATAAATGCGTCGACAACACACACAAGTGAAATTAGGCCTCTCACTTGATTTCACCTGAAACGTGGCAATTTCCTTCTGAAAATTATCTGTACTGGAAACCTGTACACTCTCTTCCACATTACCTTTTTCTTCTGGGTCAATTTCAACATTCTTCTCTTTACTTGTAAAGTAACAAAACTCAATTTCTTCACAAATATTCTTCACATCTACTTCAGAACCATGCAAAAGAGTAGTGCATAATTGTTTAAGCATAATTGCTGGACTCTTAGCATAATACAACATTCTAACTAATTTCCTCACTTTATTATGATGGACTGCTAGCATCCTGAAATGATGAAAAACACTCTGGCATACTCTCCTAGAAAGACAAGCCAGTGAATGACCATGTAAACCTGTCACTTCTCTCACTCTGCAAGGATCTAATTCTTTCATTTTCTGTTTTAAACTTTTCCTATTAAATGTCCGTACAAAATCACAAAGCAAATTTATGGAATCCTGTCGCACACTGCAAATACTACTACACTTCCAGGTGTACACTGGTCCCTTAGGACGTCTTCCTAAAACCTCATTACCTAACACCTCTTCTGCCTCTGTTGACACAAGTTTTTCTTTTTCAACCGGACAACCATCTTTCACCTCATATGCTTGACCACTGGTGTCAACTGCATGCACCAAATCATTATCCTGGAAATAACTCTCCTCATTAAAAAATGCCTCACAACTTGAACTATGCATCCATTCTCCTGAAAAAACTTCACAAAAATTACTACGATTAACTGTTCTCTTCCATCTACTATTTGTTTTGAAATCATAAATTACCTTGTTTAGTTTCCTAATTCTATTGATTATCAAAATAAATAACTTTCGCTTAATTTCGAATGCCTGATCAATAATTTTCTCAATGTTTCTCTTTCTCTTATAAAAAGCCACTTTCTGTTGACCTTTCTTAATATTGTTTAACAAATTGCCAATTATCCTGTTGCGGAACATTCGTCTATGAATGTCCCTAAACTGATTTTTCCTTCTACTACCATGCACAGAGTTATCTCCTGCTCTAGCAGTAACATTTTTGAGTGGCCTTTCCTTTCCGTTTAAATTGGTTCTCTTTTTCTGGACTAAAACATGTTCTGTACTAATACTTTTTTTTCTGGAAATGTTTCTTAGGAAAGATTTCGTTCTCTTACCCGGAGCTTTTTTGGTGACTTGTCAAGTTTTTATTGTAGAGGACTGCTGCAAGCATGTAGTAAGCTGCTGTCTTTGACGTTTTGTAGCCTTTCGGCTTTTTTCCTTCGATGGCATAATGTAGTTTTGAAATGATCTGCAGTTGAATCTGTGGTAAAATATAATAAAAAATGTTATTAACCACTATTACCAAACAGTAAATCAATAACAGTCGTCAAAAAATTAACATACTAGTTGTCAATTCTACATACAATAATTTTTAGTGCATTGGCAAATTTAAAACTCACAAATAGTAGCAAAGAAATGGAATGCTTCTACATTTGACCTGTGCTCTTTTATATGTGAATCTGAACTAATTTTATTAGCATATTTCACTATTTTATTAAAGACACTTCACACAAGCTGTTTTTGAAGTTGTTTTTAATTTTAAATGAAACGGTTTACATGGTTACTTTTCATTTCGAGTATCTTAAATTTATTTCTAAAAGTCTTTATTCTTCATCATCCACAGGATTTAAATCATCCAAGGGATCTACTTCCACTGACGTTTCAATGACAAGTTCAATGATAAGATCGAGATCAACAGATTGCTCATTATCACTCATGGTTGATGTTGTCGTTATCTTTAAAGAAAGAGAACAACAATGAGATGTTGCAGAGTAAGAGACAAATCTCAGAGACTATAATAGTAAAATTGTTTAACAAGAGTAACATTTTGCAGATATTATTTAGCCATGTCCAGCGATGCTGAGGAGGTGAGGCCTATGTCCAAGTTTTCAGTGAACAGGACTCATCTCTTCTTAACCTTGGATAAGCCTCACCGACTCTGTGTCCCCTGCTCATACTTAAATGTAAAGGGGCAGATTTATGTTAACTGGCGCATCCCCAGGGATGCACCAGTTAACGTGTGCCGCTGCTCTGCCACCCATGGTGTGCCGCATTTACAATGCGGAGCACCATGGGGCAAAAACAGCACAGATGCGTCACGCATCTGTACCGCAAAAGCGGCGCATTGCAGGAATCACGTCGCAAGCGCGACATGACTACTGCAATGCACAGGGGCAAGCCACACATTGCATGGTGCATCACTCCTTATGCCTGTTTCAAACAGGCGTAAGGATTAGATTCAGCAATGCCATAAAGCTGACTCAGTGAAATCTTCTTAATTTTACTGTGTTAGTTTTACAGGGCTTTCATGCAAATTACTGCCCACCCTGCAACAAAACGCCCACATGAAAACTGACGCAGGTTTCATGTGGCACAGGACTTTACAGCATGACACATCTGCCTAGATGCATCAAGTTGTAAATATGTCGCAACATAGCGCATCTTTTGCGCCGCCGCTGCGTCACAAAAGTGACGCACAGCGGCGCAAAAGAGGCGCACGGTCATCATAAATCTGCCCCTAACATTTTAAATGATTGATTCAGGATGACAATAAGGTGTGGCCTATCCAGAGGTTTGTTTGAGGTGAGGCCTACTCAGGGTTGCAGATGAAATTTAGGCTTGTTGAAGAGTACAGAGGAGATAATACATGTGCAGGCCTACCAATGAAGTGAGTCATGTTCACTGTACTCTTGAACAAAGGCCAGACCTCCTCTGTCTCCCTGGACAGGCCTAAACCTCATCTGCACAATGTGATTCGTAATGTTAGGAAACACAGGTGATGTAATTGAAAAACGTGCAATTTTTTTTGCTCATTTCACAATCACATCACCTGTGTTTCCTTTGCTTAAGTATCTCATTATGCAGATGTAGTCTAGCATATGAAAGAGTACGTAGAAGGTGAGCACTGTATACAACAATTTTGACACTTACAGAAACCTCAGCTTCTCCATGCCCCCTACACAGTCCTAAATGTATTCAGTTTAAACTGACGGTATCTTGTTGCAGATGAAGTGAGGCCTATCTTGCAACATGGTGCATCTTTTGCACCACTGCTGCATCACAAAAGTGACGCAACAGCGGCGCAAAAGAGATGCACGGCCATCATAAATTTGCCCCTAACATTTTAAATGACTGATTCAGAATGCCAATAAGTTGTGGCCTATCCAGAGGTTTGTTTGAGGTGAGGCCTACTCAGGGTTGTAGATGAAATTTAGGCTTATTGAAGAGTATAGAGGAGATAATACATGTGCAGGCCTACCAATTAAGTGAGTCATATACACTGCACTCTTGAACAAAGGCCAGACCTCCTCTGTGTCCCTGGACAGGCCTAAACCTCATCTGCACAATGTGATTCGTATTGTTAGGAAACACAGGTGATGTAATTGAAAAATGTGCAATTTCTTTTGCTCATTTCACAATCACATCACTTGTGTTTCCTTTGCTTAGGTATCTCATTGTGCAGATGTAGTCTAGCATATCAAAGAGTACGCAGAAGGTGAGCACTGTATGCAACAATTTTGACACTTACAGAAGATTCAGCTTCTCCATGCCCCCTACACAGTCCTAAATGTTTACAGATTAAGCTGACGGTATCTTGTTGCAGATGAAGTGAGGCCTATCTTGCAACAGGGTGCATCTTTTGCATCACTGCTGTGTCACAAAAGTGACGCAACAGCGGCACAAAAGAGGCGCACGGCCATCATAAATTTGCCCCTAACATTTTAAATGATTGATTCAAGATGACGATAAGGTGTGACCTATCCAGAGGTTTGTTTGAGGTGAGGCCTACTCAGGGTTGCAGATGAAATTTAGGCTTATTGAAGAGTACAGAGGAGATAATACATGTTCAGGCCAACCAATGAAGTGAGTCATGTCCACTGCACTCTTGAACAAAGACCAGACCTCCTCTATCTCCCTGGACAGGCCTAAACCTCATCTGCACAATGTGATTCGTAATGTTAGGAAACACAGGTGATGTAATTGAAAAACGTGCAATTTATTTTGCTCATTTCACAATCACATCACCTGTGTTTCCTTTCCTTAAGTGTCTCATTGTGCAGATGTAGTCTAGCATATCCAAGAGTACGCAGAAGATGAGGACTGTATGCAACAGAGCAATGTACATTACTCACCTCCCTTGACACTTACAGAAGCCTCAGTTTCTCCATGCCTCCTACACAGTTCTAAATGTATATCAGTATCATCATAGTGACTAGGAAACTCTTGCACAACATATTGTGAAACCTTAATGAGTTCAAGAAACGTGTTTTTAAACCGGCAAACAAGGAAAATTATTCTCACATATTCATGGTGGAAAGTGAAATATTTATTTAAAGAAGCAGACACCAATATGACCTTCTCATAAATGTGAAAAGCGTTTTTAATTAAAAAAAACGATTTTCTGGTCAAAATTTGAAAACACAACACAGGTCCTATGTAGAAGCACACCCTGTCAGTACTTAAATTAGCCAAGCACACATGGGGGCGTATTTACAAGGACCTTGCACCACGGGGAAATGACTTAAATTAAAATGGGGAAAATAACATCAAAGGGACTCAAAGGCGTTGTAAATATGCCCCAAGCAGCCTATGAAACTCTAGCAGTACATATCAAGAAACCTAAATGACTTCAAGAAACGTTTTTAAACACATCAAGTAAAGCAATTATTCAACCACATTCATGGGGAAGTGACTTAAAATGCCCTAACACACATGAAAGCGTATTTTTAAGGCCCTTGCACCATTTTTGCATCACTTTTAACATGGCTATGTAACTCAAAGAAACAAAATCTAAATTTGCCAAGCACACCTGGGGGCGTATTTACAAGGACCTTGCACCACGGGGAAATGTCTTAAATTAAAATGGGAAAAATAATATCAAAGTGACTCAAAGTCCTTCTAAATATGCCCCAAGCAGCCTATGAAACTCTAGCAGTACATATCAAGAAACCTAATTGACTTCAAAAAACGTTTTTAAACACATCAAGTAAAGCAATTATTCAACCACATTCATGGGGAAGTGACTTAAAATGCCCTAACACACATGAAAGCGTATTTTTAAGGCCCTTGCACCATTTTTGCGTCACTTTTAACATGGCTATGTAACTCAAAGAAACAAAATCTAAATTTGCCAAGCACACATGGGGGCGTATTTACAAGGACCTTGCACCACGGGGAAATGACCTAAATTAAAATGGGGAAAATAACATCAAAGTGACTCAAAGGCCTTGTAAATATGCCCCAAGCAACCTATGAAACTCTAGCAGTACATATCAAGAAACCTAATTGATTTCAAAAAACGTTTTTAAACTCATCAATTAAAGGAATTATTTACCCACATTCATGGGGAAGTGACTTAAAATGCCCTAACACACATGAAAGCGTATTTTTAAGGCCCTTGCACCATTTTTGCGTCACTTTTAACATGGCTATGTAACTCAAAGAAACAAAATCTATTTGTAAAACACTTGGCACAAAGCAACATTTTAAATACACAACTTTCTTCATAATTTTCTCCCTAAAGCATACTATTCTCTATCTAAATTAAATGAATCTTTTCTCACCTTAGCAAATACTTTTTGAGTTTCAAAACAGTCTCAGACACACACCAATTTTTCTTTAGCAGAGCAAAAGGTATGCACTCCACAGGCTGCAACCAACAAAGGCACAGAAATGCTGTAATTCATCACACATATCTCTCATGTCACCCAATCAAAACTCTTCCCTCACTTTTTTCAAATCAACACCCTTCCCCCCTCTGCCCTTTCTGCCTTTTTTCCATAGCAACCACCTCCTGAAAGACCTCTCATGTTTACAAGTTCACACAACAATGTTTCAATTGAACTCTGAACTCTCAGTACACCTGCGTATCCAATGCAATCTTTCATAAAATGATTTTTTCTTGACCATTCAAATTACATCTTTCAAAGAACTCATCCATGCACCCTAACTTTCTGTTTTCAGCAATCAAAATCCACCAATCACTGCTACTGAATCATTAGCACACAAACTCCACATTTTTTTATTACAAACTCCTACTGTTTCAACTGCCATTTCATACCCACACTTCATCTGACTGCAGCAGAACCTCCTCTCACCATGTTTTCTGTCTGGATTGTTGGACATAGTTACATCCACTGGGCTCAAAGGTATGCTGATAACAGAAATTTACACAACCTCAATTTACAAAATGTGGAAATCAAGTGGATTGGCCACAGAGGATTAAGATGTCACCAATTGATACCATTGGTGAAAACCTTTTTGCATTTGCCAAAACCTGACCTGTTAATTGTGCACTGTGGAGGAAATGACTTGGGCACTTTGACTGGGGTAGGTCTGGAAATGCTTTTAAAGGACACCTTTGACCAATTGATGGCACTTTTTCCTCAAACTGCCTTGTATATTCAAATATATGCCAAAGACAGAAATGGAGGTGGTCAAACCAATTTTGTCCACAAATTGAGAAATCAAGGAAGCATGTAAATAAGTCTGTTTCAGCTTACATGAGAGACCATGGAATGGGCTCCATGTACAACAATAACTTGCGTTACTACATGCAAGATATCTACAGAGGAGATGGAGTTCACTTCTCAGATGAGGGGAACAGAATTTATTTTCATCCTGAATTTAAGACTATGTATTGGTACCTACTTATAAGTACATAAATCTACCACAGACCCAAAAGCTCTTCTCAGAGCTTCCCTAACTATTTTCACTATAAACAAATTTTAAATGTAACTTTTTTTTTACAAATTTTCACAATTTACGTTTTCCGGAGCGCTACCCGGTACGCGCACCGGACGCTAACCACGCGAAAATTTGAAAAAAATGGGTTTTTTCGCACATATGGGCCTCCTCAGCCACCCTCAGAAAACCTAGGGAGTCAGGATACGTCTACCGTGCCCCCTTCTACCCATTCTGAACATTATTTGCCCTCCATCTTGTATCTCAATTCTACCGAAACACAAAATGGAGGACTCCCGTAACTCTGCCGGTTCGCGTACCGGGGCGCTCACCGGGAAGCGCTCGATTAAAAAAGGTGGGAAAGTAATTCACAGAAAAACCACTGGAGACAATTTCACAATTTCACAATTTCACCAAATATAGATTAGCTCATACTACATACCAATCCCTACCATTTTCACAAATTTGGTTGGAATTCCATTTAGCCATTTAGCCTGTAGACCTCTCTAAATACCCTGAGGTAAATTACTTCACAAAACACATCTGAAGTGTTGGAATTGACAACCAATTAAAATGTTACTTTCATTTTCTACTTTTCTTACCTGACATTTGATTGGTTATGTACCTGAATGTATATAAAGAAAGAGAGAGAAACACAGCCATTTTGACAACTACTTCCTGAAGTACATTGCAAGAGCATTTTTACTGACAACTTAAACTTGTTTTTAAAAGGTAAGATGTTATTTTGAAAACTGAAGTATATTGTGCACTTTAAGTTAATATGAAAAACTTTTTCTGATAGTTATATACTATCCCTCTGTAATAGTTATAGATTTAGATAGACTTCTCTGTTATAGTTATGGATGGATTTAGGCTTGTCTTGTATAATTATGAATTTACTTAGGTTTCATCACATACACTTTTTTATATTTCTACTTCCAGTCTGATACCATACATTGCCCAAAGATAAATTCACTGTTAAAAACTACCTATCTAAAATTAATCCCAACTGTGCCCTATCTCTACTGATATATATATTTTTTATGCAAATTTCAGGCAAAATGGAAGGAGAACAAAAAGTGTCATTTGAAATTGTCCTTGCAGAGACCAATCAAGAAAACATTGAACCAAATGACATTGAATTCATGGATGAATCACGGGACCATGAACTACTACAATGTGTACAATCTGTAGATTTCCTCCTTCAAAATGAGGACATTTCAGACACTCAAATGTTGCAAGTTATGTTCACTCAAAATAATGAAATTTCGGACACTGAAAATGACGACATTTTGGACAGTCAAATGTTAGACGTTCTATTAAATTTTGAAAAACAATCACAAAAATAAATTTATATTTAATAATCATAAATATTGCTACTTAAATAAAAAAAACGAAAAGAAAAACAACAAAACGAACAATCAATAAACATACAATATTTGAAAAGTCTATCATTCTTTTTTCCTCATAGTACGCTCCCCGGACCGCTTCCCGGTGCGCGTACCGGGCGCTCCCCATGCAAAAAAACCGAAAAATGTTGTTTGTTTTTTGCCCCGCGGGACCCTTTTAAAGCCTCAACATCAAACCTAGGGGGTCAGGGAGGATCTACTATGCCCCCTTATGGTCATTTCCCCCTTTGTTTTGGCCTCCTCTTGTCTCTCGATCCTACCGAGAGACAAGATGGCGGCCGTTCCGGACTGTTTAGAATGTTGACAGACACCGGAGAGCCAATCAGCTTCTCTTCGCGAAGTTCCGTTATGCGTCAGGTACGCGAACCGGGGCGCTAACCGGAGCGCTGTTACAGATATATATATTTTTTTTAACGTTAATTTATCAAAATCCACTGAAGCACATATTTTGAGACCTAGCAAAGGCACATCGGGCAAACAATATCTACAATTTTGCCAAGTTTCGTGGAAATCCATTCAGCCGTTCGAGCTAAAATTGAGTCCAACCGCCCTATGGAAAATTGCATGGGAAAAACACGTTTTTCTCGGCCCCCCCTTGACGAAACCCCCCCAATTTCAGCCTATTCCGTCCACAAACGCCAAAGTTATTAGACATAGAATTTTTAAAAATCCCATAGGAAAAAAATCCTAACTATATATACCTACTGGCGACCGCCAGTAGGTAATATATATATGTACATACATATACATATGTATATATATATATTACCTACTAGCGGTCAACAGTCTGTAGTTATAATCAGGACCTAGTTTCCATTGGAAAAGTGTTTTTTGACTTACCTATATCTTGGGCCCCCAGTTCTAGTTCTAGTTCAATTTTAGTTCTGCATGGAAAGTTTTGGCGGGATCTGTCAAGCGGTTCAAAGAAAATGGGGGTCTCAAAAAAAGTATGCTTCCCATGTTAACTAACATAGAGATTTTAGACATCACTACAGTCTGAACCACTGGACGGAATTACACAAACTTAGGCAGAAAGGCAGCTCTTGATCCAGAAAGCACCCTTTTTGTTAATTGGTGTAAATTCATTCAGTAGTTTTGGGGGTATTAAAGAAAATCCAAATTTCTATATCTAGAAGTACAAAGCTTTCACTAATAATGATGATCTCGTGCAGAAATCTGATTAGCTGCCAACACTTCGACAAGAAAATGTTGGCAGCCATTTTGGGACTCAGCTTTAGTTGAGTAGGAAAAAAATTTAAAAAATAAAGAAAAGGGGGCCGGGTAGGAATACCATGACCCCCTAGCTCTGGTGCTGGGGTCCCACATGGACCTCGCAATGGCAAAAATGGATTTAAAAAAAAGAAAATTGATGTAAAACTTGCTTGAAGAGCCCTGGGGACCATCACCTTTCTATGACCTTCTTAATCTTTTTAGAAGGAGGGTGCCACGAAGCCCCCATCCTGGACCATTCTTATCCCCTGGGACCACCACCTCCCCGGCACAGGACTTTGAAAATGAAAGGAGTGGAGCCATGTAGCTCCCTTCTGAAGCCATTAATGGCCCTGGGGACTGCCACCCTCCAGCTCCTTCATTTTTTTAGAAGGAGGGTGCCACGAAGCCCCCATCCTGGGCCATTCTTATCCCCTGGGACCACCACCTCCCCGGCACAGGAGTTTGAAATTGAAAGTAGTTGAGCCATGTAGCTCCGTCCTGAAGCCCGTATTTTGGCCCTGGGGACTGCCACCCTCCAGCTCCTGCTATCTCCTGAGATACCCACCCTTTAGAAATAACAGCTTGCTTTGGTTTGGTGGGAGCTGTGAACGCTCCTGCCAAGCATGAGCAAACAGTAACTCTGCTCCCAGCAGGCAGAAACAGGAAAACTCCTCCCACTCAATAGGAGTGGTATTTTCATCTGTTCCCCTGCCCGCTGTCAAGGGGCAGGTGAGGTTCTATTCTGACGCAGTGACTCACACATCTTCTGATACATCCATACAGACACCCACCAAAAGAAACCCATTATGCCACTCTCACATCTACTCACAGACCCAAACAGTCACTCACCCACTCACTCACACACCCTCAAAACCACTCACACACCCAGATACAGTCCCATAAAACCACTCACACACACACCAACGTATGCTGCCACTCACACACCCACTCTCAAAGCTTACAGGTTACAGTAAGGAATAAAAATGTAAAACCTTAGAAATTCAGCAAACAATTCAAATGTTACAGGGTTCTTTATAGTTAGGAAATAACATTTAAAATAACATAGAAATTCACTGAAAAAAACAAAGGTTACAGGGAAATTATAGTTAGGAAATAACATTTTCAAAACCTTGGACAGTCACTGAGAAAAGATAAAGGTTATAGGGACGTTATAGTTAGGAAATAGATTTTTTTTAAAGCCTCAGAATTTCACAGAAAAAGCTAAAGGTTTCATGGATGTTATAGTCACGCTCAGATTTCACTCATATAAAACCAATGCAATTCAGTAGTTATAATTACCTGAGCTAACTATAACTTATGCCACCACAGTGCACTGTGTATGACCTCACATATTAAATAACTCATGGCATGGTCAGTGAGATTACTGATGACATCTCAAATGACATCACTTATGACATCATCTAAAAACACTCACACCCCACATAACCTCTCGTACACCTACTCACACACACACAGAACCACTCACATACTCATTCACAGACCCATACAACCACTCACACACACACACACACACACACTCACTCAACCATAGAGCCACTCACACACCCACTCACTCACCTATTCAGGCACTCACAAAGCCACTCACTCTCCCATACAGCTACTCACATAACTGCTCACTCACCCATATAACAAATCAAAAAGCCACACACTCACACATACAGCTACTCACACACCCACTTTTTCAAGCATAGAACTCCTTATACAGCTATTCACTCAGGCATACATCTCTGAACACAGACATACATTCACCAAATGCAGACACTAGCACAGAAGTCACTCTCCAATACAGCCAGTAACACAGCAACTCACTTAACCAAACACCACGCAAACAGCCAAATACTCACCCATACAGCCACTCACACAACCACTTATTCACCCACTCACCCACACATAGAGCCACTAACACAGCTACTCACTCACCTATAAAGCCACTCACATACCCACTCACTCATCAATATAGCTACTCACCGACCCATACAGCCACTCACAGAGCCATACACTCACCCATACACCCACTCACACACACACTCATTCACCCATACAGTCACCCCCACACCTACTTACTCACCAATACAGACACTCACACACCCAGTCATATAGCCATACAGCCACTAAGACACTGTGTTACTCACCCAGACAGCTACTCACTCCCCCATACAGACACTAACACAACCACTCATTCACCCACTCATCCAGACATAGAGCCACTAACACAGCCACTCACCTACCTATAATGCTGCTCACACACCCAATCACTCATCAATACAGCTATTCACTGGCCCATACAGCCACTCATGCAGCCACATACTCACCCATACAGTCACTCCCATCCCTACTTACTCATCAAAACAGATATTCACACACTCAGTCATACAGGCATGCAGCCACTAAGACACTGTGTCACTCACCCATACAGCTACTCATTCACCTAGATAGACACTAACACAAAAACTCACTCACCCATACAGATACTCACACATCCACTCACTTAGTCATACAGCCACTCTCATACTTACTCACTCACCCATATACCCACTGACACACAATTTCCTCACACAGCCTCTCACTCACCCAGATATCATGTATACTGCATGTTATTCACCCAGACAGCCACTCACATATGCTGCTCAGTCGACCATACAGCTAAACACACACACACTCACAGAACCACTCACTAATCCATACAGTCACTCACACACCCTCTTCCTCACCAATGCAGCTATTCATGCAACGGGTTAATGCTAGCTGCCAATGAGGGCATCTTTGCTAGATTGCAGGTTGTGCAAAATACGGCTGCACGACTGGTACTGAATGTCCCGCCCCGCACTCCCTCAAAACCACTGTTGGCCAAACTGCACTGGCTTCCAGTTAGGCAGAGGGTGATGTTTAAGATCTGCTGCGTCATCCACAAATGCCTAACTGGAACTGGTCCCGGTTACCTCACTGAGAAATTTATCCCCTATGTGCCGTCCAGACTCCTGAGATCGGGAGATCAGGAACTATTATGTGTTCCTAGGGCCATGAAGGCAAGAAAGGGGGAAAGAGCCCTATCGGTAGCAGGTCCAAAGCTGTGGAACCTACTCCCTAAGGAAATCAGAGTATGTAGGGAACATTTCCCTTTTAGGAAAAAGCTGAAAACATTCCTCTTCAAATCCCTAACTGACTGATCTCCTGCCTAGTTTATTAAAATGTTGACGAGTCTTTTCTGTTCTTTGGTTGTGCCAAAGGCGCGGAGATATTCCTTCGGGAATCGATTCATAGCGCCATACAAACCTGGAAATAAATAAAATAAAATAAATAAAATTCACACAGCCATTCGATCACTCATACACCCACTTACTCACCAGTACAGCTACTAACACACCCACTTATTTAGCCACATAGCCACTCACATACCCAGTTACACATCCAAACAGTTGCTCAGACACCCACTTACATACAGTCACACAGCTACTCACGCAATATATTTTATATAGTGAGGTTCATGTACTGCTACACTGGGGTTCAAGCAGCAACATCGAGTGAGAAACTCTATTTCCCAGACTACAACAGGGCCCCAGGAGGCCTCTCTGCAACGCAAAACACCTGGCATCCCTTCAAGGGCTATATAGTGCGGTTGTGTCCCGCTGAGCTGGGTTTCAGCTGCAACAATGATTAGGAAACTCCATTTCCCAGATTATTAGAGGGCTCGAGGAGGCAGTCGCTGCAATGTGAAACACCTGTCATCCCTGCAAATGCTATATAGTGTGGGATACTCCGCAGACCGCACACAATACAGTAAGCCCTGCTGTCCTAGACAAGCTCTTTTGTGACTGTGTGTGCAGATTCTGCAGGTTGATCCCATTGCTGTGGCTGTGAGTAGTCTGCTAGGTGCTGACCTGAGATAGTCATGCCCTATAGAGGTCCTTTTACACCTCAATAGAAGTGAGATAATGCCTCTTGAGTTTCAGTTCCAGTAGTACACTAGGGCGGGGTTATCCCCTTCATTATGGGGAAAAGAAAAGCAAAGGGGAGTGTCCACGGAACTTTAAAGATGACAAAACTAGCTGAACCTAGCGGAGTCAAAACGACATGGTGGATGACAGAGATAAATTAATTGAATAAGCAGAGTCTCTCCTTAGTTATAGGAATCCCTCCACCTCGTTCCTCTACTCAGTTGAACAGTGGTAACAAGAGCCAAGCATCTATTATTGAAAATGATGTGGGACTCACAGTTGCGGCCTCCCTGGAGGGCACAGATTTAGCGACCCCAGTAACTGTGTCCGGCGGGCCTGGAAGAATTATATCTAGTCCTAATGCGGCAATTGAAATAACTTGCTCTAGCCGTTTTCCTCCCATTATACAACTAGGTTACAAATATCCATTTTATCACCAGCGGGGAGGTTAGAACAGGGGATGGAGTCAGCAACACCAGCACTAACTGTAATTGCTAGAATGAACTAATTCATCTCAAATTGACTGTTAAAAATGTAGTTAAACTTGTTTTCCTTCTTAGAGAAAATGCGGGGTCCCTAACTGCTAAACTTGGAAAGATGTGTCAATGTGGTGCGAATATGGAGCCCTGCATAAACAAGTATGACAAGAGAATACAGCTTAATATGAGTCAGAGTAACACACCAGTACAAAGCAGAAACAAGCCAGAATAACAGTCAGAAAAGAGTATCCTGATCAACACTTAGGGGTCTATTATATAGCGTGCGGATCGCCACCACCCGCATGGCAGTGGCGATCCGCCCGTATGGCGGTGGTGATCTACCCACCATTTCCCACCCCATGCCTCCCATTTCCCCCCGCCATATTATGATGGCGGGGGTACCCTGGCGGACGGAAAGATCGTCTGCCGGTTTTCTGCCCGTCGACGAGTTGACAGGGCAGAAAAGAGGCTGAATATGGTGGCGGTGTCTGCAAGATACCTCGATCCATATTATAATGTAAGCGGGGATGTGCCTTTCCATGGCGGCGTTGCCACCATGGCAAGGCATGTGGTGTCTACATGTAGGGGCCCATTGCGGACCCCCGGTGTGTTGGGGGGCATGGGGTGCACATGAGGGCATTTGCATGCACAACATGGCAGGCACCGCACAGTGCCTGCCACGTTGTGCATGCAAATGCACAACATGCCTTTTTTACATTGCGGCGGGTGCTGCTGAAAGCACCGCCCGCCGCAATGTAAAAGATGCGGGATGGGCCCATCAGTGTGGCGGGCGCATGCTAATCCGCATCACGGAACCGCTGCACATATGGTGGGTGGTCCCTTTTGCTGTTACGGTGGCGGGCGGATCATAATAGACCCCTTAGTAGTCAATGAGATCCCAGTTATAAGGATGCCTCTTTGAGGGAGTCCTCTAAAGCTCACAGGGACAAAGGTGATAGGAATTAGAGAGAAAACCACTGGGAGGAGCTACTTACAGGAAGACTTCAAGTGGTTCATGTATATACATCACCTCGCTCTGGGGAGTGGCATGGATGGGAGTGATGGGCTATTCCTGTAGTCAGAAATGTAGCCTCAGGGCATACAAACTATGCCCAAGTAGGTGAACTATCTTCCTGCCATTCAGCATTACCCAGTATAGGTAGAAATACAATTTACATGGTTAACAGCTCCTAAATATTATCCTCATCTTTAGAAAGTGGTGAGACTTTAATAAATAAGGTCACCCATTGGATACGGCAAGTTAGACAATGAAGTTCCATCATCAGATCTGATATAGTGGCCGCAAGACAGTCACACTTTAATGATGATCCCAATGACATTACTCTAGAACTCATCAATGCAAAATTTGGAGAGGGATTGGTGAGTCTAGACTAACGCACCCCTCCTGTTAATGGATCTGAGATAAAATGGATCTGTGATAAAATTCAAGTATTCCTTACCCAGTTGAAGGGAGGCATACCGTCTAGGGAACAATGGGATCCCTCTTTGATGTCCCTGGATTCCGAGAGAGGAGGCCACTAATATAAGGAAAGCTGATGCTAGAGCATGATGGGAGAAGGATTGCCAGCCCAAAATAACTGGGCAGCACTGATGTGAGCAAAAGTATGCCCTGGAATTACCACAACAATGAATCTCTGCAACAATTTTAACAACTATTGTGAGGAGGGCAGGAAATCCCCAGTTAATTAAGCGTGGAGCCAACCTAAGTAACCTGCACAGGCCCAGCAACATGGGGTCATTAAAAAGTTCATGATACACTCTTGGAATCTGGTGGGCATTACGCCCAAACTCATCTGTAAGGATGGGGGGACTTCATTGACAGTTATGACATTTGTCTCTTTAAGGAGACTTGGGCCACTAGTGTGGTTAATGGGGTGCTTTACAAACTTTAGTGTGGAAGCAGTTACCTATTCCATGGGTCGGCCAAAAGGGGGCCTCATTATCTGGGTTTATATACACCTAAAAGTCAAGATACAAAAAACTGGACACTAATTCGAGGGACATGATAGCTATCAGTCTCCAAAGATTGAAGTGTGACCAGCCCATTCTGGAAGTCAATATTTATAACAGATTTGCCACTCAGCACTAGGATTCCCCCACTCTAATGGCACTCGGTGATTCCCTGGAAAAGGTGGAGGGAATTGGTCACTTATTACTTGTGGAAAACCTGAATACTACATATGAACCCTTGGGAGTGTTAGCCTGTGTGACTGAGGAGGAGGCTGAGGAGTGGGGAATCCCCAGGTTAAGCCACATGAGCCCCTCCAGAAACACAAGAGCTGCATTTCAAATAGCCTGCCTCACTGTGAAGGGCAGACTACGAGCCTGTAATGGGTGCTAAAGTTCTTATAATGATTCCAAGTATACGTTCTAAAGGGGTAATTCCTGCAATAGGATCAACTACAGCCTACTGGATTTACAAGCTTGGTCCCACATGATCAACATGATGATAATTGCAAGACAAGACAGTGATCACAATGCCTTGGCCCTAGAAAATGGACAATTGGTTCATCCCTTTGGATTTCCAATCAGTAATGGCCTTCCTCGAAGTTACCAGTAATAATAGGAGGAGAATTAAATCACCCAAGATTGAGTGGAACGAGGACACCCTTGTAGCGCAATCACTCATCAATGTTGAAAAGTATGAGAGTGAGACACAATTAACTTTAAACATTTATACTAATCTGATGGGCAAGATTTAAACCTCGTTCTATAAAACAGTGAAGTGTACTGCCACACAAAATAACAAAGAAAAATGGTTGATGAGCACTGTAAGACTACAAGGAAAAAACAGATGGATACCATAAAAATAGGTTGCAGAAATGCAGTGGTCCTTAAAAGGACTCAATACAAAAGGGTGTTAAAAGAGGCCAAAAGAAATTTGGAAGAACGCCTATGGAGAGACCTAGCATTGGCAGACAAAACCACCAAGGATAGCAAACAATTTTGGCACACTTTAGCGAAAGGCATACGGAAGCAAGTTACTGATGATGACTACCACACTCAACCCCTGGCTTAGGGAACACATTTTAGCACACTCTATGCTGGAGCAGGAGTAAAGAGTTCATGCTGTGCTGACACAAATGTGGGGATGTGGACTGGTGATCAGTCTATTTTTAGCCAGGAGGAAACTAAGACATCCCTAACTATGATAAAAAGAGGGAAAGCACATGGATGAGAAAAAAATCCTGGAGATGTTTTTCTCTCTGAACCAGATGTATGGTGCATCACCCTGAATCTCAGTTTTAATCCCAGCCTAAAGGGAGCAGAGGTCTGTTATTCCTGGCTGAGGGTGGGGGTGGTTCCAGTATACAAAAAAAGGGGGACAAAAGTGTCCCGGCAAACTATAGGCCTATTAACATTCTAGATATAGCACAAACATTGTTCTGTAGAACACTTGTTAGAGAGTTTACATGACTGGATAAGGGTTAATCAGATTCTCTCTGTCCCTCCAGGCCGGGATCAGAGAGAACACCAGCGCCATTGACCAACTTTTTAGGTTTTTGATAATCTTATGGAAGTACTCTGAAATCAAGAAAGAACATGTATGAGTTGCATTTGTGAACCAACATGCAACTTTTGACCTCATCCCCAGAATGAAACTGTGGGCAGTCTTAAAGCATGCTAGCCATCCCAAACTACTTTTTACAAATAATGATTAGGTACCATGAAGGTAATTACACCCAAATAAGGTGGGGCCAAAATGCGAGCTCATCAATGTGAACATAGAGGTAAGACTGGGGAGTATATTGGCGCCAACCTAGTTCACCCTATACATAAATGAGATAATTGATTCATTATATGATTGTAACAGGGATTTCCCAAGATTGCTAGTAGTCCAGTATTGTATCTGATGTTCGGCGATGACATATTCTTGCATCAAGAACACCGTTGGGGCTACAAAAAGTACTGAATATATTTTTTGAAGCTTGTGGGGTACTCAGTCTAGCGGTTATCATCAATAAGACTAAATTGATGGTGTTCAACCTTCACAAGGCATTTGAAGGTAAGGTGAAAATGGGTGACAAACAACCTGGAACAAGTTAAACTATTCGACTATTTGGGGGTTAGGTTCACAGATACTATATCATGGACCCCACTTATATCCTACAGTCAATGAATACTTCAGCAAGTCAGTTCTGCATTAGTCAAAAGGTTGAAAGTGTGTACCTATAGGCTGTCTGCCCCAACTATTAACATCTATCGATCAAAAAGGGTAGGTGTGGCACTTTATGGAGCTGAGATCTGGGGATTCTAGAATCTAGAGGCAATTGTAAGAATTGAAACTGTCTTTATAAAATTCATTTTGGGGTTACCCCAAAATGTATCCCTGACTCCAATGTGACTGGACCTGAGACTGAAACACATAGCCCACATAGCAGCATTAAGAACCTTAGCAGATTGGATCTGAGTCTGGTGTAACAACTCACCACTCACTATAAGGCAATCGTTGCATAAAGTGATGGTACTTGATACAAAAGGAAGCATACCCTGGCACAAACATGTTATGTCATGTCTATACAGACTTGGCATGAGCGAACTCTGGTCCAATCCCACTGGCATTCGGAAAAGTAGCCTGGTGTCCCTGAACAAGAGTTACTGATCTTACATTTGTAGCCTTTGATTAAATCACGGAGCACACAGAAAGAGATGATTGACGGAGCACTGAAACTTTTTAGACACTCAACCCCAGTCTCAGATCTGGGTTGAATCCATCATCGTTCTGTAGCTCACTTCGCCATCCCAGTTCAGACCCATCCATGTGCAAATCAGTTTTGACCATGTCCCTCATGGGACGAGTCCAGTCCAAACTGCCAAGCCAGATTTTCCCTGGACCAGAAACAAGCATCCTGGAACCGGTTTTGGGGTAATACCCCTCATCAGCCAGGCTAGCTTCAATCCAGTGGCAAAGTGAGCAATTGACGCACGTCTGGGCATACCCTGCCAACTTAGGACGAACAAAGCAAACATACAGAGATGAAGGACGGAGCGCTAAAATGTTTCAGACACTCACCCCCAGTCACAGATCTGGGTTGAATCCATATTCGTTCTTTAGCTCACTTTGCCACCCCAGTTCAGACCCAGCCACATGCAAATCAGTCTTGACCTTGTACCCCATGGGAACAGTCGAGCCCGAACTGCCAAGGCAGGTCTTCCCTGTACCAGAAACAAGCATCGTGGGACCAGTTTCGGGGTAACACCACCCATCAGCCAGGCTAGCTTGAATCCAGTGGCAAAGTGAGTAAGGGACCTATGTCTGAGCATACCCTGCCAACTCAGGGTAAACAACGCAAAAACAAAGAGATGCTGGATGGAGCACGGATGAATACAACCCCATCTGTGACTGGGGGTGAGTTTCTGAAAAGTGTTAGTGCTCTGCCCATCCCCTCCTTGTGTTTGCCTTGATTACATCATGGCACAGTGGGTGTTTTAACAGAAAGGTTCCTGCAGTTTAAAGATAACTAGCATTGTGAGGAGTTCATGAATCAAATCGCACACCCTCAAGCGAAATGTTTACACTTGCAATTTCGATATGGCATTTTAAAACGAACAGATATTGCTGCAGGTGGAAAGGGCACAATTCTCCCTGCAATTGCTCATTTGCTTGTCCCAACTTGAAACCGAAGAGCACTTTGTATTTCCATGTCATAAATATTCTACCCATTGGAGAACTTGATTAATTTATTTTGATTTGCTGTATTCTGTAAGCAAATCAAATTAGGCCCACAATCAGAATACTTAAAAGCAATACCACAGCATGGCTGATTTTCGCCCATTCTAGATACTTGTTGCATGCATGACATCTTAGATGTAAATACTTAGTTCAGCCATGACACAGATCACGGCAGCCGGAGAACCCTTCAGATAACAGGACAGGTTTGCAACTGCAGCGTTACACACCCTATGGCGTGAAATGTCCTTGCATACTAAGGAGCCACTCAAAGTATTCTCTCAGTCTTTTTTTTTTGTCCTAATTCGCCGCAGACCCCACTGAACAAACAAACCGTCCGTACCAGAGCCCGATGTTGGAAGAGATGAATGCTGTTGACTTCGGAACCAGGGAAGAGCCCTGCCTACAGGTACCATGACAGGCTCGGAAGTCACTCATCCCCGAGTAAAGGAGGAGTGGTCACTCTTCCAATCGGCCCAGGTGAACCTGGTGACTAATATCGTTGGCCTATCGGAGGAACTGGAAAAGCCCAACATAGTCAGAAGAGTACCAAGGAGGCATAATCATAGGACACACAAATTATTTTAGAGGTGATTAAATGATTGATTAAATCATCTTCACCAACCTTACCCCACACAACTATCAGATTTTCCTAGGTGACTTCAACATTCACTGGAATGACACTAAGGATCCACTAGTGAATTGTTTTAAAGCTTTCCTCCAGGACCTCAACCTGAACCAAGTCTGTAATCATCCTACTCATAGAAAATGGGCCATCTTAGACTTAATCATAGCCAAGGAAAATACCATACTATTGGATTCTATTTCACCCTGCGACTGGACCGATCAACACTGCATCACCTTCTCCATTGTTGTAAAGGCAACCATCCACAAAGGCAAGCTGTGAAAGCTAAACATTGGATCAGAAACACCCTCAATCTCAATCCAGACATGATATCTGCTACCAGCCTTAACCTCCTGTCTTCTCCAACTGATACGGTTGATGCTCAAGACCTCACTAAGCACTACCTTATCTCTGTGTCTAACATCATGGACTCCATTGCCCCAGAACAACTAAAGAGAGTCCCAATAAGTAAAACCAATACCTGGTTCAACTGTAGCCTTAACGAGGAAAGCCGTGCCCTTAGACTTGCAGAAACAGTGTGGCGACAGACCCCATTTCTTTCAAACCTTAAACTGTTGCGTAAAAAAAGAAGGAACTACAATAGGTGCATCAGAAGTGCCAAATCATTATTTTTCCGTCAGCAACTGGATACAGCCTTCAACCATCCCCAAAAACTTTTTGAACTAGTGAAACAACAAACTAATGGAAAGCATAAATCCTCCACATCTGACACTACAAACCTACCTAATTGTCAAACATTTTCCTCCTTTTTTTCTGATAAAACTAAGTCAATTGACAATGAGCTCCTGCATTGCTGTGAATTGTTTACCGCCTGAAACCCAGTCACAATGCACCTCCACCTTGCAGGAAATTTGTCCTAGCCACCTTCTCTTTAAACCTAAACACAATGCCTCGTGGTCCATCTTTCAGACATTTGGGGACACTGATATCTCAAAACTACAGTCTTCCACTAAACTTTCCAACCACTTCAATGACCCTCTCCCCTCCAAATTCCTCAAGGAAACTTCACACCTCCTGATACCCCTATGGCCCTGAATTATCAATGCCTCTCTTACGCAAGTCACCATGCCGGAATGTCTAAAAAGTGGACAAGTCACATCTATAATAAAAAAAGCCAACCTTAGCCAAGCTCCTGGAAAAATGTGTTCATCAACAACTCTGTAATCACATTGACCAGCACCAACTCCTCGACCACTGCCAATCTGGTTTCAGATCAGGTCACAGTACTGAAACCGCCATGGTCCACATTGTCGACAATGCTTTACGCATTCTCGATCATAATGAATCTTATCTTTTAATCTTTCTTGACCAACCATCAGCGTTGGACACAGTCAAACCTGAAAACCCCTGAACCTCTTAGAGCTTAGGATGGGTCTCTCTGGTACTGTCTCAAAATGGTTCTGTTCATTCCTACAAAACAGATCTCAACGAGTCCTAATCAATCATGACCTATTCGATCAGACACTGGTCACTATCGGTGTTCCCCAAGGTTCTTCACTTTCGCCCACCCTGTTTAATCTTTACATGGAACCCCTGACTGAAATCCTCAAACACTCCAACATCTCCTGCCACATGTACGCTGACGATACTACTTTTGTATATGAAGATTTCCTCTCCTAACGACATCCCACCCTCAATAACATCTTGAAGAAAACTCAAAACTCGTTAACACTTAACCACCTCAAACTTAACGCCCTCAAAACTGAATTCCTATTAATCTCGCCTCCCATCACCACCTCTAACATCAAAGACTGGCTCCAACTACTCACCGCCTTGAACTGTACCCCACATATTGTTGATTTAGCAAAATCCCTAGGAATAACACTAGACAACAACCTCTCCATGATGAATCACATCCGCTCCACAACCAGAGCGGCCAATTTCCATCTCCACATCTTAAGAAAACTAAAGCCTTTCCTGCCTGCCCAATGCAGATCTCAAGATGGTTGTTCAGGCTCTTATGATCTCCAAACTTGACTATGGGAATGCTACCATTGTTGGCCTACCGAAAATAAAACTAGCACCGTTGAGAGTTACCCTCCATGCGGCTGCACGGCTCATCACAGGCGTAAAATTATCACATCACCCCAGCCCTCCACTCTCTGAACTGGCTACCTTATCAATTTAGGATCCACCTAAAAATAGCATGCATGACATACAAAGCCATCCACCACAACACTCCTTGCTACCTGGCTCAGAAACTGGTGCTCTCCGGAAGGAATGGAGCTTCTCGTAGTACAAGCTCCCTCCTGATGAAACCCCCAAAATTTCACAAAAAGAAAACCTATAAGAGATATTTCTCTGGAATTTTCCCAATAATTTGGAACTCTCTTTCCCCAATGATCAGGACCATCCCTTCATTCGTTCTTTACAAAACGAAGTAAAAATGAGACTACCGAATAATGTCCTTCCTATCTGAGGCAACTATCCAAGCCAATTTGATTTCTTTGCTGGTGTTTTCACTATGTCTCTTTGTATTATCTTTTCATGCTGTATTTTCTATATTTTTCTCCTTGTATAATTAATGTTATTTATTAGGTTGTACAGCGCTCGAACATCAACATTTTGGTCATGTTCGCGCTTTAGAAAACTTTATAAATAAAAAATAAATAAAAATAGATCCTTCTCACCATCTTAACCACAAAGAATTACTTCTATGTCCCCATTCCTGCATCTAAATCTGAATGGTAATTCCCAGTATTCATGCACATAACCTTCCCCAACGGTTCATATCTGCCTACTTGGTGGTATTGAAGACAATATTGGAATTTGAAAGTTGTGACCAGTAGGGTAATGTACCCTCTGATTATACAGTCTGTGGATGGTGACTCAGCAACAGTAAAAGGTAACTGATCTAACTTTGCAATGTGCAACATTGTATACTGTTGGACTTGGCCCTTTTGGCAGGTTCACTCCAAAACTTTTTGCATTCTCCTAGCCTGTTTCTGTAACCTGGTGTTGGTGATTTTAGGCCTCTGCGCACTTTTTCACTGTGGTCCAGTGTAAAGTGCGTGCACTCTCTGTGTATGTGTGGGGAAAGTGGCCTGCGCTCCCATAGGAATGCATGGGGATATGTGTGTCCATGGTAGTTCCTGATATGTGGGGAGTGCAGGGTCGAGTTTGGTATGTGCGAACTCGTGAGGTTAAATGCTGCGCGATGTTGTGCGCAGATTTATTGTGTCTAGTGGGGAAGTGCCACTTTTAGAAGTTGGCCTGTCTGTGCAGTGAATGTGAATTGACTGTCTGGCTTGTGATTGGCTAGAGCTGGCAGGTGTGCCTGGCTCCAGGAGTCAGGATGGCTCTGCCCGGTGGCGAATGGGGAGATCTGCATGTTGATGGCAGGGAGGAGTTGCACCTGGGACCTGAATAGGGATAGGCCTTTCCTCCACAATGCTGGCTCCACCCCCTGTGGTGTGTCTGATGTCCCTGGCCTGTCCTGTGAATAGGGAGATAAAAAGGGCCTGTGACCCCATGAAAAAGGATCTTGTTCCTAACTTGAATCTGCTAGGGGCGTGCTGCTGCTGGGGCCCAGGGGAAGGCTTGCCTCCCTGGGCCCTGCCCAGCCCCTGGAGGACTTTCTGAAACTTTGGACCTTATTTCCTTTGGCCCTGGGAGGGCTTGCATTACTTTAAAAGCACCTGGCTCCTTTTGCACACGAGGAGCGCGCTGCCTGAATGCCCCTGGGAGCGCTGTGCTCCTTTTCCATGTGGCCCTGTAAGAGGGAATCCCCAGCGTAGGGATTCCCCTGTGGCCCCTTCCGGGCGGGTGCCACCTTGCTTATTTTAGTGTTTACCAGCAGGTGCCTACCCTGCATTATGCCCACTTATTTATTTCCTGCGCGGGTGCCCACTGCACTACTTTGCCCAAGTTTGTATTTTTGAGTGAGAGTGGGTGTTCACCACGCGTCTCACCGTCGCGGCCCGAGCCGCGAGAGAGCTTACCTCATGGCCGCTGCCTAGCGCGACTTGGAAGACCAACGTCAGTCCCTGCTGGTGGGCGGGACTGCGGCGTCACTTCCATTTTCCCCCAGAGTGCGCCCATGGTCCTCCGGGGCACCCGGTGCGAGGAGGGAGCCCCGCGCACCGATCCTGATTACAGGCCTGGCTCTCATAAGGAGGAGAGAGCCCCGCGGACCCCCTGCCCGACTGTGGAAGCTGGACCGGAGTCCTGCCCGAGCCGGTGACTGGAGGTTTGAGATGGCAGGGATGGTACCAGTCAAGGCCCCGTCCCGAGCGGTCCCTCCAGAGCGCGGGCCGCTCCACCTTGGTGCAGTCAGTGCACAGAGGGGCCTGTGACCCGTCCCCAGTTGGGGGCTGCCGTCCTTGTTCTGCCATCCTTGTTCTGCCGCATTTCCCAGGTGCAGAGAGGCCCCTGGTCAGAGCGGCCCCATTTGTGCAGCGGGCCGCTCCAACGTGGAAATAGAGGTTTAGAGGGACCCCGGGGAGGGGGGTCCCTGTGTCGGGGGCCATATTTGGGTGCATTGTCGGCGACTGGGGTGGCCCACTGGCAAGAGGGCCGCCCCAATGACAGGCGGCATGATTTGTTTATAGAGCCTGTGTGGCTCTAAACCTGGCCTCACTTATTTAAAGCGCTAGTGTTTGGGCGCATAACTAGTTAAGGAGCCAGAGTGCTCCAGGGGCCATGTGTGTCTTTTAGAGCCTAGGTGGCTCCAACGCTGTGCCTCATCATTTCCAGAGCCTAGAGGGCTCCAAACCTTTGGCACAGTCGTTCTAAGGGCCAGTGAGAGCCCATGCCGCAGTTTCCCTTTTACAGCTGCCCAGCAAGTAGTGGGCAGCTGCACCGTTTAGGCGCTATTCTTGAAAGAGTCCCTGAGAGGGACAGAAGTGGCATAGAGGTGCCAGGCCTTCCACAGCTGCACAGCACTTAGTGCCAGCTGCAGTGTTTAGGCCTTGTTATTGTTCTCAGCTGCCCAGCAAGTAGTGGCCAGCTGCAATGTTTAGGTTTGCGCAGATGGCACACCCCTGACAGGCGCTGCATTGGCAGCGCGCCCTGACATTCTGGACACAGGGCATCTGAGCCCCTTTGGAGATGGCCAGTTGGCCAGGGGGGCTGGTAGATGTATAGTGTGCAAGGTCCTAATGTGATTGAAGTACTCTAAATGTGGTGCTAAGAAATGTAATGCGTTTAGTATGTGTTACAAGTGGAGGAGTGTGGCTCACTGATTAGAGCGGCAGACCCTGATGCAGAGGTCTGGCCTGGGACCAGGGTTCAATTCCCGACGCGGCAGGGTCCTGAGCCCAAAATGTCCATGGACTCGATAATTCTCGCCTCGGTGCCTATTCTAATCATGGGGTCCCACGCTGCAACTCTGGGCAATAGTTGCTTAATCTCCACTACGGCGGCCCACCCCGCTGCGGGATGCCTGGCTTTCACCCTGGGGATACCCAGCAGGGGTTATCTCACAGGGAAAAAGCCAGGACGGGTTCCCAAGGCAAGCGCCTTGATGCCTTCGGGTGATACGTGCGCTATATAAGTCTCAATACATTTACATTTACATTTACCCTGTATCTGATACCTCTAAACTGTGGTTTATGATTATGAGGTTATTTTGCATTTCATGTGGTTATGCTAGTGAGATTATGTTTCACTGTGTGAGGTACGCCCCTAATGTGAGTTATACTTAGAAGGTAGGGTCTAATGTGTTTAGACTAGTGAGGAGATTGCATAAGGTGTTTATGCTGGTGAGGTTGGCGCAGAATGTAATTCGCGCCTGAAGTGACTGTTCATAATGTAGTTTATGTCACAGGTTGAGGTGGAGTACAGTGATTACCAGTGGTTACTGGTTGGATGTTTATGACCTATGTTACTTTTACCAATTTCTGCTAAGTGCTGATCCTGACAGTGGCCCACGTGGCCCTGCTATGTTTAAATATTCCCTTGTGAATATTGCCCGTGCCAGTTGGCACAGTATGTGTTATGTGTTTACTATTCTAATGTGTTATAAGAATACAAAGGCTATTTTTATATAACCTTGTGTGGAGTTCCTTTTGTAGTGTGCCTGGGATGTTGTTGCTGTGTGCGTGCGCAAATGCTTTACACATTGCCTCCGGGATAAGCCTGACTGCTCCTGCCAAGCTACCAAGGGGGTGAGCAGGGATTATCTTTGGCGTGTAACTCCCTTGCCTTGACTAGAGTGGTGGTTTCTGCCTGGCTTTGGCACAAGCCTTAGCCAACCAGAAATTCCATTTCTAACATATACTTTGCATCTCTTCATGTTATCAATAACTGTCTTTCAGTTAGGTCATATGCAGAAAACAGACTAGTTCTGTTGATAAAACGCCATGGCACATGGCCAGAATGTAATGTTTGAAGCGTCCAGCTTAATAATACAATGGACCTTAGTTATGATTGTCCATGCTGTAAAATAGACATATTCTTTTCATTATATCAATTCCAGAAGATACCATGTTTCCCAGTGAATATATCCTGGAGGATAGTGTGGTCATACCATTGTCAACCACTGCCAAAGCCTTTTCTAAACTAACCCTATCAATCTCGCGCAGTCTCTCAGCAGCTTCCTGTTGAGAAACTTTCCACAGCAAGTTGTATATTGCATATAAGAAGCCTTTTGATGTGGGTTCCGGGGGCCTAATAAAAAATTCCTGAGATCCATTTCACCAGAAAGAAGGGACAAGTGTTGTTTTACCTGAGAAAGTGTTGAGATTTTTAGTCAATCAAGGCACAACTTCCCAACTCTATATGATTTCACCACCCCCAAGTGTTCTGATTGTACGTATCGCTGGTCAGACCTGTTTATTTTAAACCCTTCAGCATTGCCCAGGAATCGAGACTGGCACACATTGGTGTCCAAAGGCCAAACCAACAACCCCTTCCAATTGGGGTCTAATGAATTGTAAGAGCCATTGTGTATCATGGAATCTAGTGTATCCTGGCTGTATTGTGTAGCACACTGCCGGTTCTCAAAATGTGGGAATGCAGGAATATGAGGTGTGTTCAAATCCTTTACCATGGCTATTCCAAGACAGGAAGTCTGTTGCATTGTTTTATTCAGGAAAATGGTTTGATGTGGTATTAGGCATGCTCTAAATATGGCCTCAGTTCCCTGACCCTGCCAATCATTTGTCCCCCAAATAGATGTTGTATCTATTGAGTCTTCCCAAAAGTTGAAATCCAGTACAGACAGCTGGGAAAGAAAGGAAGCTGAGTATACCAGCGTGGTGTTTGTTAGCATATTTTTCTTTGCAGGTGTCAGTGCAAGCTTATAATAATAAGAGGCCAGGTCTGATGTGTCAAAAGCAGAAAAATAAGCAAACTGCTGTGCAAATGTTTTTGAGCTAACTTTCGATGGTATTGGGGAGTGTTCCCATTGGGTGAAATTATGAACATCATGTGGGATACTTGCTTTGTGTCATAAATGGTAACCATAATGTTGACAACAGAACATATCACCGTAATTAGATGTACCCATCATACAATTCATCTGAGGAAAACATAGCTGACTGCTCTAGCTCTTCTAGCATGTTATGTACTGTATCAATGTCCCAATCATCAGAGAAAGCACTAGAGGTGATAATATAGTTTAAGGAAGTTTTACACAAATATGGCATTTGTAAGAGTTCAGTAGGACGATACACATCATACAATACCCTGTCCCACACATTCCTTCCTGAACTGGAACTGCTGTAATGTTTGCTGGGTACTGGTCCCTTTGTTCACGGTGTAATGATGCATATGGTTTCATTACAAAGTTCACAAGTTGTACTGCAGAGCGTTCTGGGCGATAATGTCCATTCAGAAGCAGAAAAAAGACAGTCATCAAACCAATCTATAGGACCAGGAAAAGTAACCCAATTATAGTCCAAAGGTGTAACCAGATAGTAAGAATAGTATATCTTTTACAGCCAGAGATAGGGAGCATGCATTTGTAGCTTGAAAGGGAGAGGTAATGGCAATGGCATCTCAGGTACAGTTGAATCGGATGAGAAGTCGTCATAATTCTCAAAGTAGCCAAAAGCCGTCTGGTCTATTTTTGGCAGCTCAGCATGTTTTGAAGAATTGGGAGCTGAATCACTCTGTGGCATAGTCATATAGAGGTTGTCAATTTTTCCTATTGAAATGTATGGTTCTCTACTAGTTGACTGTACAGTTATAGTTGTTTCAAGAGGAAGGAGAAATACGTCAGTGTTTGCTGTTCCTTGTTGGAGAGGGGAATCTTCATTAGCTATTAAAGCTTTCATCTGAAATTCCTGTGTGGTAGTGAAAGGAGTGCAGTAGCTACACAGGAACCCATGTGGCCTACAGTTGAGAATCAGGCACATAGTGTGATTTGGTCAGATCAATAGCCTCCTTGACCGGCAAGGGGGAGAAAAAGTACAGTTCTGGTACCTTCGATATCCAGGCGATACAAAAGGGGATGATGGACGGAGCGCTTGAGCAAATCAAACACTCACCCCCAGTCAACTGATCTGGGTTTAATCCATCACCATTCTTTAGCCCACTCAGCCACCCCATTTCAGACATGGCTATATGCAAATCAGTCTGACCCTGTACCTCATGGGAACAGTCCAGCCCGAACTGCCAAACCATGTCTTCCATGGACCGGAAACAAGCATCCTGGGACCGGTTTCGGATTCATAATCCTCATCAGCCAGGCTATCTTGAATCCAGTGGCCAAGTGAGCAAGGGACTAACGTCTGAGCATACCCTGCCACACTTAGGGCGAACAAAGCGATACAAAAGGGGATGATGGACTGGGGTGGCTGAGTGAACTAAAGAATGGTGATGGATTAAACCCAGATCAGTTGACTGGGGGTGAGTGTTTGATTTGTTCAAACGCTCCGTCCATCATCCCCTTTTGTATCGCTTTGTTCGACCTAAGTGTGGCAGGGTTTGTTCAGACGTGAGTCCCTTGTTCACTTGGCCACTGGATTCAAAATAGCCTGGCTGATGAGGATTATGAATCCGAAACCGGTCCCAGGATGCTTGTTTCCGGTCCAGGGAAGACATGGCTTGGCAGTTCGGGCTGGACTGTTCCCACGAGGCACAGGGTCAGACTGATTTGCATATAGCCATGTCTGAACTGGGGTGGCTGAGTGAACTAAAGAATGGTGATGGATTAAACCCAGATCAGTTGACTGGGGGTGAGTGTTTGATTTGTTCAAATGCTCCTTCCATCATCCCCTTTTGTATCGCTTTGTTCGCCCTAAGTGTGGCAGGGTATGCTCAGACGTGAGTCCCTTGTTCACTTGGCCACTGGATTCAAAATAGCCTGGCTGATGAGGATTATGAATCCGAAACCGGTCCCGGGATGCTTGTTTCCGGTCCAGGGAAGACATGGCTTGCCAGTTCGGGCTGGACTGTTCCCACGAGGCACAGGGTCAGACTGATTTGCATATAGCCATGTCTGAACTGGGGTGGCTGAGTGAACTAAAGAATGGTGATGGATTAAACCCAGATCAGTTGACTGGGGGTGAGTGTTTGATTTGTTCAAACGCTCCGTCCATCATCCCCTTTTGTATCGCTTTGTTCGCCCTAAGTGTGGCAGGGTATGCTCAGACGTGAGTCCCTTGTTCACTTGGCCACTGGATTCAAAATAGCCTGGCTGATGAGGATTATGAATCCGAAACCGGTCCCAGGATGCTTGTTTCCGGTCCAGGGAAGACATGGCTTGGCAGTTCGGGCTGGACTGTTCCCACGAGGCACAGGGTCAGACTGATTTGCATATAGCCATGTCTGAACTGGGGTGGCTGAGTGAACTAAAGAATGGTGATGGATTAAACCCAGATCAGTTGACTGGGGGTGAGTGTTTGATTTGTTCAAACGCTCCGTCCATCATCCCCTTTTGTATCGCTTTGTTCGCCCTAAGTGTGGCAGGGTTTGCTCAGACGTGAGTCCCTTGTTCACTTGGCCACTGGATTCAAAATAGCCTGGCTGATGAGGATTATAAATCCGAAACCGGTCCCAGGATGCTTGTTTCCGGTCCAGGGAAGACATGGCTTGGCAGTTCGGGCTGGACTGTTCCCACGAGGCACAGGGTCAGACTGATTTGCATATAGCCATGTCTGAACTGGGGTGGCTGAGTGAACTAAAGAATGGTGATGGATTAAACCCAGATCAGTTGACTGGGAGTGAGTGTTTGATTTGTTCAAACTCTCCGTCCATCATCCCCTTTTGTATCGCTTTGTTCGCCCTAAGTGTGGCAGGGTATGCTCAGACGTGAGTCCCTTGTTCACTTGGCCACTGGATTCAAAATAGCCTGGCTGATGAGGATTATGAATCCGAAACCGGTCCCAGGATGCTTGTTTCCGGTCCAGAGAAGACATGGCTTGGCAGTTTGGGCTGGACTGTTCCCACGAGGCACAGGGTCAGACTGATTTGCATATAGCCATGTCTGAACTGGGGTGGCTGAGTGAACTAAAGAATGGTGATGGATTAAACCCAGATCAGTTGACTGGGGGTGAGTGTTTGATTTGTTCAAACGCTCCGTCCATCATCCCCTTTTGTATCGCTTTGTTCGCCCTAAGTGTGGCAGGGTATGCTCAGACGTGAGTCCCTTGTTCACTTGGCCACTGGATTCAAAATAGCCTGGCTGATGAGGATTATGAATCCGAAACCGGTCCCAGGATGCTTGTTTCCGGTCCAGGGAAGACATGGCTTGGCAGTTCGGGCTGGACTGTTCCCACGAGGCACAGGGTCAGACTGATTTGCATATAGCCATGTCTGAACTGCGGTGGCTGAGTGAACTAAAGAATGGTGATGGATTAAACCCAGATCAGTTGACTGGGGGTGAGTGTTTGATTTGTTCAAACGCTCCGTCCATCATCCCCTTTTGTATCGCTTTGTTCGCCCTAAGTGTGGCAGGGTATGCTCAGACGTGAGTCCTTTGTTCACTTGGCCACTGGATTCAAAATAGCCTGGCTGATGAGGATTATGAATCCGAAACCGGTCCCAGGATGCTTGTTTCCGGTCCAGGGAAGACATGGCTTGGCAGTTCGGGCTGGGCAGTTCCCACGAGGCACAGGGTCAGACTGATTTGCATATAGCCATGTCTGAACTGGGGTGGCTGAGTGAACTAAAGAATGGTGATGGATTAAACCCAGATCAGTTGACTGGGGGTGAGTGTTTGATTTGTTCAAACGCTCCGTCCATCATCCCCTTTTGTATCGCTTTGTACGCCCTAAGTGTGGCAGGGTTTGCTCAGACGTGAGTCCCTTGTTCACTTGGCCACTGGATTCAAAATAGCCTGGCTGATGAGGATTATGAATCTGAAACCGGTCACAGGATGCTTGTTTCCGGTCCAGGGAAGACATGGCTTGGCAGTTCGGGCTGGACTGTTCCCACGAGGCACAGGGTCAGACTGATTTGCATATAGCCATGTCTGACCTGGGGTGGCTGAGTGAACTAAAGAATGGTGATGGATTAAACCCAGATCAGTTGACTGGGGGTGAGTGTTTGATTTGTTCAAACGCTCCGTCCATCATCCCCTTTTGTATCGCTTTGTTCGCCCTAAGTGTGGCAGGGTATGCTCAGACGTGAGTCCCTTGTTCACTTGGCCACTGGATTCAAAATAGCCTGGCTGATGAGGATTATGAATCCGAAACCGGTCCCAGGATGCTTGTTTCCAGTCCAGGGAAGACATGGCTTGGCAGTTCGGGCTGGATTGTTCCCACGAGGTACAGGGTCAGACTGATTTGCATATAGCCATGTCTGAACTGGGGTGGCTGAGTGAAATAAAGAATGGTGATGGATTAAACCCAGATCAGTTGACTAGGGGTGAGTGTTTGATTTGTTCAAACGCTCCGTCCATCATCCCCTTTTGTATCGCTACCTTCGATATCCAGGACAGGTATAGGCACTCTGTAGGACGGCCCAAATTCTTTTTTGTCCACAATTTTCTCCCTGACCAGATCTCCAATTGTTCAGGACCCAGCCATGTCTCTCCGCTGCAACCTTCTCCAGTGGCATTGCATTTTACTTGGACCATGCTTTGTGTCCTGAAATTCATTTAGTTCCTGTAAAACAGCCAAACATTCATTGATGTCAAACGGTGTGTCTACTGCCAATGTGCTGACATTATTGAGGTCTGGGACCCACATTCTCACTCCAAACAGAATTTCATATAGAGTATGACCACCCATGAACATTTTGGGCATTTTATTGAGTACCCTCTAGACCCCAAATAGGTGATGGACTCGACTGCTAACCTGAGCTTAGAACCCTTGCTGTTAAGGATTGCTTTAAGTCCCGTTGTCCTCTCTCAACTACCGAATTTCCCTCAGGATGGTAGGAGGAGAAGTACCGCAAGGTCACACCCAAACTTCTCGTGGCTTCTTTGTAAGCCTTAGAGCTAAACTCCGGACCCTGGTCCAAATGTATTGTGTCAATTGCATATGTTTAGATAAAGACTCGCATATCTTTGATAACAGTTCGGGTATCAGTATACAGCAATGGCCTTACTCACAGGAATCTAGAGCATGAATCTGTTGCCACCAAGAAGTATTTGTAAGCCCCATCAGATTATAAGGGACCGAAGTGATCCAAATAGACACAAGCCAAAGGCTTGTTAGAAATCAAAAGAGGTGTCTGGATGTGCTATGGTGGAGCCCTTCATCTGAAGGCAGATGTCACATTTGTCCTTGATCTGTTTACTAAGACTTGGCCACTAATAGCGCTGTTTCAGTAATTAAACTGTAGCAGTACTCCTTGAATCTGCTGAACCAACACCCCCATGTGCAGCTAATCTTAACCCCAATATGCGATCAGTATAAGGTATGACTCTGTCCCTCACTCCTGGAATCTGAGCATGTGGTATGTTTTGTGCATCTAATTTGTAGGAGTACTTGATTGGAATGCCTTTAGGCAGGTGTGTATCATTGTGCGCAGCATTGACAGCCACCATGATGTTTCTGCCTAAGCTCGTACTAGAAGGAGTTATTGAAGCAATGGCAGCAGTACAGACTGTTGCCTTAGCTGCTTCATCAGCCATATAATTCCCACCAAGGTGAATGCCAACACATTGATGACTCAATGTGTGAATAACCTGAGCCCGTGGCAAGAATTCATTCAGCTTTGCCACTTGTTACAAAAGCATCTTGTGCTTGATTGAGCAGCCCTTGGAAGCTCAAAATCCATTTCTATTGCATTTGTATGCAATAGATACTGTATCACCTTCATTGAACGTGATGTATGTACCCAGTTGAGCACCAGGTTGGTCGTGTTTACATGTGTGTGTGAATGTTTGGAAGCTATTATGTCAGCTTGTATGGAACGTAAAATGTTTGAATGTTACTGTGTTCAATGTGATATTGAAAAATCAGGTCAGATCAAATTGTAGAATGGTTTTACCCCTTCTGTGTAATCCAAATTGTATGTTCTGCCAAAATGTAAAAATCCTAAAATGGATTGTAGTATTTTCAGAGTCATTGGAGGTAGGAGCAATTCACTTTTTTTTTTAATGTGCCGCCAGGCTTTTGTCTTCACTTGACAATTTGTATCCTAAAATTAGGACAGTGAGATGGGCAATTTTTTATTTCTTGAAATTAAATTTGTATCCCAGGTGAGCAAACCCCAGAATGATGTGGTCTACTCTGTTCAAGTGTTCCAATATTCATCATCCATCAGATAGATATCATGATGTCATGAGTGATGTCACTGACCATGTCATGAGTGATGTAATATGTGACGTCATCAGCGGTGCATTGCACGCGCAAGTTATAGTGAGTCCAACTAACTATAACGTGGGAATTTCAATGGTTTTATGCGAGTGGAACTTCCAGCTAACTATAACTGGTGTGAAACCTATGGTTTTTTCAGTGAATTTAATAGGTTTTTTAAATGCTAATTCCTAACTATAACTGGTGTGAAACCTATGGGTTTTTTTCAGTGAATTTCAATGTTTTTTTATAGCAAATCTCTATAGGTATGAAAAGTAATATTTTTTTAACGAATTTTATATTGTATAATTATGTAATCGTTTTGATTTTTTTATTTTTGCCCGGAGCGCTCCCGGGGCGCGTACCGGTGAACGCACGGGTAAGCGCAATGTTACGGCGCGCCCCGGGGCGCGTACCGGTGAGCGTCCCGTTAGCGCTATTGCCGCGAACGAAAACAACATCGTGACGTATCGCGTAGCCGCGTGATGCGTCATATCACGCACTGCGTAGGCGCACCCGGAAGTACGCGAGCGCATACGATCGCGCAACGTCCTGACGCGCTTACGCTACGCGCCCCGGGGCGCGACTACGGGCACGTAGCATAAGCGCGTCGGGTCATGTGATCTGAAAATAACACTTTTCATTGGTGCAGATCAGTTTTGGTTTCCAAATGATGAAAACCTGGATCATGTGACTTGAAAATAACATTTTTCATTGGTCCAGAACAGTTTTGTTTTCCAAATGATGAAAGCCCCCACCTTTTTTCCTTATTCTGACTTTGTCCTATGACTGAGGAAGACCTGTTTGGAGATCTGTCTCTAATCTTTTCTACTTTAAAATGGCTACAGTAGCAGCAGCAGCTGGAGCATCTGCACCACCACCACCAAGAGGACCACCACAACATCACATTGGTGGTCAGGAAGAAGAAGAGGAGGAGGAGGATGAGGAGCACCTAGTATGGGAGATTTTTTCTATTCCAGAGGGCAAAAAGAAAGTCAATGCACCAAAGGTGACTTGCCTAATCTGTGGCATGGAACTTACAAGGGGGAACCCTAATAGAAAATATTCATTTGGTAATTATACCATGATTCGACATATGGAGCGGAAGCATCCCAACAATTATGCTAGGGCAGAGGTCCGAGAAATGGCCAGGAACCCTTCTCGATCTTCAGCAAGCACCTCCCAAAGAAAGCAACCCACTCCATCGGATCCAGAGGCAAGAGAGACAATGTCTGTAATTCAACCCAAGTTTGCAAATTTTAAAATCGTATGCATATTTTGTGGGAAGACACTTTGCTATGGTGAGCAAAGTCTAAAACGTATCCTCTGTGCTAATGATAACCACAAGTGCCCGAAAAACCCCTAATTGTTTCCTGATTTTTTTTGCTCCAGTTGAGCTATTTACAATTCCCTGTTTTTTGTTTCTCCCCATAAAAAATACAAAAAATATAAAACTGTTCAGAAAAGCCAAAAAAAGTAAAAAATGTTCAAAAAACAATAAAAAAAATATAAAACAACAAAAAGAATAAAAAAACAGTTCTTTTTAGAACTACCTTTAATTTATAAAAATAAACCTATATTTTTAAAGAATCTCTGTCAATCTTTTTTCTGCAGGGTACGCGTACCGGTACGTGCATTGGGGCGCGCACTGGGGAGCGCACCCAAAAAAATAAATAAAGAAAGAGTGAGCATGAGGGAAGAACACAGAGAGAGTAATGTTAAGAGAAAGAGAGCTAGAGGGAGCAACACAGAGGGATTGTTTATTACATAGTAAAAAACAGAGAAGGTGTCATAGGGTGAAAGTGAGAAAAGTAAAAAGAATAAGGGAGCGAAAGAAGGGAAGAGAGAGGAAGAAGACTAAAGTAGAGGTAGTGGGAGAATGTGAGTGGGTGTTGAAAGAAAAACAAAGGACAGTAAAAAATGGGAAATGAAGGGTAGTGACGGAACCGGGATAAATGAGCAACGGTGAGGGAGGGTGAGAAAAGAGCAGTGAGTGTAAGTAAAGAGGGGTGAAAGAGGGTGAAAAAATTGAATTAGGATAAGACATGGGGAGTGACAGAGAGAAAGGACAGAGAGAGTAAAGGAAACAGTGCCTGAAAGGGTCTGAGTGAAACAGCAAAGAAAGGTAAGTAAGGCACTGTGAGTGACTTATAGGGAGTCAGTGGGTGTAGGTGGGGGTGTGGGGGTGTAAGGTGTGTCTCTGGGTGTGGGTGTGTGGGGTGTTTCGGTGTGGGTGGAGGTGTCGGTGTGTGAGATATGTGTGAGGGGTGTGTGGGGGTATGTGTGTGCGATGTGTGTGTATGTGTGGAATGTGTGTGTGTGTGTGTGTGTGTGTGTGAGGAGTGTGTGTGTGGGGGGTGAGGTGTGTGGGGGGGGTGTGTGTGGGGTGTATGTCAGAGGTGTGTGTATGTGTTGGGAGGGGGATGAGGTGTGTGTGTAGAAGTGAAGTAAATAATTAAGAAAAGAGAATGAGTGAGGAAGCAAAGGAAGGGAACAGAGGGTAAGTGAAGTAAAGAATGGGGACTGAAAGAAGTTAAATATGAGAGGGGAAATAGGGAAAGGGGAGTAAACATGGAGAATAAGAATAAGTGAGGGAAGCAGAGTAAAGAAACAGGAGTGAGGTTGGTTGAGAAAATATTAGTGAGGTTAAAGCAAAGGGTGATGACAAACTACATTTTTTTACTCACACTTACCATATAATAAATGTAACTTTAATTACATTTTTTTACTACACTTTGTATCTGTGAAATAGAGAAGAAAAAATAAGTTATAATTAGTAAAATATGTATTTTAAATTAAAAGATACAAATGAAGAGGTTAAAAAACATAACAGTGTATTTAGAAATAAAGTAAGAGTGAAGGACACAGAAAGGGAAATAAAGTAAGGTAGAAGGACAAAAAGAGAGAAAAAGAAATAGAAAGAGAGCAAATTACTAAGAGTAAGGCATATAGATTCACTGACAGAGAGGAAGAGAAGAACAGAGAAATGAACTGAAGGTAAGAAAGATACTAAAACAATGTGAGTTACCAAACTAAATCAGAAAACAGTAGTAAGTAAAAAGATAATGACTGAGACGGAAAAGAGTCTAATTAAAGATGCATTTAGAAGAATGAGGAATGGAAGATAACTGAGAGTAAGTGAAGAACAGTTATAGAGTGAAGGGATGAAGGGAGAGAGGATAATATACAAGGATTGAGAGAAAAGGAGTGAGGAATTTAGTAGACAGACAGACTAAGATAAAAACTGAGTGAAGTGGAGTACAATGAGTGAGCAAAGGAAATGAGTAAGGGAGAAAAAAAAGAAAGAGAGGAGAAGAGGACTAAAACAGTGGTACTGAGAGAAAATGATTCGGTGATGAAAGTAAAGAGAAGGACACTGAAAGAAAGGAAATGAGGGATAGTAATGGAACCAGAGTAAAAGAAATGGGATGAAGAACGATGAGAGAGGAGCAGTGAAGTTGTTGTAAAAGAAATGATAGAAGGTAGATAAACACAAGTGAACATAACACAAGCAGAGTGAGGCACTGAGGACATAGAGGTAGTGAACGAAAAATAGAGAGAAGAGGTCAAAAGAAAAGAGCAAATAAAGATAAGCGAGGGAGAGTGGGTGATTTATAGTGATAGAGTGCGACAATACTCTGAGTGAGTAAAGAGGAATTACTAAAAGAGCAAAGGAGGAAAATACGGAAAAGGGAAGTAAAGCAGAGAGACTGAAAGCTGAAAAGTTATGCAAGGGAGAGAGGGGATGCAGACAGTTGAAATGAGACTGAGGGGTTGTGAAAGAAGTGGAGTAAAGGAACGGGGTGAGAGAGAGTCAGAGAAAGACATTATAAGTGAGTAAAAAGAGCTGAAAGAGGATGGAAAAAGGAAAGTGAGTGTCAGACAATAAGAATACAATTTAAATTACACAATATAAAGTATAGAATAACTTGTACAACATGTTACATAGTTTATTTTTGCTGTTCTCAGAATATATTGAACTTCACTTAAAACAGTGAGTTCAAATTACTCATCATATGACAGCGGGAAAAAAAACACAATCTAAAAGATACTGTTTTTAAAAAAAACTTAGATACTGACAAATGACAAATGTACACTAATCTTTGATTCACTTACTTTTCCTTTAGGCCAAATAGTATATCATGAAGGTCCTTTTCTCGTTGGAAAGTACTCTGCTGTTCACTAAAAAATCCATTTCATCGACTTTCTAGAAGAAATACTCCAAGAACATCTGAAATATTTTCATTATTTTCATATACTCCTTTTTTTCAGTCATGACTCTTTACTCATTCCTTTACTTTTCCTTTAGGCCAAATAGTGTCAGATGTATGAGTATATTTTCAAATTAATTATAAGAAACTCTGAAATTAATGTTTTTCCGACGTTCCGAAAGAAAGGCTCATACAACATATTCACAATATTTAAATATTAGTAAAACCATCTCTGAGTCACTCATGTTCATCATTTTGTATAATACTGATATCACTTACTATGAGATCCACTTACAGTACCTATATGACAAGTCAATTTTTTATATTATTTTGATCACTTTTACTCAGAATATAATTTTAAACAGCAAACTAACCTTTATTAACTGCTCCCGTCTCCATAGGCCAATTACCTTTACTTAAATTTTGGTTCTAAAAACACTAGGTATGCATTTTTTAAGTCAAAAGGCAAACGTTGTTTGAAAGTCAAATGAGTGTCATTACAAAGGGTCCAGCCTTTACAACCTTTTAAATAGCATGTGTAATGCCCTGATGTTGTTGAAGGACCGTCATGATAAATAATAGCTACAGTTGCAAAGGTTCTTCCTGAAATTGATAACTGAGAAGCCACAAAATTTTTAATAGAAGTTGACAATTTACTTCCATCAGGTCTACATCGTTGGAACATTAAAATCACATATTTGCCATACGTTTGTAAAAATAATGTGGACAGCATTGCAGACTTACATTGGGTACACACCATATTGTGATCAGCTGCTTTAACTAGATTATTAAAAGGCCATGATTTGCAGTCTGGTAAACTCAAATATATAAATCTTTCAGTGCCTATTCTAGTACTACTTGATAAACTACAGTTGTCGCAGTCATGCTGCCATTGATAAGAAAGGCTAAAAAGATTTTTTATATCTACTCCTTCATCTTCCAATACATCAAACATATACATTAAAAATTCCTGACAATCCTGCTGAATAATCTGTGAAAATTGATTTTGACCAGAACATATGTCTAGAAGATTTCTAATTTCTGAAACACTTTCTATTTTTGAACTATCACTGCTACATTTTTAAAAAACAGAATTCAATAAACAGCAGAATGTTTGATCCCGATTTTCAACAATCTATTCTTGTAAATTTTGAAGAAAAAAAACAACATTAACCACTACATTAGCATAGCAGTTGACACCAGAACTGTTTTCAAACTGAAATCCAACAACATCTTCAACAGAATCCTTTTTCTTTCTGCTTACAATTACAGTTTCATCTACTTTTTGTCTTTTTGCTACTACCTCACTGCAATTATTCTCATTTCTTCTTTTTCGGCCTACCAAACGTTTTTCAAACAGAGGATATTGAGGCAAATGTGGAGCATACTCTCTTCTTAACCTATTGTATTCTTTAACACACTCTAGATCAGCACAAATCTTTGTTTCATCACACTCAATCAAGTACAATCCTGATAAAGTTCTGACTCGTGATAATGCCACATATGCCATACCCGCTTTAAACACAGAACTTCCAATGTTCACCAAAGCACTATCTACACTTAAACCTTGAGATTTATGAATTGTCACTGGATATGCCAAACAAACAGGAAACTGTTTTCGGCGAACATATAAGTCTTTCACAAGCAAAAATCTAGATGAACAACGACAAATCTGTTCTATTTCGTCAATACCATTAAATTTAATTTTTAAAGTTTCAATTCCATCTCTATTTTTGTAATTCACAAAACCAACAACATGACCCATTGCTCCATTTACCAGACCTCTTTCAACATTTAAATTCCTTCTCAAAATGATACGACAATTTAAACACACATTCAGAGTCTTTTCAAAACCAGCAGTTTTAGATATAGTCTTCTCTAATGAATCCAATTTTGATTTCAAATTTTCAGACAAAATAATTGTTGCTCCCATATGCTCTATTTTATCTATAGCTTCCAGTTTCACTATCTCTTCATTTTCTAACTTTAACATTTTGTTGTTGAACATGGAACATTCTTTCAGAGTTGGCATCAAACATATGGCAGATTTCTTCTCGTTAATTTTCTTAAAAATATTCTCTGGAAGAATGTTTTCATTTGGGTACAAATTTGAAATTAATCGCCCATGTAAAGCTTCTTTCCCATGCTGACTTACTTTTCCGATTCTTACATCTTGTAGAATATTTTTATAATCTTCATCCTTTGCCTGCCGCATATTTTGGAGTAGTTCTGCATATTTGAAATGTAACCATATATTAACGTTTCCAATGCTTCCTAGGCACTTCCTGGTATCTTCATGCGTGACCATTTTAAACACTGGTTGTCCTTTCACTGGAGTCAACTGCAGTAGAACTCCAAAAACAATAATGTGTTTCCCTCCAGATAACACATCATACTCTGTTCTAAGAATTTCTTGCATTCTCAAATGCACAAAAGCAAGCATTAGATTTGAGACCATGCTTACTTCATCAATGATAAGAAGTTTCATTTTCTTCAGGACTCTCGAAACTTCAGAACACGCATCTCCAGATAGCTTGTGGTATTGCAATTTGTTATCATGCTTCACTGGCAGCATCAGTAAACGATGTAAAGTAATCCCTTTAATGTTATGTGCTGCCAGCCCAGTTGGAGCGGTAACAACACAAGATAGCGGTGATTCAGTCCTTTTCTGCAGATAAGTTGCAATTGCTTTAATCAGAAAACTTTTTCCAGTTCCCGCTTCTCCACTCACGTACAGTTGGACAGGCTTCAATGATGTACATGAGCACTCTTTCTTCTCGTGACTGAATCCATGTTCAATCTGTTCTGTGACTTCGTCATATATCTGTTTCTGCTCAAGGTTTAATTGTTTCACCAAATCTTCTAAATTAATTACATCCTCTTGAGCTTGCTCCATAGCTCTTTCCACCTCATCCATAGCAGTGGCAGCTTCATTTTGGATAATTGGTCCTCCTCGTGGATCCTGACTCAATGAAGCAGAACTCTGACTGTCTTGAGAACTGTCTCTCGCAATCTCTGCAGCAATTGTTGCTTCTTGCTCTATTTCTTCGTTCAACATTTGCAGATAATTTGGAAAAACAGGACATTCTATGGTATCCTTCGTTGCATTAAAAGAGTCTTCGTAAAAGAGAACATCTCCAAGTAGTTCCTCTTCTGTACGCCATGGTTTAAAGAGTTCCAAAAGGGCCAAATAGTAAAATTCTCTTTTGTCTGGATTTTCGCAACTCAATTTTCGATGATTAATCAAATGACCTTTTCTCTGTTTCACTAGACATCCTTCACATCCAATGACAGCATATATTCCATTATTGATATCTTCTCTGATGTTCCTCTTATAAATATATCTTTGCAGAACTTCATAGAGACAAGCGTTCTCAAGATAAGGACTTCTATTTGGATAGTATGTATCCAACATGTTTGTTTTCAAAATATCTGTACTTTCTGGTTCTTTCTCTGCCAAATACTCTATTTCCTGTACAGATTTCAAAACTCGGTTTCGTGTTGCAGCAAGACCTAGACTCACCCAAATGATGGTTCTAGATTTGGCATATAGACTTGCTGATGACAATCGATCGGAACATTCATATGCTCCAATTTCTCGATGTGAAAACATCTTTAGACTGTAACTTTATAATTTCTTCCAAGACTCTTTTCATGTGAAATGTCCTCCCACATTTCCTTCAGTTCTGTCTTTTCTTTTTTTGTGATGTAAGACGTCACATATCGAGCCACAGCAATAGAGTTGTCAGCAACGAATTGAATATCCATGTTAGCATTCCACATGGACAAAATCACTGGGTTGTAGTCGTTGATGTACTTGGACTCTTCGTTTATTTTTAAATTGTATGTATTTTTGGGTGATTTCCTCATCACAGTATGTCGCAGAGAAGACATCAAATTATGTACTCTTCCTTTAGAAATCACTGCTCGTGGAAAACCAAAACGACATTTTGTGTAGAACTTGTCCTTGTTTCTGAATTTTCGACGACAGTACTTTCCACAATGATGGGATTGAAAGCGTAAAACTTGTTGCCTTAAACTGTTTTCTTCAGTAGTTTTCGGAACAGCACATGTTCAATACTCTTCAATGAATCTCATCACTGTCTCATCCGAATCTGTTCCAAATTTAGGTGCATCTTATGTATGTGAGGAGCACCTCTCGCTTGGTACTCCTTTCTCCAAAAGAAATCCAAAACCTCTCCAAAGGGAGGATTTTTTTTGTTGGTAATAAAAGACGTCATAGCTTCAAATCTATGATTAAAATATCTGCATACATTCACTGGATCCAAAGAACACAGTTCTCCAGGTGTTTTGAATTCTATATTTTGTATATTTGCATTTGCCTCGCGTATAAATTGAAGTAAGTCGTCCCATGCATACTCGGCACAGCTGAGAGTGAGGAACCATGTAGGAGTTCCTAAGTTTCTTAGCATACATTTCAATTTCCCATGACGACGGTACCAATACTCGTTTGTACCACGCTGACATGCCATGAGATTGATTAGATGAGATTCCAAAATATTATCTTGCAGATTAACTTTCTCCATAAAGTCCCTCGCCGAAACATTTTGGAGATGTGCTCCACTTTTCAGTATATGGTTTACTGCATAAGAAAGCCCAGACAAGTCACTTTCATACAGTAGATGAAACAAATATGGGATGCATTGACGAAACCTTGGATCTTCAGCATATAATCTTAAAGTCCGGTATTCAGATGCTGGAATTTGAAGTGGTCGATCGTCATATCGTCCACCTCGACCTGTTGGAAATAGCTGTGGAAACCAACGAGCTTCCAAATTTTCTTCCCATACACTAATGGGACTTCATTTTGCTGATTTCATTTGAAACAAGTCAATTGAATTCCCCATGACTTCTTTGGAATGCAAAGGATGAACAGTATAATGTTCATATATTTCTTCACTTCTAGACACATCAACTTTTTCAATTTGGCCAGCTGAACAATCACCGTCTTCATCTGCAGCTGTTTCATCTGCTCCAACACATACATGTTTGTAGTACTCATTGTTTTTGACCAAATACAACGTTGCCTTTTTGACTTTCTTAACATCCACTAAATCTTGCCAGATTTTCTTACTCTTTGTCGGAACCCCATTAACTAGAATAACCAGAGGTTCCTCTTCCACTTTCTATACACCAATCGTATCAATATTTTTCTTGAAATCTAGAGGCAAATAAACAACTCTTCCCTTTAATCCTCTCTGTAAATCTAAAGGAGGCAATTTCCCTATCTTAGGCTCCATGCGAACAATTGCCTGAAAAGGATGGACACATTGAATCAAAATACACTCATATGTATTTAAATCCATCAATTCATGAGGAATGTCTATCAACTCAAGATTATTATGAACAGCTCTAGCAGGCATTCTGTTTTGATTTAATTTATCATAATAATATTTATAAATACGCTGATCAGAACTCAAATCAAAAGAATTCTTCACCCACAAATAAGTTGCAAAATCCTTCCATTCATAATTATTTATCTTTTCACTTTTTACGTATAAATCAACTAATCTAGTTTGATGCTTATAATGAGTTCGTCGACAACACACACAAGTAAAATTCGGCCTTTCACTTGATTTCACCTTAAACCTGATAATTTCCTGGTCAAACTTTTCTGTACTTGAAATCTGTACATTGTCTTCCACATTACCTTGAATTTCTGTGTCAATTTCTACACTGTCCTCTTTTTCACTAAAATAACAAATCTCAATTTCTTCACAAATCTTCTTCACATCTAATTCAGTTCCATGCAAAAGAGCACTGTTTAATTGTTTAAGCTTAAGTGCTGGACTTTTTGCATAATACAACCTTCTCACTAATTTCCTCATTTTGTTATGATGCACTGCTAACATCCTAAAATGATGAAAAAGACTCTGACATACTTTTCTTGAAAGACAAGCCAGTGAATGGCCTTGCAAACCTGTCTTTTCCCTCACTCTGCAAGGATCTAAGTCTTGCAACATTTTCATTTTCTGTTTTAGACTTTTCTTACTATATGTACGTAAGAAATTACGAAGCAAATCGATTGATTCCTGTCGCACACTACAAATACTACTACACTTCCAAGTGTACACTGGACCCTTAGTACGTCTCCCTAAAACTTCATCAGTTAATACCTCTTCTGCATCTCTAGACACAAGTTTCTCTTTTTCAATCGGACAAACATCTTTCACCTCATATGCTCGACCACTGGTGTCAACTGCATGCACCAAATCATTCTCCTGAAAGTAACTCTCCTCATTAAAAAATGGCTCACAACTTGAACTATGCATCCATTCTCCAGAAAAAACTTTACAAAAATTAGTCCGATTAATTACTCTCTTGCATCTACTCTTTGATTTGAAAACATCAATTGTCTTGTTAAGTGTCCTAATTCTATTGATTATTAAAATAAATAATTTTTTCTTAACTTCAAAAGCCTGATCAACAATCTTCTCTAAACTTTTCTTTTTCTTATAAAAAGCAGATCTCTGTTTACCTTTTTTAATATTTTTTAACAAATTTAAAACCACCCTATTGCGAAACATTCGTTTACGAATGTCCCTAAATTGATTTTGTCTTCTATTCCTATACATATTATTGTCTCCTGCTGCAGTAGTAACATTTTTTAGGGATCTCCCCTTCCTCTTCAAATTTGCTCTCTCCTTCTCTTTTTCTACATTCTGTCCAACATTTTTTTTTTATCTACATATGTTCCGTAAGAAAGACTTAGTTGTCTTACCAGGAGCTTTTTTCCTGTTTTTTGAAGTATTTGTTGTAGGAGACTGCTTTAATTCCGTTGCTGTTTTTGTTTTTTTCCGCTTAACATCTTTTCGTCTCCTTTCCCTTGAGGGCATATTTCCTTACTAATGAAATCTTGATTTTAATCTGTGGTAAACAAAAAAAAAACTCATTATAGACCACTATTACCAAACAACAAAACAATGACAAAAAGCAAACAATATAAACACTATAATGCTTATACATATGACCTTATCTCTGTTTTTTAAATATAATTCTAAAAAAATATTTCGGGCACATGAATTGGTTTTACATTATTGACAAAGATTAGATAGTATCTGCATGATTAAAAAAATATATTTGCACATTTCACAATCATATCACCTGTGTTTCCTCAGATTAGTAAGCAAATTGTGCACATGAGGTAAGGCCTGTCCAGGGGAACATAGGTGGTCAGACCGGTGTCTAAGAGTGCACTGGACTGGACTTTATGAAGCCTATCCCCCACTACACTCTTAGATACAGCCCTCACCTTCTTTCCACCCCTGGACAGACCTCTCTTCCACTGCGCTCTTCAACACAGGCATCACTTCCTATGCACCCCTGGATAATCCTCACCTCATCTGCAACCCTGAATAAACCTCAACACATCTGCACCATGAAACAGGCTTCAGTTCATCTACACCCCTGGACACGCCTCATCTCATCTGCATCCTGTTACCATCAATTATACTCAATGTATTGAGGTCTAGCCAAGGGACACACATTAGATAATGCTTGTCTAAGGTTTAGAGGAGGTAAGTTCTCTCCATTGCACTCATGGACACAGGCCTCAACTCTTTTGCACCCCTGGACATGCCTCACCTCATCTGCACAATCCACTTCCTAATTTGAGGAAACACAGGTGACATGATTGTGAAAGGTTCAAATATTTTTATGTATTCATGCACACACTATTTATTCCTTCTCAAAAATGTTAAAACCATTAATTTACCCCAAAATTGTTTTTGTAATAACATTTTAGAAACAGAGCGCAGTTCCTATATACATTTATGAGGCCGTGCGTCACTTTTACGCCGCCAGTGCGTCACTTTTTGTGACGCATCGGCAGCGTAAAACATGCCTCCTGTTGCACACTATTTACAAAGTGATGCATCTCAGCAGATGCGTCACTTTATAAACCCCTGCGCTACATTATACCTGCATCAGGTATAATGTATGCAGAGGGGGCGCTCCCCCGCAAAAAGCCTCGTAATAGTGACGCAGTAAAATCTATGAGATTTCACTGCGTCACTTTTAGGACGCTATTACGTCAAAATCTTACGACTGCCTCACAGCAGGCGTAAGACTGACGCAAGCCCTTTCACATGGGGCTTTCCCCATGTGAAAGGACGCATTGCTGCAGTTGCGTCACTTTTGTGTCACACTCCAGCAATGCGTCATTTTTGCGCCGTACAGATAGGTCAGAAATACTGACTTATCTGTAAGTCCTTGCGCCATGATGCGTCATACATTAAATATAACACATCATTGGTGTCACAAGGAGTGCGCAGTGAAAAGTGACGCATCGCTGTTTTCATAAATAAGGCTCTCGGTGTGCTTCCTAATCTGACGTAACACAGGTGACATGATTGTGAAAGGTTCAAATATTTTTATGTAATCATGCACACACTATGTATTCCTTCTCAAAAATGTAAAAGCCATTGATTTGCCCCAAAATCGTTTTTTGAATAACATTTTAGAAACAGAGCACAGGTCCTATGTACAAGCATTCCATTTCAGTACTGAAAAGTCACTATTTTACAAAATACATTTCCTCTCTCCTGCAAACATTCCTACCAAGCATTACCAAAAAAAATGACACAAACCAACACCAAAGAAGCTCAGTCTGATTCCTAATCTGAGGTAACACAGGTGACATGATTGTGAAAGGTTCAAATATTTTTATGTAATCATGCACACACTATTTATTCCTTCTCAAAAATGTAAAAGCCATTGATTTGCCCCAAAATCGTTTATTGAATAACATTTTAGAAACAGAGCACAGGTCCTATGTACAAGCATTCCATTTCAGTACTGAAAACTCACTATTTTACAAAATACATTTCCTCTCTATTGCAAATATTGATACCATGCATTTTCAAAAAGCATCACACAAACCAACAGCAAAGAAGCTCAATGTGCTTCTTAATCTGAACTCTCTATATATATTGAATGAATCATAACTCACCTTTACAAATGCTTTGGGTGATTGAGAACAGTGTCAGATACACGCACCAATATTTCTTTAGCAGAGCAAAAGGTATGTACTCCAGGCACTGCAACTATGAATGGCACAGAAAACCTCCAATTCTACACACATATTCCTCATGGTAACCAATCAAAACTCTTCCCTCTCTATTTTCAAATCAACACCCTTCCCCCCCTCAGCCCTTTCTACCTGTTACCATAGCAATTCCCTCCTCACTGAGCTCTCAGGGTTAAACGTTTATTCTACAATGTTGCAAATGAACTCAGCAAGGATGTTTGACCTATCAATAAACCAGCTTATCAGGTGCAATCTTTCTTTTAATGACTTTTTCTTGACCATTCAAATGACTTCTTTCACAGAACAAAACCATGCACCCTAACTTTCAGTTTTCAACTATCTGAATCCACCAATCATTGCTTGTGATTCAAGAGCACTGAAACTCCACAGTTTTTTTTGTTGCAAACTCCTACTGTTCCAACTGCCACTTCATTCCTACACTTCATCTGACTGCACCAGAACCTCCTCTCACCATGTACTCTGTCTGGATTATTGGACATAGCTACATTCACTGGGCACAAAGGTATGCAGCTATCAGAAATTTTCACAACCTTGATTTACCAAATGTGCACATAAAATGGATTGGCCAAAGAGGATTGAGATGTCATCAATTGATACCATTGGTGAAAACCTTTCACCATCTGCCACACCCTGACCTTATAATTTTGCACTGTGGTGGAAATGACCTAGGCACTTTGACTGGGGTAGGTCTGGAAATGGTTTTAAAGGACACCTTTGGGCAATTGATGACACTTTTTCCACAAACTGCCTTGGTATATTCCAATATATGCCAAAGACAGAAATGGAAGTGGTCCAACCAATTTTGTCCACAATTTGAGAAAGCACGGAAGCATGTGAATAAATCTGTTTCTGCTTACATGAGAGACTATGGAATGGGTTCAATATACAACAACAACTTGCGTTACAACATGCAAGATATCTACAGAGGAGATGGTGTGCACTTCTCAGATGAGGGGAATAGAATATTCCTCCTGAATTTAAGACTGTGCATTGGAACCTACTTGTAGGTACCTAAATCAGCCACACAACCCCAAAGCTCTTTTCAGGGCTACCCTACCTCTGATAACTCAAAATGATTATCTTTTTATAATGTTTTCACTATTTTTCACCAAAGTACGCTCCCCGGTACGCTTCCCGGTGCGCGTACCGGGCGCTCACCCCGCAAAAAATGTTTCATTTTTTTTTTGGGGCATATATGTAGCTCCTAAACTCCCCTCAGAAAACCTAGGGGGTCAGGGGGTGTCTACCGTGCTCCCTTTTACCCATTCCCAACGTTGAAACACAAGATGGAGGACTTCCGTTGCGCTTACCGGTACGCGTACCGGGGCGCTCACCGGTAAGCGCTCCCAAAAAAAAATGTAAAGTTAATTTACATAAAAACCTCTGTAGAGAAGTTCACCAAATATAGAATAGGCAATACTACATACCAGTCCCTACCATTTTCCCAAATTTGGTGGAATTCCATTCATCCATTTGGCCTGTAGCCCTGTCTAAATATCCTGAGGTAAATTACATGACAAAAACACATCTGAAGTGTTAGAATTTACAACCAATTAAAATGTTACTTTCATTTTCCACTATTATTTCCTGACATTTGATTGGTTATGTACATGAATATATATAAAAAAGAGAGGAAAACACAGCTATTTTGACTACTACTTCCTGGAGTACATTTGAAAAGGATTTTCACTGAGAACTTCAACTGCTTTCACAAAGGTAAGTTGTTATTTTTGGAAAGTGAAGTATGTTGTGCACTTTAAGTTAATTTGGGAAAACATTTTCTGATAGTTATATACTATCCCTCTGTAATAGTTATAGATTGAGATAGGCTTCTCTGTTATAGTTATGGATTGACTTAGACTTCTCTTGTATAATTATGAATTTACTTAGGCTTTATCACATAAACTTTTTTATATTTCTACTTCCAGCCTGATACCATACACTGCCCAAAGATAACTTCACTGTTAAAAAATAAAAACTACCTGTCTGAACTTAAACCCAACAGTGCCCTATCTCTACTGATATACTTATTTTTTATGCAATTTACAGCAAAAAAATGGAAGGAGAAGCAAATATTTCTTTGGAAGGAGAAGAAAATATTTCTTCCGAAATTGTTGTACAGAACAACCCTGAAGATAATATTGCTGAGAATGATGACTTTTACTTTATGAATGAGTCTATAGACCATGAATTACTTGATTGTGTGGAAGCAATGGAATCATGGACTGAAAATGAGGACATTCCTGACAATATAATGTTGGAAGTGTTATTAAATTTTGAAAAATCAGAGCAATACATTTTTATTTAATAATCAAAAATTGTTCGAGACATTATTCATTTTTATATGTAATTCATGAAGTAGTACCAAAATGATTATAATATAAAGTGAGACTTATAGTATACTGTGCAACTCTTTTTGTGTTACATAGTAATTTTGCTCATAGTTACTTCCTTTCTCCCACTTTATTATCTCCAATGTGTATTTGACATCTCTTTTTCATCTCCTGCCTCCATGTTGTTTCTGCTTTCCTGACAGACTATAGTATAGATACTTCTGTAACAACATGCAAATTATCTACAGAGGAGACAGTCTACATTGAATTTAAGACTCTACATTGGTACCTACATGCTGGTACTTATATCACCCACACAACACAACAACTCTATGCAGAGCTACCATACCTCAAAGCACTTTCAATTATTATTTTACTGTTTCACTTGGTTTCCCCGTGGTACGCTCCCCGGTACGTTTGTGTGGGGGGGGGTGAGGTGTGTGTGGGGGATGTATGGGGTGTGTCTGTGAGGTGTGTGTGTGTGTGTGGGGGGGTGAGGTGTGTGTGTGGGTGTAGGTGTGTGGGGTGTGTGGGTGTGGGTGGGGGTGTGGGTGTGTAAGGTGTGTGTGTGGGTGTGGGTGTGTGGGGTGTTTGGGTGTGGGTGAAGGTGTGGGTGTGTGAGGTGTGTGTGGGGGGGTGTGGGTGTGGGGGTATGTGTGTGGGATGTGTGTGTGTGTGTGGGATGTGTGGATGTGTCTGTGAGGTGTGTGTGTGTGTGTGGGGTGGAGGTGTGGGGGTGGGATGTGTGGGGTGTGTCAGAGAGGTGTGTGTGTGGGGGGGTGAGGTGTGTGTGTGGGTGTGGGTGTGTGGGGTGTGTGGGTGTGGGTGTGGGTGTGTATGTGTAAGGTGTGTGTATGGGTGTGGGTGTGTGGGGTGTTTGGGTGTGGGTGGAGGTGTGGGTGTGTGAGGTGTGTGTGGGGGGTGTGTGGGTGTGGGGGTGGGGGGTTATGTGTGTGGGGTGTGTGTGTGTGTGTGGGATGTGTGTGTGTGTGAGGAGTGTGTGTGTGGGTGTGTGTGGGTGTGTGTGTGGGGTGTGTGCATGTGAGTGTGTGTGGGATGTACTTGTAGGTACCTAAATCAGCCACAGGACCCAAAAGCTGTTTTCAGAGCGACCCTACCTCTGATCACTCAAAATGATTATTTTACACTAACTTTTTTCACTATTTTTCACCAAAGTACACTCCCCGATACGCTCCCCGGTGCGCGTACTGAGCACTCCCCCTGCGAAAATCGAAAAAAAATTACATTTATTTTTTGTCCTGCGGGACCCTTTTATGGCCCCCACATCAAACCTAGGGGTCAGGGGGGGTCTACCCTGCCCCCTTTTGGTAATTTCCCCCTTTGTTTTTGCCACCTCTTGGGTCTCTATCCTACCGAGACACAAGATGGTGGCCGCTCCGGACTGTTTGGAATGTTTACAGACACCCGAGAGCCAATCAGCTTTCCGCGCGCGAACTCGCGTTGCGCGCTGGTACGCGCCCTGGTGCGCGTACCGGGACGCGCCTATAGATATAGATATATATATTTTTTTTAACCTAAATTACTCAAAATCCACTGGAGCACATATCTTGAGACATGGCAAAGGCACATCGGGCTACCAGTCCCTACAATTTTGCCAAGTTTGATGGAAATCCATTCAGCCGTTCGGGCTAAAAGTGAGTCCAACCGCCCTATGGAAATTAACATGGGGAAAACACGTTTTGGGACCCCCCAAATATCTCGGCCCCCGCTTGACGAATCCCCCCCAAACTTTCAGGGAAGGAGCGGAGCGGGCCATCTTCTTTGAGAAATTCGCGAAGATTCGTCCACCGGCGCCAAAGTTATTCCCAATAGAATGTTGCGGATTTCCTATGGAAAACAATCCTAACTATAACTACCTACTGGCGACCGCCAGTAGGTAATATATATATATATATATGTATATATATATATATATATATACATATATATATATATATGTGTATATATATATATATATATTCACTGAAAAAACCATAGGTTATAGACCATATATAGTTAGGAATTAGCATTTACAAAACCTTGAAAATTCACTGAAAAAACCATGGGTTATAGACCATATATAGTTAGGAATTAGCATTTACAAAACCTTATTTTACTCACACAAAACCATTGAAATTCCATATATAGTTAGTTGCACTAACTATATATCGTGCACCCGCAATCCACTGCTGATCATGTCACATATTACATCATTCATGACATGGTCAGTGACATCACTGATGACATCACTGATGACATCTCAAATGACATCACTGATGACATCACTGATGACATCTCATTTGACATTACTGATCACATCACTGATGACATCATTCATGTGATAATACGATGAACCTTTGTGATCACTGAGCAATGGCTTCATTAGTAGCTTCAGCTGGTTCTTCCCCACCACCTCCACCACATCCAAGGAAGAGAGGACCACCTGCTGAAGTTATCATTCAGCAAGAAGAGGAAGAAGAGGAAGAAGAGGAAGAGCAGGAAGAGAGGCATTTTTTACGTGAGGAGCCCAGGAGGTCTCATGTGAAAGAAAATTATATTTGGCAATTTTTTACATATCCCCAGGGCCAAAAAAGTCAATGCACGGTACGTAACTTGCCTTATATGTAAAGATAGACTATCCAGAGGGACCGAGAAGAAGTACAGTTACGGAAATTACACAATGCATCGCCATATGAGTAGGTGGCATCCTATCAACTACAGTGCTGCGCAGTTACGTGACGAGCAAGATAATCCCCCTTCTATGGCAAGAAGATCAGTTGTACAGGAAGTGACAGGACCAGAGGCGAGGGAGATGGTCCCAAATATACAAATGAGGTTCGGGGAAGTGAAACAAGTGTGTGTGCGTTGTAACCAATTCATTTGCTACAGAGAAAGTAGCATCACTCTGATCAACAGAGCTATCGACAATCATGATTGTCCGAAACGCCCCAGAGAATAAATTCTTTTTTTTTTGTTGCTCCTGTTGAGCCCTTTACAATCAATCGTTTTCGTTTCCCCCCCAAAAAAAACCCAAAAAAATATAAAACCGTTCAGAAAATACAAAAAAAGTAAAAAAATGTTCAGAAAAATAATAAAAAAAATATAAATCAACAAAAACAATAAAAAAAAAGTTATTTTCAGAACTACCTCCCCGTTATAAAAAAGTTGGTAGAATATTTGGAACTCTGCCAACCTCTATTTCTCTTAGTTCGCTTCCCGGTTCGCTCTCCGGTACGCGAACCGGGAGCGAACCAAAAAACATTTAAAAAAAAAAGAAGAGTAAGTATAAGGGAAGGAAACAGACAATTATGTTAAAAGAAAGACAGCTATAGGGAGTAAAGTAGAGATACTGTTTAATAGATCTATTTACTGAAGAAAAGATTTAAGAGGGTATAATTGTGAAAAACAAAATAGATAAAGAAGTGAGGAAAAAAAGGAGAGTAGAAGAATAACAAACAAGAGTTTCTTAGAGAATGTGACTGAATGATCAGATTAAGATTAAAACATTGGAATAACAGAGAGAAGAAGTAACAGAAAAAGAATGATTGAAACACCAAAGAAATCTAAATAACATAGGGGCATATTATCAACATAGGCGATAAAAATTTCACTGCTTTTATTGGCAGAAATCTGCCGCTAAAGCCGCTTTTGCGGCAGAAAACTGCCGCTAAAGCCGCTTTTGCAGCAGTTTTCTGCCGATAAAAGCAGTGATAATTTAATTGGCTGTGTTGATAATATGCCCCTTACTGTGCTTCAACTACACAGAGAAAGCATAATGAACAAGTAGTGAAAGAGTGATCAGTCAGAGACAGTGAGAGTAATAGAGACAGAGTTAGTGAACAAGAGTGAGGAACTATGAGAAAAAAGGGACTGAGAAAAAGAGTGGAAGGAGTAGAGTAAGTAAGTAATAGAGAAAGGAATGAGGGAAGTAGCAAAGGCAGGAAAGTGAAGGTTAAAGAAATGAAGCAGTGAAACTAATAGAAGTTAAATGTGATAGGAATGTAACGAAAAGAGTACAAAACATTTACCTTATAATTGTCGTTAACTTAGTCACTTGTTATTTTTTTTACTTTCAATCTGTGAAAGAGATAACAAACATTTGAAAAATATTAAAACATGTATTTAAAAATTAGAAAAGACAAGGGAAAAGATTGAAGGACAAACAGTTTTTCAACAACTTTGACACTTACAGAAGCTTCTGCTTCTCCAGGCCCCCTACACAGTCCTAAAGATATACATTTTAAACTAACAGTATCTTGATGCAGATGAAGTGAGGCCTATCTTGGAACATGGTGCATCTTTTGCACTGCTGTTGTCTCACAAAAGTGACGCAATGGCAGCGCAAAAGAGGTGCACAATCATCATAAAACTGTTCCTAACATTTTAAATGATTGTTTCAGGATGGCAATAAGGTGTGTCCTATCCAGACGTTTGTTTCAGGTGAGGCCTACTCAGGGTTGCAGATCAAATTTAGGCTTGTTCAAGAGTACAGAGGAGATAATACATGTGCAGGCCAACCAATAAAGTTCAGACTTCCTCTGTTTCCCTGGACAGGCCTAATGTGATTCGTAATGTTAGGAAACACAGGCAATGTATTTCAAAAACGTGCAATTTCTTTTGCTCATTTCACAATCACATCACTTGTGTTTCCTTTGGTTAGGTATCTCATTGTGCAGATGTAGTCCAGCATATGAAAGAGTACGCAGAAGTGCAGCACTGCATGCAACAACTTTGACACTTACTGAAGCCTCAGCTTCTCCATGCCTCCTACACAGTTCTAAATGTACATCATAAATACAAACAGTACAGAATTAATTATACATGTTAAATGGTTTATTTTTGCTGTTCTCAGAATGTATCAAATTTCACTAAAAACAGTGACTTGAAGGTATTCATCATATAACAGCGGGGGAAAAAAAACACAATCAAAATGATTGTGTTTAAAAAACCCATATAACATAACCAATCAGAAATCAGAACTCCTCAAAAGTAACTTACTTTCCATGACGTCGAAGGATGTCCTATGAACAGCTTACACTCGCTTGTGCTGTTTTTATTTTCAGCCCGCCACTTTCTGAAAGAAAAGCTCCATCGTTTTGACAAATATGTTACATACAATAAATGACTTCTCGCTCTCTACCACACATTTCCACAAGGCCAAATCATGTAAGAGCCATTTATAACTCTTGGAATTCTTGTAAGCAAATCCCGTCATTTTGTATTTCCGCAACTTTCAGAAAGAAAATGTTCAAGATCACTTTCACAATCCTGGACTAGTAATATCTTACCCTTCTTGCTCACTCATGTTCTACATTTCCTATGACACTGATAGTGCTTATTATGAAGCAGACTTACACTACCTCTATGACTACTACAATTATTTAATTCTCTACATCACTTTTAATCACAAAGCAATATAAAACAGTAGATAAAATTATATCAACCCCTAGAATCATTATACACCAGTTACCTACCCTAAATTCTCCTCTTTTCTGAAAACAGAAAGTAAGAATATTTTTAAGTAAAAAGGCAACATTGTATCGTAGTCAAATGAAAATAATTTCTGAAACACCAGCTTTTTTACATTTTAAGCTGTGTAATAAGCGGATCTGTCAAATGACCATCATGCCATATAATAGCTGCAGTTACAAATGTTCTTCCTAAAATCAATGACTGTGTAGCCACAACATTTGTAATTAAAGTTGAAGACTTACTTTCATCAGGTTTATATAATTGGATTTTTAAAATGACATTATAATCAAAAGTTTGGACCAATAATCTAGACAGCATTGCAGACTTACATTCCCTCTACTCCATGTTTTGATTTGCTGCTTGAATTAGCTTATAAAAAGAAACAGTTTTTCTGAACTCATTCAAAGTACAGTTATTTTTCCATGACGTCAAGTGTTATGGTAAGAAGACCGTTTGCTTTGGGAAATACTCTGTTGTCCTTCAACTAATCTGTGCCCACCACTTTCTGTAAGAAAATCTTCTATTTTTCCAGGAACTATTGTCTCTGTACTACACTTATCCTTAAGGCCAAATCGTGTAGGAGCCATTAGAACCTCTTGAAATTCCTCAGAGCACATTCCGAGATTCTTTCCCTAAAATTTTGGTTTTAAAAACACCAGGTAAGAATTTTTAAGGTTATACGGCAAATTTTTTTTGAAAGTTAAAACAGAATCGTTGCAGAATGACCAGCCGTTTCTAGACTTTAAATAAGCTGTGTAATGTCCTGATGTTATTGAAGGACCATCATGATATATAATTGCTGCAGTTACAAAAGTCCTTCCTGATATTGACAACTGCGAAGCTACAACATTTTTAATTAAAGTTGTCAATTTTGTTCCATCAGGCCTACATCGTTGGAACATTAAAATGACATACTGGCCATATGTTCGTATAAATAATGTTGACATCATTTCAGATTTACATTGGCTACACTCCATGTTGTGATCAGCTGCTTTTACTAGCTTATTAAAAGACACTGATTTACTGTCTGGCAAAGTTAAATATATAAATCTTTCTGAGTCTACACTAGTAGTACTTGATACCCTACAGTTCTCGCAGTCATGCTGCCATTGATAAGAAAGCCCAAACAGGTGATCTACATCTACATCAGTGCTACATTTCTCTAACACAGAATTCAACAAACTGCAAAATCTGTGATCCGAATTGACCACAATCTCTTCTTTTACATTTTCTGGAGAAAACAAAACATTAACCACTACATTAGCATAGCAGTTGACACCAGAACTGTTTTCAAATTGAAAACCAACAACATCTTCAACAGAATCCTTTTTCTTTCTGCTTATAATTTCAGGTTCATCAACTTTTCGTCTTTTTGCTACAACCTCCCTAGTATTGGTCACATTTCTTCGTTTCCGGCCTACCACACGTTTCTCAAACAAAGGATATTGAGGCAAATGTGGCGCATACTCTCTTCTTAACCTATTGTATTCCTTAACACAATCTAGATCCGCACAAATGTTTGTGACATCACACTCAATCAAGTACAATCCCGATAAAGTTCTAACTCGTGACAATGCCACATATGCCATACCCTCATTGAACACAGAACTGCCAATATTCACCAATGCACTGTCTACACTTAAACCTTGTGATTTATGGATTGTCACCGCATATGCCAAGCAAACAGGAAACTGCTTACGGCGAACATATAAGTCTTTTACAAGCAAAAATCTAGCAGAACAACAACCAATTAGCTGTACTTCCTCAATGCCATCAAATTTAATTTTTAAAAATTCAATTTCATCCCTATTTCTGTATTTCACAAAATCAACAACATTACCCATTGATCCATTTACCAGACCTCTTTCAACATGTAAATTCCTTCTTAAAATTATACGGCAATTTAAGCACACATTCAGAGTCTTTTCAAAACCCGCAGTTTTAGATATAGTCTTCTCTAATGAATCCAATTTTGTTTTCAAATTCTCAGACAAAATAATTGTTGATCCCATATGCTCTACTCTGTCAATAGCTTCCAGTTTCACAATCTCTTGGTTTTCTAAATGCAACATTTTGTTGTTGAAGATGGCACATTCTGCAAGAGTTGGCATCAAACATATTCCAGATTTCTTCTCAGTAATTTTCTGAAAAATATTCTCAGGCACAACGTCTTGTTCTGGATATACATTTGACAGTAATCGTGCATGTAAAGCTTGTTTCCCATGCTCGGTCACTTTTCCAATTCTAACATCTCGTAGAATAATCTTGTAAACTTCATCCTTCGCCTGACGCATATTTTCATGCAGTTCAGCATAATTGAAGTTTAACCATATATTGACGTTGCCAATGCTCCCTAGGCACTTCCTGGTATCTTCATGCGTGAGCATTTTGAACACAGGTTGTCCTTTCACTGGTGTCAGCTGCAGAAGATCTCCGAAAACAATGATGTGTTTGCCACCAAATAACACATCATACTCTGTTTTAAGAACGTCTTGCATTCTCAAATGCACAAAGGCAAGCATGACATTGGAAACCATGCTTACTTCGTCAATGATAAGAAGTTTCATTTTCCTCAAGACTCTTGAAACTTCACAACAAGCATCTCCAGATAACTTGTGGTATTGTAATTTGTTATCATGCTCCACTGGCAGCATCAGTAGACGATGCAAAGTAATACCTTTAATGTTATGTGCTGCCAGTCCAGTTGGAGCGGTGACAACACAAGACAGCGATGACTCAGTCCTTTCCTTCAAATAACATGAGATTGCTTTAATGAGGAAACTCTTTCCAGTTCCCGCTTCTCCACTCACGTACAGTCGGACAGGCTTCAACGACGTACATGAGCACTCTTTCTTCTCATGACTTAATCCGTGATCAATTTGCTTGGTAACTTCGTCATATATTTTCCTCTGCTCAACGTTGAGTTGTCTTTCCAAGTCTACTAAGTTAACCGCATCCTCCTGAGCATGTGCCATGGCTCTTTCCACTTCATTCATGGCAGTGGCAGCTTCATTTTCAATAACAGGGCCTCCTAGTGGATCCTGACTCAATGAAACAGAACTCTGACTGTCCTGAGAACTGTCTCTGGCAATCTCGGCTGCAATCGTTGCTTCCTGCTCGATTTCCGCATTCAACATTTCTACATATTTGGGAAAAGCAGGACATTCTATGGTCTCCTTGGCGGCAGTGAAAGAGTCTTCGTAACAGAGGAAATCTCCAAGCAGTTCCTCTTCTGCACGCCAAGGCTTGAAAAGTTGCAAAAGTGCTAAATAGAAAAACTCCTTTTTTTCAGGAGATTCGCCACTCAATTTTCGATGGTTTACCAAGTGGCATTTTCTTTGCTTGACCAGACATCCCTCACTTCCAATTACAGCATACACTCCTTTATCAATATCTTCTTTGATGTTCCTCTTGAATATATAATTGTGTAGAACCTCATACAGACAAACATTCTCGAGGTGACTGCTTCGATTTGGATAATATGTATCCAACATGTTGGTCTTCTAAATGTCGGTACTGTTTGGCTCCTTTTCCGCCAAATACTCAATTTCCCGCACAGGTTTCAGAACTCGATTACGCGTTGCAGCAAGACCAAGACTCGCCCAAACGATACTCCTAGATTTGGCATAGAGACTTGCTGAAGACAAGCGGTCAGAACATTTGTAAGCTCCGATTTCTCGATGCGACAACATCTTCAGACTGAAACTGTACAACTTCTTACTGAGGCTCTTTTCATGGGAAATGTCCTCCCACATATCCTTCAATTCTGTCTTTTCTTTTTTGGTGATGTAAGATGTCACATACCGAGCCACAGCCATACAGTTATCAGCCACAAACTGTATATCCATGTTAGCATTCCACATGGACAAAATCACTGGGTTGTAGTCGTTGATGTACTTGGACTCTTCGTTCCTCGTCAAATTGTATGTGTTTTTAGGTGATTTCTTCATCACATTATGTCGCAGCGAAGACATCAAACTGTTTACTCTTCCTTTAGAAATCACCGGTCGTGGAAAGCCAAAACGACATTTGGTGTAGAACTTGTCCTTGTTTCTGAATTTACGACGACAGTACTTTCCACAACGATGGCTTTGGAAACGTAGAACTTTTTCTCTTAGACTTTTCTTCTCCTTTGCGTTTGGAACAGCACACGTAGAATACTGTTGTATGAAACTCATCACTGAGTCTTCTGGATCTGTTCCAAATTTAGGTGCATCCTTGATCCACAGCAGCATATGTATATGAGAAGCACCTCTTGCTTGGTACTCCTTTCTCCAGAAGAAATCCAACACCTCTCCAAGAGGTGGATTCTTCTTATTCATGATGAAAGACATCATAGCTTCAAATCTATGATTGAAGTACCTGCATACATTGACTGGATCCAAAGAGCACAGTTCTCCGGGTGTCTTGAATTCGATGTTTTCGATGTTTCCATTTGCCTCTCGTAGAAATTCAAGTAAGTCTTCCCAGCCATACTTGGCACAGCTCAGAGTGAGAAACCATGTGGGAGTTCCTAAGTTCCTCAGCATACATTTTAAATCACCATGACGACGGTACCAGTACTCATTAGTACCACGCAGACACGCCATGAGATTAATCAGGTGAGAATCCAAAATACTGTCTTGGACATTGACTTTATCCATAAAGTCACTTGCCGAGATGTTTTGCATCTGTGTACCACTTTTCAAGATGTGGTTCACTGCAAATGACAGTCCAGACAGATCGCTTTCAAACAGGAGATGAAACAAATAGGGAATACATTGTCGAAACCTAGCATCTTCTGCATACAATCGTAAAGTCCGGTTTTCAGAAGCAGGAATTTGATGAGGTCGCTCATCATATCTTCCTCCTTCACCTGTTGGAAATAGCTGTGGGAAACACCGAGCTTCCAAACTTTCCTCCCAGACACTAATGGGACTCCCTTTGGCTTGTTTCATTTGAAACAACTCAATAGCATTCCCCATGACTTCCTTGGAATGCAAAGGATGAACACTATAATGTTCATATATTTCTTCACTAGTAGAGGGTTCTACTTTCTCAATTTGACCAGCACACAAATCGCTATCCTCTTCCTCACTTACTTCCTCTTCTGCAACATATACATTCTTAAAGTACTTATTATTTTTTTTCAAATACAATGTTGCCTTTTTGACTTTCCTAACATCCACTAAATCTTGCCATATTTTCTTATTCTTTGTCGGAACCCCATTAACTAAGATAACCAGAGGTTCCTCTTCCACTTTTTCTACTCCAATTGTGTTAATGATTTTCTTCAAATCTAGAGGCAAATAAACAACTCTTCCCTTTAATCCTCTCTGTAAATCTGATGGAGGCAATTTCCCTGTCTTTGGCTCCATTCTTACAATAGCCTGAAAGGGATGGATACTTTGAATCAAAATAGATTCATAAGTATTTAAATCCTTCAATTCAGAAGGAATCTCAACCAATTCCAGATTATTATGAACTGCTCTAGCAGGCATCTGGTTTTGATTTAATTTGCTACAACAATAAGTACACACACGTTGATCCGATCCCAAATCAAAACAATTTTCTACCATCAAATATGTTGTGAAATCCTTCCATTCACTATTATTTTCCCTTTCACTTTTTGCATATAAATCCACTAACTTAGTCTGATTCTTATAATAAGTGCGTCGACAACACACACAAGTGAAATTAGGCCTCTCACTTGATTTCACCTGAAACGTCGCAATTTCCCTCTGAAAATTATCTGTACTGGAAACCTGTACACTATCTTCCACATTACCCTCTTCTTCTTGGTCAATTTCAACATTCTCCTCTTTACTTCCAAAGTAACCAAACTCAATTTCTGCACAAATATTCTTCACATCTACTTCTGAACCATGCAAAAGAGCAGCGCATAATTGTTTAAGCATAATTGCTGGACTCTTAGCATAATACAACATTCTAACTAATTTCCTCACTTTATTATGATGCACTGCTAGCATCCTGAAATGATGAAAAACACTCTGGCATACTCTCCTGGAACGACAAGTCAGTGAATGACCATGCAAACCTGTCACTTCTCTCACTCTGCAAGGATCTAATTCTTGCAACAACTTCATTTTCTGCTTCAAACTTTTCTTATTAAATGTCCGTACAAAATCACAAAGCAAATTGATGGAATCCTGTCGCACACTGCAAATACTACTACACTTCCAGGTGTACACAGGACCCTTAGGACGTCTTCCTAAAACCTCATTACCTAACACCTCTTCTGTCTCTGTTGTCACAAGTTTTTCTTTTTCAACTGGACAACCATCTTTCACTTCATAAGCTCGACCACTGGTGTCAACTGCATGCACCAAATCATTATCCTGGAAATAACTCTCCTCATTAAAAAATGCCTCACAACTTGAACTATGCATCCATTCTCCGGAAAAAACTTCACAAAAATTACTACGATTAACTATTCTCTTCCATCTACTATTTCTTTTGAAATCATAAATTGCCTTGTTTAGCTTCCTAATTCTATTGATTATCAAAATAAATAACTTACGTTTAATTTCAAATGCCTGATCAATAACTTTCTCAACTTTTTTTTTCTCTTATAAAAAACCACTTTCTGTTGACCTTTCTTAATATTTTTTAACAAATTGCCAATTATCCTGTTGCGGAACATTCGTTTACGAATGTCCCTAAACTGTTGTTTCCTTCTACTATCATGCACAGAGTTGTCTCTCGCTCTAGCAGTAACATTTTTGATTGGCCTTTCCTTTCCGTTTAAAATGCTTCTCTTTTTCTGGACTGAAACATTTTCTGTAGTAAAATCTTTTTTACTACAAATATTTCTTATAAATGTTTTTGTGCTCTTACCCGGTGCTTTCTTGGTGACTTGACAAGTTTTTTTCTTAGAGGACTGCTGCATTATATCATTTACCTGCTGTCTTTGATGTTTTGCAGCCTTTCTAAGTCTTTCTTTAGTTGGCATGCTGAAATCTTGAAATGATCTGCAGTTGAATCTGTGGTAAAATATAATAAAAAATGTTATTAACCACTATTACCAAACAGTAAATCAATAACAGTCATCAAAAACTTAACACACTACTTGACATTTTTAGTGCTTGGCAAATTTAGAATACAGAAATAGCAGAAAAGAAATGGAATTCATATTCATTTTACCTGTGCTGTTTTATATGTGAATCTGATCTAATTTTATGAGCATATTTTAATATTTTATTGAAGACACTACACATAACCTGTTTTTGAAGGTGTCTTTATTTTTAAATGAAACGGTTTACATTTTTACTTTTCATTTATTATAAATTTTTAAAAATAAATGTTTATAGTTCCATAGGCTCAAGCACGTCAGCTTCCCACCCTATGTCATACAATTCTGACAAATCTGCATCCTCATCATGTTCTTCTTCATCCTCAGGATTTAAATCATCCAAGGGATCTACTTCCACTGATGTTTCAATTACGAGTTCAATTATGAGGTCGAGATCAACAGATTGCTGATTGTCGCTCATGTTGATGTTGTCGTTATCTTTAAAGAAAGAGAACAACAATGAGATGTTGCAGAGTAAGGCACAAATCTCAGAGACTATAATAGTAAAATTGTTTAACAAGAGTAACATTTTGCAGCTATTATTTAGCCATGACCAGCGATGCTAAGGAGGTAAGGCCTATGTCCAAGTTTTCAGTGAACAGGACTCATCTCTTCTTAACCTTGGATAAGCCTCACCAACTCTGTGTCCCCTGCTCATACTTAAATGTAAAGTGGCAGATTTATGTTAACTGACGCATTCCCAGGGATGCACCAGTTAATGTGCACCGCTGCTCTGCCACCCATGGTGTGCCGCATTTACAATGTGGAGCACCATTGAGTGAAAACAGCACAGATGCGTCACGCATCTGTGCCGCAAAAGCAGCACATTGCAGGAATCACGTCGTAAGCGCAACATGTCTACTGCAATGCACAGGAGCAAGCCACACATTGCATGGTGCATCACTCCTTATGCCTGTTTCAAACAGGCGTAATGATTTGATTCAGCAATGCTATCAAGCTGAGTCAGTGAAATCTTCTAAATTTCACTGTGTTAGTTTTACAGGGCTTTCTTGCAAATTAATGCATACCTTGCAACAAAACACCTATATGAAAACTGACGCAGGTTTCATGTGGCACAGGACTTTACAGCATGACACATCTGCCTAGATGCATCAATTTTTAAATATGTCGCCACATAGCAAATCTTTTGCACCGCCGCTGCGTCACAAAAGTGACGCACAGCGGCACAAAAGAGGCACACAGCTATCATAATTCTGTCCCTAACATGTTAAATGATTGATTCAGGATGACGATAAGGTGTGGCCTATCCAGAGGTTTGTTTAAGGTGAGGCCTACTCAGGGTTGCAGATTAAATGGAGATGGGGCACCCCTGAGCCTTTCTGGAGCTGCATGGCACTTGCGATGCAGCTCCAGCAATGCGCCACCTTTACGGCACAGATGCGTCACGCATCTGTGCTGTTTTTGCCCCATGGTGCGCCGCATTGTAAATGCAGCGCACCATGGGTGACGGAACAGCGGCGCAGGATGACTGGCACATCCCTGGGGATGCACCAGTCATCATAAATCTATCCCTAAGCTTCTTATCTTGTTGGAGATGAAGTGAGGCCTGTCTTGCAACATGGTGCATCTTTTGCATCACTGCTGCATCGGTTTTATGTGGCACGTTTTTTTTACAGCATGACACATCTGCCTAGATGCATCAATTTGTAATTTTGTCGCCACATAGCAAATCTTTTGCACCGCCACTGCGTCACAAAAGTGACGCACAGTGGCGCAAAAGAGGCATACACCTATCTTAAATCTGTCCCTAGCATTTTAAATGTGGAGCACCATTGAGTGAAAACAGCACAGATGCGTCACGCATCTGTGCCGCAAAAGCAGCACATTTCAGGAATCACGTCGTAAGCGCAACATGTCTACTGCAATGCACAGGAGCAAGCCACACATTGTATGGTGCATCACTCCTTATGCCTGTTTCAAACAGGCGTAATGATTTGATTCAGCAATGCTATAAAGGTGAGTCAGTGAAATCTTCTAAATTTCACTGTGTTAGTTTTACAGGGCTTTCTTGCAAATTAATGCATACCTTGCAACAAAACACCTATATGAAAACTGACGCAGGTTTCATGTGGCACAGGACTTTACAGCATGACACATCTGCCTAGATGCATCAATTTTTAAATATGTCGCCACATAGCAAATCTTTTGCACCGCCGCTGCGTCACAAAAGTGACGCACAGCGGCACAAAAGAGGCACACGGCTATCATAAATCTGTCCCTAACATGTTAAATGATTGATTCAGGATGACGATAAGGTGTGGCCTATCCAGAGGTTTGTTTAAGGTGAGGCCTACTCAGGGTTGCAGATTAAATGGAGATGGGGCACCCCTAAGCCTTGCTGGAGCTGCATGGCACTTGCGATGCAGCTCCAGCAATGCGCCACCTTTACGGCACAGATGCGTCACGCATCTGTGCTGTTTTTGCCCCATGGTGCGCCGCATTGTAAATGCAGGGCACCATGGGTGGCGGAACAGCGGCGCAGGATGACTGGCACATCCCTGGGGATGCACCAGTCATCATAAATCTATCCCTAAGCTTCTTATCTTGTTGGAGATGAAGTGAGGCCTGTCTTGCAACATGGTCCATCTTTTGCATCACTGCTGCATCGGTTTCATGTGGCACGGTTTTTTTACAGCATGACACATCTGCCTAGATGCATCAATTTGTGATTTTGTCGCCACATAGCAAATCTTTTGCACCGCCACTGCATCACAAAAGTGACGCACAGTGGCGCAAAAGAGGCATACACCTATCATAAATCGGTCCCTAGCATTTTAAATGATTAATTCAGGATGACGATAAGGTGTGGCCTATCCAGAGGTTTGTTTAAGGTGAGGCCTACCTACATTCATGGGGAAATGAATTAAAATGTCCTTAAGACACATGAAAGCGTTTTTTTAAAGCCTTTGCAGCATTTTTGGGTCACTTTTAACATGGCTATGTAACTCAAATTATCAAAATGTAAATTTGCCAAGCACAGGTGGGAGCATATTTACAAGGAATTTGCACCACGGGGAAAGGTCTTACATTAAAATGGGAAAAATAACATCAGAGACACTCCAATGCCTTATAAAGAAGCAGACACCATTATGTCCTAGTCATAAATGTTAAAAGCATTCCTTTTCCTCAAAAACGATTTTCAAGTCTTAATTTGAAAACACTGCACATGGGGAAATGACTTAAAATTTCCTTAAGACACATGAAAGCGTTTTTTGATTGCCTTTGCAGCATTTTTGGGTCACTTTTAACATGGCTATGTAACTCAAACATTCAAAATCTAAATTTGCCAAACACAGGTGGGAGCATATTTACAAGGAATTCGCACCACGGAGAAAGGTCTTACATTAAAATGGGAAAAATAACATCAGAGACACTCCAATGCCTTATAAAGAAGCAGACACCATTATGTCCTTCTCATAAATGTTAAAAGCATTCCTTTTCCTCAAAAACGATTTTCAAGTCATAATTTGAAAACACTGCACAGCTCCTATGCACAAAAACACCCTGTCAGTACTAATACTACACATTTTCTCCAATTACAATTTCTCAAAGAAACAAAATCTATTTGTAAAACACTTGAGGCAAAGCAACATTTTAAAAACACAACTTTCTTCATAAAGCACACTATTCTCTATCTAAATTAAATGAATCTTTTCTCCCCTTAGCAAATACTTTATGAGTTTCAAAACAGTCTCAGAAACACACCACTTTGTCTTTAGCAGAGCAAAAGGTATGCACTCCAGAGTCTGCAGCTATCAAAAGCACAGAAATGCTGTAATTCTTCACACATATCTCTCATGTCACCCAATCAAAACTCTTCCCTCACTTTTTTCAAATCAAAACCCTTCCCCCCTCTGCCCTCTCTGCCTTTTTTGCATAGCAACCACCTCTTGGAAGACCTCTGGTGTTTGCAAGTTCACACAACAATGTTTCAATTGAACTCTGAACTCTCAGTGCACCTGCATATCCAGTGCAATCTTTCATTTAATGATTTTTTTTGACCATTCAAAATACATCTTTCAAAGAACTCATCCATGCACCCTAACTTTCTGTTTTCAGCAATCAAAATCCACCAATCACTGTTACTGCTTCATTAACACAGAAACTCCACAGTTTTTTTCATTTTAAACTCTTATTTTTTCAACTGCCATTTCATTGCCACACTTCATCTGACTGCAGCAGAACCTTCTCTCACCATGTTTTCTGTCTGGATTGTTGGACATAGTTACATCTACTGGGCTCAGAGGTATGCTGATAACAGAAATTTACCTAACCTCAATTTACAAGATGTGGAAATTAAGTGGTTTGGCCACAGAGGATTAAAATGTCACCAATTGATACCATTGGTGAAAACCTTTATGCATTTGCCAAAACCTGACCTGTTAATTGTGCACTGTGGAGGTAATGACTTGGGCATTTTGACTTAGGTAGGTCTGTAAATGCTTTTAAAGGACACATTTGAGCAATTAATGGCACTTTTTCCTCAGACTGCCTTGGTATATTCAAATATATGCCAAAGACAGAAATGGAGGTGGTCGAACCAATTTTGTCCACAAATTGAGAAGTCGAGGAAGCATGTAAACAAATCTGTTTCAGCTTACATGAGAGACCATGGAATGGGCTCCGTGTACAACAATAACTTGCGTTACTACATGCAAGATATCTACAGAGGAGATGGAGTTCACTTCTCAGATGAAGGCAACAGAATTTTCATTTTGAATTTAAGACTGTGCATTGGTACCTACTAAATGTACCATAAACCCAAAAGCTCTTCTGAGAGCTACCCTACATCTGATCACTCACAATTATTATTTTACTCTAACTTTTTTCACTAATTTTCAACAAAGTACGCTCCCCGGGGCGCTACCCGGTACGCGGACCAGAAGCTAACCTCGCGAAATTTAAAAAAAAAATGTTTTTTTCCCACACATATGGGCCTCCTCAGCCACCCTCAGAAAACCTAGGGGGTCAAGATAAGTCTACCGTGCCCCCTTCTACCCATTCTGAACATTAGTTGCCCTCCATCTTGTATCTTAATTCGACCGAAACACAAAATGGTGGACTCCCGTAACGCTTCAGGTTCGCGTACCGGGGCGCTCGCCAGTTCGCGTACCGGGACGCTCCCCGGGAAGCGCTCCATCAAAAAAGGTGGGAAAGTAATTTACAGAAAAACGACAGGAGACACTTTCACCAAATATAGATTAGCTCATACTACATACCAATCCCTATCATTTTCACAAATTTGATTGAAATTCCATTTAGCCATTTAGCCTGTAGACCTCTCTAAATACCGTGAGGTAAATTACTTCACAAAACACATCTGAAGTGTTGGAATTGACAACCAATGAAAATGTTACTTTCATTTTCTACTTTTTTTACCTGACATTTGATTGGTTATATACCTGAATATATATAAAGGAAGAGAAGGAAACACAGCCATTTTGACTACTACTTCCTGGTGTACATTTCAATTGGATTTTCACTAATCACTTCAACTTCTTTGTAAAGGTAAGTTGTTATTTTAAAAACTGAAGTATATTGTGCACTATCAGTTAATATGGTAAACTTTTTCTGATAGTTATATACTATCCCTCTGTAGTAGTTATAGATTTAGATAGACTTCTCTGTTATAGTTATGGATAGAGTTAGGTTTCTCTTGTATAATTATGAATTTACTTACGTTAAATCACATACACTTTTTTATATTCCTACTTCCACTCTGATACTATACACTGCCCAAAGATAAATTCACTGATAAAAACTGCCTATCTAAAATTAATCCCAACAGTGCCCTATCTCTACTAATATATTTTTTTTTTATCCAAATTTCAGGCAACATGGAAGGCGAACAGAAAGTTTCATTTCAAATTGTCCTGCAAGAGAGCAGCCAAGAATTAATTGATCCAAATTATATAGAATTTATGGATGAAACTTGGGACCAAGAACTACTGCAATGTATGCAAGCAGTAGATGACCTCCTTCAAAATGAGGACATTTTACACACTCAGAGATTACAAGCTATGTTCAATGAAAATGACGACATTTCAGACAGTGAAATGTTAGAAATGTTATTAAATTTTGAAACACAATCACAATAATAAATAATTGCTTAAAAAATAAAGAAATTAAAAAATAATCAACAAAACCAACAATCAATTAACATACAGTATTTGAAAAGTCTATCATTCTTTTTTCCTTATAGTACGCTCCCCAGAATGCTTCCCGGTTCGCGGACCGGGCGCTCCCCACGCAAAAAAACAAAAAAAATTTTTTTTGCACTGCGGGGCCCTTTTAAAGCCTCCACATCAAACCTAGGGGGTCAGGGAGGATCTACTATGCCCCCTTATGGTCATTTCCCCCTTTGTTTTGGCCTCCTCTTGTCTCTCGATCCTACCGAGAGACAAGATGGCGGCCGCTCCGGACTGTTTAGAATGTTGACAGACACCGGAGAGCCTATCAGCTTCGCTACGCGAAGTTCCGTTACGCGTCAGGTACGCGAACCGGAGCGCTGCCTGGAGCGCGCTTACAGATATATATCTTTTTTTGAACGTTAATTTCTCAAAATCCACTGGAGCACATATATTGAGACCTAGCAAAGGCACATCGGGCTAACAGTCCCTACAATTTTGCCAAGTTTCGTGCAAATCCATTCAGCCGTTCGGCCTAAAAGTGAGGCCAACCGCCCTATGGAAATTAACATGGGAAAAACACGTTTTGGGACCCCCCTTTTTTCTCGGCCACCCCTTGACGAACCCCCCCCAAATTTCCAGGGGCTGCTCAGAAACAAAATGTTCCATTTTCCTGAAAATTTCAGCCAATTCCGTCCACAAACGCCAAAGTTATTAGACATAGAATTTTCAAAAATCCCATAGGGAAAAAATCCTAACTATATATACCTACTGGCGACCGCCAGTAGGTAATATTACCTACTGGCGGTCGCCAGTAGGTATATATAGTTAGGATTTTTTCTCTATGGGTTTTTTGAAAATTCTATGTCTAATAACTTTGGCGTTTGTGGACGGAATCGGCTGAAATTTTCAGGAAAATGGCACATTTTGTTTCTGAGCAGCCCTTGAAAATTTGGGGGGGGTTCGTCCAGTGGGGGCCGAGAAAAAAGGGGGGTCCCAAAACGTGTTTTTAACATTGAGTTTTCCATAGGGCGGTTGGCCTCACTTTTAGCCCGAACGGCTGAATGGATTTGCACGAAACTTGGCAAAATTGTAGGGACTGGTAGCCCGATGTGCCTTTTGTAGGTCTCAATATATGTGCTCCAGTGGATTTTGAGAAATTAACGTTTAAAAAAAGATATATATCTGTAACAGCGGACCGGTTAGCGCTCTGGTTCGCGGACTTTTCGCGCAACGGAGCTTTGTGAAGCGAAGCTGATTGGTTCTCCGGCGTCTGTCAACATTCCAAACAGTCCGTAGCGGCCGCCATCTTGTCTCTCGGTAGGATCGAGAGACAAGAGGAGGTCAAAACAAAGGGGGAAATAACTATAAGGGGGCATAGTAGATCCTCGCTGACCCCCTAGGTTTGATGTGGAGGTTTTAAAAGGGCCCCGCGGGGCAAAAAAAAAACAAAATAATAATAATCGAACGGCTGAATGGATTTGCACGAAACTTGGCAAAATATTAGGGACTGGTAGCCCGATGTGCCTTTGCTAGGTCTCAATATATGTGCTCCAGTGGATTTTGAGAAATTAACGTTGAAAAAAAGATATATATCTGTAACAGCGCTCCGCTTCGCGTACTTTTCGCGTTACGGAGCTTTGCGAAGCTGATTGGTTCTCCGGCGTCTGTCAACATTCCAAACAGTCCGTAGCGGCCGCCATCTTGTCCCTCGGTAGGATTGAGAGACAAGAGGAGGCCAAAGCGAAGGGGGAAATGACCATAAGGGGGCATAGTAGATCCTTCCTGACCTCTTAGGTTTGATGTACCATTTTGCCAAGTTTGGTGTAATTCCGTTCAGCCATTCAGGCTGTAGACGTATGTAAATGTCCTATGGAAAATTGCATGGGGAAAACACATTTGAAAGTGTTGAAATTTAGAACCAATTAAAATGTTACTTTGGTTTTGTATTTGTGTGTGATGAAAGTTAATTGGTTATGTATATATGTCAAATGAGAGGAAACCACAGCCATTTTGTGATACTACTGTCTGAGGTACATTTGTGAGGAATTTTTGGTGGTGAATTTCTGGTGTTTGATTTACACAGTACTAACACTTCTGCTACTTTTAAAAAGGTGAGTTGTTAATTTGTAAGGGGAACTATGTTGTACACTTGAAGATAATTTGAAAAATGTTTTCTGTTATTTATTTGCAGTCCTTCTGTTATACTAAATACTTGATGAAGTTAGTTTTATATTATGTATTACTAAAAACGATAAATGAAAGTGATTATTTTTTTCTGCAATTTACAGCAAGCAATTTCAAAATAAAATGGCTCACAATGAAGAGACCGTGGCAATTTCTTTTGAATTGTCCACTACATTGATTGAAATTGAGAGCACCAATAATGAAATATTGTCACAAGGAGGACATGACTTGTATGATTCCATTAGATTGATTGAAATGGACAGCACCAAGAATGAAATATTGTCACAAGGAGATGACTTGAATGATTCCACTACATTGATTGAAATTGAGAGCACCAATAATGAAATATTGTCACAAGGAGGAGATGGCTTGTATGATTCCATTAGATTGATTGAAATGGACAGCACCAAGAATGAAATATTGTCACAAGGAGGAGATGACTTGAATGATTCCACTACATTGATTGAAATTGAGAGCACCAATAATGAAATATTGTCACGAGGAGATGACTTGAATGATTCCACTACATTGATTGAAATGGACAGCACCAATAATGAAATATTGTCAGAAGGAGGAGATGACTTGAATGATTTTTTTGATCAATCTCTTGATGGCGAATTTATCGAGTGTTTGGAGACCATAGAGTTACAAGAATCATCATTGCAGACTTTTAATGAGGAGATTCCAGATGAGATGATTGAAGAGGAAATTACTGATGAGGACATGTTACTAGTTGTTTCAAATTTAGAAAATTCTGAAGAATAAATTTATATTTAGAAATCAAAAATTGTTTGAGACATTATTTATTTTTATTTTTAATTTATGAGGTTGTAGCGAAGTGATTGTAGTATAAAATGAGACTTATAGTATAGAGTGCAACATTTTTATGTTACATGGTAAGTTTACTCATATTTACTTCCCTTCTGCCACTATATTATCTCCAATGTGTATTTGACATGTCTTCTTCATCTCCGGCCTCCTTTCTCTCACTGTGTGTCTCCGATGCATCTTATCGCTGGTATTTTGTGTAATTACAGAAGAGAGTAAAATAAAATAGTTCGGAACGTGAAAAGGGGGCAAAGTAGAGTACTCCTCACCCCCTAGGCCTTTTTAGGCGGTCCCAAAAGGATCAGTTTCTGCTTTCCTGAGAGATTATGGTATGAGTTCCATATACCACAATAACTTGCATTACAACATGCAAGATATCTATCTCCTATTACCAACTTTTGGAGATATTCGCGCTAAGCGCGAATATCTCCAAAAAGTAACACCTGCCCTGAGCAGTTCTTAGCCATGTTATCCAATGGGAGGTGGATAACATGGCTAAGAGTATTAGCTCGGTAATGCATGAATATCGCTGAGTTTTTAGCGATATTCATGCATTGCGGCCGTTTATTATCGCATTTGCGATAAACCTTGATAATAGTAAGGTTTATCTTCGATAATTTCTGACGATGCTTAGTGGTAAAAAATTGGTTGGTAAGCATCGTTAGCGATAAATATCGCTTAACTTTGGTAATATGCCCCAACGTCTGTTAACGTTCGATTCGAAGGAAATGAGGAATTGTTGAAAAACATTGTCTGCGCCATCTTGCCTTTTTTGAAATGCCACACTTTTGTCGTGCACGGCAGCCATTTTAGATGTCTTGACCAGACCCACTCTCTGCACGCTGTCGATTCGTAGCATGGCTCCTCACCCTCGTAAGCATCTCCCCCAGGCACTGGTCACCACCGCTCTCTGTCTTATGCATGGGCAATAAACCTTCCCCCATCTGCGCTGCTCTTCCCTGAGAATCACACTCTGTGCCCGCCCGACACCTCCCTTTCGCCCTATTCACTACCGCACCCTCTGACACTCCTCTTCCTCTGTGTCCGAATGTCCAGGCCGGTCCTAGGCTATCAGCTAGCCCTGCAGATGTAGTTTATGGCCCCAGCTGTAAAGAATCACCCCTCTTCAAAGGAGTTATAGTAGATCAAGGCCCACACCCGATGTGATCCGTCACAGCACACGCGTTCCTACTATCTGAAAACCATCCTGTATTGTGATTGGGGAGGGGACCGAGCCTGAAGCGGAAGATTCCAGGAATGACTCTTTGTACATCAAAGTTTTTACAATTATGTGTCACATTAAAAATATATAGCACTCCAACAAAGTAGTAGGAATATAAAACTTTAATAACATATAAATATATACAACAAAACAAAAACAGTAAAAACATTTAAACAACGAAGAGACCGTGGCAATTTCTTTTTAATTATCCAATAGATTTATTGAAATTGACAGCACCAATAATGAAATATTCTTGTCAGTAGCGGTCTGTTGTGCGAATAGTTCCAAGGCAGCAGAACGCGCTGAAATCTAGATGGCACGAAAGTGATGTCTAGTAAGTTGCCGCCCAGCAAAAAACGGCGTGGGGCGCCGCGGGGGTGAGTGAGTCCAGTAGGCACCACAGCTATTCTTACCGGCATTGCAGAATTACTGCTGGGGACAATGCCTGTGCTGTAGCAGGGTCACAGCAGAAACAAAAAGGATTCTGTTGAAGATGTTGTTGGTTTTCAATTTGAAAACAGTTCTGGTGTCAACTGCTATGCTAATGTAGTGGTTAATGTTTTGTTTTCTCTAGAAAATGTAAAAGAGGGGGAGGCAGTCCAAAGTTCCGTTAAAAGGGCAAAGGAAAGGATCGGTGGTTTGAACTATCAGTCAAAAAGGGGAGGGGGTGCAATAATTTTTCCTACCGGGTCACACTGTGCTTTCACCGGAAGTAAGGTCTGCAGGATTGTAGTAATTCAAAGTGAGGCTGGCGCCAGCATGGGAGCGCCGACGTCCCGCGGATACAGTTTCGTCACTCCACGGGCGATCATGGCAGTCATTCCCCATCGGGGGTCGGAGACTCCCGCGGCTCCTCTAGAATCTTCAAGGTCGTGGAGGACTACGGTGGTGGAGTCAACCAGTGACCGGGCCATTTCTTTATGTTGGGCCCGCTCTTGCCAGGTCGACCGCCATTTTGAGAGTTCGGCAGCTACCGGCGATCGCGGGGTCACATGAGCGGACGGGCTCCACCCTGCCGGGCGAGACGTTGCAGCATGGCCACAGTGGAAGAACCGTTATCTAGGTCGTTCCGAAACTGTGCAGCACTGTAGTTGTTAGGATGCCACCGCCTGGAGCGCTGAGGGTGCAGCTGGGAAGCCTCCACCTGGGGAGGCGGGAGAGGCCTGTTCGCACCGTCTCTCCCTCCCAGTGCACCCCACGGCGTCTCGCTTGAGATTTGTTATGGCCGGACCAGGCGATGAGGACGAGGGGGGGGTCGGAGGCATGTGCAAGACATCCCCCTCCAGTGTTGTCGCAGCCATTATAAAAGAAAGAAGTGTCCCGTCCGTCTTCGGGCCGGGCTTCCGGTGGATGTCGGCCGGACGCCCCTGGCTCCGGCCCCATGAACGGGTTTCTTGGTTTATCGGCTGCAGCCGGATCCCGTCGGCCTCGGCCCCCCGACCGTTGGTGGTCGGACCGGAAGAGCATGTGGCGGGACTACCTGCAACTCTCAAGGGCCACCGCGGCCGGACTGGGAGAGAGAGGGGAGGGTCGAGGAGACATTCCCCCCCCCTGCAACTGTTCAGCGTTGTAAAGGCAATCCCCTGGCCGGGTCCCGCTGGTCTCGGCCTCTCCTCCGGCTACACCCTACGTTAGGATCTCCTGGCCGAGGCGTGGCAGCAGGACCTGCCTTATATGGGCTGCTCCCGGCTGGGCGTAGCCGGAACCCTGCCCCACCTTGGAAGTTTCCAGAGTGGGGGTGGATGTTCTACTGACTTGCATTTTCCCTAGTCTATCGATTTTTTTGGCGTGGCAGGCGGTGGGACAGCGAGGGGTGATTTGGTTTCTCTTACTGTTTTTCTGGTCTCTCACCACTGGCATATTTTAACGTTTTCTTGTTTCTAGGACATTAATAGGTTTTATCATTACGTTATGTTATCGTTTCTTTGTTCGTTGTTTAATAAAAGTTCATGTTCATCAGTGGCCTACTGATTTTCGTTTTCCTATTTTTTTCTTTCCAGGTTGTTTCATGGTAAAGTTTCTGTTAACAGGATACAGTGATCACTTCGTTATTATTGCATATGTCCTTTTCACTAGGGGTGCTCTCTGGTCGGGCCAGATGACGTATCTCTAGTAAATGGTCCGGGTGAAAAAGGTGCATCAATCAGTGGGGAGTAGATAGGCATGACAGATTACAACGGGGGAGAACGGTCCGCATTACGTACCCTTTCACTACTTGCAAAGATTTTCCTACGTTTATTTGCAAACAGGGAATACCTCCAAAAAGAACTAATTCCCAAACAGTCAATGTTCGGACAATCAATCAATCAATGAGGAATGAAATAGGTACGACGTGTTAAAGGCTTGCGTTACCTACCCTTCACTATCTGCAAAGGGAGATAGAATATTCCTATTCTTCCTCGTTTGCAGGTAGAGAAGATCGTTAAGAGAATTAACTTCGAACAATTCAATGCTCGATTGAAACAATCAACAAGGGGTACTGTGAACACAAATGAACGCCGCTTATATACATACGCATTGCTATTTTCAACAGGTTGTTCCTAATGTTTCTATTTTAGCGAGGTCAAAAGAGATCCCATTAGTGGCCTACTGATTTTGCTCGATTCCTTTTGTTTTTTTACACGATTTTTCGCTATCTGCAAAGACTAAACAGAGTACTGCGACTCTGTGCTTGTTTGTAAATAGAGAATGAACCAAAGAGAACAATCAATCAAATGGAGAGAGAAGCAGGCACGACGGATTACAAAGGGGGAAAGGGCTGCGTTAACTACCCTTCACTATCTGCAAAGAGAGAGTACTCCTAATAGAAATGAGGGGTGGGGGGCAGCAATCAAAGCAGATCAGTGTGCATAAACACGAAAAAAAAAATTCTTACCACGTACTTGACATTCGACAGCTTATGATATTTGCTATTAAAAAACCATTGAAATTCACTGAAAAAACCATAGGTTATAGACCATATATAGTTAGGAATTAGCATTTACAAAACCTTGAAAATTCACTGAAAAAACCATAGGTTATAGACCATATATAGTTAGGAATTAGCATTTAAAAAACCTTATTTTACTCACACAAAACCATTGAAATTCCATATATAGTTAGTTGCACTAACTATATATCGCGCACCCGCAATCCACTGCTGATCATGTCACATATTACATCATTCATGACATGGTCAGTGACATCACTGATGACATCACTGATGACATCTCAAATGACATCACTGATGACATCACTGATGACAACATCCAGTGACTGTATGTTTCTGTAAAGTTAAAATATGTCTTACATATTGAAGAATGAGTGGATGTATAAGTGTCTGGATGAAGGATTTAGTAGGTGCGTGACTGACTGTATGAGTGAGTGATTAAATGTGTCTCACTGAATGCATGGGTTAGTGACTAAACTGTCTTAATTTGTGCATCATTATGTCTGTTGTTCTGTAAACTGCTGCATGTGTTGATCATTAGCTATACGAGAGTCTATATGTGTTATTAATTGGTTGCCCAAGTATTTCTATGGGAGATTGAGTTTGTGTGGGGGTGGCTGGAAGGTGTGTGACTCTATGCATAGATGTGTGAGCAGTTTATTCACTAGGTGTATGAGTTCAAGAGTGCATGTGGAAACAGCTACATGGGCAGTTGACTGTGTGCATGAGTGTATTGATGAGTGAATGGATATCTCAATGCTACATGTCATAGTAAGTACATATGTAAAACACAGTACATGTGAGAGTTGGCATATATAAATAACTGTGCATGAGAGCCACTGAATGAGTGAGTGGTTGTATCGATCATTGGGAACTTGTATCAGGGATTGTATAAGAGAGTAAATATGTGTTAGTATATGTTTCAATAAGTAAGGTGAGTTTAACTGTATAGTTGAAGAAATGGAGGTGAGATTGTTTCTTTGCATGACTGACTGGGTGTGTGAGTAACTCCATGGATGAGTGGCAGTGTGTGAGTGTCTGTATACACTGAGTGTATCTAAGGTTATATTAGAGTCTGAAGAGGTTTATCGTATTAGCACAAGAATGATGTCAAATGAGATGTCATCAGTGATGTCATCAGTGATGTCATTTGAGATGTCATCAGTGATGTCATCAGTGATGTCACTGACCATGTCATGAATGATGTAATATGTGACATGATCAGCAGTGGATTGCGGGTGCGCGATATATAGTTAGTGCAACTAACTATATATGGAATTTCAATGGTTTTGTGTGAGTAAAATAAGGTTTTTTAAATGCTAATTCCTAACTATATATGGTCTATAACCTATGGTTTTTTCAGTGAATATATATATATATATATATATATATATATATATATATATATATATATATATATATATATATATTCACTGAAAAAACCATAGGTTATAGACCATATATAGTTAGGAATTAGCATTTACAAAACCTTGAAAATTCACTGAAAAAACCATAGGTTAGAGACCATATATAGTTAGCTGGACATTTTATTGACATAAAACCAATGAAATTCCATATATAGTTAGTTGCACTAACTATATATCGCGCACCCGCAATCCACTGCTGATGATGTCACATATTACATCATTCATGACATGGTCAGTGACATCACTGATGACATCACTGATGACATCTCAAATGACATCACTGATGACATCACTGATGACATCTCAAATGACATCACTGATGACATCATCTAGTGTCTGTGTGTTTTTGTAAAGTTTAAATATGTTTTACATATTGAAGAATGAGTGGATGTATGGAAGACTGAGTGTGTGTGTGGCTGGCTGGGAGGTGTGTGACTCTGTGCATATCAATGTGTACTTGTATCAGTGATTGTATAAGAGAGTAAGTATGTGTTAGTATATGTGTGAAAAGTATGGTGTTCTGTGTTTAACTGTATAGATGAGGAAATCGAAGTGTGATTGATTCTTCACAGGACTGACTAGGTGTATGAGTGCATATGATAGTGTTGTAATAATGAGTGACTGTATGTATGAGTGATTGTATGGGTGAATGAGTGAATGTGTGTGTAGACGTAGGAATCAGTGAGTGCGTATGTAGTAACTGGTATTGGTGTGTCATGATGTCATCAGTGATGTCATTTGAGATGTCATCAGTGATGTCATTTGAGATGTCATCAGTGATGTCATCAGTGATGTCACTGAAGTATGGTGTTCTGTGTTTAACTGTATAGATGAGGAAATGGAAGTGTGATTGATTCTTTACAGGACTGACTAGGTGTGTGAGTAACTCCATGGATGAGTGGCAGTGTGTGAGTGTCTGCATAGGTGTATGAGTGCATATGATAGTGTTGTAATAATGAGTGACTGTATGTATGAGTGATTGTATGGGTGAATGAGTGAATGTGTGTGTAGACGTAGGAATCAGTGAGTGCGTATGTAGTAACTGGTATTGGTGTGTCATGATGTCATCAGTGATGTCATTTGAGATGTCATCAGTGATGTCATCAGTGATGTCATTTGAGATGTCATCAGTGATGTCATCAGTGATGTCACTGACCATGTCATGAATGATGTAATATGTGACATCATCAGCAGTGGATTGCGGGTGCGCGATATATAGTTAGTGCAACTAACTATATATGGAATTTCATTGGTTTTATGTCAATAAAATGTCCAGCTAACTATATATGGTCTCTAACCTATGTTTTTTTCAGTGAATTTTCAAGGTTTTGTAAATGCAAATTCCTATCTATATATGGTCTATAACCTATGTTTTTTTCAGTGAATTTCATTGGTTTTTTAAAAGCTAATATCTATAGCTGTAAAATATATTCTTTATTACGTGACGTATCACGTAGCCACGTGAGACGCCTCATGACGCGTCGCATAACCGTGACGTATTGGCTCTGCAGCGCAAACAAAACCCGTAACGTAAGCGTGCCGGAGCACGCTTACAGATGTATATATTTTGTTTTAACCTTAATTAGACAAAATCCACACGTGCACATATCTTGAGGCCTTGCAAAGGCACATCAAACAAACAGTCCCTACAATTTTGCCAAGTTTGCTGGAAATCTATTCCCTTAATTTTTTTTTTACTGTTTCTCTTGGTTTTCCCCTTGTTACGCTTACCGGGACGCTACCCGGTACGCGAACCGGACGCTCCAAAAACACAAGATGGCGGACTCCCGTTACGCTGCCGGTTCGCGTACCGGGAAGCGCCTCTACCGCGAAAAATCGCGGGGGACTTTAATATCCCCCTCATCAATCCTAGGGGGTCAGGAGGGGTTTACCTTGCCCCCTTTCCTTCATTTCCCCCTTCTTTTTTCACCACATCTTGTCTCTCGAACCTACCGAGAGACAAGATGGTGGCCGCTCCGGACTGTTTACAATGTTGACAGCTACGCTGCCGGTTAGCTGCCCGGTTACCTGCCCGGTGAGCTGCCCGGTGAGCTGCCCGGTTCGCGTACCGGGACGCGCCTCTACGGCGTAAAATCGCAAAAAAAAAATTATTTTTTTTTTTGCCCCGCGGGGCACTTTAATATCCCCCTCATCAATCCTAGGGGGTCAGGAGTGGTCTACCTTGCCCCCTTTCCTTCATTTCCCCCTTCGTTTTTCACCACATCTTGTCTCTCGATCGTACCGAGAGACAAGATGGCGGCCGCTCCGGACTGTTTAGAATGTTGACAGACACCGGAGAGCCAATCAGCTTCGCTTCGCGAAGTTCCGTTACGCGTCAGGTACGCGAACCGGGGCGCTAACCGGAGCGCTGTCACAGATATATATATTTTTTTAAACGTTAATTTCTCAAAATCCACTGGAGCACATATATTGAGACATAGCAAAGGCACGTCGGGCAAACCATATCTACAATTTTGCCAAGTTTCATGTAAATCTATTCAGCCGTTCGAGCTAAAAGTGAGTCCAACCGCCCTATGGAAAAATGAATGGGAAAAACGCGTTTTGGGACCCCCCTTTTTTCTCGGCCCCCCTTGACGAAACCCCCCCAAATTTTCAGGGGCTGCTCAGAAACACAATGTGCCATTTTCCTGAAAATTTCAGCCAATTCCGTCTACAAACGCCAAAGTTATTAGACATAGAATTTTCAGAAATCCCATAGAGAAAAAATCCTAACTATATATACCCACTGGCTATCGCCAGTAGGTAATATACATATATAAACATATATAATCTGCATATCTATATAAATATAAATGCATGCATACATATACATATATGCATACATATGCATGTTATTTACATGAAAGTTTTAAAAACACTAATAAAAGCAAAGCTAAAAAGCCACCTCATTACAAACAGAATGGCTTTAACTTAAACGAGGGCGAGATCTATTGCATTTTCAATGCTTGTTTACTTTGGTTCTATCAAGAAGGCATTCAGATGTGTCACACATTTGCCATAAATTCTGAATGTTAGCACTCTAGTTGCTCATTAGATCACTGTAGTAAAGCTAGTGCTCACCAGGGAAGTCTGCTGCTAATCATGGTTTGCAGCCATTTTCCCGCATTTTTTATCACGCAGACTTTCAGTCCGCATACCATTATCCCGCAAGGTCATTGACCTCGCATACCATTATCCCGCATTTTTTCAAAACGCATGTGCATTTATCGCGCATGCCTTTACAAAGAATTACGTTTTAAAGGCATGTATGGTAAATGCATTTGCGTTGTGAAAACCACGATGACGAGAGAGGTAAGTGGGTTTGTGTTAATTTTTTCGTGGGTTAGTGATTGTGTAGTGTAGTGTAGTGTTGTGTAGTGTAGTGTTGTGTTAGTGTAGTGTAGAGTTGTGGTGGTTGTTTAGTGTAGGGTCATGCTGGGGGTAGTGTTTTAGGGTTTAGGGTTGTGTTGTAGTGTTTGCGTAGTGTAGGGTCATGCTGGGGGTAGTGTTTTAGGGTTTAGGGTAGTGTTGTAGTGTTTGCGTAGTGTAGGGTCATGCTGGGGGTAGTGTTTTAGGGTTTAGGGTTGTGTTGTAGTGTTTGCGTAGTGTAGGGTCATGCTGGGGCTAGTGTTTTAGGGTTTAGGGTAGTGTTGTAGTGTTTGCGTAGTGTAGGGTCATGCTGGGCATAGTGTTTTAGGGTTTAGGATAGTGTTGTAGTGTTTGCGTAGTGTAGGGTCATGCTGGGGGTAGTGTTTTAGGGTTTTGGGTAGTGTTGTAGTGTTTGCGTAGTGTAGGGTCATGCTGGGGTGTAGTGTTTTAGGGTTTAGGGTAGTGTTGTAGTGTTTGCGTAGTGTAGGGTCATGCTGGGGGTAGTGTTTTAGGGTTTTGGGTAGTGTTGTAGTGTTTGCGTAGTGTAGGGTCATGCTGGGGGTAGTATTTTAGGGTTTTGGGTAGTGTTGTAGTGTTTGCGTAGTGTAGGGTCATGCTGGGGTGTAGTGTTTTAGGGTTTTGGGTAGTGTTGTAGTGTTTGCGTAGTGTGGGGTCATGCTGGGGTGTAGTGTTTTAGGGTTTTGGGTAGTGTTGTAGTGTTTGCGTAGTGTAGGGTCATGCTGGGGGGAGTGTTTTAGGGTTTTGGGTAGTGTTGTAGTGTTTGCGTAGTGTAGGGTCATGCTGGGGGGTAGTGTTTTAGGGTTTTGGGTAGTGTTGTAGTGTTTGCGTAGTGTAGGGTCATGCTGGGGGTAGTGTTTTAGGGTTTTGGGTAGTGTTGTAGTGTTTGCGTAGTGTAGGGTCATGCTGGGGGTAGTGTTTTAGGGTTTAGGGTAGTGTTGTAGTGTTTGCATAGTGTAGGATCATGCTGGGGGTAGTGTTTTAGGGTTTAGGGTAGTGTTGTAGTGTTTGCGTAGTGTAGGGTCATGCTGGGGGTAGTGTTTTAGGGTTTAGGGTAGTGTTGTAGTGTTTGCGTAGTGTAGGGTCATGCTGGGGGTAGTGTTTTAGGGTTTAGGGTAGTGTTGTAGTGTTTGCGTAGTGTAGGGTCATGCTGGGGGTAGTGCTTTAGGGTTTAGGGTAGTGTTGTAGTGTTTGCGTAGTGTAGGGTCATGCTGGGGTGTAGTGTTTTGGGTAATTTTGTAGTGTTTGCGTAGTGTAGGGTTATGCTGGGGGTAGTGTTTTAGGGTTTAGGGTAGTGTTGTAGTGTTTGCGTAGTGTAGGGTCATGCTGGGGGTAGTGCTTTAGGGTTTAGGGTAGTGTTGTAGTGTTTGCGTAGTGTAGGGTCATGCTGGGGTGTAGTGTTTTAGGGTTTTGGGTAGTGTTGTAGTGTTTGCATAGTGTAGGGTCATGCTGGGGGTAGTGTTTTAGGGTTTAGGGTAGTGTTGTAGTGTTTGCGTAGTGTAGGGTCATGCTGGGGTGTAGTGTTTTAGGGTTTTGGGTAGTGTTGTAGTGTTTGCGTAGTGTAGGGTCATGCTGGGGGTAGTGTTTTAGGGTTTAGGGTAGTGTTGTAGTGTTTGCGTAGTGTAGGGTCATGCTGGGGGTAGTGTTTTAGGGTTTAGGGTTGTGTTGTAGTGTTTGCGTAGTGTAGGGTCATGCTGGGGGTAGTGTTTTAGGGTTTAGGGTTGTGTTGTAGTGTTTGTGTAGTGTCGGGTCATGCTGGGGGTAGTGTTTTAGGGTTTAGGGTAGTGTTGTAGTGTTTGCGTAGTGTAGGGTCATGCTGGGGTGTAGTGTTTTAGGGTTTTGGGTAGTGTTGTAGTGTTTGCGTATTGTAGGGTCATGCTGGGGGTAGTGTTTTAGGGTTCAGGGTAGTGTTGTAGTGTTTGTGTAGTGTAGGGTCATGCTGGGGGTAGTGTTTTAGGGTTTAGGGTAGTGTTGTACTGTTTGTGTAGTGTAGGGTCATGCTGGGGGTAGTGTTTTAGGGTTTAGGGTAGTTTAGTTGTTTAGTGTATGCTAAAGGCATATTCGTTCTAAAAGTTTTCGTTATTTTAATTTGCGGCCTAATAGTACATGCTGGATTTTTTTTGCGGACTGATGGTATGCGGGATTTCGTCATATATTCGCTAATCATACTTTCTATGGCAAAATGAACCCCCTCATTTTGTTCCTTTTTAAATTAAATGTTTTAAGAGTTACCACTTTATTCCAATCAAGATGGCTTCAGGTGTGCCATACCTTTGTAATAAGTAGGACTGTTAGCACTCTAGTTGTTCTTTAGAACACTCTGGGACATTCTGTCATTGGGCTATAGTTGGGCTACATCTGGCTGATATTTGGGCTACATTTGTTTTTTTTTGTCTCTGGTGGCCATCTTTGGGCTACATTGGGCTACATTGGGCTACATTGGGCTACATTTGGGCTCCAACATATATATAGCCCAATGTAGCCCAATATATATTTTTCAAAGTTAATTTTTGTAAAAACCACTGGTGCCTATATCTTGAGACATAGCAAAGGCACATCGGGCTACCAGTCCCTACAATTTTGCCAAGTTTGGTGTAAATCCATTCAGCCGTTCAGGCTAAAAGTGAGGCCAACCGCCCTATGGAAAATTGCATGGGAAAAACACGTTTTGGGACCCCCCTTTTTTCTCGGCCCCCCCTTGACGAAACCCCCCCAAATTTTCAGGGGCTGCTCAGAAACAAAATGTTCCATTTTCCTGAAAATTTCAGCCAATTCTGTCCTCAAACGTCAAAGTTATTCGACATAGAATTTTCAAAAATCCCATAGGAAAAAAATCCTAACTATATATACCTACTGGCTATCGCCAGTAGGTAATATATATATATATATATATATATATATATATATATATATATATATATATATATATATATATATGTGTATGTATATATATATATATTCACTGAAAAAACCATAGGTTATAGACCATATATAGTTAGGAATTAGCATTTACAAAACCTTGAAAATTCACTGAAAAAACCATAGGTTATAGACCATATATAGTTAGGAATTAGCATTTAAAAAACCTTATTTTACTCACACAAAACCATTGAAATTCCATATATAGTTAGTTGCACTAACTATATATGGCGCACCCGCAATCCACTGCTGATCATGTCACATATTACATCATTCATGACATGGTCAGTGACATCACTGATGACATCACTGATGACATCTCAAATGACATCACTGATGACATCACTGATGACAACATCCAGTGACTGTATTTTTCTGTAAAGTTAAAATATGTCTTGAGTGGATGTATAAGTGTCTGGATGAAGGATTTAGTAGGTGCATGACTGACTGTATGAGTGAGTGATTAAATGTGTCTCACTGAATGCATGGGTTAGTGACTAAACTGTCTTAATTTGTGCATCATTATGTCTGTTGTTCTGTAAACTGCTGCATGTGTTGATCATTAGCTATACGAGAGGCTATATGTGTTATTAATTGGTTGCCCAAGTATTTCTATGGGAGATTGAGTTTGTGTGGGGGTGGCTGGAAGGTGTGAGACTCTATGCATAGATGTGTGAGCAGTTTATTCACTAGGTGTATGAGTTCAAGAGTGCATGTGGAAACAGCTACATGGGCAGTTGACTGTGTGCATGAGTGTATTGATGAGTGAATGGATATCTCAATGCTACATGTCATAGTAAGTACATATGTAAAACACAGTACATGTGAGAGTTGGCATATATAAATAACTGTGCATGAGAGCCACTGAATGAGTGAGTGGTTGTATCGATCATTGTGAACTTGTATCAGGGATTGTATAAGAGAGTAAATATGTGTTAGTATATGTTTCAATAAGTAAGGTGTGTTTAACTGTATAGTTGAAGAAATGGAGGTGAGATTGTTTCTTTGCATGACTGACTGGGTGTGTGAGTAACTCCATGGATGAGTGGCAGTGTGTGAGTGTCTGTATACACTGAGTGTATCTAAGGTTATATTAGAGTCTGAAGAGGTTTATCGTATTAGCACAAGAATGATGTCAAATGAGATGTCATCAGTGATGTCATCAGTGATGTCATTTGAGATGTCATCAGTGATGTCATCAGTGATGTCACTGACCATGTCATGAATGATGTAATATGTGACATGATCAGCAGTGGATTGCGGGTGCGCCATATATAGTTAGTGCAACTAACTATATATGGAATTTCAATGGTTTTGTGTGAGTAAAATAAGGTTTTTTAAATGCTAATTCCTAACTATATATGGTCTATAACCTATGGTTTTTTCAGTGAATTTTCAAGGTTTTGTAAATGCTAATTCCTAACTATATATGGTCTATAACCTATGGTTTTTTCAGTGAATTTCAATGGTTTTTTAATAGCAAATATCATAAGCTGTCGAATGTCAAGTACGTGGTAAGTAAAAACATTTTCGTGTTTATGCACACTGATCTGCTTTGAATGCTGCCCCCCACCCCTCATTTCTATTAGGAGTACTCTCTCTTTGCAGATAGTGAAGGGTAGTTAACGCAGCCCTTTGCCCCCTTTGTAATCCGTCGTGCCTGCTTCTCTCTCCATTTGATTGATTGTTCTCTTTGGTTCATTCTCTATTTACAAACAAGCACAGAGTCGCAATACTCTGTTTAGTCTTTGCAGATAGCGAAAAATCGTGTAAAAAAACAAAAGGAATCGAGCAAAATCAGTAGGCCACTAATGGGATCTCTTTTTGACCTCGCTAAAATAGAAACATTAGGAACAACCTGTTGAAAATAGCAATGCGTATGTACATAAGCGGCGTTCATTTGTGTTCACAGTACCCCTTGTTGATTGTTTCAATCGAGCATTGAATTGTTCGATGTTAATTCTCTTAAGGATCTTCTCTACCTGCAAACGAGGAAGAATAGGAATATTCTCTCTCCCTTTGCAGATAGTGAAGGGTAGGTAACGCAAGCCTTTAACACGTCGTACCTATTTCATTCCTCATTGATTGATTGATTGTCCGAACATTGACTGTTTGGGAATTAGTTCTTTTTGGAGGTATTCCCTGTTTGCAAATAAACGTAGGAAAATCTTTGCAAGTAGTGAAAGGGTACGTAATGCGGACCTTTCTCCCCCGTTGTAATCTGTCATGCCTATCTACTCCCCACTGATTGATGCACCTGTTTCACCCGGACCATTTACTAGACATACGTCATCTGGCCCGACCAGAGAGCACCCCTAGTGAAAAGGACATATGCAATAATAACGAAGTGATCACTGTATCCTGTTAACAGAAACTTTAGCATGAAACAACCTGGAAAGAAAAGAATAGGAAAACGAAAATCAGTAGGCCACTGATGAACATGAACTTTTATTAAACAACGAACAAAGAAACGATAACATAACGTAATGATAAAACCTATTAATGTCCTAGAAACAAGAAAACGTTAAAATATGCCAGTGGTGAGAGACCAGAAAAACAGTAAGAGAAACCAAATCACCCCTCGCTGTCCCACCGCCTGCCACGCCAAAAAAATCGATAGACTAGGGAAAATGCAAGTCAGTAGAACATCCGCCCCCACTCTGGAAACTTCCAAGGTGGGGCAGGGTTCCGGCTACGCCCAGCCGGGAGCAGCCCATATAAGGCAGGTCCTGCTGCCACGCCTCGGCCAGGAGATCCTAACGTAGGGTGTAGCCGGAGGAGAGGCCGAGACCAACGGGACCCGGCCAGGGGATTGCCTTTACAACGCTGAACAGTTGCAGGGGGGGGGAATGTCTCCTCGACCCTCCCCTCTCTCTCCCAGTCCGGCCGCGGTGGCCCTTGAGAGTTGCAGGTAGTCCCGCCACATGCTCTTCCGGTCCGGCCACCAACGGTCGGGGGGCCGAGGCCGACGGAATCCGGCTGCAGCCGATAAACCAAGAAACCCGTTCATGGGGCCAGAGCCAGGGGCGTCCGGCCGACATCTACCGGAAGCCCGGCCCGAAGACGGACGGGACACTTCTTCTTTCTTGTATAATTGCTGCAACAACCCTGGGGGGGGATGTCTTGCACATGCCTCCGACCCCCCCCCCTCGTCCTCATCGCCTGGTCCGGCCATAACAAATCTCAAGCGAGACGCCGTGGGGTGCACTGGGAGGGAGAGACGGTGCGAACAGGCCTCTCCCGCCTCCCCAGTGGAGGCTTCCCAGCTGCACCCTCAGCGGTCCAGGCGCCCGGAAAAGAGTTCTTCCACTGTGGCCATGCTGCAACGTCTCGCCCGGCAGGGTGGAGCCCGTCCGCTCATTTGACCCCGCGATCGCCAGTAGCTACCGAACTCTCAAAATGGCGGTCGACCTGGCAAGAGCGGGCCCAGCATAAAGAAATGGCCCGGTCACTGGTTGACTCCACCACCGTAGTCCTCCACGACCTTGAAGATTCTAGAGGAGCCGCGGGAGTCTCCGACCCCCGATGGGGAATGACTGCCATGATCACCCGTGGAGTGACGAAACTGTATCCGCGGGACGTCGGCGCCAGCCTCACTTTGAATTACTAGAATCCTGCAGACCTCACTTCCGGTGAAAGCACAGTGTGACCCGGTAGGAAAAATTGTTGCACCCCCTCCCCTTTTTGACTGATAGTTCAAACCACCGATCCTTTCCTTTGCCCTTTTAACGGAACTTTGGACTGCCTCCCCCTCTTTTACATTTTCTAGAGAAAACAAAACATTAACCACTACATTAGCATAGCAGTTGACACCAGAACTGTTTTCAAATTGAAAACCAACAACATCTTCAACAGAATCCTTTTTGTTTCTGCTGTGACCCTGCTCCAGCACAGGCATTGTCCCCAGCAGTAATTCTGCAATGCCGGTAAGAATAGCTGTGGTGCCTACTGGACTCACTCACCCCCGCGGCGCCCCACGCCGTTATTTGCTGGGCGGCAACTTGCTAGACATCACCTTCGTGACATCCAGATTTCAGCGCGTTCTGCTGCCTTGGAACTATTCGCACAACAGACCGCTACTGACAAGAATATTTCATTATTGGTGCTGTCAATTTCAATAAATCTATTGGATAATTCAAAAGAAATTGCCACGGTCTCTTCGTTGTTTAAATGTTTTTACTGTTTTTGTTTTGTTGTATATATTTATATGTTATTAAAGTTTTATATTCCTACTACTTTGTTGGAGTGCTATATATTTTTTATGTGACACATAATTGTAAAAACTTTGATGTACAAAGAGTCATTCCTGGAATCTTCCGCTTCAGGCTCGGTCCCCTCCCCAATCACAATACAGGATAGTTTTCAGATAGTAGGAACACGTGTGGTGTGACGGATCTCATCGGGTGTGGGCCTTGATCTACTATAACTCCTTTGAAGAGGGGTGATTCTTTACAGCTGGGGCCATAAACTACATCTGCAGGGCTAGCTGATAGCCTGGACAATCGGACACAGAGGAAGAGGAGTGTCACAGGGTGCGGTAGTGAATAGGGCGAAAGGGAGGTGTCGGGCGGGCACAGTGTGATTCTCAGGGAAGAGCAGCGCAGATGGGGGGAGGTTTATTGCCCATGCATAAGACAGAGAGCGGGGGTGACCAGTGCCTGGGGAAGATGCTTGCGAGGGTGAGGAGCCATGCTACGAATCGACAGCGTGCAGAGAGTGGGTCTGGTCAAGACATCTAAAATGGCTGCCGTGCACGACAAAAGTGTGGCATTTCAAAAAAGGCAAGATGGCGCAGACAATGTTTTTCAACACTTCCTCATTTCCTTCGAATCGAACGTTAACAGACGTTGGGGCATATTACCAAAGTTAAGCGATATTTATCGCTAACGATGCTTACCAACCAATTTTTTACCACTAAGCATCGTCAGAAATTATCGAAGATAAACCTTACTATTATCAAGGTTTATCGCAAATGCGATAATAAACGGCCGCAATGCATGAATATCGCTAAAAACTCAGCGATATTCATGCATTACCGAGCTAATACTCTTAGCCATGTTATCCACCTCCCATTGGATAACATGGCTAAGAACTGCTCAGGGCAGGTGTTACTTTTTGGAGATATTCGCGCTTAGCGCGAATATCTCCAAAAGTTGGTAATAGGAGATAGATATCTTGCATGTTGTAATGCAAGTTATTGTGGTATATGGAACTCATACCATAATCTCTCAGGAAAGCAGAAACTGATCCTTTTGGGACCGCCTAAAAAGGCCTAGGGGGTGAGGAGTACTCTACTTTGCCCCCTTTTCACGTTCCGAACTATTTTATTTTACTCTCTTCTGTAATTACACAAAATACCAGCGATAAGATGCATCGGAGACACACAGTGAGAGAAAGGAGGCCGGAGATGAAGAAGACATGTCAAATACACATTGGAGATAATATAGTGGCAGAAGGGAAGTAAATATGAGTAAACTTACCATGTAACATAAAAATGTTGCACTCTATACTATAAGTCTCATTTTATACTACAATCACTTCGCTACAACCTCATAAATTAAAAATAAAAATAAATAATGTCTCAAACAATTTTTGATTTCTAAATATAAATTTATTCTTCAGAATTTTCTAAATTTGAAACAACTAGTAACATGTCCTCATCAGTAATTTCCTCTTCAATCATCTCATCTGGAATCTCCTCATTAAAAGTCTGCAATGATGATTCTTGTAACTCTATGGTCTCCAAACACTCGATAAATTCGCCATCAAGAGATTGATCAAAAAAATCATTCAAGTCATCTCCTCCTTCTGACAATATTTCATTATTGGTGCTGTCCATTTCAATCAATGTAGTGGAATCATTCAAGTCATCTCCTCGTGACAATATTTCATTATTGGTGCTCTCAATTTCAATCAATGTAGTGGAATCATTCAAGTCATCTCCTCCTTGTGACAATATTTCATTATTGGTGCTGTCCATTTCAATCAATCTAATGGAATCATACAAGCCATCTCCTCCTTGTGACAATATTTCATTATTGGTGCTCTCAATTTCAATCAATGTAGTGGAATCATTCAAGTCATCTCCTTGTGACAATATTTCATTCTTGGTGCTGTCCATTTCAATCAATCTAATGGAATCATACAAGTCATGTCCTCCTTGTGACAATATTTCATTATTGGTGCTCTCAATTTCAATCAATGTAGTGGACAATTCAAAAGAAATTGCCACGGTCTCTTCATTGTGAGCCATTTTATTTTGAAATTGCTTGCTGTAAATTGCAGAAAAAAATAATCACTTTCATTTATCGTTTTTAGTAATACATAATATAAAACTAACTTCATCAAGTATTTAGTATAACAGAAGGACTGCAAATAAATAACAGAAAACATTTTTCAAATTATCTTCAAGTGTACAACATAGTTCCCCTTACAAATTAACAACTCACCTTTTTAAAAGTAGCAGAAGTGTTAGTACTGTGTAAATCAAACACCAGAAATTCACCACCAAAAATTCCTCACAAATGTACCTCAGACAGTAGTATCACAAAATGGCTGTGGTTTCCTCTCATTTGACATATATACATAACCAATTAACTTTCATCACACACAAATACAAAACCAAAGTAACATTTTAATTGGTTCTAAATTTCAACACTTTCAAATGTGTTTTCCCCATGCAATTTTCCATAGGACATTTACATACGTCTACAGCCTGAATGGCTGAACGGAATTACACCAAACTTGGCAAAATGGTACATCAAACCTAAGAGGTCAGGAAGGATCTACTATGCCCCCTTATGGTCATTTCCCCCTTCGCTTTGGCCTCCTCTTGTCTCTCAATCCTACCGAGAGACAAGATGGCGGCCGCTACGGACTGTTTGGAATGTTGACAGACGCCGGAGAACCAATCAGCTTCGCAAAGCTCCGTAACGCGAAAAGTACGCGAAGCGGAGCGCTGTTACAGATATATATCTTTTTTTGAACGTTAATTTCTCAAAATCCACTGGAGCACATATATTGAGACCTAGCAAAGGCACATCGGGCTACCAGTCCCTAATATTTTACCAAGTTTCGTGCAAATCCATTCAGCCGTTCGATTATTATTATTATTATTTTTTTTTGCCCCGCGGGGCCCTTTTAAAACCTCCACATCAAACCTAGGGGGTCAGCGAGGATCTACTATTCCCCCTTATGGTCATTTGCCCCTTCGCTTTCGCCTCCTCTTGTCTCTCGATCCTACCGAGAGACAAGATGGCGGCCGCTACGGACTGTTTGGAATGTTGACAGACGCCGGAGAACCAATCAGCTTCGCTTCACAAAGCTCCGTTGCGCGAAAAGTACGCGTCCTGGGACGCTGCCCGGTCCGCTGTTACAGATATATATCTTTTTTTAAACGTTAATTTCTCAAAATCCACTGGAGCACATATATTGAGACCTACAAAAGGCACATCGGGCTACCAGTCCCTACAATTTTGCCAAGTTTCGTGCAAATCCATTCAGCCGTTCGGGCTAAAAGTGAGGCCAACCGCCCTATGGAAAACTCAATGTTAAAAACACGTTTTGGGACCCCCCTTTTTTCTCGGCCCCCACTGGACGAACCCCCCCCAAATTTTCAAGGGCTGCTCAGAAACAAAATGTGCCATTTTCCTGAAAATTTCAGCCAATTCCGTCCACAAACGCCAAAGTTATTAGACATAGAATTTTCAAAAAACCCATAGAGAAAAAATCCTAACTATATATACCTACTGGCGACCGCCAGTAGGTAATATATATATATATATATATATATATATATTACCTACTGGCGGTCGCCAGTAGGTAGTTATAGTTAGGACCTAGTTTCCATTGGAAATCCTCAACATTCTATTTGGATTAACTTTGGCCCTGGTGGATGAATCTTTGCGAATTTCTCAAAGAAGATGGCTCGGTCCGCTGCGCTCCTTCCCTGAAAGTTTGGGGGGGATTGGTGAAGTGGGGGCTGAGATAAAAGGGGGATCCCAAAATGTGTTTTCTCCATGTTATTTTCCATAGGACGTTTAGACACGGCTACAGGTCGAACGGCTGAATGGATTTATAAGAAATTTGGCAAAACTGTAGAGTCCGGCTCGCAGATTACGCTTTTTTTGGAATGGTGTAAATCCGTTCAGTAGTTGCTGAGAAAATGAAAGTTAAAGTCAATTATATATCTATACGCGCGCACGGGTGAGCGCACTCAAGCGGCTGCGCGCGAGCTGAATTTTTTTTTTGCTGCGTGACGTCTGTTAACGTTCGATTCGAAGGAAATCAGGAAGTGTTGACCGCCATTTTGTCACTGCGAGTAAATATATTGTTCATTTCAAAGCGTTGGAAGATGGAAAGGGGAGAAGGTAGAGATTGTTTTGCTGCGTAGGTTTTCTCAGGGTGTGCAGTAAGGCCCTTAAAGGCGAAAATATATTTTTGTTTTGCTGCGTGACGTCTGTTAACGTTCGATTCGAAGGAAATCAGGAAGTGTTGACCGCCATTTTGTCACTGCGAGTAAATATATTGTTCATTTCAAAGCGTTGGAACATGGAAAGGGGAGAAGGTAGAGATTGTTTTGCTGCGTAGGTTTTCTCAGGGTGTGCAGTAAGGCCCTTAAAGGCGAAAATATATATATATTTTTTTTTTAAAGTTGCGGGGTGCGCGCACTCGGGCGCGCACACCTATTAACAAGAGTGTGAAAATGGAGATAAATCAGAAGTTCGAGTGCTTTGATATAAGGTGGCTCTGAAAAGAGCCCTTGTGTTAATTGAGTTTTTTCTGCATTTATAAGTAAGTAGCGATGCAGAGCCTGATGTTGCAGAGGAATATTCTGTTTCTGCCTTCCTTCTTACCTAGTTATGGTTTTTTCACTCCCACTCCAGGCTTTTAGTCTGTGGATGGAAAACCATGAACCTAGACTCACCTATGAAAATCTTACTATTGATGCTTGACTGAGGCCAAGGAGATCAGAGTGCATGTCTGTGTAAGGTGATGTACCTCTGTGGAGATGATGTTACGTTTAAACGTAGCCCCCGAGTGCTTAGTTCGGTTCTGTTCTCTGTCACTGTTGTTGATTTAGAGCCCCAAATACAAAGGCTTGTTGTTGATTGTGAATCCCCAAGTGTTTATTTGCCCATACTGATCCATAACGCCCCGGCCTATCCATGTCATAGGCCGTAAGAGTGGGCGAAACTCAGCTGGCCGAGCGAGACTTGGGGAGGGGGCAGGAGCCAAGAGGAAACAAGGAGGGGTTTTCATCATTTGGGACAAAAAATAATTCTAAACCAATGAAAAGTTTTATTAACAAGTCACATGACCTGTTATGCTTACGTTACGCGCTCCGCGCCGCACCCCGGATTGCTTCCGGGTAGCTGCGCTTCGCACCTCGCGCACCGGAGCACTTCCGGGTGCGCTAACGCGGCGTGTCATATGACGCATTATGCAACAACGCGATACGTCGTTGGGGCTCCACCGGAACTGATCGAATTGGTAGTCTACAGTGTTTCTGGATGTTTCAGACTGAAGCTGCCGTCAGCATGAGAGCACCCCGTGGCTACGTCGTGGCCATTCCGCGAGCAATCATGGCAGTCGCTCCCCACCGGAACTCTGCGGGAGTCGGGGGCCCCGGTGACTCTTGTAGAATCTTCAAGGCTGATGGGACGCTTTTGGGAATGGGGCCCATGCCCCAGCAGTCAAGCGTCCGAGTTCCAGGGTTGCCGAGAGCCATCCTTGCAGGCCAGGCCCAAGTCTGTGGAGCCGACCGCCATTTCCTGAGCTCCGTGGCAGCTGCCTGTCGCTGTATCGCAAGAGTGGGTGCAATTCAGTCGGATGGCGGGTGAGACGCTGTAATAGCAAGAGCAGGCGTAATTCAGCTGGCCGAGCGAGGCAATGTGCCGCAGGAGCGGGCGCAACTCAGCTTGTCGAGTGAAGCGCTGGGGTGTAGCTGAGAAACCTCCACCTGAGGAGGTGGGGGAGGCTCGTTCGCGCCGCCTCTCCCTTCCAGTGCACCCCACGCCATCTCCTGGCGCAGGTATATGTGATGGTTGGACCAGGGCACCGCAGGACGTGTATTTAGGTCAAACCATCAACTATGGCACCCAACATCCAGGACGTATGCCATTTGTGCAAGGCAGTGACATCGAAGAATGTCAGGGACCAAGCATATCCAGAGTCCTTCCTACAGTCTCTGCCTTCCTTCTTACCTAGTTTTGGTCTTTTCACTCCCACTCCAGGCTTTTAGTCTGTGGATGGAAAACTATGAACGTACACTCACCTATGAAAATCTTACTATTGATGCTTGACTGAGGCCAAGGAGATCAGAGTGCATGAGTCTCATGCTCGATCGATTGAGCTGGCCGGATCAGGCAACAAGAAGGTGGTGGGGGTGGCGGCATCAGCAAGGCATCCCCCCATACAACTTGTCGGACATCACCTCTGGATGTACTGGGGATGAGCCTTGGCGCATGGTGTCGTCCCCGGGGTATTTGCACAACGGTCCTCCACCCCTAGGCCGCCAGCTATGCTACCTCGACAGGAACAGCGTCATGCATTTGGATCGATGTTGCAGCAGGCTGCCATGTAAATAGTTATTTAATAAAACGTTTTACCCTGTTACTTTGCTGGTGTGTTGTATATATTTATAATATTTGCATAGGGTTTGTCGTTATTTTGGGCGGGGTGGGCGGCGGAGCCGAGCTGTCTTGCAGCCATCATGGCGTCGAGCTCGGTTTCTCTCACTAGTTTCATATTTCTCATGAGGGGTTGTTCCTAATGTTTCTATTTTAGCGAGGTCAAAAAGAGATCCCATCAGTGGCCTACTGATTTTGCTCGATTCCTTTTGTTTTTTCTAACGATTTTTAAGTTAAAGTTTGCTAGCACGATACAGCGGCTAGTCCGCATTTTATATATAAGTCCTTTTTATTAGGGGTGTCCTCCGGTGGAGTCGGACGATCTACCTCTAATAAACGGTAAGTGTTCCTCTGAAGGAATGCGTCTTGAAAGTGGCTGACTGTAATGCATGATATTTCACTCAGTGACTTTCAGGCCCATGCTGTTTCAAAACTGTGCATGTGCTTGAAGCAGGCGTAGGTATTGACGCAGCATTGTGAATATAGTGCATTGGTGAGCCTTGCTGGAGCTGCATCACACTTGCGATGCAACTCTAGCAATGTATTACTTTTTCAGCACAGATGTGTTACGCATGTATGGTGTTTTTGTACCATGGTGCGCCACATTTCAAATGTGGCACACCATGGGTAACGGAGCACTAGCATACTGTGGTGCACATTAACTGGTGCATATCTGGGTATGAAGTTGTTAAAATAAATCTGCCCCATAGGTTACAAATCCGCGTTTAGTAGAGTGTTCGGCCTTTGTAGTGTTATGTTTTTTCTGTTATTCTATGTAGGTATGTAATATTGCAAGATTTTTGTCACGAAAAAGAAGCCATGAGTATTGGGTTTGTGAAAGATTGCAAGATTTTTAAAATTAAAAAGCAACAACCATGGCATTGTTTAATATAGTATTGTAAATACTTATCTTTAACAATGATGAGAGAGTAAAAAAAGGTTAACCTGATGTTTTTATTCACAGGCTTCTTTAGAGGAAGTGTTCTATATGATTGTAGCGTGGGTGTTTCACTTTTTTATAGGTAATAGAATGCATTCTGTATGCTGTAGCAGGAGGAGTAGTACATACTTGAATATTCTTCAGTGCTTATTTTCATTTCGTAAGTGGTATTGAGACCGACACAGAACTTCAATGGATCGGAGGGGCTGTTCAATCAATCAATCAATCAATCAATCATAGGCATTTATACCGCGCACTACTCACCCGGAGGGTCTCAAGGCGCTTTGGGGGGGGGTCCGCTACTGCTCGAACAGCCAGGTCTTGAGCTTCTTCCTGAAGGAGAGGTGGTCTTGGGTCAGGCGTAGGTCGGTCGGGAGGGAGTTCCAAGTCTTGGCGGCCAGGTGGGAGAAGGACCTTCCTCCTGTTGTCGCTCTGCGGATACGGGGGACGGCGGCGAGGGCATGATTGGTCGAGCGGAGATGGCGTTTGGGAGCGTAGAAGTTGAGGCGGCTGTTGAGGTAGGTCGGGCCTTGGTTGTGTAGGGCTTTGTGTGCGTGGGTGAGGAGCCGGAAGGTGATTCTTTTGTTGATCGGGAGCCAGTGCAGGTCTCTCAGGTGTCTGGAGATGTGGCTTCATCTGGGGACGTCGAGGATGAGTCTCGCCGAGGCGTTCTGGATCCGCTGGAGTCTCTTCTGGAGCTTGGCGGTGGTTCCGGCGTAGAGGGCGTTGCCGTAGTCCAGTCGGCTGGTGACTAGGGCCTGGGTGACCGTCTTCCTGGTCTCGGTGGGGATCCACCGGAAGAACTTACGTAGCATGCGCAGGATGTTGAAACAGGACGAGGAGGTGGCGTTGACTTGTCTGGTCATGGAGAGGGAGGAGTCCAGGATGAAGCCCAGGTTGCGTGCGTGGTCTGTCGGTTTGGGTGCGTTGCCCAGGGCGGGGGGCCACCAGGAGTCGTCCCAGGCGGAGGGTGAGGAGCCCAGGATGAGGACTTCCGTCTTGTCTGTGTTCAGTTTCAGGCGGCTGGTCGTCATCCACTCGGCCACGTCTTTCATCCCTTCGTGTAGGTTGGCTCTGGCGGTGGCGGGGTCGTTGGTCAGGGAGAGGATCAGCTGGGTGTCATCGGCGTAGGAGATGATGTTTAGGTTGTGTTGGCGTGCGATGGCTGCAAGGGGGCTCATGTAGACGTTGAAGAGGGTGGGGCTGAGCGAGGAGCCTTGGAGAACGCCGCAGATGACTTCCGTGGCTTCTGATCTGAATGGGGGCAGGCGGACTCTATGTGTCCTTCCGGCGAGGAAGGAGGTGATCCATTCCAGTGCTTTCTCCTCGATTCCGACGTTGCTGAGGCGCCGCACTAGGGTGCGGTGGCAGACAGTGTTGAATGCCGCGGAGAGGTCCAGGAGGATGAGGGCCGCTGTTTCTCCGTTGTCCAGCAGGGTTCGGATGTCGTCGGTGGCAGCGATGAGGGCGGTCTCGGTGCTGTGGTTGGCCCGGAAGCCTGATTGAGATGGGTCGAGGGATCCAGTCGTCTCGAGGAAGGCTGCCAGTTGCTTGTTGACGGTATTCTCGATGACTTTGGCTGGAAACGGGAGGAGCGAGATGGGGCGGTAGTTCTTGAGTTCGGTGGGGTCCGCCGTTGGTTTCTTTAGTAGAGCGCTGAGTTCGGCGTGCTTCCAGCTCTCAGGGAAGGTGGCGGTGTCGAAGGAGGTGTTGATGATGTCCCGCAGGTGGGGTGCGATGACAGCGTCGGCCTTGTTGAAGACGTGGTGAGGGCAGGGGTCGGTTGGAGATCCGGAGTGGATGGAGTTCATCGTGCGGATGGTGTCTTCGAGGTTGATCGGTGTCCAGGCGTTGAGGGTGGTGGTGGGGGGCGTTGGTATGGTCGTGGGGAGCGTTGTTTGTGTGCTGAAGCTGTTGTGTATGTCAGCGATCTTGTTGTGGAAGTAGGAGGCGAGGGAGTTGCAGAGGTCTTGCGACGGGGTGATGTCGTTGATTCCGGCGTTGGGGTTGGAGAGCTCTCTCACGATGTTGAAGAGTTCCTTGCTGTTGTGTGCGTTGTTGTCCAGCCGGTCCTTGAATGCTGTTTTCTTGGTGGCGTGGATCAATTGATGGTGCTTTCGGGTGGCGAGCTTGAGGGTGGTCATGTTGTCCGGTGTTGGGTCTCTTCTCCAGGCTTTTTCGAGGGCACGGCAGTTCTTCTTGGAGCTCTTGAGTTCGTCGGTGAACCACGGGGCCTTCTTGCTTCCGGGTCTGTTGGGCGGGGTCCTCAGAGGGGCGAGTTCGTCCGCGCAGGTGCAGATCCATTTCGTGATGTTGTCGGCGGCTTGGCTGGGGTTCGCTGAGCTGGCGGGAGGGTGCTGGCTCAGGGATGCGGCGAGTTGGTCGGCTGTGATCTTGTTCCAGCTTCTTCGTGCAGCCTGTTGCTGGTGGTGGTGGACCGTGGTTCTTCTGAAGGTGAAGTGGATGCAGCTGTGGTCCGTCCAGTGGAGTCCAGTGGCGTGGCTGAAGGTGATGTCTTTGCTGGACGAGAAGACGGCGTCGAGTGTGTGTCCGGCGAGGTGGGTGGGGGTGGTCACCAGCTGCTTGAGTCCGAGGGTGGCGAGGTTGTCAAGCAGGGTGGTGGTGTTGCAGTCGTTGTTGTTCTCCAGGTGGAAGTTGATGTCCCCGAGGAGGATGTAGTCGGCGGAGGGGAGGGCGTGTGGGCTGATGAAGTCGGCGATGTCTTCGCTGAATTGAGTGCGTGGTCCCGGGGGTCGGTAGATCAGGGTGCCCCTGAGGGTGGTCTTGGGGTCGGTGTGGATCTGGAAGTGCAGGTGTTCGGCGGTTGTCAGGGTGTCGTCGTTGTTGGTCGAGATGCGGATGCTGTTCCTGTGGATGATAGCGATACCTCCTCCAGTCTGTTTGTCGCGGTCTCTCCGGATGATCTTGTAGCCCTCTGGGATGGCGATGGCGATGTCGGGCGCTGATGATTCGTTCATCCAGGCTTCCGTGAGGAAGGCGACGTCAGGAGCTGTGGTGTCGAGGAGGTTCCAGAGTTGGACGGCGTGTCTGTGGACGGAGCGGGTGTTGAGCAGGATGCACTTGAGGTGGTTGCTGCTGGTGTTCGGCTTAGTGGGCGCTGGTGCAGTGCAGGTCCGGATGCCGGTGAACTTGCAGGACTGGCAGGTGAAGGGTCCGTGGGTGCATCTCGGGGTGGCTCGGTAGCATCCAGGGGTTCGGCCGGTGTTGAGTGCGTTGAGGGTGGCGGCGTCGTACGTCCGGCGGGTGGGCTGGGGTCTGCGGGGGCCAGGGGTCCTGGCGCTGGGCGCGGGCCAGGCGCGGACGGGCACAGAAGGGCTTACCTTTGGCGCACCTTCGGCACTCATTCGGTGCTCCCGCTGCGCGTGTCCACTGCGTGGTCGCTGTGGGGGCGTCATAAGAGGGGAGCCGGGAGGGAGGGTCTGCGGGGAGGCGGGGAGCACGGGAACCAATCGGCGGGCGGGGGGCGGGGTCTCGTGGCAAACCGGCGGGAAAGCCTGGGGGCTCGGCGGCGGCCCTGCGGTGGCTGGGGCGGCGCTGGGGCGGCTCAGCGGCGACCCTGCGGCGGCTGGGGCGACGTGCAGTGCGAGGCTCAGGCAGCAGCTAAGGAGGAGCAGGCGGGGGGTGTGGGGGCGACCAGGCCAAGGGCGCAGTGGTCGCTCCTGGGCAGCGCTGTGGGTCCCCTTAAGAGGGGAGCCGGCGGGTGGGGGGGCGGGGACTCGTGGCAAACCGGCGGGAAAGCCTGGGGGCTCGGCGGCGGCCCTGCGGTGGCTGGGGCGGCGCTGGGGCGGCTCAGCGGCGGCCCTGCGGCGGCTGGGGCGACGTGCAGTGTGAGGCTCAGGCAGCAGCTAAGGAGGAGCAGGCGGGGGGTGTGGGGGCGACCAGGCCAAGGGCGCAGTGGTTGTTCCTGTGCATCTGGAGGACTGCCAAGCTGTTGCAGCAGTGGGAGTGAGGCCTCTCACAGGGGCGTAGCGCAGCTCCTTTTGATGTTCACAATTGCAGATAACAGGGTAGAGATGTCCGTGGAATTTATGGATGGTTAGTCACACTAGAGTGTGCGCGGCGCCCCTAGCACCTCATTACGGCACACAGGGGAGCCGCGTTGCACAGTTTGAGAATCAGAGACTTAGGAGATAAACCTTCATAATAGGAAGGCTTCTAAGCGATAAAAATCGCCGGTGCTCGGCGTTAAAAATATCACTGCTATCGGTGGAATTTTCCACGGTGTTAGTGCTTCAACAGCAATGGGAACACATATCTGATAGAAAATCCTGTAACAATCTCAGTATTTCACATTATCGCGTGAAAAGAAAGTCTTCCGAAAGATGTTGAACGTTGTTCTCTTTTGAGAGTAGAAAACATAGTGAGGGAAGTGGGTGGAGTGCTCCGTGTAAATTGCAGAATAGAAACTACTAAGAACCAATTGGAAGTGTTGTTTTCAAGTCACATGACTTCACATGCGCGTCTCAGGACGTGTACGCGGTGACAGTATCTGGTCACGTACGTCATTTGGAAGTAGCGGTCTAATTCAGCGAAGTTTCAAAACGTGAAAAGGAGTAAATCCAAACACATCCGGATTTAATATATCTTCTGAGCTCGATTCAAGCATACAATTGTTAAAGTATAAAACCTTTTATATTTTTTTTAAAAATACCAAGGTGTGTACATTCGGTCACGCACGAAAGTTTAAAAAGACATTCGGCTCCATTTAATGAAAATTTTCATAATAATAAAAAAGCCTAGGTTTAGTGTCTTTGACGTAGTATAAGTTCTTTGATGGGTCTATGAAGAAATTTAATAAGTTGCAATTGCAAAGTTTTCACGAAATATATAGGCGGGTGCGCGCACACGGTTGCGCACGAACGAAAGCCAAAAAAGCGGAGATAAACCCCCTTTATAATATGCTCCTGGAGCTCTTTTTGGTACAATGAGTTAGTTCTGAAAAGAATTTTTTTTTTTTTTTTTTAAAACAAGTGTTATGTTGTTTTTGATTTCTTAAACTTGCAACAACATTTTCATGTGTGACACAGGATCAAAATGAAATGAAGAAATGTATCTTTTCTCGGGGCATTTATGACTCTCAATTTTTAGTTTACTAAGAATGAGGCTCTGCTCTCCGTACAGAAGAATTTCTCCACACTCGTTGCATTTCATGTGCACCTTTGCAAGATATGGTCTCAAGTCCATCACAGCACTCAATGGAGATACAGGTCGTCCACCAGAAGATGTGCTGGCCACCTCTGATGGTAATAGCGTGGCCAGGGCTCTTGTCGATGCCTGTGCAAATTCCACAGGGTGCACTTGTTTGACATGCCGCACCATGGTATGTATGGAAAAGGAATATTTTTTTGTTGGATTTCCTCTTGAGAGAACCGATTTGCATATCGTGCAGGTAACTTTTGGCGCATTCACTTTCTTTTGTTCTTCAGGATAAGTGAAAAATTGCCAAATAAAAGATTCCTTTTTTCTTTTTAAAGGTAGTCGCTCATTTCCTTCAGATTCGGAAGATGAATGCGGAACGGCAGCCATTTCAGCAAAGTTTTCCGAAAGATGTTGAACGTTGTTCTCTTTTGAGAGTACAAAAGATAGTGAGGGAAGTGGGTGGAGTGCTCCGTGTAAATTGCAGAATAGAAACTACTAAGAACCAATTGGAAGTGTTGTTTTCAAGTCACATGACTTCACATGCGCGTCTTGTACGCGGTGACAGTATCTGGTCACGTACGTCATTTGGAAGTAGCGGTCAAATTCAGCGAAGTTTCAAAACGTGAAAAGGAGTAAATCCAAACACATCCGGATTTAATATATCTTCTGAGCTCGATTCAAGCATACAATTGTTAAAGTATAAAACCTTTTATATTTTTTTTTAAAATACCAAGGTGTGTACATTCGGTCACGCACGAAAGTTTAAAAAGACATTCGGCTCCATTTAATGAAAATTTTCATAATAATAAAAAAGAAGCCTAGGTTTAGTCTCTTTGACGTACTATAAGTTCTTTGATGGGTCTATGAAGAAATTCAATAAGTTCAAATTGCAAAGTTTTCACGAAATATATAGGCGGGTGCGCACAGTCGGTCGCGCACGAAAGCCTGGAAATGCGCTATCCATTTTATTGAGAACTGTTGCAGAGAGTGCGCACACCGGGTCGCGCACGAAAGTTTAGAAAGGTTATTTTTATTTACAGACAAATTTTAATGCGTTCAAAAAAAGGCAAGGTACAGACTTTCTAATTCTGTATCGCTTTACAAGGAGTCTCTATGCAACTTGAACAGTGAAGAAAACGGCTTGTTTCCGAAAAAAATATTGCCAGAACTTTATTGACAAAAGTATAGGTTGCATACACAAGATATTTCTGAATGAGCATTTTAAAAACCAATGAAATTCACTGAAAAAACCATAGGTTTTACACACGATATAGTTAGGAAGTAGCATTTACAAAACCTATGAAATTCACTAAAAAAAACATAGGTTTTACACACGTTATAGTTAGGAAGTAGCATTTACAAAACCTATGAAATTCACTGAAAAAACCATAGGTTTGACACCAGTTATAGTTAGCTGGAAATTTTACTGATATAAAACCAATGAAATTCCACGTTATAGTTAGTTGGACTCACTATAACTTGCGCGTGTAATGCACTGCTGATGACATCACATATTACATCACTCATGACATGGTCAGTGACATCACTCATGAGATCACTGATGACACCATCCTTGTGACAGAGTAACAGATCTCCTTCCAGTGTAATGTAACCCTTGAAAAACATTCAAAAAAAGAAAAAAGAAACTAACATTTTCCAAAAAAAAGAGATATCCATACCAGTTACAACCAATTCAGTAATTCCACCTTCTATATACACACCCACTCATTCACCAACAGTTCTATATAGTCACTCATACATATACTCACTCATCATATGAAGTGATACACCTATACTTCCTGTTACACACCGACAGTCATCCAAAAGTTGCTCACACACATACTCACACATGCAAATAAACTATTGAACATCCATTTTTTCGCATACAGAGCAATACATACACTACCACCTTACTTCTATTGAAAATTACACATATTTATTCTCTTAAACAATCACTTTTCGAAACACATACTTATGTAAACAGGAACTTTTACAATCTCTTACTCTCACATATACTCACTTATATGCATCAATATTCACATATTCTAGATTAAAACATATGTAGTTACTGTTTAAAACACTAGTGAGACAGTCATTTACTCACTAACATACACATATACACACTATTCAACCATACAGTCCTGCACATATGTAGTCTTCAAAATACATACGAAAAAAGAGTCTGTCACTCATGCATCAATGTTGTAAGTAATTCCCACACTAAACAATAAAAACACTCATACTGATACTAATAAAACATCTAATAACCCATGTACATACACATGTACCTACTCACCAACCCATGCAGCTACTTATACACAAAGTGAAACACTAATACATATATTTAAAAATGTAAACATTATTCACTAATATTTATTTTTCAGAAAGACACACATTCACTGGATGGTGTCACGAGTGATCTCATGAGTGATGTAATATGTGATGTCATCAGCAGTGCATTACACGCGCAAGTTATAGTGAGTCCAACTAACTATAACGTGGAATTTCATTGGTTTTATATCAGTAAAATTTCCAGCTAACTATAACTGGTGTCAAACCTATGGTTTTTTCAGTGAATTTCATAGGTTTTGTAAATGCTACTTCCTAACTATAACGTGTGTAAAACCTATGTTTTTTTTGTGAATATATATATATATATATATATATATATACACATTACCTACTGGCGGTCGCCAGTAGGTATATATAGTTAGGATTTTTTCTCTATGGGTTTTTTGAAAATTCTATGTCTAATAACTTTGGCGTTTGTGGACGGAATTGGCTGAAATTTTCAGGAAAATGGCACATTTTGTTTCTGAGCAGCCCTTGAAAATTTGGGGGGGGTTCGTCCAGTGGGGGCCGAGAAAAAAGGGGGGTCCCAAAACGTGTTTTTAACATTGAGTTTTCCATAGGGCGGTTGGCCTCACTTTTAGCCCGAACGGCTGAATGGATTTGCACGAAACTTGGCAAAATTGTAGGGACTGGTAGCCCGATGTGCCTTTTGTAGGTCTCAATATATGTGCTCCAGTGGATTTTGAGAAATTAACGTTTTAAAAAAGATATATATCTGTAACAGCGGACCGGTTAGCGCTCTGGTTCGCGGACTTTTCGCGCAACGGAGCTTTGTGAAGCGAAGCTGATTGGTTCTCCGGCGTCTGTCAACATTCCAAACAGTCCGTAGCGGCCGCCATCTTGTCTCTCGGTAGGATCGAGAGACAAGAGGAGGTCAAAACAAAGGGGGAAATAACTATAAGGGGGCATAGTAGATCCTCGCTGACCCCCTAGGTTTGATGTGGAGGTTTTAAAAGGGCCCCGCGGGGCAAAAAAAAATAATAAAAATAATAATTGAACGGCTGAATGGATTTGCACGAAACTTGGCAAAATATTAGGGACTGGTAGCCCGATGTGCCTTTGCTAGGTCTCAATATATGTGCTCCAGTGGATTTTGAGAAATTAACGTTCAAAAAAAGATATATATCTGTAACAGCGCTCCGCTTCGCGTAACGGAGGTTTGCGAAGCTGATTGGTCATTCTGTCACTGGGCTATAGTTGGGCTACATCTGGCTGATATTTGGGCTACATTTGTTTTTTTGTGTGTCTGGCGGCCATCTTTGGGCTACATTGGGCTACATTGGGCTTCATTGGGCTACATTCGGCTAATTAGCAAATAGCTCATCGCAAACTAGGAATGGTAAAGAATCGCTATTTATTCCTTAAAGTTCGCTATTTAGGAAATGCAAATAACTTTGATGATACATATGGCGGTTCATCTCTAACAAGATAAGAAGCATAGGGATAGATTTATGATGACTGGCGCATCACCAGGGATGTGTTAGTCATTCTGTGCCGCTGTTCCGTCACCTATGGTGTGCTGCATTTACAATGCGGCGCATCACGGGGCAAAAACAGCACAGATGCGTGATGTATCTGTGCCGTAAAGGTGGCGCATTGCTGGAGTTGTATCGCAAGTGTGATGAAGGTCCAGCAAGGGTCGGGGGTGCCCCTGTCGCAGGGTTTCTGTTCTCACACAGAACTGTGGACAGAGGATTGGAACCTCGGCGAATTAGGGTGTCCCAAAACTCACGTTAGTAATCAAAAACTATTTAGCAAGCTAGGTACAGTGTCACATTGGATATAACAAACTCTCAATGTTTAGACAATCCAGAATATGAACTTATAGTACCTCAGGATACGTGGAACTCATGAACAGTCGGTCGTTATATATTTCTTAGAAACCAGAACATGGAGTTAAGAAGAACACATGTGTATTTGAAATGTTTATTTACTAATGCCGTCTTCTCAGGCGTAGTACCTTAGATAATAAAAGTACACATATTATCAGTAGCAAAATTACCAGCATAGTTACTAGTACATAAAAAGTGAATGGTGATAGTATGTTAACATGCTGTAAATGAATAAGAGTTAGCAACACTTATAAGCAGCCGCGGGCCGTGGAGGGAGTTACGGTGAGGCAGGGAGGCGGGGAGGGGGAGAAGCAGGGTGGAGAATACAAGTACACATATTATCAGTAGCAAAATTACCAGCATAGTTACTAGTACATAAAAAGCGAATGGTGACAGTATGTTAACATGCTGTAAATGAATAAGAGTTAGCAACACTTATAAGCAGCCGCGGGCCGTGGAGGGAGTTACGGTGGGGCAGGGAGGCGGGGAGGGGGAGGGGCAAGGTAGAGAGGGCTCCACCCTGCTTCTCCCCCTCCCCGCCTCCCTGCCTCACCGTAACTCCCTCCACGGCCCGCGGCTGCTTATATCTCACCCTCCCTAATACACATATTATATTATTTGCTAAGAAGGTCTCTTTGTGTTGGTTTAGGGCGTGCCCATACTTTAGTGTCTTAGATTTGAAGGAATCACATCAGCATACACCAGCTCTCTCTTCATGTGAACCGCATCAACTGTTGTGTATGTGTGTTCGGCAAAGCAATATAAAACCCGCCTCATGCCCAGAATTGGCAGAAGTTGCACTTATGTTATGAGTATGAAGTCGTGGAGATCAGACCTCATAACAATTCTGTATCGTGTTGTTCTTGAAACTTTAGCACTCGCTGTACAGATATAGTTTAACAAGTAAAGCAGATAGTAGACCAATAACATATTATTCTCATGTAAACCACGATGAACTACTAGGTGGAAAGCTAAAGCAACAACTAAATGTCGTGTGCAGAAGTTGCAAAAAAGGAAAAATGGCGTTTAAACCGGTAATGAGCCCATGCTAACTTAACACGGTGTAAAGATATCCAGGACCTAGATGACACCTCCTCATGATCCGGAAACGAACTGAATAAGATAATAGAAGTGCCATCTCATGAGAGCAGATTGCAAGTTTATATGTGGACGGTCCGCAAGGTAAAGCATTAAAAACTAGGAAAATTCAATGCTAAAGAAAAATAAAACAGCCAAGTACTTTATCGAGTCTTAAGCCAATAGGCAAGGTAAATAATAAAAACTTGACAATTAAGTCAATGAATTGTCAATGAAATGCTAGTACTCAGCATATGAAACATGAAAAAGGTCTATGACATAACTGTGTATGCAAAATAAGCTGCAACAGCCTCCAACAGGAAGTCACCGTCTTCATCCGAAAACAGTTCAGCCATCCAATTTAAAAGCGGAAAAGAACATACGTGCTCTCCCAGCACCGGATCCTCTATCACCATCAGAGGACAGCTCGGTGGGTTTTCAAGAAAGCTGTGTTCCAAGAAAGACTGTGCTGCCGCCAGTAAATTCCAGGGACCAAGTAGTCCATGCATCAATGCCACAGCCATAATCCTTTCGCCAGGACAAATCAACTCGTGAGTAATGATAGGAGTCATCAGCTGATTAAAGTCGACGTCAGGAGAAACCGGTCCGCAGAGACACAAATCAATGGCCCAATCGAAATCACAGGTCAGGCAGTGAAATACAGGCTGGACACAGGTGAAGTAGGAGAACCGAAAAGATAATCCATATGCCGTGCTTAATATCGCCAACGGCATTGTGCCATAATATTCTAGCATGCGATTGCGGAACAGTGTCAGCAGCTGCAGGGTCGGAGGTTGCATAGGAGGGACATCCATATTTAAAAATGTAAAAAAGCACAAGAGCGTCCGCTGGTAATGCAAGTAAAAATGCAATCCACGAACCAGAGTGGAGAAAATGGAATGAAAGGGAGCAGGGATGACTCCAAAGATTTTCTCAAATGAAGTCACGAGACCACTGGTAACAACTTTAAAAAAGTGTGCCAGGGATTTTGTGGAGGATGCGTTAAAGATAGTCGGAAACATGTTGCTGAAATTGAAAGGCAAACCTGTGTACGGGTGTTCGCTATGTGAAGTACGAAAGTTTCACGGGCCGAACTCAAGGCCACCTCTCTCTGAGACAAAAGAGCTCTTATTCTTGTCATGCCGTTGAAACGTGTCCAAAGGTTGGTATTTGTGGCCAGATTGAAAACTCCCTATGTTCATGTGTGGGAGGAAATAGAACATTTCTGCAGCAAATAACCCGTTCACTTACTGTTACGATAAAAGGAATACTTTTAATTAACTCAGAACAATCTTCATTATTGAGCATCAAATAACTACCATTTTCCAACAACTTGAACGTGGGGATGATAGCAGGAACTGGCGTGCCTTGCAACACGCAAGCCATATTTGGTCGGTGTTTGTTGCATGAATCGTGTAACTGTATGTGCCTACACATTAGTGAATGATCTGGCGTCTCAGTGCATTCCTCTCCATTCAGATAAACTTCTTGATCATCTTTGAAACATCTGTATGTGTATGGAAGCGACCAGACCTCATGAACAAAAGCACTACCTAAAGGTTCATAAAGACCTATTGGTATATATTTCATACAATTTGAAAACTTATATAAAGCAAAAGGCAGCGTTATTAAACCGTGGATAAGGCATGTTGCCAAAAAACCCGCAATCCTCTGCTGATGATGTCACTGAGCATGTCATGAATGATGTAATATGTGACATCATCAGTAGTGGATTATGGGTAATAGTATCTCTAGTTTACTCCCCTATAGCTGTCTTTCTTTTAACATAAGTGTGTGTTTCCTTCCCTTATACTTACTGTTTTTGGTTCGCTTCCAGTTCGCGTACCAGCGAGCGAACTAGGAAGCGAACTAAGAGAAATAGAGGTTGGCACAGTTCCAAATATTGTACCAATTTTTTAATAACGGGGAGGTAGTTCTGAAAAGAACTTTTTTTTTTATTTTTCTGAACATTTTTTTAATGTTTTTGAATTTTTCGGAACAGTTTTATATTTTTTTGGGTTTTTCTTGGAGGGGGCAATGAAAACGATTCATTGTAAAGGGCTCAACAGGAGCAACAAAACAAAAAAAAGAAGTATTTATTATTTTGGGCGTTTCGGACAAACTTGCATATGATAGTCAATAGCTCTGTTGATCAGAGTGATGCTTCTTTCTCCGTAGGAAATGAATCCATCGCAAAATACGCAGGTGTGTTTTACTTCACCAAATCTCATTTGTATATTTGGCACCATCTCCCTGCCCTCTGGTCCCGTTACTTCCGGTACAACAGATCTTCTGGCCATAATAGGGAGATTATCTAGGTCGTTCCGAAACTGTGCAGCACTGTAGTTGTTAGGATGCCACCTAGTCATATGGCGATGCATTGTGTAGTTTCCGAAACTGTATTTTTTGTCGGTCCCTCTGGACAGTCTATCTTGACATATAAGGCAAGTTACGTATCTTGCATTTACTTTTTTCTGACCTTTGGGAATTTTAAAAAATTGCCAAATGAAGTTTTCTTTCCGGTGAGACGTCTTGGGCTGCTCAGGCAAAAACTGCCTCTCTTCGTGCTCGTCCTCCTGTTCCTCTTCTTCTTCTTCTTGTTGAATTACAACTTGAGCAGGTGGTCCTCTCTTCCTTGGAGGTGGTGGAGGTGGTGGGGAAGCACCAGCTGAAGCTACTAAAGAAGCCATTGCTCAGTGATCACAAAGGGTCTTTCTCTCACAATGATGAAAGTCAGAGTGAGGAAAGAAGGAGGGATTTTCATCATTTGGGAAAAACAAGAGTTCTCAACCAATCAAAAGTGTTCATTTTAGATTATATGACCTAGTCTTACATCATTAGGAAACCAAAAGTGAAATGAACCAATGAAAAGTGTTATTACCAAGTCACATGACTTGCTGTGTTTACGTTAAGCGCTTTGCAGGGCCTCCCGGTTTGCTTCCAGAAACCTGCGCTTTGGCACTCGCTTCGCGTACCAGTTCGCTAACGTAGCACGTCATATGACGTATCACGCGACAACGTGGAACGTCATGCGGACGGGAGGCGTCACGATGTTGTTTTCTAACGCGGCACTTGCGGTAAAGAAACGTTTACCGGCTCGCGGTCTATTTCGCGGCATCAAGGTCAGCTAACGGGAAGCTTCCCGATTCGCGAAGCGGGAACGAAGAAAAAAAAATATTTTAAAAAAAAATTATTCATAAACATATAAAATATATTTTTGGATTTAAAGAAGAATACATTTTACAGCTACAGATATTAGCTGTTAAAAAAACAATGAAATTCACAGAAAAAACCATAGGTTATAGACCATATATAGTTAGGAATTAGCATTTACAAAACCTTGAAAATTCACTGAAAAAACCATAGGTTATAGACCATATATAGTTAGGAATTAGCATTTAGAAAACCTTATTTTACTCACACAAAACCATTGAAATTCCATATATAGTTAGTTGCACTAACTATATATCGCGCACCCGCAATCCACTGCTGATGATGTCACATATTACATCATTCATGACATGGTCAGTGACATCACTGATGACATCACTGATGACAACATCCAGTGATTATGTGTTTCTGTAAAGTTTAAATATGTTTTACATATTGAAGAATGAGTGGATGTATAAGTGTCTGAATGAAGGTTTTAGTAGGTGCGTGATTGACTGTATGAGTGAGTGATTAAATGCGTCTTACTGAATGCACGGGTTAGTGACTAAACTGTCTTAATTTGTGCATCATTATGTCTGTTGTGATGTAAACTGCTGCATGTGTTGATCATTAGCTATACGAGAGGCTATATGTGTTATTAATTGGTTGCCCAAGTATTTCTATGGGAGATTGAGTTTGTGTGGGGGTGGCTGGAAGGTGTGTGACTCTGTGCATAGATGTGTGAGCAGTTTATTCACTAGGTGTATGAGTTCAAGAGTGCATGTGGAAACAGCTACATGGGCAGTTGACTGTGTGCATGAGTGTATTGATGAGTGAATGGATATCTCAATGCTACATGTCATAGTAAGTACATATGTCAAACACAGTACATGTGAGAGTTGGCATATATAAATAACTGTGCATGAGAGCCACTGAGTGAGTGGTTGTATCGATCATTGTGAACTTGTATCAGGGATTGTATAAGAGAGTAAATATGTGTTAGTATATGTTTCAATAAGTAAGGTGTGTATAACTGTATAGTTGAAGAAATGGAGGTGAGATTGTTTCTTTGCATGACTGACTGGGTGTGTGAGTAACTCCATGGATGAGTGGCAGTGTGTGAGTGTCTGTATACACTGAGTGTATCTAAGGTTATATTAGAGTCTGAAGAAGTTTATCGTATTAGCACAAGAATGATGCCAAATGAGACGTCATCAGTGATGTCATCAGTGATGTCATTTGAGATGTCATCAGTGATGTCATCAGTGATGTCACTGACCATGTCATGAATGATGTAATATGTGACATCATCAGCAGTGGATTGCGGGTGCGCGATATATAGTTAGTGCAACTAACTATATATGGAATTTCAATGGTTTTGTGTGAGTAAAATAAGGTTTTCTAAATGCTAATTCCTAACTATATATGGTCTATAACCTATGGTTTTTTCAGTGAATATATATATATATATATTCACTGAAAAAACCATAGGTTATAGACCATATATAGTTAGGAATTTGCATTTACAAAACCTTGAAAATTCACTGAAAAAACCATAGGTTAGAGACCATATATAGTTAGCTGGACATTTTATTGACATAAAACCAATGAAATTCCATATATAGTTAGTTGCACTAACTATATATCGCGCACCCGCAATCCACTGCTGATGATGTCACATATTACATCATTCATGACATGGTCAGTGACATCACTGATGACATCACTGATGACATCTCAAATGACATCACTGATGACATCACTGATGACATCTCAAATGACATCACTGATGACATCATCTAGTGCCTGTGTGTTTTTGTAAAGTTTAAATATGTTTTACATATTGAAGAATGAGTGGATGTATGGAAGACTGAGTGTGTGTGTGGCTGGCTGGGAGGTGTGTGACTGTGCATATCAATGTGTACTTGTATCAGTGATTGTATAAGAGAGTAAGTATGAGTTAGTATATGTGTGAAAAGTATGGTGTTCTGTGTTTAACTGTATAGATGAGCAAATCGAAGTGTGATTGATTCTTCACAGGACTGACTAGGTGTATGAGTGCATATGATAGTGTTGTAATAATGAGTGACTGTATGTATGAGTGATTGTATGGGTGAATGAGTGAATGTGTGTGTAGACGTAGGAATCAGTGAGTGCGTATGTAGTAACTGGTATTGGTGTGTCATGATGTCATCAGTGATGTCATTTGAGATGTCATCAGTGATGTCATTTGAGATGTCATCAGTGATGTCATCAGTGATGTCACTGAAGTATGGTGTTCTGTGTTTAACTGTATAGATGAGGAAATGGAAGTGTGATTGATTCTTTACAGGACTGACTAGGTGTGTGAGTAACTCCATGGATGAGTGGCAGTGTGTGAGTGTCTGCATAGGTGTATGAGTGCATATGATAGTGTTGTAATAATGAGTGACTGTATGTATGAGTGATTGTATGGGTGAATGAGTGAATGTGTGTGTAGACGTAGGAATCAGTGAGTGCGTATGTAGTAACTGGTATTGGTGTGTCATGATGTCATCAGTGATGTCATTTGAGATGTCATCAGTGATGTCATCAGTGATGTCATTTGAGATGTCATCAGTGATGTCATCAGTGATGTCACTGACCATGTCATGAATGATGTAATATGTGACATCATCAGCAGTGGATTGCGGGTGCGCGATATATAGTTAGTGCAACTAACTATATATGGAATTTCATTGGTTTTATGTCAATAAAATGTCCAGCTAACTATATATGGTCTCTAACCTATGGTTTTTTCAGTGAATTTTCAAGGTTTTGTAAATGCAAATTCCTAACTATATATGGTCTATAACCTATGGTTTTTTCAGTGAATTTCATTGGTTTTTTAAAAGCTAATATCTATAGCTGTAAAATATATTCTTTATTACGTGACGTATCACGTAGCCACGTGAGACGCCTCATGACGCGTCGCATAACCGTGACGTATCGGCTCTGCAGCGCAAACAAAACCCGTAACGTAAGCGTGCCGGAGCACGCTTACAGATATATATATTTTTTTTAACCTTAATTAGACAAAATCCACACGTGCACATATCTTGAGGCCTTGCAAAGGCACATCAAACAAACAGTCCCTACAATTTTGCCAAGTTTGCTGGAAATCTATTCCCTTCATTTTTTTTTTACTGTTTCTCTTGGTTTTCCCCTTGTTACGCTTACCGGGACGCTACCCGGTACGCGAACCGGACGCTCCAAAAACACAAGATGGCGGACTCCCGTTACGCTGCCGGTTAGCTGCCCGGTTCGCGTACCGGGAAGCGCCTCTACCGCGAAAAATCGCGGGGGACTTTAATATTCCCCTCATCAATCCTAAGGGGTCAGGAGGGGTTTACCTTGCCCCCTTTCCTTCATTTCCCCCTTCTTTTTTCACCACATCTTGTCTCTCGATCGTACCGAGAGACAAGATGGTTGCCGCTCCGGACTGTTTAGAATGTTGACAGACACCGGAGAGCCAATCAGCTTCGCTTCGCGAAGTTCCGTTACGCGTCAGGTACGTGAACCGGGGCGCTAACCGGAGCGCTGTCACAGATATATATATTTTTTTAAACGTTAATTTCTCAAAATCCACTGGAGCACATATATTGAGACATAGCAAAGGCACGTCGGGCAAACCATATCTACAATTTTGCCAAGTTTCATGTAAATCTATTCAGCCGTTCGAGCTAAAAGTGAGTCCAACCGCCCTATGGAAAAATGAATGGGAAAAACGCGTTTTGGGACCCCCCTTTTTTCTCGGCCCCCCCCTTGACGAAACCCCCCCAAATTTTCAGGGGCTGCTCAGAAACAAAATGTGCCAGTTTCCTGAAAATTTCAGCCAATTCCGTCCACAAACGCCAAAGTTATTAGACATAGAATTTTCAGAAATCCCATAGAGAAAAAATCCTAACTATATATACCCACTGGCTATCGCCAGTAGGTAATATACATATAAACATATATAATCTGCATATCTATATAAATATAAATGCATGCATACATATACATATATGCATACATATGCATGTTATTTACATGAAAGTTTTAAAAACACGAATAAAAGCAAAGCTAAAAAGCCACCTCATTACAAACAGAATGGCTTTAACTTAAACGAGGGCGAGATCTATTGCATTTTCAATGCTTGTTTACTTTGGTTCTATCAAGAAGGCATTCAGATGTGTCACACATTTGCCATAAATTCTGAATGTTAGCACTCTAGTTGCTCATTAGATCACTGTAGTAAAGCTAGTGCTCACCAGGGAAGTCTGCTGCTAATCATGGTTTGCAGCCATTTTCCCGCATTTTTTATCCCGCAGACTTTCAGTCCGCATACCATTATCCCGCAAGGTCATTGACCTCGCATACCATTATCCCGCATTTTTTCAAAACGCATGTGCATTTATCGCGCATGCCTTTACAAAGAATTACGTTTTAAAAGCATGTATGGTAAATGCATTTGCGTTGTGAAAACCACGATGACGAGAGAGGTAAGTGGGTTTGTGTTAATTTTTTCGTGGGTTAGTGATTGTGTAGTGTAGTGTAGTGTTGTGTAGTGTAGTGTTGTGTTAGTGTAGTGTAGAGTTGTGGTAGTTGTTTAGTGTAGGGTCATGCTGGGGGTAGTGTTTTAGGGTTTAGGGTAGTGTTGTAGTGTTTGCGTAGTGTAGGGTCATGCTGGGGGTAGTGTTTTAGGGTTTAGGGTTGTGTTGTAGTGTTTGCGTAGTGTAGGGTCATGCTGGGGCTAGTGTTTTAGGGTTTAGGGTAGTGTTGTAGTGTTTGCGTAGTGTAGGGTCATGCTGGGCGTAGTGTTTTAGGGTTTAGGATAGTGTTGTAGTGTTTGCGTAGTGTAGGGTCATGCTGGGGGTAGTGTTTTAGGGTTTTGGGTAGTGTTGTAGTGTTTGCGTAGTGTAGGGTCATGCTGGGGTGTAGTATTTTAGGGTTTAGGGTAGTGTTGTAGTGTTTGCGTAGTGTAGGGTCATGCTGGGGGTAGTGTTTTAGGGTTTTGGGTAGTGTTGTAGTGTTTGCGTAGTGTAGGGTCATGCTGGGGGTAGTGTTTTAGGGTTTTGGGTAGTGTTGTAGTGTTTGCGTAGTGTAGGGTCATGCTGGGGTGTAGTGTTTTAGGGTTTTGGGTAGTGTTGTAGTGTTTGCGTAGTGTAGGGTCATGCTGGAGGTAGTGTTTTAGGGTTTTGGGTAGTGTTGTAGTGTTTGCGTAGTGTAGGGTCATGCTGGGGGGTAGTGTTTTAGGGTTTTGGGTAGTGTTGTAGTGTTTGCGTAGTGTAGGGTCATGCTGGGGGTAGTGTTTTAGGGTTTTTGGGTAGTGTTGTAGTGTTTGCGTAGTGTAGGGTCATGCTGGGGGTAGTGTTTTAGGGTTTAGGGTAGTGTTGTAGTGTTTGCGTAGTGTAGGGTCATGCTGGGGGTAGTGTTTTAGGGTTTAGGGTAGTGTTGTAGTGTTTGCGTAGTGTAGGGTCATGCTGGGGGTAGTGTTTTAGGGTTTAGGGTAGTGTTGTAGTGTTTGTGTAGTGTAGGGTCATGCTGGGGGTAGTGTTTTAGGGTTTAGGGTAGTGTTGTAGTGTTTGCGTAGTGTAGGGTCATGCTGGGGGTAGTGTTTTAGGGTTTAGGGTAGTGTTGTAGTGTTTGCGTAGTGTAGGGTCATGCTGGGGTGTAGTGTTTTAGGGTTTTGGGTAGTGTTGTAGTGTTTGCGTAGTGTAGGGTCATGCTGGGGGTAGTGTTTTAGGGTTTAGGGTAGTGTTGTAGTGTTTGCGTAGTGTAGGGTCATGCTGGGGTGTAGTGTTTTAGGGTTTTGGGTAGTGTTGTAGTGTTTGCGTAGTGTAGGGTCATGCTGGGGGTAGTGTTTTAGGGTTTAGGGTAGTGTTGTAGTGTTTGCGTAGTGTAGGGTCATGCTGGGGGTAGTGTTTTAGGGTTTAGGGTTGTGTTGTAGTGTTTGCGTAGTGTAGGGTCATGCTGGGGGTAGTGTTTTAGGGTTTAGGGTTGTGTTGTAGTGTTTGTGTAGAGTAGGGTCATGCTGGGGGTAGTGTTTTAGGGTTTAGGGTAGTGTTGTAGTGTTTGCGTAGCGTAGGGTCATGCTGGGGTGTAGTGTTTTAGGGTTTTGGGTAGTGTTGTAGTGTTTGCGTAGTGTAGGGTCATGCTGGGGGTAGTGTTTTAGGGTTTAGGGTAGTGTTGTAGTGTTTGTGTAGTGTAGGGTCATGCTGGGGGTAGTGTTTTAGGGTTTTGGGTAGTGTTGTAGTGTTTGCGTAGTGTAGGGTCATGCTGGGGGTAGTGTTTTAGGGTTTAGGGTAGTGTTGTAGTGTTTGCGTAGTGTAGGGTCATGCTGGGGGTAGTGTTTTAGGGTTTAGGGTTGTGTTGTAGTGTTTGCGTAGTGTAGGGTCATGCTGGGGGTAGTGTTTTAGGGTTTAGGGTTGTGTTGTAGTGTTTGTGTAGTGTAGGGTCATGCTGGGGGTAGTGTTTTAGGGTTTAGGGTAGTGTTGTAGTGTTTGCGTAGTGTAGGGTCGTGCTGGGGGTAGTGTTTTAGGGTTTAGGGTAGTGTTGTAGTGTTTGCGTAGTGTAGGGTCATGCTGGGGTGTAGTGTTTTAGGGTTTTGGGTAGTGTTGTAGTGTTTGCGTAGTGTAGGGTCATGCTGGGGGTAGTGTTTTAGGGTTTAGGGTAGTGTTGTAGTGTTTGCGTAGTGTAGGGTCATGCTGGGGGTAGTGTTTTAGGGTTTAGGGTTGTGTTGTAGTGTTTGCGTAGTGTAGGGTCATGCTGGGGGTAGTGTTTTAGGGTTTAGGGTAGTGTTGTAGTGTTTGCGTAGTGTAGGGTCATGCTGGGGTGTAGTGTTTTAGGGTTTTGGGTAGTGTTGTAGTATTTGCGTAGTGTAGGGTCATGCTGGGGGTAGTGTTTTAGGGTTTAGGGTAGTGTTGTAGTGTTTGCGTAGTGTAGGGTCATGCTGGGGTGTAGTGTTTTAGGGTTTTGGGTAGTGTTGTAGTGTTTGCGTAGTGTAGGGTCATGCTGGGGGTAGTGTTTTAGGGTTTAGGGTAGTGTTGTAGTGTTTGCGTAGTGTAGGGTCATGCTGGGGGTAGTGTTTTAGGGTTTAGGGTTGTGTTGTAGTGTTTGCGTAGTGTAGGGTCATGCTGGGGGTAGTGTTTTAGGGTTTAGGGTTTTGTTGTAGTGTTTGTGTAGTGTAGGGTCATGCTGGGGGTAGTGTTTTAGGGTTTAGGGTAGTGTTGTAGTGTTTGCGTAGTGTAGGGTCATGCTGGGGTGTAGTGTTTTAGGGTTTAGGGTAGTGTTGTAGTGTTTGCGTAGTGTAGGGTCATGCTGGGGGTAGTGTTTTAGGGTTTAGGGTAGTGTTGTAGTGTTTGCGTAGTGTAGGGTCATGCTGGGGTGTAGTGTTTTAGGGTTTTGGGTAGTGTTGTAGTGTTTGCGTAGTGTAGGGTCATGCTGGGGGTAGTGTTTTAGGGTTTAGGGTAGTGTTGTAGTGTTTGCGTAGTGTAGGGTCATGCTGGGGTGTAGTGTTTTAGGGTTTTGGGTAGTGTTGTAGTGTTTGCGTAGTGTAGGGTCATGCTGGGGTGTAGTGTTTTAGGGTTTTGGGTAGTGTTGTAGTGTTTGCGTAGTGTAGGGTCATGCTGGGGGTAGTGTTTTAGGGTTTAGGGTAGTGTTGTAGTGTTTTCGTAGTGTAGGGTCATGCTGGGGTGTAGTGTTTTAGGGTTTTGGGTAGTGTTGTAGTGTTTGCGTAGTGTAGGGTCATGCTGGGGGTAGTGTTTTAGGGTTTAGGGTAGTGTTGTAGTGTTTGCGTAGTGTAGGGTCATGCTGGGGGTAGTGTTTTAGGGTTTAGGGTTGTGTTGTAGTGTTTGCGTAGTGTAGGGTCATCCTGGGGGTAGTGTTTTAGGGTTTAGGGTTGTGTTGTAGTGTTTGTGTAGTGTAGGGTCATGCTGGGGGTAGTGTTTTAGGGTTTAGGGTAGTGTTGTAGTGTTTGCGTAGTGTAGGGTCATGCTGGGGTGTAGTGTTTTAGGGTTTTGGGTAGTGTTGTAGTGTTTGCGTAGTGTAGGGTCATGCTGGGGGTAGTGTTTTAGGGTTTAGGGTACTGTTGTAGTGTTTGTGTAGTGTAGGGTCATGCTGGGGGTAGTGTTTTAGGGTTTAGGGTAGTGTTGTACTGTTTGTGTAGTGTAGGGTCATGCTGGGGGTAGTGTATTAGGGTTTAGGGTAGTTTAGTTGTTTAGTGTATGCTAAAGGCATATTCGTTCTTAAAGTTTTCGTTATTTTAATTTGCGGCCTAATAGTACATGCGGGATTTTTTTTGCGGACTGATGGTATGCGGGATTTCGTCATATATTCGCTAATCATGCTTTCTATGGCAAAATGAACCCCCTCATTTTGTTCCTTTTTAAATTAAATGTTTTAAGAGTTACCACTTTATTCCAATCAAGATGGCTTCAGGTGTGCCATACCTTTGTAATAAGTAGGACTGTTAGCACTCTAGTTGTTCTTTAGAACACTCTGGGACATTCTGTCATTGGGCTATAGTTGGGCTACATCTGGCTGATATTTGGGCTACATTTGTTTTTTTTGTCTCTGGTGGCCATCTTTGGGCTACATTGGGCTACATTGGGCTACATTGGGCTACGTTTGGGCTCCAACATATATATAGCCCAATGTAGCCCAATATATATTTTTCAAAGTTAATTTTCGTAAAAACCACTGGAGCCTATATCTTGAGACATAGCAAAGGCACATCAGGCTACCAGTCCCTACAATTTTGCCAAGTTTGGTGTAAATCCATTCAGCCGTTCAGGCTAAAAGTGAGGCCAACCGCCCTATGGAAAATTGCATGGGAAAAACATGTTTTGGGACCCCCCTTTTTTCTCGGCCCCCCCTTGACGAAACCCCCCAAATTTTCAGGGGCTGCTCAGAAACAAAATGTTCCATTTTCCTGAAAATTTCAGCCAATTCTGTCCTCAAACGCCAAAGTTATTCGACATAGAATTTTCAAAAATCCCATAGGAAAAAAATCCTAACTATATATACCTACTGGCTATCGCCAGTAGGTAATATATATATATATATATATATATATATATATACATATATATATATATATATATATATATATATATATATATATATACATATATACCTGCTCCCTCCCTCCTGGCCCCCACTCCTCCCTCAACATCTCCCCCCCTACTCTCTGCACTCAAACCACTCCTGACATACACCCCTCCCTCAACATCTCCCCCCCCACTCCCTGCACTCCCGCCACTCCTAGCCTTCACTCCTCCCTCAACAGCGCCCCCCCCATTCTCGGCACTCAACCCATTCCAGACCTACACCCCACCCTCAACATCTCCCCCCCACCCCCTGCACCCCCGCCACTCCTAGCCTCCACTCTTCCCTCAACCGTTCACGCCCCACCCTCAGCTCCCCCTCCACTCCTGGTCCCCACTCCCCCTCAACATCTCCCCCCCACTCTCACTCCCCATTACTACACTTGCCCCCCCGCAACGACCAGTCTCCACACGTCTCGCATTTACCTCACCCCTCCTGTCACTGATTACCCTTCCAATAACTCTAACCCCATACCCAACGGCACGCTGGACACAATCATGACCACCCTCCTCCAAGTGAAAGAAGATCTCCACACGCTCAAAGAGTTACTCCTCACGCACACCGAGCACCCCCCCCTCACCACCACTTCTCAACGAATCAACAACTCCCCCTCACATCCTAGGCACCCCTTACATGGGACCTCTATCCCCTCTCGCAATACCTCCAACCGGCCTAAGCGCACTATCAAGACACATCCTAATCGCTCCTTACATTGGACCTCTATCCCCTCTCGCAATACCGCCAACCGCCCCCAGCGCGCAATCAAGACTCTCTCGGACCGCGACATACACACCCTACTCAGCACATATGTCCCGGCAACCCAAAACAGCTTAGCCACCAGGCACATGTCCATTCCTACGATTCTCTCCAACCCTATTAGGCACCCCACGCATAGCAACAGAGGTTCTGTTCCCAACAACCTCACTAAAGTCCCTCTCACTATGGACCCCTCCACCTCCCCTTGCACCCCCAGACTCAAATGCACACTTCTCAACTGCAGATCGGCCCAAAAACACTTGACGGAGGTCGCTGACCTCATCTTGTCTAGGAACCTTGACCTGGCCATACTAACTGAAACATGGTTAACTGAATCCTCCAATCCTATCATGGATATCCTAGTCCCCCCCAACTACTGCATCACTAGACTTGACAGGTCCAACAAGACAGGTGGCGGAATCACCTGCATTTACAAGAGCAACCTCTCTATTAATAAAGTCACCGCCCCTTCCCTTACCTCCTGTGAATACTTCTGCCTTGATGTCATCAGTGAGAACAAACCTGTATGTTCACTACACATCATGTACCACCCCCCGGGGGACAACCTCGTCTTCTCCCAACAACTCATGGACACAATGTCAATCAACGCAGGACGGCAAAACACACAAATTTACCTTGGTGACTACAATCTCCATTGGAATGATTGCAGTGACGCAGTAGTTAATAGCCTCAAAAATTTCCTTAACGCTTCTGACCTCACTCAAATTGGCAACACCCCGACACATGACAAAGGCTCTATCCTCGACCTGGTCATCTCCAAAGAAGGCACCACTCAACTTGACTCAATCCAACCTTGTGACTGGTCAGACCACCATATTATCACATTCCTCATCAAGGAAAAAGTAAAACTCATCCCGGTGCAATACTCCATGCCCAAAGTTTGGAAAAGAGACATGAGGAAACTCAATCCAAACTCTCTACCCCCTAACAGCTGCAATCTCCTACTCCCCCCTACCGACGTTACTGACGTTCAGTACCTAACTGACCACTATCTCAACTCCATGGCATCAATAATCAATGAGGCCGCTCCAATGCAACTGAAAAGAGTATCCACTAAGATATCCAACCCCTGGTACAACGGGAGTCTCAATGAAGAGAGACGGGCTATGCGAACGGCAGAGCGCACCTGGAGATCAGTTCCCTCGACATTGCATCTTAAAACTCTGAGGAAAAAGAGAAATGCATACTTCAGGAAAATAAAACGCTCAAAGTCAGAGTTCTTCAGACTCCAGCTAGACCAAGCAAAAAACCGTCCAAGTAAATTGTTCGAGCTAATCCGATCTCACTCTAAGGAGCAACCCCCAGCTGTCGACATTATGAGCACTACTCCTTCCTGTGAAAATTTCTCAGCTTTCTTTAACAAAAAAAATGACAATATAAGGAGCGACCTCCTCAATGACGCAAGCCTTTACTCAATACCCAACTGCATAACACCCAATAAACTAAAAAACAATGCGACATGGTCATCCTTTAACACCTACTCTGAAGAAGAAATTGACAGAATACTCAGCACCCTAAAACCATCCAATCACCTCACTGACCCTCTTCCTGCTAACGCCGTAAAAGACTTCATCCCTTTGCTACTCCCACTCTGGACTAAAATTATTAATAGCTCACTACAACAAGGAACCATCCCGGACTCCCTCAAAGTTGGACAAGTTACACCTTTACTGAAGAAACCAACAGCCGACCCCACTGATCTAAACAACTACCGTCCGATTACCAACATCCCCACTCTCGCCAAACTTCTAGAAAAATGCGTCCAACTACAAATGACAAAGCACATAGAACAGTTTGATCTCCTCAACCCACACCAATCAGGCTTCCGAGCAGGGCACAGCACTGAAACCGCTATGACTCACATAATTGACGACGCCATCCAAATCTTAGATCAAAATAATACCTGCCTCCTCATCCTTCTTGATCTCTCTTCAGCATTCGACACAGTGAAACATGAGAACTTACTCGAACTCCTAAAGACAAGAATGGGCTTCTCTGGGACTGTGCTTCGTTGGTTCACTTCCTTTCTACACAACAGGTCTCAAAAATTCAAGAGCAAAAACCTGATGTCTTCCCCAGTACGGGTATCGTTAGGCGTCCCTCAAGGATCCTGCCTATCCCCTACTTTGTTCAACCTAGTTATGGAACCTCTCACCACCCTGCTACAAGCATCCAATGTACACTTTCACATGTACGCCGATGACACTCAAATATATCTCAAGTTACAATCCCCCAAAGACATCCTGAGTCTGAATTCAACGATCAGAAGCACCCAATCTTGGCTGGCCGATAACCACCTCAAACTCAATGCTATGAAGACTGAGTTCCTCCTAATCTCACCTCCCACGAAAATATCTTCCGCACAAACATGGCTTAAGCACCTAACAGCACTCAATGTCCAACCGACCATCGTGGACTCAGCAAAATCCTTAGGCATAACACTTGACACCAACCTCAACATGCAGCAGCATATCAGCAAGGCTACTAAGGGGGCGAACTTCCAAATAAATACCTTGAGGAAACTGAAACCCTTCCTCCCAGCAAAAGACTTCCAAACAGCAGTACAAGCTCTAGTCATCCCTCGCATAGACTACGGCAGCGTGGCCCTCTGCGGCCTCCCCCTAACGACAACTGCACCCCTCAGAGCGTCACTAAATGCGGCAGCAAGACTCATCACTGGATCAAAAAAACATTCGCATATCTCCCCTGACTTCAAATCCTTGAACTGGCTGCCTCTTGAAGCCAGAATACAGCTGAAAATTGCCTGCATGACGCACAAGGCTATACACCTGAAATCACCCAGCTACCTCACTCATAAGTTGACAATTTCCGGCGGGTCCAGAACTACCAGGAGCACAAACAATCTTCTGCTGAAACCGCGAAGATTCCGGAAGGAAAAAACGTACAAACGCTCCTTCTCTGGAATGGCGCCCAGGATCTGGAACGCACTTCCTCCTGAAACGAGGCTCATCTCCTCCTCCCTTCTTTTTAAGAAAGAAGTCAAAAATATCCTTATGGCTAAATACACCTGAACAATTTGTTTGATTTACATTGCGTCGAACAGTATTACCAGTATTTTATTATGATATAGCCTATATATTCCTATGCACGTGTGTTTTGACTTATATTAGTCTAAAGTGCTTAGATCCTTTGCTCCCTCATATCAGTTTTTTCTCTATTTCTGTATTATCTACATCGTTTTGATGACCTACGCTCCAACTATGCCTTGCTACCTCATACCTGTACTATACGTAATATTTTTGCTATGTACATGAACTTGATGATCTACCTTCCTACTATGCCCCCTTGTTCCCCTACCCTTCCACCTGCCTGTGTAAAGCGCTCTGTTATCTGCAAAGATCTTGTTCGCGCTATATAAAACTTTCCAAATAAAATAAAAAATAAATATATATATACGTAAAGTGAACATAGCATGACAATGCACATGACCATAAGAGACATATGGTATGGCAAGAGACACAACACAATGTGACAACAATCCATTAGACAACAGAAAGAAAAACTGGCAAAAAGAAATGACTATAAGCACAGAAGCTGTACAATATAAAAAACACTCATGTTGCACTACACATAGATATATACACCAGTGCATAACTACAAAACCCGTGAGATGCATGTTAAAATAAGCTTAGTATGTACCACGTAATCAATAATTACAGATGAGTATGGGGCATCAAATTTGATATTCATTTTAACGAAAAATTTCTTCAAACATGATGAGAAATGGTGTCATCAGCTGCAGGGGCCCGCAATGGGTTCCCGATTTGCTCCCTCTTATGCCGGACTATTAATGGGCTCTTATGAGAGGGAGCATGCATGGGGTAAGTGTGTCTCCCCTAGACCAAGTTCATCCTTGTCAGTGAGAGGTACATTGATGACATCATTTACCTCTGGTCAGGATCTAAAACCCAGTTAGAGGAATTCTTGGCACATTTGAATGACAACCTCTACAGAGTCCAACTCACTATGCACCATCACAAAGACCATTCATCTTTATGTCAGAGAGGGGGTTATCCACAGCACCTTGTACAGGAAGGAAACAGCATGTAACAGCGTCCTGCATACATCTAGTGCTCATGCTAGTTCAGTTATTACTAATATCCCCTACGGGGAAATGGTATGGACAAGACAAATCTGCAGTGAGGAGACTAAGTTTAAGGAGAACATCTCCTACATTAAGCAAAGATTCGACTATTGGGGTTATGACCACAGAGTTTTAGATAGGGCAGAACAAAAAACGCTCAGTTTCCCCTGGACTGACACCTTAAGGGAGAATACATCTGTTACGACACGCAGGAAACATGCAAAGGGACATGAAAGGGAGAGAGTGGTGTTCTTTACCAAGTATACTGCCCATAGCAATAGGATTTTCAAAGCCTTTAGGAAACATTGGCACTTCCTATCAGGCATACCCACAATACGCCCTTTCATCAATGAAAACTCCACTATAGTATACAGGAGAGGTCGCACACTAAAGGAGTCCTGTGTCCGAGTTATATCACAACGCACAAACCACATATAAACAGTTGGTTACCCTTGGCTCCCAAGGGTTTTTTCACCTGCACCAATTGCAACATATGCCAATATGGTCATAACAAACAAAGGGACATCTGTATATGTATATCAACCAAGTACATAAAATTGAGCACTTCATTAATTGCAATACACAGTATGTGATATGCATCATGGAATGCCCATGTGGCCTGATATACTTGGACAGTACTGCACGCAGTCTCAAAATGAGAATACAAGAACTGGTGCTAATAAGTTTGGACGCCTGATACCCCATGACAGAGCACTATAGATCAGCACACATGGGGGACACAACATGTGGCTCTTTGGCATCGACCACATCCCCATCAACATCCGGGGGGAAACAGGGAACTCACACTGCGCCACTACACACTACAGTCCGTTACTATAGGGCACAACACAGATAACGAGTTCCATTTTTTTTTAGATAGGCTTGACCATGCTGGACAGTCATCTCTGTCTTTCTCTCCATATCATTGGTCCTTCTAATTGCTTTCGGTGTAATGTGACCTGCGTGACAGACTTTAAGCATTTTGCTAGGCCACCATGCTTACATGTAATGTAATGTACCAATCTTGCCACTGTGTCCAGTGCTTTTTTCATAAGACATTGCCATGCGCAATCCCACCAACCTTCTTTTGTTACTCTTTACCTCTAGGAATTAAGAGCATGTTTTACTTTCTGGTAAATGTGTCCTGTGTGGTAGACTTTTAATGTTTTGCTTGGCCACCATGCTTACATGTCATGCCTTGAACCAATCTTGCAACTGTGTCTGGTGCTTTGTTCATAAGACATTGCCGTATTAACCCCCCAACCCTTCTTCTATTTTCATTTTTTCATTATTTGCCTTAATGAACTATGAGCATTGTGTTATTCTCTTGGTTACATGCTGTTCAGTCTTGCCCTAATGTGGGTGCCCCATTCCACCAGCCCAAACATTGCTACGTTGCCCTTCGGGCCACGTTGCACACGGGACGCGGGCTCGAAATGTTCCTTTTTCTGGTGCATAGTCCGTTCTGATTCTTTCTTTCCACCTGTTTGAAATTACCCTGAGATTACTTTTAAGATGAATGATCGTATCATACTTGTATTTTCCATTATGGCGCTTCACGCGCGTCGCATTACTTTGAGACATACATGCCCGTAGTCTTCCACTTTTGGTCAGGTGACTCAAGGGTTGTGCACCATTTTATTGAATAGACTTACATCTTGGATGGCCCTTCTTGCCATCACTCTGTCCACCGTAGCTTTTCCTCCCTCGGTGTTGTGCCATAATGTATTATCCTATTTAATCCTGATTGGCATTTTCTCATCATTACTCTTGTTTAAGGATGGGTGTATTTCACCAGATTTTTTCGTCATGGGCGCATTATTAGATTTCTTATCCTCTCTTTAAATTTTTACTTCTTTCCCTGTTAGCATGAAGGCTGTTTTTCACCCCTTTTAGGTTGTCACGATGGGCACGTTTAATCTGGTGCATTTATCACTTCTACACACATTTTGACAGTCTCCATTAGAAATGGGATTTCTGGCTAGCTGAGTCTTGTGCCAAAGCGAGGCAGAGACTACCACTCTAGTCAGGATAGGGGAGTTACACTTCTAAAATAACCTCTACTCACACCCTTGGTAGCTTGGCACGAGCAGCCAGGCTCATCCTAGAGGCTGTGTAAAGCATGTGCACATAACCAACAATAAATAAGGTACGCACTACAAAAGGACACCAGACCAGTTTAGAAAAATATCCAATTTTTATATACTTAAGACAAGACCAAATACGATAAAAATCCACAATACTATACTTAAAAGTTCACAGTTCCAAAAATACGCTGTTTAAAAAGAGTTCCTTGTGTGGGTAGCTGCATCCGGGCTACCACTGCGTCATGAACAACAAATCCAACAATCTGGCTGGTCGCGGGGTTGCGGGCCAGCTACGGTGTTGGGAAGAACCGCAAAGAGTACCTGTGAGAAATGCAGGGTGCTCAGACCCTTGAAGTCACTCGCGTTGCAGGTTGAGCTCCAGAGATGAGCTACTCATCAGATAGTGTCGTCGGTGAGACCAGGGTCGTGGTGCGAGATGAAGGCAATGCTCGTCACGGTGCTAGCAGGCCACAGTGCAAGCAGCGACGTTGTCGTTGCTGAAGAGCTGTTGTCAGCTGATGAACTGGAGTCGATGGCGTCGGCATCAGTAGGAAAAGGCTGCGGTGCGGGATGAGGGTAGTGCGTCGTGTGACTTACGAGCGGTGCCCTCGAACTACGGTGCAAGCAGCGGTGTCAATTTCGGAGAGAAGTGGCGGCGTCAGACAGGCCAAGGCATCCTCGTGAAGCGAGGTGGTGCGGATTGTGGTGCCCACAAGTCACGGTGCGAGCAGCGGCTCTGTGGCAACGTCAACAGGCCTCATCGGTGAGACCAAGGTCGCGGTGCAGAGTTGCAGCGGTGCTCTCTGCGATGCCAAAGCTTCACGTGAAGCAAGGCGGTGTGGAGTGCGGTGGCCACAGGTGGCGGTGGGAGCAGCGGCTCAGTGGGGGCGTCAACAGGCGTCGTCGGTGAGACCAAGGTCATGGTGCGGCATTGCAGCGGTGCTCTCTGTGGGGCCAAAGCTTCAGCGTGAAGTGAGGCGGTGCCCACAGGTTGCAGTGCAAGCAGCATCTCATTGGTGGCCTTAACAGGCATCTTCGATGAGACCAAGGTCACGGTGTGATGTTGTGGCCATGCTCTCTGAGGTGCCAAAGCTTTGCCGCGAGGCGGTGCGGAGTGCGGTGCCCACAGGTCATGGTGCGAGCAGCGGCTCATTGGTGGTGTCAACAGGTGTTGTCGGTGAGACCAAGGTCACGGTGCGGCATTGCGGCTGTGCTCTCTGCGCTGCCTTCAGGAAACAGAGTCGGCAGCGGTGTCGTAGACACCATCGAGTTGCTTTTCCTCTGTTTGCAGCACAAAACACACAATCCCCAGTGCTGTGGGCAGAAGAGCTTGAAGTCTTTGGTGTTCCTGAGGCTTCATGAACAGACGGGGCAAGCTCTACCTCAAGCCCTTGGAGAGACTTACAAATTGGATTGTATGAAGTCCAGTCCAGGCCTTTCACTGCCCAAGACAGAAGCAGCCACTGCAGGTCAGCCCAGCCAAGCACACCTTCTTGGCAGTCTTCTTGTTCCAGATGAGTTCTAAGGTTCCGGGGTCTGGGGCCCAGTATTTATCTCCAAAAATCCTTTTATCTTTCAGGCAGAGGGTGTCTGTGCCCGGCCAGAGCAAGTCAGGCCTTCTCTGGTGTGAATTCCTGGCAGGAGGTGGAGAAGACATTTGTCAGAGGCGGACGAGACCCTTAAGGTGCAAGGAAATCTCCTCTACCTTCCCCCATTGTAGCACAGCTCTATTTTGCCCTTTCCTGATCTACCTAGTCCATCCGGAGCCCCTCCGGCCCCCCAGCCTTCTGTCATCCAAAACCCAGACAGGCAATCCACATTCCAGCAGAGGCACAAGGGATGACGGATCAAGAAAATACCCACTTTCTAAAAGTGGTATTTTCAAACGCAAAATGTAAAAATCACCTTCACTAAAAGATGCATCTTTAGATTCTGAGTTCAGACATACTACATTTTATTTTCTCACCAAATTCCCAGGGCCAGTTATATTTATAAGGTGTTATAAACAAACCTCCCATTCTATCCTATGGGGAACTGGTAGCCTTGCATTAGTGAAAAAGGAAATTGGCTGTAATTCACTATTAGGACATGCCCCACACACCAGGGGGTGTCCTACCTTTCACATACATTGCACCCTGCCCACAGGGGTACCTTGGGCCTACCTGAGGGATGTCTGACATGTAAGAAAAGGAAAGGTTAGGGTCCAGCCAGTGGGTGCACTGGCCTGGTCAACATGGCAGTTACAAACAACGCACAGACTCTACAATGGCAGGCCTGAGTTACTGTTTTCAGGGCTACTCAAGGGGGTGGCACAACCAGTGTTGCAGGCCCCCAGATAGCATTTGATTCACCGGCCCTGGCACACACAGTGCACTTTACTAGGGGCTAACAGGTAAATCAAATATCCAATCATGGAAACACCAATCCATAACACAATTTACACAGAGAGCATATGCACTTTAGCACTGATTAGCAGTGGTAAAGTGCCCAGAGTCCTAAAAGCAACACACAGGCCAGGGAAAAATAGGAGGAAAAATATAAATGTTTGGGGATAACCCTGGAAAAAGGGCCATTTCCAACAGTCTCTTTGACTTATAAGTCATTCCCGGGCCGCTCCAGCCCAGGCCCTGTCTAATTACTGAGACAGGTTCAGACACGGCGGCTGTAAGCAGCGCAGGGCATGCTGTGGAATGCGGCTATGCACACACTCCACCGACTCCCCTGGGCCGCAAGCCATCACTGCTGTCGCTCACATGCCCGTTACTTTACATTGGACTTGTTCGAGGCCGGTCCAATAATTCTGTAACCGGTCTGGAGAAAGGATGCTTTATGCACATGTCTGAGATATTTGACATTTATGTTAGCAGTGGTCTTCACATTTGCTCTGTTTGGAGTTCACGCATATTGTTTATGGTTTTTATTTAATTTAAATTTTATGTTGTTACATGTCTGGGGTAATTGACATTGAATATTATTAGTGGCCTTCATGGTCGCTTTGTTTGGAATTTGCTCTCATCGTTTGGGGGCCTTATTTAATGTTAAGTGCTTACTTCCTGGCGATAGAGGCATAATTGATATATCGTGCTCAACTCAGAGTGCCATAGCTATTCTTACATCGGTTTGTGTCACCTACACTGGCAACTTCGCATGCAGCCTGTCGGTGAGACACATCACTATACTCGCAGCAGGAGAGGCAACTTTTGGGATTTTGTTCGACTTAGAGTGTTTTAATTTGTATATGTCCCCTACATTGGTACTTTCCTTAGAAGTCTGCAAATTGGACATATTTTGCCCTTATAACTCATGGGCATGGATACATATTGCACTCCTCCCGCTTGCCATATGCCACCATAGACGCTCACCGGGGCACCAGTTATGCCTCTCACTACCACAGAGCTATTTTGAGCTCATATTCGCATGGTCGTTTAGCGCCATGTTATACCTTCACTCACCAGTCCTCGTCGTTAATACGTTCCGCATAACCTTAGCGATTCTTATACATGCAGATTCGCTCATTGTGGGTCCCTTATGCGCCTCATACCATCGAAGAACTTATTTATGCTCGCTTCACGTTAAGCGCTGCCTTTTCATGTTTGTCTTGTTACTAACACATTCAGGTACGGTTGTGTTATAGCGACCTTTATGTGTGTTTTGGTACTCAGATTTGTTTTTTGCATGTATTACTTGCTTTTGACTGCCTCGCATATCTTCAGTGCTACATGTGTGCGGGCAATGTGCGGGGGAGAGCACCTCATGCCCCTAAGTGAGTTATTTAGTGCTGTGTACAGTATCATAGTATTCTTCACCAATCTTGGCATACGCAAGTGCCCATGGTTTACTACCATTATTATTATCATGGCACTTAGTAAGCCATTGTTCCTCTTCTCATTTTGCGACCTTTGGCCAGTCTAAGTAGACAGCGCATGAGGAATACCTTATTATGTCTTTTGTTTCTTTCCATTTCACTTTGTTCTCCTTTGCTGTGTGTCTCCACTTATGATTCCTCATTTTTTGTTATTCAGGTACTGATGCCGGGCACTTACTTGGGAGCCCCATCATGCTACTTCTTCAGTTCTTTATCTAACTGATACTGGTTCCCACACATGGACATGGACCATGGGGGTCACAGTGCATTCTACAGTGTACTTGTACTTACCTGCCATATCCGACACCCCGTCATTCGACTATCCACCATTCTTATACTATCCAAGGTACGCCCTCTTCTCGCTTTTTAGATAATGGCTTTCACAAAAGGGAATAAGGTTGGGTGTGTCTCATATCCATTTGCTCTTGGTCTGGGCACCCATAAGGTTGGGTGTGTTCCACATGCATTTGCTCTTGTTCTGGCACCCACATGGCACCTTCTATGTTTTTATGTTTGTATGCTCTCTCTACATATTTTGAATATGTATAATTGATTTGTACATTTTTTAACTATGCCTGTGGCACAATAGATTCATTGTCCACCATTTTGTATATCAAATTTGATGCCCCATATTCATCCGTAATTATTGATTACATGGTACATACTAAGCTTATTTTTACATGCATCTCATAGGTTTTGTAGTTATGTACTGGTGTTGCATATATGTATGTGTAGCACAACATGAGTGTTTTTTATATTGTACAGGTTTTGTGCTTATGGTTATCACTGTTCACTAAGTCTCTTTTTGCCAGTTTCTCTTTCTGTTGTCTAATGTTTTGTTGTCACATTGTTTTGTGTTGTGTGTCTAGCCATACAATATGTCTCTTATGGTCATGTGTATTGTCATGTTATGTTCACTTTGCGCATATACATATATATATATATATATATATATTCATGTCTTTTATATTGTCACTTTCAGCCCTGATGAAGTTCAATTCTTATTGAACAAAACACGTTGGCTGGAGTCAAATTCAAATTCAAAATAGTCTTTATTCGATATTTTTCAATCATGAAAGACATTTTACAATTAAGAAAATGGTTGTTTTTGATACCCCACCCACTATCCCACAACAAAACAGCATCCACAATGAGTTATTTCATCATACAAAAAAATAAGAAAATATAAATATACAAGGTAGAATAAATAACACACTATCTCATCCTATTTACATTTTTACAAAATCATAAATTAGACCTATTTTAAAAAGACATTTATAAAAGCAGGTATAAAAACAGATTCATCAATACCAGAGTGCAAATTGACAGTAACTAATGCAATGTACATAATTGATCACTTATTAGTATAATGTGTAGATTTGAATAGCAGCAAGCGATAACTTTCCCATAATTACACCAGACTCATTTTTCGTGACCGGATAATCCATATCCAGTGCAAGAATTTCGACATGGCTATAACTACAGGCTGAGATGTATTGGTTCTTAAGACCCTAACAGCCTCAATTGCAGTTCTTAGGCCTAACTGGGCACAGATCGGTTTTAGCCATGACCGTCTGGGGACACTATATTCGGGGCAAGCAAATAACACATGACCAATATTTTCATTTTGATCAGAACATGAAGGGCACCTTGAGGTTTGACTCTTATTCCATTTCTCCGTTAGGGCATTTAAAGGTAAAGTCCCCACCCTCAATTGGTGATACCTTTTTCTGTCCCCTGGCACAGTAATCCAGTCCCAGTAAGGTTCTAGGGCAGGTGCATGCTTAAGTTCTAGAAAATCGTTTGTAAAAGATCGATCAATACGGTTTCTAAAACACTTTGTCTCAATCATGCTCCAGTATAAATCTCGAAGTGCCTTTTTTGGTGGAAATGCATTACTAACAGGATCGTCCCACAAATGTGATAATCCCATCGCCCTATAAATACTTCTTACATCTCTCAGCCAGACTATTTTGCAACCTTTATCCAGGGTTCGAATCTCTGAAAAGCCTTGGGCATACTGAGATAGCTCTGGGGTTACCCAGAGCCTTTTCCAGTAGGCTACAGATCTGTATCTAGCCATATCCTCAAAGCTATGGAATCCCAGATCATATTTTAAAGGTATCAGAGGTGATGACATTGGTAGCCCGGTAATATTATGAAGAAATCTATTCTGTGCTACAATCAGCTTTGTAAGATTACTTGGCCCCCAGAGTTCAGCTCCATACAGAACTGCCGCTCCTACCTTAGCATTATAAATTTTTAAAACTGGTCGGATAGGTTTAGTCTGAGATGTAAAAAGTTCCTTAGTAAGGGCTCCTGTTAGTTGGGCATGTCTTGTCACCAACTCATTAGTATGCTGTTTCCAATCTAAGTTATGGGACAAGTTAATTCCAAGATACTTGAAAACCTGGGTCTGTTCAAGCTGGACCCCATCCATAGTGACCTTCCCTCTAATGTGTCGTCGTTTATGCAGAACCATAAATTTTGTTTTACTTGTATTAATTACAAGACCATGATCTGCACAAAATAATTCAAAAACTCCAATAGCCCTCTGAAGTCCCTGTTGGGTCTTGGATATCAGCAGGGTATCATCCGCGAACATCAACAGGGGGATCAGTCTGCCTGCCAGCTTTGGGGCATCTGTTGGTTGATGTTCAAAGTATCTGATCACCCCGTTGATATATAGCGAGAAAAGCGTTGGAGCGAGCACGCAACCTTGGCGTACTCCCTTCTCAATAGGGAATTTATCAGTGACACTACCCTGTTGATTCCATCGCACTTGTGCAAAGTTATTTTCGTGCATTCTCATTAATAAGGACAGAATTTCATTAGGGATGCCCTGGTTTTGGAGGGTATTCCACAGCTTGTGGCGGGGGACGAGATCAAAAGCCGATTTTAAATCGACAAAGGCAGCAAAGAGCATCCCCCCCCCAAGTATAACTACACGCCAGTAGATTAAGACAAATCTAAACACTTGATCTATGGTACTTGTATGGCTACGAAAGCCTGCCTGCAGGGGAGACAAAATGTCCTGGTCATCTATCCACTCATGGATTCGCTGAAGTAAGAGTCTTGCCAGAACTTTCTGAATGCATGCGATCAGGCTGATAGGCCTATAATTGCCTGGATCCGAGCATACCCCCTTTTTATAGATGGGGATGATCTCGGCTCCCTTCCAGGTCTCAGGAATAGGCGAGCCCTTTGCGATAGCATTTACTAACAAGTGAATGTACGTGGCCCATAATTCTTTATAATGCATAAAAAGGTCTGCTGGAACAGAGTCTAGGCCCGGTGCTCTGGCTTTGGGTATATCATTTAAAGTTTTTAGGACATCGGCTTTACTGAAAATTAGGTGGCTCCCCATGGTATCTACTGGGGCCACAAACTCCTCTCCATCAATGTCCTCAGCAGCGAACTGAGTCGCATAATGAGTTACCCAAGCTTCTGGTGAAACATGATTCATAGGTTCTCCTCTTATAGCCCCCCTTCCCCATTTTACAATGTTCCAGAAGGGCGTCATAGATCTTTCCTCGCTTGCTTTGAGGAGATCCCTCCAATAGCCTTCCTCCCAGTCCCTTTTTGCACTTGTTTGTACCCTTTTATACGCAGCACGTGCATCCCTTATTTTGTTTATATCTTTTGTCTTCACAGCATCAGACAATACCTTATAAGCACCCCTGCAGGATTTATCATACCACTGGTCTTCCTTTCTTACTGGCCTACGTTGCTTTTTAGTAACTGTTTTTACAAAAAAAAAAATTAACCTATTAAAAAAGTCATCATGGATCCTGCTAACTTCAAATATCTGAGTATCCATAAGGGTTATACTCTTTACTTCATTGATAGCTTGGGTTGTTAAGTCCCTCATTGCAATTATGCTTTCCTCATTGGCTGCACAAGTTGACCATCTGATGCGTCTATTGTCGTTTGAGAGTTTAATTTGGACATTTTCCATTGAAACGTCTTTTTCCAGTACTCCAAACAATTTAAATGTCAGAATTAATGGATCATGGTCACTTTCCACTCTAGGCTCTATCCACATATCAACAACACTGGACCAATTCTCTTTGTTAATTAAAATATAGTCAATACGACTCTGTGAATTTCCATTGGAAAAAGTGGTGGCGCCCTGTTTGTCAGAAACCACTCTTCCATTGGTGGCCCGCAGCCCAGACTCGACACACAGAATTTTTAGCTGCAGTGCAGCCTCTGACCATTTTTTAATTGGTGGTAAGGAAAGCTGAGGGATATCCCAGATGTAGTCCTCTTCTATCGTGAGATCTACATCATGGGTGTCTAGGGGTTCAAAACAACAATTAAAATCACCTCCAACAATAACATTTGCATTTAAGCAATACTGTTTTAAAAGGGAATCTAACAAATCAACCGCCTCCGTGGGTTTACCACCTGGCATACCCCTTGAGTAAATATTAAATATATAAAGGTCCTGGCAAGATGGTCGCTGTAACTTGACCAACAATATATCAGGGCTATTAATAACTAATTGAACGACTGAATAATCACTACTTTGCTTTACCCATGTCACTAGACCGCCTTTAGGTCTTCCCCTTTGACTTGGTGTAGCCGGGACATAAAAATGTAGATATCCTTCGACTGGATCTGGATCTAATTGCCAAGTCTCCTGGAGAAGGATTACATCCTTTGAATCCAGGAAAATTTGCCAGGCCTGTGATGGTATCTTGCTTCGCAAACCTGCAATATTCCAGGATGTTAGGATATATTGGGCAAAGGCCTTGTCGTTGGTGGGTTCAATATTAGTTGATAATCTAGCCCTTTGTTCTTGGGTGAGATTGTGTACACCTACATTATCCGCATTTACAACTAATTTTGGGGATAGATTAACATTTAAATCACTTTCCACAGTGTAATCAGTGCGTACAGTGAGGTGATGATCATTGCATATATCACCTAAAGCACCCTGTATACTGCTTGCATTTGTCATAAGATCAGTTGTTACAGAATTGATCTGAGCTTCCGCTTCCCCCCCTGTACACTCTCCATTAGGAATAGGAAAATCAATGTCAAAATGTCTTCTACCCAGTCAATCACAAGCATCTAGACCTGATAGAACTTCATATCTATTTCCTAGGACCATGCCCCACTCGTTAGGAGGGACTCTTGGGCCTCTATTATTTCTCACAATTTCCCACATCGGGCCAGGAGTTTTTGGAAATGTTACATTCTGTTGCTCCCCATAAAAGAATTTTAAGGTAAGGGGAACAATAGACCCGGCTCTTCTTTGTGGGGGAAAGATATGATTTAAGACATTGGGTAAAACAGCTGCGTGGCAAAAAGTCACAATAACACAATCTCCTCTAAACCTTTTGGGCCGATTACCAATCCAGGCCACCCTTTTCACTGACTTGATTTCGCATGCAAGCTGATGTTTGCCTCCTGGTCCCATATGCATGTTAGTTGTTAGCCAGTGCAGTGCCTTACTGGACAAAGATGCTGGTGTTTCCAATTGAGTGTCCGTTGGCGGAGGCACATTGGCCAACACCAATACCACTGGCGATGCTTCTTCGATGAATTGAAGGGGATCTAGATCCTGACGTGCTACTGTCGGGATATTTATTGTCAGTGGTACGCCATCTTTTGACACGGGCTGGTTAGTAAGATTTGACCCTTCTTGGGCTGGGCATTCAGGGAGTGTTGGGTCAGTCTCTTTCTCTGAAGTACTCCTCTCCTTGGTCTCTGCTGGCTTTCCCATTTGTGACACCAAAGTAGATAAATTATCAACCCCATCTACAGTCTTTGTCTGAAGGGCGCCTATTCTTTTTAGTTCCGCATTTAGCTTGTCAATCTTGGCGACTAGCGGCTTGATGATGGTTTTAATTTTCGAATCAATGATGTCAGCTATTTTCTGCAACAGCTCATCCTCATTGTAGCTTTTATCGTGATCGCTTTTTTCAAGAATATTATTTTCTACTAGTTCGATGGGTTTTGCCTTGTTTCTCCCTATAGGTGATGCTTTTTTCCTCCTATTTCCTGATCGTATACCCGATCGTTTCTCCTGAACTCTTCTATGTCTTCTCGGAGGTCGAGTTTCCTGTTCAGGAGATGAAGGATCATCAGATTTGTGATCCAAGGTGACGTGCTCAGGATCGGAAAAGGCTTCTAGATCTGTAGTTACTAGATTCACTTCACTATCTAGTATGACAGTATTCTGTTCATCCATATTTGGATTAGAATGGGCCATGAGATCTATCAGGTCATTAGAGACATCTGGAGCTATGGAGTTTGACTGGTGGCTGCATTGGGTCGGGCTTAGAGGATGTAAATCCGGAGACTGACTTAGGCCCAATGACTGTCTTCTTTTATCATTTATTTTGCTGACTACTTGTACCATATAGTTGTCTATTGTCTTAGTATTCGGTGGAAGATGTTTTTTGGACATGTTTTTTGACATAAAGGGTCACGTAATTGATTTCTTCCGGCAGGAGTAAGTAATACACGTACACCCCTACTTCACAGTGATGTTAGGGCAGCTATAGTCACAGGAGCAACCAAACAAAGTAATAGACTGAAGCTAGAGTCTCTTTAGGCAGCAGGAGAAGTGACTACATTTTTATAACCCAGAGGTAGTATATATCTCCACTTTGCAAACAACCGAAGTGTTAGGAAGAATGAATAATTATTTCTTACTTGAGTACAGCCGTATGGGAGGTAGCCCAGTCCAGTCCCGGCCAGTCTAAGACTGTCCCGCCCTTGTCCCGGGCTTCTCCCGGCGCTCTCCCGCGCGCGACTCGCGGGGCGAGAGGTGTCGTCTCCTTATCAGCGCCTCCTGGCGCTTACCACGCGTCACGAGCGCGTCTCCCCTGGTGCTGCTGGGGGCTGAAGTCCGCTGGTGGCTGTCGGCGCTCCTCGTCCGCCCACAGCCCTGCCGTTCACCTCACGGCTCTGCCTGATGGCGCTGTGAACTCTATGTGCCAGGTATGATTTGCTTTCTTTGCTAGAATTCTCCCCGGGGCTCCCGGTGTCGTCTCCTTATCAGCGCCTCCTGGCGCTTACCACGCGTCACAAGCGCGTCTCCCCTGGTGCTGCTGGGGGCTGAAGTCCGCTGGTGGTTGTCGGCGCTCCTCGTCCGCCCACAGCCCTGCCGTTCACCTCACGGCTCTGCCTGATGGCGCTGTGAACTCTATGTGCCAGGTATGATTTGCTTTCTTTGCTAGAATTCTCCCCGGGGCTCCCGGTGTCGTCTCCTTATCAGCGCCTCCTGGCGCTTACCACGCGTCACGAGCGCGTCTCCCCTGGTGCTGCTGGGGGCTGAAGTCCGCTGGTGGCTGTCGGCGCTCCTCGTCCGCCCACAGCCCTGCCGTTCACCTCACGGCTCTGCCTGATGGCGCTGTGAACTCTATGTGCCAGGTATGATTTGCTTTCTTTGCTAGAATTCTAGAATTGGCTGGAGTCTGTTTTTGACATTGTTGAAATAAAGGAATTTAACCTACAGGATTTCTTGTCCGTTTATATCATTTTGAAAAGACAATCCAGTGGTGCACCTCTCGACAATCATTCATCTCCTGATCTGCTTCGCAGTTTGTACCCAACAATGGCAGGTGCAGGAGTTGAATGTGCACATATCAACTGATTCTCTGATAAACTGTTACAAAAGGAACTTAGCAGTGAAGTGCGGCGTTCATAGTCCGCCATTGGTCTTTCCTCTTGATGGTGGACACTTGCTCTAATATCAGGTGTTTCCACCGTGATATGTTATTCAGCACTACGGCTTGCAGGTAATCCATCAGGTTCTGGTGAACTATTGTGACTTTTGCTGCGCTGTCCCACATCGTCACTGCTCATTCCCCATTCAGACGCAGAGCCCTCAGTAGCTTGATCATGCCATATTTTAATCCCAGCTACCTTATTCTTTTTGAAGTGAGGTTTAATGTTCTTTAGTTTGTGTTCTTATTTGAAGATGTAGTCCGATTAGCGTTGTGATTTGGTCTTTGGTTATATGCACGCTTCTGATCTGCGTCTGACCATCCACTTCTCACAGAACGTGTAGCAGATGACTCCTGAAAGGAACGAGAGGTATGTGTATCAGTATCCTGATACCTGTCAGGCTTTCTAATGGTATCAAGGTTCCTAAATATTATTTCTTTTCAGTGGTCTCCTGTTGATCAGACCTCTAGATTGTGTTTTGGTTTCTTTTTTGTTTATTGTCCCTTTTCTTCTTGGAAGAATTAAGTTCTTGCTTAGCGTTATCCTTTTTATAATTACTCTTAAGTTGCCGTTTTCCCAGGTCTGGCTCCCAACTTATCTCTACCCAGCGTAGTATGGGTTTCTTCGATAATTTTAGGCAATTCCCGCTCCCACTGTGCAGGAGTGAATTCCCTCAGGCATTGGTGTATAGCTAATGCTGCTGCCTACCCTTTATGTTACTATAACATAATGGCTGATACTGTGGCAAAATTGACCATCAGTTTCCGCATGTCTACATTTTTCTTTTATGTTAAAGGCTCCTTCATATTCTTCAATGTTTTCTCCATTTACAAACATTGTTTCAAAGAAAAAGGAAATTAAGTAAAGGAATTTACGGAGCTAGGGTATGGACAATATGGGAAGTTGTTTATCCTACAAGCCTGAATAACCTACAGCCAATAGATAGGGTACACCTACTCAGCTGGGGCAGATTTCCTTACTACCATGGATGTCTTTAGTTTGGAGGTGAGGAGGGGTCCCTGAGAAAGCACAACTAAACTACTCAGGTAAACCATTAAATAGGAACCCAAACAATGTTGGCTGTGCCATGTCATGTAGTTCCCAGTAATCTGGAGGACCTGTATGTTTGTGGACAACATAAACTTTCGGTGAGTTACCTACACTGATTCAATGCACCCCACAAGATATGTTGGCCTGGAGACCAGCTACCTCACAGTCCACCATAAGCCCCCCTGACCTGAACAGGGTGCGAATGGTTTCTGGCAAACACTGAACATGACAACTCTGACCCCTCAGGGATTGTGTTAACTGCTCCGAACCCTTCCCCTCAGTCACTCGTGCTCCTTGCTCTCAGAGAACTATACAAAGAATACACAATGGAACTTATTCAATATATTTATTGCACCAACCAGTAGACAGAAGAAGATGAAAGTGATTACAAGCACCAAAAGAGTAAATAGCAGATAAAGTTCCACCCTGGTGCTAAGACAGTGTACATGCAGGCATATAAAACAAGGTAGTAATCAGGCATACTTCTACTATGCAAACTCTACCCTGTGTATGTCTAGAGTGTGTGTATAGGTGTAGAGCCAGGATACACCCCTCAGGATGATCCAACCCCATTACCTGGTCAGAGAGAATGTATCACCCTGTCCTGGTCACAAACTGGACACCCCTCATGGAAATGTCAGACCGCTGCGTGGTGAAGTCCCAGCATGCAGGGACCCTTGATGTTAGCTGATGTGCCTCCTCTGCTAATTCTGTGGAATGCTTATTATTTATAATAAAAAGCCTGCTTGCGATGTACGTATATATTAGCAATGTTATGGATATGTAGATAGCCCTGTCGCCCCATGGATGAAGGTAGAATGGCATTTGTACATTGTGTGTAAAAGACCTTGGGCCCAATTCACAAAAGTAATCTGAGACAAAATCCTAACTTTGTGTCTTTCGGTATTCACAAAAGCCATTTAGGAGTAGTAAAGTTACAATTTTGTCTTAAGTTTGTCTTAAGCTTTGGTCTTAAGACTAAATCCTAACTTAAATTAAACTTAAATTAAACTTAAACTCAGCTAACTATAACTGTTGAATTCTCTGGTTTTGTACGAGTGAAATATCAACCTAACTATAACGTCCCTCTAACACTTGTTTTTTTCAGTAAATATATATCCACACACATATACATTAGGGTAGTGAAATTGATAAAGTGATAATATTTTGACATATTTAATATTCTGGAGCAAAAGACAAAATAAATCATATATGGACCTGACAAAACTGTGCGTGTGAGATAAGACAAGGAACAAGTGGGGTGCAAAAATATGGAAGAGAGGTGCAGAAAGAGGTATGTGGGGTACAGAAAGAAACAAAAGAATTGCAGAAAGAAAGAACAGAGGTGCAGAAAGAGGCAACAGGGGTGCAAAAAGAGGATGGATGGGTATAGAACGAGGCAAGGGTGTGCAGAAAGAAGCAAGCGAGCTATAGAAAGAAACACAAAAAGTGCAGAAAGAAGGAACAGAGGTGCAAACAGAGTCAAGAGGGGTGCCAAAAGAGGGAAGAGGGGTGCAGAAAGAGGCAAATGGGATGCAGAAAGAAGTAAGAGGTGCAAAAAGAAACAAAAGATGTACAGAAAGAAAGAACAGAGGAGCAGAAAGAGGCAAGAGGCGTGCGGTAAGAGAGGTGTGAAAGAGGCACGAAGGGTGCAGAAAGAAGAAAGAGAGGTGCAGAGGGAAGCAACAGAGGTGCAGAAAGAGAGAAGAGGGGTGGAAAAAGAGACAAGATAAGTGCAGAAAGAAGCAACAGAGATGCAGAAATGGGGAAGAGGGGTGGATAAAGAGGCAAGAGGGGTGCAGAAAGAAGCAAGAGAGGTGCAGAAAGAAACAAAAGAAGTACAGAAAGAAGGAAAAGAGGTACAGAAAGAGGCTGAAGGGGTGCAGAAAGAGGGAAGAGGAGTGCAGAAAGAGGCAAGAGGAGTGCAGAAAGAGGGATGAGGGGTGCAGAAAGAGGCACAAGTGGTACAGAAAAAAGCATGAGAGGTGCAGAAAGAAGCAACCGAGATGCAGAAAGAGGAAAAAGGGGTGGAGAAAGAGGCATGCACAGTGCAGAAAGAAGCAAGAGATAACAAAAAAAAGGGAAAGAGGGGTAGAGAAAGGGGTAAGAGGGTCACAGAAAGAAGCGAGGGGTTGCAGAAAGAAACAGAGGAAGTAGAGAAAGAAGCAACAGAGGTGCAGAAAGAGGCAAGAGGAGTGCAGAAAGAGCAAGGATCGGTGCAGAAAGAGGCACGAGGGGTACAGAAAGAAGCAACAGAGGTGCAGAAAGAAGCAAGGGAAGTGCTTAAAGAAGCAACAGAGATGCAGAAAGGTGGAAGTGGGGTAGAGAAAGAGGCAAGAGGATACAGAAAGAAACAAGAGAGGTGCAGAAAGAAACAAAAGAAGTGTAGAGAGAAGGAACAGAAGCAAGAGGGGTGCAGAAAGAGGGAAGAGGGGTGTGACAGAGGCCCGGGTACAGAAAGAAGCAAGAGGCATGCAGAAAGAAGCAAGAGAGTTACAGAATGAAACAAAGGAAGTACAGAAAGAAGGAACTAAGGTGCAGAAAGAGGCAAGAGGGGTGCAGAAAGAGGGAAGGGGGTGCAGAAAGAGGCACAAGGGTTGCAGAAAGAAGGGACAGAGGTGCAGAAAGAAGAAAGAGAAATGCAGAAACAGGCAACAGAGGTGCAGAAAGAGGGGTGAGAGTGGGAAGAGAGGCAATAGAAGTACAGAAAGAAGCAACAGGGATGCAAAAAGGGGTAAGATGGGTAGAGAAAGTGGCAAGAGGGATGCAGAAAGAAGCAAGAGAGGTGCAGAAAGATGCAAGAGGGATGCAGAAAGATGGAGGAGGGATGCAGAAAGAAGCACGAGTAGTGCAGAAAGAAGCAAGAGCAGTGCAGAAAGAAACAACAGAGGTGCAGAAATAGGCAAGAGGGGTACAAAAAGAGAGAAGAGGGGTACAGAAGGAGGCACGAGGGGTGCACAAAGAAGCAAGAGATGTGCAGCAAGGAACAAAAGAAGTACAGAAAGAAGGAACAGAGGTGCCAAAAGAGGCCACAGGGGGTGAAGAAAGAGGGAAGAGGGGTAGAGAAGAGGCAAGGGGGTGCAGAAAGAAGCAAGAGGGGTACAGAAAGAGGCAAATGGGGTGCAAAAAGAAGCGAGAGGTGCAGAAAGAAAGAAAATAAGTGCTGAAATAAGGAACCGAGGTGCAGAAAGAGGCAAGAGGGGTACACAAAGAGGAAAGAGGGGTGTGAAAGAGGCACAAGGAGTGTAGAAAGAAGAAAGAGGAGTACAGAAAGAAGCAACAGAGGTGCAAAGAGGTGCAAGAGGGGTGCAAAAAGAGTGAAGAGGGATGCAGAAAGAAGCACGTGGGGTACAAAAAGAAGTAAGAGAGATACAGAAAGAAACAAAAGAAGTTCAGAAAGAAAGAACAGAGGTGCATAAAGAGGCAACAGGAGTGCAGAAAGAGGGTGGATGGGTGGAGAAGGAGACAAAGGGGTGCAGAAAGAAGCAAGAGAGCTGCAGAAAGACACAGAAGTGCAGAAAGAAGGAACATAGGTGCAGAAAGAGGCAAGGGGATACAGAAAGAGGAAAGAGGGGTGCAGAGAGGCAAGAAGGGTGCAGAAAGAGATGACAGGTGGAGAAACAAACAAAAGAAGTGCAGAAAGAAGGTACAGAGATGCAGATAGAGGCAAGAAGGATTGGGAAGAGGAGTGTGGGAGAGGCATGAGGGATGCAGAAATAAGCAAGAGAGGTGCAGAAAGCAACAGATTTGCAGAAAGAGGGAAGAGGGATGGAGAAAGAGACAAGAGAAGTGCAGAAAAAAGCAACAGAGATGCAGAAAGGGGGAAGAGGGGTGGAGAAAGAGGCAAGAGAAGTGCAGAAGGAAGCAACAGGGATGCAAAAAGGGGGAACAGCGGAGGAGAAAGGGGCAAGAGGGGTGCAGAAAGAAGCAAGAGAGATGCAGAAAGAAACAAAAGAAGTACAGAAAGAGGGAACAGAGGTGCACAAAGAGGCAAGAAGGGCCCACAAAGTAGCAAGTGGGGTACAGAAAGAGGCAACAGAGGTGCAGAAAGTAGATATGTTTTTCAGAAAGAGGCAAGAGAAGTGCAGAAATAGAAATAAAGGTGCAGAAAGAAGCAACAGAAATGCAGGAAGAGGCAAGAGAGGCGCAGAAAGAAGTAAGAGGGGCTTGCACACCATTAGTACCAATTTAACACCCACATTTAGCAATAAATAACAGGTGACCATTCTAGGTTTGCAAAGGACCTTCCACCACGCTGTAACACTTGTCGCTGCATTTTTGTTAACATTTGAGCTATTTTAGCTAGAAACAAGGCTTTTTTTGATCAAATCTGTAGATTAGGCAGCAGATGATGGATTATGTGGCTAATGCGGAAAATGTATAATTATGCGGAAGTCGGTGCAGCCAAATATTTGCATAATTCCAGTGGCCCTGCTCATACCTCTGACCTCTGACATGGTCTAAAAGTGCTCCTCAGTGATGTATTCTTTTTTGTCTCATTGAGTTCATAGTTTAGCTTCTATGGAAACGAGGAAGAGTAAACCTGAGGTTACCACTCTACAACACAGACTACCATACCTCAAAATTACTCTCCATAACACATAATCCCACTCTACATAATTCCTATACACTAAATAGCACATACTTTCTATCCACATAATTTCACAGCACAACATACCACATAATTCCACTTCATACAACGTACATCCACTCCACTCCAAAAAAACATTTGTAAAAAGCCTTTAGATTTACAATGCCAATAGCTCTAACTCTTGCAGATTTACTGGAGGTAACAGGAGGGGGAGTTAGCCCCTAAGGTCAACCTTAAGGGCCAACTACCCCTCCTATCACCTCCAGTAAGTCCCACACAGCAGGACTGCTAAGTTCTCATATCATGCCACACCCCCTTTCCCAACCACTCTGCAAACGCACTTCCTGGCACTCTCTTGGGTTGGGATTAAAGTTCCCCTGGGAGTCCTTAGGGGCCAACTACCCTACCTGATACCTCCAGCATGCCCCAGATAGTGGGATAGCTGACAGTTTGACACATGCCATGCCCCCTTTATAAACCACTCTGCAAACATACCTCCTGGTGCATTCTGGGTTGGAGAATTAAGTCCCCTTGAATCCTGTGGGTCCCTGGGGGCCTACTAGCCCAGCAGGTACCTCCAGTAAGCCTAACACAGCTGGATTGCTGAGAGTGGTCCGAGGCCATGCTCCCTTTTTACACCACTCTGCAAACGTGCCTCCTGGCACACTGATGCTCAGGGGATTCCTTTTGGGGAATTGGTAAGAGCCAAAAGGAATTGCAGCACTGAGGCTACTTTTGAAATAGAATGTACAAATATGTGCATGAGATTTAAAGAGAAGGGTTATGGTCAAAAACAACATCTAATAAGTACTAGAAAAGTACAGTTGGTTGAAAGGAAAAATAACAAAATGAGTGAGGTAGAAGACAATGTAAGATTCATTACAATCTTTTCAAAACAAATTCTAACTAAACACTGCCATGTGTTAAGTTCTGATAATGTATTGCCCAGGTATGTGGGCGAGCATCCTAAAATCACATACCACATACAATTTAAAGATATCCTAAGCGTAACATTGCTCAAGGCAGTAGGATCAATGGCAACAGAAGGTGTACATGAATACAAAAATACATAACTTTGAAAACATTTGTAGGTGTTGGGATGGTCTTCAGGGGTGTTTTCTGTCATCTGGGTGCCCAAGGGTGTCTTGTCTTGGTGTAGTAATAAAGAGTCTCTTATTATTTTTTCCCCCAAAAAAGTGTTTGTAAAACCAATTTTCAGTCCCTGTTCTTGAGCAGCTGGCCTAATTAATGTCTTTTGAGAGGTCTCTGTAATGACAGTGCACATGTGGCTCTATTACGGACCTGTGGAATAAGCTGTGTGTTATAGGTCAGCTTGAAGAAAAAAAACATTGTTAAACAGTTTTGGTAGAGTTCCTGTGTTCCTCTTTTTAGGGGTACACTCTATCTCTTTTCACTATGTGCAAAACTTTCTAGTGGGGTACTGGAAAGAGGTGGTGATGGTTTTTAGGTAATGATCAGTTTAGATGGATAGCATCATTTTGTCAGTACTTTGGTCCCCCCTCTTTTGCTGCAGCGGCGAGAGTGGTTTCCTCTGTGGGTTGCTTACTTTAAATATTTATACATGTGTATGTGTGTATGTGCGTGAGTGAGTGTGTGTGTGTGTGTGTGGGTGTGTAGGTGTGTGTTGGTGTGTGGTTTTATCAGTGCTGGGGTTTCCTTTTGACCTGCATGTGCTGTGTGCAATATGAGCAGAAGTGCATTGCGATGTTTTTGTTGTCACGTGAATGTTCCTTTGGTCTCTGCACGTGACATGTCATAATGTTTCCCTAATGCAGTTCGGTGTTTTAGCTACACCCTCTTTCTGGAAGCTTTGGTTTTTGGGCTTCTTTTGGGTTTCTTCTGGCAGGACATCGGGCGCCTTCCTGGGGTCTCGTGTAGCTAGTTGTACTGTGGCATATCTGTGGGAGTCGAGTCGGTGCTCTGTGGTCCCCGTGATTGGAATGTGACAGTGACTGAGATCGGGCCTATTGCTTCATGGGACGTGTTCGTGAGGCCCTCTGTGTATTTTTTCAACAAGGAGAGTGCGGTGGCAAGCCTCCTCATGCACCGTGTGCAGGGGCCTGCAATGGCCATCTATGGAACCCTCTACCTCCCGTCGCCCCTCCTCTTCCTTGAATCCAGGATGCTTTGGGTCGGCCACCCCCGGCGGGAATCAGGGATTTCCTACCCAGTGAAATGCTACTCCCACTGCTCTGGAGGGGCATGGTCCGATGAGCAGATTTTAGATGTACTTTGGATGATGCTTTGGATGCATCAGGGAATAGGAGAAGACAGGATGTCCTGCTTACAATGGAAGTTAGATGCGGGGCTGGGACTTGTCCCAAGGAAAGGACTGAAATGGCTGTTGCCCCAGGAGGCATTTCCCTATTGTCTTGGTGCCACATTTGTGCATGGACCATGGAGCTCTATGGGTTATCTCAACACCCCAAGTGCACGGAAACCATGGCTGCCGACACTGGAGCGTCGCCTTGTTTTGGAACTTAAAGGGGTGCTCCATTGGCTGGGGGCCCTGGGGTTGGCAAGACTTACATAGCTTGCCCAAGGCAGGACTCGGACTTGTGGACCTGGGATCCGGTTTATTCACCAGTTGGGACCACCCAACTCCCTCATCAGACAGCACTCTCCTGGGGCATGGCCAGCCAATCCTGTCCTGGAGGACTAGCAGCACAATGGGGTTAGGCCCCAGCAGGCAGCCAAAATGGTGTTTTCAGTGTGGATTCCCGATCAATATAGTATGGCAGTCCTAAAGTAGATTGCAAATGTAGTGGTGTGTGTGCTGTGTCCTGATTTGCTGAGCACTCCAAACTACATGTGGAATCTAACTTTGTGGTGTTTTGGGAACGTGAGCTTTTGGCCAAACCTGTTTTATTTGGCCCAATTTCCTCAGACCTGTTTTTGGTGTAGCTGCCCATCAGAGGGATCAATTAGGGTTTTCCCTGGTTGCGCTTTTGTCTTCGGGCTGAATGTAACCCCACCTGTGACCTATCAATCAGTAAGCTTGGGTTTTTGTTGCCGGGCCTGTCTGACCACAAATCTCTGACTCAGGGTTGATGGGAGGTCATCTTGGGTGAATTCAACAGCAATGATATGAGCTTGTTGCTGCATGTGCATAAAATAAGGTGTCCTTGATATCTTTTTTACCAATATTCTCGCAATTGGGTATACAGTTGTCCTAGCGTACATTGACATTGCTATTTTTTGCATTGTTATGCTTGCGTAATTTATGGCGTCCATCAACATTTCAATTACTGGTATTGCTGCTGTTGAGCCTGAACATTTAATGGTGTACATTGATATAGTATTCACCGATTTAACATTAATAATGCAGCAAAGTTGCAGCATAGTAAATAAAGCACCCGTTAAGTCAAACCAGAGAAATATGTATAAAATGGAAAAAATGGTGAAGATCACAATCAATATTCAAGAGAAGAGATAAGGTATATCCTAGAGTCCAAGCTGTGTGCCTGGGAGTCATCGAGGCTGTGCCGTCTGTTGCCAGGTAAGGGACACTGAGACAATCGTAAGCATCGCCGCTACTCTAGAAGGTTCAAAGTGTGACCTGCTATCCACGGTGGGCGAGGTTTTATGACATCCGAGGGAGCGCGGTAGGCTTGCGTCCTAATGACATTATATTGCTTTTACCCTTGAGACAGGTCTTTCTTTTGGTGTGCGAGGCTCGCTTCTCCTAGAATGGCTGTGGGCAGTGGCCATTTTAGGATGCTTGAGAGAAGGGTGCCGCAGGATGCATGACCTCACCTCCTCTCATGCCTGCCCGAGACCCACCATGTGTGAGAGGGATTCCGGAAGCACCCAGGCAAAACATTCGATGACAGCACACAGCTCACAATTCATACCGTTTAATAATGATGTATACGACTCCAGTGCAAGTTAACGGAAACATTGATATTCTAATGTTTATCTTCAAATGTACCCCAGGCTGTAATCGCATGGTCGAGTGGTGTTACTTTACCGGAGCAAATTTATTTATCCGTTATTATATATGGCAGCCCTTAACCAAAGGTGCTACAGTACTTTCCAATCAAAATGTTTACATAAGATTTCTCTCAGTAGAAGACTGTGAGTTTCTTGATAGCACTATGTCCGTAGAGGAGATAGCTCTCGCCATACGTACGTTGCACTCAGGCAAGGCGTTGGTTCCCAACGGCATCCCAATAGAACTGTACAAACTGCGGCCTGATGAGCTGGCTACGTACCTAAAAGCCATGTACATAAGCAGTTTGGAGCAGGGGATACTGCCCCTAGTTCAAAGGATAGCCTTGATAGGTACTATTCATAAAAAGGGCAAACCCAGGACTGAATGTGCGTCTTATCGCCACCATCTCGCTCCTTAACGCGGAACCCAAATTACTGGCCAAACTACTGGCTAATCGATTGATCAAAGTAATCGGAGGCCTAGTTCATCCGGACCAATCCAGCTTTATGCCACACAGGAACACGGCATTAAATCTCCGCAGTGTCCACAGTGTCCTGGGCCGGGTGGCTACCATTCAAGAACAGGCCATAATCGTCTCCCTAGATGCCACTATGGCTATTGATACCCTAGAATGGCCGTACCTATTTGCCACACTCACCAAGCTAGGGTTTGGCTCGGGTTTATACGGTGGGTACGCCTCCTATACCATGAACCCCTAGCTTATGTGGTAGTTAATAACAAAAAATCAGCTTACTTTCAGCTCAGTCGAGGGACACGACAGAGATGCCCCCTTTCTCCCCTTTTGTTTACTCTTGCCCTCGAGCCCCACGCGGCCTGGATTCGGAAGGATCCAGTTATCAGCGGTGTGTGCTGGTCCCCGAACTGGGAAGATTGCATTTCCCTCTACACGGACGAAATCTCTGATTGTAGTATTCGATATCCTGACCATTTTTGGTAGGTATTCCGGTTTCAGCGTAAATTGGCAGAAATCCCTCCTCTATGTTCTCAAGGGGAACCCGCCTTGAATGCCTCGAGGCTGCCCCTTACAAACTGCAATGGAGGGCTTAACGTATCTGGAGATCTTTGTCTCCCTGGACCGGTCGCTCCATTATTCCCGCAATTTAGTCCCGTCGCTGCAGAGGCTCAAACGAGAAATATGGAGCTGGAAGGCACTCCCTCTCTCACTGTTGGGTAAAGCAGCCCTTTTTAAAATAAAGCCCCTGCCCCGGTTTCTATACGCATTGCAGAATTCCCTTGATCCTGTCCCTAACGCTTACTTTAAAGAAATTGAGGGGCTTCAGAGAGATCTGCTTTGGGATGGCAAACCACTAATTGCTTTGCAGAAACTAACCCTTAACTGGTACGACGGTGGTATAAGTCTGCTGGACATTAAAAAATATTACTGGGCAGCATACCTCGCGGCCGTAAACCATTGTACCTATGGCCGTTTCGACTACCCTGGTTATGCAATGGATTGTTGGTGCCTCCCCGGGGGGACCTTCAATAGGGCACTATACTCTAAACCAGGAAGTTATCCTATTACAGGCCCAACCAGACACTCTGCAGCGGTGTGGCACGTGGTCAATAAATCCCTAGAATGGGAGATGAAGCTCACAATGGCTACCTCGCTGTGGGACTCCCAGCAGCTGGGGGACCTCTGGAAATCGAAAGGATTTGATAAGTGGGACCTCATTGGGATCTCACGTGTCCAAGATCTCTGGGACAAAAATGAGAAACAGTTGTTTATGGCCCTGCAGCAGCAATTCAAACTAGCAGACTTGGAACACTTTCGCTACACACAGGTGCGTCACGCACTTCGATCACTCCTTCCTGTTGGGTCCGCCCCCCTCGATGCGTCTCCCTCAGAGGACAAAGTACTCGACAGACATTTACCAGAAAAAAACATTTCACTAATATATATAAAAAACTACTCAATAACACGGACAACCCCCTCCACGCATTACGAGAAAAATGGACGACTGACGGTATTTTAATTGATGATGAGGAGTAGCAGGAGGCTGTACCCTCCCCAAGAGAAGTTGCCATCTCTGCACACCTGCGACTCAAACAGCTCAAAATTCTCCACAGGGTCTATGTGACGGGCCCCAATTGATATGCATGGGAGTGGTTGGGGGGGTTGTAGGAGAGGATGCAATCAGCTCAGCACCTTTTTCCATATCATCTGGGACTGCACCCACATCCAATGCTACTGGGTTAAAATACATGAGGAAGTTAGCGAGGTTCTTGAAATCTCCCTCCATCCAGAAGCGCGTAGATGCCTCCTCAACATCTGGGAGCCCACTGACTTAAACAATTACCGTACAGCGTGGGTCACTCTAGGGCTTACAATAGCAAAAAGGAACATAGTACGGCTTTGGGGAGCCTCTCACGCACCCACCTTGTCAGGCTGGAAGAAACCTCTTGATCGGTGCATGTTCAGGGAGAAAACAGTGTACATTGCTCGGGGTTGCCTCTGGAAAAGTATCAAAGTCTGGGGCCCATGGAATTCCTCAAGGGGAAATGTTTGTAGCCCACACCATGCAGCCGACCCTGATACTGTCTCTTCCCTATGACTTCCAATTGGGAAAATTGTTGATTGATGCATTCACCTAGTCCTTTCTACCCTACGTAAATGTCAATTAATGTTAATAAAAAGAATTATAAAAAAATAAATGTTTACCTAAGGTCTAATACAAATGTTAGCTTTAAAGCTTCACAACTGTTCGCTTAAGAATAAACAGATCATAAGGTCCAAAGTTACAACTGCGTGTTTGAATAGGTAGTATAAGACACAGCAGTGAACAGGTTGTCACCTGGTATATCCAGAGACAGTATAGGTGAGAGAGCATGGTCCCCTCAAGAGGAAGCTCTTTGAAGGAGAAGGACGTGGTGTCTTTTATGCTGGCCATATACCTCTCTCAATATGTCCTCTACCTCAACTCTCTGACTCATCCCAAACCTCAGTGTACTACTCTCTCCAATGCACTACCCAATTAATCACCCAATACGTCTCTCAATATATCCTCTACTTCCACCCTCTGACTACTATGATCCCCAAAAGAACCCTTTCTAGACTTTTTCCTCCTCCACCCCTCCCTTGCATTTTCTCAAACCTCTTTTACTATTCATATCTCCCAAACAAGCCTTTCTAACCCCTTTCCTCTGACTGCTCCCCTTCTCATCCCAAACCTGCTCTTGCTGCTATGATCTTCTAATAAACTCTTTGCAGACCCTTCCTTCTTCTATCCCTCCACTATCCTTTTCGATCCAACTAACCGACTCACATGTCCACTGCTCAAATTAATTTAATATGTCCCTATACTAAATTCACCACTAATCCTGTTTGGGTTCCGGAGTAGCGTGCTACTCCTTGAAAAGCATGTTGATGCTTCATCAGGGGTAAGAAGCACTATATAAATCCAAACCCCTCCCTCTTCTATCCCTCCACTACCCTTTTTATCCCAAATAACAGACTAACATGTATCCACCGCTCAAATTAATTTCATATTTCCCTATACTAGTTCACCACTAATCCTTTTAGATATTCTGGAGAAGCATGCTACTTGCCGAAAATTGCTTCAACACCTTGTCTTGGGTAGTAAGCGCTGAATACAAGCAATTACAATTTTTTTAAACATGCCTACCATATTACAATTAAAATAGGTCATCCTCCTGATAGTGTGCAGCTCACCACTGGAAGCTGAAGTTCGACTTCATAGTTCCACCCAGAAAAAGACAGAGGATGCGCATTCGTAGGCCTCCTGCAATGAGCGCCAGTCACAGGTAAAATCCGCTGAGTGAACATATTTTTAAAAAGAGGTGTTTTTTCTAAAATTATTGTTAACAAACATTGTCTGCTCGTTCGAGGTCTAATATGTATTATAGGAGGAATCTGTTCCATTTGTTGGTGAGGTCGTTGTTTTGTACTGCATAAAAAGACAAAGATAAATAATTATCTTAATTTCAGTGCCATGCAATTTAACATGTTGGCGTCTTCATGGGAGCTTTAATAAATCTTTAGGGCTATTGTTTCCTTCCGATGAATCAGCAACACAGAAAGAAAAAACTTAATTAGTGTCAGCTTATATTCTGCTCTAAGCAGAATCTTCTTCAGAAATGGCTTGATTATAATATAGACAAGGGTCATAATTACCACAAATATGTACTATCATTTTCCTCCAAAAAGACATTTTATTAGCCAACGTGTTGCACTGTCAGCGCAAACACAGGTATACCTTTAGAAACCACTCAATTTCATGTTTGGGATAAGCCCTTATCTTACTAAAACCCCATCTATTTAGGGGTCTCTTAAGTAAAATCGATAGCATTAGATGTAAAATACAAGTCAACTGTGTCCATGTGCCATTTACATAAGGAAGTTTTTGGTCCCCCAAAACTCTCTGTCTAGTACAGACCCAAATTGGACCATACCGGTTCACGAAAAATATGCTGTGCTCACATTTAAATCAACACTTAAACCTGTGCATATTGCAGGAATGAGTGTCAATAAATGCATATGTATCATTCATTGCAATAGAATACAATTTGGTAAAAACTGACAGTCCAATTCAGTTATACTGCCAACATGGCAGATTGTATTCTGGAATATCGAGTGTAAGAATATCATGACACATTAATATCATAGACATAATATTAAGGGACACAATATCGAAAGGTATGTGCATATAGGAGAGTTTAGATTTGCTATCCTTAACTCCACATCTGTGTGTCTTGGCAATATAGATATATTGTTAAGACACACATGTGGAGTCATCACACACAGGGCCCGATTCACAAAGGTAAACGTGTACCAACAGTCTATGGGGCCGATTAGGATGGCGGTTAATCTGCATCCCCCGGGCCGGCGGAAGTCACCGCCGGCCTGGAGGATGCGGATTAACCGCCGCGGCCACAGAAAACACCCACCGCCAGATTAGGATGGCGGTGGGATCAGGGCCGGACTGGCTACCGGGCAGTTGTGTGTGCTGCCGAGCAGGAGGAGGATTTCTCCGTGGTGTGGGCTTATTTCGTTGATGGGGGACCTGCGCTCTCTTTGAAATAAAAAAGCAAAACGAATTTCGTTTTGCACACACAGGTCCCCATCAACGAAATCATCCCCCTGCTCGGCAGCACACACAACTGCCCGGTAGCCAGTCCGGCCCTGGGTGGGATTGCGGTGCGACCAGCGGCGGACAGCTGGTCCATCCGCCGCTGATCCGCAGGGTGTGGAGGGCTACTTGGTGACGGTGTCTGCAAGACACCGTCAGCCAAATTAGGATGTGCACGGACACATGCTTTTCCGCGGCGGCTTTTCTGCTGTGGAAAAGCATGTGGACATTGGTGTTTGGGGCCTGTTATGGGCCCCCAGGGTGTCGGGGGTGGGGGTTGCACATGGGGGGTACCTATGGTACCCCCCAACATTTACATGCACAAAGCAGCAGGCACCGCGTGGTGCCTGCCGCTTTGTGCATGTAAATGTAAAACATGCAGTTTTAACATTCCGGCGGGTGCTACTTCAAGCAGCACCCGCCGCAATGTTCAACATACAGGATGTGACCGCCAGGGTGGCGGTCACATCCTAATTTGCACGGAGGGACCACCGCTGCCCCTGTGGACGGTCCCTCCACCTCTGAGGTGGCGGACAGACGCAGGTCCGTCTGCCATCCTAATCGGCCCCTATGTTTTCGACTTTCTGTATTCACAAAGGTAAGTTACGGGAAGTATCATTACATCCGCACTCAAGGCAGAATTTCCGCACTTGGGGTGGAATCTCCGCAACGAGTGGAGAGGTTTCACTCCACACATGGAGTAGAGTCTCCACCCGCCGATATTTTATTCCGGGGTGGAGATTCCACTTCGCGAGTGGGGTGGAATCTCATTATTTGGGGCAGAGATTCCGCCCGGAGTGCAGAAACTCCGCAAGGAGTGTAGACAGAAAATACTACTCATAACTTACATTTGTGAATACCTCTTCATGCCTGGGCATGCCTGGTCATTTTCAACAACATGGAAACATGAGTTAGACCTCCTCTTTATGCTGTGTGGCATCTGTTTTTGTTCTATTTTTTCTTAATTCGCTCGGTTGCATCACATTTCCAAACATGATATGCTCAAGTGGTAATGCAGAGGTTTTTACATAATAAGTAAAGCTAACGTGTTTGCATTTTACTGGTTTTTGCATTTTAATACAGACAAAAACTCTGGGCATGTCTGTATTTATGTTTATAACAATAAAAAATACAGAAAGTAGATATTCTTTTATGTTACTTTCCATGTTGTCAGTCACGGTAACCAGGTCGATATCTCTGCAGGGGGGGTTTAAAAATAAATACATTTCCTGAAATAAGTGAAAATCTACACATCTATTTATTCTAAAATGATACTGTTTTCCGGCGAATGCATTCGTTGGATTTTATATGTGGCTGCTTACTGGGCTAAACCTCAGCGGGCATCTAAGTGTCAGGGCTCATTTACCAGTTACATAATGGTAGACCTATACTAATTGCAACTTCTTTTTTTCAAAGTACACAGAACAAATAATAAGTACCAAACATACGATCAAAAAATAAATATGGATTATTACCAATAGGAAGATCAAAAGATAAATATTGATAAACGCTGTTCGAAACGTGGACAAATCAAATACCATAAAACCTAGAGCCTGCATAATAGGCGACCTGCATTACTTTACATTATGCATCAGCTCTGATGAGCCTAATGGCATCCTACTTATAAATTCAACTCATAAACATTATCTGTACTTTACTGCTGCGTCGGGTTGTCTCTTCTAAAATGCACACTACTAAAATATAATAATAAAACTAGCTACCATTAACAATATAAAGATGAGCAATGTTCATTTATTTGCTAAAAATTCCACATCACAGAGTCGAAAACTGTGCCTCTGCTTTAGTTCAGTAATTTTTATTTCAATTATGTTGCTCTTATGTTGATTGCATCAGTTAAATATTTATTACATGGCACAACCCTGTAGAGATACCAAATCTAAGTCGGAGGTCAGACCAAACTATACCCACCTCAGGGAAGTTCTGAAAACTAAACTGTTCTGGATCATCTGCAACTAAATTCTGCATACTCTAGTCAGCAATTAAATACTTGACTGAGGCTAACTCTTCACTAATTGAACTACTTTCCTCTTCCACTGCTTACAGACTTTAGAATTGCTGAAAGGTGCTGTATATTGTTTTACAAAAATGATAAATACATAACATAACTCAACATTAAAGTGTAAAAAAAAGCATACCTGCACACTGTGATATTTAACATGTTTAAGAAAGGTCAAATAGAACTTGATCTGTTACAGTCGGGAGCTGTTGTAATAATAATAATCTACGAAGGAGTGCCTATTTACCTGTCCCTGGTCTAGAGGATTTATTGTGGAGATCACTGTGTTGATGGTCTCAGGGTATATTTGTTTTGTATTGCCAAACCGAGTGTGCACATGTTTGGGCTGGGTTTGCACCGATGATTTGGGGAGCTTGATAAAGAAGGCAATTATACAGGGGTCTGACCAATCGTTTATGATAAGGTTGTCAACGATATTCATTTAGAAAGAACAATACAAAGGTGAGAGGTGGCATCCAGACAATTAGTAGATTTTAGAGACAGCTGTGTTAGAACTTTGTGCAGTTGGAATGGGGATAGGTTTACTACAGATACATAATTGGGGTCATTTTAATGTAAGTAGAAATCATTGTAAATTCCAATGTAAGTTGAAATCCATCTATAGTAGGTGCAATTGTGTTCTCTTTTTTGCCTTGAAATTCTTTTTGTAGTAAACAGTGTGTCCCCTTAATGAACTATTCATAGTAACATTGTAATATTTAAAATATACACATTGATCCAATAAAGTTTGCTAAGTCTAATGGGCCATTATATGTTGAAAAGTCATACTTTTCTATCACATCAAATGTTTGTTCATCTCTGAATGTAGTTTGGTGACTGTCTTTACAATGAAAACAGATGAAAGAGGCCCCATGAACGATTTGACGAAAAAAAAATCTTCTTCATAAATACCACTAAAAACAATATGATGTTGTCATATGATAAATAACATGCAATTGCTGAATTATTAAGCGGCTTCGAACATAACAGAGCTCGTATTAATTTATGAATGTTTTTAAGCAACAGATTTTGAATATTCATTGCAAAAACACTCATTCTGGATCCTCGTGAGAATTACAAAATCTCCGCTGTTTCGAAGCAGTTTGTTAACTGTCCCTGCTATGTCCCAAAGAGGTACTAGGATAATTTGTAAGCCCTATGTTTAGTTTATGTGTCGATTGTGTTTCTTTATGCTGCCTTCTAATCATTAATATGGTTCATATTCCATCATGTATTAACCTCATGTTATGTTAATTGAATGAATAATCATGACACACTGCAGATTTTGGGGGGATTTATATGGCGCAGAGACAGAATATCAAGCACAAAATATTGAGTTCCACAAGTATTGAGGGTTAGAAGTATCGACAGCAAGAATATTGTGGTCAAGAATCTAGATTTGAGGTAAGCAATATCGATTTAAAAAATATGGAAGTGTTTAATATCGTTTTCAAAAATATAGTTGATAAAAATATCGTATTTTATTTTTTTATGTATGTTAGTATATATTTTATATGTATGTGATGTATCTTTTCTTGTATAAGAATTGTATGTATTTTTAATTTATGTGTTAAATCTTTAGTAATTATTATTATTTTTTTCTTTGTATTTTGCGCTTTGAGTTCCGTAATGGGTTGTGGGTTTATAGGGGAATAGGGTGGGAAGTAATTTAATTATATTAAATGTATTAAATAATTTTTAATTTTAATTTCACGTTTTTAGTTCTGTAGCAGGCTGTGAGTTTATAGGGGATTAGGGTGGAAAGTAATTAAATTATATAAAATGTATTGATTATTTTTTATTTATTAATATTTGTTTAATTGATATGTTATAGTGTTAAATGTTTAAAGTAATATTTGTTTAATTGATATGTTATAGTGTTAAATGTTTAAAGTAATTTATTTTTAATTTATGAATTAATAATTGGATATTAATTAATTTTTGGGTAAATTTGTTAGTAAGGTTAGGTGTGTTTTGTGCTGTTCATAGGTGTAAAGGGTGGGAAGTTATTTATTTATAATTGAAGAATTAATAATTTGTTGTTAATTAATTTTAATAAATTAATTGGTAATTAATTATGGAAATTGTGTAATTAAGTGAAGGTGGGTGTTGTGGTTTTTATAGGAGTAAAGGGTTGGAAGTAATTTGTGTTTAATTAATTATATTTAGTTGTTAATTAATGTTAATTATTTGATATTTATTTTGGGTAATTGTTAATTTTTTCTGTGTTGATTTTACTTTTAATGGGATAAAGGGTGGGTATTAAATGAATTTGAATTAGTTAATTACTAGTTGTTAATAGTAATACTTTTTCTTTTAAAAATAGTATTTATTTGTGTTTTATTATTTTATAGTCTAATTTAGGTGTGTGTTGGGGATATTATAGTGTTAAAGCATGTGTACTCAATTAATGTTTTTTTATTAATAAGATTTTTTAATTGATTTTTAATTATGGAAATGTTGAAGTGTTTTGTTATTTGTGTGGTGTTATATGGTAGGAAATACAATAAATACATTTAAGTTTTAAATAATTTTTTCTATGTTAATATTTGCTACTTTAAAATAATTATTGTTTATAAATATATTTAATTTATTTTATATATTATTTGTAGGTTTTTGTTATATGTAATTAATGATATAGCGTGTTCTTTTTATATGTTTAATGTATTTAGTTTCATATTTTTAAAATATTGTTTATTTATTTTTATGATTTTTTAAATGTAATATTTTTGTATTTTTTCAATTGTTTAAGTGTTATTAGTCATTTTTGTTTTCTGCTATCCAGCCCTTTCCCTACTGTTGCACTCACTGGAGTGGGAATAGTAATTTTTACCCCTCTGCTATCCTAACACTTTCCCTACTGTTGCACTCACTGGAGTAGGAATAGTGGTTTTTACCCCTCCGCTATCCAACACTTTCCCTACTGTTGCACTCACTGGAGTGGGAATAGTAATTTATACCCCTCCGCTATCCAACATTTTACCTACTGTTGCACTCACTGGAGTGGGAATAGTAAATGTAATTCCTCCATTATCCAACACTTTCCCTATTGTTGCACTCACTGGAGTGGGAATAGTAATGTTTTTCCCCGCTGCTATCCAACACTTTCCCTACTGCTGCACTCACTGGAGTGGGAATAGTAATTTTTACCCCTTCGCTATTCAACATTTTCCCTAATGTTGCATTCACTGGAGTTGGAATAGTACATTTACTTACTCCGCTATCCAACACTTGCCCTACTTTTACACTCATTGCAGTGGGAATAGTAATTTTTTCCCCTCAGCTCCCCAACACTTTCTTACTGTTGCTATCACTGGAGTGGGAATAGTAATTTTTACCCCTCCGCTATCCAACACTTTCCCTACTGTTGCACTTACTGGAGTAGGAATAGTACATGTCATTATTCCGCTATCCAATATTTTCTCTACTGTTGCGCTTATTGTATTGGGAAATATAAGTTTAATTTTTTTTATAGTTTAATGTTTTAATTTATTATAGAATGTTTTTATTTTATTTTAAAATATTAATAAATATATTTTTCATATAAGTGTAAAGTTTAAAAGTTAAATAAAGATAATAGTTAATCAATTGTTTTTAAGTAAATATATGTATATGTATAAATTATTATGCTTGTGTGTTTATATTGTTTTCATTAAGTTTATTTGTTATATTTAGTTTAAATGTATATTACATTTAATTAATTTTGTTAAAAATATTATTAATATTTAATATATTTACTATATATTGTTTTACTTTTTTTACATCGATATTTTTTACAACTATATTTTTTACCTCAAAATTTTGATTCAATATTTTTGTATTTACCTGTTTAGACATTAAAGTCGATATTTTTGCAGTCGATATTTTTGAAGTCGATATTTAGAACATCGATGTTTGTTACATTGATATTCTATCAGTGAATTATCTATATCTGTGACATCTTGCTCCATTAACATGTTGAGGGACAGCTTGGTGCTCACACTGGACCAGGTGTAAGGCATACCACCCTGCAGCACCTTAGGTCCTATCCTAGCTTGGGGACTAGAAACAACAGGCCTACCCAAAAATGTCATTGATTCAGACACTTAATTATTATCACTCATTAAAAATAACTTTTGAGCACTTCAACATTTCATCAATCTGTCATATAGCAAAAAATGTGTACGTCCGGGATTGGTCAGAACACTTCGCAAAGAAAGGCTTAAACTGCCACTGTTATTGTACTCAACAAATAAAAATGAATTGCTTTCTCAGTATTGCATTGACTACTTGGCAACTGTTGTTTTTTCTTTTGTTAGATCATATAAACTACAGACGGCATAGTCAATCGATTTAAAAAATGTCTGTCCCTCCTACAACTATGGCAGACAAATGTAGAAGATATTATACGTGTATTTGTTAATTATGGTGCTTTCTAGTAAGATCCGTACAACAATGATATAAATACATTGTCAGTGCCTGGGACTTTACAATCATCTCATTCTAGTGAACATCTGGTAAGAAATTTGTTAGCTAAACTTTAATCAAATAATTATACTTCAAAACAGCTAAAACCGCCCAGCACACATCAAATTGAAACCCAGTTTCTTTTGTAATAGACTAAAGAATTAAAATTACTTTCTGCATAATCCTAGATGCTGCTCCTCCACGTGCTGCCACCAAGCAGTCCATTTTAAACGTTTATATCTCCATTACCTCTCCTGTGAAAGGAACAAAGTCAGCAATCTACGTACTGTGCCAGCCCTGATACACTGTTCCCTAATCTACGGGGTCTGGAAGTAGTGACTGAAGGTTTTTCTCGTTGAGAAAATCCACACTCTTGTGGTTTTGTGGTTTTGTGAATTTGGACAGTATTTTTGCTGGGGAACATAATAGCTCACAAGCCAAGAATATATGATGATATTTTCTGTCTAAGTGTACTTGAATTGGTCCTCTATGCCTGTTCAATCCCCTCTAAAGTCTTATTTGTGTTGTGAATACAAAGCACACATGGGGAAACTGATCTTGTGATAAATCACCCATGACAACCTCTAAGGTTCCCTCCACCAGCCAAAAGTCAACTAGTCTCTTTCTTTCTAGTTATATGCAGTTTTGTCATATTAAACCAAGGATTCCTGTGGCTTCTAAGGGTGCTTTTGCTTGACAAATATGTCCTTCACACCTCATCTACATTGTCACATGCCAATATACATTTCTAATCTTAACAAAGCAGGAGGGTCAGTTATCACAAACCAGCCTTCAGAACTGTTTATGTTTTTGTTGAACTGGCAACTCATACAGTTACCCTTCTGAGCTACAGGCATTGCCCTTAGTGGACATTTCAGCATTTTTTTAATTTTCTGCAAAAAAACATTTTTAAGTGATTTAAAGATTGCATGTCTAAATTGTGGCATCCAGACTATCCTTTCAAGAAGGTATGATTAAAATAGTATCTCATTGCTGTAAGAGATGTTTCTAGTTCAGCTCCTCGTGTACAATGTACGATTTACATGAGTTAATCCCGTCTGTATATTACCCTTCTCGATTACTATAAAAACTCAGCCTTCAAACTCAATTTTAAATTATGTGTTTTATTATGCATATCACAACACTATAAAATCCATTAGTGTAGTTTGCATCAGTCCCCCCATATATACTTTCTTTTCAAACACTACCTTGAAAACCCAGGTCATTATTGGTATAATGTTAGTAATGTCTCACTACAACTGTCAACTGCACTGTCAATACTGCCAATACAAAAAACCTTCTAAAGAATGTATTATTCATTTTTGTGAACATTTACACAAACATAAATGCTAACTAAATAGAATCTACTACGGACCTGCACTTTGTACATCACTTCTAAAACTTTTGCTTCTTCATTTCATTTAAATATGGTGTCCGCACATACTTTGGGAGTGTAAATCGTGTGTTGATTCTACTTTAGCACTAATGAAGACCACATAAAAACAAAATAAATATAAATTATGGACAGAAGTGCTCTTTCCCATAGTTTAAGCTCCCTAGCAACAATATCTACTACCTCACAATTTGTCCCACCCAGAAGGACAGTCCATCCCAAATGGATGAGCCAAGTCCCCCTTGATGGGAGCAGAATCATCCGCAAATGTGCTTCTGACTCATTGGAACTCATCATAGAGGTGTAACTTGGGGCTCTGGTACAGCAAGTCCTGTACTCACATATCAGCACACTCCTCTCACTTAGGGGAGGAAAATGCTTAAACCAATCCAAACCACTTCGAATATCTTAACTGATTACCTTCCATCGCTTTAGCTCATCTGTGCCATTACTCACAGGAAACAGCTACATGCGACTCAGTCTTGCCTTTGCCCAAAAGTTACAGTCCCATCTAAATTGCTAAGCCACAGCCCCTCTAAACAATAACAAAAGCAACCATAGTTATGTTTCAGCCTTGCAGCTTCAGAATGGGAGTCCAGATAAAGATATTGTAATTGTAAATGTATTTATATATCACTAACGACCCCTGATGAGGCATTGAAGTACTTTTTCAGCAAGTAGCATGATACTCCAGAACCTAAAATGAATTGTTAGTAGGTTAGTACAATTTCTTTCTTTGTTTTTTGTGTGCATTAGTTGAGGTAGGATTGTGCTCTTGATTTCTTGTGTGTTTAAGTAGCTTTTCGGTTAGGAATAGAATGATAGGTGAGGATTTGAAAAGGAAAAGTAGTGAGTTGTTTTATAAGTAATGGTTGTGTGTGCTTGTTAGTTGGGTGGCATTGCTAAAACATAGAGGTGAAAGATTGAGAAGGATGTTTGGGAGTTTACTGTAGTCAGAAAGTTTGGGATGAGTCATAGGGAGGAGGGATGGTACGTTTTTTTCTAATAGCAGAAGGTAAATGATGTATACATATTTTAAATATACATTATATATATAATATATATTTACATGTATATGGGTCCGTATCCACTTCTTTGCCTGGATTGGTTCGAGTGTTCAGGAGATCGGAGTTTTGGATTATATATATATATATATATCCGAGGCCACACGGGGGAATCCTGTTGGAAGCCTTTTATTGGATACAGGGCATTATGCATTTCGGCGACCCTTCGCCTCGTCAGAAGCTTCCAGAAACGAAGCACTATTCCATCTCTGCCTTTTAATCTCCCACCGCTCTCTCATTGGGCGGAGAGCTCTGCCCACAGTTGTTGGCTTGCACACCTTCTGTAGTCTTTAGGTCTTCACTACAGTACCCAGAGTTCACCAGTTTTGGAAAGGTAAAGCACTGGGGAAACAAAATAGTTGTCAATGCCCACGGGGAGAAATGGTAAGTGCTGTTATGATGGCTGGCCCCATTTAGGAATGGTGTCCTCTGACTTCCTCAGGCCCCCACTAATGTTCCAGCCCCTCCTGCAGAAACCGGGCGGGTCGCGAGTCGGGATGCAATGATTCCCGGCTCCTCGTGCAATGACGAGCTGCTCTTGGCAACAGCCCTATCCCCGCTCTGCAGTCCGTGGCGGGCCGGAGCTACCAATCCCTCGGTAAAGTCAACAGCTGTGCCAGCAATGCTCCGGCCTCTAAGTGGAACGGGGCCTCTTAAACACGCTGCTGGCGTGTACAAACATCCAAAACACCCCACCGATGCCTTCCAGTCAGGATAAGGGGATTACATACTCAAGATAACCCCTCTTCACCCCCTAGGTAGTTTGACACAAGCAGTCAGGCCTATCTCAGAGGCAATGTGTAAAGTATTTGAACATAACACACTCAGAAACACAGGGAAAACACTACAAATGGACATAACACCACTTTAGAAAAATAAGTGTCTATATCTTAACCAAACAAGACAAAAGAGACAAAAATCCAACATACACAATACAATTATGACTTTTAAATAGCTTCAAGCAATTCTGTCCATGGAAAGCTATGGATGAGTGATTTTTACAAAAGTACCTCAAATGCATCAAAATCATTAAGACAAAACTGCCACAGAGGAGGGAAGCGTAGGAAAACACAGCGATGAGTCCGTTCCTGAGTCCTTGGAGAAGCGATGCAACAGTTCTGCTGCATGCGTGAGAAGTGATGAGTCAAATCCGGACTGTAGGGGGAAGTGATGCGTCGTTTTCAAGATGGTTCTGGTCTGCGGGTGCTACATCGGAAAAACTTGGCACACAGGTACAATGCGTGAAAATCCTGTAGGTCAATGCAGTGGCTGCAAACATGTGTTGCGTCAATTACTTCAGACGCAGTCCCACAATGCATCATTTCTTTTAGCCACACAGCAGGGCCTGCGTCAGAGTCGGTGTGGTGGTCTCAGACTACAGAGACCAGTGAATGGAACTCAGCGTGCAGGAATTTTTCGGGACGCTGACAGGCGCTTCGTTGCTTTATTTGGCTACACAGGGTTGTGTGTCTGAATTTTCTCCCGCACTGCGGTCCTCTGTCAGAAAACACAGCTGCAAGAAGGGCGAAGTATCGATTTTGTAGGTTTCATCAGTTCTTTGTAGTTCTTTGGAGCAGGAACAACCATCAAGGGTCCAGAACTGGATTTGGCACCACAAGGCAGGTCAGAATTCCCAGCAGTGAAGTTCAAGTATGCTGCAGGTGAAGTCTTTGTGTCCCTGGGACTTTTTAACAGGAGGCAATCTCCTCTTCAAGCCCTTGGAGAATCTTCTTAAGCAGGATACCACAGCAAGGTGAAAGTCCAGTCCTTTCCACTGCCCACAGTAGTCCTCCTAGCAGCTCTTCCGCTCTTCTTCTCGGCAGGGTCCTTCTAGTCCAGGAGTAATCTAAATCTCTGGGATTCTAGGTTGAATACGTACAACCCTTTTTCACTACACGAACACGGACGCCACACTACCATGCCGGCTGACTGATGTATTTAATTGCTTAGAGGATGTTTTTGACCTAAAACTAGTTGACAGTTTACTGCACGAACTTGATAATAGAGGAAAGTCTAATATTCAACTTTTTACATAATGTATCAGATAAATCAGCGACCATCTGATTTTAGAAAGAAAAATCTTTTAAGTGAAAGAATTCAGGCAAGATTTCCAGACAATGTGTTTTTGCCCTGAAGAAGTCCGAGAGGATGAAACGCGTTGGCTATGGTCTTTTTATCTTGCTGAATAAAAGAAGTCACTAATAAAGAATTTGAAGGAACAACTCTGCTGAGTTGCCAATTTTGTTCTCTTTTGAAATGAGAATTACAAATTTTAGAACTTGATTAATCACTTTTTCAAAAACTTGAACCCAAATTAAGTGTGCTGTACCTTTATGTGGTTTACCATTTTCCCCTTTGAAGTCTTTGTAAGAAACTCTCTCTTGCTCAGTTTAACCAGTTCTGTCCTCCCAGGTCCAGCCACACTACAGGGGGTGGAGACAGCATTGTGAAAGGCAGCCACACTCTATTCATGTGTTACTAACAAATCCTTCCCACACTCTAACCCAGGAAGACTAATTAGTATATGCAGGGCACACCTCAACTCGCTTTGTATGAATCTCTGGAGTGAATGCACAAACAAACCTCTGTCAGTCTAAACAAGACATTGATTCCACAGGCAGGCAGAGCTGCAGGATGGTTAAATAAGAATAGGGCCACTTTCGAAAATTGGCATTTTCAAACCAACTATTTTAAAATTACCTTTACTAAACGATGTATTTTTAAATTCTGAACTCAGGGAGCCCAAACTCCAAATCCCAACCAGTTCCCAATTGAAATTTAAACTTGTAAAATGTTACAAGGCAACTCCAATGATCGCCTATAGGAGAGCTGGTCCTTCCAATAATGAAAAATTAAATTGGTAGTATTTCAATATAAGGACATGCAAAACACACCACTACATGTCCTACCATTCACATACAGTGCACCCTGTCCATGGGGATACCCTGGGCCTACCTTGAGGGGTGACTTACATGTAGGAAAAGGAAAGGTTAGGGCCTTGCAATAATGAAACATTAAATTGGTAGTATTTCACTATAAGGACATGCAAAACACACCACTACATGTCCTACCATTCACATACAGTGCACCCTGTCCATGGGGATACCCTGGGCCTACCTTGAGGGGTGACTAACATTTAGGAAAAGGGAAGCCAGTAACAAAAAGTGATGCTTTAGGAGATGAATATAGAAGAGAAACTAAATTAATGAATGTTTGCCCAAAACTAAGTCATGAAAGCATATAGAAAAGAAAACTCCAATGCATCTGGTCAAAAGCTTTCTCAGCATATAAGGAAATAGCTGCTAAGGAATGTTGATATGTTTTGGATAAACATTTGGAAAATGTCAAAGAAGAGTCTAGTATTATCAGATAGATGCCTACCTTTAACAAATCCGGACTGTTGTCTGTCAATTAGATACAGGAGGAGGGGATTTAGACGTAAGGTAAAATGTTTAGCTAGTATTTTATAATCAGAGTTAAGAAGGGAAATTGATCTATCATTTTTTCATAACTTAGAGTCTTTATCGTCTTTAGGAATAAGGCACATTAAAGCATTTTGAAAAGTATGGTTAGTGGTTTTGGAAGTAGAAAAGAAAGTCATTAGTTAGTGTAATTTAGGGATTAGCAATTTAAAAAAATGAAGATAAAATTTGATAGGGAAGCCTTTTAGCCCAAGGGCTTTGAATTTATTAATAGAGTTGATTGCAATATGAATTTCCTGAACAGATATATTCGCGTCAAGGGAGGAAAATCGGTTGTTAAGTCATTCTTAACGTATTTAAGAAAGGTAAAAATTGTTGTCAGTTTAAAAAAGGATTATTTTCTGATGTATAAACAGTTTTGTAGCTGTTGGTAAATTCTGCCAAAATATCCTTGTCTTTAAATATAAGGAATATATCATCACATAAAATGGTTTCTATTTTAACGTGTTCCTTTTTTACTTTAAGATAGTGTGTCAAACATTTGCCTGCTTTATTTTGGCTTCCATAGTTTTAGCCCTTTACTTAAGCAGATAAGAGCCAGCATCTTCAGTAGATAGTTTATTGAATTCAGATGTAGCATTAATCAATTCATCTAAACATGACTAAGATTTGGAAGTAAATTAGGAATGTTCTTATGATTTAATGTGTTTCGTGACGTCTAATGCTTTTTGGGAATTTGCTCTCTATTTGTTGAAAACATAAGTTATATTAAAATCTCTAGAGGCAGCTTTAAAAGAATTCCAAATAGTCTAAAAGGATATATCCAGAGAATCATTCGAGGTAAAGAATTCAGTTATAAAAGTATGAAAATGTTGTATAAAACTGCTATCTAGTAAAAGGGAGCTATTGAAGCACCAGCATTTCACCTTTGAAGGAAGAGGAAGATGAACCAGATCTAGTGTAACCAGGGATTGATTTGAAATGAAAATAGTACCAATATCAGCACGTAATATATGATGAGATAAAGCTTTGGAGACAAAAAGTCCTGGATTGAGAAGAATCGACAGGAGAAAATGATGCACAATCTTGTAGGCAGGGATTACAAAGCCTTCATGAGTCTACAAGAGATATTTGTTAGATTGCTGCAGTGAATTGTTTGTGGATGGAGGAGGGAACAAATGTACATTTAAAATGACAACAGAAAAATGGGACTATTATAGGATTACAATCTGCACCAAATATTAAATACTTATCTGTGATAGACTTTAGTTTGTTTGGAATAATGGGCCAAAATGATTTGTTGAAATATGTTGGAGCATATATATATTACAAATAGTTAATGGTATCTTATTTACGTTAATTTCAATAGAAGTTAATGACCTTCCATATCTAATTCTTGAGATATTAACTCAATATACAAGAGGTTTTTTTTACAAAGAATTACAACACCATTGTGTTTATCAGATGCTGGAGAAGAAAATGCATGGCCCACCTAATTACGAACAGGTTTCTTGGCTTCCATTTCAACAATATGAGATTCCTGTACCAAATATATACTCTACAGCTAAACAGTTGCAAGAAATGTCTGTACTTATATGATAAAAAATTTTATCTATAAACCCGCTATCAGGAAGAAGGAAGAGAAAAAAGGCAAAGTGGAATATGAATAACATTCAAACAGCATAAAATGGAGTGAGGGAATGTAAGAAAAAGAGATGAGATGAGAGATACAATAAAGGAAAGAGAAGTAGGTATGGTGGGAAAGTAAAATGAGAAAGAGAGAAGATACATCTACAATAAAAGAGACAAGAATACAAGTAACATATCCGGTTGCAAGACAAATGGTTGGGAGTGGTGCGACTACAAAGGGGAAGATGACACCATCCGAATCCAGAAGCAACCAGGAGGGGTACGTTGTTGTTTTGATCTTAGTCACTTGTTCATAGGATTTAAGGTGACAGCCGGAGGCACCTTTGAAATAATCCCAACGCACAGCCTAGATTTTCAAGCTGTATTGTTTAAAAGGGTATAGAGTCAAATTATCGAGTTTTTATTATCGACTAGACATAATATCGAGTAAAAAATATAGAATAGACATAATATCGACTAGACAGAATATAGACTACCAAAATATTGACTAGAAAAATGTAATATCGAATAAAATGGACATAATATCGAATCAAAAATATAGAATGGACATAACATCGACTAGACAGAATATAGACAACAAAAAAATCGAATTTAAGGTAAGTTAATAATAATTTTTAATATTTGTGTAATATAATTCTGTAGCGCATTGTGGGTTTATAGGGGAATAGGGTGGGAAGTAATTTAACTATAATTAATTAAATATGTTATTTTATTTAATGGTATTTATTTAAAATTAATTGTCAATTCGTTATTAATTGGTAATTAATTAAAATATAATTGGTAATTAATTTTAATTGATTAATTGATAAATATGTTAATTTTAGTAATTTGTTTTCTGTAGCGGGTTGTGGGTTTATAGGGGAACAGGGTGGGAAGTAATTTAATTATAATTAATTAAATATGTTATTTTATTTATTGGTATTTATTTAAAATTAATTGTCAATTAATTATTAATTGGTAAATAATTAAAATATAATTGGTAATTATTTTAATTGATTAATTGATAAATATGTTAATTTTTTTTATGTATTTTCTGTAGCGGGTTGTGGGTTTATTGGGGAATAGGGTGGGAAGTAATTTAATTATAATTAATTAAATATGTTATTTTATTTATTGGTATTTATTCAGAACTAATTGTTAATTAATTATTTATTGGTAATTAATTAAAATATAATTGGTAATTCATTATAATTGATTAATTGATAAATATGTTACTTTTATTACATTATTTTCTGTAGTGGGTTGTGTGTTTATAGGGGAATAGCTTGGGAAGTAATTTAATTGTAAGTAATTACATTTTTCAAATGTTTTTATTTGTGTCTAGTTTTTAATTATTTTTATATTGTAAATTAATTTATTGGTAATTGGTAAATAATGAGTATTAGTAGGTAATTTTTATTGTTAGTTAAAATTTATTTGTAATTTTAATTGATTAATTAATATAATTTATAAAATTGTAAAATATTATTAATTTGTAATTGGTATTAATATTTATGTTATTTATATTTATACATGAAGTATTTAGTTTCCCTACTATTGCACTCACTGGAGTTGGAATAATAATTTTTAACCCTACGCTATCCAACGCTTTCCCTACTGTTGCACTCTCTGGAGTAGGAATAATAATTTTTACCCCTACGCTATCCAACGCTTTCCTTACTGTTGCACTCTCTGGAGTTGGAATAGTAATTTTTATCCCTACGCAATCCAACGCTTTCCCTACTGTTGCGCTCTCTGGAGTTGGAATAGTAATTTTTACCCCTACGCTATCCAACGCTTTCCCTACTGTTGCACTCACTGGAGTGGGAATAGTAATTTTTATCCCTACGCTATTCAACGCTTTCCCTACTGTTGCACTATCTGGAGTAGGAATAGTAATTTTTATCCCTACACTATCCAACGCTTTCCCTACTGTTGCACTCACTGGAGTGGGAATAGTAATTTTTACCCCTACGCTATCCAATGCTTTCCCTACTGTTGCGCTCACTGGAGTGGGAATAGTAATTTTTACCCCTACGCTATCCAACGTTTTCCCTACTGTTGCGCTCTCTGGAGTGGGAATAGTAATTTTTACCCCTACGCTATCCAACGCTTTCCCTACTGTTGCACTCTCTGGAGTGGGAATAGTAAATGTAACCCTCTCGCTATCCTACGGAAAAAATATTGTATATGTTTTGTTAATAATATGTATATCCATATATATATATATATGTTTTAAAATTAAATATATATTTTTTAAGTTACATTAATTATTTATTACTTTTAAGTTCATTTAAGTATTTTAAGTATGTTTAAATTAATTATATTTATTATGATATTAGTTTTAAATTAATTTTAAGATATTTAAAAAATTAGATATTTTGACTATATATTTTTTCCTATTGATATTTTGGATTCGATATTTTTGTACTTACCTGTTTGTAGATAGGAAGTCGCTATTCTGGCATTCGATATTTTTACCTCGATATTTTGGCAAGTCGATATTTTGACTGTCGATATTCTGTCAGTGATCCGTTTAAAAGGGGCACTCAATTTTATCTATTACATTTTTACAATACCGATTTTCAGTCAGTCCCTAACAAAAGCTTTTTAAAGTTATTTGATTTCATCTCTGATCTGGATAATCAGTCCTCAAAAGGAGATACTTTAGGCATCTTATTAGGTGGCGATTTTAATGCCAAATTTCAAAACCAAGGCACTGATATGCAAACAGTTTTTTGCACACAATCCTCTTATATCAGAGGCCGAGAACTTAAAAGACTTATTAACTCGCATAACTTATCTAATGTTATGGATTTAGTTGTAAGTTCTCAGAGGATTAACCTCCCAACTTATAGAGGAAGGGGGAGTGGCTCTACACTAGACTATGTTTTTGTATGCCCCCTAATTGAAAAACTGGTGACTTTTGCTGCGGTTACACCGTCTGATTTTGGGGATCATAACCCCATTAAGGTAACACTAAAAGCAACCAGATGGACTATCGCCCATAGCGATTGTGTAGCGGCAGATTATCAGTCTCAACAGATAATCTAAGACTATGTTGGAAAGGGGCAGATAATGCAGAAGTCTTTAAGGCACTGGCAAAAATAACTTGCCTCTGATAGAGTCCTGCCTCTCTCTTGTCTCAGCACCTGAGAAGATAATTGAGGACTTTGGTAAGATATGTTTGACTGTCAAAAGCCTCATATCCAAACCACCCAAAAAGGTAGCACTTGTCCCTAGTTGGTTTAATCAAGACTGCTCTATAGCAAACAGGAACCTTCGTAGGGCTCTAACCACTATCCCGAGATGCCCTATAACGGTTAGGCAGGCTAGAAACAATTACAAGGTAGCAACCAAAAATAGGAGAAATGAGGTTCTAAAGGAGCGCTGGGAAAAGCTTTCCCACGCCGCCAACTTAAATAATACTAACATCTTCTGGGCGGCAGTGAGGGAAGTGCGTTCCATGGGGCAGTCACTGATGCCTATTAGTTGCAATATAACTAGTGAGGCGTGGGTGGACCACTTTGCAACTATTTACTGTGCCCCACTTTCATCTAACCCAACCCCTATTTTTGGTAATCCTACACCTATAGACATCGGCATTTCAGAAGTAATTGAAGCTATTAACCAAAGTTTAGGCAATAAAGCGCGTGGCCCTGATGGGCTGCCACTAGACCTAATTAAATGAACCCGGCGTTTTGGGCCCACTTACTTCTGAATATTTTTAACAATTTGACCCTGGCGAAGATCCCAGAAACATGGGCCAGAAGTGTAATAGTAGCGATCTTCAAAAAAGGCGATAGATCACTATCGTGTAACTATCGACTTATCTCCCTAATAGATAACACCCTTAAAATTTTAGGTAGAGTTCTTTATATCAACATTTTAGATTGGGCAGAGGAAACTAACATCTTGGAACCTTGTCAGCTGGGTTTCAGGAGTAAGGTGGGAACAAGGGAGCAATGCCTTAACCTGAATTTAAGTATTAGCAAATATGCTATTGCTAGGAAATCCCCGGTCTATATGGCTTTTATGGATTTGTCCACAGCTTTTGACCTAGTTAATAGGTCCAAGCTGTGGGCAATCCTTTTATTCAAGGGTCTGGATGAAACCCTGGTCAATTTTCTGGCTTATCTGCACAGAGATCTTAAGGCCCAAGTAAGAATGGGGGTGGGAGGTGAGGTGTCAGGACTCATTAATATCGGCAGGGGGGGCAGACAAGGTTGTGTTCTGGCTCCCCTGCTCTTTATTATATACATCAATGACCTGAATGCCTCCCTGAAACTGGCTACCCAAGATGTCCCATATATTAACAAAGTACCTATCCTTGCATTGCTCTACGCCGACGATGCTGTTTTAATAGGGCGCACATCAAATTCATTACGCCTCCTTGTCGAAGATTTTAATATTTTAATAAAAAATTTAGATTTACAAGTTAATTTAAAAAAATCTTTTTTAATGAGCAGTGGTCCAGGCAAACAGGCGATACGCCCGATTGCAATAGATGGCCATAAGATGACGGCGGTAAAATCCTTCGTATATTTGGGTTTGGCCTTTGCTGCGAACAGCTCCTGGAGTGAGCACTTAGCTCACGCCAGGAGCAAGTTCTCAAAGGCCAATAACTCGATTCTAAGCATCCCTCGCCCCAAGACGATGGGTGCTGTATTGGCTGTTCAAAGGATTTATAAACTTCAGTGTACCCCGGTAGCAACCTATGGCGCTGAGATATGGGGGACGGTCAGCTGCTCTGGTATACAGCAGGAGGAGAATAGATTTTGTAGAAAAATACTGAATGTCCCTATTTCAAACTCCCATTACATATTTCACAAAGAGCTCAATATTAATGTTATCACTGATTTTATTAGGGCTCGCCCAGCACTTATGTGGATTGCTATATGGAATAATGAAGCAGCCACCCTGACCCAGTCAATCATTAAGGATTGCTTAGGTTGTGCTAGGGGTCTAGACGTCCCGTGGTTGGGTGGAGTGTTGAGCAGTTTGCGCAGTATAAATATGGAAAGCATTTTTGGGACCCTTCACTTGCTGCTTTAGTCGCAAAAAAGGATATGCAGAATGCTCTGTATTCCTCATATAAGACCGAGCGTGAGGCAGCAGAGGTCAGTAAAACTACTGTGCGCAACTATATGACCATTGAACATTATAGGTATCCACTCCACATCTATTTGTTACTACCGATGACCCGCTGGGAGACAAGTCTATTGTTCCATTTAAGGGCTGGCACAATCCGTTTTGCATTCTCTTTCCCACTTGGTTATAGTCCTAATCTAAACTCAATCCCGTGCCCGTGTGATGGCAGGAGTGAGCAAACTGTAAAGCACTTTATATTCTCTTGCAAATTTTATATCAAATATTTTAAACTGTTTTATGCTCGTATTTTACTAAGAGAAGACCAATTATCTTAGAGACAGCATTTGATTCCATGTTAACTCTAAATGATGAGGACCTTATTTTTCGTACTTGCACCTTTTTAAAAACGGCAGTAGGGGCACGCAGATCCATGGTTGAAGACTGAGAGTAATGTAAATAGGTTTGTACTATGATGATCCTAAATTTCGCACTAAGTCACTTATGATCTGTATAATGAATGTATTTAGATTATTTGACCGGCTAAAATTTTAACATGTATGTATGTCATGTATTTTATATTGTGCTTTTATGGGTACTGTGGTACCCGAATAAAGATTGACTGACTGACTGACTGAGTCACTTTAAAGATGCATTGGTGGAGTAGACCTGTTTTTGCTTTCTTAGTAGCCCAGTATTTGTTATTGTTGTCTTCTTAAAAGCCCAGTATATGCCACTGTTTTTGCTTGTGCTGCTGCGCTCGCTCTCGCCCTACCCGTCCTTTTTTCCCGCCATTGCTCCCCACTCCCAGCCTCCTGCCAGAACTACTTACGCAGGACGCTTTGTAGCTGTGCCGTCAGCACACTAAAGGCTTGCCTAAGGAAAGCTCATATGTGTCCATCCGTGCCTGGACCGCACCCAGCGCCAGGAACACTGCCTCCCAAGCCATCTATTGCTACACCACCACCAAGCTCATCGCCTTGGCCCCCAGTGGCCACAACGACAACTGCTGCATTGTCTTCCCCAGGCACAAGGAAGGGCCCTTTGCTTGCCACCTCTGCCAGTTCACCTGCAACACAAATACCCCGCAGCACCTACACAGTCAATCACAAACCCAGAGGAACAGCTACGCTGCATGCTGCTCAATGCTAGATCCCTCTGCAAGCACGTCACTGTTATCTGGGATAGCATTACCACCTCCACACCCGACATGATGTTCATCACTGAGACCTGTCTCACACCCTATTTAACCCCTGACATCAAGACTGCAACGCCTCATGGTTACAAGATGATACAAAAGGACAGCACCAATAAACACAAAGGATGCATCGCAATCATCTACAAGAAAACTACACTACCACCAATGGCAACATCCCTTTAATCATGGAACACCTCAACTTTCAGATCTGGATCAACACAAATACAACTGTCAGAGGAACCCTTGCCTATAGACCCCCGGGCCCCCGTCCTGGCTTCTGTGACACTATCACTGACATCATCACCCCCTAGCAATCGACTCCAGGAACAACATCTTCCTCGGAGATCTCAACTTCTACCTCGACGACTCCAATGACTCGAACACCGCCAGCCTCCTGGAAAACATGAGCAACATAGGACTCATGCAACTGGTCAGCTGCCCCACACCCTATGCAGGACACATCCTGGACACCATCTTTACAGTCAGCGACAAATTCAATCTCAGCCACACCATCAAACTCATCTGGACAGACCGCAGCATTGTCCACTTCACCATCGCAGGCTCACCACGACACGTTACCACTCTCCCCATCCCCGCATGCCTCGGTTTTTGAACTGTGGATGTGTGGATGCCGGTCCGTACCTTCGGCTGCTGATTTATGGAGCAGACCGACATGAGCAATTAAAATCACAGTATTGAGTTCCTGCTACCGAAGTTTCGTAGTGAACATATTGGATCCTAAAACATTGGACGGCTGTAAACCTGCAGTTGTTGGAGTGGAATTTCGACCATCATGCCAAATCACTCCTGATTGGCCGGCTGTGAAATAAGGAATTGTACGCTCAAAATTCATTAAGGACACATCATTTCTTCTTTGTTGTTCCTTTTTGTATTGATAATGTTTGTCTGTTAGCCACTAGTTTGGCATGTGTAATGTTTGTTTTTGATTCTGCCAACTCATCTTTGAACGTTATGTTTCTTCTCTGAATTTTTATGGAAAATATTTATAGAATAAATTACAATTGATTTTGATAAGCTGTCAATGTGTGTATAAAGGCTTCTTCCTTTTCTTTATTTAGTTTTCTTCGGTCTAATGTTTATTGTTCAAGTATTAATTGTGTTTCACCTGAACCGTTTTGTTTGTTGGAATAACTTACTGTCCCTGGCTCAGGGTAGTTGGACAGCCCCTGTAGTTTGTCAATGACAACTGGAATAGAATCACTAAGTCCCCGTGGACTGTTGCCCTCCACGCCAACAGACCTCACACCGCCAGAGACCTGGAGACAGCCGTCTAAGACTTCTCTACCGGCATCACCAACTGCGTTAACACTGTAGTCCACGGGAGAATGACCAGCACCAGAAGTTTCCCAAACACACCAGCTGGTTCACCCCTGAACATCAAGCCTTCAAACGTAAGTGCAAGTGACTGGAGAGATGAGGGCATGCCAACAAAAAACCCTCAGACATCACCTCCTTCAGAACGTCCCTCAGCAGATGCCCAAATGGCCTGCATCAAGACAAAGACCAATGAAATGAAAGAACTCTTCAACATTGTTAGAGAATTCTCATGTTCTTCAGCCACTGAGACCTCAATATGCCCTTCCCAAGCTCTCTGTGACTTCCTGACAGACCATTTCCACAAAAAGATAGCAGACATCTGCGGCAACTTCGACCAGCAGCCATAAGACCTCAACCACCCCCCAGCTTTCACCGACAATGCCCACAGCCACCTCACCGAATGGACCCTACTCACAGCGCCCATCACCACAGCAATCATGTGCTGCATTCACTCAGGGGCTCTGACAAACCCTTGCCCCACCATATTTTCAACCTAGGACAGAAGGAAGTCTGCAGAGCACTCACCACCATCCTCAACTCTTCCATCACCACTGCTATGATTCCCAACACCTGGAAACACACATAGGCGAAACCCCAGCTGTAGAAGCCCTCCTCCGACCCCATCGAGCTCAAGATCTACCACCCGATCTCGCTGCTCCCCTTCCCGGCTAAGGTCCTGGAGAAAGCCATCAACCGCCAGCTCACCAATCACCTGGAAGAAAACCACCTACTCTACGCCCCCAGTCCGGCTCCTGCTCAAACCAAAGCACCAATACCAACTTAATAGCCACAAGTGGAACGAGGCAAACCTGCAGCCCTGATCCTCCTCGACCTCTCAGCAGCCTTCGACACCATATTCCACCACACACTTATTGCCAGACTCCAACACATCGGCATCAGAGGAAACACCCTCAAATGTATCTCCTTCTTCCTCACAGGACACGCACAAAGAATCCACCTCCCTCCTTTTACCTCTGAACCCAAAACATCATCTGTGGAGTCCCCCAGTGATTATCCTTCAGCCCCCACGCTTCAACACCTACGTAACTCCACAAGCCGACATCGTCTGCACCCATGGACTCAACATCATCTCATACGCAGATGACAGCCAACTCATCCTCTCCCTCTGGGAAGACAACTGCCACTACCAAATGCAACTTCCAGAATGCCATGACCAACGTCGCTGAATAAATGAAATCCAACTGCCTGAAACTGAACACTGACAAAACGAAAGCTCTCATCTTCGGAAAGAGTTCCTCCAAATGGGATGACACATGGTGGCCCTCTGCCATCGGACCCACACCGACCCCCACCAACAACGCCCGGAACCTCGGCATCATCCTGGACTTCAACCTCGCCATGAAACACCAGGTCAGTGCAGTCACCTCCTCATGTTTTCATCTCCTTCGCATGCTTTGCAAAATTTTCTGGTGGATCCTCATCAACACCAGGTAAACAGTTACCCAAGCCTTGATCCCCAGCTGACTAAATGATGGAAATGCAATCTACTCTGGATCTTCCACAATGCTCCTCAAGCTACTACAGACCATCCAGAACACTGCTGTAAGACTCGTCCACAACCTCCCAAACCACACCAGATTCACCCCTACCTCAGAAATCTCCACTATCTCCCCATTCCAAAGAAATGCAAGTTCAAATAGCTCACCCTCGCCTACAAGGCCTTCCACAATGCCGGACCTTCCTACATTAACCACCACATGACTTTCTGCCAACCGACCAGACGACTTCGATCCTCCTCCCTTGCACACGTTCCCTGCATCCAACGGAGCCGCAGTGGAGAACTCTCTTTCTTCTACCTCACTGCCAAATTCTGGAACGACCTCCCTCTCCACCTCCGAACCGCCCCCTACCTTGCCGACTTCAGGAAAGGACTTGTGATCTGGCTCAGCGACTGAGGCTCACCACACCCAGGCGCCTGGATACCCCTCGGGTGACAAGCTGCGCTTAACAAATACTGATTGATTCGTTGATTGGTTAATTGATTGATTGATTGAGAAATCTTTTCCTTTTATCAGCTGTAGGTTTGGCCAAATCTAGAGAAAATAATAAGGAATTACCAGACCAAGTGATACATCCTTTTTTTTTGCTGCTTTAATCACCATGCGAAGATCCTGATATTCCAGAAAGATGATAACACCTCAAGGTTTCTGTGATGATGAAGCATGTTGAGAACCATGACCAAGTCTATGGGTTTGCTGTATGTTTAAATGAGTGGATTCTGGCATAGCAAGGACTTTAGCAATAATTGATTGAAAAAATTAGATAGGCTGGGTTCCCACCACATCCTCAGCAAAACTATAAATTTGAAGATTGTTACGTCAATCGTGGTTTTCCAAATCTTCAGTCAGTTTTTTGAAGTTTGCAACTTCAGTTTGAAGATGTTTAACATCCTGAACAGTGTCCTGTATGTCGCTTATCCATTGTTCCTTGGTAGTAACTCTATTCTCCATCAAAAAACACTTGTCATCAAGTTGGTGAAGTTTCCTATTAGTATCTTCCACGTAAGGTTTCAAGACCCATATCTCATCCAGGATAACTTCCATAGAAACGGAGGCGATAGGTTTGACAGGGGATGGAGGGTCCTTCTTTGGTTTATTATTGGTTGATAAATGTGTTGTTGTTGGAGCTTTAGAGAAAATTTTAGAGGAAGTTGTGTGGGTGAAGGGGGAATATGACAGAAGAGATTCCTGAGATAAAACATTAGGATTCTCCATAGGAGATTCTAGAGTGGAGAAAGAGTATGGTATTGACTGTGTATTGAGAAGTGGCCATAACAGCTCTGTTTTGCTTCAAGTTTCTGGTTTTCCCCATAAGCAAGAGTGTTCACTGAGTTAAAATTAGAAATGCAATTTATATTTATAACTTTTTGAGATTATCTGCACTTAATAATGGAATTGCCTGAAGCAGCCACTTACAAAATATGAATTAATATTAAGTGGGAAGTGTAGAGAATACTGGAAAAAATGTATGCTCCCATGAGGCTCAAGAGGTCATAACTGCAATAATTAGTGCAGGTATGAGACAGGCAGGTGAAAACGATGAAGAGCAATGTAAATAAAGTTAGTGTTCTCTTCATGAGAAAATTAAAATGGTGGGCACAACCAAGTCATCAGCGCACAATCCGCCATGATGGCAACTTCGGAAAGCGTGCGAGAAAAAATGTCACCTGCTGTTAGAAATGCGTGCAAGATATGTTCCGCTACATGAGTCGCAAATATGAAGTCAGGCTGCAGAAAGGTGGTAGCAGGCCGAATTCCCTCCATGCCAGCGTCGGAGCTCTTTTAGCTGACTTCCATCTTCGACAGGAGCCAAGCCACGCCCCCATGTTGTTCAATTACGATAGTACAAGAGAGACAGCAGCTTGTACCTTGTGTGAGAATACTAGGTGCAGGAAGGTGCCTGTGCAGTGTTTTCACTGTGAGAAAGTTTGATTTGGCCACCTATTCCACTTGAGGATTTATTGACAGTTTGCATCTATGGTAATTCCAATGTGTTTTACCTCCTAAGATATTTTTGGAAGTGGTCAGGACAGACACAGAGAGGATCGTAGTTTTTTTTAATAAGTTTTCATCTAGTAGAACTCATTGTTGATAGACAAGCAAAGTCCATGTGGTGCAGTAAGCTTGTGACCCACATCTGGTCATACCCACATGACATGGAGGATCTCACTTAGTGAAAAAGTGATGAATGGAAATGGATACCCACAAAAAGAACAGATGATGGACCTATTGCTGAACAAATCAAACATTTGCCTCCAGTCACAGATCTGTGTGAAATCCATTGTTTTTTTGCATGGCACGCCAATCTAGTTTAGATCCAGCCATATGCAAATCAGTCTTGACCCTGATCCCCATGGGAACAGTCCATCTCGAACTGCAAGGCCAGGTCCTCCCTGGACCAGAAACAAGCATCCTGGGACCAGTTAACGGGTATCAACCCTCATCAGCCAGGCTAGCTTGAATCCAAGCCAGGCATGTGTCCCTTGCTCGCTGTGCCACTGGATTCAAGCTAGCCTGGCTGGCGGTGGGTGATAGCACAAAACTGGTCCCATTTGCATATGGCTGGGTCCAAACTGGGGTCACATAGTGAATAAACAAACAATGGATTCAACCCAGATCTCTTGACTGGGTGTCAGTGGTTAAAAAGTTTCAGCACTCCATCCATCATCTTATTGTGTTTGCTGTGTGTGCCCTAAGTATCCAAGGGTATGCCCAGATGTAGGTCGCTTGCTAGCTGTGGCACTGTATTCAAGCTAGCCTGCTTGATGAGGGTCAATACCTTGAAACCGATCTCAGGATGCTTGTTTCAGGTCCAGGGAGGACCTGGCCTGGCAGGTCAGGCTGGACTGATTCCCTGAGGAGCACGGTCAAGACTGATTTACATATGGCTGGGTCCAAACTGGGGTGGCATAGTGAGCAAAAGAAGGACAGATTCAACCTACATCTGTTGACTGGGGGTGAGTGGTTAAAAAGTTTCAGCACTCCATCCAGGGCACAAGTCGGGGGTACACACGGGTGGACGGCGTCCAACCATTATTTTCACAGGGTGAATGCCGTCCACCCTGCCAAGAATTTAGGACCCACTGAAAAATGTGCTGAACTCGTCCCATTGTAATTTCCAAACACTGGGACACTTGCAGTAGCGCCTGCACGTTGTCTGCTTTCCATCTGGAACAAGCAACAACGTGCAGGAGGGACCAACTGGGGCTTTCTTATTTAAGACTCCTGCTGGGCCTATAACAAAGGTCGAATTTGAGGGGTAATCAGGCCTCCTTCTGTTGGAGTCTCTTGGCTGGGAGTAGTCAGGAGCCTCACACCTGATGCAAATAAAGCAGAGGGGAAAAAAAGGCTCACACCTTGTTAGCACTTCACACATACTTAAGAGAGGTCGCTTTTCACTTTGTTCAGTCCCTGTTTAGGAGATGTGCATGCACTTTAAGAATGTCAGATGTGTTGGTCTTTCCCAGTATTTACACAAAGCAAATTGCATTTATATACAGCTTACTTTCCCTTGAGGAGGTGTTGAAATAATTTAAGTACCACTATTTTTCTTGTATAGCCCTACTCATCCCAATGCAGAGTGTTAGAGTGTTTTACATCAACATGTGCATATTACATGTACAATAAATTATAGGAGAGGTACTGTTACCTGTGAAGACTTGGGCACCATTTCAGCAACCCCTGATGAATTTTCTATGCGCCTTACTACTTTTTGCTCTCTACTGATGATGGGCTAAACCCAGAAACATGTGTCTAGAAATAACAGCACTACCTGCACCAACTTTGGTGAAAGACTACAGAAACTTTGAAAGTAAGCGTACTGCATTTACCAGGATGCAATGGAGTAAACTGTGCTGGAATGAGAGGCAGTGTGCGCCCTCCCCCGTGAATAAATTATATCATTATGTAAATTAATATACAGGATGTGTTACATAAAACTGGGGGACTGAAAGGTGAAGAAGTCACATAGCATCTTCCCTAGCTCACTGTGCTATTATCCTTGCAATGTGCTCATACGTACACATGATAGACCTGCTAGGCATATATGTGAGGACTTTAGATCTAATGTCACTTCTTGTGATGCCACTTTCTGGAAAGTCGTGGCTTGTGATGTCACTTTCTATTATGTAAATTCCTGTGATGCTATGTGTGGTCATGTGCTGATATGTCGGCGCCGTGATGTTGTGAACCGTGATCTCACGCACTTTGATGTCACTCGCAAACAGCCTAACTAGGTTAGTCCCACCACTTATATTTTTAGGACTTGCGCCCTGACTCCATCCATCATCTTGTTGTGTTTGGAAATGGATACCTTCATCTACTATAAATGTTTGCATTGCCATTTGCATAGCAAATTAGTTTACAGGATACGTAGTGTACAAACAACTTAAAACTAAAGGGTATAATTGTACAGTACTAGTACGTTTCAGAAGGTAGTAGATTCTCCTGTGGAACATATGAGCCAATATCTTTATATTTCAAGAACTAAGTGTACCAATAAATCACCAAAAAACATGAATCCCGAAACAGGTTCAATGAAGATTCAACGATATTATCATTCTCAATTTAGTCTAATATGCATGTTAGCATATTAAGTACAATTGTACACGTCCGTTGTAGAAATATTGGGCCTTTTCAACTATGACTGGGTATTTGCAATACATCTGTGTATGGTAAGGCAAGGATTAAATAAGGTTTACTAAACCACACTCCAAATTGCTCTGCCATGAACCACGCTTCATAAGTGTTGCAAGTTAAACACAATTGCATTGAAAGTGCACATGTGATAGGGAAGTGGATTGCAATTGCATTGCCAGGTCTTTTCAATAACATTGGCTTGTTTAACCCACTCACAGCCGTTGGTGGGCTGGGCTTGTTTCGGGCGTCTTTCCCGCGGTGGCGGCTCCTCCTCACTGCGAGAGTTGGCAGCGCTGCTCGATGCCTTTGTGTGAACTGCGCTCCGAGAGCGGATCGCACGCGCCGAGCCTGCCGCCAGCGCCCGGGGACCGATCGCAGGACAGGACCGCAGAGGAGGAGGAGGAGGGCACCGAGGATCCGCCGCAGCCTGCTCCGGGGGACAAGAGGCGCGCAGCCCGCACTTGTGGATAAACCCACAAACTGCCTGCGAGGAGCAGCATTGCACAAGTTACCTGCTGCTGCTGCCCGAGGAGCAGGTCCCTCTCCTCTCCGGACTCCCCCGCTAGGTCGGAGCTGCCCGGTTCCACTTGTTTCTCGCTCAGAAAGCCCCTGTAATGAGTTTTGCGAGCCCGCGGTGGATTGCAGTGGGGAAGGCGAGGCTTCCGCGCCAGTGAGCCCGGGACGCATCTTTCGGATATTGTGTGTGTTTCTGAACAGACGTCGCAAGTCAAGAGATAAAGGCAGAGCGGCGGAGTTCTGTGCTGGATGTGGGCAGTGACATGGACGTGAGATTCTACCCGCCAGCAGCTCCCGATCCCTCCGGTCCCGCAGGGCAGACCCCGTGCCTGGACCCCTACTACTACAAGGTGACGACCCTTTGTGCGCCGGGGTGGGTGCATGGATGGATGGGGGGGAGTGTGTCTGATGGGCGGGCGGGGGGTGCCCGCAGAGAGGACCCACTTCTACGAGGCGGGGTGCTGTAAACGCCAGTTCTGTCAATGAGTAACCCCTCAGGGCAAGGTTTGAATAGAGCAAACCAGCACGTTAAGCAGGCAGTTGAATGTGTGCGGCTGTGTCACAGGGGCTGAAGCCTTCACTCACACTTGCTGCAGCCGGTGCACGCACTAAGCGCTCCCGTGGCCCTCCGGGTCGGACCGGCCGGGAGGTGGAGGATTCCGGCTGGATGGAGCGGGCGTGATGTGCTGGTGTCACGCCCATGGGACTCTCAGCGGGCTGTTCCCTCCACACTCTGAGTCTGGGACACTAACCTAAGCACACTGCATATCTGTTTGTGGCAGGCACGCGCCCTGGATGTGATCCCCTGTGCTGGAGTGTCCCAGCGCTATGTTAGTATATAGTATGTATGTGTGCTGCGTTACTGCTCTAGTGGACCCAGCCAACACAAGGACACGCGCTTTGGCTGAAAAGCAGCCCGAGTCCATTTTTTTTCTTCTCGTTATACCCAGACTCGAGCGGTCTAAAACTAGCCCTCCCTCCCTGGAATATAGAATATGTAGGGGCTAAGCAAAGGTAAAATTGGACCTGAGGCTATTCACGTCTTTCCTGGTAAAAAAAACCAGCTATCACTGGAGTGGTGTCCCCCTGTCACTGCACCTGCTGCACTGGTGCAGTGTGCGCTCCTGGGTATGCACACAGACACATACTCTCTCGCGCTCTCTCACACACCTATACACACACACCCAAACACACACCCATACACATACTCACACCCATACACTCACACACACACATACACACACACATACACACATACATAAACACACTCACACACCCATACACTCACAAACATACATACACACACACTCACACACCCATAGGGACACACACACACCCATACACATACACATACACACATACACACACACACACATAGGGACACACTCTCACAAACACACACACACTGTGCTGGGGCAGGGCACAGGACATGCCGCTCTCGCCTTGACACTCCACAGTGTTAGAGCGCATGTACCCCTGGCGGCACTGACAACACAGGCGTCCATGTGCGCCTCGAGCTGGGAATCCTCTTAAATAAAAGGAGAGGCGCGTACGCCTAATTGCGGTGTTGTGATTGGAAGCACAATTGGTGCGGTGCCTGGAGATGATGATGGGCCTACAGCGCGGTCCTCTCGTCCCCGCATGCTGCCTCAGGGCGGCCGGCGTGGCCCACGCATGCTTTGTGTTGGTGCTGAGCGTCGGACCAGCGCGCACCACCCCCTGCTCTTAATTAATACTCAATGAGCTCTGCACGGTAAGCCGTGACAGGAAACTCCCGCCTGCACATTGCATATGCAATGAAGCCAGTGCTGTCATTGTTACTGCGCGGCGTCTGAGAGCCGGGGCCACACAATTGGCTTCCAGTTGCCCGGAAATCCTAGAGCCGGCGACCGTGCCACACATCCAAATGTTTTGTTTTTCAACCTGGAAATGCATTTTCTCTGTTACTCTTTTGTGAGAAGCGGTGGGTAGTTTATTCTCCACTCACACTTTCCTGTGTGCGGAATTAGGTTTTACACAGTTGTAACAAGCGCAATATAAAAATGTATAATCAGGAGCGACCTTTAAAATAACAATTGCAGGCGACTCGGCACAAAGAGAGCCTGCCAAGCAGTTTCAAATGCATTCTGAAGTATGAAGACGTGTTAAATATTTTTTGTAAACTGCGGGAGAGTTCAACACACTGTGTGCTACAGACTGGATATGCAACCTGTGTTACTTGTCCCAAGTGTGTAATGTCTCTAAAATAGCATGGTGTCAAGATCTTGACTGTTGAGGTCTCTCGCGTCCTGTAAAACACGGCTTTAACAGTGTGTGATCTTTTTTCAAACCCTTCCTTGAACAGCTCTGGAAAGCACAAACGCACATTCCCAGCGCAGGCACTAAAAAGATGGTTAACTACTCCCCTCACAGCTGATACAATCAAAGCGGTGCTTAGATAATGTGTAAATCACGAGACATCAATTTTTTAGTAAAACGCTGTCCGTGTTATGTCTCAAAAGTGAACAGTGTAATATTGTATCACGTATCGAATCGTAAACAATATACGGTTTTCTTCATACAGTAACAATATTGGACCAGATAGATTTGTTACCTCAAACTTTCCAACTACCCAATTATTTACATTTTTATACCATTGATTGTCTTCTTTGTAACTGATATATTTTGTATATATTGTTTAAATCGCACCTGGATCAGAATATATTTACTAAATGTTTGCAGCTGCAGCACATATATATATATATATATATATATATATATATATATATATATATATATATATATATATATGTGTGTATAAATATATATACATGCATACATATATATAAATATATATATAGCCCCACTTTGTCCCAGGAAGCAGTCTAATATCGCATTTCATGCACACATGAGAGAAGTTGTATAGATGTCATTGGCCTACACCAGGTATTGTCTCTCCCAATCAGTTTCGGTTAAGATTAATGATATTGGTAATTGGTGTTGTGCTTATGAAGCTGAGGCCTAATTATGAGCAGCAGAGACGGAATGGATAAGTGCTCCTAGGCCGAGATGCTGCTGCCGCGATCAGTCAGTGAGACCTACCCGACTGGCTGGCATGCGTCTGTATACTTCTCTTTCCGACCTTAGTACACAGTCTTATTTTCAAAGTCCAGTGCTTGCCGGGCTCGCACAACTGTCAGTAGGCTCTGGGTGGAGCACAGTGTCCTGAAGCATACAGTGCATGGCAGGTGAGCGCAGCCAAACAACAAGCTTGTGGCTAGTGTCACAGGGAAAAGCACCAAAACCCCAATGTATTCATTGGTGAAATAATGCCTCTGGTGTGTTTCAGTGGAAGACTGCAGAACAGTGACACAAATGTCAAAACAACTGAAGTGCCCTGTGGAGGTTCAACGGTAACAACGTCTCTACCTATGACCAGCAATTTCCAGATGAAAAAATACCTTTCAAGTTGAAAACATTTGCAGTTCCGGCCTATTTTTCAGATGTCAAATGTAGTTCAGTTGTCACCTATACCCCGTACACGATTCTATTAAGTTCGTTTTTCTGCGACTTTTATATCAAACAGTTGTTCGTTGAGTAACTGGATTGATTTTGCAACACATAACCGTGCATCTGCAGTTATTTAATTAGATGAACTCTAAAACAGCAACACGCCGTAGTAAACAAGCATGATAAACACACACTTTAAGAAGAACACGATCCCCCCAAGGGTATTTTCATTAATAGTGTTTGTTTACATGCAGATTACGCTTGTGTGCCGAGGCACGCTATCCCCTCATTTCAGTTTACTGTTTATGTGCAGAATCTTGATCGTTTTAAAACATGCTACGGCTCATCCCAGCCTGACCCTGTCTAGAACCGAGCAGAGTTATCGCGATGGATGTCCAGTCGTGAGGCTGTCGCCGGACAGGGCCTGTTGCAATGTTCGTCCATCCTCCGAGGACGCGCGCGCGCTCATCCATCGTGCAGATTTGCCACCGATCAGAGATTCGCCACGGCGGGCACTGGGCCGGGCTGGCACCCTCTCAGACGCATGTTTTCCCTCAGCATTCCGCTGGCAGCACCCCAGCCCTCATTTGTATGTCGAGAACTGTAAAATGCTTGTTCTGTTCTAAATGCTGCGCGGTTTCAGAAAGTATCAAGTGCCCCTTGTTCCCTAGCGGGCTTCCTGCGCTCTGGGCAATTGTTTACCCCGAGGCCTAGCGCCGCCGCGCCGGTAGGCAAGGGTGGCGGGTTTTAAAGTGAGCTGTATGGAGCGCACATCCACAGATGAAGACGTGCATTCCTCCTAGCACGTGTCCGCGCTGGGAAAACAGTCCGTGACACTTCACAAATGTGTTTTAATACGTTTCTATATTTTGATTTTCTTTATGCTGCTGTGGGTAGGAGATATCCAGGAAGCTGTCTCTTCTCGGTTCCTAACACCTGATACACGGTAGTCAAGTGCTGCTTTCGCAAAATGTACATACACGGGGGGCTTGGCAGACAGTGGTGCGGCTGGTGCAGTGGCACCGGGAGCCCAGGAGTGTGAAGGGCCTGGGGATGAGTGGCCCACTGGCCCCAGTTTCGGATGTCTCGTCATATCCAGCCGGCAGCAGGTTGAGCCCATTGTCACAACCTAGGACACACACTGACTGTCCTCCTGTGTAAACCCTCACCCCATCGCAAGAAGAGTTGTCAAGGAAAGGGGCCGTGCTCCGCTTGTGTAAACACTTGCCTCGCAGCGCTTGTCTCAGCCATACGAGGCGAGTGAACGGGCCCTGCGCACAGCGAGAGCGAGACTGGCCAGCTAGGCCCACCGCCAGGAGTGCTTGGGATGCGATGGCACCCCGGCCGCATCGCTGGGCAGCTGAGGGGGCACGCTGGCCCGGGCAGATACATTTAGACATGTCACCTAAAAGAGAACCATGAGGCATGCGGCTAATGAGCCCTCCGCCGCCCGTCAGCCGTGCAACGCAGCTCCGGCTGGCAGCGCGTTCATTCCCCTTTAATTGAAGCTAATGTTCAATCCAAAATAGTGTAGTGACAGCTTAAGCTCAACAGATGAGCTCTTTTGTAAAAATATGCTTCCATTGTTGTAGTATTTTAAGCTCCGTGCCTGCGCGCCTGCCAGCTCCTCCAACAGGGCTGCCGCGCTCATGATTTGTGAAGGCGCCGCCACTTTACCTCACAAATCTTCCCCGAGTATTCCCAAACGCGGTTTAAAAGCGGCTCCCGGCGAGGGCTCCTCTCCGAGGCGCGCGTCCGGGCCTTGTTTACCCCTATTGTTGGACGCGGCTGTCTGCTCACCTAGAGCCCGCTACTATAATCATATTTTGACACCGTTAGCAGAGGTCAGGGCCTGTGTTGACAGGGAGGCTGACCCCTGCCAGCGGTGGGAGGGAAAATAATGGCCTGCACTGCTCCCCACGGCGAGCCTCGCTGAGCGCTGCAAAGCGTCCAGCAGAGATATCCCTGGAAGTCCAGGGAGCGGAGAATCCAACGTTATCCATACGGATACCTGCGTGGCCGTGGTGAGGGGGGCCACAACCCGGCACTCCCCTTTATGAACAATATATTTGCATACCTTTTGTTTTAAAAGAAGAAACACCTGTTCACAACTGAACAACACCTTCGAAACTCTTTTACAAGATGTCAGCATTGGATATAGCAGGTATTCTCTGCTTATGATAAAGCCCCGTCCGTGCGCTGGAGAAGAAAACGCTTCGAGGGTTTGTGAGTGAAGGGAGTTGTTGTGAATTTGTTCCCTTTCTTCGTCCCCTCCCGTTCTGTTCCTAATCTCTCCCTGGGACGTCTCACAATGCCATTGACAATTTGTTAGTGGTTTTCAGAAAAGTGGTTTAGACAGAAGACGCTGATGTGAGCTTCACTTTGCCACTTCTAGGTAGCCAATAGCACAGATGATTTTTTGAGGGTGTTTCCTTTTCGCAAACCTTTCTCTGCGTTTGTTCGGCCCGAAATAGGCATTATACAAATTCTGAAGTGACTGTACTGTTTTGTTTTTGCATACAATGCAAATAAGCTTGATATTTACATATTGTAATCTTGGTTTAGCGTGACACAAACACGCACATTTTCAGTACACCACGAACATATTTACGTAATGGTGGATTATTTGTGTTTTCCTGTTACTGGCGAACAATACTCTTATTGCTATTTCCTGTGGTCCCTTTCACTTAGTCAATGTCAATTTTGGTGACATATTTTTTTGCTAAACTCAGATATGTTACAGCGATTTAGACCTCATTGACTTTATCATGAATGTGGCAGCGAACCAACAATTGGATGTTTTTCAATTTTAACGCCTGGCAGAATAAAGTGTACATATATGACATTTACTTAGAGAGTATGAGATGGTGTCTAAGCATAATATATCTTAGTGCATCAGCAAATGAATAAATAAAAACAATAATTTTGAAAAATGCATCACGCATGGTCTCAAGCCGCTGATAGAGAAAAGACGTAATGGAAGAAATTATGTTTCTAAGTATAGAGCATTGAACTGTAATAAGAGTTTAGGGATATGGAAAGCAATTGGCCAGTGAAAAAAGTAATTCAGCGGAAATGGAAGAGTAGATGCCATCTCGAAGTCGATAACGGACCAATGATCTCACAAAGTTCGCGACAATGGAGAGGCTTATTTCTGCCAACAGAGGCACAGACGATGTTTTTCCACATCATGGGTTTATTCGAGGGGAGCTACTGGAGTGTTGTTTAATAGACACTGCTGGTTTTGTATGAGATGATAACGCAAATGCCATTGGGGTTCCTCTCCCCTTTATTTGCATGATCTTTGTCCTGGAGTGGTTAACACATTGATACAGTTTTTTTATAGTGACAATTTAATATAAATTTAAAATAAGAAAGAAAGACAGAAAAAGAAGACTAGACCATCTGAGGCTGTCAGTTATTGAGGGCTATTCCGCAGTGAAAACCTATGTGATAGAGTGCCTGTTAAGCCTGACTGATTACATCATTCGAGGTGATGCACATCAGTCTTTGTGTAAGAACCAGGCTATTTTCCCTACTGTCAAAAGGGATCACTTCCAACATGTGGTCAGCTTCTAGGAGACTTCATACAGTAATTACCCTACAGATTGACATTGGTGGTCTTGGAGCTCCCTTAGCTATGCTTAAATGAAATATCTTTCCTGAGTGCTGGTGTTTGTTCGATCTCAGGATCCTTTCAAAAAGTGATCTTCCTCTTACTGCAAGTTTATCTGTTGTGGATTCCAATCTATTTTCAGCTGCAGTTAAGAAATAAGGACAAATATGGTTACCGTGAACATGTACTTTGCCACCTTCCTAAGAGTCTATCAATGTGTATCTGCTAAAATAAGCATTTATTGAAGGGCATGACATATAAGGATGGATATAATTGCCAAAAAAGACTCGCATGTCTCCTGACATTTAAAGGCTAAGGGTACTAATAAATAGTTGCCACACGTTCCAAGATATCTGTATTTTAGATAACCAGTTAGTCTTGTTTGTGGGAGTTGTATTTGCAAAAAAGGCATGCACTAGTTCATTTGTGGGGTCCATTCAATTAAAATATCACTCCCTTGCATCTGACGAACACATTTTATCGTTTTTAAGTGCCTTATGCCTCAAAGTGTACCCCGAACTAGATAGTAGTGTGTAAGATTTGCTTAAGCCTTATTCAGGTTGGAAGGTAATACGACTCTCTCAATTGTATTTGGTGCCACTGCTCTGCTACAATTATAGAATATTGCCACTATGTTTCGTTTTTTCCATATCTAATTTTACCATCCTGGTGCAAAAAAGCCTTCATGTTGTAAGTCTTTTGGAAGAGTTTAAATTACAAGTTTAGGCATAAACAGTTAGTCTCATCTAGCGTAAATTTAGCACATGTGTTTAATTTCGTGAGGTGCTGTGAGGCCATCACTGTCAGGATAGGGTTAAAAACGAAATTAGCTGGTTAATGTTTCCTGTTCCGGCTTCCACAGTGCAGACAGGCTAGCCAATGTCACTGTGAGGTATCACTTGGTACAACATTTGTCAGCTTAGTCAAACTCAAACCTGAACATTGCAAGAGGCATTAGGCCGAAGATGAAGGCACAATCCAGAACACACAAGATGTAACGAGCTGACGATACTGACGTGCACAACATATGAATAATGAACATTTACTAGCTTAATACTTCTACACATTTAGACCAGAAATATAATTACTCGAGATTAAAATTCTTTTAATTGTTGAGTGGAGTTTATTGTTTTAGTCCCACAGTAATTGTTTTTTATCATAAGGGACTATAAAAATATGTAGCGGTCACTTTGGTTCATTTTTTGCAGGATCAGGGTAATGGGGCTGACTGGCCTCTGAGTGGACTGAGCAAAATGCTGTGAATTGTTTTGTCTTCAAGGAAAGGTTGTCTTGGATAAATAAGATATTATTTTGCCCAATTGGTTCAAACCAAGGCAGGTCATAATTGGCTTCGATGACCTAACATTGACTAAATGAGAGCCCTTGGTGAAACAGTCTTAAAGCCTTTAAAAAAAGTTCTAAGTGAAAGACGCCTTACAAGAGGCCAAACCAGTCTAGAAGGCCATCAGCTCAATCAAGCACGTTTTCTCCACTCAGTTCTCTCATAAACCAACTTCTGGAGAAAACTTCTCTTAAGTGAATGCAAGTATCAGGTTTTGTCCGAAATGAGTTCCATTGTCTTGGTTTAGTTTAGCGGTTTGACACAGCAATATATTTCAAGACAAAGACAATGATTCTAACAGGGTAAGTGCTGAAAGTGGTTGAAGCAGGATGTGTTGTCCCCCCTCTGAAGCAGCAGTTACCTTTGGACGGTCATTTGTAGGTGCTAAGCTACTTTTAAAACTGATGGACTGGAAAGGCTATCCTATAATTCATGATAACCTCTGCTGTTTCAACAAGTTACTCCTAATCCCTCTCACAGTTCTTTTCATGTTGAACTTATTTTTTCCTAGTCCTTTGGCATCAGTTATCCTATCCTTTGTGCTACTAACTGCAGTGCGGTAGGTGGAGACCTCCATCTTGCATTTTTGGCACATAGATTAGAGGTGATGGTTTAAGACTTCTTGGAATGCAAACTCTGCTCTTTGTCGAGCTCATACGAAGTTGACCTGCCAGCTCCCTCCATCTCTTAAGGATAGAGGTTCTCTGGATTTTCATGCACAATACCTTGAGCAGAAGTATAAGTCTTGTAACCTCTGGCATGAGGTTTAACTCCAAAGAATTTTAAGTAAAATGGTCCAGTTTTGGTCACAATAGAGTGGAATCCTGAAATGTGTAGCCCAACAGTGATTACTGAGTGGTCTCCTAAACCAGGCCGCCTTCCTGTTTCATTGTGATTTCCCTCCTTACATCTGACATCCTGGGTCTGTTTTCCCACCAGCAAAACATGAGTATCCGAACGAGATGATTGGAAAATGGTGCCCCACGTCAGAAAACAAAAGATTGATTACATCTGAGGGCTTGGACAGGGTAGCCTCCCTTCCTAGCTGGCTCTGAATTTTCATATGTATATGAACATGATCTCTGTTCACAAATGGAGGTACCTTTAGCTAAAACGTTGCACTTCGGCTTAAATAATCAAATGAGGAGTACTTAGCGACATGCATGACTGAAATTATAAAGACTTTTTTCACAAGTTCTTTGGAACATTCACCAATGAACTGTCATAGGAAATGGGAGAAACATGCCCGGAAATGTTCACTAGTGTTACAAGTTATGGCGAGTATGTTTAACATGATCAAGTTTGAAAGGAAGGTTATTTACACAAAAGCAAGTGGGGTCATAGTGACCCAAACTTCAATTGCAGAACGTGGTCTCCTTTGGAAATCTCATACGGGGTATCAAGTCAGTCTGTCCTCAGGTAATTTCAATGTTATGCTTTAACCACACTAAAAAACGTAATTATTTTTAGAAGCATGTTTTTGGAAAACTCCAAAATTAGTTGTACCGTTTTTGACCATTTTGCCTGTGTACCGAAGTTGAGACACATCCATTTGTCACAAGTTATGAGAAATAAATTAACTCTTAGGTTTAAATCTCAATGCTGACCTATAGGAGAATAGAGTCATTTTGTAAACTCGTATAGAGCTTTCAGGGTATATTGTACCCTGGTGGGTAGATTTCCTGCACTTCCCTGTAAATAATGGAAGCTACATACGCATTAAGAGTTTCCATTTAGACGAACACATATAGTTCTGGTTAAAGTGAACAGGGCTAGAACACTTAGCTTAAGTGCACCCGAGGTACAGAGAGGCAAACCATTTTGTGGCTAATCAGCCATTAGATGGTTCTCTCATTGTTGTGGTTTAAGAAACCCATGTGTACTGCTATCTTTGCAAATATACGGGCAGCCTATAATCATTTATAGTCCTGTTTTCATAAAATGTGTAGGATGTCTTTTTTTTCCTCAGCCTTGGGCACCAGCCTACATTGCGTAGATTCCCGATGGGTAAAACCCAGACAAAACTTGGGCAAATATTATCCTTAACAGATTTTGTTTCTAATGCTTATCAGTGGGGAAATGTATTTACCCACTTGGTCTGATTTCCCTGCTGAGGCAGTTGGAAGGTTTAACAGGGTAGTTGATGAATGTACAGGTGACCATATGAACAGGACTAGGTGTCTATATTTTCGATAGCAACCAACTTTAGCAGACATTTTGGAGTCCCCAGACATTTGGTGATAACATACATTAAGCTACCTATGATCCGAATAATTAACACTCTCTCCTAACTAAGACAAAAAAGACTCTGCTTGGACAGTTCCTATTTTTAGGGTCTACTCCAGTACAACATCTCAGCTGGGGCCATATTGATAAATTCTCTCATTTTTACCAACAGTATGTATTATTTGCCTTAATGTCCTTCAGTGAGCAGTCTCTGTCTTTCACTTTTAAGGTCCCGAAAATGGCTGAAGACAGGCAATGGTGATTGGCATCAGTGATTAAAGTAACACTAATATAGGATCTTCTCTTCGAAGGGTGTATTCAGTCTTCAACTTTAAAAGGAGGAAGCATTTCTAAATAAGCAAAGTAAACTGACATCACAGACTTAAAAATCATGGATAAAACATGTTTACAGATTATGCCTCAATGTACTAAATGTTTAATAGTGGCAAACATTTATATACAGTCACTTCTCGCTCTCTGCCATAACTAATCACACCAGATAGTGTTGTGGTTAGTGGAAGATTTGTTTGAAGGAGATTGAAGACACACACCAATTTATATTTTAACACTTAAAATTTCCTCAGTGACTAGTCCAATATCACTGCGAAGTCCACTTTGAATATCTGCCTGTTTGTGTATATATGGTGAAACTGATTGGAGCAAAAACATTATATGAGGGACATGGTACCTGTTATGCCCTGCAGCTCAAAATGCACAAACCCTTACATAAAAAAACTGATGTGTGTTCAGCAGAATCAGATTAAGCCCGATGTCACAGCTACAGTCAAAGTCGAGTGTGACTGAGGCCTGGTGAGGCCTCCTACCCTTGGATGGAAAATTACCTTTCTATTTTAATACTTTTGGGACTAGTACTTGTAATATTGCTCTGTCTTATTTATTTAGGTTTTACAAAAAGTCTATTTAAACCAGTGCTTTTAAAAAAGTATATAATTTCCGTTGCTAAATGTGTAAAGGTTTTATGAATCAATTTAAACTTCATATAACATTCAGAATTTCAGGTAGACTTTGAAAAAAATGATTCAATTCTTGCAGTCTGATAAATGTTGACCATCGCAAAAATCGAAAGCAAAGTAAGACAATTTCAACAAAATTGTGATATTGTGAATCGCTTCACTAAGTTTCCAAACACACTTAAAATAGTTGCACTAGCGTAATTTTCTCCACTGATTACCGGGCACATTATTCAGTGAAACAATGTTTTTCAAGCTAAAGGAACAAGCAGGCGTAATTCAGTTCTACTTGGGGGTCGCTTCTCTGGCTTGGTAATAGGGTATCAGCATTTCTCCAAAGGGTTTCTTTTCCAATGAAATAGTCAAAGCACAATAAAGGCAAGATTCTGTCTATTCTTTTGCCAAGAAATAATTTCTCCTTATCTATTTCGGATAGCATAAAGTCAGGGTCAGCCAAGTGTAACAGCTTTTTAGGCCAGATTTACTATATGTTGAGCACATTGTGCAGATACCATTGCCAACTGCTCAAGCCGTGGACCATGCAGCGACCTCCTCGTTGAATGTATATAGCTTAATAGCCCAAGCCTTCGTCTATACAGTGAGTTGTCTCTTCCTGATAGGTTTGCTGATGAGCCTAGAAGCGAGGCTTGCAGTGACATTTGCAGGGTGAGCATTGTGCGAGAGGGCCAGTTCCCATGGTTACAAGTGACTGACTATATGAAGAATAGTTAGATCACAGGCACAATTCTCACATTGTTCTGAATAGGCTTCTTTTCCCAAGTGTACATTGATCTGCACATGTTCTGATAGCTGAACGCCATTATTGGGAGCACGCTCGTTGATAATTATAGATGCACTTACACATTCGTCACCTTTTATGTCCTTTAACATCTTACTATCTCCCCATTGGAAGCCCAACTACAACTAACGGAATTATCATGCAACTGCGTATATCCGGGCGAAGGAGTGGAATTAATTTTGTTGTTAAAACGAAATATAAGCTAGTGACTTGAGTATCTTGAGAATGATACTCAAGGCAATATTGCCATGTGATCTAATTGTTCATTTGGTGCAATTTTCCCCACATCACTGCCTTAATTGTATTTATTTTTTGTTTATATTTAGTAGAAGTAATACCAGCTAAAATATTCTGGTCCTAAAATATGATTTAGAGAGATTTGCGCAATTATTTTATGCTCCACTCAGGAACACTGAATTGCATATGTTGCAAATAAAATATTTTAAGGGGTTTACTTTTTCAGTCACCTGTGCAGCTCTCTCCAGGCCCATAAAACCAACAAAAATGAATGACACATATATCGATTGAACTTACAAAACCCTGACTTGTATCAGATGCAGAGTATTAAAGAATATTTAAAATACACATTTAGTGGTAGTTCCCCTGTTCAAAGCTGTGTATCACGAGTCATACAAAACAATTGCCTCTCAATCGCAGTTGGGGCCTCAGAGAACAGTTTAGGTACATCATCTTTCACTACAGCTGAGACACATAGCGCAGGGATTTCTATTGATAAAAAGAAATGTATTGGTTGATTTGAAAATATAAAAAATAATTATTAAAAAACTTCCCTATTTCTTTAATATCTTGCGCCTTAACGCTGCAAGAAAGACACAAGAGACAAAAATATTTATTTTACATGTTGTGCTCCCTGTCAAGCAAAAGTTCAAGTTTAGCTACAAAGTATCACCCTTTGTTGCCCCCTGCTGGTGACACACATGATTCGCTTTATTGACACCCAGACCTAAAGCAATCAAATTCGAGGTTCTGAAGCTATGCCTTAACATTGCTTTTTTAGCTGCCTTTTACCAGTACTTTTTTAAGCAACTTTGAGAAAATTATTAATGGCACACAATCCAAGTTGTTAAATAACAAAAGAAAGATTAATATAGTGCAAACCTTTTACAGTAACACATTTTCATTTTCAGTTGCTTTCATTTTATTTTGAAGATCTTCAAGGGTGCAATATTTGATAGGATTACTTTTCTCAGAAAGCTAGGAGCCTCACAGCAGCCCTAAGAGTAGTGTTTTCCTGGTCGAGTCCCAGCAGAGTAAGGCTACAGGCTGATAGATTTGTTTCCCCATCTGATGCTGCACTGCACATTACAGGATACATTTGTGTAGTTTGTACTGCAAGCTAGTACATCATCTCAGATTTATTTCCGCATTTCAGTCCGTGGTTTGTTATCTATCTCTGCTCTTTGCGGTGGTAGAGAATTGTCTAAAAGTACATAGCATGGCACGGCAGAAAGCTCTGTAAAATCACACTGTTATCTTCCAATGAACGGGTTACAGCAATGCATCATGGGTAAATATTTTGTGTAACTGAGATATACATTTAAAAACAAATATTTAGGAAATGAGAAAAGCAAAGTAAAACGAATTGGCAGGTTTTAAACTGTGCATAGTGCTGCATAAGCACTCTGTAGACATAACGGCGTAAAAGTCATATGCTGCCTTTAGAACTATAAGATAGAATCACCAAGATATCCATGGGACATGTCATCGCTAAAACCGGCAAAAAGGTCATGACCTTTCTTCCACATAGTTGAAATTCCGTTTCAGAGTCCTAGTTTAATCTGCATTTGAGTGGGCTTTGTGTATTGCTTGGCTTGTGAGGATCATGTTCTGCTACTGACGCTCACTGGAACCTGTTGGTTAATATGACCAAAGTTCATTCCTAAAATCCGTATAGGCTCACAGTTTCATGGCAAGTCTAGGCCTTCCCGGAAGTGTCCATTTTTGACTAACAGCGCTTAGTGTCACAGCTACAATAATCTAGCCTCTAACTGTGCTGGTTCTTGCAAGATGAGACACACATGAGGTTGAAATACCCCCCACCCCTCAGATTTAAATGAGGTACCTTTCTTTGTATTGAACAGCTCTTCCTACCATAAGAAATGCACAAAGAAGATAAAAGCAAATAATACATAAAGTCACTACTTGCTATGCATAACAGTTGAATCTAAATTGTTTGCTGCCATCTACAGTTGCATAACTTTAACTCTGCTGAAATAAAGTGGGTATCATCCTAAAAATGTCCTTCATCGTGGTATGATGACAATTTGGCAAAGTTAATACCTCCTAATATAGTATTTTTCATAGATCAGGCAGATTCCTGTTGATTCCCAGGAGAAAAACAATGGCTAAGTATACTTGAGGCCCGTTATTACAGACACAACTGCCTGCCTACACTAACAGTACATTTATTCCACCATTCAGTTGTATTCACGCAAAAGCAGTTTAAAAAATGTATCTTCTTACATCCAAACAGGTGTTAAAATGGGCAATCTTCCTGTTGTATCATCCACCTGCATCATTTTGGCAGGTACTCCCGTGGAGCATTTGGAAAAAGTGGCAACTCTTTGTATAGCTATGAAGGGCTGTGCTGTGCACAGAGATCACAGAGCTGTATTTTCCAATGTAGGAGAAGTCTACCATAGCTCCATTAGTATCAACGCAGTACATCTCCATTAGAAGAGCCCAAATGATTTTGTGGCAGGGGTTGCATTTAGTAGAACCTAAACTATGTGAGTTGAAATACCTCATGTTTGTTTTCAGTTACACCAGTGACACGTGCTTCTTCGGCTTAAGGCTCTTATCATGGCCGCCAAACTATTAAAGTTGTCTTGAAAATTATATCTAAAGTTTTAGGGTTCTGATTCATCACTCATTCTTTATTTTATTTTTTTACTTTTATGTCTCTACTGGACTCACAATACATGTGTGGACCTTCCTTTTGTCCCTTCTAGTGGGTGCTTAGACATTTGTTAGACTTTTTACAACGAATAGCATTGTCTCCAGTAGGGGAACATGCATCCTCCATTTTTGTATTGTGTATCTGCTGGACACACATTGTAACAATTCATATAAACCAAGGGAGATCGCTCACTTCAGTGTTGCATATTTATGTTAAATCTCTATGGTCTCAGACGAGTACTAGAAATTTGAAGAGGCTTAAAGGCATTAAAGATCCTGTCTCACAATGGCTCACCATTTATCTCTATGAAATATGGAATCCAAAGCTGTTATTCTCATGACATCCGCAAAATCAAGTTACACTTGGATCAGTTCCTTACTGTTTCCCTAAATTACATTTTTTATTTGCACAAGTTTCAAATAGGAGCCTTTGCCCAAGAATGTCATCTTCATGGAAGAAATGCGATCTCCGTTCAATATATTGAAAAGAGGCATATTTCTACAAGCTCTTTCATATTTCCCACTAGATATTCATTGAGCCAGTTGTAAGGGCCAGCATTGCATATCTAGAATGCTGCTATTTACTCTAGATGCAAAAACAATGATTTTTGTTACAGTAATGGCAATGGATCTGACGCACATTTAAGATGCCATGGGACACATTCCTACATCTAGTCAGCTTGCACGTTGGTCTCTTCAGCTGGTCATGGACAACCTTCAGACAGTGGTGCGGAAAACTTTCCACTAAGCAGATAGGGCTCAGAGCTAGGATGACAGAAAGTGGCTCTACATTGGGTGGAGTAAGGGGATTAAGAGATCAGGCCTTGCATGGGAAGCAGGAACAAAGGCTGCAAGCTAGAGTAAAGAGCACACACTACTTTTGACAGAATGATCACATATATCTTAATCACTGAACTTATAATACACAAGATGAGACAGACTTAAACAAAGCTCAAAGTGCAACAACTGGTATTGGAATGAGTAGAGTTATAGAGATGACCCTGACCATCAAGATGGACCTCTGAGATGAGAGAGTAATTCTAAACATATGACAAAATCAGAGAGGTGAGTTTCAGAGAGGGAAAGGGCTTGTAACTCTCCTCAAGTTTAGAATGTTTGGCCCAATCTTTGGCCGAGGAAAGTGTTTCAGTATAATTCTTTTATAAATTAATATGTCTGAAGTATGACGAGTGACAAAATCTATGTTTGTCCTGGTTAAGAACTGTCCCAGAATTCATGTATAGGTAATTCATGTGTGATTCGCGTAGCACCTATAATAAATCTTATGTCCCAAGACAGTGCTCAGGGGAGGAGACCAACAGCCCAGCAGAGTCCAAATGCCAACACCACATTAGACTGCAGGTGGCAGAAATAACATCCTTTCAGAGCTACTGGTACCTTATGCTAGGGTTCTGTCATCATATCCCAGTACCTTGTAAACATCTGGATGCAGGTGAATTAATCCATGCAGCTATTCTGTTTGTACTATAAAAGTCCCTCTCAAATATTCAAGGGTTTTTATAAATGCTCAATGGTTCTGCCAATTGACATAAATAGACCACACTTTCCAGCCTGGCCAAATTTGAAGCTGGCAGGAGGCTCAAACATCATGTGATTCTGGGCAAATCACGTAATCTTCCTGTGCTTAAATAAAAGGAATGTCTCAGTTTGTAATGCAACTGGTGATCATGTAAAGCGCTCTGATACATTCAGGTCGAGTTTGCGCTATATAAAAACTGCAACCAAAAAAAAACCCAGAATGCTTTACAGATAGCATTATTGATACTGGATTCATATTGGAATTTATAGACCGGTTCATCAACTGGCCACAATACTAATGACTTTTTATCGTCTGAATTTCATTGCCAAGAAATTCATGGGTTTAGATTCTGCTTGATGTTTACGTGACCCTATAAGAACAACCAAAAACAGTACTTTTTATTCATGTCAGTCATTAGAAGTGTTCCTGGTGCCCTTGGGCAGTGGTATCCTCGCAATGAGCTACAAGGATTGTAGCACCTGTTATTCTTCCTCCAGGGTGGGAAAGTGTTATCATGAAGATCTGGCTTCTAAGTGACAACAGTACTAACCTTAACACTTCCCCAGGGCCATTATATGAAGCTGCACCATCAATATTCTCTAAGCTATTTCTGGTCCAGACAAGTACATAGTGCTCACATATATATCATTGTATACGGTAATCCTGCCCTCTCCAATCCCAAGGTGATTTTAGATTGTTTCTCGAGCTAATTTCTTTTCAAGACTTGACAAAGCCTTCGGTTTGGATAATCTCCAAAGCATGGATGTTGCCAAGCCTCTCCATTTTTTTGCCATAATTCCATTACAAAAATGGCGGCTTCAGCTGGCTCACTTGACACTCCCCTGGCAAACAAGTTAAATGAACTTACGCTGACTGCCGCCTCATCTCGTGTTTCTCTCCTTACTACAGATCTGCAGAGAGTTCAAAGTGATTTTCAGCAGAGCCAAAGCTGCATCTATGCCATTCCAGCAGCCTACGTACCGCTGTGACGTGCGGCGCAGCCACGCTGGGTCACGCACGCGCCCTTTACTCGACGTGCCAGCCTCAGAGCTGATGCTTAGTTTGGCAACGCCTCAGCGCGTTGACTTTCCCATTTACTGTCATCGCCTCACAAACTGCGGTGAGCTGGAAACTTGTGCCAGACAAGGAGCAAGTTGTAAATTTGAAGTAGCTACATGTTCACGTTAGGTCTAATTACTAACCGTACTGCAGCCGAGGCCCGTAGTCCACGCACTGCTGAATATAGTGTGTAACTCGTTCCTGTAATGAACCCGCTAAAGTTTCTCATCCGAAAGGATAGATGGCGCACTTTAAATATATTACTGTATAGTGTGCAGGGTGGAATGTATATAGGGCCCACGCCACTTCAAAGCGAATATAGCAGTGGATTTCAGGGACAATATATGTATATTTATTGACAATACATAACGGCATAAGATTTCATAACTGGAACGGCTGAAGTGGAGGCCCCTTAGTAGGAAATTGTTTTTCCACTAAGAAAGCAATTGGGCCGTTTTGCGTCCGTGCAGTGGACTGCCTGCTTGTTGATAATGAGGGGAGAACCGACTTGCCCTGAATTGATGTTAACCAGGGCTGTTCAAGCCATTTGCATGACTAGACATAATTGAAGTGGCTGAATTAACTGTCGCGCTTAAAAAAAAAAGCCCACAAAGGCAGATTTTGTTTACAGGGACTCAATGAATAGCAGCATTCAGTGAGACAACACCGAAGCAATATGTATTCCGAGAACTATTGTCTGTGTGCAGCTGTGACCACAAGATGTTGCCAGTTTGTACCGTAGATAGAAACAAAAAGAAGCAACAGAGTACAAGCGAAGAAACTTTTGAAGCAAGGTTACAGGAACCTTTGGAGTGGTAAGATTGGGTAAGGCGCGCTTGCTCATGATTTAAAAAACGTTTAATGGTATGCGAGAGTGAGAAAGAGACAAACAACACAAGCTGTGAAAAGGGAATACAGTATTCATCTGGACCAGAAGATTCATTTCTAGATGATTTCTATTGATACCGGATCATACATTAAACGTTTGATCAGTCCTGTGGCTTCTTCTAGAAGCCCGTGTGTGGTGAAGTGATTTTACGATGATGAGCCAGCCTTACACTACATGTTATTAAGTATCAGTATCAGTTGTGTATTGGACTCCCTGTATTGTGCCTGGCCTTTTTGACAGTAAACCAGTATGGGTTCAAAAACCTTACCCTGCCAGACTGACTGAGTCTTCCATGATTTACAGTTGCCTGAAGGGACGTGTAGCAACAAGAAGTCACACACTATCTTCAATGAAAAGAAACTTTATTCCACGCCTAGCTTGCCTTCATAAGTAAGACCTGTTAGTAGGTTACCTTATACAGGGCCACTGGAATTATGAGGCACGAGAAAGCCAAATGATGTGTCAGGGTTGAGTAAATTATGCAGCAAGAATAGGCAAATTATGTGGCAAAATGCAGCTCATTTTGTCAAATTACTACTTCATTTTGTCATTTATAAACTTGGTAACACTGGGTGGCATTGGTTGCACCTCATTAGTACCGTTTTTTTACCCCAATATAGCAATAAGCAACAGAAAGGTGACCAGTCTGGCCTTGCAAAATGCCTTTCACTGTGCGGCAACACATGTCACTGTATTTTTAGTAACTTTAATCAGTTAGAGGTTAAATTCTGTAAATTATGTGGCTGACGATGGATTATGTGGCACATGCGGCAAAGCTATAATCAGGCAAAAATCTCTGCTGACACACAATTGCATAAGTCCAGTGGCCTTGTTTATACACCAAGATTAGTTTTGGAGAGAATGACACCAACCAGATATTATTCTCTTGTCACAATTTATTTAATGGGGTTTAAAGAAAGTTTTATTTTCTGAATTGTGTTTGCCAGAACAGTTTTATCTTGCATCCCTCACCGTCAACAGAGGATTGATTGCAAATCTGTCATATTGTAATCTAGAATGACTTAAAGATCATTTCAGTGCCACTTGGTGGCACATCTTAAGTCATGCAAAGCATGCCAGCTGCCTAACATAGACACAGAATCGTTTGCTAGATAACACATGACCGCTATTGCTCTCTTGCCTGCATACTGAAAAATGACCTTTTAACTGTCACAGTTTTACATATGCAGATTATTTGCTATCTGCTACATGGCCAATGTAGATACATTATTACATTTAGGACCTCAGCCTCTGGGTGAACATTTCAAAGAAAACAATCCTCAGATGCAGTTGATCCCTGGACGTCCTGGGATCACTTAATCTCAAAACCACCCGTTGATAGTTTCAAAATATTTGACTAGGCAGTCCAAACAACTAGTCATTCCCTGATCACACTGTCCCTAGGGACCAATAACGAATGCTCAGATCCAAAGGAATCTGGCCACCTGGATTGGATCACTTGCAGATATAGGAGTAAGGTATACTCTGCCTCATTCTTTGTAGCCTTCCAGCCATACAGTCAAATTAATAAATGAAGAAAAATATGGCCCAGCTCCTCAAGACCCTACAAATTATCATCATGGGGACTCCCAATGCGGTGGACGATTCAACTGAAGACAAAAAAAAGTTGGCAGATAGAACAGCCAACAAGTGGTGCCGTCCTGAGCTACCTGACTTGAAGAGATGAAGTCACAATCTGGAATAATGCTGAAAATGGCAGATAAACATGAAAAACACACTGCTAGGCACACCTAACGGGATGTCATAAGGCATTCATGACTAATCTCTCTGCGCAGCAGCAAAAATTAAGGGCCATAGCAATATATTATATATGTACAATATTGAGCTTATGGGTTCAGTCCCACGGAATGACAGGCAGACAGACTGCTGTAGCCCTGCTGCTGGAAAAAAAGTAAACAGCAGCTGACCCTAAAAATCTTGCTAGCTATTGCACCATGTCAAATCTACTCTTTCCAAGAAAGATCTTGTGGAGAAAGGTCCCACCCAATGGCCAACTCTATCTGGAAGGAAACAGTAGTCTCCATCAGGAACGATTGAGATACATAGGTCAATATTGGAGAACAGCATGTCAATAGTGAGTGAAGGAAAGCTCAAAGTCCTGATTCAGATAAACAGTCTGCAGTGTTACGTGATGGATCACCAGACGGTTTTTCACCACTTGGAAAGATGGATTGGAGTCTCAGATTCAGCTTTGATGTGGTTACAACTTTCCTAGGAGTTGGCAGTCAACAGATCCAAATCAGAAAGTCACATGCTAAATCTGCCTTCCTGTGGTATCCTTCAGGATTCTGTCTTCAGTTTTTAACGTGCATGTGCAGCCCCTGGTTAGAAGTAAATGTGAGAATCCACTAATATTTAAGAGTATGCAAAGGAGATGTAGTTCTGTTTAAACCGTTGCAGAGTCCAGAAAGACACAACATACTTTTGTTCTGCCTGAGGCACATTCTTTGCTGGATGAAAAAAAAACCTATCTGTGTCTGAACTACACAAATCTTGACATCAGGGCTACTTGAGGTCCTCCCTGGTACAGTTCCATTCCAGTAGCCTCTGGAAGTAGGCACAATTCACAAACCAGTCCAAAAAATGAAAAAACATTGAATGTGGTTTGAACAAACCTCCTATTCTCACAACTGGTGCCAGAGAGAACTAAAATCATCAGCTTTTAGATGATCATACTGATGACAGCCTGTTCTCCACTAAATAAATTACTGAATTGAACTTACCATGGTCCTAATACTGTCATAGCGGGATTACTGCAACAGAGTCTTTGCAATGAATCCATAATTCGTAAGATAATTCAGAAGCAGTCAGCAAGGATTTAACTCATTTTTCTAAAAAGCCAGACCATACCACAGTCCTGAAAGAACTGCCTTAAAAGAAGTTGGATGCATCTTCAAAGTCTTCGGAGGAAAAGGTTTTCTGTATTCCTGTGCCAGGTGGTTACTCACAACACCCTGAGTCACAGCGCCAGGTCAGGCAACTGTAAGCAATTTTGAAAACCAAGTGCAGTCACAAGATACGCAGGCCAAAACCATCAGAGTCCTGGGATGATGTCTGTTGAATGCCTTGGATCAACACCTGAGAGCATTTCCAGCCTGCAAATCTTCTATAATATGTTGTCAAACTCCAGTTTAATCCGCATTGATTGAGAACAATTAGCTGTCCTCCTCATTGATCCACCAGTGGAGACTCCCCCAGTAGAAATGACGCTTATGAAGAAGATTACATGGCCACTGTTTTTAGAGGATTATCCATTAGCACCCTTCTCTATAACGTTGTACGCTCTTTATCGCTTCACCGTATTGCATTACACATGTTGCTTCCTGCATCCTTCAGTATTTGTAATTCCTGTGCCTAATCAGACTACCAAAAGGGGAATTCATGGGACTTTACAGAGGATTTGGCACATTTCTGTCGATGAATAGGGTGTTTTAGCAGCAACGTTTTGGGAGTTTGTTTCAATTGAATGTTCTCCTCCACTTCTCTCATGCCAGTGCCATCCTCCCCATAGTCAGTACTATTCATAAAGGTTTCCAACAGTCACTTAATTTACAAGGTGCGCCTTCATTTTTTTATGCGATATATTCCCACTTTTGCCCATAGTCAGCATGTACCGCAACAGTGTTTTCATTATTGTGAGACCCATTATATTTTCATTCAGGTGCTGTTTCCTCCAAGTGATGCAAAAAACTAGTTACTGCAACAAAAGTGAGGTGACATCAAAGATCACTTTGTCTACCCTCTCCTCAGAGCAGACTGAAGGTGGAAGGAGTAGACAGTAGAACATATGGAGAGGTTTAGGTATACTTTCAATGGCAGAGAGCTTCAATCAGGAGATTTGTCTTTTACATCATGAGGATTCCTCGTTTGACTGTGGAAAAATTGTTTAAGAAAAACACATGTATTACTGAAAATGAACAAAGTGAAGAAACAACACAAAAATAGGGAGAGTTGTGGCGAAATGTAGGAATTCGTTTATTTTTTTGTAATTGTGTGGAACATTGCATAAAAGAGGAACTTGTGCGGTAAATAGCTCTGACACAGCAATCAAGAGGGGAGGCGTTTGAAAAGAAGTCGCTTTTCTTTCTGAAGGACAGGCACCCCCACCACCCCCTTTATTTTCACACAGTTCATGAAACTGGAATTACAGGCTCTGAAATCTTTGTACCTCACATGCGCCTAATGTCAACACCAAGAGCATCGCCACCTGAAATAACAACATTACAAAGGCAAGCTAACCATTTCAACAAGAAAATGATTTTTTTTTCATCTTCTGGCAGATACAGCCATGACTATTAATCACTAAAACCTCCAGATAGAGGAAAACTAATATCAAAGCTAATGATTTATTTTATGTTAATGACTTTCTGTAGCGCACACAATATTGTTGGTAATGGACTTTCTGCGTCGTGTTCAGTTACTGGGGCTAATGGAGAAATCTCTGCTTTGCCAGAATGCACCTTTTTGAAGTAGATTATGCTGTTCCTCTCCAAGCCAACAGTCAACAATGCCCAGCTAGAGCCAATCAGGGGGCGCAGCCTATCATCTCAGTAGAAAAGAAGTGAATGCCAGGCAGCACATTCCCCACCCTTTGGAATTGTTAGACGCCATTTTAGTTCCTTTAGCCTGCTTACACATTTATGTCATGAACATTGGCTTATTGTTTTTTTTTTAAATACGAGTTTTCAGTTATGTTCGCTTTCTCTGCAGGCAGATTGACTTTTCCTGTGTTGTATCTGTGCCTAATTGCAAATAATAAAAAAATTAAAAGGCATTCATCAAATGACAGCAGGTGCATAATCTGCACTATGAATTTTAAGGCCATGTTTTGTGGAGGCAGTAACTTGTAACATCATATAACAATAAGGATGATTCCCTTACTAAAGTTCACCTAATGTGCTAATCACGTCTAGTGGTTAATAGAGGCCTCCCATCCCACTCCCCTGATGGCAATAAAGGGCTATTATGTTCATGGCAGCAGTTCAGGTACAGCTGGCGAGTGTTAATAATGCATCATTGTCCCACTAATAAACACAGCAAAGGTCAGCACCTCAAATCACCCATCCACCTAACGAACCTTGTTCCGGGTATTTATTAAAGCTCTAAACATGTATCTGCCCCTTTCGGTGTCTCCGGCGTCACAAAAGCACGTCTGACAAAGGTTACAGAACCTTATCGGGGGTGTGAAAAAATGATCAGATATTGATGCAAATCGTTCCCCTGTAGCTTTTCGTGCCGCGTCAGTTGCTGATGGCCTCAGTTTTCATCATGGACACACATTTTAGTGACAGAATACATTTGTGAATCGATTCACCCTCACACTCAAAATTTCCATAAGTTTCTGTACGGGCGGATGCAGTATATTTATGACAAAATGCTTGTTTACATATTGGGGTCATGTTTAACGCACCTCATTGTGGGTTGAAGCAAAAAGGGAGTTCTAATGTCCCCTAACAGGACAAAAATATATATATATATATATATATATATTCATTTAAAAGAAGATTGTGTTCACGCGCAGTATGTTCTATCTAAAGGAAAACCTGCACATCGACAACCCAGCAGTAACCGAGGACTATTTTAATTTACTTCCGGTGAATTTGCACCGATTGAGGCAGACTTGCAGAAACGCGGAATCCCACTTCCTCCCTTTGAGTTTGAAATGCAAACCGAGCCAAAGCTGCCTACCTTGTGCTTTGGTAACATGCTGCTGTGTCGTTGTTCTGCGTAGGCATGTTGGTGGCCTTGCATTCTCATCTCGCGATAAGAAAACCTTTGAAATGTGTAAATAAATGCAGCGAATGCCAAAATCAAACACTTGGGTCAGTGAATGGAATGGAAAGGCTGAGATGCTTACGGGTTCATTCTTGTCCTTCGTTAATCCCTATCTAGGCATTTTAATGTATCACATTCTAAGTTATACAACACTCAATGCATTAGGAGTAATTTGTTGTCATGCTGCTTGCTTTTACTGCATTACAGAAAAGATTGACTGGCATTGCACCAGGGCGGTCAGGCCAATGATATAGTTTGCTGTATAATAGTATGTATATATATATTTTTTTTCCTGTCTACCCTATACTTTTAAAAATAGAAAGTAAACCACTGCGCATAAAATTAATCTGCACAAGTGTGTACCAGCACTTATGCAATATGGGTAAACGCTTGGCTGAGTTGGCATTGTTTGTAGTGTCTGCGGTTGTCATACATGTGTCTTTGCACATTATGCTTTTGAAGTTGGGTTTGACACAATTTTATTTTTCTCTTCAGCCGTGCACCTCTTCCTGTGCACACTATGCATGAGCTTGACAGGGTGTGCAATGGACAACTCTGGCAGACGAGTGATATTGTGAAGTGGCGAGCGTTTCAGCAGCTGCTTGCATGTGAAAGTGGAATGATCAGATATGCTGTATTGTTAGTCTCGGGCAAAGCATTACGGTCTAAGCCCTGTAAAAATGTACACATTATTCGTCAGTTGCAAAGCAAGCCTTTCATGTTCGGCTTTTTTTCGGAGGCTTAGCTCTCTGGCTGATGTGAACTAGCATGACATTGGTTTAATGGTCAGTAAATGAATGGGAGTGCTTTGAATTTGAATTGCTGCCAATTTTGCACCAACAAAGGGACTGTCAAAAGAAAGAACAATTTTATGCGAAAATGCGAAGCACAAGCACTGCTTGAGGGAGATGGGGGACGGCCCAACAGAGATATTCTTTAGTGCGGCTTTGCAGTGATACTAAAATTATTAGAGATATATCCGTTTCACCGGATTCCTGAGCCTCAAACCAGGACTGTTGTATCTAACGCTCTTTAAAACCTGTTGTACACACTGGGCTCTGTTAGGAGGCATCCATCTGGAATTTGCAGCGCTTTGTGTTTTTTTTCTGGAACAAAGCACTGTGCCTTGAGGGTCTGTTGGCAGAGCATGCGAGATGCCCACTGTTGGAGATCACATGCCTTCCTCTATCTCTTAGGGGGAAATTGTAGTTTAATCAGCTCTGGCGCTTTCAGTGTGTAACCTTCATCAGGAAGCCAATTTGTCATGAACGTTAGGAAGCAGGTTGCATCTGTTCCCCCCTCCTTTGGAGGGCATAATGAGTAAGGAGCCAACTTTTTTTTAGTCTACCTTTTGTTTTCAGTTTGTGTTTGGCTTGTTGGAACCCCAAAGGGTACTATGAGAGACCTCAACAGAAAATTAAAATATGGTAGGATACTTTTTTTATGACCGAGTCAGACAAGCGACCTGCTGTTGATACCCATTCACTAGTAAAATACAACACTTGTACACCCTTCACCCAAAACCTGTCTGAGTGTCCCAACCCCACCTCAAAATGCTTTTATGTTCCCAAAATTGCCATGTGTATGTACCCTTTTTCTTGTTTTAAGTTCCCTGAAATTGCGAAATATTTATTTAATTGTTTTCCTTTCTGTTTTATGTAAAGCACCATAATATATTCTTGTATTATGGCTGTACTATCTAAAAACTGAAATAAACAAAAGGAGTGAATTTGAATGTATAACCACAATTAAGCAAACTTACCCAGAACAGGCTCACAATTTTGAAGACCAGACATCCACCATTGATTTATTTTCAGGATGATTCATATCCTAATAACTGGACTCAGATGGGGGGGGGGTGTTATGAGGGCAGGGGGGGTGTTACAAAAAAAGAACAGTATGGCCTTATACACCGCCTGCTTTATCATTGCCTATTCTGTGCTCACCAGAGAATACTTTAGTAGCGGGTGGTCCTCGTACTAATTAGAGGGACTATTCAGGGATGTTTGTGAGGAATGGGGATCCTAAAAGGTAAAAACCCATACACCTGCCTGTATTTTAAATTCTGTCATTTATTATTGGGTGGTGAGGGGTGATTAAAAGTAAATATTGGACACTTTACTCACCATTATGCGGCTTGTGTCCTATCTAGGTCGACATGTTCAGCCCAACAAGGTCCCCTAGATGGGTCTTGGGCGTTCTTCAGTACTAGGATCTTGTTTTTAACCTGGACAGGTTGTTTTTAACAATGGCAGGTGTACGGGGTTTTTAGCTTTTAGGATCCTGCATTCATCACAAACATCCCTGAATAGTCCATCTAATTACAACGAGGGCCACCAGCCACTAGAGCATTCTCAGTTCCTTCAGTCCTCAAAATATTTAAGATGTTCACCAAAAATACATATATTAAGAACATAGATAAATTGCCCAGTTCTAACACATTTACAAAGCCATCACAGCTAGCACTCCTGCTTATCTTGCAGACAAGCTAACCATCTCTGGTGGTCCGCAGCACACCCGCAACCGGGCCACCATCAGACTGCAGACTAAGAAGTGTGAAAAAGAAACAAGTCAGCAGACCTTTTCCATCTATACACCCAGGATCTGCAACAAAATTCCTTTAACAGGTAAGTAAACATATAAATACATAAAACGAATTGTGTTGCGCGCACTGCATCACATTTGGTGATGCAGTGCATGCAACGAAATTCGTTTTATGTATTTATATGTTTACTTACCTGTTAAACTCCGTAATCCATACATTACTACCCCCCACCCTGCCCCTCCCCCTCCCCATGTCACCGCCCGGCCGGTACTCCCACTACCGGCCGTGGCTTTCTATAGGTAGTCCTCAATCCTTCAACTGTTTGGATTTCTCGCAGAGATTGTTCAGCCTTTGACACCATTTAAGTAATAGGAAATGCTGCGTCTTTATTACGTGCATGGCCAGCTCATTGACATTCTAGTGGAAGATGTCTTCTTGGTCCCAGTTTAACATATCATGGTGTGAATGCTGACTCTCCAAAGCCCCTCTGAAAGGTTTACTTTATTCCTACAGTCCAAATAGTTACAATTGGTCGCAGGAATCTGATAACATTAGTGCATACATTTAGTTTATGCTTAAAATGCACTTTGACACAACCCCAGGCCTAGCCAGAGGGCCACGAAATGTAGAAAAAATTCTTAGAAACTAAACCTATTCTTATTTAAAAAAATTCCATTTGTACGCGCTACAAAAGCAGTTACTGTTTAAGTTCCTGTTCAGCGGTTAGTCAGTACGGTTCAGTGGCCGTTGTCAAGAAGGCTTTTCTCTTGATTGACAAGCCCACAGGACGGTGAATGGAGATTTTAATTGCGTATCATGTGTGCATACCGGAGTGGATAGATTGATTGACTCAATGTGAGGCTTAAATGCTTGGCTCCATATCTGCACAGCTCCGCCCCCAGAAACAATACTAGAAAGCAAGGAAACACTGACTTGATGATTATTGAGTATGTTAGCTGGAAAATAAGGCCCAGGAATAGATACAATAAATACATCCCTTATTTATACACAACAGTATGTCAGTCCAGCTGAGAAATATTCCCAATCTTTCCATAGATAGTGATGGCACACTAAAGATGACGCCAACTCATTCCCTTGCAAAGGCCCCTTAAACGCTGGGTGACGTGTGATTTTTTGAGCTGCCTTGAGAGGGAAGAGAGCTGTATTCAACGCCCTTAAAAAAATGCCAGAGCAAAATCTTATTTATGCCATACTTTAGAAATCACCAAACTAACATGAGAAAACAGTGTACATATTTAGATGGATAGCAACAAACACCTCTGCATTTTCTGACCAGTTTTAATGACAAGAACATTATAGTGCCGGAAACCTTGTAAAAAAGCAAGAGCAGAGGCAGCAATGAATGACTTGGAGAGTTATATGTCTAATGTGGTATTTTGACAAAAGTTATGGGCGTGGTACAAATAGTCACAGAGTTAGATGTAAGGGACAGATTGTATGTCAGAATATCTGTAACAAAATATTGTTTGAGTTAAAAATAGGGACCTAAATATAGGTCACAAAATGTTTTTGTACCCAATATTTACTACCCAATATTTTTCTAAGACGATATTCAGGCCGCAAAATTCTGTCACCATGCCTGGCATATAAAAGCAAATCCATTTAGAAAAAAGGGTGAAGACATCTTTCTCAAACATTAGGCTTGTACGTATTCAGTCTTTCTGTTGGCGTATGTGCATGGCATAGAGCTACCAAGAGAGCCAGATACCTAAGTGCCTACTCTCTATTCCATACTTCTGAAATTCTTTTTTTATCAGTTGATGTAGATCGGGACCCAGAGACAATATTTCATGGCTTGGGCAGAGTACTTATCTTTTTGAGTGATGCTGCGGCACGATCAAGCATTGACTGGTGTCCATTGCGCTTCATAAATAATTAAATAAGCCTGTGTGCCTTTCAGTGGTTATTCATACAAATGCACCAATACTATTTTAAGAAATGGTACCTGCTAATGGCCAGTCTGATCTGGAGGAGCGGAAATCCAAAGGTAAAATTTAGCCACACTAAAATGATCACACGAAATGGGGGGCCTGGCCCTGCTGGACCTTGAAAACTGCTGTTGAGCAGCCCAGTTTCAGCACTGGCTCCTCCAACCAGTAAGGGAGATCAGCCTACTAGCAGGGTGTCTTCAAGATGCAGAATTAAAGGCAAAAAATTGCCACAAGGTGCACACATCTTATTAAGCATATGAGTGATATATGTCCAAAAACTACTTAGAAAATGTGGAACTTAAACCATTTTCATAGGGATATTGGCATTTGATCCAGTCCTGAGTGAGAAACTTTAGCAAAGGCAGCAGAACAGAAAGGATTAACAGTTGCTGGCTACAAAAAAACTGGGAGACTTTCAAAGATGAACTAATGAAAATGCTTAACGAAGTAAGGGCAGGATATGGACTGAGGCGGTGACAATTTTTGTTTATGCCAGACTATTCCAAAAGGTGGGGTCATTATGACCCAAGTATCGCGATACACACCATAATTGCAGACATTGGATAAATCAATAGACAGTGGCGGTTCCTCCACTAAGGCAGAGGAGCTTCCCCCACTGCTCAAAAGGAAAAATAAAATGATAATAATGTAACCTACTATCATTTTATTTTTCCTTTTACAGTCAGTGGTGGGGTGGGGCTGGCCAGAGCAGGGAGAGGAGTGGTTTGCACTCCCTAAGTGCTTATGACTGTTTGGCCCACCCTCTAGGACCGGCCAAACAGTCATGTGCATTGTGAATGTTCCCCACCAGGCTGCATTACACAGCCTGGTGAGGAACATGCACAGGCTCCCTGTCCCCATCTGAGCACTGAACCACGACGCCCTGACCAATCACAACGCTGCATTGCAACAATGTGATTGGCTCAGGAGATCCTGTGTGCCTGGCTGCTTCCTGCTACCGTCCGAAACAGGAAGAAGGAAAAACAAGAGGATGAGGACATGGAATACATATGTGTGCTGCAGAAGACTGTAGAGGCAATGGGGTTTAATGAATGTATATTGTCTTGAATGATAAGTATTGTAATGCGTAGGTATAGAATCAATAAATTGTACAACTAAATAAATAATAAAAACAAAATGAAGGGTGTACCCAAACCACCCTACCATGATGCGTACTAGGGGAATTAGCAACTTGATGCACTTTATCCGGAATTCCCCATCTCCAAAGAAGGACCAAGGATTGCTATCATCCTAGTCAAAAGTAGACTTTGTTGCTCTCCTTCTCAGCACACCAATTCTTAATTCTGCTTGATTTGAACATTAATCAGGATACTTTGTGAATGTCCTCTACATTCCAACATTGTTTGTTCGCCCAAGATTCCTAAAGTTTCTCCTTTCCTGCACCATGAGCACATCTTCCCACCCCTTATACGTGAGTCAGTGAGTGTGAACAATGTGCAATTGTAATGTCATCTGCACTCAAAAGTGAATCCAGACCTTTAATACGACAATCGGCATGCATGATCTTCAGCCATATTTGTAAATTACTTCACACCTACATTCCAACTAGATGCAAGAAAGCTTTATAAATGGGCATCTTAGCTTCTGGACCATAATGATCCTCAGTGTTGTAATTAAGAGGGATCGAAGTTGGAAAAGAAATGCTTTTAGCCAATGTAACAGGGTTAATTTTGCCCCCCCCCCAACACCCATGGCCTCCGTTGATAAATTATAAGAAACTTAATTATTCATATTGTCAGTGTAATCCAGTTTGGAATACCTTAATACAATAACTTAGGTCTTACTACTGTTTCCTACTACTATTTTTGCCATGCATCATTCATGGTTACCTAATACATCATTTGATTTTTTTCACTAGCACATAAATGTCCTGATGCGAGCCAAAGGGTGATAGGCCATCTACCCCAAGCAGATAGCTTCTAACGTCTCCATGCGCTATATCATGGGAGGAGCCATTGTGGAGAGTACCCCCGAAGACTCGTTGACCATAGCATAGCATGTGTTTGGGTGCCATCACCCACTTGGTTTGGAGAAGTTAAATAAATACAACAGTGTTGTAGCTATGAATCTTTATTATATATTGACTTGGGAGTATACATGAAAAGCAGTTAAGATGAAAGCATTAGTATTGGGTAATATAGTAGGAAACTGGATTAAACGATTATGCTTAACATTTTACTCAAGGCTAATAGTTCCTGCATTGATTGTATTCTCTGTTGAGCTGTTGTAATGTACCCAAATCCTGCATCACTTTGCTCTAACTGTCTGGAATGAGAACTGCTCCTGTGTTGTGGGACATCCAGGGCCATGAACATAACACACTTCTTTCCTTCCGAGAGTTTACCGGCATAGAATATTACTCGCTAGCTTGTGAGTAAGATACAGGGCTTTTATACAGTGACTCACTGATAAAAAAATATGTGATCCGTTGTTTTCTTGTTTCCTAAACTTTGCATGGGAATGTGGCATGCAAATTGTACTCAAGGCAAAAAAATCATTGAGTGAGAAGTATGCATGGGTATGGTGAGCCTATATACATATTAATGCTAAGTAAAGGCATAAAAATATAATCGACTGTCAAACGTAACATAAAGAAACAATGAAAACCCCTTTTTGTGTTATGCTTTCCAGAGGCCAACATGAAAGGTGATAGGTCATAAACCACATGTCAATGGAAAAACACGCTACAGTCCCATGTAATTTCTTCAATCCAGCTAACTTCTGGAACACCACCTGTTGTGGCGAGTTTGATAGTACAAAAGAACCCAAAAAGGTGATTGAAAACGATCGATGTCCAAGTCGCGAGTAGGTGAGCACGCTCAAGTTGGACACACTCAGATTTATTAAGACCCACAACTTTCAACCACTTCTTCTGGGGACGTGGGCCAAAGACCTGGAATGTGTTTTCCTTCTATATCAAAGAGGCTTCTTCCTGCTCCTTTTTTAAGTGTGAACTCAACATGACTCTCAGAGATCTCGAGTGAACTGTACTCATTTGAATACGGAAAACAGGAGATGATCTATCGCAACTTCCCATGATTCTCTCTTTTTGCAGTACTGCAATGTTAACCCAGCCAAGAACTGTAAAAATTGCAGGTGAATAAAATGAAATCTTAAGTTGGAAGGGAATTTGCGAGACCCCCAAAATCACCACAGCCTTTGATGTTGAGCCTCATGATTTAAAAGGATTGGGAGAACAGAAGGACTAAGAAACCTTTCATTGACACAGTGTTTTTGTTATAATAACATTGGGCTTCATCATCACTCACGGTGAAGGGCCAGACAATGAGTTCATCTACATGACGCCTAAAAGGTTCCCAACCCTACAAAGTAATATATGGATCCAGACCTTCCTAGGCAGGAAGCTTCAGGGATGGCAAATATACTTAAGTAGTAAAAATGAATGCTAAGATCAAGTAGGAAAACATACGGTAGAAGAAAGGAAAATAACAGTAAACACGTGTACAGTCAGAAATTCTGGCACACGAGAAGCTTTAAAGACGGAATAGAGTAACGTTACAAAGGGTTGAAACAGGTAATTTAGTTCATATTTTGTGATTGGGCAGAAAACAATTAAAGAGAGCTGCTTTGCAACGGACAATCAGCGTAAAAAAAAGACAACACTGAGGTCTGATTTGATTTTTTTATGGTGCATTTCCTTTTTTATTTTTTTATTTAAATAATTGGTCGAGGAATTTTGATGGCATGTATTGGGCCATTGCAAAAAAAACTGCACATAAAAATGATAAATGCATCTATTAATGAAAACAACCACGCATAAGAAAAAAAGTTCTAGCTTTTTCTTTTGCTTAATCCCCCAAGTTTAAAAAAAAAACTTGGCTACTGAAAATAAATTCTTCAGTACAATGGCCTTTTTTTATGTTGGTGAAATAACCAGAGCTCATTTCGCTAGATACGTGTGTCATGGCGAAAACTGCAGCCAACACCATTATGTTTTTTTTTTTTTTAGCGTGACAAATGTTTGTATTTCAAGAGCCGGAATCAATGCAAAAATTGTGTTGAAAATAATTTATTGAATCACATTATTTTTAAACCTCATTCGGTCTCAGAAAATAGTATGGAACCAGACTCCAATTACACCTCACAATTGCTTTATTATACTGGTTGAAATATATTCCCGAAGCTCTTATTCCTTTTAGCGTGCACCATTTGCACAGGGCTGTTGATGTCTGTCAGCGGCCCTCTGTGCAATCTGCCATTCTTTGAGTGTTGTGTTTAAATTGCATGCATCATAAATATGAATCTTCTCTCCCTCGCTCTCGTTGGTGTTGAATTGTTAATGTGTTTCAGTGTGTGCAATAACCCCTGAATGACTTTATCATAGCAGTGCACAAAATTGGATTGCACATTGCAGTGCTTTCTATTCGTGAATATGTATGTGTATAGATCTTGGCTATAGGTGGTTTTGTGGCCTTTGAGCAGAGAGTGCAGAATAATAACTTCTAGTGGATTTTTGCAGGGGTGTACTCTGTTACTTGTGGGAGAAGTTGGTATCTCCAGAAGGGCAGATGGAGGCAATGTTGCTGTTGTTTAATGAGCTATCTGCTTCTAGCTGCTGGGTGATGAATACTGGAAGGCACGTGCAAGCATCATTGGGAAGGAAGGGAAATCTGACTTGGTTTGATCATGTCGTTGGCGCCAAGAGAACAGAATGTCTCCACATAATATGCAGAATCATACGCTCAATTGTGTTCAAGGGTCAAACCAACGTTAGCTTTATCAAGACAGGTAAGCAAAGGTAAATAACATGATAAAGCACATTAAAATGGTGGCCCTAGAGCATAATTGGCATTGTATGTCACAAATCATTCAAGTAACAAAAGGTCTGGAAAGTGGTGGCCATAAGGATAGTTAACAATGTACAGAACCCTCAGCCATGTCTATCATCAGTCATACTGCCTAGCAGTGCCTACAGTTGGTCAAGTGCAGTGCTATACATGGCTGGGAATCTGATTATAGACAGTGGTGGGGTGAAAGTAAATGCTCCTATGATCCAGAAGCTGATATTGCGGTGCAGATTTCAAAGTATCTTTCTTGGCCCAGATAGATTGTAACTTGTTGGTATTAAAAAGCATGGCATGATTGGGATCTATGACGATACAACGTGATCATTTGGATGGCTGTACATTATATCGCTGTTTTTACAATGCAAGGCTGGACTTTGGAATAGTGTGATTTACTATTCCAACTCCAGTCTACGTACAGTAAGGAAGGTGTTGGAAAAGTAAGTCACACTATTCCTTAGTCTAGAGCGCCCTCCAGTGCAAGTCGTTGTAACGACTCGCGTTGTAAAAACAGCGATGTAAATGTATTGCAGTGTTTTGACCGCATTGTAAAGGTCGTTTTCCAATGATGGACACCATTATTGCATAGTTTGTTTTCTGCCAGTTGGGAAAATCACTTCTTTATGGAGGAGGCACTTTAATCCATGCCCATGAGAAGGATAAAACTGATTGTCCTTTTAATTGTGAGTTTCTGTCTTTGGTATGGCCATCTGAATCAGTTTGTTAGAAAGTATTACAACTCCATCTAATGAAGTAGTCTGATCAGGAGGGCATTATTCAAATCAAAGTGCAAATGGGCTGTCAGTAGGGATTGTCGATGCACTGTGGAGCGGCACTTATACAAGGTGTTAAATCAGCCAGTGGATGTGCCTCCGTCTTGTGCATCTGTTGACTTCTGTACAGTTTCAGCACGGATAGTCAAGATCATCTTTGATTAAAAATGTTATGCTGCTTTGGGGCCCTCAATGTTGGCTCATTTTCATCTTGAGTGCAATCTATTTGGTGTTACAGGGGGTTGCATCATGTTTTCTGATCAGACATTAGAGTTAAAGCACATTTTAGGTCGAGCTGAGGCAGGGATGTGTCCTTGTCCCACTTCTTTTTCAATGTGTACTTTAATGATCTTGTAGGAGGGATGGGGTGGGTGGCATTCGCCAGTGCCCCAAGATAGGGAGCATGACTGTCCCAGGCCAATTTTGTGGATGGAATACTTCTACTGAAAGTTGCAACCGCAGGGCTCTAGTGACGACTGCAGCCTGTGAAGAAGTAGCCCTTGCTTCTAGAAGTAGCCCTTATTGTCCGGTTTAACAATCAGTATGCTAGTAAGTTCATTACATCCTTTTAAAAAGCATGTATATATTTTTGTTACTTAATATAAGGCATTTAGGATCCCGAATGTAGGGTTACAGAGCACTTTGCACCAGGGGTCAATAGTACATAGTTCAGTCGTCTGGGGTAACGTTATAGCGTGTATACAAACCATCTCCCAGTATGAATCATGGGAGATGCTGGGTGAATGCTTGGGATGGGCTATGATTTTAAACCAGTGAACAGCTTGTATCTACGTCTGTCTTGGGGTAAATGGTTCAATATGTGTTGAAGCACAAACCAACAAATACCAGCTAAGGTCTGTCTGGGTATGGCTTTAGCAGCTTACCTGATTGGCATCAACAGCGGGGCAGTCTCAAGTACCCTGCTCCCATATCTAAGAGAGGACAGGCAGCTTGTAAATAACAGAGAGCAGGGGCAGGACAGACAGCTTGTAGAGTAACAAAGAGCAGGGGCTATGTTCTGTTTGAATGACAGCTTGGTCAGTCTGTGCCTAACTGTACACAATGACAAGTTATGGCATACTCAATTTAAGCCAACCATACCCACTAAGTTATCAGGAAGTGTGACATCTGCAGATTGAGTTTCCTCTCCTTTCTATGGTGGATATATAATAGGTTTTAACCATTAGAAGAACACTCTGCTTTATGTACGCATGGAGCTGCAGGCTGACGTAGGACAACATGGAGGATGCCATGTAGGCAGGATATGTTCCCATGTTGTGATGTACATGGTGTCTAAGTACTAATTGAGAAAAAACATCGGCTGTGGTTCTTGTGCAAAGCTGAGATAGAATCTGTGCGGCCTATGGTTCTGGTTTGGTCCAGATTATGTGACCTGTTAATGTCATTGCTGCCAATCTTGAGTTAGGAGTAAAATGTAAAGGGGGAATGGGTGAGGAAAACATACTCTCCTCATCAGTTTTTTTTAACCAGCATTTCATTTACCTTAAAATCGGGTTTCTAGAATCTTCTGTTTAATGAATTGATCAAAGAGCAAGTGTATCTATTTTGACACAATCTTTTCTCCTACTTACATAATCTAATAATACCAGCTGAGATTGCACACTACCTTTCACACAGAAACAGTGACTCTCCTCCCTCAGTCATTAAGCAGTAAGCAGTGAAACTGGAGTTTTTTTGTAAACATCTAGGACCCAAGTCACAGAAATTGCATACATTGGCTGCAGATGTACTCCTATGAATTTCATATATCTATACATTTTCGGGTAATTAGAGACTCCTAGTATGCCACTGGAGTACAACCTATAGTTGACTGTGCACACTCATATGGATGCTGTCCATAGTGAACAGTGCCCTGGAATAATTATATCGGATATGCTCTAAAGCCAAGTTTTACTTTTTTATTTTTTCGGGGGAACCTCTTTTCCCAGGGATATCCCCCATATAGTATGGCAGTGTATCAGTTGCTTTTCCTCTGTGAAAAGGGTCTTACTCAAACATTCCGCTGAAGTACTTTGTTTCTTTGACTTGTGCCCAGTATAGTATGAAATAAGCACGCCCATAAGTGTTGGTATCTTCTGTCCAACCCAGAATGTTGTATCACACAGTCACTGCTCTTTTTACATTTTTAAACTTTATTTCTCCTCACCTGGCACTGTGGTGAGCCAGCGCGTGTAAGCCTCTTTGCACTGTGTGTTTGCTCTGCTATCTGCACTTTGCTCGGCTGAGCTCCTTTAAGCAGACAAGCAGTTACCGCCACTTAGCAACGGAGTGCTGGACTCGCCCCTCCCTCCCGCCTCGGTCTGACGCCGGTGACTAGCACCGTTCGAGCAGAGGGCGTGGAGGGTCCGAGCCAGACACTTCCGGCAGATTCCTGCAGCGCTCTAGTTGTTGGGACGCTGGGGGGGATATAAGGCATTGGTTCCTGAAACCTCGCGTGTTAAGTGGGCAGTGGCAGTGTCCCTACCGCTTTTATTGAAGCGCTTCCAGCGTATTAGTGATTGATACTTGTATGCTGACTTGGCGCGTGAGCTCTTTTTACATTTTTAAAATTTAAAAACTTTATTTCTCCTCACCTGGCACTGTGGTGAGCCAGCGCGTGCAAGCCTCTTTGCACTGTGTGTTTGCTCTGCTATCTGCACTTTGCTCGGCTGAGCTCCTTTAAGCAGACAAGCAGTTACCGCCACTTAGCAACGGAGTGCTGGACTCGCCCCTCCCTCCCGCCTCGGTCTGACGCCGGTGACTAGCACCGTTCGAGCAGAGGGCGTGGAGGGTCCGAGCCAGACACTTCCGGCAGATTCCTGCAGCACTCTAGTTGTTGGGACGCTGGGGGGGATATAAGGCGGATGTGTGGTAGGCAGCGCAGCGGACGAGCGCAGCGGGCGCGACGAAGGCGCGACAAAGTCTCGCCTAAGTCAAGCCCGTCTGCGCCCGTCCGCGGCCGACAGCGCCCCAGGGCCAGAGCTTCTGCCCCTCCTCCTTACCATGTTAGCTGGAGTCGAGAGGATCTTCTTCTCCTCCGCAGTGAGCTTTTGGGACCTTGCTCACACAGTATGGAGGTAGGAAATAACGTGAGCTGCAACTACTGCAGCTTCGCCTTCCACACAGGGGAGGCTAAAATCAATGACCGCCATTCCCTGATATGTGGCCTGCTGAACGTACGCTCCCTACGTAAGCACTGCCTTGACATCCACGACCTCCTTAGCGGGAAGCAATGGGATCTACTCTTCCTTACGGAAACGTGGCTAGACCAAGATTCCATGCCGGAGATCATTGAAGCCATCCCAGAGGGCTACTGTCTACAGAGATTAGATAGAATAACAGGGAGAGGGGGTGGCATAGCTATAGTTGCTAAACAGGATTACCAATGTCAGCTGGAACGCACGAATATTGAGGGTAGTGAAGCTGGTGCTTTTTCTATCTCGATAAATGGCAATTTCACCCTGAAAGGCCTTTTGATCTATCGCCCGCCTGGCTCTTCTACAGCCTTCATTGAGAAGCTAGTGGAGGACGTCACAGAGGCCGCATTAAGTACTGATAAATACCTAGTCCTGGGTGACTTAAACTTGCACCTAGACACCCCTACAGACAAGGTGGCGAGTGATTTCTGTCAAACAATGGCAAGCCTGCAGTTTGAGCAGAAGGTACAGCACCCTACCCACAAAATGGGCCACCTTCTTGATCCGGTTTTCGCAAACTGGAACCAAGTGGACGCTCAGGCCCCGGTCCCCATCCCATGGTCCGACCACCATCTCATCCCATTCACCATTGGGACACAGGGAACTCGTCCGGCCGACCCTCCTGCTGATAATCATCCTAGGCGGAGATGGGCGGCGTTCTCCCAAGCCCAATTTAATCAGGCGCTAATTGCGAAGGGTCACCCCGGTGGTGTGGGGGTAGAAGAAATTAATTCCAACTTAGACCAACGAATTACGGAGGCCCTGGACCTGGTGGCTCCACTTGGTGCGGTAAAAATGGGGGGTCGAGCTCAGAGATCAGCTCCTTGGTACAATGAGGACATGCGGGTGGCCAAAGCACCGTGCAAACGTGCTGAAAGGCAATGGAGGATTGCTTACTCAACCTCCGCCAAAGCAGAGTACATAGACTGTAGGCGTAACTACCATAAACTGCTAAGAAAGGGTAAATCACTATACTTCTGCACTAAGATTGAAGAAGCTGAACAGTCCACCAAGGAACTCTTCTCAATTTATAAATCTATTGCGGTAGGGAAGCCCGCTGTGGTACCCACGAAACTTTGCACTACGGAGGGCTGTGACCGTATTGCAGAGTTTTTCGCTAAAAAGGTCACTGACATCTACAAGTCCTTTCCTCAGAGGGCAAATAATAGTCCTCCATACCTGGAGGTCATTAAAACCAAAGGAGAACAACGTTTAACCTCCTTTGTCACCCCTCCAACTGAAGAACTTCTCCGTATCTGCGGGTCGATTAAATCTGGCTCCCCAAGAGACCCGACGACTCCCAGTCGACTTAAGGGCAGCCTGCAAGTACTCGAACCCTATGTCCGCCACCTCTTAGATACCTCCTTCAAATCCCAGAGTGTCCCCAATGCCTGGAAGCACGCAGTTGTACTCCCTCTACAGAAAAAAGCTAATGTCACTTTTGAAAAACTTGACAACCTTCGCCCTATTTCCCTCCTGCCCTATATGGCTAAAGTGGCGGAAAAAATAGCCAACGTACAACTCATGCAGTTCGTGGAGGAGGCTTCGCTACTCCATGACTCGCAATTTGGCTTCCGCCCCCGTCATTCGACGGAATCGGCACTTCTCGTGGCGGTTGAAGCGCTACGACAGGGAGTGGATGAGGGCCAAACCATGGCTTTGATCCTGCTTGACCTAAGCGCAGCATTCGACACTGTAGCACATTCCACCTTGCTACAGTGTCTGAATGAAGGTGGGGCTACAGGCGCAGCGCTTGGCTGGATCAGGTCCTTCCTGTCTGACAGGTGTTTTCAGGTCAGACTGGGTGAATGCTATTCGAGGGAGATTGAGTTGGGCCAGGGCGTGCCTCAGGGTTCGTCCCTGAGCCCAACTCTATTTAATATCTACGTCTCCCCCCTAGCGGCCATCGAGGAGGGACACGGTCTTCGCCTGGTGTCCTACGCCGACGACACGCAGCTGGTCGTCTCCCTATCGCGTGCACCCGGCTTTGCAGCGGACATCTTCAGGAATTGCATGCAAGACCTTGCAACCTGGATGTCCGCAAACTGTTTAAAGCTGAACGGTAGCAAGACTGAGGTGCTCGTGGTGGGGGGAGGGCCCTCTGCTTGGTCGTCGGCGTGGTGGCCGCCCTGCCTGGGCGAGGTCCCCGCTCCTTGCCTTGAGGCCAGGAACCTCGGCGTGTGGCTGGATAAAGACCTTGCCTTTGGTCCCCAGATCAGCTGGGTGACGGGGGAGTGCTTCGGGGTCCTAAGAGCCTTAAGGAAAGTCTTAGACCTTCTTCCCATCACTGCTCGAAGGACGCTGGTGCACGCCCTGGTCACCTCGCGACTTGATTAGGGGAACTTGCTCTATCTGGGGGCCACGAGCAAGGTCATGGGCCGCCTGCAAGTGCTCCAAAATGCCGCGGCGCGGCTTGTACTCAGGCTCCCCAGGAGGTCACCCTCCAAACCGGCTCTTCAAGCCCTTCACTGGCTTTCTGTGGAGAAGAGGGTAGAGTTCAAAGCCCTCTCCACATGCCATCGCATTCTGAGCGGTAAAGCCCCTGAGCCGCTTCAGAGTCTGGTGACCCAATACGAGCCTACTCGTAACTTACGGTCCTCTCAGACTGGGCTACTAAATGTCCCCAGAGTAAGGAAGGCGCGTATGGGAGGGAGATCTTTCAGATATCTCGCTCCCAGATGCTGGGATGTCCTACCTTCAGAACTGCGACTAGAACCATCTGAAATCCTGTTCAGGAAAAAGCTTAAAACCCACCTTTTCAGCAGGTAGCCTTCAGTGGGAGGGGGGGGGGCAGCCACTTCACTTATCACAGCGCGGGGACACGCCAGTGGCGTCACCAGGCGCTTTACAAATGCCCAATAATAATAATAATAACTGATGGTGAAAAGCAGTGACACGCTGGAATGGCAGGAAACAAATGTTGTGATTCACCACCTTCTAATGAGGCACTAAGCATTGTGCATGCCTCTCTGAGGGGTGTCAATGTTCTTCCGCCTGAAGGCTGCATCCTAATATTAGTGGCAGTGAAATCATGAAGGTTGCATCTGCGTATGGGTATAATGCCATTTATTGCAGATCATCTGTAAATGGCCCCTTGGACTTATCTAAAAAGTCCATGTGGTCCCATAAACTGTGTAGCAATTTATGGTCCTCTCACATGGAGTAGTTCACCAGAACAGCTCATCATGTCTCAACTTGACATGGAGGCCGGTGATGCTGTCCTGGTGAAGGCCTCATGAGTTACTGCAAATGTCTACCTTCTGTTGATTGTCATTACTCCTGAAAGTCATAGTTACCCTGGAATATGGACTACAGGGCGACTGCCTTCATGGTTTAGGTGTGTTGTGAAATGAAAGTGACAGGCAGAGCCACAAATGAATGCACATTGGTTACTGTGGTACATGCATGTTTTCAGCAGTTGTATTCATTGTGCATGTGGCGTGGACAGTGTGATGTTTACCCCAAGCAGTAGAGTGTGGATTCATGAATGTACGCAGGTATAAGTCGTGTTTTTGCGAAATATAATCCTGTATCAGTAGGTTCAGAAGGCATTTTGACACTTGTGGATAGGTAGCTGGGAACAAGCACTGTGTTCATCCGCCACAGGGCACATCACTGCATTGGGCATATATAGGCGATGAAGCAACCAAACTAACGTACCTTTTGTATCTTTAGTTTGTTTGGTTGTATATTGTACATATATGGATAGATGTGAAAATGGTGGCGCTTTCAGGCAAATTATCAAATTTTAGAGTATTCCAGATGCCAGTGTGTTCACTACATAGAGCATTTGCATACTTCTAGAAGAGCAACTGTTGGTATCTACTTTACTCCATCACCTTTATTGGTCGAGTCTAAGTCTTTTGCATATTTGTGAATTTGCATATAAATACATTCTGTATGCAGTTTCGTAGTTCACTGGGATGGGCTGTATAACTAGAGTTCAGTTTATATTTAGCTTTCTCTCGCACATGCTCCTTGATTAAAACATGGAGGGCTTCTTCTGTCGGAGCTTTTTATTGTGATACACATTTATATATGAAAGCAAACTACTAAAGAAGCAAGATTCTCCCTAGTCTCCAGCCACCAGCATGAAGGAGGTTTGAAGATGTAGGATTCATGGTCTGACCCTGATGTCCTTATAAATGCACTGAAAATGTGTCTGCCGTGATGATGACATGGGCATTAGGGTTAAATATGAAGGCGTCATGAATAGCAGTCAGTTGTCCAGTTCACCTATTGTCTTGGGCCTGCCAACGATGCCATCAAACGTCTCCTATGTCTACAGCAGGTTCTGAAGTGTGTGTGGAATATGGTATCTACCTGACTTGGTGCATTAGAATGCATGGTGTGTGCCTGCTCCTTACTCATGCCAAGGGTGTGGACCCTGATGGTGGGCATCTTCTTCATCTTTGTCTCTTTATGGTACCTAGCGTGATCCTATTGATTACAGTTTTCTCCGCTGCCATGTTATCATCAGGGGAAAGTCGGTTCTATGATACCTTGCTGAGGACTCAGTGTAAAATACAGTTTGTATGGCGTTTTAAAGTTAGTCTTACTTCCGTTATTCAAATAACATTTTTTTTATGGAGTGGAAAGTCTAGCCGTAGTGACCAAACTGCCTTTGCTGCAAGGTCAAGCACTACTGCTAAGTTATGGTTACAGCTCGCCCTAGCAATATGGTAGAAGACATTATACCTAGGGGCATAATGTAGGCTCCTGCAGCCTGTGCTCCGCAGGGGGCCCCAACCCACAAGGAATAACCCAAACCTTCAGGGGACCCCCCATTCAGCCCAAGGCCAGTGAATATCTGTGAGATATGGGAGACTCAGCAGCGGAAGCTCCCCCGTTATGCTGGAGGAGCGTTGCCCCCTCCCCTCCCCCCCTTTAAAGGGCATGAAAGGGGGGAAAAAGACACTCATTTTATTTCTCCTTTTGTGCCGATTCTTGGGAGCGGGGCCTGGGGTGGCGACAGCACTGTGGGGAGTGCTTGTGCTCTCCTACAACTGCGCATGATGGTTTGGTCAGCCGTCTCAGGCCGGCCAAACCATCATGCGTAGTGAACCTCTCCAACCCCAGCTGCTTTGCTGAGGTAGGAGAGAACAGGCACAGACTCCAATCTGTCCTGGAGCGCTAATCAAGAGCACTCAGGCCCATCCTGATTGGCCACAACGCATTGTGGGAGCCTGTGCCTGAAGCAGAGGAGCGGGACACAGCCGGCTGAAGATACGTTTTTAAAAAAAATATTTTATATTTTCTGCTCCTCCCTTTGTGATCCATATGTCCCCCTCACACCCAAACACCGCCCCCTACCCCCCGCCTGCCCCACCACTCGCCCCAAATACGGGTCGATGCTGAGACTCAAGGGCCCCTCATCGCATTTTGTAGAGGGGCCCTATCATTACGCATTACACCACTGATTATTCCTTTACCTTAACAGGGCCGTGGTCTCTATGCGGTGCTGAGAGGGGTGGCGAGAGCCATAGCTTTCCACGAATTTGCAAAAACATAACTTATTTCTGAGATACCACTGCAGCCCTTTTATTCACAGCCGCAGTAATTCGAGTTCTCAATATTCCTTTAGTGCCGCCGCAATGCATTGAAACAGGAGCTGTTCAAATGACGTGTGTGTCATTGTTTTGCTGTAGAAATATCATTTGAAACATCGCCAGGATGCATTGAACGGCTAATTGCTTCACATAATACCGCAATCAGGCCCATTTGAGCTGTGCTGCTGTTTTTTCATATCTCAACTTCTTTTCTTACGCATTTTAAATTGCAAGGCATTTTGCGAATAATAACGCTGTTCAAGCAACTCGATCTATTTATGTTTATAGGTGATGCGATTAAAAGCTATATATTCATGTTCTGGTTCAGTCTGCACACCACCTGTGCCTCAGTGCCAGGCTGCACTGAATTTGGAAACATCCCGTATAAAATGGTTTTGTGTTTCACCTTCATCTGGCAGGTGAGCAGTCCACCTTTTCTTGTGAAACATAATCAGTTGTGACATAGCAAAATTAGACACTAGCTTTTATTATCTCCTGAAATCAAAAACCATAACTGGAAAGATATGTGGCAGGCCCATTACAGGGACTGGAGAGCCCAGTTTACAAGCTGAAGGTGATTTTCTCTTAACACCCAGAGTTTAATTAATTGCCTTGAAATATTGAGTAAATTGTTATTTGAATACTTCACGGCACTGCATGTTAACATTTCAAGGACAAAGTGCTCTGCTTTCCCTTTCAGTCCTGCTTCGACTGTCATAATATATCTTAAGAATTTATGAAGGGAGCTGCAGTCGTAAGCAGAGTCAGAAGTGTAGGAAAAATTAGGTGCAGGAGTAAAATATGATGGACAGAAATCGAAATGCCTAGTGCTTGTTGAAATCTGATACCGCTTTGGGAGTTATTAAAAGGCCCAAGAAAGAACACCTTAGCAGGCTGGGTGCAGGGCCTTAGACTAAACAGAGTTTCTTTTCTGCAGTATTTCCAGATGAAGTGTGTTTGAGCTCTGACAGCAGAATGGCTCACGGTTAGATGTTGACAAGTTGGCTGTGGAGGTTTCCAATGAAGAACAGCTGGACATCTGGGAAGCAAAGTATGATATCTCTTTCTAATTTATTTTAAGTTCACGTTTGCATCACCGTCTTTATTTGTCTGGTGAATTACAGTGTTTGTGCTCGAGTCTTGAGCCAGTGAGATGCAGGACTAGGAAAAGCAAACATCTCCTAGTTTATTGGAGATATCTGTTAGTAAAGTAATTCATATCATGCTCTGTTTTGTAGGCCTGTAGAAATAGATGAAAGTGTGAAAAACCTTGCAGGCCGCATAGTTTGATCTTTTTAGCCAACAAAAGCATTACTCTGTACTTTTTCTCTCCCCCTCCGCCCCCCCAGGACACTCGACCTCTTGCAAACTTCATCCTTCCATCAACAGATTAGATTAAATATCCATTTCCGCATTATATTAATATTGTCAATGACACTCTAATACCGAAAAATAAATGCCCGTTTCTATGGATACGCCATAATGGGCAGAGGCATTAGATTGTGCCTTAAGGCCACGCGTGTACAGATTGGCTCTAACCATGTTATTCATTGCTGAGCTATCAAATTGAGGACATTCTGCAATATCATTTTTCAGGCTCTTTTACCGATGTCAAATTTATGAGACCATTAGATTAAATTTTAAGCACTAGGATAAATATTTTTAACATTAAGGATAAAGTGCTCTAGTCTAATTGTCTTGGATATGTTATTTCAATGTAGTGGTTTTTTTAGAATTCATTAAGTCGTCTATTGTCACAGTCAAGCGACAAATGTGGGTTACAATTGTAAATTAAACCTCTAATGCTGAATCCTACGTTCAACTTGAATGTAGAAACTTACCCACAGGCACAGCAAAGAAAATATAATGCTGAAAGGCCTCTTTCTCCCTCTAATTATTTATTCTTTGTGCCGGGGCTTTGTGCACTCTCACTGTATTAAGCTCGCGTTCCCCTTTCTTTTCTGCCCTCTCTTCTCTCAATTCCGTGTCCTTTCTCTTTTCGTCAGCTGTGTTTAGGACATTTCCAAAGGGAAAATTACATCTCCGAAAATTGTTAGGCTTCAGGGCAAGTGTTTTTTTGGGTTTGGTGGATATTAGGGTAAATATTTTCTGCACAGAGCGAAATATATATATATATATATATATATATATATATATATAATATCTGCTGGATTTGCATTTGTGCTGTCAATTTTCCCATGTGAAGATATATGCTGGAATGTTTTTTTGCCTGAGAAAACGGCATCTTTTGTAGGACTTTTAGGCTGCCAAAGTACTTTAAAAATCCTCAGTCTTATAACTTATCTACTGTAGAAAAATACAAAGTTCTCAAAGTTTTGCTGGAATATTTTTTGTGGGACTATATTGTGTTAGTATATATGTGCAAATCTGTAGTATTTGGTGGTCAACATTTAGGGCCGGCTTTATGGCTGTGCGACTAGTCCAGCCACGGGATGGACTGTGGCATGAAGGGGACTGTGTTAAAATAATTTATGGGTTTAAAATCACTGCTGAAAAGTTCCTTGGATGTTCAGCAGTCTTCAGGCAACAATAAAAATTTCAAGGTAACTCTGGTGATTAATGTTCCTGCTGGAGAGAGATCACAGTTCTGTCTTGTGGCACTTTTGACTCATCCGAAAGTAGTGCTGAGGGTTAACATTGGTGCTGCAAAGAATGTGAACCATGCCGATCCTAGACCGAAGTGTGAGTGAACTATGAGAAGTGCTATCAAAAATTAAATGTTTGTCAGAGAGGGACTATGGCAGTGCTTTAAATGGGCCGGTACTGTCCGGTAAGGAGTACCGGCACTTTTCTATTTTGAGCGAGAGAGTACTGGCACTTCTCAAGAGAAATGCAATACTTTTGATTGGAGAGTACTGGCACGTCTCAGAAACAAGCAGGTACTCTAGTACAGAGTACCTGCACTTCTCTATTTTTCCATTTCAAGCACTGGGCTATGGTGATATGAGGGGCACTGTTGGAGGGTGGAAGTGAGAGAATTCATGGGGAAGGAGGTCAAAGGGAGGGCACCAAAAAGATTGTTCTGCCAAGTGCCATGCCTACATTGCTTCTTATATCCACTGTATCTGATGTGTGCAAATTATTTCTGGTTTCTTCTCTACACAGAGATGTGTTATGTTTCAGTCTGTAGTGTAAACTATGATGTGCATAAGAAAATTATCCACCATGGATGCCATTAAAATGAAGCTATCTGTGCCAGGTAATTGAAAACTGTCTGTAATAGTTGACCTTCCGCGACTCTAATCTAATTTTACTGGGGGAGCCAATACACCCAACTGCTATTAGGGAGGAGGAGCTGTCACACACTACTAGGGGGCTGTTATTGGCTGCATCTTATCCATGTGGGTCATTTGTTTAGCCAATGGTTCTCCACCTTTTGACTTCTGTTGCAAAAAATACATAAAGAGTACAGAAACAATGTTTCATCAAATACACAAATGATTAAATATTGATTTATTTTGCAAACAAATATAAAAAATCTAAACTTAATTTTAACAGGAAGTATGGAGTTTTTCTAAATTCAGTTGAGGCCACTCATCGTCCATACTATATTTTGTTTGATGCACTTGTACTGCTCCCACGATTTATCTGAGGATAGTAAGTTAAGTTTAAGCTTACAATATCAAATTCCTTCACATTTACAGAACATTTGACATTTTTACATTTTGCTTCTTTATTTATATACACTTTATTAATCTGTTAATATTCTTTAATTTTCTAAGCAGTCGTTGACCCAGCATCACAGACTTTCAGGGGTCCCCAGACCATGAGTTAAGAACCCCTGGTTTAGGCAAACGTGTGCTTCCCCAGCAAATAATCCTTGGCATTGCCATATTCACTGCCCCACTCTATAGTGTAGTCGGGAAATGGCACTGCTGGGGGAAATGAGCGGTGGTTCTGAAATACTCTGGTGCACAATTTGATTTTTGGGTGTTGCTGTTACGCAGTTTTTTTCTGAATGCAGTAACAGTTTTCTGCCAGATATTGCGCCCAGAATGGAAAATTCTTATTAGATTTTATGGTAAGTGTTTTGCATAGACCATTTGTGAGTGACCAATGTCCCCAGTTATCTGCTATGCCAGCAAACATTTGTAAGCCGAGCACATGAAGTATTTATTTGGGAAAAAACATGGTGTAGTTGAAGGCTTAATGATTCATAAGAAAGCAAGATGCCAGCCTAGACAATACTCTTTTTTGGCAGTATGCTTGCCAATGTTTGTCTTCAGAATGCACCATTTTCACAAAAGACACAAATATGTGTGCTCAGAAAGCAGCTTTCTGCTGCAACATTTTATTTAAATGTTGTTATTGGTATAAAACTTAAAGCCTAACACACTCAATCTTTTTCTGTTTTGACATGAATTCTTTAGGTTAAAGTTTCTGCTCAAAATGTTTGACTACCAGAGTTTTTATGACATGATAGTTTTTCCTGTGGCATCTATATGTTATTTCCAGTGTCAGATAAAGAAAGTGGCGCCCAGCCCCTGTGGAATATGTACAATATTTTCTCATTTGTCATTTCGCTCAACACACAAAACGCGCATTTGTGCAGCACGCAGTATGAAAAAGTATTAAAAAAATGAGTCAGTAATCATTAACAATCATTTATTTTGTCATGTACATCAGCCATAAATACAAGGCAGAGTATAAAACAAATTGCTTTCACTTGAAGACTTTTTGTGGTTGCAGTTGCCTTCTTGTGATTTGTTGAAAGAAGTCAATACCGCTATAAAATAATCTTTTACACTTCCTAAGAGAACCACTAATAACTCTAATACACTGCCAAGAGCTGATATTTTCAGAATTTCCCATGTTAATAAAACTCCTTGCTATATCCAGAAGCAGTAGTGTGAAGGCAAGCAGGAGTTAGCAAACTGCTTGAGTGACTATAACAGGGGCTTCCCAATCAATTTCAGCCTTTAAGTTTATGTTGTGGAAAATTTCATTTCTTGAACGAGACAACTTTAATAACAACTGTGGAGCAATACACTTGAAGAAGCAGAATATAACATTTATTTATACAGCCTTTCACCGCATCACTCGTTTACTGTTATTGCTTCTGATCCACTTATAAATAATATATATTACAGAGAATTAGTATCCCTTCTGAAGTTATACATTAGTTGGAGTTTTCATGGGAATATGCCATTTCATTTTGTCACTAATGACTTGGGCCCCATTTGAAGAATGTGCAAGAAATGTGGTTGAAACTAAATCCATTCACCTTTGGTTCTTTGTTCCAAATGTGGGGCAGAACGGTCAAGGAATTAAAACGTTAATAATTCAAAAGACTTTTGTGAGTTGTGCACATATCTATGAGTGAGCACTTGCACTCAGCTACAGTAATGTCAACTATACAGATCCACACCAGAGTTGTCTTGAAGCCTGAAATCATGCCAGATTGGGCCCTTTTTTGTTGTTTGATGTAGGTTTATTTAATATTTTTTAGATATCTGCATGTAAGGAAAATTACAAACCTTGCTTGAAAGGGTTAAACAATCACATCCTCTTGTGGTACATAGACAACAATTAAGAACTCTGTGCTCCAGTTGTACCATTATAGTGATATCAATCGTATACTTACATATTTAATCACCCTTCCAGAAGACTACAAAAATCGAGTCTCTTGTGATTCACTAGAATGAGGTCATGTCAGAAATACTACCTATGAGTGCCCCTCAGAAACAAAAAAATACAACATGCCACAGAATCATCTTATTGGTATTTTAAACACTTGAATGAAGTAAGAAATGCTCACAAAACCCCTGAAGACACCTAGAGGCAAATTCCCATTCACTGAAAACCTTTAAAATGCTACAGAGAATACAGAAACGAATCTATGGGGTAAAATCTTCTTCAGAATTCAAAAGGATCTAGCCAAAAAAACACCCTAAGAAACTAATTGAAATTGTAAGATGAACCAGCAAGCCAGCTGCTGTTTAGTAGTAGACAGTTCTAAAAAAAAGTGAATATTCTTTGGTGAGAAAATTAAAAAGATCAATACTTCCCTGGATTCCTTAGCATGAACGTAGGGATTTCTAAATCAACTGATAAAATCTTCAATACCATGGCCGTATATTAAGGAGGTCTCTCTGTACGAAGTGATCAATCAGTAACACAAAATTCTCATCTCACTTCTCATACCTGATTCTTTGGTAACTTCATAAAGGCAAAACCAACTCAGTGGACCCTTATTTGACAAACCTAATGTGCACATCCTAGCCAAGGGGGAGTTACCTTATTGCCTAAAATTAAGTCATGTAAGTCCCCTCCTAACAAAAAAAACAAAAAAAAAGGAGTTGACCTGGAACTTTTGCCCATTAACTAATCGTATATGCCCTGCCAAAATTATAAGTAGCTCCATAGATTCACAACAAAACCATTTTACATCAGAAAATGATCTTTTCAATAATATCCAATCAGGTTTTTAAGTTGCATGTAGCTCAGAGACAAGCCTTGCTGCGATTAATTGACAATGCACTCCACAAGCAAATCTGCACATGTCGTTTATGCCATGGTCTTTTTTCATATGTACTTTTTTAACACAATATTTAACCTATGCCAGGATGCAAGGGGTTACATTCGTGCAGTATTGTAAAATTACACCGAAGAAACCTTGTAACTCTCAGTAGGGTTGTTTGCCTGTGTAAAGTAATTGTTAAATGCAATGTAACAATCACACCCCCCGGGGCGTCTCTTTCGCCTCTTGTATCTTCTTCTTTTTGTCTCGTCTCATTACTACCCATGTAAGTGCAATGCACCTCGTATATATAAATTCAATAAAAAAATTACTGGAATTAAAAAAAAAATGCAATCTGTGAGGCAGTACAATGTTTTTTTTCACTATCAATTGTGTTGTACTGGTTTAATAAACACAAATGTGAATGTTGTGAAGTAATAATAGATGCATAGATGTGCCATAGAGTTGCTGTAAATAACCTGTTACTGGGTCACATTTATTTTCATGGTATAAATACAAATATTGGATGTGAGCCTGTGATATAAATGTGTTGTTCAGTATCTTTGATATTTCACATGAACAGCTTTTAAATGAACTTTGTGATCATATCACGCATGGAGTCTTTGGTGAATTTTCTCTTCTAGTGTATTCTTCAGATAATCTGCACTGTACATGCATTTAAAAACTTGTGGCCTAAGCAGAACCTATACATACATAAGCACTATAAAAGCACCATTTAACAGCTAAAACACTTCAATCTGTAGTTTTTCAGCCACACTAAAATTACATTTACTTTTGCGTATGTCTAGTTAAATTACCTGGAACCAATTCACAACGCATTTGTGAGTATTTATGAAGCGCAAATTCTTATAAATGCCTTTGTCAATTGGCCCCATAGTTTGGATTGCAGACAAGTGTGGTAAATTTTATTATATGTGTGCCAAAAGATTGATAATCAAAAAAGGAAGCTACCAAAAACAAAACAGTGATTTTGGCGAGGTTAAAGACTATGGGGCAAATTCACTAATACATTTAACAGTATTTTGTGTGCAGTTTTCTGAGAGAACGGTCAATGGTAACGTCAGTACCAGTGACTTCTGAAAAGTTTCAATAAGTCTACCCCACTCATTCAATCAATCAGCATTTGTAGAGTATGGCACTGTCACCTCTGAGGGTATCTGGGCGCTGGGCCCATCGGTCAAGTTGTGTGTTTTCCACTAATTGTGAAGTCTGGATGTGTGGGCTCGTTCTTGTGACCAGAGATTTGTGCAGTGTGTAGTGCAATGAGCCGGTTCACCTCCACGCCATGGGTATTAATAATGACAGATACATAGGGTACAAAGTTCAGCTACATTACTGTCAGTAACAGGGATGTCGGAAGAAAATTTATTACAGGAAAAGGAGGCAGGGACAGACACCGTGTTGAACTAGAAGATAAGAGCCCAGTTCAGAGTTAGCTTGTGTTTGGTAAAAGTATAATTGCTGAAACTGCCCTGCAGTATGTTGATTTATTGTCGACCATTAAGCAGAGAGGGTTTGCTCGAGTAAGCATTATGTGTAGGTTGTTTTTATATGTAGAATCATGCCAAGCACACTTTCGTCTTTTGCAATCAACCTGTCAAATATGCTTAACAGGTTCCTGGGGAAATTCCTTGAAAAACAGTAGTACTATGTAAGCAAGACAAATGATACTTTATTTTAGCTGCAAATATGAACAAAATGCCACAAAGGTGTATGAGCCAGGAACAATAAATGCTAATGTTTAATTTCTTTGTTTGATCTATTCGAATGGGTGCTCCCAGGAATTTATCAGATGTTTATTTTGAGTAATTAGTGACAACAGTGAATGTTCCCGAAGAGTGAGGGGAGAGCAGGAGCTTTGTCAGATGTTGGTGAACTGAAAGTACTGCCACAGCGTGGAACCCATTGTGACCAGATCATGATCGAGCTTGTTGTGATTGAACAGATAATAACACACCTACTTAGTTAAACTTAACATAGGGAACAATGGTGCAATAGATACTTATTCCCTAGATGGAAGCCATTGAAAGGTAAGGGGGCGGCTCACTGGAGTTTTAGCCATATCAGCATCCACCCCAAGCCCTCTTTTCCAAGATCAGAAGTCAGATAATGGAACAATCCTGAAGGAAAATTCCTGGTGTCTTCTATCATTAGTACATCAATGTCATATTCAAATCTGCGCCCCATGAGTTTTATTACAATTTACAATCGAGACTTAACAAAGGGTTTTGAGTTTTGGAATATTTTTTTTACTTTATAAGATGTCAAAAGTAATTTTACAAACACGACTTCACACTTGCATTTACAGTCTACATTTGAGGTGCCATGAGTAACTAATAGTAGACATGGTGTTAATAGCATGCGCCATGTCCAATGTTTTGGTAGGAAGCACTATAAATATTATTTTATTATTATTAACTACATTATATTAATGTGAGACAAAATAAGACAATAAACAATGTAAGCTGTCCCAATCCCTTGTATGACGAGAAACCATTGTAACTCATTGGTTTTATTTATGATAACCATGTGATAATATTGTAAATCAAAACCATGGCTTCTGAGAAAGAAAGCATATGTGCCACAATCACAATACACATATATCACATACTCACACTCATACACATAAACAAACACACACACACAAATATGCACAAATATACATATAACTATAATTTATATGTATGCATATATATGTATATATGTGTGTGTAACATTTATTCCGACATCCCTGTTACTGACAATAATGTAGCTGAACTTTGTACCCTAGGTGCCTGTCATTATTTATGCCCATGGCATAGAGGTGCACTGGCTCATTTTTAAAAGCACTACACACTGCATAAATCTCCGTTCACAAGAACTGGCCCACACATCCAGATTTCACAATTAGTGGAAAACACACAACTTGACCAATGGGCTCAGTGCCCAGATACCCCCAGGGGTTACAGTGCCACACGCTACAAATGCTGATTGATTGAATGATTGATAGATTGATTGATTTATATATATATATGCATATATATATGTGTATATATATATATATATATATATATATATATATATACATGAACCCACTGAAAATCACCAAATATAGTTATCTCAAGTAACTATAGCTCATGCACTAAAGTATCTACAACTTACACCCCGCCATGCACAGTGTTGTTGCTAACTAAGTAATTTCAGATGTTGCAGTTATTTGATCAATTATGTCATAGAACGTCATGAGTGATGTTATATGTGAGGTCAAAAGTAGTACAGTTGGGTACAGTAAGCTCATTCCATACTGGCCTACTTCATAATTCAAAAGGATTTCATAATGTTTCGTTATACAGTATGTCACATATTTGCAGTATTTAATTGATATTTTGACATATTTTGATCAAATAACATTAAAATCAGCACAAACAAGTAAGTCTCACAGCATGTTCTTGTTTGTTCAAGATATAATAGTGAAATACACTATTTATTTTACTGCCCCCTTCATATGTGAGGTAATGACCCATCCAAACCTTTGTCTCTCTCCCTGTTGCGTAGAACCATAGTGCAATCCTGCATAAGCACCTTCATTTCTTTCTCCTTTGTACACCACTGCTATGATATGTAGACATCTTTTAAGCCGCTATCATTAATATGTCTAGTGACAGCCCTGTCAGGCCACTCTACCACTATTCGCTTACTGTTATGTTCCAGAATGGTATCAGTAGTGTATTCAAATGCTGCACCACACTCACATTCACTGTCCTTTGACCTAAGGACCAAAGATGTGTCTCTACTTCACAGCATCTGGGGCAGTTACTTGGGATCTAGGAAATAATCCACTCGTATCCTTTTTCTTCATTTTACCATACCACCAGATAAGGGGCTGAATTTCTAAATCATGTGAATATTCCACTTTGCCTCTTTTGCTTCATGTTTTGGATCCACTAATATCATGATGGCACCATCTCTCTGAAAGAGGGGAATCTCCACATTTTTATTGAACTCAATTGAACTGTAGAAATTGATTTGGCTCATTTTATAAGCAGTATTTCTTGAAGATGTATCTCAAGGAAGGATTGTTTTGTGTTTGAAACACCAGGTTGGGTGCATTAATTATTGTAGCCACGGCAGTAACATTCATTGTTAATGTAATGCTATATGATAGATGCTGCTGGTCAGCATACAACTCCACGTGGAGTGCTTTTTCACATCAACCCCATTGCACTCTGTCTTGAAAATGTCACACTTTGTTTTTAAATTTAAGACCACAGCATCTAATTTGATGTGTGGAATGCTTACAAAAAACACTGAGACAGTAGTCTGATTAGTCCTACATTTGTACCTTCCAGATCATATAATAATGGACTTAGCAGCGCATATTGTGCTTGATTGTGCTTTACGCTCACTGTTTCCACAGATACCACTTTGGTGCTCTCCTCACTCATCAAAAAGATAACTGTTTGTCCCCACAGTCTGTCAGCCTAGAGCGACATTCATTTATATGAACATCATGTTTGAACTTTGATGTTTGTGCTCATGACATAACACGCTCATGAAAGTGGTTTTCGTGAAACTGTTCCGGATTTAATAGATTTTCAAGAAATACATGATTTTACTCAGCAAAAGCAAAAACACTTCTCTCAACATGAAAATTTACCTTAGGATGAATTGTAATCTGAGAATGAAAAATCTGATTTATGAATCAGGTCTCTTTTGACAAGCAAGAAATCTTATGAAGTGTTTAATCTCAAAATCTGTAACCAAGTCATCTGATTCAGACATGACTGGTCGGTGTGGCCACGATAAATGCAAGAGTGACTGATATATTTTTTTATAATATCCAACCATTGAGAATGTAGCGACTGCAGGGAGGACTATATTTTTAGTAGAAGATGGTTTGAGGTGTACATCTCTTATTCAGAACAAGCAATGCTTCATCTTCACAATTGCTCTTTTATGGAAAATGGTGTGTGTCCTTTTGCTATGCTTTGCTAAGATAGAGAAAATGGTTTACTGTATTAAGGTTTGTTGAAAGAACTAATAGATCTGTACTGTTTATATGGAGATGTATTGACCATGGCAGTTTGAAAGTTCTAAATATATATTTGTAATATTTGTGTACTACACTATCCCCTCATGTATAGTGAGTGCATCGCCAATGTGATGCAGTAAAGCCTCTAGTAAACACACTCCATATGAAATATGGCTGTACTGTATTGAAACAGCAGGTAGTATTATTTATTTAATGTGTGTACTTGATGTGTACAGAGGAGGTTCACAAAGACAAGAGGTGTGTGCCCAATTCCTGGATCAACACACCACTTAGAACTGGCCTTCATATTACAGAAGGAAGTTAGTAGAGGTCAGTTTTAACCAAGGTTTAAGTGAGGCATTATAGGAGATGTGGCATATTAAATCATCCTTTCTTGCTGGTCTACTGGCCTGTTAGATAGCTTGTATGATGACTGGGATGGGTGACTACAGGAATCTGATGAAAATAAGTCTATTTCTGTTTTCCGGGATGTTAAATGTGAATGTTCCTTTATTTCAGAGCCAAGTTAAAGGGACCTCTCAGTAGGATGATTGCGACCTTTTCATAAGTCAACCGATAGTGCATTGCCTTCATTTTATTATATTACTATGATGTTTGAATTATGATATATGATGGGACTTTCTTGACTTTGTGAAGTGCAGGAGTTTTGTTTATTGATGGCCGCCTATGTATTAGCTGTGTGTCTGATCCACCAGAAGGCGCTGTCGGGTGTGAAAGTGAGCAATTTGGCTTCCCTGATTGCTTGTAGTTAACATTTGTACAACACTTGGATACTCTGCCCTCACTGTATGTTTTGATGGGCAGGTTTACTGTCTGGGTTGTGTTTGAGGGAATGAATGTTGATTTGCTCCTTGATGTCAGTGATACAGGCTTTCAGTTTGTGTATGAAATCCAGAGTGTTTTAGGTTTTTAATGTTACTTATGATAAGTGTTTTAATGCATAGCATTATTGTGCTTCACAAGTATCTCTGTGAGTGGCCATGCCAAGGTGGAAATGGAAGGTGTTACGACTCACCCTTTCTGCTCAGTGAATGTGCATTGTGTTTTCAGCAGGTCGACCAGTTGAACACTATATTCATAAAGGGCATTTTCTCTTTACCATTGTCATAAAGAGGAGGATCTGCAGAATATGTTGGTTAGCCTTTCAGAAATCTACTAGAGTGCTTTCACAGTTGTGATGGAAAGGGATAAGTATTTCAATGACATGGAAAGTTGGGATGGTGTTTTTATATTACATAGGCTGCAGTTCAACTGCAATAGATATTTCTGAGTTGAGTAATCCGTGTTTTGGTGTATTTCATATCATATTTATTTATCACCATGCCAGTTACTTCAGTTTCCATCTGCCTCGATATGGCCAACACATTTTTAAATGTTCTCCACATGATATATATTACCTGCCTTCAAAAAATATGTAGATTTATAGATTGATAACTGTGAGATACGTGGCGGTTTTTCACTGAGGGATTCTGAATGACATAAGATAGGCAACGAGAGCAAAACTCAAGTTGTCTATAGTGTCATTCAGAACCTATAGGTGAAAAGCATCCCCTATCTCACTTATAATTTTAAGTTATGTACGGCCCCCAGATTCTTCAGCCCCTGCTTATAACTGGTAAGCTGAGTCAAATAAGTAGTAGAGGAGCCATACATAATATGACCTCTCCTCCCCTCAAATTTGAAACAAATACCTTATCTGCCATCCTTAACCATCCCCCACCACTGTCCCTTCCTTTCTTTCTCCCCCTGAAGCAGTGCTTTCTGCTATCAGTCAAATCAAACATGCAGTGCTGTTCTGACAGGCCCTCAGAAAGCTCCATCAGCCTGGCCAAGAAGTCCTTTATGACGTAGCAACAATGGGCACATTTTGGTATCAACATTTGCTACATCATAGCAGTAAATTACCAGATTTAGAACCTGATGTAAATGATAGAGGGTTCCTATGGAAGCTATACATAAAATGTTTGGAAATAAACAGGGCTCGGCTAACAATGAGTTAGATGCACATTTGCAGGCAGTATTTTGTCCCTCACAAGTTTATGCCAGCACATCTGGAGGTGGTTTCCACTGAACAATGATATCTGAATTCAGAATTGAGTGCCAAGACATCAGTGCAAAAACTGTGTGGCCTCCTAGAACAGTGAACTCATTACCTTTAATGTGCCACATGGGAATAAGATCAAATTTTGCTGATGTCAGAAGGTTTCAGCTTCTCCCATGACAAACTTTCCCTGCATATGCATCGGAAGGTGTTGATGGAGAATCCGGCTTCAGTAGGAATGCATTTGAGTACACAAACACTCATAACTCCCTGAGTGTTGGTTGAGGGGAACTACAATGATTGTCCACTGCCTGCACTTCCTTTCTCATGTGTGAATCTCTGTGAATGAGGGCTTCATGCATGTCAAATACTTGTGCGAGTGCAACATCATTTGGTCAATTTGCACATTGGTGAAATTTAACTTTTACCACAGTTTTTTTCCAGCACAGAAAGCTTTATGAATCAGGCATTTTGCAATTTGTTTAGAGTGAATCAGTCTATGTCCGGTGTTGGAGCACTGCAAATGATCTATGGACCTCACTATAGGGCTTAATTAATTCCTTATACCTATGAGTGTGCCCCTTCCTTCAACATTTGAAGTGCATGATTTCCAGAAATGGATCATGCTCATTTGATAGTTTGAATTACTGAATCATTTTGTGTGTTCAAAGCCAAGCCATTAGGCAGTTGATTGCAAAGGTGTTGGAGTGCTATAGATGATACATATTTAAACCTTCACCGGCGAGCTAACTTTTAGAAATGCGATTATGGGTATAATTGTATTGGCCCTGTAGATTTTAATATTCTACTTAGGTGAAACCAGAGCAATTAAATAATAGACACCTCAGGGTCGAGCCTTTAAGAGGCTCCCGGGTTTGGAATCACTTTTTCTGGTCTAAATCCCTGTTAAACCGGCCAACCATACCCTGAACATTTGTAACCCAACTATCAACCCCCCAGCAATGCTGAGTTAGGGAGTCCCAATTCAGTTTTCCTGTGGGCTGGAGGAAGAAGTCTCTGGTTCATGATTGCGGTTTTCTGGTCAAGCGAGACCTTCTCATCTACTGACGCTCCATTTCACACCTCGCACCCCACTGCTCTCCAACCGGTTTGCCCGAGGGCCTCAGGATTGCCGATTGCCAATCAATACTAGAGTCCGCCATATTGCCTACGACCACTTAAGCAGGAGGGTGATAAGTGCTGGCGACGTCCTCCACCTGTCTCTGGCCAACGATGTTTCCCGCAGCGCTTCTGTAGTGCCCTGCTTTGGGGGCTGGTGTTTGAGCACAGCGCTCACCAGGCTTTGTTTTCCCACGGATCAACTCCCTGATTACCTCATGAATCCCACCCTGCCTTCCGACGCGAGATCTGCTTAACCCTGGGTCCTTCTACTTCTCTGGGTCCTCAGACTGTCGGCTGCTCTCTACGAGACCCATTGCCGAATCTCAAGGTTGGTGTAGCCTGTACCCCACCACAGCGGTATATCCTCCATGACGGGCGGTTTCCTGGTCATGGCTGCCTACCAATTGGATTGGACCCTGCAGCTGGATAGCGGTAAGCAGCTGCCGGACTCATGTTATATCCTTAAAGCATATTTTTCACCTGACACCCCCTACCTACCAAGAACCATTGCCACTCCTTACAGTGATGCAGCGCTGTACCACGCTATGACCACAGGGCCGACCATCATGAGCATGGTGCTCGCTGGCCCTTGCACCCGACCGAACACTTCCACCATAGAACTCACTACTACTTTGCCGATCCTGCTAAGCCTGCCCTTTACACGGATCTTGGCCTGCACCAACCCTGTACTGCATGTGCTTGGCGCAACACGCGTCCTGCCACTTTGACTACGGGGTGGTTTTGGCTAACTAAGAGGACTGAGCCTTTATTCTGGGAAGGTGCAGATTCTCCTTTGCTGCTTGACCCTGGCCATCCTTGCTCGCTCACCCGGAGTGGCTTTAAAGATGACATCCTCATTCTCGGTTACTGGTGAGTGAATCTTCTTCCAACCAGGGTGTGCATGCCTCCCCAGCTCAGTTTATATTGGTGTATCTGTGGGATGCTATTTCTCAGTCACTTTGTTTTTATACTCAGACGACTTTCCTTTCACCTCTATTTTATTACGTACACTTCATTTAATATTGGCATTATTTTGCCATCTAAGATGGCCCCCATGTATGTGCCCTGAACCCTCGCCCATCTACTTTCATAGACATTGACATACGACTATCCACAATAACACAAGAACTAAAATGGAAAGGGGACTTCCCAGACTTTCTATGAAGTAGTCCTCACTCCTGGTACCAAAGGGGCAGCCATCTTGAAGGGCCCTCTCCATTCTCTTTGCTCCTTGCTGCCTATAGTGCCTAACATAGAATCATCCCATATCAACGGACTGAAATCCCTACTGTCCCCTGGAGGAAACCACTTGTTTAGAATAAATTATCCTCTTAGCTTAATCGAAAACACCACTAAAAATCTCAAACATAAAATTCTCAAACTGAATAAAGAAACACTCATTACAGACCCTTCTGCTACAACAAGGGCATTATACTGAATGATCTTATCTTTGTCAACAATCATTGTGCTCTGTGGAGGAAAGTGCTATCCTCTTGACACAACATCACCGCCACCAAGAAAATACTGCACAGCTATAAACTCACTATTGTATCCTCACCTTTTTACAATGCTGAAGCCACCATCTCCATCTATAACAACGGCATTGTGCTCATTCAATTATCCAATCACAACTTGGAACTCTTTTACGATTTCTTCTCCTACATCAAGAACAAGTTAGACACTGTTACAGCCCCTCCCCACTCATTCCAACTCCACACTGGCTTCCTTCTTTGAGATAACCACATTCCTTCCACCCCCTCCTCACCTCATCCCACTCCTCTCTCCTGGCGGGCACCCACTCATCCACAGGTATAATTACAGTCCAAAATACCCTTTCCTCTCTCAAGCATTTCAACCTTACCCAATGTCAAAATCACTCCACCAACTCTCCTTCCCAACCAACTAAAGAACCCTGTATCAACAGTGCTCTCAACCGGGACAGTATCTACACCACTCTGAATCAGTTATCCAATGTTAAGATTCCGATAGCGGCCCTACATATAACTGTCCTCCCAACTATCCTGAAGTGAATCGATTTCGATATCACAGTGCTCCACCAGTCAGGAGCTCATTAGGAGTCTCCACACTTACTCAACGCTCAATCCAATAAAATCGGATCTACAGATGATTAGGGCTGACATCCTTAATCTAGTGCATATCACCTCTAACTTGGAACATTCTAGGTTGATAAAAATGACTCACCTCCAGAACCACAACATTCCTATTCCCAAATGCCCCACTGCTGCTAGCCCTGCCAACACCTGGGCTCTTCAACCTATTAGAGATGCAAACCGAATACAGACCGTTCCTCCTTACCCAATAGACGACATAGACAGCTATCGAACAACGATATCCTCTTCCTCCTCACCACATTTAACCCTGCTCCAACTGACAACATATGTCAACTGAAAAATATCAGACTATTATCATACACCTTCTCAGGGAACCCCGCCCTATATCTAGGTCCATTAATAAAACAAACCTTAAACAAGTCCTCATCTCACAGACAATCCCATTCTCTATCACTGCCCTCCTGCGAATATCTGAGGATCAACATCTCCACCAAAGACAGCTCAATGTGCACTGTACACACGATTTACCACCCTCCTGTAGATAACCATGCATTCATTGAGCAGATCATGGGATCATCTCCTCCAATAATAGAGAACATAACAACCAGGTTTTTGTTGGTGATTTCAACATTCACTGGAACGACACTAACAACCCACTTGTGAACAGCTTAAAATCCTTCCTCCATGACCTCACCCTGATTCAAGCCTGTAACAGTCCTACTTATAATTAAGGGGCCACTTAAGACTTAATCATAGCAAAGGAAAATACCATACAGATTGAATCTATCCTACCATGTGATGGAATGACCACTTTTGCATCACCTTCTTTATAGGTGAATGGGTTTTTATCTGTAGGGGTCATTCTATAAACTCTAAACAGTGGGTTAGAGACACTCATAACATCAACCCAGTCACACTGTCGGCTATTAGTGACTGTTGCTTGTTCCTTAACGCCAACATGTTTGACACACCAGACCTCACGGATCACTACTTCAACTCCATTTCAAACATCATAGATGTGATTGTCCCCAAAGAACTAAAGAGAGTTCCGTTCTAAAGATCCAACCCTTGGTTCAACTGAAAACTTAACAAGGAACACCACTGCCTCCGACTTGCTGAAAGATCATGGAGGCTTGCCCCCTCTCAGATGAACCTCAAGCTTTAGTGGCATAGAAAGAACGCCTACAATAGGCACATTAGGAATTCCAAAGCAGCATTTTTTTGACAACAGCTAGACACAGCAGTGAATCGACCCAAAAAACTGTTTGAAATTGTCAAAAACCAAACGAATTGGAAAAGCAATTCCCCTTTCTCAGACACCAAAACGTTATCTAATTGCAAATCTTTTGCCCTCTTCTCTGCTAAGAAAACCAACCTAATCACTGCTGATCCCCAGAATGCTATGAAACGTATTGTTTGAGGCCCCCCCCAATACAGCTTAGTCCTTCGTGCTTAGGAAGAATCCTCTAGATGTCCTCCGCTTAAACCAAAAATCAATGCCATTTGGTCCAGCTTTAAACCTTTGATGAAAGCGACATCTTAAACCTTTGGCATCTTGGAAATACTCCAAAAATGTCAATGATCCCCTACCCTCCAGACTCCTCAATGAGACTAAACACCTCCTGGTCGCCTTATGGACCAGGCTTAATGATGCCTCATTTACACAAAGATCCATAAAAAGTGGGCAGGTTACTCGTATCTTCATAAAACCCCCCTCCGACCAGTCTGACCCTAATAACTACTACTCAATCTCCAACACCCCAACTTTGGACAAACTCTTGGAAAGATGTGTGCACCTGCAGCTTTGCAGTCACGTTGAGTAATTCCAACTCCTTGACCACTGCCAATCTAGTTTCAGGCTGGGTCACAGCACCGAAACTGCTCTGGTCCACATTGAGCAGTGAATTCGACACTGTATGTTCACTCAATCAGAATTAATCGTGCTTACTAATACTACTTTACCTGTCAGATGCGTTTGACATGGTCAGACATGAGACTCCTATGAACCTTTTGGAATACAGGATGGGTCTCTATGGTATCATGTTAAAATGGTTCTCCTCATTCCTACACAACAGATCTCAACACATTTTGATCAACCACGCTGTATCTGATCAGGCTCAACCCTCTCCGTCACACTATTTAATCTTTACATGGAGCCCCTGACCGAAATCCTCAAACTCTTTCATATCTCCTACTTCATGTATGCTGATGATACTCAGCTCTACTACATAAAAATTGAGTCACCAGAAGACATCAGCATCCTCAATAACGCTTTGACAAAAACTAAACACTGGCTGACTGTAAACCAACTCGAACGTAACACACTCAAAACCGAATTCTTATTATTCTCACCACCCAATATTGCTCCTACCATTCAAAGAATGATTCCTACATCTTACAGCCTTGAACTGTACCCCGTACATCATTGATTCAGCAAAATCCCTAGGAATAATCTTGGGCAGTAATCTCTTCATGCAGAACCACATCAGTGCCTCCACCAGAGGGGCTAATCATCAACTATAAGCATTAAGGAGACTAAAACCATTCCTTCCCACGGCAGATCTCAACAAAGTGGTTCAAGATGATTTCTAAATTACCCTATAATAGTTCTACCATCGTGGGCCTTCCTAAAATCAAACTAGCACCACTGAAGGCTACCATGAACGTGGCAGCTACACTCATCACAGGCTCAAAGAAAAGGGATCATATCTCCCCTGACCCCCAGACACTAAACTGGCTACCTTCTGTGGCTAGAGGATCAACTTCAAAATGTCTTGCATGACCAATAAAGCTCTTCACCACAAAGCTCCTTACCTTGCCCAGAAACTGACCCTATCTGGTGGAAAAAGATCTTTGTCAAGCACAAGCTCCCTTCTACCAAAGACACAAACATTTAACAAAAAGAAAACCTACAAGCAAGCCTTCTCCGGAACTGCCCCAAAAATCTGCAACTCCTTTCTTCCTAAGACCCAGTCCAACCCTTCAACATAAACTTCAAAAAAGAAGTAAAACTTTTACTATCAGATTCCTTTACATAGAGGATATACCTTCCTTACCCCCAGTCAAGACGCTGTTTGCTCCTGTTGATTTTTTCATTGTTACTTTCCTTGTTTGACATTCTATTTATTACTTCTATATCCAACACCACCTGAGATCAGCGCCAATCTTCCGTTTCCCAACCATCTAAAGCTAACTGTTGCAGAATGTCCATACACCCAAAAGGGTCTTGTTCATGCCACTATTTGCGAGAGACTATGTGTTCCTGTTTTCTTACCCTGTACTATTATCCATGTTTTTGTCACTATAATTATTGCTTTTATGACCAGTACCTTGTATATATTTCTATTGTTTATCGCTCATATCATAACAACCTTACGATATATTTATACAGCGCTTTAACACCCAAAAGGGTCTTGTTCGTGCTATATAAAACTATATAAATAAATAAATGTGTGTGCATGAGGCGACAAATATGTCAAAATTGCTGATCTCTGAGTTAAACATGTAAGAAAACAAAGTTTCCAATGTATTCATTGGCAAACTGTGCTTGTATCGTCACTTTGACCATACGTACGTCTAGTAATATTTTGTAACTTGTATAAAAAGTGTTCCACCTATTTGTAACTTTTTATACAAAACATCAATAGACTGCAAAGACACTCCCATTGGTTTCTTTTTTTCAAACATAAGCTTTTTGTGGTTTAACAGTTTTCAGTTTATTGAGTCAGCATAAAAATTGAGGTCCGTGTATGTAAAAAACAAACCTTTGCACTGTTGTTTAAGGAGCAAACATGTACCTGTAGCCAGGCTGGTATAGGCCACAACCTACCGGAAATAGTTCGAAACTGCATACTTGTTGCAGGCTGGCAAGTACTTTAAAGTGAAACTACCTTGACTTACGGATGATGTAACAACAAGCAAAGGTTATGGTCTTAAATGTTTCACTTTAGATGACAAATTATTTTTTAGATCCTCGGTAAATAAGTGACTTTCCTTTCAAACAGATAAGGCATAGCCTAGGATATTTCTTGTACTGATAGGTTTCCTATTAATAACTGTAGCAGCAACATGTTACCACCTTAGGCAGTCGTAAATAGTTGATTTTCCTAGTACTTTATTGATATGTGCTTTTTTTTAGCTGGGAATGTAGCGGCATTTGTAGAAGTCTGTAAAGGAGTCTGTAAAGGAGCAAAACGTAGTACTAATTAGTCTAACACACCACAATAAATTAACACAAAAAACATAGCAGACCCATTAGATCACAACCAAGTAAGCACAACCCAAACAGAACAACACACCACAATACCCTGCTGCAATATCCTCTGGGGCCTCAGCTGCAATCCCTCTGCTTAAAAATGGTCAAACATTCTTGTTGCTTATCACCATCATCACAAATTTCTTCACACGGTCCAATGGTAAAAGGTTTTTGCACAAACTACTGCAGCGTTTACCACCAAGGATATTGAACAGCAGCGGCCTAAAAGTGTTTTAGTTTCTGGAATAAAACAAATAATGTTGAGGTAGAAGAAAATTATTGCCAGAATTGCAGGTTTAGTACATTGATGAAAATACATGAGTATAGCATACAGCAGACAATTCAACTTTCTTCTTGTGGTCGATTTAGTGTAATAGTTAATGCTTCCCTGTCGAACTGCACCATTACATTTCTGACACTTTCACACAGAGTGCAGAGTTAGCCTTCACCTTTTCTCGTAATTACAAAACTCTTATTTCATTTGCTGCTTTTTAATTACGACGAGGACTCATGCCGAACCAGTTACATAAATGTAGTGTTCTTTTACGAGTATGAAAAGAATCACTATTTGCTGTTTCATTTCCTCACTAATATGCTGGCATGTTTAGTTTGAACCTGAGCTCTTGGAAGTGTATTCTTAACCAAAGCAGTTCCTTTTTCATGTAAGTAGGTTAAATGTGAGTTGTAAAGCCCGGGGGCGCTCATTTTTTTTCCTTCATGTTTAAAAGCCTCTTTCAGTAGGCTCCTTTTTAGAATCTTGGCATTCCACGCTTTTATGGCTGATTCAAATTAACATTTGAACAGCCCCCCTTTTTTTCTTTTTTTACTCATACAAAAGTATTTCTTTTTTAATACAACACTTTAAGTAGGGCTGTCGTCAGACTGAATTTAGAGTTAATTTTTTATATTTTTTCTACAATGTGTTTGCTTTTCGTATGTAACTTAAAAGACGAAATAGTCTGCAGTGTTTGCTGCGAGTTGAAAAGACATGATAAATGTACACGAAAGGAAACAGTAGCATTATGTATTTTATACGTAATGAATTTAAGTATGTTAGATTTAGCAACATTATATTTTTCTTAGATTGCATATTTACACACACTATGAGTTGAGTTAGAAGAGATCTTGCACACTCCAGGCTTCAGTGTCTAAGCGATCACAGAAAATTATTTTTCTCTATCCCTAAACGATGTTGCTTTTTCTGCTGTTTCTTCTCTCGACATCAAGCACCAAACCCTGACCCCTGTGTGACAGTGAGCACATTAAAACTGCATAGTGCTTCTGTTTGCAGAGTTCAAAACCCTCACCCCTCCCACCTACTCATACAAACACAGCTGCTTCTCAGAAGCTTTTAAGCAGTGATAGTAACCATGCCACCTTGCCTAAAAAATGTAGTTTTAAAGTCACACGCCTGGAAGATACAGGATGCCCCCATCCCCCATGTTAGTGTTGTAACCTGCGGTCCAGGGACCTCTGGGGGTCTACAACACGTAATCAGGGGGTCCACGACTGCTTAGAAAATTAAATAATAATAACAGATTAATAAGGTGTATATATATATATATATATATATATATATATATATATATATATATTTATAGTGAAGCAAAATGTAAAGTTGAAACATTATATATAAATCTGAAGTAATTTGAAATTGGAGACCAAAATTAAATTTTTCCTTAGATTGACTTGTAGACTACAGTATGGATGATGGTTGAACTCAATTGAATTTAGAAAAGCTCCAAACTTTCCTATTAAAATGTAGATTTTTTTTATTTGTGTTTATGAATTAAATAAAAGATTTCATCATCTGTGTATTTGTTCGATGAATGCTTGTTTTCATATTTTTATGTATTATTTATCAGATTTATTTTTCGAAGTTCGTGTATATATATATATATATATATATATATATATATATATATATATATATATATATATTTCCACCACACTCGTTCACCCTTTCTTCAAGAACGACGTCCAGGCCAGCAAAGTTAAAAAAACTGGTGTTTTATTTTCACAGCCCACTCAACGCGTTTCGGGAACCACTTCCCTTGCTCACGAGTATATATATTTTTAAATGTTTTTTTTTTTCAAGCAAAGCAAGTGCCGCACTTCAGAGTTATGATTCAAAGTTTGTTTATCACACAACCACAACCACTACCACCAACACGTTTCACCAAAAGGGTTTGTTCATGGTTGGGTAAGTGGGAGTATACAATGATAAAGGAAAGAGGACTTACCCAACCGTGAACAAACCCTAGTGGTGAAAACGCATTGGTGGTAGTGGTGGAGTAATAAACAAACTTTAAATCGTATCTCTGGAGTGCGGCACTTGCTTTGCTTTAAAATTTGAATATCGGGTTGGATTCCAACTGTTTTTGGTCTGCACTGGCTGGTCGAGCGCGCTGGGATTTTTGGAATCTAATTGCTGGAATATATATATGTATGTTTGTTTGGACTAGGTGAGCGTTGCCATCTGCTGTGAGTCCCGACCCACTTGGAAGGGAGTTGATGTACATCAAGGTTCGTTTGGGGAAAGAAAAAAAACTAAATATATAAATACCAATCCCGTTACATCAATGAATCCATTGAAACCCTGGGGCACAGACTCCAATATCTGATTGACAATTTTTGTTGCATATAGTTTGCCATGACGCGTTTTGGCCGCATTTTTATATGTATATATATTTTTATTAAAATCAAAAAGTCTTGGCTAATACCAGGCAGCCGCGGTCGGTAGTAGAGTACCTGCCGGGGCGATGACGTGGGGAGGGGGAGGGGCAGGGTGGGGGGCAGTAATCTATGGATAATGGGCGTTTACAGGTAAGTAAACATATAAATAAATCAAACGAATTTCATTGTGTGCACTGCATCCCTAAATGCAATGCAGTGCACGCAACGAAATGTGTTTGATTTATTTATATGTTTACTTACCTGTAAACGTCCATAATCCATAAATTACTACCCCCCTCCCCACGTCACCGCCCCGGCAGGTACTCCCCTACCGACCGCGGCTGATACCAGACCTATACAGGCACACTATATGTATGACTTGACTGAGATTCTGTTGTATGTTAACTGTTTAATGTACATTTCTTAACATCAGATCAACCTTCTTCTCCGAGTTTAATACCTTCTTGGAGAGGACCACCAAAATATCACCTTATATTTTCTATAATCGCAAAAAAGAGTCAGCACTCAAAACTTCTATTTTACATTTTGTGTGCAAAAAAGACTGTCTCAACAGGAGAAAAAACTTCCCATCCTTAAGCTGTCATGTAAATCATTTACAGTTGTTTGCAACACCATTGCATCTTTCTCTCAATGTCTTCTTTATTCTCCCTCGCTCTCCATCACTCCTATACATCTCGATTGCCTCTTCAGCTCAGTCCCAAAATCATGCATAGGGATAGCTATCTAATAGGTTCTGCGTTTAAATAGTAAATTCCTCCCAGAGCATTAAGGAAAATACATAATAGTTTCATAATGGCCTAAATTGAATAAGCAAAAAGAGGTTCAGTAAAAGTGAGTCATCCCTTTTTCAGTTAAATTTGATTTGTTTTGACATCTGTGGCGATCCCCTAAGGCTAATCAGCCAGTTAACCTAGCAGATTTTTATATCCGAATTTAACAATATTTGAAACAAAGCACATAACATCCTCTACGTTTGTGTGCTTGGACAACCGGGGTGCATTATATTGTGACTGTTTGAACATAACTGTAGACCTGTGGTTGTTCTTCTGCCAGATTTGCATATGAATCTCAGTTTTTTGTGAATCTAAAAAGTGTAATTAGAGCAGTGAATTCGACCAATGGCTTATGTTTGAAAATCTGACGTGCGAAGAATTACTGATAGTGTAAAATCCAAGGTAACTGCACATACAAAAACCTTTCGGTCACAGACGTGATTTTTTTGGAAAGAGAGGCACTTTTTCTGTCCATTTTACCGAAAGCCACCCCAGTGAAATACAACTGCTTTCTGGAAGATTTAGTGTTTTGTAAATACAGAATTGCTTGTTATAGATGAGGAAAGAAAGAATTTGAGTGATTAAATAACACACATAGGTATGCATGTCAAGACCTGAATAGATATACAGTACTCAAACGTGTAAGTGCAGCTTATACATTGATGGTTTATAGTTCCTGTGAATTTGCCTTTCTGTGTCCTTTTTGCTCGAAGTGAAGTTGTCTGAAAAAATAAAATACGCTATTCTGGAATGTCAGTGGACATCTCTTTCAGTTAAACACCACAGTCCACAAGACACCTTTTGTAGTACTAAATGATGTAGGTGGTATAAGAAGTTCTGCATATGCACAGATTGGATGGCTTTTCACTGTGTTATTTACCATACAATTTGCGTAATCTGGGCTCAGAGTTGTCCCTATTTTGTCCCATTAAATTAGTGAAACATTGCTAAATGAAATAGTCTTTCAGCCTGTTGCATAATGAGCACAATTACATTTATAGGAGAGAAATATTTTCAACTTTACCTAGTTTACCCTTACTAGCAGCAGGTGGCCCACGTGTCTCCAGGAAAGGCTAGAAGTCCCTGCAGTGTTACCCGCATTAGTGTCTCGGTACTGTTGGTATCTACGTTTGAATTTTATTAGTGCTATACATTTGTTTATATGTAGGTAATGCTTAATAAAATAGACGTCTCTATATGAAAAGCTTAACTGAGGTAAGTCTAATCAGTGACAAAAGGTACTTTTCTCACTTTTTTTTTACTTAAAATGTTGAGGTACAAGAGTTTCAATCAAGCCAAACTAACACTCATGAAAGCTTAAAGCAAATAACTATTTCAAAACTGTTTGCACTCAATTCCTTGTACGAGTGTTTCAGCATTGGTGGCTCCTCCGCTAAGAAGGAGGAGCATTGCCCCATTGATCTTTGAGCAGTGCAAAAAAATTAAAATAAAATGGTAATAAGTCGTTATTATCATTTTATTTTTCTGCGCGACTCAAAGCCAGGTTAGGACGGGGCTGGGTCACCGCCTTCAGAGGCAGGAGGAGTAGTTTGCACTCTCTAAGTGCACATGACAGTTTGGCCGGCCCTCTTGGGCTGCCCAAACCGTCATGCGCACTTAGCATGTTCTCCAGCTGGCTGTGTTGCACAGACCGGTAGAGAACATGCCCAGGCTCCCAGGCACTGCCTGAGTGGCCAAACAGGCCGTTCAGACCAATCACAACACTTCTCATGCAGCATCCTGATTGGCTGGGAGATTCTGGTAGCCTGGGTGCTTCCGGTGCTGCCAGTGCCAAGACTGAGGAGGGAGGAGAAGCTGTGGCATTGACCGGTAAGTTTATTTAATTTTTCATCCCCTCTCCCCAACACCCCCGTTGCAAGGAAGCCTCCATTGTGTTATGGGGAGACAAAAGGGAATGAATGAATGAATATAAAATGTATAGAGTGCTAACTTAGTCCAAGGGCGTCAAGGCTCTATAGCAGAACGATGTACAGACAGGAGAGATCATGCTCAAGAATGGGTAGATGTAAACAGCCAGGTCGTCAAGGCCTTGCGGAAGAGGGATTGTGACACCTGCCCAGAGAGTTCCTCCGGGAGGGAATTCCACAGAGAATAGTTGTGTTTGTGTGTGTGTGTGTCTTTGTATGCATATTTGCGTTGTGTAAAAATCATGTTATAGATGTGTTCCCCACAGTAACATTGATACTTGTTGGACAACACTGTGTTGCTTCTTCATATTTCCTTTAAGTGACCAGTTTCCTGAAGAGCTTAAAAAAGGAATGGGCTGACAGTGTATATCTATTACCATATCATTGTAGGGGGACCTTGCTTTAAACATGCAACAGTACACAATATTCATCATAACTTGAAAGAAAACCCCTAAAACAAATCAGAGATGAAGGTAGCATTGAATATGTTATGTTATGTTATGGGTGTCTTATATCGCGCTCGGCTACTCCAAAGAGTGTCCCGGCGCTTTCAAACCCACAACAAACTGCATAGGGCAAGCACAAGGAGAGAAAAGAGCAAATTACTGACCATAAAGCCACGTCTTCAAACTCCTTCTGAAGGCCAGCAAATTAGATGTACCGCGAAGCGGCAAAGGCAGGGCATTCCAAAGCTGGGGTGCCAAGCGTTTAAAAGAACGTCCCCCCATCCGTGCTTTCCTGATAACAGGAACAACGGCAAGGCAGAGAGATTCCGATCTTAAGGTCCTAGCCGGTTTGTAAAAGGCAAGCCGTTTCTGAATGTATACCGCTCCCACATCATGGAATGCCTTATGCGCCAGCGTAAGTGCTTTAAAAACAATCCGCTTCCGGATAGTCAGCCAGTGTAAGGAGTGTAAAAGGTCCGAAGCTCTAGCTCGGCGATGCAGGCCAAAAATGGCCCGGGCCGCCGAGTTCTGGACCACCTGTAATCTTTGGAGAAGATATTCGGGCAGACCCAAATATAAGACGTTAGAATAGTCCAGCCTCGAACCAATAAGGGCCTGGACCGTAGTCTTCCTATGCGCCAACGGGAGCAGGGGAAGAAACTTTCGTAACATTTTAAGGAGGCCATAGCAGGTGCCGGCCAACCCAAGAATCTGGGACTTAAGTTTTAAGCCGTTGTCAATCCTGACCCCCAAGTTCTTGGCAATCAGAGAAGATGACTTAGGAGGGAACATATTCACCGGCCACCACTCCTGCCAATTCGGGTCAGACTGACACCCAAAGAAGAGCACCTCTGATTTATCAGGGTTGCACTTGAGGCTGTTTCGCTGAAACCATTCGAAAACAGCCCAAAGGCAACCCCGGATGCCCTCTTCGTCAAACTCAGCCCCCTTCCCGCAAGTGAAAAGGAGCTGAGTATCATCGGCGTATGACAGGATCTGAGCCCCAAAAGACTCAGCCAGCACTGCCAGAGGGGTTAAAAAGATATTAAAAAGAGTCAGGCTCAACACCGAGCCCTGCGGGACTCCGACCTCCAGAGGTGGTACTTTGGCCGAGTACGGAGGGGCCCAGACCACCTGTCGGCGACCAGCCAAATAAGATCGAAACCAGCTCAACACCGTCCCTCTCAGACCGATCTCATAGAGCCTGCTGAGGAGACCCTCATGAGGGACGGTGTCGAAGGCCGCCGACAGGTCTAACATTACCAGCATAGCTCTTCCTCCGGCGTCCAGCACTTCCTTAATAACCTCATTGACCTCTAGAAGCACCGTCTCGGTACTTAGGTTGCTCCGGAAACCCGACTGGGTGGAATGCAGCAGACTGTGGGTTTCCAGAAAAGTAGAGAGCACAGTGTGCACATGCTTCTCCACTATCTTAGCTAGAGCAGGCAAAAGAGAAATCGGCCTATAATTGGCATGTAGCTCAGGGTCCAGACCCGGCTTTTTAAGTAGTGGAACAACCATCGCCTGCTTCCAGGCCACAGGCACCACACCTCTAGTCAGGGACAAATTAAGGATGGGATTGATCAAAGGGTTCAAAACTCCCACCACCCTCCCCAAAAATTTAGCAGGGCAGGGATCTAGAGGTGAGCCCGATTTAAGTTTAGTCAGGAAATCCAGAGATGCGGAGTCAGAGAGAGATGGAAACTCCGAGAGAGTGGGTCCAAATCCAGCTATCCGGCTCACCTGATCTCCCGGGCTGATTGCATCACTTGGGCCCGAAGAAGAAAAAGACTCCTAGATCCGTTTGCTCTTAGAAGTAAAAAAGCAAGCTAGCGAGATCACCCACGTCTCAGAGAGCTCATGACGCACCGCATTGACATTCGGGGTCACAAACTCCTTCACAATGGTAAAAATTTCCCTACAGGAACTCGAAGCAGTCTCGATTCCCGCAGAGAAATAATTCTTCTTTGCAGACAAAATGTCTACATGATAGGCTTTAATGGCCTCCCTATAGGCAGCCTTAGCTCCAAGATCATACTGCTGGCACCAGAGTCTCTTCGCCACTTTACAGTTGCGCCGAGACTGAGCCAAAGCCTCCGTATACCAAGGGGCAGAAGTTCGTCTAGATGTTTTCCGAGGAGCGATCTCAGGTGCTAGTTCGTCAAATCGCTCCATTAACCACCGCTGCAGCAGATCAAGATCCCTCTCTAGGTCTCCTGACATCAGGACTGGATGATCCAAACAAGCCTGGGCCAGACTTTCTGGAGTCACCCGATGAAATGCCCGACAAGTGTGCCTAGGGTGACTTGGCATTATAGAATGTGATTTGCTGATACCCAAGATCTGAAACCTAATCAGAAAATGGTCCGACCAGAGGACAGGGACCGGGTTGGCCATGTCAACTGGGATGATAGAGAACACCTGATCAAGGGTGTGACCCTTGATGTGAGTCGGCACTGACAAATAAGGTGTGAGGCCCAGAGGGGAGGTGACGTCATTGATTTTAATCGTGTCACCATCCGTCCCCACATCCATATGAACATTAAAGTCCCCGAGCACAATGCAGTGTTCTGTCTTCAAGCAAATATAAATGCAGTGCAATTAATATAGTCTAAAAGCGTATACACAGAACTAAGCATTTGTCTAACACACCAGCCGATCACAAATTGCAGAAAAAAACATAAAAATGGACTTTAATATTTTCACCTGGATAAGGCACTGCTGTGCCGTGGTTTCTCAACAGGCATTATTCCCACCCTGTTCAGAAATCACAGCAGTGCATACACCTAGGCACCGTTACACACTCGGCAGTAATCACTGCAAAGTATGTAAGGGTGCCGAGCACTATTTTTTGCACTGCACTGCATAACTATTGGCGCCCTTACATACTCTGCAGTACCCACTACAGAGTATGTAAGGGCGTTGAGGAGTATGCACCACAGTGCATATCCTTCTGCCCCAGTGCAGTCTCTTCTGTAATCACTGCCGAATATGTAAGGACGGCAAGGGGTATGCCGTGCGCTGCAGTGCAGTCAGTGGTTTTTAATTAGGGCCGGAAAAGGGGGCAGGCCCTCTGTGTTTAAAAAACACTTTAATGTGCAGTGGTTTTTAAACATAGAGGGACTGCTCCTTCTTCCACCCCTGTTTAGAACCCAACCACTGCAGATTAATTCCACTGATGGAGCAACAGAATTTATTTAAAAATTCCGCATTGCAAGAGTAACGTGGAATTACAAAATTCCTCCGATTGCGCCAGCGGAATTAACGATTCGCCCAGGCCTGCTCAAATGTATGGTTCGAATGGTGGTGTGCCTCAACAGTTCCTCTGACAAATTGCTGCTTATTTCTTAACATGATGGTTGGTGTTTACAAACTCCTCTCACTTTGTAGTCTCAGAGAAGGAAAAGTAAAGTCAGAAATGTGACAAGCTTGTTTGGGAGTGTGAAAAGTAACACAGTAACGTGTAATTTTTTGTAACACACAACACATATAAATACCTGTAAATACTCATACAGACGGCTAGCCCCCGCCTCCTATCTGGCCTGTACATACTCATTGCACTTAAAACGTAGCCTTATCGCTATTAGACTGGGTGACTGGCGATTTCTGCAAGACTTACCTGCCTGGCGACGCATGGGGGATGACTTAACCTGCAGAGGGTGCGGCAATACAGTCGAAACCCTATTGCATGTGGTCTGCCTTTGCCCAGCCTTTAATTCTGAGCGTAGGTGTAAACTTAAAGCCGAATGGAATAGGCTTGGTGTCAGGTCTTGTAGGCAAGCCATCATGGCAGCCCTGAATCCCGAAAATACTGCCTTAAATATAAAATTCACCAATTTTATACAGCACGTATACCGTAACTTTAAGAGGCTTGGTTAAACGCGCCCTCTTATCAAATTCCTAGATAAGGGAGGATGAAATGTTAAGATTAGTAGGCCCAGGAATGTTGTTTGTCTTTTTTGTATGTATATTTTATTGACAACAAGGGCAACATAACAATGTGGAAGAGAAGAGTTCGAATGTGTAATACGTTTTATAATCATCTCCTGTTTTTATGATTACCATCTTGTATTCCTAATTTTTTTTTAAAAATACTACGGAACAAGGAGGTTTCTAGACAACCCCTACTTGATGGTTAATTGACTGTTGCTTTGGTTGTCTCTTTTTTTTTTTTGCTTCGCTTTTAACAGTTGATACTCAATGTGTTCATTGTTATCTTCTTTTAAAGATATATGTTCTATATCTAAATAAAGAATTTATTTGATTTGATTTGATTTGTAAATAACTGTACACATTCAACAGTTAGTAAAGCAAAAATGAAGCACACGTTTTACTTGATGATGGCCAGACTGTAAATATTTACTGAAACCCAATTTCCACAAATTATCATGTGTGCACAATGTAGGTTTATATGTAAAACCGCACATTTAGTGGCCATTTCAGTGGAAATTGTGCTGTCTGTAAATGACAGTGCACTACCACATGATGCTTTAGTAACATTAAAAATCGCCTGCCTTATGTCCATTAAAGCTAGTTGGGTCACAAAAGTTTGTTGTTCTAAAAATTGGGTAGTGATTTTAAAATGTTTTGGAAGCACTGCATTACACACATCTATGCAGTGTGTCCATATTCCCACCCTCTGCACTCTATGGCCAAATTGGGCACAGTGCTTGACCACATTTGTAGAGTATATACAGCATATACCAATAGAACACAGAAAGACACTATTGAGAACAGATGTTGGTGTCTATATAGAAAACCTGGAGTATATAGGGTGGAAAAGTGTAGACAGATTTCAGCCAAGGCGTTGAGGAGCGTGTCCAGGGCTGCAGAGAGTGTGGTATGTGTGCAGACTGTGGCTGGTGGAGTTTGAAGCACAATTGAGTATTTCTGGCTTTGCTGGGCGTGTAGAGCTCAATTGAGCTTTGCTGAGGCTGGACAGAGAATAAATGAGAGTATGCAGGGTGTGTATACGCTGTACTCATAAGAAGGGCAAATGATAGCTGAGAGTGTGTGGTCTGAGTGAACATTTGTTGGTCATGGCAGAATGTATGCAGTGCATATCTAAAGATGTGCAGGGTGTCCTAGAAGAAGCACACAATGGCTTGCTTTTGTACACTGCACATTGAATATCTATATAGGCCCCTTTTGTATTCAGTAGGCCTTGCTGTTACTGTTGGCTCATAAAACACAGGGCTGAGAAGTGCTTTATTAAACAGAAAAACATTTTTAATTTCTACCAGAGAATCAGAATGACAATACATGAAGGATATGCATAATTCCTGCATCCACTCTTCCATAATGATGTCCTCTCTAATGCAGCCAGGAACAGTGCAGTAGATTGTATCTATTGTAAGTGTATTTATATAGGCCTTACATTCCCAGACAGGGTCACGCCAGGCAGTCCTCTGCTTTGGGACCCGAGGTTAGTGATTAATCCAGAGGTTATTGACTACTTTTTGGTTATTGTATTTCTTGGGAATAGAATTATGGTCTCAAGGATATCATTCTTTACATTTACAGTATCCATTTGGTAGACAAAAAATAGCAGGGGTAAGGTATGATCATTAGTGGGATTTAATCAATCAACATATGTCACCCCTGGAGGTATCTGGGTGCTGGGGTGCGAGATCTCAGGTGAAAACCCAGTTCTTGAGGAAACGGTGGGACATTGCAAGAAACAAATAGAAAAAGGAAGAAAAGTGGGGAGAAAAACAAGCGAGTAGGAAAGGCAAAACAAAATGCAAAACAAAGGGCAGAAAGGCAAAACAGAGGGCAGAAGAATGAACAGAAAGGCAAAACACAGCAGAAGAGGGCAAAACAGAGGACAGAAAAACGAGCAGAAAAGTAAAAATGGAGGACAGAAACACCAACAGAAAAGATAATTGAGGGTGCAGAAAATTAGCAGAAAAAGGCAAAGTAGAGGGCAGAAAATGAGCTGAAAAGGCAAGACAGCAAGAAACGAGCAGAGGTGTCAGAAACAGAGGGCAGCAGGCAGGGAGGTAGACAGGCAGCAGAGGGTAGTGGACTGCGGGCAGGCTGGACAGGAGAACTGTTGCAGGTGGAGCTGGCATGAGGACCTGGTATGTGAATTCATGTGGATAGTTGGGGAGATGGATAAATGATTTAGAAGAGATTAGGTATTTATAAGTTGTAGGGGTATGACTTTAAAAGAAGGGGCTCTTGTGATCTTTGAAATGAGGTGCAGGCAATGTGCAGAAATAAAACAATAGATATTAACACAAACTTGTGTGACATAGTAGTCTATGCTCAGGCAAAGGTGGCACACAGAGGAGAGAAATTTAAAGAGAGGGTAATTCGGAAAAAAGGAGAGGCAACACTTATAAGTTTTAAGTCTAGTCAAGTTCATTAATTAAGTGTCAGGGCCCTCTCCAGGAGGCCGCTGTAGCGTACTCTATCCATTGCAGCTGCCAATGACAGTACCAACACAGTTACTAACCCTCAGACTCTTACAAGTGTGACAGTTCAAACTATTCCAGGTCCTCAAAGTGCTAAGAATGGCTTATGTGGCAGTTATTAGTCATTGTCAAATGTATATTAAATTAATGATCAGCTGTTGTTGTGTTCATTTTTCATTTCGGCAGACAGTGCCCACCATGTGGCAGACTGTCATAAGTGCAGGTGCTGATAATTAAGTTCCAGTGCTGAGCACCGGAAACCACTGGCTCAAATTAAGCACTGGCAGGTGGAGACTCAGACATTAAAGAGTGCGAAGGATAGTGGCAGGTCTACCATTGGAAATGCATTGAAGAATTTCTTAGCAAGCGGCTGCAGATTAGTTCTTCCTGAGCACTGCCATCTGGTAGATGGGCGGGGTGTTGGGTGTGACTGTACTTTCTGTTCTTCAAGGTGAGGAAGTTTCTAGGCCAGGCCTACCCTTTTGTTTTTTCCTGTTTACTGCTTCAGGGAGACTAATGACAGCCTGAGGCAAATATCTTACACTTTATTGTGCCCATGTTGTGGGTACACCTGTTTGAAATCAGGGACAGTGTTATGTGTTATTAGGAGCATGCTTTACACAAAGGCAGCATCTGGAGGGCAGCTTGAGAAAAGTGACTTGAAAAAGCCCCATACCAAACCGGTTCTGAAGCATGAGAAAGTGGGTGCACTCTCTGTGGTGTCACTTGAAGTACTGTGGCCTGACCTGTCTTTTAAATGTTGTGCTTTGATAGAAAAGGAAATGCATGCACTTCCGGCATTGAGTACATCTCACACACTAAACGCAAAAAAATAATAGTTTTGCTCAACATCACCGCAGTAACTGACAGCATTCAATCACAAGGTGCCGAGCAGCAGCATCAAACCACATTAGTGAGATGCTATGTTGTGGAAGGAGCAGGTCCTGTTGCTCCCTCAAAATGGAAACCTATGCCAAAAATAGGAATGTATCTGTCCTACATTACAGAGATGCTATAGAAGGAGAAACAGTGCTATATGAGAAACTTCCAAGCAGTACACAAATGATTTTAGTAAACATGCTTGCATCAGAGACCATAATTCTCCATGGTTTAGGTTCAGGATTATGTATTTTCACTTCACCTCAGGCGTTGCACCTAGAGAGCTTAAATCCTGTGAGTCGGCGCTACAGAAGGGAATACCCTCTTCTTACTCAATGAATCTACACATTTGCATTCCACCCAAAGTACAGTCACCACTTGCACTTCACATTTTTTGTGCAGGATTCTGTCTTCCAGTAGATAAGTCCGATGTATATGTTATAAATATATGTTAAAAAGATAATTTTTATGTTGAATTACATACATTTTACTCCAGCAGTTCTAAAGAGAGGCCCCATCTCTTTTTCTGTTTTAACGTGGCATCACGGCCAGAGCTGCTGACGTTGAAGCTGGGGATCCATGTTCAAGCCTTGGCTTTCGTTCAACATCCTGTGATTCTGGACAAATCATTTATTTTCAGTGCTTAATTTGAGCCGGTGGGATCCGGTGCTCAGTACCGGCACCTAATTTTCAACACCAGCACTTATGACAGTCTTCCACATGGTCGAGCTGTTTGTCTAAATTAGAGATGAACACAACAACACTTGTATATTAGTTCAATATACATTAAATGACTAATACCTGCTGCCTAAGCTATTCTTATAGCTTTGGGGGCCTGCAGTAGTCTGTATTGTCACATTTGTAGGGTGTGATGGTTAGTAGCTGTGCTGGTTCTGTCATTGGCAGCACAGGCAGGGGCACTGAAAAATGCCCTGGCACTTATTGTTTTGCACAGGCTACATATTCTCCTCCTGCCTACAAGATATGAATGGGTCCCATGTGTAATGTGTGCTCATGCAAAGTGCCCCAATACCTTCGGGTCGGGTTTGTGCTACATAAAACTGCAACAACAATAAAACAACTTCCCTCCATTATTCACAGAGTCTGTCTCTCCCTCACGAGAAGGGGCGCTGCTCAGAAAAAAAGTTTTGCATATCTAAAAAAACAAAAAATTGCACTTCACATACAAGACAGTTCAACGTACCTGAAAGCCCAAAACAAACTGCTACAGGATCCTGCTGCTGATGCAGACTTGGGAAAGTTGTTGGTATGGGGCCAGGCCACATGCCTGCATCTACATGGACTCCACCTCACTGCTGAACGCTGCTATTTGCTTGAAGAGCAGACCTCATGGTCAATCCTCTACTGTGGTTTGGTGTGGGATAATCAGAACCACTTGGTTGCAACACCATATGCAGTATTCAGCCTGCAACTTCTTTGTGAGACTCATACATTCCTCAAGTGAAACTGTTCAGCGATATGTCCTTAATCTCTCTACGCCATTCTCCTAATAAATGTCAAAATGCCATACACCGAATACATTATTGCCTCAACTGAAAGGAAATCAGTAATCTGCCAGATATGGGTGAATGACTAAATGGACAACCAATTTAGATATAAACGTGACTTATTTGTCTTAACTTTGCTGCATCTAAAAACAAAATGAAAACACAAATATCCAACTGTCCAAGATGGTGCATTAAATGTATATGTACTGAGGGAAGCACAGAATTAATGCTATTGGCTTATAGGTAATTGTATCACCTGAGTGACATTCTAAGCTAGTGAATACTGATATGACAATACTTGATCAGCAAAAAAATATTCTGATGAAGTTAAATTGAATGAAAAGTTAAGTGGATGAAAACACATAATTCTCAAGAGGGTCACCAAAGACCCAGATATCGCATACGAGGCCCAATTTCTAAATGTATTCGAAGTATACTTTTGAGGAAAAAACAATAATAACAAGACCTAAAATGCCAAAAATTAAAAAAATTAAGAATTACATTGAGATATAGAGGGGGTGTCACAGTAGTCTGTTTTTATTGACAAGACCTCCTTTAGGGGTCAAAAATGGAGGGAGGAGGGGTGAGCTACGAAATATAATTAGAACCGAGGAATGGATTTCGGAATGCGAAAGTTTGGTCAAGTTACATAAGAGATATTTGCATTTTAGAAATCGCGCATACGTAGGGCGCTGGATCAAGATATTTGGGAAATGAAAGAGGAATGTGCGATAAGAGAGGAAAAATGAGATGAGGAACATATAGGAAAATGTTAACCGCATGCGTGCGGGCGGAATTCCGCTCGTACGCTGAGATTTTGAAAAGCGCATGTTACGTGACGAGCTGGGCTCGTCATCAGCGTGCGAGGAGGCTACGCCATGACGAGCCCAGCTCGTCATCAGCGTAGAAGGGGTTAAAGAAGAGTTGGATGATATCTCCGTATAAAAACATAGAAGACTCAGTGAAAGAGGAGGAGTTCAAAGAGCATTCACTATATGAGTGGAATGGAAGAAAGAAGAGTCCTTGAGCAGGACAAAGGGGTGAAGCAGCAGGAGCCGTTCTAGACAGGGAGGATCAGGTGGGGTCGGACTGTTTTGACAGTGGGCTGCAGGCTGGACTGCCATGACACCACCATGCTCTGTGGGCCCAATCTAGTCATGTACTCCTAAAGTATGGGGCTTGTTTGAGCATTTTTGCCAGGGCTGATATAAAAGTAAAGCAAAAGATATGTCCAGTATGACACTACCAAAGAACAGTCACAAATGCTAGAGGAAAAAAAACAGGATAATGTCTTCCAGAAATTTCTTCATTAAATACTTTAAAGGCCAGCCGACACGTGTTTCGTCGCGATGGAATATAAGTTCCGCGACTCCTCAGGGCTTACGGAATCGTTGTATTTCCTGTGAGGTCGCGCAGCCGGTGATCACCGGCGGCTGGTCAGATAGTCTATGGGACATGCTTGTGTGAACATTCTGTGTGGTTTCACAACTGTTTATCAAGGGCTTATCTGAAAGTCTTATGCCATGCCACAATGTGCACAACCCACTAAACCAACTATCCTCAAAATGCTGAAGTGCTTTGGTTTCTCATCCCCTTGTGTCCCTTTGCGCGAAGTTGCGTAATAGTTCTGTCCTGATTATCAATAAGGGAAGACTTATAATTTTAGGTCGATATATTAAAATACCGTATGGGGCACAGTGTTGTTGCCTTCATCTTGTGTGCTCTTCACTTAATTTGTAAATGTTTAAATAATGATTTTGACAGGGAGACGATGTACCTAGAACCCAGCCACTCATTCTCTTAAGCATACTTTATAAACGCATTTATGTAAAATCATTATTCGGATGGTAGAAAAAAAGCGGAGCCACTGCTCTGCTAAATTAGTTAAATGGCATAGAAAAACCTTACGAGCCTCCTTTTAGCATATGCTGTGAAAATTACAGGTTTATTGCTGATGCCGTTGCCATCATTTACTTGCATGTAATCACCTGGCTCCCTGGTGGGTAGTATCTCGAAAGCCCGGCCAAGAATCTGTGATTTTCTCCTCAGGCGTCCTCTCGGAGCCCGCGCCGGCCGCCGCCGCGCGCCGTGATAAAGGCCTCGGAGAGCCTCGTTACGACGCACAGCGCGGGACACTTCATTGACGGGCATTTCCGCCCAGTCATTTATGTGTAGCCAGCCTAGGAGCTGAAAACAAGAGTGAATGAAACGCCAGCATGACATCAAAAAAAGGAAACATTACACAAACGGACTGAGTCTCTCGACGGCATACCCTATATGGCTGAAGAGTTTCATGGATCAATCATTAATTGTACAGATCAGTTCTGTGGTAATGATCTTTATAACACGGACACTTAATTAGCTGAACTTACTCTGCAATGTTTGTATCTTAGCAACATTTCCCTTCAAAAGCGCTTTCTGTGATGTATTTTATAGAGCGAAAAACGTGCCTTCCCGTGACCTTTTTACAGCACTCACTGGCCCGCCTGATGGCAGATTTCAACAAATGCCATATGTTAAGGTGCCACTTTCTGTCATGGAGCTCGTTCTGCAAATGGCTTCTCAGTAGCATGGGTGTGGAGGAGCCTTGCATAGCGGATCAGAATACACCTAAATAAATCAGTGCCTAGCAATAAGTTTGACCCCTTTCAAAAGCGGGATGATTCTGTGGTTTTGTGCTAACTACCAAATACATTTTTCAGGTTGTTCCTGAACGACCGCAGGTAGATCATGTTGTCAAGGACTAGTCCAATGTGTTCCACAATGTGGTAACCAACTTCCAGAGGATCCTTTTAGTTTATTCAGTGGGAATCAGAAGGTTAGTCCATATTACAGTATTTGGGTTACTACTCCTGCTGGATGTAGTGGCACCACTGTTTGCAGCTACTTAGGAACTATTGTCCAGAATGATGTGGGTAAAGGGGACATGTTATTCCGTACTGAACTGGTGCCCTCTTGAGTGATTTTAGAGTTTTGATCATGTGTTGGTGTTTCCTAAGAGCCTCAGGTCCCGATTCCCAAAGATAAACTTAGACCTGAAGTCCAGCCACGGCCCGTGCAGGTAAGAGTGGTGGGGTCGCGTGCGGGGGATGTTGACGGACGATGATGAGGGAAAATTAATGATTTATTTAATTTTCCCTCGCCATCGAAATCCCTCCCATCCCACCGCTCTTACTTGCACGGGCCGCGGCTGCGAAACTAAGTTTAGGACTGAAGTCTAAGGGCCTGATTCACAAAGGTAAACTTAGACTTGGTCCAAGCAAAAGAAGGCAGCTTCAGAGAACAATCACAAGGAAAATAAAAGACCCTTACATCAACCGCAGGTTATTTTTTACAGAAAATGCTGTTCTTCATGACCATATCCAGGGAACACAACAGCCAGTAAGTTACTGGCTCCAGATATATAAGTTATTGTAAATCAATATTTAGAAGGAATCGAACTAATGAGAGTATTTGCTATTTAATTTTTTAAGCTGAACATGATCATTCCAATTATCTTTATAAAGTGCAAATTGAAATGAGTTACCATAAGCAAATTCCTCACTTCTCTGTAAAAAGCTTCCATTGGCAAAGTTTATTTGTGAGAAGAGGTATATTCCGTGTACAGTTTGGAAAAGATGTGAGAGGGCGGAAATATAGTGTGTTCCTGTTCATAGACTTGTAACAAAACAGCTCCAACACCTCTTGTCAGAAGCACCATTCTCCAAAATTGATGTCTGTATTGTAGCGAGGATGGACAGGCGGAGACACAGTTGCTTCATCATTTCTGAAACTATATCTCTTCTGGCTCATCCAAACAAAAACATTTCAGGAAAAATTGCCTTTTGTTCATATTAAAACAGAAACTCCTTTATACATTGCCCATGGCAAAAAAAATTCAGTGTAGTTAAGATGCAGCTACTCCATAACTTGATCAGTTGATTGAGAGCCCACAAATAATTTGGCAAATTCAACAAAACCCAGTCTACTCCACAGCTTTCTTGAAACTCATGCTTCCTAGTTTCAACAGGCCAACTGATGAGTTTATAAAAGTTAAAGACCTTCCTGGACATGATTACTGTGTTCTTCTAGTTAAGGAGATTGAATCATTTAATCACTGAAACATAGACTAAGCATTGCCCAAGTTGAAAAGCATTGCTCTATACGTATAGTGCTTTCTATCCATCATCTGCTGATATGGACCGCAGAAATCCACCTTAGTAAAGATTTACAAAGCTTTAACCCACTCAGAGAGGTCGCCGTTCAATGAAATATATACCAGTACTTGATACTCAGTTCATTCAGCTCTATGTAATCAATAGAGGGGCGAAGGTAAACGGTTTTTTGAAGGAACATGAAGAAGATGGTGCTTGCAGGAGAATTAAATCAGACTGTCGGTCTGTTGCATATTCATACCTGCAGTGCGACACAAAGTATGTTACTTCTGATCTGAAAATACACAAGAAATAGAATGTTGATTCTGAGGAAAGGAAGCTAATCGGGCAAGGACTGGAGTTCTTTCTATCACTGATACCCTTTCACTGATGTCCACTGGAACTGCTTCCATTCTCTTCAGACTGGCCATGCGTCTAGGAACCATACAATGTTTATTAATTATCATGACAGGAAGGTGAACTTGTAAACCATGGCAGATTTATCCCCTCAGTGTGCAGATAGTTCCTTGATATAAGATTAAATGAGAGCATCTCTTTATGATCCCTGAATGTTAGGCACATGACTTAGAAGTACATTAACTGGCCCAGAGGACAACGTTGTCCCACTTATCACTTGAATCGTTTCAGTCCTCTTCTTGATTGGTGTCTGTAGGGACTCTTTCTCGCTTTACCCAAAGTAGATCCATAAGAATTCCAGAATCATCAGAATCTACAAAAGCAAGAGCCTGCGAAGAGAAAATAAGGTGCAGATGGAAAGTAACACAAACCCAAAAATAAGTCAATGTCTCCTGCTCCGTTGAGTGTTCTTATCTCAAAACAGAATTGGTAACTTGTCTCACAGGCTACGAGGGTGCACTGTACCCCTTGCAAACATAATCTACGCACAGCTGTTTACGGCACCTCTCAGGAATCTGACATATCGAGGGACACTACAGTGCTTCCTCCTGAAGTTGGCATTGGGAAATATCAGAGTTCCCCCTAGACTAAGATACATAATCCTTAATTAATATCACACAGCCTGAAGGCCGCCTTCTACCGATTAGACACAAACAGACAAGATAGTCTTAACCACATCGCTGCTTAAGAGTTTCCCCTGCTGTGCTGGACAGCAACGAAAACGGGTGTGGTCATGACAAGCTCAGCTCGTCATGAGCACCTGAGAGGTGCATGCCATGACGAGCTGAGCTCGTCATGAGCATGGAAGGGGTTAAGTGATAACCAAGGAAGGAGAACGAGAATGAGCTGCATCAAGTGATGTGAGCATCAATAATGTTTTTTTTTAATCTCAAAAGTAGTCTGCCCCTATAAAATCTAGTTACTTGTTCAAGGTTATTCATCCCCAGTGGATGCCGAGCATCCTAAAGTGCCTCAGAGAAGTAGCACAATTGAAAATGGATGAAAGTGCATGCATTTCAAGATACCAAAATGCAACACTGTAATGAAATGGAGAAAGTCAAATGATGCCCTAGAGGTCGAACAGGACAATCAGGAACAATAATAAGTGGAAACATAGAGGAGGGTCTGTTCAGCAGAAAAGATCGTATAAGTGACTCTAAATAGGGTTTCATGCTAATAATCAGGGTAACAACTAGAAAGAACACCTGGTGGGAGATGCGTCCTGGTGCCCGTCTTCTCCCGTCCTAGGAGACACTCTGCATCTCCTGAGGTCTCTTTTTGCACTTGAAATTTGGTGTTAGTAAAGACTAGGAAGGATCTGGACTAAAACCCTAGTTAATCAGTTATTAAAAGTTAAAGCAACAGTAGACTCATTCATTTTGCATGGACAATCCAAATGTCGGTTGGGACAGCAATCTTTTGGAGCAGTTATCACAGACATATTGGATAAAAAGCCCATAGCATCTTATGGCCAGTACCAAGTGCCAATACATGATTATATAGACATAGGATGTGGGAGAGCACTAGGAGTTTACCATCACTTCCTGTATAAATAAATATATAAATGTGCATTGCGGAGACTAAAGCACAGAAGCAAGAATCTAATGTTGGGTTAAAAAAAAAGAAAACAGATTATATGGGAATTTTGAAAATGATATGTCTTACATTTTTATTTGACCCACCTTTTAATTTTAAACCACTCCTCATTTTAGCACCTCCTCTCTCACCTTCTGCTCACTAGCTAATTCTTCTTCTATATTAGACAGTTTCCTTTCCTTAATATCTCCTTTGCTCTGTCTTAAAGTTTCATCACTCTGTGTAGGTTCCTCCAAATCCTCTCACGTCCACTGCTAATTCTTCCCGCTGTAGAGACATCTTTCACACTGACTCTTGTGCAGTCTCACCTGTTGTCCATTCGCCAAAGTCATAACATTCTGTGTACTTCACTTGTCACTCACTCCTCCCTCTTTTCTGGACAGAAAGCTCTATTAATTTGTAAGTACTTATTAACGAACGTTGCCTCATCTTTCATGGAAGGTGTTGCCTAGCGACTCCATCTTTGATGTAATGTGCAGAAGGTCGTACAAAAATGTTAAATAAAGTACATAAATTTGGCGGAGCTAATTTTCGATTAATCCAAAAGATGCTGGCATATCAAGGGGAATAAGGCTAAGATATAAACTCTCTGAGATGTAAAACTTGGCTTTACAAATTGGCAGTTTTAGAAAATATTACTTCGCATAAAAAGATCTTAGCAAGTTGTTAAACTGCGTCACGTGATTCCCAAATGGCAACTACCATGAAACATGATTAACGCAATTTAAACTATATTCAATCTTCCCACAAGGTTGAAAAAAGATTTTAATTTAACCTTATGGCAGTGGAGATAATTATATGGAGACAACAGTACAAGAAACATTAGATTTGAAATACTATAATTAATGGGAAATCGAGTTGTGCCAGTTGCAGTTTTCTAAGGAAAATGACGAGTTACCATAGCACCATAAAAGCAGGTTAACAAAAGACCTGGGCAATCACAGAGGTCACTAATGAACTACTCAGCATTTATCTATGGAGGCTGTGGATTCATCTGTATTTATGAAACCAGGTAGTAGGGACTAATTTAGGATCATTTGTAGTTGGCACATGAAAGGAATATTTAACATAGGATTTCTTGAATACGGGCGTGCAACCATTTCTCTATTTCTTTTTTCAAAATAAATTAGATTTTATTAGATTATAAACTTACAAAATCAAAACATTCAAAGGCCATATCAGACGATTAATTTGATCAGTAATGAGTTGAACATGGGCACTAAGGTTATAATATAGAATGATAAAAGTTGTATGGCTCTAAAAGAACATATGCTCACAGAGTTGGAAGGGGAAACAAAAATGTAACGCGCTTCGGTGTCGATTCACTGGTATACCTCCTCAAAGCCGCTCCACAATTCTTCATACATAAATATCCATTTGGTGTTGCGACTATCTCTTTCTCATAATGACTGCACTTCTAATAAAAGGTGTCAGCGAGTAATCATTGCAGACAACTGGCAATATCAGAGTCCTGTACAACTCATACCCCTATTCGTTCCTTATTTTTACTCATTGAACGGGTATGTCGAATCATATTACCTGGCAATACTGAATCTAAATTTATAAATGTTGGTCATCAACCATCCCCCTGTCTTTTACTCAGGTATGGTTCTAAGACAATGCTTGATAGAAGTCCATTCAAGCATTGATACTTAGTCGCCTTGACTATGGAAATGCTCTTGTTTTAGCTTCCGAGTCCCTACTATCCTAATTGCAGGTGGTTCAAAACACTGCAGCTCGCCTGGCTAACAGGCTGCCACCAGGCATGCCCCCATGGTCTGCGCCCTTCACTGATTCTCCATTAGGAAAAGAGCACTGTTCAAACTACTCTGTCTGGTGCACAAATCCTTGTTAAGCAAAGGCCCCAAATACTTACAGGATAAACTACCTCCGAGATAGAAAACTTTGATCAAATTATTAACTTCTTCTATGTCCCCAGCGCATCCAAATGTCTAGGTACGGTGGCCGGGCCCTTTCTTATCTGTCCCCTTACCAGTGGAACAGGCTACCCTTGTTCATTCGTGCGTGCACGTACCTCTCTGGTTTCAAAAAACATCTCCAGACCTGGCTTTTCTAATTAGCTGGTTCTCGATCTGTTTGCCGCCTCAGTGGCAAGATGCCTCTTCGAGGGCAAGTCGTTGCACTATATCAAGAACCCCTTAACATAACATGTAGTGGTTTTACACAGAGTTGGCACTGTAAGTTCATTTTGCCAATTCCTTGTCAAGTCATCACTTAGTATTTTCTTAAAATAACAGTGTGTACCTTTATAAGTTGAGGTCTGTCTGTTGGCATTTCATCTCTTATTCCCTTCTTTGAAATTGTAACCATGCTATAGACTGAGGAGTTCAATTTATAGTACGTATCTAAGAATTTGGATGTTTTAGCTTCTGACGATTAACCAAGGAAGCCTTAGTGGCTTATAATACCTTCATTAATGGATAATGGCAGTCCTGCATCGTTGGGGAGCTGAAGGTGTTGAATCAATATCAGGAATGTTTCATAAAGGGTATAGACCTTGCTTGAAGAGACTGTTGTGGGCCTGAGGTCAGGTAAGGCTATAATTGATAAAGTCACATGGGGACATGGTAAATCATGCCAAGCAAATACATGAAAAAGAAATGGTAATTATGTTCCAGTACATGTAAATGATGTGACCTAGATGCAGTTGTAGCCCAGATCATCATATCACCCAGTCATTCTGACCTAAGGTGCCGTCTTGTTACACAAACCGTGGAAAGTAAGCACACGGAAACATGTCTTTGTGTGAACAGTCACAGGTCCTTTTCAAAAACCTGTCTACATCCCATCAGGATGAGACAAGAAATTTACAGAAAGTTCCAAAACAAGCACCTAATTCACATATCGCCCAGAGCTCATACCCACCATGGCGGCCCAGCAGGTGTGATATAACAGTCTTCTCCCTTTAAGGAGCAGAAGCCGGAAATGGAAGTACGTTCACTTGGTAAAGTCCTGTCCAACCCTAACACCCCAGCCACCAATCCTTAAAGGCCACATCTTGTAAATGCTAATTCAGATTTCTGGGCAATATACTGCACGGGGCTTGAATTCACTTGGATTTGGTAAAAGAAGGACAGCTTCTGAAGTACATCTGCATGGCCAAATGTTTTATAAGTTCATAAGGTGCTGCCTTTAAATAAAACCTTTTTATGCTAGTGACTGAGAGACATAGGTGATGGAGAGCTCACAACCCTTGGTAGGCACAGCTTAAATGTCTCATCAAACAAAGATCCAAGGACTGTATTCGATCTCATCTCCTGTCGCCATCATCCAAGGAATACCTTCCCTAATGTTTGTCCAAAGCAGTGTGCACCACCATTTGTTCATGTATTTATTCATTCATTGTGTTGGGCTCTTGTGGCTTATTTATTTCTGCTTTCAATCTGTGATGCAGACTGGGATGTATGAATCCATATATGAATTGGTTTATCACTTCCATAGGATACTTTTAACAAACAAAAACACTTTTAATGCCCTAATACAGTCTTTATGTCTCAGATTTGAGCAAATCAGTAATATGAGGGTATCTCAGCCGGATTGGTTCTTATTTAGGAAATACTTTTTCGACTCTGATATGAATAGGGTGAAACATTCATCAATAATGTGATATTCTAATTTATATCTGCGAGGATTAACTTGAGACCTTTTTTTCTGGTTTATATTGAAAACGTGCATCATTAATCAGCTTTTACTTTACAGCTATAGAACATGGTAGCCACAGAAAATGCCATCTTAGCACTCTGTGACTCACCAGTGCCTTGAATGGAAAACAAAGGGCACACAAAAAGCTTTCCTGCACTTGTTCGTGCAGTACTAGCCTGAATACCAATTTTATATTGTAATTTCAAACACTGTTCATTGTTTATCTGCTTTATAGTATATGTAAGTAAGGCAAGCTGATTTGCTGTGTTTGCTAATAGTTTGCATGCAAACGCCAATCAGCCTATCTCCCAGGCATTATAGGTAAAAGTATTTATATGGGTTTGTGGTTTCATGCATTCACAGGTTCTCCTTCTGCCAGGTGCATTGCACATACTCCTAACATTTGGAATTTGAATAATTAGCAAGTTCGCAATTTATTTTTTAGCACCGGAAGCATTCCTGAACTCAGAATGAATTGTGTGGTTTAAAAAGTAGGGCACTAAAATATACAGTTAAAGAATTATGGGCTCACAGCCATCTTTGGAACTGTCAAAAGCCTATCCCTCTTAGGTTTCCTCATATATTTTGGGTACATTTGAGGGTTTTATCGGATCCACAAAAATAAAGCTGAGTACTTCTGGAAATCTATAAAAGTCATTGATTTCTGCGAGTATTCCTCCTGCACCATATACATACACACGCAGATTGTCCACTAGGCAGACCGCCGACCTCACAAAGAATAGCAAAATGTGTATTTACACACGTTACGTTTTCACTTGAAACTTGAACAAATATTAACAAATATAGTTCATGGCACTATCACGGATAATCTTACCCTGTCATTAAGCGAACAGTTGCTGTCATGATTGCTTCATTTGCGTTGTACCTGCTGATGTGTTAACATTTACACGAAATGTAAAGTGTAACCACCACTAAAATGTATAAGTGTGTATAAATATATTGGGCTATATTGCCATTGAGTTCTCCCAATGTTACTTTCCCTCTGTACAAGTAATATGCGATTTGCAGAGGACGTATAAAGTATCTTGATGGAATATAAACAAAGTTTTCCTTGCACCCCCGTCTGAGTTAAAATTCTGGCCCAAACCCTAAGTGTGCTTCAGTTGTAAGTGTAACTTATGACTCCTAAAAATAAATTTTGGTGCTACAATTCCCTGGGGTTGCAGTTTTTCTTCAACTGCAAAATCTGCTTATTACTGTTGAGAATCCACCAAGGCAGTGGAATTATCAGTAGGCATAGGATTGGTAGAGTGGTGGAAGTATGTCTGTTCCCAAGGAGAGGGTTCATTGCCAATGGTGGGGAATCCCACATTGTCACAACCTTGCAGGTACTCACAAACATTGGGAAGGACTAATGACTTTGAGACCCTATTCCCACACTTTAATTTAGTCCTGTAAAATGTGAGGGTAATTGTGATTTTTTTGTTGTTGAAAAAGTCCCAAATAACTTCCTATTTACAGGTGGTAAGGGTTTAACAGGTATGTCCTTGGCAAAGAAGAAAGGGACAAGGTAAAATGCGCAAATGCCTATTTCTGCCATACTTACTCCTGCAGAATGTGCGCATTATGGACAAGTAGCAAGAGCACGTATTTTGTTCTAGAGGTATGCCTGAAAGACCATGGCTTCCGTAGCTTTCCAAAGTGTACCATTTGGGAGTTTATGAATCCCAAACAAAGAGGAAATCCATATTATTAATAGACTGAATCTGCAATGCAAATTATTCTTCCCTATTGTGTCTCAGGCCCATTGAGCAGCTATCCAATTAAGTCAGCAAACAATCTGCATAACAGAAAATAAAGTAAATATTACACCACCAAACAAGTGACGTTGAGATCATTTTATTATGACAAAAGGTGCTGTGACAGTAATCTGCTAGTTGTCAGCCCAATTGAAAAGTTGCCTCCCTCGGCATCCGGCCAGAATTATGTTCCATTATGTCTTTTTTAAATGGAAGCTTTGGACCAGCTGTTCTTAATCTAACAAACTGGATCCGATTATCTGTTGGGATATTATTTACTTTCCCTTCCAAACTTTGAGTTTTTACTCAATTTGACTATAGTATCTTTAAAACACAGTGTCACATGATTAAAGACTCCATATCATTTATTTATTGATTTGTTCTTATTAGTTTACTATTTGTAATCAATTTTACAATTTATCCTGCTGTTGCTTGAATTCACGAGAATGTAGCATTAAGTTGCTTCTCTGGAGCATTTGGAAGGATCTGTGATTGAGCAATCATGTCCCTGACATTAAGGCGAATAATTTTCTCTTTCGTATGCAGTAAAACGTTACTCGGTGCACTTTGAATAATTTTTATAATAATGGTAATTCTCTCAATTAATTGTGCATCTCCTGCAGTTATGTTCTTCAAGTAAAACTCTACTTTGCTCTTGTCAGCTCTACTGTGAAATGAATGTAATCACATCATGATCGTAAACCCTGAACTTGCTGTGGGTATACACAAGGCCAAAGATAGTTTGCTACGAAATTGCCTCTTTATTCTTTTTGGTTTGCTGCATTAAGGTGGCATGACATAGTGAGTTATTTATCGTTCATTTACATCTGTTTTTCCTAGAGAAATCAGCTTGCAATGATTCCTTAACTTGGGTGATGCATGAAATGTATGACTTTGACTTAAAAAGAAATCAAGTTCCCTGCAATACTGAGACCTATTCCCGCAAGACTAATTCATATACATTCTGTATATATTACCTTCTTGTAACCCGTAATCATGTTTGATTAACCTCCTATCTTGCCTTTGTATCCTATATTATGCAAAGAAGCAACATGGTTGTATATTATAGAAGGAAAGATCTTGTGTAAGTCTTTATGAAAATATGGGGAAACATCCTTTACAACGAAACTTTTTCCACGCAGTATCTTTACAACGCAGGAATTACAACGCAAGTCGTTACAACTACTTGCGCTGGAGGACGCTGTAGGATAGGGAATAGTTTAATTTACTATCCAAAACCTTCCCTACTACCCACGGGTACTGGAGTTGGAATAGTAAATTAAACTATTCACTATCCAGCGCCCCCAACGCAAGTCGTTGTAACGACTTGCGTTGTAAAACCTGCGGTGTAAAGGCATGCGTGGAAAAAGCATGCGTTGTAACGACATACATCCAAAATATGTTGGTTACAGCATCATTACTCCATAGGGGAATTATGGCAGTATCTGACATTTTGCAGGACACTATATTACTACTGTAACTATAAATATCCATGATAACTATTGAGAGAGGAATACGAAGGGTTTCACTGCTTTTTTAAATTTTCTGAAAGGGAAGTCCCAGGGGCAGTGGGGAGTTTAAAGACTTTGTGAGTGGGAGTTTAATTCTGCATCCATCTAATGTAACCAGCAAGTATAGTGCAAATAGGTCCCTGATGCATTGGCTTGCGATGGCTCTGGGCAGAAGGTAAAAGCAGTTTAGTCATCTTTATATTACCAGTGGCTTAAACATACATGACTTTGTTTTAATGCACAGACGTCTGTGTTGAATCCGGTAATCTACTGTCAGCTAGCGGGGATCCATTCAGGCCTTTCAGGCATGATCACATTTTCTAAGCCCCAGTGCTACTTTTAATATGCACATTAGGACACCAACAGCTTCCTCACCAGTTGTTTGGTAATCCCAAGTTTTAGCAAGTGTCATGATCAACTCTTGATTTGACCAAACCTCTATCCTCTTGACCCCTTGAATCTGTTGGGTTAATGTGAATCCCTTTCCTTGGAGAGAATAACAGAAAGACACAGGAAACAATCATTATGATCAGTGAGAACATTAGTCCTACAAATATATTGTGGTCTAATGCCACAGCAGTTAGAACTAACCCTTACGTTTTCACTTTGCCTATGCTCCTTTAAAATTGTAAGCTCATTTGTTTTATAGAATTGACTCCAATCATCTGATACTTTGAGCAGTGATACATCTGTTTCTTTTTCTACTGTTCTTGCTCAACCATGCTTCTTTTTGCAAGAGTTACAGACAAAGACTCATTAAAAAAGACAACCATCAACTACTTGCCATAACAAAGCTGTTTGTTCCCCAAAGTTAGATAACAGTATTGTGTTTCTCGTGTTAAGGAAAAATGCCTTGACCCAGAAACGTTTATAAAATGCTACCATTATTTTAAAACACTCTGTTGCCTTCTTGATAGTCCAAAAAACTATTGTTAAATAGGTTTTGTTCCACGTAGACAGAAACCCTGCACCTAAGTCTACACACATTAGGGTATGGTAACTGAATTAGTCATTTTGGGTTGGCATTTGAAAAGCAGCGGCTAGACGCCAGATTGAGATGTTTATCCAGCTTGATTAGTTTAGGTACAGCCCTCATAGCTCCTTACGTTACTCAGAAACTATGGTCCATAAAGACCTTGTGTGTGCCACAATGTTTCATAATTAGTTTAACCATCAATTCTTGCCTGAACAAAGGCTATGCCCTTTAACCACAAAAAGTGTTTAAAGTGGTGGCTTAATTGGTGGTGGGTTTGGGGAAAGGATTCCTCCTTTCATTAGAAGTCTGAAACCTTTTCCAGACATTGAGGGCAATGCATATCACATTTGAAATCCCCTTCCTGGTGCTGTCGCTCTATTCTTAATCAAAAAGTGATGGTATCCTTTTTTGAGCCTGCCACACTCCAGCCTGCTAGGCTAAAGGTTTCCCTGCATGCTTACTTTCCTCATATGTCTTTTGAAGATATGCAGAATTGTCAGTGTACCCTTGTTCATAATAGCAGTCCTGCATTAGCAGCTAGATTTTCTAAATGCCAATTTCTATGCAGGAGGTCTAATTCTTAAGGATTCCTTGCTTGCCTGATGTAGCGCCACTTCTAGCCCTAGCCGGCATTCTGTTAAGCGTTTTTTCATCATAATTGATCTAGAGGTTATACTTTTGCGAATAGTTGCTTTAAATGCTTCCCAAACATTTACCACACTGGCCGTATTAGTATTCACCTTAAAGTTGTTTACAATCTCGTTCTGTATCCCATTTCACCTGGATTCAGATTCCAACTTCACTTTACTGAAAGACCCCCATCCCCTCCAACCGGCCTTTCTACCTTAATCCCCCTCACTTCCATCTCAATCAAAGAGTGATCTGAGAAGCCATTTATGCCATGTCTATAGCTGCTTCACCTCAGATCGAGTGAGGAAAGAAAATAATGTAAACTTGCTGCAGATTTATGCCTTACCGAAATATAGGAATATTCACACCTATCAGGAAATTTCTATTGCCATAAATCCACCAAATTCAGAATCTTCATATAATCTGAAATTGCTCTGGCCATTCGAGGCTTGTTCTGCTTACGAGTATTTGATGAAGAATCTAGCTCTGGATTCAAAAGAAAATTAAAATCAATGCCCAAAATCAATTTCCCTGGTATGGTCAACAGTGTCTGGTAGAGCTCTACTAGTGAGGCTGGATCGTCTAAAATCGGCCCATATATTATGGCTACAGTTACTCTAGCATTATTAATTAAGCTGTTAACCAGAGCCCACCTCCCTTCTTTATCCATTTGGCAAGGGCTAATATGATATGAGAGATGTCTATTTATGTAAATTGCAACTTCCCTATAAGCAGCCCTTGCACTAGAAACACATTCATACCTGTCCATTGCTTAAAAATATTATAGTTCAGCTCACTCTTTTCTTGGACATGCGTCTCCAATATGAGCACAATGTCTGGTGAATGTCCTTTCAGCAAGTCTTCAATTGCTTGGGCTTTATGCTTATTGTTCATGCCATTGACATAGAACAAGATTATTTTAAGATGATCGTTAGGTATCCTCATCTCTTCCAAGTTCTGAGTTACGGCATATAAAAGCGTATTGACATTAAGTGCATTTCAATATATACACAGAAAGACATCTCTATATACATAAATTCCCCATCCATTCACCCGCTTATTGCTCATTCCGTACTTATAGTGTTAAAATGTATATATCTCTGTTAAATCTGCAATTAGAAAGTGTGCCATGCTTCCTAAAATGGGATTGAAGGGATCCATAGATGTCCATTGATATCAGAAAGATGAAATATTCCTGACGATATAACGTGCCAAATCATAAAGTGCAGTGCACAGATGTACATTTGCCTATTCACAAACCTGTCACACCATTTCACCATCCTATTGTACTGTTCCATATTTACAGTGCCTAAGTGCATTTTGGTTCTATTAAACATATGAAGCAATAGTATGGTAAACATATCTAAGTCAGTCATTTGATTCTAGTCGCCCAAATATTTCTTACGCAGATGATAGCTTTATCTCCTTTTCCATTGGCTAATTGTCTTCTTCATATAATATAGTATACGAAATAGGAAGCCATATTGTAAAACCTGCTAAAATTCAGGAAACATTTCACAAACACTATGAACAGATATATAGTATAAATCAGACGTTAGATGTTTCCCAGCTCAGATGCTTTTAAAGTCAGTTTCCATTCCAAAGCTACAACAAAGACATGCCCAAGCTTTGATAGCTAAATTCTCCCTGGAAGAAGTTGAGCAGATAGTCAAATCCCTGGCTAATGGAAAGGCTTACAGCGAAGATGGCTTCCCGGCCGAGCTATATAAGAAATTTGCATCTGTTTTGAATCCTGAGATACTAAAACTTACTGATCATCTTATAGGAGGAGATGAAGTCCCAGCCTCACTTCGAATTGCAATAGTGGTCAGCTTCCTGAAAAAGGATAAGTGGGAAAATGTGAACTCTTGTAGGCTGATCATTCTTCTATATGTTGGCTATAAGATTGTGCTGAAACTTTTAGCCAATCGTATGAGTAAAATTGTTGGAACAATTTTCCATCCGGACCAGTGCAGTTTTTTTTCGGGAGGACAGTTGTTCTCTAATACAAATTTTTGGGCCGAGGCTTTATTCTATTTTCAATTACAGCAAGTTCCTGCCCAGGTATTGGTACTAGATGCCGAAAAGGCATTTAACCTGTTTTTTTGGGATAGCATTTTTATTATTCTTAAAGAATATGGTTTCCCCACTAGTTTTATACAGATTATATTTCGAATGTATAAAGTTGCAACAGCTCGATTGATTATCAATTCTGTTACTAATGACTCTTGTAAAGTCAATAGGGGAACGAGACAAGGTTGTCCCGTCTCCCTTACTCTTCACCCTTTTTATAGAACCGTTAGCCATAACTGTAAGGACAGACATGAACATAGAGCCACCAATAAGTGGGATGACTAAGGTTAAACTATAGGCTGATGATATAGCTCTATCAAGCACTGGAAGGATATAAGACTAACAAGATAAAAACTGAGATTTTATTATGTAGCTGCACACTGGACACTTTACTTTTAGAATTTCACTCTCTCGTCAACTCCAGGCCTAAGCATTATTTGGGGAATATATATACGACGGAGAATATTAATGATCTGTATGTATTGATCTATTCCCCTCTGATTAGTAAAATGAAGGTGCTTTTTGCAAGATGGGTTAATTTACTCACATCAATAATGGGGCATATTGCATTGGTCCGTATGGCTGATTTACTGCTGTGTAATTATTTGTTTGCTGCAATTCTGTGCAGCTTTCAGATTATGTTTTTTAAAGACATACAGGGAATGTTCTCCGCCTTTATGTGGCCCACCAAAACGCCTAGCTTGTCGATAGGTATATAATTTAGACCCGTTAAAATCAGGGGCTTTGCCCTGCCCAAACTAAAATAATATTATTTTTTTTATTTTGCACATTGTTCGTATAGATATTTTAAGCCTCAGGAATCTCAAACTGGATAGATTATTTTTTCTTAAATGTAATTTTTCAGGAATATGAGGTAGATGATGTCCCTCGCCTTACCAGTTCATCCAAAAATGTTAGGTACAAGATTTTGCAATTGTACCTAAAACATAAACAACAATGATGTAAACACTATGACATACCCGCCATTAGTGGGATTACCCGATTTGCGGACATTCATATCGGTCACCTACCGTTATTAGATTTAAAAACTGCCTCCATATGGGAAAGTAATGGATATCGCAATATTGTGGACTTTATAAATCTAAACTCCTGGAAAGATTGGACCGAAGTCGATCCTACCATTGGGCACTCTAAAATAATAACACAATGGTTGTTTATTCGCATAAAACACTTTTTGAATGAATTAGATCCCAGAAGAATTCTGACAAGTGTGGATCTGGTTGAAGACTTGATAGACTAGAACACGCAGATCTATCGGCTGTTGGGTAACCATTTAAAGACAGAAGAAGGACACTGAGCTATTTTTGAAGGCTCTGAGAAGTGGCAGTCCAAGGAGGGGGCGAATCTCTACCATATACAATATTATACGAAATGGTTGCTCTATAAAGTAACTGGTTGGGCTTTGATTTGGTGTGATTGCAACCAGACATAAACATTCCACATGCTCTGTAATATTTGCGATCCAGATATGTATGCCATTAATTCGCACTCATGAAAACACATTAGATGTCTATTTGATCGACTTTTAGTAAATATGTGTTAGTTTGCAAACGTGTAATGCTTCCATTTAGGCATATGTAACAATGTTTCTATATTCCTATTGTTTTAAATAAAATGTTCCGCACATCTTCTTTTGCTTTGTTCTTGTCTTTTCATTAGATTTTTGCTTTGCATTTTTTCAAATTCACATTCCATTTGCCATCTATGTGACAGCTGTGGAAATGAAGTGTCTATTATTAGATTGACCTATTTATCAGTAGTTCATCTACGTATATAGTGGTAACCCCCTCACATATGAGTCCTAATGCAATTTTAAGCATGTTCTTTCCCTTATCACATTTTTTTTACTTGTTTTCGTTCTTTTTTTATTTTTAGTGTTGTTGATGCCAGTTCCGTCTTATTTTTGAGCAGCTGTCACTACCATGCTGTTAAGTTGCTTCAGAGTGTGTGTAGCTCCCCTCTACTGTTTTATGCTGCTTTCTATGCATATATTCATGTGCCATGCACTGTTGTTCATTTAGTCCGGCTTGTGTTGTATTTGGCTCTGGCTTTCTTTGTGTTTTTTTAGTTTGTTTTTCTGCTTCTTTCTATATCAGTATTTGACACCATTCATGTTTAAAGGATGCATTAAATACACTTGAAATCTGCTTTTAGGTAATTTTTCAATTTAATTCAGTGAGCTAATTGCAAGAAAGTAGGTAATATTAGATGATTTTACTCCCACTCAAACAATGACGTTGAATCAATGCAAATACCACCATAGTTTATACACCATAAAGCAAGAGACCTTATGTTGTACTAAGCTAGTGGGTGTTTTTTCCACACCTGAACAATCCAAAGGGGTGTTTTCTGGTTTGATTGGGCGTTAGCCCCTAGCAAATGTTTGAATCTCTATTTGGCTAGCACATGTGCAGGATTTATGTGCAATCCATGGGACCTGCAGAATATAAGCCACCTGGGTGTTGTTTTTGGACAGGGCCCTCCTGTAGGTTGTTCGGATTGCATTCCCGGAGATCCTTGCTGTTTGCCAGTGCTAGCTAGTTTAACAGCACATAGTCAGGTAGTGCAATAAAGGCAGATAGACTGGTTATGTGTAAGAGAAGTTTGCACCTGCCATTTTGTTTAACAGTGGTGTAACAAGGATGTCATTGGGCCCTGCTGCAAGCAAAGAAATTGTCCCCTTTCACTGCTTATAATGTACTAAAATATAGCAATTTTTAGGATTCAATTGGCACTTAAGGGCTCTGGGCCCCAATGCCACTACACCTGCTGCATCAATGGTAGTTTCACCCCTTATGTTAAAGTGTGGGTATTCAGGAGGGTCTTTCTGGCCTGCGGCCTACCTTGGAAAGGATGGATGAGTCTTTTGCCTACACTGACTTAGAGGCAGCTGAGGCCGCCACTCTATCAGGGTGCATTGGGCAAAGAGCTCTGTAGTTGTGTCATTAAATAACAGGTTGTGATCCTTGTTTTTGCATGCATATGAAAATCAGCCCTCCAATCTGCTCTGTGGCAGGGGGGCAGGAAATCCACATACACCCGCTACAGACCACAACTTGTGCAAGACCAAAAGGTTAGTGCTGTATAATGGTAAATAGATGTACAGGTAGGAGGTTGTAATCTATGTTTGAGCAGAGTAACAAAGAATAATATCCTTGATGTCTGGACTTAAACACTCTTTCTGTATGGAGTGACCCATATATTAAAACAAGATAACACCCTCTAGTACTCTGTTTAACATGGCATGAACTTATCAGTTTCCATGCTGTACTTGTTTTTCAAAAACAAAACTTTTCAGAATGATAGCAGAATAGTATTTGACATAAACGGACGTGCGCAGCACTACAAAGGTAGTGCTTGCAAAGGCAGTTGGCCGAAGGCAGCAACGAAAGGGTTAATAAGGGGAAATCTACAGGCAAGCAATTTTTTTTTCATAATCTATATTCATGACCATATATTTATGGCAGCAGATATTTCTGGCTATGATATTTTGACCCCCACATTTTTAACGTAGCCTTAGAGCGCGACGTAGCGGGTTCTACTGGCCTTTACAGGCCCGCTCCAGCATTCGGCGAAGGCCTTTAACAAGGGCCCAGACCACAGGGCGCAATGTCCGAATTTGTAAAACAAAGCTCTCGCGGAGCCCGCGGAGCCCGCGTAGGTTTAAATCCCCACAGGCTCCGTGATGCCTTTGTTCACAGCAACAGCTGTGAACAAACATTGGAATGTTGATGCTCCGGGATTCTGCTTGCCTGGCGCACTCCATTGTCTTCAATTGAGCGCTCAACATTCCAATTATCTAATATTGCTTAGTTGTTTAACATTAGTGTGATGATTTCCATACTTTTTGTGCTTTCTTGAAATAGGCATTATAGTTTTATCAAATATAATTTGTTATTGAAAATGCTTTTGTATTTCATCACACCCACTTCAAATCCTGCTGCATATAGTTTAAGCAGACCACTGACATCTGCATACTTACAGGCACCATGAAACTGAGCACATAGCGCTGTGAGCTTGTGTACCGTCCGTGGCCCATGTCCTCAAAGCGAAAGTATCAGAATTCCGCGATGCACCCATCAAAGACATTCTTGCACCTGTAGACTGACTTATCGGTGGCCAACACTGGTTTTTCTCGATTCTTTTTCTCTTTTTTTCCGCTGGGTAGGGTGTGTTCGTGTAAAATGCCTGAAATGTATCCTCGGCTATTATGTTCTTTACAAAGCTGTAAATATTTGGATGTGTCTTGATGTCATACCACACGTATTTTGGCAATAGGTGAGAATGGAGTATTGCACAATCGTGCTCTTACTAATTTAGAGCGTTTTACTTTGTCTCTGTAAACATCAGCTAGATAAAAGCAAGTTAAAACAAGCAATTTACACGGCTGTCAACCCGTGGCGATTAGCGTAATCTCTCAACATATTGAAACTTGCAAGCCTTTCATTTCTGCTGTGCCGCTAACCTCTGCCTTTGTGCCATACCTTTCTGCTCTACTTTGCATTTTGGCCCGTCTATTCAAAATGTAATGTTTAACTTTATTTGTGTAGATCATTTCTGCAGAAATTGAATGACTTACAAATTGCAGAAACGAAAATTTGAAAAAAGGATGTAGAAAAAAAAAAAAATAGAGCTGAGAGCCCTTGGACGCCTACACAACTGTCTGAACGGCTCACAATCTTTAAAGCTTTTCTTAGAATTATGTATTTATTATTCATTGCAAATGGCCGAGTGGAAAGCAGTTCACTTGGGGTCAGGGTAGTGGCTGGTGCATTAGCTGCGCATGTATGGACAATAACATTTGAATTCATCAATGCTCATTTGTGCCCTGAACTTGGGCGGCACATCCACTTTTGTTCTTGTTGTTAAAAAATACAGAGATTCGAGCAAGCAAGCCAAGAGAAAGTAACACCAAGCATGGTATCATCGTTTTTGACACTGCTTGTGGTTTAACCCTTCATTTATTCTCAAACATAATTTCACTGGTAATTGACTTGTGCCTGGGTGCTTTATAGAGACAGGGCTGATGTTGGTGGTGTGGTTGCTGGAGGAAGCAGGTTGTTACATGTCAAGGAAGGTTAGTTTACTATTCTAAGGTTTACAGTCGGTCTGTGCTCAAGAGAAGAGGTTCTCATACATGGCCATTCAGGCTCAAGCCACACATTTAAAGCATGTACCCCATTTTACAGCATCACACTCATACCCGGTGGAGTTTTCTCCATGCCTGTCACTTGAGAGAAACTGGATCCACAAAGTGGAGCATCTGGCCAGCGGTTAAAGACCAGAGGTCTTCTTTCATAAAGTGAGATTTTATTACCTGATCCAGTCATGTGTTTGCATTAAAGGAACTTTGAGCCTGTACTTGCACAACATTCTGAAACATAAGGTAGATTTCTCAATCTCCCATTCAGTAAGCATGCGCAACTGAGACAAACCATGTGGGAGATAAGCTGATTATCCACCATGCACTAGGTGAGGTACGTTTACTGTTGCTATGGCCGATTCTTTGAGAAGAAACCTGGATGAGGAAGGGGGGGGGAGACAAACCCTCATGAGGAAGGGGGGGAGAGGCACGTGCTACAGGTCCCTGTGGGCCTCGGCCCTTAGCAAAATGTGTCTATGGCAATGCATCTGCAAAACCATGTCGTCTATGTCAGACCACCCTAACAAAATGCATGCATTCTACCCATGGTTTGGCTTTGAGGTAGATCTCATGAGTTCCAGGGTCCTATATTCTGTGCTTCTATAGTGGGAATCTGTGTATGGGGGGAAGTGACCCCTGTACAAACAAGGGGGTGTTGTGGGGAAGGGAATGCATGAGAGGCCATGTCAAAGCTAAGAATGGATTCCGGAACGCCGCCTTCCATTGTGGGGTAGGAGTGGTACCTTCAAGCTAATCTCAAGTGTCAGCCTGCACCATGCCCTCACAATTTGGCAGGTAAAACTTGTGTTCTTTAGTGCTTGCGATGTAGCTCCCCTCTCTAAATATACAGTTGCTGGTTATTGATTCTTTAGTCCACAATTTCTCAAATGGACCTACTTCAGGAGGAATTATGACAATGCACAATTAAAAACTTCCATGTGTAAGTTACTTCTCCCTAATGTTAAAAAATATATCAAACACAGATGTGCTCGTTTCATACATCTTATTTGGTCCTACTGTATTACTTTGGAGATACAAAGACCTGATTGCATAGGGCCCTGGTATTTCATGATGCAAATCACTTGAACCTGGCATGCGCAAGCCAAGTTCATGCTCAATTCAATACAGTACAAACCCTGGTACCGTAAATATAGCGCAGAAGAACGACAATGCTAGTTTACGACAGATTGAGCAAGGTTCATTTTCCGATCATTACAGAGTTTGTATGCATAAGGACAATCACATATAGTGGTATCATATGTAAACCTCCTTGTGTTTCACAAAATACGTGCCCTGGCGATGACCTCATAATCTAATATTAGCCACATGGATTGCCACTAGAGGTTTCCTAGGAACACTCAAACAATCTTCATCAACAACGGAATGAACTTCGACCTGCTCTGCAGCAGATGGAAGGCTTGGTGAACAATGGCTCATGGGTAAATGTTAACTTGTTTACCCTTTGTAAACAATGAATACCAGACGAGCAGCACACACTCATGCGCTCCCATCTGATCAAGGCCCACTATACATGTAATTATATATGTCCAACCAGCATTATGGAGAGATAACATTTGCATATGAAACGTTCTAAAATAGGCATACAATGCTGTTTTCACAAAATGGATGGCAACTTTCCTCACACAAAAATAATCAGCCGCCGCGTGGCCTACGGAAGTCACTGGTGTTCCGTGTTTAATTAAGGAAGGCCAGTTTGCTTTAAGATGTGGCTGTTTGCAAGTGGATCATAAAAGGCCAAATGAAAATGCCGTACAATTAGTTTGTATTAAAAGCGATGTTTGCAAGCCGCTACAATGGAGAGTTTACAGAAATAACAACCCTGTGTTTAAATTGTACTCCTTAGTATTTTAAACAGATGGCAACAGCTTCCCTCTTGATTATAACTTTGAGGCATGCTTTACTAAATGGAATCAGCGGGGTTCATTAGGGTCCCATTTGATGTATCAGTATTATAAAAATACCATGTTAATTATCCTCAAATGTTGCAAGTTACCTCCATTTTCCTGCAATCAGAAGATGAGAGAAACCCTGTGAAGCAAATTAGTCCTAATTGAAAGAGGACTGATTAATATTTAAATAAGGCATTGTGTGAGGGATTCTGCCATGAGAAAAATAGGCTGAACATCTGAATTAATTGCATAGCAGGTTAAATTAAATTTCATATAATGGGCTGGAGGATGAGTTGGCACAGTGCTTTCGCGGCGAGCACAATGGCGGGCATGGCAGGCTTTTCTTCCGCTCCTGGCGGCTTTCCAACGAGAGCCTTGTAGCCCCTGCCTCTTTGTTGTCCCTCTTTCAGTCCAAACAAAAGGTATGTTCTGAAAATTGCAACCGCATTTTCAAATGTTTAATCCTTTATGGGCGATGGCACCTGCCTGCTTTGCCTCCAGTCCTGTTCCACCTTTGGCTGTTAAACTGAGGAACATTAGTATGTTTTTGCCCTAATGAGGATTGATGTCATAAAATGCTAATGGCGGGGACATGGTCGGGTTTGCGCCATTAGTGCGTTATCGCTGTCTGACATTTCCCCTGCTCGGGAGCACACATGTGGAGCCTGTTTAAAGTGATTGGGTTACTTAAGGGTCCCTGTTAGGGATATTTAATCCAACATAAATTACTTATGCACTTTGTTAGTGTTCAAAGGAAGAGTGTCACGTTGTACTTGCTGGCGCTTTTCCAGTTCAGAGCTGTTAATTACTGTACAGCTAGAGAATACATTGTGTGGCTGTGCACGCCAAAGGGGGGTTAGGAACATATGTATGGCCCAACTAGCTGAAAAGAAAGAGAGGGAGGAGCAAAGAGTGAAATGTCTTTCCCACCCTCAGGAACTACAGCAGCATTTGCTTTCACTTTAAAAAGAACAGAGCATCGTGCCCAAGGCTCGGAGTTCCCTACTACTAGCAATTCCTGGCAAAGGGCAAAGAGAAGTAAATATATGCATCGTGATAAAAGGTACTTTGATTGAATAGCACTCGTTACAATGCATGCATTTTCTACGCATGCCATTACAATGCAAGTCGTTACAACGGTGTGTTGTTACATCGCATGCCATTACAACAACACAAGTCATTACAAAGTTTTCTCTTACAACTCCAGTGTGTGCAACAGTAGGGAAGGTGTTGGATTGAAAATACATCAAATCCAACACCTTCTGTACCCTACAGCAAGTCGTTGTAACGACTTGCGTTGTAATGGCATGTGATGTAACAACGCGTTGTTGTAACAACTTGCGTTGTAATGACATGCGATGTAGTGCATGCATTGTAGATGATGTTTCTCCTCTGAACAAGTAGAGTGTGCAAGAGTGTGATACCTCTGTTGGGGGTGGCAAGTTTAGAAGTTGTGTATGCTAATTTGCTACCTATATACAAAAGTAAAACGTAATGCGCTGAAAATACTTTTCTTCATTAAATATGCACTGTTTGCACAGCAGCCCTATTTATTTAGGTAGTTTTGACTGGTAGCATTGTGGGACCCATGAAAGTTTTCCTGCTTTGCTCACTTATGGTGTTTAAATATTTATCAAACCATTGTACTACTGCACTTCCTAATGATCTTTCCTGACATTTTTTCAGTCTTGGCAAGATCAGGGTGGAATTAGAACTCCTATTCAGAGTTGCCACCCATCTTCTGATCCCCAAGAATACTCTTTCAGCTGTGTGCATGCTCACATTACAAGTTTGTGACAGGAATGTGGCATGGTCAGTGATCGGCGATGAGTGATGGTTAGTGGTGTGCCTTTGGCTCCCTTCCTAAGTCCAGCTTCCCCACCCCTCCCCCACTGCATAAATTAAATTTGATAGGGTAGAGCGCTGAATGTTGCCACAAGAAACTCTTCCTCCAGCTACAGAGAGAGAAATATAAGGGTCAGATTGTGATGAAGGCAAGCAGATCGGTCCAAACTCTGATATAAATTACTTCTTCGCAGGGCTGGAAAAAGACAACAAAACATCCAAGGGAAGTCAACTGAGTGAGAGAAATGGTTAATATAAAAACAAATGCCTAGACATTGTCCCTTTACTAAATCTGATTGTGCCCAACTGGTAATGGTCAGTGAAATGAAACCTCCCCTGCAAGATGCAGGGTGCAGAATAATTGATCACGGATACCTTAATCCCCTGATTGAATATGATGCACCGTGTAATTTCTAATAGATCAAGCTCTGACAAAAACCGTATCCATACAGTTGCAACAGCCAGATTTGTTATTAGTAGAACTAGATCGAGCCACAGTCTCAGTGTCACCAGGTGTTATCATGGCATTCAGCAGGATTGAAAATACAGACTGAGGCATTACCATGTGCACGGCACAAACACCGCAAACTTCTCAGAACCCGTCAATTCATTTTCACTTGTCATTATTCTACAAAGTTAATGCCTTTTCTGAATTTCATCATTTTCCCTGGATGAAAGAGATTTTTTTTTGTTACAGACCATGAGTGGTGAAACAACATGTGGCATTAATTGGAAGTCGATATTTTATTTCTTCTGTTTAAAGGCATCGCTTGGCCTGCCTCTCAAAGTTGACCTACACTTCCTTTCTGACTCTCCACTTAAAGTCAGAACAATTTTCGCCTGGTTGCTAGGGTTTTCTGTCTTTTCATTATGAACCTCAAAGCACTTCATTTAACCATATGCAAATTTAAAATGAAACACAAAGGCTCTATATATCTGGATTGGCTATGTGCTGGACAACAAAGATAATACTTTTGGTCACGGTAATGCACGAGGAATGTAACAATGGCCTAGCCTTAGGGACTAGATCTAGAAGCAAGAAGATCTTGTTTATTGTGCCCAATGGGTATTTATTAATTGACCCATTTTAAATGTGATCATCTGATACTCAAAATAGATAGAATGTTCCTTACCCATTGCTGTATCCGCCCTAACCTTATGTGAAGAGTTCCGACACCTACAGGAGTCTTGCACGCGTCTTGTATAATTATGTAGCGAACAAATGTTTTTGCTTCCCAATACTGTATCCCTCTCACCCAAAATTGTGAAGCGCTCAGAGATCTGTAAGGGTCATGTTCGCGCTATACAAAACTTTATAAATAAATAAATAAATAAGAGGCTTAGTGAAATTAGACACTAGGGGTTCAATTTGCAAAAATGAAAGGAATTGTCTTCAATCCTAAACAATACTGGCTCCTAAATTAAGTTCCAGGAATAAGATGGGACAATGCAAAATGTCACAGATAAGTCTTGTAGTGTGCCTTACACAGTAGGAGCTAGTAGCTGTACAGGTTGTGAACAAAGAGAAATTCTACACATGCAAAGGGTGCCCCTGTGATATAGATGCAGGATATTCAAATACTGCCACCCAGCAGACTGCACATTTTATCGGTCACTCTGTGTGCGAACAGTTGTGCACCAATGAAGGCCAAGTCACAAAGCTTGTTCATGCGCCTGTGCGTGTGACGTACACTAGACGTTACCCCTCAGATTTATGAATACGGCCCATTCTGATCATGGTCAGCAACGGCTACCGCCCCCCCTCCCTGTAGACCCACATCAACCCAGGACACACTGACATGAAACCTGATTGTCTTTGGAAGGCGGGGGATTGCGGGACCCCCCGGCCGTATTTACTAAGATACAAAATAATAAAATTATTAAACCAAAGATACAGTTTTATGCAAAATATTCAGGGACATTCGATACAATCATATCAACAAGTATGATATGCTAACCTTAACAAGATTCTAATACAGCTTGTTTCCTAACCGAATCTAACATCCTCCTCTGAAATTTTGCATCCTAAGATTACTGGCCATATGGCGAGGTCCTAACCGGTGTCAGGTCCTACAAGCTGCGCCTCACCACAAGATGTGTGTACACATGCGCAGCCGAGCCCGTTAATTACTCGGTCCACGCCGTGAACTCCATTTACCCCCTGAAGGAGGGCCCTTACTCGCGCCATTCGCTGACGTCATGAGTACGCGCAGGGTGGCTACCAGCCATAAGGACAGCGTAACTCTCCTACCCGCGCCCCTTTGCAGCACCAATTATACCTGCCCCTGAAGTTCTGGGAGGGGCCAGTGACCCCTCCCCCTGGGCGGACACCTCCAAAGGATGATGCCGCCCCCTCAGACCTTAAAATAGCTGCTCACCGGTCATGACCTTACCGCCACAGGCCAGCATTGTTGACCGACGATCTGGCCTCCCCCTTCCTACTCCTAGAAAGGTCATGCTTGTGGCTGGGGCATAAGCCCCCCCCTCCCTAAGAGGGAAACAGAAACAACCCTTTTTGCTCCGCCCTCTGCCTATGTTCCCCTGCAAGCAAAGTCTGTTTAGCACGCCTCACATAAAAGCGGCCCCCAAACCAAGACACCAATTACTGCTGTTCCTTTTTCCGCTTGTGTTGGGCTGTTGTAGTTCCTTGCCGCCCCGCGACGAGTTTCTCCCCCGCGTGATAGGTTTGACAAGCTAACGTCCGCGTCCCTTCGGCTGTCCATCCTTTGCGGTTGTCGCGGCGTGGACATTCCCCAAATGCCCGCCAGGGACCCGGCCATACATAAATGGAAAAATAAAAGACACACACAACCATTAGTGGTATCTGGCTCCCTGCGATACCTGCAGCACACATGTCTATAGTACATTGCCTTCACTTGCCCGTACACGTTGCACTCACATGCTAAGCCGAGCTAAGATCAGCACTAGGTACATTTCCATCAAACCTGCAACTGCAAGTGTCGAACCTAGCATCAGTTTGTATCACATGCAGAGCGTCTAACTCCGTGCTACCATGAGGGGGCCTGGTAGTATTACCTACATGAAAGAATAGACTTGTAGTCAACAGTGAATGCAATAACCTATCCATCATTACGTAAGGACAGTACATAGTGTGAAATGCCGTGAAATAGCGCTTTCATAGTTACTAACAAGGTAAGCTGCATTCCAGCGCATACCTTTCCAGGCCAAAGCTGTTGGCATTTCCGGAGTCTGACCACACAAATGTGTATGCGCGTGTCTGTGCGACACGGCGACCCCACAAAGCTGACGTGTACCACCCTTTCTGTGCCTAGTGTTTTGGACACAGGCCCCAAATTCCGATGCCCCTCCGCCACTGCATGTGTCGAAGACCATGGTGAGAGTGTTCCTGGGCGAACCTTCGCAGAGGCCGTTCCACGTAGGCCTGGCCTCCCCCCCCCATGTTTAAGAAAATTGCTGAATATGTCAAGCATGCCTGCCTCCGGGCGCGGGGCACGACCAGTGTGGGGGAGCGTCCAGGCGACAAGGGGCCACCTGAGCGCTCCCCCCTCCTTTATCCTAGGGTCGCGGGGAGGGGGCGGCACGCCCCCTCCCCCCGCCCCCCAGCCGCCCGCCCCCCCGACCCGGAAGCCTGCTCAATGCCTTCAGGGTCAGGGGTCAGGCGGCAGCCAACCGGTGGTGCGGCGCGCACCCCCCGCGTCATCGCTGGACGCCGGGAGGTCACACCCCCCCACCATTGGAAGTCAAGGGGAAGAGGGGGGGTCGCCGTGCCCCCATGCGGGCGTGGGGGCCGAGGGCCCCCCCTTTTCATATTTCCCTTCATCGAGTGAAGTATCTGCAACTAAACGTCATCTTAAAAACTATATGAACCGTTGAGCTTAAAGTGCGTCAGAGTAGCATGAAGAGAAGAACAATACAGCAGAAAAATTAAGATAAAAACAGAGAACAGCAACTGCTTCACATCTCAGAAGATTTGGAGTTTTGTCATCTGTTTAACTGGTCCTTTATTCATAGTAATTGACTCAACTCTTTTAGAAATGACTACCTTTGAAAGAAGGCTAGTTTAATAACTAACTATGAACTATCTAACGACTGCTGTTGGAAACTCATGCACTTTTCAAAGTTAGCTCCTAGCTTGTAAGACTAAGGGCCTGATTTAGAGTTCAGCGGACAGGTTACTCCGCCACAACTGTGACGGATATCACTTTTGCTGTATTGCAAATACTGTTGGATATAATGCACCTGTAACAGTGCGGATGGAATATCCGTCACAGTTGTGACTGAGTAACGTGTCATTTACCCGTCCGCCAAACTCAAATTGGGGCCCTAAATCACTCAGTTCGTGATATGGACGTTATTAACCTCACTTTAAAGAAACTGAAAGTCAAGCAATTTAAAAATGTTGCCAGATGGATTTTAGGATAATGAATTAAAGATATGTGCATCATCTCTATATTGATGATACCCATGCTATTAATTGTACGCCTACCCATTTTCGAGCTTGTATTTTGGGCTCACCCTTATTGCATGGGCAAGCATTTAAAGAGCATAATTTCTTGCAGCAACATAAAATAATCCTTAATTATGACATATGTTCAAACATTTTGTGATACAAAGCAACAAAGACCTTGTGTGAGACCGTTGACTCTGATTGCTGTGGTGTTGATGAGAAGGCACATGTAACTCCAGTTATTGTGGGCTAGACACCCTCAGAAGGGTTTGTAGTTCGTTTTGAGCTTCATGCCATCTTAAGAATCTTCTGTATGTGGTCCAGCAGTTTGAATTGAAATAAATGAAAAATGCCTCCCTGTTGTTGCTGCTAGAGATCACCCAGACACCGTTTGAAGGCACCACTTACAGTTAATTAAATACACAGAATGTAGTCTATTCTGTACTACCCTAAAATTAAAAATCTTAGATTGCATGATTATTGAATCCCACATTCCATTCAATGTGTGAGTCATCTCTTTCGGAGCCCATCACACCCTATTATATATTATTTTGCCATACCTGTCTTATGGTCTAAGATCCTGAATTGGAGTGCACTACGTTTTAAGGTTTCTGTCATACTTGCCTTGCATTGAGGCTTTTTATTTCCTTGTAAGTGCTATGTGCCAGAGTTGCCTGGCTTCAGCCAACTTTGGGAGCCATCTTGAGGTCAGGCTACCCATTGGGTTTGTTTTAATTATTTTACTCTTTCTCACCTTTTGCTTTATTTTAATTTATTTTCGTCAGGGTAGCCTTGCAGGATGGAGGGGAGCTTCTGGGCTCTAGTTTGTCTTCTTTTGCCCACCTGTTTTTGGTGGCATCACGTCTCAGCCACGCCCCTTTAGAGTTGGGTTGCTTGGGATGTAATCTAAGCGTATGCGCATGGTCTAAGCTTCTGAATTGGTGTGCGCTATATTTTAAACTTTCCCTCATACTTACCTTGCATTGAGGCTTGTTATTTCCTTGTAAACGCGATTGCTTGGCTCCATTCACCTTGGGGAGCCGTATTGAAGTCAGGCTACCAATCGTGTGTGTTAAAATTATTTTACTCTATCTCAACTTTTGCTTTTGTTTCATTTAGTTTAGCCAGTACTTAGGCAGGGAAGCCTTCCAGGAGGGAGGGGAGCTGCTGTGCCCTAGTTTGTCTTTTTTTGCCCCCCTGTTTCCGGCGTAGTCACTCCTCAGCCACGCCACTGTTAGAGGTGGGCTACTTAATGATGCAATCTGCGCGTTCTTGCATGGTCTAAGCTCCTGAATTAGAGTGTCCTACATTTTAAGATTTCTCTCATACTTGCCTTGCATTGAGGCTTTTTATTGTCTTGTAAGTGCTATCACGCAGGAGTTGCCTGACTCCAGTCACCTTTGGGAGCCATCTTGAGGTCAGGCTACCCATTGTGTGTGTTTTATTTATTTTACTCTTTCTCACCTTTTGCTTTAGGTCAATTTATTTTTGCCAGTTCTTCCTCTCTGGCAGGGAAGCCTTCCAGGAGAGAGGGGAGTTTCTAGGATCTAGTTTGTGTTCTTTTACACCCCCCCCCCCCTGTTTTCAGCATCGTGACACCTCAGCCATGCCCCCTTTAAAGGTGGGCTAATTAAGGATGCAATCTGCACCTTAGGCAAGCCCATCTCCGCCCGTCCATGCCCGGACTGCGCCAGCAGCCATGATCCCCAGTTGTGAGGCCTTAGCCCCTAAGCAATATTTGTCCCTGTAACTTAGATAGTTTTAAAGCTCCCTCATGTTTATCAACAAATGCGCAGCCAGCCTGTGGTTGCTCCAGTGTGTAAGGACTGTGGCTTTGTGTCCATGAGCACATCCAGCCCTGACCTCAAGGTGAGCGCAGGGACGCCGACGGCCCTAACAGCTATTGGAAGGGTGGAATGGCTCTCTCAGGCTTTTTCTAAAGCTCTATTCTACTCTTTAAATGGCTGCTCCCTGGTGAAGCATAAGTTTGAACTTTTAGATTTTATCTGTAATCTTGCACCAACCGCAGTTTTTCTGACTGAAACATGCCTCTGAATACTCGGAGCCTGATATTTTGCAAGCTGTCCCTTCAGGGTATACGATGGCTAGAGTAAATAGGCATGCCCGATGAGGTGGGGGTATTGCTATTAGTTTTAAACAGACCTTGCAGTGTAATCTCACAGAATTAACTATAGCTGGTTGTGAGGCGGCTCTTGTCACCCTGGCCTGCTCGAGTAAATTCTCATTTTACGAGGTCTTGATTTGTTGGCCACCGGATCCGGCGTCTAGTTTTATCGCTTCTTTGGTTGATGTTCTGCCTCCAAGACCCTACATTACTCTAAGTTTACTGTTTCGGGGGACCTTAATCTTCATTTCGAGGATACGACATGCAAAGGCCCTAGTTGCTGATCTAGCAGGTCTTCAGCTACCACAGCTAATTTAATGGCCGACGCACAGCTGTGGGAATACACTGGAACACATTTTGTCTAATTTATGTGAACTAGTGGTTGACCCCCCTCAATACCTCTTTCGGGTCTGACCATCTAGTTATTCTGCCCCAAGTTCCTATGAGCAAAGCTCTCTTTAACACTAGTGTGGGTCAGAAGTTTAGAGCTAGGAAATGGGCTAACTTTTCTAATGCTCTGGCCGCGGCCCACCCTGAACTGAATAGTTGTTTTACCTCTGTGGATTCTCAGATTGAGGCTTTGATATCTGGGGACTTCGATTCAATCACACCCGTAGTCGAGAGGGTGCTTCCTGCGCCCATTTGTAACACCATACTCTTTCCTTCGATACGTCTTAGGTCCTCTGATGCTTTTCTAGTGCATGTTCACGGAGTGAAGAGAGTTCACCTGGGGGGAGCTCCAGGGGCCGGCTCTAGGCTCATGGTGGCCCTGGGCAAGGAGCGTAGGTAGGGGGCCCAGAAGAGGGGGTCCGGGCGGGGCGGAGCGCGCAGGCCAGTAAAGAGGGGAGGGGGTCAGGGTGTTTAGAAGTGAAACAGAGCCAGAGGCCGCCAAATCCCTGCCAGGGGCCACCACGCAAATATGTATCCATCCTCAGAGGATTAATATATTAAGGATATATATTAGCGTGGTGGCCCCTGGGGTTTGGTGGCCCTGTGCAGGTGCACAGCTTGCACATGCCTAGAGCCGGCCCTGGGAGCTCTTTCAGCTTCCTTGCATCTAAGCTATGGAACTCTCTCTCTCGCTCCCCCACTTCAGTTTAAGCTTCAGCTTAAGCTATCCAATACAGAACTTCTGTTCCAGGAAAAACCTAAAAACATGGCTTTTTAGATAGGTGGCGATTTCTTTCAGGTTTCATGCGTCTCCTTTTGGGAACTTGCCAGATATCACAGCAAAAGTCCAATCACTTAATGATTCCTAAGTGTAAATGTGACAACAATTCATGATATATTTATTGGAATCATGTAAATGAAAACCGGTTTATCAAGTCTTAGAGGTAATCAGTAAAATAATGGATTATGCAGTAAAATCTGCCTCTGTAAAAATGTTCAAAGGAGGAGCTGCTGTTGTTGGAAACACATTCACAATTCATTAGTAAAACTGCTATAAATCTAAAGGTGATACGTTCACTAACGTTTGGTTTACCTTATCCACTGGTTATCGGTTGGTTTTCATTATCTTGAGACCGGCTCACATGCAGTTATGTTATTCATGACATTTCTTATTGAAAACAGAGAGTCTATATTTTCTCTTCCTTTGAAAATATGGCACTGGATTCCTGTTCCTAATATCTTATGCAGCCGGTAGGGGTATCTTACAAAAAAAACAGTCACGCAGCCATTTTAATTAAAGTTACTTGTGTGTTGTTTCACATTAGTAAAGACGTGAATGTTATTCTTAACTGTATTATAATGTTCCATGTGTGTCTGCCAGCAGGAGAATGTTGCAATGTTAAACTGCATGAACCAAGCAATGCATTTGTCAAATAACACTAAATCATATTTTAACACAAATATGGTTAATCAACAGCGTAGCAGAGACACCACCTGCACCATGCCTGTAGTGCGACAGGCATTTCCCTCCCAAAAATAACTCACATCCCAGATGAGAGCTACTTCAGAATGAAACAAGCATTGGCAACGCCAGTAGGTCTTACATCAATGTTTTTTTTAGTCATGTTGCATAGCAAAGCAGACGCTGTGCAACATGGATAAAAGTAAACAAAATTAAAAAGCTATGAGACGGTCAACACTGGCCATGCAAGAGCATTTTTAAAACTTTCATACATGTTGTTCAGCGGCTGTGCTGCTGTACAACATGGCTAAAAAACATTATGCTCAGCCTGAATGAAGGAGTGGGTGGGAGGGGGAAGATGGAAGGAAAAGGGGATGTGGTGCTACAGCCAGAGATGCCAACTTTGGAACTCAGGAACCAGATTCGCATCTTGATGTCACCTTAACATCCTGTAATTCTGGTCAAATCACTTGAACTCCCCTAACTAAAAAAATTAATGTGAATTTGTGTAATTTAGCTAGTGCTCATTCAAAGCTCCTCAATACCTTCCGGTCTAGTTGAGTTTACGCATTTAAAAATGCAAAAAAGTCACAGCGGGAGCAGTGAACACACACTAATAAAGTAAATCAATCTGTACTTGGTCCATGCTCCACGCAAAGACAAGGAAGGGATGCCTTGCAGGTGCTGCTGAGTTAGAAGGCAGCACAGAAGAGTAATAAGGATGCAGATGAATGGTTAGTAATAATCTGTTAAAGCCCCTTTTTAGAGATTTTGCTTTAGGTACAACAGATTGTCACCAAGCGACAGCACATGCACTTTGCCTTCAGGTTAGACATAAAAATGTCTGTAGTGGTAGGTCCCCCATGCCATGACAGCATGATGTAACTGCAGTATGTATGTATGTATGTATGTATGCATATGATATTTCTATAGTGCAAAACTAGCCGTGAGGCAGCAGAGCACTGTACAGGGTCAAAGACAAGCATTAAAGCAACATATGATAGGAGAAGTAGCTGGATTGTGGACAGTTATTGCACTGTGATGCAGTCTTCTTAAAATAGGTCATGATTGATACAGGGATGTTGTTCATAATTCTGAATGTATAGATGGGAAAAGGCCTCCTGGCCTGTTTTTTTCTTTTTCACACGTCTTAGTCCAGTGTCTGATGGTGGCCGGACTGCAGGAGTGCTCAGAATCACCATTGATGGTGAGCGAGTCTGCCAGATAAGCGGGGGTGCTTGTGATACAGATGATTTTGCAGAGGTGCAGGCTGGCAAGGGAAGCTAATAGAGATCCATCAGTATTGGGGCAATTTGATCATATCATTTCACGCTTTCTATGAGACCAGATACAACCTGTAGGATTCCCTAAAGGGGTGACAGTATGGATCTTGGGAGGCCATGAATCCGAGCACTACCATGATCCAGATGCAAAAGTACGAGATTTTAAACAGGAGTCCTGAAGTTGCTTTCTGGAAGAAACAGTTTCACTTTCTTTACTCGAAAGAGCTGGTACCAGACAGTCTCTGTTTTTTTTTTAGCTATGTGTTCTTTGAGGGTCAGGTTAGTGTCCATGCTGAATCCAAGTAACTTTGCATTGGGTGAAAGTTGGAGTTTGAAGCTGTGATGGATTTTGTAATTGAGGCAGGCTTGTTCTGTTCTTGTTTGCTGTCCTTGGCAAATAACAGGAATTTTGTCTTAGTTGGGTTAAGCTTTAGGTAGGAGCTGAACATCCAGATCTGGCTAACATTCAGTCAGTGTTTGAGGTGCTGGATGTCAGAAGTAGAGTTGTGTATCATCAGCATTCAGTCACAAAGGTAGCGTCTGATAGCAGCAGTGCATTTCCTTGACCCCTTTTCAAAATTATATTGACGCATTGGGAGTTTTCTCTCAGCACGTAGGGTACATTTTCCAAGATCTTAAAGATGCTGCTCAAAGGAACGCAACATTCATTGATGCAAGGTCCATAAAATGTGTATTCCCAATGGAGAAGCCAAAACTGGTATTGATATTAGAAACACCAGTACTCGCCTCCTTGTAAATGGGATGGCAGACTAGTAAGGAGGACAGGTGGGGACTATGAGCCTGATTTAAGGTAGGCAGGTGTACCGCCTTCTGTTAGAGTGGCTAAGGACATTGCCTCCTTTGCCCTAACAGACTCCCTCCCACTTTATCTAGAGGTCACTGCAGTGCTAGAGTTCATCTCCAGCTATGTGGTGATCTCTGTGCCTTCATATAGGTGCTGCCTTCACAGGAGCCACCGCCACTAGCCGGCGCCACAGCGTACGTTTTCTGGCATCAGAGCTAGCGGGAGCGGCACTGACAGAAGAATAACAGTCTGCCTGACTCAAAATGGCGCAGGAAGATTCTAAATCAGACCCTGTGTCTTTCAGGCTGATGTTCCATTCCTGCCCTCTTCTAAATCAGGTTCCACTTGCCAGAATCACTTATGAATTTTGAAATACAAGGATACTAAATTCTAGTATTGATTTACTTTTAGTTTACAGCAATGTTGCTGAAATATCGTTGCTGTTTTTTAACAACAGTTATCTAAAAAATATTTTGTGTCATTTCTATGAAATGCCACACAATACTCAAGCACACACATGCTGACATATGTTTATGTTGTAAGTGGCGATAATATTATAGTTCTTTCCAAGACTTTGATGATTACAGTCAATGGCGGGTAGCCTTTGTGAATTGCAAATGCTTAATGTCTATTAAATGCAAGTGCTGGACATTGGCAATCCCTTGAATGTCTGTGTATCTTTTTCAGTGTTTGAAGTGGATTAAGCGAAAGCTTGGTTGGATACTCTATTTATGTCTGCTTTAATTATTGAAGCCTTCTTATATCTTCTCTACACTTCCTCCTGTGTTTGCCCAGTGGGAATTTAAAGGTGCTGTAATTATTTCAAAAAGATCACAGTTATAGATTTTTTGTTCTGCTTAGTTGTTTGCTAATAAACCTTCCTTGTTGCTAAAGGCTATTACGTTACTTAACACCGGATTATTTCTTCATTGCAAAGATTTCATTTGTAGAGACTCATTCAATCGCATGACTTAAATGTTTTTTTTGTGGACGAGGGTAATTATGGGATATGTCAAGATGCAAAACAATAATTCTTATGCTTCTAAGGTACTTTACCCAAACATTTATAATAATTATTCCACAAACGAATTCAACTTTTTTTTCTATCTTGCAGACAAACCCCACTATTTTAAGGGGACAAAAACCATCTGATGGTTTTCTCAATATATTTACTTCTTTTTATCTTTTTTGCACATTAATTTGGGAATGAATGGAAAAATCGGCTCCCACCTGTTTTCTCTTACAATGTTAAAGCATTAGCACGGAGGAAACTAATGTTCTGGAATTCTCTACCTATGAAACGCATATGGATACACAAACCTTTGTCTTTAAGCTATATTTTTCATCTGTATGCTGCAAGTATCTCACAGTTAGGGTCAGTTGAATCTGTGACTCAGTGCTTTCTGCTGCTTGACTGAGATATAACTGGCAACTCTGTCTATGCATTAAGGTGGGTGTCCTCAATAATGTTGCTGGTGACTCCTTAGTATGCATGTTTTCTTCTCTTTTATAGTTATATGGTGATTTGGAACTTTTTGGCTCCTCCTGCACTTGCCTTGATGGTGACCCTTTTCATACCTGCTACATGGGTCGAAACAATGGTGCTATGACATTGATGGGGAACCAGTGAAGGAGGGGGTATAGCCATAATTAATTAAGAAACAATTGAAGTACATCACAAGCATGCTAATTTACTAGTTTCCGGGCCCCACAAGCTGTTTCGGTTCAGAATTTTCTGATTTTATTTCTCGTTAATCCATTAGGACCTCTAATTATATTGTGTTGGACTGCTGCAGTATATCGGCTGTTGAACCCCAGCTTTCCCACTTAATCAGCCTACTACAGTCCTGTGCTTCCTTCAGCTTAAGTCAATTGCCCTCTAAGGCCACTCACAGAGCAGGTGACCTTTTGTGCTTTACTTTTCAGAATTGCGTTGCTATTCTTGATTATCTCCTGGTCCTTTGGTTGTACACGTAGCCATATTCTTTTCTTTTCAGTTTCACCTGCCCTTACTTACATTTTCCTTCTAATCCCACTTCACCAGTATGATGGGATCTTTCTAAAATAAAATGATCTAGCTTCAAAAGGGTTTTAAATACCTCGCTCTCTGTTGTGGGAAATGATCCCCCAATCTTCTGTCTACAACTTTAACGTATGATTAAGCTCAGCCCTTCATCAGTAGGTTCCCAATAGGGTCAGATCTCCAACCCTGGTAAACCATCTGCCCCTTGCTATAAATACTTCCTTATTCAGGTCAAGCAGGCATGCAAGCACTTGGAACAGTTGTGGCAGCAAGATTTTTCAGCCACAGCAAGATTCAATACAAAGCCGCAAGCAGTACTAAGGTAGTATGAAATGGAGATCACTCTTGCCCGCTAGCAGAACGATGCTATTATATTGCTGAGGTAAATTATGCATTTCGTGAGGTTTTTAGATTGTAAGGGAATTCACTAACCCAAAGAGTACTGCAAAGGCCACCATTCCATCTATGGTATTCTGAGTCTGTCTGTCACTTTTTATAAGACACAATTCAAGACATACATAAGACCTATATACCTCCAGTTAGTACAGCTTCCTGCCAATGTGACCTGGCTTGGTCAGTGCCATTGATGATATACACTTTAGAGGAGTTCATCCCTTTATCTCTTGACTGCACCCAGCAGGTACCTAAGACAGTCAAAACTGTCTCTCCACCCTTTTACTAGTTCATTTGGACCTATTATCCAAGAGCTGGTCAACTCTTACTTTGCCTCTGCTAGTGTGCTGACCAAATAGAAATGAGACTGTATGATCCCAATATTGACGATGTCTTCCTTGGATAATACCATTGTGAGCTATTACAGTCCCATATCCCTTCATTCCTTTCTATCACAAATGGCAGAAAAGGAGGAAAATATGTAATGTTCAACTTTCTTTCCATATACATCAGGGCTATCTATATCACAGGCAGGCTTCTGCTTAGCAAAATGAACTCTGTATGATCATATATCAAAGGGGAGTTGTCATGTTTTTTATGATCTTTCTGCAGCCTTTGGTGCTATATCCCATAAAATGCTAATCACAAAGCTGCAAGAGGTAGATCTTTCTGCACAGGTTTTGGACTAGGTCACAGAATTTCTAACCAATCCTAGTCAAGAAATCTTTTGACCTCTGTATCGATCTTCTGCATCCCAGCTGCCTTGTGGGGTTCACTTCCTCTTTAATATCTATGTCATCCCTCTGGCTAAGTTGCCTGTTTCCTTTGGTCTGTCGTCAATGGGTTTTGCTGATGACTCCCAGTTGCTGGGAACACAAAGAAGTCTATTGTTTCGAAGACGTGGACGAGAGAGGATGACTTACCCACCAGGAGAGCAGGTCGGATTTATGCGCGGCCCCTTTGTTTTTTTGACAAACATGATTGAGGGAAGTGTATACAAGATACCAGCTTTATGCTGGAAGGTGGCCAGGGGTAATTGATTTACTCTTGACTTGGGACCTTGGACATTTGTGTTGAAGATTGGTTCTTCTTTTTGAATGGGTCTTATCCTTATAAATTGATTCTGATAATTGCTCCCAATGGTTTTTGTCCTGATGATGACATACTGAATTAACAGAGGTCCAAACACTATTGATGCTTTCCTTTGGCGAATTAGGAGGAGGCATACATTGCATCTTGTTCTGTCACTGCTTGGAACATTTTTGTGTTAGTCCCCCTCTGCCATTGCCTTTCTGTTTACACTTTATTTTGTGTTACTTTATGATGTATGTTCTGGGTAACTTTGTGAGCACCAGTTGAATGTTGTACATAGGATTTGTGTTTTTAGAATATTTTTCGATTACAAATGATTTTTCATATAATTATTGTGAGTACCTATTTTCATTGGATTTAATTGTGTTTTAATTTATCGTTCTATGTATGTGTTGTGCTTTGAGAACTTTTTGTTTATACATTTTTCTCTGACCACCATTGCAATAATATTAGGAACACAGAGAAGGATTGTTAAATATTCAAAACGTGTCTCACAGAAGTGGCATTTTGGTTCACCAGTAACTGCCTGAAGTTAAACAGAGATAAAGACGGAGGTGGTTGTTCTGGGTCTATGGAAGCACCTGCACTGGTCACAAGCTTGGTGGCGAGACCCTTTAGGACCTTGCCTTACCCTACCTCATTAGAAGAATCTTAACGTCTATTTTGATGACAGGCTTTCATTTAAACCCCACTTTGTTAAGGTGGCTTCACCATGCGTGTTTTCACCTTAAGTTCCTTAAAAGATTCTCCCATTCATATCTGAGCACTTGCACTTCAGTATTAATCAGGCCTGTATGGGCTGTCACCTAGGCTATGCCAGTGCCTTTTACTTTAGCCTGCCTGCAGCTACTTTTTCATCTGCTGCAATTGGCTCAGAATGCAGTGGTGATGCTGCTCCTCAACCCCCAATTTTTCTTCTATTTCTACTCATCTAAAACACTTTCACCGGCTGCCTGGTCACAAGTGGGGCATGTGTAACAGTCTTTGTTTGTGCTTTGAGGAACTGCATCTCAACAGCCCTCGTTTTTTGCACTGATTGTTGGTTTGTTATCTCCTCAACTGCACCTTTTGCACTGCTCACGCTTCTCTGCTCTGTGTTCCTAGAATCAAAAAATCTCAACAATGTGGTCACATCTTCACTTACATAGCAGCAACACTTGGCAATTTTCTTCCACTAGTCCTTTGGGAAATTATGTGCTCCCTGGGGTACAGGAAAGCACTTACAACCTGTGTATTCATATTATAAAGTGTCAGTTAGCGTTGAGGTCTTTAGTGCCAGAATGACTCTAATCAGTCAATCAGTCTATACCTTTGGAATTGGTGTTGATTGACTAAATGGTATTTTAGATAATTAGCACTTCCAAACGTGTATTATGTATGTGAATGTATTCATAATTGATTGCACTCTGCCTTATTAATGTATGTGTGCGATATTTGAATGTCATCAAAAGCTATCGTTTTTAGTAATAAGTTAAATACTTTGCATCACTTTCAGTACATTCCACTTACAAATCCTAAAATAACGTATTGTGCTTTGCTTGTCTATACAGCGATTATTGGCTGTTTGTTGATCGTTCAAACATTAATATTTGAAAATTTAAAATATCTATTTGGGTCCCATATCATTTCTCCCTTATGAACGTGGATTTTCTGTATCATTGCCCTTTGTTGTAATGCTGCCACCACCTCAAAGAATATCACTTAGGCTGGGAATTAGGGGGAAGAGAGAAAGAGGTGGGTATTTCTGTTGTTGCTACCCTTGCTAAGCAGTCATCTTTCTGACTCTGTCTCTTCTCCTCCCACCTCACCGCCTCAAGAGGTGGGAGGAGAAGATCTTCTCAAGATCTTCTTATCTAATACTCTGCAATGACCGGCATTCAACTATCCTACAGTTTGCCCATCAAGCCTCAATCCACAACCAAGTACATCAGCTCTAATTAAGATCTCATTGCCTCTGCTCTATTGTGATTGATCCAACCCTGGCATGTAACTTTATCACAAAATTCTTCAAAAAATGTGTGTCCTTCGTCCACATTCTCCTCAACCTCGGTGCAGTGTATCACTTAATTCCGGACATATCATATTGTGAGCATATCCTGCACAGTGTGTTCCTATACATGCCACTCTTTCATCTCAGTAAGTTGCCACCCTTCTGAATAAAAAATCTGGTGTTTTTCAAATGTTACCAGTTTCTTCATTTGAAAGAATATTCTTTTAAATTTCGTGTTAATTTGCATTACATCCTCATGATACAAGTTGTTCACTCTACCCATAAATTGCACCTCTTCTTCGGGAGTTTTCATAGTATATGCCCTTGAAGTATATATAGTACACATTCCAACATATTAAATGATACTAAATATTTGTTCTCAAAATAAAAGATATTCAGAAGATGGAAGGAGATATCCTTATTACATGTGAAGTTAGCAATACAAACGGGAACAAATCTCGTAGAAAAGGTCTTCAAGCAGTGGAGGGGATCATAATGAAATATCAGGAGTTGGGTAATAATGTACTTACATGTTCAAAGTAAAACATTTGTCCAGTTTTTCATTCTTTCCCTTATTAGCAATGGCCACTTAAGTTAATGAGTTCTTACTTTTTCAATTATTTCTAAAAAATATGGTTACAAACACTCTTCCTAACAACTCAATTTAACACCAGTAACAGAGGTCCTGAAAAATGCCAGTCACCCGTGAGGGTGGGAAGGCAGAAACATGTCGACAAATTCCTAGTTGTGGACTTTGGGGATTAGGAATCCCCACAGGTCCATCTTTGGCTTTTAGCCTTACCTTTGATAGTGTAAATTAAAATAATAATAAACTCCTCCGAACCTAACCACAGATCATTTTAAATCACATGCAAAATCCCTATCTAAAAAAACAATTGTCGCTACCTTGGAGTCCTTTGATCTTTAAAAAAAAAGCTCTGAAAAGATCTCTGCCATGGACCACATTGGCACACTCCACCCAACATGGAACACAACCTGATGATGAAGCATGCCACCTAGGTGGGTGAAGATCTGTGTATTCTGAAGAGGAGACTCCTCGGAACCGGTAGTTGGTGACTTAAAGAAGATTTCATTTAAGTACCAAACACACAAAACGTCACGCTATTTGAGTTGAGTTTTACAGATTTGGGAGGATGTGTGATGGGCCAAAACGAATCCTTTCACTCCAGCCCCCCCCCCCTTTGTTATAGATACGTTTTTAACATTCTTGGCAAATAAAAGTCACGGTTATTGAATACTATGCTATAAAAGCCAAAAGCTGGTCATTTCTTGTAAGTGTCCTTCTCCATCTGTTTATAGAGGTCTGCAAGAGACCCTATCACAATGATAGGTACAATGAACAAAAGGAATATGATTTATCTTGTAACTGTATAATTAAATATTTTATACAAATAGACCCATCGTGTTGTTCAAATGTAGAAAAATAAATTTTATCCTTGAGTGAAAAAATTCCATCACCTAATTTACAGATTAAGTTTCTAAATCTGGTCTTAGAATAAAACAGTGCTTTATATAGAAATGTTTATCTGCACATAAGAGACACATCTGTGCGTGGTACTGTGGTGTCACCTGCACCTAATTTACATGTAAATAAGTTTGAAAAGACTTAACCGTGCATTACCGTGTGTAACAGATGGCATAAGAAACTTGTGAAGTGGGTTGTCATATTGATGATGTCTTGATATGTTGACAGTAGAATAAGCAGAATTTTAATGCATTTATTTTCTTCTGGAAGGGGGTTCTAGATAATGTGCATATTTATCTACTGGACATTAACATGACAGTGTTACTTCACTGTAAATTTAAAATATTAGTAGAAGTACACACTAATTCTGTAACAGCGTTCAACCACTTCTGTTGATTAGGCTTTTATTATAAAGTATATTTTTCATGTTGAGAAATTTACGAGGCATGAAAATAATAAGGACCTTTGAAAATGATAGTCCTCATTAAATAGTCAACCCTGAAACCTTTCATAGAGGTGGCATACGAGAAATGTTTGTATTTATGGTCATAGAATATATATATATATATATATATATATATATATATATATATATATATATATATATATATATATATATATATATATATATATATATATATATATAAATAATTTATATTATATATATATATATATATATATATATATATATATATATATATATATATATATATATATATACACATATATATATATATATATATATATATACATACTACATAGAAATAAATTCAAATCTCGGTCGCTGGTTCATCATAATAGATCAGTTGTGAGGTGAAATAAATACTGATGTATTTTGGATGCACATTAAACATTTTTCATAGATTATTGTCTCCCGTTAGAATTGATATATGTGGATTTTTTTTATTATTTTTAAACCATGCAGTAAACAAAGAAATGTTTCAGAAGTATGTGCAATGCATACACTTTAGTAATGATACACAGCACAATATATACAAATACATTTCCCAGAAATGGTAAACCACATGCGAAAACAAGACAAATTAAAGAAAACTTGGAATAGGAACTACAGGAAACCATTTTTTTCACTGTTAACTAGCGATGGGAAAATAGGCTGCTTTTTATAAAATCATGGAGTGATGAATCCAGATAGGAGTAGCACAGAAGGCTTGAATTGACTTAGTTAGCCAGATGCTTGGCTTATAAATGACCTAGCCACCCTCGACTGGGTTGGGGCACAGAGAGGGGTCGAAAAAGGATACCTGAGGTACCTGATGAATGGAGTGAAATTGTGAGATTTTGATCTGACTACAGTGGTGGTAGAAAGAGTAGCATTCAGAAGGCCAGGCATGGCCTGAGTTAAAACAGGTCGTGCCAGATTTAACTAAACTGTGACCACTGCACAAACTTCACTTTGTGTAGCTAGACCTGCATGGCCGTCCGCTCTAAAGGGTGCAATGGTATAGGGAGTCCTGTGGGTCTCCTGGAACAGCACTTTTTAAGTGTCTCAGTGGGAACGGCATCTGTCTTGAGCAGTACACACAAAGTGTATTTGGTCTCCTATTAGGAAGTTGATCAAGAACATGGCCAAATATTTTAAGTGCTATGTTTCCCTGGTTAGAGCTTCTTTTCACATCCCTTACAGAACCATGTTGGATTTGTGTAACGAAAAATAGTGTGTAATTCATATCCTTCGTCCTTATAATGATGAAATTATTAATCAAAGATAATTATACATTTATGTAGTTGTTTCTTTAGGTACGACCTATGTAGTACGTGATTGCAATTTTTATTATACGGTTTTTATATGGATACCCCCTCTGCTCTGAAGTCGAAACATTTCGAATTTATCCTGCCATTTTGTCTACCCAAAGACAATGTATCTCATCAGAGAAATGCAGGTTATCTGGTGTCTATACCTGTCACTAGGAAATACCCATTTTTTTGGTTTGGCAGACTGAGTTACTCTTGTCTTACACCTGTGTCCCTCTGCTCTTTCATTGTATTCAGCTGGCTTTCACGATGATTTTGCGAGTTTAGTGGCCTCGGGTGAGAAGATTATCTCACAAATAGATTTTTTTAACGAGATTGAATTTACTTTCAACCAATAAATACAGTCCATTTAGTGCCCTTGGAAAATCCTTTTGTAGTGCTCTGTGCTCTATCGAGGACAGACGCACACACACCTTGTGCATATGTAGAGGATACCAGCCTGGGCTCCCAACTCATGCCTTCTACCTGCATTAGCCTAAACTGACACTGTGCTATTTCTGTAGGGTAGTGCACAGTGCCAGTTTAGGCTCACCCTCTGCTTTATGTCAATGTACAAACAAGCATCTTGCACCAGGTTTGGTCTCAGAAATGTATTCAAACTATTGGGCATTCAGGAGCCAAAAGTGGTGCGTAAATGGTTTGATCACCCATAGGTAGGTCAACTCTCTGATCACACCATTTGAATCTATGGATTGGGCCGCTGTACTTCCGAGGAGGAGAGGGCAGGGTCCAGTCCCTTCTTGGATTAGGTGATATTTCTAGTGCTGTTTGTTAGAGCACACAGCTCTAAACCTCAGCCAGCAGGGCAGTGGGCTATATTAAGGCTGTGCAGAATACTTTTTCGCCTAATGGATAGTGCAATTTTGACAAATTAAGGCCACTCTCTGCTATATGATTCAATGTCTTTAGAGAGCAAGCATGGTACTGAAGTGATCCTTGGCAGCGAATTTAAGCAAGTGTGTGTAGTATACAAGCAAGTCTAACATGAAAAAATGTAACACTGTTTAATTTGTGGTGGAAAGGCACAAGCATTTACGAATTCAGACGACTGACGGCATGTAGATATTTTGGTCATCTGTGAGCTTCAAGGACAGCCTTCCACGTCTCGGAAAATCATGATAATTGAAGGCATCAGTGTTACATTTTGTTGCCCTTGATACCTGCCCAATGGAATTGTAATGAAAAGTAGTGTCTTAAGTAGAGATTGTGTAAAGCAAAGTGTTGGGAATGGCACATTTAATGTCTACTAACGGTATAGCGGATAGTGTACAAGTGTTAGCATGACCCTGAGTAGAGAAACATGTGTCACTGTCTCACTGGTTCATGCAACCACAGGCCTGGAACTTTGGTTGCTACCGTTGAGTTTACCTTGTAGTAAAGGTTCGATTTTGCTGGATGAGAGGAGAGTTTTGTAGAGCTCCCACAATGGAATAGTGACACACTTCTGAAGCTCCATGGGATAATCTGCAAATTGAATCCCCTCAAGTGAAATATTGAGCCTTCGATCCACTGAGATAAAGGAGACACAAAAGAATCACCTGTCTATACTAAGGAAGCAATCAAAAGAAGGCATTGTATCCCAAAATTCATCTGGCCGGGGATTAAAACTTCAGTGCAGAGTTGTTAATGGTTGTATGTAAAAGAGTCACCATAAAAATCCAGTGTTAAAAATATAGGCTAATAAAGGCTGTGATAATACGTTTGTCATTTACAGATAGTTCAGTTAGAACAACTCGTTTGCATTGGTAAAAATGTTGCAAATTACTTCCTGTGCACCTAGACCACAGAGTAACACTTAACCTAAACCCTAACCCTATCTGCAACCTTAACTCTAACCTTAAAATCCTAACCCCATCACTTGCCTCTATCCTTACTTAAACCTCAAGGCAACCTGAACAATTATAGCTTCCCACATTCTAATACTGCCACACTCCCTACAACTAACCTAAACTGATCCTAATCCTATTTTAACCATCATCTGATTCCTTATCCTTACCTTGACTCAATGATGTACCATTACACCTACCTAACCCCTAAATCCAATGCATTCCTTGTCATAATCTTACCCCTTACTTTAACCCTAACACTATCCATTACCCTAATCTTTTTCATTAAACATATTTAAAAACATTCAACTTTTTATATTATTTCAATTATTTAAAGATGTATGCTAAAAAAAATCAACCTATTTGTCGATATTTTTTAATCTTCTGTCTCATTAAATACATTAAATACACTACACTGGATGGATGTAGGAAAGCATTATTACTGCTACAAATGTAACGATGAGTGGAAAAAAGGAAGTGTTTTGATGCTAATCAAAGGAAAGATCATGAAATCTTTGACCACAAAGTTATGACTTTAACACATCAAAGGAAATCTCTCGATTCAGGCACCTGGGTGAGAGACAACTGCCTCAAACTCAACTCCGACAAGACGGAAGCATTCATCTTCGAAAAGAACACCTTCGTTTGGGACCACAGCTGGTGGTCAGCAGAACTCGGACCAACACCCTCACTGATAGATCACACACGCAACCTAGGCATCATACTCGACAGCGAACTGACCATTAAACAACAAATCAACGCAGTCGCCTCCTCCTGCTTCCACACCCTCTGCGTGCTCTGCACAGTGTTTAGATAGATCCCTATCAACACCGGAAAGATCATTACACAGGACCTTGTCACCAGCTGCCTTGTCTATGGCAACACTCTACGCCAGCATCCCTACTCAGCGCCTCAGACAACTCCAGACCATACAGAACGCCACAACCAGACTCATACTGAACCTCCACAAATTAACCAACATCACCCCCACCTCCTCAGACACCTCCACTGCCTCCCCATCCAGAAAAGATGCCAGTTCAAGACTCTCACACTGGCCTACAAAGCTCTACATGATCAAGGCCCAGCCTACATCAGCAAACGACTGAGCTTCCATCTCCCCACAAGACACTTACTCTCCTCCTCTCTTGCACTCATGCTCACCCCCAGCATCCATCGTAGTGGGGGTCGCGCCTTTTCCTATATCACTGCCAAGACCTGGAGCGACCTGCTGCTCCACATCCAAAGAACACCTTCACTGACTGACTTCAGGAAAAAACTCAAGACCTGGCTTTTTCACCGAGATACGCCAGCCTCAGCATGCAGGGGTGATAGTGCTGTACTATATAAATGCTGATTGATGATGATTGATGATGCAACTTATGGTAGCTGCAGTTTTTTCTGCAGAAAAGTTCAAGGTGTATCATTAAGCGTGGCCAGAGCTCCAGGTTGATTAGTGGGATAGTTGCCTCTTGCCCAGGAAATTAGTCCAGTGAGATTTCCCCGATAACAGCCTAACAATGGCCAAAACACGCTGCGGCTGGAGCTCTGATACAAGTTGCAATGCTCTGAAGCGAGTGCTAAAGACCCCCACTCATCCATGGTGCATTATCCTGTGGCATCCGTTAAGCTGTCCTGGCCTTGGACTTCTGCCCACTCACTTTTGAGCACTTACTTCCAAGCGTGACAAACCTGTGGCCTACTGGTAGATCAGCTTGATGAGGGGAGTAGCTGTGTGAGTGGGGTGTACTTTTCAACTAGAGAAAGCAAAATGCTAAAGGCAGTAGTCTGCTGCTGCATTGTGGTCGTCAAGGGCTACAGCGAGGAATCTGAGGCTACTACGGGCGTCATCGAAGAATTCTTTAACAGCTGAAAAAGATAACACTTGCCCTCACCAATCCCAGAGCAGCAGCAAACTAGTTTTTGAAACAATGGAAAGACAGATGTTACAGTATAAAATAAAACAGCAGCGTGCACGCAATGCATACTTAAAACAAATGGAATTAATAGCGTGTGAGCGCAGTGGTAGCACATAACAATTTCCAAAAGACCTTCAAAATCTTAGCAATAATTTTTTTAAACTGCTTGTTTGAACAGATTAAATGTAAACAGTGGTCCCAGAAATGCTGGCTTTTAAGTCTATATTTGTCTACAGTGCAGGCCAGATGGTGAATTAGGATTGTGAGTCATAATCTAGCAGAGCAGGAAGATAACACACTTATGTAGAAGGGCAATGAAACAACTGTCTAGCCATAAACATTAGTGGTGCATCATTTGCGACGATTCTGACTACAGCCAAGTTAATCTTTACCCAAAAGTGCTATTTTCATTTGTAATTTTCCACACTGAGCGTCAAATCAATGTTACCGGTTTATCCGAAAGACTGCCTTTGCAAAATTTGGCATATAATGCCTTTTAGCTATATTTTGAAAATCAGTATCTCCCCTTTCAGCGTCTGATCAAATAGGCCTGATTAACAGGCACTACCTGGGTGGTGCTAATTTGCACCAGGGTACTGTTTAACACCAATTACATATTGGAGTGACGGGCTGTTTTGCCCTTTTTTCTGTGGGAGTCCAGTGCTGTTTCGCGGCTGCTGCAATGAATGCTGGGATTTTGTCTCTGTAGTGTCTACAGTATTGTGTGCTGCAAACAACATCTCCTAGGTCTGTAAAAAAAATCGTGGTTGGAAGCCCTGAGTTCCAAGCACTCTCCCCCCCATCTTTCACCATGCAATACTTTTGATTAGATCAACATTATTTCCATTTTATGTGTTCACAGAGCAGACTCATTAAAAATATATATTCTTGCTTTTACGTGATACCTTCAGTGCTCGATATATTGAATATAAAAGTCTCCCTCTGAAGCAAACTGATTGCTCTTCCATTCCCACCGAAGAAGCGTTTTCAAAATTACTTTTGGAACCGCCAGTGTGCCTTTCCAGAATAATTACACACAATTGCGATATGAATCCCCAAAGGGGAAACACATAATTACACATTTTGTAAATTACACTCACCGAAAATCATTGCAATCTTATAAATATGGATTTGTACTCATTCCCTACATGGGTCATCAATAGCGTTCTGCTTCTAAAAGTGGCTGTTGCGCGTTGCTAAAAAACAGGATACACACAACTTGAGACCGAGGATGAAATGTGGGGCTCTGCAGATGTGTGTGTTTTTCAGTGTTTTCCTCTGTGTTGCCAGCTAGAGGGTGGGGGCGGAAAAACTGAAAGGACTGAACCCGGGCAACGGCAACGTAAAGCTCTTTTAGATCACATATCAGTGTTTGCTTTGCAGCAAAAATACTAGTTTTTTTCCCTGGGATTTTCTGTCGACCGTGGAGTTTTTTTTCGACATGGTTGCCCGTTTTTTTGTGTTTTTTTTTGTTTGTTTTATGCAAGACTGTGACAGCTATTACGTTCTATTAGAACGGAACAAAGCAGACCGGCTGAGAAAGACTTATCTTTTTGTTTGCAAGCATTTCAAAATATATTTCGAGTAATGCATTTTTGTATTTTTATCATAATATGAAAGGCACAAAGGAAACCGGTAATAGACAGATTAATTCTTTTGTGTCCGCAGCTGGGAATTTTATGGAAATAAATATCTTGCAGTAATGCATTCTTGTCAGAGGCATAACAAAGGGGATTTCTATTCAGACAGTGGACATGTTTGTTTTGCATGTTGGGGGAGGGGCGGGGATCTGCGCTTCTGACCCTGACCTACTTTAAGAGCTGTCTATTCTTCAGCTCTATGTTTTGAGACATTTCTATAATTTAAGTTGGCATTCTCTTCTGCATGTCTGCACCTTCCCAGTAGGTGCTCGCTCATGTCAGCAGTGTCCCAAGCCGAATCACAATTTATTTAAAACAATTCTTGATGGGCTTGTAACTCAAGAAAAAAAGAAAAAAAAGAAACAGTTAATTGTTACCAGGGAACTGCCCGATTTCAGACTGGATGTCTCGTCCAAGGCCCTGCCATAATTAGTAACCACTGTTGACATTTGGATTTAAATTGAATTTTCCTCTAATTAAACCCAGAGGGGGCTGATCTTCTCTGATGTACAGGTTAATAAAATTAGTCAGAACTTGTTAAACAGTAAGCTGAATTCTCCAAGAGAGCCTTCCTGATGTATTGTTAGGATATTCGTAATTAGAGTTAAAGAGATCAATTCTAAATCATCTTGGTTTTTTTCCCTTGCATATGGTTTCTGCCTGTTTATGTCGTCATACAGGGAATGTTTGCATTTGTGAAAGGTGGAGACTGATACCAGGGAGTGAGCAGTGGTTGTGTGGCATCTTTCTGTTTTTTTCATACCGCTGTTATCACTGCGTATTGATTTTAGGTGATTTGTGGGGCACGCGATGTGGCATAAGAGCACTGCAGGGTGCAGCGTTTTGTTATAAGAAAAGGACAATGAGACCGAAGCACCGATATTTTTCAGGACAAGCCACACAGATTGAATCAGTGGTGATGATGAGCTGTGTGTCAATAGTTTGGAGGAAGTGCTTTGCTTTTGTGCTCCTCCCAGAACAGTTGGTGGGCGTGTGCTGATATTAAATGTTGGTTCTTCCAGGTTTGTGGACCTTTGCTTTGGACTAGATAACTTCCCAGATGGAATCATATGTAACACATAGAAAGGCAACAGAATAGAGTTATAGAGCATCAATGCACATGTAGTAAAGAAAAATCCGGGTTTCTTCTTCGTTTTTTTTTAATGCACTTCTTTTCTTGTAGTCAAAGGCGATGTTACAAGCCCAACAGCACAAACAGCCAACGCGTTTCGCCCCAAAGGGGGCTTCCTCAGGGCAGACTTAATAAAATTTAAATCCACACCGTTCAGAAGACGGCGTCTTCTGAACGGTGTGGACGGGAGTCGGGTCAGAGATAGTGCGCACACGAAAGTACTCGTATTTGGAGTCAACTACCATATTGACCAGGTATCCTACCATGGATTACTGAAATACTCTCGTTCACCTGTGTACGTCTACTTCATACGTGTAAAGTGTATCGGATAAGTGGAAGCGCTACACGACAAACGAGAACCATCGTACTACTAGTAAAGCACTAAACTACAGAGTGCGAATTGCGGAGAACCAATAAATAAGTTGTGAGGGGGACTAGAATTATTCCATCCTCTAAATTTGAATTTTATTAAGTCTGCCCTGAGGAAGCCCCCTTTGGGGCGAAACGCGTTGGCTGTTTGTGCTGTTGGGCTTGTAACATCGCCTTTGACTACAAGAAAAGATTAAAAGAAGTGCATTAAAAAAAACGAAGAAGAAACCCGGATTTTTCTTTACTACATGTGCATTGATGTTCTATAACTCCATTCTGTTGCCTCTCTATGTGTTACATATTGTTTAATTGTTTGAGTCCTGTGGCAGTGGACCAAAGAGGTGGGCAATGGTGAATTTATGTTCTTAAAAAAATACATGTGTATAGCTTGGTGGTGCGGCCATCAGTATCCCTTACTGCCTGTTCTCTAGAGAAAGCTAGATGAAATCATGTCTATTTCAACTTTGGTGTTTTCAAACTAAGTCCGATGTTTATTTCGACACCTGTGGAAGAAGCCAAAACCTTTGGAAGAAGCTGTTTGAGCCAAATGTGTTGATCAAACTACATTGCAGTATATTCTGCATGTTGGGCTGGGGTTGGTAACCATACTGTAACTAAATAAAATAGAATGTAATAAAAAGTCAAAAGGATGGCGACTCCACTTAGCACAATGGAGATGAGGTGGGTGTATGCATAAAGGAAATTATCTACAAATTGCATAAACTGAGTACAGTTCATAGTAGTATCTGATGTATATATATATATATATATATAGTGGAAAAGCACGTAGTCATACAAGGAGCAGGTACCTGGAAAATCTAAATTAGAAAGTCCCATATCAATAGGAGTAGTAACTCGAGATGTGATCACTGTGCTAGTCTTGCAGCTTTAGACCTAAATATCAGCTTTACGTATCGCGGAACAAATTGTTCACCTAGGTGATCAGAATCTGACACCAAATAAAAATTATGGAAGAAGGAGGTTCAGAATGTTTATTATCGCCTTCACTGGGGTATGTTGGTGATTCCTAATCCCAGCTTCATAGGATCAGATATTCTAAGCTCTATTTCCGCTATTGTTGCTTAATACTGCACCAGAGTTGAATTTTTGCAGTAATCCAAACTTCTGAAACCATTCAAAACAGTTCTGGCACAGTAAGAAATGGAAAACTCTAAAAGATACCAGTATGTCCAGCATAGACTTGCGCTGCATGCACACATTCAGGGAGTCATTCAGATCCCTTATGTCTCCCCATTGCAACATAGTGTATTGTCTAAAGCATTACCAAAGGAGGCAGTTTCATTGGTCCACAGGACCCTAGTCCACAACAAACACTACATAAGGTAAACTAAATTGCAGCACGTCCTGGGAGAGAGATATGGAAGAATTAGATGACACAGAATAGGAGTTGTCCCTAATACATCAGTGGGACATGGATAGTAGAGCCTGCTTTAGGCTAGTGCACTTTATGTTGCTATACAGAATATATTTCATCAGAAAAAGGAATCTGCTAATGGGGAGAATAGGCAAAGATTTTTGCCATTGGGGCTGTGGGCAGGCAGGGTATTTCTTTCCTACCAAATTGCTCTGTGTTGGCGTTGTTAATGCCTGTTTGAATGGATACTGATGATTACACAGGTTAATGGCAGCAATCTCATTATACTGGTGATTTGGTGAGATGATCCAGTTCCACAACATGCTAACATACCTTTGAGCTGATTTCGCCTGTCGCGACATAGCTCAGCTCTGCAGTAACTGAGAGTCTCCAAACCTGACAAAGTAGTGTTCAGATACAGACTGGTGTGTGCGTGCCGAAAAATATGACTATGAAGCAAAAGTGTGTCCCAGGAACTTTGTGCAGAATCTGGAAGCCACCTGGAAACCCTGCTCAATATACAGGTCCTGTAACACATGTATGCAAGGAATGAGAAAATTGAGACATGTAGAGGAAGGAAAATGGTATTTAACAGCATGCAGTGCTGAAGACCCAAGCACTGTGATTGTGTTTTCTTCTTCTTGTCATGATTGTGTTTTCTTCTTGTTTTGACTAGATATGCAATATATTCAGGAACTACTGAAGGCACTAAAGATAACAAATTGGCACACTACTAAGCCTGATTTACCCCATTCCTTCTGTACAAATTAAGACATAGCTCTACATCTTCTTTCTTGTGAGAAACTGAAGTTGCACTCCTTTTAAAGCTGCCTGAGTTTGACCTTTACATGATAACATGCTTTAAAGATCGTTCACTTCCTTGCAGACCTTGTTGTTCTGGAAGGCTACTGGTCTGTGGACGACAACCAAGTGAATAGGTTTAAGGAGTCTACATAGAAAGATCAACCAAGGTTATGCTATATGTATGGGTGAACCAGAACACCTCGTGAAAGATTAGGAAGTTGTTTAGAGTTTGGTAGAGCAGACCTACTACTATAAATCAGCGGTGCTCTCGCTCCGTCAAACTCGTGGTTCCCCAACCTGATTTAGTGGTGGGTGAAGGTACAGGATTTCTGACAGCAGAGCCTCTTCTGCTCCACTTCAGAAACAAACATGTGAACTGACTAGATGGCCAGTCTGGCACTAGGTCACCAGGTCATAGTTATGGTCAGCCCACATTAGAATTCCCTTCCTATGAACGCCATGTGAGGCGTTGCAGTTCCAGCGAGGGAAATTCAACAGGGAAAAAATATCCATGTATATCGGGGGCCATTAAATATTTGTTTTCAGAAAACAGACGCCCATTTTGGGAGTTTTTTCTTGAAAATATAAACCTTTCAGAGTGGACACAACAAACATTGTACTCGCTCTGTAAAGTTCAATGCCTTCAGTGAAGCCTCTGCAAAAGGAAGAGAGATTTCGGCCTGCCTGGGAAGGATTTCTCAATTTAGCAGGCGGTCTTCCATCAGAGGAGCACATTCTGTGTCTTCTGCTGATATTACAAACTGGCTGATTGCTCACCAGGTTGTCAGTATGTCTGCTGGTCTTTATCTACATGTCTGAATAGTAACCATGTAAACATGAACCACTTCCAGTACCACATGCAGTATCAGCCTCAGTTTTGACGGGACATTGTGTCCAATGCTTTATTTCACTGGTTCTATTTGCTCCTGACATGGCTGTTTTCAAACCGATTCAAGCTAGCCTGGTTGATGAGGGGTGATACCCCGAAACCGGTCCCAGGATGCCTGATTTCCAGTTCAGGGAGGACCTGGCCTGACAGTTCGGGCTGGACTCTTGCCATGGGGAACAGGGTCAAGATCGATTTGCATATGGCTGGGTCCAAACTGGGGTGGAATGGGGAGGGGGAAAATGGATGGATTTAACCCAGATCTGTGATTGAAACAAAAGACAACATTCTTGCCATGGCCAAACTAACTAGATTAAACTGACGTAGATGTCATGCTATAACATATTTACATCATGATTCCAGTGGGTTCTGTGTGTTTGTGTGTGTGTGTGTGTGTGTGTGTGCTTGTAAGCTTCCATACTAGACCCTAAACAGACTGTCAGAGATCATTAAGATTAATCTACTTCTTTGCTTTTGCCTGTATTCCAAATTGGCATTTTCCAATTTAAGCGCTCCATTATGTGTAGATAAACATGTTCGGTCGGCCATACAATTAGAACAGATAGCATAGAACAGCAAATAATCCCAATACGGCTGCAGATAAATATAGGTAACCCTTTTTAAGGTTATCAGATATTAAACCCTATCTTTCAAAAACGTTCAAATTATGGTAAACAACTTTGAAGTGATAAACGTTTAATAAATATGACATTTGTTCCTGTATATTAATGTTTGTCGCAGATCCAGTTATTATGTTCCCTAAGCCTTCTGAGCGTTTCTGCCTGTTAGCAGCTATAACTCATTATCATAATAAAGTTTTTGTGTTTGCTGCATAGAACCGCTTAGAAACCCAGATGAACTGACAGTGTTCGTTGCTGGGGAGAACCTTGCAGGCGGGATAATGTATTGAGAGAATCACCGTAAACAACACATTTTTTTTGTTAGTGGGTGCAGAGAAAGCCCGCGCTTCCTCCAATTGCCTGTGTGCTGCTCAGGCCCACAGAAACATTAGACCATATAACGCTGGAGTAGAAAAGTGGCCTGGGTGTCATCGAAACCGCGCATGACTATTTTTATCTTTCAGTTGTAAACCATCGCTTATGCCGGCTGGAATGACATTGAACTGCTTTTTCTCTCTGATGATTTACAGCTGCTGTAGTGCATTGGTAAGAGCAGATGTCACGTTTTATGTATTTGAAAGTGTCAACACCGATGACTTACGTCCCGAGATTCTCTGCTTGAATCAATAGGATGCAGCGAGCTTCATTTCTTAAAAGAGTTTTTCGGCGATAAAACACCGCGCCTTCTGATCATTATAATGCAGTGGTAGAACTCGATTTCTGTCTGCAGTATATATCACTGGAGGGTAAATCATGCTTTATAAATGTGTCATGCACTGTTCTTTATGACGTGGGCATTAATATACATGCTCCGTAAATGAGAAGCACTCATATTTTGCCAAGTGCTTTAAAAAAAAAAAGAACAGCATAACGCTGCTCCTTAAAATACAAGAGGGTCTGATCAAAGAAAATACAGCAGGGTTATTCATATTCAAAATTAGATCAAACCCTATGCATCAGCTCCACCCAATGTCCTTGGTTGCTTTTGGTTTAGTATTCTGTGCGTTCGTGATGGTAATCCCATTTGAAAGAAACACAGATTTGCATTTAAATGGAAAATGGTTCAGACATTTCAGATCAGAAAAAATCCTTTATGCTTCTTTTTTTTGTTCTCGGGTACTGATTTATTATTGCATGCTTGAGATGGGGTGAGAGGTTGGACACCGCTAAAGCTATGGGATAGCTAGTTTGCTCTGTGGTTAATATTGTAAATGTTTTATTTTTTATTTTTTATGAATTAGTGTGCATCGGCCTTTTAAAATATTTGAAATAAATATGCAATTGAAAAGAAGCAACATACACATGGAGCTATAAGGGCAAAAACTTAATACTCAGAGCAACATTCCAGGCAAAACATATGATAAATATTTTGCTGGAAGTGCTTGGGAAAGTGATTTCACTGTATTCGTCTGTCCTCCCAGTATCTTCTTTTACTCTGTGACCCCCTAATACAGAATTTAGACCGTCCCTGGGCCTGTGCAACTGTAGATAACAAAAAAGTGTGAAATGTTAGTGCTGGGGCCAAGGTCTCTGAACCAGTTTCCCAGGGAATTCTTCAATTCTATCATTTTCGCACCTTTGATTAACTCTGAATTTAATTCTCAGATGAAGTTAAAAGAACTTGAGTAGAGACATGAGCGATTATGTGGCTCTTGTGATCTAGGAGTGGCCTTGGCATGGACCTATGTGTATTTGATACTAATCAATATATTTGAGAAGGGTTAGTAATGTAAGTTTTCACAGTTTAGAGACCTGAGTTAATGAATTGACTTGGCTAGATATAATTGTAAACATGACATAAGAAATATGATTGATTGTTATTTACTAAGTTCACGTTATATGTTGTTTGAATCTATCCGTTATTAGTGCTGAAGTGCATTTTGGTCAGAAGATCATTTCTATACTTTAACCAACATTTAACACAATGGGCCAGAGTTTGATGTTAGGTGGAATCATTAGGTTGCGACAAATACTGCTCGGTCGCATTTCTATATTTCACTGTGGGAGCATGCATTATGGCCGTAATGCATGCTCCCATAGTGAAATGGGAGGTTCAGTTCATCCCTGCACCCCATGGCAGGTGCCAAAAGGTGCAGGGATCAACGGGGGGAACCATAGGAGCCCCCTCGGCCTCCTAACGGAGGCTGTGCACCAAAGAGGCCCTGCTGGGGGCCCCAAAACAGGCATTCGTTCATGGTTTCCATGTCAGACAGACCGGCATGGAAACCATATCGGAAACTGTGATCGTAATCCCAAGGGCGGAATGACCCTCCCTTGAGATTACAGGCTGGATTCCGACTGGCAGACGAGCTCGGAGAGCCCGTTGGAATCCAGCTGGAATGACCAGCAGGTTTCCTTTCCGACCACCTCTAACATAATGAGGCGGTCGGAAAGGAAACCGACCGGCCCATTTCGATGCGCCCCTAAAGACTCCAACCTAAGGTCGGAACCTTTACGGGCTGTATCGTAATCAGCCCCAATGTCTCTTGTGAGGCTAGTGATGCCTCTGATTAAAGACCCTAAGTTTTTGGACCTCACTGAGTGACTTGTTAAACATTTTTGATACCTAGAAAATTAAAAAGATGAAGTTGATAAGTCTCCTATTAAAGGTTCAGTCACAAAACATTTTTTTAACATAACATTAGTTAAATGATAGGACCTCACTTTTCATTAAGTGTGAATTCCTTAGCTATAAAAAGCATAATGAGCAAGGGTTAGTCTCCCACCTCTTATCATTATGTGCTTGCCAACGAGTATAGAAACGATTTTCCTTTTCAGACCGCAGACTTTCCATCCTAGTTGTTAGAGGGGAGCATACAAGCTTTAAAGAATATGGCCTAGATAATCCTCACCTAACAGTAGATTATCCACACGCTCTGCATGGCATGCCTAAAATGGTTACCAATATATAAGATGCTTCCGTATCATGGCATGCTTTCCAATTACTTAGAAGGTGAAACTAGGATAGCAGTAGGCTACCATGTCTGTTTAAGACTTGATTCATTTATTTGCCACTTAATAATTAATTGTACACTGTACAAGGGGTACTAGAAATATATATGATCAAAAACAGCTAACTTTAAAATCCGTAATCTTGGCATTATATGTAATAGATTCAAACAGATAATCACGATAACTCCTTGACTTAGTGAATTGCAACCATATGATTTAAGTGAGGAAATTATGATAAGTTAACAATTACAGTTATTATAATAATTGTTTACTTATGTATTTGGGTGGCACTATGTTTTATTTTAACTAACGGGAGGAATGAACTATTAACGGTGATGATAGCACCAATAAAACAATCTTTATGTAATTTATTTCTTGTGCCCACTGGAAGCAGCGCCTTAATTGCTATAGGCAGCTAACACATGTTGGCATTATTTGTGGCATTTCTTTCAAGTCAAGAAGGTTCTTTTTGCAAAAATGGCGTTTTGCACCCAATGAAATAAAAGAGTAGTCTACACAACTTGAATCTAGAAACTGATTATTTACTTTGTTTATTTTGTTTGTGTCTTTATTATGATAAATGTTTTTATATGTTTAAGACGGATTATTATATATCTCCCTTAAAAAATATTTTCAATAACTATGCAATTGAAAAATTCAAATATACCCAATATAGCTATAGGGGAGATCAGTGAGTACTGAGAGCAACTTACTGGAAACAATAATGATAATGTTTTGGATGGTGTAGTAAGTAAAGGTATTCCATTGTACTTAGCTGTATCCTCAGAATGTTTTCTTTTTTGTGATCCCTAAAACTGAACTGAGACAGGTCTTAGGCCTGTGCACCTGCATATAATTAAAAAAAAGCATGAAAAGGTAATTCTGGACCGAAGGTTTCATGACTGATTTATTTAGGAATTATTTTATTACATAATTTAATCTCTTAACGGAAGGAATTGATATATAATCGTCACAGAGCAGCAGCCCAGCATGAACGTATTTGCCAGTCTGTAAGGGAATACAATCAAACCCAGATGTGTTTCAGTTGTATTGGATCCCACTGGAGAAGTTCTACTTGGGTTGATAATTGCAACACACTTGAGGCCCTCTTTTGGGCATACCCACTTAAGGCACATGATTACCACAACAAATGACAAATATACATAGACTGCTTAAACCACTGTTTGTACACAAATTCAGTTCTTCCATTTTTAAATTCCTCTGTGTCCCATCTATCTTGCCCTCTCCCCCAAAAGTTAAAATAATGACAAGGTTCCTAAAAGAAATCCCAGTGGTTAAAAGTGTTAGCTCAAGCAAACAAAATTCCATCACATTTTTCTAAACTCCTGTGTTTCTGTTGTCAGATTTCTCTCTGCTTCTGTTAAGTGGTATCATATAGGAACTAAGAAGGTACCTTAGTGAGGTACAGAAGTAGCCACAATTTGGTAATCAGTATATGACAGCACTGTAATACTAACTGTTTAATGAAGATGTCTGAATGTTTGCCTTGGTGGCTTACAGATAACACCAAATATAAACATAGAATTTACTTTACATGCTTTAACTCTAGAGTTCCCTAAACAATCCTTACTATGGGAAGCATTTAACTGCAACAAAAGAGGACTGCTAGGAAGTGTAAATATGTAAAGCAATAGTCCACAATTTTAAACAAAGCAGCCAGGGATATTTGGTTGCAAACTAATCCAGAAAAGAAAACTTCAAAACTACGAACCAGTTTGATACATAAGGCACAAATAATTTGTAGTGCAACAAATATTGATTCATCAGTGCCAATTAAGTACTATAAAGATATATAATTATTTCATATATATAGTAACTGCAGCAGTCCATGTCATACCTAGCATTCTGTCACTTCAATTTGATGCTAAATTTGTGTGAATCAGGGAGCCTTTCATAGCATTGATATTAAAAATTGGTGTTCTTGAACACTGTCCTAATGTGGGGGAAAACGTTACTTCAAAGTTAGTTTTTATATCCTGTTTCCTTGAAGGCTTTATTGAGGGCATGCACTATTGGTCGTGAGCATTGTGAAGTTGCCCTAATATACATTATGGATCCTGAGCATAAGAACTCTGGAAACGATGCCATTCCTCTGACTTCAGGAATCACTTTCAAGTTGTCGATTGAGCTATGTCTTACTTGCGTACATCTACAACTGAAGGTAATGTATTTCAGTTACAAAGGCCAGCAGATGCGAACAATGATCAGTTGGTCTGATACAAAAAAGGACCAAAAGGATTGCAGAAAAGTATATTTTTCTTGAAAGATTTTGCTAATATCATTTGTACTTCTTAGCTACAGTTTTGAAATAGTGTTCGAATCCACTTTGTAGCAGAAACTTGGGATTATGTTCTGTCTTCTTTTTGCTTGAGCTGCATTTCCTGGATAGCAATATCAAAGCTGGAGAAAGACCATTGAGTATCACTTCTTTTGTGGTGTTCACTATCTAGAATATTTAGGTTTACCCTCTTCCCTGCTAGTGGATCAAACAAAGTATTACTTATCATGCACCAAGTCGTAAAGTTCTGCATGAATTTAAAGTTTTCTGGTTCTTTCATTTTCTAGCATTATCCCTATGTACATAAGTCAGGGATGGGATGGTAGTTTTCCACTATTTTGTCATTATTTTTTCAGGAGTGTGATATTGTCTGCTTTAAGAGAATTGGATCTATGCCTTAAAAACACAAACATTTTTATCTGTGATGTTGGGAATGGTTGGAAAAAACATGTTCAGAGGCTTGTAGAGTGGACAGGTACAAGGGTGAGGGATATATAATGGCCTAGGTTTGTTTTCTTGTCAGATGTTTACAGTTTTATTGTTGAAGAAGGAAAAGGTAGTGTCTGATGTGGTGCAAGTGAGCTTTATTGGACCTCCAGATTTGTCAAACGTCAGTAATTCATAAATGCATCCTGTGAATAGTTAACTGCTTTATTGATTTAATGAGGGAGATTCAGCCTTTTGCCTGTGTATTTTTTAGTTGGGAATTAAGGATACGTACCAACAAACATATGAGAAATTACGTATCACAATTAAAAAAGGAAAAATATATATTTAGATGGCAGACATAATTTCTATTAATTTTCAAAATTGCTTACATATAAATAACAAATAGAAAATCATGATTTAAGAGTAATAGACCTACCTGATTTAAAAAGTAAGTCAGTGATGCTCACTTCTTTATAAATCAAGAAAAGGGTGCTTCTTGCGCCAGCAATAATCAGTTTATTATGAAAGCACATGGATAATACCATGAACCAAATGGAATTATGATGGAGTATTTGTCTAGCCACTGGTTAGCCAGGAGGATATGGTCGACACAAATGGAAGTGCTTATCAATGCATGATATTTGATAGGAAAGTCAAACCCAACGAAGATAAAGGCATGCCATATCATAAAATGGGTTCACAGATTACAATGATCTGGTGAAAAACATCCTCCTAGATATTCTGTATTGCGGGTCAATCATTCTACGAGTAAGGAAGATCTCCATCTAGATTCTAGAAGGTCACATCAAGAGTATGGGGAGGACACCCTAAAACCTTTTTAAAATATCAATTTAGACATTTAGTAAATGCTTGATAGTGTATATTATATTTGCATTCGGAGACAGGCAATTTAACAAACTGTATGGAATTCACATAAGTTTCAGTCATGACTTTACCAGCTATTCAAGGATGTGGACTTTTATAAAGTATCTATTACTAAGCTACTTATCCTGTTAAAACATCCACTTGTCCCTTTTAATGCAGTACAGTGATGTGACAAATTATGGCAGCTTTCTCATTATGTCAGAGGTTTGGTCCTGACCCCTCGGATTATGCCAGATCTCATATTATATCAGTGTTTTGATTTTAGCAAGGCTGTGATTCTGACACCTTTCTACCAGTCAACAGTCAGAAGCTGTAAATAGGCAGGAAGTGGTAGTTGTGGGGTTGGAATACCTTGTGAGTCTCTACATTAACAAATGTGCATGTTTAAGGGTATTCATCGAATCTTCTCCAATCTCTATCCTAATTGGAAAAAGTTGGAAATGTTTTACTAACAAAGGCAGGAGGAGTAAAGCTTTTTTTGTGGTGGGGAAAATGGCATGCAGTAAAACTGAATTTACAACCGCTCAGAAGATTTTCGCATAAGCAGTTATACACGTTATATTTGCGTATGCGAAAATGGAAATCACAAAAGTTTGCCTGGAGTTCAGTTTCCAGACTGTAACACTTTTGAGTTCCTGAAAGTTGTATATTTGCATCAATGTAAAGACATATACCTTAGGGTGGAGTTTTGTTACATTCTTTAAGTGCTAGGCCCCTAATTTGTTTTCATTTTGTCCATAATGATTTTATACAAATAATTAATTTGTAACCTTTTTAAATAAAATATATGCATGCAATTTTAAAATATTGGCATGTGTATAATTTATTTGAAATGCAAACAGTCACTAGTCTTGCTTTCATGCTTCTATATATATTTGCATTTAATCAGGAAGCATTCTGGATGCATCATAAACAGCCTCAAATTGCTACGTTTGTGCTATATGTTACAAAATGTCATTAATACAAATTGAACTCGCATCTCACTGCACATTCTTAGATTAATCCCTCACATAGTAAAAGCTTTGTGCTGCAGGGTATTGGGCCTTTCTGTCCTCTCGACAAATTAACCATGAAAACTTGTCCTGGACCCTAGATAGTGTGTGTCGAATTATATGAATTCCGCACTCCTGCTATGAGAGTACTACATTCTACAGACCAGGTAGAGGCACACTCAGTTATTCAGTTTACCAGAGGTATATGGATCTCTGTTATGCTTACTTGTCTGCTATGTACAAAAAATGGGGACAGATGCCGATCGATCTATTTGAAGGTGGGTGGTGATATATCTTGTATGTTAGTAGGATGCTAAATAGTATAGGATTGATATTATGAAGAGCTGCTGTGACCCAGGACTGTCTTCCTGAAAGCCAATCTCCCAGAGGTGAGGAGACATCTGGGTTATGAGAATATAGCATTTGCTGAGCTGTCAATTCTGAACTAGTATGGAGTGTGGCTAGTTGCAAAGATGTTGCTTCAGCTACACTGTCTTTCAGTGAAAGTCCACACTATATTTAATTTCATAGTTGTGGCATACATTAGACTATTAGACTATGCCTGTATTGGACATCCTCTGACTGATAGACTCCCTCAGCAAATTATTAGTATGCAGATATGTCTTCAAGGGGGTGTCTGCTCACCTTACTTGAAATTAATCATTTGACACTCGTTACAGAATTAGTCTAGAGTGTTGTTCCACAGAGACTGGAATTCCCTCCATAGGAGTTCAGATTTCTTTGTCTTAGACATGAATGGGAGTTAAGTTTTTACCCTAAAATAAATGTGACTCAATTTGGCCTTATGTTAAAAAAGATTATTAACTCATTATTACCCAGAATGTGGTTTTTTATGTCATTTTGTTCAACATAGTCTCCTGTTTTTAATAGTCACACTTTGAGCATCTTTTAGAGAGTCACAACATGGTCATCTCCCAATTTTCTAATTTCACAAGAATAAAACGTTAATTTTTGAAGTCCCAGTATTTCCTCTTTATATTAATTTCCAAAATCAGTGTCAGTTTTTCCCAAAATATACTCATCTTTCTTTTGACTACTAGTCTGATCAGCAATTTGATTGCCAGCAAATTCTTGTTCCAATCACATTCGGATGTCTGTATTAAGAAAATACTGCACAGCATGTAGAGAAATCACTGTCTCCCACAAATGATATATCATCATCCCGCACTGATGAGTCAGGAACTTATGCAACGCTCTTCATCTACTGTATTTAATGGTAAGGTAGGCGCTCCAATGCCAATATGTGGATCAAATCCAGAACACTATTGTCTCGTTTTTAAAACAAACTGTTTCCTCTGAATACCTCCAAATTAAGCAATTAGTATTACATATTCTTAAGTGGTAATAATAATACAGTAGACGTTGATTACTGCTATGTATACAAATACATGTAACTTTTCTGCTGGGTTGTTTTACATCAGTGAAATATGCATGTGCGTTTGTATGTGACCAAAAAGCTAAATTAGGTACCACCCCAAACATTAAATGTCGTTTAAAATACAAGCTGCTTAACGTCTTGTTTTCCTGGATGTGGGATAGTTGGGGACATGTATGCACACAAATGTGTATTTTAATGCATAGAAGGTAAAATAATTTAGGCCATTATCGAATGACTTTAAAGAAACATTTTCAAGGCGTTCATCCTCTAGTCTGTGTCTTCATTCCCTGAATTTAACAGTGATTGGCCCAATGGTCTCTTAGGTGATATCACTTAGCAACCCACTGGCTCACAAATAATACCAATGGCTTTGCCTTTCATTGTCAGAAAGACGAGTGACAGTTCTATTTAATGAAGAAAGGCTTTATATTAGTTTCTATCTGAACCTTGAAATTTCAGGTTGTAGAAATGTTGATTCTTTTAAGTACTCGCAGAGGTGTATTGCTGTATTTCTCCGTACTGAATACCTCAACAGAATGTTTCAAAATGGGGGTATAAAGAACTCCTTTCTAGGGCCAGTACTTTTCACTCTGAGTACCGAATCTACTCGCAGTGACTTCTGTGACTCCCAAAGTGTTGAATCTTAGGAACAGCCTTCTGGGGATTTTTTTCAGGAACTGGCATGAAAGTGTCTCAGAAAATGTCGATTTTAAGAACGGCCTGCATGCATGACACTGTTCCATACTACAGTTTTACAATTGTTTTTCTTGGTAGCGTGTTAGGATGGTCACGTTTAGCCTCTGCATGGATGGGAAGCCGTATATATCTGGAGAGTTGTTTACTCTGGTTCGGATTACCAGCTCATTGCTACTTCAGAATGTAACAATGATCTGATTATTTTATACTAATTAGCACTGTCTTCCTCTGACTGGCTGTGCAAACTGTGAACATGGTAATCTCACCAGTTCTTCAATATGTAATTCTTTGCAGATGAAATATTGCATAGTTCATAATTTATGATTAAATTGGAGAAAAAAAGATATCCGCATTTAACTCCTCGAGCTCATAGCTGAATAGGGATTTTGGCTTTATGTAACACCACCATTTATTTTCCCTCATCGGTTTTTATCCTGGCAGATAATATCCACAGAAGTTTTGCTTTTCTCATGAAGACAAGTCTTTTCTCACAATCTTAACTGGTTTTACTTAAGATCTATGATAAACTAAAGTATCTAGTAGTCCTGAGGTCCTGGCATAGATTTCCCTTTCAGCATCACTGACAAGAACACAGCATCAATGCCCAACTACAGTATCATATTAGCAATAGTAAGAAAATAGTTGACTTTTGCTGGAATTGAGGTACTCTGACTCTACTGGACACAAAAGTGGCCACCTACCTAGTGGTCTACCTTTTTAACAGTATTTATTAATTGATCTGAATGCTCCACACAGGCATTCGTTTACCCATACAACAGTTTTCCATTTTAATATGCAGAGGTCTAAAAGTTCACAAGTGTTGCTTGAGTTTGAAATCCTTAGAGAAAAACAGAAGACAATGTCATGTGTGGCAAAACAGGAACAGTTTGTTTAATTAAACATAGCAGCCGGGAGAATAGTTGCTGGCACTAGGTCTGAGAGCTTTCTCAGTTTACATTTGGTTTGTATTCTTAATATATACAAAAATACAACAAGTCATAAAAGTTTCTGGTATACTATATATGGTGAGGAATGTTGGTTGCTGCCATTGGAGTCCTAAATTAATGGTTAAATGGTTACTTGCCCACACCTGGACACAGTGTGGCCAGTGGTGAATGTGTCCAGATGTCCAACGTGGGGAGCGTGTGATCACTATGTGCGCTAGGTCCTGATTGGCTATGTGTTCTTAACTATGTGGCATTTGACTTTATGGTGTTTAGGAGCACACGTACCCCGTCTGTGTTTTATTGTGTGTTGATACACCTATCTGTGGGATTGATCAAGTGTTTCCTGCCCGAAGGTTTGCCTGCCAGCTATGCACCCTCCCACCTGTGACCTATCAATCAGCAGTTCCCGGGCCTAGGTCTGAGGGCCTGCCTAACTACATATTGGCGAGTCAAGGTTGAGTTCACAACTGGCGATTCTGTTAATAAAGACGTTATTTCATTTTCATCGATGTATGCATTGGTTTCCATATTAACACACACATCAACGAAGCATTGGCAGTCTTTCATTCTATAAAATGCTGAACTGTACTGAAGAATAATTGAAGGGCTGATATCTTGATATGAATCATGTGATGTCTGTCGGCGTAAGCAAGCCTTTGATATACAAAGCAGGCAGGAAAATATACTCATAATACCAATCAGCTCTATTCCCAAAGGTAAATTTACACATGTAGATTTACCCATGTGCAGGTCTAGTCCTATAGCTAGGTGTTACTCTCTGCTTTTTTTGCTGGTCACCATTTCTGAGTAGAGATTTACACCCAAACGTAGTCTTACACAACTCGAGTTGGAGCTGCCTGCAACACAATTTATGAATATAAAGTTACTTCTTGTAAGTTTTCACCTATTGGTGGAGTACAACCCCACCCATGGGAAAGTATAGGGAAATGTAATTACATTTCATATATTTTTTCTTTTAAAAATAAAATAAAAATGAATGCACTATATAAATGGGAAGTCATTTGAAATATTTAATATTGACCAGGAACTAATAAAATGAAATGCTAGAACAAGTTAACCCATCATATTAAATGTGTATAAAGTAATGCAATAATTTAATTATATACATAATATATTTAAACAGTAATTGAAAAAAATGCTAGCCAAACTAACATTTTTATATTTATTATTACATTTTCAGTAGATTTTAGTTGTGTTTAATTAATTTAAATACTTGTTCTTTTTTCTAGACAGTTTAAAAGTTTAATACATTTTTCAAGTAAGTTTATTTAAATGTACTCAAATTATAAATATACCTATTTTTAGACAGATAGATAGATAGATAGATAGATAGATAGATAGATAGATAGATAGATAGATAGATAGATAGATAGACAACCAGACAGATAGGTTGGTTTACATACCGATCGCCCGATTACAATGTTTGAGGTCAGAACGTAAACCGTCCGGTCATTCTGACTCTGTTCTGAACGACATGCGGAGTATTCCTGTCAGCCGCTGCAGGTCAGAGTGAAGGGGTGGGGGCACAGGTGAGGGGGATTTCGAGAGACAACCACGAGGGAAAAATAAATAAATAATTAATTTCCCTTGTGGTCGTCTCTCGAAATCCCCCCTAACCTGGTCCCACTGCCCCACCGCTCTTACCTGAAGCGGCCGCGGCTGATTCCTGTCGCTCAGAACCTCATTGTACACCCCTATGGACAGCATTTCTGCCATCAGGAGTGCAATGCCGATTTCCAACAGCCTTCTGTGTCAGCCTGTCTGACACGGGAAGGCTGTTGGAAAGTGACTTTGGGGCCCGTGGCAGGACCCCATTGCCCCCGCAGCCTACAGTTGATGGTCGAGGGGGTACCTAAGGGACCCCCCCTGTAAAACCCTGCACTGTGTGGCAGTGAACATGGGGTACCTGCGACAGGGTGCAGGGTTTTCTGCACACACCCCATTTCTCTATTGGAGCCTTTGTTATGGCCGGTTATCGGTGTAACACAAGCTCCCATTGGGAACAATGGGACTCCGACTGAACAGTGTTCGGTCGCATTCATATTCCGGTGTTCGGAACTGCCGACAGCAAGACAGTCGGTCCCGATTTTGAGCCGGTGTCGGGCAGAGGCTTTCTGCCCGAGATCGTAATGAGCCCCATGTGTGCTCAACTTACTACATTAAAATGTTAAGATATGTAATACCATTCCGGGTTTATTTCACTGTGACCAATATGAAGCATTATTTTGTATACTGATTAAATGTGTTTGCTCCATAATAAACAGTTCTTAAGTGAGGTAGTTGTTCTATAGCAACAGACACTGTTTGTGTCTCCATAATGATGTCCTTTATGGCTCATGAGCCCTAACCTATGCCCCTTCTACATTAAATAGTAAGCATATAAGTCCAACATTACTCTAATACATCTGGGTAACACACATAGGGCCTGATTTAGAGTTTGGCGGATGGGTTACTCCACAACAAACGTCAGCTTTATTACAAGTGCCATAGGATATAATGGACTGGTAATACGGGGGGGCTGGATACCCGTCACGTTTGTGATGTAGTAACCCGGTCAGCCAAACTCTACATCAGGCCAATAATCTTCAATGCAGCTTAACTTTTCTATTGTTGATTCCCATTGTTTTCCAATTGGAATTTGGATCAGGTGCTACTTTCTGTTTATCTTGTGTTCAAGCTACCTTTGTCACAGGTAACTTGAACTTTTCAATACTGTTTATAAAGCCTCCAGTATTGAAATATGTCAATTCATCATACAGTATAAATGCCCTATTTTGGGGGTAAATGTTATGTTGCTTCTGTACAAACACATTATAATACACAACCATCATTAGTTATATTTTGATACACTGAAATGTTTCAATGAAGCTCTCATCCAGTGTTGTGCAGACCATCTACGGTGTTAACATATAATCTAGCCTGTAACTCATGTTTTAAATGTAATCCTAAATCTGTAGTTAAATACTTATGTTTCGCAGTGCCTCAAATCAAATGCATGTGTGATGCATGGAAAACAATGGGAAATTGCTTTCCTTACAATACTAAACAGCATACATTCAAACAAATGCCAAATAAGCAAATACTTGATTAAAGAGAATTGCGTTCATTTAAGATCCAAAACCTAATTCTAAAAAATATAAACATCCTGAATGCCTCTCACTATGAGCACTTCATGGTTTTGAAATGCGATGAGTCCTTTAGTTAGAGCTAATGATATAATCAAATGAAAGCTGATCAGGTAAGTCCAGAATTGTGGAGGGAGTGCTCAGACCAACGTGAAAAGGTGACAGAGGATGTGTGGTACTGTGATGAAAAATTCAAACACTGGGCCTTACTTAGATCTCGGCGGATGGAATGCTCCCTCACAAATGGGACAGATATTGTGTACTCCATATTACAATCTCCATAGAATATAATGGTTTGTAAAATGGTGGATGGGATCTCAGTCACGTTTGGGACGTAGTATTCCCCTTCACCATGATCTAAATTAAACCCACTGTCACAAGATGTAGAATAGAGCATAGATTTGAGATCTTGTTACTTTCACATTAAACTCAAGTTCTTTGCATGCAAGAGGCAATCCAAGAAAATTGAACTAATATGTGTTTGGCTGGAGACACTCAATCAGATCACACATTTATGTTTTATTGTCTCATAGCAATATATATATATATATATTTTTTTTTTATATATCCAATAAGAAAGATTGTTGGGCTTGTTGGAATTTCGAAATATTCAGTTTGCAAAATGTTATGTTGACTTTGTTAGATATGAGTCTACCATCTATAGAATGAGTACAAGAACACAAATAATAAATATATTAAAATTCATAATCAAACACACTTTTGGATAAGAAAAATGTAGGTCAACATTGCTCTCCCATATCGAGTAAACCATTTTCATTTTTATAAACGCAGGTCTAAATCAGAGTGACATTTAAGGAGTAATGTAGCTGAACACAGTTTATCTCTAGAATAGAAAAACATGCTTTGAATTTAAAGCTGCAAATCCATTTCTGAGTACCTAGGAACAGAAATATTTCAAATCTTTTGCTAAAAAATTAAAATAAAGGATGAAAATCCCTTTGCACAGAAGATACTTCATAAATGATACTGGATGAGTTGAGCTGCAAGAAGACAAATGCACGCAAAACCAATTAACACACTAGATATAAAAGCATGAGTAATATCAAATGAGTTGGTGAAATATCATAACCCCACAATGTACTAGTCATAAGCTCCTCACTAGTATTAGAACCAGTTCACATAAATATGCCCCTGATTCCGATTCAGGCTCATTAAAGTGAATTTGAAAGTATAAGGCCTAATTACACTCATTGAATTGTTGCTTAAAAATTGTATGGGGACACAATCATACCTACATTTAAAACCTACATTGTGAAGTGCAGACAAGATCCAACACACAAAGAATGTCATCACAACCAATCTGCACAGGGATATATTTAATCTCAGATAACTGTTAGTTAATCTCAACTAACAGCATAACCAGTGACACTGTGTAGCTGAATGTGAAAATTAACTGAAGCTGTTCAACGTATTGTACTTTAACATAAGGCAAACTCAAGTTTTTGATACAAAAACAATGCTATTGAGAAATTCATAAAAGACTTGATAACGGTTTGATAGATTTCAAGCCAATACTACATTGTTTAAATGTTAATACCAGTGGTGCAAATCAGTATAGAAATATATTTAAGACCTACACCATATAAAGGAAGCAAGTAGATCCATTAGGCTATTTCATGTCATCCTTATTTAGTTGAATGTACGTAAGTATATAAACCATCACGGATCTCCATAAATTTTCTAGAAAGATTATTTCGTCCACCCTTTGCAGACATTTCTTATTTCTCAGGGAAAGGATCCCTGGTCCTTATTTTGGATTTAATTAGTGTTTTTTATAAAAAAAACATCCCTACAGACACCGCTGCCTCCCTGTAGAAAGGTTATTCCCTCTGCACTTTATTCCAGAGAATCTAACTTGCCTACTGTCGGCATTAGAGTGTCCATGTTCTCTATCCTAGTCTCATTGCCAGTTGTAGCCCTGATATGCCACTTCAATTTATTTTACTTCCCCTTATCGGTAGTCTTTCATCTTGTTTCTCAGGCACAGTTCTCAACGTTACTCCTTGAAGTTATTTTCATTATCTCTCACGGCTCTTTTTCTTCAGGTTATTAAATTGCTGCAATTTGCTCCTTTGTTTCCTCCCACAAATTTGGCATGCCCTTAGGTTCCTGTAAAATGTACTTGTTGTTCCCTTTAGTGCTTTGCTGTACTAATTTAACATTCTACATTTATTTAATTAACCACGTCATTGCCACATCTTAGCATGCGCCCATTACAAAGCGGTATTGTAAGAAATAATTTATAAATTGATACATTGAAACTGAGGTATTTTATAAAGCAGTATTTTATATCACAAATTTGTTTGTGGGAGCAGCTTTTATTTGTGTAGTCATAATTAGGAATGTTACAAACCCAATAATCGCAACCACTAAAAGTATTCATAGGTCATATTAAAACGTAATGGAGCAGTGATCCAGTCTTCAAAAGCGATCTAAGCAATCAGGTCTCAAGTAGTTCTTAATAGTTCCTTCTGAATACATTTCTTTGACACTCAATCTGAATCTTTTAATGAATGGTCTGAATGCCATCACATCAATTCTTTGTTTAAATCATTATTCAGTCAACACAATTTGATTTATGTATGTATATGAACCGTGGGCGGAGTACTCCGCTCCGCCCGCGGAGTGTGTGGAGTTTTGCCTACTCCGCGCTCCGCGGAGAACGGGCAGTAGGCAAAACTCTGCACACTCCACAGTGGAGCGTAGTTGGCCTGCCGCCCACCTCAACCCCCCTATTAATAATATAACTTAAAAGTACATTACATAAGTTATAAACAAGTTAAAAAGACTTACCTTTTAATCATGGCGTCCCTGAACTGTCCTTCTCCTCTTCTTCGCCATCAGAAATACTGATATGAAAACTGCACAGGAGCGCACGCCCGAGCATGCGCATTTCTCATATTTTTTTTACTTGCTTTAATGTACTTTTAAGTTATATATTAATAGGAGGGTGGAGGAAGGCAGCGGAGCGGAGCTACGTGGAGCTCCACGGAGTTTGTTGTCAACTTTGTGGCAATCCGCGTAGCCCTGCTATGCGAACTCCGCCCAGGGTTAATGTATATTACTAAAGAAAATGAGAACATTCCGCCCTCATAGGGCAGAATCTTTAATAGATTTATAACCAGCGGTAGTGAGCTACATCGACCATTAGTGGTCTTCTCCTTTGTTATAGTGTTGGAGCAGGCCTTTCATGGCCGGTATATCCTGTGAGGGCAGGTTATCAGACTACATTAAAGCAACTTAAATCCTTCGGATCTACTGAACAGTAAATGCATTAGCATTGTTTTAAATAGTATTTGGATATGCTGTTTTATACCAAATGTTATTAGTTACTAAATCGTCATGGTGCTTCGGTGATTACAATTTATCAAAATGATGCTCTGGTGTTGGCACTTGGACTGTTGCCTCAAGAAGACAAACTGAATAATATATCCTTAAACCTAACTCTATGACCTGCAAGAGGCATGCTCTCTCTTTTGTAATAGCTGTATGTGTGCATCATGTGTACGTTTATGTCAACCTACCTTATAGAAATTGTGCTCATGACCTGAGGCCCATGGGTGTGAGGGGCGTGTTGCACCCCTATTATGGATGTACTGATCAACCCCTAGACAGGGAACCATTTTCCATTTCTCCATTAGTCGCAAAGGTAACCATTGCTGCAACATTACACATGAATGTAAGTTGGATATCTCATAAAATAAAATTAAGATTATTTGGTTACTGGAAAGTTAGGCACTTCTTTAACCCCTTGGCTGCGGCGGTAATACCGCCGCAGCGCAAGGGGGGCTGCGCGGTGCCGCCATGCTCGTGACGGAACAACTCCGTCACGAGCCTCGGGCGCGCTGTGCTTGTGACGGAGTGGTTCCGTCACGGCCCCGCCCGCTCAATAGAACGCTCAGCGCAGGCGCGAAATCGCTGCCGCGCAGGCGTGGCGGCTGGGCCGTGACGGAACCACTCCGTCATTAGCACAGCCCGTCCGTGGCTGGTGACGGAGTGGTTCCGTCACCAGCACCCAAAGGGTTAAAGACAATTGAACCTCTATGTGCCAACAATTGCTGGTACAGACCTTCTGCTCTAACATTCCAATTGTTATATTTGGGTTTCTCCCTTTTTAATCTAGAACATTCTGCCCCTCAGTGGGTTGGTTGGTTGGTGAGATAGACAGGCTGGGCGGAGAGTAGGCTATGTTAGGTTACAATGTTACATTTCCCCTACAGGGGCCAGAGTTCTAAACAAACTATGATGGTTACATCATATCCCATTATAAACCGACAAGAATGCTAGTCTAGACTGTTTTCCACCCTAGTTTGGGGCCTGCACAACAAGGATGCCCTGATTGTATGATGGAGTCAAAAGAAATGGTGATAGCAAACATGGCTCGTCATGAAGGAAGGGTTCCTGCTCTCTAGCGCTACCATTTAGAGAGATAAACGCGGGAAGCAGGTAGTTGTAAAAAGGGGCCTTGGTGTTCCTGTCACACGGCGCTTTTATTGCTGATTTTGCGCATTCTTTAGTGAACGGTCTTTATCTTTGCGGCGCTCTCCCTTCCTCGCAGGCTCTAATCCGGGAAGAGCTCCTGTGAGCAGCTCCCTGTGTTACAAACAGTCGCGCAAGTGTTTTCGGAGCCCCGAGGAGAGTTAATGTACTTTCAGAGTGTAATCAATGAAAACAGCGTGATTTACAGAAGCTATGCTCTTTGTCAAATTTAACCAGTGTATCACTGCACAGAATCTCCATGCTGGCAGGGGCTTACCGCATGACGGAGACGCCGGGGTCCTTGTTACACTCGCCATGCCTGGCGGGCCTCGCTGTGTCGCTACAATGATAAAATGAAAACTCTCTGGACGACCTCGGGCTATCTGTCTCCTCCGCGCCAGCTACCGTCTGTGGCTCGGTAGCTTATGTAAAAATAGTTGTTTATTGAGAAGAAATGGAAGTAAGAGGCAGTGTGACAGGTTTAAGCTGCGAAAGAATTATGTTGCGTGAAAGAAATGTAACCTCCGTGCCAATAAAAATATCAAAGCATTTAAATCTTTAACTGCTAAACAGCGTGCTCGAGCCTAGCCTCTGCACATTGTGCTCGAGTCCCGGGCTGTGTCACACTGATGCCACGGCGCTATGCTTGTTTATAGAGCGCGAATGCACTTGGAAAAATTGGTCGGGACCAAGTTATTTGCAAATATGGCGCAATAGCGTCTCAAAAGGCACTAGGGTTCAAACGTTTTGACAGCAGCGCGTTGAGTCACTGTTTTGGCACTTTAATGGATCTGGACAAATTAGCAGAGAGGCACACAAGAGATTCTGTGATAATATTTGACTGGAGTTTATTTAAATCATCATGTTCTGTCATGAAATGCGAAAGGCTGAGCTACGTATAGATAAGTCCAAAGGAAACATCTTATGAACTTAATTCTCCTATTGCGGAGGCGCTGCTAGGGTTCATCCTCTCTCCATGCAGAGACGGGCGCTGCGTGCTCGGTGATGTAAACGCGTATTGGCCACGCAGCAACGTGTGTACCTGCAGCACGCAAGGGGTCACGCAAGCGAATTCGAACTCTAGGCCTGCAGCCATAACTGGTACAAGACACCATGGGTAACGTGGTGGTCTTACTTAGACATTGATGGGCTCTACAAATACAACTAAAATAGTTATCAAGCGGAACTTCGGCCTCAGCTCTATACTGGGGCCTAGATGTATCATTCTTTTACACAGCGCCAGGCCCGGGCTGGCCATAGCGGGCACTGGGCAATCCCCCGGTGAGCCGCATGGGTGGGGGGGGCCTGTTTTGGGCCCCTGGGGGCCGTTTTTGATACAGGGCTGTTTTTGCAGCATAGCTGCAAAATCGGCCCTAGCTGCAAAATCGGCCCTGTAACAAAGTCGGCCGAAAACCGGCCCGGCAAAGAGCTCAGCGGCACCTCCAAACCCCCCCCACCCCCCAAGTGGGGGGAGGGGCAATCGAGCACTTTGCCAGGGCCGGTTGTGGTTCCCAGTCCGGCCCTGCACAGCGCAACGCAGCAAGCCATCTTTCTGCCCTGCGTGATAGGGAAAGAGGAGGAAAGCAACTCAGTTAACATTATAGGGTGCTTTGCTGCCCTTTCCTTGCTCTGGCGTGCTTTTGGTTGCCTTGCACCAACACAGGCACACTTGTGTCATGGTGCATGGGCGCCTGCGTTGTAGGCAGGATTGTTTTTGTGCACCTTCCTGCACAAAAACAATCCTCAGAGACATTTTCTCCTCATTACGTCTCCACTGGGGAGGCGTGGCATTTTGACGAATTCCCAGGTCTACCACTAATGGTAAATCTGGAAATGTGCCAAAATCCATGGATGGATGCATGGTAACGCCCACACTGCACCCATGGATAACCAACCTAACGCAAGGCAGCTATTTGTGCTGCCTCCTGTTACCACAGATTAATCAAAGTGACCTTGCAAGGCTTGATAAATTTGACTTAGTGTTGCATCAGCATTGCACCCCCACTTGTGACGCAAGGGCGATGCAACACTATGATAAATCTAGCAATAGGTGCGCTACAGTGTCTTCTTAGATGGAATCTAGGATATGCAGCTCGGCAGCAATCCGACTACTTATGGAAATATAACTTCATCTTGAATGAGTTAAAACATCTGAGATAATTTTTTTCATTATTCATTATGTAGAATTAGTCTTGTTTTTAGTATGCATGTCCGTTTGTGGTGTGCTGATTTGTTTGTGTTATGATTGCCTAGGCTCTTCCTATCAGTTGCTTTTTGTTCCTCACATGTACTTGTGTTTTTTTGTGCCTGGCCATTTCTCGGCCAGTTCAAAACAGGGTCCGGTCCGTTCAAGTCAGGGATTGGTCACCAACCCTTTGTGAAAATGTCTGTCCTTGATTGCAACACTCTTAATTACTGTAGGTCCTCTTGCACCAAAGAAGATAAATCCACCAGTAAATAGCGCAGCTTTTAGGGTGCAGAAACGCAGTAACGTCATTTTAGCAAATAGGATCATTTCGTCTCTCAAGATCTGGATCTAAAAGATAGCCCTGATGTCCTGATGCAAGGCTTGGTTCAGGACAAGTAGAGGAGAAAGTTAACCATCTAAATTTGAGGAGTTAAGCATACCTCAGTATAGTAACCAAATGTGAATTATGTGTTGCCACACATGCAGGATATATTGTTTGTAGCTTGTTTGCAGTGACATTTTCACTTTTATATTTCACTTTTGCCTTCTTCTTAACCAAATATATTGTGTACTGTTGTTGGAATTGCTTTTAGTGTATATAAAGCGGCCCACTTTCAAGTCTACAACAACAATGATCATTGTTACGGATGGACGTAACTCGCATAATTTTCTGTAGAGAATCTGTGCACAATGACAGTAAAATTACACAAAATTATTCTGAATTATGCAAGGAGCAAGGAGCACAAATCAGCATTTAGCTCTATTTTCAAGTGCAAAATGTACCCTTGTATCCAAAATGGACCAGAGGATGCATTTTGCTCTAAGAAAATTGTGCTCCATTCCACAGAACATGGGCAGCAGCACCAATCCCGTGTTTGAAAAATACTCCTATGATAGCAAACCTTAATAGCAACAAACGTTTGCAGATAGAGGAAGGCTGTTATGGTCAATATTTGTCACTAATAGTGGTACACATGATTTAGAAGTGCGGATAGGTTTGTGATTTGCCTTAACCTTGTTAAAACATATCAGCTTACATTAATGCCAAAGTTGAAATGGATATAAGTAGTCAATATAAATTGGATATACTACTGCTGATGGAAGACGACACACAAGAGTGAGCTCATGACTAGCCCCACTTCCCCACCCTGTAATCGTGAATTATCCTTATCCCAAATAGCCTTTGAAAAACGTAAATGAGTCCCATCATATCATGTGGAATTAATCTTGAAGTTGTGGACCCAAAATCTGAAGATTTGTGATATAACAACACGCTGTGTTGAAGGGACCGCAACACACACAAATCCAAGCAATGATGGTGGCCACCTGATGCTACCCTAAGCTATAAACATCAACACCGTGCAGGTTCTTGCTCCTGCGGCAGAAGAGAACCCCCTGGGTGGAGGATATGGCTTTAGTGGACCAGTCCTGGGATTGCAGCAATGACGACCCAATGGCAGATGAGGTAGGTCAGCACTGGAAAGAATGCGAGGGGCCTATGCTAGGTGGCACACTGCTACAACAGCATGCCAGTTCCATGGAGCAGTTAGTAGCGCCCGGCACTGGAACCCCCTCAATTTAGTGGGGGATAAACACAAATAATGAACAAATGGGTACACATGAGAAAACTCACACCCGCTCAGGTGGGCCAACCTGTTGCTCCACTGTCGCTTGAAGAAGTAAAATAGGCCATCTAAATACTAGAACCTTGGAAGTCTCCAGATAGTGACAGCCTTCCAACAGAATTTTACATTACTTAGCACTCAGAGGCAATGTGTAAAGCATCTGCACATAACTAAGAGTAATACAGTGAAAAAACTACAGAAGGACACTACACCAATTTTAGAAAAATAACCAATATTTGTATGGTAAAAGAAGACCAATATGATAAAAATTCAACATACAACAATAAGAATATGCACTTTGCAAGAATAATGATAGAAATGCAGTTCCTTGAAGTCATCTGGGATATTTGGATCAAAATATGTCCGTACTGCTATGTAAAGTTGCACCAGTAAATGGTTAACTGGTGCAACATTACATGGCAGTACGGATACTTACTAAACTACCCATGGGAAAACATTGTATCACATATTTTGATCCTAATATCCTGAAGATGATGATATAATTCATATCAGTTCACAAAAAAACATTATGACTTAGATGGAACCTTATACATTCTTTAGGTACATAAAAAGACAAATTAGCGCTCTACAATGTAAGTCCTGATGAAGTTCTAAATTTAATTGGAACAAAACGCATTGGCTGGATGTTGTTTTAATTTGAATATAAGAAAAGAAAGAATAAACTTCTTGTTTTGATTATACACACTGCATGCTTATTTGGACTACAATCTGCATCCCTTTATTTGCTATCATAACGTCCTTGTAACCTTTGTTTTTTAGTGATATATATATATATATATATATATATATATATATATATATATATATATAGTTTGTACTACATCTATTTATATATATATATATAAAATGTATATACATACATATATTTGTATAGATAAACATATTACTTATTTTAATTGGGGAGATTCCCCAAACCCCACTGGTTTTTGTTTATTAATTTAAAAACAAAACTATCTTTTTGGGGGGAACCGCACCCCCTTTTTGTAACTTTACCATCCTTTGCCTTTACCTGCCCTTAAACTCTAAAAACATTCTTACCACCCTATATACCCTTACCCACCCCTAAACTCTGAAAGCACCCATACTCTTCCCAATCCCTAACCATTAAAAACACCCTTACCACCCTACACCCTTAGATAACCCTAAACCCTAAAAACACCATTTTCATCTATACCTTTATGCACCCATACACCCTAAAATCTGCCTTACCGGCCGATTCTCTTACCTACCCCAAAACCCTAAAATAAATTATATATATAAAGAAACACACGTGCACTTACCTTAATATATACTTACCATGAGTGGTAAATAAAGTCATGTGTGGTAAAGGCAATGCGTGTTAAAGGCAATGCATGGTAAAGGCATTGCATGGTAAAGAATGCATGGTAAACGCATGAGTGGTTATCATACAACTGACAGGCGGGGAGGGATGTGTCTGTGTGTGTAGGCGCACGTGAGCATGCACATTTCAAATCCACTATAGTAGGTGTTACTTGAATATATAGGTGGCAGATTCTAATCCGGTCTAATTTTTATATGCTGGCTCTTGAGTGTGCATAAAGAAAAGTGATGCCGTTCACCATAACTCATCATGCAATTTTAGTCAATCTTTCTAATGAAAGAATGGGATGGAAAAACGTGCAACCTTGTCTGTTAAACCAAGTTAAAATCAAAGCACAGTTACAATAAGCAGCTCTGGGCGAAAATATAGCTAATTTCAAGGATACTCACGAAATAGGTACGAAATACGTAGGGCGAAGTGCTAAGTATCATTTGATGAGTAAGGCGATGTATTGCATGTTACAAGTGACTAAATTGTGAAAATAATATTTCAAGCAGGTCTACATAATTCTGCTAACGGGAAACCTGGGCCTTTTGCCAAAGCTTTCTTTCAGTGAAAAAATCAGGCAGCAGGTGTTGAGCAGTTTCATTTGCAGGCTATTTTTTTTAACAATTGAGGTTGAGTGCTTTCAATGTATGGAATTCAAATCAAAGAAACTGATTCTCTGCACAGCTGCAGAGCTTATGCATCAGCCATGGAAGGGAAGAGAGATATAGATGGTGGGCGTTCAGAAGAACATATTCTGCATTTCACCAAAAAACAATATATTTTACAATATTGGAAAATGCTAGTGGTGCACTGATGACTGGTTAAACGAATATAGTGTTTGCACCAAACTATGATCATTTGGGGGTGCACGCATCACTAAGGGTGCATCACATGTTTTGAAATTTGTACAGACAAAAATCAAGTGACATCATTGCTTCGTTAGTTCAGTAGGTTTGCAAAACAGACCTACTCTTCTGCTCACTTTGTTTTACGACTTACAGCGTGAAATGAAGCAGATTAGCGAAAGGTCTTTAATATGTACACAAATGGATTCATCCCTAAATATATTGAAATGTGACTTTTTGCTGTAATGGTTCAGGAATTCAATTATACAATTGTTTTTATGAAATCATTTTATTGGTGATATTTTGCCGATAATTATAGTACTTGTTACCAGAATACCACAAATGACAATAACATAATATTGAAACATTTCTAGGTCATCATCACTGTTTTGACAGTCTGTGCCACCAGGATATGTATTCTTTATAAATCAATACTGAAGAACGGAATTGAGAGGAGTAAAGATTTAAAATGAGTATGTTGGGAAAAAGTGAAGGGAAGATGGGCAGGGAATAGAGTAGGTACAGCTACATCTAATCCGAATACTATATTCCCTTTTTTCTAAGAGCATTGTAAATTTAGCACCAAAGCATGATCCTGATAGTTCATTGAATTTTATTCCAGATTAACCCAAGATAGGGATTGAGCTACACCGAGCTACATTTTTGCAGTCCAGTTTAGATTCCTGAAAACTACGTGTATTCTAGAATGATTCCTTACATGTGGTAGATTAAGTCTCCAACAGTCCAATGATATGTGTAGTATGTTCATAAAAAATAACAGATGTGTTACCCTTATCACATATAAAAGTATGGAGGGTACACATCTATATCTGCTTCGTAAGCAGATGTGTGAATATATTGAAAGTTGTCTCAATGCCTCAATAGTCCTGGAATCCAGCTATGTTTAAATTAAAAGCCAGTTCTGAAAAGTCCAGGTCTCTTTCAAGGTGTTTCAATTTTATGTTCCCAAACTTCCAGATCAGTTCCGAATTATTATACTTTTGTTTATTTATTTATTTATTTATTTTATGCAATTTTTACACTTTTTGTTTACACACATAGATCTCACCTAGATGCTTAAATCAAAAAAGGTCCACTCAAACAATGGAAATCCTGACCTACACTAATAGGAATTCTAATTGAACATACACTTATTCAAGAGAAAATGAAGGTCTTCCTGGTGGACATTTCCTTTTGAGTTAGTGCTGCAAAGGGGAGGGAAGGGAAAAAGGGTGTGCAAAACCTTTGTAATTCATACCAATTTAGTACTGTATGGGATCCCCAATGATTTGCAGTTATTCCCCACCTCATAACTCTTCTGAATGTACAAATAATCTATCTAAGTGTTTTGGCAGGGAGGAAAAAACAAAGACAACACATAAAGATTTTATGGGTGTGTAGGGTAAAACATTTCCCAGTGGAGAAAAAACTGAAAAAATGACAGTGCAAATGAGCTGCCTACCTAAACTATTAGATTTTGAAAGATAGAAATTTTGCCTAGATTAGGATTTAATAAAAATAATTTATTGACGCACAATGAAATCATAAGTCTAAGATAAGAGTAGGCTTTTTTCTGATAACTTGGACTTCTGATTTTATGCATTTTCAATCCGGCCGTTTACTTCTAGTTAACCACTGAGACATCTTGCGGAGGATTCATTTAAATAGACAGCACTAATCATTTAGGTGGACAAAATTGGCTCAGGTAAGCGAATGTTACTAGAACTGAAGATCTTATTCACATCCCTTGCATTCTGAAATCATTCTAAATCTGTACCATTTGAGTATTGGTCTAGAGTGACAAAACCTCATGCTCCTTTCTTTGCTTCACCCGCATTCTCTTGTGGGCTTAGTGTCCTCAAGCTGCTCTTGAATATTCTCCTGTGTGGTGTAACTCCAAAGGCCCATGTTCAGCGAGTGTTGGTATCTTGTACAATACTCTAAGGCAGAGCTATTTTCATGTTCCTATGCCTAGGTTACATGCATGAGTCACAACCACCCCAACCCTGCTGCGTCATCAGGTTAAAGGATGGTGTTTTGGAGTCCTTTTTGAGTTAAGAGCAGAGCTGTGCCCTTATTTGTGTTCATTCAAGAGCATGCGTTTGGATCCCTGTTGGATTGTCAATTCTGATTTTTTAAAACTATTACAACAAGAACATGTAACCGTTAACTTTCAATATTCCAAAATGTGTGATGTTACATGGGCTATTTTTTATAGAAATATTTGTATTGTGTTTCATAACCTAGATATCAAAGGTGCACCTATAAACATGTGTTTTACAAATTGTCATGTATATATCAAGCAAATCCTAAATCTAAATTTTCGCTGTCAGTTACCTACATTTTACCGAATGGTGTACTACTGTCATGTACAAGTAAGTGGATATTGTTTCATTTGAACACAATTAGTTAAATGTGGGAGCACCTCCCCCCCAGCCTCCCCCAAAGATGATCTGTGTGCTGCATGATCATCCTGTTAAAGCTCTTATTGGTGAGGTCTGCTTGAAACTCTCGAGTTAAAGGTTCAAAATCACAGTGGGCCCTCTCAAGCTTTCTACTAGTAAGCTAACATTTACATAGTAACATAACAACACTTGCTATTCATTGTTAATTAGGCCCCTTTTTAATATGTATTTCTCCCAGCTGTGGTCGTGCAGATCAATACACCTTTGCCTAGTCCAGGCTGCAGTATGCATCCTTGGTGCACACGCAGAACAAGACATTTCTCTTTATTCCAACAGATTGCGGATGAAACTGGACGGTTTGTATCCGTGCCTGCCGTAATTACCGCGGCACTAATTACCCGACAGCCCTGACAGCCAGGGTCAATAGGAATGACAACAACCACATGCAAGGCGGGCTGTGCATGCGCGCGTGACACTATTTGCCAACATGTCTGCTGAACCAATGTAACATGTCTTGAGCCCCCTGTTTCGCACCTGTGGCAGGAGAGCGGGCCCCTTCGCTGACTGTTTGTGCTTATTTTGCTTTGCAGTTTGACGGCGAGAACATGTACATGAGCATGACGGAGCCAAGTCAAGACTACGCGTCAGCGAACCAGGTGGGTTAATTAATCTTCGCTGCCGTGTTTCAAATTGTAATTAAGCATATTCACACAGTTGTGTTGCAAATGAGTGGCACTATCAGTAACTGCTGCAATCAGGAATAATCATAATTTATAAACAAAGTGCTTAAGCCTTGTTTCCAGTTAATGAGATAGAGCCGATAAAGCGCGCGAGTTGGCGCGCGCTGAAAGGGACTACCTTGCTTCCGCTCCAGAATGCAAGCAGCTGGTTTACCAGCATGAGCGCTCCGAAGCAGTTGTTTTACCTTTAGGAAATAAAGTCTTCGCAGGTGCGGCTTATCTGTGCTTCCAACTGCAGACAAGTTAATCACTGTAAACTGAACGTGTCAAACAGAGGTGTTCATTGCGAATGCACCAGCCAGTTGCTGGGCCAATTTATACCGTCCTAATGCAAACCATATGGCCATGCCTTGATGCCAAGATCGAGTCGGGATCACACATAATAGACCTTATGAGACCCAAGTACAATGTTCCTTTATGTGGCCAGTGGTGGCTAGCGACCCAAGGCCTACTACTCACCTTGGTGGCCATTTTATATTGAGCGTCAGAAACATACAGAACAACCTAGAAATGTGACTCAATGGGGTTGACGTGATGGGAGAGCGTCTTAGCTGGAGGCCGCTATTGTGAACTTTGCCCAGGCTTGTAATGACCGAAGGTCAGTACACATCCTTTGTATGAAACATGATAACGGCATAGGTGTACATCATTGCCATCTAGCAGCTGGCACAGGTCTTAAAATGATCACAAAATCTTTAGGAAAATTCAGTTAATACTAAAGGCACAGGGCACCATGACTGTCCTTTCAGAAGCCCTGCATCTAAAACTTAATCTATCTGCTGAATGCTCTTGTTTCTAGTGTTCCCCGACCTTTCTCAGAAATGCATACTTAATACTACGAATCTTGGAATAGTCCATTGATTTGAATACACTATACATCTTTATTATATTGTAACCGATTTATAAACATGTTCTATTAATCGAGGTTGCAATTTAATTCACCTCTGTCACACAGCTCTTGCATCTTGATCATGCAATAAGTACAGAAATGGGCTGTATGCTGAAAACTTTACAATGTTTACTTTTGCCAACGTCTTTATTTTGTAGGCCAGATGTCCACAATTGGATTTTTAATTTTATTACAGTCAATGTTTAATAAATGATGTGTTGGTAGGCATTAGTCACAATTGCCTCTCTTGAAAGAAAACTGCAAATTAAGCTTCTTATCCAAACTCAAAAATACATTTAGCATCTAGGTAAAAACATTGATGAAATAGCACTTCTCTTGTTTAAATAATTTTATAGCCAGACAATAGTTCTCTGATGGAGTTTGACTAATAATACCAATGTTTTTAATGGCTTACTGCAGCTCCAGATTTCGCGTCTCCCTCCTTGACCTACCAGTCAGGATGTTGATGTATGAGATCCCACAACGGACTTGCTCAAGAATCAGGGCTGGGCTTTAAATAGTGGTGTCTAAGGAAGGATGCTACTCAAATTTTGAATAGCCTATAGGTTTCATTGGCCAACCCGGTGCCAGTCTCTTCATATTTAGTTACATTTCTTGTTAAAGAAGAGCAAGTCAGACCATTGTTCACAGCGGACATTTGACAGAAGCTAACTTTGTCTACCGCCTTTATCTTAGCAGGGAGTGACACTTCTACATCCAGAGCAGTGCTAAATAATCTACCCCCCAGGCTGGAATTTATAGGAAGAACTTCCCCCTATAGCATGGTGGTCTGGTCCAAAACATCACCAGACTCAGCTACTGGTCTTTGGAGAAGGGATATTCAAGATACAATCAGAAAGCAGAAGTGGACATTTTTCTGTGAAACCATCTTTACAACTTTATTTCACCTGCATAGATAGGAGCCACCATGCCAAGTACATGATACACTGTGGCGATCACAAGTGGACATTGAGCAGGACTGGTGGGTGTGTGGATACTGCCGCTTTACATAGAGTATATATTGGAACAGGACAGATGCTGGAAGTGTTTGTTGAGTAGACATCAAAACAGGACTCGCCAGTATGTGAATCCAGAAGGTGCACATACTGTAGGCATTGAGCAGACCAGTGAGAAGGTGGATGCTCCATGGAAACATAGATTAGCAATTGGAGCAGGACAGTTTAGCAAGTGGATGCTTCACGTGCAAGTTAAGAAGATACTGAACATGAACGGGGACTGTGTAGATGGTGGAGGTACGTATAAAGTAGACCCTAACAGGAACAGGACTGATGAGTATCAGGATGTCGTAGGTACACATAGAGTAGCCAGTGGAACAGGACTTGTGTAACTGTGTGGATGCTGCATGTACATGTTGAGGAGACAGTGGAGCAGCACCAATCCATATGTGAATTCTAAAGTTACACACGGAATATACAGTGAACATGACTGGTATGTAGACCCCAAAGACATATTTTTCGAGGCAAAGTCTGGGGTGAAGCATTGGCGACGATTATACATCTGGCTTTGAACTTATAGAGCCTCAAGTCACAGATGAGGTTAGGCGATCAATAAGTAAACAAACATGCACTGTGTCACTCATGCATCCATTCATATAACTACTGACTCATTCTTAGATTCACTCTCTTAGTAATCCACAATAAAATCGACACTCAAACGTAATATTCATTTGAAAGAAAAGTAGAAAAAACATGACGCCACCTAAGCTTGGAGGAATGCGCTTGAAATACAAAATTAAGCATAGCAGCAGGTGGATGTCTTACAATTATACATAGTGTATTGTTGGTCTAAAGTTCCAGAATATTTGCCCCATTTAAAAGCAATGTGTTGACCATCGTGGGACGAAAAACAATGACACAGTATGCACAATCCTATTCCAAGATTGGCTGCTCATTAAGCATCACACTGTGCGGCCATCTTTGAATGCTAACGTTTATAGTGTATCACTGTTGTACTGATCCAAGGTGGCCAACATAACGCTTCTAAATATGGCTGCTGCCTTCAAAAGGTAAAGCAGTGATACACTCTGGAAAATACAATTGCAGTATGGCCACCTATTTTGGAAATAGCAGCATGCGAGCTGCCTGCTACAACTTTCTAGGTAACTGCCGTATGATGCTTTAAAAAAAAGAAACTAAGCAAAAAGGATGAAATAAATGAAAGGGGACTATAAAAGGGGAAAAAAGGAAAAATAAAGGACTGGCTCTCAGCCCAGACACTGAAGCACACTTATTTGAAGGTGAATGTGCACATGGGAGGAGGAAACGGCTATTTCTCATGAGTAATAGAACCAATGGCAGAAATGGGGTAACCCATGCAATATGCTGACACAACTAAAGCAGAATGTGAATGACACTCGAACAGAGAGAAAGGGGCTGTACCCAAAGATCCTCTATGAATGTATATGTATGTAGAGTGTTTATGTTAGAGCCTGGCCCTCTGAAGACGTTTTAGCAAGGATCATCACAGAGCAAATCTTGTACATCAATGGTGTGTCATTCGAAGTAACCAACACAAAAATCCTTGCCTACTACAGTAATCTGTGCTATTCCATGTCTATCTACAGGCATACACCAAGTGTGATAATAATTCTCCCATAAATGTCTTTTAGTGTTAACATATGGTTTTCACAATAAATAAGTCAGGCCTTTTGCAGTAATTTATCTGAAAAACAAATCTTATCTATGATGTCTGACAAAATGGTTCCTATTGAAACAATCAACCCTACACTCTTTATCATTGGCTCATCACCATAACCAACTCTGACCTACTGTTTTGAGCATAAACTTTCCAACAATGTAACTTTCAAGTATACAGTCATACAATTAGAAATATATAGAAAAATAGAGTTGGCCAAATATATACAACTCTTCCTGAGAATAATAAGGATTCTCAGAGTGCAAACCGTCTATCCTCACAGGTTTGTTGAAGATGTAACCACCGCCAGAACCCTTGTCTATTATAGCAGTCTTAAAATCCATGTGACGCCTTTATATACAGGCTTTAACACAGTGTAATAGCAATTTACCCATAAAGACCTTTAGCCTTTAACATAACATTTTAACACTAAATACATCAGTCCTACTTCTTTTGTTATCACTTTTCAGAATAAACAAATCAGACCTGTGGCATGTGGCATAAGCCTGTGGCATCTGACATAACGTGTCCCAGTGACCCAATGTGGCCTATAGCCTTTGTCATCGGCTTCTCACCTTGTAAAACTCAAGCCTACAGTATTAAACACAAGCTTTGCCACAAAGCAATTATCTGTATTAAGTCACAAAATTGCAAATAACATTGTTTTTACAAATAAGCACAAAGTTACAGTTGACAAAACACCATGCAACCACTTCTATATAGCATAACAAGTATATTCAAAGTGCAAATATACCCCCAGGGTTTTCAAAAGTGGGTACCCTACATCAAGCGCTTGGCCTACTATTGTAATATCTGGGATTACATCTCAAAAAATTCCTATCTGCAGTCTTCAACTGAGTGTGATCATAATCCACCCTTAAATGCCTTCTTGGTTTAATTTATGCTTTTTAAGCCTATTGTCCTTCTCATAAATTTTCATAATTAACAGGTAGGCCTTATGGTGTGTTAAGTAACTTTACTAAGTCAATCAACCGGGCCTATCACCTCTATTGTTGACTTTTCACCATTACCAGTCCAGTCCTAGTATATGAAGCATAATCTTTCCTTGAAGGCAGTCATCATTCAGAAAGCAAAATTACAAATGTGCATACAATTACAGTTGGCAAAACAATATACAAACCCCCTAAAGAAGGTCAACCAAGGATTATCACAGAGCAGATCTTCTGCTTTTAGGGTTTATTCGAGGAGATCCTATCAAAATCTGTACTCAAAAGCATTTGGGCGAGCCATGCCCTTCGTCAGTAGTGCTCCTAAATATCTTTTTGTGTTTATACCAAGGTCTGGTGACAGCTGCGCTTTCAAACCAGACCCAAAAATGAAGTTTGTGTTCCATATAAGGGCTAGAATGAAGAGTTAGTTTTGCTCAGGCAAAGCAAATGCTATTATTAGATCTTTTTTCTAACCATTAATCCAAAAACTGTACTGACAAGCTTAGAATTACTATTAGATTAAAGCAACCTGGTATCATCTCATTTATGCCTTAAGGGTATTGAAGTGCAAGGGCTAATTGAATTTGTTGGAAACAGTGGAAACAGACACTCGGGGAATGATTGCTGTTATAAAACAGCTGCTACCTTTCGGGGAATGATTATGTCTCCTAAATAGTTTCAAATAAAAGAATACATAGTTATATCATACATCTTACATGTCTGTCCTCTAGATTGTCGTGTTTTGTCAGTCTGAGTCGTGAATTGAATTGGCAATGATGCGTTTTCAGACCCTCAGATTAGACATTATGCAGTGTTTGATCGGGGTCAGAGCCTCTGTGGTGCTGGCAGGCCGCTTCAACCAAAACGCCAGGTTGTGTTATTTTCAATGCTTTATCCCTGTGTATTCGCGCCAAGATGTCGGCCATCTTAGAACAAAGCAGCAGCCAAAGAGTAATTATCACCACACTCTTGATGCATGCATGGAGCTGTGAGCGATAGAATCTCACTGCACAGCATGTATATTCTGCTTTTTGGTCCGCAAGATCCAGAATAATAGCAAACGTTGAGGGGATTCTTGGCAAATTTCATCACGTAATACAATGTTCCCAAAAGGCAGCAAGCTGAAGCATGTGATGAGTGTCTTTTTTCAGAATAATCTAGAGCACTCCTTCTCACAACGGTGATCCGGCCTCTGTGATCCGGCAATCTGTTTCTAAATCACAGTCTGTAATACACGGAAATTGGCCTGAAATCCCCTGCTCTGGCGCAAAGTGTCCTCCTAAATCGAAGATCCCTAGAAGCTGCCATTTTCTGGACCCTTGAATACTTTCTATGCCAGTCTCGGTGGCCGGGATATCTTCTATGTGAGTCAATTTTCCCTAAAACACACATGATAGTAATCAGAATCCCTAAAGAGTAATGCTGAAATCAACAAACAAGCTGGATGAGATCTTAACATTTTGTAACACAGGTTTTTCACACACAGTCTTACTAGATGACTCGAGATCAACCGGGCACCACCTTTCCAGTCATAGCTTTTCATTTAATGGATCAGTCCTTTCTTGGCGGCATAGTCTTATCCCAGTGCAGCTGAACCAGTGAGGCTAACACACCTGAAGCACTTGGCTTGTAAAGCAAAGTCCATGATTATAAAAGTACAGTCCCAGGGACATGAAGTACCATGTAATGGATCATTAACTGCTAAAAAGTCGCAAAAAGAGTAATTAGAGTACCCTGTGGAGCACAATTAGACCACTCACGAGCCTCCAACCCAAACTTGGAATTTATTTTAATAAGATGTTGAAGTATCGTCTAAGGTGCATACTTTCTATTTATACACAAGAACGTTAATTTAGCAGTAATGATCTTGAACCTTATTGCAAGCAATTAAATGGAAGTCACACCAGCCTTAGGAAATCTAGGACTTGTGAAGTGGATTTATAGCTGAAACCGCACACATAAAAAGAGAAGGAAAGTGCCACATACGTGTGGGTGTCATTTTTAGCTGCTATCCAATCAAATGCATCTTATATATTATTTTAGTTTTTGGTGCCACAAGAATAAGGGTTGAGGAATAAAGTGTAAAACATTAGGACCTTACAGCATAAATGAGAATTCTCTAATTAATTAATTACACATGCCCACTTTTACAGCAAATGGCTAATCTTCATGGGAGATCTTCCTAGCTTTTGTGCAGCTGCTTTCCCAATTAAAACTAAGAGGGTAATTTATTATTTGGTAAAGCTTAGCCCTACCTTAATTCATTGGGCCTCATTTAGGGGTAGCAGCACAGCGTCTTCACAGGCACAGCCTTCTCCACATTTGGAAACCCTTGACCTGACTGCATTTATGTCACTAGGCAGCCAAGTCATAGTGACAGTCACCCCGTCCAATTTAGTTCGGGACAACCATCACTAGAGTTCCCTGCAAACCAAGGCGGACTCGGGCAGGAAAATCCATCAATGGGTCATACATGGATAAAACTCTTTGTGCATCAATACTATTGGTAGTTTCTTTGTGTAAAACAGACCGAAATGCCAAATGGGGAAAAATAGCATGGCACTGCCTCGACATTTCTTTGCACCTACAGTGAAGATGCCAGATTGGTGATTCCAATGTAAGCTTAAAGATCTCAAGAAAGGCGAGGATCTCTAAACCAGGGGACTTCTAAATTAGGTGAGCGGTCCCCCACCAAGACTGACCACGACTTGCTAGATTCTTGGAGTCAGTAGGAGTTTTTCCCGGATCACTTCTTTTCTGCTTCTATTGGTTGAGGAGACAATAGTTTGTACTCCAGAGACTATCACACAATTTCAAATACTGGCCTGTCAGATTGTTATTCACCTCTGTAGCCCAAATTCTAACATAATTTGTGCATGTGTAACTGCATTTGGGAGTTTCCAAAGATGGCCAAATGTCCTGCACTAAGTCATGTTCAATTAGATGGAGAGGTGTACTAGGTATGTTGCATGCCCATAATCTAGTACCAGCAGTAGTTTGGTGGAGATCGTTTTCCAGATGGGTTCAATTGTTGGAGCAGCCAGTTGTGAGGTAATGAATAAAAGGCATCCAACAGTTCTGGTGCTCTTTCAATTTGTTAATTGGCATTTATGACTGCATCTTCCCTCCAACCATATGCCCAGATAGTCATACTAGGGTGATCGCTCAATCCAGTGTTTCCCAACGAGCCATTGGTAATAAGGTTTTAAGGTATTACTTAGGTTTTCTCTATATTGAACACCAGGTCGTGTTTCACATCATAGCTGTTTAAGGTCTGCCGTTAACATAGTTCAGTTGAAGTCAGAGCAAGGATAATGGTGTACTCAGCATATTGGATTAGATTTAAATGTGAAATCAACTCTTGATCTTCCTTTTTAGGGGTACTCTGGTCCCCACTGAAGATGACTCCTTCAGAGCAGTGAATTTGAGAATCACTTTAACTGTGTTTTTGCTAGTGCACTATTATGAGTTGCACTTGCAAGCCTGATCATAGCCATAATGTCAGACCTCATTTGAGGGGATACATGGCAGACAGGGGCTACTGTGTCCCAATTGTGGTGCATGAAGTAATTTTCCACTCGTGCCCTGAGCGCCATCTTACTGTGGCTCTGCCAACTAGGCCAAGTGCACCCTTTCCCCTCTTGACTGTCAGGTTAGCAAGGATGATAAGTAAAAGGCTTTTGGGAAAGGTAGTAGTGTAGAGTACAAGAGCTCAGTATTCAACAGTCAACCAACAGACACAAAAGCATATTGTCCAGCACATTGTTTAGCATTTGAATTAAAAGAAAGTACTTTAATCGCAATTGGGAGTTTCAAACTCAGGACTATATTCTTGTTTGTGATAGTTATAGAGGCATTCCCCCCTATTAGTACCATTCCACTGCTATTGGAGTTCTCCACAGTCTCTAGTCCCTATTGTTTAACTTGGGCAATACATTGATTAGGCACAGATACTGTATTCTCAAATCAGTCCAGAGGCGTAGATGCACCCAGCTGTACAGTTCGTGTTAACCTCTTGTGGTTACTCTCTCGAAGTCTTAAGTTCATCCAGCAGAGGTTAGGCTGCGGGTCAGTTTCTCATTCTCTCACAGTTCGCAAGCCCCACAGTAACCTGTATGTTAGTGTTAAAGTCCTGAGTGGTCAGAGATGGGCTTGCTCCTGTGGCACTGGCTCTTCAGCTGTTGGGGCTGCCACTGCCGCCTTTCTGGAAATGTGATGACTTGGCCATCTCAGTGGATCACTGTTGATGCTTGTCATTCGCATAAGTCTTGATGCAGTTTACAACTAGAAGCATTCAGTGAGTGCATGAGACCCCTTTGATACATGGGATACTCCTGGCTTTGCTCCCTTGCAGTCTCTCACTCTCTAGAGCTATTCATCTTGTCAGGAAGAACTAGGCTTCTCCTCCTGTACACTCTTTGTCCTCCTACAATGTCAGACACACTCCTTTCCTCTCTCAACAGGCAGGTAGGCTTCTAGATTCAAGGCAGACGCTCAGCTCTTCCAGCAGAAAGTGCAGACTTCAGGTGATGTCCCCTCACCTCTTGGAGACTGACTGCTATGCCAGAATTAGTCACACAGCAGTTCTTCCAATACTGTTTGAAGCACTCTCTTCTTTGGCCATGGAGACATTGTAACTGGAACAAAGTGGGGTGGTTTGGATCTCACTTTTATACACATTTTTCAGAACAGTATGTGGATCCAATGTCTTAGGTTTCAGAACTGGTTTGGGTTGGTTCTCTTTCAAGTGTCATTTTCTGACTGTTCCTCAGACACAGCCTTTGTGTAAGGTGTTGCCTCTCACAATAAATACTAATGATGCTGGCTATAAGCAGAAGTATCCAAACAATGGCAGATTGAAGTGTAGGATCTTTGAACCTCGCACTCAGCAGCCTTCCTGAAGCATTAAAATACATAAATAAATAAATTGTATCAAGGACAGACAAAAGGACAAGCCTTGCCTTGAAACTTCCTCACTGTGAACAACAAAGACTGCAGTCCCAATCCTTATCCGTGCCATCTACCAAATGTCTGAGTTCACTTCAGTGTTTGGGACTCTACCATCCGGCAAGGCCTTGGCATGAATGGGCCTGTTCACATTCACAAAGAGCCCAGAAAGTTGATGAGAGCTCAACTGAGGCCCCTCAAACTGTCCAGGACCAGAGGGGCAATACTTGCGGGGCCAGGAACTCTCTACTCACAACATAGTTGAAAACCAAAAGCCAATATCAACTCTGGAACATAACTTTTTTGCTGCCGAGTCTGGAGTTGGTTCACTTCTTTTTCATATCAGTCAATATCAATTGATGAATTTCAGAAAGCACACCTTTCAAAGAGCAATAATGCTGTGGGATGTTCCTGAGGACTGTCCGCCACTGACCAACTCAGTACAATTTGTACTTTGAGTTGGTGAGCAACAATATTTTCAGTACATCATAGTGTATAGCAAAGTGCACAGTTTCTCTTTCAGCTGATGAAATAATATGGGCAGTCTCAGCTCTCTATTTTTTATATTGTTGACTATTTACCTGCAAATTATGCAGATATTACTACTCAGTGATGGTTTTTCCTGATATATGTTACTCATTCACCTTGACATGCGTAGCCAGGAAAGGATTCTTTGGGCTTTTCCTGTGATGCATACCAGTCAGCTAGTGATGTTAGAAAATGTGTTCTTTGGCTGAGCCACACATCCCATTAATATTAGTCACCTTGAATTATAAGGTCAAAGGGCCAGAAGTACCAAGCATGCTTCCGGTCAAAAAAGGCACAATTTACAAAATCGGGCCGTTTGTTTCTGGAAAAATGCTTTTTCAAATGTTCAAAATACAACATCTTGAACATTGGAAAAAAGGATTTACTGGTCTCAGCCAGCACGATTCTGCAAATCAGGAAGTTTATGACCTGTTGCGGTTCATTATTTTGAAAGGCGTGTTTAGGGTGTCCCTTCCAGATACCAAAGCGGTTGGGTGTGTATTACTATTTTGCGACCGAAATTCCATTTACAAATCTGTAATACTTTGGCACCAGTTTAAAACTGGTGATAACGCTTTGAAAACGGGAGGGGGTCGACAGGGGACCCCTTACCCTTTGAGAAAGTAAATAATAATATTTTTTAAGTGTAGGCAGTGGTCCCATGGACCTCTGCATACTTTAAAAAAAAATGAAACTTAGATGTTACATTTCTTTCTTTTTAAATGCATCCTGTTTACCTTTAAGGAAAACGGACTGCATTAAAAAAAAAAAAAAGATTGCTTTATTAAAAAGCAATCACAGACATGGTGCTCTGCTGACCTCAGGAGTCCACCATCCGTGTGATGGCTGCAATTCCTAAAGGAGAACAAATGCCGACCTGCAATTGATATTCATGAGGTAGGCCAATTTGCGTCGCACAAGGAATCCGTAAATGAAACTCAATTAGTTTCATACATTAGGAATACGGATTTGCTCATTGCGATTCGGAGAGAATCGCAATTAGGAGATCGGTATTCCTAATGTTTGTACATTTGGCCCAAAATGTCTTCTAATTCAACATTTCAATCTCAGTGTCACTTCATATAACATTATCCTTTAGTTTAAAGGATTTTGAGCATACCATCACCTGCAGATCTCAAATAAATAATTCTAGTTTATTCACAAATTAACAGATAAACGTTTATAGCAGTGCTACATTCAGATCGAAATATGTATGTTTATGACCTAGGCACAGTATATTTAATCTCCCACATAATATTTAACTGTGGTGAATTAAAATAAATTATATTGTAGGATATCCAACGATTATAGTAATCTTATTTAATGTATGAAAATAAATATATTACTGCAGCATGTTGTGTGCTGTTTCTTTATATAATGAGTGTAAGAAATCACAACACAGAGGGTAATTAATGTCAAACTGGCCCTGCCAAGCAATAAGGAATTTTGAGTAATGGTTTCTGCACAGATATAATCTGGCTGATCAGGTTCCCACTGGAATGCATCTATTTGGAATGTTTTTCAGTTTGTACATTGGGCTTTCACTTGAAGAAACTGAGAGCTTGCAACTAATGTTATCATTTCATCTGTATCCTGTCCTTGTCAGGTGAAACAAGTACCTAAGTGAGACTGGGGTTTTCCACAATGTAACGCTATTCAGTAATTTACAGCACACGACTGAAGAAGCATGGAATCCAGACTAGATCAAAATGGAAAATGTAATTGATTTCCAGTGTGATTTAGGTGTAGCAGTATGTCTTTTTTATAACCGGGCCTTAACTAGGGTTACGGTATTTTGGGAAGCAAAAATAAGGAACAGTGTGTATATGTGTATATATATATATATATATATATATATATATATATATATGTATATATATATATATATATATATATATATATATATATATCCAAAGCAATCCTTACTCCTAACATGAAGAAGGCACGCACACAAAGACTGCAGGATCAAGGCTTCTTTATTTAAAAGGGACTCCTACGACTCAGCGACTGAAGAGACGCGTTTCGGCTGACTTTGCAGCCTTTATCAATTACTCTTCCACCAAGTGGCTCGCCTGTGCTGACTAGTCTTGGCGCACTCCGGCGGTGCGATACCCCTCGGCCAAACCCAGCCGTCAATTATTCAACACTCCTCTCCAGCAGGAAAAGAAATGGGTCGCACTCCAGGGAGACTTCAAAATTCCTTTACTTTCCAAACAAATCAATACATTTTCATAGAAACACCAGAAACCAACGTGTTTTGGTCTCACTGAGACCTTGATCACGGTGACGCCCACATTTGTTTCAAGCAGTATAAGCGTGAAAATGTGTGATTATAATTTAATATATATATATATATGTGTATGCATATAAATATCTATATCTATATCTATATATATATATATATCTATGTATATATATATATTTTAATATAAATATATACATTCATTCATTTACAGGCTAGGCTGAAATAACTGGCTATGGCAGCACCTCTAAACTGCACCCCCTCCGCCCTCCTCCCCACTCTGTCTTCCCCCTCCTCCTCCTGCGCTGCCTGAACGAGAGTAATTCTCGTTTGCAGGATGAATTGGCCTTTGTCCAAAAACCGGGACATATATTTAAAATTGAGAAAAGCATCAGGACACCGGGACAGTCCTCTACAAACCGGGACTGTCTGGGGAAATACGGGACAACTGGTCACCCTAGCCTTAACTCTATCAAGATTAAGTAATTCACCATGGGAACAACACCAGTACTTAATTTCTACCCTATTTCCCACCTTGAGCATCCTGATGACGGATGCTCTCTGTGTGACGTAAGTCATTTGGCAACTTCTTCAGACATTATATGCTGTATAACGTTGGGATATTTTCTTAATGTGATGTTTAAATGTTCAGAGTCTACCCTCAACATGTTTCTTCCCCCTGAAAATGTTAAACCGCATAACCTCTAAAATGTCTCTTATAAGCACTTTTTGTGAACATTTTAGAGTGAAGACATTTTTTGAAAATCGTCATTTGCTTTTAAAGGCCATATGTATAAAGATCATATGTCCTGGCCAGAAGTATACAGGCATTGCTGAATTTTAAGGTTACACCTGTGCGCAACGTTTATTCCTGTTAACGTAAACATTATATTGCATATAAATACTTCTGCCTCTTAACAGGGAGGCTGCCACCTCCCTCACAGGCACCATGGACTGGGATAAGATCAAATAAAATATAATTCTGCTAACTTTTCACAGCCAGACAAATAGACAAACATTCCTAAAATGACTACCAGCAGTGCATGCTAACCAGACCTCCAATCTTCAGTTAAGGCAACTCCCAAGAAACTTGACTCATATTCCCTCACAGAGAGTGCAAATGCAGGTATACTGGTGACTCACAGGCACACTTATGAATTTGACTCTGGGCCACCCCAGGCCTATACATACATGAAAGAAATGGAGAGAGTAGGGATGATGTATCACTCCTCCATCCATCCAATCAATAGCCATATTCTGAAATGCCAGTGATGATCCTACCCTCTGTGACAATCTCACACCTTCCTTGGTGGACAGTGCATGTTGACTCGCAACAATTGCTTTATCATTCTCACGTGCTCTATGCAGAAACTCCAGGTTCTCTAGACCCCACTGCCTTAGGTAATATGTCCTGCCGCAGGTGAAAAGGCGTAAAACCAGGTACAGTTAACGACAAAACACATAAACTCCCCAGATCAATAAACCATCTATCCATGGTCATTACATATCATTATAAATAAAGTAGTAGCCCTTCTTGCCTAAATATAATCTCTTTCTGATGAAAACACTCCTCAGTCCAAGCTTGGTTCACAATGCAGAATATTCTCCATACCTTATGTAATGTGTATATGTCTGCATCCTCCAAAGCACTGCATGGTGCACCTGTTCAGCAATGCAGAGATTAACCCATTAATGCCCTTCTATAGGTGCCAGCGTGTCCCATCGTCCACTATGGTCTTAAACAATGTAATCATTAGCAAGCATCCAAAACTCCTCTACGTTTGGTGCCGTTGAATTCTGACACAATAATAGCATTGATATGCCATAGTCAAGTACCCGACCCAAACTTGTTTATATATCTTTGCATGAATGCAGGTAGCACTTGCACAACAAGTAAAATACGAGGTAATACACTGTTTTCAATGGAAGAAAGTTATATTGCAGGTTTTTCAATCAAGGTAAGGGGTGGCTTACAAATGACCCCAAAGCAGCCAATGATGATACTACCTAAAGTGTCTGCCATCCGGATGAACCAACGAGCATCAGGGTAACCTACAACTGATGCATTTACTCAAGGTTTCACCTGAACTCTGGAGATTATAGTCTACTGGAACGTAGCAGTTCAATTCCGACAGAATAATTTACAAAAAACATTTTACCCTTTGTGTAGTCCTTGGCTTGGAAATATGTTGTCCACGGCATTATCATCAAAATGCGTATAGCCAACCAGAGGACTCTTCCCTCTGCAGCCCCAGTCTGCCTTTCCGTCCTGGTTTCCCGCATCACTCTTACCTGTGTACTCTGCTCAGTTTCCCTACTAGTAGCTCTCTTGGTCTCCTCTTGCCTTCCCCGGCTTTATATTCACTGCACCATTCCATCTCCAGCACCCCTCCAGACCTTTCCATTAGGTTGCCTGGCTTGTCGTCTTATAATAACATGGATGAAACTATTAATCTCAAACAATGTGCACCCTCCCCACCACCTCCACGCCCATTCCTTGAGCTACCACTCACGAATGCCCACTACAGAAACATCATGTCTGGCAGTTTTGGAACCTCTTACTGGAAACATTTCATACTTTTGTAAACACCAAGTGACCACATCACACATACCTTTCCCACACCTTTTTAGATGGATTCCACCTTTTACGAAGATTCCGCCCAACCTTGAACTGTGGCCTCTCATGCCTTGGTCTAACCAATTCAACATGTATATCGCTTCATAAATATTAACAGCAATGGCTGTAATATTAAAACTAACAATAATAATTACATACTGAAGGGAAGTGGAATGGTAAGTTGGGCTATGACTCACCCTTTTTTCTCAGAAATCCGCCTCTGCATAATCATGCTTCCTTCTGAAAGCGAATCATAATGTTTCAATATGGGTGCTGCAGATAATTCACATTTCACTGTCTGGAAGATACTTCACGTGTGCATTTAGAAAAGAGGATTTGTTAATTTACCTCAGATACGGCATCCACACAATGTAGTTCAGGGAATGCTAATTATATAGCATAGGTGATGTACAATATTGAGGAATAATGGGTTATTTGAGAAAGGACTTTACTTGCCATTAATTGGTTTCACACACACATTCCAGGGAAGGTTTCTGTCAGGCAGTTTCAAAAGGGCTTCTTGTTTTTCTAAACTGTCTCATATGTCGCCTGCTATCTCATCAAAACACACAAGATGATGGACAGAATATTGCACATTGTCAAAACATTCACCCCCAGTCACAGATCCATTGTTTATCCATCGTTATTCTGCTCACCACGCCACCCCAGTTCAGACATGGCCATATGCAAATCAGTCTGACCCTGGTTTCGGGTTCATAACCCTCTTCAGCCAGGCTATAGACCTGCAGGACTAGTACAATTTTTCAGATTTCTCGAGCCCTGCACTGGATTCAAGATAGCCTGGCCGATGAGGGTTATGAACCCGAAACCGGTCCCAGGATGCTTGTTTCCGGTCCAGGGAAGACATGACTTGGCAGTTCGGCCTGGACTGTTTCCATGAGGCACAGGGTCAGACTGATTTGCATATGGACATGTCTGAACTGGGGTGGTGGAGTGAGCTAAAGAATGATGATGGATTTAACCCAGATCAGTTGACTGGAGGTGAGTGTTTGATTTGCTCAAATGCTCTGTCCATCATCCCCTTTGGTATCGCCTGCTATCTCATAGCAGGATATAATTAGTGTCTGTAAGTGCCATTCAAATGGCTATGCACTGGAAGCCAAGCGGGGAATTTATGTTTGCACACACTTCCAATCTAGAGAGTACGAGTCGAGTTTTCTTTTTCACTCATGGTACCCATTGAAGGGGACATACCTCAAAAATACACTCCAACATGTGCAAGTAGTCTGTGTGCAAGAGTTGATAACGTACATTAATCACGCAATTGCGCGTGCACAACATACGCTGCACACTCAAGGGTGTTCCACAGTCCCTGGCTGGGGTTTTAGCTCAGACGTATTGGTGCACAGGTACGTGGTGACGTAAGCACTCCTCGTCACCGGCCACATTTGTGGTTATTCCTGACTCTTCGAAGTGACGCGCTCACGTAAGTACGCCATGTGCAGCGCACGCCAATCTCAGCTACACAGTGGAGTGCAAAGGCCATTCTAAAACGCAGGACATATTACACCAGTATTTGGGGTTAATTAATTTTTTTGTAGAAAGACAACTTTGTTTTGATACCTGTATATTTGACAATTCCCAATGCTGAACCATGAGCTTCCATTGCAAGCAATAAGTAGAGAGATTTGCAGATAGCTGTTCCCTGCTTGCTAGGAAGAGCAAAGCTTTATTTTAAAGGCAATCAAACTGTGTCTCCACGAGTGGCATGTCAGCCGCTCCAGGTAACAGTGCCCTCTCTCTCGTTTTATGGGCTTGAAGAGCAGCATGAAAAACATACAGCTAATTCATACATTAGGCGGCCAGATTGAAAAAGGATGTTGATCTCCTGCCCGTGCACCCTGGAAGGCATCCATTGAAAATAGATTTCTTTCATTGACTCGGGTAATATTTTCTTCTCTCCGCCAGTACGCAGACTTGTTTGTTGCTTTCAATGAACGAAAGCACATACATTAGTGAGGACGCTACAGTATAAATCTAAATGCTATATGGTGAGGCACGAGTGAAAAAAAGAAACAAACCTGTATGGCTAAAGGGTAGTAAAAAACACTTTTTATTTTTACAAACCTGATGTATAACATATCCATTGGAAGGTAGGCATTTCTCTTTACTTGATATTTTTTAGCTTTTTAGAGATGTTCACACAGCATGCAGGAGGTGTTTTTATGTTAAAAAATAATAATCTAGGTAATGCACCCTGTACCGCTACAATGTCCCATTCTTCTCAGCTGTGCATTTTTATCAAATATAGAAACGTGTATGTTCCAAGCAATTACAAAGCCTTCCCAGATTAAGTAACCCTACACGTTAGTATGCAGCGACATTTACGAATCTTTTTATTTGACTTTGGCCTGCTGATGACAGCTTACCAACTCTGCACACAACACCACGAGTACTCCAAAAGATGACTCATGTTACACCCTATGCATTGAGAATCAAGCATTTCTATTCCCACCCAAGCTCACTGTGCCATAGGACTCAAGCTGCACCTCCGTCATGAGGCCCAATACGGCCAACACCGGCATGGAGTTGCTTTCTTTACAGTTCATAGTGGGCTTGTCAGTTAATCTTGACCATCCCTGGTGGGGTGGGGTCAAGACTAATTTCATGAAGTTGCTTATTGGTCATCATGGCACAACCAAGCTAAACAACAATGGGCTGGAATGTGCCAGTCTCCTTGAGCTTCCAGGGTGTGTTGGTTGATGTGCTCTGTGCCTAGATACCTGGCTAGAAAACGTCAGATGTGCATCTCACTGTGATCTATAAATATTGTAAGTGGTGAGAGCTGTAATGTATCGCATGCTGGTCTTCAACCTTTCAAATCTGTAGACTGCAGATGTGGACGAATGTAGACCTGTGACTCATGACAGGCCTTAACAAAAAAGGTTCTCTCTACTACAGCTAGAAGAACACTACTTTGAATTGTATGGACCTATACAATTAACATTGGGTTGCATTATATTCAAATGTATGCACAAGTTAACCTTCTCCATTTCCTATGTGAAAGAATGAATGCATACATTGCTTCAAGATTTCAGAGGTTTGCACCATGTTCTAGTGCCCCACATAAATTCTGCTCTAAAGGTTGTAGAGCCCCCACACAGCATCCTCAATTCTGACATTCGTTCATCCTTCGACTCCTTTACTCCCACTTACAGACAGCCTTAAAAAAGTTACTGAAGATGCACTTATTGTAAGCTAATTTTAAAGCGCACACCAAGAGACCTATTAAGGTAGTGTGTTATTATGAGGTGCTAGGCATCAGTAAGTCACTTATCACCTCAGTAAATTTAACAGATTATCTGCTCATCCCTAAATAGAGTTAGCAATTGACCCTATCTTGAATTTTTCATTTGGTATCCAACCATGCTGTTGTTTTACGGAAGTGGTCCGCCATATCTTGAGGCAGAAATAGTGGTTCTTTAATTCAGAGTTCTCCAAAGTCGGTCCTAAAGGGCCGGATCCATTCCCGATTTTTAAGACAACTACATTCATCTAAATGGGGATATGATAAAAATCTCGCATGGATCCAGCCCTCCAGGACTGACTTTGGCGAACCTTGCTTTAGATCATCATTATTTTACCATCTTTGTCTTCATCTGTTTGCAGGTGAGACACTCCCCTTCTGTTTCCCTATTTTCCCACAAAGCCTCTGATGTGATGACTGGTGACTGGTATACCAACCAAAACACAGCTTAAATGCTGACTAATCTTCATTTTTGGTTTGAAATTGCAAAAGTACCTTGCCTCACAGAAGCGCTTCTCCTATGACAGTAGCGGAAAGCCTTAGGTCAGATCCTTGTTTACGGTTCTCTGAGAATCTAAATTACAGATAATAGATGTGTAATAGTTTATTTCCTTGCCATTAATTATCAACATTGACACCATAGCACCAGTGTTAAAATGTCTCAATAAGTTGTACACTTCCAAATTCCAATGGTGCAATGTGTTATCTTTTATATTTAACACAAAATATGGTTGTTATGATACTTCGGCACTGTCAGAAATGTAAACCCAAAATATGAGACCCTACCTTTTAATAGATAAACACAATGAAGAATGTTTATACTCATTGCAAATTCACTTTGAGTGTAGAATGGAATAGCAACTGATAAAATACTGTGCTGGAAGCAGTACAATCAAAATCTGAGTATTAGATTGGTTAATTTGTGCCTTCCAGACGTAACCAAATGCCCCCTGTTCAGTGGAAGCTGAGCCTCTGAGTTATGTTTCAACCTGTCTTTGTTTCTGCAGGCTACTAGTTTTTTAGGAAGGGTGAGAATTTCTGGAAAGGGCAATTCACTAGAGTCTTCACCTGCTCTTGTGGTGGGCATAAGCACCCCAGCAGTCCAGAGTGGAATCCACCACAACAATGTGTGTGTTGAGTAGAGCCCTCCTGTACCAAGGTCAAAGGGACATTTGGCATGGCATTCTAACCACTGTGTTGGACCTGATGGAGCTGAACTCAATGATCAGTCTTAATATCTACAAGAACATCCACATCATCATAGTCAGCTCCAGCACCACCTAAGCCACTTAGCAAATCCATTTTAACCTTGTCGGACACTCAATCTATATACTTCCTGAAGATAAGACGTCAACTAAGGATCCATGCACAGGGAGAAAAAACATGTGTCTCTTTTATGAATTCCAGAAACACCTTTGCTTTTTGGGAGGTTGTTTCTGAAGTACAACAAGTTACTGGTTGGCCACCATAACATGGCATTGCAGTTTTGCCAAAAATATTCCTTCCATGCTGGTGCGAGCTCTTTCGGCACAAAAGATCCTCACTAAGCAAGGTGGATCTCACAATAGGTCAGATGTTCCTGCATGGGGAAATGCAGCAGTGGGGTGTATGACAATTTGGCAGGTTGGCGGCCCTACAACTATCATAAATAACACTCTAGAGTTGTGAACGTAGCCTCTTGAAATTCTTTAAATGGTTAGAAGCTTGGTTATTCTCCCTGGTCATCTGGGCAAAGGCAAAAAAATCACTTGCCCCTTACTTGATTTTTACACACTTGCACACGAAAACCCCATGTAAATATGGGAAAACCTGCGCTCCTGCTCCCTCACTACACTATAGGACCGCCAGAGGCAAACAAGCTTCTGGAAGTGCACTGATCGTTCATCAATTATGAAGTGGCGCACAGTCATTCCTCTCCCCTCCAGCCCACGGGGCTGTTTATTTGGAAGGGGTACAGGGTCCTGTGGACTGCCAGGCGTCCTCCAACACTGCACACTCCTGCATCTGGATCCCTGACCCATCTACAAACTAAGGCTGGGTCCATTGACTGCAGTGAAAGGCCGATCAGCAGTTTCAAACAACTGACCTGCCCTCACCCAATGCTCTGTCGCCAGTGCAGGCATGAATTGCCACCGAAACTAACAATGTATTTTTTGGCACCTAATGGGTGCATCCTGACACAGACCAACACCGACCGACACAGACCAGTAATGTGTGTGTGTGATTTGTAATACACCTCCATGTGCCTCAGGCTCTCGCTTAAAACCAAGACTTTGTTATTGAAGGTCCTATCACAGTTTTGTGTGTGGCGTGCCATGCCACTAGCTACCTTGGAACAGGGCCCACCAGCTCCTTTATTATGGTAGTGGAGGCAGTTCAGTAGGAAAGGCGAAGAGCGCACAAGGGAGACACATAAACTATTCCATGCCTCATGCCAACCTGCCAGACGTCCCTCCTTCATCCAAACCCAACCAATCTCATGGGTTTGGATTCTCTCGTTCTCACGAGAGCAGAATGAGCGGCGCAGGTGCAAGGCCTGGCCGCGAGAGCAAGCTCTTATGACCCATAGTCGAGTGTTGCTGGGCGCCTCATTGCTTCCGCTTCCTGTGGGCACGTGCACCACCAACAGACAAGTAACTTTCAGCTTCGTTTTTCATGAGCAAGGGCAAGGCACAGATGGAGCACAAATCTGTCAAGGGGTTTCTTCTACTCACATGAGGCAGGCAATGCTCGCTTTCTTTGTAAAAAAAAACCAAAAAACATACAACCAAGTTTTAGTCTAGTTAGTGTAATGGTGGTCACTGTGGGGCAGGTTCACGCCAGCCGGAAGCTGTGATCATTCGGATATGCGGGAGTACACAGCATCTGAAATCACAACTGCCATACTGCTCTACGCCTGTAAATTTGAAGAAGCCATCGCCCGTGGGTTGGTGTTATACGGTTAGAAACTTTTCTTGAAAGGGAATTCTGTACCGAGTAAATAATTGTTTTTATCTTCCTAATTAAATACATATTACACTGAAAAGAATACGAAAATGCGACAGAGAAAGGAACTCGATAGTTTTGTATTTCATGACTGTAGTAACATCGCAGCAACACAATTTAGATTGTGTTAAAATTGTCTTTATTGACAAAGCTAGGTAACGTCCAGAGAGGCTGGTGTCATCTGAATAATGCCATACAACGGATTTTCCTACAGATTCCATAAGCAAATGGAATAGAGAATACACAGAACACTAATACTCTAAATTCTAAAGAAATTCATTAAATAAACATCACACCTACCCAAAGCTATGTACTACAAAGACGTTTTCAAGCAAGTGATGGTTTTCAGGTTAGCGTAAATTAAACCTTACCCGTCATTCAAAAATTCACGGTGTTGCTCTTCCTTTCGCATCATTTCAGATATCTGCATAGTTTGCTTAATCCAAGGCAAATTGCCTCACAGCGTAAATCAGCAATTATCATTTTTGTTCAATTTTCGAATCAGTACTTGCTCTGGGACTTATTGACTAAGTTGCTAAGTAGCAACATATGGCTTGCCATTGTTCCAGCGATGTAGCTGCGAGCAGGCATCGCAATGCTGCTCTTTAAGTGATTCTTACGGAAAGCCTGCACTGGAACCCAGCCAGAACTGTAAGTGTACAGCGAAAATTAATGATATTCTTTCAGACTGTCCCACAGGGCTGTTTTGCATCAGCGTTGTTGAATCTATTGCGTCCTTCTTCCTGCTGATGTACATGAGTATTAGGGGTAAAAGTGTATCTTGGATTCGAAATATCTGCAAACTGGATTTTTATTAGCTACCATTGCAACGTTTGCCAACAGTGACATTCACAAATTGTAGTTTTTATTGTGCGCTCATTTTAGTATACAAAAACATGTATTTATTTAGTTCCCTTTGCAGTTTATGAAAATCGTATTAAAAAAACAACTGCAATTAAAAATGTGGCTAGAATATCAATTCAGCAAAAATCTTTAATAGTTTGTTGTCGGGTACGATACACCATAAACCCTAAAGACAATTATTGTAGGATAATAGAGATTTCACAATACTGGTGCTTTTGTGACAAATATATTTGTGTGTGTGTACACATATATATGATATTTAAATTTATATACACACATCTATATATATGGGAAACATCCTTTACAACGCAACTTTTACCACGCAGTGCCTTTACGACGCAACTTTTACAACGCAAACCATTACAACGCATTGCGCTGTGGGGCGCTCTACGATAGGGAATAAGTTTGATTTACTATCCAACACCTTCCCTAGTGTCCACGGGGACTGGAGTTGGAATAGTACATTAAACTATTCACTATCCAGCACCCCAAAGCGCTATGCGTTGTAAAGGTTTGCGTTGTAAAAACCGCGTTGTAAAGTCATGCGTGGTAAAAGCATGCGATGTAATGTCATACATCCATATATATATATATAAAAATAGATAGATAGATAGACAGATAGACAGATAGACACATAGGTAGACACATAGATGGATAACTCAATACTTCATCCTAAAGATAAGATGTCAACTAAGGATCCATGCACAGGGAGAAAAAACACCTGTCTCTTTTATGTATTCCAGAAACACCTGTGGTTATGGGAGGTTGTTTCTGAAGTACAACAAGTTACTGGTTGGCCACCATAACATGGCATTGCAGTTTCGCCCAAAACACTCCTTCCATGCTGCTGCGAGCTCTTTTGGCACAAAAGATCCACACTGAGCAAGGGGGATCTCATAATATGGCAGATGTTCCTGCATGGGGACATGCAACAGTGGGGAGTATGCCAATTTGGCAGGTTGGCGGCCCTACAACTATCCTAAATAACACTCTAAAGTTTTGAATGTAGCCTTTTATGGGATAGATAGCTACAATCCACATAGATGGTATAACTCGTCATATCGTTGTTGTCTCTTGTAACATCTTGAGGTTTTAAGCTGCTATACAATCACTTGGTGTCCGGCCTTTAACTCGTCTGTGTGAAACATCTCCATGGACTCCAATGTAGTGGAGATATCTAGCTTTAAAATCTTGCTGTTGCTCTACAATGCAAATATGAGAAAGCACTAACTTTCCCAAACTAAAATTCTAGTCATCTGTTCCTGCCAGAAATTTGATATTTAAGGAACTTGCCTGTCTAGACCCTCACGAGTCTAGTCATGGACAGAATTGCATTCTGAGTGTGCCTCAGGAAGTTCACTTCATTTCCACTGAAGTTAAGAATGTTCTGCTTATTCAAAAATACGAATACTTGTTTTATGAATCAACACTTTTTTGGAACCAGGGGCCCTTTCTCTTTGCAGGTCGCTGTAGTTTTCGCCCTGTTCAACTCAATTATTATTTATTTCATGTTTTCAAGGCTACAAAAATGCTAATGAATATAACATGTGGGCCAAAGCTTTTATTACACTTTTTTATCCACCTCGTCCAAATATGCATGAAACTTTTGGTGGAAGCCGTGGTTTAAAAGCAAGCGATGTCTTAAAGGTCTGTAAAACAAATAACCTATATGCTATAGGTTCCAGTGTTCAAGTGCACAACATGGTGCACCATATGGAGCAATGGTATTGCTCAAAAAACCATTTCCGTGGATGGTTAATCAGTAAGTTTCTTTCTGGCATTTGTATCATGATGATAATCACAGAAAAGATATCCACGTACATCATTATACATTCTCTCACATTAAACTATATTGCGTTCCATTTCTCTTTGTTAGCAGAGTATTATTTGCTTTTCAGGTCCCCCCCAGCTCCCCACCCAGCCTACATCACGAAAAGGATCATTACCCCAAAATGTATTCTGAAAATCTGCCAGGCAGGACCTCATACTCAAATATGCAAAATACAGGTGCTGGCGGCAGTTCGGCACAGCAGCACGTCACCAGCAGTCGTCGATGGCAGCAGATGGGTGGGAAGGTAATATCTTGCTCCATTATCTCACGATACTAACAAAATACAAGGTATATATTGTGATGCTGTTACTGCACGGGGAAAATGATTTCCACATTTGCTGATGTAAATGTGGGTGTGCTTTTCAGTGGCACCAGAAAACATTCCTGAAACTGCCATCCACCCTCATACTAGATGGCCATTACAGTCCTCTGCCCATGGAGAGGAGGCAAGCACATAGAAATGGCGTCCCACAACCCAGCAAAGGCCTTTTAGTCCAGTGGAACGCTATGTCACTGGGTAGAAATGGTTTTATGGGTAGGAAAATGGTCTTCTCTTTTCCCCACAAGCCCAGAGAGGGGGAGGGTGGGTTACCTTATATAAAACCTCTCTTATTACCCAGTCGGGGAATTCAGAGCACCCCCAGCCAGGTGATGCATTTCATGTAATATGGGCGCGAGGTTCGTAGTATAGATAATACAAAATAAACACCATGGTAGTTCAAAAGTCATTACCATTTTAAAATGCATTTCCTTGAAGCACAGGTCTTTTTCGTCCCTAATGCGCCTTCAGTCATGACATGCATTTGAACCACAAATTGGGCCAATTACAATTAGTCAATATTCATCAAGTGAGAATCTGGCAGCAAAATTAGCATGACCTATTAACCTTTGACCCAGTGAAAAGATAAAATGGGCATGCTTTGATTAATTTAGACAGCCAACAAAAATGTTTGGCATCACAACAGGCCCAAACTAGTTACTCTAGCCAATCTAAAATGCAACATTCAAATGATTATACATTGCAGTCCCAGAGGTATTCATTACAGACAAAATTGCTCTTGTTGCCTTGCATGCAAGCTGAGTTTTCAATGGGAAATGAAAGGCTGCCTGAAAAAATAGGCCACCTAATTAAGTTAAACTACTCTAGCATTTGGCTTGACATCTTCATTACTCAAAATTAAAAAGATGCTTCACTCGAGCACACAAGTTACTATTGTTTATGTTGTTTTCTTTCTCTAAATTGACTTCTTCCTTGGAAGTCTGTTTTGCTGGGTTATAACTTGTAATAGCTCGCATATTTCTTCAGTTTATAAAAATGTCTCAAGGGCTTGCACAGACACTGACAGTAGTTACTGTATCCAGAATGTGATGTGAGCTTCATTGACATTTAAGTCTTTCATATGTTTGCTGTGTGTGTACCCAACTGTTTTATTAACTTACAGGCCGTGATTTGAACAATAACTTCAATTCGAGTTCAGTCGGTTTATGACGCACACATTATTCCATTTATAAATGCATATAATTTATTTTTGAGGAAGGCAGAGCATGATGTGCAATTTGAGTTCATGTTTAGCTCAGCAAATCGACCTAATTGGCAACAAACCCTGGCTAGATCTATTTTCGTATTGTATCTTGTAAGTGAAGAAAACACAGTACATCAAAAAGGCAGCCAATTTAAAGTGACTTCTAACACTAATGGTATTCTTGTCAGTATAATACCGTGATCCATATTTATAGGCAAGTGAACGAATTGATGAGATCATCTGAGATTTTTACTGGGACATAGGTAGAGTAGAGTAGGGTTAGCTCTTTTCGAGTACTATTTATACTATTAATAACTGCTTGGAAGGACAAATGAACTTTTTAAGAAAGCAGTATATATGTGACTGATCCTCAATAGGGATTTTTAAATTAACATTGTTTATGCATATTTTTTGTACATTTATAATTGTTTTCTGTATTGCAGTCTTAACCCATGTAGCTATGTACTATCTATATTATGTTATGTTTCCAAAATGTTATGGAGCACCGTTCAGCCCAAGGTCTTGACATTAAGCTGAAAATGTGTGTGCTGATCCTTAGCTTTAAAGGAAAGGTTTTAATTTTTTACCTGAAATCTAGTTGTGAGATATATTTTTTTTAAAGACAAAGGAAGCACATTGCACACCATAGAGCAAGGTAGGAGAAGAAGAAATGCCCACCCCTGGTGGCTTTGTTTTATGCAGTTCTTCTAGCAAGTAGAGGTGAGCGCTTCCAGGGTTATAAGGATGTATACAGTGAGACTGAAAGTGAAGAGTCGGGGAGTAAAGGCTGCTGTGAACTAGGCACAGAACCAGGGCCGGACAGGCCTTTTATTCCACCAGGCATTTCCCTCCTTGACTTTAGCCGCTGGAGGCCAATTTTGACAGCCCAGGGCAGCTCCTGGTGCCTCTGTCACTTCCACATCTCTCCGAGGTTAATTGCAGCAGGAAGAGGGAGGCTTTAAGAGAGAAATAAAAAAAGGGAGGGAAGGAGGTAGATGGCAGAGAAAAAGTGATAAGACAGGGAGGAGAGGAGTGTGGCAGCATGGATGGATGGGAACAGAGTGATAGTACGAGGAGACAGAAGGGAGCGGGATGGTTTTACCATTTTTGCCAGGGCTGCTTTTGGCTCCCCAGTCCTGCTGTGCACAGAACTTTGACTTGCATCCTTGATAAAATTGGAAGCTGTTGCAACCAGCAAAACAGGGGATTGCATTGGAAAATCCAAGAGCACACAGTACTAGTCTGATAGCTTGCTTTTCTGTGCTCTAAACTCCCAAAGTGTCTTGTTGACACCCATTTAAACTGAAATACCATAATTCATTCTGGATTATATAAGGGTGCTTCAGCGGTTCAGTGGCATTTCACAGAGAGGAACGGTATTAGTTTCCAGATTTTTCTAAGTTGGAAACTACATGCTGAGGCACCTGCCAACACCTGAGGTGACATATAAGGTTGTCGTCTACTTTCACACTGAGGCTCATTACTGTAGAAGACATAATGGGCCTTGACCAAGCTTTTGGGGCCAGAAAAAAATCAGTCCAAAAGGATGAGCTACGGCTCATTACCTACCAGAACTTTGGTTTTATCCGAGGTACGTTTTAGCCAATTATACTTCATACAATATTTGATGTCCAGCAGACATTGACATAGCTGCTGAGCAGCTGTTGGAAGATCATTGAGCCTAAACAACAGCTATGTACTCTCTGCATAAGTGTAAAACTGCAGCTCAAAATTACAGGTCAGTGTGGCGTGCGTTTGGACGTAGATATTGAAAAGGTAGAGGGACAAGGCATATTCCACAGATGCCGGAAAAGATTTAAGATGAAAAATTTCCAAGGAGAAACTTTTGGGTTTGGTTGTTCAGAAAAGAGGCAAATCAAGGTAGCACTTGTACATTCAGTTGACGATATATGTGATTGAGTTGCATTACAATTATATTTACAATCATACTTATGCTGAGTGGATAAGGAGAGGCTCAATGTAGTGTGTGGTGCCATCATTGGTACCACCAACGCTTGATTACAGAACCTCCTTGCTCATATATATCCCTAATTACACTTGACGACTCCGAAACCAACTATACACCCAGCAGCGAAATCTACCACGAGTCAACATTCATGCCAACCCTTCTGACTCGAACTTCCCATAGGAGCAAGAAGCATATTCAGAATAGCCTGCATAGCACTCAAAGCCATGTACTGTGGTTCCACATGATACATGGCTCAACATCTCACCCCCTTGAAAGCAGACCCTTCCTGTGAAGTATTGAGTCCATGTCCTCCATGGTTCAAGAAACAAAGAACCATCTTGTGCTCATTTTGAAGTAATGCCCTGCAGATATGGACTTCTACCATACCCACAGTATGCACAAACTCATCATATGAGTCTTTAAAAAACAGATTTGCTATAATTAATGCTGCAGTACTAGCTCCAGATATAATCCCATAAGCATTCTATTCAAGTTCTGAGCATAGACATTGAAACTTGGACACAAATCGAGCACCTTTGCTAATAGACTGACATCCCTTGGTTTGAGTCTGTCTTCGGGGATGACACCCCACAATATTGTATCATTTCAAACAGCTTAACATGTGTTGGGAATCATTATAAGATATAGGTTTGAGTAAATATAAGAGTAAAAAGAACATGAGGACCTCTTTGTCTCGATCGTGATTCATTGTTTCTTATGCTTTGAGGCCAGCTGCTTTTATTATATCATGGTCTATAGGAAGTTGCAATTCTAGTTCTATATTGGAGAGTGCATTCTAGAAAGGTAGAGGGTTCTTAGGCTTAGACATTATTCAAGTGCATTCGCTTTTAAGTTGTTTTTTCAGTTTTATGAAGAGTAGGAAAGAAGGAGCATTCCTAATGTAGCTTGCGTTAGCATTCCAGATTTTGGTAGCATGTCCTGAGAACGATCCTGATTTTGTAATTCCTTTCCTGATTTTAGGGTACTGTGTAGAAGATTGTTATGGCTTTTAAGTATCCTGAGTCCTACTGAGAGTTTGAGTTTCTTTTTTAAGTTTGGAGCATTGAGATGGAGGTCCTCATATGGTCAGTAAGTTGTTCTGCAGTAACACCTGACCTTCAAAGCCATCCAGTTAAGGCTTAGTAGTGCAGGTGCGATGTGCTCAACATTTTTGTTTTGTGATTGTCAGAAAGTGGGAGGTTGTCTGCAACACCGCTTTCAGTGGTGTAAGGCGGTTTTGAAGGTGGCCAATGAAGAGGGTGCATCCATAGATTTCAAGAGATGAATAAGGCTTTGACTTCTATTTTTAGGTTTTGATGAGAGGATATGCTTGAGATTTTTCAAGTATTGTAAGTAGAATGTCACTGATTTTGCCGTGGCTTGTTTGTGCTTTATGTGGAGTTTTCATCCAGTAATTAGCTCAGGGATTTTGCAGAGGTAGCCATTTTAGATGCAATATTTGCATCCTTTAGAGCTTTCGTCCATACACGAACATCTGTTTTATTCGACTAGAAGTCACAAGGCGGCATTGAATTTGATAGGCTTTTATACAGTCCAATCCTGGCAACAGGTGTGTTTTGCCGTAATTTGATAATAGATTCAGAGGAGTCCAGCTTGAGGTACAGTGCGTGTCATCCGCATGCCGATGAAAAGAAATGTTGAGTTTAGCAATTAAAGCACCTATGAGTTCCAAATTTAGGTTGAAGACAATGGGCGATAGGGCGGATGAACACCACATGACAAGTAATGGTAAAAGTAAGGGTAACCGTTACAGTATTACCTTTCTGAGTTTTAACCAATTTAGGACCTTCCCTTTAACACCCATTCTGTTTTGAGTGTGTCAATGAGAAAGTGTAGTCCACAGTATTGAATGTGCAAAACCAGCAGTGGCTGGCTCTTGTCCTTAAGTCCATGTTTGCCTGTAGTCATTAACAATAAACTCCAGGTGAATCCGAAGAAAACTCTCTAGTAGCTGATGCCTACATCTTTGGTAGATCTGCCCCTTATTTCATCCACCATTTCACTGTCCAGAGGCCACGCATTAAGCTTTATAAGACTTGATTATGTTTAGTAGTTATAGTGTAACCTTTAAAGAAAATCATTGGTTTGGCTCATACTTTTTTCAGTTAAATCAAGGCTTGAAATGTTGAATAAAGTTATGGGTGGTCCCTATTTGCCTATTATACACTGAAGAAATCCCCCTATGCTGAATTCAATCGTGTTTCACCCTGACCCATGCCATATAGCTGCAAAGCTTTAAAAGAATAGCCATTAATAACAGTAAATTAGTCACAATTTCATCTGCATCCGTCCTTGCTGCATGGCCAAGGCTTCTACAACTCAGGCTCTGTCATGTGCCACACAATGCAAAACACTCACCACCAGCAAGAAATGCTTTGAGTCATGATGCCTGAAAGGCAAAGGGCTACCTACATACAGCTACAAATGAAACATGAACCCCACTGCAGAGCCATTCAGAAGCCCACGACTAGAAATTGTGAGATGACGTACTGCTGGAAATGTGAGAGATGGACACTAGGCCTCAGGCCAGAGCCATATACCACACTCAGTAGGCATTGCCTGCTGGAAATGACGAAAGGTCACGCCCAGAAGGCCAAAGAGTTAGTGGGACTTGGGGCAATATTTGTGCTCTAGGGGCAGTGGTACTGAGTGGGCATGTCCAGACATTATGACCATTCCATTTGGATTTGGTGGTCATGAGTAGAGGACACAGAGTATGAACAATGCTGTTGTATTTCCAGCGTTACTATAGGAATAGGCACAGGACATAGTGTATTGATGTAGGCCATGTTCTGGTTCCATTAGCCAAAATGCTTTGGACAATTGGCACAGGCCATTACTCCAGTACCAATGCCATGTACCCTGTTCTGGCAGTTGAAGTATGCAGACCCTACTGTGTGGATATGGCCAGTAGGATTACTGGACCAGTACTAGGAATATCATGTGCTGTGTACACCAGGGGCATTATGGGCACAGGTACTGGTCAGAGGAAATGAACTATGCCTTTTGCCCAGTTCATACACAGGGCATGCAAGAAACCTTTGTGTACAAGTAAAGTTGGCAAGTGTGCTGGACAGCCGGTAATCCAAAGTGGCATGCCCTTAGTGAAATACGTGGACATTGGTTTTACCACCTTGATAGGTCAGGCAATGATAATATTATACTAATATGAAACTTAAGAAATTCACATACATGTTTTAAAAGGTCATTATTACTGTTATCACATGCTAGCCTATCTTATGATATATTATGATCAAAACCCAAAAATAACACAATATGTATCAATAATAAGTTATAAAGCCACATCTCCCATAATTCACTGCTCATGACGTCACAGTTCAGCAATAATGTTATCCTCAATGTAAGTAGTGCCTACGTGCTTAGTGCCACTGGATGTAGCACACGTTCTGGCGTGGCCAAAGTCCTTTGTGCACGCCACACAAGTATGACTTATATTACTCCATGTAGCATGCTAGCTGTACAACATAGAGGGCATGGCCGCAGGGTATGCCACCTTGTACTTGATGCTCAATATCCCTGAATGTGGAAAGCAAAGATCATGCCCTGTGCACCCCTTCAGATAGGCATGCCACAAGACTTTCTATACTGCAGTCAGAGGGCATAGTTAAAAGTCATACCCTTTAAATTACTTGGTGTGTCACAGGCCATGCCCCTTAATGTCACTATCCAGTGGCCCCTGTATACATGTATACTATATACAATTATTTGTTCAACTTAGAACACTTAAGACAAGGTGTCCTTTACTTACACTGTCCTTGCATGTGTATGTAGCTAGCACAGGGCACGGTTATGGGTAATACATTGCACGCGTTACGCATAGGGCAAGTGTATCACTATATGCTTTATACTTAGAAGCACTAGTGATGTCACTGGTCGTGTTATGTGTGATGTCTTTACAGTGGAAATAGATGGTCATGATGAAAAATGATGTCCTTTCAGTGATAATGTTACTAGAAACAGATGCTGCATGATACTTTGATTTACTGCCTATTTTCATATGGCCATTAATCACTCGTGTTGTTCAGCTAGAGGAAACAGGTGAGTTGTTGCTTATAGGATCACTGCTTTGAAAATTCTAAATGGCACAGCTTAACGAGTGCCAGGCAAATTCGGATCAGGTGCTTCTTCTGTAAAACATTAAAATCCCAAGCTCGTAGCACATGTTAAAATGAGACTCACCAACACTTGCTTCTGAGACTTTTCATCTATTCTAGATAAAGCAGATTATTCATTTAAACATACGTCCATTACAGGACAAAAAAGAGTCTGCCTTGTGTGGCCAGCCCGCATATCACCCCTGCTCTAGGCCGATTCAGGTTACAAGACATTCTTGAAGTGTCCACGTTTAACTGCAACCCATTCACGTCTCACACTTTGTCAAATTCACCGGAAATAGTTATCATTCATGTTTTTAAATATATTATATTAAACCGACGCGGTTTACAGAAAGCAAAGATGAACACGAAGCCCAAACATGCACTGTACTGCATAGGTTTTTAATCCTTCTTTATGTAATCACCCACTTGTTACTCACAAATACTGCCCGCTACAATTGCTACCTGCAGCAATTGTGCATCACAAGTTACTATGCAGGCTATGGCCTGAGTAGGTTTAGGTTAATTTTTATGAATGACTTTACCCCTCGCTGAACCGTAGAGACCACTACCAACTATCTATCATTCCGGACACATTCTCTGTGAAGAAGGGCTGCTCCTGTCCCCAAAGAGTCAAACACATATGTAGTTCTCTCCAAAAACAAATGACAAATTAAAAAACTCTCTTTAATTATATTCTTCCATCTTTTTCTCAATAGTGTGGGTCAGGGGCCCGTTCAAACGTCACTGCAAAATATTCAGCTGTGCTCTTTACCTTGTATAGCTGTGAAACAGTTTCATTCCTATATGTCTTGTAAAAGTGAAATGTGGCTTTAGGCAAATTACACTCTGAGGTAATCAAAAGACTTGAAATCATCACTTTTTCTTAGAAAACGATCTGATCACTTGCCCAAATGTCCAGTTTCTATTCTTTTCTATATCCCTCCAGTCTAAATTTATTATGGATATAGGTCAGCATTCATACCATTTTATTGATATGGCTTAACTCGTAGTCCCTTTAGTCTTTTAATGTCCTTGTAGCAGTACTTTGCCTTTTGGTTCAAAGTCTACAAATCAACTAGCCTTTTCTTAAGGAGAATTACATTGTTCATACTCATTAATAAAAATACATGAGAAGTTCTGAATAGCAGCGTAAGCGCCAAGAGGCAGCGATGCTGGAAGTCAAGCCTTACTTTTAAGCCGCATTCAGCTTCTTTACTACTGACATTGTTTCAGATGAAGTCCAGCCAGTGGTGAACTACCACTGTGCAGAGAAACCCACCCTGCATTGGCGTTAGCAGTCCATATTGTCACCAGTGGTACTCTACTGGTGGAAAACGCCATCATTTTCACTTTTAAGCTGAAAAGGCGGTAGTTCGCTTTTTTAACACATACTGCAAATTTTACCCAAACAGTAAAAAATAATGCAAGGTAGAAATGAAGGTGTGAATTGAAGGTCAGTGTCAGGAACCTTGTGTCAAAAAACATATCTCTGTTATCAAACGAGAATATAGCCATCATACGAAACCTAGACCACAGGTAGTAGCAGATATTTCTGCTGTTGACTGTATTTAAGATCAGCTCAGATCTTATTTTATGTTCGTTGCTAAAGACTGCTATTTTGGCATGGTCTTGTATCATGCAGCGGGAAAGCCATTGGTTAAGCATCTACTTATAGTCATGTTACTAGCTGTCATAATCCTGTGGTAATTTGATGGATTAGATTTATTAGCAGTGGTATTTTTCCCTTATGTAAGAGATGGCTCTCTCCTATACTTCAGATGCTTGAAATATTGGCTCACCGAAAGATACTTTTATAATATTAGAATTACCCTTCTTTGTGTGCTACAAAAGTGTTAAAACATACATTTCAATTACATTATTTATGTTAGTATTCGTGCCTATAGTTTATCAGCTGAAATAATAGCGCATCACCTCAGGGGCCCATAACATCACACTATAAAAAGCCAGTAAATTACATGTTTTACTTAACAAAAGTTTTTCTTACTTTACATGTCAGTATGTCGTAAACGTCAGTCAAAATTATTATTTATCCATGTTCACAATTAATTAAAACTGCCTACATACAAGCTACAGAGTTTATTAACTTGCATGTTAAGGTATTTAGTATAAATAAAGTAGAGACCATAATCAAAGTAAAAGAAAAGTAAGAAATATAATTGGTTCGGTTTCAAGGTTACATTAGTTGTTTAAAAGTAGTAATATTACATAAAGAAAACGTACTGAAATTTGACAAAAAAATTCTGCAGTAGTATGAATTTGTTTTTGATAAAAAAAACCCACAGAAATCCACTTGATCCACCACAACACCTTATATGTGAAATGGATGGCAGCACATTGAGTAGAAACATTTCGCACAATGGAATTGGCCATTTAAATTATACATATAAATGGCAATTAAATGGAGCTATTCTGAAATAAAAGGGGCAAACCCAGTAACCCGGGTACAACAATTTCTAAGAACAAATGTGGTCCCTAACAGAGGAAGTGCAGCCCACACGCCAGCCGGCGAGCTTCTTTTCAGACATCACGCCAATCTTTGGATGGGTAATTCGTGGTGCAGGTTACCCCGATCGCTAGATGGGTGTAGATGTTTTTGTTACCCCGATCGAAAGATGTGTTTACAAGCTCATTTGAAATCAACATCCAGTGACATACCTCAATTTCAGCGCAACCCTTTGTGGCCCCCTCAGTACTGGCCTGTTGACATATTTCATTAGTGATTAATGCCTGCAGTCGCTCACCTAGTACCTACAATAACAAGAAGCAGCCTTTGAGACATACTAGGGCTTCCCTTATATGTTTTTTCTAATAATTTTGCCTGTCCATATGCTGTTTTTACCTGATGTAGTGGCCCACCCCAGACACATTAAGATTCTTATCTGCATTGTTCTGGTGCCTCCTATAAAACATCCTGTCCTGATGATGACCCGTTTCTAATTAATTTTGCAACATGGGTTGAAACATCGACAAAACCAAATGTTGACTTAGTTTTTAAGTTGATCGTGGATTTCTGAAACAAGTGTTGTTCATAACATCACATGATCCCTATCAGTCACATGCATATACTGCCTTGCATATAACACTGGTGCACTATATGCTCACTTGATTCACTTGCACTGCACCGTCACTGAATAGGAGTCCCTAGTATGTAAGATGGAAGCTAAGAGATTCTTTGAATCTTGAATTGTTTTTGAAACAGCCTTATTTGTCTGAAAGGAAATAAAATGTACAAATTGCATTAAAAAAACCTTACCTGTAGGGAGGGTTTTGTGTAACTACTGCCGTGGAAGTCAAGGCCTATACTCCCCCCATTAGGGGCCACCTATGTTGCTAGAAATTAAATTAAGCTAAGCAGACTCAAAGCATAAACCAGATCCGACCCGTGTCTTCCAGCTCTCTGTCTCTCACAGTATTCTGAAGAGACAAAAGAAAAGCAGGTGTTTGAAGAGGGTTCCTTGTGTGATGTCCTCAACTCATTCTGCATCTTTGGTATTCACTGTGCATGTATTGTGTTTACCAGTGTGCTGGCCTATCTGACCACATAGTGTCCTGTTGTGACCTCTGTTACCTAATCCCCCTCTATGCTCTTTTGTGCTTGCAGTAGTTCTTGATTTTTTCTCCTTGCCTCCCACATAACATATTAGCTGACTGCACTGGACTGCACTAAAATGGAAAATAATCTGAGAGCCACAAGACTTGGACCATTCTAGTTAGCGATCACTAGCATAATCCAAGAGCCTCTTACCCACACACTGAGGCAAATCCTTGAGGTATTGATACAAGAGAAGGCTGCTGGATTCAAAATGGAAAACTCAGGCTTCACATCTTCCCATGGCCACCTCATGCAGTCCCAGTAAAAACACAGTCAAAGAACCTGTAGAACATAAGAAGATAAAGTGCAAGTTACGCTAAATGAACAACCACGGTAGTAGAGGCCCAACTAAAACAGGTCAACTTGAACCAGTCAGTTCTTGAGAGAAGCACAAGAAGTGCAAGGTCTGTGAGTGTTGAAAGAGAAGAAAGACTGCCAACCATGGCGAAAGTGTGGACATTTCTAACATGCCTGACGAATGCCCAGAGAGAGGAAGACCTTCTCCTGGCTGCATAATTGAGATGTTTCAGTATTTCAAAGTGAGTATCAGATCCGGAGGGCATCTCTGTTCCACCACTAATCCAGCATGGATCTGAAAGTGCATAAGTGTCAGCTGCAGACAGTGCTGTTGACTCCATAACCATACCCATAGTTTGCTCTCATGATTCCTTAAATGAAGGAGCCTCATCATACAGTGATATGTTAATAATGAGGAAGGCCTAAAAGAAAGAGATATGCAGAATGAAAGCAGCGTGTAGAATGGGAAACCAAAATAAGAATATGTTTTTTTAGGGATGTGTTCAAGTAAAGGTTCATCCTTCCCTTACATTTTCCTAATTACCATTTTAGGATTTGTATTACACACAACCAAAACATTGTGTGTGCTTTTTGCGCAGATTTTGCAAACTAGCTAATAATTCACTTGTTTAAACTACCACATTACCTCATTTCATGGCACAATTTCAACTTCATATTTTTCAAGGCAAATAGCTACAAAATTAGGCAATCATAGATGTAGGTATTTATTTGTAAACGTTGTTTGTCCAGGTTATAAATTACTTATCTCAGGAAGCATGCATTAAATAATAGAATGTAACAATGATTTGTTTTCCCTCCTTTTTCACAGTCGTACCCTGGTTCAAGTCTGGAGAGTGAAGATTTTAACATTCCACCAATTACACCCCCTTCACTCCCTGACCATTCTCTGTTGCACTTGTCAGATGTGGAGGCTAGCTACCACTCCCTGTGCCACCCAATGAGTCAGGGTGGTCTGCTTCAGTTTCATCCACAAAGCATGGACCTACCTGCAATTACTGTTTCTAACATGCTTGGTCAGGATGGGTCACTTCTTTCAAATTCCATCTCTATGGTAAGTGTTTGTTTAATTTAGCTTTTATAAGCTCATATTAACAGGTCTTGCAATTATAACAATGTCAATGTGTTGTAAGGGATAAGTGCTCAAAATGGGAAAAAAGGTTCATCAAAGAGACCAATAGATATTGATATACTATGCAAAATATGTGATGTAAGCTTTTATTTTTTTCTAGTTGTGTAACACCATTATATATTGTATGTATATATAGTAGGCTATATATAGTAGGCATGGATGAGTACATGTCTGTTACTTTGTGTGTATTTGTTTATTTATATAATTTGTAAAGTGTGGGATTGCCCAGAAGCATCTGTCTTGACACTAATCAATTTAATAGAAAGGCTGTGCCTAGTGCTAGCAAGAACCTAGAGCTCAAAGATCTACTTTTTCAGAGACTTTCTGCACTTCCTTTAGGGAGCTAGTCACACACATAAACATATATATTTATCTCTAGTTCCCATAGCTGGTCATCAAGCAAATGTTATAGGTCAGTAAATTCTGCACATATTCCTGCATCTTCCTGTTTTTGGGTACTGCGAGGAATTGAACTCTGGCCGGGCCTTAGGGGCAATCTGATGTATACCAGTTAAACAGCTTCTGTATGAAGGAAGGTACTTTTACTGTGCAGTGCTTTAAACATATGCAGAGGCTCTGATTAAGGGTCGTTTGTGGATCAGAAGCCAAAGTAACTTCTTTAGATGGCCAGAGATCGAAGTCCTGCATGGTAGTTTAAGCAGTAGCTGAGGTGCTGCATTTTGAACCAGTTGTAGAGAGTGTACTGTGGAGGCAGGAAGCCATAATTAGTGTACGCTAGCGTAGTCAATGTGCGATGACAATAAGCTCAAGAATGTTAACATTAGAATGCTCAAGTAGAAAAGGAAGTTTAGATAGTGTTTTCAGACAGAAAAAACATGTGGCGCATACCTCAACTACTTGAAGTTAGAATCATATTTTATCATCAAAGTGACTTCTTACATTTTTTTTACAGTACGGGAGGGAGTGTGACATTGGACGAATGCGTCCATGGATCAAGTAAATTACCAAATAGACCTGAGGCCTCCTAAAATCACCAACTCTGTTTTGTTTGTGTTACTTTTCAGACAATTAGGACAATATTACATAAGCATTTGGAAGAGCTACAAAAAATGTCACCATCGACAGCAAGATCATGACTGAAAAAAATATTTGAATGTCAATTGTCCCAAATGCTCTTTGATGTGTTGCATTATCTATCTTAAACAGTAAATTAGATATATATTAATCCAAATCATTTAAATATTCATTGTTAAATTTTGCAACCTTGAACTTTAATTTCAGGTACGTTATCCTACATTATGTTATGTCATACCATGTCATAATGTGTAGGTTATGTTACATTTGTAATGAGACAGACTATGGGCCTCCACTTCACGGTGATCTTTGCTGTCGGCTCCCTATTACAGGTGCTATACCTCTGGCTCGTGTCCACCCTGGTCATATTTGGACCATTAATAATTAATTTTTCGACTCCGTGACGAATAAGTGTTATATTGCTATTCATACTGTCACCTGATTTAAGCGAGATTCTTTCTCGTGAAGTTTATTGGCCAATTCTTATTTCTTTTTAAACCGATTAAGAATTACAAGATAGCTCTCATTGGAACTTAAGAAGGTGTTTAGGACCCTGTCAGAGATTTTCACTCTCTCGTGGATTCTCTGTACTTGGACTATTAGCAGCCTTACCTTACCGTGGAGCCCCTGACTTAACAAGGACAAGGAGATACTAGGATTTTACTTAAGAATCTTGTAGCCAAGGACGTTCCCATTCAGATCATCCTCCTTTATCTGCGATCTTGACTATCTGCGTTTCGCAAATTAATATATCCATGCCCTGACGAAGTTCCCACGGCACAAAAGGGAACGAAATGCGTTGGCTGTGCCTTTGCTCACAGAAAACCTATATTCTGAATAAAGAAGAAGAAATTTACAAAATAATTCTTGTTCTGTTGACTTCATTCGAGTGCACCTTCCCCTTTTGGTTATTCTATTGTTGTAATTCATACATCTCTGAGCAGCGGATGTTGGAAGTGGTTGCACCATCCAATACTGTAAATATATGGAACCATATGTGCTTGACCTTTGTCTGCTGATTTGTGCCTTTTGGACTAATGACTGAAAAAAGTATTTGAATGTCAATTGTCCCAAATGCTCTTTGATGTGTTGCATTATCTATCTTAAACAGTAAATTAGATATATATTAATCCAGATAATTTAAATATTCATTGTGAAATTTTGCAACCTTGAACTTTAATTTCAGGTACGTTATCCTACATTATGTTATGTCATACCATGTCATAATGTGTAGGTTATGTTACATTTGTAATGAGACAGACTATGGGCCTCATTACGATGCCGGTCGGACGAGCGTCCAACCAGCATTGTGTCGGAAATGGGACCGCCCGACAAAGAGTCTACGATCTTGCTTCCCAAATAAGGATGTGACCGCCATCACGGCAGTCGGAAAGTCCACATTTCCTATTGTGGCTTGTGCTGCGGACTGCAGCACAAGCTGCAATGTGAAAATTACACTTTTCAAACATCCATGCACCGTGCCTGCCTCACAGTGCATGGATGTTTGGGCCCCCAGGCCTCAAAGTGGAGGATGGGGGCCCCCAAAGTCCATTTCCAACAGCCTTTCTATGGCGGTCGGCCCGCCATAGAAAGGCAGTCGGAAACGTGCATTGTAATCCTAACGGCGGTGCCTGAGCAGGCACCACCTCCATTTTGGGGATTACGATCCACCCTCCGCACTGAGAGGCTCCTTGAGCCTATCGGAGACAGAGCGGATTTCCCCTGTAGGCGTTGGTAGGACCTCCTGCTTTTTCATGAAATGCATATCAAGTGACTTAGCAGTAGTTTTAAGTAAAATGTATTGATCAAAAGGAATTGATGAAATGAGCAAACCGTTTTGCTAACAATACTGAGTTGTCCTTAAAAACAGAAGATAAAAGGCCAACCTTTCACATTGCAAAAATAAATAAGATCTTTCCATGTAAAGTTTGTGCCTAAATTGGTTCAGCCATCCTTTGTTTCTTAACAAATAACAAAGGCTTTGGGAACCAAATAAATCCCTATGAATAAGTTTGTTGAATAACCTCAAAATAAATGAACTTTTAGGCCAAGAAATTTTAATATGGATTGTAGTACCTTTTTTTCCTTTTTTTAGTCCTGCAAGCTAGCTCCATTATATAAACTGTAGTATTTTCCTTTTGTAGTTTCACTAAAAAGCAAGTGCACTAATATGGCTATAATGTGCTTTGTAGTTGATAGTATGAGTTTCTCATACCCTTGGATACCATTTTTAAAACATAAAGTATTATTCCTGTCTTTGTTTTCATTATTATTCCAGTATTTTATTGTGCACCTTTTTTCTAGAAAGTAATGACTTTCTGGTGCTCTTCCATTCTGCATTCAAGTTCTTAACACCTTGGTATTTGAGATGTTTGGCTGTTTGATTTAGACTTTCGTTTCTTTACATTATCATGTTAACTTTCTAAATTCGTTATGGGCCGTACTCAGCGCCTTTAATAATTTGTTGTCAAGTTCTTGAAAGACAGCTTTAATCTTTTTTTAACTGTCATGTGTAAATATGAAATAATCGGCTAGAAGCATTTTAAATATACCATAACTTCTTCAAGTTCAGTTGTTTCCACCTTCCTCTTTTCATAACCGACACTTCCTATATTCCTTAGAACTACAGACTCAAACTCACTCCAAAGCGATTGTTAAGAATATTTAATGTCATGAAGTTATCACAAACTGATGAAATACATGTTCCTTTCTAGAAAGAATGACTACCTGCTTATGAGGCCCCATAAAAGATATACGTTATGTTAGGAATATTTATACAGCATGAACCTGATGCATCTGCAACTAGTATGGCCTTTTAGCACTTGAAGACCATATATATTCACAGTCATATGCATTCTTTGCTGTCAGGAGTATGCATTGCCACACCGGCCTGGACAGCTTGAGAACCAGTCGAAGTTGTCCACAACAATGCTGGTGGTAATGCAGGGTTCCCAGTTGTTTTAAGAAGACATGCTTATGCTGGCACGGTTTATAAATGTGACTTTGATGGTATCACATTGCCTTTTTGTTCCCCTTTGGTATTGTAGTAGACGGCATTTTTTGAAGGGTATGAGCTGCATATGGAGGCATGAATTGCAAGAAGTTTAATGTTGAGATTTCCCGAGGATCAATCCCAAACATTATTTGAATCACTCACCCACAGAGCCCAGTGAAGGAAGCTGATGAAAAGAGTTAGTCCATGTGTCAACTACCAAAGAAGTATATTCAAGCAGGTATTTAGTATTTTCCAATAAGCATTTTCATCCGTGCCAGATCACAAATTTAAATAAGTAGGTAGGTTACAAAATAATAGATCATAAACACTAACACAGAACTAAACTACAACGAGGAACACAATGCAGGTGAAATGGGGAACATCCTTTACAACGCAACTTTCACTCCGCACTACCATTACGACGCAGCTATTACAACGCAAGTCGTTACAACGACTTGCGCTGGAGGGCGCTGTAGGATAGGGAATAGTTTAATTTTCTATCCAACACCTTCCCTACTATCCACGGGGACTGGAGTTGAAATAGAAAATTAAACTATTCCACTATCCAGCGCCCCCCAACGCAAGTCGTTGTAACGACTTGCGTTGTAAAAACTGCGTTGTAATGGCATGCGGAGTAAAAGCATGCGTTGTGATGTCATACATCCAGGTGAAAAACATTCAGACACTGAAACGTGTGGAGAAAGTAAGAAAACTGGTGGATTTGCCACTCTGTTTGCCGAGCCACAAAAGAAATCCATAGCAAAAGCAGGTCTGTGGCTTTGAAGAACCATTTCCCAAAGCTAAATTCCCATAAATGCATCCGAAAAAGCAAAGTTCAATTATTGCCTTACAGAATGTAAACTAAGCAAGTGGAAATTGTTAATACAGAATTTTTGCATTCTTGATAACACCTTAGCATTCACAAATTCAGAGACGGGCGTCTACGCAGCTGTTTTCAGGATTCTACCTTGAAAAGTAGGCGAATGCCAACAAACTGCTCAATTTGGATATATTCACATACCTCTTGTGGGTAGGTAAAAACCTTGAATACACTTAACTTGCAAATTTAGGTGAAAATCAGGAGTTAAATCCCCCTAATTAAGGGGGTTGTAGAAGATCCTTTATTGAAAGGATTCTGCATGGAAAAACAAAAGAATATAAATGTGATAAACACACATTTGCATCCAATTTCCATATGCATATTTCCTTGGTTGGAAATGATATGTATGTAGGAATGTTTGCATGTATGTATGTATGCAGATGTGTATAGCACACACATAGATGCAAAGCAACAACGTGTTGTTTATTTAGGCACTTATTTTTTGTGTTTACGGTACATCTTCGTATTCAATAGTAACTACATAGATTCCCATGGGTACCCCTCCAATTCTTTCAGAATCCAACAGAATTCACAAATTTCCTGTAAACATAAAATTGGTCTTGTGTGAGCAATTGTCAATCCCTTATTCTCTACCTTTTGTTAATTGAGCCCTAAACCATCATCAATGGATTACTGAATAAAGTTGACGGCTTGTCAGAGGGCAGACATAGTCCAAGGCTTCACTAAATGTCACCACCAATCTTCCGCTGTTATGTGTGTCCTGTGATTGGTCATCAGTATTTCACTGGCATATAATCCAAGATTTAGAAGGAAATGCTCTAGCAATGAGGTGAGAGCCATTTTAATATTCCCAAGGTTTCCAGTCTCAGAGATATTGATAGACAGCACATACGTGGGTTAAAAGAGTTCCCTTTGTTAAGCAAATTCTGGACTATGTGCTCATGAATTTTGGATCCCACCAACTAGATATACTCTTAAGGCAAGGTAATCACATTATGTATCTGGTGACTTAGATTCTCAAGGTTCTTTGTTCTTATTCCACAATTCATGGCAAGATTTTTTTTCCCTTTACTAAGTACTTTCTGCATGATACTGACCGGTCTAAATTGGTTTAATTTCTGCCATACCTAAATAGGAAAAAGAAATCCAAAAGTATAATCAATTTTCTTTTTTTAGTCCCAGTGAAAATGATAGTGAATCATGGTTGGTATCTGTTATGAAAGCCATGTTCAGAGAACACATGTAGGTTTTCTGTTTCCTGTTATTGGCTTCCAATGTCTTTAGGAATAGATGAGTTTTCCTTGAGAGACTGCAGGATTCAGATTCCGGGAAAATTACTTCAGCGATGAGGTCTATCACTCAGACGGGCTTAGCTGTGTATATTTCATAGATGATGATAAACTTTCACAAAATTGAACCACAGGTTTATTGGATACTAGTACATGTCAGAAGTAAATATCCTCCCATTTCTTTTCTTTTCATTTATTGGCTTTAAAAGAAAGACAATTTATATTTTACACCCTCCAGTAGATTTTGGACAGTAATTTTAAAAATTATATTCCTCATAGAAGTAGAAACAAGTATGGATTTCCTGAAAAATATAAAATATTGTGATGAATGATTTTTCCTCTTACTCAAAAGCTGAAATTGATATTAAATGACGTAAAGGGACCCAGCTGTAAGGCCAATAAACCTGTCTTAATGGAGAAAGAGTAATGCACCGCTCTTTGATAACGAGTCGGAGTAATGGTGTGTGGAAGTCACCCTCTGTATCCTAGGCTTACAATTTAGAACCCAAGTTTGTCTTTAAACACTAATGTTCCCAGACTGACATTAATATCACTAGTTTATGGATTCCACAGCTAAACAAGACAGACATTCTGCCCAGCAAGGACAGCGATTTGCCTCTCTCAGAGAACTGTGAACACAGCCTTGAGAGCTTGTAGATTATCACAATGAATTGCTAAACCAGTGGCAGGTCTGAAAAGTCTATTCTTAAAACACACCCTAGTTCTCAGGACACTGTCCTCAACAAGGTAGCTCAGAAGTCGAGAGATCTGGAAAGTAGGATAGACAACCCATTATGAGCGCAACTAACGGGTTAAATTTGCTAATGTTTTAAGCTTGTGTAACATATTGCAATGCAAAACGTAGCATCTAATTATTGTAGATTTTAAAGGCCTGCTAGTGCAGCACAAATTTGTATTATGCTGCGCGAGTGTCGATGCAAATACATTTCTAAATATCATTGTAAACAGTGAATACGAAACTAATCGGTAATTCATGTAATTACAACTGCAGATTTTTTGCAAATGTGTGTTTGCATTTAGAGATTCACAATCCAAGCTGCCAGTTGACAGGTGGCTAGTTTCATTTGCTGGTTGGCCCACAGTGCATTGTAGGGAAAGTAGGTACACCTCTGCTTCTTGAATATGCATTAGCCCTCATACACCATCTCGGTGGATCTTAGCACGCTCCCAACTTTTAATCCATGCCATCCTCTATTAAAAACCTTAAACATCTGTATGTTAGTAGTAGAAATGTAATGATATGTTTACAAGAGCAGTTGAGTGTGGGACTTGCAATGCCTTAAAGGGAAATGTTGTCTCTTGGCTTTACAGTGCCATCCTCTGTTGCTGTCCTGCTCTAGTTCAGTAAGGGATTACGCCAGCACAACACCATGAGAATGTTTCCTGCACCTGCCATGTCTGACAGCATCAGCAGCGGCCGGCGCAGGTAAGCGCGATGGGGCTGGGTGCGGGCAAGGTGGGGGGGAGTCGACAGACGACGCAGAATAGGTAAAATTACATAAATTAAATCTATTCCGTTGTCTGTTGACTCCCTCCCCCGACCCGCGCCACCACCCTACCGCACTTACCTGCACCGGCCGCGACTGGACAGCATGTTCCCAATCACTCATTTTGTGCTGGGGCAGATGACAGTATGATGGGCAATTTGCAAACACACAGCACATGCACAAACTGACTTGATGGATCAGTGCATGTGCAAAATATGATTTCTTTTTCCATTGGCTTCACAAAACAGGAAGAATCTTTTCTAAATTTGACGCAGGATATTTATATTAGTGCTACAAAAATATTTTCAGACACTAAATAACATTGGTGCACATATTAGAAGTTATCCTCATATTTACAAAAAAAAAAACTAACGTGTGGCTTTTTTTCCTTAAAATGTGTTCAACATTATTGTTAGGTAAACCTAGCAAGTATATCCAAACAAAAGCAATTGCAATGTATATGCAATGTATATGAATACTTTTAATGCATCTTTTAGTGAAAATGAGCTACATTTTAGACGGATAAATGTTGCCAATCAGTGCCAAGGCTGTGTGTTATGTACTAGGGAACGGCTGTGGAGCCCTTGAAGTCCTCAATGTGATAGGAAGAACTGTCAGTGTTTCTTCTTTGTTTGATGGGCAGGGTTGCGTTTCTAGGACAGGAAGTGAAACAAGTGACAGAGTTGTCTGAGCAGATGAAGGAAAGTGGTCTCCTTAGTCCAGGTACCTTGACAGGTTGATATTTAGAAATCCTCAGTTATCTTCAGGCAATTTAAAGATATGTTGTTTTGTGCAATAGGGACTTTGTGAACCTCACCTGAGCCTAGATAGATGGCGGGTCCATCATAGTACTGCTATGATGAACACAATGTGTAAAGAGTGTTTAAGTAACAAACAATGGAAGCCGTGAACCGCTAGATTCCCTTCACTGTTATGCGGCAGAGGTGTACAGAGAAATGATACAGGTTTGCGAGGATTCCCTGGGGAAGTGAGGGTATCAATTAAAAGGCCTTTCATAAGTACCTTACGTCTTGTAACCCCACAAAGCATCCTCAGGTAATAGAATGGGCTAAATGCAACCCAAAGACCACAAAAAAATTCACATAGACTGCCTGCATTATAATTCTATAAAATGTGATTCCAGGGATTGAGATACTTCCACTAAACAAGAGGGGGAAGATAGCAGAATTATGCCCATCTCCTCACCGGACAAATTTGCAGCATTTACTGATATGACTGTCAGGCCCAACACACTGCAAACCTCTCTAACAGTGAATGTGGGATGAAGCCTAGCATTAGTCAATGTGGAGATGCTTCTTAAGTGAGATGGTGCCCTGGACCATTTAAAAATGGAACAACCTGGTGAGAATTGACTAAGCAAAATCAGTTGTACTCGCTAACAGAGTGTTTAAGTGTGTATTCTCTAGCTAGCCTAATATCTACGAAGGAATGGAGTGCTGTACAAAGCAATGAGGGAACATAGGAATTATGCTAGCAGAAATATATTATTCAAAATCAGCTACAGTGGCACATGGTGTGCTTTACGGCATGTGCCACTATAGATGATTTTGGTGGTACTCGATGTATGGCACTCGGCCGCTGGTTGCCCGGCAGACCTTTTATTGCCGCCCGCAGGCCTTTCTTTGGGAATTGATAACACAGGAGCTTAGAGGTAAAGCAGTTCGACTTCAGCTTTTCACTGCTACTGCTGTTAGCCAGGCAACATTGTTTAGTGATTCTGGACTTTTTTCTATAGCCAGTTCAGCTTGTTTTATGAGCAAGGCTGCCCTTCTCATAAAAAAAAGCTGAAATGACTGTGGAAACAAAGCCCAATATCAGAAAACAAAGAAAACAGTTCTGCAAGTGTACATTTGTTTGTACTCTTCTGGTTGTGGGCTTTCTTTCTACAGCAAGTTAGGCTTATACTGTCATCCAGGCAAGCCTTCTCATTTTTGAAAGCTGAGTTGAGTGGACTGTGGAAGGGTGTAGAAATGTATGGGAACTGTGACAGGAGCATAACAGGTTTGGGTTGGGTTAATGAGTGTGAGGCGGTTTCTTGCAGGTTTTTTTATTTGCAGTCAGGTACCTGCAATCATTTTTATTTTGTAAAAAAATTCAGTAATACAGGCAAAAGAGTCCAAAGAAATGTCCTGTTGTGAGTAAACTCCTCATACATGGAAATGGTAAACCTGATGTTTTGGTTCAGTCAGTTTGCTTCATGTCAACCTCTCTGACATCATTTTGCAGCTGGGTATGTTGCTGGTACTGCTTGCAGTAATTATAATTATTGAACGTAATTGAATATAATACTGTACTAAAGGTAATACTTTTTACCGCTATGGCTGTTTCTCTGCCCTGGGTCAATACACTTTGCGAAGAAGTGTCACTCGAGGTGTCATACATAAATTATGAAAATGTCACAAACACATACAATGCAAACATGGAAATTACACAAGTAAGCAGGCTGAAAACTTGGCAGCCCTGTAATATGTGTACATGCATTGTTTTGGTGGAAAAGCTCAGTTTCCTTGCTATAGACTTCATATGTTTGTGTGTCACTGCAGGGTCACGGACTTAAATCCTGGTTGTTGCACTGGGATAAAGCGATGCGTATTTATAATGCCATTGAATCTCATCTTGTGATAGCAACCACAGTGAATATGCAGTTTATAAATCCCTTACACACAGTATACCACAGACTGCAAACATTTAAAAAAGGTGTAGGTTACACGTAGTTTAGCCTATAGCCTGTAGGCTGCTACAAAATGTGCAAAACGATTGGAAAGGATGCATTTTCTCATAATCTTTTGTCCTCGTAATTCCCCACCCCACGCTGTCTCGGCGGGTTGCTGTCTCATCCAGGCGGCCCTCGGGCACACCCCACACTCTACATTTTGGCCCCCGAGAAAATGTTTGTGAGTATCCATGTCATAAGAGAAGCCGGATTCCAGCTTTGCAGCCAGAATCACGCATGCAGGGTGCATGCCAGATGTTATTCCAAATTCCTGGTGCATAGATAGGGAAGGCTTGGCTCTTGTGTTTTTCATTTTTTCCATTTCCTGGTTCCTTGTGCTGCTCTGGTTGCCTGGAGTAGTGCTTTTCTCCATCATGTGTGCCGGTGCACTGATCAGCACCCTGTACAGCATCGCAAAAATTTTTACAAATGGTTAATATGTTCACATAAGTGACCAAGTGCTGAAAAGAATATTATTTCCACAACTCACAAACACTGTGAAGGTCGAGTGCCTTTCATGTGGTTTGCTGAGTACGATTAAGCTGCTCTTTGTATTGGAAGTACAACAGTTTTGACAATCCGCCCATGCATACAGGCTGTACACGAGATTGGAAACTGCAGCCCATATTTCTATGGGTCTATAGGGAGAGCAGCAGAGAAGTGAATTCAGATGCATTAGAGCAGCATGAATTTCTAATATGTTGCTATTATGGAAAGGGCTACTGGCATATTGAATAATGCAGCTTTCAGAGCCGAGCTGAGTGTTATTACAAGCAGCCTGATTGCTGTTTTTAAAATAAATGTTTAAAAAATATTACCGAGGCACTTTCTTTTTCATGTAATGCATAAAACATGGAACAATGGATTTTAGCTCGGGATCTTAAAATACGCCAAAGAGCAGGTGATGTCAGCTCCAATTCTTTTCAAAACCCAGTGATAGAAGAAAGCGTTTGAAATTAAATGGATGTCGCTACACTGTATTTCTTATAAAACGGCAAAGAAAGAAGAACTTGGCTCTGCCACCGTCGACAGACTAATAAAGGCCTGAAATAATTATTCAACATATTCCAGAATACATTAAAAATTATCAATGGCAGCCTGGTTTGCTCTCGTAGTGTGCCACTGCAATGTGACCATGCAGGAGAGATCCTACTTAATGGTTTCCTTCGAGCTTCTATCCTCCAGGATGGAGCCACTAGAATGCCTACGTCCCTGGGTGCTTTGCATTTATTCCAGTTTCCAGCTGCTAGCTTCTTCTTGGCAGCTGGTTGCATTCTGCGTTATATATGAAATTCGCCTGTAGTCTAGTGACTGACCGCAAGTGCTGCGTAGTGCCGGTAGTGTCTCTTGAGGATAACTTACAGATACCAACCTGCAAGATTTTTCTTGGGTGAAAAAAGGAAAATATGAAACATCTTTGGTTAGAGTGGTGCTGTGTTAGACACATTTATAAGACCGGACGCAGGTTCTTTCCACACTGGTCAGACCCCACCCTACTTACTCAAGTGCTTGGTGGATATTGGGGAGGCAAGTGAGCAGAGACTTATGACCTATAGTTGCCCACATACAGCCACGTTCATCATCCAGCTCCCCTCCTCAGTGCCCTGATAAGCAATGGTGAGTGGGGCAGCAAGGGGAACTCTTCTACCCTTACCCCTACACCTCCTCCGCACGTCAAGTTACCGAATGCTGCAAATAATTCCTGCAATATTCACCCTAATTACCTTTCCCAGCCTCTGCCCTAGCCGTTAGCTAGGCTTCTGTGCTCGGCTTGCTCCAAGTGTATTTTTACATGTCAAGTGAGCGTCTTCTGTAAAAAGAAAAACGTTAAGACATACAAGCCAGCCCTCCCGATCCAAGCGGAAGACTACCAATTTCAAAGCTGGTCTCCCATCTACGGAATCCTGCTTGTCTCCCAACTCCCGATTCCTGCTTGTCTATCCACCTGCCCATTCCTGCTTGTCTCCAAACTCCCGCTTCCTGCTTGTCTCCCACCTCCCGATTCCTGCTTGTCTCTCACCTCCCGATTCCTGCTTGTCTCTCACCTCCTGATTCCTGCTTGTCTCTCACCTCCCAATTCCTGCTTGTCTCCCAACTCCCGATTCCTGCTTGTCTTCCAACTCCCGATTCCTGCTTGTCTCCCACCTCCCGATTCCTGCTTGTCTCCCACCTCTCCATTCCTGCTTGTCTCCAAACTCCCGCTTCCTGCTTGTCTCCCACCTCCCGATTCCTGCTTGTCTCCCACCTCCCGATTCCTGCTTGTCTCCCAAATCCCGCTTCCTGACCTCCCGATTCCTGCTTGTCTCCCACCTTCCGATTCCTGCTTGTCTCCCACCTCCTGATTCCTGCTTGTCTCCCACCTCCTGATTCTTGCTTGTCTCCCACCTCCTGATTCCTACTTGTCTCCCACCTCCTGATTCCTGCTTGTCTCCCACCTCCCGCTTCCTGACCTCCCGATTCATGCTTGTCTCCCACCTCCCGATTCCTGCTTGTCTCTCACCTCCTGATTCCTACTTGTCTCCCACCTCCTGATTTCTGCTTGTCTCCCACCTCCTGATTCCTGCTTGTCTCCCACCTCCTGATTCCTGCTTCTCTCCCACCTCCCGATTCTTGCTTGTCTCCCACCTCCTGATTCCTGCTTGTCTCCCACCTCCTGATTCTTGCTTGTCTCCCACCTCCTGATTCCTACTTGTCTCCCACCTCCTGATTCCTGCTTGTCTCCCACCTCCCGCTTCCTGACCTCCCGATTCCTGCTTGTCTCCCACCTTCCGATTCCTGCTTGTCTCCCACCTCCTGATTCCTGCTTGTCTCCCACCTCCTGATTCTTGCTTGTCTCCCACCTCCTGATTCCTACTTGTCTCCCACCTCCTGATTCCTGCTTGTCTCCCACCTCCCGCTTCCTGACCTCCCGATTCATGCTTGTCTCCCACCTTCCGATTCCTGCTTGTCTCTCACCTCCTGATTCCTACTTGTCTCCCACCTCCTGATTTCTGCTTGTCTCCCACCTCCTGATTCCTACTTGTCTCCCACCTCCTGATTCCTGACCTCCCGATTCCTGCTTGTCTCCCACCTCCCGATTCCTGCTTGTCTCCCACCTCCTGATTCCTGCTTGTCTCCCACCTCCTTATTCCTGCCTCTCTCCCACCTCCTGATTCATACTTTGTCTCCCACCTCCTGATTCCTACTTGTCTCCCACCTCCTGATTTCTGCTTGTCTCCCACCTCCTGATTCCTGCTTGTCTCCCACCTCCTGATTCCTGCTTCTCTCCCACCTCCCGATTCTTGCTTGTCTCCCACCTCCTGATGCCTACTTGTCTCCCATCTCCTGATTCCTGACCTCCCGATTCATACTTGTCTCCCACCTCCCGATTCCTGCTTGTCTCCCACCTCCCGATTCCTGCTTGTCTCCCACCTCCTGATTCCTGCTTCTCTCCCACCTCCCGATTCCTGCTTGTCTTCCACTTCCCGATTCCTGCTTGCAGAAACTAAATTCAGATTTCCGAATCATGAACTGCTGGAAACAAGGCAGCTTCGGCTCGGAAATGTATATCCTGAGCCAGAATTGCCCTTAATTCTTGGAGGGGGGATTAGAGGGTGTGACAGGCCATGACTTTTAATTGTTGGCAGTTTTACGTATCGTATAGACAAAAAAGAGCTTGTGTCGTAATGTGACTGCCTGACCCTGTAAGTGACAGGACAGGCAAGGGAGGAAAGGGCGTGGGGAAGAGAGGAAGTAGGGAGGAGGAAGCCAGTTAAGAGGTAGACACGAGAAAATAAAGACGTGTTCAACCTACCTCCTTGGCTCCGGTGTTTCTTTGGGGTGAAGGCGACAATGGCGACGAGGGTGGGATGCCAGGACTAAAACCCACGTCGCTTAAGCACCCCGCTGCCTGTGAGCAGCCGAGCACATCGAGCCCGCAGCCTGCGCCGGAGCGGTGAGTGAGCAGACGAAGACGCGCTCACACGCCACCCGGTTGCTGCCAAAAGCGGCGCCAAGAAAAGAAGCCGCCCCCCCAGGGAAAAGCGACCCTGATGCTCCACGCCCTCGGGCAGCCCCAACAGTAGCTGTGACCGGGAAAAGGGCGCGAAACGAGAAAAACACAAGGAAGAAAAGGCTCGAAAAACGCTGTGGCCACAACTGGAAGGGGTGAGTCCCTGCAGTCAAGCGACAACCCCCAGTACAACAGTTCCTTTGAAATTACCAGCAAGCACCCTGCAGCGCGCTCCTACAATTGAAATAGCCCTACATAGCCAGAGCCACGTGTCCTAAACGGCGGCCATTTTAAGGTCAGGCACCGCTCATAGACTTCCATGCACATAATCTGTGTCGGCCATTTTGAGGTCAGGCAACTGGGAATAAGTGCAACAAGCACCCATACAAAGGAATGTCCGTACAACCCAGCTCATCCAGCGACACAGGAGGGACACCAGCGACACAAGCCCCACCAAGTAACCCTGCAGTGATGACTCAAGGGCCCCCAACAGTCATGGGACTGTCATACCTCAGGCCACCTGAGCCTCTAGAACTCCCCTCCGGCAGCAGCATGGGCCCCAAATGGAAAAGCTGGTCCGATGACTTTGAGGACTACATGACTGGGTCGCAAGTACAAGACCCCAAACAGAAGTTAATTGCCCTGCGAAATCTAGTGGGGAAAGATATTGCCCAAATCATCAAGGAGCTGCCTGACGCAGCCACAGCCTCATACGATGATGTCAAGGGGACTCTAGACCGGCAATTCTTACCCAAATACAACCTTGACTACGAACGGTACACGTTTAATCTAGCCGCGCAGGAGAAAGAGGAACGAATGTGCGACTTCATACTGCGCATACGACGGCTAGCCCGCCATTGCAGCTTTGACGACTTTAACACTGAGGATGCACTACGGCTCAGCATAATTGCAGGATGTCAGTCTGAATCGCTACGACGGCGCTTGCTGAAGAAGCGCTATTCATTAGAAGAAATTGAAGAAATTACGCGCATAAACGATCAGGCGGAAGATCACGCCAAGAAAATGGAGACAAACAAATCAGACAAGACGGAACAAGCATTCAGGCTTCAAGCCCACAAGGATCAGAAACACCAGTCTGATCGGTGGAAATCAAACAAGTCAACATACCACGCTTCATCTCGGAGACTTGGAACAGGCCATAGATCACGGGAAGCACGACATGCCAAATCCAACAAGCCTGCATCGACCTGTTACAGATGTGGACAAGATTACCCTCACTCGGGCCAATGCCCAGCCATGGGGCAGCGATGCCACCGTTGTGGCAGAGACAACCACTTCGAAACCGTCTGCCAGACCAAGTCGTCGAGACAGAGATCATCGCGCTCAAGACGAAGATCATCACGGCCTCGGTCCTCAACACATCACCACGCACGGGCAGTCAAAGAACGGGAAAGACGCTCGACCAGCTCCTCCCGATCCAGTGATCACTCCCTCAGATCACGTCAACGTCCAGCGACTCCGTGACCCACACACCAGTATCCCAAGACAGTGATGAGTACATATGCATGGTCTCAGATCCAGACCGTCTGAGGAAATATCCGAAACTAGACATCCGAATTGGAGACCACCCAGCAAAATTCGTCCTAGATTCAGGTGCCTCACTGAACTATATCTGCGCCCTGGAATATCAAAGCATGAAGCCACGTCCCGCGCTGGAACCTGCAGCGGTGAGAATATTCACGTGGATGTCCCGGAAACCACTGCCATGCCTCGGCGGATTTCACACCACCCTATCGTATAGGGAACGGGCAATTCCAGCATACATTCATGTTGTAGAAGGTCCAGATGTAGCCGACTGCCTACTCAGCTTGCCAACGGCGGAACGGCTCAGACTGGTAGAACTTCTCTACATGACCGAAGACACCCCAGACATCATTGCGAAGTTCCCCAACCTTTTCAAAGGACTTGGAAAGTTAAACCACTTCAAGGTCAAATTACATATAGATGAACGAGTAACGCCAGTGGCACAACACCATCGGAAAGTACCATTCCACCTGCAACAAGCAGTTGACGATGAACTGCAAGAACTACTCAGAACCGACATCATTGAACGCACGTCCGGCCCTACTCCGTGGATATCACCGGTGGTAGTTGTCCCCAAAAAGGGACAGAATAACAAAGTGCGTCTATGCGTGGACATGCGTGCAGCCAACGTAGCTATCGAACGAGAACGTCACCCTGGGCCACACATTAGTGACATGATTGCCCGTCTCAACGGAGCCACCATATTCTCAAAACTGGATCTTAATAAGGGCTACCACCAGCTTGAACTTCATGAAAGATCTCGCTACATCACCACGTTTACTACACACCAAGGTCTCTTTCGCTATAAACGCCTAAACTTTGGCATATCATCTGCTGCCGAGATCTTCCAGGAAACCATCAGGCGCGTGATCCAAGGAATACCAAACACCTTCAATTACAGTGATGACCTACTGGTGTATGGCAAAGATCAAACCGAACATGACACTGCCCTTGATAGAGTGTGCCATGCCCTACTCAATGCAAACCTAACCCTGAACGCCGCCAAATGTGAATTCCACAAATCGAACTTGAAATTCTATGGTCACATATTCTCTAAAGATGGCATGACTCCAGACCCTGAAAAAGTCTCGGCTCTTGCGGACACACAAACACCACAAGACGTGAGCGACCTTCGCTCATTCCTAGGCATGGCGAGCTACTGCGCCCGTTACATTCAGGACTTTGCCACACTCAGTCACCCCCTGCGAGAACTCACCCGCCAAGGTCAGCCTTTTGAATGGACGGATGCATGTCATCACTCTTTCCAAAAGATCAAAAAGGCTGTCAGCTCCGCGATCAACCTGGCTTACTTTGATGCAAAAAAACGTACGGAGCTCACCGCGGATGCCAGCCCGGTCGGGCTTGGTGCCATTCTCGCTCAATACACAGAGGACTCCGACCAGCGCCACATCATCGCGTATGCCAGTCGCAGCCTCACTGATACCGAGACCCGGTACTCCCAACCAGAGAAGGAAAGCCTGGCTGTGGTCTGGGCGTGTGAACACTTCCACCTTTTTGTCTTTGGCAAACATTTTACCATTGTCACGGACCACCAAGCCCTCATCACCATCTTCGGCAACCCTAAGGCCAAGATGCCTCCACGCATCGAGCGATGGGGTCTCCGCCTTCAGGACTACATTTATACCATTGTCCACAAGCCTGGGAAGTCGGAGAATCCTGCCGACTATATGTCTCGTCACCCCAAAGCCACTGCCGCTGCTCCGCCATCTGTTGCCGAAGAATACCTGCACTTTGTCATTGATGCGGCGTGTCCCCCCACTGTCCCGCTTGCAGCCATTCAGGAAGCGTCCGTCCAAGACCCAATCATTCAGGCTGTGTCCGAACGCATTCGCAATAACTCGTGGCGCCATGTGCCGGATGATCAAAGTCCACAGTCTCGTGAGCTCATCGCGTTCAAACACGTACAGGACGAACTTTCCATCAGCAGTGAAGGTCTAATTCTGAGAGGGGGGAGGATCGTCATTCCCCAAAGACTGAGACAAGGGGTCATCAACCTCGCCCACGAAGGCCACCGAGGGATAAGCGCCACCAAGAAGGCGCTACGGGAACGCGTCTGGTTCCCGACATTAGATCAAATGGTGGAAGCCACCCTCAAGGACTGCATATCATGCCAATTGGTAAGCCGAGACGAGCCCCCAGCTCCACTACAGATGTCGGAACTGCCTGAAGGAGTGTGGCAACAAGTTGCCGTAGACTTCTGAAGTCAAGTCAGTACATCATCGTTATTATGGACGAATACTCCCGGTTCCCCTTTGCACACCTCATACCATCCACCAAAGCCACCGCGGTAATCCCAATACTTGACGAGACATTTGCAGCATGGGGCATCCCCCTACGTGTCAAGTCGGACAACGGGCCCCCGTTCAACGGCCACGAATTTGCTGATTTTGCAAAACACCTTGATTTCAAACATCAAAAGATCACACCACTATGGCCTCAAGCCAACGGCATGGTGGAAAGGTTTATGGGAACTCTGAAGAAAGCAGTACAACAAGCGGAATTGGCCCACAAAGACATTCAGCAAGCACTGAACGAAGTGCTGAGAGCCTACCGCACCACGCCTCACAACACCATAGACCAATGTCCAGCTACTCTCATGTTAGGAAGAGTCCCACGCACTCGACTGCCCACCCTGGGCAGCGCGAGCCAGTCCCGATCTCCGAACATTGATCATGAAACACTCGTCAATATTGATCAGGAGAAGAAACTGAAAATGAAGACATATGCTGATCAGCGCAGGCATGCAAAACACACCGATATCCGAGAAGGAGACTGGGTGGTAGTTCGACGAGATCGAGGAACAAAAGCAGACAGCCGCTACCTCGCTCATCCTTTAAAGGTCAGCCGCCGGAAAGGAACCATGATCACGGCACAAGGTGATCACAAGAGAATTACAGGAAATGTGTCACACTTCAAGAAGTGCAGTCCCCAAGGAACAAACGATAGCCACCCCTGGGAATCGTCCACCGACTCTGAAAGCCAAAGCAGAAGCAGTGACCGTAGCCATTCCAGTCCAGCAAGACAGGATCATCCCACGTACCACCGAAGCACCTCAGGACCATCTGAGAGACCCCGACGACAAACTCGACGGCCGGAACGCCTCATCGAGATAATCTGAGACACAGTAAGACTTTGTACAAAAGGGGGAGATGTCGTAATGTGACTGCCTGACCCTGTATGTGACAGGACAGGCAAGGGAGGAAAGGGCGTGGGGAAGAGAGGAAGTAGGGAGGAGGAAGCCAGTTAAGAGGTAGACACGAGAAAATAAAGACGTGTTCAACCTACCTCCTTGGCTCCGGTGTTTCTTTGGGGTGAAGGCGACAGCTTGTAATTCTGTTTTTGTTTGCGCTATTTATTAAACTGCCAAAAATAAAATGTTGATTGTCCCCATACATGCCTATTAACCAATTCACACAGATTGCCTGTGCTCAGTCTAAGTCAATGAGGAAACTACATTCTTCCGACTAATTAAAACAAAAAAAAACTCTCACTTTCCTGCTCTAAAATGTTGACATGTATGGTTAGAGGACTTTAAAAATAAACTTGTTTATAGGTTTGCAGAGTACGTTTGGGAGACGTGGGGGTGTGGCCCTCTCGTTGTTTATGACAAAGGTGTAGAATATTTTATATCTCTAAAGTAAAAATATATGATTAATGTCACGGCGTGGGTGCTGAGTGGCGCTTTATTTGTGTGTGTTTGTGCGTTTCACATACCTCTCTGCCCGCATGGGTACTTGTCTGTTTTCTACTGCATGATGTTTACCTGTTCGTTTTTATCTGTTGAGAAAGTGGTTGTGCAAATAGGTACTTTTCTGCCCGTGGATGTTTGTGACTATCCCCGTACACCAACCATTAGATCATTGAAGCAGCGTTAACAAACTACCTGAGTAGGTTTATGGCCCGGAGATAAGCTTTGTAATAATGTTCACATTAAATAATGCAGCACCTTACACTGTTCTACGCTGTCAACACATTCCCGCGCAATAATAACTGTTTTGGAAGAATCGTGGCAATTGCCTTAAACATGCATGGCCGTCTGACAAACAAAGCCCTCGCGCGGTGGATTTCCTGCGATATTCTCTTTATAAATGAATGCAGCGTTTGTCGTATAGAACCGTCATTTCCTCTCAGGGTGCAACTGTGCATCGCAGACTGCGCGCGCCTCCTTCAACAATGATAAACATTCTGGTACCCACAGAGTGCCCTGACCTCGTGCCAAGAAACACACGGTCTGGCGTTTCCTTCCTCCGATCACTGCCCCCGGCTCTGGAGATGTATATGTGGCAGGTTACCATAGATCACGGTGTGAGATTTCCTTTACTGTTTTCATTCACGGAGCACCGTGAAGTAGGCACTCAGGTCGTACAGCAGAGCCTGTCTTGCTGGAGGCAAGGACTTAATTCCATGGACACGAGCATTATTTAGTTCCTAAAGAACAACAAAAAAAAGTATTGTGCCTTTTAGGGATGAAAAAGAAAAAATGTGTGTCTGTTTTTAAAAATGCTTCAGGGATACTGCAGAGGCCCAAATCCCAGGAAAATGTATGCACGGTCTCATCAAGGCGACTTGATGAAAGAATGAATTATCATGCAAATTAGAATTCTAAATAGTGAAATAAATTCAAATCAATAATTTGAATCCGTACTGCAATTAAGAGCTTGCAAATATATGGTCATTGAAACACAACTACAATGTCTGTTTCAGCTATTGTAATGGTGGGCAAAGCACTGTTTCAAAATCATCTTGAGAGCACATTTATATTCAAGGATTTGAAATACTGCATCAACCTGCTCCCTCAAATAGAAACAGACTGCCATAAACCACCGTTCATAAGGAAAACTAATACCACCACTAACAGAAGTGGCACTCAGGCAAACATGCCTTAGCACAGCATTCCCATCTGGCACGCCTCCCAACACCCATCCGTGGAATCTCTAGCCAACATCACAAATTCACTACATGTCACCACGTGCAAAGATAACGCGTAGCCTCGTCCTCCATTATGTCTGCAGCTCCTGACCCCAATATTCGCGCCTCCTTGATCACAAACTCCTCGCTTCAGACTGGCAACTACCTTGTTTCTTTAAGAGCTCCCCATTTTGTCTGCATTTCCAAAAATAAAATCTGACCTAGATAATTGATCAAATTATCAACCATTTACCTAAATCTCTTTCCTGGGGAGTATCCTCTCAGCAGTAATCTCCTTCCAGCTCCAACATATATTGAAGGCCACTAGCTGCTTCGGCCTTTATTACCCGAGGCAACCACCCTTCGCGTGGCACTAAAACAGTTGTACAAGTGGTAATGTCCTGAGGAAATCTAACCATGGATCTCGCCGCCTTCTGGTACATCTGCATCTTTTAACACAGAAAAACATAACTTATTTGCATCCTTTCAGTCATCATACAGATATGAGTTGGTTCAAAATTGTCCTTCCCAACATGTACATGATTCTCTTCTAATAGACTTCTGCATGTATTGAACTCAGTTGCGTACTGTGTTTCATGCGTTGGTTTAGCATCCATGGTGTTTACTCTGTATGGCGCGTCCTGAGGTCTGCTCTCTCCACAACTCATCTTCTTTTACCATTGTAATAATCGGATTGCACCATACTTCTAAGAAAGTCACCAGCCAATCACTTTCAGCTTCTCAGAGCTAAACTAGACATCATGTCATCCACATTGGATATTATTGATCTATCTGAAGCGTACAAAAATGAAAGAGAGTTTTAGCTCATCAGTTGTGTTGTGCAAGTTCGGATCTTGTCCTGAGCTGCCAATCTGAACTTCTCTCCTATTCTTTGGCCAGTACCCTTGGTTGGCTTCAAGATCAATTCCACCACTCCTTCAAGGCCATGTTAAGGTAAAATTGCCATAGGTGTACAAAGTCAACAAAATTAATATGTTCATGCCAACCAGATTTTTTTGTTTTACTTCTCTGTTCCACATTGATGGGGACAATTCTCTGCTCACTGGCCTCGTAAACATAAGCTGGGCTTCACTGAAAGACATTCTTAATGCTGCAACCTACCAGACCATCAGCCAATGAAATTCAGACATATCACCCTAACTTTTTGAAACATAGTTTTTATTGAGTAACTTCAGATAACTTTACTAACCCTAGAGCAGGAATGCCAGGGGTTTTGGGGGTGGGAATAGGTACAACTCTCTATTTCCTGGAGTTTTGGGTTAGGTATTTCTCCACAGGAACATGTTTTCTGTGTGGAGAAAAACATGCAGGAATTTTTTTATTGTGTTTTGCTCAGTCCTGCCATGGGACAGGTTATTACAGTGTTCATAGTTGACCATGAGTACACCTAAAAATCTAGGCATAGCCTTCTATTGCCTACTCAGTCGAATTGTGTGAATCAGTGAAATTGCATAGATCTACACAAGGTGTAGCTGTAAGTCTACAATGACTAGATTTACCAGTCTTCTGTGATTTACGGTAGTCATCAAATCTGTATTTTAAAAACAAGGGATACGTTTCAAGTGACAGCAGGCCAGTCTCCCTGGATTGGGTGGAGTGAACTGACCCGTCAGTTCTAGAGTAGTAGCATGACATATGCATCTTTACTGCAATAGGTCAAATCTGATCACTTTATACCTATCTATACTGGGATAAAGATCAAGGTGAAAGATGAGAGAACAACTGCAAACATTAAAAACTGAATCCTAAAAGGGAAGACTGTACGCTGGGCAAGACAGTGTAGCCTAAAGCCTGACCACAAGAAGATTAGTGCAGACGTAATAAAAACCGAAGCTGGCACATATCAGGAAATTTGAAAAATCTACCTCCTAGGAGCAGAAGCAGACATCAAGGATCAATACTGGTCATTTTCTAACTATTAGATAATCTCGATATGCTAGGCTCTTCCCCAATGGGTACAGTGCACTTTCTACCCCACGTTGCCTCGTTTACCTATGAAGATGTTCAGTTTCCCACCCTCACCTTTCCTCCTGCCGCACCTTGAACCAAAGTTCCAGAGCTGTGCACATATCTTGCATGCATCTTAGCCTTTTCCCATGAATTAAAGCCTCTTGGAAGAAACCATATTCTTTTCAAGGGTTGGCCAGCCATTTTCTAATAGTTTACAGTTCAAAGTAGAAGCATATTACAATGTATTCCTCTTAAACCTATATTGACCCCTTCGGTGCTGATGACGGCTCCCAGTTGTCATCAGTTACGGTGGGCGTGTGCTGATGACGGCCGGGAGCTGTCATGACCACGCCTGCGATCGGAATGTGCCGCACAGGTGCAGAATTCCAGCCGCAGCTAGGGGGTTAAAGAAAACGTTAAATGTCCTAAAATGTAATTACAATGTGTATATTATGAAACCTGAAACTTATCCTGCTGTGGAAAAGTTACATTTTCAGCCTACTGAACCCCGAACTGTGACCATATTGTACACACCACAGTTAAAAAAAAATAGTTCACAGTGCATGCATAATTAATAATAAAAAAACTGCATGTTCACATTAAGTGCTTCAGAAGTCAATCTTCCATAGACATCATCCATAGAACAATTGTCACTGTTGGGTCTATTAATCTGTTCTGGTTTCATTGCAATCATCTTACTCCCATCCGTTGTTATTATCTAGTATTTGCATAAAGGTTTCCTTCTTCGTAAAGTGAACTTATATCTCCGTTATGCGGTATCAGGGTATACGTAGATACCTATATATGAATAAGCATAACATTTGCAGTATGTCTAAGGCAGAAAAAAGTATATGCAGAGCGACAAATTTGTTGAGGTAATGTGTCTTAACTTAATTTCACAAACAAGCATTGGCAATGCTAATGAGTCTGGCTTTTACAGACTGTTATATGATAATGTGAAACATTAACAGTAAATATCATTTAAATGAATCCGTATTTGTGTGGAAAAAAAATTGTAAAATAATATTGGTGTGGGTTAAAAGGTGAGATGTCAGATACACTGTAAACCCTGACCTAAACATCAATGTAGGTTAATAACTGCTCAGGTTATTGACATAATATCGGAATCAACAATATCGTGAAACAGAAATAGTGTGTCAAAAATATAGTTTACAAAAAAGTCAATTTCCTATCCTTCTAATTGATGGTAAGTACAAAAATATGGGGGAAAAATATTGTTTCACACTAGTATTGTTAGAAAAAAATATAAATATATTGTTTCTTGGGATAAATATATATATATATATATATATATATATATTTTAAAGTAGTAAGTGTTCTATTGTTTAATATATACCATCAATGTTATGTAAATTAAGTACATTTCACCAATATTTAAAATTATATATATATATATATATATATATATATATATATATATATATATATTGTAAAACAATTATTAAATATGTATATTTTACATAATATTATTTTTTTGTTTAATTATTGAAGTTAACTGCTATAAAAAGCACATATATATATATATATATATATATATATATATATATATACACCAGCTCCGAAACACCAGCCAGCTGCACTCTCGAGCGGGTGCACACAAAACGGGGGTGTGCCCGTGAAGGTAATCAAAGCTCCAATTTCCCAGGATATTTAGTCCCAAAAGAATGTAGCACACGCAGGGGTAGTTCCAAGAAGATTTTAATATCGGAACTCTCACAGCAACAAGACGTGTTTCGCCATCTGGCTTTGTCAGACAATCTGACAAAGCCCGATGGCGAAACGCGTCTTGTTGCTGTGAGAGTTCCGATATTAAAATCTTCTTGGAACTACCCCTGCGTGTGCTACATTCTTTTGGGACTAAATATCCTGGGAAATTGGAGCTTTGATATATATATATATATATATATATATATATATACATATATATATATATATATATATATATATATATATATATATATATATATATATATATATATATATATATATATATATATATCCACACCACTCCCCTTCCAAAAGAACGGGAACCGACACATGCTAGCTGGTTCAGATTGTTTTTAATGACAGGGCTCTGTTGTTAAAATTGCGAAACGCAGGGGCAGACGCGTTTCAGCCTTGCGGCCTCTTCAGTGCCCGTTTCGCTGCCGATTAGAAACATACTGTGGGGGCTCCTGATTTAAAGTCCTTAGAGTCTCTCCCAATTGGTGTTGCTCTCCGCCCCACCCCCTCAGCGTTCCTCCACTCCACTCCATGATGATCCAGGTCGGAGTTATGTCGCCTCCCAAACAGACTACGGACATAGTATTCCGTTGCGCCTAACATCAAGTGATGCCCAAACACAGTTCGGTTTTGGATGGCTTGGACTCCGAGGTTCCCAGGGGCGAGGGACTGATGAAAGTTCATTCACTGAGCCAGCTACACACAACGGACCAGTGTAGCCCGCCGCATATATATATATTGTGTTACATTATATATAGGTATGTGTGTGTGTGTGTGTGTGTGTGTGTATATATATATATATTTAAATATGTATACATAAACATACACGCATATATGTGTTTATATACATATATATTTATATATATTAAATATTAGTAAGATTTACATTATATTATTACATATATTATATATATATATACATATATTTTTTACACTAAACTGAAAACATTTTACCAATTCAATTCCAAAACAGTAAATATATTACTAAATAAAAAACTAAAGAACACCTTTACAAAGAAATCGTATGAAAATTTAGAAACAAATATACACAAATACTATAAAATGACAATTATAAACAAATAATAAAAAACAAATATATAGCCAGTGTTAGGAAATATATTAGAGTCCTGGAATAATTGATATATCATTCCCACTCCAGTTTTTGCAACAGTAGAGATATTGTAGTACTTCTGAGGGGTTAAATGTAATATTACCACTCCAGACAGTGCAACAGTAGGGAAAACGTTCGACTTCTGAGGGGTTAATTTTACTATTCCCACTACAGTCTGTGCAACAGTAGGTGAAGCACTGGACTTTGGAGGACTTAGATTTATGATTACCACTCAAGTCTGTGCAATAGTAGGGAAAGCAATGGACCGTGACAAGGTAAGTTTTACTATTCACACTCCATTCTAAGCAACAGTACATAAACTATTTCACTTCAAACACATTATAAACTTGAATAATCCTATTAATTTAGACAAAATATAAAACCCTAACTATAAACATTATTAGTTAACATTATATATATATATATATATATATATATATATATTATATATATATATATATATATATATATATATATATAATACATGGATTAAAAGAAACAACAATTATCCAATTTGCTAAATTCCTAAACAATGTAATAATTTTAAATTAAAAAATAATGCTTACTTAATTACTACTAAATTAACTTTCCACCCTATATCCCTACATCAATATAATGTAAATAAACAACTAAAACACAATTTACATAATTTATAAACAATTACATGATTAATTACCAATTAGTAGTTAATTGTTAATTATATAATACTTAATTAACTTCCCACCCTACAGCCCTACAAACTCAGAAGCCCAAACTGAACTTGTAATTGAAATACATAATTACACAATTTACATAATTAATAATGAATTAAATATGTAATTATACATTAGTAATGATCATTTTTTGAATAATATTTCAGTACCTTCCCGCTATATACTCCTACAAACCTAGCAAATGTAACTAAAATATTACTAAAATTAATAAATATTACATAGTGTGCATAACATTTTAAAAAATAAATTAATAATTGCTGATTAATTATCACTCAACTACCCACCCTATACCCTACAAACCCAGCAGCCGTACCTAAACTAAAATACATGATTATTAATCAATTTACATAAGGAATAATCAATTAAATATTACATTGTAAATTAATTGTTAATTAAGTATTACCTATTTAACTTCCCACCCTTTACCCCTAGAAACATAGCAACCCATACCTAAAATATAAATATAATAAATCAGAATTACATAATATACATAATGAATATCAATCACATACTTATTTATAAAGTATTAATTAATTATTACCTAATTATTACTTAGTTAACTTCCCACCCTTTCCCCCTGCAAACCCAACAACCCACTACGACATTATTAATTACTGTTAACAATTAAATTAACAATTGTAAATCACTTAAAATTACAAACTATGTTAAAAAAATAATATTAATAGAAACAATACTAACGCATAACCTTAATCAAAAATCAACATTCTTTACAACTATATTATTGAAAACAATATTTACAACAATGATATTCTTAACAACAATACTACTTACCTGGAAATACGATATTCTCGACAAAGATATTTCGACCTCACAACATTTTTGCAAGTTCAAGCTCAGGCAGCTGCATAAATAAACAAAATGATCACAGGAGTGTGGATGACAAGTACTTTTTTGTGAAAGCACACAACTTCAGCCCAATCAATATTTACTCCTGACTCACAACATGTGGGCGGAGCCAAAGCACCTCTCTAGTGATACTCATATAATTGCCTGGAGACAGCTGCGCTAACAAACCAGACCATAAAAAGGAGATTGATGTCATATCTGGTATGTAAATGGCATACTCACCAAAATGGTGTACAAAATAGCGTACTGTGCAGTGCAGTGTAGTAGCCCCTACCCGCGATCTTTGTTATTTTTATGCATCTTTTATATGTACCAGATGACCATAAAATGTTGACTTTAAAAACATTCTGATTAACAAAACTTGCTTATAATCACCTACTTATACTCACTAAGAAGTTGAAGTGTCAATAAACCACGCTGCAGGGAAGATAATAAACTTCAAACTAGCTGTTGGTGCCCATTGATTAACTGACCTTGTAATTGCACACAGAAGTAGTTTGTACAGAATCTCAGAGCCGTGGCTTTTTTCGGTCCCCAGTTTTGCTCATCAACTGTATGTCTAGTTGGAAGACAGCCCTAGTTGAGCAGAGCCCTCGTTTGTGTTTGTCAACTAACTGATTTGCATGGATTTGTATGTAATTGGGTTTTTTGATGAGATTGAGCTACTTGGTAACTTTAATTTTGCTGTATTATTAGTACCACTTGTAGATTTCATGATTGACATAGTTTGTCATTTTTTGATTCGCCCATATTATTTTTTCATTGGAGCCATTAAAAACAAATAAGGTTGTTTCACAGTAAATGTGAATCACTGAAGATAGGGACTAGCTTTGTTTACCAACACTCTTAAACTAGTTAATATAGAAAAAAGTGATTATTCCACATTTTGGGGTCTATTAGGATGGCAGTCGGAACCTCCCCCCCTCGACCGCCATGGTAGCTGGAAAAGAGCGGCTGCAAGGACCGCGGCATAACCGCCGGTCCAATTAGGATGCTTCGCAGTCGAAATCCGACCGCGGTGGTCAGATTCTGGTGATTAACATTGTGGCGGTTGCTGCTGCCAGTAGCACCACAGTGATGTTAAAAGGAGCATGTCCTGCATCTCCCTGCACTGCGTGACAGGCACTGCATAGTGCCTGCAACCTGGTACAGGGTCATGCCCCCCTCAGTGCACCCACACAACCCCCCAACATATTGGGGAGACGCAATGGGCCCCCGGAGACATTCTCCGCATGCCTTTCCATGGCGGTTCCACTGCAGCGGAAAGGCTAGCTGCCGGCAGCATCATAATCGTGCCGACGGTGGTTGGCCCTGATCCGCCACAATTGTAGCAGTCTAGCTCCGCCCACCAGGTAAGAGGGCGTACTGCAACTGTCGGAAAAGTGGCAGGTGGAAAGTCACACCACTGCGGTCACGGCGCGATGCTAATCGGACCGGCGGTTTTTCAGTTTTCGATCGCGGGCAGATGGTCTCCGGCAGCGGCGGCCTTCCGCCCGCCATCCTAATAGACCCTGAAGTTTTTAAAAATACTTTTGAATTCTAAAAGTGGGGCTGTTTTGTCACACTTAATTTCTATTTAGTTGTAGTTAGGTAGGATTTCTTGTTCTTCCTTCCTGCCTTTGTAGTCTCCTACAAAGTGGTGGGTTGTACTCTGTTTCCAAGAGGTCCTTTGGTTTAACAAGTAGCTGACGAGAAGGTAGTTAGTATTAAACTTTTCTTTTTGCAATACAATTTCAAAATAACGATCAAGTAATTGCACTGTAGTTCCAAGTCAATTTCACCATAATTGCAGACTCATTTTAAAGTCAATTACCAAAAGGTGTAATTGACTAACATGGTGCTATTCAATTTTTCAAAACAATGATAAATATGTTGATAGAATTATCCCTGTTTTTTGTGTTTCTTGTGCTACCTTGAAATGAGCAAGAATTCACAAAATATACAATCACAGAATACAGTGATTAATGTGCTATTTAATTTTTAATTAAAGAACAACAACTTGAAATTTACTGGCAGTAAAAATCCACATGCTGATCCCAATTCATTAGACCTCGGCATTGCTGTGTCTGGATCACAGACACATTAAATTTAGGGGCCTGAATTAGTTAGTCCAGCATTTATTATATTTAGCAAATTTAGCAAGAACAGAAGGTCTTTATGAAATTTACCAGAAACAGTTGCTTCCAGCATTGGAACAATTAAGTACAAGGCAGTAACTAACACAGGCAATCCCTTGTGTGGGCAACGTTGTGGTAGTCGATTTTCTAGATACAATAGTTCTCATTGTACAACGTCCGTACAATATTTTTTACATGGCTTTAATGTGATCTCATTATTGCTAGTTGACTGCCAGTCTTGCCTCCTGGTTCTGCATCCACGATCAGCCGAGACATTTTTAGGTCAAACTTCTAGATAGTGCATGCACTGGCTGTAACAAGACATATTATCAAGAATAAGAGTTGCATGGTGCCCTCTTGAGTTGGCTATTCTCGTCCCAGCTTGTCAATCTTGTGTTTTTCCCTTCCATGGAGCATTGTCTTTTTACAAGTTCTTTGATTATCTGCCATCTCCACTTCCACTGCTTGCTCTCAAGTTCTGCTTTCTTCTTTTGTGTTAAGCCCATGAGAATGTGTGTGTTGTTGACCCATCTCCCGCATGTTAGCCTCTCCCTCTGCACTCACACTCTCTTTTACCATTTATCCCCATCCCCTACATCTGGTGCTTGTATTGCTTCTCCAACCTGTGCACTCTGTGTTGCTCTTCAAAAACCCACAGGTTTCTACCGCATAACTATTGCCCTCCCTCTGTGTTGCCTTTACCCCAAACCACGGATTGCATCCTCCTGCCCTCTTGTGTGTTGCGTTTATGTCCCTTCCAGCTCTTCCCCCTCACCCGGGTATTATAGTTATCCCTCCTGTGTTGCTTCTGTGTTCCATTCCACCCTACCCATGTTGCCTCTGTGCTCCTCCTGCCCTCCTTGTGTTTCTTCTACCCCCTTGCTCACTCACTTGTAAAAAAATGCTTTCCACAGTAAAAAAATGTTTGTAGCTACCGATCCAACAATGCGTAGTGTGCATACCTACAAACCAATGTAGGCAGCTGCATTGAAGTTTTTTTTACTTTAGCCATGCTGCACGGCATCTTGGTTGTTGTGCAGCATGGCTAAAATACATTGGCGAAGCTAATAGGTCACAAAAGCGAGACCTATTGGCTTTGCCAATGCTTGTTTATGACGTCTTTAAAGATCAGATTACAATAGTCTTTTTTTATATGGTGAGTAGAGGTCTCATCGGTTCCACTCCATGATTTGTTTGGAAAAGTGATGCAATTTTGGTCAATGGTGCCAATGGAAGTTTAACCACAGTTTTTACTTTCAAGGGTTTATAATCCCTGCAAATATAAATGTAAACATTTTTAAAATACAAATTGAAGCCTGAAGAATGAATAATATGTATCTAATAAAGAAACCCTAGTTATTTGGCTAAATACATTTAAGATGAAAAAAAGAACTCAAAATTTGCAACATTTCTCTGTTGTCAACATTACAGTTATTCCACTTTTCTGAGTGCCTAATTTGTGTTAGCAATTAGTTTGGTCAGAAAAAAGACCTTTGTTCTTCTTCTATGGTCAATTGTATTTATGTAATTAAATGTAGTTTACTGATCGGGTAACAACAATGTATGTTCCTGAGTGTTATTGGGGTACTCCGGTGTTTAATTCACACAGGATTGCCAACACAACAAATTACCCCCAAGAGTGTACCACTTATAAATACTTAAGACATCCCAAGTTACTATGATTTGTATTATACTATACTGACGTTTTTAAAACATCTGTGGAGGCATTTCACATACCAGTAGCTGAATTATCACTATTGCCTGTATATTTCTCAAAGTCAACCAGGAATAACCAATTCTGATCCTTTCTTTGATCCTTAGTCTCCACGTGTCTGATTGTCATGCCTCTGTTCTGATACTGAGTAGATACTTGCCTTGACTCTATCTTCATGACAAACATATGGACACTACTGAAGCAGTCTTACTGTATTCCTGCTTACAGTCCACACATTGCACGTCACCCAACTGCGTGTGCTAATGCCTGTGTGCAACCTTGTGCTGATATGTGCGATACTGTAATGTCTCTAAAACCTGATCTAACAAATCCTACCAATTGGATGAAGAAGAAGAAGCTTGTTATGGAATGTGCTTGAGAGACCATGCACTGGATTATTATTCTGCATGTAATGTAATATTCAGGAAAGTGTCCTGGCTGCTCCATTGAACAACACATGCTGGCAGTAGGATAAGTTTGCAAGTACATCTGAGCCCTTGCAGCCCTTCCCACCTAAAGATCTTCTCATAGAAATCTAGCAGTTTAACATTCACAAAAAGCTGCTATAAAGACAGAGAGACTGTTCAGTACTCACCTTGACCATTCCGAAATCTCCCATCTTCTTCTATTACATCATCCCACCCAATAGCATAACTCTCAGGAGGTGGATGGATGGATCGTCGGATGATAATCTTTTGGAATTCTAAAGCTTGATGGTTAGATTACAATTAGCCCTATGTGTTCATTAAAACAAAAAGGTGCTCTTGTATTGGTAGCTCAATAAACTGTACCTCACATAATTCAATAAAGCAAGCGTCATTATGTTCATGATGTTTACTAGTACACGAATGGACATGCCCATTAATCATCCAGTGAAAAATGTCAGCTTATTACTCTCTGTAAATAAAACAAATGCCTAATCCCTTTGCAGAAATGAAGAAAAAGTATGGCAGTTATATTGTGGAAAGAGGAAAAAACACGCATAGGCTTACAACAGTGATGCTAAATTTAAAAAACAGAAATAATAAGGAGCCATTCATGCTCCACAAAAATGATCAAATATCTTACAAGAATATCTGGGATATAGTCTAAAATTACAATGTACAATTTGATACTGTTTTACCTTAATTTACTGCCAATACGTAAAATGTAAGAGAACAATGCTGTTTTGCCATATTACGATATGAACATATTGGGCTTGAAAAATGACCTCCAGAGAGCCGTAGAGGGGTAGACTCAATAACTGTATACCTGTGATGGACATGTGCACGATCAAGCAAGAACACAATGAGCTGAACCACATGAACGCCCACACTATGGGAACAAAAACATTAGCATGATTCACAGCCTGTATCATCACGCAGTGTGGTAGTAGTAAAATGGGTACATGCATGGAGAAGGTGAGAAGACAAATAGACACTCCAGCTGAGCTGAGCATCTATCATCTTTTCCTCACTAAGCCACCCCAGTTTGGACCTAGCCATATGCAAATCAGTATTGATCCTGTTCCTTATGGGAACAGTCCAGCCCAAACTGCCAGCTGGGTCCTCCTTGGACCAAGAACAAGCATCCTGGGACCTGTTTTGGGGTAACACCCCTCATCAGCCAGGCTAGCTGGAATTCAGTGGCACAGCGAGCAAGAGACCTTGTGACTGGGGGTGAATATTTGCATTGTTCAGCATTCCGTCTATCATTTGTTCCTTTTGCTTTCACTTTCTAAAAGTGGGATTTTCAAACATGCAACTAAAAAACCAACTTCACAAAAAGATGTATTTTTAAACTGTGAGTTCAGAGAACCCAAACTCCAAATCTATCTGCTTCCAATGGGAAATTACACTCAAAAGATATTTCAAGGCAAGCCTCATATTACCCTATGAGAGAGATGGTCCTTGCAATAGTGAAAAACAAAATTATCAGTATTTCACTATTAGGACATGTAAAACACATCAGTACAAGTCCTACATTTTAAATATACTGCACCCGGCCCATGGGGCTGCTTTGGCCTACATTAAGGGTGACGAACATGTTGTAAAAGGGAAGGTTTGGGCCTGGTAAGTTTGTGCACTTGGTGTGAGAGACCTGTACCAGATAAGCAGTAAGATATTCACCATTTGCTTGCATCTGTGGCTAATAAACAGAATACCAGAATAAGTGCTATAACATGTAGAACTTCTAGGTAAGGAGGAGCCACAGTTGATTTACTGGCTGTATGTTCTTTAGTTTTGGTTGACAAACGTTATATATGCAGAGTAGACGCTTCATGGTGACATTTTGCAGAGATGTTAAGGCACTCACAATGGGGCTATAGATCCAACATTACGTGTTTGGTGTGTGAGGCAGGACCTAGCATGCTGGGGCAATATTTTATGTCTGTAGGAGCAGCTTGCAGTGGCACACAGGCCAGTCAGGACACCTTTAGAATGTTTAAGGTTCCTAGAGCTAGATCTTTTGCCAGCTGGCTAGTAAAGGAATATGAAATAAAAGCTAAAAACCTATCTCTCCAACAAAGCTGGACTGCATATGTAGAAGTGACAGAGGCTCCACTTACGTTGGAAAGTGAAAAAGATACATCTGCCTATTTATGTACCACTGTAGAATGTTAAATTTACATCTAGGATTACGAGGGGTTGGCAAATATTGTGTGTGGAAAACTTTCACATGGACCTTTTGCATTTGTAGATCGGCCCCCACAAACCATATGCACTAGCCCATTCCACTAAAACACCTATAGTAAACACATTCCATTTTTCAAGACCACTCGCAAAGATAGAAAACCTTACAGCAAACCTTGTGCTAGTTATGAAATGTATGTCAGTAAGCATATGTGGAATGATTAATGTTTAACATGAACAGAATAGCGAGCAATTCAGGGACTATTAGGAAGTCGAACCGCCCAAATCCTATTAAAGACCTTCAAAAACTTGCAACAGTTTTATCCAGAAAGCAGCCTCGGCCATGATGGAGATAAATTGTAGGTATGTGTTTTATATATCGTATCACAAACACTGAAAGGGCAACAATAATGCTTGAAGATCCAAAGGCAGTAAAAGAAAAGTAACTATAGATGCTCACTTCAGCCAGGAAGTGTTGGCAGCTATCTTTGCACTCCGCTTCAACTGAGTCGCACGAAATTTAAGCAAAAAAAAAAAAAGAAAAGAGACAGTGTATAAATACCTGAACCCCCTAGCCTTGGTCCTGGGGTGCCACAGGGACCCTGGTCGGGCAAAAAAAGCATTTTTTTTTTTAAAGATTCACAGTGAAATTCGCAAATATTTCCTTGAATTAAAAAAAACTAACAAGGGCAGTCTCCTGCACTTACTATAATTGTAGCCCCCGGATGGGCGAGGGCCTGTGGCATGCAGACTTTAATTATAAATGTAGGGGGGCGCATGGGACCCCCGTTCACAGGCTTAATAATGCCCTGTGGACCACCACCTCTCCAGAGCTCATAACAATATTAATGCAGGGCATACAGACCCACTCGAGCCCTGGGGACTAACATCTCTCAGGGGTTATAAATATACAAATAGATAGGGAGAGCCACGTGGCCTCCCCAGGTGCTCTGGGGACCACCATCTCCCTGTGGCCAAATACTTTTTGAAAAATAAGGCTGGGGCCATGCGGCCCCCCTCCTGGACAATATGCAGTCCTGTGAACAACCACCTCCCCGTGGCCTGCCCGTGCTCAAGAAAGGAGGGGGTGCCCACCCCAGGAGATAGAATTTGTTTTTGCTTGGTGGGAGCTGTGACAGCTTCTGAATTATTTGCACCCTGTCCAAGTAGGGACCCTCACACTAGTCAGGGTAAGGGAGTCACACAGCTAAGATAACCCCTGCTCACGCCCTTTGCAGCTTGGCATGATCAGTCAGCAAATCAGTATTGACCCTGTTCCTTATGGGACAGTCCAGCCCGAACTGCCAGCCGGATCCTCCTTTGACCAGAAATAAGCATCCTGGGACCGGTTTTAGGGTAACACCCCCTCATCAGTCAGGCTAGCTTGAATCCAGTGGCACAGTGAGCAAGAGACCTTGTGACTGGGGGTGAACGTTTGCATTGTTCAGCATTCCGTCTATCATTTGTTCCTTTTTCTTTCACTTTCTAAAAGCGGGATTTTCAAACACACAATTTAAAAACCAACTTCACAAACTCCAAATCTGTATCTGCTTCGAATGGGAAATTACACTCAAAAGATATTTCAAGGTAAGCCTCATGTTATCCTATGAGAGAGAGAGTCCTTGCAATAGTGAAAAACAAAATTAGCAGTCGTTTTCTATTAGGACATGTAAAACACACCAGTACATGTCCCACATTTTAAATACACTGCACCCTGCCCAAGGGGCAGCCTTGGGCCTACATTAGGGGTGACGTAATGGTTGTAAAAGGGAAGGTTTGGGCCTTGCAAGTGGGTGCACTTGCCAGGTGAAAATGGCAGTTTAAATCTGCACACACAGACACTGCAGTAGCATGTCTGAGACATGTTTGCAAGGCCACTCATGGGTGGCACAATCAGTGCTGAAGGCCAACTAGTAGCATTTGATTTACCATCCCAGGGCACACCTGGTTCACTTTACTAGAGACTTGTTGATAAATCAAATATGCCAGTCATGGATAAACCAATCACCAATACATTTTACACAGGGAGCACTTGCACTTGAGCACTGGTCTACCATGGTAATGTGCCCTGGGTCCTAAAACCAGCAAAAACAAAATGCAACACAATCAAAAACAGGAGCCCAGAAGCAAAAAGACTGGGGAAATCACACCAAAAAGATGCCAGGTCTAACATTGAGCCTTTCAGTGCATTCAGGCCCTTCCTTACCCACAAAAGAGCGATGTTGAAAAATTGACATCCATCTGCACATATCTTTTCGTCCTGCCTATGCAACTGAAAGTGTTATTTCACAAAGCTGACCGCAATCTGTAGTATGTACCCTCCACGGAGCCACACATATATATGGTTGTTTGTGGACTGTGAGATCATTGTATGTAGTTTTCTTTATCATGACAATGAGTCTTTATACACCCACCATACTTGATACAGTGGATGGATTGTGCCATCCTCGCCACTCCCAAACACTGAATATGCTAGTGCCTGGTTCATGCGTATTCTCTGAGCGCGAGCTGTGCACTGCATATTCGCCATCCGATAACTTAGCATAGGGAATTAGGTATGTTCATGTCAGAGAAAAAGTGTTGGGATCTGAGCAGCCCCATCTTTAGCATAAAACATTTGCACATTTATGTAAATATACCTATAAATAATGCCTTTTGAGATAGGAGCGTGCATTTTATTTAAAAAGAGTGATATCCTAAGGCAGCTGTTTCACTCGTTCCAGCTATATTTTTACAGGTTTCATCTACATTTTATATATATGTGAACACATATATTTTGTTGTTTGAATACAATAACTGATATTGTTTGTAGAAAAATCCTTTTGCCTATTTTATTTTATTGTATTAATATTGATCACTATGCACATTTATTCTTATAGCCTCTACCCTATAAATTTAGATTGTATGATTATTTTCCAATTTCTGCTGTAAGATTTTTCCATTATTTCTGGACATTTACAGACATTTTGCTCTGGGCCAGTTCGTTTTTTCCTTTAGATTTATTTACTACCTTTTGGAGTAGAAAAGGCCAATTTCAATCATGTTTGAAATAACTCATTTTAGACAAGTATGTGCTGCTCTGCTTACAAAACATGTATGAGTGGAATATGCAATTACCACAACTCAGTTTCCTGCCACAGAAACATTTCAGCATTATAGCATTACAGAAATAGAATGACATGCATAATGAAAGATTTCAAGATTCACCCAAGGCATTTATTCTCTTCACCTTAATGTTCTCAGCAGTAGCAGAGTATCCATTAAAAGGTACTATGAATTATGGTTGCCTAGCAACTGGAAGGAGCTTGTAACAGCACCAAAGAATGAAATGGCTGGTTGATAAAATGAATTTTCTCTGAGCATTAGCCTGTTGAAACTGCCTTTTCTTGTGGAACATAAAGTGCATTTATTTGTCTCATGCATTTTTTATTAGAAAATTATTTGAATTCCAGAGGCTTGAATCATGTTTTTGCTGCAGGAGATATTTGATTTTAATGTGTTGTACTAAAGTAAGTAATAAAATACACTTTCCTCAAAGTAAAGCCACCAAATTATCTTCGCAGGATTTGAAGTAAGAATTAACATCTAAAGCAAGATGTGATTTTATAAAGTTTTGCATTTATGAAAAGCTCATTGTAACTTTGCGAAACAATAGAGACTTGTGTAGCTATGCATGTGAAACGGGAGCAGACCCAATTACAGAAACAACAGAAACGCACTGACGCGGAACATATTAAAACAGACATTGTCCTAATAACATTCAAAATGAGTTTGTTGTAAAGGTCGTGCAGCCTCCTAATGACTCGTATTATGTTGTTCTGTATCTCTGTGCAGAAAACATGTCCACTCTGGCTATTTTCCTGTCAATAAATGTTGAGTCTGTCGTTGTGTTTGCCTCCTTTTTTTCTGTAGTTCCCCTGGCGTGGTTGGATTATCAGGCATATAGACTGCACATTTACTGGGGTATAACTTAGCATTGTCAGGATTTACTAGCTGTACATCAGGAGCTATTCTTCAGGGAACTACATTATTTTTATTTAAATTCACTGCTCTTCTAAGGAAAAACACAGGGAAATAGTGTGAAAGGATAGCCATCCCTCAAGGCAGACTGCACCCTTGCTTTGCCTCCCCAAGAATATGCACAGCCACATTCACTCCCTCTTTCCGTGCATGTCCGGCAGGGCTTGGAATCTGTGCCTGATTTTGTTGTGTATTTCTGTGGCTGACTGTTCAAGTGGCCATGTTTCTTTTTTGGCTTGGCACCCGTGCGGAGTGGTTTTCGTTGTCAGTTATTTTTGCAATTATCCAGGAAATTGTGCAAGATATTCTATTCTTGTTAAACACATATTTCGAGAGGTGTTCTTCAAGCACAGCTTCAAATGCACGCCGCCCCTTGTACTAAATACCATTACGACAAACATATATCGCCCTTGCTACTCCCCAGCATTTGTGGACTTAGCCACCCGTTTTTTTCTGGTTACCCGGCAATTTCCAAGTGATGCAGTCCAAGCAGTTCAGTCTGTATTGTTTTACTCAATGAGAGTGAATGGCTGTATTTTAACCGTAGTGTCACTCCATTTCTATTCCCTCTTTTAGCACAGAGGGGATGAATGCTTGTAAATTATCCGCATTAGATCTGGTCAACATGCTATGCTTGTCAGTGTAGAAGGTGTGTGTCCACACCTACATATGATATTTTATTTTCCTTCACAACGCAGGGGAGCTTTTTTTCCTTCCCTGTCCCATAACCTGACATGTCACCCTTTTAAACCCTTAATGTGCCACTGTCGCCTCTCTTCCTAGCTCTGCATGGTGCTGAGCGCGTACGTTCAAGCGAAGAGAGTATGCATTCTTCTTAAGAGAGTTTAATATTGCAATGAGATAATATCTGAGGTCCCATTGTCCCAGATCACACCACTCTCTTAAAGGCTACTTCTGTAGTGTGGTTGCGCTTACCTTGCATCCTTTTCTGTACCCTTTTTTTTTTTTAGGGCACTTGTTCAGGGCTGGCATACACCGACCAAATCCAGCAATATGATTTCCTTTCAGAGAGTTCAGTCAGTCACATACATTTGAGTGATAACTCTTTGCCCGTTTGACATCAAACACATGGAATGTGATCATGGAGCCTCAGCCGAAGGATCCCTCAAGCTCAGGTCTGTGTATTAGATGATGATTACATGCGTAGCTCCAACCAAATTAATTTCAGCATAGCTGCTACAAATCACCAACAGCCCATGTTGTATATCCAGTGGTTGTACATGGCTCCATGAGTATTAGCTCTTGCAAAACATTTCATACTCAGTTCTACTGATGGGGTACTTTCACATATGGATGAATGACGATAAGAGTAAGGGAGCAGTCGACTATCACAACTTCCTAGATGTGCTGGGCTTTAGTCGATAAGTGTCAGAACCAAATCATGCAGAAGAGTTCATATTTTCTCCTTGAACATTGAAGAACATTGAAACAATCCTCTTGGGGAAACAAACACAGACTTGGGCAAAACATTTATTCAGAAATTCAACAGCATACATCCTGCTTTCTTTAGGTCACATCCATATCCAATAATATTCATATTCATGTTTTTTAACTGCACCTTGCATCAACAAAATATTCATCACTGTATGTATAGCAGCCCAGGAAGCATATTGAACAAAAAATTGGCTGACTTACGTTCCAACAATTACACTTGGCACGGTCAAAATGTTGTTTAGCTGAAAGAGAGAGAACATCAACCAGGAATACTGTCTTCATTGACTCCTGGCACAAGTCCTATCTGGTTCGAAATTGCTAGTTTCAACCTTTAGGTGCATTAATTGGCCAGCCTTTGCCTATTTAACAAATAGAACTTCATGCCTTTGCCCTGTTTACAGTATGTGTATCAAACACCTTAATACGTTCCTTTCATCTTATGCTTCAAAAGCGCCTTCAGTAGCCACCCCTTGCCTCAGAACTCTTATTCTTTAGCACTCTGTCAACACTTAGCCTTGTACAGCTTACAAAATATTAAATTAACATATTCAGTTAACACAACATAAAATATCCGTCAAGACACACAGTTAGGTTATTAGGTACTTTATAAATGTTTTCATTAAGTGAACAAGTATATCAAGGCTTTAGTCATATCAAGCCTAGATTACTTCACAATAATGTATGCAGGGCTCCTCCAGAACCTAGTTGTCAAGCCTCAGATATAAGACACAAGTACACGTTTCTGTGGGTCCACAGTACCTTTCAGATTAACCCTCACCATCCCTAATTCATCTATTAAAACTCTTTTGTTAATTTACTGTTGTAATTTGTAACGTTTGGCCCATTTCCGTTTCTCTACCTCAGATGTCTTTTTTCTTGAGGGGGAGAGGATGGCAGGGTGGTGAGAGGGATGTGTAGGGTCAGCAGTGCATCTAACTCATGCTGTGCTTTTAGAGTAAGCTGGATCAGTGGTAAAGCATTATTGTATGGGAACTCCAGTAGCCTGACAGGCCATGATCTTGGCTTGTTGTGGTGTCTGGTGTTAATGGTGTGGACAGAAGGTTATGGGAAGAGTGGAAGAGGTGCATATGCAGGTCATGCTGAACATGAAGAATTTGTTATCAAATTATATGTCGGTTAGAAGTACATTCCACAGGACAAAGCAGTGTAAATAATTCATTCTAACCCTAAGTCTCTTGTGTCTGGTTGACATGTGTTCAGTAGTCTCAGGTTGACTGGCTTTAGACATCTGGGTGATTGATATGAGTGTGAGGTCTTAGAGAGATATCTCAGGGTAAGGCAATGCAGTGCTTTTCAGACAAGAAGATCCTGTTGTGAGACAGTGTTGAGTATTCCATGTCATAGTGATATGGTCTTAGCATCTCGTGGCAAAATAAACTGGTCAATGTTATAGTGTCATTAGGGCTTCAAGTGTTTCTTATCTAAGAGCTGTGGCAGTTGTCCAGGCAGAAAGTTATTGATCCAATGACTAGAGTATTTTTATGCAAGGTCTGATAGTGGGAGCACTCCTGTTGTAAGTAGTTTTAAGTGGTAGAATGTGTTCTTCACAATGGAATTCACCTGGAGAGTAAGAGATTTCTTATAAACCATCACAAGCTGAGAATGGACCTTATGAATCTGTCAAGACGTGTTGTGATAGCTCACAGGCACAAATATAGTGACAATCACATAGAGATGCTGCAACATGCCCCTCCAGATAACAAATGGCATCAGATTTCACGCGAAACATACAGATCAGGTCAGCCTTGGATTGGAGCAGCCACAACCATCACACGCCTTCTGGTTTCTGTGAAAGGTTCACGTTTGGCTGATGTTTATTATTAAAAATAATATTTTAGTTTTCTTATTCATCAGGCAGAGACATTTCAGCTGTTTGCCATGTCGGACATGTTATAGGCAATTTGGTACTCAGTTGTGATCCCTAATCTATATCCCAGTTTGAGGTGTATATAGGTGGCATTAGAATATATGTGATAGTCAAAATTGTGAGTGGCAAAAATGGGTCCATTGGGATCCCAATACTGTTTTAAATTGTTCTTTGTATTACTCTCTAGGTGATTATGGCTGTCTGGAGAGAATGAATCAAAGTTAGACCTGATATGTAAGATTTTGAATAAAGAAGGTGATCCAGGCAAACACCATATCTCCAATTCTACAAAAAGAAGCATGTGATCCAGAAACACTTTATAGTTGATGGTGCTAAAGGCACTAAACCAATGAACTCAGATGCATCAACATGTTGGATCCTCTTTAGTGATGCATCCTAATTCTAATGATTCAGAAAAGGGGGTGGTGATGAACAGAGTGTCTGAATTAAGCAGACCACTCTTACCCAGTCCAAAGATCAGGGCTTGATCCATCACCGTTTTTTAGCTCACTGCACCATCCCAGCTCAGAACCTGGCTACATGCAAATTAGTCTGTTCCTGTCCCAGTTCATGATGGGAACAGGGCAAACCAAACTACCAAGCCAATTCTTATACTGGGAAGGAAACAAGCTTCCGGGGACCGGTTTCTGGCATTTCAGCCGTCGTCGGCCCGGCTTGCTTGAATCCTGATGGTGCAATGAGCAAGGGACTCACATCTGAGTATACCCTTCCACGCTTATGGTGAACAAAATGATTCAGAAAAGGGGGTGGTGATGAACAGAGTGTCCGAATTAAGCAGACCACTCTTACCCAGTCCAAAGATCAGGGCTTGATCCATCACCGTTATTTATCTCACTGCACCATCCCAGCTCAGAACCTGGCTATATGCAAATTAGTCTGTCCCTGGCCCAGTGCATGATGGGAACAGGGCAGACCAAACTACCAAGCCAATTCTTCACCAGAAAGGAGACAAGCTACCGGGGACCGGTTTCTGGCATTTCAGCCTCTTCGGCCCGGCTTGCTTGAATCCTGATGGAGCAGTGAGAAAGGGACTCATGTCTGAGTATACCCTGCCACACCTATAGTGGCCAAAAACGATACAGAAAAGGGGGTGGTGATGAACAGAGTTTCCGAATTAAGCAGACCACTCTTACCCTGTCCAAAGATCAGGGCTTGATCCATCACCGTTATTTATCTCACTGCCCCATCCCAGCTCAGAACCTGGCTATATGCAAATTAGTCTGTCCCTGGCCCAGTGCATCATGGGAACAGGGCAGACCAAACTACCAAGCCAATTCTTCACCAGAAAGGAGACAAGCTACCGGGGACCGGTTTCTGGCATTTCAGCCTCTTCGGCCCGGCTTGCTTGAATCCTGATGGAGCAGTGAGAAAGGGACTCATGTCTGAGTATACCCTGCCACACCTATAGTGGCCAAAAACGATACAGAAAAGGGGGTGGTGATGAACAGAGTGTCCGAATTAAGCAGACCACTCTTACCCTGTCCAAAGATCAGGGCTTGATCCATCACCGTTATTTATCTCACTGCCCCATCCCAGCTCAGAACCTGGCTATATGCAAATTAGTCTGTCCCTGGCCCAGTGCATCATGGGAACAGGGCAGACCAAACTACCAAGCCAATTCTTCACCAGAAAGGAGACAAGCTACCGGGGACCGGTTTCTGGCATTTCAGCCTCTTCGGCCCGGCTTGCTTGAATCCTGATGGAGCAGTGAGAAAGGGACTCATGTCTGAGTATACCCTGCCACACCTATAGTGGCCAAAAGCGATACAGAAAAGGGGGTGGTGATGAACAGAGTGTCCGAATTAAGCAGACCACTCTTACCCTGTCCAAAGATCAGGGCTTGATCCATCACCGTTATTTATCTCACTGCCCCATCCCAGCTCAGAACCTGGCTATATGCAAATTAGTCTGTCCCTGGCCCAGTGCATCATGGGAACAGGGCAGACCAAACTACCAAGCCAATTCTTCACCAGAAAGGAGACAAGCTACCGGGGACCGGTTTCTGGCATTTCAGCCTCTTCGGCCCGGCTTGCTTGAATCCTGATGGAGCAGTGAGAAAGGGACTCATGTCTGAGTATACCCTGCCACACCTATAGTGGCCAAAAACGATACAGAAAAGGGGGTGGTGATGAACAGAGCGTCCGAATTAAGCAGACCACTCTTACCCTGTCCAAAGATCAGGGCTTGATCCATCACCGTTATTTATCTCACTGCCCCATCCCAGCTCAGAACCTGGCTATATGCAAATTAGTCTGTCCCTGGCCCAGTGCATCATGGGAACAGGGCAGACCAAACTACCAAGCCAATTCTTCACCAGAAAGGAGACAAGCTACCGGGGACCGGTTTCTGGCATTTCAGCCTCTTCGGCCCGGCTTGCTTGAATCCTGATGGAGCAGTGAGAAAGGGACTCATGTCTGAGTATACCCTGCCACACCTATAGTGGCCAAAAACGATACAGAAAAGGGGGTGGTGATGAACAGAGTGTCCGAATTAAGCGGACCACTCTTACCCTGTCCAAAGATCAGGGCTTGATCCATCACCGTTATTTATCTCACTGCCCCATCCCAGCTCAGAACCTGGCTATATGCAAATTAGTCTGTCCCTGGCCCAGTGCATCATGGGAACAGGGCAGACCAAACTACCAAGCCAATTCTTCACCAGAAAGGAGACAAGCTACCGGGGACCGGTTTCTGGCATTTCAGCCTCTTCGGCCCGGCTTGCTTGAATCCTGATGGAGCAGTGAGAAAGGGACTCATGTCTGAGTATACCCTGCCACACCTATAGTGGCCAAAAACGATACAGAAAAGGGGGTGGTGATGAACAGAGTGTCCGAATTAAGCAGACCACTCTTACCCTGTCCAAAGATCAGGGCTTGATCCATCACCGTTATTTATCTCACTGCCCCATCCCAGCTCAGAACCTGGCTATATGCAAATTAGTCTGTCCCTGGCCCAGTGCATCATGGGAACAGGGCAGACCAAACTACCAAGCCAATTCTTCACCAGAAAGGAGACAAGCTACCGGGGACCGGTTTCTGGCATTTCAGCCTCTTCGGCCCGGCTTGCTTGAATCCTGATGGAGCAGTGAGAAAGGGACTCATGTCTGAGTATACCCTGCCACACCTATAGTGGCCAAAAACGATACAGAAAAGGGGGTGGTGATGAACAGAGTGTCCGAATTAAGCAGACCACTCTTACCCTGTCCAAAGATCAGGGCTTGATCCATCACCGTTATTTATCTCACTGCCCCATCCGGGCCGAAGACGCCTGAAATGGCAGAAACCGGTCCCCGGAAGCTTGTTTCCTTCCCAGTATAAGAATTGGCTTGGTAGTTTGGTTTGGTTTGCCCTGTTCCCATCATGCACTGGGACAGGAACAGACTAATTTGCATATAGCCAAGTTCTGAGCTGGGATGGTGCAGTGAGCTAAAAAACGGTGATGGATCAAGCCCTGATCTTTGGACTGGGTAAGAGTGGTCTGCTTAATTCAGGCACTCTGTTCATCACCACCCCCTTTTCTGAATCATTTTGTCCACCATAAGCGTGGAAGGGTATACTCAGATGTGAGTCCCTTGCTCATTGCACCATCAGGATTCAAGCAAGCCGGGCCGAAGACGCCTGAAATGGCAGAAACCGGTCCCCGGAAGCTTGTTTCCTTCCCAGTATAAGAATTGGCTTGGTAGTTTGGTTTGCCCTGTTCCCATCATGCACTGGGACAGGAACAGACTAATTTGCATATAGCCAAGTTCTGAGCTGGGATGGTGCAGTGAGCTAAAAAACGGTGATGGATCAAGCCCTGATCTTTGGACTGGGTAAGAGTGGTCTGCTTAATTCAGGCACTCTGTTCATCACCACCCCCTTTTCTGAATCATTTTGTCCACCATAAGCGTGGAAGGGTATACTCAGATGTGAGTCCCTTGCTCATTGCACCATCAGGATTCAAGCAAGCCGGGCCGAAGACGCCTGAAATGGCAGAAACCGGTCCCCGGAAGCTTGTTTCCTTCCCAGTATAAGAATTGGCTTGGTCGTTTGGTTTGCCCTGTTCCCATCATGCACTGGGACAGGAACAGACTAATTTGCATATAGCCAAGTTCTGAGCTGGGATGGTGCAGTGAGCTAAAAAACGGTGATGGATCAAGCCCTGATCTTTGGACTGGGTAAGAGTGGTCTGCTTAATTCAGGCACTCTGTTCATCACCACCCCCTTTTCTGAATGCTTCTTTGATACCATCTTAGTGGTATTCTTTCTCCTGAGACCAGTAAACTTTACAAGAGTTAATTGCATGACTTTATAAATTGTAATTTTTTCTGTTACAAATATCTTGCCTGACTGCCACCTAATTTTGTGATGCAGAAAGTGGTTATATAGATACAGATCAGCAATTTAGTTGATATTAGTGGGCAACATACCCACATATCCATGGTTTCTCAATGTTTGTCTTGTTGGGATGTGAAATCTTAAGAGCGGGGTAATGGCAGACTTGGTATTGCTCCCTGGATGTCCAAACAAGATATTTGTTAGGTTTCCTGAAGAAAAACAAATTGACTCGTACTCCGAGAGGGAGCAAGGTGATATTCCAGAGAGGAGCTGAGGTGTTTTAGCTTAGGGAGCACATAAGAGTGATCTGAACTGGGTTGTTAATATTTATTTGTGGACTGGTCATAGCATGTTTCATACAATACTGCACATCTTTGTGTTGCACTTCTAAATACTTACTGTGTAAGGTCACAAAGTCACAGAAAGGAAAGAGATGAGGAAAACCCATGCAGGAAGCCTGGAAAAGAGAATGTAAAGAGAAAGGATGTTAAATGAGCAGTCAGGCTAGTCCTGACTAGTCCTAAACCCCCCCCCCCCCGCTCACCCTCCGCACCCAGTTTGAAGACTGTACACTGGCTCCCCATCACAAAGAGGATCAATTTCAAACTCTGCTGTCTGGACCACAAAACCCTTAACAGCAAAGGGCCACAATACCTAGCTAACAAACTGATCAAATACCAACCAGCCAGAACCCTACGCTCCGCCAGTAAACAATTCCTAACGGTACCAAAAGTCCGCACAATAAGCAACGGGGGCACATCCTTTTCCAAAATTGCTCCTGAAACATGGAATACCTTGCCTTTACAGCTTCATTCGGAACCCGATCATAAAAGATTCTGCAAAGCCCTTAAAACCTGGCTATTTTAGCTCTGCCACCCTACCTATTCTGGTTTTCTGAGTATCAGCTAGCGCTATGGGACCTACCGGTGATATATGCCCTTAACAAATACCAAATACATACAATACAGACTGTGATAGACTGAGGGCCTGATTCAGAGTTTCGACAGTGGCAGAGCTCCTGCCTTGACCAAACTGGCTAGTGAGAAACCACATTTAAAATTGTCTTCTAAGACAGTGGCAATTTCTCATTCAGAGTAGCTCGATTTCAATGGGCAGAGCAACATGGCGTTGGGAAATATGCCTCCAAAGTTGAGTTACTTTGTACGTGCCCATATATTGAAGTTCTTCCCTACATGTTAGGGACACTAGGAATGCCTTTAACCGGAAGCCCACCATCATTTCTATGGTAGTCTTTTTCAGAGCTAACTCTGCCCTCGATGGATCTTCCACTCTAGTACGTGTGGATGAGCTGCCACATTTTTGGGTGTTTGAACCACAACTTGGTTGACCAAGCTGCAGATCCACTATGTTTGCTGCCATTGTTGGTGGATTTTTCCATTACCACCCCTGCTTCTGATGTGCATAAATATTACCGCTTTGTTCTGCATTATTGCATGCAGGGAACGGAAAGCAGTATTATACCCAGTAAGTACTAAAAAAATAGAGTTATTACCACAGCGTTAGCACATTCTTTAATTTGTGTACGTATAGATTGTTTAATATGTATGACCTGAATATGTAGGAACTACATGTACTCGTCTCTAGGAAGTTACAGTGTTGTGGAACAATTTAAAGTTGTACTTCTTGGTTTTCTTTTTTAATAGATTGTTTGTAATCTGTAATTTATGAATAAGAAAATAAGAAAGTTTTCTTCTTCTAAATAAATGTAGCTCTGATGTGACTTGCCTTTTGGTTTTAGTATTGCACTGTCCCCTCTTGCAGTTCTGACCAGAAATATCTTCTGTAAAAATCTCTTTAAACGGAACTCTGTAGGCGGACTTTTTGGTATTTGTTTAGGTCTCACTAGCACACGTTTGCTGGCAAGAGGTTCTTCTGAAAAAATCTCTTGAACGTGAGAACTAGAGAAATGACATCTCCGGCATTTTCTAAGCACAAATGAAACTGTGTGGTCAGCCACATACACGGATCACTGGTAAAAATTACATCACTAAAATAGCATTTTGAAGCATTTCTACTTAAATTTAGAACTAGTGTGAAAGTTGCATTACTTCAGTATTACAATAATTTCTAAACGTTACCTTGAGAAGCAGAATCAGAATATGGTGATCCTAGCATTCCTTAATGTGTCATTAGACGTGGCATGAACCAGTGTTTTTCTTAAAACTGGTCTTTTAACTTGAAGCACAAACCTTACATATTGTGTTAAACATAGCTGTAATATTATACGAGAGTTAAATCTGAGCAGGAAATGCAACCTCTTAACAGTGACGCACATCACCCGGAAGCCATCAAAGTTCACGAATTATATGACAGTTTATTAAAAATGCTTTTACAATCTTTTGAATTGGGGATTTTCTGCACATGAATATAAACCTAGTGAATGAAGGGAGTTTTCAAACTTAAAATACTCTTTATAGAATAAATATTTGAAGACCGAGTCTACTTGGAGGAGCTACTTAGCGAACTATTACATTATAGAATATGGGTGGAAAATCAAAAAGCTCTCCTGTAAAACTTATATAGATGGGAATCTTTAGGCCGATACTGTGTGTATTTTACCAATTCCTTAGTGGCTAATAGCCCTCTCCTCTTTGTTGCAAGGAGTGTAATATCAGCGCTCTATGCAGTTGTACTGTAAGGTATAGGTGTGATAGCTAGGGCCTAATGTGTTATACCTTAATTCACCAAATTGTATCAAAATATGAACGTTTTTTGTTATATTTATGACCTGAAAGTACCATTGGCCAAGTTGCTTATGTGTTATTCTGTGGTGGGTGAATATTACAAAACCACGCAAAAGTTGAGGTGCAAAAACCATTTGCGCACGGTATTTCCAACATTTTAGCTCACAAGTAATATTCTGGTGCAAAACTACACCGAATATCTGATAGAAATATCCTTTCTTACCACCAACTATTGAATGAGGGGTGTTGTGTCTTTAATATTCTTTATTTAGCGTTTATTTACTCAGTCAAAACCTGCCTTGCTGAATCCTAGTTTTGTTGCCCATTCTTCATTTTGCTGCTGAATGTTTTTCCTTCTCGCAGACAGCCTGTTGTGATATTACTGCCAAATGCTTTACAAAATTCTATATGTGAGTCCGTTATCCATTACAAAAAGGCCATTTGTTTTCCTCCATGGAAGGCGTTCTCTGATAAGCCAGGGCATGGACTGGACCCTGAGACGCGCTGCACCTAGATGTTACCAGGGCTCCACCGGGGCGCACTTAGTAGAATGGAGCAGTACGCCATTTTGTCTGGTCCTAACATATGTGCATTTCTCACAGTATCACCCTGCCCCTCAATAACAATGTTTTACATGAGATAGTATTGTTATGGATTGTATGACGCACTTTCATAACACCCAGCAGCCGAGTATTTATTTGTTATTGTCGTTTTTTGTTGCTAGTTGTGTGAATTAATGTTCTTAAACATTTATATTGTATTTCCTGTTAAAAATAACACAAAACATTTCACAATGCAAAATGGGATGCACAGTGGCTTAGCAATATTCCTTCATTAACGCTGTAGCGATAAGCAGCTGATTAAACATCAATAGTACATATCTGAAAATGTCCCCATGTGCTTCTGGTGTTTGTCCTGATCTGCAGGGGACAAATCAAACCTTGGCAAGGCCAAATCAGCCTTTCAGTGCTCTGAGGTTCATCAATAGAGTACCATTAAAGGAGGTAATAATAACATATGTTCTTTACAATGCTTGGAAAAGGCAAACACTGTGGTATTATATGTTACGTATAACAAAAGGTATCATTATTAAAGCTCGAATACAAACGCAGTCGAGTTTTCTGGAGTTTTATTTTAATCCGTCATTGTACAAGCAGTGACAGATATGCCTATGTTATTTTTTCAGAGCATTGCCTCTATATTCAGACTGTCACCTAGTCACATATTCCGCATACAGTATTGTGTGATTAAACAATACATCATTTTAAGCTCTTTTGAAACACGAAATTCAGCCGTGAATCTCAAGTTATAATTATAGTGTTGTCTTCTCTGTCTCATCATGCATTCTTGGGAAACATCTGGAGTACACGTTCAACAGATTTTTAATCTATTCAATATAATTTACAGTTTAATATGATGTTTTTGTCTGTGCAACAGGCTTTCACAGCCTAATGTGTCAGATGTCTAATGCTAGTAATTCATCTCTTGCAACTGACAGTGATTATTGCTTTTCTCAAAAATGTCCCTGCACATACTCGATGCATTATTATGGAGTCAAATTTTCATTTAGTGGTGAATCAGGTAGAAATCCCAACTTAGAAACGTAGATCTTGATTCTGAGGGATATGCTGCAGGTGTACCCTGTCTTTCTTAACATCTGCCTGAAAATACCACATCCTCTAAAGTATTTTCTAAACACTTATGTGTGTACTTATTTGTAGTGTGTACTTATTTGTAGATGAAGATTTATTTTTCACCAGACACACTCTAAATATTAACAAGACGGTACATTAGAACTTCGGTGACCAAACATTTTTATAAACAGGTGGTGAAGATAATTGGCTAGGGAACGGAACATAAAAATGGAAATTTATTACAGAATGTACATGCTCATAATTATTCAATTTTAGGCCGCGAGCTGTACATGAACGGAATGGGGGATTTGTCCCTTAGTGGTTCAGTAGTGGAACTTCGCTAGACTTGAGACGTGGACTTTAAGGGTAAACTTGATTGGAATATGGACGTGTTCAGCTAGAAGTTCACTGAGAAACGCTCTCAATTGGAGAGTTGCTAATGGTTCACATCATCTAAACTGGATTAAGCACAGACAGAAGTGGGTATGTAAAAGTGTTTACGTTTGTGTAATGTAGTCTTTTGACACTGGAAGTGAGATGAGGATGTGTGTGTGTGTGTTGGTATGCACCTGTGTGAGGGATATTATCCATGTCTCTATTATAAGCTACAGAAATATGCCAAATGACACATTGTATATGTGTCTGTGTGCTTGGTTTTCTGTTTAGAGGATGCAAATATTAGTGTTGGCCATTAGTCTGGATGTCTGACCCAAATAATTATATATGAATCATCCCTCATGGAAAGCAGTCTACATAAGTATATTGAGTGTATGTGTCCCGTGGCATAATGCAAAATGATTGGCCTCCCTAGCAGAATGTAGTGAGGGTCTCAATCTCTAATATTGCACAGATATTCATAGTCCTTAGGCTGAAAAGGGGGCCCAGGGAGCTGCAGGGGCATGTGTTACACACCTGCATGTGCCTGAGGTAGAAGTATAGGATGAGGACCCTATTGTTAGGATAAATATACACCTCTGGCAAAGGCTTCCTGTGAACATTCCACTGTGAGGCATATTTGTTTTCTAGTGGCAATCAATGAGCTAACCCAACTTTCATCATAGTCGTTGTTGTCTTAGTTAGACCATTTTATTGCCACACTATGCGGAATACTAAGATAGGTTCAACCAGTCTGAATGCTTTCAAAGATTGTTTTTACCACTTTTGTGTGACTGCACTCCATGTGTGACTGCACTCCATGTGTTGTGAGAGTGTGATGCAGCGGAATGAAGGATGGAGTTGTAGCCATAAAGGTCTCCCTGTGTTCGGTGAGAATAACCAGAGTAGCCATAGTGTCGACATTATATCGGGTGAACATTAACTTCTGTGGATTGCCCTTTCACACCCCGAGCCTATAATTGCATTGCAATTGACAACTATCAATTCCTGAGCAGAGAGAGCTGGCTGCCTTTAATTATAGTTCATACATAACAAACTTGGGCCTGGTGAAAGTGATGAAAGGGATGGTTAACTGCAGTTACTGTACACATTCTTTAGGTATGTTTAAATAGTGTGCTAATGGCCTGATATGGTTTGTTAAAAATTGTAAAAGAATGCCCCTGTTCCTAATATAGTGGTATAATTTGCAGACCCTGCCATTAGCGGTCTTGCGTGTGGACCCTCAGCTACTTTCCCACCTTACAATGTTCATATTATCCTTTTCAGCAGGCTGCAGTGCCTTGACAGTCTATTTCAATGCTTTCCAACCAACATATAAATCATCGTGTAGAGTCTAATGATTTATTACTGCAGTAATGAACTTCACAGACATCAATACGTTAGGATCCACTTTGAAAAAAAAGGTTGTCAAATCCTATTGGAATGATGATCAGTTTGCTTCTGTTATTAATGACCCTGGGCAGCTCTTCGGATCTATAAATAACCATGGGAGATGGCATAGGTCTTGCATTTGGGCAAAAATCAATGTATATGTAAAATAAAAGTGCTTGGTTTTCTGAAGCTCTGTGCTCTTGTCTCTGTCTCCAGCACGCTTTATAGAACATTAAAACAAGTAATTGGAATCTGTATGACATGCTCGGATGACCTCCCAATTTGAGAAAGACAAATTATGTGCCAAAAAACGGAGTCAAATACATGTATTATTCAAGAAAACAGTTGGAAAGCTAACAGTTTCAGATTTTTTTGACTACTGTAACAATGTTTACCTTTCATTCTTTCATTTTCTGAAGACAGAAATGGCCTTTGGTGACTTGAACAAAACAGTAATTACCATGTTAAGGTTTTTCTAATGTTCTGAGATGTCAGACATTTGACCTGGGAGGCTTTTAAAACTGGTCTTGTTGCTGCCTTCCATTCATTAAAGCACAACCTTTGCCCCCTTGTCATGAAAGATAAATGAAGATGCCCACAGTCTTTGTTTAAAAGAAGATTTATTGTGTACATTAATATAGATTAAGTGGAAAGACACCAGTTATTTATTTTTGTCAATCATTCCTATTCTCTGTTCTCATTTTATTTTCTCTCATAATTGCTGTTTCTGAATTTTTTCCTGGCAATACATGTCAGTTTTGTGGTAAAGTGTGAAAAATGACATGGGAAATAAGGTTCATTTGTAACCAATCACGGTGCCGCGTGTACCCTTATTGTGCTTTGCAGAAACGTAACGTTAGCTGTTCGCAAAAGGGAGCGAGGTTGCCATGGCAGAAATCCCAAATGCCACAGTTATCATTGATCATAAAGATGACCCCACATATTAATGACACACTCTTTGTAAAGAGCAATGTACACGACAAGGCCAGTTTGCAATTTGCATGAAAATGGTCGAAGCAGTATTACAGGAATAGTATTTATAAAATCTTAGCTATTCACATTAAGTTGTATATGCAACTGTAATGTGCATACAGAAATGCATAATTTCAAAATGGAGCATGCATGCAAAATTGTCAGGATCAAGCGCTGCCTGGTCTCTTGGATGTATGTATTTCCTTTGTTTATGAATGCATAATTTACCATTATTGCAGATCTGGCTTAAATATCGAATTCATACAAGATCACATTGGCATGCGGTCCATTTGCTGGTTATACATTAGTTGACCAGTGGTCTGTGTGCTGTGTTTGAGCCCCTGAAATATTCAGCCTTTGGTCATCTTAGTAATCATTCATTCTTTTCGAGTTTATGTTTCTTAAGCACTAAGCCTTAACCAGTGGTTCTAGAACAGTATTCCGAATGTGGGTCTTGCCATCAATGTTACATCAATCCGTAAGAAGTTGAAAAATTCAATTATCAGACAAAGAGCAAGTGTAGCAAATGAGCCATGCCCATTGAGCAAGAGAGTGGTAAGTGTGTAGTAAGTAGCTGGTGTTGCATTTTGGAACACACTATCACTAATGTGTAACTAAAGTGTAGTGTGGTAGTGCACTGTCATTTACAGACAGCACGTTTTCTATTGAAATGACCACTGAATTTCCACAGACATAAAGTTTTACTATAAAACTATAGAGCGATCAAACAATAATATGTGGAAATGAGGTTTGGGAATCACCAATGAAGGTGTCTTGATTCCTTCTGATTTTATTTAAATGTTTGTTTGCATCATACTTAATAATTACAAATAAATGCTTCATTTGTGCTTTTGTGACTGCCTACACATTTTGAAATATGTGTGCAGTTCCTTTATAGCTATTTACTTTTTGTTGTGTTACTAAAAATGGATGGTATTCCTTTCACACCAGCAAGATTGTGGTATTCCCTTCACACCAGCAAGATTGTGGTAGAGTTCACTTTACATATGCCTCTGCTTTGCAGTCAGAGAAAGAAATGTAAACAGCAATCTCTGTGTTAAAAGAATAAACAGTAATTTGTCAGAAGACATAACCTGACAGTTGACCTCTGTCTATGAAGACCCAGCAAAGTTGACAAAATAAAAACACATTTTACAGTCATCTTTATTGCTCATCCACATTCGAAAGTTTAGGATGGTTATTTTGGGGGTGCTGAAGCACCTCCAGCACCCCTATGGCCTTATCAGGCATGCGAGTGCTGTGAAAAGGGGTGGAAGCTTCTGTTTGGCTAAAATAGGGGTACTGCTACCCATATATAATAATACAGCATTCCTGTCTTGTGAATTACCATAACTGTGTCATATATTTAGGGATATGCCATCTCTACAAGTATCAACAAACAAAAATGGATTGCCAGTACTGATATGAATAATTTAAATACACTAATAACCTCACAGCACTAGAAAACACATTCAAGGCCGGGAGTTGCCAATTGATAGCTTTTTACTTTATTATTTTTGAAAAAATTTACTTTTTACTTTTTCATACAAAATAACGTATTAAAGAAGGACACATTATACAAGAGAAAATTATTCGAAAAAAACATTCTACATAGAATTTGGGGAAAAAGAGGGGGGATGCATTGCGCTCATTCAATATCTCATACATATCACATACATACAAAAAGCATACAATCAGCCATGAGAAGGAAATATATAATACAATGTATATACTCTATGTACAATTAATTACTCAGGAAAGAGTAAAAAAAGGGGGGGAGAAAGGGCCACTGTCTGCAGACCAATTTTACAGTAGTTTTAATGAAAACCAGTTTGAACTGAGCACATTCCTGTGTGTTAGATCAAATAAACACCAAAGACTTTCTAAAATTAGTTGTTATAGGTAATGTGCACCAACAAGTGATACAGGAAAAACCATTTATTAGCCTGTCGCTCTTGCAGACTCTGTGTGGCAGGAGCCTACGCGTTTCGAATCCCACTTGGTCTTTTGGGATTCTCTTCAGGGCCTCAAGTAGTATCTAAATCAGGACAAAAATGAAGAAAAGGAAGAAATGAGGAACGGAAATTAAATAAGTTTAAAAAAGAAATGATAGACCAATACATCAGACAACCTGCTCTATGATCCAATCAATCCCCCAACAGCTTACCGGAGGGCAAAACGATGCCACGAAAGGCAGGAGGACATCAGATTTAATAGTGCGTGGGTCCGTATCTAAATTGAATGAGCAATGCATCCCCCCTCTTTTTCCCCAAATTCTATGTAGAATGTTTTTTTGAATAATTTTCTCTTGTATAATGTGTCCTTCTTCAATACGTTATTTTGTATGAAAAAGTAAAAAGTACATTTTTTCAAAAATAATAAAGTAAAAAGCTATCAATTGGCAACTCCCGGCCTTGAATGTGTTTTCTAGTGCTGTGAGGTTATTAGTGTATTTAAATTATTCATATAAGTACTGGCAATCCATTTTTGTTTGTTGATATTTAGGCTCAGCCTTGCTGATCAGAGCCAACCCCTAGCTGTTTTTTAATCTCTACAAGTAGGCTCAATTCTCAACTGCCTGTGAAGCTTAAGAAACAAATGAAGGACTACTCTTCATCAAATATTGTTAAGTCACTGGTTCCAGCACCCCTATTCCCTTAGAGAATGACTGGTGCCCAGAGCCAGGGATCAAGATATCCCACTGGCAATATACCGACGTGCACATACCATTAGCAGATATTGGTTGGGAGTTAATATGTACAGTTTGTGGTCATTTAGGAAGGACAAAAGTCATATTTCTTTGTTACTCGTTAAGATGGCTTTGGAGAATTTACAATTTAATATGAGCACTTGATTTACCCCATTTGAATACTTGATTGTAAACAGTAGCAGCTGCATATGTTAGCCATGTGCAGTGTTGGTCATAAGAAAATGTAGGGGAAGTTGTACATTTAAGGGGTTGTGCTGTGTATTTTGGGGAAGGTAACCCATCCGCTGTGAATAAAAGATAATCAGTATTTCAGAAGGTGAAAGTGGCTTACTGGGCATTCCAATACAAGTGTATTCCCCACAGTGTATCCGATGGCCAGCCAATTAAGGGCCACCGTGATTAGCATAGAGGCTTCTTGTATTGTATTGTATTGTATATATTATTTGTAGAGCGCAACAAACACCCTACTGGTACCCTGGCGCTATAGTACGTCAACAGTGATCATCATAAAACGAGGACAGAAGCCAAATTGGATGGTACTCAAAGACAGCAATATCAAGTTCTGGGGAACATCCACGTTTTAATCCTTTTCCTAAACATAGACAGGGTGCTACATTGCCTAATTCCTGGTGGCAATTCATTCCAGAGCCTCGCGGCAGCAGTACTGAAAGCTCTACCTCCCATTCTGACCTTGTTAAACCTGGAGCCATACGCCAGACAGGCAAAGGAAGAGTGGAGGCTCCGGGTAGGAATGTACCAGAGCAATTTCTTTGGTAAAGGCTTAGGACCGAATCCATGCAGTGTTGAACACTATGCATAGGGACTTGAAATGTATTCTTTGCAGCACTGGGAGCCAGTGTAGCTCAACTAAACACATAGAAGCAGAGAAATCTCGTGGTCTAGACAGAGCTAGTCTCGCCGCCGTGTTCTGGAAGCGTTGCAATCGCTGAATCAAAGATCCAGGAGACTCCACCAGTAGGGCGTTGCAGTAGTCAAGTCTACTTAGTATAGCGCCCTGTACTATTAAGGCTCTGGCCGAAATAGGGAACATTGGAAGGATCTTTCTCAGAGCTCTGATCAGACCAAAACAGCACCCCACCGTTTTGTTCACTTCCGACTCCAGTGACAAGTTGACATTAAACATAACTCCCAAGTTCCGGACCGTCTTAGACTGAACCAGGTGAGTAGATGTTCAAAGAGGCCAAAAGTTATGAGGGAGAGGCAAAGGAACCTTCCCCACTGCACAGTGTAGAATTTCGGTCTTATCCAAATTGAATTGTAAGTTATTCCGTAGCCACTGTGCAGTATCATGCATACAAGCATGAAAATCCTTCAACGCATTGGGTTGGGTTCCATCCATAGATAAAATGATCTGGGTGTCATCAGCATAGTTTACCATTTTCACATTATGGGTCTGAATTAAATCAATCAATGGGCTCAGATATATATTAAACAAGATTGGGCTGATGGCAGACCCCTGAGGAACACCGTGACAGATGTTGGTAAAGGCTGATTGGAACGGAGGAAGAGTCTGATACCTGCCAGATAGATAGGAACGAACCCAAAACGGTCCCATATAGATCTCCAGCTCTACAGATTAAATTGCTGCTGAACCAATCGCAAATAACTCTTTAGTACATCATAGGCTTGGGCATTTTTTTCAGTTGGATGCATATATATCAAATAATAGAACATCTTTTCAGGATCCTATGTACGTGTTATTGCACCTTTGCTAAGGGTGTTAACCATTAATAATTTTCAACCCCATAATTGGGGGACCAAGCTGAAAGTGGTGCCAAATAAACAGTGGATAGATAATTGGACAATGTCCATGTCGACTAAAAGGCTAATAGCAGCCACAGCCCAAATTAACCCCTTACCTGTAGAGAAGTCAACTGTTCCACTTTGTTTCATGTCCCTTCCTTGTGCATTCACTGAATTATGAATGTTAGAACACAAAGCTTTCTGATTCGTTGAGTTAATTTCATCATACCATAGAATAAGCTAAGGAGCTATTTCTAAGTTCTTGTGAGTAAAGAAACTATGCAAGCGTGTCAGTGAATATTGTAGCCCGCATTAGATATTTTGTATCTTCAAATACTGAGTTTCCTAAAATGGGATGTATGTATCTGATTCCAGCATAGGCTGTCAGTGACAGAGTGAGAGTATTTCAGACGTGCCAAGATATCCGATTTTCCTCTAGCAGTGTTTTTTGTGACACTTTGAAGAAGGATTTGATTAAATTCCCTGTTGGCCTAGTGCTACTAAGATTGGCAGGCATATAGGTTTAAGATCTTAATTGGCTCAGATTATTATTTAATATTTTATTTCATACAACATTATTAGAAATATCTTGAAAGGTTATTATTCAAAGAGCTTTTTTAAATTGCTTATATGAAGATCATCCTAAAACAAAAGACGAAAAATCCTTACGTTTCAGAAAGCAGGCTAGGAAATAATATTATTTGGATTGTGATAAGAAATAGTGTACCTGTGTACTTGGTTCACAGGGAACCATGTTATGATTAAATCATGAGGGGTTGTGTGAAGTTTATAAAAATAAATCCATTATCTCACTCGTCTCATATGATCTAAATAGGAGTTTTACAGAATGGATCGAGTGATTGTTCTTGTACGGCAGCAATAAGAATAATACCAAATATTTTAATAGGGGTCGATACATGAGTCCTTTTTTAAACAAAGGTGCTGGTGCACTCTGAGACATTGGAGACATCTGGTGTTGGTTTATTGTGATCCATTACTGAAAATCATTGTAGCATTCTATTTGATGAATAAGGGACCTTTTAAGAGCTTTCTTCAGGTAGGGTAAATAAAAAACGTCCCTGTCGCTTCTGTGCATGGGTTTTGCATACTTTGGGCATTGGAAATGATGATAAGAAACGTTGTTCAGGAGAGTAGCTAGATTAGTTTCTCCAAACACAATGTTATTTTTCATTGGTCTTTAGTAAATGTTATAGTTGGTGCTGGATCCAGTGTCACACGGTAAAGAATGCATAGAGTATTAAGCCGTAAAAACAGTGACATGTTTCAAAGTACCTTTGATGCTGACCCTTAGTAAGGATTGGAGCTTGGATGTGGGTATTCAACCCTGGATACTGTGTATGCTTTTCCATCTGCAACCCCTTGAGCATGCAACTACCAGAGACCACTTTGGGAGATCTACCAAGAACAAACCTCCTTGTTGATTGCTGCCACCCAACTGATTTTGCTTCACACTGTGGGCACTGACTACCCTCGGAGCCTCAATACCAGACTTAGATACATCTGTGTTTCTACTCTTAACTTTTTCTGATGCTGTTCGACCACTAAATACTCAGATCTCTGTTACTCTCTAGCTAGGTTCACACTTTGCAAATACATATATAGACAGACGTTACAAATATAAAGACATAAATAACATTTGTGTTAACATCACTAGTACAGCTTAACATATGTGAAGTAACTCCATTCTACAAACATTTCTTAATAGCACTTTGAGTAAATCTTGCAATCTTTTTTTATCTTTGGCCAAACTAAAGTCTATCTTTACAGCAAAGCAAACCACTTCATTTTTTCCCTCCAAAAGTGAATTTAGTGTAAACTAGTGATGCCCTTTCCTACTATTCCATATTGTTTTCCATTTTTTAGAAAGTTGACATGCGCATTTAGAGACCACCTATGAATGTGAATGTACAAGACCCTCATGGTTTATCTCTATTCAGATACTGGACTGGCTGTAAATTCTCAACATATTCAGTTTGTCAACCTTGCAAACATTTGTACTGTAAGTACAAAATGGTGGGTGTCTCAAGTGTCTGAATAGAGATGGCAGTGAGGTGCACCAACATGCAGACAAAGAGGAGGCTTTAACAGAGTAGTAAAAGCAACATCAGCAACATCTTAGACATGCTTTTCCAAATAGAACAACATCCCAAAACAGTCTGCCTCCTTCTATTGCATCAAAGTATACAAAGCAGAGAAATCCTCTTCAAGGGTCTAGGTAGTGTAGATCCCAATCCATAAGGAAAAGGCTGAGCCAGCACTGCCCCAGACTCCCCAGGGATGAGAAGACAACACATTTGGAGCCTTCGCACTGAGCGCACACTGAGAAGTAATCTTTCATTCGGCCAGCCAGCGTCGGCGTTCCATACCTGCACATGGTCAGAGGGTAGGTTCACATGCTGGGTGGAGCACCCCCCTAAGAAAACAGCTGAAAAAGTGCAAAGCCAAAAAAAAGTTTAAACAATGTCAAACGTGGGTTTCTTCTTTTCACACAGCCAAGTTCTTCAACCTACCATTCTCTTGAAACAGTTGGCGTGACTAGCCTTAAATCTGCCTCTTACCAAGATTGTTGCTTTCCTAGTGTTTTTTTCCTGAAGTTTCCAATCCAAGATAGTGTTGCAGTGTATTTGTTGCCTTGAGTTTCTTTGCCTTCATTGCCCTCTTTGATGCATTTTGTCCCTCTTTGACTTTGTTTTTTATAGTAGATTCTTATTGGATTCTTTATCCTGGAAGGACTTTATGGTGGGCTATTGTTTCACCCTGAATTCAGGGTTGTATTTGTATATTCCTGATTCGTAGAGTTACCCAAAGGAAGCACGTTGTGTTATATAGCAGGGTGGAATGGCTGTTTTGACCCGGGTGACTCATTTCCACCAATTGTCAAAAGGCACTACTTGAATTGCGAGGACACAAATGGCATTATTTTGTCATGACATAAAAGAAAAGATTAAGGGTTAGTTAATCTGTAGTCCTTCTTCATTGATACAGTAACTTGGCTACTGGAAACAAATGATGAAATAAAGAAGTCTTTATTGCCTTTTTTCGGTTTCACCAGCATTCCACCTAATTGTAGACCAAAACGCCACATGGACACTTTGTTCCAAGAGTAACTTATGCAAATAGGAACAGCTAGGGAGCCTCTGACAGGCCGAAAAGCAGTGTCTGCGAAATACTGGACTGTGTCTATTTTGTGGTGATTCTAGGCACATGATCAGTGTCTATTCTAAAAGTACTGAAATGAATTTGATCAACCATCTGAAAAAGAAAGAATTGGCAACACTGCTTAAAATTATGGCCCTGAAACCTCCGCCCATCTGGCTCCTCTTACCCACTGATAGTTTGCACCAGCGTTTGGACATGAACACAGGTGAAGCAACAGCCACAGACTCAAAGATAGTCTTGCTAGGATGCCAGTAGTTGAACTTTCCCCCGTTGCCAAAGATTAAGCCACTCACCAGAACCAAGTGTCACCGCCGGACATCGCCGGCAACGCACACAAAATCCTGGAAGGTGCAGAATTTCTAAAACACAAATACAGCCAGAGTCCTGCCGGACAGATAATTCTTCTGGATACTTCGGCATGCCTCTGTGCTCTGGTACTATTCCACCCACATAGGAAAAATAACACACACTGTCAGACAGAGAAAAAAGGTTTTAGCCCGTTCAGTTGTTCCCTTTATAACCCACCTTCTTTGAGTGGGAGGCACCTGGAAGGAAGTTCAGGTTCACAGAAGCTGGGTCTGCTAGAGTTGGAAAGGAAGGAAAATTCCTCAATTTCAAATGAAGGGTGCCTGAAAGAGAAAAGGGAGTGGTCATTCACATTGATTAGAATTAGATTTGTTGTCTCAAGATTGGGGTTCAAAAGGGCTCAAAATCCATGCAGTTATGTCGTTATTAATCTGATATACTAACTCATGTGTTGTCTTCTAAATATAGTGACAGCAGCAGTTATCAGCAAACCTCATACATCCCTGGTGAACAACGAAAATAAAAATGAAGCAACTGAAATAGACACTCTTCTTGTATATCTGTGCATACACAACCCATCCTTTTCATGCAAGTCAGTTAAAGCGAGGCTTTAGTTCTTGATTAGATGAACAAAAATGTAATGCTCATCCTCTCTTTTGGCTTAGTGTGACTGAGAACAGCTGTGGAAAACAAAAGACAAAAGCTAAAAAAAGAAAGAGTAAGAGCATGAAAGGAAACCATACAGATGCTCATCCGATCCAACATTAGTAGTAAAACAGAAAGTGGTAACAGTGACAATAAATGAAACAACCAGAAACCCCATAGTGAGAATTATGCAAAACAGATTGCACAAATCTTCATAAGTTTTACACCACGCGAAAACGTCCCTTATGTTTGGGGATCATGAGTAAGATGGAAGAATAATGAGATGTTAAGTGAATGCACACTTTCCTAAAATGTAAGAAGATTCTTTTTTTTTTTTTTTTTTTTTAAACCTTTATTGTAGAGAAAGCGCTCACAGATACGGGCCTACAACCCATCGGGCCGGCCACCACAATAAAAGAAACATAGCAGGCAATACAGAAGCTCCCACAGGACATCACAGCAATCCATATGAGAAGCAAAGGCAAGAAGCCACCGAGCAACCATCACGTACAGGATGAGAGAAGGTTGATTTTATAATAGAAGAAAGGGTGTCTCAGAATAAGGGCAATCCGTAAAGTCCAGAGGGCCGTGGTGGGCCGCGAACAAGCAGAAGTATCGAACACAGGAAAATTCAAAAAGAACAGGTACATTTTGGCAAAGGCAGAACGTGAGTCCCACAGTAATAAGCAATTGCAACCGCTGCCCAGCGCCCTCCCACCACTACGAAAACACACAATAATACACAGAACTAAAAATAGGCTTGCAAAACAAAGAGCCCTCTGCCACAACAACCCGGGGGAGGAAAGAAAAAGGAGGAGAGGGGAAAAAAAGGGGGGGGAAAGACATAGGATAAAAAGGGGGGGAGAAGTAAGAACGCAGCATCACTGCACGCGCCCCACGGCTAACGAAGCACTCAAGAATAGATCAGCACATGGAACCAGTGGTAACAGGAGGAATGAATGCGTAGTAAACCGTGACGGCAGGAATACCAGAAGGCCCATGCTAGCAAAAACACCCCAGGGGGCCACATGCCGACACCGCGTCTCGAAAAAAGGGGATACATAAGAGCCATAGAACCAAAAAAAAAGAATGAGGGGAAAACACAATACAACAGACCCCCCCCCCACCCCGCACATCCCACCCTGCACCCCTGCAGAAGGCTATGGCCTACCCCCCGGCAGCGTGCCTGTCGCCCTAATCAGAACCCGAAATATAGAAGAGATAAAAGTAAGAAAGAACCACAAAGACAAAAAAAAGAAGGGAAAACAGGGAAGTAGCAACGGGAGAGGAGCCATATAATCAAAACCCCATCAGCTCCCACCCTCCCGTCCGAAAATACTCAGAACCCACGGGAAGATAATAAGCACAAGGATAAGCTCCAGGAACATGAAGGAGAATCGAACATAGTCATACAGTTACAAACGGATCATCCGACCATACCGCAAGATAACAGTCCACTGAGGCAAGTTCATCTCAACCCTGTCCTTGTTTATCCCAAGCTGTAGTCGTCCAACGCACAAGGAACCAGATCATGTGGAACAGGAGGTGAATAACAGGGAGTCCGATCGGCAATCCACACAAGTCATATCGATTGCGACCCGGATGAACAGGAAAGGACGGCAACCACCTCAGGCAATGCAGGCACTGTTCCGACGACAATATGAGGGAAGCCGATCCGGCGGAGCAATGACAGGATCTTCGTACGGCCATTCGAGGCAAAAAGGGAAAGGGAGATCCAACAAGGCCGGTCCGGACGGGACCCGGCCGGCGGACCCCCTGTACAGGGGGGAGCACAGGATGAAGGAGGGCAGCGGACATCCGTACACCCACACCAACGGCAGCCGCCGGGCCCACGACCTCCAGGAAAGTTCCAGCAGCACACAACAGAGATGAAGCCGCACACACCGGGGGGGGCTCAGCAGGCCCGGCAAAATGATCCTCCTCCAGGTCAATGATAGGTGCGGCCATGGGAGCACTCCAGGAGCGCAAGGCGGCGAGGATGTCGCCAAGCGTAGGCTCACCTTTACGGTATTCAGCAAACGTGCCATGCGGCGGACCAGCGTCGCCAGTTTCGGCCAGTCCGAGAGACATGGGGTCGGCCGCCATCTTAGAAGCCCGGCGGGGCCGCGGCAAACTCCGACCCCCGTCCGGACACCAGCGGGGCAAACAGGATACAGCCGACCACCAGCAGAGGCACCACCAGAGCAGGAAGGGGGGCCACCAGAAGAAGGCGGGTCGCCGGCTCCCCACACGCTACCGGCTCCGTTCTCCGAGTCCGGGCGGAGGGACTCAAAATGGCCGGAACGGAGAACAAAGGGGAGACGGGCCACATACACGGTCAACCCCGTCCATGGAAGGCAGCGCCCCAACACCAGGCCGCAGGACCGCCGGATCAGGCCCGGATAGCCGTAATCGGTCTAATTGCACATCGGCCTCTCCGACCGAACCCACACCGCCACCAAGGGCCGGCCACAGCGCTCCGCCCCGCCCGGGCGCCGCCAAGGAGTGTCAGGCCCGCTCGCTCCGGAGGCCCCGAAGCAGACAAGGGTGCAGCCCAGGATCCGCGGCACCCAGGAACAAACGGATCAAACGGTAAGTGCCTGTGAAATGTCGTAGTTCCATAGTCAATCAAAGAATACTTCCCGGGGCAGGATAAAACACAGGATAGACGTTCCAGACAGGAAAGCGAACGGAGCCGAGCTAAAACGCGGCCATCTCGGACGCGAGCTTGGCTCCTCCCCCTGTAAGAAGATTCTTGAAGGAATGGAGTGGCTTCAGAGCAAATCTTTTATGCTGCTATATAATCCGTCTTCCACGGGTGCAGAGGACTCACTACTGGCCTGATGACTAAATTCTAGCAAATGTCTACACATCTCCCTGAGAGGGACAATGCTGACCTACATGCTAATTGGATCTAACAAATGTGAGCCCTGCAAAGAAAGGTGTAATTGCTATTTGTTTTTCCTGTCTACTAAGGGTAAACTGTAGGAAAGTCTTGTGATGCCTTAATCACTCCAGACTTGTGCCAGTTGGACAGCTGACTGTATGGCATAGGATGCATGCATTCTCGTTAATAATATTTAAGAGCACTCAATTGCCAATAGGCGTTTTGGCACTAGTGTCAGAATGATGTCTCAGGGTGAAGGCAGAGAAAGGAATTTAGGTAGAAGACCAAAAGAGCCAGGTTTTCAGTTGTTTCCTAAATTTAAAGTGGTTTGATTGAGCTCTATGGTGGTCAGGCATTGAGTTCCACCATTTGTATGAAACATATGAGAACATTCTTCCTCCCCAATGTATTTGTACAATTCTGGGAATGATTATCTGTATCATTGCACTGGGCTGCAGGGTGTGTGTGGTTGAGTACCATTTAAAGATTTCTTGAAGAAAGAGCAGACTGGCCTGGTGCAGGGCTTCATAAGCAGTGTCGTTCCTTGATAGTTTTGGAAACTGAACAGAATTTTGGGTGGTTTATCGGCACTCTAGCTGCCACATTTTGAATGGTCTGCAATTGATTTTTTATGGGGAGTTGAGAACCTAGATACAAGGCATTACAATAGTCTAATTTATAGACTACTTGAGCTATAATGACTGTTTTCCTTAACTCAGTTGGAAGGAAGGGAAGATTTTTTTGTAATATTCTCAGTGTATGAAAACAAGAGGATGATACCTGTTCCATGTGGTCCGTGAAAGCTAACTTGGCATCAAAGAATACTCTCAAGTTTCTTACTTTTTGGGCTGGCAATGGGAGGGACCCAAGGCTCGGGGGCCACCCAGTAGTATTCCAATAGAAAATGTTGCTGCCAAATAGCTACACCTCAGTTTTTTTTATAGTTTACGTTAAATCAATTCTTCTGCATCCAATCAGTGATTCTGGACATGCAGATATTGAAATGTGTGGCCAGAAAGAGACAGACACCACAGTTTGGGTGTCGTCGGCATAAGAGAATACTGAGAAGCCACATGATTTAATGAGTTGTATCAGAGGGGTAATATATACATTAAAAAGGGTAGGACTCAACGAGGATCCATGAGGGATCCCACAGGGAAGAAAGAAAGGGTCAGAGGTAAAGTTCTTCAGAGCGACCACTTGCTTTCTGTTAGTTAAAAAGGACTCCATTTTAAAACCATATCTTTAATGCCAATGCTTTCAAGATGGTTGACCAGAAGAAAGTGGTCAACCATGTCAAATGCGGCTGAGAAATCAAGGAAGATCAAGGCCGCCTTACCCCCTTCGTCTACAATGGCTCTAATGATTTCCATGGCCGCCACTAGGGCAGACTCTGCACAATGATTGGGTCTGAACCCATGTTGTGATGGATTGAGGAAGTTAGTGTTTTCAAAAAAGGTCTTGATTTCTTGCTTCATGGCCTTTTCAAGGAACTTAGAAACAACAAGATAAAGCCTACGGAACAATAATTCAACTATCTGTTTATAAGACTGGATACCATTAATTATCCAATCTTGGGTTCATTCTTCTCCGCACAATTTAATTGAGAGACTAATGGATATAGAGTATCTCCAGGTAGAAAGCCATAATAAATATCAAAAGTATGGTTCAACTTTTTCTTTTAATTAAACCACATTGGACCTTAAATATTGGTCTCTTGCATTAAACAAAACTGTACACATTACATATATACAAACAAAACACATATACATCAAATTTACATATATATTCACTTTTTGTTAGAAAGAACCAAACTTCTGGTTCTTGTTGCCCCACTTTTTTTGATCAAGGATGTCAAAACATAATTCCTTCACCTGACATTCCTTCACTCTAATCACCAAAACAAAGCAACACAAACATTTAGAGAATAAACAAGATTTTAGCCAATTTTGACCTCTCTTTAACTAACACTCTCTAATGTGACATTTCAACAACAATGTAATTCAAACAGATTTCATGTTTTGGAGTCTTCAAAATCGTGTGTGTCGACGCGTTTCAGCCTCTGTTTGTTCCAGGCCTCATCAGGACTACGAGGGCAAATGTACTAGAACCCTAAAAAAACAAACTAAATTTATATTCATCATAAGTTAACTGGGATGCCACGTCAAACTCCCATGCACCTATCCCCTGTGGCTCTATTTACAATCTAGCTCTATTTACAACATTAAAATTACAATTAATATACCTAAGGTGTCTGGCATCAAATTGGATTTAGTGAAAGCCTTATTCCGTGAATTCTAATCATCCAGAATAAAAAAGGAAGGAAAAAAAGTAGACCCTTCACCAAACCAATGTGTTAAACGAGCAGTGCTCAACACCCCTATCCTAATGCAACAAATGTTACAAATGTTATGGAACCAATGCGCCCTTCCGTGATTGTGAAAAAATCAACAACATACCAGGTACGCATTAACTGTTGCCGAACCTTCTTTCTACGGGCACTTTCAATCAAAAACAGCTAGAAAACAAACCAAGTATTACCATTCTCAATACCCGAATTCCAGTGAGACAGACTCTATGTTGTCACCAGCCACCAGGCTTACCTTCTAATTAGAAATCCTTCAAAATGGGCAAATACCCCCACGAAGAGTCAAGCCTGCAAAACAGATATCTCCACGTAAAAACTCCACACCGAGTAATACACTCCAGTTAAACAGGACCGTTTAAACAAGAATACTTAATATCCATACCTTTTTTGTCTTCTCCCGGGTCTTTTAATTATCACCGACGGTTTTAAATCCCTATAACAGTTCCCAAAGAGCACTGTCGCTTTTCTATGGCTGCCGTTCGCGTTTCCTATATATCAACAGCGAAGACGGACTGCCCATGCTAATCCCAACCTCTCGTCCCAATTACTGAAAGCCTCGCGTTGTTACGTGAAATTACGAGAGAGTGCACAGTCACGGACTCCCCAGTAGTTCAGAGTCCAAACCGCACATAAGCTACACGGAAAGAGCTAAACAAGAGAGGAGGACAATATTTCCGCATTCCTACGCTATTCAAGCACATGGTCAAGAATTATAACGTGCCAAAAATAAATAAAGTAGTAAATTACAACCATGAAAATTAAATAAATAAAATAAACATATGAATTAACGCTTACCACCAAATAGAATACCTTATATCCCGTGTAATGCCATCGCCCTTCACAATCTCATTTGTACAAAACATTATATACAATAATCTGTTTTCGTTCAGACATTATTTTCAAGGAACTTGGCTGGTAGAGGAAGGCGCGAAATGGCCTGGAATTCTTCACCTCAAGGGGAAGAAGCAAGGGTTTCTTTAGGAGCGAACAGATGGGTGCCTTTTTCCACGTACCTAGAAAGCAGCCAGTGAAAGGAACCCTGGTTAGAGAGTAAAGTAAACTGAAATGGTCTTTGACACAGGGTAAGTACCTTGAGGAGAGCAGGGATCTGAGGGGGCACCTGATTTAGATGTTTTAGTAAGGATTGCTACCTTTTCTTCGGTCAGAGGGGTGAAGGTGGTCAGTGTAGGAGGGTATTGAAATAATTTAGCATTGATGATTTCCTCAGCCATTGTTATCATTGAGAACGGTTCAGAACTATCTGATATATAGCAGTGAATTCTGAAAATATATTATTTACTTTAGTACGAAAAAGTCCGCTATTTTGTCACATAGTAGTTGATTCGGAGTAACCATGCGTTTGTTAAAAAAATTAGATAGCGACTTCACTGTTCTAAAATGCTCTTTGGTGGAATTACTGGCTTCTGAAAAAGAATTAGTTTTGATTACACCTATTAGTCTTTTATATTCTTTTATCAAGCTTTAATATTTAGGGCCTGATTTACTCTTGGCAAATGGGTTGCTCCGTCACAACAGGGACGGATATCCCATCCGCCGAGATATAAATACCATTATATCCTACGTGCTATCTGGCACCGTTGAGATCTAAATCAGGCCCTTAGTTTTTTCTTCTGGGCTATAGTTCAGCCTCCAGAGCTGCTCTTTGTGCCTACATTTCTTTTTGTTCTCTAAGCTCATGGGAGTACCAAGGTGCCAAGGGCATTGACCTATGGTTTGGCTTAATTTTTTGGGGCATTAATTGAAAAACTGCTGCCTCAATCCCAGCGGCATAGTTGGCAGATGCTTGCTCACTATCATCAGTGATTGTGGGCTGGGTCTCACATAACAGATTGTTTAATTTCGGGTTATCAATTTTCTTCCAGGGGCGGTATTTTATCACTGCCGGCGTATTGGAAGTCAGGAGGTTTTTCGTAAGAATAGTACGTTTGAACATAACAGTTGTTTGTAAAAATCCCATCCAGTGTGTGATTGGCTTTGTGAGTGGGAAGTTTTACTAATAGTGAGAGGTCAAAACTCTGTAGGTTGTCAGGTAAATGCTCCGTATGTTTGTCATCCATACTTTCCAGGTAAAAATTAAAATACCCTAGGAATGTAAAATTGGAATATTCTACACAGGATTCCTAGTAGTGATTTGATAAAATTCTCCAGAGGGCCTGGTGGCACAGTAAATCATAAGGCCTTTAAAGGAGTAAGTGTTGTGAATTCTTAAATTAAAAAATTAAATGTGAGGACTTCACAGTTAAGCTGCAAGAGGGATTTAAAGGTGACTTTTGGAATGATTGTGGTAAATAATCGCAATCCCACCTCCTTGCTTGTGTAGTCTATCAACCTTAATTATGCCATAGCCTTCAGGAACAGCTGTTTCCAAATCTAGGCCAGACACCGCATCTGCCCATCTTTCCGTTAAAAAAAGTCTTCTGGATTTTCTGACTCCATGAGGTCAGGAAATTCATGTTTCTCCTTTATCGATGATCTCATGTTAAGAAGCCGACATGATACCTCATGGTCTGAGTTCCTGTGTTTATTTTGGCGACATGCCAAAAATTGATCGGCATCCTTGCCAAGCTGTGGCCATAAGGCAGAGTAAAAGGTAAAACTAAATATTTTGCAAAGGTACTTGTTAGTTTTTTTAAAATTTAAAATGTTTAGTGCCTGCACTTCTCAGAAGCAAATAATACTCTAAATAGTGAGGACCTGCACTTCTATATTTTCATTTAAAGCACTGGCTTTACCGTTGAGCCAGCCAGGAAGCCTGATTGTCCATCTCTGGTAACTATGATAGAGATGTCCAGCCTTACTCACAAGATAAATCACTCTCCCTTTCAAGCTGGACCTTCAGCACCATGTGTTGAAGGAAGACGAAGATTAAACCTTCCCGCAGTTCATCAGGTCATCTGCAGAAGAAATAAATAGAACTAGGTTCTAAATTAAATACTCAGGGTTAAATATTTACAAAAAAGATTGGGCGATAGGCTTTTTATTCATGAGTAAAATGTTAGATATAATAGTGAGGAACTAAAAGCTAGCTTCAAAAACTGTCTAAAACAGTGTACTTCTTCCTTTTCTTTGGGACTGGCCCGTGGAGACTGGAAACGCGACTACTGAGCTGAACGTGATGTCTCAGTTACACATTCGATTCTCGATGTAGATTTAATACACAAGTATATGAAGTTATGGGAAGGTGATCAAACCACTTAAAGAAAAAAATTACCATTTGAAGTGCTGTGGTCCCAAGTTACGTTCTAACATGTACATAAAAGTGTTACCTCTCCTGTGTATTCATCAGTATTAATTGGTAAGAGTAAAGTTCACAGGGTTGCCCGGTTCATTGAAAGGTCACATTTTGAACAAAAAAGATCTAATGGCCATATGTACAAAAGGATTTAGCATTTCTTAACAGACCAAATTGCAATCTCGATCCATTAAGAAATTATAAATTGCCTTTCCATATTTACAAAGGCAGATAAGGAATCGCAAAATGCGATTTCTACCCAGTTGAAATTGCAGTTTACTATTCCCTTAATAGGAAATCGCAAATAGGGATTTCCGTATTACAATTTCCTTAGCACATGTATAAAGCCTTTCCTAAAAGTACAATGGGCATTTAGGAAATGCTTTTACCATCGACTCCAAATCGATGGTAACCATCTGCAATTGTAAAACAAATGCACCCAAAATGCATTTTTTTAAAGTGCCATGCAGTAAGCCCAAGGGCATTTGTGCCCTTTACACGTGCAGCACATTTTTTGGGGGTGCATCAAGGTGGGCCTAGGCCCATAGATACCCTTGAGTTTGCATTTCCTGATTTGCAATTTCCTCTGACCAGAGTTGGCGTTTTCAACCATAAATATTAGCAAAGACATTTTACTAGGTGTGTGTGAAATCGGCATAATTTGCTTTTGAGTAAGTGAAAAGTTAGCACAATCACATGAAATTAAGCAAGCAACTAGTTAATGCTTTCTAAGATGTTAAAGTAGCGCTGCTTCAGCTCTTTAACTACTCAAGACACTAGTCAGCCCAAAACTGTTGCAGCCGCCAGTGCTCACTTAATGTGATAGGCTCTGCATCTTTACTGTGATTTAGTTTTTTTTTTAATTACCAATCTGTAAAAAATAAAAATAAATCTCCCATTAACATCATGTTGGGATGTCCTGTCACTGAAAACCCATTCACATAACCAACCATTTAGGGGGGGAAATGCAACATTTAAAACACATTTAATGCACTATTTGTCAGCCCTGCATCAGTGTTTACCGAAGCTTAAACAAGATTATTTCTTTGTATTTCTAAAGCCAAACTGGACCCAATAAAATGCAGAGGGTAGTTTCTAGGCTTGTGTTTTGCAGCAGTGCATATTCTTCAGTGCACCACACCACAGCGCCTGTGTGTTTAACATTCAGAACTGAGCGCGCTGCTGGGAGAAATCCATCAAATACAACTAGTCCTAATATTGCCATAAGAGAACATATGCTTCTTCCCACCGCACGGCAATTTTGTACCTTATGCCAGTAGTTGGTCCAGTGGGAATATCTCACCATTAAGATGATATAATAAGCCATTATTAAAAGCATAATTGCTTGCTGAGAGGATCCAAATTAGTGGGCATTGTGAGATCAAACAGAGCTGAAGATATTTGTCCAAATTAAAGGACCATAATATGTCAACTAAACCTGGGTGCTCGTGCAGTAATAATGATAGTTTTACTATCTTCAAGTTGCAGGACAAAGTTTTAATTATGGCCCTTTTCTATCAGTGTAAGCCATGTATTTGGGATTAAAAGCCTATTTATTTAGCTTGCCAAGGTGTTTTGATCCACTCTGTGTGCTTGACTTTTATAGAAGCCAGTGGCCACTTCTCAGAGCACTTTTCTAATTTCATGCTCCAGTAAGCAGTCAGTAACGATTTAAATAATTCAGATAGAATGCCTATTCTCTTTCCTTATTATAACTTTGATTCAAAAATTCTTTGACATTTAATAGGTTTTTAACCCTTTTAATAACTTTTCATAATGACATTTATTGGAGGTTGTTTTAAAGAAAGGCTGATTATATTAGACATAAGAAGAATTCGAGATTTTCCTGGCCCAGTGCAGCTCAAAGGACAGTAAAACAAGAAACAGAAGACTTGTCACAGAGAGGGCGGTCTATATGTTCTTTTTAGTTCTGTTTGGCAGCTGTAGGGCTAGTCCCCCAAATGTCCCTTTATCCCACCCAGCCTCAGATATAGCAAACTGGCCAAGACAGAGGCAGTGGGAATTATTTTCTGACGTCGATTGCCATTTTTTGTGTTCTTGCATTTCCTCTTTCGGGTCTACACTTGACTTTTGGATTAATATGAATGCCTTGTTGACATTTCTGCACAACTCTCATGGCTGAACTTCTCCTTGCAGTCCTTACATTGGACTCATCAAGTCGGTCATATTCCTTCTCCATCTGTGGTGAGGCTTTGCTAGCCCTAGGTTGGCAGGGTATGCGGAGACGTGGGTCCCTTGCACACTTTCCCACTGGATTCAAGCTAGCCTGGCTGATGAGGGGTGTTACCCCAAAACCAGTCCCAGGATGCTTGTTTCCGGTCCAGGGAAGACATGGCTTGGCAGTTTAGGCTGGACTGTTCCCATGAGGCACAGGGTCAAGACTGATTTGCATATAGCTGTATCCGAACAGGGGTGGCGAAGTGAGCTAAAGAATGATGATGGATTCAACACAGATCTGTGACTGGTGGTGAATGTCTGAAGAGTTTCAGTGTTCCGTCCATCATCTCCTTGTGTTTGCCTTCTACCACCTACAAGAATTTCCTGCCTTTATTCTGAAAGTTGGTTTCGGGGCTACACTTTGCAATACAGGACAGTTGTCTCTCTTCCCTATTCCACCTCTTTCCTGAGGCCTAACTATTAGTATCTTGAAACAGTATTACAGAACCAATGTTTTAGGTTCCAGGGAGGCATTGGGACTTTTGGGCAGAGTTGCCTGTGTTCCTGTGTTTTTTAAATTAAATTATACAGTTTTGACTCAAAGGGAGCAAGCTTTTGGATTATGCTGGAGTTCTAATGAGTGGGCGGAGCCGCGTCGGCCAATGGACATGCGCCGCACTAGTGAAGTAGTGCTCGCGGCCGACGCAAGCACGGAACGGGTTAAAAAACATTTACCTGAACTGATTATTTTCAGAAGTAATTTGAGTTTTATATTGTTTCTTTCCTCTCCACCTCTGTGCCAGACATTGGAGCAAAAACATACCCACCCACTTAGCAACCATGGGCCAAGAATCCCAACCTTCACACAGAATACCCTTCCATCAGTAATAAATCGCAATTTCAAGAGTTCAAATGTTGGGTATCAAAAGAGACGTTATCAATATTTAAAATACGTAAAGACACTTTAACACAAGCAAACTAAAGCTAAGTAAACCACATCAATTAATGTCATAATCTGAGACTTTGTTTGGAACAGGAAAGCTTAAAAATGGCTTTAGTCCAGTAAAAATCTGCATACCTACAGCTTCACATGGGTGACGGTTCTGGAATTTAAACACTAAATAAAAGGCAACTGAGGCAGCGGTGGTGTGTTGATTTATCACTATGAATGTTTCTTTTCTACTGCACACTACTGTAGAAGTTTTTTTGAATGACTTCAAAAGCAATGGGGGGACGCCCCGCCATAGCGGAAGAGCCGGCACTGTGATTATTGCATGTCTTTGAAAACTGGATAATTTGAGCGTGAGGTGCGAGGTGAGGCCCACCAGCACTCATTCCTGTGGACTGGCACTTATTTCATATAATCAATCTTTAAACCAGAACAAGAGACAGAAAAACACAAATGGGGAAAATGAGGAGGAAGAGAAAGAAAGAAGAACAGTGGCAAAGGGAGAAAGCAGGACTGAAAAATGAAGCTACAAGAGTGGGGTAAAGGGGCAAAGAGTGACTGGTAATCGATGAAAGCAGCGTATAATAGAATTTAAACTATGCAGCCTCAGTAATCACACCACCCACATTTGCTATTCCTGACCATGAGTTTCTGAGAAACATTTTGTGCTCTGCACCTATTATTTTACAAATTAAACCGATTATCTCAGCTTGTATTTCCATACTATTTAATATTCCTTGTACTTTTGTTCGTTCTACCCTCACATCTCTTGGTAATGTACTTGATTGGCCTATGCAATGCATGTGTTTCATGAATAATTAATATTTTCTAATAGCCTGTAATCCTTAAGGTTACCCAATCAAAAATATAAAACGTAATAGATACAAACCTGCGTGAAAGTACAACCATAATTTGCCTTTTTGAGCTTGATTCAGCAGCTGCACAATACAACAAACTCTCTTGGTGTGTTAGTGAAGGCTTGTATTAAAGAACTACCTCTTAGATTGGTGTCTCCGAGCAGTAGATTGTATCATGGGCATTATCTGTTGTGATCTTGGTCATGGGTGCAGTGGCAGGAACAGAAAGTAATCAGGGCTCCATCAGTCCATGTTACCATATGTAGTTTCCACTGCTCCCTTCACTTGGACCCTGAATGCAGTAATAAGTCTCTTGAGGGTTCAGGGTGAGACAAGGAGTCAGCCCTGTGATGTGTCAATGGGAGGGGTCAAATATTGATTTTGTTGAACTACTGTCTTTGTGGGTGCCAAGCCGAAAGCAACAAGCCCCAGAGAAGCATGCTTCCTATGTCCACAGCAGTGAAAGGTCCGGCCTTTTGCAGTATATTGTAAATGAAGTACGGACTACCCAGCCTCCTATGTAGGTTTAGGTAGTTTAAAAAACATGCACGTTTTAAAGTTCAGCAAAGCATTTATTAAAAGAGACCGCTCCATTAGTTATTTTGGTGTTCTGCTCAAGTAACCTAAATTGATCGGTCCTCAGCGGTGGCCAGCACAGATCAGAGGTATCGGGGCAGGGGCTGAAGGGGAGGAGGACATGGGAGGAAGCAGGTATAAAAATAAATTTTAAAAAATTACCTTTTAGCCGCTTCCTCGCTACGTCTCTCCTCTGTAGTCCTCCCTTACTTGGCCACAGGAAGCACACCCAACCTCCCAATCAGCCAATCACAATTCTGCCTTGGCAGCGTTGTGATTGGATTAAGCGCCGTGTTTCAGCGCTCAGACGCTGACTGGAGGCCTGGGCATGTTCTCCACGTTGGCTGCGATGCAGCCTGGATGGAGAAAAAGCAAAGTGTGCAAGACTGTTTGGGTAGTTGAGACGGCCAAGCAGTCATTTCGCACTTAGGAGGGTGCTGCCTACTACTCCTCTCCCGCCCTCGCCCCTCACACAGCTGCATAAGTAGTAGAAAATACAATGATAATAACATTATAATTTAATTTTCCCTTTGTTTCACTGCAAAAAAAACAGTGGGGCGACACTCCTACGCCTTAGTGGCCACGTCCTTCTGGAAAATTTGGTGAGAAACCATAAAATCCGATGTATATGAACCCTTCTCTGGCAATCAAAGGCTTTGGGCTGAATTGGGCCCCATTTAGGGATGGGTTGACCCAAACATCCCGTAGACTGTAAAGGGCTAATTTACTCCGCTGGGAGTATAGTTTCAATGAAAACACAGAAAACCAACGAAAAACCTCGGCTGTGAAATAAACATCACATCAACAGACGTTCGCACTAAAACCTGTTCACTTGATCAACAAACCACTGAGATCTTTGCCTTTAACAGCTTTATACTTCCTGCTTTTATGGCTCCTGTTTTATTAAAAAATGCCATTGGCCTATTTTGCTGGTAAAATACAGACTGTGCTATTCATCATAAAAATGCAGTAACAGTATGACTAACAGCAGGCTTTGTAGATTCTTGTATATGAATGCTAAGCCATTTGCACATAACTCACATATTTCCTTTAAAAGCTCGGCTAATAGCATCTCAGCTGGCTGATGCATGAAGTAATTACTATAAAATGAAAAGTGGGAAATAATTAATATAAAAGTTGTGGTTGGAGCTGCATTTTGCTTGAGCAGTTTTACAATATGAAAAATGTTTATGCAAATGCTGCAGTAGGCACTTTGCTACCTGTTTCCTAAGGCATTTCTGAACAGTGTGCGTTTTGTATTCGGAAATATAGGGCTTAACTCACCAATTCACCTTTAAGAAAAATATAGAACATGTTGTCAAAACATACTGCTTAGGCAAAAAAGATATTTAAGGTAAAGTAGGAATATATACGCAATTGATATTTATAAGTAAAGGTCAATGTATCTTATTTTAAATAACTAGGACGGTTTCTTCCTAAATTAGTTACAACGTTGCTCTCTTCCACCCCATAATCTTAAGCATCTACACCAGTGGTTCCTAACCTGTGTTGATGGGAGCCCTGGGGGCCTGCATAGCCTACTCACAGAGTCTGTGACTGCTTATAACATTAAATAATATTAACAAAATAATAACGTTTATATAAATAGAAAAGTAAAATGTAAAACTGAAAATTGTAATGCTTTCTGTAAATTAAGTTAATATCTTTAGATTGATTCGTGAGAGCAGTGCAGGTGCATCAAAGTCTCAACTGAACTAAGAAAAGCTCCATCCTTCTCATTAAAGTTTTTTTTTTTGTAAATGATGTAAAGTATTTTATCATTTGTGTATTTGTTTGATGAAACTTGTTTCTGTATGTTTTGTGTATTGTGTTGCAGGTTCAATCATTGACCAAGATTAGGCCTGGGTCTCCGGCTTCCAGTAATGACTTAATAGGGGTCCCCTTGATTTGAATATTAATTATTTAGGGGTCCTCAGGTGTACCAGTAATGATTGATTTCGGGTCCATGGAAGTCAAAAGGTTAAGAACAACTGATTTACACTAACCCTTAATGGACTAAGGGACTTTTACTCGTCGCGCGTGCATCTATTGCTCTGCCATCGTCACACAAATATTGCAACATGTCACAGGCTGCCAAAGTCTAGCACTGGTCTTCTTCAGGGACCATAATATATTAAGTCCTGAATGGGGCAAATCATTGGACCTGAATCACAAAGATTTTACTGTGACTTACTCTAGTAGTACTCCTGGCTTGCTCCTAATTTCTACGAGTAAGCCAGGAGTACTACTGGAATTCACTACTTGATTTCATAAATAAGCTAGGAGTACGGCAAATGTAGGTCACACCTACTTGTATGCAAAATATTTGTGATTCGGGCTCTATGAAACCAAACCGGTGAAAGAAGATGAATAGTCAGTGGTCCACTCACCAGCATCACAACTGAAAGCCTCTGGAATGTAAAATACTGCCTGTCTGTCTTTGACGTCAGAACCATCACCCAGCCACTCTTGCCATCTAAAACAAACTATTGCAATGTCTTTGTTGAGCCATCAATATCTCCCTCGGCCAAAGAGCTTCAGGTGCTATAGAACTCAGTAGCTCCACTTCGCTCTAACTCGAGCCAGTGGGGCCATATCTGACTTAACATGAATGGCTTTCGTTTGTTACCTCTGCATGATCACTGTCACTCAAAGTCCAGGCTTTTATCCATAAGGGTCTACATAACCTATGCAGCTGAGGTAACTCACCCTGATATGCACTATGCTTTCTGTAATATTGGTGACCAAGCAACTCTGGCGTGGCTATCGCAGTGTGCCTATCGGTGTGCGTACAGCTAGCATCTGAAAAGTGTGATCACAGTAGCCGCTCAGCCTCCTTACTCTAGTGTATCCAAGACACACATTCACTCTTTTGTGACACAGCTGTTGTTTTATGTGACGCCTGTATCATCTATCTCACTATAACCTTTGTATTATTGCTACAAGGTGCGCCACTGTAACTAGACCAGCCTCCTTGCATAACTGTAGCCAAAAGGCCTAGCTGCTCTAGTGACAAGAATCAACTACGTTTATGGCACACACAATACAAATAAATAAATATAATGTTGGTCACTTTTCTTAAACAGAAGAAAAGCATTTTCTGGACATAATGGAGGAACCTGGGATGCTAAGATTTTTTTTTTTTAATCGAAAGCATGGTTTCAACACGGTTTGATATTAGGTTTCCACAGCTCAAAAGGAATATTGTTTATTCAATGAACTTGAGTGCCTTTTTTTTTCTTTTAAGCTGGGAAAGGACAAATTCTTCGATAAGGCCTAACTGTGAAGGTCAAATTCCGTCAAACTAAAAGCATGCTCCAATTCCCAAATTGGTGGCATGATACTACTTTTTTTATTACCTCCCTGAGCCAATTTCACTGTACTGTTGTCAAAGATATGTGGGTACCGTCTCAATTATAAATGTGTGTCCTATATTCCTCTAATATTTCTGTAGATTATTTTCCTTTCTTTCCCCTCTGATTTAACCCTTTACAATGTCTTCCAACAATCACACTCTCTAATGAGGAATTTTTTTGTGTGTTTTAAAGTTTTTACACGATGTTTTTAGAATCACTAAAAAAAATGAGATGGCAAGCACAGAACGGCTTTAACTTCTGCAACAGATGTTATTTGAGTTAAATTAAACAAACAGTCAAAATAAAACTATCCTGCCCAAGTAGGGGTATTGTACATATTGCATACTCGCATGTGTACACATACATTTTAACTATAAAGATGTGCCAAAATCTTGTATTGGTATCACATATAAAGTTAATGTGGGATCATACAAATCAAACTACTTAGTTGTCTCTTCGGAAGGGAAACAGTTGTGGCAAATCCACTGCCAGACACAATAGCTTTAACAGTTGTCCTATTGAAGTCCTTTTATAATGTCGATGATCAGCGAGCATGCAGCCAGACACCTCATTGTTACCCGCAAGGCTCTTGCAGTGGAGCTCACTGGTGCTACCACAGAATCCTGCATTTCCTTGTTTGCGGTGACTGCTACCCCTCATGCTGCACGTGTCCGAAGCCAGTGCGTCTAAAGTCAGTTCATGTGCCCCCACAATATTATATAACTGAGCCCCCCCCCCCCCCCCCCCCCACCCCATACTGTCAGTAGGCGAGCTCAAGTGATGTAAGCACAAAGACTTTAATTCTGTTAACTATTAACTCATTTTTTGGTTTGATCAGGTGGAGCAAATCTCAGTGCAGAACTGCACTGGCACCTGTGAAATATTTGCAGCGCTGGCCTTAAGTCCTTGCAAACAATGTCAGCTGGAAAGTTGATTTCACAGAGCAAATTGAGTACTAAATACTCGTTTTGAGAGGCAACGGCAATCGGGTGAACACTATAAAAATAAGTTTAAGTTGCCCAGAACTATAAAAATAGATTTAAGTTGCCCACACCAGCTGATCCTAGAGTTGCCAATGTGTTTAAATGGGATACCCACATTATATATGGGGGCCGTAATAAATAATAAAAGAGCGTTGTTCACCTCCACACTAGGCTTCGCTTCTGTCCAGGTGCGTGGCGTATTTTCTTGTGCTTCCTAGCCTTGCTCAAGTCACTAAACTTGAACGAGTGCCCCTCTGCGTGGAATGTACTAATAAAACGATTCCACGGCGTCTGCAGCGCGCGGGCCACGCAGGGCGCGTGCAATGAAGCCGCGCGCGGTAAGCTGTAGTCACAGCACATGTCCAGCAGGGCCTCCCCGTGTCCCCGGGGACAGATCTCAACAATGTTCAGTGTCAAGCGCTGACAGACAGGGGTAAATGGAAGGGCTTGAGAGATGCCTCCTTCCCCTCGTCCCTGCTACAACTGGCGCGGTGCCAGGCCGTGCCTGCTGAAACCGCACGGAGCAGCAGCTGGTGAGTAACATTAGCAAATAAGGCCTGGGGGCTACCCGTGTTCCAGTTCTCCGTTCACCAACTGCTATTCAGTGAAACAGCTGGATCAGAAGAGACACAGCCAAGGAGTGGTTAGGGCTCTCCGTGTACAACTGTTTTGATATAGATTCTCTGCTAGCGGCGGCAGTAATGATAGCTTTCAAGGGCAACACGTTTGACTAGGAGGGATGCTGGTATTTCAAAGCAAAGGCCGAAAAGCCGCAAATATGTTTTTTTTCTGTTAGTGCATTGTTTATTCCGGGGTCATACTTAGCTCTTTTGTCAATCTCTGTTTTCTCTCTGGCGCTTTTATTAACGATTATACAATTTGTATCAAAGTCTTGAAATAGGAAGGCTTTGCTTTAAAGAATGGGGCAATGCCAACAAAGCCATTCAAGGGTAAAGGTAGAATGCCTATTTCTTGTCGATTTTTACCAGCACCATGATTTGCCTTTATTTCTATTGGTTTCCTTTATGGATCTGTGCTATAAATGACTTCGAAATTACACTTGAAATTCTAAAATTAACTCTTCTCAAACTCTTCTTGGTAACTGAACTTTGGAAAGAGGGAAAGGAAATAAGTGTGTGACTTATTTGTGAAGTTGAAGGAGGCCGCTGCATTAAGGGCTCCACTGTAAGTGGTAATTGCCAGTTACCATCTGTACTATCTTTGCGCCCACTACAAACTATTGTAACTTTTTTCAACTTGACATTTCCACAGCAGATCACAGCACGACATGTAAGTCTGTGGCGAGAGATGTCACATCTTCATATGGCAGAATCATGTGGTTCGTCCCTATTCACCAGGACGGAATGTATTCTCTGTAGGATCTCGGGAAAATTAGATATGTTTGAAAGACCCAGGGACAGTACTGCTAAAAAAAAAGGCCAGTCATAGGGTGGTATTATTCATGGTGGTTCGGCTGCACTATTATTTCACGGCGTTTAAGGCGTTTAAGTGACCCTAAGCCTTTTCGTATTAAAGTGAAAGGGCTTCACAAGGCACTGCTTTTGACCCCCATGATCCAATTAGGCTTTGGAATGGTATTGGAAGTGGTGGGATGTTGAGACTTCAGTGATGAAATTACTTATATTTCACTAAAGTCTTGCCTGTCAAATATTAACTATTGCCCTCTTTATGCAAAGCTAAGTCGCAGGTCAAACATGCCCCTTTGCCTTTCTTAACACTCTATCATATTTCAAAATATCTGTCATGTTGTTCTTCAGTATTCTTTCTTATGTATAAATCCTTTTGAAGGATTTGCACATCTCTTCTTTAGGTTCCTGCTGTCACCCTCAATGCTATTGTTCGCTCTCCTCTGACTATCTTTAATTGATCTGTATAATTTTGCCTTCAAGACCTCTAGAAATGGACATTGGTGGTCTAGTTTGGGATTCATCATTGGTTTATGGGGATGATTAGGGGTAGCCTTTTGGGAGACAGTGATTCCTTTTAACACACCTACACTTTGTATCTAAGACTAGTGTAAGGATGAAAACTGGTTATGAAAAAGAAGGCATTTGGCAGCAGGTAATGGAAGGAGTTTCTCCATCAGGAAAACATTTTTTTTAAAAAAGAAAATGTATTTGTAATTGATAAGATGTATTTTCATCTATGCACTTACCAACAACCACTGGTAAAAAAAAGTTTGGAGTAGGGTTAAGCATATGTATAGAAATCTCCCTAATAAATATTTCTAAATTTCCATGCCTAGATTCTGGGGATTTTTGGACTCCCCAAAAAGTTGAAAATGACCAATCATGGAAGTAAAATAACATTTTCGGATTGGATAGGCTTTATTTCGGTATACAAATACCATAAAAGCAATACAAACCTATCATTTATAAAGAATATCATACAATCTATTATACACAAACATTAATAAAAACAGATGCAATAGTTAATGAACAAGTTAAGACAAGGATTAAATTGAAACAGAAAGCCTCCTTTTGCGAATCAACCAAACCCATTTTAAAAATTTTGACACAGCACATACAATCGCGGGGGTTGTGTCAGTCATTAAAATACGCATTGCTACTATATATTGGCGAATGCCCAGCAATCTACAAAGTGGTTTAAGCCAACGGGATCGCGGGACACGATAGTCAGGGCATTCAAAGAAGATATGGGCAACTGACTCTACGCGAGTTGGACATGATGCACAAAAGGGCGAGAGTTGCTGAGGGCCCTTCCAGCGGGCCACTAGCTCCCCTACTGGTAAGGTCCCCACACGAAACTTAAAATACAGAGTGCGGTCAAACGGGATGGTAATAATGTCTAGATAGGGTTCATATGCCGCCACATCCTTAATTCTCACAAAAGCTATTGTTGTGTTGGGATGGCGTGAGTCTTGATGTAACTTCGCAGAAACCCAATCCCAATACAATTTTTTAATAGTGGCCTTAGGTGGGGCAGATTTTGTAGACCAAGCATCAGGTAGCCCTATCTCTAATAATAATCTTTTGACATCCCTCAACCATTTGATCCTAGACCACCCTGTTGTATCCATGACCTCAGACAGAGCCCCCGCATAGGAGGCTAGTTCAGGCACCCGCCATAACCTTGTCCAAAGAAGCAGTGGGCAAAGTTTGGCTTGATCCCCAATGGGTCTACAGCCTAGATCCAATAGCACTGGCACAATTGGGGTGCTTCGTGGCAGTGCCATCAGGTCTTTCAGAAACATATTATCTGATTTGACTATTGGATCCAAGTTGCAGGTACCCCAAAATTCTGCCCCATACAAGGCAGCACTGACCCCTCTTGCTTTATATATGTCCACCACTGGGGCAATGGGTTTACAAGATGAGGAGCGTTGTTTCTTAAGGAGTGCTCCTCCCACCCTTTTGTGACCCAGTAGCATTTTATAAATATGGGCTTTCCAGGAGAGGGAGTCGTTGAGGCGAATACCCAGATAATCAAACTCAGAAACTCTCTCCAGTGGCTCTGAGTTCAGGGTCGGAAGTCTACCGAGCTTCCTTGGGGGGTTCATAACCAAAAATGTGGTTTTGTCGGTGTTAATTACTAACCCTCTCGATAGACAAAACTCATGGAAGCTGTTTAAAAGGCTTTGCAGACCCATAGGGGACTTTGAAATGAGGAGAGTGTCGTCCGCAAAAAGCAGAGTGGGGATCCGTTTGCCTGCCAAGGAGGGGGAGTCCGAGGAAGTGCCAAGTAGATGTTCAACCACAAAATTTTCATCTTTTGGCCCCAAATTTACTACCGTTATCTTTTACTCTTTAAATTATTTTGAGGTGCTCCTCAGTGCTGCACTGTTTATGCTCTGCCACAATCAAGACTAGGAATTGCACACAGTAGAAGACAAGAGGTGCGGCCTTCTCCTGCTATGCAGTGACATTCTGGTACTAAGTCCCAATCTAAATCCAATAGGCACCAAATCTTCTTCAATTCTGGAAGGAGCTGGGGACCCAGCTCTTATTAGTTCAAATCTCTTTATTCATGTATGCCAATATGTGCAGTGTAAATGCAATTCAATGTGCAACACATCATACCGATCTACAAAGTGTGGCTTTGAATAACAACAAAACAGTCTACCCGTCTCCTTCAATCCCAAGACACTCCGTGTGCTTCCATGAAAGTGCTCTAATCACAGCAGCAAGTTTATTTCATGAGTCCATCTCTGAACCGGTAGTAGAGGTTAGTTCGGATAGCCGCAGGATGCGGAGGTATTTAGGGCATGTCAGCTCTCCTGCAAGAGGAGAGACAGTTACAGTCGCCAAAGGTCTCCATCAGATGCCCCGTGATTGGTAAGAGAAAGTGTAATCTTTTCCATTCCGAGGATACACCACAGGTGGTGAAGCCATCCTAGGTGAGTAGGTGTATGTGTTGTCCTCCAATGTGTGAGTATATTCTGTATTGCTGCCCCTAAAGCTGTCCCCTGTGTGGATTTTAGTGGGTAAGTGAGAGGGTTGGGTAAGCCTAACAGTGTATAAGAAGGGAATTGGGGAAGTTGGGTGTCAAGGTGTCGATCAATGTCGTCGAGTATTTGTGTCCAATATGCCTAAATCCGTGGATACTCCCATAAAAGGTGCATAAGGGTCACCGTTATTCCACCGCTCCTCCAGCAGACGTTTTGTTCGAGTCAATCCTGTTTAGCGTTTCCAGAATCAAATAGCAATATGTAACTACTTTAGTAAATGTTTCAGTAAGGGCCGTGTTGCAAGCGGTATGGCGAACCCTGTGATAAATATCCTCTCATTCCTTGGCGGTCAATTGTCTCCCTAGCTCTCTCTCCCAGCATGTTTGATTAGGTTTGTAAATGTGTCTTGTAGGCTGGATCAAGAGTGCATAAAGCTCAGAGATCAGCTGTTTGTCAGAAGTTTTAGTGCTAGTCCACTTTTCACAAGTAGTGAGGTGTCTATGTGTGGCCGTCTAATTATCAGAGTGGAGAAGCCAGTAGTGGAGTTGCAAGTAATGCAAGCATTCCATCTTCGGGAGACTAGAGTCCACACATAGTTGTGTGAATGAGATCACCCTCACCTCATCTATCATGTGTCCTGCAGAGCGGCATTTGGTCTGGCACCACTTACTGAATCCCACAGGGCTATTCCATGTGTAAAATTTGGGTTGTCAAGCATGGGTGTCAGTGGAGACGGAAGGACGAGAGTCCGCATGAACCCAGCTCTTTAAATGCCATCTCATTGTTGGATGATCACCCAGGTTCTAGACTATCCCACCCCCACCCTGAGCCCCCAACCGTCTTGACCGCCCTCTGGCAAATCCCAGGCAGGTACTTTCAAGATTAATATCTCACGAATGTGATACCAGTGTACCCGCCCTTCATGTGCTTGAATTAGTGTTTCTGATTACAGTGGTCGGCATGTAGTGTTTTTATTCTACAGAATTTGTAACCGATCAGATCGTTTGGAAACACGTAGCTTCATGAATATATAGGCATCTCACATATGTCAAACATATCACGTCAACATGATCTGTTGTTCATGTCAAAACAAATTGCCCTCTTAATAGTTCATAGGTTTAATATTCCTAATTTTTTAACCCAATGAAGTTGAACCCAACTATGTATTCTTATTGCCTGCAGTTACAACAAGGAAACTATTGGCATAACTCCAACAATTATATCAGTGCGCTCATTACATACATTAGTTCAGTTAAAGTGATATACTTACCGAGAGAGTAGACGGAAAATCTATATATTTAGGATGATTCATTAGTATGATTAGGTTGCATCGAAATATTTTAGTCAGATGAATAAACATAGCTACCTCGAACCTGTGTTATTACACTTACTATTGCGTTGGCGAATTCAGATTGAGCACCAGCTTCTGTTTCCGTCCTTACACGTCAATGCAAATTATTCACAAACCTCATCTAAAATGGCGGCGCCTGTTTCCTGCATGCAGGTCAAAGGCACTGTTTACAGAGTAGAACGGCTTGAGCGCGTTTGAAAAGCACTATGGGAAATGCCGCACCACAGCGTGTACAGTACATTTGATCTGTGGATAAGTAAAGCGCTTCACCCTCCAATGCTTTTAATTTTAATCCTTGCAGAGACTGAATTCATTGCTTAAATTAAAATAGTGAGTTTCATTAAAGTTAAAAGGCAGTGATCCGGAGAGCACGATGGATTAATATTGTGACCTTGCAGCTTCAGAGCTTCAGTTTCACAGCAGACTGCTTCAACAAACTGCATCGATACGTCGATAACTAAATCGATCATTTTCTGATTGGCAAACTCTCATTAGAACCAGATAATTATCTTGCTGTTGTCGAATTGTAGGCCACGAAGTATTTAACTTAATCTTGTTGGTTTTGAGAGAATGCACAGAGGAAAGAAGACTGGATTAAAAGTATTGACTTTGTTTGTGGCAGCTGACTTTTAAGAGGTGTGATGCAGTGAACAATGAACTGAACCGAGCTGTGTATGTCTGCGTACGTACATAAACACAATTTTGGTTTTATATATGTTTGCATATTTTGTGACTTTGTGGTAAAGTAGGTGTCACTAGAGTTTAACTGGATTCTCTTTTTACCATGGTGCCCATTAAGTATAGTGGTCTGTATTTAATAAAGGTGGTGAACAACACAGTGCCCATACGTGCCCCTGTGGGCATTTTGCATTATGTTGCGTCAAGCCAGCCGGAGCATGCACAGAACTTAAGTAATTAAGGACTATTGTCTGGGAGCATCAAGAGTCTGTTGTGTCTGATTTGATCCCTTTAACAATTCAGTATATCAGAAAGGGATGCCCCACCCCCTCATTAATACTGAACATTGATGCACACACCTCCCCTGGCACTATTACAAGGGTGCATTCGGTCTTTGCACTGGGATGTTTCCATGGAAATGAGAGAATTGTTGGCACCGTTGCTCAATTGCATTTATGCTTGGGCCTGTAATCCTCATGAGGGAGGTGCACTTTCTAGACCCATTCAAACGTACTCTAGATAGCGTGTAAGCCAACGGTGGTGCCTGCAATGGCCATTGTGCGCCTTCAACCCCCACAATTGGGGTTTGAAGTCTTAAGCTGCCACCCACTGAGAGGTACTATGCCAGGTCGATTTCTGTAGGTCTTTGCGCTTATGTTCTTTCCCCCGGCACTGATGGTGAAGGACGGCCCTGCCAAATTTCCGAGATCCATACATGATGTGTTGCTTCAGTCCAGGGTTTTCCTTGAATTCTGGAATTTGTAGTCTTGTATTATACATTACTAAATAGAACTGCAAGTCCCAGAATTCAAAGAAAAAAACAGAACTGGAATAGCACATCAGGCATGGGCCTGGGAAACTTGGCAGCTATGTCAGCGCAGTAGTGAAAAATAGTTATTCTTACCACAAGGAGGTGAACATCTGCTGCCACTGAAGAGTAGGAACCGTGACTCTAGACATAAAATTGCACCAGACACATTACTTATGCTCTGCGCCATGCAAACTATTATGCACCTCACTGTTTTAAGTAACACCACCTCTAACTGCTTCGTCCTGCAAAACATTCTTGAAAAATTGCTTGCAATGCACTGTTTTTATAGAGCACTTACTGCATAATTCTTGCTCTTCATGCAGCTGCAAAATGAACTCAGCGGTAATAAATTTAAGATAAAATGTGGAGTCGGCTCTAGTGGGGATAAATTCCCTGAACGGCAAGTTAGATTTAGATTTCTTGTGCAGAGTCTTTAAATCCTGAGTTATTTTACCGTTTAAACTGGTAAATTATCTCACAGTGTGACTTCAAAATTTCTAGCATATTTGAACAAAAGACCGTTTGGCTAGTTTTCAGAGGTTAATAGCACACTGAAGAAGGATATTATTAGAAAGGAAGAGCAGTGGTGAAAAACGCCAACTGTACAGCCACAAGAGCTGCTCAAACCACTGGAACAAAGTGTGACCTGTGGCAAACCACCTTTGCCTCACTTCAGTTAGTTACAGATTATGAGGCGCTCAGAACGGCAGGCCAGGTGTTAACTCGAGGTGTCTATGTTTGGAAATTGAAATTTTAATTTTATCTGCGAAATAAGTGACAGTTAATATTCCATCCCCTCCCCCGGTTTCACCAACACAACACACATGCAGCCATTTATATAGAAGTCATTTGTTTTTTAAACTGTCTTTAGAATCAATGCTTTATTATAGTTTTGCCCCAAAATTGAAAATAGTTTAGAGCTTGGTACTTTGTAATGTGTGCAGCTAATGCTGTCAAAACTCTGTATCCACCACATGGCTCACTCCTCTTCGTTTATGGTAAGCATATAACTGTGACGTCAGCTGTTATGAATGTGACCCGTCATGCTTGACATGTTATTTTAGTCATTTTATTTTGGGTGTTTCGTGTTTCTTCAAGCAGCAGCTGAGTGTTTATAGAGGACGTGTACTGTAACAGGAACCTCTTGAACAGGAGATGCTGTGCATAGGGCATCAGCATGTGATGGGGCAGCTGCTACAGGACTACATGGACCAGTGTGTGTGAATGGGGCGTGGAGGTGGGGAATTGTGACGTGGAGCAAGAACAACACTACATGGTCACACAGCGCAGCAGAGTTTTCGTATTTATATTCTGTAATGTATCTCCTTCAGGCGGAATGTAGAGGATGTGCTGTGTGCCTGGTGTTTTAATTACACCTCCATTTCTGCCCCCTTTCTGCCTTCCTTTCCTGTACAAGTCTCATGGAGTTCTAAGTGCAAATTGTAGACCATACAATTATCACCGTTAATATTATGAATCACTTGAAAATACTGCCTTCTGATGTGGGCAATCTGTCAACCACCTTATATGATATATATATATATATATATATATATATATATATATATATATATATATATATATATATATATATATATAGATGCACGTTTCTGTATCCAATTCCGTGGTTTGCAGAAAAAGAAGGCAGGCACACTGGAATCCGGTTTACAAAATTTAATGGCACCTAACCCCCCTCACCCCTTACAGACGCGTTTCGCCTTCGCAGGCTTCGTCAGTACACATTGCTGAGTCTTATTTAAGCACCAATTAGAAGTAAACTTGAGCTAATTTCTGCGGTAATATTACAGAAAAAGGAACTCATATAATTTATTGATTGTACATGTAAGTAAACTACTATTAACTAATCTTTTAATTTTTTTCTGTAGATGCAAGAATTGCGAAATGCCGAAGGAGTACAGTATACTCACCCACACATGCTAGCAATGCGACCAAGAATCCAGCCTGCAGATATCAGGGCGGCGGCCATGCTGCAGCATAGTCAGCTGACTACCATTAACCAGTCACAGCTCAGTGCTCAGCTCGGGCTAAACATGGGAGGGAACAACGTTCCCCACAACTCTCCATCTCCCCCTGGCAGCCAATCAGCAACACCTTCTCCATCCAGCTCAGTCCATGAAGATGAAGCGGACGACCCTGCAAAGGTAGTGATATCTTATTTGCAAAAAGAAAATACTTACTTTTTCGGTCTTACAAAGGCAACTTATTATCTTATTGTGGCTTACTTGGGTATACATACTTGCTATTGTTTTGACCTATCTTGCGTTATGACACAACAATGATATTGCAAACCAACTTTGTGGGACTAAGATTCCAACTCAACTCATAAAGCATTTTGCAACATCAGTCTCTGAACAAAACATTGTTTAGTGAAGTCGTTTTGTTTGCCTTCCTACTCTGTTGCTAGTTACGTGTGACTTGGTACTACTGATGGTTATTAGCCAATAAATGAATTCCATTTAAAATTGCCTCTTCAAACCATTCATTTATCTGAAAAGGCTGATAAGAAAAGTACAACCTTCCAATGATAGGCCATTTATAATGCGATCTAAAAAATGTTGTGTTGGATCCAAGTTTTTACATGCTTAACACAGGTAATACTCTCATTTGCTGGTTTTGGCCCTATTGTAATCAAGGGACATACAACCTGGGATACTTTGTGTAGCTGAAAACCTGCACACATTCATGGAAGATTACAAATTCTGCTATAAATCATGAATCCAGATTCATATTTTGCATATTTAAAAGGTTCTCCATTTCACCGTTCTAATGGGTTAACCAGTCTTCTGTCATCATGATGTAAATAATGTCACCAGCGATCCTCTTTTCATTTGAATACTCTTTTGCATGACTGATATCCACATATTCTCAAATAATTCAGGTATTTCCTTTTAATAGATACATGTTGTTCTTGAATAGATTCCCTGCAAACGTGTTCTCATCCTTTATATGCCTTCTTGCAGAAAAGCTCAATTTTCTGACACTTTTTATTGCGGCCCTGGAATATTTCTACGAGGACCTAAAAAGATTTACCAGAGTCCTCTGTTCACCGATATCAGGTAGCTTAATATAGTTTCAAGCTGAGAGCATTGTCTCCGTATACAAGGCCAGTGTCCATGTGAGACATCCTATTTCAGCTCCGCACACCACTGAAGGAAATCCGCACCTGTAGATATATGCAGTGTTGTAAGAAGCACATTGAATTAAAACCATAGAAATAAAGCATATGCCAGGAGAAACTTACACACAAACTTGGGACCTTGCTCTGGTTATTTAGAAACTTTAATTCCAGTCCATGGTATATGACCTATTTCTAAGCTCTTTCTTTCAAATACATAAAGCAGAAATGTGGGTGTTCCTTTGTGAGATCATGCCCCTCCACAACGTCACCTGTGTCTTGATTCAGGGATGCCCGTCCACAATAAATTGGTGAAGTTATGTAGAGTTGTGGAATTTATTTATAGATATTAGAGTATACCCCTGAGCAGAGAGGAAAGACAACTGGGACAACAAGAGTGGTGGTAACTCGAAAGGTATTTTAGGGAAGATCTTGTGTTGGGCTCATTGCAAAGAAATAGTCCCATCTTGTGTGTACATAGTCGTAGCGGATGCATCTTTTAAGCCTATATGTTTTATTCACTGTGGGCCTGGTTCATTAAGTATTTTGCACACCCTAGTGGAATTTAGGTGTGAATAACAATGCATGTAAATTCTCGAACCTAATGGAAGGTTTTAGGATTTACCTATTTTTTTGCCGGCGAGTAACTTTACTAGTGAAATACAGCATTGTCAAATGTGAGGGAGGGGATACTTTTGGATGTCGTTGGAAGGATCTACCTTTATTTAGAGATGAGCTTCCACAAGCTTGTTGGTTTGTTGGTAAGTACATACCATTTGCAGGTAGTTTTCCATGTTGGAAATTCATGCACATGTACTCTTCTGTTGAAGGGTGTAGAATGTGTGGTGCCATGATGGTAATGGGCATGGAACACTCCCATATTTGTTAGGGGTGTAATAGAAACGTAATAAAGTTCCATTTACATGTTACTTGTTCAAATACTCAAGGAAGCCTTAGACTGGCACAGATTTATTTAAATAATCCTGCTTGCTCAATGTATTCCACAAAACATTGAAATTTGCTTCAGAGATGGGTATAATCTTACGTTAGGAAATTGCTGACTTTCAAAGTAAGGGCTTTATGAATTGGGCATCGTATCATTACATTGTAAATCTTCGACCAAATAATTATATACAATGATTAGCTGAACATCTCTTAGACTGTTGACCACATTCAGGCTAGGCTTACCTTAGATCCAAGTACTGCTTAGATGATGTACACAAACAATATATATGTTGACTATTGCCTTGTAAATCTTTGCACACTAGCCTCTGTTCACTATCCTCTTGTTTTTGTTATTGGCAGCGTATATTCATTCTCACCTCCTCTCACCGTCCCACCTGATCTTTCTCCTGAACTTCTCCCTCTCAAAGTGTGATGTAATTTACATATGTTTCCCCTGAACTGGGTAAACGTACTTTCATTCATTCCGTAACTTCCAAGCGGGGAACGTGTTCCCATGGCTTTGTGTAGCCACCCTCTGGTCCACAAGATCTGTGCTCCCCAGGTAACCCCCAAAATTGCTTGCCTTTGTAAAAGCACAACATCTACTAAGCTTCACGATTGGTGCTGCAATGGGTTTGTAATACCAAGGGCACCCGCTCAGTTTCCACCTCACAGTTGTTCGCGCCTGTCTTCTTCAATGAGCTTCTGCCTCAGTACCGCCTACTGCCCCCTCACCTGCACCTCAGAATAATTCTACATGGTAATGTCTTTAAATATCAACCTTCTCAGATACCATCATCCTACTAATGTCTTATTTATGTACCTATTTATACTGCCTAAGTTGCTGAAGCTTCCCTTGCTCTCATTCCTTGGCACCATATCAAAAGTAAATACAGCTATAAAACAGCAATACTTGCCATTAACAAAAAACAAAAAAAAGGCGTAAGTATGTTTTATTTCCTTGTATTACACTTAGCCATTCGATAAGTGTCATTACACTTTTAGGGCAAATTGCAAAGTGGAAAATTACAGGTTCTTACATATATAATTGTTTGTGTGTTTTAAAAAAATATATTACTTTCCTTTACCCTGCAAAACAGCATTTTTAGGAATTTCACTGCAGGGACACAGAGAGAAGAACATAAGTGTAACAAGGAAGACAGCGAAAGTCTGTTTTATTGCAACACAACCGCAACATTCTGTACCCTATTTAGGCTGCAGATGTTTTACAATATTGACTTGATGTGATAAGGGCTATCAGTAGAGCTCTGTGTTGTTTGTTCAGCCTATAATGCAGATGGCGCTTGATTAAAATCTGTTGAGAACATGCACAGTGTCAGTAGGATAGAGTGCATAAAACTGATCTCCTATCCTAAACAAAGCTCCTGGCACTATTCAGCTGCGCTCTTAAACGAGCTTTGTTATATTTGTGTTTTATACATTTATGAGACCATGGATACTGAATCTGCTCACAGATAGTTTGGAATACTGTGCATTGTGATGGGTCCTTAGACTTTTAGAACTAGATTAACGATGTCGACAAGCCTCGCAGACTTCTTTGAGTGAAAAGATCTAATACAAAATGGATGCCGTTCTCCAGAGCCTGTGCATGCCATCTGGTTAGGTATTTTTCAAGGAGTGAGCTGCCATATCTGATTTGAAAAAAATCCTCAGCCAGGGATCCTGTCTAAATGATTGTACTCTTGCAGCAGTTGTACAGAATACCCCTCGCCTGTGATGGTGTAGTATTCTATCCCAGTGGTAATAATTAGGAGCGGATGGGGAAGATGGCAAACAATATCAACTATCTGGCTGAAGTGGTACTAAAAAGGCTAAGGCCGTCTGTACTCCTGTCAAAGACCTATCGTTAGCATATGGCATCAGGCTTAGACCCCCTCATACACCTACACAAATTCACCCAATGCCGTTGAGGCAGCTAACTGCCTGCCACATCCTCACCGGTATTACCATCAGAGAGAAGTTGTTGCTTCTGCTGCTGCTGAAAAGCCTTATGTATGTCAGGGAATGATCTGGCTTTCAGCCAAATCAAAAAATAAAATATAATAAATGTTGACACTGAGCCTTATTAGCAGTGGAAGCTTCGGAGCCCTTCAGTAAGTCTCCTTCTGAGACGGGTATTGTTTAAAACCTAACCAGACATTTGCTCCTGCAGTGGTTGTGCTAGACTTTGTAAAAATGATTTCTTAATACGAGCAATAATATGGCATATCCTCGGTCACAGAAAAAGAGGAGTGTATGAAGGGCCACCAGAGAGGGATACCTTGGATCATTTTTTAAACCACCAGGACTGGTACAAATTCAACCAATTTAAACACGTTTCCTGGCCCCTGAAATCTACACACCATCGTTTTTCCAAACTGCCACAAAAATTCGACCTTCTTCAAATTCTCTTCTGTGTCTCTAAGAAGATTTCCTGTGTTTCTCAGGAGATTTAATGACCGGTTTGTTCTGAAGCACAGGCCAGCGCATATTAGCTCTCTGCGTCTTCACCATGGCGATATGCAATCACAAGGCTCCCATCTCTCTGGCCGTTCATACGTCAAAAACCAAACCAAGTCAAGTTTACACAGCAGGCTGCCTTCTGGGGTGATTTTCTGTCTACGTCTTCCCACCTGCGTGCCCAACAACAAATTAGTGGATGTTCTTTTCTAACTCTACCACAATGTGGTCCAGCAGACCATATGACCTTCACAGCAGGTTTTAGCAAATAGGCCTTCAAATCTGGCCAGCCCTACCAACCTTTGGCATCTCGTGTGACAAACCTAAGCCTGTTGAAGGGCCAAATGGTTGCCAACAGTACTGAACAAAAATAAAAAAAAAATGATTTACCTTGGGTATGCTAGCATTGCATAACCATTACTACCATATGTCAGTTTCTTTTGTATATGGCTTTCTAGCAGCTGGTATGCTGTTGGCATGCACATACCAAAAGATCTCAGTTCAGAAATATTCTCAGTCTAGCTGTGTCTTCTTTGAATTGAGTGATGATGAACAAAATATGCTTTTTCAATCTGGTAGAGTTCTCTTTGTGGATAGAAAGATACGCAACCATATTATGTTGAGCACCAGGTTGTGGGTACCTTTTACTACAACTCATAGAATAAGGAGGTTTTGAATATTCCATACTTCAGATTACACAGCTGGAGCTGCGGAAGAGCATACTGCAATGACTATCGTAGATTTAAACTGGATGAACTGATCTAGGTAGTTGGTGTATGTGAGTACCACTGTAGGGTATGCTGCTCTGCAGGAAAGTAATAAGAGGTTAGATTTAGAGATGTGTCCATCATTTAAGAGTATTTTAATTTTGAGTTTTGACTTGAGCACCATGCACACAATGCAGATTTAATGTAAACCTAATTAGAGCCCAGCTCTTCTCTCAGCAATGTGTCATCACCACGGGAATTGGGAAAGAAAGTTGCAGCAGATTTCCATCAGCAATCGGCTAGGGCACGGCACCAAGAGATATTATAACACTAGCAGGCCCTCGTGTGTATGTCTTCTTGCACTATGGAAATGGGAAAATGCCTGTGATTTTCAGTTTTGAAGAACATATTCAGTCCTTCATTACAAGCCGCAGAGAGTCAGACTAGGTTGAATGTTTCTAGAAGAGAGGTTCTGTCATTTTAGATTTGGAATGTGTATTCAAGCTTTTAAGGAGGAAATTATGTGGGTTAGCTTTAATGTAGAATAATGTTCTAAATACATTGGGTCAGGTACACGCTTCCTTGCAAAATGTAACAGACATGATAAAAAAGGCCTATGTTTGGTTCTAGGTTGATTGACGTTTAGCTTGATTGTTGATGCTGAATTGCATTGGTCTGCCCATCACCTTAATTCTTTTCTCCTTAGCAAGTCTCTAATCTAAAAATGTTGCCATTTTGAACTGTAGAAGTGCTTTTACAGGTTGAGTACACTGTGATGTTAGTCTGCCGTAGTAACTGCTAACCCAGAAAAGAACACTGGACTTCCTATGGATTTAGAGTGTTTGTTGAGAAAAGAAAAATGGATAAGCCATTTTGGTGCTACTACCTGAGATTCCCATAATATAATCAGAGGTGGAATGGGACATTGATCAATAGGATCTAAGGCTATTCATGATCAGGATTTAAATGATCAGTCAAGGAAATCTTTAGAACACAGGATGGCCTGCAGCTATTGTTTTGACGAGTGCTGAGTCACACATTTAACAATCATCATCTTGAGGACCAACAAAGGAAGTCATGTAAGGCAATACCCTCAGTGGAAGCCTAATAAATGCAGATTCAAGTATCTTCTCTCTACAACTGTTATTGTGCCTGGTTCATGAGGCCCTCAACTAGACTCTGAACTGGAAAGATCCTCATTCTGCTGAAAAAATAATAGTGGGTTTCGAAGACAATTGCCAATCATCCAGATAATGACAAACATGAAGTGCTACACTATTTAGTTCATCAGTACAGCTTCTGTCATTTTGGTATATTGCATTTTGTACGTAACTAACTGCAATCCCAATGAGTGCGTAATGAGAATTGCTAACACTCAAAGGTTGGGCGGCCTTGTCAGAGTGGTAGATAGATATCAGGAACATTTTACCCTGAATATAAAAAAAGGTGACAACGTTGAACTTCCTCTCTACTAGAAAGAGGGATGTATTTGTTTTATAAATGACAATCATTTGGGGTCGAACTTTATATCAAGTGCCCAGAACCAGGCTATCGAGCTCAATCTACATTCTCTCCCTGACATCTCAAGAGAAGGAAGGGAACCAGTTTGCCTTTAGTGGCGCCATGTGTCATGTAGAGCCTCTACATGACAGGAATTCCTTTGTACCTTGAACAATCTCTAGAAGTGACCCACGAACACACTTTTTCTGAACTGATATGTGTTACTAACATAGCGCTCAGTAGCTACCACGCATGTACCATATGCCTAGTTCTCTGCGTTGTGTTGTCTTCTTAGTACTGTGTGGTATGAGTTTTGGATACTGTAGATCAATTACAGAACAAAGGAATAAACAGAATAAAGGAATACAAAAGATAGACACAATTATTACAAGCACAAAGTTCAGGATCCAGAAAGAGAACAATGACAAAGTTTGTTCAAGAATATATATAAAAATATATATTAAAAAAATTGTATTGATCGGGTAATGTTTATGTATTGTGTATGTAGAGGAATAGTGTGCTATTTACACAGCCCTTGCTTATGTTTATTTACTGACCAGCATAAAGAAAGCTCCATATGGTTAATGATTAAAATGCCAGTACCCGAAATCAACCAATGTACACAGAGGCATGACTTCTTCTGTCTCTCTTGTCCGTCTGCATGCATTTGCCATGCCATTTATTCTACAGCAACAATAGATGGCGCATAGTATTCCAGGGCTGTTAGATGGGGTGGTACTCGCCAAAGGTAGTGACAAGCAGATGCACCTTCCTCTTTCACCACGGTCTTCTGACTATCTTCATGTTATGCACAGTGTCAGTTTTTTTTTTGTTATCCGTCCTTACTAAACCCCTTTACCGCAAGGCATGTGGACAGAGGACACACCCTACGTGATATCACAGGGACAGAACAAATCGGAGGTGCTTAGGAGTAAATGCAACATTTACACTGAGTAATTTAAAGAAAAGGAATGACACTTGGCAAACACAGGGCATGATAATGATCACACAATAATCGACATGGATAGTTGAGTGCTCACAGAAGCCTCCAAAGGGCGCAGTATCAGGACAAGTGTGCATCCACTTCCTGTTGAAAGGTGGATCAGATCGAAACACCCAAAGTAATATACCTATTTCCAGCATCGTGGTTAACAGCAAGGCACATTTTGAGATTAATCAAATTATACAGTCCATATACTGAAGAAAAAACGCATTTTGAGTAAGGGTTGCGTTAAAATACAGCAATAAAACGGATTGTAGATTTAAAACCTGATTACAAAAAGCATTTATATAAATATAGTAAGTGCATCCATAATACATTTTTACATTTTCTGAATTGAATCGGAAATATAAGCAGCAAATACCTAAAGTACATCTCAATCCGGTAAATTAATGAAAATGTATAAACCGCGCACTTAAGCTCATGCATAGATGTTTTTAAATGTAGCTCACGGAATGCATAGGCACGGTGTCATTAGGCTAAAAAGGCACACATCAGAAGCACACGCTTATTTACAGATTTAATTAAAGAGCCTGAAGTTGTTTTTATTCCAACTTTTCACCTTTTTCTGCATTTAGTACATGATTTCAAAAACAAGACTTCCTCTTTCAGATTGAATAGAAGAAAACAGATTTTGCAAGCTTGCTTTCTTTAATCTGAGTTTCAACATTTTACAGATGAATGGAGCCGAAAAACGACCTGCCATTGACATGGGAAAGAAACCTAAAACTCCAAAAAAGAAGAAAAAGAAGGACCCAAATGAGCCACAGAAGCCTGTGTCTGCGTATGCGTTATTCTTCCGAGATACTCAAGCAGCCATAAAAGGCCAGAATCCTAACGCCACCTTTGGAGAGGTGTCGAAAATTGTGGCTTCAATGTGGGACGGGCTAGGAGAGGAACAAAAACAGGTGAGACCTCGGTTAAATGTAAGCATTTACATGCATGTGCACCTAAAGGACCTATAACAACTATGAGGAACGGCTAATATTTACCACACTGTAAAGTAACAACATGTCACAAAAAACTGAAATCCTGGCTGGGCTAGAACACAGTTGAACGAACTACATGTATACAGTGGTTGATCGTATGATGCTAGTACTATTCCATTGTTGTTGGAGATCTACCAACCCGGAAATCCCAAAGTGAGTTATATGACCGTTTTCCAGAATGTCATAGGTTAGGATTAGCTACATCCACTTTGCAATGAGATTATAATTGTACACAATCCTGAAAAAATGAATCAAGGGTATGTGACAGTTCCGTCATTTTGCCAGTCATGCCTATGTGGTGGAGTCTTTAGGATGCATTGCACAATATAGGGGTATCACAACCTGCTGGTCTCCTGTGGGAATATGACCATTCTAAACTCAGCAAAACTCTAGAAAAGTGGTTGACCAACCATTGAATATGAAATTGATTTCTGTCTTTAGTTTCAGATTTACTAGCACTAAAAATCCCTTTTCTAGTGTGAGTTAAGGCAAATTAAATAAATGTGAAGTATAGCCATTTCCCATTATCCTATCAAAACAAATTGTTTATTGGGGCACTTTAGGATGATGATAAAAGTGTATTATTAGAAAAACCCTGGAGGACAGTATTATGCCATGCTCACTGTTTTCCAATTGAGAAGTTCACAGAGATATGTGGTTTTAACCCATTTGAAGTTCTGTTCAGTGACACTAGGTCTGCGTTTATCCATAGGAGTTCTTATAGTGGACAGCATTACTTCACACAAACTCTCACCAGGCGAGTCTCTTGGTTTCACCTTGAGTCCACAAGCTAATCGGTACCATTTGTAGTACACTTTTTGAGGATGATAAAATGCTTAAGCTGTGGCTTTTAACACCATATTTCATGCCATGATTCTTCCCAGGAATTACTGAAGACGTTTTGTATTAATAGGGCACCCAAGGATTCCAGTACGCTGCTAGTCTTGTGATACAAGCTAATTTGATCATATGGCCCTCCTTTTGAGGTCATACTACTGGCTTCCTCTTGAATTGAGGATTCTTTTTAAGAAACTTGGGTGAACAAATGATGAGTCTCTCAAGGGGTTGTTTGATTGAAAGTACCAAAATACTTTCATTTTGCAGTATTTTGCCCCCGGCTGTTCATACTACTTACCTTACCACTACATGAAATTTAGGAAAACATTAAAACTGTATTTTTAGATCTTTCTTTGAAGATTTGTCTCTTTTGATACTGATTGTTGTTATGTGACTATCCAATTTACTTTTGTTTTTCAGAATAGTGATTTAGTTGGTAATGTATGATGTTGTTTCTTGCTGTAATTGTTTGTAGCATTGGAAAGACCTCAGTTGTTTTTATTCTGAATCATAATTCCAGTCTGCACCCAAAATATTGACACATGGTATAAAGCATGCCAGAAAAGGTGAAGGGCTGCAGTTATCTGAACAAGCCAAAATGTTAACACTTGAAGTTTAAGGAAAGACATTCGCCCGTCCGCAAAAGAGAAAGCCAGTTCCTATTCACAAGCAGCACTTTTAAAGTTATTACAGTAAAAAAGGATCCAAAACAGTTGTAAATGTACTCCAGCTCAGAGATTGGGTAACTCCAGCATTAATTATGACCAACCTACTATCTCCCCTCACAGGAAACAATGTTAAATGTAACTATTTAAACTAGTTATAAATGAAAATTGAATGTTTACAAAATTATCTAAAAATAAAATATGTTGTATTTTAATTTAACATTTTAATTACCTTTATTAAATTAAAAAAGAATGTGATTTGAATAATTATTAAAATGTAATTCAGCTGCGAAAATCCCCCTCCCCAGCCAGGGAAGGAAGCGGCCGCACTCGCGTGGAGATTTTCAAAAATTTTTTATTGCACAAACAACAGGACGCGTTTCGGCAGACGTGCCTTTTTCCTCTGTGTCAACCTGTTCTACAAGAGTTGCCGCCATTTAAAGCTAACAAACACATAATTGCACATTTTTTCTGTGTAAGTTCATTGACATGAAAGACGGACAAAATATAATTGTGACTTTGGCGGCCATTTTAAAGTGGTTCACTTAATACTCAAAAAGATAGGGAACCATTGTGTCAATTGTAAATTATTATCCCGCCATGCTTTAAAGTCTTATAACATGTCATTCATGAAAACATAAATAAGCAGTTAAGCCCTGTATGGGCAATGACACCCAATTTATAAAGTTTCTACAAAATTGAGCCTTGTATGGGCATAATGATGATGTGAATAATTCATTCAAATTACCAAAAGAATTATTAATTCTGAAAGTCAATTTTCTCATTTGTACATGGATATTGCAGCATTCCTAGTCATCAAGAACATGGAAATATTTACATCAGTGATTGGCAGAAAAAGGTATATATATGTGTCATTAGGTACATCTATAGAACAAAATGTTATTATCCAAGGTGTATGGAAAGTTCTTCTTCAGAGTTAAGGCCAAATGGTATTACAGTATGTAAATCAATAATATACCTTGATTCAAGCCTTCGCAATCTTAGCAATCTATCGCCACCTCGGTCACTCACTGGGATATGATCAATACAGTAAACTTTTAGCAATGATCGGTCACTATTGTGAACTTCGGAAAAATGTCTCGCCACCGGATAAGTGGGATCTCTATTTTTTCTTTTTTCAATAGCCCGGGCATGCTCGAGAATATATATATATATTTTCTAATTAAATGATTTAATTATTTTTTAAACATCTTATGGGGTTATGCTTTAAGTCCCTGTCTCAGTAATTTTGTATGAGATGGTGTTGCAGCACATCAGTGGTTGGCCACGTGTGGTGCTAGACTTACTACTGCTTCTTTTTGGCTGTAGAAAATGTACACATAGATTTGACAAGCAAGTTAGTCTACACCTTTGAGTAACTTTACACTCGTAAACGGTGAATAGCCTAAAGTAATAAAGTTGCTCCAAAGTGTAAGAGTAAACTTACACATGAGGATTTACTCATGTGTAAGTTTCCCTTTGTGAATAGGCCCCAGACTGTGGAAACATTGAGTACTCTTGAGCCATAGCCTACATTTGCCATCTCAAAATTGTGCTTCACAGAATTTTGGGAGATCCTCAGTTTTATTTTTCTTTGAGGGACATGTTGTCAGCTGTGACGCTGAAACCTGTGTCAAAGTATTTTGTTTATGGTCAAACCTGAGATGTGATGCTACCCTAGCTGTGCATGAATACTGTCTCGTGCATCACACAGCTACCTCTAGGGTCCGGAAATAATCCCTCTAATAATCAGAACTTTTCCTATCACCTAAAATTCAAAAAGGACCTGAAGTATCACCTCTTCTCAGAACTCTATACCTATCTTAAGCCTTCAATTCCTATCCCAGCTAGGATTCCACTTTGCAAACACACAGACCCGTATACAAGTGTACTTAAGTCTATGTGGACTGGTTATAATCTTGGAGCGGCCAACGGATATTCACCAACAATCTAAGCATGTGACCTGCTTGCTCTGCCTGTCTTTAGTCACCCCAGCCTCGATATATGCATCTTCCTGAAATAAGTATCTACTGAATGGTTTTCCCTCACACCCACAATGAGACTTTTCTCCTTAGCCAGTTAGTTAAGAAAACTGCAAGGCTCACTTCTTTGCAACTCGTGTTTCCCAGATAATATTTTTCTCATGATTTTCTTATTTGAAATGTATTCTTTTTATATTTTTATAAAGTGTTACCGTGGTTTTTGAGCAGGGATTATCGTTTAACTAGGAAATTAATATATGAGAGCTTACGGTTTTACTAGGAAGCACGCTCTTCACCTGTTAGTTAGAGAGAAGGTGCGACCAGTAATCCTTAGAGGTATTCCTTCACAGCTCAATGAAGACAGAGTTGGTGAGACTGTGTTAAGACGTTAGCACTTGACTTGATTTTTTTGTCAACTGTGTTATTGAAAATGGTGGCCCTCGGGCTCACTTGCTCTCAACCTGTCACCTCTTACCGTCAAGATAAATTTTATATTGGCTCTGTTTCAAAATATGTTGATTAGTTCTGCTTCCACTGTATAACAACATGACACCTTTCCAGATTATCTCGCAACAGAATAGCACACAGCCTTTCCTTCTCACTATTAGCGTATTTTCTTCTCTCTTCCATTTTAATTTCGCTGCCTTTAATAACCATACAAGAATCACTTTATATTTATCATCTTTACTCATCTCTTTGGATGTATCCAAATGTCACAGTGTAAATGTTTCTTTGCCAGGCGTCAGACGTTGTTACCGGTATTTGGGGTGTTGGTATCAGTATTGCAGCAGGTGCATTGGTGCACGTGAATCCATGGTTGTGATGAGTCCAATGCACCCAATAACGGCTATCTTTCACTCTTAACCATAGGCTGAGGTATCAGTCCTGCATAAGACCTGCTGATCCATCTACGGCACTGGACCGTATGCATGGCATTGGACCTAGTTGTGTGCAGCTTTCCCAGTCGTATTTATTATTTTAGGGTGTGTGGTGGTCTGTGGTCATTTATTCTACACTTGGGATTATTAAAATTTGATTTAAAAGGCTGCTCGTTGGAAGGCTGGCTTCACACTTCATATATTATGATGTGAATAGTATATTCTGGACTGTTTCTGGTAATTTTTAAAGAAACGTGTAGCAGATTCGATTTCATGTCAATTGCAGAGGTTTTCATCTTGTAAATTCTGCGCCTCTCTGTGCAGGCCATGAAACAGAGAATCAGTGTCTGTGCATTTTAAAAACTGTAACCCTTGTTTAATTTCTAAACGTCACTACGGTGGACTACAGCACGGTTTGCTGATCTCTACAATACAATTAGACTTTTAATCGACAGGATATTGCACACCTTCGGTGTTTCCGCTTCCAGAATTCAAATGGGAGCAGGCTCAGTTCAGCAAAATGCATTTAAGCAATATTTCAGTGGGTGACACATGTTTGCTGCTTTATTGTTGATTTTCCATCCCACCTGTGCTTTACGTCAAGCATAAATATGTGTTGCCCTGCGCTCATTTCATATTCATACCTAACTTCCTGTGTTCTGTCTCAGTGTTCACAGTCACCTATTCATGAACAGCGGCCATCTTGGGGATCTCACAAAACTAATGGTTTTCTGCCTTTAGATACACACGCCTGTTATTCTTCTCCTTCCAGCTACATACTATCTGTAGTCTGTGCTTCCGTTGGAATCGAACAGATTACCAAGCACAAGATTTCTTTGTTTATGTGGCCTAAGGCCAAAAATGGGCAATATTTTGCAAGGCCTAGATAGCTATTGTTTACGTTTACAGTTCTACGCAGCTGTATAGTTACATACTGGGGCCTGGTTCACAAAGCCGTTTCCAAATGCAATGTGCAAATTACACATCTGTGGTTTGCATCTCACAAGCGATGATCCTGGAGTAAGTGTGTAAGCATAATTCATGCATTCCTGGTGTGTAGACAACTTTTCACTTAAGTGAGATCAGTATCAGGTATTCACAGTGGGGTGAGTTGGAAAAAATCGATGTAAGGGATGGCAATACCCACAATTTTTAAATTGTGTTGGTATTAACAAACATATTGCAATGCATTTTGTACACTTACGTTTTCATCTATCTTTCGTATGAAAGTCTCAGGCACACGTGTTGCATTAATGGTGGGCTACCACAACTTGTGCTCAAATCACAGTATGGGTGTAGTAAGTAGAGGTATTTAGGAGAACTTACTTTTGTTGAAAAGAAAAAGTCAATAAAAAATCTAATTCCTCACTCTCCTAGCCAACAGGCACAATTTGGGATCGGAATGTAAACTGTGGCATGCATACATTGTACATGCTTGTTAAAATACATTTGTAAATTTCACAAATTGCAACCATGTGTAGGTGAAATTTACGCTTGCACTGAATTAAACGTATTGTGTGAGTTGGGCCAATATGTGTTTTTTTCTGCTGAGTGGATGTGAAGTGCTGAGATGCACCAAACCTATGGGAGAGATTTTAGTCACAAGACGTTTTGTGTGAACTATTTACAGAAATAATAGACTACAATGCTAAGAGTTTCAAAGCTACCTCTTGCTGGGTGCACGTTTCAAAGGAAGTCAGTGCATGTTTGTCTTCTTTAATATGGTGTTCTGTCCGTTTTGTCTTGCCTGCTGGTCAAGTGAGCACATAGTGATCCTGGCCCAGATTTGCCATTACTTTGTGTGGGGTTCCCGTCACAAAAGTAAAGCTAACTCAGAGCAAAGAGCAATGGTGGGATTTACTTTCCAAAGCAAATCATGAATTGCTTTGGAAAGTTGTCTAAAGTATTGCAAAGTAGTGCATTGTTCTACTTTGCGTTCAAGGGGGCAACCCATGGGTATTACAGGGGCATTCTATGCAAACACCCTTATGGTTTTTTTACGGAAATCCCTATTCACAAACATTAGGAAACAGAGATTGGTGTCAAAAATGTGCCTCCATAAGACATGCATGAGAGTAGAGCAACTTTTAAAAATCTCCACATTTTGGTAACTTATCATGGATGCTGCACTGTTCTGTAAGGGTGTTTGTTGGTGCATGGCAGCCAAAACTGCTATAGCAAAGAGAAAGAGGAAAACAGCCCCATATCATAGTAACCATGGAAATGTCCTGCCCTCTCCCTTTACACAGCACAGCAAAGCAACTTTGGTTGCTGTGTTGCCTGAATATTAGTAAATCTGCTCCTTAATCTCTAGCTAGCTTGCTTTATTGCATGTCCACCATTCAGTGACTGCACTGGCAGTATCTGGAGAAACCACTCTGGATTCCATTCAAAATCTGACCACTAGAACATATGATTTTACTCAAACTAAATAAAGGAATGCCATGAACGAACCTGTCAAGAATCTTGGGTGTTACCTAGATATCCAACTAAAAATCCAAGCTGCTCACACCGGCATCTTTTATCTCGGAGTACTAACACAAATTTTGCTTTTTCGATCCTTCCCTCATTGAGCCATGGCCGTAACTGATTTGGGGTCCTCTAAACTCAACTAACTTCATTAGCACTCGCTGAACTCTCAGTTTTCAGATAACATGTCCCAAATTCTATATTTTTGACAATAAGGCTTCTTCGCTTTGTAGGAGCTTAGGATTCTACCAATTCTCAGTTGTGATTCAAATACTCACCAAGGATGTATTTGCTTATGGGATGTGAATTATTTGATTCCTCTGGCTTGTGTTTAACCAAGTCCACTGTCTTGCCTCTGTTTTATTTTACCACATGAGTCTTTGAAAGGGATTAAGTCTTGACAGCTTAGCATCAACATTGTATTACCAAATTTTTCTGAACTGTCCCACAGAGAGATGTGATTTCCTCTCAGTGGCAGTTTGGACTTGATCAGCATCACAGTTAGGTACATCTTCCTTTGAGATATTTCTCCGTACTTCATCTGTTATTTTTATTCGTATTTCTCTCTCTTACTTTAGTTTTTTGTGTTTTGTTGTATTTTTCTACTCTATTGTGAATCATTATATGCGTTCGATTTTACAGTGCCTGTCACCTCACTAAGTGAGGTAACACTTTTATAAACGTCATAAAATAATCATTAAACTAATATCACACCTAGGTGTTGGCTATTGCTCGGTAGCTAGACATATGTTCACCTGTGGTAGATCATCCACACCCGCTTGTTGGCTCAGATGTCTCATTTTCTATCCCTTTTTCTTAAACTCTTCTACTTTGCTGTCTTAGATGCTCTTGTTTCCTTGTTGGTGGTCAATACCCTGTCTGGGGTATTAGGCCTCCAGTGTTATCATCTCTTCTAGCTTCTTTTCTCTCAATTTATTGGTATTCAGGCTCATGTCCACATTACTTTTCTACTTCATACACATGCTGCTTTTGTTTTAGATAACGTTGTGTGATTCATTTACCTCATCTTGAGATGTAGTGTCTGATTTAACCTCTAGATTAAATTCTGGTGTATGTTCCAGTACTGAGAGTAAGGTGGTGAAGGCAGTCTCAGTCCCACCTTTAAGATGGGCCCACTGTGTGTTTGCTTCTTTAGCTCCAGGCTTTTTTCTTTTGAAAAGGAGGTTGTGAGTTGTTTACTGCATTAACATCATCGAACAATTCAACTACTGAGAAAAGGCTTAGTGCAATACATTTCGTGCAGCTCCACCCAAAGGCAGCTGTTTGGTGGAGGCTTGAAAGTCCCAGGGATCCCCAACCTCCTTTGAGGATCTCCCGGTATTCTTTTGCAGTGCAGGCCGGAACGCGCCTGCGAAGACTGCGAATGTCTCTGTATGTGGACCTTTCAGGTTCCCCTCAGGGTTCGGGGTGGCTCCTTCATAGAAACACAGAGCGGTGGTTTGAATAGAATTTTCTTTCACCATCACGTAATTGGTAATTGGGCGCGCAGCCCAGTCTGCGCGGGCACGCTCAGGTGCAGGCACACGCCAGCCTACACCCTGCATAACCCGACACCTGGTGTGCAATCAATGTACATGGCTCACAAGTGGAATCATTTGCATTGATGGCTGTCTCTTGCAAACATGGCCGCACCAAACGGGAAAGAAATGGTTAAGCCGCGCACACGTGGAAATAAAGAAACAGCCTGCTATAAAAAATGTGGTAAGGCTACCCAGGTCATTTTTCAGCAATTTAAAATAGCTCCAAAGTGAACAGGGGAAAGTTCTGTGAAATCCAAACCAGATGTGGGTGCACACAACAACGAGCCTCACATTTCTAATTGGGGGCCCAGCAGGGCTGCACTACCTTCCACAAATCACAAACAACTTGTTCTTGCTCCTAGCTCACTAAATGACTTTAAGGCATTAGCTAGGGAGATGCGAATGAATATGCAGTTATGCTAAAAATGCAGTGGAGCGTACACGGAGAGTTCATAATGGCTTCTAAAATTACCGCTGCTTGTGTATGTTTGGGGATGTTTATTGAATGAAAGCCCTTGTAGCAGCACGCGGCGGATTTACCTCGATATCCAGGGCTGTAATGATCAGGTATCACAGGCGAGCAACTGTTGGAGAGCAAGTAACACATGCCCTCGCGCCGGCTGCATAATTCATGTGCGGTAATATTAGCCGCCGCTGTTGAGCTCAATGGCAACACCTCATTATTTCATCCCTCAGTATTTATTCCTGTGTTTGACGCCTCATGAAATTGCTGTTAATGTGTTATGTGAGGGCAGATCTGACACAAGTGGGAAGAATTTAATTTCCCACTCATTCCTACCCGCTGATGTGTCCTCTTCCCCTGGTAGAAGTGGCAAGTGTAAATAGTTAATTTGCTTCAATTATGAGCCTGTCCTGCTAAATTAGAAGCAGCAGGGATATGAAGAGCTGAAATCACACTTATGAGGCAGCTGACAAATCCTCTGAGCCCACAAACCAATGTCTTCTTCTTGGAGCTGTCAGTAAATCCATTAATTTTATGTCAAGTCAATCAAACCATTTACTCCTCATTGGCGCTTAAACCGCCGCCATGGCGTATCCTGCAATCACCTCACAGAAGTCGTATTTCACGTCAGGATTACTTCAGCAACGCGACGCTGCGTCTGCGTGCGTCTGCGTGTTAAATACAGCTCTCTGGCTGCAAATATGCGGCGGCAGGGGTCTCCGACAACGCGCGATTTATGTGTGGTGTGATCCTCGTGCAAACAAAACAACAAGGGGCCATTGTCCAACTGCGTTTCACATTCCTATAACCGTGTTTGCTCCTATAAATACGTGGGATCTGTCCCGAGTGGCGTTTATTCCGTTTAATGGAGTGAAAACTGTTTTCAAAATGGCCCAAGTGGTGCCTGCCCAAAAGGAGCCTATAAAAACAAATAAAATAGGCCATTCATTTTCGGTTGTTGTTTTTGGAGCAGTTGTTTCGAAGAGCAAAGCTTTCAACAGTTCCCTAAAACGATACAGTGGTCGATTCACAAAACGTTTTCCAGGAATAAATCTGGAAAATGTCTCAGTTTACTCATGTGTAAAGTACTGTGTACTGTACCCAACAGATAGGCATATTAGGCAAATGCAGGTTCCACGTGATGGTGCAGAACTCGGTAATGTTTGAGAAGTGGCTATGGACTGCAATGCAACGTTTTTGGTGCTCACAGCCACGTACAAAGGCGAGTCTCACAACTATCTGCACACCTTGCACCCCAAAAAAAAACTACGGTAACTTGTGTGGAAAGTTTGGGAAAGTGCCCCTCTCAGTCCTATAAAGTGTCCCTATCAGTTTGGTTTACATGTTCAAAGGGGTGTCATTGGCAGCAAAGCTGTTTGTGGTAGGAAACCCTGAACTATTAAAACTAAAAAGTGAATCTACAAGTTTCGTGTCCATAAACTTGGGCAATGTTCACTTTGCATGCCTTCTCCATACAATTGGCCCAATTCACAAACTTCATTTAGTAGTCGGTAATGTAACGTAATATTACAGTAGTCCGACTTACTACAAATTGTAACCTACAAGTGTAAATGTCCACCTCCACATGTCCTCTCTTTTCTTTTGGGAGGTCCTCACACGTCATTTTACAGCTTAGTAGTACATGTGGGCGGGGCAGGTGGAGTGGCTGGAAATGAGGCATACTGACTACTCAATAGTAGGGGTTCAGGTTGGTGTAAGAAGGAATTTAGGGAGGGGCATGCACCCACTCGCAAAAGAGTAAGCTCATTGCTATTCACAGGCTGTACTTATAAAGTTACTACAGCCAAAAATGACCCAAACATGTATTAAATATACTCCAGCACAGAGCTGGACTATGTCCAGCACCACACAATACCCACTACTGGGATCGCAACTCCTCTCATAGAAAATAAGGAAGGTAGGGACTTAAAATAAAATCCTATAGGAAATAATGTTAAATTACATAAAATTATGTAAACTAGGTACAAATATAAATACGACTTATTAATGTTAATATCTATCTAAAAAGAAAATATATTTTTGATTTATTTTACCACATTGTACTAACCATTTTTAATGTAAAAATTAATATAACATTAATTTGTATTAAAATATAAATACACTTTTAATGTATGTGGGAATTGATATTTTTTAATTTTAAATTCTGAAAAAAACCTTTGATTTTATATAATGTATTCAGAATAATTCAATTTTAAATTAAAATTAAGTTAATCGTGCTGTACATTTTTTTTGTTCAACAACCAAAATAAATATATATAATAAATGTATATTTTAACAAAAATATTTTCACAATTTATTTTCAAGTTTAGTATAACTTTTGTATTTCCCCATACTTTACCATAGGGCAATCTCTGTCACTATTAAATTATTATTTTTGTAATTAAAAAAGGTGTATTAAAATATGTTTATATAAAATAAAAATGTTTTCTTTTTAGACAATTATTTTTCTATTTTAAATCTAATTTAACTTTATATTATTTATTATTTGGTTTTATTTTAAGTCCCTACCCACAATATTTTCTGTGGGAGGGTGTTTCAGTATCAGTGGTTCTCCGTGTGTTTTGGCACTAGCAACTTTGCACACATACATTTGGCTCCATTCTTCTGTTTCATGGGTTGGAGACAAGTAAGTATACATTTTTGAAGGGTTTTAGACTCTGATTTTGAAAATAGCCCAAAGTAGTCAAGTTACTCAAAGGATAAGGGTACACTTACTAGGACAAAATCTACATGTGTAGATTTGCCTTTGTGAAAAGGCCCCACAGGGTTAGGAAAATTTGAGTAAGTTACTATTGAATGTGAATTCCTTAGACATACAAACATACCTTTGTACAAATTTACTTTATACATGTCAGAAGGGAATATACATGAATAGTTGCACCGTAGTAAACTATGGTGATGTGTAAGTGTAGATTATGCATAGAAGTTTTTGTACTTTTCCCACAACCCTTAGCTCACACGATTTCAATTATCCACCACGTCAGGTCAGTGGTGGCAAGCTGGTTTGTACCATTAACAAACTGTATGACATTACCACCAGAAATCAGTCCCCTCCCTACAGAAAGCTCCAAAGCTCCAGAGCTGAACAAAGTATCCATTAGTTGGATGCCTGCTGGACAAGCTGAATAAGACTGCTGTTAAAGAAGTGTAGTGGACATGAAAAGGCACTGAGTACAGTACAGGGTACCAGCTGTGTTGAGCAATGATGCCAGTGGCCCTAATGTAAGCAAGCAAAATGGGCCCCACTCCAAAGCTTAGGTAGTGAACTAAAGCCATTACAAGCATCCCACTATTACTGCACCTGCTGCTCTTTTGATACCTACGCTCCTGGGTACCTGTGACTAAGTGGTTAGTCGGAAATGCAATGAAACCTATAATGAAGCGACGGAGAGATGAGGTATCAGCCAATCCCTTTGCTCTTGACAGGCTGTCTTAAATGGCAGACCTTAAAGTAAGTTTTGCTTTTTCAGTAAACGCTGAAAACAATAAAATTGCACATTTCAAGAAACTCTGCGTTCCTTTCTATGTATTTTGGCCATAAAATGGCTGCCGCTTGTGTATGGGAAATGAGGTTGCAGACGACATAGAGCAGGAGGCCATCAGGAAACGGCATGAGTGAGAGATTGGCTAAGGATATTTGAGACCATTAGGCTGGGGTTTGTTGTAAAAAACGGGCATGAAAAGAGACAGATGTGCTGAGAGTTACAAAGCACATTTTGAATTCCACTTATTTTCTAAAAACAGCTTGTGCTGAGTTGATTTGAGGCTCTGGGAATACATTGGAAGCTCTTTGTCAATTCATGTTAAAAATAAACAGCAGGCTCAGTGATGGAAGCAACTAATTGCAACTGAACTAAATCGACTTCGCCATGTCGCATTGATGCTCAAGCTGGGCTCAGCCAGGACCAAGTCTGTGCCTGAAAACTTCCCATGAGCATCTACATTGTCATAATCCAATTCTTTTATTTTTAGATCCGGCGTTAGACTAGACCTTTTAATTTTACTTAAATTATATATATAATATTATTATAAAGGGTCTTTCAGCCATCCCTATTCATCTATTAGTCTGTTGTTGTGTCATTACCATTTTTCATGTGCTGACTGCAGATTAGAGCATGGGTTAATAAATCAGCTCACTTCGTCCACTGACTAACTTCACTGTGAGTGACAGCATTATGCTTTTCATAAGGAGCACTCATACACAAAGTAGTCCCATTAGGTGGCAAGTACTACTGTGGTGATGTGTGCATTAGAGAACCAACACTTTTTTTTGCTTTTAGCTACAGGTTTTTTTCCATTAGTTTAATGAGGGCCCAGCAGCTTCCCCACCATAAAGTTTTGCAAAACAAACCATGACAAAAACAATACAAGTAATGACAAAGCTAAAAGGCTGCCAACTAACGCCAGACCTATTGGTCAATGCGTGTTCCCATTTTAAATCAATTTATTGGTATTTACACAACCAGATACATTTGCTTCTTCGAAACCAGAGCCAAAAGCCTAAGCCATCTAGCCTCAGAAAGACGCGCAAGTCGAATAATCCTGATTTGTAATCTCATTTTTTAGATGCTCTTTCTCTTCTTCATACTGTTCTAATAAACTCAATATGAACTTCCCATGGGAAAAATACACTGGAGTAAAGCTACTTATTTTAGTTGTTTCTGTTAGGTGATAAGAGTGAAGGGAAGTGATCAGACCGTGGATGAGGCTGGCAGAGGCTAGAAAATCATATGTGCATGAAAGATTTGAAGTAGTTGTCTCACCTTACTTTATTTCAACCTCATAATATGATATTGTCCTCTCCGTGCTGAAAAAGCACTACATTGGAATTGTGTTTCAGTACTTAGCTCATCAACATATTATGGGAATGGATTACCACCTTAAGGAAGGATAATTTTAGCATAGTTGTAATTAACTACTGTGCATATCTTCTCAAAGAAGAACCAATGTCTTCTCACTTAATCCTTATTCCTTATATGAGTAAATTTGTTCTCATCATCTTTTGCTCTAGGATTACTATTACAATTGTATCCTATTAGAAATCTATATGTTTTGCTTTAGGTTCTACATTCATTTTAAAGTCATGTACTTCAGTAACAAACACTTCGTTTATAAGAAAAACTAACCTTTTTGAACTCCGTCAATGCTATTCTGTCCCAGGCTTGCATTATGCTGTTGTGGGTGTGATACATGCTACTTTATAAGCCTACTCAAGCATACATTTCACTTAGTCACAAAGTTAATCCGTGGCACTTTAACGTTGGATCGTATTATTAATATTCTGACTCACATAAATTCACTCCTACTACAGGTCTTCAACAGTCAGTTGTCCTTGGTAAGTCTGACTATCTGAGAGGTGTCAGATCTCATGGAGTTCATATTTTATGGCCTACTTAGGCTGACAATAACATTCCCAGATTTAACCCTTCCAAAATGTCAGCCCAAGATTTCTGTATGACGGCTCATAAAGCTTGAAATGCATTATCTGTGTTATAATGCTCTGCCCATTGTTGACGAGCTGTTGAAAGTCATTAAAAACTTATTGATTTCAGTTACATTACTGGTTGTGATTAGTTATGAGCTAAGTTGCTGCCAGATTTTGCTGACATGATACCCCATTTTCTCTCATCAGACTCCAGTGTCTTTTTACTTGTACCAGTGGTGGGCCACTCACCTTCCAACTACTGCCCCAAAACGGAATGAGTAGGTTTTCTCCATCTTTCACTGTGCACGATTGCCAAAATAGCCAGTCAGGTAATCTGGCAGACCCAAAAGCAGAAAGATATCTGAAGGCCTGGGGATGAGTGGTGGTTTTTCTTTTGGAGCACTGTGGCCCGACCCCCAACAGGAGCCAAGGTCTGACACGTAGAGTAGTTGGAGCTATGCTACATTCTCAGACTGCTGGAGACACTGCAACACAGTTGCATTCCCTCATTGACTTCTCCACCATCAAGATAATGGCTCCGTGTTTGATGGGCTGCGTGCCCCATCTCACATGAACAGGCCTTTAGGAGGGCGAGAGCACTCAGACTCTGACCAGGATTTGGGAGTGGCACAGGAGCCACCAAGCCACTGGGCTTCTTGCCTCAAATGGAAATCTGATCATTCGTGGGGCTTGTGGATGAACTTTAACATGGTGTGTCTATGTGTGTTTCAACAAACACCTTGGGGGCTGAACCGGTCCTCACAGTGTTGGTGAACCCTGACAATGCCATTTAAAGGCCCTCTTTGTGAGGACCATTGCTCATCAGGTAACTGACCCTACAGTGTGTGTAGGTATTTGTGAGAGAGTGCATCAAAAAACTAAAAGTGCATTTAGATTTTCTTTAGTTAACTGTATACTAGCCGAGTATTAAGGCACGCCTGGATTTAGAATAGCAGATACGCACTACTTTACCGTCAATTGCTGGTCCTTGTGTATATATATAGGTATGTCTTCGGAGGGGGTCTGTCGGTGTTGGCTTGGCTGTATGCAGAGTATGAGTGCGTGTGTGTATGTGAGAGAGAGAGAGAGGGAGACAACTGCATTGTAGGATTGCAGTGCTCAGTGAGTCACCATATGGCCTAATGTAACGCCACATGTTAAATGGCCAGTTATTGACGCCCTGCCTTCTAGGCATTTGCACAGTGTTAGCACGGGGCCATCACGGGAGTGCAGCTCGTGTCAAAACATGATTATCACTAGCAGACATGGGATGAAGGGGAGATGCTAGACCAAGATCTGGTAATCTGTTGGGGAAGTATGAACGGTGAAGTACATGCATTTGTGTGTGTGTGTGTGTGTGTTTGTGTACTAGACTATCCCTAATCTTGGCAAGATGAAAACACTGCTCACTGTAACGTCATCCATATTATTTACTGAACCAAATTACTTTGCATTGCAATTCTTTTGATATTTTTTCCATATGTTTATAAGCTAACGTGTGTTTCTCAACCATGAGGTACTGTAGCCTATTAACTTGCACGACCATTAAAATATCCGTTGAAGCGAAAACAATAGAACCACTTTTAAGGCTTGTATTCCTCCTTCCTTTTCTAGGTATATAAAAAGAAGACCGAGGCTGCTAAAAAGGAGTACCTAAAACAGTTAGCTGCGTACAGAGCCAGCCTGGTGTCCAAGGTAACAGATTATACTTTGTGTTTTTTATTTAATTGTTTGTTTATTTCGCTTCTTTCATTAAGCGTCACACATGTTGCCATGCCACCACTCCAGGCCTTGTTTACAGCGAGATCTTAGAAGTGTTAACTGCGCCTCACTGACATTGTGCCAATAACGAGTCAAGAGAAATTATCAGTGTGACAATTTGGGAAAGTGTTCTTGTAATTAAAAAGAAAACATAAACTCTAGTAAACCTTATTTGCATGTGTTTGACATTCACAGAACATTCTCGACTGCGAGCTGCTGGTTTCCGTTACATGTTCTGCATCAGAACGATAGCTCTGCCTTGCCTTTCAATTCCCTGAAGTGACATATGGGGCGCGTTAATCAGAGACCCGTGCTCGCGCTGCGGATAGTTTTAATTCAAGGGTTATGTACGCCACTAATGGTCAGAAGGTCTGAGCTAAACACGAGTAGGCGGAAGAGTTCCCCTATTAGGACACACCATGACCTGTACAAGGCGAACGCCTCGGTGTTAGATTGGGGCATATTATCAAGGACCGGTGTTAAAATTATCACCGTTTATAAAACGGCGATAGTGAGCTTGAAAATACGCCTTTGTTAATTCCCATAGAAGCCCATGTTAACATCAGAACCTGGGATTCTATGGGAATGAACAAGGGCGTATTATCAAGCCCATTATCACCGTTTTATCGGCAGTTTCCTGTCGATAAAACGGCGATAATTTTGCCACAGGTCCTTGATAATATGCCCCATAGTCCGGGTCAGATAGGCAGCATTCGTAAACTGGATTGGAGAAGCCCCGTATGATAAAGTCAGTCAGGGGAGTCTCCTAGCCGGATACCATTCTGGCCGATTCTAATTGTTTTGTGTTTCCACACGTCTAATTACCGGTTGCAAAAATACCACAACCAAATTAACCAATGTGCTTCTACCCATGGTAGAACTACCCTGGCGGCAGGGCAGACAAAAGGCGTGGGAGAGCCTACTCCCACCCATAACCCCAGGGGCCTTTTATTCCGCTCACAAATCCAACCTGCTGTGAGCAGGAGCAATCTCTGGCCCGAAAAGCAAGTGGTAATACCAGATGCAGCATTGCCGGATGCGTAATAGTACCTCTAATGTCTCGACACTTGATCACTTTTATCATGCAGAGATACATTGTCAATTAAAACCATGCCATGACATCACTCCACAATACTGGAAATGTGTACACTAATGGTCATTTCAAGATTTGCATTTTTTTGCATTTTTTCGCATTAATGGACTCTTCTATTTATATTTTTAACAACACCGTTTTCCATGGCTTTGCTCTGTGAGTTGGTCGTGGACTGCAATGAATGTGTACAAGGAACAGTAGTAGGCATTCACAGCCTGCTTTCACCCAGCGCACCTGAGACCGAAATAAGCACACTTTGACTTGATACTGTCCAGACATGGCGATTGAGGTCACAGATTAAAGTCCTGTCTCCATCATCCTGTATCTGGCTTCACTTCCAGAGGGTCCCTTTGCAAGTTATTTATTCGCAGCATGTTTCACCTGTCATTGCCATCACCTGAAGCTTGATGTCAAGAGTGAGCACCGCAGTAATGGGGCAGTAGGTGTTTTACTCAATCCATCACAGACACACACAGAACTACTAGGTACAATGCCTAATTCTGTGGAGGAGTACTCCGACATGTTGCTTAACTTCCTGGCTTGTGCACTATTTGTGGGTTTGTAGTAATAACTAAGCAACATTCAAGGGCACCCCTTTCTCCAGCGCATAGGAGATTCTAACATGGAGGTAATACTTTTGGAGCCACGTAACTGGTTTCCAGTTCAGTATTCCTCTGAAAAAAATTAGAATTTTCTGCCATGCTTTTTTAATATGAAACCATAATAGGGCCCCATTTTAGTGGATATTGTGCCTTGACTTGTGTGCCTTTTAGGATAAAAAATATCACAAATCCCAGATGTGTAGATTTAGGCACTGGAACTTATACACATTCATACTTGTCACAGGAATACACAAGATAAGTCTATGACTGTTTTAGATTTGCATACATAAGCCTGTTTCCCTTAACCCTACGCCTGCAGACTACACTCTGTGGATAAAGTACAAGCATAGGCGTATGGAAAACGTGTTTTACACAGTTTATTAACTTCCATTTTAAGGCCCCCTTCTATAACAACGGTGTAAGATATCCTATACTGTACGTACCATACTACCTCTGCCTACGTGACTTACGTTAAAGGTCAAATGTGTCCAGAGACCGCAGGGGCTAGTTTAAATGTTGCCAAAATGTACACAAAGTTACAACTTTGTGGCTGCTCATCATATTATATTCGTATCACCAATTCGTGACAATCTGTTGGAAAAATTGTGTCAATTTTTTGTGCATCTTCCACAAGCATAAGTACAGTCTCTACCAGGAAGCATCAGCAGATACTGATTTTGTGTATCAGGAATTTCCAAGTATACATTTCGCTGTCATACGCAAGTAAAACTTACCTGTGCAAAGGTGCTTGTGAATCAGGCCCAGTGTATATCTAAAGCACTTAGTAATCTCAGGTCTCCAAAGAGAATAGATACTTCCTATGTTTAAATCAAAAGGAACAGGCAATGCCAGTGTGTCTGTTTATAGAGCATGCACACAATGCACAAGGACACATGTACAAATGCAGAAAGAACAATAGAGATAACGTGTTACAGACATTCCCACACTCACACAAACAAGCCATCATTAAGACATACAACAACGCACTCAAACAACATATCCCCAGGTGCTTATTTAATCTCTTCTAACGTTTTTGCATAGGTGATTTATACTAGCTCAATTCATTGAGCTAAACCTGAAAATTACATTTACACAATGTACTTCTTCTGCAAGTGTGGAAAACTATCTAACTCCCAGTCTTAAAATGCCAGTGAAGCTAGTCTAGGCCATAAAGGGTCAAACCAGCCTCTTACACAGATGCAACAATGGTGCTCTGCATTCATGAATCAGGGAAACACCTCTGAACCACCCCAGAAAGTATGATTGCACTCTAGCAATTGGACCAGGGGAACATAGGAGGGACACCTGCGCAATGCATTGTATGATTATAGCCATACATATTGACAATCCTACCCATTACCTATTATGAATAACAAAGCCAGACCAAAACCATCACAACATTCAAGGGCATAATGTATTTACTCAGCAAGGTGGACACCCATCCATTGTCCATAGAACTCCTAGCCCAGTGGAGAACACAGTTATATAGCAGAAGCGAACTGCAGTCCGACCAACCACAATCGTAATCTGCCCCTTTGTGTTTCTAGGATTGAGATCAATGTCATTTTTGATAGTAGTGACCTGGGGTTCTTTTGAGTGTCAATTTTTTACCTACTTCCTCCACACCTCTCATGCAGGTACTTATATATATATGCTTTTAACTGCAAATCTGTACTTTGATTAGTTTCAAAACAGAATTCTCTTAAACCTGTTTCCATTTAAAATGTTGTCTTATCTGTTATCTCAACAGAGTTACAGTGAACCTCCTGATGTTAAGACATCTCAAGCATCTCAAATGATGAATTCAAAGCAGTCCTTGTTTCATGGAGCAGTGCAGGCGCATTCGGCACTGTATCTCAATTCACCCTACCATCAGCAACAAGGAATGAACCATCACATATCCGCCATGCACCCCAGTCTCCCAAGAAGTATTGCCCCTAAACCCAACAATCAAATGCCAGTGACTGTTTCCATATCCAACATGGCCGTATCTCCACCTCCTCCAATTCAGATGAGCCCACCACTTCACCAGCACCTAAGCATGCAGCATCAGCAGATGTCCATGCAGCACTCCCTGGGGAGCCAGCTTCAGATGCAGTCTGCTTTACATTCACCCACAATGTCGCAGGTTAGTTTTAGATCTCTGCTTGCATGACGTGTGTGGTTGGTTGCCCGTTAGAAATAATGGGGTGACCCTGTAACCCTCAGAACCTGGGCGGGTAATTAGACAAACAATAATGGTTCTGTTGGGACAAAAAGTATTGCTTCAATAAGGTTTTACAGGCCTACAAAGACTATTGTATTGACAGTTGACAATCCCAAATAATTTGTAAATTGTATGTAATTCTGCTGCTGCACACATTGCCTTATTCTTTCACATTTCACATTTCACTTTGTATAGCACTGTATGTTTTGTATTTTATGGACAGTACAACCATTACTGAGAGAAAAAGTCAAAAACATTGAGAAAGTTTTTCAGTAAATATTTACTTTCCAATGCATATGGGGTCAGTGTCGAATGATTGATACTACAACGTCTGTACACCTCCAGGGACACACGAGTTACATTACAGGTGTAAAACCTTATTGAAGCAATACTTGTCGTCCCAACAGAACCATTATTGTGTGTGGTTGGTTGGGCAGTTGAACGATGGGGTAAATGTGTCTATCTCAAAAAGAATGGCATCATTGGGAGGAGTGGAGTAACATTTTTTTATAATTCTTTCTAAGTTAGCTATTTTACTTTTCCTTCATCTCAGTTTAATATTAAACTGTTCAATATCAAAAGGATATGTAGCCTCTCACAGTTATCATTCTTTTATAGGATTAAAGTTCAAAAAGTTCTTAGAATGTTGTGCAAACAATGTGTTTCTGCTGCAAACTAATGACAGAATAATGTTTATAATGAGTGAACTAGCCTGTAACGGAGATCTTACAAGGAGGCAACGTAATCGTCTTGAGCGTCAAAGTGCATCCTATTGTTCACAATGTGGCCGATGCGCACATTGTGCCAGGAACACAAAAGATATAATATTTATAGCTACATAAATTGGCAGAAATTACAATGGGCTATCTTCGTTTGCAATTTTTGTTGGATCTGCCACCGCCGGGTCAGGCTTCTTTTGTGGTAACTATGTGCACAAATCAGAAAAGGATCTCCAATATCAAGAACAGAAGGGAAATGTTTCTGCTTTGAAACATGAAGGAAAATGCGTACAAATGTCAGCAGAAGTGTACAAAACTATTTCCGTACCTTTACCACAGTTGTTCATATGAACATATTTAAGGTGCTGTTTAGAGTTTTGGAATGCAGGGCTTCTGCCAAAAAATGACAGACGTCCCCTCGGCCCTATTTACAGAAGTACGAAGTTATGCACTCTAAATAGACATTTCAAGTGAATGAGACATATTTTGGCAGATGTCCTGCATCCACCGATTTCTAAATAACCTCTTTAGTGTCAAAAGGTGGATTTTACAAGTGTTGGCATTCTGGTAAACTGTAATACCCTACGAGTGACTGAGAAGAATTTTAATGGGGTTTGTGGAAATCCTCTCTGTGTGTTTATAAGCACAATATACAGCTGTAATCCCAATGGCCTATGTCTGGGTTAGCAGTCTTATGCTAGATAAGGAGAAACCTAACAAGCATTGGCAAAGCCAATTGGTCGTGACTTTGTAACCTATTGATTTTGCCAATGGTTGTAGCCATGCTGCACAGACGCTGTGCAGTGTGGCTAAAATAAAAAATACCGAAAGTCTTTGACGAGACCACCCGCGCCATTCGCACGGATGCGTGCACCTACAAAGTGTCACAGTTTTTTTTTAGATACTGAACCGCATTGGAACTGTAACTAAAAAGAAAAGAAAATGTAAAGGTGTTTTTTTATGTAAGTGGGGAAGGGGGAGCGAAGGAACACAGTAGAGTTTGGGTGAACATCAAAGCAACACAGGGAAGTGTGGGGACAAACAGCAACGCATCATGAGCAATGGTAGGAAGAAACGCTGAGCAAAACAGGAGGGGATGCGAAAGCAACGGGGGAGGCTGGAAGGGATGCAAATCAATGGTAGGAGGCTAGAAGTGACAGCAACAAGGAGTTTGAGGGAAATCAAGAAGGAGGAAGCATTGGGACGAAGTACTGGGGAGAATCACACAAGCAAGTGGGAGGAGGCAGTAGTGAAAGCAGCAATGCCAGCCAATCAAAGAGATTATAAAGAGGGAATGCTCCATGGGATGAGCACACTCAAGATTGGCAAACTGGGACGCAAATAAGAAGTAGATAAATGAGCATGACAAGGAAAGCCAAATAATGGTAACCAATAGGCGGGATTCAAGTCCCTTGATGTTCACAGTAAGCCACAATATGTCTTACAACAGACAGCACACGTGCTGTCTAGTGAGCTAGACCCAAAAAGGTTGCATACCCTCATCCCTATAATGTAGCATGATTTATCCTTGGACAGCACCTCATCTGGGACGCTAGTCTGAAATGGCCTTGTTAAGGCTTTTTATTTGCCCTGTCTAGATGAGTCGTATATTACTGAGTGATTCTTCTTATTGGGGATGTGAAGCGCTTAATGGTTATACTTAAATTGTGCTGAGGCGGATATTTGCGTTTTCATATTTCCTCCACTGTCAGAGGATAAAAAACTGTACACAGTTGATAATGACCACATTGCCTGTTCCTTAGAGCCAACATGATTCTGGCTGTTCATTGACTAAACCCTTTCTAATGCTTTCATCTCAGTGCTGTAGCCCTCCCACAGTCCCTTTCATCCCACATCCAAACATTAAGGATAATGTATATGGAATAACAGAATATGGTTATTTACTACCAGCTGTTCTCCAGTGTTGTTGCATTGGAACAATAATGTTATATAATCTTGTTTGCTGTATCAAATATCAGGAGGCATAAAGTTGAGTGGAGACCTCTCATTAGTTATACAGCATTTCACTTGACAACTGGTTACCGCAGAAGGATTACCTAATACTGCTCCTTCTCGTCCCATGTGTGGTACGTGGAAGAATATTATGTGAAAAACAGGCTATACGGGTGCTCATACCATGAAGTGTGGACACATACTTTCATCACTCCAAGGCGGGACTGGATGCCATTCTATCAGTTCAATGGAGTGAGAGTTGTCATTAGTGACAGCCTATATCTCATTTATTGGTATTCTGAAAGTGTTTTGCAGCAAGAGACTGGCAGTAGTAACTACCACTGATCTACCGTAGTTTTGGAATGTCAGGTTTTGTGGATATTCCGCCACGGCTGAGGGGCAATATCCTCTGCCAACGTAAGCGGAATTTCCACCAGCCAAATTGTAAATCAGAGTCATCGTGTCATACGGTAGTAGTTACGACAATATTAACTCGTCAATCCCTTCTGTATGGCCAGAGGGACATTTGCAAAGATTCATTGTGCGATGACATTGTTTTTTCAGGTAGAAATACATTACATTGCATGCCCTCAACAGCTCGCCTTTTTCCCCAACCTTTTGCTCATCAACATAAGAATTACAACCCTGGTGCACATAGGGAGTACATCCTCTGACAGTTTGTCCAGGAACCAATTTGAGAGATCTGTCAAAGGAATTCATATCTGTTTATTAAAGCTGTTACTGTATTACTTTGTGCCTCAGGGACGAGGCGGGGCAGCATTCTTTTCATGCCAAACATTAAAGTCTAGATTTAAGTACCAAGTCCATCTGGATCTGTAACCACAGACATGCATTGCTCTGCAGTAATTGATGTGCTACTTATGTGGCAAGTCACTGATCACAGAAAGAAGGTGACTATCCATATAGTGTGTTGTCTCAGTACAATGAGCTTTAGTAAGAGGAGCGCCCTGTGCCCCTTGTAGGCCTGTGAGATGGTCTTACTGAGTTCTTGGTGATGGTACTAGGGAAGTTACTCTTCATTTTGGTGCGATCTTTGAGCCCCCCCATCATATATTGCAGAGTCTATATATTTTGCAGTGTGTCAGTTGTGATAGACTCATTGTAGATGCACAATGGGTTATTACCCACTTAATAGGTACTACTGCTGTGCAACAGCAGAAAATAAGATACCAGCAACGCTTATAAATTTGCACACACATACTTAAAAAAACATTTATGAATTGCACCCTGAGAATGTAATCACCCCTTGTCCCTCAATTTGACATGAAGAATCTGCTGCCAAAAAAGAGATGCGGAATAACAGCAGTACTAGTTAAGCAAATTAGTTCAAACAATCTAATGGCAACCCGTGATTGCCAGGAGCCATAACGTTTGCTGTCCTATCAAATGGGCAATGAGCGTCAGATACACAATCACACCTTGTAGATCATACAAGGCATATACCAAGTTTCTGAGAAAAAATATTTGGTTTCTGACTCTAAACCCAACAAGAAACCTCGATGAAGTATAGAGACAGGTTTTCAGAAAGGTAGTCGAGAGACAAGAAAACTGCGTTTGGAGCTCACCTCGTGATTGGAGGGCTCCTGTGCCATCATGACCTTTTCTGCTCAGCCTGTTCCTCTTGACCTCGTACTGACCTCTGCAATGCCTGTGCGGCCCTGAAGCTGCTCACTCTGTGTCCAAACCTCTTCTAGCTGAGCAATATGGAGGACCCTCAGCTAAGGAGTGCTCCAACTCCATTGTCACTCATCTCTGTCCATACTAATGGAGCTGTCAGCAATCGCTGCATTCTCATGTCATGTGTCCCATATATATTTCTGCATACCAAAACATGCTTTTTTAAAGTGTCCCTTCCTTCTCACTCATGCTCCTGATGCATTAAGGGTCTGACTGGGGAGGCAGGGGTGGTGCCTGTACATTAGTACAAATTCACTGCTCTGCGGGTTTTTGAACACTTGCTCGTGAAACGTGTTACTGCTCCTACCTTATTCTTCACCTCTCCTATGGTCTATCACACTCCAAAAAAGTGACTGAGTACTTTGCCATTGCTCCTTTATTTATGTCATCTTATTTTTGTCGAGCATCCATTCCAAGGTGCCTTCATATCTGGGCCAGTAGCACCGCAAAAGCCTCTGACGGGGAAATAATGAAGACATAGACATCATAGGCTTTTCACAGTCATTCAGCCCTCCCTCCCAGAGGATGCAGGAGACAGACACGATCTGTTCTTCTTCCAAGTTCCTAAACTAGGCACCTCTGAATAGTCTGAACTCACTCATTCATGTTCCATCCCCAGTGAATTGCACACACAGGCCCTGATTAAGAAGGGCCAGCGGAGTAGACGGTAAGGATCCCACTCAGTAAAACCCAATAATCCTAGATTTCGATTTTATTGGATGCAATAATTATCACCTACTCTTAATTGTGTCCTTCAGAATTGGGCATAGAATGTGGAGTTTGTTTTGTTGTCACCAAAATCCATACCCCAGTATTTACTAGGCATTAGTCCCCTTTTAATTGTAGGTTTTACCTGCCTTTATTTAACAGGGGATGCGGCCTTTGCCGAACTCAGTAATTAACACTGCCATAATACCTCCACAACTCGTCATTTCCACACGCTAGCCAAATAAGAATTTGTGCAGGTGGTGTAATGTTTTGGCCCATTCACCATTAGGCCTTAGAAGGTTGCCACGTTTCTCAGCACGCCAATAAACAAGGTGGAGCAAAACACAGAGGTAAATACCTGTAGTTGTATGGGCTTCTGAAAAGTAGCACCATGACTCTTTGCATGTATGCTACAGTAGTGTGTGTTCATTACAACCCAATATAGTATTTGCTAGAATATGCTTCCGATGTGTGATGTGCAGGCCAGCAAACTGCTGGAGGGTAATTTGTTTGAGTTGACAGGCACTGGCAAGGGTCACTGTGCCAGAGTTAAAAATAGATACACAGAAAAGCCAAGTGACTTTGTGGTTCAACAAATAGCAGGTGCCAAATGTGCCCACTAGGGCAGCTCCTGCCCCCTCTTCAGGTTGATTCTGCAGCCATGAACCTCAGTGCCCAATAATGGACCCTGCTACCACCTATCTTTATACCATACCTCTCACCAGCATGTGTCACTTTAACAGTATTACCTGAATTGTGGCCATACTTGATTGGCTCCTTCTAGAAGCACATATCATCAGATTGCACTTCCGGGCCTCCAAAGCCATCCACGCTGATAAACTCCACGTCTCTCATCGAACCGTGAAGTGTATAAAGACACCAAAATCAGTGAAACCAAAACCCTAGACCTCTCTCTTGTCAGGATTCAATGTCTTGTTTACTATTGACGCCTCAAAACATAGTTCCTTCCTTGCCAACTTTCTGATCCTTTGACATTGCAAGTACCACCACCCTATGCTGTTATATCTTTTTCTCCAAATCATCTTGTGAATCCTGGTTCTCTTGCCCGTCAGCATTGATAATTGCTCCCTGTTTTAATTAAGATACTGCACTCCTGTATCCTCACAATTTGAATTATTTATGTTTTTACGCTTGTGAAGCTTGCATATGTTGATGGTGAAAACAAGTGCTGATATTACACCACCCTTCTTTGAACGTTGTCTGGTTTAGTTCAACCCATACTAAGCCAACGCATAAAATAACTGACGTAGTAAATTATACCAAGCTATACCATGCACTACTGCATTGCTTTGGGTATGTCACCCTTGGGGGCATCTTGTTATTTATAGAATGCTAGGAGAGTTTTCTTCTTAAGAGAGCATTTTAGATGATTTTGGAGGAAAAACCGTGTACAGATCATTCGTGAGACCATATCACCTTGTGTTGTGTATTTAATGTCACAAAGATTACACAGTAAAGCAAAGTTGACCTGTTTTGCTTTTCTAGAGCACAAATATTGGTGGTCTGCTAAAGTATTGGTGACAAGTCTATCACCCTTGCAAAATGGAGGGAAAAGTGCTCTTCCCCGTGTAGTTATTAGCTGCCGCGCTCTGTCTCTTTAACGCCGGCTCAGTTCTATGGCAAGGCAATTCTGAGCAGTCACCAAGTTTATCTCCAACAGCATCAAATGTGAATCCATGATTAAGTAATGAGATGCCCAATGCATCTTCACAAAGGGCACCAAAACCATTACTTTGGGTGGATCAGCAATGGCCGCCATGTGATGGAAGCCACTTGGAGCTCAGACAGATGTGTTGGATTAGATTTTCAACACCCCTACCTGCCACTTCCGTTTCAGCCAGCCAGGATGTGTCGAGGCACACCCAGGCATTGGTCCAGCAGCAATTGGACTATTCCCTGCATTATTCTTACGAATTGTGTAAGTCGCGCTGAAGCAGGTGTATATATTCCAGAAGTGTGATTTACACTTAACATGAGGAATTTTATGTTTTGCTTCCAGCGGCCCCCTCCCCCAACTGCAGTTTATTTGATGCAATAAACATTGAAAAATGACTGCATGCGCACTCTCCTTTACTGCAGCAAAGCTCCGAATGAGGTCAGGGGAAAAATCATTAATATCTGTCAACTTCTTTTATAACCCAAAGGAAAAATCTTTGTATGATATTGCATGGACACATTTTCAATTTCCGTGCCTAATAAACAGTTTCTTTAGGATTTGGATGTAATTTCGAGTTTTTTTTTTTTTTAAATCACACGGAGAGTGATGAATAAATCACTTGCAAAGACAAACAACGTTGACGCCTGTTGAAAATACCTCTTCGGACAAGCAGGAAATGAAATTAGTTCCCAAAGATGTGTGGCGATGAAGATCGCGTTCACATCGGATGTGGGCTTCGTATGCCCTGCTGCAGTGGCATCACCAACCTGTGAAGGGTGCTGAAATCTAATTAAAGAGCCAATGTCCCTCCTGACATCAAATTAATCTTTATCAAGTTGGCATTTCTTTATTTCTGCCGGGCATGGCAAAATGACAATTTTACATTCAATTCATGTAGCTAACAGTTGGCGATGTTTCTTTCTCTTGAGCCTTGCTATCCAAACCATTCGGCTCTGTTCAAATAGACCTCAGTAGCGTGCGTTTCTTGTACATTGTTTGCTGTATATAGTATGTGATGTCAGTCTGTCTCAGTTACCTTTCTGTTGATGAACGGTGTGAATATTTATTGCACATACGTTTTTAGGGTCATTTGAGAACGCAACAGTTACTTTTGTGCATCACTGTTTCATGCATGAACCATCAGGAATTGGATGGCCATGCATTCTGTTTCTGATAGATACATCTGCCGTGTGGATTCCTCACCTTGTGAATACCCCTTGCGTCAGCAACATTCGGAAATTCTTTTTTCGTAGCCTCGCGCCGACGTGGACTCCTGACGTCATAGAGACACGACCTCGCTCGCGACTCCGCTGACGTCACCGATGCCTATAATAGGCCCACGCCGGCGTGATGACATCAGTTCCCTTTTTTCCGCGTCGTCGACGCTAACGCTTTCGGGATACTCTGTAGCCTTAGTACAGTGTTACTTTATTTCCTCGATTCTCCATTCTCGGATATTTGTGTTCTATTGTCATGTCGACAAAGAAGACCGGGTTTAAGCCTTGCAGAGAATGTGGGAAGATGATGTCCGTTACGGACCCTCACCAGGACTGCATCTGGTGTTTAAGTTCGGATCATGACGTCGATGGATGTTCATCGTGTCAAAAGATGAATCCGAAGGCTCTCCGTGAAAGAGAATCCAAGCTTCTTGTGGCCAGGATTAAGGCGAGTAAGGTGAAAAGATCATCGAAGCACTCGAAGAAGTCGAGGTCGAGATCCAGGTCGAGGTCTCGGGAGGCGTCGGCTTCGAAGTCTTCGTCCGGTCACACCTCTGGTTCTCACAAGAAGCACAAGAAAAGGAGGCATGGTTCCCATCATCATTCTAGATCGAAGTCTCCCAAGAGGATGAGGTCGAAGGTGATTCCTCTTCAGGTGTCGGATCGAGAAGGTGAGGCTTCGCCTTCGGAGTCGGTGGTCCAGTCTCCGATTCCAGTTGCGGATCCGTCCCCGGCTCCGTCCCCGGCTCCGTCCCCGGCTCCGTCCCCGGCTCCATCTCCGGCTCCGGAGGACACAGTTGGGGTTCCTGTTGAGGAGGAGGTTTCGAATCCTGTTGAGGAGACAGATTTGAACGTGCCACGAGGTCGACCTGAGCATCCACCATTCCCGGCTCCAGGTCAGGACCCCTCTGCATTTTTAAACGCGATGTATGGTGTCTTCTCGAGGTCGTGGTACCCCTCTGGAGCACCTTTGGGTCCCATGGGTCCAATGGCTTTCAATTTGGGTGTTCCACACTCATATGCTCCGGCACCCTTCATGCCGTATATGCCGGCTCCGACTCCGTTGTGGCAGTACCAAGCTCCACCGAGGTCGACACCGGTGTCGACGCCGGCTCGGCCGAAGTCGACGACTCCGGTCCCGGCGTCACCGGCTCCTTTGGATTCTATGGGGCGGCCTTCCAAGCCCTCGGATTCGGTTCCGAAGTCGACTCCGGCGCCGTCGAATTCGGCTTTGGATTCGACCGCACTTCGAGTGAAGATGAGATCTCGTAGAGAAGCTCAACGACTTCTGGATTTATTTATTTATTTATTTAGAAGTTTTCTATAGCGCTAACAAGACCCGAAGGTATCAGAGCGCTTCACAGTAGTGGGCATGAAAAAGAGAACAACATGAAACAAACCCAATATGGATGAACAGAGGGTTGATGAATCATCTTCTGAAGTGGAGGAAGGTGAGCTGGAGGGGAGTTGTTTTGAAGACCTGGCGGATGCTAGTGGTCTCGAGTTTTCTCCAGAGTGGTCGTTGCCTTCAGGACCTGATGCTCCCTCCAGGGATGTTCAACCTTATCATGTTGTCATGAAGAAGGCAGCAGGACTTTTGGGTTTGATTTTGCCTTCGGTCGAGTTTAAGTCGAACTTGTTAACAGAGGTCCTCCATTCTCCAAGCTCGTCGGTGGAACCTTTGCTACCATTTAATGACGCTTTAAAGGATCCCATCATGGAGGTTTGGAAGAAGCCCTTTTCTGCTCCTGCAGTTTCGAAAAGTGTGGCAAGGAGGTATAGAGTGGCTCCTGAGGATCCTGCTTTCTTATCTTCTCATCCTTCCCCTGAGAGTTTGGTAATTCAGGCCGCTTGCTCTAAAAAGTCTGTTGGGGCTTTTCCGCAAGTACCTGCCGACAAAGAGGCCAAGAAGCAGGATCAAGTGGCGAAAAAGGTTTTTTCTTCGGCCAGTATGGCTTTGAAGTCTTCTAACGCCACTTGCCTTATGGGAAGATACATTCATGCTCTTATGGACTCTATGCGTTCATTGGTCCCTAAGGTTCCTGAGGAAAGTAGAAAAGACTTTGAAGAAGCTTTGTCTGACTCTCAGGCGGCGGCTCGTCAGGTCATCCAAAGTGGACTTGATGCTACGGATTCTGTGGCAAGGATCATGGGCACGGCGGTTGCCACGAGGCGTTCAGCCTGGTTAAAGTCTTCTGATTTTTCAACTGATGTGCAGTCTGCATTGTTGGATTTGCCCTTCGATGGTGTGGGGCTTTTTGGAAAGAAAGCAGACACGGCCTTGGAAAGATTCAAGGACAGCAGGGCAACTGCTAGGTCTCTTGGCCTTCAGGTCAGGGGCGCAACGAACAGGAAATTTAGAGGATTTGGCCGCTCTTCCTTTCGGTCGTATAGACAAGGCCAGCAGCAGCAGCAACAGCAGCAGCAGCAGAATACCTTATATAGGTCTTACAGAGGAAAGCAGAGGGCACGTCCTCGAGGGCGTCAAGCCTCCTCCTCCTCCACCTCTTCCAACCCCCCAGCCACAGAAAAGCAGCCCTAGATCCGCCATTCAGGATCATGTAGGCCCAGTGGGGGGTCGGCTTACCCACTTTCTACGAGATTGGGAATCGGTTACATCAGATCTTTGGGTTCTCAATCTCGTAGAGAATGGGTATGCCCTTCCCTTTCGGGAATTCCCTCCCAATTACCCTCCTTGCCAGGGGTATTGCTCAGAGGAACATCTGTTACTCCTTCAGGAGGAAGTCCAAACTCTATTGAGAAAAGGTGCGATAGAGGTGGTCCCAGAGCAGGAAAGGGGTCAGGGATGCTACTCCCGGTATTTCCTGATTCCCAAGAAGGATGGCAGGCTTCGTCCAATCCTAGATCTCAGGATCTTGAATTTTTATCTGAAGCAGGAGAAATTCAAGATGCTCACCCTTGCTCAGGTTCTTCAGGCTCTGCTGGAAGAAGACTGGATGGTGTCGCTCGACTTGCAGGATGCGTATTTTCATATTCCGATCCTGAAGTCGCACAGGAGGTATCTCCGTTTTACGGTGGGGTCGCAGCACTACCAGTTTGCGGTCCTTCCGTTTGGACTTACTACTGCACCTCGAGTTTTCACCAAGGTGATGGCAGTGGTGGCGGCGCATCTCAGAAGATCGGGGATTCCTGTATTCCCGTATCTGGACGACTGGCTGATCAAAGCGGAGTCGTCAGAGAGAGTGCTTCATCATCTGCAGGAGACAACACTGTTGTTGTTCAGGTTGGGTTTTTCGATAAACGTACCCAAGTCTCACCTGGTGCCCTCCCAGCGCAACCTGTTCATAGGTGCTGTACTGGACACAACTGTATGTCGTGCATTCCCTCCCCCTCAAAGGATTCGCGACATACAGGAGATGATTCCTTTATTCTTCAATGGAGCGGTTGTTCCAGTCCTGAAGGTCCTCCGCCTGCTCGGTCTGATGGCTTCTTGCATTCTGTTGGTCAGTCATGCACGCTGGCACATGAGGGCACTCCAGTGGTGCCTCCGCAGGCAGTGGTATCAACACAACGGAGATCTCAGGGAGTCGGTGAGGATCTCCAGAGAAGCTGCAGCGGATCTGTCTTGGTGGGGCGTGGAAGGCAATCTGTCTCAAGGAAAGCCTTTTCATCTGCCTCCATCAGTGGCCTCAGTGATAACGGATGCATCCACTCTCGGGTGGGGTGCTCATCTGGGGGATCTGGAGGTCAAGGGCCTTTGGTCTCCAGAGGAAAGGTTGCTTCACATCAACCTTTTAGAATTGCGGGCGATACGTTTGGCACTCAAGGCCTTCCTTCCTTCCCTTCGCGGTCGGTCAGTCCAAGTCCTGACGGACAACACGACTGTGATGTGGTACATCAACAAGCAGGGAGGAGTGGGGTCGCAGTGTCTCTGCAGAGAGGCTCTGCGTCTCTGGTCCTGGGTTCAGGACCATCAGATTTGTCTGATGGCAAATCATCTGGCCGGGGTGTTGAACGTTCGTGCAGACAGTCTCAGTCGGCAGTTCTCTGCCGACCACGAGTGGAGGCTTCACCCGGGGGTGGTTCACGATATCTTTCAGATGTGGGGGACTCCTCGGGTGGACCTGTTCGCCACTCGCGAGAATGCTCACTGCCTGTCATTCTGCAGTCTCCAGTATCCGATGCAAGGAGCCTTGGGGGAGGCGTTTCAGTTGAGTTGGAGAGGTCAACTCCTTTACGCCTTTCCTCCCATACCCTTGATTCCTCGGGTTCTGAGGAAGATTCGGCAAGACAGGGCCCAAGTCATATTGGTCGCCCCGGATTGGCCAAGAAGGGTGTGGTATACAGGTCTTCTCCACCTCTCCTCTCACCCGCCGCTCCGTCTCCCTCACAGGGCAGACCTCCTCTCTCAGATGGAGGGGCAGGTTCTACACCCCCACCTCCAGACATTGCACCTTCATGCCTGGAGATTGAGCGGGGCAACCTGATTTCCTTTTCCCTCCCATCTGACGTTGTGGATGTCATCTTGTCAGCCAGGCGTGACTCCACTAAGTCCATCTATTCTTATAGATGGGCGAAATGTGTCTCGTGGTGTGGGGAAAGGTCTATCGATCCTTTGAAGGCCCATTTGTCTCACGTTCTCCAGTTTGCCCTTTCTCTGGCTCACCAGGGTCTTGCTGTTGCCACGGTGAAAGGTTATCTTTCTGCGCTGTCAGCTTTTCTCTGTTTGCCTGACCAGCCTTCTCTTTTTAAGTCACCTGTGGTTTTAAGGTTTTTAAAGGGACTTATAAATATGTTTCCTCATGTCCCTTTTATTGTGCCTCAGTGGGACTTGAATCTGGTCTTGACCTTTTTGATGGGTGCTCCTTTCGAGCCTCTCCACAAATGTCCCTTGAGGCTTCTTACCCTTAAAACAGTCTTCCTCGTTGCAATAACCTCGGCAAGGAGGGTAAGTGAGCTTCAAGCTCTTTGTCACAAGCCCCCTTTCTTGTCCATACATGCTGATCGAATGGTTCTCAGGACCAGGGCTGCTTTTCTGCCTAAGGTGGTAACTCCCTTCCACCTAGGGCAGTCCATTACTTTACCTTCCTTCTATCCTCCCCCTCACCCTTCTAAGGAGGAAGAGAGACTGCACCGTCTGGACCCTAAGAGGGCGGTGTCCTTTTACTTGGACAGATCCAAGGACTTTCGTTTGGAAGACCAGCTCTTCGTTGGATTTGCTGGCTGCAAGAAAGGAAGAGCGGTCCATAAGAGAACTTTGTCGAGATGGATCGTCCTCTGCATAAAGATCTGCTACTCTTTGGCCAGTAAGGAACCACCAGAGGGTATAAGGGCTCATTCTACTAGAGCTAAGTCTTCTACCTCAGCATTGGCCAGAGGTGTGCCTGTAGAAGATATTTGTAGAGCGGCGACTTGGTCTTCCCTCCACACTTTCGCGAAGCATTACTGCTTAGACTCCGAAGTGAGGAGGGACGGTCACTTTGCGCGCTCTGTCCTTCAGGATTTCCTGGTCTAGAAGAGTGGACACCCTCCTCCGGGAGTGGGGACTGCTGTGGGACTCTATTCACAAGGTGAGGAATCCACACGGCAGATGTATCTATCAGAAGAACAAGTTACTTACCTTCGGTAACGCTTTTTCTGGTAGATACTATATCTGCCTGTGGATTCCTCACTGACCCACCCGCCTCCCCGTTGTCCACTCTTCTATGCCGGAGTTACTGTAATGTAATGTATATATATTTTGTTGTCAAGGAAATGTTCCAATTGCTTTCCTGCTTTTGCTTAACACTGTGTGTTTTGCCTTGATTATTGTGTACTATGTATACTTGTATATTTCTACTGTCATTGGTCCGTCCGTGTGCCTCGATGGCACGGAAAAAAGGGCGGAACTGATGTCATCACGCCGGCGTGGGCCTATTATAGGCGTCGGTGACGTCAGCGGAGTCGCGAGCGAGGTCGTGTCTCTATGACGTCAGGAGTCCACGTTGGCGCGAGGCTACGAAAAAAGAATTTCCGAATGTTGCTGACGCAAGGGGTATTCACAAGGTGAGGAATCCACAGGCAGATATAGTATCTACCAGAAAAAGCGTTACCGAAGGTAAGTAACTTGTTCGTCAGGATAAATACTGTAGGGTCATCATTGTAAGGTCACGATTGGTTAAAAAAACTCTGAAACTCTGTATGTGGAACATAGTGTGCTGTGCTAAACATAGCTCCTCTGAGTTATGGACAAGTATGCGCTGTATAAAAACCACATGAATACAAACACACATACATGCATACTTACTAGCTAAAAAGCAGAGGATGACATACATAGGGAAAAAGAAGTAGAAAGAGTACCATGGGCAATAATGCGAGGCATAACTTGATTGCAGTGGCCCGTCACACTTCCCTGGGACGAAGCTCACTACACTTGCTACACCAATTATAGCTACACCAATAGAATGAGACAGTGGCGGGAGATAAAGGGTATGTGGAACAGGCCATTAAAAAACAGGTAAGATGAACAGTGAGAACGTTGTGTATGAAAGATACTTGTAACCACAGATTCCTCTCATCTTAGAGTACTCTCCAGGTGCAGTGCTTAATTTGTAAAAAAGAAAAAATGCTTTGCCTGGGCCATCGTCAGGAGGCCACCGCAGCTTGCTCCAACCATTGCCATGGCCAGCACTGCCAATGACAGTACCTACACAACGACTAATCATCAAACACCTGTTGTTCTGTTCATCTTTAAATTACACAAAGAGCGCCACCATGTGGCAGCTATCATAAGCACCAGTGTTGACAATTAAGTGCCGGTGCCGAGCCCCGGAAACCCAGGCTCAAATTAAGCACTGCCCAGGTACCAGATTGGATCTGTAAAAGTTTCTTCAGCAATGTTCAAGGGCACTGCTAGGTGGTGCAGTGCAGCGCTGCATTGGCTCCATACTACCCCGGAAGTGACAGAATGGAGTCACACATGGAACTAGTTCCTTTTTACTGCACTTTCCAACCCTGATCCAGAGCTCCAGTCCTAATTTTGTGGGTCAGAGGCTTTTAGTGTGTGACCTTCTTTGCAATGGCTTTGCTTTTTATCTGCATGGTTCATTTTTAGTTTCAGTGAGCTCTTAGTATTATGTAACAATCTCCCTCCGTCTGGAAAACACCAGTTGTTAGTCTTGGGGTATATATTTTGAGCCAAGTACATGTGAGCCATTTCTACTTCATTAGTTAAATAACATCTGTGCTTTTTGCCTTTGCCAATTGATCTTAACTTGACATTGGTGTAAGTGTTTTTGGTAAATGGAAAATGCATTTACAGCTTGTGCTTGTTTAGCTTCTGTAAAAGGTAGAAAAGTTATTAAATATTGCTGGGCATACTTTGGGAACGTCCAATATTTTGCAGTATCGCTCAGTGCTTCTCTAGCAAAACAGTAGTCCAGGGGCCCAAGCCAGAGACACACTCCAAACGGCTAATGAAGTATGATTGTTGGGCCCTTTGTATATCACTCAGACCTTAAAAACGTCCATTGTCTGATATAGGAACATAAACGGGTCAACGAATGATAGAGAACTATTGGATTATATACCACAGATGTGCCCAAGGAAACACCTCAAACATGAACACACAGCAGCTGATCGATGGAACCACACAGCAGTGTATATTCCCAATACCAGTCAGTGTTATTTGCAGCTTTCATACAAATCACCTTCACAAAGCGCTGGAACACAAATTGTTTTGGCTTGGTAGAACATTTCAATGCAACTAAATTATTAAATATGCATGCACTCCTGGTTTCTTCTGCATTGCCCTACTCAGTTAGAGATCCCATACAGGCTTCTTTTAATTGCATTAGTTCAGCTGCAAAGTTAGTGTGTTTTGCTTGAATTAGAGGTAGGTTGAAAAGAAATTCCAATAAAAAACAGCAGATGGTCCCTTTTTGATTGAATGAAGAGAAAGGCTTCTCAGAACAAAGCATGAATAGGTGCAGGCTAATAAAATACCCAGCCACCTGCTGCCTGTGTCTTTCAAAAAGATTCTGTTGCATATTCTGCAAACTAACTAATGGTGTCTCCCCAGCCCTGTTCGGAATGCTCGTACAAAGAGTGAGCTCTGCATTTGGCCATAGGTTTGCCCTCCACGGATGTATATGCACGATTTATACACAATTCCCTTCATGTATAAGCCTGAAAAACACACCACTCTGTTGTATCTTATAGTGCTACACCCGACTGTTTGTTTTCGAAATTGTGGAGCAGGTCTAGTTTCCTGGTTGCTCTCACTGTTTTTCATAGTTGCTTTTCTGTACTGGTTAGTTAATTATCTAGGACTCTCCTCTTACTGAATCTTCTTTTCATTTTCAGGGATTTAACCTTCATTCAGAATATCAGAATCTTATCAACCCAACATCTACAGCCGCGCAGGTTGTTACTCAAGCAATGGAATACGTTCGCGCGGGCTGCAGGAACCCTCCAGGACCGGCTGTGGACTGGAATAACGACTACTGCAGTAATGGGTAAGCAGTCGTCAAGTGCCATTTTGTGTCGAAGTATTTGCATATACCACGTATACATGGCTACTTTTCAGTAGAGGGCTTGGTCACGTATGGTTGGAAGCTCGCGTGGCTCACGGCTATGTTTGCATGCGAGGAAACATGCTTAGATCTTGGTCATGTTATAGTTCGTTTTCAGGAGCATGAAGTCAAAGAAGCAAATGTTATGGCTTGAAAAGCAGTTTCAGAAATAATCCTGGGCTCCTTGTGAGGAACAACAGTGACGTGAAGGTCAACCTGACATCCAAATCAGAAACATATTAACACATTTCTGAGTCACCACCGGATTCTAATTGATTCCCTCTCAAGTCCTCTTCCCTTTGTCATGTTTTTCGAACAATCTTTACTGCTGCATGCCTCGAGCTGCCTGGATACAGCAGCAGGAAGAAGAGGGAGGTAATGGGCACGCTCACAGAGGTTTGCTTACCCAGCCCACTCCTTGTTGCTTATAAACATACATAGCTATAGCTTTATCGCCTTCCACACCCTGCACAATGCAAACATCGCATTGGTAAATTATGTGAATGTATTGTGTTCATGTACATTGGGCAAGTGTGCCTATTTCCCTAACACTAGATGCTTAATATATGTAGTGTGTACACTGCACGTGTAGCATTAAGAATTGACACCTACTTCTACAATTTGACCATATTGGTAAAGTTCAATTACAACAGTGTATTTTTTCCAAATGTCGACATTTTCTAAGTAATGGACAAGTTTTTCCACTTATTTTCTTTTCAAGACGTTTGAAGTGTATCGGAGGGGTTTTAAAAAGTGTGGCCTGAACATTTGTAAATATTTGTGAAGCTCCTAATAATATAATTATTTTGGTCTGTGGCCCCAAATATCACTGAATGATTTTGATGGTGGAGAAGTGTGGCTCACTGGTTAGAGGAGGCAGACCTGGAAGCAGAGGTCAGCCCGGGACCAGGGTTCAATTCCCGGCTCGGCGGGGTCTTGAGTCCTAAAATGTCCATGGACTCGACAATTCTCGCTCCGGTGCCTACTCGATTCACGGGTTCACACTCTGCGACTCTGGGCAATAGCTTGCTTAATCTGCACAACGGCCCCTCGCGGCGGGATGCCTGGCTTTCACCTTGCGGATACCCTGCCGGGGTTATCTCAGAGGGGAATACCAGGACGGGTTCCCTAAGCAAGCGCTTAGAAACCGCTTGGTGATTTGCGCTATATAAATTCCTGTACATTTACATTTACATCCCCTGGAAACTCCAACTTCCATTACAATTATCCACTGTCTACATCTGTATACATTGTACAGTTGTGGCATAATCACGCACCTATGGTTTATGCTTAAATATGTGCATGTTTCATATAAAGCCTTTAGTAGTGACCAGTAGTTGGTAAATCCGATCTCACACAGTTTTATCACTAGATTTATGTGCCCAACAGAAAAGATAGATAATAAATAAGTTGTGGTAACAAAGTTGATGTATGTAAATTCGACCTGCTTCTAAAGGTGGTGGTGGTAACGAGTGGCAGAATTACAGAGAAGGAATGCAGTAATAGCTTGAATGATTACAGGCAGTGGTAATTGTAAAAAAAAAACATGGCTGGTCTATGTTACCATAACGTTTCCTTTTGCCTTGTAAGAATGCTTGGCATTGTTGACCTCTTCAATCTCTTTTAAAGCTTTTACTCCCACACCGACGGAGAATATGTTTAAGGTTTGCCACCCTGGACAAACTATATCTCCACACGGTATGACACAAATGAAGTGATGGGAGGTAGTTTCACTCTTAAGGCTCATCAGCATGGAGTCTCCCTGCCCCCGAATTCTCCCCTTTGAGCTAGACTTTTGAAAGTATCTAGATGGAAAATGGCTTTGAACCCTTTTGTTAATAAGCCTGATGTTCAGACTTTGTGGGTATTCATGTGATTTTGCACACCCCTTGTGCTCAGAAATTCAGATTCAGAGAATGAGGTTTTTCATTTTTGTGTTAAAATACCTTTCTCATTCATATTAGCACTCCTTACTTGCCTAAATCAGTTTCCTATGTGCTAAATGTGCCATATGCATCGTTGCAATGTCCATTTCTATTGATTTGCTTTACTAAAATGTGGCATTTGTGTGTGGCTATTGGCAGTGTGCTATATAACAATATGATTTCTCCTTTGGTGGTAAAACATATTATTTGGATATAAACTATGGTATGGTTTGTGTACATTTTTATTCATGCAAAACGTTTTTGGGACATTTCCTGTGAATGTATTGATGTGTGACGTCCGGGATTCAGGTTCCAATAATTCCCATGGTATCTCATAATAGACAAACTGGGAGTGAATGCTATGGTAGTGCATTGGAAACCTGGGGGCTTTCTGACCCTTGTTTGTAGTAAGGACTACAAGTGCAGTTTCTCTCATGTTGAAGATTGAGTAAAGATGCACATTATTACTTTGTTTCTCATGTCAATTGGCAAAATCAAGTAGCTACAGGTCTGCGACATTGCAAGGTAGTGTGCTTGGCTTCTGCATACCCATGAAGGCTCTAGTACTGTATCTGAAAAGATGCTTTTGGAAACCAGCCCATAGTGTCTTACACATAGAACCAAGGCACCTATGTCTGTTTGTTATAATAGGCCTATAAATCGATTATCAACCCGTAATTCAAGCCTATGAAACTACATTTTTCAAATTCTAGGTCTCGCAAAGCATTTCAAGACTGCAAAGGACACAACATGTCAATACATATATGACAAATATAGGTCCTCCTATTGAGATCAGGCGTATAGTAGTTAACTTTCCATCATTTAGATATATTTATGTTATCATTAGTGATGTCCACTAAATTTGAACTTTCCTTATTATCATTTATATAATTCTTCAAGTATTTCTCTAACTGCTGTTGTTGGCTCTCATTATCAGCCATCGTTTTGGGTAAGCTCTTGGTTTTAGTGCATTTTATGATACATTTTCCATTTTTCTAGTATATGTTTAATACTAAAGACGTTAAATATTAAATCATGGCATATCAATTATTTTATCCTAAAATTTGCCTGAAAGCTTGCCAAGAATTTGAAGTAAAACTTGGATCTATGCTCTTTAAATGTCCTTCATAGGGCACTACAAGATTCATTTCCTGAGCTCCTGTGCCCAGCCAACGCACTTCTTTATTTGCTTCCACAAAGTCAAGTTTGCCTTTTTGTGACATTATTACTGCTAATGCTCAGTTGGTGTGAATAAATGTTAATAAATAAACATTAAATTGACGACAGTCCTAGCAGTAATGTATTGACTTTCAAGATTGTCTCAGTAGCCCATGGTAGTTGCAGACATATAAATGGGAAGGCCGTATCATAATATGTAGGTAAAATGTTTACCCTTTCAGTGGGATAAACCTGTCCTAACATTTTCAGAATGGGCTTGGAGAAAGGTGACAAGCTGCACGTCAAAGTGGCATCGGGAATCCAAAACTGTGGGTTACCCATTCCAGACCACATCAAAACAAAACTGTGGGCCTGATTTAGATTAAGGATGGGTTACTCCGTCACAACGGTGACGGATATCCTGTCCTCCAAAATATAAATCCCATAGTATCCTGAGGCATTTATATTTCTGCAGATGGGATATCCGTCACTATTGTGACATAGTAACCCATATGCCAAAATCTAAATCAGGCCCACAGTTTTGAAAGGGTCTGCCCCCTTCAATAAATGATCCATAAGAATTGCTTGTCGCCTCACGGATGTCCATTTAGTAGCAAAACGTACATGCTGGAATTTGATGTCTCAGAGTGTCTTAGCATTCATCCATAGCTTGAGCTTGTTCTTATAAACTGTTGTCATAATCTTTTTCATAACATCTAGTGTTTTCTGTTTTGCTTCTTTTTATGCAGGAGTATGCAGAGAGACAAAGCACTGTACCTCACCTGAAAAGCTAAAGAAGAACTAACCTCTCCTTTCCACCGTGGGATGCAGGGAAGTCTTCACATCACAGACTGCTTCAAGCAGTCATGGCAGTTTCTGCATTTTATTAGAAATACAAGTTGCTAAGCACTTAGGACAATTTTGAGCTTGTGGGTCACCCACTCTGAAAAAAATAGTCTTGCTTCTTTCTTTTTTTCAGAGATCCTCTGCAGGACAATGTTTTTCTTACTCTCTGAAGGAAACTTGGACCATTCAGATTTTTTTTTTGCTGTGAAGTGCTGCGCTAGTAAACTGCCTTAGCAACTGTAGATGTCTTGGATAAAGTTCCTGGATTTTCCATTGGTTTTCATAATGGGTGTTTATATGAAACTACTAAAGACTTTTTAATGGCTTGATGTAGCACTCATAGCAAGTTTGTAAATAGCATCTATGTTCCACTCTCCTAGAGTATAAAACGTGAATGTTTTTTGTAGCTAAATTGTAATTTTAAACTGGATCATCCCGGTTTATTGATTTCACAAAAATCGGTTTAATTGGCAAACAAGGTTATGTTTACTTTGTTTTTAAAAGCAGTGGACTAATAGGTCTATATTTTCAAGTATTTGGGAAAACAAGGTGGTAAGAAAAAATATTTGAATTAAATGATGTAAAATTGGCGTGTGTCTTATCAACAAAGAAATAAAGTGTGGGATTAAGGGGGAAAGAAAGCGAAAACACATTTATTTTGTATGGCATACGATTTGTTTTTTGTATCAATTCTTGTGTAATGGTTAGTAAACGTCATTTAAGTCCTCTTCTGTATAAAAACTGCCAAATGCTTACCTGGTATTTTATTGGATGTGGAAAACAGATTGGCGATGGCTAAATTATAACCTTGACATATGAATATGTATTATTGTTTCAACATACTGTGTCTGTATTTAATCTTTTTTTATGGAGCCTGTTGCGCCTATTTATGAAAAAATAAATATAGGTGTTTGTAAGTAACTTTGTTAGCATTTCAAACCTGTATGTTTCTTTGGCGTTTTTACTTTTGTTTGCAAAATACAACTCACGTGCACATCTGCTGGGAAACTTGATGAATTATTTTTTAATGTGACATGAATAAAGACAAAAACTGCTATTTTTTGGCAGAAAATTAAGGTTATAAGACTTTTATTTTGCCCGTTTTTTTTGTGATTACAGGTCCTAAAGAAAAATGGCAGCCATGTTTGTGGCATGTTGTTGTAATATAGTAACTATCAATGACAAAGTCTCGTAGTACGAAAAACATAAATTATATATTAAAACATCTTATTGTATTGTTATGTTGTTTGATTCTGCCAAAACGATGTCATATATATTTTCAGATGTAGATACTTTGATTTGCTGATTGGATAGAAGTGAGTCAATCTAGCTATGTCTTTCATCTCTACTGATGGCAAGGTATTTTACAAATCTTCTGGCATGTTCGAACATCTGAAGAAATCTCATGTTCTAATCACCCTTCAAACCACATTGTTCAGTTTAAATCCATGCAGTGCCCCTATTTAAAATGTTGGGAAAACTGAAAATGCTGTGTGCACGACGTGTTACCATTCCACCATTGTTTCCAGTCATGTACAAATTTGTAGGAGAATATTATTGGGGCACTGGGTTGGCGCAATTTATTATTTTTTGTTATTAAATGAATTAATAAATGAGTCAATAATTACTTTCTTCAATGATGTAAGGTCTTAATTATTAGCTATATTGTCATATTCTTGTCATATACTCTAAGACATATTCTAAGTTTACAGCTAACAAATATATGTGTCTCAGACAGGGCTTAACTTCTACCAGTGGTTGCAGACTATGTGCACTCATATCTAGACAATGGTATTTATGTTTTCTTGAGCAGATTTGTTACTCAAAACAAAAGAGAGAAATGCAGTAAAAGGAAAAGGCAGTAAGCAGAGTAAGTCAAAAACAGTGACAAATGGAAAAAGCAGGGATAAATAAAACTTCACAAGTGAGATAAAGAAAGTGTAAGGTGGTGGAAGAAAGAGGCATGAGGTGCAATCAATACTGAGCAGCCCTGTTATTGTGCAATCCTGCCATTCAATAGAAAAAAAACTTTTTTGCCTGGCACTGATGTTTTTTTTTCACAAACTAAGCACTGATAGTAGCATCAGTACATAACAAAGATACTTGGATTAACTCCATCAAACAGATATTGAAAAATAGGATCACTCTTGAATTTCAAAATATAAACCATCAAACCCCCAACAGTAAAGCAAGGCAACTTTTCCCTACATTTCAAAGTGGTACCATGCACTAAAATAATATTTTTCTAGTGATCATATGCAAAAGTAAATAATGCACTAGGGCTAATTTATTTGTTTGTGTTGATCATAAAGTAACACAGGCCTCTCATGTTATGAAAGCATTAATTATGCGTCCTTCCCAAGTATCTGTTCTTTCCCATGGACAAATATCAAATATTATCACTAAAACACTCAAACACTTCAGTTGACTACAGGTCTGTAATAAATACCTATCAAAAGTGAATATGCTGCATTATAGTTATTTGGAAATTATACTGAGAAGAAATTTTATGTGAACATTAATTGATATAAAATAGCCATAAAAGAATAGCTATCAAAACTATACATAACCTTTAAGAATCTCTTACACCAGTGTGTGTCTGTGTGTGTGTGTGTGTGTATATGTATGTATATATATATTTATATATATATATATATATATATATATATATATATATATACACACGCACACATATATAGCTTCACTTATTAAACTTTAAATGCACATTCCCTCATGGGAATTTAATAAATACTTTGAAGGATTTTCATTTTCAAATCAAAGTGTTTGTGTGTGTGAGTGTGTGAAAATAGTTTAGCTACATAAACACAAATATCTTAGCTAATAAGAACTGCAATTCATTATTTTAATGTCTGCTCAAATAATTCTTCAACTGTTGACTCTGCAGTTTTTTTTGTCTACGTAGGGACAAGCAATTTTCTTTTTCTGCCTGACTTCCTGTCTGAATGTGCACTGCTTTAACTAGCTTGTAAATAAGCAAGTTGCTCTGACTTGTAGTCTTTCAATAAACAACTGGCAATAATGCTCTTTGTAAAAACAATTTTGTCTATAAAAAATGAATACATACTAAGGTGATTATTCCAGAATGCACCACGGAATATTGAAGCTAGGAATATCATAATACACTAATATAGTGGGAGTACAAAATATCGAATCGTAAGTGCATATAGAGGAACTATAGCTGTACTACTTTTACCTCCGCATATATGCATCTTGATATATATATGTATAAACCATTCGTAAGTCTGCATTCCTGAACTGCTCTTTTACTTCAGAGTAAACAGTTCAAGCAGTATGCAGCACTATCCGGTTGCAATTCAAATCCTTTTTTATTTCATTATATGTTTATAGAAATGTGCATCTCACAGTATCACATAGCCTTCAACTGGGCCCTAAAGTCATGTCTACAGAGTGTCTTTTTTAAAGGATAAACCACTACTTACCAACACCACATTAAAATTCGTATTGCAACTGACAGGAATTTGACCTTTAAGCAGGATTTTCTTTAGCAGAGTTTTAAAACAAAGGAAATATCAAATTTTAAAGTAAATAATATATTTCTCTGGTCATTTCATCTCTGTATATAAGGTGAGTAAAGTACTCCTTTACATCATACATAAATTATACACCTCAGTTTTCAAAATATTCTAATTTCAGTCTTTGACGTTTTTTGTATTGTTTCATGTATACTTGTGTTTTTCGGTAAAGTACCAACCATGTCACATAATTTCATAAGTCATACAGAGTTGTAATTTTTTAACCAACCCCTGCTTTTAGCCTTACCACTGAAATGTGAGATGAGGACTAGATTGTTTCACCCATTTACACAAAATATCTTAAATTATTAATTTCAAATTTTTTATTTTTTATCCAAAATCATTCCAAATCTATGAGTCATATAAAGTGCAACATGCTCATTCTATAAACTTCTCGCTTTGTTTAGCCAAACTTGCATCAATATTTTAAGATCTCCATATTCCTGAGCTAAGGTGCCAAAGTATTTCTTATAAAGAATACTGGTTTGTAAACATTCCACTCCATGTGCACTGTATGAACAATGACTGTTTGTAAACATTCCACTCCTTGTGCACAAATGTAAACAATGACTGGGTTGTAAACATTTCTTTAACTACACAAAAATGCCTTACACTCAGAGTAGACATTAAATATTCAGATTGACAGGGAACTTCACGGCCATCCCATATGCAGCTCGATGCTCTTCTGATTTTCTTCATGATTAGAAACTACTGACGCTTAAAATTCCCTTATTGCCATGAAAAAGTCTGAGTACAGACGAAACACGTGTCGGCTAGCTCGCGTGCCGGGAATCCCTTTAAAGTTAATGAAGACAAGAATCTGCAAAATTGTTTAACTTGGTTTGGACTGCCTGTTGGATATGAAGAATACTGATTGAATGGACCTTTTCAGAATCATATGTACTAATAAGTAAATTTTGTTTGTGTCTCCAATTCATCTTATAGTAATATTGGACTGAGAAATAGACATAAGGGTGTGCGATTAAGGCTTATATGGGTTTTATGTATGTGCTTGTTTTTGTTTAATATGCTGATGACGTCTCTAGGTAGTAGATGTTAATAGTCTTCTTAGCACCCCAACCTAATTCTTGTAATTTTACGATACACGCCAATGACTTTCAGATATACTTATAGATTCATTATCCGATGTGCTGTCTTTTCCTATTAGGGAACAATACTACCTATTTTCTGTTTTAATGACTGGTTTGTAAACACTTCAACTGTTATACAATTTTGGCTTATGACCTTCACTTTCACACTAGTCAAACCTCATACACATCGAAACACATCCCCATCTCTCTGGACCTATTCTATTCTGGAGGAACCTCCAACTCCTACATTTGTGCAAATAGCGCTGACCAATAAATACTAAATATTAATTTACTTGATAAACGTTTTAATAAAGAAACGTTTAATAATCAATTAAAAACAATTTAAAAAGGGGGGTCTTCCCCTAAAAATATTTACATAGGGACTTTCATAATCTTCAAGAAAGAGGGGAATTAAAATCTCAATTTTGTTGAGAATTTTAAAAAGATAATGTATCAACCAAATCATGGAACTCTTTACGAGCAAATCATGAACATGCTATCCTACATATTCTGATTGACACAGTTTAGTTTTCACATCAATGACCTGTTAGTTACTTTTCTCAAACACAATTTTACAGATGATTATAAATGGACAAAAAGTTCTGCATCTGCACTTAAACTTCATGGATTTTCTGTTCTAATCATTACAATCCATCTTGATTCCACTCTCCAGAGGACCAGTTCTCAATTTCCTCCTCTCGTATTTAAAGAAATATGTTGGATACCATAGAAACACAGTTTGCTGGCCTCTCCGTGTGTTCCTTCCAGATATGCTTTGCAATCACATATGCACATTTTTTATCTGTTATTGTTTGTATATGTTCTAGTATCCAAAGCTTCAATTTGTTAATTGTGCTACTGATGTACTTTTTTCCACAGACACATTCCAATGCATATACCACATATGTGCACTCACAATGTATGAGTTCCTTTATCTTTTTTGTTTGTCCATCCAAGAGAGCAAACATGCTTCGGTTGTCCCCCCATTTTCAAGCTTTACACTTTTTGCACTTATTAAAGCCTGATGTCTTGGGGGTAACCAGTTTGCGAGCTTTTCAGATTGGTCATAAAACTTTTTTATTACAATGTCCCCCAGTGATGACTTCTTTCTGTATGATGCACTGGGATGGTTCAGAAGGTGTGTTAAGATCTTCGTCCTCTTCCAGAATCTTCCAGTTTCCTTTAATTAATAATTTCACTTCTTTATATGAAGTGTTAAAATCCATATTATATAGTGTTCTCAGATTCTTAATTGAGGCTTCTCTTTTTTTAGGTGTTAGAAGATCTTGCCTGTCTTTTTTTTGTGTTCTTTTCAATGCATCTTTTAGAACTGCACTGGGATAACGACGTCTCCTGAACCTTTCTGACATCTCTTGTACTTGTTCCTCAAAAACTGTATCTTCTGAGCAATTACTCCTCACCCTTAAGAATTATCCATAAGGCACACTCCATTTGAAAGCATGTGGATGTGCTCTATTTGAAAAAAGAATACAATTTCAACTTGTGGGCTTTCTAAAAACTTTCATGCAGATTTTGTCATTTTCAATATTCAAATCAATGTCAAAAAAGTTAATTCTGTTGGTGCTTGTCTCATAAGTAAACTTCAGATCTTCAGGGTTGTTGTTCAATGATCCTAAAAATTATTAAAATTCATCATGTTTCCCCTCTCAGATTCAAAACAGGTCATCGATGAACCACAACCATAAAACCACTTTTTAAAATTTCTCCACATTTTTATCTGCCCAAATTGTCTCACCTTCCCAAAAGTCAATGGATAAGTTCGCATACTTTATGGCGAACGAAGTTCCCACAGCTGTTCCTTCTTTTTGCCCAAAAAAATTTCAACAAATATAAAAATATTATTTTTAAAACAGAATTCCATAATTTCTAAAAGCTTTTCTGAGTGTTCCATCTGGCTTAGTGATCTCGATCTCAAATAATGCCTGTTTGCTTGTAAACCATCTTGATATTTTATAAATGTGTACACTGATACAACATCTACTGTTGCCATAATGTAATCTTTTTTCCAGGGAAGGCCCTTGATTCTGTTTAAAAAGTCCATAGATGTATCCTGCAATCCCCTGAAATGTGCCTCCCACCATCACAGTCTCGCGGCACACAGACAGATTAATAAAATTGTAATAATTTATCTGTGTTTACCTGCTGCAATCACAGCAGGGGGAAAACACTCCTTTGCCCATCAAGAGGAACAACCGCTGTTCACCATAATATGCTGGTGTCAAAAAATGACGGTCATTGTGCAGATATGGAAGTTTCCAAGGGGTTGCAACCTAAAATGAGTTATACCTCATAAATCGACGTAGACAGATAAAAAATGCATACTAAAGTGTGTGTCATCTTAGAGGATGTCTCATTCACAAAGCATAACACCAGCACCCACCCAAGCACTATGCCAATCCAATCAGGATTACAGTAACAGTTTAATACTCAAATTAAATTCCATCCCGCAACGCGGCTGTCTCTCTTTCAAAGCAAAACACTATTGCTCCATAGGTCCACATTGGCAAACATAATTCAGTTTAAAATAAATGGTCACATAGAATAATCATATAAATACATTATTACTATACAGAAAACCAAGAGAAGAAGCACTCTATTTTATCAGCTCTGCATTACAGTAATGAAATATGCATAGTACGTCTGAATTACGAAGTACTTCAAACATCAAGCTTGACTAATTAAAGTGTACTCGGCATAGTATTTTTCATGAGCATGAAAGCTTTCAAACGGCATTTTCTAAAATGTCATAACCAATTGATCAGTTTTTTAACAGCTAGTATGTGAATTAATCTTGTCTGCTACAGGCTTTTTATAAATAAAATTTTACACAGCTTTTCAGTCTGCCGTCCTTGCGCTAGGAGAATGTAGGTGATTATATTTAAAAAACAAATAATACCCATGGATTTGCTTAACCGCTAGCACTATTTGCCGATCTGCTGAAATACCAAAATCTTCTTTTCATTTAGTTCATACATTTAACTTCATATTGTGGGCATTTTAAAATGTTGATTTTTTGAATCACTCAAATTATATATTTACCCTAAAACCTTTACAAGAGAGGAGAACACAAATTTGTTTTAGCTTCTGTGAGTAATCCAAAATAATGTATGAGAAAATAGAGATGCAGTTACGTTATTTGGACTTGATACATTACCCATTTGAATGTCTTGATTAGAGTGGAAAGCAGTGGAAAGACCTCAACGCTTCAGTCACATGGGTGTCATCAAGGCCTCTCTCAAGGTTCTTCAGGATTGGAATATTCTCACAGATCCTTGACACAGGTGGGAAACAGCGTCTCATTTACCTGTTAGTTGACGACTCACACGGCGTAATAGCAACATCCATTTGGGCCCTGGGTGTGACACTAAGGTGACCTCCAATAGTCACCAGTGGCCAGATACAATGGAGATGTTAGTTGAGTTGCTCACTTTACCAAAACTTATTTATAGGCATCTAGTAACCCAAAATAACACTAGATTTGTTTTTACTTCATTTCTTTTAAACATGTATAGCCTGCATATATATGACAAGCAACACAAGGTCAATTTGGAATTACATTGACCTTCTCAATGAAATAATTCCACAAATTACACATTTTCCTGTATATACTTATTTACATCTGTAGCTCACCAGTATTGCCACTGTTTCTTGATGTTTTAAAGAACTGAGGAATAACAGTCATACTTCCCTTCAGTAGGGAAGGTATATATGGAAGTCATTCTTGGACTGAAAGGAAGTAGGGAATAAACAAGGTGGGAATACAGGGAGGCATAAGAAAGTTTTATGGCGACTCTGAGGCTACATCACAATTTGAAGTATTTAGGGGGGTCATCCAAGACATATGGCCAGTGTGGTGGAGTGCTCTTACATTTTACCTTCATGGTTTGTCTTTAAAACAAGTTCCTACTTGTGACTATTATATTTTCATTTCCATATGTCTTTAGTGTTTTTAGGTATCCCAAGTCTTCCAAATTATTGCATTTCAATGGGGAGCAGATAGAGCAGTGAGGGAAACTGCTTCAAAGTTGTTTTACCCCTGGGTGTTGCTAGATCAATCAGGTCCTTTTGTGTGTTGCACTGTTGGCTGACTCCTGCGAAAGGTGTGGTTGTTGGGTTACCCAGCTTTTGCCTCTCTGCCACTAAACTGGTTGATGCTGCATTTTGCCTCCCGTGCTGCGAAACAGGCATTGCTCATTTTCTCATACCTGCACCAGGTGCAAAGTTGTGTGTGTGGTGCTAGGCAGGCTCGAGTAGTGCAGAGAGTAGCAGCACCATATCTTTGCTCGGTTGATGCCCTGCTCTCCTGCTAGCGGAACGCAGACCAGCAACATTGGTTGCTGTCACTATGAAATAGTGAGTCTTCCCCGCAGTCCTTAGCTTCGGGAAACAACCTTTACAGCGCAACTTTTACAACGCACTACCATTACAACGCAGTCATTACAACGCAACATCCCTTACAACGCATGCCATTACAACGCATGACACTACAACGCATACAATTACAACTCATTTAATTACAACGCAGTCATTACAACGCATACCATTACAACGCATAGTACCCTTACACTATCCAACACTTATCCTACTGTTGCACCCCCTGGAGTTAGAATAGTAATTTTTACCCCTCCACTATCCAACACTTACCCTACTGTTGCACCCCCTGGAGTTAGAATAGTAATTTTTACCCCTACACTATCCAATACTTACCCTACTGTTGCACCCCCTGGAGTTAGAATAGTAAATTTTACCCCTACACTATCGAATACTTACCATACATGCAATGTAATGGTATGCGTTCTAATGGAATGCGTTGTAAAGGTAGTTTTCAGAAAATGTGTTGTAATGGCATGCGTTGTAATGGAATGCGTTGTAAAGGATGTTGCGTTGTAAAAAATGCGTTGTAAAGGTATGCGTTGTAAAAGTATGTGTTGTAACGTCATACATCCTTAGCTTCAGTCTCTCTTACAAAGCATTAATTTTAACACATGAAAGTTTTATGCAAGTAGGGTTTCTTGCACCAGTCTACATTCCGATTTAGGTTCTCTCTATTTCCTCCCTGCTCTCAGGAACTCTCAGTATCATTGTTGGTGGATAACAGTTTTCTCATAAGTCATTTCTGAGGCTCCCAACTGTAGAATGTATAAGCTTCTTCTGCGCTGTGCTTCTTGTGTATGTCACATCAGTATTCTTCCCACCCTCATAGTATTTTGAGGAGCACACTGCTTAGTGGAGAAGCTTCTTAAATAGAACGTCTCTGCAAATTTCAGGATGCATCAGAGAAACTACTAGGGTTCCTTTAATTGTAGCTCTAGTGTACCTGTGCTTTTGCTATATAAGGGCAGTTTTAATTTAAAATATATTTGTGGTTATTTTTCTTGATATTTATAATAAAAACACAATATTGTGACACCTAGAGCTTGTACGCTTGTAGACAGGGTACATTTTAATAGCACAATTGTGGAGTGCTAATCTACATTTCAATGCACCCCATGGAGTGGGTAGGGTCCAAAATTATTCTAATGTCAACAGCTAAGGCATGTAGTTTGTTGATTCAAAAGTGGTTGAATATCTCAGCGCTATAGTAAGTTTCTGTTGGACACCCTGCAATCTGTCAAGTCGTCTGCTGCCTTAGGGTCCGTTCCACTTGCCTCATTTGAGTATTCTCAGCTGTAGGCCAATCCAGAACATCTGTAAGCCAAGCCATTATTTTTTGGACCCACACTAGACATTAAAGCCCAGTTCTATTAGGGGCTTCCATCACTGTTGCATTACATAAAGCAACGCACGCCCTTAAGTCAGATTTACAATTCTGTGCAGAGCTACCTTGTACGTGATGCTGCGTGGCATAGTACACCTGGAGTAACGCAAGGCACTGCAAGTTGCTGCCTTGTGTTACTCTGCGCTGAGAAGGCCAGTGGTCTGTGTGTATGTTGGTACAATGCTTCATCTCCATCAAATAATGTTGTCAATATATTTTATAGAAAGGCTTAACAACCAACACTTCCTCAAATTTGATGGAACAATTGAGTTCTGCAGGAGTAAACTTTCATGAAAAGGATGCCGCTGACATAGCTGCCTGGTATCTGGATGTTGCAGCAATAGAAAACCACCTTTTGTCCAGTAAGAAGTCTCATCTTCCATTGCTAATGGCAAGGACATAGCTGGCTGACGGGTGTAATGTTCCTTTAAAGAGTAAAGACATGCTAGCTTCCTTTGCCCAAAAACAATAGTCAGGTGATAGGTTGCACTGCTGCTGAGAAATGGTGAAGAAACCACCAGTAGAAGTTTCCAAAGCCTAGGAGACTTAGCTCCTTCACAGTATTCGGTGTTGGCCATTGAAGGATTGCAGAGACTTTCTGGTTATCCATATGAATACCTAAGGGGGTGGTGATGTGTCCTAGAAACTCGGCCACAGTAGTGTGGAGTACGCATTTTCCAGTTTTGAAAAAATTGGTTTGTTCATAACCATTTCAATATATCTCTGACATGAAGGACGTGCAACATATTCTTGTTCAGCTTCCAAATTGCATGTCTTCTGTGTATGCCACACAGGAACACATCAAGATAATCTTACAAAAATGTCATCGATCAAGTACTGAAATGCCACCAAAGGTATTGCAGAATCTGAAGGGCTTGACATGGTATCCAACCTAAACTTTGCTTGAAATACCATTTTCCATTTATTCACTTTCCTTCGGAACTCGAACAAGATTGTAAACTCACCAGTTGTCCGTTTTTGTAAAAATGGTAGCCTTCCTGTTCTGGTCTAACAACATGGATTTGAAGACAGACGATTTTTACTGCAATGCGGTCGATGGTGTGTTAATCAATACAAGTGAGAAGAAGAGAGGAGAGCATGATTTATTTATTTTATTCTTTTTATTGAGATTTTGGATTGAAGAAAACGAACAACAATACAAAATAGTATGCTCATATAGGGGGATTAATAATAACAGCTGTTACAAGACAGCAAGAGCCACAATCATTACAAATGGCAATCTGAGCCCCATTAGAGCAATATGACAAATCACATATATAATAAAAGGAAATAGATCAAAAATCAGGATGTGGGATGGGGCCAGACGCAAGTACAGCGTGAAATGCGGATAGTTATGAATGGTAGGGGCTGACTGGGTGGCACGATGTAGCGGAGTTGTGAAGTCAGTATATAGTGTCATTGCCATCATGTAATAAGGTAATGCTTTGCAGGGGAAAGGGAGATGAGGGACGTTACTTCCAGGGAATCTTTGAAAATGTAAAAGGCTGGGGGGAGGGTGCTTTCAATAAGGCCTCAAATAGAGGGAGTCAATGTGGTGGTCCTCTGGGATGGTGAGGTGTGTAAACTGGGACAGGAGCAGGGCCGGACTGGCCGTAGCAGGCACCGGGCATTTTCCCAGTGGAACGCCAGGGTGGGGGCTGGTTTTGGACCCCTGGGGGTCCGTTTTTGTTACCGTGGGCCGGTTTTGCAGCATAGCTGCAATATCGCCCCCCTGTAACAAAACCAGCTGCAGTGTTTTCAACTCGCAGACCCCCCCCTCGCCCCGCGGTCGACTCAATTGCCAGGGCCAGTTTGAGTTCCCAGTACGGCCCTGGACAGGAGTGTGATCCCGCCAGGAGAGATGGGATGTCTGCAAATGCGGCGTGACTCAAGAGGAGAGTATGGTGGCCTTTTTTTTTAGCAGGATGGAAGAGATGTCGTAATTATTGAGGTATGCATAACTTGGAATTTTGACAGGCATTTTGCTGGGTTATCTGTCTGTTCTGATTGTGTATCAATGTGTACACAGGAGTCTAATTATAGGTGAACTGTTCTGGACCCTTGATTAACCAATAGTTTTGCAGCATCACTCAGGGCATCCCATTACTTTAAATTGAGGGGCATCTTATAAATCAAAGCTAGTGTTTCCAACTGATCACTGAGGTTCATCATCTGAAGGCTGCAGGTGTGAACGGTGACTGGACCAAGAGTCAATAGCAGTCCATCCGTCACTTTTACTGGTTTCTGGGGCATTAGTCCTTTTACAGGAGAATATCCAGTGACTGGACCAAACGGATGACAGGGTAATCACCTGTCACGCTTTGAACCCATTGCCCTCTCTTCCCTTGAAGAAGGATGAGTTTGAACCAACAGTGTGAGGATGCAGGCTGCAGCTGGCTGGTGTGTTCATTGTGGTGCCACAGACCTTTCCCAGCAATCTCGCTGTCTGTCAAGCACCTTCTTTCTCTCTCTTTCTTTGGGACATAGGCCTTGATGAAAATGGGAAGGCCTTTGTTTCAGTCCAATTCGGTTCCACAACTACAGACAAATGGCTGAAAAACATAAAGGCAATTTTTGTTTTTCTTCCTTGAATGCAGCAAAACTAAAGAAGGACTGGATTGTTTCACTTTATCGAGGGAATAGGCCAATTAACAGCATTTCATCCTATATGCAAGAGAATAAACACTGTTTTTGTTTGGCCCGAGATGACTACCAGCCAGCATAAAAAGTGCAATTTCTATTTTTTAAGAAACTAGTTTGAAAGTGTCTGCATGAAAACAATTAAAAGAAGCTAATAGCACCCTTCCTTATATCTTCTTGGAGGGAGGGTTTGGTGAGGAGGCTATCTGGACACCTCCGAGTATGTAAGGGTTGCTGGGTTTAATCCGTCTTTAGAAGAATTGTTAGACTGAAGTACGATCACGAACCTACTAGGACGTAAGTAACGGGACACTTCAAAACCAAAGTATTTGTACCTATAGTTTGTTATTTGGGTATCCTGGTGAGGCCTGAGGATTTAACAAAGTTGATGGCTGGTGTCTCCTGTTTTTGTAGTCCTTAAAAGGTGCAGTGCGTATGCATCCTTGAGAGCTGTGACGGAATAGGTTACTAGCACTCACTATAGAACAAATCTTTCTTGTAGTTTCCCTGCCTCAATGCCCAAGGTACCTTATTGAGGCTTATAAGTATTTCAACAAAGTCCTGATATACATCGGAGTCTGTGATAATGGAGAGTAGTTTCTGTTAAAACATGATTCATTATGATATGCCTGATAGTTAGGATTAGTTCACAGTCATTATTTTTACCAATTTAGATCACTGGTGTAGGCTCTAGATATATGGCTAATTTCAGTCTACCAGTTAAAGCCTCTTGGTTGAGGTTCAAGTTATTCAGCAAGTTTCTAATGTCATTTGCTACTGTGCACGGCATTCACTGTACCTTTAGCCACATGTCGAAAGGCAGGTGTAAACAAATTGATAATTTCCGCATCAACTTTGTGCGACCTGAACTGATTTTGCGATGCAATTTATGTACTAATAGTGTGCATCACAATTTCTCCAGCGGCACAGTGTCAGAGAATTACTTTCCAAATGAACATGAATTCGTTGTTATTTGCAACAAACAGAGGGATGGTGGCCTGCAAGGATCCACTGACCAGCATTCATGTGATTGCATTTTTTTTTTTTAAAGCAGTCCACGGTCCTTAAAGGAACTGGTGATGCTTGAAAAAAGTTTCCCATTTGGGAATACATTGGAAGAAGCAGGCAGTGGTCTCCTAGACCAAGGTTGTCCAACAGGATTTGACCCAAGGTCACACCTTCCCCTTTGCAAATCAGTTACCACCTCCTTTGAGTGTCGGCAACTGTTCAATAGTTTGCAGCTGCACTTGCAGTCACAAATCACTGATACATTCCATTGCGACTCAGAATTAGAAAGGACACTGTTGTACCTGCTGCTCAGCCAGTGTGAGTGTGGTGTGGAATGTTGGTGTGGATGATGCTGTGGAATGATGGATGAGTGAAGTTTGTCAGTTGGGAGATTGGGCTGGGCCTCGGTTTAAGTCGACTTTGTTTTTGAGTCACTCGTGTCTACCACTTTTGTGTGGTTGGTTGGTGAAGTTCGCTTCACCTGTAGCTTTGCGTTTTCAATGAGCATTTTCTGTGTTTCACCTCCCTTTACTTCCTATCTTTAAGCTCAGGGTTTTTGTCCTAGTTGAGCATGTGTGTCCTGTGTGTTTTCTTCTGCACCGTTGTGGTTTGTTCCCCTCTGTGTTCACGTTCATTTTCAGCCTGGCCAGCTGGTATGTTTGTGACTCAGGGGTTGGTTGGTTGTGCTTGGTGTAGTAGTTTTCAGGTTTGTTTGTTTTTTTGTGGTGAGTTGGGAGTTTTGTGTGTAAAGGGAGTGGATGTGTGTAAAGGTTGTCTTTCTGCCTATAGATTGATTTACCTGTCCAGTTTTTTATTTTCTTCTTTGTAGGTACGTGGGTGGGCATTGTTGTTTTATTGTTGCTTTGCCTTATGTTGACATTCATGCAAATTGCTATTTTCTTCTGTGCTTTCTTGCATTTTTAGGTGTTAACTTGAAAGCCCACTGTACTGTGTTTTCTCTGCTTTTCATTCTAGTGGTTTGCCCTCAACCCTTCCCATGATTTTGCAATGGTACCTTTTCAGATTTATGTGCATGGTATTTTCTCTTTTATGTGCTTTTCACTTGATCATTGCATTGTGTTTTGTTTAATATGAGGAAGGGAGAAGTGTTGTACCTGCTGCTCAGCCAGTGTGAGTGTGATATGGAATGTTGGTGTGGATGATGCTGTGGAATGTTGGATGAGTGGAATTTGTCAGTTGGGAGAATGGGCTGAGCAGCAGGAAGGCTGCTCCTGGTGGGGCTCACTGTGTCTTTATCTTGAACTTACTATCTTAATAAATACCGTCCTAGGCTTACCCTGGAATTGGGCCCCTGTCTTCAGTACAACAGACACCTGTTAGAAATGGGGTTCTCTAGTTGGCAATGGAATACACCTTTGTCCAAATAGGGACCCTTGCTTCTAGTCAGGGAAAGGGCGATACACACCTGAATAACCCTTGCTCACCCCCTTCGTAGCTTGGCACAAGCAGACAGGCTTATCTCAGAGGCAGTGTGTAAAGCAATTTTGAACACATACAGTAATACAGTGAAAACACTACAAATGGACACCACACCCGTTTAGAAACTAGACTAGACTTAACACAAGACCAAACAACAAAAATCCACAATACAGTATTACAAAATAAAACTTTAAAATGGTAGAAATAGCTTAGTTCAATGTAGATGGTAAATGTGACACTTTACTCTCAAAGTAACTTGGATGCGTCACTCAAAGCAAACAAAAGGGTCGCAGGGAAGATGATGCAACGGTTCCTTGCTTTTGGGGGAGGTGATGTGTCGGTTCCTTACTGCAGCGCTGGGGAGGTGATGCATCAGTTCCTTACAGGAGAGGAGGTGAGGCATTGATTTCTTACTGCGTTCCGGCTACAATGTGACAAGATGGCCCCTCGATGCGATTCGAAGATCCGGTGCGATGCAACAAAATGGCGTCTTTGATGCGATGCGACAACGTGGATGCGATGCGTGCACACCCAACAGCTGTGCCGGCGAAATCGATGTTCTTGAGCCGTGACAGGCCCTGCGACACTCTTCTCCGGTGATGCGACAGCGATCTCTTTGGCGGCGGCACACTCCTCCGGTGATGCGACACGCTTTGTCTGCGATGCGCCGGCAAACAGCTGCGGCACGCTTCTTTGGCGATGCAATGACAACTGCTGCGGCTGCAACACGCTTCTTTCTCGTTGCGTCGAGCTTCCAGCTCCCAGCGACTCGCAGTCTCTAGAGGTCCTTAAACAACACCAGGCACCTCTCTGCAGGCAGAATTCTGAGCAAGGAAATTCAGGGGGAGCTGATGGTGAAGTCTTTGTGTCCCTTAGACTTCAGAACAAGAGGCAAGCTCTGCTTCAAGCCCTTGGAGATCTTCTTCAAGATGGTTAAAGTACACACAAAGTTCCTTTTCTCCTTTCCTCGGCAATAAGTAACCACTGCAGGCCATCCCCAAACAGTCACTAGTGCAGAGGCAGTCTCCGCCTTCAGCTTCCTTGGTTTCTCTCCTTGGCGAAGGTTTGTCTTGATTCCCAGAAGTCACCTAAAGTTCTGGGGCCTGGGCCCCAATATTTATACTGCAAAATCCTTTGTTCTCTGAAGGCAGAGAGTGTCTGTACCCAGTCAAAACCAGTTCTGTCCTCCTTGGTGCAGCTTCCTGGCAGGAAGTGAAGACAGCATTGTTGAAAGCAGACCTGCCCCAGGTAGCTGAAAGTAAATCTCTTCCCTTTACTCTATATTCTATTAAGGCTCAGGCAAATGAAAGGAAATCTCCTCCCCCTACTCTCTATTCAATGCAGGTCCTATTCAGCCCAGCCCTGATCCATCAGACTTCTGGAGCCAAGGTCCTCTCCAGCCCCCTGTCACTTACAAACCAGACATGCAATACACAAACGAAGCAGAGGCATACTGGATGGTTAGGCAAGAAAATAACTACTTTCTAAAAGAGGTACTTTCAAACACAGAATGTAAAAATCACCCTCACTAAAAGATGTATTTTAACATTCTGAGTTCAGGCATACTAAACTCGTTTTTCTACCTAGTTCCCTGGGTCAGTTAGGATTATAAGATGTTATAGAATTACAGCCAATTTCGTTTTTCACTATTGCAAGGCTACCTGTTCCCGTACGCCAGAATGGGTAGTTTGATTATAACACCTTATAATCCTAACTAACCCAGGGAACTATGTAGAAAAACAAGTTTCCAGTCGGAGCTACAGAATATGTTTAATTAAAAGTTACCATCATATATTTCCTGAATGAATTACACTGTTTCATTTGGCCATTACTTTTTAACGACTACCAGCAACGCAGTAAAATATATGCTTTATTCTGTTTAGAATTCTTGTCATTAGTTGCAATCCAATAAACATAAGCAGTAGAAAGACTAACCCACATATGTTTAAACAAAAAATCCAAAATTCAAATCCATAATCTTAAATTACTATGCACTACGCTTTACTTTAACCATCACTTTGGCCTACATCGTATATTTTTTATCTCATATAGTGAAACACAAACTAGCGTTGATTCATCTGAAAGCACTTTAGGCAAAAACATTTATACGTGAACAAGGTCTCCTACAGAAACAATACAACACCCTTGCAAAGAGCACTTAACAGTGTGTTCATTTTATTTTCTCCCCTCTCCTGGGTACACACCTCTTCCACTTCATTTCCCAAAGCTTTATAGCAGCATCCCAGCTGCTGTCATGCACTAAACAACTGCACTACAAACCCCACCATCCATGGGTCATCTGTTTACAGGACCGTCCTCTGCTTCCCTTAGAGTCCTTGCTTCACGTCTTTTCACTTGTAACTTTAACAGCCCCCTTCTCAATCCACCATACATGGGACAAAGGAAAAAGATTTGGGCTACCGTTCACCCAATTTTAATTTCTAGAGACACATTCGCTGTGCCTTTGTTTCTCCAAACCAAGGGCTATCACACTTTCAGAGTAACAATGGATGGGCCTTACTTTAACTTAAAGCTGTCTACTCTGCTTGTAAAAATGTAGTAAAGATTAGAGTAAAAATTCTAGGAACACCTAGCCTCAAACTTCGGTTGGAAACCAAGTCTAGAGCAGCATAATACACACACATTGAACCCTTGTATGCATCCCAGAAGCTACCCCTAGTATCACAGTGTTTCCCTTCAATGTTTGGATAGGGTGCTCTTGTTGTAGCGTCCACTGGGCCCAACATCCTTTTTACTTAAATTAATAGATGTTTTTATTTATTTCTATCTTTATCCTCTCCCTACCTATTACACTCATTTGGTCCTCCAATGGATCTTGTTCTGTGACTAGATATCCAAGGAGATCAGGAATAGGAAAATTGTTGTCTTCAAATCTAACTTCAAATCAGAAATACTCCATTATAACTATAAGTGACTCAAAACCAACTGATTTACCCACAAGGAATGATGAGGCAGAACCAGCAGAATCAGTTAAATTGAAAGCTTAGTTATTCATTTAAAGGTAAAGATACATATGCATTAGAATAAGATAGCATACAACCCTAATATTAAATTAGCAATGGGTTTAATGGAATATACCATGCCTCTGAGATTCAAAGAGAGTATGGTAGTGGTTCTAGGGAAATCTTCCTCAGTCGGGGCAGATTTAGATTCATACAGCATATGTATCGATTAGGAGATAGGAAAACCAGGTGAGCCTTATACAGACCCTCAAGATAGTTCAGCAAAATTCCAAGTAGCCTGTTCTAGTTTGTCAAGACAGCAATTTGTCTTATTCTGCAGCTGTAACAGCAAAAGTCACAGCAGCATGACGTGAACCCCTCAGCTGAGAAGGTTCAATCTGCGCTAACACACCGGTAGGGAGGAGATCGAAGTGTCACATCACATTTTGCTTCTGCCCATGGATGTCCAAGCTTCAGCCGCGCTTACCCCTCAAAGATATCAGCAATTATACTCCATAATTAATTAAATCAATTACAAAGCTTCCTTAAGTCACGTAGGCATAGGGTACATCAAGCAATGGATTTTTTTTTAAAGAATATGTTCAAGTTCACGGAGCGTTTTTCCCAAGCAGCTGTTCTAAAATGTTGCAATCACACTGTTCAGTCCAAAGGATGTCAAAAGAAACAGTTATGATTTGCAATTTAACTGAATGTTCCCATACGCTTTGGAATATTCAGTCTATGACTTCACTAGAAGAGGGAAAGTGCAAATGAGGCCTGCATGAGATGTGGGTAGTATACTACAAAATTATATTAAATTGTGAATCACACATGAGGAGACTAACATATTAACTTCAGAAAAATCACATTAATAAAGGTTTCAACCTGATGATAATTAATTCATGTAAGTATAAGGTACTCATAACATTTTCAGTAAGCGTCATCATTACATATATAAGAAAATGCATACTAATCGTTGAAGTGTTATTCAATTAATTACACATATAAAAGGTACATTGAGAAGAAGTTTCACAAAGACACCTCTAAGCAAATCTCGTGTAGCACCTACTATTCTTTTATGTTTGGTGCGCACGATATAACATGAAATAATGATTTCTTACATTTCACATGAAAATCAATCTGTTACACATTTATTTTCTTTAGTCTTATTATTATCACATTCATATTCATGAGAATAAAACCCATTAGTACTTGATTGACAACCACATCCATTGAAATTAAACACGTAATATATCTCAAACTATTTCCCATCTGCATGTTTTTACAATGCAGTGTCCAAATCAAAATAGTATGTCATTTTTTAAAACTTGGAACTTATCACATGTTGGTCATCATTTGTGTAAATTTTGTCTTAATTATTACTTATGCCATACAATTTGTTGGATGACATCTCTGCTATATCACTCTCATAGAGATTTCAATTTTCAAAGGTTCTTCTCTTGCAACAACCACTTAGTGACACCCTCAAGTGGAAACCATTTAGGAGTGCTTCCCTATCAAAGGCAGCATGGGGTTTGGGCGAGGTTCAGGTCCAACACAGGGTCCATCTCAACCTCTGCTTTCAGTGCTGCTACTGGGCTTCCCATAGCTTCCTCAAGAGATATTCTAGGAATGCATTAGTGTGTGATGAGAGCTTAATGGTATTCCCTTATAGCCATTCCCACACAAGGTGGCTATATTTGCCTACTTCTCTTAGAGACTTGGATGTTTGTATATAGGCGATTTATATAGGGCAGCCTACCAAAATGTCAATAGATCTCTGAAAAAAGGGGAAAAGGTACAAATGTGTCTGAAGATAGAGATGAAGAACAGTAGAATGTGCATTGGTTTACAGTGGTGTGAGGTGTCTAGAGAATACATTCTTCAGTTCTTTGCGGAAGTGGAGTAGGGTAGGCACCTGTGGGCTTTCATAATAATTATGTTTTAAATTCCGGGAACAATGCAAGGAAAAAATTGCTTATGGCCTTTACTTTCTTGCAATTACTGGTGTCCAGCTTTATGATGATGCTTCTCTGAGGTTTGCAGATACTACTGAAAAAGTTAGAAGTTGAAAGCTACTTACAGAAGTGTCATGACCTGGACTGTCTTGTACATGATGCATGTGATTTGGAAAGTGACACAAGTTAGCATAGGCAATATGTGCGGCCTTTTCAGCGTGGATGTGATCCTTTCAACTTTCAGGAATCTTTTGATTAAGTGAAGAACAGTGTGAAGATGCTTTTCAACAGTGTGAGGTGGGATTCCGCCACAAAGGTCAGCAGTGCAGGCAGGACAGAACTGGGGCTTTGATGACTGTTCTGAAGCTGGTTTCTGGTAAGAAGGCCTCCCCTTTATAGAGTTGATGGGCTGGTTTAGAGTAGAATGTTTCAAAGCAGTGTTAAATGCTATGTCTAGTCTACTTGCTTTGGAGGGTGGGAGATCAGGTTTGGCATGTCAAAGCAGATGAAGTCAAGAATGTTACCCTTGATGTGTATCAGAAAATTGTTATGCTGATGATTTCAGTGTTAGCAGGATGTGAAAGGCTCCTTCATGAACTTGGTTGGGGCATCGCCTGGGGTTAAAGTCACAGAATACATCCTGAAGGTCTGACTTCTCATGGATGAAGTTTGGATAATAACGGAAGCAGGGACGGACAATCTGTGATAATCTTTAAGAAAATCTTAAAGAAGCTGACAGAAAGTTTATGACTAAGAGTGTTAGGGAGGGGTTGACTGGTGGATCACAGCGATGTGTCTTCCTTTCTTTTGTCTTTTTACTGTTTGATGATGAAGTCTTGTGAGACCAAGAGATCAAATATATGGGTAGTCACTGGTGAAAAACATGCTTGTCGTTGTGAATTGTTTGTGTGGATGTATGATGTTTGTAATAGTGCACAGGGGCAAAGGAAGTAGGTAATTGTTTAATTGAGTGTTACTGATAGAACTGTGGTCTGAGGCGTATAGGTGATAGCCATTTCCAGGCCCCAATTAGACTAGGAAGATGATACCCCTATCTTTGTGTGCCCTTTGCTGGCTACACCAGAGTATGGATACTGAAGGGTGCATGGCTAACTGCTCATGAAGGAGTACACTCATCTTCTGGGCTCCATACCAGCCACTACATTACTGAATTCTCCTGAAGATGCACAATGCCTCCACACGTAATTGGGATGCTGAAAGGGGCATGACTGCAAAGTATTTGACCTTAGGAAACCTGTGAATCAGGAAGGCCTGGAATCTTGCGACAGATCCAAGATGGTAGCTGGACTTCTCCAGAGACCCGGCATCCCGTCTTGGAGCAGGGCCCTGGAGCAGTGAGAAGCTGGCATGATTCTAAAGAGGCCGTGGGGTGGCCGTTGGTGCAGGAGGGGAGTTTTTAACTGCACTGATGCAGTAAAGTCACAGAGTTTGATGCAGAAAGAGCAGTGCTGGGCAGGTGGTGTGGAGACATTCAACTCAAAGTGAAGGATCTGGATGGTGCTAAAGGGTAGGGCAGAATCCTGGAGGGGAGTGGCAAGCCTCTCACTCCACCGCCCCCTCCAACAGACAATATTATGAGTACATGCCTACATTCTTGCAATGAGTGCGGAGTCAACCAAAGCTGGGCAGTACTTGTTTGGGCTCTTGTCCGTGGAAGGGCAAAGTGGATATCTCATGACAAATGGCTATAGACTCATAAAAAGGAGAAATGAGGAGAATATTGGTATGCAGTTGGTCTGCATAGGCAGTGAATCCTACTAGGGCTTTGAGTGGGCCCCCTTCTCTGATTGAGACCTGTGATTGCTTTGCATTTTGAGGCATGAGAGAAGCTCAAAGTTTACTCCCTGGCACCAGCAGTAAAGGGCAAGATGGTAGATGAGTTCCAGGCCTTGTGTACTATATATATGCTTATCCCATACTGAATCACCTTCATTACAGTGATGGTTCCACAAATACCACATGGCCTGAAGTGCTTCACTGCACATTTGTCTTGGCTTAGAACTACGAGATCCGCAGCCTAAGGCCCCAGTGAAGAGAGTTATCATATGACTATCTCACAGTCTTCTGGGTGAAGCAGCCCAACATTAGTATTGAAGACAGATATATTACAGCCGCTGACAAGTAACTGATATAGTCTATATTTGAGTCTTCGGATGGAACGGCTAGATCCAGTGCCTAGGGATGTCAAGCCAACAGGGCACTGTGGGCCAAATGTACGAACTTCTAATTTTGTGATTCCCAAATAGCAAATCTGTAGGAATAGCTATTTGGTAATCACAAAATGGAATGTATGTAATTTGCGAATTTCGAATAGGAATCCTACGAGTTTCCAATCGCTATTAGGAAATCGCAAATTACAGCACTGCTTGAAATATTGACCAAATGGCTCAAAATAAATTACATTCTAAATATTGGCAAAATTACAAGGCAGTATTTGTATTTAAATGTACACACAGCAAAGAACTTGTTTTGCTACAGTTTTTTGCACAACTAGAAATGAGCATAATGGGAATCCATATTTTTGAACACAGTAAGTGTATTACTTATAAAAGATTGGATCTCTTTGACTTGGGGACCACTTTTATAGAGCATCCGTTTGCACGTGTCAATTTTCCAGGCTCTACAAAGCATCTACTGTAGGAGTTTCAGAGCTACTACCAGCCGATTATGCTGAAATTAGGCCAGTTTTGAATTTGTAAAGACACACTGTAAGGGTATTATGCAAGGTATGGGAGATTGCACTCATTTGTGTATGCTGCAGGCAATGATTGTGGTAATATCATGGATGTCAACAGTAAAAAAAAAGCACTGCCAATGCCAAATGGTCTGGCTTCACAAGAATGTTTTATGGCAATGTAAAGCATTACAAATAAATACTATGGGGACAAGTATGTATTTTTGTGGAAGCAAACAACTAGAATAATTTTGGTGTATGTTAAAATGTCAGGTACCAAAGGAGCACCAAAGACAAGCCCGTCTCCACCTGACTGCTCCTGGACTGTGCCCAGTGCCATAACCCCTGGCCCCCCGGCCACCCACATGTACTACGCTGGCAACTCCGAGCCCTGGACCCCAGACCAGCAACAACGGCTGCCTTGCATCTTGTGTCTCAACAGCAGGGCCGTTCACCTGCCACTGCTGTCTCTTGACTTGCAACTCAGGACCTCCCACCTTTGCAGATGCTCGTCCCACTCTCACGTCACTAACCGCAACCCTCCCGAAACCTCTCTGATGCCTCCTGCTCAATGCCCGATCTCTCTGCAAATACACTACCGAAGTCTGGGACATCATCACGACTACAAGATTGCACACTGAAACAACACCAACAAGGAAGGTGGACGCGCCACCATCATCCACAAAGAAACAATCCGATGTACCACCACCAAGGACGAAACCACACTGACACTGAAACACCTCAATTTCCAAATCCACACTGAAGAAAAAATGACCATCAGAGGCACCCTTGCCTAAAGACCCCCAGGACCACACACCAGTTCCTGTGATGCCATCACCAACTTCATCTCCCCACTAGCCATCAAGTCCAAGCTCTACATCTTCCTCAGAAACCTTAACTTTCACCTGCATGACCCAACGGACACTAACTCTGTCAGCCTCCTGGAGTGCATGAGCAGCATCTGCTTGACCTAGCTGGTCACCGACCCCACACACTCTGCAGGACACACACTAAACCTGATTTTCACTGCCAGTGGCAGAGTCAAATACAGCCATGCCACAGAACTCACCTGGACCGCCCACTCCATCATCCACTTCACCACGGCAGGATCAACATGCACCGCCACCAGCTGCCCCAACGCCCCCTTCCACACCTGGAACAAAGTAACACAGACCCAATGAATGGACACCCTCAACAACACCCAATCAAATGTGGAACAAGCAGTCCAGTACTTCACCACCTGGTTCACCAACGCTGCCGACCAAGTCATCCCCATCAAACAAGTTAGGACCCGCAGAGCCAGAAAACATGCCAGCTGGTAAACGCCAGGAATGAAATGTAGCTGCAAACTACTGGAGAGAAAATAGCGCCCAGTGGAGACACCACAAACCGAGCCATGTTCAAGTCCACCCTAAACAAATACCACCAGCGATTCAAAGACCCAAGGAAAGACACCATGACAAACCGCATTGAAGCAAGCGCCAAGCACACCAAGAAACTCTTCAGCAATATTAGATTGGATGCAGGATGCTACTTTGCTTGCAGAGTGGTGTATTTTTACATGGATAATGTTGGATGATGGAACCATACATGCCATTCTCACGTAAGTCTTTCCCTTGACTATGCCTTTTCCACGCAAGCCTTTACAAGGTAAATGTGAGGTTTTTACAGGTAAGTATAAACCCTATATATATAGTCTCAGAAAAAAAAGTTACAGGGGCGTTCAAGTTGCAAAATGGAATTTAAATAACCTTAGAAATTCACTGTAATTTGAGATGTCCTCAGTGATGTCCCAGACCAAGTCATGAGTGATGTAATATGTGAGGTCATAAGTAGTGCATTGTGGGGGCGCGAGTTAAAGTTTTCTCAGATAACTATAACTGCTGAATTTCTCTGGTTTTTTACAAGTGAAACCTGAGCCTAACTATAACGTCTCTGTAACCTTTGTTTTTTTTCAGTGAATTTCTAAGGTTTTATTTATTCCATTTCCTAACTATAACTTCCCTGTAACCTTTGAATTTTCTGTAAATTTCTAAGGTTTTTTAATGTTGTTTCCAAACTATTACGTGCCTGTAACCTTTGTTTTTTTCAGTACATTTCTAAGGAGTTTTACATTTTATTTCCTTAATGTAACCCCTAACTTTTAACAGTGAGTGTTTGAGTGAGCACTTAGGTGTCTCAGTTAGTCTGTGAGTGGGTGGTGGAGTGTTTAACTGGGTCTGTCAGTGGGTGTGTGAATGTCGGAGTAGGTCTGTGAGTAGGTGCATGATTGTCTAACTCACATAACTATAACTCCCGAATTTCACTAGTTTTGTACAAGTGAAATCTGAGCCTAACTATAATGTCCCTGTAACCTTTGGTGTTTTTCAGTGAATTTTAGTTTTTTTTAAATTCTATTTCATAACTATAATGACCCTGTAACCTTTGTTTTTTTAAGTGAATTCCTAAGGTTTTTCGAATTCTATTTCCTAACTATAACGTCCCTCTAACCTTTGGCTTTTAAAGTGAATTTCTATTTTTTTAACGTGTAGTCGCAGTTGCAGATTGGTGGAGAAAGGGGAATGACCTCCGACCAGCTTTCAGGAATCCTGCTGTGTCAGACTTACTGGAGGTAACAGGAGGGCTTCTGGGGCCCCAAGAACCCTCAGCATCCAAGAGGACTTCATTCCCCAACCAGCAGTGCGCCAGGAGGCAGGTACCTGTGTCCTGGAGAAAGGGGCATGGCCCCTAAAATCCACTCAGCAATCACGCTGTGTGTTAGCCCCTAAGGACCCCCTGGAGCAAAGGGGACTTTATCCCCAACCAGCAGTGCGCCAAGAGGAGCAATTGTAGAGTGGTGGCGAAAGGCGGCATGGCCTCCGAAGACCTCTCAGCAATCTCACTGTCTGGGACTTAGTGGAGGTAACAGGAGGGCTTGATGGCCCCCAAGGATCCTCTGCAGTCAAGGGGACTTCATCCCCCAAACAGTTATGTGCAAGGAGGTGCATCTGCAGAGGGGAGGTGAAAGGGGGCGGGCCTCCTGTGACTTGCTAGTGTTTTTTTATATTTATTTTTTATTTATTATGAGAGGGGCATCATGGCCCCCCTTGCCTGAGCCAATTCCGGCCTCGGGGACCTCACCCCCCAGGGCCAGGCCTATTTTGGATGGGGGAGGGGCTGTGTAACCCACTTCCAGGCCGATTTCGGATCCGGGGCCAAATCCCCCGGGGCCGGCCTCTTGTGTGGGTGCCCTGGGCCCCGGATGACTCCAAACAACTCAGTCCAGGAATGGTCTTTAACAACCTAAGAATATTCCCGCTATTTAAGATGTTGTGGGGGGCCTTGTGAGTAATACTCTGGCTGAACAGCAGCTTGGTGTTTGAACATTGCAGGGCTGTTTCTTGCTGTAGTCTGTGGGTTCTGATCCACCTTGTGTGGCTCCAGTATAGTTCCCTGCTAACTCCTCCTGTGAATCATAATGTGTCTGCTTGATGTTGGTTCCAAATGAGGGATCAAGAGTCCCTGATTCTTTGTTATTGTTACTTGAAGGATGTCCATCCATGTCGGATTGCTTTTAGCTATGTTGAGGGGATTAATTTGATCAGCGGAAGCATCTCAAGTAATAAACTAATTCCTCCGTGGCTGATTTAATTTCTAAGGATGAAGCCTCCACTGACAGTGCAGATAATGTTGAATCCCCCGGCTGCTCTAAATTCTAGGTTGAATTGGAATATTTCTATTGCTGCGACAGCAAGGGAACTGAGTTTCATCCAGGGCTGTTACTCCCGGGGAGAAGGCGAGGCCGCCCTGGGTCCTAGTTTTGGCTGCATCAGCAGCTGCCGAGGCGCTAAGCTTCGACCAAGTGGCTTCAGATTCCATATTGAAAGTAGAATATGCAACCAGGGTTTTGCCATTTTGGAGTGTTAAAAGGCAGTGACTGAAGCTAAGGAAAGCCTGAGGGGCGAGAACGCACAGGCATGTGATTGCTTGCTGATAATTGCCCACTGGAGGGACACAGGGGGAATCATGCACTGGCTGCAAGCCGAAAACGACCCTGGTCGGGCCGCAGAGGAGGGTCTCAACCACCCGTAACAGGTCCTAATCCTGCTACCCCATGCTGCCTCCTACATCTGCTAATATCTACAGCTCCTGCTGTGCTTAAGGGTGCAGTGGTTATGTACTTGCTGCGCTCACCGCCCCTGTTTTTGACGTAGACTGCTGATTGCTGGTTACCGCATCTTGGTGGTGCTGCTAGTTACCGCTGCATCTACATGCTCATGCAAAGAGCTTTCGGGCCATGTGCTGAGGAGCCCCAGGGCCACTGGGCCGCAGGGCCATGTGGCAGCAGGGCCGTGATGCACCCAGTTTTGGTAAATATGGTGCAGTTGAAAATGTGTGGGGCTGTGACTATAGGAGAGGAAGGAAGGCAGGTGTCAGGAATCAACTAAATACTATAGTTGGTAGTGGGCGCAAGAGGCGCAGAGTCATTGTAAAACCTTCTAACATCAACCTGTGGTTGGATGTTTAGTAGATTGAGCATGTCTTAAGATGGCCGCCACGTTAGCAATCACTTGTACATAGTTATATTGAACTGTGAAATCTCGCGGGACTTGAAATCTCAAGCCGCAAGAATGTGCGTGCATCTGTGCACTTCAATTTACTTCAGGTGAAGAGAAGTTGTTTGTGGAGACTCTCTTCCAAATTTTGGTTTTCTTTGAAGAGCGTAATCCCTTTAGTTCCCGATAATTTCCCTGACCAGATGTGAGGTCAGTAGGAGCCTTCTGACTCACTCGTTTCCCCGATAACGTAATTCTTTCTCTCGACCATTTCGCCTTTGAGAGAGTTAAGAATTAGTCCTTCTGAGTGAATTTGCTTTCTGTGAATTGCACTCGCTACTTCCTGTTTCAGTTCTTGAGTTGGAGAAGCATTCGACGTCAGGACTTCAGAGCTTCGGTAGGTGCACGTTCGCGCTCCTGCATTCCCGACTCCAGAGTCAGAGTATCCAACCCCAGGTTCTGCTACAGTTTCCAAGTAAGACTAATTATTCCAGTATTTAATTTGCACCAGTTGAATTGAGCGCCAAAGACTGCACAAGAACATTGCGCTTCAGCTCTAGCTTCATTACCATGCCTACCTAGCATGCATTCCTCTTCTGTCCTCCCTTTTCTTTCCTTCCCTGTACCTTATTGCATGTTTCCCTCTCCTGAAGCTGAGTTTTTGAAAGTCCGCTGGAGCTCGACAGAATTGTTTGCATTGTTATTTGACAGAACTCCAAGACAGGACTCATTAAGAAGCAAAAACTTCTATTAAGATCTACAATTGTCCATTAATTCCTGCTACATTGAACTGTTGATATAGAAGGATTTTCTTAAGGTCCTTTAGGTAAGGATTAGGAGGTGAGGGTTGGGAGAGTATTTTGGAGAAAGGGTTGAGAGGTTAACCGTGACATTATATTTCCTATGTGCATTAGGGAACAGCAGCTCCAGAACAATCCTAGCCGTCATTACCTAACAAAAGAATAAGAGCAACTGATCTAGCATAATCTGGTAGGGAGAAAGAAAATGTACTAGAGAATTTAGGAAAGGTGGGTCAATAGATTGATAATCAAAAGAGAACGGACACTGGTATCTGCCGGGGGCAGAGTCAGCACAAGGCTCACAGATTGATGCCGCATGGAGAAAATCCAGAAGCGACTCTGATACCCTGTTGGATACCTAACTTCAGAAAACACCAGCTTGGAAATTCCATTGTGTGATCCTCACCATACACATAAAGGGTGTATGTGCTATACATATCTATTTTTGTTTGTATGTTTTTCTGTTTATGTCCTGACGAAAGCTCCACTGACCCTCTGTGGGCTCGACGAGCTGAAACATGTCGACTTTTTTCAATAATGATATGGTAGTTTAGTAACTCAACTACCTCAATATCTCAATTTCGTTTTTAATAGTAGTGACCAGTCAATTTTTTATATTAAAAGCCAAGTTCCTCTGGCTGAGTCATTATATTTTAGATTTCCTTTTTTCATTTCTGGACACTTCTGCATTCACCAGAAGTAGCCTCGGGTGAGGCAGGCATACTGCACGTTAATCGTTGACCCTATGACGATGCCAAGACTCCTGATGGGGCGGATGAAAAGATATACCGCTATAACAACTCCAGGATGTCTATGAGGGTTTTCGATAAAAACTAATGGTTTTTTTGCAGATACCAGTGTCCGTTCTCTTTTGATTATCAGTTACTAGTTAAGGGGAAACGAATGGACTCTTTATCCTCTTCCCTCCTTTTTGTTTGATATCAGTACGGGTCAATAGATTGGTCTTGAAGTTATCTTTCCATCTGTGCATTAGGTACTCCAGCAATTGGCAAGCAGTTAGAAGAAGAAGGAGTACTGTTCCAGGTCGAGTGTCTCTTCTCTGTCCACCCCCTTTTCCCCCTTCCTGGAGCACTTTACGCAGTGTGTTCTGGGGAGTGGGTATTGGAAAATAGCTTCCTTCTGCCTCCGTGGAGAATCCAGTGCTTGACAGCAGGCAAGCAGCCGGCAGGAAAGAGCAGAGGTTGTTACCCTAAAGCTGGACTCCTGTTTCCAACTTCTGCATAGGTCTCACTCACACGGCCCACTCCACTTCATGCAGCAGCTAGGCACTTGACTAACGCTCCTCCTCCTCACTCCTCATTCAATGTAGTGGACACTTGACTGTAACAATAGAGTGCCAAGTAGAGAAGGAGGCCACTTGTGACTATTCCCACATGGAAAGCTAGGGGACTTGAGGACTCTGCATTTTGAAGCACAATTAGGGAGGAAATGGGCAATTACTTTAAGGAGAATAGTGGCTTGAAATCAGATTGTTTGGTAGAGTTGTCTCTGTCCTGGACTTTTCTTTCAATCTGACTCCAGGTGTAACCCATCTCCTTGCAGTCAGCCTCAAGATCTCGACACCATGTGTTTCTTGGCCTTCCTCGTTTCCTTTTCCCTTCCGGGTTCAAGGTGAGGGCTTGTCTGATGGTATTTAATACAGGCTTGCAAAATGTGTGAGCTATCCAGCTCCAATGTCTTTTCCTGATTTCTTCATGAGCAAGGACTTGGAAAGTCTGCTGCAATAGGTCGCTGTTACTGATACTGTATGGCCAGTGGATATGGAGGATTGTCCTCAGACAGGTATTTAGGAAGGTCTGAACTTAGTTGATGGTGGTCACTGTTGTCCTCCAAGTTTGTGCTCCATACAGAAGGACTGATTTTATGTTAGTGTTAAAAAGCCTGATCTTGGTTTGCAGTATTAGGTCCTTGGAGCTACAGAATGCTGAATGAACGCAGCTGTTGCTTAGCCTATTCTTGCCTTGACATCAGAGTCTGTGCCACCCTGCGTGTCTATGACACTGCCTAAGAGGGAGAAGAAGGCTTCACCCTCTTCTACTGCATCACCTGCAAGAGTAACTGCAATTGTGCTGGCGTGTTAGTCTTCAGGATCTTGGTTTTCCCCTGTGGATGTTGAGGCTAAGTTGTTCTGCCACTTTGCCGGTCTTCCCTTGCATCTGCATATGGGTATGGGAGAGTAGGGTGAGGTCATCTGCAAAGTCCAGGTCATCAAGCTGCATCCAAGGTGTCCACTGGATACCATTTATTTTCCTTTGCTTTGGATGTCTTAATGATCAAGTCAAGCCAGTAGGTAGAGAAACAGCGGGAGCAAACACACTGGCAGACTCCAGTCCTCACTTTGAAGGCTTCCGTGAGTTGTCCTCCATGGACCATCTTGCCGGTCATTACCTTGTAGGAGTTCTTGATAACTCCTACAAGTTTAACTGGCACACTGTAGTGGTGGAGGAGGAGCAAGTAAGGACACAAGAAATGGCGCAGGCTTGGGATGAGTTATAGAATTTGATGCCAGGTAAGGTCAAAGACGGACAATAAATAGTGTCCTTGTATACAATTAAATGACTCCTCGAAATAGTAGTTGGGATCACCTCTTACCACGTACCCACCAGAGACAAATGCTACCACATGAATAGGTTTCTTGATTGATTAACAAATGCTGATGTAGATGCTCATCTTTAAGACTGACAAGTGAAACACCTTTGTAATTGTGAGTACAAACTATATGCAAGATCGCACTATGAAGTGCAGAAGAAGATAGCATGACTCAACAAATACTGGGGCATATTTTCAGCAGAATGAAGAAGCGTGGCATTAAGCAAGCATTGCTAACGCCACGCTTCTCCATTTTGAAAGTGCAGGGATGTACAGTATTCAAAAGAATGCAGTGCACCCCTGCGTTTCCCCTAGCACTGGTGCTGAATTCAGCTGCCTAGAGCCAACACAGGCACCCTTGCACCATAGTGCAAGGATGTCTGCGTTGTGGGCAAGAAAATCTCTAAACGTCATTTTGTAATTTCTATGTGTGCTGCTTAATTCAGCACACATAGAAGATGCAAAACAATTTTTTTTTTAAAAATGATTGTTTATGTGCAGGAAGGGGGACCTTCCTGTACAGAACCAATCAGAGGCAATTTGCTGTTTCTTTGGAAACAGCAAAAACAAGGAGAAATAAAACATTTCTCCTCGTTTCGCCTGATTAAGATCAGAGTTTTCCCTGGACTTATTTTTGGCGCTACCTCCTATTTATGCAGCCCTTGGAAATATGGGGTAGTGTCAAAATCAGTGGCTGTTGCGGTGGAATGCCCACTGCAAAACCCATTGCCCTCCCCATTCACGTTAAACACAGCGTGAAAGGGGGCTTTATTTACAAGGCTGCATTAAGCCACGTTAAGTGGCTTAACACTGCCTTGTAAATAAAGCGAGGCCCCTATCACCATCATGTCACTGAAAGTGGTGTTGTGGTGCAGATAGGGGTTTGCAATTATCCCCCACAATGTCTTTATATTATCTTGATAAAAAGCAATAAATATTTCAAAAACATGTTTAACACTTCAATTAGAAGTAGAGGCAGGTACATTCAGATTGTCTGGGCATGATAATGATTTGGAGGTCACCTGACCCCCATGCTGTTGGTTTTTCTTGTGTGCTAGTTTAATGGTGGTAGATTTACTCTTTTAAGGAGGTGGTTAGGGGAAAACTGTTCTATTGTCACACTGTTCCAGGAAGTGGGTGAGTGGTAGGTCATGTTACTGGGATGCCACAATTATTTGGGGTTTTTCATTCCTTCACTTTCTTTGTGCCACTGTCTCCCTAACTCTGAATATCTTATTGAAAGATAGGGTACTCTTGCTGTATGCAAGTGTCCTACTGCATGCTTCTTCTTGTTCAGACCTATCAATTTAAAAAATAAATATTTTTTTATTAGAAAGATGACAGACAAATTCACTGTTGCTCATATAATATACAATGCAAGTTACATTTAGAATCGCATTAGAAATCAAGTTCAGTTGGACCCACACATTACACATTTTGCTCTCCATCCCTGTTCCTTCGCACCTCCAGTTCTACCACAGGCGATACACAGATATCCCCCCTATACAAATTCCATTTGGACCATTTGCTGTCCGAGTTCTTTGGGCACCCCCTTGTAATAAACACTTCTTTCTCAGCTATCATGCATCTATCTAGCTCCCTCTGCCAAACCGCCACTGCTGGTGGTCGAACTCCACCCCATCCTCTAGCAATTTCCCTCTTAAATAGTGTGAAACCTAATGTTACAAACTGCTGTTCTATCTCCGTATGATCAGTCGCCTCCCATATGTTGAGCAGGCCCAGTCGTGGCGTCAAAGTAAGCGGCTTCCCCAGCGCGGAATGCATATGTGACGTAATTCTGTCCCAACGACACTGTATCATCGAGCATTCCCATATCATGTAGTAGAATGTGGCTGACTGCCGACAGCCCCTTAGACAAAGATCGTCTGGCCTAGCCCCAATCCTCACGAGAGTGACCCCAGTCAGATATGAACGGTGGAAAATACGGAGTTGGATAAGGCGGAATCTAAGCGTGATGGCAGCCTCTCTGGGAGACATTAACGCCTGCCCCCAATCCTCTTCCCCAATTATCCCTACGTCCCCCTCCCATTTCTCTTTAAGCTTCCCAAAGGAGTCAGGCACAATATTACTAAGTTTCCTATGGGTAAGGGAGGTCGCCTTGGTGTTCATCTGCCCGTCCAACAGACGGTCCTCCAGGGGGGTTGACTCCGGTATATCTACACACAGCTAAGGTACGCCGTCATCAAAGCATGCTGTGTTTGAAAATAGCGAAAGACCTCACTGGGTGCCAACTGGTATGTTTTCCGAAGCTCCTCAAACCGAAGGATTCTACCTTTCTTGATCAGGTCACCAACCTTCGAGATTCCAATCTTATCCCATTTATAGAAACCCGGGTATTGACAAAGCATACCTAGCTTCTGGGAATACCACAGCGGTGTCTTTCGGTAAGCCTGCCCGTCCAACCCAGATGAGAATTGGCCAATTTCCATACCTGCAGCGTGTGTTGAGTGGGACCTACAAAATGCGTCTTCTTAGTACTAGAATAAAGTGCCCCAAGGTATCCAGATCTATCCATCTGATATCTATCCAAAGAACATGCCGGATAATCCGGCTGGGTGTATAGCCATCTATTCACAGTCACCAGTTGTGAGGCCCAGTAGTACAACCTTATGTCGGGTAACGCTATGCCCCCATCATACCATCCCTTCATCAATTTCTGAAGCGCAATCCTCGGGGCCCTCCCGTCCCAGAGTAACGTACGCACCTCACCTTCCACTGCCGTAAAATAGGCATCTGGAACTCTATATGGACAATTCTGCAGAATATAGAGAAACCGCGGAAGGGCGAGCATCTTAAAAAGAGCAGCACGGCCAACCAATGACAATGGCAAAGATCTCCAATGTTGGACGTCAGCCTGTAATCGTGCCAACAAGGGCGCTAAATTGCGACTATGAAAAAGGGCCGGATCCGGCGTGACAAAAATTCCCAGATATCTAAACCCGTCATCTGAGACCATTAAAGCGCAGTCTTTCGGAAGACGAGGGGTCTGTCCATGAAGCACATACAACACGACTTGCCCCAATTGATCGCTTATCCTGAATATTTCCCAAAGTTTGTGAAGATATTAAAGACCATATGGATGGACCTGTACGGGTTTGCAAGATACAACAAAATATCATCGGCACAGAGAGATATTCTATTTTCGCAATCTTGGGACCATCTCAGACCTTTTATCATAACATCACGCCGTATCCAGGCCTCCAAGGGCTCAAGCATAAGCGAGAACAGCAGTGGCGACAAAGGGCAACCCTGCCTGGTGCCTCTTTGAAGGGAGAACTGTCTGGATGTGTAATTGTTTACGCTGACCTGCCCAAGAATGTCGGTATAAAGTAGCTGTACCCACAGTATAAAGTTAGGGCCCAATCCTGCTCTTTCCAGCACTTCATTATTTCAACAAAAAAGGGGTGACCCTGTGTCCCTCAGAACCTGGGTATGCGTGATTAAAAACAAAATTGGTTCTGTCGGGTGAGCGCTAACATTGCTTCAAAGGAAGGCTGGAAAGCTCAAAACATACAAACAAAAACCTCTCTCTGAGAAAAACGTATTTTATATGATAAAACATAGGGAACACAAAACACGGCAATTACTTCATTCTGTTTTCGGTTCAACATTTAAAACATATTGTTTGTGACTGTTGTGAACATAGTGACTAGTGCAAAGCATATAGTGACACTTTATATACAAATATATACAGATGGGAAGCGGGGAGGGGTAATGTCTTTTTGTTGGGGGGCCAGTATTCAAAAATAAAAATTCCAAGGAAGCAGATGGTTATTGTCCAAGTTCCTGGTGGTATCTTGGCCAAATGAGAGCGTCGACGTTTCGACCCTAAAGCGCCCCAATTGGTGGTCGCGGCGGGTCTTTATCAAGACAGGGGGTGAGGACCTGGAAAGGAAGGGAACGAGGTATCAGAGAGGGTTCTATGAAGTTACTTTATCATAAGTAACAAGCATGCAGATTTACTCACGGGTGGGTTTGGATTCACAAGGGAAGCTTGTCAGTCGACCTGGATGGAAGATGAAACTACATTCAGACCTGGTATAGCTGAGCACAGTCAAAGCACTAATTAGGGTGTGCCTAAGTGGGTATTTTAGCATAGGCGCTAATGGGTATGCTCAAGTGACTAGTGTGCGGTCAGATTACGCTGGGGGAGGTCTTCGGGGTGGTGGGACCGATTGCTTACCCTCGGTTCTGCAATCTGGGTTAGTTGTGCTGGCGGTTCACGCAGAGTCAGAGCGCCATCTGAGCTGTCAGGATAAAGCTCGAACAGAGTGAGCCCGGGAAACCTGGGCCGATAAGCTTGCTCGTTGCTGAGCAACGCGTGTCAGCGATGATGACGCGACACGGCTCATCCAATCAAAGTGGAGGCGTGGATTTAAGAAACGTGAGGTAGTAATCCTCGAGGACGCGCGGCACGTCTGTCGCTAGGCAACACTGTTTTCAGTGTTTGAGGCCAAGATTGGCCATTCTATCCTGTTAGTTGCAAGGGGATACTATTGGTTGGGACCAACGTGAGATATTTACAAAATTTACGGTTACAGAAGTATGCTGATGGTTTATGCATGCACAACAATTGACACACAGGTTACATCTTTTCGAGGTTGGATACACATTTCAAATGGCTCAATTGTAAAAGAAAAGAAAACACGCAGCCAGGTTACAATAAGCCCATTTGCTTTGAGATCTCCTCGTGTTCATTCAATCCCTGACTCACAGAGTTAAAGGTGTGTATCCATTTACACTCTTTCCTGTTCAGAGAATTGGACAGTGAACCACCTCTAGGATTCACATTGATTTTCTCCAAGATGCGCCACCGCAAACTTTCAGGATCATGATTGTTAGTTACAAAGTGGTCCACCATGGGTGCTCCTTGAACTTTGCACCGGATTCTACTCATGTGCTGTAGTATGCGAGCCTTTACCTTTTGTGTCGTCTGTCCTGCGTAAGGTTTATTGCATGGACATAGAACAATGTATATGGCATTATTGGTGTTACAATTTGTCAATGAAGGCAGCGGATACGTTCTGTTGTTGTGGGTGAAGGAAGGTCCATCAATACAAAGGGGACATGCTTTGCAAGTACTGCACTTGAAGTGGCCTTTCATGGGTGGTAGACCCAGATGGTCCCTCAGGGTGGGTGGTTTAGATGGTTCCAGGAAGGCTTTTACTACGTTGTCCTTTATGTTTCTACCCCTCTTGAAGGCAAAGAGTGGACTTTCATCAGTGTTTAGCTCTGATGCCACCAAGTTCCAGTATTTCAGTATGGTTTTCTTCATTATGTTGCTCCTTGTGTGAAAAGTTGTGACACAGACTAGGTTGGTGGAGGTGGATTTCTTTTGTTTGGGGGTTAACAGCTCTTCTCGCGGGCAGTACCAGGCTCTCCTTTTCGCCCTCTTGAGAAGACCTATAGGATAGCCACGTTCACGAAGGCGGTTTGTTAGGGTGTCACATTCTTTGAAAAAGTCTGTTCTCTTGGTGCAGTTGCGCCTCATCCGTAGATACTGGCCGAATGGCAGGTTGTCCCTTACGTTTCGCGGATGGTGGGAGTCATACTGCAACAGGGTGTTCTTCTCCATTGGTTTCCTATAGAGATCACATAACATCAGCCCCTCTTCTGTTTTGAACAGTAGATCAAGAAATGCAATGCTCCTCCTGTCATAGTTCATGGTAAATTGGATATCATTGCATTTCCGTTTAGCCATAGGTAAAAATCTTTTAGATCAGCTTCCGTTCCTGTCCAGATCATGATCATGTCATCGATAAATCGTTTCCAAATCGATATCGAATTGATGAATGGATTTTCTTCAGTATACAGATGTTCTTCCTCATACTGGGCCATATATAGATTGGCTAGACTTGGGGCATATGTCGCGCCCATCGCCACTCCCTTGCATTGAAAGTAAAACTGTCTCTGGAAGATAAAGTAATTGCGCTTCATGGCGATTTCCAGTAGGTTGACCAGAAAACTCGTTGGTATCCACTGTGGTGCTGGCCGTTTGTCTAGTATGTCCCGTATGACTTCGATCGCACTGCTCTGGGGTATCGACGTATAAAGCGAAGCAACGTCCAATGTTACCATGAATTGGGTTGTTTCATCATATGGTTGCCCCTCCAGTAATTGGATGATGTGCATTGAGTCCCGCACATAAGATTTGGTTTCTTGTACCAAAGGTTGTAAGAAATGGTCAATGAATTGGTTCATTGGTTCAAGTACAGACCCACAACCAGATATGATGGGCCTCCCTGGAGGATTATTCAGCCCCTTGTGCACCTTGGGCAGGGTGTAGATGGTCGGGATCCGAGGTTCTTTTTTGATTAGGAAGTCTCTTTCCGGTGTGCTGAGGAAGCCCTGGTTGACCCCTTCCTCTGCCAATGTTTCAATCAGTGTTCTTATACTCGCTGTAGGGTCTCTCGGTGTCGGCTGATAGCTCTCTCTTTCAGCCAGCTGACGTTGGATCTCTGTTATGTAGTCATCCGTATTTTGTAATACCACCGCTCCCCCTTTATCTGCTGCCTTCACGATAATGCTGGTATTGTTGCTGAGCTCTTTTAGTGCAAGGTTCTCTTCTTTGGTGATGTTATACTTGATGTAATGTCTTTCTTCAAGACTCATCATCACTTCTTGCATTACCATTTGTTCGAATGCCAGTATCCGTTGGCTCATATAGTAGGATCCAGGGGTAAAGGTGGATGGCGGTTTGAACGGAGTTGCTGTTATCTTGGGATTGTAGTCATTCCTACCAAAGTAGTATTTCAGCCGTACTTTGCGGAAGAATTTTTGTAGTTCCATTTTTGTTGTGAAGGCCTCAGGTCTGCTTGTAGGGACGAATGAAAGTCCTTTGCTGAGAACACTTCTTTCAGCAGGTGTAATCTGATAATTGGATAGATTAATGATGGGATCAGAGAGTGGATGTGTTTCTGATATGGGGTCTCTCGTATGTTGGACATCGTTATTCTGTATGCCTTCAGTCGTGGTGGATGGTGATCGAGTTGCTTCTTGTGGTGGTTCTATTCCCTCATCCACGTTGGTTGGTTCGTCTCTTTGTGCACTGGTTATCAATTCAACCTCAAGTTGTTGCTGGGTGTGCAGATCATCTCTTTGTGCCTCTGTTGTTTCTAATATATTTGGATTGGAACCAGGAAAGTTTTCATCTACAGCTTCGGTTACCATCTGTAGGTTTGTTTCCGGGTTGAGATCTCCCCATGCACTTCTGGTTGGTAGAATCTCACTCTCGTGTTCCCTCTCACCGCCCCTCTTGGCCTGTTCCATGTTCTTCTCGGTGTCCAACCTTCTTGGGCTGTGCCGCCTCGGTTGGGTTGGCGGTAGCCTTGGTCTAAAAAATGTTGTTGTTGAGGACCCTGTGGTTGTTGTCTGCTGGTTGATGCTATTTCTTGTTCCGAGTCAGACCCACTGCCAGCTGAGGAGTTAGAGAATGTTGTGAACCTCCTTGGCCCTTGTCTGCCTCTGTTGGTAAAGAAGCCTTGATTGTCCTGTTCGTAGTATTCGTCCGCAAGGTATGGATACGTGACTTTTTTGTCGTAGTTGCGGATGTCTTTGCTTAGTTTGTCCAGTTTTCTATTCAATGTTACTGTATTGAACTCAGCCAATGTCTTTTCTGCTTTTTCTAGTGCTTCTTTGGCGTTTGCCAACGCACCGTCTTCCAATATTTCCTTCTTCAGGTCAGCGATTTCCTGTATCAGTTTCTTGACGTAATCTATGGCCGTCTCCACCCCTAGCACCATCCAGTGCCTGGAGCAGTTGTTTGCCACAAAACTGAAGCCTTCCCTGAATTTCGGCATGTCTATGAATACTCCAGGCATCCAATATCATTCCCAAAGGCTTACAAATCAGGAATGAGCAGACAAGGGCCAAGGAGGTTCACAACATTCTCTAACTCCTCAGCTGGCAGGCGAGGCGGCAGAGCCCAACAAGGTTGGACACCTAGAAGAACATGGAACAGGCCAAGAGGGGCGGTGAGAGGGAACACGAGAGTGAGATTCTACCAACCAGAAGTGCATGGGGAGATCTCAACCCGGAAACAAACCTACAGATGGTAACCGAAGCTGTAGATGAAAACGTTCCTGGTTCCAATCCAAATATATTAGAAACAACAGAGGCACAAAGAGATGATCTGCACACCCAGCAACAACTTGAGGTTGAATTGATAACCAGTGCACAAAGAGATGAACCAACCAACGTGGATGAGGGAATAGAACCACCACAAGAAGCAACTCGATCACCATCCACCACGACTGAAGGCATACAGAATAACGATGTCCAACATACGATAGACCCCATATCAGAAACACATCCACTCTCTGATCCCATCATTAATCTATCCAATTATCAGATTACACCTGCTGAAAGAAGTGTTCTCAGCAAAGGACTTTCATTCGTCCCTACAAGCAGACCTGATGCCTTCACAACAAAAATGGAACTACAAAAATTCTTCCGCAAAGTACGGCTGAAATACTACTTTGGTAGGAATGACTACAATCCCAAGATAACAGCAACTCCGTTCAAACCGCCATCCACCTTTACCCCTGGATCCTACTATATGAGCCAACGGATACTGGCATTCGAACAAATGGTAATGCAAGAAGTGATGATGAGTCTTGAAGAAAGACATTACATCAAGTATAACATCACCAAATAAGAGAACCTTGCACTAAAAGAGCTCAGCAACAATACCAGCATTATCGTGAAGGCAGCAGATAAAGGGGGAGCGGTGGTATTACAAAATACGGATGACTACATAACAGAGATCCAACGTCAGCTGGCTGAAAGAGAGAGCTATCAGCCGACACCGAGAGACCCTACAGCGAGTATAAGAACACTGATTGAAACATTGGCAGAGGAAGGGGTCAACCAGGGCTTCCTCAGCACACCGGAAAGAGACTTCCTAATCAAAAAAGAACCTCGGATCCCGACCATCTACACCCTGCCCAAGGTGCACAAGGGGCTGAATAATCCTCCAGGGAGGCCCATCATATCTGGTTGTGGGTCTGTACTTGAACCAATGAACCAATTCATCGACCATTTCTTACAACCTTTGGTACAAGAAACCAAATCTTATGTGCGGGACTCAATGCACATCATCCAATTACTGGAGGGGCAACCATATGATGAAACAACCCAATTCATGGTAACATTGGACGTTGCTTCACTTTATACGTCGATACCCCAGAGCAGTGCGATCGAAGTCATACGGGACATACTAGACAAACGGCCAGCACCACAGTGGATACCAACGAGTTTTCTGGTCAACCTACTGGAAATCGCCATGAAGCGCAATTACTTTATCTTCCAGAGACAGTTTTACTTTCAATGCAAGGGAGTGGCGATGGGCGCGACATATGCCCCAAGTCTAGCCAATCTATATATGGCCCAGTATGAGGAAGAACATCTGTATACTGAAGAAAATCCATTGATCAATTCGATATCGATTTGGAAACGATTTATCGATGACGTGATCATGATCTGGACAGGAACGGAAGCTGATCTAAAAGATTTTTACCTATGGCTAAACGGAAGATGCAATGATATCCAATTTACCATGAACTATGACAGGAGGAGCATTGCATTTCTTGATCTACTGTTCAAAACAGAAGAGGGGCTGATGTTATGTGATCTCTATAGGAAACCAATGGAGAAGAACACCCTATTGCAGTATGAATCCCACCATCCGCGAAACTTAAGGGACAACCTGCCATTCGGCCAGTATCTACGGATGAGGCGCAACTGCACCAAGAGAACAGACTTTTTCAAAGAATGTGACACCCTAACAAACCGCCTTCGTGAACGTGGCTATCCTATAGGTCTTCTCAAGTGGGCGAAGAAGAGAGCCTGGTACTGCCCGCGAGAAGAGCTGTTAACCCCCAAACAAAAGAAATCCACCTCCGCCAACCTAGTCTGTGTCACAACTTTTCACACAAGGAGCAACATAATGAAGAAAACCATACTGAAATACTGGAACTTGGTGGCATCAGAGCTAAACACTGATGAAAGTCCACTCTTTGCCTTCAAGAGGGGTAGAAACATAAAGGACAACGTAGTAAAAGCCTTCCTGGAACCATCTAAACCACCCACCCTGAGGGACCATCTGGGTCTACCACCCATGAAAGGCCACTTCAAGTGCAGTACTTGCAAAGCATGTCCCCTTTGTATTGATGGACCTTCCTTCACCCACAACAACAGAACGTATACGCTGCCTTCATTGACAAATTGTAACACCAATAATGCCATATTCATTGTTCTATGTCCATGCAATAAACCTTACGTAGGACAGACGACACAAAAGGTAAAGGCTCGCATACTACAGCACATGAGTAGAATCCGGTGCAAAGTTCAAGGAGCACCCATGGTGGACCACTTTGTAACTAACAATCATGATCCTGAAAGTTTGCGGTGGCACATCTTGGAGAAAATCAATGTGAATCCTAGAGGTGGTTCACTGTCCAATTCTCTGAACAGGAAAGAGTGTAAATGGATACACACCCTTAACTCTGTGAGTCAGGGATTGAATGAACACGAGGAGATCTCAAAGCAAATGGGCTTATTGTAACCTGGCTGCGTGTTTTCTTTTCTTTTACAATTGAACCATTTGAAATGTGTATCCAACCTCGAAAAGATGTAACCTGTGTGTCAATTGTTGTGCATGCATAAACCATCAGCATACTTCTGTAACCGTAAATTTTGTAAATATCTCACGTTGGTCCCAACCAATAGTATCCCCTTGCAAACTAACAGGATAGAATGGCCAATCTTGGCCTCAAACACTGAAAACAGTGTTGCCTAGCGACGGACGTGCCGCGCGTCCTCGAGGATTACTACCTCACGTTTCTTAAATCCACGCCTCCACTTTGATTGGATGAGCCGTGTCGCGTCATCATCGCTGACACGCGTTACTCAGCAACGAGCAAGCTTATCGGCCCAGGTTTCCCGGGCTCACTCTGTTCGAGCTTTATCCTGACAGCTCAGATGGCGCTCTGACTCTGCGTGAACCGCCAGCACAACTAACCCAGATTGCAGAACCGAGGGTAAGCAATCGGTCCCACCACCCCGCAGACCTCCCCCAGCGTAATCTGACCGCACACTAGTCACTTGAGCATACCCACTAGCGCCTATGCTAAAATACCCACTTAGGCACACCCTAATTAGTGCTTTGACTGTGCTCAGCTATACCAGGTCTGAATGTAGTTTCATCTTCCATCCAGGTCGACTGACAAGCTTCCCTTGTGAATCCAAACCCACCCGTGAGTAAATCTGCATGCTTGTTACTTATGATAAAGTAACTTTCCAGGTCCTCACCTCCTGTCTTGATAAAGACCCGCCGCGACCACCATTTGGGGCGCTTTAGGGTCGAAACGTCGACGCTCTCATTTGGCCAAGATACCACCAGGAACTTGGACAATAACCATCTGCTTCCTTGGAATTTTAATTTTTGAATACTGGCCCCCCAACAAAAAGACATTACCCCTCCCCGCTTCCCATCTGTATATATTTGTATATAAAGTGTCACTATATGCTTTGCACTAGTCACTATGTTCACAACAGTCACAAACAATATGTTTTAAATGTTGAACCGAAAACGGAATGAAGTAATTGCCGTGTTTAGTGTTCCCTATGTTTTATCATATAAAATACGTTTTTCTCAGAGAGAGGTTTTTGTTTGTATGTTTTGAGCTTTCCAGCCTTCCTTTGAAGCAATGTTAGCGCTCACCCGACAGAACCAATTTTGTTTTTAATCTTTCCAGCACTTCAACATGTATGACCATTCGATCGAATCAAACGCCATGGAGGCATCAAGGGACAGTATGACTGCATCCTCTTCTATATATCTCTGACACGCCAGAACGTTATGAAGCCGACGGATATTTAGTGCCGTATTTCTCCCCGGCATAAATCCAGATTGGGCCGGGTGTACAAGGGAGGAGATCACTGTTCCCAACCGCGTGGCAAGCACCTTCGCCAAAACCTTCGCCTCTACATTAATCAGTGAGATCGATCTGTAAGACCAACAGTCATTCACCGGTTTGCCAGTTTTATGTATCACTACAATACTTACCAGCCGCTGATCCGGCGGTAAGGCTCCCCTTTCCCAGCTTTCCTGATACATTCCTCGCAAGTGCGGGACCACCTGGGAAGCCACTACCTTTAAAAATTCTACCGTGGTACCATTAGGCCCCATCGCCTTACCAGATTTAATTTGACCAATGGCCGTCCGAATCTCATCGTCAGAAAGGTCTGCCTCCAGTAGCTCCCTATCTACTTCTGAGAGAGTCAGCACGTCACATTCCGTCAGCAATTGGCGTGAGTCTTCCGCGGTATACACGGCTGAGGGCGAGTATAGAGTTTTAAAATAATTAGCAAATGCATCTACTATTTCACCTGGGCCATAAAGAACTTCCCCATTCGGCAGCATCAATCGGGGCACCCATCTAGCGCTCTGCTCCTTCCTTTCCAACCAAGCCAGTGTCTTCCCTGCCCTATCTCCAAGCTCATACAGCCTATGGTGGGTAGCCGCCTGCTTAGCCAACATATGTTCTTGAGCCTTTAATTTGTATTCCTCGTTCTTGAGCATAAGGCTATGGAGTGTCCCATCCGAGGGACGTATCGCATATTCCGCCTCAAGCTGTTTAAGCGCATCCTCTAGCTGACCTAAAATCTCACGTCGTTTCGCAGCATATTTCACCTTTAGCGACAGGGCATATCCCTTCAGAACCCCCTTGTAGGCCTCCCAGATCATCTGCGCCGACTCTACCGAGCCCATATTTTCTTCCAGAAAGTACCCTGTCTGCACCCCGAGCTCCTCCCTGATATCTGGGATTTTGAGCAACCATGGGTTGATAACTATAGTTCGACTCAGCTGCCTTTCCCTATGAGCAAAGTCTATCCCTACTGGGGAATGATCTGATAGGCCGCGGGGATATGTCCTAGGCTGCCTGAAGCTACCAACCGAGGCTGTGTATGTTAAAAAATAGTCAATCCGGAAAAGGCTGCCATGCACATTAGAGAAATAGGTCAAATCTATAGGAACATCTTGGAACTCCCGTCCCACATCCGAGAGACCCAGTGCTGTGGTAAAGTCCACCATAAGCTCATTGGTCTTAATGCCCTGCCGTCTTGGGTGTCTGTCAGGTTTGCCATTCATGGTCATATTGTAGTCCCCCCTCATTAATAGAACCCCATCTGGAAGATCGGTAAGCACTCGGCCCAACTCTGCCAAGGCTGTCTTACCCAGTGCCGGTGGCAAATAAACTGAGACTATATTTAAGGCTCTCCCCTCCCACTGAGTCTCAACCACTGCAAATCTCCCAGCCTGGTCCGCCCATGTACCATGAACTATCAAAGGAACAGTTTTCTTAACCAAAATACCAGTACCCTGAGAGCCAGTAGTGTAGTCAGCATGTACAAGGAGCTTATATCCCCACCTATTTAGGGCCTTGCTTTTGTTACCAACCAAGTGGGTTTCCTGTAAGAGGACCAAGTCCGGGGCTTGTCTCTTTAGGTATTGTTGAACAATACCTCTTTTTATTTTATCACCCAAACCATTAACATTCCAGGTAAGGACAGAGAGCATGGAATCACGGTCAGCCATCATCTAACGACCTGATACACATCATGCCCCAGGTCCAAAACACGGTCAACAATATCAGTGGCAACCTGCATACCAAGGAATTCGCAACATTCATCAGTCTGTCATGTATAAGCAAAACATAAGAAACAAAACAATAAATCTCATTACAACCACAGCGAAGATGGTCTAATAGACCCCTAGCAACGAAATAAGCTTGCCCACCGTGAAAACACAGATCAGTACTTAGAAAACAACCACAATTACCCCAACACCCCCATCCGCCCTACCACTTCCATCCCCCCCACCCTGCTTCCCTGCCTGTGGATTTAGAACTACCCACCCCCAAACATGGCAGAGTGCCTCTCACCCCCCGGAAATGCTAAAAATGCAGAGGGAACCGGTCCCCCCTCCAGCAGACACACTATACAGTTATCTAAAGTCCCAGCCATCCTTATGGTGCTTAAGCTAAGCAACATCTTATCACATCATTATAGTCAACAGATAAATCACATCATTTACTCCGAGTGAAATAACAGTCTCATTTCAGTGAATCAGAGTCTCACCCCCTGTTAAACCCCCTACTTGCGTATACTTACAAGTCCAGATCTCGTCATGGATCCCATGAGCTGCTCATTCCTGCTCCTCCAGCCCCAGACCTATCAATTTTAAACGTCAAGCCAAATATTCAGACAACCTACTCAACTTAACGACCTTTTCATCAATCTTTCCTTCAGTTTATCAGGGTTGATACTCAAATGTTTTGACTACAATACCCATTTATGGCTCTCAGCTTGGAAAGTACTCATTGTTATCACTACAACATACACAAATAATAGGACTGGAACTATTACACCATTCCATATTAACCCATACTATATTACAGCTTGAAACCTTGCCCCTCAATTTATTATAAAAAGATTGGATAGCATTTAGTTACCCACCATTCTATATACCTTAGTTGGTAAGGGCCTTCATAAAAAGACTAGGAATAGACTCATGGTACTCAACCAGTTACCATCCTGAGATGACCAAACAGAAACTGTAAACCAGAAATTAAAACAATATTTGTTTTTATACTTACTAGATCAAGAAGGGGAGTTGCCAGAGTTGCTTTGGACAGCAGAGTTTGCTTATTATATTGCTGTTCATGCTTCAACAGGTTACTCACCATTCTATATAAATCATGGTAGACATCCAAATGTTTTAGTAGGTAAAGAAGAAGAGTCTGTACCAGTAGGTAATACCTTAATGAAAGATTTGGGGTTAGCTTACCAATCAGCTGGAGAAAATGTACAGAAATCTAAGAATTCCTATAAAAAATAAGCAGATGAAAGACGGAAACCACATCCAAACTATTCAGAGGGTGAGAAGATTTGGTTGTCTAAATCACACCTGCATTCAAGTGCTAATAGAAAATTCCAGCCTAGATGTTTAGGGTCTTTCGAAATAATTAAGAAACTGATTCCAGTGACAGTAAAGTTGAAATTAACTCCACAGATTAAGGTCTACCCAGTTTTCCATTTTTCTCTCATTAACAAAAGTCCACAAAATTGGTATGTAAAGTTCCCTCAAACACCAATCCAGATAGATTCTAAGAATAAGCTTGAAGTCAGTAGAATACTAGATTCCAAAAGTGTGAGAAAAAGGTTTTGGTTGTGAGGAAACACCCTATTTCGTTTTTCACCACAGTGAGTGCTGCTCCTCCCATAGATTAGCATTGGGAATTCCCTTAAAAGTCTTTAAGTGGTAATTCCTGATTTGAAAGGAGTAATGTTGCCATGTTTGGTATGTTTTGTATAGTGGCGATACATCCTACTTCTTGGTGTGAGTGGATTTTTCATTACTATGGTAGAAATGCAACTTTTAGAAAGTGGACATTTCACTGTGCTTATGACTTTGGTGCTTTGCAGCCTGACTCCAATCCACTTCTAGGGTAGAGTGACAGCTAGGCTTTGTGCATACTTTTCAGACAGCCATCACACAGGAAGGGTTGGGTGTAACAAGATTGCTTTTACATTCATCTGAATACTGAATTGTCTTCCTGGGCTGAAAGAGAGGAAGGTGGGGCTACATACATTTGTATATTCTGTATAGTCTGGGCCCTGCACTCACTCAAAGGGCTAATGATGTCTGGAGCCAGGGCTGGGATGGAATGGGGTGTTGTGCACTTCTAAGATTTCTTTTGAAGCTACCTCCACATCAAATGCATTTTGAGTATAAGTGTAGGGGCTCTGATCCCATGATTTTAGACACTGCTTGGGAATTGTAACCAGACGCTGCTGGCTCTACATGCTGCACCAAAGAACTGGTGTGCTATCAGAAAACATCCCTACTTGGACTATTTTTGCTGTGCTGTGCTGTGCTGACCTGCTTGCCTGTTTGGTTGCTAGAGACTCTTCCACTTTGCTAAACCCAGTGTGCTGGTCTGCTGTCTGCTGCCTGTTTCCTTGCTGATTTCGTGCCCGCAGTGCTCTCCAGGGGACTGTTGGTCTAGCCTACCCTCCACTGTTCATGTGAGGAGTTGCCAGGGGTTTAGCAGGATCCCTTTCAAACTGCCTAGAACTTGGCTGTGGGACTAGTGAATCTGGCCACCTTAAACTGCCCCCCTCATCCTACTTGAGTGCTTTCAAGTGAGGAAGGTGTGTGTGAAGCACTTTTTACCCTTTTACCAGGAGTTGCGGGATCTGCACTGGCTGCGATGGTGCATGGTGAGCACCTGGGGCCAAGACGGCTCAGTGCGTGCCATCCCAGTGTTCTAAGAGTGAGAGACCGAGATGGTGGTTACCACCAGAGAGACAGGCCTGGCAAAGTTGGGCACCATAACCCCAATGTCATTGAGGAGAGAGCAGTGCGGTTGCCATTCCAGCGGTGGTTGGCTCCTCAGGCGGTGCACAGCACTGGAAGACTGAGAGGTATCTCACACCTGCAGCTGGCCACAATCGCTGTTTGCAAGCGACACGGCTGCTCAAGACCAGAGAAGATCTCCATAATCGCTGCCCTGTTCACAGGAAGCCTTGGGAGCAGACAAGCATTGTGTTCTGAGGGCTACACCGCATGTTCACGGGCAGCCCCATCTGTAAATTCTGCCTGTGGGGACCCAGCAAGTTCTCCATGCTGACGTTGGCAGTGTGTGTATGCCCCCATCCTAGAACCTTGGGGCACTTGGCTGATTTCCTGGCTTAGGGGGGAGATCTGGATGGAGGCTTCCCGGTTCACTGTTTGGGGAAATCTGCTAACTTACCATATTACATGGAGAAGGCATGCATGGGGTCCTGCGGCCTACATGTCATGCCTGAGCATGCTTGTTCATATTGGCTCAGATACCTACCATACTCCGGCGAACAGGAGCACCGGTGTGTGGGCCCTGTTGTCATGTTTAGTGGTGGGCTCCATGGGGTTTATCACAAGTGCTTTACCTAAAACGTGTTTATGGTTTTCTCGCGATATGGTGATTCATGTGTTTTTCTTGGTATAACCAAACTGCTGCCTTTTATGCCCTGATGTTGTTAGGAATGTTGTTCTTCATCATTGCACTGGCAGGATCACAAGTGTTAATTCAGGATTGCATAGTATGCTCAGCATTCATGATTTTACGTGTTTTCTTTCTACAACCTAACTGCTGCAGTTCATGCCCTGATGTTATGGTATATGTTGGTTTTGCCTTTTCTTGTCAGGATAACAAGTATTATTTTAGGGTTTGCATTTGTATGTGCAGTGAAGGTGTTTTTCATGACGTGTGCAACATATAAGTCTTTATCTTATTGCACTGACTGTGATGTAATGGCAATTGTCTAGTTGGCAAAGTAATTATTGTTTCATGTTGTTATGGTCTATGTTTATATGAAATACAGAAACTTATTTTTATATAATATTGTGTGGTGTCTCTTTTGTGGTGTATTTATTGTGTCACTGGTATGAGTGGGCTGTGCAAATGCTTTACACATTGCCTATGGGATAAGCCTGACAGCTCCTTCCAAGCTACCAAGGGGGTGAGCAGGGGTTATCTTGTGTGTGTAACTCCCTTACCCTGACTGGAGTGGTGTGTTCTGCCTGGCTTAGTTGCCTACCCTAGCCAACCAGAAACACCATTTCTCACAGTCAGTATTATAATGTATTTGTACACAAACTTTCCAAATCCTTCAATGTGCCTGTACACTGCCGAAACAGCGCATTTCAACTGTTTATCATGCTGTAGAGCAGTGTCTCCTTCTTGTGCTTCCTCTGATAGAGCATTTCCTGAGAGGAAATTCTTCATTTTTGTATCCACCCATAGTACATTTTTGGTGTGCAAACCACTTCATGCTCAATAGAGTAGTGTTCCAGTACACTTTCCTCGGTGTTGAAGGTAATCAGTGTCTCACGACATAACAAGCCTGAATTTTGGATAAGGACTTGCAGCATCAGAAGTTCTTAACAAAGAAATAAAATCAAGTACGTGTGTGGTGACTGTGTTATTAAACTCAAGTTTTAGAGTGTTATTTTAATAAGAATGCTGAGAACTGGGAATACAATGAGAGAAACCCCACAAGAAAGGTGTGGGGAGATTTGAGCATAATCAGAAGTCAATGAAAAAATATAGATGTAAGAAGTCCTTATAGAGAGAAGCTAATTCCTCAGGGATTTAAGAGAAAGACAATTCAAGAGGGGTATGAACGAATAAACAATTCATAGAGAGATTGTAAATTGAGTGATTATTGAGCAAGAGAGTGTTGGAGGGAAAGAAAATTAAAAGCTACTTATTATTAATTTCCAGATATTATGTAATCTGAGTACGCAGCCCTACCCAAAGCCCAGCAGTAGGTGGTGACTGATGATGTATTGAAGAAAGCATAGCTGATTCCAATGCAGTCTCTCTTTTATTTCCCAATCCCCTTCCCCACCCTGTGGTGACTTGTATTGCAAGTAAAATTATTCCTTTGCTGGTTGGCATAAGGGGGTATTGTGGAAGGCTCATCTGCTCCTGTGAATTCTGACACAAGGTTAGTGACTTATCTTGATACCTGATTATTGAGTGGTGGAAAATTCACCCAGCTGGTAACTTTGGGCGGAATTTCATCAATCGTATTTCCAAGTGTTATTAGGCCTTCAAGTTCAGTGCTCAATAAGGCTGGGCCCAGAGACACCAGACCTCTCTTCATGCTGCAGGGACAGGGACTGGGAACAGTAGAACAGCCTGTCCCTGTGTGAATCCTGCATCATCAAGGGAAAGCAGACATTGCTTTCCTAGCACTGGTCAACCCTGTCCTGGCGCACTCAGTGCCCACAATTCCACCCTCCAATCGACCTGGGACCTTCCTGCTGACACTTTCCGCCTTCTCATAACACAACCACACTGGAAATGTCTCTGTATCTCCGGCTCTCCTGATGGGGATAGTCGCCGGAATTGGGGATTTTAGCCCTCCTATATCCCAGTACCAAAACCGGCATGCTCATAATCAGGGAACGGCCTAAGTGTTTACTATGAAGTAAAAATCCATTGTTCCCACCAGTTCTTCAGTTTCCTGACTTCAACTGTAATGAATGTAAAAGCAATCTTGTAACCATAGCCATCTATAGCTTCTTCATAAAGTAGCAAGTTAAACTACCCGATTCTGCCATTGGGCACTTTGTATGTAACATACAACCTTGTGCGCCCATAGAATACAAAACAACCCCAAAACAAATGGGCTATTGTGCCACTATATCAAAGTGGAACTCACTCTGGCTAGGGTTCACAGATTACAGCAGTCTCCCTGACCTTAGCAACTTTCTATGTTTGCTGAGCATGTGTACACCATTCTCTCTGGAAGCCACTCAGGACAGTCTCTGTACATTTTTCAACCTCTAGGCGTGAAACAAACCACAATGGTGCTTCCCTTGTCTCTAATCCAGTTTCCAACACAATTGCTGAATTTTATTATCAGTCCAAGTCTGTAAAATTCTTCTATCACAAGATGGCTCTAGTTCAAACTTTCCATGAAGAAACAGGAGGTGACATATTTGGTTGTTCCCAAACCATCATGGCCACCTCTTCAACCTGGAGGAATGTTGTCCTCAGTGATATATATTATAAGAGAAAAAATATCTACAAGTGAATTCATAAAAATACGTGGTTGAAGAGCATGAGGTGGTTCAGTGGACTGAATGTTTTGAAACTTAATTTGAATAACTGTTTACTTATCTGCCATGAGGTAGTTCGCAATATATATATATATAATTGTAGGTTTGTTCGTGACCAACAGCTTTTTCATCCAATCAGTGACCATTCTAGGAGATGCCTGTTGCTTCCATGTGATATTAGTACTAAGCAAAACCTTGTCAACCAGAAGGAGTCACCATTACTTCAGGCAGCTTCAACAAGAGAAGGTGTGCAATTGCGTCCAGCTATTGACATGCTGGAATCCTAACAAAGGTTCAAGTGTAATACCTAAATACATCAAACATACATAAAAAAACAGTATGCTATTCAAAGAAAAAGGAAAAAGGAATCATGAATATAAAGAAAAAAACAACATTCAAATATAAAGTACCCATGCACAAGTAAATTCAAATTGTAGAAAATGTATTAACAAAGGACAAATAATTAAATCCAAAAACACATAGTAATATTGGCCCTCAACACAGTACACAAACAACAGAATAAGCAATACAGGGGCATATTCACAAGGAGCTATCGCTGAAATACCGGTACTTTATCGCAGCTAAAGTCGTGATAAATTCACCCCACCATTCACAAGCTGGTGCTAACAGCCCACAGCACCAGTTTTCCTGCGATAGCTGCCGCAATAAACATTGCCACAGAGGACCCGGCAACTATCGCTAATGAGATGCAGAGTAGGCGTTCCCATGCAAAAAGCTGTGAGAACTCGACACCTCAACATTCACAACAACCAGTCAGATCTGTGATAAGAACACAAAACACGCGATAAGGCATGTTAGCAGCAGGAAATTAACACCTGCTCTGACCTGGTGTAAAGTCAGACCACAGCCTGCACCACAAAAGGGAGCCCACCCAGGGCATCATGGGAAGGGCAACAGATGCCATGGAGCCACTCATCATGCAGCCCGGACACCAAAGACGGCACAACACCCACCCGGCATACCCACCCCGGACCACCATAGAGGCAAGACAGCGGCCCCCCAGGAAACGCACCTGCCTCACAGGCCCGACATCTGACAATGTCACTGTCCACTACAGGCTGAAAGGGAAACCATCCTACGCATCCTGGCCATCATCGCCTGACAGGCCTACGTTACCAACACAGCGGACAACCAACATCCCACCACACCAAGCTTCTGACTGTGCTGCACCTGTTGGCTCCTGGCTCACCCCAAACAACAACCGCCAGAGTAGGAGGAGTCTCACAGCCAGCCACATCCAAGTCCCCCACACCAGTCCTGGACAGCACCATCACCCTGGCACCCCAGTCCCCATACGTCCAACACAATGCGCAGGAACCGCTGGAGACCAAGCAAGGACCATATGCCATAACCGGATGCACACACGTGTTGGGGCAATCCACTACACACATGTCCCATCTGTGCCCCCTGGTGACACAGCACACAATCAGCGCAACAGGAAGCACATGTCACACATTAATGTGCAGGCAACGTCAGAACACCGTGTTTCATTTTAAAAACTCTTTTAACTTGGAAAGCTTCCGGAGGGTCTTGTCAAAACATTATCAATAATCATCATTACATCATTACTAACACGTCGGTAAGTAGCATAGTTCACTAAACTTCTATATATGGAAAGAATGTATGAAAAACCTATACACCTACATATAAACCTATTCCTTACATAAATAAATCTTCTCTGTACTCTCAGTTAAGAACGTAAGGATGAGACTTAGGTACAGTCATAGACGAATCCGGAGCCCAGTTTAGAATCCCAACAGGTTTTAGAATACACACTGATATATTTTCACAAGCGGTGGTTTCTTTGTTAGCTAAACACATAAAGCGATTGTGTAACCTGCACATGCAGCATGACAAAACCACTGTTTACTTCCTATGTGATTTCACAGGGAGTTTTTCTGAATACATGGTCACATAACAACTCCCGATCTATGGCATGTCATGGAAATTGCTTTTCAACTGGTTGGCATGAACGCACGAAATTATAGCACATCCCAAGTTTTTTATCTTTGGTTACTTTCCATCATATTTAATTACAATAAAATACAGTCTGAGAGCACGTTTATTAATAATGTATATTTTGGTTTGTCTGTTGTAACCAGATACAGCACTCATAAACACATTACATGGCTTCCTGAAGAAGGTGGTTCGCCGAAACAGGCGAGGAGCAAATTAGAATATTAATTGTAGCCACAATCGTTAAAAACATGACAGTTGCTGAGTTAGAAAGCAATGTTCCATTTGATATAATTTGATTCAGATGCATATCCAAATATATCCACCGATCCTTATGCATTTTTGTTTGTTGGGTGCATGAAGTATCTGTATGCATGGGTATATGTGAGCAATAACCAGTGTTGTGGATAACATGGATTGTTTTTTATGAATTAATTGATGTATCTATTTATACATACATATAAAATATATTTTCAATACTGTAATTCTAAATAATAAATATCCTTATTTCTGTATAAACACATCTTTTTGTTTGCTTTTGGTTGTACGTGCTTTCAGTTCTGTCTTGCAAATGACATGGGGCCAGATGTAGGTCGGTCGGTAACGGCCGAAAATCTGTATTTTCGGCCGTTACCGACCGGTATATGGGTGACAGGTATGTAGGGGGCATTATTTTAACGAATCGGTAAAATTACCGATTCGGTAATTTTACCGATTCGGTAAAAAAAAAAATCGGGAAATTTACCGATTCTGAGGCACCGAGATGTAGGTGGGACTCTTCAGAGTCCCAGAGGCCTTACAGAATCGGTATTTTACCATCAAATCCAATTTGATGGTAAAATACCGATTCCGGTGTGCATGCACATGTGTGCATGCACACCTATGCCATGTGACAGGCAGACCTGCCCTTAGGGCATGTATGCCTGCCACATGGCGCACATGCCTATTTTTGGGGTGCCAGAGGGTGTCAAAGTGACACCCCCTGCACCCTTGCTAAAATCGGTATTTACCGATTCTGTAATTACAGAATCGGTATTGCCCATTGATTCCTATGGGCTTCACAGCCCATAGGAATCAATAGGAAATACCGATTCGGTATTTCCAGATTCGGTAAATACCGAATCTTAAAGATTCGGTATTTACACATCTGGAAATACCTACATCTCCCCCCTTCATATTTACCACTTCTTAAATACCGAATCGGTAAAATTCGGTATTTAAGAAGTGGTAAATAAGAATTACCTACATCGGGCCCTAGATGCCTAAGATATTTTTATTATTGATTTCTTTTCCTGCCTTGGGAACTTTAGTTATTAACAGGGGAACCCCTCTCTTTACATTATTTCAAGCTCTTGACCCACTGATACAAAGCCCTCCATGACCAAGGATCCACCTACATGAACCACTGCCTTCATTTCCACCGACCCCCCTAGGAACCTCCGCTCCGCACACCCCACCCTTGCAGAGATCCCTTATATATGCCGCTGCTACGCCGGAGGAGGCTCCTTCTCCCATCTCACCACTAAAGCCTGGAACACCCCCCCATCTGCATCGCACCCTCGATAGTAAGGGGCTCAAGACATGGCTCTTCGAATAAAACCTGCAGCTAGCACCTCGATACCCTCCTGGGTGACAAGTCACGCTCTACAAATACACCTTGACTGATTAATTGAACTGCCATGTCCAATAGACAGGTACTGCCTGAATGCTGTATACAGGTAGTGCCCCTGTGCTGTTTATAGTTTTTACCTGTGTGCTCTATGTATGCCAGTGCCTGTGTGCTGTACGTAGGCTACAGCCTGTGTGCTCTATGTAAGCTACTGAATGTGTGTTCTATGTAAGCGTCTGCCTGCATACTATTTGTAAGTTTCTGCCTGTGTGATGCATGTAAGCTACTGCCTGTGTGCTCTATATAAGTTACTGCATGGGTGGTGTACGGATGCTGCCTGTGTGCTCTATGTAAGCTTCCCGTTGTGAGCTATGTGTACACTACTGCCTTTGTGCTGTATGTAAGCTACTGACTCAGTGCTGTATGTAAGCTGCTGCCTGTGCGACATTTGAAAGCTTCTGTCTGTTTTCTCTATGTAAGCTACTGCCTATGTGTTTTATGTGAGCTACTTCCTGTGTGCTGTATATAGGCTACTGCCTGTGTGCTGTACGTAAACTACTATACAAAGCCTAAGGTGCCCCTTAGTAAATGATTCGTGTGGTCTGGGAGAAAAGGGGGAACCGAAATATATATATATTATACACAATCTCCCACTCGACCAACATATATCATACAATGGCTATATTAACGGGCTGTCCCTTTTCTATGAATATCAATAGGTACAACAGAGATGCATTAATTCATATTTTTAATTGTTGTCCTCCATTGTAGGTATATTGCAAAATTTGTAAACCATATTTTCCATTTGTATTTTTTAGGTATTATAAAACCATACCTTTTCTGTGTTCATATGAGCAGTGCAGGTCATAAATAGTTCAACATTAATAACATTTTCTTAAATGTGTAAATAAAGCATAATTGTGCAATTTATACATACAAAATAACATGTTGGCTCATGTCCCCTTACCATTATCACATATAGACTAACCTCACATACAGTCATTGCTGTATATGAGGTTTTTTCCAGCTTGAAAATGGTTTGCAAAAAGAAACTCATGGCAAAAATCCTTCATTATTATCCATGGTTATGCCGCCAGTTGGAAAGTAATCAGGCCGACGCTCGTTTCAGTGGATAAATGTACTTGAATCCACCTTCCTCAGGACCGCTTGCTTTCTTTAAATTAATGCAGCGGAGGTTGTGTGCTATACGTAAGCTCAGGGCTTTGAGTGGCATAAAAAACTAGGGGCGGTCTCTCAAAGGGGCGTGACAGATGTAATTAAGGGTGTGGCTTAAAAGCACCTTAGCTGAAAATCTATGCTTAGCTTAGTGTGCCACCCCACTGGTATTTTGCTACTTTTTTCATTACATCCAGATATATATATAATACAGCAAGTGACATTACACTTACACAAGCCAGTACTATTGGCTTTTTCAGTGGTGTTAGTTGCATAACATGAATAAGCAACAATCATGGATTCGTAGATTAGCTTATTGTAAATGCTTCAGTTCTAAAATGGTGGAACTGTTAAAGAACTATAACAAGTCTCTTTGAAGTTATGTTAAAGGCAGTGAAGTGTGGTCCTGCTGCAGGGTTTAGATTTATTTTTTCCATCCTGAGGGTGAGGGTAAAAATGGAGAGTCCTATAGGGACCCGTCTCATCACCCGCTTCCTAGGTCTCGCCTAGCGATGCAGCGCATGCGCTGCCTGCTTGCGAGATCTATTGTCATCGATTTCTCTTCCGAAGCAGGGGTGGGAGCTCCACCCATGCTTCTTATTGGCACAGGTCCAAAATGTGTGATTTTCATTGGGAGGGATGCTTGTTTTGTTGCCTCCCTGTCTCCTGCTTGCCGTGCCTGCCCGGACAGGCGATGTGCACGCATAGGGCTCACATCGTTTCAGCACAGCGCGCGCATGGCGCGCTTTCACTTTCCCTCTCTCGGCGTTTCAGCACAGCGCACGCAAGGCGCGCTTTCACTTTCCCTCCCTCCCCTGTCGGCTCCAGATCATCTCGGAAGCTCTTTGGGACCCTGCACGGCTTCAGCAGCCTCGGAGTTGGCTCACCGTTTTTTAATTGTGGGCAAGTCACTAATCCCCGTCTCTTCTGCCTTGTTTATGTCTGTTAATGAGAGGCTAAATACTACACTTCTGCAAACTCAAAACACGGAAGACAGCGAGGACAGTACACGGTGTGTGAAGCGTAAATGAGAAAGGGGGTTCCTCTAGGTGAGGGTATGCAACATGCGGGCCCACCACACACAAAGTGTTAAGGAGCTTATGCACTAACCCAACAGCATTACTTTGCTAATTACTGTGTCGCTCTGGAGCTGAAATGCTGGAACGCGAAGGCATCAAACACGAACCCAGAGACCATGGCGATGGTGATCTCCCTTCTCTCATCTTTCAGCGGCTATGACCTGGGTGCTCTGCCTGTTCATCCTGGTACGGTTTCCCACGTGCGGGTATCTTTCGGGGTCCCTGGTCGGCTGTGGAAGAGGTACGCTGGCAGTGACATTCGCACGTCGCACCAGTCCTCTAGGGGCGGGCAAGTCAGAGCAGCAGGGCGTTGCCAGACAGACAAATGGCAGCAGAAGCGCTCACCAGGACGCTTGCAATAAGGAAGGCTACCAAATTGCCCAGTGCACTAAGTGACTTAAATACCACATGCGTAGTCTTGGCTTACTAGAACTGCTGATGATTATTTTGCATTGACACAAAGTCAAGCCTTATTTTTAAGTCTGGCTTTGTTTTGGTAAAAAAAATAGTTAGTATGCTTACACACAGGGACCTTTGGTCAGCGGGCTTCATCAGTTGGTCTGTTAAATTGTCGTTTACATTTTGCTTCCCCAATTAGAGCATGGGGCAGTGGGTCATTCCACTTTAGCCATTGGCTTTCACTCCATATAGTAACTCCACGACGTCTGTGTGCATTGTTCACATCCACCAAAATCTGGTCACAGGAGACTTCTTAATATATATTTTTATATGAACTTTAAATAATCGGTATTCATTTTGCCTGCACGTTGTGTATCCGCTTACATTTTGATTTATTTTCTGTCTCCTTTTTGTAGTGTTTAATTGACATTGTAGTACCCTGTGGCTTGAGTGCCTGGATGAGTGTCGATTTCTCCTTGTATCTTTCCCAAATAACAAAAATAAAAAGCAAACTGAACGGCTTTATATGAAAAAAGATAACTTGTTTAAATGGCCACAACACTGATTTTTGTTTTTCAAACTGTAATTTTTTTAATGTAAAAATATGGTGGCAATGTGTTTTATTTCTTTTTGTGGCATATTCTTGTAGTAAAAAAAGAAACTAACCAGCTTACCAAGGCCAGAACTATTGGCTTTGCAAATGCTTCTTTTTATAGCATTGCAGCGCCACTGGTTTGAAATATTTTATGGGGAGAAGAACGTTGCAATGTATGTAATGTTAAATTCATGATTCCTTTTGCAGGAAATGTAAAAAAAAAAATCAGATTAGTGCTAAAAATGTATTCGAAAAAGATAATGAATCTTTGTGCACACAAGCAGACAGTACATATAAATAACTAGAAACATTGATTCTCTAAATAAACGAAACAACATACTAAAAGTGAAGTCTAAAAATCTAAAAAAAGAGGCATGAATTACACATAAGGGAATAATAAAATGTCATTTCAGTTTGGTCAGTCTGTACTGTATTATTCAGCAGAACGCCTCACATCACAGCACATCCCCTGGAGTGTTGTCAGTCACACTTTGCCCACACCCATCCCTCACAGGCATTACTTGTCAGGTGATCCTGCTTGTGTAATGAGTTAGGTCTCGCTGGAGATTTCAACTCAATTAGGTAGGTGTCTGTGTCATCCTTTAGCGCAGCAAGTCCTGTGCAACATGGGACTCAGCAATAAGGATGAGGCTCAGGAACGGCCCCACCAGCTGTTCTGTACTTGATAATGTTAGGCCTTCTATTGGATGTAGGGACTAGGGCTACCTGTGCCATTGGTTGCATGGACTTGTTTTGGGACTACTGGTAGGGCTAGGTCCTTTATTGGATGTAGAGATCAGGGTTTTTTAACTGATTGGGTGCTTGGACTAGGGCTAAGATTGGCTGTAAGGTCCTGGTCTCCTATTGATTCCTAGACTAAAGGGCTAGTGTTGTGATTGGATAATGTTAGGGCTAGGGTTCCCATTGGCTGAAGGGGTCACCTGATTCCTAGGGCTATAAGAAAGGCCAGGCTTAGGGCGTCTCAGCCCGGGCAGAGAGGCTAAGGGCAGAGAGGACAAGGGCAGTTGCCTGTTTGAGCCTGTTAAGGGCAGAGAGGACAGGGGCAGTTACCTGTTTGAGCCTGTTAAGGGCAGAGAGGACAAGGGCAGTTGCCTGTTTGATCCTGTTTGAGACTGGTCCGGACTAGGGCCAGAAATGCTGCCCTTTTTCTCATTTAGCAATACCCAGCCCACACGAACCACAAACAGAGCAACACACTCACACCAAATGTACACCACGCACAACACTATGCACAGATTAATGTACCAGCCTGCACTACAAACCCAACCAAACCACATCTACACACCCTACTATCCCACCTACCACACATATCCACCATCACCTACAAACAGTACACAACTATATCCTATACCACTAACCAATACACTCATCACTAAAAAAACACCAATCAACACCATACATAACTACATCCCATTCAGACAGACTCTCCCTGCTGTAATTATACCTAATAGACCTTCCATCAGTTGTCCAACAAACACCCTCCTCTCCCTTCTACCATAATAACACTAATGCACAACACACACACTGCACACCACCACACTTTGTAACTCTTGCAACACATATACTTTCAATGTAATTATGGATCTACATAATTATCACTTTCTTCTAATTTAGCATTTCCAATGCACTACCCTATTTCTCAGCCTATACTTCGCTCAATATATCTTCTAGCCCAACCTTCTGACTCATCTCAAACGTCTTCTACTACTCCTTTAAATGCACTACCCTATCTCTCATCCTATACATCTATCAATATATCCTCTACATCCACTCTCTCATTTATCCCAAACCCCATACCACTACTATGATTGCCAAAATAACCCTTTCTAGACTCTCTCCTACTCTACCCCTCCTTGTATCATCTGACACCTCTTTTACTATACCGATCCCCTAAAACTAACATTTCTAAACTCTTTCCTCTGAGTCCTCCCCTCCAAAACTCCTTTTTACTCATCAAAAAGTCTCCTCCTATTGCTAAGACCTAAAAAAACAAAAAAAAACTAAAAAAACCTTCACTCTTTTATCTCTCCACTATCCTTTTCAATCGAAATTAACAGACTAACATGTTCACTTCTCAAATTCCATATTAAACGATACTAATATACTACCCAAATAACTAAGGGCCAGATGTAGGTAATTCTGATTTACCTACTCTTAAATACTGAATCATACCGATTCGGTATTTAAGAGTAGGTAAATTGGAAGTGGGCAGATGTAGGTAATTTTTATTTTTCAATATTTACCGATTCTGTAAGTACCGAATCGGTATTTCCCATTGATTCGTATGGGCCTTGAAGCCCATAGGAATCAATGGGAAATACCGATTCGGTATTTACAGAATCGGTAAATACCGAATCCTGGCAGGGGGAACGGGGTGTCACTTTGACACCCTGTAGCACCCCAATTGCAGGCTTGTGTGCCATGTGGCACACAGACATGCCCTAAGGGCATGTCTGTGTGTCACATGGCATAGGTGTACATGCACAGATGTGCATGTACACTGGAATTCGGTATTTTACCACCCAATAGGATTGGGTGGTAAAATAAGAAATCCTAAGGGCCTGTGGCACTGCAAACTGTGCCACCTACATATGGATTAACAGAATCGGTATATTTACCCATTCGGAAAAATACCGAAGTGGTAAATTTACCGATTCGGTAAATATACCGATTCTGTAAATTCCGAGCCACCTACATGTCAAAAGCCAAATACCGGTCGGTAACGGCCGAAATCGGCCGTTACCGACCGGTATTTGGCTACCTACATCTGGCCCTAAATAACATATCCACTACTCAAATTACTTAATTTTTTTTTTTTACTATACTAATTTTCAACAGTAATCCTTTATGGGTTCCGAAGTGGCGTGCAACTCACCAGAAAAGCGATTCAACACCCATCAGGGGTATCAAGTGCTATATGAATGCAAATCTTTCTTCCCCTTTTATCCCTCCGCTATCCTTCTCACTCCAAGTAACTGACTAATATCCACCACTGAAATTACTTCATATGTCACCATATTAATTCACCAATAATCCTTTGTAGGCTTCCTGAATAGCGTGCGTCAACAAGCGCTATATAAATACAAACCTTTGTCCTCTATCCTTCTGCTATCATTCCAAATCCAAATAACTGACTAACCTATCCACCACTTAAAATGTACTTACATGTTTCACTATACTAATTCAACACTAATCCTCTATAGGTCCTGGAGTAGCGTGCTACTTTCCGAAAAAGCGATTCGACGCCTCGTCAGGGGTAGTGAGCGCTATATAAATGCAATTACAATACAATACAATACAATACAATACATCACAAAATCACGACCAACATGCACAATATGCACACCCACCAGACACAACAGAACAACTTACAATGGTAACCTGGGCAATCTGTGAACATGACCAATCAACGGCATGGCACCTCAGCCACACAATAGCCGAATGTGGGGAGAGGTGGCAACCAGGCATGTGTGAAGGATGCAGTAGAAACATGATTGGGAAAGTACACAATCCCAAGAGTGGCGGCGTTGTGCTGGACAGACCACAGTGTGCAGAACACACCCATATCCACGGCGACATACACCTCTAGTGTATGGAGTGTAGTGGGCAGTGGATGCAACCATGTCACCCCAGCCAGTGGGGGTCCTCGTGGAAATGTTGCCTGTTACGCCCCAGTAAGCATGAGCAGATTGGCTTTCCTCCAGCTCCTCCTGTGGAGCTGGACTGCCCCCTCCTGTCGCCGTTGCTGCCTTCCTTTTGGCAGCGGGTCTGTGCCTGGTTTAGGTTGTCACATCATGCCGGCTCCTATTGACCTCCTGGATTGGCCTCCTCGGCACTCCGACTGCAATCCAGGTGGTCTGCTAGTGGGTCAGTTGCTGGTAATGTTCTGTCACCTCCGTGACGCTGGTCTTGTTTTCCTGCGGTCTGCACCACGTCTTCCTCTCCCTCTTCTTCTTGGCCTTCCCCGACCCTATTGTTCCTTGCTGGTAGTCTGTGGGGGTTGTGGGGTTCAAGTTGGCCTCTGTGCTGGGTATGGGTGCCTTCAGGTTGCTACGTGCTTTGGCCTGTTTCTGTAGTTTTTATGGTGCATTGTCCAGCCAGACACGTGGGATTTGCAGGCCTGTGGCTAGTTTTTGCTACTTTTTGTACGAAGGTTGGCCTCATCGCATTTTTTTGCGTTCGCATATCGCGTTTTTGTGGCGTGGCATTGATTTTCACGTGGACATTTGCTGCGTGATCTGGTGTCTATCGCATGCTACCACCATGTTGTGAATTCTGCATTGACAAGGGGTTATTATCCCGCGATAGGCTGCGATGTTGGAAGTTGCGTTACGCTACTCTTGTGGTAGTTATCACAAGTTCTTGTGAATATACCCTACAGTGTGTAATCAAAAAGTGGCTGAGGAAGAAATTGTACAAAATAGGAAGTTCAGAACAAGACAAAAAGAACACAAGGCAAGAAATGCGTCCTCTTCAGTTTGGGCCACATATATATGTGTCAACAGCGTTTCGACCATAATGTAATTAAATGGTCATCATCAGGACAGGACAATGATTGTAGGAGCATCCAAAACAATTCAATAAAACATATTAAACAAGAACAATATATATACATGGGTATCAAAGTTTACAATTTGTGGACTTATGTCACAACATAAGTTGAACCTAAAATTAGACAGAGATTAATCTAGAATCAGAAGGGAAAGAGAATAGGGAAGGCTGGTGCCGCCATAGGAAGACCCTCAAACCGTACGGAAATCCAGGGTATACAAGAAAATCAAAAGTAAATATCAGTGCATAGAAGAAAAAGCAGTGACCAACACCTTAGAAAAAGGTTATAAACCATGAATCACTTGTTGTCATAAAATATCCAACCTAAATTATAACAATCGTATGGAGTTCACAGAATGGTTGATTAAGAAGTGTTTTGCTGTGGATCGAGTAAAAAACAATTTAATTAGTAACCTTGTATGTCTCGACAGATGGACAAAATATAGCGCTGTGGCACTAAACCATACTCACATCCAAAATAGAATGCAGCATATCCAGGAGGCATGGTATGCAAAAGTTGGAAAGCTCAGTGGATGAAATAAGTGACCGGCCTGCTCCTTCAAAAGTTAGAGGCAACTGTAAAAAGATGTGTATAAAATAAGTATAACCAGGAAAGATGTTTCCATTTATTTACTTTAATAGCATAGATAAAAAACAACACATTTAGAGAAATGTGTGATGGTACCACTCAAATTATACTTACAGCCAAACTAATATATGGCAGAGAGCTGGTACGTATAAATATATATATATATATATATATATATATATATATATATATATATATATATATATATATATATATATATATATATTCACTGAAAAAACATAGGTTTCACACCAGTTATAGTTAGCTGAACATTTTACTCATACAAAACCATTGAAATTCCCACGTTATAGTTAGTTGGACTCACTATAACTCGCGCGCCCGCAAACCACTGCTGATGATGTCAGATATTACATCATTCATGACATGGTCAGTGACATCACTGATGACATCACTGATGACATCTCAAATGACATCACTGATGACATCACTGATGACATCTCAAATGACATCGCTGATGACATCACGGATGACATCATCCAGTGTCTGTGTGTTTCTGTAAAGTTTAAATATGTTTTACATATTCAAGAATGAGTGGGTGTATAAGTGTGTGGATGAAGGATTTAGTTGGTCCGTGACTGACTGTATGAGTGAGTGATTAAATGTGTCTTACTGAATGCATGGCTTAGTGAATTAACTGTCTGAATGTGTGCATCAGTATGTCTGTTGTTGTGTAAGCTGCTGCATGTGTTGATCAGTAGCTATATGAGTGGCTATATGAGTTATTGATTGGTTGCCCAAGTATTTGTATGGGAGACTGAGTGTGTGTATAGGTGGCTGGGAGGTGTGTGACACTGTGCATAGATTTGTGAGCAGTTGATTCACTAGGTGTATGGGTTCAAGAGTGCATGAGGAAACAGCTGTATGGGTGGTTGACTGTGTGCATGGCTGTGTTGGTGAGTGAATGGATATCTCAGTGCTACATGTCCAAGTAAGTACATATGTAAAATACAGTGCATATGACAGTTGGCATATATAAATGACTATACATTAAGCCCGGGCGTAGTGGGCGTAGTGGGGCTACGCGGAGCTACGTGGAGTGGGCGTGCAACTACGCCCACCCCCGCACTCCGCGTAGCCCCACTACGCACCTCCCTCCCGCTCTCCCCTACATACATTATTTAAGATAAATACCCTTAATTAAACAAGTTTAAAGCACTTACCGTGTCCCGGGCTCATCCGTGGCTCCCTCTTGGAATCGCGTCCCGTGTTGCATACCAATGCGCATGCGCGGGCGGCCGCGCATGCGCATTTCTCCCGAGAAAGGCGCATGCGCGGCTGCCCACGCATGTGCATTGGTATGCATGACGGGACGTTATTCCAAGAGGGAGCCCCGGACGAGCCCCGGACACGGTAAGTGCTTTAAACTTGTTTAATTAAGGGTATTTAGCTTAAATAATGTATGGGGGAGAGCGGGAGGGAGGCGGGTGGCGGCCGACTCGGCTATGCACACGGAGTGGGCGTAGTGTTGCCGGCTACGCTTTCTACGCCAAATGCGTAGGAGGCAACACTACGCCTACTCCGTGGGCGTAGCCGATTCGGACGCCCAGGCTTACTATACATGAGAGCCTGTGATTGCATAAGTGACTGTATGAATCAATGTGTACTTGTATCAGTGATTGTAAAAGAGAGTAAGTATATGTTAGTCTATGTTTGAATAAGTAAGGTTTTGTGTGTATAACTGTATAGATGAGGAAATGGGAGTGTGATTGATTCTTTGCATGACTGAGTAGGTGTGTGAGTAACTCCATGGACGAGTGGCAGTGTGTGAGTGTCTGTATAGGTGTATGAGTGCATATGATAGTGTTGTATTGATGAGTGACTGTATGTATGAGTGATTGTATGGGTGAATGAGCGGATGTGTGTGTAGACTTAGGAATCAGTGAGTGCGTATGTAGTAACTGGTATTGGTGTGTCAATGGTTTCAGGAACGGTAGTCTGTATTCAACACTGGATGTATCAAAGGTTAGATTAGAGTGTGAGAAGGTGCATCATATTATCAAATGAATGATGTCATCAGTGATGTCATCAGTGATGTCGTCAGTGATGTCAGTGATGTCGTCAGTGATGTCACTGACCATGTCATGAATGATGTAATATGTGACATCATCAGTAGTGGATTGCGGGGGCGTGAGTTATAGTGAGTCCAACTAACTATAACGTGGGAATTTCAATGGTTTTGTATGAGTAAAATGTTCAGCTAACTATAACTGGTGTGAAACCTATGGTTTTTTCAGTGAATTTGAAAGGTTTTTTAAATGCTAATTCCTAACTATAACGAGTGTGAAACCTATGGTTTTTTCAGTGAATTTGAAAGGTTTTTTAAATGCTAATTCCTAACTATAACGATTGTGAAACCTATGTTTTTTTAGTGAATTTCAAAGGTTTTTTAAAAACTAATTCCTAACTATAACGTTTCTGAAACCTATGGTTTTTTCAGTGAATTGCATAGTTTTTTTAAAAGCTAATTCCTTTGTATATCGACTTAATAACCTACGATTTTTTTATTAGCTGTTTTTTACAACAATTAATTATATTTAAAAAAAAAAAATTATTTGTACAATGAATATATTTTTTTTACATTTTTTTCTGGGGTGCGCGCACCGGTAAGCTCTCCCGAGAGCGCTATTTCTGCTTTCGTAAAAAAAAATATGTATAAAAAGTAAATAATAATGCAAGACATTTAGTACCATACTTATAAAAGCAGTATTTTTGATTTACGAAATGAAAATGATTTTGCATTTCCGTAAAGCTATCAAAACGTCACTCAGGCGCGCCGCGTAAGCGCCCCAGGAAGCGCCTACGTTCGCGCTGCGTAAGCGCCCCCGGAAGCGCTCCGGTGCGCGCAGCGTGAGCGCGTCAAGTCATGTGACCTTAAAATAACTCTTTTCATTGGTTGCTAACATTTTTTTTATACAAAGAATGAAATCCCCACCCATTTCCTTCACTTCTTCTTTCACTTTTGTGACTGCAAGACCTGTCTTTTTGCTCTTGAATCTTTCTTGGATTACCATGGCTGCCAGAGCATCCAGCAGCGAAGATGACACAGAGGGATTCATAGATGAAGAGGTTCCTCAGCCCAGGGTAAAAGAACACTTCATATGGAAGTTTTTTTCCATTCCAGATGATAAAAAAAAGTAAATGCTCCAAAGGTGGAGTGCAGGATTTGTCACACTGTCCTGTCAAGGGGTGACCCCACCAGAAAATATTCATTTGGAAATTCCACTATGATTCGCCACGTCGAGAGGAGGCACCCCCAGAACTATGCCCGGGAGAGTGTCAGGGCTCTGGCACGAGAGGCTCCCAGGGATGGTGCCTCTACTTCAACCGGAGGACCAACTACATCGGTGAGGGGGTGACCAGAAGAGCTGATCCCTAATATTTAGCCTGCTTTTAATGAAGCCGTAATTAAATGCAGAAAATGTAATCAGCTTTTTTGTTATGGGGAACAAAGTGTTATGTTCATGGTTCGAGCATTAGACAACCACCGCTGCCATCCCCAGTCCTAATTTTGATTTTTTTTTTTTGCTCCTGTTGAGCAGTTTCCCATTCCCTGTTTTTGTTTTTGTTCAAAAAAGGAAAAAAGAAGAAAAAAAAAGTTCTTTTCAGAACTACCTCCAATTCTCATCAAAGAGCTGTATTCTTAAAAAAATGAAAAAAAAGTAACTGAAGTGGAGTGCAGTGAGAGAGGAGAGGAAAATGAGTGAGAAAGCAAAGAAAGGGACGAGAGGGGAAGGGAAGTGAAGTAGGGGGACTGAAAGAAGGTGAGTGTGGGGAAGGAGAGTGAGGAGAAGGAGAGTGAACATGGGGAATGTGGATAAGTGAAGAAAATGTAGTAAAAGAACGGTGGTGTGGAAGGGTAAGAAAAGAGCAGTGATGTTTAGGAAAGAGTGGAGATACAGACTGGATAAAGACAATTGAGTGTGAGACAAGGTGAGTAAGGCAGTGAAGAAACAGAGAAAGTGAAAGAAAAAGTAAGAGTAGAAGACTGAAGGCCTCATTTATGAGGCCATGCGTCCCTTTTACGCCGCTGGTGCATCACTTTTTGTGACGCACCAGTGGTGTAAAAGATGCACCTTGTTGAGTCATATTTACAAAGTGACGCATATAGGTAGATGCGTCACTTTGTAAACCCCTGCACCACATTATACCTGCGCCAGGTGTAATGTATGCAAAGGGGGCGTATTGACGCAAGAAAGGGTCGTAGAAGTGACACAGTGAAATCTATGAGATTTCACTGCGTCACTTTTAGGACACCGGTGCGTCAAAATCTTGCACCTGCCTCACAGCAGGCGTAATACTGACACAGGCCCTTTCACATGGGGCTGGCCTCATGTGAAAGGATGCATTGCTGGAGTTGCGTCACTTTTGTGACACATTCCAGCATTGCATCACTTTTGCGCTTACAGATACTTCAAAAATACTGACGTATCTGTAACTCCTTGCGACATAATGCGTCATACATTAAATATGATGCATGAGTAGAAGACTGAAGGCCTCATTTATGAGGCCATGCGTCACTTTTACGCCACCGGTGCGTCACTTTTTCTGACGCACCAGTGGTGTAAAAAATGCACCTTGTTGAGTCATACTTACAAAGTGACGCATCTAGGTAGATGCGTCAATTTGTAAACCCCTGCGCCACATTATACCTGTGCCAGGTGTAATGTATGCAAAGGGGGCGTATTGACGCAAGAAAGGGTCGTAGAAGTGACGCAGTGAAATCTATGAGATTTCACTGCGTCACTTTTAGGACACCGTTCCGTCAAAATCTTGCGCCTGCCTCACTGCAGGCGTAAGACTGACGCAGGCCCTTTCACATGGGGCTGGCCCCATGTGAAAGGATGCATTGCTGGAGTTGCGTCACTTTTGTGACACACTCCAGCAATGCATCACTTTTCCGCTTACAGATACGTCAGAAATACTGACGTATCTGTAACTCCTTGCGACATAATGCGTCATACATTAAATATGACGCATGAGTAGAAGACTGAAGGCCTCATTTAAGAGGCCATGCGTCACTTTTACGCCGCTGGTGCGTCACTTTTTGTGATGCACCAGTGGTGTAAAAAATTCACCTTGTTGAGTCATATTTACAAAGTGACGCATCTAGGTAGATGCGTCACTTTGTAAACCCCTGCGCCACATTATACCTGCGCCAGCTGTAATGTATGCAAAGGGGGCGTATTGACGCAAGAAAGGGTCCTAGAAGTGACGCAGTGAAATCTATGAGATTTCACTGCGTCACTTTTAGGACACCGTTGCGTTAAAATCTTGCACCTGCCTCACAGCTGGCGTAAGACTGACGCAGGCCCTTTCAAATGGGGCTTGCCCCATGTGAAAGGATGCATTGCTGGAGTTGCGTCACTTTTGTGACACACTCCAGCAATGCGTCACTTTTGCGCTAACAGATACGTCAGAAATACTGACGTATCTGTAACTCCTTGCGACATGATGCGTCATACATTAAATATGACGCATGAGTAGAAGACTGAAGGCCTCATTTATGAGGCCATGCGTCACTTTTACGCCACCGGTGCGTCACTTTTTGGGACGCACCAATGCTGTAAAAAATGCACCTTGTTGAGTCATATTTACAAAGAGACGCATCTAGGTAGATGCGTCACTTTGTAAACCCCTGCGCCACATTATACCTGCGCCAGCTGTAATGTATGCAAAGGGGGCATATTGACGTAAGGAAGGGTCGTAGAAGTGACGCAGTGAAATCTATGAAATTTCACTGCGTCACTTTTACGACGCTGTTGCGTCTAAATCTTGCGCCTGCCTCACAGCAGGCATAAGACTGACGCAGGCCCTTTCACATGGGACTGGCCCCATGTGAAAGGATGCACTGCTGGAGTTGCATCATTTTTGTGACACACTCCAGCAATGCATCACTTTCCTCTAAACACTCTACTTAATTTTTTTACTCTATTTTTTTACACTGTTTTCCCCGTGGTGCGCTCAGGGTGCGCGTACCGGAGCGCGCACCTGGGAGCGCACCCAGCGCTTACCCTGCGAAAATTAAAAAAATTATAATAATTTTTTGCCTTTCAGGGTCCTTCTAGGCCCCCCTCAGAAAACCTAGGGGGTCAGGGGGTGTCTACTCTGCCCCCTTTTAATTATTTCCCCCTTTATTTTTCACCTCTTGTGTCTCTGAGTCACAAGATGGTGGACTATGCAGACCATTTAGAATGTTTACAGACACCCAAGAGCCAATTAGCTTTTGAAATTTACAATCAATTAAAATGTTTCTTTGGTTTTGAATTTGTGTGTGATGAAGTTTCATTGGTTTTCTACTAATGAAATGGTTTTCTAATGAGAGGGAAACACAGCCATTTTGTGATAGTACTCTTTGAGGTACATTTGTGAGGAATTTTTGGTGTTCTATTTCTGGTGTGAAATTTACACAGTACTAATTCTTCTACTGCTTTCTAAAAGGTGAGTTGTTAATTTGTAAGGGGAATTTAATACTTGATAAAGCTAGTTTAATATTATCTATTACTAAAAACGATAAATTAAAGTGATTTTTTTTGTGCAATTTACAGCAAGAAATTTGAAAAGAATATGGATCTCAATGAGGACACCGTTAATATTAATTTTGAAATTTCTGCGACTTTTGTTGAGGCGAGTTTTATTGAGGTCTTAAATGATCCTCTTGATAACACTATCCATGAAGAAGACCTTTTTTTGAGAGGAGATAGAATGGAGGATTTTAATGATGAGACTTATGATGCTGAATTAATGGAATGTTTGGACTATATTGAGTTCCAGGAGTCATGTATGGAGACTTCTGATGAGGAGATTCCTGATCAGTTAATGTTAGAAGTTCTTCTAAATTATGAAAATTCTGAACAATAAATTTATATTTAGAAATTATAAATTGTTTGAGACATTTTTTATTATTCTACTTGTAATTTATGAGATAGTAGTGAAATGATTGTGGTATAAAGTGAGACTTATAGTATAGAGTGCAACATTTCTGTGTTACATAGTAAGTTTACTCACAGTTACTTCCCTTTTCCCACTATATTTTCTCCAATGTGCATTTCACATCTCTTCTTCATCTCATGCCTTCTTTCTCTCACTGTCTCTCTCTAATGTACACTATCGCCGCCATTTTTTATATTTTCAGAAGACAATGAAATGTAATGCTCCAAAGGTGGAGTGCAATATCTGCCATACTGTACTTTCCAGAGGAGACCCCAGAAGGAAGTACAATTTTGGTAATCCAACTATGATTCGGCACGTGCAGAGGAGGCACCCGCAGAACTATGCCCAGGAGAGTGTCAGGGCTCTGGCACAAGAGGCTCCAAGAGATGGTGCTTCTACTTCAACTGGAGGAACAACTGCATCGGTGAGGGGGCGACCAGAGCAGCTGATCTCAAATATTCAGCCTGTTTTTAATGAGGCCTCCATCAAATGCAAAAATTGTGATGCCCTACTTTGTTACGGGGAACAAAGTATTATGATCATTGTTCGAGCATTAGAGAACCATCGCTGCCGTCCCCAGTCCTAATTTTAGTGAGAGAGGAAAGGAAAATGAGTGATGGAGGAAAAAAAGGGACGAGAGGGGAAGAGAAGTGAAGTAGGGGGATTGAAAGAAGGTGAGTGTGTGAGAATAACTAAGTTATAGGGAGTGAGCGTGACAAAAGAGGAGTGAGAGACTAAAGAGACGGAGACAATGAGGCTAACAGAAAGAGATTGAGGGAAGGGGAGTGTATAAGTAAGAAGGCAGAGAAAGAAAGAGAAGGAGTAAGTGAAATGGAGTAAGGAGAATAAAAGAAGGGAAAAATATAAAACAATGAAGTAAGAGAAGAGAGAGGAAAGAAAATAAAGGAGAAGGCCTGTTTTTCCCTGTGGTGCGCTTCAGGGCCTCATTTATGAGGCCATGCGTCACTTTTATGCCGCCGCTGCATCACTTTTTGTGACGCACCAGTGGTGTAAAAATTGCACCTTGTTGAGTCATATTTACAAAGTGACGCATCTAGGTAGATGCGTCACTTTGTAAACCCCTGCGCCACATTATACCTGCACCAGGTATAATGTATGGAAAGGGGGCGTATTGACGCAAAGAAGGGTCATACAAGTGACGCAGTGAAATCTAAGAGATTTCACTGCGTCACTTTCAAGACGCTGTTTTGTCAAAATCTTGCGCCTGCCTCGCAGCAGGCCTAAGACTGACGCAGGCCCTTTCACATGGGGCTTATCCCATGTGAAAGGATGCATTGCTGGAAATTATTTTTTTACTATAATTTTTTACACTGTTTTTCTCTGTGGTGCGCTTCAGGGCCTCATTTATGAGGCCATGTGTCACTTTTACACCGCCAGTGCGTCACTTTTTGTGACGCACCAGTGGTGTAAAAATTGCACCTTGTTGAGTCATATTTACAAAGTGACACATCTAGGTAGATGCGTCACTTTCTAAACCCTTGTGCCACATTATACCTGCGCCACGTATAATGTATGCAAAGGGGGCGTATTGATGCAAGGAAAGGTCGTAGAACTCAAGCAGTGAAATCCATGAGATTTCACTGCGTCACTTTTAGGACACCGTTGCATCAAAATCTTGCGTCTACCTCACAGCAGGCATAAGACTAACGCAGGCCCTTTCACATGGGACTTGCCCCATGTGAAAGGATGCATCGCTGGAAATTATTTGTGGGTAATACAGAAAGAGTGAGAAAAGGGGAGTGAATAAATTAGAGGACAGAGGGTTTGAGAGAAGGAGTTAGTGAAGTGGAGTAAGAAGAGTAAGGGAAAGCAAAATAATGAAAGAGCAAAGGATGGGAAGAGAGAGGAAGGTAAGTAAAGGAGAAGGTTTAAAAAAGGTGAGTGTGAGGGTATGGCTGAGTTATAGGGAGTGAGCGTGACAGAAGAGGAGTGAGAGACTAAAGAGACGGAGAGAATGAGGCTAACAGAGAGAGAATGAGGTAAGAGGAGTGTAGAAGGAAGAGGACAGAGGGAGAAATACAAGGAATATGTGAAGTGGAGTAAGGAGAGTAAGGGAAGGGAAACCAGTGAAGGAGAATGATGGAAAGACAGATAAAGGAAAATAAAGAAAATATCTGAAACAAGGTGAGTGTAGGAGTATGGCTGAGTTATAGGGAGTGAGCATGATAGAAAAGGAGTGAGAGAATAAGAGGACAGAGAGAATGATGCTAACAGACAGAGAATGAGGTAAGGGGAGTGTACAATTAAGAGGACAGAAGGAGTAACAGAAGGAGTTAGTACAGTGGAATAAGAAAGTAAGGCAAGACAAAAGAGTGAAGGAGGTAAGGAAGGAAAGATTGAGGAAGTAAACTAAAGAAGAAGGTCTGAAAGAAGGTGAGTGTGGGAGTATGGCTGAGTTATAGGCAGTGAGCGTGACAGAAGAGAATTGAGAGACTAAAGGGATGGAGAGAATAAAGCTAACAGAAAGAGATTGAGGGAAGGGGAGTGTAGAAGTAAGAAGACAGAGGGACTAAGAGAAGGAGTTAATGAAGTGGAGTAAGGAGAGTAAAGGAAGGGAAAAAATAAAACAAAGAAGTAAGAGAAGAGAGAGGAAAGAAACTAAAAGAGAAGACCTGAAAGAAGGTGAGTGTAAGAGAAGAGGGTGAAAAAAGAGAGTAAATGTGGGGATTCAGAATAAGTGAGGCAAGCGCAATAAGGGAACAGAGGTGTGGGAATATCAAAGAAATGTAGTGAGGTTATGGAAAACAGTATAGAGAAAATAAATATTGTACATCAAACTTACCTTATAAGTAATGTCAACTTAGTTTTATATTTTCATTTAAATTTATATCTGTGGAAGACAAAACAAAATAGGTTACAATATTTATAATATATATTTTACAATACAAGAGATAAAGTAGGTGATTAACAAGGGTGAGGGAGGGTGAGTGAAGGGCAGGGAGGTTGTTGAAAAAGGGAAAATAAAGAGAGGATAAAAGCAAGTGAGCTTGAGACAAAGGAAGTGAAGGAGTAATAATAAAGAGGTAGTGAAGGAAAGAGTGACAGAAAGGAACTGAGTAAGAGAGCAAAGAAAGGTAAGGAAGGGAGTGTGGGTGAGTTTTAGGGAATAAGCATGACGGAAGAAGAGTGAGACAGTGTGAGGATCCAGAGACTGAAGCTAAGAGACAGGCTGTGAGGGAAAGGGAGTGAGGATGTGAGAGGACAGAGGAAGTGAGAGAATAAGTGAGGAAAATGGAATAAGGGAAGGGAGGTGAGGGAGAGTGAAAAAAGGCCAGTGAGGGTGAGTTAAGAGGAGTGATAGAGGGTGGAAATAGGTAAGTGAGCAGCATAAGAGAAGGGGAGAATAATATATATTTAATAATAGAAAATACAAAATAATTTCAACAACATGTTAAATGGTTTATTTTTGCTGTTCTCAGAATATATTGAATTTCACTTAAAACAGTGACTTCAATAGTACTCATCATATAACATCGGGCAAAAAAAAAAACACAATCAAAATGATTGTGTTTAAAAAAAACATTGAATAATTTCTTAAATAATGTAAAATTTTAAAAACCATATCTAAACTCACTTTTGATCCATCCACTTTTCCACGAGGCCAAATAGTATATGGAAAGTCCTTTTCTATGGAAATTAGTCCAGAGTATTCTTAATGTCTCATTTACCCGACTTTCTGAAAGAAAAGCTCCAACATCTTTTACATTATGAAACAAGAGTTTTACTTCCACCTCTACCTTAATTTTTATAAAAAATTTCTATAATACTCACAGCACACGCTATATGATAAACATATACTATCTCTATGAGAACTACATGTTTTTTATTATCTTCATCACTCTCATTCAGAAAGTAATTTTGAAGAGCAAACTAAGTTATATTAACTGCTGTAATCTTCATAAGCCAGTTACCTTCCCTAGAATTTCGGTTGTAAGAACACTAGGTAAGAATTTAGTAAGTCAGAAGGCAAACGTTGAATGAAAGTAAATTCAGTATCATTACAGAGCTTCCAACCTTTTTCACATTTTAAATAACATGTGTAATGTCCTGATGTTGTTGAAGGACCATCATGGTAAATAATTGCTGCAGTTGTAAAGGTTCTTCCTGAAATTGATAGTTGAGAAGCGACAACATTTTTAATTAATGTTGTCAATTTAGTTCCATCAGGTCTACATCGTTGGAACATTAAAATAACATACTGTCCATATCTTATTAAAAATAAAGTTGATAGCATTTCAGATTTACATTGACTACAGACTATGTTTTGATTTGCTGCTCTAACTAGATTATTAAAAGACACTGATTTGCAGTCTGGTAAAGTCAAATATATAAATCTTTCAGTGTCTACTGTAGTACTACTTGAAAAGGAGCAATTGTAACAGTCATGTTGCCATTTATAAGAAAGACCAAAAAGATTTTCTACATCTACTCCTTCATCTTGCAAAACAACAAGCATATACATTAGAAATTCCTGACAATCTTGCTGAATATTCTGTGAAAATTGATTTAGACCAGAACATATGTCTAAAACCTTTCGAATTTCAGAAACACTTTGTATTTTTGTTCTATCACTGCTACATTTTTCTAATACAGAATTTAATAAACAACAAAGTGTTTGATCACGATTTTCAGCAATCTGTTCTTTTACAGTTTGGAGAAAAAAACCAACATTAACCACTACATTAGCATAGCAGTTGATACCAGAACTATTTTCAAATTGAAATCCAACAACATCTTTAACTGAATCCATTTCCTTTCTGCTTACAATTACTGTTTCATCTACTTTTTTTCTTTTTGCTACAACTTCACAACAATTTTTCTCATTTCTTCTTTTTCGGCCTACCACACGCTTTTCAAACAGAGGATATTGAGGTAAATTTGGAGCATACTCTCTTCTTAACCTATGATATTCTTTTACTCAATTTAGATCTGCATTAATCTTTGTCTCATCAAAATCAATCAAGTACAATCCAGATAAAGTTCTGACTCGAGATAAAGCAACATATGCCATACCCTCCTTGAACACAGAATTTCCAATATTCCCCAAAGCACTATCAACACTTAAACCTTGAGATTTATGAATAGTTACTGCATATGCCAAAGAAACAGGAAACTGTTTTCTGCGTACATATAAATCTTTCACACGCAAAAAACGAGCAGAACAACGACAGATTTGTTGTACTTCTTCAATACCATCAAATTAAATTTTTATAATTTCAATTCCATCTCTATTTCGGTAATTCACAAAATCCACAACATGACCCATTGCTCCATTTACTAAACCTCTTTCCACATGTAAGTTACGTCGTAAAATTATACGACAATTTAAAGATGCACACAGAGTCTTTTCTATACCAGCAGTTTTAGATATTGTCTTCTCTAAAGAATCCAATTTTGTTTTCAACTTTTCTGACAAAATAATAGTGGCTCCTTCATGTTCTATTTTATCAATAGCTTCCAGTGTCACAATCTCTTGATTTTCCAACTTTAACATTTTGGTGTTGAAGATTGAACATTATTGCAGAGTTGGCATCAAGCATATGACAGATTTGTTTTCAGGAATTTTCTTAAAAATATTCTCTGGGACAATATTTTCCTTTGGAAACAAATTTGAAATTAATCGTCCATGTAAAGCTTCTTTGCCATGCTCAGTTAGTTTTCCAATTCTTACATCTTGTAGAATATTTTTATAATCTTCATCCTTTGCCTGTCGCATATTTTGAAGTAGTTCTGCATATTTGAAATTTAGCCATATGTTAACATTTCCAATGCTTCCTAAGCACTTCCTGGTATCTTCATGCGTAAGCATTTTAAACAATGGCTGCCCTTTCACTGGAGTTAGTTGCAGTAAATCTCCAAAAACAATGATGTGTTTGCCTCCAAATAACAAATGATAGTCTGTTTTAAGAGTTTCTTGCATTCTTAAATGGACAAAAGCAAGCATTACATTTGATACCATGCTTACTTCATCAATGATAAGGAGTTTCATTTTCTTTAGGACTCTTGAAACTTCACAACAAGCTTCTCCAGATAGCTTGTGGTATTGTAATTTGTTATCATGCTCCACTGGCAGCATCAATAAGCGGTGTAAAGTAATCCCTTTAATGTTGTGTGCTGCCAACCCAGTTGGAGCAGTAACAACACAAGAGAGCGATGACTCCGTTGTTTTCTGCAAATATGTTGCAATCGCTTTAATCAGGAAACTTTTCCCAGTTCCTGCTTCTCCACTCACATACAGTCGGATAGGTACAAATGATGTACATGAGCACTCTTTTTTCTCATGAGATAAACCATGCTCAATTTGTTGTGTGACTTGGTCATATATTTGTCTCTTCTCAACGTTTAGTTCTTTTTCCAAATCTTCTAAGTCAACTCCATCCTCCTGAGCTTGTTCCATGGCTCTTTCAACTTCATCCATGGCAGTGGCAGCTTCATTTTGTATAATTGGTCCTCCTAGTGGATCCTGACTCAATGAAGCAGAACTCTGACTGTCTTGAGAACTGTCTATAGCAATCTCTGCTACAATTATAGCTTCTTGCTGTATTTCCTGGTTCAACATTTGCAGATAATTTGAAAAAAACAGGACATTCTATCGTATCCTTGGTTGCATTGAACGAATCTTCATAAGTAAGAAAATCTCCAAGTAGTTCCTCTTCTCTACGCCAAGGTTTAAAGAGTTGCAAAAGAGCTAAGTAATAAAATTCCCTTTTGTCTGGAGAATCACAACTCAATTTTCGATGATTAATCAAATGGCCTTTTCATTGTTTTACTAGACAGCCTTCACATCCAATTACAGCATATACACCTTTATTGATGTCTTCTGTGATGTTTTTTTTTTAAATGTAGGTTTGCAGAACTTCATAGAGACAAGCGTTCTCAAGGTGAGTACTTCTATTTGGATAGTATGTATCCAACATGTTTGTCTTCAAAATATCTGTACTGTCTGGTTCTTTCTCCGCCAAATACTCAATTTCTTGTACAGATTTCAAAACTCGGTTTCGTGTTGCAGCAAGACCTAGACTCACCCAAATGATGGTTCTAGATTTGACATATAGACTTGCTGATGACAAACGATCAGAACATTCATACGGTCCAATTTCTCAATGCGACAACATCTTCAGACTGTAACTGTCTAATTTCTTGCTTAGACTCTTTTCATGTGAAATTTCCTCCCACATTTCCTTCAGTTCCGTTTTTTCTGATTTTGTGATATAAGACGTCACATATCGAGCCACAGCAATAGAGTTGTCAGCCACATATTGAATATCCATGTTAGCATTCCACATGGACAAAATGACTGGGTTGTAGTCATTTATGAATTTGGATTCCTCATTTCTTCTTAGGTTGTATGTATTTTTGGGTGATTTTCTTGTCACAGTATGTCGCAGAGAAGACATAAAATTGTTGACTCTTCCTTTCGATGTTACTGGACGTGGAAATGCAAAACAAAATTTCATGTAGAACTTGTCCTTGGATTTGTATTTTCGATGACAGTATTTCCCACAACGATGACTTTGAAAGTGTAAAACTTGGTGTCTTAAATTGTTTTCTCCTGTACTTTTCGGAACAGCACATGTAGAATACTGCTCAATGAAACTCATCACTTTCTCATCTGAATCTGTTCCAAATTTAGGTGCATCTTTAATCCATAGCAGCATATGTATATGAGGAGCACCTCTTGCTTGATACTCCTTTCTCCAAAAGAAATCCAACACCTCTCCAAGCGGAGGATTTTTTTTGTTTGTAATAAAAGACATCATAGCTTCAAACCTATGATTGAAATACCTGCATACATTAACTGGATCCAAAGAGCACAGTTCTCCAGGTGTCTTGTATTCAATATTTTGAATGTTTTTATTTGCCTCTCGTAGAAATTCAAGTAAGTCTTCCCAAGCATACTCAGCACAGCTAAGAGTGAGGAACAATGCAGGAGTTCCTATCCCCCACATGCATCATTGAGACATTTTGCACTTCTTAATTTGCGAAAAATAAGGAATCGCAAATTAAGAAGTGCAAAATGGTATGCATCATTATTTTCGGTATTCATTTGTGATTCGGTAAAAATCGCAATTTTTACCGAATCCCAAATAAATACCGAATTCTTAAGTTAATTTTCGCAATTCCCATTGATTCCTATGGGCCAAAAGGCCCATAGAAGTCAATGGGAAGGCATTAGCAAATTGCGAGTGGCACTTTGAAAATGTCATGGGTGCAGGGGGGGGTCCAAAGGACCCCCCCCTGCACCCCTGAAATGTATTTTTCGCATCATGTTTCACACACACATGTCCTAAGGACATGTGTGTGTGAAACATGAATGTTGAAAAAAAAAACCTTTTCAGCATTTGAAACACTTTTTCCAAATTTACCGAGTGGTTCAACCACTCGGTAAATTTGGCACCCTAATTGCGAATTTACACTTTGAAAAGTAATGATGCATTGCTTTTAAGAAATCGCACATCTGCGACTTCTTAAAAGCACCCGCAATTTTAGAACTCGCAAAAATGTTACGAATTCTAAAATTGCTTCATGCATCCCAAAAAGCACTTTTGCATTCGCAAACGGCCGATTTTAAGGAATCGCACCGTTTGCGACTACAAAAATGCTTGATGCATGTGGGGGTAAGTTTCTTAGCATACATTTCAATTCCCCATGACGACGGTACCAATACTCGTTAGTACCACGCTGACATGCCATGAGATTAATTAGCTGAGATTCCAAAACACTGTCTTGCAGTTTGACTTTATCCATAAAATCCCTTGCCGAAACATTTTGTAGATGTGCTCCACTTTTCAGTATATGGTTTACTGCATAGGAAAGTCCAGACAAGTCACTCTCAAACAGTAGATGGAACAAATATGGAATGCATTGACGAAACCTTGTATCTTCTGCATATAATCTTGAAGTCCGGTATTCGGATGCAGGAATTTGAACAGGTCGGTCGTCATATCGTCCACCTTCACCTGTTGGAAATAACTGTGGAAAACAACGAGCTTCTAAACTTTCCTCCCATACACTAATGGGACTTCCTTCGGCTTTTTTCATCTGAAACAAGTCAATAGCATTCCCCATTACTTCTTTGGAATGCAATGGATGAACACTATAATGTTCGTAAATTTCTTCACTTCTAGAGAAATCAACTTTTTCTATTTGTCCAGCAGAGACATCAGTGTCCTCTTGTACAGTTGTTTCCTCATCTCCCACATACACATTTCTATAATATTGATTATTTTTTACCAAATACAACGTTGCCTTCTTGACTTTCCTAACATCCACTAATTCTTGCCAGATTTTCTTACTTTTTGTCGGTACACCATTAACTAGAATAACCAGAGGCTCCTCTTCTACTTTTTCGACACCAATTGTATCAATATTTTTCTTAAAATCTAGAGGCAAATAAACAACTCTTCCCTTTAATCCTCTTTGTAAATCTGAATGAGGCAATCTCCCTGTCTTAGGCTCCATGCGAACAATAGCCTGAAAAGGATGCACACATTGAATCAGAATAGACTCATAGGTATTTAAATCCATCAATTCAGAAGGAATGTCTACCAACTCCATATTATTATGAACAGCTCTAGCAGGCATTCTGTTTTCATTTAATTTATTATAGCAATATGTACAAATACGTTGATCAGAGCCCAGATCAAAACAATTTTCAACCAACAAATAAGTTGCAAAACCCTTCCACTCATTATTATTTATCTTTTCACTTTTTACATATAAATCAACTAATCTAGTCTGATGCTTATAATGAGTCCGTCGACAACAAACACAAGAAAAATTAGGCCTTTCACTTGAATTCACTTTAAACTTTATAATTTCATTTTCAAATATTTCTCTACTTAAAATCTCTACATTCTATTCTACATTACCTTCTATTACTGTGTCAATTTCTGCACTAACCTCTTTTTCACCAAAGTAACAAAACTCAATTTCACAAATGTTTTTGACATCTAATTCAGTTCCATGCAAAAGAGCACTGTTTAACTGTTTTAGTTTAAGTGCTGGACTTTTTGCATAGTACAACCTTCTCACTAATTTCCTCACTTTATTATGATGCACTGCCAACATCCTAAAATGGTGAAAAACACTCTGACATACTTTTCTTGAAAGACAAGCCAGTGAATGCCCTTGCAAACCTGTTTTTTCTCTCACTCTACAAGGATCTAACTCTTGTAAAATTTTAATTTTTTGTTTCACACTTTTTTTAGTATATGTCCGTAAGAAATTGCTAAACAAATCAATTGATTCCTGTCGGACACTACAAATACTACTACAATTCCATGTATATACTGGAGCCTTAGGACATCTCCCTAAAACTTCATCAGCTAACATCTCTTCTGTATTTCTAGGCACAATCTCTTCTTTTTCAACCGGACAACCGTCCTTCACCTCATATGCTCGACCACTGGTGTCAACTGCATGCACCAAATCATTATCTTGAAAGTAACTTTCTTCATTAAAAAATGGCTCAGAACTTGAACTATGCTTCCATTCTCCAGAAAAAACATCACAGAAATTAGTTCGATTAATTACTCTCCTCCACTTACATTTTGATTTGAACACATGGATTATCTTATCAAGTGTACGAATTATATTCATTACTAAACAAAACAATTTATTTTTCACTTTAAATGCTTCATCCATGATCTTAACTATGTTTTTTTTTTCTTTTAAAAAGCAGTCTTGGGGGGCGTGGCCAAGATGGCGGGCTGAGTAGTCGCACTCTCGGTGAGCTCCGCCATCCCTGGACCCTAAGCCTGCTGTACATGCGCTAATCCTCCCCCCGGGACGCTGCATTGCACAGAGCGGGGGCCCGCTGCACTGGAGGAGCATCTGGGAGATCACCGGACCCCCCCTTGGGGCACTGGGCGGACGCCGGACGGGGCGCCGTTGCGGAGAGCGAGCGAGGCCCAGCATACGGCCGGGTAAAGAAACGGGCCCTGCCGGCCATAGACGTCGGCCGGGTGATTGCTGCAGCGTCGCTGACCCTGCCCGCTTGTCCCGGCTTCTTGGGCCTCTCCTTGCAGCAGGGGCCGGGGGCCTGGGCTCCCGGACCAGGAGCCATAGAGACTCCGACGCCAGGCCGGCGTCGGACATCACGCGAGGCCGGAGCTTGGGCCTGGTCATAGGCCTCGACCACTTTGACGGCCCCTAGGCGGGTCGACGAGCACTGTGGGCCCTGCCTACCGGACCCGGACGGACCTGCCTGGTCTTGCGACACCCCGTCGGGGCGTGGACTGGCTGGAGCAGGGGTACAGAAAGAGAGGTGCCGGACCTGGGGCCTCCTGCTACGCGAGGCCGTGGCTTCGGCCTGCGCTCCAGGCCTCGGAGACGCTGCACAGCAGTGGCCCCCCGGCCCCCCGGTAGACTTTGCAGAGCACGGAGCGGCGCTCCTGGGCGGAAGCGGAACCCTGTGGTGAGTCAGGCAGCTGGGGAACAACGGATAAGACTGTGGCAGCCATCGCCCCTCGAGGCCACCGGGGACCGGGAGTTGGGCTTCTGTGTTTCTGCCCGCCTTTGCACTTGGCCACCGGGGTAGAAATGGGATAGACCCCTTCCTCAAGGGGATCCCTGGTGGCATTCTGGGCCTGACCGTGGGAGACGGGAAAAACCGCCCGGACACTACTGCAACCCCCACGTGGCCCCTGAGGGTCTGCTGTGGCCTAGCTTGAAGGGCGATCCCTCGGTGCCGTGAGTGACGCCGAGCCTGAGGCCGCGAGGCTTGTGCAGTGAAAGAGGAGAGCGGAGCCGGGCGGATTGGTGCTGGAGGCCCGGGAGGGTGGTCTATCGCCGAGGCAGCGGACCGCTGGTGGGAGTCCGGCAGCGTGCTTCCGAAGTTGCACCTGGGATTGGGCTGTTGGATTTTCAGGAGAGCACCTCGAGAGCCAACATGTCGAACAACAAGGGGTCCCGGAAGGGGGACCGCACACTGCCAGAGATGCTGAACCGGAGCACTGCAAGACAGGACCGAGGTCACCCATCCCCACCCCACTCGAGCGGTGCCCAAGGAGCGAGTGGAGGAGAACCCCCAGTTACGAGGTCCTTCCTAGAGTCCCTCTTCAGCTCATTGAGGGACGATTTTCAGACGCTTAAGCAGGAGGTCGCAGGTGAAGTCCGTGAGATACGGAGGGAGGTGGACGGTCTCGGTGACAGAGTGTCCACGGTGGAAGAAGCAGGCCACGCTAGGGACGAAGAAATTACACAGTTGCAACAGGAGGTCGTCCGACTCCGGGAACAGCACCTTGACCTGCAGGCGCACACAGAGGACCTTGAGAATCGCTCCAGGAGAAACAACATCCGCGTCCGGGGCGTGCCGTCCCGGGAAGAGGGGGAAGATGTGGCGACCTACCTCGGGGAGCTGTTCAGAGAGGTGCTGGGGGAACCGGCTGACTTTGCCATTCGGATTGACAGGGCGCACAGGGTTGGTCTGCAACGCCGAAATTCAGCGCCTCCTCCTGACATCTTGGCTTTTCTGCCAGACTATCCCTTGAAGGAGCGGATACTGAGGGAAGCCCGGAGGAGACCCTCCCTGGAATTCAGAGGCCACCGGATAGCTCTCTATCAGGATCTGGCCGCATCTACTCTGCAAAAACGCAAAGCTTTTAAAATTGCGACTGACTTTCTCAGGGAACATGGCACTCAATATTCCTGGGGACATCCCTTCCGGCTCATTTTTAGGTGGAACGGAACCTTGCACCAGTTGCGTTCTCTTCAGGACACGTGTGGAGTGCTGGGGATCACAGCCACCGAGGACGGAGCTCACACACCGCACCGGAGCCGTATTACTAGAGACGGTTGGCAGACAGTCCCCGGCCGGCGATCATCTGCTTCCTTGTCGCGGCCGGACTCTCCTATGGCCCGAGCGGAGTCGGATGCAGCAGTACAGGATGGAACTGGAGCTGATACAGCAACTGGGGTGGCGCTGACAGCATAAGTGAACTCCGGGGGGAGATCGACATCGCTGTGATGGAGCTGCAGGTTTGAGGGTCTGGGGGGGTGGGGGGAATGGGGGGTGCGAGGTGGCTGGACGTCCACTTTTTCTGACTTTCCACGGGCTTGTCCGATAAGGACCGGACTGGGACAATGGGTCTACAAGTTTTTGGGGGGGTAGTGAGGGGGGTGTTTAAAGTTGTTGATCCGGTCCCAGTTGCGGGAGGGGGCTGGCTACGAGAGGGTGGGTGGGGAGGACGGGGAACAGTTGGGGGGGGCAAGGGGAGTTGGGGAACAGAGTGGGAGATGGGGTCTGGGGGTTTGGGATGGGGAGGGAGGGTCGTCCAGTGCACACGGGGGTTCCTGGTCATTTTGACTTTGTCTGTGCTTTTTGATCTGCTTCTGATTGGCTATGGCTTCAACGGGGCGATCTGCCTCTCTGCTTGGCATGGATGTTGGGGAGAGGAGGGGGGGGTTATCGGAAGTTTCTTGAGGGCGGTGAGCTGCTGGTTAGGTGGCCTGCTTTATGGTTTGCCTGGTGCTGTCTGCTTTTTGTGTCAATATTCTATGCATGGTACTCTGCTGCACCACGGGCTGACTGACGCTCTTGTCCTCCTGTTTTTGCGGTGGGTCCTTGTTGCTTTCTACTACAACACCACTCATGCCTCCAACCACTTGTAAGGTAGTGACCCTGAATGTCCGGGGTCTGAATAATCCCGTGAAGAGGCGAGCCGTCCTTTCACTTTTAGAGAACACACAGGCAGATATCTGTCTCCTCCAGGAGACGCACCTACTGTCACGGGACACTCATAGACTCCGCTCACACAAGTTCCCCTCACAATTCTTTTCCTCATGCACCACTAAAACAGCTGGGGTGGCGATTCTGGTGGCGCGGCGTTTCCAGGGGGAGGTTCTCCACAAATTTGCTGAACAAAAGGGTAGGTTGCTGGCTTATCGATTTCGAATTGGGGGTCTCTTCTTCACGATAGGGTCCCTCTATAGTCCTAATGACCGTCAGGACCGCTTTCTTCAGGCGGCGATCGAGGAGGTCACATCTTCCCAGGATAGACATGTCATACTCGGGGGAGACTACAATATTGTCTTCGACTCTGCGCTGGATAGGTCGGTGCAACGCTCCCCTCAGGTTGGAGAACTCTCGGCGGGCCGTAAGGCTCAGCTGGACGAGGTGGACCTACTTGATATATGGCGACATTTGCATCCGATGGATAGGGACTACTCGTACTATTCTCATGCCCACAAAACATACGCACGGTTAGATCACCTGTTGGTTACCTCCCCAGTGAAAGCGTTGGCATCTGGATCTGAAATGGGTGTGATCTCCCTCTCGGACCATGCCCCGGTCGAGGTCCTGTTAACTATGCCCCCGACGGCGCTCCGCCCACGGACGTGGCGCCTTCGGGATACGCTGCTGCATAGGGCGGAAGTGGTGGCTAGCATTGAAAAGTCGATTCAGGAATTTCAATCCCATAACGATAATGCAGACACTAGTCGGGCCACGCAATGGGCGGCTTTGAAGGCGGTCATCAGAGGGGAATTTATAGCGATTTCCTCGGCGGACAATAAGGAGCGGCAGGCCAAGCGAGATGAACTCACAGATCGTGTTAGGGAACTGGAACAGATCCATCGCAGAACCGGGGCCCCCCGAATTTGGCGGCAGCTCAAGGAAGCCAGGAAGCTCCTGGCGGCCCTGGACCTCGACCGGGCGGAGTACGCCGCTTTGCGGTTGCGACACGCCTTTTATACTGGAGGGGACCGCTGTGGCAAGTTGTTGGCAAATAGGCTCCGTGTGGCGCGGCAGAGCCAGCTGGTCAAGGAGATCTCTGGCCCGATGGGCATGCCGGAAGCTGAAGACGAGCGGATAACTGCAGTCTTTCGGGGCTTTTACAAAGACCTCTATACCGGGGATCCTCCGGATGAGGAGGCGATGGACACTTATCTGGCCTCGATCGCACTTCCCTCTCTGGACCCTGTGCAGGCGGACTATCTGGACAGGGACATTAGGATCGAAGAAGTAGTTTCTGCCATTGCCCGACTCAAGCACGGAAAGGCACCGGGCCCAGACGGCTACATTGCGCTGTATTATAAAACATTTTGCATGACGCTGGCACCCATCCTGACGCGCCTCTTCAACTCCTTTGCGGAGGCCGGGGCCATTCCACCTGATCTGCTCAGGGCCTCGATCTCGGTTATCCCTAAGCCAGGTAAGGACCCGAGGCAATGTGGATCCTACCGGCCGATCTCCCTTCTGAATATTGATTTAAAACTGTATACGGGGATACTTGCTGCTAGACTAGCTCTCCATCTGCCCGGCCTTATCGATCCTGACCAGGCGGGTTTTGTCCCGGGGCGGCAGACTGTGGACAATACGAAACGAATTGTTTATTTGCTGGAGAAGGCCTCTCGGGTTCCGGGGGAGCGAATGATGTTGGCGGTGGACGCAGAGAAAGCGTTTGACCGAGTCCACTGGCCTTACCTGGAGCGGGTGCTCATGAAAGCGGGTATGGGTGAGAAATTCCGCACCATGATCCTTAATTGCTACGTTCGTCCATCGGCGGTGGTCCGCGTTAATGGGCACGCTTCTGCCTCCTTCGACATTGAACGGGGCACCAGGCAGGGTTGCCCGCTTTCCCCTTTGCTTTTCGCGTTCTACATGGAGCCTTTTGCCCAGCGGGTGCGAGATAACCCGCGAGTGACCGGCATCCGGATGGGGGCCTTCACACACGCTGTTAGCCTTTACGCTGATGATGTTATATTGTCTATTGACAGGCCCGCCGTGGCTCTCCCGGCATGCATGGAGGAACTATCCTCTTTTGGCGCGGTGTCTGGATTTCGGATGAACATGGGTAAATCGGCAGCGCTGGATATCTCCCTTGACCCGGTCACTAGGGCCTGTTTGCAGCAGCGGTTTCCCATGTTGTGGTCCTCGGAAGCAGTGCCCTATTTGGGCATCCAGATTGCACCTACCGTGGCGGCGATGGTGTCGACAAACTATCGAGCCCTGGGGGCCAAGATCAAGGAGGAACTGGGCCGATGGAATCGAGGCGCTTTCTCCTGGCTTGGCAGGATAGCTGCTGTTAAAATGACGATTCTACCTCAGGTGTTATACCTCTTTCGGGCCTTGCCGCTCCAACCGCCCGGAGGATGGATCTCGCAATTACAGGCCGACGTTTCTCGGTTTGTCTGGCAGGGGAGGAAGCCTAGATTGCGTAGGGCCCTCTCGCTGCTGGCCCCGGAAGTGGGTGGACTGGGTATCCCAGACTTCCGCAAATACTTCCAGGCAGCACAGCTGCGTTTCCTGGTGGAATGGAGTAGGTGGGAGTCTGATAAGCATTGGCTCTTCCAGGATCAGGCGGTGGCTGGGAGACCGCTGCAGGACATCCCCTTCCTGCGTCGCCCACATCGGCCCAAAAATCTCGATGCCTCTTTTGTTACGAGGGTGCCACTGCGGGTGTGGGATGCTACGAGCGTTCTACGTGACCTCACCACGTTCCCGTCACCGCTTACTCCGCTGGTGGACAATCCAGACTTTACCCCAGGGATGGAACGAGGAGCGTTTGCGAGGTGGCAACAGGCGGGGTGCAGAGCCTTGTGTCATCTTTATGGCCCTGACGGGGTGGTTCCTTTTCCCCAACTTCGCCAGGAGTTCTCGCTTCCAGAAACGGAGCGACTTCATTACATGCAGGCCCGCCACTGGGCCCTCCACCCGCAGGTACGAGAGACGGCCGATCGGCCTTTTTTCCCTTATGAGCACTGGCTCATGACACGGACTTCGGACTCCAAACTGATTACTGACTTGTACAAGCTGCTGCAGCCCCCGGCACCACACTTTTATCACCCTGGGAGAGAGCGTTGGGAGAGGGAGCTAGGGAGGACGCTGAGCCCTAAGGAATGGGAACACATAGCCTATAGAGCGCGGCACTCAGCCTACCACATGGGACTCACAGATACCTTGACTAAAATCTCTACCTATTGGTATTACACGCCGGAACGAGTGCATGAGTTTGACTGTAGTAAGGCGGATGCGTGTTGGCGGGGGTGTGGACATAAGGGTACTCTTACGCATGTACTGTGGGATTGCCCGCTCCTAGACCTTTACTGGAAGGAAGTGTTGGATGAAATTGATTCTGCTTTTGAAATTGAACTGCCACGTTTCCCTGCCTATACCCTGCTGGGACTTCCGAATGATCTGATGTATCCCCTTCGTTCCCGCAGAGGAAGACAAATAGCTATAGCTCTGGGCTCCGCGGTTCAGAACATTCTGATTCATTGGCACACTGCTACAGTCCCGTCTATCACTGGCTGGCTCCACAGGTTGTGGCATGTGTTGGGTATGGAGAAGCTGTCCCTCACGGTGGCGGGTGATGTGGACCAGTTTAGGGAGCTCTGGCAGCCATTTCACTCCCTATTGCTTACTGAATTTAAGGAACTTACCTGTCCCAAATATCTCCGCCTTTTGAGGCTTCCAGCCCAGGTGGAGTCTGCCCCTTAATCTTCCTGTGAGTTTCTCTCCTTCGTATTGTAGCGCTGATGTATGTTGAGCTCGGAGACTGTGCACTGGACGGGGGTGGGATTGGGAGGGGGGGATGGGAGTTCGGTGTTGGGGGGGGCATGTTGGGTGGGGGGGTTTCGGGGGTAATGTCATAACATGTTGAGGCGACTAGAGCCTTCTATCATAGCGCAGGCGGAGTTAACGGATGGCTATTCATTAGCGGTACTTTTGGACACTTGCTTTTCCGCCCTGCTACTTTCTCTTGAAATGTTTGTTTGTCCTTACATGTTGTCATGAATAAAATACTTTAAACCTAAAAAGCAGTCTTTTTTTATACCTTTTTTAATAAATTGATTACTATTCTGTTGTAAAACATTCGTCTACGTATTTCAGAAAACTGCTTGCTTCTTCGTTTGGTATGCAAAATGTCATGTCCTTGTACAGATCTAACATTTTTAGAAGGACATCCTGTTTTCTTCGAAATTACAGGTATTTCATTGTTCTTTCTTAAAAAAAAAAAAATTCTTGGCATTTCAATAACTTCCTGAGAAAATTTTTTGTTTGCTTACCAGGAGCATCTTTCTTTTTCTCTGAAGATTTTATTTTGGTCGGTTGTTGATTTTCTTTTCCCTTAGTCCTTAATTTTCTTTTATGAATTTTTTCTCTTCTTTCTTTACAAGGCATCTTTTAGTTTGTTTGTATAGATGATTATATAATCTGTAGTAAAGAAAAAAATAACATATTATAGACCACTACAAACATATTACACATCAATTACAATAAGTAATCAATATAAACACTAGTATACAACAAAAGGCTCATTTACATTACATGTGCTTTCTTTTCTGTCAAAAACGATTAACTAATTAATTTGTATGTCTTGTTTATATATAGGTGGTCTGTTTTTGGCCTGTACATACTTTGAAATAATGTGAGCAGAGACACACATACTGCTTGCAGAAAAAGAGATGGTAGATTACATGTAATATGGTGGACATGTGCCTAACATCACGCCAAATCTATTGCATTTTCATTGCTTGTTTACTTTGGCTCCATCAAGAAGGCATTCAGATGTGTCACACATTTGCCATAAAATCTAAATTTTAGCACTCGAGTTGCTCATTATATCAAGCTTCAGTCACAGTGTGATCTTAGGCACATTAATAGGATTTTAAATATAATGTACCATGTGTGTCTCTGCCAACAGTTTGTGTGACTCTGACTAAGATTACAATGATGGGTGAATAAAGCTTCACTTACAGTGATCTTAGGCAGATTAGTAGGATTTTAGATATAATGTACCATGTCTGTCTCTGCCAACAGTATGTATCACACCGAGGGCGAGGTCTATTGCATTTTCAATGCTTGTTTACTTTGGTTCCATCAAGAAGGCATTCAGATATGTCACACATTAGCCATAAATTCTGAATGTTAGCATTCTAGTTGGTCATTATATCAAGCTTCACTCACAGTGTGATCTTAGGCAGATTAATAGGATTTTAGAAATATGTGTGACACATCTGAATGCCTTCTTGATGCAATGTTTCACATGGGTGCAAGCAGAAAATGCATGCAGAATAATAAAATTGGCACCCAGACAAGAATATGAAATGCCGTGAGAGATGTTTAAAGGTTTTTTTTATGGCATAAATTGAGATAGAATATACAAAAAAAGACAGGCATATTTACAAGCTGCATGTGCAATCTTTGACATTAATGCTGGTCCAGAGATAATGTAATGGTTTCATTGGCATATTTACAAGCCGTGTGCGCAATATTAGATATAATGTACCATGTCTGTCTCTGCCAACAATATGTGTGACACCGAGGGTGAGATCTATTGCATTTTCAATGCTGGTTTACTTTAGTTGCATTAACTAGGCATTCAGATGTGTCACACGTTTGCCATAAATTCTGAATGTTAGCACTCGAGTTGCTCATTATATCAAGTTGCACTCACAGTGTGATCTTAGGCAGATTAATAAGATTTTAGATATAATGTACCATGTCTGTCCCTGCCGACAGTATGTGTGACTCTCCCTAAGATCACAGTGATGGGTGAATCAAGCTTCAGTCACAGTGTGATCTTAGGCACATGATCAGAATGTTAGATATAATGTACCATGTGTGTCTCTGCCAACAGTATGTGTGACTCTGTCTAAGATTACAATGATGGGTGAATCAAGCTTCACTTACAGTGTGATCTTAGGTGGATTAATAGGATTTTAGATATAATGTACCATGTCTGTCTCTGCCAACAGTATGTGTGACACCGAGGGCGAGATCTATTGCATTTTTTATCTTTTTTAATTTTTAATTTTTTTAATTTGCCATTAAAAGAAACCTTTAAACATATCTCTGGACCAGCATTACAAGCTGCGTGCGCAATCTTTGACATAGCTGTGTGTTTATGAGCTAGATTTCTTTATAAATTGCGCAATAGTCTTGTAAATATGCTCCTCTTTATCTTATATTCCATCTCAATTGATACCATTACTGAAATACTTTAAGCATCTCCCACACCATTTCATATGGTTTTCTATCTGCTATTCCTATCCCTCTCCATACATTCACTGCTTCCACCCATGCTAAAGGTTGCAGAAGGCGCTTAAAAAAAAGAGCATATTTACAAGTCCAATGAAACCATTACACAATTTCTAAACCAGCATTGAATCCAAGCAGAAAAAACAATTTATAAAGAAGTCTACTTTTTAAACACACAGCTATGTCCAACATTGCGCACGCAGCTTGTAAATATGCTTGTCTTTTTTTGTATATTCTATCTCAATTTATGCCATCAAAAGAAACCTTTAAACATCTCTCACGGCATTTCATATTCTTGTCTGGGTGCCAATTTTATTATTTTGCATGCATTTTCAGCTTGCACCCATGTGAAACTTTGCGCAAACGTCTTGTAAATATGCCCCTCTTTATCTTATATTCCATCTCAATTGATACCATTAATGAAATACTTTATTCATCTCCCACACCATTTCATATGGTTTTCTATCTGCTATTCCTATCCCTCTCCATACATTCACTGCTTCCACCCATGCTAAAGGTTGCAGAAGGCGCTTAAAAAAAAGAGCATATTTACAAGTCCAATGAAACCATTACACAATTTCTAAACCAGCATTGAATCCAAGCATAAAAAAACAATTTATAAAGAAGTCTACCTTTTAAACACACAGCTATGTCAAAGATTGCGCACGCAGCTTGTAAATATGCTTGTCTTTTTTTTGTATATTCTATCTCAATTTATGCCATTAAAAGAAACCTTTAAACATCTCTCACGGCATTTCATATTCTTGTCTGGGTGCCAATTTTATTATTCTGCATGCATTTTCAGCTTGCACCCATGTGAAACTTTGCGCAAAAGTCTTGTAAATATGCCCCTATTTATCTTATATTCCATCTCAATTGATACCATTAATGAAATACTTTATGCATCTCCCACACCATTTCATATGGTTTTCAATCTGCTATTCCTATCCCTCTCCATACATTCACTGCTTCCACCCATGCTAAAGGTTGCAGAAGGCGCTTCAAAAAAAGAGCATATTTACAAGTCCAATGAAACCATTACACAATTTCTAAACCAGCATTGAATCCAAGCATAAAAAACAATTTATAAAGAAGTCTACCTTTTAAACACACAGCTAACATTATGGAAAAAGGTAAACATATAATTCCTTAATTCACACAGACACTCACTATGATACTTGTCAAAAATCTTTAAGCTCTCTATCTTTTTTAAAACAATCATTACTCACCTTTAAAAATGCTTTGGAAGATGTAAAACAGTGTCAGTCACAGTCAACAGATATTCTTAAGCAGAATATCTGAACAATGCTTCCTTCACTGGAGCCTTTCAATAATGGCACAGATTCTTTCTCATTTCAGACCCATATTCTTGTACATAGCCAATAAAAATTGTTCCCACACAAATTCAAAACCAAACTGCACATTTTAATTGGTTGTACATTTCAAGCCTTTGAAACTCACATAACATTCACCCACCCCCCCAGTGCTCATTTACCCTGTAACCATGGTAACTCCCTCTTAAACCAGCACACAGTTCACAAGTTCATCATACTATGTTGCAAAACAATCCTTCAGGGCTGTTTGACCTCTCAATCTACTAGCTAATGAAATGCAATGTTTCTTTAAATGACTTTTTCTCAACCATTGAAATGACTTCTTACAAAAAAAAAGCATGCACCCTCATTTTCAGTGGAGATTTTTAACAAAGCTCCAATCATTTATGGTTATTCAACTGCACTGATTCACAACCATTTTTTTCATAATAAAACTGCCATTTAATTTCCACAACTCATCTGACTTGAAGCAAATCTACCTTCACAATGACAAAAGTCTGGTTTGTGGGTCATAGCTATGTCCACTGGAGTCAAAAATACGCAGCTAACAGAGGTATTTACAATCTTGATTTACCAAATGTGGGCATTGTATGGATTGGACAGAGAGGATTGAGGAGTCACCAATTGATACCATTGGTAAAATCCTTTATGCATTTACCACACCCTGACCTTTTAATAGTGCACTGTGGTGGAAATGACTTAGGCACTTTGACTGGTGTAGGTCTGAAAATGCTTTTAAAGGACATCTTTGGGCAATTGATGGCACTTTTTCCAAAAACTGCCTTGGTATTTTCTAATATATGCCAAAGGCAAAAATGGAACTGGTCCAACCAATTTTGTCCACAGATTGAGAAAGCAAGGAAACATGTGAATAAATCTGTTTCTGCTTACCTCAGAGACTATAGTATGGGTTCCATTTACCACAACAGCTTGCGTTACAACATGCAAGACATCTATAGGAGAGATGGTGTGCATTTTACAGATGAGGGGAATAGAGTTTTCCTCTTGAATATAAGACTCTGCATTGGTACCTACTTGTAGGTACAAAAAACACCTACTTCTCACAACAGCTCTTTTCAGAGCTAACTTACCTCTAAACAGTCTACATTATTTTTTTACTCTATTTTTTTACACTGTTTTTCCCCGTGGTGCGCTCAGGTTGTGCGTACCGGAGAGCGTACCCTAGAGCGCAGCCAGCGCTTACCCCGTGAAAATTAAAAAAAAAAAGTTTTTCTGCCCTTCAAAGTCCTTCTAGGCCCCCCTCAGAAAACCTAGAGGGTCAGGGGGTGTCTACTCTGCCCCCTTTTAATTATTTCCCCTTTCTTTTTCACCTCTTGTGTCTCGATTCTACCGAGACACAAGATGGCGGACTCTCCGGACTGTTTAGAATGTTGACAGACACCCGACAGCCAATCAGCTTTCCGCTCGCGCACTCCCGTAGCGCGCCGGGTGCGCTCCCCGGTACGCGCATCTGTGAGCGCTCGGAGCACGCCTATAGATATATATGTGTTTTTGAAGTTAATTTTCAAAAAAACCACTGGAGCAATTTTCCCCTAATATAGCAAAGGCACATCTGCGTACCAGTCCCTACAATTTTGCCAAGTTTGGCGTAATTCCGTTCAGCGGTTCGGGCTGTAGACTCGTCAGGCCGTCCTATGGTAATTAACATGGGGAAAACACGTTTTGGGATCCTCCTTTTTTCTCGGCCCCCACTTCACGAATCCCCCCGAAACTTCCAGGGAAGGAGCGCAGCTGGCCAAAATTTTGGAAAATTACACACAAATTCCTCAACCGGCGCCAGAGTTATTCCCAATAGAATGTTGCGGATTTCCTATGGTAGCCAATCCTAACTATAACTACCTACTGGCGACCGCCAGTAGGTAATTTATATATATATACACACACACATACACAATCCAGTCCCACAGGATCTGGCAGTTTTCAATATCCGTCCTGGTGGCTACATAATTAAAATAATTTTGACATAGGCACAAAACTAGAAAGGAGAGAAAATAAGAAATGGAAATTACAAATTCAGACAATGCTCATAGATGATAAGGTAACTAAAGTACAGCCCGGAACCCAGTAATATTACCTTTGTATTGACAAGGTATAGGTCCAGCACAAACTGATAAGGGCTGCGCACAATGGCCAAGTACCACCCAACGGGCTCTACAAAAAAACACCAAGTGATACATGAAGACCCCGAGGGATTAAGCAGTTGCCTCAAGCTCAATACTGTGATCAATTTAAGCAATAGTCATAACTGCCTATGAAAATGGCAGCATCTGTTAGATACATGCAGACCCCCGAGGGATTAAGCAGTCGCCGCAAGCTCAATACTGTGATCAATTTAAGCAATAGTCATAACTGCCTATAAAAATGGCAGCGTCTGTTAGATGCCTTCACTGATCATCTTACCTCTGTCACTTAAAAAACTTTTTGTACATCTCATATCACTTCCGAAAGCAACCCAGAAAATAAATAGGGTTCGGAAGGCGCGAAAATAATTACATGAAACTCACGAAGCGGCATCGAAAGAGAGAGAGGACCGCAATTACAGGGAGAAATGTGGCGGCCATAATAGAGTGAACATTCACTCAAAGTAGACATAAGAAAACTAGTAACCATAATGGAGTAAACAGAAATTACGTGGATCTCCCGAAGCCGCATCGAAAGAGAAAGAGGAACGCAATCACCAAGAAGAATCTGGCTGCCATACTAGAGTGAACAATCACTCAATGTAGCCACAAAGAAATAAAAGGGAAATTTTGGCGGCCATAATGTGGTGAACAGTCACTTAAAGTGACCAAAAAAGTGATGTATAATTATCCTGTGTCATTATGGAAAAGAAGAAAATTATGTTGACAAACTTGCTATCAAAGATATACCAGCAATATGCCAAGCGTATAGCAAGGTGCCGGTACAGCTAAATGCAACTTTGTCCAGGCAAAAAAAGGCTAAAATTGATGAGCAGAATCTATGTTTAAAAAAGAAGAACTCTTCTGTACATGAATACTGCAGAAAATCTGAGTGTTCCAATTTTCAATCCGCTGAGGAAATAAGTATGTAATCCACCTTAGTTGGACAAGTCTGTTACCCCCTGAGTTGTTAGAGAAATGTAGAAAAATGTGAAAAGAATATAGAAAAGATTGAAAAAATAAAGAAAAAAGAAGATAAACAATAAAGAAACAATATTGCAAAGTAATACAGAATCATGATGAGTAATCTTATTACTGTGCATAACCACCAAAGACTCCAATTAATCAAGAGTATTGGCCTGACCATAAACAAATGTGTACATAAAACATTTTACAATTTCTTACATATAATAATACAGATATTATTGCATTACATTCTTCAAGAGTGTTCAGACCTTTATTGATGCTATCGCATCTATGAATCCAACAGCATTTGGTTTTACTCAATATGCTCGCAATGCTGCCACTCCTTGAAGGTTTTTTGATCATTTCAATAACCTGCCAGCGCAAATCGGATACTAGGGGGACATGTTCATTCTTACATTTAATGCAGCTCTTATGTTGTGCTAGACGGGCCTTTATTCTCTGAGTGGGTTGCCCCACATAGATAAGATTTCAGGGGCACTAAATGGCATACACAAAGTTTTGTGTATTACAATTAGTATGAATACGAAGGTCATATGAAATTGTACTACGGATAAATTGTTTTGTGTTAAGAGTAGAATCACACATTAAACAATTACCACACCGGTAGTGGCCCACAATCTTATTCAGGCCCATTGGGTTATCAAATCAGGAGGTTCAATACTGGGAAGTGCAGCCCGGACCAAATGGTCACCTATATTTCCACCTCTTTTAAAGGAGAGGAGGGGTTGTTCATTAGTAATGCCTGCCGATAAAATTAGAGGCCAATGCTTTTTGATAATCTTGGTTATCTTATTACTCTGTGTGCTGAAAGTTGTAACACAAGGTATATGCTCCATTGTTTTAGGTGGCCTAGGGGAGAGCAAGAATTTACAATGGTTATACCATGGTCTCTTCGATGATCGTTTTACAAGTCTCTTAGGGTAGCCACAGTGTTCTAATTTTTTGGCAAGAATCTCAGCTTCTCGAAAATAATCCTCTTTAAAATGACAGTTTCTGCGAATTCGCAGAAACTGGCCGGAAGGGGAGACCATCCTTCAACCCCTTGTGGTGGTGGCTGGTGTACTCCAACATAGTATTGCAAACTGTTGGCTTAGTAAAGAGTTTTGTGGCCAATACCACGTCATGCAGAATGATGGTAAGATCCAGGAAGTCGACACGTGTGTTACTGGCATGAGAAGTGAATTTGAGATCAAGTGATCTTGAATTAAGGTATTCCAAAAAAGTAGCTAAACCAGAAGTATTGCCTGTCCAAACAAAGAAAATGTAGTCGATATAACGCCGCCAATGGCGTACGTTATCGAAATATGCATTATTTTCTAAATCATAGATGAAACTTCTTTCAAAATCATCAACATATAGAATTGCAAAATTGGAGGCATAAGAAGCCTCCATTGAAGTGCCCTTTATCTGTAAATAATAATGCCCATCAAACTCAAATTAATTACGAGTGAGGGAGATGGTCAACAAATCAATAATAAAGTCAGTCGGAACTGTCACTGGACCAGGTCCTGTGTCCAGATCTGTTCTGATCACTTCCATTCCCTCAAGTTGGGGAATATTGGTGTATAAGCACTCGATGTTCAAACACACCAATAGTTCTGTTTCTGGAGTAAATTGCATTAATTCAAGCTGGGTGATGATATCCCCACTGTCCCGTACATAACTCCTGGCGCTGATGGCCAAATCTTTTATAAACACATCAATGTATCACATATTGGCTCCAGGACCGACCCACAGCCAAAAACGATGGGTCGTCCTAGAGGATTAATCAAATCTTTATGCACCTTTGGAAGTGTATATAGGACAGGAGTCCTTGGCGATTTTGTATTCAAGAATTCAAATTCTTTGTTACTAAGAAAGCCAGCCAGTTTAGCTTTTAGATGTTATTGTCATAATTTCATAATTAGTTTTTGAATCACCAAAAGAAGATTTGCCCTCAAGGTCGTATAATGATTTACATTGCCTAGTTGTCTTTCGATCTCAATTTTGTATTTGGTCATGGGTTGAATAACTATTCCCCCGCCCTTTGTCTGTGGGCTTTATAATAACCTCCTGATTTTCCTTCAAAGCGCGAAGCGCTTGTCGTTCAGTCAGGGAAATATTATATGGAATATACTCAAACCCTTTGTCCAAACCTGTATCTTCCTTTAAGACAATCAACTCAAATGCCAGCAATTCAATTTGCATCTTATTGGTTGGAGGATTGAACATAGAAAGAGGTCTCAATCTGGATGGATTAAAAATTTCATTAGCAACCATGTCTGAAAAAAACACTTTTAAACGCAGTTTCCTGAAAAACTAAGAGTTCCATCTGTGGGAAACATCGTTTACAACGCAGTGTTTACACCGCACAACCTTTACCAAGCAGCCATTACAAGGCAAGTCATTACAACGACTTGCGCTGGATGGCGCTCTTGGTTAAGTGTGATTTTCTATTCCAACACCTTCCCTACTGTTACGTGGGATGGAGTTGGAATAGAAAATCATAATAATCCTCAATCCAGTGCCCTCCAACCAAGTCGTTGTAACGACTTGCATTGTAAAAACTACGATGTAAAGTACTGCGATCAAAATGATCGCGTTGTACTGTCATACATCCCAATCTATATGTCAAAAAGACGTTTTTTCAGTTGGCACAAAACTGAGCCCTTTACTCAAAAGAGTAATTTCAGCGGAGGACAAAGTGTGGTCTGACAAATTAAAAATCGGTATAGTATCAGAAATAGATCTAGAAGTGGTTACATCAGTTATTGTGGTGGGCCCCACTGATAGAATTTTCGGCAGGTTTGTCGTTTACCCGCCTGGAAGTTCCACTGTTGGCTGGTTTTCACAGGGCCTCTCCCACAACCGCGTTGTCCTAAAAAAGGCTTATACCCAGATGTCGAAGGGCATTGCCCTGGATTAGTACTGCTGCCTGACTCATCTGATGAACTAGCAGAGGATTCAGAGAACGTAATGGCTGTATTTCTCCTAAAGCGGACCCAAGTTTGGTAATTGTCAGTGTACTGTTCTTTTGGTTGGGATTAAAACTCATCCAGAATGTAAGGGTGAGCCTTCACTTGATCAAAATGAATTATATCCTTTTGGATTTTATAATTTTTTTTAATGTGTTTGATTTTTTCAAGCTCACCTTTTCAACAGCCGCGACCCGTGGAGGGAGTTGGTGCGGGGGAGGGTCAGGGTGGAGGGTGGTAAACAACGGAATATGGATAATTGCAGGTAAGTAAACAATTTATTAAATAAAACGAATTTCGGTTTATTTATTAAATTGTTTACTTACCTGCAACTATCCATGTTCTGTTGTTTACCACCCTCCACCCTGCCTCTCTCTCGCACCGCCTCCCTGCCCCACCGAACTCCTTCCACGGGCCGCGGCTGCTTTTCAAGTGAGGCTATGGCATCCGCTACCACATTGACCTCACTCACCTTCAGCTATTGACATGGGGAGGGAATGGGAGAGAAGGGCTGTTAATCCAATTAATTTCATGGATAAACACCTTATTGTGAAAGCAGACCAAATATAACCCCCTCAAAGTCATGGTCCACCCTGAACTTTACCTCCAGTTGCCTTCTTGTTTAGGTATAAAGGGCATTAAGTAGGAAAAAATGTGATACAAAAATTTACACAATACAGTATTTCAAAGAAGAACAATTCTTTCCTTCATTGTGGAAAAATTCGTAGGACTAGTGGGTTGGTTGGCATCCGACGCTATGCGACTTGATGCCTGCCAATGCTCCATGTTAATGATGTTTATGACTGGAGCTCCCTGTTGGTTATCACATCCATTATAAGATGCTACCTTGGGTCAGTTCAATGGAAGTGAGTTAATTTAATAAAGTGCATTGTAATAATGCCATTTAAAGTGTAGAAGAGGCAAATTTCAACTAGGGGTTAGTATTAGTAAACTGGTGTCTAAAGGAATCAGCGGTCGGCAGAACAACTTCCCTGAAGCCTTCCTGTAGCAGCGGTTGCAATGGACACAAATGACTAAGAAAAATACATTATAGCATTATATATGATCCTAATTTCGCCTTTCATGTACAAATGACATTTTAGTGCATCATCACTGTCACTTTCTGTGGAATAGGCGAGTTAGATTTGAGGAAGGAGCGGGTGGCTGGTGCCTACCTGTATCCGTGGTGAATATCGACATTGCCAATACAACTGAATGGCAAAATGTTTCAGTTACATGTATGGATTCCAATGAAAGTTGCATTAAGCGCTTCTCATTCATGATCTCAATATTACACCAGTTTATGGAAAATCTACATCACATTATCTCAACTGTAAAACGCCTTTTTGGTACCAAATCAATTAATCAGGATAAAAACGTTTTTTCTTTTTTGTTTTTATAAGTTGAATCAAGGCTAGGAAGACAGAGGAGAGGTACGTTTTATAGAGTCTTTAATGGGAACACATACGTATTTGAAAGGCTAATAGCCAAAGAACTCTATATAGGTTGCTGAGCACAGAATAATATTTCACTGGAGAGCAATGAATGGATGTATGAATGGATGGATGCTTTATTGTATGTCACAAGAGATAGGAAAACATATATAAGGAAAAGGCAAATAAAGTGAGAAATACAGTGGTCTTGGAAGCTGTTGGAAGGGATTTTGCTGGGGCTAGGCAGAATTAGGCCAAATGACCAAAGGATACAGTTCTGAACTGTGCCTGTCTTTTTAAGTGCTCTGGCCTGGTGAGTGGCAAAAATATTAGAACCTTCCTTACAATAGGATCACAGCTGCATTCCTTATCCCACGAGCTACTCTTACGAATCACTGTCAAAATATCGACCTAGAAAATATCGACCTACAGGAATATCGATGCAGAAATATCGAAGGCAAGAATATCGACATTCTATCTACAACGCGGTAAGTACAAAAATGGCAAAAAAAAATATAGATGTTAAAAATATCGATGTTAAAAATATAGTTTTTTTCTGTAAAAATATAAATGTAAAATAAAGTAAATAACACTAATAAATAAAATAAACATAATTAGAACTATCTAATAATGTTTAAAATGAATACATAATACATATATAATAATATTACATTAATTAAACATATACATAAAATGTATAATATATACATACTTAATACGTTGTAATAATTAATTTAATAATTTATAAATTAATAAAAAATATTATAAATTACAAATACATTTACAAACATAAAACAAAAACATAAATAAAAAGTAAAGAGTTACGTTTAATAAATTAAAAAAATTAAATATACCTTTAATATTTTTAAAATTAATTATATACTACACTATCTAAATGTATTAAAAAAATTAAATAACTAAATAAATAAAAATACTATTTAAAATCCATAAGTAAAAAGAAATAGTAATAAAAATGTTGGATAGCATAGAACTTAAAATTACCATTCCCACTCCAGAGAGCGCAACAGTAGAGAAATATATATATATATATACATACTATTTACAAAACATATACAATATTTTTACCGTAGGATAGCGAAAGGGTAAAAATTACTATTCCCACTCCAGAGAGTGCAACAGTAGGGAAAACATTGGATAGCGCAGGGGTAAAAATTACTATTCCCACTCCAGAGAGTACAACAGTAGGGAAAGCATTGGATAGCGTCGGGGTAAAAATTACTATTCCAACTCCAGAGAGTGCAACAGTAGGGAAAGCGTTGGATAGCGTAGGGGTAAAAATTACTACTCCCACTCCAGAGAGTGCAACAGTAGGGAAAGCGTTGGATAGCATAGAGGTAAAATTTACTATTCCAACTCCAGAGAGTGCAACAGCAGGGAAAGCGTTGGATAGCGTAGGGGTAAAAATTACTATTCCCACTCCAGAGAGTGCAACAGTAGGGAAAACGTTGGATAGCGTAGGACTAAAAATTACTATTCCAACTCCAGAGAGTGCAACAGTAGGGAAAGCGTTGGATAGCGAAGGGGTAAAAATTACAATTCCAACTCCAGAGAGTGCAACAGTAGGGAAAGGGTTGGATAGCGTAGGGGTAAAAATTACTATTCCCACTCCAGAGAGTGCAACAGTAGGGAAAGCGTTGGATAGCATAGGGGTAAAATTTACTATTACCACTCCAGCGAGTGCAACAGTAGGGAAACCGTTGGATAGCGTAGGGGTAAAAATTACTATTCCCACTCCAGAGAGTGCACCAGTAGGGAAAGCATTGGATAGCGTAGAAGTTAAATATAACATTAAGCATGGGCGGATCTAGCGGATCTCGCGTACGCGAAATTGCGGATTTACGGATTCGCAATCCGCGAAGATACGCGAACTCTCGCGGATTTGCGGATTTTCCCGTTTTTTGTGTTGGCGAGCGTTCGCGCCGATTTTGGGACAATTTCGCAATTGCAAACTTACTTTTCGGCACGCAACGGCCGCGACTATGTTGTTTCTACGTCTGGTTTATCATCACAGGTTCACAGCACCCTCTGTTTCACCACTGCCACCCTCTGGGACACCCATGCCACCCTCTGGTACATCCTCACTGCCACCCATTAGGTTTGTTTATCACTGTAGTTTATGGGGGGTGAAAAAAGCAAGCACACCTCCCCTACTTCAACTGCCATGAATTAATTGGGGGTTGATTAATGTGTCAGTTATTTAGAAAGTTCCAGTCTGGCTGGCACCTGCTTCCTTCCTTATCTGTAATTTGCTTTCTGTGCAGTGAATTTTTTTTTCACAGGACCTTTATGGTCTACTTGTAGCTATTCTATGAGCCTGCTGTTTGGGTCATAGCAGGGTCATAGAATAGTTGCAAACTCTGGAGGGGCCCCTCAGGAAGCACTACAGTGAATGTTACAAATGTTAAGTTTGAACTTTTGCACCTGCTCATTGCTTTCAGTTTAGCAAAAATTGTTTTTTCTGCAATTTCGCGCGTTTTTTGGGGCGCGAATCCGTGCGAGATCGATTTCGGGAGCCGCGAATGCTTGCGAATACACTTATTTTTTTTTTGCGACGTGTATGTTCGCGTGCTTTTGCGCGTGTTCGCGAGGCGCTTGTAGCTATACGTTTGCCAAGTTACCCTAGCGGTCGTACACGGGCGCGGCCATCTTGTTTGCGTGACGTAATTCCGTTTCCGGCCGCTATGTGTAATCTCGCAAACTGTGCTGCTCGCTAGTACAATTTCGCGCGTGCTCGCGAGGAAAATCTCGCGTGAACTTACCCACGCGGTCGTGAACGGGCGCGGCCATCTTGTTTCTCATTCATTGCTATGGTTCTGGGCATGCTTTCTGTATCCTCTCTGAATCTCTGCCATCCTTTGCTTGTTTGAAGTTTATTTAATCTATTTTACTTATTATCTATCCCTCTATTTTTCTAGCTGTATATTTTTGTGTTTTCTGCTACTTTTAGTTACTTTTAAACTACTTTTTTAAACTCTTTTCTTTTCTTCTTCACTATTCTATTTCTTCTTTATCATTTAAGTTTATTTCTGCCCAGACCATGGTAAAGGGAGGCGGGAAGCACCCTGAGAAGGGGAAGGGTCCCGCACCCCGTGCCCGGCTCCCGTGCGGGCGTTTGAGGGGGGAGCAAGTGGTGCCGCGGGAGATCTTCAGCGCGGAGGAAGTGGCCGCACTCATCTTCCACGTCCAGCGCCGCCTCCCCAAGATGATCCTGGGAGGCGGCAAGATCGCAACTGGCTATGGCATCCGGGAGCGCCGGAAGCGGTGGGAGAAGGTGTGCCGGGCCATGTATAAGCTCTCTGGGGTCCGGCGCACATATAACCAGGCCACCCACCGCTGGACCGATGTCATGGACCGGGAACGGGATTTGCTGGACGCGCTCGGCGTAGAGGTCCCCGGGCTTGGTGAGTAGTAGTAGCTATTCATCACTACTCTGTTTTATCCGGCTCTGTTATTTGCAAATCTTTGTTCTTTACCAAGAGCAATAATGCTGCCGATTACATTGTAGGTAAATTATATTTGAAAATCTTCTATGCATTTCAGGTGCACTGCTCTCCTTCTCAGTAGCCTTGCTTGCTACTATGCTTATTTGTTTTGTACATTGTGTTCATTTCATTGGCCTGAGAAATGATGTATGAGTGTAGTGTAAAGATAAGAACTGCGTAATGCTAGACACTAAGGGTCATATTTTCAATTACCGGCGCATCCCTGCAAAGTAGCAGGGATGCGGCAGTAATTGTGTGCCATGCCACCACCACCCATTGGCCCAAAACGTCACAGAAGCCTTACGCATCTGTGCCGTAAAGGCGGCGCATTGCTGGAGTTGCGTGCCAACGATGGCGCAGCTCCAGCAATGCTCTGGGGTACCCTATCTCCCCAATGCTGCATCAAGCCGTACGTCGGCTTCAAGCGCGCAGGGTTTGACTCATGCATCATTGTCTTAAAAGTGACTGATTGACATCTTGTAGATTTCCCTCAGCCACTTTTAGGATTCGTCCCTGCGCAGGTACGCCCTCCCTTGCGCCGGAACGCCCCCTGATGGCGCAGGGCTTTACAACGTGATGCATCGCCCATAATTTCTTTTTTTTTAATATATACGCCGCACCAACACCATGGCGAGTCTTTTGTTCTGCCGCTGCGTCACAAAAGTCACGCAACAATGGAGGAAAATGAGCCGCAAGGGACTTCTAAATCAGCCCCAACAGACTGAAGTCCACTCCTTCCTTTAGACACATGGCTATAAGAAGAAATAGTGGTGGTGGTGGGTGGATTGATAGTTTGAGTATTCACTGATCTGTAAGCAGGATGGACTTTGTCTGTCACTTCGCGTGCTGCGGACTGCTGCCTGCAGTGCCAGGCCTAGGCAAACCTCTTTAGTAGTCTGTTTATTGAGTTACTGTAGTGTAGTTCCTATCTTCCCAATAGGCTCTGCGCATTGGAATAATACCTACAGCAGTAAAGGCCTAGGCCAGACGTTAACTAGGTCTACTACTGTCGATACTAGACTTAAGTTTTGGGTTTGCCAGCGTAGCTCAGAGTTCGCTAGAAACTTTCTCGAATGTTCAGGAAAGAATTAACTCCCCTGATTAGACAAGAAGGGATTTAGTTTCTGACAACCATAGAACATGACAACTTTGCTCTCCCCTAATCAAGAGTGTATCTCCAGAGTCGTGTGAGCACAAGGCAATTATTTTACTCAGTCAGTACGTGCATTCTTAGTCTCATCAGATTGTAGAGAAAAGGAAGAGACGGGCGTGTTCAATAAAAAGGTGTTATTTATTGATCAGTCTCTTTTCTCGTACAAGAGAAATGGATCGATATTATTGCAATACTTATAGTTAAGTAAAGTGCATACATTAAAAGCAATAGTATAAAATAATACTGTAAAAACATTGATATGGTTTCTGAGCCATATGATGTTTAAAATGATTAAAATATATTTACATACACATATACATTTGACTAAACGTACTCAACTGGTGTTTCTAAATACGCCTACCCCGTGTACCTGACCTAAGTCTAATGCGTGGGCGGGAATAGAAAGTTACAGTTTAAGTTAAGTTTGTTTTTGCCAAGTGAATAACTAAAGAATTCTCTGTGAGGGGTTATTCAGTTCTGTACCTGGAAGTTAGGATGAATGAGGAATGGTATCTCTTTCTCTGGTCTCGATATTCCAGGCTGCCTGCGAGGGCTGCCCGAAAGCGCCGGTGCTGGGTCTCTCGGTAGGAGATAGCAGCGCGTCTCTCAGCGCGTCAGGAAGGCGGGGCTGCTGCCAGCGGGGTCTGCTCTGCTTCTGGGCTTCGGCAAGTATGGCTGCTCCGTCTCGTCACCACGCGTGTGTTTGCATAGGGCAAGATCGGCAATATTTATACCTTAAAGGTGCCGAGATTGACATAAGGATGGACATAGATACGTCAATAAAGATGTCATACGACTTGCTCGTTAGCACATTCTTTTACTGAAGTTCTCTGTGAAATCAAAACAATGGCCGCACGGATTTTCCAGGTTGTCATAGGTTTGATTTGTTATGAGAACGTCGTATGCCTTATCAGGGGCTGGAGGAATGTTGCTTGTCTAATTAGATCTCAAGCGTTATGACCTAATCAGATAACACGTTCCTGTGCCGTAGTGTGACTGCGTCAGATAACGGTATCTGCATCATGGGGGCTTTTCTTGCCTCATGGGCTGACTGTTAGTTAACTTGATAGTTAGTTTAACCAGAATAGGGTCAGGAATAGGGGGATCGATTCAGAACCTATAGGAATACATGACACCCACTCCACGCTAACTATGGTCATATTTACTAATCTATGCATAGTATAACATAGTACAACATACTATAGAGTATAGTATATACCTCACCACCCCAAAATACATAAATGCATTTTGAAATTTTCAAATATACTGAAAAATTGCAGTCATATATATTGTATGCACTTAAGCTATGAATTAAACGCTAAAGTAAACACGCATTTGTAGACATTATTGCTTATTTGGTATATGAGAAATACACATGAAATGGCTATTTATATGGCTATACAGAAAGAAAGTTCGAGACCATTTCATCACATAATAAAATACTTGTGAACATACCAGCGGGCAACTAAAGTTTATAAAGTATCTAAAAATAGGAATCTTAGTTCTCTAGAAATAGTTTCTTACTTTAAGCAGAAGATAAGTGTCCCGAAAATTTTGTAAAAAATAATTTGGGGCTGCTATAAAATTGCTGTCCGTGAACTGGTGGGAAAAATTGTTCATGTGACTTTATTTTTAAAGTTGAAGGCCGAATTCAGGGAACGCCGTGTGCGAGCTTGCTCAAAAGTCTCTATTTCTGTTCTGGAGAGAACATCATATCATTAAGGCTTTCGAAAAAACTGTCAACAGCTTCATGGGAAAGTTCCACTAAGTCGGAAATAGGTGTAAGCATGCATTCGTGCGCATGATTGTCTCCATTGACATTCTGATTCGCATTGCTGACAGAAGGTCGTACCTGATTAATGCTGCTTTCATCTTGAACTTCACTACTCTTCAATCGTAGTGGTGAAGATTCCACGAATGCCGTCATCAGGATTGGCAGCCTTTGAGGGCAGCACAAAGCGTGAACCTTGGTAGGAACCAACAATGTATCTGCATCCACTGGCGCATCCGATTGTAGCGTCAGACAGGTGTCTAACACGCATTCTTCTCCGCATAGCAGACATCTCAATACAGGTAAAACACATCTTTGCCACATTGGTCGAAATGATAGAAACCAAGTCATGTTCAGGTCTCTAAGCCGGGAGAGTCCCAGGATTTTTGATATCCGGTCCCGGTATCCAATGGCTAGGATTGTATCTTCCATTGTCGCGAGAGTTTGATCTGTGACATGGGTTGCCATAACGAAAAATAAGGACTAAGAATAGGATTCCTGCAATTAGTCCCAGGATCAGGGGAAGTCCGCCAAAAATCGAATGGACGAAATCTGGAAAAATACCCAGTATGGCTTTGAATGGTGTTAATGCCATCGAAAATACTGTCTTAAATACCTTTGAGACCCCAGTGGTATCAGAAATATTTAAGATTTCGCTCAGGATTTCCGCGAAATGTACGGGGGAATTAGTTGATAATAATGTATGTATCTCTGCAGTCGTCCTTGCGACTTGTAGATCATACGTTTCTTTTGATGACGTGAGCCTTGTAGGCGTCTGAAGAAGCACTGTTTTCATTCTGCTTAAAGTATCTATTCGAATAGAAGTAATTTTCAAACTGGGCCATGCCCTTGCCTCCCTGTCTGGAAAGGAGCTGGGGAACAAAGAACGTCCACAGCACTTGACCTTCGCAGTCGTAGTGACTAGATAAGGAGTCCCGGGCATAAGACTACAACATTTGCGGTCTACAATAAGAATGTAACTCCCGTTATAGAGTCTTTGAAAGAATGGTTCTATTTCAGTTGCAGGTGCGCCTTGTTGGTGACATGAAAGGTTGTATGAATTCCCTTCACAGGCTCCATGCAAACTAATTCCGTTACACAGAAGTGTCCCGCTTAGTGACATAGCACAATTGTTGCCACTAAGAAACACTTTCTGTCCTTTATTACTGACACATGCATGTGAATAGGGCAGGTTCCAAGTTGTTTTAAGGTACCCCTTCCCCAATTTCTCGTACATGCCAGCCTGTATATATTTTTGGCAGTATTGAAACCTGAAGGTTGAGATTGGAATATTTATGATTCCGTGGATTATCCATTCACTGACAGGTCGTTCTGACATTGTCATTGGTAATCTTTCTAGTTTTTCAATGCTCAAGATTGTATAATCAGCACCCTTTTGCGCCATACCGATTTGTCTATCAGTAAGGTTAAAGATTTGGAATAGTGACGTTGTGTTGATTAAACGCCAAGGCATATAGCCTGAACGCAGATTTTGTAACGTCCAGCCAAGCTGTACAATAGAACGCAATTGTGACTGACCATGTTGTAATAACAGTAAGTCTTGCGATAATATATCGATTGCTGAAGACACAATGCTGTCCAATGAAAAAATTCTGGAGGACAGAGTCATTAACCCATTGTCCACTACAGAAAGTGATTTTTCCAAATTAATACGGTCAATTTCCCGTATTCTTTCTGCTGTTTCAATTTGATTAACCTTCCAGGCCTCATTGTATGCTGCATATACAGAGGCTGCTATGAAACGCTTTTGACGCTGTTTGCGTGGTCCCATTATGAAATCACGCAAGTCAGCACCATCAGTAAGTAAAGTTAGGTGTTGCTTAATTTCAGGCAGTGTGGAAGTTTGTAGCCACTGAAGGCATAATTTGCCCACACTGTAGGTTGTTATTATCCCTGGGTGATGTCTTTGGGGATATCTAGGGTCTGGCCTGGTCATTTTGAACCCCTGTGTTTTATTCAGGAATCTGTCTTGACAGTTATTTGTATCTGTGGGCCAGATCAACCATTGTTTCCAATCAGGATGTGTTCTGTTTTGGTTTAATATATGGTTTACGTCTATCTCTTCATCCGTATTAGAGCTATTGCTAAACATTGTTGGCTTTGGAATAGACGGTTTATTTAAATCTTTGATTTTGGCTAGGCCAAGACAGGTGGTTTGTTGAACAGTGTCATTTAAAAATATCATTTGTTCTGGGATCATGCAAGCTCTAAACAAAGCTTCTAAACCCTGTACTTGCCATTCTTTTGTACCCCAAACACTTTTCAAATCAACATTTTTGTCCCAATAATTAAATCCTAAAGTATTCATTTCTTCGAAGAATGAATCTGAATATATCAACTTTGTGTTGGTTATCATGGTTTTCATCCCTGTCTTGTTTGACAATTTAAAATAAAATGTTTCAGCATTACTTGTGTTAAAACCTGAAAAATATGAATATTTGTCGTAAACGGTTCTTGAGCTCCCTTTTGGAGGTGTTGCACAATGTTCCCATTGATTATAATTTAAAACATTTCTAGGTTGTGCAGATCTATGTAAAAAGTGATTACCATAGTGGTTATAGCAATACATACTGTCATAATTTGTAGAACCCTGCAAATAATCATGTTTGGTAAATTTAGCAGACATTACTAAGTCAGACATCATGTTATTAATGCTTTCGAAGTCCCAATCATCAGCAAATGAGTTTGGTTTTGCAAAGTCACTCAAGGAGATCTTGATTTGGTGTGGATATTTCAGGATCTCGACCGGACCATAAATTTCATAGTCAGTGTTGTCCCAGGCTACCCCACCAGGTATAGGATTGGCTGTGAAGTTGGCTGAAGAAAGTTCTCTTTTCTCGACGTGTGAAGATGTGTGTGGTTTGAGGACCAAGTTGATGTTCTGACTTGCTGTGTCCATTTTAGCATATTTTCCCTCAATGAAGCGTCCCAAAGTTAATACCATGATGAGCCAAAGTATGAGGATAAATGCACCAAAACCCACCCAAAATTCAATCCATGGAGAAATCAGATATGTTTCTTTCAGTTGGTTCAAAAGTTCCTTAGCTTTGTCTTTAAAGGATTTTGATGATGGCTGTGTCTTTGATTCACTGAGGCTTTCAGAGGAATCATCGAAGTTGATGAAGTAGCCGGATGCAGTTCTGTCAATTGTTCCAATTGGTTCAGGATTTTTGTTTCTTGAATTGTCACCTGGTACTTCATTATAGATTGGTGTGTCTCTGCTAAATGTTTTTATTTGGGTTTTCAGAGGTCTGAGTTCTATTGCATTGTTGCATAGTCCTTGTTGTTCTTCTGTAGGCGTTTCGAATGTGATGAGCCTCTTTGTTAGGACCTCTGTACTGGTAGCAAACCTTGGTGTTCTGCTACTTATTGGGAGTCCACTTGGTCTACTGTTTGTTATCGGCCACATGTTGTGGTTTTACCAGGTCGATGGATACAACTCGGTTCTCCTTTTTACCAGCAAGTGGCGGTAGTACAACTGATCTTGTCCCGTTGACAGACAAGACAGGAACTGCTTTTCTGTAAGAAGGCCCAAATTCCTTCTTTACCGCGATCTTCTCCCTGACTAGATCCCCGACTTTTGGAATCCAGACAGGTCTTGCTGGGACAGGTGGTGATTCTTCAGTGGTTGTTGGCTGTTGTTTCAACTGTATGTTGCTCAGGTCTTTTCTTGTTTTGTTTAAGTCCTGCAAAATAGCCAAACGGTCTTTGACATCAAAGCTTTTTTCTTTAACCACTGAAGTCTGACTGTCGAGGTCAGAGATAATCATTCTAGTTCCAAATAATAATTCGTACGGACTGAATCCCTTCAGAGAATTTCTTGGCAAGTTATTTAGACTACGTTGGACACTTATTAGATGTTTGACCCACCCAGCTCCCGAACCTAATACCTTTGCCGTTATAGATTGCTTTATGTCACGGTTTTTTCTTTCAACAATTCCGTTCCCCTCAGGGTGAAATGGACAAGAGTACCGCAATTGCATGCCCATACTGACCATGGCCTCCTTATAAGCCCGAGAGCTAAAAGCAGGACCATTGTCCGAATGCAGCATGCCAATTGCGTATGTGCCGATAAAGACTCGCAAATCTTTTATAACAGTTCTGGCGTCAGCCGTTCGCTGTGGCCACATCCATATAAATCTCGTGCATGAGTCCACTGCAACCAAGATATATTTATAGTTACCATCCCTTTGTAAGGGACCGCAGTGGTCTAGATAAACACAGGCTAATGGTTTATCCGAGATTAGAAGGGGCGTCTGCACTGGACGTCTCACCGTTGATACTTTCATTTTTTGACATATTTCACATGCTAGAACATAGTTCCTCGTTTGTCTTCTCATTTGTGGCCACCAGTATCTCTGTTTTAATAATGATACTGTGGCTGAGACGCCAGCATGAATAGAAGCAAGCCCTTCGTGTGCCGCTATTATTAGTCCTAACCTATGTTCCATGTTTGGAATTGCCCTATCCCCCACTCCAGGGATTCGAGCAAAAGGAACATTGTTTGCATCAGTTATGTATGAGTATTTTACTGGAAAGCCTTTAGGGAGTGGTTCTATCGAATCCTTTTCTGAAGCGCTGACAGCTTGTAATATTTCGCTGTCTATTTTTGTTTTTGACCGGGTGACGGCAGCTACGGAAGCCGTTTGCACAGCTGCCTTCGCGGCCTCATCAGCCAATGAATTCCCTGCAACGTGAACGCCATCACGTTGATGACTCAGTGTATGTATCACGTGAGTCTTTGGTAGTTCTTTTTGTAAAAGAGCTACTTGTTCCCAGAGCATTTTATGCTTGATTGTGCCACCTTTCGCATCCTTGAAACCGTTCTGAAGCCAGATCTGCAAGTATTCATTATAAGACTGAACGCAATAATACGAATCGCACACTATGAGTGTGGGGAATTCTCGATCGGTATTTTCAAGCGCCATCTTGAATGCTAGTAGTTCAGCTCGCTGAGCTGTACAATCTCCTAGGGATTGTGTTTTAGTGAGGGTTGGTTTAAATTTCCCTTCGTGCCAACGACCTTTAACAATCGCGCACGCAGCACTGTAAGCTTGTTTACCCCCTACTGCGGGTTGTGCTGACCCGTCTGTATATATTATACAGCCGTAGTGATCTAGAGGCAGAATTTCGGTTGGCGGAGGACATTCAAATTCATATTGGAGAAATTCTTGTGTTTTTAAGTAAGGATCAAATTCGTACACCACGTCTGTTGCAGCAAGAGAATTAGCCCATTGTATCCATCTTGGATGGAGTGCTTTAGCATTTGGAATGCTTGCCTTTGTTACCGCCTCTAAGGCTGGTATTGGTGTTACGATTACTATTCGTTTACCTTGTGCCAGGGCTCGTTCTTTTGCTATAGCTGTCTGTGTTGCTGTAAGAATTTTTTCCGGTGGGCTAAATTTCATTTCAGCCTTAGTGTACAAGTGTGATTTGAATGCAATTGGTACCTTTTCTCCCTCATTAGAGGTCAGGTATGTGAATCCGCATCTCCCTGGGATGACTCGAATCACAAGATTGCGTGTGTTATCACGTGTTTCTAATTTTGTTTTAATTAGCATGTCTGTTTGTAAGGATCTCAAAATTTCTGTGTGTGTTTGAGTCCAATTGGATCTTTTAAAGTCTGGTTTAATTAGATCATAAAGGGGTTTGACCCTTTCTGCGTAATTTGCAATGTATGTTCTTCCGAAATTTAGGAAGCCTAGAATTGACTGTAGGTTTTTTAGTGTTTTAGGAGCTTGGATTACGGCACATTTCTCTAGGAAATTGTCTGCCAGGCTTTTACCTTCACTTGATAACTCATATCCTAAGAATAGGACTGTCAGATGGGCAATTCTGGATTTTTTAAAGTTGAATTTGTAACCCTCTGCTGCGAACCCAAGTATTATGGTGTTCACTCTTTTCAAGTGAGTATCCAAGTCATCGTCTGTTAAGTAAATGTCATCGACATAAGATAATGCTTCATCATCATATAGTTGTAGTAATTCTGTTACTTTCGCTGAGAATACCCCCGGGATGTTCTTGTACCCCTGGGCTAACCGACAGAATTGCTTTTGAGTGCCATTTACTGAGAATGCAGTTAAATATCTGCTCTCTGGTGCTATGTTTTGAAAAAAGAATCCATTGGAGATGTCCAAGGTTGTTTTGTATTTTTTGCGCACTATGTTATTCATCAGTGCAGCACTGTGTGAGTTTTGCACTGCAGAGGTTTTGCAACATGTGTTAAGGTGTCGGTAATCCAAAACTAGACGATATGAGTTGTCTGGTTTGGAGACCGGAAACAAAGGATTGTTCATTTGTGAGGTGCAAGTTTCAATCACCCCCTGGTATTCTAGCTGATCTAGTATTTCATTTACCTGTTTTTTAGCTTCTTGCTTAATTGGGTACTGCCTTTGTGCAGTAGGTTGTGATTTTAACTGGATTTTGTGAGGAGGAGAATCCTCATCCCATCCTACATGATTTTTATATAAAGCAGGTGCTAAGGCCACTGCCCACTTTCTAGCAAGTGTGTATTTTTTATGAATCGGGATTTGATTCGAGAAGGCAGGCATAATTACTTCTTCGCCATGAGTGCACTCCCTGACAAACTCTGGTGGCCAGTCTTTTTCAGCTAGAAGGATGTCATAACCCTTGGAGAGGTTATCCCAAAATAGTCCCCTTATTTTCCTAGTCTTATCTCCCTCTATACGTAATGTTATCTCGTATATCTTGTGGGGTTTGCTAACTCTGGTGTCTGCAGTTTCCACTTGAAGATATTCATTCGTGTCCACTGTCTCCAGATGATTCATAAGGACTTTGCGAGCTATGCTCACTTCTGCTGCGCTGTCTAGCATTGTCTGAGCCCACTCTCCGTTTTTCAGTTGTGTCCTCAGTATTCTCGGCATTGTTAACTACCTTGATACTGGCTACCTTCTTTTTTGGAAATTGTAATTTCTTTTTTTGTTGAGCAGGTTCCTTGTCTTTGGACTTGGCGTGCTCTTCTCTTTGTTCTGATCGTCCTCTTTTTTCCGATTTCTGCGAGGAAGTCTGAAAAGATTGAGAGGGACGTGTATCAATGTCTTGATATCTATCAGGTTTTTTAATATTATCCCTATTTCTAAGGTTATATCTTTTCCCAGAGGGGTCACTCTGGGGTGACCTGTGTCTCTGGTTCGGAGATTTCTCCCTTCGCCTAGGAGACCTTCCTCGGGACTGGAATTTCTTTTCTTTTGGATTGGATTGTTTGTTTCCATCCCAGTTCTTTTTTGGTGAATTATTATTAAAAAATATTTTTTCTGGACTTTCAGTCAGTTGCGGTTTTACTGGTATTCCACCTAAACTATCTCTACCTAGTTCTTCATAAGATTTTTCTATGATTCTGGCAATTTCAGCTGGTTGGTCTGCTATATCTGTCTCTTTTAACCTCTGGCGGATCGCCACGTTTGCTGCTTCACCTTTTATATTGGCTAATAATATAGCCGAGACCTGCTTGAAGTCTTTCAGTAATTTCATACCAAGAGTTAAAGCTGGTTCTGGACCGTATTCATCTTGAATTTGTTTTAGCACATCTGGTATTACCGAAATGGATGGAACACCGTGCGTTTTTGTGTAGATTGAAGCAAAGACTGTACCCCAAGTGTCACAGTCCTCTATGTGTGGTGCGATTCCCATTGGGAGACATATAGTCAGAATCCTGTGTTTTTCTAGCGGGGTGGTGTCAGGAAACACCGCCTCTATTTGGGTGATTTTCTGTGCCAACCAGAATGGTATCTGTTCCCGTTTAGCCGGAACTTTACCTAGGCAGGATTGGATGTTCTGTGGTGTGATTTTATTTGTGTTCCCCTGGTGAGGGGTCAGCTGTGGAAGTTTACTCGCTGGCTGAATTGTTGAAGTCCGCATTACATACTGGACTAATTGTCTATGAATTTTTAGTAATTGTTTTAGCTGTATTAACAGCTCTGCTGTAGACATTCCTTCGATGTCTGGGTGTGGTGTGTATCCGGCTAAGACCGGCCACGTTGCTCCTGGTCTACCTAAAGGACCGAGCCTGGTGATGTGATTATTATGTATTAGGGCGCCATCAAATAAGAGCAAATGCTCTTGGAATTTGAGTGGTACTTCCACCTCCTCGAAAGGAGTGTAAATGTCGGGTGGAACCTCTATTTTGTAATAGTGGAAGTACTTTGTTACAGCAATTGCTGCTGGAAAATGTATCCATGTATAGTATACCTCTGTCTGCCGATATTCGTGTGCCTCAATTACGAATATGACTGTGCCACCTCTAGGTGTCAGTCCATTTTCTATAAGTTTTAAGGTTATAGATTTCCTTTTGGCGACCGGGATGAGTATTATATCCCCGTCCGCATCTAGTGCTGCAGTATCAGCTGCTGCTATTTCAGCTGCTAATCTAACTGCCTCTCTTTCGTCATCACTTTCTGACATTTTACTGTTAGAAAGGTTATTCTTTTTGTTTGCAGATCAGGTTTCTTATGGAAACAGAGATTAGATGCACAATATTTTGGAACAGTGTATCCTTCAACGTTGACTAAACCAAGAACCTTACATAGGAGTTCCCTCCTGCGAGGTTTTGGAGGATATTACCTTTCACCCACTCCAGACGTCTTTGGAGTATTTGGGAAAAGGGGTCTGAGTGAGAAAGCACGACTGAGTTACTCTAAATGTCTCACGTTAGTTTTATCGCCCTTTCCAAACGCGTTGGGCGCCATGTAGTGTAGTTCCTATCTTCCCAATAGGCTCTGCGCATTGGAATAATACCTACAGCAGTAAAGGCCTAGGCCAGACGTTAACTAGGTCTACTACTGTCGATACTAGACTTAAGTTTTGGGTTTGCCAGCGTAGCTCAGAGTTCGCTAGAAACTTTCTCGAATGTTCAGGAAAGAATTAACTCCCCTGATTAGACAAGAAGGGATTTAGTTTCTGACAACCATAGAACATGACAACTTTGCTCTCCCCTAATCAAGAGTGTATCTCCAGAGTCGTGTGAGCACAAGGCAATTATTTTACTCAGTCAGTACGTGCATTCTTAGTCTCATCAGATTGTAGAGAAAAGGAAGAGACGGGCGTGTTCAATAAAAAGGTGTTATTTATTGATCAGTCTCTTTTCTCGTACAAGAGAAATGGATCGATATTATTGCAATACTTATAGTTAAGTAAAGTGCATACATTAAAAGCAATAGTATAAAATAATACTGTAAAAACATTGATATGGTTTCTGAGCCATATGATGTTTAAAATGATTAAAATATATTTACATACACATATACATTTGACTAAACGTACTCAACTGGTGTTTCTAAATACGCCTACCCCGTGTACCTGACCTAAGTCTAATGCGTGGGCGGGAATAGAAAGTTACAGTTTAAGTTAAGTTTGTTTTTGCCAAGTGAATAACTAAAGAATTCTCTGTGAGGGGTTATTCAGTTCTGTACCTGGAAGTTAGGATGAATGAGGAATGGTATCTCTTTCTCTGGTCTCGATATTCCAGGCTGCCTGCGAGGGCTGCCCGAAAGCGCTGGTGCTGGGTCTCTCGGTAGGAGATAGCAGCGCGTCTCTCAGCGCGTCAGGAAGGCGGGGCTGCTGCCAGCGGGGTCTGCTCTGCTTCTGGGCTTCGGCAAGTATGGCTGCTCCGTCTCGTCACCACGCGTGTGTTTGCATAGGGCAAGATCGGCAATATTTATACCTTAAAGGTGCCGAGATTGACGTAAGGATGGACATAGATACGTCAATAAAGATGTCATACGACTTGCTCGTTAGCACATTCTTTTACTGAAGTTCTCTGTGAAATCAAAACAATGGCCGCACGGATTTTCCAGGTTGTCATAGGTTTGATTTGTTATGAGAACATCGTATGCCTTATCAGGGGCTGGAGGAATGTCGCTTGTCTAATTAGATCTCAAGCGTTATGACCTAATCAGATAACACGTTCCTGTGCCGTAGTGTGACCATAAATTTCTTTCTTTCATGTTGTACATCAGCTCCCCCCAAGGGCAAGAGGACACAGGAGGAGGAGGGTGCTGTTCAGGATGCAGGCCAGGATCGGGCAGGCGAGGGCTCCTTTGCTGGCCCCAGTAAGTTTTAATTGTAATAAAGAGTACCTATTTTTTCCTAGCGTTCCTCATTCGATTTTTTCTAAATCGTCTTTGATCTTCTTGTAGACTGGATATAAATTCTTATCCTGGCTCTAATATGACTCCCTGTGGTATTACTAGATTATTCTTATTAGTCTGTCTGTGTAGCTAACTAAGATTGGACATTTGGCAATTCCATTGGACTCCCATTCTATTCAGCAATAGCTCTATGCACTGTCTCCTTACTGACTAGATAGCGTGGCAGAGTCATTCAGCTCCCGAAGTCACCGATTATTGATCCCCAATGATCTCTAGATTATCGTACGCAGGACAAGAGAGTACGGAGTCACAGCACAGTCAAGAAGTGTCAGAGGCACTACTCATGCTTGCAAAAATTCCAAAACCTTTAGCTCATCCACTCTAGTCTGGAGGACCAAAAACCACAGAGTCTATTTAAGTTTAAAAGCTTTATTAAAAGTAAACACATTTATTAAAATCTACTTTGTCATAAAACTATTTCACTGAAAACAGAAAAGTGGTTAGTGCTGACGATTAATTGGACACATTTCTTGTGGTCGAGCCGAGCTCTCACCTGGTTTGAACTTGATCCTGGTCGTGTTCTTAGGAGTCAAGCTTCTGTCTGTTAGGAGAAAAAGTGGTGCGTGTTAAAAATAAAAAGCAAGCATTCATCAGTTGTGCATAAAAGTGCAGCAAGACAACAGCCTTCCCTGGAAAAAGGGACATTTTTACATTAGAGTAGACAGTCACAAATTATTACATTGTATTCTGTTTTTTTAACATTTCTCCTAGACCAAATATTATATAGTAGTGAGTGGTGTATTCTAACATTCTTAAATGTACTTTGTAGGTGTAACATCTGGTGACGGGGCCAGCGCGGAGGTGGCGGTGTTGGGCGAGGACTCGGAGGACTCTGGGGAGGAGGCGGTGCAAGAGCCGGCGGACGGTCCTGTGGGGGTTCAAACGGTGGTGGCGGAAACAGGTAAGCTATATATTCCTTACTTATTGAGATTGAAGACTGCATAGTGTGCTTTCTGCACGGTGTATTACAAATCAACCAGGTAGTAGCCGCTTCGAAATGTACTTCGACTTAGCTGTGAAGTTTTTGGTGAGAAGAATCCCAATAAGTTCTTAGACGAACGTGATGGATGGGATGAACGAAAAGCGAAAGAAGGGTGTAAGTAAGTGGGACGTGAAATTGTATGATGGCTGGCAAAGAAGAACAATATGTGTTTGCTTGGCCCCCGAGGTGGCTGGGAAGGAAAGAATATGGTATGGTGCATGGCTGGGTCAATGATGAAGCAAGGATGGGTGGAAGGACAGCAGCCTTGGTGGGTGAAACAGAAACTGTATGTGTGCGTATACTTTGAATGAATGGATGCCTGGAGCATGGTATTCTCTGACTCTTAGATAGCACATGTGTATCTAGAGAGAGTAGATGGTCGCTGGATGAACTAAGTGTTACCTTGAAGAGCATGTACCACCGCACCCGCACGTCCGTTCCAGTGTAGGGAAGGCAAGGAAAAGAAATTGTAAATGTGTCCAATACTACCATGAATAGTAGCAGTACTTTGTATTGCGACTGCAATCACAGCATATATCTGGTTATTACGGTGGACACTCCGTACCTCTCTTAATAACTTTAGTTTACTTGTAGTACGTCATTCATGTGTGGGTGTATCACTGTTCACTCAATATTAAGCAAAGCACCTAAAGTCATCCCATATGTCATCAAATACGTCCCATGTGAAGTGATAGATAATCAAATTAGTTAGCTTCTTCATTTTCCTTTTCTAGTACTCATTTGCACTGTAGGGTGAAAGGTAAATTAATTAAGCAGTAGCCCTTGTAACAGAGTATTCTCAGTGCCACCCGTAATAGAAAAGTAATAGCTTCACCACCTGCATGTACTGGACCGGTACAGTAACGCAAGTCTGTCTCACTCATCATGGTGTGCAACTGTTTTTCTCGGGTGCAAGTTCACTGTGCTGTCAATGTCATTCTGCCGGCTTGCATAAGATAACGTACCAATTTTCCTAAACAAGAGAGAAGAAGAAGAATAAGACTGGTGTACTGTCATAGTCGACTGTAATGGAAGTCCATAGTGGTCGTAGAATTTGTTCATTAAACTACCACTAATGTTAGAGCAAGGATGCAGAAGTGGGAGGTTACATAGATACTGTCCTCAATAGTTATGTACTGTGCTTTCAATTTGCTACTTGTACTGTGACCCAACTTTCGGCTCAATCACTTTGTGTTATTAATGCTAAGGAGCATTGGTTACAGACTATGTCTTTCTTTCTTCATATAGTTGCTCCTTCCAAATCAACATCACGGAGGGAGCAGGCTAGAATGGCCCGGCAACGGAGGCTGGATGCCACTGTCGCCGAATATCGGCGGCTGGTGGCCCTGGAGGAGGAGGAGGACACGCAGTCGACGGGTGCAACAACAACATCCTCGACTGGGACCGCTGCATCCTCCTCCGTGACCCCACGGGACGCCAGCATGCGCAGTGCTCCAGCGGGACCGAGCCGGGCTAACAAAGCCAACCGCCACCGCCAAGCAACAGAAACACCAGCTGCCCCCCACAGGAGCTGCAAGGCACGCCAACGCCGCCTAGGAGTCCGAATGTCCTACCTGGAGCAGGAGGTCCAGAACTATAAGAACTTGGTGAAGGGCCTCCGCTCCGAGCTTGCCACCCTCCGAAAGGAGTATGATGCCCATGCCGCAAAATGCACCAGCACCCTCCAGTAGTGGAGTGTCCCTTGCCCTTTTTTTATAGACTTTTGGGGGGTGAGATTTGGGAGTTGGGATCGTTTTGGGACGTTTCAAAGACAATCGTTGGGGTTAGGGTTGGTCTTGAGGGAGATTATTTTGTTAGGGATACATAAATATACATTTTTAAACTTTATCTGACCATACCTGTTTTTTACTGCTTTTCAGTCTGGTGGGTGGGGGACGGGGGTGTAACAGTAACTTTGTTTTCCTGAACAGTCGTAGGACTTTAGTAGTACAACCGTCAATCTCTCGTCTACTCCTAAATAATACTCCATTATACTACCTCCCACCAAACGCTTATCTTACCTGTAATTTGTGTTACAAATTAGGGCTAGGCCCAGGGCTGGCTCCACGTGAAATGGGGATTAACGTTGGCAATCCTGGGCGGGTGAAATTTCCTCATTGCGGTGGTACTAGTGGTGTGACACAGTGGCAGTTGCATGCCTATGGAAAAAAAGAAAACGAAACCTGGTTTGTCCTTACTGTAGCATTACAACGGTTACGGTACGATCGAGAATATAGCAGGTGACAGTACACTAGAACAGTGCCATAATGTAGCCTAACAAATGGTAAAGTATTTGCTTGCAAGTATAACTAGTACTTGCGTTGAATTTATTTGACATTGGCTCCTACTACTAGAAGATATAGTACTGAAGCTGAGTAAGTCTAGAAGATATCCTCGTATTCCTTCACCAGCCTGTTGCTATGACCTTATCCTCCCCAGCAAGTGTGTGGAATTATTGATGTCATTTTAGTCAGACATCAAGCAAAACAACACAGCCCGGGGGAAGAGGGTTAGGATTTGGAAAATGGATGGGAATGGGGGTTTCTTTTTGGGTAGGTTTTGTTGAGAAAAAAAAAAAAAGAAAAGCACAGCATGGACAAACAATAATTGAAGATAAAGAGAATTTTTGGGTACAAACTAAGGCTAAGCACATGCAGTCACACTCATAGAATAAAACAATGGATACTGTATCTGTATTGCGTATGTTGTTGGAGTTGTCCTGTTGAATTTGGTAAGTAAGTTGCATGCAGCAAACAATTCCTCTTATTGGCGGCACTCCTCCATTCCAGCTGACGCTTCGTCCATCAATGTTGGTGACCACTGACAGAAGACACCCTGTCCACTGCCTGCCTGGCGGATGTTGACTGAAACCCGGCCTGTAATTATTGAACGGAAAACAGGAAGTGCTATTACAATACCACTGATAAATAAATAAAAGGTATGTACGCTGTGTGGTTCAAAAAGTGACACTTTGATTTCCCTAATAGACAGTACAATATTTTTGAAATTGCGTGCTCTGTCTGAGTCACCTTTTTAAGGATAAATAAGTATGGCCAAAATATTATAGCGGATCTTTCCCCTCAAGGTAGGTGTACTGTAAACTGTGTTTTAGAACAAAATTTGACCTTCCCAGCAATGCTCCCACCAAGACCCTTACTAAAGCCAGTCGCAAAAATGTAGAAGAACCCCAATCAGATCTCCAAAAACGATGCCTAGCAGAAAAATGGTGACAAAACGTACTTTGAAAGTAACAGTAGGCCCAAATACAGACCGTGGATTGTATTCAAACCACTTGCAAGCAAGCAAAAGTATCCATAGCCAGCATCGCTCCAACAGTGCTCTAAAACACCATAACTGCGTTGCAATAGAACCCCCCGAAACACATGCAATCCTGCTGCTAGGGCTAACCCTAACGAACCCTAACTTACAAAAAGTGGCAAAACTGGTGTTTCCTTATGGATTTTGTCCAAAACACTTGTAGCCGGTATTAGACCTACCCAGGAATGCCCCAGGCAAGACCCGCCAACCCACCCGGAAAAAACCACCCGACAACACCCCCAAACAGCGAAAAAGCTAAATCTCATACTTACAATATCTCTCGGCCTTCGGTCCAAACGCGGCGCTGTGCAGCTAGGTCATCATTCATCATCAATCATCATAACTCCTGTTTTCCAGCACGGATTTCCTGAAAAGCAAATGCAATCAAGATTAGATTGTCGCAGCAGTGCTTCGACAGAGACCCCGGCCGCAACCCACCCACGAACAGCAGGAAGCCCCCCAAAACGCTACATTGAGCAAGATGACAGAAGAAATAGCAAAAAAAAGGCTGTTCCTTAAGGATTTTGTCCAAAACACTTCTATCCGGTATTAGACCTTCCCAGGAATGCCCCAGGCAAGACCCGCCAACCCACCCGGAAAAAACCACCCGACAACACCCCCAAACAGCGAAAAAGCTAAATCTCATACTTACAATATCTCTCGGCCTTCGGTCCAAACGCGGCGCTGTGCAGCTAGGTCATCATCATCAATCATCATAACTCCTGTTTTCCACCACGGATTTCCTGAAAAGCAAATGCAATCAAGATTAGACTGTCGCAGCAGTGCTCCCAGACACCAAAAATCACCCACAAACACCCGGAACCCCGCCAAAGAGCACCCCAAAGGCAAGCAAGTCAGCAAAAACGGCAAGAAATTTCCACCTCATATTTGGTCCAAAACACTTTTGTCCATTATTAGAGCTTCACAGCAATGGGCCCAAATCCGTCAACTCACCCGCAAAGAAGTACAACACCCCCACAAGTGCTGAGTCTTTCTTCATTGGGCGTAATCCAGCACTCTGCTTTGAGGGAAATCGCAGTCTGGAGGAGGAGGATAGAGGAGCATGTTCTTCAGAACTTGTGAACCTGAGGAATGTAGACTGCGGCACCTTCAAATCAATAAGCAAACAAGTGAAGACAGTTCTGCTGATGGTCTTGTTTTTGGGATTAGGTGATTAAAGTTTGAATTAAATTAACTGTGCAAAACAAAGAAAGAGAGACAAACAGGAATAAAAGTGAATAAGGACGAAAAAGAAAGTTCTTTATTCATTGTCTCATTTTCAGGGCTCGGTGTCAGGGAATAAGAAGAAGATTTTGTCATCATACTCTGCGAATTCAGGCAGGATGAGGTCAGTGCCACCGAACAGAGAACAAATCCCCTCATCTACGTTGCCGTCCTCCTCGTCTTCATGCGGCGTGCTTTCTCGTACTTTGTAATCTGGTGGTATGAGGTGCTGATTCATCTTGATCATTGTCAGCCGCTCCACATTTTTGGGCGAGAGGCGGCTCCGTTTGGGAGTTACAATGCCACCAGCAGCACTGAAAACACGTTCTGAAGACACACTTGCGAGTGGGCAAGACAAATAGTTTATAGCCAGGTTGGAGAGCTGTGGCCACAATTGTTTTTTGCCATGCCAATACTGCAATGGCTCATCATTAAGAAAGACCTCTGTTGAGTCATTCAGATAGTCCTGCACCATCGACTCAAGGTCATCAACGGTTCCTCCACTTTGCTTACTTTTTGCTGTGCCTGTGACATTTTTTCGAGAACCATACCCAAGCAAACTTAGCCAATCCTCCACAGCAGCCACTGTTAGTGTTGTGTGTGGTGCAGATGATCCACTTGCCGGTGTCTTTAACGGCTGAGAGGTCACTTGTGCCCCAGCCACAGGTGCAGAAGTGGATTCTTGTGACTGGGGATGGCCTGCTGATGCTGATGCTGATGTACTGCCTTCTCCTTCAATAACCTGCCGTTCTTTTTCAAACCTCTTGGCTGACCAGGCTAGCCAATGTTTGTAATTTTGAACATCTTCATCAGCAAAAGGAAAGAATGCTTCGCCTGCCAGCGCCTTTTTGTAGCGTGGATCCAGAATAGTAGCACACATGTAATGCTGTTCTGACTTGATCTTTTGAAGACGTTCATCACCACGTAGGCGCTCTAATAATTTCTCAGACAAAATAAAATGGTCTTTTTTTTGTACATCTTTTTCAAACTCAGAAGACACCGCCATCAGTTGGTGCTCCAGCATGCACAACAATGGGATAGCTTTTCCCAAATTACAGTCCTCCTGGCTGACTGCACGCGTGAAGAACTCAAAAGGACGAAGCATGTCTGTCAGGCTTTTAACTATGTCCCATTGCGCCGCACTCATCCGCAGGTCCTCCTTCTGAGATGTACCCTCTGTGAAGAAATAGTGATCGAGTACCGTATACTGCTCATACAGACGCTCAAGCATGTAGAAGGTTGAGTTCCAACGTGTTGCCACCTCCTGGATGAGTGCTTTCACTGGTATTCGACTTTGAAGTAGCAGCCTCCTCAGATGCTTCCGGGCCTTAAAAGAATGGCTGAAATGGTTGCACATTTTGCGGCAGGTGGCCATTACCGCGAACGCTGCACTGTCTCTATCACTCAAGAATTTTTGAACTACCAGGTTGATACAGTGGGCCAAACATGGCACTCTGAAATAGCCACCCTGCGACATGGCCTTAACTACATTGGCGCCATTATCCGTGGAAACATAACCAATCTTGCGTTTTTTGGGGGATAGCATTTTCAAGACCTTTTTGTCAAACTCTTCCAAAATGTTTTCTGCTGTGTGACTTTTCTCCAAGCCAAACATGGCTAGTGTTGCATGTTTCCGAGCAGCTTTGAAAACTTTGTCCGGGTCAACACCTGCGTTTAGCTTTGCGTTAACACCTGAAAAAGAGACCCAGTGTGCAGTGATGCACATGTAATCAGCGCCTGCGCCACTGGTCCACATGTCTGTTGTCAGATGTATTGTGTGAACAGCACTCTTCTGCAAAGCTGCCCCAATCGCCTCCAGCACATCTTCATGTAGTGCTGGAACCGCAACTCTGGCAAAATAGAACCGGCTAGGAACCTTCCATTTAGGGCAGAGCGTTGCCACTAATTCTAGAAAACCTACCGCTTCTACAAAAGAAAAAGGGAGAAGGTCCACAGCTAGCATTTTAGCCAGCTTAGTGTTATACAGACGCGTCAGTGGGTGGTTGCGTTCATATGGCACGTCTGAAGTAAGCATTGTTCTAATGTTGCCCTGGACCAAGCATTTACGGGCTGATAATGACTTCGTTGACCCAATTTTGCTCGCTGGTGAACTTTTGTGCGTTGGTGTCTCACTCGCTCCAATACTCTTAGTGTGCCTCACATTGGGTGTGCTGCTGACAGGGGTACTGGGTGTAAGGGAAGTGTTTGACACGTCTTCTTCCTCCTCGTCATCATCAGATGAAACATCAACGTTTCCTTGAATTCGGCCTTTCTTGATCGCATCTAGGTGCGCAAACCATTTGACAGTGTGCTGTCTCCTAAGATGACCTCTCTGGCCTCCGGTACCATAGTTGGTACCTGGCTTACCACGACTAACTGCAACCTTACAAAGGGTACAAATGGCAAACTTTGGATTTTTTTGACAAACAGTAAAGAAGTCCCAAACTGGGGACTTCAAGTGTCTGTGGGACCTGGAGGAGGCGGCGATAGTGGTGGTGGTGGTCATGAAGCTAATGCCAGATGAAGTGGAGGATCTGGATTGCCCAACTTTTGTACGTTGTGCACTTTCACCGCCACTAATTAAGGTCGAGGTGGATGGAGGTCTCTTCTTGCCAGAAAGAAATATGGAAGCGGGACGAGTTGGTGTACTACTTAACTCCAATGATTGTGGTGTTTCCACTGCCTCCTCATCGACAACATCATCATCATCATCACGCTCAGCAGCTCTTCGGGCTAGGGTCAAAATGTCTGTTTGCTGCATGCCCGCTGGGGCTGCAGTGACCTTTATGATGACTGGGTCGTCGTTGGCAGAGTCTTCATCAGCAGCAGTATCCGCCACTTCTTGTTGAGCCTCATCACACTCGATAACTCTGAGACTTTGGACGAGCTTCCTTTTACGCTTAACTACCTTTGTCGGATCATGGTGTGCCTCACTCTCAGACGGCTGTGGTGCTGGTTCCCAAGTTTGATCCGTATCATCAGAAGGAGGTGTGCTTGAAGAAGATGTAGACACCACCCTTGATCTCTTCCTTGCTAGGGGTGTGGAAGACAATGAAGGATCATCAGGAGGAGTGGCTTCCTCAAATGATACCTCGCCTTGATTGTCGATTTCCTGATGTGCCCCTACTTCGGGAGGAACAACTATTGTGGGCACTTGTGACCCTCCATGCACCTCTGCTTGCGCATCTCCTTGCGCTGCCTCTCCTTCCACATGTACTTGGGCTTGTACTTGCACATGTGATTGTTGTTGCGGCTGTGGTTGTTCAACACTCGTCAGATGAGCTAAAACAACCTGTGTTGATTGAGGGACATTGCTGCTGCTTTCTTGCGATGAGCCAACATCACTGGTCTATGGTGATTGAAGAACTATACTGGCTGCCTCTGCAGCACTCAAGGCCTTGGACTTAAGTTGGCCTGGTGGTGGTGGTGGCACTGAGCCCAATGGAGCGGGGGTGCTGCTGCCAGCTTGGTCCCCAGCAGATCCCGCTGCTGCTGCAGGCATACTTTTTTTTTTACTCCCAAAAAAAGGGGCGGGCGGCACACCAGTGTCCTTGGTAACTTGCTTCTTCTGCTCCTTACTGGCACCTTTCTTGCTAGAGGAGCTACGGGTTACTTTTTTTGGGGCCATCTTCTTCAGAGCAGGTCAGCAGGCAGCAGTTGCACGAGTTGACGATCACCTGAACCGGAGCTCTATGCGTTCTAACCCACGCTTTGCGAATGCTCCTTGAGAAAGGACATCAGTCCGAAATGCATTGGAGCTTTCTGGAGCTTCTTTAATGTGTAATGATGATATCAACCATTGTCAACATGTTCATATGAAGACAATATGAAACACTCTTATGAAAATTCGAATTAAAACTTTGAAAACTTCCTAAAGTTTGGAACTTTACATTCTTTCCGGAACCATTGTGTTGTTGTCACACACAGGTCCACACAAGTGTGCCCACCACATGGATGCGCTTACATCCCTACATTGAAGACACCCCACAGAAAGACTAGGGACATGCAAGTATGCAACACTCACTACCCCTGGGCATAATGGATGAAAAGTAGGCAAAATAAGTGCATGCCTCAGACACTGCCTCTCTTCAAAATGGCCCCTTACACCCCAAGCACATGTTGCCTGTACCAGCCAGCACTCAAGATGGCCACCACCACCACCCACATGGCCAGTCCACATCAACAGTACACCCCCAAAAACAGAAAAACAGCCAGAAATCACCACAATCCAATGCCATCCATGATGTTTACATTAAAGAAAGTGAGACCACACCACAGGCACACTCAGTCCATGCACCACCACCCCTGGGCAAAAGGCCACACCAGCAGCCCCCAAAAAAGACAAAAAACAATAAAATAAGCACAATCCCAGCCCATCCATGGCCTCAATTATGTTTAAATTCAAGAAGACACCCCACAGAAAGACTAGGCCCATGCAACACTCACCACCCCTGGGCAAAGGGCCCCACCAGCAGGCCCAAAAAAACAACCAAAAACAATAAAATCAGCACAAGCCCAGCCCATCCATGGCCTCAATGGTGTTTAAATTCAAGAAGACACCCCTCAGAAAGACTAGGCCCATGCAACACTCACCACCCCTGGGCAAAGGGCCCCACCAGCAGGCCCAAAAAAACGACAAAAAACAATAAAAACAGCACAATCCCAGCCCATCCATGCCCTCAATGGTGTTTAAATTCAAGAAGACACCCCTCAGAAACACTAGGCCCATGCAACACTCACTACCCCTGGGCATAATGGATGAAAAGTAGGCAAAATAAGTGCATGCCTCAGACACTGCCTCTCTTCAAAATGGCCCCTTACACCCCAAGCACATGTTGCTGCCTGTACCAGCCAGCACTCAAGATGGCCACCACCACCACCCACATGGCCAGTCCACATCAACAGTACACCCCCAAAAAACAGAAAAACAGCCAGAAATCACCACAATCCAATGCCATCCATGATGTTTACATTAAAGAGAGTGAGACCACACCACAGGCACACTCAGTCCATGCACCACCACCCCTGGGCAAAAGGCCACACCAGCAGCCCCCAAAAACGACAAAAAACAATAAAATAAGCACAATCCCAGCCCATCCATGGCCTCAATTATGTTTAAATTCAAGAAGACACCCCACAGAAAGACTAGGCCCATGCAACACTCACCACCACTGGGCAAAGGGCCCCACCAGCAGGCCCAAAAAAACGACAAAAAACTATAAAATCAGCACAATCCCAGCCCATCCATGGCCTCAATGGTGTTTAAATTCAAGAAGACACCCCTCAGAAACACTAGGCCCATGCAACACTCACTACCCCTGGGCATAATGGATGAAAAGTAGGCAAAATAAGTGCAGGCCTCAAACACTGCCTCTCCTCAAAATGGCCCCTTACACCCCAAGCACATGTTGCTGCCTGTACCAGCCAGCACTCAAGATGGCCACCACCACCACCCACATGGCCAGTCCACATCAACAGTACACCCCCAAAAAACAGAAAAACAGCCAGAAATCACCACAATCCAATGCCATCCATGATGTTTACATCAAAGAGAGTGAGACAACACCACAGGCACACTCAGTCCATGCACCACCACCACCCCTGGGCAAGCAAAAGGCCACACCAGCAGCCCCCCAAAAACGACAAAAAACAATAAAATAAGCACAATCCCAGCCCATCCATGGCCTCAATTATGTTTAAATTCAAGAAGACACCCCACAGAAAGACTAGGCCCATGCAACACTCACCACCCCTGGGCAAAGGGCCACACCAGCAGGCCCAAAAAAACGACAAAAAACAATAAAATCTGCACAATCCCAGCCCATCCATGGCCTCAATGGTGTTTAAATTCAAGAAGACACCCCACAGAAAGACTAGGCCCATGCAACACTCACCACCCCTGGGCAAAGGGCCACACCAGCAGGCCCAAAAAAACGACAAAAAACAATAAAATCTGCACAATCCCAGCCCATCCATGGCCTCAATGGTGTTTAAATTCAAGAAGACACCCCTCAGAAACACTAGGCCCATGCAACACTCACTACCCCTGGGCATAAGGGATGAAAAGTAGGCAAAATAAGTGCAGGCCTCAGACACTGCCTCTCCTCAAAATGGCCCCCTTACACCCCAAGCACATGTTGCTGCCTGTACCAGCCAGCACTCAAGATGGCCACCACCACCACCCACATGGCCAGTCCACATCAACAGTACACCCCCAAAAAACAGAAAAACAGCCAGAAATCACCACAATCCAATGCCATCCATGATGTTTACATTAAAGAGAGTGAGACCACACCACAGGCACACTCAGTCCATACACCACCACCCCTGGGCAAAAGGCCACACCAGCAGCCCCCAAAAAACGACAAAAAATAATAAAATAAGCACAATCCCAGCCCATCCATGGCCTCAATTATGTTTAAATTCAAGAAGACACCCCACAGAAAGACCAGGCCCATGCAACACTCACCACCCCTGGGCAAAGGGCCCCACCAGCAGGCCCAAAAAAACGACCAAAAACAATAAAATCAGCACAAGCCCAGCCCATCCATGGCCTCAATGGTGTTTAAATTCAAGAAGACACCCCTCAGAAAGACTAGGCCCATGCAACACTCACCTCACCACCACCCCTGGGCAAAGGGCCCCACCAGCAGGCCCAAAAAAACGACAGAAAACAATAAAATCAGCACAATCCCAGCCCATCCATGGCCTCAATGGTGTTTAAATTCAAGAAGACACCCCTCAGAAACACTAGGCCCATGCAACACTCACTACCCCTGGGCATAATGGATGAAAAGTAGGCAAAATAAGTGCAGGCCTCAGACACTGCCTCTCCTCAAAATGGCCCCTTACACCCCAAGCACATGTTGCTGCCTGTACCAGCCAGCACTCAAGATGGCCACCACCACCACCCACATGGCCAGTCCACATCAACAGTACACCCCCAAAAAACAGAAAAACAGCCAGAAATCACCACAATCCAATGCCATCCATGATGTTTACATTAAAGAGAGTGAGACCACACTACAGGCACACTCAGTCCATGCACCACTACCCCTGGGCAAAGGGCCCCACCAGCAGCCCCAAAAAAACGACAAAAAACAATAAAATAAGCACAATCCCAGCCCATCCATGGCCTCAATTATGTTTAAATTCAAGAAGACACCCCACAGAAAGACTAGGCCCATGCAACACTCACCACCCCTGGGCAAAGGGCCACACCAGCAGGCCCAAAAAAACGACAAAAATCAGCACAATCCCAGCCCATCCATGGCCTCAATGGTGTTTAAATTCAACAAAACAGTTGTATCATGCACCCCTAACCAACCCTGGTCCTACTGGATACTGTGGCTACCCACAATATAATTTATTTAATGTTCTGAAAAAGTTCCAAAATTGTACTTGCAGCAACTGTAATGCCCCAAACAAACTTACTTGTGAAAGTTGATTTCTAATCCAAAAGTGATCCAAAGACAGTCAAAAAGGCCTCAAATCCAAATATCCAGCAGCACCCACAAAAAGTAATCCTTCCAGCTCCAGATCCAAATGAAAGTGACCAGGAGATGGACAAAGCACTGGGAGGAGCCTGCTGGACAGGAACAGGAAGTTGGAGACTGTGGGGCACTTCCTTCCTCCCCCCCCCCCAAAAATGGACTCCTTGCAAAAAAAAGGCCATGCAAATGTCAACCTGAGGAGTGATTCTGATAAAAATCATAATTTTCTGAAGGTTTATCCTGTTTGCTGGTGATTTTCTTGTGCAGAATTGCAAAAGCTCTATTTCGCGAGTGCGAGATTGTTCCTTTCCGCCGCAACTACGTGTTCGCAATTGCGAACTCTCGCGAGGTGTGCTGTGCAAGGTGGCAAGCCGCGATTACGTATTCGCGGGCGCCAAACACCCGCGGGATCACGCAGCAAGATCCAAAATGGCGCGGCACTCGCAAAGAAAAACAACTCGGCAAACGCTAAATGACGGAAAGTGAACGCCGTGCACCACGCCGCGCGCCGCAACCAAGCAAAAAATCCGCCGCGAGCGGATTCACGGATTTTCGACTAATTCGCGAGAGTTCGCGGATTGCGAATTTGCCGAAAATCCGAAAAATCCGCGAGCGGAGCGGATTTTACGGCCATGCTTATATAACATACTTATAAATAATTGTTGTGAATAAAATATTAAAAAATTGAATTTTTAAATAACTCTACATCATTTGCAAATACTCATAAATAATTACTAAAACATATTTAAAATTGAATAATTAATTAACACTAAATTAACAATAAATACCAATAAATATGAATTAATAAATATAAATTACCAAATAATAAATATTGAACACTAAAATATTTTTCAAAACAAAAAACATATTGATAATTAAAAATTGATTAACAATTAAAAAATGGTAAACAATAAATTTATTTTTAAATAAAAAACATTTTTATGAGAAATTAATTACAAATTAATAAAATAAATTTCCAATTAATAAAAAGCAATTAACAATTAAAAATATCAATTACCAATTGTAAAAAATTAATTACCAATAAAAAAATTAATTGGCAATTAAAAAATGTAATTTCCAATTAAAACCTTACTTACTAATTAAAATTATTAATTGACAATTACAAACCTTAATTACCAATTAAAAAAATTAATTAGCAATTAAAATAATCATTTACCAATTAATAATTAATTAGAAATAAAAGAATTATCAATACCAATAAAAAATAAATAATTACTTAATTACAATGATATTACTTCCCACCCAATTCCCCTATAAACCCACAACCCGCTCCAGTACTAAAACATAAAATTAAATTAAAAGTAACATTTTTAATATACAAAAAATAGTACACATATAATTTAAAACAAATAAAATACTTTAAAAAAACATATAACACATACATATAAAATACATAATAAAATACATAACAAACAAATATCGATATTAGTAACATCGAAATTAGTAACATCGATATAATTGATATCGCTATTACTAACTTCGATATTACTTACAACAATATAAAAAAAATCGATATTACTCATCTTGGGGTCGATATTCTGTCCAACGATATTCTTGACCTCGATATTCTTCACCTTCGATATTTTAAACTCGATATTAATGTAAGTCGATAATTAGGAATCGATATTTTGACTGTGCACCACTCTTACAGCTGAGTATAGAGCATTGAAGCAGATACTCATGAAGTACTTTGGTAGTGTTAACTTTTAAAGGAAATCTCCTCTATATGAAGATAACAGATGCTGCATATGTTTTCTCCAGATGTCCTTTCAGGAACCTTGGAGTTTTCAAATGACCCGCCCAGAGATAATCCAGGAAGTGCAACCATCCCTTCTTTAGAGATTGATTTGACCTTTTCCAAAGTAGTGAAACGCCCTCGAAGCCCAGGCTAAGCTAGTCAAAATGGCCTGAATTTGAGCAACGTCTTTCCATACAATAATGAGAGGATGGATCGGATCAAGAAGTTATATTTCAAAATTAATGGGTACTTTTCTTAAATGTATACGTGCGATGAGAGGTAATGGAAGATGCGCTCAAGTTATAAGAAGTGATTGTATGCTCCCAATGATACATATCTCAACTGCCAGGAAATCTGAGGAGATTTGTAACTAGATTTACAGCCATTAAATACATTTTTCATTTATTGGCCTGACATACATCAGATACAATTCATCATCCATTTAATAGAACTGTATAGTGTCAGATAAAAGAACTACAAGGTTGTCTGCAAATAGGGTAGCGTACTTTGTTACCCATTACAGTGGAAGAGGAGTACCTGGTCATGTTGCCCTATCCTTTGGATGAAAGGATCAATATATTGGTCAAATAGCAATGGGGGAAGTTGACATCCCATGATGAATCACTCACACCACAAACACTTTTCACTGAGAACATTGAATGGGTGTATGTGAGATTTCCTAGGAAATGTTCCAAATGCTTTTCTGTGTGTAACTGCAGAAGCAGTCCAAAACATCATGCACTGATACGCGGCAAGTGAGTTGCAAAATCTCCTTCACTAACCTAGGGGCCGATTAGGATGGCGGTGAATCCGCATCCTCAGGGCCGGCGGAAGCCACCGCCGGCCTGGAGGATGCGGATTCACCGCCTTGGACTGCGAAAACACCACCAGCCACATTAGGATGGCGGTGGGATCAGCGGCGGACGGCAAGTCCATCCACCGCTGATCCGCGGTGTGTGTATCCAAACGTGGCAGCGGTGTCTGCAAGACACCGCCAGCCATATTATGATGCAGGCAGAAACATGCTTTTCCACGGCGGCTTTTGTGCCGTGGAAAAGCATGTGGTCTTTTGTGTTTGGGGGCCCGTTGCGAGCCCTCAAGGTGTTGGGGGTGCACATGGGGGGTACCTATGGTACCCCCCTGCTTTGGCATGCACGCGGTGGCAGGCACCGCACGGTGCCTGCCAAGTTGTGCATGCCAAAGTTAAACATGCATATTTTACATTGCGGCGGGTGCTGCTCAAAGCAGCACCCGCCGCAATGTAAAATATACCGGATGTGACCGCCAGGGTGGCGGTCACATCCTAATTGCTACGGATGGACCGCCGCTGCTCCTGCGGTCGGTCCCTCCACCTCGGGGGCCATCCTAATCGACCACCTAGTGTGGAAGAAAGCTACTGGGCTTGTAAAAGTAAATTAGGAGACATATGCTGTGGCATAACCAATAAACCTTCCCGAGTTAGTGCTTGAAAAAATGTCGGATTTAAAAAATAGCGAAAAGGTATTTTTGTGCAGTGGCAAGGTCACTTTTGCAATGCACCCAACATTTTCACTAAATAGTAAAAATTCTAACAAGACTTTGCATTGATTTACGTTGCTTTGCGCCACCGATGAGCCTTAGTAAATATGCGCTTTGCGTCACTAAATTTTTCCACTGTCACTGGTAACTAATGTGGATGTCATTTTAGCAATGGTAGACATTAGCCAAAAAGGAGCTGATTTTCAATGCATACAATATGGGATTTGCACTGTGATTAAGGACCACATTTGCTAACTCTTTGCACTGGATTTGTGTCACAAAAGTGACGCAAACCTGGTGCAAAGTGTTGCTGTGGGACTCACTATGCAATGTAAACTGGTATTTGTGTTGTAAAGTTCGCCAAAGTAACATAAAGTTGCGCTATGCTCTACTTTACGCTGCTTTGCGTCGAGGGCGCGTTCTATGGGTGGTATTTGGACGTGCCCAAGCGACCCAAATGGTTTTGACGCAACTCCCTATCTACTACCTATCATAGAGGGGGATTTGCTCCAAAACCTTTCTCCTCCTCGAGGAATGGTTAATGAGGAGAAATGTATTCTTTTATACTTATTTTTCAACTTTGTATTTGTGCTGCCTTGTACAGCATACATACAAAGTTGGAAAAGCCATAAAGGATACTTTTTGTAATAGAAAGGTCCTCTTTCAGAGCAAACCCTATGCTTTACAGAACTCAGGCCTATCTTAGTAGTACATCTCTCTCCCTTTGACACAAGGCAGCACAGCAACTTCAGTTCATATGGTGATTGGTGTTGAGATTGATGAAGCATTTAAGTTTTTGGGAAAGAACAAATGGCTGATCAATTGTGCGGTACGGAGCATAAGTAGATCGTCTGAGTACGCTGTATATTTAAATGATAAGTAGGTATTAATCCTTGCACGTTCAGTTGGGAATCAATATAATAGTGTCTGTGTGGTTATATATGTCTCCAAGGCACAAGAATTCAATTTTTTGTAAAAAGGGATCAAAATGTTGATTTAATTTTTTTATTTCTTCGTGGTACAGGCTGTATTTTACTTGTGATCCTGGATAGAATTGGCCCAAATTTACTTAGCTATTGCATTGGGGTTGCGTCACCTTTTTGGCGCAGCCCTGAGGCAAAATCTGTTTTGGGATTTACAGTGCCTCGCAAAGCCGATTTGCTGGGCTTTGTAAAAAAATAAAGAGAATTTAATGCACCGTAGTGTGGACACTTGTGTTACCTTGCGTCAGGTAGGCGTTACCCTGATGGAGCCAGAGATTTCCTGTGCACCCACCCATTTGTTTTGACCCAGACCCGTATATACAAAGACTTGTAAATATGGATTTGCGCTAAGATGGTGCACCTACCCAAGTATGGCGTAACATGGAGAAATACCTTTATTGCTCCTCATTGTATTTTCTTTGCATGTGTGTTGCATTGTACAGCAAACCTACAGAGAGGAACAAGTCTCAAAGGATAGTTTTGTGAAGGAAACTAGCCCTTCATGAACAAAAACGACACTGAATAAAACACCCCCTCCCCCCCTTCCTCATTATTATGACTCAAAGGCACTTGTGTTGTCTTTGGGCAGATCAAAGTGCGCCAGCACAAGGAGATAGCTGAATCGTGTTATATTTTTGTAAATGTGGTGTAGGTCTGCTCTCTCCCTTTCACATAAGGCAGTGAACAACTTCCCTTGCGTGCTGTGTTGCGTGACATCTGACTAAAGGTGGGCCTTTATCTTTTACATCTATCTAATATATGTCTGTGAATAGCGTTAGTTCAGATGACATAGAGCTACAGTCCAGGCGACCTAATGAACCAATGGCAACAGTCTGTGAAGCATCCATATACTGTGCAGACTACCTGCCCAGCCCCGCGCGGTTCTGAGCCTCGATTTGGAGCTGTGACAGCAGAAAAACAACAATAAACACATTTTGTAAATGCATGGGTTCATTATTTCTTATTTCTGAAAACATGCGGAGAAACATTACATTTCTGATAACAATGCTTTCATTCCCATTTGTATTAACTTTTCTCAGCAAATAAGCTAGCAGCAACATTTTCCATAATACAATAGAGTTAATGCTAAATGATGTACTAGTCTTGTTACAAAACCCGGAATAATAAGCTATTTTTAAATGCGTTACAGTTGGCAAATATAGGAGTGTTCGAAAATACAATAAGGGGTTACATTTGACTCAAATAATGTTATATTAACATCAGACATATCTACGGAAAATATAAAACGCATAATTTGTGTTTAGAACTGCTCCTTGAAAGCAGTCATGCCTGTATATGTGCATCTGTTTTACTGGTTATAGCTATGGTACCATGGAGACATGCATAGCAAGTGTATGTTTGCGGTTCTAGTTGTGCCCTCAATTAAACTATCTTGCCTATCAATTTCACCAGCTTCTAAATATGTGTGAAGCATTCATGATCACATCACCTTATACATATCAGAGAAATTCAGTTTAGTGCGTTAATGGGTACAGGTGCTCTACTGCCCCTCACTGAGTGGTCCCTTGTTATACTGAAGGCATATTATAAATGGTGGATTGCATATAAAAGTATGCAACCACCGTTGAGCTGCCCTGTCAGAGGGTTTACAGGTATTTTAAGGTCCAACAGATTTAATTTATCGCTCAGCTTCTCCGGGTCCTTTCAGTCTGGTATGTTTTAAGCTGCTAGTCTATTTTCCAACCTTGTTAACTTCCAGAACTTCTGGAAATTCTTCCAAATCACTTAGAAACATTCATTCTCGAAACTGTTTCTCTAATCACTCACAAAGGATCACAACCCTGAATTGAAATTGATGAAGTAGTTCTTCAGTCTGCTGATAATTGGTCCTGTCAGATATTGTGTTATCAGTTTCAGGGAAGCATTGCCCCATATGTGGTAAGAGGGATGTACCAGGAATGGGAAACCAAAGATCTGGAGCGAAACATTTTCTACTTGTGGGCCCTGATTTCTTTATCCAGATTATCTACAAGAAGTCTCCTAAAATCCTGTATCTTGTTTATCTAAATGAAGGAAACATCAAACTGTTTCTCAGTCACTAAACATGGATCCAGAGTTATAAATATAGCCTGATGAACTATGCAACGTAGTGCTAATATAAATTCAATGGCTTTGTGAAGGCGCCTTATGCCATGAACTACTGGCTCAAACCCTGCAAGCACATACATTTCACCCGTTATTGCAATTTTTTTTTTTACCACAGTGGTATCTTAGATTAGTGTGCAGTATATTCACAATATGTCTGTCGGTCAGAACATACACAAAACACAAGGCAGTCACCCTTTGTATCTGTGTGTCTTCACAAAAGATTGCCTTCAATCTACTTCCTGAATATACACTGAACTATTGAGATGCTGACCATGAATATACCCTCTAGACAAAGTCCACTCTTTTCTCCTTTAGAACAAATATGTTTATCAAGTGTTAAAAGAAAAACATTCAACAAATCAGCAAGGTACATATATTGAAAGAGCTCAAATCTCTAGTATCAGCACCACTGCATTTATTGGGTGAGCTTACTCATAAAATCTCAGCAGTCACACAAAAAAGCACAAGTCCCCTAAATAATTTACAGGACTGACACCCACAGCCTGGATCATAGATTACACAGAATATGTTGAATGTTACAGACAAATAATGACAGTCAATAGCAAAACATTGAAGAATGCATCTTAACCCATCAATGCCCACAGTACATTCAGAAGAGGTGTGGTGCAGCAGCCAGGGTGCCTGACTCCAGACTACAGGGTTCAAGGTTCGATCCGCAGCTCCGAAGGCAGGTTAGCCCAGCACCACGTGACTCTGGGCAATAGCTTGCTCAATCTTCCCGACGGCCCCCAACGCCGAGAGACCTCTGTTGGAGGTAGATGTGCGCTTTACAAATGCTGGCATTTACACTTACATCAGGCAAAATACCTATAGCGTTATAAATAGCCCATATCAGCATCTTTCTGTTTGAAGAAGAGCGAGATCTTTTTCTTCATCACACTTCTGACTCTAGCTGGAATTAAGACACTAGTTTCCCCCTCCCCCATCCTTCTGCAGTGCCCCTCCTCAGTGCCTAAATGAGCTTCCCTCTTTGTGGCCACAGCTGGACCACCAACCTCAGTACAACATTGTGCCACACAGCATCTCAAGGACTGCACCTTGTTATGAACTGTCCCCTTGCCTTCCCTTTGTTCTTTGCTTCGTGTCACTCTAACTGGGCCCCTTGTTGGCTATCTAGACAGGGCATGACCTCACCTATAAATTGTTTAATCAATGCCATCAGATTCTCTTCTGAGTCAGACACTGGCTATCTGATCACCCTTAAAGTAATCTTTTCTAACCTTTCTACCTTCAAGAAAAGAAATTAATAACATAGGGAAGGTCTGGAAATAAATAGTCACTCAGTTCAAGCTTAATAAACATTTCAGTCACTCATGTCCTCTTCGTCTGGAACTAGACTTAGTTCTTGATCCTAGTGAGACTCACTGATATGTCGTCCAGCCTACCTCCAAAAGTCACAAGCCTATTAGGACTCAATAAATACCCTCTCGCCCTAGAAAGACCATTTGGCATCTCTCAGTTTGGCAAATTGCTTTTAATCACCTCCTTACGAGTCATATGACATGGCTGGAAAAAGTTCCTTGGAGAGAAAGCTATTTATTCATCTGCTATGACTGGCTACCAACTCAAAAGCACCTGGGCCTCAAAATCTACGGCATCAGAAGGCCCTATGAAATCATGTGGTTGGGGAGGGGATTCTTTGTACTGAATTATTCATGGGAGAAAATTTAAGTAATGTGACCCCCTGTTTCTGCACTTTTTCCTTCAACTGCAATTTTCTGCTCTTTTGCACCTGTACCAAAGTCCCCTTCATGGGTTAGCCTCTCAGCAGGACATGGCTTCGAGGCAGAATGCGATCACGGCTTGCATCTTTGTATCAGGGGCTGTGCATCTACAACATGATTCTCAATGTCCATAGCTCTGTTATTGTTCCCCACCCAATAAATCAAGAAAGGCCCCATTGCTTCAGCTCACATGAGTCAGTAAAACCAAAAACGCTTATTCATAATGGCAAAATGTTGGATACATGAAGAACTCATTTACTCAGAAGCCCTGTGGACCCACTCTGTGTTAATGGCAATATCTAATGTTGGTGGTTGACGTCACGTGACTAATGCGAGGGACTGAAGGTTTTCAAAGCTTTTATGTCCATTCAGTAACTTCCCTTTTACATACAATAATTAACAGGGGTCACATTAATATATTTAATGTATCATGTAATGGTAAATTACTATGCCCATGAAGCATAAAACAAACAAAGCTCTCTACTTGGGGACTTGGAGAGCAAGGAAAAAAGAGGTGGCAATATGGCATAGAAATTCAGTATTGAGTTAGTACACAAAAGCAGGAGTTACTATGTCCATCCAACAGTGCGCAGGGGCTATCCATGAGCTACCTCCACTCCATCTAATATCTTCCTGACCATGGATGTGGCTGTTCATAGCAGAATAGGAAGATAGTCTTTTGACTGAGATGGAGAGGGGATTGAGTTGGTGCATCTCCTGGATTGCAATTACTTGGTAGAACCCTTGACAAGATTCTGAAAAGGGAATACATATTCCTACTATAGTTTGCATCTTCTATGTACTCTAGGTTTAAATGGAACTAGCAGAAAATGTATACAGCTGGCATGGGAATAACAACAGAGATCTGTTTTAGGGGAGAAGATATGGCCTAATGACTAGAGCTGCCAACTTTGGAACATGGGGAAAATGGTTTGAATCCTGGCCCAAACTCAACATCCTGTGATTCTGGGCAGATCACGTAATCTTCCTGGGCATACAAAGAAAGGTTTGTGTTATTAAAAAGAAAAAAAACAGGTAAGGTTAGAAACAGGGTCAGGGGTGGGTTTATGTTTGTAGAAAACCCCCTCAAAAGCCAAAAAGTATATTCTTTGTGAGTTTAAAACAATAATCACTGGCCAGGTCCGGGAGAGTCGAAGGGGCCAAAGAGGGTGGGGTAGAGGTCTTTTATTTTAGAAGTTTTTCAGAATGCGCTATCTTTTGTCAGTGCAATCTTCATAACTGAACACTTTTGGGTTGTAGCCAGGAGATTATAACTGCATGGGCACTTTTACTCTCCATCCTGTGATCAAATTATTTAGGATATGTAAGACAGAATGCTTTTACTAATTTATAGTTCATAACCATTAGTAACTGGTTCTCAAGTATCCTCCTTCAGCCCACACCCATTCCTTCTGGCCAAAAAGAAGATCAGTTTGTGAGAATTAATTTACTTGAAACACTCCTTTGCTTTCAAGATGGTTACACTGTTCAGGGATGAGTGAAATTTAAATTATTTTCATTGAATGGCAAAGAATACCTCACACTGCAATAGTAACTATATTTTTTAACATAACACAGTCCATTAAATGTGACACTTTTGCCAGGAAATGTTGTTGATTGATAATCATAGTAAAACACCTACTGCTTGGACAGCTTTTTAATGTTTATATGCAAATCCTTTCATATCTTTCTTATCTTTGAACAGGTTGAAAGGTAAATACAATCTGCATAGATACAGGTTCATGAAAAGGCAATTGGAACTGTGGGTAAAGCTACCATTCAATGATTATATGTTATATGACTAGTAACGGAGCATCTTTATTGGCTAACAGAACATACATCTATGTGTAAATTCAACTAATGAAAACACCTAATCCAATCTTCCTCATGAGTGAAGCAGTAACATCAATGATATTGCTGGAAACAATTCATTATCTGTTGAATTTCCCTATTACATTGTGGATAACAAGCTTAAATGAAAAACCTGCATTTAGTTAAGAATGAAATGTGTCCAGATAAGAGATTGGAACCATGATCCAAAACCGGATATAATTAACACAATCCATAAAGTCAAGGTTCATTATTCATAAGGATCTGAATAAATTTATAGCTATGGTAGTCGGTTTGAAAATGTGCTTTAAACTTCTTACAGATTGTACAACTGTTACCAGAGGATCTGACTTTAATTCTTTCAATTGGGCATACCTGTAGGAAAGTGAATTATTATTTGGAGTGGGCAAGTGTTCACCTCAAACATCACCCCCTAGATGTCAGAAAAACTAAATAAAATTAACCTGTGCTCAATCCCTGGTAAAGTGACACAAAGCTGGCAGGCTTAAATCAAAGGCAAGGTGTCAAGGTTTTAAGCAGTCCATACACAGTATAAAAAGTCACACGAAACATAATAGAATTCCTCAGTTTTAAAATAATGAGAACACTTTGCCGAATAAAATAATAATGTCACCAATCTTAAAATGACACCATGCTATAGTGTGCCGCTATTATATCTATAGGGACCTCCAATTAGATGCAGAGGCTTTGCTGGAATTTTATTTTGTTCCCAGCCACAAGGGAAAGTAGACTGAAAGTTTATCAAAGAGAATCTTGCTATCATGTGCACCAGATAAACAATATCTAAGACTGAAATATATGCACAAGCACACATCCACATACTACAATATTTACCTTCTTTTTAATATAAACAAACAACTGCTAAAATACATTTTAGAAAATACAGCTCCATATATTCACTTAGTGAGAATAAACGTTAGCACCAGCATATAATCAAAACGAAACACGTGTTCTATATTTCCATCGTGATTAGTTCAAAGGATTTACAAAGCGATTTGCAAATAATTTAAAGGCTACTGTGGCATGTAATTAGTTCTAATTTGCGCATTAATCATTCTATGTACACATTTAACTCATCAAAGTCACTGAGTGTGCAGTATCTATGTTGGTTCGCTATAAGGTCTAAATGCACATAGACAGCTTCGACAAGGAAAGTGCGGGGTTGCACCGCACACTCGGAAGTTGCCTTTAAAATGACACAAATATGCATATACTAAAGTTAAAACAATTCCTCTCACGTTTGGCCTGGAAATATTCATGTACGAATAATATGAAAAATTTTCAGGCTCCCTAGTGCACCATGACTGAACATTATTGGCCTGTTGGAACAAAGGTTTACAGTTATCGCCAAACTACCACGGTTTACAAAATAATTAATGGCCGCACTATACCACCGATGGCGCACTCCAATCCAGCATTCACATTACTGGCCAAACATGCTTGTAAAATTGCACTGTATAATACATTTAAAAACGGGGACCTAAATCACAAAAGTAATGTCTTACCAACTATCAACCAACCAATCAAAAGCCCACTATGTGATTGAAAGAAACTGTCACATAGTACACAGGAACTGAATACTAAAAAGTGCTGTTTACTGAACAAATCTAACTCATTTTTACGAATAGAAAAAAATCCTTCTCGTCCGCCACCAATTTCCCCTCGCCATATTACAATGGCGGGGGGGACTGCGGCGGACAGAAACACCGTCCGCCACTTTTCCGCCCCGGTCGCCTTGCGGCCAGGGCGGAAAAGGGTTCATATGTTTGGCGGTGTCTTCCAGACACCGCCAGCCATATTACGATAGCCGGATGCAGATGCCTTTCCGTGGTGGCAATGCCGCCATGGAAAGGAATACGGGCTTTGCTTTGGGGGCCCGTTGCAGGCCCCCAGGGTGAAGGGGGGTGCACATGGGGGGTACCTATGGTACCCCCCTGCGTTTCACAGTACAACATGGCAGACACCGCGCGGTGCCTGTCATGTTGTGCTGTGAAACGCACACATGCATTTTTTACATTGCGGCAGACGCAATGTTAAAAATGCGGGATGCACCCGCCACTGTGGCGGGTGCATCCTAATTCGGGGCACGGTACCTCCGCCCTTGTGGCGGACGGTCCCTGCCCCAGACAGGATGGCGGACGGACAAAGTCCGTCTGCCATCCTAATCGACCCCTAAATGCTATTAGGTTGGTGGGAACCATAGCCATAACAGTGATGTGTCAGCATGAACAAGATTTATCTCCTATGAGGACACATCAATTGACAATAGCTTCACCATGCTCACTCAGTCTAATGCCAATCTTCAACAAGATATTCGTGAATCAAACTATTTTACCAATTCCCTAATTTAAAGAATAACTGAAATATATCATAAATTCATGAAAATAATGGTTGAATTCCTTAAACTGGAATTTAGAGGAATCTGAGAACCTGAGTAATAAATAACCATGGGAATCCCACAAGCAAATGTGGCAAGTACACTCCTCACAAAGCCCACCAAGCCAAGTAGGCCGACCGAATTATGCCTTCAAAACAACTAAATCTGCTAGTCGTACCTGAAGTGGAACCTCATCATCTACATGTCTACTATTCTTACTGACTAGAGCAGTATCAAGACCAGAGCTAACTAACACTCCTAATCTCGACCCAGCCACTCTAATCCCAAGGATAAATCAATGTTAAATAAACATTGGCAAAGCCAATATGTCAGGCGCTGGCAGGCTTTTGTGATAGTTTTATTTTTCTTTACAGGCATAAGTCACAAAAATAAATAGAAAAAAATACAACCACCTATCTAAACGTTGCTGACATATGTTTGCAATAAGCAATTTAAAATGTTAAAAAAGTCACTGTCATTGTGTGACAAGTGATGTTTTCTTATTAACGAGCATTTTAGATGTGCCATGCATTTTCAATATTATATTTTGTGAGACAAGACTGTATCGAAACTCGAACCTCACACAACTACAACGATGTCACTTAAACACTTTATAACAGCAACTTTAAAAAGAAGACATATACTAAATCACCACCTAATTGAGCACCAGAAGTGTAGACAAAATAAATATTTTGTATTTAAAGCTATCATCAATATACAAATAAAAAATAAAATAGAACAAATACTTTGAGCCAGGTTTGTCACTGAAGAGAGAGAAACTACTTTTAGGTAGATGTAAACAAAGTGAACAGACTTTGTTCAATCACTTAAATTACTCAAACTGAACAGAGCAAATTGGTAAAGTGGCTGACCCACTGACCCATGCTTAATGCTGTGGTGGCAGAAGCAAAATGTGAATGGCAATTTAATAGGTCAGTGGAGGAAGCCCACTGACCAAACGCTTTGCTGTGTATGTGTGTTAAGTATGATTCTTTTTGGGAAAAATAGTTTGTAGGAACCGCTAAAGCTGCTTAAAGGCCAGCCCTAAAAATAAAGGTGAGGAAATTAAATGGGAATAGGGAGGATGAAATGGAGAGAAATGCATGTACACATTTTTCCTGTAAAACTGAATAAAACAATAAAAGAAATGGAAAGATGGCAATATGAGTTGAGAGTTCTCCATTAGAGAAAACTGCAAGGAAATACGAATGTCTTAAAACTAAATATAGCAGCTGAATTTTACACATTAGCAACACAGACTTTACCCTTAAAAGAATAAGAGGGCAGTGTTAAAGCAGGAAGGCTTGGATCTCTACGTTTGAGTGTAGAGGAATGTTTTTACTATGTCGTCAAACCAACTGAAAGCCACAGCATAAAACATGGACAGATTAAGGAAGGTCCGATAAAATAAATGTGAATTGTGTGTCCTGCTCAGAGCAAATTGAGACTTTTTGAGAGATGAATGGGAGACAGTGTTCCATACAGTAAAACATCCCTCCAAAATGGCCACAGACCTACAATACAATGTAACATTCTTTGGCTCAGTGGGAAGATTTCAATGCTGTGTCTCTTTGCCCTTTTTTCTTCATTTATGTCTTTTCCTGTCATAAAGCTCCCTCGCACACTAAAACATATAGATGACTTTTGAAACAGCTTGGGCTATAAAACAGTTTGAAGAAAAACTGAAGGGTTTATGTACATAGGGATTGCACCACCAGAACGTCACTTTTAAAGACATTTTGGTGACGCAATGCGATGATCCATATTTACAAAGTAGCTTTACGCCACTTTTTGCAGCTTAATGCTGCTTTGTAAATCTTGTACACTATCATGCAGGTACCTGTGTGAAAGGGGCGTGCGATGGGTGTTTCTATGGTTGTTCCACCGCAACACCCATTGCTTTTTGACGCAGCCCCAGATTTACAAGGATCTATAAACCTGAGGCAGCACCAAAAACTAACACCATGCAACAGCAGGTGTTAGATTGGTGCAACAAGGAGAAATACGTTTATTTCTCCTCATTTTTGCTTTTTCAATGTGTGCTGCATTCTGCAGCACACCTAGAAAGAAAAAAACACCATTAATATTTTTGTGCATGATTGTGTACCTTAATCCACAAAAACCATCATTAAATAATGGCATTTTTCTACTTCGATGTGTGCTGCAAAATGCAGCCAACATAGAAGTAGCAAATCACCATTACTGATTGTTTCTGTGCAGGAAGGGACCCATTCCTGCACATAAACAATCAGCACTATCATGCAGGCACCCTTGCACTATGACAGAAGGGTGTTGTGTTGGCGCTAAGCAGTTATTTTTAGCTCTAGCACTAGGGAAAACACAGGGATGTGCCCTATTCTTGTAAATACGATGCATCCCTGCATGTTTGAAATGGCTCAGTGTAGCGCTCAACATTTGCCACAGAGCTGCACTGCAACATTTCCTTGTACATATGCCCCTGAGTTTCTTTCCATTTCAGATTGTATTCTATGGGAGCATATGCATAGACTGTCACATGTCTTACAAGGTTGCAAAAGGCTCTTATTTCCCTAGGTTCCAGGGCACCTTCTAAAAAAGTGTATTGTTGAAAGGCTGTTGTATCTGGTACGTTCTAAGTGAGAGATGTTAGTTGAGGTGGGCAAGTTTCGAACACATACTCCAAAAATTTGCAGCAAGTATAGAAGCGCTTACCAGGAAGGGTGCATCTCTCAGAGGTAAATCTAAGGCCTGACCTCTCGCGCACATGTATGAGGGGTGGGGACAAGTGCAAAATATAACCATAACTTTATTGCCATATTTTAGATGTATTCCTACTAAATGTAGTCTCTCATCACTAGAGGGGGATGAGCAAACAACTTAACATGGGCAGTCAAGCCAGAGCTGAGCCAAGGGTAAGGCATGGGTCTAAGAGCGCATACACGAGTCGAGCATGAAAAATATTAAGCATGTAAGTCAATCAACAGATATCATGTAAAAATATAATAAAGTCTAGCAAAAATGTTAGAAAGTGTATTTCTTTAGGTGCTGTCCCAGAAGGTGGAGGAGGGTCCGAGGACCTCTGTTTTCTCCGAGTTGAGCTTCAGGCAGCCACTGCACATCCAGGATGCAACGTCCTTCATACCTTCCTGAAAGCTGATTCTGGTGGTGATGGGCCTTTAGTGAGGTAGGGGATGAGTTGGGTGTCGTCGGCATAGGAGTCTATGTTGAGTCCATGCTCAAATTTCATCTCACACTTCCAGTATACCTAGTATCCATTACTAGACCACCAGTGTCACAAATAAGAAATTGGAAAAAATAAGATATTACTGTCATAAACAGTTCTTTAGACTCCCAGAAACCGTCTCTTTCGCAAAAAGTAAACCAGCTATCATCTTCAGTGCAAAATTAGACGCCATAAATACTTGTCTACCTCACACTAACAAAAAACTGACAACCATCGTCCACCTGCTCCATGGTACAATGAGTCACTCAAAATTAAAAAAGCTAACTGTAAAAAATTGGAGAGAAAGTGAAGAAAGAATTACACTTCCTTATTCAAATCTGCTTACAAAAATGCCTTAAAAAATTATTCCAAACTCTGCAAATTGACACAAGCAAATTTTGTTTCCTTGACCATTGCTAAAGCTGCTAATTGTTCCAAAACTCTTTTCAATACTGTCAAGGAACTCGCTGGTTCCAAAACTTTAGAGCAGCCTCCTGCACTGACTCAGCTTAGGTGTGAGTCCTTAGCCTCTTTTTTCATCCATAAAGTTGATAAAATATATCAAGATATTGTGCTGGAACAAGCAGGACATCACGCCACTGCTTCTCTATCGCAATCCTCTCTTTATATAGCGGATTCACCTCTAAATCAGACAGAAAAACTGGATCACCCCGACTATTCTATTATGACTTGGCCCAGAGGCGTAGCTAGAGCTTGTGGCGCCCGGGGCTATCTTTCAGATTGCCGCCCCCCTTTGGGGGTGCTGGGAAAAAGGACGGCGAGCACCTGAAAGAGGTCCGAGAGACACGTAGTATCATCACTAATAGTTACCTCGATCATGCAAGTTACATGCACATATATGACATGGTCCAGGGCTAGACACCGCCCGTCCCCAAAATAGTGCTGCCTGGGGCAGGCCGCCCCCACCTAACTACGCTGCTGAAGGAAAAGCAAATGGAAACCCAAAACTTACATCAGTTCTACATACCCATCACACCACCAAAGCTGACTTGAACCCGAGCTGCTTTGTCGGGTTGTAGACAGCAGGCACATTCTCTCTGTCTCCTTGGGAGTGCAAATTGAGGGTGCTGAGGCCAATCCTGACGCTGTGAGGGCAGCATATGGATTGGCGGCAGTGCAGTCTGGGAGCCTGTGCCTGTAGTAGAGACAGAAGAGCAGTAATGGGAAGGGATTTAGGTACTTTAAAAAAAATGGTATTGTTCCCCTCCTGCCTGCTACTTTGCCCAGACACCAGCACCCGACTAAGTGATTTGGACAGGCAGAGATTTGGGGGGTGAGGGTAGGGACAGGTATCACTAGATTTTTTTTAAATCAAATAAAGTATCTATTATCAGATCACTAGAGCAGTGCCTAATTTGTAAAAAAAAGTCAGTAGCATGGCCCTTCACGGAGGCCCCTGCAGCTTGCACCACCCATTGCCCCACCAGTGCTGCCAGTGACAGTACCAGCACAACAAATAACCCTCTCACTTCTACAAGCGTGAACATTCTGAATATGCCAGGCCACCCAAAGGTATACGAATGGCACTAGTGGCAGACATTATCCATTTTTAATATATGTTCAACTATTAAACACAGTTTGCTTATCTCAAAATTTGATAAACAGCACCACCACTGTCAGTGGTCAATATTGAGAATAAAGTGTGGTGCAGTGCGCTGGAAATCTCCAGCTCAAATTAAGCACTGTGGTAGACAAGAATGAATGATGGGCAGAGGGGAGAAACAGGGATGGTGAGGTGGGGGTGGAGGAGGAGGAGCAGACAGGCAGGGAAACAGGGAGAATGAGGCATACAGATTTGGGGAGAGGGACAGAGATGGGGAGAGACAGGTGGAGGTTGAAAGACAGACATTAGAAAAGACAAGCAAAGAGGGGGCAGACTGGCAGGGAGAGGCAAACAGTCGGATAGAGGTGGAAGATATATACCGGGGACATGTACAGATAAACTGAGAGGCAGGCAGAGTAGATAAAGACAGACAGGTGGAAGACAGAAAGAGTGGGCAGAGTGGAGGCAAAGTGAGTGAAGCGAACGACAGACAGAGGGGAAGAGGCAGATAGAGATTAGGAAGTCAGGTTTAAGTTCAAGTAGGGAGATAGAAAAAAAAGGCAGATAGAAAGACAAAAGAAGAACTCAGGCATAAACAGGGAGAGAAAAATAAAAAGTGTTAAAGAAAGTAAGACAGGCTGTAGAGGAGACACAGACAAAGAAAGGTAGAGAAAATACAGTGAGGGATAGAGGCGGTCAGCTATGGGGAGATATAGATGGAGGGAGAGAAACACGATGGTGCAGATGGGGCAACACATGCAGACACAGAGAATGGTGGAGTGGACAGGCAGAAAGGCAGACAAAGAAGACTGACAGTGAGAATGAGAATGAAAGACATAAAGAGATAAACACATTTAGAGGAAAGGAGATGGACGGAAAGACAATCAGAGACAGTGACAGACAGAACTAGAGAGGGGGAGACAGGCAGAAAGGAAGTCAGAAACAAAGGGGCAGAAACAAAGACAGATAGGAAGTCAGACAGGTAGAAAGTAAGCAGACAGAGGGAAAGAGATAGGTAGGTACTTATATCAGTGGAGATGGCAGACACAGGCAGTCAACAGTAGAAGAAGAAGAAAGGCAACTAGGAAAAAATACAAAGAGTAAGACAGAGATGAAAGATAGACAGAAAGGGGGGAAACGGAGAAGCATAGAGGTGGGCTGGCATCAAGACAGAAAAAGATAGCTTGGGACAGATGTCAAGGGATAGGCAGGTGGGAAATGATGCTGTCAGGAGAGATACACATACTTGCCAACCATACTGATTTAGGAGGTATGCCATTGCCCTCAATTCAACTACAGCCTGCTTGCTTGTTGGAGCCATTTTATATAGCTTTTCGGGAATCTGTAAATTACACCCCACCGAAGGCGGAACAGGCTGCCAGTGCCAAGAAAAGAAAATGATTTGCAAGCTTCGGAATATAGGGCTTGGGAATGTAAGCAGAATGACCGGGGTTACTGATTGATAACATCACACCACTTTGATATGCTTGTGGGGAAGCATGGGCGGATTTTGCGGATTTGCAATCCGCGAATTTGCGGATTGCGAAAATCCGCAAAATCCGCGAATTCTCGCGGATTTTGCGGATTTTTTTGGGGATGTGTGTTCGCACGGGTTTCTGCAAGTTCGCGAGGGTTTTGTACAATTTCGCAAATTGCGAACTTACTTGTCGGGTCGCCAGTTTTGCGAACTTGTTGTTTCTACGTGCCCAGCCTGTTTGCAAGGTTTTCTTCATCACTGCCACCCTCTGTCACCACTGGCACTCTCTTTGTTCACCCATGCCACCTTCTGGCTCACCCATGTCACCCTCTGTGTCATCACAGCACCCTCTGGTTCACCAGTGTACATTATTGGGGCAAAGCAAAGCACTGCCATCCTCTGTCAACACTGGCACTCTGGTTCACCCATGCCACCCTCTGGCTGGCACACCCATGCCACCCTCGGTGTCATCACAGCACCATCTGGTTGACCAGTGAGTGTACATTATTGTGGCAAAGCAAAGCACACCTGGTAAGTGCTTTAAGTTTTGCAAACAACAACACCTGCCCTGCCCCAACTGACATTAAAGAAGGCTGGCACCTGCTTGTCTGCTCCCTTTCCTTTTTGTTGCAATGTACATTTTTTTTAACAGGATGCAATGGCATACTTCTAACTATTCTGTGACTGTCAAAGCAGGGTCACACAATAGTTGCAAGTAAGCAACCGGATTCTGGAGGGCCCCTTCAGGAAGCACTACAGGGAAATGGTTACAAATGATGAGCTCGAACGTTTGCACCTGCTCGTTGGTTTTGCTTTTGCAAAACTCGTTTTTCGGTAATTTCGCGCTATTCGCGAGGCGCGGCGTCGTGCGAAATCGACCGTGGAAGCCGCGAACTCGTGCGAGTTACCCCAAGGTTGAGTATGGGCGCCGCCATTTTGTTTACGTGACGTATTTCCGTTTACGCCCGCTATGTGTAATCTCGCGGAATGAGCGCATTGCGAATGCAAGTTCGCACGAGTTCGCGAGAGAAATCGCGTGCGAACTTACTTACGCGCACGTGATCGGGCCGCCATCTTGTTTTTCATTCATTCCTATGTGTCTGGGCATGGTGTTTCTATCCTCTCTGTATCTCTGCCATACTTTGCTTGTTTTAATATTTTTTTGATCTATTTAACTTTTTTTCTATCCCTCTAGTTTTCTAGGTCTATATTTTTGTGTTTCAGGCTACTTTTGTTTACTTTTCAACTACTTTTTTAAACTTTTATTTTCTTCTTCCCTAGTCTTATTCTTTTTCATTTTGTCTCCTTGTTGCTTGCTAACACCTGCCCAGACCATGGTGAAGCCAGCTGTGAAGCTGCCCAAGACGGGCCCCGCAGCCCGTGCCCGGCTCCCGTGTGGCCGTTTGAGGGCGGAAATGGTGGTGCCCAGGGAGATCTTCAGCCCTGAGGAGGTGGGCGCACTGGTTTTCTATGTACAGCGCCGCCTCCCCAAGACCATCGCGGCAGGCGGCAGGATCGCTGGTGGCTACACCAACCGCCAGGAGCGACGGAAGCGGTGGGAGCAGGTGTGCCGGGCCCTGTTTCACATCTCGGGGGTCCAGCGCACCTACAACCAGGTGACCCACCGCTGGACCGATATCCTGGACCGGGAGCGCGACCTGCTCGACCTGCTGGGAGTGGAGGTCCCCGGGCTTGGTGAGTAGTAGTAGCAATTTTTTCATCACTCACTACTCTGTTTTTTCTCCTGCTCTGTGTGTTATATTGCAAATGTTTGTTTTAACTTTTTTACAAAGAGCAATAATGCTGCCGATTACATTGATAGGAGAGGTAAATTAATATTTCAAAATCTTCTGTGCATTTCAGGTGCACTGCTCTCCTTCTCTGTGGCGGTGCCACTGCTTATTTGTTTTCTATTTTGTGTTCATTTAATTGGGCTGAGTAATGTATGAGTGTACTTTACAGAACTGCGTAATGCTAGACACAAAGGGGCAGATTTACAAGCCCCTTGCGCCACGTTTACGCTGCCTTACCTGACGCACAGCGACGTAAACGTGGCGCATCCCTGCGAGTCATGTATCTAGGGAGATGCGCCACGTTAAGGCCTGGGCCTGCGCCACAATGGGTGCGTTCCCACGCAGGGGGGGGGGAGGTGGCGGTCAGGCAGCTGTGCGCCTCGCAAAAGTGCCTGCGTGAAATCTACAAAATTTATCGCAGGCACTTCCGCGACGCTGCTACGTCAATTCTTTATGCCTGCTTGCATGAAGCAGGCGTAAGGACTGATACGGTATGTTGAGTATTGGGCAGCCCTGAGCATTGCTAGAGTTGCATCGCGCCTGCGACGCGACTCTAGAGATGCACCCCTCTTTCGTCACTGGATGCGTCACGCATCTGCCTACCCTTGCGCCAGGGTTTGCCGCATTGTAATTGTGGCGCATCTGCCGTGACGCAAGGTTAGTTTTGCGTTACGCATTTGTTCTGGTGCACCTCTGGAGGTGTGCAGCCCAGAACTCGTAAGTATGCACCTAAGTGTCAGATTAGCAATTACCTGCGCATCCTTGCAAAGTGTGCGGCATGCCAGCACCACCCATGGTGCGCTGTATTTACAATGCGGCACACCATGGTCCCAAAACGTCACCGAAGCGTTACGCATCGGTGCCGTAAAGGCGTCTCATTGATGGAGTTGCGTTGCAACGATGGCGCAGCTCCAGCAATGCTGCGTCAAGCCGTACGTCTGCTTCATGCAGGCGCAGGGTTTCAGTGACGCATCATTGTCCTAAATGACTGATTGAAATTTTATATATTCCCCATAGCCACTTTTAGCATGCATTCCTGCGCAAGAACGCCCTCCCTTGCGCTGGAACGCTCCCTTATGGCGGAGGGCTTTAGAATGGGATGCATCTCCCATATGCGTCACATTGTTAATATACGCCACACCATGGCGCCTCTCTTGTTGTGGCGCTGCGTCACAAAAGTGACGCAAGAACGGAGCAAAAGAGCTGCAAGGGGCTTGTAAATCTGCCCCTAGAGTAGAGGCTCAGGTGCAGTCCTTCCTTTGTAGCCCTCTTTTTGGCTGAAATAGTTGGTTCTTGTTCTTTCTAAATGTTTGATTTGGTTGACAAGGACATCGACAAGCAGCAATCATCAATGTTTTCTGTTCTTTCTTTTATGTTGTACGTCAGGTCCTCCCAGGGGCAAGCGGACGGAAAAGGAGGATGCTGTGGCTCCAAAGGAGGAGGATGCAGGCCAGGGCGGCGAGTGCTCCTTTGCTGGCCCCAGTAAGTTTTCATTTAAATATAGAGGACCTATTGTTGTCCAAGCGTTCCTAATTTAATTTTTTCGAAATAGTGTTTAGATAGGAGCAAAATCCATAATACTACTGTTGCAGGGACAATTCTCCACAAACCGAACTATGGACACCAAAGACCAGAGTAATAATATTTCAGAGTGGCGTGTTTGGCAGACTGTATAAACCTGGTAGTGTCAGCGGCACGGACTCATCCTTGCAAAAATTGCTAAACTTTTCGCTCAGTCACTCTAGTCTGGAGGACCAAAAACCACAGAGTCTATTCAAGTTTAAAAGCTTTATTAAAAGTAAAAGTAAACACATATATTAAAATAAAGTTAGCTGGAAATGGAAAAGTGCTTGGTGCTGAGTTGATGAGTAATGGAACACATTTCTTGTGGTCGAGCCGAGCTTTCACCTGGTTTGAAGTTGATGTTGCTCTTGTCCTTAGAAGTCCAGCTTCTGTCTGTTCAGAGAAAAATGGTGTGTGTTAAAATTAAGCAAGCATTCATCAATTGTGACAAAAAAGTGCAGCAAGACAACAGCCTTCCCTGGAAGGAGGGACATTTTTACTTTAGACTAGAGTAGACAGTCAATTACTTTTTCTGTTGTTTTCACATTTCTTCATTCCTAGACCAAATACTAGTGAGTGGTGTAATCTAACATTCTTAAATCTACTTTGTAGGTGGAACATCTGGTGGCGGGGCCAGCTCGGATGGGGTGGTGGTGATCGACTCCGAGTCCGAGGACGATTCTGGGGAGGATGCGGCGCAAATGGCCCAAGAACAGACTGTGAGGAAGCAGACAGTGGTGGTGGCGGGTACAGGTAAGCTGGATCATGGTACTATCTGACTCTTAGATAGCATATGATGTGTATCTACAGAGAGTAGACGGTCACTGGATGAACTACGAAAATACTATGAAATGTTTCCAGGGGGGGTGCAACATCATCACCATCTCCTGAGTCCTACTCCTGACATGATTGAGCACAAGTATTAAATATATTTTTTTTAAATATAACACGACATAGAGCTTAAATAAACAAAGAACCCCATAGGGGAGGGGGGTGGATCTAGAGCAACAAAAAAAACTATGACCATGAAGTTGAACTCATGCCCCTGCAGCGGATGCCTTCGTCCACTGAGCCACCAGACCTGGCATACACATTACACACATCTTTCTTTCTCTCTCTCTCTCTGTCTCTCTCTCTCTGTCTCTCTCTCTGTCTCCCTCCCTCTCTCTCTATCTCCCTCCCTCTCTCTGTTTCCTTCTCTCTCTTTCTCTCTGTCGCCCTCTTTCTGTCTCCCTCTACCTCGCTGTCTCTCTCTCTCTGTCTCCCTCCCTCACCCTCCCTCTGTCACCCTCTGGCTCCATCCCTCTCTCTCTCTCCTTCTGTCTTCCTCTCTCTCTGTCCCTGTCTCTGCCTCTATCTGTCTGTCGGTCCCAGCCTGCTGTAATTACCATATTGTAATTTGTCACTGGGCCAGCACTGGATGGACCTGCGATCCAGGGGGGGGCAAGCGCCCCCCCTTGCCCCTCCCTGCGGACGCCCATGATACTGGCCTGAATAGTTTTGTACTGCGCTGGCTAGTTGCTAGTTGTACTGTGACACAACTTCCTGCTGAATCATTTTGTGTTAATCATATTCCTAAAGTGCATTGGTTACAGATTATGTCTTTCTTTCTTCATATAGTTGGTCATACTAAAACATCAAAACCAACAAGGAGTATGCTAGCTGTACTGGCCCGGCAACGGAGGCTGGATGCTACTGTTGCCCAATATCGGCGGCTGGTGGAACTGGAGGACACGCAGTCCAGTACATCGAATGGGACATCTGCATCCTCCTCCGTGACCCCACGTTCTGCCGGTCAGCGCAGTGCTCCGGCGAAACGGAGCCGTGCTGGCAGACGCCACCACCGAGCAGCAAAGGCTGCCCCTCACAGCACTCTAAAGGCTCGCTTGCGCCGTGCAATCCTCAGAGTGTCAGACCTGGAGGCGGAGGTCCGGAAATTGAAAGAATACCAAAATTTGTTGGAGGGCCTCCGCTTAGATCACGCCACCCTCCGGGAGCAGTACAATGCCCTGGCCCTAAGGCATGATGCCCTGGAGGCCAAAGTCAACACCATGCATCCCTAGAGTTTTCCTTGCCCCTTTTTTAGAGGCTTTTGGGGGGTGGGAATTGGGAGTTGGGGTTTTTGGGGACTTTTGAAGGACTATTTATTTGTTGGGGTTAGGGAGGGTCTTGCGGGAGTTTATTTTGTTAGGGATATAAAAATGCACTTTTTCAAACTTTATCTGAGCATACTTGTTTTTTACTACTTTTGAGCCTGGTGGGTGGTGGTTTAGCAGTAATTTCGTTTTACTGAACACTGTCATCGTGTTGGTTCACGTGTAATTGGCCAAATGTTTTCCAAAGTAAATGCCTTTCACAGAGTTTGTTAATTCAAGAGTCCTAGGACTTTACTACTAGTACCACTGTCACTCTCTCGCCTCTCCTAATACTCCATTATACTACCTCCCATCCAAACGCTTATCTTACCTGTAATTTGTGTTTGAGGGCTGGCTCCACCTGGAATTCACATTGTCCTAAAGCGTTCTGTAGCAGGGCCCCAACTGAAGTTTCCCGGCGTGGATTTTCTGCAAAACAAAAGCAATCAACATTATAAATATAGCGGCGGTGCTCACAGACCCCAAAAACCTAGAAGCCCCACAGACAGCACCCCAAAGACAGGCAAGCGAGCAATAATAACGCCTAAACGTTCACGTGTAAATGACCAAATGTTTTCCAAAGTAAATGCCTAACCAATTTCATCCCTTAATAGACCTTGCCAGCAATGGCCCAGCCAAGACCCGTAAACCCAAGCGCAAACAAGTTTGACACCCCCCAAACAGCCAAAAAGCAAATCGGGGAAAAAAAGTCACACTTAGCAAAATGTATTTAAATGAGGACTCACTACTTCCAGTCCCTCTTTAGGGGACTCGCCAACGTAAGTTTCTTCATTGTGCAGAATCCAGGCATCAGCATTACGGGAAATGGATACGGTGAGTCTGGAGGAGGAGGATAGACGACCAGGACTGAGTTCTTGTCAACTAACTGTTGTGAACCTGAGGAATGCTGCGGCATCAAAATCAAGACAGTTCTGCTGATGGGCTTGTTGTTTGATTGGGTGATTACAGTTTTGTTGTGAATGTGATGAAGCACTTGCTAAAGAAAGAAAGACAGACACACAGGAATAAAAGTGAATAAGGACGAACAATAAAGTTAATGAATCATTGACTCATTTTCAGAACTCGCTGTCAGGGAAGCAGAGCTCGTCCTCAAACTCTGCAAATTGAGTCGGTAGTACTTCTGGTAACTGAGGAAAACTTCCCTCAGGTAGGTCGGTGTCCTCTTCTTCCTGCGTGCATTCTCGTACTTTGTAATCTGGTGGTATGAAGTGCTGGTTCATCTTTATCATGGTGAGCCGCTCCACATTTGCGGGCAAGAGGCGGGACCTTTTGCGAGTGGGCAAGACAAGTAATTGATAGCCAGGTTGGTGAGCTCTCGCCATATGTTTCTTTTCCCATGCCAATACGCCAATGGGTCCTCAGTAATATTGACCGCTGTTGAGTCATCCAGATAGGCCTGCACCATTGAAACAATGTTCTCCCGGATTCCTGTACTTTGCACTTCTGTGTCCTTTCTGGGACAAGGAAACCCTAGCTCACTTAGCCAATCCGCTTCAGACATATCGCCTGGGCCTGGTGCAGATGATACGGTTGCTGGTGTGGTTAACGGCTCAGAGGAAAAGTCACTCACTTCTGCCACAGGCACAGATGCAGAAGTGTTTTTTTGGGACGCCTGATGGCCTGCTGATTCACTAGTAGTACTGTCTTCTCCTACAGTTTCCTTCCGCTCTCTTTCAAAACGAATGGCTGACTGAGCTAGCCAACCTTTGTACTCTGTAACATCTGATGTTTCAAAAGGAATTATTACTTTGCCAAACCATGGCTTTTTGTAACGTGGATCCAGAATAGTAGCACAAATGTAGTGCTGTTGTTTCTTGATATTTACAAGCCGTTTATTGCTAACTAGGCGTTGTAATAATCTCTGCGCCAACTCATATGCTTCATTCTTTCCAGCATCTTTTAATTCTGAAGACACCACCTTGACTTGGTGCTCGAGCTTCAGCAACAATGGGATAGCTTTGCTCAAAGAACAGTCCTCCCTGCTGACTTCACGCGTGAAGACCTCAAAAGGACGAAGCATGTCTGTCAGGCTTTTAACTAGCTGCCATTGCTCCACCGCTAGCATCATTTCTGTCGTATCACCACCCAGGTTGTAGAAATACTCATTGACTACTGGAAACAGCTCATGCAGACGCTCAAGCATGTAGAAGGTTGAGTTCCAACGTGTTGCCACCTCCTGGATAAGTGCTTTCACTGGCATTCTACGTACATTTTGCTGGCGCCTCAGCTCCTTCCAGGCCTTAAAAGAATGGTTGAAATGTGTGCATATTCTTCTGCAGATGATCAGTATTTTGTCGACTGCAAGTTCTTTTTTCAAGAACTTTTGCACGACAAGGTTCATACAGTGCACCAAACACGGCACTCTGAAATAGTAACCGTTCTCCATGGCCTTAACTACATTGCTGCCATTATCAGTAGAAACATAACCAACCTTGCAATTTCTTGGGGGCAGCCATTGCGAGACCTTTTTGTTAAAGTCATCCAAAATGTTGGCTGCAGTATGAGTTTTCTCCATGCCAAACATGGCTAATGTTGCATGTTTACGAGCACCCTTAAAAATCTCGACCAAGTCACCACCTGCATTTATCTGTTTTGCAACCCCTGAAAAAGAGACCCAGTGTGCAGTGATGCACATGTAATCAAGGGCTTGGCAACTGGTCCACATGTCTGTTGTCAGGTGTATAGTGTGAACAGCACTCTTCTGCAAAGCTGCCCCAACCAACTCAAGCACCTCTTTATGTAGTGCTGGAACAGCAACCCTGGCAAAATAGAACCGGCTAGGAACCTTCCATTTAGGGGCCAGTGTTGCCACGAGTTCAAGAAAACCCACATTTTCGACAAACGAAAAAGGGAGAAGGTCCACCGCTAGCATTTTAGCCAGCTTAGTGTTATACAGGTGTACAATTGGGTGGTTGCGTTGAAATTGCGCATCTGAGGAGAACATGTTTGTAATGGTGCGCTGGACAAATTTACTGGATGATGCTGATGCCTTCTTCGACCCACTTCTGCTCAGTGTTGACATTTTCCGCATTGGTGTGTCTCCCAGACTCTCAGTGAGCCTCCTATGTGTTCCGGAGGGTGTGGTGCTGCCAGGGGTACTGGGTGCAACCGGACAAATGTCTGACGCTTCTTCTACCTCCCCGTCATCTTCAGATGAAACACCTAGTATGGGTATATTTTGGCCACTTGCCCTTTGGGATTGCTTTCCCTTGATGTTTGCTAGGTGCGCAAACCATTCGACAGCGTGCCTTCTTTGAAGATGACCTATCTGGCCTCCGGTTCCATAGTTGGTACCAGTCTTACCACGGCTAACTCTAGTCTTACAAATGCAACAAACGGCTATGTTATCATACTTTGCATGGACACTAAAAAAGTTCCAAACTGGGGACTGGAAACTTCTGGTTTTGCCGCACGAGATGATACTGCCAATGCCAGATGAAGCAGTGGTGGATGAGCCTTGCAGACATCTACTGGGTTGTGCAATTATTGCAGCAACCCTACTTGAGGGAGTCGAGCTGGATGGAGTCCCCCTCTGGGGAGAAAATATGGGAGCTGTAGGTTTTGTTGAACTTGTTGTACTACTTGACTGCGTTGGTGGTGCTACCAGTGCCACGTCGCCAGGGTCACGCTCAGCATGACGTCGGGATAGGGTATAAATGTCTGTCTGCTGCATGGCCGGTGTGGCTGGAATGACGTGAGTGATGACTAGGTCATTGCTGTCATCCTGTTCAACAACATCAGAATGCACCACTTCATCAAGTCCGACGTTCAGATCCATAAGTATGAGCTTTCCGGGGCCCTTCCTTTTAACATTTGATACCTTTCGCAGCTCATGGTGTGCCTCCCTCCCAGACGTCGGAGATGGTTGCCAATCTAGATCCAGATCATCTGATGGAGCGGGGCTTGAAGAGGAACTTCTACACACACTCCTTGATCTTTTCCTTGCTGGGGAGCTGGGAGAAAATGAATCATCAGGAGGAGTGCCTTCGTCTTCCTGACATGATACCCCGGCTCCAAAGTCAATTTCCTCCTGTGCCCCTACTTCTGGAAGAACAACCATTGTGGGCACTTGCACCGCTCCATGCGCCGCTACATGGGCCTCTTCACTGACCTCTACTTGCAACTCTCCATGGACCTCTCCTTCTCGGCCCTCTCCTTCTCGGCCTTCTCCTTCTCGGCCTTCTCCTTCTCGGCCAGCTCCTTCTCGGCCAGCTCCTTCTCGGACAGCTCCTTCTCGGACTGCTCCTTCTCGGACAGCTCCTTCTCGGACTGCTCCTTCTCGGACAGCTCCTTCTCGGACAGCTCCTTCTCGGACAGCTCCTTCTCGGCCAGCTCCTTGCGCATGTACTTGTGCTTGTACTAGTAGCCCATGCAGTTGTTGTTGCGGCTTTGGTTGTTGAATAGTACTTGTGAGATGAGTTACAACTTGTGTTGATGGTGTGCTGCTACTTTCTTGCGATGAGCCAACATCACTGGTCGTTGGTGATTGAACCACTAAACAGGCTACCTGTGCAGCACTCATGATGGGCCTTTGTTTTTTCCACAAAAATGTAGTGGTCGAGCCACCAGTCTCCTTGGTAAGTGGTGCCACTTGCTTCTTCTTCTCCTTAGTAGAGACATTTTTCTTGCAAGAGGAGCTACGGGCACCTCTTTTTGGAGCCATCTTCTTCAGATGTCGGAACAGCAGGCCGCAGCAGGACTTCTTCCTGGCACTGATGCTCAATGATGATGCGGAGTTATTGACTTTGTGCACCTAAAAGCAAACGAAGACAGAGGAACATCAGTAAATATATGTTGCATATGTAGCGCTTCAATAAATAGTTTGCAAGTAGGCATTTATGAATACACACGTGCACACCACACAATATGGAAATTTCAAAATTAAAAATTGCTAAATTTTTGGGAAACAGGAATTTAACATTGATCCAAGAGAGCACACACAGAGAGGGTTATAATTTCATGTACCACTGACTCCCCCTGGGCACGATGGGTGAAAGCAAGGAAAAATGGGCGCAGGCCTATGGCACAAAGCTCACTGCCTGCCTTCAAAATGGCCGCTTGACCCCCATCCACATGGCCAGGACCATGCCTCAAAATGGCCCCCACCAACATAGCCAGCCCCCAACCCCTACCCAACCCCTACTCCAAAAAGTCAAAAAACACAACACCAATCAAATCACCACAATCCAATGCCATCCATCAAGTTTCAGAAGGTTTATGCTGCCTGCTGGTGGTTTTCTGGTGCAGAATTGCAATTTTTGCAATTTCGCGAGTGCGAGATTGTTGCTTCATGACGCGAACGTGGCGAAAAACCAGCAAAATCCGCGAACAGACCGATTCTGGGCCCCCTGGGCATAATAAATCACAGCACACTTGGTGCAGGCCTATGGCACAAAGCACACAAACTGGCTTAAAAATGGCCCCTAGACCCCCACCCACACCTGACCAGGCAATAAAATGGCCCCCACCCACATAGCAAGCCCCCAACACCACCCCAAAAAGTCGTAAAACACACAAAAATCACCACAATCCAATGCCATCCATGCCCTGGCCAGAATCATGTTAAAATTCAACAAAACAGTTGTATCATGCATGCACCCATAACTAAGCCTGGTAGTTTTCAACTCATGTGCAGAATTGTAATTTTTACAATTTCGCGAGTGCGAGATTGTTGCTGCGCGGGACGCGAGCAGTGCGAACACAGGCAAAAAAAAAATTTTAAATCCGATTTTCGGGTAATCCGCGGGAGTTCTAGGCCCCCTGGGCATAATGAAAGAAATCAGAGCAGACTGGGTGGGCCTAGGGCACAAAGCATCCACATGGCCCGGACCTGCAGGACCATGCCTCAAAATGGCCTCCCACCAACATAGCCAGCCCCCAACCCCACCCCAAAAAGTCGAAAAACACACACAAAAATCACCACAAACAAACAACATCAACTTATCAACTTACTTGTGAAATCAAATTTCGAATCCAAAAGTAATCCAAAAGGCCTCAAAGCCAAATCTCCAGCAGCATCCACAAAAAGTAATCCTTCCCAGTCAAGATCGAATTCAAAGTGGCCAGGAAATGGACTAAGCAATGGGAGGAGCTTGCTGGACAGGAACAGGAAGTTGGAGACTGAGTCACTTCCTTCACCCCTCCCCAATTGTAATTTTTGTAATTTCGCGAGTGCGAGATTGTTGCTGCCCGCGCCGCGGACCGCGAGCAGTGCGAACACAAGCAAAAAATCCGCAGCGCGCGGATCTGCGTATTTTCGCTACATCCGCGAGAGTTCGCGGATTGCGGATGTACCGAAAATCCGAAAAATCCGCGAGCGGAACGGATTTTACGCCCATGCTTACTTGTGGGTGATTTGTATTAATGAGATCAGTGTTGGCGCTGTTTTTAAAAAAAAGCCAATGTTTTATTCCTCGTAATATTCTCTGGTCTAGATGACCGCACTGCCAGTCATTCTGATCGTGGTCCAGGATCACGTGATGATGTCATTTTGGGCCTATAATCTTATAAACATCATTAATTTACCTCCATGGTCTTCGGAATCCAGTTTGCCCCTGCCCTCGGGCTCCTTTCACAGTCACACACACCCTAAATGTTCCCCAGCTTTGACCTCCGGTTCCGACGTTCTGCTTCCTGCAGTGATCCTACCCCCTCTGTTTCCTGGAAGACAATGATGAAAGCCACGGCCTGTCAGGGCAATGCATTAGATCATGATGGTAGGCATGCACGTCAATGTGACGTGTGGTGCTGCAGCGCAGCGCTTGCACTTCAAACGGGTGGGCGGTCGCGCTGCACTGACCTGTTGCTGCGGCCTTTATATTTTATTTGGGTACACTGACTGACAGTAGTGTCAGTGAGTGTCCCCAAATAAATTAAAAAGGCTGCAGCAACAGGCTAGTGCAGCGCGGCCGCCGCCCTCAACATCTTGCCGCCTGGGGCGGACCGCCCCCTCGCCCCCCCCAGCTACGCCGGTGACTTGGCCTTTACTGACAACAGGAAGTGTAACTAATCTTCTAAACAACATTACATCTGGATCTCCTAATGATACATTACCTATTTCAGTGTTAAAACAGTTGAACTTGTCTCCATTATCGGTGATAACTCATCTCTTGAATGCTTCTTTGCAGGAACCTGTCATTCCATCAACATGGAAACATGCAGTGATCCATCCTCTTCTCAAAAAGGCTAATGCTGATCTCGAGGTTTCCAGTCATTGCCACCTATATCTTTACTCCCCGTTCTTTCAAAGATTCTGGAAAGACACATCCACTCACACTTAACTCAATATGTGACAACACATGGACTTCTCCACCCCTCTCAGTCAGGCTTCAGAGCGGGCTTTTCCACAGAAACCACCTTACTTGGGTTCACTGAAAGCATACGTCACCATCTGGACAATGGGGACACTGTGGCGCTCATTTGATTAGATCTGAGCACCGCTTGTGACACGGTGTCCCATACTGTGCTAATAAATACACTTAAGTCACAGGGTATTGGTGGGTTTGCTTTAAATTGGCTCACTTATTTTCTCTCAAATCGTACTTTTCAAGTTTTCTCCCAAAGTGCCTGCTCTGAAGTCCACTATTTTGCCCATGGGGTGCCACAGGGATCCATCCTCAGCCCCTTGTTATTCAATCTTTATGTAAGACCACTGGGTGAGGCAGCTGAGAAATCAGGTTTATCCCTTTTTTCTTATGCCGATGATTCTCAAATCATTTTTTCCCTCTCCTCGCACAATACAACTGCCCCCTCCACTCTCAAAACTGGTTTAAATAAAATTGCGTCTTGGATGCAATAACATTTTCTTAAACTAAATGGAGAGACAATGGAGATATTGGTACTGGGAAAAAAAGGATCTCTGGAACCACCAACACTGGCCATGCGAAATGGGTGATATTCCATCCCCTTGCCCCCAAGTTCGCAATCTGGGCATCACTATTGATGATTCACTTAGCATGCATCCCCAATCAGTTAAAGTCGCAGCAACTTGCTTCACCATCATCAGATGATTATGAAAAATCTGTTGGAAGCTACCAGAAAAACCGTAGTCAATGCCCTAATCACATCTAGGCTTGACTATGGTAACGTGCTTTATCTGGGCTCCAACAAATCTATTGTCCACAGACTACAGATTGTACAAAATACCCCTGTCAGACTTCTGTGTGGAGTTCCTAAGAACACCTCCATCTCAACCTATCGACGCAAATTGCACTGGCTTAGAATTGAAAATCGAATAAAGTACAAAGCACTTAGTTACATGCACAAAATTAAATCAGGTAGTGCCCCTCGCAACCTTCAAACCTTGGCCAGTCCTTACAATCCTTCCTGTAATCTTCACTCTGCCACCCAAGGAAGGTTCGTCATTCCAAAATTTAAATTAGCCCAGATTGGCAGCAGGTCTTTCTCTTACCTGGGTCCATCACTTTGGAATTCTCTACCCACTGCACTCCGTAATGAGATGAACTACATCCGGTTCCACAAGTCTTTAAAAACCTGGCTAATCGACAGATAAATTGTCTTTTTTCCTGTCCCTTATGCCCTGACCTGCCTCTTGTGCCGGGAAACCCTTTTTGGGTAGCTGCTGCGCACTATAAAATTGTAAACTAAACTAGACTAATGCTGTCTGACGATGATGGCGAAGGGGGCCATGTAGATGTTGAAGAGCATTGGGCTGAGTAATGATCCTTGGGGCACTCCGCAGTTGATCTCTGTGTGTTCTGAGAGGAAGGGTGACAGTCTGGTTCTTTGGGTCCTGCCAGTGAGGAAGGAGCAGAGTCATTCGAGGGCGGTTCCCCGTATGATGGCGTCATGGAGTCTGGCGGCAAGTGTGCGGTGGGAGACTTAGAAACATGCATACCTGTCCCTCCTCTGAAGGGGACATTGCTACTAGTGAAATAAGTGGAAAGTCAGTTGTCATGTGTACTGTATGTGGCCTAGATATTTATTATAAATGAAGCAACATTATAGTCTATTGAATAAAAAGCAAGGGTTTTTTTTACAACACACATTCTGAACTGTATTGAATGGTGCTTTCTTACGTGATAATCAAGAAAAAAGAGCTTGGTGAAATAAAATATTTGGCTGAAATCATACAATTTGGTGTAGCTGGTATTGACCCCAAGTTTTCTGGCTTCACATTGTGCCATTCAGCTACTAGATGGTATCTCTTTCTGTCTCCTTATTGATACATCAGAGGTCACTGCTTTGTTTTTTATTTCTTTGGACATAAGGTCACAGTGGGATGGCAGCAATAAGCCTCATGAAGGCTCCTTTTGGTGTAGACTCGAGGGTCCACTGAGACCTTAAGCTGAGCCAGGCATCTGCCTCCAGCTTGGATCGAGTTTTCAGTGGCTTTTCCACTTTACTCATAACATAGTAGAAAGGAAAGCTCTACCCATGCAATAACTTAGGCAGGGATCTGTTACACTATGCAGAACTATGATTTTTAAATGAATACAGAAACTACCATCACCTAAAGGAAATAATAAATGCCTGATAATCATCAAAAGTGGGAGCACATACATGCAGCTCACATCCTAAGAGAGTGCTATTTTTAATAGATGTCCCCACATTAGTAACAGCTGCATCATGGTATAATTCACCATTGCAACACCATTTAAATAAATTGGGACTGTACCAATGTACAATATATTATATAACACCATTGAAATCAATGGAGGCTGTATAAATATGCAATACTTGTTATAAACCACCAAGTCAATGGGGATAACACCAGTGTGCAATACATGTTATGGCCAACCATTGCAGTCAATGGGGCTAACATTAAGATTAAATAGTATTTATTATGCTGTAAACCTTTGCGTTGTCAACCATTGCCAATAATGTATTGTGTTCAAAAACATGTGTACTAGAGTCTTTGTTTTATATTTAGTATGCTGCCAGTGCTGCTTTAGGACCAACGAAGAATAGGTCCTCACACTCCAGAGCCTCTGTACAAACTTAAAGGCTTCAGGAGAGCAATAACCTCTCCCTGGTTCATGCCTATTGCCTCCTGGGAAATGTGGGGTTATGTTTTTCAAAAAGATTTCTGGGAGGCTGCTGCACTTCTGCAGCCCCCCAAACATGCTCTGACCTTGGTGGCACCGCATGAACAAATATGCACATTCAGAAGGTGGCTGTAGGGACTTGTTGGCCAGTCCGCTGCCTGCAGCATGCATATTTTATTAGCAGCTTTGTCAAAATGCCTTTTGACTTTTTCAGCGGTCTTGCGATGTCGTTTCACCTTTTTTTGTTTCTGGTATGCCCCAATCCCGCCTGGGTCACCACAAGCTCTTTGGGGTTGTGGGGTGGTAGCCTGCAGCACACAAGCCAAGTCCTGGAAGGTGCACGGGGAGCTGGTAGAACTCTCCTCTTCTTCTGCCTCTGGTGACAGCCTACACTGCTCATTTAGGCTCCTGCCCACAGATGGGAGCAATTTGGTTCTTCTCTCCTGTCCACGTTGGCTAAAGGCAGAAGGCAGTATGCCAGCTCACCATGCCCCCTGTGGGCAACGTGACCAGCAGTGGTTGTGCCTTTTGTCCAAAAGTGAAGGGATCCATCAGGACTCTTTAAATACATCGGACCCCAGGGGATGGGATCGCCGGAGCCATCAGAAGTGTCAGGGAAAGGGCCCCACTCACTTTGCCTCCCCATGAAATTTTAAATAAAGGAGATTGCATTGACCCCGAGCCCTGGCACCCGCCAGGGGGAATTTTAAAAAAGTATGGCAAAGTGGCATGCGCTTTGTTCCCTGCTTCATCTCCATGGGGTACCAGGCTTGTATCATGGACCTGTAGGGCCAAATAGCACACATTTAGGATTGTTTTACTTCTGGTGGCCAGCCCTGTCCACAAGGAGCTTTTTCTTCTGGCCTGCAGTTTTCATTGTGAACTGAGGATGTCACCTGGGCTGAATTTTCTACCTGAGCTCATGGTGCTCGCTCCTGCTTGGAGGGGAGGTTCCACAGCCATCTAGCAGAAACCCTCCCTGCTGTAATCCCAGGACCCACAACCTCATGGCTACTTGAAGGGTGCCTGTGTGCTAGCTGAGTCAATAACCAGTTCTCAAAAGTCCCAATGGAACCATCAATGATCCCCTAGCAGGTCCACTCCCTTAACTGTTCCTCAGGAAGCATCTTGACCACCAATGACCATAGAGAGACCCATTCTAGTCCTGGGGGTCAGAAGGAGTTAAATTAATTGAGTCCATCCTTGCAGTGCCATCATGTGGCTCCTCCTTCCAGCTGGGCCTTCTCTAGCCATTGTTGCCCCCAGATCCAGTGTCTTCTCATGAGTCTCTCTCTTTTGTGCAAGGGGATTTAAGCAGAGGTGGGAAGTTCTAAAAGCCAAGCATCCCTGGCCAATCTTAGAATGCCACATCATCACTCCACACCTGTCCCAGCCCTCCTGTACAGCATTCTGAGATAATCCAGTATGGTGACCTCAAGTTGTTTTTGAGCGAGCACCTTTGAGAGCCTGAGATGCACTCCTAGCTGACACAGCTCACTGATTACTTCCCACAAAAACCTCTAAGGCGAGCCTCTTCTGTGTCTGGCTCCATACTTTTGCTTCTCCTCTTTATTCTGGGGACCTGGGCTGTCCCAGCCCAGGTGTAGTGTGACAAGCTAATTACCAGTTAGTGTCTCTATTGTGTGGGAAGGCCTTAAATCCTCCTGTTGGAGAGCAGAGAAATTAATCTATCCCAATACGGAGACAAAGGCCTGGAATCTGATTATGAGTGGAGTCAGAAAAATAAGACAATTCCTAAAGTGTCATAAGAATTGTAGGTATGATGTCAGGGACAGTAAATCTCCACTCAGGATGCAGGTTTACCCCTAGATTAATACCTCACTGGACCATGTAGGCCTACATGGGGTGAAACTGTAATTTTGTGCAATTTCTGCCAATAATGTGTAATACAAATCTTTAGTAATATACCCCACATAGCATTGGAAGTACTGCCATAACTGTGCCATGCTGTAATTCTACATGGGGTAGGACTGGTGGCCGAGGCCAAGGTAGGGTCTATAAGGTAGGACAAACTGCTACGGGGACTCAGGGGCTACACCTGCACTGGTGGCTTACCGTGCCCTAGTGACACTGGAGCGGGTTCTTGACCTGGGCTGGAGCGAGGCAGTGGGAGCTGAATTGAAAATATCTTCATGCTTGGAGATGGGATCTGCCATTGGGTGGCTGATGTGCTGGTGGTTGCCATGTTCGATCCAGCGTGTGCAGCCTCGCTGCACCTTGACCCTACGAGCACAGATTCGGACGGAGACTTATAGTCAGAAACTGCATATTTCTGCCTTAATGCCCTGAATGTCTGATGGGACTAATTGCTGCAAGAGGGACCTCCTGCATCTAGCTAAGCAGGCTGTGGCTGTATTTTTTGTGCCCTGACCATTGAGTGAGAGCTTGTGTCCATTTCATGTGGTGTGTCTATGTCCTCGTAGATGTGATCTTGGGCCTCTGCAGTGAGACTGATACTTCTGGATTGAGGATCTTTCTGCAACATGATTGATGCTGTACTGAGTAATCAATTGAGTGAGAATTCTCTTAGTCACACTCAAATATCACAGTGAATAATGATGTAAGCATTAGACTGTTGATGGGGTCTGTGGTAGTAGCCACCCTTCTGTGAATTCTCTTATCAACCTGCACCAAGACATGAGAAAATCTGAAGCCAGACAGTCTAAACTCTCTTTTGAGAGCACAAAAAAAACACTTTAAAACTTCCACCACTGGGGACAGATCCACCATAAAACCCACACAAGCTGAATCAATGCCCTCTTCCATAGATGACATAAAGCATCTCCTTATAGAGCAGAACCTAGACACAGTGACATTATATCTTGATCAAATAAAGGAGCACCTGCAGAGACCAAGCTAGATGAGGGTGAGCAGCACACATCCAAATTTAAAGATGGAGCCAAATCTTTGAATGAATAACTCTTTCTCCTGGAAAACTTGTGATTTCCACCATGGCAAAATGTGAGAACTCATAGGCATGCTCAAGGAATAACAATATATGCATTTTGGGGGTGGCAGAATGCTTGTTCTGTGGAATAGCTTCTAACGGCTTCTAAGTGCTTCACGATGGAGTGAGCTCACAAGTCTTTCACCCTCAGGCACGGAGTGCGAAAGACTTGCTCAACCAATCATCACTGGACTCCTCAATTTTAGAGACTGAGATCTTACGCTAAGACTTACCAGGGAAAAAGGAATTGTGGAGTACTGTCGCAGAAAAATCTCATTTTATTCTAACTTTACCATGACAGTACCGTAGGCCAGGAGATCATTTGTTTTCTGCCTATCATACACTCTTCTTTATGAAATGGAATGACACACTCAAATTCTGCAATAAACACTCCAAGAGGAGGAACACCCGCTGGCTTGTACATGTCCCTACGCATTTTAGGCACCTCTGAGTGAAGCTGAATGAATCTTCAGGACCTGTGGCATGTAACTACATTAATCTGACCGGTAGTTGGAAGATCTTAAGGTAGTTAAATATTTACTTTTACCCAAGTTTCTTTGCAGGATTTACCTCAAGCTCAGTTAGTAGTTTGGAGTGCCAACACTGAAAGTTGGGGTTTACATTGTGAATGGGAGGGGGCTGAGGGGAAATGGAATGGGACTATGCTGTTGTTTTTCATTCAGGCACACTGCTGATGACTGTAGAATAAGAATGAAAATCTACTACATTACTATAATTGTTTTCCAGGTACTTAGCATAAGTCTAGTCTAGAGACACTCAGTATTAAAATAATCTCTTGGAACATTAGAGGTCTCAAAAACCAAACAAAACCATGGTTGGTATTAGCCTACCTAGGCAGGCTTAAAATAGTTACTCTCCTTATACAGGAATCAGATCTTGTTTCTAGTAAGCCCTCCTCTTTTGTGGTGAAATGGGGTCCATTTCACTACCTCTCTTCCTTTAGCTCCTAAGCAAGAGGGGTTATTACCTTACACTTTCAATAATCAGCCACTTCACCGATCAGGAAGATAGAATACCTCTGCTGTCAGGCCTACTTTGTGAACAATGCTGTACTTTTATTAATGCGTACAAGAGATTGGGTTAATAGTTGACTGGGGTGTGAACCCTCATCAAGCAGCAACCACAATCTTTGTCAGGTTGTGGCACAAACCAACCCTAAATTAACCTGTGCTGAAACCCTCTCGTAGCTTGGCACAGAGAAGGCAGGCATAATAACTTAGAGGCAATGTGTGAAGTATTTGTGCAACACTTCAAACAGTAATAAAGTAAAAGAAATCACACAAAAGGATCCCAGGTCAAGTTAGAAATCTAGAGTAATTTTTAATTCTAAATTAAGGCCAAAATGACAAAAATCAAATTGGTAGAACCAAAGACTTGCAATTTTAAAGATTTCAGTGAAAATTGTGCCAATAAGCACAAAGTGGCAACTGTGGATGGATATCTTGTCATGCCAGACCTGGATAAAGTCATAGGTTGAGGCCACCAGCAATGGATCGTGGACCGTCTACAGCGACCCAGATAAGCCTGCTGAATAAAATACCTTAAATCCTGGTTTGAAGAGCATTGCAAGGGAACCCATTGAAGAAGCATTGCTCAGCTGAATTGATGTGATGGTTCTGAGATGCGATTGAGAATGGGATGTAAGGGCCTGCATTGTCTTTGAGGATCCCGTCGACGGTGCTTGTGATGCAGCAACCGACATCGAGGATGCCTAACGCAGTCAGGTGAATGCGTCTGTTCTGAGGAGCTGCAATGTGGAGTCCGGTTTCCCCATTGAGGCTGCCACTGACAAGGGATTCGAGGGCCTCAGTCAAGGATGTGTAACACAGCAGGGTTACGATGGGGAGGGGAACTGCGATGCGATGATGGCCTTTGTGATAGAGAAGTTACACACAGCAGTAAGAATGTGTCGGGTCTCCTCTGCCTTGAACTAGTCTACTAGGAAGATGCATCAGTTTTGCTGGATCCACAGAAACTGGCAGAGCACTTTAGGCCCACTTCTTAGGGTCTACAACTGGGGTGACACCACTTTACAAGGTAGACTCACTGATGGCAGGTGCTGGGGTTGAGGTTGTTGGAGCCTTCTGCCCTGAGGCTCAAGTCAGAAGGTGAGCCAGCTAGCCCTTGGAGTCACCCTGGAAGCCTGGGTTTAACAGATGCAGGTCCAGTCCTTCTCACCCATAATAAAGGGCATCAGCTCAGCACAGTTCAGCACAGCAGCGCAGCAAAGTGTCAGTCCTTTCAGCAGCATAGAAGTTCTTCCTGGAATCCACAGGTCCAGAAGTGTACTGAAGAGTTACTATCTAGAGGTCCAGTGTTTATACCTGTGCCCTTCCCCCGGACTGGAGGGGATAATCTACTAGAATTCCCTTGAAGTCCCCAGGCATCCTGCCTTCCCAGTCCTGGCTCCAGACTATCTACAGCGGGAATGCAGCCCTTGATGTGGAGGCAGGGCACTGCGTGATCAAGTGTAAGTAGGGCTGAGCTCAACTCTGTCCTCCCATCCTGCCAGTGATGGCCCATCCAGGCACACCCAAGCGCTCTATTCATTATGGCTGTCTAGGAGGAATACACAAAGCCCAACGGTCAGCTACACCCAGGCTATGGCAGAAAAATGGCAATTTTCTAAAAGTGGCATTTTTCAAAATTGTAATTAAAAATGTAATTTACCATGAAAGAGGATTGTTAATTACAATTCCAAATACACAAAACATGAACTGGTTACCTGCTCCCATTTGAAAATTACTGCTTACTAAATGTAAAGAGGTAACTCCAATGTTATCCTATGGGAGAGGTAGGCCTAGCAGTAGTGAAAAATGACTTTAGGAGTTTTTCACTACCAATACATGTAAAACTTAAAGGTAAGTGTCCACCTTTTTAAACATTTCACCCTTCACTATGTGCTATCCAGGGCCTACCCTAGGGGTGATTTATATTTATTTAAAAGGAAGGTTTGGACCTGGCAAAAGGTTTATTTTGCTAGGTAAAAATGGCAGTTTAAAACTGCACACACGGGCTGCAATCGTAGGCCTCACACATGTTTGTAGGGCCACTTAAGTGGATGGTGCACTCGGTGCTACAGGCCCACTAGTAGCATTTAAGTCACAGGCCCTGCGACAGATAGTGCCACTTTACTAGGGACACACAACTAAATTAAATATGCCAATTGGATATAAGCCAGTCTAACATGTTTTAAGGAGAGAGTACATGCATGTTAACACTGGTTAGCACTGATAAAGTGTACACAGTACTAAAAGCAAACAAAAATGGGTTTGAAACCAGGAGGGTAAAGGCAAAAAGTCTGGGAATGATCCTGCAGAAAGGACCAATCCCAACAATGTGCATGCTCCCAATGCCGAGACACCACAATTTTTTTGTAGACATTGAACTTTTACTGCGTCAGTATAGGAATTCCAGGATGATCTTGGGGCACATTTCAATTTAGCTATTGGTCCCTCTGTCCTTAGATCGAGGCCAGTTCTGCAGGGCTATTTCAGAAGTGTGAGAACCCTCATTCAATTATTAAATGAATACATCTTCTTAGATAAGTGTTTTCCTTTTCCATTTACCATTCAATGCACGACAGGCACTCAAGATTAGATTACTGGTTTCTCAGTGCTGAGATCGCACATCGCGTGTCTGAGACTACATACATACCACGCACTCACAGATCACTCTCCAGAGGTATTGAGTCTAGAAATGGACGTATTCCATTGTACCATGTAAAGTAGATATTGCAGAGTTTGATCATGGAGTTCTTTGACAATAACCTAGGGCCAGAAAATGTAATTAAACGGGTTAGGAGGCCTTAAAAGTCTATATATGTCGGATAGCAATTGCTAAGTACTCTGGGGTCCTAACATATATTTGTCAGCAGATATATAGACATGAGACCAAACTTGCTAAAAGATTATAAATCAAGAGCTGCCATTAATGCTATAGATGTCTTCATTTATTTTTGATTGAGACCAGAGGCCGAGGTGGTATTATCCACTTTTCAACAACCCAAATTCCTTCCTCTAAGTGAAACACTTTTCATTAGATAACAATTACAGACAGGGTTCAACACTTTATAAATTAGGATCAGATTTCACTATGGTCAGGGTAATGGAGTTACACACCGAAATAACCCTGCTCAACCCCTTGGTATCTTAGCAGAGTAGTCAGTCTTATCCCAGAATCAATATGTAAAACATTTGAGAAACACACACACACACCAGTAACACAACAAACCAAACTCCACACAATATTATATTAAAAAATCTCATATATTGTATATAACACAGTGACCAAAATCACATAATTATAAATCACTTTGCCAACTAGGCAATTGTCATCACATCGCAGTTGGTGCAATAAAGTAAATACCCATATGTTGCACACATTACCAAAACATCATGGAAAACATCATTATTATACATGTAACTTGATACTCGTTAAGTTATCACAAGGCATAAAATGACATAAATCATAACCTCAGGGCATAAAATGCAGGCTTTAGCATACATAACTCATAACTGCTGTGAATTCCATGCAGGTCCTGGCAATGAGAGGAAAACATACATCACAACATCAGGGCACGAAAATGCGGCAGGTGTTGAATAAATCACTCAAATCATCACATCCCACCATAAAACGACACCGGTCACTTGTCCTTGCGCTTCTATTAGGCCCGTTATGGTAGCTAGTACATCATGTAGGGCACAGACCACAACAAAGCGCCCCTAAGGTAAGTACCCACACAGGAAGGGGCACACTCTGTTGAGGCAGTGGGGCGCCCTAGCTGGGTTCCCTGCATCAGAAATGCAGTAGCCGCTGCGGCCCCCCACTCGGCCTCTTGCTCGGTGCACGGTGCAGAATCTGGGGAGTGTACAGATCCTCCCTTAACCCTCTGGTTTGACCCCGGCTCCCCGCGTCCTCAAGACAGAGAGAACTGTGCCAGGAGCTTTCTTCGCGGTGCAGTTGTAAGGTCCAGGAGCATGCAGCGGCTGCTCCCACTCGGCGAGCCAGACTTCATTGCCGGTGGTCGCGGTGACCCTTTCTAGGGGGATGGACTTCCATTTTCCACCAGTCGGCTCCAAACACCGGGAACAATGCTCACCACGCATTGTTTTTAGGGCGTATGTAGCGCAACACACACGCTGCTTTGGGAAGTCAAGAACCGGGGCTTGGGCCAGACTCCTGAATCCCGTGGCCATATCCTTGTGTGAGATGGAAAGCTCTCGACCCCGGATATGCAGCAGTGCTACACCACTCACTGGTACCACAGTGCAAAGCACTCCTCATACACTATGAAGGGATAAAGCACCCTTCATGCACTGGCTATGAACCACAAAGTAGGCATATGCAGTCCTCGCTCCTCCAAAAACTTCCACCACACGCTTCCTTTTTTTAAAGGTATAAGAACAGTCTAGTCTCCTCCTACTCAAAACAGCAACTGCAGACCAATCCACCTCACACACATCAAGGGGCAGCACTCCTTACACAGATCCTCATCTCTTATTCCAGCAAGGATATTTTTGAAGTCTTTGGTTTCCCTCTGACTTCCAACAAGAAGCAAGCACACACAAGCCCTTGGAGATCTTCCCAAGCAGGATACCACAGCAGGGCAAAAAGAGCCAGTCCTTTTCCTCTGCCCACAGATAGAAACAGCAACTGCAGTTCAACCCATCCTTCACACAACTGTCACTCCAAAACCAGACAGTGAATACACAAACAGGCAGAGTCCCACAGAATGGTAAAGCAAGAAGATGCCCACTTTCTAAAAGTGGCATTTTAAAACACTCAATTAAAAATAAACCTTTCCTAAAAGGTGTGGTATTAGTTTCTGAGTTCAGAGAGCCTAAACTCAATTTGTTTATTTTGTCCCAATGGAAAGATACACTTGTAAGATGTTACAAGGCTGTATTTCACTATCAGGACATATACAACACACACGTACTTGTCCTACTTTCACATACACTGCACACTGCCCACAGGTTCACATTGGGCCACCTTTAGGGGTGTCTTACATGTAAGAATATGGAAGGTTAGGGCCTGTCAAGTGGGTGCGCTTGCCAGGTCGACATGGCAGTGAACAACTACGCGTGCAGACACTTCAGTGGCAGGTATGAGTCACATTTACAGGGCTACTCATGTGGGTGACACAACCAGTGCTGCAAGCCCACTAGTAGCTTTTTATTTATAGACTCTGGCACACTCAGTGCACTTTACTAGGGACTTACCAGTAAATCAAATATGCCCATCATGGATAACCAATCAGAATCACAATTTACATAGAGAGCACATGCACTTTAGCACTCATCAGCAGCTGTAAGGTGCCCAGAGTCCTATAGCCAACAAAAACTGGGTCAGAAAAATAGGAGGCAAAGACAAAAAACTTGGGGGTAAACATGCAAAAAGGGCTAGGTCTAACACCTACCCTCCAAGAGGTTTTGGGAGGTGGATCTTGGTGCTGCCACCAATGATAAGTCATGGAAGTGCTGCTGCTCAGGTGAGGGTTATCTCCATGAACCGCAGGCACAGCCGTATCCATTTAAAATATTTAAATAAGATGTATCAAACTCCTGTTAGGCTACATACATTTTATCAATTGATTAGTACTGAGTCCAGCAGATGTACCTTGGAGGGTGCAGGCTTTCTTTTTTCACCTGACTTAGCAGAGCCATGCTATATTTTTGTATTGGCACTGGATCAATGGATTACTGGTTTCTATTACAGGCTACCCACTGACTATCATACCCATGATTGCTATATTTGACTACGTGGGAGACGTCCCATTGTCTGTGAGATGATGTACAGCTCTACTATTATTATTACCAACATATAAAGTAGCTAAGGCCTGGTTAAAGGGACCTCTGCCTAAGACAAGTGACTGGTGAGGAGATGCTGTGTATTACCATGACTCAGCTGACTGTTCATAATAAACCTTGGTATATATGGATCCATTATCTGATTATCTGGAAAACAAATAATCAAAGAATAGATTCATTGTGGTATGGATGCCCAAGTGCAAACCCTTCACATTCACAGTCACTTTATATGCAAGATGATCCAAGGCATATCTCGCCCACTTGTCAGATAATCTCTTTTAATACTAAATAGTCCATTATGATATGTCTAAATGTTCATCTCCAGGAGTCTTGTATTAGTTGATGTAATATCTAAGTGCTATACTGGATGTTTCCTTATAATCTTCAAATGTACATGATCTGCTGAAAGATGGCAGCCGCTTGAGTTGTCCGTTGTGCTTGTTCACTCCTCTCCCACTGTGAGCCTGGTTGAAGGAATCAAGTATGCTCCAGCAGCGTTTTTAAACTATTCGGGAGTGGGAGCGCACCGCTGACATGCCCCAACGTAATTACCTCTTACATGATGGTTCATGTAGTTCTAGATTTCTCGCTCAATACTCAGTTCAAAGTGTTCATAGCCAGTGCTGCATTATTAATTTCCAATTCGTATCCCTAGACACGTGTTTCATGATTCCTCAATCGTCAGTAGGGAAAAAGAAAAAAAGTTCATAGGTTGCAGGACATGCTGCCGTTATCTCTCAGGACCAGTTCCACTCTCAGCATGCAGGCGCAAGCTCCCGAGCTCGTCATCTCTACGACATTTTTAAACTACTCCAGCAGCGGTATGACCATTAAAGGAATGAGTTTTCTCTTACTGTGATGTTAGTAGAAGGTTTGACACTCTTGTGACTCCGGGATTGCTACTGCTTAACTGCTCCTCCTTGCTTGGGTGCGATTTATCATACACAGGGGTGTGGCTTATCACACGCATGGCCAGATTTCAGCTCAGATCAGCACACCATGGCCACATGCCTCAAAAGCAATCCAAGGCTGGTAATCCACTAGAAGCTGTTACTGCAGGCTTTGGGATTGCTGAAGAGAGCCGGGACAATCCACCAGGGAACAAATGCTGAGGGGCTGGTTGGAGCGTCACTGGTTCTGTCTTGGCGAGACCTCAAGCCTTCCGCAGAACCATGACAGATACGATCTCATTGAAGTCCCCAACATTTGCTTAACTTCTTATTGGACCAGGTTAAAATAGTGCATCTCACAGGAGCGTGGTGATATGGATGGTGAGGGCATTTTCGCCATCTCTACTATATTTTACCCCTTCCATCTCTCCGGATTCTTCTATCATGCAGGCATCTGCAAACACACATAGCCAGTCTTTTTCCTCCCAATCCCCTAACGTAGTTGGTGTGGTTTCCAAAGCTTCGGGGGAGATTCAAATCAACATATCTTTATCAACAGTGTTGAGCTCTGCCAATCAATTCCTTCCGCTCCCTCCTCTGGAAACCAAGCCAGTGTTTGTGTGATGTTACTGGGACGATAAACGTAAATCAAATCCAAAACGAGGGCCGGAATAACTACCAGAGTTCCTGATTCTTCCGAGGGCCTGGCATTATTATTTTTATCAATGCTGTTATGGTATATGATGTCAGAGGCGGACAAGCCTAAATGGACAGGGCCACGTTAGGTAGCTTTACGGAGACCAACAGGACAAACATGTCATCTAATGTATTGTCTAAATCTATATCAGCACCTGGATGATGCCCCAGTGACCTTAGTCCATCAATCAATCAATCAATCAATCAATCATAGCATTTGTAGAGCGCACTACATACCTGTGAGGGTCTCAAGGCGCTAGGGCGGGAGCTGCTACTGTTCGAAGAGCCAGGTCTTGAGGAGTCTCCTGAAGGTTAGAAGGTCTTCAGTTTGTCGGAGGCGAATGGGGAGGGTGTTCCATGTCTTGGCGGCGAGGTGGGAGAATGATCTGCCGCCTGTGGTCACTTTTCGGATGTGGGGGACGATGGCGAGGGCATGGTCTGCGGAGTGGAGCTGGCGGGCGTCGGTGTAGAGGCCGAGTCGTCTGTTGAGGTACGCTGGTCCGGTGTTGTGGAGTGCCTTGTGTACGTGGGGGAGGAGCTTAAAGGTTATCCTCTTGCTGATGGGGAGCCAGTGCAGGTCTTTCAGGTGGAGTGTGATGTGACTGCGGCAGGGGATGTCGAGGATCAGGCGTGCAGAGGCGATCTGTATGCATTGGAGTCGTGTCAGAAGTTTGGCCGGGGCTCCTGCGTAGAGTGCATTGCCGTAGCCAAGTCTACTGCTGACGAGGGCTTAGGTGACCGTCCTTCTAGTTTCGGTGGGGATCCACTTGAAGATCCAGCGAAGCATGCGGAGGGTGTTGAAGCAGGAGGAGGAGACGGCGTTGACCTGCTTTGTCATGGAGAGTGTAGGGTCGAGGATGACCTCTAGGTTTCGTGGTTGGTTGGTGGGTGTGGGGGGTGCTCCTAGTGCCGTTGGCCACCAGGAGTCATCCCAGGCCGAGGGGGTGGAGCCAAAGATGAGGACCTCTGTCTTTCCTGAGTTCAGCTTCAGTCGCCTGTCCTTCATCCAGTCGGAGACAGCCTTCATTCCTTCGTGGAGGTTGGTTTTGGCGGTGTGGGGGTTCTTGGTGAGAGAGAGGATCAGTAGGGTGTCGTCGGCATAGGAGATGATGTTTAGGTCGTGCTGTCGGGCGACGTGGGCAAGTGGTGCCAGGTAGACGTTGAACAGCATTGGGCTGAGAGATGAGCCTTGGGGTACAGCGCAGATGATCTTGGTGCTTTTGGAGCGGAAGGGGGGGAGGCGGACGCTCTTGGTTCTCCCGGAGAGGTAGGAGGTGGTCCAGTCCAGGGCCTTTCCTTGGATTTCGGCGTCGTGGAGGCGTGCTCTTAGTGTGCGGTGGCAGAAAGCGGGTGACATGTCCAGGAGTATGAGGGAAGCGGTTTCTCCATTGTCGAGCATGATCCTGATGTCGTTGTGGCGGCGATGAGGGCAGTTTTGGTGCTGTGGTTGCTGCGGAACCAGGACTGGGATGGGTCCAGGATGTTGTTCTCTTCGAGGAATCTGGTTAGTTGTTTGTTGACGGCCTTTTCGATGACCTACACCGGGAACAGGAGCAGGGAGATGGGTCGGAAGTTCTTGAGGTCCTTGGGGTCCGCCTTGGGTTTCTTTAGTAGGGCATTGATCTCTGCGTGCTTCCAGCTCCCCGGGAAGGTTGCTGTCTCGAAGGAGATATTGATGGTTTTCCGGAGGTGGGGTGCTATGGTACTGCTGGCTTTGTAGAAGATGTGGTGTGGGCAGGGATCTTCCGGGGATCCGGAGTGGACGGTGTTCAGGATCTTGATTGTGTCGTCGTCGATGTTGGACCAGGCGAGCAGTCAGTTGGAGGGGTTGGTGGTCCTGGGAGCAGGGGTGTTGGATGTTGCCGAGGTGGTGACGGTGTCGAAGCTCTCGTGGATGCCTGCGATCTTGCGATGGAAGAAGATGCCCAGCGAGTCGCACAGGTCTTGTGATGGTGGGATGTCGCTGGTGTTGGAGCTGGGGTTGGAGAGTTCCTTCACGATGCTGACGAGCTCTTTGCTGTTGTGTGCACTGTTGTCTAGGCGGTCTCTGAAGGCGGTCCTTTTGGCGGATCGAATGAGTTGGTGGCGTTGGCGGGTGGGGTTCCTGTGGGCTGTGTAGCTTTCCGGTGTTTTTTCGCGGGTTCACTTTTTCTCTAGTTTATGGCAGGCTTGCTTGGAGGCCGGGAGGTCTTCAGTGAACCAGCTGGCTCTCTTGCTGGTGTGGGTGTTGGCGGGCTTCTTGAGCGGGGCAATGGTGTTGGCGCAGATGTTGATCCATTGTCTGAGGCTATGGGCTGCGGTGTCGGGGTCGGTCGGGTCTGCGGGTGGGCTCTAGGCGAGGGCGGCGGTTAGCGGGTCCTCGGTGACCTTGCCCCAGCTGCGGCGAGGCATCTGCTGGGTTCGGTCGTGTATGGTGGGTTTCCGGAAGGTGAAGTGGATGCAGCGGTGGTCGTTCCAGTGGAGTTCGGTGGTGCGGTCGAAGAAAATGTGGGTGCTCGCAGAGAAGATGGGGTCAAGCGTGCGGCCTGCGGAGTGTGTTGGTGCTGTGACGAGTTGTCTGAGTCCAAGGTTGCCGAGGTTGTTGATTAGGGTGGAGGAGTTGGTGTCATTGTTGTTCTCGAGGTGGAAGTTCAGGTCCCCGAGGAGGATGTAGTCCGTAGAGGCGAGGGCGTGTGTGCTGACGAGGTCAGTGATGGAGTCGCTGAACTGCGGTCGGGGTCTGCGGGGTCTGTAGATGAGGGTTCCTCTGGGGGTCGTGTTGGGGTCGGTGTGGATCTGGAAGTGCAGGTGTTCGGCGGTGCTGAGGGTGTCGTCGGTAATGGTCGAGACTCTGAGAGTGTTCCTGTGGACAATGGCAATTCCTCCTCCTGTCCCGTTGGTACGGTCCTTGCGGGTGATCTTGTAGCAAGCCGGGATGGCTATGGCAATGTCAGGTGCCGAGGAGGGGGTCAGCCAGGTCTCCGTCAGGAAGGCGACGTCTGGGGCGTTGGTGTCGAGTAGGTCCCAGAGTTCGACTGCGTGTTTGCAGGCAGAGCGGGTACTGAGCAGGATGCATCTGAGGAAGTTGGGTTCTTCTGTGGGTGGGTTGGCGGGCCGGATGCTGGTGAAGTTGCAGTTCCGGCAGGAGAAAGGTCTTTGGTTGCGTTTCGGGATGGCCAGGCAGCAGGTTCGTGGTCGGCCGGTGTTGAGTGCGTGGAGGGTGCTGGAGCCATAGTGGAGGCAGGCATCGTGGCGTTCGCAGGGGACCGGGCTCTGGGCGCGGTCCATGCGTGGACGGGCGCAGACAGGCTTGTCTTTTGCATGCCTTTGGCGCGCCAGTGGCACGCCCGCTGCGCGCGGCCGCTGCGCGGCCACCATATAAGTGGTTCAGGGAGGGAGGAGCAGGTTCATGTGACATAGAGAGATCAAGAATGCCATCAGTGTAACTCAGGATAAGGATGGGTGGCGGATGCATACTCCATATGGAATTGTAAGAGGTTTTGATGAATCCTATCAATCATCAGGAAGATACAGCACCTTCTGAGGATGTAATAAAATATTGTCTGGATAAAATTAGACTGGAAGTTCTAACTAAGAAAGATACAGAGCAATTGGAATGTCCAGTAACCTTGACGGAATTGAAAAGAGCATTGAATTCTCTTGCTTCGAGAAAGGTAGCAGGGATTCCTTTAGAATGATATAGATTTTTTTCCTCTTTATTTAAACCTATTAGCAACTTTTAGGGCAGTCCAACTTGGAGTCTCTGCACCAGAATCTTGGACGGTTACTAACATTGTAGCCTTTCTTAAAAAAGGAGAATGGCTCGCTAAACCTAGGCTCAAACATGTCCATCTTGCTAATGAACAATGATGCTAATATCTACTAAAGAATCATGGAAATGGTAGGAGTAGGATCGCCACATTAGTATCACCATGGCAGCATCTGTTTCTGCCTGTAAGAGGCACTATGGATCATGTAAGGCGAGTGATAATATTGTTTGACATTGCTGAGGTATACCGCACTAATTTGCTCGATGCAGGAAAGGAATTCAATCACGTCACTCAGGTGTATCTCTGGGAAATCATGGATAGGATGAGGTTTGGGCCCCATTTTAAGACTGCCATACAGATATTATATAAAAACCCCATTGCTAAACTCCATTTGATAGGATTAGAATCTAACAATATCTATATCTCTAGGGTTACAACGCAGGCATGTCCCTCTTCTCCTCTTCTGTTTGCCCTATAGATTGAGGTTTTACTACAAAGATGATGGAGCAATAAGGTGATTTGTCCATTGTAGTGACGTATGCCAGTGATATTGAGGTTGTCATATAGACTCTGAAAATTCAGTTTGGGAAGTTGAGCCAGAAGCTACCAGACATGGGAGAGTCTCAGGCTATCACCTGAGCAGTGGTAAGACCAAGATAGTTTGTAGTGACCTTTCTCAGCTTCAAGACCATAGGAAGACAGACAGTGCCATTTATTTTGTGGTCAATATAACTGCTATTGTTGGAAATATAGTAGGTTCTATATCCATTTAGAGAAAATTCCTGTAGTGCTTGGAGGGAAATGCTTTAAGAAGTTAGCTCACCTCTGTATCAGTTTCCTAAGGGAATAGGAAAGGACAAGGAGAGCTTTAAAATGTTTGACCCTACCATTAGAAAAATGTGGTTGTGCGTTCCCGAATTTCAAATATTACTATTTTGTGGTAATACTACAGTATTCGAACATCATTATCGCAGGGCAGAGTGACAAGTTATTCAAGAACTATATACGAATATATATGAATAAAGTTTAGGAAAATAATCTATAGGATTTGTTTTTAAAAAATTCGGCAGTTGAGCTATTTAAAAAAGTTAGATTTAAGATGATCAATGTAAATGTAAATTGATACTTGTATAGCGCACTACTCACCCACAAGGGTCTCAAGGCGCTTGTACGAATACCGCTGTGGAACCCATCCTGGCTTTCCCTGTGAGGTGTCCACTCCTGGGCACCATGAATGTGGAGGCCAGGCATCCTTAGCGTTGTGGGGGCCGTTGTGGAGATTAAGCAAGCTATTGCCCAGAGATGCAGAGTGGGACTCCATGATTGGAATAGGCACCGAGGCGAGAATTATCTAGTCTGTGGAAATTTTTTGAGCCCAAGACCCGCCAAGGAATTTAACTCTGGTCCCTGGCTAGACCTCTGCATCAGGGTCTGCCGCTCTAACCATTGAGCCACACTTCTCCACCAATGTCTCTCACAAAATTTGGGTTAGAGTGAGGTCTATATTTGGTTTAACAGTATATAGCTTATTTACTCTGCCGTGAGTAAGGCTCACTTTTTCCTGTTATGTTTTAGGATAATTATTGTCAAATCTGTGAACCAGCAGGAATTCTAGAAATCTGAGATATTTTTGTGTCCAATGAAAAGTGTTATTTTCAAGAACATCAGGAGAAATTATGCCTTCCAAACCAGAATAATTTTAAATATCTTCAAATTAGATTTTATTTTTTTAAGGTTCAAAAGAGCAAGCTCTCACTCACAACAGTTTCTATAGTGCAGTCTTTGACAACCTCTTGTGGATCTAAAATTAAAAGGCTATATCGTCTTCTATTGGATCTTGAAGTGGATGATATAGATGTGCAATCGGTGAATTGGGCCAGAAGACTGGCGGTAAATGAAAACCTGTAAATCTGTTAATCTGGGTTACACAATATTACTATCAGCAAAACTGAAGAGCCAACATTATACATCTATTTATAATCTGTACTACACCCCAGTAATTGTTTTTAGGTGGGTACATATGTTTTCTATTTGCCCAAATATGATCTACCTTCTGCAGGAAAATGGCAGCGACTAATGGTATTGGGTATAGATAGCCAACACATGGCAGTTACAGCCAAGATCTACCCACTATTCATGGCCATGGCACACATCTATATTGTGGCATACTGGTTAAAACCGGATCCACCAGATTATGGGCACTGGCTATCTAGATTTTTATCAATATTTTTCTTGAAGAAAATCGGTATCAATGTAAGGGTAAAAAAGCAGAGGGGGCTAAAATATGAACTCCATTTAGTCTAATTGGTTATACGCAGGGAACACCTGAGTGTATCTTAAATAATGATGCTAATAAGCAGAAGCATTGTTTGCACCATCTCCTGATTTTCTTTTTTTCCGCTACTTTAACAAGATAGAAAAGATATGAACATTGTGGTGAGGTAATGAAATAATTGTCTTAATTTATTTGCTGATTGTATAATATTATGTAGTTATCTTCTAGCTGGCTATTTGCTGCATTTAAATCATGATTATATTGAGCTAGATAGTTGCATTTCACTCTTTTTTTAGGCCAAGAACTTCTTAGGTATGTAATAAATCAATTTGCTCCAATTATGGTGTTTAAAAAGAGTTATTTCTTGGCTTGAGTGAGACTTCCTTGCAATGCATTTCTGCTTTAATAGTTTTATTGTTATGTTAACAAATTAAATAAAGGTAAGGTAAAAAATATTATATGTTTTCATGATTTATTAGCATGGTGTTAATATTTTCTGAGACCCCCCTCTGCTCTGTTTGCTTACCTAATGCAACGGTGAAGGGGCAGTTGAGCTCAATGGAGCCTCACCAAATTTGTGAATACTAACAGTTGACACACATGCTGAATGCTAAAAGGTTGCAGTAACCATAAAATAGGGAATTAGTCCTTCAGGTATTTAAGTAGAGAGAGGAAACCAGGAGAAAGGGTAGCGGAAGATGTAAAGGCAAAGGTCACACAGTGACTAAACTAATGGCGGCTGGGAAGCCCTACAACTAATAAAGTTGTTGGAACATGCGCTTCAGGTTATTCACAACAGCCTTAGCCAACATGTGTTTCATCGTGCTTACGGTTGTGCACAGTGGCTTCTTCAGGGCTAAGAAACAAACAATAGTACAGAATTTGGAATGAAAGGTATGCAACAATAGCATCCAATGTCAGTTGCCCATTGTGACAGACTAACTCTGAAGGATTGGCTCATGTTGCTTACTCAAGACTGTGGAAAACCGTGCTGTCTTAAATGTGTCACCTTGGTTGTTTAGTGACAAACTAGTGTATTTTAAGAAAATGTTTAGATAAAATAAACTGGTCTGGAGTTAAGGCATGCTTGTTCATTGTGAGTCTAGTTGTGACATATGAACCTAAGCAGTCAACAGTGACTTTGCTAAAGTGAATTCAACAAAACGACACCCCTTAATGTTGCCTGCTACCTGAAGGTATGTAATGAAAACCAAAATTCCTATACTCAAAAAGTGAAGATCCTAGGGGAAAAGAGACAGGTAAAAAAGAAAGAAAAATAATGCTAAGTCTACAAGCCCAGTAAGAGCGGGGAAACCAACCTTGAGTCCGGTTGTATTTCCGTCCCGAACGGGATTTAATAGGGTCCAATGTTAGACACACAGTTAAGACTTCACAGATCTCGTGTCCAGAAATAATCCCTCCTATTCACAGTATATGTATCTGGATGTGTTTCCCAATGGGAGTCCCTGAGGATGGGTAAATAAAGGAAACAACCTAATTACATATATGAATATACCCAAGGGAAAAATAGCAGGGGCATATTCTATATACTTCAAGACTACGGTAATGGGGATTTAGTGGTAGTACAAGTTTATTCAGGCATGAGGAAATAAGGTTGTGTTAAAGAAAATAACCGGCAGCCATACCCTTGCAAGTATAGTTACGAGACCTTTGCCTAATAAAAAGGATCAAAGGAAAGAGTGTCAGAACAAGCGGGTAGACAAACCCCATGGTGAGTAATTAAAAGATGACCCCAAGCGCAGATGCTCGTACCTAGCGTAATTGGCATTGCAGGAGCACATTCAGTTATTTATGGGTGCTTACCTCTGTGATGAACAGCGCTCCATTCTGGCGTGTCAGCTGGAGACCTAATGGCCCGCAGGAGAGCACTCGTTCATATAGGCCTGGCTGCGGAAACAGTTGTAGGACTGTGCCTGCTCCAAATTTGTTGGCCATCTTGGAACGGTAAATTCAGTTCCCGGCTTATCAATAGAGGTTAAAAGTGGGCAAATCATCAGCCCCGATGTGTATTAATGTAGAGCTCAAGGGTTGTGGGCATTATGCTCGATGGGCTAATGCATAGTAGTAAATCAATTACCGTCGGCTATCTTGGAGTGTCTAATCTCTGCATCTGGCTTATGAACAGAGATAGTGATGGGCAAATAACAGCCCAAGAAGGAGTAAAGAACATATCAAATTTAAGGGATTGTAGCTGTGTGCATCCAATAAGGATCTGAAAATATAATTTCGATTATCGCTGTGTGCATACAGAAAAAAAGGTTTGTAGAAGGAAAACAATGCTTATGCCCCCATGTAACGGTGAGTCCCCAGCAAGTTTAGGAAAGTAAAGGATAACATTTTTATAAAGGGAACGTGGGTGAACCATCCCTAGGGTAAAAAATCCATCTGGATATAAGTTACCAGAAACAATACGTTTTTTTAAATATTAGAATCCAAGAAAAAGGGGATCTCTAATAGTAGAATCCTAAGGCAACATTAAAGGAAAATCAAGGGAAAGGGATTCCCAAGTTCAGTGTGTGCTGTAAGGGTCTAAGTAGAACGGTACAGAATAATAGTTATCATAAATCTAAATGACACATATTGTGTGCCCACAGGATCTACATACACAATCCTATGGGTCACCTTAAGATAGTTAAACATACACAGTAAGTACATCTGTGCCAGAGTAAGCATATCGGTTCCAGTGTAAAGAAGAGAGGTTGTGACAGTAGAATCCTAAATCCGAGTGGATGGGAGAACAGATATAAGGAGCATGATAGATGCTTAATGAACAAATGAGCTCCCCAAATGATAGCCTATAGTGCTGAGGAAATCAAAACCATGTTAAGACGTATAGTCCTAGGTAAGCTTGCACATAAGTGTAAGGAAGCAGGCTTCAAAACTTCAGTTGTAACTCAACAGTAGTAGTAAGATAGAGATCACATCAGAAGACCACATGGGGGGTTGTGGTACTGAGTAAATAGATACTGTTTCAACTTGGTAACATTACGCCTCATGTGGGGACCATGAACACTAGTCCCCCAAAAAGTAGTATAATTTGTGGTCTGTGTTTATGCCCATTTCCACGCTTCTTAATCACATGATCCAAGTTGCCTCCCTCCCTTCTCCTCAACGTTAGTTCCCTATTTCCACCTGTCACATCTCTGGGTATGGTGTCAAAGCCGTAAAAGGAGAAGGTTTTGTGGCTACCCTGAAAAGGACATTCCAATATGTGCATTGCTACAGGGTGTATAAGGTGAGAGGAGCACTCGTGGATTTCAACTATGAGACCAGAATTTGCTTTTAAAATATTTTCAATATTTTACAAAGCGTGCTGCGGAGGTGGCACGTTTGTCCTAACCGTGCCTGAACTACAGACCTAATCTTAAGTGTGAGGAACACTTAACCTTTGCGCACTGTTACTGCTGCGGTTCAAAATTAAGAACACCGTTGTCAATTTAACACAATTTATAAACAATTTCACACAAAATCATTTGTTTTTGCTCAGCGAGCTTCATAAACCATTTTATAGGTGTACCTTTCAACTGAAAATCATTCCTAACATTGTTCAAAATTAATTGCAATGCATTATTACATTCAATACATTCATAAGCATAATAAACATAATCCAAGGTAGAATTCAAAACTGTAGCATAGACGACTTGTCTTTTGTGCTACAGGGTACCTGATGTCAGCCTGTTTACTGCCCTGATGTGCTCTAAACAGTGCTTAATTTGTAAAGAATAAATGCAGTGGCTCTCGTCTGGCGGCCTCTGTGGCTTTCACCACACATTGCCCCTGCCAATGACAGTACAAACCTAGCTATAACGCTCTCATTCCTGCTAGTGTGACATTCATCATATTCCACAACAAGGATTGGCTTGGTAGTTTGGTCTGCCCTGTTCCCATGATGCACTGGGCCAGGGACAGACTAATTTGCATGTAGCCAGGTTCTGAACTGGGATGGTGCAGTGAGCTAAAAAACGGTGATGGATCAAGCCCTGATCTTTTGACTGGGTAGGAGTGTTCTGCTTAATTCAGATGCTCTGTCCATCACCACCCCCTTTATGAATCATTCATCATATTCCAGCCCCCCAAAGATATTAGAACGGCTTGGGAGACAGGTAGTGAAAATTTAAATTGAACTAAAGAAAAGGTGACCTAACAATGAATAAAGACAGGACTAGACTGGCGTTGTTATTTCAAGGAATGATGGCCCTCTTTTCACACACCCGTAGACATAGAGCTAAGTGTGCCTAGGAGTTTTCATTCCCTCCTCAATGGTAGTGTGTAGGTCGTTATTATGGTTCACACTAAAGGCACAGGAGTGAGGGAGAGAGAGGATATATTCTCTACTCTGTGGTTGCTTGTGGGGGTGGTCTAATTATGTTACACTCTACATATAGTATGTTTGGTTTGTGGTGTGTAGTAAAGAGCTCCGTTTCGCCTAGGGTTGTTAGAGGCTTATTCCCCATCTATTTGCTACCTTTTCCACCCCTATCATCGTTACCACAGTAACTGGTTAGAGAGTTCGAGGTCGTCCTATCCTATTGTCCCAAGACACAGTGTCCCTCCTACCCGCGACCTTTCTTGCTCCCTGACTGCCACTGTGCCGGGCTTCCAGCTCCTGAAGTCTTCTTTCCTCCTCCTTGTCAGACTCCCTTCGGCTCCAGACCCGGCTCGGCCCTTCCTTCCTCCTCCACACTCTGTATATCAATGTGCCTCAGAACACATGGTGGTGAATGGTTGGGCTCAGGTCCGGAAGGTTGTCCTTCAAGGAGGGTCCATCTTAACCCCAACTGGGCGACCCTATCATAATATAATGTGTACGTCAGGCACTACTAGGCCAAGCACAGTGATTCATTTAATCTTGTGGCGCCTGAGCTATCACGGTGCCAGACACGTCACCACACAAAAGAAAACAGCATTGATTTGGCAATGAGGTGTGCATGGTGACTAAATACTTACAGTCACTGGCGACCCTGGCACTGCCTTTATTAACCGATGTAGACCTGCCTGATGCTGTTGTCAGCTGTCTGCCCTCAACGTCGTCTGGCTGATGACACCTGGTGTGCCGGGCGTTGCAATCTGAACGGAATCTGCACACGCTGCCTGCCACGCAGCCTCTACTCCAGCAGAATCAAATCAAGCCTAATCAGTGTCCCACCAAACTAAGGTCTGTCATCAAATCATAATAATGAATCTTGGCTCAGGGTCTCACAGCCGCAACACTCATCGGGACTCGGGAGAAAAGAACAACAATCTGCACAAACTCAGTTAGGTAATTTATCATCATGCCATATGTGACTTGCAGCAGACTCATGTAGACACGGCCCTGACAAGAAAGTGCTGGTGCTAAGCACCAGAAATCTACGGCACAAATTAAGCACTGTCTAAGATGCGGTCTTTCAAAGATCTGATTGTGCTAGGTTGATATTTGCATACAACTGTGTAGACCACATAGTTGGTCTGATAGTTGGTGTTAGGATTTATCTTGTAAGACCGGCCATTCGGGCAAGAAAAGTCTTTCTTTTTGTCAGTGGCCCATATGCCCGCAGTGCACCATTCACATTTGAAAAAGCCAAGTCCGTAAGTTGAGAGCCAATGTACCCGATTGCCCATCCTAGGATAACTAGGGCTAAGTATGTTTCTAAGGCTCTTCCCCTTGCGAAAAGTCATTTCTGGTCTGGAAGAAATGAAAGGTTCCAACATCTTATCAGCACGTAGTAAGTGCCAATGTTTCCTCATGCTTTTTGTGAGTGTCATGCTGAGCACATTGTAGTCCATGACAAGCCAAGTAGTGTTGGGATCCTCTTTCTTGCTTTTATCCTGAAGTGTCTGCTGTCTCTCTCCTTTTGAGATCCTGATCAATGCATTGTTTACTGTCCTCTGACTGTAACCCCTGCGCTTGAATTTGTCCCCATGCTTTTGAAACAACTCGACTTCAATACTGCAATTGCGTCGTGCGTGTACAAATTCCCCGTAGGGGATAGCATTAATGTGATGTCTTGGGTGCGCCCTGTTGGCATGTAATATACTATTGCACTCTGTAGCCTTCCTGTAAAGCCTGCTTTCAATTCTGTTATTGGAGACAAAGAGTTCCATATCTAGGAAAGTACTTGAGCTCTTGCTGCGTTGGTAGGTAAATCTAATATTAGCGTCACTACTGTTAAGGTATGTTACAAATTCCGTCAGCCTTTCAGTGTTGCCTGTCCAAATTAGGAAACAGTTGTCAATGTACCTGCCCCAGAAAAGAATGGAGATGTCCAATCACTGCCTTTAGAGCCCCAAATCCAGCTCTCCTCCAACCACCCCATAAAAAGATTGGTGTATGATGGGGAAAATTTGGAGCCCATAGCTACTCCACTTCTCTGTTTGTACCATGCCCCTTTGAAGAGAAAAACGTTGTTTTCAAGAATCATTTGTGTCTTGTCCATTAACATATCCGTATGTTCCCAGAGGCTAGCCAGGCAAGATTTAAGTGTGCGTCTTAATACCAGTATGCACTGGTCATGTTGGATGATCATATACAGGGCAGTGACATCCAGAGTAACTAGTGTCATAGTATTGTAGCAGTGGCGGCTGGTGCATAGGGGGCACTGGAGCGGCGCCTCACTAGCATCAACAGAATTAGAAACTGCTCAGTCACTGCAGTTCGGGCAACAGAAATGTAAACTGACGAATTGACATCTTTCACAATATGTCTGTTTACTTTTCCATGCCTGCATAGTGCGTTTCCAAACAGATAAAGGTGCGCATGTCAAGGCACGCAGAATAGGAGAGAGCAGAAATCCAGATGGTCTGCGCACGTGAGGGGCACTTTTCATTTCAGCTCCCGACTCACATTGACAAACCATTTCATGCCCAATGTAGTGCATCATGTGTAAATATAGCATCCTGTTCGGGCAGTGACGTGTTTTTGACACAGTCACCCCAGGACCAGTCAAATAGCAGGATACAGCCGTTTGAAAAGAAGGGTCAGCCTGCAGTCGCATCTAGACTTTTGATTTGGTGTCTGAAATCAGCTCCTGATTTCCAGATGCATGGCTTTGGAATTGGAATGCCCGTAGAAGCAGAGGAGAGAATTCGTGACAAATCTGGCCTACAGAAAATAGACTGGAAAGGTGGAATTCAAGTTAGTTTCATTTCATTCGATTTTAAGAGTTTTCCATGGTGATGGCAGAGCGCATGAAAAGTGTTTGAAGTCATTTTTAGGTCTCGCTCTCGAAACATATTGTCGTCGAGATGCCTCTTAAGGGAGACAGACCGGGGGCACGCGCGGCGATTCTGGTTTGTGGATGCGCACGTAAGACGCGCCTGCCACAAAGCGGGCACAGCTGGCTCGAGTCAACAGTGTGAACACGCGAAATTGCAGTGCAGCATGAAATCAAACAGGCCTTCGTGTTTAGAGCTTCGTGGCCTGGTGCTGTGTTGTGTAACACGCCCCAGCCACACATCATGTGTCAGGCTGTGTGGACAGTCTAGTCACATTATATAATCACACCGCCCAGACCACCACCAAACCCATCCTTCACTCTCCCTTACAGCTACGCACGTTTATATTGACAACAATAAACTATAATGCCCGTCTGACTGCCCCATCCTCACCCTAACTGGCTGGTACTGAAAAAATGACTGTACATACAAATTAAACATTTTTAGATGATTGTATTTTTCTCTCCTTTTTAAGTTACTATGCATTATATATACTCGTCGCCTAACCCGTGAGACATACAAATGCTTTACTGTGTAAAGCACTTAAACATGCCTTGGGATGATGTCCACTCTATGCAAAACAATTGACTAAGTACTGCTCTGTTATTCTGTGCATGACACCTGTCATACGTGTCGTGTGTCCCTATACACTTTAACACAATTACCGAATATTTACTCCAACCCCAGCAGCTTGATAATAGGCAGCCCTGCGCCCCGGGTGCTTCTCACCTTCCACCCCTGCTCCAGTCACCCCCCCAGCCATGGCCCTCCCCGGGCAGTGCTGTCCCTGCCCCAGGTGTGCACTCAACTGCGTAGGTCTGCGCCGCGCCGTTGGCCCGGGACGGAGCCGCGCCTGCTCCTGCACGCGGGCGTTCTTCAGCTGCTCACGGTCCCGCTGGTCCAGCTGGTGGTCGGAGGGCAGCGCCAGGGAAGAGGTGTCCATGTTGGGCTGCAGAGCCGACATGAGGAAGGTGCCGCCGAGCTGGGCAGCACCCACCGACCGGAGCATGGTGAAGCCTGCAGGCGCCGCCACGGGACACGAGCCGCAGACCACGGCAATGTACATGCCCACAATGCATGCGTGTCTCTCCCACCCCTCCCCATTCAAGCAGCAAGCTGCCCATTGTATTTTTATATTTATGCGTTTTAATATAGCGTGGACTGTACCCGAAGGTGTCAGAGCGTTTTACAAAAGGAACAGAACTGATATAAGAGAACAATACAAGTTAAAAAATTGCAAAAGTTACATTACATGAGGCAAAAGTGACAATCGTGAGTGAACAAAGTACAAGTGGTAGCAAACGGTGCATTACAAGAGGAAAAAGTGATGTGTGCAGGTTACAAAAGCGTACAAAGTACAAGTAGAGGTATAATACTGCAATAAATGGAGGACACTCAAACACAAGAACAAACGTTACATAGGCAATGGTGGCACTTGTGCAAGTATCGAGAGCAAACAAAAAGTAAGAGGTAGCAAACTGTGGGAGCCGGTATGAACAAAAAGGCACACCACTTCACCTACATGGAAGTGTACACACAAATATGGCTTGTTGTGATACCTTCCAAGTAATGCAGACCAGTGCGCGAGCAGACTTTGGTCTGTGAACGCGCTTCCCACGACCAGGTCTGTGAACATGCTTCACATGAACAGCTTTTGCGCGTTCATTCAATTTGAGTGCTCTTCTCCGGAAGACCTGCTGCGTTAATTATAGGTCCTTTCCGGGAGAGGTGCTATTATTTAGCAGCGTAGGGTGCCTGTCGGCATGTTGTTTTAATGACTTTCGTTTTATTGGAATGCAGCCTGTTTCTCTTGCTCTTTTTTAAGATAAATGGAATGCTCCGAAATAGTTCTTAAATTGTTCCTTTTCCTTTAAATGCCATCACAGAAGACCTTTCAGTTTCATCAACGCCAGGGTTTTTTTTAAAAGGAAAATGCTTTCTTTTTCACAGAAATGTCTTTGTTCTCACTGCATTAGGTGTCTACTACGTAAAGTCACATGCTGTAACCATATGCTTCCTAAAATGTAGCTCAAATTGCCTCCAACCAACTTCCTGTTCTGATGTGCGTTTTTTCGCCCCTTGCAGCGCTCGTCCGCTCGGGAAACTTCCTCCCTGCACCAACAAATAAACAGGACTGGCAAGCAACTACCTCAAAGGGTGCACCCACATCGGAACTTTTTATTTAAACAAAAACTTTATTGAAAATATCTTCAATGGTCAAAACCATGGAAGAAGGACTCATGCGTACACTAGTTTATCGCAATAATAGACAAACATGAAGGTCCCTTGCAGTCTGCCAACTAGTGCTCAGCACTCACCGTGGATGTGCTGTCAGAACTTCACCTGCGCCGACTGATTCGTCGTCATTTGTTTTTTGTTTTTTCCTCTGGCTTGTTCCAGCACGTCAACCATATAAGCCCCGCCTTCTTGCTTGCAGGCATCTCTTTTGATTTACTCAGTCGTCATCTCGATGCTTCTGGTGAGTCTATTTCCAACCTCGATTGCCCTTTTGATTTGTGCACAGGCCTCAGTTATTTTTTCCTGCTAGGCCTCCATAGTGCTTATGGTTTTTGGTAATCTGCTACGTCCCCTGACCTCCCGGTATTTTGCCCAGCTGTTCTCGAGCTCCGCACTGCCACCTTAATTTGCCAGGGGTCACACCGCGAGATTACAAACACAACACGGCATTAGTACTTACATTCACACGGCCCATTGACTAAGTTTTTATTTTTTTAAACTGCTCTCTTCCCTGCTCTTTCTGCTATGCTTAATTGTGTTCTGCGTACCAATTGGTATTGGTCTTGGCCTTGAAGGCTCATTATTCCTGTAACCCCACATGCATTCAGTGCTTTTCTCTTTTCACAACACACAGACCCAACGTTGCATGGTCGTGGTACACGCCATACTTACGTGGGCTTATGATGTTTTGTACCTCATCACAAAATGAATGTCTCTTATTCACGGAAATCCACCTGTACACGGTTGTGCTTCACACAGTGTTTATACAGGATTCCTTGAAATGACCCTATTCACTAGCGTTTCCCTGGTATTTTATCACCTTCAGGGGGGCTGACATTCAGGGCGCAGGGTTTTGATAACATTAATAATGCGTTTTCCAACACAGTTACCGAAGCCTCCCCTTTGTTTTAAGGTTTCCGTCCATTCTGGTTATTTCTCCTCTCACTCACGAGGGCCTGTGCGTTTGCTCAATCCTCCAAATAATACTCTGCATCAATCTGCTGTTTTCGTGTGCCTCTGTTGCCTGCTTGTGATCGGGTTTTCGTGCGCCTCTGTTGCCTGCTTGTGATCGGGTTTTCGTGTGCCACTGTTGCCTGCTTGTGATCGGGTTTTTGTGTGCCACTGTTGCCTGCTTGTGATCGGGTTTTTGTGTGCCTCTGTTGCCTACTTGTGATCGGGTTTTCATGTGCCTCTATTGCCTGCTTGTGATCGGGTTTTCGTGCCCCTCTGTTGCCTGCTTGTGATCGGGTTTTCATGTGCCTCTGTTGCCTGCTTGTGATCGGGTTTTCGTGCGCCTCTGTTGCCTGCTTGTGATCGGGTTTTCGTGCGCCACTGTTGCCTGCTTGTGATCGGGTTTTCGTGTACCACTGTTGCCTGCTTGTGATCGGGTTTTCGTGCACCTCTGTTGCCTGCTTTTGATCGGGTTTTCGTGTGCCTCTGTTGCCTGCTTGTGATCGGGTTTTCGTGCGCCTCTGTTGCCTGCTTGTGATCGTCTTTTCGCGTGCCTCTGTTGCCTGCTTGTGACCCGCTTTTCGTGTGCCTCTGTTGCCTGCTTGCGACCCGCTTTTCGTGTGCCTCTGTTGCCTGCTTGTGATCCGCTTTTTGTGTGCCTCTGTTGCCTGCTTGTGATCCGCTTTTTGTGTGCCTCTGTTGCCTGCTTGTGATCTGCTTTTGGTGTGCCTCTGTTGCCTGCTTGTGATCCGCTTTTGGTGTGCCTCTGTTGCCTGCTTGTGATTCGCTTTTGGTGTGCCTCCGTTGCCTGCTTGTGATCCGGTTTTGTGTGGCTCCAAATGCAATAGGTGTTGCATTTGCGAGAGATTAGGCTATTGGCATTGTAAATTACAATGCCATTTATTTATCTGTTTTCAAAGCCAACACATAAATAAACATTTTGTCATTTACAATGCCAATAGCTCTAACTTTGGCAAAGGCGAGACCGTTGCATTGCAAATGCTTGTTAAAGTTACTTTTCTTTTTCCGTAAAGTGTTGAAATGTTAACTTTGAGTGTCTGCAGTGACCGCACTTAACCTCTATAGAAAGCTAATCATATTTAACTTTCTTTCTAAAAAGAGATTTTGTTTGTACTTTTTACTAGAGGTCCGTGAGCCACTGAAAGTCGAGTCAGTCTCAAGCCTGGCTCTGGCTCAGTTAGAGGCCCTGTTCGGTTTCATGTGGCCTCTGGTTCCCTCCCTGAACACGAACTGTGGTATTATGGGAAGAGCTGCTGACTATGGAACTCGGAACCAGGTTCTAGTCTCGGCGTCAGCTCGACAAGATAACCTCATGTGATTCTGGGCATATCACTTAATCTTACCATGCATATAATACGTAATTTACAAACTGCAGAATAATTCACTAAGAGGTCAAAACAAATCTTAACATAAGGAATGACAAATATATGCACATTTATTGACTGATTTGAACAGAGTGCAACCAGAAAACCTGGATAAATCGTGGCTTCCCACCTTAAATTGTGTCTTCTTAGGCAAATATTTTATTTTACCAAAACTCTTTTTACCTCATTATCTTGTATGTAAGAAATCACTTTCGAATATGTGTGTTCAGGCTATCAGTTGTACAAAATTACCACTTTTAATAGTGCAGTGCTACAATGTGCCCTATTAATATCAAAGCTTTAACATGTTATAGAATTACACTTTTTTGAACTTATAAGATATTTTATTATATCTTACGTCATTTGTTGTGTGATTTACACAATATATATTTTCACAGCTTGGCTCGTGCATTTTCACAGCTTGGCTCGTGCAGGGACTCTGAGAGCCACACAAACTCTCCCTGTTGTCTTGTACCCCTGTACTATATACCAACGCAGCGCTGAGAGGGATGTTTTCTGACTCATGCACAACACCTATTATTACGTCATCAGACAGCTGAAGGGCCGAGTTGGTCCTGCTATAACTGACCTAGTGAAATTAGAGATAAAGGGCAAAAGTGTAACATGATGCACGTAGTACAAACAAATGAAGGCGGTTAATCCTTCTATACCTGGAAAAGCCAGGGCATACTAGCACATCACAAGAATACTCACATGTGTCATCAGTGTCCTTTCAAAACCTCTAGACTTCAAGCTAATTATGTGTGATTGGGATCCAAAGTGAACATTTTGTTCTAATATTTTACAAAATGTTTGCAGTGAAGAATTCTTGAAATAGGTTGTGCTCGCCAGGTTGTGTGCTTGTTTATTGAAATTTGAATAAGGTATTTATGCCATACCATTTTCAAAGTCCACCAGCCGCCACTGGTCCCCAGTAATGTCTGCCAGCGTGCTGAGTATGTGTTTCGTGTCTCTGATGTAAGAGGCTAGGTTAGCTACCAATAGCTGGAGAAATAATTCTACATGCTCAGATAGTTTCTATATGGGTCCACCAATTCCAGACACAATGGGTCTGCCTGGTGGGAAGAGGAGATTATTATGCGCTTTAGGTAGTGTGTACAGGCATGGGTGTCTAGGGTGTTCTACTTTGAGGTAAGTGTACTCATTAAAGTTTAAGAGGCATTGATCGTGCCAACCTTTAAGTTTCTGATTGGTGAGACTAGTCAGTGTCCAGATGGGGTCAAGGATAGTTTCTCATAGCAATCTATGTGATTGAGTTGTGAGATGATCTCTCTATAATAGTCAACTCGGTTCATAAGCGCCACATTGCCCCATTTGTCAGTCTCCTGTATTGTAATGCTGTCATCTGCCATCAGTTGCTATAGGGCTCCCCGTTCTGTATGGGTGAGGTTGTCAGTCCACTTGTGGTGTGACTATTGTGAATCTACATACTTGTCTAAGTCTGACATGACTAATTTATAAAAAATGTCAATGGTATTGCCAACCGGTATTGGGGGAGTCCATCTCAATTTGAATTTAACCCCTTGCACGCGGTGCCGATTTTCGCCCTGCGCAGGCGATTTAGAGAGTGGACGGGATTCGGACAGCCCCAGCCCCCGGCTGTCCTCTGCACACACCTACCGTGAGGCATGATGGCCGGGGGCCGTCCAAACCACCGAAGGGTTAATGTCCACTGCTAGTATTCCGGTCTGTTTGTACATCAAGCTCGTAGAGCAGTCCATCCGTTGTCCCTGGGTCCCCCTCACATTCAGAGATCAACATTAACAACTTAGTATCAAATACATCCTGAATTGTCAAATAATCACATGGAAGGATGATTTGCAGTGTGATTCTGTTTTTATTGGTACATGGAAAAAATGCAAAGTGTTTCTTAAGTTTAGGGCATCTGACAAATTTAAACACATCAATCTTGGCTTTGCAAATATCTTCCCTATCCATTGGGCAGAAGCTCAAACCCTTCTGCAATAGTGATGCTGCTGCTTGAATGATGGGTTTGTCTGTGAGGTTGATGACCGTGGGCTCCCCTATTTTTTCTTGTTCCAGGATCTGGTTCTCATTCTGTCTACTTGCCAAGCCCCCTCTCTTTCCCCGCCTTGTCTGCCTGTGGTGGGAGTGCATCGGTTTTGCTCCCAGTTCCCCTTCTTCATTCTTAAAACCTCACGTAAAAAAGGGTTGTCCCTACCTCCAGTCCCTTCATTTTCACTCTTACTGGTCACCGGTGTGTCCAGAGAACTGGAACTTGAGCTAATCGGTGTTGCTGGCTCTTTAGTCTCTGTTTGTGGTTTAGGTAAAAGATGGTCATATTTTTTCATACCCTGCCATTGTTGTATTCCTGTTTGTCCCTTTTCAGTTTCTTAGCTTTTCTTTGTTTCACCTCATTCTGGTGTCTCAAACGTATGCCCTCAACAATAGCGTAATTCTTTTCGGTTGCCTCTGGTAGGTTAAGATTTGTAATCTCTGTGTCTAGGGTGTCAATTTCCTGCAATAGTTTGTTGACCTTTCTTTGTGAGCTTTCAATTAGTATATCCATTTATTTATTTGAATTTGCAGTCAGTTTCCTCTTCCAAGCTACTAATAAGTCATCTTCAAGGTCATCGTAGGTGGGGATAATTTGCGACCTGTGGCCCCTTGGGATTCTTCCTAGTCTGGTGTATTGTTTCAAAGTGGCCTCATCCCACCATTTCGACAATTCACTGTTTTCAGTCTCTCCAGTCTAACAAATTTGCTCTTAAGGCCTTTGTTAGTCGGTGGGTTTCCACTCTTACTGACTAGTTATATGGTCAGTCCCTTGCCGAGGTTACTGAAGAGTTCCTCGACTTCCTTGTCCCTATTCATCATGTACTAAGTGTGTTTTAAAGCTATTGCATGCCAGACAGCCCCCTGTTAGTTGAAATTAAACTGCTTGGTAGGTGGTTCTATAGGGTATTGGAACTCCTGGGAAATATGCAGGTAAGTATACTCCAATACTGAGTTAAGATTGTGGTGCATAAGGGTAGGGAGAGCTACCCTCCTCTCCAACGTGTGGATATCCACTGGTAAAACAGAATAACAGTTCCCTGCACACGCTAACAGTATATCAATTATATCAATAACAGTATGACAAAAGCTTGAGTCTTTGCTGGAACATGCGCTTCAGTTTATTCACAACAGCCTTAGCCAACACGTGTTTCGTAGCATTTACGGTTGTGCACAGCGGCTTCTTCGGGGCTAAGAAACAAACAATAGTACAGAAATTGGAATGAAAGGTATGCAACAAGCATACCTTAACTCCAGACCAGTTTATTTTATCCAAGGGTGCTATTATACTTTTTCTTTAAAGTACCCGAGTTTGTCACTAAACAACCGAGTTGTCACATTTAAGACAGCATGGGTTTCCACTGGCTCAAGTAGGCAACATGAACCGATCCTTCAGAGTTAGTCTGTCACAATGGGAAACTGACATTGGATGCTATTGTTGCATACCTTTCATTCCCAATTCTGTACTATTGTTTGTTTCTTAGCCCTGAAGAAGTTGTTGTGCACAACTGTAAGCGCGACGAAACATGTATTGGCTAAGGCTGTTCTGAATAAACTGAAGCGCATGTTTCAGCAAAGACTCAAGCTTTTGTCACACTGTTATTGATATAATTGATATACTGTTAGCGTGTGCAGGGGACTTTTGTTCTGTTTTACCAGTGGAAATCCACACTTTGGGGTGGAGGGTGGTTCTCCATACCCTTATGCACCGCAATCCTCACTCAGTACTAGAGTATACTTACCTGCATATTGCCCAGGAGCGCCAGTACCCTATAGAACTATCAACCAAGCAGTTTCAACTAATGAAGTTGTGTGATCCTATTCTGTTCTGCTTATCCTACTTAAGTTAACTTGAAATTGCTGTTCCAGCTCCTCCTGTTCCTGTATTGGTCTTTCACCTGCTCATTACCTGTAAGTTCTTCCTGCTGTTCTGCTCCCTCCTGAGTTTCCACAGGCCTAACCACTACCTTCTCCTCTCCTTTAATGCTCGTATTTGTGAAACCCTTGCTCTCTGTCAACTAAGCTGGTATACGTCACATTTAAGGACTCCCTTTAATATTACAACCGTTTGCCTTAAGTACTTAACACTTTCAAGCGGTAGCAGGAGATGAATGTCATCAGAATAGGTACAGGAGTTGATGTTAAAGAAAGATATTATTTTAAGTAGTGGACAAATTGATGTCGAAAAGGAGGAGAGCAATGTTTGAGCATTGTGATTAACCCTGGGCAAAGCACTACGCTACACTCACTTAGTTTGCGCTACTTCGCACTACGCGAACTGCACGTAGCACAGTGCAAACATGCATAGCGTAGTGTAGCGTACTGCAATGGTAATTTTTTGCTTGCTCGCGGTCCTCAACGTCAAGTTGGCGACCGCGAGCAAGCAAAATGACATCCCGGTGAGACTTTTTCCTCATTTGCGATCAGCAACATCAAGTTGCCGATCGCGAGCGTGGAAAATAAACCTCCCGGCGAGATTCTCAACGCGGGGAGGTCAGGTTTCTCATTGCGAGTGGTCGCGTATGATCGCGACCGCTCGCAATGAGAAACTACCAGTCCACGTTAAGAAAGCTACTCCTCGAGTAAAAATCGACTTGAACGGCAGTAAAAGACAGCTCACACTGTGCAAGATGCCGTTTTCAATGATTGCACAGTGCGGGCAAGCAACCAGCACTGTGCAATCATCGCGAACAGGGTACTACGCAGTTCGCATAGTGCTACGCGTAGCTCACAAAGTGCACTTCGCGTAGCTACGCGTAGCACTACTTCGCGAACTACGCCCAGGGTTAATTGTGATGTGCTAGCTGTGAAGCTGAATGGTCTGAAGGTAGGGGGCAGAGATGTTGGGTGCAATGTACTAAGATGCAGCATGCTAAAAAGGGGTTGCAAATTGTGCCCTTACTTTTGTCAACCTGTCTCTGATTTTTAGATGCAGCCTATATACTAATAGCTGATGTCACAAATTCCCCAGTCATTGGGTTCACAGAATGACCTGCCTAATAAATAATAATTAGCGATTTCCCTTTTTATGACTTTCCGTGTTTGGCTACTATTAAAAAGGAGGTCGCCTGCAAGGAACATCAGACCACCATATCTGTTTTGTTTGTTTTCGTTAAGCAGCCCATATTTCGTAAGGGAACCAAAGCTGCTTTTGTAAAAAAGATTTTTATTTCGTTCTGGAAGGATATATCGGAACAACTGTTGCCTGCATATCCCCACCCCACACCAGGGCCTCTAGGTACGATTCACAAAACAACATCCCCTTTGTGAATCAGTTACCACCTCCTTTCAGGTGTAAGTTACAGATCAATGGTTTTCAACCACAACTGTGCTCACAAACAATTAGTGCATACAGGGCCTGCTGGAGCATTGGTGGTGCCTGCTGTAACAAACTTTGTTGGTGCCCCACCCCCAATGACCTGCTTCTTCACAGATTCCCTCACTACCACCCTCCAACAGTGCCTCTCATCTCTCCATATCTCCTCTCGCACATGCATTTAATTTGTGTTCTAGCACTACTCATACCAGTGGAGGGTTACAAGATGTAGGAGTCACTTGTCATCCATATGAATAGCATTATATTTTAGAAGTGCTTGGCCCGGAGAAGCACAAGCTCAGGATTTAAAAGTAACACATTGGTTGTGGTTGGCTTTACTATTTTTAAGAATTAATTTATACCCAAACAACCCCTTTTTTAGCAACATTAGGATAATGGGGAAAAATCATTCTGTTCTAACCTATACCATGCAGTTTGCATGCAGCTCTTTCATGCCAGTTCATAGCTCACTGTGCTATATTAGGATTTTGACTTATGAACCGCAAGTAAAAAAGGATCTCTGTGACAAAAGCAGTAATGCACTGAACTATCTATTTAAAATACAATTCTGTGATCTGCATGGAGCGCATTCTTTACAGTGGGCACGTTAACCCTCTATACTACTGTATTTTGAGTGAAAATGTGCCACTAGACAAAACTCAGATCTCTTTCCCCCACAAGAACATTAATCACCAGCATTATCTTGATATTTTTATTGTTGCCTGAAAACTGCTGATCAGACAAGGAACTCAGCAGCAGGGTCTTTTAAACTTAGCTCTTGGAAGTGAGTAACTTTAATGTCAGTACTCTGTTTGTGAAAATATTTGATCATTTTATGCTATTTCTTTGTTGGACAAAGGTTAATGTGATGTGATGAGCGTTGTTTGTAGCTGTCTTCACTGTTGCATCATAGGCTCTGAAGTGCTGCTGTTGATCTATCTTGTTCATTTATTTATTTTATTTGTTGCAGTTGTAAATAGCACAGACTTAGCTCAAAGGCATTAAAGAAGTTTACAAGCAAGCAGGAAGTAAGTTCAAGTTAACAAACATAAAAACAACCTATCAGGAACAGTAAAACTCGGAACAAAGAAATCATACCATCCAAGAAATTATAGGGAAGGAAATTGTTAGCTAACCATTGAAAATCTGTGGTAGATAACAGTAAACATAAGTAAATCAGCAGTAAATAACCATGTTAGCAGAGTGAACAACACCGTAACAGGAAGGACAGGTTAAGCCACTATTGTGGATATGCAATGACCCCCACTTTAATCAAAGCGTCACTCCAATATGCGGATTTAGAGTTTCCTTTTGGATGAAAGCAGACAAGAAGTTGTGTGAAGGACTGGTAGGAGGGGGTTGCAGAGCCTTGTTTCATCACCAGAGAAGGCCTGTCTCATGCAGCATTCTTGCCTAAAAGTTGTAGGTTAAAGCAGGCAAACAGAGTTTTTCTGGATCCTTGTTGAGCTCTAGAGACTTTTAGTTTGTAAAATAGGAAGGAGGGAGTAGAGTAGTGAAGTACTTTATGAGCAAAGCATACAGTCATAAATTGGGCTCTTGTCTCGACTGATAGCCATTGCAGGAAGCAGAGAGTAGGAGAGATGTGCTCAAATGTCCTGTGTCCTCTGACAAAGCGGGCAGCAAAATGGAGCACTACTCTGGGAAGTACTACATGCACTTAATGGAGACCATAGAGAAGTACTTAGGGCTAAATTGATCCCCGCCATCACGTACGGCCATATAGCCTATCCAGGGGCTTTTGAGAAAGTGGTCCAAGCGGCACAGGTGAAAGCTTATAAGATGGTGCTACGAGCCCCCAAACAGGCGCGAATAACAGGGTGAGACTGGAAATAGGCCTGAAACGTCCTGTACTGGTACTACTGGGGGAACTGCTAAAATACTACATCAGAGTTCTGAAGTCGCCCGAAAATACCTTGAAGCACTCGCTAAAAACCATCTTTGGGGAAGAGGGCTCCCCATGGCAAGCCAAGGTGGAACTGGCCATTGACCTTCTGAAGATCGAGGGGCAGAATCTGCACTTACACGAAATCCCATATTCCGCCTGGGCAAAAGCCGTCAAGCGCCAAGTCCAGTCTATTTCCTTTGAGCTAGATCTTTCCTCGCTCCGGCCCAACCCGCTAACGTTGGCCTTGGACAAGTCCTATATTCCTGGTAAACCTCAACCATACTTACAAGACTCACTAACAATCGAAGCAAGACAAAAAATTCTGTTTATGCGCCTCTTGGCCCTCAGGATAATGGACTTTAACCCACGTTGGGCACGCTCGGATGGAGCCACTGCCTGCCGACTTTGCAAATATCGCAGAGAATCCTGGCTACACTTGCTATGTTGCTGCCCTAAGCTGGCCAGTGACCGACAGCGATTGCTACGTCCGGCACTACGTATCCTGGGTCTCAGAACTTGCAGAGGCCTCGGATTGGTGTTTCTCTGAAACCACAACATGTTTATTAGCCAGGATAGGCAAGTTCATCCATCAAGTTAAAATGGCACTCGAAAACCAACTAAAGGACACCATCCCGAAGAGCCCTGTGACCCTCCGCCCTAAAGTTGGTAATCCACAGATAACACAGGGAGTCGCCCAAAAAAGCTGGGGCCGACTCAGGGGCCGATAAAGCCCACAGTGCAACTGAGGATGTCGAACTTTTACACCCCTTCCAGACTCTAGTAAGCAAGGTCTCATGGTGACTCTAAAAACTTTAATTCTTTTTAATATTAATAATGTATAGTACCAGTGAACACAGTCAGTATGGAGACCACATAGCTGCACCAATGGTCCCTGACCGGTGTAGGTCGAGCAGGGGGGGGGGGGCGTATTTTACTGTATTTTATTGTATTTTATCCGAACCAAACTGCATTTTTATACACTGTAATGATTTTAAGTAATCGCACAGTTTATCAATAAACTTTCCTTACATGCACGTAATGGAGACCATAGAGAAGTGAGTTACCATAATCTAGTCTCGAAAGAATCAGTGCTTGGACCACTGGTTTCACTATTTGGGAAATGTTAAACAAGTAGGATTCAAACTGGTTTACAACTCTCCCTTCGATGCCCATCCATTCATTGAGGATGTTAATCATTGTGTGGTAGTTGATTGTATCAAAGGCAGCTGAAAGGTCCAAGAGCACAAGTAGGCAGATGAGGTGACCTGAGTCGAGGAGGCAGAGATAGTCATCCACAATTTGCAGCAGTTCCTTTGCTACAATTCTGCCAGATTGAAAAACATCAAGTAGGTTATTGCCCTGGATGTGGAAAAATAGCTGTGATGTTATGCAGCTTTCTAACATCTTCCCTAAAAAAGGAAGTTTAGAAATTGGGTGAAAATTATTCAGGTCACTGGTGTCAGTGTTGGGTTTTTGCAGGAAGGGAAATACCTGGCCGATTTTCAAACTGTTGGGGAAAACACCTTGTATATGTGAGGAATTTACAGGGGAGGTTCAATAAGGCATCTTGGTTATTTCCTTGTTCAGGAAACTAGAGAGCGCGTTACAAGTCAATATGCAGTCATCTGGGATAGTGGATTTTGGCAGGAGTGATTTCTCAATAGACTTAGGAGTACACAAATGCTTTATAGTTTGATGTTGGTGTGGGGACTGTACTGAAGGAGTGAAAGTTCAATTGTTTGGCGATACAGAAAAGTAGCTTTGAGCAAGTTTAATTTGCATCAAGCATGAATTTAATGGGGTTAGTTGTTCAAGTTGCATTTTCTCCTAGTGGCTTTCCCTGGTGGCTTTGAGAATATTAAGATTTGAGAGTGCTTGTTTGCAGATTTTCTCAAGATGCCTCAGATTACTTCTTTTGGCGAAGAGGTCCTTTAAGAACCAGGGGAGCGAAGTGGTGCATATTCATTAATGAATTATCCATGAATTTGTAGTAATCATATGTTGTCCAGTTAATGTCCCACTCTGGACCTGGAATGTGATGGATACCACAAGCCCTGTTAGATAGGTTATTGATGTCAATGGGTTTAGTGTCCCAGAAAAAAGATTTTACTCTTTTCAATTGGCCACAAGGTTTTTGGGTGGGCAATGATTAACTTAAAGGTCAAGAATAGAGAATTTGTTGTAAGTAGGTTTCTACAATCTCAGAACGAATTTGTTATACCATCCTCCAGGCAAAAACAACACACTCATCGAGGAATGCATTGAATTTATTTATTTCATCACTAATCTTCCATGGAGGCTTCACTCTTCCCTCGGGTGAAGCTAACAACAAACATGTTAGCATGTTGTCTTCTTTTCTACAAGACACCACCCTACTCCACATAGAAATCAATGGATACAAGGGACATTATCACGACATAGGGAAAATTGGAAAATAAATTGGAAAATAATTTTGATTGCGACTTCACAAAAATCGCTAAAAATTCGCAGATTCGGCCAATACCCGTGTTGAAATTGCGATTTCGCAATTACCGAAATCGCAAAAACGGGAAGTCGCATTCAGAGCACAGTGATGACATCACAACCAGGAAGTAGGCAGATTCCACCCTCATTCAGCAGTGAGAGCCTGAAGTGGAAGAGAGTTGTTCGACGGAATTATGCGATCGCATCGCCGACTACTTCTCTACCAAAGTCGAGAAAATTTACTCGACTTTTTCTAACCCTCCCCCCACAGGGGTTGAGTCTGAGGTAATATCGGAGGGCTCGGAGATTCCGGGGACCCTCCAAAGTTTTAGTACTCCCCCTCCTGAAGAGCTAGTCAGAGTGTGTCTCTCAATAAAATCTGGCTCCCCTTTGGACCCGGTGTCCCCTAAACGGTTGGGGGACAGCTTGGAAGTCCTGGAGCCATATATAAGGCATGTCCTGGAGACCTCCTTTAAGTCTGGCATGCTACCCAAGGGGTGGAAACAGGCAGTGGTGCTCCCTCTCCGGAAGAAATCCCACATCAGCTTCGTGCTAGAAAATCTGAGGCCCATCTCACTCCTGCCTTATCTGTCCAAGGTGGCAGAGAAGGTGGTTAACACCCAAATTATGGAACATGTGGAGGAGGCGGGACTGCTCCATGCTACGCAGTTCGGCTTTAGACCACGCCACTCTACGGAGTCCGCCCTTCTCATGGCCACAGAACATCTGAGGCAGGGTGTAGATGAAGGGCAAACTATGGCCATGATCCTGCTAGACCTCAGCGCGGCGTTCGACACTGTAGCACATTCCATCTTGCTACAGTGTCTGAACAGAGGTGGCATCGCTGGCACTGCGCTGAGGTGGATCCAGGCATTCCTAACGGGAAGAAGCTTCCGAGTGAGGCAGGGCGACTGCTATTCTAAAGGGGTATTACTGGGCAAGGGAGTGCCCCAGGGCTCGGCTTTGAGCCCGACCCTTTTTAATTTATATGTAGCGCCTGTTGCCTCTATTGTGGAGAATCATGGTCTCCAAATGGTATCTTATGCAGATGATACGCAACTGGTTATCTCCCTGTCGCATGCGCCCTGTCTTGCTGCGGATGGCTTCCGATTGTGCATGAAAGATCTTGCCGATTGGATGGCCATGAATTGTTTAAAATTTAACGGTAGCAAGACGGAGGTGCTGGTGGTGGGGAGAGCCCAGTCTGCTTGGTCGTCGGCATGGTGGCTGTCCTGTTTGGGATCAATTCCCACCCCTTGTCAGGAGGCAAAAAATCTAGGAGTATGGTTCGACGCGGGCCTCACGTTTGGGCCCCAGATCAACCGTGTGGTAGGCGTGTGTTTTGGGGTCTTGAAGAGGCTGAGGAAAGTTCTTGACTTACTGCCGATGGAAGCCCGTCAAACCCTAGTACATGCTCTGGTGACCGCAAGGCTGAACTATGCGAACCTGCTGTACTTGGGGGCACCGGGGAAAGCTATGGGACGACTTCAAGTGCTGCAAAATGCGGCAGCACGCTTGATCCTCAGGCTGCCCAAAAGGGCGCCCTCGAAGGTGACCCTGCAGAAGCTACATTGGCTCCCTGTGAAGAGCAGAGTCGAGTACAAGACTCTTTGCACCTGTCATCGTATTCTGAATGACAGGGCACCTCGACCACTGCAGAAACTAATTGAAGCCTACGAACCTGCCCGAGCGCTTAGATCTACGGGTGGGGGACTGCTGAGGATCCCTATGGTGAAGAAAGCTCGTATGGGAGGTAGATCTTTTAGGTATCTGGCGACAAAGTACTGGAACAAACTCCCATTAGACCTTCGCTTGGAACCAGCAGAAATGAGGTTTCGAGCTAAATTAAAAACCTTCCTCTTTGCCAGATAATAGTCTGCCTGGTAGCTTTCCCCTGTTTTTTGCCTCTCCCACTGTCAGCGCGGGGACACGCCGGTGTGCGTAACTCAGCGCTCTATAAATGCCCCTATTATTATTATTATTATTATTAATCAGCATTGCCAGAGCTCCCCTCCAGAGTGCCCACAGGTGAAAATCAGGAGACACCCAAGTGGCCAGCATGTCACAGGAAGCTGCAGGAGAAACTTCCACTGGAAGAAAACGGAAAATTAAATTTTCCGAGCAAGAGCTCGAATATTTGATCCAGGGAGTCTGCAAGGACCATAATCGTCTCTTTGGTAGAGACTCCCGAAGGGTGCCTGAAGCAGATAAAAGGCGGATATGGGTGCGCATCCGCGCAAAAGTGAACTCTGTGGGGGTGACTCAGCGCACTGTTGATGAGATCAAGAAACGTTGGTACGATCTCAGAGGGCGGGCAAAGGAGAAGATTGCTGAGAGGCTGGGGGAGAGTGCTGCGACAGGTGGAGGGGAACCCACTGTCCCACCAAACACACCACTCGAGCACAGAGTCGAGGACACCATTAATCCGCAGGCATGCGTGGGGGTGATCCAGCTGGACTCCTCCCGACCCACACAAGATACACAAGGTAAGTGCCATGCGACTGCGGCCCCCTGTCCCCTACCAATGTCCATGACTCCAGATCATCCCATTCCAAACCCCAGTCATGCAGCCAAAGCACACCACAAAAGCGCTATTGCATTGTGGGAGATGTAGTCTGGCCACAATTACCATCTAGCCCCATTAAGCCAGACCTATTTAGTGAGAGTCTATCCAACTGTGAGTCAGGGAATGGTAGCCTGCATGCATGGAGGAAGATCAAATGTGGAAGAAACATGTAACTAATCAACGTCCACTTTACATCACAGGTGGCGCAGAAGTCCCCAATTCCGACAGTGATGTCCTGCTAATTGAGGAAATCCCAGAGGACACTGAGGGAGACTTAAATCCATCACCACAGCCAGGACCATCAGAGTAAGCTGCCGCACCAGCGGTCATTCCACCACCTGCCCCCGTGGACAGTGCCACCTCTGCGCCAACAGGCGCAGCAGTACCACAGCGCGTCACACAACCACCAGTGGTGCAGACAACACCAGCAGCATCACGCCGACAAGCCCGCCGCCCTGCGGCTGTGAGGAGCCATTCAAGCGGACTGGCGAGGGAGCAGCACAACAACACATCCCGCGCTGGCAGGGGAGCAAACGTGCGACCAGGTGGGCTCTCTATTGAGCGCCGTATGCTCCATGTGCATCAAACCCAAGCCTGTCATCTTGCGGCTATACACCTCCAATTAAATAAGACCACCAGGAATGTTGGTCAGATGTCTGACCGCATGGAGAGGATGACAGTTGCTATGGAGGCCAACACCGAGGCCATGTCAGCCAGCGCAACCTCTACCGGCGCAGACACCGGCAGTTGCTGACCCGCCTGTCAGCATACACGCGGTCCAATTACATTATTGGCAACGCGACCTCCCAGCTCCCGTGACGCTCCGTGGCCATGCAGGTCCAAATGGTCCAGTGTTGTCAGGACGTTGCGAGAGCTCTGGAGCAGGTGACAACAGCAGTACAGGCCATGCAGGCAACTGTCCATGGCCAGGCGGGGGGGGGGTGACAACACCAGTGAGGCTACTTCCAGCCATAGTAGCCAGTCCGTGCCACCGGTGGTAGCACCCCGCCGCAGCAGCAGGCCCTCTGCTGCCTCACGGCCGAATCAGGAGGAGGATGGTTGGGAGCATCTGCCCGGAGGCGGCATTGAACAATTGAACATTACCATTAGGGGCCATGCTGCTGCTACAAGCATGCCCTCCACAGGAACATGGGACATATGACGAAATATGTCAATCATGTAACAGTTTGGGAAATCCCCACTTTATTGTGCTGTAACATTAACATACATGCTGTCTAACTAAATCTGACTCATGTCATTATTACTATTGTCATGCATGAGTGAGGTTATGGGTGTGGGGAGTGGGTGCACTAGAAATAGTTCATGCAGATTTGGTTACGGCGCCTGTGTCCTTCTGCAGGATTCTCCCTGCGTGCATGACGCACATGTGCAGGTGGTTGGTTGTCCCCTTTTGACTCACTGCCAGAGATGTCAACAGGTATCCTGCGCTTGGTAGCAATGTTGTGGAGGATTGCACACACGGCCATGATGCGGCAGCAGACCTCAGGCTCGTATTTCATGGCCCCACCAGTCTTGTGCAGTATGCGAAATCTGCTTTTCAAAAGGCCAAATGTCCTCTCAATGCAATTTCTTGTGCGTATGTGTGCAGCATTGTAACACCGTTGCTGTGGTGTTGCAGGGTTGAGGTATGGGGTGAGGAGGTACTCACGGAGAGCGTAGCCGCTGTCACCTGTATGATAGGAGCAGAGGGTGAGTGGCTGTTCTGCGCAGCTACATTATCACAGTGTACTATTGTGGTCATGTGTACTTACCTAGTAGGTGTCCTTCACCAAAGTCTCCCCTGGCAAGTCGTGTATGAATGCCGCTGTGCCGGAATATGAAGGAGTCATGTGTGCTCCCCGGGTACTGTGCCACTATGTCCGTGATGATTGTCTTGGCATTGCACACCATCTGGATATTGAGAGAGTGGTAGCACTTGCGGTTGCGATACATGTATTCCGTTTGTGCTGGTGGGCAGATGTGGATGTGGGTACAGTCAATGCATCCTATGATATGTGGAAATTGTGCTACGTTGTAAAATTGAAGCTTGGTGTCATTCAAGTCCTGTTGGCTGGTGGGGAATGAGATGTAGTGGTGTAGCCGGGTCAGCATTGCATCCAGGAAACTTCTTAGGCAGCAGGACATGGTGGGCTGGGATATCCCCCCTGCAACAGCGACTATCCCCTGGAAGCTTCCGGAGGCCAGAAGGTGCAGGCTGCACAATACCTGGACGTGTGTGGGCACGGCATTGGTCCTCCTTGTTGGGTGCTGCATCAGGGGGTCTAGGTCCCGGATCAGCTTGATGATCATTGCCCCATTCAGGCGGTACTTAGCGTAAATTTGCTCCCTGGTTTGGCCCAGAAGGGTGACCCGCTGGCGGAATATCCGCTCCTGGATCCTACGTCTGTTCCGTGCTGTTCGTTGTAGCCTTCGCCGCCAGACCACCATGTAGAGTCCTGGCATTGTGAGAGTCCTCATGCTCCAGCTGCATGTCCTTAAGTGTGTTTGGTCAGGCCTGCACCTGTTGGTAGTTTGTTAACGTTTTTTTGAATATTTTTTTTTTCCTTACTGGTTACCACCTGGTTTGGGTTCTCCTTAAATTGCGCGTCGCAAATTGCGATTTTCAGGTTTTTTGCATTTTGCGAATTTCCATGAATAGTGATTGCGATTATTTTGCGAGTTCGCAATTAAATTAGCAGAATCCATGGTTTCTCGCAATTTCAGAATCGCAAATGGGCTTCTTCAAGGATTCTGCGAATTTATTTGCGAATTCGCAAAATTTCTTTCGCGAATTCGCTTTTTTGTTATTTTCACTATCATGAATTCCTTTTAATCAAATTGCGATCGCAATTGCTAATTCGCAGCTATTGCGATCGCAATTTGGCTTCATGAATCTAGCTGTTAGTTTAGAATAATTTTAGCTACAATTAATATAAAAACATATTGCAAAAACCCTTCTAACACATGCATCAAACCTGCTCCCCCTAAAGTGCAGAGAGTGAGCAGATAGAATTCGATGACACCCATCAATCATTGAAACTCATTACAGCATCAAAAAAATCACAAACAACCTGCCCACATAACAAAACAAAATGCAGGCTAAAAATACTTGTTTTTCTATGTTGGTGAAAACCTTTATTGGATTGCCCCTCATTTTGAAAATAAATTATCTGAGGAAGGAGGTGAAAGAGCATAGGAAAAGGAATATAACATGTGATTAGCTTGGTTAGGTGTAGTTTTATTTTGAGTGGAATATGTTGCTAGTAAGTGGGATGTGTTTTTAGCTAGGGAGACATGTGAGATGTCTTCCTATCTGTGATGGCTAGTGAGAAGGACAGTGAAGAGTGATTTGCTACAGAGGGGTGATGATTTTGTACCTGGCCCTACACTGTTTCCTTGGAACAGGTGGGCCATGTAGTACGTTGGGGTAAATAGTGGTGACAACATGCTCCTCAGGGAGGATGAGATGGGGTTTAGGGGTGCCCCTGGGCACCGCATTTGCCACCTGTGTCATGGAGAAGTTCTCCTGCCTTTTCTCGTCCTGTCACTTTATTTGAGGTCCCCTAATATGTGCGCACCACCAATGCATTGACATACAGGCACATGCATCAAAGCTTTAATTAATTGCGAGTTCTCAAATTGCGATTGCATTTAAGGAATCACATTTTTAGATTCCTTAAATGCAATGCAAGAACCACTTTGAAGAAGCGATTTCGCTACTAGGGATCGCAAATTACCATGAAGTTGAACTGCATGGTAATTTGCAAAAACGTTGAAAAATGCACTAAAGTGCATTGTTCAAAGTTGTAGGTTACACACACACATGTCCTAAGACATGTGTGTGCGCAACATTTGTGCACAGATCAATTTCAGGAGTGCAACAGGGTGTCCTTTTCACACCCTTGCACCCTTGAAATTGCATACGCAATTTGCGACTCGCAAATAAGGAATGTGTAATATTCGCTATTTTAATAGCTATTCCTACATGCATAGGCTTTTGCGAGTCCTTAATTGCGATTCCTAAATAATCGCAATTAAGGCCTCGCAAAATCCTAGCTTGATGCATGTGCCTGATAGTCTATTAACTTCTGCTATCTGCCCACCTTCTTTGTTCCGTTGAGAAAGACTATTTAGGGCCATATGTAGGTAGCTAAATACCTGTCGGTAACGGCCGAAGTTCGGTAAATTACCCGTTACCGACCGGTATTTAGGCCTTTGAGATGTAGGAGGTCAAAAATAAGGATTCGGTAAATATGATTCGGAAAATATGAGATCTGAGATGTAGGTAACTTCTAAAATACCGAATTGCATGAAATTCGGTATTTAAGAGTCGGTAATTACCATGGATTAAAAGCAGGTGGTAACCGTGTGCAGGCCATAAAATAGGCCCCAAAATGCAACAGTGTGACCAGAATGGCAGCATTCTATGTGATAGCAAGGCGGCTATGGCGATAGGCAGCAGGAGAGAGGATCTGGAGACTGCAGGAGCAAGTCTACAGACAGCGGATCACACTCTTTCAGCTCACTGAGAGATCCATGAAAGGTACAGGCTACACCCCCACACCATCTTGGACTTGATAAGGGACCTGCACCCACTCCTGGAGCATCCAACACCAAGGGCGCACGCCATACCACCACATGTTCAGGTGCTCTGTAGCCTACACCTGCTGGCATCCGGCAGTTACCAGAGGGTGATAGCTGCGATAGGTGGGGTATCCCAGAGCTGCCTGTCTCGTTTCTTCAGGAAATTCCTGGAGGCCATGATGCAGAGAATGCGTCATTACATCAGCTTCCCTGACACACACGAGGAACTGCTAACGACCAGGACTGACTTCTATCAAATGGCAAACTTCCCACATGGCATCGACTGCATTGATGACACACACATCCCAATCTGCCCACCTGCAGCCACAGAGTACATTTACAGGAACAGAAAGTCTACCCACTCAATAAATGTGCAGGTAATCTGTGATGCCAACGACATAATCACAGACATTGTGGCCAATTTCCCAGGAAGCACCCATGACTCCTACATCTTTCAGAACAGTGGGATCTACACACGCCTGACAGCGGGAGAATTCGGAGAAGGATACCTGCTAGGTAAAACACTGTGACACACCCTGATAGATACTACAGATGTAGGTGTTGTTGTGCATGTGATTAATGGCTCTCTCTTTTCCACATAGGCGATAGTGCATATGCCGACCGCTCATTCATCCTCACTCCCTACCTGAACCCATCAACCCCGAGTGAGAGACGATACAACGTGGCACACAAATCTACACGCAACGTTGTGGAGCGCACCTTTGGGCTGTTAAAAAAGCAGGTTCCACTGCCTCCACAAAAGCGGAGGCGCATGTCAGTATTCACCCCTCATCTGCTGTAAGATCATTGCAACTTTCGCAATGTTGCACAACCTTGCTACAAAGAAAGGTACAGAAGTGGAATTAAGTGATTATGAGGACCACAATGATGAATGTGCACAGCCTGAGCCCAACACAGCAGGAGTGGTGCCAGCAACAGATGGGAGACAGAGACAGGCAGAGATCACACGCAACTATTTCTATGTAAGTAACGAGACACAGCCAGGTGTAATATGTACACAATGTAGTTTAATTTTTTGGCACTACGTCAGTAATCAAAGGCACAAATGTGCAAGACCAATCGTAGCCATCCATTCTGGAAGTCCTGTGTTTCTTCTCCCATTCCAGGTCCGGGAGTGTGGGCAGCATTCGTTTTTGCGGCCACGCATACCGGTGCCAGATGACATTGGCTGGCTGTCCTCTCTGGGTGTGTGGGCAGTGGCAGCCCCATGGAGCCTGCTGCTCCTCCGTGTGTGAGTAATAGGGGGTTGTCATGCTGCTCCTACTGGTGCTCTCCTCGCTCTCACCCACATCCAGAGCAACAGTATGTGCCGACTGCGCATTCAGCAGCACCTCAACAGCACTTGTCACCCACACAAGGCCCCTGGAGACTTCACTTCTGCTGTGTGCCGGTGCCTCCTGCATGTTTACGCATCGCCTGCAAAGCAGGGAAGTGTCAGTGGCCAGGCGGTTGACTGCCCTTGTGTGTTGTTCTGCCCGCTGTCTCTCCTGCTGCCTTGTAGCCCTGTCCTGGTCAAGCTTGCGAAGTGAAAATTTGTGATTCCCATGGAATTGTTCGAAGGACCTCTCAATCAAACTCACACATTCCCCTCAATTAAATTATGATAATCACAGTCAGTACAAAGAAAATCCCCTGGTTATGAATGCAAATACCTCTTAATAGTGGAGTCATACAAGAACGTAATGAGCATCAATTACAAATGTATTTTTCATCAATTAATAAAAACAATAAAATATCTCAAATCAGTTTATACATAAAATCATATCCTACCCAATAAAAACGTACAAAATTATACACAACATACATAAGTAGAGACAACAAAACCCCTGTGATGTTTGACCTGACTCATCAGGATGTTAATTCATTAGAATCTTTACAGCAAGTCAGAGTCAAATAAACCAGTGCTGACAGATTTGTTCCTTGAATTTAACTTTTGAACGTTAGCGTCGATGCGTTTCTGTGAGTCGCTCTGTAGGCACCACCTTTGTCAAGACTATTTTCAATATATGTCTCTTTTCACAATAAATATGTAATCTTATGCATCTAGATCAAAAACACAAAATATATATATATATCAATGTAATATTTCACATAAATTCTAATTTTTTTAAACATTATCTTTTTCTTGCCCCATTACATAACAACTGATGGGTCTAGATAATGGATGAGGACATCATGAATCACACCCTAATACCCCATGTCTTCTAGTCTTTATGTAGGACCCCATCCTCCCACTTTAATCATGTTCTAACAATAACATACGGGTAGTTGTTTTCATAACCACTGGGGAACCTTACCCTGTATATACACAGATTCATCCAAAGAAACATACACAACACCCACATTCATGACCACTCTCAAGCTTAACATATTGGGCACATACCATAAAGTTAAAAAGCGCCAAGAAAAGATCGCTGTACCATCCTCTTCACAATTTGTTCATGGTGCGTTCTTAAAAAGCGGCAACTATCTGTGAAAACAGTGGGTTACCATTATGCCCCACTGGTACCTCTCAATTGTGTATTACCTAATATCAAACTCGTATATTACCTATATGCAAAATGCCGTCCTTGGACCCCTCATGGATCAGATGTTTATAATCCTTTTTGGAGAATAATTAGCCTCCAATTAAAAGGATGTCCTATGTTCCTGGAGCTCCAGTATGCACCAATCCGCAGTCTGAAATCTAATCACAAACCATGTATCATTATAATCTATATCTAGTGGAGGTACTCTAGTTATTTCTAGTCAAACTGTTTTTTGTTGTAAACAATGTGTCTGTATTTTTTATCCAGAAGTCGTGTTCTAAACCTCCTCGTCCTCTATCTGGTCCCACCTGTTGATATGTGGTGATCCAGTATACAGAACAAGTTGGTTGTTTCTCACCAATTCATTAAGGTCCCCATGTGTGGGAAAACCCTGTGATCATTTAAAATTTCTAGTGTTAGAGATCTGTGCTCTGTTACCCATTAAAAGTCACAAATATAAACTCTAGATCCTCTCTTCATTACTAAATACAACTCATCTGCTTTATATTCGTATATTGTACAGTCGAGAGCCATTTATCTAAATGCTACCCGTATTCAACTTTGCAAGATTCTGATGTTCACACGGTAACAGTCCCTACAGTTTAAAAGTTTTGTTTCTAAATCTCTACTCTTATGTTTAATATATCAAAGGAAGCCCAGAACGCGAGTCTGTTTCAACATCAGGCTCCTAAAATCCCTCGGTAAAAATACCTGAAAAGAGGGCAAGAGCGTAGCTCCAAGGAATGCGGGTCGATTGTCCGTTTTGAAAGAATGCTTTGATCTTAATGCCACATTTATATAGGTCCCGGACTATCGTTAATGCAGTCCACCTGATGCTCATAACTGCACTACTTCCGTGTGCGGCAAGTATCAATAACGTCATCATGTGCGCGACTTTCTACTCATTGCGTTTATTTACCGCTGTACTGCTAATAGTACCGCCTATTCAATAGATATCGCGTACCTGTGTCTATTAATTAAACACTAATGGTTTCATTTGAAAAAATGCCCTGCAATAGAGATTGCTCGTGTGCCGTAGGTATTATGAATTCACCGCCTTATGCTTGCATTCTCATGTAAATTACCGTATTCTTACTAATACCACCCCAGATTCAGGGTGCTCCTGATTCTGCAGACAATCTATGTTCATGAAGGCACGTTTCTCATGCATAAGATAACCTATATTTCTCATCATATTCCCAGAATACTGTGCCTGATGGCTGCCGGCCTGACGACGTCCCCAAGCCCAGTAACACATGGGACTAGACAATCCTATACTGATACATGGATATTACTTGCCCTCGAGTCAGGATCTCTATGTCAAACTTATACAGCGCTGGTTATGCGTTCCCATTCTTATTTAGAGTTAAGACCACTCCTAACTGTGTCTAAAATAGATATATTCCACTGCTCGCGTTTCTTTCTTTTGGTAGTGATATCACCTCTGTGTTTGATTCCTGATACTTTTTCTAGAATAGACCATTTTATATTCTCAAAAGTGTGACTCTGTGAGGTTAAATGTTCAACCAACGGGGCATTCGCTTTTTTATTGTTGATTGCTGATTTGTGCTCAGACAGTCGGATTTTCAATTCTCGACCTGTCTCGCCCAGGCAAGAACCAGGATCACATTTTCAAAGATTTGATCATGGTCCGGGTCCTTCCACATCCTCATCATCCGCACCTTTTTTAGACCACTGCCCCAGAGGGGGCAGAAAACAGAACAAGAACTTTGGCAGAGGTCAATATATGAGGAACCCCCAACAGGAAGAATACTTAGAGACAAGGAATCACCGATACTGGTGGTAAAAAGATTCCCTATCATTAATCTATCACACAGGACACTTAGCAACACAGAAATGGAGGTTTTAGAAAAGGGATTCACTTTTGCACCCACTCCTTTTATTAATAAATTTAATTTGGAAAAAGATTTGAAGGCAATTTTTCCAAAAATTCGACTTAATCGCTTTTTCGAAAATCGAGATTATACCCCGGAGGTGAGCATTTCAGGTCTAAAACCGAAATATTTGTTCACCCCCAATCTAAATATGGTGGGTAAAAATGTTGAAACATTCGAAAGAATGGTGGAGACCAAGATTAGGCAGATTTGGGACAACCCGCCCCCAGTTCATAACAATATGAGCAAACTACAAAGAGATGCAATGCTGTCCCTTAAAAGTGATCTATAGATCACAATGAAACCGGCAGATAAGGGCGGGGGGTAGTGGTCTTTGACACCCAAGATTACCATCAGAGGGTTTTGAATCTCCTAGAAGTTAATGAACACTACTCTACGGTACCCATGAGGCACTGGACTGCATTAAAGGAGAACATTTTATCCCTTGTTAACACAGCTAAAGAGAATGATTGGATCACAGATAGTGATTATAGATTTTTAACCCAAAGTGATGCGAAAATACCAGCAATATATGGGCTTCCCAAAATCCATAATAGTGAAATAGACCCACCTTTAAGGCCCATTGTTAGCTGTTTAGGATCACCATTGGAACCCCTGAGTAAATATATAGACAGTTTTCTGAGACCAGCTGTACAGAAGCAACGGTCATATATAAAAGATTCGACACATATGATCAGTATAGTTGAGGGCTTGGACTTCAGTAAACAATCACAGCTCCTTGTGACATTGGATATTGAGGCCCTTTACACCAACATCCCCCAGGACGACACGATCTCCGTTATCGGTCACATCCTGGAGGATGTTGGTGTATCTAGAGGAGCTAACGTGGCATTTATAATTGAATGTATGAAGTTGGTATTAAAAGAAAAACTGTTTTTATTTAAGGAAGATCTATATCTTCAATGGAAGGGGACCAGCATGGGAGCAACCTGTGCCCCAAGTCTGGCCTGCTCCTATGTGGGCCAATTTGAAGCCAGACACATTTTTAATGAAACAGCTCCCTTTTACGAGAATGTGTCTAATTAGCACAGATTTATTGATGATGTCTGGTTCATATGGGATGGTCCAGAAGAATCATTACAAGAATTTTGAACATGGCTTAACTTAGGGGATGAGAATCTGAAATTCACGGCCCATTACAGGTATAGTGTAGTTAGTTTCCTTGACCTAAATATAAAGCATGTGGCAGGTAAATTAGAAGTGGAACTTTATTCAAAACTAACGGACAAGAGAACTCTATTACACTATAGTAGTTACCATCCAAGGGCCCAAAGGGACAATATTCCATTTGGCCAGTTCCTTCGCTTGCGAAGGAACTGTTCCAGCCTCACTGACTTTTACAAACACTCAGAGAACCTTAAAGTGGATCTCAAAGATAGGGGTTACCCCCAAAAATTTATTAAAAGCTCGTTTAAAAGAGCAAGATTTTATAATCGAGATAGTATGTTTGAGCAATCACAGAACAACAGTCAGATGAGAGAAGAAAATGAGAATAAGGATAACACTGTATTTGTTAGCCAATTTTCATGCTTAAGCAATAAGATAAAGAATATAATCAATTCAAGTTGGGCGATATTAAATGACAATGAGCAGATTATGCTCAACCGCCTGATGTTTGCTTTTAAAAGAAATAACAATCTGAAAATGAACCTTGCACAAGCCTAAAGAGAACCAGCAGAACAAAGACAATTAAACATGACAGGACAGAGAGCTGTGGTTAATTACAAGTGCGCCAATTGTCAGATGTGTATGTATTGTATTGAGGGTAAAAATCTGACTTACAATGACCACACTATCAAAATGAAAGAACTCTGTAATTGCAGGAGTAAAAATTTGATTTATCTGATAATATGCCCGTGTGGAATGGGCTATGTGGGCGAGACAGGTCGAGATTTGAGAATTCAACTGTCTGAGCACAAATCAGCAATCAACAATAAAAAAGCGAATGCCCCGTTGGTTGAACATTTCACATCACAGAGTCACACTTTTCAGAATATAAAATGGTCCATTCTAGAAAAAATATCAGGAAGCAAACGCGGAGGTGATATCCCTACCAAAAGAAAGAACCGCGAGCAGTGGTATATATCTATTTTACACACAGTTAGGAGTGGTCTGAACTCTAAAGAAGAATGGGAACGCATAACCAGCGCTGTATAGGTTTGACATAGAGATCCTGCCTCGAGGGCAAGTAATATCCATGTATCAGTATAGGATTGTCCAGTCCCATGTGTTACTAGGCTTGGGGACGTCGTCCGGCCGGCAGCCATCAGGCACAGTATTCTGGGAATATGATGAGAAATATAGGCTATCTTATGCATGAGAAACATACCTCTATGAACATAGATTGTCTGCAGAATCAAGAGCCACCCTGAATCTGGGGTGGTATTAGTAAGAATACAGTAATTTACATGAGAATGCAAGCATAAGGTGGTGGATTCATAATACCTACGGCACACGAGCAATCTCTATTGCAAGGCATTTTTTCAAATGTAATGAATAGTTTTTAATTAATAGACACAGGTACGCGATATCTATTGAATAGTTGGTACTATTAGCAGTACAGCGGTAAATAAACGCAATGAGTAGAAAGTCGTGCACATGATGACGTTATTGATACTCGCCGCACACGGAAGTAGTGCGATTATGAGCATCAGGTGGACTGCATTAACGATAGTCCGGAACCTATATAAATGTGGCATTAAGATCAAATAATTATTTCGAAACGGACAATCGACCCGCGGTCCTTGGAGCCACGCTCTTGCTGTCTTTTCAGGTATTTTTACTGAGGGATTTTACGAGCCTGATGTTGAAACAGACTCGAGTTCTGGGCTTCCTTTGATATATTAAACATAAGGGTAGCGATTTAGAAACAAAACTTTTAAACTGTAGGGACTGTTACCGTGCGAACATCAGAATCTTGCAAAGTTGAATACGGGAGGCATTTAGATAAATGGCTCTCGACTGTACATTATACTAATATAAAGAAGATGAGTTGTATTTAGAAATAAAGAGAGGATATAGAGTTTATATTTGTGACTTTTAATGGGTAACAGAGCACAGATCTCTAACACTAGAAATTTTTAATGATCACAGGGTTTTCTGTACATGGGGACCTTAATGAATTGCTTAGAAACATCCGACTTATTCTGTATACTGTATCACCACATATCAACAGGTGGGACCAGATAGAGGATGTGGAGGTTTAGAACACGACTTCTGGATAAAAAATACAGGTTCATTGTTTACAACAAAAAAACTGTTTGACTAGAAATAACTAGAGTACCTCCACTAGATATGGATTATAATGATACATGGTTTGTGATTAGATTTCAGACTGCATATTGGTGCATAGTGGAGCTCCAGGAACATAGGACATCTTTTTAATTGGAGGCTAATTATTCTCCAAAAAGGATTATAAACATCTGATCCATGAGGGGTCCAAGGACGGCATTTTGCATATAGGTAATATACGAGTTTAATATTAGGTGATTCACAATTGAGAGGTACCAGTGGGGCATAATGTTAACCCACTGTTTTCACAGATAGTTGCCGCTTCTTAAGAACGCACCATGAACAAATTGTGAAGAGGATGGTACAGCGACCTGTTCTTGGCGCTTTTTTACTTTTTGGTATGTGCCCAATATTTTAAGCTGAGAGTGGTCATGAATGTGGGTGTTGTGTATGTTTCTTTGGATGAATCTGTGTATATACAGGGTAAGGTTCCCCAGTGGTTATGAAAACAACTACCCGCATGTTATTGTTAGGACATGATTAAAGTGGGAGGATGGGGTCCTATATAAAGAGTAGAAGACATGGGGTATTAGGGTGTGATTCATGATGTCCTGGTCCATTATCTAGACCCATCAGTTGTTATGTAATAGGGCAAGAAAAAGATAATGTTTAAAATTGTTTAAAATGTATGTGAAATATTATATTATTTTTTTGTGTGTTTTTTATTTAGATGCATAAGATTACATATTTATTGTTAAAAGAGACATATATTGAAAATAGTCTTGACAAAGGTGGTGCCAACAGAGCGACTCACCGAAACGCGTCAACGCTAACGTTCAAAAGTTAAATTCAAGGAACAACTCGGTCAGCACTGGTTTATTTGACTCTGACTAGCTGTAAAGATTCCAATGAATTAACATCCTGATGAGTCAGTGTTTTTATTGGGTAGGATATGATTTTATGTATAAACTGATTTGAGATATTTTATTGTTTTTATTAATTGATGAAAAATAAATTTGTAATTGATGCTCATTACGTTCTTGTATGACTCCACTATTAAGAGGTATTTGCATTCATAACCAGGGGATTTTCTTTGTACTGACTGTGATTATTATATTTTAATTGAGTGGAATGTGTGAATTTGATTGAGAGGTCCGTCGAACAATTCCAAGGGAATCACAAATGTTCACTTGTTACTTGGTACCCTGTCCCTTCGATAGATGGGCCATTCCCTATTCTTGTTACACTGGTCAAGCTTGCTGCACAAGAGCAGCACAGACTGGGACATGTCCCGCAGGCCCGCAGCCATCTCTCTCATGCCCGCAGCCATCTCTCTACTTCCCTCCGCCATTGAGCTTATGCCCTTTTCAATGTTTGTCATATTTTCATTCATGTGCCTCATCTGGCTTTGTACCGACTGGATGGCCTTCCCCGGCATCCGTTGTACTTTAACCATGCTAGACTCCAGTCCACAGAAGACACTGGGACCCTCACCATGTTGCAATTCACTGCTGTCTCTGGCCCTGTGGCGTCTGGCACCTGTGTGGGCCCCCTCGGCGCTGGACTGCTGATTGGCATTGCTGTCCTCACCAGCCACGGTTGTTGTATCACCGCCCACCGTGTCTCCTGCTGATGACTCCATTTCCATTAGTGTGGCAACTATATGCCTCTTGCTTTTTTGGACTGCAGGTGTTGTGGCAGCCAGTGACGCAAGCAGTTCAGGTGAGGACAGGAGTAGAGGTGAGCCAAAACGCTCTGGGGAGGCCTGCAGCTGTGGTGACGCTGGAAGGTTTTTGGAGGATGGCTGTGCTGTAGGTGCAGCAGTTTCCTGTGTGGTATTCCCTGCACTTGTGCTTGCCTCCTGTGTGTCTTCCCTCCGTGGTGCACTGCCTTCCTTCTCCTTGGTACGCATGCGAGATGTCTCGCCTGTGGACACAAATTCATACATTAGCTCTGTGGTCCTGCAGCCCTGCTTATACAATTAAATTCTGATCTCTGACACACTGTCTCTATTGCCTCAGCTTGCTTATCACTGATTTGTGTCTCATGCCTTGTTGTTTGGTGTGCAGTCTGACATGGTAGGTGTTTCAATGACTGCATTTCACATAATGCATTGCTGATGTATATTGCAACCTGTACAGGAGTGGGGTTAACACTACCACATAGGGGAAGGGGAAAGGGAAGGGGATGGAGTGGGGGTGATTGCTATGCATGCTTCCTACCTTTTCTGGTGGCAGCACGGGCTGAGCTGTCTGCATCTCCAACACCACAGACGCTGTCTGGTTCGATGGTGGACTCCACCAGCTACACGAGCTCAGTCAGTGTAGTTGCCCAGTTCTTCCCTCCTCCAGTCAGGTTTGCCTGTTTGTGGAGCTCAGCCATCTTTTGCTTTGTCAAGCTCCGGAGGTCGTACCACCTCTTCTTCAGGTCGTCAATCTCCCGTGTGGTCACTCCAATGGCATTAACCTTTGACTGTATTGCCAGCCAAATCTTCCTTTTGCCAGATTCTGCCACTAGCAGGCATTGCTTCCCAAACAATTTGTTGTGTTCCTTTACAACCTCCTCCACGAGGACCTGCAGCTCCACGGTGCTGAATTTAATCTTCCTCTTCCTCTCTGCACCTTCCCTCTCAATGTCTTTGTTTGCCATTTTTTCACTTTCCCAGGAGTAAAGTTTTCCAGTGGCTCAACGTCTCTGCTCTGCTCTCACAGCCTCTACAGCAGCTTCAGATTGCTTGCACCTGCATGGGTGTGGCCACTTCCTGGTTGGGAGAAGGGGTGGTTGCACCGGATTGGCTGAATCCTGGATTTTTTCTGATTTTGGATAGCCGATTTGGTATTTACCGATTCGGTATTTACCGATTCGGAATTTACCAATCGGTGTTGAGGATTCGGTATTTATTTACCGAGTTGTACCGAATCGGTAATCATTACCGATTTATTACCTACATCCCAAATACTAATTTCTTATTACCGATTCGGTAAAATTAGTTAAAATTCGGTACTTAGGAAACGGTATTTGGGATTTACCTACATATGGCCCTTAGTTCCTTGTAATGATCAACTACAAAGGTAACCATAAAGTCTGTCTCATCCTTTGATAAGACCCTCTTTCTCTTGAGTGAGACTTCCTGCATGTTGGAATCTGTGGGTATTGCATGGCATCCTGTTAGTTAGGTAATCCAAGTGAAAGAGGTCAGAGCCAAGGGTTTGTACTGTATTTATGCTCTAGAATGTGTTTCTGGTGTTTGTGATTTGAGCCATGTTTATGGTGTTTCCCCATTTCCTTCCATTAGGAGTTCTTGACCCTGGTGGTGAAGAACACTCTAACAGGCAAATAAGAGAACATTTCCTAAACAATCACTTTGTAAAATAGCCCCATCGCTGTTCAAATATTAAGGTGTAAGGTCAAAAGGGCGAGTTTCCATAGAGGAACAAAAAATAGCAAGAGTTGTATAAGAGAGAACTAAAGAAGGGAGTGAGTTCCAGAAATTTAGACCAAGAAGAAAATATATTTCAAGTGGCAAAAGGCACAATTAAGGCAGATGAAACCACATAGATTTGGGAAGCTAAGGGAATTGGATGACAGGTACTATTATAGAGATTAACTTGTGAAAGAAGTTACAGAGGCCAAGCCATGAACACTTTTAAATACTAAGCAGAGAAAATTGAATTGGCAGGGATAGGTGGAAGAATGCCAATGAATAGAAATTAGAGGAAGAAAAAATGAATAGCAAGGGAAATTTAAAGAAGGTGGAGAATGGTAGATTTGAAATACATTTCTAGAGAGACAAGCAAATAAATGGAAATGCAATCAGTAATGAAAATCAGTAGTCAAGACAAGAGATGATTCGGGTGAAAATCAGAGTTATGGTGGCTTGAAAAATTCATATATGATTGAAAATGTCGTAGTTTATAGTGCTGGGAAGGTAACATTAAGGCTACCAGGTACATAGAAAAGGGTAAGGTGAGATAAGGAAAGAAGATCAAGAACGGTGAGTGAGGAAATAGGGTCAGGAAAGTATAGAATGAAAGAAATACACTCATGATGTTATGACTGAAAGAAAGACAAAGATGGATTTGTGACAGGGCCAGGAAGACATAATAAGCAAGATTTCATCAGCATTACATTGGCAAAGAGATCAAAAAAGGTGAAAGTGGCTGAAATTTAGAAGCACTGATGGAGAAAAGAAGAGGCTAAGGACAAATCCATGAGGCATCTTCTACAGAAATTCAAAAGAGATGATACCTTGGCTGGGAAAACAGAAGGCCTGATTGGTAAAAAGAAAGTCAAGAAAGAGTTATGTAATGCAGGTCAATGGAAGGGGGAGAAGAGAGGCATTTAGATTGCCCTACTCTGTTGAACAAGTCATGAAGTCGAGTAGCCTCATTACGATGGCAGTGGGACTGCTACCGTCAGCCCGTCTGTGGCGGTCTCACAGCCATCGGAGTCTGCATTACTGCCCGCCACATTATGATGGTGGGAGGATGGTTGTCAGTTAGAGAGATCGACCGCCATGGATCCGACAGGCTCTAGGAGCCTGTCGGACCGTTGGTGGGAACCGCATTCCCTACAAAGTTGGAGGTGCCTGCCATGCACCGCCATAGGGATTACGATGTCCCTTCCCGCCAGCCGTTTCATGGGGGTTTACCCACCATGAAAAGGTGGGCAGAAAGGGACATTGGGGGCCCATAGTGGGCCCCCCTTCCCTCCTGGCCCTCAGACATGGGATTTCGGGAGCACTCATTGTGCCACCCTACATATCCAGTCCATGTATCATACAGGGGAGTGATTCCGTTGTGGACTCTGGAGGCTGGAATCAGTTCTTAGTTATACAAGGAAAGATGCTTCCAAGACCATCAAATAAATCATCCTTTAATAAAAGAAACCAAACTATGATTTCTTCCAATGTCTATAACTTGACATGTAATTATTTAATGTTTTCAGCAGGTATATACACTTAAGAATATCACACCAGAATGAAATGTTCCTGTACATTGGGATGAAATGAGTCAGTAGTTCTCTTTCTTAAATTGTAGCTTTTTTCATTGCTTTTTTTCAAACGTTTTTTACAAACAAACATTACATGACATGACTTATTTAATATATACAAAAAATGTATCAAAGAGTGTACAACACAACATAGGAAATTGCACATGTAGTGTCCAACATTGTCTTATTGGTGGGATGTTTGCCACTTCAGCCTTCCTATCTGTAGTGCTAGACAGTACTACTTGGCCCTATGGAGGTGGGGGTCAGAGAATAAGTTTATAACAGGATGTAATCATGAATTCCATCTCCCATAGTGCACCACTTTATGTGCAGATAGAACAATTAATGGAAGCTCTTGGCCCCTTTGTGATTGCGCCGATCCGTTTCAACCTTCGCTGTTGGGCCTGTGGTGTGTTTCGGGGAAGTTTTTCTTTAGGGCTGTAAACCTTATGGACACATTGGGTCAGCTTGTTCATGTGTTCTTTTGAGGGATCTATATGGTTTACTTGAGGAGGACTCCTATTTTAGGGTGGTGTCCTTGGAGGGTATTTTTGTGGAGACTCTCCAGCTGTTCTATCTGGGGTCCTTGTGCGGTGACTTAAACCACCTCCTCCTACATATCCCTGCCACATAGTGCAGGGATATGCAAAATGTGAATTTTTTGTACAGTGGCGTGTGCTGGAGCCCGCAGCACATGCCGCAAAACAAAAAATACACTTTGAGAACACCTTGAAGGAGGTCACATTGTAATTCCATTGGCGGAACTGCCAACAGCAAGTCGGGCAGTCCCTTTCCCAATGTGATGGCGGTCAGACGAAAGGTCGGCCACCATCAGAATGAGCCTCTAAGTAAAGATGAAGGTTTACCATCACAGGCAGAGAGAAGAAGAGTATAGAGACAGAAAGGAAGGCAGTGCCAATGGATTGGGCAGTGCGCAGTGCAGAAACCAATTTTGGGGGAGAGATGAAGAGAATTAAAGTCAAGGAAGGCCGAGAATTGCTGAAGTATAGTGTGTTCTACATGACTGCAAAGTTAGGAGGAGATCTGATGATGGTGAAGTTGGAATAATATCACGTATTAAGGAGTCGGGAAAAAACTATATTGAAAAAATACATAATGCTGGGTAGTAGAATATAAAGTGAATGCATATGCTGGTGTCTAGGCAACCAACACAAAGCGAAGTCTTCCATTACAGGTGAAGATTAAGGAAATAGAAGGGCAGAGGGTACATTTCGCCATAAGTTATGACATTCATTCTATTTGACAGCACTTGGGGAATAAGGTAGAGATATGATTAAGAATAGGGCTAGTAGGAATGTCAGGGAGGTTGCCGTTTTAGCTATCACCTCACTGAAACTCAAAATCTCAACCTCTAAAAGAACAAAAAGGCATAGGAAAGTGGTAATAAGTTGCATGTTGCCTGACTGGAGGACCTAGATGTTAGTAAATGGTGTTTTATCAAATTATTGAGTTGAAAATATCATTTTACCATAATACCATTCCCTTTATATTGTGATATCCAAAATATCGTCATCTGTATTATCAAAGGTAAGAATATTGTTTCTTAGCATTATATTTAATATCACTGTTAAAGATAGTGTTGCATATAATATAGATGTATGTCATATTGTTTTTTTCTATATTACTACAGTAGTATAAATGTTATAAGTTTTTTATGTTTTTTACAGACCTGATTGAATATGTTTGTTGGAGAATGTGGTGGGTAGTTTTTGAAGATGGTTTAAAATATTTTTGCAGTTGAAATGTCAAATATTTTTTAAATGTTTGACTATAATTGTAGTGCTGTTTATAGGGTAAAATGGCGGGGAGTGTTTGAAAATGAGTTTTATAGATTTATGCAAAAATATTTATTTTGTATAAAATATTACTTTGTTTATATATTGAGTTACACTGTTTTTTAAATTAAATATTGTTTCCTAGTTAATGTTTATGAAGATAATTTTTTACAATTTAATGTTTTCAGTATTTGTATGAAATACATTAGAAATATTTCATAGATACATATTTAGTTATTGTTTATAAAATTGTGTTCTTTTTATAGTATTTTGTTTTTTTTCAAAACTTTTTGATGTCTTTTAAAAAATTATTTTAATTTTAAACAAATGTATGTTTTTAAGTTTAGAACGATTTATTGAAAATGATAAACATAGTAATAAATCATTACAAAAACATGTGGCAGTAAATAAAAAATTGAATGCTATTAGAACAACATACATGTGAGTCAGTCTTTTGAAGTTTTTTAGAGAGGATGGGAAAAGAGATAGAAAGAGAAAGGGGGGGAGGGTGAGAGAGGTGGTGGCAAAAAATGCATAATCAACAACAAATAATACTATAAACGAGTAAAAAAGTGAAAGGATAACAGTGGGTACTTTAGAAAAGAAAATGAGTGACTCAAGAAGCATGTCTGAAAAGAAAAATTGTTAAAGGAGACCATAACAAGTCCTTTTTAATTAATAGAGGTGTTTGGGTGGTGCAGGCACGATACATCCTGTGATGATGACATTACAAGATCCACCAAGCATGGTATGAAATCTTTGAAGTGTCCAGTTGGTTGTAATGATCTGAAAAGAAATAACTAAGTAAAGGTCTATAAATTCACGCACATTACATAGAACATTCCATAAAGGTGAGGAATCTCCCACAAATATATGCACAATCTCGAAGGGAAATTCAGTGGATAGTATATCATTCAGTTTTGACCAAATACGAGACCATATGGATTTGACCAACAGGCAATGAAAAAACATATGGAGAAAATCACTATCTTCACAAGAGCAAGACCAACATTTCATGGACTCTAGTGATCTAAATTTGTGCAGCTCAGAGGGAGTGAAAAAGAGTCTGTTGTAAAAAAAATATAAAGTCTGTGTAGTACTAGCAGAGCGGGAAGATGTGTGTATTTTGGACCATATAGAATCCCAAGTCTGAAATGAAAACTCCTAGGCTAGATCCCTTTCCCACAAGAGTTCCAATTTAGATTTAGGTCTATCTTCAGCAGGATGAGAGACTAATTTGTAGATGGGAGCAGCCTTAAGGGGATTAGAAAAGTCTAGTGAGGTAGAAGAAGCATGAACAGGCGTGATAGGCGAACAACCCAAAGAAAGGACATGAGTCAGGGAGGCGTTCAGTAAAGGATATTGAAAATAGTGTGTGTTAGAAATGCCAAACGAGTCACGAATATCTAAAAATTCCCTCTGAATTTTATCCTTCAGTAAATGGTGATTCGTGATGATACCTTTATCAATCAATTCCTTCCAAAGAAACGCCCTGTTGTTGATCTTTAAGGATTTGTTATACCAGATTAGAGTTTGGGAAAAAAATCATCATAGGAGAGATATGAGCAGCACAGGGAAAGAGCAAGGGCTTTGGAGCGATTAAATAAGGGAGTGTAAAAACGCTTCGGGCTGAGACAAGCGAGTGGCTGTGAGGAATGAGAAGGGTAAGAGTTGCGCGACTTCTAATGAACTCCAAGCAGTTAAGGGAGGGGAAGAAGAGTCAGTTAAAAAAGGCCATATTTGTTTTAACGTAAAGGCAGAGTGATATCGAATAAGGTTAGGGAAGTTGACTCCTCCTAAATCTTTGGGTTGTTGAAGGCGGGCAAGAGAGATCCTGGCTTTACGATTATTCCATAAAACGTTTGTTAGGAAACAATTTATGGTGCTAAAAAAAAGAGAGCGGAAGGGAAACCTGGAGCATTGAGAGATAAAAATTGATAATGGGGAGAAGCATCATTTTAATAGTGGCTAGTCTCCCCCACCACGATAAGAAAAGAGGGGAGCAGCTGTCAATGAGGGCGGAGACTTTTTAAAGTATATCTGCATGGTTAATTTTGAAAGTTTCTTTGATAGTGTTGGCGTAAAGAATGGCTAAACATTTAACCCCTTCCCTGCTGATGTCATGGCACACACTGCTCGTGTGCTGATGACGAGCTCAGCTCGTCATTACACCCACCCCTGTGGGAGAATCTCCCCTTTCCAATGGTACCCCTCCCCAGTGGATCCCTGCTTGTGGAGTGCCACAGGAGGGCGATCCCCAAGCAGGGATCCACCCACTAGACCCCAGGGAGGGGGGAGCGGCCCCTTTGGCAAGGGCCTTTGCTCCCCCCAATTCTATTTGGCAATTTTTAGTCTTTTTGCCTCCCCTCGGGGGCAGATGGGGGCATAAGCCCCCAATCTGCCCCCCGGGGGGGCAAAAAGCCCACTAGACACCAGGGATTTTACAGTAAATCTAAAATAAGGGTGGGGACTGCCCAAAACGGGCATGCCCATTCCCCCCACAATTGTTACAGTCTTTTTGCCCCCCCCGGGGTCAGATGGGGCATTGGCCACTAATCTGCCCCTTTGGGGGGCAGAAAGCCCACTAAACACCAGGGATTTCTTTTTTTAACGTTTTTTAGCGTGGGGGCTGCCCAAAATGGGCATGCCCATGCCCCCACCCACCCCCCACAATTGTTACAGTCTTTATGCCCCCCCGGGGGACAGATGGGGTATTGGCCCCTAATCTGCCCCTCCGGGGGGGCGGAAAGCACACTAGACACCAGGGTTTTTTTAGATAGTAAAAGTAAGGGTGGAGGCTGCCCAAAATGGGCATGCCCATGCCCCCACCTTCCCTGGAATCATTACAGTCTTTCTGCCCCCCGGGGGGCAGATGGGGCATTGGCCCCTAATCTGTCCCTTGGGGGGGGCAGAAAGCCCACTAAACACCAGGGTTTTGTTTTTTGACTTTTTTTTTTAGGGTGGGGGCTGCCCGAAACGGGCACGCCAATGGCCCCACCCACCCGCCACCATTACAGCCTTTCTGCCTCCCCCTGGGGGGGTAGATGGGGGCAGTAGCCACCACCAGTAGACACCAGGGATTTTTTGGGCAAATTTTTATTAGGGTGGGGGCAAAGGCATGCCGGTTTTGGGCAGACCCCACCCTAATTAAAATTTGCCCAAAAAACTCCCTGGCATCTAGTGGACTTTCTGATCCCCCTGGGGAGCAGATGGGGGCATTACCCCCCAATCTGCCCAGCCGGGGTGGCAAAAAGCCCACTAGATGCCAGGGATTTTTTTTGGGCAAATTTGAAATAGGGTGGGGCTGCCCAAAACGGGCATGCCCCCACCCCCTCCTTCGCAGCAATTACAGCCTTCGTGCCCCCCTGGGGGGCAGATGGGGCAGTAGCCCCCAATCTTCCCCCCCCGGGGGGGGCAAAAAGCCCACTAGACACCAGGGTTTTTTTGGGCAAATTTTTATTAGGGTGGTGGCATTGGCATCCCCGTTTTGTGCAGACCCCACTCTAATTAAAATTTGCACAAAAACATCCCTGGCGTTTAGTGGACTTTCTGCCCCACCTGGGGGGCAGATGGGGGCATTCATCCCCAATCTGCCTCGCCGGGGAAGGCAAAAAGCCCACTAGACCCCGGGGATTTTTTCGGGGGCATATTTGAAATAGGGTGATGCTGCCCAAAATGGGCATGCCCATGCCCCCACCTCCTCCCCCACAACAATTAGAGCCTTCCTGCCCCCCCTGGGGGCAGATGGGGCAGTAGCCCCAATCAGCCCTCCCAGGGGGGCAAAAAGCCCACTGGACACCAGGGATATATTTTTTGGCACATTTTATTAGGGTGGGGTCGGCCCATAACGGGCTTGCCATTGCCCCCACCCTAATAAAAATTTGCTAAAAAAAAATACCTGGCATCTAATAGGCTTTCTGCCCCCCTGGCGGGCAGATGGGGGCATTAGCCCACAATCTGCCCCCCCGGGGGGGCAAAAAGCCCACTTGACGCCAACGATTACGCTGGCTTTTTTATGTGTGGGGGTGGGGGCTGCCTAGAATGGGCATACCAATGCCTCCACCCCCCCCAAAATAGCCACAGTGTTTCTGCCCCCCTTGGGGGCATATCGGGGCAACCCCACAGGGCGGCAGAAAGCCGACAAGGCACAGATTTGTTTTTAGCAATATGCCTACCTGTGGATTTTGGGCTCTAGCGCAGCCGGCAAATAGGAAAACCTAGCAAACCTGTACATTTTTTAAAACTAGAAACACAGGGAAATCCAGAATGGGGTGACTTGACTGGCTCTATAACTTGCTAGAGTCCCCCGGGTGTCTAGTTACCAGAAATGTGTGGGTTAGGTAGGTTTCTCTAGAAGACCACCGAGCCCCGGGCCAAAACCTCATGGGAACCCCCTTGCAAAACCAGGTTGCTTTGTGATAGGTAATTTTGATGTCGCCTCATCAGGTTATGGGCCCTTGCCTGTTGCGGGTCCTTGAGCCACCCACGCAAGTGCGGTACCATTTATATCGGGAGAACTGGGGGAATGCTGGGTGGGAGGAAATTTGTGTGAGCCCAGTGATGCCATGCTTTCCCACACCGTATGATTTGGGCCTTTTCCTGTTGCAGCCACTATGCCTACCCACGCAAGTGAGGTACCATTTTTATTGGGAGACCTGGGGGAACGCTGGGTGGGAGGAAATTTGTGGAGGCCAAGTGATGCCACGCTTTCCCACACAGAAATGTGTGAAAAAAATTATTTTGTTCAGCTAAAATTTAGGTTTGCAAGGGATTCTGGGTAAAGGAAAGTTGGAGGATCCACACAAGCCATACCTCTTTGGAAGCCCCCGGGTGTCTACTTTGCAGAAATGTGTGGGTTTGGTAGGTTTCCCTAGATGGCCATCAAGCACTGGGCCAAAAACCCAGGTGACCCCCCTTGCAAAAGTTGGTGGTTTTGACATAGGCAACTTCAAAATTGCAAGTGAGGTACCATTTTTATCGGGAGACCTGGGGGAACACTGGGTGGGTGGAAATTTGTTAATCCACGCAGATTCCAGAACTTTCCACCACAGAAATGTGAGGAAAATGCATTTTGTTTGTCAATTTACTAGATTTGCAAGGGATTCTGGGTAACAGAACCTGGTGGGAGGCAGTTGAGTCACCCCATCCTGAATTCCCCTTGGTGTCTAGTTTTTAAAAATGTATACGTTTGCTAGGTTTCCCTAGGTGCCTGCAGAGCTAGGGTTCAAAAACGAAAGGTAGGCACTTTGCCAAAAAAGGGCCAGTTTTCACTGCGAAATTGAGGTGCGACCACGTTGCGTTTTGCGCTGGTTCCTGTCGCAGGCACTAGGCAGACCCAGGCAAGTGAGGTACCATTTTTTTCAGGAGACCTGGGGGAACGCTGGGTGGGTGGAAATGTGTTGATCCACGCAGATTCCAGAACTTTCCACCACAGAAATGTGAGGAAAATGCATTTTGTTTGTCAATTTATTAGTTTTGCAAGGGATTCTGGGTAACAGAACCTGGTGGGAGGCAGTTGAATCACTCCATCCTTAATTCCCCTGGGTGTCTAGTTTTCAAAAATGTATAGGTTTGCTAGGTTTCCCTAGGTGCCTGCAGAGCTAGGGTTCAAAAACGAAAGGTAGGCACTTTGCCAAAAAGGGGCCAGTTTTCACTGCGAAATTGAGGTGCAACCACGTTGCGTTTTGCGCTGGTTCCTGTCGCAGGCACTAGGCAGACCCAGGCAAGTGAGGTACCATTTTTTTTGGGAGACCTGCGGAAACGCTGGGTGGGTGGAAATTTGTTGATCTACGCAGATTCCAGAACTTTCCACCACAGAAATGTGAGGAAAATGTGTTTTTTTTGTCAATTTTTTAGCTTTGCAAGGGATTCTGGGTAACAGAACCTGAAATGAAATGAAATGAAATGAAATGAAATTTATATCGCGCAACTAAGCCCGTAGGCATCAAGGCGCCTAACAAAATAAGATCAAAAAAGGCAGAAACCAAGCTAAGGATATGCACTGGCAAAAAGCCATGTCTTGAGTGCCTTTCTAAAGGCCTGCTTTGAAGGAAGGGTTTTAATGTCAGATGGCAGAGAATTCCACAGCCTTGGGGCCAGGGTTGAGAAGGCTCTGCCACCCCACCTAGCTCTACGGACACGGGGGATAGATAGCAGGGCTTTATTGGCCGAGCGCAGGGATCTAGAGGGGGTATACATTTTTAGCAGATCCCTTATGCCTCCTGACCTATTCGTGGCCAGGGCCCCATAGATCAAGCAGAGGGACTTGAACGAGATCCTGGCATCTATTGGGAGCCAATGCAGTGCTTTTCTAGCAGCCGTAGCAGAGGCCCGCCTGGGCAGATCTAATACAAACTTTGCGGCCGCATTCTGCACCATTTGGAGTCGCGTGATGTGACTTTTGTTAATGCCAAGGTATAGGGCATTGCAGTAATCTAGTCTTGAGCCTATCAATGCAAGTACTATTTGCTTTCTTGCTGGGGGGGACAGATAATGTTTTATTTTCCTCAAGATGTTTATTATGCCCCAGCAAGTAGAGATGGTCCTGCTTACTTGCTGTCCCAGCCCCAGATGAGGGTCAATCATAACTCCTAGGTTCCTAGCCAGGACGGTGGGTGTAGGGCACACTCCCAAAGATGAAGGCCACCATTCCGCTGACCAAAAGTCCTCCTTGCCTCCGAACACCAGAATTTCGGTCTTCTCGCCATTAAGCTTCAATGAATTGCAGATCATCCATTGAGCCACTGCCTCCATACAGTGTCTAAAATTGGAGGCAGCCGAGATGACCGGATGGGCGAGAGACATCATTATCTGTGTGTCGTCGGCATAGGAGACTACCTCCATCCCAAAAGATCTGATAAGCCTGGCGAGTGGGGTCACATAGATGTTAAAGAGGGTCAGACTTAATGCCGACCCCTGTGGGACCCCACAGCGCACAGGGAGGGATGGAGATAGAAACTCCCCCAGCTTGATTCTCTGTTCCCTCTGGCCAAGAAAGGAGGAAAGCAGACTAAGTGCCGGCCCCTCAACCCCTATCTCCCTCAGCCGTGATGTTAACACTGAGGGAGACAGGGTATCAAACGCAGCCGTAAGATCCAATAGGATGAGGAGAGTGGTCATGCCCTTATCCACCCTGGTACGGATGTTATCAAGCACCGTGGTAAGGGCTGACTCAGTGCTGTGCTCTCTCCGAAATCCATGCTGCGAGTGATCTAAAAGGCCAGAGGTTTCCAGGAAGGCAGCCAGATGCTGGTTCAGATGGGTTTCCAACATCTTTGCTGGGGCTGGGAGCAGTGAAATGGGGCGGAAGTTTTTAAGGACACCCGGGTCCAAAGTAGGCTTTTTTAACAGAGGTTTAACCACCGCTTTTTTCCATTGTGGTGGAAAGATCCCCTCTCTCATTGCCCTATTCATAATCTCTAACAGCCAGGGCAGAAGAGTCTCCTTACATTGTTTAAGAAGTTTTAAAGGGCAAGGGTCCAGAGGAGACCCCGACCTAGTCTTCAAAAGGAGAGCTTCCAGGTCCACCATGGCGAGAGGGGGAAAACTGGAAAAACACCCTAACGGTAACTCCTCCGAGGATGTTAGTGGAGGGAGCCGGATGCTCTGAGAAGGAGATAATGCCGACCTCTGAGATTCTAAGGCCGAATAGATGTCCACAATTTTTGTTTGAAAAAATTGTGCAACATCATCACAGAGCCGCTGAGAACTGACCACGGGGTCCGGTATTTTCAAAGAGGTAAGCGTGTCAGCGATCTTAAACAGCTCTTTGGGCGAGGAGAGCGAGGAGGTCAACAAGGTAAAATACTCTTGTTTAGTCCTTATTACCTCAGTTTTATACTCTTTAAGGAGGGATTTATGATTATCCCTCTCTCGCGGATCCCAGCTAGTCCTCCACAGGCGTTCCTGCTTTCGAACTCCCTGTCTAAGAAGTCTTAATGATTCGGAAAACCACGGCGCCGAAGGGCTTTTCCTCGCGGAATAGCAGAGTGAGGCAGGGGCCAGATCATCAATGGCCGTTGTAATAGCAGTATCAAATCTGTCTACTGCTTTCCCTACATCTTCCTCAGTGGAAATCAGTCTACTTGGTAATCTAAGGGCAAGCATTTCATTAGAAATGTTTTTGAGATTACGTCTCAGTTCCAATTTGCTTGGCTGATTTCCCTTAATCTTGACAGTCGGGGAAGTTAGTTCTAAAGGGATCGCAAAATGATCCGACCAAGAGAGAGGGATGGGAGTCCCAGTGATAAGCCGGGGGTCGTTAGAAAAGACCCCATCAAGCACATGACCTGCTTGATGGGTGGGATCATTCACTAGTTGTTTCATCCCACAACCGGAGAAAATGTCCAATAGGGATATAGTATCCTTTGACTCCAGATTTTCCAAATGGAAATTCATATCCCCCAGGACAGTAAAATGCTCGCAGCCAAAGTGTGGCTCTAACAAGTTGAGCATGTGTTGGCTGAAGACTGTCCTGGTACCCGGTGGCCTGTAAATAAGAAGGCCAGTGAACGGTACTGCATAGGGTCCACTGATAGAGAACTGGAGGGCCTGGACGGAGCTTAGCGGTATAGTGAGAGGGATGGTGTGGCAGGAAAAGCAGTCTCTGTAGAGAATGCCCAACCCACCCCCAACACGTCCCACTCTGTCCTCTCTTGCCAACAGGTAGCCATCAGGTACTGCCTCGACCAGATCCGGTCCCGAGGAGTCCTTGGCCCACGTTTCTGTAATAAAGACCCATGCGGGTTGTCTAAACAGAACGAAATCCTTAAAGCAAGGTTATTTTTAATCAAGGACCTGGTGGGAGTAAGTCGAGTCACCCCATCCTGAATTTCCCTGGTTGTCTTGTTTTCGAACATGTATAGGTTTGCTAGGTTTCCCTAGGTGCCGGCAGAGCTAGGGTTCAAAAACGAAAGGGAGGCACTTTGCCAAAAAAGGGACAGTTTTCACTGCGAAATTGAGGTGCGACCACGTTGCGCTTTGCGCTGTTTCTTGTCGCAGGCACTAGGCAGACCCAGGCAAGTGAGGTACCATTTTTTTCAGGAGACCTGGGGAACGCTGGGTGGGTCGAAATTTGTTGATCCACACAGATTCCAGAACTTTCCACCACAGAAATGTGAGGAAAATGCGTTTTCCCCCAATTCTTTAGCTTTGCAAGGGATTCTGGGTAACAGAACCTGGTGGGAGGCAGTCGAGTCACCCCATCCTGAATTCCCCTGGGTGTCTAGTTTTCAAAAATGTATAGGTTTGCTAGGTTTCCCTAGGTGCCGGCAGAGCTAGGGTTAAAAAACAAAAGGTAGGCACTTTGCCAAAAGAGGGCCAGTTTTCACTGCGAAATTGAGGTGCGACCACGTTTCGTTTAGCGCCGTTTCATGTTGCAGGCACTAGGCAGACCCAGGCAAGTGAGGTACCATTTATCTCATTAGACTTTGGGGAACGCGGGGTGTGTGGAATTTTGTTGATCCACGCAGATTGCAGAACTTTCCACCACAGAAATGTGAGGAAAATGAGTTTTGTTTCTAATATTTTAGACTTGCAAGGGATTCTGGGTATCAGAACTGAATTCCCCTGGGTGTCTAGTTTTCAAAAATGTATAGGTTTGCTAGGTTTCCCTAGGTGCCGGCAGAGCTAGGGTGCAAAAACTACAGCTAGGCACTTTGCCATAAAAGGGTACATTTTTAACTGCAAAATCGCGGTGTGACCACGTTGCATTTTGCGCTGTTTCCTGTCGCAGGCACAAGGCCGACCCACACAAGTGAGGTACCGTTTTTATCGGGAGACTTAGGGTAATTCAGGTTTGTAAATCAACTGTTATTACCTAGTGAGTTTTCATGCATTTCTCCCTTCCCAATGAAAGACATTGTGTAAAAAAAAAAAAATTTGAAAAATGACCAATAATTCTCATGCTAGTATGAGTATTCCCAATTTTGAAAATGTGCAAATATATACTGTTTCTAAACTCCATAATTTGTACCCAATTCAGAAATACATAGGTGTCTTTCATACCGATGTTTCCATGTATACATTTTCCAATAATAAGTGCTTCATACCCAGTAAATAATAAAATACCATTGCAAGTTGCTGCTCAGTTTTTGGCTCTGGGTTCGTTGGGTTCTTGGTGAAACTACAAGTGCTATATATCCCCACAACCAGAAGGTCGAACGGATGTAACGGTATATTGCTTTCAAAGAGCTGTTAAAATTACAAGAAGTTACAGGTGAAAACGTTGAGACAAAAGGCTCTTTTTTTCAACTAATTTTCAATTATTCCAATATTTAACTGTTAGTTTCTATAAAGAAACCTTCATGAATTTAGACAAATGACCCCTTTCTGAATTCAGAATTTTGTCTACTTTTCGGAAATGTGTAGCTTTCCAGGATCCATTATTGCTTTCAAACTCATTTCTACCATTAACTGGAAGGAATTTGAAAGCTCTAAAAATAGCAAAAATAGGCTATGTCCCAGAAAAATGGCAAAACTGTGAAAAATGTTGGTTCTCTGACAAAAGACTGTCATTCCCTAAAAGCTGAGAAAAGTGAAATTTCAGCCCCACAAACCCTTTTTTGATAACATTTGCAGGGAAAAACCCAGAGGCTTTCATTTGCAGCCCGTTTTTCCCATTTTTCTGAAAAAAACAAAAATGTTACTGTATTTTGCTTAATTTCTGGGACCCCTCCAAGGGAATCCAGAAACCCTGGGCACCTTTAGAATCCACATGATGTTGGAAGAAAAGGACGCAAATTTGCGTGGATACCTTATGTGGCCAAAAAGTTACAGGGGCCTAAGCGCGCACTGACCCAAATCGCCACAAAATGGCTTAGCACCGGAGGGGAAAAGGCCTAGCAGCGAAGGGGTTAATACCCCTGGGATTCCATTCAAAACCAGGACCGTGAAACATATGAGAAAGGCAGAATTTGTTTAGGGGTAAAACTTCAGATGTATCAATATTTCATTTGTAACCAGAAACTAAGGAGTATTCTTATAATAAAGAGAAGATAGAAGGCAGAGAATTGGACGGATTAGAGATGTAAAGTAAGATATCGTCTGCACAAGCAGTAAACTTAATATCGATATTCTGAAATTGGAACCCTGCATAGGATGGGGAATGCCTTATTTTTTCCAAGAAGGGCTCTAAAGCAAAAATAAAAAGAAGTGGGGAAAGGAGACATCTACGGAGAGGGAAGTATTTAGATTGACAACCGTTTGTTCAAATAGACATAGAAGGAGTCGAATGTAACAATTGAATATATTGAATAGTAGGCGGACTAAAGCCGTGCCATCTCAGTGCTCCGAACATGAAATCCCAGCTTACTCTGTCAAATGCTTTCTCAGGATCTAATGTGATGGCAGCAACCGGTGAATCTATTTTAGAGGCAAGGTGAATAATGTGGAGGAGAGTTTTAGAATTATCAGTGATTTATCTACCTTTAACAAACCCAGATTGATAGATATTGACAAGGCCAGGGATGACTTTGTTGATACGGATGGCAAGTATTTTAGCAAAGATTTTACAATCGATATTAATTAGGGAGATAGGCCCATAATTCTTGCATAGGGAGGGGTCTTTATCCTTTTTAGGGATTAAGCATAACATAGCCTGGGTAAAGGATCCCTTTGACTCTTCTATGTTAAGAAAATGATTTATCAGTGAGAATAAATGAGGTATTACATTTTTTTAAAGTAGAGAAAAAATCGGACGGTGAAGCCATCCAGACCGGCTGTTTTATCTTTAGGTAAGAGATTAATAGCATTAATTTTTCCTTTTCTGAGATAGGAAAGTCTAAGGATGTAAGGTCTGTAGAATCATCAAGCGATTTAGGGATAGTTTGGAAAAAGGAGTCGATTTGTGCCGAGGAAGAAGTAGATTCTAGGGTATAGAGGGAGGTGTAATATTGGACAAAGCAATTAAGAATGTTATCATCATTGGTGTGACGAGTTCCGGAGTTGTCAGTAATATCAACAATTTTGGATTTCTGCTTTTTGATTTTAAGATAATTGGTGAGAGACTTGCCTGCTTTATTGCATCCACCATATATTTTTGCATTAAATTTGAGGAGATTATTGCATGCGGAGTCTCAGAAATATTTATTATATTGCATTTTTGCTTTGATAAGAGACAACAGGGTATCTGTGGAGTTAGTGGAGAAATATTGATGTTCGAGGGCTTTGATTTGTTTGAGGATAAGGGAAGAATCTAGAAGAGCTTTTTTCTTCTTCCGAGCGACATAGTCAATAATGAAGCCTCTGGCAGTGGCCTTAAAGACATCCCAAATGAAGTGGAATTGAGAAGTAGAGGGAAGATTGTTGTGAAAGAATTCCTCCATAAAAAGGGTGAATTGCTCAACAAACTGAGAATCTAAAAGAAGAGAATTGTTAAAGAGCCAACGGCGGGATATAGGGGAAGGTGAAGGAAATTCCATATCTAAGATAACAGGGGCATGAACTGCAATAAGAATAGTTCCAATTTCTGAGTTAGTCATGGATTGCAGGGCATGTTGAGTGAGGGAAATTTAATCAATACGGGAATGAGAGCTGTGAACAAGAGAAAAATAAGAAAATTCCAAGTGTGTCAGGGTGAGAGGTTCTCCATGTGTCTATGAGTCCTCTGGAAGAAATAGCTTTGTAAAATGTTTTCTTCATCTTGTTGGGAACATATTTGGTTTGTGATTTCCGGTCCAGAAAGGGGTCCAGAAAGGGGTCCATGAGTTGGTTGCAGTCTCCACCAAAAATCAAGTCGTCAACAGCATGCGAAGAAAGAAGGGTGGAAAAGTAATTCTAAAAATTAAGATCAATTCCATTTGGACCATACATATTTCAAAAGGAAAGTGGAGTATTGTTAACAGTAACATTTAAAAACAACCACCTACTGTTATTATCGTGAAACTCATTTTGTAACTGAACATTTAGAAACTTATTGAACAAAATAACAACACCATTTTTGTTATTCACTGCCGGGGAACAGAAACCTTCTCCTACCCATTGTTTACGCAAGGATGACAGGTCTTGCAATTTAAGGTGTGTTTCTTGTAGCAATGCAACATGACATTTCAATCTCGCTAAATAGGACTAAACTTGCTGTTTTTTAACAGGATTATGAATACCTTTAACGTTCCAAGAGATAACACGAAAACCGGTCATAAAAAGGGTTTAAGTAATGATAAGCTTGAAAACAGAGACAAGTCAGAAAGAGGAAGAGAAAGAGGAAATAAAAACCAAAAGGGAGTGAAAAGTCGAAGGTAGCAAAGGGTATAAAAAATGTAAAAAATCGTGCGATTTGGCAGTAAAAAAACCCAGATAGGGTGAACAGTAAAGTACCATAAGCTGGAAGTGAAAAGATGGAGATATAGAAGGAAAAATAACGGGAGAATAGTGCAAGAGAAAGAGGAGAGAGGGAAAAAGGAAAGGAAGGAAGAGCGATAGAAGAGGGGCAAACAGTCACCTGGGAGAAGTTAGAAAAGAATAGATGACACGAAGACAGATGGCTTTAGTCATAACAATCTAAAAAACTAAAAACATTAATGTGGGAGGGGGACGGCAGAAACCAGGACGGCCATTTCACTGGGAAGAACACAGAGAGGAAATGAATCGACTATACCAAGAAAATAAAGAAGGAAGAGAGATAAACTCCAAGAATACAAATGATAAACAAATGAAACAAGGAGGAAGGGAACTTATCAGACATTAGAGGACAAAGCAACAGGATGAATCAAACATTATGAACAGACGGGTGGTGTAGACATGAATCTTCAACAACAGATCAGCACGGGGAGAACCTAAAAGATATGAATAAGAAACATACAAGAGGATTAACATAACATACAACATACATTAATCCTAAGGGATACAAGTGAGCATAGATAACAGATAACGAGATATTCAATGTTTGCTAAGTTCCATAAGTTCTCCTTGATGAGTAAGATGAACTTCTGAAGGTCAGCTGGATCCTCAAAGGAGAAAGTTCTGTCTTTATAAGTCATTTTGAAGAAGCAAGGGTGTATAAGGCCATAACGAGCGTTCATGGATTTTAAGGCTGGTTTGAGATCAAGGAATTTCTTGCATCTGCTAGCTGTTGGTTTAGAGACATCCTGACTAAAAAAGATTTTGTGACCAGACCATAGCACCAGTTTATGTTGTTTGGCAACATTGAGGATCGCCATATGGTCAGAATACAGCAGAAAATAGGCAATGATACTTCTTGGTTTTAACCGAACGCGATCATGAACGTGGAGCGATGTGCTGTCCAAGAGATACAGATATTGAAGAACCCTGAATTAAGGATTAAAAAGGAGATAGTGAATTGGACTGAAACTTGTGGGCACGTCGCAGGAATTGGAACCCCAATGTGGGTTGGAATTATCACCATATTTCAAAATTTACGGATTTGAAGCATTAGCCTTGAGGAAGTCGCGGGGAACCCCCCCCCCAAAAGCAACGAAACACGTGTTGGCTGTGGCTGTTTGACTACTAAAGACAAGAACAAGGAAATAAAACAACGAATAACCGGATGGAATTGTTCATTATTTACTTGTATGACTATGATACATTGAACTGCTCTTAACCATAACAGGGAAACCTTTTTGTAAATCTGACGTGTGCTGGGAAGTGAAGTAATTTGTATATCGAGTTGAGGCTCAAAGTTTGTGGAGTTTAGTGGTTCTCTACACCTTACAGCACCGTCCCATATAAATGCTATAACCTAATCTACGTGTGTAACTCCACCCAGAAGCGCCAGAACCCTAGGATTAATACCACATTATAAAGGCTTTTGATACCGCTTGGTTTGGTGGAAGAGGATGCATTCTGAGGCCCTAGTCTGTGTGCTCTTTGGATATTTAAATCTATTGATTGGGAAGGCCAAAGATCTGCAAGACTTGAGATTTCAGGAAGGAGATCATGTCGGAACCTTCGGAACCCTCTGGAATTCCGTAAATACGTAGGTTATGATGCCGATTGCGATTTTCTAAGTCCTCTGTGGTCTCCATGCTCTTCTTAAGTTGGGTAACTTCTTTGGTGAGGCTGTCGACTCTGGCAATGATATCTTGTGCATCGCTCATCTTCTGTTCCCCATCAGAAAGTCTTAAGTCAAGGCCAGACCATTTCTCCTCAATTCTTTGGAGGGTAGCGGTGGTGTCTGACATAAAGGGGCGAATGAGGCGCAGTTCATCCATGATATCCTCTAGCGTGAGGGGAAGAGGTGATTTAGATGGAGAGGAGGGATCCTTCTTAAGTCGCTTACTGGTATTAACTGTTGAGTCTTTACAACCTCCAGAAGAAACCCCTGCAGCCCCATGAGGTTTGTTAGACTGCGGATGATCCATGGTAAAAAGGCAAGTGAGGTGGACTCAAAACCCAACTTGTGAAAGCCAGGAAAAAACAACAAAGTCACCATAAATATAGTCAATGAAGAGCAGAGGCAAAAGGGCGCAGAGCCAGCAACCCTAACGAATATTGCACAAAAGGAGGACCCTTTGTGAGAGAAGAATGCTGCAGCGTGACAGGTACTAAAGGACGAAGCAACCAGCAGGCCTGTGGAGAATTTGAAGTTCCAGTGCAATACAAGATGGTTAGTTACAACCAATATTTAGTAGGGCAAGAATATGTGCACTTATAAAGCGCTGTAGAGAAACCAAACAGACATGCCTTATAGCAAGCGACGTTGCTGTGACAAAACCAAAAATAATTCACCAGCTGACAGGAAATGATGCAGAGAAAGGAGCAGTGCTATCATTATGACGAGAAGAAAAAAATCCAAATAGTGAACAAAAGCACAAACTCTTTAAAATACTGAGATGTTGCTCTTTGTCATAAACATAGTGGTTGCTGATGTAGGAGCAGTGCCAAGAAGCTCAACATGTGAACACTGAGGAGGGCAGCATAACGGTTATTTGCACGCCACAGCGGGAATGCACAAAATGGTGCTCGTAATGGTGGTCGTAATGCCGGTCGGAAACTTGCCCAAGTACTCCTGGCAGTTTCTGATGCGCTGAGACCCTTCTGCGAACAGCAACGTTGCGGGAAAAGGGTTACTTCAGGTGAAAACGTAGCTCGGTGCAACGGAGCTTCACAGGTCGCGGCCATCTTGTCGTCATGCGCTCCGCAATAAATGTAAGTTTTTAAAACAATTTTTTGTTATTTTTTAGGTGAGTAGTGTTTCAATTTTGCTTTCATTTTTATGTTGATTTTTTTAAAACACTTTTTTGTAAAGTTACTATTGGGGTAATTTTTACAATTTTCAGCTTTTAAAACTATATAATTAATATCACTTTTTAGAAATATATAAATCTAAAATCATAATTTAAGTTAGGTTTAATAATTGATTTATTACATTTTTTAACATGTATATTTTATTTAGCTATGTTTTTCATTTATTTTAAATATATATTTTTAGTGCATATGAATTAAATTTACATGGTTTTTAAAATAAAATATGGTTTTATTACGGTGATAATAGTATACATACCCCCTTTTAATGTCTGACACTTTCCCCAATGCGATTGGTGTTGGAATAGTAAATCTATCCCTTCAGTATCCAACGTCTTTCCCAATGTAGCTTAAATTGGAGTGGGAATAGTAAATGTAACCTTTCAATGTCCATCACTTTCCTCAATGTTGCTTTAATTCATTGGGAATAGTTAATCTAACCTCTTCATTGCCCAATGCTTTTCCCAATGTAGCTTAGATAGGAGTGGGACCAGTATATCTATCCCTATTAAATTCCAACGCTTTCCACAATGTAGCTTAGCCTTGAGTGAGACTAGTAAATTCATGCCTATTAAAGTCTAACAATTTCTCCAAATGTAACGAAGATTGGAATGGGAATAGTAAATCTACCCTTATGAAAGTCCAACACTATCTCCAGTGAAGCTTATATTGGAGTGGTATTTGTAAATGAGCCTCACTGCGAAAAGCTTTTCCCAATGTAATTGTTACAACTTATTTTTTATGTCACCTTTATTTTTACAGTAGCTGTAATTTCTTTACAGACGCTATTACACTTTTTAATGATTTTAAAGTGTTTTACATTTTCTATTGCATTTTTATAATAATTAGTTTAACATTCAATGTTATAAATAAACATTTCACATTTCTTTTGATAGTTTTGGAACATGTGCACATTTTTCCTCTTTAAACAAAGCATTTTAAATATATGATATACATTTTTACATATAGTAGCATTTTTATAATACATTTTTAAAATACTTTTTATCAAGCAATATATATTTTGGGGGGCGTGGCCAAGATGCCGATGTAGAAGGTAGTGGGACTGCGGAGCTCCTCCGCTCCCGCCTTACCCCACACCATATCCTGGCCCCCAGCTCGACCTCCCGCCCCTCGAACGCACAGGAGAGGGTCTGGGGATCGCTGGGGCAGACTTTGGCGGCGCTGGGATCTCCGCGGCGACCCAGGACGAGCGACTTTGCTCCCGAGGGAGCGCTCGGAGCGTCAGGCGCCCAAAATGGCGGCTGCAGTCCCTGCTGCCTGCGCCTGACGGTGAGTCCCTGGGAGCGGCGGAGAACATTAGGGGCCAGACCGGACCATCCGCGCTGCAGCGGGAGCCCTCCGGTGCCGTGGGTGAGTGGAGACTTTACCCAACGTGGAGCCGTTTGGGGAGGACGACGGCCGGCGGCGCGACGAGCTGCCTGACCTCAAAATGGCGGCCCGGAGTACCGGAGCCGACCCGGACATTAGCGGCGGCGCGGCTGGGCTGTGCAGAGACGCCGCCCTACCACTTCAGAGGAGCCCCTGTGGCCTCAGGCCCTGGATGGACTGCCGCAGACAGCATTGGGAGGCCGAAGGCGTAGAGCCCTGAGGAGAGACGGCCGGAGTGCTGTGTGGGCAAAATGGCGGCTGAGGCCTGTGGCTACGCAGTCTGAGGGCAGCGAACTGGGCCTGCTGTAGTGCCTAAGAGGGAGAGTAGAGCATATGCCCTGGGACCCCGCCTGGCAGGGGCTGAGCAGCACGGAGGAGCCGAACAGCTGAGGAGGTACAAGAGGGAGGTGCCCTGCCTCGCTGGTGCCCGCCACGAGGACGCCTGGACTGCTGGGGGTAGAGGTTGGAGCGCTGACCAGGGGCGCCTGCACGCTGCACACTGCCCTGGATCTGCCGCTTACAGACGGGGACTCGGCCCCGGGCACTCGGGGGGGCAGCCAACACCCATAGCGAGGCGGCTGGAGCTGATGCACGGCCCGAAGCCCTCTCTGGGGGGGGCTTGGAGGTACAGCGCCGAGTGACTGTGGTGGAGTCGGAGGGAGACCCGGAAACCCCCGGATCAACGCGTGCCACGGTTGCGAGACGCGGATTTCTCCGCCCGGCAGCATGGCGAGAGGAGGCAAGAAGAAGGGCTTCGAAGCACTGAAGCTGGACGACCCGGGCCACCTGGAGGAGGAAGGAGCGCCGGCATCTGGAGCGGGCAACTCGGCTGGCCAGCGAGATCCGTCCTTGAGTGACATAATGCAGGCGATAGTAGCGTCACGAGAAGCTCTTGAAAAACGCATGGACACCATCGGCTCCGACCTGACCCTACTGAAGGATGACCACAGGAAACTGAAGGAGAGAGTGGCGACCTCGGAGGTAACCCTGAAAGACTTGCCTGGGGATGTGGCCACCCTGACAGCGTCGCTGGCGGAGGTGGTGCAGAAGGTTCGAGTGCTGGAGCTTCGGGCCGAGGACAGTGAGGGGCGCTCCAGACGCAACAACCTCCGCCTCGTGGGAGTTCCGGAGAAAGTGGAAGGCCAAGATGCGGTAGCATACCTGGAGGGATGGTTGCGGAACGAGGTGGCTCCGGAGGGGCTTTCCCAGTTTTTCGCCCTGGAGCGGGCGCACAGGGTACCGGCGCGCCCTCCCAAGCCGGGAAGGCCGCCGAGACCAATAGTGATGCGCCTCCTGCACTTTCGCGACAGGGATCACATCCTAAGGAGGGTCAGAGACCTGCCGGACTTGAGAATAGATAATAGCAAGGTCATGATCTTCCCGGACTTCACCAGGGACGTACAAAAACAACGGGCCTCCTTTTTGGCAGTCAAGCGGAAACTGAGGTCGCTGCAACTACCCTACGCTATGTGGTTCCCGGCCCGACTGCGGGTCATCGCTGACGAACGATCCCACTTTTTCCACACGCCGCAGGAGGCTTGGTGCTGGCTGGACAGCAGAGGGGGATCGGGCGCGGGCCCTCCCCCGGAGGCTTCACCTAGTAGGCACTCAGCTGAGACGACGTCGCCGCGGAGATCTGGTTCTCCGTCGAGATGGCAGCAGGAGAGGGCTAAGGCGGTGCTGGCGGTGGAGGCCATCAGCAAGGGAGACGTCAGCCCTACCAGCGGCACATCGGAGCACTCAAAGGTCGGCGCTCCCAGTCCTGGCTCCAGTAGTGGACATGATCTCTCGGAGACGGACCTGCCGGTGGTGACTCCCCAGACAGCGGACGGCATCTTTGGCTGATGACGACGGCAAGCAGATGGACGAATCTGTAAGGTACTGGGCCTGGGTTGCGGGTGAGAGCTGCCTTTGGACGCTATGCTGTGGGATGCGGAGGACTCCTGATGCTCGCCACTGAACTGTGCGGGGGGAATAGAGCAAGGGGGAATTCTCCTGACTACACCGGGGGGAGGCGGGGATGGGGGACTCCGGTCCTGTTTGGGTAGGCGCTCTGGCCACCCTAGCCCTATTCACTTGAGATACGCTTTCGTTCCTAGAGTTTGGATGGGGTTTCCAAGTTGGATGTCTGTCCTGGGGTGTGGGAGTTGGGGACGTTTACTTGATAAGTTTGGGGGGGGAATGGGGAGGGGACCCGGACGTGCCAGGGGGGTCGCTGAGAGTGTGATAGGAGTGCAACAAACTATACAATGGGACCCGACCTAGGCTACAAATGCATCACATGGAATGTTAGGGGAATGCATACTATGCACAGACGCCACAAAATCCACTCCTATTTGATCAGAAGGGGTGTTCATTTCGCCTTCCTCCAAGAAACACATTTACTAGATAAGGAAGGGAGGGCGCTACAACGGAGGTGGAGGGGGCAGATTTACCACACTGGCTACTCCGCATATGCTAGGGGGGTGGCCATTTGGGTGCGGGCGGGAGTTCCTTTCCAGTGCACCCAGCAACTGATTGACCCAGAGGGGAGATACGTCATGGTGCAGGGCAAATTGGATGGGAGGGACCTTTCCTTGGGTTGCCTGTACGCCCCGAACACTGACTTGCCGGCTTTCCTCTCCCTACTATCCAACAAGCTGGCCCCGTTTTTGGTGGAGCCTTTGATCCTTGGCGGAGACTTTAACAGCGTAATTGACACTACACTAGACAGATCGCATCCCCCCTTGCCTAACGCACCAGCTGGAAGACTGGCACTTGTGCGCTCTGCTTGGCAACGCCAATGGGGTCTGGTCGACTCTTGGAGGGCTAACCATCCGTCAGACAGAGACTACTCGTTTTTCTCCGCTCTCCACGAGCTCCACGTTCGCATTGACGCCTTCCTGTGCTCTCAAGATGTACATGCAGAGGTGTGCCACAGTGAATATCTTACGCGCACGATCTCTGACCATAACCCGCTGCTTGTTCAGTTGCGCTGGTCGCGGTACCGCCCGCGAATCCCAGCCTGGAAGCTGCGCCCGGAGGCACTGGACGACCGGCTCTTTCGCACCACTATAGCCTCGAACATCGAAGCATACTTCCAGCTCAACGCAGGCTCCGCGAGCACAATTGCGATTGAATAGGACGCATTCAAGACAGTGGTACGGGGGCAATGTATTGCGGCGGCGTCAGGAGTTAGGAGGACCTTACTAGATGACATTACGAAGGGGGAAGAGAAGCTGAGGGGGCTAGAGAGGGCGAGACCGGAGCAGCCGGACATGCATGAGGCACTACTTGAGGCGCGGGAGGTGGTGGCGGCGACGGTGGAGCGTCTCAGGTGCTTTGACTACAAGGCCTACCTCACGCGTGCACACTCGGAGCGCGATAAGTCGGGAGCTCTCTTGGCCTGGCTGGCCAATCCGGCTCGACGAAGCTCGGTCATCCTAGAGCTCAGGGACCACTCGGGTGCGGCGCGGTTTGACCAGGGAGGGATAAATGAGATATTCTATGACTACTATACGGAGCTGTACCGCAGCCGGGTCCTACCATCGGCGGAAGACTTCCAGAGCTTCACGGAAGGACTAGACCTGCCGGAACTAGGGGAGGAGGACGCGAAGCGACTCGGGAGCAAAATCGAGGAGAGGGAGGTGAGACTAGCCATCAAGAGTATGGCACGAAACAAGACGCCGGGCTCCGATGGGCTGCTGACGGAGTTCTACCTGACTTATATTGACCTTCTGGCACCCCAGTTGACGGGCCTGTATAATGAAGCAAAACAACTGGGCAGCCTACCGGCTTCTACTAGCGAAGCGCTCATAGTCCCCCTCTTGAAACCGGGCAAGCAACCGTGGGACCGGACGGCGTACCGCCCCCTGTCCATGCTCAACCTGGACTATAAAATTCTGAGTAAAATATTGGCGACACGATTGCTCCCCTTTATGTCCAGATTAATCCATGCAGACCAGTCTGGCTTCATCCCGACCCGCAACACGGCGCTTAACGTGCGGCGGCTCCTGCATGTTTTAGAGGCTGACACCTATGACGGAGATGAGGCGGTGGTGTTTGCTGTAGACATAGAAAAGGCCTGTGACAGCCTGGAGTGGCCTTACCTCTTTCATGTCATGCATACACTGGGTCTGGGCGAGGGCTTTGTGGATTGGACAGAGCTGCTATACCGGAACGCAACGGCGAGGGTCAGAACTGGGAGAGTTATCTCTGAGTTGTGTGCGGTGGGCCGGGGCACTCGCCAGGGGTGTCCTCTCTCCCCCCTCTTGTTCGCCATGGCCGTTGAACCCCTCGCAGCACGAGCCCGGTTGGGTCGAGCATATTCGGGGCTGGATGTTTATGGGCAGGTGCACCACATCCCATTATATGCAGACGACCTGCTGATGTTTCTAGCGGACTCCACGGACTCGCTCCGGGGCGCAAAAACCCTCCTTCAGTCGCTGAGCAGGGTGTCGGGACTCAGGGTGAACTGGACGAAGTCCTGCTTGTTCCCGGCCCGCCCGCGAAGGATGCACCCACAGGCCACAGAGGGGGTGACATGGGAGGAAGGGGGCCTGCGTTATCTAGGGACCTCAATCTTCCATGATAAGAAGGACATTCTGGAGGGAAATATCGGGTCGGCGATCAGACATACTAAGGAGAACCTTGATTTTTGGAGCACACTCCCGCTGTCGCTAATGGGAAGAGTGGCACTCCTGAAGATGGTGACCCTGCCGAGGCTGCTCTACTTCTTCAGGACCCTCCCGATATGGATCCCGGCAAGTTACTTCAGGCGACTGCGATCGTTAGTAATTGGTTTCCTGTGGGGAGCGGGCAGGCGTAGGGTGGCCCACAGTACGCTCCTCCGCCCTCGAGAAGAAGGAGGTCTCGCGGTGCCGGATTACGAGCTCTACTACCTTGCAGCCCAATTACAATGGCTGACGCAATGGATTGCGAGAGCCAGGCAGGGAGGAGATGGAGGAGGGGAGCCGGCGGGCCCGGTGCAGGTGCTTTCCCGGATAGTTCTGGGGCTCCCAATGGGAGATTTCCACCTCACGCAGGAATTTGCGACGGCCCGGAAATGCTGGAACAGATATCGTCGAAGGGGCCATGTTACGATCCCTTACGCCCCTGAGATCCCGCTTAGGCTGTGCGGGGCACTACCGCATGGGGGCTCGTGGCACGGGCTCGATGGATGGGAGCTGCGCGGACTCTCGTCCATGGGAGACCTCTACGAGGACGGCGTCCTGCTGCCCTTTGACCTTCTGAAAGACCGTTTTGATTTGGCGGGGGAAGACTTTCTCCTTCATGCGGCGCTAACGGCGGCAATCCGCAGGCACTGGAAGTCGGGCATGACGGAACCGCCACTGTCCCTGGGCTGCCAGTATGTGGTGATGATGGCGGGGACGATCAAGGCAGTCACGTGCCTATACAGGCGCATGATCTCGGAGACGATCACCCCACTGCTATCCCTGAAGTCGAAATGGGAAGCTGACTTATCGGCGGAAATACCTGAGGAGGCGTGGAACGCTATAGTGGCCCGGGTCCGCAACGGGACGCGTAACGCTAGATTCCAGCTGGTGCACCTTTATGTCCTACATAGGGCCTACCTGACCCCTGACAAACTGCACACATATTTCCCGACCCACCCGGCGGCCTGTCCGCGTTGTCCGGCGGACTTAGCCGATTTCCGACACATGTTCTGGTCCTGCCCAGCCCTGGGTTCCTTTTGGCGGGAAGTTGTAGACAGCCTGAGGGAGGTTACGGAGAGAGATTTGCAATACACCATGGCGCACTGCATCCTACATTGGTTCCCGCACACATCGAGGAACAAGATTACTAGCAAGTTCCTGGACCTTGGGCTACTCCTAGCGAAGCGGGCCATAACGTCCCAATGGAAGGCGAATAAGGGCCCTGCGGTGGAGAGGTGGAAGGCCGAGCTTCTCAAGTGGGCCCGGTGCGAGGGGGAGCTGCGTATGCAAGCTGCACTTAGAACAGACAATGAAGTGGCTCTGGAGGGGGCGAGGGCGTGGGAGGGGCTGATCTTGGAGTTCGCACTTTTGGATGTGGACGAGGTGGACACCCCAGTGCATAGTCCTGTTCCGGTGCACCGGCCGCCCGATGAGATGGGGTCCTAGTCCCCATTCCTAATTCCCCTATTTCCTAGGTGTTGGCTGACTGTTATTAGTTGATTGCTCCTGATAGTCTGTTTCGGGTCTGGATTGATTGAGATGGGTGTGGAGGCCCACTGAGGTTCCGCTGGCACGTTTGGGGGTGTGGGGGGCAGAGTTAAGGGTGGGAGGGGTAGGTTCAGGGGGGGAGGAGAGGGTAAGGCGAGGTTTAGCAGTTTGAACGGGTGAAGGTTGTTGGACAGCAATGCAGAAGAATATTTACTGATCCCACTAGGAATTGTGCATGGGGACAAGGCAAGATGAGCTGGAAAGTAGCATTGCCATATCAAGGTCACCTGGATGCTACGGAGACATACTATATATCCTTGCACGAGTTCTCATTTCCGTTGCGCCGCTCGACCTCCGGGGTGTGAGCTAAACGGCTGTGTGGTACAAATACGGAAAGCTAATGGATTTACCGGGCACCGAGGGGATAGATACTAATGCTTTGTTTGTACCACCTAATTTGCTGCAATAAAAATATATTTACAAAAAAAATCAAGCAATATATATTTTTTTAAATCTTTTCATTATACAGTTGTTCAGTATGCATTAAAGTATACAATTGTGAATAATAACATGACAATTCAATAGGGAGAGAAATCCACCATAGCAGTTCAGTTTCAGGCAATGACAACATCAACATATAGATCATTTGGATAGAGATGTAAGCATTGTAAAACATAAATGACTGCAATCCTTGTTAGAACCACCATCCCAACTCAATTGCCTAATCAGGTCCTTAAGTGTCCCTTTATTGGCTCCATGTGTCCCAGATTTTCTCATGCTTCTGAGAACAGCCCAACTGTGATACATCTACAGTTCAGCTTGTTGACACCAGCTTAGATCATTTTCCCAGTCTTGAACACTCAAGGGATCCACTTGCCCCACCCCATGCCTTTGAGACAATATGTTTTGCTACCCCTGCCACCAACTTTAACCATATTTTTGAACAGCATGGCCAGGTTTCCTGCCTCATTATACACAGCTTCAATACAATAGGGAGCAACAGAGGGAAGAAGCAGACTAGGTCGCCCTCCACTCAAAATTATAAATATCAACAATGAGACCTTGTCTGCTAAGGCAGTTATTTTCTTAACTTCATGAGTAGGACTTGGGAGTATATTTTCTTCCTCCACAACAACCCTTTACCTTTTATTGATATTGTCCCAACTCAGAGTAGCCTTAAATGTTTCATTTAAAAGAACCAACCTCTAAATCAACAGTCACTGTGTGCAAAAGAAATACCCCATACTGTCACAGGTGTATATATCACTCAAATGTGCACCGATGTGAAAAAATGTGAACAAACAAGGTAGCACCTAACCTGAGCAACACCCAAGGGGCCGACTGGTTAGTAATCACCAGTTATGCCCACGTTGCTCATTATCGGTTGCTACCCTGTCAAAACAAAAAATTGACATGCTAAATGTCCAGAAAAACAAGAAATAACGGTGAACATCTGTGTCAAAATAACAAAATTGAAACCTGTGCAGTTAAAGTTGAAATAAGTCACACAGTCACTTCGGAACCACTTTTATTCTTGGCTCATGTGCTTATTCAAGTTAAAACATACTACATGTGTGCAAACCACTTAATGATGGGCCGACATGTTTCATTGTCTGTCAACTGTTGCGGCAATTTCTTCAGGGCTCGAGGGCTTTGTCCACCTTTTCAGGACCCTTATTATGGACTCACAGTGACTGTTAAAAAAGGAGGAGGTTCATTAAAAGCACATCCAACCGGTACAGAATACACTATTTAATTTAATCAGTGTTTACTTGCACCCATACCAACATATTTACCGGGTAGTAGCCAGGCCCCTCGTACCAGCTAGCCACCGCATCACACAGGGACTATGAATTCATTAATACCCTGTTCCACCAACAAGACACTTATGCTGTCCATTTTCTGCAAAAATAAAAAGATATTGACAACTTCTTGAGAGACAGTTTATCATGCAATCCTTCATGAAAAAATCTGCCGATACCTTTGAATCTAAGCCAGTGATCAGCAAGCCCATTAAACATGACTCCCTGTTGTAACATCAATTCTTTAATAGTTTTTCACCCAACTATTCATGAGAATGTGCCAGAAATCTGCAAGCCTATTTAGCAAGACTCACTGTTGTAAAAACACTCGCTGCGCTTCCATTCATTACTTCATGTTTCGATCAGCTGTCTTAGATCTTCTATGAACCACAGCGTACCTCACCAAAATCTACTGCTTTCAGTTTGTGTGGAGAATCTATCTTCTGTAATTATAACAAAAACGCGTCAAAGTACGGGAAACCCTCTATTCTAATTTCAATTTAAATCATGGACTGGGGGTCTAACTTATTTTTCTAGACATCCTGGTGCAGCTTCTACACGCAACATTCTTAACGCGTCTATGTATATCCCAGCCTTGTCTCGTTCCTTCAATCAGTCCACCCGCTCACGCTTCATTTAAGTGAAGCGCGGGCGTGTTGAAGGCAATCATCATTTCCTGTCACATGATGGGCCACAACCAGCGCCATCTTGGAGTGGTGCCGGTAAGGAAACCAAAATCAGTACATCCCTTTTCCAGTACTGATTTCATCAGTTCCTATTTCAAAGCTATATGTGTAATGAACATTTTGTGCAATATCTGGAGACACTATTTTAGCTATGCAAAGAATGCTGTTACAACGATGCATATTTAAAAAAACTGGAACCAGTTTCTAAATCTCACCACTTCCACTTCTAAAGTTAGTTTTTTAGATTTTTAAGAAAACCGGACGGCTTATTAGTCTCAAAATTCACGGCACACCTTTAAATCTCACAGGCACACAAGTTTTCAAAAAACCTTGTTTAAAACTTACTATGGGATTTCTCAAAGAGACACCAGCTACTGAAATCAGAGCCCTGATATACTAAATCACATACTGACCCTATTCCACTCTATACAATCATTCAGCCCCACTTGGTCTACTTTTTCCAAATAAATCCAGCGAGCCTCTCATTTGGATTGAATTTTTTCCATGTTGCAGGTGTCCCCCACCACTTTCTCAAACAAAACCCAAGTCAAAGATCTTGCATCATGATTTTCACTTTTAAAATGTTGCACCAGCTCTATTCGTGCTAAGATGTTCCTGAATTCGAATCTTGATTTTTCTAGATGTCAGTCCTATATAATGCAGGCTGCATGCACACGTCAACCGATAAATCACATTACTATGTTACAATTTGGGAATTTAGTCAAGTGCCAGACCCTCCCATCAGCCAACTCCACTTTATTTGTCTTCGTCGTCAATTCACATACAGAACAGGAGCCACATAAGTAATGTCCTGCAGGAAGTGTTGATTCTTTGAGGCATGATTTTAAATGTGAGTGCACCAATTTATCTTTTAAATTTTCCGCCCTTCTGAAGGCAAATCTGGGTTGAGGCATCTTAAAGTCTGCTGTGGACAATATATCCCAATGTTTCATTATAAAAAGAAGTGAACCATGCCACAATCCCTACTGCAGAGGGCTGAGTCATATAGACCCAAGTGGTGTAACAAGGGTCTGGAGTAATTGAATCTATGTAATATGCGTGAATGTATAAGGTGGAAACATGCTCACATTGCTATTTCTCTAGGGCTTTGTACGGCCTCTATTCAGTCAATCAATCCTGTCAACCTCCCATGCCTCTTCCAGTGAGTGTAACAGGTCAGGGAATTATTCATTATTTTCCTGTAAACCAGGGATACGGGGGCATGGCCAAGAGCACGAGCATGGTGGCCGCATACTAGCGGGGCTCCGTCATGGTTTCAAATTAATCCTGTATTTACCTGAGGTGGGGCGATTCTGCGACTCACCGAAGAGGTGGAGATGCCATAGTCACGCACCAGCAGCCGAAAAACCAAAGAATGAGCTCTCCGGTGTCGGAAAGCACTGAGGAGAAGCAACGTGAGCACGCAGCAGCAGGCACTGAAACCCCAGAGCCCATGGAGGAGGGAGGCGGCTTCAGAGTGACCTAGACCGAGATGTCTCGGAGCTGCGCTGAACTGCATTAACCCACAATGCAACCAGTTGGAAAGAACGGCGGACCCCTGGAGAACGGAGCACCGGGGGGAGATTAGCAGTCTTTATTTGAGCAGGTGCTTTCAGGTGCTCAGCACTGGCAATTCTTTCACAGGGCCGGGGCTACAATTTCTGACCCTGCAGGTGGTGGTCTCAATATTAATTGTTCAAATTCAAAATAAAAAGAATAACATACATTGCATGGTGACATGCTGGTAAATGTGCATAGGCAGGCCAGCATACGTCTGTCCAGGCAGGCATGATTGTATAGCACCACGTTAGTGATGATGCCATCATGCCGATCACAAATCCAAAATGACATCGACAAACTATGGCTTGCATTCTATTCCCCGGGTCTGCTGCATCCTGCCACTGCCTGAGCCTAAGCCTCCCATTGGATAATTGTAGCTGGGGGCTGGTTCATGACGGAGTTGAGACAAGGAAGGTGCCAGAGCGCATTTGGAACTTGAGAGTGAGGGCTCTTGAGAAAGAATAAACTAAAGTAAGTGTGGACTTTCCACTTGCTGCGTAGCCAGAGTAGCATATCCTGCAGCCCTGCATTGCTGCTATCCTCAACATGCTCGATGCGGCTGTGGACCAACACAACTTTTGTGCGCCATGGCGTCACCTGTAGAATCTGTGTACTGCACCCCAGCATGGTAATTGCTGAGCGTGCGTGAGTCCAGTAGGCACCATAGCCATACTTACCGGCATTGGAAGCATTACGGCTGGGGACAATGCCTGTGCTGTAGCAGGCATGGTCACAGCAAGCTGAGCAGTGGATGCCGATGTTGTCGCCATCCCTGGACCTACTAATTACAGGCAGCAGTAGCAGTGGCATCACCTGCTGTGGTCGAGCAGCCGTCTGTTCCGCAATAAACCCAGTCATACCGCACTGATTAATATATGCAAAAAAGCATTTTCATTTGGTGTACATTTTGTTTTTGCACTCGGTGTAGGTAAGAAAGTAAAACACGCCATCTTCCACTTCTTCAGGAATGACAACAGGAAAACGCGGAGTTCAAAATAGCAGGGACAGGTACAGGCTGACAACAGGGGTCACAGGCAGCAGCAGTGTTATAGATTAGAGAGAGAGCAGGAGTAAAGAGAAGAAAGAAACAACAGGAGTGGAGAGAGATAAGACGGAGCTAAGTAGAAGAAAAGGAGAGCAAATCAGATACAAAGAGAAAGCAGCCATCATGTGAAGGAGAGAACATTAAGAAGAGAGAAGATAGAATGAAAGGATGTAGCGGACAGGACAGAGGAAAAAAGCAGACAAATGATAAAATGGAAACACAGCTAATCACTGCTAGAAGAGTGATAGTAAAGAGCCAAGATCGAGGGGAGAGAGAGCAGAGCATAGATAAAAGTGAAGAGGAAAAAGGGCAGGGCTAGACTGAATAGAGGGCAAATCAGAAATACAGGGAATAAGGTAAAACACCAGGTGTGACAAAGATGATAGAAAACAATTAGATATGTGAGAGTATAGACTCTTAGAGCAAAGACTTAAGGGACAGACAACAGAAAAAGGTTTGAAGATAAAGACTGAGGCAGTGAGAGTGTTGAAAGTGGGGCTTACCGGAGGAAGAAGTGAGCTGTGGCCTCCTTGGCAAAATTTTCAGCATCTGTACTTCTCTTTTTTACAAATTAAGCACTGGAGATTAGCGGCTAAGAAAGACAGCGAGAACACTTGGTCCGCGCAGGGCTTCAAGAGACAGAGCCGAAGGAGATATACCGGCCGAAGGTAGCAGAGTAAAGAACGAAACTGGTTGCCCCCTTGGTTAAATTGGATGCTATCCGGCCAGCTGATGAGGCCCGGACAAGAGAGGCAGCAGTGGCAGAACACGCACCTAGGGGCCCCGGCACCGACATGAGGAAGATGCGGGATGGAGGCCCTGAGGCACCGGAGCTGAGTGAGGTGGACGGCGGTCAGGAGATGTGGAAACAACGCAACGCTGAAGCGCCCAGCACAAAAGTCCGTAGAGGTTGAGGAGGCAGCACGGGGAGCGAAGTGCTCTGAGCCGCGGCGGCCAAAGAAGACAGCAAAAGGAAGCACTTGCTTTTGGGCTGCACAGGTCCCCGGGGCCGGCCCTGGGTCAAACTCTGGCTTGGTGTTCTGCGGAACATTGGAAGCGAGGTGAACTCGTGGACCTAGATGTGCATCCAAAGGTGAAGATGCGATAGTTGGGAGGAGCTGGGTCCACGGAACCAAGCCACCACCTTAGTGGGTCAGGGCGTGGGTGAGGCCCGGCAGAGTGAGTAAGCCATTTGCCACGCCCTAACTGACCCTCAGGGAGCCTTCAGTGTGGGAGAAAAGTCAGAGAGGACTGGCGGTAATCAACTCCTCAACAGTAGACATACAGCAGGGGAAGTGGTCTGACTGCCCTTGAACAGAGGATAGATGCTGGTCCAGGGCACAGAGAGCTGCATCCAGCTGGGATAAAAGGCAAGCCTTCGCCAAATCAACACACGGCCCCTCAGGTCTGTGGGTGAATCAAGCTTGTGACAGAGAGGGCGGCATAAGAATAGGTCAGGGCCGAGGGGATCGGCATGGGGTGCTGTGTTACCGGCAGGAAGAGAGTGCCAGGAAGTTGGGGGGAAGGCAGTCCAAGGCTGTTAAGGACAAGAGAAAGGCCAGTACAGCACAGCCAGAGGTGAGAACAGAAGAGCACACAACCCACAGTTCATCTTGACAAGGAAATCCAGGTGACATAGGAGCCCAATACCAGTGGGAAGCTCAAGGCAAGTGCTTACTAACCTCCAATGGAGTCGGAGGCATGCAATAAGTACAGTGGGGAGGGGAAACAATTGCAAATAACACCAGATCTGGGATAACTGAGGGCAAAATGCTGAGGCAGAAAGGAAATAAATCGGGAACACTCTGCCCAACACACGGGAACCTTCCCCACTACATAGTGAGCATGATAACGGGGAACCAGAGGATAAAGAATTGTCTCTGCACCTCCACATAGACAAGATACTAGCGGCAATAGCGGACACAAAAACGGCATTACAGCACGGCATAGAAGCAGTGTCTGTGGGACTAGGATTGTTGCAAGCCGAACACCATAATATAGCTGACAGTGTTAAGGAGGTTGACAACTCTGTCACTGAACTTGTGCCGGAACCCACACAGGGGGTTTTGTGGCTAGATTACCCCACTTTAAGAGTAGCAGAGTTGGAACAGTGAGCTGAAGACACCGAAGGATGGAATAGACGCAATAATGTTCAGATAGTGGGAATCCCAGGAGGTAAAGAAGGTGCAGACGTGCTGTAGTTCCAAGAAAAATGGTTCAGAAAAGAAATGCCAGCAGATTCCCTGTCCCAATTCTTTGCTCTAGAGAGGGCGCATCCAGTTTGGTGGTGGGTACCTGTTCCTGGGAGGCCTCCTCGGCCTGTGGTTGCCAAACTCTTACACTAAAGGGATAGAGACGCTTTACTACAGCGGCCACAAACTCACGGCCCATATATAATGGGTAACAGGAAAGTACTAATGTTTCCGGACTTTACTGCCAGGGTGCAGGCGCAAATAGCATCATTCTTGGAGGCCAAGAAAGCCCTCAGAGAAGCTGGTCTGCAGTTTCCTGATCATCTTAGATGGAACCATGCATTCCTGTGACACACCTGAGCAGACATGGACTTGGCTGGAGGCATACGGAAAAGGTACACCCCTACCCAAATCACAGCCAGACCCACGAGGCAAGAAACGGGGAGCCAGAACCAGGCAACACCGCCCCAATAATTTGAAAGTGCTGTAGAAGCCTACAACTTCCGAGCCGCAACTAGGAAGGGAAGCTGCGTTGAAGGCAGTGGCCCAACTAATGTCACCTCAAAAATCTGGACCAAAACATATATTCTTCCTCAGAGCACCTGGCCCAATTGCCCAACTCAGATGACAATACAGGCAATGACTCGGAACTATGGAAAGTGACTCCACAATCAGCAGAAAAACTCATTTAATATTATGGGACAAGTAAGCAATGGATGGGGAAGAACAGCGGCAATGTGAGGGCAAAATATGGCATTCCCCCTGGAAGTGGGTGCCGAGTGGCCCTCGCACAGTATGCGGAAACAGATGAGTCTAAAGATTGTTTAGAAGTTATTTGACTTCTCCCACCCCCTACCAGAGGGAACCACCACAGGAACTTAAGGCAGCGTTCTAACTGGAGTGATGTTTAATTACAGCTTTGGGTAGCTGTCCTTTGCCAGTCTGCTTGAGGGATGGGGAGTTGTACAGTTGGGTTTGCTGTCTCATGTTATGGGGTCCACTACACATCTTGAAAGAAGGGATTGGATGCTTGGGGGCAAGAGGTTAGCTGACATAGATCATGGCCAAAAACCCTAACCTAGCTGAGGAGTTTAAACTGCTAACTTGAAATATTAGGGGCATAGGCTCTACCTCTAAACATTACAACATTCTTAACTATATACGACGCAGAGGCACACAAATAGTGATGCTTCAAGAGACACCGCTCACGGAGAAGGAAGTTGCCTGACTCAAGCATAGTTGGCGAGGTCATCTGTATGCGATACCATACTCAGCTTACACAAGGGGGGCACTGGTCAAACCTGGCATGCCTTTCCATGCAAAACGTAAGATAATCGACCCAGATGGGAGATACGTGCTAGTATAGGGCAAATTGAAGGGGAGGGAAATAACGTTGGGGAGTTCTTATGCCCCGAACCCGGATCAAGTCTCTTTTCTGATGCAACTTTCCAAACCATTGTCGGGGGTGGCCTCGGGTGACTTGATTCTAGGGGAGACTGTAACTGTGTGTGTGACTTGGGAATGAATAGGTCTACCCCTCCCATGCGGGGCACGACAGCAGTCTCAATAGCTAAGGGGATGGATCACTGGAAGGGAGCTATTAGATGTCTGGAGGCTACAAATCATACTGAAGAGGGAATGCTCATTTTACACCCCACTTTATGACCTACACACCAGACTAGATATGTTTCTCTGCTCAAGCTAGCTGGCAACTGCGCTGGCGGAGGCGGATTACCTGGAGCGATCCATCTCTAACCACAGCCCTCGCCTCCTGAGATTTGTCCTGACCCCGAATGGGCCCCTATTCCACTATGGCAATTAGATCCTAATTTATCAGAAGACGACTGTTTCAGACAACAGCTATCAGAGGCAATATCAGCGTATTTTGAAACAAACCAGGGATCGGCTGGCTCCACTCTGGTGGAGTGTGACGCCTTCAAGGTGGTGGTCTGGGACAATGTATAGTACAAACAGTGGGAGGCAGAAAATAGATCAATCAAGAACGTAAGACTTTGGAGTCCCAAATACTGGCACTAAATAGGGAGGAGGAGAAAGAGGTTGAAGCCCAAAAATGCCTAACGGATGAAAAAAGTACCTATAATACAACCTGGGAACGGTCTTTTAGACACCCGAACGTACCCCGAAAGGCAGCACGTAAGAGGTGGGAAGGCAGAGAAGCTACTGGCCTGGCTAATTCAACTGGAAGGCGGGGGGTCCCTGATACCCAGCATTTTAGACTCTGAGGGACAGATGCTTTTCTCCACTAAAATTATAAATGACGAATTCAGGGCATATTATGTGAATCAATATTGGAAGCCGAATGAGGTCCAAATAGGAAAGATGGTGGCATACTTGGAAAACCTGGGATTGCAAGAACTAGAAAAGGATGCTCGGAAGACTCTGGAAATTACAATTACTGTTCAGAAACTTAGAGACGCCATTAACGAAATATCCAGAGGGAAAACCCCGGGCCAGATAGCCTCACGGCAGAATTTTATTACACTTTCGTGGAACTTCTGGCCGTGAGACTGGAACAAATGTCTGCAGTTGCAAAAACAACAGTTGATGGACAGAATGCAGAACAATGTCATACATTCACCCCAGTACAGAGATCTGGGCCAAAATCCATCGTTTCTTTGCACTCCACACCACCCCAGTTCAGACATGGCAAATTGCTCAGACGTGAGTCCCATGCTCTCCACACCACTGGAGTCAAGCTATCCTGGCTGAAGACAGATGATAGCCAGAAACCGGTCCTAGGATGCTTGATTCCGGTGCAGGAAAGACATGGCTTGGCAGTTCGGGCTGGACTGTTCCCATGAGGCACAGGGTCAAGGCTGATTTGCATATGGCCATGTCTGAACTGGGGTGGTACGGAGTGCAAAAAAATGATGGATTTAGGCCCAGATCTCTGTACTGGGGTGAATGTATGACATTGTTCTGCATTCTGTCCATCAACTGTTGTTTTGCAATTGTCACCCCGAGTGGGATGGGTATGCTCAGACGTGAGTCCCATGCTCTCCACACCACTGGAGTCAAGCTATCCTGGCTGAAGACGGCTGATAGCCAGAAACCGGTCCTAGGATGCTTGATTCCGGTCCAGGAAAGACATGGCTTGGCAGTTCAGGCTGGACTGTTCCCATGAGGCACAGGTTCAAGGCTGATTTGCATATGGCCATGTCTGAACTGGGGTGGTGTGGAGTGCAAAAAAACGATGGATTTAGGCCCAGATCTCTGTACTGGGGTGAATGTATGACATTTGTTCTGCATTCTGTCCATCAACTGTTGTTTTACAAATGTATGCAGTAGCACTAAAGGTGGGTCACCTTCCGGCATCCGCCACGGAGCTGCTAGTGGTTCCGCTGCCTAAATCCAAAACAGGTTCGATAAGCACAGCGGACTTCCGGTCACTGTCAATGTTACATCTTGACTTTAAAATACTTAGTAAGGTATTAGCAACACGACTTCTGACTGGTCCATGCCAACCAAAAAGGGTTTATCCCAACACGCTCAACATCCAACAACCTGAGGAGGCTGTATCATACTTTGTTTCATAAAGATCTGGCGAAGTTCCCTGACGCTGTAGTGATGGCAGTAGACTTGGAGAAGGCTTTTGATTCTTTACACTGGGACTTTCTGTTAGAAGTGATGAGGAGAATGGGACTGGGAGATGAATGGTTGAGGTGGGTCCGCTTGTTGTACACAGATCTCATGGCTAGGGTATGCACGGGGGGAGTAGTGGCTGCACCATAGCCCATATACAAGGGAACCCAACAGGGCTGCCCACTGTCACCACTGCTATTCACACTGGCGATGGAGCCGTTGGCAGAACGCCTTAGGCAGGAAGGAAGGGGACACTGGATAGGGCTTGATGAAAAAGAACACTTGGCATTGCTATATGCGGACGACATCTTATTTCTTATTATATATAAGGGATGGAGCGCAGGGTATAGTGAAAGTGATGCATATCTTGGAGGAGTTTGCTGAGTTGTCAGGACTACGAGTAAACACCCGGAAGACTCTCATATTTCCGGCGAGTACCACACTGGTTAGACCACTGGACTTCCCTGCGGGACTCAAGTGCACTCTGACCTCCTTTAAATACCTAGGCATACAGGTGTTTCATCAGCAAATAGACTTATTAGAAGGGAACCAAGGGAGGAGCCTTGAGAGTATTGAGGGCAAATGTGTCCCTTTGATGCTCGCTTAAACTCTAGGTTATGGGTAGGGTAGCACTCTCCAAGATGGGGGTGCTTCCGAGACTACTGTATTATTTTGTCAATCTCCCAGTAGTGATTCCGAAGAACCGGTTCCAAGCAATGGACACTCTACTGAGGGAGATGGTGTGGGATGGAGGACTTAACAGAGTATCCCTGAGGACTTTAAGACAACTCTTGACAGGAGGGGGGGCTGGGTGCACCTAACTTCGAGACATACTATATAGCGGCACACCTTCAATGGTTGGCCCAATGGCTAGATGGGAAGGGTCTGGAGACACTGGCACTTCCAGAACAAGATTCCTGGGGGATGTTACTAGCCAGGATGTTAAACCCCAAACACAAGATCAGAAATATGGGAATACTTCTCAAGGTAACATTAGCATGCTGGGATAGATGTAGGAAGTGTGAACCGGGAAAAACACTATACTCACCAGACCTACAAGTAATAGGTCTACCACAGATGGGGGTTGGTCGTACTTCCACACAGGAACAGTTACGGGGATGGGAAGAGGCAGGAGTGATCTTAGTCCGGGACTGTTATCAGGAGGGAGAATTACTTCCATTAGCAGAATTTCTAGAATACCACGAGTTACCCCAGGACAGTTCCTAAACTATCACAAGGTACGGGGGACACTAGCTGCGCTATGGGTTGGAGACACACGGGAGACTTCCACGCACACAGCCCTCCAGGTGATGGTGACTTTGGGATCTGCCAGACACCTGGTAAAATGGTTGTATGTAGCGATAATGGACATGACACAGATACCCTTGTCTTGACTTTGGGAGAAATGGGAGAACTTGGTGGGAAGGCCACTGACTGGGAGGGAATGGAAGAAAATCTTAGGGAGTCCAAAAAAGATATTGAGGAACGTAAACTTCAAGCTCAGACAGAGAGGGCGGCATAAGAATAGGTCAGGGCCGAGGGGATCGGCATGGGGTGCTGTGTTACCGGCAGGAAGAGAGTGCCAGGAAGTTGGGGGGAAGGCAGTCCAAGGCTGTTAAGGACAAGAGAAAGGCCAGTACAGCACAGCCAGAGGTGAGAACAGAAGAGCACACAACCCACAGTTCATCTTGACAAGGAAATCCAGGTGACATAGGAGCCCAATACCAGTGGGAAGCTCAAGGCAAGTGCTTACTAACCTCCAATGGAGTCGGAGGCATGCAATAAGTACAGTGGGGAGGGGAAACAATTGCAAAGTGGAGTGCAAAAAAATGATGGATTTAGACCCAGATCTCTGTACTGGGGTGAATGTATGACATTTGTTCTGCATTCTGTCCATCAACTGTTGTTTTACAAATGTATGCAGTAGCACTAAAGGTGGGTCACCTTCCGGCATCCGCCACGGAGCTGCTAGTGGTTCCGCTGCCTAAATCCAAAACAGGTTCGATAAGCACAGCGGACTTCCGGTCACTGTCAATGTTACATCTTGACTTTAAAATACTTAGTAAGGTATTAGCAACACGACTTCTGACTGGTCCATGCCAACCAAAAAGGGTTTATCCCAACACGCTCAACATCCAACAACCTGAGGAGGCTGTATCATGCTTTGTTTCATAAAGATCTGGCGAAGTTCCCTGACGCTTTAGTGATGGCAGTAGACTTGGAGAAGGCTTTTGATTCTTTACACTGGGACTTTCTGTTAGAAGTGATGAGGAGAATGGGACTGGGAGATGAATGGTTGAGGTGGGTCCGCTTGTTGTACACAGATCTCATGGCTAGGGTATGCACGGGGGGAGTAGTGGCTGCACCATAGCCCATATACAAGGGAACCCAACAGGGCTGCCCACTGTCACCACTGCTATTCACACTGGCGATGGAGCCGTTGGCAGAACGCCTTAGGCAGGAAGGAAGGGGACACTGGATAGGGCTTGATGAAAAAGAACACTTGGCATTGCTATATTCGGACGACATCTTATTTCTTATTATATATAAGGGATGGAGCGCAGGGTATAGTGAAAGTGATGCATATCTTGGAGGAGTTTGCTGAGTTGTCAGGACTACGAGTAAACACCCGGAAGACTCTCATATTTCCGGCGAGTACCACACTGGTTAGACCACTGGACTTCCCTGCGGGACTCAAGTGCACTCCGACCTCCTTTAAATACCTAGGCATACAGGTGTTTCATCAGCAAATAGACTTATTAGAAAGGAACCAAGGGAGGAGCCTTGAGAGTATTGAGGGCAAATGTGTCCCTTTGATGCTCGCTTAAACTCTAGGTTATGGGTAGGGTAGCACTCTCCAAGATGGGGGTGCTTCCGAGACTACTGTATTATTTTGTCAATCTCCCAGTAGTGATTCCGAAGAACCGGTTCCAAGCAATGGACACTCTACTGAGGGAGATGGTGTGGGATGGAGGACTTAATAGAGTATCCCTGAAGACTTTAAGACAACTCTTGACAGGAGGGGGGGCTGGGTGCACCTAACTTCGAGACATACTATCTAGCGGCACACCTTCAATGGTTGGCCCAATGGCTAGATGGGAAGGGGCTGGAGACACTGGCACTTCCAGAACAAGATTCCTGAGGGATGTTACTAGCCAGGATGTTAAACCCCAAACACAAGATCAGAAATATGGGAATACTTCTCAAGGTAACATTAGCATGCTGGGATAGATGTAATTTGTAATTTGTAATTTGTAGGGGTATTTATAGAGCGCAACGGTCGCTCCGAAAGGAGCATCTTGGCGCTGATTTCCAGGTAGATTATCGAATTACTTCCAAAGGTTAAGAATTAGATGGCTGCCATGGTGTAGTCCTCGGGGAGTTTAAAAATCCAGGTTTTCAGAGATTTTCTGAAGTGTTTTTCTTGGTTTAGGGATCTCAAGTATTTGGGCATGCTGTTCCAGGCTTTAGTGGCAAGATGATTTAAGGTTTTGCCACCTTTGGTTTTCAGAGAGAACCTAGTAGGAAGGATTAAATTGTCCTTGGAGGAGCGCAGGGATCTGCTAGGGTTGTAGTGAGAGAAACGCTTGATGAGATATTTTGGGCCGGAATGATTAAAAGCCCGAAATGCTACAATAAAAATCTTAAAGAATATTCTTTTGTGCAGAGGGAGCCAATGTAAAGATTTTAAAGCAGCAGATATTGAAGATTTTCTGGCTGCAGAGTGAAGTACACTTTGGAGTTTTTTAAGTGTGGCTTTCTTGGTGCCAGCCAGAAGACCGTTGCAGTAGTCCAAGCGAGCAAGAACTAGGGCCACTGCCACGGTTTTTCTAGAGTCTATTGGCAGAAAGTCAAAAAACTTTTTTAGAGATTTGATGATGTAGGAAGTGTGCACCGGGAAAAACACTATACTCACCAGACCTACAAGTAATAGGTCTACCACAGATGGGGGTTGGTCGTCCTTCCACACAGGAACAGTTACGGGGATGGGAAGAGGCAGGAGTGATCTTAGTCCGGGACTGTTATCAGGAGGGAGAATTACTTCCATTAGCAGAATTTCTAGAATACCACGAGTTACCCCCAGGACAGTTCCTAAACTATCACAAGGTACAGGGGACACTAGCTGCGCTATGGGTTGGAGACACACAAGAGACTTCCACGCACACAGCCCTCCAGGTGATGGTGACTTTGGGATCTGCCAGACACCTGGTAAAATGGTTGTATGTAGCGATAATGGACATGCCACAGATACCCTTGTCTTGACTTTGGGAGAAATGGGAGAACTTGGTGGGAAGGCCACTGACTGGGAGGGAATGGAAGAAAATTTTAGGGAGTCCAAAAAAGATATTGAGGAACGTAAACTTCAAGCTCATACAGTTTAACATACTTAACATGACCTACCTCACACCTCATAAACTGAATGTCATGTACAGGAAGGATGAACAGAAATGTGCTAGGTGCTCAGCAATTGATGCCAGCTTTGAGCACATGATGTGGCACTGTCCTGAACTCCAGATGTATTGGAAAATGATAATAGAGACCTTAAACGGAATTCTATCTTGCACAATGGCATGTTGCCCGGATGTTTGTCTACTGGGGCTCTTTCCGAGGCCTAAAGCCAAAAGAATAGGGCACAGGTTTATAGACCTCGCACTCCTATTGCCGAGGCAGAGAATAGCTTTCATATGGAGGGCCAACACAAGCCCAAAAATAACTGATTGGGGAAGTGGTGTATTGAGTTGGGCCAGAGCAGAAGAAAGAGTTCTGATACAAGAAGACAAAATCACTAAAAGGCGCAAACCTCTGGCTGAACCATGGGCGGAAATATTAAGGGCAAGGGAAATGAGTAAATAGGGAGGTGGAACCTCATATGGAAGACTCCGCGCCCGAGATTGTGAGAGAGGCCAATACCGATCAAGCGCAAGTCTAGCAGCTGGATTATATGACAGATCGTGTTGATAAAGTGAGTAATAAGATGATGCAGATTGACTGTATGTGGACCCGTGGTAGACCTAGTTGGGTTTTTCTTAGTTTCTTTTTCTTCCAAATTCTTTATTGAGTACCTAGAAGTTTACAAGGCATAGATTCACAAAAGTGTAAAATTATGGCAACTGACATGACTTACTCCTTACATGAACCCTTAACATAGTAGGAACATGACATCAAACAATAGAGAAAGGAAATGCAATAGAACGGTATGAGAATGTCATAGGACAGAGACCTCGGACCAAAAATGAAGAACTTTCTGCTTTCTGCTGTCCTATCTCTATACCCTCCTTTGGAAAATGTTGTCATATGGAATGTTATTTTACCACTACTAAGAGAAATTGCAGATTGTAAGGAACATTTTTAAAATGCCAATAAAATTATATAAAAAAAAAAACAGGGAGACCACCTTGTCCAGCATAGTGTCTAGTAACCAACGGTCCTCCAAAGGAGTAGACTCCGGTAGCTTCTCTCCCTCTGGTACATAGCACTGCAGTGCTTGTTTCATTTGCAGATATCTAAAATTCTCCTTGGCCCCCATTTCGTAGTCTGTCTGGAGGTCTGCAAATGTCAATAGTGCTCCTCTCCTCCAGGCATCGCTGAGGCGATCAATTCTGATCAATCCCATTTGAAGGAAGCCCTTCAGGATCCTAACTTCCAAAACATGCTCAATGTCCCATAGTGGAGTTATAGCAGTCAGTTTAACATCCCAGGCCCATTATTTAGTGGCTTCATGCCACACCCTGACGCCTGAGTATGGAGCAGCAGTGATCTCATTCTCCTTTTATCATAGATGACGGATGGATATATTGGCTTCCCATAGCCTCATGATCAACTCTGTGGGCAGGGTACTCCACATCTCCGAACTCCCAGTAATTGATTATCATCAACTGGGTGACCCAATAGTAGACATGGATGTCAGAAACTGCCAATCCCCCTTCAAACACCCCCCTCTGTAACTTACCGAGGGAAATCCGCGAGCTACCTCCATTCCAAAGACGTTTGTACAATTCACTATTTACTTTACTGAAAAAGTCCTGTGGCACCCTGAACTGGCTATTCTGGAGGACATACAACATACAGGGGAGGGACAGCATCTTAAAGAGCACAGCCCTGCCCATGAGTGATATTGTAAGTGCCCTCCATTGTGCCACATCATCCCTAAGGTGCTCAAGCTGAATGAACAGATTCCAACACATGAAATCTTCAGTTTTCCTGGTCAACAAAGACACCCAGGTACAGAAAGCTGGTGCCGTACATGTGGGCAGCAGAACCAGACGGCCTCCTATCATAGGGAAGATGATTGACTTATCCCAATTATTTTAGCAACCTGAGTAACTTTCAAAGAGGTGGAAAATATGTAAAATTCTGTCCATCGACAAGCATGGCTGTGTAACTTATAACAAAATATCATCAGCGTATAGGATGATCTTTTTCTCCCATGCATCGTTCCTCCGGATTCCCCATAGGAGAGGATCCTGCTAGATCCAAGCTGCCAGGGGGCTCCAATGCCAGGATGAAAATTCATCGGGGACTAGGGGCACCTCTACTGCATGCCTCTGTAGAGAGCAAAGGAGCAAGAAATAACGCCATTAACCTGCACCCTCGCCAAAGGATCCTGGTACAGAAGTCCAACCCGTGAGCAGAATTTGGGACTGAAACCCAACCTGGACAGAACCACAAATAAGTAAGGCCATTCTATTCTGTCAGCACTATGACCTCTCCACCCAAGGGGCCGCCCTCATGTGTAGCACACTATAGAAGTAACTCACATTCAGTCAAGTGCCCCTGTGAGGCATAAACCTGGATTGGTCCAGATGGACCACCAAGGTCATGACCACACAACTCTGTGGGGCATGACCTTTCCAAGACTTTGGCCCTCAGATTGAGCACATATATAGGCCTTAAGGAATTGCAGGATGTGGGGGCTTGCCCTTTTTGGGGAGAACCACAATAGTGGCCATTCTCTGATCCACCAGGAGAACACCATCCTGCTTTGCTATTTGGAACATATTGAGCAATATGGGGAACAACTTTAACAAAGCAAACACAAGAAGATGTGGACAGAGTGCTGAAACTTTTTAGACACTCACCCCCAGTCACAGATCTGGGTTGAATCCATCATCGTTCTTTAGCTCACTTCGCCACCCCAGTTCAGACCCAGCTATATGTAAATCAGTCTTGACCCTCTGCCTCATGGGAACAGTCCAGCCCGAACTGCCAAGACAGGTCTTCCCTGGACCAGAAACATGCATCCTGGGACGGGTTTCGGGGTGACACCCCTCATCAGCCAGGCTAGCTTGAATCCAGTGGCAAAGTGAGCAAGGGTCTCACGTCTTGACATACCCTGCCAACGTAGGGCAAATAAAGCAAACACAAAGAGATGATGGATGGAGCACTGAAACTTTTTAGACACTGACCCCTCAGTCACAGATTTGGGTTGAATCCATCATTGTTCTTTAGCTCACTTCGCCACCCCAGTTCAGACTTAGCTACATTCAAATCAGTCTTGACCCTGTGCCTCATGGGAAGAGTTCAGCCGAACTGCGTGGCTAGGTCTTCTCTGTCCCGGAAACAAGCATCTTGGGACTGGTTTTGGGTAACACACCTTAACAGCCAGACTAGCTTGAATCCAGTGGTAAAGTGAGTAAGGGACCCTCGTCTGGGCATACCCTGCCAACTTTGGGCAAACAACGCAAACACAAGAAGATGATGGACAGTGCGCTGAAACTTTTCAGACACTCACCCTCAAGTACAGAATGATCTGGTTTGAATCCATCATTGTTCTTTAGCTCACTTCACCACCCCAGTTCAGACCCAGCTATATGCAAATCAGTCTTGACCCTGTGTCTCAAGGGAACAGTCCAGCCTGAACTGCCAAGCCAGGTCTTCCCTGGATCAGAACTAAGCATCCTGGAATTTCGGTGTATAGCTCCACTAGCAGTCCGTTAGGGCGCTGCTTTATCTAATAGTAATCCGTGAATCACTCCTTCTATCTCCTCAGCCATCAAGTCCTGCTCTAATGCTTCTCTGTCCTCCAGAGAGAGGACTCGAAAAGAGAGGTCTTTAAGGAGGTCAGCACAGTCGTGGCTGGATCTAATAGTCTTGGAGGAGTACGTATACTCATAGTACTTTGCAAACACTTCTGCTATCTAAGTACCAGTGGTATGGACCCCCGTATGATCTTGGATTCCAAAAACCCAGTTTCTGCCTCTGTCTCTCTCTTCCAGTCAGGCAATTTCCACCAGATCCCACAGCTTTTGTTGTCTCTGCCGAAGATGATGGACCAGGCCAGCATCAAGTACCTCCCCCCTCGTTACCTCCAGCTCCAAAGACGGGATTTCTTGCTCCAGCTTAGCACCTTGAACAGACCATTCTATCTTTTTAACCCTGATGAGGGCCTGAGCGTGACTGTGCACCACCGTCGTAAAAGCTTCCCACAAGGTGCAGGCCGAGTAGACTGACCCTGTATTCTCCTAAAAATATTGATCGGTATGATCAATATCACTGAAACCTAAGCTGACAACAGCTCGGTCCTGGACTTAGCTCTAGCCATTCTGACTGACTATTCATTGTTTAGATGGGATCGGGTAGGAAAGAGAGGAGGTGGTCTAGCACTAGTGTATAAAAAAATCTCTCCGATACATGCTCTGGTGTTTGCTCCTCTAAAGACCTTAAGGCTTTAAATTTTACATTTACTTTTAATGACCATGTCTCCTTCAATGGGCTGTTAATGTATCGACCTCCTGGCCTCAAGGCCCAAGATCTGCCTCTCTTGATAGTATTGGCCACCTGCTTGAGAATAAGGTACATTTTGCAGATTTCACTGTCCTTGGGGATTTTAACTTCCATTTGGAGAATCTGGAGGATAGAGACTCAGCTAGCCTGATTTACCTTATGAATAGGCTTAGTTTACCTCAACTGGTTACCGCTCCTTCACGCCCTGCTGTTCACATGTTTGATGGCATCTTTTCTGACAATTCTGCACCTGTTTTCTTGGAGACACTGCCTTTAACCTGGTCTGATCACGATGCAGTAATGTTCCATCTGAATTTGGTTGCCAAGCTGTCTAGGAAATCTACTTCCATCTCAGCTAAAATTTGTTCACCTAGGCACAAAATTGAGGCAGATCAGTTTGAGGGTAAACTGCTATACTCTCTCCATAATGTCTCTAGAATTCTGACCTTCAGAAAACAATGCTTGGCTTACCCTTGCTGTAGATCAACTGGCCCCTTGTAGACGATCTCACACAAAGAGGCTAACCCCCTCTCAACCCTGGTTTTCACAGAATCTCAGAAATCTAAAGCAGCTCTGTAGATGCCAAGAGCGTCGTTGGAGGCTTAACTATGATCCTTAAAAAAAAACTATATTAACAAAACATCTCTCAATATAAGGCCAAGATCATTGTGGGGAAATCTACCTATTTCCCCCCCTCAAAAAAATTCTGCTATGGATTCTAATAAAGAATTTTTTGTCACAATGAAAAATCTCGCCAAATTTAGTGATCAGGACAAAACAGAATGCAGTCAGACTCTTTGCGACAATATCGCACTTGCCTTTCAGGAGAAGGTGTTGGATATTTTTAACACATTCTCCAGCTCCATGGTCCAGGCCGTAGTGTCTTCTCTGGGGGCAGTAGTTCCAGCTTCTCGAAATGTCTCTTCTCAGATTCCCATGACAAAGCCATCTGCCTTCTACCCACCATCCCTTTCCTGGTTTTCTCGGCTGACGGTGGACCAAGTTCAGGATCTAATCCTCACTACCAGTTTCCAGCTCTCCCTTGGACCCTTTCCACCAGCAACCCTTCAGGTGGCTTCTGCCACCATAGCTGTCTATCGAACTACAATTTTCAATGAAATGTTGCAGCAAGGATATTTTCCTACAAAATGGAAAGTAGCGTCAATTTTACCTTTGTTAAAAAAACGTACTTCATTGGTTGCGAGCAATTATCATCCCATCTCTCGTCTTCCCTTTCCATCGAAGATCATGAAAAAAGCTCTTAACAAGGAATTAACTCACTTCTTGGAATCCAATAATTTACTGGACCATTCTCAATTTAATTTTCATGGTCAGCACAGCACTGAGTCTGCTCTGATGACTGCTTCGGAGGAATTGAGAGCAATTCTGGACATCAGAAATCCTGCAGCACTGATTTTACTGGATCTTTTGTCTGCCCTCGACACGGTCAATCACAAGGTTTTGATTGACTGCGTTGAGTCGTTGGGTATAAGTGGCACAGCTCTGGCATTGCTGTCATCCTTTCTTTCAGAGAGAGAGCAATTTGTATCAATGGATGGCTTTCTTTTTAGCTCATTCTCTCTTCCTTGTGGGGTCCCGTAGGGCTCATCAATGAGCCCTACCCTTTTTCTCCTTTTTAACTTCTATGTCATCCCCTTAGCTACCTTAATAAAAGAAATTGGTCTTTCGGTTGTCAGCTATGCGGATGATACCCAAATTGTTGTTTCTGTATCTGGAAATCAGCAGGAATTTGCCGCTCAGCTGTATGCAACATATTAATAAATGGATGCAAATTAATTGCCTAAAACTAAATTCTGACAAAATGGAAGTTCTGTTGTTAGGCAATGGAGTTTCCTTTTGGTCTCCAAACTGGTGGCCACCTGAGCTAGGTAATGTACCTCTTCCAACAGAAAAAAGTGAAAAATCAGGGAGTTATCTTTGACAACCATCTGTCATTTGACAAGCAGGTGAACACAATCACTCCCTCTGCTTTTCTTACTTAAAAAACCTTGTGAAAGATGTTGCCTTTATTCCGTTTGAGTTGAGGAAATTGTTTGTAACCGCATTCACCCTCTCTATAATTGACTATAGGAATGCCTTGTACATAAATCTCCAGAAACGCCTACTGAATAAGCTACAGATCTTGCAGGATGCTGCTGCTCTGCTGCTGCTTGGAATGCCTAAGCACCATTCTGCCTAGAAGGCGTTGGTCCATCTTCATTGGTTGCCAGTACCCAGGTGTATCGATTTCAAGGCTTGTGTATTGCTTTTAACGCCTTGCATGATGGGGGGCCAGACTATTTAAAAAGAGATACTCATCTGGTATGTTCCTCCTAGACCATTGTATTCCTCACTAGCTTTCAATCTTAAGTTCCCACATTTAAAAGAGTTTGCTGGGCGGGAAGAAGCTTTATTTCTGGGACAACTAAGTGCAGGAATGCATTGCCACTCCACTCAAAAATGTGTCCCTCCATGTCCTCCTTCAGAAAAAATCTTAAAGGATCCAAAAATAAAAAACTTAAATTTTGGATCCACATTTAGGTTGCTATTTTCTTTTCTTCAACCCTCATTTCATTTTCATATGTTCTCCTATTTGGTCTTGGAATTTCCTTTAAATTAAATGCCAAGATGGCATCCTTGGGGGTAGAACAAATTCTCTAATCGGGCCACAAAAAATCCACTAGTCCAATGGTGTCTGTGAAGGTCTGAATTGGGCTCTCGCAGGCTTCTCCCCCCTACCGGGCCATCTGCCCAACCTTCGGTCCATCACTTCATTCATGTCACCCCCGTTATCAAAGTATCCATCGGCATATCCTATAGTGAAGTGCCAAGTGTCAAGAGTGTTTCCCCCTGTAGTCTGGGTGGTGTTTAGACAGAGCAAAGCAGAGTGTGTATCCCTCACAAATGCCCGTTTGTAGGACAATTCTACCCAAAGGGTCATGCCACGTCCAGCCAGGTGGGAATGGTACAGAGGATTTTAGGAGGATACCCGTGCCCCTACAACTGAAGGTAAAGCCTCCATGTACTATGGTTCACGGCGACATTGGCGTCTGCCCGGCAGTCTTGCAGGACGGCAGAAAGAGCGTGGCGTGCCCAATACGATCCTGAGGCTAAACTGAGTTATAAATCTGCGGTGAAGGCCTATCAACGGGACATCCGTTCTGGGAAAAGGGTTTACCTTGCGGGGAGAATAGAGGCTGCCTCTAATTCCTGCAAGGAAATCTTTTCCATTGTGAAGGAATTCACAGCTCCCCGCTCGAATGTTGCCCGTGATATGCCTTCAAAGTCCTGGGCGGCGGACCTTGCCAAGTTTTTTACTAACAAGATTACGCTTATCCAGGACTCTTTCCATCGGGCGGAGCCTGCAGGTGTAACCTGTACAAGGGAGGATCTCCACTTGGCTGTTACATCTGGCCCATCGCTGGCAGTCTTCCCGCCTTTGTCAGTCGCTGAGTCGTTAGGACTCTTGGGCGCTCTTAAGTCCGGCTCGCCTCTGGATCCTTGCCCGGCAAAGTTTCTCTCGAGAATGGCGGAAGTCCTAAACCCATTGGTCAACCCGGTACTCAATTCATCATTGAGCCAAGGCCTGGTCCCATCAGCCTGGAAACAGGCCTTGGTGATCCCTTTGCTGAAAAAGCCTGGCCTTGACCCGGAGGCGTTGGTCAATTATAGACCAATTTCTCTCTTGCCTGCCTTGATGAAAGTCGTGGAGAAGCACATTCAATCGGTGCTCTCCAATTTTTTGGAAGGGCACGAGCTTCTGCATCCCTCCCAATCAGGCTTCCGCCCTAATCTCAGTACTGAGACTGCACTCCTGGAGGTGTCGGAAGACATCAAAGGAGTTCTGGATTCTGGAGGCAGGGCCATGCTGGTCATGTTGGACCTGTCGGCGGCGTTTGACACCGTCCCCCATGATCGCCTGCTCTCGAGACTCTACGAGATAGGCCTCAGGGGGACGGTGTTCAGCTGGTTTGTTTCATTTCTAGCCGACCGCCGACAAACGGTCTGGACCCCGCCGGATTCCGCTGTGATGCCGCCACTGGGTGTTGGGGTCCCTCAGGGCTCTATTTTGAGCCCGACCCTCTTCAACATCTTTATGACCCCTTTGGCGGCTCTGACGGAGTCTTTCGGGGCCCGGATCGTGTCCTATGCAGACGACACTCAGCTCCTCTTCTCCTGTGAGAGGGGAGGAGATTTTAATGGGGAGAGCATCCGGGATTGCCTTGGGGCTGTTTTCAGATGGTTTCATTTGAATGGCCTCAAGTGCAATCCAGAGAAATCTGAGGTGCTCTTCTTTGGGTGTGCGTCTGACCCTGACTGGCACGGTTGGTGGCCTATTGACATGTTTCCACCTTCCTCCCCTTCTTTAGTGGCCAAGAACCTGGGGGTGAAGATGGACAAGGGTCTGTCGATGAGAGCCCAGATTCTGGGAGTGACGGGTTCCTGCTTCGGTCTCCTGAAGGTACTTAGAAAGTTTCTACCCTTGTTATCGGAAGAACATCGGAAACTGACTGTGCAGGCTCTGATCGGTCCAGGTTGGACTATGCCAACGTCCTTTACCTGGGCCGGCCGGAGTATCTGTTACAGCGCCTTCAGGTGACGCAGAATGCGGCGGCTAGAGCCATTTATGGCTTAAATAGGCGAGCTAGGGTGTCGGGCCTCTTGCAGGCCCTGCACTGGCTGCCTATTCGCAACCGTATTATCTTTAAAACGCTGACTTTGACCTTTAAGGCCCTACACTCTGGAGGTGCAAAGTATCTCCAAAGGAGATTGTCCTTTTATCATCCGGCCCGGGCGCTCAGATCAGAATCACAGTTTCTGGCTGTTGTGCCGCGCGTCCAAAAAGCCCGCATCGGAGGCCGCTCCTTTGGTTTGCGCGCCCCTCAGTTGTGGAACGCCCTGCCGTTGACACTTCGCGGGGCCACTAGTCTGTTGGCCTTCAGGAAGGGTCTTAAGACTTGGTTGTTCACTTTATAGGCTCTTTTCCCGTTTATTTTATTTCCTGCTGTTTTTATTGTCGTGTTGTGTTACTTTCTGTAGGTCTCGCTGTGAAAGCGCCAGGATACTCTTTTTGAGTCGCTGCGCGCTATATAAAAAAAATAGTAACATAACATAACATAACATAACATAACATACTATCAACATGTAGCCCCACTGGCTCATGGCCTTGTAATATTTTCCTTTCAAATTGGTCTCCTGTAACAGGACAAAGTCAAGGGCATGTCTACGGATAAATTGAATTACTAGGGTTTGTTTAATTTTGATACCCAGACTATTTATGTTCCAGGACAAGACCTTCAACTCTGATCGAACTTGGTGCCCCAGATTCTGTGGAAGTGGGAGCCTTCCCATCCAGTATGTAGCCATGATCATCAAATACCACGCTTCCCAAGGTTGATCAACGTCCCTACCCCTGATGCACCCTGTGACTGAGCAAACATTTGATGTTCTGAGCAAAACATTGAATACAAAGTATTTCCATTATTCACCCAAAAACTCCCCCTTCCCTGCTACCCTGCACTGATGGCTGAAAAACGCCCACTACCCAATTTGCAGAGTGCCTGTTGGCCTAAACGTAACAACAAACATTTCAAGGGTTGGCTGTTCTACCAAGAATTTTTTATTGTTCAGAAACCCTCGTAAAGCCCCTGTTAGCAGGATAACTCGCCTCTTCATATCTGAAACCAATTAATCTGCTAGATACCCCCTAGTGTACTAACAAGTCCACCAACGAAAAACATTTTCTTACATTATTTACAAACACTTGCTTTGTAGATAATACTAATCACTGTAAATTAATAAATATAATTATGTCAGTACATTTAAATATATTCTTGTTTTTTATTACTTTGGTAAATTTGTATAACATTTTTGAACATTTTGATAAACATTTTTACTACATCAAAAAAGTTATTATTATTTTTATTGTTTATTTTCCATTGTTTGTTTGGGACAGGTAGTCTTTTTTATGTTCATTTGGTGGCTATTTTCTTTTACCACTACCTTTATTTTTAGCCTGTCAACCTAATTTTGGGTCCTTCCAGTTTCCATGGCATCACAGTGTCCTGTCGTTTCTCTATGGATCAGGTAAGACTAATTTCAAGTTACTTTATGGGGATAGTGTAGTTGGGGTGTATGTTTAAGTGTAGTATAGCTAGCAAAGGTTAGTGTTTTGTGTGGTTTAATGGTTAAGTGTTAGCTGTAGTTTTTGTTTTGGTCATGCACTGTGGTTGATCTTAATGTATCATGTATATTTTATTTTAATGTTTCATAAAGTGTATTATATGTATGTTATTTTTAAATTAATATAATTCTTCTTCTTATGTTTAAGGTTTTTTTTGGGTTGTGTATGTTTTTTTGTCATACTCAAGGATTTTTTCCAGTGTTTAGATGCATTTTTCGATTATGAAGGATTATTTTTATTTTCCTTTACTTTTATTTTCCTGGAGCAGTTTGTGTACTTTTTCAGGGATATTGAATGATTTTTTAGGGCTATGATTTTTCCCCATGGGCATACTTTTTTGTAATTTGAATTGTCAAATTTCTTGGGTATTTGTTTTTTCTCTTTTTGTGGATGCATTTTGTAGTGGATTACTTCGGGATCATGAAAATCAGCAACTAAACTGTAAGTACTATTGCCTTTTTAATGGGTTGAAAATTTTTATTATTTGTAAAGTTGTTTTTCTTATTATAATGGTTTTTATTATTGGACTTTACACTTTCTGCAGGTGATCCAGCGGGCTATAGAAAATATATCATAAACTACGCTACCCAACTTCATAACCTATAAACAAAATTCTAAACTAAATATGGACCCATTTATAAACCTGATATATTTTGGGCCTACTGAATCAGGTGGTCAGAATAAATCTATATACACATTATCTACAAACTATATACATATTTATACATTTGCAGAAAGAATATTGTCATTAGAATAAAACCCAATCATTTAAATGACCACCATAGGCGACGTGATCTAGCTAATAGTAACCTACACTTCTGAATAACCAAGACCAGCTTGTTTGTCAAAAGTAAGATTTTATTTACTAAATTATGGTATATAAGTTGAAAGTTTTATAAATGAAATTTATTAGCATTGATGCAAGCATGATTATAATAAAATATGAGAAAATTATTATTTAAGCAAACGAAACAATTTTAAAGAAAATATATAAAGTGTAGCATTTCTAAAACCTAATTCCCTAACTAAACTAAATAGATAGAAATTAAAGTAAAGTTCTTTGAGGATTCTTACGTGCTCCACGCAAAGTCCAGTAGCACATCACCCTCATCGGAAAGTCAGAAAGCAGCAGCCAGCCCATCCCTAGGGGCATGACTTTTTATACCTTTCTACGCTAACTAAACTACGCAAAGGAAAGTTTTCAGAAATCTTCGACGTCCCATTGGCTGAGAGTGACAAGTGACATGTCACCCGTTTCTCAAAAAGTTCCATGAAATCATGTCTCATAAAGACCATTGTCTCTTCCACGTGAAGCCAGAAGCTTCCTGCGTTTGCAACTATGTATTAAGTCATCCTCGCAGCTTCCATAGACTTTCATTACACTTCCGCGGATGCCAAGTTAAGGACTGACAAAATGTTCACTTTCGACCTTGGCCATGTCCGACAGAATGATGTCAGCTCATCAGTTTTTGCTTTGTGAATGCAGCTTCAATAAACGTTTTAATTCAGAATGGGCGTCTCGTGACTTTCTGCAGAATTATATGTCAGCTCTTTTTCTGCGGTTCAAATGACTAGGCCCAAAAGCAGGCAACTTATGTTTTCTAGTATAAAACAAACACAAGAAAAGTATTAATGTAAGAAATAAAGTAGATTCTGTATCCACCCCATGGTTTACTAATTATTTAACCCACCCGATTAATCAAAATGTTACCTAGCCATTGCAAACAATTAAAGCAGCGTTTATATTTACCAGTCTCCGTTATTCCATGAGACCCATATGCACCTAGAATAGTAGAAATGACATCACACAGACAAGGAAAAGCAAAACAAGCACATGCTTATTTTAAGTTTGCAGCAATTAGTAATGACAAAAACGAAAACAATAAATTATTTTATTATTTTGCACGAACAAAAGATGCAACATTTATGCACGTTTATGAGCACACATGTTAGTCCCCCCACGTGTAAAGTTTAATCTAAGTTGTATTAGCACGACATATCACAAATCATTAATAATTTTATTCATGTTATGGAAATGTGACTTTGCGAGTTTAAACAAAATTTTGTTTTCTATCTCGCTCCATCAACTCCCTCATCTGGTGATTAACAAATCACCACACCAGCACTCAAAATTTTGGTAAATTAAATTTTTAAGAAATCGATTCAAATTCATTTGTATCAGTAAACCTAAAAGTCTGTTTCTGCATAATCTTTGCAATTAACATGACGCTCTCTATGTAACTCCTGTAATTCGATCTCCCTTTCTTCTTCTTTTCTGAGTTTATAGATTCTTTTCTTTTCTCTCAACTGTTTCTTTCTTTTATGTAACAAACAACCTAATTTGGTCAAAATAAAAATGAATACTATTATAATCAAAGGTGCCAAAATCTTGCCAAGAATTGAACTTCCGATATTATGAAACCAGTTTTTAATTGCTTGAAACCTTTTTGAAAGTTTCCCTGTAAAATCTTCTTCTTCTAAAGGAATTATCTCTGAATGCATTTGTGTAATATTCTTAATATACATTTCAATATTCTTACTTTCATCAGGTATATATGTACAGCAATGTTGGACATGTAAAATGCCACAGACTCCTCCCTCTTTTGCTAGGAGTATGTCTAAAGCAAGACGATCTTGAATTACCATGGATCTAATTGCAATAACTTCAACATTCACTAATTGAAACCCATCAGCAGTGTCAGTTGATAATCTATCAACTATAGTGGACAATTTTCTGATTCTTCCTGCATTTAGGGTTATACCAACAAAAGGTATTACAGCTTGAAAAATATCTCCCAGAACTTCGGTAAAAGTTTCTCTTAGCTCTATTTACATAATTATGAATTTTAAACAATCCTTCTGAATCTCTGTCAACATGAAACACTTTAGGAAAAACAATTCCCACATAACAAGTTCCATACCAATGGTCTGGAAGGTTGTAGTAGGCTTTGTCACCACAAACAAAATAAATTCCAGGAAAGATAGGATCTTTTCCACCTTTAAATCCCCAACCTCCCATAATCTGATAAGTATCTTCACAGTTACTTGCACCTACAAAATAATTATCAAAAAGTGTATTATCTCTTCTAATGCAAAGCTTTCCACTAACTGGTTTGTCTATGTGAATTGCAATATTTTCAAGCATTTTGCCATTTAATTTCTCATCCTCTTTTTGCCAGAAGGCTGACTTAGTCTGCTTGACTAATTCATTTCTCTTATAAATTGCTCTTCTCTCCTCAACCATATTCAAAAATTTCTTTCCTTCAGCACTTAATTTACATGTTAGATTATTCTTGTAAGCATACTCATATGTGAGTTCGTTAGTAACAAGGAAATATTCTCTCATTTGTTTTGCTTTCTTATGCTTATTTAAAGCATTATCAATCTTAACATTAGCAAAAATTTCATCATAATTTGAATAGTAATATTCTAAACGACCAGTTTGATAAAATAAACTAGTTAATACACTACATGTTACAGCATAAGTAAGAGGAAGCATATTATATGTTACTCCCTCAGAAACAGAAGCAGGTAACTTAACACAGACATAGCAATCTTTTGCATCCATTACCTTTACATATTCACTCAATAGCTTTGTGAATGTATTACTTGAAAAATCACCTATTGATTTATCTTGATGAATGTTAGGCTGATGATCAATAACTTTTGCAGTTGTACTATGTTTAGTTTGGCTAACCAGAGCTTTGCTTGTTATGTTAACTTTGTGTAATTCTCTATTCATTTCTAAAGGAATAATCACAGCTAGTACCAACCAGAGCAGAACTAAAATGAGCAGACATACCAGAGTCATCTTACAGCATCTTTTAAAAACAGAACACTTTGAAGTGCTCTCCTTAACATAAGGCATTTTTAGGTTAGTTTTAGCCTTAAAAATAAAAATAAATTTTAAAATTTATATACACCCCCCTTTTAAAATATATTTTTCTTTTATAACCCTAAACAAGATTTCTTCGACCTTATGTCATACATAAGTTTTCTTCTACTAAACAGTTTTTCTTCGACCTTGTGTCAACTAATAGATTTTCTTCAGCCTTTTGCCAATTTAATAATTCTGTACTTCAATCATTGTCACTAATTTCTTGTATTTCGTTTTCTTCTTCACTACTATCGTATATGTCAATAACAGGTGGAATTACTAAGTAAGTCCACTCAGGAGACTTGTATTTCTGGTTTGGCCTTATTATTCTCTTCCCTTTTCTCGATATCACTTCAATTTTTCTTCCAACTCCAACTTCTTTTCCTGGACTCTTTTGACTACTTATTTCCTCTACTTGTTCTATTGGCTTTTTGATCAATCTTACTCTCAATCTTCCACCTGGCCAGTAGTCTGCTTTTCTCACGTACTTCTTCTTTGGTTCAGAATTATTTGATTCTGACTTCCAAGTCCTTTTCTTTCTGTTTTCACTTTCACCTTCCACGTCACTTTCTTCAGTTTCGTAGTCTGAAATTTCAATTGACTCAGGAACTTCTCTATTCGGCAATTTCACTCCTTCAGGAACTTCACTTTGTCTTCCATCACTGGTACTCGGTAATTCGTTCTCCTCCTCTTCTTCAATTACCTCTAACTTCCCAGATTTCGGATTTTTGTTCCTTACTTCAGAGTTTGTTCTCTGCCTTTCGATACTCTCCTGGTCTGAAACTTCTTTTGGTTCAGCTTCTTTGTCTTCAATAGAGACAACCGAATCCTCAGTTATCTTTCCTTTTAACAGATTCTCTTCACCTTCAGAATCTATTTCAATTATTTCTAAGTCTTTTCTTGTCAGATTTCCATTCACTGGCACAGTTTCCAGATGTCGACTTTCTTGTCGATCTTCAGAATCTGGAATTACTTCACCTACTGCTCTGTCTTCTGCTTCAGAATCAGAATCATCTGTGGTATCACTTTCAACATCAGAACTCTCAGGAGTTGGTACTGGAATAGTATGACTTGGATGTATCCAACGTTTCAAACCTCTGCACTTTACAGCATTAGTAGTGATCAAGATTATCTGCCTAGGTTTCTGCCATCTAGGAGTTAGACAATTCCTTCTCCGATGTACTTTCGTTCTGACCCAATCGCCAGGTCTCAGATCATGAGTCAAAACTTTTTCATTTGATTGAGCTTCAGTTCCCACCTGATTAGACACAGAAGTTACCATATCAGATAACCTTTTACAGTAATCCAAAATTGCACTGTCATTTATGCTCAACAGTTTACCTACAGGTACAAAAACTTGCCTCATAACTCTTCCCATTAAAATTTCATGAGGACTCAAACCTGTCTTTTTATCTGGTGTACTTCTTAATGACATCAAAACAAGTGGAAGAGCATCAGTCCACTTAATACCTGTTTCAAGACACATTTTTCCAATTCTGTTTTTGATAGTTCCATTTATTTGTTCAACTACACCTGATGCCTCTGGTCTGTATGCACAGTGTATTTTCTGCTCAATGCTCAAAGCTTCACAAATTAACTTCATCAATTTGTTATCAAAATGGCTTCCTCCATCACTCTCAATAGTGACTGGAAAACCGTACCTTGGGATGATTTCTCTGAGCATTAGTTTTGCTACTGTAATTGAATCACAGTGTCGTGTAGGAAAAGCCTCTACCCATCTTGAGAATAAGCATACAATTACAAGTACATATTTCAAACAGTTGTGTAAGGGCATTTCAATGAAATCAATTTGTAACCTGGTAAAGGGACCACCCTCTCGACCAATTATTCCTGTCCCCACCACTGATTTTCTGTTTGGATTCATTTGTTGGCATGACAAACACCTTTGACAAAAAGATTCAGCAATGGTTCTAAATTTGGTATTGAACCATGTTTCTCTAAAAAGTCTGACCATAGAATCTCTTCCTTGATGTGCAGGACCATGATATAATCTGGCCATGTCAGCAATCAAGCAATTTGGTAAGACTACTCTGCCATCTTTGTAAACCCACACTCCATCTTCTTCACGTGGTCTACAATCTGATCTTAACCATAGGTCTTTTTCTTCATCATCTGCTTCGTTTTGTAAATCTCTAATCTCATGCCATGTTTCTACAACAGTTGTTAGCATTAATGAATTTGAATCAGTTTCTTTACTCCTCTCCCGATTGTATGAATAATTTTTCCTTGCGCAGTACTTTGCTGTTTCATCTGCGAAGGCATTTCCCTTGGAAATATAATCAGTTCCTCTTGTGTGCGCTGCACATTTGACAATTGCAATTTCTTTTGGCAATTGTATTGCTTCAATTAATCTTCTAATGAAAACTGCATTTTTAATTGGTGATCCTGTTGATGTCATGTATCCTCTCTGTGACCAGAGTTGTCCATAATCATGCACAACTCCGTACCCATACTGACTATCAGTAATGATGGTAACTCTTATATCCTTTGATATTTCACATGCACGAATTAAAGCAATTAATTCAGCCACTTGTGCTGAACGAACTCCTTCAAGACATGATGCTTCTTCGACATCTACAACTGTACAAACTGAGTATGAAGCTTTCAAGACACCTCCTTCGGATCTTAAGCATGAGCCATCTACAAAGTAGACAAAATCCGATTCAGACAAAGGTCTGTCTTTGATGTCTTTCCTTGGTTTAGTGCAGAATTCCATGACATCTAAACATTCATGTTCAGTTTCAATGTCATCAACAATTTCAGAATCAGGCAGTAATGTAGAAGGATTCAGATTCAAACATCTTGAAATCGAAACATTATCTGCTCCCAGTATGATTTTCTCATACTTTGTCAATCTGCTACTTGTTAAATGTTGAGTCTTACCTCTTGTCAGTAATATTTCAACTGAATGAGGCACAAAAACTTTCACAGGAAATCCCATAATGATTCCTTCACTTTGTTCGAGGCTGATACTTGTAGCTGCAACTGCTTTCAAACAACCTGGTAATGCTTTTGCAATTGGATCAAGAACTGCAGAGAAGTATGCAATAGGTTTCTTTAAATTTCCATGTCTCTGTATTAATACAGATAATGCACATCCTTCTCTCTCACTGCAATACAGTTCAAAATCTTTCTCATAATTTGGCATACCTAAAGCAGGAGCTTGGCATAAGCTCTTTTTCAGGTTCTCAAAAGATTCCATCTCAGCATCATTGAGAATAATTGGATCTTTTACATCTGACTTTGTCAATCTTTGTAGTGGTTTTGCAATTACTGAAAATCCACTTATCCATTGTCGACAGTATCCTACCATTCCCAGGAACATTCTGACCTGTCTTTGTGTTCTTGGCGGTAACATTGCTTGAATCATTTTTATTCTCTCTATTGTTACTTGTCTTTTTCCCTTTGCAATTCTGTGACCAAGATATTTTACTTCTTGTTTGCAAAACTGTAGTTTTGCTGGGGACACTTTATGTCCTTCTTCTGCAAGGCGATTTAACAGAATTATTGTGTCTCTTACACAATTTTCTCTTGTCTTTGCAGCTATTAACAAATCATCAATATACTGCACCAACGTAGACCTACCTGGTAAGTCTAAATCTTCTAATGATCTTTTTAACAATTCATTAAAGATTGAAGGACTTTCTGTATAGCCCTGAGGGATTCTTGTCCATCCAAGGGTCTTACCTTGGAATCTGAAAGCAAAGATTTCATGACTGTCTGGATGTAAGGGAACAGTAAAGAATGCATTGCAAAGGTCGATGACTGTGTACCATTCAGCATCATGTGGAATCTGAAATAGAATTACTGCTGGATTTGGAACCACAGGACAACATGGAATGACAATTTGATTAACCTTTCTCAAATCTTGTACGATCCTAAATGTTCCGTTAGACTTTTTAACTCCCATAATTGGTGAATTACAAGAGCTACTCTTCATTTCCTTTAATACACCTTGCTTGATTAATTTTTCAATTATAGGTGTAATACCTTCAATTGTTTCTGTTTTCATTTTATATTGTGGAGTGTTTGGAAATTCTATTCCCTGTTTCAATTCAATTTTTACAGGATCTACGTTTTTCATTAGACCCATCTCATTCCCAGTAAAATCCCATATTTCAGATTTCACTGTTTCTTTTAGCTCTTCAGGTAAATCCTTTTCTTCAAAAGCAGGAAACAATTTTGTTTCTTCTGCTTCCATCATCATCATTGTCATCCTGTATAAACCATCTTCCTCCATTGTTTGTAACTCAACTCCATCAGGAGAACAATATATTCTGCAATTCATTTTACATAGGATGTCTCTGCCTAATAGATTTACTGGACTACTATTACAAACCACAAATCTGTGTTTGTCTCTGTAATTTCCAATTTCAACTGGTACTGGATCAGTTAAGTCTGTTTTAATTTGCTGATTACTTACTCCCACAACTTGGATGGTATCCCCAGAGAGAGGTAGGTTTTCAATTTCCACTGATCTAACAGTAGAACGGGTAGCACCAGTGTCCACTAGAAAAGTGATGTCTACATCATTAACTTTCCCGTTTACATAAGGACCAGACTGGTCAACCTCAAGAGTGGCTCCAACAACACACTCTTCCTCCTCTCTCGGGCACCGTCAGCAATAATCATCAGAATCACTGTCTTGACTTTCTGCTAATAAAAATTGTTGTGAAGCATTTTGCATTTGAACCCTTTGCTGCTTTTGCTGTTTTTGTGGTTTTATTACCTGTTCACTTCCCTGAAATCCCACGTTTGGATTATATTTTTGAACTCCCCCACAATTCGGAAAAGGTGGTTGTGGCAATTGGTCTTGACGATTATTCACCTGTTGTTGTTGCTGTTGCTGTAACTGTCGCTGAATATTAAATTCGTTTAACCCCTGTTGCATCTGTAGCTGTTGCTGCAGGTTAACACCATTCTGCATCTGTGGATTCAATAAGGGATTCTTTAAGTTTTTAGGAGGATGAGGACACTCGTCCCTCCAATGTCCAATTTCGCCACAATTAAAACAAGGTAATCTTTGTTTCAGCTCTTCTATCTTTGGGCTAAATTTCTTTGGGAAATTATTACCTTTAAACTTTCCTTGTATCTGGTTTGTATTTCCAGTTTGAACAAAATTAGTGTTCTTATTTCCCATGCTGGCAATCTGTTGCTCAGCCACCTTTACCTGAGCCCACATGGCTTTCTCCTTCAGCTTCTTCTGTCTTACTTCTATTTCATCGCTACAATATTTTGCTTTTCTTAGAATATCATCTACAGATAGTGATTGCCATCCGACAATACTAGTTCTGATCATTTCTCCAATTTCAGGTTTTAGTCCATAAACAAATCTATAGATAAAATGACTCATGTCTTTTTCATCTAATTTTTCATAACCACTGTATTGTTTAAAGATTAACAATAGTCTTTCATAAAAAGAATGAACTGATTCTTTTGTTTCCTGTTCTGTTCTTTCTATTTTAACCCAATCGACTTCTTTGGGTGGAATTTTGTTTTTCATCCAAACAATTACTTTCTCATAAAAATCCATTACAAGTGGATTTGGAGCACCTGTTTCTTTGATTCGTTCAGGTTCTGCTTTTGGCCAACTAATAGATATTTTACATTCTGTCCAAAGATCAGATGGAACTACAATGTCAAAAAATCCATCTAAATCAATCCACAGAACTTTTGACACTTTGATAAATCTATCAACTTGCCTGTACCACTCGACTGGTTTTTCTCTCAATTTTGGAAAGTCATTTGTAAATAACAGAATGTCCTGTCTCGACCAAGGGACATGAACATATCCTCCACCTGCAACTTCTCTCATTGGAAATTGTTTTGACAATTTATCCAATCTTTCATCTTCCTTCTTTTTCGTCCATTTTACTCTCCATTTATTCAGTTCTCCTAGCTTTTTGATATAGACAATCAAATCTTTAATGTGAACTATTCTTCCCATTGAGTTCAAACTCTCAATGTCACTTTCTGAAAAGTCTAATCTGTAATGCTTTGCAAAATTCTTTTGTTTACTCACATCGATTTCAAGTTCTGCAGCTAGATCCTCTAATTGATCATATTTATTTTTCGTTTTCCACTGAATGCTTTTGCAAATGAATAGTAATTCATCATCCCGATAGTAATTTAAACTATCTGGGCCAATTGTTCCAATTATTAATTCTTCGATATTCGCTTTTAATTTGGCCACATCAAGTTTTGGTGTGGTTACCCTGACTTCAGGACTCCCTATATCTGATACAGCACCCATTGGTGTTTTTGGAGATAAATCCTCATTAAAGGTTAAATCAGGCATTCTCGATTTAGAAGTGTTTATTTCAGATAAATCTGAATAAAATCTTTCAGCAGCCTTTTGAGTTTCTGTATTTAAAGGAATAGTTAATCCAGTTTTGTTTGTTTCTCTTGGTTCAAATACGGGCTGAACAGGACCAATTGTTACTGGAACTGTGACAGCTTCCATGCCTTTTGTCATTCTTTTAATTAATTCTTCTTTAGATCTTAAATATTCGTTATAATCAACATCTTCAACATTTCTTGCCTCTCTTGTATAATCTTTTGGAGGTTCCCTTGCTCTTGGAGTCATTGTAAAATGTCTACCTTCATTTCGAGCATTCTCGAATTCTGATCTTCTAGGAGTTTCAGTGATTTCACAATTATTTGGATAAAGTTTAGGAGCTTCACTAATTGGAGGTGCACTCGGTGAAGTTTCAGTAGAAACCACCGGAGTAGACCATGATCTAGGAGGTCTCAAAGGCTGATTAGGCTGATTCTTTCTAGCAGTTGTATATATTTCTTCCATAACTGCATCCTCAGATTCACTTTCCATAGATTTCCCTGTAGGAGTACCCATTACCATTTCATGAATTAAATACAATCCTTCACTCATGTTTCCCTGTCTCCACATTCGCAATCTATCTTCATGAGTTTCTCTTTTCCAAGATGGATTTTTAGAAGGTCTTTTAATTCCACTAGCTTCTCTTTGTAACTGATACATCTCGTCTTCCCACTCAACTAAAGCTTCAAATTGAGTTGGTCTCGGTTTTGGAACAAGAGCATTCATTTTCTCTCGTAAGTTTCTTAAAACTCTTACATTAAATGAACCATCATCAGGCCAAGCTAAAACACCGTCGTTTTTAGTATAGCGTTTCCAACTGTCGAACCATAAGACAGTATGATATCCGTATTCACCTTCCATGTACGCTGCAGGTGTTTTATACTTATGAAGTAGTTTACCACCTCGCGTTTCGATTTTCTTGTCAGGTGAAAATAAATTCTTAAATTTCTGAAATAATGTTGTCTTTTTCTCAACATGTTTAAAATGATAACTCATTTTTAAAGGTTAAATTTAATTCACAAAATCGTTCGTAAAATATTTCCGGGATGTTCCGCAAAACAACCAATCCGTGCGCGAAACACACCAACAAGCCAATGACAGTTGAGCTACGTCACTTTTCTGCTCAACCAATAAATTTAGAGTTTTTCCGAACGACCAATCAGCTCACAGGCCGTCAGAGACTCAAGAGCCAATCAGAATACAGCTTGTGTCGTAGGTCACCCAATCCCAGCGCGGCTCTGTGACGTACACAGCAGCTGCGGTTTCTCGCTTCTCACTCCTGGCGCTTACCCCTCCTTCACAAAATCTTTTCACAGCGCCATTTTAAGGACACTTTTCAGTGTAAATTAATTCTTAACAATGACTATAAAGACAACATCTGTTCGTTTCACTATTTAGGATAGTTTACATACATTCAAGTATCCACACTTCGGAATAGACGGCGCTATTCACACTAAGGATAATATTCAATTGTCAGTAGAGTAACCTTACCCCACCCTTCTAACAAGTATAATTATGAACTCGCTTTGCTCTGAACCCACCGCGAAGTGAAAGTTCTAAGAGTTCCACTTGAACATAAAATACAATTCAAACTCGCACTTTTACACGGAAAATTCCCTAATTTCAAACACACATGAAATCCGTACAGGACTCTCACCTGTTTATAGAAATCATGCACCGTTAGCAAAATAACGACGTTATCCGTACAGGGCTCTCACCTGTTTATAGATATGAAACATGTACCCGTACAGGACTCTAACCTGTTTATAGATGATCATGCACCGACGCTAATTTACCCTTCACTCAAGCTCGGATATAACTAATACTCTCATCACAGTGAGTTTTATGGAAGGCGCTTTGTCCCTATTCTCATGCTGCTTTGATTTCTTAGAAAACCCTCACTATACAAGATTCAGACCTAGCCCTAAAACTGTGCTGCTCGGCGACAACACTATGGTACACGGCGATACCTCTTGTGATACTCGGCGATATCACTACAAACGGAACAGATGGCTTGCGTGACTAATTTCTCGCCACACAATCTATACCGGTATAGCTTACAGATAGGCACGAAAAACAGACTCAACATGTGTTAAAACATCGATCCTATTTCCATACCATAACGTAACCCCTAGCAACCAACATATTACCTTGGTTACCCCTTAGCAACCATCCTCTGCTACCAGAGAATTGATCCAGCGGGCTATAGAAAATATATCATAAACTACGCTACCCAACTTCATAACCTATAAACAAAATTCTAAACTAAATATGGACCCATTTATAAACCTGATATATTTTGGGCCTACTGAATCAGGTGGTCAGAATAAATCTATATACACATTATCTACAAACTATATACATATTTATACATTTGCAGAAAGAATATTGTCATTAGAATAAAACCCAATCATTTAAATGACCACCATAGGCGACGTGATCTAGCTAATACTAACCTACACTTCTGAATAACCAAGACCAGCTTGTTTGTCAAAAGTAAGATTTTATTTACTAAATTATGGTATATAAGTTGAAAGTTTTATAAATGAAATTTATTAGCATTGATGCAAGCATGATTATAATAAAATATGAGAAAATTATTATTTAAGCAAACGAAACAATTTTAAAGAAAATATATAAAGTGTAGCATTTCTAAAACCTAATTCCCTAACTAAACTAAATAGATAGAAATTAAAGTAAAGTTCTTTGAGGATTCTTACGTGCTCCACGCAAAGTCCAGTAGCACATCACCCTCATCGGAAAGTCAGAAAGCAGCAGCCAGCCCATCCCTAGGGGCATGACTTTTTATACCTTTCTACGCTAACTAAACTACGCAAAGGAAAGTTTTCAGAAATCTTCGACGTCCCATTGGCTGAGAGTGACAAGTGACATGTCACCCGTTTCTCAAAAAGTTCCATGAAATCATGTCTCATAAAGACCATTGTCTCTTCCACGTGAAGCCAGAAGCTTCCTGCGTTTGCAACTATGTATTAAGTCATCCTCGCAGCTTCCATAGACTTTCATTACACTTCCGCGGATGCCAAGTTAAGGACTGACAAAATGTTCACTTTCGACCTTGGCCATGTCCGACAGAATGATGTCAGCTCATCAGTTTTTGCTTTGTGAATGCAGCTTCAATAAACGTTTTAATTCAGAATGGGCGTCTCGTGACTTTCTGCAGAATTATATGTCAGCTCTTTTTCTGCGGTTCAAATGACTAGGCCCAAAAGCAGGCAACTTATGTTTTCTAGTATAAAACAAACACAAGAAAAGTATTAATGTAAGAAATAAAGTAGATTCTGTATCCACCCCATGGTTTACTAATTATTTAACCCACCCGATTAATCAAAATGTTACCTAGCCATTGCAAACAATTAAAGCAGCGTTTATATTTACCAGTCTCCGTTATTCCATGAGACCCATATGCACCTAGAATAGTAGAAATGACATCACACAGACAAGGAAAAGCAAAACAAGCACATGCTTATTTTAAGTTTGCAGCAATTAGTAATGACAAAAACGAAAACAATAAATTATTTTATTATTTTGCACGAACAAAAGATGCAACATTTATGCACGTTTATGAGCACACATGTTAGTCCCCCCACGTGTAAAGTTTAATCTAAGTTGTATTAGCACGACATATCACAAATCATTAATAATTTTATTCATGTTATGGAAATGTGACTTTGCGAGTTTAAACAAAATTTTGTTTTCTATCTCGCTCCATCACAGGGCACTCCAGATTTTTTACTTTCTCTGACTTCTTTTGCTGAACCTATTTTTGTTGGCTTTTATGACTGTGCACTTTTTCCTGCTAATAAGTGGTACAGTGCTTGTTTTGTCCATTGAAAATATGGTAAAACACTTGATTTACATGTAAGTCTATAGTATACAGTACTGCATATACCCAGGGCCTGTAAATTAATTAAGTGCTGCTAATGGGCTGCAGCCCTCATTGTGCTAGCCACTAAAGTAGCCATTAAAAAAAATTGTCAGGCCTGCCACTGCATACTTACAAGTCACCCCCTAAGGTAGGCCCTACAGGCTCACAGGGCAGTGTGTATGGTACTTACTTAAACAGTAGTACATGTGGGTTTTAGGCCTAGATGGAGAACAGTGGGTAGGATGTGTAGACAATTCACAGTGGAAGGGCCAGTGGATGAGGGGTTGCCGGCTCTAAAAGAAGAGTACCCCAAGACTGTCCCTGGTGAGGCCACTTCTAACCTGGAGGTGCTGACTGTGCTGTCACTGAGACTGAGGGCAGGAGACCTGCACCACTCAGACTCCTGCTTGAAAGAGACAGAGACAAGTGTGGTGGTCTCCACCTTGGCTTGTACAGCATCTGTTCAGTTTTAGGGTACAGACCCTGGATGTCAGGCCAGTCTCAGAATACCGCCCCTGAGTTGGTACAAAGGGGGGTGGAAGTAGGGTGCCTAACACCCAGAGCTGTTGGGCCCACTCTGAGTACACCCCAGAGGTCAGGAAAACGTCAAGGGCAAGTAGAGAACTCCTAGCCGGACCCAGAGTTAGAAGTGATGCTTGCCCAAGGCCACCACTTACGGCTGGAGGAGTCACCTAGCAGTAGATGACCCGGGGCCTGGCCCTTGACACTGACAGATGCTGGTGGCCTCTGTTGGTTGTTGTCCTTATGGCAGAGTTTTCTATGGGTTGGGGACAGACATCTGATCCAAGTGATAGAATGGGCCACATCACCTTCATGCCCATGGTGGTACTGACTGCCTACAGGGATGCATCTGGTGAGCAAACGAAGGTTAGTACTCTTACAGATGGGGTCCACAGATGAACTGAAGGGTTCCCACGGATTAGATTATCCCAGTGGGTTAGGAGAGTGTTGACAGAAGGATCCAACCAGGTTCAGAGGGTCATAGAACTGACAAGTGCCTAAGCAGAAGAGGGCCATTATCTACGGTCAATCTTAGGAGTAGGAAAGCCTATCAGGGTACTGATTAAGCTACCCTAGCTTTTAGCTAGATGGGTCATATTAGACCTGGCCATTTTTGCATCGTCACCGCAGATTTATGCATTTCTTTGGCTTCCTTTGGTGAACCTGGTCTGTGTTGGTTATCAAGACTCTGTACACTTTTCCCTTGCTAATCAGTGGTAAAAGTGCTTGCCCTCTCCCTTGAAAACATGGTAAAATTGCCCTACACCTGATTAGTATGTTTAATTTACTAGTGTATGGTACTACATGTACCCGGGGCCTGAAAATTACATGCAACTAGTGGGCTGCAGCACTCATTGTGCAATCTACCATAGTGGCCTTTTAAAACATGTCTCAGATCAACCGCTGCAGCCTGCAGTGCAGTTGTAAACTGCCATTTCAACCAGGCAAAATAAACCTTTTGCCAGGTCTAAACCTTTTTTTTCAATACTTATAAGTAACACCTAGGGCTTGTCCTACAGGCTCATAGGGCAGTGTCTCTGGTATTTAGGTACTTGCCTAAATAAAAAAAAGTAGGTGCATGCCTTGATCCGAGGCTCTCCAGAGTGGCAGGACACGCTGTCAGAGACCTCCTTGCAACTGTACATCTAACCAGCACCAACTTTACTTGCCTGCAACTGCCTGAGACCTGCTGCTGACCTCTGCTGGAGTGACTCCTAAACCCCAAGGGGTGTACTCCAGTTCCTGGACCCTTAGCTGGCATCATGGTGTACTCCTGCTGAAGAAAAGGTAAAGATACAGATGCTTTGGGCTCCTTGCTGCCATGTTGTGTGTCATGCACTCACCTGATCCTAACCGCGAAGATAACACTGGAGTCGATTCTTTACTTCTTATCCCTATCAGGGTCTAGCCCGTTCAAGGAATGGAAACTCCTTAAACAAAGCATGGCACCTGGAGGGAAAGGAAGTTGGGATAAAATAAGAAAAGAGAGACTTGCAGTATTGGAATATGCTCTGTGGCTGTGCGACACTGCGTAACAGGTTCAGTCACTTCTGGGACCTTCTACGTTAGCCAAGTAGATGTGCCCACAACCTCTGTATTAGCGATGTCACAGCACACTGGAAATAACAAGAGGAAGCAGTTACCATCAATACACTAAAAAGCCTCTACATTCAATGAACTTATTACATTTAGTTACACAAACTTCCCAGATTGGAGTGTGGCACACTTAGGAATAAACTTGAAATACAGATTTTGGTGCAAGGTTCATACATATAACAAAGACTCTGAAGTGCTTTCTCTAGGCACTACTGTTCATCAGAGAAATACGGAGCTCAAGTCTTTAATGTTTGTGCCAAACAGTTGTAGGAAGGATCTGGAGTATAAACACACAAGAAGTGCTGGAGTAAATCACAGAGAGGACATAGAGAAAACGAATTTAGTCTTTGAAGACAGGGATATTCGATCCTGTTAACTATTATAGGAGGTTTAGTGCGTACTAACCTGATTTCAAATACGTACCCTAGTCTTTCCACTTGACTGAAGTTAGAAGAAGATCTCAAGGCTTTGACTCAGGGAGTCATGGGGGCCGATGTAGCTGTGTAGAAAGAAGCAAGGAGGAAGCGTCAAGGGAGCGGGTGCCATGGGAACCACCAATTCAGATGGACTTGAAGGATACTGGAGCATTTCTTGGTTCCGGCAGTATTCTTCACATGAGTGGGAAGGCTGAAGCTTGTTTTGCAGGGTGTAGGCCAAGCCACGATTCGGGTTTTGGCTGGGTTTATATACCCTCTTGAAGGCTAAATGGGTGTAGCTAGATCACATGCATCAAGTGGGGCACATGGCCATCTGGAAGGTTCTCGAACCTTGGGGAAAACACGTGTTAGTACACTCTCTTTGACCTCACAGTGTGGACAGGTGCAACTTGTTGATCGGAACCAAATAACAAGGAACTAATGTATCGTTTTTGCTCAAACGTGCCTAACGGAAAACAGCACCAAGTACCCAGTAACAGTGAGAGCTAGGCTTGTTATTGGCTCACAGGGTTCTGGAAAAAGTTTGCAGGGATTCAATGGAAAACCACACCAAGGCCCTAGAAACAGTGAGAGAAGTTAATTACTTGGCCTATGTGATTTGGAGAACGCTTGTAGGGGTTCAAGCTAAATGGAATTATGGGTGCTGGGAAAGCATCGGTCATGAGTGTGTGGGGGGAGCATTAGCCATGAGGGTACTGAGGGAACATCAGTCATGATATCATAGCGTGCCATGAAGCACCATGGGGTAAAGCAGCATGAGCCCTGAGCTCTAGGCCCACTGCACAGAGGGCACATGAGGGGGTCCTGACATTGTTATGTTATGTTATGTTAAAATGGATTTATAAAGCGCTTGTACACCAATTAGTTTCTTGGCGCTGATACTAGGAGGTACCGAACCGGAGCAGTTATTCGTAGGCCTGGATGAAAAGCCAGGTTTTAAGGGATTTCCTGAATCTCAGTAGATCAGTGCTTGACCTGATTTCCAGGGGGATGGAATTCCAAAATCTGGGTGCCAGAGTTGCAAACCTGCAACCCCTTTGGCGCTTCAGTTTGAAAGTCGGGACAGTCAGAAGTTGGAGATGAGCCGAGTGGAGGTTGCGTGAGGGGGTGTAGCATGAAAAAAGGCTGTCTATGAATGTGGGGTACTGGCGATTCAAGAATTTAAACACCAGGCAGCCAATTTTAAAAGTGCAGCATTGAGGAATAGGAAGCTAGTGCAGCTTCCTTAGGTGAGGGGAGGCATGTTGCCATCTGGGTTGTTTGTGAATCAATCTTGCCGCTTGGTTCTGTACCAACCGTAACCGTTTTTGTGAGGCAAAGTGGCATACCGAGGTAGATTGCGTTGGCGTAGTCTAGTCATGATAGGACCATGGCTATCATGACCTGTATCAGAGCTGCTTGGGTAAGTAGCCTGCTTATATTTCTAATTTTACGCAGCTGAGATAAGCAGGTGGAGATGACACAGCCACCATGCGTTTTTAAGGAAAGGTAATTGTTTATAGTGACCCCTAGGCTTTTTATTGAGGAGGAAGGAATTGGGGGTGGGGGGTCCAAATCCTTTGGCCAATAATATAGGCCCTACAGATTGCGACCGCCACCTAAATCTGTCTTGCCTGGATTTAATTTTAGGTGGTTGTGGTCCATCCAATGCCGAATGAATTGCATGGTAGACTGAAACTCAGATATTGACTGGGGAGAGTTGTCAATTGTGAACAATAGTTGATGGTCATCGGCATAATTGAAGGTGACCACTTTCCTTTTCTTCAGAGATCTAATGAGCAGGAGAAGGTAAAGGTTAAACAGGTGCGGGGAGAGCAACAAGCCCTGTGGAACCCCACGCGTAGTTTTTAATTTAGGGGCCGTAAACTGGCCACTCTGGACTGCCTGAGAGCGGTCTTTCAGGAAGGAGTTGATCCAGCTAAGGGCTGGGCCCTGGATGCCTGCCTCTCTGACATGGTCCACCAGTATACCATGGCCGACCGTGTTGAAGGCGGCCGAGAGATCTAATAGCACAAGGGCCTGGGGAGTACCTCTGTCAGCCTTTTCCTGCAAGGAGTCCAGTACCACTAGTATCACTGTTTCCGTGGAGTGAGCTGAGCGAAATCCAGCTTGGTGTGGGGCAAGAACATTAGTTTGTTCCATAAAGATGGACAGACATTTCACCACATGGGCATCCAGCACCTTAACTAAGTACGGAAGCAGGGAGATGGGATGATAGTATGACAGCGTTTGGGAATCAGCCACAGGTTTCTTCAATAGGAGGACCACTATTGCCTCTTTGAAGGCTTTAGGGACACTACCCTGGGATATGGAATTGCTCAAGAGGGCAAGAACAGGTTCCAATGAGGTGGTGAAAGCAGCTTTTAGGACATGTGGGGGACAATGATCCAAGGGACTATCAGATCTGACTTTGGACAGCAGATTGTAAAAAGTTTGGGTATCAATGGGCGGAAAAGATTCAAGGGAGTAGGGATTTGTGGAGGCATCACCCGTGTGGGACCTGTTCTGTATGTCCCCAGACGAAAAATTATAGGGAAATAGATATAGGTACGACTAGACCATGGGTACAGTGCAATTTTACCAACTGTAATAGCAACAACCTTATTTACATGTTGATATGCACGTGCTCCATTCGATACGTGGGAATGACTACCCGTAAGGTCCGCACAAGAATGTTAGAGCATAAGAGTTCCTTTCGCTGCAAAAAGGCTATGACCAAACTCACGAGACATTTCTTGGAGAAACAACATCATGAAACTGACTTCCAATGGACTGTCTTGGAAAAGCCTTTCATACCTGGCCATATTAGTGACATAACCAGGTACCTTTTTCTGAAAGAACAGAAATGGATCTACAAGCTTCGGTCTGACACAGAGGGATTGAATGACGACATTCCCTGGACCTTGCTATAGGAAGCGCAGTGGGTGGATGGTGTACTGGAACTGAGTATCTATTAAGGAATCATATTGAGCATTTCAACCATCTTTCATAACAGGTGACCCCGGTTGTCACCCAATTAATTGTAGATGGGTGATTTAATAACTATCACACAGACAACTCAATATAAGACACCAGATGTGAGAGCAAACCTACTTGTTTACAGCCTCACACTTAGAGAGTGATGTAATTGTTGGAAACTGGTCGACAATTTCATGGACCAGGTACTTAAATAAAATAAGGTCTTAGTGGAATAGACATTTCAAGAAATGGGCCACCTATTAGTAATTGAGGAGGGCTGTCAAATTGCATCTTGCAGCGAACATTTTAGAATTGATAGGTATGATAATGATGCTCTTCATTCCAAATTCTGAAATGAATAGACTTAGTCACACTGGGGAGGTTCATGCATTTACAGGTGTGACCCCTAAAGTAGTCTGGTCTGTATGAAAGCACCTATATTTCATAATTAGGCATAATATTTGAAAAACCTTAGCGCTAACACCAACAATCATTCGATTTTGGTTGATAAAACTACTAATATGGATGATATGACATCATCCTGTAGTTTATCATTTCCAATTTTTCCAGAAAACGAGTGAAACACACAAATAAACTAACTAAGTTTTATCATTACCTAATCTGTAAGCAGGGTCTAATAAGCATGTGATAGAGCCCTTTTATTGCAGCTAAATACAAATACGACATGTTCCTTTTTTATATTAGGAACTACAAGAAGGGGCGCTATGATGTTATCTTGTATTCCCTCTCGCGGTAGTTTCCGCGAGATTTCGAACGTAAAGTAGTGCGGATGTAAATGAGTGAGATAAGAAGCGGTGGCACTCGAATCTGGCATTGCAAAGTCGAAATGAGGTATGGAGTTACGGAGGTGACTTACAAAACTAACCTCTGACAGTAAATGGAAACTCATTTAAATAAAAGAGGCGGAGGGCTACCACATCAGTGCTCTTCCAAGATTGTGCTAAATGCTAGGCTCCTCTTCCGCTCTGTACCTCCCCCAAGACTCAGATGGGAGCTTGAGGTACCGACGGAGAGGTAAGCCTGAGAATACTGTATCTCTCTCCTCTACTTGCTGCATAGACGAGGGCCATTTTCCAACAGAGGTAGTTTATGTAGCTAGGCATAAGGGAGATTATGATGATGTTTGTTTGTTGGTGATACTATCCACTTGAGGTGTAATAAACAAATAATTATGTGGAGGAGTTATTCACTAAGAATTGTTGGAAGAATATGATGTGTCTGAGGTACTTAGATACTGGACTCATGGAGTCTGTGCACAGAGGTTTCTACACAAGTGTTGATCTATAGATATAGCAGAGTTGCGAAACAGGTAGACTTTGGGGGCATGTTAGAAGGCTGTGAAGTAAGCTTCATGATGTTTCCCTTGTCTGTTTCACCTTTTATATTTATATAGTGCGGGGCCTCGTAGAACCTGAGCAAGGTCCAGGTGAGGTGAGGTCAAGTCCCCTACCATGAAGGGTGAGCATGAGTAAACTATTATATTTTTGATACAAAACGGTTTGACGGAATACATGTTTTAGGTTGTGGACACATGTATCTAATAATTAATTATTGCATATTTCCCTCCATAGAAAACATTCTCTTTCTTCTTAACTGATATGGAGGGATAGAGATTCTGGTTGATACAGGTTGTATCGTATTCGACCGATTTTCTAAATACACTTTCTCACTTTGGTGTTGGTGGTGTTTTTTGAATTTATAATCACCAAGTGCAACTACTGGAAGAACAGAGGCCCTGATGAAAGCCAAGGGACGATAAGCCCGTTAGGCAGAAACATGTTGGCCCATTACTAGACAGATAATTTTTGACTGTCTATTTTTGCACTGTTCTAGGTTTTTAATTAGGAGGTGATGTTCGTCCGCAGAATAAAATTGTAATAGGAGTACACACCATCCTATTTTAAGATTCACTACTTTTTGTCTTTTATTGCACTGTTATTTACTTGACCATCAAAGATCAGCCATCATTGACGGCTCATTTGTGTTGGCGGACCAAATCCTTAACCAGCAACAAATGGTGTGGCTCATAAGGTCCCAATGATCAGGGGACTAGCCTTGTTCACACCTGGGTTGGCCAGATGATAGGATTGATCATCAAGTCAATTTGATGGAAACCCATTGCAATATTGTTTTGGATTTTGAAAACCATCCTTGTACGATCTCTTGAATAACTGTGTCCTCTATTAACATAGTTTCCACTTTTGTTTATAATAGGCTGTTCTCAATGTGATTTAAAACATTTCGAGATTTTGGTAAGTCGGATTGACAGCTCAGCTTAATGAAAGAGGCTGTTAGACTCCCTGTGTTTCTGTGTTATATATGTAGAAGGAGCTGGGGATAATAACCAGGTGTAGGTCTCTAAAACTTTATATCCCTTGGACCCCCGTGTAATGGTTTGGTGTTGATATAGTAGGGATTTGTGGGCATCGGAGGGATGATTTTGTGAGGAGTATGTGTGGGGATACTGTCTTTAATGGAGGCGATTTTACCAATAAAAAAGTTGTTCAGATGGAGAGAGTTTTATCAAGAAAAAAGTTGTTCAGAGAGTCGGAGAGGGCCTGAGACGGTATGGGCTTACTTAGGACTCTATCTGGATTAGGGAGTTCATCTACAATTGCAAATATTTCTTTAGCTTTGTTGTTGGAGGTTAAAATTATGGAGGAAAAATAAGCTGCTTTAGCTGTGAGAATCGCCTTTTCATTTTCCCTCGTGGCTGTTAGGTAACCTCTTACCGCTGAGAATCAACCGCACACGATGTCGGCTAAGGCAAGAATACAGTCAGACCTGGTCTTTGCACCAACATCTTCCATCCACACAACTGCCAACACGAAGTTCCAATGAGAACTACTCTTCACAACGACAGCAACAGCTTGCGCCGACAACCAACACGAATGTTCAGTGACGGCTGGCTCTTTTCCTTACAGCGATGACTGTCCATGACGCCTGACCTGCTCCTCATGCTGACATCATCCTCCTTGTGGTCCTGCCAATGCGAATTGTGCCCTTAGAGAAGGCAATTCTTGAGTGCAAATAACCTGGTCCCTGTATCCAACTTGTACTCCTTTGCGGTTGACTGGACCTTGTGGCTTTTCCCAAGCACAGCGTGACCAACAAGTGGCGCATTGTGCTTCTTTGCATTATTTTCACCTAAACTTTAAAAAGTTGTATTGACTTTTTGTCACTTTATGGGTCATTTTAAGTTATTAACTGGACTCTATTTTTGTAAATTGTTTTGGGATCTTTCTTGTGTGGTGTTTTCACTTTATTACTGTTTGAGTGCTGCAAAAATACTTTACACATTGTCTCTAAGTTTAGCCTGACTGCTTTTATGGCAAGCTACAGAAGATGAAGCACACATTAATTTAGTGAGTTTTGTAGTTCGCCCTGAAAAGGATTGTGTTTATGATTTGAGTGCAGCTTCCATCCCATCAACTAATCACCCGATTTCTTACACTTATGTGTTATGTTTTTAATTTATTTATTACAATTGGTTTTAAGTGTTGTGGTTTGAAGAGGAGATATTTGTTTGGCTCATTGTATATTTATTTATTATTACTTACAATTTTTAGCAATTTTTATTTTTCAGACTGACTAGATATAGTTCTTTATAGTATGTACATTTTTGACATTGTAATAATTATTCAAATAATATTTATAAATTAGTTTGGTATGTTTTTGTTATTTGGAGTTGTATTTTGTTTTAGTTGGACTAGTTGGACCTTTCATGAGATTAGTGTTTTTGCTGTGGATTCCAGGGACCATAGACGTTGGTTGTTAGCAAATATTTGTACTTTACATTAGAGCATTCTTTGCATTCCTTTGATTTGTTTTGATACTTTAGCTTTCAGTTGGATTATCAATTGTTCTAATCTAAGTTCCTAGTAGCATTGTTGTTTTTTAAATGTTTCTAGGACGTGGTAGAGTGTAGGGTGGCTTTGGCCTAGTGACCCTTTGAAGGTATGGTGCCACGCCGTTGTGCTACACTTTCACTGCAGCTTTTTGTGCCGTTGTACTCTCATATACATTCCACCATTGTATATGATATGGGTTAGAGTCTGTGACCGGAATGGTGCAGTATTCCTACTCAAATATCTTCACAATAGTCAATTAGGGGACTTAGGGGCATATTATCAAGGGGGTTTATCTCCGCTTTTTTGGCTTTAAAAGCCAAGAAAGCAGAGATAAAATTATCTCCCTATTACCTAGCTGTCGCTAAAACCAGTTAGCGACAGCTAGTAGGAGATAGCGACCATCTTGGGCCCCACTTTGCATGTCAGTGATATTTATCACTAATGACATGCAAAGTGGGCGTGCCAAGATGTTAGCGACTGGAAACAGTCGCTAACATCGCTATCTCCTATTACCAACTTTTGGAGATATTCGCGCTAAGTGCGAATATCTCCAAAAGCTAACACATGCCCTGAGCAGTTCTTAGCCATGTTATCCAATGGGAGGTGGATAACATGGCTAAGAGCATTAGCTCGGTAATGCATGAATATCGCTGACTTTTCAGCGATATTCATGCATTGCGGCCGTTTTTTATCGCATTTGCGATAAACCTTGGTAATACCAAGGTTTATCTGCGATAAAAATCGCCGCAGCTCTGCGGTAAAATTTTGTCTCTAACCAAGCAATAACGATAATTATCGCTATTGCTTGGTAATATGCCCCTGAGTTTGTTTGGTAGTAGCGTTATTCTATTAGCAGGTTGCAGTGGCTCAGTGGTTAGAGGCGGCAGACCCGGAAGCTGAGATCAACCGTGGACCAGGGTTCGATTCCCCGCCTCGGCGGGTCTCGGGCCCAAAATTCCACATACTCGACAATTCTCGTTCTGGTGCCTACTCAACTCACGGGGTCACACTCTGCGACTCTGGGCAATAGCTTGCTTAATCTCCACTACAGCCCCTCGCGGCGGGATGCCTGACTTTCACCTTGTGGACACCCTGCCGGGGTTTCTCACAGGGAATACCAGGACGGGTTCCCTAAGCAAGCGCCGGGACGCTTATAGACAGCTGTGCGCTTTACAAGTCCAACACATTTACATTTACATTTACATTACGTCTGTCAATGGTATGTTTGCTGGGGCAGTTACTTTTTTATTTAGTGGGAAAATTGGGCATTTGTTGACTACTTGACATTTAATGTAAATTTCCGTAGATGTCTCCATATACTGAGGTTAAAATGGTAGTAAAAGCCATGTGTAGCTATACGTGGGTATATTTTTAAAGTGGATCTAATCATTACGTGCTTGAAGTCAATGATTATTTTTTTGCGGATAGTATTTGTCAGTTTGAATTCTATTTGAGCTAGTAGTTTGTTGTATGTTGCACGTGTAAAAGTGTGTACACTAAAGGTATGTTACTATTGTGGTATTTACCCTGGATTGTACATATTTGTGGAAAAGGTGGTGGGCGTGATATAAACTTGTTGTCCATTATCCACATGTTGCTTTGTGTTAATCTATGCAGGTTGTTTTTCTGTGGTATAAATTATTATTTTTATGTCATTGTTAGAGTTGTCATACATAAGGAATGGTTCCTTGCTGAGTGTTGTAGTTAAAGTATCAGCCATATTTGTGTCTTAAATATTTTTGGGGTAGGAGAGGTTTCCGTTTTAGCTCTTCAGGTTCTGAAGGTTTTTGTGCATTAGTGATTACTTCCCTAAGGTCATGTAACACTTTTCTAACTTCAACTTCTGTAACATTTGGTGTGTGATAACGCTCTCTAATGTTTTGTGTAATTTAATTTCTAGTTGTAGCCCTCCCTTACATGCATTTGAATAGTACATTTTACATTTCCAAAGCATATTTACTGAACTTGGGCTCTCTTGACTGTAAGTATATCCCATGTGAGCCAATAACAGCTTGCATTTTTTGAGATCTAATATAAGTGGCTCTTTCCGATATGTGGGTTTTAGAGTTATATATTAATTATATGTTTATAATGACTATATTTTTAAGGAGCACGAATATTTAAAAATGCATTAATTTTTAAAACTTTTTATGCATGAAGATTTGATGTTATTTTATTTTGTATAAGTGTTTACTGAAGTAATTATTTTTGTTGGAAGGTTATGGAAGAGGTGCTTGGTTTTTGCATGTTTAAAATACAACATTTGTTAGGGTTATATGTTTGAAAAAGAATTTAGCATTTTCTTACATTTATTTTATTTTTATTTTTTAAACCATACATTGTTTTGGGTTGTTTTTCATTAAGTTCAACGTTTGTTTGTGGAGTTTAGAAAAATGAAATTCTTATTTTTGTGTTTGTTCCATTGATATTTGCTGTATTTAGGGAAATATACATAGAAAACATTATGTTAATTTATTTTTGGGTTTAACTTAAAAGATTGGCTCTTGGTGTTATTTAGTTTTGATTATGTATTTAGTTTATATTACTTTTTACAGTTGGCTTTCTTTTTCCAGGGTTGATGTGTTAGTTTTTTTCTCTGTAGAATCTGGTAGTGTCGCTGTCATGAAGTGTTGGCGCTTTTGCTGTAAATGAAAGTATGTTTTTGCATTTTTGTGGTTATTTAATTACTTAATTAAGGGTCTCATTAAGATACCAGTCGGACCTTACCATGGTGGAAGCAGAACTGCCTGAATAGTAGTCTTTGGTTCTGCTGTCCGCATTACAGTGCGACCGCCTTCAAAGCGGTCGCAATGTGTAACCTTTGTATTGAGGCAACTGCTGCGGCCTGCAGCACACTGCGCAGTACACAACATACACAACTGATATGTATCTGCACTATGTGGCAGGCACCATGGAGTGCCTGCCTCATGGTGCAGGGATATGTAGGGGGGCACAGAGCCATTATCGGAGGGCCAGGGTGGAGGGGAACCCACTATGAACCCCCAAGTCACTTTTCACCTGCCTTTTCATGGCGGGTTAACCACTATGAAACAGCCATCGGAAAGGGACATTGTAATCCCTACGTTGGTGCCTGAGCAGGAACAGCCACTGTTGTATGGATTGCAGTCCCTCCGACGGTCCGACGCGGTCGCTCTACCTGCCTGGCCTCCATCCGCCTGTCATTGTAATTCAGCGGGCGGTCTTGCAGGGTCCGATGGCGGTGGGACTGCCACAAACGGCCTGACGGTGGCGGTCCCATCGCCATTGTAATGGTGCCCTAACTGTTTGTTTTGATAAAATGTCTTTAAGTTTATTTTGATTGGTTGTTTAATTTGATATTTGAATATTTGTATTCTATTTATTTCTTATTTGATGGGTACGAATTAGTGTTTATGTGTTAATGTTGTATCTCTATTTATTTTTTAGATTTATATTTATTCAACTTTATTTACTTGAAAATATTGTTTTAATGAGTAAATATATGGAAAGCTGGTGTATTGGTTGGGTTTATTTTATAATTTTGATTTAAGGCTGATTTATTCCTATTTTTGTTCATTTAGTTTAATGTTACTTTGATATATTTATTTAACATTTAGAAATAAATGTTTCATGTTTATATGTGAAATATATATTTTTAAGTATACTTTAATGTGTTATTTAGTAGTTTGTTGTATTTTAAATTAGTAGATGACTATATTTTAACAATAGGTATATTCTTTTATTTTTATAATTATATATTGGTTGTTTATAATCCTATTGTCAATATTTGGTTGAGGTGCTGCACATTTTTTGTGGTCAAAATATTGTGAATGTCTTTATTATTTTTTGATATTTGAGTATTTTGGCAACATTTTTGTAATCAATATTCGTTTTTTATATAGTATATTATGACAATATTTTTGTTAATGATTATTTTGTCTCAATATTTCTGTATTTCGATATTGTTGTTCTCAATATTGTGTCAAACAAGCTAGTAAACATTTCTAAAGAAATAGCAATGGTTATCACTACTGTGAGGAGTCTTAATTCAGAACTTTTCAGCAATATCATCCTGTAAATTGACCACTATAGAGAACTACATAGCCTGCTGACACACAAGCATCATAGTACAGTAATTTATAGACATTATGAATGCACTTGGGGTGGAGGTACATACCTTAAAATACATCAAGAGAAAATGTCAGAATGGGAGGAGCTGAGCAAAGGATAAGTTTGCCAAGACAGTGGTGGTAAATGTTCTATCTGACAGCAGAACCAAATAATGCCTTCCCTTTTCTCTCCTAAATAAACATATGCTCTCCACATGCATCCTGGCCAGATGTATGGCCTGCTGGTTTTAGATACCTCAGGCCAAGTTAACTCAAAAAACCTTTACATCTCACCTATGCCCTGACACCGAACCCATGCCATAATTTTTACAAACAGCAGACATATGTGCCTTCAAACAGGGATACATCACAAAAATACCTGTGCCAGGCCCAAAGCACATGTACAGATAATAGCAGATTTCACCATTCTAAGCAGCAACAGCAGCATCTTAATGTCTGGCATGCCCACAATCATACTTGCACTATTACATATCACACCTCCATGTCACCCGGCCAGGTATGTGTCACTTTTAGGAGTAATATGTCCAACCTAACTTTCTTGTCTTTGCCCTAATCTTATCTAGAATCCATGTGCAGAGACAACTTTCTCCCCATTATTGACTGATTACAAACACTCAGGACATCATAATAAATGTGCATTATCATCATTTAATTTTCACCTTTGCATGCCCTGTATTACCAACCCCAGCCCCGGCCACCAGCCACCAGCTCTGCTGTAGCTCTGCTTGCAACACCATGTGATTTGGCTGAACCGGACAGATGAAAGAGCCTGCCAAGTCAAAAACGATGCTAGCTTGTACTTATCCATGCATATGAGAAAAATTCCAACCAGTCACCCTCCAACGAGCCTTGGTTGGGTATTTGTCAGCATGTGTGAAGAAACGTACCTGATGTCTACATCCTCTTTCCATAGTATACAGCCTTAACTTTGTCAGCATAAGTGCCACGGATCCCAAGCATGTACTGACACACATTTTGTCCTGTATCATCCTGAACCTATTTGTTAGATCTGGGGGTCTCTAGTTGGCAATGGTATTCAGCTCTGTCCAAATAGGGACCCTTACATCTAAGTCAGGAAAAGGGGATTACACTCCTTAATAACCCCTGCTCACTCTTAGCTTGGCACGAGCAGACAGGCTTATCTCAGAGGCAGTGTGTTAAGCATTTGTGAATATACACAGTAATACAGTGAAAACGCTACAGATGGACACAACACAGGTTTTATAAAAATAAGTATTCTTTATATAGACTTAACACAAGACCACAAACAACAAAAATCCACAATACTATACATAAGATTGACTTAAAGATGGTAAAAGTTACTTAGTTCAAGCTGATGATAAATGCGACAAAGTTCTCAACAAAGTACCTGGATGCGTAACGCAAACTAAACAAAAGGCTCGCAAAAGGGGAGATGCGTCGGTTCCGTGATCTGGGGGAAATGATGCATCGTGCCTCAATGCTTGCGCAGAGTAGAGGATGCATCGTGATCCTTACTGGTGCGGAGTTGATGCGTAAATTCTCGGCCTGTGGGCCCGTTGCAGTGCGCAAGATGACGCCTTGATGCGATGCGATGAGCTGGTTGCGATGCGAGAAGATGGCGCCCTTGATGCGACGATGCGATGACGCTGCGATGATGATGCTTAGTGGCCCTGGCAGCCTTGCGACGACTCTGTACTTTGGAGCCACGACAGGCCCTGCGACACGCTTCTCCGCTAATGCGATGGCGACTCTCTCGATGGCGTCATGCTTCTACGGTGATGCGACAGCAGGCAGCTTCGACGAACACATGCTTCCAGGGAGATGTGGCGAAGGCTCGCTTCTCCGGCGATGCGACGATTTCAGCTGCGGCGGCGACACGCTTCCTCTCGATGCATCGCGATTCCAGCTCCCAGCGACACGCAAATGTCTGTAGTCAGAATTCCCAGCAAGGAAATTCAGAGGGGAGCTGGAGATGAAGTCTTTTGTCTCTGAGACTTCAGCAGGAGGCAAGCACAGTTCAAGCCCTTGGAGAATATTCTGTAAATGATGAAAGTCCTTAAAAGTTCCTTCTCCTTTCCTTGGCAATGAAGCAACCACTGCAGGCCAACCCAGCAAACAGCACACTGATGGGCAGTAAAAATGCCTCACGCTCAATTGCACTCCACCTCTGTTCCCGTGGAAGTAACCTCCTACTGATGTAGGCTACAGGTTGGTCTAGGCCCTCTTCATTAATCATCTGTGATAGAACAGCCCCCACACTATGCTCTGAAGCGTCTGTCTGAACAATTAATTATTTTAAGAAGTTGGGCGCCCGAAGCACGGGTGCTGTGCACATGACAGTATTCAGGGCGTCAAAAGCCTTCTTACAGGTGTCATTCCAGTTCACTTTCTTGGGCTGCTTCCTGGAAGTCAGCTCAGTCAAGGGTGCAACAATGTTGCCATCCCTCTTGACAAACCTCCTGTAGTACCCCGTGAGTCCTAAAAAGGCTCTCACCTGTGTCTGATTCTTTGGGGGTTCTCATGCCAGGATGGTATCATTCTTGGGTTGCGGCGGCGCCACCTGGCCGCTCTCGACCTGGTGACCCAAGTAAACCACGGAACCCTGCCCGATCTTTCACTTACTTGCCTTGATCGTGAGGCCTGCCTTGCGCAGTGCCATCAACAATTCCCAGAGGTGGTGCAAATGTTCTTCCCAACTGGCGCTGAACACTGCAATGACATCCAGGTAGGCGGCACTGAAATCCTCCAGTACAGCCAACACCTGGTTGACGAACCTCTGAAAAGTGGCAGGGGCATTCTTCATCCCAAAGGGCATAACCCGGAATTGGTATTGCCCATCTGGGGTGGAGAATGCTGACCTCTCTTTGGCCCCATCAGTCAAGGCGATCTGCCAGTACCCAGACATCAAATCAAACGTGCTGAGGTACCGTGCAGCCCCTAACCGATCGATGAGCTCATCAGCTCTGGGGATGGGGTGCGCGTCAGTCCTGGTGACTGAATTGAGCCCTCAGTAGTCCACACAGAACCAGAGTTCAGGTGTGGCACCAGGCGTGGCAGTCTTTGGGACCAAAACCACTGGGCTGGCCCAAGGACTGTTTGAGGACTCAATCACCCCTGAAGCAAACATCTTGGAGATTTCCTCCTTAATGTAAGCCCTGACCTTGTCAGTCACTCTGTAAGCCTTGTGCGTCACACTTCTCCGGTGATGCGACAGCAGGCAGCTTCGATGAACACTTGCTTCCAGGGAGATGCGGTGAAGACTCGCTTCTCCATTCCTTGGCAATGAAGCAACCCAGCAAACAGCACACTGGCAGATGGGCAGTAAAACTCCTGCAGCTTCCTTGATTCCTCCTTGGAAAAAGGTTTCTTGTTCCAGAAGTGATCTCATTTCTTGGGATCAGGGTCCCAATATTTATACCCCACAATCCTTTGTTCTCTGAAGGCAAGGAACGCCTCTACCTAGTCTAAACCAGTTCCTGAGCACTTTGTTTACATGACTCCTTTCTTCCTTTCACTGTGCAGGGCAGAGACATCAGACGCCCCCCACAGGAGGTGGTGCCAGCACAGGGGAGGAAAGGCACAGCTATGGAGCACTTCGTTGACATGATTCCTTCTCTCCTTTCACAGTGCAGGGCAGAGCCATCAGACAAGCCACAGGAGGTGGAGCCAGCATTGTAGAGGGAAGGCCCAGCCCTATTCAGGTCCCAGGTGCAACTCCTCCATCCCATCTAGATGCATATCTCTCTATTCACCACTGAGCTGCCCCAGCCTACCTCCTGAAATCTCCCAGCCTTGTCACTCACAAACCCAGACAAGGAATACACAAACTAGCAGAGGCAGGCCTGGACAGTTTGGCAAGAAAAGACCTACTTTCTTGAAGTGGTATTTTCAAATACAGAATATTAAAACCAACTTTACTAAAAGATATATCTTATCATTCTGAGTTCAGGCATACTAAATTCGAATTTCTACCATGTTCCCTGAATCAGTTAGGATTATAAGAATGTAATAATATAACTGCCCATTCTAGCCTATGGAGAACAGGCAGCTTTGCAATAGTGAAAAACGAAAATGGCTGTAATTCACTATTAGGACATGCTACACACACCAGAACATGTACCCTATACTTACAATGCACCCTGCCCTTGGACCTACCATAGGGGTGTCTAATATGAAGCAAAGGGAAGGTTTAGGGACTGGCAAGTGGGTGTACTTGCCAAGTCGACATGGCAGTCACAGACTGCACACAGGCCGTGCAATGGCAAGCCTGAGACACATTTTACAAGCTGCTTCTGTGGGTGGCACAACCAGTGCTGCAAGCCCACCAGCAGCATTTGATTTACAAGCCCATGGCACACATGGTGCACTGTACTAGGGGCTGACAGGTTAATCAAATAACCCAATCAAGGAATCTTCTTATTAGTACATCAATTTAACATACGGAGCACTTGCACTGTGGCACTGAATAGCAGTGGCACAGGGCCCAAAGCATATAACCAGCAAAAACATATCAAAACAGAGGAGGCAATCCGTCAAAATGGAAGGGAGACACGCCAATGATGCCAGGTCTAACACTATTGTATATGCCAACTTTGGAATGCAATGTATGAATCCATGGAGTATCTTTAATCGAACAGAGCAGGCTAATCCTTGTCAGAACATGACACGCACCACCATGGGTGACTGACAAGTAAATGTCTACCACCCACTTATTGCAGGCACGTGCCCATTGCCAACAATCACAGGGTAATGTGTATAATGTAACTGTACCTACCACTGTGTGACGTCATGGAAAATTGAATAACAGTCAACGAAGTCACACATTTGTAGACATTCATGCCTGTGATACACCGAACGGTCCCCACACCACATCCTCAAGGCTTGAGTCAGAAATTACTAGTTTGTATGTGTCCATCTTTACAGCAGCAGTAACCTAACGTCCCATGGTGACCATATGATGGAGCCCCCATCAGCCCCAATCGATCAATTCGTACCTCTTCCATCCAGCGTTCATGCACATCTGTGGCTCTAAGCCGTGCACTGCAATGTGAACCGATCTGCGGCTCATTGTCCTCGTATGTCACCTGCACACGTATATGTTCGACTTTTATACTGTCAGTGTGTAAGAAATGTGGAAAATCTGCTTTTAATATTTGTCACCGCTCAGGGGATGTGCGGGGATTTGGAAGGATGGAGATAAATGACTGTTGCCTGGTGAGCACGAGATACACCTAAGTACTGAGCAACTTTGCTGGGGTCAAAATGTGAACACTGACTTTCTAGCCCAGAGGCACGACTGCGGGAGGAGGGGCATGTGAGTGCCATTTATGGAAAGGATGTGCGTATCATCTAGTATAGACACAGCAGAGTATGACATGGATCTCTTCATGTCATAATCTGCTGATATATTTTTACATATTAGTGAAGTTCCTTTACAAGTATTTCAATTTTATTGGAACACATTTGAGTAATTGCATGCCACTTAACCTCTGTAATTGAATTAACAACAAAAGTGGCAAGATAAAAGCTAAATGTAAAAACCTCTTCATTGTTCTTTCCCCTCCTAGACTTCTGCAAGGGTAACTTGGGGATGCTGCAGAACCTCCTGCGCCCCTTACCTCCAATTATCCATATTCCGGTTTTTAGCACCCCCCACCCTGTCCCTCACCCGCCCCGCTTTTCTGCCCCACCGCAACTCCCTCCACGGGCTGCGGCTGGAGGTGATAGAGACCATGTACACCTGGCTATGTGTGGAATGTTATTTACTTCAAGGCTTGGCTGGAGTAGATTCGATCCTGTTTGGGCTGTAGTACTACTTGACTAGATGTTGGTTTAACTTTTGTGAATTGCAACTGACTTACCCTTTTATAGGTGTGTCTTTGTATTTGCATGTCACTCCGCGTCTGTCCTTAATTTCCCCTTTCCTCTTGCCACTTTGGGGCCGATTCCAATCCGGGTCGGAAGGGCACCAAAGCGATCCGGCCGGAAAAACTACAAGCCGTACGCGTATTTCCCGCCCCACTCGTACAGCTGTACGAGTGAGCAAGTACGATGTGAGCTATGTGAATTTCACCGACCGAGTCGTTTCGGGTCCAAACCGCTCCGTACGTCTTGGCCGTAAGTAAACCGTGGCGTGCAATGGATGCGATTTATGACCGAGCCAGTACGATGCAAGCGTCGGACAGCCGGTGCATGCCTGAATGTCCGGCTTGCAAAACGTCCGGGAAGCTGTCTTTCGGGGTCCACGTCGGACTCCTTGTCACCCGCAGCCCTACGACTCGAACACAGGGGGAGACCCAAGGGTCTTCCCAACACAGGCATGTACGGTGTGGATGGCACCGATGCATACCCATTGGGGGGGGGCTTTGTGCGAGATGTACCCATTCAGTCAATGGGAGCCCATGTACGTGTCGTATGACCGGCTACCATTGACTTCTATGGGAGTCCGACCGAACCGAGTCTGGCAGCATACAGCCGCATCGTACTCGCTCGGTCGTACTGCAGGACTCCGGCTCGGTCGGAAAACACTGTGGATCCGGCTCGGTTGGAGAGCTTTCCGACCCAGATCGGAATCGTTCCCTATGTAGTAGATATTCCTTATTTTCCAGTGCTTCACCATTGCCATGCTCGCAATTAAACCTAAAACGTGTTATAATATGTGTATAGTTCTATGCATTTTGGAGATCTCTGTAGATAAGAAATAGAACAGGAGTTGGCATAGATTTATGCCCGCAGCTTTGTAAATTAAACTTCTTTGTACTACTACAGGCATACTACTACACATACTCAGAAATGCATGTGTTAATTACCAATGCAATCATGCTATACTTACATTCATTCAAGTGGGGCACTGTTCTAGAGGGTATGCAGTCCTTCCCCAAGGGTCTTTATCTTGCAGAACTTTTTCATGCAGGTAAGTACCACGCAGGCCCCTTTTAGGAACTTTACCCCATGGTACTTTATCTTGTGGATAAGTTTGTTTTAATTTAAAAATATTATGTCATTTAAAAAAAGGAATTAAAACGTGAATGGATGGGTTATGACTGTGGACTGGGAAAGGGTAACTGAGGGTAGAGATAAAGGAAGTTAAGGTGTTAGGGTGTAAAGGGAAGTAAGGTTTTTTTTAGGTTCAGGGGTGGCTGGCGGTAAAGGGATTAAGGGTATATTAGGGTTCACTGGAAGGTAGAGGTAAAGTGAGGTAAATGGTTTTTAGAGTTCATGGAAGGGTAGAGGTAAAGTAAGGTAAGGGGTTTTTAGGGATCACGGAAGGGTAGAGGTAAAGGATGTTAAGGTATTAAGAAAAAGGGGCGTCTAGAAGGTTATATCACCAAAAAAGAAAAAAAGGGGGATTGGGGTGATCATCCTCAAAAACAAATACCTGAAGAGTAAAGGCATGCAGTATAAAGACCTGCATTGTAAAGTCTGCTACTCCTTCTAGAGTTCTCTCATTGCTCAAGGCATGGGCCCCTCCTTTCTTTCTGGCGGCACTTACCCAGAAGTGTCCTATTTCTAAATTGGGACTTTAATACAATATGTTGTAAGGTATCAACATGGTCATATAAGTAGACTTGATGTCAGTCTCATCACGGTGTCCTAAAAGACCATCAAATTAACAGTATTTGCATAGATCTCATAGTAGTATAGAGTACTGATAAAGTTTTTGGGCCAATGTTGTGAGTTGGTCCTACCCATGATATTTAAGCAAGATCCCACCCGATGCCCTAATATTACCCCCTGGGTAGGAAACTCATCTCCATCATCTGCACTTTGCACATCTAGGGAAGGCTTTGGCATGTGTGGCACCAGGAATTTGGCCTACCTCCAGATCATCTAGCATCCGGGTCATCTAGGGTTTAAACCATCAGCAATTGCAGCTAGGGAGGGGGCAACATCTCTCAAGAGTGCCTCCAAAATCAGATTTTCCCCTCTACCTGACCCCCTTGCACATTTGACAGTGCCAAAGCTTTATGGAGCTGTCCTGTGGACAGCTCCTCATATTCCCCGTGTTCTCTGCTATTCAGATGGAAGGAGCCTCCAGACTCTGTAAACTTCCAGACTGTACAAACACACCCACAACATGCATTCATGAGTGGACACATCAATCAAATACCTATATATACCTAAATACCTATATGCCTGCTACTCACACCAGACGCAGCTCCAGGTGCACTTGACTCCTGCACACTCCCATCTTCACCACAGATAAACATATACCTCATCAAATCAGTCCAGCTCCCTCAATCATTATCTGGATTCTGCATTTACAATTCATATGCGTGGATGGGAAAAAATCCCCACTTGAAAGTGAGCACTGTGGTGTTACAATTATATCCATTATGTTTGTTTCAAGGTAGCCCGGTGTGAGAAATCAGGACATGTTTGGAGTGTCTCCCCACTTTTTGCTCCCATTTTGACTACTGGGTGCTGGTTTTCTGACTCTGACTGCACCCTGGGCTCTGTTAACCAGACCCAGGGTCTGTGCTCTGATTAACCGTATATGACATAAGCAGGTAGTTCCGCGGTGCTGTGTCTTTGACGAAAGTGTAACAAAAGGACAACACCACCCTCCATAACCACATGAACCTTGAAAAAAAAAAAGAAAAGAGGAAAATCCTCAAGATATGAACTGAAGACAGGTGAGAGCCATATGGTGTGCTTGCATAGAAAGGCAGGACACATTCAATAGGCCCTAACGAAGCCCCAGACCTGAAAGGGCTCTTTGACAGGGCCTAAACATGTTAACACAATCTTTTGAGGTTATTTGAACAGTCATTCAATATAAAACCTCAGCAAACAATTTTATCCATACCCCAGGTACCCTAGAAATAAAGGAAACTTTTGGGTATGCCTGTAGATACATTTAACTACTTATCCCTCATCTGGATCCCTGCTTATCCAGTTTTATTTAATCTAAGAACTCCCCTTCTACCTTTGGTTGAGTCCACCCTTGTGGTATTACCCTAATAGGGTGTGGATAGGGACCGATGATGAAGCATGTCACAATAAGGGAGTGAGGCGTCAATATCTTTGGATACCCCAGAGGTGTGAGGAGGGAACTCCTTTGAAACATTCCAGTTGTTCTTGTGTGTGAGATTAATTTTAGGCGAATGCAACTGGTCTCTGGGGATAGCTCCATAGGTTAACATTGGTATAAGAGCATGCCGTTGCTCTGATTGACGGTTTCATGTTAAATCTGCTAGTAAGGGTAAAGTATTCTGTCCATCCTTACATGATTTGAACTCCAGGACCTCATGGTGTTACCTCTTTTTGCAAATCATTATGCACATATATTCACCTTAAATTAAGAAATGAAATCTGGATTTTAATAATCTTTCAACTACGTTGGGACCTTGTCATCTGGAGTATAAAACTGGTTGTTACTATAACCAACCTATTAACTTTGTCAAGCCCTGTTGAAGTTCCTCAGGCACACAGGAACAGAACGCGTTAGCTGTGTTTCAAGTTATTTATATTAATTTTGAATAAAGAAGATTTATGGACTGAACTGGCTCAACTAGCAGAAGGACCTGAATAACTAAGGGCCTGATTTAGATCTTGGCCGGACTCCCGTAGTCCGTCCACGGCGGAGTTTACAAGTGCTCCGCCAAGTTGACAGAATCCAGCTCACACTATTTAGATGTATGCTGGCTGAATTACCGTCCATGTCGATAGAGTGTTTTCCGTCGCATAAACAGTTCACCGCTGTGGATGCAGAGGACTTGTCTGCTGGCTAACATTATTCTGTCACCGTCATTGTGGTGGGATTTGCCGAGCCTATTTAGATTTCACAGTTGTGCTGGCGGTGTTCTAGCAGCGTATTGCCAACAGAGTGATTCCTTTGTGGGACGAATTCAGCATTGAACTATTTCTGTGGCTGTATACCACACTATAAACCACAATCCATTTCAGACCATGATCCTTTGCACCACAACATTTTCAAGCAAAATGTTTGCCAGTTAAGTCAGATTTATTTTTGGGGCGTCCTCTATTTCTTGTACCTTATTTGCTCTCTCATTTATTTTCTTGCGGGTTATAACATTTATTTAATGCTTTGTTTGTTTGATAATCCCCATTTTACAGAAGGTGAATTGTCAGTCATGGTGGATTAAATTATCAGAGTAGAACCACAATTGTTTGGAGCCCAAGTAAAAAATACAACCATATCTCAGAAAAAGCAAATGTGGGCCAGAGTAGTTGACAGAGTGAATACTGTAGCAAACAACTTGCACATACAGGACGAAATTCGGAAGACATGGAACAGCCTGCGGGGGAGAGTGCGTTCCCTGGCCTCCAAGAATTACCTGACGGCCCAGAGGATTGGCGGTGGTTCTCCCAGACCCCCTTACCACTTGTTTCCTAGGAGGAAAAGGTCCTGCAACTCCTACATCCATAGGCATGACAGGAATCGCTGGTGGAGTGGATGGAGACTAGTAAATTTCACTTTTGAACGTGTCACTAAACGTAAATCTTGTTTTAGATTTTCAGTTAGCTTTTTCTATTGTGTTTTGCACTTTTGTTTGAAAAAAAGCAAATATCTCTGCATATTTTCACTAAGTATGTTTATATTACAAATTTGCAAGCTGTAAATGTTTAACTGAAATGACTACAACTACCATGAGACCTTGGTTTTGTTTTGTAAAAATAATATTGCAATATTATCTTGCTCATTTTCTCTTTTCTATCACATTATCACATATGTCAACATGTTATGTATTGATCTAGCTCTATATCATGCTATGCATTTAAATGTTTTTGTGTTTTAACCCAGACAAGACCGAGCTTGTCTTGACTGGTGGCTCATCCAGTCCTTGGTCCTCTGCCTTCTGGCCCCCGATCTTTGGTCCCCCCCTACCCCGGTTTCCTCTGTTAAAACGCTGGGCATTAAGGTCAGTCAGGACCTGTCAATGCACGGCCAGGTCAGCTCTGTTGTGTCTTCTTGCTTTCTTTCCCTTCGTTTGATCCGAAAAATTTCCCGTTTTTTTCCCTGGATTCCCTTAAAATTATCATTTCGGCCCTTATTATTTCCCGCCTTGATTATGGAAACAGCTTGTTCGTGGGCATCCCTGCCTACGAAACTCGCCGTCTCCAAGCAATTCAAAATCAGGCTGCTCGTCTTATTTTTCATTTTCCCAAAACCCACCACATTACTCCTGTCCTTAAATCACTTCACTGGCTACCTGTTTTGCAGAGATCCCTATTTAAATTAGGGTGCCTAGTCTTCCGGGCTGTTGATCGCTCTGCTCCGGCGTTCATCAACTCCCTGATCTCCACTCACACCCCTGCCCGTACCCTTCGTTCCTCTAGTTCTGCCCTCCTCACTGTTCCCCGCTTCCGCAAATCTCGCACTGGTGGTACCAGATTCTCTGTTCTTGCCCCCCGGTTCTGGAACTCCCTCCCCCTATCTCTGCGCTCAATTCCCATTTTTTCACACTTCCGTAAAGCGCTCAAGACTTTCTTGTTTGCCCAGGCATACTCCGGCTAACCTCCTTGGCCCTGTTCTGTTCTGATCAGTAGAGCTCTCAGCGCCAGGAAGCCGTTTGGCCACCGTGCGCTCAATAAATACCTTATTCATTTTATTTTGTATGTTGTCCTATCCCTGTTATTTGATGATTTTGATGTCATTTATTTAACAAATCAAAGTGTATTTACTAAAAACCTTTAAGGTATGTAATTTTGCATGCTGCAATGTTCATATGATGACCAATGCTAAATATCCTTGTAAGTTGTGTAAAGGTAATAATGTTAGTCGCTAGGCCTTGGAATGATTGAATTCACATTTCACCTCTCTACTGTGTTGTGTGAAATGTTTGGTATATTTTATGTATGCTTTCTAATCATTTATTGCATTTCAGGGCATCTTTTCACCTGCTTTGTAAAGTAGTTTTATGAGTCATTTAAACTATTTGTGTAACCTACTATAATATCATGAAAGGCAAATTAATTATAATCTTTTACTTTATGCCTTTAGGGTTGCCTCAGATTTTGGCTCCAAAATAATTAGATGTATCATCCAAAATTTTGAATGTTGTATTTTTTTATTAATTCATAAAAGGTCCAACAGCGTATGTGGACAACCATCTATCACTGAGTATACCTCCACTTCAGACTAGGATCATGCTTTTGGTTTAGGAGTACACTCCTCCATGTCCAGTTGACCAGGAGCAGCCTTTTCCATCTGGTCTGTCTGGGCACACAGCTACAGCGAATCTCACTTTGGCCATTCCTACATCACCCACCCCAGTTGTTACAATGCCTCAGCCAATGGATACCTTCACTTCCTGTGTCTAAACCAACATCACACCAATCTTGTGCTCTCAGTTCAGACAGTAACCATTGGAATGGAGCACACTTGGTCAAGGGCACAGGGTAGTCGGGGAAGTGGTTGTGGGAGGGAATATGTGGTCCAGCAAAGTGAGGCCACTTGGTTCACCTTCACCCAGGCTATCATCAATCAAGTCTTGGGATCCGTCCATCAGTCCCAAGACATGATGGGCCAGGTCCTGACAAAGCTACGGGAGATGAATCAGTTGCAGAGGTAGTACAATGTACAGAGGGAGAATCTGAACTCCAATGTTGGCTGACTGGGGCGCTGCATGATATTTACACCCATATGTGCAGGGCTTTTCCATCAACATCTTTCCCTTTCTGTGGTTCACCTATATCTGGCCTTACTACCTCTACCTCAGCCACAGAAATGGAGGCTCTGCCACAAGAGGAAACAGTTGCACCCACATCAGTCCCTGCAGCTGTGGATCCACCCTCCCCTATCAGAAGGGTATATTCAGGTGGACTACGAGGAGAGGATGTCTACACCTCTACCGCCACCACCAGCAAGGTACTCAGAACTTAAATTCTTCTTGTGTGTGGCTTCCATTCACTCCGTGGACTATTTTTTTTTTACACTTTTACCTTTCTGATGCCAGTTGTATTTTAGACATTGGACTTCAAACAATGTTGGCACTGCAATATAAGTTTCATTTACCATGAGTGACTGCTTTACATTTTTGGTTTGGTTTTTTGACTTCTTCTTGTGTTGTTATTTTTTGGTTATGTAGAATAAAACAAAACTGATAAAGTAAAAGACTGTTGCTGTATTTAATTTCTCATCCTTTGCATCATACTGTTGTAATTCTATCTAGGACCCTAATTCGATATTCCTAATTCATGCCCTCATGAGGTTATAATAAATAATATCCTTATGAAGGCATACGAATCATATCCATATTTAGTAACAACCCATGCAGTCCGAATACAGCATGGCTACTCCTCTAGACTCCTAGAAAGTACAACGCGTTCTTTAAACAAACCAAGCCTCCAGCAGCCCGGGAAATCCCCCTGCTCTTGTTTTCATTTGCACAAGAACTCCTAGAGTCAGAAAGAACTGTTAGTTCTTGGTGACGTCTTATGTCCAACCTTACGTCAAACCCGGCACCTTTCAGGTATAAATATACCAACGTTGCCTTAAGCAAACACACGGTGGTTTGGAGCAGAGCGGCTATCTACTTGCCCGAGAGCCCAGCTGATGCGGAGAGCCCACGGACGCCGCCCCTCCACTTTGACGCACTGAGAGAGACGCTGTCTTTTCTCCTGCCGAGAAATCCAGCTCCGGTGTTCTCAGCCGCCCTTGCGGGTTGCTGGGATATCGAGTCCTGAGAAAGAGATACCAGACCTCCTGCTTTCTATTACCCAGGTACGGAGCTGACTAAACCCTTAAAGAGAATTCTTGATTCAGATTCTTGGCAAAACCAACTTAACTTAAACTGCTACTTATTTACTCCTTCCCACGTATTAGGCTTAGGTCAGGTACACCGGGGTAGGCGTATTTAGAAGCACCAGTTGAGTACGTTAGTCAATGTATATTTGTATGTATATATTTTATCTATTTTAAAGTATCATATGGCTAAGAAACCATATCAATGCTTTTACAGTATTATTTCATAATACTCCTTTTACTGTACGCACTTTACTTTATGCTAAGTATTGAAATTGTGGCAATTCATTTCTCTTGCATGAGAAAGAAGACTGCTCAATACATAACACCTTTTATTGAAAACGCCCGTCTCTCTATTTCTCGGCACTCTGGTGAAACTAAGTACGCACGATTGACTGAGTGAAATAATTGTCTATTGTTTTCACACGACTCTAGAGATACACTCTTATTCTGAGGGAGCAAAGTTGTCATGTTTTATGGTTGTCAGAAGCTAATCCCTTCTTGTCTATCCAGGAAAGTTAAACTCCTCCTTGTTTATCCGAGAAAGTTTCTAGTGACCTCTGAGCTAGCTGGCAAAACTAATTAAGTCTAATATAGTCAGTAGAGACCTAGTCGACCTCAGTCCTACGTCTACACTGCTGTTTAAATTATTCCAATGCGCAGAGCCTATTGGGAATATAGGAACTACACTACATGGCGCCCAACGTTTGGTAAGGCGATAATCTAACGCAAGACATTAGAGTAACTCAGTCGTGCTTTTTCACACAGACCCTTTTTCCCGTAAAAACTTCAAAAGACGTCTGGAGTGGGTGAAAGGTTAAAATCCGCCGGAACTTAGTAGGATGAGAATCCTATGTATAGTTTTTGGTTTAGTCAACGTTGAAGGATACAGTGTTCCAAAATATTGTGCACCTAATCTTTGTTTTCCTTGAAACTTGATCTGCAACAAAAAGCTTTCTGTTAGTAAAATGACGGAAAGTGAAGACGAAAGGGAGACAGCTAGAATAGCAGCTCAACTCCTAGCGGATGACACAAGTCTCCAAGAAAATGACCTGAATGCTATTATCATTCCGGTAAATGTAAAAAAAACTATAACTATTAAACTTATAGAAAATGGACTGACATCACGAGGTGGTACAGTCATATTCGTGGTAGAGGCCCATGAATATCGGCAGACAGAGGTATTCTACTCATGGATTAACTTTCCAGCAGCAAACGCTGTAACACACGAATTCCACTATTACAAAATAGAGGAACCTCCGGATGAATACACTCCTTTCGAGGATGTTGAAATCCCACTAAATTACCAAGAGCACCTGCTCTGGTTTAAAGGCGCCCTAAAACATCAAAATCACATCACCAGGCTCGGTCCACTAGGTAGACCAGGAGCAACGTGGCCGGTGCCAGCCAGCTACACACCACATACCGACATTGAAAAAATGTCAAGTGAAGAACTTTTAGATAAAATAAAAGAAAGGCATATAAAAAATTAGTTCAATTGGCAATGGAGGACATAACATACCTCCAGAAATTGAAAGAAACAGATATAGCAGACCAACCATTTGAACTTGCCAAAATCATAGAAAAATCCTATGAAGAACTAGGTAGAGATAGTTTGGGTGAGGTTCCGTGAAAATCGATTCGGTGTTGTGGGCATTGCCGAATATGGACGAGTTTGGTATCTATGAACCGTAAATGGCGAAAATCAGTAAGTGTACGCGTTTTTGCTGCACTACTCAACACGGTTCGCCTAAATTACGTGTTTCGTCGTCTGAACCCTCGGGTTCCATTTTAGATACGGCGTCCATTTTGTTTCTTGCCCTCACGCAGACAGCGAGCAGGCAACTGTTCGCCACATGACCCCATTCGTTCCCAAGCCATACGGAAGACGCATATTCCTTTCACACGTCTTTATGACCGGACGAATGACACTACATAGGCAAATGGCTCAGCTTGAGGGTAATCGTGCCGTGGCGGCCTATTGTTTCAGCCGTGCACGTGCTGGGATCAAGCTCCTTGATCCTTCGATCATGTTTCCAATATTACCCCCACACTCTTTTATCTAGATGTGTCTGACTTCCTAGCAGCTGTCCTTTTCTCTCTTCTTTCTCATTTTTACAACTCTGGTGGGATGTGCCTAATGGTGGGAAGATATACGTTTACAGTTGGGAACCAGTGATGTTACTGTGATTATGTTCCGGGGTTCTGAAACATGAAAGCGACCTTTTGATGTTTATTATAAGAACTGGGTTGTAACCTTTTGTTCACATATTGCGCAATGGCAGAATCTTGTATAAAGGAGAGCGACTCACATATGCAAGTCGAGAAGCAGACTCATAGAACCTACACGCTGTTGTACTTCTAGTGACTTTTGCCTCCCTGCAGTAATAAACTCTGATCTTTGACGCCGAAGGAAGTGTCCCGTGTCTCTGTCCTTAGTGCGCCGAAACAGGTATCCCACGAAGGTTATAGGTGTTGTTCCCTGGCACCGCTGGGCCTTAAATAGCCCAGATCCTTCAGTTGGCGCCCAACGTAGGGCGACATCGGCGGTACCGGTCCAAAACCTGACGATTGTGGGGAACTTAGTGTGAAATCTCCGAGGAAAAGGTGCACCCCGCTTCATCGATCCTGTTGTCGAAATAAGTGGTCCGAAGATTTTGCCCGCGAAGATTCCCGCCTCCTGACGGCTGCGACGGACCGATGCCCTGACTGTCGACCTGTTTCCGACGCCCGGCGCAGACCTTACGTACAAGCGAGACGATAGACGGGCCTTCCTGGTGACGCCATTGAAATTCTGAGTTAAGTATTTGTGGGTCGCTCCCAGTCCTTAGTGGTTGTGCTAGCTTCTTGGAAGCTTTGTTGTTAGCTTACTAAAGCTTTGTTGTTCCAGCTCATTGAGCTTTGTTGTAGCCTTTTAAGGCTTTGTTGTAGTGCATGGTTCCATTGCATTTGTGGTTCTTGGTTGTTGGTTCTTAGTTGTTATTTGACAATTGCAATTGACAAAAACCGAGGGTTTTGTCTTTCACGAAGATTTAGTACTTCGGTAACCCTTGAAGTTTGATACTAGGTTAGTGTGCACGATGCCTAGCCATAGTGGATTCCTTGGTTTTCTTAAATGTTGCAACAAGGATTCCCGATTGGAGGACTCGTGTCCGATACCTCCGGTTGGAACTCCGATATATGAGCTCTACAGTCGACATGGTGTGGGCCCTATTATATATAATGAATATTGGGTCCGTTACACCAAAAAAGACGGTGTCCTTAGTTGGCCACCACACGGAAGTTTTGAACTTACGATTTTAGATAATCTTGAAGCTAAATTATTTCAAAAGAAAGCCAGACCAGCTATGTTTGATTCTTTTCGGCTATGGCGTAAAGAGGCCAAGCAGAAAGAAATCAAACAACTTAAAAAGGATCGAAGAGAAGGGTTTGTACCAATAATGCAATTTGTACAACAAAGTAGACGAGAAAAAGAAGACAAAGAAATGGAAGTTTCCACTAGACTACATCATATGAGTTTAGATAAATGTTATCCGGTTATACCGACTGGTCTAGATAAGAAAGAAGAAGATTCGAAGGAGGATTCCTTGTTAGCGTATTTGATGAAATCGCCACCTCCTTATGCACAGGGTGCTACGGCTCCTGTAGCTCCTCTTGTAGCTCCTCCTGTAGTTCCTCCTGTTGTTACGGCGGCTGCTGGTCAGCCCGTTGTTAATCCTACGTTTGTCCCACCACCTGTCCTTGTTCCTACTGCTCCTGTACCTGTACCTCCTCAATCTGTTATTCCTGGTACTCCGACTATCCCGTCTGTTTCTACTATGCCTTCCTTCGCTTCTAATGTTGTTGCTCCTGCTCTTTTTCCTTCTTCTCCTTCTGTTCGTAATCGTATCCCTAACACTGTTGCTACTCTTTATTCACCGCTTTCTGGTCAGTTATTCCCGTCTGATCTTTCCGAAACTCCTCAAAGACGGAGTCAGATCCCTAGTGGAAGGGAGAAAGAGACGTTAGTGACTATGGCACATAGATGGATAAGACACCCTGCTAACTACACTCCACGTGTGGTCTTCGACACGTTTTCTCAGTTTAATGAGCCTACGCAGAGATTCGTGTTCGAAGAAATGTGTAACTTCTTGAGGGAAGAATGGTATAATGATGATCTAGATAACGTACCGCCCGATATAACTGAACTCCAGAGTCACTTTTCGAACGGTATGGTTGTAGGGGGTGATGTACGACGTGCCTTGGAACGTTTGTTAGCGTTCAGATCCGCAGTACACTCTCGAGTGTCATTTGATGATGCCACTGAGAATTGGAAAGCGGCTCCTGGTCAGTATCCTATGAGAGAGGTTCCGCCACTTTGGGTGCCTGGTGATCCGCAAGCTAACCCTGCGGTTTTACCGCATTTTCGAAGAGTGTGGATACACCTCCCATGGAAACGATCGGAAGTTTTGCAAGTGAAGCAATCCTTGCCTGATCCGCGTAAGAATCCGGCTGGTTATTATAAGGAGCTATCCCAATTGGTGGAAGCCTCTGTTATGAACCTTGCCGACATCGATATGTTGTTTGGTAATGTTGTACCACAACCAGTTTGGGCGAAAATTCGCCAAGCAAACCACGCAAATGAGTTAGGAGGTGATTGGGCTGCACTGATAGCGGCTGATGCATTACAAGTTGGTGGGGCTAAGCCTGAGCAGTTGATCTTGGATTTACCTCAGAGAATAATTACGCTCATGAAAACGCTTATGCCGGCGATGAGAGTAAACTGGGATAAATTATCAGCTTGTAAGCAAAAGAAAGACGAGAGTGTCTCCGATTTCTTCCCTAGGTTCGAAGAGTCATTTGTCGACCATAGCGGTCAGGATATGGGCACTGAGGGAGGCCAACGATTATTTGTCGATAAATTCGTATTAAATTTGTTGCCAGAACTATGCAACAAATTGAAAAATTCAGAAAGTGCATGGGCTGTCTCAACCACTGCACAAATATTAGCAACGGCTCAATATTATGAGAATAGGGAGAAAGAAGAAAGTGATCGCGTGGATAAGAAAACGAAAGAGCTCAAAACGAAGGTTTTGTTGCAACAAGCGTATCCTCCACGTTCGAATCAAAATGAGTCGCAACAACAATATAGACCACAATCACAGTCCTCCAGAACACAGCCTCGTTCTGACTCCTTTGACTATAGATCTACACTTGGGTATAATCAGTGTGCGTATTGTAGAAGGGAAGGTCACATAAAATACGACTGTCCCGCTTTGCGTGACCGTCTTAATGGTGTATCGCCACGAGGAAGCCGTGGTGGTCCTCAGCAGGCATCTCGAGGTAGAGGTCGCGGTACTATTCACAACCAGAATGGTCACCCCCTGAATTCACCAGATACGAATAATTGTTTTGACCAGCGATATGCGGGGCCAGTTAGATCTACACAATATCATGTGGACGATTACTACGTTGAACATGAGACTGTTGAAAACGATCACTACTAGGACAGCCACCGACAAAGAGAGGGAGTAGTATCAGTTCCGGTTGATCAGAGTGGGCCTTACGTCGCAGTAGCTACTTCTGGCGTAGTTGAGCCCTTTCTGTTAGACACTGGTGCGACGAAAAGTTCCATCATGCATTCGAAACAACTCCCTGGCTCACCTTTGTCTGGCTTAACAAATGTTTCCGTTGGATTCTCTGGCGCCCCTGTTAGCAATCCTGTTTCCAGCCCTCTGCCACTTACGATTGGCCATCGTGAGCTGGAGGCTCCATTGATTCTATCTACTGGTTGTGGTGAGAATCTTTTGGGCTTGGATTTGTTAAAACGGTTATATGCGACTTTGTATTGCTCCCCTGAAGGAGTGGAGCTTACATTAGGTCGGAGAGTAATCTCTCCTATGTACTTGGCGATCGATAAATTCCCGCCGGAATTGAGCTCCCTTCCTGCGTCTCTATGGGCCACAGGTCCCAATGATGTGGGTCTCTTGGACATCCCACCTTACATGATCAAACTGAAACCAAATGTGCGACTGCCACGTATACCACAGTATCGTATTTCCATTGAGGGAGAACGAGCGCTATTAGCGATTGTACACGACCTGATCAAAAAGGATGTCGTTGAAGAAACTCGAGGAAATGTGTGTAACAGTCCTGTACTACCAATTTTAAAACGCACTGATCCATCTAAACCTCCTGTGTATCGGTTCATAATTGATTTGAGGGAAGTGAATAAAATAGTGATCCCACAGTTTCCCGTGGTCCCTGATATAACGGCTTTGTTGACCCTGATTCCAGCTTCTGCCTCCTGGTTCACTGTGATCGACCTAAAGAATGCCTTCTTTAGCATCCTGATCGCTGAGGAAAGCAGAGACCTATTCGGATTTTCGTTAGGTGGTCGCAGTTTCAGACTAAAACGCGCACCACAAGGCTATTGTGAAAGTCCGTCGATCTATAGCCAAGCACTTAAAAGTCAACTGGATGCATTTGTGTTACAGACGGGCGCGGTTTTGATTCAATACGTTGACGACCTATTAGTGGCAGCCGATACGGAGGCTATTTGCAAAACGGCTACAGTATCACTATTACGTTATCTACATGACTTACATCACAAGGTGTCACCTTCCAAGCTGCAATATTGTTGCCAAGAAGTAACCTACTTGGGTCACTTATTATCAAAAGAAGGGAGAAGGTTGACCCCAGAGAGAATTGCAGCGATTACCCGAATGACTGTGCCTAAAACTCAGAGAGATGTACGTGCCTTTCTAGGTATTACGTCATACTGCAGACAGTGGATTCCGAATTTTTCACTATTGGCGAAACCATTGTTAGCTCTCACGTGCAAGGATGTTCCGACTCCTTTGCCATGGACTGAAGAGTGTCAGAAAAGTTTCTCTGAATTACGTGATGCGTTGTGTTCGGCTCCTGTGTTAGGTACTCCTGATTACAGTAAGCCGTTTACACTGTACGTTCACGAGAGGGATGGTTGTGCGTTGAGTGTTCTGGCGCAACAATTTGGTGACAAACAGCGCCCATGCGCATATTTTTCTTCGACCTTAGACCCAGTAGCTAGAGCTTTGTCGAGTTGTTTACGAGCAACAGCGGCAGCTGCGGCGTCCATTCGACAATCCGCAGGTCTGGTCATGGATAATATGCTTACGGTGATGGTTCCTCATGCAGTTGACACTCTCTTGAACCGAACAAAAACTCAACATTTGACAAGCGCAAGGTTGTCTGGATATGAGTTGACGTTACTGGCTAGTCATATACGCATAAAAAGATGTAACGTGTTGAACCCAGCAACATTGTTACCGATCAACATGGAGTCAAGTGGTGAAGCACCGCATGACTGTTATCTGAGGACTGAGGAGGAAACAAAGGGTCGTATTGACCTGAAAGATGCTCCATTGATAGATCCAGATGGTACTTTATATGTGGATGGTTCCTGTTTCAAGTTGCCGAATGGTGATGTGACGACTGCGTATGCCGTAGTGACATTGAGTACGGTTGTAGAAACTGCAAGATTGAGTCCGAATTCGGCTCAGGCTGCTGAGCTGATCGCTTTGACGAGAGCGTGTGTGTTGTCCAGAGGAAAGCGGGTGAATGTGTTTACCGACAGCCAGTATGCTTTTGGTGTGGCGCACAGTTTTGGGCGATTGTGGAGAGAAAGAGGATTCTTAACGTCGCATGGCACGAAGATTCAGCATGGACAGCTTGTGAACGACCTTCTAGACGCACTTACACTGCCCAAGCAGGTGGCCATAGTCAAATGTAGTGCGCATCGGAAAGTGACGGATGATGTTGGTCGGGGTAATGCGTTTGCAGATGAAATTGCTAAGGAGACAGCTAAAGATCTGACAAATCGAATGTATGTTACAAGTTCAGTGAGATGGCCAACGGAGACTAGTATGTGCGAAGACACAGTTGAAAGTGTGAGGGGAATACAGAATGAGGCCACTGAGATGGAAAAAACTAAGTGGAAAGAGAGCACGGGGAGGTTGGATGAGAATGGATGTTGGGTTGATTTATCAGAGAAACAAAGATGGATGTTACCGGATGCATATGTGCTCGCTGTTGTCACAATGGCTCATGGTACAGCACACATAAGCGCAAAAGGCATATGCAAGTTGTTGTCCCCTGTATGGAAGAATGATGGGATTACTAAATGTGCAGAGAGAGTGGTTAAGAATTGTATGGTGTGTTTGATGTATAATCCCGGCAAGGGCACTCCCACTCCACCTGGTCATTTTGCCCCTCCTACATGCCCTTTTGAAGTTATCCAGTTGGACTTCATCCATATGGAGAGATGCAACAACTTGAAGTATGTCTTGGTCGTAGTATGTGCGTTCTCCAGATGGATTGAGGCTTACCCCCTCAAGGATAATACTGCCCTGTCCACAGCAAAAATTCTGCTCAAAGAGTATTTCCCCAGATATGGAATGCCTCGGATTGTATGGTCGGACAACGGAAGTGAGTTTGTGGGGAGTGTGATGAAGAGTGTGTGTCGTGGCTTAGGGATAGTACAGAAATTTCATAGTGCTAACCATCCCCAGTCAGCGGGCTTGGTGGAAGGATACAACGGCACCCTGAAGCTAAAACTTGCTAAAATTCAGGCAACAACTGGTTTATCATGGCCAGATGCTTTGCCTTTAGCTCTCTTATCGACCAGGGCAACTGTGCACTCTCGAGTAGGGCTTAGCCCATATGAGATTGTGTTCGGCCGCCCTGCTAATATTTGGGGAGTCCCGAGGCCTAAAGAATTTGATAGAATTGAATATCCAATGTTGATTGATTATCTTCAGGATCTGACTGCTAAATTGAGTTTGATTCATCAACAGGTCTTTGAGGCTCTGCCATCACAAACAGAGGGTCCTGGTCACCGGCTCCAACCAGGGGACTGGGTGTTGTCCCGTAACTTCGGCCGAAAACGGAACCTTGAGCCGAGGTTTGTGGGACCTTTCCAGGTGCTCCTGGCAACGAGGACGGCGGTTCGGCTAGAGGGACGGAAGCACTGGGTGCATGCCACCCACACCAAGAAAGTCCCGCTTCCTTTGCCGGCGGACACTTGGATGAGAAGAGGTTTTTCATCGTCTGAACCGACACTCCACAACGTCTTGTCCCGTTCAGCGAAGCTCAGCCCCTATCTGACACCCCTGTTGATCCCCCTCTCACAATTTCCTTCCCGCCAACTTCGGAGAATTCGAGTGCTGAACAATTGCCAGAACGATCGAACACTCATTCGCCATCCAATCCACTGTTTGAAGACCAGACTCGCCCTGGGAGCAGCCGATACTTTCTTCGTCCACGCACAAAAGACTAATAAAAGAAATTTTTGTTATTTTTGAAATTCACATTTGCTCTGAACATTGTGGACATTTTATACTGTGTACCTTTTTCCTTTTCTTTTTTCGTGCAGCCAAGAATCTTATAGTAAATTGAATGTTCAATTTATCTAGAACCTATCATCTGGGTTGGCCGTAGGGCCGTGCGGGTACTTTCTTCTGTTTAGCAGCTATCGACACTAGGTCGGTTTCTTTTGTCAATTTCTGGGAACTCCTGGGGATTGATAATCGCTACTCGGAACAAAGTGCGTCAAGAACGTCGCGGACGGTCGTTAGAGGATGGAATTTTCTAAGCTGTCGAAAGAAGAGAAAATGTCGGCGCAAAGATCTACGTTAAACAAGGTGTAGCCGCAGCACTGACTGCCCATGGACGAACGCGCTGGGATGGGCGGCATGTAGCGGCCATTCTCAGCTCCCATTGCACTGATCTGTCCTCGCCATGCCACACACTATACATCTCCAAGTTGACTGCCCCCCCTCTTTCTTCCTCCCCCCTCTCGTTTTCTTTCTCTCCAATTTTTATTCTTACCTATTCTTTTTCGGTCCTTACACCTCCTCCTTTTCTCCTACCACGGTCAAGAGTTTCCCTCTTACTTCCCCGCTGACTTCCCGACTAAACAGCTTACTTTAGGTCCCGAAAGCTGAGGCAGACCCGCTGGCACGCCAATAGGCGCGCTAGTCTGATAATCGGGCTTCAGCACACGTACCCAAGTCACGACCGTCTCGCTCGGCCATGACCACACAATGATGTGCATTCATTAGATTACCTGAGTGGGGGAGATACACACCAACACATCTGACATGACATTGGACACACTGGACAACCGGGTATGATGCCGGGATATGGCGGCGATGGGCCTCCCTACCCACCCAGAGACATGAGGACGGTACATCAGCCCTGCCGCCTGGCCCCGCAGCTACCGCTGTGCTGACACGCAATGCCACGGCACTAGGGTCGAGTCACACATCACATGACGGGTCCCCCCAGTAGATGCCACCTGGCGGCAGCCATTGAGAGTAGGGACCACGGAGCTTCGCACACTACAAACACATGGTGACCACTTATGTACCATGACACCCAGCCTACATGTGGTATGACTCTGATGATGTCCTCAATATGATGTACGAATGTATTTTATGAATTGACTCGTAGAGATACCATGTACAGTTATGGCATAAATCAATGAAAGATGCAAGGTTAATGTTTTTGTGAAAACAATAAAATATATTCAAACAAAAAAAATGCAAGAAAATGGGCAGTAGCTCAAGCTCCTGCATTATATAAAAATCATATAGGATGGGATGAGGACTCTCCTCCTCACAAAATCCAGTTAAAATGTCAACCCACTGCACAAAGGCAGTACCCAATTAAACAAGAAGCTAAAAATCAAGTCAGGGAGATCTTAGATCAACTTGAATACCAGGGGGTGATTGAAACATGCACCTCACAAATGAACAATCCTTTGTTTCCTGTCTCCAAGCCAGACGATTCATATCGTCTAGTTTTGGACTACAGACACCTTAACTCATGTTGCAAAACATTTGCAGTACAAAACTCACACAGTGCAGCACTAATGAATAACATTGTGCGCAAAAAATACAAAATGACATTAGACATCTCTAATGGATTCTTTTGTCAAAACATTGCACCTGAGAGGCGGTATTTGACCGCGTTCTCAATAATGGGGTCGCAAAAACACTTTTGTCGACTCCCACAGGGATTCAAGAATAGCCCAGGATTATTCTCAGCAAGAGTAACAGAGTTACTACAAATATATGATGATGAAGCATTATCATATGTCGATGACAACTATCTAACAGATGATGACCTGGATACTCACTTGAAAAGAGTGAACACCATAATACTTGGGTTCGCAGCTGAGGCTTACAAATATAACTTTAGAAAGTCAAGAATTGGCCATCTAACTGTCCTGTTTTTAGGATATGAATTATCAAGTGAAGGCAAGAGCCTAGCAGACAACTTCTTAGAGAAGTGTGCTGTACTCCAAGCACCTAAAACGCTGAAGAACTTACAATCAATACTAGGTTTCCTGAATTTCGGAAGAACATACATTCTAAATTATGCGGAGAGGGTTAAACCTCTCTATGAATAAATAAAACCTGATTTCAAACAAATAAATTGGACTAAAAAACATATAGAAATTTTAAGATCATTGCAAACAGACATGTTAGCTAAAACAAATCTGCAAACTCGCGAAAACATACGCAACCTTGTAATCCGAGTCATCCCAGGAAGATGCGGATTCACGTACCTGACCTCTAATGAGGGAGAAACTGTACCAATAGCTTACAAATCACACTTGTACACACAAGCTGAAATGAAAATCAGTCATACTGAAAAACTTCTAATAGCGGTTCAAACTGCTGTAGCAAAAGAAAGAGCCCAAGCCCAAGGCAGAAGGTTAACTGTTTTAACAGCAGATTCAGCCCTTGAGGCATTAACAAGCCCACGCAATTTGACTGCCATGGCATTAGATCCAAAATGGATACAATGGGAAAATTCTCTTGCTGCAGAAGAAGGTGAAATACTATTTTGACCCGAAAATGAAAAAACTAGAAAATCTAGAATATGAAGAAGAATATCCTCTGCCAATCGAAATTCTGCCTCTCGAACAATACACATGTGTAATCTACATGGACAGATTTGCACAACATTACGATGTAGAGAAAAAATCCTACAACGCAGCGTGTGCGATTGTTAAAGGTCGCTGGCGCTTTGGTAAATTCAGACTAATAGTCACCAAAACTGAATCACTGAGAAACTGTTCAGCTCAGCGAGCTGAAATCAGGTCTTTAAAGATGGCGCTTGAAAATGCCGATCGCGAATTCCCCACACTAATAGTGTGCGATTCGCATTACTGCGTAAAATCTTACAACAATAACTTGCAGACCTGGGTTCAAAACGATTACAAAGATTACAAAGGTGCCACAATAAAGCATAAAAAGCTTTGGGAACAGGTAGTTCTTTTACAGAAAGAACTACAAAAGACTCACGTGATCCATACACTGAGTCATCAACGTGATGGCATTCACGTTGCGGGGAATTCATTGGCTCACAAAGCCACACCGGAAGTGGTCGAACCGGCTTCCGTAGCCACAAAAAAAAAAGCGTTCAGAAAAATACATAGACGGAGAAACTATGCTGGCAGTAAAAGCGTCTTTGAAAGGCGACCATGCAGCATTACCTCTGAACTATCCACTCACTTATACATACATAATTGATGCAAACTCCGTTCCTTTTGCTCAAGTCCCTGGAGTGGGGGACAGAGTAATCCCAAACACGAACAGGAGAGTCTTTTTAATAGCAGACGCACATATGGGATTGGGTCTAAGGCACCAAGAGATCATGAAATCTCTGAAAGAATTACAATCAGAATACAGGTGGCCGGGGATGAGCCTGCAATTTTACAAATTTGCAATGGGCTGTCCAAACTGCAGCAAAGATCGCAGTGGCGAACAGACCGGAGTATTGCCAGAACCCTTCTTTTAGAAAGCATAAGGCTATCTATACACAGAAATCCAATAGGAGAAATGCGTCCCATTTATGTTCAAGACTATATTCACTTAAAATGTAGACACCAGCGCTCGGCTGACGCCAGAACTGTTATAAAAGATTTGCGAGTCTTTATCGGCACATACGCAATTGGCATGCTACATTCTGACCAGGGTCCTGCGTTCAGCTCTAGGGCTTACAAAGAGGCCATGACCAGCATGGACATTACATTGCGGTACTCTTGTCCATTCCATCCTGAGGGAAATGCAGTAGTGGAAAGAAAAAACCGGGACATAAAGCAATCTATAACGGCGAGGGTATTAGGTTCGGGTGATGGGTGGGTCCAACATTTAACAAGTGTCCAACGTAGTCTTAATAATCTGCCAAGAAATTCTCTAAAAGTTCTCAGTCTGTATGAACTATTGTTCGGTGCTAGAATGCATATTCAGGACCTTGATAGTCAGACTTCAGTGGTAGAAGAAAAATGCTTTGATATCAAAGACCGTTTGGCTGTTTTACAGGACTTAAATGAAACAAGACGAAACCTGAGCAACATAAAGTTAAAGCAACAGCCAACAGCCACTGAAGAAAAACCACCTGTCCCAGCAAGACCTGTCTGGATTCCAAAGATTGGGGATCTGGTCAGAGAGAAGATCGCGGTAAAGAAGGAATTTGGGCCTTCTTACAGAAAAGCAGTACCTGTCTTAGCTGTCGGCGGAACGAGATCAGTTGTGCTACCGCCCCTTGCTGGTAAAAAGGAGAACCGAGTTGTATCCATCGACCTGGTAAAACCACAATCATGTGGCCAATAATAAGTAGTAGGCCCAGTGGACTTCCAAGAAATAGCAGAACACCCAAATTTGCTACAATACAAGAGGTTCAAACTGAGAGACTAATCATATTTGATAAACCTGCAGTGAATAAAAAAGGACTATGCAACAATGCCATGGAACTTGTGCCTCTTGAAACCCAAATTGCAACAGTTCGTCAAGAAACACCAGTCTACAACGATGTAGCCTCAGACTATGCTAGTGAAACAAAGTAAAATCCAAGAGCAAATGAAAAATCGGAAGCAATTCCAAAAATTGGCAGAACTGCATCTGGCTACTTCATCAATTTCGATAACTTTTCTGAAGATCCAAGCGAACCTGAAGAAACGCCAGCAACAAAAACTTTCAAAGACAAAGTAACTGAACTCATTCATCAACTCAAAGAAACATATCTGATTTCTCCATGGATTGAATTTTGGATTGTGCTAGGTGTACTTTTCCTCCTGCTTTGGCTCATCATGGTTCTTTGTTTGTGAAAATTCATTGAAGGAAAATACCGCACAATGGACACAGCAAGTCAGAACATCAACTTGGTCCTAAAGCCTCAAAAGTCATCCCACATCGAAAAAAGAGAACTATCATCAGTGAACGTCACAGCCAATCCAATACCCGGTGGGGTAGCATGGGACAGAACTGTCTTTGACATTTTCGGCCCGATTGAGCTCTTGAAATATCCACATCAGTTCAAGGTTTCATTAAGTGACTTTGTAAAAACAAGTACTTTTTCTGATGATTGGGACTTTGAAAGTATAAATAATATGATGTCAGATTTAGTAATGTCAGCAAAATTCACAGAACATGATTATTTACAGGGTTCATCAAATTATGAAGAAATGTATTGCTACAATCATTTTGGTCATCACTATTTGCATAAATCTGCACAGCCTAGAAATATTTTTAATTATAATCAATGGGAACATTGTGCAACACCGCCTAAAAGCAGCTCGAAAACATTTTTTGAGAAATTCCCATACTTCTGAGGGTTTAACACAAGTGATGCAGAAACGTTTTATTTTAAAATGTTAAATAAGACAGGAATGAAAACAATGTTGACAAATACTAAATTGATTTATTCTGAATCATTTTATGAAAAAATTATTACATTCGGTTTTGATTACTGGAAGAACAACATTGAAACAAAAACCATCTGGGGTACAAAAGAATGGCAGGTACAAGGCCTAGAAGCATTATTTAGAGCCTGCATGATCCCAGAACAAATAATATTCTTGAATAACACCATTCAACAGACAACCTGTCTTGGCCTAGCCAAAATTAAAGACTTAAACAAACCGTCTATTCCAAAGCCCATACCTGATAGTAATAGCACTACTGATATGGAGATAGACGTATCCCATATTTTATACCAAAACAGAACACATCCTGATTGGAAAAAATGGTTGATCTGGCCCACAGACACAAATAACTGTCAAGATAGATTCCTGAACAAATTACAGGGGTTAAAACTGAACAGGCAAGACCCAAGATACTGCCAGAGACAACATCCAGGGATAGTTACAACATACAGTGTAGGGAAACTCTGCCTCGAATGGTTACAGAAATACACACTGGCTGAAATTAAGCAACACTTGACTTTACTTAAAAAAGGTACTGACTTGCGTGATTTCATTTTGGGACCACGCAAACAGCGTCAAAAACGTTTCATAGCGGCCGGTATATACGCTGCGTACAACGAAGCTTGGAAAGTAATGCAAATTCAAACAGCAGAAAAAATACGAGATATTGATCGTATTAATTTGGAAAAATCACTTTCTGTTGTGGACAATGGGTTAATGACTCTGTCCTCCAGAATATATTCACTGGACAGTATTGTATCATCTGCTATTGATATAATAGAACAAGACTTACTGATGTTACAACATGGTCAGTCCCAAATACGTTCTATTGTACAGCTTGGCTGGACGTTGCAAAATCTGCGTTCAGGCTACGTGCCATGGCGTTTAATCAACGTAACGTCATTATTCTCTATCTTTAACCTTACTGATAAACAAATCAGTTTGGCACAAAAAGGAGCAGACTATACGATTCTGAGCATTGAAAAACTTGAGAGATTACCATTGACAATGTCAGAAAGACCTGTCATTGAATGGATAATACACGGAATAATCACAATTCCGATAACAACTTTCCAATTTAAATATTGCCAAGAGTATATACCAGCGGGCCAGTATGAAAGGTTGGGTAAAGGCTACATCAAGTCAACATGGAAATTACCTTATACACACAAATGTTACAGTGGAAAGAAAAAGGATGTATTTCTTAGTGGTAAAAATTTGTAAAAGATCACTAAGCGGTACACTCCTGTGTCAAGGCATTAACCTGCATGGAGCCTGCGAAGGGTCTTCTAATAACCTTTCATGTCACCTGCACGGCACTCCTGCAACACAGATTGAGCCATTCTTTAGACAACTTTCTAACGGGAGTTATATTCTAATAAATGACCACAGCTGTTGTGGCATGGTGCCAGGGAAAGCCTATCTCGTAAGCGTGAGTTCCATGGTCACTTGCTGTATGCAAGTATTGTATCCAAACAGCTATCCAGATATGGAGGCGGCAATAAGGCCTCGTATGAATATCTCTTCTATTCGAATTGATACTTTAAGCAGAATGAAGTCTATTCTTTTACAGACAACTGTGCCTTTGACCTCGTCCAAAGAAACGTATGATCTGCAAGTCGCAAGGACAATGGCAGAGATACATATCCTTTTATCAACAAATTGCCCCGCGCATTTCGTAGAAATGCTAAGCCAAATCCTAAACATGTCAGATACCAGGGGCATCGCACATGTATTTAAGACAGTTTTTTCGGGACTGTTAACACCCTTCGAAACAGGTCTGGGCATTTTTCCCAATTTTGTCCATTCTGTCTTTGGCGGCCTACCTCTACTTTTGGGACTCGTAGCAGGAATTTTATTTTTGATTCTTCTGCTCCGATATGGCAAGCCAAGTCGCAGACAAGACTCCAGCAACGATGGAAGAAACGATCCAAGCTATACGCTATCGGGACCGCATAACTAAAGTCCTTGGATTAGCCCGGCTAAGAGATCTGAATATGACCTGGTTTCTTTCATTCAGACCTATCTGGCAAAATTGCATCTTACCTGTGCTTCGATGTATGCTATGCGGAGAAGAATGCGTGTTGGACATCTGTCTTGCACTACCATCAGCAGTACCAATGGATACAGATACATTGCTAAGTCCTGTAACGGCTCATGCATCGTGTTGTCCCCAGCGGCTACCTATTCTGATGACGGCATTCGTTGAGACTTCACCACTACGAGTATGTGGCAGTGGAGTACGAGATGAAAGCAGCATCACCCAGGTACAACCTTCAGTGAGTATTGCTGATCCTGACATCGATGATAGCAATCATTCTCACAACTGCACTGTTTCGGCATTTTCAAACTTGGTCGAACTTTCACCTGATGTCGTAGACCAATTTTTTGCGAGTCTGTCTGAAATGATGTTCTCCCCTGAACAGAAAGAATAACTTTTTAAGCAACAAGCACACAGCATTCCCTGAACTCTGAATTCGGCCTTCAGCTTTGAAAAACAAAAGCTACGAAAATAATTGGAACTGTTTTTCCCTTGAGAGCGAAATGTTTTTTTTTTTCTCAATTCCAAAATATTTACCTTTTTATGGCACAGAGTACTCTGCTTAAAGTAGAACTATTCTTAGAGAACAGAGCTTCTATTTTTAGGAACTCTAGAGACAATATTTTACCTCAGCCTCTAGCACATGTACAGCATTTTGTATTATTATGTGATGGAATGGTCACGACCTTCTCTTCTGTATTTAGAGCCATTTTATGTGTAAATTTTCGTAATTCATTCAGCTAATATATATATACATTTTTTTAACTGAATGATACCACTGCTTGAGAAACGTACAGTACCAATACTCATTTTCGTGTATTTACCATATACCATTTCAAATGCGAATTATGTATTTTGGGGTGGGTTGGAAAACACATGCACCATTATATGTTTACTATTGCTTAGTTTTAAGTAATGAGGGACATTAGATCGTGGAGTGGGTGTTGTAATTCTATCTAGGACCCTAATTCGATATTCCTGATTCATGCCCTTATGTGGTTATAATAAATAATATCCTTATGAAGGCATAAGAATCATATCCATATTTAGTACAACCCATGCAGTCCGAATACAGCATGGCTACTCCTCTAGACTCCTAGAAAGTACAACGCGTTCTTTAAACAAACCAAACCTCCAGCAGCCTGGGAAATCCCCCTGCTCTTGTTTTGATTTGCACAAGAACTCCTAGAGTCAGAAAGAACTGTTAGTTCTTGGTGACGTCTTATGTCCAACCTTACGTCAAACCGGGCACCTTTCAGGTATAAATATACCAACGTTGCCTTAAGCAAACACATGGTGGTTTGGAGAAGAGCAGCTATCTACTTGCCCGAGAGCCCAGCTGATGCGGAGAGCCCACGGACGCCGCCCCTCCCCTTTGACGCACTGAGAGAGACATTGTCTTTTCTCCTGCCGAGAAATCCAGCTCCGGTGTTCTCTGCCGCCCTTGCGGGTTGCTTGGATATCGAGTCCTGAGAAAGAGATACCAGACCTCCTGCTTTCTATTACCCAGGTACGGAGCTGACTAAACCCTTAAAGAGAATTCTTGATTCAGATTCTTGGCAAAACCAACTTAACTTAAACTGCTACTTATTTACTCCTTCCCACGTATTAGGCTTAGGTCAGGTACACCGGGGTAGGCGTATCTAGAAGCACCAGTTGAGTACGTTAGTCAATGTATATTTGTATGTATATATTTTATCTATTTTAAAGTATCATAAGGCTAAGAAACCATATCAATGCTTTTACAGTATTATTTCATAATACTCCTTTTACTGTACGCACTTTACTTTATGCTAAGTATTGCAATTGTGGCAATTCATTTATATTGCATGTGGAATGGTGTGGCTCACTGGTTAGAGGCAGCAGACCCGTAAGCAGAGAATGGCCCGGGACCAGGGTTCAATTCCCGATGCGGCAGGGTCATGGACCAGGGTCAAAATGGACTTGATAATTCTCGCCTTGGTGCATACTCTAACCAGGGAACACACTCGGCAACTCTGGGCATTAAGCTTACCTCATCTCTACAACGGGCCCCCGGGGATGCCTGGTTTCACCTTGGAGATACCAAGAAAGGGACCATCTCACAGGGAAAACCAGGACGGGTTCCCCAGCGGTCTTCAGTGCCAGTATACTCCATGGAGTCGCAGTGCGCTTTACAAGTACACCCACATTTGCATTTACAAAGAAGACTGCTCAATAAATAACACCTTTTATTGAAAACGCCCGTCTCTCTATTTCTCTGCACTCTGGTGAAACTAAGTACGCACGATTGACTGAGTGAAATAATTGTCTATTGTTTTCACATGACTCTAGAGATACACTCTTATTCTGAGGGAGCAAAGTTGTCATGTTTTATGGTTGTCAGAAGCTAATCCCTTCTTGTCTATCCAGGGAAGTTAAACTCCGACTTGTTTATTCGAGAAAGTTTCTAGTGACCTCTGAGCTAGCTGGCAAAACTAATTAAGTCTAATATAGTCAGTAGAGACCTAGTCGACCTCAGTCCTATGTCTACACTGCTGTTTATATTATTCCAATGCGCAGAGCCTATTGGGAATATAGGAACTACACTACAATACATTTTTAAAATGTAATCATGAAAAAGATCGTTTAGTCATAAATAATTTCTATGTAGATAATGTGTCTCACATTTAAAAAAAATGAGCAAAAAATCACATATAATTAACTAGTAGTTTATGAAATTGGAAGAAATCAATGTTTGACGTTTGTTTCTTAAACATTACAACCCATGCATTACCAAAATACTTAGTGCCTTTTTCTCATTTACAGTTCCAAACCTTGCCACCATGGAAGAAAGGAATATTATGAAATACACCAGATTAAATAGGCTGGTCATCAGCTGGAGCCAAATGTCCTGGGCCACAATAGGAATCCCATATCGATAACATAAATAGTCTAAATCATGGTTAAGTCATTTAGTGGCCACAGGATTGTTTCAATACAGGGTTGTAGTATATTGTGCAATGTCTCAAACAACTTTAACTGTTGTGCTACAAGAAGTTCTTTCAACAAAGATAACGCACATCAACAGCCCCAAACACATGGCACAAAATGAGGATTTTGCAAATGTGTGAAGGAGATTAGTTTGCTTTGTGTTGAGTACCACAGTTCAGAGCAATTTAAGCAGCACATATTGGCTTGTGCAAATATTTCACAGAAAATAAGTCTAACGCAAATTTAAAAACTTCAATTCAATTTTGTACAAGATCTACACACCCAAAGTCTGTGTGCGTCTTTCACATGATCACCTATGTTCCCTTTGTACTTTGCAACAGCAGCAGATTACCACAAATATCAAAAATTTGAAGTGTCCAAATGAAGATGGCATGGTGAAGGAACCTAACACAGATAAAAAACAAAAGCAATTAGTTAATTACATTACAAGATTTTCACATAAAATATTTTAACATTTTGACGACACATTTCAAAGAACTATCAAAGATATATAATGTAAATGAAAGAGTACTCAATGTGACAAAGCTTTGACCAACAAGAACTTTGCACTGTATTTTCCTTAACTTGACTTTTCTAAAACATTTCCTGCATAGCCTGTCATCCTCATCAGATTAAAAGTTGGTTGAACATGGAATGTAATACACTGTAAGTATATACTCACACTCATGTGAAGAAGTTGTCAATAGTATCTTGACATAAGTCAATTCCTTCCTCTTCACCACTATCATCTTCATTTGGCATTTCAACATCCTCACCGTTGGCTCTTCATGGTCTCCATTCTCCGCAATGCATGGGGTGTTCGGTTGCAGCACTATGTTGTGTAACATGCAGCAGGCCATGGTGCTGTGAAACACCTTATCGGGTGAGTAGGAGAGGGCTTCAATAGTTTTATCTATGCATCAAATCTGGCCTTTAGGAGCCCAAAAGCCTGCTCTACCGGCCTCAGTGTTCTTCCATGGGCCTCATTGAAGCGAACCTCCCCTGACCGTCGTTGGATTCCTGAGTGGTGCCAACAACAATGGTCAGTTAGGATAAGCTGAGTCTCCTTTATAATAAAATTGCCAAAAGATTTAACAATATTTTTGGTCATTAAACTTGAAATTAACCAAATACTATGTTGACAGATTGTACATACCAACAAGCCAGGCTCTCTCAGGTCCAAGTTATGACATTTGCAGGGGTATGCTGCTGTTCTGTAGTACAAAGGAATCATGGGTTGATCCTGGAAAGTGTGCACGCAAGCTTGTGATGTACAAATCTGGTAAGCAAACAACTTGCACATTGAATGGAAGTTCTTTCAGTAGGCTTGTTTTCTGGTGTGTAGTGGCACTAAGACAATATGTGTCTCATCAATTGCTCCAAGAACATATGGTAGGCATCCCAAAGCATACAAATCTCTCTTCTTATTGGCAAAAGCCTTGTTTCATGGAAACTGAATAAAGCGGTTGATGTGTCTCATCATTGAAGCAAGAACTTCTGGTAGCACACCACTGAAAGTTGGTTGTGACATTCCACCAGATACTGCCACAGTGTATTAGAATGATCCTGTGGCCACAAAATAGAGTACTGTCGTGATTTTGACTTTTGGTGTTATTGCTGTGGTATTCCTATTGTGAGGCAGATGATCTGGCTCCAGCTGATGGCATAAATCAAGACTTTTTGCCTATTCAATCTGAATTTTTCTATAATATCCTGTTCTTCCATTTTGAAAAGGTCTGGAAATGGTCTGAGAAATGAGGCAGACATCTCCTCACTCTCCCTGGGTTAATATGTCTGCATTTAAAATATTAAAAATATTGTAAATGTTTGACTACATATTTTTTAATCAAAACACACATTTCATCTTGTTTTCAATAATACATTTTAAATGTATTATTAACACATTCTTATTTTATGTTTACATTTTTGCAATCGAAAATTCCATCAAAGGTGGTATTAAAAACTCTGATCAAAATTTGCATCTACCCGCATTAATGCACTAAATAACAGTTTTTTTAATGAAAACAAATGAACAACATTTGCATTTTGTATTTGTAAACAAAGTAGCCACCTTTTGAGTGTTAGTGACGCACTTAACATTCACAAACATACTATTTCACAATCCAAAAGGGCAGGCGCCTGACCTCAGGGCATTTGCTATCTGATGGCCGCGGCGGAAGTTGACAGGGTAGTGGGTGTGATACTGCATGATGGACACAGCCATAGGCTAACGTGTGTGATAGCAACGTATGAAAGCCAATGGTGGCGTATGTCTGTATGTCTCCGCGGACTATTTCATACGTCGTGTGCATGTACACATCATATAAAAAAAATCTCATCTGACCCCTAACACAGCAGCTAACAACACCTCCTCAACTTTTGCTGCTGTTTGTGTCTTCTGAGAGGCTCAATGACCGGGAAAGCAGGTGATAGTGCCCCAGAATTCCCAATAGAGGAGCTGAAGTTGCTGGCTATGGAGGTCCTATCCCTGTACAGCTATCAAATACATGTTGAAAATGAATATGTAATTCTGACAAATTTTTTTAATTTTTAAAAACACAGGCTAGAATGTCCTTTTTATTTACTGAGTGAAGTGTAGTGATTGAAGTGAAGTTTCGGTTCTTTTAAAATTACTTAGAAATATGATGGTGTGTATTTTTAAACACATTATAATTACAGTATACCAAAACATCAATATGTGCTCTGTGTTTGACACCCTATATTTTATTTGGTGTGGATTGCTAAGTATATATATGTAGATTCCATAATTTCATGTGAATTTTCCAAAATTAATATCATGTTAATTTAGAAAATACATTACATTTTCTATACAAATTAGCATATACATATATTTTTTGATACCAAAGAAAATTGCTATTTGCTATTTGTATTATCCCACACATCACCCAGCCTAGATCAGGTGTCTCCAGCTAGTCTTTTGTGAGCTGCCAGTAGCTCCCAGACACTTTCAGAGTAGCTCACAACTTTGAGTTAATTTTTGAAATACGTTGACTTTTCCTTTAAATGTTAAGGGTAAGCTGTGTTCTTGTGACATTATTATCATTGAGCTGCAGATAGCAGGGCCTCATAATGAGCAGTGCATAGTCACATTCATGCTACAGCCTGGGACTGGGTCACAGAGGTTAGCAACTGGAGCACTGTGGTGTGCAACTCTGAAATAAAAGTCCTGTTCAACTCAATATTGGAGCTGTGAACAAAATTATGTTTCGGGATGCCTGCTTTTAAATGAAGAAAGGTATATCCTGTGCTGCAAGTATATGCGACACAGGCTCTCAGTCACCCATACAAATATGTCTCATTCTTGCGCACACATGTTCACACATCCCCCAAAGATTGTGCTCTCACCCACACACATGGTAGCCCTTTCATAGTGCTCTTAGTCAGAGTATGTTAGTCAAGCCATAGTGTGTGGCTCTATGGACATTAGCCTTAAAGTAAATGAAGCTGGGTGTGGGGGGTTCTGGTAAGTTGTTTTGCTTTCAATAGCTCACAATGAGTTTCACTGATCAGAAGCCACTTTTACTACAGAAAATGTTGTAGACCCCTGACCTAGATGATGTCAGTGACCTGTATTAATAGGATAAGGAAATGACAAAGGGACAAGGGTCCTCAGCAAGATCAATTTTGTTTAATTGAATAAAAAAATGTTTTAAAAATGCAGTTGTAACTTTTTACTAATGTTTGTGATTGATTTCTCAAATTGTGTTATATCAATACAAACAAAACATTTTTTTCTTTCTTTTTCTAAATCCATACAGGTCAAGGCCTGTCAAAATAATTCAATCTGGAAGGCCATCGCCAAGAAGGTGCTGAACCTGGAGGTCTAAAAGTAGCGCAGCATCCATTGCAGGAAGAGGTGGGAGGACCTTCAACGGTGGACCAAAAAGTCAGCTAAAGTCCAGCCCGGCTAGTCCTCCCAACATAGGAAGTGTTTGCGGCACCCTGACCACCCAAATGGCCCACATACTTGCAGTGGCCTATCCCCAGCCTAATGGGCAGTTGATAGCCAATCATCATCCTCAAGGGGGTAAGTTATTTGGGGATTTTTTCATGTTACATAACCATTTTTTGTAACAGCAACAAATTATGGCATCAACATAAAGGTTGACACATGTCCAAAGCACAAGAATAGTTTTTGAAGGTGTAAGTTTTGCACAAGGTGTATGATGGTGTGTTCTGTATATGAATCTGTGGAATTTGATTCCACTATATAGCTTCAGACTGTTTTGAGCAGATACATGCCTGCCTAAACAACAAATATACATGGGTTTCTTAGGTGTAATAAGGGACAGTTGTACCAAGCAGGCCATAAGTTATAATTGTGTCAGGTGTGATACTCCGTCACAATTGTGAAGGATGTTACGTTAGCCACATTACAGGTGACACAGCATTAAATGCACTTATGATACAGTGGATGTTCCTAACGTCACATTGGTGAGTTGATATTATAAGCAAACAATAGTGAGCATGTAAGCCAAAATTACTAGAAACACTAGATTAAATGCCTACAATGTTTATTAAAAACATCTCACAAATATGTCTTGAATCACAAAGACTATTTAATTTCTGTCAAATGTGACAGATTTGCATAATGTCTTACTCCTTCACAAATGTGCTTGTAAGAGTGTTTAAAAAAAAAGATTTTGATAGGCATACATTTTTGAAAAAAACAGACAGGAATGTGTACACATTGGTGACAGAGTAGCACATATCCAAAAATTCTTCTAAAATGTCCTTTGTAATATCCAGATAATAAATCAATGAGGAAAAAAATAGGGTATTTAAAAGGGTGACCTTTGCAGATGGAATGTTCCATCTCATATTTGTTGGAGCATCCCATTATCCCATCTTAAACTCAAAAGTAGGCACAACTCATGACTCATTATGAAATTGTTGGAATGCATCAAGGTTTGATCTGTTGCATATTGTGATTTGCAGTTTCATTTTTGAATACAAAATTGTGTAAGAATCAGTGTTATGAAATATTTACTGCGATGTACCAATTTGCGCCTTAAGTGAAAGTCAGCATATATTTTTTTAATATGTTCAGAATGGAGAAAAAAACTGGCAATAACTTAAGATATTTTGGAGTCAAATGTAAAGATATTTTTGCTCTCTACTAAAGTGGATTAGAAATGTCTCAAGCCCTATGTGTTCACATATGCTGCAGAAGTCATTTGCAAATACGTTAAATAAATCTTAATTTCTTCTACAGCATATTTGAGTATATAGGGCGTGATACATTAATAAACAACTTCAGTACTGACTCCATTTAATGTTTTTGACATTTGAAAAATACTTAAGTTGCTTGAAGTAAGTGGTACCATTCTGAAATGCCCAAACAAAAGGAACCGGCTTTCAGAATGTACAAATATTGGTACAACATTGCAGTAATGGTTAACCCACATTAATTAATATTAGAATTTTTACAAATACATATATTTCGGCTTTTTTTGCCTTATGCGCACATTCTACAAAGGTATTTATATCATTTTTGTGACATAAGTTCACTATTGTATACAACAAATCAGAACCTCTCAGAGGTTCTCGAGTGAATATAAAATGGTTAAGAGCCAAGATCATAAATGATATAAGAGTAATCATAGGGCTTTACAAGAATTTGATTAAATGGTTTTTGAAGATGCTCCTTACATGCGTGAAATAATTATATTAATTAACCACATTTTGAATGCTTTAAAGCAGGTGAAATCTGCAAATTTGTGAAATGTTTTGATCAAAAAAGTTCATGATCCGTTCTGTTTACACAGATAAAAGAAAACGATTATATATGTCTTTTCAGCATATTCAGGAGCAGGCGAAGGGGACAGTGGCCAAAAAGGAGGGGAAGCAGCTGGCTACTTGCCCAAATACAAAACACCTAAGAAGCTACACACATTCAAACATACACCAGACCGACATATAAATGCAAAACATACATCCACAGACACCACAATCACACCAACCATCTCAGCAGCGGGCCATAACCCTTTCAAACCCACCCCTCCCAGGAAAGATCCTTGATGTGCCTGCTCTGTGTTCAGTAGATGCCCCTTCCTGAGGAGGTTCCCCTTTGGCAGTCTGTTTAGGAGGCAAGTTTACAGCAACACTCCAACGTCATGTCTTTGTGACATTTACTTTCTTTCCTGTTTTATGTTTTGAAATAAAATATATCGGTTTGAGAGAAGTATCTCATTTCTTAATACAAAATATTTAACCAAGTTTGTCCTGGCATTATTTTTCATTTACTAATCTTTGATTCCTAGAACTGTCAGTGATAAAATGTGAATGTGACAGAAAATTCAACAGATTTTTAATTGTCTAATTTGTAAAATTCCAAACACTAGTATTAGAAGTATGTGATGGACATTTAAAATGTGGTGCAAACATTCATTATGATGATGGACACTTACACCAACAAAAGGATTTGTCATATTTTAATACAGATGTGTTTATGTGTACTTGGTAAGTTATGAAAATAAATACATATGCATTGCACCTTAAAATAGTAATGACACAAATAAAATTTACTAAAATACAGGAAATGCACTAGAGAAAGGGAAATGCTAAATTGATAAATATATTAATTGATTAAAGTTTGGAACTGACATTGATTTTACAGGTACTTTAAAACAAACGCATGACCTTGTCAAGTGCAATTTCCACATTACATTACATTTCAATTATCCCAAACATGTGCAATGCATATGTTTATGAATTTATAGTTTAGGAAAATTAAGTTAACACCCCTTTATACTCAGTTTTAGATTTCTGAATTTATGTCCATTTTTGTGTAAGTGGGTAGCTGCTTGCCTGTTGTTTGTTCCTGTCTGGGCATCTGCCCCATTTTGCCACAGTGGGAAACCTGCTGTGTTGCTGGGGCTACAATCCTCTAAGTATCCTGACACGTATATAAGTGTGACGCTGCCCAGTGATTGGGGTAGCTGCTTGCCTGTTGTTTGTTCCTGCCTGGGTGTCTGCTGCATTTTGCCACAGAAGGAAACCTATCATGTTGCTGGGACTACAATCCCCATCCACCCTAAGGATGCTGAAGCGCATATAATCAAGATGCCGCCCAGTGGCGCAAGACATGGGCGGGGACGTGCCCAGGCCAACAATGGGATTCAAAAGGGGGTGGCGATGGACAGAGTATCTGAATTAAGCAGAAAACTCCTACCCAGTCAAAAGATCAGGGCTTGATCCATCACCGTTTTTTAGCTCACTGCACCATCCCAGTTCAGAACATGGCTACATGCAAATTAGTCTGACCCTGGCCCAGTGCATCATGGGAACAGGGCAGACCAAACTACCAAGCCAATTCTTTACTGGAAAGGAAACAAGCTTCCGGAGACCAGTTTCTGGTATTACAGCCGTCTTCGGCCCAGCTTGCTTGAATCCTGATGGTGCAGTGAGCAAGGGACTCACATCTGAGCATACCCTTCCACACTTGTGGTGGCCAAAACGATTCAAAAGGGGGTGGCGATGGACAGAGTATCTGAATTAAGCAGAACACTCCTACCCAGTCAAAAGATCAGGGCTTGATCCATCACCGTTTTTTAGCTCACTGCACCATCCCAGTTCAGAACCTGGCTACATGCAAATTAGTCTGACCCTGGCACAGTGCATTATGGGAACAGGGCAGACCAAACTACCAAGCCAATTCTTTACTGGAAAGGAAACAAGCTTCCGGGGACCGGTTTCTGGCATTACAGCCGTCTTCGGCCCGGCTTGCTTGAATCCTGATGGTGCAGTGAGCAAGGGACTCACATCTGAGCATACCCTTCCACACTTGTAGTGGCCAAAACGATTCAAAAGGGGGTGGCGATGGACAGAGTATCTGAATTAAGCAGAACACTCCTACCCAGTCAAAAGATCAGGGCTTGATCCATCACCATTTTTTAGCTCACTGCACCATCCCAGTTCAGAACCTGGCTACATGCAAATTAGTCTGTCCCTGGCCCAGTGCATCATGGGAACAGGGCAGACCAAACTACCAAGCCAATTCTTTACTGGAAAGGAAACAAGCTTCCGGGGACCGGTTTCTGGCATTACAGCCGTCTTCGGCCCGGCTTGCTTGAATCCTGATGGTGCAGTGAGCAAGGGACTCACATCTGAGCATACCCTTCCACACTTGTGGTGGCCAAAACGATTCAAAAGGGGGTGGCGATGGACAGAGTATCTGAATTAGGCAGAACACTCCTACCCAGTCAAAAGATCAGGGCTTGATCCATCACCGTTTTTTAGCTCACTGCACCATCCCAGTTCAGAACCTGGCTACATGCAAATTAGTCTGACCCTGGCCCAGTGCATCATGGGAACAGGGCAGACCAAACTACCAAGCCAATTCTTTACTGGAAAGGAAACAAGCTTCCGGGGACCGGTTTCTGGCATTACAGCCGTGTTCGGCCCGGCTTGCTTGAATCCTGATGGTGCAGTGAGCAAAGGACTCACATCTGAGCATACCCTTCCACACTTGTGGTGGCCAAAACGATTCAAAAGGGGGTGGCGATGGACAGAGTATCTGAATTAAGCAGAACAATCCTACCCAGTCAAAAGATCAGGGCTTGATCCATCCCAGTTCAGAACCTGGCTATATGCAAATTAGTCTGACCCTGGCCCAGTGCATCATGGGAACAGGGCAGACCAAACTACCAAGCCAATTCTTTACTGGAAAGGAAACAAGCTTCCGGGGACCGGTTTCTGGCATTACAGCCGTCTTCGGCCCGGCTTGCTTGAATCCTGATGGTGCAGTGAGCAAGGGACTCACATCTGAGCATACCCTTCCACACTTGTGGTGGCCAAAACGATTCAAAAGGGGGTGGCGATGGACAGAGTATCTGAATTAAGCAGAACACTCCTACCCAGTCAAAAGATCAGGGCTTGATGCATCACCGTTTTTTAGCTCACTGCACCATCCCAGTTCAGAACCTGGCTACATGCAAATTAGTCTGACCCTGGCCCAGTGCATCATGGGAACAGGGCAGACCAAACTACCAAGCCAATTCTTTACTGGAAAGGAAACAATCTTCCGGGGACCGGTTTCTGGCATTACAGCCGTCTTCGGCCCGGCTTGCTTGAATCCTGATGGTGCAGTGAGCAAGGGACTCACATCTGAGCATACCCTTCCACACTTGTGGTGGCCAAAACGATTCAAAAGGGGGTGGCGATGGACAGAGTATCTGAATTAGGCAGAACACCCCTACCCAGTCAAAAGATCAGGGCTTGATCCATCACCGTTTTTTAGCTCACTGCACCATCCCAGTTCAGAACCTGGCTACATGCAAATTAGTCTGACTCTGGCCCAGTGCATCATGGGAACAGGGCAGACCAAACTACCAAGCCAATTCTTTACTGGAAAGGAAACAAGCTTCCGGGGACCGGTTTCTGGCATTACAGCCGTCTTCGGCCCGGCTTACTTGAATCCTGATGGTGCAGTGAGCAAGGGACTCACATCTGAGCATACCCTTCCACACTTGTGGTGGCCAAAACGATTCAAAAGGGGGTGGCGATGGACAGAGTATCTGAATTAAGCAGAACACTCCTACCCAGTCAAAAGATCAGGGCTTGATCCATCACCGTTTTTTTAGCTCACTGCACCATCCCAGTTCAGAACCTGGCTATATGCAAATTAGTCTGACCCTGGCCCAGTGCATCATGGGAACAGGGCAGACCAAACTACCAAGCCAATTCTTTACTGGAAAGGAAACAAGCTTCCGGGGACCGGTTTCTGGCATTACAGCCGTCTTCGGCCCGGCTTGCTTGAATCCTGATGGTGCAGTGAGCAAGGGACTCACATCTGAGCATACCCTTCCACACTTGTGGTGGCCAAAACGATTCAAAAGGGGGTGGCGATGGACAGAGTATCTGAATTAAGCAGAACACTCCTACCCAGTCAAAAGATCAGGGCTTGATCCATCACTGTTTTTAGCTCACTGCACCATCCCAGTTCAGAACCTGGCTACATGCAAATTAGTCTGACCCTGGCCCAGTGCATCATGGGAACAGGGCAGACCAAACTACCAAGCCAATTCTTTACTGGAAAGGAAACAAGCTTCCGGAGACCAGTTTCTGGTATTACAGCCGTCTTCGGCCCGGCTTGCTTGAATCCTGATGGTGCAGTGAGCAAGGGACTCACATCTGAGCATACCCTTCCACACTTGTGGTGGCCAAAACGATTCAAAAGGGGGTGGCGATGGACAGAGTATCTGAATTAAGCAGAACACTCCTACCCAGTCAAAAGATCAGGGCTTGATCCATCACCGTTTTTTAGCTCACTGCACCATCCCAGTTCAGAACATGGCTACATGCAAATTAGTCTGACCCTGGCCCAGTGCATCATGGGAACAGGGCAGACCAAACTACCAAGCCAATTCTTTACTGGAAAGGAAACAAGCTTCCGGAGACCAGTTTCTGGTATTACAGCCGTCTTCGGCCCGGCTTGCTTGAATCCTGATGGTGCAGTGAGCAAGGGACTCACATCTGAGCATACCCTTCCACACTTGTGGTGGCCAAAACGATTCAAAAGGGGGTGGCGATGGACAGAGTATCTGAATTAAGCAGAACACTCCTACCCAGTCAAAAGATCAGGGCTTGATCCATCACCGTTTTTTAGCTCACTGCACCATCCCAGTTCAGAACCTGGCTACATGCAAATTAGTCTGACCCTGGCACAGTGCATTATGGGAACAGGGCAGACCAAACTACCAAGCCAATTCTTTACTGGAAAGGAAACAAGCTTCCGGGGACCGGTTTCTGGCATTACAGCCGTCTTCGGCCCGGCTTGCTTGAATCCTGATGGTGCAGTGAGCAAGGGACTCACATCTGAGCATACCCTTCCACACTTGTAGTGGCCAAAACGATTCAAAAGGGGGTGGCGATGGACAGAGTATCTGAATTAAGCAGAACACTCCTACCCAGTCAAAAGATCAGGGCTTGATCCATCACCATTTTTTAGCTCACTGCACCATCCCAGTTCAGAACCTGGCTACATGCAAATTAGTCTGTCCCTGGCCCAGTGCATCATGGGAACAGGGCAGACCAAACTACCAAGCCAATTCTTTACTGGAAAGGAAACAAGCTTCCGGGGACCGGTTTCTGGCATTACAGCCGTCTTCGGCCCGGCTTGCTTGAATCCTGATGGTGCAGTGAGCAAGGGACTCACATCTGAGCATACCCTTCCACACTTGTGGTGGCCAAAACGATTCAAAAGGGGGTGGCGATGGACAGAGTATCTGAATTAGGCAGAACACTCCTACCCAGTCAAAAGATCAGGGCTTGATCCATCACCGTTTTTTAGCTCACTGCACCATCCCAGTTCAGAACCTGGCTACATGCAAATTAGTCTGACCCTGGCCCAGTGCATCATGGGAACAGGGCAGACCAAACTACCAAGCCAATTCTTTACTGGAAAGGAAACAAGCTTCCGGGGACCGGTTTCTGGCATTACAGCCGTGTTCGGCCCGGCTTGCTTGAATCCTGATGGTGCAGTGAGCAAAGGACTCACATCTGAGCATACCCTTCCACACTTGTGGTGGCCAAAACGATTCAAAAGGGGGTGGCGATGGACAGAGTATCTGAATTAAGCAGAACAATCCTACCCAGTCAAAAGATCAGGGCTTGATCCATCCCAGTTCAGAACCTGGCTATATGCAAATTAGTCTGACCCTGGCCCAGTGCATCATGGGAACAGGGCAGACCAAACTACCAAGCCAATTCTTTACTGGAAAGGAAACAAGCTTCCGGGGACCGGTTTCTGGCATTACAGCCGTCTTCGGCCCGGCTTGCTTGAATCCTGATGGTGCAGTGAGCAAGGGACTCACATCTGAGCATACCCTTCCACACTTGTGGTGGCCAAAACGATTCAAAAGGGGGTGGCGATGGACAGAGTATCTGAATTAAGCAGAACACTCCTACCCAGTCAAAAGATCAGGGCTTGATGCATCACCGTTTTTTAGCTCACTGCACCATCCCAGTTCAGAACCTGGCTACATGCAAATTAGTCTGACCCTGGCCCAGTGCATCATGGGAACAGGGCAGACCAAACTACCAAGCCAATTCTTTACTGGAAAGGAAACAATCTTCCGGGGACCGGTTTCTGGCATTACAGCCGTCTTCGGCCCGGCTTGCTTGAATCCTGATGGTGCAGTGAGCAAGGGACTCACATCTGAGCATACCCTTCCACACTTGTGGTGGCCAAAACGATTCAAAAGGGGGTGGCGATGGACAGAGTATCTGAATTAAGCAGAACACCCCTACCCAGTCAAAAGATCAGGGCTTGATCCATCACCGTTTTTTAGCTCACTGCACCATCCCAGTTCAGAACCTGGCTACATGCAAATTAGTCTGACTCTGGCCCAGTGCATCATGGGAACAGGGCAGACCAAACTACCAAGCCAATTCTTTACTGGAAAGGAAACAAGCTTCCGGGGACCGGTTTCTGGCATTACAGCCGTCTTCGGCCCGGCTTGCTTGAATCCTGATGGTGCAGTGAGCAAGGGACTCACATCTGAGCATACCCTTCCACACTTGTGGTGGCCAAAACGATTCAAAAGGGGGTGGCGATGGACAGAGTATCTGAATTAAGCAGAACACTCCTACCCAGTCAAAAGATCAGGGCTTGATCCATCACCGTTTTTTAGCTCACTGCACCATCCCAGTTCAGAACCTGGCTATATGCAAATTAGTCTGACCCTGGCCCAGTGCATCATGGGAACAGGGCAGACCAAACTACCAAGCCAATTCTTTACTGGAAAGGAAATAAGCTTCCGGGGACCGGTTTCTGGCATTACAGCCGTCTTCGGCCCGGCTTGCTTGAATCCTGATGGTGCAGTGAGCAAGGGACTCACATCTGAGCATACCCTTCCACACTTGTGGTGGCCAAAACGATTCAAAAGGGGGTGGCGATGGACAGAGTATCTGAATTAAGCAGAACACTCCTACCCAGTCAAAAGATCAGGGCTTGATCCATCACTGTTTTTAGCTCACTGCACCATCCCAGTTCAGAACCTGGCTACATGCAAATTAGTCTGACCCTGGCCCAGTGCATCATGGGAACAGGGCAGACCAAACTACCAAGCCAATTCTTTACTGGAAAGGAAACAAGCTTCCGGGGACCGGTTTCTGGCATTACAGCCGTCTTCGGCCCGGCTTGCTTGAATCCTGATGGTGAGGTGAGCAAGGGACTCACATCTGAGCATACCCTTCCACACTTGTGGTGGCCAAAACGATTCAAAAGGGGGTGGCGATGGACAGAGTATCTGAATTAGGCAGAACACTCCTACCCAGTCAAAAGATCAGGGCTTGATCCATCACCGTTTTTAGCTCACTGCACCATCCCAGTTCAGAACCTGGCTACATGCAAATTAGTCTGACCCTGGCCCAGTGCATCATGGGAACAGGGCAGACCAAACTACCAAGCCAATTCTTTACTGGAAAGGAAATAAGCTTCCGGGGACCGGTTTCTGGCATTACAGCCGTCTTCGGCCCGGCTTGCTTGAATCCTGATGGTGCAGTGAGCAAGGGACTCACATCTGAGCATACCCTTCCACACTTGTGGTGGCCAAAACGATTCAAAAGGGGGTGGCGATGGACAGAGTATCTGAATTAAGCAGAACACTCCTACCCAGTCAAAAGATCAGGGCTTGATCCATCACTGTTTTTAGCTCACTGCACCATCCCAGTTCAGAACCTGGCTACATGCAAATTAGTCTGACCCTGGCCCAGTGCATCATGGGAACAGGGCAGACCAAACTACCAAGCCAATTCTTTACTGGAAAGGAAACAAGCTTCCGGGGACCGGTTTCTGGCATTACAGCCGTCTTCGGCCCGGCTTGCTTGAATCCTGATGGTGAGGTGAGCAAGGGACTCACATCTGAGCATACCCTTCCACACTTGTGGTGGCCAAAACGATTCAAAAGGGGGTGGCGATGGACAGAGTATCTGAATTAGGCAGAACACTCCTACCCAGTCAAAAGATCAGGGCTTGATCCATCACCGTTTTTAGCTCACTGCACCATCCCAGTTCAGAACCTGGCTACATGCAAATTAGTCTGACCCTGGCCCAGTGCATCATGGGAACAGGGCAGACCAAACTACCAAGCCAATTCTTTACTGGAAAGGAAACAAGCTTCCGGGGACCGGTTTCTGGCATTACAGCCGTCTTCGGCCCGGCTTGCTTGAATCCTGATGGTGCAGTGAGCAAGGGACTCACATCTGAGCATACCCTTCCACACTTGTGGTGGCCAAAACGATTCAAAAGGGGGTGGCGATGGACAGAGTATCTGAATTAGGCAGAACACTCCTACCCAGTCAAAAGATCAGGGCTTGATCCATCACCGTTTTTTAGCTCACTGCACCATCCCAGTTCAGAACCTGGCTACATGCAAATTAGTCTGACCCTGGCCCAGTGCATCATGGGAACAGGGCAGACCAAACTACCAAGCCAATTCTTTACTGGAAAGGAAACAAGCTTCCGGGGACCGGTTTCTGGCATTACAGCCGTGTTCGGCCCGGCTTGCTTGAATCCTGATGGTGCAGTGAGCAAAGGACTCACATCTGAGCATACCCTTCCACACTTGTGGTGGCCAAAACGATTCAAAAGGGGGTGGCGATGGACAGAGTATCTGAATTAAGCAGAACAATCCTACCCAGTCAAAAGATCAGGGCTTGATCCATCCCAGTTCAGAACCTGGCTATATGCAAATTAGTCTGACCCTGGCCCAGTGCATCATGGGAACAGGGCAGACCAAACTACCAAGCCAATTCTTTACTGGAAAGGAAACAAGCTTCCGGGGACCGGTGTCTGGTATTACAGCCGTCTTCGGCCCGGCTTGCTTGAATCCTGATGGTGCAGTGAGCAAGGGACTCACATCTGAGCATACCCTTCCACACTTGTGGTGGCCAAAACGATTCAAAAGGGGGTGGCGATGGACAGAGTATCTGAATTAAGCAGAACACTCCTACCCAGTCAAAAGATCAGGGCTTGATGCATCACCGTTTTTTAGCTCACTGCACCATCCCAGTTCAGAACCTGGCTACATGCAAATTAGTCTGACCCTGGCCCAGTGCATCATGGGAACAGGGCAGACCAAACTACCAAGCCAATTCTTTACTGGAAAGGAAACAATCTTCCGGGGACCGGTTTCTGGCATTACAGCCGTCTTCGGCCCGGCTTGCTTGAATCCTGATGGTGCAGTGAGCAAGGGACTCACATCTGAGCATACCCTTCCACACTTGTGGTGGCCAAAACGATTCAAAAGGGGGTGGCGATGGACAGAGTATCTGAATTAGGCAGAACATCCCTACCCAGTCAAAAGATCAGGGCTTGATCCATCACCGTTTTTTAGCTCACTGCACCATCCCAGTTCAGAACCTGGCTACATGCAAATTAGTCTGACTCTGGCCCAGTGCATCATGGGAACAGGGCAGACCAAACTACCAAGCCAATTCTTTACTGGAAAGGAAACAAGCTTCCGGGGACCGGTTTCTGGCATTACAGCCGTCTTCGGCCCGGCTTACTTGAATCCTGATGGTGCAGTGAGCAAGGGACTCACATCTGAGCATACCCTTCCACACTTGTGGTGGCCAAAACGATTCAAAAGGGGGTGGCGATGGACAGAGTATCTGAATTAAGCAGAACACTCCTACCCAGTCAAAAGATCAGGGCTTGATCCATCACCGTTTTTTTAGCTCACTGCACCATCCCAGTTCAGAACCTGGCTATATGCAAATTAGTCTGACCCTGGCCCAGTGCATCATGGGAACAGGGCAGACCAAACTACCAAGCCAATTCTTTACTGGAAAGGAAACAAGCTTCCGGGGACCGGTTTCTGGCATTACAGCCGTCTTCGGCCCGGCTTGCTTGAATCCTGATGGTGCAGTGAGCAAGGGACTCACATCTGAGCATACCCTTCCACACTTGTGGTGGCCAAAACGATTCAAAAGGGGGTGGCGATGGACAGAGTATCTGAATTAAGCAGAACACTCCTACCCAGTCAAAAGATCAGGGCTTGATCCATCACTGTTTTTAGCTCACTGCACCATCCCAGTTCAGAACCTGGCTACATGCAAATTAGTCTGACCCTGGCCCAGTGCATCATGGGAACAGGGCAGACCAAACTACCAAGCCAATTCTTTACTGGAAAGGAAACAAGCTTCCGGAGACCAGTTTCTGGTATTACAGCCGTCTTCGGCCCGGCTTGCTTGAATCCTGATGGTGCAGTGAGCAAGGGACTCACATCTGAGCATACACTTCCACACTTGTGGTGGCCAAAACGATTCAAAAGGGGGTGGCGATGGACAGAGTATCTGAATTAAGCAGAACACTCCTACCCAGTCAAAAGATCAGGGCTTGATCCATCACCGTTTTTTAGCTCACTGCACCATCCCAGTTCAGAACATGGCTACATGCAAATTAGTCTGACCCTGGCCCAGTGCATCATGGGAACAGGGCAGACCAAACTACCAAGCCAATTCTTTACTGGAAAGGAAACAAGCTTCCGGAGACCAGTTTCTGGTATTACAGCCGTCTTCGGCCCGGCTTGCTTGAATCCTGATGGTGCAGTGAGCAAGGGACTCACATCTGAGCATACCCTTCCACACTTGTGGTGGCCAAAACGATTCAAAAGGGGGTGGCGATGGACAGAGTATCTGAATTAAGCAGAACACTCCTACCCAGTCAAAAGATCAGGGCTTGATCCATCACCGTTTTTTAGCTCACTGCACCATCCCAGTTCAGAACCTGGCTACATGCAAATTAGTCTGACCCTGGCACAGTGCATTATGGGAACAGGGCAGACCAAACTACCAAGCCAATTCTTTACTGGAAAGGAAACAAGCTTCCGGGGACCGGTTTCTGGCATTACAGCCGTCTTCGGCCCGGCTTGCTTGAATCCTGATGGTGCAGTGAGCAAGGGACTCACATCTGAGCATACCCTTCCACACTTGTAGTGGCCAAAACGATTCAAAAGGGGGTGGCGATGGACAGAGTATCTGAATTAAGCAGAACACTCCTACCCAGTCAAAAGATCAGGGCTTGATCCATCACCATTTTTTAGCTCACTGCACCATCCCAGTTCAGAACCTGGCTACATGCAAATTAGTCTGTCCCTGGCCCAGTGCATCATGGGAACAGGGCAGACCAAACTACCAAGCCAATTCTTTACTGGAAAGGAAACAAGCTTCCGGGGACCGGTTTCTGGCATTACAGCCGTCTTCGGCCCGGCTTGCTTGAATCCTGATGGTGCAGTGAGCAAGGGACTCACATCTGAGCATACCCTTCCACACTTGTGGTGGCCAAAACGATTCAAAAGGGGGTGGCGATGGACAGAGTATCTGAATTAGGCAGAACACTCCTACCCAGTCAAAAGATCAGGGCTTGATCCATCACCGTTTTTTAGCTCACTGCACCATCCCAGTTCAGAACCTGGCTACATGCAAATTAGTCTGACCCTGGCCCAGTGCATCATGGGAACAGGGCAGACCAAACTACCAAGCCAATTCTTTACTGGAAAGGAAACAAGCTTCCGGGGACCGGTTTCTGGCATTACAGCCGTGTTCGGCCCGGCTTGCTTGAATCCTGATGGTGCAGTGAGCAAAGGACTCACATCTGAGCATACCCTTCCACACTTGTGGTGGCCAAAACGATTCAAAAGGGGGTGGCGATGGACAGAGTATCTGAATTAAGCAGAACAATCCTACCCAGTCAAAAGATCAGGGCTTGATCCATCCCAGTTCAGAACCTGGCTATATGCAAATTAGTCTGACCCTGGCCCAGTGCATCATGGGAACAGGGCAGACCAAACTACCAAGCCAATTCTTTACTGGAAAGGAAACAAGCTTCCGGGGACCGGTTTCTGGCATTACAGCCGTCTTCGGCCCGGCTTGCTTGAATCCTGATGGTGCAGTGAGCAAGGGACTCACATCTGAGCATACCCTTCCACACTTGTGGTGGCCAAAACGATTCAAAAGGGGGTGGCGATGGACAGAGTATCTGAATTAAGCAGAACACTCCTACCCAGTCAAAAGATCAGGGCTTGATGCATCACCGTTTTTTAGCTCACTGCACCATCCCAGTTCAGAACCTGGCTACATGCAAATTAGTCTGACCCTGGCCCAGTGCATCATGGGAACAGGGCAGACCAAACTACCAAGCCAATTCTTTACTGGAAAGGAAACAATCTTCCGGGGACCGGTTTCTGGCATTACAGCCGTCTTCGGCCCGGCTTGCTTGAATCCTGATGGTGCAGTGAGCAAGGGACTCACATCTGAGCATACCCTTCCACACTTGTGGTGGCCAAAACGATTCAAAAGGGGGTGGCGATGGACAGAGTATCTGAATTAAGCAGAACACCCCTACCCAGTCAAAAGATCAGGGCTTGATCCATCACCGTTGTTTAGCTCACTGCACCATCCCAGTTCAGAACCTGGCTACATGCAAATTAGTCTGACTCTGGCCCAGTGCATCATGGGAACAGGGCAGACCAAACTACCAAGCCAATTCTTTACTGGAAAGGAAACAAGCTTCCGGGGACCGGTTTCTGGCATTACAGCCGTCTTCGGCCCGGCTTGCTTGAATCCTGATGGTGCAGTGAGCAAGGGACTCACATCTGAGCATACCCTTCCACACTTGTGGTGGCCAAAACGATTCAAAAGGGGGTGGCGATGGACAGAGTATCTGAATTAAGCAGAACACTCCTACCCAGTCAAAAGATCAGGGCTTGATCCATCACCGTTTTTTAGCTCACTGCACCATCCCAGTTCAGAACCTGGCTATATGCAAATTAGTCTGACCCTGGCCCAGTGCATCATGGGAACAGGGCAGACCAAACTACCAAGCCAATTTTTTACTGGAAAGGAAATAAGCTTCCGGGGACCGGTTTCTGGCATTACAGCCGTCTTCGGCCCGGCTTGCTTGAATCCTGATGGTGCAGTGAGCAAGGGACTCACATCTGAGCATACCCTTCCACACTTGTGGTGGCCAAAACGATTCAAAAGGGGGTGGCGATGGACAGAGTATCTGAATTAAGCAGAACACTCCTACCCAGTCAAAAGATCAGGGCTTGATCCATCACTGTTTTTAGCTCACTGCACCATCCCAGTTCAGAACCTGGCTACATGCAAATTAGTCTGACCCTGGCCCAGTGCATCATGGGAACAGGGCAGACCAAACTACCAAGCCAATTCTTTACTGGAAAGGAAACAAGCTTCCGGGGACCGGTTTCTGGCATTACAGCCGTCTTTGGCCCGGCTTGCTTGAATCCTGATGGTGAGGTGAGCAAGGGACTCACATCTGAGCATACCCTTCCACACTTGTGGTGGCCAAAACGATTCAAAAGGGGGTGGCGATGGACAGAGTATCTGAATTAAGCAGAACACTCCTACCCAGTCAAAAGATCAGGGCTTGATCCATCACCGTTTTTTAGCTCACTGCACCATCCCAGTTCAGAACCTGGCTACATGCAAATTAGTCTGACCCTGGCCCAGTGCATCATGGGAACAGGGCAGACCAAACTACCAAGCAAATTCTTTACTGGAAAGGAATCAAGCTTCCGGGGACCGGTTTCTGGCATTACAGCCGTCTTCGGCCCGGCTTGCTTGAATCCTGATGGTGCAGGGACCAAGGGACTCACATCTGAGCATACCCTTCCACACTTGTGGTGACCAAAACGATTCAAAAGGGGGTGGCGATGGACAGAGTATCTGAATTAAGCAGAACACTCCTACCCAGTCAAAAGATCAGGGCTTGATCCATCACCGTTTTTTAGCTCACTGCACCATCCTAGTTCAGAACCTGGCTACATGCAAATTAGTCTGACCCTGGCCCAGTGCATCATGGGAACAGGGCAGACCAAACTACCAAGCCAATTCTTTACTGGAAAGGAAGCAAGCTTCCGGGGACCGGTTTCTGGCATTACAGCCATCTTCGGCCCGGCTTGCTTGAATCCTGATGGTGCAGTGAGCAAGGGACTCACATCTGAGCATACCCTTCCACACTTGTGGTGGCCAAAACGATTCAAAAGGGGGTGGCGATGGACAGAGTATCTGAATTAAGCAGAACACTCCTACCCAGTCAAAAGATCAGGGCTTGATCCATCACCGTTTTTTAGCTCACTGCACCATCCCAGTTCAGAACCTGGCTACATGCAAATTAGTCTGACCCTGGCACAGTGCATTATGGGAACAGGGCAGACCAAACTACCAAGCCAATTCTTTACTGGAAAGGAAACAAGCTTCCGGGGACCGGTTTCTGGCATTACAGCCGTCTTCGGCCCGGCTTGCTTGAATCCTGATGGTGCAGTGAGCAAGGGACTCACATCTGAGCATACCCTTCCACACTTGTAGTGGCCAAAACGATTCAAAAGGGGGTGGCGATGGACAGAGTATCTGAATTAAGCAGAACACTCCTACCCAGTCAAAAGATCAGGGCTTGATCCATCACCATTTTTTCGCTCACTGCACCATCCCAGTTTAGAACCTGGCTACATGCAAATTAGTCTGTCCCTGGCCCAGTGCATCATGGGAACAGGGCAGACCAAACTACCAAGCCAATTCTTTACTGGAAAGGAAACAAGCTTCCGGGGACCGGTTTCTGGCATAACAGCCGTCTTCGGCCCGGCTTGCTTGAATCCTGATGGTGCAGTGAGCAAGGGACTCACATCTGAGCATACCCTTCCACACTTGTGGTGGCCAAAACGATTCAAAAGGGGGTGGCGATGGACAGAGTATCTGAATTAGGCAGAACACTCCTACCCAGTCAAAAGATCAGGGCTTGATCCATCACCGTTTTTTAGCTCACTGCACCATCCTAGTTCAGAACCTGGCTACATGCAAATTAGTCTGACCCTGGCCCAGTGCATCATGGGAACAGGGCAGACCAAACTACCAAGCCAATTCTTTACTGGAAAGGAAACAATCTTCCGGGGACCGGTTTCTCGCATTACAGCCGTCTTCGGCCCGGCTTGCTTGAATCCTGATGGTGCAGTGAGCAAGGGACTCACATCTGAGCATACCCTTCCACACTTGTGGTGGCCAAAACGATTCAAAAGGGGGTGGCGATGGACAGAGTATCTGAATTAAGCAGAACACCCCTACCCAGTCAAAAGATCAGGGCTTGATCCATCACCGTTTTTTAGCTCACTGCACCATCCCAGTTCAGAACCTGGCTACATGCAAATTAGTCTGACCCTGGCCCAGTGCATCATGGGAACAGGGCAGACCAAACTACCAAGCCAATTCTTTACTGGAAAGGAAACAAGCTTCCGGGGACCGGTTTCTGGCATTACAGCCGTCTTCGGCCCGGCTTGCTTGAATCCTGATGGTGCAGTGAGCAAGGGACTCACATCTGAGCATACCCTTCCACACTTGTGGTGGCCAAAACGATTCAAAAGGGGGTGGCGATGGACAGAGTATCTGAATTAAGCAGAACACTCCTACCCAGTCAAAAGATCAGGGCTTGATCCATCACCGTTTTTTAGCTCACTGCACCATCCCAGTTCAGAACCTGGCTACATGCAAATTAGTCTGACCCTGACCCAGTGCATCATGGGAACAGGGCAGACCAAACTACCAAGCCAATTCTTTACTGGAAAGGAAACAAGCTTCCGGGGACCGGTTTCTGGCATTACAGCCGTCTTTGGCCCGGCTTGCTTGAATCCTGATGATGCAGTGAGCAAGGGACTCACATCTGAGCATACCCTTCCACACTTGTGGTGGCCAAAACGATTCAAAAGGGGGTGGCGATGGACAGAGTATCTGAATTAAGCAGAACACTCCTACCCAGTCAAAAGATCAGGGCTTGATCCATCACCGTTTTTTAGCTCACTGCACCATCCCAGAAACCGGTCCCCGGAAGCTTGTTTCCTTTCCAGTAAAGAATTGGCTTGGTAGTTTGGTCTGCCCTGTTCCCATGATGCACTGGGCCAGGGACAGACTAATTTGCATGTAGCCAGGTTCTGAACTGGGATGATGCAGTGAGCTAAAAAACGGTGATGGATCAAGCCCTGATCTTTTGACTGGGTAGGAGTGTTCTGCTCAATTCAGATGCTCTTTCCATCACCACCCCCTTTTATGAATCGTTTTGGCCACTACAAGTGTGGAAGGGTATGCTCAGACATGAGTCCCTTGCTCACTGCACCATCAGGATTCAAGCAAGCCGGGCCGAAGACGGCTGCAATGCCAGAAACCGGTCCCCGGAAGCTTGTTTCCTTTCCAGTAAAGAATTGGCTTGGTAGTTTGGTCTGCCCTGTTCCCATGATGCACTGGCCCAGGGACAGACTAATTTGCATGTAGCCAGGTTCTGAACTGGGATGGTGCAATGAGCTAAAAAATGGTGATGGATCAAGCCCTGATCTTTTGACTGGGTAGGAGTGTTCTGCTTAATTCAGATGCTCTGTCCATCACCACCCCCTTTTATGAATCGTTTTGGCCACTACAAGTGTGGAAGGGTATGCTCAGACATGAGTCCCTTGCTCACTGCACCATCAGGATTCAAGCAAGCCGGGCCGAAGACGGCTGCAATGCCAGAAACCGGTCCCCGGAAGCTTGTTTCCTTTCCAGTAAAGAATTGGATTGGTAGTTTGGTCTGCCCTGTTCCCATGATGCACTGGGCCAGGGACAGACTAATTTGCATGTAGCCAGGTTCTGAACTGGGATGGTGCAGTGAGCTAAAAAACGGTGATGGATCAAGCCCTGATCTTTTGACTGGGTAGGAGTGTTCTGGTTAATTCAGATGCTCTGTCCATCACCACCCCCTTTTATGAATCGTTCAGGCCAACAATGGGCCTGCTAATGCCTGTTGGAGCCCAGAAGAGGCCGGAAAAAACATGATAATTTTGCCAATTTGCCTGCCCAGCGGAAGCGGTCAGAGTATGAAGATGGGGAAAGTGAATATCAACCCGGTGGAGGTGAGTCCACTAATACTTTAGATTCTTTCTTCTTAAGGGCATCAGACGCCCTGGAAAAAGAGATTGAAAACATAGAGCGTAGGCTCTCCATGGGGGAACCTGGTCCTCTACCGGTATTATCAATCACCGAAGACTAATCTGTGACTGTTACTGATCCCCCAATCGCTATTCCAACTACAACCCGCTCCAAATGTTTGACTCAACTCCCTTCGCTATCAGGCAGAGCCACCCGTTCTCTGTCAGAACTGCCCACCAAGAAGAAAAAAGGAGGAGGTAGATTGAGTGAACGCGCAATTATAGATACGGATCCTGTCTCTGCTATTATTTCAGACCAGGAGGAAATGCTTAATAGAGTTGAACAGACAATTATCAACCTGTTGTAGCCTCTTATGGAAAGATTAACCAGGGGATACCTTGTTTGCCTGGACCTTGCTGTGGGCTGTTCCCTGCACCTGCGGTGTTTCTCTTCTGCCGTAGCTCCTCGCCGGACCCGCTCCGCGGGTCCCGCTTCGCGGTGTGGAGAGAGGCGTCTTGAACACAGAGTGGGGCTCTGCTCTTGGACTCCGGACTTTGGGCTTTGGCAGGCAAGTACAGGGCTGCGAGCGGACCCGCAGGGACTCTAAGTTCCAGGAGCCCCTGCGTGAGGTCAACCCACAACACCTGGGTCGCTCTCCCTGACTGCCATGCCCCCCGCCCTAGCACTTGAAAGCAGCTTCCCGCCTGATCTACGTGGGATACCTTGTTTGCCTGGACCTTGCTGTGGGCTGTTCCCTGCACCTGCGGTGTTTCTCTTCTGCCGTAGCTCCTCGCCGGACCCGCTCCGCGGGTCCCGCTTTGCGGTGTGGAGAGAGGCGTCTTGAACACAGAGTGGGGCTCTGCTCTTGGACTCCGGACTTTGGGCTTTGGCAGGCAAGTACAGGGCTGCGAGCGGACCCGCAGGGACTCTAAGTTCCAGGAGCCCCTGCGTGAGGTCAACCCACAACACCTGGGTCGCTCTCCCTGACTGCCACGCCCCCCGCCCTAGCACTTGAAAGCAGCTTCCCGCCTGATCTACGTGGGATACCTTGTTTGCCTGGACCTTGCTGTGGGCTGTTCCCTGCACCTGCGGTGTTTCTCTTCTGCCGTACCTCCTCGCCGGACCCGCTCCGTGGGTCCCGCTTCGCGGTGTGGAGAGAGGCGTCTTGAACACAGAGTGGGGCTCTGCTCTTGGACTCCGGACTTTGGGCTTTGGCAGGCAAGTACAGGGCTGCGAGCGGACCCGCAGGGACTCTAAGTTCCAGGAGCCCCTGCGTGAGGTCAACCCACAACACCTGGGTCGCTCTCCCTGACTGCCACGCCCCCTGCCCCACCTCCTCCTCCTTTATTTTTGCACTAGGATTCAGCTGCGCGGGAGCGCGCGGGTGAGCGCCCGGGAGAAGCCCGGGGCAAGGGCGGGACCGTCTGTGGCCGTCCGGGGCCGCTGGAGGCCGGGCTGGGCCATTCCGCTGACGTTTGCACCAATCTACAAGTTAGCAGTCAAGGGGGTTCCCAACGCTTCAGAATGCCGGACCCCCCCAACAAACCTGTCTCAAGGTCTCCAACGGCCGAGGCCGGCCAATCTGTTGTAGGTCCTTTGGATACGTTTTTTAATCGCCCCGTCCACCCAATTGACAAGGAGCAATCGCTTGCTGAGAGGCGCGCAGAGCGCAGACTATCAATTGAACTGCTAAAGAACTCGGGGGATAAGCGCCCTGGTCAAATCTTTCCTGCCCTAGTAACCCCATTGTCCTCACTGCAATTACCTGACTTTTGCAATTCGGGTCATGATGTAGGTATGAATGGGGCCATTCAAGGTGTTGTGGGTGACTCGATCCTCCCCCGTGTAAGCCCTATTGAAACGATAACCCCCCTACCTGTGGTGTGTGCTCCACTGACCAAACCAAAATCGGGCCTTAAAAGGAAAAGCAATAGCTTATCTAGGAAAAACCTTCCTCCTAAACCACCCCACAAATTTAGGAAAGTCAATAAAAGCATGTATCCCAGCAAGGCAGACACTATAGAGAGTCGAGGGGGTGTTTCTAAGCAAGTGGGGGCAATTACACCTTCTGGTAATACAGACCCCAGTCCTCCCACCTCTATAGACACAGGGACGGTAACGATCGATACACAGCCGTGGTTGACTAGCTTGCTTCCTGAAGTGGAACGGATACTACGGTCACTACTGCTTCCACTAGAGGAACGCATCACTAAGCTTGCTGACCGCCTAAACCACTTCGAGCAGGCTACTTTGGACAATTTCTATTCTACCAAGGCACTAATAAAAAGTCACTCAAGGCAGGATGGCAACAGCAGTTGCCAGACTACTGCTCAATCCCCACCACACGTTAAGGGACAAAGGGAACATTCCCACTCCCCCCTGTCTGTAAAAACCAATAATGGAGCGGTAAAGAGACCGCCGAAGCCGCATAACGCGGCACCATTAGGGATTGTTGTAAACACCCCTATCACTGCATCAACTGGCCAGCCTGTTGTGCAACAGTCGACGCCTAGTATCAATCCATTGGGTATTGCAGTGGGAGGAGGAGTGGAGGGCGCCAAGAAGGGTGCCGCCTTATCACCTGCCCCTGCAATAGGAAACCAGCCAGCAATGAATAAATTGATACCCCGCCCTGCCTCTTCTGTCTTTAGTCCGTCCTTACCACCCTTGAAAAGGCCCCCATATAAGAAACCCCCCATGAACCTCACTCCTGACTCCTTCCCCTATGTAGCGGTCTTGATCAATGTCCCACCACTTCCATCGGGACAGAGAGAGACCTTCCAAATGCTTAAAAACAAAGCTATGCATTGGTTAAGGGCGAATCGGCCCCTACCTGGGGAAGTTGATGGACTCATACTGGGAGTGAGGCGAATAGATTGGATAGGCTCCACCATTAAAAATCTGGGGGGGGACTGTATTGTGGTCAATTTTCAAGATCCAAGGGTGGTGGGATGGATAACGAGACAGGGTTGGTGCACGGGCAAGGGTGGTATTGGCATTGTCGACCTAACATTTTTCTACCCACGCCCCTCTAGTGTTTTAACCTCCCTGATCGATGAGGCTAATGGCCCCAGAAATTGTCCGTGGCCAGGGATAGCAGCCCCATCCTCACAGAATCTTATACATACTACCATCCCGCCCATCCCCGCTTCGGCCGGGTGGAATGGTTTAGGGAGGGGACGGTGACAATCTCTTGATTGCCAAGAAGATAACAGGAGTCCAATTGCTAATTGTGCGACTGGTAGCCCTAACTGCGGAAATGCAAATTCGTTTGCAGAACCCAACTCACTGCCCGCCCCAAGGGAGCTTAGGGTATCAGGTGGCACAAGGGAACTAGGGATAGTGCCGATCCAAAGTGAGTTCACGAACGCCTGTCCTCTGGTGGGAGATACAGACCTGGTGAATACCATCGAGGCCGGTAGCATCCCGACTGTGACGGACCCACATTTTAGGGTTCTCAGTTGGAATGTGGCCGGTCTAGAGAGGAAATTGACCCTGCCCGATTGGAACATCCTGGTGGAGGATTACTCCATATGTTTGTTCCAGGAAACCTGGTGCAGGGAGCCTTCTCATAAGGCGGGATATTCGTCTCACCACATATCAGCTGTACAAACTGAGTGCGGTCGAGGCCGTCCTTCGGGAGGCCTCCTCGTATGGGTAGCTGCCACACTCAATTGTAGGGTGGACGAGCACGATACCCAATGTCCCGACCTTGTTAACATCACATTAAAAAATCATAAGGGCCAGGTTATTCTAAATGTTTTTAATATCTATGCCAGAGGTATAAAGGGAGGCAGAGAATCCCCCGTCATAGCACGGTTGGAAGCTTTGCTTCGATCCTCGCCACACAAGCACTGCACCCTGGTGGGAGGCGACTTCAATTGCACTTTTGAGCCCCTTGGACCAGAAGTTCTAGAGGATCATGAGGTTGTTGACAACAGGTGGGGTATACCGGCTTTAGAGCTTAGTCCAATTAAGAAATGGTCGGAAGTGGTGCTCCAGGTCAACTCTATAACATCTGAGTTTGACCTGAGGGCTCTCAATGGTAGGACTAACTCGGATAAAAAGGGAGCTCATACTTATAACAGGCCCGCGCATTCCTCCAGAATAGACTATTTTCTTCTTAACATCCACCTATGGAATGTGGTTAAGGATATGGTTATCATATCCACCGTAGAAAGTGATCACAATCTTCTCTCACTCACCATGTCCAATAGGTGTTTAGATGATTCAGGCAGAAAAAATCTGTGCCCCTTAGTCCCGGATATGTCAGTAGTTTCGAATTGTGGTCGTCGGCTAAAATGGGCCAAGCTGTCACTTTCAACTGAGAAACTACTTTCTATATCGCAGATCTTAGAGGCAGCTGTAGGCAATCTTGATCATCTGGGGAGTGGGGTGGGGGATGTATCCGCGAGATTTTGCAAATTAACATTGGCTCTCAGTGACCTTTTTATTGTCAATCAATCAATCAATCAATGACATTTATAGAGCGCACTACATACCCGTAGGGTCTCAAGGCGCTGGGGGGGGGGGGGGGGGGGGTGCCGCTACTGCTCAAACAGCCAGGTCTTCAGCTTCTTCCTGAAGGAGAGATGGTCTTGGGTCAGGCGCAGGTCGGCCGGGAGGGAGTTCCAGGTCTTGGCGGCCAGGTAGGAGAAGGACCTTCCTCCTGTAGTCGCTCTTCGGATGCAGGGGACGGCGGCGAGGGCGTGGTTGGCTGATCGGAGGTGGCGTTTGGGAGAGTAGAAGTTGATTCGGCTGTTGAGGTAGCTTGGGCCTTGGTCGTGTAGGGCTTTGTGTGCGTGGGTGAGGAGGCGGAAGGTGATTCTTTTGTTGACGGGGAGCCAGTGGAGGTTTCTCAGATGTCCGGAGATGTGGCTGGTACGCGGGATGTCGAGGATGAGTCTGGCTGAGGCGTTCTGGATCCGCTGGAGTCTCTTCTGGAGCTTGGCGGTGGTACCGGCGTAGAGGGCGTTGCCGTAGTCCAGTCGGCTAGTGACGAGGGCCTGGGTGACGGTCTTCCTGGTCTCGGTGGGGATCCACCAGAAGATCTTCCGTAGCATGCGTAGGATGTTGAAGCACGACGAGGAGACGGCGTTGACTTGCCTGGTCATGGAGAGGGAGGAGTCCAGGATGAAGCCCAGGTTGCGTGCATGGTCTGTCGGTTTGGGTGCGGTGCCCAGGGCGGGGGGCCACCAGGAGTCGTCCCAGGCGGAGGGTGAAGAGCCCAGGATGAGGACCTCCGTCTTGTCCGAGTTCAGTTTCAGGCGGCTGGTTGTCATCCACTCGGCTACCTCTTTCATCCCTTCGTGCAGGTTGGCTCTGGCGGCGGCGGGGTCGTTGGTCAGGGAGAGGATCAGCTGGGTGTCGTCGGCGTAGGAGATTATGCTGAGGTTGTGTTGGCGTGCGATGGCCGCGAGGGGGCTCATGTAGACGTTGAAGAGGGTGGGGCTCAGTGAGGATCCTTGGGGGACGCCGCAGATGACTTCGGTGGCCTCTGATTTGTACGGTGTTAGGCGGACTCTCTGTGTTCTTCCGTCGAGGAAGGAGATGATCCATTCCAGTGCCTTGTCCTGGATTCCGACGTTGCTGAGGCGCTGTACTAGGGTGCGGTGGCAGACAGTGTCGAATGCCGCGGAGAGGTCTAGGAGGATGAGGGCCACTGTTTCTCCGTTGTCCATCAGGGCTCGGATGTCATCGGTGGCGGCTATGAGGGCGGTCTCGGTGCTGTGATTGGCTCGGAAGCCGGACTGTGAGGGGTCGAGGGATCCATTCGTCTCGAGGAAGGCGGCCATCTGCTTGTTGACGGTCTTCTCGATGACTTTGGCTGGAAACGGTAGGAGCGAGATTGGGCGGTAGTTCTTGAGTTCGGTGGGGTCCGCTGTGGGTTTCTTGAGTAGAGCGCTGAGTTTGGCATGCTTCCAGCTCTCAGGGAAGGTGGCGGTGTCGAAGGATGTGTTGATGATGTCTCGCAGGTGGGGTGCGATGACAGCGTCGGCCTTGTTGAAGACGTGGTGAGGGCAGGGGTCGGTCGGTGATCCGGAGTGGATGTCCCATGTAGCACTAATGGAAAGAGATCAGCTTCTAGGGCTAGACAAGGTTGGTTTAATCGTACGTGCAGAGAGGCGAAGACTCTGCTAATTGACGCAGTAAAATCAAAATCCCAAATAAGGATCAGGGAGGCTAGAAGGTCATATTCATCTTGCCAAAGAGTTGCTAAGAAGGAGTGGGAAGATAACTTCTGGCAGGAACTCCTGACGGCCAGTCGAGGGAGAGATGCCAGAAGTTTCTGGAACTTGGTGGGTAATAGGAAGCGCCCTGATGACACCTTGAGGACGTGCACCATCACAGCTAAGGCATGGTTTGATCATTTTCTGGGTCTTTACTGTCCCATTGAAGGCCCTCTTAATGATCAATTTACTCTCCCCCCCTATTCTTTGGACAGAGATATGGTCCTTTTTTCTGCCCAAGAAGTTACGAAATTAATTAAAACCCTTACTCCATTAAAAGCAGCAGGCCCGGATGGGCTACCAGGGGATCTTCTTCGTGCACATCCAGGTGACTGGGGGGTGTTGATTTCCGCTCTCCTTAATGCCATCATGGAGGGAGGGTCTGTCCCAGAGTCCTGGAAAGGGGCCGAGGTAGTCCCAATATTTAAAAAGGGAAACCGTGATCTACCGGGAAACTATAGGCCCATAAGCCTGATAGACTCGACCCAAAAGGTGGCGGGAAAAGCAATTCTGGGAAGGATCCTCTCCTGGGTAGACGAAAACCACATATTATCCGAGATGCAGGCCGGGTTCCGTACAGGCACAGGAACAATTGAACAAGTCTTCAGACTCCTGTTACTGTATTGGAAGGTGGTGGTACTGGGCAAGGGCAGTCTTTATTTGGCCTTTATAGACCTGAAGACTGCCTTTGACCTTGTTCCCAGGGAGGAACTCTGGAGGGTGCTGTACGGCCTTGGGATGCCTCCATACATAGTGGACCTCCTAATGAAATTGCACAAAGCGAACTTCGCTCAGGTCAGGTGGGGCTTGAATGGGGAGAAGACTGACAAGATCAAGGTAGAGAGGGGAGTTCGGCAGGGCTGCGTCCTAGCACCCACCCTCTTCTCGCTTTACGTGAACGGGGTGGTTGATTATTTGCTCGAAGAACCAGCAGACGCCCCAACACTCTGCAACGTTAAGATTCCAACTTTGTTGTTTGCTGACGACACCCTTCTCATCTCAAAAACTCCCCAGGGGCTCCAAAAACTCCTGAACCGGTTTCAGGATTTCTGTGTAATGAGAGGTCTTGTTATAAATGTACAAAAAACCAAATATCTAGTAATGCACCCTCCAAAAAAATTGGGCCGCCCTCCTATCCTGAACTCTATTCCCCTAGAAAAAGTTGCAGAATTCGACTACCTGGTAATTCGGCTGAGTGACAGCATGAGTTGGGTACCCCATACCACTAAAATGACATTGGTTCACAAAAGAGTGGGGGGAGCCTTGTTAAAGGAGTACAACTCATCATCGAAACATTGTGTATCTCCAATCATCGATATATACAAGGCCAAAGCGGTACCGGCATCACTTTATGGAGCGGAGTTATGGGGTCTGGGCGGAATGGAGTCCCTCTCTAAAGCAGAGAACAAGTTCATCAAAGATCTACTGGCAGTCCCGATGAGCACCCCGACTGTCCCAATGCTTATGGATGCGGGCTGTAAACCAATTAAAGACCTGGCCCGCCTCCGGCCCCTCCTATTGTGGGCCCGACTGTGGAGGGTCCCGGAACTAAAATCCTATGCAGACGGGCTGGCAGAGGTAATGCATTCGGCTGGCTGGCAAAGGATCAAGTGGCTCAGGGACATTAAACTCCTGCTCGGGGAACTAGGTCTGGGCTCCTGCTGGTTTACTCATTCAGCACCCCCAAAGGAGATCCTGAAAAAAATATATTGGGGTTGGGTATCCTCAAAACTCACGAGCAATCAACATCACTGCAACTCCACCGCAGCATATTTGAGGATCAAAGATGTCACTGCTTTCGAACCCTTCTTGGATATTATCTCCATTCCAATGGACCGGGCTTTGTACATTAAGTTCAGACTAGGAACTCTACCCCTAGCAGACCTCCTTTCCAGATGGAATTCGAGCAAGCAGGTATCACGCTTCTGTGCCCTTTGTTCTGATTGCTGCGAAACAGTGGCGCATTTTCTTCTTGACTGTCCAGACTACGCACGCCCAAGATCTTTTTGGCTCAAACCGCTTTGTAATGAGATGGGTATCCGCCAACATTCTGTGGCTCTTCGCATTTTATTGACCAATACTGCCCCCCTTATTGTTTGTGCTGTGTCTAAATTTTTTTAATGGGCCTGGTTGATACGTCTCAAAAGACTGTCCTTATCGATTTAATGCTCCTTTTAAAAAACAATTTATTTATTCTGTTTTTAACATTTGATGTATTAAGTACAGTCTTGAGTTTCCGATATGTTGTTTTTATATTATTGTGTAATGCTTTTATGATATACGCATATCGAAATAAAGCTATCAATCAATCAATCAATCAATCAGATTAACTAGAATTAGAAGTGGCTCTAGCTTTGTTCCCCACGTTAGCGGGAAGACTATCAGTAAGAGAATCTACTGGACAGGTTCCCACCTCAATCTCTTTCAACGACTCAACAGTGCATGTTTATTGTGCACCGAACAATCCCTATAATATGGCATGCTAAAAAAACGGAGTTGGGAGCCCGTTAAAGAGTAAAGTCCCCAATTAGAACCTCAACCCACACCCAATGGTGAGGGAATCTCTAAAGCCAACTCAATTGCAACAACAGCCTATTACCTGTTTGCCCTCCCCCTATGTTACCCAATTGAGGATTTACTGATAGAGATCATCATGGGACTCAGATACCTCTAACTCAGCTCCAAGGCTAGAGGGCATTTGTAACATCGAGTGGAAAGACTGAGAAGAACTCTAAGGGTGTAAACCCCACACAATATTAGACTTGCGACCAGCATCCTGTCCTTACCTGATTATCCTGGCTAACACTCCTGAGTTAAAATGTACCCAAAGGGAATCAACTGACCAATTATTCCTTAAAGCATGCGCACAGAGGGATGGTCAGAAGCCTTCATTAGCATGTTAATGGTGAGAAGGGTGGGTTGGGTGGGAAATTCTGAAAAAACAATCATGTGGGGCTGTGTTGTAATAAACCTTAAGTCGCACTTTATGGCTCGGAATCTCTTAAGCCTATTACCCAAGGCCCCAACATCAGTGACACAGATGTTTGTATTGCTGTTAGGCTTTTTTTATAAACCAATAATTTAAAACCCTTGGGGAAAGGGGTCTAAGGATCATGTCAGTCTCACTCATCGAATGAGCCATCAGCCCTATTTGAGGCAAGTAACCAACCACTTACCAACTGGCAATCAATTCACCGTATTGGCAGATTTGGAAGCCTGCAACTGACAAAGAACCAAGGGGCCAATTTCCAATACATCATCTAGCTGTGTTATAGAAGGGTTAGATTACCCCGAGCAAATCACCGAGGATAATGACCGGATTTCGTTAATCGTGTGGAACATCACATGTCTAGGCCTGAAATTAACTGATCAAGAATGGATCATGTATATAACCTCTTTTGATTTTATTTGTCTACAAGAGACATGGGAAATAGGCCCTATTCATATAGATGGTTATAGCACTTTCCACACGCCTGCCCCTCCCATCAAAATCAGGCTGTGTGAGGGGTGGTATTTTGACACTGGTGAAAAATACCCTCAGATTTGAAGTTTTGTCTTCCCATAACGATTCCCCATATTACAATCTATTACACCTTAAACCCCCGGGGGGATACAGTATTCTCAATAAATTATTATACCAACAACTTTGGAGGTGAGATGTCAAAGGTCTTAGATTTACTTGAAGGGAAAATTAATGTATTACTAAATAATTGTAAGAAGATATCTAGTACTTAATGGATGGGTGATTTTAATGTGCATAGTTGTCGTTTTTCAATCAAACCGACATGTAGATTAACCAAAGTGGAAGGAGAAGTTATTTTTCACTTTACACATAACCTGCATGGTGATGCACTTAATAAACTCCTTATTATAAAAGATTTAAAAATAATGAATCCCATTACTGTGAGCACAGGCTTGTTACAAAAAACCTTTGGCTCTAATTCCCATGGTTCAAACATTGATTATTTAATAGCATCAGCACCCCTTAAAAGGTCTATTGCTAACATTAAAGAAAATGTTTCTAAATTTGGTGACCATGCGGCTACATCTTGCCAATTGTCTTAGGAAGGGAACACATCAGACGAAGCACATAAAACCCCTCATAAAAAGAAGAAATTGGATTGTTTTAAAGTGGGGTAACATTAATAGGGAAAGAATTGTTCCTTTGGTTGTTGTAAATAGATATAACTAAATTGTGACCAGTCTCTAAATGTATAATGATCCAATTACAGTAGTGACTGCCTTTGTGTAAATTCTACAAGGTAAAAATAAACATAACAAAAAAATAACTCAGTTCAAAGACTAAAAAAATGGGGCTTCTGTTCCTGAAAAGGAAGAAAAAGTATTCTTAACAGGTGTGTCTAGAACTAGGTCTTGAAGACAGTCAATAAGACTGTCTCATGTTGCCCTCACACACCCCCAAGGGGATGTCATGCTTCATCATAGGGCGTTGCCCCTCGTCCGGCCGGCGCTGTAATTCCCTGCGGGTCCCCCGAAGGATCACTTTGGCAGGGTTCTTTTTTTAATAGACGCCATATGATGCATGCAAGTGAGGTGATAAGTGTGGTGGAGTATTGGAACGTGGTTGGGGGTTAAAACTGATAGGGGAGGTCACAAACTATCCGGGAAGAGGTGTGGCGCAGTGGCCAGGGTGGCTGACTCCGGAACCCGAGGGCTCACAGTTCGATCCCCGGTGCCGGCGGCAGATCAGCCCAGCACTATGTGACTCTGGGCAATAGCCGGCTTAATCTTCCCGATGGCCCCAGTGCCTTGACACCCTTGGGTAATTGTTCGCACTTTACAAATACTGGACATTTAATAAGTGGACCGCCCTGTCAGAGATGAAAACCTATAACAGGCAAATGATACCCCAGAGGTTTGAAAAGAACCCTTGTAGTCAGTGTGCAATGACTATGGGGGGGGAAGTACACAATAGTCATAAGATGGCGGCCGCATTCAGGTCTCTCACTCAGTGATTTGCCAACATGTTTTGCGCCTATCAAATGGTCTAAAGGATCCGTGATGCTTCACCATAACAGTAAAACATATATTGAAAAACTCCCCCTCATAAACATGGTGCCCCTAAAGTGCTACCCACTGTGTGTGTGGTTCAAGGTCCAACCTGTAGAGAGAGAGATATATAAAAAATAAAGAGAAAGTTACTGTGTACCTGATTTGACAGGTTGTCTTCCGCCAGTAGGGTCCAAAGGCAGAAGATTGGGGGAACTGGCTGGTAGCAATATCAGGCAGTTCACACGAAAATATAAAAGACAATATTAAAGCTACAGACAAGCACAGATGTAGGACTTCATTCGTGCTGTGACAGGGATTTCAGCAGATAACATTGTCACTGTGACGCAAGTCCATTAGGCATGGTGAAGTGGAGAAGTGTGGCTCACTGGTTAGAGGAGGCAGACCTGGAAGCAGAGGTCAGCCCGGGACCAGGGTTCAATTCCCGGCTCTGCGGGGTCTTGAGCGCTAAAATGTCCATGGACTCGACAATTCTCGCTCCGGTGCCTACTCTATTCATGGGTTCACACTCTGCGACTCTGGGCAATAGCTTGCTTAATCTCCACAACGGCCCCTCGCGGCGGGATGCCTGGCTTTCACCTTGCGGATACCCTGCTGGGGTTATCTCACAGGGGAATACCAGGACGGGTTCCCTAAGCAAGCGCTTAGAAACCGTTCGGTGATTTGCGCTATATAAATTCCTGTACATTTACATTTACATTTACATTTACATGGTAGTGATCTATATAAGGCAGTACCGTCATGAACAAAACATATATTGCTCGTTGCAGGTGCATCAGCAATCACTGCGATAGACATGGATGGTGTTATTTAACATTTTTTTGCTCGGAACATGGGTACCAGTCTGTGCTGTAGGATCGGGAGACTGGCATCCATGTATGAGCCCAAACCATGTGGTGTACAAAGATTATAGAGGCAGGTAGCATGAGTATAAACAAAGGTGGACAGACAACGGTGTAGCTGTGCACATGCTTACGTTTGATAGTGGTCTGAGTGCCTGTTGCAGATTATTGACATATAACCAAACAATAGTGAGTTTTACACTGATGCAATCATTGTAACAATTAGTGACAAAGTCCTGTCAGGGGTAGGGAAATATCCATAATAGGTGAAACGGAAGTAGATTTGCGCTTACCTAAAGCAATAGCCCTGAGGTGGTTTGATCAAAATTGTACGATATCGCTCTCAAACTTACATAAAGCCCTTAGGACTGATCCAAGAGATGTGGATCAGGTCAAGCTTCCCCCTCAGCTGTACAAAGATGCAAGGAAGGCTAGATTAAAAATACTGAAGGTGGAGACATGGGAAAAACTTTATCAGGCTTCCACTGCAAACAATTCTAGGGATTTTTCCATGGTATTTAAGGCCCCTTTTCTGAAAGTACCCTCAGACCCTAACCTAGACAGTCACATGGACGAAGAATCTTGGGTGGACCATTTTCTAAAATATTTGGCTGTATAAGAAAGGGAAGGTATCTGCCCACGAAAGACGATATGTCAAACACAATTCTTATTTTCAATCCCCTAGAGATTAGAGAAGCTTTTTCCCAGTGTACTAGTAATAAGGCCAGTGCCCAGACGGTACTCTGACAGATTTCTTTTCCGAGCATCCGGATCTTTGTGGCTCAGTTCTGACTAATGTTTTTCAATGTGGTAGCCAGTGCCCCCGCCTGATTCATGGTCAAAATCTATCATAATACCTATTTTTTTAAAGGGCGATAATTCGGTGTAAAAAAATTAAAGGCCCATTTCACTCTTGGACAGCACGGCCAAACTTATGGGCCGAGTTCTATTGAACAGACTAGAGGAATTGGCCACTAATAACAATGTTTTGACCCGACCCAATATGGCTTTAAGAAGGGAAAGGTACACAGGATCAGTGCCTTAATTTGAGCCTGCTTATCGCTAAGTATACACAAGCTAAACAAGGCAAGCTCTACTTGGCTTTTATGGACATATCTACAGCTTCCAACTGTGTTGCCCATTATGTGTGGAGGATTATGAAGGAGATGGGTATTGATGAGGAAATTATCTCTTTTATTGGACAGCTATACTCTAGGGCTGCAGCTGGTGTCCGCTATGGGAAGCAGGGAGAGTGTACCAGGTGGTTCCCTGTCAATAGGGGGTGCGTCCTGGCCCCTTTTCTCTTTTCAGTTTATCCTAATGGAGTGGAGGCTCCCCTGTTAGAATATACCCCAGATGTCCCAATAATAAATAAGGTTCGCATTCCCGTACTCTTCTACACAGATGATGTGGTCCTAATTACACGCACTGGCCTGGCGCTTCAGTAGCTTTTAGAGACATATGTGAATTTTATGCAAACATTAGACTTACAAACCAATGAGGCAAAATCTTTTATTTTAGTGACTGCCCATAAGGTGAAGAAAGTACCATCTTTTTATATAGCAGGGCGGAAAGTGGCACAGATGGATACATTCTCTTATTTAGGGGTGAAATTTGATAGAATGATAACATGGTCCAATATGGTGACAAACAGGAGCCTAATGTTGGAAAAAAGTATTATCGCTTTACATTCTTTTATCAAAAAGCTAGGGTCGAAACCTCTAGACGTTGTAAGAAAAAGTATACTTGGCCAAGTCCACCTCAGTAGCTACCTACGGAGCTGTTGTATGGGGACATACTAACCTTGTAGCTCTTCAAACGATAGAAGATGCCTTCTGGAAAAAAACTGGTGGGTCTCCCTAAAAGTTGTTCAAATTTGAATTGCCATCTTGAGCTGAATGTCTCCTACATATCAGACCAGATATGTTTGGCCGCAATTTTTCTCCGGCACTCCATTTGGACAAGGGAATCCTTTAACGTTACCCAACAGTTTATTGTAGATTATCTCACCTTGGAACATGTACATAGGATCCCTTGGATCTTGTACATTAAGAATAGCCTAATTTCTTTAGGTCTAGAAAACTATCTTTGAAATGCCAAGTAACCAAGTAACTGTTGAGCATTTCATAAAAAGCAATCAAAATCCACTTTTTAAATTTCATGGTAGAAAAAAGATATAAAATTAACCGTTCCAAACATATGGTGCGAGCTTACCTTGAGGGGCCGGTCCCTAATGAGGGGCAAGCCACATACTTGTTGACTGTATCAAATTCACGCCATAGATTTACATTATTTAGGTTTCGGCTAAACCTTGTTCCTTGCATGCAGGTCTACCCATCAGGATTTATTTCTAGACAAGCTCTATGGTTTTGTCCATGTGATGGTGTGTCCTCACAATCAGATTTAAACATTTTGTTCTTCCGTGTGTTTTATTTGGAACATTGCAAAAGGTTCACATTGCCAATTAGGCGCAAACATAAACTTAGACAATGTCGTCCTGAAATGCTTTTCTTACGAATGTTGTCTGATCATTTTGTCTGCTATTGTGTTGCGTCCATTTTATGCCTTTTTTTAAAGACCAGGAGATTGCACAGTTGTTTGAAATTAACTATAAGCATTTTTAATTGTTTTAAATTATTGTTTTTTTTAGAATATTATAACCTTTTATTCTGAAAAACCGATGAATTATATATACCCGAACTTTTATGATCTGCATGAATACGGATCGAATAAAGTGATTTCTGAGTCTGAGTGTAAGTGTCCGTTATCATTAAGGCAACTTGCACCAAAATTAAAATTCCAACAAAATTATACAGGTGTGTTTCTTTAAATGACAACATAACACATATATGCATTACACATTGGCATGTTATTGCTTGTAAGAGAGATTTCAGCATGCACAGCTCCAGAACAAATGTAAACTGACAAGTCAAAAGGTAACAAGTTATATCAGAAGCTTACCTTTGAGTTAAACGACAACGGTGTTGATTTGCTTCATGGTTAAGTAGCAGCAGCAAAGGCAGGACTTGGACGATCTGCCCCATGATGGAAAAGGAAGTGTGAAAGAGAAAGAAGGTACGTTTTGGCCTTATATCCGTTCCAATCCACCAATTCAGGTGTGGAGGCTTCCCCGTCACAGGTACGTCAGCAGGAAGTCACATCCAGATTGGCTCGACGGACCAACTGGCTGTACTCCCTTCAACAGCTGCTTTTGCCTATGGTGCAGTCATTGCGGGTGAACAAATCTGGCAGAGAGGGTGGCACTTCGATGGTCTTTCGTCCATCGACCCACCAGCATCTAAAAAGAGCAGGCTAACCGCCTACTAGGCGGGTGTGGAATCTGATGGAAAACCCGACTGATTCCGCCAAGATATAAATCAAGCCCTTAGTTCTAATGAGCTACAGATGTGACAGAAGTGGGGAGGAATTCATTCCATTGGTCATTAGGTATGTTTACTTCGAGTCTTTTGCAGAATTATAATATAAAATCTAATCGAAGTATTGGCAAAATGGCCTCCACAATTCCAGTTCCAGTCATCAGGGAAGAGTGGGCTCAGCCCAGCTGTTGTATTTAGCAAGGCTTGTGATATATGCGAAAATGAGAACTACATTTAACACAGCCTTTCCAGTAGCATGACAGATCTTTTCGCTCAAGGCATAGGGCAAGGTTTTCTGTATCTATCTATCTTGTTTATTTATTTTATGCGTTGCCGAAATATATATCTGTGTAAACATATAAAGCAGCATTCTGTTTGCTACATATGGATTGATTTACGTATAGGAGCTCTTACCTGCAGGATTTGACAGTGACCATGCATTCACTGGCACAGGAGCGGCCTGTGCAGGTAAGAGCGGTGAGGCGGTAGGGCCGGGTGGTGGGGGACTTCGACATACGACCTCCAGGGAAAAGTAATTAGTTATTTAATTTCCCTTTGTGGTCGTCTGTCGAAATCCACCCCCACCTGGCCCTCCAGCCCCACTTCTCTTACCTGCCCGGGCAGCAGCTGGTTGCTGAAGAAGTGGGGCTGAACATAGCCCTTATCTTTTCTAATGCAGACAAGGGTTTGGTGTGTTATAAGGAAAATGTCACATGTGGTTATCTGCCATCGTCTCTGCTACCATTTTGCGTCCGCCAGAGGAATTGGCTGAGGATGGGAGAAGCATATTCCATTGTTTCATGTGACATTAAGATATTCCTGAATTAAAATATTTTCACAAAGCCCTGATATTGATGAAGAGCTGAAATCTAGCATCAATATCATTAAATTAACTGTTGCTTTGGTGAAGTAAGCCAAGGATTCTGAGAGGCAGACTTGCTGAATCTCAAAATTCCAGTTAAAAAGGCTATTGACATTTAATGCTCAGTGAGTCAAACAGATAATTAACATTTCCATGCATGAAAATGCTTCATACTGTACCTTCCACATGAAAAGGAAAGTCTAGCCCCAGGGAAGCTTTTAATCCGATGTAGAGCCCCACTCACATTTTACATGTATTTCATATTCTCTGATGGTTCATTGTTAGCATTTCTGCACAATAACTTACAGCCGTGGCCTGATTTCTTCATTAATGTAACGCTATTGACTGAAGAACGAGTCAAGTCCCTGAATTATCGACCCTCGAATGACAGCTTGCAAGTGAGGACATATATATAGGGTGAGGGGCAATAACTAGCACTTTGGAATCCAAGCAACACACTAGTCACCGCCATTTTTTCTATCATAAGTTGGTTCAACAATATATCAAAAGAACCCTTGTTTCCTGAGTTACATGATAAAATCTACATTTAAGTGACATCTTATGCTATAAAGAACAAGGGCCAGATGTACAAACAGACTGGTTGGAAGAAGTGGTTGCAAATTGTGCTCTGACTTTTTGCGTCCTAGTTTAATTTTGCAATGCGGCCTATGCAATATTAGCTCCCATCGCAAAATCTCCAGCCAGAGGGGGTCGCAGAACGACCTGCATATTGAATAATAATTAGATAGGTTGTTGTTTGCGCACCTGCCTGATTGACTAAAAACACAGACCACTATGCCTACATTTGCATTCCCAAATGGGAATATTTTTTATTTTTTTATTCAAAGCAGCCCATGTGCTCTCTCCCCCAAACAGCCTCCACCCAGAGGCGGCCAAAGTAGTTCAAAAAGGGAAATCTGTCCAAGTGATACATCTTCCCCTTTGCTAGTCTCTTACCACTTCCTGCAAAGAGTCAGTAACATTGATGCATGTCATTGACAATAGCATACAGGAAGGGAGACCTCTTTCATGCCGCCTTCTATTTGTGATTCGGAATGCGTCGATAAACCCATTTTGAGAGCCTGGAAAGGCTTTGCTGAATTACAAAATGGGGTTAATGCATAGCAAAGCACCATTATAGGGTCACAAAATAGGTGTAGTTCACCTTGTCCGTGGTTCTCTCTAGTAAACACTAGTTTAGAGAACCCTGTTTATCTGCGATTTCTATAACCAGTGAATCAGATTCAAGCATGTAAAAGTTTCGCATTATATTTCAGATTTAATCCCGTTACCTCCAAAGATTGAACGTATGTTTTTATAGTTTACATAATTCATTTTCTACAACACTGAGTAATTTAATACTAATTTATTTTAGGGTTTAACTACCAGTATTCATGTCACTTCTTCTCTGGCATAAGAACATATAGTATGTACTTGTGAGCTCCTGGTGTGAAGGTGTCTCCCCATTGTAAACACTCATTGATGAATTAAGCACCCAACATGATGGTGAACTTGACTGTAGTTACATATCTACTGAATGGTAAATGCAGATTAAAATACACAATGTACACCTGCCAGGAACTCACAAAAGGACTACCTGCAGGTTTAAATAGATTTACTAATGCTGATTTGACAGCTACAAGAGCAGAGAATTCCACAGTGGTGTAATTCACATAAGAAGTGGGAAGTGGGCATGGTTAGCTTTGAAAGTTTGAGAAAGACCAGAAACGTGTATGCTTACAGACATTCCCAAACACTGAACCCACCCTTCCCACCCTGGAAACGGTCAGCCATCTACTCCTCCTAGAGGCTAGAGTACTCCCCTTCAAGGCCAGAAGGGAAACTGATCACCCCGATACTCGATGGTGTTGTAGGGGAAGGCCTTTCTCCATGGAGAAAATGTTTTCCTGTGGATTTAAAAAAAAGTAAAACTTTACACTTGCACAGAGGGGTTCCATTACTGCATTGTTTAAATGTATGATTTTTAAACTCAAACACAGAGGGGAATAGGAGCCCATGGGGTTGATTTATGGGCCAGTGACTGGGACTTTTTGAGAGTTCCAAAAACCTTAATGCCCAACTGTAAATCTCTGCATGTACTTTCACATTACCTTTGTCAAACAGGCTCATTATTTGTATGGATATTTGTGGTAATAACTCCCGAAATAAATAGGTCTGAGGTTCAGGGGTGATGCTTCAGGGGAAGTTTGGGATGAAACTCCCAACCCCCCTTGAAGGCGTTTTGTGATGAATAGTTGGGTACAGGTGCTGGGGTATGGTGAGGTGCGTTTCTGATTTCACCTTTGATGATTTTTGCATGCACACACTGACAAAAACTGACAAAAACACACACATCTCTGTTCTGTAAGTCCTAAAAATATTGCATTCTTTTCCACTGCCCCTTTGGTCCCTCTCATGCAGGCTGCTTGTCCTATAATGTATTTTAACATTATGCGCCAGCGTGATTGTTAGGAAATCTGAATGCCAATGCCCCCTTCCCCCCAAATATTTTGCGCGTGCGTGTGTGTATGTAATCTTTAACCTTCTCCTGATTAGATTATAGTTCTAGCATATATTGCAACAAGCTACAAGTACTGCTCTCGCATGCTAAAAGCTTTCTGTTCTTCTACTAATGGAGTTTCCAGTCATATGTTGCATACTTCATAACGTGCATGTGGGTTTTATTTTCCAATCTCACCACCATGATGAGTTCTGTTCACTCTACCACATCGCATCTAACAGGATTTTAAACGTTCTTATAAATCAGCCTCCCAGTGCATTGCACGGTCATTTCATGAGCTGTATTGAGTAGTATGGATAGATACCAAATATTGCACAAAATCACAAAGGCTGCTTTTGAGCAAATCCTGCTCATAACAGTTCAGTGTTTATCATTGGTGCAACATGTCCTTTTGACCTTGAGCTAAAATGCATTTTACATCGCAGCTTTTCTAAGCTCGCTATTAATAACTTCATATCAAAATAAGTCAGGACACACTGCATGCACATCCATAGGTACTACTTTTCAAACACCTTTGCAGTAGAATAAAGAAGACAGGAGATGTGTCAAATAATTACTTGTATTACGTTAGAAAGTACCATAGTCTGCTGGCAAAAAAGTAAAACATTTTAGTTTCTTTAGTACATGGAATATGGGATATTTTACCCAGGAGGGCATACTTGTAAGCAAAATGTACTTTTTTTCAACCTGTCTGTACCCACATCACAAAAGGCAGCTGGCTTTTGAGCAATGATTTACACTTTAAAATTGTTGGGAACTAGAGGGAACACAGGCAAACTGTACAGCATTCCATGTCGTAGTTTATAAGTGGGGTAAACAGATATAAGAGGGATTTGTATTTTATTTTCCTCTTTCATCCACAGTAGCATGATGTTGAAGCTATTGCAGATGTGCAGGACCACAGCAGCGCAACGAAGACTGGGAAAACTCAACGGCGCTCACTACCCCACCAAATACCTAGATGCTTTCGGGGACATCAGAAATTAAAAGGCAGTCCTCCTGTATCTCTGCAGCAAAACAAGCAAATCATACTACATGTATCTCAATAGTTCATTTACCTCTCACAAAAGTTGTTTTTACCCAATGAGGCATAAGGAGCCATCCAGGGGCACTTGCTAATATGCAAACCAGCCCAACTGACAGAGTGTTGCCTCCCAATAAGGAACCATCATGGAAAGTATCCGCTGTGTATTTTCTCACAACGCACATGATTTGCCTCCGCAGGCAGCTGCCAATGTCATGGTTTCATCAAAGCCCTCAGGATGAAAGGATAGAAAATCAACGCTTATCGCTAAACAGTGAGTCGGTGAGTGGTTCAGTGAATGAATGAATGAATGAATGAATGAATGAATAAAAATGTATTTGTGGTTACTCTCAAAACCATTAAATTAGTACAACAAAATAGAGAAGAACATTCCGTTATTTTCAAAACTTAAATAGCTAAAAACATAAGCATTGTTAAAATCTAAAGTTCTTTAGTTCATTTGTGTTCGCCCATCAATCTTGCCTGGTCTCAATGGGATGGGCTATTAAGTCTCGGTGGTGTGAGAGATCAGTGCTGTTACTGGTCCAGTTACCTAACTGGGGAATTCCATGAATTTCCGGCGTGACTGTTGTATAAATTTGCCGAACATAGCCATATCTTTCACTGTTTCCAGTGTGATCAGGTGATAAACAGTCTCCTTTGTGGATCTGATCCCTCTTTGTAGTAAGATTGGCTTAAGGTAAAGATTACGCTCAGAACACAAGGCCGGGCAACAAAATAAAATGTGGGCAAAACTTTCATGTTTATAATTGCATAGCCGACACTCCGAGTACCCCATCCGTATCAACATCGAGGGGTATAGTTCTTTAAGGGGGAGAGGATGTAATCTGAACACTACAATCCTATTTAGGGCTTGTCTCCCCACCGCCTGGGTAAGATGGAGTTTGGAATTGTGTTCTGTATGTGGGAGGCTTTGGGACTCATGAAAGCCTCTTATTTCCAATGATTCCAGGTCAGAGGTGCGTGAGCAGAGGCAAACTTGTTTTCTTATCGCACTTTTAATGGCGGTGTACTTAGTTAACTCGGGGTTCCAGTTTTCCACTGCGAGCTTCAAAGCTTCTTTGGCGGCAGAGAGGCTGTTTGACCAGGGGTTATCTGGTTCCAGAAAAATGCTTTTTATGGTGAACTTCAAAGTGTTCTCTGATGCCGCCATGGTGAGAAAAAAGTATTTGCTCATGGAAGCCATCTCTTCCAATTTTTGTTGATTCAAATCGAATTCTAACCGCACTAGGTTGTTTCTAGTGCAGGCAGGTAGATGGAATAACTTTTTGTATGCCGAGCAGTGGATTTTTTCCAGCACTCTTGGTAATTTTCCTGGGAAGGCCTGTTGTGCATAGTTAAGTGAAGGTATTAGCTTCGCCCTCATGACTCTTTGAATTGCTGTTGTTGTGGGGCTGTGTAAGGTAGCATGCAGCTTTCCAAGGGCGTAAGTAATGCTTTTCCCTTTTTCACGTGTTTTATCGAGGTGTACTCCTGGGTGCCCTGTCTCACTAAGCCAAACTCCCAAGTAATTGTAATGTTGTGTGCAATCCAAAAACAGCTTTCCTATCCTCCATTTTGCTAGGTTTTTTTTCGGATAGTGCCCAAAAATTATTATTTTTGATTTGGATGGGTTGACAATCAGTTTGTTCTTGGCGTTGTAATTTGCCAGGGCCGTAAGTGCTTTTTGTAGGCCAATTTTAGTATGGTCAAGGAGCACCAAGTTGTCGGCATATTGCAGTAGTTGTATCTTAGTGTGTCCAATCCTCGGTGTTGCTAATGAGGCTCCAGTCAGGGCTTGGCCCATGTCTGCGGTATATAGGTTAAACAACATCGGAGCTAAGACACATCATTGCTTCAGGCCGCAGTTAGTGTCAAATTTCTCTGAGGCAGCGGTGCTTGAATGTTTGATTCTGACCCAAATTCTTGAATATAATGATCGAATAGCTTGTAATAAAGGGGGGTCAATGTTTCAGCTTTCCAATTTCTGCCAAAGGATAGAGCCGTCAACGCCATCGAATGCATCCGTGTAATCGATGAAGCAAGCAAAAATCGGCAGGCATTTTCGTGCCACAGCCTTCTGCGCTAGGTATGAGAGTGCTATAATATTGTCCACTGTTGAGGCTCCGGGTCTGAACCCTGTTTGATAGAAGGTCAGAAGGCCCTCCTTACTAAGTTTGAGAGTTCCACAAGGAGGGTGCTTGCGTAGGCCTTACCCTCGATGTCGAGCAGGGCGATCATGCGATAGTTTTGAGGATTGGATTTCGGCCCTTTATTGTGTATTGGGTGCAGTAGCGACCCTCTCCAATAATCAGGGACGTCCCCCATCAGTCGGCATTCGGCATATAGCGTGGTCAGTTTGTCAGTCCAAAAATCTGTGTCTTCCCTGAAGAGGGAACCAGGCAGGCCATTAAGTCCTGGTGCCCCGTTGTGTCTAATATTTTTTAGGATTATATTTACTGCCTTTTTTTCAGGGAGAGCCAGTAGCTCCACAGTTTTTATAGGATGGATAAAATTGTCTGATTGGCCCGCCTCGTCCAGATCTTTATTAGGTGGGCTATGCTGCCTTCCTCTTTGTACAATGTTTTCATTGGCGTCACGTGAGTTCTCCCTCTGGTTACCTCCTTGATTTAAGGTGTTTAGATATTGCCAAAACTCTTGGGCCTTACCGGGTCTCAGTAGGTCAAAGATCTTTAGCCATTTCGCCTCAATACAGCCCCATTTTACAGCCCAAACTTTCTTCAAGTGGAGTTTTGCTGTTTCTTGAAGTTGCCTTTTAGCCAGTGCTGAGCCCGTTTTCTTGTAAGCCCTTTGTTTAGTTCTTAATTGTTTCGCACTCTCTTTAATTGCGGGGATATGACCAAGGTTGTGCAAGTGGTGTGGATGAGTTTTATTTGTTGTTCCTCCTTGAAGATGTATTACTAGGTTGCGAGCGTACTGATCCCATTCTTCTATTGCAACCCTGTTGTTTTCGCTTTGTAGTCCATCGGCCCGTTCTTTTTTCCAATCCTCAAACTTGTTAATTGGCACAGTGCCCCATTTAATCCTTCTCACCAATGTAAACTGTTCAGCTCCATTTGTTGATCCAACGTGTAGTAACGTATAGTGATTGTCTGCTTTAAAATTTAACGAGATTGTCAGTGCGGCATGGTATTTTCCTTACATTGGTCAACTTTGTACCCATGTCATTAGTTTCTGTAGCTGACTGCTTAGTAAAATATCATCAATAGTAGTTTGATTATTGTACGTTGGCGGGCAAAGGGCTCCTGGTGTATCCCTTAAGAGTAGAGAGTGAGCTGATAACACCTGATAAGAGAGCATTAGGGCATTAAAGGCCTCTGTAGCTGAAGAATTGTTACTTTGGACTGACCTAACCCCAATGTTATGGGTGTTAAAATCCCTGAGTATTATTGATTCCATATGAGCTAATTGTAGGAGGAGATTTTCTATATGGCGTATTAACTGAGACAGCTTGTCCTTGGCTCCCGGACCATGAGGATTATAGTAAACATTGATTAAAAGTATTGAAAGTGGGCCCTTGCGTGATGAGAAGCCTTTCAGAATGCCTGCCATGAACATGTTTGACGATGTTTTTATTTCTCTAAATTGTATTTTCCGAGTGTGCCTGATGTATATGGAAATGCTTCCAGATGGTCTACCAAATATACTCTCCTTGATAGCTGGTTTGTGGTATTCCGTAAATCCTCTTATTGATAATGGTTTAATGGCCCACGTTTCTTGAATGCAAATTATGTCCACTCCTTCAAGGAACGGCAGTATCGCCGGATTTTGTAATAGCTTTACGATCCCTGCTACGTTCCAGGACATAATAATTGCACTCTGAGTACTAATTGTCGCATTTTTATTCATGGCTGGAGGCTCCATTTGCGGGTACTGTAGGAGTTTCTTGCATACGGGGAAACTGGAGTTAGGAGTTGTGATTTAAGGCCCTTGGCACCCAAGACCAATCTTCACTGGTATTATTCTCTATTGAGCAAAACAGAGTGCCTTTGCCCGGATTTGTGATTACTTTAATTAAACCATCACTTGTTAGTTTTATGTTTGTGCCGCTGTTGGTCCCGTGAAGAATGGACAGTGCTGTTGGCAATGGATGGGGTAACTCCAGCAATGGAGTCTTTCTTTGAATGTCCGGTTCCAGAGAGGCGTTTTGTTGCTTCGAGTAACAATGTTTCAGGGGCATTGGGTATTTTACCGCAGGCCTACTCGTGATCCTTATGCCCCAGTCTTCCAGTTGTTTCTTATTTCTTTTTAATGCCCGAGCCATATCCAGGTTGGAAAAAAGCAATTCTGTGATCTCATTGCTCTCGCCTGGTCCTGGAGTGAGGAAAGAGACACTTTCAATATCTGTTGCTTTTATGGTTTCTAGACCTGGGATATTGGCACAAAGTTTTAAAAGATTGCAGCGATTAAGGATGTCCCACTTGCCCTGTGAGACATATTCCGGATGGAGACATACTTTCAAATCGTCGCGTGTGAAGGTAGTCAGATTCTGTTGTGTCGTTGCTTCCTGCGATTCTTGACAAGTTAAATCATTTAAGAGTTTCTGTGCCGAGACGTCGGCCTTGCCCTCTGCTTGGTTTATGGGGACAGCCGTCAGCTGGTTTTTCCTGTCTGGCTTAGCTGAGGTAGATGAAGCTTCCCTCAGGGTGTATGCTACGGTCTTGATGGGGCCTTGGGGTCCCCTTCGGCCTGGTGATTGGATGTTTGCTTTTAATGTGTTTCTGGTCATGCCGCACAAACCTTTATCCACCGCATTGGTCAGCAAGGAGCTCCCTATGTTGGATACCTGCGTTCTTTGCGAGACATGCCTGCCGTCCCAAGGTGTCTGTCCGTGTTGGCGGTTAGAGCACCCGCCGGCTTTTACGTTGCTTGTATCCTTAGTTTTGGGCCATTGGTCTGTGCGCTCGTCCAAGGAGTCCCCAAGGGTTAATTCAAGGTTAGTTTTACCTAAGTTAATTGAACTAATAATATTTTCATTTAAAATATGAGGCATTGGAGGAATGTTGGTCTCAAAGTCGTTGTCGCTGTGGATCGCAATCTCTTTATTTTCCAGCAGCAACCACTGCCTGATTGAGCCATTGGAGGTGGAGTAGTTTTTTCTTTGTTTATTCAACTTTTTTAGTTTTTTCTTATTTTTCTGGGAAAGATGGGCGGTGTCTAAACTTGTCAAGTGCGAGATGTTTAAAGTTTCTTGTTATTTAACTTTGGCGCAGCTCGCGTCTGTTGCCGTTTCTGTGTCCCTGGCTGGATGCTCTTCCGCTATCCTTGTGGTGTCTTTCTGGGGCTCTTTGACGTTGGTTTGAGAATACTGCAAGTTTTCAGTGAGAACGTAATCCTTGTTGTTATTCTGCTGGGGGAGTACAGTGTTCCGATGCCTGCTGGTTTCTGACTTTAGATCCTCAATCAGTGTGTTCATTATCCCTGGGAGCTTTTCCAAGTTAAGCAGCACAGGGCTGCAACCACAATCCTGCTGTTTAAGTGTGGCTGTTGTATTTGCCTGAGCTCGTTGGATCAAAGAATTCAGGTCTTCTAATTTGGAGTCTATTCCTGAAATCAGACCAGCGACTGTTTGTAGAATACTTATCTGAACATCCAGTTTGTCTGCGTGCATTATTGCGGCATTTACCATTGAAGACAGGACGTCGTTAATTAACACAAATTTATGATCCAATGTAGACGACTGCGGCTCCATTGCCTTTTCCACCCCCGTCCTAGCAGGCTAGGGCTTACTATGTCATGTACGGGGCTACTTTGATTTAGAGAGTAGGTTGCTGTAGCTACGAATGATTCAGCGTTTGCACTTAGTGCTTGAACATTAGTTGTTTTGACCCCCTTGGTCCTAATTGGCCCAATTTCCCGAGTCTCTCCATTCTTTCCCTTGGCCAGATCGTCCGTTTGCATGTCCCATGGTCATTGGGTTGCTAAATTGGGTGGGCTATTTTTACAGTTGTTGTTGCTAAGCAAAGTTAATGCCATTGTTGCTTGTGCTATTGAGCCACCCGAAACCATGATTATTTTTGGCGATAGTGGGATGGCCAGGTGCCTAGGTGAGTGGGAGCCTGGTGGTGTGATAGAGACAGCAGTGGTTGGACTGGTTGTGGTGTTAACGTGACCTGCGCCTGAAGACGCAGAATTTGGCGCTGTGTAAAGCAAAAAGTCCCTTATGTCTCTATTACTATCAGTATTGGTTGGTTTTTTCTGTTACTACTGATAAGTGAGCTCTTATTAGGCGTTGGCACCTGTGGAATTGCATCCTGTCCTTGTTGAAGCTTAGGCGCCAGGCATGGGTCTAAAGGCAAGTCTCCTGTTTGATCCACCTCCACCTCCGCCTCTGCCTCCACCTCCACCTCCACAAGTCCGTCTTTATAGCTTAACCCCATTTTTGGAGCCCCTCTGCCAGAGGGGTAAAGCATTTTTTCCTTGTGGCGTCTTGCTGACTTGTGAGGGCGAGGCTTCTCTTGATGTTGTAGAAGTTTCGAATTTCTTGTTCTCATATTTATTTTCTACAGCTACACGATTCAGCCCAATGGCCCAGAGTCCCAGGGTCACGCTGTATGCTGGGCTCAGTCCTGGTCGCGCCTGGTCACGCCTTAGGGGCTCTTGATCCTGCCTGTGCAGGGATCAATGTCCTACTTGTGCCTCCGGGCTCCGCTCTGCGCTGGAGTACAGGGCCAGGCACTGGGCAATCCACTGGGCAATCCACCGTAAAAGGGGGCTGCAGGTAGAGGGGGTAGGGAGAGGGGGGGTCGCCAGTGACAGCAGCAACACCGTCTTGCTCCCCGGCTCACCGCGACACTCACCGCAACACTGCCAAGCGCTCGTTTTCCAAGCCCCTCCAAGCTCTTCCGAAGCTCTTCGAAGTGCTTCCCAAAGCCTTTCCTAAGCGTCGGTCAGGAGGTGCTCCGCGGCCTCTCGGAGGCCTCTCAGCGGCTTCTTTCACACTGCCTCTGCCTTTGCTCCCGCCGCCGCCACAGCTCCCCCCCACCTGGGCGAGTCAGCAACAACGCACTGACCCCCGACCGGGTCGACAGAAGCGGCGGCAGAAGCAGGCAGGCATGCAGAGGCAGACAGGAAAAGCGGCGATCTGGCAGAATGGCAGGGCAGGGCGGCAAGCTCCTCTCCACTCTCCACAGCAGCAGCTCCGACCCCACTGCACAGCGCAAACAGCAGGCTCTCACGAAAACCCAGAATGGAGTATGAAGCAACAGAGTGCTCAGAGTGGTTCAGTGGACAGTATACATTATTTTAGACATTGAACTGTGCAATCCCTAGTTGAAAATGTTTATCAAGACTTCCAATTGTGTGTAGGATTCTAGAGGTACATTTTTCATCAGTATCTCACCTACAATCAATATGGGAACTCTCTACTAACCAGGAAACCTGTTGTACTCCTTCACTGAATGCCTAATTTCCTGTGAAACTTGTATCCTGACCCTAGTATCACAATATTCTAGCATTGTCGCAGAGGTCTATGTCTCTCCTGGTATTGCTAAGCCCAAAACCTGTTTTGTGACCTGGAGTGGCACACCCAGCATGTGGGTTTTAGACTACTTTCTAAGCCCTACGTGCATCACATAAAGTGGTGGTGGCTTCATACTGTGTTCTTTAAATCTATAGTGTGACCTGGCCTTTTTCTCTGTATTAACGACGGTCAAACCTACCGGCCTCCCTTGTTTAAAGCTCAGCTGTTATGTGGCACCCAGAATCTTGCGCTGGCATGTGCACGTATGTGCAGTTAGTGTATAGCACATGTGAAGTTGTAGGACTCCATAGGTCCGATTCACAAAGAGTCTCCACAGTCATGGGCTAGACTCCGCAATCGTGGTGGATCTCCGCATTGTACACTCTGCAGTGCACCATGTGGAGATTCTGCCATAACTGCAGATCCTCTGCCTTGACTGCTGAGACTCTTTGTGAATTGGGCCATAACTGTTGTGTCAGCTTGATTTCTGAAGCCAGTTTTGGCAAATATTGGCTGGTATGGTTCTGCATGGCACAAGATGGAAGATGAGGACAGCTTTGATTTTCTGTGACTGAACGGTGGAGACCAAACACTGAAGTGAAGGAAAAAGGCGACAGGGCACCTTATCAAAATGTAATCTACACTTTCTTAGTTAAGGGATACCTATTTCTTACCAATCACTACCATTTGGTAGATGGTAGGGGAGAGGAATGGTACTGCAATTTCTGTGTTCAAGCTGAGGAAGTTTTCTTGGCACGGCCTGCAATTTTGTCTTTCAGTGATTACTGCTTCATGAGGGCTGGTTACAGTCAGATGTAGAGATTTCACACTTCATTGTGCCATGTTTTGGATATGTCTGCTTGGAGCCATCATCATTGCTACCTACTGTGAGAACCATCCCTTTTTTACAAATTCTGTCTGGAGTGCAGTCAAATGCAGACATATCCCATGTCATGGAGGGATACCACCAGTTGCACTGTGCAATTTTCACTTGAGCTGTGTAAGACTGTTCTAGGAACAGCTTGTGCCACCCAGCAGTTTGGTGCGAGCTTAGGACTCTAAAGACTGGTTGTATCACATACAAAGTTATCTACCTTAACTCTCCTTCAATCTCAAAAACCTATAACACACACACACACGCACACACACACACACACACGCACACACACACACACACACAGATACAACATAAATAAAAATCTAAACTACTTCTCAAAACATCTTGTTTTACAAAAATGGCCACCATTCAGCCACCCATTGAAGTCTAGCTCTTTATTTGCAAATCTTTAAAGCCAAACTGAAAGATCTCCTATCAACCTGCCCTAACATCGCTCACTTTGTACATGCCTGCTGATGATACCAACTTGTCACTGTCACACTACTCGTGTACTGCTGCAGACCTCAAATATATAACAACTGTCACTTGCACTACAATTACACACTTTGCACCCAATTCCCCAAAAACTAGCACAGATGCACTTGTACATTTACTTTTATGAACAGGTGTAGAGGTATCATTTTTGTGATTCGAAATCAGTCAAAAAAAGTTGGAAATCTACACTTAAGTGTTTACGTTTACGTTTTAGTGTAGATTTCCTACTTTTGGAATTCATGAACTCCACATGGAATCTACAAGGAAAGCTGCACCTGGCACAGGGTTACAGCCAAATTCTTTGGGAATATGTGATTTGCAATTTGGGAATCCGTTACCAATGTAGAGAGTTCTCTGTGATGGAGAACTCTGAACAGATGAATGAAATCCCACATAGCTGTGCACTTATTTATGTTTTTTTCTCCAAGGAGAAACATTTTTCCCCATGGAGAGACCCCTTGTCTTACACCTCTGCCAAACATTGGTGGTGATCCATTCCCCTTTCCACCCTGAATAGGATATTAATGCCAGCACTTGGCTGAAGTAAATATACAGGGTATGCTCAGACATGAGTCCCTTGCTCACTTTGCCACTGGATTCAAGCAAGCTGGGCTGAAGACGGCTGTAATGCCAGAAACCGGTCCTCGGAAACTTGTTTCCGGTCCAGGGAAGGCATGGCTTGGCAGTTCGGGCTGGACTGTTCCCATGAGGCACAGGGTCAGACTGATTTGCATATAGCCTTGTCTGTACTGGGGTGGCAGAGTGGGCTAAAGAACTGTGATGGATCAAACCCAGATCTTTTGACTGGGTGTGAGTGTTTGATTGGTTCAGATGCTCCATCCATCTCCACCTCCTTTTGTACCGCGTAAAGTAAATATACTGCAACACAAAATGATTATAGACTGGAATGCTGAAAATTGTCAAACATTCATACCCAGTCACAGACCTGGGTTAAATCAATTGTTTTTTTGGCTCACCATGCCACGCCAGTTTGGAACCAGCCATATGCAAATCAGTCTTGACCCTGCTCCCTATGGGTCCTCCCTGGACCAGAAAACATGCATCCTGGGACCAGTTTCAGGGTATCACCCCTCATCAGCCAGGCTAGCTTAAATCCAGTGGTATAGTGAGCACAGGACCCATGTCTGGGCATACCAATCCAACTTATGATGACTATAGCAACACAAAAAGATGATGTAAGGAATGCAGAACATTGGCAAACATTCACCCCAGTCACAGATCTGGGTTAAATCCATAATTTCTTTGATCACCATGACACCACAGTTTGGACCCAGACATATGCAAGTCAGTCTTGACTCTGCTCACCATAGGGCTAGTCCAGCCCAAACTGCCAGGCAAGGCCCTCCCTGGATCAGAAAACAAGCATCCTGGGACCGGTTTCAGGGTATCACTCCCTCATCAGCCAGGCTAGCTTGAATCCAGTGGCATAGTGAGCACAGGACACACATCTGGACATGACAATGGCAACACAAAAAGATGGTGGATGGAATGCTGGACATTGTCAAACATTTACCTCCAGTCACAGATCTTGGTTAAATCCATTGTTTTTTGCTCACCTTGCCACCACAGTTTGTGCCCAGTCATATGCAAATGAGTCTTGACCCTGCTCCCCATGAGAACAGTCCAGCCTGAACTGCCAGACCAGGTCATCCCTGGACCAGAAAACAAGCATACTGGGACCGGTGATGCAGCGGAAAGCTGGGCAAAAATCTTTCTTTTATACTTATATCATATTTAGCATATCTCCATCTATATCCTCTCTGGGCCCATAACAAAACATCATACTGCCATTGGTTCTCCAATGGATCTTTTATGTGAGCTAACAGGGACTTAGATATTTAGAAAACATGAGGAAAATCCTTATGTTATGTGGCACCCAGAATCTTGCGCTGGCATGTGCACGTATGTGCAGTTAGTGTATAGCACATGTGAAGTTGTAGGACTCCATAGGTCCGATTCACAAAGAGTCTCCACAGTCATGGGCTAGACTCCGCAATCGTGGTGGATCTCCGCATTGTACACTCTGCAGTGCACCATGTGGAGATTCTGCCATAAATGCAGATCCTCTGCCTTGACTGCTGAGACTCTTTGTGAATTGGGCCATAACTGTTGTGTCAGCTTGATTTCTGAAGCCAGTTTTGGCAAATATTGGCTGGTATGGTTCTGCATGGCACAAGATGGAAGATGAGGACAGCTTTGATTTTCTGTGACTGAACGGTGGAGACCAAACACTGAAGTGAAGGAAAAAGGCGACAGGGCACCTTATCAAAATGTAATCTACACTTTCTTAGTTAAGGGATACCTATTTCTTACCAATCACTACCATTTGGTAGATGGTAGGGGAGAGAAATGGTACTGCAATTTCTGTGTTCAAGCTGAGGAAGTTTTCTTGGCACGGCCTGCAATTTTGTCTTTCAGTGATTACTGCTTCATGAGGGCTGGTTACAGTCAGATGTAGAGATTTCACACTTCATTGTGCCATGTTTTGGATATGTCTGCTTGGAGCCATCATCATTGCTACCTACTGTGAGAACCATCCCTTTTTTACAAATTCTGTCTGGAGTGCAGTCAAATGCAGACATATCCCATGTCATGGAGGGATACCACCAGTTGCACTGTGCAATTTTCACTTGAGCTGTGTAAGACTGTTCTAGGAACAGCTTGTGCCACCCAGCAGTTTGGTGCGAGCTTAAGACTCTAAAGACTGGTTGTATCACATACAAAGTTATCTACCTTAACTCTCCTTCAATCTCAAAAACCTATAACACACACACACACGCACACACACACACACACACGCACACACACACACACACACACAGATACAACATAAATAAAAATCTAAACTACTTCTCAAAACATCTTGTTTTACAAAAATGGCCACTATTCAGCCACCCATTGAAGTCTAGCTCTTTATTTGCAAATCTTTAAAGCCAAACTGAAAGATCTCCTATCAACCTGCCCTAACATCGCTCACTTTGTACATGCCTGCTGATGATACCAACTTGTCACTGTCACACTACTCGTGTACTGCTGCAGACCTCAAATATATAACAACTGTCACTTGCACTACAATTACACACTTTGCACCCAATTCCCCAAAAACTAGCACAGATGCACTTGTACATTTACTTTTATGAACAGGTGTAGAGGTATCATTTTTGTGATTCAAAATCAGTCAAAAAAAGTTGGAAATCTACACTTAAGTGTTTACGTTTACGTTTTAGTGTAGATTTCCTACTTTTGGAATTCATGAACTCCACATGGAATCTACAAGGAAAGCTGCACCTGGCACAGGGTTACAGCCAAATTCTTTGGGAATATGTGATTTGCAATTTGGGAATCCGTTACCAATGTAGAGAGTTCTCTGTGATGGAGAACTCTGAACAGATGAATGAAATCCCACATAGCTGTGCACTTATTTATGTTTTTTTTCTCCAAGGAGAAACATTTTTCCCCATGGAGAGACCCCTTGTCTTACACCTCTGCCAAACATTGGTGGTGATCCATTCCCCTTTCCACCCTGAATAGGATATTAATGCCAGCACTTGGCTGAAGTAAATATACAGGGTATGCTCAGACATGAGTCCCTTGCTCACTTTGCCACTGGATTCAAGCAAGCTGGGCTGAAGACGGCTGTAATGCCAGAAACCGGTCCTCGGAAACTTGTTTCCGGTCCAGGGAAGGCATGGCTTGGCAGTTCGGGCTGGACTGTTCCCATGAGGCACAGGGTCAGAGTGATTTGCATATAGCCTTGTCTGTACTGGGGTGGCAGAGTGGGCTAAAGAACTGTGATGGATCAAACCCAGATCTTTTGACTGGGTGTGAGTGTTTGATTGGTTCAGATGCTCCGTCCATCACACCCCCTTTTGTACCGCTTTTGGCCACCATAAGCGTGGCAGGGTATGCTCAGACGTGAGTCCCTTGCTCACTTTGCCACTGGATTCAAGCAAGCCGGGCTGAAGACGGCTGTAATGCCAGAAACCGGTCCTCGAAAGCTTGTTTCCGGTCCAGGGAAGGCATGGCTTGGCAGTTCGGGCTGGACTGTTCCCATGAGGCACAGGGTTAGACTGATTTGCATATAGCCATGTCTGAACTGGGGTGGCAGAGTGGGCTAAAGAACGGTGATGGATCAAACCCAGATCTTTTGACTGGGTGTGAGTGATTGATTGGTTCAGATGCTCCGTCCATCACCACCCCTTTTGTACCGCTTTTGGCCGCCATAAGTGTGGCAGGGTATGCTCAGACGTGAGTCCCTTGCTCACTTTGCCACTGGATTCAAGCAAGCCGGGCTGAAGACGGCTGTAATGCCAGAAACCGGTCCTCGGAAGCTTGTTTCCGGTCCAGGGAAGGCATGGCTTGGCAGTTCGGGCTGGACTGTTCCCATGAGGCACAGGGTCAGACTGATTTGCATATAGTCATGTCTGAACTGGGGTGGCAGAGTGGGCTAAAGAACGGTGATGGATCAAACCCAGATCTTTTGACTGGGTGTGAGTGTTTGATTGGTGCAGATGCTCCATCCATCTCCACCTCCTTTTGTACCGCGTAAAGTAAATATACTGCAACACAAAATGATTATTGACTGGAATGCTGAAAATTGTCAAACATTCATACCCAGTCACAGACCTGGGTTAAATCAATTGTTTTTTTGGCTCACCATGCCACGCCAGTTTGGAACCAGCCATATGCAAATCAGTCTTGACCCTGCTCCCTATGGGTCCTCCCTGGATCAGAAAACAAGCATCCTGGGACCGGTTTCAGGGTATCACCCCCTCATCAGCCAGGCTAGCTTGAATCCAGTGGCATAGTGAGCACAGGACACACATCTGGACATGACAATGGCAACACAAAAAGATGGTGGATGGAATGCTGGACATTGTCAAACATTTACCTCCAGTCACAGATCTTGGTTAAATCCATTGTTTTTTGCTCACCTTGCCACCACAGTTTGTGCCCAGTCATATGCAAATGAGTCTTGACCCTGCTCCCCATGAGAACAGTCCAGCCTGAACTGCCAGACCAGGTCATCCCTGGACCAGAAAACAAGCATACTGGGACCGGTGATGCAGCGGAAAGCTGGGCAAAAATCTTTCTTTTATACTTATATCATATTTAGCATATCTCCATCTATATCCTCTCTGGGCCCATAACAAAACACCATACTGCCATTGGTTCTCCAATGGATCTTTTATGTGAGCTAACAGGGACTTAGATATTTAGAAAACATGAGGAAAATCCTTATGATGACCTGAACTAAGAAAATCTCAAATTCAATGCAACAACAAACAACTATTTCTGTAAGCACTACAATGAAAGACTTACGCCAAAAAGGTTCACACCAAGAATGACTCAAATAAGATAAAGTTTGCTCATATAATCCATTTAATTAAGCCTCAATTTGAATGATCAAGAACATAAATCACATTTAAGATTCAATTTAATAGGAATCATTTAGTACAATTAGTCTCACAATGTCATACAGATTCAATAAAATAAACATTTGCTGATTATCTAGGGAAAGAAGTGAGAGAGAACATGGGAATAATCAAGTTTTTACATTTATGTCATACAAACCAAATATGCAGAGTTGAACCGTAAAGAGTCACATGAATGAGTCCATAAACTCTTCAGCGGAAGAGTTACACTTGCACACTTTACCAGCTGGCAAAGAACAGGGAGAGTCAGTTTGGAAAGTTCTGTTCAAATGGGTTTGGCATCGGAAAGGAAATCAAAGTTCAGTCTGATAGCATGCCAAAATGACGACCAGCAGCAACTCCTCCTCCAACGGGGCAATTATACTTCCAAAAGTTCTCAGTTTATACCCACAAAGTATCCTTTCCATCTTACGATATTGTCTGCATTGGTTTCCACACTGGGCTGCTCATGGTGTACCTCACTAAGAAATCAGGAAGCATTAAGTAATCCTTTTGCAAAATCATCGAATTCAACAACGTTATAATTTCCATCCATTCCTCGGGAGTACGAAAATTCACTTTGTTCACTGTCTGTACGTTCAAAGAAGCTCGCTCTGGGTTTGCAATTGTATTGATACATTTCTGTAAAAAGAGTTGCTGAATCAGAAAGGAGACTATTGTTCGTAAGCATAAAAAGAAACTTCAAGAAAAGTTCTCATGGCGTCTGAAATGACTACTTCAGCTAGATTCTGTCTTTTGAACGAGGAAAAAGAAGCATTTGAGGCCTACATAGATACTTTCTGAATCATTACCTTGTTATGATCAATATAAATTACACATTGATATGAATAATTCAGTTTTCTTAGTTAATTCACTCGTCATTCTTTTCTCCAGAAGTTACATGTCAATATTAGATACTGCTAAAAAAACAAAAAGGAAATTTATCTCACACGTTTTTATTTTCAAACAGATTAATATGCGCCTCACTTTTGTTATTCATGTTTGTATCACATATTACTAAGTTAAAACGGCAAATCTTCATATTGTCAAGCATCTTTAAACTAAACATTTCTATTGTTTTCAAGTGTTTCATTACATAAGCATTCTTTTCATTTGTCACATTGGGAAATCAGCAGCTCATTTCTTAGGTTAATATTGTTTAGATTTCTCAAACAGGTGTTTACATTGCATAAGAAAAAAACTTTTTCTCTCACATTTTCACATTACAGAACATTACTGCATGCTTTTACGATGCAGTAGAAAAGCTCATGTTTTTCATTTTCAATAATTTTGCACATTTAATCAAAATTATTGTCGTAAATCTCATTTAATGATGCAAATTGATGGAGGCAACCGTCATTAAATGTTTACGTCCATCAGCGGTTTCGGGATATCACCCCTCAACAGCCAACCAGACTAGCTTGAATCCAGGGGCATAATGAGCACAAGACCCACGTCTGGACATGCCCTTCCCACTGAGGGCAACTATAGCAACACAAAAAGATGATGGATGGAATGCTGAACATTGTTAAACATTCACCCCAATCACTGATCTGGGTAAAATCCACCATTTTTGGGCTCACCATGACACCCCAGTTTGGACCCAGCCATATGCAAATCAGTGTCGACCCTGCCCACCATGAGAACAGTCCAGCCTGAACTGCCCGGCCAAGTCAACCCTGGACCAGAAAACAGGCATCCTGGGACTGGTTTCTGGGTATCATCCCTTATCAGCCAGCCTAGCTTGAGTCAAGTGGCATAGTGAGCACAGGACCCAGGTCTGGCATGAGTTAGGTCCTCCCCAAGGACATTCCCACCAACTATCTTGTGCCAGGTATAAATTTGCACTTCAAGGCACTGACTTCGAAACACTCCTGGACCTGCCAAAGATCAGAAGAGGACTAACACTTCTTTCTGAGACCTGAGAAGAGCCTAAAAGACTGTAACCGCTCTCCCTCTAGCACCAAGGACAATGAAGTAACGCCAAGGGCCAGATGTAGGTGTCCAAATACCGGTCGGTAACGGCCGAAATTCGGTAATTTCGGCTGTTACCGACCGGTATTTGGAATTTGAGATGTAGGTGCCAAAAAGTACCCAAATCGGTAAATAAGAGTCGGTATTATTCCGAATCGGTATTTTCCGAATCCTCATTTACCGAGTTCTTATTTACCGAATCAGTAAATAAAAATGGTAAAAATGGCCCATCGAGGTGTAGGAAAGGCAAAAAATACTGAATTCCATGAAATTCGGTATTTAAGAGTCGGTATTTACCATGGATTGAAAGCAGGTGGTAACCAGGTGCAGGCTCTAAAAAAAGGGCCCAAAATGCAACAGTTTTGCAAGAATGGCGGCATTCTACGTGATTGTGAGGTGGCTACGGCTACAGGCAGCAGGAGAGAGGGTTTGGAGAAGGGAGGAGCAGGTCTACAGGCAGAGGATCACCCTATTCCAACTGACTGAGCCAGAGATACTTCAGAGGTACAGGCTACACCCCAGAACCATCCTGTACTTGATTAGGGACCTCCACCCATAGCTGGATCTCCCAACACCCAGGGCCCACGCCATCCCACCCCATGTGCAGGTGCTACACCTGCTTGCCTCTGGGAGCTACCAGAGTGTGATTGCTGCAGTTGGTGGTGTGTCCCAGAGCTGCCTGTCACGTTTTTTCCGGAAGTTCCTGGAGGCCATGACGCAGAGAATGGAACATTACATCCGGTTCCCTGACACACCTGTGGAACTTGCAAAAACAAAAAACTGATTTCTATCAACTGGCACACTTCCCTCACGTGATAGGCTGCATAGATGGCACCCACATTCCACTCTGTCCACCTGCAGTCACTCAACACATCTACAGAAACCGTAAGTCAACGCACTCCATCAATGTGTAGGTGATATGCAATGCTGGCAACATCATCACAGACATAGTGGCCAAATATCCTGGTAGCACCCACGACTCCTACATTTTCCAGAATAGTGGGATATACACATGGCTTGTTGCTGGAGAGTTTGGGGACAGATATCTGCTAGGTAAACGACTGTGATACACCCTGATAGTCATGGCAGATGTATGTGTCATGCGTATGTAACTAATGGACCTCTCTTTAATACCTAGGCGATAGTGCATATGCCCTGCGTTCCTTTGTGCTCACACCCTACCTCAATACAACTACCAGGAGTGAGAGGCATTATAATGTGGCTTACAGGTCTACTCGCAACGTAGTGGAGCGCACATTTGGACTCCTCAAGAGCAGAATCCGCTGCCTCCACAAGAGTGGAGGTGCACGGCAGTACACCCCCATCCTGTGTTGCAAGATAATAGCGACCTGTGCCATGTTGCACAATCTTGCCACCAAAGAAGGCACAGAGGTGGAGGTAACACATCACGAGGACATTGATGATGATCAAGAACAAGCAGAGCTTCAAGCAACAGGAGCAGCAGCAACAGATGGTAGATTGAGACGGGCAGAGATCACACGTCGATATTTCTAGGTAATGAATGAGACACAGACAGGTGTAGTATGTGAAGTATGTAGTTTAATTTTTACTACATAATGCAAATGTACAAACGTCATTGTCCTACAATGTCTGTGTCCATGACTGCGTGCTCACAGTTTCCCTCACTGTGACCAGTCCTGTGGGGCGTGGGCAATCTTTAACGTTTTCAGCCACGCACTACAGTGCGAGATGCACGAGGCTGGGTATCCACACTTTGGGTGGTGGCTGGGTCGGAAATGTTGTGCCTGACGCTCCTACGCTTCTCAGGTACAGGTGTGCTGGAGCCACTCCTGCTGGTGGACCCTTCTGTTTCATCCACACCTGTGTTACCAGCAGTGCCTGTCTGGTTAGTGAACATCTGCTCCATTGCAGAGGTGACTCTCCCCATGCCCCTTGATAAGTCTGTGCAGCAGTACACTAATGCATCCTGCATTGATATTGAACGCCGGCACAGCAGTGACGTTGCTGTGGCAAAGCGGTTAAGGGCCTTAGACCACTGCCGCATACACTGGCGCTCTCTGCGACGCTCTAAGTGGTCTCTGTCCAACTTGTCAGACAGAGCACCCATGTACTGTGAGATGTCTGTCATCCCCTTAGCAATTCCCTCCATGCTCCAGGCAATGTTGCCTATTCCATGGTCAATGTGCGAAAGTGTGTAATTGATGCTGCGCACCTGCCTGTGCACTGCCAACATTGCCTTCACCTGCAGGCGCTGCACCTTAACCATGGCGGCCTCCAGGCCACAGAAGACCCCCTCTCCTTCCTGCCCTTCACCACTCTCCCGTGCCCTTCTGCCAAGGACACTGGCCCGCACAGCGCCTGCAGTACTCTGCTGCCTGGCCTTGTCAGCCACAGGTAGATTCCTCTGCATTTCACCCTCCTCATCCTCCTCATCTGATGTTTGCAGAATCCTCAGAGGGGGAACATCAGGCCTCCTTGCTCTTCCCTGCATGGATGACTGTGTTGTTGGTGTTGGCGAAAGTGCTGCTGGTTCCAACTCAGGTGTTCCAAACAATAGAGGGGAATGTGGCTGAGGTGTTGTGGCTCGCTCAGCTGTTGTGTCTTCCTGGGATGTGGTTTTCTCTTTCCCAACAGCGCTGTGACCTGCACTTTGTCTTTCATTTTCCCTTCTTTTAGGTACTGGTGCCCTCTCCTCCCTTTCTGGTGTTGTACTGCGTGAGGACTCTCCTGTGAAAAGATATGGATATAGGGTCAGTGGTGTCGTTCACCTGTGTGTCTTTATTAAATACATTTATGTCACACATTTGCCTAGTCTACATCAGCTGCTCGAAGTTGTGTGTGGCATGCCTTGCTGGATTCTATGGTGTACGCATTTCATGTATGTACCTATGACTACGTCTCTCATGATGCATTGCTAGCCATCAGTAAAAGCTGTTCTGGAGTGTTATGCTTACACACAGTGGGGAAGGGGGGCAGGGTAATGGGTGGGGATTACTGTCCATGCATCTTACCTTGTTTCTTTGAAGCTCTGGCAGAGCTATCCATGTCCCCAATTCCATGGATGCTTTCTGGCTCCAGGGTGGATTCTACTAGCTCCTCAAGCTCTGTTAGTCTTGGAGCTCGGTTTTTTCCCCCACCTGTGACACCAGCTTCCTTTCTTTGGGCAGCAATTTTCTTCTTTGTGATGATGCGCAGGTCGTACCATCTTTTCTTTAGGTCGTCGATCTCCCTGTGCGTCACCCCAATGGCATTGATCTTTGTCTGGATGTCAAGCCATGTGTTTCTTTTTACAGACTCTGCAACGTGCAGAGACTGTTTCCCAAAAATTTGGGTGTAGTGCTTTACCACTTCATCCACAAGCACCTGCAGTTCTGCTGGGCTAAATTTTACTTTCCTTTTGCGCTCTCCTGCATCCTTCTGCCCTTCCTGAGACTCCATTCTGATGAACAGGTAAGCTCTGGAAAGCCCACTCCTCTCTGTTTCCTCCTGCTCTGCAAACTGTTCAGTTGCTCTGCACCTGCATGGGTGTGGCCACTCCCAGGTGCTGGGGAGGGATGCCTGATTCTGATTGGTTGGTTCCTCTGTGCCTTTGTTGTGGGGTGTGGTGGGTGTTCCTGATTGGTTTACAGGGTCACATGTCATTTTTTAGATTTCCCGAATCGGTATTTACCGATTCGGTATTTACCGATTCGGTAAATGCTGATTCGGTAAATTCCATTCATTCCTATGGGCCAGAAGGACCATAGGAATAAATGGGTATTTACTGATTCGGTATTTACCGATTCGGTAAATACCGATTCGGTAAATTCTGATTTGAGATTCCGAATGATACCGAATCGGTAAATTTTACCGATTTTTTATCTACATCTCGTTTTCCGAATCTTAAATACCGATTCGGTATGAGTCGGTATTTAAGAGTCGGAAAAAAAGATTTACCTACATCTGGCCCTAAGAGTTATAAAAATGACCTATTCTAGCAACAGTGACACTACACACTGCAGGAGTCCTTTTCCTTTAATTGGCCAGTTAACCCTTGGCAATTGGTCGGGACTGGACCCGCCTGTTGACCTCTGCCTGCCACCCTGTGAGTCTCTAACTGCCTTCCCTGGGTTCCTTTTGGGTTTTAGAAGCATACTCCTGTGGTGGATCGGATTTAAAGACTAATGTCAGAAGATATAGGGCCATATTATCAAGAACGGGCGTAACATTATCGCCGCTTTAGCGGCAGGAAACTGCTGCTAAAGCGGCGATAAGGGGCTTGATAATATGCCCTAGAGAATTCCAATAGAAGCCCAGGTGTGATGTCCTTTCCACCAGAACCTTGGTTTCTATTGGAATTCCCTAGAGCATATTATCAAGCCCCTTATAGCTGCTTTAGCGGCAGTTTCCAGCCGCTAAGGCGGCAATAATGTTATCACCCGTTCTCGATACTATGGCCCAAAATCTTTTAAACAGGACGATCCCGGTTAGTGTATCTGACCGGCGCTCCATCGGTTAGGGTCAAATTGTGCCTAGGTCTTGTTCTATCACAGCTATTGGCTATCATTGGCCCTCTGTGCTTCTTGACACTATTTATACTTTAAAAATCATATCTCCAGTTCCCCTTATTGATACTGGATTGTTGTTCTTTTAGTGCCTTTTTGGTTATTAAACTTTACTCTATTTTTCTAGTATATTATGGGTTTTTCATTGCATTGCATTTCAACTTTTTGTTACTGTTTTAATGCTACATAAATACATTACACATTGCCCTAAGTTAAGCCAGTCTGCTCTGTGCCGAAGCTACCAGGGAGTTGAGCTCAGCTTAATCTAGTGACTTTGAGGGTTCACTCTGACAAGGAGTGTGATTATTACTTGAGGTGGGTACTTAACCCCCCACCTAATAACCCAATTAACTACAATAGGCAAGTCATTTAACGTGTAACAGAAATTGATATGTGATTGCCGACAATCACAATATAGAAATCAGTGTCTAGAGATCTGGACCCACAAATCCGCAATGGACAACAAGGAAAACGTTCCTTCATCCAATGGCATTTCTTTATGTTTTTAAATGTATTTCTGAATGTGCAGAAGATAGATGAGATAACATTCAACAGTCCATCTTTAAAATTAAACATTCAATGCACACACATTACCTTTTATAGTTAAAATTTTGGAGATTGTCTTAATATATTTACAATATATCAAGCAAAGGCACATCTCTGAGTAAATTTCTTGTTTCAAAATGCACTCCATCTTCGGGTATGGTCTGACACCCTTGAGAGGCTGGGGTGCAGCTGTGCACAGTGGGGTTTGAATACTCGCAGAGGATGAAGGCAGTCCCCGCAACCACCTCACTGAAAATGGTCAAAGGCAATGTGATGCGGAGAAAGAGGTCTGCAGAGGAAAGGATGAGGGCCTGGCCATGCACAGCAGGTGTTGACTGCCTGCAGAGCTAGGTGAGCAGAGCCTGTTTGCTGAATAGGTTCTATGGTTAAGTGCATCATTACAATGTGTTTCAATAGCACATTGCATGATTTTTTGGTAATATGTAGAATCTGCTGATTTGCAGCAAAACCATTAACTAAATTATGGGGAAAACAATCTGCAAAATGGAGTTTTATTTTGGAACCACAAAGGAGCTACAACCTCTGAATTGCAAAAATACTCAAGATTGAATATACAAAATGCCTTAATAAAATAAAGGTGGCTCTGAAAAGGCCCTTTGTGCTCATGAAGCGCTTTGCTCCCACTTATGGAAATAACTGGATACAGTCCTTCAGAATTCTGAGGAAGAATCTGCTGTCAAATGTAATCCATCTCTTTGTGAAATTCCAGGCATGTCGAATTGGATATTATTGTTGTGGATGGATCACATGTCCTGTTCACAGGGGTATACAGAAATCTTTCTTGACATGTATCCATGATCTATTTCCAGACAAAACAAGTCTCAAAGTTTCCACTTCTGACTTTAACAGATTTGGAATAGACAAAGGTTCTTGGTGGGGGAGAGGTATTAACTTTTCAAAGGTTTCTTTCATTTCAAATGACAATGCAACACCAGTAACTGTTCCTAAATCATTTTTACGACAGCGCATATTCATTACATTTGGTTGCTAACATGTCAAAATGCTTCCATGATCCCAATCCATGTAATGTCCACATCAGACAACCCCATATCCATGTTAACTGCACAAAAGTGCCATACACATGTGCCCAGCAGACAAACCAAAGGCCAACTATCCATACACTAATCATGATACTGGAGATTATGAACCTCAGAGAAGGAGTTGCAGAATGCAAACCCCTTACCAAAAACAACTAATTGAATTGAAAAAAAGTGATAGCATTAAGATACATTGTGATTGGCTATATCTGTTAAGTAGAACAAAATGTTAGGTTACACATAAAGGTACAGTGAGAGGTAACCATCAGATTGTGGTTGTGCCATGCAGAATAAAACAGCTTGACATTCTCAGACGCATTGTCTTTGCAGTAATTGCTTTAAACTTAGAAGGTGATAGCAAGGACTGCAACTTTTGACCTGAAAGGAGGTCCTCTCACCCTGACTATGAACTTGAAACGTGCTCTGATCCGGTAACCTTCTCCGGACTGCTGCCTCTGCTGGAGCCCAGAGGTGGGGTCAGGCCTAGCTTCGGCTGTGATGGGGGCAGTGCTGGGGGCTGTGGCACTGCACCACAGATTGCTGCTGGCAGTGCTCTGACATCACTGCTGAGGCCAGCCCTGCGCAAAGAGGGTTCCTCTTGGCCCTCACTCACGGGGACGACGCCACGCAGGGTGACGGACAGGTGGGGGCACAAGGACAGCATCAGGGCCAGGTCCCCAGTCCTGGATGAATTGTGGAGTTGGGCACACAACTTCAGGAACCCACGTCCAATCGGGAGAGGAAATGCTCAGCAATATTACACGTTAAAACCTGCCAACACACTCACATCCACCGGGGAGGAATTTCAACAATTGGCACACAAGCGATGATACTATGGGCTCACCATCTGATCGTTATTTGAGGGTGCTTGCATGGTGCCTGACCAGACCTTCATCTTGGCAGCATTCTTGAACTGTACCCAGGGCATGAAGCGGCCATCTCTAGATTAGAGCTTTTGTTCATGAAGGCCCAGACCTGACCAGGAGATACTGAGACTTTTGCATGTTGCACATTGTCCTTGGCCTGCTCTCCTGTCTGCTAGTAAGTGAGGCACTCTATTTGGGTGCTCCACCACTGCTAACAGTGACCAATGTTTTAGTGAGCAGGATGCCCATTCTCAAGCTGCCCACTGACCTGCTGGATAATCTCTTACACCTTCATGATGACTAGTGTGGGGATCCGCATGACGAGAGGCAATTGGCAACATACATGGGCCTTGGAGTGGTGTTTCGGTGGCCCCTTTGGTCTGCTGTCGGTCTCATCCTGTGGCCTATTTGCTCTTCTGTGCTGACATGGGATAAGATAGGATAAGATGGGGAAATGCCTAGCTGTCCCTCTGGAATGAAATGCCCTGGTCCTCTGCACCACAGTCGGCTAGGAAGTTGATGCTGTGTTGGCGGCAGCGGTTCTTGGCTGTCGTCTAGATTGTACAGCGACCCATCGGATTACATACCCATATCCAGAAACCGACCAATTGGCTGGGGGGGTGGATCTCACATGGCGCGAACTAACATAAGGTCCCCCTGATGCCTAACACCCAGCAGATAGTCATATGTCTTTTAAACTCTAACTCACTGCCTGTGTTGGCTTGGCCAGCGACAGATAGAGCAGCGTACTGGGGAATGCCTTGGCAACGAGTCGCCTTACCTGACATTGAACGCCATATTAGACAGTGTACTACAGGTAGTGGAGAAAATTGGAATCTCCCTTGACCAGATGCGCACATCGCTTGAGACCGAGTCGGCAAGGTGAACACGGACTTCACTGTCCTGCATGCGGACCACCACAAACTGGCTGACAGAGTACACAACAATGTACAGGCACTAGCAGAGAACAGCCAGCAACCCATGAGAACACAACAATAATATAAACACAGCTAGAGAGCCTTAACAAATTGGAGCACAGACTGGAAGATGCAGATGGCTGCTCACGCAGAAACAACATACAAGTGGTGGGTCTCCCGAAGGGTGAAGAGGGCATGGATTTGGTGGTCTATGCCGAAAACTGGATACACATGCCACTGCCTCATATTTCATTGTCAACTTTCTTTACAGTTGAACGTGCCCACATAGTGCTGAAGCATAGACCGTCACCGGGTGCTAATCCCAGGCCCTTCCTGTTTGGTTAACTAAATTACAGTGACCGAGACACCATATTACGAGAAGCACGTAAACTGAAGGAAATTAGGTTGAACAATGCCTTGGTCATGTTGTTCCCAGTTTACACCGTATCTGTGCAAAAACAGAGGTGTTCCTTTGAAGCAGTCATACACTGCCTCCATTAACTGAACATGTGTTACTTATTGCTGCTCCCTACTTGCCTCCGAGGAATAGTAAAGGGCACTTCTCATTTCTTTGACTCACCAGAGGATGCGTGGGACTGGATGGAGGCCACTGGCCTCATGGCTTTGCGCCCCTCTCTCGCCAAAGCAGAGGGGATGCGACATGAGGTGAAGGGCTGCCAATGGATTCGCAACAGGCGTCCAAACCACCCACCCCTGCCGAGCGCCATACTGAACCTGGAACAGATGATCTTGGAGCGACAACAGGCCCTAGATGTAGGAGCCCCAATACATGAACACACTCTAAGTTCATATCAGATGTCAGCTCTACCAAATTCTTGAGCGAAAATGGCTCCACAAATACTTGCCTGGCAGAGATTGAATCACCAGCCCTGCCATCAGTAACTCGACGGCTGATGACATTATATAAAGGACATAACGATGACCAGAGCTGCAGCACCAGCGGGCCACTGGGGGCTTGTGGTAGCTCCTTAGCATGTGCATTGGCCCCCCTAGCACTGCAGCTCATGGACATACTACCCTGATAATGTAGCGGTCAATGCAACTGAAACATAGAATTACAGGGCAACACAAAGCAATTCTTGTCAGGATTCCTGCCACAGCGCATCTCTCTTGACTATCACAATATACCGCATGCTTCATATCATTCCTCTCAACACTTATAAATGAACAAATGTCTTGTACCCTAAATTTCGACATTATTACATGCTGCTGGTACTAGCTAGCTGCAGCTGGTGTTCCCCAGTTTTTTTTAAAAGGCTTAACAGGGTTTTACAAATGTTTTATCATGCATATGCAAGGTCAGGTTTCAGGCACCACGAAAACATCTAGAAAATCCACCAGAATAAGCATCAAGCAACCGGCATAGATGACTTCAAAATAAACCTCCTGAAAGGCAGCCCTCATCAAATTAATTCCATGCACCTGCTGCTTGCTGTAAGCAATTAGAATGCAACATTTGTGAACATTTTGAAACACCTTCTAGTAGATAGCCTCATCAAATAATCATCTGCACCTGTTCCTTGCTATAAGCAATTAGAACCCGAACTTTGTGAACATTCTAAAACACCTTCTAGAAGACAGCCTCATCAAATTAATCATCTGCACCCGTAACTTGCTATAAGCAATTAGAGCATGATCTTTGTGAACATTCTAAAGCACCTCCTAGAAGGCAGCCTCATCAAGTTAATTATCTGCACCTGTTCCTTGTTACAAAAAATTAGAATGTGACCTATATGACCGTTCTAAAGCAGTCTTATTTAAAGAACATCCACACTCCTCCCCTTCATTTAGCTTCTTTGCCTGTCACTTACCTGTTTCCCAGTTTCCAAGACTCTGTCTTGCTAGCTCCATTGATCCTCCTGCTTCAAGCTCACCACAAAGAATGTCCCACTTTATCTTGTATGGGGATGGGAAAAAAACCAAGAAAAAAAGGAGAGACGCAAGAACAGAGTTGATTTTACTATGCACTGAGATCAGTCGCAACATCGTGCTGCAAGCAAAGTAACCAGTGTTTTTGTTCAACATGTACATACTGTTGGCAGGGCTTTTCCAGAGAGGATTTGGGTGAAGCTAACCCCGCCCAAATTTGCTTGTGGGTTTTATGCTGAAATCACACTCACAAACTTTTGATAAAGGATAAACTATATCCGAGCAACAGGGGAGGGTTAACACACCAACTGACGCACCACCGAGTTCACCAATGCAAGTGTTTGGCTCTAATTATTTGCCTATGCTCACAACACTTAATGACAACATTGTCCCTTTACGGGGGACACAAGAGGCTGGTGCTGAGGGGATAGGGCCCCCTAAAGCGTTAGCCACCCTTAGACCCCAGGAACATCACCCTAGCAAACCCAAAAAAAGACTGAGCCATCCTGTGGATCTCCCTCCGGACGCAGCAAGTTTAGTTGTCATTCTAACAGGGATTCCATGTCTTAAACCACACCAGAGGGAATCGGAGCTAGATCTACTAAATAGAACTAGGAATTGGTGTACACAGTTCAGTAGTGGAAGAATGGATGCGGGCAAATACATTATAGCCGCACGAAGGGTAGATTGGGTGGGGAGGAGGCCCAAAAGCATCACTGGAGACTGTGTGATTGTTAATTTTAATAAACCCCATATAGCAGATACTCTACTTTGGGATGGATCTGATTTATGTGGTGCAGGTATTAGACCACTCCCATTAGGGTACTTCTATCCTCCCCCTACCTACCCGACCCATTTTCAGCCTAAAACACATTACCCGTATATCCTATTTCCCCCTGGCAGAGTAGATGGCACAAGAGTGAAGCCCCATGTATCCTATCAAACTCAGCAGGCTTTATTATGGGCTAGATCTAACACCGCAGTAGCACCAGTCCCTCAAGAACAGCATACTTACAGTCAGGGGCAAGGGATTGTACTTAGCAACAGGTTCCATCCTCTCGTGTCTACTTCCACTTTAGATACTAACGATTGACAACTACCCACTGTTTCACCGACTCGGGATGTCACTACTGTGGCCAGCTATCGCTATGTTACGGCAGTGAGCTGGAACATTGCTGGGCTAAGGAAGAAAGTCACTGATGCTAGATAGTTAAAATTCGTAACACAATACGATATCCTGGGTTTCCAGGAAACATGGGACACCAGTGATGATTTCTTTTTAGACGGGTACCGCAGCTTTTCAGTTAAAGCAACTCCAGGGGAGGGTGGCAGACATAAGGGTGGTCTGTATATATTCTTCTCTATAAACCTGGTGGGTACTACACGGAAAATTGGTTACACATCGGAAAACATTTTAGGTATAGAGTGGGTTAGGCCAAATTCCCCGCTAATTCTTATAATTAATTTTTATAACGCACCCGATAGGGATAGAAACTGTCCACACTTGAGTTCCCTATCTTCTTTTCTATCAACATATAAGTCACAGCAACATGCTTTATTCGAAACCCTGTTATTGGGAGATTTTAATGTCCATCCATGCAGCTGGGGATGTCAGGACAATGAGCAACTGGGGCCGCCGGGAGCAGTCAGCACTCACTTTGAGCACACTCCACAGGGGGCGGAACTGGAAAATTTACTTGCCAATCAAAATATCTACGAGGCACAAGGGTCTTGGGGGGACGTGAGAACGCCGACCTTTGTTGGTAGGGATGCTAACACTGTCATTGATTATATCTTTATTTCACCAGGGTTAATCGATACAGTGGTATCCTATGAAGTAAGCTCCTCCCCTTTTAGCGATCACAACCCAGTGATCTTGTCCCTGAACATGGGTCGGAACATCGCCACCCAGGTTGAGCGTCTGGGGGGCTGTGGTGATACCCTTGTTCCTAAGGAGCAGGGTCGTAGATTGAACTGGGCAAAGGTTGTGCCAGATACCTTTATGGATAACCTCGTATTGAACTTACAAGATGATTTGACAATCTGTATGGATAGCACATCCGAAGGCATTGCCACTATCAGCTCTTTTTCCACCATATGTGCGAAGATTAATAAGGACTTAACAAGCACTAAGAAGCAAGTAGACTCCTCCACCCCAAGATGGTTTGACAGGGAGTGCTCAAAGACACACAATGACTTACTTCACGCCCTGAAACAGCAGCCAAGAAACAGGGCTTTGGTGGCAGGGTTGAGGAAAGAATATAGACAGGCCATCGAGACTCGCAAAAAGTCAATAAAAAATGAGGCATGGGACAGCCTAACAACGGCAAATGTTCTGAAGGACAGCTCTAAATTCTGGACGGTCATAAACCATTCTTATTTTTCTGCATCAACCAACACTGCCATGGATTGTGTGATTCCCGAAGACCTTTGTGTTGATCACTTTAGTAAAATTTATAACAGTGACATGACTCCAGCCCCCGGTAGATCCCACCAGCCCCTGACAGAAGCATCCCCCCTTGTTTTTACCGAATTAGAGGTCAGCAGGGCCATTGACGAGATGACCAAACATAAGGCCCCGGGACCTGATGGCGTCCCGGCAGACCTATACCACTCAAGATCACCCCTGTGGGCAAAAATACTCACAAATGTTTTTAATGCAACGGTCACAGCAGGGTTCCCCAAATCCTGGTCCACTTCAACCATTGTACCAATATACAAGAAGGGCTCAAGAAGCGATCCGGCCTGCTATAGGCTGATTTCGCTAATCGACTCTGCCGTTAAGATTCTTGGCAGAGTCATTTTACATAGACTGGGCAATATTACTAATGAGAAGGGGGTCCTCTCTGATCTTCAGTATGGCTTTCGTGAGAAACGAGGTACAATTGACCAATGTTTGAATCTCCATATGTTGGTCAGTAAGTACACCGTGGCGAAGGAAGGCCACTTATATCTGGCCTTTATGGACCTCTCCTCGGCCTTTGACTTGGTCAATAGGGCCAAGTTATGGGCCATACTGGCGGACATTGGGTTCGATCCTCCCCTGGTGGACTTCTTGGCCGCACTCCACGAAGACCTATCAGCCTCCATTAGAATCACCCGAGAAGGAAACACCACCAGACCTTTCAACTCCAGAAGAGGTGTGAGGCAGGGCTGCATTTTAGCCCCGCTCCTGTTCACCCTCTATATCAACTCCCTGGATAAAGCTTTGGAGGGGTCCACACTTGATATCCCGTATGTGGGGGGTCGTGCAGTGCCTGTTCTTTTATATGCGGACAACGCGGTCCTCCTAGCCCGCACGGGTGTGGGGCTTCAAAGGCTTTAGGACGCGTTCGGTGACTTCATGACAAAACTAGATCTTTTGATCAATAACAAAAAATCTCATGTCATGGTGGCCGGGAGGCGGCAAAGGCCGAAAAAGATTAGCAGCCTGATTCATCAACGGGCCGTTTTGCGTGGCCCTAATAGCGAATCATAGCGACTCGCTATTGAGGACACGCAAAACGGTATTCATGTAGGAATTGCTAAATAAATAGCGATTCCTACATGTTCTCTATTTGCGAGTAGCAATTTGCTACTCGCAAAAAAAGGAATAACTCCCCATTCATTCCTATGGGCCAAAAGGCCCATAGGAATGAATGGGGAGTATCCCTTATTTGCGAGTAGCAATTTGCTACTCGCAAATCAGATAGCGATTTTAAGGGTGCCAGGGGTGTCCAAAGGACACCCTGTAGCACCCCTAAAATGCACATTTGAACAGGTGTTGCGCACACACATGTCCAAAGGACATGTGTGTGTGTAACATGCAAAAGAAAAAAATGCACTAAAGTGCTTTTTACACTATTTACACAATTTACCACCAAGTCAGACTTGGTGGTAAATTGAGACCAAATATTGCGATTTCGCTATTTCTATTTGGTTGATGAATTGCATTTAAGGAATCTCTATTAGAGATTCCTCAAATCCAATTCCTCGCAAATATGCGATTTCGCTACTAGTGATTTTTGCATTTGGGATGATGAATACCAAATGCAAAAATCGCACTCGCAAAGGGCCAGATTCTCAGAATCTGGCCCTTTGCGAGCGCAAATCAGCTTGATGAATCAGGCTGAAAATCTTTTACCTGCTGCAGAGAGAGGGTTTCTAGGGTGCAAGTCTTCACATACCTGGGTGTGATTTTTGAGGAGAAGGGCTCGTGGAAACCACAGGTATCCGCGAAATCACTCGCCGTAACAAGATCAACCTCTGCTTTGCTGAGTTTCGCAAAGCGACTTGGCTCACGGCCTATGGAGGCATTACTGAAAATTTATAAAACTAAATGCCTATCCATTGCCACTTACGGCACACCACTGTGGGGCCACTCCTCAACTTGCGAATTGCAGATTGTGGAAAACCAGTTTCTTAGATCCTTACTAAGTGTTCCACAATCAACACCAGTTTTTACATTACACTCTGAGTTAGGTTTAGGCTACATCACTGACCTGCTTCTTTTGGCACCATTGGTATGTTGGGCCAAAACCTGGTTGAACAAGGACATTACACTTAATCACACCATTCTTAGGGACTGTATGGCTTTGGATAATGCTTTAAAGATCTCGTGGCTGGCTTACATAAAAGGCGCACTGGGTAGTCTTGGCAGGCCTAACCTTTTCAGCCACCCAAACTCAATTTCTAGGGGGGATGTGAAATGGATTAAGGACAACTTTTTGAGGATGGCATCGCAAACGCGGGAGAGTGAGGAATTGACTAAACCCAGAGTCAGAGCCAACTTCCTCCTCCTGACTACGCCTTCAATTGAACCTTATCTAAAAATTGTAAGCCGCCCATATCACCGACACTTGCTTATTAGATTTAGGTTCAACATCATACAGTATTCCCTAGGTGACTTCCCCGTATGGGGGGTCCCAGACGAGTCAATCCCATGCAGCTGCGATAACTTCTCAGAGCAGTCCCTTATGCATTTTGTAATGTTTTGCGATCATTTTAAGAAGTGCAGAATGCAGTTCTTGGTCCCTATCTTAAAGGAAGCAGGTTTTGCACAAGTACGCCCAGCCCTATTTTATTTACAGCTACTGGGTAGCCCCAGGACAATCTTCGGGGTTGCTAGCTTTCTGGTCGCAGCAATGCGCATGAAGGCCAGGAAGCTATCCCCGAGGTACTTGGAAGGATGACCCCATTATACTGCAGATTCTGTTAACATTTTTTTAAACTTTTCTCATCTTTATATTGTGATCGATTTGTATTTGTACCAACTTTTTAATTACTTGAATGCATTAGACACTGCTACTGGGCTTGACTTTTTAATAATTTTAACTATATGAACTTTGTGACATTTTTAAATTTGCATTGTCTTGTTGCTTTTATGATTTTAATCAATCGAATAAAGCTTGCTTTTGACTTTGACTTTGATAAAGGAGCCTTTACAGACAATCTAAATGAAAACAATAATAAAAATAAAGGTGGTTGAGAATTGAAAAGCTTTCGTGAGTTGATACCTTAAGAGGTAGACTAGACTAAAGCCTTTTAATTTATTTGTTCAAAGGTACCATATCTGCCGGTACCATTCATCAGAGTGGTGTGAATGCCTGCTGAAGTGTTGCTGTTGAGTAGTCGAGCCACAGGATCTTTGACTCTACACACTCTCTCCTTCCCAGCCCCCTTCCCCGTGGGATTTGCCACTGGAGCACTGTCTCCTCTGGTAAAACAAGGGCAAGTCTCGAGAAGATTCGGGAACTAGCGTCGCTGCCCCATTGGAATCATCTGGGATCCAGATATGTGGCTTATGACAATTCTCTTGTTGAGCATAGCTAGTGTATTACACACTGCACAACAGGGTCCTCTAATGCTACGTTTCCTGCACGCACGCTCTCTTTCATTTGCAGACACACTCAGGAGTTGCCACAGTTAGACTGAACAATTTGGGCAGATCCCTGTTGCATATCTACTCTAATAATGTTATAAAAGTTGGGACTACTCTCCCCCCATTTTTCTTTTTAAACCTAATGGATACTCCAGAAGTTTCTGGCCCCCCAATGTACCCTAGCACACTGACACCTGTGGGCGCACCAAACTCCTCTCATTGCACGCATGCCTGGTGTGGTCGAGACAATGTCACGTTCCTAATTTGCTAAGGGGTCCCCTGGGGACCCCTTCCTATTTGCGACTGCATTACCACCCTCTTGAAGATGGAGGTAAATTGCGAGTGATTTTGCTACAGCAATTGTGGTCGCAAAACATTCAGAAATGACTTGTGAGTCGCTAATAGAAAGGGAATGCCCCTTCCTAATAGCGAGTCGGAAAACACTATTTTGCGAGTCACAATTTATTTGCGACTGGCAAATTAATGTTAGTAGATGGCCCAGAGGAAAATTGCATGTGCAAATAGGTCACAAACCCATTTGCGCATGCAATATTCTATATTACATCTGGCCCTAGGTTGCAGCTTAAATAAGGTTGTGGCGCCGAGACTTAGCCAGTCCGTATTCCTTTTCCCAGCCTCTTTATTTTCCCACAGAGGCGAATGTTATATTCCATCAACCTATTTTTCATAAAAGATTTCAAATAACTTTTAGGAGTAAAATAACTCATGTTTTGCAAATCTACCAATTTTAAACTAAAGTGCTCAAGTGCATGTAACGATTTGTGATCAGTATATAATCACCCCTTACAGAATTAAAGCATTCAGCACTTAAAAGCTTCCTCAAGGTGTTCTCCTTTGATTGAAAAAGACTGTGTCATGGCTGTCAATCACCTGATAAAGGTGCATACCAAAGCCATTTCAATGCCTCGATTGATGCCACTGTATTTAATTGCAGATTGTACACAAAGTCTTCCCTTCTGCTCTATGCATAAAGTGCAAGCGCCCAATTTTTATAATTGCTACACCATATAGCAGTGTAGTGGGGATTTTCATCTTATATACAGTTAATAAATCGTTAAAGTGCCTTTGTCCTGTGGCTCCCTAAGTGCTTTAAATGCATTTGCATTGGTCAGTCCCCTATTCATTAAATGCGCAATATAATCCCTCTCTGATAAAAACATCCATGAAACTTTTCCCTAAATAGGGATATGATTTAACAGTTTCTATGAATACACTGCCCAAATGTCATCTATAGTTCATTGTTGTTTGTACAAACCTTCATGATTTGACTTTTACTTATGTTAACTTTTGAATAATGGCTATCAGCGTATGTTGCTAGGAAGGTAAGACGCTTCTGTAAACCTTTAGGTGTCAAGTCTAATAACACAATATCATGCACGTAAAGTAGTATCACCATCGGGTAAGACCCTACCTTTGGGGCATCGCCGTCTACACAGCTCATCAGTTCTGGCAGGTCAGCAATGCATAGTGGACAGAGGAGGGGCACCTTGTTTTTGGCCATTTTTGGTCTGAGTTTTTAGTGTAAGGTCATGATTACTACCAAGCATTATACGACACCTCCTGGTAGTGTGCAGGACTATCATTTTTTGTTTGTTAGGGGTGGGTGGAACTCGTGGAGTTATCTAAAAACTCTGTGAGATTCCGCAGAGTTCCGCGTGCGATGGAGTACAGCTCAGTTGACTAAGAAGGCACAACAAATTATGACCCTGCTTATTGTTTTAGTATGTCAATGCCTGTACAGGTACACACTATAATAATGTAAAATATATACTTTATAGTATTACGGTAAACAAGTTGCTGTGGCAGGTGGATCTGTCGATACCGCCCCCCCCCCCCCAAGAATGTGCGTTGATGCTTAAATACAGGGGTACAGCTGACATTAGGAGAAGATTGCAGCACTTTCATTGGCGTTTATCAGTTTTTTTTTAACAGGCTCTGGGCTTTATTTTGACAAAAACTCGACAGGAGTAGGAGGGAGTGCAAATCTTTGGGCAATCTGCCCCATAAAATACATTGTTTCTTGAGTAAATGGCAAGCTAAATAAATTGTAAACAACAGTGAAAAAGTTGCAGTCACCAAGCGTGTATTGTTTGATCATTGCAGCCCCACTCCCTACCACACAAACGCAGACAGGCATGTTTGCAGTTCTGGATGGGGCGCATCTATGGGCAGCGGCTGTACTGCTGCTGGTGAAGTGGCATTATACATCAGGGTTTGAAGGGGCTACAGGACCTTCAATTATGCCTGTATTTTATGACCGAAACACGGACCACAAGGCCCCATTTCTCTTGCTTGCATTATGGCTCAGAACATGCCCACTACGCCCCTGAGCATGCACAGTGAGATCATATGCTATTATAAAGAAGGTACCACCAAAATTGTACTTTGAGTGAAAGCAGTTTAAAGCAACTCTAAAATACCAACAGGCCATACCTACTGCTATCGCTACAGATGTCTATGGAACAGAGATTCCACTATGCCCTTAATGCACAATAAACTATCACTAATGATCGAAATTCATGTCAGTAGCAAGGAGTCTCCTACCGTTTCACTGGCTGCCGCTGCCACCGGCAGGAGGGAGAGTCGCAGGGAAGATGGCCCGTCTAGCTTCCTGGGGCCTGTGTGTTTTGCGCAAGCTGTCCGGCACCTTGGGATGTGGCGGGCCGCCGGGAGACTCCATTGGGCTATGGCGGTCCAGTAGAGATAGTGTATGGCACAGCCCCGGAAGCAGCTCTGAGTTTGGCCATCTGCTGCAGTGCATCAGGTGGGTCTCAGAGCCTCTTCAGCTGGGGTAGTTCAGTCGCTGCAGCCAGAGCAGCCTCCGCAGAGCTAGCTCCGCCATGGTAGTGCAGAGCTGACCCTCCCTCGCCCCTCCCCCCCACTACCCATTTATGACAGATGCTTTTCCGCGCAGCATTTACGCGCAGCGGTCGCGCCCCATGCGCGCCGAAGGTGCGCCAAAGGTAAGCCCGTCTACGCCCGTCCGCGTCTGGACCGCGCCCAACGCCAGACCCCCTGACCCCTGCAAACCGCACTCCTCCAGCTTAACGTATGATGCCGCCACCCTCCTAGCCCTTAACCCCGGACGCACACCTCAATGCTACGAAGCTGCCCCGGGACGTTCCCACGGTCCTTTCGCCTGCCAATCCTGCAAATTTACCAGCATCAAGACCCATTCCACTATCACTAACCCCAAACACAGCTCCGACTCCAACCACCTGAAGTGCATCCTGCTGAACACCCGCTCGATCCACAGACACGCCACCGAACTCTGGGATCTACTCAACACTACATCACCGGACATCGCCTTCCTAACTGAAACATGGATGAACGCTTCTTCAACACCCGACATCGCCATAGCCATCCCGGTCAATTACAAGATCATCCGAAAAGACCGCACCGTCCAAACAGGTGGAGGCATCGCCATCGTCCATAAGAACACCATCAAAATCACGACCAACTCCGACGACAACCTTACAACCGCCGAACACCTCCACTTCCAGATCCACACCGACCCTAGGACCACACCCAGAGGCACCCTCAGCTACAGGCCTCCAGGAACCCGTAAACAATTCAACGAAGCCATTACTGACTTCATCAGCCCACATGCCCTCGCCTCCGAAAACTACATGCTACTAGGAGACCTCAACTTCCACCTGGAAAAAAAATAAAAACTGCTACACCACCACCCTTCTTGACAACCTAGCCAATCTCGGGCTCAAACAACTTGTTAACACCCCCACCCATGCTGCCGGACACACGCTCGACCCTATCTTCACCTCCAGCAAACACATCTCCTTCGATCGCACCACAGCTCTCCATTGGACGGACCACAGTTGTGTTCACTTCAGCTACAAAACAACCTCGACCTACAACCCCCACTCAACCTATCCCCCGAAGAAAATGGAACAAAATCACCACCGACCAACTCCTCTCATCGCTCAACCAAAACCCACCCGCCCTCTCATCGGACCCAAACCAAGCTGCCATCAAATTCAAACAATGGATCACTCACAGCGCCGACGAATTAGCACCCTTGAAAAACCATCACACCAAACAAAACAGCAAAAAGGCCCCCTGGTTCAACGATGACCTTAAGAAATCCAAAAAGCTATGCCGTACTCTCGAGAAAACATGGAGAAAAAACCCAACCACCGACAACATGACCACCCTCAAGGCAGCCACCCGCAAACACCACCAGATGATCCGATCCACCAAGAAATCAGCATTCAAGACTCGACTCGACAACAACGCCCATAACAGCAAGGAACTATTCAACATCGTCAAAGAATTCACCAACCCCACCGCAGCCTCAAACGACATTACTCCCTCCCAAGACCTCTGCGATTCGTTATCCTCCTTCTTCTACAACAAAATTGCCGACATACATAACAGTTTCGAAAACAGCTCCAACGAACAATCCTCTCCACCCCCCTCAGAACGTAAACCGCCCTCTAACAACCTCAGCGCCTGGAACCCAATCACCACTGAAGACACCATCCGCCTAATGAATTCCATCCATTCTGGCTCACCAACCGACCCATGTCCTCACCACATCTTCAACAAAGCAGACTCCATCATCGCACCTCATCTCCGTGATGTCATCAACTGCTCCTTCATCTCTGCTACCTTCCCAGAAAGCTGGAAACATGCCGAAGTCAGCGCCCTCCTGAAGAAACCCACAGCAGACCCCTCTGAACTTAAAAACTACCGCCCCATATCCCTCCTCCCATTCCCGGCCAAAGTTATTGAGAAAGCCGTCAATAGACAACTCGCCGCTTTCCTCGAATCCAACAACTCCCTCGATCCCTCACAGTCCAGATTTCGAGCCAAACACAGCACCGAAACGGCCCTCATCGCAGCTACAGACGACATCCGAACACTACTGGACAACGGAGAAACAGTGGCCCTCATCCTACTCGACCTCTCCGCCGCCTTCGACACTGTCTGTCACAACACCCTCATACAACGCCTCAGCAACATCGGCATAAAAGAGAAAGCTTTGGACTGGATCATCTCGTTCCTAGCTGGAAGATCTCAGAGAGTCCGACTTCCCCCATTCAAATTAGAAGCCACGGAAGTCATCTGCGGTGTACCACAAGGATCTTCACTCAGTCCCACCCTCTTCAATGTTTACATGAGTCCACTCGCTTCCATCGCGCGTCAACACAACCTTAACATCATTTCCTATGCTGACGACACCCAGCAGATCCTCTCCCTCACCAAAGACCCCAACACCGCCAAAACAAATCTTCACGAAGGCATGAAAGAAGTAGCCGTCTGGATGAAAAACAGCCGCCTTAAACTTAACTCCCCGGTAGCTTGTATCCTTTCTGGTGAAGAATTGGCTTGGTAGTTTGGTCTGCCCTGTTCCCATGATGCACTGGGCCAGGGACAGACTAATTTGCATATAGCCAGGTTCTGAGCTGGGATGGGGCAGTGAGCTAAATAACGGTGATGGATCAAGCCCTGATCTTTGGACTGGGTAAGAGTGGTCTGCTTAATTCAGACACTCTGTTCATCACCACCCCCTTTTCTGAATCGTTTTTGGCCACTATAGGTGTGGCAGGGTATACTCAGACATGAGTCCCTTGCTCACTGCTCCATCAGGATTCAAGCAAGCCGGGCCGACGAGGCTGAAATGCCAGAAACCGGTCCCCGGTAGCTTGTATCCTTTCTGGTGAAGAATTGGCTTGGTAGTTTGGTCTGCCCTGTTCCCATGATGCACTGGGCCAGGGACAGACTAATTTGCATATAGCCAGGTTCTGAGCTGGGATGGGGCAGTGAGCTAAATAACGGTGATGGATCAAGCCCTGATCTTTGGACTGGGTAAGAGTGGTCTGCTTAATTCAGACACTCTGTTCATCACCACCCCCTTTTCTGAATCGTTAAACTTAACTCAGACAAAACAGAAGTGCTCATCCTAGGATCATCCCCCTCTGCCTGGGACGACTCTTGGTGGCCCGTGGATCTGGGCTCAGCACCCACTCCTACAGACCATGCACGTAACCTTGGCTTCATCCTAGACTCCTCACTCTCGATGACCAAACAAGTCAACGCCGTCTCATCCTCCTGCTTCAACATACTTCGTATGCTCAAAAAAATCTTCCATTGGATCCCCGCCGAAACAAGAAAGACTGTCACCCACGCACTGGTTACGAGTCGACTAGACTACGGAAACACCCTATACGCCCGAATGACAGCCAAATTGCAGAAAAAACTCCAACGCATCCAAAACGCACCAGCGAGACTCATTTTGGACATCCCTCGCAAAGATCACATTACCAGCCACCTGAAAGACCTCCACTGGCTTCCCGTCAACAAGAGAATAACATTCCGTCTCCTCACCCACGCACACAAGGCCCTCTACAAACTAGGACCCGAATGCCTCAACACTCGACTATCCTTCTACACACCCATCCGCCAACTAAGATCCTCCAATCAAGGCCTCGCCGCAGTTCCGCGTATCCAAAGATCCACCATGGGAGGCAGATCCTTCTCCTTCTTGGCGGCCAAGACCTGGAACTCACTCCCCACTCACCTCCGCCTTACACAGAACCACATCTCCTTCAGAAAAGAACTTAAAACATGGCTATTTGATAAATAATGAACCCCCCCCAAGAGCCTTGAGACCCTCTGGGTGAGTAGTGCGCTATATAAATCCTTGAACTTGAACTTGAACTTGACAGCAGGTGCTGGGAAGGAGATCTCCTTAGAACACGCTGCATCCCTCCCTCAAGAACAGCATGTTCTGGGAAATGTAATACAACTGCTAACAGAGGCACAGATTTCCTGTGTTCGCAGCTCCAGATGCATCAAAACTACACCAATCTTGACGTGCGACAACAAGTAACGGCAGCAGAAATGGGACAAAAAACATATATGAGGGGCACCAAAGAAAGGTATGGTGGTTTTGTGGCCATGCAACCTGCTAGGCTTCCCAAGATACGTTAATGACTCGCTGCATTTGTATGTGACAGCATGTATACAAGTCACCTCCCTGGGAGCATGGTGGTGGTCCCTGGTAAACTCTGCTGCGTGGAGGTTGCAGAGTTTTTCCCGAACCCCGCTCTAAAAAGAGAGTTCAGAATGGGCAAAATCCATGGGATGTATGACATTACAACGCATGCTTTTACATCGCATGCCTTTACAACGTAAGTATTACAACGCAGTCCATTACAGCGCATAGTGCTTTGGGGTGCTGGATAGTGAATAGTTTAATTTACTGTTCCAACTTCAGTCCCCGTGGACACTAGGGAAGGTTATTGGATAGTAAATTAACCTATTCCCTAACCTAGAGCGCCCCCCAGAGCAATGCGTTGTAATAGTTTGCGTTGTAATGGTTGCGTTGTAAAGGCTCTGCGATGTAAAAGTTGCGTTGTAAAGGTTGTTTACCAAATCCATGACTCCGCCAGCGGAGCGGAGTTTACTACCCACACCTAATGTTAGTAGCCCTTCTGGTATACCCAGAGCCCTAAGTTTCCCTAAAGGGTATGCATGTCCACGCTGTCAAAGGCAGTAGAAAAAGGATTGAAAGCCACGCTTATCACACTTCTGGACATATGTTTCCACAATTAGATGCAACGTAGTTATTTATTCAAGGTGGAACAATTAAAACCATCCTGTTCCAGGGGCACACTTTTCTTTTCTTCTACCCAGCCCTGTAGCTGGCTTAATACACCCTTTGCAAAAATGTTTTTCAAGGTTGCATCAAGGAGCGTGATTTGCCTATAGCTAGTACGGATGTTAGTATGGCCTTATTATGTAATGGGAGTACGATACTGCCCCTCCAAGAATTGGGCATCTCCCCGGTGAGGTAGCAGTCTCGAAACAGCGCAGCAAATAAATAGACTATAGATCAGCCTCTAGCCTTATGATCATAATAGGCAGCTAGTCAGAACTTCTAGCTCCTGTGCACTCAGCTCCAAGGAGAATCTCTTTAACTTGTGGCATAGATAGATAAGGGAGAGTAGAACATTCCATGCCACTAAGCCCAAACGTAGGCACACTACAGCCCATCAGATTGTTCTCCAAATAATTCAGACAAAAACGAGGAAATGTAGTTGTACCATCCCACACAAGAGATGTTATTAATTTTAGGCTTACAGGTACTACCACTACATTCCCTGATAATCCTGCAGAAGGATCTATAATTATTTTGTTTGACAACTACCACAATTTCCACCCACCTCCTATCTGCCTGTTTTCCTTGCTGTACCAGCAACCACCTACCTCTACTCCTAAAACATAATCTTGCTAATGTTCATTTGATTAGCAAATGAATTGTTGCCTTTGAAGTTCATTAATCAAGCTATTAAAGGTTAAACCCCTATTAGGATTTTTCCCCAGCTTTTTAGTATTGGTGCAAGTATTCCCTGGAAAAATCCAATTTGTCCTTACAACTTTTTGCATATCTTCTGCACAATTATCTACTGAAATCTAACCTTGTTCAGGAATTATCCTCTATGGCTCTTCTTAACTCTCAAGATGGGGTCAGTTTTTTAAACGAATTCCATGATACCCTATGGTTAACGATATTTAGATGTACCACCTCATCCTCTCCAATGTGTCAAGGAGATATAGCCTCAGGGTTGCCATCAATAGTGAGTGATAAGATTCTATGGTCACTTTAAATGTTATTGATCACCATCAAATCCCTTAGGAGGGGAAAAAACATATAGGAGCTTATAGTTTAATAAATGATCGATGTAGCACGGCGCGTATTGTGAGTCGAGCAGGCAGGGATATCTTTATCTACACCATGATTTACAATAATGTCCTCTTATTCCCTACATTTTACCAGCAGAAGGGAAACTTTCTTTGTTTACTCCGGAGCCTACTGGGATGGTTGTCATCAGAATATTCAAAGACACCTACTTTTCTATATCAGAAAACAATCTGTTCCAACGGTTGGCAATCATGGTATTACAATCTCGTACAATTATTAAATTCCTAGTCTGTTGCTGGTCACCAAAAGCCTTTATGAAGGGCATTATTCTCATAATCCAGGGGTTAAACATGTTCAACAAAAAATATGGGTAATGGGCCGTGCTACGGTTATGGTTTGAGAAGATTACACAATGCCTTAGATTTGATGGATGATAAAGTAATTTAGAGGACAATGAATAGTTGTTAGTCAACAGTGTCACTATACCACCACAAGCTTACCCTTTTCTGGATTTTTTGCAGGATTGCTAATAACAAAATAATCTTTTGCCTCGAGGACCTCAGTTACCCATGTCTCTTCTATATAATATCTAGATTTAAGGGAGCAAGATTCAGAATTTTCTCCATGCTTTTTGGGCAGTCTGCTAAATTCCACAGAGATTTTAGTAGGATCATTAAATAGGTTGCCTTAAGGAAGTTGACCTAGAATTCTTATAATTGTTTAGGGCCCCGATGTGGTAATGGGTTTCATTACCATATCAACGGCTTCTGCTGCATTTCAGCCAGAAAGAGTGTTTGGTGTGGAAGTTTTTCATACACCCACCTGGTGAAAAAAACTAAATACCCACAATGTAACATGCATGCTCTGTAATCAGGTGTTAAAAAGAGGCCATCTAGGCATATCCTTATTGGAATGTCAGGGATAATTAATCTCCTCAGAGCTATGCATCCCAATGAACTCCCCAATGCAGAAGTCCAGAAAAAGAGGTTGGAGTAGCAAGATGAAGACATTGACACAGAAATTGCTAACCACAATGGAGACAACTCTGATCCATAACAGCAGAAGGTTTGTAGCATACTCCATCTCCTTCAAAAAAAGTTATTTGCTCAGAAAAATAAATATATGTGGATCATCCCAACCATGATGAGCCACCACTTCAAGAAACATCATAAAGACGTTTATTAAAGTATGAAGAAAAAAAAAGATAAATGCAAAAAACACATCCACAAAGTGTTGCCTGTTGTACAGCCATGCTCAAATTTCCAAAGAGTAGGGCACTTTACCATGAACTATGTAATGATGACTCTAAGAATGAGGACCCCTCCTACTCAACATGCACCCATCACTCACAAAACTACAAGATCTGCAGATGGACGGGCACACAGAAAATATACCACTTCTATGGCAAAATCAGTACATATCATGGAGTTGTAAATAAGACATTATTTTTGTATGTCTAAAAAGATATCTGTTTCTTACTGGTTGCAATATAAAACATAAATGAAACATTAGTCAGACGTGGCTTGTCCTGGATGATGCAAAGTACTGAGAGTGCACCCAAACAACAATGGAAACATAAAGATGTCTTCCAGCAACAGGCTCTGGTCTCACTCCCTCTGTCAGGACTTCTACCACAGCTCACCTCTCTTGACTATCATAATATACGTGCATGACTCATATCATTCCTCCCAACACTTATGAATGAACAAACGTCTTGTACCCTGACTTTTGGACCATATAACATTCTGTTGGTGATAGGTAGCTACAGCTGGTGTTCCTAGGTTTGTTTGGAAAAGCTTAATAGCTTTTACAAATGTTTTACCATGCAAACTCAAGCTCAGGTTTCAGGTGCCAATGAACCATACAGAAAATCCACCAGAATAAGCATCAATCAACCAGCATAGGTGACCTCACCATGAACATTCTGGAAGACAGCCCTCATCAAATGAATCCCATGCACCTGTTCCTTGCTATAAGCAATTAGAATGCAACCTCTGTGAACATTCTAAAACTCTTTTTAGAAGTCAACCTCATCAAAATAATAATCTGCACCTGTTCTTTGCTATATGCAATTAGAATGCAACCCTTGTGAACATTCTAAAGCAACTTGTTGAAGGCAGCCTCATAAAAGTAATTATTTGTACCTGTTCCTTGTTACAATTAGAATGTGTCCTTTATGAACGGTCTAGAGCAGTCTTATTTAAAGACTATACATACTCCTCCCCTTCGCTTTTTTCGCCTGCCACTTACCTGTTTCCCAACATCCAGAACTCTGTCTTGCCATCTACCTTGATCATCCCGCTTCGACTTCACTGCAAAGAATGTCCCGCATTAGTCTTGCACCTGGATGGAAAAAAGAACAAGAAGAAAAGGAGAAACGAATTAACAAACTTGATTTTAATATGCCCTGCGCTCAACCACAACATCCTGCTGCAAACAAAGGTAACCAGTGTTTTTGTTCAACTTGTACATACTGTTTGCAGGGCTCTGCCAGAGAGGACTTAGGTGAAGCTAACACCATCTAAATTTGCTTTTGGGTTTGATTCTGAAATCATACTCAGTACAATTCTGAAAATGTTGATAAAGGAGCATCTATGGACATTTTAAAAGAAAACAAAGCAACAACAAAACTAAAGGTTGGTTGAGATTTGAAAAGCTTCCATGAGTGATACCTCAAGATAAAGAGTTAATACTAGACTAAAGGCTTATTATTTGTTTGTTTACAGGTTACCTTATCTGCCGGTACCATTTATCATACTAGCGTGTTGCTGTTGAGTAGATGAGCGGCAGCATCATTAACTGTACATGCTCACTCCATCCCAACCCACTTCCCCCTGGGATTTGCCAACGGAGCAGTGTCAAACCGGGGGCAAATCTTGTGAGTATTCGGGAACTAGCATCGCCACCCCATTGGAATCTAGGTAGGTGGCTTGTGACACCCGCTGTCTCCTCCTCCCTCTGCCTACTCTGACCTTCTCCCTTGCAGTACCTACCCCAGCATCTTCTTTCATTTCTCTCGGCTCCATATGCACACCATGTATTGTTTCAGCTACAGACATACTACTGAGGTGGGAGGCCCAAGCACTTTGCATTGCGTTTGCCTGCTCCCTGATTGTGACCTCAACAGTTTGACGCACCTTCAAAGCAATTGCAACCTCTCCGAAACCCCATGCTCCAATGAAGCGTTCCATTTCATTCTGGATATTCACAATTATAAGGGACACATCCAGTGACATTGGGCAGCTGGTAAACAGACCTTAACGATTCAAAAAGGGGGGTGGTGATGGACAGAGTATCTGAATTAAGCAGAACACTCCTACCCAGTCAAAAGATCAGGGGTTGATCCATCACCGTTTTTTAGCTCACTGCACCATCCCAGTTCAGAACCTGGCTACATGCAAATTAGTCTGTCCCTGGCCCAGTGCATCATGGGAACAGGGCAGACCAAACTACCAAGCCAATTCTTTACTGGAAAGGAAACAAGCTTCCGGGGACCGGTTTCTGGCATTACAGCCGTCTTCGGCCCGGCTTGCTTGAATCCTGATGGTGCAGTGAGCAAGGGACTCACATCTGAGCATACCCTTCCACACTTGTGGTGGCCAAAACGATTCAAAAGGGGGGTGGTGATGGACAGAGTATCTGAATTAAGCAGAACCCTCCTACCCAGTCAAAAGATCAGGGCTTGATCCATCACCGTTTTTTAGCTCACTGCACCATCCCAGTTCAGAACCTGGCTTCATGCAAATTAGTCTGTCCCTGGCCCAGTGCATCATGGGAACAGGGCAGACCAAACTACCAAGCCAATTCTTTACTGGAAAGGAAACAAGCTTCCGGGGACCGGTTTCTGGCATTACAGCCGTCTTCGGCCCGGCTTGCTTGAATCCTGATGGTGCAGTGAGCAAGGGACTCACATCTGAGCATACCCTTCCACACTTGTGGTGGCCAAAACGATTCAAAAGGGGGGTGGTGATGGACAGAGTATCTGAATTAAGCAGAACACTCCTACCCAGTCAAAAGATCAGGGCTTGATCCATCACCGTTTTTTAGCTCACTGCACCATCCCAGTTCAGAACCTGGCTTCATGCAAATTAGTCTGTCCCTGGCCCAGTGCATCATGGGAACAGGGCAGACCAAACTACCAAGCCAATTCTTTACTGGAAAGGAAACAAGCTTCCCGGGACCGGTTTCTGGCATTACAGCCGTCTTCGGCCCGGCTTGCTTGAATCCTGATGGTGCAGTGAGCAAGGGACTCACATCTGAGCATACCCTTCCACACTTGTGGTGGCCAAAACGATTCAAAAAGGGGGGGGGTGATGGACAGAGTTTCTGAATTAAGCAGAACACTCCTACCCAGTCAAAAGATCAGGGCTTGATCCATCACCGTTTTTTAGCTCACTGCACCATCCCAGTTCAGAACCTGGCTACATGCAAATTAGTCTGTCCCTGGGCCAGTGCATCATGGGAACAGGGCAGACCAAACTACCAAGCCAATTCTTTACTGGAAAGGAAACAAGCTTCCGGGGACCTGTTTCTGGCATTACAGCCGTCTTCGGCCCGGCTTGCTTGAATCCTGATGGTGCAGTGAGCAAGGGACTCACATCTGAGCATACCCTTCCACACTTGTGGTGGCCAAAACGATGGACAGAGTATCTGAATTAAGCAGAACACTCCTACCCAGTCAAAAGATCAGGGCTTGATCCATCACCGTTTTTTAGCTCACTGCACCATCCCAGTTCAGAACCTGGCTACATGCAAATTAGTCTGTCCCTGGCCCAGTGCATCATGGGAACAGGGCAGACCAAACTACCAAGCCAATTCTTTACTGGAAAGGAAACAAGCTTCCAGGGACCAGTTTCTGGCATTACAGCCGTCTTCGGCCCGGCTTGCTTGAATCCTGATGGTGCAGTGAGCAAGGGACTCACATCTGAGCATACCCTTCCACACTTGTGGTGGCCAAAACGATTCAAAAAGGGGGGTGGTGATGGACAGAGTATTTGAATTAAGCAGAACACTCCTACCCAGTCAAAAGATCAGGACTTGATCCATCACCGTTTTTTAGCTCACTGCACCATCCCAGTTCAGAACCTGGCTACATGCAAATTAGTCTGTCCCTGGCCCAGTGCATCATGGGAACAGGGCAGACCAAACTACCAAGCCAATTCTTTACTGGAAAGGAAACAAGCTTCCGGGGACCGGTTTCTGGCATTACAGCCGTCTTCAGCCCGGCTTGCTTGAATCCTGATGGTGCAGTGAGCAAGTGAGCAGACACCTTCATGCTTCCGGTGGAGTAAATCCCACAAGTGGTGTGGTAAAGAAGTGTGCAGTGCTGGGCTTTTCCATATATTCTCTCTTGTGCTCAAACTCAATGCCACACTCCTCTTCCTCCTGTGCTGTCTAAATGAATAGTGCTATGTTTTATTTCATGGCTGCATGATTTATTACAAACTGTTTGTCCATAATGCATAGATTTTCTACAATACTGTCATCTTATTTAGAATGAATCTGATGACTACACATTGGCTAGACCACAAGAGTAGCATATAATTGCATATGTGCTTTACAACTACACGCCCCATGATGCATTCCACCAGTATTTCGGTTGGCAGACTTGGATTTTATGATTACAGTGTGGTGTGAGCAAGACCTCTGACCTCCTGGCCAGAGACCTGCTCTCTACCCGAGCAGCTCCGCTGTTGTGCTGCCTGCCACTGCTTGTGAAGGTAAGTGTTTGAGGCCAGTTCTCCTGCTGACACTGCCAACAGACCTTTATCACCCTCAAAACAACCATGGCCGATGCCCCCACACCGGACACCAGCAGCCCGAAGCACTGAAATGCATACTCCTCAATGCACGCTCCCTACACAGACACGCAGTAGAGATCTGGGACCACCTCGACACCCTCTTGCCAGATGTTGCCTTCGTCACAGAAACATGGACCAACACCACCTCCACCCCCGATATTGCTACCGCCATCCTCGACAGATACAAGATCCAGAGGAAGAACCGCTCAAACCGCCCAGGAGGAGGACTCGCCATCGCACACATGAGCTCCCTCCGACTCACCACCTCCAGCAGAAGCTACACAGCCTCCACCACCAAACACCTCCATTTCCAGGTCCAGACCAGTCCCAGAACGACCTTACGAGGCACTCTCGCCTACAGACCCCCAGGACACCGAACCGCGTTCAGCACCACCATCGCGTCCTCATTGCACCCCACGCCATCGCCTCCATGGACTACATACTCATCGTGGACTTCAACTTCCACCTGGACAACCTCAGCGACCCCAATTCCCCACCCTCCTGGACAACCTCACCAACCTCGAACTGAAACAACTCATCATCACCCCCACCCACAAGACAGGACAAACCCTCAACCCCATCTTCACAGGAGGGAACAATATTCACTTTAGCTACACCACCCAACCTCCCTTGATGGACCACCACTGTGTGCACTTCTCTTTTGACAGAAACACCGTTCTAAAACCTACACTACGCCCACCGCAAAGGAACTGGAGCAAGGTTGCAGAGGAGCACCTGAACTCCACCCTCAAAGTCGAGCCCTCTCCCGCCTCGACCAATACTAACTCCGCAACCGTGAACTTCACCGGTGGATAACCAGCTGCGCAAACAGTACCCCTCTGCAACCTCGGCAGACAGCGCCCCAGAAAGGCCATCTGGTTCACCACCGACTTCCAACAATCCAGACGCACCTGCAGACATCTCGAGAAGCAATGGAGGAGCAGCAAAACCACCAAAAGTCAAACCATGTACAGTAAGCCATGACAGAATACCACCAACTCATCAGATCCACCAAAAAGACCTTCATCCGGAACAAAATCCTCACCAACTCCAGCAACTCAAAGGAACTCTTCAGTATCATCCAGGAATTCACCAAACCCCCTAGCGAAGCCATGGATGTCACACCCTCACGGGACCTCTGCAACAAACTCGGCTCCTACTTTCATCTGAAAATCAAGGGCCTCTATGATAACTTCAGCAAACAAACTCCAGCAACCACCACATCCTTCAGCAACAACAGCCAGCCTACCCTTGCCACTTCGACCCCGGTCACCACTGAAGACACTGCCACAACCATGAGGAGCACCCACTCAGATGCCTCCATGAACCCCTGCCCGCCGCACATCTTTCACTGAGCCACTGCGGCCACCGCCGCCAAATGCACCTGAACTACGATGCACCATCAATGCCTCCTTTAAAACCGGCACCTTTCTCAACAACTGGAAACACACAGAAGTCAAGCCCCTCCTCAAGAAACACTTTGCAGACCAGACGGACCTGAAAAACGATCAACCCATCTCTCTCGTTCCCATTGCAGCCAATGTCCCTGTGAAGATTGTCAATGCCCAGCTGACCAGCTTCATTAACCCTTACCAATCCAGATTCAGGAGCAACCACAGCTCCTAGACCGCCCTCCTCGCCGCCACAGAGGACAACCGCATGCTCCTTGACCAAAGCCACACCACAGCCCTCATTCTCCTATACCTCTCTGCAGCCTTCACCACCGTCTCTCACTGCCAGGCTCCACGACACCGCCATACGGGGAACCGCTCTATATTGGCTCCGCGCCTTCCTCACTGGCAGAACCCAAAGAATCAGACTCCTACCCTTCCTCTCCAAACCCACAGAGATCAGCTGGGGAGTACCCCAGGGATCATCGCTCAGTCCCACACTCTTCAACTTTACATGGCCCCTCTTGCCGCCATCGTCAGACAGAATCGACTCAGCATAGTTTCCCATGTCGACAACATCCAGCTCATCCTCTCCCTCACAAAGGAACCCTAAGCCACCAGACTCAGCTTCCAGGAAGGAATGAAAGAAGTTGCATCTGGATGAGCAGCAGCTGTCTGAAGCTCAACTCAGAGAAGACAGTAGTCCTCATACTCCGGCGCACCCCCTCAGCTTGGGACAACACCTGGTGGCCCACCACCCTTGGAAACACCCCCAACCCCACGGACCACGGCCGGAACCTCGGCATCATACGTGACTCGTCCCTCACCATGAACCGCCAGATCAATGCTGTCGCCTCCACCTGCTTTAACACCCTCCACATTCTTTGCAAGACCTTCAAATGGATTCCCCCGAATCCCGAACGACCATCACCCATGCACTCATAACCAGTAGACTTGACTACGGAAACACCCTCTACACCGGAATCAACATATCCCTGTTAAGCAAACTCCAGACAATCCAGAACACCGTGGCCAGACTCATCCTCTGAATCCCACTGCACAAACACATCACCAAACACCTACAAGACCTCCACTGGCTCCCCATCGAGAATAGAGTAACCTTCAAGCTACTCACCCGCGTCTACAAATCTCTCCACAACACTGGACCCAAATGCCTTAACAACATAGTCTACTTCCATGTACCCAAGAGAAACCTCTGCTCCACTGACCTCGCACTCGCTGAAACCCCACATATCTGCAGAGCAAGAGTGGGTGGAAGAGTCTTCTCCTACATCGCGGAGAAAACTTGGAACGAGGTCCCACTCACCATCAGACACTTGCCAACTCTGCACACCTTCAAAAAGAACCTTAAGACCTGGCTCTTCAAATGACCCGGAGCTGCACCTCCCACCTCCTCCCCAGCGTCTTGAGACCCTCGCAGGTGAGTAGCGTGCCTGACAAACCCCTGATTAATTGATTGATTGATTAATTGTGTGTGCAAAATGTGGGTCTCTAATCATTACAACACATGACCCTGCAATAAGTATGGTTATCCAACTTCCCAAACTGGTTTAGGGGACATTACAGTGACCTGTGTCTTTTGGACTTTATGCAGATGTATTTAGGGTAATAACACATTTCAGCACTTCCTGGATTCATGTTTGATTTTATAAGGTCCTCAATTGGTGTTAAAAGTGGTCAATTGTACAAGCCTTCTCCAGTGGAAGCTCCCTTTATCCTGATGGCTATGTTTTCTTTTTTCGTGTCCTGATTTCACGCCTGTGCTTCCTTATCACTGCAATGCTGCCCTTGCAAATGCCAATTGCTTTTATTTATCTTATATACCTTACTAGATTTTCCTTTTGCTAGCCTCAAGCACAGAGAAGGACTGTTTACCAAACACGTTATTTTGTTTAAAACAAAACCATCTGCAAGTATTTCTAACTCAACATCAGCAAAGTGTTGTTTTCACTTTCTGTCACAATCCTCTTTCTGCCAATCTTGGCTTACTCATATTTGGGAATGCTCAAAGGGCTCCTACTCTTAGAGCTCTCATGGCCAGCAATGTGCACTTTGGACAGGATTTCCTGGTTGTGATATCATCAATCGCTTTCAAAGTGACATTCACAATTTGCAACCAGGGATTTTAAATTTGTGAATCATAATGAAAATCATTTAGGCAATTGGGAGATTTTGAATGGAAATCCTAAGGAATTTCAAACTTGTAATAGCGAAGCATTGTATATACATTTTAGCTATTCCGGATTTGCAATTTATTATTTTTCACAATGTCTGATTCGCAACTTCGATCATTCATACATTGGGCCGGGTTCCTTATTGTTTTGGATGAAAATGAAATTCAGAATGGAAGAATGATCCCATCTGTAGCCACAGAGTCATATTAGCAATGACTTAAGGCCTGATTTGGATGGGCACTCCCTCACAAACTTGATGGATGCCATGTTGCAAGTGCATTACAGCTAGGGCTCCCTGTTTTATGGTATTTATTTTTTTAACATTTCCACCTGTATTAATCCATGTTTCTTTTTTGGCCATCTTATTGGTATTTTTCCATGTTTATTTTGTGAATAAGTGAACACATGCATTTTATATTTTCACATTTATTTCAACAACAAATGAGTGCTAATACTTTGATGCGTGTAGGGTTTTATCACATGTACGAGCCAAAAATAACACCCACCTGAAAGTATTAGCATTCTACAATAAATATTTGTGGAGGTATGCACTCCTTGCATGCTCAGGGGGCCGTCCTACGTCACGCTGGGCGTGTGCTTAGGATGGCCGGGGGCAGTCCGAACGCTGCCGATTCCCCGTGGCTCATATCCGCTCCTGCGCTGGAGAATTAATCAGTGGGCGTCTACCATTACCACATTTAGTATGCATGATAATGGTAGCTCTCTATGTGTATCGAGCTTGAGGACTCCATGTACTTACTCAGCGTCTTACACATAGAGTTTTACAACATTGCTCTGTTTTTTGCTCTCAAAACACTCAGCACTGATTACGACATCATCATAAGAGAGGCGGACAAAGGTGGGAATGTGATTGTCAAGGACCGTTTGGATTATCACAATGAGATAATGAGTCAATTGCAAGATGACACTTGTTACGAACACCTCAGCAGCAACCCTACTGGCCTTTTGACTATTCTTATTAACAAAAATCTGCAGAATTGGCAGACCTTAGGTCTGCTTGACGGAGACGAAGCCCTGTACATGAAAGTGGTCAAACCCACTTACCCATGGCTATACACCCTTCCTAAGGTGCATAAACAAGCACCTTTCCCTCTTGGAAGACCCATCATCTCGGGCATAGGGGGTCCCACAGAAAGATTGGCTCAGTATGTGGACTTATTTCTTAACCCGATGGTCAAGAATTTACTGTCCTTCATACAGGACACTAAACACATATTAGGTGTTCTAGCAGATGTTCAGTGGCAACCCAACATGATCATGGCCACCCTGGACGTGGTATCACTGTATACGTCAATCAAACCTGACTTGGGCCTCAAAGTAGTCACTCAGTCTCTTCACTACAGGCCAGCAACATTATGGCAACACACGCACATGGTGGTTGCCATGATGGAGATAATACTAAACATTAACTGATTCATGTACAACCAGCAATGGTACAGACAGATTAAGGGTGTAGCCATGGGCTCAAGGTTTTCACCCTCGTTTGCTAACCTGTATATGGGTGCACTGGAATCAAAATGGATATGGGGGAGGAAGGGAGCACAATGGACTGACTACATCATCTACTGGGAGAGGTACATTGATGATTGTCTCCTCCTCTGGTCAGGATCACAAGAGAAACTTGACACATTCTGCGAATACCTCATCTCTAATGACATGGACATGAGATTTACATGTCATTCAAGCCCTACCTGTGTCACCTTCCTTGACATTGAACTATATGTTAAGGGAGATTCTCTACACAGTAGACAGTAGACAGTAGACAGTAGACAGTTTGCATCCCCTCCATCAGATACAGACGATTCCCTATGGGGAGTTTACAAGAGCCAGGAGGAACTGCAGTGAAGACACAGAATTTGAAAAATGCATGTCTGACATGAGACACAGATTCACTAAGCGAGGTTACAAACCACAGACCATCAGCAAAGTAGAAAAAACAAAAGTAAAAGAAACACTACTCTACTGTCCAAAACCAACAGAGAAACAGCCAAACAGCCTGTGAGGCTCATTACGGACCATAACAAGATAAGTGTCATAATGCGAAAGAGCTTCAACAAACATTGGGAAACACTACTAGCTGACAAAGCACTGGGCGATTGCATAACCGCTCGACCTCAGATCACTTTCAGGAGAGGCAGGACCTTAAGAAATAGACTAAGTCCCACAGTACCACGCACTATCTCTGTTTCCTCTGGGTTGTGGAAGAGGTGTGGCACAGCGGCCAGGGCGACTGATGCCGGATGCTGGGATCACGGTTCGATCCCTGGCACCAGCAGCAGGGGTCTGCCCAGCACCATGTGACTCTGGGCAATAGCTTTCTTAATCTTCCCGACGGCGCCCAGCGCCGGGAAACCTACTACGGGTAGCTGTGCGCTTTACAAATATAGGATTATTTATTTATTTTAACCCCTCACACAATAGGCTTTCACAAATGTGGATGCTGTGGGGTCTGCAAATGGGCTCTAAATGGAACAAAAGAATTCAGAAGTTGGAATGGACACAAATACAGCATCACCCGCAACATCAACTGCAACACCAAGTATGTTGTGTACATCCTGGAATGTACATGCAAAAAAAAGAACGTAGGAAGCACTATCAGGCCTTTGAAAGAACACATCATTGAACACATCAGGGCAGTGCATAATGGAGATGACAAATATATGATGGGCCTGCATATAGCGACATGCACTACACAAGGACCTCACAAGAGCTTAACCTTCTTTGGAATAGATGTCACCGACAACAGCATCAGAGGTGGCAATCGCGAATTGAGGCTGCGAAGACTAGATCATGCGTCTTCAGTCGGTCAAACATGGTCTAAACATTGACCATGAACGACAGTATTTTTCGGGATCCTAATTACCTTTGGAGACTTTCTTCCTACTGCTAATAAACCAAATATTTCTGAACCAACTAAACAGAAAGATGACAGTGTCATGGATCTTGGTATAGCCTGCTTTCTGAATGTGAAATGGTCTATCTAAAACTCATGGTCAACATTGCCTTTGTAGAGATATTACTGTTTGTATATTGCCCTGTCTCAATACGTTCTACATGTTTCTAAACAAACACATTAGTTGTAAATTGTTTATTTGTTGCCACAGTTACATTTGTTCAGCTAGCACTCTTTGCCTTTACTTGTTTACTGCATGCCTTTCATTGAAGATGAACATGTTAGGCATGAGCCCCTCCCTCTTTTCTGTCTCATCTTGGGATGTTCCCTCTATATCTTTTGCTTCTCTTACATTCTTTATCGCATACATTTCCACCTGGTCTTTACACAACAGGAGCGTTTTCACTGCCCGTTTGGCAATTAATTATACGATTGCCACGCTCCATGCACCTCACACTGTCATGGCCACTTTTTAGTGCTTCACTGGACTACCACACTGCATGCTTTTCTGACCCTGGTCGGCACTCCGTTCCCTTTAATTCTTTTCTTTGCGCGGAGTTTCCTCACTTCCAGTTTCCTAACCGGAAGAGCATTTTTACCTTCTAGTCTTCAGTCCCCCTTTTTTACTTTTCTATTTATACGTCCAGCTCCGGTTGTCTGTTTCTACTACCCTGGAGAGGACAATTTGAATCTCACACACAAGATTCTGGAGCGTGGGTAAGTCCATGAGCAGTCCCTTAACTCACCGCTTGTTACAGAGATCATGCCCTACAGGATACTAAGAACCTTGTCTGTATCTTTTGTCCTCTCTTCAGACTGCCTCCTAACTAAGACGTACCCGTCTTCTCACTCGTGTCCCAATTACTAGGGGACGCATGGAAGGATTCTTTTCCACCCTTCTGGTTTTACTTAACCCGTGCCGCTACTGAGTCCAAATTATCACCAGTATTGTGGTGTGTGCCTTCGCCCTTATTACTATTTATTTTTCCTGGTTGCAAACTTGCCTCGGTTTATAGGCCGTTGGACTTTCCCTTAAATACACTCTTTTATCTGCCCCGTGTCTTTTACATTACATACTCTTCACCGCTGTGCATGCCCTCTTAAATGGTTGTATGACGTTACAAAGCATACTTTTACAACGCATGCCTTTACAACGCATTTTTTACATCGCAACATCCTTTACAACGCATTCCATTACATCTCATGACACTACATACATTTTAAGAAACTACCTTTACAACGCATTCCATTACATCGCATACTACCTTTACAACGCATACCATTACAACGCTCACCATTACATTGCATTTATGGTAAGTATTGGGTAGTATGGGGGATTCTAACTCCAGGGGGTGCAACAGTAGGGTAAGTGTTGGATAGTGTAGGGGTAAAAATTACTATTCTAACTCCAGGGGGTGCAACAGTAGGGTAAGTGTTGGATAGTGTAAGGGTACTATTTGTTGTAATGGTATGCATTGTAATGGTATGCGTTGTAATGGTATGCGTTGTAATGACTGTGTTGTAATGACATGCGTTGTATTGGTATGCGTTGTAGTGTCATGCGATGTAATGGTTGCGTTGCAATGGCATGCGATGTAAGGGATGTTGCGATGTAATGACAGTTTTGTAATGGTAGTGTGATGTAAAAGTTGCGTTGTAAAGGTTGTTTCCCCCTCTTAACTGTATTTGTCTTCATGTAATTTAGGACTCAGTGGTTACACACGAAGCATGAATATCTTGACTGCTTTTGGTTTAATATATCAGACACGCGAGGCATTACTAGTGCTTGGGGCAAAGAACGTTTTCAGAAGCTTGTTAGCTCATGGTTTATATTTCGCCAGCAATGTAGTCACTATAAGTACTTGGGACATAGAACGTTTTCAGTAGCGTGTTATTTTACATGTTGTATGTCACCAGCAATTAAGTTGCTAAAAGTGCTTGGGACATAGAAAGTTTTCAGATTCCTGTGAGTCTACATGTTATATTTCACCCGCAATTGAGTTGCTAAATAAGCTTACCGCCCTTTCGACAGTTTTGTTCGTACCATAGTGATCATTAATTAATATGTTAAGTAGCCTTTGTAGGATGAGATACGCCCCATTGTACATTTTTTCGTACTATGTCACCCTTTTACAAATATGTAATGTGCATTTGTCAAATGCGAAATATATATGATTTTCAGGCCTAGCTATTTCTAGATATAAGTTTTTGTCTTCTCTTAGACTGATATTCGAGAAAACTACCCTCAAGAGTTGGTTGTTTCTTTTGTCTTCTCTTAGATCAACATTCAATTATAGTACGATCAAGAATTTTTCTTCTTTTCTGTTTTATGTTGTCCACACCACCACTACACAACCATTGGGTTCTCTATGTAGTGTGAAGTCACCAGGTTTGTGTACTTTTCACAGCGTAGGGTTTCCACGTGATCTCTGATTACCTTTGCGTATTACTCATATGTTTTCGTGAGGTGCCACAGTGTGGTTTTTATTACCATTATTATTATTTTATTTTGTTTTTGTGTCCTTCCCAGCCCCGAAGAATCACAATTGTACCACGTTGTGACAAAACATGTGTCGGCTGGTTTGCTTTTTCTGTATTGATCTGGATGGACAGAAAAAATCCTTATTTATCATACACCTGATGTCGCCCTCTATAATTACGGCGATGAAGAATGAATGACATTTAAAATTTACTTGGTACACTTGAACCACTATCCCTATATGTGTGCACAGGACTTGGCTCTAAATTGACTGTGTAGGTCTTGACCTAACACTTGCAGGGGTTGTTTCATTTGGGTTTGTTCCCCCTGACTTGATAGCACCGTTCCAACTCAACTTCAACTTACACTCCTAGCGTACCTGCCTGAGCGCCATTTCTTCCTGACCTTAATCTAAACCCTCCACCGACACAAATGCCTCTATGTAAATGTCTTGATAAAAAACGACCAGCAGAGGTCAGTAAAATACCAGAATTGCTTTCTGCTGAGAGACTTTCTTTTTTTTCTTTTTCTGGCAGCTGCCTCTATTTAACTTTCTTGATAGAAAACGACAAGCAGAGGTCAGTAAAATACCAAAATCACTTTATCATTCTCTAAATTCCATTCCATAGAAATTGTCTTCTACGAGCACCTGTGGACAATATTTTTTCCAAATCTTGTATTTTCAGTGACATGACCACAGAAGACCCTGATTTTATATTAGAAACAAAGCTTTGGACTATACCATTTCCCACTGAAATGCAATATTCCTCTCCATGTGCTCCCATACCTGGCGTGTCACGCAGTTTGGTGCTTACTTTCCCTCCATGTTAAAGAACAGTAGATGTTTCAGCACCCAGGCTAATGTGATGCATAGCCAAATACATTTAAGGTCCCAAAGGCGAGACCAATTGCATTGCAAATGCTTGGTTTTAACTCCTCATGCTGTCACTCTGCTCAGCTATTGGCCTGAAATTCACCAATGGCCTTGTGGAGTGTCACTCAAAAAAAGCAAATTTTTCTGTATTTTTTCAGCTTTCAAAAATAAATACAAACAGGAAACACTGTTTTCTGTCTTAAAAAAAGAGTAAAAGTAGAAAATTGGGAGCCTTAACTAAATACTACTGCACTTGTAAAAAGGCGGATCAAATAACTGTCTGGGGCTGTATTACACATGGCTGCGCCGGCGCTAGTTGTCGCTGTGCACCAGAGTACGTTTGTGTTTATGTGCGTTTGCGTCTGTGCACTGATACAATATGCGCACGGACGCCAACACACATAAACACAGAGCTCAAAGTCTCCGCCAACATCACGGCGCATTACAAACCGATTCTCTGTAATGCGATCGGGTGCATACTCTGGCGCACAGTGACAACTAGTGCCGGCACAGCCATGTGTAATACGGTCCCTGGTCTGTGAAGGAGTACCTGTCTGTCAAACTGTAAATCGGGCTCCTAGGGGCAGATGTATCACATCCGTGTTTGCGATTCTCAAATAGCGATTTTTGGAGAATCGCTATTTGAGAATTGCAAAATGGGATGTATGTAAAAAAATCGCAATTTTTTTGCGATTTCTTAGTTTTCCTTAATTGCGATTCGCAAATTGCGAAATCGTAATTAAGGAATACTTTCCCATTCATTTCTATGGGCCAGGAGGCCCATAGGAATGAATGGGAAGTTATTCTCAATTTGCTATTCGCTATTTGAGAATAGCAAATTGAGAATAATTTCAAGGGTGCAAGGGTGTCATAAGGACACCCTGATGCACCCCTGAAATTTACATGTTTGCGCATATGGCACACATACATGCCCTAAGGGCATGTATGTGCACCACATGACACCTTCACAAATGGCAAAAAGTGCATTTGTGAAAGAAATCGCAAATTACCACCAACTTCAAGTTGGTGGTAATTTGCGATTTCTTAATTAGAAATCGCACAACTTGGGTGCTTCATACATAGCATTTAAGGAATCGCAATTTACGATTCCTTCAATGCTGACGCAAAATGAAGGAATCGCAAATTTTGCGATGCGATTTCAATCATACATCGCATTTTCCGAATTTTTTGTCGCAAACGCTGATTTTTTGCAAATCGCAGCGTTTGCGACTAAAAAAACGGATGATACATATGCCCCTTAGTGCATAAAAAGATAAATGTACACCACCACTGTTATGTTTTCAGACTTTGTACTCCAGAACTGGTAAGGAAGAGAACTTTGAACTAAACGTACAATTTGACAAAAGTCAGTTACATGAAGTCAAGGAATGCAACATGCTAGATAAGTAATGTAAAGCATGCTATGATGCAGATAGCATTATTTACAGAACTATACTCCATAACAAGGCACAACTTGCTGGATAATTGTGTGTTTATAATAAGCACAAACTTAATTGCACTGATGAGCTGTCAGAGAAACAGATTAAATTGGCAATGATTAGTATTGACTTGCTGTTTATTAAGACTTTTTAACAGCTGCATCTGGCGCCATTCCCGTAAGTAATTGTCATATCTGGGTATCAGGCTCGCGCACCGCGCTGCTTGCCAACAGTTTCTAAAAAAAAACTTATACCACTTTGCGTGTCTATCTCCAAACAAAAAGAAAGCCAGAGAGAAGTGAGTTAATTATCTTTTTTTGTCGTTGTTTTATGGTTGTGAGAGCTGAAATGTCAGTTCTTGGGTGCGGGTGGGCTGATAAGAGATGGAAAATGGCAGGTGGTTAGAAAGGTACAGGAAGCCATTGCCCACAACTAAACAGCGGTGTGACAGTTACTCACCTGAAGAACTGCGCAAACCGCAGCACACAGCTGTTGTAAACAATAGGTTAAACAACGGTTAGAATCATGTCTCAAGGTTTCCAACAGGGCTGATTAAACGCTCTGTAAGTGCAAGAGCAAAGATGCAAAATAAAGTTGGTTTTCGCCCATTTATCTAGGTTATGTGGTGCGAAAGGCTGTTGATCAGTGGTTTCTGTCAAAACATTTTAATAGTGTTTACAAAAATACAGCTGTCATTGCGCGATGACTCGCACTTTTAATTTCTGTTAATCCCTTTGCGCTGAATTTTGAAAGTTTCTTTTGACTTATCACACGCCTCTTTAACAGCAGTACTCTTGTTATGCTGAGTAATAGCTAGTGATTAGACTTATTGCATTAGTTTTTTCCATCACCTTTTGGATTATGTTATGTTATGTTATGACAATTTGTATTGCACAATCATCACCAGTGAGGCTATTCAGGCACTTCGCAGGTAGGCAGCGGTTTCCCAGGTTTTCAACTTCTTGCGGTATTCAACTAGCGATGAGAAGGCTCTGGTGTGATGTGGCAGGTTGTTCCATAGTTTGATGGAGATGTATGGGAAAGTGCGACCTCCGCCTCTATTTTTGTGTATGCGGGGAGCATATGCTAGTGATGATCCTTGAGGTGTGCTGTGATGTGCGTCCTCGAGGTAGGTTTAGGATGAGTCTTGCAGAGTTTTGGATGGCTTAGAGCCTGTTCAGGAGCTGTTTGGTGATTCCTGAATAGAATGAAGTGCTGTAAGTCTGATTATTATCAGGACTTGCGTCAAAGTTCCCCTAGTAATCTCTGGCAGACACTTGAAGAATTTTCACAGCATCCTCAGGATGTGGAAAATGGTGTAAGTCACTTCTTTTACCTGGGCTGTCATATCGATCTTGTTGTCTAGGATGACCCCTAAATGTTTTTGGGTGTGTGACGGTGGGGGTAGGTGTGGAGCTGAGGCACCTGCCGGCTACCAGGTAGAGTCCAAGGAAGAGGTTTACTTACTGGTTTGTCTGAATTGAGCTTGAGGCAGTTGGATCTCATCCAGGTGGCCACCTTTGCCAGGCAGAGGGTGAAGTTGTTTTTTGTTGAGGGAGTCTTGTCCGATAGGGAGAGTTTAAGTTGGGTGTCTTCAGCGTAGGACAGTGCACTGATTCCATGCAATCTGATAAAGTCTGCCAGTGGGTTCATGTAGATGTTGAATTGGGTTGGACTGAGAGATGATCCTTGGGGGACTCCGCAGATGAGGTTCTTGGCCTCCCACGTGTATGGTGGCATGCCAACATTTTGTGTTCTTCCTGTAACGAAAGAGCAAATACATTTGAGGGTAGGTCATTGGATGCCTACTCCATGTATTCTTGATCAGTGTGGAGTGGGAGACTGTGACGAAATCCGCGGAGAGATCTAGCAGGATGAAAGTAGTCTTGGTGCTGTAATTGGGTCTGAAGCCTGATTGCATAGTGCCTAGATGTTGATGTGCGTCAAGGTTGTGGGTGAGTTGTTTTTTATGGCTTTCTCCAAGACCTTGGCTGGGTATGGTAGTAGGAGCTCAATCTTTAGTTTGCTAGTTGGGTGGTGTCTGCCGTAGGTTTTTTAAACTGCATTGACTGCTGTGTGTTTCCAGGCATACGGGAACACTGCAGTGGTGATGGAAGTGATCAGGATGCAGGTGACTGTGGAGCTGCCCATGTTATAGATGTGGTGGGGACTAGGGTCCATGGATGGTCTCCATGTTGCTGAAAGATACAAAGGGGTGATGCTTTTTGTGGTACAAGCGGGAATTTTGAAGCCTTTGACGATGATGAAAAGTTCTTTACAGCTAATGGAGCTTTTATGTACGCACTTTGCTGGGGTATTCTTGTGGTTTCTCTGATATGCTGGTGGAAGTGTCTGAGTGCTGCTCTATAATTGTCCTTGTCAGTTATTTTGTGGTACATTCTCTATTGTCTTTCCAGTTGTTTGCAGTATTATTTGGTTGAACGGAGTTCCACATTTTACGAGCTAGCCTGCTTCCAGGGTTCCTTTTCGGTTGTTGTGTTTGTAGGGTGCCAGAGAATTGGCACATTCGGTGATCTCCTCATCAAGTTATTTTTATAATGCTATTTAGATTACCTGTGGGTTTGGGCTACTTCACACACAGGGTGTGGGACCAGTTAGATTCCAAGATTGTGCTCTACCAAGTTCTGGCCAGGCTGGCGTTAGTGTGTTTTATTTTGTCAGTGATGTTCATTTTGAAGTGGGTAATTACATGATTGGTACTGGTGAGCGGTGTGGTTGTGGCGATTGTGATGCTGTTTAAGGTGGCGAAGACAGGGTCGAGGGTGTGTCCAGTAGATTGAGTGTTTCCTGCGACGTGCTGTGTAAATACGAGGTTTATTAGGTTTCGAGTAGTATGATAGAGTTTGGGTAATTCCGGTCTTCTAGGAGGAAGTTGAGGTCTCCTAGTAGGCTGTAGGCTGTGGAGTCAACAGTGAGGAGGATGGCAAAATTTGTGATGTTGTTGGTGAAAGTAGTTTTTGGCTAGGAGGTCGGTAGATGAGGTGTCCATTTAGGACGTATGTTGCTGAGGTTCACAGTTTGAAATGTAGGTATTTCATGAAGGGGATTGTATTCTCTGTGGTTGTAGCTGATGGTTTCCTTGAAGAATTTCAACACACCTCCTCCTGGTTTGTGTTGACGGTTCTGTCTTGTAACCCTGTGCCCTGCCGGGAGGCTGTGGTGTTGTTTGGTGCTGACTCAATTGTCAGCCACATTTCAGGAAAAATTCTGGGGTGTCATTGTTCAGAATGTTCCTCATTTCTGTGAAGTGTATGCTGAGTGAGCAGGTCTGAGAAGCATACAAGATTAGTGTACATGTAATGTCCCTAAGTGGCCAAGACGATGCCCATTCATGGGCTCCTTACTCATTGTATTACTGGAACCAAGTTGCGCCCCCAATGATGTGCCCTAGTCAGGGAAAATACGGGCTTGGGTTATTTGTCTTCTGAAATAGAGAGGACCTGGCTAGGCAGTTTGGGCAGGACTGTTCCTATTGGAGCAGGACCAAGACTGATTTGCATATGGCTGGATCTATTCCAAGGTGGCAGGGTGGGTAAAAGAACGATGGGTTGGACTGCTACTCCAAGTGATTGCCAGTTGTTTGACTTATTGCAAGGATTCCTCCTATCATCTTTTGTGTGTTTGATGTAATGCAATAAGTGCTCAAGGGTATGCCCAGGTATGGGTCCCTTGCTCACTGTGCCACTGGAATCAAGCTGCACCTGACTGATAGCTCCAATCGGGGTGAAACTGGTCTTGGATTGCTTGTGTTCTGCTTCAGAGAGGACCTGGCTCTGTATTTTGGGCTTGACTTTTTCTATTGAAGCAAGAACAAGTCTAATTTGCATATGACTGGGTCTTTTTGGAGGTGCCGTGGTAGGCCAAAGAACAATGTGTTAGAATGCTACCGAGTGATTAGCAGAGGTTAGACATATTGCAAGAATTTCTCCCATCACCTTTTGTGTGTTTAATGTAACATCCTAAGTGGCCATGGAAATCCCCTGACATGTACCCCTTGCTCGATCTACCACCGGATCCAAGCTGCACCCAACTGATGACCCCCAGTCAGTGTGAAACTGTTTTTGAGTTGCTTGTGTTCTGGTTCGGAGAGGACCTGGCTTGTTATTTTGAGCTGGATTGTTCCTATTGGAGCAGGACTTGGTTTCCTTGTGCTCTGGTTCATAGAAGACCAGGCTTCATATTTATGGCTGGACTGTTCATATTGGAGCAGGACCAAGATTGATTTGCATATGGCTGGGTTTAATCAGAGGAGCCATGGTGAACAAAATAACAATTATTTGGAATGTTACCTGAGAGATTGACAGTGGTTAGACTTATTACAAGCATTGCTTCTATCACCTTTTGTGTATTTGACTTGATGATCTAAGTGGCTGAGGCTATGCCCAGACATGGGTCCCTTGCTTACTGTGCCACTGGAACCAAGGTGAACAAACTGACGAGCCCCAATCAGGGTGAAACTGGTCTTGGGGTGTTCCTGTTCGGCTTCAGAGAGGACCTGGCTTCATATTTTGGGCTGGACTGTGCTCATGAGAGCAAGGCCAAGACTAATTTGCATATGGCAAGGTCTAATCTGAGGTGGTATGGTGGGCAAAAGAACAAAGGGTTGGAATGCTACACCGAGTGATTGCCAGTGGTTATACTTATTGCAAGCATTTCTCCCATCACCCTTGAAGTGTTTAATGTAGCATCCGAAGGGGCCAAGGCTGTGCCCAGTCATGAGCCCCTTGCTCACCTTGCCACTGGAACCATGCTGCATCCGACTGATGAGCCCCAATCAGGGTGAAACCTGTCTTGGGTTGCTTGTATTCTGCTTCATAGAGGACTTGATTTGGCATTTTGGGCTGGACTGTTCCTACTAGAACAGGACCATGACTGATTTACATAGGGCTGGGTCTAGTCTAAAGTAAGCATGGTGGGGAAAAGAACAATGGGTTGCAGTGCTCCTTAGAGTGATTGCCATTGGTTACACTAATTGCAAGCATTCCTCCCATCACTAGTTGTGTGTTTGATATATCGCTTTGCAGCCACTTTAAACTACTGTCTATTACAAAATGGACTTTACATTAGTTCTGATTTGTAGTTCAGTGATACATACGATTGTTTCACCTCGTGCTCAAGCACAATTAAATGTTTGCCTCCACACGTTTGGAACCCATCTCTGAACCACAAGGACACCAAAGCGCGTCCCACAATGGCCTCATTGTACATTCATCTTCTATGAACAAAGCCGAAAAAATGGAGAAACCTTTTATTCAATTTGCTGGACAGTCTTCTGGGACTTGTTAGGAGTATACAGCACTATTCTGCTGCTACATTGCTACACTGCAGTGCAGTATAAACACATGGAATGGTCTTCATGTTTTGGTTAATGTGTGCAGATTGGTGAGGGAAGTAGTTGACTATGGGGTCATTTAGAGTTTGGTGGATGTAGATCTGCCAAATACTAGTGCCTGACAGTTGGGCCACACGAGGACCTGCTGGCACAATGTCTGCCCCCTACCAGGTCGTAAGTCAATATATGTCAGAACATTCAACCTATTTAGAGCAATTGTTCCACTATACATTCTTCCTGTTCTGAACAATCAGAGAAAACCTGGTGATCCCGAGCATGAAACAATGGAAGGTCAAGGCCATTGAATTTTTTCTAGTAACTTCCACTTTGTGAGTTTGTTATTGAAAAGCAAGGAGATTTGCTGAGCGAGCAAATCAAACATGATACTTAGTTAAAAAAAATCATTGTATTCAAAGGAGCAGCTAACATGGCAGCTGTTCAGGTGTCACAGTGATACACACCACCCTGGCTTAGATATCTAAACATGGTATGTGGTCTTCAGCCAGGACTGCGGAGGCCATACTGTTGTGCTCCTCATTATTTAGGAGGGAATACCTGATACATCTCCTTAGCCCCAAAAGAAAATAGTACTTGTCATACCTTTTTGGAGAAAAGGACAATAGGCATGTGTGTTTCACTTCTGTCTCAAATGGGTTAATTCTATTAGACAGGGAGTGTAATGAGCTGGGCAAAACCTGTCTGAGGATTTCTCATCTGCAGGGGTATCGCAGGTGAAACCTCACCCCTGGTCCCCAGATACAGGTAACTCACACAATATTTGGTTATTTATTGTTTAGTATAATATATGAATATATGTGAAAAACAGTTCCTAGGCAATCATAAATGAATACTTATATAAATGTGCGTATAATATATGAATAACATTATATGAATAATAACTGAGAAAATAATAATAATGATAATTAATATAAACATTTCAGCATTCAAAATAAAGTTAGGGCAAACCATAAAAATGCCCCAGAACTATTTTATCACACATCCCTACTGTATTGGGCTAAAACCAAATTTGCGAAGGCATTTTACAGATTATATAATTCATTAACTAACTTTGTGAGGCTGCGTCATTACGTTATTTCCGCATATCTAATGCTGCTTCTGGGACTGTGGTCAGAAATTGATCTTTCAGCATATTCCATCAGCACCCTATTTGTATGGGCTGCCCTTCCCTAATTCTACCATCCATCCACTCTGGTCAGTTATGGTGAGGGGACTGGGTACTACTCCTCAGCTCTTATTTGTCTGTTTCAGAACATTAACTGTAGCAAAGTGGGTTACGGGTTGAGGGGGGTGAAGTCACGAGCAAATCCCAAATTAACTTGTGCTCAAGCTTTTAACAAAGCAATCAGACTTAACTTAGAGGTAATGTGTAAAGTATTTTTGCTGTACTTCAAACATTAATAAAGTCAAAACACAACACATGAAAAGACCAAAACAACAGAAATCCAATCAGTAGAACTGGAGATATGCAATTTTAAAGCTTGAAGTAAAAAATAGTGCCTAAAAGCACAAAGTTTCAACTGGGGTTATCTGGTTGTGCCAGACTGGGACAAAGTCACAAGTTCAGGCCAGCCGTGATGGAGCACGGGCCAGATACAGGGGTCAAGTTAGGCCCCCTGAACGTATGGCTGGGAGTAGCTTGCAGAATGAATCTGCGGAGTTACTGATAAACTCAACGAGATCCCGCAAAATTCCGTGGGCGAGTGAAGTATGCAGTGCATGATTTATTTTATAGTTGCTGTAGGTGTTTCTCTGCCAAAACTCAGCTCATGAGTGCCACAGACAAAAATGTTATGCAGTTGTGGGGAAGAGGGCGGGAGCCAAATTACACCAGGGGCCTTATTTATGAAGGCCTTGCACCGCCGGTGCGTCACTTTTAAAATGGGAAAATGTGATGCACCGGTGGCGCAAGGCCTTCATAAATAAGACCCCAGGTTTGTTAGACAAACATTGTTCCATCTACACGTGTCATCAAAATAAATCACTACAGTACAGTAAAAGTAGAACATAGCTTAGCTGCCAAATACAGCAGCTATGCTAGCTGAAAGTAGAGGCTTCCTCCTGCTACTACTTATATGCATTTCAAAGGCAAGTCTGGAATCCGAGGCACTCAACAGGGCTGCAGAACTCAATGAAATTAAACTCAAGTGACGCAAAACACACCTCACGGGACATCACAGGCACTTCTCTGAAGGTCTGCTGCTGTGCATTCAAAAGGATAGTGCAAGAGGTTATGCTAATGCTATACATACACTAATGTAGTCTCAGCACTTTTCAGCGGGCTGCTTCTGTATGTTTAATGTGGTAGGTCAAGCATCACTCACCGGTCCTGCTAAACCGATCCAAGTGCTTCTCATCAGGACTGAGGCTGTATGTTCAAATCGAGGGGTAGTAAGCACTATATTAATGCAATTTGCCACTGCCCTCACAATACAATAGTCACTACCTTGGAGGTTGGCAGAACTCCCTCCCCACCCAATACTGTTTAATACACATTTGCAGCAACAGAGGCCACCTGACAGAACACCCGACTTACACGATGTAACGCTGCTCAGACACAAGTTAGAAATAGCTTTCACAAGCACCAGTTCTGCGACGAAAGCAACACCAAGCCCAGACTACAGTTAACCACCAGAAAAAGGCATGTTAACACCCGCCCTGTTAAAAAAGATAGTTCTAACCCATATGGAAATTAAAACGCAGACAAGGGATGTCAGTTAATTACAAGCTATCCACAGCAACCACATATGGCGATGCAGCGTGCAATGTAATTCATTTAATTAATTAATTTATTTACTTACCTCCGTTCGGCCATATGCCGTGGTTTACTATCCCCCACCCTGCCCCGCCCCGGCCTACTGCCCTGCAGCACTCCCACAAGGAGCTGCTACTGAAAACGGGTGCTACATAGGGTAAAAGCAGGTATTTACCCTCTCAACAATGGCATGTGGAAAATCTGTACATTTTAGTAACGCAGGTGTCTGTGGGCAGCAACAAGACAGGCGCCAGACAAACTAACCACCAATAAGCAGACGCGAGAGTTACAAAGCCAGGTCGGTGATTCGGCACCAAAGCGATGATGCATGCAGGGACGGAGAAGTTCTCCATCAGCCGCTAGACACTTACATGGTCTTCCTCATACAGCACCTCTTCCCATCCCCCTTCTGCTGCAGGCCGGTGCTGGGGATGTGATCCAGAGGGCCACAGCTGTGCTGCAGGGTGAGGAACATGGCGCTCTGCATACTGTACCCACAGGATCTAATAAATAAGAGCGGTACAAGGCTGAGTGAGCTCTGGGCCAACCACCGCTCTCAGCACAACTGGGCGAAAAGCTGCTTAATGTTAAAGACTGGTTGGTTTGGTTGTAAAGTACTGCTCGTCGCACAGCCAGTCAGCCACAAGTTCAACAGACTCATCATTAATTATCGAAGAGAAGTCGGGATTATCAAGGGCTGCGTTGCTGTGTGGTATGCAGAGATTGTCAATCTGCAACCTCTCTGCCAATCCAGAACTACACTACACAGTCGCCTCGGGGGTGACGCAGTAGCCCGTGAAATTGGGGAACCACAGACCACATCAGTCGATAGGTTACTTATCACTAGGGGTGGAGGCGGTAAACTCTGCTATGTCATGGTGGGCAGAGTTTGCCAAACTCTGCAAACTCCACCTTAGGAGCAGAGTTTGACGCAAACCCTTAGAAGAAAGTATCTTAAATCCTGGTTTTGGAGAGTTGTGAGATCCTATGTCGAAGATGCATCAGGCAGCGGTGTTTTTGATGAAGATACAGGCTGCAATGTGAGGTCCTGCATTGTTGTTGTGGACGTCATTGTCGAGGGGCTTGCAATGCAAAGTCTGGCATTAAGGCTACATCACGCAGCAGCAGTTCTGAGCAGCTGCGAAGTGATGTACTGAATTGTTGTTAATTATGTCATTGACAGGGCCTTGTAATGCGAAGTCCTGCATCGAGGATGCATTGTGCAGCAGTGGTTTCGAAGAGCATTGTCTTGTGTTGATGATGCGGTGTGCAGCAGCAGTTCTGATGTAGAGGTGTGAAGAGTTGCATCACGCTGCGTCATTCTACATCAAGTGACAACAGCTGGATTGGCAGAGCACCTTCAGGCCCACTTCCAAGGGTACAGGACTAGAATGGCACCAATTGATGAGCAAGATTAACAGCAGACAGAGTCCAAGTGCTGGGTTCAAGGTTGTTGAAGCCTTTTCTGTCCTTGGGGCTCTGATCAGGAGGCCAGTCGACTAGCCCTTGGAGTCACTCTGATGGTCCCCGGTTCAAGATGCAGGTCCAGTCCTTTTTACTCAAGCAGCAAGGCAGCCGAGAAGCAGGGCAGCGTAGTAGTAGTCCTTCTTACAGCACAGCAGCAGAGTAGTCCTTCATGAGTCTTCCACAGGTCCAGAGATGTACAGAAGAGTTGGGACTTAGGGTCAAATATTTAAACTTGGTGCCAGCTTTGCAGTAGGAGAAGGTGTGCAGGTTTTCACCGCCCAGCGATGCTTGGAATTTCCTGCCTCCCTGCACGGTTTCCAGCTGGTGGTACAAAAGACTACTGTCAAACCCTTTGTGAGTGTGCTAAGGTACAGCCTTTGCGATGTTCAAGTGTGATAGTTGACAGCCCCACCCCTATCAAGTCAGATATAGTCTGTCTTGCCAACACCTATTCACCCTTTATCTTGCTATCTGGGAGCAATACACAAAGTCCAACTGTCTGCTACACCTAGTCATGTGACCCAGGATACAGGCTTCAGGCATGAAATGGTTTGAACAAATAAATACCAACTTTCTAAAAGTGGTATTTGTATAACTTTGACTTAAAATCCAACCTTACCATTAAAGAAGGTTTTAAATTACATTTCTTTAGACACCAAACTCAACATTTCTACCTGTTACAAATTAAAAGTTATCACTTATTAAATGTAATACAGTGAGCCAATGTTATCTTATGGGAGCAGCAGGCATTGCAGTGGTGAAAAACAAATATAAGAGGTTTTCACTACCAGGACATGTTAAAGTTAATAGTAGATATCCAACTTTTTAAATAAACTGTACTCCACCCTAGGGGCTGTTTGGGGCCTACCACGAGGGGTGACTGATATGTATTAAACATGAAGGTTTAGGCCTGGCAATAGTTTATTTTGCCAGGTGAACACAGCAGTTTAAAACTGCACACCAGGCTGCAATGGCACGACTGAGACATGTTCAAAAGGCTGCTTGAGTGGGTAGCACAATAAGTGCTGCAGTCTCACTAGTAGCTTTTAATTTACAGGCCCTGGGTATATGTAGTACCACTTTACTGGGGACTTACAAGTAAAATAAATGTGTCCTTTTGGGTGCAAGCCAATGTCACCATCTGTAAAGGAAAGAGCACAAGCAAGCCATAAAAAACACGTCATAAAACAACATGGTGAAGGCAAAAATGTTAAGGATGACCCTGCAGATAGAGCCAAGTCCAACACTAACAATGCCCCTTTGAAGAAGGCAAGCAAATGTAACTATTTCTGCTTCCATCCAAGTCAAATCCATACAAGGTAGAATAGCGGTAATCACTACACATAGCACTGCTGCTTTTAGAGATCAGAAAGTTTCCAGCTCTCTTTTTTATTATTGCAATTAGTATCAAAATGCAGATCTGAATAACATATGGTGATCAAGCACTCATTTGTTACCATTACCATTCATAAAGTTAGCTTTCTGGGCCCCAAAACATGCCACAAGCAAACTTAAGGAATAAGTGTGTTCATTTTTCATGTGACCTACAATCAGGCCTGCCTTGTATGTAACATGTATGTATTAGCAAGTAAACCCTTCACACACCACAACTTCATCTTGTGAGACGATCATCAGATGTACAATAACTAGCCAGATAGGTGTTCATTATCACTGTAAAATGGAATGGGAAAGCACTACAAGCAAAAAAGAAATGCGCTTATAAGCTTATAACCTAATGCTGAGCCCTTCAGACAGTTATTTTTGAGTGGATCAGCAGTGAGCTGAGTAATATCCTTCATGTGTTCCACTAAAAAAGAATTTTCAGGTCAGACATGCTCAAATTCTAGTCAGCTCCGTGTACTTGTTGTGAAGATTAAACATTAACCAAATTATTTAATCAACCAAACCACACTTGAAGCACCTTCTTCAATCTACTAGGCTTAATTTGCATCTTCAGTATTAGCATTATGATTAGTGGACTCACGCCATTATTAAAATAGGACACAATCCAGTAAAAAAAGTAAAACATTCATATCCTAATGTAACTGAAGTTGACCCTCATTTTTTAAAATATCAATAATATTCTCCTTCCAGTCAGTTTTATGTGTGTTATTATTCCTTTGGGTTGCAATATGGAATATAGTTTCCAAACTTTCAATGAAAGAAGATGAGAACTAGGTTGTAACAACAGTGTTATTTTATATGCACTATGTCCAATTTGTGTTTCATAATGAATAATTCTTGAATCTAGCACTAAATATAATCTCAATAATAATGAAATTTTACTTTCAAATTTGTAAAAATGTATATACAGGAATTTATTAGTATTTGCCAAATGAAGTGTAGTACCAATTTCTTCTATTGGTGGATGCAATTTAAAAACCACAGCATTTGATAATCTAACTCTCAATCACTGGATATGTGCAACCTCCTCCTAAATGAATTACTATTTTTTATGGATCGTACTATTGGTGAAGTATTTTTCATTTCATAAATCTTCACATAATTGTTGGTTTCGGTGAACCCTATAATTTGCAAATATCATTTGAATTTTTTTCGGGTTCCGTTCATTGTATAAAATGTATTTGTGAGCGAGGCCATAAACACACACCTCATATTTTAGCATTGTCTCAATAATATTTTTGCAGTGGGGTTGAAGGGACCAATCACCTCATTCCCTTTATCAAAACAGCTGAAGCTTGTTCAAATTAACAAAATTCATTAATTACTTGCACTTTCCTCTGTGTGAGTTCCTTCTAGTCCAATAAGACCATTTCAGTTACTCTCAAGCAATGAACATCAGTCCGTTTGTTGTGAATAATGAATATATTTTATATTTCCATGAAAAGTATTCATGCAGTTGCCAGTAGCCAACAGGTTTGTTTCAGCTAGAACTTCTTCAGAACTCCATTCAAGAAATGTATAAAAGTCATTTCTATTAAAAAATGTGAATACAAACATTTATTTATTATTTTTTAAATACATTTTTCATCACTTTACGGCTCTGACGATTTGATTGCATTGTACTACTCTACATTAATTACATTTCTTATCAGTCATTCAATAAACATTCATTGTATCAAACAAGGTCACTTACATGTTCACATATTTCATGCATATATACTAACAATTTGTTGCATCTTTATTTGCCTGTTTTGCATAGTATAGCAATATACTACCACACATTACTATTAGTCTTGTCAACCCTGCATTAAAAGTGTCAATACAATGTATTCATGTTGCCTGAGTGATGCATATTTCGTCTTGCCTCTGTTACACAATTGTGATTTCTCCAGCTATGACTATTATGTTGTAATTATCTTAAAAAGGAGGGATATTTAAAAAAAGTCGTCTCAAGCATCTAATGTAGATCTTTGCACTTACCGCAGTCATTGTGGTTGTAAATGCTCATAATGTTCTAATTGAGTTGATTCCTTTTGTTTTGACCATGATAGTCTATGTAGTGATTTCTACAAGTTAAAATCAATCATTTGCCAATTTGATTTCCATGCATCCTTCTAGTTATCTTGTAGTGATTATGACACACTTTGTACATTACCTCATGAACCATTCAAACTGTTTTTTTCTCTAAGAATTTCTGGGCTGGGTCATATCCCACTAATTCTAAGATAAGTTTAAGTAATGGTAAATAAAAAAAAATTCTAGCCCTTTAATTAAAATATAAATCCTATGTGCACTATGAAGGAAATTACAATTAAATTGCAAGCTAGGAAATGTGAATGTATTCATTCTTACATTATTCTATGGTTTTGCAGGATCCCAGTTTGTGCATGCAGTCACAGCGTGGTGTACAGGCACAATCATAGAGCTCCATAAATCCCCTATCTCTTGTGATCGTTTAGAAGAAGTAGTAGATCTTGTTTTTTTATTAGTCACCATATTGAAATGTCTATATTCTTCACAAATAGTCGCATTTAGTATAGCCAGTCCACATCAATCTATTAAGGGTTCAGTGAGACACGTGGAGCATATAAAACACATTTATCTCTGTTGTAGACCAATATATGGCTTTGTGGGCTGATAAAATTCCAATTCTCTCCAACGCAGGTATGGACCTTCACCTCCCTCTTTTAGTGATCAGACTACCAATGTTACATGGACCATTCATGCAGAGGAGAGATTAATGGATCTGTGCTAATTTCAGTCACCATATTCGAGTGTCTTTACTCTGCACAACTAGTCGCATATAATAAAGACTGCCCACGTCAATATATTATGAGGATCCTGAGACATATGGAATATTTTAAACCAACTTGTCTCTGCTCTGGAACAATATATGGCAATGCAGTCCAATATAATTCCATGTGTCTCAACGACACCTTCCCCTGACTTTTGTAGCAATCGAGCTCCACACATTGCATATACACAATCATGAGACACTTCATCAGTTAGGACATGTTCCTTTTAGTTTATTGTATCTGTATTGGTTAATAACATCATTCGCAATCTGTAGTACACCTAAACTCATCCTTATTATTAAGAACACAAACTAGTGGGATAGTGTGCTGCGCTCTCCTTCATAAAAATCCTACATTCCTCCCAGATAATAATGTCAGCAAGGCGAGTTCCCAGTAAACTGTATAGACCTTCTCATATGTGTGAATTCCTTTGATCCAGGTATTTACATCGGAACAACTCCAAACCTTGCGCCCCCCTAAACAGGAAGGATGTACTACACTTAAAGCCCACTTACTTGGCGCATAGCGCTCGATGTCCAAATTTTAATTTATCACTCTTAATGTCCAACCATACGCTACTATAGATACAAATCAGACATTACGTGCCCCCCACAATGTCTGTACTGCCGATATTTTTTTGTTTTTTAGTCTAAATTGTCGTTCCCTGCCAAAACACAAAATGGATATTTTTAACCTTCTTTGGGATGAGCAGCCTGATGCTCTTTTTCTGACAGAAACATGGCTACACGATAGCGTAGGCCCTGATATCGCCACTGCGCTTCCCACCAACTACGCCATCGTAAGGAGAGATAGAGCTATGAAAACAGGAGGTGGTATAGCTATCATCTTCAAAAATCACCTAAAATGTAGTTTTGACCCTGCGAACATCCCTGACTGTGAAGCAGCTATCTTCAAATTAACATTGACACCCAATTTCACCTTATCCGGTATGTTGATTTATAGGCCCCCTGGAATTTCTACTCAATGGGCTAACACCCTAACAAATTATGTCACCCCATTTCACCTAAGTTCAAAAAAACATTCTCTCATGGTGACTTTAATTTTCACTTAGAAGACCTTTCAAACATTACTTGCACAAATTTGATTGATGATCTGTCTGCTATAAATATCAAACTTCATAATTCCGGTCCTACTCATAAAGCGGGACATTTATTGGACCCCAATTTTTCTAGTTTATCAGAACTGGTATGTTACCCTGCAACTCCTTTATGCTGGTCCGATTATTTTCTAGCAAAATTCACTATTAAATTACCTGCCCCATCAGCGTCTCCTTCTTTATCTCTAACTACATCCAGGAAAAACTGGAAAAACCTTGATCTTTCACACTTTAATAAAGTACTTAGTTCGAGTCCTCGCTCAAAGGGTTTAAATATGGAAAGTGCATCTAAATCCACGCAAATCTGGCTTTCTGATGCCGCTGACTTATGCCTGCCCACACCACACATAAAAATCAAAAATTATCGTCCCCCTGCCCCGTGGTTCAACGATGTACTAAAAATTGAAAAGTCCAAATGCAAAGCACTGGAGAGACAATGGCGAAAAAACTATGCACCTGAGAAGAAGGCAATATATACTAAAGCAAGAAACATCTATCACACTTCTTGCATGAAATCTAAAGCCTTGTATGTCTCCAAATCTATACAAGCAGCAACCAATAAATCCAAAACATTGTTTAATATGGTTAAGGGACTAGCAGGTTCCCAAACAGCTGCACCTCCCCAATCTCTTAACGAACAGCAGTGCGATAATCTCGCTCAATTTTTCGTAGAAAAAATTGACAAACTAATCGAGGAAATGAATACCTCAAATCCGGTAACCACGTACCAAGAAACAACAGAAAATGTCCCTGCACCTACTGTCACCTTATATTGCTGGCCTCCCATAAAAATGGAGGAATTTGAGATTATTCTCAATAGTATTAAATCAGGATCACCCTTGGATCCAGTACCAATTAATATCTTAAAACAATTGGACTTTTCAAATTGGGAAGTAATCCTCGACACCCTTACCACTTCCTTTTCACAATCCACGGTACCTGCTCTCTGGAAGCATGCAATGGTGAACCCTTTACTAAAAAAAACAACGGCCGATCCCGAAATACCTTCCAACTACAGACCTATCTCTCTCCTACCAGCGTTTTCCAACATTTTAGAAAGACATGTCCATTCCTTACTTACAGACTTTGCAGAAACCAACAACTGTCTCCACTCCTCTCAAACTGGTTTTAGAGCGGGCTACTCCACCGAAACAGCACTTCTAGGAGTCACCGAAAAGATCCGTAGGCTCCTGGACGATGACCAAACAGTTGCTCTCATCTTACTGGACCTGAGTGCGGCTTTTGATACCATCTCGCACAAAAAGCTGATAAACACTCTGGAAAATATTGGGGTATGTGGCGCAGCCTTTAAATGGAATGGCTCCTTTTTGGAAAATCGTACTTTCTAAATTCTGTCAACATCTGCCCGCTCCAAATATTTTGCAGCACCACATGGAGTACCCCAAGGCTCGATCCTTAGTCCCTTATTCTTTAATCTTTATGTTAAACCCTTGGCAGACATAGCAAACAAAGCAGGTCTCACCCTAATGACCTATGCAGACGATTCTCAAATCATCTTTTCTGTCTCCAACTCCAGTTCTTTTGCTCCCTCCAACCTCAAACTTGGTCTTATTGACATTTTCGATTGGATAACCACTAACCAACTAAAACTAAACGGAGATAAGACGGAGGTTCTTGTCCTAGGACAAAAAAAAAACCTCCGGAATCCTTCCCATTGGCCTATCGAAATGGGAACTCTTCCAGTCCCGACTAGTCATGTTCGTAAACTTTGGGTGATTGTGGATAGTACCCTATCTATGAACCAACAAACTGGCAAAGTAACAGCCTGTGTTTTACTATTCTAAAATGGCTGAAGAAAATTCTGTGGATGCTACCTGTTTCGACCCAAAAAACCGTGGTCAATGCGTTTATAACATCTCGACTTGACTACCGAAACATCTTATATCTTGGGTCAAACAAGGCCGTGGTACACAGACTGCAGCTGATACAGAACTCAGCGGCTAGGCTGCTCTGCAAGGTCCCCAAAACAGCTAGCATCTCTGGCCATCTACTTGACCTACACTGGCTCAGGGTGGAGAATCGCATCAAATTCAAAGCCCTGAGCTATATGTTCAAAATAAAAGCTGATACCGCCCCCAAATACCTCCAAGCACTAGTGCATTCTTATGTACCTACTCGTCTTCTAAGATCCCAAACTGCTGCCAAGTTCTGTGTGCCAAGGTTTAAACTTTCTAGAGTAGGCAGAAGATCTTTTTCATACTTAGGTCCTTCCATCTGGAACACTCTTCCCATCTCTATGAGGAACGAAACTAATTATGTACATTTCCGAAAAAACGTTAAGACCTGGCTATTTGACCAATAAAATCTACGCTCAGGCTGCTGCTGTTGCTGTTATTTTGCTCCGTCTTGGCGCCGGGAAACCCTTTTTGGGTAGCTGTGTGCCTTACAAACTTAACAAATAAATAAAATAAATTATATTAATCAACGTTTCTAATTTATTGTATTTCTCTCCAGCTCAGTCTGCCTCAAAGTGTCCCAAAGGCAATACAATTATTTTTGCTCCCTAATACAATGTACAATTAATTATTACTGACTAACAATAACCTCTAGTTACTTGAGTGCTGCTCAGACATGCTTATTTTAACAATGGGTTGGTTGCTTCACCTTACTGGGATCGTCTTCCATAACTTTCTACATTCCTTACAAAAGTGCAGAAATATAAATTAATTTCACGTTCTTCTATTATGTGCATTTGGGATCCAGCATGCCTCCATTCTAAGACACCCCCGTGGCATCTCTGATCCAATATGTACATTCACAGTGGCAGTGAAATCCATAAAACTCCCCCATGTTGTTAGCAAAAAGGGAGAAGAGTTGGTCATTGTGATTTAAATAATGTGAGAGATATTCATACAAGTAGTGCCTATGACTGTATCCATTTGCCTAAAGGCCTTATTCATTTTGAACCATGGCAGTGTAATCCAATAATTGTTAAATTATATGAAGGATGTATCATATAAAATACTGTAATTCATTTTCAGTATTGTGTTTAAATTCCACTATCCTTAGAAATAAATGCTGCTTCTCCTCGTATTAGAAGGAGTTTCCTGTCTATCCCCTTTTTTGGGACTTAATGGGTTCTGTCGTACAAACCAAAATGTTGATGTTTTAGGATGCACTATCTGGTAATGTAATATCCTGGGATATTTAGTATTCGTAGTCTTGATTGATCTAGCATGCTCCTGTAATCTTAGCTACAGTGTTCTTATGCTACTGCCAATATAGATCTTTTTCATTCACATCCTATTATGTAGATAAATGTGTATAGTATTTCAATTGATACATTTCGTAGTTTTATCGTTTTTTTTAAATGTTGTAGCTGAATTCAACTATCCTGTTGATTCGATGTTTATACATGTTATTACCACATCTGAGAAATCCATCAGTTTTATTATTAAACTATGCCCCTTCTTAATTTCCAGGCTCACATGATAGAACAGAGGATATTTCTAAGAAATATCCAAGAGTTGTACCTCAAGGGTAAACAACTTTCAGTTTATTTGAAACAACTCCTTTTAAAGATGTCAACTTCTGTAAAATATGCCATTATTTTCTAAACATATTGAAAATCTTGTCACTCTGATAACTGAACTGCATGATGATGACAGGTGAACTATGCATACTGGCTTGATTCTTAACAGGTAACTCACACTTTTTGAGTCATTTACACTTTTGAGTGAGTTTTCTGCTTTTTGGTTTACTATATAAGTGTAACTTACCTGTCACCACCAAGTTGAATGTCCTGGGTGTTATTCACAAAGGTAAATTAAATTTTTGAGTAATTTACATGTGTAATTTACTCTTACAAAGGAAACACAAGGAGATTATGGATTGAGCGCCGACATTTTTCAGACACTCGCACCCAGTCACAATTCAATTTGGTAAAGAAACTCTTAAATCTCAGTTTTCTTATGGGTTTAAAGAAACCAATATGTACATTTTCAAAGTTACACTGTTTTGATATGCAAAATCCTAGCTCATTACTCAAAATATTATCCTACTCACTATTAAGTAATCTTGATGAGAAATGTCTTGCATCCTTCAAAACATTATCATCAGTACCAAATCGATTCATTATTTGATTAGACCTTTCTTTACCTGTATTCTGGTTTGTACCCCATATTTTAAGTTTTTGTACATCTCTCCTGGTTCTACTGTTCTTTTGTCTTTCATTGTTATCTGTTCCCCATATGACAATGTTTAACCACATCTAAAACACTAGAAGTGCTCTTGACTGCATAGATCCTGTTGGGCATCCTGGATGGTCATTTCTGCAGTTTGCCATTGGGGTCACCGCAGGCTGCAGATGCTGTAATATGAAATGCAGACCTTGTGTTACCGGTCATCCCTGGTGGTCACTGTAGAGCAAAGAGTCGGGTCCACAAGAGCTTCACATTGGTGGTCATCCCAGGTGGCCTTATGTTGGTGCAAACAGGCCCTTAAACAATTGCGAACAGCCCTAAACCTCAAGATTTTTCTTTATCTTCAGAAGAGTGCACTCTGATGCCAACCATGGACCTGGGGAGGTGCCTCTTGGAGATCATGGACTCACTCTAGCAGAGGCCAGCAGGGCTCAGGCAGGTCCATTTGTTGGTCCAGGCAGCTCCAGGTGCAGCAGGTTAGCTGAGCCGTTTCATAGAGCCCTCTGGAGCTTGTTATGTCCCTATAGCTCAGATTAGGAAGTCAGCCAGCTGTCCCTTGCTGTCACTCTACCTGAGATGAAGAAAGCAGATAAAATCTTCCTTCTCAGAGATCAGGGCATGCCTCAAGCAGCAGGATAATCCCCTGGCAGCAGGGAAGCCCATTTTCTGTAGCATCTGCAGGTCCTGGAGTATACTGCAGAGTGAGTCTGAAGATCTTATTGTTTATACCTGGTACCAGCTTTTAAATGGAAGAAACATCTGAAGTGATCCCCCCACAGATACTTCTGGAACTTCTTTCCTCCCTGCCCTGGTCCAGGATGTGTGTGGTGACAAAAGGCTAGTGTGAAGTCCTTTGTTAGTGTGGTGAGACAGCTCCTTTGAAATATAAGTCAAGCTGTGCCTCTCCCATCCTGGCAGGATAGTCCATTCTGCCCATTCCTAGTTTTCCTTTGTGCCACTGTCTGGGAAGAATACACAAAGGGCAGGAGTGAACCACAAATAGTCATGTGACCCAGGATACAGGTTGCAGGCATCAAGTGGTTAGGACAAGAAAATGCCAACTTTCTAAAAGTGATTCAGAAAAGGGGGTGGGGATGAACAGAGTGTCTGAATTAAGCAGACCACTCTTACCCAGTCCAAAGATCAGGGCTTGATCCATCACCGTTATTTAGCTCACTGCCCCATCCCAGCTCAGAACCTGGCTATATGCAAATTAGTCTGTCCCTGGCCCAGTGCATCATGGGAACAGGGCAGACCAAACTACCAAGCCAATTCTTCACCAGAAAGGAGACAAGCTACCGGGGACCGGTTCCTGGCATTTCAGCCTCGTCGGCCCGGCTTGCTTGAATCCTGATGGAGCAGTGAGCAAGGGACTCATGTCTGAGTATACCCTGCCACACCTATAGTGGCCAAAAACGATTCAGAAAAGGGGGTGGTGATGAACAGAGTGTCTGAATTAAGCAGACCACTCTTACCCAGTCCAAAGATCAGGGCTTGATCCATCACCGTTATTTAGCTCACTGCCCCATCCCAGCTCAGAACCTGGCTATATGCAAATTAGTCTGTCCCTGGCCCAGTGCATCATGGGAACAGGGCAGACCAAACTACCAAGCCAATTCTTCACCAGAAAGGAGACAAGCTACCGGGGACCGGTTTCTGGCATTTCAGCCTCGTCGGCCCGGCTTGCTTGAATCCTGATGGAGCAGTGAGCAAGGGACTCATGTCTGAGTATACCCTGCCACACCTATAGTGGCCAAAAACGATTCAGAAAAGGGGGTGGTGAAGAACAGAGTGTCTGAATTAAGCAGATCACTCTTACCCAGTCCAAAGATCAGGGCTTGATCCATCACCGTTATTTAGCTCACTGCCCCATCCCAGCTCAGAACCTGGCTATATGCAAATTAGTCTGTCCCTGGCCCAGTGCATCATGGGAACAGGGCAGACCAAACTACCAAGCCAATTCTTCACCAGAAAGGAGACAAGCTACCGGGCACCGGTTTCTGGCATTTCAGCCTCGTCGGCCCGGCTTGCTTGAATTCTGATGGAGCAGTGAGCAAGGGGCTCATGTCTGAGTATACCCTGCCACACCTATAGTGGCCAAAAACGATTCAGAAAAGGGGGTGGTGATGAACAGAGTGTCTGAATTAAGCAGACCACTCTTACCCAGTCCAAAGATCAGGGCTTGATCCATCACCGTTATTTAGCTCACTGCCCCATCCCAGCTCAGAACCTGGCTATATGCAAATTAGTCTGTCCCTGGCCCAGTGCATCATGGGAACAGGGCAGACCAAACTACCAAGCCAATTCTTCACCAGAAAGGAGACAAGCTACCGGGCACCGGTTTCTGGCATTTCAGCCTCGTCGGCCCGGCTTGCTTGAATCCTGATGGAGCAGTGAGCAAGGGACTCATGTCTGAGTATACCCTGCCACACCTATAGTGGCCAAAAACGATTCAGAAAAGGGGGTGGTGATGAACAGAGTGTCTGAATTAAGCAGACCACTCTTACCCAGTCCAAAGATCAGGGCTTGATCCATCACCGTTATTTAGCTCACTGCCCCATCCCAGCTCAGAACCTGGCTATATGCAAATTAGTCTGTCCCTGGCCCAGTGCATCATGGGAACAGGGCAGACCAAACTACCAAGCCAATTCTTCACCAGAAAGGAGACAAGCTACCGGGGACCGGTTCCTGGCATTTCAGCCTCGTCGGCCCGGCTTGCTTGAATCCTGATGGAGCAGTGAGCAAGGGACTCATGTCTGAGTATACCCTGCCACACCTATAGTGGCCAAAAACGATTCAGAAAAGGGGGTGGTGATGAACAGAGTGTCTGAATTAAGCAGACCACTCTTACCCAGTCCAAAGATCAGGGCTGGATCCATCACCGTTATTTAGCTCACTGCCCCATCCCAGCTCAGAACCTGGCTATATGCAAATTAGTCTGTCCCTGGCCCAGTGCATCATGGGAACAGGGCAGACCAAACTACCAAGCCAATTCTTCACCAGAAAGGAGACAAGCTACCGGGGACCGGTTTCTGGCATTTCAGCCTCGTCGGCCCGGCTTGCTTGAATTCTGATGGAGCAGTGAGCAAGGGACTCATGTCTGAGTATACCCTGCCACACCTATAGTGGCCAAAAACGATTCAGAAAAGGGGGTGGTGATGAACAGAGTGTCTGAATTAAGCAGACCACTCTTACCCAGTCCAAAGATCAGGGCTTGATCCATCACCGTTATTTAGCTCACTGCCCCATCCCAGCTCAGAACCTGGCTATATGCAAATTAGTCTGTCCCTGGCCCAGTGCATCATTGGAACAGGGCAGACCAAACTACCAAGCCAATTCTTCACCAGAAAGGAGACAAGCTACCGGGGACCGGTTCCTGGCATTTCAGCCTCGTCGGCCCGGCTTGCTTGAATCCTGATGGAGCAGTGAGCAAGGGACTCATGTCTGAGTATACCCTGCCACACCTATAGTGGCCAAAAACGATTCAGAAAAGGGGGTGGTGAAGAACAGAGTGTGTGAATTAAGCAGATCACTCTTACCCAGTCCAAAGATCAGGGCTTGATCCATCACCGTTATTTAGCTCACTGCCCCATCCCAGATCAGAACCTGGCTATATGCAAATTAGTCTGTCCCTGGCCCAGTGCATCATGGGAACAGGGCAGACCAAACTACCAAGCCAATTCTTCACCAGAAAGGAGACAAGCTACCGGGCACCGGTTTCTGGCATTTCAGCCTCGTCGGCCCGGTTTGCTTGAATTCTGGTGGAGCAGTGAGCAAGGGACTCATGTCTGAGTATACCCTGCCACACCTATAGTGGCCAAAAACGATTCAGAAAAGGGGGTGGTGATGAACAGAGTGTCTGAATTAAGCAGACCACTCTTACCCAGTCCAAAGATCAGGGCTTGATCCATCACCGTTATTTAGCTCACTGCCCCATCCCAGCTCAGAACCTGGCTATATGCAAATTAGTCTGTCCCTGGCCCAGTGCATCATGGGAACAGGGCAGACCAAACTACCAAGCCAATTCTTCACCAGAAAGGAGACAAGCTACCGGGCACCGGTTTCTGGCATTTCAGCCTCGTCGGCCCGGCTTGCTTGAATCCTGATGGAGCAGTGAGCAAGGGACTCATGTCTGAGTATACCCTGCCACACCTATAGTGGCTAAAAACAATTCAGAAAAGGGGGTGGTGATGAACAGAGTGTCTGAATTAAGCAGACCACTCTTACCCAGTCCAAAGATCAGGGCTTGATCCATCACCGTTATTTAGCTCACTGCCCCATCCCAGCTCAGAACCTGGCTATATGCAAATTAGTCTGTCCCTGGCCCAGTGCATCATGGGAACAGGGCAGACCAAACTACCAAGCCAATTCTTCACCAGAAAGGAGACAAGCTTCCGGGGACCGGTTCCTGGCATTTCAGCCTCGTCGGCCCGGCTTGCTTGAATCCTGATGGAGCAGTGAGCAAGGGACTCATGTCTGAGTATACCCTGCCACACCTATAGTGGCCAAAAACGATTCAGAAAAGGGGGTGGTGATGAACAGAGTGTCTGAATTAAGCAGACCACTCTTACCCAGTCCAAAGATCAGGGCTGGATCCATCACCGTTATTTAGCTCACTGCCCCATCCCAGCTCAGAACCTGGCTATATGCAAATTAGTCTGTCCCTGGCCCAGTGCATCATGGGAACAGGGCAGACCAAACTACCAAGCCAATTCTTCACCAGAAAGGAGACAAGCTACCGGGGACCGGTTTCTGGCATTTCAGCCTCGTCGGCCCGGCTTGCTTGAATCCTGATGGAGCAGTGAGCAAGGGACTCATGTCTGAGTATACCCTGCCACACCTATAGTGGCCAAAAACGATTCAGAAAAGGGGGTGGTGAAGAACAGAGTGTCTGAATTAAGCAGATCACTCTTACCCAGTCCAAAGATCAGGGCTTGATCCATCACCGTTATTTAGCTCACTGCCCCATCCCAGCTCGGAACCTGGCTATATGCAAATTAGTCTGTCCCTGGCCCAGTGCATCATGGGAACAGGGCAGACCAAACTACCAAGCCAATTCTTCACCAGAAAGGAGACAAGCTACCGGGCACCGGTTTCTGGCATTTCAGCCTCGTCGTCCCGGCTTGTTTGAATTCTGATGGAGCAGTGAGCAAGGGACTCATGTCTGAGTATACCCTGCCACACCTATAGTGGCCAAAAACGATTCAGAAAAGGGGGTGGTGATGAACAGAGTGTCTGAATTAAGCAGACCACTCTTACCCAGTCCAAAGATCAGGGCTTGATCCATCACCGTTATTTAGCTCACTGCCCCATCCCAGCTCAGAACCTGGCTATATGCAAATTAGTCTGTCCCTGGCCCAGTGCATCATGGGAACAGGGCAGACCAAACTACCAAGCCAATTCTTCACCAGAAAGGATACAAGCTACCGGGGACCGGTTTCTGGCATTTCAGCCTTGTCGGCCCGGCTTGCTTGAATCCTGATGGAGCAGTGAGCAAGGGACTCATGTCTGAGTATACCCTGCCACACCTATAGTGGCCAAAAACGATTCAGAAAAGGGGGTGGTGATGAACAGAGTGTCTAAATTAAGCAGACCACTCTTACCCAGTCCAAAGATCAGGGCTTGATCCATCACCGTTATTTAGCTCACTGCCCCATCCCAGCTCAGAACCTGGCTATATGCAAATTAGCCTGTCCCTGGCCCAGTGCATCATGGGAACAGGGCAGACCAAACTACCAAGCCAATTCTTCACCAGAAAGGAGACAAGCTACCGGGGACCGGTTTCTGGCATTTCAGCCTCGTCGGCCCGGCTTGCTTGAATCCTGATGGATTCAAGCAAGCCGGGCCGACGACGCCTGAAATGGCTGAAACCGGTCCCCGGAAGCTTGTTTCCTTCCCAGTACAAGAATTGGCTTGGTAGTTTGGTTTGCCCTGTTCCCATCATGCACTGGGACAGGAACAGACTAATTTGCATATAGCCAAGTTCTGAGCTGGGATGGTGCAGTGAGCTAAAAAACGGTGATGGATCAAGCCCTGATCTTTGGACTGGGTAAGAGTGGTCTGCTTAATTCAGGCACTCTGTTCATCACCACCCCCTTTTCTGAATCATTTTGTCCACCATAAGCGTGGAAGGGTATACTCAGATGTGAGTCCCTTGCTCATTGCACCATCAGGATTCAAGCAAGCCGGGCCGACGACGCCTGAAATGGCAGAAACCGGTCCCCGGAAGCTTGTTTCCTTCCCAGTACAAGAATTGGCTTGGTGGTTTGGTTTGCCCTGTTCCCATCATGCACTGGGACAGGAACAGACTAATTTGCATATAGCCAAGTTCTGAGCTGGGATGGTGCAGTGAGCTAAAAAACGGTGAGGGATCAAGCCCTGATCTTTGGACTGGGTAAGAGTGGTCTGCTTAATTCAGGCACTCTGTTCATCACCACCCCCCTTTTCTGAATCATTTTGTCCACCATAAGCGTGGAAGGGTATACTCAGATGTGAGTCCCTTGCTCATTACACCATCAGGATTCAAGCAAGCCGGGCCGACGACGCCTGAAATGGCAGAAACCGGTCCCCGGAAGCTTGTTTCCTTCCCAGTACAAGAATTGGCTTGGTAGTTTGGTTTGCCCTGTTCCCATCATGCACTGGGACAGGAACAGACTAATTTGCATATAGCCAAGTTCTGAGCTGGGATGGTGCAGTGAGCTAAAAAACGGTGATGGATCAAGCCCTGATCTTTGGACTGGGTAAGAGTGGTCTGCTTAATTCAGGCACTCTGTTCATCACCACCCCCTTTTCTGAATCATTTTGTCCACCATAAGCGTGGAAGGGTATACTCAGATGTGAGTCCCTTGCTCATTGCACCATCAGGATTCAAGCAAGCCGGGCCGACGACACCTGAAATGGCAGAAACCGGTCCCCGGAAGCTTGTTTCCTTCCCAGTACAAGAATTGGCTTGGTAGTTTGGTTTGCCCTGTTCCCATCATGCACTGGGACAGTAACAGACTAATTTGCATATAGCCAAGTTCTGAGCTGGGATGGTGCAGTGAGCTAAAAAACGGTGATGGATCAAGCCCTGATCTTTGGACTGGGTAAGAGTGGTCTGCTTAATTCAGGCACTCTGTTCATCACCACCCCCTTTTCTGAATCATTTTGTCCATCATAAGCGTGGAAGGGTATACTCAGATGTGAGTCCCTTGCTCATTGCACCATCAGGATTCAAGCAAGCCGGGCCGACGACGCCTGAAATGGCAGAAACCGGTCCCCGGAAGCTTGTTTCCTTCCCAGTACAAGAATTGGCTTGGTAGTTTGGTTTGCCCTGTTCCCATCATGCACTGGGACAGGAACAGACTAATTTGCATATAGCCAAGTTCTGAGCTGGGATGGTGCAGTGAGCTAAAAAACGGTGATTGATCAAGCCCTGATCTTTGGACTGGGTAAGAGTGGTCTGCTTAATTCAGGCACTCTGTTCATCACCACCCCCTTTTCTGAATCATTTTGTCCACCATAAGCGTGGAAGGGTATACTCAGATGTGAGTCCCTTGCTCATTGCACCATCAGGATTCAAGCAAGCCGGGCCGACGACGCCTGAAATGGCAGAAACCGGTCCCCGGAAGCTTGTTTCCTTCCCAGTACAAGAATTGGCTTGGTAGTTTGGTTTGCCCTGTTCCCATCATGCACTGGGACAGGAACAGACTAATTTGCATATAGCCAAGTTCTGAGCTGGGATGGTGCAGTGAGCTAAAAAACGGTGATGGATCAAGCCCTGATCTTTGGACTGGGTAAGAGTGGTCTGCTTAATTCAGGCACTCTGTTCATCACCACCCCCTTTTCTGAATCATTTTGTCCACCATAAGCGTGGAAGGGTATACTCAGATGTGAGTCCCTTGCTCATTGCACCATCAGGATTCAAGCAAGCCGGGCCGACGACGCCTGAAATGGCAGAAACCGGTCCCCGGAAGCTTGTTTCCTTCCCAGTACAAGAATTGGCTTGGTAGTTTGGTTTGCCCTGTTCCCATCATGCACTGGGACAGGAACAGACTAATTTGCATATAGCCAAGTTCTGAGCTGTGATGGTGCAGTGAGCTAAAAAACGGTGATGGATCAAGCCCTGATCTTTGGACTGGGTAAGAGTGGTCTGCTTAATTCAGGCACTCTGTTCATCACCACCCCCTTTTCTGAATCATTAACTTTCTAAAAGTGGCATTTTCAGAATTGAGACTTAAATTACGATTTAAGTAGGGTTTTACATTACAATGACTTTCTTATCTGCTTTCAATCAAATGTTATCACTTACTCAATGTGATCATGTGGGAGAGGCAGACCTCACAGTAGTGAAACCAAATGTAAGAGTTTTTCACTACCAGGGCATGTAAACTAAAAGTGCATACCCACATTTTTAAAAACACTGTCCTCTGGACTGTTCAGGCTCTACCCTTGGGATGAACCCATGTATTAAAAAGGGAGGTTTGGGGTTGGCAAAAGGTTTATTTTGCCAGGTCCAAATGAAGTTTAAAACTGCACACACAGGCTGCAATGGCATGAGGCATAGTTAAATGGCTACTTAAGCTGGTGGCACAATAAATTCTGCAGGCACACTAATAGCATTTAATATCTAGGCCCTGGGCACAAGTAGTGCCACGTTTAAAGGAGTGAGCATGAGCACCTTAGCACTGGTTAGAAATGGTAAAGTGTGCAGAGTTCTAAGGTCAGCAAAAACAAACGTTAGCAAAACAGGAGGGGAGAAGGCCACTCTAAGGAACGCAGGTCTAACAATGGGAAATAGATTAATTCTGACATAGGAAACAGTCACTGTGATGTTAAAACATGGGTTAAAAATATGATAATGTGTGAACATTTGGCACTAGCTGGACGTAGGTAGAGAAAGCTCCTTTATGGGCACGGGACTGGTTATAGAGAGAATGCTCTTATGGAACACAGTCTCACTCACAGTAAGGTTCATACAGGGGATGATGATAGGTATTCATTGACATTTTTAAACTAAAAGGCATTTTGCCTAGCCGATTAAGCACTAATCAGTGTATGAATTGTTCTGATTACCTATTAGCTATTGATATCTTACAATACAAGGAGTATAGTCCACCCTAGACATCATTATAGAAAAAACAAGATGAATGGTTAATTTTTAAATAGCATAAAGTAACGTGCAATGTAGCTTATACTCACTAGATAATAACTAGAAGAGTGCATGGAAATCAGACTACTGATTTTAACTTGTAGAAATCGATTAAAAGACTATGATGGCCCAAAGAAAATGGATCATTCCCATTAGCACTTTAGGAGCATCCACAGCTACAATGACTGTGTTAAGTGAAAGACCTACATCAGATACTTGAGTTAACCTTTTTTTAATAATCCTCCTGTTTAGGATAATCACAACACAATAGTCATAATTAGAGTAATCAGAATTGTATAATGGAGGCAAGATGGTATATGCAGCACTCAGTCAATGTGAATGGATTGCATTGCCACTGTTGCTGAAGGGTGACAAGTCCACTTGTAACTTGTGGTAACAGATTTCGATACTATGGGGCATATTTACATTAGAACGGCGGAGCGCAGCGTTAAGCTAAAATTGCGAAAGTCGATCTACTCCATTCTGAAAAAGCAAGAATGCTCTGCATTTACAATGATGAAGCGCACCACTGCGTGTATCCTAACACTGGCGCAAAATTCAGCTGCCACAATGCAGCACACATAGAAACAGCAAAAACTAGGAGAAATTAATAAATTCTCCTCCTTTCGCAATGTTAAGACCATTATATTTTTGTTTTATCTAGGAAACCTGAATCGATATTCCTATTTTATGCCCTTGCCCAGTTATAATCAATAATATCCATACAACGGCATAATAATCATATCCATAATTCAGTCGTAGCACATGCTGTCACATTAAGCAAGGCTACTTCTCCGGCCCCCTAGTAAGCACACCGAGTTCTCTAAACAAAACCAAGCCTCCAGCAACCTGGGAAATCCCCCTTGCTTTTGTTTTGATTTCGTCCGAAAACTCCTGTAAAGCACTGTAAGAACAGCCAGTTCTTAGTGACATCTTTATTGACGTCTTATGTCCAACCTTATGTCAAACCCAGGCACCTTTCAGGTATTAAATATACCAACGTTGCCTTAAGCAAACACACGGTGGTGAATCTGGAGCAGAGCAGCTATCTACTTCCGAGAGCCCAGCTGATGCGAGAGCCCACGGACGCTGCCCCTCCTCTTTGACACGCTGAGAAAGACGCTGTCTTTTCTCCTGCCGAGAAATCCAGCTCCGGCGTTTCCAGCCTACCTTTGCGGGTTGCTGGGATATCGAGTCCTGAGAGAGAGATACCAGACCTCCTGCTTTCTATTACCCAGGTACGGAACTGACTAAACCCTTAAAGAGAATTCTTGAGTCAGATTCTTGGCAAAACAAACTTAACTTAAACTGCTACTTACTTACTCCTTCCCACGTATTAGGCTTAGGTCAGGTACACCGGGGTAGGCGTATTTAGAAGCACTAGTTAAGTACGATTAGTCAATGTATATATGTATGTATATATTTTATCTATTTTAAAGTATCATATGGCTAAGAAACCATATCAATGCTTTTACAGTATTATTTTATAATTCTCCTTTTACTGTACGCACTTTACTTTACCATGAGCATTACAATCATGGCAATTCATTTCTCTTGTATGAGGAAGAAGACTGCTCAATAAATAACACCTTTTATTGAAAACGCCCGTCTCTCTTTTCTCTGCATTCTGGTGAAACTAAGTACGCACATTTGACTGAGTGAAATAGCTGTCTATTGTTTTCACACGACTCTAGAGATACACTCTTATCAGGGAGAGCAACGTTGTCATGTTTTATGGTTGTCAGAAGCTAATCCCTTCTTGTCTATCCAGGGAGGTTAAACTCCTCCTCGTTTATTCGAGAAAGTTTCTAGTGACCTCTGAGCTAGCTGGCAAACCTTAAGTCTAATATAGTCAGTAGAGACCTAGATAACCTCAGTCCTACGTCTACACTGCTGAATATATTATTCCAATGCGCAGAGCCTATTGGGAATATAGGAACTGCACTACATGGTGCCCAACGTTGGGTAAGGCGATAAATCTAACGCAAGACGTTAGAGTAACTCAGTCGTGCTTTTTCACACAGACCCTTTTTCCCGTAAATACTCCAAAAGACGTCTGGAGTGGGTAAAAGGTTAAAAATCTGCCGGAACTTAGTAGGAAGAGATTTCTATGTATAGTTTTTGGTTTAGTCAACGTTGAAGGATACAGTGTTCCATAAATATTGTGCACCTAATCTTTGTTTCCTTGAAACCTGATCTGCAACAAAAACCTTTCTGTCAGTAAAAATGTCAGAAAATGAAGAAGAAAGGGAGGCAGTTAGAATAGCAGCTCAACTCCTAGAGGATGACACTAGTCTCCTGCAGACTGACCCAAATGCTATACTCATTCCGGTCAACATAAGAAAAACTATAACTCTTAAACTTATAGAGAATGGACTAACATCGAGAGGTGGTATTGTCGTATTCGTAAATGAGGCACATGAATATCGGCAGACAGAGGTATTCTATTCATGGATAAACTTTCCAGCAGCAAACGCTGTCACACACGAATTCCACTATTACAAAATAGAGGAACCTCCGGATGAATACACTACTTTCGAGGAGGTAGAAATCCCATTAAAATACCAAGAGCCCCTGCTCTGGTTTAAAGGCGCCCTAAAACATAATAATCACATCACCAGGCTCGGTCCACTAGGTAGACCAGGAGCAACGTGGCCGGTTCTAGCCAGCTACACACCACAACCTGACATTGATAAAATGTCTAGCGAAGAACTCTTAGTTAAAATAAAAGAATTAACAAAGGCATATAGAGAGTTGGTTCAATTGGCAACGGAGGATATAACATTCCGTCAGAAATTGAAAGAAACAGATATAGCAGAACAACCATTTGAACTTGCCAGAATCATAGAAAAATCCTATGAAGAACTAGGAAGAGATAGTTTGGGTGGGAAACCAGTAAAACCCCAACTAACTGAAAATCCTGAAAAAATATTTATTAAAAATAATCTAAACACTCCAGAAAAGAGCTGGGATGGAAATAAACAATCCACTCCCAAAGAAAAAAGATTCCAGTCCAGAGGAAGGTCTCCTCGGCGGAGAGAAAGATCTCCAGACCAAGGACACAAGTCTCCCCAGAGGGAGCCCTCTGAGAAAAGATACAACCTTAGAAATAGGGATAATCTAAAGAAACCTGATAGATATCAAGATATTGATACACGTCCCTCTCGATCTTTTCAGACTTCCTCGCAGAAATCGGAAAGAAGAGGACGGTCAGAACAAAGGGAAGAGCACGTCAAGTCCAAAGACAAAGAACCTGCTCATCAAAGTAAAAAATTACAATTTCCAAGAAAGAAGGTAGCCAGCATTAAAATAGTCAAACATGCCGAGGATACTGAGGACACACCTGAAAAACGGAGAGTGGGCCCAGACAGTGCTAGACAACGCAGCAGAAGTGACCATAGCTCGCAAGATCCTGATGAATCATCTGGAGACAGTGGACACGAATGAATACATTCAAGTGGAAACTGCAGACAGCAGAGTTAGCAAACCTCATAAAATATACGAGATAACACTACGTATAGAGGGAGATAAGACTAGGAAAATAAGGGGTCTATTTTGGGATAACCTTTCCAAAGGCTATGACATCCTTTTAGCTGAAAAAGACTGGCCACCAGAGTTTGTCAGGGAGTGCCCTCATGGCGAAGAAATGATTATTCCTGCCTTCTCAAATCACATTCCAATTCATAAAAAAATATACACTTGCAAGAAAGTGGGCAGTAGCCCAAGCTCCTGCATTATATAAAAACCATGTAGGATGGGATGAGGACTCTCCTCCTCACAAAATCCAATTAAAATGTCAACCAACTGCACAAAGGTAGTACCCAATTAAGCAAGAAGCTAAAAAACAGGTCAGGGAGATCTTAGATCAACTTGAATAGCAGGGGGTGATTGAAACATGCACCTCACAAATGAACAATCCTTTGTTTCCTGTCTCCAAGACAGACAATTCATTTCGTCTAGTTTTGGACTACAGACACCTTAACTCATGTTGCAAGACATTTGCAGTACAAAACTCACACAGTGCAGCACTAATGAATAACATCGTGCGCAAAAAATACAAAACAACATTAGACATCTCTAATGGATTCTTTTGTCAAAACATTGCACCTGAAAGCAGATATTTGGCAGCTTTCTCAATAATGGGCTCGCAGGAAAATTTCTGTCGACTCCCACAGGGGTTCAAGAATTGCCCAGGATTATTCTCAGCAAGAGTAACAGAGTTACTACAAATGTATGATGATGAGGCATTATCTTATGTTGATGACATCTATCTGACAGATGATGACTTGGATACTCACTTGAAAAGAGTGAACACCATAATACTTGGGCTCGCATCAGAGGGTTACAAATTCAACTTTAAAAAGTCACAAATTGCCCATCTGACTGTCCTGTTTTTAGGATATGAATTATCAAGTGAAGGCAAAAGCCTAGCAGACAATTTATTAGAGAAGTGTGCTGTACTCCAAGCGCCAAAAACGCTGAGGAATTTACAATCAATACTAGGTTTCCTGAATTTTGGAAGAACATACATTCTAAACTATGCAGAGAGGGTTAAATCTCTCTATGAATTAATAAAACCTGATTTTAAACCAATCAATTGGACTCAAAAACACACAGAAATTCTGAGATCATTGCAAACAGACATGTTAGCAAAAACAAAATTGCAAACTCGCGATAATACACGCAACCTTGTAATCCGAGTCATCCCAGGAAGATGCGGATTCACGTACCTGACCTCTAATGAGGGAGAAAAGGTACCAATGGCATACAAATCACACTTGTACTCACAAGCTGAAAAAACATTCAGTCTTGCGAAAAATGTTGTAAATGCGGTTCAAACAGCTGTAGCAAAAGAAAGAGCCCAGGCCCAAGGCAGACGGATTACTGTTTTAACAGCAGAATCAGCCTTCGAGGCATTAACAAGTCCACGTAATTTAACTATCGTGGCATTAGATCCAAAATGGATACAATGGGAAAATTCTCTTGCTACAGAAAAAGTGAAATACTATTTTGACCCGGAAATGAAAAAATTGAAATATCTAACATATGAAAAAGAATATCCTCTGCCTAACGGCATTCTGCCCATACAACTTTACGCCTGTGTAATATACACAGATGGATATGCACAACCCTCAGTTTGGGGAAAACAGGCTTATAACGCTATGTGCGAGGTTGTCAAATGCCGGTGGCGCGGATGTAAATTGAGAACACTGGAAACAATGTCACAATCTGTAAAAGACAATTCAGGTCAACAAATTGAATTAATAGCTTTAAAAATGGCGCTCAACATTGCTGATCACGAATTCCCGACACTAATAGTGTGCGATTCGCATTCCTGCGTCACATCATACAATAATGACTTGCAGAAATGGGTTCAAAATGGTTACAAAGATGACACAGGTGCCACAATCAAGCAAAAATCGCTTTGGGAACAAGTAGTTCTTGTAAAGAAAGAACTACAAAAGACTCACGTGATACATACACTGAGTCATCAGCGTGATGGCGTTCATGCTGCAGGGAATTCATTGGCTGAAACAGCCACAGCGGAAGCAACTAAACCGGCTTCCGTAGCCACAAAAAAGCGTTCAGAAAAATACATAGACGGGGAAACCATGCTGGCGGTAAAAACGTCTTCAATAGGCGACTGTGCAGCATTACCCGTGAACTATCCACTCAATTATACATACATAATCGATGCAAACTCCGTTCCTTTTGCTCGAATCCCTGGAGTGGGGAATAGAGTAATTCCAAACACGAACAGGAGAGTCTTGCTAACAGCAGACGCACACATGGGTGAAGGTCTAGGGCACCGAAGGATCAAGGAATCTCTGACAGAATTACAATCAGAATACTGGTGGCCGGGAATGAGCGTGGATAATCACAAATTTGCAAACAATTGTGAAAACTGCAACAGAGATCACAGTGGTGAACCGGCCGAAGTAGTGCCAGAACACCTAATAGAGAGCATAAGCGATCTATTCGCATGATTAAACAGGAAACATGCGTCCCTATGTATATTATTTAGGACCAGATTCACTTAAAATGTAGACACCAGCGCTCGGCTGACGCCAGAACTGTTATAAAAGATTTGCGAGTCTATATCGGCACATACGCAATTGGCATGATACATTCTGACCAGGGTCCTGCTTTTAGCTCTCGAGCTTATAAGGAGGCCATGACCAGCATGGGCATTGCATTGCGGTATTCTTGTCCCTTCCATCCTGAGGGAAACGGGATTGTGGAAAGAAAAAACCGAGACATAAAGCAATCTATAACGGCAAGGGTATTAGGTACGGGTGATGGGTGGGTCCAACATTTAACAAGTGTCCAACGTAGTCTTAACAATCTGCCAATAAATTCTCTAAAAGGTTTCAGTCCGTACGAACTATTGTTCGGGACTAGAATGCATATTCAGGACCTCGATAGTCAGACTTCAGTGGTAGAAGAAAAATGCTTTGATACCAAAGATCGTTTGGCAATTTTACAGGACTTAAATGAAAGAAGAAAAGACCTGAGCAACGTAAAGCTAAAACACCAGCCAACAGCCACTGAAGAGAAACCACCTGTCCCAGCAAGGCCTGTCTGGATTCCAAAGATTGGGGATCTGGTCAGAGAGAAGATCGCGGTGAAGAAGGAATTTGGGCCTTCTTACAGAAAAGCAGTACCTGTCTTAGCTGTCAACGGAACAAGATCAGTTGTACTACCGCCCCTTGCTGGTAAAAAGGAGAACCGAGTTGTATCCATCGACCTGGTAAAACCACAATCATGTGGCCGATAATAAGTAGTAGGCCCAGTGGACTCCCAAGAAATAGCAGAAGACCAAATCTTGCTACAATCCAAGAGGTTCAAACTGAGAGACTAATCACATTTGATAAACCTGCAGTGATTAAAAAGGGACTATGCAATAATGCCATGGAACTTGTGCCTCTTGAAGCCCAAATTGAAACAGTTCATCAAGAAACACCTGTCTACAATGATGTAGCCACAGACTATGCCAATGAAACAAAGAAAATTCCAAAAGCAAATAAAAATCCGGAAGCAATTCCAACAATTGATAGAACTGCATCTGGCTACTTCATCAATTTCGATGACTTTTCTGAGGATCCAAGCGAGCCTGAAGAACAGCCAACAACAAAAACTTTTAAAGACAAAGTAACAGAACTCTTTCATCAACTCAAAGAAACCTATCTGATTTCTCCATGGATTGAATTTTGGATTGTGTTAGGTGTACTTTTCCTCCTGCTTTGGCTCATCATTGTTCTTTGTTTGGGAAAATTCATAGAGGGAAAATATAGTACAATGGACACAGCAAGTCAGAACATCAACTTGGTCCTAAAACCACACAAGTCATCTCACATCGAGAAAAGAGAACTATCATCCGTGAACGTCACAGCCAATCCAATACCCGGTGGGGTAGCTTGGGACAAAACAGATTACGATATTTATGTCCCGGTCTAGCTCTTGAAGTATACAGCACCAGTTTAAGATTTCATTAAGTGATTTTGTAAAACCGAGCACATTCTCTGATGATTGGGACTTTGAAAGTATTAATGATATGATGTCAGATTTAGTAATGTCAGCAAAATTTACAGAACATGATTACTTGCAGGGTTCATCTAATTATGAGGACATGTACTGCTACAACCACTTTGCACACCACTATTTGCATAAATCTGCTCAACCTAGAAATGTTTTAAACTATAATCAATGGGAACATTGTGCAACTCCACCAAAAGGCAGTTCAAAAACATTTTATGAGAAATTCCCATACTTCTCAGGGTTTAACACAAGTGAAGCAGAAGCCTTTTATTTCAAAATGTTAAATAAGACAGGAATGAAAACAATGCTGACAAACACTAAATTAATCTATTCAGAAGCATTTTATGAAAAAATGACTACATTTGGTTTTGATTTTTGGAAAAACAATATTGAAACAAAAACCATCTGGGGTACCAAAGATTGGCAGGTCCAAGGTATAGAATCATTATTTAGAGCCTGCATGATCCCAGAACAAATTATGTTCTTGAATGATAGCATTCAACAGACAACCTGTCTTGGCCTAGCAAAAATTAAAGACTTTAACAAACCGTCTATTCCAAAGCCAACACCTGACAATAATAGCACACTCCTGAGGCAGAAGCCGGGAGCTCTACGATCCTATTTTAAAATTGAACTGTCACAAATAATCTTGTATTTTTAAAATGGTACTGTCTCCTGGCACGATTGGACTTCAGTGTTTAAACCCCTCACTCACCTCACAGCGGATCTAACGCTGTTTGTAGGATAGAGCGAGGACACAAACAAGATCGCCATTGCCGGCGAGGCGCGAGGCCACGCCCACTCCGAGGCCACGCCCCCGCCCTCGCTGTGGATATAAACACTGTTTGAGAATGCTTTTAACTGGAACCTAGCACACTCCTGAGGCGGAAGCCGGGAGCTCTACAATCCTATTTTAAAATTGAACTGTCACAAATAATCTTGTATTTTTAACATTGTACTGTCTCCTGGCACGATTGGACTTCAGTGTTTAAACCCCTCACTCACCTCACAGCGGATCTAACGCTGTTTGTAGGATAGAGCGAGGACACAAACAAGATCGCCATTGCCGGCGAGGCGCGAGGCCACGCCCACTCCGAGGCCATGCCCCCCGCCCTCGCTGTGGATATAAACACTGTTTGAGAGTGTTTTTAACTGGAACCTAGCACACTCCTGAGGCGGAAGCCGGGAGCTCTACGATCCTATTTTAAAATTGAACTGTCACAAATAATCTTGTATTTTTAACATTGTACTGTCTCCTGGCACGATTGGACTTCAGTGTTTAAACACCTCACTCACCTCACAGCGGATCTAACGCTGTTTGTAGGATAGAGCGAGGACACAAACAAGATCGCCATTGCCGGCGAGGCGTGAGGCCACGCCCACTCCGAGGCCACGCCCCCGCCCTCGCTGTGGATATAAACACTGTTTGAGAGTGTTTTTAACTGGAACCTAGCACACTCCTGAGGCGGAAGCCGGGAGCTCTACGATCCTATTTTGCAATTGAACTGTCACAAATAATCTTGTATTTTTAACATTGTACTGTCTCCTGGCACGATTGGACTTCAGTGTTTAAACCCCTCACTCACCTCACAGCGGATCTAACGCTGTTTGTAGGATAGAGCGAGGACACAAACAAGATCGCCATTGCCGGCGAGGCGCGAGGCCACGCCCACTCCGAGGCCATGCCCCCCGCCCTCGCTGTGGATATAAACACTGTTTGAGAGTGTTTTTAACTGGAACCTAGCACACTCCTGAGGCGGAAGCCGGGAGCTCTACGATCCTATTTTAAAATTGAACTGTCACAAATAATCTTGTATTTTTAACATTGTACTGTCTCCTGGCACGATTGGACTTCAGTGTTTAAACCCCTCACTCACCTCACAGCGGATCTAACGCTGTTTGTAGGATAGAGCGAGGACACAAACAAGATCGCCATTGCCAGCGAGGCGCGAGGCCACGCCCACTCCGAGGCCACGCCCCCGCCCTCGCTGTGGATATAAACACTGTTTGAGAGTGTTTTTAACTGGAACCTAGCACACTCCTGAGGCGGAAGCCGGGAGCTCTACGATCCTATTTTGCAATTGAACTGTCACAAATAATCTTGTATTTTTAACATTGTACTGTCTCCTGGCACGATTGGACTTCAGTGTTTAAACCCCTCACTCACCTCACAGCGGATCTAACGCTGTTTGTAGGATAGAGCGAGGACACAAACAAGATCGCCATTGCCGGCGAGGCGCGAGGCCACGCCCACTCCGAGGCCACGCCCCCCGCCCTCGCTGTGGATATAAACACTGTTTGAGAGTGTTTTTAACTGGAACCTAGCACACTCCTGAGGCGGAAGCCGGGAGCTCTACGATCCTATTTTCAAATTGAACTGTCACAAATAATCTTGTATTTTTAACATTGTACTGTCTCCTGGCACGATTGGACTTCAGTGTTTAAACCCCTCACTCACCTCACAGCGGATCTAACGCTGTTTGTAGGATAGAGCGAGGACACAAACAAGATCGCCATTGCCGGCGAGGCGCGAGGCCACGCCCACTCCGAGGCCACGCCCCCCGCCCTCTTTCTCCCCCTCAAATAAATGTGCAACCACCGTACGCGCAGCGGACGGGCGCAGCGGGCGCGCCGTTTGCGCGCCGAAGGCGCGCCTAAGGCAAGCCCGTCTTCGCCCGTCCTCACCAAGTCATCGCCTCTCGCCAGTCACCCTGCCCAACAATTACGGACGGCTTATCATTATGAAAAAGATCATCTACTTTCACTTAACCCAGGCCAACGCTGCTACAAGCTAGAGGGCCGCTTTGGTCAGACTGCTCTTCAATGCAACTCCTGCAACTTATGCATCCCTGAGCCACAACTAATCCGACACAAAGCTATTAGAAGGAACCAGACCTCGCTCACTATTTTTCAGTTGAACGTAAGGTCCCTGGTCAAACACCATGCGGAGGTAAAAACTCTACTGGTAGACGAAAACCCAGACATTATGTTCTTAAGTGAAACCTGGCTCAAGGACGAACTGACTAGCATTCCCAATCTAACGTTACCGGAGGGGTTCTCGATGACCTCCATTAATAGAGACTCTAGAGGAGGAGGCATTGCCGCCATTCATAGAACAGCTTACTCTTGCTCTTTCTTAAAGGAAAATATGACGGGATGTGAATGTGCCCGGTTTAAAATCACCATTAGCCCTCACTTTTCCCTATCTGGCCTTTTTATCTATAGACCCCCTGGACCTTCCTCCAAATTGATTGAGGCGCTCTTAGAGTCAGCTCATGCATTGGTCGCTAGCTCTGCCAATTTTACGATTTTAGGGGATTTAAACCTTCATTTTGACACCATCTCGGATCCAATCATCAGCAACCTCCTGGCTGACCTAACAGCCCTGCAGCTCACCCCCTTATACAATCTTCTACCCACTCTGCCGGGCACCTTCTTGACCCGGTCTTTACCAATATTCTGGGAGCTAGTGCGGATCCCCCTAAACCCATGGGCTGGACTGACCACTTCTTTGTCACAGTTACAACCTCGGTCACTACCCAACCTATCAAGGCGACGCCGACTTCCTGCCTCAAACGACCATGGCACAAACTCCAGAATTTGGACCTTCCGGCCAGCTTAGGAGAACCTAACTTTGTAATCACAAATGACGTTAATGCGTCATATGCCGCCTTCCAGGCGTGGATTACCAGAGGACTTGATACTCTCATACCGGCCAAATGGACTAGAGGACGGATTACCCCATCTAATCCATGGTATGACGAGAACTTGAAAGCACAGAGAAATAAATGCAAAAGAGCGGAACGCCGATGGAGGAAAGAATACAAGGACGAGGACAAAAACGTTTATCTGTCCTCACTCAAAATATATCACAAAGCGATAGGCACTGCCCGCACATCCTTTTATGCCAAGGAAATTGGCTCCAGTCCCAACCCCACAAAAACAATTTTTAAATTGGTTCAAAAGCTACAGACCGGGAGCAACCCTGCCTCATTTATTTCCTCCACCCAACAGTGCGAAGACCTCGCCACGTTTTTTACTGATAAGGTGAGGAAAATTTACAATTCCTTCTCACCTGACCCCTCCATCTACACCAGCCCTCCGAACCGCCCCTTCATGGGACCCAAGCTCACCCACCTGCCAGCTATCTCTCATGAGGACCTAGCTAAATTTTGCAGAAGAGTGAAATCGGGCGCCCCCTCAGATCCCATGAGACCAGCCTATTTTTTAGAAGCCTTAGACTTTTTTCTTCCCTTGCTGGCCACACTTCTCAATCTCTCCTTTTCATCGGCTACAGTACCCACCTGTTGGAAACAAGCATGGGTAAATCCTATTATCAAGAAACCCACCCTACACCCCACTAAACCGGAGAACTATAGGCCCGTATCACTGCTCCCCTGGGTATCCAAACTGGCAGAGACCCACGCTAATACAGTACTCATGAACCATCTAGCAGAAAACAACATCTTAGACCCCTCCCAGCACGGGTTTAGGCCTGGGCACAGTACGGAGTCTGCCCTTCTCTCCACTACCGAACACCTCCGAAAGATTATGGACTCCGGTCAGAGTGCTGCGCTGATATTACTCGATCTCAGCGCAGCCTTTGACAAGCGTTTCCCATGGTATTCTTCTGAGCCGTTTGGAAAGTATTGGAATCCAGGAACTGGCACTTGAGTTGTTCCGTTCATTCCTTACAGGCAGGTCCTTCCGTGTGTCAGCCCCCCCATTCATTTCCCATCCTCAGACTATAGGCCAGGGAGTCCCACAGGGCTCTTCCCTCAGTCCATCCCTTTTTAATCTGTACATGCAGCCCCTTGCGGTTGTGGCCAGGGAATGGGGTCTCACGCTGGTGTCGTACGCCGACGACACACAGCTGGTAATCACCCTGATGGAGGTGCCCTCCACTTCCGCCACACGATATAGGGATGGACTGGCCGCAGTCGCCAACTGGATGACTGCAAACTGCTTACAATTGAATGCTGAGAAAACCGAGGTGTTACTCTTAGGCAAAAACCCCAGCTGCTGGAACGACCACTGGTGGCCCCCCCTGTTGGGCCCTACCCCCCCCCTCCCAAATCTCTGGTCAAAAACTTGGGTGTATGGCTCGATTCCGCACTGAACTATCAGCCTCATACAAAAAAAGTAGCGGCTACCTGCATCGGGTTACTGAGAAGCCTTAATCATATTCTAGGCTTCTTTGACCACAAAACACGGCAGCTCATTGTCCAATCCACCATCCTGGCTAGATTGGACTACGCAAGCGTCCTACTCCTGGGCGCCAATAAAACGGAGACAATCAGGTTCCAGAGAATACAGAACGCGGCGGCCAGAGCAATAGTAGGCCTCCCTAGAAGGTGTTCGACTAGAGCCACCATACATAGACTTCACTGGCTCCCTGTGGAAGCCCGCATCCAATTTAAAGCCCTGACCACGGCTTTTAAAATCCTGAAAATGGATGGCCCCGAACTCCTCCGCCCGCTGTTAACACCGTGCACCCCTCAACGCCACCTGCGTTCTACGGGGCAGCACTTAGTAGTGGTTCCCCGCACGAAATTCTGCCGCATAGGGGGCCGCTCCTTCAGACTGCTGGGAGCAAAACTGTGGAACTCCCTTCCCCTCCACATCCGATGTCTCAACAACCTGTCCACTTTTCGCAAAGCAATCAAAACTCCCTCTTCCCACCTCTGTAAACCTTTCCCCCCCCCACAGGTTATGCTATGAGTCCTAGCGCCGGGACGCCCCGTTGCTGGGGCAGCTGTCGCACTCAACAAACACATAACATAACATAACATAACATAACATAGCACTACAGATGTTGAGATAGACGTATCCCATATTTTTAACCAAAACAGAACACATCTTGATTGGAAGAAATGGTTGATCTGGCCCACAGACACAAATAACTGTCAAGATAGATTCCTGAACAAAATACAGGGGTTCAAATTGACCAGGCCAGACCCTAGATACTCCCAGAGACAACATCCAGGGATAGTTACAACATACAGTGTAGGAAAACTATGCCTCGAATGGCTACAGAAATCCACACTGGCAGAAATTAAGCAACACTTGACTTTACTTAAAGACGGTGCTGACTTGCGTGATTTCATAATGGGACCACGCAAACAGCGTAAAAAACGTTTCATAGCGGCCGGTATATACGCAGCTTACAACGAAGCTTGGAAAGAAACGCAAATTGAAACAGCTGAAAAAATACGGGAAATTGACCGTATAAATTTGGAAAAATCACTTTCTGTTGTGGACAATCGGTTAATGACTCTGTCTTCCAGAATATATTCACTGGACAGCATTGTATCACCTGCTATAGATATAATAGAACAGGACTTGCTAATGTTACAACATGGTCAGTCCCAATTACGTTCTATTGTACAGCTTGGCTGGACGTTACAAAATCTGCGTTCAGGCTACGTGCCTTGGCGTTTAATCAACACAACATCATTATTCTCTATCTTTAACCTTACTGATACACAAATCAGCTTGGCACAGAAAGGAGCGGAATATACAATTATGAGCATTGAAAAACTTGAGAGATTACCATTGACAATGTCAGAACGACCTGTCATTGAATGGATAATACACGGAATAATTACTATTCCAATAACAACTTTCAAATTTAAATTCTGTCAAGAATATATACCAGCAGGCCAGTATGAAAGGTTGGGTAAAGGGTACATTAAGTCATCATGGAAATTACCTTACACACACACATGTTATAGTGAAAAGGAACAGAATGTATTTCTTAGTGGTAATAATTGTAAAAGATCACTAAGTGGTATACTTCTGTGTCAAGGTATTAACTTGCATGGGGCCTGTGAGGGGACTTCAAATAACCTTTCATGTCACCAGCATGGCACACCTGCAACTCGAATAGAGCCATTCTTTAGACGGCTTTCTAACGGGAGCTAAATTCTAATAGTGGACCACAGATGTTGTGGCACGGTGCCAGGAAAAGCTTATCTAGTTAGCGTTAGTTCCATGGTCACTTGCTGTATGCAAGTATTGTTTCCAAACAGCACTCCAGACAGGGAGGAAAACATTTGGCCATTTTTGAATATCTCTTCTATTCGAATTGATACTTTAAGCAGAATGAAGTCTGTCCTTTTGCAGACAACTGTGCCCTTGACGTCATCAAAAGAAACGTATGATCTGCAAGTCGCAAGGACAACGGCAGAGATAAATAACCTTTTATCAGCAAATTGCCCCCTACATTTCGCAGAAATGTTAAGCCAAATCCTAAATATGTCTGATACTGGCGGTATCCCACATATATTTAAGACAATTTTTTCGGGACTGTTAACACCCTTCACAACAGTTCTGGGCATTTTTCCTAATTGTGTCCATTCTGTCTTTGGCGGTCTACCACTTCTGTTGGGACTCGTAGCAGGCATTTTATTTTTGATTCTCCTGCTTCGTTATGGCAAGCCAAAACGCAGACAAGACTCCAGCAACAATGGAAGAAACGATCCTAGCTATACGCTATCGGGACCGCATAACTAAAGTCCTCGGATTAGCCCGGCTAAGAGATCTGAATATGACCTGGTTTCTTTCATTCAGACCCATCTGGCAGAATTGTATGTTACCTGTGCTTCGATGTATGCTATGCGGAGAAGAATGCGTGTTGGACGTCTGTCTTACACTAAAATCAGCAGTACCATTGGATACAGATACTTTGCTAAGTCCTGTAACGGCTCATGCATCGTGTTGTCCCCAGCGGTTACCAATCCTGATGACGGCATTCGTTGAGACTTCACCACTGCGATTAAAGGGTAGTGAAATACGAGATGAGAGCAACATCACCCAGGTACGACCTTCTGTGAGCACTGCTGATCCTGTCATCGATGATAGCAATCATGCTCACGACTGCACAGTTGCGGCATTTTCCAACTTGGTCGAACTTTCACCTGAAGCGGTAAACCACTTTTTTGAAAGTCTGTCTGAAATGATGTTTTCCCCCGAACAAAAAAAATAACTTTAAAGCAAACTAGTACACAGCGTTCCCTGAACTCTGAATTCGGCCTTCGGCTTTGATAAACAAATGCCACTGAACATATTTGGAACTATATATTTTTTTCTCTCTCCCCTGAAAGCGAATTTTTTTTTTTTTCCGATTCCAAAATATTTACCTTTTTTCTGGCACATGTACTCTGCTTGAAATAGAACTATTCTTAGAGAACAGAGCTTCTATTTTAGGAACTCTAAAGACAATATATCACGTCAGCCTCTAGCACATTTACAGCAACTGTATTTATATGTGATGGAATGGTCTCAACCCTTTTTTCTGTATTAAGAGCCATTTCATGTGTAAATTTCGCAAATCATTCATGCCGATATATATATGCATCCTTTTTGATGAATGATTCCACTGCTTGAAAAGCGTACAGTACCTATAATCATTTTCATGTATTTCGCATACACCATTTCAAATGCAAAAATGTATTTTGGGGTGGGTTGGTATACACATGCACCTTATATGTTTACTATTGCTTAAGTTTTAGTAATGATGGACATTAATTCGTGGAGTGGGTGTAGTGTTTTATCTAGGAAACCTGAATCGATATTCCTATTTTATGCCCTTGCCCGGTTATAATCAATAATATCTATACAACGGCATAATAATCATATCCATAATTCAGTCGTAGCACATGCTGTCACATTAAGCAAGGCTACTTCTCCGGCCCCCTAGTAAGCACACCGAGTTCTCTAAACAAAACCAAGCCTCCAGCAACCTGGGAAATCCCCCTTGCTTTTGTTTTGATTTCGTCCTAGAACTCCTGTAAAGCACTGTAAGAACGGCCAGTTCTTAGTGACATCTTTATTGACGTCTTATGTCCAACCTTACGGCAAACCCAGGCACCTTTCAGGTATAAATATACCAACGTTGCCTTAAGCAAACACACAGTGGTGAATCTGGAGCAGAGCAGCTATCTACTTCCGAGAGCCCAGCTGATGCGAGAGCCCACGGACGCTGCCCCTCCTCTTTGACGCGCTGAGAAAGACGCTGTCTTTTCTCCTACTGAGAAATCCAGCTCTGGCGTTTCCAGCCTACCTTTGCGGTTTGCTGGGATATCGAGTCCTGAGAGAGAGATACCAGACCTCCTGCTTTCTATTACCCAGGTACGGAACTGACTAAACCCTTAAAGAGAATATTTGAGTCAAATTCTTGGCACAACAAACTTAACTTAAACTGCTACTTACTTACTCCTTCCCACGTATTAGGCTTAGGTCAGGTACACCGGGGTAGGCGTATTTAGAAGCACCTGTTGAGTACAATTAGTCAATGTATATATGTATGTATATATTTTATCTATTTTAAAGTATCATATGGCTAAGAAACCATATCAATGCTTTTACAGTATTATTTTATAATCCTCCTTTTACTGTACGCACTTTACTTTACCATGAGCATTACAATCATGGCAATTCATTTCTCTTGTTTGAGGAAGAAGACTGCTCAATAAATAACACCTTTTATTGAAAACGCCCGTCTCTCTTTTCTTTGCATTCTGGTGAAACTAAGTACGCACATTTGACTGAGTGAAATAGCTGTCTATTGTTTTCACACGACTCTAGAGATACATTCTTATTCAGGGAGAGCAAAGTTGTCATGTTTTATGGTTGTCAGAAGCTAATCCCTTCTTGTCTATCCAGGGAGGTTAAACTCCTCCTCGTTTATTCGAGAAAGTTTCTAGTGACCTCTGAGCTAGCTGGCAAACCTTAAGTCTAAAATAGTCAGTAGAGACCTAGATAACCTCAGTCCTACGTCTACACTGCTGAATATATTATTCCAATGCGCAGAGCCTATTGGGAATATAGGAACTACACTACACAGTCGCCTCGGGGGTGACGCAGTAGCCCGTAAAATTGTGGAACCACAGACCACATCAGTCGATAGGTTACTTATCACTAGGGGAGGAGGCAGTAAACTCTGCTACGCCATGGTGGGCAGAGTTTGCCAAACTCTGCAAACTCCAACTTAGGAGCAGAGTTTGACGCAAACCCTTAGAAGAAAGTATCTTAAATCCTGGTTTTGGAGAGTTGCGAGATCCTATGTCGAGGATGCATCACGCAGCGGTGTTTCTGACGAAGCTACAGGATTGCAATGTGAGGACCTGCATTGTTGTCGTGGATGTCATTGTTGCGGGGCTTGCAATGCAAAGTCTGGCATTAAGGCTACATCACGCAGCAGCAGTTCTGAGCAGCTGCGATGTGATGTACTGAATTGTTGTTATTTATGTCATTGACAGGGCCTTGTAATGAGTAGTCCTGCATCGAGGATGCATTGCGCAGCAGTGGTTTCGAAGAGTATTGTCTTGTGTTGATGATGCGGTGTGCAGCAGCAGTTCTGATGCAGAGGTGTGAAGAGATGCATCACGCTGCGTCATTCTACATCAAGTGACAACAGCTGGATTGGCAGAGCACCTTCAGGCCCACTTCCAAGGGTACAGGACTAGAATGGCACCACTTGATGAGCAAGATTAACAGCAGACAGAGTCCAAGTGCTGGGTTCAAGGTTGTTGAAGCCTTTTCTGTCCCTGGGGCTCTGATCAGGAGGCCAGTCGACTAGCCCTTGGAGTCACTCTGATGGTCCCCGGTTCAAGATGCAGGTCCAGTCCTTTTTACTCAAGCAGCAAGGCAGCCGAGAAGCAGGGCAGCGTAGTAGTAGTCCTTCTTACAGCACAGCAGCAGAGTAGTCCTTCATGAGTCTTCCACAGGTCCAGAGATGTACAGAAGAGTTGGGACTTAGGGTCAAATATTTAAACTTGGTGCCAGCTTTGCAGTAGAAGAAGGTGTGCAGGTTTTCACCCCCAGTGGTGCTTGGAATTTCCTGCCTCCCTGCACGGTTTCCAGCTGGTGGTACAAAAGACTACTGTCAAACCCTTTGTGAGTGTGCTATGGTACAGCCTTTGCGATGTTCAAGTGTGATAGTTGACAGCCCCACCCCTATCAAGTCAGATATAGCCTGTCTTGCCAATACCTATTCACCCTTTATCTTGCTATCTGGACGCAATACACAAAGTCCAACTGTCTGCTACACCTAGTCATGTGACCCAGGATACAGGCTTCAGGCATGAAATGGTTTGGACAAATAAATACCAACTTTCTAAAAGTGGTATTTGTATAACTTTGACTTAAAATCCAACCTTACATTTAAAGAGGGTTTTAAATTACATTTCTTTAGACACCAAACTCAATATTTCTACCTGCTCCAAATTAAAGGTTATCACTTATTAAATGTAATACAGTGAGCCAATGTTATCTTATGGGAGCAGCAGGCATTGCAGTGGTGAAAAAGTTAACAGTAGATATCCAACTTTTTAAATAAACTGTACTCCACCCTAGGGGCTGTTTGGGGCCTACCATGAGGGGTGACTGATATGTATTAAACATGAAGGTTTAGGCCTGGCAATAGTTTATTTTGCCAGGTGAACACAGCAGTTTAAAACTGCACACACAGGCTGCAATGGCACAACTGAGACATGTTCAAAAGGCTGCTGGAGTGCTGCAGTCTCACTAGTAGCTTTTAATTTACAGGCCCTGGGTATATGTAGTACCACTTTACTGGGGACTTACAAGTAAAATAAATGTGCCCTTTTGGGTGTAAGCCAATTACACCATCTGTAAAGGAAAGAGCACAAGCAAGCCATAAAAAACACGTTCATAAAACAACATGGTGAAGGCAAAAATGTTGAGGATGACCCTGCAGATAGAGCCAAGTCCAACACTAACAATGCCCCTTTGAAGAAGGCAAGCAAATGTAACTATTTCTGCTTCCATCCAAGTCAAATCCATACAAGGTAGAATGGCGGTAATCACTACACATAGCACTGCTGCTTTTAGAGACCAGAAAGTTTCCAGCTCTCTTTTTTATTATTGCAATTAGTATCAAAATGCAGATCTGAATAACATATGGTGATCAAGCACTCATTTGTTACAATTACTATTCATAAAGTTAGCTTTCTGGGCCCCAAAACATGCCACAAGCAAACTTAAGGAATAAGTGTGTTCATTTTTCATGTGACCTACAATCAGGCCTGCCTTGTATGTAACATGTATCTATTAGCAAGTAAACCCTTCACACACCACAACTTCATCTTGTGAGACGATCATCAGATGTACAATAACTAGCCAGATAGGTGTTCATTATTACTGTATAATGGAATGGGAAGGCACTACAAGCAAAAAAGAAATGCGCTTATAACCTAATACTGAGCCCTTCAGACAGTTATTTTTGAGTGGATCAGCAGTGAGCTGAGTAATATCCTTCATGTGTTCCACTAAAAAAGAATTTTCAGGTCAGACATGGTCAAATTCTAGTCAGCTCCGTGTACTTGTTGTGAAGATTAAACATTAACCAAATTATTTAATCAACCACACCACACTCTACTAGGCTTAATTTGCATCTTCAGCATTAGCATTATGATTAGTGGACTCACGCCATTATTAAAATAGGACACAATCCAGTAAAAAAAGTAAAACATTCATATCCTAATGTAACTGAAGTTGACCCTAATTTTTTGAAATATCAATAATATTCCCCTTCCAGTCAGTTTTATGTGTGTTACTATTCCTTTGGGTTGCAATATGGAATATAGTTTCTAAACTTTCAATGAAAGAAGATGAGAACTAGGTTGTAACAACAGTGTTATTTTATATGCACTATGTCCAATTTGTGTTTCATAATGAATAATTCTTGAATCTAGCACTAAATATAATCTCAATAATAATGAAATTTTACTTTCAAATTAGTAAAAATTTATATACAGGAATTTATTAGTATTTGCCAAATGAAGTGTAGTACCAATTTCTTCTATTAGTGGATGCAATTTAAAAACCACAGCATTTGATAATCTAACTCTCAATCACTAGATATGTGCAACCTCCTCATAAATGAATTACTATTTTTTATGGATCGTACTATTGGTGAAGTATTTGTCATTTCATAAATCTTCACATAATTGTTGGTTTCGGTGAACCCTATAATTTGCAAATATCATTTGAATTTTTTTCGGGTTGCATTCATTGTATAAAATGTATTTGTGAGCGAGGCCATAAACACACACCCCACATTTTAGCATTGTCTCAATAATATTTTTGCTGTGGGGTCGAAGGGACCAATCACCTCATTCCCTTTATCAAAACAGCTGAAGCTTGTTCAAATTAATAAAATTCATTAATTACTTGCACTTTCCTCTGTGTGAGTTCCTTCTAGTCCAATAAGACCAATTCAGTTACTCTCAAGCAATGAACATCAGTCCGTTTGTTGTGAATAATGAATATATTTTATATTTCCATGAAACGTATTCATGCAGTTGCCAGTAGCCAACAGGTCTGTTTCAGCTAGAACTTCTTCAGAACTCCATTCAAGACATTTATAAAAGTCATTTCTATTAAAAAATGTGAATACAAATATTTATTTATTATTTTTTAAATCAATTTTTCATCACTTTACGGCTCTGACGATTTGATTGCATTGTACTACTCTACATTAATTACATTTCTTATCAGTCATTCAATAAACATTCATTGTATCAAACAAGGTCACTTACATGTTCACATTTTCCATGCATATATACTAACAATTTGTTGCATCTTTATTTGCCTGTTTTGCATTGTATAGCAATATAGTACCACACATTACTATTAGTCTTGTCAACCCTGCATTAAAAGTGTCAATACAATGTATTCATGTTGCCTGAGTGATGCATATTTCGTCTTGCCTCTGTTACACAATTGTGATTTCTCCAGCTATGACTAATATGTTGTAATTATCTTAAAAAGGAGGATTATTTAAAAAAAAGTCGTCTCAAGCATCTAATGTAGATCTTTGCACTTACCGCAGTCATTGTGGTTGTAAATGCTCATAATGTCCTAATTGAGTTGATTCCTTTTGTTTTGCCCATGATAGTCTATGTAGTGATTTCTACAAGTTAAAATCAATCATTTGCCAATTTGATTTCCATGCATCCTGCTAGTTATCTTGTAATGATTATGATACACTTTGTACATTACCTCTTGTGGAGTAGTGTGGCTCACTGGTTAGAGGCGGCAGGCCAGAGAGCAGAAGTCAGCCTGGGACCAGGGTTCAATTCCCGACGCGGCAGGGTCGTGGACCTTGGTCAGCGGACTCGATAATTCTCGCTTCGGTGCTTACTCTAATCAGGGGTTACACTCGGCAACTCTGGGCATTAGCTTGCCTAATCTCCACAACGGCCCCACCAATTCCGGGGATGCCTGGCTCCACCTTGGGGACTCCCAGCAAGGGACCATCCCACAGGGAAAGCCAGGACGGGTTCCCCAGAGTTATACAGCGCCGGGACGCCCCGTTGCTGGGGCAGCTGTGCGCTTTACAAGTACACTACACTACACATTTACAAGTACACTACATGAACCATTCATACTGTTTTTTTCTCTAAGAATTTCTGGGCTGGGTCATATCCCACTAATTCTAAGATAAGAATAAGTAATGGTAAATTAAAAAAAATTCTAGCCCTTTAATTAAAATATAAATCCTAAGTGCACTATGAAAGAAATTACAATTAAATTGCAAGCTAGGAAATGTGAATGTATTCATTCTTACATTATTCTATGGTTTTGCAGGATCCCAGTTCGTGCATGCAGTCACAGCGTGGTGTACAGGCACAATCATAGAGCTCCATAAATCCCCTATCTCTTGTGATCGTTTAGAAGAAGTAGTAGATCTTGTTTTTTTATTAGTCACCATATTGAAATGTCTATACTCTTCACAAATAGTCGCATTTAGTATCGCCAGTCCACATCAATCTATTAAGGGTTCAGTGAGACACGTGGAGCATATAAAACACATTTATCTCTGTTGTAGACCAATATATGGCTTTGTGGGCTGATATAATTCCAATTCTCTCCAACGCAGGTATGGACCTTCACCTCCCTCTTTTAGTGATCAGACTACCGATGTTACATGGACCATTCATGCAGAGGAGAGATTAATGGATCTGTGTTAATTTCAGTCACCATTTTCGAGTGTCTTTACTCTGCACAACTAGTCGCATATAATAAAGACTGCCCACGTCAATATATTATGAGGATCCTGAGACATATGGAATTATTTAAACCAACTTGTCTCTGCTCTGGAACAATATATGGCGATGCAGTCCAATATAATTCCATGTGTTTCAACGACTCCTTCACCTGACTTTTGTAGCAATCGAGCTCCACACATTGCATATACACAATCATGAGACACTTCATCAGTTAGGACATGTTCCTTTTAGTTTTTTGTATCTGTATTGGTTAATAACATCCTTCGGAATCTGTAGTACACTAAACTCATCCTTATTATTAAGAGCACAAACTAGTGGGATAGTGTGCTGCGCTCTCCTTCATAAAAATCCTACATTCCTCCCAGATAATAATGTCAGCAAGGCGAGTTCCCAGTAAACTGTATAGACCTCATCATATTTGTGAATTCTTTTGATTATATTAATCAATGTTTCTAATTTATTGTATTTCTCTCCAGCTCAGTCTGCCTCAAAGTGTCCCAAAGGCAATACAATTATTTTTGCTCCCTAATACAATGTACAATTAATTATTACTGACTACAAATAACCTCTAACTACTTGAGTGCTGCTCATGCAGGCTTATTTTAACAATGGGCTGGTTGTTTCACCTTACTGGGATCGTCTTCCATAACTTTCTACATTCCTTGCAAAAGTGCAGAAATATAAATTAATTTCACGTTCTTCTATTATGTGTATTCGGGATCCAGCATGCCTCCATCCTAAGACATCCCCGTGGCATCTCTGATCCAATATGTACATTCACAGTGACAGTGAAATCCATAAACTCCCCCATGTTGTAAGCAAAAAGGGAGAAGAGTTGATCTTTGTGATGTGGGAGATATTCATACAAGTAGTGCCTATGACTGTATCCATTTGCCTAAAGGTCTTATTCATTTTGAACCATGGCAGTGTGATCCAATAATTGTTAAATTATATGAAGGATGTATCATATAAAATACTGTAATTCATTTTTAGTATTGTGTTTAAATTCCACTATCCTTAGAAATCCATGATGCTTCTCCTTGTATTAGAAGGAGTTTCCTGTCTATCCCCTTTTTTGGGCCTTAATGGGTTCTGTCGTACAAACCAAAATGTTGATGTTTTAGGATGCACTATCTGGTAATGTAATATCCTGGGATATTTAGTATTCGTAGTCTTGATTGATCTAGCATGCTCCTGTTCTTAGCTACAGTGTTCTTATGCTACTGCCAATATAGAAATTTTTCATTCACATCCTATTATGTAGATAAATGTGTATAGTATTTCAATTGATACATTTCTTAGTTTTATCGTTTTTTTTTAAATGTTGTAGCTGAATTCAACTATCCTGTTGAATCGATGTTTATACATGTTATTACCACATCTGAGAAATACATCAGTTTTATTATTAAACTATGCCCCTTCTTAATTTCCAGGCTCACATGATAGATAGAACAGAGGATATTTCTAAGAAATATATAAGAGTTGTACCTCAAGGGTAAATAACTTCCAGTTTATTTGAAATAACTCCTTTTAAAGATGTCAACTTCTGTAAAATATGCCATTATTTTCTAAACATATTGAAAATCTTGTCACTCTGAATACCTGACTGCATGATGATGACAGGCGAACTATGCAAACTGGCTTGATTCTTAACAGGTAACTCACACTTTTTGAGTAATTTACACTTTTGAGTGAGTTTTCTGCTTTTTGGTTTACTATATAAGTGTAACTTACCTGTCACCACCAAGTTGAATGGCCTGGGTGTTATTCACAAAGGTAAATTACATTTTTGAGTAATTTACATGTGTAATTTACTGTTACAAAGCAAACACAAGGAGATGATGGACTGAGCGCCGACATTTTTCAGACACTCACACCCAGTCACAATTCAATTTGGTAAAGAAACTCTTAAATCTCAGTTTTCTTATGGGTTTCAAGAAACCAATATGTACATTTTCAAAGTTACACTGTTATGATATGCAAAATCCTAGCTCATTACTCAAAATATTATCCTACTCACTATTAAGTAATCTTGATGAGAATAGTCTTGCATTCTTCAAAACATGATCATCAGTACGTTCCATCCCAAATCGATTCATTATTTGATCAGACCTTTCTTTACCTGTATTCTGGTTTGTACCCCATATTTTATGTTTTTGTACATCTCTTCTGGTTCTCCTGTTCTTTTGTCTTTCATTGTTATCTGTTCCTCATATGACAATGTTTAACCACCTCTAAAATACTAGAAGTGCTCTTGCCTGCATAGATCCTGTTGGGCATCCTGGATGGTCATTGCTGAAGTTTGCCATTGGGGTCACCGCAGGCTGCAAATGCTGTAACATGAAATCCAGACCTTGTGTTACCGGTCATCCCTGGTGGTCACTGTAGAGCAAAGAGTCGGGTCCACAAGAGCTTCACAATGGTGGTCGTCCCAGGTGGCCTTATGTTGGTGCAAACAGGCCCTTTCACAATTGCGAACAGCCCTAAACCTCAAGATTTTTCTTTATCTTCAGAAGAGTGCACTCTGATGCCAACCATGGACCTGGGGAGGTGCCTCTTGGAGAGAATGGACTCACTCTAACAGAGGCCAGCAGGGCTCAGGCAGGTCGATTTGTTGGTCCAGGCAGCTCCAGGTGCAGCAGGTTAGCTGAGCCGTTTCATAGAGCCCTCTGGAGCTTGTTATGTCCCTATAGCTCAGAACAGGAAGTCAGCCAGCTGTCCCTTGCCGTCACTCTACCTGAGATGAAGAAAGCAGATAAAATCTTCCTTCTCAGAGATCAGGGCATGCCTCAAGCGGCAGGATAATCCTCTGGCAGCAGGGAAGCCCATTTTCTGTAGCATCTGCAGGTCCTGGAGTATACTGCAGAGTGAGTCTGAAGATCTTATTGTTTATACCTGGTACCAGCTTTTAAATGGAAGAAACGTCTGAAGTGATCCGCCCACAGATACTTCTGGAACTTCTTTCCTGCCTGCCCTGGTCCAGGATGTGTGTGTGGTGACAAAAGGCTAGTGTGAAGTCCTTTGTGAGTGTAGTGAGACAGCTCCTTTGAAATATAAGTCAAGCTGTGCCTCTCCCATCCTGGCAGGATAGTCCATTCTGCCCATACCTAGGGCAAGTGTCAACCACAAATAGTCATGTGACCCAGGATACAGGTTGCAGGCATCAAGTGGTAGGACAAGAAAATGCCAACTTTCTAAAAGTGGTACAAAAGGGGGTGGTGATGGACGGAGCATCTGAACCAATCAAACACTCATACCCAGTCAACAGATCTGGGTTCAATCCATCACCGTTCTTTAGCCCACTCTGCCACCCCAGTTCAGACATGGCCATATGCAAATCAGTCTGACCCTGTGCCTCATGGGAACAGTCCAGCCCGAATTGCCAAGCCATGCCTTCCCTGGACCTGAAACAAGCTTCCGAGGACCGGTTTCTGGCATTTCAGCCATCTTCAGCCCGGCTTGCTTGAATCCAGTGGCAAAGTGAACAAGGGACTCACGTCTGAGCATACCCTGCCAATTTATGGCGAACAAAGTGGTACAAAAGGGCTCCAGGGAAGACATGGCTTGGCAGTTCGGGCTGGACTGTTCCCATGAGGCACAGGGTCAGACTGATTTGCATATGGCCATGTCTGAACTGGGGTGGTGGAGTGAGCTAAAGAATGGTGATGGATTAAACCCAGATCAGTTGACTGGGGGTGAGTGTTTGATTTGCTCAAATGCTCCGTCCATCATCCCCTTTGGTATCGTTTTGTTCGCCCTAAGTTGGCATGGTATGCCCAGACGTGGGTCCCTTGCTCACTCTACCACTGGATTCAAGATAGCCTGGCTGATGAGGATTATGAATCCGAAACCGCTCCCAGGATGCTTGTTTCCCGTCCAGGGAAGACATGGCTTGGCAGTTCGGGCTAGACTGTTCCCATGAGGCACAGGGTCAGACTGATTTGCATATGGCCATGTCTGAACTGGGGTGGTGGAGTGAGCTAAAGAATGGTGATCGATTAAACCCAGATCAGTTGACTGGGGGTGAGTGATTGATTTGCTCAAATGCCCCGTCCATCATCCCCTTTGGTATTGCTTTGTTCGCCCTAAGTTGGCAGGGTATGCCCAGACGTGGGTCCCTTGCTCACTCTACCACTGGATTCAAGATAGCCTGGCTGATGAGGATTATGAATCCGAAACCGGTCCCAGGATGCTTGTTTCCGGTCCAGGAAAGAGATGGCTTGGCAGTTCGGGCTGGACTGTTCCCATGAGGCACAGGGTCAGACTGATTTGCATATGGCCATGTCTGAACTGGGGTGGTGGAGTGAGCTAAAGAATGGTGATGGATTAAACCCAGATCAGTTGATGGGGGTGAGTGTTTGACTTGCTCAAATGCTCCGTCCATCATCCCCTTTGGTACAACTTTCTAAAAGTGGCATTTTCAGAATTGAGACTGGAATTACGATTTAAGGAGAGTTTAACATTACAATGACTTTCTTATCTGCTTCCAATTAAATGTTATTACTTACTCAATGTGATCATGTGGGAGAGGCAGACCTCACAGTAGTAAAACCAAATGTACCAGGGCATGTAAAACTAAAAAGTACATACCCATATTTTTTAAAACACTGTCCTCTGGACTGTTCAGGCTCTACCCTTGGGATGAACCGATGTATTAAAAAGGGAGGTTTGGGGTTGGCAAAAGGTTTATTGTGCCAGGTCCAAATGAAGTTTAAAACTGCACACACAGGCTGCAATGGCATGAGGCATAGTTAAATGGCTACTTAAGCTGGTGGCACAATAAATTCTGCAGGCACACTAATAGCATTTAATATCTAGGCCCTGGGCACAGGCAGTGCCACGTTTAAAGGAGTGAGCATGAGCCCCTTAGCACTGGTTAGAAATGGTAAAGTGTGCAGAGTTCTAAGGTCAGCAAAAATAAACTTTAGCAAAACAGGAGGGGAGAAGGCCACTCTAAGGAACTCAGGTCTAACAATGGGAAATAGATTAATTCTGACATAGGAAACAGTCACTGTGATGTTAAAACATGGGTTAAAAATATGATAATGTGTTAACATTTGGCACTAGCTGGACGTAGGTAGAGAAAGCTCATTTATGGGCACGGGACTGGTTATAGAGAGAATGCTCTTATGGGAAACAGTCTCACTCACAGTAAGGTTCATACAGGGGATGATGATAGGTATTCATTGAAATTTTTAAACTAAAAGGCATTTTGCCTAGCCGATTAAGCACTAATCAGTGTATGAATTGTTCTGATTTCCTATTAGCTATTTAGCTATTGATATCTTACAATACGAGGAGTATAGTCCACCCTAGACATCATTATAGAAAAAACAAGATGAATGGTTAATTTTTAAATAGCATAAAGTAACGTGCAATGTAGCTTATACTCACTAGATGATAACTAGAAGAGTGCATGGAAATCAGACTACTGATTTTAACTTGTAGAAATCAATAAAAAGACTATGATGGCCCAAAGAAAATGGATCATTCCCATTAGCACTTTAGGAGCATCCACAGCTACAATGACTGTGTTAAGTGGAAGACCTACATCAGATACTTGAGGTAACCTTTTTTTGTAATAATCCTCCTGTTTAGGATAATCACAACACAATAGTCATAATTAGAGTAATCAGAATTGTATAATGGAGGCAAGATGGTATATGCAGCACTCAGTCAATGTGAATGGATTGCATTGCCACTGTTGCTGAAGGGTGACAAGTCCACTTGTAACTTGTGGTAACAGGTTTCGATACTATGGGGCATATTTACATTAGAACGGCGGAGCGCAGCGTTAAGCAAAAATTGCGAATGTTGATCTACTCCATTCTGAAAAAGCAAGAATGCTCTGTATTTACAATGATGAAGCGCACCACTGCGTGTATCCTAACACTGGCGCAAAATTCAGCTGCCACAATGCAACAAACATAGAAACAGCAAAAACTAGGAGAAATTAATAAATTCTCCTCCTTTCGCCATGTTAAGACCATTATATTTTTGGTCTTAATTTTGGCAGTGCCTCATATTGATGCCACCCTTTTAAATAGGGGGCAGAATAAAACTCAATGAGTGTTGTGGCAGAACGCCCACTGCAACATCCATTGCCCTCCCCTTTAACACAAAGGGGCCGATTACGATCTCGTCCAGACGGCCATCCTAGAGCCTTCCAGAGTCGGACCTTCCGACCGACTCGTACTGGGATCTGGTTGCCCAAACAACGCATTACGTTGCCCAAAAGCCTTAACATACCGAACGACTCGGTTACTCTAAATCCTACTGGATTTTCCTAACAAGAAGCCTCCTGAAACGCAGAATGGAGTTGTTCGGAGGCACTTCCGATTCCAAATCTCACCACCCAAATGTGACGCGCGCTTCCTATGTGCCGAATCGGTCAGCCAAACCAACATTTCAGAGCGGCCGGAAGGAGAGTATTTCAGCTTTGAATCATGCCACAACACGATTCCTGCGACCGAGACTGTGCAGCTATGTATCCCCTCTCGCATGTCATCCTACAACCCCAACCGACGCGCTCATCACAGATGGTAAGTTAGACTCCAACACAATAATGCAACTATACTGAGAAAGACAATATAAGAGAAAGCAGGGGTAAAACTACAGGTACATTTAGGGGGTGAAAGACTTCCAGCAATGTAGAGCCAATTTTGGGGCTAAAATCCCCAGCAATGTAGAGCCAATTTGGGAGGTGGGGAGCTAATACCCCCAGCAACGTAGAGCCAATTTGGGGCTTGGGGGGCAAATACCCCCAGCAATGTTAATGTTAATGTTAATGTTATGGGGTATTTAAACAAGCACGCGGCTACTCCAAAGAGTGTCCCGGCGCTGAAATGTAGAGCCAATTTGGGTGGTGGTTGTCTAATACCCCCGCAATGTAGAGCCAATTTGGGGGATGAGGGACTAATACCCACAGCAATGTAGAGCCAAATGAGGGATTTGAGGGGCTAATACCCAATACGCCCATCAATGTAGAGCCAATGTGGGGGGTGGTGGGGTAATACACTCATCAATGTAGATCCAATTTGGGGGGCGTGGAGCTAATACCCCCAGCAATGTACAGCCAATTTAGGGGGTGGTGGTTAATATCAACATCAATGTGGAGCAAATTTGGGGGATGGAGGGGCTAATGCCCCCAGCAATGCAGAGCCAATTTGTGGGGTGGAGGGCTAATATCCCCAGCAATGTAGAGACAATTTGTGGGCGGAGGGCTAATACCCCCAGCAATATAGAGCCAATTTGGGGGTAGGGGCTAAAATCCCCAGAAATGGAGATCCAATTTGGGGGTAAGGTGGGCTAATACCCCCAACAATGTAGAGCCAATTTGGGAGGTGGGGGCTAATACCCCCATCAATGTAGAGCCAATTTGGGGGGCTAATTCCCAAAGCAATGTAGGGCCAATTTGGGACTTGGGGGGCTAATACACCCAGCAATGTAGAGCCAATTTGGGGGGTGTGGGGCTAATACTCCCAGCAATGTATACCCGATTTGGGGACTTGCGGGGGTGGCTAACACACCCAGCAATGTTGTGCACATTGGGGGATTTGGGGGGTTAACACTCCCAGCAATGTTGAGCCAATTGGGGGATTTCGGGGGAAAACACTCCCAGCAATGGTGAGCCAACTGGGGGAGTTGGGGGGCTAACAGTTCCAGCAATGTGTACTTCAACAATGAAACTGGTGCTCATGTAAAGTGCATCAATACCTACGGTTGGAGTACAAGCTGCAGAAAATTCACAAAAAACAAAGCAAAAGGTCACTTTGCAGGAAATGCATTCTCACGCTGTGGCAGCAAACGTAACTGGCAACTTTAAAGAATTTGCAGAGTGGAGATGCTGGGGCCATAGGGACTGTTGAAATACAAACAAAACCTCATCAACTAGTAAATGGACCCTTAAAAACCTGTGAAATACTCGGATGCTGCTGCGCAGAGACATCAGACCAGACACCCACAGCAGCTCAAGGACTGTATGTGTGTGTGGGGAAATTGTCTCAGCCTGCTCTGGCACTCATGACAGGGGGGGGGGGGCTGGCACATAGAGCCCCATGGATGATGAGGTTGAACAAAAAGTGTTCTTTATAGGCTCGGATTGGCTATGTGGGCAATTGGGCATTGGTCGATGGGCCGGTGCACCAAGGTCATCTGTGAGCCACTGTTTTGGGGCCTTTGCAAACCACACCAAGAGACTGACTCACTTCTCCAACCCAAACCAGGCCACTGCAATGTGGCACCAGTATGTTGTCCGCTCACCAGCTGTGCTGCAAATTGAGGCTGGGCGCCTGACTTTGGACCATGCTCACCTTGGCGCCCTGCTTCACATGCCTTGCCAGAAATAGTGTCATCTCCCCCACTCACCCATGACTTTCAGGTCATGGCAGGTGCAGGGAGGTTGCATTGTATGTAAGGGCCTTTCAGGGAGTCAAGTTTCATTTGGCTAGTCTAACCTACCCCCACCCCCTTGATCAGCAGCAGTGTGCTTTTTGAATCCTCCCTTAACAGTTAAAGGCACAGGGGCTAGACTGAAAGATATGATCATGGAATATATGCCAAATACTGCCAGAGTTCCCATGCATCATTGTGATCCCAATCCGACCATGGTTACATAGCATGTTGTGTATGTCCAATCAGGGAATGTCATCATCAGGTAGGTACAGTTAGCCCACTAAATACTAGGAGAAACACACATTTGATGTTTGAACAGAAATGGCCATAACCACATATATGTATGTATCAAAAGGTGAATGTATGACTCCACCACAACACACACTGAAACATCACAGGGAAACAGAACTCCAATGTACTCGCAAAAGAATGACATTGTGATGCCTCTGTGTACAGTAAAGCCCAGCGGATATTGGCCAAGATAACACACAAGTCCACAGACCCAGCCACTCAGTACTGATTTTAGTGACTCCCACTACAACATCCCAGAAGTGGTTATGACACAGTCGCCATTGAAATATTTGTAGACAAAATCCATCTGCATTTTGAAAGAGGCATGGGCCAACAACAATGTAGGATACAGTAACCATGTTTGGACTGGGGGCGCTGCACACAACACCCAATCTGTTTGTGTGCAGTTTCATCTCCGGAGAATGTCATTCACAGCAATTCATCCTGTAGCTCCTCAGGCTGTAGTGTGTGCCACAAAATAATAATCCCATTTTGAATGTGCAGATTGTGTCCTGCAGAGTAGTAGGAGTACGCATGAATCTCAGCATAGGATCCACCAACAGTGTTGGAGGGTGTAGTGCACAGCCTTTTGTGTAAGATGAGCTGGCAGCACTGGTGAGGTTCCATGGGGGTTGCTCAATCTGTGACTCACCAACACAATTGGCATAGTCATCCTCAAGCCAGGGGATATGGGTACATCTTTTGATTATGAGGGATATGTGCAGAATGAAGTCTGCTTTTCCATATTTGGCACTCAAACACTGTCTCTAGGGCAGTGTTTGCTGGGCAAAATGGGAGCCCTTTTGGACACACACAAGGGCTACCCATGCCAAACCACATTAGAGGTTCAAAAATATTGACAATGCAAATACGTATGGAACTGGGTGTACTGTTTCAGTGTCACATGTGTGTCTGCTTACAGTGCAATGTGTTTTCATCAGCACAACCAGAGATATCATCAAAATGAGTCCATCTACCTTGGTGTCCCCATAACTCAGACATAGAAAGTCAGAATGCCATTAAAACCCATGCATGTGTAGTCTACTGGAAAGTGTGGGGATGCGTTTCTGGAGTAGTCTGATCTCGGGTGGCACAACAACACACATCCTTGGCCTTACACTTGAGGGGCTATAGACGTCTAAGCAATGGACTGCCATCCAAAGGTCCGGCATCATGACATTTCAATATAGGCAATCACCACCTCCATCCTAGGGCTGTATACAAGGGCAAGAATGACCAACCAGTGACAACAACTACCTACAAAGGGTAACTCGCCACTTATGGCAACTTACAACTCAAACAAGGTAAGGCTAGGTGGAAGCAACTTTTCCTGTGATGCCAATAAAGTTTTTCATATACCAGTGTACTCAAAGCGGCCATTAAAACAATCATGAATATTCACTGGTAGACAGCAAGCTCAGCAAATGCATGCTACATCTATATATTTCCTCTGGCAACTGCTTTTGCCTACTTACATACACATAATCTATACATATATACATTTCAACATTACCACATAGCCTGCATGAAGTCTGCTTGTGCGGATATGACCCCTCTAACATCCACCTCAAAGTGCATATCATACACACACAAGCATGTGTGCACCAGAGGGGGCTGCACCAGAGGGGGCCTCTGGGGCAGCCAGCCAGAAAAGCATGTCTGCCCCACAAGCTCAATCCTGGTACTCAAATTCTTCCAAATCGATTTTTTACAATCTCGCACTGGTGCTTCCCTTCTTACATCCATACCTACATTCACAGCACTACTCTTCATCACTATGTACACCAGGACTCTCACATATATGACATGTACACAATGTACTGTACTCTTCACCTCCTCATCAGACCTCAAACGTAGCATATCGAATGGAACAATCTCATGACCAGTTGCACCATCAGTAATGTCTTGGACTGCACTCATATCACAGCATGCAGCAACACAGCCCACTCTGACATGCACACTTAACACATCACCAAATCTCTCAACAAGATATTTACATTGCTCAATGAATATGTCCCCAGCCATTCACATATCACCATACACCCACCCTACCCTGCTTAAGTTATACAGATTGTAATTTCTAAAAACAAATGCATTCACAGGTTTAAACACAACAAACATCAACTGGACAACCCCTCAAATTTCACCATATAGCACCCAAAATTACACAACTGGTGTATACCCTTTACATACACTTACTCACTTTGTTACAAATGACAAGTTTAACCTTGTCTCACTGTGGCCCTGTCACATCCACTTATGACTTCCATGCTCCAAACCCTTTTTTTTTTTTTTTTACATTTTTATTGAAACACACATTTTACATCCCGTCTTTGTAGCACAGTAATTCTAAAGATCCACTATGAAGAAAGAAAGAAAAAATAAATCAACTAAAATAATTTGAAGAACATAAAGTATAAAAAACAAATGAGACGAGGTGTGTACCAGAACAATCGTAAGTTGTCTATAATGAATAAATTACTTATATGTGCTACATGCGCTTGTATCTGCAAATAACTTGCTGATTTACTTTACATTATTTTGTCTAAAACAATCTACTTTACTTTTTTAGTGCATAAACTGTCTTTATGTTTACATTTATTGGAAAAATAATTCCTGCGAGTCCAGAATCCATATAGGCACACATTTGTTGGGCTTTTTCGCCAACCGTCTACATACAAAAAGGTTTATTTAATCGATCCTTTTTTTTTGTATATATTTATTGATGTATCTGGTGCATATAAAATTCACATTACAGTACATTTGATTTTTAAATCAGTGCGACTACGGACAAAATTCATTGCATTACCTTAGATTATTAGAGCACTGTAGAGTACCAAAAAGCCACAGAGAGCATTACTAAAAGCAGAACATTATACGTCAGACATGGATATTTACATGGGAAACTAACATGTTACCTTCTCTCCAATTTTTAAGGGGGGCCCAAATCTTCAATCCCAACTCTCGCATTCTCCTACCCCTTTGAGCATTGGGTGCTGCTTCCATATTATGAATCCCAAGTAATCTTGACAACCACATCTGAAATGAGGGGGCCGAAGTATCTTTCCAGCCAGCAGCCAATATGATTTTAAAAGCCGCAACGCCTATAAATACGAAAGCTTCCTCCTCCATTTTCAATCTCCTACTGGAATCTAAGCCCATGATCACAAGGGTAGGGGACAGGTTAACTTTAGTTCCTACCAGCCCCTCCCAAAATCTTTCAATTTCTATATCTATAGTTCTAAGTGCCGTGCATTGACAAAGCATGTGGATCAGGTCCGCCGGACCCTGAGAGCATCTGGGACATTTATTATCGTCTTTTTTCCCCCACTCACATAGTTTTGCCGGGTTATAATATAGATTATAGACTGTCATGTAGTGTTGGGCCCTGAGATTTGATGATCGGAAGAGTTTACCTGCCAAAAATAGCGCTCTATCCAAATCTATATCAGGGACACCTAGTTTCGTTGCCCAGTAAGATTCAACCTTCTCCATATCATCCTGTAGTTTTGGTACCAGGCCTGTATATATTGTACCTATCCTAGTGCCTCCTGTGCGAATATACTCTAACATATCTATTTTCCCACCTGGAATAATCCGGGGTCTAATGCTAACTAGAGTTTGAGTGATTTGTAAATACTTCAGACCTTGATTTGATGGTATTCCGAATCTCCGCTGAGTTTCTAAAAAGGTCATTGGCGCTGTTCCCTCCTAGATGTGTCCAATATTCCTGATCCTGTGAGTCTTCCAGATTGCACAGCACCCATCCCTATCCAGGTGAGAAAATAGATTCGATTTCCACAGGGGGGTATAATAATTAAACTTAGGAATTTTCTGAATTTTCTGAATCTCCTTCCATACCCTCCATGCACTATCCAGCACCTTATATCTTTTCTTATTATAGTACCTTCGTTCTATTTTACGTACCAGGAGCCCATATGCTTCCTTCCCCATTATTAGTTCGTAAATAGAGGGTGGATATTCATTTCCAAGAGTGTCCTGCGTTACATCTGTATGCGTGTCCAATAGTATCGCCATCTGTCCAAAAAGGGATGCCACCTGATAGAGTCTAATATTTGGCGCCGCCAGCCCACCCTTTCTTGCGGTATACATATATATTTAATAGATCTTCTAATTTTCGCGTAATGCCAAATAAATCTAGAGAATAATGACTCGATAGACTTCAGCACATTCTCACCTACCATAATTGGGATCGCCCGGAATAGATATAAAACTTTCGGGAGCATTGTCATTTTAATCATGTTTGTTCTCCCAGCTATGGATAGGTGATTAGAGTCGATTCTTCTAAGTTCACTTGACATTGAGTCGATCAATGGATCAAAATTCTCTTTGATTATAGTCTCCATTACAGGACTAATCCTAACCCCCAGATATACGGCTGAATCCAAATATCTGCCGTCTAATTTAATAATATTAGGGGAGCATATAATTTGTGTCTTATTTTCGTTCAGAAGGTACCCTGATTGTTGCCCGAACTCCGTAGTAATTGTCCTCAGTGCCTGCATAGCTGCTTCTGGTTAAGATGTCATAATTGCAAGATCATCAGCATATGCAATCACTTTGGTTATGAATCCATTATAAATAATTGGTTCAATACCCTCGTGCCCTAAGATCCTCCTAATTAATGGATCTATATAAAGGGCGAATAAAATTGGAAAGCAGTGGCACCCCGGACATGTCCCCCTTGATATATGAATCACCTCAGATCCTCCACCCATCAACTGAATTCTAGCACATGGGTCCCGGTACATAGCTCTTACTGCTTTTATTATCGTAGGGCCGAACCCCCTGTGCTCTAATATCCCCCATAAATACACCCAGCTGACCCGGTCGAAGGCCTTTTCGGCGTCCAGGAGGACCATGGCAATCCGACCCCCCCATGGCAGCATACGCATCAAATAGCGTAATTGCCCATGGCAATCCGACCCCCCATGGCAGCATACGCATCAAATAGCGTAATTGCTCTTCGTACATGATCCGTTGTTCCTCTCCCCGGGATAAACCTGTGCTGCCACGGTGAGACCAAACCGCCTATGACCCCCCCCCCAACCGATTTGCCAGGACCTTCGCATAAATTTTTGTGTCTATATTTATGAGGGAAATCGGGATATATGAGCCCGGTTCCTCCTTAGGTGTGCCCTTCTTATGGAAGACAGCTATATTCGTCTCCTTCCAGGAGTCCGGGACTACCCCTGACCACACTATGCCTTGAAATAAATCCAGTAATATTGGAGTTATGATTTTCTCGAGGCATTTATATAACTCCAGTGGTAGTGGCTTTACCCACAGCTAAGTCCGATAGCGCCTGCGTTACTTCAATCAGTTCCACTTCCTTATCTAATTCCTCTTTTTCCTGGTTGATTAGCTTGTGACCAGTTTCTGCATCCCCAAAACTTGGACCATCTACCCTATCATTTCCATGATACAAATTTTGATAAAAATCTTTGAACACTCTTCTAATATCTTCTGCTTCTGTAAATTCTTGATTGGCACTCTGTATCTTATCTATTGTAGTTCTACTGAATCCTTGCCTTATTCTTAAAGCTAGAAGCTTCCCTGCCTGTTCCCCTGTCTCGTACATTCTACCCCTCTGGGTCTGGTAATCATCCGCGCTCTTCTGGGCGGCTCCTTTATGTATTTCTGCCTTAAGAGTCACGATCTTAAGCAGGCTTGCCCCAGCATCATTCCCACCTAAAATATCTTTAATATGCTGCTCCTCAGCCTGAACCAACTGCTTTATTAACCCTTCTTGCTTTATTAACCCTTCTTGTAATTTCCTATTTTGTTTCCTCTGCGAGGCAGAAAAACTGATAGTCTCGCCCCTTAGTGCTGCCTTAAATGAGTCCCAAACACAGTTCCGTGAAGCACTGTATCTATTTAAATCAAAATAATTTTTAGCTCAACTCCTAAGATGATCTACAAATTCCGGGTCCAATGGGAGCCTTCTTTTGAATGTCCATCTAGATGGGGGAGTAGTTGCCATAAGGTAATCATAACTTAGGACTAAGGGGTTATGATCGGATAACGTCTTGGGCAGTTTATTAATCCCGACCTTGCAGATCTCTGGAGCCGACATAAAAAAGTAATCTAATTTAGTATATTTTTTTAATGGACATGAAAAATAAGTGAAACCGGCATTATGAGGTTCTTCTCTTCCCCACACATCCACCAAATTATATGTACCTTTTAAAGCTGAAAGAGCTTTACACATTCTGGGCTTCCATCCAGTATAGGGTACCCTATTATTGCCATCCCCAAAATCTGCTGAAATATTTAAATCGCCACAAACTATCAGGGGCTGCGGCCAGTTCACTAATTCCAGTTCCAGTCTATCTACCAAATCTGATTCATCTTGATTGGACCTGTATATTGTACACAGGGTAATCCCAATCTTGAGCTCCACGATTGCCCATCTTCCATGAGCATCTGCCAAGAAACGTTTACACCCACCCAGGTTTTTTTTGGCCAAAATTGCCACCCCCCCTAATAGTAGAAGTCTGGGAGGAACAAACTAATATGTCAAACCCCTTAACATTTAATAGATGCCTCTTTGCCCAGGGGAGATGCGTCTCTTGTACACAAACTATATCAATTTAATTCATCCCTAAAAATTGCCCAAACCTTTGTCTTTTATGCCAATCATTCATCCCCCCTATATTCAACGTACAGATCTTAAGTTTCCTTGTCATTGTAAATTTGTTTCAGTTCCATCAAAAAAATTAATGTGCGCTTCAGCTCACCATCAAATCCAAAATTTAAATATGTATTGCTTTTTGCAACAAAGAACCAAATGCACCAGATACATTTAACTTTTTCTTTTTGCCCCACCCTTACCCATTCCCCCCTCTGTGTCCCCCTGCCCCTACCACCATGGCTCACCACCCCCTCGTGACCCCCTACCCTCCCATCCGCCCATTCCCTAGAGCTACCTCCCACCCTTGTCCATGCTCCATACACTATTGACTTATGCACATTAACAAGTTTCCTCACTCATTGAAACTGCCCTGTTACAGTCATCTCTCACTGTAGTGCTACAGACTACATCCCTCATATCCTGCCAGAATCCAACCATGTCCAGCTGGTTATTCCCTGTCACATCTACCTAGTCCTAGTATGCCTTGCACAGGATTTAACCAGACTTACAAGCTCGCACACTCTGATTCACACCCCTGCATTTAAAACCACTCACATTGGAACAATGTGGATACTTCACATCTCCTACACAAGAACTGCCTATGAACTTAACTCCTACCTTACACTCTCTGACAATCTCTAAATTTGTCCTGCCCCCATTGCATATAAGTCTCCACTCAATTTCAAAATTGGAAACACTAGTCTCTCTCACCTCTACCCTTGTTTAAGCTAGCTTAGCACATGCAACATTAACCTTGCAAAACACATCTGCAGCTAGGCCTCACATTCCAAAATCCCATTCCTCCTCTGTGTGGCAACTAAGAGCATGGATGTAGCATCTATACAGCAGACGGGCCTACTACACTTTTGTACACTCACAGTCCACTCGGCTTACCACATGTAGCACAGGGCAATCTAACAGACATAACAGCACTCCTAGTTCAGCTATGTGTGACTGGAAGAGCATCATGCATAGCTCCAAAGGACCCCATTGTCAGTCATGCACAAACAACAACCTAACAAGGGTATGGGAGCACTTAGTGTTTTGTAAAATACCCCTCACACACCAAAAGGCCCCTTGGTGTCATGCTTCATCATTGGGGTCTTCGCACCCCTCTATCGGGATGCGGCGTGCTGCGACCTACGACTATGCGGGAGCACTGAAATCAATGACTATGTGTGGTGTGTGTGGTGCAAGTGATAAGGATATTAATGTGAGTGGTGAGTTTTAGTGAAGAATTAAAAAGTACCTGGCTCGTGGGTTTCTTGGAAAAAAACTATATTCACAGCCCCGAGCTGGCACTACTAAAAGTAGTAAAGTGCGAGGTAGTATCTGTCGTGGTTATGCACAGTACCTCATGTGTGCGTCGACATGTTTCGGAGCATGTGCTCCTTCTTCAGGACGGGGGCACAACTTCCCCACCTTACTCACGTTTCACTAGTTTGTAACTCAAAAGTTTTGTGTTAGTAACAAAAAGTGAGAAAAAAAAATTTAAGTGTATAAAAAATAGGCTATAATGTGCCTACAGCGTTTTTTTGGCTCAGGATACATGCATTCGCATGACCTGAAAAAGAAAACAAGAAAAAGAAATGGTCTCCCTAGTCACGGGTAGTTCAGACAGGTGCAGTCACCTGGAACGAACCATTAGGACAGTTGGCCCTGTAAAAGAAAACTCACAAGACATACAACATAGAGAACACACATGATTGTCTTTAAAATGAATAACAAGGAAGTTTAGGTCATACTTAATAGATACAAGTTGCTTGCTTCATGAGCACTCTAGAACGTCTGGGGGGTGATTGCTACTTTGTACAATCTAAGTAGAAAAAACAATAAATAAATGGGTGTTTTAAGATCGTTTCTTACTCACTTTGTCATAAGGAAAGCCTTGTTTAGCCTGTGGTATACTCACAAACTCAGGACGAGTTGTCCACCGTCTTACCCCACACGCTGCTCCACTCAAATGGATGCCAGAGACTGCTGTGTGTGGTATTTATACCCGGTGGTCTTAATTAGTATAGCCGGTAATTACACTCGGGCGGATGCGGTGTTGTGCCCAAATAAGGGCCATCCGCCTGTTAAATCAATGATTGTGGGGCTAATTATGAGTCCTTATAAGGCAGATCCGGTCGGACCGGTTTGTGTTACGGCCCTGAGTAAGTGCGTGCGCTGCCGCCAAATTTCTCTGCTTAGCGCATGCTCCTTGAGCGTTTAATGCAGCGCGCATACGCGTTGGGAAGACGCTAGACCTAGCGTGTGCGTACTCCGGTCCCCTCTGCTATCTCCCTGAACATAGTGACTAGGCGGTCGCATAGGTCAGAGAAATCACTATTGATACAGTTCTAGTGCCGATCATGGGGATAGTAGTAGGGCTATTTCACAGGGATATTTATATTAGTGACTCGCATTACCTTGAGTGTATAGAATTGTAGTATTAATATCAGCTTGGAGATGACTCTGGGATTAAATGAACATAGTCAATGAATGGGGTGTTGTGTCTTTTAACAGTAAAGGTCACCCAATGATTATATCTAGGGCTCCCGGTTTTCCGTTTAAATGGATTTTTACATATAAATACAGACGGAAAACAATTTTTCCTTTGTCTGTATTTATATGTAAAAACTGCAAAATACTAGTAAATGTTGATGCGCTGCTGTGGTCGAAATCAGTTATCTCGCCATGTCTCTCTTTCTGATGTAGGGGAGATTCTTTCTGATCCTTCCAATCAGAGTCTTTAGGTGACGTACTGCTGTGCCCCTGAACCAATCCTGGTCAGATTTAAGCTCACTGAGTGGGCATGTCTTAAACGCTGCATTAAACGCTCAAGGAGCATGCGCTAAGCAGAGAAATTCGGCGGCAGCGCACGCACTTACTCGGGGCCGTAACACAAACCGGTCTGACCGGATCTGCCTTATAAGGACTCATAATTAGCCCCACAATCATTGATTTAACAGGCGGATAGCCCTTATTTGGGCACAACACCGCATCTGCCCGAGTGTAATTACCGGCTATACTAATTAAGACCACCGGGTATAAATACCACACACAGCAGTCTCTGGCATCCATTCAAGCGGAGCAGCGTGTGGGGTAAGACGGTGGACAACTCGTCCCGAGTTTGTGAGTTTACCGCAGGCTAAACAAGGCTTTCCTTATGACAAAGTGAGTAAGAAACGATCTTAAAAACCCATTTATTTATTGTTTTTTCTACTTAGATTGCACAAAGTAGCAATCACCCCCCAGACGTTCTAGAGTGCTCATGAAGCAAGCAACTTGTATCTATTAAGTATGACCTAAACTTCCTTGTTATTCATTTTAAAGACAATTGTGTGTGTTCTCTATGTTGTATGTCTTGTGAGTTTTCTTTTACAGGGCCAACTGTGCTAATGATTCGTTCCAGGTGACTGCACCTGTCTGAACTACCCGTGACTAGGGTGATCATTTCTTTTTCTTGTTTTCTTTTTCAGGTCATGCGAATGCATGTATCCTGAGCCAAAAAAACGCTGTAGGCACATTATAGCCTATTTTTTAAACACTTAAATTTTTTTTTCACTTTTTGTTACCAACACAAAACTTTTGAGTTACAAACTAGTGAAACGTGAGTAAGGTGGGGAAGTTGTGCCCCCATCCTGAAGAAGGAGCACATGCTCCAAAACATGTCGACGCACACATGAGGTACTGTCCATAACCACGACAGATACTACCTCTCACTTCACTTCTTTTAGTAGTGCCAGCTCGGGGCTGTGAATAAAGTTTTTTTCCAAGAAACCCACGAGCCAGGTACTTTTTAATTCTTCACTAAAACCCACCACTCACATTAATATCCTTATCACTTGCACCACACACACCACACATAGTCATTGATTTCAGTGCTCCCGCGTAGTCGTAGGTCGCAGCACGCCGCATCCCGATAGAGGGGTGCAAAGACCCCAATGATGAAGCATGACACCAAGGGGCCTTTTGGTGTGTGAGGGGTATTTTACAAAACACTAAGTGCTCCCATACCCTTGTTGGGCAACACTTCCCTGCTAGTAGGATTCCTTTTTTTTATGCATGTAAGTCCGTGGAGTAAGAATCCTACTGCTATTACTCTACCTCCCTCCTTTGTTAATTTCAAACAACAACCTACACACAAATCATATGCTCAACTACAACTGATGTGTAACGATGAAATCCAAGCTTGGAAAGACAAAACACACCATCCACATGATGTACCCTAACAAAAGCAGGATGGCATCACTGACATAAATTAGAACACACCTGACTATTAAGACCACTGACACTTTGCCAAACAGGAATATCTGCAGAAAGTGGAGTCCTTGGAGACATCAGGGTCGGAAGACTGTGAGAATACTGCCCACCTTACACTCACGATGGGCACAGGAAATGTATCAGATGAGTACACAGACATGAAGGGAATATGCCTACAGTGGCATGCCAACTGAAGCAAGGTTGTCATTGCCACTAGTCTACCAGATCTAAAGAAGACACAGACATGGGTCCACCACTATCAAGTCACATACAAGTATTGTACCATTACTTTGTGTACATGCGTGTGTCCAAAGTCCCTACCATGTAGTCAAACTCCATATGTACCCAGGTGTATTCATGAGGCAGGTGACTTTCTGCACATCACATTCATATGCAGCATGCTTCTCCTAAACTATTGTACTTTGCTGCACTTGCACTATGTTGACATCTGAAACCATGAACCATGTGGTTTTGTGTTTTCTAAACAAAGCTCTGTGACTTTATCCTCTTCACTGCAGTGCGAATTCCGTCGTAGTGCTGGAATTCCAATTGCGCACGTGGTCTTGGCGGCTCCCAGCCGTCATGAGCACACGCCCACCATGATGCATGATGGCCCGGTGCCGTCATCAGCATGGAAGAGGTTAAGGCACACTCATAGACAAAACCAATGTTAACATTGAAATCTAGCCAAAGTAGGCACACAAATCTAGGATACATACTGACCGAGTGCTTGTACTTCATGGCCCATATGCAATCGATTTGATTTGATTTGAATAAAATTTGTATCGCGCAAACAATAACCCGAAGGCATCAAGGCGCCTAACAAAGCATATCATAGACATCAGCACGACACCATTACATATAAGCCTGCACAAAGAGATGCGTCTTCAGAGCACTTCTGAATGCCTGAAGAGTGGGTAGGGATCTTAGTTCCAGTGGAAGGGCATTCCACCACTTGGGCGCCAAGGTGGAAAAAGCCCTGCCACCCCATTTAGCTCTCCTGAATCGAGGGGATGACAAAAGAAGTCTACTAGAGGAACGCAGATCCCTAGAGGGAATATAGCGGGACAGGATGGATCCTACACCAGTGGGACTATAGCTAGGGCCCTATAGGTCATACATAGGGTCTTAAAGTGAATACGGTCCTCAACAGGAAGCCAATGTAGCAACTTTCTGGCCGCTGTAGCTGAGGCACGTTTGGGGAGATCCAGGACAAACCTGGCAGCAGCATTCTGGACTACCTGCAAGCGCTGCAGTAGACTTTTATTCATTCCCGCATACAGCGCGTTGCAGTAGTCCAGCCGGGAGCCAATGAGGGCAACTGCAAGCTGTTTCCTTGCCTGCAGTGATAAGTAGTGCCTGATCCTCCTCAGGATATGGATAATGCCCCAACAGGTAGAGATAGTTCTACTGACCTGTTTACCCAGATTGAGGGCAGGATCAATCATGACCCCAAGATTTTTTGCAGAGGAGGTAGGCGTAGGGCAAACTCCTAATGAGTCTGGCCACCAACAGGATGACCATACATCATCTTTCCCTCCAAACACCATCACCTCCGTCTTCTCTCCATTCAGTTTCAATGAATTATAGATCATCCATTGACCGACTGCCTCCATACAAGATCTAAAATTGGAGGCAGTCGGGACACCTGACTGGGAGAGAGAGACAAGGATCTGGGTGTCATCCGCATAGGATACTATCTCCATCCCATAAGATCTGATGAGCCTGGCAAGTAGGGTCACATAGATGTTGAATAGGGTCGGACTAAGAGCCGACCCCTGGGGGACCCCATATTGCACAGGTAGGGATGGAGATATGTACTCCCCCAACTTCACTCTTTGCACTCGATGATTGAGGAAAGAAGTGAGTAGATCTAGAGCTGCCCCCTGAACCCCAACCTCCCTCAGCCGAGCTGTTAACACTGAGGGAGAAAGGGTATCGAAGGCCGCCGTCAGATCCAGGAGGATCAGAAGGGTGGTCTGGCCCCCATCAACACGCGTGCGGATATTGTCCAGCACTATAGTGAGGGCCGACTCGGTACTATGTTCCCTCCTGAAGCCATGTTGGGAAGAGTCAAGACAGCCCGAGCTCTCTACAAAAGCGGCAAGGTGCTTGTTAAGATGTGCTTCTAACATCTTTGCTGGAGCTGGGAGCAGTGATATGGGCCGGAATTTTTTTAGAACCGCAGGATCCAGAGAGGCCTTTTTAAGTAAAGGTTTCACCACCGCGTTTTTCCATTGGGTGGGGAAGAGGCCATCCCTCATGGCTCTATTCATAATATCAACCAGAGGGGGCAGGAGAGTTTCCCTGCACTGTTTAAGAATCCTGAGAGGGCACACATCCAGAGGGGAGCCAGATTTGGTTTTATTGAGAAGGCTATCCAGATCCTCTAACGAAAGAGGGGGAAAAGAATCTAGAATCCCCGAAGGAAGTTTTTCTGCAGGGGCATGGTCCATAGCCCCCAAGGCAGGAGGCCCACTGATAAGAGATCTTTGCAGCTCCAAGGCAGAGTAGATATCTAATATTTTTGCCTGGAAGAAAGATGCAATATTATTGCAGAGCTCTTGGGATGCTACTACGGGATCTGGGGTTTGGAGGGTTATAAGGGAGTCCACTACCCTGAAGAACTCTTTAGGAGAGGACAGTGAAGTTGTCAGGTCCATAAAATGCTCTTGTTTGGCCTTTATGATTTCAGCCTTATATTTCCTCAACAGAGTCTTATGAGCTTCCTTATCCTTTAGATCCCATCCAGAGTGCCATAGTCGCTCCCGCCTCCTTACTTCTTGTCTGAGGAGTCTAAGATGTTCCGAGAACCAAGGAGCTGAGGGCCTTTTTCTGGCTCGGTGGCATAATTGGACCGGGGCTAGTTCATCCAGTGCCTCAGTCACGGTCCTTTCAAACTGTAGGACTGCTGTAGAGACACTTTCCCCTTGAAATGAGGACAGATTGAGTGCTCACGGGGTAAAAGAGCTATTTGAGATGTTCTTGAAATTCCTGCGACGTTCCTTTTTGCTCTGAATATTTTTAAACGTGTGTATGAGCAGGCAAGCTAGCTCAAATGGAACGGCCAGGTGATCAGACCATGACAGAGAGATAGAGTCTTTAATCGTCAGCCTCTCGTCATTGGAAAAGATTCCGTAGAGCGTGTGGTCTGCTCGATGGGTAGCCCCTTTAACCAATTGGGCAAGTCCACAGGCTAACATGGCATCAAGCAAGGAGTTGGTATCCTTGATGTCGTGTCTCTCTAAATGGAAATTAAAGTCTCCCAGAACCGTAAAATCTTTCCGACCAAAATAGGGTTCTAGGACGTGGAGCAGCCGTTGTCCAAAATCAGTACGTGGACCAGGAGGGCGATATGCCAAGATTCCGTTAAAGAGAGCTCTATGGCCACTTTTTATGGAAAATAAAAGGGCTTGAAAGCTGTCCGTGGGGTCAGAGATAGAGGCAGTGTGGCAGTGAAAGTGATCCCTGTAAAGGATAGCTAGCCCTCCTCCTACCCGGACCAATCTATCTTGACGAGCCAAGCAATATCCTTCTGGGACTGCTTCAATAAGATCTGGACCGGAAGAGTCCTTAGCCCAGGTTTCCGTAACAAAAACCAGGGAAGGCTTCCTGTCTGATACGAATTCCCTAAACTTAATGTTATTTTTAATAAGCGAGCGGGCATTTAGGAGAATACAACCTTCCTTCAATGTCCTAACTCTGGGGGGAGTGGGTTGTTTAGGCATATGACTGAATGAAGGGGAAGTGAAGCTTACCGTATCTGACATCCGGCATCCACACGATAGAGGGCGTAGAAAATCGTCAGCGGAACATGTATGAAAACATGTGAGCCTAGGAGGTTTAAACTCGAGCAAGGTCTGAATGGAATATCTAAGATACAGGGGGTCAGGGGTATCTAAGCCATACGTCCAGCTGTCCGGCCCGTCCTCAGCGCGGACAGCCGCAGACGGGCTGGACTCTGGCGTGACTCCTGCGTCACTGCGGCGCACATGCTGCGCGCACACGCTGCGCGCCATAATAGCCGGTTTAAGTAGGGCTCTAGCTAGTCCACCTGACTGCTAGAGCGCGGATCAGTGCATCACTTCTCCAACACCCACCCAAGATGAAAAGCGATGGACCGGCCCGCCAAAATAGCGGTGAGGGCACAGTTATCGTGTGGCAATGCGGTCCGGGGTTAAAACCAGGGGAAAACTGTAGACAAAAGAATTTTAAAATAATCGACAATACAGGAAATTTAAAAATGCTAAAGCGTCCTAATGCAGGCGTAAATGCAGCAGTAATGAGCCTAAGCAGAGAGATCCTACCTCCTGCCTTCAATCCAAACCATACTGACATCATTGTCTACTTACATAACATATTACACATGAATGACAGTTAACCCGAAATCCATTTTGATGCACAGAAATTTTTGAAAAATAAATAGGAAATGCTTTATTCAGCATATACCGTGATGAGAAATAGGAAAATGCCCAGTCCAATGAAAGTCAATGGCTTTGAGGGCCACATATGTAATGGCCTTCACTGCATTCTTGCACTTTGCCAGCTAAGGGACACCTCCCAAAGGAGGGGCATATAGGGGACAGGCCAGGCACCGAGGAAACAAGTTAAAAGGGGACTGGTTTGGGTTTTGGGAGGGATGGGATCAGGAGGAGTGGGTGGGTCCACTGCAGTGGTAGTGCCAGATTGATGGGTGGTGGGTCTACTGCAGTGGTTGGCTTTGATTGAGTTGTGGGCAGCTGTAGTGAGAGGGCTAGATGGAGGGAGGGATGGGCTAGGTTTGACCATTTTGGGAATGGTATAATTCTGTATGGTATGGACAGGAATAGGGAGGTGCTCAGACTTTTTGGGAGGGTTCTTTTGGTGCAGGAGGTACTGGGCTGGGCTGGGCTGGGCTGGGGAAGTATAGGTTGGTGAAGGGGGTTTGGGCTTGGGGGACCGGGTTTTTTTTGGTGGTGTGTTATTTTAGGCTTTGTTTTTTCTCAGGGGCATATGTAGATAGCAGGGCCGTGGGGGTAAATTGCCTTTTTTTTATGAAGGGGGTTAATAGGTGTCGGTAGGGAATTGGTCCAGGGCACAGAGGTGGAGTGTCCGGGCGTAGGGGAGAACAGGAGAGGCAAGGGTAGGGGTTGTAGAGGCAGAGGGTTCAGAGGTCTGCTGAGCGTCTGTGGATGCATATGTTTTGTCTGCTGGTATGTCCCTGGTGGTGAGTGTGCTGTCTGTTATGTGAATTGAATTGAGAAATAGTATCCATTCTGCAATCCCTAATAATCAAATTGGGAACCATTGGCTCTAATGTTACAGGTCAAATGACTTCCTTGTCAAAATTTAAGCTGGCGCAGTCATTGAATGAGTCACATCACACAGAAAACCGTGAATGTACTAATTTGGCCTGCAACTTAGGTTCTCTACTGTCAGGTCACACACCTGACTCTTTTTGTGGAGACACCAAGGGAGTAGGCATAGCTAGGGTGAGAGGCACGTGGCACACTGTCTTGTGTCATCTATGCACAGTGTAATGAAGATGAATCAGAATGTTGTGCACGTTATAAACAGCTCACCATTTTCAGATATGAACAATGGTCAACACACTTTCAAGTCAGATTACTGCATCTTCACAATGCTTCAGGTGGAACACCGTGCCACTGACCAGTCTGGGTGCATTCTCTGTACAGACTATTATTACTAAACCTCTAATCATCATGACTCTAGTCCACACAGTGTATCAATCCTGTCTAGACTGCAGAAGTCCCCATTTGTATGGGCCAAGTCTGAATGTCCCTCACTTCTTTTCAACATATTGCACACTTTGTACAGCTTGCATTGCTCTTTTTTCCATATCATTTTGGTAACCTACTCCAAAATGATGCACATTTGACATCTCTTAATCTGACAGGGATGCATCATACACATGGTTACAAAGCCCTCAAGTATGAATAGTCAAGAGCATTTACTCACATGTCAACCATTGTGAATGTGTATCTAACATCATACCTTACACTTTCAGCTATGTTTCCACCAGTGACCGCCTGTGTTTGACAGTGAATGGCATGTGTTGTCACTGTTACAGAGTCAGACACATTGACTCACTCTTTTGAATGGAGTGAATGGAATCTTCCACACAATCATGTGAAAGGCCAGTGCGACAGGTGACCAGAGTTAGTATACCTGTAATTGGCCCATGGGATACATTTTATTAGACTGAGCACCACGGCTGGGACCTAACATTGGCACACAGACCAAGCAAAACTCACCACGTCCTCAACCTTGACGTCACCTGCTGGTGGGATGTATAGCATGGACTTTTCACACTTAAGGGCTCCAATAACAACATACTTCATAGATTTGTTGAAACCACACTGAGAACAGGTCATACATTAGTCAATGTGCTGACATATGTCGAGCAATTGCATTACTCATGAAGATTATCTCCATGCACATGCTGTATATTGTGCTGATCACATGAGCATTGCACTACTGCCACTACCCCGAACATAACCTCCTCACATATCCTTGATGAAAGGGTCAAGACTGGGCATCTAATAATCCTTGTGCATATGCATCTTTTAAAACTGAACAGTGGTTTGGCTGGCCTCTGACCTGTTAAAGGGCCAGCAGGCTAAAATGCTACAACATGCATGTTTGAAGAACGCTGTATGACAAGGCACATACTCATCCCTTCCTTGCTGCTGTGGGGCTTTCGACTTCCCATCCAGGGCAAGGAAGACCACCGCTAGGATGTAGAGCATATGGGGGGGCTAGTGTTGGCGCCCACCCCTCTTGACTGGAAGTGACAGGCCCAGCTGGATTTCAGTGTAGAACAGGGCCAGCTGGGAGATGTAGTCAGGGCTAACACTCCTCCTCACACCCAGCCCAAACAGCCCACCAGGAACCATGCTTACTTGACAGTGAGTAGAAATGCACTGACAAAATGGCTGACATTGGTGCCTGTTGTTTGACATGACTGCAACACCCAACAATGCCTTCTGCTCCAGACACCATGCAGCAGTGACAGCCATCTTGCTAGTCAACTTCCCCTTACTGGTAGGTAGGATTATGCCCAGAGAAGTTACCAGGCCTGGATGGGAGGAGGAGTATTTACAATGGCTACAACTCCCATCAGGCCCTGTCCTATGTAATCCTTCATGCCCAGCTCAAACAGCCCAGCATGAACTATGCTTATGTCTGACACTTGTGCCTGTTGTTTGACTTGACTGCAACATACATAAAGGCCTTCTGCCCTGTCTATATCTATATCTTCCATCAGGCTCTGTCCTCCACACACCTTCCTGCTCATCCCAACTGGCTTACCTGGGACTCTGATTTCCTGATAGTGAGTGGCAATGTGTTGCCAAGATGTCTGACACTTGGACTGGTGTCTGATTTGTCCACAACTCCCAACAGTGCCTTGAGCTCCAAACACCAGTCCTCAGTGCTAGACATCTTGCCAGTACATTCTCATTGACTGTCAGGGAAACTCATTTGTAGGTGGGCTTGTTGGGCTGGGTGGGAGGAGGAGTGTTTGCACTGATTTCAACTCCCATCATGCCCTGTCCTCCACACACCTTCCCAGCCACCCCAAATAGGTCATCTGGAACTATGCAGTCTCTGAGAGTAAATGAAAATGTACTGGCAAGATGGCTCCCACTGGGGCCTGGTATTTGTAGCACAAGGTCATGATGAGATTTGGCTTCAAGTTCAATACCATGTGGCAGTGGCAGCCATCTTGCAAGTACACTTCCCCACACTGTCAGGTAGCCATAGGCCCAGATGAGCTATTTGGGATGGGTGTGAGGAGGACTGTTTGCTGGCACTACAACTCCTATAAGGCATGGGCCCACATACACCTTCCCACATAGCTCAAACAGCACACCAGATAGAGTGATGACCAGGCAATGAGAGGTAATGTACTATCAAGATGTCTGACACTGGTACCTGCTGTTTGTCTTGACTGCAACACCCATCAAGGACTTGTGCTACAAACACCAGTCCCCAATGCCAGCCATCTTGCTAGTACATTTCCACTCACTGTGAGGAAAGCATAGTTCATGCCCACACCTTCCTTTTAAATATTAATAAGACACCTTCAAATAGGCCTTACTGCTATAAGGCAAGATGCATGATATTGAAAAGTTAGACATGCAAAAACCTAATGTTACACATGCCTTTACAGTGACTAGAACCTAAAAGCTATTTTACCTGTAGCAAGGCTGGCTGTTCTACAGAAAAACTCTGGAAAGCACTATCAAATTTAATAATGATATCTCTGGCTAGGACAACACCTAAGAATTTAAGTTTTTGATTTTTTGTAATATTTTTTAAAAGCCATATCACTGAAGAAGTGTGATTTATATTATTTATTATGGGCAAGTAATTAAAAACATTAAAATTTCCCCTGCTGAAAGCCTCTGATGCCAAATTTGCATTAGCCTCCAGCTGCATCCCTCTAAATGCACACGCCCTGAATGAGGTATGTAAACTGCTCACAGAGGAGAGTAAAGTCCTGGGTGTGGGGATGTATTTCTGTTCCTCTGGCAAGATGACTGTTTGGGCAGTGCCCAGCAACTTAATTAACTTCAAAGGGCTTCCCCTGTCACAGGCAGATGTCAGATTACACCTGGATAGATGGCAATTGTTCCCTCAGTCAGGCATGTCCCAGTTCCAATAGAGAGCGAGTGCCAAAAGAACTGTTTTTAAGTCACGAGAAAAGCGGGGAAGCCAATGTTAGAAATGGAATTTCTGGTAGGCTAGGGCACGGGCCGAAGCCAGGCAAAAATCTCCACTCTAGTCAGGATAAGGGAGTTACACTCCTAAAATAACCCCTGCTCAACCCCTTGGTAGCTTGGCACGAGCAGTCTGGCTTATCTTAGAGGCAGTGCTTAAAACATGTGCACAGAACCCACAGTAATACAGTGTACGCACTGCAAATGGACACCACACTAGTTTAAAAAAATATCCAATATTCTTATACAATTAAAACAAGACCAAAAAACGACAAAAATCAACAGTACTATATGAAAAAAGTATGTAAGTACCAAAATAAGTTTAAAACAAAGTTCCTTGATGTCAGTAGCTCCGTCCGGGGCTACCACGGCATCGTGAACAACAAATCCAACACTTCTGGCTGGTCGCGGGGTCGCAAGCTAACTGCGGTGTCAGGATGACCCGCAAACAGTCCCTGTGAGAAATGCAGGGGGATGAGGCCCTTGAAGTCACTCGCGTTGCAGATCGAGCTCCTCTCTGATGGAATCAGGAGCGCTGGCATCGGCAGGCGTCGGGTGCTGCGCTGCGAAGTGCAGCGGTGCGGCGTGCGGTGCCCCCAGGTCACGGTGCGAGCAGCGGCTCAGTGGCGGCGTCAGAAGGACTCGTCGGTGAGACCAGTGTCGCGGTGCGAGATGAAGGTGGTGCTCGTCACGGTGCTGGCAGGTCACGGTGCAAGCAGCGGCATCATCATTGCTGAAGCACTGCCGTCGGCTGACGAGCGGGAGTCGATGGTGCCAGCGTCGGTGAGCCGAGGCTGCGGTGCCGGATGAGGGCGGTGCTTTGTGTGACTTACAAGCGGTGCCCTCGAACCACGGTGCAAGCAGCGGCGTCAATTTCGACGTGGAGCGGCGGTGTCGGGGATGCCGAGGCATCTTCGTGAAGCAAGGCGGTGCAGAGTGCGGTGCCCACAGGTCCCGGTGCAAGCAGCGGCTCGGTGGCAGCATCAGCAGGCGTTGTCATTGAGACCAAGGTCACGCTGCGGCGCTGCGGCGGTGTCTCTCTGTGGTGCCAAGGCTTCAGCGTGAAGCGAGGTGGAGTGCGGTGCCCACAGGTCGTTGTACAAGCAGCGGCTCAGTGGCAGCATCAACAGGCATTGTCGGCGAGACCAAGGTTGCGGTGCAGCATTGCAGCGGTGCCCTCTGCAGTGCCTTCAGGACACGGAGTCGGCAGCGGCGTTGTAGACGTCGTCGAGTTGCGGTTCCTCTGATGCAGCACAAAACACACAGTCCCCCGTGCTGCGGACAGAAGAGCTTGAAGTCTTTGCTGTTCCTGAGACTTTGTGAACAGGGTGCAAGCTCTACCTCAAGCCCTTGGGGAGACTCACAAATTGAATTGCAGAAAGTCCTGTCCAGGCCTTTCACTGCCCAAGATAGAAGCAGCCACTGCAGGTCAGCCCAACAAAGCACCCAGCAAAGCAGCCATTCCTTTTTGCAGCTTCTCAGGCTCTCCTTCTTGGCAGTCTTCTTGTTCCGATGAGTTCTAAAGTACAGGGGTCTGGGACGCAGTATTTATGTCCAAAAAATATTTTATCATTCAGGCAGAGGGTGTCTGTGCCCGGCCAGAACCAGTTGGGCCTTCTCTGGTGTGAATTCCAGGCAGGAGGTGGAGACGGCATTTGTCAGAGGCAGACCAGACCCTTTGAGGTGCAAGGAAATCTCCTCCCCTTCCCCCATCTTAGCCCAGGTTTATTCAGCCCTTTCCTGACCTACCTAGACTATCTGGAGCCCTCCAACCCCCCGGCCTTCTGTCATCCAAAACCCAGACAGGCAATCCACATTCCAGCATAGGCGCACAGGATGACTGAGGAAGAAAATACCCACTTTCTAAAAGTGGTATTTTCAAACGCAGAATGTAAAAATCGCCTTCACTAAAAGATGCATCTTTAGCTTCTGAGTTTAGGCATACTAAATGTCCTTTTCTTACCGAATTCCCTGAGCCAGTTATGTTTATAAGATGGTATAAACAACCCTCCCATTCTATCCTATGGGGAACTGGTAGCCTTGCAATAGTGAAAAACGAAATTGGCTGTAATTCACTATTAGGACATGCCACACACACATGGGCATGTCCTATCTTTCACATACATTGCACCCTGCCCACAAGAGTATCATGGGCGTCCCTGAGGGATGTCTGACATGTAAAACAAGGGAAGGTTAGGGACCAGCCAGTATGTGCACTGGTCTAGTCGACATGGCAGTTACAAACTGCGCGCAGACTCTGCAATGGCAGGTCTGAGTTACCGTTTTTAGGGCTACTCACGGGGTGGCACAACCAGTGCTGCAGGCCCCCGGGTAGCATTTGATTCACCGGCCCTGGCACACGCAGTTCACTTTACTAGGGGTTAAAAGGTAAATCAAATATCCAAGCATGGAAACACCAATCCATAACACAATTGACACAGAGAGCTCTCGCACTTTACCACTGATCGGCAGTGCGAAAAGTGCGCAGAAACGTTACACCAGCAAAAACAGGTCAAAACCGTGAAGTCAGAAAGCAAAAACTCAGGGGAAACACGCCAAAATATGCCAAGTCTAACACATGTCCCCTCCTGTAGTAGAAAGTAGGGAGACCTGCCCACTCACCTGGGAATTCTCTTCACTAAGGTGGAAGAACTTGGACAGGCCATCTGCGTTGTCGTGCTCTGTGCCAGGGCGGTGTTCCACCGTAAAGTCCATTCCCTGTAGGGATGTAGGGAGATGGACCACCTCAGCAGTTTTGGATTCTCCCCCCTCATCTGCATTAACCATCTGAGGGGCCTGTGGTCGGTCTGAACCCAGAAGTGAGTACCAAACAGGTAGGGCCTCAGCTTCTTCAGTGCCCAGACCACAGCAACAGCTTCCCTTTCTATGGCACCCCACCTCCGTTCCCTGGGGAGTAGTCTACAGGCTGGTCTAGGCCCTCTTTGTTCAGCTGTGAGAGCACTGCTCCCACTCCTTGCTCTGATGCGTTGGTCTGCACGGCAAATTCTTTTAAGAAGTCGGGGCCTTGAGCAAGGGGGCCGTGCACATGACGGCCTTCAGGGCATCAAATGCCTTCTGGCAGGACTCAGTCCAGATCACTTTTTTTGGCTCCTTCTTGGAAATCAGCTCCGTTAAGGGGGTAACAATGGTGCTATATCCCTTAACAGACCTCCTGTAGTACCCGCTGAGTCCTAAGAAGGCCCAAACTGTGTCTGGGTCTTGGGGGACTCCCAAGCCAGGATGGTGCCAACCTTGGGCTGCAGGGGCACCACCTGGCCGCTCCCTACCTGGTGTCCCAAGTACACTTCTCCAAGGTGCTGCAGGTGTTCGTCCCAACTGGAACAGAACACCGCAATGTCGTCCAGGTATGCAGCGCTGAATTCCTCCAGCCCGGCCAACACCTGGTTGACCAACCTCTGAAAGGTGGCAGGGTCATTCTTCAACCCGAAGGGCATCACACAGAACTGGTAATGTCCTTCCGGGGTTGAGAATGCAGATCTTTCCTTGGCCCCCTCGGTTAGAGCAATCTGCCAGTACCCAGACGCTAAATCAAACATACTAAGGAATTTGGCAGCTCGGGGGATGGGGTGTGCATCCGTCCGAGTGATGGCATTGAGCCCCCGGTAGTCCACACAGAACCACAGTTCTGGTGTGGCACCGGATGCTGTAGCCTTCAGGACCAAGACAACGGGGCTGGCCCATGGACTGCTGGACGGCTCAATCACCCCTAATGCCAACATCTTCGAGACCTCCTCTTTGATGCTGGCTTTGACCCAGTCAGCCAACCTGTAAATCTTATGTTTAACAGGGAGGCTGTCACCGGTGTCCACATTGTGGGTACACCAGTGAGTAACACCTGGGGTCAAGGAGAACAGCGGGGCAAACTGCCCCAGCAACTGGCGACACTCACTTTGTTGCTCAGCGGTGAGGGTCGGGGAGAGGATCACACCATCCACCGACCCATCCCCCTCTTGGGCAGACAGGAGGTCCAGGAGAGGCTCACTCTCGCCTTCCTCCCTGTCGTCCGTCGCCAAAAGCATGCTCACTTCGGACCTCTCAAAGTGGGGCTTGAGGTGGTTCACATGGAGGACCCGTAAAGGGTTCCGGGGAGCCTGCAAATCCACCAGGTAGGTGACTTCACTTTTGCGCTCCACCACTTCAAAGGGCCCAGTCCACTTGTCCTGCAAGGGACAAGGTTCCACTTGGTCCATAACCCACACTTTTTGTCCAGGTTGAAACTCGACCAGAGTGGCATTCTGGTCATACCACTTCTTCATTTCTTTCTGGCTGGCCTCGAGGTTCACCTGAGTGCGTTCCCTGAAGCGGGCAGTTTGGTTTTGGAAGGCCAGCATGTAGCTAAAGTCATCATGGGGGGTTTCCTGGGAGCTGCTTCCCAGCCTTCCTTCATCAAGCTTAGAGGTCCTCGCATGGGGTGCCCGTACAGACGCTCAAAGGGACTGAACCCGAGAGACTTCTAGGGTACCTCCCGGTACGCAAGGAGAAGGCACGGTAAGAGGACATCCCACTTACACCTCATGGGTTTGGTGAGACCCTTGATCATGCCCCTCAAGGTCTGGTTGATCCTTTCTACCAGACCTTTACCTTGGGAGTGGTAAGGGGTGGTGAACTTTTAGGTAACACCACACTCCTTCCACAGGGATGTCATATACTTCGAGATGAAGTTGGTCCCCCTGTCAGAAACCACCTCTCTGGGGAACCCCACACAGGAAAAGATCCCCATTAATGCCCGGCCCACCACTGGCGCTGTTGTTGTTCTGAGAGGGATTGCCTCCGGGTACCGGGTGGCATGGTCCACCAAGACCAGGATGTACCGGTTGCCCATGGCTGTCTTGGGACCAGTGGTCCCACAATGTCCATCTGATGGTGTCAGATGGCGACGTTGGGGAGGCCAAGGCGTCCTCGTGAAGCAAGGCGGTGCGGAGTGCGGTGCCCACAGGCCACGGTGTGAGCAGCGGCGTCAGCAGGTGTCGTCGGTGAGACCAAGGTTGTGGTGCTCCGTTGCGGCGGTGCTCTCTGCGGTGCCAAGGCTTCGGCACGAGGCGGTGCGGAGTATGGTGCCCACAGGTCACGGTGCAAGCAGTGGCTTGTTGGCAGCGTCAACAGGTGTCATCGGTGAGACCAAGGTTGCGGTGCCCTCTGCGGTGCTTTCAGGACACGGAGTCGGCAGCGGCATCGTAGATGTTGTCGCATTGCTGTGCCGCTGATGCAGCACAAAACATTCAGTCCACAGTGCTGCGGGCAGAAGAGCTTGAAGTCTTTGCTGTTCCTGAGACTTTGTGAACAGGGGGCAAGCTCTACCTCAAGCCCTTGGAGAGACTCACAAATTGGATTGCAGAAAGTCCAGTCCAGGCCTTTCACTGCTCAAGACAGAAGCAGCCACTGCAGGTCAGCCCAGCAAAGCAGTCATTCCTTTTTGCAGCTTCTCCGGCTCTCCTTCTTGGCAGTCTTCTTGTTCCAGATGAGTTCCAAATTACAGGGGTCTGGGACCAAGTATTTATGTCCAAAAATCCTTTGATCTTTCAGGCAGAGGGTGTCTGTGCAAGCCAGAACCAGTTGGGCCTTCTCTGGTGTGAATTCTTGGCAGGAGGTGGAGACAGCATTTGTCAGAGGCAGACCACGCCCTTTGAGGTGAAGGAAATCTCCTCCCCCTTCCCCCATCGTAGCCTAGGTCTATTCAGCCCTTTCCTGACCTTCCTGGACTATCTGGAGCCTCTCCGACCCCACAGCCTTCTGTCATCCAAAACCCAGACATGCAATCCACATTCCAATAGAGGCACACGGATTGACTGAGCAAGAAAATACCCACTTTCTAAAGTGGTATTTCAAATGCAGAATGTAAAAATCACCTTCACTAAAAGATGCATCTTTAGATTATGAGTTCAGGCATACTAAATTTTCTTTTCTTACCGAATTCCCTGAGCCAGTTATGTTTATAAGATGTTATAAACAACCCTCCCATTCTATCCTATGGGGAACTGGTAGCCTTGCAATGATGAAAAACGAAATTGGCTGTAATTCACTATTAGGACATGATACACACACCAGGGCAGCATGGGCGGATTTTGCGGATCCACGATTCACGAATTTGCGGATTCACGGATCGTGGATCCGCAAAATCCGCGGATTTTGCGGATTGGCGGATTTGGGGGCGGGGCTTCCTCGAGTGTGTGGGCGGGGCCAAACGGACGGGGCTTCCATGCGAGCGCACATGCCCCTTGTGTGAATACAAAAGGTCAGAGACCGATCAGAGCAGCAGATTAAGAGACAGACGCCCCTGGTCACAGCACGGGGATTGCGCACGTGAAAGCCAAAGATGCAAATGCCTCTGGGCAGCATCACAGCGGATTTCCGATGGTATATTTGGGAAGAAGGCACATCTGCCCAGCCTCCCAACGCTCACGATTTTTTTTGGGCTGATGAATGAGTCACTGCATTTGCGCTTCAACTAGTTCCAGCGACCAAGTGTGTGTTACTATGCAATCGCGCCGAAGTGCGCAGGGGGGGTCCCTTGAGTGAAATGTCCATCATAGTGGGTAAATGGCGGGAAGACGGGTGGGTGCACACCTCGAGTGTGTGGGCGGGGCCAAACGGACGGGGCTTCCATGCGAGCGCACATGCCCCTTGTGTGAATACAAAAGGTCAGAGACCGATCAGAGCAGCAGATTAAGAGACAGAAGCCCCTGGTCACAGGAACAGCACGGGGATTGCGCACGTGAAAGCCACGTGATTATTTTTGGGCTGATGAATGAGTCACTGAATTTAAGCTTCAACTAGGGCACATATTTATTCACGAAGAAAGACACACCATGTAACTAATTTACGATGGCGCCGGCAAGCTGCCAGCGCCATCCTGCAAAAGTTACTTAATTAGCTTCAACAGGAAGCTCCAACTGATAAAATAAAGCAGGCGCTCGAGCCCCTGCTTTATCTTATCTGTTAGAGCTTCCTGTCGAAGCTAATTAAGTAACCATTTGAGGATGGCGCTGGCAGCTTGCCGGCGCCATCGTAAATTATTTAGGTTTGAACTTTTGACCACAAAATCCGCTCCGATTGCGGATTGCGGATTCTCGGTAAATTCGCGAGAGTTCGCGGATCGCGGATTTACCGAAAATCCGCAAAATCCGCGATCGGAGCGGATTTTGCGCTCATGCTTAATGTCCTACCTTTCACATACATTGCACCCGGCCCACAGGGGTACCTTGGGCCTCCCTGAGGTATGTCTGACATGTAAAAAAAGGGAAGGTTAGGGACCGGCCAGTGTGTGCACTGGCCTAGTCAACATGGCAGTTACAAACTGCGCGCAGGTCTGAGTTACCATTTTCATGGCTACTCACTAGTGCTGCATGCCCCCGGGTAGCATTTGATTCACCAGCCCTGGCACACGCAGTGCACATTACTAGGGGCTAACAGGTAAATCAAATATCCAATCATGGAACACCAATCCATAACACAATTGACACAGAGAGCGCCCACACTTTACCACTGATCGGCAGTGCGAAAAGTGCGTAGAAACGTTACGTCAGCAAAAACAGGCCAAAACCAGGAGATCAGAAAGCAAAAATTCAGGGAAACACACCAAAAGATGCCAAGTCTAACACATGGGCACACCTCCGGGTGGACACATAGGCTCTGCACAAAGGAAGAACAGTTTCACCAGCTTGGATTTAGGAAGAGAGGGGCACTGTGGGATTCTTTGCAGTAGTGGGCTCAGGAACTGCTGCAAAAGTGGGTAGGGTTACCCATGGGAACTTTTTACCTATTGGTTAGGTAGGGACCAGGATTCACTACCACGCACACCAGGCATCATTTATGTCATCTGTGGGCTCCTTCTTCAGAATATTGTGGACTTGTGGAAGAAGAGCAGAAGGACTACACCTGCTGTCTGAAGCCTGTGGCGAGACTAAAAGGGCTGGAACTGCTCCTACATAAACCCAGGATAAAGAAGTGGATTCCCAGGGCTTAGTTGGCTGGCCTCCACAACAAGCTGCAAGAAGCCTTTTACTGAACAGCCCAGCTGACCAGTTTCAACTGGATCTGTCATGAGTCCTGCAGTTAGCTTCTGCTGGGGTGAGTCTTGACCCCCAAGTGCTGTTGCAAACGTCCTAAAAGCCTTGGCTGTGTCAATTTGTAGTCCTCCTAACATTCTGAAAACGCTGGGAATTAGAAGATGTTTGGCTCCAAAGACCTCCAGAGACGGGTACAAACCTGCCAAGTCAATCAGACCAAGATGATTTTCCGCTGGACTGAAGATTCAGAAATTCTCCGACTCAGAGCTCTTCGTCATAGGCAAATCTGTTTCAGCAGGACCTAAAAGAGACAGAATCCGGCCTTGTGGAGCCATCTTCAACTACAGCCTTCGGCCTTGGCCTACTTGAGGACTCTGAGCTTAAAAGAAGTAAATATGTTAAAGGTAGAAAACTTTAACTTGTCAAGGTGCCAAAAGTATCCTGACAGTGAGAGGGCTTCCCTGGGCACAAACGTTGAATTTTCCCATGCAGGGGTGTCCCTGCCTAAACCAATGGCTCCAGCGGGACCTTGACCAATGCCGGTGTGATGTGGAGTCCTGTTTTGATACAGCCTGCTGCCTTGCCCTGCTGAAGAATTTTGACTTTCAGAAAAAACTAAGTCCCACTGTAAAACCTCAGACTGGGTTGAAGCTGTTTGGTGAATCTGACCCACGTTCCATTGTGGTAGCCCTCAAATTGCACCTGGGCTCCCGTACACTGCATCAGCTGACCACCATTTTCATTTCGCGCTTTCTGGCTCTATTTCAATTTACAATATTTTAACATTCATATCTCCCGTTCCCCTTATAGGATTTTTGTTGTTCTGGCGTTATTTTGTTTAATAAATTGTTCTGCATTTTTAGGTCGAGCATGCGCTGTCTGCAAGACCTGTTGTAATAAAAAAAAAACGTTTTCCCTGCCTGTACTTACCATTGGTTCACTCCGCTATCGCTCTTCTTTGCTGCCTCCTGACTAATTTGCTTTGTCAACACGTCACTTTCATTCAAGGCTGAGGCGCACCTCTAAAGTACAGATTCATTGCACTTTCCTTCCTTATCTGTTCTGTGGGAGAACTCATTTTAAAAATGTTTCCTGCTTCCTGCTCCTCGCGTGCACTGTGCTCGCTGTAGAGGTTTCTCCTGATATCAGAGCTGCATAGGAGACAGCGCTCGCGGCTAGCCAACAGAAAGTATTTTTCTATTTATTTTTATTGCTTCTTTTCTTTCCTTCCCAGACTTTCACTGCCTGCTCCTGCTCTCTGTCTCCCTTGCATCCCCTTCTCTCTCCTACAGCCGGTGTGCAGCCTCACAAGAGCGCAATGTTTCCAGTAAATTTCAATCCTAGAATCACATTATATTAAGCCAACGCCGATGCTCAAACCCATCTCCAATGTCGACAGCTCTGGATGTTACAACACATATTGTTGTAAATAAAGTTCATTTAGATACTTCAGGGTTCACAGTCGAAGCTCCATCAACGATAACTGCAAGAGACAAAATAAATGTCGAACAACAGTCAGAACTGTAACAATATTGACTTGCGTGTGCCTGCTCCACAAGGTTGTCTGGCCCTCTTTTACTGGATGATTGATGACCCTCTGAGACAGTGAATAGAGGGGTATTTAAATAATGTGCAATTCTACGCCCTTCTCCTCTGTATCTTTTCAGTCTTATCACGAAGATAGTTTAATTCCTAAAGGTCTCATGTCATGGTGCAACAAGTCAAGAAAAGGAAAGTGGAAGTTGACCTCAGAGTTGGTTGGTTCTTCAGCCTGGCATATCTTTTCACCTCTTTATTTTGCCTCACCAAGTGTAACTACAAATTGCAAAAGGAATGTGGAAAGCCTATGCCTGATACGTTCTACACTGGGAGTGGCGCGACTTGCTTTCAAAGATACTACCTCTTCTCTGTTGGCAGCACCTGGCTTCAGAAACGTTAACCAAACCAGCTTTCTAAACAAATCTACATAACCTAAAAAAACAGTAAATATCTTTCGTATTCTGCACTCATGCTTCAAGAACTGTACCACCTCATAGTATTCGCAGCTCCCCTTATTGTGAGCTGTACTATACTCTGACATATGTTATTTAACATTCATGTTGATTTAAGGCAACATCTCTGAACTGCAGACATGTCCTAGTGCAAGATAAAGGGTAAACTATATTTAATCTACCTTTCGTTTTGTTTTAAGTGTCACATCGACCAGAAAAACATCAATGTTCAACTCCATCTGATAATTAAGGAGAATACATTTTTGTATCTGGGGCTATTGCCATGGCTTGACAAAGGAGATGCTGCATTTGGTACATGTGCATAGTCTGCCCTTCTTGTTAAAATACCTTCTGTTGACTAGTTGATCACTAAAATTTGAATTAAATTACTTACTCAGAGATTAAAGAAGCAAGGCTGGCAGTAACTGCGCCTCTTTTACTGCCAGGCTTGCTTCGAGTAAGCAAGGACTATAAGTACAGAGAGCCTGTTTACGCACCGCTTGCTGGTTTTCAAAACACATAAATAAAAGGTATTAAATAAAAGGCCAATAAGTCAAACTCTTGCAAATGCGAGACCTATTGTATAGCAAATACTTGTTATAAATTGAGTGAGTTTTTAATTGTGTTCAAGTTTTTAAGTCTTTTGGTACTTGTACATGCTTTACACATTTTCTTAATTCCAGCCTGTCTACTCTGTGCCACAGCTAACAGTGGTTGAGCTCAGGTTTAAAGTACTGAAACCTTTATTGGACCTAACAAGATAGTGGCAATATTACTTTTGGTGGACCATTGAACCCCAACTAATAATCCACTTTCTTATACTATGTAAAAGAGGAACAATAAGGATGTAAGAAAATGCTAGGAAAAATATGGCAAATATTAACAATATAAGTGACCTGTTGTATACAACTTATGTTTATTGAATGATTGATAACAAATATAACTCGGCAGAGCAGTAGATTGATGTGAAAATTATGTTCATTTTATATAAATGGTTTTATTGGAGTTTTCTAATAGAAATTAATTTTCTAAATTACTTGATTGTAGCCCTGAAGATCTTGATGAGCAAAACACATTGGCTACAAGCAATTGTGTAAATACGATTCCAGGAAATAGATATTCATTATTCACAACAAAAGAACTGATACACATTGCCTGAGAGAAACTGAATTAGTCTTATTAGACCAAACGAAACTCACACGGATGAGAGTGTGAAGTAATTATAGAATATACAAATATCTATTTACATGTATGCCCCCAAAGGGCTAGAAAAGTCTTTAGTATTTAAGAATACAAATTCCTCTTTAAGCAAACAATGCACTGAGTATCACATTTCCAGGTATGTTTCACAACATAATTCCTTGGTTGTATGTATCATCTGATGCCTTTCTGTATTAAACAATCTTCAAATAGTAAAAATGTAATTGGTTTGATAATAAAACCATGAATTAATCATACAATATCCTTTTTTCTAATGGATGAAAGGAGTCAATTCAGACTCCTGTATTTAGACTAAACTATATGTTTAACATAAACTTTCTCTGATGATTATCTAAATTGTAAGGCTCAGAGTTTGCAACACCAAGTCAAATTCCATTACACATTTCAAAGAAGCTTGCAAGGAAAGTATGACTTCATATTACTCAAGTTAATGTTTAAAAATATCCAGGGAGTCTTTTACAATTTAAGACAGTCTATGTCATTTTTGAGATTCATTGTAGCTTCTTTGATATCATCTTTGGGTCACCCAAATCTAAATACCTTCCCTTTCTTGTGTCAACATGTTTTTTTGTCATACCAAGGATCCATTCCCTTCTGCAGTTGCTTGAGGTTCTGCTATGTTTTCAGCAAACCTTTCCGAACATCAATTAGCGTGCATATTCCAAACAGCCAGTTTCCTGGATCCAAGAATTATATTGTTTTATTTGCCATTAGTAATCAGCATTTGCACCTCCACATTACGTAACGTGCTTTCCCATTTCCAACTTGAAAAAAATAAATAATGGTACTTAGACATTGACAGCATTAATAATTCTTCAATACTTAATATATGTGGTCCTTGAATTTGCCAACCCTCAGAATCCCATTCAGATTTTATAGGCATTGTTTTATTCCATAATCATTAAATCTAGTTCAATATACTTGTCTAGAAAATCAAATGAGGAAATCACTTTGTGCCTAAAGAAAAACATACAAGTGAGGGTTGCTGCAGTCTGATTATAAGGAGGTTGGATGTCATCAAAGTGAAATTGAAAGGTGTGTGTAACTTGAACAGTCTCTGCTGGTCCTAGAATTTGATTTCAAAGTCCTTCTCAGTACACACCATCTTAGAATAGGCACTACACTTCCTCGAGACCCACTCTTAGTGACCCGGGGTCTAATTCACAATCTACATTTTTTAGTATGTGAAGTAATACCACAGAGGTACTATTTACAAGCTTGAAAATGCTATACATTAACCTACATGTGGAGACCTTCACCTCCACCACTACAATCTTTTCTGTCTGGACATTACCACCATATGTGCGGAAATCTCTGCACACATACAAATACATTTTGATAGTAAATGTGAGAATGAGCAGGATGAGTGGCTGCCTAAACCTTCCCTATAGCCCACCCAATGAGGAGTAAGTATTTTTCCTAAATCTGTGTGGTTAAGGAAGGATACCGAGGGTGCTCATGTAATACGCATGGGAGCTCAGAAGCAGCCCGAGGTGGAAAAGTCTAACATCTCCCTATTTATGCCATGGCACAAGAGTCGGGCTGAGACACCAAGGGGTCCAAGGCAAGAGAGTACCACATCGGAAAAACATGCATTGAGCCTAACAGCTGGTGTCAAGAAGTCACCATCATTAGTGTCACCAGAAAAGAAAAAAACTACAGGCTAGCATTCTTAGCATGTTTAGGTCTGAGGGGCAGTTTGAAGGCAACCACCCAACAACATGTTTGTACAACGTGAAGCTGGCTAAAATGTTAGTACTGGACCTCCTCTCTTTTTTTTTGTGAAAGGGGTGGGTTTTCTTGAATTTGTGGCAGCAATCTGCCCGAAATGGAAGGGTCCCAGACTGTCCTATTTCGCCAGAGTTGCTGTTCCAACAGTACATCACAACGTGCTGGAATTTCTTGGACAAGCTTTGCAGCAGAGTGCTGTTCACACTATCCACCTGACAACAGACATGTGGACCAGTTGCCAAGCCACTGATTACATGTTCATCACTGCACCCCAGATCTCTTTTGTGGGGGTTAGAGAAAAGATATCTGCAGGTGTTGACACTGCTGAGAATTGTAATGCAGCTCGGAATCATGCAACAGTAGCCATGTTCGCCACGGGGAAATTTCATACTGCTGCAAACATTTTGGAAGACCTTGACAACAAGGTCTTTGAATGGCTGTGACCAAGAGCCCTTAACATTTGTTTTGTTGCCACGGACAATGGCTGTACTATAGCTAAGGCCATGGCCGATGGTGGCTATTTCAGGGTCCTGTGTTTGGCGCACTGCATTAACATCATTGTTCAAGACTTTCTGAAAAATGAAGACTGAGTCAGCAACTTACTGAACACCTGCAGAATAATCTGCACACATTTCAGGCATTATTTTAATACCCGTAAGCAGCTGAGGATCATTCAACTTTATAATAGAATGCCAGTTAAAGCACTCATATAGGAGGTGCCAACACGTTGGAACCCAACTTATTACATGCTTGAACGTCTGTTTGAGCAGTACATACCAATCAATGAATATTTCATACAAAGAGGGGATGCTACTGTGAAAGGCATGATAATTGAGATGAACTAATGTGTGGAAAACGTGTAATATTTTATTTGGCATAAGCAGCAGCCATTTTGGCTGTGGTGTCCATTTCCTTTCCTTCGTAATTGGTTTCAGATGTTAACTGTCATTCATTTACTGCTGTCGTAAGCACTCCTGCTCCCCCTCCCACTTTGCTGACCATGTAGTTTTTATCTGCCTTTTTTGCTGATAACTATTCCTAAAACTTGTTCTTCCTATTTCTGTTCACGTGCTTACACTGCAAAAAACATGTATAAAGAGGCACTGGTTTGTGAAGAAAGTGTACTATCTCAGGCAGCACTTGAGAGTGCTGTGTGGGTGTGGTCCCACTTGTGAGTGATTAATAAACGTGTTATTTGTTTCCAGCTCCAGTGCTGATATCTATTTTGTTGGTCTTTGAACCCGTGGACAAAAGGGTGACCCTGCACCAATGCACCCCTAAAAAGGTACATTTCCATAGTTTGGCGCCCGACTCGTGGGGCCCCATTGAAGACGCAGCCATCCGATGGAGTGGTCTTGACAGAAGATCGAAATTTTGCTGAGGAAGCGCACTGCACAAGGAGACCTTTGTCTTTGCAGGCGGATGTGACTTTTCCGGTTTTCCTTATTTGACCCTCTAGGTGGTGGCCGGTCTCAACTGGGGTTTTCTTTGGTGCAATTTTGAAGTGACCATTAGGTCGACCTGAGATCAGCAGGTGGGAGTTGGAGTCTTCTGTTTGGTAAGGTCGCTAAAGCGGCACTTTTGATTTGTTAAGCCTGGGCTTTTTGGTTGAATTTGATATTTCATTTTTGCAAAAATTGAAGGCAGGTAAAGTGGAGCTTCTTCTCCTTTTGACTTATTTTTTGTAGTAATATTTTATATATATTTATGAAACATGCGGGTTCTCAGCACACTCCGTAAATTGTTTGCTGCTCTTGTGGTACCAAAGCTATTTTAGGACAAAGTCAGCCGGCTCCCCCAGAGGGGACACCTAATAAAGACATGTATGTCAAATATGGTATTTCTTCCATAATGTACGGTCCACTGTGGAACAAATACACAAAGAAAGATTCTGATCTGCAATGGCCAGTGAATGGGTCATTTGATTGTAAAAAGGTTCAATATGTAGAACAGTGTTTGTTTAAAAGAAAAGTAGACAGGATATGTTTGATTGTGTGCGTATGTGGGAGAAAGAAGTACGAGAGAGAGCAAAATGAGCAGAAGCCTTAGCAGAAAAAGAACAAGAAAAAATGATATATCAAAAAGCGCTAGAATTAAAAAAATAAAGAAAAGAAGGAAATAATAGAAAAAGTAGATAGAGAACGTCGATTAGAGCTAAATGGCCAGTACCCTATTAGGCGCCCTATTTATTCCATACTTAATAAACCTCAGAATGACTGCATCTTATTAGATAGATCCCCACCCCCATATACATTCCCCACTCCAAGTGTCCCTGAGGATGAGGTTTCTGACGAGGAGCATTTGTCTTCAGACGAAAAAGATAAAGATAATCAAGTTGGTGACAGACTCGCTCTACTCTGTCTAGCGCAGATAAAGATAAATTGAAGGGCAGTACTAGAGAGGCATCTCATCAGAAGACTACAGCGATGATCCTCATAACTACAGTTCAGGCTTGGGAGAATGCAAAACAGTTATATTTTTTTGAAAAGTTCTGTTACGAGATATTATATAATTGGCCGCATATCTCTGGCGAATCAGGCCCAAGTGATTTGAAGACAGATTATAAGCAGCTAAGAGATGGGCCTTACCCTTTCAAAAATATATCTGACACAATTAGATGAGCGGTTAAATTACGGGATGATACATTACAAATGCAAAAGGATAAAGAATTAGCTAAAAAGCAGCAAGTAGGGGTTGAGACAACAGAATCTCAGACAGAGAAGACGGATATTCTGGTGGATGCGAATGATCCCAGCCGTAGTGAGTCTGCTATGAGACCAATGCGTGAAGCTGCACCCCTGTATGTTCCACCGAAGGGTGCGGGAACAAATAATGAAAAAAACTTTGGATGATGCAAAGGGATATTTTATATATAATTGGGTTTATACTCCTTGGAGTAGAGCTGATATGATGGCTCTTAAAGCTGCTTTGCCCGACCGCGGGAAAAATCCTGCCGCTTTCTATGAGGAGGTGGAAGGGGCCATCAGCTCCTGCACTATGACCTTGCCAGATATTGATATGTTCTTTGGTCTTATTTTGCCTCCTGATATGTGGAGAACAATACGTAAAGTAGATGACAATGTAGCATATGGTGATACCTGGGAACATTTAGAACAAATAGATGCTGAAAGGGAGCCTGCGCAGAAACATTAGAAGGAGATATTAGATCTTCCTAAAGCTATTGTGACTAATTTAAAGACTCTCATACCCCCTAAGAAAATAGATTGGACTACATTAGAGCCTGTAAACAGAAAACGGATGAGTCAGTTTCTGACTTCTTTTCAAGGTTTGAGAAAACATTCCATGATTCTAGTGGTCAGTCATTGGCCGATGATATGGGTAAGCATTTGTTTGTTGACAAATTTGTTGCCAATATGTAACCGGAAATAGCTAGTCTCTTAAAGGCCAGCGAGAATTCTTGGACCACGTCTTTCCAAGTTTCCCTTTTGACTATAGGCCAATATTATGAGCGACAGGAGCAGGAAGTGGAAGGCAGGGAGGATAAAAAGGTTAAAGAATTAAAGACAAAAGTTATGTTGGCTCAAGTATATGGTCCACCATTTAGGGGTGGTAGAAGAGGCAGATATGTAATGTATACACCTGGAGTGCCCCTCTTCCTCGAGCAAATTTGTCTCCTCATCAGTGTGCTTATTGTAAAGAGACTGGACATTGGCGTTCTGAGTGCCCTCTTTTGCGAGGTCGGCAGTATCAGCGGTGAAGGGGCAGTCGGAGAGGACGCCCAGGGAATTCAGGAAACAGGGGAGGTATAGGAGCTCAGCCCAGATTTTAAGCAGTTGAACAATGACCAAATTACTCGAATACTTTTGGTAGACGAAATCAATGTCAAATGTCTGATTATTCTGCTGATGCCCTTGCAGATTCTGATTATGCCTAGGAAAGCCCAGGATGGGAAAAGGAACCAGTAGAGGTGCCAGTAGATCAAATGGGTCCTTATGTTGACGCAAATGTCTTGGGATCTACTGATCGGTTTCTGGGTGCTTCAGGGGCTACTCATAGTGCTCTGTCTAAAAAATAGGTCCCTATGGCTCCCCTGTCCGGCACAATGATAACATTGATAGGATTCGATGGGACACCTACACCTAGCCCACTTTCACAGCCACTTGAGTTCAGACTTGATACATTTACAGCAGCATGCCCATTTTTGCTCTCCCCTACCACACCGGATAACATTTTGGGTATCGATATGCATAAATATTTTCGTGCCACTATACGTTGTTCTCTGGAAGGTGTGCATGTTATTTTGAATGACAATTATCCAATGGTTGAGAGGTCTTGTCTTATCAATGAGGATGTCACTTTGGCATCCTTACCCAGTACTTTGTGGGCTAAGTCAGATACTGATGTGGGTCAAATGGTTATTCCACCTTTACATATTCAAGTAAAGGAGGGTGTTTCATTGCCTCGCCTGCCCCAATACAAATTATCCAGAGAAGGAGAAGAAGCATTGGCACACATTGTTCAGGATTTGATTAAAGTAGGGGTAGTATAAGAGGTCCCCTATAACACTTGCAATAGCCCTATCCTTCCTATTTTGAAAAAAGACAGTGACACTAAAATGTACAGATTCATTATTGATATGCGAGAAGTTAATGAAATTGTAGTGCCCCATTATCTAGTAGTTTCTGATATCACTACACTTCTCACTATGGTTCCTACTGCCACTTCATTTTCAGTGATCGATTTGAAAAAGGCTTTCTTCTCGATACCCGTTCACCCTGACAGCCGTTATTTGTTCAGGTTCACCCTGAAAAATAGATCATATCGGTTCTGTAGAGCTCCACAGGGCTATACAGAGAGTCCCAGTATTTACAGTCAGGCATTAAAATGGTAGCTTGATTCCTTTCCTGTACCAAGAGGGGTGGCTCTTATTCAATACGTCGATGACATCTTGTTAGCCGCAGATACCCCTGAGCAGTATAAAGAAGGAACACTGTTATTGTTATCATTTCTTGACTCTCACAATCACAAAGTCTCGTGAAAGAAATTGCAATTTTGTAGACAACAGGTTACCTATTTAGATCACCTCCTGTCTAAGGAGGGACGTGCACTTACACCAGATCACATTCAGACCATTTTAGATACTCCCGTGCCCCGTACTCCGAAGGATGTCCGTGCACTGATTGGCCCCACTTCTTTTTGTAGGCAGTGGATCCCCAGTTTTTCACACATTATTAAACTTTTGTTGGCCCTTTTGACTAAAGACATTCCGATGCCCCTCCCATGGACTACTGAATATCAGAATGCCTTCCAACAGTTATGCCAAGCTCTTTGCTCTGCACCAGTATTAGGAACTCCAGACTACACTAAGACTGTCACACTCCATGTCCACGAGAGAGAAGGTTGTGCCCTCTCGGTTTTAACACAGACACACGGTGATAAGCAACGTCCTTGTGCATATTTCTCAGCGGGTCCTGACCCAGTCGCCCGTTCACTGCCTGGATGTTTCCGAGGGTTGGCGGAAACGGCTGTATCAATACGTCAGAGTAAAGGAATAGTTTTGTCACATAAACTGCATGTGTTAGTACCCCATTCTGTTGATGCTTTGCTAAATCAAACGAAAACACAGCATTTGACTAGTGCTCGCCTGACACGATATGAATTGACACCCTTAGTCCCTCATATTACACTGAAAACATGCTTCACACTAAACCCTGCTACATTGTTGCCATTTCTATCTACTCAGCCACAGTCACCAGAATCACATGATTGTACATTCCTTACTGAAGAGCAAACAAAAGGCTGCATTGACTTACAAGATACACCTCTCTCTAGTGTTGATGGGGAGTTATGGGTTGACGGCTCATGTCTAAAATTGTCTGATGGCACTACATCTGCTGCCTATGCTATTACAACACTTCAGACAGTATTTGAAACAGCTAGCAACCCACAGAAGTCTGCCCAAGCGGCCAAATTGATTGCACTAATGAGAGTGTGTGAGCTTAGTACAGACTTACGTGTTAACATTTTTACCGACAGCCAGTACGCTTTCGGGGTGGCACACAATTTTCGACCCTTATGGAAAGAAAGGGTCTTTCTCACCTCACATGGGACACAGATAGTGCATGGAGAATCGGTACATAATCTCCTTACTGCCCTAACCTATCGTACGAAAGTGGCAATTGTTAAGTGTAGTGCACACAAGAAAGTGACTGATAAAATAGGAGCAGGTAATGCCTTTACAGATCACACAGCATGTGAAACCACAATGCAGTGAAGTACCACATCCATGTATGTAGTGAAGTCACAAGGCGAACATTGGCACGATGCCAGGCAAGAGGTGCTGGACATGCAACAATCTGTTTCCGCTGATGAACTAGACCAATGGTCTAAGGAGGGAGCACTGGATGATGAGGGCTGCTGGAGGAATACAGATATGACCAAATGGATGTTACCCACAGCTTACTTATACCCCATGATTCACATGGCACATGGGCCGGCACATCTTGGTGCATCTTCAATGGCAAAACAATTTATGCAAGTTTGGGAACATCCTGATATTGCCGGCACTGCTAAAAAAATGGTTCAGTCTTGTTTGATCTGTCTTCATTATAATCCTGGAAAGGGAACGCAAACTCCAACAGGAGCGTTTGCAACACCAATTGCACCTTTTGACGTCCTGCAAATGGACTACATTTAGCTTGAGTGCTGTAATAACTTAAAACATGTCCTAGTAGTGGTTTGTGTCTTCAGTAAAGGGGTGGAGGTGTATGCTATGAAGGATAATATAGCTCTCACGACAGCAAAAGTTCTCCTAAGAAAGTTCTTCCCTCAATTCGGCATTTGTTGGGTCTTATGGAATGACAGCAGACCTCATTTCATAGGACAAGTTGTCGAATACGTTATGAAGGGATTAGGGATTAAGCAGAAATTTCATGCCGCTTTTCATCCACAATCAGCAGGCTTGGTGGAGAGTTACAACTCCACTCTGAAATTGAAATTGGCAAAAATACACTTTTCCACGTCTTTGAAATGGCCTGATGCCCTGCCCCTAGCACTACTTTCTATCAGATCAATACCACATACACAGTCTGGCCTTATGCCATATGAGGTTCTGTTTGGCAGGCCCATGAATATTTGGGGAATCCCTAAGCCTCGCCCTATAGATGATGTACCCCATGTGTTGATGAGTGACTATTTGTCCCAGTTAACTGACAGCTTGTCTTGTATTTATCAGCAGTTCCGTGAAGCCCTTCCAGACAGGTTCCAGGGTGATGGCCATGATCTGCAGCCTGGAGATTTTGTTTTGACAAAGTCCTTCCAGCGAACCAGTTCCTTGGCGCCTCGTTGACGTGGACTAGGAACAAGTTCTTCTGGTTACCAGAACTGCGGTGCGAGTGACCAACCGGAAGAACTGGGTGCATGCTACCCACTATCATAAAGTTCCGCATGCCCTCGTGAGCCCAGCTGCATTGACAGATCACCGCGACATCCTGTTCACTGAGAAAGGACGAGCTGTGTCACCTGAAAGATCTAAGGAAGTCTTCCCGGACCACACGATCCCTGGTACATCTAGATACCTGCTTAGATCCAGAAAGAAAGACATTTGAGCACAGAAAGAGACTGTTTGAGCCACTGTCCTGGGTGGTTAAAGACTGACTACAATGGGGGGTAGCCTATTAGTGGCTACTCATCTCATCGTTAGTAAAGAAACCAATGCCTGCCCATGATCTTAAGGCACCATATGTTTTGTTGTTTACCGACGAAATGAACATGCCGGAGGAGGAGAAGTCGAATGCTGCAAAAGTCTGTAATAAAAACATGATGTTCGCTATTCGACTAACTTTGACTGTTGTCATCATTGCTGTCATAATGTGGGTTGTAGAGGAAGTAGCTCCGTCTCGAAAGTTACTGACTGCTACTACTCCTGTCCCCACCCAACATTCTCATTTTACTCTTGCCTATCAGGAAAGAAAACACCGAATGTCGTATCTCAATAATACTTTCATACAAATGTTGCATCATACTCATAATGCTACGAACACTACCAACTGCTGGGTATGTGGAATGATGCCAGCACATCAGAAGAAGGGAGGAACGCCTTTCATTCCCTTGCCATTCTCGCATAATGGCTCCTGTAGAGCATGGTTTGCACTGTTGTGGGCCTCTGAAATTGCTAATATCACTCTAGCTGATGTAGGAGGACTTAATGCAAAGCTTAATAAAGTTTGTTACCCCGATGAGGAAGGGGACCCGCAAGCCAAAGGAACTGTACGGGAAATGGAGGAGTATTGCAGAGGAAATTCCTCCACAAGTTATGTTTTCCCCAACACTCGAACGGCCAAGGGTAATGGGCCTTTTGTCAAAGCTGTTACTAGATCCCAAGCAAATCTTTGTGTGAGCAGTTTTGGTAGTATCCCAGTGGGAAAAAGTGACTACACCACAGTATTGAACATTGCTGGAACAAACAATAACAGTTTTCTATCCTCACACAATACTTATTTCATTTGTGGAAGTAGAGGCTACAAGCATCTACTAATCGGATGGTCTGGAACATGCTATGTGTCCTTTTTGCTTCCTCCTGTGTTCCTAGCACCTACATCTTATCATAATGATCAAAAACTGTTTAATGACATTTCCTTGAACCGATCCAAAAGAACTATAAATAATGATAAAGTGGATCAAACTGACACTGCATTACAGCAATATTTGGGACTCTTATTCTTTGTTGGTGTGGCTTAAAATAGCAGGAAAATCAGGCGCATAACCCGTGTAGTAGAGGCTGTGACTAATCAGACAGCAATGGAGCTTGAAAATATTACAGCAGAACTCGAAATTACGAGAATTGTGACTTTGCAAAACCAAATGGTGCTAGACGTGGTTCTAGCTGATCGTGGTGGAGCATGTCGCATTATCAGTAGTAGTTGTTGTGTCTTTATCCCTGACCACGCCCCTTCTGTTTATGATGCTATTTCCAAAATGCATAAAATAGCCACTGAGATACATCAAGATTCAGTAACATGAACTTTGGCTGGATGGTTCTGGAGGATATTTTCTGTATGGGGCTTTAAAATATTGTCGGTCTTATTCATAATTGTTGCAATTCTCTTCTCTCGTTGTTTTTGTATCCAATGCGGGCCAATGCTTTGTTCCCTCTATATTTCTACATGTAGTACTTGTCTACCATCTAAAACAAATGTCCAAAATGTATATGCCCGTTTAGCAATAGATCAAGAAATTATTATCATAATGTTAATTGATATATATAACATTTATCGTACCCCTTTAGAAGCATAAGAAAATGTCTTAGCTTATGCCAAAAGGGCCGTCTGTGGAAAATGTGTAATATTTTATTTGGCATAAGCAGCAGCCATTTTGGCTGTTGTGTCCATTTGATTTCCATCATAATTCTCCTGTCCTCTGCTGCTCACCCTTTCCTGCCTGTGCTATCTATTTTAGTTGACTTCCTGACTCAAAGTATGTGCTGAGAGTTCGTAGCTGCCAGAGCACCTGGTTTCAGATGTTAACTATCAATCATTTACTGCTGAGATAAGCACTCCTACTCCCCCTCCCACTTTGCTGACCATGTAGTTTTTATCTGCCCTTGTTTGCTGATAACTATTCCTAAAACTTGTTCTTCCTATTTCTGTTCACGTGCTTACACTGCACAAAAACTGTATAAATAGGGTACTGGTTTGTGAAGCCAGTGTACTACCTCAGGCAGCACTTGAGAGTGCTGTGTGGATGAGGTCCCACTCATGAGTGATTAATAAACTTGTTATTTGTTTCCAACTCCAGTGCTGATCTCTATTTTGTTGGTCTTTGAACAAAAGGGTGACCCTGCACATGTGTACCCCTAAAAAGGTACATTTCCACAAATGGGCCTAGTTAAATGCCTGACGAAGATGCTGCCTCCTTTCGAGGTCTTCACAGGTGAAGTCAGCAAGGAGGACTGTACCATGGGCCAAGCTATTCCACTGTTGCACATGCTACAGGAACAGCTAAAGAAGGTGCCTGCAATGTACGCAGGTGTGGAGGAAAAAAAGAAGCATATGAGGTGGTGGAGAGCTTAACCCTTCGCTTAACTGAAAATACAAGGGTGCAAAGAGGCATTGTGTCATCCAACCATTACATTTGTACCACAATTCTTGATCCATGGTACAAACAATTACTGCACACTTTCATTTCTTTTTCAGACGGGGATGTTGCCAGCTACAAACCTTGGATAGCTGTGCAACCCAGTCAGCTAGAAAAAGAACAGCCTGGAATTAGAGGCCTGCTCCTCCAGGGCACAACAAGTACTGCAGGGCAGCCTTCAATTTCAACTTCCACCCCCTTCACAGCAGCCAAAACCACCAACAACACCAAGAACAACAACAACAGGAACAGGAATGGTTTCCTCAGGCAGGATTTAAGTCCAGTGCTGAGGTGAAGGCAAAAGAAGCCGAGCAAAGCGGAACACCCATGATCATTGAGCAGATGGTCCAGGCCTATCTGGATGACCCAACAGAGGTCTACTTTGATCAAAACCCATTGCTGTAATGGTATGGGAAAAGGCGCCAATAGTCAGTGCTCAGCAGGCTGGCAATACACTATCTGGCTTGCCCCATAGCAAGTGTCTCTGCCGATCATGATTGCAGTGCTGCTGGTGCCCTTCAGACAGTGAGAAGGACTAGTCTCTCACCCCAAAATGTGGAAGGTTATCCATGATAAAAATGAATCAGCACTTTATACCACCAGATTACACCATATCTGAAGTAGCACAGCAGGAAGATGATGATGGTGACTTAGGTCATGGAAGTAGTGTGTTAGGTGACCTACTTCTGGACGAACCAGCAGAGTTTGAGGACTAGCTCTACTTCTACCGACAACTAGGCTCTTTCATTTTCCATTTACTTTCTTTCTTTCTTTGACGCCACAAATAAAAAAACACTGAAAAAAGATGTAACTAAAGAACATTATTTACTTTATTATTTGTATGTGTCACTGTCTTTCTGGCTCACAGATTCATCCCCACCGTCTTACTCTTTTTTATTGCCGGATCCAAGTTGCAACTGTGTACAATCAGTGAAGAAGAAAAGTCCTCTCCTGACTCGCCCATAAACCATTTCCCTCAAGCAAGAAATTGGATGGAGAATTCAAACAAATGTGTGCCTGCCTCCAACCCTGGGCCCTGATTATCTATATAGCCTTTCCTAACCCAGAAGAACAAGTCAATGATGGCATGCATTGCACGTTGAGTGATGGTTGTTTGTTGTGAATGTCTACTATTCTACAAAGTGACTCAAGTCAATCTTCCCCTTCTTGTTCTTCAATAACAACATTTTACTACTACAGGCCGATCCACTGCATTTTGAGTCGGGACGATAATTGATGACGACTTTGAAGTGGCCTAAAGATAAACAACAACACAGACCAGACCTACATGTCTGTGTAGTGGTGGGGGGCGTCGAGTATTGTGTGACTGACAGCGGTGCATTTGATTTTTTACTTTATTTGTAAAATAATATGTCGCTGTGTATATGTATGTGTGCTCAGTGCTGTCTAGCTCAAATCTGAAGCTATGTGGAGTTTGTGTGGGGGTAGCCTGTTGTTGGAGGTAACTGCTAGAAACAGACATGATTTAGCCATGCTGCCTCTGAACGTCTTCTTGTTGCACTCCTTATGCAGTTTAACTTTTTGTTTTCGCCTTGATTCTTTAGTATCCTTTTTGTTTTTCCATCTACAGGCCCTTTACCCTGATCCATACTGGAAAAGCAACTCACACTTACCTTACCTAACCGCATATACCAGGCACCCAAGATTGAAGGGCAGACAGTCCAAGAGGAATGTGGAGATGCAACTCCCAATTTATACAGTATCTTTTTTTTCTCTTCAATCATTACAACTGTGAATGTTGTTTATGTTTGCTTATTTTACTCCTACAGATATTTTATTGGTATTTGCTAACTTTCTAAGCCCAGTACAACAGAACATAAATAATATATGCAACTTGAGTCTCTCTGGGGCAGACCGACAATTGCATAATTAATATACTGCCTTGTACTAGTCTAGTACCACTCATCATCATGCATGTATTTTCGTTTCCTCCGATAACAGATTTATGATGGTCGGCTGCCAAGATGAGTGTTGTCCATGTGTAGAGTTTGTCTTTGTCAAACCTTTTCCTCAAATCCCCCTTCCAAACCATTCATCAAACCCCTAACCCCCTTTCCCCAGGCTGTGTGATTTATTGAGATGTGTCTTAACAATTTTCACCATTAATTGATCACACACTTGGTGGGGCGGATGTGGTGAAAGCAACACCAACTCAGTGTAGGGTGAGAAGGATCTTATTCTTAAGCTCATATAGCCCACACTGGCAGTATAGATTATATTATCCACCCCAGCACAGTGTATGATATTTTTTTTCAGAGGAACATCTCATTGCCAGCATCATCATTAAGGCACTGTATTAATTTGCGTCTAAGGTTAAGCTTGTTCACTTCGTACAGTACGTAGTAGCTCAACATTATTCTGATTAATTAAATTTTTCATTGCTTATCATACTCTCTTCTTGTGTCTGAGACTGAGTCTGTTCTAGAAGTCTAGTCTCTGGTGACTGTCATCAAGCTTGCATATAGAAACGGCATTAACCTAGTTTTTTATTTCAATTTGTTAACTTCCCTTTTGATGAATAGTCCTCATTCTCTGAGTCCTTATCCTACAGTTCTAGTTCGCCTAGGAGGGAGTGGGACCTTGCTTCAGTTCTGATGAGTTTGCCTTCATATCAAATGAAACGCTAGCAATGCATGCAGCTAATACTACCACCACCATGATGGCACCTTGGAAACCATAAAGCCATCGCTTCATCTAATCAGGTAAGAGAAGTGAACTGTGGTTGATTGATCATTGCTGAACACCAATCATTCTATGCAATGGTAATTCACCCTCCACCCCCTCTGAGTACTTAGGGGTTAATAATAGTATATAGTAGAATAGTAGACTGCAGAGACTAGGAGGAGAGAGTAGTAGGACAAGGGAGAGTACTGCATCAATATTTTGTTTACACTATCAGCAGTGCAAAGTAAAACAAACAATAACCCCACCAAAATGTTTTTAAATCGTTCATAATCATAAAATGTAAAAGTATGAAAAGTGTATTCCCATGAACAAATCTGAACCAAACCCACAACTGGCCCACCCCTCTCGCTAACCCCAACCAATGTCCACGTAGTGTCCAAGAAATGTCCATAAATAAAGAAAAACCCACCAAGCCCCAAATCCCATCCACCCACCCAAAACCAGATTAAAATGGGGCTGAAGAGAGCACTAACAGCGGGTTAGGAGCTTCTTGAGGTGCCTGTCCATTCATTCTACTTGGCTTCAATTTTCGCCAGCCATCACATGATGCGGCGCTCAAACTGGCGGAAATAAGGGGGCGCAGCATTGGACCTCGGCGCCGGTGTGGCAGGGTGGTTGTTGTGGCCTGGCTGGGGCCCAGGGCATCTTCAGCAGCTTTTGCCTCATCCTCCAAGGCCACCAGCTGCTGGTCCTCGCCCCTGATGGCCTTCATTTTCTGCTGCCGGTTCCGGGCTGATCAGTGTTTTTGGAGCAACAGGAGTACAAAGAGAAGTTGCATACAATGCTCTTAGCAAAACACATAGACAATATTGCCATGGGTATGGAGGGACGTGATTGATGATGGGTGGGTAGGAAGGATAAATAATGTTGTGCTTGAAAACTACTGTGAGTCCAGGGAGGAATCTGAAATACCATCTCCTCAACTCTTTGAATAAAAAAAACCTCGAATAAGCCATTCCAGGCAAGTAAAGGTGAGAAGAACACCACTACAGAGGGGCACCCTAGTCCCTTGCCCTCCTTTCCAATGATTTTCCATTCATCATTGCATTGTTCCCCCAGTATTTTATTTTTTATTCTTCTCCCTTGGCTTTGCTTCTCACCACCATTTAAGTTTTACATTCTCTCAATCCACTCTTCACCATTGAAACTACCCATCCATCCATATAGCCATCCATCCAAACATGGCTCTCTGTCTCACTCTAGTCTCATGATCTCAAGTACAAACCTATCAGCAACATACATTTGTCATTTGACTTTTACCCACCCATGCGTCCTTAAGTTTATTTCAATTAAAAGAAACCACCACAGGATTCCAATCACCCACCCAGGCAGGCATCCTTTCACACATACACTTTCACCCACCCAGGCAAGCTTACCCGTATACCTTTCATCCATACTTCACCCACCCATGCATCCTAGCTATCAGCCACCTATTGTACTATTTATGCACCCAGCGCGTTCACCCAAGCATCCTTCTCTTTCAGTCATATATATTACATTTTACCCATCCTTTCCACTTCCATCCTTCCCTTTTCCATCAACCCATAGTTGAAGGTCTTGTTCATGAAACGTTCTCTGCTGAATTGAAGATAGGAGCAGCCATTAGTTACTCAGCTCAACTTCTGCAGTGTTCACCAGTTGTTCACAAGTCAACAAGACTACACCTTTACAGTGACTTTATAATTATAATTAATTGTCAATAAACAAGCAATATGAACTACCACCTACCTGCCACAGCCGCTGGCACACCCACTCTGCTGCCGCATATTCAGACTGGTTGGCACCGTCAATGATGAACCTGAAACTGGTGGTCGGTGCGATTAGAAAAAAAAGATTACACATTTCTTAGAGGTCAGATACACCTCCCCTATTAATTTATTTATAGCACAATTTAAAAAAAACACCACAACATAATTCACTACAATTTGCAAACATTACAGAAAGTATCTTCTATCAAACATATCAGGCTGGGCATTTTGTTGTAAATTAGACTGAAGTCAAGACAAGAGACAAACTGTTAAGAAGTGGCTGGAGCAATTTGTTGATGAATCTGATGTTTTGAGAAAAAAATAGCATATGGCCTTGGTTGGCAAATGCAATGGGGCCGTCCTCCTCATACTTCCTCCCAGACATGGTGCACAGTCATCAGTTCACCAACTGTTGGTAATAATACTAGGCCTAGCTAATAAGAAGACACAACTTTGGGGTGCCCAACGTGACCATTGCCACACTCTTGTTTAAGTCATTAGTGGAGTGGTGTGGCTCACTGGTTAGAGGCGGCAGACCCGGAAGCAGAGGACGGCCTGGGACCAGGGTTCAATTCCTGATGCGGCAGGATCATGGACCAGGGTCAGCGGACTCGATAATTCTTGCTTCGGTGCCTACTCTAACCAGGGATCACACTCGGCAACTCTGGGCATTAGCTTGCCTCATCTCCACAACGGCCCCCCACACACACCGGGGATGCCTGGTTTCACCTTGGAGATACCCAGCAGGGATCATCTCACAGGGAAAGCCAGGACGGGTTCCCCAGTGGTCTACAGCGCTGGGACGCCCCATTGCTGGGGTAGCCATGCGCTTTACAAGACAACATAACATAACATTGAGCCTTCTCATCTCAACATACATGCGTAGAATATTTTACCTGGGCAATTGGCATGCAATCTGTATGGCAGAGGAGGAGTAGTAGTAGTAGTAGTATGTGACCAATGGGTTCTCTGAGTGTTAGAGTACCACCTTTAGGCAGTCTTCACAAGGAGAGAGGGAAAGCTGACTGAAAAAGCAGAAGAAAGGAAGCTACAGACAGACCAGTAGACTAGTAACTAGAGACAGTTTGAAGCAAAGTAGAGAAACTTGAAATATATAAAATAAGTAAATAGGATAATGCAGGGATAACAAGAATTTAGAAATGGATAGATTGATGAAGATTTGGAACAATAATATAAAATGAATAGATGCTACATGTTAGAACTGGGGTCTCTATTTGGCAATGGAATACACCTTTGACTAAATAGGGTCCCTTGCTTCTAAGTCAGGGAAAGGGGATTGCACTACTGGATAACCCCTGCTCACCCCCTTGGTAGCTTGGCACACGCTGACAGGCTTATCTCAGAGGCAGTGTGTTAAGCATTTGTGAATACACACAGTAATGCAGTGAAAACACTACAGATGGACACCACACAAGTTTTACAAAAATAAGTATTCTTTATATAGACTGAACACAAGACCACAAACGACAAAAATCCACAATACTGTACTTAAAATAGACTTAAAGATGGTAGAAGTTACTGAATTCAAGTTGATGATAGATGCGACAAAGTTCTCACAAAAGTACCTGGATGCGTAACGCAAAACAAACAAAAGGTTCGCAGGAAGGGAGATGCATCGGTTCCTTGCTTCGGTGAAGACAATGCATCGCGCCTCAATGCTTGCGCAGAGTAGGGGATGCGTCTTGGTCCTTACCGGAGAGGAGGTAATGCCTAGATTCTCGTGATGCTTTCCGGTTGCGATGCAGCAAGATGGCGCCTCGACACGATGCGACGATCTGGTGCGATGCAATAAGATGGCTCCCTTGATGCGATGACGTGGAGACAAAGCGTGCACGCCCGGCGGCTGTGCGGTGAACTTTGTAGCTTTGGAGCCACGACAGGCCCTGCGACACGCTTCTCCGGTGATGCGACGGCGATCTTGCAGCGGCGACACGCTTCTCCGGTTATGCGTCGGATAACAGCATTGACGAAGGCAAGCTTCTCTGGTGATGCGGCAGCAACCTCTGTGGCGCCGACACGCTTCTCCGGCGATGCGACGGCAACAGCTACGACTGCGACACGCTTCTTCTCGATGCGTCGAGCTTCCAGCTCCCAGCAACACGCAGGCTTCTGCAGACAGAATTCCCAGCAAGGAATTTCAGAGGAAGCTGGTGGTGAAGTCTTTTGTTCCTGAGACTTCAGCAAGAGGCAAGCACAAGTTCAAGCCCTTGTAGTAATATAATGCAAGATGATAAAAGTTCTTTGAAAGTTCCTTCTCCTTTCCTTGGCAATAAAGAAACCACAGCAGGCCAACCCAGCAAACAGCACACTGGCAGAGGGGCAGTCCAAACGTCAGCAGCTTCCTCGGTTCTTCTCCTTGACAAAAGGTTTGTCTTGTTCCCAGAAGTGATCTAAAGTCCTGGGGTCTGGGTCCCCATATTTATACTACTATTCTCTTTGTTCTTTGAAGGCAGAGAGGCGTTTGCCTAGTCCAAACCAGTTCTGGTCAGTCCTAGAGCACTATGTTGACAAGACTCCTTCTTTTCTTTCACAGTGTAGGCCAGGGACATCAGACATACCACAAGGGGTAAAGCCAGCATTGTGGAGGGAAGGCACAGCCCTATTCAGGTCCCAGGTGCAACTCCTCCCGTCCATCTGTAGGCAGATCTCGCTGACTCACCCTGTCTCCTGGAATCCCCCAGCCCCGCCACTCAAACTCCAGGCAAGGAATACACAACCTAGCAGAAGCAGGCTTGGATAGATAGGCAAGAAAATACCTACTTTCTAAAAGTGGAATTTTCATACATAGAATGTTAAAACCAACTTCACTAAAAGATGCATTTCATCATTCTGAGTTCAGGCATACTAAACTTGAATTTCTACCTAGTTCCCTGAGTCAGTTAGGATTATAAGATGTAATAATCAAACTGCCCATTCTGGCGTATGGGGAACAGGTAGCCTTGCAATAGTGAAAATCAAAAATGGCTGTAATTCACTATTAGGACATGCCACACACACCAGGGCATGTCCTACCTTATACTTACAATGCACTCTGCCCTTAGGCCTACCATAAGGGTATCTGATTTGAAGAAAAGGGAAGGTTTAGGGACTGGCATATGGGTGCACTTGCTAAGTCGACATGGCAGTCACAGACTGCACACAGGCCCTGCAATGGCAGGCCTGAGACACACTTTGCAAGCTGCTTCTGTGGGTGGCACAACCAGTGCTGCAATCCCACCAGCAGCATTTGATTTACAAGACCTGGGCATACATGGTACACTGTACTAGGGTCTGACACGTAAACCAAATAACCCAATCACGGAGTCACTAATCAATACATCAATTTAACATAGGGAGCACTTGCACTGTGGCACTGAATAGCATTGGCACAGTGCCCAAAGCATCTAAAACCAGCAAGCAGATCAAAAACAGAAGAGACAAACAGCAGGAAAATGGAAGGGAGACTCACACCAATGAAACCAGGTCTAACACGTGTCCCCATCCAGCTGACATGTGGGGAGAACTAACCCTTCTTCTTGGGAGTTCTCTTCACTAAGGCAGAAAAATCTGGATATGAAGAAAAGGGAAGGTTTAGGGACTGGCAAGTGGGTGCACTTGCCCAGTCAACATGGCAGTACCAGACTGCACACAGGCTCTGCAATGACAGGCCTTAGACACACTTTTACAGGCTGCTTCTGTGGGTGGCACAACCAGTGCTGCAAGCCCACTAGCAGCATTTGGTTTACAAGCCCTGGACACGCTCTGTGCAGTGTCCTAGGGTCTGACAAGTAAACCAAATCAGAAAATCCTGGAGTCACTAATCCATACATCAATTTACAATAGGGAGAGCATATGCACTTTAGCACTGATCAGCATTGGTAAAGTGCCTAGAGTCATAAAACAGCCAACAATAGGTCAGAAAAAATAGAGGAGGAAGGCAAAAAGTTCAGGGATGACCCTGCAGAAAGGGCCAAGTCCAACACAAGTCAATAAAGCTTGATGATCACTTACCAGCATAAAAGGCTTTCCATATAGGGATTCACGAAATACATAGAAATGTTTGCAAGCCCATACCACTGCCAAACTTTCTTTCTCAGGTTTTAAGTAAGCATGTTCTGTCTGGGACAAAATTCTACTAGAATATGCCACAATATTTCTTCCAGCATAGGGATGTACTCTGTGCTGTGCCAGGATAGCTAGCACCTTAACGGACTTGGCTAGCATCAACAACAACCTCTGTAAGAAGCTTTAGATTGAAATAGGCCAGTTCAGTAACAGTTTCAATGGTTTTTTGATTTTCTTGAAACTTCTCTCACATTCTTGTGACAACTTGAGTGAAACATTTTTCTTCGTTAACTCTTGTAAGGGAGCATTTATAGTAGCAAAGACTCATATGCATCCTGAACAGTAACTGGCCATGCCAAGAAACGAACGTATCAAAGAAACATCCTTAGGGGATCAGCCTTTGACAAGGCTTGTACTTTGGCAGGATCAGGTGTCATACCCCATCTGAAAAGATATGGCCAAATAATTCTAACCTTGTCTTGTGGAACTCACACTTCTCTGCATTCAAAGTCAGGCCTGCATCAGTCAGTAAACAACATACTTGGGTGAGAGCTATATCATGCTCCTTCATTGTAGCTCTGAAAATCAATGTGTCATCGTTATAATTGTATACATTGACAACCGGCTGTATGACACATCAAATGACATCTTGGAAAAGTTCTACAGCTGATGACACATCAAAACGGAGTCTTTTATATCGAAACCGACCGCTAAGTGTAGAAAAGTTTGAAATAAACATGCAATCTTGTTCGCGTTCCAACTGATGATAACCTTTATTTAAATCCAGGCAAGAGAAGACCTATGCACCTTTCCATTGCATTATCATGTCAGCAATGCGTGGACCTGGATGTCATTATCCTTCAATTGCCTTGTTGGCTTGCACATATCAACGCACATGCATACAGCTCCTGAAGTCTCCTTTTCAGGCACTACCACTATTGGTCAAATGCATGGCGTCAGGCGAGTTGAAGGATCAATAATATCATGCTTACGTAACGATTCAAGTTCTTTTTCAACAGCTTCTTGTAAATGAAAAGCAACTCATCGATGTCTCTGAGCAACAAGATGAACATCGTCATTAATATTTAACTTTACTTTGATAGTCTTAAAATTTCCCAAGCCATGAAACAATGAAGGAAATTGACTTACTATTTCATGGTGAGCATTCATATTGTAATTGGTAGAACCAGTCACATATCAGCAGCTGTACTGAAACTGAGCAGACAGGCATTTGCAGCTTTACCTTGAAGCACATGGAAGGGTGCTTTCACCTTTGCTTTCTTGTGTTTGAGTGTCACTACAAAAAAACCTGGACTTTTTATAGACGTAGATGCAGCCTAGGTGTACACTTTGGTTTTCTAAGGCGTAATTTGAGGCAATGGAGATAATTTGTTTTATTTCTCTTCTGCATTATGTTTCTCGACGCGCCATTGTCAATGATGAAAGGTATCGAGTAATCATTTATTTTCAATTTAATTTTCGAACAATGTTTGTATAACTTTGGCATGCCGACTTTTCTTTGACTGTCATTTTTTCTCACATGCTGCCAGTCTGGCATGTGGATGTTTCTCTGAAGTAAACATTGACATGGCGCAATTGTCTTCCTTACCATCACTGGATATTTAGGCGGACAAGCTGTTTGATGATGATTTAGATGACAATCAACCCTGTCCTGTGTCAATTTGCCTCAATTGATGTCTCTGCGTGTCCGTGTGGGGGTGTGTCGAACTTTTCCTCTGGAATGTTCTGACAGCCCCTTTCACACCATGACACACTTTTTCCTCCGCTTTACAAGCCATCACAAAATATTTTATTCCCACAGCCTTCATATATCTGTCCAATAACAGGACATTTATCTTTGTGTGGAAACAAAAAACCACAGCTAAAATATAACTTCTTTTACGTGTAGACATCAATTTGTGTCCTTTCTTTTGCTTTGGCTACTTTTTCTACTTGTTATACCTGCCATCCACTAATAGGGAACCTGAGCTGGGTTTAGACCGTCGTGAGACAGGTTAGTTTTACCCTACTGATGATGTGTTGTTGCAATAGTAATCCTGCTTGGGTCTTTCCCCCAATGTTTTGCCTTTCTGCTCTCATTATGCTGATTCTTTTTGTTGGCCTTAGGACTCTGAACACTTTACCACTGCAAACCAGTGCTAAAGTTCATGTGCTTCTCCCCTATACATGGTGACTTTGGTGTATACCTGGTTGGCATATTGTTTGTACTGGTAAGTCCCTTGTAAAGATGTATACCATATACCCAGTGCCTGTACTTCAAATGTTACTAGTGGGCTGCAGCCCTGATTGTGCCACCCACAGATGTAGCCTTTCAAACCTGTTTCAGGCCTGCCACTGCAGTTTACTGCCACTTCAGCATTTAAAACTACTTGCAAAGCATTAAGCGCCCCTTTTATTATAAATGTCACCCCTAAGGTAGGCCCTAAGTAACCCTAAGGGCAGGGTGGTATGAAAGTAAAAGGTAGGACATGTACCTTTATATTTCACATGTTCTGGTAGTGACAAACAGGCTATTTCATGTTTTACTACTGTGAGGTGTACCCTTCTCCTAGGACAGCATTGGGAATTCCTTGATACTTTTAAGCCGTAATTCCTGATCAGAGAGGAGTAACATTTACATGTTTGATATGTTTGGAATGGTAATGATAAATCCTCCTTACTGGTGAAGATAGATTAAACATTACTGCTTTAAAAATGCACCTTGAGAAAGTGGATATTTCTCTGCACTTACTGCTCTTTGTGCCTGACAGCCTGTCTCCAATACACGCATGCGTTGTGTGACAGCTACACTTTGTACATCCTTCTAGACAAACACAAGAAAGTAAGGCTCACCGACATTCTGAGTACTCATTTGCAGTCATCTGCATTCTGACGTGTCTTGCTGGGCAGGAAGGGGGAGAGGTACCTCACACTTACAGCTGAATAGGCTTTGTCCTGTCCTCACACAAAGCACTGATTTACCTCCGAGGGTTAGCTTGGCTGACAGGACTAGGATGAAAGCGATCCTTATGAGTTCAGATAGTTCTTCTGAAGTTTCCCCCTATATCAAAGGCAATTTTGGGTTTATGTACTGGGTCTCTAACTCCCAAAAAATCAGATACTTCTGGATCTTGAACTGTACCTGAAGGACTGATGAGCTGCCTAAAGGACCTAAATGAACTGTTTTTATGGAAGGACTGCTTTTCTGCTGTTGCCCTACTGCCTGCTGCTCACTGACTCTGCTGGAATGAGAACTGGACTCTACCTTCCCTCCATGTAATTTCCAAGGGCTTGCTGGCTTGTCTCCAATTGTTCTGATGTCTCAGGAACACAAAAGACTTCCTATAATTTTTCTGGTGCTGATGGACTCTGCCTTCTGTGAGTCCTAGCCTTTCCAGAAGTAGATTCTAAAGCTGCTTTGATCACCTACAGATCCTAGGCCCCTGAAATCAAGATTTTGGGCTCTTTGCGATTGAAAACAGGCCTGCTTGCATTGGAACTGTGCTGCTCACTAGAAGGATCAGTGAGAGCCGGCAGAGCATCATGTCCATGCACAGCAAGCATTGCTACCCGTGACTGAGAGGCATCGTCTGCCATCTGTGACGCCCTGCCGACCTTCCGCACCTGCAGGATCATTGCTAGCGATGCTTTACTTGCTCCCGGTGACCGTTTTTCCCACGAACTGTGCATCTCGTTCAGCTTGAGAAGGTAAAACTTCAGCAGGACTTTTTTGGATGTGTCCAGACCTTTTACCTCTATTGACTTTTAAGCACTATTGGTGGTATATTCTTTGAAATTCATAATTCCAGTTCTACTTATTAGATTTTTGTCGCTTTTGTCTTATTTTGTTCATAAAAATATAATCTTTCTTTTTCACGCTATGTGGAGTCTTTTGTGGTGGATTCATTGTGTTATTGTGTGTGTGTTGTACAAATACTTTACACATTGTGTTTGTAGATAAGCCTGACTGCTCTATGCCAAGCTACCAGAGGGTACAAGTTATCCTATTTTGTATTAGCTTACCTTGACTAGAGTGCTGGTTCCTGCCTGGCATGGGTGCATACCTCACCAACCAGGAATCTCATTTCTAGCAATACTCATAAATGACTTATTCAAGGCACCTCCAGCCTCTGTCAACAGATTGTCTTTCAGCACCCTCCTCAGCTCTGGCAGCAATCAACACTCACTCCAGACTAAGGGCCCAATTATGTGTTTGGCAGTGTGGGAGCAGGAAAACTACACCTCCGCCCGCTCCCATACCGCCAAACCCTTGTTTGCACCGCCCACCAGAATATGACTTTCACAGTCATTGGCATGCGGTTCTTTGGCAATCACAGGACGGTGCAGTCTATGCCGTGCAGGTACTGGGGTGCATGCACACACAGCGGTACTCCATGTGCCCTCCTGCATGCACTCCATGGCCCTGGGACAACAGGGCGCCCTGCAGGGTCCCTTTGTTTTCTCTCTGCTACAGTTTTCATGGAGTAGGAGTAGGAACAGCCATGAAAGCTGTAGCAGAGAGGTAACTCGTAATATGCTTGGCGGGACAACAGCGGTCCCACTAAGTATATTGCGGCCTCAAGACTGCCGTGCCACCGCCAAGGGTCTCTGATCCCTGGTGCTTGCAGTGGTACAATTGCAGTCCAACAGCCCAAGTTGTAATAGGGTGGGTGAACCGAAGGTGTGACGGTGCCCGTACCGCCACAGTGGCTACAGAGGTTCAAAGTCGTAATTGGGCCCTAAGAGTCTCTCTCAGCATTCGTCATCTGAATCAATATTTGGTACTGGATTGAACTTGAGATTTAGTGTTTCTTTTATCTGACAATATATAATTTCTTCGTCAGTTTGCGGCAATTTGTTTATGACTTCTTTCACACCATCACCAGCAAGATTTTTCATGATTTATCATCATCAATGGTCTCTATCCATGCAGTCCATCTATTGCCCATAATTTGCTTTTTGGTGGTATTGAGGAGGTAGTGGTTTCAAAATGGCGGCAGCATGGTAACTAGTTATGGGAGTGGCTGACATTAAGAGTGGAGCTCTTTCTGCTCCTCTCGGCCGTCCATTTGAGCCTGTGTCATTCTTTCAAGTTCTGAGGCCTTGAGATGGATCGACCTCAGAGTTGTCATGGACAACCCAGGAAGCAGTGACCTTCTCCTAGGTCTTCATCGAAGCCCTTCACTTGGTGGAGACCTCTGGAGTTGTTCTGAGCTGTCACCTGGCAGCTGTGGTGGTGGGCCACTTCAGGTATTGGACAGCTCAGTAAGCACAACCCTTAAGCTTCTTCTTGGGTCTCCTCACCCGGAATTGAGATCGTCCCTCTTGTGGGATCCCGGCCGCGAGACTCTGGGATGCTTTTGCACGAGTCGGAGGCTGGCTCATGGTTGTTCGCTTCAGCTATTCTCTTGTTTTTTCATGTTTTCTATTGACTAGTGTTTACAAACTTGCCAACGAGTCAGTGCAGGATGCCCACGCCATGCCTGACACTCGTCAATGAGCAAGGTAAGCCTGCTTTTTGTTGCTATTTTTGTTGCTAATTTTGTGATTACCACTCGTGAACAAAGTTTGGTTTCCCTTCTTGGTCCAGCCAACACTCCCCTCAATTAATGAGACGTGTTTGTTTAATTTATTGAACTAACTAAATTTTCCTTGTTTTTTGCGCCTGTAAGGTAGTCCTTCTAGATCTAGAGCCTTCTCTTAAAACAACCACGAGGCATTGAGTTCATTATCACACACACGATGGTTGAGCCTATCTTGGGGCGATTCTGCCTTATTACCCATGCACTCGTATATTTATATTTTTGCGGTGTGCCTCTTGTGTACAGCTCACTGTTGTCTCTTTTTTGTGAAAGATGTGCACCATTGATGGCACACGTTATGACATCAAGTTGTTACTGATGCATACACAAGTATATCTTTGTCTGTCTCTTTGTATTAGGTACTATACAGGAGCGGGACACATTAAGAAGATGTAGCTTGAGTCTGGATACATAACCCCCCTGGCCGCCCTGTTAAGTTAAGTTGAGAGGTTTTTTAATTCACGTGCACATAAGTTTTTGGTCCTGACGAAATGCCACCGACCTTTTGGCAATTACGGGCATGAAACATGTTGACCCCTGATTCCTTGATTCATCAGGTGAATAAACCTATTAGAACAAGAACGTCTTTCATAGTTACTACTGCTTGAGGTATATCATTACGACATATTGTTGCGTATAAACCCTCCCCATATTTTGATTTTTCACTAGGCACTGGTTTTTCCCTCATCTTACCCCATACCTCCTTTTCCCTGCACACCTGCATGCACCTTCCGGCTGTCCTAAAAGATCTCCAGTAAAGTGTCCCTTCTTGGGGCCCGTGGGGGATTGCAGCGCCGGCCCCACGTGGAGCTATAGCCCGATGATGAAGCATGACATCCTATTGGTGTATGATGAAACATGATATCCTAAGGGTGTGTGAGGGCAACTAAGGACAATATTTGCCTTTGTTACGATGGGTGTTCATACCTAGGCTTCTTTGTCTCCTTCCCCCCTTTTCTCCCTTCCCTTTAAATTGTTTGTTTGGGTGACTTTTTGCACCCCTACGTTTCAGGATGACTTTTTGCATCCTACGTCCTAGTTGCAGTGTCCCCTTTGTGTTTTAGTAATGTACAACCCTATCTTGCGTGGCAGCGTGGTACCTTTATGTGTGAGTTGACCAGCAGGTTCTCGACCATCAATGTGTAGATTCTTTGCAACTCTTCTGTTGTCTTCAGTTGCTTTACAGAGGCTGGAGTTACGCTTTGACTCCACGTGCATGAAGCATCGATTACGTTCTTCAGCAACAACACAGATGGCACGCATGAGCAGTGTGCTTGGATCACATCAAACTCTCTGAGAGAGCACGGTCATTCTTAGGGTAACTTATTCCCTATCTCATCTCCATTTGCAGCGTCTGCTGTCAATGTCACTGTTGCAGACGTGCATGGAAGGCAAGCAAACATAACTATTTCAGCTGATTTCTGAATCAGATCCATAGAAAGCAGAATGGCCTTGTGGCTGTAATCATAAAAAATTGCTTTGTAGCTTTCAGAAAGTGGAAATTTTCCAGTGGTCTGTTTTATTAATGCATGTCAAAATGCAGTTCTGAATACTATATGGTGGCTGAGCACATATCATTACCAGTCAAATAGTTACGTGGCTATTCACAAAGGTAAATTACACTTGTGAGTTCATATGTAAATTACTCTTACACTTTTGAATAATCTTACTACTTTTGGCTATTCACAAAATCTGAGTGGAATGTTACTCAAAAGTGAAGATATGCATATCTCCACACCCTGAAAAAGGAGTTGGGACTACATTTACAAGTCTAAGTTACTACTTACAAAAAATAAGTACATCGGGCACTTCACAAGGCTAATCACTGATACTGCAACACCCTCTCATAGAAACTAATGGTGGTAGGTACTTACAATAAAAACAGATAGAAAATGGTAAATTAAATTAAAATAATTTGAACAATTTGGAATATAAATTTATATAATTTAATGTTAAGAAAAATATACAATATTACATATTTACTAATAAATGTTAATGTATTTTATTAAATGTTTTGAATTAAACAAATAATGTAATAATAATTTTGCTTTAAATGATGTTAAAAGTGCTGTAGCATTTTCAGCCTTTAGTCTACATTTAAAATACATATTAAAAATTAATTTACATTACTATCTGACATAAAAAAAATTTTTTTTACCTTTTTCCATGTTTAGTAAACAAAAATAAATAATGTTACATTATTTTTTAACTTAAAAAGTTATGTATTATTTTTTTAACATGTAATATATCTATCTATATCCCAGTATTTAAAATCCTTAGATTCATTTAATAACTATATATTAGCCAATAATTTATTGATGAACACCAAAAAAACAAAAAGAATGACGATTGGTTTGACTAAATCAGACACAAGAGTATGGAATATTAATGGGTTAAAGATTGAAACTGTAAAAAAAATTACAAAAATTAGGTATTACATTTGATGACAGATTGTCTTTTAAACCGCATTTACTTAACTTAATAGTGAAATCTACAGCGTTGTCCTTTGCTTTAGAAAGCTGAGAGACACGGTGGCATGTCTGTACCACGAGCATTTACTCAAGGTAGTGAAAGCAAAGTTGATTCCCTCCCTGCCCTATGTGTCAGTGATTTTTCAAGGTAAAGGCTCGAAATTTCTTGATAATCTACAAATAAAAGTTTTTAAATCTGTCTTCAGGGTCCCAAAGAATATTGGGCACACCAATGTCAGATTGCAATTTGGTTTGAAAAGACAAACTTTAATAAGACAATCTGCATTTTAAAATATTTACACTTTTACTTTCGTTCTGATCCAGGTATACTTGCAAACCACTGCTGGCAGGAAATAATGAGGTATGAGCACGCTAAGGGTTGGAGATTTTATTTAACGGAGAGTCTAAACAATTTTAAGTCTCAGCCCTTTGAGGATGTAGCTAGAAACAAAGCCGTGTCCAGGCAGACGCTAAATCATTCAGCTAATTTTCTATGAACTCTTTTGGATAAGGACTAGTTCGCTAAAATAAGGCATGCTTTGTCGGTTATCAATTCATTTGCCATATTGGAGCCACAACTCTATCTTATTTCCCATTTAAAACCGTTTGCAAGAGATAAATTTTTACTGGTATGATTTGGGAGATATCCCACAAAGGATGGAATTCACTCATGGTGACAAAATTTGCCCTCAGACAGCTGTAGGTTATGTGGTTTTCATAATGAATCTCTATTGCATATTGTAACCATTTGCCCTCAACTGTTAGAAGAGAGGAAAGTCCTATTAAAATTCCTCCTTAAAGAAAATGGGGTGTGAGCATGTCGCAAAGCAATTACAACTTGTCTCTCTGGGAAATCGTCTGGTTTGACTACACAGTTTGTAAAGTTTATTCTTGTTGAAAGAAAAAAAAATAACTTCAGAGTGTGTCATCTGATATTAGCGGTAGTATGTGATAACTAATAATCGGTTTATTCAATGATGCTGTCAGTCCCAAAGATGCTGATTGTCGACTGTATCTTCATAATTTGATCTTGTAGTTGCACGTATGGCTCAGAAATTGAAATTTTACATTTTAATTGACTGCAGTAATTGGTCATAATCCTAATCATTAATTAGTTGGTTGTTCGGTGCAGGTTCTTTAGTGAGGAAGATGTTACCCTTTTAAATTAATTATATAGAATGTTGTTTGTTGCAAGAAAGGCTTCTTTGAAAGGAATTGCACAGTGGCACTTTATCTATTTCACTTTAACAATGGCACTTTAAAGGGTAGTGTAGACAGTTTTAAGACGTTTTCATTAGCGCTCAAAAATGCTGCTACAACATGGTGTGACTACTAAATTGAAATATATTATATCTCCGATCTTATTTTACTCTCTGCAATGTACTGTTGTGTTTTTGTCGCTGGAAGATAATATAATTCTTTGACTAAATCGATGCAAGTGTGTCCCATGCACAATTTAATGTATTTTACACTCACTGTTTGTAAAGATTTTTATTAATCAACAATAACATATTTTCTTCTTCTTTCTTCTGTTTAAAATACTTGAATTTAAATTATCAATATTTCCTATGAGGTTTTATTTTCAGTCCCTACCTCCATTATTTTTTGAGGGAGGGTGTTGCATTACCAGTGGTTGAACATGTGTTGTCCTGGACTTAACCCAGCTCTAAGCTCGAGTAATTTAATTGTGGGTCCCTTTTTGGCTCTAGAAATTTTAGAAGTGCAGTTTGTAAATAGCAATTGTGCTTATCCTTCTGTGGGTGGGTGCACATCTCTCTACAAACCTGTCTCAATACTCCCTAAACCCCTTAAGTACTCCCTAAACCTTTCCCATTTAGTAGTACATTTGCCCTTTTTTCTAGCCACTCCCCCAGACTCCTCTCACAATTACTGCTAAGTAGGAAACTTACTTATGTAAGGCTCTCCCCATAAAAATCATAGGAGAGTTGGAGATGGAGATTAGCACTCATGGGTTTGTGAATAGCATGTAACACTACTAAATCTACTAAAATATGCTATTCCGGTATACTGCTGTATGCTGCTGGGGCAGGACTACTTTGGCCAGAATCCTTCAGTGCTTCTGTGCTACCTGCAGGAGGTTGAAAAGGCGAGGCAGATGGTCATCATGCTTGAATAGCGCCTCAGATACCCGCAGAGTGGAATACTCCAGTATACTATTGGGACAGGACTACTTTGCACACAATTCATCAGCGCTTCTGTGCTGTCCGTCGAGAGGAGGAGAAGGTGGGCAGCTGGATATTATTCTCAAAGCTCGGCACGTATTCCCAAAGAGAGGGACGCATGTGGGATGCACCCGGGCACGGCCCAGACAAAGTCAAAGGCCATCAAAGCCTGGAGGAGACGGGCTGGGTCAGCCTTCTGCCATTTACTTTTGTGTGCCTCCGTCAGCCTTTTTCAACTTTATCCTCATCACTGCGGGGCGAATTCCGCCGCAGTTCTGAACATTCCGGTCGTGGGCGTGGTCATGACGGCTCCCGGCCGTCATCAGCACACACCCACTGTGACTCATGACGGCCGGGAGCCGTCATGAGCATGGAAAAGGTTAAAGTACGTAAGTGTCTCAGAAACAGGGAAGAGAAAGATGGGTAAATTCTAACCTACCGTATAAGGGCACAATAGTATGCTGAAGAGAGCAGAAGGGGTAATTTCAAAGGAAATTGCCTTCATAATGGAGGCTCTCTATTTAGCATAGGACACCGGTGAGCGGTTTGGGCTTTATAATTGGCCATGAGACCACATCAGCTCCTTTAGTCCGACTAGCTTATGATCAGGTCCGGCTTTAGTACTGGTGGTGCCCTGTGCGACATATTTTGTTGGCGCCCCCATGACCACATTGCCATGGATTCCCTCACTACCACCATTTGACAATGCCCCCCAAGTGTGCGTAACCACTGTCTCTTAGATTAATTTAGTTTTATTGCACTACTCATACCAGTTTAAGGTATTAGAACACTTTACACCACACATACATTGCATGGAGACAATCATACATGTGTAAATAGGTGTATAGGAAATGTTACATAAGACAAAGGCCTAAAAGGTGTAGGTGTCACATGTCATCCATACTGGTAGGCAGTACAATTAAGAGTCCTTGGTCTGAAAAAGCACACATTCACAATTTAAGAATGTAACACCTTAATAGGAATTGATTTCTACCTAAATGAACCCTTCTTGCAATATTAGGATAAGGAAAGACTGGGCAAAACAATATATATAGCTGTAATATGTTCCTTGCAGTTTACATGCAGCTCTTGGATGACAGTTAATAGCTCACTGCTCCATTTTAGGATTTTAACTTTTAAATGGCAGTAACAAAAGGATTTCTCCTACTAAACGATAACCCATTGACCTTTTTATAGTGTCTGAATGGGACACTTCTCTGCAGCTGGCACATTAACCTTCTGTGGCTGCCCTATGATGAGTCAAACTTCCTCAAACAAAGATTCAGTCTATCTGGAGAAAGAACATTATTCACCGGAGTTATCGAGACATTTTTAATAATGCTTGAAAAAAACGTGGCATCTGGTGCTTTCAAAACAATAAACATGGCTCCCCCACTCCAAGTCAGCGCCCGGTGCGGTGGCACCGATTGCACCGCCCTAGAGCCGGCCCTGCTTATGATGACTCATGCAATTTAGCTGGATTGCAGACAGCTTAAAGTTTAACTTTCCCTCTGCTGCGCTGGCAGAAAAAAGAAAGAAACGAAGGGTGTAGGGGGTCATGTGAGAGGACTGATTTATTATTACTCAGGAGGCAATGTCTATAGCTAGTGATGCTGATCCATCATTTCTTGAGAAGTGCTACAGCAGGTTTAGTTTGACACTTAAGGCTCAGCTACAACTAATTTGTGATTGTTTGTACCACACTGAGGCCCGATTCACAAAATCTGTTACTCTGTCGACTTTATCTTTAAGCGATGTACTGGTGTTGGACACAGCACTATGAAGCCTTGTAAGGCATCCCATACAAATGGAGGAAAGTTCCATGTGGGATATGTTATAGAAAGGTCTCCAAAAGTGTCATCTGCAGTTGCTAGGCAGTCTTATAAGGATTGGTGGGCCATCAGTTAATTCTATACAAAACCGTCATTTATCACCCCTTTTCTGCATGCTGTATGTGTTGGGTCTGGGTGGTGGAGTAAATTACTTCTCTACTCTTCTCCACTGAATAGAATGTCCATGACATGACATGACATCATAGAATGCCTGGGTGACTCTCTGGCTCACAGTGTCAGTTAGTCAACTCAGGCTGAGCTGAATGGAGCCTGCTCCTGGTGGGGTTTTACCTATACTTCCTTTCTTCTCCTACTCATCTATCCTAGAAGGAATCTACAATAAAGGATTATCTAACTATACAGCTGGACTGTGTATCTTCCTTTACTACAACTTGGCGACGATTGTGAACAGGATGAACCTACGCGTGAACTAAGGAGAAAGGCCAACTAAGGAACCAACAAACCAAAAGAATAGAAAAGGAACTAAAGACATTAGGAACTTTTAACTTCAAATTGTAACTATAAGGTAACGCCTCGCTGACCCCACCAGTGTCCTGTTCCATCTGGACAGCCTGCACCCTGGGCGTGTGTCTTCACTTTGATGTCTGCTGTCAATCTGCATGAGAATTGTTGCAGTACTTCAGTAAGTCTTGTGGGCTGTCTACAGGTGTGATCAACTTTCTGTGCAGAAAACACCTTGAAAACTTTTGTCGCTTTGGGAAAGATAGCAACATTCACGAGTGATTCTTCAGTGCTTTCTGAGTGCTTTCAAAGTGATTGGGTACCTTGGCAGCGCTTTCGCTAGGGAATTTTTGCTATGGGGCTTACACTCTTTTGGTTGTCTAGAGTGAATTTTACCCCTGTTGTATTTTTCCCAAAGGTCTGTGTCTGCATTCATCCTTGTTTACCAGGGTGCTTACCCTGTGGTGTACCTATGTATGGGGTGGTTGTGAGCGTGACCACCTTTCTTTACTGCATTGGTCTTTATTCATTTAAACAATGCTGTTTCTCTAAGGGAGGGGGATGAGGCATGTAGTAGTAAAACGTTAGCATCTTATTGTATTTCTGCTCATGCTAATGATACCTCATGTCGTAGTTTATTAGATTTCTGTATCTCATTCTGTACTTTCATGCAAATGTTATATTTGAGGTATCTTGCCTATCTTTCTCTCTATTCTGTTGTCTTTCCCTAAGGAAAGAGGATGTGTAGTAAATTACTTATCTACTCTTCTCCACTGAATAGAATGTCCATGGCATGACATGACATCATAGAATGCCTGGGTGACTCTCTGGCTCACAGTGTCAGTTAGTCAACTCAGGCTGAGCTGCTTGGAGCATGCTCCTGATGGGGTTTTACCTATACTTCCTATCTTCTCCTACTCATCTATCCTAGAAGGAATCTACAATAAAGGATTATCTAACTATACAGCTGGACTGTGTATCTTTCTTTACTACAGGTGGCAAGATGGATCAGAGTGAAACAGGGGAGCAGCTATTCAATAAAGTATCTCATTGGCTGTCACGGAACTGGGGTTTCAGCTAGTTGCAAGCATGTCCTTATAGCTAAAAGGGTGGGCTGGTTACGTTTGACTAACAAAAACATAACAGGAGACTGTGTTGTTGTTAACTTTAGAATCTCTATTTTCATGAGGAACTTGCTATCATTCGTAAAGGGTCTGGAATCTATGTAAAGTAGCATTGTCTCTTTACCTGTTGGCTCATTTTGGTCAATACATTTGATATCATTGTGTTCCAGGAATCTTAGGCTATTTTACCTTTAGCTTTTGATGGCTATTCCTGCTTCCCCTTCTTGGTCGGTCCATGCAAAGGGGGGGACACTCAATCAGGATAAAATTGTCTCTTAAAGTTGGGGTAAAAAGTCCTGGAAATGGGAAGTAATATAATTAAATTAGTCCGTATTAAAAGAATGCATAATTTTATGTTTCTATTGATTTAATTTCTATTACAATGATTTTGTAAGTGTGGTCAATATGAACTTTTTTTATTTGTTTGATTTAGTTGATCCTTTGAAATATACCTACAGTAGCCCCAGAAGCAGCTCAACATCCTTCTATGTGCCAATTTTACTACAAAAATGACTATCAGTACAGTGGATATTGGTAATAAGTTTTCTTTACAAGCAGATGCAATATCTAACCATAGAGGCACTGATCTGGGCAGATGTATTTTATCTCATGACTTTGTTAATATTGTGAGTTTGGTGGATGCAGGTGATAAAGACGTACCCTCTTTTCGTGGGAGGGAATGTTGCTCAGTAATTGATTATATCTTTTTGACACAAGGTCTATCCGTAAGGTAAAAGATGCTAGGGTCTTCTGGTAAACCATAAATAATAACAAGTTAATTAATAGCAGTAATACAACATTAGCCACTCACATATGCCCCGACCAATGGATTGCTCATTTTTGTCGGATTTACACATCCGAGTGACAATAGAGTCGTTCCTACTGATAAGCCTCCACCTAGCTATCTCCTGGATATAAAGTCCTATCTGTAAAAGATTATCAAAGCTATGGAAACCAGAGCTTCAAATAAACCTTTGATCCAGAAGAGGTCCCAACAGACTTATATAAACTTTGTTTGGACTTTGGGCCCCTTTTATCATAAATTATATTAACTTGGCCTGTAACACCAGCCTTCCCCAGACTTGGAGAATGGTTATTATTGTTCCAGTGTTCTAAAATGAAAATTCTAAGAACTCCAGATGTTATCAACTGATAGGTCTCTTAGACTCTAGGTTGAAGATAGTTGGGAGCATTGTCTTGGAAAGACTGTCCACCTAGGTCGCCAAATTCGGTATTCTCTTTAAGATTCAGTATGGATTTAGAGCTGGGTTAGGGTATATGGAACAATGCCTAAATATGTACCTCCCGATTGACAACTACACCGTAGCCAAATAAGGCTCCATCTTTTTAGCATTTATTGAACTCTCCTGCGTCTTTGACAGCGTGATTAGGTCCAAATTGTGGGTAACACTGGAGTCCTTGGGAGCTGACAAGAGGATTGAATCACTCTGTTATTAAAGATTGACTTGTTTTGATAAACGGTTGAGCATACCTTTGCTTGCATATATTTTTAGAACCTTATCAGAGTTGGGGCATTCTTCTTTGTTTATCTGACCACCATCAGCATGCAGGATAAAAAATTTATCAAGTTTTTGTTCCTGAAAAAAAGACATCATGCAGGGGTAATGAGGAGGCTGGTAAGCATATGGTAAAGGCCTGTGCCACTATAAAAACAAGTTTTGTCATACAATCTTTCATATTAATGGGACTCGGAAACTGGGAAAGGTCCTTACTGGTTCGCTGTAGGGCAAGGAGAGTGAGATACTCGCTTTGCTTTCTATTGTGCCATCTTTTGAAGCATGTGTCCAGGTGATGGGGTTTCAGAACAATCGCTGCATCGCTACTTTTCTTGTTTATTTTATGCTATTTTTACTACAACGTTTTCAATCATGATTTTAAATAAGTAGACATTTGCACAGTGTAGAGTAGAGGTTGGAATTGTGTTTTAGAGTATGAATTTTTTTTAAACTGCTATTTACTCAAAAAAACTATGCATTGGTAATTGCTTATAGACTATGTTGACACTTTGCTATCAATTTTAATAAGTATACTTAATTTCTTAATCATTCTTTTATGTGTGTCTTTGACAGATGGATAAAGAGTGTTCTGATGTTACCTACTACAAAATACAATTTGTAAATAGGCCTCTCAGATTCTAGGACCTAAGCCTGCCCCTCCAGCCCCCCCAACACACACACACATGCATGCACACACACCCCATTCTTGAGAGCACCACCAACAGAGTGGCCATAATTCCATCCCACTAGTAGAGATCGTGTGTCTAGTCTCTAAACAGCGTAATGTTCAGAGATATGAGTTCCCTCTCTCTTAAGAAAAATCAATGGCCAATATGCTGAAATCATTTCCCTTTGCTGGTAAAACTATGTAGCGCACAATAATGTTTGGAAACCAACATTTCAGCAAAAGTTTATCGTTTGCACCAAGTTAAGTGTCTTGATTGTTGCTCATTTATTTTGAAATATGTGTATAGTTCATTTACAGTTATTTAACAGCAGTTCCTTTCACTTCCTATACCGCAGAAAGATTGTCAACTAAGGGCCTCATTATGATGGTGGTCGAACGAGATGCCGACTGCCATTGTTTTGGGCTCAAAAAGGTCCAACAAGGAGTTGGCGGTCCCAAGAGCCCATTTAAGATATGCCCGACATTGTCGCTTGTCCTGCAGCCCGTAAAAGGGCAGCAGCACGAGCCACAATTAAAAAAGGGATGTTTTTGAACATCCATGTGCATGGATGTTTATGGGGACACCACATTTGCCCCCCAGCTAGGCCACATAGCGGAGGCCTATGAGGAATTGGGGCCCCTAAAAGTCCTTTTCCGACAGCCTTTCCATGGCCGTGGAACCGCCATGAAAAGGCTGTCGGAAAGGAACATCTTAATCCCTACTGCGGTGCCCGCACAGGCACCGACCCCATTGTAGGGATTACGGTCTGAACGATGCCCTGACATGCTCCCTGAGCCTGTTAGACGGACGCTCTGTCCCTCTGACCACTGCAGTTTGACCAACTTCATCGTAATCCGGCAGTCAGACTGCTACCATGGCTGCCGGTCAGACTGCCACCGACAAAATCCTCTCACTTTACAGTCAGAGAAGCAAAAGTAAACACCAGTTTACAAACAAGCAGGGATGTGTAAGAAGACATAGCCTGACCTTTGACCTTTGCATTTGAAAGCGCAGCAAATGTGAAATAATAAAAAAAAAAAACAATCGAAAGGTATCTTTATCGCTCATTCACCTTCGGAACTCCAGCATGGTTATTGTTGGGGAGGCTGCAGTACTCCCACACCCATACTTCCATTGAGTGCCTATGAATTTCATTGCACGTTTTAACATAACTACCATGTTGAGCAAATTTAATTCGCGCCTATGTTTTTTAGGTCTCGCGAAGAGAGAGACCTAATGCCGTCCATCCACAAAGCTGACTTTTACGATCCGGATTTTCGAAAGTGCACGCCTCGTGCACGAGCTTCTGCCTATTCTGCCTATCAGCCTTTCACTGACTGGCTCTTCAAAGGCTCTGCTCCACGCCCCCCGCCTGCACTTCACGGTAATCTCCCCGTGACTCCCCCCTCACCTCTCCCACTGGCCCCCACCATTTGCTCACTCGCTCGCACATCAAAGGCTTTCACACATCAAAGGTGTAAAGAACATTATCCCTATGTAAGCAGTTCCTTTCGTTTGAGCAGTGTAATAAACATTTCTTTCATCTTATTATTTGGAGTTGAAGATGTGAAACTTGCTCCTAATTCTGGCTGAAATGCACTGTCTAGCATTTGCTCTTTAAAGGGACAGACAATGCAAATTACTATTTGTTTCCGAAAAGAGCAGGTTATCTGTCTGAAGACCCGTTTTGTCTCTTGCCTTTTGTGCCTCCGCTGCTGCCCAAGTCCCACCGCTGTGAGCCCTCTGGGGTTGGCTACCCTGAATCCCGGAAAGCGTAGCAGAGGGACATGAGATGAGCAAGACTAGGCCTCCCAAAACAACACACTTTCCCTTCACTGAGCCCCCATTGCTGTGTTGTTTCAGCAGCCCATTATTTCCCCACCCCTCCAGTTCCCCTAACCTGCTGGGACGGTTTTCTTTTCTCCCTTCCTGCCTCTGCTATTACCTTTATTTAGATTTTCTCTAATACATGGTCTTTTCGGTGCGTGGCCAGCTGGTGGCTTCTATATACACTACTTGAACTCGGACCCCTACTGAGTCCCCAGTGTGCTTACATTCCTGAAGTTTCCTGTGCGATTGCTAAATTGCTGTACTGCAACTTATATCAATAACGTTCCTGTGCTGGTCTTCGATAATTTCTTGCACTGCTCAGGGATGCACACTCTAGCCGGTAGCTGCTGCGCTTAACGTTTCTTGTTGTACTGCCTTTAATGCGCTTATTAGGAGTTCCCTTTCTTTTTGCGCACCTATGTCTTTTTATCTCTGAATTCAGATTACATAGCAATTGTAATTGTAGTCATTTAATGCTTACTAACCCTCACAAGATTATGCAACAAAAGGATTAAAACAAAGGTTTTGTTTTTTAAAAACATGACCACGCTCGCTTCTGGTTAAGTATCCAAATGTGACGATGTGATATGCAGGGCACGGGGTCACATGCAAGCTATTTTTCTACTTGGAGTTATTGCCATTATTAATACCAATGTGTTTTACCGAGCCATGTGGTGGGACCTCTTTTGGTCACAAAGGATATAGACCCTGCAACATGGCTCGGTAAAATCATTGGTATTGATAATGCCAATAACTCCGACGCTGGGGTGTTCCTGCGTTCACCCCTCATAACCTGTGGTTTCACCTCCTCCCTCTGTCTGACGGAAATGGCAGGACAGTGAGATGCAGGATGAATGAGCTCGCTTTCACAAGAAGTCGGCTCCTGAGAGGCCCTGACAAAAATAACTGCCTTTGGAGACACTGTAAATAACTGCGTTCCTCTGCACTGTCTTTCACAGGCTCACTGTATTTTCAAAGGCAGTACACAGCACAAAGAAAGTTGCAGGAGTAAAAGTAACAGAAACAACATTTGTTTATGCATAAGGAAATCAAGTCTTACAATTCTTACATAATTTTCTTAAATATCAATGCTTATGTAATTTTCGTACGTTAAAAAATGTACGTAATTTCCATAACATTTACATTCACACACCCTCACACACCGTCACACACCCTCACACACCCTCACTCACCCTCACTCAACCTCACACACCCTCACACTCTCTCTCTCACTCTCTCTCACTCACCCTCACACCCTCACTCACCCTCACCTCCATACCCTCACTCACCCTCACCCCCTCACACCCTCACCCTCACCCTCACACCCCCTTACCCCTCACACCTCCTCACCCCCTCACACCCCCCACCCTCACACCCCCATCTTCACCCCCACCCTCACCCCCACCCCCACCCTCACACCCCCCTCACCCCCACACACCCTCACCCCCACACACCCTCACACACCCTCACCCTCACACCCCCTCACCCTCACCCACCCCCACCCACCCTCCCCATCACTCCCCCACACCCCCTCACCCTCGCACCCCCTCACCCTCACACACCCTCACCCTCACACCCCCTCATCCTCACACCCCCTCACCCTTACACCCCCTCACCCTCCCCCTCACTCCCCCTCACACACTCACACACACACACTCACACCCTCACCAGCATAGCATAACAAAACATAGCATAGCATAACAAAACACAGCAAAGCATAACAAAAAAAGCATAGGATAGCAAAACATAGCATAGCATAACAAAACAAAGCATAGGATAGCAAAACAAAACATAGCATAGAAAAAATAACACAACACAACAAAGTATAGCATAACAAAACACAACACAACAAAGCACAGCATAACAAAACACAACAAAACAAAGCATAGGATAGCAAAACTAAACATAGCATAGCAAAACAAAGCATAGGATAGCAAAACAAAACAGCACAGCATAACAAAACATAACATAACAAAACATAGCATATATTAACCGCTTCCATGCAGCCGTTGTCCATTGGCCGACGGCAACGCTACCTCGCTGGTGCTGCCGTCGGTCAATGGCCGACGCGGCCCCGCCCGTTTTGCGGAAGTGCCGCACTTCCGCAAAATCGCGGGCGCAGTGGAGGGGTTAACAGAACACAACAAAACATAGCATAGCAAAACAAAACATGTAATAGCATACAAAACACAACACAACAAAGCATAGCATAACAAAACACAACAAAACATAGCATAGCATAACAAAACAAAGCATAGGATAGCAAAACAAAACATAGCATAGCATAACAAAACATAGCATAGCATAACAAAACATAGCATAGCTTAACAGAACACAACAAAACATAGCATAGCAAAACAAAACATGTAATAGCATAGCAAAACATAGCATACAAAACACAACACAACAAAGCATAGCATAACAAAACAAAGCATAGGATAACAAAACAAAACATAGCATAACATAACAAAACATAGCATAGCTTAACAGAAAACAACAAAACATAGCATGGCAAAACAAAACATGTAATAGCATAGCAAAACATAGCATACAAAACACAACAAAACATAGCATAACAAAACATAGCATAACAAAACAGCATAGCATAACAAAACATAGCATAGCATAACAAAACATAGCATAGCTTAACAGAACACAACAAAACATAGCATAGCAAAATATAGCATACCAAACACAGCAAAACATAGCATAGCATAGCATAACAAAACATAGCATAGCATAGCAAAACATAGCATAGCATAGCAAAACATAGCATAACAAAGCATAGCATAGCATAACAACGCATAGCATACAAAACACAGCATAGCATAACAAATCAAAGCATAGGATAGCAAAACATAGCATGGCATAACAAAACAAAACATAGCATACAGCATCACTCCGCACCACCACAGCATCACTCAGGGGCACCACAACATCACTATGCGCTACCACAGCATCACTGAAGGCCACAGCATCACTCGTTCACCATCACAGCATCACTCAGCGCCACCACAGCATCAATCTGTGCAACCATTCAACAACACCTGGTTCACATATTTTCTCTCAATATTTCAAGCTTTATTACAAATGTAACAAAAATATGTTAATATTTCACTTCTGTTCTTTGATTTTCGTCACAATAAAATACACTGAACATAATCTTCACAAGAGTTATTTACAAAACTTTAAGCTAGTGCCATTATAAATTACAATAACTTTCATTTAAGTATTAATTATTGAAAAAAAATTAAAAGCCATTGTTATTTGTAATATCAATACATGTAAGTCATGTAAATACAACACATATTGCATTACAAATGCTATTGGTGTCACATTTGCGAAAGTTAGAACTATTGGCATTGTAAATGACAAAGCTATTAATTTTGCTATTTTCAAAAACAAAACATTAATAAAAAATGTGTCATTTACAATACCAATAGCTCAAACTTTCCTAATGCGAGATCTATTGCATTGCAAATGCTTGTTAAGCTGTTGCTTCGGCCCCCGCTTTTACATTCTTAAAAATGTTTTCAAATTAAAAAAAAAACGTTTACGGGTGTGGCTTTTCCAAGGTAACCGAATTTGCTCAACCGCTGCAAGGTACAGTCCACCTAGCCGACAGTATCAGGTTCCTCTTTCTAATTTAAGCCATGCTGCGTTTACCTTTTAAGAGCATTCTGATGATTTAATCTAAATTGTAAAAACCAGAAACGTGCTGTGGGATTCCGAGGTTCAGAAAAATATCTTTGTGGCCTTACGAACGTTGCTGTTTCTAGTTTTTTCCATCCTTTCATTTCGTCTCGGCCGCTCAAGCAATGGTTGCGTGCTGATAATTCACTTGCAGTTTGCTGAAAGCATTCTCTACCCTTTCACTGTACTGCTCTATTAACATGCAAGATCGGTCTCAGATTACATTTTGCCTTGCAGTTTGAACAACGTCAACAGATTCAACGGGGCTCGACCATTGCAGGAAAATTCTGTAAACAAGTCATGTAATGTAGGTCGCTGCATTTTTAGGAATTCAACTGTTCAAAATATTTTTGTACTTTTATCAGCCGGTAAATGATGAATGTCTGAGGATTAGCTGTCTGCAACAAGATTCAATGGCGTCCGTTATTATAATCGAATCTGCAGCCTAGTATCCGACCGGGTAGTACCGGGTAATACCGCCTAGTTCAAGAGCGACTTCAAGATGACGTGTTTGCTCCCGCTCTGTATTAAAAGGCCTGAGTCAGATAGATACTTAGACAATATCATCTGCTTGGGCCAGCAGGCTGGGTGAGACCCAAACCAAGGAGGAACACACAAACCACTGAATGAATCCCCGATAGCATATGAGGTATGGGCGAAACTGGTGTCTGTATGTGCCCCCTTGTTATGAAATGTTCACTGTGCCAAGTACTCATGAACTGTGTTTTTTATAAGGCTGCCCGCATTCGGGGGCTTAATTATGAGAGCCCTCTGTCACTTTTGCACCACGTAAAGTGGTACATACGTGACGCAGGGCTCTCTTAAAGATTTATGAAGCCACGCTAAGCCACCCTGTGTGGCTTTCTGTGGCCTCATAAATCATGGGTGAGGTGATGCAGTTCATGTTGCTGCGTCACCTTACTCTGTGCCCGGGAAGTGTTTAATGGGCGTTCCAAAGGGTTTTCCCAGGCTACCCCACATGGAATTTGATGTTGCCCCAGATTTGCAAAGTTATGTAATGGAGCCCCTTCCTGCACAAAAACAATCCTGCCTGCAACAGAGGTACATGGGTGCCTACAGGTTGTATGACGGAACCTCGCATGCATTTACCCTGCATGCCTTTTCAACGCAGTTACTACCTCAACTGCGACGTTACCACACGTTACTTTACCACACAAATTGTGACAACGACTTGCTTTAGGGGACGCTGGACTTTGAAATAGTACAAAATACTATTCCAACTCCAGGCTATGCAACAGTAGGGAAGGTGTTGGACTTAATAATCCCAAACCAGTTCAACAACGCACTCCCTGAAGCAAGTCCTTGCAATGACTAGCGCGGTAAAGAAACGCATGGAAACATCGCAGTCAGAGTAGTGTCTGCGTTGTAAAAAGCAGGGAGGTGTTGTGGCTGCGGGGTAAAGGATGTTTCCCATGCCTACGTTAGTGCTAGGCTGCCACAGTGGCGCTTGCGCATGCAAAAAGGACAGGAATGCATCGTATTGCTTAAATATGGTGCATTCCTGCCTTTTCACTTTGGCGTAGGGCACTACAGCAGGGTGCGTTGCTGCGCTCCTTGGCACCAAATTGCCATAAATGAGGCCCTACATTTTTGCGGCAGCTAATATTAAAATATCAAATATAGTCTAGGGTGGAAAACAATATGTTTATTGTCTGAAAATCTTTTAATAGATGTTGCAGTAGGAAGGGCAATGTTTTTATTGATTGGGCTAGAGTAGTTTTATTGTATGCTCCCATGTTTTTAGAGTTTTTTAAATTGCATGTATTGTTTTTAAAAGGTTATATGTACAATTGTACCAAGAAAGATGTTATTATCTATCACTCTCTCTCTCAAACCAATGAGGGAAATGTATCTCCAGTATCCAGAGTCAAGTGAGTGTCCTAAGCCATCTACAAATAAATTAAATTACATTGTGCTTATCGCAAGTGGGCATCCCAACAGGGCCTAAGAAGATGGCTTTCTGGCACAAAACTCCTGAAGCTAAAATCATGGCCCCAGCGCCGGGACACCCCTTTGCTGGGGCAGCTGCATGCTCTATAAAACTACCTAACAGTTCACTGATGCAAACAATCAGCAGTGATGAAGCCCAGTTGTCACCACACACACACCAAAAGGGAGGGTGACAGTGTTTATCACCATCCTTTGTGACCAAGGAGAGGTGTTTCAGTTCACCACCCTATGAATTTGAAGCAAGGAAGCACAGTCCCAGCCACCAACACACTTGGACGGATAATCAGATGGAAGAGGGTGACTGTGAGCGCCATCATCCCTTTGTCAGGATTCTGGCAAGGCATCAGGCACACTGGGACCGAAACCAGTGGAAATTCTGAAGAGTTGGAACACTGGACCACTAACCCCAGTTTAGACATGCACTGACTCAGTGCTTAATTTGTAAAATAAATGGGGCCAGTTCTCAATCTTTTTCTCAAAAGTCTGCATCCGGCACTGACAAATGTAGGGAGTGCAGAATACTAAGACTGCGAAGTCTTGATTGCACCTCTTGCCTTATTTCATCACCAGGCACTCACCGCATCTTTATCTCACTCTTACAGGTCCTTTTTGTATTCCTGGGTTCTCTCTTTGCCATTGTTTTTCTGTCTTTCTCTTCCTCCTCATTCTTGCTCTGGGTCAAAGTCTGATGAGCAAAAGTAAGAGCTGGTCCCAAAAAATGAGTGCCAGAGGGCACTACCCCTACCTCACCAGCTTAACTCACTTCCTGGGTGTGGAGTCATTTCTGAGAAAAGAGTGGTAGAGTACTATTTAAGACTCCCTTGTGGATCTAGTCTTCACCTGGCAATGAGTTGCTAGGTTGCATAGACTTTCCAATTATAATTTAGTTTGCATGTTTTTTGTCGCTCACATTTATTGTTTTTCTCCCTTTTGGTTTCTTAGTAAGACCAATTTTTTCCTTTTGTTTTGCTGCTGTTGTTCTGTTCATCTATAGAGTCAGACCAGTGTGTTGCAATTGCTTCCTGGGGCCTTCACAGCTCATCACAGCACCATCCACTGCTGGAATCATAAAGTATGGTCTATTTTTGTCATTTGTTATTGGTTAAATGGCTGGGGTAACTGACCATCTGTCCTCTATCTTTCAACTGGGTTATATTCACCAACTTTTGTGATATTACCAGCGGGGGCTGGCAACACCGAGTACAGTGGGCAGGCAAATGGGTGATATGTGGGTGCAATCATGTGTGGTCAATCAATGAATGGGCATTTGTATAGCACAGCACTGTCACCCCTCGGGCTGTCTGGGCACTGTAAATACAAAATCTCTGTCAAGGAGCCAGGACAGAAACAAGGAAAAATGAAGGTCAGAAACGAGCAGAAAGAGGAAAAATGAAGGTCAGAAAGAGAAAAAATAATGGTCAGAAACAAGCAGAAAGAGGACAAATTCAGGGCAGAAGCGAGCAGAAAGCGGCAAAATAACGGTTAGAAATGAGCAGAACGAGGAAAAATAAAGATCAGAAATAGGAAAAATAAAGGTCAGAAATAAGAAGAAAGAGGTAAAATAAAGGTCAGATAAAAGAGGAATGAGGCAAAATAAAGGTCAGAAACGAGCAGAAAGAGGCAACGTAACGGGCAGAATGAGCAGAGAGAGTACTTATCCACTCCGCTGCCTCGTCTCCTCCTGTCCTCTGCTTCAGTCCCTCACCCCTGGAAGCTTGAAGCAGTTTAATTCTCTGCACCAATTCAGACATTGCTCTGATGGGGAAACAGCCATTAAAACGCGATCACAACCACGCGTGACTGTTACTACAAAGCCATTACCACGCAAATGCATTTACCACACATGCCTTTAATTGCTTTGTGGGACATATCAGCTCTGTGGTAAATAGAAGTCCAATTTACGCTGTGCAATTTACATGCATATACATCATTACCTTTCCGGTCAGAAGGTTCCCAGAAGATGACCAGCAAGTTCAGTGTCTAAGATGGCAGCAAACTGAGTCACATGACCAGTGAATGAAATGGCAGCGAACTGAGTCACATGACCAGCCACAACCCGTAGCGCACTCCAATGATGCAGGAAGATGATCAAACTCACTTCTGGAAAGCACACCATAGCGTACACGAAAGTGAGGGCACAAATTTTACATAAACGGCCGGCATGTCATTTAGCAGCTGTGCTGAAACTTAGTTGCCTGTGTACCAGGGCAGCAGTAAAAAACGGTAAACAGCTTTGGCAGTATGAGGTATCGTGCGGCAAACTAGAATGCCGCAAACTGTAGATGAAGGAGCACCAATGTGTTAACAAATAAACAGACACTGAATCAATCTGACGAAGCCGTAAACTACGACGTAAACTAATAATGTTCGTTCTCGGTGAGGAGTTCACATATGCCACGTTCGGCTTAACTAAACAGGCTAAAGGTGCTGAGTAGATGCTACTGCCTGATGCTTTTAGCATGCATGCCAAATGTTAACCAGGAATCTGCCTTTACAAACCATGCCTCTACAATGAAATATTCATAATAAAGGCATGCGTGGTAAAGGCATATGCATTGAAAACATTTTCGTGGAAAATGCATGTGTGGTAATGACCCATGCGTTGTATAGAGGGCATGAAAAAGCATGCATGGTAATTGCATGTGTGGTACGGTCATACAGCCCTCTCATGCTGCTGATAATGTTCAGCAGCATGAGATCAGCACCAGGATTGGCAGGAGCGTGCTGCCTTGACCCTCCTACACAGTGCCTGTGCCTGCTCCCCACCCAGCTGTCTCAGACAGACAGCTGGGCGGAGAGGTTTACATTGCACATGTTATGCTGGCCGTCGCAAGAGAGCCGGCCAAAGTGACATGCCCAGTTTAAATTGGTGGAGTGAGCACCAATCCTCTGCTGGCTGCCAGCAGCAGTGGCCCCATCCGCAAACACCGTCTCAGGCTGGGGAAAAGAAAAAACGAAATGGTAATAAATTCAATTTATTACCATTTTATGTTTCACCTTTGCTGACTTGGCAGCAGGGGGGGCGGCTCTCCTCTGCCCTAAACGAGGGTCCGCCACTGCTTATAATCAGACTGAGTTGAGCCTTCCCATGAAACAGAAGTGACCCAAAAGAGAGGGGACCCCAATCCAGTAATTCTTTCCTGCTCCCTTTCACTTCTTCTCCACGGATTTCTATGTGTGGTAAAATGTTCCATTCTGTCCACCAGTGCAAGTATTCTGGGACGTCTAGCTTATAAAGGGTCTATAACTTCATTCCTATTGCAGGCAGGGTTACTTCATCTAGTCAACCCTCAACCAATTAGCAGTGAAGTGGATCGATTTCCACTTGAATGGGCCAAACATTAAATAGAGGCAGATTGTCGGTGTTCATTGGTCTCCCTTGCAGCCAGAGTCATATTACCCAGCCTGCTGACCCAGACCATTCTGCAGCAAGAAAGCCCCACTTTTGTCAGCTGTTTAGCCATTAGGCCTTCAGCAAGGTCCTCTCTTCCATCAGCTACTCAAGGTGTCCATCACCTTGGTATCCAGAGCAAGGTCCAACAGAGTCCATGCTATGTCTTGGTTTGTCAGGTTACTGTCTTAAAAGGTGTGAGAAATTGGGTTGTGGTTGAGTGGGGTGTTAATCCTGCATAAGCAATAACCAAAATCCCTGTCAGGGCAAACCAGAAAAGTCATTCTTTTTTTTTTTTTTACAAAGCTCCAAGCACTCAAAATTATAAACACTGTTGTAAAATATAGTAATCAATGTCCAATGTCTTTTTATTCAGACATATTATCTCATTTATTTCTTTTCAGTTTTCCTATTTTCATCTGTACATGAGTTTCTTCATTTGTTCGACAACTCCATAGGTCATGTCATAAATTTCTTCATTTGTTCGACAACACCATAGGTCATGCCTTGCCAACACGTGTTTCGTCCGTTTACATTAAAACTTGGACTTCATCAGCGCTCTTTACAGTAGATTATTCATCATGCTCATATCTATAGATTACAGACTGGAACATCCATTGTCAATAGTTCTCCAGAGTCAGTTCTTGAGTCCGTTGTAGTTCGTGACTCAGTTTTGAGATAAAATCGTGCCTTTCGGTTGAGTGCTTCCGTCTGTCAGGCGTCTTTCAGCATTGTGCCAACGGACTCAACAACTGACTCTGGAGAACTATTGACAATGGATTTTACAGTCTGTAATCTATAGATCAATTTTAGGATACAATATATTCTGAGAAGGTGAATGTTCAGCAGAGCAAGGCTGCAGGTGGTGTCTGAGAGGGAGGCATCGTCGTCGGGGAGCCGCTGGATGAAGTTGTGGTGAAGATTTTGACACTTGGACTTAATCTCTTCTTGGAAGTCAGAAATCTCCAGCAGGGCGAGGCTGGAGGCTGTAGCTGACAATGGCCCAGCAATACTGGATACCCCTTCTGCAAAGTACCGCTAAACAAAATTTGCTGCTGCAGAGAAGAACATAGAAGGAGGTGCCACTAGGTCAGGTCAGCAGGTGATGTGCCTTGCACGGATAGACGAGCAGGTTGGTCCCAGTCTACTCTCAGTTCTCAGAGCAGTTCTTAGCCAAAAATCTTCAAAGTCCAGAGTTTTGGATTTTGGCTATCTGGGCACCTTTAACACCACAACCAAGGTTCAAGGACAGGAGGGGCACCACCTGGCAGTGGGATAGGATTCACTCAGGCTGGGTCCAGTTGTGAGTTCAAGATCGTTGGAGACTTTTCAATCCCCAAGGCTCTGATCAGGAGGGCCAACTAGCCCTTGGAGTCACTCTGGTAGTCCTGGGTTCAATAAGTGGAGCAAACTGCAGTGCTTGCCCCGAGGGTTCAATGCGGGCTTCAGTCAGCAAGGCAGTCCTTCCAGGTGCAGCAAAAAAGTCTTCTGAAGCACACAGCAGGCCACAGCAGCAGGCAGTTCTCTGAGAGACATTCCGGACGTCCAGAAAGTGATCTGAAAAGTGGCTCGGAGGGATCTATTATTATATCTGGCGCTTTTTTTGAAGTAGGAGAACTTTCTAGAGAATTCCCTTTAAAGAGCTTGAGGTTTCTTGCCTTCCTTGCCCTGGCATCAGCCTGGCCACCTGAACAATGCAGGAGTGGGAAGTCCTTTGTGTGATGGCTGAGCACAGCCCATTGATTTGCAAGTGGGGCTGTGCCCAACTCTGCCCCCATCCTGCCCATGGTGGCCTACCCAAGCACTCTTAATACCTCTATTGTGTGGCTGTCTGAAAGGAATAAACAAAGTTAATCTGCCGACTACAACCAGTCATGTGACACAGGAACAGGCTGCAGAAAAATGGCCACTTTCTAAAAGTGGCATTTTCAAAATTGTAACTTAAAATGCAACTTTACCATTAAAGAGGATTTTAAATTACAATCTCTCGGCCACGAAACATGAACTCCTTACCTGCTCACAATCAAAGATTAGCACTTATTAAATGTAAGAAGACAATGCAATGTTATCCTATGGGAGAGGAAGGCTCACAGTAGTGAAAAACGATTTTAGGAGTTTTTCACTACCAGGACATTTAATACTGAAAGTACATGTTAAATATTTTAATTACAATGCACCCTGTCCCATGAACTACCAATGGACTAAGGCTTGACAAGGGGATTATTTTGCCAAGTTGAATTTGCAGTTTAAAATTGCATTCAGGCTGCAATGGCAGACCAAGAAGATGTTTAAAGGGGCTACTTAAATGGGTGGCACAATAAGTGCTGCAGACCCACAAGTAGCATTTAATTTACAGGCCCTAGGTACATGGTATACCATTTTACTAGTGACACAAGTACATAAAATATGCCAATTAGGTGTCAGCCAGTTTTACCATGTTTTAGGGAGTGAGCACAAGCACTTTAGCACTGGTTATTAGTGGACAACAAAACCAAATTTAGCAAAATAGTAGGGTGAAGTCCAAACTAAAATTTGAAGGAATTGTGAATGTATGGTGTATGTAAGCAGGCCCAGGGAATGTAAGTGTTTTAGCATTTGTGTTAATGTGTGCACATCTTTAGTCATGTGGCTTTGGATACAGTAACCATCACCTGGGGCCGAATCTGCATCTGTTCAACAGAAACACATTAACTTGTACAACACATGGCACTTCACTATACAAGCATGTTTCAACATATGTTGTAGCACACTGAAATGTACATTGCTAAGCATGTCTGGGCAGGGATCTGTTGCATATGTCTAAAATTGTGTGTGACACAGGTGCAGATGATGTCCACTATTTTAACACAGACACTGTTACCAAGCATGTGCAAGTAGTTAGGATGGTATCAGATTCACACAGTGTATGATTATGCTACATATGTTCCATCAACATGCAGCATACTTAGCTCAGACATGCTGCATACTTTTGAGCTCCCCAGCTAAAAAATATCTGGCTACAAGTGTGAACCAGAAGCCACATGTAATGTATCTTAGTCGTATTTTGCAGGAGATGAATTACAAAGCCCTATCCATGTATTGGTTACCTGACACTGAGTAGGTGAAGTAGGTAATGTGCACTGCCTTGTGTGGCTCCAGATGGGGTATGCAACATAGAGGCACACTACCTGCACTGTATCACCTCAACCACTTTCACGTTTGTTGATAAAAAAGAGTCAACCCACTCGCAGGATGGAATACTAGAATCCAATTTACAAAATCTGGACCATGTGTTCAATGTAAAATCAAAGCATCATCACAAGTGTGAATTATTGTTTGCTATGATATGGTTCTAATGTCATTGTGGCCATATTTACATAATGTGCACCTACACAGATGGCACCAGACTATTTTTTCCTTGTTGAAGTAGGGGATGTCCATGTAGTGACAGTATAGTATGCATATATCCACCGCTATTTCTGGAGTTGGTCTGGTTAGGCACATATGATTGAGTTACAATGTCAGCCTATTTTCACACACATCATGTACATCAACTTGTTTGTGGACTATGTTGTTGTTTTGGGAATACCATTTTTTAGGTATTTTAATTGTTAGTTAGGCATAGAGTTAGTTAGTGGTGAGTATAGGTTTAGTGGAGGTAGGTTTTATATTTTAAATGTTTTATAGATAAGTTCTTTTAGATATTTTAATCATTTTATAAGGAATTTAGTGGGTGGGGTTGATATTTGGGATATGTAAAAAAAAAGAAATATATATATATATATATATATTCACTGAAAAAACCATAGGTTTCACACATGTTATAGTTAGCTGGACATTTCACTCATACAAAACCATTGAAATTCCCCTGTTATAGTTAGTTCAGCTAACTATAACTTGCGCGCCCGCAATGCACTGCTGATGCCGTCACTTATTACATCACTCATGACATGGTCAGTGACATCACTCATGACATCACTGATGATATCTCAAATGACATCACTGATGACATCATCCAGTGAATGTGTGTCTTTCTGAAAAATAAATATTTTCTATATATGTATATCTAAAGGTCGACGGAACACTAAATGGGCAAATAGTGTCTAAATGGATGAGTTTTTTTTGCAAAATTGATTGTATAACTGACTTATTAAGTGTATCTTAGTGAATACATGTATTAACGAGTAATGTTTAAATATTTAAATATCTGTATCAGTCTCTCACTTTGTGTATAAGTGTCTGCATGGGTTGGTGAGAAGCTACATGAGTGTGTATATGGGTTATTAGTTTTTTTTTTTGAGTATCAGTATGAGTGTCTGTATAGTTCCGTGGGGGATATTACTTTAGCGTATAGATGCATGAATGAGTGACTCACTGTTTGTATGTTTTTTGAAGACAGCATGTGTGCAGGACTGTATGGGTGGATGAGTGTGTGTATGGGCTTGTTAATGAGTGAATGACTGTCTCAATACTGTCTTTATGAGTAAGTACATATGTTTTAAACTAGTATATGTGAGTATTGATGAATATAAGTGAGTATATGTGAGAGTGAGAGATTGGAAGAGTTCCTGTATAAATAAGTATGTGTTTCCATAAGTGATTGTTTAAGAGAGTAAGTATGTGTACGTTTCTGTAGAAGTAAGTGTAGTGGTGTGTGTATAGCTGTATATGCAAGTAAATGGATGTTTGATAGTTTATTTGCATATGTGAGTATGTGTGTGAGTAAATCTATGGATGAGTATCGGTGTGTAACAGGATGTTTAGGTGTATGAGTACATATGATGAGTGAGTACATGTATGAGTGACTATATACAACTGTTAATGAATGAGTGGATGTGTATGTAGATTTTGGAATTACTGAATAGGTTGTTGTAACTGGTATTGGTATCTCCATTGTTTAGAAATTTTTAGTTTCTATTTTTGAATGTGTATATCAAAGGTTATATTAGGCTGAGAGGAGGTCTGCCACTCTTTCACAAGGATGATGTCATCAGTGATGTAATTTGAGATGTCATGAGTGATGTCATGAGTGATGTCACTGACCATGTCATGAGTGATGTAATATGTGACGTCATCAGCAGTGCATTGCGAGTGCGCATGTTATAGTTAGCTGAACTAACTATAACGGGGGAATTTCAATGGTTTTGTGTGAGTGAAATGTCCGACTAACTATAACATGTGTGAAACCTATGGTTTTTTCTGTGAATTTCTACGGTTTTTAAATGCTAATTCCTAACTATAACATGTGTGAAACCTATGGCTTTTTCAATGAATTTACAAGGTTTTTTAAATGCTAATTCCTAACTATAACATGCCTAAAACCTATGGTTTTTTTCAGTGAATATATATATATATAATGCCACAGATTCACAGCCAAGTGGCCCTGATATAAATTTGAGCACACAAGCCAGATTGAATAAAATAAACAAATTGCAAAAAGGAGCGGATTTATCTCCCCTCAGAAGCAAATCCAGTTTCGTACCATTGGCAACAAAAGATGTAATTGATACATTTCACAACTGTGTGTCTAATGAAATCAAGCAACTGTATAGGTCCACCGCTGTTAATGCCAAGAAAAAGTACAATAGACAACAAGTAGAATATTCCAGATTGATGAACAAACTGAGTAAGAACACAGACATTGTAATTAAAACATCTGACAAAGGTGGAAACGTCGTTATATGGCCCAAAAAGGATTACAACATGGAAGCTTGTAGACAACTGCAGGATGAGAATTGTTATGAGAAAACGACTCACAAAGAGTATAAAAAGGCGAAAGAGATTCTCCTCAAATTTTTACACAAATGGCGCAGAGAGGGTTTGATATCTGTGGAGGAATTCAAATTCATGCATAGTTATTTCCCTGTACTCCCTGTGTTTTATTTAATCCCCAAAGTTCACAAATGTATAAGCCCCACACCTGGAAGACCTATAATTTCGGCTATAAAAAGCGCCAGAGAACAGGTGGGACAATACATAGATTTTTTCTTGCAGGATATGGTGAAGGTGTTGCCAAGCTTTGTCAAAGATACTAGCGATTTCTTGCAAAAAGTTGGGGATTTGGAGTGGAATAGTGATATGTTATTGATCACTTTAAATGTAGAGTCTCTCTATACGAGTATTGCACACAGCAGTGGCCTTAAAGCAATTGAATATTTTCTCAGCAAACGCCCGGCAGAATTCTATGAGCATAATAAGGTTATCATCAGCCTTACTGAATGGTGCGTATACAACAACTTTTTCTTGTATGGTAAAGATGTTTGGAGACAGTTAAGGGGTGTAGCGATGGGATCCTGTTTCTCCCCCAGCTACGCGTGTTTACACGTTGGCTGGTGGGAGGAACAGGTCCTGAACACCCAACATCGTACATGGGTAAATGAAAAGGTAGTTAAATACCTACGTTACATAGATAACGTCTTTATTCTTTGGCAGGGAGATGAGGAGGAAGCTTCTTTGTTTGTGCAAGAGATCAATGATAATTCCCTCAATCTGAACTTCACATCCAAAATGAGCAAACAAGAAATTGAGTTTTTGGATGTGAAAATGTACATTAACAACGATAGAATAGAGACTACACTTTTCAGAAAGGCCACGGCTGGGAATACAACACTTCATGCTACCAGCCTTCATCCCAAACACACCATAAGTAGCATTCCGTTCGGTGAGATTTTGCGTTTGAAACGAATTTGTAGTTCCTCGGATGATTTCGACAAATGTGTAGTACAAATGAACGCCAGACTTAGAGCACGGGGTTATTCAGACGCTTTATTAAAGCAAGCGTTAATTAAAGCAGAAACACGCCCCAGAGAAAGTCTTTTCCAATCTGTTTCGGTGGACAAGGAACTAGATGATCATGTGAGGCCCACCGCTGTATTTAATGATTGCCCCAGACTGATCACGGCTTTTAGCAATGAAGAAAATAAAATCAGAACCATTGTTAAAAAGAACTGGCCTATTTTACTAACTGATTCAATATTAGGTGTCCAGTTACCAGATAGACCGTTGGTCACTTTCCATAGGGCGAGAAACATGGGGTCCAGAAACCAGACAAAAAAGTATGTGGCTAAAACCTGCTACTGGGTTTCGTAAATGTTTTACATGTAGGGCGTGTAAATTCGGGATTAATAAAACACACTACCGAACGCCTTTTGGACAGAAAGAGACTCCTATCTCAGGCAGCTTCAACTGCAAGACAGAGTTTGCAGTGTATGTCCTGACGTGCACCTGTGGCCTGAATTATATAGGCAGTACTAAATTGCAGGTGCACATCAGGATTTTACAGCATTTGAGGGCCATTCTGCATAGCAACCCCACCTACCCGGTGGCCCGTCATTTCAAGGCCAAACATAACAATGACGTAGCTTGCCTATCTTACTATGTGGTGGGATCGATACCGAAACTTCACTGGGGCGGGAATAGAGAACAGAAACTAAGGCAGTTGGTGACAACCATGATTTTAGAATTCGACAGCAAATGGCCGAACGGTCTTAATAATTCGGAGGATATGTACACCTACCTCTAGGACTGTATTGCAGTTGGTCCTCTTTCTGTCAGTCTGAGTTCTATAACGTTTGGCCGGACAGCGTCATCCCACTGCGTCTTAGGTCATATTGAGGTGGATAATTAAAATATACAGGACCATTCTCGCTTCTTTGGCAATTGCTATCTGAAATTCATTTATACTTATTAAGGTAGTCAGGTTCCCTGTTGCCTCAATGTTTGCTTCATTATTTTGTAAATATTTAACATTTACGTCCTTTTGCTCTATCCACTTTTATATAGGGTGTTCACTCTAAATGAAATATGATGTAGTAGGGTGTTTTGCGAAATGTGTTATCTTTGTGATTAACCACTTGGATGCTAAGCTCCCTGATGTTCTTCCATGTAATTTCCGTTGAAATCAATGGAAACTCCATGACGAGTTACCCTTGTCATTAGCAGCCAAGTGGTTACAATGAATTTTGGCTACAACCGATTTTTAATTGTTATTTCATATCTGTACATATTTTTAAAAAAAATCTTTACATCATGCACGTGGCACTTTAATTCAATACACTTTTTGCACTTTAAAATTGTACAGCTGTTTTTGCACTGATAGTAGAGTTGTTACTCGTAATTATCATATGGTAAAATTGTCATTTAGACATAAAAAAAATGTTTTTTGCACTTTAAAATTGTTTTAATCCCCCGATAGTATATTCTTGCCTTTTGCTGAAGATAAGTAATGTGTTGTACGGCGCATTTTAAGAAAGGTGGGAGCCAGTAGGGATTTATACTGGAAGATATTGGTGCTCCTAAACGAGTGGGAGCAGTAAGTTTTAAGTTTGCTGTTCGCTGCCACAACTGTAATAATCATTTATGCTATTATTGGTACAATTTACATTCCATTTATTTCATTTCTGTTAATGCATTTGTGCATCTTATATTGACCACGAATTGGGTTGATCGGTTGATATAATGAAAAGTATATCTTCTATGTCTACGGTCATGTGAGCTAAAAGACTTGAGCAATCAGGGGGCTTGTAAGTAATTCACAGCATTTAAAAATGTGTAAAAAAATTTAACCACTTTGCATGTGATCAAGGGCCCACGAGCCCGAAACGCGTCTTGCTGCTGCTGTTTACCTGCACCATTAAAGACATCTAAGGCCAGATCTGGTGGTCCTTCTCCTTTCTGCGCTTCGCCGACGAATTGATTGGAGGTGGCTTGGGGAGTTTTTCTTTGCATATATATATATATATATATATATATGCACTGGAAAACTAAACACCCACTTCCCTTACAAAGAAATGGAAAGTTTGCATCTCTGCAGCCTCTCTTATTTTTCACCTTATTCATCTTCCGCTCAATCAACACAACATCCACAAATACACACACCTACTTGCTGCCTTTCTTGCCTGAGCTTATCAATTATTCTTCTAAAATTCAAATTCAAAGTGTAGGCCCTTTATTCAGCCTTCTTGGTAACTACTACCCGTGAATAGCAGTGGGTAATTTGCACACTTCCGTACTTTCTTGCATCTTTTCTACCACACACTGGGGCAGATTTACAAGCCCCTTGCGCCTCCTTTGCGCCATTCTTCCCATGGGCTTGTAAATCTGCCCAACTGTGTGTACTTTATTCACTAGCTTTCTTCCTTAGATGTGGTACTCGTTCTCTTGCTCCCACTGCGGAATCCAACAACCTATCTGTGTAATGAGCTGGAAATCCAAAGATCCTCTTCACTGACAATGCAGTGGGTAGTTTGCGTCTCTCCAGCCTTTCTTATTTTTCACATTTTTCATCTTCCACTCAATCAACACATCATCCACACATACACAAATCTACTTGCTGCATTCCTTAGCTGTGATTAGCAACTATTTTTCTATTTTATATTCATATTCAAAGTGAACGCCCTTTATCGAACCTTTTTGTTGTAACTACTGTTCCAGGAATTCTGCTCCTACACAGAACTGTGCATAAAGACTTAGGACCTCAGTGAATTACGGTGTAAAAAAAACCACTTTAGTACACAAACCCCCTACCAGACTAGCAATCAGTGACTCATTGGTTCTTCGTCCTTTAGCAAAAACACCAATGACTAGTCAAACTAGTACATGCGAGTTAGATTACCTCAAGTAAGGTGAATAACAAGAGCACTCTTTCGTTATAGTCTTATACCAGTCCAAAACAAGGAGTAAATAAAAACACGTGCAAGTTTGAAATGCTTATTTCTAACGCCGTAATCTCATGCACAGTACCTTAGATAATACAACCAAACATATTATCAGAAACAAGGTTGTCAGAATTGTTACTATTCCATAAAATACAAAGGGAAAAAAGCATCCTATAATTCTAAAGGTAAACAAATTTAAAATATACCTACATTTCACCCTCCCTACCTAGCAGGTTACTTTATAACTACAGAAGGTCTCATAGGATTACATGGGCAGACCCATAACTCTGGTAGTCAGCAGTAGTGGATCACATTGAGTTCTGCACAAACTGTCGGGTTACGAATATTCTTCAACTGTGTATAATTATGCCTCCACAATGCATTATTAAACGCGCCAGTATCAGAGCTGGCCACAGCTGCATATGTGTTATGGGTCGAACGTGCAAGGATCATTCTGAATAACAGACACAGTATTCAAGATAACCTTGATGTTCCATGCTCTCACTATACACACTAAACTAGAGAGGCAGTCTAGAAATGTAGCATAACAAATTATTCTTATATGAAGCAAAATACTCAGCCTTCTCTAAACAATATCACAAGTGAATGTCGTGTGCAAAACAGAGCAGGAAAAAAAAAATGGTGTTTAAGCTTCTAATAAACCCATGCTAACTTAACACGGTGTGAGTGGAAGGCTCAGCCCACAACACCCTCCCTCGATCGAAGCACGTGATATAAACGTGGGCGAATTAGGAACGCAGAGACCAAGCCTTAAAACCAGAGTCAAGTTCAAATTTGCAAAAAAAATTATTATTCGCTGTTTGATAGAAAACAGTAGCTAAATAATAAAGAATAGGTAGAAAAATCAAAGAGTCTTAATCCAACAGCGTGTAAGCACAGTATGTAGCAACAGCCTCCAAGAGGAAGTCATTGTTCTCATCTGAAAACATTTCAGTCATCCAATTCAATAGTGAGAATGAACATACATGTTCCTCAATGACTGGAGCCTCTATCACCATCGGAGGAAGAGTCGGGTCATCTTCAATGTAACTGCGTGCCAAGAAGTCATGTGCGGCTGCAAAAACATTCCAACGTCCCAATATTCCATGTATCTGTCAGAACTCAAGTTATACTTAGACTTCTTTTCAGTTCTTGCACAGGAACAGAGATGCTAGGTCTCTGTCAGAACTCAAGTTATACTTAGACTTCTTACCAGTTCTTGCACAGGAACAGAGATGCTAGGTCCCAAATCCCTCTAGGCAATGCTAGCAGGTCTATACTCAGAACCCTCTAGTCATTACCCTAAGGGAAGGGGGAAATTTGGATAAAATAACAAACAAAGAAGAGACTGGTCCGGATAGGCTCCTTCCGTCAGTGGTTTTCGATCACCATCTGCTCTGTCGGTGGAACCTGCAAATTAATGCGTCATTACTATCTAACACTTCAAAACCCTATAACTTAATTGTCTCTCTTGAATCTCTCACCCACCCTAGCTCTCCAGGACCTTGCTGCTCTTCTGGTTTTTTAAATGATATTGTTCTGTCTTCCTCATCAGTAGTTGTTACTAGTGGAATAAAAATTACATATTAGTCTCTTTGTCTTTTTGTCCTATTTAATTATATATTTGGCTAATAAGATTTTCACTTACTTCACTGACTGATGAGACTCTCTTTTGTTATGGGGTTCTGAGTTGACGTCTCTTCTGTAACCTCTCTTTTGTTTTCTTATTAGGTTTCACGGGAAAGCCTCTGCTACTCTGGTGAGTATTTACATATGTACATTTGTGGTAATGTTAATTCTGTAATCCTTCGACTGCTCTTATAACTATTTTCTCTTTATTTTCTCGGACATAAGGTTTTCTCCAGGATTGAGCTTGTCCCTGCCTTGGCTTCTGTTGTGTACTTCAGCTTGCAGACAGGTAAGAACAAACTATATTTTAATTTAGCCTTGCTGGTTTTCTGTAACCTTGCTCTATTTTAAATCGTTATCTTCTCCCTAAGCTTCATAGCGAGGATAAACAATTCTACTCAGTTCGAGTTCCAAGGAAAAATAACAACTATAATTTCCAGATACAATTATTCACTCGTTTGCCACTTAGCTCAGAATATTTGGCTCTTCTCTGCTGCGAGACAAGGCTTCATTCAGGTTCAGCTCGAATTTCCTCAGCTCCAGACTTGACCTTGCGCTGAACTACTTGTCAACTGGGTCGTAAATCTTCTCCTGCTTTTCCGAGGGTGTTTTCGGGGAAAGGCAATATTTCTAAATACTTCAAAACTCTAAAGAAACAGAGCTCCTAAGAACGGACTGAACAGGCGGGAAACTTCAGTGAAGTGCGACGTTATTGGAACGCTCGCGCTTCACCTAACCTTCAGACAGCTGTGCCCTCAGAGACTAGAGCGCCCACCTTCAATTCTAATTCGACGGCCATCTTATGTTTCCAACGATGAACCAAATCGGTCCAATTACTGTGACCAGTAAGTCCTTGACTCTTTTGGAAGGTATTTACACTGCAAGCACTGACACTAGGTATGAAGGTTCTGACAGTATCGCTGCTAAGGACATAATCCCGCTGCCAGAACAGAGCAAGTTATGAACCACTAAGGGGCTCATCAGCTGGTCATAATCTGCGTTGGGAGACACCGTACAGCAGAGACACAAATCCAGGGCCCAGTCGAAATCTCAGCTCAGGCATGGGAAGACAGGTTGAACGCATGTGAAAAAGGAGAATCGAAACGATAATCCATAAACTGCACTCAATGTAGCCAGAGGCAGCGCTCCGTAATAACTAAGCATTCGGTTGTGGACCAGCAACAGCCAGGACATATTGTCGTCTGCTGCAGGATGTGCATCCATATTTAAGTAAACAAATTAATAAAAGCACACCTGCAACTAATTCCGAGTATTAAGCGTAATCCACCAAAGATGCTTGGAAAAATCGAATGAAAAAATCACGAAAAGACACCAAATATAGTTTGAAAAGAAGTCACAAGGCCACTGCTTCTAACTTTAAAAAAGTAAGGTAACCCCGTAGTCAAGGACGCATTAAAGATACTCTAAATTAACTCCCCAAAATTCAGGAGCACGTCTGTATTTAATAAAGCATGCACTTCTGTGCGGGTGTTTACTACATGAAGGACAAATGTTTCTCTAGCAGATGTAAGAGTGACATCTTTTTGAGACAATAGCGCTTTTATACGACTCATTTGGTTGACTCGGCTTTCAAGGTCGGAATTGACGACCAGATGGAAACATCCAGCTTCCCATGCAGAGGAGTAGACACAACTTTTTTATAGCAAACCACACGCTCAGTTACCGTAATCATGTAAGTGATGCCTGCTAACATTGCACAACAATCTGCATTATTTCATATTAAATAACTCACTTTTCCAGTAAACTGAACATTTGTTTGATAACAGGTGTCGGAGTGCCTTTCAAAACTCAGGCCAAATTAGGCGCATCTTCATTACAAGAGCCATGCAATTGTAGGTGTGTACAAATTAAGGAGTGATCTGGTGCTATTGTGCAATCCTCGCCATTCAGATAGACTTCTTTTCTCTCCCTCATATATGTAAAAGATAATAACCAAGCTTCATGGAGATAAGCGCTGCCTAAAGATCCATATCTGCCTATAGCATAGTATTTCATGCAAACCTCCAACTTAAACAGGCTAAAAAGTAACGTTATGATACCGTAGATAAGCCACACAGGTGAATAGGATCTCCAATGAGTGACTACTTGTAACCATTCACATAGCGCGCCCTGTGCTCTGATTTCACAGCGAGAGAGTGATCGCACCAAAGTTTGTACTGCTAATCATTCTCAGCATACGCTACGAATACGCTTTCACGTTACGCATCGCATCAAAGCTTCCGTGTGACGTCATGTACGGCGCCCCGTACGCAAAAGATGCGAATGTTTTTAATTGTTTAAAAACATATATTTATGTATTTAATGAACATACTAACAGAAGACATTATCTATGATAATTATGAAATAATTTTTTTTAAGTTTCAATAATCCTATATTACTTTTAAAAGTAATTACACAAATCGCGGTGGAACGTCATGCGTACTCGCATTGTAAGAGCACGATAAGCGCAGCGTAAGCGTACGCAAAGCCATGTGACTTTAAAAGAAGACATTTGATTGGTTCATAACACTTCCTATTACAACTGTTGAAACTTCCGTCCCATTTTAAAAATTCTACTTTGACTTTCTAAGAAGAAGCATCTCTTCTGAGAATCTTGTCAAATAGAACAAAGTTTACCATAATAACAGCAATGGACTCATCTTCCAAGCAATCTTCAGAGGAAATTTCATTCCTGAAGAACCTCCAAAGAAGAGGAAAGAAGCTCTAAATTAGCAGTTTTTTACTTTTCCAGAAGGGCAAAAAAAAGGTTAATGCTCCAAAAGTAACCTGTAAAAATTGCCAAACAACTCTTTCAAGAGGTGATCCATCTACAAAATACTCCTTTGGCACAGCAAATATGGAGCGACACGTGAAGAACTTACACCCCAACAACTTTGCTCGAGCTCCAACACGGAGGTTGAAGGACAACCCACCTGCTGCTGCTGGACCAAGCACATCAACTGCTGCACCAGCATTTTCAGCAAGCAGTCCACACCCACAAATTGATCCTGATTTTTCTAAAATTAAAATTCTATGCATTTATTGCAATAAACTTTTGTGTTACGGGGAACAGTTTATTGACCTGAGAAAACGCAGGAAGCAGGAGCATCGCTGTCTTCGACATTAGTTTTTTTTTTCCATTCTTTTGTTCCTGTTGGACAGTTCCAAGCCCCCTAGTATAGAAAAAGATTACCCCCAGGATTTGGGCCCCCCGGAAGCTTATTAAGATTAAAACAGACTTCTAGTTTGCGTACAAGTACCATATGCATACCCCGCGATGTTTTTAATAAAAAAAATAATAATAATTGCGCCTAAAGATCTATGTGGGCCCCTTGAGCAGGCCTAGAGGGTCAACATGTTTCTACCCTGCCCCCTTTCCTTATTTTTCAACTTTGTTTTACTGTTTTCTTCTGACTCTGTGCTACTGAGGCACAAGATGGCTGCCAACACTTCCTGGTTTGGAGTGTTGACAGAAAGTTGACATCCAATCAGCATGCAGCTCGTGCTCGTAATTGTACGGATTTCGTTGCGTGTCCAGGACTTCGTCTCTAGATATCGCTATGATTTTACTTTTGATTTTCTCAGGAACTCTACCCCTCTGCCAAATTTGGTGTAATTCCGTTCAGCCCTTTGGGCTGTAGCCCTGGCTAAAGGTCCCTATGGAAAATTTCATGGGGAAAACACGTTTTGGGACCCCCCTTTTTTCTCGGCCCCCACTTGACAAGTCACCCCCAAACTTTAAGGGAAGGAGCGGAGCGGAGCAGGACATCTTCTTGGAGAAATTCACGAAGATTCATCCACCAGCGCCAAAGTTATTTCAAATAGAATGTTGTGGATTTCCTATAGAAAGTAGATCCTAACTATAACTACCTACTGGCGACCGCCAGTAGGTTATATATATATATATATATTTTTTTATAATAACCCATGTAGTACTGTAACAATTGCGGTGTTTTATATTTATTTATTGATGAATTTTAAGTGTAAGTCAATATGATCATATGATATTTTTTAACCACATTTTATACTGTGATTTTTATTGGTTTAACTAGGTTCCTACTTTTACTAGTGTTTATCTGGTATTAGTGTAGTTGTTTACTTAATGAATGAATTTCATGTTGGCACACTGTTCATTGCTATATATATGTATGAATTTCCACAATCTCCACTTTTATGGGTTCTCGTTTGAGTCACGCATAACATATTTGAAGTATCCAATCTCTGTTTTTGTACCTATATTTAATTATGTTATGGGACATCCTTTCTGTAAATAGTTATTATTTTGTTTGCATTCGTTAAGATTATGAAAATTGAATTTATTTGAGTACTATTTATCCTAACAGTACTTTGTATATTGTTTGCACTTTGGTGTACCTATTTTATTCCTCATCGCCCTTATAGGAGTATGACATTAATTTGTCTGTTTCAGCTGGGGGTTTTGATTTTGGGCACTTGCCCTTGATTGTATATTTATTTATACATATTTTGAATGTTATTACTTACAACACAATTGTTGTTAGAATATTAAGTGTCTTCATGCATTTAGCCCGACAGTCTTTCTCTTACTTCTATAAAAGTGATTGGGAGGGACTATGATGAGGTATTGTGGTATTTAAAAGATGCAGGAGTTCTAGCATGTAATGTGATCAACACCGGGGTAACCTGGTCGCAACGCGTCATGTTGGTGAGAAGAAAATAAATTTGCACTATATTTGAAACTAACCCGAGTTGTGGTCCGTTCCTGCTTTGGAAAACGCCGTGGTTGATGATACTCCATATTAGTGTTTTCACTGGACTTTGGATTTTCATATATATATATATATATATTGAAACCAATCCACACGTTCAATCAAGTGAGGCGCTTACTCCGTGAGTTGTAATCCAAACAAAATTTATTTTCTTGGTTCACTGCTTAGATGCGTTTCGGCGGCTTGCTCCCGCCTTGTTCACTACCCACTACCCACCAAAAATATATTTTTAGGTTTACATGTGTTGGTACTTTTTGTTTAGGTATAGTTGATGTTAGTATTGTGCTAATGTATGTGTGTTAAGGGGAGCGGGTGGGTTCATGTTTAACATGTCATTTGTGTTAAATGCTTGGGCTAGATTAAGATAAGTTAGGTTAATGTAGTGTTAAGGTTTGTTAGTGTGAGATAGGTAAGTTAAGGTTGGTTAGGCTTACTATAGATTGTGTAAGTTAGCGTAGGATAGGTAGGTTAAGGTAGATGAGGCTTAGTTTAGATAGTGTACGTTTCTACTTTCACAACTAGGTGCCATATGTATCAAAAACGCATTTTGGGAATCTCTAATTGCGTTTTTTTGAAAATCTCAAAATGCAATGTATGTAGGATTTGCTAAAAATTGTGCGAATCCTACATATTCCTTATTTGCGAATCGCAAATTGAGATTCGCAAATAAGGAATACCTTCCCATTCATTCCTATGGGCTAGGAGTCCCATAGGAATTAATGGGAAGACATTCTCAATTTGTGACTAGCAATTAGATAATCACAAATTGAGAATGCAATTTCAAGGTTGCAAGGGTGCCAAAAGGACACCCTGTTGCACCCCTGAAATGTGCATGTGTGCACATGGTGCGCACATACATGCCCTAAGGGCATGTATGTGTGCCACATGGTCACATGGAACCTTGAAAAAATCTTTTTTAAAGGGAATCGCATATTACCACCAACATAAAGTTGGGAGTAATTTGCGATTCCTTAAGGCAATATCTCAATTTGCGATGCCTTCTAGCATAGCATTTAGAGAATCATAAATTATGATTCTCTAAATACTTGCGAAAAATAAGGAATCACAATTTTTGTGATTCCTTATTTTGGGAGTAGGTTTAAACTTACCTACATTGCACAAAGCTAAATTGCAATCGCAAACGCTGAATTTCAGCGTTTGCGAATGTAATTTAGCTTGATACATATGGCCCATAGTAATCTTTTCATTCTTAAAAGTTGTCATCATTGATTAGGGTTGAGTTGAGTACCTGTTGTAGCTATTCCCTGCAGTTTTTGTAGATATGTGTTACTTTGTGAGAGGCCTATGGACAACAGTTAGACTACCTCAAAGTTGAGTCACTCAAGGGCTCTTCATCATTCTTTAGTCACAGTGAGTGGTCCTCTTCATATGAATTGACGCACAGCCTAATACATTGTGTGTATAAGAGATGCTGCATGTATAGTACAGATGGTTCTGTCACTCCAAATTACCCATTTCTGGTGGTGCTGGGACACACACTGCTGCCTGCCACTAATACCCTCACCCTTGCACCTTTGTGCTAGTAGGTGAATGTTGCTAGCTGATTACAAATCATGATTGTAGCCCCCACCTGCCTGGATAATCTCAATCATCCATGGCATTGAGTACTTGCTAAGTGTGGCACTTCATACATGTGACTTTGTACAACTACTTGCTAAGTTAGAAAACCATAAGTCTCACATTTCAGATTACCTTGGGGATGTGTAGCGTTGTTCCTGGCTCCTAAAGGGTAATATGTATGTATGTTGTACAATTGATGTCATGTGTGGTTAAATTCACACTCAATGCATGTGAGGGTTCTCACGGGCAGAGGAACACATTTACCCTACTTATCCCAATGCGCCTTTCAACTCTAACAGTTGACACGGAACCCCAAAAATGTATTCATTGCATTTCCTCCATACTGACATCCAAGGGGTTGGACTGATCTTCTACATCCTTGAGTGGCATGGGTATGCTGCAAAATAAGAAGGAGTCTGGGCATGAGTATCTGCATATTGTCAGTGCATGCACATTTAAAGTGCTTTAGTATCTCTTCAAGGTAAGCATTGAGACTATCATATGACCTTGATCACGTTTCATGATCACTGATTAGGATATATTTTGATGTGTGAAACAGTGTTAGTGGCTCATACACCTCACAAGACCTATTTTGAGCAGGTAAGCATTTGTGTGTTTAGTAATGCATTTTCACTGTGCGCCAGTTCAGTAAATGATGGCTATTGTCACACCATGGCGTTCAATTGGTAAATGAGACATCCTGCATAATGCCATGGCAGTAGATGTACATGACGTGGCTCTTCAAATGATCCTCATTGGCGAAACTTCATATACTCTACATCTGAACCCCCTCTCAAGTGAGGAGTTAAACCTCTGGCAATCACATTCACATTCCATTCCTATGCTTTACAGTCCGGATTTGGCTACATTGGCCTGAGTTATACACACTAGCTTAATAGTGCAAGGAGGCCTGCATTGTAACAGTCTAGTTGGGCAGGGTTTAAGTGTCCATGTATGATGTGCTGCTCCAGTTCAGGTTTTTTGTTTTGATTTATGAGATTTGTAGCTCTGCTTAACTCATATTCTACATTCCACTACAATTCCCAGTATACAAAGGTGAACCTGGAATGGTGCTGAACATCACAAATCGACTGGACAAACTTGATAGAGCTTGATTGGGATGCAGAACATGTAACTGGGCAGCATGACTTACATTTATGTGATTTATTAGAGATTCCTTCCCTTTCCCTTGCACACGGCACAGGGCAGCGCAGGATCGTAGTGTGCTGCGCTGCACAGCATGACATTTTTAACCATATTTTTCCTTGTTTCCGCTTACTCTGTAGGTCTTGCTGGACCTCAACGCCTGCACTGTCTTGCCCTCACACTCCTGCCACTAACTCTCCAGGGATGACTGATGCCACTGGCTCCTCCAAGGCGTCCAGCATCTCCTGGCCCTCAGGTCCTCCTCTTCCAGCCTGCAAGGTTGCCCTCAAGTTCTTGGTCAGTTTTTCCTTGGTATTGTTCTTATAGTTATGCCAAAAAACACAGTTGATGGACAGAATGTAGAACAATGTCATACATTCACCCCAGTACAAGGATCTGGGCCTAAATCCATTGTTTTTTTGCACTCCACACCACCCTGGGTTAGACACTGGCTATATGCAAATCAGCTCTGACCCTGTGCCTCATGGGAACAGTCCAGTCCGAACTACCAAGCCATGTCTTTCCCAGACCGGAATTAAGCATCCAAGGACCGGTTTCTGGCTATCAGCCTTCATTCAGTCTGGATAGCTTGACTCCAGTGGTGTGGAGAGCCTGGGACTCACGTCTGAGTACACCCAGCCCACTCAGGGTGAAAATTGCAAAAAACACAGTTGATGGACAGAATGTAGATCAATGTCATACATTCACCCCAGTACACGGATCTGGGCCTAAATCCATCGTTTTTTTGCACTCCACACCACCCTGGGTTAGACACTAGCTATATGCAAATCAGCTCTGACCCTGTGCCTCATGGGAACAGTCCAGTCCGAACTACCAAGCCATGTCTTTCCCAGACCGGAATCAAGCATCCAAGGACCGGTTTCTGGCTATCAGCCTTCATTCAGCCTGGAGAGCTTGACTCCAGTGGTGTGGAGAGCCTGGGACTCACATCAGAGCATACCCAGCCCACTCGGGGTGAAAATTGCAAAAAACACAGTTGATGGACAGAATGTAGAACAATGTCATACATTCACCCCAGTACAAGGATCTGGGCCTAAATCCATCGTTTTTCTGCACTCCACACCTCCCTGGGTTAGACACTGGCTATATGCAAATCAGCTCTGACCCTGTGCCTCATGGGAACAGTCCAGTCCGAACTACCAAGCCATGTCTTTCCCAGACCGGAATCAAGCATCCAAGGACCGGTTTCTGGCTATCAGCCTTCATTCAGCCTGGATAGCTTGACTCCAGTGGTGTGGAGAGTCTGAGACTCACGTCTGAGCATACCCAGCCCACTCGGGGTGAAAATTGCAAAAAACAGTTGATGGACAGAATGTAGAACAATGTCATACATTCACCCCAGTACAAGGAACTGGGCCTAAATCCATCGTTTTTTTGCACTCCACACCACCCTGGGTTAGACACTGGCTATATGCAAATCAGCTCTGACCCTGTGCCTCATGGTAACAGTCCAGTCCGAACTACCAAGCCATGTCTTTCCCAGACCGGAATCAAGCATCCAAGGACCGGTTTATGGCTATCAGCCTTCATTCAGCCTGGATAGCTTGACTCCAGTGGTGTGGAGAGCCTGGGACTCACGTCTGAGCATACCCAGCCCACTCGGGGTGAAAATTGCAAAAAACACAGTTGATGGACAGAATGTAGAACAATGTCATACATTCACCCCAGTACAATGATCTGGGCCTAAATCCATCGTTTTTTTGCACTCCACACCACCCTGGGTTAGACACTGGCTATATGCAAATCAGCTCTGACCCTGTGCCTCATGGTAACAGTCCAGTCCGAACTACCAAGCCATGTCTTTCCCAGACCGTAATCAAGCATCCAAGGACCGGTTTCTGGCTATCAGCCTTCATTCAGCCTGGATAGCTTGACTCCAGTGGTGTGGAGAGCCTGGGACTCACGTCTGAGCATACCCAGCCCACTCGGGGTGAAAATTGCAAAAAACACAGTTGATGGACAGAATGTAGAACAATGTCATACATTCACCCCAGTACAATGATCTGGGCCTAAATCCATCGTTTTTTTGCACTCCACACCACCCTGGGTTAGACACTGGCTATATGCAAATCAGCTCTGACCCTGTGCCTCATGGGAACAGTCCAGTCCGAACTACCAAGCCCTGTCTTTCCCAGACCGGAATCAAGCATCCAAGGACCGGTTTCTGGCTATCAGCCTTCATTCAGCCTGGATAGCTTGACTCCAGTGGTGTGGAGAGCCTGGGACTCACGTCTGAGTACACCCAGCCCACTCGGGGTGAAAATTGCAAAAAACACAGTTGATGGACAGAATGTAGATCAATGTCATACATTCACCCCAGTACACGGATCTGGGCCTAACTCCATCGTTTTTTTGCACTCCACACCACCCTGGGTTAGACACTAGCTATATGCAAATCAGCTCTGACCCTGTACCTCATGGGAACAGTCCAGTCCGAACTACCAAGCCATGTCTTTCCCAGACCGAAATCAAGCATCCAAGGACCGGTTTCTGGCTATCAGCCTTCATTCAGCCTGGAGAGCTTGACTCCAGTGGTGTGGAGAGCCTGGGACTCACGTCTGAGCATACCCAGCCCACTCGGGGTGAAAATTGCAAAAAACACAGTTGATGGACAGAATGTAGAACAATGTCATACATTCACCCCAGTACCAGGATCTGGGCCTAAATCCATCGTTTTTCTGCACTCCACACCACCCTGGGTTAGACACTGGCTATATGCAAATCAGCTCCGACCCTGTGCCTCATGGGAACAGTCCAGTCCGAACTACCAAGCCATGTCTTTCCCAGACCGGAATCAAGCATCCATGGACCGGTTTCTGGCTATCAGCCTTCATTCAGCCTGGATAGCTTGACTCCAGTGGTGTGGAGAGCCTTGGACTCACGTCTGAGCATACCCAGCCCACTCGGGGTGAAAATTGCAAAAAACACAGTTGATGGACAGAATGTAGAACAATGTCATACATTCACCCCAGTACAAGGATCTGGGCCTAAATCCATCGTTTTTTTGCACTCCACACCACCCTGGGTTAGACACTGGCTATATGCAAATCAGCTCTGACCCTGTGCCTCATGGGAACAGTCCAGTCCTAACTACCAAGCCATGTCTTTCCCAGACCGGAATCAAGCATCCAAGGACCGGTTTCTGGCTATCAGCCTTCATTCAGCCTGGATAGCTTGACTCCAGTGGTCTGGAGAGCCTGAGACTCACGTCTGAGCATACCCAGCCCACTCGGGGTGAAAATTGCAAAAAACACAGTTGATGGACAGAATGTAGAACAATGTCATACATTCACCCCAGTACAAGGATCTGGGCCTAAATCCATCGTTTTTTTGCACTCCACACCACCCTGGATTAGACACTGGCTATATGCAAATCAGCTCTGACCCTGTGCCTCATGGGAACAGTCCAGTCCGAACTACCAAGCCATGTCTTTCCCAGACCAGAATCAAGCATCCAATGACCGGTTTCTGGCTATCAGCCTTCATTCAGCCTGGATAGCTTGACTCCAGTGGTGTGGAGAGCCTGGGACTCACGTCTGAGCATACCCAGCCCACTCGGGGTGAAAATTGCAAACAACACAGTTGAGGGACAGAATGTAGAACAATGTCATACATTCACCCCAGTACAAGGATCTGGGCCTAAATCCATCGTTTTTTTGCACTCCACACCACCCTGGGTTAGACACTGGCTATATGCAAATCAGCTCTGACCCTGTGCCTCATGGGAACAGTCCAGTCCGAACTACCAAGCCATGTCTTTCCCAGACCGGAATCACGCATCCAAGGCCCAGATCCTTGGCACAGGGTCAAGAATGATTTGCATATAGCTGTCTCTGAACTGGGGTGGCGAAGTGAGCTAAAGAACGATGATGGGTTCAACCTAGATCTGTGACTGGGGGTGAGAGTCTGAAAGGTTTCAGCGCTCCATCCATCATCTCCTTGTGTTTGCTTTGTTCGCCCTAAGTTGGCAGGGTATGCCCATTCGTGGGTCCCTTGCTCACTTTGCCACTGGATTCAAGCTAGCCTGGCTGATGAGGACTGTTAGCCCAAAACCAGTCCCAGGATGCTTGTTTCCGATCCAGGGTAGACATGGCTTGGCAGTTTGGTCTGGACTGTTCCCATGCGGCACAGGGTCAAGACTGATTTGCATATAGCTGTGTCTGAACTGGGGTGGGGAAGTGGACGATGATGGGTTAAACCCAGATCTGTGACGGGGTGAGTGTCTGAAAAGTTTCAGCACTCCATCAATCATGTCCTTGTGTTTGCTTTGTTCGCCCTAAGTTGGCAGGGTATGGCCAGATGTGGGTCCCTTGCTCACTTTGCCACTGGATTCAAGCTAGCCTGGCTGATGAGGGCTGTTAGCCCAAAACTGGTCCCAGGTTGCTTGTTTCTGGTCTACGGAAGACATGGCTTGGCAGTTTGTTCTGGAATGTCCCCATGTGGCACAGGGTCAAGACTGATTTGCAGATAGCTGTGTCTGAACTGGGGTGACAAATTGAGCTAAAGAATAATGATGGATTCAACCCAGATCTGTGACGGGGGTGATTGTCTGAAAAGTTTCAGCGCTCCGTCCATCATCTCCTTGTGTTTGCAAGGTATTAGAAGGTGTCAGCATTTCAGAAGCTCGGTCTAAAGTCTTCTTGGGCCAGGCTGATGAGTGTTTACCCTAAACCACATTCAGCCAAGAATCAAAGGGAATAAGCACAGAGGTCTAAACCTCTTAAAGTCCAAAGGAAAGTGTCTAAACCTCAGATATTGTGAAGTCCAGTTATTTCCACCAGAATTTCCAAAGTAACACCCCTCTGTTCACATCATGTATGGCTCCATTCTATTTTCCATTCTCATGTTGTAAGCTTGTATATCAACATTTTCTCGCAGGCCAGACATAGGATCAATAGTGTCCTTTGTCACCTATGAGCCTTTGCAACATTAATAAATGGAAACTTTCAGTTAATGCTCTTACTCTCCATGTTCCTTGTCAAGGTCTTCTCAGGCTCTATCTATCACTAGTACAGTATTGTATTTATTCTCAAACTAACAAACCATGTGAAAGTACATGCAAGTACCCTCAAGGGGAACCTCACCCTAGCGGACTCCGTCAAATCATTAGGCATCACGCTTGACTCCAAACTAGACTTGACCAAACACATCAAGATCTCGGCAAAGAGCACCTTCTTGAATCTGAAGCTACTAAGCTAAATAAAACCTTTCATTCCTCCCAATGATCGCAAACAAGCCAGCCAAGTATTGGTGCTGTCAAGACTTGACTATGGAAATGCAATCCTCTCTGGAATACCCAAAATTAATCTTGCTCCTCTGAAAACAACCCTCAACGCGGCTGCCAGAGTGGTCACTGGAATAAAGAAATTTGACCACATCTATCCGGCACTAAAAGAACTCAAATGGTTACCAATAGAAATGCGGGCGAACTTTAGAACAGCCTGCCTCACCCACAAAGCCCTTCACACAGGCAAACCTGAATATCTGGCATCCAAACTTAAAAAAGCAGGTCAGAACAGGAACCTCAGAAGCTCTAAAACCTTACTTCTGATCCCACTAAAATCTCGAAAACAAAAAACCATGGACCGGTCCTTTGCCGGAAATGCGCCCAAAATATGGAACTCTATCCCCCATATCAGAACTATTCCTTCCTTCCCTAAATTCAAAAGTCAGCTCAAAATCCTGTTCCTTGACCGCTCCTTAACTATCAGATAAGAGCAGCCTGGAATGTCTTAAGAGATTATGCACCCCTCCCAGATGGGGAATGCAAAAATCCTGTAATGGATCTCTCCTTCTTTCTCCTATTATGATTCGTATCCTGAATGTCTCGTTGTATTGTATTGTGTTTTGCTTTGTTTGCTTTCTTTTGCACCGCTTTGTAATTATGTGAAGCGCTCCGATACCTTCCGGTCAGACTAGTGCTATATAAAACTTCCTAAATAAATAAATAAATAAACATGCAAGGATAAATTGGAAAAAAGCATTTCACGTAGAAAGAAATGCAGGCCTAGTTAGGACAACTTAAAGTATGAAATCAATAGTGCATATTTAATATGTGTGTGCATATTCAAACACAAATGAATAAAACTGTCAGTACATTGGATTTATGTTAAGGTTCATAAAGGTGCATTCTGCAGCACACATAGAAAGAGGAAAACATCTCTTATGATTATTTTGTGTAGGACGGTGCCCCTTCCTGCACAAAACAATCCTGTATGCAATGGAGGCACACTTTCACTATAGTGCAAGGGTGCCTACGTTGGCATTAGGCTGACGAAACAGCACCAGTGCAGGGAGAAAGTAAAGGAATCCACAGTATTGCTTTCACTTTGGCGTAGGGAAGCGCAGCAAGGTGATTGACACAAGCTTCTAAGCATATGCAATAATGTATAAAAACAAAAATGAGAGTCATCCAGTCATTCATATGTTCTCCAATTTTACTTTAATTGCTTCACATTCCTCTGCCAGCCAATACATGTTTTGTCAGTGGGCAATTCACCCTTTGACTTCCTCAGGGCTGGAAAGATTAAAAGCTCAACTTACACAGACATCTTGTGTGTACATTTGGAGCGTTACACCCAGTGCCCATGTTAACTAATGCTTGCTAAAATTCTCAGAGGCTTAGAGGCTAGTGTCAATTGTCTTACCATTGTTTAAGGGATGCAGGGATGACATCCCTCCTCTTTTGACCGCTGCATCAACTAACATTTATGCTCTAATATATGTGTATTGTGTCCTGAGCGTGACTTTCCTTATTCTCCCCTTAGCTTATAATAAGTGCAGCAGGGTGCCTTGCTTCGCTACCCTATGCCTAAATTCCATAATGAGGCCCAAAGTTTCCAAGCTATCAGCCTACACCAGAAAATCCATTGCCTATTGCTTCCCATACACCTGTTGTTTGTAACCCCTTCAAATCTCTCTTCAAGCCAGTAATGTTCTTAACATGTTTCTTCAAGCCCTCACTTGTGTCAGGAATATAGGTACAACATTGCTGAACTTTTAACATCCTACAGACTCCACCGTCTTTCACGAGAAGGACATCTAATGCCAGTCTATTCTGCAAACTATGGATTTAATTGCTACCATCTCCGTATCTTTAACTAAAAAATCCTCCAGCCGTATTAGTAGACAACTTATAAACTACCGTGGAACGCTATCTTATCTTATGTGAATTCAGTATCACTCCTACAGATTGTATTTTAGCACCAACAATGTCTCCCACAATTTCCCTAGCATTGGCACCTCTCTTAGTTCTTAAATGTTCTTCCCCTGTCATCAAGATGTCCCACATGATAGATTTTTGGAAAAACTATCCCCATGTACCATGTTCTATACCATCTCCTGGGTAACCTGTATTAAGTATTCTTCCCACAAATACAGTAGACTCCTGGAATAACAGTATCTGCTCCATATAAATACAATCCCCAATTTCCAAGGGTTCCTATGAGTCAACCAGAAAAGGTGGGACACACCTCAACCCCCCAACGGACAGTCTAGAGTGAATGCACATCCCCAGTTCCTGTCACTCCAAAACCAGACAATGAATACATAAACAGGCAGAGGCACACAGGAAGCTTAAACAAGAAAATGCCAACGTTATAAAAGTGGTATTTTCAAACACACAATTAAAAAAAACACCTTTACTAAAAGGTGTATTATTAAATTCTGAGCTCAGAGAGCCAAAACTCCAAATTGTTGCTGTTCCCACTTGAAAGTTACACATGTAAAATGTTACAGTGCAGCTCCAATGAAAGCCTATGGAAGTGCTAGTCCTTGCAATAGTGAAAAACTAAATGCAGTGTTTCACTATCAGGACATGCACTATACACCAGTACGCGTCCTACCTTTAACATGCACTGCACCCTGCTCGTGGGGGGCACCTTGGGCCTACCTTAGGGGAGACGTACATGTAAAAAAGGATTAGTTAGGGCTTGGCAAGCGGGTGCAAATGCGAGGTCTGCATGGCAGTTAGAACTGCATGCAGTCACCACTGTGGAAGGTCTGAGTCACATTTGAAAGGATACTTTTGTGGGTGGCACAACCAGTGCTGCAGGCCCACTAGTAACATTTGACTTACAGGCCCTGGGCACACATAGTGCACTATACTAGGGACTTACCAGTAAATCAAATAAGCCAATCATGGACAACCAATCTCAATTACACTTTACACAGGGAGCACTTGCATTTTGACACTGATTAGCAGCCCAAAGCATCTAAGCCAGCAAAAACAAATCCAGCACACAGTCAAAAAATGCAGGAGGTTGAGTCAAAAAGTCATGGAAAACCATGCCAAGGATGCCCAGTCTAACATATACGCACAGTTTTCCATGATGTCGGCTACCTTATGTTCAAGCTCTTCTTTCCCCCATGGTGGTGCATTCGTGTGATTCGCTGCTCTTGCCAGAATAATCCTTCTCCTACCTTCTACTAACTCTATGCATTTCTTCTCAATATCTGTCAATATGCAAGTTGAATTGTGTCTATGGGCATACGCTGTATTTAATGGTATGATGGGTTTAAAGAAATGTCCAACTATATCCAGTGTTTTGGCATCCAACTGATGACACAAATGTTTCAGCAAGGGAAGTTCTGAAAAGACTGAGGGCCTGATTACTATCTTAGCGGATGGGATACTCCATCACAAACATGACGGCTGTCCTGTCTGCTGCATTACAAGTTCCACTATATCCTATGGAACTTGTAATACGGTAGATGGGATATCCAACACATTTGTGATGGAGTATCCCATCCGCCAAGATCGTAATCAGTCCTTAAATCATAATTTGAATAACGATATTGGAGATGTCCCTTCCTATAGAAAAGACTCATCATCAAGCTACAGGACATACCACACGTCAGAGGAGTATGATGATCGGTAATAACCTCTGTTGTAGAAGAAGGCAAATGCATGCACACATAGCAGTCTCTAGCATCCATAGTGTTCATGTATTCATAAAGCAATTTGGAATAAAGATTCAATTAATAGTGTCCTCTAGATGCATCGGCATGTACGTCTTTCTCATCTATTGAAGGCAAACTACTATCAATAGACAATGGCATTTGAGGGACACTTTTAGACCTAATCTCTTCTACATGAGAAGGGTAGGGTAATCTTAACATTACAAGCAAAGCAATTAATACGAATGTCACAACAACAAATACTCCTACATATAAGCATCTACGTCTACCAGTATTGGGGCTAGACTCCGTGGTTTCACTGAGGCCAGACAGTTCAAGATGGAAGGTAGCAATTCGATCCTCTTGATCAGTTCCACCTATGCAGACAGCAAAATCTCTTCTTAGTAGTCTGGGCAAAATCTAATAATGTTATTTTTAATAAATGTGTAGTTCATATTCACTAATGATCACATCCAAGATAAGTTGACTCAATCTGTTTAGTGGCAATGCAATTTCAAAGCTTAGTTCAGCCACAAAGTTCAGTTCAAGGAGGCTCAGTTGAATGTGAATTGTGATAGCAAAATGTCCAAAATGCTCTCTCCAAGTCATTGACAGCAAGGTATATCCATTCAGGTGAGACGTACCTCTGGCAGGGTACTCTATCTGTCTTTGATTTTCTCACTGCTGGCCCTTCCTCATCATTGTGACTTAGGCTGGATCCTTCGATATCCTCTGGGATAGTGTGTGGCACATGCACTTCAGGCAAACAATGTCCTTCTGTCTTCATGGCCACTGGTCTCCAGGGACTACTTGTGTTACTACTGAACTAGGCCCTTCTTCAGGGTCTAAATCTGTCGCTGTCAAAACTTCAGGATGAAACCCTCTAGTACCGACTTCAACTGTTGACTCTCTCAGATACCCCTCAGGCTGAACAAGTGCTGTCCCATCTCCTTGCTGGTCCCCAACAGCTTCACTAAGCTGCTCCCTTTGTCTCACTGAAACCAGCACCACTTCAGGGACAGGTGTTGTTACCTAATCAGGGACTCTGCGAGTATTGTAGTGTGCACCCAGATGGTGAGGCCTCCATACTTCACAGCTGTTGCAGCGACCAAGATGACTTGGTAGACCAAGCAAGACTTGTTGTGCGCATGCTTCTTTACCATAACCCAGTCGCCGGGACTGAGGTCATGTCACTGCTCCTGTTGAGGCGGGGCTGTAGCCTCTTCAACCTGATGAGACACAGAATGAACCACATCAACAGGCACAGCTGGCAGTCTCATGGCTCAGCCCATGATTATCTCCTGGGGAGACAATCCTGTCCTCCTTTCCGGAGTACTGCATTCGCTCATCAGCACAAGAGGCAAAGCATCAGGTTATTTCAAGGATGTCGAGGCACACACTTTAGGTAACCTGGATTTCCAAGTCCCATTGACCTGTTTCACAATTCCAGAAGCCTCTGGTCTATAACTGCAATATAGCCTCTGTTTGACTTGCAGTGCTCTACGCACAACATCTTCATGACCTCATTATTAAAAAGTGTCTTGGTCTGACTCCAGAGAAGTCGGGAACCCAAAACATGGTATTAACTTCCTAAACGATAACGAGCCACTGTGAGACTATAATTTCTCCTGGTTGGGTAAGCTTTAACCCAACATGAGAAGATACACACAATCACTAGGACATAACTCACCCACTCCACACAGGCATCTCAACAAAGTCCAGTTGCATCCTATTGAAGGGAACTCCTGATCGCCCTAGGTGGCTCAATATTACTGCTGTTCTCCTGCCTACATTTTGCTTCTGCCACACAACACATCTTTGAGTAATCCTGCTTAAAAAACAGCTCTTCACTAGGCTCAGCTACTGGTGATCTCAGATTAATCCTGCTTAAAAACCAGCTCTTCACTAGGCTCACAACACATCTTTGACACAACCCTTCAGCCATCAATCTGAACCTGGGGTCGAACCAGGTTTACCTGAACAACCTCACTATAGCATCTCTACCTACATGTGCCGGTCCAGGATAATGTCTCACCATTGGAGGCAACAAACTATCGGTCAACACAGGTCTTTCATTTCCTAAAACCTAAATATCTTCCTCATCTTTTTTTACTAAACCAGCACTAATCCAGCCTTGCTGTTCTGCTTCTGTCACTCCCTTCTGCAACATCTTAACTTACTCCCAATTATCAACTGTGGTTAATAACAGATTGCAATTTCTGTCCTCATTCTTGCATTTTGGTACTCCACAATGAAGGTACGAGCATTTAAAATACAATTTCTGGCGATTTCAACCACATACCTATTGCCCACAGTGACATAGTGGGTCTCATAGTGGTGTGCACATACTTCACAACCGCAATCTGGACAGGTAGCTTTAATGCCTTTAATAAATTGTATACTCTCTCTCCATTGCAGATGTGTGACCCCAAAGAGGTCATAAATCCACATTGTGACCATAACTGTCCAAAGCTATACGGGCTATCAGTGACAATGGTGCTTCTCAACAGGTCTGAAACATGGCCTGCTCTAGTAAGAGCAATCAATTTCAAAAACTTTGTTTGGATTAGGAATCCATAAAAGATACACACACACAAATGTATAATACAGTACAGTAGTCATAATACATACTGTTTTAAAATGTAAAAAATTCCATAAAAAAAGATACACTGTGTTAAATGCTAAGTTATTACATTACTAGAATGCAAATTGAGGTCACAGAAGAATTTGACAACAATAATCAATTTAATATCCTGTCATAATATATGATATATGATATGGGCCTTTAATCAGTCTCATAAGTACATTTTCTGAGTGATTATATGTTTTCCTACGTTTTATTACAGAAGATAAAAATTAAGAAACTGCAACGCACAATTCCACTGTGACTAATTTACATAGATGATTAAAAGCGCCCTTAAAATAAAACAATTTAATTGTTATAAAAAGTGATTCCTAATATCCTGATAGAATTTACAGACCAGGATAAAGTGCTGAGTAGATATGCCATCGTAAGGGCATTTGGTAAATTCTCTTTCCATTCACCAATTCTTGGAAATGCTACCAGAAAATGTGAGGTTCCTAGCCGAAACCTTATAAGGTAGAATTTGTCTTGACTATTAGTTAGAAGTAATAAATAACTTTGGATACCATTTTGCGTATGGCCTCTATATTACCTCTGAACTGTGGATTTGGCATTCTTGCTAGAATTTCACCTGGCCTCTGTGGCCTATTAGAAGCTACTTCAGTTCCTTTTTACTAGTATGTAAGATACTAGCTATATCATCCAGACTAATGTTTGTATCTATTTCATTTAAGAGATTTTTCACATTAGCCAGCCAGGGAATTATTTCTCTGCAGTCAAGGGCCAAGCAAACTTCAACTATCTCTTTAGTAAACTTGGTTCCAGGCCTGCTCTAGATACTGTTCCAAGTCACAAGTGCACCCGGTGTTAATAGCAGCCTCTAAATAAGAGACCGCAAGTTCACTGTGGACAAGATATAAGTAGAAGTAGATTGTGGTTTTGCCAGTAGTCTATATAAAAAGATGTTCTCCAACGCCTGTAATGACTTTCTATTTGACATACCCCACTAGACGGCCCCATAGATAACACAGCTAATACATTTACTCGTATATAGTTGCAAAATCTGTTTTATAGGCTTACCTCCAATTTTGGCAGCAAATCTGAAAATTGATTCAGAGGTACTCTAAAATTTACATTTTCCAGTTTTTATGTGGGGACCCCAACAACCAATATTGGAAAAATCTAAGCCTAGATAAGTAAAACTTTCAGTTTCAGCTAATACCTGACCTTTGACGAAATGTGCTCTCTTCTTTATTTTGCCAACGCCACATGCCATAACAAATGTTTTAGTTAAGTTCAAGCTCATATCTTTTCCCTCCGCAAATGTAAAGAAAACCTTCAATCAAATGCTGCAAACCATTGGTGGTTCGTTATATGAAATCCGCGTCATCTGAGTACAGGAGGATAGGAGTTTGACACTCGCCAGCTTTAGGGGAGTCAGAAGTCAATTGTTGCAAGTATTCATCCACCCCATTTATGTATAAAGAAAATAAAAAGGGTGCAATGACACAATCTTTTGCCACTGCTGTGCACACTTATGGTAAAATGGGTCCCCAGAGTGCAGGGTATGATTTATAAACATCTATGGGGACCCCATATGGGCCAGGGCCTTCCCAGTTTCATATTTTTCCAAGGCTATATTAACTCCATCAATGGTAAATTGAGTTAGGTAGAGAGGGCAAACAGAAAATATATCTTCACAGGGGAAAACCGCAGCTTCGTTATCGGGATTGAAAATCCTACCATAATAAGTTATCCAGCCTACTGGTAGGACGTGTTTCTCTACCATAGGAGCAGATGATTCTCTGAGAAACGGCTGAGTAATTGTCTTACAAAACAAAGTGGTATCTTGTAATTCAGCTGCCTGCTCTAGGTCCTCCCAAGCCCATTCTCGAAGCTCAATTTTCTCCTTCTTGAGTGCTTGCTTATAAATGAATTGCATAGATTTAACTTCCTCCCTATTGATCTAACCATCCTAACGTATTTGATTTATAATCTGTATTCATAGTTTTCACACTGACTGCAATTGCAGCTGTAAGCTTGCAGAAAGCTGCAAGTATTTTGCCTGGGTAGGACTCCCATTCGGTACAAATATAGTGCACTTTATTGGTCTTAATCTTTTCTAGCAGGGCAGTTTCTTTTATGCCTGTCCACTGAAGACTCATCCCATTGTTACTTTCTGTTTCTATGTCATTGGCTAGCTGTGTTCCGTCCTTATGATTGGTCTTTATGTTAAGAAATGAGAGCAATGGTTGGTAGTCACTAAAGGAGAAGTAAGTGAATCAAGCATTGCCAGACCATGTTTAGACATTAAAATATGGTCAAAGATTGAAGAATGACTGCCCTCGCCCAAAAAGTCGGTAGCATAGTATTTCCATTTCTGGGGTTCTGCACCATCAATTCTTAGTTATACTTAAAAAACATTTAATTCAACATCTCTGCATATGGACATGTAAGAAGCGAGATTGACCATTCCCAAGTTCGCCCACATACCTACAGGCTTCCTCTTATTTATTTATTTATTTACGCAACTTTTATAGCGCGACAAATACCCGAAGGTGTCTCGGCGCTGTAGAGCAACTGGAGTCTATCATCGAACCATCCTCTTACTGATCAAACAACCATGTTTTCAAGAGCCTGCGAAAGCTTATCAGATTCGGGGCGGTTTTGATGGCTAGTGGCAGGAGGTTCCAAAGTTTTGGAGTGGCCACAAGAAAGCGCCTGTCTCCCCAGGTGACCGATCTTGTGCGTGGCACAGGGAGGAGACTGATGTTGGCCGATCTTAACTGCCTGCTGGGAGTATACAGTTGAAAGGCTTCAATCAAGAACCTGGGTCCCGTGCCATGTACAGCCTTATAAGCAATACAGAGGGCCTTAAACTTGACGCGGCTCTCGACTCTCAGCCAGTGAAGCTGACGAATACCATGAGTGGTGGATTTGCGACGAGGGATGTTAAGAAGGATCCTAGCAGCCGCATTCTGAATAGATTGCAGCTTTGTTGTGACACGCTTCTGGGTATGAAGGAAGAGTGCATTCCCATAGTCTATCCTGGAGAAGACTAGGGTGGAAACCAGAGTCTTCCCAGCTGACGGCGGGAGGTAAGGCAACAACTTCTTGATTTTTTTCAGAATGAAAAAAGAAGATGACACAACCTTGTTGGTATGGAGGTCGAAAACCAACTTAGTGTCAAAAATCACTCCCAAATTTCGGGTTTTTTCCACTGGAACAGGTGGGGGGCCAAGCTTTTCTGGCCACCAACCATGAGACCATTCAGGGGAGAGTCTTCCGAAGGTCATAATCTCGGTCTTATCCGAGTTAAGGCGAAGGCAGTTCAGGGCCATCCAGCTACTGACCTCAAGCATAGCTTTCTGGAAGTTGGCTGCTACAGTATGACCATCCTTGTAGATACCCAGCACCAGCTGGGTATCGTCTGCATATGATGTAAGCTGTATCCCATAGGCCTTTATTATCCTCGCCAAGTCCGCTACATAGATATTGAAAAGCATAGGGCTTAGCGAGGAGCCTTGTGGGACTCCACAAGGGAGTGCAGAGATAGGGGAATAGTAGTCTCCCAACTTTACTGTCTGGGTACGGTTTGCCAGGAAAGATGAGATAAGATCCTTGGCACGACCGTTAATCCCCAAAGCAGTGACACGGTCGACTAAGGTGGCATGGTCGACCGTGTCAAAAGCTGCTGACAGATCCAAGAGGATAAGGACAGCCGCCCCTCCCTGGTCCATGATCACCCTGATCTCGTCAGAGGCCTTTATCAAGGCAGTCTCTGTTCCATGCCCTTTCCTAAAACCAAACTGCATGTCGTCGAGAAGATGGTGAGTCTCGACGAACTCTGAGAGCTGTCGGTTCATCAGGTATTCGCATACTTTGGCGGGAAAGGGCAGGCACGCGATCGGTCTGTAGCTTACAACGGCTGTGGGATCTAAGGAAGGTTTTTTCAGAAGGGGTTTTATGACAGCGTTCTTCCATATACTTGGAAATTGACCTGTCGAAAATGCAGTATTGCAGATCTCCATGAGAGGGCAAGAAATCACTTCTGTGAGTTTTGACATCACAGATGGGGGACAAGGATCCAGTGGGGAGCCCGATTTGATAGTAGAGATGATTTTGATCACATCCTCATGTGGGGCGGGTAGAAAGCAAGAAAAATGGTCATAGTAGTGAAGAGACAAAAGTTCTTCCCCGCTACCACCTCTACATTCAGTTCTGGGATTATCTTCAAAAGAAGCATATATATCTGCAACCTTTGTGATAAAAAAGGCTGCTAATTCGTTGCAGAAAACCTGTGAGGGCTCAACTTCAGGCCCAACAGGGGGGGAAGACAAGATGTTGACAACGGAGAACAATTCTCTGGCCGAATTAGCAGCGGTCTTGATTTGTGCCGAGAAAAAAACGATTTTTCGGGCCAAGATTGCCTTTTTATAAATCTGAAGGGCATCCTTATAAGTTTGTCTGGCTGTGGGGCAGTAAACCTTCCTCCAGCGCCTTTCTAGATTTCTGCAGTGTTGGCGATGTAGTTACAACTTGACATTTAGTAATGTCCAGAGGTAAACATAGGCAATTTGAATGCTGCCAACAAACACTTCTAGCTCTTTCCTTGAATCAGAAACTACTGTACTTTTAGTAGAGACAAACCTGTTGTTGTAATAATTTATTAACACAAAGCCCAGTATTTTGCCTGGGTAGGACTCCCATTCGGTATAAATAAAAAAACTTGTCTTTATTGGTCTTAATCTTTTCTAGCAGGGCAGTTTCTTTTATGCCTGTCCACTGAAGACTCATCCCATTGTTACTTTCTGTTTCTATGCCATTGGCTAGCTGTGTTCCGTCCTTATGATTGGTCTTTATGTTAAGAAATGAGAGCAATGGTTGGTAGTCACTAAAGGAAAAGTAAGTGAATCAAGCATTGCCAGACCATGTTTAGACATTAAAATATGGTCAAAGATTGAAGAATGACTGCCCTCGCCCGAAAAGTCGGTAGCATAGTATTTCCATTTCTAGGGTTCTGCACCATCAATTCTTGGTTATACTTAAAAAACATTTAATTCAACATCTCTGCATATGGACATGTAAGAAGCGAGATTGACCATTCCCAAGTTCGCCCACATACCTACAGGCTTCCTCTATTACAACTTGACATTTAGTAATGTCCAGAGGTAAACATAGGCAATTTGATGCTGCCAACAAACACTTCTAGCTCTTTCCTTGAATCAGAAACTACTGTACTTTTAGTAGAGTCAAATCTGTTGTTGTAATAATTTATTAACAGAAAGCCCAGTTTTTTCTCGTATTGTAAATACAAGATCTGAAAGAAGATTGAGCTAATTTAAGATTTTATCATGGTTAAATGGGTTAAAGTAGATATTAATACCGATAAGTCCCCTTTATCTCCTCCACTGGCAATGGTATGGCTGGAGTAATGATGAGGGAATAGCCTTCGATATGAAACGACCCCTTGTGCCATGTTTCTTGAAGGCAGACCAATTGTGACATCTTTACACACTCCTGCCATTCAATGTTCCCCAATTTATTTTTGATTCCTGCAATATTCCATGTCATGATTGCTATTTTCTTACCCTGGGGGTCAGTGTGCAAGTACTTGTTTCCTCCTTTGTACTCTGCAATCAACTTTTCCCCTTGTAAAACAAATTTCTCACACATGCCTGAGACCTGATCATCGCAGCTACTGAGTGGACCAAATCTGTTAGCACTTCTTCAAGTGTCTACCCTAAACTGTATAGCTGTGGGATATCTTGGTCCATGATCGTGTTGAATGGAGTTACCTATAATATTATTTTTAAAAAGTCCAATGGTACAACTGAAATCTTCCCCCCATAACCACCCTGCTATGCTATCTGTGATAGAGGTCAGAGAGAAGAAGTTTGACCAGAGATGGGTGACAAAAGTTTACTATATTATCCCTGAATATTATCCCAATATTATCCCAGAATCTGAACGTTCTGCCCTTGGGCAGGTGCAATAGAGATAAAGAGAATCGATTGATAGCTTCAGTGCATGCCTTCAGGAACCTTCCAGCACATATACTCACAATGACCCATTCACAGAAGCGAGGACAGTATTGATATAGAAATGTAATTTGTTAGTGTTGTACCACTTGATATTTCTACCTGACACTATAGACCATCTTCATTCTAGGCCAATTGCATGTACTTTAAAATGCATGAGCAGAGAACAAGGGTGTGATCTTGCCCTTGAGGAAGAACCAGAGAAGCCACAGTCAATCAAATCAGAGACAGTTTGTCTTCTGGCCTTGTTTCTTATGTGTGGCCGATCCACTCTACCCGTCTCACCATAATTATAGCATTAGGTGCACACATATCTGCTATAACAGCCAATGTACCACTTTATTGTGTAAGTCCCTCCAGGACTCCATTGTGCAGGGTTCTATTTTTTGAACATCCTTCAGAACAATCACATATGCTGTTGCATCCAGAGGAAGGTGTAAAGTATCCTCAAGTCCGCCAGCCTTGTGTTTTCATTACCCTGCTGGCATACAGGTCCCACTTCCCGGTTTGAGCTTACATTTGAGGAGTAAAAGAAGGGCCCTCCTTTGGCATTTCTGTTATATTGGAGTATAAAGTGTTTGGGGGTGCCAGCTCCTTAACTTGATCCTTCTTTGTGGGAGGTGGAGGAGCCGGTATAGTACATTTTTGTGCATCAGTTGGTGTTGTATGGACGAGCTCAGTCATCTTGTGAGAACTCATAAGATCTTTAACAGTCTGTTCACTGATAGTGCATGTTCAAATATGGGGCCCGGGTCGGAGCACCATTTTCCTTGGTGACAGATGCCTTGTTTGGTTTTGTAGGTTATCGGGGTTTATTGGCCATCTTTTTCACGGGCTGTCTGCATTTATTCAGAGGGGAGAAATTAATTTGTTACTAAGTGAGTGTTCGGTAACCTCAAGGGGCGCAGTTAGAACACAAGGCAGTATTGTTGTATTTAGTGTATTTCCAGATATTGGTACGTTATCTGTTACAGGGTGCAAGCCACTGGCTAAAGTTAGGGGCTCATCAATGGCTTCTGTAATCACGTTACATAGTTCGCTTTTAGTAGCCACCAATCTTAATTCAGCATTGACATTTTCATTATTAATCAAACCCATAGCATCAGTAAGATAGCTAGTTATGACATTCCTAGTTCTTACGGTCTTTGTGCTTTTGCTTTCCCATGGTGGCGATGGAAAGACGACTATATAATCGCCAAAGATATATATTGAGAAAATGGTCTTACCAAGTGCGCCTGGATTTATCGGCCGAGAGGATGGGTCCAGGGTACAGATAGTGCTCCGGTGCTCTATTGGGCCCCACATGACTGCCAGGAAAACTGGGGGATGAAGTTTCACCCCAGCGAGTCCCTAAATGGGCAGTTTGTAGGCAGGAAAACAGGCTTGTGAGGGTCCCATGCTGTGGGGAGCCTACCGTGTGTTCATGTAGTGCTCCAGCGCTCTGTTGAGCTCCACATCACTGCCATGAAAGCTGAGGGATGAAATCTTGTATGACAGAGTCCTTAGAACGGCAGTTTGCGGGCAGAGAAGCATACTTGTGGGGCTCGTAATATATAGCACTCCGGTGCTCTGTTGGGCCCTGTAGCAGGGTGGCGGGATGGGAGGCAAACTCCACCGTATAGGACTGGTGGACGACTGACATCCCTTCCACCTCCTCTCTTTCAACGCTTCAGGACACTTGGGAATCTGAGTCCGAAGCATGGTGGAGCCGCCAGCCAACGAGAAAAGACGAGTGCACCTTTTACGGTACCGACTTCGAGGGAGAAGACACACCCCCCAGTGACACACTCCTGTGCAGCTCGGAAGACATCGGGGAATGGAACACACCCCCCTATGACGCTCGGCTACCAGGAGTGGACAAAAAGCAGGAAGAGGAAGGAGAGGTGTGTCCCGGCACTTTGGAGAAGAGAGGAGAGCGAGTGGAGAGTACGAACGGAGCAGGAAGGAGAACAGAGCTGGAGGACAGAAGACGCTGAGCCTGGAGGCCAACCTCACCGCGCAGCGCCCAGCCACGCTCACGGAGGAGTGTGGCTCAACCAGGTGCGTCAACGTATGTCGGGTTGGCTGGGGAGGTGAGGCAACCTCGAGTAGTTAGTGTACATAGCGTGTACAGAGCGTGTTCCACCTACCCTTGACTTTCCTACCCTCCCTTACCTCCTGTCCTCACCTGAACCCTCACCTGTAGTCACATCCACGTTCTGTAAAATACACAGGCACCGGTGTCCTCACTCCCCTGGTCCCCCCGGGTTACTGTGAAAGCCTGAGCACCTCACTAAGAGCCTTTCTTTTCCTCCGCATGTGGCGTTGGGACGCGACGAGGAAAGAAGAAGGAGCCAGCGCAGAGGACTCTTTAAGAAGGACAAGCCCCCGAAGATCTCGTGCCCTAACCGCCATGTTGGATCAGCCAGCAAAAGCCAGAGAAAGATCCATACTAAGAACGAAAAAGACATTTATAAAAATAAAACCTTATTTACCCCGATCTGGTATCCGTGTCCCTCCTTCTGAACGGCCACAGGCCCCCTGGAACTGCCAGGAAAGCTGGGGGATGACGTCCCAACCCAGCGAGTATGGAGGAGTTCTTAGATGTACAAATTGTGGGCAGGGAAGCAGGCTTGTGAGACTAATATCTGCCCGGTCCCCTTCCCTCTATGTAAAGTAGAGCAGGACATGAGTAGAACTAAATACGAGCTTAGTCAGTAGAAACACCGGTACATAAAAGCAGCCTCTGCTCCTGCCCAGTTCCAACGTTCACTGACAAAACTCTAAAATGCTGTGCTGACATGGACAACCAGAGCGAGACAAAGAACGGTAAGTGCTCACATATCAAAGAATGGAATCAACAAGAATACTTTCAATTAAAGATGTAACACATCTTCTCCCCTTAAAAGAACAATAAAAAATAAACCTTGCATTAAGATAAATATCAATACCCATCATCACAAACAAAATCTGTCATCCACTTGGTTTTAACACGGATGCGTTTGTCACATCGTACTGAAACACTATCATCATTGCAAGCAGGTACAACAAGTACAACAGATGCATCAGGTACAACCACATCACTACTAACACTAGTATCTTCAGTTATGGATGACTCAGTGCAAATATTGGTGTTGCCCCCAGAATCATTTGAACCAGTTCCATCCGAACTAATGTCCCAATCAGAATGAGCATCAGAAGAACTAATACATTTCCTCGAACCCACATCACCAGAAGAAGAAGGTTTTTGGATGGAATTAGGACAATGACGATAAATTGCTAAATGTTTAAGGTTCCAGACCCTACAATCAGACAATTGTCCAGCATTTATTAGAACTTTATTGACTCTCAAAGGCTCGTAGAACTAGCTTTCACCCTTCCTCACCTTCCAAGGTTTTTTATTATTTTAACCCAGCAACCTACCTTGATGCAAACATTCTTTGAGCTACGTTTTAAATCATACATTTCTTTATGCTGGTTGCCACTTTCAACATCCATTCTGGGTTACACTTAGTTCTAGCACCACAACTCCTCATAACCTCAAAGGGGACTCTTCCAAAGCATCATGAGGAGTGGTCCTATTCATCCACATGGTCTTGAAAATGTGAACTTCCCAAACGGAACCATTTTGAATAGCCATTTGAATAGAGTTTTTCAACACCATGTTGAACCTTTCAATCCAACATTACCTGAAGGGTTGTGTAAGGAAGTCGTCCTATGTTTAATACCAGTTTTGTTAAAGTATTATTCAGTAATGTTAGACATGAATTGGACACCATTGTCTGACATGACTTGAACAGGTAAACCTTCCTCAATAAAAGTCCTGTCAAGAAATTTCAAAACCTTATTGAAAGTAACCTTGTTGACAAATGTAATTACTGGCCGTCTTAAAAAACATCAATGAGTGCTATGATATATTTGGCATCAATACCAATTAGACCCATAATGTCAATAGCAATAGTATGCCATAGTTTAGTACGAACAGTATTTTCACACATTTTGGGTCTGAGGGTGATTAGAGATTTTTCAGAATTGGCACACCACAGGCAATCTTGCACAACTCTTTCAATAAGAACATCGATCCCTGGCCACCAGAACCATTGTTTGAATCTTTGTTTGGTCTTAACAATGCCACCATGGGAGGAGCTTCGAACGCGTCCAAAATGGCAGCGTAACCGTAGGGCCCCGAGACTCTCGCTGCCCCCGGGTATATCCTGCTGCTTATCCTGAGGATGGACGGTGAAACACGGTAACGGAAGAGGAGCGGTGCCGGGCGCCATAACTAGCGTCCCATTCGACCGCTGTAGATCGGAGGGAGAGGATCGGGAAGTTTGTGGCCTGTACGCTCTGACGCCGGGGTCTCGAGTTGGTATCGGGCCCCGGCCGGAGTGTGTCAACATCGGGGCCGAAACCGGAGGTTGCCGGCCCGGCCCCGCAGAAGTCCCAGCCATTCCCCCCAAGATTAATGAGTAATCCCCCCACTGCCCCCGCAGTACATCAAGAGCTTGCCCACGGACGGGGCACGCTCGAGCCGCCGCGGCACGGATCAACGCGCTGCCTGCACCTGCGGCCCCGGCCCTGTGAGAACTAATTGCGGGCTCTCAGGACTACGCTGAACAAGCTGGGGAGTGAGACCGCGAGCTGGAGGTCCCGATCGGAAATAGGAGAGCCTGTGGCGATCAGGAGTGTCCCGGGGGCTGGGTGCAGGTCGGGTGAAGCGGATGTGGCGCAGGTGACAGATGGCGTGAGCGGCTGTGGCCGGGCAGAGGGTATGAACAATCTTTCAGTCTAAGGACACTGACATTTAATGATAAGCTTCAACAGTGATACTGCATCCTGTTACCTAGCCATCACGCTGGTGACTGAAAGACAACGCCGTCAGTGGGCGGATGGTGGCAGTCTAGGGGCTGACTGTCCCCCTGGACAGCTGGTTCGCACGATTGTTGGCTGGCTACGCTGGATGAATAGGTGTGACTATAGTATCGCCCACGCAGCAGTGCCCATTGTCTAGCGCCACCGTCGCAGGATTTCGGCCGCTGCTTGACCCGCTTCACTTGACTTTAAAATGGTGACTAAACCTGAAACGGAGAAACAACAATCTAAGATGACTAGAGGGGCCAGATACACTCAAGCCAACAAGTTGGATCGATACACGCAACCCAGAGGGTCGCCTACCGTGTTTGGGAAATCACAAGACGGGAGTGTGGAGGCGCCGGCCACTACAACGGATCCTACGCTACAGGATGTGATGGCTGCGATCGACGGAGTGAAAACCTCCCTCGGTCACAAGATGGAGTCCTTAAATCATAAGCTAGACACGGTCACTATTGAGGTTAACTAAACCCGGATGAACCTCACCAAAACTAGTGAAAAGGTAAAGTCACAAGACATCAAAACATCCAGTCTTACCGATGAAGTGGCACTGTTGCAACAGGAAGTTCGGGATCTCAAAACCTCTAGCAAACTCGCAAGTCGCAAGTTGGACGAATATGAAGGAAGGGCCCGTAAAAACAACGTGCGCATTATTAGTGTACCTGAGAAGGCCGAAGGACAGGCTGCGGACCTTTTTATTGAAGACATTATACTCAATCATTTGAAACCTAAAGGCCTGGGAAATTTCTTTACGGTGGAAAGATCGCACAGGATTCCGGCAGGGAGACCGTGACATGGGCCACCACCCCGGCCGATGAATGCGAGGGTGCTTAACTTTAGGGAAAGAGACACTATCCTGCAGGCCTCCAGGACTGGGGGTCCTCTGAAGTACGAAAACTCCACCCTCCGTTTTTTTCCGGACTTTACGCAGGCGGTACAGAAACAACGGCAAACCTTCATGGGGGTCAAGAGGAAACTTCATGATAAGGGGCTGAAATATGCCATGATATACCCTGCCAAGTTGCAAGTTGAACATGCGGGCAAGGCTTTTTTCTTTGATAATCCTGAAATTGCCTCGGACTGGTTGGAGAGTCTTTCCTCTCGGGATGAACAGTGGCAACGGAGCGGAGATGAAGATGAGGGCGCGCAAGAGCAAGAATAATTACTGACATTGTTGCAGGTGGTGTTGGACCGAGTTGGGGGTTGTACCCTGGCTGAAACGTATTCGCAGACATGTCAGTTGTAGCAATGGCTTACACAGGTCCAAAGATAATCTAGGCGTACTCCTCCTCAGATTTACTTTTCTATAGTTAAGTAGTTAGATCATGGGGTGACAGGCACACTGCGAGTTGGGGGCAGATGAACACCGTGAGCAGGGGTGCAGGGAGGGGGGTGATAAGTGGGGCTTGTTAGGGCGATGGGTTTTTTGTTGTTTTTTTGTATTGTTTGTTATTGTTTATCAAGGCATCGAATTGGAAAGTGGCATGAATATGTTGCAGTGGTTGGGGGCGGTCGCTCCTTCTGCATCTTTGATGATGGGGGTAGGGAACTAAAGGTATTGAGTTAGAATGTTAATGGGTTGGGTGACAAAATCAAACGTAGTGTGGTTCTTCAATATCTTAAGCGATACTCTCCTGGTGTGGTTCTATTACAGGAAACTCATTTGGTTGGAAATACGTGTAGGGCGATGCACAGAATGGTATACAGATTGGTGGCACATGCAGGCTTAACTTCGGGCTCCAGAGGGGTGGGAATCCTTGCCCGTAAGGCGCTCCCATTGGTGATTGACTCTATCTCCGAGGATGACAGGGGCAGATATGTTGGAGTAACGGGTCGCTGGGAGGGGCATACTATCTCCTTGTTATCGGTTTATGTACCCCCAGGCATGCAGGCTATCACTTTTGTCGATTTGGGAAAAGCTCTACTAGATCTCTCGCGAGGCATATTGATTTTGGGGGGTGACTTTAACGCGGTGGCCTCTGGAGTTATGGACAGGCATCCTCCACGAGATATGGGAAGAGTTCAAAGATGGTTGCCTGATTTCCTTGATGCCATGGGTCTGGTTGATGGCTGGAGACTTCTCCATCCAGGCCAAAAGCAATACACCTTTCACTCTGGGGCCCATGGTAGTCTTTCTAGATTTGATTACTGTGCCTGCAGCTCAAGCATCTAATGTCGTGGAGGCGAAACAACTTGCTAGGGGCATATCTGACCATTCGCCGCTCAGGTTCCGTTTCGGTGTGGCCTTGCGGTCTGGGGGTAGGGTGGCCCCCATTAATCCCTGGCATCTGTGAATAGATCACTATTTCCTAGAAAATGAGGGGTCGGTCTCCTCGTCGATCACACTCTGGGAAGCCTTTAAGACAGTTCTTAGGGGTCAGGCTCTTTCGTTGATAGCAGGAGCTAAGAGAGACCGAAACAAAGAAAGTGTTGATGTAGAAGCTCAGATAGGGAGCCTGGAAGTGGAACTGGAGCGGGCGGTGACTCGTGCTAAGCTGCATGTCCTGAATCTCAAACAGTACGAGTATAGATCGCTGGTCATGGATGGCGCTAAAGCCTTGAGTAAAGAGCAGCAGGGTCGGCTGTATGACGTCGGGGATAAAGCGGGGAAACTTATCGCTTGGTTGGACAAGAAGGATAGGGCGGTTCGTGTTGTCCCAGAGATTGTGACAGAGAGCGGAATACACCTCACAGACCCCCAGAATATAGTAGATAGTTTTGCAGATTATTTTCACATTGTATACACACTTCGGTCTCAGATCTCCCGGAGAAGGACTCCCAATTGATGCTGCGAGACTTGCAGCTCCCGTGCTTGACCAGGGAGGACCGTGAGTTTATGGACAGTGCCCTCACCATAGACAAAGCAGCCCAGGTGGTGCGCTCCTTGAATTCGGGTAAGGCGTTGGGGCCTAATGGGATCCCAATTGAGCTGTACAAGCTTCGACCTGATAAAATTGCTCCCTAGCTTAGACGCATGTTCATTGAAGCCCGCGAGAAGGGGATACTGCCCTACGATCAGAGAGTAGCCTCTGTAGTGGTTATTCATAAGGAGGGCAAGCCAAAATCGAGTTGCGCTTCATATAGGCCTATTTCGTTATTAAATGCGGAACCCAAGATCCTTGCCAAGATCCTTTCCAACAGATTGATTAAAGTGATCAGCGGATTGATACATCCCGATCAATCGGGTTTCAACCCTCATAGAAATACGGCCCTCAATTTGCGTAGGTTGCATGGTGTGATCGCCAGGGCTCATACCCTGATGGAGCCTACCGTAATAGCATCGCTTGATGCAACAATGGCCTTTGATACTGTAGAATGGCCTTATCTGTGGGCTGTCCTAGCTAAATTTGGCTATGGCTCTGATTTTATCCGTTGGGTTCGCTTGCTGTATACTGAACCCCTTGCCCAAATAGTGGTGAATAACCGGGTCTCGTTGCCATTTTGTCTTGGACGGGGCACCCGACAGGGTTGTCCCCTCTCTCCCCTTCTGTTCTCATAGCTCTGGAGTCGTTGGCCGCCTAGATCTGCTGGGAGCCCTCTGTTCGAGGTCTCCGGTGGTCACCACAGTGGGAGGACAGGATCTCTCTGTATGCAGACTATATTTTACTTTATTTGGCCTCGCCTAGGAAATCCCTGGATGCTGTTTGCGATGTGTTGGCCTCCTTTGGTAGGAACTCGGGGTTATCTATAAATTGGGGAAAATCACTTTTGTTCGTTCTCAGTGGGGAGACTCCGCTTCCCCCGTGAAATTGTCCGATTCAAATAGCTACAGATGGGTTTAAGTATTTAGGGATATTTGCTTCATTGGACCCCACAGTCCGTTATGCGAGGAATCTCCTTCCCTCCTTGGTCAGATTAAGAAGCGATGTGGCCGGCTGGAAGAGGCTCCCTCTTTCCCTGCTGGGGCGTGCAACCCTCTTTAAAATGATGTCTTTGCCTCGTTTTCTTAATGCCCTTCAAAATACATTAGATGTAGTGCCAGCTAGCTATTTTCGTGAGGTCGAAGGGTTGCAACATAGTCTGTTATGGGATGGTAGACCCCGGATCGCATTGGCCAAATTGACGCTTCCATGGTATGACGGCGGGATTGCACTCTCTGATATCAGGCGATACTATTGGGCCTCTAAGTTGGCAGCCATTAACCTCTGTACTTATGGGGCCCCTTCTGATCCTTGATATGCGATGGACAGATGGCTTCTTCCTGGAGGCAATTATAATAGGGCACTCTACACTAAGTCGACGGGGAGAAATTTGACGGGGCCGACTAAGCATGCGGTGCGGATCTGGCGTGATGCCACTAGCTCTTTGGGATGGAGGGATCGTTTGACACAAGCCACCCCACTGTTTGATTCCGAAAAGTTGGGCAAGCTCTGGAATACAAGGGGTTTCGACAAATGGGACCTGATTGGAATTTCGACTATCGGCGACGTTTGGGTTAAGGGGAAGACTAAAACATTTGAAGAATTGCAAATTGAATACAAATTGGGGAGCACTGAGTACTTTCGCTATGCCCAGGTCAGACATGCGTTGACGGCGGCTCTGCTGGCGGGGGCAGACCTGCCTGAGGCATCACCTCTTGAAGACAGAATTTTAGATGGCCATCTGCCCGAAAGAACTATTTCCCTGATTTATAAAAAGTTGGTTAATCATAGGGCAGATCTCCTGGTTGAATTGGGGGAAAAATGGTTGCAAGATGGTGTTGAATTAGATGATGAGGACTGGCAATCTGCTGTATCCTCGCCGCAGGTAGTCGCGATCCCAGCACGCTTGCGGCTTGTTAAGTTGAAAATATTGCACAGAGTTTATGTCACAGGACCCCGCTAAGCATGGGCGTAAAATCCGCTCCGCTCGCGGTTTTTGCGGATTTTCGGCAAATTCGCAATCCGCGAACTCTCACGAATTTGCCGAAAATCCGTGAATTCGCACGCAGCAGATTTTTTGCTTGGTGATACAATATTGCGGCGCGCGGCGTGGTGCACGGCGTTCACTTTCCGTCATTCAGCGTTTGCCGAGTTGTTTTTCTCGATCATATTTTGCGAGTGCTGCGCCATTTTGGATCTTGCTGCGGGATCCCGCGGGAGTTTGGCGCCCGCGAATACGTAATCGCGGCTTGCCACCTTGCAGAGCACGCCTCACGAGAGTTCGCAATTGCGAACACATAGTTGCGGCGGACAGGAACAATCTCGCACTCGCGAAATAGAGATTTTGCAATTCTGCACAAGAAATCCACCAGCAAACAGCATAAACCTTCAGAAAATGATGATTTTTATCAGAATCACTCCTCAGGTTGACATTTGCATGCCCTTTTTTTTTGCAAGGAGTCCATGTTTGGGGGGGGAGGAAGGAAGTGCCCCACAGTCTCCAACTTCCTGTTCCTGTCCAGCAGGCTCCTCCCAGTGCTTTCTTCATGTGCTGGTCACTTTCATTTGGACCTTGACCTGGAAGGATTACTTTTTGTGGGTGCTGCTGGATATTTGGATTTGAGGCCTTTTTGACTTTCTTTGGATCACTTTTGGATTAGAAATCAACTTTCACAAGTAAGTTTGTTTGGGGCATTACAGTTGCTGCAACTACAATTTTGGAACTTTTTCAGAACATTAAATACAATATATTGTGGGTAGCCACAGTATCCAGTAGGACCAGGGTTGGTTATGGGTGCATGATACAACTGTTTTGTTGAATTTAAACACCATTGAGGCCATGGATGGGCTGGGATTGTGCTGAATTTTGTGTTTTTTGTAGTTTTTTTGGGGCTGCTGGTGGGGCCCTTTGCCCAGGGGTGGTGGTGCATGGACTGAGTCTGCTTGTGGGGGCTCACTCTCTTTAATGTAAACATCCTGGATGGCATTGGATTGTGGTGATTTTTGTGTGTTTTTCGTTTTATTTTGGGGTGTACTGTTGATGTGGACTGGCCATGTGGTTGGTGGTGGCGGCCATCTTGAGTGCTGCTGGTACAGGCAACATGTGCTTGGGGTGCAAGGGGCCATTTTGAAGAGAGGCAGTGTCTGAGGCCTGCACTTATTTTGCCTACTTTTCATCCATTATGCCCAGGGTGGTGAGTGTTGCATGGGCCTAGTCTTTCTGTGGGGTGTCTTCTTGAATTTAAACACCATTCAGGCCATGGATGGGCTGGGATTGTGCTGAATTTTGTGTTTTTTGTCGGGTTTTTTGGGCTGCTGGTGGGGCCCTTTGCCCAGGGGTGGTGAGTGTTGCATGGGCCTAGTCTTTCTGTGGGGTGTCTTCTTGAATTTAAACACCATTCAGGCCATGGATGGGCTGGGATTGTGCTGAATTTTGTGTTTTTTGTCGTTTTTTTGGGGCTGCTGGTGGGGCCCTTTGCCCAGGGGTGGTGGTGCATGGACCGAGTCTGCTTGTGAGGTCTCACTCTCTTTAATGTAAACATCCTGGATGGCATTGGATTGTGGTGATTTTTGTTTGTTTTTCGTTTTATTTTGGGGTGTACTGTTGATGTGGACTGGCCATGTGGTTGGTGGTGGTGGCCATCTTGAGTGCTGCTGGTACAGGCAACATGTGCTTGGGGTGCAAGCGGCCATTTTGAAGAGAGGCAGTGTCTGAGGCCTGCACCTATTTTGCCTACTTTTCATCCATTATGCCCAGGGGTGGTGAGTGTTGCATGGGCCTAGTCTTTCTGTGGAGTGTCTTCTTGAATTTAAACACCATTCAGGCCATGGATGGGCTGGGATTGTGCTGAATTTTGTGTTTTTTGTCGTTTTTTTGGGGCTGCTGGTGGGGCCCTTTGCCCAGGGGTGGTGAGTGTTGCATGGGCCTAGTCTTTCTGTTGGGTGTCTTCTTGAATTTAAACACCATTCAGGCCATGGATGGGCTGGGATTGTGCTGAATTTTGTGTTTTTTGTCGTTTTTTTGGGGCTGCTGGTGGGGCCCTTTGCCCAGGGGTGGTGGTGCATGGACCGAGTCTGCTTGTGAGGTCTCACTCTCTTTAATGTAAACATCCTGGATGGCATTGGATTGTGGTGATTTTTGTGTGTTTTTCGTTTTATTTTGGGGTGTACTGTTGATGTGGACTGGCCATGTGGTTGGTGGTGGTGGCCATCTTGAGTGCTGCTGGTACAGGCAACATGTGCTTGGGGTGCAAGGGGCCATTATGAAGAGAGGCAGTGTCTGAGGCCTGCACTTATTTTGCCTACTTATCATCCATTATGCCCAGGGGTGGTGAGTGTTGCATGGGCCTAGTCTTTCTGTGGGGTGTCTTCTTGAATTTAAACACCATTCAGGCCATGGATGGGCTGGGATTGTGCTGAATTTTGTGGTTTTTGTCGGTTTTTTTGGGCTGCTGGTGGGGCCCTTTGCCCAGGGGTGGTGAGTGTTGCATGGGCCTAGTCTTTCTGTGGGGTGTCTTCTTGAATTTAAACACCATTCAGGCCATGGATGGGCTGGGATTGTGCTGAATTTTGTGTTTTTTGTCGTTTTTTTGGGGCTGCTGGTGGGGCCCTTTGCCCAGGGGTGGTGGTGCATGGACCGAGTCTGCTTGTGAGGTCTCACTCTCTTTAATGTAAACATCCTGGCTGGCATTGGATTGTGGTGATTTTTGTTTGTTTTTCGTTTTATTTTGGGGTGTACTGTTGATGTGGACTGGCCATGTGGTTGGTGGCGGTGGCCATCTTGAGTGCTGCTGGTACAGGCAACATGTGCTTGGGGTGCAAGGGGCCATTTTGAAGAGAGGCAGTGTCTGAGGCCTGCACTTATTTTGCCTACTTTTCATCCATTATGCCCAGGGGTGGTGAGTGTTGCATGGGCCTAGTCTTTCTGTGGGGTGTCTTCTTGAATTTAAACACCATTCAGGCCATGGATGGGCTGGGATTGTGCTGAATTTTGTGTTTTTTGTAGTTTTTTTGGGGCTGCTGGTGGGGCCCTTTGCCCAGGGGTGGTGAGTGTTGCATGGGCCTAGTCTTTCTGTGGGGTGTCTTCTTGAATTTAAACACCATTCAGGCCATGGATGGGCTGGGATTGTGCTGAATTTTGTGTTTTTTTTCGTTTTTTTGGGGCTGCTGGTGGGGCCCTTTGCCCAGGGGTGGTGGTGCATGGACTGAGTCTGCTTGTGGGGTCTCACTCTCTTTAATGTAAACATTCTGGATGGCATTGGATTGTGGTGATTCTTGTGTGTTTTTCGTTTTATTTTGGGGTGTACTGTTGATGTGGACTGGCCATGTGGTTGGTGGTGGTGGCCATCTTGAGTGCTGCTGGTACAGGCAACATGTGCTTGGGGTGCAAGCGGCCATTTTGAAGGGAGGCAGTGTCTGAGGCCTGCACTTATTTTGCCTACTTTTCATCCATTATGCCCAGGGTGGTGAGTGTTGCATGGGCCTAGTCTTTCTGTGGGGTGTCTTCTTGAATTTAAACACCATTCAGGCCATGGATGGGCTGGGATTGTGCTGAATTTTGTGTTTTTTGTCGGGTTTTTTGGGCTGCTGGTGGGGCCCTTTGCCCAGGGGTGGTGAGTGTTGCATGGGCCTAGTCTTTCTGTGGGGTGTCTTCTTGAATTTAAACACCATTCAGGCCATGGATGGGCTGGGATTGTGCTGAATTTTGTGTTTTTTGTCGTTTTTTTGGGGCTGCTGGTGGGGCCCTTTGCCCAGGGGTGGTGGTGCATGGACCGAGTCTGCTTGTGAGGTCTCACTCTCTTTAATGTAAACATCCTGGATGGCATTGGATTGTGGTGATTTTTGTTTGTTTTTCGTTTTATTTTGGGGTGTACTGTTGATGTGGACTGGCCATGTGGTTGGTGGTGGTGGCCATCTTGAGTGCTGCTGGTACAGGCAACATGTGCTTGGGGTGCAAGCGGCCATTTTGAAGAGAGGCAGTGTCTGAGGCCTGCACTTATTTTGCCTACTTTTCATCCATTATGCCCAGGGGTGGTGAGTGTTGCATGGGCCTAGTCTTTCTGTGGAGTGTCTTCTTGAATTTAAACACCATTCAGGCCATGGATGGGCTGGGATTGTGCTGAATTTTGTGTTTTTGTCGTTTTTTGGGGGCTGCTGGTGGGGCCCTTTGCCCAGGGGTGGTGAGTGTTGCATGGGCCTAGTCTTTCTGTTGGGTGTCTTCTTGAATTTAAACACCATTCAGGCCATGGATGGGCTGGGATTGTGCTGAATTTTGTGTTTTTTGTCGTTTTTTTGGGGCTGCTGGTGGGGCCCTTTGCCCAGGGGTGGTGGTGCATGGACCGAGTCTGCTTGTGAGGTCTCACTCTCTTTAATGTAAACATCCTGGATGGCATTGGATTGTGGTGATTTTTGTTTGTTTTTCGTTTTATTTTGGGGTGTACTGTTGATGTGGACTGGCCATGTGGTTGGTGGTGGTGGCCATCTTGAGTGCTGCTGGTACAGGCAACATGTGCTTGGGGTGCAAGGGGCCATTTTGAAGAGAGGGAGTGTCTGAGGCCTGCACTTATTTTGCCTACTTATCATCCATTATGCCCAGGGGTGGTGAGTGTTGCATGGGCCTAGTCTTTCTGTGGGGTGTCTTCTTGAATTTAAACACCATTCAGGCCATGGATGGGCTGGGATTGTGCTGAATTTTGTGGTTTTTGTCGTTTTTTTTGGGCTGCTGGTGGGGCCCTTTGCCCAGGGGTGGTGAGTGTTGCATGGGCCTAGTCTTTCTGTGGGGTGTCTTCTTGAATTTAAACACCATTCAGGCCATGGATGGGCTGGGATTGTGCTGAATTTTGTGTTTTTTGTCGTTTTTTTGGGGCTGCTGGTGGGGCCCTTTGCCCAGGGGTGGTGGTGCATGGACCGAGTCTGCTTGTGAGGTCTCACTCTCTTTAATGTAAACATCCTGGCTGGCATTGGATTGTGGTGATTTTTGTTTGTTTTTCGTTTTATTTTGGGGTGTACTGTTGATGTGGACTGGCCATGTGGTTGGTGGCGGTGGCCATCTTGAGTGCTGCTGGTACAGGCAACATGTGCTTGGGGTGCAAGGGGCCATTTTGAAGAGAGGCAGTGTCTGAGGCCTGCACTTATTTTGCCTACTTTTCATCCATTATGCCCAGGGGTGGTGAGTGTTGCATGGGCCTAGTCTTTCTGTTTTTTTGGGGCTGCTGGTGGGGCCCTTTGCCCAGGGGTGGTGGTGCATGGACCGAGTCTGCTTGTGAGGTCTCACTCTCTTTAATGTAAACATCCTGGCTGGCATTGGATTGTGGTGATTTTTGTTTGTTTTTCGTTTTATTTTGGGGTGTACTGTTGATGTGGACTGGCCATGTGGTTGGTGGCGGTGGCCATCTTGAGTGCTGCTGGTACAGGCAACATGTGCTTGGGGTGCAAGGGGCCATTTTGAAGAGAGGCAGTGTCTGAGGCCTGCACTTATTTTGCCTACTTTTCATCCATTATGCCCAGGGGTGGTGAGTGTTGCATGGGCCTAGTCTTTCTGTGGGGTGTCTTCTTGAATTTAAACACCATTCAGGCCATGGATGGGCTGGGATTGTGCTGAATTTTGTGGTTTTTGTCGGTTTTTTTGGGCTGCTGGTGGGGCCCTTTGCCCAGGGGTGGTGAGTGTTGCATGGGCCTAGTCTTTCTGTGGGGTGTCTTCTTGAATTTAAACACCATTCAGGCCATGGATGGGCTGGGATTGTGCTGAATTTTGTGTTTTTTGTCGTTTTTTTGGGGCTGCTGGTGGGGCCCTTTGCCCAGGGGTGGTGGTGCAAGGACCGAGTCTGCTTGTGAGGTCTCACTCTCTTTAATGTAAACATCCTGGCTGGCATTGGATTGTGGTGATTTTTGTTTGTTTTTCGTTTTATTTTGGGGTGTACTGTTGATGTGGACTGGCCATGTGGTTGGTGGCGGTGGCCATCTTGAGTGCTGCTGGTACAGGCAACATGTGCTTGGGGTGCAAGGGGCCATTTTGAAGAGAGGCAGTGTCTGAGGCCTGCACTTATTTTGCCTACTTTTCATCCATTATGCCCAGGGGTGGTGAGTGTTGCATGGGCCTAGTCTTTCTGTGGGGTGTCTTCTTGAATTTAAACACCATTCAGGCCATGGATGGGCTGGGATTGTGCTGAATTTTGTGTTTTTTGTCGTTTTTTGGGGGCTGCTGGTGGGGCCCTTTGCCCAGGGGTGGTGAGTGTTGCATGGGCCTAGTCTTTCTGTGGGGTGTCTTCTTGAATTTAAACACCATTCAGGCCATGGATGGGCTGGGATTGTGCTGAATTTTGTGTTTTTTTTCGTTTTTTTGGGGCTGCTGGTGGGGCCCTTTGCCCAGGGGTGGTGGTGCATGGACTGAGTCTGCTTGTGGGGTCTCACTCTCTTTAATGTAAACATTCTGGATGGCATTGGATTGTGGTGATTCTTGTGTGTTTTTCGTTTTATTTTGGGGTGTACTGTTGATGTGGACTGGCCATGTGGTTGGTGGTGGTGGCCATCTTGAGTGCTGCTGGTACAGGCAACATGTGCTTGGGGTGCAAGGGGCCATTTTTAAGAGAGGCAGTGTCTGAGGCCCGCACTTATTTTGCCTACTTTTCATCCATTATGCCCAGGGGTGGTGAGTGTTGCATGGGCCTAGTCTTTCTGTGGGGTGTCTTCTTGAATTTAAACACCATTCAGGCCATGGATGGGCTGGGATTGTGCTGAATTTTGTGGTTTTTGTCGCTTTTTTGGGGCGTATAACTGATGTTCCTCTGTCTTCCATTGCTTGTAGGTGCACAAGAGAACCACCAGTGCCAGGAAGAAGTCCTGCTGCGGTGTGTGCAGCACAACGTCACGTGTGGCCACAGACAACTCTGCAACTTGTGCAACTGCGGCCTGCTGTTCAGAGTGACATCTGAAGAAGATGGCCCCAAAAAAAGTTGCCCGTAGCTCCTCCTGCAAGAAAGTTGCCAGTAAAGAGCAGAAGAAGGAAGTGGCGCCACTTACCAAGGAGAGTGGTGTGATGATGACCGCCAAATTTTTGGGGATAAAAAAAAGTACGCCTGCAGCAGCAGCGGGATCTGCTGGGGACCAAGCTGGGAGCAGCACCTCCGCTCCATTGGGCTCAGTGCCACCACCACCACGCCAACTTAGGTCCAAGCCCTTGAGTGCTTCAGAGGCAGCCAGTATAGTTCTTCAATCACCATCGACCAGTGATGTTGGCTCATCGCAAGAAAGCAGCAGCAATGTCCCTCAATCAACACAGGTTGTTGTAGCTCATCTGACGAGTGTTGAACAACCACAGCCGCAACAACAATCACATGTGCAAGTACAAGCCCAAGTACATGTGGAAGAGGAGCAAGCAGAGGTGCATGGAGGGGCACAACAAGTGGCCACAATAGTTGTTCCTCCAGAAGTAGGGGCACATCTGGAAATCGACAATCAAGCCGAGGTATCATTCGAGGAAGCCACTCCTCCTGATGATCATTCATTGTCGTCCACATCCCGAGCAAGGAAAAGATCAAGGGTGTTGGTGTCTACATCTTCTTCAAGCCCACCTCCTTCTGGTGATATGGATCTTACTTGGGAACCAGCACCACTGCCGTCTGAGAGTGAGGTTGAGGAGGCACACCATGATCTGACAAAGGTAGCTAAGCTTAAAAGGAAGGTCGTCGAAACTCTCAAAGTTATGGAGTGTGATGATGACGCTCAACAAGATGTGGCGTATACTCCTGCTGCTGAAGACTCTCACGACGACGACGCAGTCATCATCACTAACGTCACTGAAGCCCCAGCGGGCATGCAGCAAACAGACATTTTGACCCTAGCCCGACAAGCTGCGGAGCGCGATGATGAAGTCGACGAGGAGGCAATGGGAACACCAGATTCATTGATGTTAACTAGTACACCACAACGTACCGCTTCCATATTTCTTACTCGCCAGAAGGGACCTCCATCCACCTCGACCTCAATTAGTGGTGGTGAAAGTGCACAACATAGTAAAGTTCAGCAATACACATCCTCCACTTCATCTGGCATTAGCAGCACGGCCACCACCAGTATCGCCTCCTCCGGCCCCCACAGACATTTCAAGTCCGCAGTTTGGGACTTCTTTAGTGTTTCCACAAAAAGGGAAAACATAGCCATTAGTAGCATTTGTAAGCTTGCAGTTAGTCGTGGTAAGCTTGGTACCAACTATGGGACTGGAGGCCAGAGAGGTCATCTTGAGAGACAGCACGCTGTCCAATGGTTTGCGCACCTAAAGGAGATCAAGGAAGCCCGAATTGCAAGTCGAGAAAACGTTGATGTTCCATCTGATGATGACGAGGAGGAAGAAGTGTCACACACTTCACTTACACCCAGTACCCCTGGGAGCCACACTAAGAGTGTGGGACAGAGTGAGACACTAATGCGAAAAAGTTCATCAGCGAGCGTAACTGGGTCGAAGAAGTCATCATCGTCCCGTAAAATGGTCCAGGGCAACGTTAAAACAATGTTGTTTTCAGACGCGCCATATGACCGCAACCACCCAATGGTGCGTCTGTATAACACTAAGCTGGCTAAAATGCTAGCGCTGGATCTTCGCCCTTTTTCTTTTGTCGAAGGGGTTGGTTTTCTCGAATTAGTGGCAGCGCTCTGCCCTAAATGGAAGGTTCCTAGCCGGTACTATTTTGCCCGAGTTGCGGTTCCAGCACTACATGAAGATGTGCTGGAGGTGATTGGGGCAGCTTTGCAGAAGAGTGCTGTTCACACTATACATCTCACAACAGACATGTGGACCAGTGGCGCAGGCACTGATTACATGTGCATCACTACACACTGGGTCTCTTTTTCAGGGGTTAAAGCAAAGCTAAACGCAGGTGCTGACCTGGACCAAGTTTTTAAAGCTGCTCGGAAACATGCAACACTAGCCATGTTTGGCTTGGAGAAACGTCATACAGCAGAAAACATTTTGAATGAGTTCAACACAAAGGTCTTTCACTGGCTGTCTCCAAAAAAATGCGGCATTGGTTATGTTTCCACGGATAATGGCGCCAATGTAGTTAAGGCCATGGAACTGGGTGACTATTTCAGAGTGCCGTGTTTGGCGCACTGTATAAACCTGGTTGTTAAAAAATTCTTGGAGAAAGAAAGTCCAGCATGCCAGTTAGTGGTCACCTGCCGAAAAATGTGCAACCATTTCAGCCATTCTTTTAAGGCCCGGAAGCATCTGAGGAGCCTGCTACATGAACGTCGAATGCCAGTGAAAGCACTCATCCAGGAGGTGCCAACACGTTGGAACTCAACCTTCTACATGCTTGAGCGTCTGTATGAGCAGTTTACGGTACTCGATCAGTATTTCTTAACAATGGGTACAGCTGTGAAGGAGGACCTGAGGTTAAATGCGGCGCAATGGGAGCTAGTTAAAAGCCTGACAGACATGCTTCGTCCTTTTGAGTTCTTCACGCGTGCAGTCAGCACGGAGGACTGTAATTTGGGAAAAGCTATCCCATTGTTTCGCATGCTGGAGCACAAACTGAAGGCGGTGTCTTCAAAGTTTCAAAACGATGAAGAAAAGCAAGACGCTTTTCTTTTGGCGGAGAAATTATTAGAGCGTCTACGTGGCGATGAACGTCTTCAAAAGATCCACTCAGAACAGCATTACATTTGTGCTACTATTCTGCATCCACGCTACAAAAAGGCGCTGGCAGGCTCTGCATTATTTCCTTTTAGTGATGAAGATGCTACAAAGTACAAACGTTGGGTAGCCTGGTCAGCCATCAGGTTTGAAAAAGAACGGAAGCAAATTGAAGGAAAAGGCAGTACATCAGCATCAGCAGGCCATCCCCAGTCAGAAGACTCCACTTCTGCATCTGTGGCTGTGGCAGAAGTGACCTCTCAGCCGCTAAAGACACCGGCAACCACATCATCTGCACCAGACACAACAGAAATATCGGGTGATGAAGAGGATTGGCTAGCTGAGATTGGTTATGGTTCTGAAAAGGTCCGAGCGAAAATTCAGCAAAGTGGAGGAAACGTGGAGAACTTTGAGTCGATGGTGCAGGACTATCTGAATGACTCAACAGAGGTCTATGTTAATGCTGACCCATTGGCGTATTGGCATGGGAAAAAAGAATTGTGGCCAGAGATCTCCCGCCTGGCTATACATTACTTGTCTTGCCCACTCGCAAGTGTGTCTTCTGAACATGTTTTCAGTGCTGCTGGTGGCATTGTAACTTGCAAACTGACCCGCCTCTCGCCCAAAAATGTGGAGATATTGACAATGATCAAGATGAATGAGCACCTCATACCACCAGATTTCAAAGTACCAGATCGCACGACGCAAGAAGACGAGGAGGACAGCAACTTAGATTAGGGAATTTCTTCTGCGTTAGGTGACACTGACCTATTCCTGCCTGATGATTTCGCAGAGTATGAGGACAAACTCTTCTTCCCTGACACCGAGGCCTGAAAATGAGCCAATGAATTCAGACATTTTCTTTTTCGTACTTATTGACTTTTATTCCTGTGTTTCTGTCTTTCTTTGTTTTGCACAAGTTAATATAATTAAAACTTTAATCACCTGTACTTTTGCTTTTTGGCTGTTTGGGGTCTTCTACTTGTTTTCGCCTGGGTTGACGGCTCTGGGGCCATTGCTGGGAAGGTCTAATACCGGATAAAACTGGTTTAAACAACATTCATGAGGAAAAAAGGTTTTGCCTTTTCTGACTTTTTGCTCAATGTAGCGTTTTCAGGGGTCTGCTTGGGGGGCTTCCTGGTGTTTGTGGGTGGGTTTCGGGGCCTGGGAGCACTACTGGGTATGGATAGTTTAGATAGCAAGAGGTTTGAAGGAAATCCATGGAGGCAGAGGGGAGTTAGGGCCTAGCTGCAGAGCGCGCGCGGAGTGATTTGGCAAATTTTCAGAAAAGTGACTAAGTCCACATTTTTGTACTTTTGCTTTTTGGCAGTTTGGGGGTCTTCTACTTGTTTTCGCCTGGGTTGACGGCTCTGGGGCCATTGCTGGGAAGGTCTAATACCGGATAAAACTGGTTTAAACAACATTCATGAGGATAAAAGGTTTTGCCTTTTCTGACTTTTTGCTCAATGTAGCGTTTTCAGGGGTCTGTTTGGGGGGTTTCCTGGTGTTTGTGGGTGGGTTTCGGGGCCTGGGAGCACTACTGGGTATAGATAGTTTAGATAGCAAGAGGTTTGAAAGAAATCCATGGAGGCAGAGGGGAGTTAGGGCCTAGCTGCAGAGCGCGCGCGGAGTGATTTGGCAAATTTTCAGAAAAGTGACTAAGTCCACATTTTTGTACTTTTGCTTTTTACAGTTTGGGGGTCTTCTACTTGTTTTCGCCTGGGTTGACGGCTCTGGGGCCATTGCTGGGAAGGTCTAATACCGGATAAAACTGGTTTAAACAACATTCATGAGGAAAAAAGGTTTTGCCTTTTCTGACTTTTTGCTCAATGTAGTGTTTTCAGGGGTCTGTTTGGGGGGCTTCCTGGTGTTTGTGGGTGGGTTTCGGGGCCTGGGAGCACTACTGGGTATGAATAGTTTAGATAGCAAGAGGTTTGAAGGAAATCCATGGAGGCAGAGGGGAGTTAGGGCCTAGCTGCAGAGCGCGCGCGGAGTGATTTGGCAAATTTTCAGAAAAGTGACTAAGTCCACATTTTTGTACTTTTGCTTTTTGGCTGTTTGGGGGTCTTCTACTTGTTTTCGCCTGGGTTGACGGCTCTGGGGCCATTGCTGGGAAGGTCTAATACCGGATAAAACTGCTTTTAACAACATCCATGATGAAAAAGGTTTTGGTACTTTTTGTAACTTAGGGTTCGTTAGGGTTAGCCCTAGCAGCAGGATTGCATGTGTTTCGGGGTGTTCTTGGTTTTTGCAACTGAGTTTGGGGTTTTAGAGCACTCGTGGGAATGTGTAATTTTTGTTGCAAGCGACTTGAAGAAAATCCATGGTGGGAAAGGGGGGATCACTTACTCTGTGAGAGGCACTTAGTGTTCAAAAGATTTAGCCATTTACACTTAAAGGAAGAAAATGACACAGACTTAAGTTTCAGGGAAACAAACTTACTGTTAAACCACCACCCACCAGATTCAAAAGCAGTAGTATGGTGGGAAAGGGGGGATTTGGCATAGTTAAAGAAAGCCTTTGCCACTATTCTTAACTTAGGGCTCGTTAGGCCGGGTTTCAGTCTGTGCAATGGGGAAAAAAGGATGGAGTCAGGCTTCACATTAGCGAGCCGCAATTCAGCATCCGCCAGGCAGGCAGTGTACAGGGTGTCTTCTGGTCACCAACATTGCTGGACGCAGCGTCAGCTGGAATGGAGGAGTGCCGCTAATAAGAGGAATTGTTTGCTGCATGCAACTTACTTACCAAATTCAACAGGACAACTACAACAACATACAGATTCAGTATCCATTGTTTTCTTCTCTGAGTGTGACTGCATTTCTTGGATCTCTCTCTGCTTCTAAATTGATCCCTACAGCCATTCTATAGGTTTTACTTCGGCTAATTTTTAAACCTCATTTAATGCAAGAATTGTTTCTCTGAGTGCAGAGATAGGCAAGTGAAAACGCTGCAGCCCTGTACTGTCGCATTCTAGTACTACTTACTTTTCAGTAACAATGCATGCAGTAGGGCATGCACTTCATTTATGTCACTTAAAAGATTTAGAGTTAGCTTTGTAGCCAAAGATTTCTTTATCTTCAATTCTTGTTTGTCAATGCTGTGCTTTTTTTTTTCTCTCAACAAAACCTACCCAAAAAGAAACCCCCATTCCCATCCATTTTCCAAACCCTAACCGTCTCCCCCCGGGCTGTGTGGTTTTGCTTGATGTGTGACTAAATGACATCAATAATTCCACACACTTGCTGGGGAGGATAAGGTCATAGCAACAGGCTGGTGAAGGAATCCGAGGATATATTCTAGACTTACTCAGCTAGCTTCAGTACTATTTCTTGTAGTAGTAGCCAATGTCAAATAAATTCAACACAAGTACTAGTTATACTTTCTACTTTACCATTTGTTAGGCTCTGTGTGGCACTGTTCTAGTGAACTGTCACCTCCTATATTCTCTATCGTACCGTTGTAATGCTATAGTAAGGACAAACCAGGTTTCATTTTCTTTTTTTCCATATGCATGCAACTGCCACTGTGTCACACCATTAGTACCACCGCAATGAGGACATTTCATCCGCCCAGGATTGCCAACCTTAATCGCCATTTCCTGTGGAGCCAGCCCTGGGACTAGCCCTACTTTCAAATACAAATTACAGGTAAGATAAGCGTTTGGTGGGAGGTTGTATAATGGAGTATTAGGAATAGACGAGAGATTGACGGTAGTACTACTAAAGTCCTAGGACTCCTCAGGAAAACAAACTTACTGTTAAACCCCCACCTACCAGACTCAAAAGCAGTAAAAAACAGGTATGGTCAGATAAAGTTTCAAAAAGTATATTTTAGTAGCCCTAACAAAATAATCTCCCGCAAGACCCTCCCTAACCCCAACGATTGTCCTTCAAAAGTCCCACAACCCAACTCCCAATTCCCACCCCCCAAAAGTCTCTAAAAAAGGGGCAAGGGACACTACACTACGGGAGGGTGCTGTTGACTTTAGCGGCCAGGGCATCATACTCCTTGCGGAGGGTGGCATGGTCGAAGCGGAGGCCCTCCACCAAGTTCTTGTAGGTATGGACCTCCTGCTCCAGGTAAGACACTCTTAGGGATAAACGGCGCTGGCGTGCCTTGCAACTCCTGTGGGGGGCAGCTGGTGTCTTTGCTGCTCGGCGGTGGCGGTTGGCTTTGGTAGCCCGGCTCCGTACCGCTGGAGCACTGCGCTGGCTGGCAGCCTGTGGGGGCACGGAGGAGGATGCAGCTGTCCCAGTAGATGTTGTTGTTGTCGTACCGGCTGACTGCGTGTCCTCCTCTTCCAGGGCCACCAGCCGCCGATATTTGGCGACAGTGGCATCCAGCCTCCGTTGCCGGGCCATTCAAGCCTGCTCCCTCCGTGATGGTCTAGTTGATTTGGAAGGAGCAACTATATGAAGAAAGAAAGACATAGTCTGTAACCAATGCTCCTTAAGATTAATAACACAAAGTGATTGAGCACAAAGTTGTGTCACGGTACAAGTAGCAAATTGAAAGCACAGTACATAACTATTGAGGACAGTATCTATCTAACCTCCCACTTCTTCATCCTTGCTCTAACATTAGTGGGAGTTTAAGGAACTAATTCTACGAGCACTATGGACTTTCATTACAGTCGACTATGACAGTCCACCAGTCTTATTCTTCTTCTTCTCTCTTGTTTAGGAAAATTGGTACGTTATCTTATGCAAGCCGGCATAATGCCAGCGCAGTGAACTTGCACCCGAGAAAAACAGACGCACACCATGATGAGTGAGACAGACTTGCGTTACTGTACCGGTCCAGTACATGCAGGTGGTGAAGCTCTTCCTTTTCTATTATGGGTGGCACTGAGATTACTCTGTTACAAGGGCTACTGCTTAATTAATTTAGCTTTCACCCTACAGTGCAAATGAGTACTAGAAAAGGAAAATGAAGAAGCTAAATAATTTGATTATCTATCACTTCACATGAGATGTATTTGATGACATATGGGATGACTTTAGGTGCTTTGCTTATTATTGAGTGAACAGTGATACACCCACACATGAATGACGTACTACTACTAAACTAAAGTTATTAAGAGAGGTAGGGAGTGTCCACCGTAAGAACCGGATATATGCTGTGCTTGCAGTTGCAATACAAACTACTGCTACTATTCATGGTAGTATTTGGACAAAATTACAACTTCTTTTCCTTGCCTTTCCTACACTGGAACGGACGTGCGGGTGCGGTGTTACATGCTCTTCAAGGTAACACTTAGTTCATCCAGTGACCGTCTACTCTCTCTAGATACACATATGCTATCTAAGAGTCAGATAATACCATGATCCAGGCATCCATCAATTCAAAGTATATGCACACATATAGTTTCTGTTTCACCCACCCAGGCTGTTCTCCTTCCACCCATCCTTGCTTCATCATTCACCCAGCCATGCACCATACCATTTTCTTTCCTTCCCAGCCACCTCGGGGACCAAGCAAACAAATATCATTCTTCTTTGCCAGCCATCATTAAATTTCTCATCCTTCCACACTTACTTACACCCTTCTTTCGCTTTTCGTTCATCCCATCCATGAAGTTCATCTCAGATCATATTGGGATTCTTCTCGCCAAAAACTTCACAGCTAAGTCGAAGTACATTTAGAGGAGGCTACTACCTGGTTGATTTATAATACACCCGTGCAGAAAGCACACTATGCAGTCTTCAATCCCAATAAGTAAGGAATATATAGCTTACCTCTTCCCGCCACCACCGTGTGAACCCTCACAGGAACGTCCGGCACTTGCACCGCCTCCTCCCCAGAGTCCTCGTCCAACACCACCACCTCCGCGCTGGCCCCGCCACCAGATGTTCCACCTACAAAGTACATTTAAGAATGTTAGAATACCCCACTCACTACTATATAATATTTGGTCTAGGAGGAATAAAGAAATGTGAAAAAAACTAAATACAATGTAATAATTTATTGCATTATTTCGTGTCCATAGTTCTGTTTGTGCAGATTTGTCCCTGCAACAGCAGTAGAATGGATTGTCCTAGTATCCAAACCAAAAGTAAAGTAGTATCTTATTCTTTCTTGGTGGTCATTCACCTTTTTATTGTTGGCAATTGTCAAAGCATAAACATTTCGAAGACTTGAAAAGACATTATGGACAATCCCAGAGGACTGCACTCCGTGCATAGAGCTATTGCTGACTAGAATGGGAGTCCAATGGAATTGCCAAATGTGCAATCTTAGTTAGCTACACAGACTAATAAGAATAATCTAGTAATACCACAGGGAGTCATAGTCGAGGCAGGATAAGAATTTAGATCCAGTCTACAAGAAGATCAAAGACGATGTGGAAAAAATCGAATGAGGAACGCTAGGAAAAAATAGGTACTCTATATTAAAATTAAAACTTACTGGGGCCAGCAAAGGAGCCCTCGCCTGCCCGATCCTGGCCTGCATCCTGAACAGCACCCTCCTCATCCTCCTGTGTCCTCTTGCCCCTGGGGGGAGCTGATGTACAACATGAAAGAAAGAAAGACCAGAAAACATGGATGATTGTTGTCAACCAAATCAAACATTTCAAAATAACAATACAAAATATTTTGGCGAAATAGCAAATAGATAGACAACTATTCCACGGGATATATTGACCGATCTCATGTGGTATACTACGTTATTAGTATTGCTTGATTTGCGGACCGTTGACTTTGAAAGTTCCTATGTAACTCACTAAACAGACTACTAAAAAGGTTTACCTTGGCCTGGCAGGCAGCAGTCCGCAGCACGCGAAGTGACAGACAAAGTCCATCGTGCTTGCAGATCAGTGAATACTCAAACTATAAATCCACCGACCACCACCACTATTTCTTCTTATAGCCATGTGTCTAAAGGAAGGACTGGACTTGAGTCTGTAGGGGCTGATTTTGAAGCCCCTTGCGGCTCTTTTGCTCCATTGTTGCGTGACTTTTGTGACGCAGCGGCAGAACAAAAGAGGCGCCATGGTGCGGCGTATATATACAAAGTGACGCATATGGGAGATGCTTCACGTTGTAAAGCCCTGCGCCATCAGGGGGCGTTCCGGCGCAAGGGAGGGCGTTCCTGCGCAGGAACAAATCCTAAAAGTGGCTGAGGGAAATCTACAAGATGTCAATCAGTCACTTTTAGGACAATGATGCGTGACTCAAACCCTGCGCCTGCTTGAAGCCGACGTACGGCTTGATGCAGCATTGGGGAGATAGGGCACTTCAGAGCATTGCTGGAGCTGCGCCATCGTTGGCACGCAACTCCAGCAATGCGCCACCTTTACGGCACAGATGCGTAAGGCTTCTGTGACGTTTTGGGCCCATGGGTGGTGGTGGCATGGCGCACAATTACTGGCGCATCCCTGCTACTTTGCAGGGATGCGCCGGTAATTGAAAATATGACCCTTAGTGTCTAGCATTACGCAGTTCTTTACACTACACTCATACATAATTTCTCAGGCCAATGAAATGAACACAAAATACAAAAAAAAATAAGCGTAGTAGCAAGGCTACTGAGAAGGAGAACAGTGCACCTGAAATGCATAGAAGATTTTGAAATATAATTTACCTACAATGTAATCGGCAGCATTATTGCTCTTGGTAAAAAACAAACATTTGCAAATAACAGAGCCGGATAAAACAGAGTAGTGATGAAATAGCTAGAAATAGCTACTACTACTCACCAAGCCCGGGGATCTCTACGCCAAGCACGTCCAGCAAGTCGCGTTCCCGGTCCATGACATCCGTCCAGCGGTGGGTGGCCTGGTTATAAGTGCGCCGGACCCCAGAGAGTTTAAACATGGCCCGGCACACCTTCTCCCACCGCTTCCGGCGCTCCCGGATGCCGTAGCCGGTTGCGATCTTGCCGCCTCCCATGATGGTCTTGGGGAGGCGGCGCTGGACGTGAAATATTAGTGCAGCCACCTCCTCCGCACTAAAAATCTCCCGAGCTATCACTGTCTCCCCCCTCAAACGCCCGCACGGGAGCCGGGCATGGGGTGCGGGACCCTTCCCCTTTGCGGGCTTCTTCCCGGCTCCCTTTGCCATGGTCTGGGCAGAAAGGAAGCAAAATAAGAAAGAAGAAATAGAACAGGGAAGAAGAAAAGAAAAGCGTTTAAAAAAGTAGTTCAAAATTAACAAAAAGTAGCAGAAAACACAAAAATATAGAGCTAGAAAAATAGAGGGATAGATAATAAGTAAAATAGATAAAAAAAACTTCAAAAAAGCAAAGGATGGCAGAGATTAAGAAAGGATACAGAGAGCATGCCCAGAACCATAGCAATGTATGAGAAACAAGATGGCCGCGCCCGTTCACGACCGCGTGGGTAAGTTCGCGCGAGATTTTCCTCGCGATCACGCGCGAAATTGTACTAGCGAGCCGCACACTTTGCGAGATTACACATAGCGGCCGGAAACGGAATTACGTCACGCAAACAAGATGGCCGCGCCCATGTACGACCGCTAGGGTAACTTTGCAAACGTAGCGCTACAAGCGCCTTGCGAACACGCACAAAATCACGCGAACATACACGCCGCAAAAAAAACAAATCGTGTATTCGCACAAATTCGCGGCTTCCGAAATCGATCTCGCACGGATTCGCGCCCCGCAAATCGCGCTAAATTGCAGAAAAATGATTTTTGCAGAACTGAAAGCAATCAGCAGGTGCAAAAGTTCAATCTTAACATTAGTAACCATTCACTCTAGTGCTTCCTGAGGGGCCCCTACAGAGTTCAGTTGCCTATTTGCAACTATTCTATGACGCTGCTCTGACCCAAACAGCAGGCTCATAGAATAGCTACAAGTAGGCCATAAAGGTCCTGTGAAAAAAAAATGCACTGCAACAGAAAGCAAATTACAGATAAGGAAGGAAGCAGGTGCCAGCCAGACTAGAAGTTTCAAAATCACTGACACATTAATCAACCCCAAATTAATTCATGGCAGTTGAAGCAGGGCAGGTGTGCTTGCTGCTTTTTTTCACCCCCATAATTTACAGTGATAAACCAACCAGAGGGTGGCAGTGAGGATGTACCAGAGGGTGGCATGGGTGTACCAGAGGGTGGCAGTGGTGAAACAGAGGGTGCTGTGAACCTGTGATGATGAACCAGATGTAGAAACAACATAGTTGCGGCCGTTGCGAGCCGACAAGTAAGTTCGCAATTGCGAACTGGTACACAAATCCTCGCGAACCCTTGTGAACACAAAAAACACAAAAATCCGTAAACACGCAAGTTCGCGTACGCCAGATTCGCTAAATCCGCCCATGCTTAGACCCCGCCTGGTTCGGATGGGGCTGTCGCATACAGATTTGTGCAGACGGGGTGTGGTCATATGGGTACATTCCTTCATATCATTTGGGAGTGTCGTTCTGTAGCCGAGTATTGGAGTGGTATACATGATGTCATGCAAGAGGTTTTGGGAGTGGCTGTGTTGCCGGAAGCGAGGAGATGCCTCCTAAATATTTGGGAACCCACTGATCTTAACACAGCGCAGACCAAATGGGTAACTCTAGGTGATATGATAGCGAAAAGGAATATAGCACAGCGGTGGGGATCCGAGAGGCTACCAACCATCGAAGAATGGAAAGAGAACATGGATTGGTGTATGTTCCGCGAAAAAACTGTTTATATGGCGAGGGGCCGCCCTCGTAAGTGGGCATCTGTGTGGGGGCTGTGGAACCACCACAGGGGAGAAATTTGTGTGCCACCTGTTGATTCTCCCATTGATGTTCCTGCCTCTCCGTGATTGTTTATAACTGTGTACCATGTTCCCTGTTTTCCCCCCCACCTCTTCTTTCTCCTGACGAGATGATGTGCAATATGGGAGAGCGTCTCCTCCATGTTATGTCTTTATTTTTGATGCCTCGTCTTAATAAAAAGAAATATAAAAAAAAACCAATGCCACCATGCTCCTCATGACATATTTTGACAATATCAGACCTTAAGGAAGAGAGATTCTGTCACTCCTGTAGATAGAGTTTATGCCTGACTTTCCAAAATGGTTTCAAAACATCAGAGACGCTAGTTTTCTTTGGCCAACCCGTCGTGATAAATACAAATGCATTTTATAAAATTTGTAACACTCCAACTATTCCTTCTAACTTATGTTGAGTAACCCTTGATCATGAATCAAAGCAATTCGCTCAATGTCCGAATCACAACTTTCACATTCTTGCATGTCAACAGTTAACATAGACAGAAAATCAGCAATAACATTCTTTTTGCCAGGAATATATACAATTTTGTAAATGTAATCTTGCAGACACATAGAAAATCTTGCAATTCTTGCAGATGCATTCAAAAATCCCTCTGTGGTAAGTAACCTAACTAAGGGCTTGTGAGCACTCCGTATCTCACAAGGTTTCCCCCACACAATGAACGAAAATGTTCCATGGCCCACACACATGCAAGGGTTTCTTTTTTTATTGCTGAAAACTTCTCTTCAGTAGGAGACAAAGCATGAGAAGCATAGGCTACAATGTTTTCCTTACTATCAGTCTTAATTTGGGGAAAAACTCCACCCAACCCCTTGTTGCTAGCATCCACAGTGACCACATTTTCCAAATCAGGATCTAATCCTTTCAATGCAGGATCTTCCACAATTGTACACTTAATGTTATCAAATTCAGACTGGCATTCCTGACCCCATAAAAATGTTACTTTGTTTTTGAGTAACTGTCCAATGTGAAATACTTTAATGGAGAAATCCCTCACAAATTTGGAGTAAAACTCCACAAGTCCAAGGAAGGATCTAACTTCTTCTCTTTTCTTAGGACTGGGAGCATCAGGAATGGCATCGATTTAAGAAGGCTTGGGCGAAATAACATCAGAACTAAGGATGTGACCCAAATATGTAATAGATTTAACAGCAAATTTGCATTTAGAATGTTCGACAGTCAACCCTTTGTCTTCCAACACAGCAAGAACTTCCTTTAGAATTCTATCATGTTCAATCCTGTCTTCACCAAAGACAAGGATGTCATCCTGGAAACACCTAACATTCTTAGATTTTCCAAATAATTGATACATTAGCCTTTGAAAAACCGCGGCAGCAGAGGCCAAACCAAAAGGAAGTCTTTTGTATTGGTAACATCCAAAAGGTGTAATGAAAGCGGTAAGCTGCCTACTCTCCTTAGCTAGTGAAATCTGGTGGTAGGCAGTGGAAAGATCAATGGAAGAGAACTAAGTATGGGTGAATTTTGCGGATCTGCGGTCAGCGAATTCGCACAAAATCGCAAAAAAGTCAGCAAATTTAAAGATTTTCCCGCGAAATCGCGGATTTTTGGGTGATTTCCATCTACTCAACTGGAGTACTTTCTACTGGCCAGCAAGCACTCTGGCAGCTTTCCGGCGCCATTCTAAAATGGTTACAAAGTTAGCTTCTACTCGAGCACCTGCCTTAGCCGTGCTTCCTGGGGCCAAAAAAAAAATCGGCCCGCTCGCGAATTCATACATTTTTGCAATTTTACGAGATTCGTGGATCGCGAAATTGCCGAAAATTCGCAAATTTCGCGAGCGGAGCGGATTTTGCGCCTATACTTAAAGAGAACCATCTGGCATTCTTTACAAGAGATAACATCTCAGAAATCTTAGGAAGAGGAAACTTGTCCACTAGTATGTTATTATTCAAATGTCTAAGATCAATACACAACCTCAACTTGCCATTGCTACGTCTGGCCACCACAATCAGAGAAATCCATTCAGCCAACTCAACATCCACACTCTACACCTTCCTACTGTTTTTCCTTCTGCAAACTTTAGCAAAATGTCCAATAATCCCAGAACTGGAACATTTCTGCTTAATAGCAGGACATGACTTACTAGAAGCGATGTGTGTGGCACTATCATAACGATAACACCTGAGATTAGTTTCTTTGTTTCCGATAATCTCAGTTTTAGGTTAGGTGGAAACCTTCATATTAAATTTGCTGATGACTTCAGCAGGGGTATCAGCAGCCTTAACCTCTTGTTAAGTAGCTTAGCACTGCGACTAGACAATTCAGCTTTCCTAACGATGTTTAGAATATCCTTAAGTTCAGCATCCCCATTGATCCATAAGCTCTCTTGAATAGCAGGGTATTTAGCATGCATAATCACTTGATCTCTATGGAATTGACCTAACAAATGGTTGAACTTACAATCAGCAGCTAACTTTCTCAAGGCGGAAACATACTCATCAATCGTTTCAACTCCCTCTTGTTTCCTATGGAATAACTTAAACTTTACGATACCTATACAAACGTCTGGTGCAAAATAGTTGTCAAAATCATTAATAATGGTGATCAAAACATTGGCATCTCCACCCCCCCCCCCAAAGCTTTAGTCATTTCCTTGTAAGCTTTCAAACCTCCTGGGCCTACTGAGTGTAGTAAATTCAATTTTTCATTTCTGTAGACATCTTCCCATCTTCATCAATAGTGAAATTGAAATTGAGGAAATAAGGCTTCCACTCAGTCCACTTCATGCATGGATTACCACCAGCAGACCAAAAGGCTTGGGGTGGTTGAAGTGAAAAGTTTTGACTTGTCATTGTACTGAACAAATGGAATACAGCACTGCAAGAGAAGTGTTACAGCGTCCAAAGTTAACTTGCAAAAGTACTAGTTTGCTGTACAATAAGAAGTTTTCCTGGATGCACAATAAACGTAAGTAGAAATAAATGTATTTGTATGTACTGAAATGACTCTGTTGAAGGTGTGCGTAGCACCGTAAATGAACGCACTAATAATACAAAATAAGTAGCAGTCTAGACTGTGTCAGGTAAGGAAACAAAATGTGTGCATTACTGTATGGTTAATTCACAGAGGTGTGCGTATCACCGTGTACATTGCAACAGCAACACGCAAAGCAAAATACTGTTAGCAGGGAGTCCTCGAACAATTTGAAGAAGCCCAATAGGTGTGCACGTCACCGCACAGAGGCAATTGTAAATCGCAGATGCAACTGTGAAACGTATTAAATATGCGCAAGAAGACACAAAGGCGAAAGTAAGCGATTAGGTGTGCGTATCACCATGCAGTAGAAATAAATAAAGTTGGTACCTGACAAAATGGCAGCACCTAAGGTCATGGTGCATGACCCCGGAAGTGATCACGTTTTGAACCTAAAGTGAGTACAGAGCGGCTGCAAGAACAGGAGCGCAGTTCCATGGAATGTTGGCTGCGAACCTCGCTAGAAGTTCCAAGTTCCACAGAGAACACAGGTAAGGAAGCGTGCTCGCAGCATTGACTGTTGGATATTCAAAGTCAAATGGCTCGCAAAAAGGTAGCAAATAGTCAATTAAAATGAGGAAAGGCACTTATACGACCTGCAAAAGGTTTTTCCACACATCAAACAATGTAGAGAAAACAGACGAGAATATTCAGACCTCAATCAGGAGGTTCAAGCCACAATCCTGAAATTCCTTAAATTCCTTGAAGTGCTCTCTCACAGCTGTCCACAAAACTGAGGTGAAACGTGTGAATCCGACCGGTGTTCCACTCTTCCCCACTTGTAAAGTGGGGCCACACAAGTAGAATTAATAAGAGCTTTATTTGGTAGAAACACCAGTACATAAGAGCAGCCTCCACTCCTGCCGAGCTCCAACGTCCACTGACAGCACTTTAGAAAGCCGTGCTGACAAGGACAACCAGAGCGAGACAAAGAACGGTAAGCACTCACATCTCAAAAAATGGAATCAACAAGAACACTTACAATTAAAGACACAACACTCTGCTATTAATTACCCCATAACATCTGCCAATCCAGACAAACCTCTTCATATAGCCGCTGCAAACATGAAAAATTCAAAAATGCTATGGTTTTTACAGCAGTCCTTTCAGCAGATGCCACCGTATCTCTGTCAATGACTTTGACCAGCTGGTCCTCCGTCAATTTTGCCTTGGGCTGGGGCTGGAGATGTTTGTGGCAGCAGTCGAAGTGGTCAAAGTGAGGGAGAAAGAACAAAGCATTTTTTATATTTTTATGACCCAACGGGTCTGACGGTGGTGCTGCCAGAACACGCAGCTTTTCTTTTCTGAATCTCAGCAGGAGCAGTATATGGGCATACCGGTTTACCCACTCCCAAGGGCAGCCCCTCCCAGAAAACAGGTTCCCGAGGGCCGAAGAATGGGATTATGGCTAGCTGTATACCGCTAATTCAGGATGGCTCAGCTGGTTCAGGAGCAGCGAGACACAGCAAGACGCGGCGCTTTACATGCCCGCCATTTTGGAAGCAGCGTCAGTCGACTCTTCGAGAGTGAATTTATATATTCACACTTGTTTCTGAGGGATGGCCCAGAGGGGCAGATAGAGTGCCAAAAAGTAAATACACCCCTTTTTTCAAGCAGGATTTGCAGATTCAGTTAGAAGTCCATGAATTTCCTCACAGGTCTGCAGTTATGGGCCTGCAGCCCATCTGTCTTCTCAGCCCTGGAAGCCTCTTTGCTCTGGAGTTAAGAACTTCATCTTCATCCTGGGTTGGACAGAGCACCAGACTGTGAGGGTCCACACAAGGGTGAACCTTGGGCTCGCCAGTAAACGTGAATTACAAGGCCCATCATCACTCAAGGTATTGTGTCCCCCACCGTGCCACATAAGAAATCTGCTTCCCTCACAGAACCTTTCTCACACGCCCACTGCTTGAGACACAGTGACACTAGCTGGACCAGCGGAGTACTACAGCGCTGCAGGGAGGTGTGGACATCACAGGAAGGAGGTGCAGCTGTTCACTAAGAGCAATCAATTCAGCCACTTGTGCAGAAAACACCCCTTGAAGCCAGGAGGCTTGGACCACATCTGAGACAGTACAGACTGTTCCCTGTTTTCTTCATTTTCCCAGAAGCAAAAGCTATCAACAAACATCACATAATCTGATTCAGGCAGTGGCACATCTTGTATGTCAGGTCTCGGCTTGGTGCATTGTTTAGTAACATCAAGACAGTCATGTTCAACTTCACCTTCAACATTTTCATTCCCAGGTATTGGTATAAATTTGGCAGGATGAAGAGTAGTACTACGCTTTAATGTAATGTTTTCTGGAGCAAGCATTACCTGCTGATACTTGGTAAGGCGGCTATTGGTGAGATACTGTGTTCTGGTGTGGGTTAACAGTACTTCCACAGAATGGGGGACAAACACAGTTAGTGGATGACCTATAGGTACGCTCTCACACTGATGATGCTGGCACCTGTGAAAGTCATGGCTTTGAAACAGCTGAGCAAAGCAGCAGCTACTGGGTTAAGTGTTGCTGAAAAATATGCAACAGGTCTCTAAGCATTCCCTGAGAGAGTACAGCCCTCCCTCTCACTGCAACACAAAGCAAAACATTTATTGTAATCAGGTATGTCAAGTGGTGGCGCTTGACAGAGACTTTTTCTCAGCTTTGAGAAGGCACACCTGTAGATGTCATCCCATGCTACCAGATCTGACACACTTTATGTGTCAGCCTATGTAAAGGCTTGGCCACTGGAAAAAGTTGGGAATCCATGGGCGACAGTAGCCTACCATTCGCAAGAACATCCTGATTTCTTTCTGGGTAGTTAGTGGATACATTTTCCAAATCGCTGAGAATCTCTCTTATGACAACTTCCTCACTCCCTTCTCAATGTGAAGTCCTAGGTATAGGACCTCTCTCTGACAGTACTGCAGTTTGGTTTGGTCAGGGATACTTTATGTCCATTCTCAGCTAAGTGGTTCAACAGAGCAATTATATCTTGTTTGCAAACCTTTATTGGTCCAGTGACATTCTGGTGTAAAACATATGTGCTGCGACAATCAGGAGACAGAAGCATACGAAAGAGATTGCTAGTACCAATATAGTAAATAGTAGATACATTCCTGCCATATTGCTAATAAGATTAACATAAACAAATTCAGATAAAAGCAGTAGCACTTGCATATTCCTAAAATGTGCACCCTAAGTAATTTGCCAAAATGTATCTGGCCTAAGTCTGTATGTGGTGCATGTATATGCATGTAGCTATGTGTATCTGTAGCCAAGAAACACCTAGGGTGGTAGCAGCCCCCTCACCTGATGGTTGAGAACGAAGGACCCTGTCTCTGCTTCGAGTATGATAGAATACTCAGAGCCTGGTGTCGAAGAGACAGGAGCAAGCTACTATGTGAAATGTCACCTGTTTAGAATCATTATTGCCGTGTGGATGGGACAAATGTATGTAATAGGGGTATACATGACAGTACTAGCCTAAAGGACACAACACGCACTCCTCATCAAATGGTCCACAGGTCAGCTAGATAATGATAAAGCTTAAGGCCATTAAAAAGCCTAACAATTAGTTACAATAAAAATACTAAAAAGCACTTTTAAAAGCCTGAAAAAAATTCATAAAAGAGAAGCCGTGTTTCCCTAAAAAACCATTCAAAAGGTCTTCCAAACTTATATATGTTGTTATTATTGCACTGAGCATCTTGAAAGCCATGAAGCTCAGTTAGAGCCAAGAAGAACAATAAAACAAAGTCACATTTGACCTTCAGTTTGGTAAATGTTCATAAAAGTTCCCAAATGGTTCCCAGCACAGGAGAAGCCAGATTGTTTATGAATCTAGCGCTGAACACTAAACATCGCTGAACATCGTATCCGCAGGTAGCAATCCCTCTAGAACTTCCAGTATCATGTCGAGTGAGCAAAGATGTACATCTCTGGTTCCCACAGCAGCCACCGGGGAAGAATTAGATGCCAGCACGCATGATACCGATGCCTGTACCTCTGGGCAGAGCCGATTTCCCTTCCAACAGGAGCAGAAGTATCCCTTGGAGGCTCTAGAAATGCTGTCATCAACATGGGAATACGCTGTGGACAACTGCACACGTGGGCCTGCAAAGGCGCTGGTAGCAATTCTATGTCCAACGGCTCAACCGATGGAAGTGTCAGATACAAGTCCAACATGCAGCCAAATCTGCAGAAGAGGCAACGGAACACAGGCAGGACACAGTCTAGCCAAACCAGTCTGAAAGACAGGAACAAATGTTCTCGAAGATGTGGCGAAGTCAAGTAGAACACCATATGCTCGCGACAATGTCATACCAGCAATGTTCTCTCCACGTCTGAGGGATTGAGACGTCCATTGCGAATCAATAGGATCAAATTCAGGATGCTGCCACTGATAGCAGGACCAAAGGAAGTCCTCCAAAAACGCTTCCAAGTACAGAGTGTATGAAAGCCGAAATTACTCAGAAAATGGTCTGAAAGGTGGTTAAGAGACCTGATCCAAGTCGCTTGAATAAGTGTAAGATCCCACTCGTATCAGACATATTAAAGATACAATGAACATTTCTCTGAAATGGATCTGGAGGTTAGTATGGAGCAGGGCCGGTATCTCTGCCGAATACCTTGCAACCTGGAGATCAAAAGTCTCTCAGGCTGAAGTTAAGGCCACATTTTGTTGAAACAACATGGCTTTCAGTCTTCTCAGCTAATCAAACCTTATACTGGAAACATTCAATGAAGGCCACAGTGGTGCCTTCCTAACTGTACAAGCCGGGGGAAACAATACTTGCTTTCAGCAAACAACCCTGAAGTTTACTGTGACTAGATATGCAATGCCTGGCACCATTCCATCACAGCCTTGATCATTCAGCACTAAATAACTTCCATTTGAACGCAATTAAAAAAACAGATGAATCACGGCAGCTGCAGAGCCTTTCAAGTAGCAAGATAAGTTCACTTTTGACGCATTACACGTTCCATGAAGCAACACTTCTTTGCACACTAAATACCCACTTAAAGCCTTCCCGCAGTCAGTACCACTTACAAAAACTTCAGTGTCCTTATTTCTGCACCTATTTCTATACGATAACTCTCAGAATTCCCGTATTTACCCTTCACCTAACGCTTCATACCTGCCTGCTTGGATGTATCTAAGGCAGTATTGAAACTGAAATGTCATAATTGGCAGTGTGATATAGCCATGAATTAACCATTCTGTAGACGGTGACTGCTACAGTGAAAGGTAATTTCTCTAATTTTTCAATGAGCCACATGGTGTACTTTGCATCGCTGCGTGGCATAGTCAACTGTCTGTCGGTCAGATTGTAAACCGATAACAAACTTGTGCTAATGTATCACGATGGCACGTGGCCTGAATGGAATGATTGCAGCATCCAGTTTAAAAGCATAATGTAGCGCAATTGAGATTGTCCATGTTTTAGAATAGACTAATCTTGTTCCAGTATGTCTATTGCCGAGGACACCCTGTTGCCCAGTGAATAAATACGTGAAGAAAGTGTGGTCATACCATTATCTACCACAGCCAGGGCCTTTTCTAGGTTAACCCTTTCAATTTCACGTCATCTCTCAGCAGAATCCTGTTGGGAGACTTTCCACAGTTCATTGTGGATGGCATATAGGGAGCGTTTCTAACGCGGTTTCTTGGGACCTAACAAGAAATCCCAGCTAGAAGGGACAAGTGCTGTATCACCTGTTGTAGTGCTGAGGTTTTTAGCAATTCTAGGCACAACTTCCCATCACTATAAGAAGTCACTACCCCTGGGTCGTCTGTATGTACATAGCGTGGGTCAGGCCGCTGAATACTAAACCCTCCGGTAGTACTCTTAAATCTTGCTTGACACCTATTTGTGGCGATAGGCCAAACCAACCATCCCTTCCAATTGGGAGCTGCAGAATTGTATGTACCATTCTGTGTCATTGTATCCAGTAACTCCTCACTAATCAGTGTGTCATTCGATATACCTGCAATAGGTATGGGTAAAGGGATGCAGGGTGTTTCAGGTCTTTCATTTTTGCAAACCTGTAGCAGGTAGTTTGTTGCACTGTTCTGTTCAGGAATATTATCTGTAACAGTTTGAGACAAGTTTGAAATAAAGCCTCTGTTGCATGAACCTGCCAATCTTTAATCCCCCAGATGGATTTTGTGCCTATTGTGTCCCTCTAATAGTGTAAACCTTGTATAGACAGTTGGGGGATGAAAGGTGCTGAATATCTGAGCTTGATCTGTGTCATCATCATTATCTTCGCAGTTGCATTAGTCTGTACTAACTTATAGTAGTGTGACATTGGGTCTGATGTATAAACTCTGAAAAGTATGCAAAATTCTGTGTGAACGTGGCAGAACTACCTTTTGTTGGTGTCGGGCAATGTTCCCATTGGTGGTAAGCGTTTACAGAGCATGGAACAGTAGCTCTGTGCAAAAAGTGGTGACCACAGTGCTGGTAATAATATATACTGTCGACGTCATGTGTGTCGTCGTACAATTCCCTGTAAGAAAATTCAGCAGATTGCTCCAAATCTGAGAGAATAGTTTTTGCAGTCTCACTTTCCCAATCATCAGAGAGTTTACTCTGAGTAATGAAACCATTCATTGAAATTTTAAACATGTGTGGAATTTTCAAATCTTTAGTAGGACCAATCATATGAAACTCTATCCCAAACTATACCATCTGGTACAGGAACCACTGAAATGTTTACTAGGGACAGGTCTCTCTGTTCACGGTGTGCTAACGTATGTGGTTTCAAGACCAAGTTCACAGGTTGTACTGCAGAGCATTCTGGGAGGTAATGTCCGTTTAGTAGTAGGGAAAAGACAGTTACTATACCAATCTAAATTAACAGGAACAGGATCCCTAGTGCAAACCAAAGATGCAACCAAGGGTACACAAAGTTAGTCTTTTTCCGCCATAGATAGAATTGTCGAAATTGTTCTTTTTTAGAGATGGGTGACATTTGCTCAGGGTCACTTGGTTCTGAAGAAAAGTCATTGAAGTTGATGAAGTAGCCAGACACAGTTCGATCTATCTTTGGTAGCTCAGCAGTGTTTGTAGAACTGGCAGTTGCTTCTTGCGAAGGGACATTGATGTAAAGTTCATTATTGGTCCAAATTGCACTTTGCGTTTCACTTTCATTTGGATGTTGTTCTGTTTCAACATGTGTAATTCGTACTCTGTTATTGGCTAATCCAGCATCTTGCGCAGAGGAGTCTTGAAACTTTATTAGTCATTCCATCTGAACTTTCTTTATAGTAGCAAGAGGAGATCTGCAGCTACCTAGCATTCCACGCGGCCTACTGTTGAGAATCGGCCACATAGTGTGGTTTAATAAGATCAATGGAGACAAATGTTTTTTCTTTTCGGCTGGCAAGAGGCGGAAGAAGTACTTTTCTTGTTCCTTGAACTGCCAGGAGAGGTACAGGTGTTCTGTAGGATGGCCCAAACTCCTTCTTGTCCACAATTTTTTCTCTGACCAGATCCTCAACCTTTGGGACCCAGACTCGTCTTGCCGGAACCGGATTCACTTCCCCAGTGGTGGTGCGTTTTACTTGGATGTTGGTTTGTAGTGCCCAGAATTCATTGAGTTCCTGCAAAACAGCGAAACAATCATTCAGTTCAAATGGTTTTACGTCTGCCACTGTACTGGCACAATCGAGGTCAGGTATCCACATTCTTGTTCCAAACAGGATCTCATAGGGTTAATGTCCTTCCAAGGACTTTCTTGGCATACAGTTTAGTACCCTCCGGACCCATAGAGGTGATTGACCCAACTATTGCCCGCACCTAATACCCTTGCTGTTAAGGATTGCTTTAGGTCCCAGTTTTTCCTCTCTACCACCAAATTTCCCTCGGGATGGTAGGGGGAGGAGTAGCGCAAGGTCCCGCCCATACTTTCCATGGCTTCCTTGTAAGCCTGAGAGCTAAATGCAGGGCCACGGTCGGGATGTAACATGCCAATTGCATATGTCCAGATAAAGACTCACAAATTCTTTTGTAACAGTTTGAGCATCAGCCGAACGCTGAGGCCAAACCCATAGAAATCTAGAGCACGAATCTGCTACCACCAAAATGCACTAGTAAGCCCTGTCTAAATTTAGGGGTCGCAGTGATCCAAATAGACACATGCGGGAGGTCTGTCTGAAATGAGTAATGGTGATTGTGGTGGCTGTGCTACAGTGGAGCCTTTCATCGGCTGACAGATGTCGCACTTTAAGACATAAGCCTTTGTTTGTTTAGACAAACTTGGCCACCAGAATCGCTGCTTTGGTAACAAAACTGTAGCAGTGATTCCTGCATATGCAGAGCCCAGACCCTTGTGTGCAGCTAGAATTAAACCTAATCTGCGATCCATGTGTGGTATAACTCTATCCCCCACTCCTGGAATTTGAGCATACAGTGTGTTTTGCATATCTAATTTATAGGAATATTTGAGTGGAAAACCTTTCAGAAGGGCAAAGCTGCTCTTTGAGCTGTTGATAGCTATCAGTATGTCTCCGTCTATGCTCGTGCTAGAACGAGTGATTGCAGCAATGGCAGCAGTTCACACTGTCGCCTTGGAGTTTTTATCAGCCAGCGAATTCCCTTCAACGTGAAGGCCAACACGCTGGTGATTCAAGATGTGAATATCTTGAGCCCGTGCCAGGCATGCTTACAACTTTGAACAAACAGCATGGACAGACCTGCTTATAAGAAGGGGGAAAGGGGAGGCCGATTTACTTGTAATCAGATTTACAAAGGTGACAGAAAACCATTCTGTATGTTAAAAGACCCCTCACCCACCAACCTAGTTGGTGGCATGCTTCATAATTGGGGTCCAAACCGGCTAGCCGAGTGCCACCCTGTTGTGCTGCAATGTCTGATTACGGTACAAAAGGGGGTGGTGATGGACGAAGCATCTGAACCAATCAAACACTCACACCCAGTCAAACGATCTGGGTTTAATCCATCACCGTTCATTAGCCCACTCTGCTAACCCAGTTCAGACATGGCCATATGCAAATCAGTCTGACCCTGTGCCTCATGGGAACAGTCCAGCCCGAACTGCCAAGCCATGCCTTCCCTGGACCGGAAACAAGCTTCCGAGGACCGGTTTTTGGCATTACAGCCGTCTTCAGCCCGGCTTGCTTGAATCCAGTGGCAAAGTGAGCAAGGGACTCACGTCTGAGCATACCCTGCCACACTTATGGCAGCCAAAGCGGTACAAAAGGGGGTGGTAATGGACGGAGCATCTGAACCAATCAAACACTCACACCCAGTCAAAAGATCTGGGTTTAATCCATCACCGTTCTTTAGCCCACTCTGCCACCCCAGTTCAGACATGGCCATATGCAAATCAGTCTGACCCTGTGCCTCATGGGAACAGTCCAGCCCGAACTGCCAAGCCATGCCTTCCCTGGACCGGAAACAAGCTTCCGAGGACCGGTTTCTGGCATTATAGCCGTCTTCAGCCCGGCTTGCTTGAATCCAGTGGCAAAGTGAGCAAGGGACTCACGTCTGAGCATACCCTGCCACACTTATGGCAGCCAAAGCGGTACAAAAGGGGGTGGTAATGGACGGAGCATCTGAACCAATCAAACACTCACACCCAGTCAAAAGATCTGGGTTCAATCCATCACCGTTCTTTAGCCCACTCTGCCACCCCAGTTCAGACATGGGCATATGCAAATCAGTCTGACCCTGTGCCTCATGGGAACAGTCCAGCCCGAACTGCCAAGCCATGCCTTCCCTGGACCGGAAACAAGCTTCCGAGGACCGGTTTCTGACATTACAGCCGTCTTCAGCCCGGCTTGCTTGAATCCAGTGGCAAAGTGAGCAAGGGACTCACGTCTGAGCATACCCTGCCACACTTATGGCAGCCAAAGCGGTACAAAAGGGGGTGGTGATGGACGGAGCATCTGAACCAATCAAACACTCACACCCAGTCAAAAGATCTGGGAAATCCTGATGGGAGTTTCCTATTACATGCGGCTATAACAACGGCGATACGGAAACACTGGAAGACTGGGCAGACGGAAACACTGACCACCATGGCGTGCCAGTATGTAGTAATGGCAGCAGGAACATTCAAAGCGGTCACTTGCCTGCATTCTCGAATGTTAAGCGAGGGCTTAGAACCACTGACAGCACTGAAACTAAAATGGGAGGCGGGTGTGGGGCGTCCCATAACGGACACAACATGGGGCCATATTCTGAGGAGGACATGGAAAGGGAGTAGGAATGCTAGGTTCCAGCAGGTACACTTTTTCATAGTGCATAGAGCATACCTCACCCCAGGGAAGATCCGAAAGTATTTCCACGCACAAGATGCGGCGTGCCCTAGATGCTTGATGCCTGATGTGGAACTAGACCATATGATGTGGGATCGTCCGAAGCTGGGGCAGTACTGGTCTGAGGTGGGGGCACTCCTTAATGAAGTTATGGACAGGCAGGTGGAGTATGACATGGCGACGTGCCTGTTGCTCTGGTTTCCTCACACGACTAAAACAAAAATTACTAGCAAGTTCATTGATTTAGGCTTAATCCTAGCCCAGAGGGAAATAACATGGCACTGGAAGTCGAGGGAAGGTCCATCCAGTGGGAGCTGGACAGCTGAATTTTATAAATGGGCCCGCAGTGAGAGCGCTGTCAGACTTAGGCAGGCCACCCGTACAGCAAATTAAAAGAGTTTAGAAATGGCACGGGCATGGGAGGCATTAGTGCAAGCGTTACAGGACTCTCAAGAAGAAGTTGAAGACTAGGGAGGGAGAGTACTGCATTGAGTTCCATGGGATGCAGCTGAAGATGAGTATTGACCCATTAGGTTTCTTCTGACTATTGTACTATATGCTTGAACTATGCCCACTCCAACAGCAACGGGGGGAGGGTTATTTGTGGGTTTAGTTGGGGGGTTCTAATGAAGACATGTGGGATGACTGAATGTATAATGTGTCCTATGTTGACCCTTGTGCTAATTACCCAATAAAATATGTTTTCAAAAAAAGATTTAATTTGTGAGAGGGTATTCTTCTTCATACCGCAGGAACGCTTGTGTCTTCAATGTAGAATCGTATTTGTAATCTATATCTGTTGCAGTGAGAGAATTAGCCCATTGTATCGATCATGGATGCAATGCTTTCGCACTTGGAATGCTCGCTTTGGTAACAGCTTTTAAAGTTGGTTCCGGGGTTACAACGATTACTGTTTCCCCTGTGCTAGTGTTGTTTCTCTCACTACAGCAGTCTGTACTGCTGTCAGTATTTATTCTGTTGCTGCAAATCGAATTTCAGCATTTGTGTACAAATGTGATTTGTATGCAATTGTGACTGTCTCACCTTAATTGAAAGTGATGTAGATATAGCCTGATAAACCCCGGACCACCCGGATCACCAAGTTAGTGGTATTCACACATGAGTGTAAATGTTTTGATGCTATCATGTCAGCCTGAACTGAACATAGAGTATCTGTGTGTTGTTGCGTTCACTGATGTGGTGTGAAATCAGGTCTGATGAAATTGTAGAAAGGTTCTACTCTCTCGGCATTATCTGGAATGTATGTTCTGGCAAAATTTTGAAATCCTAAAATTGATTGCAAACTCTTTGGATTCTTAGTAGGATGGAGCAGCGCGCACTTTTCTAAAAAGTTGGCTGCCAGACTCTTGCCTTCACTTGACAGCTCGTATCCCAAAAATAGGACATTGAGATGTGCAATTTGTTAACTTTTTTAATTAAATTTGTAGCCCAAATTGGCGAATCCTACAGTTATGTTGTTCACCTGCCTCAAGTGTTCAAGTAATTCATCATCCATCAGATAGATGCCATCTTCATAGGGCCCTGCCTCGTCGTCGTATGTTTGTAAAAATTCTGACAGTCTTGCCGAGAATAGCCCCGGGCTGTTCTTATACCCTTGAGGCAAACAACAGAAGTGACGATGAGTGTCGAGGGCAGAAAATGCTGTGAAATATCTGCTCTCTGGAGCTTTATTTTGGCAGAAGAATACATTCGAGATATCTAATGTCATTTTGTTTTTCTTCCGCACTATGTTATTCATTAATGCGGCACTATGTGCTTTTTGTACTGCAAATGTTCATGTGTTTAAATGTCGGTAGTCAGATTTGTCAGATTTCATTACTGGAAACAAAGGATTATTCATTGGAGAGGTGCAAGACTCAATTACACCTTGGTATTTGAGTTGGTCTAAGATTTCTTTGACCTGTCTTCTGTTTGCATAGTTTTTAATAGGGTACTGTCTCTGAGGATTTGGGAGTGGATTTTAATGGGATTTCATGGTGGGTAGACTCCACGCCCCACCCTACATGGTTGCAGTATAATGCCGGACCTAGCGCTAGCACCCGCTCCTGCGCGTATAAATGTTTTAAAGATTCCGCAGCAATGTTGGACGAAGCAGGCAAAATGACGCTTTGCCCTTTTGGGCAATCCATCAAAACCTCAGGCGGCCAATCTTTTTCTGCTAGGAGTATGTCATATCCATATGTGAAGTTCTCCCAAAAGAGGACTTTTAACTGTTCTTGAGATGTATATTTGAAGTGTAAATTCATAGACACTAACTCTGGTATCAAATGTTGCCACAGTGATATGTTCATTCAATACTGCTGTCACCAGAAAATCCTTCAGGTCCTTGTGAGCTATTGTTACTCCTGATGCGCTGTATAGCATCGTCAAAGCCCATTCCCTGTTCAGAAGCTGAGTCCTCAGTAACCTGGGCATGTCTAATTTTTAAGCCAGCTACTTTCTTCTTTTTGAATTGAGGTTTTACTTTAGGCTGTTCTTCCTGTTTGATAATGTAATCTGGAGTACGATGTGTTTCCCTTTTTGTCTTTGGTCGATCTTCCTGCTTTTGTTCTGATTGCCCGTCCCTCTCTGAGTATTTTCATGAACCCCGAAAGGTGCAAAAGGAATGTGTATCAGTGTCCTGATACCTATCAGGTTTCCTAATGTTATCACGATTCCTAAGGTTGTACCTCTTTTCCGAGGACTCCTGTTGGGGAGACCTACCCCTTGATTGTGAATTCTTTTCTGAATTGTTATTTTTAGAATTTTTGTTTTCCAAATTCTTCTTTGAAAAAGCAGGTGCTTGGGGGCGCTAGAGGGCGCACGGCAAGATGGCCGCACCGATGTGAGGCTCTGCCTGACCAAGCTTCTATCCGTCAAATATCTGCTGCATCCCTTACCAGAGCGACTTGCTGCCGGCTGGAATGGTCATCTGACTGCCCTCTGAACACTTGTGAAGGGTATGTGGCGTTGCTGAGCCTATTTTATCGGCCCATTGAGACTGCAGGTAGTAACATCGGGGCCGCATGGCATGGCATCCGCCGGCGTGTAGAGTGTCCTGCTGCCGGCTGGAAAGGCATTGAGCTGCTTCCTTGCCCTCTCTAATCCTGTGGCTGACTGTGGATTGCAGCGCTGTCTGCGGGGAAGTGACGGCTGCGGCGTGGCCTTGTCTGTGGCCGAGCGCGGAGAGGGGTGAATTGCCGCTGTGGTCGCTGGCGGCGGCAGACGGAGGCTCTGTGGGAGGAGCTGCCTGGAGGCCCCCATACTGCCGAGAAGAACTGCTGGGAGGTGCGACGACGACGGCTGTGGCGCTGGGTGCCTGCGTGCGCCGGAGGCGGTAAGTGGGGACGGGACCTGGTGTGGCCCCAGGCTGTGGAGGTGGGCTGGGCCTTGCGCCGGGTCGTGCCCTGCGAGTCGCGGCCGGTGCGGGCGGGGCTGGGAGCTGAGTCGGGAGACCAGGAACGAAGTCGGAGGCCTCTTGGGGCCGCGGTGGGACACCTGCGGTGTGGCGGGGTGCTGGTGCCAATCCTCTAGCATCTTTTTAGTGTTGCGACCCCGTGGTAAGGATATGCTCCTGGATTGAGGCCCTGCATATCGGCCCTGTGAACTGAACGGCTGGCTGACGGACTGGTGTGGCACTGCATTTTGCGCTGGGCTTGGTGACACTACTTGCTTCTGGTCTCTCGTGGGGCTATTGTGAGGCCCACATGGGTGTGCTGCGCTGGGCCCTGAACTTTGTGGCGCCCCTGGGGCCTGAGGGCGGTGCGAGGCCTCACTCCCTGGCAAGGAGACCATTGGTATTAGCCCAGGGGAGGTGAGCTCTGCATGTGAGCTGCTGGGGGCGACTCTGCCCAGGTTCTGCTGTGGGCCCGCGTGCCTCGCAGCCCTTCTACATATTATGCCTGATGCACCTGGGGGGCTCGGACTCTCTATTTATTTGCTGTACCCGGGAGCTACCATACCATTGCAAAAACTATCGCGAGAGGCCTGCTGCGACTGCTTTCTGGGTGTAGGGGGGCTCCTAGCCTGTGATTTGCATATCTGGCCTCCAGTGGTGCTAACGTCTTTCTGTGTCGCATTGGGCTTGTGTAGGGCCTACTAAAGATGGGGAGGACAGATAAATCCCAGTCGCGACTGAACTTTGAGCAGCGCAAAACCTCTAAGACTGCCCAAAATGCGGCCACCGACTCTGAAGAAGATATGCAGGTGGACACTCCCCCCAAGTTGGAGACCACAATGATGGCAATGTAACGCACGTTGCAATCTATTGAGGGCACGATGGCAGCGGTAAGTCATCGCCTGGATCATATGTCGTCGCAGCTCGAGAAGCAGACGGCACGCATAGGGGAGGTGGAGCAGAGAGTATCGGCGGCCGAGGACGGCTTGAGTACGGTGGCGGACAAAACCCTCAATATAGAAAAGGTGCTGGCCCTGATTCAAGCTAAAAATGAGGATTTGGAGGCGCGCTCCAGGCACAATAACCTCCGCATTACGGGTCTACCAGAATCCACCAATGTTGGCAAAATGGAGACCTTTGTTGAGCACCTGATCTCCGAAATCTTTGGTGTGGAACAGCTATCCAAAATGTTTATTGTGGAGCATGCGCACAGTTCGTTAGCGCCTAGGCCGATCCCGGGGGCACCCACTCGCCCTATAATTGCCCGTGTATTGAATTGCAGGGACAGAGATACTATACTACGCCTGGCTAGGGAGAGGGGCACCATTGCACATCAGGGTAACACACTGGCCTTTTTTCTGGATTTTACGATAGCAGTCCAGGCAGCCCGGAGGGAGTTTGGAGCGGTGAAACTATTTTTGAGAAACAAAGGTGTTCCGTATGCCATGCTGTATCCGGCCCGATTGCGGGTTGGGACTGTCGAGGATAATAAAATCTTCTCCTCACCAAAGGCGGCCATGGAACATGCTAAGCAGCTGAAGCGGCGGCGGCGAGATTCTGAGGCTGTGTTGGAGGAGGTGGAGTAGCGTGGCACACAGCTGGCTGGTGTATTAGTCGGCGTTCTGTACTCTGGCGGGTGGTCCGGAGCTCTCCTTCTCCTCTTTGGCTACCATGATGTAAACTGTTCGCTGTATGCCCACTTATCATGTGCATGTACAGTTTATGGCTATGGGATATAATGCGCACTGCCCTCTGAGTGCCTTAGGACGCTATTGGCCCACACTGAAGGAAGGTGACACAGGGGACATGACGCACAACTGGTGGAGGTGGTGGTTATGCGGCTGGACTTTGGTTTTGGTCTACCATTCCTGCTATGTATGTTTTCTCACTTCTATTTCTGGAATACGAGGTGACATTTGTTGGGTGGTTTGCCTACATTGCTCTGTGGTTGGATTGGGTAATGATCTGCCTGCAAATGACAACTGTTAGTTGGGGCATGTGGACATCCACTAGTACAAGAGACTTCAGTGGGGTTTGACACATTTGGTAATCTATCAACTACGACTGGATAAGGGTCCAGGGCCGGAGATCCTTCTTCTCATTCCATTGTATGGCATTCAAGTTTACTCCAAAGTAATGACTGGCAATTCTAGCGTTGCAGTAGAAGCTGTGTGTTTGTTATGTATGGGATGCATACTGTAATGTTCTATTATTAATGCTTGGTCAACTCCTACTAAAGTGGGAGTGTATTGTCTCTACGGCCCCACATATGGGTGTACCCCACAAATGGCTTGTTCTTCAGGGGGGAGGTGGGTGATTGGTAGGGTTTGGGGGAGGCTTTGGCATGTTTGGGGTGCTGAAGTGGGAGGGGGGAAGGGGAAGTTTAGTTTGTTCTTTCCATTGCTCTGGTGCTGGGGAGGGGATGGGGTGACTGTTTTGGGGATGTTTCATGAGTACAGCTATGGGCTGGGTGCTTGCAAGCTTCGTCAACGGTATCTGAAGGTGTGCTATTTGATTATTTGTTGCAGGTTACTTCACTATGATTTTTAATAGATAGAGCAGGCAAAATCACTTGGCTCACATGGAACGCTGAGGGTTTGAATAACCCGAAAAAGACTAGGCAGGTTCTGGCATATTTGAATCGTCATAATGTTCAGATCGCCTTCCTGCAAGAGACGCATCTCACAGGGTATACTGCGGCATCTGTAGCCAGACAATGGGCGGGGGTGCGCCTTGCTTCTTCTTATTCTTCTTATGCTAGGGGGGTCATGATATTGATAAAGAAGAATGTCCTGTTTGTGAGCATGCATGAGGAAATTGATAGAGAGGGCAGGTACATAATATTGCAAGGGAAACTGTGTGGAACATTGATCACGATGATAAATGTGTATGGTCCAAACGTAGATGATCCTGAGTTTTATACAGTACTGTGGAAGAAGGTATATGCCCTGCCGGTATCTGCCATTATATGTGGAAGGGGCCTTAATGTGGTGTTAGATCACGAGATAGATAGGAAGTTGTGCAACCTTTCTCATGTTAAAAAGGCGACGCAGGTGGTGCGGGATGGTATGGCTGATTTGGGACTGGTCCCTGGTGTGAGGGAGGGGACATGTTACACATATGCGCATAACACATGGTCCCGCTTGGACTATTGGTTGGCGACACGTGATGTAAATGCGTGGGTAGCGAAGGCCATGCACTTGCCCCGCACACTGTCAGATCACGCGCCTGTTTTGCTCGACACATTTTTCCCAGTTTACGCTCCTGCCCCATTTACATGGAAACTGCAACCCTCAGCCTTATTAGATCTAGGGGCAGATTTATGAGGCCCTTGCGTCACGTTTACGCCGCTGTTGCGTCACGCAAGGCGGCGTAAACGTGGCGCATCCCTACGAACGATTTACAACGTGACGCATCTAGGCAGATGCGTCACGTTGTAAAGCCCTGCGCCGCTTGTGGGCGTTCCGGCGTAGGGTGGGCGTTCCGGGGCAGGTGCGCCTCGCAAAAGTGGCTGAGTGAAATCTATAAGATTTCACTCAGTCACTTTCAGGCCAATGCTGCGTCAAAAGCCTGCGCCTGCTTGAAGCAGGCGTAGGTCTTGACGCAGCATTGTTAAGATGGGGCACCCCCGAGCCTTGCTGGAGCTGCGTCGCGCTTGCGACGCAACTCCAGCAATGCGCCACCTTAACGGCACAGATGCGTCACGCATCTGTGCCGTTTTTGCCCCATGGTGCGCCGCATTGTAAATGCGGCGCACCATGGGTGGCGAAGCTGTGGCGCACTGTGGCGCACATTAACTGGCGCATCCCTGGGGATGCGCCAGTTAACATAAATCTGCCCCATAGTGTTTCGGGAAGGCATATGGGAGGCTATAGAGAATTATTTTGCAGAGAATATCGGGTCAGTGGAAGGTATGAGTACCGTTTGGGAGGCGTTCAAGGTGACCATCAGGGGGGCATGCATAGGCCTGCAAGCAGGAGTGCTTAAGTCCTTACAAGACTCTATGGGAAGGTTGGAACGTGATTTGGCAGGGTTGGAGCGTCAGTATGAGGAAGCGCCGACTGCGGCTCTCCTGGCTGCTATACGACTGAAAGTGGATGAATAAAATGAGTTAGCTGAGCAGGAAGTGAGACATTTGGCAAGGTGAAGCAGGGCCCCACACTATGGTGAGGGGGACCGGTCGGGGCGGGTGTTGGCTGAAAGGATCACAGAGCCTTGGGCTAAGTATTGTGGAGTGCAGGAACTTACGGAGGATGGTAGGTCCATGACAGACACTGCTGATATACTGGAACAAATTGTCCTAATCTACAAAGAAATGTATGGGCGTAGGAAAACGGCCAGTGAGGAAGAAATAGCACAATACTTGGACGATGTGGCCTTGGTCTGGCTGTCAAAGGGACAGCAGGACTTCTTGATGCACCATTTGACTGCCGACAAGATTAAAGATGCAATAGCTGCCCTGCCGAATGGGAAGGCGGCAGGCACTGATGGTCTTCCATCTTAATTTTACAAGGAATATGCTGATCTGTTATTGCCTCACCCATCGGCCATGTATGCAGAGGCAATTGAGCAGCAGCAGCTACCTGCCACTCTCAGAGAGGCATTGATAGTTGCGTTGCCAAAGTCAGTAAACCGCCGGATAAGTGCGAGTCTTACAGACCACTGTCACTTATGAACACTGATGTGAAAATCCTTGCCAAGGTTCTGGCGACACAATTGCGCCTACTGCTTAATGTTATGGTTCTTCCGGACCAATCAGGGTTTATTCCAAAGCATTCCACGGCCCTGTTAGATGCTACCAAAGCGTTTGATTCGATCGCATGGCATTACATGTTCGCAGTGCTCCACAGCATGGGGGTGCCTTTCCTTTCCACTAGCTGGATAAAGTTACTTTATACGAACCCAGTGGCTCGGGTGCGGGTTAATGGACATGTCTCAGAGGCCTTTCCAATTAAACAGGGCACTAGACAAGGGTGCCTGCTCTCGCCCTTGCTGTTTGCCCTCGTGCTGGAGCCGCTGGTGTGTACATGGCGGCAGAGGCATACCAGATCAGCGCTCCGATTTTTTCAACGGCCATTAGCAGTATCAATGTATGCTGACGATATGGTTCTGTATGTACGGGAGCCAGAGCAGTATTTGGAGGGGGTCATTCGGTAATATGTCCATTTTGAATGGTTCTCGGGCTTAGCCATTAATTGGGCTAAATCAATAATACTGCCGCTCACGCATAGTACCACAACGTTTGTGCTGAACTTCCCCTTGGAGTGCGCGTCGGTCCCTTTACGATACCTTGGCATCTGGGTGCATCGGGACCCACAAGAAGTTATTAGGGCTAACTATGTGGTGGCAGTGTCAAACCTTGAAGATCAGGTGTCTCAGTGGACACGTTTACCCTTGTCTTTCATGGACAGAGTTGCACTGATCAAGATGGTGGTACTGCCCAAGTTTTTATATTTATTTGTTAACGTACCGATTACCTTGACGGCCCACTTTTTTGCCACGCTTCACTCTTTATTAATCACGCATGCATGGGGGGGGTAAGAAACCCCGCATAGGATGGGACACGCTGAAGAATCCCTATGAACTGGGCAGCTTCTCGATACCGGATATGCACTTATATTATCTTTGTGCACAGGCACACTTTGCTTCATACTGGCAGTTGGCACCGCCATTCACGCCACATGTGGCGGTTGAGGCTGGCGCAGTACACCCATTGCTCCTTAAGGCTATGAAAGTGAATCCCCACTCAGTGTACGATAAAGGTGAAGTGGATCCGGTGCAATGTACGGCTCGAGCGTGGGCACGGGAAAAGAGCAGGGCGGCTGCCATTGTACGCTCCAGCAATGCCCTTGTTGTATCACGCTGACATATCAGTGACGGGTGAAGCAGGGGCACTTAGATTCTGCAGACTGCCGGGGTGCAGACCATGGGCGATGCCTTTATCGATGGGACATTTATCACACTGCAGGACTTTTAAAAAAAATGGGGGGAATGAAGCCATGGCCATGTTTATCTATGCCAGACTCTGGGCCGCAATGTGTGGCTTATACCCAACCTTTCCTGAGGAGCCGGTTGCCTTGAGGGCTTTACAGCTTCTTTATACAGCCAATAATAGAACTCAGTTGGTCTCCCGATTATATCATGCTTCGCAATTGGACGAAGGCGCTGCAGTGTCACACTCCAGAGGTAAATGGGATGAAAGCCTTCCACAACCGCTAACAGATGAAGAGTGGGAGGAAAGTTGTAGAATGACTGGGAGTTTTGCTGTCAATGGCAATTTGAAGCTCATACATTATAAATACCTCCACCAGACGTACTACACTCATGCACAGTTGTATAAATATGGTCTGAGAGAATCTCACTGTTGAGTGCGTTGTGGTTCGGAGGGCACTGTTTTTGTACATCTGGCATGGGCTTGCTCTAGAATATTTGCATTTTGGATGGACGTGACCGAGGTGTTGTCTGCCATGACGGGTGTTCAGATTGGGTGTGGTCCTATGGTATGTCTGTTGGGGATAGTTTCCAAAGTCCCAGCGGGAGTGCGCAAATTGGTGGTGCTCTCTTTGCAATTAGCCAAACGTAGGGTCGCCCTACGCTGGGGAGGACGGCAGGCGCCTAAGTTGACCAGCTTACCTGTTATGCTGAGGGGTTACCGTCAGCGTCTCGGCCGCGAGACATCTGGGGACCTTACATCGCATATATGCTGACGCGGATGGACGCTGACTAAGTACACGATGGTGTATACAGAGTTTTGTGTATATTACATTGTCTGCCTCAGGATGGGCAGTTAGAAACTGCTGCTGGATCTTGGTTGTCAGATCAGATGCCCTAATTTGTGAGTGACGGCGTTAATGCTGCATATATAAGATGTTATAGATGTATTGATTCAACCCCTACTGATGTTCCTGCTTGATATATGTAACTGTGACACACTAATTGATTATTGTACTATCTGAGAAAGGAATGAATGCACACTTCCTGGCTGTGCTGTGGTTTTCTATTGCTAAAATGATAAATAAAAATAAAATAAAAAAAGAAGAAGCAGGTGCTTGCTTCGAATTGTCTTTGTAGGGACTACCTGCCATTTGTGGCTTCCCGGCCTTGGTTCGAAAATTATCTCTACCTAATGAAGCATAGGTTTCTTCGATAATTTTAAGTAATTCTAGCTCCCTTTGGATAGGAGCTGTTTCCCTTAGGCTACTGTGTATGGCCACTGCTGATGCCTCCCCCTTTATGTTGCTCAGCATGATTGCAGAGACTTGGGTCAAATTACCCCTCAGTTTCATGCCCAAGTCCAGGGTAGGTCCTGCCCCGTACTCATTCTGTATCTGCTTCAATACATCAGGAACAACTGCTAAGGAAGGGGTACCATGTACTCTGACGTAAACGGCAGCAAAGATTATCTTCCAAGTGGTACAATCCTCAATCGAGGGAACCATCCCCAATGCCAATCAAATGGTTAGCATTCTATGTTTTTCCTGTGGACCTGTATTGGGAAATACTGCTTCTAGCTGTGCAATTTTTTGTGCTATCCAGAATGGAATTTGCTCCCGTTTGGAAGGAATTTTTCCCTATTACTGATTTTAGTGTCTGTGGGTTAATTTTGGTGTGGTCTGATGTGGACCAGCTGGAGCATTTCTCGCAGGTTGGACCGTTAATGTTCGCATGACAAACTCGACAATGTGTCTGTATAGCCTCACTATATCTTTGTATATTTTACGGACTTCATCCACTGGTAGTATATCTATCTCTAGATGTGGAGTGTATGACGCTAAGACCCGGCCAGGTTGCTCCTTCTAGGCTGAGTGGGCTGAGTTTCACAGCAGATATTGTGTGTGGGAGGCCGTCTTCAAACCAGTTTCTGTGTTCCTGGTACATTAATGTGACTACAATGCCTTCGTAAGGATTGTGTTCATCTGGTGGTTCAACTACAATGTACGTATGAAACAATTTAGTCACAGGATCTGCAGGTGGGAAGTGAAACCAAGAATAGAATACCTCTGATATGAACACCTTGTGTGTCTCAATCACTAATGTAACACAGCCACCTGTTGCTGGTACGCTGTGTTCTAACAATTTATAGTCACTGCATGTCTGCAGTTCTCTGTGATGTTGAGAGCATTAGCCAATTCTTCTTTCTAAGAGCTACTCGCGGGGTCAGTAATTTTTTAAAAGAGAAGAGAAGAAGTTAAGAGGTAGGGTTTTGCACAATGTGGAGAACCTTTCAGCCCTTCAAGATTGCTAAACCTTCAGCCAATACACAAAGTATATCTGCTCAGCTGAGGCAGATTCCCTTCCCACTTCAGAAATCTAGGAAAAAGTAGGAGTGGGGCCTTCTGAGAAAGCACCACTGAACTACTCAGATTTTCACTGTTAATATAAGAATCAAACCAATGCTGGGCTCCATCTCGTGTAGTTCCTAGGAATCACTAGGACCTGTGCATTTTGGATGACCTAAACTGAGGGCTTGGTGTCCCAACCACTTCCGGACACCCCCACAGGATATGTCATCTGTTAGACCAGCTAGCTCCACAGTGCCACTACCACCCCCCTGTATTCTACAGTGGTCTAGGGAGTCTCTGGCAAATACTGAACATGACAACCCTAATTTCTCAGGGATCATGGAAAACAGCACAGTACTTTTCGCTCAGACCCTTGTGCTTGCTTACTCTCAGGAAATACACGGGATGTCGATTAGGACATTTTAATAAGTATTTATTGGTCCAGCAACAATCGGGTGTTAAACATATGTGCTGCGACAATCAGGAGGCAGAAGCATACGAAAGAGATTGCTAGTACCAATATAGTAAATAGTAGATACATATCTACCATGCTGCTAATAAGATGAACATAAGAACACACAACATGATGGATGGAATGTTGCACATTGGCAAAACATTCACCCCCAGTCACAGATCTGGGTTTAATCCATCGTTATTTTGCTCACCACCCCACCCCAATTCAGACATGGCCATATGCAAATCAGTCTTGACCCTGTGCCTCATGGGAACAGTCCAGCCTGAACTGCCAAGCCATGTCTTCCCTGGACCGGAATCAAGCATCCTAGGACCGGTTTCTGGCTATCAGCCGTCATCAGCCAGGATAATAAGATGAACATAAGCAGTTCAGATAAAAACAGTAGCACTTGCAAATTCCTAAAATTCACGCTCTAAGTAATTTGCCTATATGTACCTAGCCTAGATCTGTATGTGGACCATGTATATGTGTGTAGCTATGAGCATCTGTTGCCAAGAAACCCCTAGGGAAGTGCCAGCCCCCTCACCTGATGGTTGGGAACGAAGGACCCCGTCTCTGCTTCGAGGATGACACCCCGCAAGGGATCTCAGACCTCTGCAAGTCAAAGATTCAACTTGCAGGACCCTGTGTCATCTTGGAAGGAATTCTCCTCTAATTTGTAGGGGGGAGTGAGGGTCTTTCTTTCTAAAGTGGTCACTCTGGGGTTTTTTCTAGAATCAAAATATTTTTAAAACAATCAGGGATGCTTTGAAAACAATTATAAATGTGTTGACAACAATCACCAATGCTTTTCTAAACAAATGCGATCATGCACAGCTGGCTGTTGGCCAAGGATGAAAAAAGTGATGACCTTTATACAGAATAATTCTGTCGTGCCTAGGGACATGTTTATTTATGTCAGGTACAGGGATTATGATAGAATACTCAGAGCCTGGTGTTGAAGAGACAGGAGCAAGCTACTAGGTAAAAGGTCACCTGTTTAGAATCGTTATTATCGTGTGGATGGGATAAATGTATGTAATAGGGGCATACATGACAAGACTAGCCTAAAGGACATGACAGTGGTGAGTTCAAAAGAGACATGTCAGAACTTGGTGAACCCATAAGCATATCTGTCCTGGGGGTAGTGTTGTTAATGCTTGGAAGCACATTCATGTTAGTCATGAAAAAGGGTGGCGATCTTTGATGAAACCTTCCAATTGGGTCAAACCCTGTCCAATTTAATGTAGGATCTGCGCTTAAAGCACAAGGGGTATTCCCTTGTGTCAGAATCAGAGGAGTTGGTTTTGTTGTCAATCCAACAGGATTACTACATGAGGTACTCATCCCTATAAGAACATCCAGTGAATGTGCAGTATTTCCTACCACTCCAGTTTTATACAAAGGAACTACTGGACCAATTGTGACAGAAACAGTCAGTGCATCTGGGGCATTTAAAGCAGTTGACTCTAGAGGGACTGCCATCCCTGAACTCTCTCCCATTGTATTTGAACTTGCATCTACAGGTGCTGTGGTTACATCAAAATGATCACTGGAATGTGCATTACTTGCTCCTCCTGTTTGGGTCACATTGTATGGGATGGGCGGTTTAATAATTTGGCTGTAAAATCCTCCTTTGAATTTTTATCACTGTCCTCAGATACATTTTCTGTGTTATCTGCCTCTTTCTTCTATTTCTTAACCTTTTGTTTACTTTTCCCATCTTCCTCAATCATTAGTGCAGGGTATAATCTAGCTCCCTTGATCATATCAGTTCTCCAGCTTAACTGTTCTGTATTCTATCTAGCATCCATACAAGTGTGTGTGGTTTTCTTGACCCTTCTTTGAAATATCTCTCTGTGCCTAAGATGGGCTGTATTTTACCAGGCATTAAGTGCTTCATATTGTGTGGGTCTAGGAGGTGGTTTCATGGCATACAACATCCTGCTTAAATGTTCAATGATTCTTAAACTAAGTGCACCATAATGAGGAAACGTCAAGGAACCATCTTTCACTGTGATCTTATGTGGTTATTAAAGCCGAATACATGTATGAAGACATACATCTATTGCCATATGATGGCCTGGGGTACCTTAGGGTGGTGCCTCTTCCCCCTTTTTAACAGGTACATGCAAACCCCCCCTCATTAGACTTTACAGTACTTTAAAGAATTTTATTTCCAATCAAAATTATGCAAAATTCACAAATGACTTTTCATTTAAACCAGGAAATTATTCGTCACCCACAATTCTCTGTTCGGTGTTCACAACCAATACCAGCACAGCTCTCAATGACGTATCCAACCAATATCAGCGTGTCTCTACACTAACCAACCAATACCAGCGCGACACACTTTGACATAAATTTTGGTCCTTACAGCACTGACCCTCCTTTACAATTTTCCAGAAATGCATTCTCTCAGCAATTTACCCACCAGACGAATGCAAGCAATTTCAACAACAAACTTTGTCTCCTCTTCTAAAGAAATTAAAGTTTTTAATCACACAAGAAATGGTCTGGAGCGACACTTTCCAACCTACGGTGACATCTGCTTCAAATGAAACCTACAAAAGCAGGGTCTCACTCAAATTGATACACTATCTCCCTGTACACTGAGATTCACTATACTAAACACATCTCATAATTATGCAAAGATAAAGTCCCTATCTCAACAGTGCTGCTGGCAACGTTTCACGACAAGCACCACAACACAGCAGAAAACTACACCCAGTGTCTACTACACTGATAACTTATCTGTTTATCCAGGAATGTTAGGCCACATCAGACCCCAAAACCACTCCAACGTCTCTGCATTAAGCGCCACATTCACACAATAGCTTACAACATCTCTGCAGAACAGCGCACAATCACTGCAAAACACTGCAAGCTAAGTATAAACAATTGCAAAGAGCAAACCTATTAATTCTCACACCTCCTCTGCTACAAATCGTTTCTGAACCGCTGGAGCTCCATCAATTCGTCAAACGAACCAGGGGCTCTAGGGTTTTGGAGTGGGTTTGGAAAAATTCTGAATATGACACCCTAACTCCCTCACTTCAGAGATGAACCATCTGACTGCTACCAAGTTGATGCAACGCTGGGCCAACCCTCTTACCATTGGTGATCTGATGGACCATTTCTTTGTCAACTGAGAGGTTAAGGGAGTTAGCATTTAATCAATCAATTTAATTAAGAGTGTAACCCATTTGGCTACAAAATAAAGACCAGGAATCAGTGACTATAATTGAGAAGGTTTATTACAAGTTAGCAATCAGGTTAAGATAAACAAATATTTAAAACATGCTATAAAGATACAGATTAACAACTGGAAACCCCAACCTCCTAAAGAAGTTGGCATAGGAGGCAGAGAAGTAATTCAATCACAGCAATACAAAATATCAATAACAGAATTCTGTGCTCAAAGAAGAGTTTCTGATTCTCTCCTCCATGCATGAGGGTAGTCTAAAGTCATCCAAGTAAGGTCCAAACTACGTAGGATGGTTTAAAAACATAAAAGGATCTAAAAAATCAGGGAAATAAAGAAAAATGTAAAAAATGCGGAAGGTATAGGAAGGTGCCAGCATTTCAGAAGTTTGGTCAAGAGTCTTCTTGGGTCAGGTAGAGGAGGTGTTTAACCTAAGCCACACTTAGCTAAGAACAAAAGGGAAAAAACATAGAGGTCCAAACATCTCAAAATCCATAGGAAAGCGAATTATCCTCAGACAGTGTGAACTCCAGCCTTTCTACCAGACTGTCAAAAGTATACATTCAGGTTTATAAGTTTGGCCAGTTTCAAAGGGAAAGAAGGCACATATGTATATATCAAATGCCCAAGTTATTAGGCTGGTTCCTTTTCAGGCAAACCCCCCCTGATGGCAGCCTATACAACTCTGGAGAAGTTTGGTCAAGAGTCTTCTTGGGTCAGGTAGAGGAGGTGTTTAACCTAAGCCACACTTAGCTAAGAATAAAAGGGAAAAAACATAGAGGTCTAAACCTCTCAAAGTCCATAGGAAAGCAAATTAACCTCAGACAGTGTGAACTCCAGCCTTTCTACCAGACTGTCCAAAGTAACATCCCTCTGTTTGCATCATCAGGGGCTCTATTGCCTTTCCATTCTAATGTTGTAAGCTGAAACATCAAAACATAGTAATGGTATTAAACTTTGTCACTTATGAGCTTTTGCAACATTAATAAATGGAAACTTTCAGTTAACACTCTGATTCTCCATGTTCCTTGCCAAAGTCTTCTTCTCATGCTCTCTCTTTATCACTAGTACATTATTGTATCTATTCTCAAACAAACAAATCATATAAAAGTACTTGCAAGGAAAAGGCATGCATGGAGAAATTGGAAAACAACATTTCTTGTAGAAAGAAATACAGGCCTAGTTAGGACATCTAAAAGTATTAGATAAATAGTGCACATTTAATATGTGTATGCACATTCAAACATAAAAAAATAAAACTGTCAGTACATTGAATTCATGTTATGGTTCATAAAGGTAAAATAACATTGAGTACACATGTATAAATGTTGCTAAGAACTACATTATAAATGCCAAAAGTGAAACATTAGTGTACACATATTACATAAATCAATTTAGTTTCTGAAGTAAATACATTTCAATATTGTACGGTTGGTCTATTCAATCACCTAAACAGTAAATGCCATTTAATAAATTAATGTTGCGATAGACGGAATGCTGAACAAATCAAACATTCCCCCCCAGTCAAGTGATCTGGGTTAAATCCATCATTCTTTTGCTCACCATGCCACCCCAGCTTGGACCCATCCATGTGCAAATCAGTCTTGACCCTGCTTCTCATGGGAACAGCCCAGCGCGAACTGCCAAGCCAAGACTCTCCTGGACCTGAAACAACCATAACAGCTATATAAGCTTAATTATGGGCTGTGTTGAATTAATATGAAATCATCTAACTAGTACTGCCACTTTCCAATGTTTGGCCGTTGGGATTATTACTCTACCACAGTAATCAACTATTTTTATGTTCCAGGAACAGGCTGAGTTAAAGAATCCGCACAATATACTGGCAAGGAAGTTCATGTACTATCAGAAGTTAATCAAAAACATGAACAGAGATCTCCCAAACAGTTGTTTGGTCAAAACTAGAAGATTATTTTGGGAAATTAGTCTTATGAAAAGACACAACTGATTTGGAAAGACACAACTGATTAAGTGTGAAATGGCCTGGAAGCTAAAGTTCCAGCAGATAGTTGTTTAGATTATTTAACCAATTAGATAGTTTACAGTAAGCTGTAGCAAAATCCAGTCCTAGACCCCATATCCAGTTTATAGGCAGATAAACCTGTTCAAGCTTCAAATTGATCCCAGTCTTGTGGGGGTGACTGTGGAGGTTGCCCCTCTATTAAAGAAAGCGGTACAAAAGGGGGTGGTGATGGACGGAACATCTGAACCAATCAAACACTCATACCCAGTCAACAGATCTGGGTTTAATCCATCACCGTTCTTTAGCCCACTCTGCCACCCCAGTTTAGACATGGCCATATGCAAATCAGTCTGACCCTGTGCCTCATGGGAACAGTCCAGTCCGAATGCCAAGCCATGCCTTCCCTGGACCGGAAACAAGCTTCCTAGGACCGGTTTCTGGCATTCCAGCCGTCTTCAGCCAGGCTTGCTTGAATCCAGTGGCAAAGTGAGCAAGGGACTCACGTCTGAGCATACCCTGCCAATTTATGGCGATCAAAGCGGTACAAAAGGGGGTGGTGATGGATGGAGCATCTGAACCAATCAAACACTCACACCCAGTCAACAGATCTGGGTTTAATCCATCACCATTCTTTAGCCCACTCTGCCACCCCAGTTCAGACATGGCCATATGCAAATCAGTCTGACCTTGTGCCTCATGGGAACAGTTCAGCCCGAACTGCAAAGCCATGCCTTCCCTGGACCGGAAACAAGCTTCCTAGGACCGGTTTCTGATATTCCAGCTGTCTTCAGCCAGGCTTGCTTGAATCCAGTGGCAAAGTGAGCAAGGGACTCACTTCTGAGGATACCCTGCCAACTTATGGCGAACAAAGCGGTACAAAAGGGGGTGGTGATGGACGGAGCATCTGAACCAATCAAACACTCACACCCAGTCAAAAGATCTGGGTTTAATCCATCACCGTTCTTTAGCCCACTGTGCCACCCCAGTTCAGACATGGCCATATGCAAATCAGTCTGACCCTGTGCCTCATGGGAACAGTCCAACCCGAACTGCCACGCCATGCCTTTCCTGGACCAGAAAGAAGCTTCCTAGGACCGGTTTCTGGCATTCCATCCTTCTTCAGCCAGGCTTGCTTGAATCCAGTGGCAAAGTGAACAAGGGACTCACGTCTGAGCATACCCTGCCAACTTATGGTGAACAAAGCGGTACAAAAGGGGGTCGTGATGGACGGAGCATCTGAACCAATCAAACACTCACACCCGGTCAACAGATCTGGGTTTAATCCATCACCGTTCTTTAGCCCACTCTGCCACCCCAGTTCAGACATGGCCATATGCAAATCAGTCTGACCCTGTTCCTCATGGGAACAATCCAGCCCGAACTGCCAAGCCATGCCTTCCCTGGACCGGAAACAACCTTCATAGGACCGGTTTCTGGCATTCCAGCCGTCTTCAGCCAGGCTTGCTTGAATTCAGTGGCAAAGTGAGCAAGGGACTCGCGTCTGAGCATACCCTGCCAACTTATGGTGAACAAAGCGGTACAGAAGGGGGTGGTGATGGACGGAGCATCTGAACCAATCAAACACTCACACCCAGTCAACAGATCTGGGTTTAATCCATCACCGTTCTTTAGCCCACTCTGCCACACCAGTTCAGACATGGCCATATGCAAATCAATCTGACCCTGTGCCTCATGGGAACAGTCCAGCCCGAACTGCCAAGCCATGCCTTCCCTGGACCGGAAACAAGCTTCCTAGGACCGGTTTCTGGCATTCCAGCTGTCTTCAGCCAGGCTTGCTTGAATCCAGTGGCAAAGTGAGCAAGAGACTCGCGTCTGAGCATACCCTGCCAACTTATGGCGAACAAAGCGGTACAAAAGGGGGTGGAGATGGACGGAACATCTGAGCCAATCAGACACTCAGTCAACAGATCTGAGTTTTATATAGCGTGAACATGACCACCGAGGGTATCAGAGCACTTTACAGATTGTGCAGTACGGCAAGTACATTCAATCACAAATAATCAACATATCAACAAGTACATAGACTTAGAATGACCAACATTCTCAAGAGCCTAGCATCTAGGACACAAAACAGCATCAAATGTTATGTTATGTTATGTTAACCGATTCTTCTATAGCGCGGCAGCTACTCCAGAAGGAGTGTCCCGGCGCTTTAGCGAAGAGGTCCTTCGAGGAAGGCAACATAACTGAGAGAGCTTAAGGAGAGGCAAGGGGCCTAACTAGTGAAGAGCCAAGTTTTTAAAGCCTTTCTGAAGGACATAAGGTTGGGAATCTGTCTCAGGGAAAGGGGGAGCTCATTCCAGGCACGGGGAGCCAGGTGATGGAAGGAACGGCCGCCCTGTCTAGCGCGTTTAATGGTCGGGACTACCATTTTGAACAAGGAGGCGGACCGTAAGGCTCTGTTAGGTCTGTAAGAAACAAGACGTTTCCTAATATAGGAAGGGCCAGTATCATGGAGGGCCTTGTAAGTCAACGTCAGACTTTTGAAAAGGACTCTCTTGGCTATAGGGAGCCAGTGCAGTTCAAATTCAAATTATTTTATTATGATTTTGGCTCTCGTAAGAGGGCCACATAAAAGTGTACACATTTCCAGACATATCGGTTACATAAACACAAGAACCGCATGAAAGTGTACATATTTCCAAACATATCGGTTACATAAACACAGAAAGCTAATAACAAGAGTAGAACATGTACCATTTACAAACCCTAGAATAAATGCAATACTAATTACGGAACCATGGGGAAAATACAGTGCTAACATGTGCCATAAAAAAAATATACAGAATCAACCCCACAAAACCACCTCCCAGAACTCAATTAATAAATAACAAGGAAGCCCTTAAAAAAATTAAAAATATAAAAACAAAACATTTCGTTGGGAGGGCAGTAAAGTGCAGAAAGGAAACCGTTCAGTGTAAGTATACCCAAACGAAGACAGATAGGTTTTAGCCATCTGCCACGCAGTTTACGAAGTGCAGGGCAGATCAATAACACATGCATGCAGTCCTGATTATTCACTTTACATAGGTTGCACAGAGGAGATGAACCATTCCATTTAGATAACAATTGGTTAAGAGGTATTAAATCATAGCGTAGGAGAAACCAGAACCTACGTATGCCATGAGGAAGGGACCATGAAACATAGGGTTGAGGTCGTCTCAACTGATACGAATCAAGGAGGTGAACGACATGGCTTTTCCCACAAATTAATTTTAAATCAGAGCGAAAACATAGATCCCATGAAGCAGCTTTCAGCACTGATTTCAACTGTGATGGTGAATACAGAAAAAGCGTGGTTTCATCTAAATTTAGCAAAGATACAGCTTTTCGAAAATTACAGACAAGTTGAGAAAACTCCTTAAAATTACCCAACAATTCATTTCTGACGAGGGCTCTCATTGTACCTACTTCAGCTCTAGCAAGGCAAGCCACCCATCTTACCAGGGCACATACTCCCTGGGCCCAACTACTCCTAAGTCCAAAATCGAGTCTACGGGCTGCCAGCGAGCACGCAGTATTTAAGGAAGAGAGAGATCTTAGAAGCTTCCCCTCGATCTTATGGCAAAAGTCCAATTTTCCCATATCAATTAGTTCAATACCATATAATATTGTAGCGGGGATTTTGGATCTAAATACTTCCAGTAAAATAGGAAAGTGCCGTTTCCCCGTTACATGGTACAGGGCATTCAAACCTTTGCCATGGGCCAGAGCTTTGCGTGTACACTGCTCAATATGGAGTTTCTCACTCAAGTTAGCTGTAACAATTTTCCCTAGAAAAGTGTAAAACTTTACCACCTCCAGTTTTTGATCCCCAATGAACCAACCATAATCAACAGAACGGCATCTCTTCCTGCCAGCTATGCACATGACTTTACTTTTACTAATGTTGATCTTCATCGCATGGGCTACCGCAAACGAATGCAAAGCATGAAGCCGATTTGCTAAACCTTTAGGTGTTAGGTCAAGGATGAGAACATCATCGGCATACATCATGCATGAAATTGGTGCCCCCCCAACCACCGGGGGAAAGCCCTCTCCGGCGGCCAGGGCAGCCGGAAGGTCTGCCGTGTATAGGGAGAACAAAAGGGGAGCCAGTAAACAGCCTTGTTTAAGGCCATTCAAAGTTTTTATTGTACCGGATAACCCCCTTTCGCCCCCCATCAAAACCTTGCACCAGGTCTCTGTATGTAGCGCCTTCACCAACTCCAACAAATAGTGTGGGAGCCTGAACGCTGCCAATTTTCTCCACAGCGTTCCACGATCAACTCTGTCGAACGCCGTGGAGAAATCAATAAAGGCAGCGTACACAACGCCACCTCTCACCTGCACGTATTTATTTGTTACCACCTGGAGGGCTGTAAGATTGTCCAGCGTGCCGTGATTCCTGCGGAAACCAGTCTGTTCTAATGGCAAAATATTGTTCTCCTCGGCCCAGTCGGAGAGGGATGTCAAGATACATTTCGCAAATACCTTTCCGACGGAGTCGAGAAGTGCTATCAGACGATAGTTACCAGGACTATCCCTGGAACCCTTCTTAAAGATAGGGACCAGGATACTTCCCCTCCACGAGGGTGGTACAGTTTTAGACAAAAAACACGCCCTAAAAAGTGGATACAGGATTTTACTCCACCTTACAGGATCGGATTTTAGGACCGTCATGGGTAGTTCATCAGGGCCCATTGCCCCAGAGACACGCATAGTTTTTATCGCCAACTCAATTTCTTTTTCAGCGGGGGAAATACAAAGGCCCAAAGAAGAGACACCACTGTCGGAGTCATTACAGCTGGGGGCACCCTTTGTAATATCCATAATTAAGCTCCCATTCCCTGAATAAAGGTCTTGAATATAGGCGGTCCAAGCTTTTTCCGCAATAGCGATAGGGGAAGGGCTTATATGAGAGCCACACCCCCTACCGATTATTGCCCAAAACTCTCTGATCCTGCCATGCAGAACTGCCTCCCTCAGACTAATCCATACTTTATCCTCCCCTTCCTTTTTTATTTTTTGCCGGAGTCTACTTCTCTTTCTTTTTAACCTAGAAATTTCTTTTCCCCGGTCTCTAAGTCTATCAAGATATTGTTCACGGACCAGTTTGTTTATTTCCACATTCAAGCTACGCAAAACGCTAGGCACTACTTCTCCATTTTTGGGACAGGGCATTTTCTTTCTTTTAGCATACGAGGTAATTTTACGCATAAATTCCGCAAAATTAGCCATTTCATTACCGCGCCACTCATCTAGAGATAATAGTGTATAGGCTAGGAAATCCTGCACCTCATTAATGGCAGAAGGATTCCAAAAACATCTTCCAGAAGAAGCGTGGAAAGCCACATCCCTACCGTGCATAGACCACGGTGCAGTAGTCACAGGTTTTAAAGAGAAAGTTACCAGCAATATGCTATGATCACTTAAAGGGGTATCTATAACTTTAAGGTCCAGAATAGAAGGGAACAAACCATAGTCCGTGACTACATAATCCAGAATAGAAGACCCAAAGGGAGACTTATGAGTAAATTTAGCAGGCACATCTGATGGTAATCTCCCATTTAATATGAGCCCGTCGACGGCCGCTAATTCATTCAACAAAATCTTCCCACGTTTATTTGTCACTAATTTATCAGGGAACAGTGACTGAGGAATAAAATAAGCCTCTTCCCTAGGTATATTCCTAAAGAGTTCCAAACTAACATTGGAGATTTTGGAATTCAGGTCCCCCACCAGCAAAATTTCCGGAGGAGACGGAACATTTTTAATCAAAACTATATATTGAAATACCTGCAATAAAATCTTATTAAAACTCTCATCAGGAGGGATATAAACGTTCAAAATCACAATGGGGGATTTTATACCATTGTTCGACAAATTATCAATGGTTATAGCATGGAACAAATTGCTTGGATCAATATAGTGAGAGAATCTCCATTGCCATTTATTTAAAAGTAAACAAGCAATGCCCCCCCTAGCATGGCCTTTCTTAGAAGGGACCGCGGGCACTTCCAGGGCATAATAGTCCTTTGAAATCTTCAACGTATTAATACACCACGTTTCCTGTAGGCAGATCACATCAGCACCCAGGGAATATAAAAACTCCAGTTTCTCTGGGCTATTGTGGATCCCTGCCGCATTCCAGGAAATAATATTAAATGAGGTGTTAAAGATGTTGAAACAACCTGGGGTTATCTTTGGTTCTTGTAGATAGGGCGCTTTGTAGCCAGTTCCACCGATTATTGTCCTCAGACATAAAAGAATTCTGGGACAGCGGAGGTGGCTTTACTTGGGAGACCGCACGTTTACCCTTAGATACCCAAATCCTCAGGTCTGTAAAGGCGGAGTCTGCACCACTTATCTCTGCTCCTCTAAATAACTCCCCAGAAAGCAGGTTTGTATTTTCACGATTAAAAATCGGAAGAATATCAATACCTGAACGTTGAAAATACTCAGCTTGCCCTAATATCAAGTTTACAATGATGGGTGAATAAAATTTGACCCTAATACTTGTTACCTTTACTTCACCAAAAAGAGTAACTAGCTCTATATCTCTAGTTTGGATATGACGGAGACTTTCTATCTCAAAAAAACGTTTGAGGAGCCAAGACCTATTTAAGGGCAAGTCCCCGTCAAAAAGAGGTAAGAAGTCTAACTCAAGAGTTTCCACAGGAGTTTTTACGGCTATTACCGGACAATTAGGACCATGGCGCTCTCCCCTCTCAGCGACTACTAAGAAAGGAGAGGCCAGAGGATTCAAAGCCCCCGATGGATGTTGTGTGGAACCAACGATCCCAGTCGAGAGTGACAAGCTGGGAGGTAGAGTCCCCCTTTGTGGAAAATCATCCAAAGATGTTAATGGACACATTTCACCTTCCACATTAGAAGAGGTAGAAATAGGTGGGTTCGCTTCCATCTCAACATTCACATTCGTGGGTAGAAAAGACGGATCTACAACAAACACTTCTTTCTCCGGGGTAGTCAGAGAATTTCGAAAAATTATCCGACGTTGCCTTTTCTTCTTATATTTCCTCAACGGTTTCTTTTTATTCCCCTTATTCTTTCTAAGATTGCCGGTTTTAGGCTTTATCTCTTGACCATCACTATTAGATTCTTTATTATTTTCAGGCATAAAAATAGGAAAAAGCTCTGGAGGAGCTTTAGGGCCAGATGTGGATATATCTTCCTCCACAATCTCAAGAACTGAGTTGTTAATACAGTTGGGCACTGCAGTTTGAGGCATAGTAACAAGATGTGATGTAATGACCAATGTCCCCACATTCTTTTCAAGATCCACTGGAGGGACGATCCGTTCCCCCAATGAACCATGTTCCATCCTAGTCGGGGGGGCACTTCCAGTTACCGATGCCTTTTGTAGCAGGGCCTTCAGTATTTGGGTGACAGACTCCAAAATACAATCCGAGTTACCCACAAATTTCCCCAAAAGAGATAAAATAGAAGCAAGCAATTGTTCCAAGGCTATCATCGATTCAGAGATTGGTTTTTCACATGCAGCGCCTGACCGTCCAATACCTGATAGGTCAAGTCCTGGAGTGCCAGAAGCTATTAACAAATCAGACAAGTCCTGACCATTCGGCGAGGGGGTACTACTATACAGCAACAACCCAGACGGGGTAGCACCCCCAGAAGATTTACCTGGGGCTAGAGGCTCCACCCTCCCTGTACTAACATATCGACCGCAGAGATCAAAGTCAATGGAGAGAGCCGATGACTCGCCCACCGAATGCCCCTTCAGCGGGGTTTGGGACACGGGTGGCAGGCTAGATTGAGCAAGCATAAGTTCCCCATCAGTTATTGGGAAGGCGGGCACACTCTCACCAATCCCCTCCGAGTAACCGCGGGGGGGAGATGCCCCCGACGCAAGCTGTTGCTGTAAAGGCTGCCCAGAAGAGAGCGACCCTGACACATTTGCTTGGCAAGGGCCCCCTCGAGTTATAACCCCTGCACCTTTAATTGTGGATAAATTAACGGACTTGGGGGAGGCTAAATCCCAAAACTCAAACAGTTGGCATTGTCCTTTCAAGGGGGGGTTATTTACCGATTTATTTCTGGTACGGTTAATATCTTTGGTCACCATAGGAATACCACCCACTTCCCTACCAGACCTTAATTTTTTAGACATGTTCCAAACCGGTATATTCACAAAAGAATGTTGTAATAAAAAATTATTCCTGATGACAATATAACACGGAATAAAATGGGCTTTCAAGATAATAAAATAATAGTCTAGGAGATGCAAATAAACACACAGGCGATAAAGGCCAAATAGATATGAAGTATCACATTAAAACAGCTTTCTTCAACAAACAAGCCTCAAACAAAATCACATGTACTTGCTGACGATGAAAATAACTGGGCCCAGCCCAGCCAACTTCGGCCACTGAGGGCCCGCCCTTGTCCCGGGCTTCTCCCGGGCGCTACCCGCGCGCTACCGCGCAGCGGTGTACTGACACGCTATTTGTAGATTGCTGATAAAGGGGGGTGTGGCCTACAGGGAGAGCGTCACCAGGTGGGATCGGTGATGGAAACTGCTGGGACTCTTGGAAGTTGGAGTCCAGCAGTATGCTCGCTCGCAGCCCTGTAAGCCAGAGACCCTTAGTGGAGTGAGGTCAAATGTTAGCAAGGCTCTGCTCCGTGAAGCGGGACCCGCGGAGCGGGTCCGGCGAAAGGTAGCGCCTTACAAAGCGCTTCTGATGAACCTCGGCGCACCACCACAGTCCTCCAGCGCCAAACACGGTCTCCAAACGGCAAGTAGCAAGTGAATAATGTTATCCGCAGCTGTTTCTGATCCGGAGCTTTTTCACAGAGGAGCGGGGGGCGTGGCCTACAGGGAGAGCGTCACCAGGTGGGATCGGTGATGGAAACTGCTGGGACTCTTGGAAGTTGGAGTCCAGCAGTATGCTCGCTCGCAGCCCTGTAAGCCAGAGACCCTTAGTGGAGTGAGGTCAAATGTTAGCAAGGCTCTGCTCCGTGAAGCGGGACCCGCGGAGCGGGTCCGGCGAAAGGTAGCGCCTTACAAAGCGCTTCTGATGAACCTCGGCGCACCACCACAGTCCTCCAGCGCCAAACACGGTCTCCAAACGGCAAGTAGCAAGTGAATAATGTTATCCCAGTGCAGTTCTTTTAACAGGTTAGAGGCACTAGCACGTCTGGGAAGCCCGTAGATAGCCCGAGCAGCTGAATTCTGGACTACTTGAAGTCTCCTTTCAAGATATTTAGGGAGACCCAAGTAGAGGCCATTTGCGTAATCCAATCTGGACCCTACAAGTGCTTGGACAATGATCCTACGATGATTGATTGAAATCAGGGGAAGAAATTTTCTAAGCATCCGAAGGATGCCGAAACATTTCCCAGAAAGGCAAGATATTTGAGGCCCAAAAGTTAAGTCATTGTCTACAATGATTCCAAGATTTTTGGCTTTGACACTTGCATTTGCAGGTGGAAACAAGTCCGGCGGCCACCAGCTTTTCCAATTTGGTTCTGTGGCACAGCCAAAAAAAAGCAACTCCGATTTATCGGAGTTGCATTTCAGGCCGCGTCCCCGGAACCAGCCAAAAACTGCCTCTAAGCATCCTCTGATGCGAGCCCCGTCAAACACCTCATTCTTGTTACATGTGAACAAGAGCTGGGTGTCGTCAGCGTAGGACACGATCTGGGCACCATAAGACTCCGCCACCTCTGCAAGGGGGGCCAGAAAGATGTTAAAAAGCAGGGGGCTAAGAATAGACCCCTGAGGGACCCCTACTTCCAGAGGTGCCATAGCGGCGGAGTGTGGGGGCGCCCAGATCATTTGCCGACGGCCGGCTAGGAAAGATTTCAGCCAGTTCCACACCGTCCCCCGAAGACCGCATTCCCAGGAGTCCAGTCGGGAAGGAAGACTGAGGCAGATATTTCTTCAACAGGAGCTCTGTAACTTCTTATTTGAAGAGTGCAGAAGAAGGGATCACCCTGACTTCGGAGGGAAGAGAGTTCCAGATACTTGGCGCCATACCTGAAATTGTTCGATTATAGATCTTTTTTTCTTGAATGTTTGTGGTTTGAGTAAGAGGGTGCTGGCACTTTTGGAGGTTCTTAAAAACAATTTCATGGAGAGTTGGCCGGGCGCTATGGACTACTGATAACTGTAATTTAAACTCTTTAAGAAAAGAAAACTTTTTTGAAATGTAGCTTTGTTTCTTTAGGGAAAACTGGCTGGATCAAAAAACATATATATTTATTTTAACACAATCACGGACATGGTGGTGTGTTGTCCCTTACAGGCCACCATCCCGAGTCGCAAATTGTGCCTAACAAATATTCATTAGACAGGTTGTTCGATCCCTTGCGATTGTGTATATTGTGAATCGACCTATTTGTACATAGGTTGGTTTGCAAAATCAGAATTGATTCTGTTGGAAGCACTTTTTGCTGGGTCATCCCAAACGTTTTGCTTTCCGTCTCCTACATTTTGCTGATTTTTTTTTTTTTTTTTACATTAGAACTGTACTTTACCATTGATAATCAGTGCTAAAGTGCTTGTGCTCTCTCCCTAAAACATGCTTTCATTGGTTAATACCCAATTGGCAAATTTAAATTACTTGTAAGACCCTAGTGCAGTACACTACATTTTCCCAGGGTCTGTAACTCAAATGCTACTTGTGATCCTGCAGTACTGATTGTGCCACTCACTTAAGTAGCCCTCTAGACATGTATCAGGCCTGCCTTGCAGTGCCTGTGTGTGCATTTTAAAATGCCATTTCAACCTGGCAAAATAAACTTTTCGCCAAGCCCAAACCTTCTTTTTTAATATATAAAAATCACCCTTATGGTAGGCCCCGGACAGCCCAGAGAGCACGCTGCAATGTATTTAAAAAGTAAGACATTTGCTTTTACGTTTTGCATGTCCGGAGAGGGAAAATCTCTTAAATTAATTTTTCACTACTGTGAGGCCTATATTCCCCATTGGATATCATTGGGATTACCATTTTGCATTTTAGATGTGTAATTTCCAAATGTAAAGATATAACTGGTTCAAGTTTGGTGTCTCTCGAATCCTAATTTAAAATCCTAACTCACAGTGAACTCAGAACTTAAATGACAATTCTGAAAATGCCACTTTTAGGATGCTTGTTTCTGGTCCAGGGAGGACCTGGCTGGCAGTTTGGACTGGACTGTTCCCATGAGGCACAGAGTCAAGACTGATTTGCATATGGCGGGGTTTAAACTGGGGTGGCATGATGAGCAAAAGAACAATGGATTTATCCCAGACCTTTTAACTGGGGGTGAATGCTTGATTTTCTCTGTATTCTGCCCATCATTTGTGTGTCTTTTGCTTCCTCACTCAAAGTGCGACGGACATGCCCAGACATGGGTCCCAGGCTCACTGTGCCACTAGATTCAAGCTTGCCTGGCTGGTGAGGGCTAATGCCCCAAAACCGGTCCCAGGATGCGTGTTTCCAGTCCAGGGAGGACCTAGCTTGGCAGTTCTGGCTGGACATATTTCCACGAGTCAAGACTGATTTGCATATGGCTGGGTCTAAACTGGGGTGGCATGGTGAGCAAAAGAACAAGGGATTTAACCCAGGTCTTTTGACTGGGGGTGAATGTTTGATTTGCTCTGCACTCCGTCCATCATTTGTGTGTCTTTTAGTTTTAGAAAGTTGGTGTTTTGTTGCCTTAGCCCTTTGGTGCCTTAGCCATCTGGTCACATGACTGGGTGTAGTAGGCAGTTGGGCTTTCTGTATTCCCCCTTGACAGCCACAATCAATGGGAGCTTAGGTGTGACTGAGTGGAGCATCACTGGCTGGTTGGGAGGTTGGAGCAAGACCCAGCCTCAATTACACCTGAATAGGCTGTGTCCTGTCCCCACACAAAGGACTGCAAACCCCCTTAGTTAGTCCGGAGCCAGGGCAGGGAAGGCAGGGAATCTGGAGACTTCAGCTGAATGTCTCTAAAGTCTTCTGCCCTCTTCAAATGCACTACTGTGTATAAAAGAAGGACCTCAGACACCACCACTTTAGTACACTTTTTGACCTGTAGATACTCTGCCAGGAAGAAGGACTGCTGTGCTGAGGAAGGACTGCCACTCTGCTGACCTGCACCCTGCCGACCTCCAGCTTTGCTAAGCTGACCTGTTGCCTACTGCCCTCTTGCCTTGGTGAGAAATACTCGACCTGCGTCAACTGTACCCAGAGTGACTCCAAGGGCTGGTTGGCTGGCCTCCTGATCTGAACCCTCAGGGACATAACAGGCTTCCAACCATCATATACCTGCACCTGGACTCCGCCATCTGTGAATATGCCCTGCCAAGTGGTGCCACCCCAGTCCTGGACCCTTGGAAGTGGGCTTAAGGTCCTTCCCAGCGGAACATATGCATCTTCTCTGATGAGCAGCACATCCCTGAGCAGAACCAATGCATTGCAGCTGCTGTGTGGTTTGGGCCTGTTGCAAGGACCCGCATTGCCCACAGCAGAAATTGTCGCAGTGCCTGGCAGCTTGGCGCATCCACAGCCCAGGTTCTTGCATCTCTTGTCGACAGCAGCCTCGATGATGGGCTTCACATTGCAGCCTTGCAGCTCCTCAGAACCGATGCATACCCTGCTGCGCACCACATTTCTGACTCCGCACCTCGCATCAGAAGCCCCATTGACAGGATCCTCGACGTTGACGCAACAGGGCCTTGCACTGCAGCCTTACCACATCCTGGGACTGATGCATCACTGAGACCTGGAGCAACGCAATGCTCCATAACCAGGATTTAAGCTACTCTGTTCAGCGGGCTTTAGTGGGTCAATGTAGCTCACTAACACTCCATCGCGGTTGACCTGAACTTGTGACTTTGCCCCGGTCTAGCGCTCCCAGATATCCCAAGTTGGCGGTGTGTGCTTTTTGGTGCTATATTCACAAAGAACTTTAAAATGCAATTTCTCTACTTCTATTAATTGGATTTTCGTTGTTTTGGGCTTATTTATTTATGAAAATCTACTCTATTGTTCTAACTCTGTTGGGGGCTCCTGTGGCATTTTTTAATCGCTTTACTGTTTGAAGTGTTGCACAAATACTTTACACATTGCCTCTAAGCTGAGCCTGACTTCTCTGTGCCAAGCTATCAAGAGGGTGACCACAGGTTAATTTGGGCTTCGCTTGTGTCTTATCCTGTCATGGATTGTGGTTGCTTCTTGACCAGGGCTTACACCCAAGTCAATCACCAACCCAATTTCTCACAGATTCGCAAAAAGTCAGTGCGCATTTGTAACCACAGTTTGTGAATCAATTCTTAGTTCAGGTGCCCCAAGAAACAGTAAGAGGGGTCAGTTGTGATTCACTTTTTAATGAATATATTACTTCCTTGGATGAATCGCTAAGCACTTATAAGCCTATCAAGGACACACACCCCTAGTCCTTGACCCTGGTGATGTGTTCTGCTTTCCCCCTATGGCAAATGGTTCTTGTGTTTCATTTCAATTTGCCCCAATATCGACGTATAGGAGCTTTCATTGAATATGTGTAAATCCAAAGCTGCAGTCCTGCATGGTAGGGAATTTAAATATAGAGTAATATTTTAATGTAAATACCATTCCCTAGAGCACATAGAATCTGTTTGTCACCTTGGGATGCATTAAAAAAATTATTTGCTATATGCCCCCCAGGCAACGCTATCATGTTCATTTATGGCCCAAACTAAAGGAGTCCAGACCGGCCAACTAGCACGGTGCCACTGTGTCCCATGATATCGGCTCCATTCACACATCGGTGAGGAGCCAATATCACACAGTGGCAGAAAAGACAAACAGAAAACAACTACAAAGAGTGGTTTTCCAGCTCGGTTTTGGAAGCTCTGGGCTGCGATGTCTAATAAGTGGTGAGAATCCACCCCAGGACATCGGTCGCAGCCTCAGCAAGCTTTCGTTTTTCTTTTTTGGGAAGGGGGTATGGTGGAGGGAGGGGCACAAGCCCCTGCCCCCTCCTTGTCTCTGCCTCCTTCTCGCAAGGTGAAATCGTTTTGTCAGTTGGCAGGTCTGGGAGTCACTTTTCGCTTTAGCAAAAAGATAGGTGGTAAACCAGTGGATGCTATTCTGATAGTATCTATGAAAACATTCTCATCCTCTTCTGCATAGGACAGAGAACTGTCGGTCTATGACACTGACAGTTGTTCTTGAAAAATAGATTTGTCCAAAGGCCGGTTGGTATCTCATGTTCAGCACAAGTAATATGTTCTTCAACAAGAACTGGCAATGCCGAGTATTTAAGCTATACTAGCCAATGTTCCCTTTTTGTTCCTTCTGTCTTCCAATTTTGTATTATTATTGATGTTTAGAGCTGCGAAATATGCATGCTTATGCCCTGGCTTGGATTGTGATGGTTAAAATGTAACTATTTGAGTGCGGTCTGCCTCTTCACAAATCCAATAATTGTAAAGATGTCGGATAAAATCTGGAATAAATGGAGTGCAGTGAAAATTTGCACTGATATCTGATTTGCACTTTCTCACACCGAGGCGACAGATGATGGCATGATCTATTCCAACATGAGTGAATACATTTTTCATACATGGAAGCACACAGTGCCAATCTACAATTGTATGCAGCTTAATTGTATGGTGCAGATCAGAACAAACCCCTGAGATCTGATTCAAATCTGTTGGATTATGTCCATTTAACTTAGAGGGTCTGAGGGTCCTATTTTTATACATGGTGGCCTTTTTTCTGGAAGGTGGGAGAAACTTCCAGAAAGGTTCTTCGAAGTGCATGAAATTTCATGACTACCCTGCCCTGCCTCCTAGCTGGCTGCAGTGACAATGTGAAGGCGACAGGTCATTTTTGTGAAGGCAGAGCACAGCCTAGTCAGTTGCAAGTGGGACTGTGCTCAGCTCCCCAACCCCATTTTGCCAGCCGATGGCCCATTCATGCACACTTGATCCCTCTATTGTTTGACTATCTTGAAGGAATTCACAAAGTCTAACTTTCAGTTTCACTCAGTCATGTGACCCAAGACAGGCTGCAGTCACAAAAGGGCAGGAACATGCCAACTTTCTATAAGTGACCTTTTCAAATTTGTAATTACAATCCAACTTTAACATAAAAGAGGATTATTCCTTACAATTGTATAGACACCAAACATGAACTGGTACCTGGTCTCAATCAAAAGTTAGCACTTAAGTAATAAGGCCATCAATGTTATCCTACTGAACAGGTAGGCCTTACAGTAGTGGAAAATGAATTTAGACTGCCAAGACATGTGAAAATTAAAAGTACATGTCCAACCTTTTAGTTACAATGCACCCTGCCCTATGGGCTACCTAGGGCATACCTTAGGGTTGACATATACAGTAATTGGGGAATTTAAGGCTTGGCACGGGGGTTATATTGCCAAGTCGAATTGAATTGGCAGTTTAAACCTGTATTCAGGCTTCAAAGGCAGTTCTAGGGCATGTTTTAATGTGCTACTTAGGTGGGTGGCATAAGTGCTGCAGGCTTGCTAGTAACGTTTCATTTATAGGCACTGGGCATATGGCATACCACGCTATAAGGGACCTATTAATAAATAAATGTTGCTAATCCGTTGTAAGCCAATTAAACCTTGTTTAGGGGAGTGAGCACAAGAGGAGTGAGCACAAGAACATTAGCACTGGTAAAGTGTACAGACCCCTAAGGCCAACAAAAGCAAATTTCAGCATACAAAATGGAGGTATTTGTATTTGTAAAACGCGACATTCATCCAGAGGATATCACGGCGCTGTGATAGGACTTCTGGTGTGTAACTAAGTGGTTCATGAGTTGGCCAGTATTATTTTTCAGGGAACAAGTGAGTCTTAAGTATTTTCCTGAAGACAAGATAGTCCTCTGTAATACGGAGTTCTTGTGGTAGATCATGCCAGTGTTTTGCTGCCAAGTATGGAAAGAACCGCCCCCCTGTTCTTGCTTTCTTAATGCGTTTTGTTCTGGCTTGAGCTAGGGATCGTGATCTTAAGCACCTAGTGGGTACATAAAATTCAACTTTCCTCTGTAGAATAAGTGGCCCCGGTTTGTGCAGGGCCTTGTGTGTGTAGTTGAGCAGCTTAAATTTCGCTCTTTGGCACATTGGCAGCCAATGAAGTAGTTTCACGCACTCGGACGATGAACTGAGTCTGTCTTTGTTACATACGAATTTGGCAGCTGCATTTTGCACCACTTTTTGTCATGTGCAAAGGTAGTCTGCCATGCCCACAAATAATGCATTACCATAATCCAATCTGCTGGTAAGTAATGCCTCCGTGACAGTTCTCCTATAATCTTGCCGGATCCAAGGAAATAGCCTTCTTAGAAGCTTCAACATCGCGAAGCTTCTTCCACATAGAACCCGCACAGGGTGCTGCATAGATAGAGTATTGTCCGTGAGGACCCCCAAATCTTTTGCGCATTACTTTGGAGCTAGGGCATCCCCCAGTGTCTGGGGCCAGCAGGTGGTATTCCAGACAAGTTTAGCTCCTCCAAAGAGTAGAATTTCAGATTTCCCTGCATTTAATTTAAGACAGTGTTCTTCCATCCAGGTTGCCATCTCCGAGAGACAGTTGTTCAGTTTTAGTCTTGTGTTCTCATGCTGTTCTTCAATGGTTATTAGCAGTTGAGTATCATCTGCATAGGAGCAGATACCAAAGCCCCACGTCTCACTGATTTTTGCCAGAGATGACACATAGACATTAAAAAGTATGGGGCTCGGGGATGCCCCCTGTGGTACACCATAGCTAATGGCTTTGGGTTTAGATGAAAACTCCCCATCTGTACTCTCTGTGTTCTATTATTTAGGAAGGAGCTCAGCCAGTGAAGGGCTTTAACATAAACTCCTTTTTCATGAAGACTCTCCAATTGGCGCTGGTGTGAGACAGTGGCGAACGCCGCCGATAGATCTAATAAAAGCAGGGTGGCGGGTTTCCCTTGGGCAACCAAGGATCTTATATTGTCTGACAGGGCTAAGAGAGTTGCTTCTGTGCAGTTGGTGGCTCTAAAGCTAGTTTGGGAGGGGTCTAGTAGATCATTTGACTCAAGATAATTCAACAACTGTCTATTAACCAATTTTTCCATGACTTTGGAGAGAAACGGCAGTTGGGAAATGGGTCGGTAATTTGCCAGGTTACGCATGTCTGTTCTTGCTTTCTTCGGAAGGGGGCTACTAAAGCCTGTTTCAATGTTTCTGGGAATACTGCGGTATCCAGCAAGTTATTAAATTGCTAGGTAACGTGTGGGCAGATTATAGGTATGATCCGGGCAAAGACAAAGTGAGGACAGGGGTCAAGGGGAGACCCCGACTTAACTTCCCTCATTGTTTTTGCAACTTCTACCTCTGTGAATGGGGAGAAGCTGCCCCTGCAGGCAGATGTATCGGAGGGGTGGGTTGAAGTTTCACGGTTGATTGCTGGCAGCGAGGTGTTAGTGTTAAATGTGGAGTATATTTTACTAATTTTGTCTGAGAAGAACTCGCTGATTTTTCCGCAGCCTTCCTCTGAGGGTGACACATAATTTAGGATAGGCTCACTGGGTTGCATAACTCCCTTACTATTTTATACAGCTCCCTCCTTGAGTTGCAATTCTCATGAATTCGTCTAGCAAAATAGAACTTCTTAGCTTTCTTAATGGCATTATTGTAGTTCCTCAGCTCTGTCTTGTATGTTTGTCTATCTGTAGTTTAGATAGCCTCCAGTGATGCTCTATGATTTGGCACTTTCTTTTAAGTGCCTTGAGTTCATGTGTATACTACTTTCCTTGTCGAGATTTGTTCGACACCTTTAAAGGCAGCTTAGGTGCCAATAAATCTAGGGTGTTAATGATTTCTTTTTCGAGATACGTTGTTTTCCTATTGGCTTGGAGCATACTTAAGGCCTCTGGGTTCTTGGGGCGAAAATGGGACCGAAAGGAATCTTCGGTGACTAACCTTCATGCTTGCCTTGTCCCCTGTAAGCGCCTCAAGGGCTTAGTAGGATTTGCTGGGAATGTGAGTACGAAGGATATAATTGAGTGATCTGTCCAGGAGAGGGGTTTGATTTCCTGGTTAAAAATTGAGTCAAAGTTTGAAAAAAGCAGATCCAGAGTATGCCCTGCAATTTGCATGGGCCTGGTAACCCACTGCTTTAGTTGAAGAATCTGCATATCGTTCTCCAGGTGCAAGGCTGCAGAGTTTTTAGTTTTCTTAAAATGGATGTTAAAATCCCCTATGACTTAATAATGTTTATATTTCAGGCAGGGGGGAACTAGTTGAGTTAGTAGATGGGCGCTGAGTTCAGATTGATGCCCTGGGAAATTGTAAATTACAGCTCCTCCGAGCAATATATGACCCTCTCTGGCCACTTGAAATGATAATACCTTGTGCTTCTCTACTTGTGCCACTGCAACATGGAGGCAAGAGAGGTAGTCTTTAAAAAGTATAGCCAGACCCCCTCCTTTCCGTCCCTGCCTATCTTGTTTTAAATGTTGTAGTCTGTAGGTAGGGCGGTGGCAATGTCAGGAGAGTTACTTTCATCCAGCAATGTTTCCATTATTAAAACCAGATCAGGGTGCATTTCGTTTATGGTGTCCCAGGTATTGAGGGAGTGTTTGGGTACAGAGTGGGCATTGAAGTAGATGCATCTAAGTTTGTACAGATCATCTTTTCCCTGGATGGCCGCTCAGACTGTGTCAAGCGACACCATTTACAAATCAAGCATGAGAAAGGGCCTTCTGGGTGCCCTGGATGGCAAGAGGTTTGGGGGAAGGCCATGCTAAGGCCATGCTAAGGCTGACAGGTCTAACAATGGGTAAGGGTGAATGAGTTAAAATACTGATCACTTGAACCACTAAAAGTTACTGTTGTATTCACAGACTGAAAATAGAAGTGGTCTTTGAGAATCGATATGGAAGGGAGTTTTGACAATGGAACACAGGATGTGTGTCATACAGCTTGGTCCCCTGTCGGAAGACATAATTAGTGTAAAAAATGGAATTTAGGGAAAACATTATCTGAGTATCATGTCTAGGCATGTATACTGATTAGCTTCTCAAGTAATGGTCAGTAATTCGAAGGAGGAGGGAACAATAGGACACTAGAGCATTGTGCTTCAACATTTTCTTCTTTTCTCCCTACCCAGTTCCCATTTCCTTTCTTCTCTCTTCCGACCCTCATTACTTAGGATCCATCCTTGCTACAGAGGATTCTATCTTCTCAACACTTCACACCCTCTGCCGCTCCTTACCTGCACATTGAATCTTCAGGTGTTACTCATCCAGCGGTGTTCTGTCTCCACATTATCTACACAGCAATGCTTTCCTGTCCTGTACAAGAATTGATAATAATTGGGCCTGTATTTGTTTTTTTGCCATTATTAAAGAGTGGTGATTCTGTGACAATCAAAAGCTCCTATTAGTGACATTTCCGAACCACTGTCTCCAGTGTCCTAACTCCTAATTCCTAATTAAGGTATTATTATTCAATATCTTGATTGGAATGAGGTTCAGTGGGACTTTTGGCTATATACCTTGGGGAACTTCGTCCTTGAAACAAAACCTGCCTGGAATTATTTGTCTAACCTGCTTGTGGAAAATTTGATCAATATATTGTATGTTGTCCTAAATACCACAAACTTTTTAGAGAGGTTGAATATCGTGAGGTGAGAAATGACTCATGCGTCCTTGTGTGAAAGCATTTACAGGTGGTAAATTGATTGTTTTTTAATGTCAGAACATGAGTGGAATCTTTTTGGGCAATCATGGCAGGGAGATAGTTTGTGGAGAGCAATGATTGTTTTTTCCTATGATCAAACTATATTTCTATTGCATAAAAAGTATACTGGAGTGTCAAGTTAATTTGTTATGACTTTATCACGGTCTTCTGTGTTGGTACAGCTAGAGACATAGACTTTAAAAGGAATGTTCTGAACCGATGAAATGTAAGCACCTAAAGGGAATATAAGGTCTGATCTAAGACAGGAATGTAGACAAAGAGTATGTTAATGTAGTGTGGGTCTCTTAAAAGTCAACATTTTGGGATACTTAGGGAGGTGGGTAGTATGTTATATAATATATGTGAGTAGTTGGCTAGCCTTCCATGCCAGAGATACTGCGGCTTACTCGCCGTATATTATTACAAGTTGCAATGTAGTGGACCTACATCCTTTTTGGAACCCTTCCAATTTGATGGCCATAACGCATGTACTACATATTGAGGCCTTTTCTAACAACCCTGAAGAAGTCGTGGTATGATATAATACCGACGAAACAGGTGTTAGCTGTATCAAAACTGAAGAAAGAGATGCTGACTACATGAAATGGATCAATATGGAACTGTTGTAAGGAATGTGCATTTGCTGTAAAGGAATACTGATTGCCTCAGACTGAATACTTTGGATTAAAACTGGACAACGAGAATAATTGTGTTTATGAACATTATTTAACTTCAAACTTCTGATGTGCTCAGATTGGAAATGTTATACAGTGTGTGTTCCCTTCACTGAAGGGAGATATTTGGGGTTATATTGGTAACTGACCCCCACCTTTCCTAGTAGCACCCCCATCACTGTGTCTGATCTATTCTCCCCTATTTACACTGCAGAGTGCCTTTAGCTGGTGATATACCTGGTTACCAAATATATGGATAAATAGCCTCAGTAGGACTCTAGTCTAAATAACCCTCAAAATATGTGGATGAAGAGGTATTGACTCCAGGTTCTTTTTGGGAATTAAGATTTTTATTTTGAAAGAATATGTTTTAGATAGTCTTTTATCATCGTAGCACTCAATTTTAACAAAGCATTGTCGAGGGCGGCAATAGCCACCTTTAGATGCTACTAACCATATAAGTAAACACACTTCATCCGAAGCTACATTATCAATGGCATATCCTGGTGACAATCCTAAACAGCCAATGCTCATAATAATTAATGCAGGAACAATGTGTATTTCTCGTAGGTGGAACCACCAATGTTATGCCTGGAAGAACAAAAGTAGACACATTTTTCTTCGGGGCAGCCACCAGCTTTAACTGCATTTGAGAACAGGGGAAGTCAAACCGTGGTGGTAGAATGCTGGGCAGTGGTGTACAAAAGTATAGTAGTTAATGTAGGGCTCTCCAGTTCCTATCTCGCAGGTCCTACCAACCTTCTTCTGCCCCAAAAAAACTTGTAAAATGTGGGTCGCCAATACGGTCACCCAATTAGTACATCAAGAAACTTTGGTGAACCACTGGCAGAAGTAGGGATACTATCTAACTGGTTCTAACTCTTTCTCTTCTCTGTCTCATATCTGGTGCTTGGGTGATTGCACCTTGAAAGAAGAAGGCTATTGTCCATGATGGCCATTTCTTCTCTGCACATTTGAAAAATTTATTAAAATCATTTGCACAACATACAAATCCCTCAATATTTAGAATGATTCCCAAGTTTTCAAGAATGTTTTTTACTTTTGCAATACCTATTAACACCCCAAACACTTGCATGTTGCAGATTGCCGATTACAGTAAATGAGATAGCTCGGGTGGTGTAGAGTCTGATACTGTGATTTGTGTTTGACCTGCAGGTCACACATTCAGTATATCCAATTGCTGCTGATTCCACCTGAAACCTGAACCAGTCGACTCCACACCTGAATCAGGGTTGATGCACCAAAGCTAAACCCCTGTCTCAAGCCCATGTCCTTTCCCACTGTTCTGTATTGATTCTGCTGTATTTCTGAAAAGAAAGCTGTTAAATGAATAACTTTTGACCCCTTCATCTGAAGTTGTAAGACTAATCCACGGAGCTGAGGATATTGTTTAGGAAAACTGTTTTTACCCTTTTGGGTCTTTTTGTTTTGGCAATTTGAGAGCTGAGTCTTTGCTCCCAACAGGCCTATGGTCTATTTCCCCAATATTCTTTCCCTTTAAGATTCTACACTGCTACGTGTTTTTTTCAGAAAATCCTTGAAATAAAATGTGTCAGATTACACAACATCCATGACTTAATTCATTAGAAAAAGACTCTTCATTTCACTGTATAGAAACTGTGTGTGACAAGCTGCATAGAAATCTTTCAAATGCAACCTGAAGCTTACATTACTATACCACACCCTATTACAAGTTACAACAAAGTTATTTTTATCCATCAAACACAAACTAGAAGTGATGTTGACACAGTAACAATATGATCATTTGTATATATAATTATATATCTGCTACAACAGCTCTCTCGGGATGTAGAATGTCATTTTAATGAAGGGCTTTAATGAAAAGTCTAAATTTGACTGTACGTTGTCGCCACATGTAGTGCTGCTGAATGGTCTTTAGAGCGTAAATCATAGCAAAAGTGGTTACATCTGTGAATTGAAGTAAAATCCTGTTACGCAAATATGCTTGAGGTAGGTAAACTAGTCCATGTCTCCATGTAAACAACATTCCCTTTTAGGACCTGATTCACAAAGAGTTTTCAGTAGGTAGGTGTGATTTACTCCTGACTCACATTTTCTAATGGAAAATAGCTATGTGACGTGGCAGCCCTTAAATTCTGGCTCCTGTTACCCTCATTCAACACAGTGATCTCAAACCTTAAAGAAATTAGCTATTTCTACCTTGTAGGCAAGAAAACATATTTTGAATTTGTGCTGTGGTACAGTCTTCTGTAGAAAAATAAATGTATTATTATTGCTGAGTCCCATTTCTGCTTTTGTGGAGGACTGGGACTTGATCGAAGTGGCGAATGAAACATATATGCTGCTACTAATTGAAGACTGTTCTCCCATGATTGTCCTGGAAGCTCAGTAACTTGGGCATGCTCTTCACATTCTGTGACTAATATGAGGCAGAATCTTCATGTTTCAAAACCACCAATTAGAATGATAAATATTTAAGAAATTAGAGTTTCAGGTGAGGGGATGAGAACTCAGCTCAAATGATAATCACAATCATGTCAGTGTGACCCTCAAAAGTCACTAATTAAACCTGTGCTTAGCTGTCTGTTGGCTTGGCACAAAGCAGTCAGGCTTAACTTAGAGGCAATGTGTAAAGCATGTCTGCAGTACTCACACTAATAAATTGAAAACACAACACAAGAACAAAAAAAAATTGGGATCAATAGAGTAAATGTTAATAAATAAAATTACACCAAAACCACAAAAACTGAGTAAGTAGAACCAGATATATTAATTTGTTTAAAATGTAATTAAAAATAGTGTCAAAAAAGCACAAAGGGCCAACCTCAGCCATCTGGTCGCAGTATACCGGGTCAAAGTCAAAAGTTAAAACTGACTGAGACAGAGCATGGGTTGGATACAGGGACCAAGTTCATCCCGGTGGAAAGTTTATCTTCAGACTTAGAAACTTTTATGGCAAAAAAGTGGCCATTGACAAGTTGTGGGTGGGACAAGCTGGATCCAAAGAAGGACTTGACAATGAAGGGTTACCGAAGAGCAGGGTCCCTTTACGTTTGGTTACAAAGGTGGGAAAGCTCTAAGCTGGCAAAGTACAAAGACTGTTCTCAGGAAGGCCTCAACATTGACGGGTTGCTGCACAGCTTCAGTCATGATGAAGCCCTCTACTTTTTGGTGTAGAAACGTTTATGGAAGATCTCCTTCAATGGGGCAAACCAGCAAGCTATGGCCTATCGGTGATCTGACATCAAAGAATGCAGCTTCAACAACGTTCCCGGTCTCCAGGCAAAAATTTGGCAAAACGTTTCCGACGTTTACCGGAAAAGTATGCTCTAATCCCAGCCTAGGGCTTATGACCTGAGGTTCCTGATAGGGTTTAGGACTCACTCCAAAAAATGCCAGCAGTAGGGTCCAGGGCAGGTCCAGTTGGAGCTGGTCAGCTGGGAAGTTGCAGGGAGGAAGTCCTCTGAAAGTGTATTTTATCCCTGTAGCGCAAACGTCTGCTTACCTAGTTTCAATCCAAGCAGGTCCAGTCTTCCTTCAGGGTCTTTAGACAGCAGAGCAGCCCTTCTTCAGAGACTCTATAGGCCCAGGAGTGTTCTGAGGAGAGGTCTGTGGGTCCACATGTATCCCCAGGGCCAGACTAGGGGAGGAGGGCAAGCCTTTGTTCATTCCCTAATCCAGTTCTGATCAGTTCCTCTACCCCCACTGGGTTTGGTGTCAGCCTGAATTGAGAAACAAAGGGGAGGAAGGAAGGTCTAGGTGTGAACTTCAATGGCCAACGCCAAGGTAGGAACATTAGGTCATCCTGTCAAGGGAGGCGTTTCCAACCCCACAACTGTCCGGGAGCAATACACATCTCACCACAGGGGAGCCATCAAAGGTCAGGTAACGTGAACACTGGCCAGAAAACATTTAATTTTAGGCAGACAATGGCAACTTTCAAAAATTGTAATTTCCAAAATAGTACATTAAGGGCCAGATGTAGGTAAATCTATTTTACCGACCCTTAAATACCGAATTTTACCGATTCGGTATTTAAGAGTCGGTAAAATAGATGTACCGAGATGTAGGTAAATCCAGATGTGGATTTACCGATTCTTTAAAAGTCGGTATTTACCGATTCGGTAAATACCGACTGGTAATGCTCCATTCATTCCTATGGGCTTTGAAGCCCATAGGAATGAATGGGGCATTACAGGTCGGTATTTACCGATCGGTAAATACAGATTTTTGGCAAGGGTGCAGGGGGTGTCACTTTGACACCCTCTAGCACCCCCAAAAAAGGTTCGGGGGCCATATGGCAGGCATACCTGCCCTAAGGGCAGGTCTGCCTGTCATATGGCACAGGTGTGCATGCACACATTTGCATGCTCACCTGAATCGGTATTTCACCATCAAATTGAATTTGATGGTAAAATACCGATTTCTTAGGCCTTGTGGGACTCATCAGAGTCCCACCTACATATCGATTTTACAGAATCTGTAAATATACCGTTCTGTAAATTTACCGACCGGTATATTTACAGATTCTGTAAAATTACAGATCGGTAAATTTACAGAACGGTAAATTTACCGATTCTGCCCCCTACATCTCAAATTCCTTTTACCGGTCGGTAACGGCCGAATTCGGCCGTTACCGACCGGTAATTGGCCACCTACATCTGGCCCTAAATTCTGACTTGACCATTAGGTTGGATTTTGAATTACTTTTAAAATAAGTCTTTAAAACATTTTGTTAGCAGCTCCCAAACTGCATTTAGCACTTATTAAACGTAATAGTATTAACCAATGTTAGCCAATGGGAGAGCAAACTTTGCCACAATGAAAAAAACAAATGTAATTTTAGAGCACAGTGAGCCTTATTAAACAAAGTGCCCCAGGGGCGCAAAGGCGTGTGGGCCCCTTTTCTTTGACCCTGGGTGCTTTGTTATTACAGACGAGGTTGCAGATGCTTGTGCAGCTCCTTGGGTGCTGCCTGGGTAGCAGTGCAAGCTCCAGTGGGTGGGGATTCTATGCAAATGCGCGCTTCGCATCCCCCCCTGCACTGTATTGTGGATGCAGACACAGAAGCAAAGGAGCTGCCAGATAGTACACCACTAGTGTGCCCTCTGAGGGCTTCTTCTGAAAGGAGGGACAGTGGGTTTCTTAGACGCCCCACGTACCCGGCAGGTTGGTGAATCGCTCCCTGCACCCACCTGCAGAGGGATTTCAGTCCCCTTTGGCAGGCAGACCGTGTTTCCACCTGCAAAATGAAAGACTGGTCAGCTGCCGGTCCACACATTTACTAATTCGCGCTGCCACCAGGGCAGGCAGAAATGTGCAGCTGCCCTGTAAGCAGCACATTATCTGTAGTAGGGCGCAATGATCACATCTGCTCCCAGTACACCCAGTTAAAGATGGTCTGCGGTGGAAAGAGGGCAGTGTGCCCCATAAATAATGCGGGCCCAGAACAGAAGGGACAAGTTTGTGCATTGTTTTGAAAACCTACTCCACCGTTTCTCACGATTAATCAAGACCCAGTGTAAAAACACCAGTTAACTAAAAGTACCCTTTATTCTGTTTTGTCTTTTTAACCATTCAGTAAAATAAAACATCATGTACCTACTGCAAGTATCTTTTAATAGTCTCTATTTTCAGTGTTTTACATTTCGTAACAAGGTGCCTGTGTAAACAGGGCATTCACCCTTATCATCACTGCGAAATTAATTGGCCAGAGTACACTCTTTGGTGATTTGGACCAAAGATAAATGAAGGGAAAGCATAACATGTTTTCCTTTTTCGAAGCATAGTAGTCAAAACAAGTCTCTGAGGGCCAGCATACGTGACTTCACATTTTAATGCGTCTGCTCTAACAGATGCTTTGAATAAAACCTATTAGTTTCATTTGTGGAAATGTTTTCATACAAAAATGCCTATTATTAACATATGGCCTCAGGCTTGGATTTAACAGTTGTAGATGGAGCGACGTTTTGCCAGGGTCTTTAATACTTTAATCATCATTATTCTTGCCATCAAGTAAGCATTCATAGTAAAATGCTGCTGCAAGGTCCTGAGAAAGAACATTTATAGTAAATTTGTTTTTTTCCTTTCTGCTGAAAAATGACTTCATCCTTTTGATTTTCTTTTAGTTAAATAATCCTCCTTCAACAAAACCTGGCACCACTTATTTTGTGCAGGTTTTCATTAGGGCGGTTGTAAACCTTTCATTTTCTGTGTGAGCTCTAGGTATATTTTGTGACAAAACTGACAAAAAAAAGCAATTTAGACCTGCTTTTATTACGTTTTACTCGCCTTCTTGTTAATCGAAGTCCCCTTCCCAGTCTTCCAGCGTCTGCTGACCAGTTTTGAAAATGTCTGCAGGCACCTTATTGTTAGTGTATTTTGAAAGAGTTATGTTGCATTTGTTACATTATGAACAACAAACTGCTCCTGTTTAAAAAACGATGACCATTCATTCAGTCAAAGCATGCCTCTAGTATGTGGTCGATTAATCAATATTTTAAACATCAAGATAATATTTGGAAGCAAAGTTTTACGGGTAGAAGGAGTTGGAAATGACCCCGGCGTGAATCGCATCTATTTCTCTAAATGTTCATATTTTCGCACTTCCAGATTTTGATATTTCACACTTATTCAAGAACACAAGCAGGGCCTCCACCCCTCTGGATTAGAACCACCTCCCTTCGTGAGAAATCCATGCTTGAACCCATCCATGCATGCCAACATACCTGATTCAGACGGAAGACTCCCCTTTTTAAAAACAAAAATCGGCTTTATTTTAGCTGTCAACCCCCTGAAGTTGCCTCTGTTTCAAGGTTAGTCAATTTTGACCTGAATGGCAAACAGGTTTTATGTCTGTTTTTGCCCAGCCAACGTTCATATTTTTGCATCTCACAACCTCGAAAGTGGAAGCTTGATAGGATCATATAAAAATCAATAGCCTTGAAGTGCAGGAATAATAATAATAATAATAATAATAATCCACATTTGTAAAGCGCGAACAATCACCCTTTAGGGTCTCTAGGCGCTGGGGCCATCGGGAAGATTAAGCAAGCTATTGCCCAGAGTCACATGGTGCTGGGCTAATCTGTCGCCAGCGCCTGGGATCGAACTGAGATCCCCAGATTCCAGCGTCAGTGCCCTGGCCGCAGCACCACACCTCTATGCTTTCTCTTTTTCCTTATGGCCAGTGATTGCTTTTCCCACCCTGAACCTCCATTCCCGGTGAAGTACCACAGGCTTTATGAATTCCACAAACTGCGCTGGTTGAGGTTCCACCAGCAGAAACCCGCAGTTCTCTCACTTGGCGAGTGTTCCAGATGGGGAGTTCACCATTTTTTGATGGATTCCAACCTGTTGATAATCCCGAAAGAGCTTGTTATAGAGGGGGTCAGTAAATGAAAAAACATCAATACTCAGTGGATGAAGCCAATCCATCTTCAGTGGAATTACTGCCAGTGGGATTAACTGCAGGAAAATGTACTGCCCCCATTGTCGCAGTGCCATGAATCTCTAAATCAGGACCAACGAGTTATAACCCACAGTGTCATCAACAATCATATTTCTGCCATTCTGCTCACAGGAAGGTGAAAATAAAAAAGTGACAGAGATAGTGAGATTAAGAGAGCGATTGGTGTGTAAAGATCTTTCATTAATAGGATTGTACGTCTTTGTCCCACAATTGTCCACCAACAAGATCGTGTGACTCAACCCTATGTGACTGACATATGCTTAATATAGTTCACTGTCTGCATCATCAAAATCCTAAATATTGGCTACCTTGAGTTTCTATACCTGAAAGAACTTGAAAACTGATATCCTCTGAGGAAATCACCAACTATTATAGTAGTAAACCCCACAGTAAATGACACAATAACTACTGATCTGCTCTTCCACATGCTCATTACTCCCAGATGTTTGCTAACCTTTAGGTTTACAATCCACATCTAGCTTTCAGCTGTGGTCTCGATTGGACCTTGGATATTCTTATACTTTCCAATTGCTAATCACTTTCCTAGAAGGTAAAAATTACAATAGGAATACAGAGATGTCTCAGGGTAAAAGGATTACCTTTTAGTTTTTGATGGCAGATCCACAGCACTCAGAAGTAAAATGCAGGCATGATTCCACGTGACCCCCTTCTCCTCAAAATGTGATGCATCTTTAATCAACATGCAATGCCCACATAGACACAGAAATACCCTATGCACACACAAAGTATAAATGTACACGTAGGTGGTGGTACACACAACAGTGAACAAATAACGTTACAGAGAAACAGTAAATATTGAAAAGAGACAAAGAAGGTGACGTAAGGTTAATCCTTGGTTCTTTAATTTCTGTATCCTTTACAACAGCCAGCCGACACGTGTTTCATCGCTTGCGCGAATCTTCAGGGCTCAAAGTGGCTGCGTATATGCCAAAGGTCGCTCTGCCGGTGATACTTCCGACCCGGTGGGGCTCTAGACCAATTCAATTGCGAATGTGGAAGTAAAGGCATATACTGGAAGCTATGTATGCCTCCGTATATATCCCGGGAGCTTGTTTCTTTAAAAATGAAATGGAGCGGATAACTCCATAAACACCATAGTCTTGGTGTGTAATTTAAGGCCTGTGGTGTCCACCACGAGGAACACGGTGACCCGGGAGCTGCACCTCAACGCTGCTATTAGAGATACACTATTTATGATAAACCAAGGGGATTGGGAGACAACTCTTTCCATCCCTCCGCCTTAATTTACACACCGAGACTATGGTGTTTATGGTGTTATCCGCTCCATTTCATTTTTAAAGAAACAAGCTCCCGGGATATATGCGGAGGCATACAGAGCTTCCAGTATATGCCTTTACTTCCACATTCGCAATTGAATTGGTCTAGGGCCCCACCGGGTCCGAAGTATCACTGGCAGAGCGACCTTTGGCATATACGTAGCCACTTTGAGCCCTGAAGATTCGCGCAAGCGATGAAACACGTGTCGGCTGGCTGTTGTAAAGCATACAGAAATTAAAGAACCAAGGATTAACCTTACGTCACCTTCTTTTTCTCTTTTGAATATTTACTGTTTCTCTGTAACGTTATTTGTTCACTGTTGTGTGTACCACCACCTTAGTGTACATTTATACTTTGTGTGTGCATAGGGTTTTTCTATGTTTATATTGTTGTGTTTTGCCAGCTTGCTGGTTCAACCTTTGAGAGGTTATTAGATTTTCCACTTACCCAGTTGCACCACTGATATTGCTCTTTAGTGCTTCAATAATAGGCTGTGCGCCCAGTGCTTCATTGACACGAAAAACCTTTCTGTATTAAGCAATGCCCACATAGGATCACAATTAATTCACACCACACCTAGCACTGTCTGATATCCAATCAGCACTCCAAGACACAGGCCCAGGCTTAGTAATCTTTCACACAATGCAACGCAGCAAGGCATGTGGGGGTCGGAGTAGTTTTTAGGGCTGGGTGAGTGTTGGGGTGTTTTTTTACATTTGGAGTTCCCCAGGCCTCAGGGCAGGGGGAGGGGAATGGGAATGGGTAGTCAGGGGAGCTTTTAGGGCTTAGGGGAGGGAGGGGCAGTTCTGAGGGCTGGGTCAGGGCTGGCCAGTGTCAGGTAAGGAACAGGGCTAAGGGACAGGGTTTTTAGGCATTAGGGTAGGGGGACGGCACAGTGTGGGGGTTGGGAGGGTGTAGGGGTATATATAGATTTAAAGCCCACATGGGCTTTATTAGTTCACATAATCACAATTGCATTAATTTGGCATTGAGATGCATATAATTGAACCGTATTAGATTGGGAATATGTCATTATTTATATGAAAAAGTTTACCTTTGTTTTACTTTTAAATGCATGTTTATCCAATCCGTGTGGTTCATTTTTTTTTGTTGAAAATACAATTTTATTGCAGATTAGTACAGTATACAACTGGTTTGGACAACCTTCCTACATCCGACACTTGCGAAGCACATGGCACTGCAACGCACAGTACACGGCCATTTAGCCCACAACCCGGGAGTCGGGCTGCATAAAAGAAGGAAACAATGGCAGTCCGCATGTAGTACAACGCAAACCGTTACTGGTCACCAAAATCTCTTAGCGTCTGCTTTTCCTTTTCTCCCAACCCCCCAATAATCAAACCAAAACAATCCCCTGGGAACGATACTGAATCAATGTCTCACCTACTGCTCAGCATTCTGCATTTGTCTCATAGTTTCCACACCCCTTTCTTCTTGAAGCATAAACCATCAAATCCTTATAATCAACAAACAGTCAAAAGAACCGATTTCGTAGCTTACCCCAATTATCAGGGATGTTACCAGATCTTTACCCATCCCCCTCCCCAGATCCCTCCCCCCTGTGCAATAACTGTGGTGTGGGCTTCCCAGATTCTCACTTCCCATCTTAACAATGCATCAAATAGTTAGGAAAGCTATGTACTGCGTGTATTGACCACATGGACGTGGAGCGCTCATTCCTACACCTCTGTCGTTTGGTGATCCTTCAAAGTCTGAACTAAGGCTTCCCATGATCTAGCCGCTTCTAGCGCCTTATCGTTGCCTAAGCAGGTAGCCTGTCTAAGCCTCACAACACTTTCGCAACTCGCCCACTTGCAAAATTCCTTTCGCCAGCGCCTGCTGGACAGACCCTCTGTCGCCTTCCAATGCCAGGTGATTTTGCGCTTGGCTAACAGAAGCCCCAGATCAATAAATTTGCTGGTGACCTTGGTCTTGGCTTTGTGCGGGTTACTGCCTTAACAGTCCCTGCCGCCATCACAGTATACTGGCAAGCCAGTGTCAATACCGGTTCCGCTCTCCCCGTTCTCCAGTGTTTTTGAATCGCCGTGGTGACCACGGCATGGATCAAAAAGTCCCCTTCTGGGAGCCCAAACATATCTCGCAGCGTTGGGAAGGGCAATAGTTCCCCGTTCATATACAGGTCACCCACCATATGGATACCCAACTGTTCCCAATTCGCCAATGAATTCCAGTCACCCCCGTGTGGTAGTGCCGTTAGCATGCCCAGCGGGATCTCCGGAGCATACAGGTGAAGGGTCCCGCTTTACGCTGGGTTCTATTCCAACAAAGCCGTAGGGCCCTCTCTTCCCCAGTTAAACCCTGCAGGACAAGTTTTTGTTGCAGCACTATGTAGGCCAGGACATGGCGCTGTATCCCCTGTCCCCATTTATCTTACGGGCCCCGATATTCCCGCGCTATATGTTGAGTTAGCACCTGCAATTGCGCCGCCAGATAGTAGAGCTCAAAATCCGTCACTGCCAGTCCGCCTTCCAGCCTTGGTCTCATCAACGTCGTTAGTGCTATTCGGCGTCTACCTTTGCCCCAAATAAAGCCCACGGTCAATGACCTCAGTTCTTTAAATATACGCTGCGGGATCCAGATCGCTAAGGTACGGAAATAATACAATAACCTGGGGAGTGCTACCATTTTAAGCAATGCCACTCTTCCCAGTACTGACAGCGGAAGTGTTGCCCAGAACTCCATACATCCCTTCAGGGCTCTAATACATCGTCCTATATTGCCATCCACTAGATCCCTGTCATTATGATAGATCCGAACCCCCAAATAGGCGAGGCACGCCAATTCCCACTTGAGTTCCCCATGGGAAGCGGGAGGAGGCATATCCGGGCAGGACGGGAAGAGGCATGTCTTAGTCCAGTTCACTTGGAGTCCTGATACCATCCCAAATTGGGATAGCAGGGACGTAGCACCAGGCAGATCGGCCTCAGCATCCTGGAGGAAGAGAAGCAAGTCATCTGCATACAGGGAGATATAGTGTATACTGTCTCGGTGCGGCAGTCCCCTATATAACAGACCCGATCTCGCCCGGACCGCAAGGGGTTCTATCGCCAACGCGAACAGCAGTGGCGACAACGAACAGCCCTGCCTCGTCCCTCTCATGACTGGATATTGGTCAGAGATCACCTCACCCAGTTTTACCCTGGCCGTGGCTGAGGAATACAGCACCGTCGCCCATTTCACAAACTGGTCGCCCAGTCCGAATCGACGCAGGACATTATGGAGGAAGGCCCATTCCAGGCTATCAAACGCCTTCTCAATGTCCACCGAGAGGACTGCTGCAGAACCCTGACCTCCCTGGTGCTCCGCCATAACACGTAAGAGGCGGCGAATATTTGAAGCCGTGCACCGTGTGGGGATGAAACCCGCTTGGTCCATATGAACCAGCGATGTCATATGCGGTAGGACTCGGGACGCCAGTATTCGACTCAAGATTTTGTAGTCCACCGTCAGCATGGACAGTGGCCGATAAGAGGCCACATCCACATCCGAACGGCCCGGTTTAAGAAGGGGAATAATCAGTGCTTCGTGCATCGAGCATGGGAGTCTACCCTCCTTCCCAGCCTCCTGATATACCTCCAGCAATGAGGCGCTAGCGCATCAATATACTGAGCATAAAATTCGATTGGCAACCCGTCTGGACCCGGTGTCTTATTCCGGACCATGTGCTTAATTGCAACACGGATTTCAGCTAATGTGATGTCTTGCCCCAACAAGTCTGCTTGTTCCTTATCTAACTGTGGCAAAGGCGTTCCCTCCAGATATTCCTCAATGATTGCCCCCATATCCCCCTGCCTACTGCTGTACAGCAATTCATAGTATGTAGCGAAGCGAGACAGCATCTGCGCCTGCGAGTGAAACAGCATGCCGTTCTCCAATGCAATCCGCAGAATTGGTCCGCTCCTCGGCACTGGGTCAGCTAATCTGGCCAACAGCATACCTACTTTGTCCCCCTCCGCATGAACTTTCGCCAGATATCCCTTGTAGTCATAGCTTCGCAGCCTCTCAGTTTCTACTGCTAATTGTTGCAAGCTGAGGGTGAAGGAGTACCTGCTAGGATGTGGCGCTGTGGAGCAAATGAGGAAGCAAACGAGGAACACGAGGAAGACGAGAAGGATGCCGACCGGAGCGCCCGGACCGAAACGCTGAGGCAACCCCCCCGAGGCAATGCCCCAGCCGAAAATTATCGCGGGCACAGTGGGAGCCTGTGCAGAGTACACAGCCGCGAGGGGTGCACAGACAGCGGCCGGAGCAGCGAGAGTCTGCCGGACGCGGCAACAGCCGCGAGTAGCGTCTTGGGTGCGCCGGAGCCGCGAGTTGGACGCGGCAGTAGCCGCGAGCGGCGCATCGGGAGCGGACAAGGCAGCAGCCTCGAGTGGTGCTCTGGGAGCGGCCGGAGCCGCGAGTCCCTGCTGGACGTGAGTGGCGCTTTGGGCAGGAGTGGGCAGCAAGCGCAGCGAATACAGCTAAGACATTAAGAGGCAGCCCAAGCCCGAGTGTCAAGGCGGGGAGCCAACACTGTCGTGCATCGCGAGACAAGTTCACCCTCATCACCCCCAAGCAGATCTGTCACCCTACTGACCCAGGTGTGAGTGAGTTAAAAGTGACAATAACCGCGGAGGGTGCACAGGCTTCCCGGATTAGGCAGTAGCAGCAGCAACTGTGAAAACCCCAGGTCTCGGCTGCACTTGTGCCTGATATCTCCTCAAATGCTTGCAGAAAAGTGAGCAGTGACTTAGGACCGGTTGGACCAATTCGAGTCTCTGCAAGCTGAGGGCAGAGGCTGATGTGAGAGGTGCCCTGGGGCTTCCCCCCTCCGGACACAGTGGGACACACGGGAGGCAGAGGTTTGGCCTGGATTGACCAGCTGGGACTGTTGTCTGATAGGGTACCTGGGACACGAAGATCATACTAACTGACCCAGGTACGTGACTATTCGCCAAAGCTGTTCCAGTAGGATAGTAATTTCTTCTCTCTATGAAACTGTTAAAGAACACTGCTAATTAACTGCACGGAGCATATAAACATCCAACTGACTATTTTACTTTTAACGATAAAACAATTTTAAGTGGACCACAGCTATTATCAACCACCTATTAAATAAACCTCCACTGGGAAATAGACCTTAATCTATTTTTTACATGCAGTGGTGATAAAGTGAAGTACAACTACAAACTAATCTCAAACCTGCTTAAAAACTACAGCCACGGGAAAAACAGGGATAGGGGACGCGAACTGAGCGCCAGTTTCGGTGTTGCATGAGTGGCGCACCGGTCATCTGGCGCTTTGGAGCTTTACCCCTCCGGTAGGGTAGACTGGAACCCCTAGAAAAAGTTCTGTCATTACAAACAGAAAAATTAAAAACTACAACCAAAATAATCCCGAGTGATCTCCTAAACTGTTATGGCATATAAAAAACTAAGGTCAAGAACCATCTTTATGAAAAGGATGGGAACGGAAGAGGCAACTCGGAGGAGCTCCAATAAAATAACAAGAGCAGGAAAGCTTATAGTAACTCCAGGGATCAAAAAGTACTTTGAAAACCTAAAGACAAACGAACAGGGGCAAATAACAAAAGACCAGACAATCAAGGAAAAAAAAGGATGTAAAGAGGAAGAAGATTTACATCTAACCAACACTCAAATACAAAGAACACCCGAGGCTCCTCATAAAAGTATTCCACTTACCTTGGAGGATTCTATCACTAACCATGGCGCCCTAGGTCTAACACTAGAAACACTTAAAATGCAACAATCTCTAGAGTATAATATCACTTGCCCTGACATTAATATCAAAGACCTAATATTTCATAAGAGACCCCAAAAGGAGACTGAGAAAATACAGAATAGCACTCCGCAAAAACTTTCTGATATAGAGGGATATCTGGAGAAATCCCCAGATCTGTCTTTTTACAAAAACACAAGCTTCTCTAATAATTACACCCCAGTCTCTAAATCTCTGTTTACTCTGCAAAATATACTGGAGTCGGTCCTTATTCACCTAGGGAATATACTGGAAAACTCCGATCAAACCCTTGATACTCAACTAGGAATATTAAAATTTCTAGTGGAAGAAAAAAAGAAGAAAGAGCAAACGCATTCAACAAAAATAGCAGGAGTCTGCGAAAAATGTAAAGTGCAAAACTCTGATACTTTAAAAGTTGATTTAGCGGAAACACTTTACCCTGTAAAAAAAGAAATCGCAACTCAAACCGGAAAAAAACCTCTCTTGAAATCTCAGGAAAACAACCAGATCTATTCCCTTAGAAGCCTTTTTAAGGAAGAAACCACACCTACGTTATATCATCAGCCCAAAGCGTACTACCCAATTTTTACAATAACCAAAACAAAAACTACGGTGAATAGCCCAAACATAACTCAACGCAAACATATCTCTGAGATCGAGCCACTATCTAATGATATACAGGGCCAAGCAAGTAACAAAGGCAAAAGAAAACAAAAGAGGACCAAGTTGAAAAGGAGAAAGGCGTTAAGAAGAATAGAGAAAAAGAAAGCACGTAAAATAATAATCCAGAAGGATCCCTTGTTACCAACTGGATCTTCAGATAACAAGGATAGAGCAGATCTCCTCCAGACCATGAAAATAAAGGGGCAGAACACATTGGTATTAACGCAAACCGATAATGTTAACCATCGGAGTTCACTAAACCCAAAGGCAAACATCTTTTCTGTAGGAGGTCAAGGATCTCCAAGTCTGGTTCTAAAAGAAAGCCCAATACGATCGGTCTCTATTCAGGAAAAGCATATACAGGCAGAGATAATCATGTCTAATTCTCTGGAAATTACGGAATTATTTCCGGTAGACGACGCATCACTCAATCGCAGCCGAATTATTAGCCTGTTACAAAAAATTCAACCTCTACAATCGCTAGCGCGAAACGAAATAAAGTTAGTTTAGTTCCCGGAGAATTCCAAAACAACGACAGCAATCGTAGAATTTTTGTCTCCAGTAATACCAGAAATTATATTGAAGGAGAGCGAAATACTCCACAAATATGGATATGATCTGACCCCAGTAATACAGTACAACGACCAAAAAAAAACCAAAATAGAAGAATCTCTTAAAACACAGTCGTCGAAGCAAATCTCCAACGCCAGGACCAATCCCCCAGATTTAACTTTAAAATATTTACTCGTCTCCATAAAGAACGGGGAAAGAAAAGTCTGGAGGAAAAATACCCCAGGCAAGGAAACAACAAAGGAGGAATACTCATGGACCTGGATTTCGGAGACCCTGAACTGTAATAATCTGTCCAAAGACAAAAAATCCCCTGTTTAACACAGGCTTGTCGATCGCCTCTTGGAATATAGCGGGTAAAACCAAACAAAAAATGGATGAAATAATAAAAAATTCCCCATCCGTAGTGACCCTCCAAGAAACTTGGTCCACACAAAATTTTGATCAAGAGAAATACTTTGTATATGACACCACTGCAGTCCAGGTTGAACGGGGACATGCGAAAGGAGGAATAGCGATTTTACTAAGTGAAGATTTTAAATGGGCCCAAGAAATTATACCAACTAATTCAAATAACCATCAATGCATTAAGGTCAAATTTAGGACAAATCCTCTAGAAACTTTAAAAGATCTTCTAATTTATAATATCTATATTCCCCTTGGAGCAAAAATGGACACACTCGCTATTGAAATCCTAAAAGATATTGAACAAACAATTGAAAGCCAAGGGTATCCATCGTTCTTATTATTGGGTGACCTAAAAGGGAAAATTTCCAATGAGTTACTTCTAAAATGGGCAGACTGGCACAAAGAGGAGGCCTTGGGAATCTCCACACCACTTTTTCCGAAAGAAAATAAGGCGGATAAAAGAGGAAAAATTCTAGTTGCATCACTCCCTATACTTCATGGAGTAATATTGAATGGCAACGTAGAAGGCGACATTCCTGCCTCAAACACAAGGCAGGGTAATAGTAATGCATCTCTACTGGACTACATGATTTGTAGCTACGATCTATATGGCTCAATCTTACATCTTAAAATAAACTTTGCTCATGGCAGCGATCATGCTATTCTACTAGCAAAAACAGAGTGGATAACTCTATCCAAAGTCTCTAGCCGAATGATGTATAAACACAGCTCAGTACTAGTGAACCCTAACCAAAGACGTATTCACTGGAACTCGGCTACATTCAATAAAATAATCAACTCAATGCAACTCCTACAGGTATCTCATTCTGCAAATCCGATAAAAAAATTTGAACTGATTATCAAAAATGTAAAACAAAAATTGCAGGAAAAACTAAACCAATCAAGAACAACAAAGAATCTAAATAAAAGGCCAAAGCTAGCTACTAACACAAAACTTTTGAATAAACTGATCAGACAACAGTTTGTAGAAAATTCTCCATCTAAACAGGCTGAAATCAATAAACTAAAAAACCAGGAGAGAAAAGGAAAAAAACAAGAGAATAGCACAAGATCAAAATTGGATAGATCTGCAGATCGCAGCAAAGCAAAATAACCAACGAGGATACTGGAATATAATTGCCAAAGAAACGGGTACGAAAAAAATCTTACAATCTATCCCGGTCCCCCCAAAGGAATGGGATCGCTATCTCGCCAATTTATACAAATTAAACACCAATTCGGAAATGATCCACAATCTTACCATGAACGAAGAAACAAATCCTTTAAATAGTGGAGTAACGAGTCCTCTCAATTGAGATACACATTAGAAAGGCACGCACAACAGGAGCATCAGGCCCAGACCAAATCCCGATTAAGGTCCTCCAGTGCAACCCTAAAGAATGGAGCAAGGTGTTATCTCCCCTTTTTAATTACATTTACGCCACTGGAGAAATTCCCAAATCATGGAAGGGGAGTATAGTAATACCTGTACACAAAAAGGGCACAAGACTACATCCCGGCAACTACAGGCAAATAGCCCTCCTGGATGCATCAGGAAAAATATTTACTGCAACGGTTTTAGATCACCTTAAAGATTGGGCCTTCTCATCTGGACAAATTCCGCTATATCAGGCTGGTTTTAGATCAAGGCAAACAGGTGCTGTAGATCAAATTACAGCTTTGTCAAGATTGTCTGGGCGTTTATATCTCAAGTATTTGCACCGCGCGAGTGCACACAGACGTTTGCTGTTACGGCTCCCGAAGTGATCGCGGCTGCGGCACTACAGGCTCGAATCTCTTTCCAGGAGGTAGCGTTATAAACAATAAGATAAAAACGCACTGAAAATCTGGACAAAGCTGTAATTCGATCTACAGCACCTTCCCCTATTTGTACACCGGACGGTGACAAATACTTGAGAATCAACGCTAGAACATAAGAACCACGAGTGTAGAGGCAGAAATAGGACGCCTATACCCTCTCTAAATTACGAAATTTCAGGTTGTCCCTTCTTCTTTATCGTCCTGATGAAGACCCGAACTGGTTGCTAATAAGACAGCACCGCACCCCAGGGTCGAAACGTCGACGTTAACTCTTCAACTGGTCCTTGTTATATCCCAGCAGAAAAATATAAATAATTGTACTGTTTGTGGACATTGATACCATTTTTGGACCGTGACTTCTTTTAATTTAAGTTTTTGCTGTAAAATTGTTTCACTGTATTATACACTCAAATCACTTGTTCACGTTTAATTCACTTGTGCACTTTGTTTTGAATATCTATTGTATGGACAACCAATCTTTTAAGTGTTGAAATGAATTGCTGTAAAGAGATAGATGAATAAGAACCTTTCTCTTTTTTGAAAAATGTGTGGTGTGTGATTTTCCAATTCAAATACTTCTAAATACAACTAAGTAAGAAAAGTTGTTGCAATATATGCTATATAACTAAGAAATTGTTCACTCCCCGACAGAACCAATTTTTGTTTGCCATTGTCTACCCAGGTTCTGAGGGTTACTGGGTTACCCCATTATAATTAATGGTTTTAGATCAAAGCATTCAGTCACGGATAACATTGCAGTGCTACAAACCATCTTAGACAAATACGTGACTGCTAAATCCCAGGTTGTATACGCTGCATTTATTCGACTTTTCTACTGCATTCTACTGCATTCGACAGAGTGGATAGAGGAATCCTCTGGAGAAAACTCGGCAAAATGGGCATCCCAGACAAATTACTGCATATACTAATAGCACTACACACAAAAACTTGGTGCCAGGTTCAAATGGGAAGGGAAAAGGGTCTCACTAGTGCTATCTCGACTCCAAATGGCTTAAGGCAAGGATGTCTCCTTGCTCCCCTACTGTTTTCCCTGTATCTTAGTGATCTACCTCAGCGTTTCCAGGAGATAAGTAATTTTCCACCAAAAATCGCCTCCCACAAAATACACATGATGTTATATGGAGACGATATAATTATATTAGATCTAACCCCATTTGGCCTGCAAAGAAACCATCAGGCACTCCTCAAATACTCGGAGGAAAACTTCCTAATTCCAAATATTGTGAAAACAAAAATAGTCCCGTTCTTAGGAAGTAAAAGGTGTATTAAAATTAAATATCACTGGTCCCTAGGAGAAAAAAGGGTCGAAGTGGCAAACGAATATACTTACCTAGGTCTAATTTTTACTAACTCTTTACAGAATAGGCCCCATACTTTGAATTTGATCCGGAAGTCGGATATGCACGTGGGAGCACTGTCTAGGCTGTACGCCGCTTCTGGACAAAGACACTTCTTTTTCTATGCTTAAAGTATACAGCGTTAAAATACCACCAGTTCTGTCATACGCTTTGGAATACATACCAATAAGTCAATGGAACTTCTTAGATCTAAGAGAAGGAAAGATTCTACGCAAACTAACGCGGTTGTCCCAGGCTGTACCAGTAAAAGCTCTCCGCCTAGAGTATTCACTAACTAGTGCTTATGCCCGAGGAATTGCCAATGTAATCAGATGGGCATATAATCTCCTACACGCAGAGGAAGGAACGCTTCGAGCCTTGCTTAAAATAGAAAAGGTTTCTGGTCCCAGTTTATGTTAAATGCAAAATCAACTCTACACACAAAATGATTAATCAATGCAAAGCTCCGCCAAATGAAGTTTGTATTAGAATGAAAGCTTTTTAACAAAATGGTTCAAAATTGACTATATTGTATTAAATATTTGTGGTCCTCAGTGGAGTACCAAATCAAATTAAATAAAAACTTGGAAACTTACTGCTAATTGTTCCTTAGCCTCCACCAGTTGTCCCTGCAGCATCGGTTGTTCCAGTCTCCTCTTTTCCAGGTCCCTAAGAACCCCTTCCGCTTTTGCTACATCAGCTAGCACCGTCTTCCTAGTCCCCGAGTATTTAGTAATGCTGACCCCTCTAATGACCACTTTAAAAGCATCCCACTGCACCGCTCTTGAGGTTGCCGTTCCTTGGTTCTCCCGGAAATAACAAGCAATACCGTCTCCCACCTCCGCTCGGAACACCTGGTCCTCCAGAGTGTCAGGGCGTAAGCGCCACGACGGAACTGCCATTCTCGCCCTTTCCCAGTTATTCGACAGCAGCAGCGGGTTGTGATCAGAGATTGTTCTGGTAAGGTACTCAGTGTAGGTTTCCATATGAGCTATCAAGGGGGAGCACAGGATGGCATCTATACGGACATGAAGTTCATGTATGGAGGAAAAGAATGAGTAATCCCTATCATAAGGATGCTGCGCTCCCCACATATCTATCAGCCCCCATCCATCCTGCCAGTCAAATCTAGTTTTAGCCAGTTTCCGAAACGGGGCAGCTGCCAGAGGAGGATGTGATCTATCCATGTCTACATCTGTAATGGCATTGAAATCTCCCCCTATTACAGCCGGGCCAGCCAAGAAGGTTGCCAGCGCACCCGAAAAATCAACCAAGAAACGACCTTGGTCGACATTAGGGGCGTTTATACTGCACAGCACAATGTCCCTGCCATAGAGTCTACCCTCCACTGCTACATATCTACCCCCTTGATCTAAGATCTGCCTGGTGGCCTGAAAAGGGACTCCCGCCCTCACCCATATGAGCACCCCCCTGGCAAATGCAGAGTAGGCTGTGCTGAAGACCTGGCCCCTCCATCTACGCTGCAGCGCTTGGCCTTCCACCCTAGTCAGATGCGTCTCCTGCAGTAGAGCTATGTGTATTCCCCTCCGTAATAAATAGGCATGCACTTTGTGGCGTCTTGTCATAGTATGTAAGCCTCTCACATTCCATGTGATACATTTCAAATCATGTAATGTCCCCATCAGTACAGCTTCGCATTCTTGCCCATTGCACTGTAGTTACGCCCACACCATTTTCAAGTCCCAACATTCAACAACCCCTGAACCCCCTCTAACCCTCCCCCCCAGAACAGGACCCAATAGCACACTATCAGCCCCCATCCAAACTTCTCAACACCCCACTCAACCCTATACTGTGGTAGCCACCACAGGTAGCCACCAAAGGTAGCCTTAAGGGCAATGGAAGCGCAGTATGGCCCAACAGGGAGCAGCGCTCACCCAAGCTCGCCCAGTACAGGCCCCAAAGAATACCAATCTAAAAGCATGAATGTCCACGTGTCGCCAGGCACTGCTACACGGGAAACGGGCCAAGGGGACCCCTCAAGTCTCAGGATTCGACTTCTCACATCATTCGTCCATCATTCCGTCCGCTGCCCGCGGTGTGACCTCAGGGCCCTTGGCGCTGTCCGATTCCGAATGGTCTGCCTCCGTTCTCCTCCTATCTTCATCTGATTCCGACCCTACCACCGAATCTGTGGTCTGCGATCCCGTAATCACTGCAGTCGCAGCTAGTGCTCCCTGTCTATCCTTGGCCAATTGGGACAGCTGTTGCTTCTGCTGAACCTTTGATCGTTTCCGTGTCCGTTGGGATTGGCGCATCTGATATGGTCTCGGTGAAGCAGCATGCCCCCGGCTCCGACGATCCGTGCCTGCTTTATAGGTGTCAAACCAAGTCCATGCCTCCTCAGGCGTTTGGAAGAAGTGCGTCGTGCCATCCATGATCACTCTGAGCTTCGCCGGAAATATCAGGGAATACTGAATCCCTTCCTCACGCAGTTCTTTTTTGGTCGCCTGATAAGAGGCCCTGAGTCTTTGGACGTCGTGGGTGTAATCCGGGAATATCGTAACCGTGGCGTTACCGACTTTGAAGGGACCCGCAGTGCGTGCTCTATTGATCAAGACGTCCCTATCTTTATAATGGAGCAGCTTAACCACCACTGGACGTGCTGGGCGGCCCTGTAATGGCAGCCGTGCCAGTACTCTGTGCGCCCTTTCGAGCGTGAAGAAGGAGGACAGCCCCTCCGGCGCAACCTCTATTCTAAGCCAGTTCTCTAGATACGCAACCATGTCCGCGCCTTCTGTTTTTTCCGGCAGACCCACCACGCGAATATTATTGCGCCGGTTTTGACTTTCTGAGTCCTCTGCCCTTTTTTCCAGCACTGCAAGGCATTCAAGAGCATCTTCTAGCCTGGCATGTGTCGTAGTCTGTGCAGGTTTTAGTTCTTGAATAGTTAGTTTGGTGTCCCTTACTCTGTCCGCTAGTTTTGCATGATCTGCGAGCAGGAGCCCGAGCCCAGTCGCCACCTGCGCAATATCTTGGTGAAGAGATTCTTTCATTGCAGCTATTGCCTCCAATATCCTGTCCAGGTGTTGGCGCAGCCCTGTAGTAGTTAGTTCGTCCTCAGGCGCATTTCCCGCACCCTGGGAATAATCCTGTCCTGCTGCCTCTTCCTTCCTACCCTTCGGTTTCATGGTTGGTACTGTGGTGGTGCCCTGTGCGGTAAGGGCTTCACCTCCCGCCAAACCCCTACAAATCCGCTCGTGCTGCCATAATCCAGAATGCGGTAGCCAGAGTGGTCTTTACCGTGTTGTTGCCTCTATTTTGTGCCCTTAAGTCTGCGGAACGTTAACTTCCCCCGTGTTGTGCTAACAGCGAGGCCTGACTTTCCTCTCTGGTCAAGGGTATTAAGCCCTCCTGTGTAAGGCGTGCCCCTGTTGAATATGGCGCCGCTGTCCTCGTCTAGCACTGATCCCTTTGTGTCCTTGAGTTAGCGATTGCAGCTCAGTATGGCTCAGGACCCATCCCAGCGTCATATCATGCCTACGGCCGTTACAGGTCCCCAGGTGCGCCCCAGACAGCCGGTAATGGAGCCAATGTCGGCCCCCAGTAGTAAGGGCTCACGTAGCTCTTCAAGACTGGGCCTGCTACTTCTTGCCAACACCGATGGATGCGCTCCCCAATCCCCAGCTCATGCGCGGCCGAGACCTGCTCCCCGCCCCACCTCCGCAGCACCGAGTGCAGGCCCAGTCCAGCACACTTACTGGGAATCGTAGGCCGGCCTCTCTTGGCGCTGCGCGCCTGCTCCGTCGATTGCCGGCGCCCTGAACGCCGAGGAGTCCTCCGGCGCTGTGTGCGGCCTCCGGGGGGGTCAGGCAGCTTCACGCTGCTCAGGGGCGCTGTCCGGCCAATCCGTTGATCTGCTTACCGCGTACTGTCACTGTCGGTTGCACAGCCAGATCTCCCTTTCGCGGGTCCCGGAGGGCCGCCCCGTCTTGTGCATTCCGTCCTCTCTGATCTCAGGTTAGGGGCTGAATTTCCTCCGGGTCACCTCCGCAATTTCGGGCCCAGTTCCGACGTTGCGTCTCCCGGAGTCGCCATGATCAGCCTCACCATCACTCCGCACCGCCCTCTGCTCGCTTCGGTTGCTCCTCTGCCAGTGTGGGCCAAGCAGCACTCGGAGTATGCTCACCGCCCGTAGAAATTCTATAATGGAGGTGCGGGCCTGCTCCCGTTAGAGGTCGCGGCCGACATCTTGCCGTCCTCTTTCAGCTGCCAGGGATCGAAAACCTCACGCTCGGTCCGTGTTGGGGCCCCAAAGTTCCCAGCGCCGGTAGGATTCCCTCCGTCTTGCCTTCCGACACCCTTTACATCAAATTCAGCCAGTTTCAGGATGTTTAAGCAGGATATTTTAGGGGTCGAGCTCGGAGCTGTCTGCTCACGCCGCCTCACCCATCGGCGCTCAAGCCATGCCCCCCCAATCCGTGTGGTTCATATTAACATTTTTTACTCCAGCATCTTTTTATGAGCATTGTATGTATTTATCTAATATTTATTTATTTATGTGCATATTTATCAATATTTATATCTTTACTGCTCATTTTACACCTTATTTATTACGTCAACGGTCGTTCACAATATGGTGAACTGACTTACCATTGAGAACAGAATTGTTACTACTTTTTTCCATGTCTATGAATTCTATAATCACTGTTAGTAGCACTGTCACTTTAAAAAGGCTATGTTTGCTCCTCTAACGTGTCATGTGATCAAGGCCCCACGAGGGCTGAAACGCGTTATGGCGGCGGCAGCGCACGGGATTGAATAAACAAAACTGCACTAAATATTGGGTTCGCTTTGTCTTTTCTACAAATTAAGACTACAACAAGACGATTATAGTTAGGACCTAGCTACCATAGGAAATCCGCAAAATTCTATTGGGAATAACTTTGCCGCCGGTTGAGGAATTTGCGTATAATTTTCCAAAATTTAGGCCAGCTCCGCTCCGCTCCTTCCCTGAAAGTTTCGGGGGATTCGTGGAGTGGGGGCCGAGAAAAAAGGGGGTCCCAAAACGTGTTTCCCCCATGTTAATTTCCATAGGACGTATAGACAAGGCTACAGCCCGAACCGCTGAACGGAATTACACCAAACTTTGCAAAATTGTAGGGACTGGTACGCAGAAGTGCCTTTTCTATATTTGGTGAAAATTGTGTAGTGTGTTTATCTAGGTACCTATATTGATACTCCTATTTCTGACCCTTGTCCGGTTATTAATTCACTAATGTACATACACCGGCACAGAAACCCGTTTTCAGATTAGGTCATAGCGCATGCTGTCACATTAAGCAAGCACTATCCCTTCAGCCCCCTAGTAAGCACACCGAGTTCTCAAAACAAATCAAACCTCCAACAGACCTGGGAAATCCCCCGCAGCTATTGTTTTGATTTCGCTCGAGAACTCCTGCAAAGAATGTAAGAACGACCAGTCCTTATGACATTCTTGCTGACGTCTTATGTCCATCCTTACGTCAAACACGGCACCTTTCAGGTATAAATATACCGACGCTGCCCTAAGCTAAGACACGGTGGTGACGAGCTTGGAGCAGCGCTACTTGCCGGAGAGCCCAGCTGATGCAGAAAAGCCCACGGACGCTGCCCCTCCCTTTTGACGCGCTGAGAGAGACGCTGCCTTTTCTCCTGCCGAGAAATCCAGCCTCCGGCGTTTCCAGCCGCCCTCGCGGGTAACTTGGATATCGAGTCCTGAGACAGAGATACCAACCCTCCAGCCTTCTAAATCCCAGGTACTGAACTGACTAACCCCTTACAGAGAATTCTTGAGTCAGATCCTTGGCAAAACAAACTTAACTTAAACTGCTACTTACTTACTCCCTCCCAAGTATTAGGCTTAGGTCAGGTACACCGAGGTAGGCATAGTTAGAAGCACCAGTTGAGAATGATTAGTCAATGTATGTATGTATGTATATCTTTTATCCATTTTAAGTATCATATGGCTAAGAAACCATATAAATGCTTTTACAGTATTATTTTATAATCCTGTTTTTACTGTATGCACTTTACTTAACTATAAGTATTGCAATAATAGCGATTCATTTCTCTTGTATGAGAAAAGAGACTGATCAATAAATAACATCTTTTTATTGAAACACGCCCATCTCTTATTTCTCTACAAACTGGTGAAACTAAGAATGCACGTACTGACTGAGTAAAATATTTGTCTTTTGTTTTCACACGACTCTAGAGATATACTCTTGATTAGGGGAGAGCAAAGTTGTCATGTTCTATGGTTGTCAGAAACTAAATCCCTTCTTGTCTATCCAGGGAGGTTAAACTCCTCCTTGCCTATTCGAGAAAGTTTCTAGTGAACTCTGAGCTAGCTGGCACACATAACTTTAAGTCTAATATCGTCAGTAGAAGACATAGTTAACCACAGTCCTACGTCTATACTATTGAAGATATTATTCCAATGCGCAGAGCCTATTGGGATAATAGGAACTACACTACATGGCGCCCAACGGTTTGGATAGGCGATAAATCTAACGCAAGACATTAGAGTAACTCAATCGTGCTTTTTCACACAGACCCTTTTTCCCATAAAACTCCAAAGACGTCTGGAGTGGGTGAAAGGTTAAATCCGCCAAATTTAGTAGGAGGAGACTCCTATGTATGGTTTTGGTTTATTCAACGTTGAAGGATACAGTGTTCCAAAATATTGTGCATCTAATCTTTGTTTCCGTGGAAACCTGATCTGCAACAAAAACCCTTCTTGACAGTAAAATGTCAGACAATGAAGAAGAAAGGGAGGCAGCTAGAGTAGCAGCTCAACTCCTAGCGGATGACACAAGTCTCCTGCAAACTGACCCGGGTGAAATACTCATCCCGGTCAGCATAAGAAAAACTATAACCTTAAAACTTATAGAAAATGGACTGACACCAAGAGGTGGTACAGTCATATTCGTAATTGAGGCACACGAATATCGGCAGACAAAGGTATTCTATTCATGGATAAATTTTCCAGCAGCAAACGCTGTAACAAAGGAGTTCCACTATTACAAGATAGAGGAACCTCCGGATGAGTACACCCCTTTCGAGGAGGTGGAAATACCACTCAAATACCAAGAGCACCTGCTCTGGTTTAAAGGCGCCCTAAAACATAATGATCACATCACCAGGCTCGGTCCACTAGGTAGACCAGGAGCAACGTGGCCGGTTCTAGCCAGCTACACACCACATACCAGAACTTTTAACACAGTTAAAACAACTGATTAAAATACACAGACAACTAGTCCAATATGTAATGCGGACTTCAACAGTCCAACCAGCTATTAAAATTCCACAGCTGACCCCTCATCAGGGGAACACAAATAAAATCACACCACAGAACATACAGTCCTGTCTAGGTAAAGTACCCATTAAAGGGGAACAAATTCCATTCTGGTTAGCACAGACAATCACTCAAATAGAGGCGGTATTTCCAGATACCACCCCTGTGGAGAAACACAGAATTCTGACTATCTGTCTCCCAATGGGGATCGCACCACAGGTGGAGGACAGTGACACTTGGGGTACAGTCTTTGCTTCCATTTACACAAAAACACATGGTGTTCTGTCCATGGCGGTAATACCAGAGGTACTAAAACAGATTCAAAATGAATACGGTCCAGAACCTGCTTTAACTCTGGGTATGAAATTACTGAAAGACTTCAAGCAGGTCTCGGGAATATTACTAGCAAACATCAAAGGGGAAGCAGCAAATGTGGCGATCCGCCAAAGATTAAAGGAAACAGATATAGCAGACCAACCATTTGAACTTGCCAGAATCATAGAAAAATCCTATGAAGAACTAGGAAGAGATAGTTTGGGTGGGAAACCAGTGAAACCCCAACTAATAGAAAATCCTGAAAAGGTATTTATTAAAAATAATCTAAACACTTCAAAAAAGAACTGGGATGGAAACAAACAATCCACTCCCAAAGAAAAAAGATTCCAGTCCAGAGGAAGGTCTCCTCGACGGAGAGAAAGATCTCCGGACCAAGGACACAAGTCTCCCCAGAGGGAGCCCTCTGAGAAAAAATACAACCTTAGAAATAGGGATAATTTGAAGAAACCTGATAGATATCAAGATATTGATACACGTCCCTCTCGATCTTTTCAGACTTCCTCGCAGAAATCGGAAAGAAGAGGACGGTCAGAACACAGGGAAGAGCTTGTCAAGTCCAAAGACAAAGAACCTGCTCATCAAAGTAAAAAGTTACAATTTCCAAAAAAGAAGGTAGCCAGCATTAAAATAATCAAACATGCCGAGGACCCTGAGGACTCAGCTGAAAAATGGAGAGTGGGCTCAGACAATGCTAGACAGCGCAGCAGAAGTGAGCATAGCTCGCAAGATCCTGATGAATCATCTGGAGATAGTGGACACGAATGAGTACATTCAGGTGGAAACTGCAGTTACCAGAGTTAGCAAACCTCATAAAATATATGAAATAACCTTACGTATAGAGGGAGATAAGACTAGGTAAATAAGGGGTCTTTTTTGGGATAATCTCTCCAAGGGCTATGACATCCCTCTAGCTGAAAAAGACTGGCCACCAGAGTTTGTCAGGGAGTGCCCTCATGGCGAAGAAATGATTATGCCTGCCTTCTCAAATCATATTCCAATTCATAAAAAATATACACTTGCAAGAAAGTGGGAAGTAGCCCAGGCTCCTGCACTATATAAAAATCATGTGGGATGGGATGAGGACTCTCCTCCTCACAAGATCCAGTTAAAATCTCAACCGACTGCACAGAGGCAGTACCCAATTAAGCAAGAAGCTAAAAAACAGGTCAGGGAGATCTTAGATCAACTTGAATACCAGGGGGTGATTGAAACATGCACCTCACAAATGAACAATCCTTTGTTTCCTGTCTCCAAACCAGATGATTCATATCGTCTAGTTTTGGACTACAGACACCTTAACTCATGTTGCAAAACTTTTGCAAAACTTTTGCTGTACAAAACTCACACAGTGCAGCACTAATGAATAGCATAGTGCGCAAAAAATACAAAACAACATTAGACATCTCCAATGGATTCTTTTGTCAAAATATAGCACCTGAAAGCAGATATTTGACCGCTATCTCAATAAATGGCTCGCAGAAAAATTTCTGTCGTTTGCCCCAAGGGTTCAAGAACAGCCCAGGATTATTCTCAGCGAGGGTAACAGAGTTACTACAAATGTATGATGATGAGGCATTATCTTATGTCGATGACATCTATCTAACAGACGATGACTTAGATACTCACTTGAAAAGAGTGAACACCATAATACTTGGGTTCGCAGCAGAGGGTTACAAATTCAACTTCAAGAAGTCAAGAATTGCCCATCTGACAGTCCTATTTTTAGGATATGAATTATCAAGTGAAGGCAAAAGCCTGGCCGACAATTTCCTAGAAAAATGTGCTGTAATCCAAGCACCTAGGACACTGAGAAACTTGCAATCAATTCTAGGTTTCCTGAATTTCGGAAGAACTTACATTATAAACTATGCAGATAGGGTTAAACCTCTCTATGATCTAATAAAACCAGATTTTAAAAGAATCAATTGGACTAAAAAACACACAGAAATTCTGAGATCTTTACAAACAGACATGTTAGTTAAAACAAAACTGCAAACACGCGATAACACACGCAACCTTGTGATTCGAGTCATCCCAGGAAGATGCGGATTCACATACCTAACCTCTAATGAGGGAGAAACGGTACCAATAGCATACAACTCACATTTGTACACAAAAGCTGAAATGAAATTTAGCCCAACGGAAAAAATTCTAACCGCGGTACAGACTGCTGTAGCGAAAGAAAGAGCCCTGGCACAAGGTAAACGAATAATCATCGTGACACCAATACCAGCCCTGGAGGCAGTAACAAAGGCAAGCATTCCGAATGCTAAAGCACTACATCCGAGATGGATACAGTGGGCTAATTCCCTTGCTGCAACAGACGTGGTATACGAATTTGACCCTAATTTAAAAACACAAGAATTTCTCCAATATGAATTCGAATGTCCTCTGCCGACTGAAATCCTGCCTCTAGAACGCTACGGCTGTATAATATATATACGGACGGATCAGCACAGCCCGCAGTTGGGGGTAAACAAGCTTACAGTGCTGCGTGCGCGATTGTTAAAGGTCGCTGGCACGAAGGAAAATTTAAACCACTGGTCACTAAAACGCAATCTCTAGGAGATTGTACAGCTCAGCGAGCTGAACTACTAGCATTTAAGATGGCGCTTGAAAATACCAATTGCGAATTCCCCACACTCATAGTGTGCGATTCATATTATTGCGTTCAGTCTTACAATGAATACTTGCAAATCTGGGTTCAGAACGGTTTTAAAGATGCAAAAGGTGGCACAATCAAGCATAAAATGCTTTGGGAACAAATAGTTCATTTACAAAAAGAACTACAAAAGACTCATGTGATACATACACTGAGTCATCAACGTGATGGCGTTCACGTTGCAGGGAATTCATTGGCTGATGAGGCAGCGAAGGCAGCTGTGCAAACGGCTTCCGTAGCTGCCATCACCCGGTCAAAAACAAAAATAGACAGAGAAATATTACAGGCTGTCTGCGCTACGGTAAAAAATGCGATAGTAACACTCCCGAAAGGCTTTCCAGTAAAGTACTCATACATAACTGATGCTAATACCGTTCCATTTGCTCAAATCCCTGGAGTGGGGGATAGGGCAATTCCGAACATGGAACATAGGTTAGGACTCATTATAGCGGCACACGAAGGGCTTGCTTCTGTACATGCTGGCGTTTCAGCCACAGTATCGTTATTAAAACAGAGATACTGGTGGCCACGAATGAGGACACAAACTAGGAACTATGTTCTAGAATGTGAAATATGTCAAAGAATGAAGGTATCAACAGTGAAACGACCAGCCCAGACGCCCCTTCTAATCTCAGACAAACCATTAGCCTGTGTTTACCTGGACCACTGCGGTCCCTTACAAAGGGACGGCAACTATAAATATATCATGGTCGCAGTGGATTCATGCACGAGATTCATATGGATGTGGCCCCAGCGATCGGCTGACGCCAGAACTGTTATAAAAGATTTGCGTGTCTTTATCGGCACATACGCAATTGGCATGCTACATTCTGACCAGGGTCCTGCGTTTAGCTCTAGGGCTTACAAAGAGGCCATGACCAGCATGGGCATTGCATTGCGGTACTCTTGTCCCTTTCATCCTGAGTGAAACGGAATTGTGGAAAGAAAAAACCGTGACATAAAGCAATCTATAACAGCAAAGGTATTAGGTTCGGGAGCTGGGTGGGTCAAACATTTAATAAGTGTCCAACGTAGTCTTAATAATCTGCCAAGAAATTCTCTGAGAGGTCTCAGTCCGTACAAACTATTGTTTGGGACTAGAATGTTAATCCAGGACCTTGATAGTCAAACTTCAGTGGTTAAAGAAAAATGCTTTGATATCAAAGATCGTTTGGCTATTTTACAGGACTTAAACGAAACAAGAAAAGACCTGAGCAACATAAAGTTGAAACAGCAGCCAATAACCACTGAAGAGAAACCACCTGTCCCAGCAAGGCCTGTCTGGATTCCAAAAATCGGGGATCTGGTCAGAGAGAAGATCGCGGTGAAGAAGGAATTTGGGCCTTCTTACAGAAAAGCAGTTCCTGTCTTGTTTATCAACGGGACAAGATCAGTAGTACTACCGCCCCTTGCTGGTAAAAAGGAGAACCGAGTTGTATCCATCGACCTGGTTAAACCACAATCATGTGGTCGATAACAAGTAGTAGGCCAAGTGGACTCCCAAGAAGTAGCAGAACACCAAAGTTTGCTACAAACACAGAGGTTCAAACTGAAAGACTAATCACAATTGATAAACCTACAGTAAAACAACAAGGACTATGCAACAAAGCCATGGAACTTAAACCTCTTGAAACCCAAATTAAAATCTTAAATCAAGAAAAACCAGTCTACAATGATGTAACCACAGACTATGCTAATGAAACAAAGAAAATTCCAAAAACGAAAAGGAATCCAGAAGCAATTGAAACAATTGACAGAACAGCATCCGGCTACTTCATCCACTTCGATGATTTTTCTGAGGATCAGAGTGAACCTGAGGAACAGCCCACAACAAAAACTTATAAATACAAAGCAAAGGAACTCTTTCATCAACTAAAAGAAACCTATCTGATTTCTCCATGGATTGAACTTTGGGTGGCACTAGGAGTATTCATCCTCATACTTTGGCTCATCATGGTACTATGCTTAGGACATTTCATTGAGGGAAAATATGCTACAATGGACACAGCAAGTCAGAACATCAACTTGGTCCTAAAACCACACAAGTCTTCACACATCGAGAAAAGAGAACTTTCTTCAGTAAACTTCACAGCCAATCCTATACCCGGTGGGGTAGCATGGGACAAAACTGATTACGAAATATATGGTCCGGTTGAACTCCTGAAGTATCCTCATCAATTCAGGATTTCTTTAAGTGACTTTGTAAAACCAAGCACATTTGCTGATGATTGGGACTTTGAAAGTATTAATGATATGATGTCTGATCTAGTAATGTCAGCTAAATTTACAGAACATGATTATTTGCAAGGTTCATCTAATTACGATCAAATGTTTTGTTATAACCATTATGGTAACCATTATCTGCATAAATCTACTCAACCTAGAAATGTTTTAAAAATTTAACCAATGGGAACATTGTGCGACTCCACCAAAAGGCAGTTCAAAGACATTTTTTGATAAATATTCATATTTTTCAGGGTTCAACACAAGTAATGCAGAATCATTTTATTTCAAATTGTTAAATAAGACAGGAGTGAAAACCATGCTTACAAACACAAAATTGATATATTCAGACTCATTTTTTGAAAAAATGAATACATTCGGTTTTGATTTCTGGAACAATAACATTGAAACGAAAACGATCTGGGGCACAAAAGATTGGCAAGTGCAAGGTATAGAATCATTATTTAGAGCCTGCATGATCCCAGAACAAATTATATTTTTGAATGATACAATTCAACAGACATCCTGTCTTGGCCTAGCCAAAATTAAAGACTTAAATAAACCGTCTATTCCAAAACCAACAACTAACAGTAATAGCACTACGGAGGTTGAGATAGACGTATCCCATATTTTAAACCAAAACAGAACACATACTGATTGGAAACAATGGTTGATCTGGCCCACAGACACAAATAACTGTCAAGACAGATTCCTGAACAAAATACAGGGGTTCACATTGACCCGGCCAGACCCAAGATACTCCCAGAGACAACATCCAGGGATTGTAACCACTTACAGTGTGGGGAAACTCTGCCTTCAATGGCTACATACATCCACACTGTCAGAAATTAAGCAACACTTAACTTTACTTAAAGAAGGTGCTGACTTGCGTGATTTCATCATGGGACCACGCAAACAGCGTCTAAAACGTTTCATAGCGGCCTCTATATATGCAGCTTACAACGAAGCTTGGAAAGTAACTCAAATTGAGACAGCAGAAAAATACGGGAAATTGACTGTGTTAATTTGGAAAAATCACTTTCTGTTGTGGACAATGGGTTAATGACTCTGTCTTCCAGAATATATTCACTGGACAGTATTGTATCTTCTGCAATCGATATAATAGAACAAGACTTACTGATGTTGCAACACGGTCAGTCTCAATTACGTTCTATTGTACAGCTTGGCTGGACGTTACAAAATCTGCGTTCAGGCTATGTGCCTTGGCGTTTAATCAACACAACATCACTATTTAATATCTTTAACCTTACTGATAAACAAATCAGTTTGGCACAAAAGGGTGCTGACTATACAATTCTGAGCATTGAAAAACTTGAGAGATTACCATTGACAATGTCAGAACGACCTGTCATTGAATGGATAATACATGGGATAATAAATATACCGATAACAACTTTCCAGTTTTAATACTGCCAAAAATATATACAGGCAGGCCAGTATGAAAGGTTGGGTAAAGGATACATTAAGTCCACATGGAACTTGCCCTATACACACACATGTGTCAGTAATAACGGACAGAGTGTATTTCTTAGTGGTAACAATTGTGGTAAATCACTAAGTGGCATACTTCTGTGTCAGGGTATTAGTTTGCATGGGGCCTGTGAAGGGACTTCAAATAACCTTTCATGTCACCAGTTAGGCACACCTGCAACACAAATAGAACCATTCTTTAGAAGACTTTCGAACGGGAGTTACATTCTAATTGTAGATCACAGATGTTGTGGCTTGCTGCCAGGAAAACCTTATCTTGTAAGCGTGACTTCCAGGGTCATGTGCTGTGAAAGAGTATTGTTCCCGAATGAAGCTCCAGACAGGGAGGGAAGGTTATGACCCAGTTTAAAAATCTCTTCTATTCGAATTGATACTTTAAGCAGAATGAAGACTGTGCTCCTACAGACGCCAACCCAGTTGACGTCATCAAAAGAAACGTATGATCTCCAAGTTGCAAGGACAATGGCAGAGATTCATTCAGTGTTATCAACAAATTGCCCCCTACACTTCGCAGAAATAATGAACGAAATCTTAAATATTTCTGATACAAGTGGTATCGCAAGTGTATTTAAGACAGTTTTTTCAGGCGCTTTAACACCATTCAAAGCGATCCTGGGTATCTTTCCAAATTTCGTCCATTCCGTCTTTGGCGGACTTCCACTCCTGTTGGGACTCGTAGCAGGCATTTTATTCTTGCTACTCTTGCTTCGTTATGGCAAGCCATGTCACAGACAAGACTCCAGCAACAATGGAAGAAACGATCCTAGCTATCCGCTACCGGGACCGCATAACTAAAGTCCTTGGCTTAGCCCGGCTACGAGATCTAAATATGACCTGGTTTCTTTCATTCAGACCCATCTGGCAGAATTGTGTTATGCCTGTATTAAGGTGCATGCTATGCGGCGAAGAATGCGTGTTGGACACCTGTCTTACACTACAATCAGACGTACCATTGGATGCAGATACTTTGTTGGGTCCAGTAAAGGCTCATGCATTGTGCTGTCCCCAGCGGCTACCTATCCTGATGACGGCATTCGTGGAGACTTCACCACTACGATTGAAGGGTAGTGAAGTACAAGATGAAAGCAGCATCAACCAGGTACGACCTTCTGTAAGCAGTTCTGATCAAACCATCATTGAAAGCAATCATGCGCATGACTGCATGGTGGCGACATTTTCCAACCTAGTCGAACTTTCACCAGAAGCTGTAGACTGTTTTTTCGAGAATCTGTCTGAAATGATGTTTTCACCGGAACAGAGAGACTGACTTTAAAAACAATCTTTCACACGGCGTTCCCTGAACTCTGAATTTGGCCTTCAGTCTTTTGAAAACAAGATGACTGTGAACTATTTTTTCTCTTCTCCCCTGAAGAGCGAAAACTTTTTTCCAATTCCAAAATGTTTACCTTTTTGGTACTTATCTTCTGCTTAAAGTAAAACTATTCTTAGAGAACAGAGCTTCTATTCTTAGAAATTCTAGAGACATTACAATACCTCAACCTCTAGTTTATATGCAATTAATTGTGTTTATATGTGATGAGATGGTCTCGCAATTTTTTTCTGTATCAAGAGCCATTTCATGTGTAATTTCGCAAATCATTCATGCTGATATAAAATATGCATCTCCTTATTGAATGATTATACTGCTTGAATGCATACAGTACCTATGCTCATTTCGTGCATACACCATTTTTCAAATACAAAAAATAGAAAAATTTTGTTTTTGGGGTGGTTCGGTATACACATGCACTGTTAGTTATGTTTACTATTGCTTAGGTTAGTAAATATGTACATAAAATCGTGGAGTGGGTGTAGTGTGTTTATCTAGGTACCTATATTGATACTCCTATTTCTGACCCTTGTCCGGTTATTAATTCACTAATGTCCATACACCAGCACAGAAACCCGTTTTCAGATTAGGTCATAGCGCATGCTGTCACATTAAGCAAGCACTATCCCTTCAGCCCCCTAGAAAGCACACCGAGTTCTCAAAACAAATCAAACCTCCAACAGACCTGGGAAATCCCCCGCAGCTATTGTTTTGATTTCGCTCGAGAACTCCTGCAAAGAATGTAAGAACGACCAGTCCTTATGAAATTCTTGCTGACGTCTTATGTCCATCCTTACGTCAAACACGGCACCTTTCAGGTATAAATATACCGACGCTGCGCTAAGCTAAGACACGGTGGTGACGAGCTTGGAGCAGCGCTACTTGCCGGAGAGCCCAGCTGATGCAGAAAAGCCCACGGACGCTGCCCCTCCCTTTTGACGCGCTGAGAGAGACGCTGCCTTTTCTCCTGCCGAGAAATCCAGCCTCCGGCGTTTCCAGCCGCCCTCGCGGGTAACTGGGATATCGAGTCCTGAGACAGAGATACCAACCCTCCAGCCTTCTAAATCCCAGGTACTGAACTGACTAACCCCTTACAGAGAATTCTTGAGTCAGATCCTTGGCAAAACAAACTTAACTTAAACTGCTACTTACTTACTCCCTCCCAAGTATTAGGCTTAGGTCAGGTACACCGGGGTAGGCGTAGTTAGAAGCACCAGTTGAGAACGATTAGTCAATGTATGTATGTATGTATATCTTTTATCCATTTTAAGTATCATATGGCTAAGAAACCATATAAATGCTTTTACAGTATTATTTTATAATCCTGTTTTTACTGTATGCCCTTTACTTAACTATAAGTATTGCAATAATAGCGATTCATTTCTCTTGTATGAGAAAAGAGACTGATCAATAAATAACATCTTTTTATTGAAACACGCCCATCTCTTATTTCTCTACAAACTGGTGAAACTAAGAATGCACGTACTGACTGAGTAAAATATTTGTCTTTTGTTTTCACACGACTCTAGAGATATACTCTTGATTAGGGGAGAGCAAAGTTGTCATGTTCTATGGTTGTCAGAAACTAAATCCCTTCTTGTCTATCCAGGGAGGTTAGACTCCTCCTTGCCTATTCGAGAAAGTTTCTAGTGAACTCTGAGCTAGCTGGCACACATAACTTTAAGTCTAATATCGTCAGTAGAAGACATAGTTAAACACAGTCCTATGTCTATACTATTGAAGATATTATACCAATGCGCAGAGCCTATTGGGATAATAGGAACTACACTACAATTGCTCCAGTGGGTTTTTCGAAAAATTAACTTCAAAAACACATATATATCTATAGGCGCGCTTCGAGCGCTTACCTGTACGCGTACCGGGGAGCGCACCAGGCGCCCAACGGGAGTGCGTGAGCAGAAAGCTGATTGGCTCTCAGATGTCTGTCAACATTCTAAACAGTCCGGAGAGTCCGCCATCTTGTGTCTCGGTAGAATCGAGACACAAGAGGTGAAAATAAAAAGGGGGAAATGATTAAAAGGGGGCAGGGTAGATTAGAGGTAGGGTAGCTCTGAAAAGAGCTGTTGTGTTATGTGGGTGTTTTTTGTACCTACAAGTAGGTACCAATGCAGAGTCTCAAATTCAAGAGAAAGACTCTATTCCCCTCATCTGTAAAATGTACACCATCTCTCCTAGTGATGCCTTGCATGTTGAAACGCAAGTTGTTGTGGTATATGGAACGCATACCATAGTCTCTGAGGAAAGCAGAAACAGATTTATTCACATGTTTCCTTGCTTTCTCAATCTGTGGACAAAATTGGTTGGACCAGTTCCATTTTGCCTTTGGCATATATTAGAAAATACCAAGGCAGTTTTTGGGAAAAGTGACATCAATTGCCCAAAGATGTCCTTTAAAAGCATTTCCAGACCTAATGATTATGACGCTATGTGGCACAATTGTGCTGACAACGCTAGGGGTGGGGTGTAGCAATCCTGTTTAAAAAACATTTAACAGTCACTAAATTAATGGCTGAAACAGTAGATCTTACGGATATACTGGGGGTGAAGATAACCTTAAATAACACCTGTCTGGTTGTTCTTACAGTCTATCGGCCCCCAAAATCTACCCCTTTGTTTAATGATCTATTTGTTCCTATTATTTCAGACATTCGTACTCGCTATCAAAAAGTTTTAGTAACCGAAGATTTTAATGTTCACTGGGACAAAACCCACAAAGATTTGGCAACCCGACAGTTGGAGACTATCATGACCTCACTCGGCCTTCAACAGTTGGTAGAAGCACCCACCCATGACAAAGGTCATACCCTCGTTCTTATTTGGACCTCAGATCCGAAGGTAGTCCTTATTGATATTCTACCCTGTATATGGTCTGACCATTTTTTAATCAACTGTAATATCCCCATAGGAGGTTATCTGTCCCAACCACTCCCAAAAACTAAAAAAGTACATCAATGGAAAAAAGTTGATTCAAAAACTTTGACCGATACTCTTTCTAAATATACACAATTATCGGTTTCTCATGGTGATTTAGACCATGACTACATGGCTATAATGCGAAACCTTAGTCATGCCATTGACCAGATAGCACCCGAAAGGGAACAGAAAATAAAGGGAGTAGAAAAAGGGGCTCCATGGTTTAATCCGCCTCTGAGGGAACATAAAAGAAAGCTCCGCCATCTACAGAGATGCTGGAGGAAAACCAAAGATGGCATGGATTGGGATCATTATAAAACATTCCTTAAACTATACAAAAAGCATATCCTGTTAGCAAAAGCAGAGTATTATGAATCCTGAATAAAGAATGCAGACAATATCCAGAAAGAAACTTTCAAAATCCTAACGGAATTGAGTAAGAAATTGGAAAAATCAGAAACGCTGATAGATTGTAACACCTTTCAATGCTACTTTCTGGATAAAGTGGAAGCTATTCTCTCTGATATTAAGACTACTGCCAACTGTTACCCCCCCTCTGCAGGATTTCCAAGCCTTTCAAGTCATCCCTCTAGAATGTACCATCTCCAAGTTCCCAGAGATTGACTCTATAATCCTTGGCCAGCTTGTTAGCCGAAACAAATCGGGTTCCCCAGCGGACCCATGCCCCCCCAGTGTTTTCCGTCTGGCGCTTCCTACCTTAGAAAATCATATCATCTCCCTCCTTAATAACTCACTGGACACTGGCCACTTACCATCTTGTTTTAAAGAGGCACGAGTCAAGCCCCTGATAAAAAAAAGCCCGGGGCTGACCCTGCTATGCTGAAAAACTATAGGCCAATATCCCAGCTGCCTTTTTTGTCCAAGATCCTGGAGCAGCATGTCCTGAAGTCTCTCTCGCTATTCCTGGAGTCGCACCATCTTCTCCAGTAGCGTCAAGCAGGGTTTCGTGCGCATCACAGCACCGAGCTAGTGGAGCTCTCAGTGCTGGACGAGCTCAGAGGTATGGCTAACAGAAAAAAAACAAGTGCCCTGATACTTTTAGGTCTGTCAGCGGCATTTGATACTGTCAGCCATAACCTACTTCTGGACAGACTGGCTTCTTTTGGGATACAAGATTTAGCCCATCAGTGGCTAAAATCTTTTCTTTCTGGCAGGACTCAGAGGATTCAATTGGGGGAACAGATATCTGATGTGGGTACTCTGGAGTGTGGAGTCCCGCAGGGCTCTGCACTGTCCCCACTTCTGTTTAATCTAGATCTGCAACCCCTGATTGCTTCCCTGGTTAGCATGGGCTGTAGAATTTTTAACTATGCCGACAATACTCAGTTGTTACTTAGTATTGATAATACGGCATCCGCACAGACCGTTGCTCAAAATATTCTTCGTCATACGGTGAGGTGGATGACAGCTAATTCGTTGAAGATTAACCCGGACAAAACAGAGGTCCTGGTGGTCTCAACTTCCGTCTCACCCTGGAGTGACCTGTTTTGGCCTCAGGAACTTGGCCTCTCCTCTAAACCATGCTCCAATGTCAAAAGTCTCGGCATAAAGATTGATCAGGAGCTGTCAATGGCCAGCCAGATTTCTTGTGTTGTTGGAATTTGCACCAACTTAATCAGACAGCTGCGTAAGCTGGTTCCCTTTCTCTCCTCGTCCATGCTTCGCACAATTGTTTCTGCCACAATAATCTCAAGACTGGACTATGGGAACGTTCTTTATCTTGGTCTACCAAAAACCTTGATTAGTCGACTGCAAGTAGTATTGAATGATGCAGCTCGATTAATTTTCAGGTTGCCTAGACGGACCCATGCCTCCCCATTATTGTGTAGGTTGCATTGGCTCCCCATGAAACAAAGGATGGAGTTCAAAAGTCTATGCATTGCCCATAAGGCAATTTACGGGCATGCACCTGCCTATATTAAAGAACGCCTTGGGGTTTATAACCCCAAACGAACACTGAGGTCTTTTAACACACAGCTGTTGTCCTGCCCCCGATACAAATTGGCAACAAAAGGAGGTAGATCCTTCTCTGTACTGGTTCCACAGCTATGGAACAAGTTGCCGGAGCCTATTCGGAGAGAAGGAAATCTTTTGTACTTCAGGAAGTCTCTAAAAACTCTTCTGTTTAGGGAAGCTTTCTGCAACATTTAAATATTGCTGCTAAACATGTGTTCTTTTTTGGCATCTACTCAGTTGTTGTTGTTTCCATCTGTCTTAAGCGCCTAGAGACCTGACGGTGATTTGGCGCTATATAAGTCCCAGTTAACAATAACAATAACAATAACAATCCACACAATGTCCACATTTGGTAAATCAAGGTTGGAAATACCTCTGTTACTTGCATATTTTTCACTCCAGTAGACAAAGCTATGACCCACAAACCAGACTTTTGCCATCTTGAAGGTAGATGTGCTTGTATTCAGATGAGTTGTGGAAATGAAATGGCAGTTTGAAAGTAGGAGTTATGAAAAAAAAGTGGTTGAGATTCAGTGCACTTGAAAAACAAGAAATGATTGATGGTTTCTTAAAATTCTCCACTGAAAATTAGGGTGCATGCTTTTTTTTTCAAATAAGTCATTTTAATGGTTGAGAAAAAGTCATTGAAAGAAACATTGCACATGATTAGCTACTACATTGAGAGGTCAAACACCCTTGCTGGATTCTTTTGCAACATAGTATGATGAACTTTTCAACTGTGTGCTGAGTTAGGTGGGAGTTACCATGGTAACAGGGTGAATGAGCGCTGGGGGGATGGGTGAATATTATGTGAGTTTCAAAGTGTTGAAATGTAGAACCAATTAAAATGTTAGTTTGGTTTTGAAATAGTGTGGGAATAATTTTAATTGGTTAAGTCCAGGGATCTGTGTGAAGAATTACAGGGAATCAGGGCCATTTGTGTTTGCAGTGTTTCAGGTGCATTTCAGAGATTCTGCTTAAGAAAATCTGGTGTGTGTGACTGATACTGTTCTAAATCTTCCAAAGCATTTTTAAAGGTGAGTAATGATTCTTCTAATAAAGATAGACTGCTGTATGCACTATGGGGAAGATTAAGAAGCATATTGTGCTTCTTTATTCTTGCATTGTGTGTCATGTTTTTTTGTAATGCTGTTTCAAAAATTGAATGGTGCATATTGGAAATGTATTTTGGAAATGAGTTAGGTTTCTGCTTTGTTTTGTTGTGGTCATTTAAATGGGCTGTGCTTTGTGTCAAAAACGATTTACTATGGAAAATGTTTTCTGGTAAAATGTTTGGCTTTTAAATTTTGGTCAAGGATCACACTGAGTATCTGTGTGAAATAAGGAATTACATTTTCACATTTTTCAATAATGTCACCTGTGCCTGCTAACATTTTGCCTCTCTTAGGTTAAAGGATACTCTGTGCTTGTGTCCCACCTTACTCTGTGCCTGTGTGTTATCTCATATATGATTCATTTAATGAAGATAGACTGCTGTATGCACTATGGGGAAGATTAGGAATCATATTGTGCTTCTTTATTCTTGCATTGTGTGTCATGTTTTTTTGTAATGCTGTTAAAAATGTAATGGTGCATATTTGAAATGTATTCTGGAAATGAGTTAGGTTTCTGCCTTGTTTTGTAGTGGTCATTTAAATGGGCTGTGCTTTGTGTCAAAAACGATTTACTATGGAAAATGTTTTCTGGTAAAATGTCTGGCTTTTAAATCTTGGTCAAGGATTACACTGAGTGTCTGTGTGAAATAAGGAACTATATTTTCACATTTTTCAATAATGTCACCTGTGTCTGCTGACAGTTTGCCTCTCTTAGCTTAAAGGGTACTCTGTGCCTGTGTCTCATGTCACTTTGCACGTGCATAATCTCTCTTTTTCTGTATGTAATTTCTCACTTTGTGTGTGTTTCATGACATGTGTCTCATGTGCCTAAGATCACACTGTGAGTCAAACTTGATTTTAAATGGATCTGGTTGAATAATTTGCTTAGTTGATGTGTTTAGAAATATGGAAATACATGTATTCTTAAAGTCAGTTAGGCTTTAGCATATGTACTAGTAGGGAATCTTAGGCAGCATGTCTGTTAGGCCTCTTACTTCACAAATAGGCTGTAAGCTGTGCAATAAAGATCCAGGGTATGCCGTTGAAATGAAAAAGGAATGTTATGTCTTGCTTATATATATGTGGTCTGTGTTTTGCCAGTAGGCACAGTGAAATAGTATGAGTAGAGACACACATATTGCATGCAGAGACAGACATGGTAGATTACATGTAACATCCTGGTCATGTGCCTAAGATCATACTTTGAGTCAAGCTTGATTTTAAATGGATCTGGGTGAATAGTTTGCTTAGTTGATGTGTTTAAAAATATGAACATACATGTATTCTTAAAGTCAGTTAGGCTTTAACATATGTACTAGTAGGGAATCTTAGGCAGCATGTCTGTTAGGCCTCTTACTTCACAAATAGGCTCCAAGCTGTGCAATCATGATCCAGGGTGTGCCATTGAAATGAAAAAGGAATGTTATGTCTTGCTTATATATGTGGTCTGTTTTTTGCCAGTAGAAACAGTGAAATAGTATGAGCAGAGACACACATATTGCATGCAGAGACAGACATGGTAGATTACATGTAACATCCTGGTCATGTGCCTTAGATCACACTGTGAGTCAAGCTTGATTTTAAATGAATCTGGTTGAATAATTTGCTTAGTTGATGTGTTTAAAAATATGGGAATACATGTATTCTTAAAGTCAGTTAGGCTTTTGCATATGTACTAGTAGGGAATCTTAGGCAGCATGTTTGTTAGGCCTCTTACTTCACAAATAGGCTCTAAGCTCTGCAATAAAGATCCAGAGTGTGCCGTTAAAATGAAAAAGGAATGTTATGTCTTGCTTATATATATGTGGTCTGCTTCTTGCCAGTAGACACAGTGAAATAGTATGAGTAGAGACACACATATTGCATGCAGAGACAGACATGGTAGATTACATGTAACATCCTGGTCATGTGCCTAAGATCACACTTTGAGTCAAGCTTGATTTTAAATGGATCTGGGTGAATAATTTGCTTAGTTGACGTGTTTAAAAATATGGAAATACATGTATTCTTAAAGTCAGTTAGGCTTTAACATATGTACTAGTAGGGAATCTTAGGCAGCATGTCTGTTAGGCCTCTTACTTCACAAATAGGCTCTAAGCTGTGCAATAAAGATCCAGGGTGTGCCGTTGAAATGAAAAAGGAATGTTATGTCTTGCTTATATATATGTGGTCTGTTTTTTGCCAGTAGAAACAGTGAAATAGTATGATCAGAGACACACATATTGCATGCAGAGACAGACATGGTAGATTACATGTAACATCCTGGTCATGTGCCTAAGATCACACTGTGAGTCAAGCTTGATTTTAAATGAATCTGGTTGAATAATTTGCTTAGTTGATGTGTTTAAAAATATGGGAATACATTAAGCATGGGTGGATTTTGCGAATTGGCAATCCGCGAAATAGCGTATTTACGGATTCGCAATCCGCAAAATCCGCGAACTCTCGCGAATTTGCGGATTTTTTTTTTTTGTGTTCGCAAGGATTTCTGCCAGTTCGCGAGGATTTTGTACCAGTTCGCAAACGCGAACTTACTTTTCGGGTAGCAACGGTCGCGAACATGTTGTTTCTACATCTGGTTCATCACAGCACCCTCTGTTTCACCACTGCCACCCTCTGTTTCACCACTGCCACCCTCTGGCTCACCCATGCCACCCTCTGGCTCACCCATGCCACCCTCTAGTTCATCACTGTAGATTATGGGTGGAAAAGCACACCTGCCCTGCCTCAACTGGCATAAATGAATTAGGGGCTGATTAATGTGTTACTGAATTTGAACTTCCTGGCTGGAACCTGCTTCCTTATCTGTAATTGCTTTCTCTGAGCCTGCTGTGAGGGTCAGAGCAGGGTCATAGAATAGTTGCAAGTAGGCAACTGAACTCTGGAGGGGCCCCTCAGGAAGCACTACAGGGAATGGTTACTAATGATAAGATTGAACTTTTGCACCTGCTGAGTGCTTTCAGTTTTGCAAAAATCCAAATATCCAGCAGCATCCACAAAAAGTAATCCTTCCAGGTCAAGATCCCTGGCACCTGCTTCCTTATCTGTAATTGCTTTCTGTTACAGTGTAATTTTTTTAACAGGACCTTTGTTGTATACTTGTAGCTATTCTCTGAGCCTGCTGTGAGGGTCAGAGCAGGGTCATAGAATAGTTGCAAGTAGGCAACTGAACTCTGGAGGGGCCCCTCAGGAAGCACTACAGGGAATGGTTACTAATGATGAGTTTGAACTTTTGCACCTGCTGAGTGCTTCCAGGTCAAGATCCAAATTAAAGTGACCAGCACATGAAGAAAGCACTGAGAGGAGCCTGCTGGACAGGAACAGGAAGTTGGAGACTGTGGGGCACTTCCTTCCTCCCACCCCCCCCCCAAAATGGACTCCTTGCAAAAAAAAAGTGCAGGCAAATGTCAACCTGAGGAGTTATTCTAATAAAAATCATAATGTTCAAGGTTTATGCTGCCTGCTTGTGGATTTCTTGTGCGAAATTGCAAATTTTGCAATCTCGCAATTGCGAGATTGTCGCTGCCCGCCGCATCTACGTTTTCGCGAGTGTTTACTCCCGCAAAATTGTATAGTATTCTAGTTGGCAAGTGCGACCAAGCAAAAAAATCCGCTTCGCACGGATTTACGAATTTTCGGTAAGTTCGCGAGAGTTCGCGGATTGCGAATTTACCGAAAATCCGCGAAATCCGCGAGCGGAACGGATTTTACGCCCATGCTTAGAATACATGTATTCTTAAAGTCAGTTAGGCTTTTGCATATGTACTAGTAGGGAATCTTAGGCAGCATGTTTGTTAGGCCTCTTACTTCACAAATAGGCTCTAAGCTCTGCAATAAAGATCCAGAGTGTGCCGTTAAAATGAAAAAGGAATGTTATGTCTTGCTTATATATATGTGGTCTGCTTTTTGCCAGTAGACACAGTGAAATAGTATGAGTAGAGACACACATATTGCATGCAGAGACAGACATGGTAGATTACATGTAACATCCTGGTCATGTGCCTAAGATCACACTTTGAGTCAAGCTTGATTTTAAATGGATCTGGGTGAATAATTTGCTTAGTTGATGTGTTTAAAAATATGGACATACATGTATTCTTAAAGTCAGTTAGGCTTTAACATATGTACTAGTAGGGAATCTTAGGCAGCATGTCTGTTAGGCCTCTTACTTCACAAATAGGCTCTAAGCTGTGCAATCAAGATCCAGGGTGTGCTGTTGCAATGAAAAGGAATGTTATGTCTTGCTTATATATATGTGGTCTGTTTTTTGCCAGTAGAGACAGTGAAATAGTATGAGCAGAAACACAAATATTGCATGCAGAGACAGACATGGTAGATTACATGTAACATCCTGGTCATGTGCCTAAGATCACACTGTGAGTCAAGCTTGATTTTAAATGGATCTGGGTGAATAATTTGATGAGAGTTAGAGAGATAGAAACTGTGAGCAGACACAGGTGACATTATTGAAAAATGTGAAAATATAATTCCTTATTTCATACAGACACTCAGTGTGATCCTTGTCAAAAATGTTAAAGCCATACTTTTTACCATGAAACATTTACCAGAGTGAGATGAGACACACGCAAACAGACAAATGACATTCAGAAAGAGAGAGAGATGGAGCAGGCACAGAGTGAGATGACACACAGGCACAGAGTGAGGTGAGACACAGGCACAGAGTACCCTTTAAGCTTGGAGATGCAAACTGTGAGCAGACACAGGTGACATTATTGACAAATGTGAAAATATAATTCCTTATTTTATACAGAGACTCAGTGTGATCCTTGTGAAAAATGTTAAAGCCATGCTTTTTACCATAAAAGATTTACCAGAATGATATGAGACAGACGCAAACAGACAAATGACACACACAAAGAGAGAGAGATGGGGCAGGCACAGAGTGAGATGACACACAGGCACAGAGTGAGGTCAGACACAGGCACAAAGTACCCTTTAACCTTAGAAATGCAAACTGTGAGCAGACACAGGTGACATTATTGACAAATGTGAAAATATAATTCCTTATTTCATACAGACACTCAGTGTGATCCTTGTCAAAAATGTTAAAGCTATGCGTTTTACCCTAAAACATTTACCAGAATGAGATGAGACAGACGCAAACAGACAAATGACACACATAAAGAGAGAGAGATGGGGTAGGCACAGAGTGAGATGATACACAGGCACAGAGTTAGGTGAGACACAGGCTCAGAGTGAGATGAGACACAGGCACAGAGTGAGATAAGGCACAGGCATAGAGTGAGATGAGACACGCAAAGAGAGAAATGACACACACAAAGAGAGAGATGGGGCAGGCACAGACTGAGATGAAACACAGGCACAGAGTGAGATGAGACACAGGCACAGAGTGAGATGAGACCCAGGCACAGATTGACATAAGACACAGGCACAGAGTGAGATGGTGCAGGCAGAGAGTAAGATTAATAATGAAACTGTACTGCACTGTTACTATGACACAGTTGCTGTGGTATGAAGTAACTTATGTTGTAAACTAGTGTTTATACCGTTTACTTATTGTAATTGCTATGTAGTATGTTTGTAGTGGTCTATAATATGTTATTTTTTCTTTACCACAGATTGTAATCATCTATAGAAAGATAAAAGAATATGCCGTCAAAGGAAATACGTCAAAAGAAATATTAACAGGATTTATGGTCCAAGAAAACAGAAATACAAGACTCATCCAAAACACAATCTTTAGTGAAAAAAAATAATGCTCCTGGTAAGCAAACTAAGGACTTTTTAAGGAAGTTAATGAAATGTCAAAAAAAAGATGTTGTTTCAAAGAAGAATAACCCATCTGTAAATAGAAAGAAAAAACTGTGCCCCTCAAAAAATGTTAGACCTGTAGAAGGAGATGATATTGTCTATAGCAATAGAAGGAGGAATCAATTTATTGAAATTCGTAGACGAATGTTTTATGACAGAATAGTTTCAAATCTATTAAAAAATGTAAAGATGTATCAAAAAAAGACTGCTTTTTACAAGAAAAAAAGCATAGTGAAGATTGTGGATGAAGCATTTAAAGTGAAAAATAAATTATATTGTTTAGTAATCAATAGAATTCGTACACTAGATAAGGTAATCAATGTGTTCAAATCAAAATGTAAGTGGAAAAGAGTAATTAATCGGACTCATTTTTGTGATGTTTTTTCTGGAGAATGGAACATAGTTCAAGTTGTGATCCATTTTTTAATGAAGAAAGTTACTTTCAGGATAATGATTTGGTGCATGCAGTTGACACCAGTGGTCGACCATATGAGGTGAAGGACGGTTGTCCGGTTGAAAAAGAAAAAATTGTGCCTAGAAATACAGAAGAGGTGTTAGCTGATGAAGTTTTAGGGAGATGTCCTAAGGCTCCAGTGTATACTTGGAATTGTAGTAGTATTTGTAGTGTGCAACAGGATTCAATTGATTTGTTTCTCAGTTTCTTACGGACATATACTAAGAAAAGTCCAAAACAAAAAATGAAAATTTTGCAAGAGTTAGACCCTTGTAGAGTGAGAGAAAAAACAGGTTTGCATGGGCATTCACTGGCTTGTCTTTCAAGAAAAGTATGTCAGAGTGTTTTTCACCATTTTAGGATGTTAGCAGTGCATCATAATAAAGTGAGGAAATTAGTGAGAAGGTTGTATTATGCAAAAAGTCCAGCACTTAAGCTAAAACAGTTAAACAGTGCTCTTTTGCATGGAACTGAATTAGATGTGAAGAACATTTGTGAAGAAATTGAGTTTTGTTACTTTGGTGAAAAAGAGGACAGTGCAGAAACTGATACAATATTAGAAGGTAAGGTGGAAGAGAATGTAGAGATTTCAAGTACAGAAAAATTTGACCATGAAATTACAAAGTTTAAGGTCAATTCAAGTGACAGGCCTAATTTTTCTTGTGTGTGTTGTCGACAAACTCATTATAAGAATCAGACTAGATTAGTTGATTTATATGTAAAAAGTGAAATGGAAAATAATAATGAGTGGAAGGATTTTGCAACTTATTTGTTGGTAGGAAATTGTTTTGATTTGGGTTCTGATCAACGTATTTGTAAATATTGTTATAATAAATTAAATGAAAACAGAATGCCTGCTAGAGCTGTTCATAATAATCTGGAGTTGGTAGACATTCCTTCTGAATTGATGGATTTAAATACCTATGAGTCTATTCTGATTCAATGTGTGCATCATTTTCAGGCTATTGTTAGTATGGAGCCTAAGACAGGGAAATTGCCTCCTTCAGATTTACAGAGAGGATTAAAGGGAAGAGTTGTTTATTTGCCTCTAGATTTTAAGAAAAATATTGATACAATTGGTGTAGAAATAGTAGAAGAGGAACCTCTGGTTATTCTAGTTAATGGTGTTCCAACAAAGAGTAAGAAAATCTAGCAAGAATTAGTGGATGTTAGAAAAGTCAAGAAGGCAACGTTGTATTTGGTAAAAAATAATCACTTCTAGAAAAATGTATATGTAGGAGAAGAGGAAACAACTGTAGAAGAGGACAGTGATTTCTCAGCTGGGCAAATTGAAAAAGTTGATGTCTCTAGAAGTGAAGAAATTTATGAACATCATAGTGTTCATCCATTGCATTCCAAAGAAGTAATGGGGAATGATATTGACTTGTTTCAAATGAAAGAAGCAAAAGGAAGTCCCATTAGTGTATGGGAAGAAAGTTTGGAAGCTCGTTGTTTTCCACAGTTATTTCCAACAGGTCAAGGTGGACGATATGACGACCAACCTGTTCTGACTACCAGAATTTAAGATTATATGCAGAAGATCCAAGGTTTCATCAATGCATTCCATATTTGTTCCATCTACTGTTTGAGAGTGACTTGTCTGGACTTTCTTATGCAGTGAACCATATACTGAAAAGTGGAGTAAATCTACAAAATGTTTCGGCAAGGGACTTTATGGATAAAGTGAAACTGCAAGACAGTGTTTTGGAATCTCAGCTAATTAATCTCACGGCATGTCAGCATGGTACTAATGAGTATTGGAACCGTCGTCATGGGGAATTGAAATGTATGCTAAGAAACTTAGGAACTCCTACATGGTTCCCCACACTTAGCTGTGCTGAGTATGCTTGGGAAGACTTACTTCAATTTCTACGAGAGGCAAATAAAAACATTGAAAATATTAAATACAAGACACCTGGAGAACTGTGCTCTTTGGATCCAGTTAATGTATGCAGGTATTTCAATCATAGGTTTGAAGCTATGATGTCTTTTATTACAAACAAAAAAATCCTCCGCTTGGCGAGGTTTTGGATTTCTTTTGGAGAAAGGAGTATCAAGCAAGAGGTGATCCTCACATACATATGCTGCTATGGATTAAAGATGCACCAACATTTGGAACAGATTCAGATGAGAAAGTGATGAGTTTCATTGAACAGTATTCTACATGTGCTGTTCCGAAAAGTACAGAAGAAAACAATTTAAGACATCAAGTTTTACGCTTTCAAACCCATCGTTGTGGAAAATACTGTCGTCGAAAATACAAATCCAAGGACAAGTTCTACACAAAATGTCGTTTTGCATTTCCACATCCAGTAACATCGAAAGGAAGAGTGAACAATTTTATGTCTTCTCTGCGACATACTGTGACAAGAAAATCACCTAAAAATACATACAACCTAAGAAGAAATGAGGAGTCGAAATAGATAAATGACTACAACCCAGTCATTTTGTCCATGTGGAATGCTAACATGGATATTCAATATGTTGCTGACAACTCTGTTGCTGTGGCTCGATATGTAACGTCTTACATCACAAAATCAGAAAAGATGAAACTGAAGGAAATGTGGGAGGAAATTTCACATGAAAAGAGTCTAAGCAAGAAATTATACAGTTACAGTCTGAAGATGTTGTCGCATCGAGAAATTGGAGCATATGAATGTTCTGATCGGTTACCATCAGCAAGTCTATATGCCAAATCTAGAACAATCATTTGGGTGAGTCTAGGTCTTGCTGCAACACGAAACCGAGTTTTGAAATCTGTACAAGAAATAGAGTATTTGGCGGAGAAAGAACCAAATAGTACAGATATTTTGAAGACAAACATTTTGGATACATACTATCCAAATAGAAGTAGTCATCTTGAGAACGTTTGTCTCTATGAAGTTCTGCAAACCTATACTTTTAAGAGGAACGTCACAGAAGATATCAATAAAGGTGTATACGCTGTAATTGGATGTGAAGGCTGTCTGGTGAAACAAAGAAAAGGCCATTTGATTAATCATCGAAAATTGAGTTGTGAATCTCCAGACAAAAGGGAATTTTATTACTTAGCTCTTTTGCAACTCTTTAAGCCACGACGTACAGAAGAGGAACTACTTGGAGATTTTCTTACTTATGAAGATTCGTTCAATGCAACCAAGGATACCATATAATGTCCTGTTTTTTCAAATTATCTGCAAATGTTGAACGAGGAAATACAGCAAGAAGCTACAATTGCAGCAGAGATTGCTAGAGACAGTTCTCAAGACAGTCAGAGTTCTGCTTCATTGAGTCAGGATCCACTAGGAGGACCAATTATACAAAATGAAGCTGCCACTGCCATGGATGAAGTGGAAAGAGCCATGGAACAAGCTCAGGAGGATGTAGTTAACTTAGAAGATTTGGAGAAAGAACTAAACGTTGAGCAGAGACAAATATATGACGAAGTCACAGAACAGATTGAGCATGGTTTATGTCATGAGAAAAAAGAGTGCTCATGTACATCATTTATGCCTGTCCGACTGTACGTGAGTGGAGAAGCAGGAACTGGAAAAAGTTTTCTGATTAAAGCAATTGCAACTTATCTGCAGAAAAGAACGGAGTCATCGCTGTCTTGTGTTGTTACCGCTCCAACTGGGTTGGCAGCACATAACATTAAAGGGATTACTTTACATCGTTTATTGATGCTGCCAGTAGAGCATGATAATACATTACAATACCACAAGCTATCTGGAGAAGCTTGTTGTGAAGTTTCAAGAGTCCTAAAGAAAATGAAACTTCTTATCATTGATGAGGTAAGCATGGTATCAAATGTAATGCTTGCTTTTGTGCATTTAAGAATGCAAGAAATTCTTAAAACAGAGTATGATGTGTTATTTGGAGGCAAACACATCATTGTTTTTGGAGATCCACTGCAGCTAACTCCAGTGAAAGGACAATCAGTGTTTAAAATGCTTACACATGAAGATACAAGGAAGTGCCTAGGAAGCATTGGACATGTTAACATATGGATGCAGAACTGCTACAAAATATGCGACAGGCAAAGGATGAAGATTATAAAAATATTCTACAAGATGTAAGAATTGGAAAAGTAAGTGAGCATGGGAAAGCAGCTTTACATGCACGATTAATTTCAAATTTGTTTGCAAACGAAAACATTCTCCCAGAGAATATTTTTTTAAAAATTCCTGAAAACAAATCTGTCATATGCTTGATGCCAACTCTGCAAGAATGTTCAATCTTCAACAACAAAATGTTAAAGTTAGAAAATCAAGAGATTGTGAAACTGGAAGCTATTGATAAAATAGAGCATGAAGGAGCAACTATTATTTTGTCAGAAAAGTTTAAATCAAAATTGGATTCTTTAGCGAAGACAATATCTAAAACTGCTGGTTGGAAAAGACTCTGTATGCATCTTTAAATTGTCGAATAATTTACGACGTAATTTACATGTGGAAAGAGGTTTAGTAAATGGAGCAATGGGTCATGTTGTTGATTTTGTGAATTACCGAAATAGAGATGGAATTGAATTTTTAAAAATTCAATTTGATGGTATTGAAGAAGTACAACAAATCAGTCGTTGTTCTGCCCTATTTTTTCTAGTGAAAGATTTATATGTCCGCAGAAAACAGTTTCCTGTTTCTTTGGCATATGCAGTGACTATTCATAAATCTCAAGGTTTAAGTGTAGATAGTGCTTTGGTGAATATTGGAAGTTCTGTGTTCAAGGAGGGTATGGCATATGTTGCTTTATCTCGAGTCAGAACTTTATCTGGTTTGTACTTGATTGATTTTGATGAGACAAAGATTAGTGCAGATGAAAATTGTGTAAAAGAATATAATAGGTTAAGAAGAGAGTATGCTCCAAATTTACCTCAATATCCTCTATTTGAAAAGCGTGTAGTAGGCCGAAAAAGAAGAAATGAGAAAAATTGTAGTGAAGTTGTACTAAAAAGGAAAAAAGTAGATGAACCAGTAATTGTAAGCAGAAAGGAAAAGGATTCAGTTAAAGATATTGTTGGATTTCAGTTTGAAAACAGTTCTGGTGTCAACTGCTATGCTAATGCAGTGGTTAATGTTGTTTTTTTTCTCCAAACTGTACAAGAACAGATTGTTGAAAATCGGGATCAAAGATTTTGTTCTTTGTTGAATTCTCTGTTTGAGAAATGTAGCAGTGATAGAACAAAAATACAAAGTGTTTCTGAAATTCGAAATGTGTTAGACATATGTTCTGGTCTAAATCAATTTTCACAGAATATTCAGCAAGATTGTCAGGAATTTCTAATGTATATGCTTGTTGTATTGCAAGATGAAGGTGTAGATGTAAAAAATCTTTTTGGCCTTTCTTATAAATGGCAGCATAACTGCGACAATTGTTCCTTTTCAAGTAGTTCTACAATAGACACTGAAAGATTTATATATTTGACTTTACCAGACTGCAAATCAGTGTCTTTTAATAATCTAGTTAAAGAAGCAAATCAAAACATGGTCTGTACTCAATGTAAATCTGCAATGCTATCAACATTATTTATACAAAGATATGGACAGTATGTAATTTTAATGTTCCAACGATGTAGACCTGATGGAACTAAATTAACAACTTTAATTAAAAATTTTGTGGCTTCTCAATTATCAATTTCAGGAAGAACCTTTGCAACTGCAGCAATTATTTACCATGATGGTCCTTCAACAACATCAGGACATTACACAGCTTTTTCAAAATGTCAAAAAGGCTGGAGTAATTGTAATGATACTCAATTGACTTTCAAACAACGTTTGCCTTCTGACTTACAAAATTCTTACCTAGTGTTCTTACAACCGAAATTTTAGGGAAGGTAATTGGCCTATGAAGATTGGAGCAGTTAATAAAACTTAGTTTGCTGTTCAAAATTATTTTGCGAGTGAGAGTGATCAAGATAATAAAAAACTTGCAGTTGTCATAGAGGTAGTGTAAGTGTATCACGTAGATGTGAGTATTATAGGAAATATTAATAATAAGTAAGCCATAGGTGGAAAAATAACTATTGTTTCATAATGTAAAAGATGTTGGAGCTTTTCTTTCAGAAACTCGGGTAAATGGAAGAATAAGAATACTATTGAGTAATTTCCAAAGAAAAGGACTTTCCATATACTATTTGGCCTCGTGGAAAAGTACGTGGATCAAAAGTCAGTTAAGATATGTTTTTTCTAAATTTTACATAATTTATCAAATCATTGTATGGGTTTTTTAAACACAATCATTTTGATTGTGGTTTTTTTTGCCCGCTGTCATATGATGAGTAGTATTGAAGTCACTGTTTTAAGTGAAATTCAATATATTCTGAGAACAGCAAAAATAAACCATATAACATGTTGTGCAAATTATTTTATATTTTGTATTATCAAATATATATTATTCTCCCCTTGTCTTACGCGCACTCACCTTTTTCCACCCTCTATCACTCCTCTTAACTCACCCTAACTGGCCTTCTCTCACTCTCCCTCACCTCCCTTCCCTTATTACACTTCCCTCACTTATCCTTATTCCCAATTCCTTCACTACCCTTTCCCTCTCTCCCATCCACCACTTTCCAGCTGCCAGTCACTGAACTTCACTCCCCTTCCCTTCTTTCCTTTCTTTGCTCCCTCACTAATTCCCCTTCCCTTACTGACCTTACTCCACTTCACTCACTCCTGCTTTCACTACTTCTGTGTGAGGAGGTGCATCGTATTATCACATGGATGATGTCCTCAGTGATGTCATCAGTGATGTCATTTGAGATGTCATCAGTGAAGTCATCAGTGATGTCATTTGAGATGTCATCAGTGATGTCATCAGTGATGTCATTTGAGATGTCATCAGTGATGTCATCAGTGATGTCACTGGCCATGTCATGAATGATGTAATATGTGACATCATCAGCAGTGGATTGCGGGCGCGCGAGTTATAGTGAGTCCAACTAACTATAATGTGGGAATTTCAATGGTTTTGTATGAGTAAAATGTCCAGCTAACTGTAACTGGTGTGAAACCTATGGTATTTAAGTGAATTTCAAAGGTTTTTTAAATGCTAATTCCTAACTATAACGAGTGTCAAACCTATGATTTTTTTTAGTGAATATATATATATATATATTCACTGAAAAAACCATAGGTTTCAGGCCTTATATAGTTAGGAATTAGCATTTAAAAAACCTTTAAAATTCACTCAAAAAACTATAAGTTTTAGGGGTGTTATAGTTAGTTGGACATTTCACTCATACAAAACCATTGAAATAGCTCCTATATAGTTAGTTGTACTAACTATATTTCGCGCACCCGCAATCCACTGCTGATGATGTCACATATTACATCATTCATGACATGGTCAGTGACATCACTGATGACATCTCAAATGACATCACTGATGATATCACTGATGACATCATCCAGTGAATGTGGTTTGCTTCGTTATTTAAATATGCATTATATATATATAGCAATTTGCATTGAAGAATGAGTGGATATATAAAAATAAATATTTGGATGGAGGATTTAGTAGCAGTGTATTTACATGAAAGTTTTAAAAACACTAATAAAAGCAATGCTAAAAAGCCACCTCATTACAAACAGAATGGCTTTAACTTAAACGAGGGCGAGATCTATTGCATTTTCAATGCTTGTTTACTTTGGTTCCATCAAGAAGGCATTCGGATGTGTCACACATGTGCTTTAAATTCTGAATGTTAGCACTCTAGTTGCTCATTAGATCACTGTAGTAAAGCTACTGCTCACCAGGGAAGTCTGCTGCTAATCATACATTCTATGGCAAAATGAACCCCCTCATTTTGTTCCTTTTTAAATTAAATGTTTTCAGACTTACCACTTCATTCCAATCAAGATGGCTTCTGGTGTGCCATACTTTTGTCATAAGTAAGACTGTTAGCGCTCTAGTTGTTCTTTAGAACACTCTGGGACATTCTGTCATTGGGCTATACTTGGGCTACATCTGGGTGATATTTGGGCTACATTTGGGCTCTTTTGTCTCTGGTGGCCATCTTGGGAGACTGCATGTCAAAAATTTTTAGTGAAATAGAAGAGGATTTGGGGAGTCACTCAAAATGTGCCCTAATTTTTCTTTCTGCAGCACTAATCATACTTTCTATGGCAAAATATACCCCCTCATGTTGTTCCTTTTTAAATTAAATGTTTTAAGAGTTACCACTTTATTCCAATCAAGATGGCTTCAGGTGTGCCATACCTTTGTAATAAGTAGGACTGTTAGCGCTCTAGTTGTTCTTTAGAACACTCTGGGAAGCTGCAGTAGAACACAAAGGAATCAACTGACAGTCTCTGTCCTTGTTGGATGTACATGTTTTACTGAGAATGTCAGACTTCATTCTCACATGACTGAGAAAGATAATGTGAATTTACAGAAAATATGCTTTCAGTTTAGCTTATAGATCCCCTTCCAAACCACTGTGGGAAAAGCATGAGATAATAGTTTTCTTTCAAACATGATTCATGATATCCCAGCAGAAGGCTTTTTCACATGGTAAAATCACCTTAGAACACACCACAATTCCTAAAATGAGTATGGTACCATCAACAAATGATTTATAATGTAACTAAAGTCCTAAAACCCTCTATTAACTACAATGCTTTTTAATGAGGTGCTATCATGTATATTGGTCCCAAGATGGCTGCCAACACTTCTTGGATGAAGTGCTGACAGCCAATTAGATCTCACGATGAGATGTGTGGTTAGGCTCCGCCCAGATATATATGTGTTTTTGAAGTTAATTTTCATAAAAACCACTGGAGCTGTTTTCACCAAATATAGCAAAGGCACTTCTGCGTACCAGTCCCTACAATTTTGCCAAGCTTGGTGGAAATTAACATGGGGAAAACACGTTTTGGGACCCCCCCTTTTTTCTCAGCCCCCACTTCACGAATCTCCCCGAAACTTTCAGGGAAGGAGCGCAGCGGAACTGGCCAGAATTTAAACAAACTACACGCAAATTCCTCAACCGGCGCCAAAGTTATTCCCAATAGAATGTTGTGGATTTCCTATGGTAGCTAGGTCCTAACTATATATACCTACTGGCTATCGCCAGTAGGTAATATATATATATATATATATATATATATATATATATATATATATATATATATATATATATATATATATATATATCCAAACAAAGGTTGCAGTTTTAGGTCAGCTTGCAGCCTATTCACACGAGCAGAATAGAGCGCTACCTATAGCATTCTTTAAACATCAAGCAAAATATTTCTCCAAATAATGGAAAAGCTTACACTCGAAGGGTGGACCATTCATTTATTTAAAACTGCACGGAGAATAAAACAAAGCAGTATTAAACAAGAATCCTGTGGTCCGTGCTCGTTCTGTTCCAGCAGTCAACCAGGAAAGGAGAGTACTTTTGGGGGAAAAAAAAATATATATATATATATATATATATATATTCACGCTCCAAGGTTGTCCACCTTATGAGTAGCACACGAGCAGCAGCTTTATTTATGTGTAGGTGAGGACGGGGATCCGCTCGTAGACGCCGCTCCGTAATGGATCTGCCCGACGCGTTTCGAAGCTCCATCTGCTTCTCTCCAGGGGCTTTAACGGAAGCGGTGTGCGCACCCGTTACACTTCTCCAATTTCATATAACTCACCCGCCAATGGGAGGCTCCAATGAGACTTCTGGGAAGTGTAGTGCGGAAAGCACACAATCAAGTCCTGTATGGACTCCACAAGTGGGCCCGTCCTCGATCCCATGTACGGCTGCTACTTCACTGCCGTAAAGCTGCTGCTCGCGTGCTACTCACATGGTGGACAACCTTGGAGCGTGAATATATATATATATATATATGTACAAAAACCTTCAAAAAAGAAGAGTCTGAGGCCGCTTGGGGGGAACAACGGAGAACCTTTAATGCAGCAGAAGCGGGCGGGCGTATGCATTTCGGCCGTGAATGGCCTCCTCAGCGCCCAGCATGTCAACAGGAAACGCCTCTCACAGTTCTGCCCCACCTATTGTAGTAAGTGCAAAGTCCAGCTCCTCCCCCCAGCCATGATCAATGTCACCTGCTGAGGTAAACCAAGTGGGTAGGAACTGCAAATCCCAGCATGCAGTGTTCTGCTGGGTTTGTCGTGTCTTGGCGGGGAATGGCAGGGCTGAAAGAAAGCGCTGAAACCGATGTCCCACGTAGCCTGCCACAAGAAAAGGGCTCCTCGCGCCCCCCAAAAGACGCACAACCAACTAGTCCAGGTTCCTTGAAAATCGCCACACTGCCAGCCAACGCTGTCAGACGTCCAATGACGAAGAGTAGACCCAGAGGTTGCTGGTGCAGAATGTGCTTTTATTTAATTTCGTGCCAGCGCATCCGCCATGACGCATTTCGCCTCAGGAAGAGGCTTGATCACATGACATATCACACAGCTCAGGGCAGACTTTTAAAGGGACAGTGCAATATACTTAAGCATGGACATGGTAAAAATACTTCATGAATAGAGATTCGACAGAATAAATACATGAATGAATTCATAAATATAATAAAAGCATGCGCACCCATAAAATCTCATAAATAACAGCCAAATATTAAAAAATACCTCCAATGCGATATTTTAAGCTCTGACCATGTACAAAATATATCAAGGCCACAGTGGCCGATATCCATCAGAGGGAGATCTCTTGCCTTTTGCCCTTACTCAATATTTAGTTGGGCTGCGACTTTCCTGCATGGTCCCTATATTCATATGGACTGCATTTCTCAAAAAGGCGCATCTGCTTTACATCGATCTCATTTCCGTTATCACTCATGCTTGTCCTAGCTATGTAATGCCAACGTCACTCCTCCTATTAATCCTTTTATGCTGCCCAAGTGGGCTTAGGGATTTGCATCGAATCTGCCCAAAGTACTGTAAAGTGTCAATAGTGATGTGCAAAGTGCTAAAAAATATGAGCAAAATGTGCAAGACAAACAGATTTTCTTTTTTTTAAAAAGAAGACGATAAGACCAACATACAAACATTACATAGATTATTCTCATGTTGCCCAAAAATTACCTATATTAAAACATAACATGTACAATAGATATTCCGTTGGATATACCTAACCGGACAGGCTACCAGAGTGTCAAAGATCCTAGATGCAGGTATGTAGGTCCTCCCTATCATTAAGACCTCCCGGGTTTTTTGAATTAAGCTCCAGTATGTACCTAGTCTCAAGGAGACGGAGCTTGGACTCACAATCCCCTCCCCTCCTGGACACTGGCACAGTATCGATCACATAATACTGGAGCTGATTGGGATTACCTGCATGTTTGGTTTCAAAGTGCCTGGCAACCGGGTAGGATTGATCGTGCCCCACAATTGCCCGTATGTGCTGGAGTACCCTCTTGTGGGCAGGCAGGCGAGTACTCCCGACATACCGGAGACCACAAGGGCACTTCAGCACATACACGGCAAAATCTGTTCTACAGGTTAACCTTTTACTGATGGCAATGGGTTCTTGTTGGAAAGGACTGTTGTAATGTGTCCTATTGCTCCCATATCGACACGCTTTACACTGAGGGCATGTTTTGAAACCTCTGCTCAAAGTCAACCAGGTATTCGAAAGTGTGGTTTCCAGAGTGTTTCTAACCAAGGCCTTTGCCATGGATGGCGCTCTACGAAAGGTCAAAAGTGGTTTTGTCTTTACTTTGTGACCAATGATTGGATCGCTTTGGACAAGATTCCAGTTTTTATATAGGATTTTCCTGAGTTCCCCATGCTGGCGATTGTACGTCAGTACAATGCGCGAGGGTATTTTAGGCACCTTGTCATCCTCCAGGACAATATGGTCTTGTGTCTTGTTCCTGGGTATCATGGCCTCATGTCTCGTATATATATATATATCCAAACAAAGGTGGCAGTTTTAGGTCAGCTTGCAGCCTATTCACACGAGCAGAATAGAGCGCTACCTATAGCATTCTTTAAACATCAAGCAAAATATTTCTCCAAATAATGGAAAAGCTTACACTCGAAGGGTGGACCATTCATTTATTTAAAATTGCACGGAGATAACCCATCTTGTAATTTAACAGGCACCACAAAGTTCTGTTGTAGAGCAGCACTGACAGGCGATGTGTTTCGGGTGTCCCACCAGCCATTTTCAATCCTGATAATCATGCTTGATTGCCTAATTTATAATTACATAAGGTTAGATATGGAAGAAATATGTAATCCCAACATTGGCAGTTTCAATCCTCCTAAAATAGGTAATTTTGACGTGATGCCTTCACTGCTCAATTTAATAATAGCCTCACATATGTACATGATAGCAAAAGTCTTTTATATGCAAAAAAGAAGGCTATTATAAGTGTTCCAAGTGCAGCCTTTAATGCTCATCCCATTTACTTATGATACAGCCACACTTTCAACTTTGAATCACACCTTAATGGATTATTTTCTCAATACCTGGCTTAGTACATGGTGCATTACAGATTCTGTTCAAAAGTATTGTGCTGGACGATTTACCAATACGTGTCAAATTCCAAGCCCCCGCTGATCGGCCGATACTGTGTGCAGCGCCTGCTCCTGATATCGGCATAATTAAAAGGGAATACAGAGAAAATCACAGGAAAACGCCCCGCCAGGTCGGCCAGGAGAGTCAAACAGCTCTCATCGCCAAACCTTCATACCTGCTTGAGTCCCAGATTCATCTTAATTTCGGTGTCTGGCTCCATGCCAACATTGAAATGCAAACATAGGTTGCAGTTTTAGGACAGCTTGCAGCCTAATCGCAGGTGGTGCAGAGTAGAGCGCTACCCCTAGCACTCTTTAGACAATATATCTCCAAATAATGGAAAAGCCTGCACTCGAAGGCTAGACCATTCATTTATTTCAAACAGCACGAAAAGAATACAACTTGTAATGTAAGGCAGCACAAAGTTCCGTTGTTCAACAACACTAACAGGAGATGCATTTCGGCTGAGCTACCAGTCTTCTTCAATCATGATAATCATGCTCTTTATTGCCTAATTTATAATTACGTAATGTTAGATATGGAAAACATACTTAATCCAAACATTGACAGTTTTAATCCTCCTAAGATAGGTAATTGTAACATTATGCCTTCACTACTCAATGTAAAAATAGTCTGACATATAAACAGGACAGCAAAAGTTTTTTATATGCAAAACAGAACAGCTATTATAAGTGGTCCAAGTGCTGCCTTTAATGTTCATCCCATCTACTTACGATATAGCCACACTTTCAACTTTGAATCACAACATAATGGATTATTTTCTCAATACCTTGCTTAGTAGATGGTGCATTACTGATTATGTTCAAAAGTTTTGTGCTGGCCGATTTACCAATAAGGGCCCGATTCCGATGTTGGACGGAGCTGAGTCCAACCGATATCGGTCAGGAAGCATGACCAACCGACCTACTGTCGTCGGTTATGACCCTGCAAGTTCAATGCGACCGAACCCTATTCTGCCCGCAATGCATGCCCGCATTGTGAAATGGAAGAGTGCAGTTCATCCCTGCACCCTGTGGCCGGCACCCCAAGGTGCCTGCCACCGGGTGCAGGGATCAACAGAGGGGCGCCCAGGCGGCCTCGCACCCATGGGTGCCCTCAAAGACAGTTTCCAACTGTGTGGCTATATCGTAAGTAGTTGTGTTGGGTGTGTTTATGTGGCTGCTACACATAAGACCGGATGCAGAGTTTCGGGTTACTTAGAATCACCCTGTTGCCTTCATCTGGAAAGTGCACTCCATCATTTCTATAAATTCCGTGCATGTCAAAATGCAGGTTGTTGTTATAGATACATCCCATGCGATGGTCTCTGCGGAATGCAGAAACTGTTTTATTAACCTGTTTCACTGGATTTGTCAATCTGTGGACAGAATTGATTTGACCACTTCCATTTCTGTCTTTGGTATATATTAGAGTACACCATGACAGTGTGCGGGAAAAGCAACATCAGTTCTGCAAAGGTTCCATTCATTAGGATGTCCACCCCTACCCAAGTCAATGTGCCTAGGTCATTGCCACCACAGTGCACAATCATGAGGTGAGGAGCTTGGAAATCAGCAATGGATGTAACCAAAGCAAGCATCTGATGAAACTTTAACCCTCTCTGGCCAAACCACTCAATCTGCACATTTGGCAAACCCAAGTTTCTGTCAATACCTCTTTTTTTGCAGCCTCTTTAGCCCAATAGATACAGCTGTTGGCCACAATCTATACTTATCATTTTGACGCGTATGAGCAATAGTAGTCAGGAGAAGGCTGGAGCTGAATAAGGTTGTTTTCCAAATGAAATAGAGGCGTTTAAAAAATAAAATATATTTCATTAGATACTGTCAGCATGAAAGTGAATAAAATTAGGTAGTGTGTTGGATGCTTTAGCGAGATTTTTTTTATTGGCTGTTGTTTAAGAAAAGAAATGTAATACATACATGTATATGCTTTTGAGTCTGTGCAGTAAAGCACACCTGCTGCATCATATTTGGAAATAGCATGTTCCTTCTAGAATGTGGTATCAACTTGTGACCTAGTGCGTGCACTGGGTTGCTAGGTACACAGAAGTGTGTATTGGGGGAAGGATGTTAAAGAGACAGAACATTTTTGAAAAAGTTGAGGAGTGATTACACAATTTAAGTAATAGCAAGATTTAATTTGCAACTAAGGACAATGTAATAAACTGTTGTGTAGTTAATAAATAAAAAATAAATAAAAATAGATATAGGTTTGGACTCCCGTTTTTTTTCTCGCAATTTCTCCGCGATGATTGTGAATGCATCCTGAACACACATAGATAGGAATCTCTTTTTGAAAGAGAGGGAAAGGGTTAACAGATACTAACCATTTACATGACTACATAGTGTAGTCTAAAATGAAAGACATGATTTTATTTGCTACCTTTCTCATGATCACATGGTGTAAAGTTGAAGAGGTTGCCATTTCATGGTTGCTTTGAATGAAAGTGGCTCACCATTCTTGTGCTTAGTTTTTTAGAAAACCTAACAGTGTCAAAACTATCCACAAAGAGCTAAAACAACAAAATAGTCTACAAACTGAATTCACTGGTATTTAAATACCTTTTTAATTCTTTATATAAATTACATTAGAAATGAAGATGTATGGGAGTTTAAAATAAAAAAGATTATCATAGTGATATGAAAATATATATCACAGGAGTAGAGTAGTCACAAATAAAAGTTGCGAACATTTTGTCCAACTATATGTGAATTAGAAATAAGTAATATTTGTTAGGTATGTATTGGGAAGTATTTGTTAATGTCGTTTGTAACTTATATCACCACTTTGCATATGCTTAGATAGTGAACTATCGTTCTCGTGGTTGCATATAGCTATATATACAGTGGAACTTTTGAGTTTACTTAAAGATGCAGAGAGTTATATATTTTTGGAAAGATGGCTGGAAGGTGTACATCCGTTAAGAAATTGCATGTGTGTATGGTGAGGATGGTGTTTTTTCTTTAAAATTGAGAAGTATTAAAAGTGCTGAATGCCTTGAGAGGTCTGGCGCTAGGTTCATTTGGTGTGTAACATTTGTTTGAAAAATGCTGAATATATGTTTTAGAGGCCTAAGATTTATTTGAGAAATGATGTAACTATACCATCCACAAAAGGTTTTCTGCTTTAAAAATAAATACATTTTGTTTTTCATTTTAGAAACTTACTCATGCATGTGAATGGTCAGTAACAAAGCAATGCATGCTGCTAGAGAGATAGGTATGCTAATATATACCAAGTGTGATATCTAGACTTCAGTCACACATAGCTCAGTAGGAGAGCATATATATAGTAAAACAGGTAATTTGATAGTGCCAAAAACAAGATAACCAATAAGTCAGATATATAGTGACAACATGTATGTATCTAACAGTAATAAAGATACTTTCATAGTCAGTCAGGGAGCAGTCAGGTACTCATGCAATCACCCAACCACTAGTGAGGGCGTCATAAAATCAGTGATTCAGTATCCATTTAGTTATTCTATTGCCTAGACACCACAAATGTACTCTTGCAATCAGGCAAACAGGAATTATGTAGTCATTCAACAATAAGGCACTACTTATACAGTCATCTAATCACCCAGACAGTAACCATTTCATTATGCAATTTACGAGGCTGTAGGTGGAAGCTATACAGTCATCTAAGCATATACCTTCAACCCATGCAGTCATTGAAATACTGAGGCACATGCATGAACTCATGCTAACACTCAGGTACCACTCATGCAGTCATGTAATTACGAAGAGAGTACTATTGTAGTAAACCTGTTATTCATCCAGTAGCTATGTACTCATTTAATTACTAAGGGAATACTCCTGCACTAATACAATCACCCCAGCAGGATACTTGCTTTCATCCAATCTCTCAAGGTTTAAGAACGGAGTCAGGCAATCACTCAGACACCCATGTAATCAGCCAGAAATTACTGATGCACTCATTGAATTGTCCAGGCACTACCCATGTAGTTATATAAAAACCCAGGCACTACCTGTTTACTGAACCAAAAATACATGGGCTGCAGCCAAGTAGTTATGCAATCACTGAAACACTGCTGATGCACTCATCCAATTTGGTAGGTGCTATGCTTATACTTACACAATCATGTATGCACTTTCCCTGCACTGTACAAATCATCTATATACTATCTATGCACCCCTGCAATCATCCAGACACTAAAGTTGTGCGTATTTAATCATCCAACTAGTATCTATACATGTATTGAATTTCTGAGTCATTAATCATGCACTTATCTGATCATTCAGGCACTAATCATGCACTCATTCAAACACTAGTGATATACTTGTGTAAACATACAGGCAGTACTATGCAGGTATGGAACAACCCATGGAGTTCTGATATACTCAGAGAATCATCTAGGCAATACCTGTATCCACAAAGAAGCACCTAGGTACTATGTATTGCACCAATTCAATCATCAAGGGAGTATTCATGTGTTCAATCACAGATACATGTTTTTACAAGTTTTACTGAACAATATGTAGTATTTTAGAGCAAACTGGTGAATTATATATGCAAGCTGTGACATACTCTTGGATATAGTTGGAAGAATTAGTGAGGTATATGCTTTGATAGACATTAACATGCAGATTGTTGTATACACTGTTTCCCAAATTTAAATCTGATAAATTTGAGTAGAACAGTACTGAGATAGTAAATAGAGCACTAACACAGTGGTAGAGAGGCATCAATAGCTTTTATGTTGTATTTGTATTCATAGAGTTGAGACACTATATGTACTTGTACACTTGGGGCTAAATTTAGAAGAAAGTAATGCAGTGCTGAGCTGCAAGCTATTTGGCTGCGTCATGCTGCATTATTGTCAAAGCATAAGGATGCGTCATATTTACAACAATATAATGGATTCCTATGCTCTCCCCTGTGCTGGTACAGAACTGGCTGCCATGCACCATTTGAGGCACCCTTTCAACATTGTGCAAGGATGCCTGTGTAGTTGGGAAGATTGCTTTTGCGCAGGAAGGGACACCTTTCTGTATAAAAATAATCACAGGAGTTATATTCCTCTTTGTATGCATGCTGTAGAATGAGGCATGCATAGAAACAGAAAAGAATAAGGAGAAATAAATGTATTCCTCCTTGTTGCATCCCCCTACACCTCCGTTGTGGGGTACCACCCACAGCTACACCCATGGCATGCTTCTTTCATGCAAAGTGTTGCTTGAAAATCACTTGTATTTATAAGGCCATGAAAAGATACACAGTGACTTTATGTGTCTTTGTAAATATATAGCACCAAATTACAGTGCCTGTGTGTCAAAAAACAGTGATGCTCTGGAAAGTGCATGGGGCTTGTAAATATGCCTTCTTGCCTTGATGTTCATTTAAATTTTACTACATAAGAGATAAACTGTTCTTTCACCTATAAGTGAGGTATGCTGTAGCTGTGTTGTACAAGAGTGTGCTAAAATTTTAAATGGTAAGTAATTAAGAACGTTTTGTGTTTTGCTCTGGGTTTGATATATTGAAGTAAGTGCATGTAGGATTATTTATATGTTCACCTGTAGATTTAAAACTGCAACATCACATGAAAACTATTTTTATATTATGTGTAAGTCAGTAGTAAAATAGTTGGTAGATTGGCTAGGGTAAACATTTAAATATTTGTTTTTACAAAACAATATCTACATAACTACACACAGTTAGGATGCCTACAAAAGCTTGACAAACAAAAACAGAACCAACTACAGTACATTTGCAGACATTGTTTACAAAAGGGGCAACATGCAGAAAACGTGGTAAAAGAAAAAATAGCTACTCTTAAGAGGACAAAGTAAATTCTTAAAAGTATATGCCCTCATTTTCAAGAGTTACAAAATAAAGAAAATGAAATTATGACTATGAGAAACAATAAGAGTGGACAAACTGTACTTTGGAAGAACAGAAAAAGATTGTGAAAGAAGCAGTTTACGGAAATCATAGCCAGAATGTTTCATAGTAGAGTGGTTATAGATCTACAGAGAAATATGAAGAAGTATAGAAGAAGGAGAGAATCACTGAAACAGAAAGAACAGGTTGAGAGAGTAGTTGATAAAGCATTTGCTTTGAAGAGGAAGCTTTTCATTTTGATTCTAAACAGAATGAAGACTTTTGACAAAATAGTGTTTTGCATGAAGAGACAAAACCATAAGAAAGGATAAGTGAATAGAAGTAACTTTTGAACAGTTTTTAGTGAAGAATGGATGCATACTTCTAGTACATAAATATAAATGTAAATTGATACTTGTATAGCGCACTACTCACCCGCAAGGGTCTCAAGGCGCTTGTACAAATACCGCTGTGGAACCCATCCTGGCTTTCCCTGTGAGGTGTCTTCTCCTGGGCACCCACAAGGTGGAGGCCAGGCATCCTTAGCGTTGTGGGGGCCGTTGTGGAGATTAAGCAAGCTATTGCCCAGAGTTGCAGAGTGGGACTCCATGATTGGAATAGGCACCGAGGCGAGAACTATCAGGTCCGTGGAATTTTTGAGCCCAAGACCCGCCGAGGCGGGGAATTGAACCCTGGTTCCGGGCTAGACCTCTGCATCAGGGTCTGCCACTCTAACCATTGAGCCACACTTCTCCTTTCTTTAATGAAGAAAGCTATCTCCAGAATAACAGATTAGTTCATGCTATTGATGAAAGCGGACAATGTTATGAACTAAAGAATGGCAGTCCTTTAGCAAAAGAGGGTGATGGTACCTAGAAATGTAGAAGAAGTTATTCCAGAAGAGGTACAAGGGAAGCCTAGTCAGGCCCCTGTATACAAATGGAATTGTAGTAGTGTTTGTAGTATTAGACAGCAATCCATTGATATATTAACCCCTTCACTGTGGGGTGTTTTCCCCCTGCTGTGCGGGGGGAAGGGGGGCCGCGTGCGGTGCTGCTGTGCTTGTGACGAGCTCAGCTCGTCATGAGGCACAGTGGAGCTGCACTCGTGACGAGCTGAGCTCGTCACAGCCACACCCATTTTGGAACGTGCAGCACAGCGGTGAAATTATCCCCGCATGTGAACGTTCCAACGGCCGTGACGAGCTCAGCTAGTAATTCTTGTAAATGGTGTGCCTACCAAGAACACAAAGCTATGGCAGGAGTTTGTAGATGTTACCAAAGTTAAAAAATCAACTTTATATCTGGTACAAAACAATGTTTACTATAGAAATGTGGAAAGCCTGCAAGATATCACACATATGGGGGATCAAACATTTCTATCGACAGGTCAGATAGAGCTGTGGATCAGTCCAGGACAGAAGAATCACCATTCTTTTAACGGCTGTTTAGTCTATAGACCCCCTGGTTCCAAAAATATCTTCCTGAGCTCTGTGGGAAGCATTCTGGAGGAGGGACTCTGCTCTAAGGACTTTACGGTCCTGGGAGATTTTAATTTCCAATTAGAGAACCCCACGGATGTGGACACGAACGCATTTATCGACTTGATGGATGGCGCCGAGCTTAAACAACTGGTTAGTGGTCCCAAGCATAAGGCCGGTCATACCCTAGACGGGATTTTTTCGAATCACCCTACTCTGGGCTTCACTAAATCTTTACCGCTGACCAGGACTGATCACAGGGCGCTGTTATTCGTCATCTCAGCGCCTAAATTCCAAGGTGGGGGGTGCCCGCCTAAAGTAGCCAAGGTATGCAGGGCCTGGAACAAAATCGAGGGTAGCGCACTGGAAGAATACTTGCTCTTCTCAAAGGAGCCCCCCCCATTAGAGGTGGAGGCGGCGGCGCTCGCCCATACTAGTTGGATCGAGAGAGCCTGTAACATCTTAGCCCCACCCAAATTACGTCTCCTGGCCAGAGCCCAGCCCTCAGCGCCGTGGTTTTCGGAGGAATTAAGAAACCACAAGCTGGAATGTAAAAATCTGGAAAGGGTTTGGCGGAAGGAATACAGGGAAAGTGACAGAATGCGGCATAAACAAAGTCTCTTAGCATATAAAAAAACGGTGAGGAAGGCTAAACAAGAGTACTATACCAACCGCATAAATTTGGCTAAGAACTCGGTGAAGGAACTGTTTACGACGGTGGGAGCTTTGGTGGACCCGGTTCCCGCGGCCATTCCTGCGAGCTCAGAATTATGCGAGGATCTTGCCAGATTCTTTTTAGGCAAGGTGGAGACGATTTTTAGAGCCTTCTCTAGTCAGGAGAGGTTAAATAGCCAGACGGTCTCATCAGAAGACGTTATGCAGTCATCCTCAGGACAATTTCTGGATAGTTTTTCGCCAGTAAATGAGGAAGAAATTGGGCGGCTACTGTTAGCAGCAAAATCAGGTGCACCGTCAGATCCCTGTCCGGTGGTTGTAATAAAAATGGCCCCTGATCCGATAGTTTCATCGATGGTGACCGTTTTTAACAAAATGCTGATGACAGGAGGTTTCCCAGCATGCTGGAAACAGGCATCAATTTTGCCCCTTCTTAAAAAACCCAACTTGGATATTAAGGACCCAAATAACTACCGCCCAATAGCAAGGCTCCCTTTACCAGCTAAACTAATAGAAAAGGCGCTGAATACTCAACTAAGCTCCTTTCTGACTGCCACCCAATCTCTGGACCCCTCCCAACACGGTTTTAGGCCTCACCATAGCACGGTGTCCGCCCTCATTAAAACAACGGAGGAGATTAGAGCGGTGACCGATGCGGGAGGAAGGGCTGCCCTGGTGCTGCTGGACCTCTCCGCAGCTTTTGATACGGTCCACCATGGGATTCTATCTGACCGTTTGAAGGCCTGCGGAGTTCGAGGGAAAGCGCTTGACATACTCAGACTGTGGCCTTAGGAGAATATGAGTCAAAACCCTTCATCGTGCCCTGTGGAGTTCCTCAGGGCTCGTCTTTGAGCCCTCCGTTATTTAACGTTCATGGTAGCTCATTGGCCCCTGTAATTCGGGCATATGGTTTTGATCTCACATCATATGCCGACGACACCCAGATTGTGGTGTCAGTATTACCAGGGATGGAGGAAGGTGTAGCTAGGAATTTCCAGGACTGTATGCTGGCGGTGGGAAACTGGATGGCAGTCAATTGCCTCAAATTAAACTCGGCGAAAACCGAAGTTATAGTGTTTGGTTCAAACACTAACTTCTGGAGCCCAAGCTGGTGGCCAGACGAGATGGGCAAGGCCCCCACCCCAGTTGCGAAGGTGAAAAACCTGGGGGTGCTGATCGATGATCAACTGACTTTTCGTCCCCAGGTCAATGCACTCTCCTCCTCGGTGGCCTACCTGCTCAAATCTATTCGTAAGATCCTTCCATTTATCCCGGGCAACGATAGGAAAACAGTGGTCACAACGTTGGTCATGGCAAAGTTGGATTACTGTAACAGTCTTTTCCTTGGGGCCCAACAGGGGGTACTTAATAAACTACAGGTATTACAAAATGCGGCTAGGCTCATTCTGGGGATTCCGAAATTTGCCCCCGTGTCTCAGGAGCTGGCTAAGCTGCACTGGCTTCCTATGCGAAAGAGAATTCTCTTTAAAGCACTATGCCTAGTATTTAAGTCCTTACAAGGCAAGGGACCCTCATTCTTTCGGCGGTACGTCTATTGGTACCGACCGACTAGAAACCTCAGATCAGCGGACATGGGGCTGATCGTGGTGCCTCGTATCAAGAGAGTCCGCTGGGGAGGCCGAAGCTTTGTGCTGGGTGCAGCCAAAGCTTGGAACACCTTGCCCTATGTCCTCAGAAAAATGATGGATCTCATGGCCTTTAGAAGAGCTTTAAAGATATGGCTGTTTACCATCTGAGTCCCTTACCGGCCTCTATTTCAGGAGCAACACTTAGCACCAGGACACCTACGAGTAACAGAGCGCTGTACAAATGTCAAAAATAAATAAATAAATAAATAAGACATTTATGAACATTATAGCATCCACCCTTTGAGTTCTAAATAGGCTATTGGTGATGTCATTGAGCTCTTTCAAATGAAGGAAACAAATGGAGCTCCATTAAGTGTGTGGGAAAGAAGTTTAAAAGTTAGGTGTTTCTCACATCGTTTTCCTACTGGAGTAGGTGGCAGGCATGTTGAGCGGCCTGTGCAAATACCTGCAACTGAGTATAGATGTAGTAGATTTTATTCAGAAGATACTAGATTTTATCAGTGTATTCCATATTTATTTCACCTACCATTTGAGAGTGATTTGTCTGGCCTCTCCAATGCTGTGAATCATATTATAAAAACAGGAGTTAATTTGCATAATATATCTGCAAGAGAACTTTTGGAAAAGTTCAAGGAAAAAATAAGCACATGGAATGCAATTTAATAAACCTAATGGCATGTCAGCGTGAGACTAATGAATATTGGTAACAGTGTCATGGTGAACTCAAGTGCATGATGAGGATCCTTGGAGCACCTACGTGGTTCGCTATGCTGAGTTGTGCTTGGGATGACCTACTCAAATTCTTGCAGGAGGCAAACTCAAATATAAAAGACATTCCTCTCAAGACGCCAGGAGAACTGTGCTCACTTCCTGCAAATGTTTCCAGATATTTTAATCACAGATTTCAAGCAATGATGGCTTTCATCTTGAACTAAACAAAACTTCCTCTTGGTGAAGTGATTGATTTATTTTGGTGTAAAGAGTACCAAGCTCTCCCATATTCACATGCTGTTGTGGGTAAAAGATGCCCCGAAGTTTGGAACAGACAGTGATGAGTCTGTGTTGTCTTTTATGCAGCAGTATGTAACTTGCTCATCCCAAAGGAGAACAATGACAACATTTTAAGACAACAAGTTCTACCATACCAAAATCATAGATGCAGAAAATACTGTCAGCGAAGATACAGAGCAAAAGGGAAATTTTATGCAAGATGTCGTTCTGGATTCCCATGCCCTGTCATCTCACAAGGAAGAGTCAACAGCTTTTTGCCTGCAGTCAGATATACACATACCAGGAAGTCACCAAAAAATACATAAAACCTAAGAAGAACATAGGCCTCCAAGTACATTAATGACTACAACCCTGTGATTCTGAAGATGTGGAATACAAAAATGGATGTGCAGTTTGTTGCAGCCAACTCAATTGCTGTTGCTCGGTATGTTATGTCTTATATAACAAAGTCAGAGAAAACTGAGATGAAAGAGATATGGGAGGAGATTTCAGCAGAAATTAGTCTTATGAAGAAATTATACACTTTTAGTTTGAAAATGCTTTCTCACAGAGAGATAGGCTGATACGAATGTGTAGACCAGTTAAGCTCATCTAGTTTATTTTCTAAATCTGGAGGAGTTCTAAGGGTGAGTTTAGGGCTTGCTAATACTCGTAACAGAGTGCTAAAGTATTTTCCGGAAATTCTATCTCTTGCAAAAAAGAAGGCTATTATAAGTGTTCCAAGTGCAGCCTTTAATGCTCATCCCATTTACGTATGATACAGCCACACTTTTAACTTTGAATCACACCTTAATGGATTATTTTCTCAATACCTGGCTTAGTACATGGTGCATTAAAGATTCTGTTCAAAAGTCTTCTGCTGGACGATTTACCAATAAGTGTCAAATTCCAACCCCCAGCTGATCGGCCGATACTGTGTGCAGTGCCTGCTCCTGATATGGGCATAATTAAAAGCGAATAAAGAGAAAATCACAGGAAAAGGCCCCGCCAGGTCGGCCAGGAGAGTCAAACAGCTCTCATCGCCAAACCTTCATACCCGCTTGAGTCCCAGATTTATCTTAATTTCCGTGTCTGGGTCCATGCCAACATTGAAATTCAAACATAGGTTGCAGTTTTAGGTCAGCTTGCAGCCTAATCGCAGGTGGTGCAGAGTAGAGCGCTACCCCTAGCACTCTTTGGACAATATTTCTCCAAATAATGGAAAAGCCTGCACTCGAAGGCTAGACCATTCATTTATTTCAAACAGCACGAAAAGAATACATCTTGTAATGTAAGGCAGCACAAAGTTCCGTTGTTCAACAACACTAACAGGAGATGAATTTCGGCTGAACTACCAGTCTTTTTCAATCATGATAATCATACTCTTTATTGCCTAATTCATAATTACGTAACGTTAGATATGGAAAACATACTTAATCCAAACATTGACAGTTTTAATCCTCCTAAAATAGGTAATTTTAACATTATGCCTTCACTACTCAATGTAAAAATAGTCTGACATATAAACAGGACAGCAAAAGTTTTTTATATGCAAAACAGAACAGCTATTATAAGTGGTCTAAGTGCTGCCTTTAATGTTCATCCCATCTACTTACGATATAGCCACACTTTCAACTTTGAATCACAACATAATGGATTATTTTCTCAATACCTTGCTTAGTAGATGGTGCATTACTGATTATGTTCAAAAGTTTTGTGCTGGCCGATTTACCAATAAGGGCCCGATTCCGATGTTGGACGGACCTGAGTCCAACCGATATCGGTCAGGAAGTATGACCGACCGACTTACTGTCGTCGGTTATGACCCTGCAAGTTCAATGCGACCGAACCCTGTTCTGCCCGCAATGCATGCCCGCATTGTGAAATGGAAGAGTGCAGTTCATCCCTGCACCCTGTGGCTGGCACCCCAAGGTGCCTGCCACCGGGTGCAGGGATCAACAGAGGGGCGCCCAGGCGGCCTCGCACCCATGGGGGCCCTCAAAGACAGTTTCCAACTGTGTGGCTATATCGTAAGTAGTTGTGTTGGGTGTGTTTATGTGGCTGCTACACATAAGACTGGATGCAGAGTTTCAGGTTACTTAGAATCACCCTGTTGCCTTCATCTGGAAAGTGCACTCCATCATTTCTATAAATTCCGTGCATGTCAAAATGCAGGTTGTTGTTATAGATACATCCCATGCGATGGTCTCTGCGGAATGCAGAAACTGTTTTATTAACCTGTTTCACTGGATTTGTCAATCTGTGGACAGAATTGATTTGACCACTTCCATTTCTGTCTTTGGCATATATTAGAGTACACCATGACAGTGTGCGGGAAAAGCAACATCAGTTCTGCAAAGGTTCCTTTCATTAGGATGTCCACCCCTACCCAAGTCAATGTGCCTAGGTCATTGCCACCACAGTGCACAATCATGAGGTGAGGAGCTTGGAAATCAGCAATGGATGTAACCAAAGCAAGCATCTGATGAAACTTAAACCCTCTCTGGCCAAACCACGCAATTTTCACATTTGGCACACCCAAGTTTCTGTCAATACCTCTCTTTTTTGCAGCCTCTTTAGCCCAATAGATACAGCTGTTGGCCACAATCTATACTTATCATTTTGACGCGAATGAGCAATAGTAGTCAGGAGAAGGCTGGAGCTGAATAAGGTTGTTTTCCAAATGAAATGGAGGCGTTTAAAAAATAAAATATATTTCATTAGATACTGTCAGCATGAAAGTGAATAAAATTAGGTAGTGTGTTGGATGCTTTAGCGAGAATTTTTTTAATGGCTGTTGTTTAAGAAAAGAAATGTAATACATACATGTATATGCTTTTGAGTCTGTGGAGTAAAGCACACCTGCTGCATCATATTTGGAAATAGCATGTTCCTTCTAGAATGTGGTATCAACTTGTGACCTAGTGCGTGCACTGGGTTGCTAGGTACACAGAACTAAGGGGTCGATTAGGATGGCGGTTTTTCCGCATCCTCCGGGCCGGCGGAAGTGTCCGCCGGCCTGGAGGATGCGGAAAAACCGCGGCGGAGACTCCAAAGACCCACCGCCAAATTAGGATGGCTAGTGGGTCTGATAATCTGTCCGCCGCTTTTCCGCCGCGGTCGGAAGGCGACCGCGGCGGAAAAGCACTAACATGTCTGGCGGTGTCTATCAGACACCGCCAGGCATATTAGGATGTCTGAAAATATATGCTTTTCCGCGGCGACTTTACCGCCGTGGAAAAGCATACGGACCTTCACTTCGGGGGCCCGTTGCGGGCCCCCTGGGTGAAGGTGGGGTGGGGGGTGCACATGGGGGGTACCTATGGTACCCCCCTGCATTTGCGTGCACAATGCAGCAGGCACCGCGCGGTGCCTGCCGCTTTGTGCACGCAAATGCTGTGCATGGATTTTTTACATTGCGGCGGATGCAGCTTGAAGCTGCACCCGCCGCAATGTTAGAGATGGAGGATGTGACCGCCACACTGGCGGTCACATCCTAATTTGATCGGAGGGAACGCCGCAGCCCATGCGGACGTTCCCTCCTCCTCAGGGGTCGCGGACGGACTCAAGTCCGTCCGCGATCCTAATCGACCCCTAAGTGTGTATTGGGGGAAGGATGTTAAAGAGACAGAACATTTTTGAAAAAGTTGAGGAGTGATTACACAATTTAAGTAATAGCAAGATTTAATTTGCAACTAAGGACAATGTAATAAACTGTTGTGTAGTTAATAAATAAAAAATAAATAAAACTAGATATAGGTTTGGACTCCCCTTTTTTTCTCGCAATTTCTCCGCGATGATTGTGAATACATCGTGAACACACATAGATAGGAATCTCTTTTTGAAAGAGAGGGAAAGGGTTAACAGATACTAATCATTTACAAGAGTACATAGTGTAGTCTAAAATGAAAGACATGATTTTAGTTGCTACCTTTCTCATGATCACATGGTGTAAAGTTGAAGAGGTTGCCATTTCATGGTTGCTTTGAATGAAAGTGGCTCACCATTCTTGTGCTTAGTTTTTTAGGAAACCTAACAGTGTCAAAACTATCCACAAAGAGCTAAAACAACAAAATAATCTACAAACTGAATTCACTGGTATTTAAATAACTTTTTAATTCTTTATATAAATTACATTAGAAATGAAGATGTATGGGAGTTTGAAATAAAAAAAGATTATCATAGTGATATGAAAATATATATATCACAGGAGTAGAGTAGTCACAAATAAAAGTTGCGAACATTTTGTCCAACTATATGTGAATTAGAAATAAGTAATATTTGTTAGGTATGTATTGGGAAGTATTTGTTAATGTCGTTTGTAACTTATGTCACCACTTTGCATATGCTTAGATAGTGAACTATGGTTCTCGTGGTTGCACATAGCTATATATACAGTGGAACTTTTGAGTTTACTTAAAGATGCAGAGAGTTATATATTTTTGGAAAGATGGCTGGAAGGTGTACATCTGTAAAGAAATTGCATGTGTGTATGGTGAGGATGGTGTTTTTTCTTTAAAATTGAGAAGTATTAAAAGTGCTGAATGCCTTGAGAGGTCTTGCTCTAGCTTCATTTGGTGTGTAACATTTGTTTGAAAAATGCTGAATATATGTTTTAGAGGCCTAAGATTTATTTGAGAAATGATGTAACTATACCCTCCACAAAAGGTTTTCTGCTTTAAAAATAAATACATTTTGTGTTTCATTTTAGAAACTTACTCATGCATGTGAATGTCAGTAACAAAGCAATGCATGCTGCTTGAGAGCTATGTATGCTAATATATACCAAGTGTGATTTCTAGACTTCAGTCACACATAGCTCAGTAGGAGAGCATATATATAGTAAAACAGGTAATTTGATAGTGCCAAAAGGAGATAACCAAGAAGTCAGATATATAGTCACAACATGTATGTATCTAACAGTAATAAAGATACTTTCATAGTCAGTCAGGGAGCAGTCAGGTACTCATGCAATCACCCAACCACTAGTGAGGGTGTCATAAAATCAGTGATTCAGTATCCATTTAGTTATTCTATTGCCTACACACCACAAATGTACTCTTGCAATCAGGCAAACAGGAATTATGTAGTCATTCAACAATAAGGCACTACTTATACAGTCATCTAATCACCCAGACAGTAACCATTTCATTATGCAATTTACGAGGCTGTAGGTGGAGACTATACAGTCATCTAAGCATATACCTTCAACCCATGCAGTCATTGAAATACTGAGGCACATGCATGAACTCATGCTAACACTCAGGTACCACTCATGCAGTCATGTAATTACGAAGAGAGTACTATTGTAGTAAACCTGTTATTCATCCAGTAGCTATGTACTCATTTAATTACTAAGGGAATACTTCTGCACTAATTCAATCACCCCAGCAGGATACTTGCTTTCATCCAATCTCTCAAGGTTTAAGAACGGAGTCAGGCAATCACTCAGACACCCATGTAATCAGCCAGAAATTACTGATGCACTCATTGAATTGTCCAGGCACTACCCATGTAGTTATATAAAAACCCAGGCACTACCTGTTTACTGAACCAAAAATACATGGGCTGCAGCCAAGTAGTTATGCAATCACTGAAACACTGCTGATGCACTCATCCAATCTGGTAGGTGCTATGCTTATACTTACACAATCATGTATGCACTTTCCCTGCACTGTACAAATCATCTATATACTATCTATGCACCCCTACAATCATCCAGACACTAAAGTTGCGCGTATTTAATCATCCAACTAGTATCTATACATGTATTGAATTTCTGAGTCATTAATCATGCACTATCTGATCATTCAGGCACTAATCATGCACTCATTCAAACAGTAGTGATATACTTGTGTAAACATACATGCAGTTCTATGCAGATATGGAACAACCCATGGAGTTCTGATATACTCAGGGAAACATCTAGGCAGTACCTGTATCCTCAAAGAATCACCTAGGTACTATGTATTGCACCAATTGAATCATCAAGGGAGTATTCATGTATTCAATCACAAATACATATTTTTACAAGTTTTACTGAACAATATGTAGTATTTTAGAGCAAACTAGTGAATTATATATGCAAGCTGTAACATACTCTTGGATACAGTTGGACGAATTATTGAGGTATATGCTTTGATAGACATTAACATGCAGATTGTTATATACATCGTTTCCCAAATTTAAATCCGATACATTTGAGTAGAACAGTACTGAGATAGTAAACAGAGCACTAACACAGTGGTAGAGAGGCATCAATAGCTTTTATGTTGTATTTGTATTTATAGATTTGAGGCACTATATATACTTGTACAGTTGGGGCTAAATTTAGAAGAAAGTAATGCAGTGCGGAGCTGCAAGCTATTTGGCTGCATCATGCTACATTATTTTCAAAGCATAGGGATGCGTCATATTTACAACAATATAATGGATTCCTATGCTCCCCCTATGCTGGTACAGATCTGGCTGCCATGCACCAACGGAGGCACCCATGCACCATTGTGCAAGGGTGCCTGTGTAGTTGGGAAGATTGGGTTTGCGCAGGAAGGGACACCTTTCTGTATAAAAATAATCACCAGAGTTATTTTCCTCTTTGTATGCATGCTGTAGAATGAGGCATTCATAGAAACAGAAAAGAAGAAGGATAAATAAATGTATTCCTCCTTGTTGCATCCCCCTACACCTCCGTTGTGGGGTACCACCCACAGCTACACCTATGGCATGCTTCTTTCATGAAAAGTGTTGCTTGAAAAGCTCTTGTATTTATAAGGCCATGAAAAGATACCCAGTGACTTTATGTGTCTTTGTAAATATATAGCACCAAATCACAGTGCCTGTGTGTCAAAAAACAGTGATGCTCTGGAAAGTGCATGAGGCTTGTAAATATGCCTTCTTGCCTTGATGTTCATTTAAATTTTACTACATAAGAAATAAACTGTTCTTTCGCCTATAAGTGAGGTATGCTGTAGCTGTGTTGTACAAGAGTGTGCTAAAATTTTAAATGGTAAGTAATTAAGAAAGTTTTGTGTTTTGCTCTGGGTTTGATATATTGAAGTAAGTGCATGTAGGATTATTTATAGGTTCACCTGTAGATTTTAAACTGCAACATCACATGAAATCTATTTTTGTATTATGTGTAAGTCAGTAGTAAAATAGTTGGTAGATTGGCTTACAAAACAATGTGCACATAACTACACAAAGTTAGGATGCCTACAAAAGCTTGGACAAAAAAAAACAGAACCAACTACAGTATATTTGCAGAAATGGTTTACAAAAGGGGCAAAATGCAGAAAACGTGGTAAAAGAAAAAAAAGCTACTGGTAAGAGGACACAGTAATTTCTTAAAAGTATATGCACACATTTTCAAGAGTTACAAAAAAAAGAAAATGAAGTTATGACTATGAGAAACAATAAGAGTGGACAAACTGTACTTTGAATGAACAGAAAAAGATTGTAAAAGAAGCAGTTTACTGAAATCATAGCAAGAATGTTTCATAGTAGAGTGGTTATAGATCTACAGAGAAATATGAAGAAGTATAGAAGAAGGAGAGAATCACTGAAACAGAAAGAACAGGTTGAGAGAGTAGTTGATAAGGCATTTGCTTTGAAGAGGAAGCTTTTCATTTTGATTCTAAACAGAATGAAGTCTTTTGACAAAATAGTGTTTTGCATGAAGAGACAAAACCATAAGAAAGTATTAGTGAGTAGAAGTAACTTTTGTACAGTTTTTAGTGAAGAATGGATGCCTTCTTCTAGTACATAGCCTTTCTTTAATGAAGAAAGCTATCTCCAGAATAACAGATTAGTTCATGCTATTGATGAAAGCGGACAATGTCATGAACTAAAGAATGGCACTCCTTTAGCAAAAGAGGGCGATGGTACCTAGAAATGTAGAAGAAGTTATTCCAGAAGAGGTACAAGGGAAGCATAGTCAGGCCCCTGTATACAAATGGAATGATAGTAGTGTTTGTAGTATTAGACAGCAATCCATTGATATATTAAAGAAATTCCTATGTATATTTCTAAAGTGAAGTTTAAAACATAAAATAAGTACTTTCCAAGGTTTGGATCCTTGCAAGCTGAGAAGGCATTCAAATTCATAGGTACACTCACTAGCTTGTTTATCATAGAAAGTATGCCAAAGCACCTTTCATAATTTTAGGATGTTAGCTGTACACCACTCAGCATTGCAAACGTCAGTCTGTATTATGTGAAACCTCCTGCTTTATGTTTCGGAGAAATTAATAGGTAATAGGTAATTTTGCATGGTACTGTGGCAGAGGTAGAAGAGGTTTGTGATTATGTGCAGTTTCTTTTATTTGGTCCAGAACAGGACTGTAGGGGAATCGAAGAGTTGATAACAGGAGGAGTTGTAGAAAAGGACAAAGGTAGTACAGTTGGTAGTTTTGAAAAAGAGATTGCAAAATTTAAGACAGTATGTGCTGAAAAACCAGAGTATGTTTGTATATGCTGTTGACCCACTCACTACAAGAATCAAACGTGGACTGTTGACCTATTTAAAAAGTGAAATAGAGAATAATGATAACTGGCAAACGTTTGCACTGTACTTATTTGTAGAAGAAAGATTTCACTTGTCCACACAACAAGTTATGTGTAAGTACTGCTACACTAAATTAGAGGATAATGAAAAGCCTTCTAGAGCTGTGCATTACTAGTTAGAACTGGTTCCTATTCCAGAAGCACTTCAAGGTTTAAATATTTATGAGTCCATTAATATCATCCCTTTCAGGCTATAGTACGCATGGAGTCAAAGACAGGCAAGTTATCCCCAACAGAACTGCAAAAAGGTCTAAAAAGTAGAGTAGTGTATTTGCCATTAGATGTCAAGAAAAACATTGAAAGGGTAGGGGTAGATAGAGATTCAGAGGAAGGACTAGTAATTCTTGTAAATGGTGTGCTTTCCGAGAACACAAAGCTATGGCAGGAGTTTGTAGAGGTTACCAAAGTTAAAAAATCAACTTTATATCTGGTACAAAACAATGTTTACTATAGAAATGAGGAAATCCTGCAAGATATCACACATATGGGGATCAAACATTTCTATCGACAGGTCAGATAGAGCTGTGGATCAGTCCAGGACAGAAGGAATTTATGAACATTATAGCATCCACCCTTTGAGTTCTAAGTAGGCTATTGGTGATGTCATTGAGCTCTTTCAAATGAAGGAAGCAAATGGAGCTACATTAAGTGTGTGGGAAAGAAGTTTAAAAGTTTGGTGTTTCTCACATCGTTTTCCTACTGGAGTAGGTGGCAGGCATGTTGAGCGGCCTGTGCAAATACCTGCAACTTAGTATAGATGTAGTAGATTTTATTCAGAAGATACTAGATTTTATCAGTGTATTCCATATTTATTTCACCTACTATTTGAGAGTGATTTGTCTGGCCTCTCCGATGCTGAGAATCATATTCTAAAAACAGGAGTTAATTTGCATAATATATCTGCAAGAGAACTTTTGCAAAAGTTCAAGGAAAAGATAAGCACATGGAATGCAATTTATTAAACCTAATGGCATGTCAGCGTGAGACTAATGAATATTGGTATCGGTGTCATGGTGAACTCAAGTGCATGATGAGGATCCTTGGAGCACCTATGTTATTCCCGATGCTGAGTTGTGCTTGGGATGACCTACTTGAATTCTTGCAGGAGGCAAACTCAAATATAAAAGACACTCCTCTCAAGACGCCAGGAGAACTGTGCTCACTAGACCCTGCAAATGTTTCCAACTTTTAATAACAGATCTCAAGCAATGATGGCTTTCATCTTGAACTAAACAAAACCTACTCTTGGTAAAGTGATTGATTTATTTTGGTGTAAAGAGTACCAAGCTCTCCCATATTCACATGCTGTTGTGGGTAAAAGATGCCCCGAAGTTTGGAACAGACAGTGATGAGTCTGTGTTGTCTTTTATGCAGCAGTATGTAACTTGCTCATCCCAAAGGAGAATAGTGACAACATTTTAAGACAACAAGTTCTACCATTCCAAAATCACTGATGCAGAAAATACTGTCAGCGAAGATACAGAGCAAAAGGAAAATTTTGTACAAGATGTCGTTCTGGATTCCCATGCCCTGTCATCTCAAAAGGAAGAGTCAACAGCTTTTTTTCTGCAGTCAGATATACACATACCAGGAAGTCACTAAAAATACATAAAACCTAAGAAGGACATAGGCCTCCAAGTACATTAATGACTACAACCCTGTGATTCTGAAGATGTGGAATAAAAAAATGGATGTGCAGTTTGTTGCAGCCAACTCAATTGCTGTTGCTCGGTATGTTATATCTTATATAACAAAGTCAGAGAAAAACTGAGATAAAAGAGATATGGGAGGAGATTTCAGCAGAAAATATTCTTATGAAGAAATTGTAGAGTGTTAGTTTGAAAAAGCTTTCTCGCAGAGAGAGAGGCTGATATGAATGTGTAGAACAGTAAAGCTCAGCTAGTTTGTTTTCTAAATCTGGAGGAGTTCTAAGGGTGAGTTTAGGGCTTGCTAATACTTATAACAGAGTACTAAAGTCTTTTCCTGAAATTCAATCTCTTGCAGAATTTGAGCCACAGAGTACATATATTCTGAAGAGTAACATGCTGGATACGTACTATCCAAGAAGAAGTCATCACCTGGAAAGAATGTGTCTTTATGAAATACTTCAACATTAAACTTTCAGAAGTAATGTCAGTGAAAACATAGATGAAGGTAAATTTGCTATGGCTGGATGTGAAGGATGTTTGGTGAGACATAACAAATGAAATGTAACCAACCATTAAAAGCTAAGTTACCAAACTACAGACATAAGAGAGTTTTTCTATTTTGCCTTGTTACAGTTTTTTAAGCCATGGCCTTTCAATGCTGTGAAAGACAGCATTGAGTGCTCTGTGTTACCAGAGTATCTTCAAATGTTGAGAGATGAGATTGAACAAGAAGAAATAATTGCTGCTGAGGTAGCAAGAGAGAGTTCCCAGAGCAGTCAACGTTCAGCACCTGGAAGTCAAGATCCTCTTGGACAGCCAATCATTGAAAGTGAAGCTGCAATACCTATGAATGAGGTGGAGAATGCAATGCATCAAGTAAGACAATAAACTGTGTATATAGAACTACTAATACAGCAATTGAATGCAGATGCAAAAGAAAACTTTGATGAGGTAAAAGGTAAAGTAGAACATGGGTTTATGCATGAGAATAAAAAGTGTGCATGTTTTACATATACATCAGTTCTATTTTACATAAGTGGTCAAGCTGGAACTGGAACAAGTTTCTTGATTAAAGTACTGACAAGTTACCTACAGAAGACAACAGAGTCCAATTTGCCGTGCGTAGTCACTGCACAAACAGGTTTAGCTGCTCATAATGTTAAAGGAGGTACCCTTCATCGATTGTTAATGCTGCTTGTTTAACATGACAAGAAAATACAATACAAAAATTGTCTGGTGCTGTTTGTCATGAAGTGGGGAGAGTATTAAAGAAATTAAAGCTACTAATTACTGATGAAGTCATTGTGGTGTCTAACCTAAAGCTAGGTTTTATACATTTGAGAGTGTAGCAAATATTAAAAACAGCAACGATGTACTTTTTGGAGGAAAACATTTAATAGTGTTTGGAGACCTGCTACAACTAACTCCCGTAAAAGGGCAACCTTATTCAAGAAACTACTACATAATGAAACAAGGAATGCACTAGGAAGTATTGCAAGTGTGAACATTTGGGAAAACTTTCAATACAAAGAGTTAATTCAAAATATGTGCCAAGCATCAGATATGCATTATGCAGATATACTAAAGGATATAAGAGTAGGCGTCCTCACAGAAGAGGGAAAGCAGTATTACAAACCCCTCTCGTCAAAAATGTGTTTCCAAGTAATGTTTTAGCTGTTGAAGTAATGTACAATTTTGTTAAGAAAGAGAAGTCTATTGTTCATTTGATGCCAACTCTTGAAGAGTGTAGTAAATTCAATGACCAATTATTGCAACTGGAAAAAGAAGAGATTGTCAAAATTAGAGGCAATAATTAAATGGAACACTAAGGAGTTACAGGGCTACTGACAGAACAGCTGCAATTGAAATTGGATAGTTTAGAAAAGTCTGTGTTGGAAACTGCAGGATTAGAAAAACAGTTACTTGTCTGTAAAAATTGTTGTGTAATCCTGCGTCGTAATTGAAATGTTGAAGAAGGGCTAGTGAAAGGTGCAATGGGTAAAGCTATGAAATTTGTTAATTATCCAAACAGCAATGATATGGAATACTTAGCCATACAATTTGATGATATTGCTGAAGTTAAGCAGATTGGTAGATGTGTTGTACGTTTCCTACTTGTAAAAAGTAGTTCCCAGTGTCTTTAGCCTATGTAGGAACTATTCATAAATTGCAAGGTTTAAGTGCAGATACAGGAATTGTTAATATTGGTAGTAGTGTATTCAAAGAAGGATTGTCATATGTTGCTTTGTCATGAATTAGAAAATTGTCTGGTTTATTTCTGATTGATTTTGATGAGAAAAAAGTAAGTGCTGATGTGAGCTCTGTCATTGAAAATAATCGGTTAAGAGCTCAATATGCACCTCATTTAGGCCAGCGTCCTGTGGTTCAAAATACGGTATTCAAGGTGGAAAATATCACAAAAAGAGGCTATCACAATTGAACAGAAACATGAACAAAAAGAAAATCAACAAGCAAGAAAGAAAAAAGAAAACTAGAGCACAATGTTTAAATACAAGGCTATCACTTTGATAATAAATCTGGAGTGAACTGTTACACGAATGTAGAGTTCAAAGGACTATATCATTTTGCCTAATTTTACAAATTCTATAAAGAAAAGATACGCCTGTACTCTGGGTTAAGCGGATCTAAGGACGGAGATCAACCTGTTGTGCTTTGCTTCCCGAGTCCAAACCTATAGTTTGCCGGACCCACTCCGCGGGTCCCGCATCATCTGGACACTGTGCGGGGTTGTGGCAGTGAAACAGGGCTGCGAGCGTGACGGCAGGGACTCCATCTACCAGGAGTCCCTGTGTGGCCAATTGATGACACCTGGCCCGCTCTCCCTGGAAGCCACGCCCACAGCGCACCGGCTGATGGTAAAACAGCCCCTTCTTCCTGCACTGACGGGTTCTTCAACGCCTGTACTCTGGGTTAAGCGGACCTAAGGACGGAGATCAACCTGTTGTGCTTTGCTTCCCGAGTCCAAACCTACAGTTCGCCGGGCCCGCTCCGCGGGTCCCCCATCATCTGGACACTCTGCGGGGTTGTGGCAGTGAAACAGGGCTGCGAGCGTGACGGCAGGGACTCCATCTACCAGGAGTCCCTGCGTGGCCAATTGATGACACCTGGCCCACTCTCCCTGTAAGCCACGCCCACAGCGCACTGGCTGACGGTAAAACAGCCCCTTCTTCCTGCACTGACGGGTTCTTCAACGCCTGTACTCTGGGTTAAGCGGACCTAAGGACGGACTTCAAGCTGTTGTGCTTTGCTTCCCGAGTCCAAACCTACAGTTCGCCGGACCCGCTCCGCGGGTCCCGCATCATCTGGACACTCTGCGGGGTTGTGGCAGTGAAACAGGGCTGCGAGCGTGACGGCAGGGACTCCATCTACCAGGAGTCCCTGCGTGGCCAATTGATGACACCTTGCCCGCTCTCCCTGGAAGCCATGCCCACAGAGCACACGTACATAATCAGTCCAATAACCGCGCGCGCGGAACGCGCGCAGAACGGCGCCGGGCGAAGCCCGGGCCAAGGGCGGGCCCGTTCGTGACCATTCGTGACCGGACCGGGCCACCCCTCCTACTTTCTTCCTAAAACATCTGCACGCTCTTTTGGGACTTCATGGCTGGCCAGGAAACACAGAGTAAGTCCTCGCTTGCCGGAGGACCGGCAACTGGAGGTATGGAAACATTTCTCATCAGGGCGAATACCATCCTTGACACTGAAATCAATATCCTTGAGAAACGTCTGTCCAAAGAACTGTTGTCTACCAAGAGATCCTCCCTGGGGTCACTAGCTAATGCGAAAAAACCTGATAGAGTTGTTGATACCGTTACCACTGTAGTGGCTGATCAACCCCCTCTCCTTAAAGCTGATAACCAGGCTCCAGTGGAGTTAGACATTTTGGTGAATGAAATTCTACCTGTAATCAATCAAGTTCTTGATATAAATAATGCTTCTATTGTTTCTGATCACGAAGATACCTTTAATAATACAATGTCTCAGGGGGTAAGGGAAGGGGCTACTGCTAAACGGAAAAGATCATATAATAAGAAAGCTGGTAGGAAATCGAAAACAGCAAAGTTACAACATGACCCCACCCCCCCACCCACGAATTTACCAACAGTCCAGTCTACCAGAGAGGTCTCTATTGAAAGTTTGGCGGCCCTATTTAAATCGATCTTATTTCCTCTAGAGGCCCAATTGGAAAGGATAGAACTTAGACTGTCTATTATTGAGAAAGCCACTGCCTCTATTTTAGCCAACTCCAACAAGCCCAGTAATAGGAGTACTTTACATATTACCCCTACTAACTCAGGCATTCAACAAGCTAATGAGGCCCAACCCTCTACCTGTCTCCCCATAGGTCCCTCTGTAGCCCACCAAGATTCCAACCAAGATTCTAACCAGGGTAATAATGTACCCCCCCAACATCTACCTGGACTGCAACCCCGTAATCCTAACACACTTGGACTAACGGTTGATGGTATACAGGGGTCTCCTATTAAAGCATCTAGAGCCTATAGACCACGTCTGCCCGACCTTACCCCGGAAGCAAACCGCTATATGGTAGTTTTAGCCAGAGCCCCCACCTTGGAAACAGGTGAAACTGGAACCTTTAGCTCCCTGAAAGGCAAAGCTGTTAAGTGGCTGAACTGGAATAGACCGCTTCCGGCCCATCTCCACAACAAAATCATTATGGTAAGGGGGGTACCATGGCTAGGTAAGACGGCTAAGTCCATTAATGGGGATTGTATTATGGTAGTTTCAGAGACCCTGGAACCGTATCCCACATCTGTGCGGGTTTTAATAGGTCTTTTGATTCGACCATTCAGACCCTCCCAGTGTCCTTCTTCTTTCCACCTAATTATGTAACCCATGGTAGAGGAAGACCTGACTGGACAAGGGTTGAACGTAGGGGTAGACAAAGAAGATATGATACTGGACCGGCTATGCTGTCCCAGTATACCCCCAGTATACCCCCCAGTACAATCCTTTCTTTGATAGTAATCGGTATAGCTGTCTAGATGGTCTAGAGGGAGTTGATTGACTACTCCCAACTTGTGATCTAAGGTCTTCCTCGCCTGCGACGGCCAACGGTTTATTGAACGGGGAAGTTGGGGCTAAGGCAATACGTCCAGACGAACGCTTGTTAACTCCCACAACTCTCACGGTACCCCCACTCCAAGTTGACATAGCGGATATTCACCATCCATCATATGCCATGGGTATGTCTGATGAGTCTGTAACTACTCTGGTTTCTTCACCTAACCATGTGCTGGCAGAGCCGGTACCGGTATCTAGTCCCTCAGGTTTTAAATTGGCGAGCTGGAACATTGCCGGTTGGCGGCAGAGGTTGTCAGCCCTGGGCTGGAGGGAATCCATCTCCGGGTTCGACATCCTCAGCTTACAGGAGACATGGTCCACGACCGATATTCATTATGATGGCTTTGTTTCTTATAATTGTCCAGCGCAAGAATCTCCCATGGGTAGGGCAAAAGGTGGGTTGTTGATTTTACTGTCTGTGCATTTTCCAGTACGTCTGAGATCCCATTCCACTGTAGGTTCACACTCACAAATACTTAGGCTAGAATATAAAGGGGGCCGGGACACTCTGTTGATTAATCATTATAATAATACATTTGACCCCACGAGTACCTTTGTTGTAGATTAACTGGAATCAGCAATAAATAAAATTAGTAGTGACATCCATAAGCCATATGACATTATCTGGGGGGGGGATTTTAATATTAGACCCTGTCCCTACTCCTATACTAATGTATGTGGGTACGATGGGGACAACGGGGAGAACCGGGCTCACTTTACCCATACCCCCTATGGTGACTCCCTTAATACCCTCCTGTTAAAATTTGATTTGGTCATTTATCAACCAGCTTTGGATAATGAGGGTAATATCGTTCCGACTTTTACTGGGAGGAACTCTGCATCCGTTATAGACCATCTGTTGATATCGGTATACATGATCCCCCTTTGCACGGTCCCCATTATTGTGGATTTTGGAATTAGCGACCACAATGCCATTACTATGTCAATCCTCATTTGGGGTCCTAAGACCCGTTTTAATGGTAGGATTGTCGACGAGATTACTCCTTGTAGGCAAAATGGCTTCCGGATTAAATGGGGTGGAGATAATTCCGATAAACTACTAAGGAAAATCGTGGGAGCAGGCTCCGAAGTCATAATTCGTTGTCTTGAAGCTGATGTCGCCCCAAGTTGCATTATAGCCGATTTTGAGGAACTTGGTTATATAATTAAAAAGTCCCTCACCATCACCAAGGGCATAACCAAGCGGGCCACGCTAGGTTGGTTTGATAGAGCCTGCACGTCTGCGTTACAAGACCTTAAGAGGGCACTATCCAACCACCCGAGAGATAGGGATGCTGTAATGCTTTTGAGGACTACATATAAACAGGAGTTGAAGCGTAGGAAACAGGAACTAAGAGAACAAGCCTGGGAGGACCTGACTAAGGCGGCAGCACTACGGGATTGTAAGTTATTCTGGAGCACTGTTAACAGCCCATTCCTCCAGAAGGAGGATTTCCCAGTTTTAACCGCACAGGTTAGCGAGGACAGTTGGGTCCAATATTTTATGGGAATTTTTGACCCTATCCGTGAGGTACAGGATAGACCCTGTGTTAATCCCATCAGACACAATCAACCATTGGGGATTACCCTTCAAGAAGTTGACATGGCAATTCGAAACAGCAAAGGGGGGAAAGCCCCAGGACCAGATGGGGTACCGGTCGATCTATACAAAACCGATCTGGCCCTGTGGAGCCCCCTATTGACCCAGGTGTTTAACGCTGCTGTCAACGATATTACCCCCTCTACCTGGAGTGAGTCTGTAATCCTGCCAATTTATAAGAAGGGAGATAGAGGAGAGGCCAAGAACTACAGCCCTATCTCCCTCCTGGACTCCTCGTTAAAAATCATGAGTAGGGTTTTACTGCTGCGTCTGGAGGAATGGGCTGAAACTAATAACATCCTTGCGGTCTCCCAATACCGTTTCAGGAAGGGCCTTGGCACTATTGAGCAGTGTATCAATTTAGATCTTTTAATCGGGAAATACACTAAAGTTAAACAGGGTTCCTTGTTCCTTTGTTTTGCGGACATCTCTAGTGCCTTCGATCTGGTTGACCATGCTTTGTTGTGGTCAACCCTACTCGAAATGGGAGCTCCAGCAGCGATAATTCATTTTCTGGCAAGACTCTATAACAATCTATCTGCCCAGATTCGCTACGGCCAGGAGGGGGAATGCACAAGGAAGATCAGGGTTAAATCTGGCATTAGACAGGGTTGTGTCTTGGTTCCGTTGCTTTTTTCCCTTTTTATAAACTCCATGGAGCTCGAATTGAAAAATGTGCAAGCTGATGCTCCACAAGTCGAGGGACAACCAATCCCGGTGCTGCTTTATGCAGACGATACCGTCCTACTTTCAAGAACCCCCATAGGCCTCCAGAAACGTATGAATTATTTTTATGATTTTATACAGGGGAGGAAATTAAAAATTAATAACTCCAAAACCTTCATCATGGCCTGCGGGAAAAAGGTGAACCAACTTAAACCATTTTATTTTAAGGAAAACCGAATCGAGGTTGTGAACAATTTTTGCTATCTGGGCATTACTTTTAATAACGGTGGGTCTTGGGCCCCAGAACAACACAATGTTAAAGATAGGATGGGGAAGGCTTCCCTAAGTGTATTCTGTTTTGCTGCTAAATTGGGAAGCCGCCGCATACCAGACATGCTGAATGTTTATCGACACAGGTGTGCATCTATTGCCCTTTACGGCTCAGGGGTTTGGGGACACAGGCCCCAAAGGGACCTGCAAATAGTTGAAAATGTATTTCTTAAGAGGCTCCTTTGCCTGCCATCCTCAGCATCTAATGAACTGACCCATAAAGAACTAGGGCTGGATTATATAACTGACTTAATCGGATTGAGACCTTTAATGGCCTGGAGGTCTATTTGGTCTAAGGATGAGACTGGCTTTACCAGGGGAATAATTCAAGACTGTTTACGCCTGGATAATGCCTACCAGATTCCGTGGCTAAAATATGTTGTCTCATCTTTTAAGGAACTTTTCGATCTGGATGTCCACGTTGACCCCGAGTGTGCCACTGTCTTACCGAAACAGGAGGTTAAAGGAGTCTTTTTGAGGCATAAATTTAACAGCCGTAAAGAACATTGTAGTTATTACTCAACCCATGCTTTCTATTTTTCAAACAAGGAAGAAGGGATTGGTATTCCTATGTACCTAAAAGTCATCACTAGACAGCCTCATCAGTATGTACCCACAAGGCTGAGATTAGGTATTGTGCATAACCTGGTGGCATTCCCGAGGATGAAAACGTATTCTGACGGAATTACTAAACAATGCACGTTGCACTTTATGCTAATATGCCCTCTGTATAAACCTTTGCGCATTCTCTACCTCAAACCACTGTTTAAGAGATACTCTGTGTCCACAACTGTTAATGCCATGAGATTTCTATTTGCACTTGCTACCCCAGATATCTGTTTTTTTATCGCAACCTTTATTCTAAAATCAGTATCGATCAGAAAAAGTTTGTTTTTTTAATGTAGTAATTGTTTAATTTCCTACTGTTAGACCAAGTACCTACTTATTCGAGCTTTCCAATTTTAATGTACGGTATTCCCCTGTTTTGTACGAATTCATAAGTGTCTTTTTAAACCTGTATACTTTTATGATGTTTTTTATGAACAATCGAATAAAGTTTAAGAACTGAACTGACTCCTCAACTGTTTGGTCTACTTGAAGAATTTGAAGTGATCGAAGAATTATACATTCTGCTACTGGAATAATAAAACTCACAGATGACTGTACTGGATCAGTAGTGTTCTCTCAATTTCAAATGGTAATGCTAGGACTATTAGATGAAGATGTCAATATCAATGAATTATTTGGTTTAACTTATAAATGGACACACAACTGTCAAGATTGTGAATTTACGTCTAGCACTGAAATTAATTTAGAACAATTCCTCTACTTGACATTACCAGATGGTGAAGCTGTGCTGTTTGAAGGTTTACCTACAAACGCCCATCAAGCTATGACCTTTCCAAACTTCAGATCAGTACTTAGTTCAATGTCGTTTCTACAGGGGCATGGAAAATATATCATAGCCATGCTACAATGATGCAGAGTGGATGGTACTAAGTTAGGAACTGAAATTACAAACTTTAAAGCTGCACAACTTTTCATCTCAAAAAGAACTTTCACAACTATAGCAATCATATTTCATGAAGGAGTTACTATAACCTCTGGACACTGCACAATATATATAAGATGTCAAACAGGATGGACAGAGTGCAATGACATACAAGGAACATTCAAATCAAGACTACCCAGAAGGTTATCAAACTCATATCTGTTGTTTCTAGAACCGAAGTTCTAAGGAGAATTTAAGATAGGAAAATGTTGTATTGTGTTTATATATGTATGGATTATGTACTTCTGAGACATTATTTGGCCTGTTGGATATATTGACTACATCAAGCTGTTAGAAATGAAATACTCTTTTGAACTGCGAGAAAGGTATTGATAAATATTTGTGGACTTCATTGTGTTACTACAGATAAAGAGTAAATGTAGGTACTATAATACCAGTAGCCTTAAGTTGCATGTGAAAAGTCTCTTCACCACTAAAAATAAGTCCCCTTTTCTTTCTGCTACAGCAACTTCCCTGTAGTACTATAAATTATGGTTTTCATACATGGACTAAGAACATTTTAGACATCACTTGGCCTGAGACGGATGATGTTTACAAAAGGATATTCAAAAATGAAAACTGCTTCAAATTGTTCGACATTTTGTACCAGATATATTAATATCACAAACAATTTTACCATATAGTTGTTTTCATTAAGGTAATAAGCTATCAGTGAGCCAGTATTAAAAAACGTGAAGTGAGTGCTGTGAACAGTATGCCATAGTTGTAATGATCTACTGTGCACATTTTTTTTTTTTACATCCATTGATTGATTTTGTTCATGATGAGTCTTCATACAAAGCACTGTTGAAAGTGAAGACGTATGAACGCTGAAAATAGGAAAAAAATGTAAAACATTTGTCTATGTTGGAATAAAGTTTAGCTTAAAAAATATTGTTTGCTATTTGGTTGCCTAATGTTTGAAATGAAATTCTACTAAATGTTTGTCTTTTTTTATTTTTCACAGTGGTTGGAGGTCAAGATATATTACATGTGTCAAATCACTAATCTAGTAATGAATTTATTGAGTTACTACTCATGTACTCATCCCATCTCCCAGGCACAACAGTTGCACTATTGCAATCCCCCAGCCACTACCTAAGCAGTCATCCAATCACTCAGATACTGCACTTGAATTCATCTAATCCTCCAGCCACTACTCAGGCGCTCATCTAATCACCCAGGCGCTACCTCTGCACTATGCAAACACCCAGACAATATGTATGCACTCATCCCATTCACTGAGGCACTGCCCATGCACTCATCTCATCCACTCACCCAGGCACTTCTTATGGGCTGATCAAATTACTCAGGCTGTGCCCATGCACTCATGCAATCACCCAGGCACCATCCATGCACTCACCCAATCACACAGACAGTATCCATGCATTCACCCAATCACCCAGACCCTAGCTGTGAACTCACCCAATCATCAAGCCAGTACCCTTGCACTCATCCAATCCAAGGCAGTACCCATGCACTCATCCATTCACTCACACACTACCCATGAACACATCCATTTACTCAGACACTACTGATGCACTCATCTATTCACTCAGGCCCTACACTTGCGCTAAATGATTCACCCAGGCACTACACTTCTACTCATCTGTTCACCCAGGTACTACCCATTCATTATTCACCCAGACACTATCCATACACTCATACAATCACTCATGCAATAACCATGCACTCATCCATTTACCGAGGCACTACCCATGCACTGATTCTTTTACTCAGGCACTACCCTTGCACTCATCCATTCACTGAGGCACTATCCATGCACTCCTTCATTCACCCAGGTAATACCCTTCTACTCATCCATTCACTCAGACTCTACCCTAGCACTCATGCATTCCCTGATGCACTATGCTTGTACTCATCCATTCACTCAGCCACTTGCATGCAGTCACCCATTCACTGAGGCACTACCCATGCACTTATTCAATCACCCAGGCACTATCCATGTATTCACCCAATCATGCAGGTTGTATGCATTCCTTCATCCAATCACCCAGGCACTATCTATGCACTCACCCAATCACCCCGGCACTACCCTTGCACTAATGCAACTATGAGGCACTACCTTGCACACATCCAATCACTCAGACGTTACCCTTCGACTCATTTATTTACTCAGGTAGTACCGTTGCACTGATCCATTCACTTATGCACTATGCATGCACTCATCTATTCACCCAGGTACTAACCATGGACATATCAAATCACCCAGGCACTACCCTTCTACTCATCCATTCACCCAGGTGCTACCTGTGCATTCATCTATTCACTAAGCCACTATCAATGCACTCATGCAATCACCCAGGCAATATTCATGCACTCACCCAATCATGCAGACAGTACCCATGCATTCACCAAATCGCCCAGACCCTATCTGTGTACTCACCTAATCACCAAGCCACTACCATTTCACTCATCCAGAGACCCAGGGTCTACCCTTGCACTCATCCAATCACCCAGGCACTACTCTTGCACTCATCTAGTCACCTATGCGCTACTCACTCACTCATGAAATCACCCGGGCACTACCCATGCACTAATCCAATCACCCAAGAAGTGCCCATACACTCATCCATTCACTCGGACACTATCTACACACTCAGACAATCACCAATGCACTATCCATGCACTCATCTAATCACCCAAACACTACCCTTGCACTCATCCATTCCCCTATGCACTACCCATGCACTCATGCACTAACCCAGGCACTACCCATGCACACATCCAATCACCAAGGCAGTACCCATGCATTCATCCATTCCCTCACACACTACCCATGCACTCCTCCATTAACGCATGCACTACAGTTGCACTAATGGATTCACCCGAGGCACTACACTTCTACTCATCTTTTCACCCAGGTACTACCCATGCAGACAGTTATTCACCCAGACACTATCCATACACTCATCCAGTAACCAAGGCACTATCCATACACTCAATCACTCACCAATACATTATCTATGCACTCATCCAATCACCCAGGCACTACCCATCCACTGATTCATTCACCCAGGCACTACTCATGCACTGATTTATTCACCCTGGCTTTATCCATTTACTGAGGTACTGCCCATGCACTCCTTCATTCTCTCAATCAATACCCTTTTACTCATCCATTTACTCAGGGCCTACCCTTCCACTCATGCATTCACTGATGCACTACGCTTGCCCTCCTCAATTCACTCAGCCACTACCCATACACTCATCCAGTCACTGAGGCACTACCCAGGTACTTATTCAATCACCCAGGCACTATCAATGTACTCACCATTCATGCAGGCACTATGCATTCATTTACCCAATCACCCAGGCACTATCCATGCACTCACCTAATCACCCAGTCACTATGACTGCACTAATGCAATTACAGAGGCCCTACCTTCCACTCATCCAATCACTCAGGCATTACCCTTCCACTCATTCATTTACTCAGGAACTAGTGTTGTTCTGATCTATTCACTCACACACATGCACTCAAATATTAACCCAGGTACTACCCATGGACATATTTAATCACCCAAGCACTACCCTTCTAATCATCCATTCCGCAAGGCACTACCTGTCTACTCATCTATTTACCGAGTCACTATCCATGCACTCATCCAGTCACCCAGGCACTATCCATACACTCATTCACTCACCCAGACGTTATCCACCCACTCATCCATTCACTCAGGCAGTACCCATTCACTCTGCAATTCATTCAGCCCCTACCCATGCACTCATCAGTTCACCCAGGCACCACCCATACAGTCATTCATTCACCCAGACAATATCCATGCACTCATCCATGCATCCAGGCACTACCTTTGCACTTAACCATTCACTCAGGCACTACACATGTGCTCATCCATTCACTCAGGCACTACCCATGCACTCATCCATTCACTGATGTACTACCCATGCAGTCATCCAATCACCCAGGCACTACCCATGCACATAGTCAATCACCCAGGCACTACCCTTATACTCATTCATTCACTGAGGCACTATGCATACGCTCCTCCTTTCACTGAGGCACTACCCTTGCACTCATTCATTCACTGAGGCATTACCCAATATTAAGGCTGACCAACTGGCACACAACCACAGTTCAAGGGAATACCCCACATACAGTGTGAAACTTGGAAAGAAACGGGCCAGTAACAATAACAGAGAGGCGTTGCTGGAACAGAATCAGAGACAAACAACACATGTGTTACCACATACACACCAGATTCCAATCAAATCCGAAAGATCATTAAAAAACATTGGGGCATTCTACAAACTGCTGAATTGATATTACCCCCACCTCCGTTTGCCTTTAAACGCACAAGGAACTTGAAGTACATGCTCATACATACGAGCCCACCACCTTCAACCCAATGTAACCAAAGAGCCCTGTGAGATCTCCCCCCAGTGACAGGACACTACCCATGTGGATCCTGCAAGGTATGCGCTTTCACTGAGATTATCAAGGTATCAAATTTCCCAACATGTTTAAATGGGTGCTGAAAAAACATACCAACTGCAACACTAGCAACTGCATTTACACCCTCACATGCCCTTGTAATTTACAATCCATTGGTATGACTACCAGAATGTTAAAAACTGGTATTATGGAACACTGTAGCAACATTCGTTGCCACACACTCAATACTAAAGATGTGTACACACTTTGAACAGAAGGGACACACACCTGGCAGTCAAAGATGGACAATAATTGAGGCACACGCCCTGCTGAGACAAAATGCGCTCTTCAGGAGAGAGCAAATAGGATTTTTCTACTCTCCACTGAGAAACAGAGTTTAAATGAGGATATTCCTTGGAGCAAACTGAACAAATAGACCGCTCCACTCCCATGTGGGTGTCTCGATCTAGCTCCTCTTTTATCTTCATACTCTCATGTATATATTGACATAGATACCTATGCTTTTCACATATATGTACGATATACCTCAAGGCTACCTGGCCAATTTATAATCTGCTTTGTTGATCTCAAAATTCCTTGTAACCAGGTTCCTTTACCCTAAGAGCCTGTGTATTGAGTAATGGTCATATTTACACGTTCAACATGAAATCATATGATTCTCCTCCATTTAATATCTGTTTGTTACTGCTCAATATAAGCAACACCATCACGATAGTGATATCAACACTAAGCGAATACATCCCTGGCAGAAAATATCCATCTCCATGACACATTCCAATATGGCATCCATGGTTCCAAGATTCTAAAAAACAGGGAATCCCACAGCAGCCATACGTTATTTAACTTCAAACTTCAGCAGCCATACGCTATTTAAATTCCAACTTGATACGAGATGGCCGTCGTACAGGAGCTCCTCCAGTGAGTTTCAGGTTGGGGATTACCAAATCGGTTGATATCCCTGTTCAACCCTGCCATTCATCGCCCTGTCCCCACCGCTACTCTCGCCCAGCAGTCTTGAGGCTGCTGCGTATTGTTTTCTTGTTCTGCTCACCTCTGTGCGATTGCCGGCCATCAAACTACCGATACGGCCTCCTGTGGACCCCGGCGGGTGCATCGCCTCATCGGACTGCCTGGTCGGCCACCTGAGGTTCTAGCCGAGTGCATCGCCTCTTTGACATCATTGCCGGCTAACTGCTGGCTCTCTGGTCTTGCGACCTAGTGAGAGGCTCTGATCATCGAATCCCCCCAGCGACGTTGGCTGGAGATGCTATTTTCAGCCGCTCTCTTCAGAGGAGCAGAAGAGTCCAGGACTGGGTGAGTGCTCCTCCAACCGCCAGCCATTGCGCTGTCTTGGTCGGTCGCACATGATTCCTGCCTAGGGCTTGGCTCCTGTGCCTGAAGTGAAACGCTGAGTGACGGTTTGGACACTTGGATTGCTGCGCCCCGTGCTCGAAGTCATAGCCTGCTGCCTCGACCCTGCAGAGGGGCGGTCTTTCATCCTTCACATCTTCCTGGAATGGGCCATACTTACGGCCTGAGACTGCAACCTCTGTCCGCTTGGGGTGTTGCCCTCTGTGGGAGTCTGCTGCCCAGTGCCTCTTTCCCCTACGCTGGGTCGAGCCTGGGGACAGGCTGTGCTTCCCCGTGTGCTTTCCTGTCTGTGGCCCCACCTGACTGCTCTCTCCCGGTCTGAACATCGGCCACAGATTGGGAGATTTTTTCAGCTCCATGTATTTGGAGTTGTCTCTCTCTGAAAGGCATGAACATGTGGTGGGCTCCCAGTGTCTCTTTTTGACCTTTCGAAAACACCTGAGACTGTGTGATCTGTGATATTTGGTCCCATTGTGGCTAAGTGGAATAAATGGAACGTCACTAGTTTTTGATGCTGGTGTAACGTGTACCCTCTCTCAGGGTCAGACAGCATTAAGAATGGAAAATGGACTAAGCTGCAGAAAGTCCTTGGAAACTGATATAGGACTTGAAACCTGGATTCCCTTACAAAGAAGCGGCCATTTTTATACGTCCTGTATTACAGGCTAGAGAGCTTAGAGTCAATATATATATATAAATATATCGATGTGTATACATATATGTTTATGTATTTTTTTCCTCCCGCCTTTGATCCCTGTGGAAGCGGTACATGAATAGATTGGGGTGTAAGTGTATGTCAATGTATATGTATTCAATAATGCTGAATCTTTGCGTGTACCCTACATAACATAGTGACTTCCTGATAACCTCCTACTATACTTGGAGGGAATCCACCAGAATAGCAGCACCCCCACTCCTACTCCCCGATGAGCGCACCCAGCACTTCCCCACTGCAATTTGACACCCCTGATCAGTGATCCATGAACGTCTCAATGATAGTGATAGACCCATCTACCTTGCATTACTCCCTCTCATTCTCCTCTATCTAGGATAACTCACTGAGAAAGCAGATAGAATTTTTCTTTCAACTAACCTTGAATCACTCTCACCAGTATGGCAGCATCATGCCTGAAAGCTGCAGGATGTAACTCTTACACTATTTCATACCCCCAACCTATCTAAGTCTGCATCAAAAACCTTCAAACACAATATCTTGAGAAGACATCCTGAGACACTGATTTACGACCCATACTTCAACCTGGAAAAGGGCACTGTAATGGTTTTACCCTGCTGGGAGGTTCCCCTCCCCTTCTCTACCGGGACAAAGGAGTGATGCTTGACTTGTTTATGAGGGGTTCTTTTATTTTCAATTGTCAGAATCCCCTGTTGTTTCAATAAAATTAGTCCCAAACATGACAAAGAAACTAAAGTCCTCTTCTTTTGTAGCCTCTTTAGCTATACCGTAGTTGTGGGGCTGTCTTGTCTTGGCCAAAGGACTCCGAGGGAAGGTCAGGGTAAAGCAAAACAAAAGAAAGAAAAGAGGGTCTTTAGACAATTGTCTTGTTGTACACGAATGAGGGGGAACATGGATATGTGCCCCATCACCAGTGTCCCTAACTGTGCAGTGCCTTGGATGAGGGACGTTCAACGTGATGAGTTTGGTGTGACCCTTAGTCCCGCTCACCACTCTCTAAAAGATAACGGGTGTTTAGACGCCACTAGACTATATCCACGACTCTCCGGGCCGTGGTAGGGGAAGAACCCGCCTCCTTGTCCCTTCCTGGAGAACGGGTCTCATTCGGGTTTGTTGGGAAGTCTTCTTCTGTATCCGTTCTTCTGTATCCGTAGGTCTGCCGTCTGGCTGTCTCCTTCCTTGGCGTCACTTGGGTTGCCTAAGCCGATGAAAACCGTGTCAGTCTTCTCTTCAGCCTGCTCCATCTGCTTGCTGCACGTCCTGTTGGACGCCTCTTGCTCCTCACTCTGTGGGCTTCTTCCTTTATCCCGGTCCATGGTTCCGGCACCATGAGGCGTGACGACTAGACCGTCACCACTGCTTCCGGTTAAGGGTGCTTCAGCAGCCATATTGGAATACTCTGCGTTTTCTGTACTGAGCCGGGATGGGATCTCAGTGTTTCCATGACAGGCACCATTGTCAATGATTTATTATTTTACACCAGGAAAACTGCACTACGGCGAACAGCCGTATTTTACTACTGAATGTTACTGAAACCAGAAACATTTCGTATGGCACCAAAATTATGACCTCTACCTCACAATACCTAAGAGCTGACCTCAACATCAACATGTATTTAAATGGCACTGTTCTGATCCAAGTCCCTCAAAAGGATCTCAAAAATGTGATGTCCATTTCCCTACCCTAATAGAGCAGGTGCTTGCCTCCCACTCTTTAACGCACCCTTTGTCTCAACCTAAAGCACTTCGGAGTAGTGTCCACTACAGCCCAAAGTTAGCCCCGGAGGGTAGGGGCCTCCCGCCCACGTCTACCAAAGCATTAGCTACTCCTTCTCGCTCCCTTATCATCCTCTCCCAAAGAATGGTTTGGCAGTAATCATCCCTTTGTGTTGTCCCTATAGCACGGGACTCAAGGCAACCTATAAAATACCACTTACCTCACCACCTCAATCTTCCAATAAATCCATTAGAGTACCACATACCTCACAGCCTCAACCCCTCAAAAAGGCAACCCCTATAACCACAGCATCCGCTCATTGTCTCCATCCCACATCCCTAGCAGAAAACATTTGGATCATTCAGAATTTGTTGCCTACCACCCCAAAGCCCCCCAACCTCCCTGCATAGCACAATAGGCCCTCGGCTCACCTCTCCACACAGAAACGCACCCTCTTGGAGACTGAACCCCAATTCTCTTACGAGGATCCCCGACTATGCCACTCCAAGCACTGATTCCTTTGTCCTTTGGCCACTAGTACACCCTTCACTAACAGACCTTGAAGCTCTGAACCTCCAAACAGCCAGCCTAGCTCAGAGCATCCATAATGCGACTCTTGAATTGAGGAACCTCCTACTCATTACTGAACACTCCCTCACTAAGATCAAACATAGTCAAAATTCAGTACTCTGGCCGCATATTAAGACTTATATTAAACCACTGTCGCTGGCTAATAGACAATACCTCCTTCAAAATCAACTTAACTATATATCAGAGGATGAAACCCTAGCTCTTCTTCTATCCTACGAGGAGACACCTGCTGCCTCTAATCCCTTTGCTAAGGAAGGCGAAAACAAGATCAATATGGTCTCAATCAACACAAACAGATTTTCTAGTTGCAGAAACAGAGGGGTAATCAGCAGTAATCTAACAAATACCCTTATCCACCCCTACCCACGACTCAACCCCAGGGAACTCGGAGTGTCCACTCTCTGGTCTCCTTCCTAACTGCTGATCAGCAGTGAAGCATGCCTCCAACATTGCCAATCTCATCTTGAGTCAAGAAATTGATGTGCCAATCTCAACCGAATCTTGGCTCAACGAATCTTCTTCTCCTTGCATGGATCTACTGGTACCTCCAAACAATAACATTATAAGACTTGACAGACAAATAAAAAAGGGTGAGGTATTGCCTGCATCTATCCCTCCGACCTCTTCGTTACCCAGTTCTGCTCTGACCCTCTTGACTCCTGCGAATACCTCGCACTCTCCATGAGTAATGATTCAAACCAATTATGCACACTGCACTCCTTCTTCTACCCCCAGGTAAAAATCACCCATTCATTGACCACCTCATGGAAATCATTATAGCAAATGCCACCCCACACTCCAATTATATATTCCTAGGAGACTTTAACCTTCAATGGAATGACCTCAATGACGTTCAGGTCAACATCCTCAAAGACTTCCTCTATGACCAATCACTTACTCACACCTGCACTCTACCCACACAATCAAAAGGAGCAACGCTTGAGGGATTATCTCAACGGATACGGCGATCAGGCTAACCTCAATTGCTCCTTGCGACTGGTCAGACAACCATGCTATTTCCTTCTAAATACTGGGCGTACCTAAAAAAGATCAGTGCAACCAGTGAAACCAAAACTATGGCTCTGGGACACTAAAAGCCTAGACTCTGCGAAGCTGAATCACAATGTGAGATGGATCTCCCTCCTCCCCCACACTATCAACTGTCAGTGAACTTACAGACTACACCAACTCATCAATGCCAGATATAATTGACTTCCCAGCCCCGTTAAAACTAAAAAGAACTAAGGCCAAAGACAAAAAACCCGGGTTCAATGGGTCCCTAAACACTGAAAGGAGAAATCTTCGGCTAATAGGAAGGAAATGTAGACAACACCCCTCCTCCCCCCAGCTAAAACTTCTTAGAAAGACCAGAAATGCATACAATAAGAGCATTCGCAATTCAAAAAAGAATCCTTTAGGGTAGAACTTGAAAAGTCTGAGAACAGACCCCATAAGCTCTTTCAATTGGTAAAAAAACAATCAAATAAACTGGCTAAAACCTCTAAAGAAACAACCAAATCCCTAATAAGTTGTGAGGAGTTCTCCTCCTTCTTATCAGCTAAAATCAACTCCCTGGGTAACGAGTTGTATTCTGCCACTATCGTCCTCTAACAGCCCTTGGTGACACTTCCAAATGGCGCTACACACTTCCCACTGACAGTACATTCAACTTGTGTGACGAGCATAGCATAGCATTCTCGTCCATTAAACCGAACAACCACTTCAATGACCCGATTCCATCCAACTGCTTATCCGCACCCAACCATTTTATCATACCCGTCTGGACTGCAATAATCAACCATTCCCTAATGCAAGGGTCCATACCAGACTCGTTAAAAACTTGAGAAGTCATTCCCAGTCTTAAAAAACCCTTACTAAACCCTGCTGAACCAGACAATTTCAGACCAATATTTAATATTCCTCTACTTCCGATAAGTGGACTTGCTGATTTTTTACATTTTCCCTCACATTTTCCTCACACCCTTCATACTCATCTAGACCATCAGGCCCTAAACTAGCACCGCACCTTACTGCTTTGGGAACAAAAGAGCTCCGAAAAAGAGCCCCTCATAGGGTGCCCATCAGGCATTGAAGCGACGACCTGATGAGAAGCATGCCCTACCAGATGTGTGAGGGCCCAAGTTCCAAAAGTGGGAGACTCCCTCTTCTACTTTTGGACATTTAATTGCACCGTCCAGTCCTCTATTTTCCTCTCTTTAGTATTTCCAAGAAACTGCACACCTTTATTACCCATGCACTCATCCACTCGCCCAGCCATTGCTCAGGCACTCATCCAAACACCCAGGTCAGAATGATGCACTCATTCAATCAACCAGGCACTACTCATACATTCTTACAATCACCCAGGCACTACCCTTGCATTCATCCATTCACCCAGGCACTAAACATACATTCATTGAATGATCCAGGCACTGCCCATGCACTCATTCCTTCACTCTGCCATTATCCATGCACTCATCCCTTCACCCAGGCACTAAGCATGCACATATCCAATCACCCTGATACTACATTTGCACTCATCCATTCACTCAGGCACTATGCATGTGTTCATCCATTCACTCAGGCACTATCCAAATGTTCATCTAGTGACCCAGACACTACACTTACAGTCATCTATTTATTCATGTACTCATGCATTCATTCAGGCACTAACCATGCACATATTGAATCACTCAGCCAGTACCCAAGCACTCATCCATTCACTCAGGCACTACCCACACACTCATCCATTCACCTAGGTACTACCCAAGGACACATCCAGTCACTCATGCACTACTTTTGCACTCATCTGTTCACTCAGGTACTATGCATGCGCTCATCCATTCACTCAAGTACTACCCATGCACTGATCCAATCCCCCAGGAACTACCCTTGCACTCATTTATTCACTCATGCACTTAGTCAGACAGTACACATACACTCAGCTATTCACTGAGGTACTGCCTATGCACACATCCAATCACCCAGGCACTACCCTTCTACTCATCCATTCACGCAGCCAGTACTCATGCCCTCATCTATTCATCCAGGCACTCATAGATTTACTCAGGCACCACTGCTGCACTCATTCAATTATCCATACACCAGTCATACACTCATTCCAACATGTATACATACTTTATCTTTTTATAACTGTAAAAGGCGATTCTAACAGGAAGCTTTTTTTTAAGGCTTTTGTAAAGTTTTTTTTTAACTTGTTCTTTTTTATAATAGCAAACATGGCAACTGGGACATCAGGAATTGAAAAAACGTGCACTGAAAATGTGCAAAATATATACAAGAGGGACAAATAGCATGTACGCTGTTTTGCAGCATTGTGAATAGCTGTAAGAGACTGCTCACCAGCATTTATGACAACACTACAGTCCTTGCAGTTCATGGCCATTCTTGACATCTCTGGAGCCATAAATGTTGCAGTACTCTGCACCTCAGACCAGGAATTGTTGTTCCTGCCACTAAAGTAGATGGTTGTCGAGCTTCCCTCTGCTTGATAGCCAGTCGAAGAGGTTTTTTTATGATGGGTTTTTAGATAGTATAACATGGACGCTATCTCACATGAATATTTCTTGTTCGTTCCTCTAGAGAGGGTCTTACAGATTGCGCATTGTACAAGTTTGGCAGCTGTTTTTGGTTCACCTGATGGGATTGTACACAAATCCCATGCCACACTGGCTCTCTTTAACGGAGGTTCCTCTTCTTCCACATCTTAAGTGTCTGCCCCCTCCATATCCTGGTCCAGCTGTGGTTCCTGCTGACACACACCTCCTTGCTGTGATGCCATTTCTGATATAAAAAAGACCAAAACGTTTGCACAGAAAAAAAATAATCCATTTGCTCAGAATGAAGTTCTATGAACGGAGATTCAAGAAGGAGCAGTGCGTGTGTACTTCCTATTGATTTTGTTGAAACGTATATTATCCAATGATATTTCTTGCTTTCCCAGTCATGTGATATTTGTGGAGACCAAAGTAGTCGCGGTTACAGTGGTGAAGCGGAAATCTATATAAATACAAATGTAAATGTTTGTTTGTTCAAAATCGCAAATCTCCAAAAGTACTTCACCGATTGCTTTGAAATTTTGACACAATGTTGGATTCGAATATGCACGTGTTTTTATATACACAACGTTGAATTCCAATACGCTCGTTTCGAATATGCGCGTGTTTTTAATTGAAAGGACGAACAGACCCTATCAATTAGGTTGCTGCGCAACAACTACAAGGGACGCATAGAGACAATAGTCTACATATATTAGGATGGACAGTTGGTGTCAGGATGGCAGACTGGGAAGTGGGTAGAGGGAGGGGGGAGGAGTTGGTTCACTTTGCAACATTAGCACGTGTTTATATATACACAACGTGGGATTCGAATACCCGCGTGTCCAATACGCGCGTGTTTTTAATCGAAAGGCCGAAAAGACCCTATTGATTTGGTTGCTGCGCAACAACTACAAGGGACGCATTGAGACAATAGTCTACATATATTAGGATGGACAGTTGGTGTCAGGATGGCAGACCGGGAAGTGGGTGGAGGGAGGGGGGAGGAGTGGGTTCACTTTGTAACATTAAGAATGGACGCATAGAGACAATAGTCTACATATATTAGGATGGACAGTTGGTGTCAGGATGGCAGACCGGGAAGTGGGTGGAGGGAGCGGGGAGAAGTTGGTTCACTTTCCAACATTAGCGCGTGTTTATATATACACACGGTTGGATTCGAATACGTGCATGTCCAATACATGTGTGTTTTTAATCGAAAGGCCGAACAGACCCTATTGATTTGCTTGCTGCGCAACAACTACAAGGGACGCATAGAGACAATAGTCACAAAAACATATTGTGTACCCACAAGCATTGTGAAATTAAACATATTAGAAATGTGCGCTTACTCTTTTCTTTCTCTTCCATTTAACCACAGCAGCGCGTACAGTTAGTATCAAATATAAGTTTTACAGCAGTTTTGTTTAAAAATGGAAAGAAAAGCAGAACTTTCAATATTATAATAGTGAACAGCTATATCAAACTGGTTCACAATACCTCTACATATACGTTTCAGAGTTGATGAAAAACAGGCGGTATCCGCGATTACTAACATCATTGCGACTTCCGCTGTTTTCGCATTTTTCGCGAAAATGGAAAAATTGTTTGGAGGCGATTATTCTGGAAACTCACTAGAAAAACATTAGTTTGAAAAATACACTAAAAAGGCTCTACTGTTACATATATTGTAGAATATGTCTACATATGTGTTTTACACTTTGTATAAACCGTGCGACCTTCGCGACTACCAACGTCATGGCGATGATTTCCGTAGTTGCGATTATTTTTTTTTGGGTTGTTGAAAAGGTGGCTTTCTTCTAAATGGATCACAGAAAGAAAAGTTAAAGGAATATTGTACTAAATATTTACAGTTAAACTTTATTTAGAAAATGTCTTTACGTGCATTTTTCCCTAGGTAAAATACATTCACTTATGGCTGAATCTTCGCTGTAAATGCAACAATGTTCTGTCGACTTACACGTTTTTTAAAAATAAAACCAGTTATGAATGTATTTACTGACAAAGACATATGAAATCAAAAAATGTGTGGTGTTGTCAGGAGTGCTGGAGTGTATGAGTCAGGTGACAGGGGAACCATACGACCGGAAGCAAAGAGGTGCCTCTTGAATATCTGGGAGCCCACAGACCTTAAGAGGAGAGATAAGTTATGGGTCACTCTGGGTCACATGGTAGCCAAGCGGAACATAGCACAGTCATGGGGGGTGAGGGAACCACCCGGGGTAAACTCTTAGAAGAAAGACATGGATTGGTGCATGCTCGGGGAAAAAAACTGTGTACGTCTCCGTGGGTGTCCGAGGAAATGGTCCTCCATCTGGGACAAATGGAATAACTACCGAGGATGTATCCGTGCTACCACAGACCCTATTTCCGATGACCAACTTACGCTTTAACCTATGTTGCAGTAAAAAGGATATTGTATGTCTGTACCAGTGAATGCTCTAGGACTCAAAGCATATATGTCTGTATTTTTCAATGCCCTGTATTGTCAGCTTTGTGGATGTTTAATAAAAATAATTATTTAAAAAAAAAGATTTTTGGTGTATTATATAAATTGAATTTATTAAATATCAAGAGGTGAGCAAGGAAATAAGAGCAGCTTGTTCCTTTCCCCTGAATTAAACGATATCAATCAAATAGATCAGGTTTGTAACGAAATTTAAACCATAACACATACATAAGGAAAACATGCACTCGTGTGTGCATCACACAGTGTCCGGCTGGATCGAATTTGATCACTATGGTTAGGACAGTTTATACACCCATGGGTGTATAAACTGTCCTCACAGTCTACACATGAGTGCATGTTTTCCTTATGTATATGTGTTATTGTTTACATGTGTGTCTTTGATTACCGGTTGTGTTTTTCCTTTTACAGATGACAAGTCCTATAGCTCTTGACAGCTAGGAGAAAACAAATAGGTTTTCTCTCACTATACGCACCTTAACGTGTGCGCACTTAGTTCACAGTGGAGAAGTGTGGCTCACTGGTTAGAGGAGGCAGACCTGGAAGCAGAGGTAAGCCCGGGACCAGGGTTCAATTCCTGGCTCGGCGGGGTCTTGAGTCCTAAAATGTCCATGGACTTGACAATTCTCGTTCCGGTGCCTACTCGATTCACGGGTTCACACTCTGCGACTCTGGGCAATAGCTTGCTTAATCTCCACAACGGCCCCTCGCGGTGGGATGCCTGGCTTTCACCTTGCGGATACCCTGCCGGGGTTATCTCACAGGGGAATACCAGGATGGGTTCCCTAAGCAAGCGCTTAGAAACTGCTTGGTGATTTGCGCTATATAAATTCCTGTACATTTACATTTACATTTACTTCAGACTGTTGGTACTTCCTCAGTCTGTTTTCATGATTTTTGGTCCTGACAAAAGCCAGCATATAGTAATGACTGGCTGAAACATGTAGACCTTTTTAACAGGATACATGAGCTAAATTTAAGTCTCTAGACGTATCCGCCTTTTTCTTTTTAACCCTGCCATAGGGCTCAATAATCAAATAGTTCTCTTTACTAGTGGGGACCCTATAGACAGTTTGAAACTCACATATCACTGCCCCCCACTTACCACAAACAAACACCAGCTCAGCTGAATTTCAGGTGTCGCAGCACACCCAGGGTGCACCTAGTGCCTTGGGTGGGAACCCGATGATGAAGCATGCCACCAACTAGGTTGGTGGGTAAGGGTTCTTTTAAAAAAACAATCGGTTTTCAAACACAAACTAGTAATCGATTGGTTTATCAAATCAAATCAAAATTCTCTTTATTTCGGCATTGATGCCATAAAAGAACAATACATACATTACAGTGGATAAAAAAAGGAAGAGAAGCATTCCACTTTGAAATATTAAAATCAATAGCTAAAACAGTACATTTCATGTTGGAAGACAATCGGAGCACAATCAAACAGTCTTATAATCCTAGGATGGACCCCTCACTAGTAATCTAGTAAACTAGTAATTGATTGGTTTAAATTTCATTACACGCCTGTTATTTTTTATGGATATAATTATATAAATATAATACACAATATCCAATGATAGAAAGAAAGTACAAAAATCTTACAGGACATTAAATTAAGAAATAAAAAAAAAATGTAAACTTTGAAATTGAAAAAAACCAAAGGATACAGGAACGTCATGGTTAATAATGAGCATTTAAAAAGCCTTAGAAATTCACTGAAAAAACCAAAGGTTCCTGGGACGTTATAGTTATAAAATAGAATTTTTGAAAAAAACGTAGAAATTCACTGAAAAAAACAAAGGTTACAGTGACATTATAATTAGGCTCAAGTTTCACTCGTACAAAACCAGAGAAATGTTGCAGTTATAGTTAGCTGGCTAATTGTAACTTGCGCCCCGCAATGCACTGCTTATGACCTATGTTCCCTCTAGGGCGCGCGCCGGTGCGCGCACCTGCCCTGACGTCACCGCGTACCGTCCCGTGTGGAGCACGCACACAGGACGTACCGCGAGAGGATCGCGCCGCCGCACGCTTTGAAGAGGCGTGCGGCGCGATCATCACTCATCAGGCACTTTTGACTCTGGTGCGGGCGTATGGAGTGCAGGTAAGGAGGCGGGGGTGGGTGGTGGGCTGTGGAGCGCGTGGGGCAGACTGTGGCTTTTGTTTAAGTATTGCTGTTAATCAGAGCCCCTTCACGGGCTCCGATTAACAGCAATACTTAAACAAAAGGCCAGAGTCTGCCCCGCATTTACTAACAAAAGCGTAGACAGTTTTCAAACACAGCGCGTACTTTAGCACACGCTGTGTTTGGAAAGTGTCTACGCTTTTGGTAGTAAACCCGGGGCAGACTCTCAGCCATGAGGGTTGTTTTAACTTGGTGGCGTATCTGCTGGTCTATGTGCAGGGCTCAGAGGGATATGAAAACAGATGTGCAGAGGTTTGGCTCTAGAAAAATTGGTTGTTTTGTGTGCCTCAAAGACCAATTATCATATATCTTTGCTTGTTGCAAAACGGCATTGTGCTCTAAATTGGTTTATTAGCAAATAGGTGCATGGTTAAAATGAAATATACATATGGCATTTGCAAGTGGGGTTCTAATACAGATCTTGCTACACTTCTATAGTGATTATTTATACCTGCCATTTCGGAAATTCCTTTAATCTTTCCTTATTCAGATACCATCTTATCTCTAGCCCCTCATGAAGCATGAGATATGCTACTCTGAGGCTCAATGACTTCTAGAAAAAAATTTGGTGAGCATGAATCAGAAACGTGAACATCAAAGGTTGATAGTAGCAGTGTCACACCTTAACCAGTGTTCTGAACCTTAGCAGATCAGGTACAAGAGCACCAGCTGGATGGCATTTTTTCAAGAAAGTGAATTATTTTGTGATTGGTTTTTTAGCTCCATATCTCACGTTCTAAAATCTTGTTGGCGCCATGAGGCTGAGATGGCAAATACAGTGCATAAACTTGGTATTCATTTCATACAGGAGGCTCCTCTTGTTTATCAATCGAGCTAGTGGCAACAATGCAGCATACATTAACGATAACATGGGGTGGGAAAAATACTTTGCATGATATAACTTTTATTTAATTACAATTAGCACACAATCACCATATTCTAAAGCAAAAATCCTTATGAAATGATGAAATACTGTTTTGGTTCACAATCTTGTGTATTAAAATAGTACAAGCAAGGGACCTGTACTGTGTTCACCAACAAACATTTGTTCTTAGAAGTGTATGTACAGACAGGCTACGTATGTAAAATTTAAGGCAATGAACAGTGTTCTCTATGATTTAAAGCGGTCATGTTTTTTTAAGCTGACCTAGCTCTTCTAGATAGGTCAAGGTTCAGATGAAGGGCTGAACAATCCAATGAGTTGTGAGTCTCCCAGACAGAGATAAGTTCTCCTTCTGATATAACATTCTGATATCTGTGATGCGGGAGACAATCAGTCCAGCTGGCACCTTTTTATTAAGGCTTGTCCCTTGCCTAAAGAACCCCAATCTATCAACAACTGATCCAAATAGTGGGACAGAGGGCAGAACAGCACCAAAAATAAGGGTAAACCGAGTGGGACAAAGGGCAGAAAGGCACAAAAACGAGGGGAAAACGAAGTAGTCCACAGGACAGAAAGGCACAAAAAATGAGTGGAACAGAGGGCAGAAAGGCACAAAAAACGAATGGAAGAGAGCAGAAGGGCACAAAAAAACGAGAGGAGAACAAAGTGGGACAGAGGGCAGAAAGGCACAAAACATGGGTGGAACAGAGGGCGGAAAGGCTAAAAAAAACTAGGGAAAACGAGTGGAACAGAAGGCAAAAGGGGCAGAAAAACGAGTGGCACAGAGGACAGATGGGCACAAAAAACGAGTGGAACAGAAGGCAAAAGGGGCAGAAAAACGAGTGGCACAGAGGGCAGATGGGCACAAAAAAGTAATGTCACAGAGACAAAATACAGAAATATAGGGGCAGCTAAGAACAGAAAGCCGAACGGGCAGAGAGGCACTGGGGCAGCGAGGGGAACAGAAGGGAAACTGGGCAGAGACATGGGCAGCGAGGGGTACAAAAGGAAAGACCGGGCAGAGAGAGCATGGGAACAGCGAGGGGAACAGAGGGAAGAAAAAGGGGCACATATTTTCGTGCTGCTGTCTGATTGCTCATTTTTCACAAGCCCTTGCGTACCACTAATTAATACACTGCTGTATTCATACATGTCCATGCCAATAGACCCAATTCAGGCTGTCTCCCTCTTGAAATTGCCTCTGCTTCAAAAGGCGTTTTTAAAAAGTAATTTAAGTTGTACAAATCACTAGGGTATCCATTTCTGGAATTGTGAGTCTGCCATTTTTTACAAGACGTTTGTTGCATGAATTACATGCCAATATCATGCGCCTCAGGCTGGACCAAGGTTTCAGATTCCTTATGTCTTGTGCTTTTCTAAACTTGAAGTGTACTTGCCAGTGTAACCAATTCAAGTCATGGCGTGCTTATCCAATTTGCAAACTGCCCTTAAGACCCTTATTGTGGACCTGTATGTGTGAAAATGCACCATCTTTTCACTTTTTAAAGTAAACATTTTAAGTGCTATTTGGCGCCGCAGACACGCGCGGTTTGGTTCCTGGTGCACATAGCCATGGTTGCAGCGCACAGAGACTCTCCACTGCCGCACACAGAGGAAAAAAATTAGACGGAACATTGCTTATGACCTCACATATTACATCACTCATGACATGGTCAGTGACATCACTGAAGACATCTCAAATGACAACACTGATGACATCACCTCCCCAGGGCTTTATGTAAAAACCAGGAGGTGTGCCGCATGGACCCTCCTCCATTGCCCAAAAGGGGCCCCGGGAGCACCATCTCCGCAGGGCCATTTGAATAATAGAGGGAGGGGGGCCATGTGGTCCCCTTCCACTTCCAATGATTGTCTGGGCCATGGGGATGGGGTCCTCATGGCCAAAACATTCAGCAAGCGCCAGTAGGTAGTTAAAGGTAGGACCATGTTTACATAGGAAAAGCATTTTTTGACTTGCCTATAACTTTGGCATTGTTTGTTGAATCATCATAAATTGTTTTTTTAAAAGTGTATCGGTAATTCTAGTTCTGCTCGGAAAGTTTCAGGGCGATCCATCAAGTGTGGATGAAGAAAAAGAGGGGGCTATTAAGAGTGTGTTTCCCATGTTAATTCCCATAGAGTCTTTAGACACGCCTGCAGCCCAAACCGCTAGACAGAATTACACCGAATTTGGCCTTAAGTTAGGCGTTAGCAGATTAAGTATTTTGTTATTTGGTGTAAATCCATTCAGTACTTTGTGAGAACATAAAGGAAATCTAAATTTGTACATCTACAATTGTGACTAATTAACGATTATTTTGCATCAATTCACGAATACTATTGCCAAAAGAAATGCCGTGATTGGCTGGCCGCAACCTGAGCAGAAAGTTGCAGCCACCATTTTTGTTTGTTGGCACAGTCCTCGGTGCTGAACAGAAATGGCAGAAATTGGCATAAGGGTCAGGTCGGATGTAACCTGGCCCCATGGGTGGGATATAGGATTGTTTCTGGGACACAGTAAGGGCAGAAAACATCAAAGATACAGTTTTTGTCTGCCATGTCTGATATTCGCGAATTCTTCACAACGCTCAGCGCAGCCACCAGTCGGTTGTGGCATGGCTATAAAATGCCACACCCAGGTTCAGGATGGCGCTTAGCCTTCTGACTTCGGTTGCCGTAAAATCGGCGTCTGCTTACCTGAACTCCTCCAGTTTCCCGGATCTCCGTTTGCAGCAGACTCCATGATTCCTGAAAGACAATCAAAGAGAAAAGAAAGCTACGTTATTTTTTCCTCAATTCTTTTATGCAGAAGGCGTCCATCGCAAGAAATCTAAAGGAGTCAGCGTGCAAAAGAAAGAACAATTTTTGGAACCTCTTCTTTGATTAAAGAAAAGACTTTAGCATAAAAACATGGGAATTATAATGTTATAATAGGTCTTAGATATGTTGCATATTGTTTATCTTTATTTCCAAAGTACAGAACCGTGTGATGTAACATGAAAGAAGCATGATGCAGATGTAAGTTATTAGGAGAAAAGAACTACTGATAGAGAGTCAAATCTTGCGATGTACTTCTGTTATGTAAAAGATTAGAGACACTCATATTTGTTTTCTCACTAAAACAGAGAAGAACATCATTTCCATCGAGGCGGACACTGCCTATGTGACACCACCCTAAAGGACATCGCCCATCACACGACGACATCAGGACGCTACGCTCATTCCTGTAGATTTGCAGGTAGGACATTTACACCACTAGGGGCTAGATGTAGGTAATTGTAAATTACCGATTCGAAAATACCGAATATTACCGATTTGGTATTTTCGAATCGGTAATTGCTATGTAGATAAAAAATCGGTAAACATTACCGAATCGGTAAGATTCGGTAATTACCGATACGGTAATTGGCATTCATTCCTATGGGCCTGGAGGCCCATAGGAATGAATATCAATTACCGAATCGGTAAATTCAGATTCGGTAAAATAGGGAAAGAGTCAAGGGTGGCAGGGTGTCACTTTGACACCCTGTTGCATCCCTGATAAGTGCTTGTGTGCACATGTGGCAGACATACATGCCCTAAGGGCATGTATGTCTGCCACATGGCACAGTTGAAAATGCATTGATTTGCATTTTCTAAGGTATTCCTTATTTACCACAAACTAGTAGTTGGTGGTAAATAACGAATCCTTAAAGCACATGAGCACTATTTAAAGAGCTTCCTACATGTCATTTACCGATTCGGTAAATACCAAATCGGTAAATGATGATTCGGTAAATACCGAATCTGTAAATACCGATTCGGTATTTACCGAATCTGTAAATTGCCCCCCTACATAATAAAAGCTTATTACCGGTCGGTAACGGGCGAAACGGTAATGGCCTTCCTACATCTGGCCCTAGATTTCTTAGACTTAGGGTAGGGTTTGAGAGCCAACAGTACAATTCATAGAACCACACGCTCAAAATACTTTATGTTGCCTCGCAGGTCGACAGCAGGAAATTCATCAGCGTCCAAATCCGGCCCTCCTCCCTACTTTCTATTTTGCAGCCATAGTGTTCTACATATTCACTGGTTATACTCTAGAGATTCTGGGAGGTTGGCTCACAGCGTCTCTGCGAAACCCACCAAGCACCTTACAGGTAAGAGCACAACATCTTGCAAGTAAGAGTGTATTGGTAACCTGACAGAAGGCTATACATTTCACACGGATGCTATGAATCAACCACCACTGATTTCACTACAGAACATTGCTACTCTTCTACCAGATATCAAAGCTGAAAATGCTGAATTACGCAAAGATATTTGAGCCATACACGCTAATATGCCAGCGTCTGATACAGCTAGGGCACAGCCTTGGAGCTTCCCGTCCGCAACTAAACCTCTATTGAAACCACCAAGTTTTCAACCGCAGATGCAAAAATTGCAGAGCAGTAACACTGATGCCCTGTCCACGCAGATTCAAGTGGTCACTCCAGTTACTGTTTCCTTAGCACCTCCGGAGAGATTTTATGGGGCTAGTAATAAATTCACCATATTTTTAAATCAATGCCATCTTCATTTCATAGCTAAACCTATGGCATTTCCAGATGATTCATCCAAAGTTGCTTTTATCCTGTCTTATTTAGGGGGAGATGCAGCTTTATGGTCAGTTCCTATAGTCAAACGGGATGATCCTATTCTTTATGATCTCAGGCGTTTTAAAAATACAATGAAGAAATTGTTTGCTCAGCATGTCTTTGTACAATCAGCAGACCTTCAGTTATTATTATACATGGTCACTCAAATCTTGGACCCTCCAACTGATTGTGGAGAATTTATAGATCTTGTAGTAAAATTAAATCATCGTTTATCTGAGCGTAGGGGTGAGAAAGGGAGAACTGAACATAAAGTGTTTTAATTTAAAGAAAGATTTAATAGTAAAACTGAATCAGTAAGCAAGCCAGACATGGAGGAACCCATGCAAATCAGAATCATTAGAGGCCCTCTCACCAAGGAAGAGAAAGATAAACGCAGAAAATTAAACCAATGCTTATATTGCAGAAAGGCTGGGCATTTTGTAAAAGAATGTCCCAATCGGCCTACAAAATCCAGAACAAAGGCAAATGAGTTAGCATTCACACAGCAGTCGGAAAACTAGACTGCTCGATAAACGACAAGGCCAGTTTCTCGAGTAAGCAGTCTAATTTGGCCTCCACTACTCCAACAGTGACTTTAAGCCATATTAGCATGCAAGTATTACTACAATCACAAGAAGATACAACTAGATCATGGTCCGTGGACGCTTTAATCAATTCTGGAGCCACCGGCAATTTTATCGATACTCAATTAACGCACGAGCTGGGAGTAAAAAGCATGCCAAAGAAAATCCCGGAAATAGTAAGAGTAGTAAATAGGAAGGAATTAAGCTCTGGACCCATAAAACATCATACAGAAAGTCTTATCATGACATGTTCCGCCAAGCATAGCGAAAAGATATGTTTTGACATAATAGATGCTCCTCAATTTCTCTTAATACTAGGAATCCCTTGGTTAGTTTTATATAACCCGTATATTGACCGGACACAAAAATGGTATAATTTTATTCTGAATACTGTGTCGCTAATTGTCTGCAACCTAGGCCATGACTTTCCCAAGGAACCCAAGAATGTGTTAGTATTACAGGGAGTTCCTCGACAATATGACGATCTCCTAGACGTTTTTGACAAAAAAAAGCAACAACAACATCGGGAGAACAATTGTCGCATAGATTTGACTCCTGGTGCCACATTTCCATGCAGTCGTATTTATGCTTTGACGGAATCTGAGAATGAACACTTGCGTAATTACTTAGATGAATAACTTGCTAACGAATTCATTAGACATTCCAAGTCTCCGGTATCATCTCCCCTCTTCTTCATACCAAAGAAAGGGGGTGAATTAGGCGCATGCATAGATTACCACGCAATTAACAATGTGACCATAAAGAACCAGTATCCATTACCATTAATACCAACATTATTGGATCAAATAAAAGATGCCACGATTTATACCAAACTGGATTTGCGCGGAGCTTACCAACCTGTACGAGTCCATGAGGGCGATAAATGGAAGGCGGCTTTCCCTACAAAACTCGGCCTCTATGAATATCAAGTGATGCCCGTCGGATTCTGTAACGCTCTGGCAGTATTCCAGTTTTAATGTATAAATGAAGTGTTAAGAGATTGTCTGGCTATATGTTGCGTAGTATACATTGATGATATACTGATATATTCAAAATCTACAGAAGAACTTGTAAAACAAGTGAGAGCCATTCTTCAACAGCTGTTAAACAATTCCTTATATGTGAAATTAGAAAACAGTATGTTTCATGTCAGCAAGGTCAATTTCTTGGGTTACATTATTAGTCTATCTGGGATTTGAATGGACCCAAAGAAGATTCAAGCTATCTGCACTTGGCTGAGCCCCTCATCCATAAAGCAAATTCAAAGTTTTTGGGGGTTTTCCAATTTTTACAGGCGCTTTATTTCCAACTTTTCTCAGCTTATCACCCCTATTACATGACTGTTACGAAAAGATACAAAATTTGAATGGAATGATGTAGCTGAGCAGGCCTTTCAAACTTTAAAAGAACACTTTACATCAGCCCCTATTCCCATGCATACGGATCCCTCTTCATAGTAGAAGCAGGTGCCTCGCAATTGGCCATAGGATGCGTTTTGTCTCAAAGACATAAAAATACCGGTCAAATGCATCCATAGCATATTATTCAAGAAAAGTGTCCCCTGCCGAACAAAATTACGCCATCTCTGATTGGGAATTGTTAGCCATAGAAGCTGTTTTTGAAGAATGGCAGCATTACTTCTTAGGTGCTCGTCATCCTATTACCAGCTGTACGGATCACAGAAATTTACAAACTTTACGATCAGCCAAAGCCCTTTCTGCTTGCCATTTACATTGGACTTTGTTCTTCAATGATTATAATTTTATCATCACTTATAGACCCGGGAATGATAACAATAAAGCGGATGCTTTATCACGAATTGGAGTAACTGATGAAACATGTGTACTACAAGAAACACCACAGTTAATTTTACCACCACATTGTTTTCAGGTGGGTGTTATTGACTCAGATGTACTTATGGACATTAAAACAGAAATAGAGACAAAACAAAAACAGGACTGGCAAAGTAATACCCTTTATTGTATTGGAAAGACGATCTTCTATTTATGAATGGACACATTTTTGTACCATCATCCCAGTTACAACATCACATTGTGCAAGCTCATCATGATACACCTTTGTCTGCACATCCTGGGGTTACTAAAATGTATCAATTGATTAAACGAACGTTCTGGTGGCCTTCCGTGTTCAATGATATTCAACAATATGTGGAAACATGTGCCACATCTACACAAAATAAACCGACACATCATGCCCCAAGTGGGTTATTACAACCCCTACCATTACCTCCACAACCATGGCATACAGTGTCTCTTGATTTTATCGTAGAATTACCTTGTTCTAAGGCCAGTTTTACCACAATTCTAACTGTAATAGACCATTTTACTAGAATGGCTCATTTTATACCTTTACGAAAATTACCTACAGCTTTCGAAATTACCCAAATTTTTATGGAGGAAATAATTAAACTACACAGAATTCCCTCTGTCATGCTTTCCAATAGAAAAGCTCAATTTATATCTCATTTTTGGCAAAACCTTGGAAAATCATTGAACATGGAAATACGCACCTCATCCAGTTACCATCCACAAACAGATGGCTTAACATAACGAACGAATCAAACCATTGAACAATATTTATGTTGCATGTTAGCTACGTGTGACAAAGAATGGTCAGATATTTAATGGGCTATGGAATTCACTTATAACAACATGGACCACTCCTCCATAGGCATGTCTCCATTTTTTGTATTCATGGGTATCATCCTAAAGCCATTTTTGGTCAAGATACTTCTCCTTTGGCAATTCCATCAGTAAATGACTATATACAGAACCTGGTATCTATTCAACATCAAGCTCAATATCATTTGTCACAAGCAAAAGAAGTCCAAAAAAGAATAATGGATAAGCATCGTACTGTGTCACCATCGTATTCTGTTGAAGACAAGGTATGGTTATCTACCAAAAATCTCCATATTAAGAGTTGTAAAAAATGTTGTCCACGATTTATTGGACCCTTTGTTGTTGAAAAGGTGATTAACCCTGTTTGGGTAAAATTAACCCTCCCACCCAGATACCATTTTCATCCAGTATTCCATGTTTCCTTGGTAAAACCTTTTCATCCGCAAACACGGATTGTCATGCCTCCTTCCACCATAGATGTTGATGGGGTTCCAGAATTCGAGGTAAAAGCAGTACTTGATTCAAAATGAGTTCGGGGTTAATTGTGTTACTTGGTGGACTGGAAGGAATACAGTCCTTAGGAACGCTCATGGGAACCACTTGCCTATTTGCAACATGCATCAATCAACAAGGAGGGAGGAGGGATAGCTGTCCATTCTATTCCCCTGTGTTAATTCAAATAATCAATATGAGAATGGACACTTGTAACTGCGTTACAGTGGTTCTTTAGGCAACCCTCATAAACGCTATGTTGATCTCGGTTGCGGTTTATATCTGTTCTCCGCCCCACATATGCGTTATGGCATTATCATTGGGTTTGTCTAAATTGTGCTGTATGCCAGCCTCAAGCCTGAGGCAACCTCTGGTATAGTGCAGCAGTGTCCAGAGATGTGTCTAAAAACAAACCTACATCATAAAAATGTTTTATTGGCTAATAGATGAGGCTTCTTTATTAAAAAAGGTTGGGTATACATGCAGACCGGGTTACTTGGTCTGATTATATCACTTAAAGAAAAACTTCAACATGTTTCTGCCCCTCCATGCCCAGCCGGGTCTAGGGGGCATTCGTCAGGACAAACAAAAAGGAAAAGAAACTGTACTCACACGATTTGTGTAGTAGTGTTAGTGGATTATTATGTTACCACTCGGTTTCTGCGGAGGTATGATGTACCTGTATTAAGAGAAACAGGGGAGGGGGTTGTATATACAGCACTATATAATTCATTTCTCGACTTATGACAAAGTGCATAACTTATGCCTATTAGGTACACAGGGATAGGCTTATATGGAGACCATCGTGTTGAGGTTTACGTAGAGGACAATGTGTAATCCTTTATACTAAGGGATTACTAATAAGTTTTTTACGTGTAAGACTTCACTCATGTTGGTAATGTTGAGTTCTAGTGTGAAGACAAAACATTCTCTTACAAGAATCGATGTCACTACCCATACCTTCTTAGGTATTCCCTTTTAACATGATACAAACATCTATTACCTCTGTGATATTTCTGTCGTGTGTCTTCAGGGGAAATGGACACAACGGTCCCAGGCTGTAAGTAGAGCATAAGGGGGTTAAATCTCAAAATTATTCTTACCCCGCGTTTGATATTTCTCTCAGAACTGGCTCTGATTCTCACCTGCTGGTGGAGGTTTGCTCCGCATCTTGTGCTGGCTCTGCCCCTGGATGCGGAAGTCTTGATCGGGGGCTTCCTTTTCTGTACGGCTCGCGGGACGTAAATAAAATAAACGAAGGACTTACGTATTTTCATCTTTTATGTGTTTTTATCTAAAAGAGGTTCTAAAGAGAAAACATAAGTCACACGACATATTAGTTATATGTCTACCTGCTGAATTTATATTTACACAGAGGTCATCGTTTTTGTACCGCAATGTCATGTGTTCGTATTTTAGGTAGAAAAAATATTTAAAAATTGGTAGGTTAATGTTGTAGATGTTTTCTAGAATTCAATCTTAAATGGGTGTAGTTTGATGTTATATGACACCAATTATGAACATAGTTTTCGATGGGTGTCTAATGGATATAGAGAACGAACTTATTTGTTTATGGACATAAACATAGGACTGTTAGATATTCATGTGCATCTCAATATGGAAAACCAGGCTCTAATGTTTACAACATTGTACATAATTCAGGATGCAAATTGATGCCACGGTATATTGTCATTGAGTCCGTCAAGATTAGTTTTTAGACGGTCCACCCATCTTTGCGTCTTTTTCAAATAATGTTCTCTCTGCATTGACAGTTTTATTATGTAACATTTCGATATGGTTGTGGATGTGTAGTCTCTGATCTCCAATTTCTGACTTAGTTCTTTTGCCTGCATTCTGTAGTCACTCTCTTTACTGCAGTTCTCTTGAGCCTTAAAAATTGACTATAAGGCAGATTGTCTCGTAAAGGTTTTGGGTGGTAACTTTTGTATGATAGGAGACTGTTTTTAGCTGTTGGTTTGTAAAAAGTTCTTGTCTCAATCTGTCCTCTTTCAATAAAAATAGTAAGATCAAGAAAGTCTATGCTATTTCTATCAAATGTAAACGTGAACTTAAGACATTTATCTCTTTGATTCAGCCACTCTACAAATAAGTTGAGGTCATTATCATTTTTCCAAACCATTAGACTGTCATCTATGTAACGTTTCCAATATAAAATATTGGAAACGTCGGGGTTCGTGTCAGTCAGCACATGTTGTGACTCAAATTCACTGACATACAGCCCTGCTACTGATGGAGCAAAAGCACTCCCCATGGAAGAACCATGGCTTTGCAGGAACAGGGTACTGTTGTATTCGAAAACAAATTCGGTTAAGGCTAACCGACAGTATTCCGAAACAAAATGTCGAGGGGTACGGTGGTTCTATTCCTCCAAAAATAAGTGAGAAGTTGGCCTGGTATATGATGCTCACTAGTTCTAGTGATCACCTTGTACCATGCCAAGCAACCCTTATGGTGCAGGTTGTAAAGTCAACCTTATAGGCAAGCTATCCTAGGGGTAGCATGGACTAAGCAGTCTTAGGCAAAACTCTGTAAAGGCATGTGAAGCAAGCTGTTTTACCATACACAATCCCTTGAATACCAAATGAAAGGACACCACACAGATATATATTGAAAATATATATAGATTTATTTCTACAAATAACCCTGATACTCTTTATGAGCACAGAAGCAAATGCGTTAAAACAAAACACAGTTTAAATACACAAAAGTTGCACAATTATGGATGAGCCCTAGGGGCCACCTAAACCATATACTAAAATAGTGGTATAAGAACCACTATGGGGAAAGTGAGAAGGCCTAGGGCCTGGGGAATCGCTGGAGCTGTTCGGGACTAGCAGTGAAGAAGTCGGGAAAGGCCCGGGGGACTCGGGTGTAGTGTGGAAAGTGCACGCTTTACCAATGCAATGTCAATGGTGCGTAAAAGTTACAAAGTTAGTTAAAAAGGAACCTTCCGAGTGACCTAGAAGGATGAAACTTTAGACGCAGACCCTAGAGGTGTGTACCAGTGTGGGAACACCGGCGGAGCTGAGTTACCTCACCCACAGGAAGCGGGTGCACAGGGTCGAAGTAGTGTCGGGTTTCGTCACGCAGGTCGATGGTGCTTGGAGCTGAAGATGCTGCAGGCGGCTCGACGTGAAGAGTTCCGGTGGATCCAAGGGTGGATCTGAAGAGGTGAAGACCTGAAAGCAGAGGGGACAATGTTCAAAGTCACTAGCCAGTGACTACCGTGGAACCAGAGTGGAACCAGGCGATGTCGGGTGCAAACAGGCGATGTCGTGTAGCTTCTCTCTGCAGCCACGTGGACACGAGGGGTCGAAGACGTCCAGGAGTCGGTCACAAGCTGTCCCACGCAGGCTTCTCGCAGTTGGCGGTGTCGGCAACTTGATTGGAGCAAACAGGCCTTGGCTAACGCAAGCCACGCAGGAATCGAAAAAGGCTTGTTACTCGGACCAGCAAGGTCAGAGCAGGTACTCCTTTTTACAGGAGTGAGGGCAAGTCTGGAGCAACCAGACCCGCAGTGTAAATTGAAGGTTTCGTTGCCAAGATGGCCGCTAGCCACGTGGCAAGTGGCCAGGATGGCACATCGAGTGGCACAGTGCAAAAGGGCCCCACGCAGATCATGGAGATGCTGAGGGGCTGATCTTCGGTGCAAGGGCTGCTCGAGGTTGGGGCTTCTCAAACCCCAAAGCACAGCGTCGAGGGTGCCTCTGATGCTGCGCAGTCAGCTTCTCGGGGGTCTTTCAAGAGGTCCGGTCCCACGTCTCTCGGTGCCTCCACGGGTCCCTTCTTTGCAGGGACTGTGGATCGGGTGGTGAGAAGTCTGGGAGTCTGGGTCTTGTCAGGCTCTGGGCTCGGGCTCCGGCGGGAGGCGGCGGCAAAGCAGACGTCGAGTTGCTGGTTGGTGCCTGTGTTCACAGGGTGGTCACTCCTTGGCCACAAGGGAGATTCTCTTCCGTCTTCTGTGCAGCAGAATGTCGAAGTCCAGTCTTCTTCTGTATTTCAAGTTGATTCAGGATGATCTGAAGTCTCAGGACACAGCTCCCACTCTTATTCGAATCTGGGGGGCCGGATCACCTACTAGGTCCCTCCTCTGGGTGGAACCAGGAAGGGGGGTGGTTACACCCCCTTTCCTTTGTCCAGTTTCGCGCCAGGACTGGGGCTGGAAAGCCCCAGCACCGGTTTGAACTGGCCTATGCACAGGGACACCTTGTGTGCCCCAGGCATGTCTGATTCTATTCAGCCCTGTCCTACCCAATACACAAAATCCTGTCTGGAGTGGTGCTAGCACCTCCCCAGGCAGGAAACCCTTTGTCCAAGCTGCCCTCGCTGGAAGGACTCCTAGCAGCAGGAGGTCAGACTTGTGTCTGTGGTGGCAGCATCCATTTTGAGATGCTAAGGCTCTGTTTAACTTTAACCGGGGTTCAGGCTAGGTACATGTCGTGTCCCTCTAGAAGGGTGGAATGCTACCCCCGTCGCCAGAACTGGCGAGGGGGTAGTATTCCAATTCGTATGACACCTTACTCGACATGTTTTGATAAAGCCAAACCCAAGATAGCATTTAACCGCGAGGTTCATAATGCACTTAAGAGTATATGGTATGGCAATATCATGAAACAGCTAAAGGACATGGTTCCGAAAGCTGTAGACAGGCTCAGCTCATGCCAGAGCACTATCTCACATATTTCCAAGCACTCTGCCTCCAGGATTGATGAGGCCTTCCATAGGAGTGACTGATAGGAACATATGTGTCCATTTTAGGTTAGGTATAGGCATACTACACCTAAGTAAGGGGTGGTTACACCGACTTACCCCAGCTGAGTGATCAGCCAGTTGTGTCAAATACGGAGGCCAGGCCAGGGGTGGCACAATACATGCTGCAGCCCCTGGTAGGCCTTGGAAGCACCTATGCCCTGGGTACCTGGGTACACTGTTACAGGGGCCAATAAGGTGAACCAGTTCCAATTTCGTTATGCACCTAAAGTACATGGGTAATAATTTAGAGAGAGAACAGCAGGCTGTGGGTCTGATTAGCAGGCCCACAGCCACATTAAGTCATAAACCAATGAAGCAAAAAGCAAAAATTTGGGGTGACCATAGGATAGCAGACCCTACTCTCCTACACAACCCCCCCCCCCCCAACGCAGGGACATTAGACTAACCTTGACCAGTTGTGTCTTCATGTTCTAAGTGGAAGTACCTGGAGAGACCATCTGCATTACCATGGTCAGTCCCTGGGCGGTGCTCCACTGTAAAGTCCATCCCCTGTAGGGAAATGGACCACCTGAGCAGTTTGGGGTTTTCACCCTTCATCTGATTAAGCCATAAGAGGGGCTTATGGTCGGTCTGAATCTTGAAGTGATGCCAAACAAGTATGGTCTCAACTTCTTCAGGGCCCACACCACAGCAAAGGCCTCCCTCTCAATGGCTGACCAACGTTTCTCTCTGGGGGTCAGCCTTCTGCTAATGAAAGCTCTGGGCTGGTCTTGACCATCTACATTAAGTTGTGAAAGCACAGCTCCCACTCCCAACTCAGAAGCATCTGTTTGGACAATAAACTCTCTTGAGTAGTCAGGACTCTTCAGGATAGGTGCAGAGCACATGGCCTTCTTCAGGTCATCAAATGCCTTTTGACAGTATTCTGTCCACTGAACCTTTTTGGGCATCTTCTTGGATGTCAGATCATTAAGAGGAGTCACAATGGATCCATAGTTCTTAACAAACTTCCTGTAGTACCCAGTCAGGCCCAAGAAAGCTCTGACCTGAGTCTGGGTAGTTGGAGGAGTCCAGTCCTTTATGGTCTGAATCTTACTCTCCAGTGGTTGAACTTGGCCTCCACCCACAAGGTGGCCCAAGTACACAACCTTACTCTGCCCTATCTGGCACTTGGTTGCCTTGATAGTGAGGCCTGCTTTTTGCAGAGCCTCTAGCACTTCCTTCAGGTGGACCAGGTGATCCTCCCAGGTGGAGCTAAAGACAGCAATATCATCCAGATATGCTGCACAAAAGTCATCCAACCCAGTAAGGACTTGATTCACCAACCTTTGGAAGGTGGCAGGTGCATTTTTCAAACCAAAGGGCATCACCACAAACTGGTAATGCCCACTGGGGGTAGAAAATGCTGTCTTGGCTTTAGACTCCTCAGCTAACCTGATTTGCCAGTAGCCAGCTGTCAAGTCAAATGTGCTCAGAAACTTGGCAGAAGCCAATTTGTCTATGAGCTCATCTGCCCTTGGAATTGGGTGTGCATCTGTCCTGGTGACAGCATTGAGTCCTCTGTAGTCCACACAGAACCTCATCTCTCTCTTTCCCTCTTTGGTGTGAGGTTTGGGGACCAGAACCACTGGGCTCGCCCAGGGGCTCTCTGAAGGCTCAATGACACCTAACTCCAGCATCTTTTGCACCTCAGCCTTGATACAGTCTCTGACATGGTCAGGCTGCCTGTAAATTTTGTTCTTTACAGGAAGACTATCACCAGTGTCCACCACATGGGTACACTAGTTAGTCTGACTGGGTGTCAGGGAGAACATATGTCGATATGACTGCAAAACCTGTCTACAGTCATGTTGCTGATGTTCAGTGAGGCTGCCATCTAAGGCCACACCATCAACTGAGCCATCCTCAGGGTTCTGAGTCAGCAGGTCTGGGAGAGGGTCACTCTCTTCCTCCTGCCCCTCATCTGTAGCCATGAGCAAGCCCATGTCTTCCCTGTCAACATATGCTTTCAGCCTGTTAACATGGAGCACCCTGTGGGGGCTCCTGGGAGTTCCTAGGTCCACCAAGTAGGTAACCTCTCCCTTTTTCTCCATGATTGTATGGGGTCCAGACCATCTGTCTTGGAGTGCTGCTGGGGCCACTGGCTCCAACACCCATACCTTCTGTCCAGGCTGGTACTCAGTCAGGACAGCCTTTTGGTCATGCCAGGCTTTCACGTAAGGTTTCACCTCAAGATGGCCCCTGGAGCTTAGTCCTTCCTTTATTTTTATGCCCCCAATTCCCGTGCACTGCCCAATCACAGCGCACCCAACCCCTTTTCACTTCCTGGTTTCAGGACACGAGCACGCCAGGGATACACTCCATGACCGAAGCATTTGGTAAGTTTATCAGCGCGACTTAGAAGTTACTCTGGTTTTAGTCCACTGTTCCGTTTCTAAAATGGACCTTGTTTCCACTTAGGCTTGCCCTGGCGTCGTCCGGTTACGATCGCGTAAACTGGCTAAACCTGACGCCACACTGTGGTAAGATTGTTTGTATGGTCCTTTCTACCGACCGCCGGGCTGTCCTAAACCCTTGGTTATTTTAACATGCGTCCTTCATTTTACAGGGCGACTGGTCCGGGCATCTAAGAAATAATTACTATCTGTGCCCTAACGCGCTCTGCCTCGGTAAGCAGTGCGGGGCGCCCACTGATTCTGAAATAGTCCCACTTATCGGCGAGTGCTAAGTACACATTACCACAATTTTAGTTCACTGACACTGCGGTCAAAATTCTTTCGCAACCACTATTGTCCCTTAGGCACATTATAGCAACTCTGGACGCATGCTTTATAGTTGAGATTTATGTCACTGCCTCGACAACATGGTTATGACTAGTATCTCACTTCCTGACGAATGAGCATGTGCACTGTGCACAAACAGTCACTTTACGTATTCTTTTATGTATCTTGTATCTAAAGTATACTTTTTATCTCTTCTTATAGGCAAAATTGAGGTTTAGTGTAAAGGCAAAGTATTTAATTGTCCTGATGATGGTTCCTATGATTTCTTAATGGAACCGAAACGCCGTCGACTTGCTTATGCACCCGATACAAATCTGATTGATTGATTTTATGTAATGGTGCAGTTTGATATTTTCTGTGCAATTTATATGTAAACAGAAAAACGTTTGTTTTGCCTTGAACCTTTCCTATTTTCTTCAACTGTAATCACCCCGTGAGTGTTGGGCACAGGCTTGTGTACCACATAGGGGCATTGTGGAAGGTATTCCTCACTTCTATTGTCTGAAGAATTTTGTTTATTAAGTAAACCTGAAAGACCTCTGTCCGGCTGGACATGTCCTTCTGAAAATATAGAAGCGATTTCGTCTATATTTATTGGTTGTGTTTTATTACATATGCATGGGACCACTGTTGTTTCCATAAAATTGTTCCCCGAGGTCCCTGCCTGACTTAATTGGGGTCCCTTGTTGTTAAAAAGTGAGGCTTTCTGTAAGGCCTGGCTAGCCTCAAGGTTTTTGGAGGCCTTCTCCATATACTCAGCCATCCTGGAGCGGAGACCAAGTACATAGTCCACTATGTCTTGCTTGGGCTTTTTGAGAGGTAACTCCCATCCTTCCCTCACCAGACATAGGGGTCCTCTTACAGGATGTCCAAACAACAATTCAAAGGGGCTGAAGACAACTCCTTTTTGTGGGACCTCTCTGTAAGCAAACAGAAGGCAGGGCAGAAGGATATCCCATCTTCGCCTGAGCTTCTCAGGTAATCCTTTGATCATGCCCTTTAGGGTCTTGTTGAATCTCTCAACAAGCCCATTGCATTATGGATGATAGGGAGTGGTGAACTTATAGTTAACACCACATTCCTTCCACATAGCTGTCAAGTAACCTGAAATGAAGTTTGCACCTCTATCAGATACTACCTCCTTAGGGAACCCCACTCTGGAGAAAACTCCAAGTAAGGCCCTGGCCACAACAGGAGCTGTTGTGGTCCTAAGTGAAATTGCCTCTGGGTACCTGGTGGCATGATCCACCACCACCAGTATGAATCTGTGCCCAGAAGCTGTAGGAGGATCCATTGGTCCAACAATGTCAATCCCCACTCTCTCAAAGGGCACCCCCACCACAGGTAGTGGTATTAGGGGGGCCTTTGTGGTACCACCTGCTTTGCCACTTGCTTGGCAGGTTACACAGGAGCGACAAAACTCCTTGGTATCTTCTGACATGTGAGGCCAGTGAAAGTGACAGACAAGTCTGTCCCATGTTTTGTTCTGGCCTAGGTGTCCTGCTAAGGGAATATCATGTGCCAAGGTAAGAAGGAAGCCCCTAAATTGCAGAGGTATGACCAACCTCCTGGTTGTACCAGGCTTGGGGTCTCTACCCTCTGAATAAAGGAGCCCATCATCCCAATAAACCTTATGGGTACCTTGAGCATTCCCAGCAGCCTCAGCAGCAGCCTGCTGTCTGAGGGGTTCAAGAGAAGGACAGGATAACTGAGCCTGCCCCAAGTCTGCCCTAGAAGGTCCCCCTGTCCCCAGAAACTCAACCTGATCAGGTTCAAGCTCTATAGGGACAGTTCCTTCAGGGGTCTCAGAATCATCTTCCTGTGAAGGCTGATCCTCACTTGTAGGCATTTGGGAAGGCACATCCTTTGCCCTCCTGTTCCTTGTCTTGGGAGGTACTTGGTCCATTGTTCCAGGATCCAAGACCTGAGGTTCAGAGAGGCACTTTTTGGCCTGTGACCTGGTCACAGCAAGGACATGTGATGATATCCCTAACATCTCTGCATGAGTCCTGTACTCAACTTCTGACCATAGAGAGCTCTCCAGGTCATTGCCCAACAAACATTCTACTGGGAGATCAGCACTAACCACAACTCTTTTTAGGCCAGTTACCCCTCCCCAGGAAAAGATAACAATTGCCACACTATGGGTAGTAGTGACATTGCAGGCATTGGTCACCAGGTAATTATCACCTGGTATGTACTGTCCAGGGTCCACAAAGCTAGGCGTCACCATAGTGACACTGGCACATGTGTCCCTGTATGCTTGAGCCACTTTTTCATTAATTAAAGGTGTCTGTCTGTACTTGCCCAAATTATTGGGACTGACAGTAGGGGAGAAATCAATCTCCCCATCACAGATCAGAACAGCCTGTGTGGGGACTCTGACTAGGTCAGAATCTCCATCAGTTCCCAAGGTGATACCCACTACCCCCTTAGTCTGTGGTCCAACACTGCCAGCTGTACTAGTGGGTGCAGGTGCCTTAGGGGCTGCAGTGTTGGTGGCTCCACCCTTTTTACAATCACTTGTCCAGTGAGTGGTGTTTTTGCAAAAGCTACACCAGGGTTTTCTTTGACCTTCTTTCTTCTTCTTCTTGGAAGTTTGAGATCCACCCTCAGTATTAGTTTGGGGCCCTGTTGAAGACTTCTGGTCTTTAGCTTTCTGCTCCCCACCCTTCTGGTCTGTTTTCTTTTGGTCACCACCCTGGTTCTGGTTCCGGTTCTTTTGCTTAACTCTGGTTCTAACCCATTTGTCTGCCCTCTTTCCCAATTCTTGGGGAGAGGTTAGATCTGAGTCAACCAGATGTTGATGCAACTGCTGGTTCTGACAGTTATTTAAAATCTGTTCTCTCATAAGCAAATTGTACAATCCTTCATAGTCTGTAACCTTACTTCCAAGCAACCAGCCCTCCAGAGCCTTAGTGGCACATTCAACAAATTCAGACCAGTCCTGAGTCTGTGTGTTCTGGGTGTCTCTGAACATTAACCTGTACTGTTCAGTGGTTAAGCCTAACCCATCAATCAGAGCACTCTTCAGGACCAGGTAGTTTCTAGAATCCCCATCACTAACTGTGAGGAGTCTGTCTCGGCCTCTACCTTCAAAGGAGAGCCACAAGATTGCTGCCCACTGCTCCTGAGGGACCTGCTGTACTTTGCAAGCTCTCTCAAGTGCAGTCATCCACTTGTGGATATCATCCCCAACTTTGTAGGGGGGCACAATCTTACTCAGGTTTCTATTGTCATAGGACCTGTCTTTATGCTTAGGGATAGTGCTGCCACCAGTGGAATCTAATCCACTCTCTCTAGGCTGCCTTGCTCTAGCAAGTTTCTCTTTGGCCAGGGCAACTTCTAATTCTTGTCTCTGGATCCTAAGTTCAGCCTCTCTCATTTTGGCCTCATGTTCCCTTCTCTGAGGGCTAGTGAACTCCCTTCTGGAGTTACCATGAGAACCTCTAGAAACATGGGAAGTATTGGATTCACCTGAGTGATTCCTCCTCCTCCTATGCTCCTGGTTAAGTTCATTTGGGGGTCTGAATGGGTTGGACCCACCTTCAGTCCCAAATAAGCTTAGGTTAGCCTGGTTAAGCCTGCTGACTAACACCTGGCTATCTCTATCATCATCAGACTCACTTTCTTCAACCTCCTCCCCCTCTTCTTCCTCAGGCTGAGTATTCCCAGTGGTCTGGTCTTCCTCATCTATCTGGACAACAGGGGTAGGGGCATCAGGGTTATCATCTTCAGAAGGAGAAACTTCCTCACCAGTCCCTGAGGTGCCTGGTTTGGAGTTCTTTAGAGCTTCAGACTGGTCTAACAGCTCTCTGAGGTGTCCTGCTGTAGGAGTAGGACCTGTTTTGATTCCTCTCATGGAACACAGTTGCCTCAGTTCCTTAAATGGAAAGGTAGCAAATTTGGATGGTGCCCTTGGAGGGTCACTCTCAACAGAGGTGGTTCCAGTGGATCCCTCTGCTCCAGACATTGCTCTAGTGTGGTGGATGTGTTGCAATCTACCTACACTTGTGTTTTCCTACAAAACCTATCTAGTAGTTGTAGTCAGGGTGTGCTACTCCCTATCCTCTACAACAACTAAGTTCAGTAGAACTTAAGTATATCTAGTCTTGTTTTAGTGTACCTATCAGGTACCTGTATGATCTTTCAAATTATATTTTCAAAGATTGTAATGGTAAAACAACAGCAAGCTCAAATCCCAATCCGCTGCTCACCAATGTGAGAAGTTGGCCTGGTGTATGATGCTCACTAGTTCTAGTGATCACCTTGTACCATGCCAAGCAACCCTTATGGTGCAGGTTGTAAAGTCAACCTTATAGACAAGCTATCCTAGGGGTAGCATGGACTAAGCAGTCTTAGGCTAAACTCTGTAAAGGCATGTGAAGCAAGCTGTTTTACCATACACAATCCCTTGAATACCAAATGAAAGGACACCACACAGATATATATTGAAAATATATATAGATTTATTTCTACAAATAACCCTGATACTCTTTATGAGCACAGAAGCAAATGCGTTAAAACAAAACACAGTTTAAATACACAAAAGTTGCACAATTACGGATGAGCCCTAGGGGCCACCTAAACCATATACTAAAATAGTGGTATAAGAACCACTATGGGGAAAGTGAAGAGGCCTAGGGCCTGGGGAATCGCTGGAGCTGTTCGGGACTAGCAGTGAAGAAGTCGGGAAAGGCCCGCGGGACTCGGGTGCAGTGCGGAAAATGCACGCTTTACCAATGCAATGTCAATGGTGCGTAAAAGTTACAAAGTTAGTTAAAAAGCAACCTTCCGAGTGACCTAGAAGGATGAAACTTTAGACACAGACCCTAGAGGTGTGTACCAGTGTGGAAACACCGGCGGAGCTGAGTTACCTCACCCACAGGAAGCGGGTGCACAGGGTCGAAGTAGTGTCGGGTTTCGTCACGCAGGTCGATGGTGCTTGGAGCTGAAGATGCTGCAGGCGGCTCGACGTGAAGAGTTCCGGTGGATCCAAGGGTGGATCTGAAGAGGTGAAGACCTGAAAGCAGAGGGGACAATGTTCAAAGTCACTAGCCAGTGACTACCGTGGAACCAGAGTGGAACCAGGCGATGTCGGGTGCAAACAGGCGATGTCATGTAGCTTCTCTCTGCAGCCACGTGGACACGAGGGGTCAAAGACGTCCAGGAGTCGGTCACGAGCTGTCCCACGCAGGCTTCTCGCTGTTGGCGGTGTCGGCAACTTGATTGGAGCAAACAGGCCTTGGCTAACGCAAGCCACGCAGGAATCGAAAAAGGCTTGTTACTCGGACCAGCAAGGTCAGAGCAGGTACTCCTTTTTACAGGAGTGAGGGCAAGTCTGGAGCAACCAGACCCGCAGTGTAAATTGAAGGTTTCGTCGCCAAGATGGCCGCTAGCCACGTGGCAAGTGGCCAGGATGGCGCATCGAGTGGCACAGTGCAAAAGGGCCCCACGCAGATCGTGAAGATGCTAGGGGGCTGATCTTCGGTGCAAGGGCTGCTCGAGGTTGGGGCTTCTCAAACCCCAAAGCACAGCGTCGAGGGTGCCTCTGATGCTGCGCAGTCAGCTTCTCGAGGGTCTTTCAAGAGGTCCGGTCCCACGTCTCTCGGTGCCTCCACGGGTCCCTTCTTTGCAGGGACTGTGGATCGGGCGGTGAGAAGTCTGTGAGTCTGGGTCTTGTCAGGCTCTGGGCTCGGGCTCCGGCGGGAGGCGGCGGCAAAGCAGACGTCAAGTTGCTGGTTGGTGCCTGTGTTCACAGGGTGGTCACTCCTTGGCCACAAGGGAGATTCTCTTCCGTCTTCTGTGCAGCAGAATGTCGAAGTCCAGTCTTCTTCTGTATTTCAAGTTGATTCAGGATGATCTGAAGTCTCAGGACACAGCTCCCACTCTTATTCGAATCTGGGGGGCCGGATCACCTACTAGGTCCCTCCTCTGGGTGGAACCAGGAAAGGGGGTTGTTACACCCCCTTTCCTTTGTCCAGTTTCGTGCCAGGACTGGGTCTGGAAAGCCCCAGCACCGGTTTGAACTGGCCTATGCACAGGGACACCTTGTGTGCCCCAGGCATGTCTGATTCTATTCAGCCCTGTCCTACCCAATACACAAAATCCTGTCTGGAGTGGTGCTAGCACCTCCCCAGGCAGGAAACCCTTTGTCCAAGCTGCCCTCGCTGGAAGGACTCCCAGCAGCAGGAGGTCAGACTTGTGTCTGTGGTGGCAGCATCCATTTTGAGATGCTAAGGCTCTGTTTAACTTTAACCGGGGTTCAGGCTAGGTACATGTCGTGTCCCTCTAGAAGGGTGGAATGCTACCCCCGTCGCCAGAACTGGCGAGGGGGTAGTATTCCAATTCGTATGACACCTTACTCGACATGTTTTGATAAAGCCAAACCCAAGATAGCATTTAACCGCGAGGTTCATAATGCACTTAAGAGTATATGGTATGGCAATATCATGAAACAGCTATAGGACATGGTTCCGAAAGCTGTAGACAGGCTCAGCTCATGCCAGAGCACTATCTCACATATTTCCAAGCACTCTGCCTCCAGGATTGATGAGGCCTTCCATAGGAGTGACTGATAGGAACATATGTGTCCATTTTAGGTTAGGTATAGGCATACTACACCTAAGTAAGGTGTGGTTACACCGACTTACCCCAGCTCAGTGACTAGCCAGTTGTGTCAAATACGGAGGCCAGGCCAGGGGTGGCACAATACATGCTGCAGCCCCTGGTAGGCCTTGGAAGCACCTATGCCCTGGGTACCTGGGTACACTGTTACAGGGGCCAATAAGGTGAACCAGTTCCAATTTCGTTATGCACCTAAAGTACATGGGTAATAATTTAGAGAGAGAACAGCAGGCTGTGGGTCTGATTAGCAGGCCCACAGCCACATTAAGTCATAAACCAGTGAAGCAAAAAGCAAAAATTTGGGGTGACCATAGGATAGCAGACCCTACTCTCCTACAATGGTATTGTAATAATTTTTTGCTTAGTTATTTTAGAAACCCTTGAAAAAGCTCTGTTTTGTCAAAAGTGCACAGATGCAGAAAGGATCAAACAGAAAACGTTTTGCTCTTCATGCGTTCTCTGTTTGCACTAAAAGACAAGACTTCATTGGGACTGCACGTTGCCTCGGGTCTAAATGCGTGCAACGTAGCAGCCGTTTTGGGCGTGGTCGGGGGGTGGCATGTCAATAAAATGCCCCACCCAGGTTCTGGAAGGCGCTTAACATTCTGACTCTGGTTTCGGTAATATAATCGTCTGCTTACCTGAACTCCTCTGGTTTCCTGGATCTCCGTTTGTAGCAGGCTGCATGATTCCTGAAAGACAATCAAAGAGAAAAGAAAGCTAAGTTATTTTTTCCTCAATTCTTTTATGCAGCAGGCGTCCATCGCAAGAAAGCAAAAGGAGTCAGCGAGCAAAATAAAGAACAATTTTTGGAACCTCTTCTTTGATTAAAGAAAATACTTTAGCAAAAAAACATGGGAATTATAATGTTATAATAGATCTCAGATATGTTGCATATTGTCTATCTTTATTTCCAAAGTACAGAACTGTGTGATGGGACATGAAAGAAGCATGATGCAGATGGAAGTTATTAGGAGAAAAGTACTAATGATGGAGAGTCAAATCTTGCGATGTACTTCTGATGTGTAAAAGATTAGAGACACTCATATTTGTTTTCTCGCTAAAACAGAGAACATCATTTCCATCCTGACGGACACTTCCTACGTGACTCCGCCCTAGAGGACAAAGCCCATCACATGACGACATCAGGCCGCTACACACATTCCTGTAGATTAGCAGGTAGGACATGTACACCACTATATTTCTCAGACTTAGGGTAGGGTTTGAGAGCCAACAGTACAATTCATAGAACCACACGCTCAAAATACTTCTTGTTGCCTCGCAGGTCGACAACAGGAAATTAATCAGCATCCGAATCCGGCCCTCCTCCCTACTTTCTATTTTGTAGTCATAGTGTTCTACATATTCACTGGTTATACTCTAGGGATTCATGGAGGTTGGCTCATAGTGTCTCCGCGAAACCCACCTTACAGGTAAGAGCACAACATCTTGCAGGTAAGAGTGTATTGGTAACCTGACAAAGTGTCTATATGGGTCAGTGAGAGGCTGAATGAGTGAGTGATTGGGTGTTGGGTATCTATATCAGTGTATAAGTGACTATAGGAGTGTGTGAGTGGCTATGTGAGTGGGTTTATGAGTGAAGGACTGGGTGCATGAATTTCTGTATGAATGAGGTAGTAGGTATGTGAGTGGCTGTATGAGGGAGTGAGTGTGCATCTGAGTGGCTGTATGGGTGTCTGAGTGGCTTTGTGAAAGAGTATAAGGGTGCATCAATGACTCTATGGGTAAGTGTTTGAATGTGTGAGTGCCTGTATGGGTGACTGCGTAAGTAGATGAGTGGTTGGGTGGGTGAATGAGTGGTTGTCTCATTGGCTGGTTAAGTAAATGAGTGCACATAGTAGAATCTGTATGAGCAAGTGAGTGGCTGTCTGAATATCTATATGGGTGACTGAGTGGGTGTGTAAGTGGCTGTATGGGTGAGTGATTATCAGTGTGAATGGCTGTTTGAATCAATGAGTGGGGGTGTCACCAGCTGTATGAGTGAAATAGTGTATTAGTCAGTGGCTATATGACTGACAGACTAGCTGTGTGAGTGACTGCATGGGTGAGTGACTCAGTCTGTGCGTGCCTCCATAAGTGAGTGACTGTGTGTGTGAATGTCCATACGGGTGAATGGGTGGGTGTGTGAGTGCTTGTATAATTAAGTGAGTGGTTGTGTGATTGGCTATATGGATGACTGACTGGGTGTGTTAATGTCTATATATGTGACTAAGGGTGTTTGTGAGTGTATGGGTAACTGACTGCGTATATGAGTGGCTATATCATTGTGTGAGTGCATCTATGACTGAGTGACTGGCTGTGTGAAAGGCTTATGAGTGAATGAGCTGGGCATGAGTTGCTGTATGAGTGAGATAGTGGGTATGTGAGTGCATGTATGAGTGAATGACTGAGTGCATGAGTGGCTGTACAGATGAGTGAAAGGGTGTTTGAGTGCATTTATGACAGAGGGAGTGGTTGTGTGAGTTGCTGCATAGGTGAAAGTGACTGAGTGAATGGCTATGGGTGACTGAATGGCTGGGTGAGTGACTCTGATTGAGTGAGTGGTTGTGTGAATGGCTGCATACATGAGGGACTGGGTTTGTTAGTGTGTGTATGAGTTAGTAATTGGGTGGGTTAGTGTGTGTATGAGTTGATGATGGTTCTATTAGTAGCTTATAATGGTGAGTGAGTGGGTGGGCAAGTATGTGTATGAGTTAGTCACTGGGTATATAAATGGTGGTATATCTGACTGAATGGGGTGTAATAGAGAGTATGAGTCAATGACTGGCAGTGTCAGTAATGTCACCGGATGGGGTGTCCTTTACGGTAACAAGACGAACCAAGACCCTTACACGGGTTATTTCATACCCAGCTTTTCCAGACTCCCCTAAACTGTGTGTAGTACAGTGCCTCCGTGCTTATGAGGATATGACTGATGATACCCATCCTCCGGGCGAACGACAACTTCTCATTGCCATACGTAAACCGTACAAGGCTGTTTCTTCCCCTACGATCGCCAGAGGGGTGCGTTGGGTAATGCAGGAAGCGGGGATTGATACCAAACAGTTCGGCGCTCATTCAGCGCAAGGTGCTATGGCCTCGAAAGCATTTGCCCTTGGGGCTCGGCTGGAAGATCTGATGAGAGCGGACGATTGGTCCTCAGATTCAACTTTCAAGAGGTTCTATTTTAAGCCAGTGTTGGAAGTGGCTTGGCTGGTTGTCGACAAGCTTTGACCTGGCATAATCCGAAGCCTCCGGTCCTGCCATAGAATGAGAATTTGCCTAGCCTTAGTGCTGGTAAGTTCCAATTCTATTAAGGACTCGGAGGCGAGGATTATCCCTCCCAATGACTTCCAGGAAGTGGACCCTCCCGTATGCAATGTAAGTAAATCATTCATGGGAATTTTATTCTGTTAACATTAAGGCTGCTGCACTGTGTTCACTATTTTTTACCTGAGAGATTCTGGAGACATGTTCGGAATCTGATGATGTGATCTTTTTCAGGAAATGATGGTTCCAAACAGGATGCGTGAGAATGCCGGAACATGGGCTTCGCGCGAAGAAAGAAGAAGAGGAGGCAGCAGAGGAGCATGATGGGAGCCACAATGGCTATAGAGACTGACAAAGGACTTATGTTTTGAGTTCCTGTTTCCCAAGTGTTCATGGGAAAAGTAGTTTTATGTGTTTTTCTTGCTGCTGTGGAGAATAAAGTGAAGAAAGTATGGCATAATCCGAAGCCTCCGGTCCTGCCATAGAATTAGTTTCTTCACGTCGACTTTCTGAAGCACGTTTTCCATCCAACTCCTCTCCTAATATCCTTAAGAATATTTCCATAAACCACATCACATGTTTGATGCATATTTTTCACCAGTTCCTCGTATTCAAAGTTTAACCACATATTTACATTGTAAATACTCCCAAATCATTTTTTATTTCATTATGGGCAAGTGTTTTAAAAATAGGTTGTCTTTTTACGGGGGTAAGTTGCAGTAGGTAACTGAACACAATCAAAAGCCTTCCTCCAAAGAATACATCGCAGTTTGTTCTTAAAATCTGCTGCATTCGTAAGCCTATAAAGGCAAGCATTAAGTTTGCTACCATGCAAACCTTATCAATGATTAAAAGCTTCAGTTTCTTCAATACTCTTGATCCCTTATGACAAGCTTCACCAGATAAATTCTGGTTTTCTAGTTTATTGTCATGTTCAACTGGTAGCATTAGCAAGCGACGTAAAATAATATCTTTAATGTTACGTGCAGCTAATCCTGTTGGTGCTGTTACTATACATGACAACTTTGATTCTGTAATCTTCTGTAGAAAACCAGTGAGAACTTTAATTAGAAAGCGTTATTCAATGCCAGCTTAACCACTGATGTATAGTAATATTGGTTTATAAGAAAAACATTCACATTGTTTCTTCTCATGGAGAAATCCATGCTCTATTTTGTCTTTAACTTCGTAAAAAATGTATATCTGTTCATTGTTCAGATGTTCTACTAACTGTTTGAAATGAAAAGTCTCCTCTCTTGCTTGCTGAATTGCGCTCACCACCTCATTCATAGCGACAGCTGCTTCATTTGGATAATTGGTTCTCCAAGAAGATCTGGAGTCAGTGGTCCAGAACTTTGGCTGCTTTGTGAATTCTCCTTCGCTATCTCAGCAGCAATAGTTTCTTCCTGTTCAATCTCATCTTTCATCATTTGTAAGTGGGTTGGAAAGACTGAACACTCAAGGCTGTTATTCACAGCATTGAAAGCCTTCGTAACAGTCATACTGTCTCTCCACAGCTTGGCAACTAAGCTATCAGTGGTTAATTAGATTTCCTTTGTTGTGTCCCCCAAAACAACCATCATATTCAAGTACTGCATTTCTCCCTTCTTCTATGTTTTCAGCTACATTACTCCTACGCCAAAAAAAATCAGTTACTTCACCCAGAGGAGGATTAATTTTCATGGTGATGAAAGACCTCATGGCTTGAAACTTGTGGTTAAAATATCTGCAATCATTTGTGGGGTCCAATGAACAAGGTTTTCTAGCTTTCTTCACTTCTTTATGTTTGAGTTTGCTTCTGCAAGAATTCAAGCAGGTCATCCCATAAACCAAGTAGGTGCTCCTAAGTTTCTCAACATGCATTTCAGCTCACCATAACAATGATACCAATATTCATTGGTGCCATGTTGGCACCCCATCAAATTAACCAAGTTGTATTCCAGGTCTTCATCTTTTCCTTGAACTTTGTCAACAAATTCCCTTGCTGTGAGGTTTTGCAGATTCACTCCTGTTTTGAGAATGTGATTTACTGCATAATATAGTCCTGATAAGTCACTCTCAAATAATAGATGAAATATATGGGGAATGCACTGGCAAAATCTAAGATCCTTTGAATATAGTCTAGTTGATCTTTACTCGGCTGCTGGTATTTGTACAGGCCTGTCACCTACTCCAATAGTAAATAGATGTGAAAAACAGCAAGTTTCTAAAAGTTTCTCCCACTCACCCAAGGAAGCTCCTTTTGCTTCTTTCATTTGAAAGAGATCAATAACATCACCAATCATCTCTTTGGAATGCAGAGGATGAATACTGTAGTGTTCATAAAATTCTTCTGATCTGGATTGATTCACCTTTTCAATTTGGCCTTTTGAGGACGATGTGTCATGCTCCATATGTAGTATATCTTTAAGAACATCTAAAATGTTATTTGTATCAGATATAAAGCTGCTTTTTTCAGTTCTGTCCATCAGGAACTCTCACCTCTAGCAACAGTGTATAATCTTGGGGTTCTCTTTCATCAGAACTATCAGTCACAACCCAAATCAGTTTAATAACCAAAAGTGTCTATCATCACCTAGGACAAATTATGCTATTAGTCGTGCTTCTATTGGTTGTTCTACTGTTAATAGTATTGTCTGTCCAGGCCTACTGCAAGGCAGTGCACAAACTTCTACCTGCAATATCCCTTCACAGTCCTTAAATGAGTTTCAGTGACTAAATATATTAAGGTACAAAATATAGACTGCCCAAAATATCGACTCTAAAATATCGAGGGACAGAATACAGAATGCCTATCTACAAACAGGTAAGTTCTAAAATATCGAGTACAAAATATGGAATGTTAAAATATAGTTAACTAATATATCGAATTTTTTAAATGTATTAAAAATAATATTAAAGTAATTAAATAATAAACACAATTAAATAAAACATAGGTAAAAAAGCTTAAAATGTAAAAATAATAAATGTAATGTAAATAAATTATTCTTTAAATATATATTTACTTAATAATATTATAAAATAATTATTAATCTTAATTATAAAATATTTAAAACATTAGAAGTATATTTACATATATTTATAAATAAACCTGTTATCTAAATATAAAATATATATATATAATAATTTAAATAATTAAAGTAATACTTTTTATGTTAATTAATAATTTACACTACTTTAAATATAACAACATTAAAAACATTACATAACTTAGGGAATACAATTACTATTCACACTCCAACAATTGCAAAAGTAAAGAATGTGTTGGATAGTGGGAGGGTAAAAATTACCAATCCCACTCTAGTGAGTGCAACAGTAGGGAAAGTGTTGGATAGCGTAGGGGTAAAAATTACTATTCGCACTCCAGAGAGTGCAACAGTAGGGAAAACTTTGGATAACGGGAGGGTAAAAATTAATATTACCACTCCAGTGAGTGCAACAGTAGGAAAAGCATTGGATAGCGTAGGGGTAAAAATTACTATTTCCACTCTAGAGAGTGCAACAGTAGGGAAAGTGTTGGATAGCGGGAGGGTAAAAATTACCATTTCCACTCCAGAGAGTGCAACAGTAGGGAAAGCGTTGGATAGCGTTGGGGTAAAAAATACTATTCCCACTCCAGAGAGTGCAACAGTAGGGAAAGCTTTGGATAGCGTTGGGGTAAAAATTACTATTCTCACTCCAGTGAGTGCAACAGTAGGGAAAGTGTTGGATAGTGTAGGGGTAAAAATTACTATTCCCACTCCAATGAGTGCAACAGTAGGGAAAGCGTTGGATAGCGTAGAGGTAAAAATTACTATTCCCACTCCAGAGCAACAGTAGGAAAAGTAATGATTTAATATTTAAATAAGAATAAATTATGAATTCCATTAAAAAAACGAATTAAAACTAATTACCAATTACAAAATATTTAATAATTATTTATAAATATCAATCAATATTTTTTATTAAAAATTAATTACCTAGTAATAATTTTTTAACAACAAATTAATTGTCAGTCCCAAAAATGTAATAAGTAATACAAAATTTACCAATTAATAATGAATTAACAATAAAGTATTTATCAATACACAAAAATAATTTCAATATTTATTTAATTACAATTAAATGACTTTACACCCTATTCCCCTATAACCCACAACCCACTTGAAATAATAAATTAATACAATTAACATAATTATCAATTAATCAAATAGTAAAAAAATATTTACCAATTAATAATTAATTAGCAATAAATTAATTAGCAATACAAATACATTAAAATAAATATTTACTTAATGATAATTAAGTTACTTCCCACTCTATTCCCCTATAAACCCACAACACGCTACGGAATTAAATTACTCAAAACTTCAATAACATAACATTCATTACTAAAAAAAATGTAAACATACATTACAAAAATGATATATAATTTTAAGACATATATTAACATACATAACACTAGAAATCAATTCGATATTATGGAAAACGGTATTTTAAATTCGATATTATAGAAATCGATATTTTAAACCTCAATTTCGATTTTCTATCCAACTATATTTTGGTAATTCGATATTCTGGCCTATCTATATTTTTAATTACATATTTTGGCCAGTCGATATTTTGGTTGTTTACCCTTAAATGCATCACCAAGACATCAGTATCTTCATGACTGCAAATGGTTCCTCAATAGATGATCCAGTGTACCACAAAATACATGATGAAAGACTGTATTGTGAATAAATGGTGATCAGATGACTAGAATGCATTATTGGTGATAGAAATATTTTGAATTGTGTGCATGCAGCTATGAAGCGCTAGTGAAGTTCACATGAAGAGCGGGGAAGTGTGCTAGTTTTTCCTAAATTACTTGATTCTCTTTCTGTTGGTATCTCAGAACATAGTACTCTTTAGCAGAACTAGGTCACAGGTGGATTGTGTAGGTGTTTTCACAAATTTGGATACGTCTCTGTGCAGCCCATAGTTAAAAATAGTTTCAAAGATAAAAAATTCCCAAGCAGCAATTGAGACGTATGCATTTATATGTATGCATGTATGTCCATATGGATAGATAGAGAGGTAGATAGATAGATAGAGTTACATTTATTTTATTTTAGAATACCTTTAATTAATTACATTATTTCTCAAGGGCTGCTAGTTTCATTTCCTGCCGGCATTGTTTTCTCTTTGAGGATATTTCAGTACCAATGGCTGGCCATGTGTTGTGTTTGAGTTACTCTAAGAGATGGAGTACATTAAAGCTTGTTTTGAGGCTGTACTAAATATAGAAGTATATTTTGTGAATTGCAATGGCGTTACTCTTTTGTGGGGTTATGTTTTATATCAGCATGTCCCTCCTTAACCCTTTCTTCATTTTCCATTGTCCCCTCCCATTTTGTAGCAATCATGCCCCATTTTCCCACTACGCCCTCTGGTCTGTCCTACATTTACTATAAAAAACATACACCTACATGTGCAGAGGTCTCCTCCATTGTGGCAGAAATCAACCGATAGAAAAGATTGAAGAGGCGGAGAGCTCAATACTTAGGTTTGTGAACCGTATTTTGTAGTAAATAAATAGTACTTCTGGAGTACTTCACTCCACAATGAAGTTTGTTAATTAGGCCGGTCGAGTATACAACTATGCAAACCTCACATCACAAGTCTTCCTTCCTAAGATCCCCCAGTGATGTTTCTATTGTCTTTGTACTGTAGTGAGGAATTTCCAATAGAACTGGAAAACATGAAGCTTGAGAAATAATACACTTTTAATGAGGCATAATCATCAAGGGGTAAAATAATGCATAGATAGATCTTGTACACATATTTAGTATAAAATAACAAATGTTGTACACGTCTACACTTCTGACAAATCTGCCAAAATGAAACAAGAAGGAGATGCAACTGATGGTGACTTCTGAACAAATGTTTTGCACCGTTGGTCATTACCTCAATTGCCTGGGAGAAGAAGGTATTTAGAGATTGGGCAAAGACTAGTCAGTCTAACCGTTATGGTCATTTTCTTCAGTACATTGCCAGACACACATTATTATGGGAGCCAACGCAGCAACATCTATGGCTCACTCGAGACTGAAGAGGGAGATAGGACAGGCAAGAGATTTCCAGTAAGTACTCCAAAAGAGTGTATTACTGCTGCAGGTAAATGCTGCTTTTGGGGACAGTGGCAGGTCCTGAAATAGAATTTAAGTCTTCCAGGGCTTAATTAGGTTTTGAGTGAGATCTGGTTGCAGTGTCTGAAAGAGACAAAGATTCAAATTGTAACATATGACCAGCATACTTGTTTTCAAATGAACTAAAACTAGCTGTACCCTAAATTAGAGGCATCTCTCAAATTCTTGTCTTAACTCATCAAACGTTTGCACAAAAAACAGACATGATTTCTCTTGAATCATAATTCACAGCATGATGGCAGCTACAGCTACATGTCATTACAAAATGTCATCATGAATCGACAACAAATCACTAGCAAAATTAGTGACATGAACCTGTACTTAAAATGCTCTGGTGGTTCGAATTTCACTTAGCAAATGTCTTCTAGATCTCCATATCTGAAGGGCAGTGTCAGGGATGGCTTCCTGTTTGGACATTCACGCTTAGTCCCCCCCCGCTTCAAGAGTTTAGGTTTGTCTAAGACCCCTTACACCACTTTAGGTTGGTGCGCTTTGGTCTCTAAGTATCGTTGGAGCCAATTCAGGCATATCCCTGTTGCCACTGTTTGCGCTTGAGGTTAGCGCTCTAGTGGTTTCAGAGATTGCCGGCGCAGCTGCTCTTGAAGCGCGAGCGTCTTTTGAATGTCGCACTTCAACCGTCCATTAGCGGGAGGCGGATGTTTAGTTAGGTCTTAGTTTCCTATTTAGAGTTCCAGGCATTAGTTTATTTCCCCGTTACTCTCAGTTCCGTTTGGTGGCATAGCGGAATACTGAATCTTGGTTTGCCACTCGGAATCCAGAAACCTGTGAATTGCTCTGGTAGCTGTTTCAGCGCACTCGTGTTTTCCTGTCAGTAAAACTCCTCCTGTGAGCCCAGCAGAGGTGTCAGCAGTTTCCTCCTCCGACTCACCTTCCAGTCACGAATTGGGTGAGACCATTCTTATTTGAAATTGTAATCATTCGTGAACATTTCTTCCTTGCTGAGTTTAAAGACATTTCCCTCAGAGACTGGTATAGCTGTTATGTATTTCTGCGAAGACTTGAACCTAGTCTTCACGTTTTGATGTTTCGCTCATGAAGCAATGAGTGGACAGGAAAAGACATTTTCGTGATTATGAAAAGGTTACCTTCTCCTGAGAGTTAGAATCTAAGGTTTATTTTGAGCGCCCTCTGCAGACCTGAATTCTGGCGCTTTCACTGGAACTGCATTCTTTGACTTGTACATTGGACATTAGTGGAATTCAGAAATCTGTGAAGTCACCAGTGGAGCTGTCTCTACAAGTAGATAATAATATATATATATATATTTTTTGTGTACCATCTTTATCTCCAACCACTTCACCTATTGGATTCCATAAGTTCAGATGTTAACTGCCTGAAAGTTACATATAGAGATTTACTTGAGAGAGGCAAAATCCCACACTAAGTCAGGTGAGATAAGGGTAATAGAGAATTTAGATTAACTGCTGAATTGTGTGAAGGAATTAAGTAATGTTTTGTTAAATCTTTTAGGAAGAACATCTCTCTCCTGAACAGTCGAGGTGAAGAACCTTGTGTGGGCAGTCTCTCTGTATTGTCTCTTCCACTTCCCCTTTCCCCCGTACCACTGAGGCAAGAGGAATCTGGCCCAGTGGTGTGTGGGAGTTGGGAGCTAGCATCACCTTCGGCCAGGCACTCCAGCGGATCTACAGGAATTTACAGGTACCAATCTGACAGATTGAAGTGCCCTCAAATTGCTTTCCGCTTGGGCGTCATGGCAGAAGGTTTTGACGTTAAGGCCCTGGGGTCTATTCTGGAAGGCTTACAGAAGCAGTTGATAGAGACCAGGGAAGAAGTTAGAAAGTCCAATCAAGAAACTAGCTTTCTTCGACAACGGTTAAATGAACTCACAGTGAGCCCTAGTCCTGATTTTGGGGGTCAGAAATCTCAAACCTTTAATCCATCTCCATCTTCTTCTGAGCTTACTACTCAGGTTGTGCATGCCATGTCCCCCACCATTCCGTTAGCCCCACCTGAAAGGTTTATGGGAGACCCAAATAAAGCACAGGTATTTGTCACACAGTGCTCGTTGCATTATCTCTGTAAACCTATAATATTTAAAGAGGATCAGTCAAAGGTGGCTTTCATGCTGTCGTACTTGAGTGGGGATGCTGCGGCTTGGTCTTTGCCATTTGTGTCTACCAATGATCCCATGTTATACAACTTTGAAGACTTCAAGACAGAATTTTTACGGATTTTTGATCGAAGAGCGATCTCGCAAACCACAGACAATGAGCTACTTGATTTGAAACAGGGGAACCGTGATCTAGTGGCATATTTAGCACAGTTCAACAAACTCATAGTGGAAACTAAGTGGCCAACGGAAAAGCGAGCAGCTATTTTCTACAGAGGTCTAAGAGATGAACTAAAGGATGGCCTAGCTCAGATTCCTAAGAGACCCACGGATGTTTCCGAGTTGATTGACCTGGTTCTTCAAATTGATCAGAGACAATCTGAGAGGCGTTCAGAGCGGCGAAAGGAAAATCGACCAATTCCTCCCAGGTTTTACCGGATTCGTTCAGAAGGAATAAAACCTAAGGATGAAGCAGTCGTAGAAGAACCGATGCAAATTGGAACTGTGCGTGGTCCTTTGAGCAAGGAAGAGCGAGAAAAGAGAAGAGTCGGAAAATTATGTATGTACTGTGGAGGTTCCGGCCATTTTGTAAAGGAGTGTCCCCGAAGACCCAAGACATCGCCATGGGTAAAAGAGAAGCTCCACCAGTAGACGGAGTTGCTCTGGTGGATGCCGATACTAAGTCAACTCCTTTTGAACAGTCCCTGTCCAATACTATGCAGCTTGCAGCTCCGCATCTCATTCTTTCTTGCCAAATTCATTTTGGAAAAAATCAATGTGCATCGGTAGCCATCATGATTGACTCCGGAGCTACCGGAAATTTTTGCGACATTTTATTTGCAAAGAGTCTAGGTATAAATTTTGTAAGAAAAATCAAACCAGAGCCAGTGCGGGCTGTTGATGGTACTCCATTGTCATCTGGACCGATCACATTTGATACAGAAGTAATTTCGGTTTCCGGGCCTGGTAATCACTGCAGTTTCATTTGTTTCAGTTTAATTGACGCTCCTCAATTTCAGTTAATTTTGGGCTTGCCCTGGTTAACAGAACACAATCCTAAGATAGATTGGGCCAAGAGAACTGTGGATATGGACTCGGAATATTGCTTAGAACATTGTTGCCATCCTCGTCCTCAAGAGAAGGAAATGTGTGAATCTTATTGTTTGGCTAACCAACCTCAGATGATTTGTTTGGTGGAACTGCCTGAAATCCCCGTGCAGTATCAAGACCTGAAGGCAGTCTTTGATGAACAAGAGGCACAAAAGCTTCCTCCTCATCGGGAGTATGACTGTACTATTGAATTGGAACCAGGAGCCTCACTGCCTTGCAGTCGCATATATGCTCTTTCCGAATCTGAGAATTTGCATTTAAAGGAGTATCTTGACAAGAACTTGGCAAATGGATTTATCCGACCTTCCCAGTCTCCAGTTTCCTCCCCTCTTTTTTTTATACCCAAGAAGGACAAGAGCTTGAGGACTTGCATAGACTATAGGGCTTTGAACTTGGTGACTAGAAAAAATCGGTACCCGTTGCCACTCATCTCTGAGCTTTTGGACCAGGTTAAGGAGGCCCATGTCTACACCAAATTGGATTTAAGGGGGGCTTACCATCTGGTCCGGATGGCGGAAGGGGATGAGTGGAAAACGGCGTTTCATACCCGATTTGGGCTTTTTGAGTACCAGGTGATGCCCTTTGGGTTGTGCAATGCTCCTGCCGCTTTTCAGCATTTCGTAAATGATATCCTTCGAGAGTTTCTGGACAGATTTGCAGTTGTCTATATAGACGATATACTTATTTTTTCCAAGAACATTGAAGAGCATGTTTTACATGTTCGGGCCATTTTGGAATGTCTGTTAAAACATCAACTTTACGTAAAATTGGAAAAATTTGTGTTTCACACCACCAAGGTTGAATTTTTGGGATTCATTCTTTCCCCTGATGGAGTGTCCATGGACGATTCTAAGCTTAAAGCCATCCATGATTGGCCCGCTCCAAGCACTGTGAAAGAAATCCAAAGTTTCTTGGGATTCGCCAATTTTTATCGGCGTTTCATCCAGAATTTCTCTGAGAAAGTGAGTCCAATAACCCGTTTGCTTCGAAAAAATGAAAGATTTGTGTGGGGACCAGAGGCTGAGAAGGCCTTTCAATTTCTGAAGGATTCATTCGTCACTGCTCCAATTTTGCAACATCCAGATCCTTTGGAACCGTTTTTTGTGGAGGCGGATGCTTCCAATCAGGCTATTGGAGGAGTGCTATCTCAACGTAATAAGAAGACTGGGCAGCTTCATCCAGTTGCTTATTATTCTCGAAAATTGTCCCCCGCAGAGCTCAACTATGCAATTGCCGACAAGGAATTGTTGGCAGTCAGAAATGCCTTCCTGGAGTTGCGACATTATCTACTAGGGGCCCGACATGTTGTTACTGTGTTTACCGACCATCGGAATCTGCAATTCCTAAAATCAGCTCGAACCCTGACGCCGCGACAATTACGTTGGTCGCTGTTCTTTGCTGATTTTGACTTTGTACTCACTTACAAACCTGGAGTGATAAATGGGAAAGCTGACGCTCTTTCTCGTTTAAATGTGGGAGAAAATCCAAAAACAAGACAAGAAGAATATCTGATTCCAAAGGAGAAGATCGTAGCTGTCTCTGTAATTGATGAGTTGGAAGAAAAAATGGAATTGGAATTTCAGAAAGAAGTTTATCAGAATTGGGAATCTGAAGGTCCTAATCGTTCAGTGAAAGATGGGAAACCGTTTTTTCAAGACAAAAGATTCGTTCCTGGAGAAAAGCTTCAAGTTGAAACCATTCAAATGTTCCATGATCAGCCATTGGCTGGACACAAGGGAGTGGTAAAGACCTTGGAGTTGGTGAAGCGGAATTTCCTTTGGCCCGGCATGGAAGCTCAGGTTCGACAGTATGTAGCCACTTGCGAACAGTGTTTAAAAGGGAAAAGCCTTAGACAATCTCCACAGGGGCTCCTTATGCCATTGAAGTAATCAGGGTTCCCAAGGCCTACATGCGCCGAAGATAACCCACTTACACTCAAGAACTGTTGGCACGGAAACTGTAGAAGGCAAAGAACAAGTTTATTAAGACCCCATGGGGTGGTGGTACACTCGAACAGCACCCTTCGGTAATGCAAGAGGTATCACACCGAACACCGGTGTGACCCCGATTTATATACAGTTTGGGGCAATAAAAGGTAGGCGGCACAAGTTGGGACACATTTATATACATATATGGTCATGTTTTGGAACACTGCCAGCTCATTGGAGGGGGCACAACTCCGCTGGTCAGTTCGGCGCACATTCCTGAAGGCTTACTGGTCAGTTGGGACTGCGCATGTGCAAGCTTGACCAGTACTAAAAATAGCCTGTTGCTAGGCAGACTGAAGTGGTCAGTGGAACGGACAACGGACTAAAGGGCATGCCGGCCACGAGGCCGCTTATGGTCTAAGATGGCCCCGCGACATTCAAAATGGCGTTTTCATACATAGCCAAGTTAAGGAGGACAGCGTGTAGTTTCAGCTAATCGCTAACGCGGCCATGCCAATTACGACAGACGACCCTTTTAGCGTTTAGCTGAATCTACCTCATAGTGAACATAATCAGGATGTTCGTCCTCGGTGTCTATTAACATTATTTGTGTTACTTCCTTATGAAGCATCATTTTGTCATGAGCAAGAGCTCGTCTTGATGGTATGCAAGCTGATAGACACATAGAGCATAAGGCTGGGCCACATTGAATACATAGGCATATGAAAAACATTGCTCCCACGATTATACATAGAATCGTCAACAGTTTCCAGCCCCAGGTAGCAAGCATGGACCAGAACCATCCTGAAAGTGTCCAAGTTCCATTGTCCGGATGTATCTCAGCTGCGATCTTGTGGAGCTTGAATATGGCATCATAAACAGATGGAGAATTGTCCGGAATGTATACACAGCAGCTGCTTCCGATGATTCTACATGCCCCCCCACGATCAGCCAGAACTACATCCAACACCATCCTGTTTTGGAGCGTAACAATTCTAGAAATCTGTAGTTCCTCAGTGATGTTTCCCAAGGCAATGGCAGTGTCATTCGCTACAGCCTCAACAACACGTGTCAGTCGTCTTATTTTCCGGCTGTTCAGTGCAGCCCCCACGAAGGAAAATAGTCCCAAATTGAAGTCCACATACTGTTGCAAAGCAGTATCGGTTTGGTCTATGTCATCCAAAACAACAGTCCGTTTAACCCTATTCAGGACGAAATCATGATACAAAGTATAATCATTGTGATACATTGGTGGGGCAATGAATACAGGAGGTAGCACAAACGATACATAGCAAGTGCCCAACCATCCCAATGGAAGCTGATGGTAACCCTTCGTTCCACAAATGAAGTACGTGTTTCGTGATGCTACAAATGAGATGCCATTCGGACTATCAAAAGTAAGGGTAGTGTTACATTCGCTTTTCCCCACTGCAATCGAACCCTTATTCCTAATACACAAATCGGCTTTAGTGGCAATAACATTAATAACATGTGCGCTGGATACATTTACATTTCTCTGGTTGCTGTACACACGTGGGGCAGACATATTATCAGGCCTATACTCCTCCCATTCAAATCGAGTACCCTCAGCCCGCGGAAACCCATCCTTGTCATGGGTGCATACTTTGTTCAAACGGAAAAGCACCCCCCTTTTGGTTGGCCATCTCAAGGTAAAGAGGAGGGTGTACCAGGCGTTACATGATCCATTGTGCGAAAACGGGAGTGGAATGAGTGGGGTGCCCCCTCTTTTCTGGTGCCCTGGCAACATCCCACACACCCAGCAATTTGAGGTATTGGTCATATTATGTGTGTGATTAAGAATCTGAATAAAACTGTTATTCAGATAGGTTTGCCGATGTCGTTCTTCGTGATAGGGTAATGTAAAGTGAAAATGTTCAGATGGAGCCGGGGTAGTCGGCAGCAAATGTTCACGTACAGGCACCACAAGTTCAACTACCCAGGCTATTACAGCTATCACCACAATAGTCAGAACAAAGAGAAAGGCACCCAATATTCGTTTATCTCGTGATGCCGTTGATTCCATAGTTCAGGAATACTCGTGCAAAAGTCTCAAACAGCACAAATTGTTCACAGAGTCTCAGATACACGTACGTGTATACCTAAAAAAAAGAAAAATGCGGTGCTGAACTCCGAGGTAGCCGTTGTTTTTTTCTCCGGGCCAAGACGGGTGTCGCTACACTGGCAGAACTGATCCCCCCCCCTTGGAATTCCCGGTTTCCGTTTCACAAACCTGGAGCGGTAACCAACCAGTCATTAAAAAATGCAAAAAAAATCTTCTTATCGAGGACGCAAGTTGTAGCGCTCTCGTCCGGCAACAGCGTGGTCCGGGAAGGCTCCCTCAACTTCGGCCGACGTCACAGCTGGGCTCTTTTCTTTCTCCAAAATCTCCTTGTAGTCGGTCAGCACAGCAGGGGTCACCAGATCCGGAGAGACACGGCGGCAATGTGTCGAATGCACCCACCGCTTCCTGTTGGTCACTCGTACAGCTGTTCGGGTTGCAAGGAGGACCTGTTCGGGGCCTTTCCACCTGGGCTCCAAACTGCTTGCTCTCTCAAACGACCGAATCATGACGTGATCCCCAGGAGGAGATCATGGCTCTCTCCAGTAGAGTTGTCAGGGAGCGCTTCTCGAACCTGTTGATGAATAGATAGTAAATCATTTGTTAATCGTGCCAAATAGTCGTTCATCATAACACAAGGCACATCATGTATTAATCGCGGCTTAGGCACCCCCCAGATATTCATGGGGCGCCCAAACACCACCTCATAGGGGGTAAGGCCAGTTCGTGAATGGGGTACTGATCTAAGAGAGAGCAGTGCTAGCGGCAAAGCGTCTGGCCACTTCAACGATGTAGACGCCACAATTTTGGCCAGCTTAAGTTTCAACGTAGCATTGTACCGCTCAACCAGACCTGCCGACTGCGGGTGGAATACAGCGTGGAACTTCTGCTGAATCCCTAACCCCTTCAGTACATACTCCACAATCTTTCCGACAAAATGAGGCCCATTATCGCTCCACAGAAATTTGCAAACTCCAAAGCGAGGAAAGAATTCCTTAAGCAACACCTTGGCTGTTGTCAAAGCCGTATTGTCTTTCGTGGGGAAGGCCTCAACCCATTTACTAAAGGCACATACCACCACTAGGACATACTTCAGGTTGTTGCAGCGCTCGAGTTGGATGTAATCCATTTGGAGTACCTCAAATGGTGCAGAAGGTGGAACGAACCCTCCTTTCGGAGTATGGGTCCCCTTTCCGGGATTGTGTTGTAAACAAACCAGGCAGGTCTGCACTACTCTCTTCGCAGTATTAGCGATCTCAGGATGTTCCCAAGCTCGTGTTAACAGCCGAGTAATTGCAAGAGCTCCGACATGCGCCAGTCCATGTGTCATCTGGACCATCGCCTGCAAGTAAGCCGCAGGCAATTTCCATTTCTCCATGTCTTTGCTTCTCCAACAACCCTCGTCATCTAGTACCCCATCTGCTGCCCATGCCGCAAGTTCAGATTCAGTAGCTGATTTTTGAATGTCCAATATTTCTGCTCTAGCATCACTCCATCGCTCAGCCTGCGATTGTATCACATACATGGGGGAGCTAGTTCGGGAAATAGCCGTTTGTCTAGCTATGCTGTCTGCAAAAGCATTTCCTTGGCCCACTTTATCCGTGATCTTTTTATGAGCACTGCATTTTACTATCGCTACTTTCTTTGTGCCAAGCAACGCATTTAGGAGATCACGCACTAGCTCTCCGTGCATAATGTGTTCTCCGTGAGATGTCAGAAACCCACGCTCCCTCCAGAGTAGCCCGAAGTCATGTGCTACTCCGAAGGCGTACCGGCTGTCTGTGTATATGTTCACACATAGGCCAGCACTCAATTCGCAGGCTCTTGTCAAAGCTATCAGCTCTGCTGCCTGAGCCGATTTCTGTGGTATCCTAGCTGTTTCTACCACTGTCTTAAGTGTCGTGATCGCATAAGCTGCGGAAGTCGTGCCATCTGGCAGCCTTAAACACGATCCATCAACCCACAGTTCCCCATCCACATCTGGAAGTGGCGCATCCTGTAAGTCAACACGACCCTTTGTCTGTTCCTCGGTCAGGAAAACACAATCATGATGTTTTTCTTCCTGACCCTCCTCGGCCGGATAGGGCAATAAAGTGGCAGGGTTCAGGATAGCGCATCTTTTTAGTGTTATATGTGGCGCCAAAAGTGTCAGCTCGTATCCCGTTAGCCGTGCACTCGTGAGGTATTGGGTCTTTGTTTGGTTTAGCAGAGCATCTACTGCGTGAGGAACTAACACCAGCAGTTTATGCGATAACACTATTCCCTCACTCTGTCGTATGGCCACTGCCGTTGCTGCTACCGCTCGAAAACACCCAGGCAACCCTCGTGCTACAGGATCCAAAATGGCAGAGAAGTATGCACATGGTCTCTGCTTATCCCCGTGTAATTGCACTAACACTGACAACGCGCACCCATCATTCTCGTGCACGTACAATGTGAAAAGTTTCGTGTAGTCTGGTGTGCCTAACACGGGTGCAGAACAAAGGGCCTGTCTCAACTGTTCAAAAGCCTTCTGACAATCATCTGTCCATTCTAGAGGCATTGGTGTAGCTTTGGACAATAATGCTAGCAAGGGTTTTATGATGTGTGAAAAACCCATAATCCACTGTCTACAAAAAGACGTCAATCCTATGAAGGCACGTACATCTCTCTGCGTGCGGGGGACTGGTGTATCTAAAATTGCTTGAATTCGATCAGATGTTAATGCACGCCCCTCCTTAGACAACAGATGACCGAGGTAGGTCACCTGAGGTCTACAGTATTGGAGTTTCTTTTTCGAAACCTTATGATTGGTTTGCGCCAAAAAGGAAAGCAACGCAAGTGTACTTTCCTCACATTGTGCATAAGTGTCAGCAGCAAGCAGAAGGTCATCCACGTACTGGATGAGAGCAACGCCAGACTGCAATTTAAACGAATCTAGCTGCCTTTTCAAAGCCTGGCTGTAGATGCTAGGGCTTTCAGTATAACCTTGGGGAACACGACAAAATCTATACGATTTATTATTTAACGTGAAGCCAAACAAGTATCTGCTATCAGAATGAACAGGAATGGAAAAGAACGCATTCTTTAAATCAATTACGCTAAACGTGGTGGCCGTGGGTGGGACCAGCGTAAGCAGAGTCGTAATATCGGACACCACCGGGTATTGGGGAATGACAATTTTATTGATCTCTCGCAAGTCAATAATAAAGCGATAGACTTTGTCGTCAGTATCTCGTTTAAGGATCGGAAGAATAGGATTGTTGCAAACATTATAAGGGACCTCCTCCACAACCCCTGCAGAAATCAAATCCTGAACAATATGTGTCAATGCAAGTTCACCTTCTCTCGAGATCTTATACTGTGGTACTCGTGGTAGAGGGGCCCCCTCCTTAACAGTAATGTGTATTGGTGGAATACGCATCTCTCCCACATCCGTATCTGAGGTCGCCCATAACGTATGCGGCAGAGAGGCCAAGGCTGGAATATCTGAGATGGCATAAAACCTGTCGGGGTCAGGATAATTGTCATTCAGGATAACCCTCACTCCCTCAGGAGCGCAACGTATCGTTGCTCGAAAATATTTAAGCAAATCAATACCCAGGATATTATCTGGTGTATGGGGTGATAACAAAAATTGACCAAAACTAAAGTATTTGTCAAGACATAGTGCAAGGGGCTTGGACAATGGGCTGGGGGAGGGTGTGCCATCAAACCCTACACATGTAATCATTTCGCCAGACAGGGGAGCCCTCGGAACCAAGTTTTTCGACAAAGCGCTACGTGTAGCTCCTGTGTCAACTAGAAATTGATCAGTAGAACCCAGAATACCCGCTGTTACATATGGACCCTGCTGATCTACCGGCACTTCAACTGATTCCTTACCCCATCCTACGCAGTCCTATGCATGCACATAATCCTGATGCTCCACATTCTCACCCTCCGAAATCTGATATTGATTCCGCCTATCAAACGTGTTTCGTTCATCCTGGCCACGGCCCCTCTCCTCAACCCTTCCACGATCACTTCCGCCACCTCTCGCTCCCGCATAACCTCCTCTCGACCTTCCGCCTCCTCGACCACGCTCACTACGCTGTTCACGAAGTACCGGACAATCTTCGGCCCAATGCCCAAACTCCTTACAATAAGCGCACTGATCCTCCGCTATGTCCGTACGACCATACGACGTATTTCCTCCACCTCGTCTACCTCTATCATTCCCTCTACCCTGTGTTCCCCGAACCTGCGCCAACATCACCTTCGTTTTCAATTCCTTCGCCTTTTTCTCTACACTTTCTTTAGCCTCCAATTCCTGCCGCTCATAGTACTGAGCCATAGTTAACAAAGACGCTGGGGTCGCCGTGGCCCAGGAACTTTCACTCGACTTCAATCGTTTTGCAATCTCCGGTAGGAGATTAGCCACATACTTATCTACAAACAGATGCCGACCCGTATCGTCTGTTAAAGATTGACCACTGTAATCATGGAATGCCTCCTCAAAACGTGTAAAGAAATCTGAAACCGTTTCATCGGGTTTCTGTTTACACGACGTTAGCATAGTCCAATCGATCTTTTTAGAGGGAACAAGCGTCTTTAATTTAATCAAAATAGCTGCCGGAAGATCTAGAATTAACTGACAAGGCTTACATGCCGGTTCCCTATCTAAATCGGCAGCATTTATTTCTTTCCATGTGCCCCCCAATATTGTTTCATCATTATTTTTACGAATCTGCCTCCACATATCAGGTGGTAAAATTAGCCCAAAGAACAAATCTATATCCACAAGAGTCGACACACAAGACGAAATAGCCCCTTCCACCCCTTCATAAAATGCCGCCGGATTTTTTCGAAGATCAGGTAGAGAATTTTTCAATGCCATAACATCTGCTCTATTCCAAGGCGTGTATACCCAGTTATACACAAAATACCCTTTCGCATCCTTTGACGATTTATCATCATCTGTACCTTCCCCTTTTGGTGGAACATACAAGGGCGCGGCTTCACGCATAGGCATAACATGCAACGCAGAACTCTTATCTGAACCCCGGAGAGAACACTCCTTAATCTGCTCATCAGGCGCCGATTCGGCCTCCTTTTGCCTCCTTTTCCGCTCTTCCCGCAATCTGGTCGTTTCATCTCGCAATTGGATCAGTTGCTTGAATAGGTCATCAACATCTGCAAGATCAAATAAACCTTTATCCAAATTCTCACGATGCACTGACAAAGCTTTAGGTTCTAACGTATCTGAAAGATCACGATACGCGGCAACAACTTCATCCGCCAAACTAGACAAAAAGTACATTAATTCAAGTTCCGACCATTTACCCCTCTCTGCAATCACCTCAGACTGAGAAACACAGTTCTTATTCACTTTACGAGCCCAACTACGTAAATGTGCGGACCTCTCCGCAGTAAACCTGAGAGCGGATACACCTTTCTTTTCCGACTTATCCTGCCCATCATCTCCCGGATCTTCAGCTGGAGCCGTCGGCGAAACGTACGGAGGCGGTGACCGATCTAGCAATGAAAAATCATCAAATTCATTATTAAGGACAGGATAAAGCGGTCGGCGAATAGGAAATTGACCAGTCGTTTGCAATTTACGTTCCCGTTCCTCCCTCTCTTTCTTCTCCTGAGCCTCCTTTTCCTCAAGCTGTAAAGCCTTATCCCGAGCAGCCTTGCGCTGCTCTTTGTCCGCCAAGGCAACTTCACGCTTCATACGCTCACGCACCGCTTTCTCCCACATTCGCACACAATCAAACATGTTTTGTCTAGACCTGCGTTGAAACAAACATTGCTCTACAAACTGTACTTTACGTAAATCGAATGACCCATGTAGAGGCCATTGCAATTCAGGATCGGCCTTTGTGTACTTATGCCATAATTTACTGTACATAATAGGGGGAAGGCCAAGTTTGATGTACATCTCGCGATTTGGTGTTCCCTCTGGGGGAGCCGGCTGTGCTTCCGCTAACCTAATTATGGTACCCTCTCCAAGACAGCACATCCCTCGGAGTGTGCTAAAAACAGGCATGTTCAAAAAGTATCACGAAAGCGTGACACCGTACAAAATGGCACTTACAGTACTTCACACAACTGTGCCGCTCAGAGGAAAAAAAAACAAAGTTAGAGAAACATCTCTACATGCCTGCCTATGTGAAGTGCACTACACATATAAGTTCAAAGATCACAAATTCACAAACGTTAGCTAACTCAAGTCAAATCACAGATCGTAGGACTTCGGCAAGCGCCCGAGGACTACCTTACCGAACACAAATCATAGAACTTCAGTAAGCGTCCGAAGACTACCTTACCGAACACAACTCTTACCCAAATTCTCAAATGTCCAGATTCCAACTGCCAAGGTCTTGTGATCAAATCAGCCAAACGGCACTTTCCCGGCAACACAGACGATCGAAAACTCAGTCGGGGACCGGCGCCACCTGGAAGGTCAGATCGGAAGGAAAGGAAGAAACACCGTGGGAGCCAAGACTCGGGTCACTCGTGGCAGCGCGCGTCCATGGCGAGTTTCCAAGCCTTCGTCACGACCTCTCCTTCGGGCATCCGAGTCACCGATGAGTCCCTTCGTGGTCGCCAATTTGAAGTAATCAGGGTTCCCAAGGCCTACATGCGCCGAAGATAACCCACTTACACTCAAGGACTGTTGGCACGGAAACTGTAGAAGGCAAAGAACAAGTTTATTAAGACCCCATGGGGTGGTGGTACACTCGAACAGCACCCTTCGGTAATGCAAGAGGTATCACACCGAACACCGGTGTGCCCCCGATTTATATACAGTTTGGGGCAATAAAAGGTAGGCGGCACAAGTTGGGACACATTTATATACATATATGGTCATGTTTTGGAACACTGCCAGCTCATTGGAGGGGGCACAACTCCGCTGGTCAGTTCGACGCACATTCCTGAAGGCTTACTGGTCAGTTGGGACTGCGCATGTGCAAGCTTGACCAGTACTAAAAATAGCCTGTTGCTAGGCAGACTGAAGTGGTCAGTGGAACGGACAACGGACTAAAGGGCATGCCGGCCACGAGGCCGCTTATGGTCTAAGATGGCCGCCGCGACATTCAAAATGGCGTTTTCATACATAGCCAAGTTAAGGAGGACAGCGTGTAGTTTCAGCTAATCGCTAACGCGGCCATGCCAATTACGACACCATTACCAGTACCTCCATACCCTTGGCACACTGTGTCGATGGATTTCATTGTTGAGTTACCATCCAGTCAAGGAAAGTCAGTCATTTGGGTGGTGGTTGATCAATTTTCTAAAATGAGTCACTTTGTCCCCCTAAAAGATCTTCCTAATGCTACAGAATTAGCCTCTTTATTTGTGCAACATGTAGTCAAACTGCATGGAATTCCGAAGGTGGTCATTTCGGATAGAGGTCCTCAATTTGTGTCCCGATTTTGGCGTTCTTTCCTAAAAGGGTTGGGAGTTGACTCTCGTCTGTCCACCGGTTATCACCCAGAAACCGATAGACAGACGGAGAGAGTAAATCAGGATCTAGAGCAATACCTTCGTTTGTATCTCATGGAACAGGAGGGAGATTGGCCTTCATTGCTTAGCACAGCGGAATTTGCATACAATAACTCAGTACACTCAGCCACAGGATTTTCCCCTTTCTTTTTGAATTCAGGAAGGCATCCCAACATGATAGTGGGTAGAGTTGTAATGGATGTTCCAGCAGCTGAGGAGGTCGGTCAGAAGTTGCAACAGGCCTATCAAGTTGCTTCGTCTAATTTGGAAAAGGCTAAGGCTGCTTTTAAGAGGCAGGCTGATAAGGGTAGGAAGGAGAGTCCAGTTTTTGAACCTGGGGATCAAGTTTGGGTTTCCACGCGTCATATGCGTTTGCGTGGAAATCGAAAATTTCAACCCAGGTTTGTGGGACCGTACCCAGTTATCAAAATGATAAATCCAGTATGTGTGAGATTACAGTTACCCAAAACTTTAAAGATTCACCCGACCTTCCATGTATCGTTAATCAGGAAACATCCCCCTAATCTACGAAAGGTTCTTCCACCCGCTCCCTTGCTGGTAGATTCAGTTGATGAATTTGAAGTAAAAAGAATTCTTGATTCCAGAACCAGGAAAGGTCAAGTTTTCTACCTGGTCGACTGGAAGGGTTATGGTCCTGAAGAGCGTTCGTGGGAGCCTAGCTGCAATGTTCACGCTCCAAGATTGGTGAGAGAGTTTCATCAAACCTATCCACAGAAACCTAGGGAGGGGGTTTTGGTGGGGGGTACTGTCAGGGATGGCTTCCTGTTTGGACATTCACGCTTAGTCCCCCCCGCTTCAAGAGTTTAGGTTTGTCTAAGACCCCTTACACCACTTTAGGTTGGTGCGCTTTGGTCTCTAAGTATCATTGGAGCCAATTCAGGCATATCCCTGTTGCCACTGTTTGCGCTTGAGGTTAGCGCGCTAGTGGTTTCAGAGATTGCCGGCGCAGCTGCTCTTGAAGCGCGAGCGTCTTTTGAACGTCGCACTTCAACCGTCCATTAGCGGGAGGCGGATGTTTTATTCGCGCTCTCCAGTTTAGTTAGGTCTTAGTTTCCTATTTAGAGTTCCAGGCATTAGTTTATTTCCCCGTTACTCTCAGTTCCGTTTGGTGGCATAGCGGAAAACTGAATCTTGGTTTGCCACTCGGAATCCAGAAACCTGTGAATTGCTCTGGTAGCTGTTTCAGCGCACTCGAGTTTTCCTGTCAGTAAAACTCCTCCTGTGAGCCCAGCAGAGGTGTCAGCAGTTTCCTCCTCCGACTCACCTTCCAGTCACGAATTGGGTGAGACCATTCTTATTTGAAATTGTAATCATTCGTGAACATTTCTTCCTTGCTGAGTTTAAAGACATTTCCCTCAGAGACTGGTATAGCTGTTATGTATTTCTGCGAAGACTTGAACCTAGTCTTCACGTTTTGATGTTTCGCTCATGAAGCAATGAGTGGACAGGAAAAGACATTTTCGTGATTATGAAAAGGTTACCTTCTCCTGAGAGTTAGAATCTAAGGTTTATTTTGAGCGCCCTCTGCAGACCTGAATTCTGGCGCTTTCACTGGAACTGCATTCTTTGACTTGTACATTGGACATTAGTGGAATTCAGAAATCTGTGAAGTCACCAGTGGAGCTGTCTCTACAAGTAGATAATAATATATATATATATATTTTTTGTGTACCATCTTTATCTCCAACCACTTCACCTATTGGATTCCATAAGTTCAGATGTTAACTGCCTGAAAGTTACATATAGAGATTTACTTGAGAGAGGCAAAATCCCACACTAAGTCAGGTGAGATAAGGGTAATAGAGAATCTAGATTAACTGCTGAATTGTGTGAAGGAATTTAGTAATGTTTTGTTAAATCTTTTAGGAAGAACATCTCTCTCCTGAACAGTTGAGGTGAAGAACCTTGTGTGGGCAGTCTCTCTGTATTGTCTCTTCCACTTCCCCTTTCCCCCGTACCACTGAGGCAAGAGGAATCTGGCCCAGTGGTGTGTGGGAGTTGGGAGCTAGCATCACCTTCGGCCAGGGACTCCCGCGGATCTACAGGAATTTACAGGTACCAATCTGACAGACAGTAGTGATTGCAAAATATCCTCAGTCAATTTCAAAACTGTTTTTTTAACAGTCATTCATTCAGACAAAGATTGTTTACTTGTGTTTTGGTTCATTCCTCTGTAAACAAAATTAAAAAGAAGGTAATACTTCACCAGCAAAAGATGTACATTGAGTCTTCCATTAACTACTGCAAGTAAATTTTCCTCTTTCTCTATTTTTTGACTCCTGCAAAATGGCCTAAGTGATCATGAAGTCAGATAGCAAGGGAGCTTTCATTAAAGCACTGCTTTTGGTTTCTATCTGAAACAAAGATCAGATGACAATGGAGCCTTCCTTATAGTTCAGCTTTTTTCTAACAATTAGTAGCAAAACAAGGACTATAATGAAGGCTTCTTGTCGGAGAGCTAAGAAAAAGAAAAAAACTGCTCCCAGTAGCAGTGCAGTAAAGTCAAGGGGATCTTAGAAAAATACTGAGACTTGACAACCTTGAAGACAAGCAGCTGGGAGTGTTAAGTTAAATAATACATACTCAGCGATTAGGAGCGGAGAAAGAGCTGCATTTCTGCAGGACCTCGTGGCAGCTAATATGGGGTTATGTCATTTGAATGAGTAAATAAGGAAAGCAACTAGGAAGACATGTTAGATTAGGCTTTGTTTGTTGTGTTGCTGTAAAAAAATGTTTTGTGTTCATGCATTGCAATCAAAGTAGTTCCTAAGAGAGAATGATTCCCCAAACAGCCAATAGCATGAGGTGAGCATGAGGTGGGAGAATTAATTATTTGAAGTTCATTCTATTAGTTACAAAATGTCTGGTAGCCGGATCACTGACACAATATTGGAACTAACAATATGGTGTAAAACAAATACCATGTCAAAAATATAATTTACAATATCGTTTCCATCATTTCCAAAAATATTGTGACCCTATTCTTATAATGGTAAGTGCAAAATTATCGAAAAAATGTATTGTTTCACACTAACATCATTAAAAAATATTTTTCTTAATATATATATATAGTTTAAAGTGGTAAATCTTAAACACTTCATTACATACCATTCATACAATGGTAATTTCATACATTTCACTAATATTTAAAACTATATATGAATATAGATATATATGTGTGTATGGTATATATAATGTATATAATGTAACAATTATAAAAATATATCTTTTACATTATATTAATACTTTATTTTGTTTCATTTTTTTAATGTACTACTATAAAAAGCACATCACATATATAGTTAAATCAAACAGAAACATTATGAACAATCCAATAAAAAAAAATATCAAACAAATAAATTGTATATAAAGACATTCACAAAAGATATTATGAAACTTTTACAACAAATAAATATATAAACAAATACTGTAAAATTCAAATGATAAACAATTATACTGATTTTATCAGTATCAGGAAATTTATTGAAGACTGCGAATAATAGATATACCCATCCCACTCCAGTTTATGCATCTATAAAGAACGTGTAGGGTTCTGGAGGGGTTAGATATATCATTCCCACTCCAAATAGTGCAACAGTAGGGAAAGCGTTGGAATTCAGAGGGGTTCAATTTACTATTCCCACTCGTCTGTGCAACAGTAGGGAAAGCGTTGGACTTTGGAGAGGTTAAATTTACTATTCCCAATCCAGCCTGTGCAACAGTAGAGAAAGTGTTGGACTTCAGAGGTGTTAAATTTACTATTCCTACTCCAGTCTGTACAACAGTAGGGAAAGCGTTGGACTTCGGAGAGGTAAAATGTACTATTCCATACTCCAGTCTGTGCAACAGTTGGGAAAGTGTTGGGCTTCGGAGGGGTAAGATTTACTATTACCACTCCAGGTTGTGCAACGGTAGGGAAAGCAATGGACTTCGGAGAGGTTACATTTACAATTCTCACTCCAACTTGTGCAAAAGTAGGGAAACGCTTGATCTCCTGAGGGTTAAGATTTACTACTCCCACTCTAGTCTGTGCAACAGTAGGGAAAGCATTGGACTTCAGTGGGGTTAAATTTGCTATACCCATTCCAGTCTGAGCACCAGTAGGGAAAGCTTTGGACTTCGGAGGGGTAAGATTTAATATTCCCACTCCAGTCTGTTCAACAGTAGGGAAAGTGTTGGACTTCAGTGGGGTAAGATTTACTATTCCCTCTCCAGTCTGTACAACAGTCAGGAAAGCATTGGACTTCGGAATGGTAAGATTTACTATTTCCACTCCAGTCTGTCCAACAGTAGGGAAAATGTTGGACTTCGGAGTGGTAACATTTCCTATTCCCAATCCAGTCTGTGCAATAGTAGGGGAAGCGTTGGGCTTTGGAGGGATTACATTTACTATTCCCATTCCAGTCTAAGCAACAGTAGTGAAAGCACTGGACATATAAGGGGTTACATTTTACAATTCCCACTTCCGTCTGCGCAACAGTTGGGAAAGCGTAGGACTTCAGAAGGGTTAAATTTACTATTTCCACTCCATCTAAGCAACAGTACGTAAACTACTTCACTTCAAACAGATTACAGATTTGAATAACCCTATTAAATCAGAAGAATATAAAACTCTAAATATAGACATTAGTACTTACCATAATATATATAATTAAAAAACAATTAACCAATTTACAGGATTCATAAACAATGTAATAATTAACTTTCAATCAAATTGCTTATTATTTAATTATTGCTTAATTAACTTGCCACCCTAAACGCCTACAAACCTAGCTGCTCACACGTAAAATATAACTAAATTAAATTCATAAAACAGAATTTACATAATTGATAATCAATTACATAATTAATTAACAATTAATCAATCATTTTACTCAATTATTACTTAACTATCTTCCCACCCTACAACCCTACAAACCCAGCAGCCCACACCTAAAATACAACTAAAATATATAATTATTAGACAATTTACACAATTATTAATCATGTTAAATAATCAATTCTACATTAAAAAAAATATTTTTTAATTATTACTTAGTGTCCCACCTTGTGCCCCTACAGACCTAAAAACCCACATCTAAAATATAACTAAAAAAATCAGTATTCTATGATGCACTTAGTTAATAATCAATTAAATAGGCAATTATAAATAAATTGTTAATTAATTATTATCTAATTAACTTTGCAATCTATACCAGTACAAATGTAGCAATCTGTGACTAAAACATAAATAAAATCCATCAGTATTGCATAATATATACAATTAATATCAATCACATACTTACTTATTAATTCCTGTTTAATTAATAATGAATTATGACTTAACAGCCCACATAATCCCCCTACAACCCCGGCAACCAGCTACAACACTATAATTTACTATTAGTAATTAAAGTAAAAGTTTTAAATTGCTTACAATTACAAACTATGTTTAAATGAAATTATAGCAATTATACAAACAATAGTAACACATAAAACTAGTATACACATTAAAATAATTACAAAACGAAATTCTTTGCAACTATATTTCTACATCATGATATTTTTGAATCAGGATATTTTGTTTCTGATATTTCTGTCTACCATTATTTAGAAGTTGATGCTTTGTCCAAATACCCTGGTAATCAGCTGCTCTGCCAAACCATAGCTAACAGCTGAACAGTTTAGCAAATTGTAAAAGCTCAGGGAAAATATGAAATATTTAAATTGATCTAGTTGTAAGCCTTGTTTTGAGGCAGAAGGTTTGCTTATAGAGTGATCTGGCATGTGATTTGTTAGGAAAAATGTCAATAAAGTAAAATATTTATTTAAACTTCCTACAGTGAATGAATGGTCAGCAGAGGCGCTAGCTAAAAGCTTAATGTGAAATCTTTAGGGCTTTTTTATAAGTGTCCTGCATCACTTTTACTACATTACTTTTGTACACTTTTGTGATACATGCGTGACGCAGGGCTCTCATAAAGTTTATGAAGCCACGCAAAGCCACCCTGTGTTGCTCTGAATGGCCTCATAAATCATGAGCAAGGCGACGTAATAAAAATCGCTGCTTCACCTGGACTCTGCACTCGAGAGGCGTTCAATGGGTGTTACAGTGGGTTTTACCACACAACACCTATGGAATTTGACGCTGCCCCAGATTTACAAAGTGATGTAAACCTGGGGAAGCATGAATTCCGTGCGCCTCACAAAAGGGGGGGGACATAGAAAGAAGAAAATGCCTCGTAGCATTGTTTATCTGCAGTAAGGTGCCCCTTCCTGCAAAAATAATCCTGCCTACAACGGAGGCACCCTTATATCTTGGTGCAAGGGTGCCTACATTGGTGATGGGCTGTGAAAATGATGCCAACGTAGGCAGAAATTAAAGAATGCACTGTATTGCTTAAATATGGTGCATTCCTGCCCTTTCACTTTGGCGTAGGGCAGGACATTTCACCTGAGACATGTTTCGCATTAAAAGAGTAAGTAATACTTTTGGTGCTGCTGGATGCCTGGGTTGCCAAATACCAAAGGTACCTAGTCTTTGGCCTTTTTCTTCCACCTCTCTACACCTCCAGCTTCTGCATTTCACTTTTGCAGTTCTTTTTCATCCCCCCTTTCTCCCTTTGCCATTATTTTCCTATCTGTCTCTTCTTCCTCCTTTCTCTCTTTTCTGCCTTTCTATCTCATGCACTGGGTCAAACTCTCAGGATGAAAAATAAATTACCTGTCACCATCACCACAATTCAGGCACTGGATTTTATCAGAAGTGTTTCCCGTTCTAGAGCTTTGCACCTACAATTTCTTCAGAAATATAGCTATTTGTGCTCATTCCTTATATAGAGCAAAGTATAAAGCCAGGCACATTAAACATTTACGCACGATTTTCCAGTTTGCACATTACTTTGAATGAGCCCCAGTAATAAAAGGCTTTTGTTTTTTCAAAATGCTCTAATCCTGAGTTCAGCCAGCTGTTTATCAGGATGATCTCATTTCAGTTAAGTAAATGAAGATTAGCAATGTGGCGTCACCCTCGACATTATTTTAAATGTCATTTGGTAATTATAATTTATAATTGAATCATCCGGGTACTGGGTAAACTCCTTGAGGTCTTAACCAGTTGATTCAGAAACCTTGATTTAGAAACCCAACCATGAATGCACCCAGCTCCTTCTCCAACAGGAAAGTGAGTCTCTTTAACTAATGTTTCTGCTTTGACCATTGTTACAGCACCTGTGCTCAAAGTCATTTGAACGCATTATCAGATTCATTTTCGCACAGTTTGTTTGTTGTAGATAGTATTGTGCCAGGAATTAATAAAATAGCTTTTTTGTGTATTTTCTTAAGCCATGCGCAGCTGCCAAAGCTAAAAAAACAGAACATGCCAGATTACAGGTTCTTGAGGTCAAGGTTCCTTTTATATAGTTCTCTCTTTGACTCTATCAGTAATTAAAGTGGAATTTCATTTTATACAATGATTAATGACATGGAACCCTGCCAATGGAAATGGCGTGTGAACAACAGTATATGTGAAAGTCAAGAAAATTAGCTTGTATTGCTCTTGCAGTACAAGACTTTTACTTACTGAATTATAATGCTGCCAGGAGGTTTTATAATTGAACAGGTGGTTCTATTTGTAAAATGAATCATCAGTATTTTCTAAGTAACGTTTTAAATTTCAAGACTCTCCCTCTATTCCCATCTGCTCTCTCTCTCTCTCTCTCTCTCTCTCTCTCCTCCACCTCTCTGTACCCCCCTCTTCCTTGAGCCTTCACTTCCTTCCCCACACTTCTCTATTCCGATTCCCCCTTTCTCTCCCACTCTCTCTCCCTCACTTTCAGTCTCTCTATCTCACTGTTTCTCTGTGGGCCTTACTCTCTTCTACAGAGTTTGAATGTGATCAAAATGATAGGGAATTCCGCCTGTGTACACTTTCAGTGAGTTTTCCAGTATAGGTCGTTTGAAGGCAACTAAGTGGCTAAACAGCATGAAAAGGTTATGGAGGGAGGGCAGAAGGGGCGGTGTGGCTGTGCTGACATGATATGCATCTTCATAAAGGGATTAAGCTGGACTGAAGGAAATGGGCCTGCTGAGACTTCCAATACCCCCACCTGTTCTCTGATAAGCAGCTATTGTAATAATATCAGCAAGTGGTTAAGATGCGAGTGGAACAAGAAGCGAGAGGAAAGGAAGAAGGGTGATAAATACAGAACAGGAGAGACAAGGAGCAGCATTACATCATTGGGTGACAGGCGTACAGCACAGACCACAGACATGGGGATAGTGTGAAAAAGGACGCTTTATTGAAACACGTGCACATTACACAATTTCCTAGGCATTCTGTCTTACAAACTAAAGCTTCACTATACAAAAAAGTCGCCTTACCCCCAGCCCTAAATGTTCCCTCCCCCCCACATTACCTAACCCTGTAGCTATCGCTCCACATCCTACCGTAACTGAACTTCTGCAATTGAGACCTTAAACTCCCCTACTGCCTATCACTGCATCTATTAACATGTAAGTAAACTAAATTACCATAGAGGGATTTTTCACTTCCTGCCTCATCCAGGTGTGAGCTTGTTCATACCTTCCCTTACATCCTCGTTCACTGATAGCAACAACAAAAAAAACTCTCTAACCCCATACAAACTTCTCGGCCAACCACACCTGTCTCAAAGCAACAACGATACATCATATAAAGCCCTGCACACCTGTTCCAAAGGAAAGCACCCACAACAAAGGAAATACCCTTCCCCCAAAGGAAAAATGAAGTGGCAGGAGGGAAAATCTTTCTTTCCTTAATACACCTACCAGCCATCAGGTCACCTATCATAAAATGGCAGGCAGAAGCCCAATTCGCCCCGGGGTGTAACCTTGTGCTACAGCCCAAATCTAGCCCAATCGGCTTATCAGTCACCTGGCCTGTATCATATCACTCCCCCAAATATCATGGGGGGCATACCTCCCCCTGATCGGCTGCCCCAAGCCCCTTATTGAGTGAGAGGGGTACAGCACACATTACAGACACGGGAACAGTGTGAACAAGGCAGCTTTTATTAAAACAGGTGCTCATCACTCAATATACTAGGCAGAGTTGCAGCAATCCTAGCTGGAACAATGTCTACAGGAGAACCTGATTTCACTGCTTTCAAAGCTTTACTAACTGTGTCTGGCCTAGGAGGTACAACTTTCTTTAAGGTCTTAGTACCTGCAGCATTAGAAATGATAGGGTTGGGTACTGATCCCATTTGATTCACCAGTATGGAGAAGTTTTTGTAAACCAGATTCACTTTTTCTTTAGAGTGTTTTGCACCAGGGCATCAACTTCAGCTTCTGACAGTAGGATATCTTTTGAGCAGGCCTGCTGATTTGTGAAGGATTTAAGGACTTTGTATAACTCTTTGGAGGAGTTTCCAGCCTGTAAAAGTTGTAGTGAAAGGTAAGCCTTGCATGCTTTTTTAATGTTGTCATGGTAGAGCGCTACCTTTTTTTTATAAGCTTCTCTATCCCTGGGGTTATGGGTTTGCCACCATCATCTCTTGAGTTTGTTACACCGGGCTTTCTCCCTGTGCAAATTAGGGGAATACCATGGGGCATTTAGACCATGTTTGACTATATGTTGGTTTTTCATAGGAGTGAGGTTGTTTATCTCTGTTTTTAGGGACTCATGATAGTCCACAAGTGCCTTGTACACATCCCATTCTCACACACTGCGCTGTATGGGTGGAAAACTCCTCAGTAAAGGCATCTGGGGTGACTTTGCACCATTGCCTCAAGCAATTTTGCTTAGGTTTTATTGGGTGATCAGGAACATAAGTAGACAAGTCTTTTTAATATGTTTCAATACCCCTTAAAAATTAAACACCTACCAGTATGAATCAGGCCTCTCAAGAAAAATGAATGCATGTGCATCAACAATGAATGTATGTGTGGATGTAAGTATAAGGTTTTGTGCGACACAAGTCTAGCCTAGAATTGAAATTGAGGCTATTTAATTCAGCTGGCATGTTGGAATGAGTAACTCAATATGGAAACTTAGGGCCTCATTGCGAGGTCCCTGGATGTAGGAATTGTAGATCCTTACACTAACAGTTGACATTTTTGTGGATCCCGTGACTCCATGGTGTTAGCATTAACTTGGATTGAAGGTTGAATGCTGAGATTTCCCTGAGTAGTGAGGAATTACTGAGGGGCTTTGTAATTCCAGGTCTGAATCCTCTTGTAATCTATAATTTATTCTTGAGGTTTCCCTGAATATACTGCTGTTTATTGCTGTGAAACCTCCAACGGACACATGTGAGGTCTACACCATCTCCGCAGACTTCGTAATTCCCAATTGGGCCAGCAATCCCATTACCAAGAACAACAATGCCCCCTGTAATGAGAGTTTTAATCCTTAAATGTACTTTTTTCTCCACTTTTGTCTTAATTCCAGGAAAGGTCGAGAAATATCCCAATGAACGCTACCACCTCGACCAGTTACCAGTGTTACCTGGTATGGGAAAATTTTGATTTTCTGCCAGGGTGTACCATGCATCCCAAAGCAAGATAGTCTCAGGCAGAAAGAAAAGAACAAGGTCCTCGCATTCTGAGTGAAATTTTTCAGCAGATAAGGCACTTTAATTTTGTATTTATTCAAGACAACCCCTGACTTTGAGGATTTGGCTTTGCAAAACAGAACATTGCTGCTATGTCCTTCAATCTACTATGACATGGTGGGCCAGCGGATATTGAACAATTTTGCACATTATATGTATTTCCACATACATTCTACTGCTAAAGGAGGAGGAAGACGTGCACATAAACAGGCTTGGAAAGAGATTATGCATGATGAATTGAGTCAAGTATGTAATTCCCTACTACAGGCTTAAAAAGTCAGAATGGCTGGTAATTTGGGCCTTATACCAAACAGAAGCAGTAACTGGCATCGATATGGTCCCCATAAATTGCTGGCCTACTCGGAGGCCTAAGTGTTGTAATTCAATACAGTAACATCACAAAATCCTCAACCAAATTTCTGCTGTTAAAGTTCTCAGAAATGTGATTTTACAACTTTAGTGAAGTGGATCCAAGCAACCTAACTCTCCTCCTCCCAGAGGCTTGGATAACACTTCTGAGAAAAAAGTGATCTCCAACTCAACAGACAAGTAAAAAAGGCACACTCAACAGATACATAAAAAGGAAATCTATTTTGAATCCACATCCATATGCTACAGAAATAAAAAAAACGTCATTTATTCCATTTGAAACCCTAAGATTGGAAAACCGTCAGACCCTTCCACCTGAATCACAGGGAAAAATCTCATGTGGGTTAATTACTCTCTTGAACAAGTTCTCAGTAAATATTGAGGCCCCAATTAAGAGCTGGGGGGAATTCGTGTGTGGAATTCCACCTTGCCTGATCACTAGTGGCATGCTGTTTCCGCAGCCAGATTTTCCGCATGCCAGAAACCAGACTCTTTTCTGGCTGGTAAAATTGCTTTACTTATCTGATCAACAGCCCCCATCCAAACCTCAGCCCGGGCACGGGTGAAGGATGTAATTCTTTCTCTGCCAGGTGACATTTTCCCTTTCCATACCCATCCCTGCCCCCACACACATTTACCACCTGCTCAGAGTAGATGGTAAATGTGTTCATTAAACACCATGCAACTAGCAGATCTGTGTGGAACTCCGGTTCCTCATAGTTATTCCCATTTTGTGCCATTTAGCTCATATTTACATGGTACTGGCAGGGTGTAACAACACAGTGCCAGCTATTACGGGTGTGTAATTCACCTCACCAGTATCAGACAAGTCATAATTCTGTACTGACAATCAACTACTTAGTTAAAACAATAAAGTAAAATAATGGTTTTAGTTTAAAAAAGAGAATAGTCTTCATTAAAATCATTTTAAACAAATATTATTCAAATAAATACCATCTATGGGCCAGATTTACAACAAAAATGCATAAATATCCACATTATAGTCATATGCCTACAATTTTTAATACATTTACAAATGTTTGGGTGCATCCCAAAACTAGGGGTGGGCGTACTTCGCGAAGTAGCGCTACGCGTAGCTACGCCAAGTGCACTTTGCACTACGCGAGCTATGCGTAGCACTAAGCGAATTACGTAGTAGCATGTTCGCACTGTGCAAGATGTCGTTTTCAATGATTGCACAGTGCAGACAAGCATCCGGCACTGTGCAATCATTGAAAATGGCATCTTGCACAGTGCGAGCTGTACTTTTCTGCCGCTCGAGTAAATTTTCTCAACGCAGACTGGTAGTTTCTTATCGCGAGCGGTGGCGAGCATGCGCGACCACTCGCAATGAGAAACCTGACCTCCCAGCGTTGAGAATCTCGCCGGGAGGTTTATTTTCCATGTTCGCGATCGGCAACTTGATGTTGCTGATCTTCAACAAGGAAAAAGTCTCGCGAGGATGTCATTTTGCTTGCTCATGGTCGAGGTCGCCAACTTGACGTTGAGGACCGCGAGCAAGCAAAAAATGACCGCTGCACTATGCTACGCTACGCATGTTTGAACTGTGCTACGTGCAGTTTGCGTAATGCGAAGTTGCGCAAACTACCCGAGCGTAGCATAGTGCTTTGCCCAGGGTTACCCAAAACGCAACATTAATGTACAAGGAAACGCAACAGAAATCATTGATTTCCAGACATATTCCTTGTACTCTACATACTCTAGCGATCGCTCCATATGGTTGAAAATCTGATGGTGAACTGTTGGATCTGCGCCGCCATACGACTTAAAACCCATTAATGCGGCCCTGAGTTTGTGGACCTTCGCTAGGCAGAGTGGCCAGCCACCCCCATAAACTAAACATAACCCCTCGATGTGTAATTACTGTAATTGCATCAGGAAGAATGCATCTCGGCGATCGGTTTGTTTTTGTCACACCTTATTTCCAAAAATATGGAAAAGATCTTAGTGAATAGGGCCTTAATTTAGGCTGACCTACCAGAGGTGTAATTTGGGACCTTGGCATAGGAGAAATAACCCAGAAATGAAGACTTAAATGGAAGTTCTGCTTAGCGGATGACCTAGTATATTCCTGCTTTTTTAAAAGGAGCCATAGGAAATCAATTTTCACACTGTGTTCTATAGTTCTTACATTAAACAGACTTGCCTAACATAAATTAGAGGAATGCATTTTATTGAAGAAGAAAAAGATTGAGATTAACGTTTCTAAAAACAATGATCCTGAAATAATAGCGTCTAACCATGCACCTTATACTTTTGTTAGCATTTATTGACTTTGCCTTTGCTTAAAATAATTTCGTTTTTCATTTTTAACGAGCCAGATTTGGAATTGAAGGCCGTCTCATTTTCATTTAATTATACAGCATTTGTAATAAACTATTGAAATCAACTATTAAAATGTATGAACGTTTTGTACTTACTATTCCCTCCTGTTGTGTTTAAGCATGAAATGCATGTGCCTCTAACTATAGGTAAAGAATCTGGGCATCCTGTTCCATTAGAAACATTCACTCAACCCACATGTAAATGCGGTTTTAGAGAGCATAACCCCGTCTATCGCCCACAGAATCCATCAATCAGAAGGGCCTGCCTTCCACAAAACTTAGAAATGACTCAAAACATCACGAGAGGCCCGGCTTTCTTCAAGATCGGTGTGCAGTCACAGTAAAATGATCTCATGCCTCCTCACCCAATGATTCAGACAATTAAGTAAACCATTCTTTTCTTGGCACTTGGGGCACCTTCCAATTGATACTCTGCACCCAGGTCATCCTATCACAGGCATTCGAAGCTAAAAGTGGGCAAAGATAAGGGTAATTAGTATTTGGTCCTATTTGGTCCTGCTAAAGGCCAAACGACCAGAACCCCATCATCTCTCACCTCTCAAAGCACAGCTCTGCAGCACATTCAGCATGTGAACGTTTTCTGCAACTCCAAGCCAACTTTCAAGCATCTCCCAAACACACACAATCCATAATTGCTGTAAAAGGGAAATGCATGCCAGCAACTTAATTATCTATTCCATTCATCGCCACCCACTGTAAATGTCCTGAACAGACGGACCATCATGTGCCGATGGTCATACACAGCAGTTCTCCATACAGCTACATTAGTTCATCGAATTATCACCAATAACTATAAAGAAACCTGGATCACCATTACTACAATCTGACTCATCCGTGTACTGATCCCCGAGGCCACAAAATTCACCCCATCTGTACAGAACCTCACAGACATCCACTGACCGCTTGGCTATGCACACCTTCACAGCAATCAATATTCAGCTACGTGTAGCTCCTTTTCTGCAAATTTCTCTCACAGTCACACGTTGTGATATTTCATCTCATCTGATGACCAGTCAGCCCCAACACAGAATTTATTGTCAAACTTTCCAACCACGCCAGTGCAGATTCACCCAGCTACGCAGACAACATCTTCTTTGAAGACTTCTGTTTCACATTTAAAACATGATCCTGGTGTAGGCTGGAAGTAATGATAATCCAACAGTTTTGTCCAGTTGTGGCATTTATCATCAGCGTTTACAGGCCCCTCAATCAACTTGGGACCATGAGCCTTGTAAGCAATTATTTACAGTGTTTGGCAGGGACCTAGGGAACCCCCCACTTATGAAGCTTATGTGAGGGCTGCCACTGGGTGTCATAGGCTGGTGAAATGGGTCCTGCTGAATATTAATTAGCTGTTTATGGGCCTCTTATGTCTGCAGGTCGGACAACAAGATACTCATAAATAATGCTTTTTCTCAATAAATGACAGAGAGGTGAGGGAGATGGGCAGACATGCACATAAACGGAAAGAGAGAAAGAAAAAAGATGAAATTACAAAAATAGGGGAGAACACAGAGATACTAATGGAAAAGTAGGAAACAAAAGGACAGACGTATATATGGATGAATGATGAAAGGGTGAAGGTAAATCTCCTAAGGAGGGTAGGGTTTGCGTGCCTCGTGTGCTGGGCGTGAGTAGAGATATGGTTCAAGTGGGGGTATTTTAATTTTCTGGCTGCTCCCTTGGTGATCAGACATGGTGCACAGGATCACCTTTAAAGGTTATATTTACTTAGTTAAGCATCCTACATGTGCCAGCATGTCTTACCAAAGGCCTACTCAAGTGTACAACTCCACTCCTGATGATACTACACAGGCTGCTCTTCCAAGCCAGCATCATCTTCATGATAGCTGTATCACATAAATGACTACCCGAACTAGTGTCATTTCATACCTGGCAGAGAAATTAAGTACCTCAGGTGGGTAGTACCACATCAAAAGCATAAACAAATTCAAATTGGAAACAAAAAACAGTAAAAAGTAAAAAGCAGAAAATAGGCTTTCTTCATCTATGTACTCAGAATGTGGAACAATATCCCAGTCAACATAAGAATGTATTTACACCTATCCATAAAAAGCACGCTTTTTTCACAAAAGTTCTACTTCTTGACATGTTTGGTCAAAGGGGAGAGTTAAGGTAGGGGACCATAAAAGAAGCAGATGCATGTGTGTGTGAGGTGGGTGAGGGGTGTAACTCTGATTAGTTCCCAAGTTTTATAAGGAACACTATACAACACCCCCAGCACTCTAAAATGGCTCACCTCAAATGTCTGTTTTTCTAGCAGAGTTTTTAAGCATAGAAGTATGCTCAAAGAAGCATAAAATACCTCATATGTCTGGTTAGCATGGAATTAGCATACTATCATCCACACCAAGCTAGGAAAGTCACAAAGTCCTTTGCCATTTTTTCAGCAAAGTCTTTAAGCATAAGATTAACTAGTGTCATCCATGCTGAGCTGAAAAATTACAAAAGACTTTTACCACTCCATGTACAGTATTCCAGCTTCGAATTGGAAAAATAGCATGCAAGCCAACTTGGAATGAGTAAAAGTAGTTCCTCATACATGTATTTCACTGTTATTAGATCTTGTCAGAGAGTCATAGATTTCACCAAACACAAGGGAGCACCCAGTAAAAGTCAAAGCAATATCCTTTCAGACTTAGGGTACTGCATACAGTATGCAAAAAAAAGAATTAGGGAACTGTGGGTAGTTTAGATGGAAAGGAGCTCATTTATATTGGAACACTCCACAACACCACCGGCACTCTAAAGCTGTTTTATTACATTTTTTTTTAAAAAGTTTAAGCTTAGTTATAGTTTGAAAAACATAATTTAATATTTCGATACAAAACCAACTCAAAGTACACAAAACTTAGAAATTCTAAAGTTATACCTATAACTCGAAGGTATAAGTTACGCTCTGCCTAAAAATTACTATAACTCACGCACCTCCAAACAGTGTGCTGTCAACTCACTAGCCAGACTAAATTAACTAAAACTCGACCCTCTGCCATGCACACTCTTCTCATAAATGATGTATTTTGAGATGTCATGAGTGTTGTTATGAATAATATGATTTAACATGCTATAAGTGATGTCAAATTATTGGGTTTAAGCAGTGCATGGGGAAGGCACAAGCTATAGTTAATTTAGTCTAGCTAGAGAGTTGACAACACTGTATGTAGGTACATAAGTTATATTAATTTATGGGTGGGGTACAACTGATAACTTTAAGTTATAACTATAACTTTAGAATTTCCATGGATGCGCAGTTGAAGCTGGTTTTGTATAGAAATAATACATTAAGCTTTCCTAACCAGTACGAAGCTCAAACCTTTGTTTTCTTTCAATGAATTTGCATGTTTTCCAAACAAAAGTGTAACATAACACAAAGTCAATTCATCATTGCTTTCCTTTTTCTATATTTTCAGAGAAATCTACCTTATCTGTTACATTACCATGTCATTATTTATAACATTTACAGTTCTAGATGATCATATGGTAGTAGTCATCATGGAATACTGGGGAAAACAAATCAATCGGATTGTGGAAAAAACCCATGCATGTCCAACTGTTAATACATAAAACTAAATAATTTGATAATGTGAAAGCATAGAAGTCAACAATACTTAGAGTAGATGTTTGCGGATTTCATTACTCATGTCAGGCCACATAATACCATATCTCCTGAATTTTCTAAGTACAACTCATAAAAGCCATTTTCGCTTCACAACAATAGTAACATCATAACTTAGAACTTTTGATGTAAAATAAGAAGGTAACTCTATTGTAATTGTTAGGTATTCTATGCTTAAAAGTAAGAATTGTATCATTACATTCTGTCCAACCTGTGTTATTCTTTAGGTAGAATGTGAAGTATCCCGATGTTGCAGTCTCTCTATGATGAAAAGTGATGGCATTAGTAGTTTAAATGTGTCCTGAAATAAACATTTGTGAAGAAGTAATGTCAGAAATGGAAGTATTTATTTTTCTGTTATTGGCATATTTGGTTAACATTGTTAAATTAAGTGTGGAGACAAGTTCTGATTTACAAATTCCACATAACTTGTTTCACACAGCTTTTGACATTAAACTGTTAAATGGAATAGGTTTGCAATCAGGTATTGGTATATTTAAAAGTTTGTAATAGTGGTTCTTGAATGTAGACAATTTAAGCATTCATGTTCCCAAAAGTAGCTTACACTGAAGAAGTCACAACTTGGGTGGGTTTCAGTAGCTATTATTTCTAGAAGTGCCATACAGAATTCTTGAACATGTTGTTCATTGATAGAAAATTGAATAGCACCTCTACACATATCTACCATGTCTCATATGGCACATGTAGAGTCGCATATAAGGTTGTGTGAGAGAATCTTTTCATGCAGATGTATCAACATTTTGCAGGAACTTTGATCTACATGCTGGGGGATAATTTATTTGACTTCTAAACCAATATTCATTTGTCACGCGTTGACATGCTATAACGTTGATTGAGTTAGATTCTAGATTTTCATCTTTCTTATGGACCTTTTCATCAAAATCGTATGCTGTTACATTAGTAAATTCAGTTCCAGTTTGCATAACATGTGCAATAGCATAAGAAGTGAAGGAAAGTTCACTTTCATATAGCAGTACAAAAATATATATGGAATATATTTTTTTGCTGCAAATGTGGATCCTCTGAATCCAATATTGTAGCTTGGTGCTCACATGCTGAAATTTGGACTGGATGATCATCATGTACAACTTTTCTAGTGGGGAATTAATGTGGATACCATCTTGCTTCTAGTGTGTTTTCCTCAGATTCTTCCTTTTTTCCTTGGATACAGTTCGAAAGCATCACCCATTATGCCTCTTGAGTATAGTGGGTTTATACTATAATGTTCATGTATTTGTTTAGTTTGTTCTTCACTAATCTGTTCAAAGTGTCCTATTTGATTTTCTTTTCCAAATAACAAGTATACAGAGGCTATATAGATTTCAACATCAACATCTTTATAACAAATGTTTTTTTATGGTAATGTAGTTTTTTTTCTAAACTTTTTCTATGCTAATGACATTTTACATGTCTTGGATAATGTGTTCTTTGGCAACAAATGCAAATCTGATTAGGAATTTTAGAAATGATTCTTGAAATTCAAAAATATGCATTTTATTATTGGCTGGGACTGCAGTATATAACAGATAAAATAAGAGTCCAGCCACCCTTATTGTGGCATTGTATTTGGACGTCAACAAAGACAACTTTTAATCAAAGCGTTATAAGCGATTCCCTTAAACTAGAGAAAGCCCTTGATATTAGATGGCTGAAATATATTAAATATTTTATGATGGACTTGGGACAGCCTGAGTATTTCAGTAATCCATCAAAGCTGAATAGCATTTCCAGGAAAGATTTTTTTTTAACCCCTTCGACGCTCATGACGAGCTCAGCTCGTCATGAGGTACACGTCTCGTACGCTCATGACGAGCTGAGCTCGTCATAAACAATGGGAATCAACAAATCTCAGCACAGGAGGGGAATACCATCAGCATTGATGGTGTTAAATGTATGCTTCACATGGACGAGTTGTGATATGTAAGTGAAGCTCACAAGCCCACAGTTCGCCAAAACCAGTCGATTCTTTCCACCTTAGGAATTCAACCATATCTGACGTATCAGTTAACTGGATATGAAAGATTCGTATTGGTCAGATTCAGACAAGATTGCTTTTATCATTTAGTGTCGTTCCCTGAAACAAACGATTGGTCAAGAAACTTAGGATCATGCCCGTGTGATGGGGTTGCAGCCCAATCAACAATACACATTGTGTTATTTTGCAAATATTATGGGGTATATAGAAAAAGATCGATCATCCCAATTTTGAAAATGTGGGGTCTGAGGCAATGTCGCGCCGGCTTACTTTGCACTCCAATTATTGGAGAAGGATTGTTATGCAAAAAATATAGCATTATTTTTAAAAACTGTTATCCAATGACGGAAAAATGTAATACTATTTTAAAAAAAGACTTGTCTATTTTGTATAAAGCATTTCTGTAAATTATGAATTTGTTCAGATGAAAAGACTAGACCGTTGCTTTGGAAACATGTGACAATTTTTTACAATACAATGGATGGTTCTTTTTTTTTAAATAAAGATTTTAAATGTTTACATTCTGTATTTGTATGCTATGCTTTTATGGTTTTTAAGTCTTGAAAAGAAACCGAATAAAGTGAATTTGATTTGATTTGATATTGGCTAAGGTCATTAATATTTTCACGGATTAATTCTGAGTAAAGGCAACGTCTGGAGAAATGTTGTTCTCAGAGAGCGGATAAAAGTATTAGGATTGGATACAGTCTGTAATATTGTTGACTTGTGCTGGATTCAAGTGAAGTAGGGCATAATGTAATGCTTCCAAGTACAATGATAGTGTTTTGACAATGTAATGTCCACACACGTTTTCTTACTGTTGAATGATGTGTGGAGAGCATTTTGATATGATGGAATCATGTGGGAGTTCACAAACAACCTAAAGAATGTCCTTGGAGGTTAGTAATGGCCTGAAATCGGCAGAATTTCAAGTTTTGGAGAAGTTTTTTTTTAAAGTAGTTGTGACATGTTATTTAATTAGAAATGTCCTTAGCTTCAGAATTGATGTGTCAAATAGAAGCATATTTCAATTCATCCACAGGTTCTGTTTCCTTTTCTGTAAGTCTTCACTAGAGATTGTTTTTTGTTTGCTATGTTTTTTTCCTTCTACATTTCCTTGCAAGACTTCTTAACATCCTTCATATGTGACTGATCAAAGATCAAAAAGTACTTTATTCGGTTAAAAGCAATAACCATAAAAGCAACAGAAAGTCACATTTCATTTACAATGTTACAGCAATCAGAAGGAAGATATAAATATAATACATAGTATTTATACTGTTATGAATCATTTAGAATTGATTTCCTATATTTAAAAACCTGTTTAAAATATTCAGATAACGAGGCAACAGTAAAAACATTGTCCATTTTTTGCAATTCTAAAAACGCTGGGCGACATCTGTGCAAATTCATCTCCTTTAAAATAGGGACAATCAATTTTCTACGGGGCAATGTATAGAATTTACAGAAAAATAAGACATGAATATTAGATTGTACCGATTTTTCATCGCAAGGGCATACAGGCAGATCCTTGGACCATGAGTTCATTTCAGGGAAGGTAAATAATCTAAAAACAATATTGGCTCTAAAACGTGTTAAAAAGAATCTGTCATAATTGGACATATGCAAGCTTAAGTATGGCTGTAGTTTGTCACTTATTAAAATTAACTGATGGGAAGTGACAGAGCTTTTCTTAAATTCTTCAAGCTGTCTTTTATCTCTAAGGAAGTCCATACAGAGTTTTTTCAGTGCTTTTCTGGGGATATCTACCATAGAAGACGGGTCATCATAGTATTGTGAATGGTCTATTTCCTTCAGGAATGTTTTGATATAGTTTAGCCATTCGACTCCGTTTACTCTCCCCAGTTTTAAGACGTCCTGTAATATGGCACGGTTTAGAACGCATTAGTTCACAGTCCAGACTCTGTGCCATAGGAGGATGGGTTGTACTCTAATTGTATCTGTGATATAAGGCAACCCCAACTCGTCATGACAAATAAGAGTCGCTGTACTTTCTGGTAATGTTAAAATGTGCCTTAAAAATTTATTTTCAACTGTTTGGATTGCCTTTATATTAGAATAGCCCCAAAGTCCAGCTCCATACAAAGCCACAGATACACACGTTGCATTATAAATAGTTAAAATTTCCCTGATTGGTTTCATTCCCAGTTTTCGTATAAAACTCTTCAGTGCCATAATTGTCTTGGAAAACAAAAGCGTTCTTGCCTTCACCGCACTTGTCCAGGAACCAGTTTTGTGGAACAATATTCCAAGGTAAGGGAAGGTGGATGTTCTTTCTAAAGGTGCGTTATTTATATACATCGATTTCATTTGTTTTTTAATGCGTGTGCCACAATTCATGGAAAAGGTTTTACTACAGTTTATTTTTAAATCAAGGTTGAGCATGAACTGATTAAAAGATGTTATCATTTTTTGTAGGGCAATAGGGGTATGAGCCATTAAGACGGCATCATCCGCATACAACAGTGCAGGGATAAATCTTTTTCCGATCTTAGGCATATCCCTACACTCTTGCAGCAGATGGCTCTCCAGGCCATTTATGTAGATAAGGAATAAGAAGGGCGCCAGGACACAGCCCTGGCGCACTCCGCGCCCTATTCCAAAAGACCTACTACATTCCCCTCCTTTGCCATAACGCACAACAGCAGTTGCTCCTGAATATAACTGCCTTAAAAATTGAATTATCGGCTTTTCCACGCCCAACCGTGACATCAAGTCCCATAATTTACAGTGTGACACGCAATCGAAAGCCGATGTAAGATCTACAAATGTAAAATACAAACGCTCCCTTTTTATCATGGTGTATTTCTGCTGGATCAAAAATAAATTTAGACCCTGCTCTATCGTTCCTATACCTTTTTGGAATCCGAATTGTAAATCACGAATTGCCCCAACCTCCTCTGCCCAATTTTGCAATTTAGATAAAATCACTCTGCCAAGAATCTTTATTGACGAGTCTAGTAGGGATATTGGCCTATAACAGGCACAGTCTTGTCTATTTCCCTTCTTATAAATGGGTACAATAATTGATGTAAACCAGGAGGGACTCAATCCCTTCAGGAGAGCTGCATTAAAAAGTTGTACAAGTATCGGGCCCCAGAGTTCACTATTTGCCTTGTACAAATCTGCCGGGATTCCATCTGGGCCGGCCGCCTTGCTGCCCTTTGTGGCTCCCAAGCTTACTAGGATCTCGGGTAGTGTTACCTTCAGTTCATGTGCCTCCTCTACTAATTCACCTTCCATATTTAAATCTATTCTTTCCAGCTCATCTATAGGCGTGTATAGGGTGGAAAAATGCGCGACCCAATCATCCTCATTAATAGCAATTTCCATCCGAGCTTTAGTGTTTTCATATGGAAGTGGGGCGTTTACCACCCTCCAGAATGCAGATATATCTTTTGTTTGTGAGGCTGTACAAAGTTCTTCCCATACTCCTTTTTTAATAGCATATCTTCTGTCTTTTAAAGCCTGGTTGTAACCTTTCCTTAAATTTCTTATCTGTATAATGTCACGTGGATCCCTATGTATTGCGTGCTTGAGTTCTGTGAGGGCCTTGGTACAAGTCCTATAAAACCATCTTGTACCTTTCTCCAATCCTTTTTTTGCCGCTAATTTCAGATTCTCTTTGATAGTGGAAGCAATAATGTTAAAGTGAGCTATTATACTTTCACTATCGGTTTCTTAGTCTAAGCAGATTTTAAAATTATCGGCACAGCTATTTACCAGTTTTTGAAGAAAATCTTCTGGTACCACCTTGCTCCACTTGAGCGTGTATCCGTTCTGCCTCCCTAACGTAACATCTGGGGCATCCTGTACAGGATCATTTCGGCGAGGCAAAAAGAGGTTCTCAATCTCTAATATTTGCGGTAGGTGGTCACTCATTGGTGCATCCAGAATTTTAAAGCTACCTATCTTATGGCCATAACCATTTGAGCAGAGGCTAAAGTCTATGGTAGTGGATGCTCCCCTCCCAATAAAGGTTGTTTGAAAAGGTACTGGTTGCTGAATCATTTCGTTTACAAAACCCAAATCATAATCAAACAATAATTCATTCAATGAGTCCCCAGTCTGTGTGTGTTTAAAATGTGGTAAGTTAATGTCCTGCTCCAACATTAAACCACAAATGCCTTTGCAACCTTTTGTGCATAATGGACAATTACTAATCCTTCCTGGGAGACTGTTACTAATGATATGGACATTATGGCTCTCCAAGAAACCTGGGCTACAGAGCTGATACATTTAAATGGTTATAGAACATTTTGTACCCCAGCAGTAGGTGCCACACATGGTAGACCGAAGGGTGGTTTGATTACGTACCTCTCAAATGGTTTAGGGTACGAGAGGGTACGTTTTTACTCTAAGTGTGATTTTTACCATAAATTTGCAATAGATACTAAAACTGGAATGTGTCTTGTAATTATAAACTTCTATAATAATATTCCAGGCAATATGTCACAAAACATTTTGAAAATGCTAGCTAATGATTTGCAATGTGAATTAGACAGTAATGGAAAGGAAGTAATGATTTTATGGGGGGGTGATTTTAATTGTCCAAATTTAAACAAAAATTACTAATCCTTCCTGGGAGACTGTTACTAATGATATGGACATTATGGCTCTCCAAGAAACCTGGGCTACAGAGCAGATACATTTAAATGGTTATAGAACATTTTGTACCCCAGCAGTAGGTGCCACACATGGTAGACCGAAGGGTAGTTTGATTACGTACCTCTCAAATGGTTTAGGGTACGAGAGGGTACGTTTTTACTCTAAGTGTGATTTTTACCATAAATTAGCAATAGATACTAAAACTGGAATGTGTCTTGTAATTATAAACTTCTATAATAATATTCCAGGCAATATGTCACAAAACATTTTGAAAATGCTAGCTAATGATTTGCAATGTGAATTAGACAGTAATGGAAAGGAAGTAATGATTTTATGGGGGGGTGATTTTAATTTTTGTTTTCAATCCTGCCACGTTCCAGAACATTGAGGTACATGTGTCATTATTTCGGTCAGTATTACCATTTGTCCTGGTATCCGGTCCGGTAGATTTTTCAGGTGATACAATATTCCCAGCGCTTTCCAGTGACTTACTTAGGGTGGATGAGAATGAGGTTGATTCTAGTGCCTGATTAACTAACTGTCAGTCTACTGCTTCCAAATCACTAAACCGATTGAAGCAGGGGATAGAAAATGGAATATATTGTGGGTCCCTCCATTCTGTGTGTCGAAATTGGTCTGGATAATGTGTTCCCCCCCTCCTGCGGTGAACTGTAGTCCATGCATCATTTACCTCTTCTCCCCAAGTATTGTGGGCTAGATCCTGACGCATTTCTTGACCCCCCCCCCCCCCCCCGAGGATGATAATGATTAGGGCCCCTCATCCAACTCCATCTATTGCCTGTAGGCTGAGCTGGCATATAGAAAAAAGAGAGTGGTCTTGCCACAATTTTTATTCCATTGTTTCTCTTAGCCCTTTGGCAAATATAATCAACTGACCTAGGATCATCAAAAGTTACCACCACACAATCTCCTTGTAGTCTTTTTGTAGTTTTCCCCACCCAGGGGACGCTGCACCATTAAAATATTACTGGTTACATTCAGTGGAAGAGGATGGTTAGAATTCAACCAGTGGAACACTTTATTTTTAAGTGCCCCGAATGATTCTGTAACCTGGGCAGCTAGTTCAGGGACTCCAGTTAAGATTACCACATAAGGGCAAGCATCTGGTGGTAAATTAATCCCTCTGCGTTTTTCCCTTCTGTCTTGGGTGGGTTTCTCAGCAGTGTGGGCAGGGGTATTTGAGGTAACTGCTTTGTTTTCATTAACCTCAATAGGTGGAGTAGGTTTAAATAAGTTTTTGCTTGTCGCAAGGGGGCAAGACTTTGGCAGAGGAGTTTTAGGGGCAGGTTTAGTGACTACAGCTAAAGATTTATTTGTTATTTATGACTTATTTAAAGGAGGGATTGAATGTGCTTATTTTTTAGTCTGAGTCGGGCGCAGGGCCTCTATATCCTTGTGCATAACATTTAATTGTGTTTCTATTGCCAAAAGCTTATTTTCCAAAGGAGACAGCAAAGATTTAATAAGGGTTTTTAGTGTCAGTATGAAGGGATCTTCCCTATCTATATTAGGATCTTCCCTATCTATATTAGTAGCTGTACTATTGGGTGTGGAGCTATTATTAAAAATATCCGCCAGAGTGTCATCTAGGGTAGAGTCAGCAATAATCAAAGGCATCGTTGGTAAACCAACTGCTTCTTTCCTAGAATCCTCTCTAGAAGCTCCCCTTATTTGCTCTGTGCTGTTAACAGGTCCCAATTTATGTACAGGTATCGCATTTTTCTTTTTAATGATGGGAATGTTTTTAGTATGCCTATTTTTAGGGATTGCTCCCTCCCTTTCCCCTTGTAGCGCAATATTACTTTTTTCCACCTGGGGATCTATTAGCGTAGAAATCAAGATATTCCCGGATGGTGCCAAATGCTGTGAGTCAGAAGAAAGAGAGTCCCCGAGTTCTGGCTGGGTAGTCATATTACTATGAACCTCTACAAGTATCTGCTGTGACTGAAAGAGCACAATTATTCTGGTGGTGTTAACTCCCTTCATTAAGATATGGTTCAGTGCTTGACGTATGTGTCCAAGTCCCCTGAATTTTTTTTACAAAAGCTCAGTATTGCTGGTTGTTTTTTCCAAAGTTTATGTATATTATAGGTTGAAATGAAACAGTCACGGTTTTTGACTAAATTCATAATGAAAATGAAGACTTTTCTTTTTCAACAATATGTTGAACATATTGTTTCTGTATGAGTTTCTCTGTCTTTTTCCTTATGAGAGGAAGTGTTTGAAACAGATCTTTCAAGACACATGTTTTTAATGCTTTGCAGTTATACTCCTAATTTTGGCTCTTCTTGTGAAAGTGTATATTTTTCTTGATTAGGCTACACTGTCTTTGTTGGAATAGCTAACTGTTAAAAGTGTTATCTTTTTCAGTTGCTTGTTATGAACCTTAGTTCTACTATTAAGGTTAGTGTGCGTAGAAACAGAAAAATGTATTGTAGTCTTACCAGTACTGTTGTTTGTCTTTGGGTGTCCTCCTTCTTTCTGTTCAGTTGTTTTTTTCTCCTCTCACTGTAGTATAATTTCCTTTTTTGACTTCTGAAAATATTGTTTTAGGCATTGCATTCAATTGAAATAGAGCTCTATTGCTTTCCAATAGCCAGCAGAGTCTCTATGGTTGCTGGTCGTATTTAGTAGTATTGGGCTGTGCTTATATCCCAATTTTTGTTATTAACCAATCACATAATACTTTAATTCTTATTTCGATCTCTTATCTAGTTTTCTATTTGTTTTCATTGTCACATGACCAGAAATGTCTGTTTAAAATGCTTTTCTAATACTTGTTAAACGTCATTGCTGCACACTAGTTTATTTTCTTACCCAACTTTGGGTTTTAATAATTATCCTCCTTTCAAAATTAAGTTATTGGTCTGATGTACTTTCCTAATTGCCAATCATCTAACTTTTTATATATCTGTTTGTCTGACTCTGTTATGTGTTCCTTATTCTTGTATGTCAGTGTATGTGCAAGGTGGTTAACGTTTGGTTTACTGGGCATGGTTTCATGTTTTTTGCCCAGACAGCATGCTAAGAAAGTAGGTGGTGAAAATAAATGTGGTTTGAAAAGAGTTGAACTAACATGGATTGGTGATAGAAAAGGATTCAGTTACTCATTTACCCTTCTCTGTTAGTTCATGTGGGTATGCCCACTTTAGGGTTATCCCCTGTAGTTGCAGTGATATAGGACATTTAACTGGATTTAGAATGGAAACTGAGATGAAGGTGGCATTTTCTATCTTAACAAACACACACACACACATATTTTGGGTTCTCAAATATTTGCCAGAGGCAATAGTTGAAGTGGGCTCATGGAAATGCTGCTAAGTTTGAAAAGACATGAAGACATGTGAACAAGGCAGTGTCAGTATGCCTTCACAATCATAACATGGCTTTAGTTTTTCATTTAAATATATAACATGGCAATGCAGCACTGTATCATCCTGATGGTGTACATTTACCAAACTATGGAAACAATATTTTCACTTCAAACCTAAAAACATGGCTTAACAAACATATATAAATATGTTTACTTAAAAACATACAAAGGCTCTTTTAAGAGCCACCCTATAAGAGGTCTAATTTTATTTGCCATAAATAATGTTTTTTTTATTTAAAAAAGCACCACAGTGCTCCATAAACCTTTTTAAAAATATGTAAATCAATAAAACTACTTTTCCCTAACCCTGCAGAGTTTGCTAAACTGTCTCATTTCTTCCTATACATTTAAAAAAGAGTAAAAAGCTATAATTCACATTAAAACACAGATCAAAGACAAAGTGTGGTATAAACAATATGGCTGCCTTTTTATTTTGCAAGGGCTTTGATTAACCAACAATAATTGTTTTTTGTCATTGCCATGTACCACAGTATGCCGTGAAAATACCACGGTATACCATGGTCCAATATATCACTAAGCTTTTGTTGCTAATTATTACTTGAAAACAACTAAACCAATTTAGATCACAGAACAAAAATGGCCCTTTCCACACTGTAATCTATATTCTGGCCAAATGTCATGTAAAGCCATTCAGCCATTTTATTGCTATGTCTGTATAAAAAGACTATGGAAAATGCATTCGTGGAAAATCTTTTTTGGGGACCCCTGCTTTTCTTTGCACCCACTTAACCAATCACCCCAACATTTTACAGCTTCAGCCATATAGAAAAGGGAATAAGGTTCCAAAGTTTTATGGAGATTCATCAAGCAATGACAGAGGTATTATCAATCAAAAATCAGAGGAATTTCTGCCTCTTGAAATCCTAACTACAACTACTTAGTGGCTACCATATTAACTATAACTTGCCAGTCTACATGCACAGTTTTCTAATAAATTCTGTCATTATACCTCTGATAACTATTGTTAGGAATTATATCATTTAACGTGCTAGAAGTGATATGGTATGAACGTTTATATTCTTTGCATGTGGAATGCCCTAGTTATAGATAATGTAGTGTGGATACAGTTTTTGGGATGGGTAAAAGGTATAATTGTAAGGTATAACTATAACTTTGAAATACAAAGTTTTTTTTAGTTTAAGGTGTTTTTGTATTGTAATAATACCTAACCACGGATGTCGATTCACCAAAATCCCTGGGGTATCGGAAGTGGCATCATAAACACTTTGACCTTAATGATGTCACAGGAAGTGACATCATCTGACCTTTTAGCCTGAATTGTCCCAAGAAGTGAGATTGCACATTTAATATTGGAGAAGTGGGGCTCACTGGTTAGAGGAGGCAGACCTGGAAGCAGAGGTCAGCCTGGGACCAGGGTTCAATTCCTGGCTCGGTGGGGTCTTGAGTCCTAAAATGTCCATGGACTCGACAATTCTCGCTCCGGTGCCTACTTGATTCACGGGTTCACACTCTGCGACTCTGGGCAATAGCTTGCTTAATCTCCACAACGGCCCCTCGCGGTGGGATGCCTGGCTTTCACCTTGCAGATACCCTCCCGGGGTTATCTCACAGGGGAATACCAGGACGGGTTCCCTAAGCAAGCGCTTAGAAACCGCTCGGTGATTTGCGCTATATAAATTCCTTTACATTTACATTTACATATTCTATACTCTTCTAGGGGAGAATAGCAATAGGCTCTGAAAAAACACTCACTAAATATTCAAGTCCTTTCATGGCGTGCCTAGCTAATTAAACCTGACATTCCTCATGAGTTTGCCCAACTATGTTTTTAAAATGTCCTATGGGTGCCCCCTTATGTACAACAAATACCTCCATTGCTTGGACCAGCATTGACAAACATTAAAAACAATATGCCAGCACCAGAAATACCTAATACTGCTTCTCTTGCACTATGGATGTCCCTAATGTCAGGGTTATGTCTCATATGTCGTGGACCACATGTTGTCATTGGCACAGTTGTCTTTCCATATGTCAAGAAGTTCCTCCAACAATTTGCCACAGGTGCTACGTATGCCAAGAACTTTCTCAAGTAGGCCAGCACTGGCATTTTTTCATAGGGACCCCATGCCAAAATGTACCTACAGTGTGCCAGAAATTGCATTTTGCTGACAGTGTCCCATATGCAAGTATTGTCTCTAGTATGCCAGTGCCAACATGTTGCCAAGGGTGCTTCTTTATGCCAAGACGGATGCTAGATCCAACAGCGGATTTGCAAACATACCAACACAGGTTCACTTATATTCACACTCGTAATGCTTACTCACTCCTTTTGACACACACACATCCACAAACTCACATGAAAACATTCATGCTCACACATATACTCGCTCTTTCACACACTCATTCTCACCCTCATGCATGCACATAACATACATTTAAAGCCATTTTATTTTTCATACCCCAGATGCTAGTGAAGGTTCAGATCTTGCTTGCTTCACTTTTTATTACACTAATAGTGAATAATAAACTATTATTCACAATTAATGTAATAAAAATGATCAGAAATCAAGGTTAGAGGCTGACTCTTATAATGCGAGACACCCTTATGTTCTTGACACTGATTTTGCCACCTCTAAGACCAGGGGTGTCAAAGGCAGTGCCAGTGGTGGCAAGGGGCAAGCTAGGGGTCGCAACTGCGGCTCCTGATGACCTCAAAATGACGTTCATGTACTTAACATGTTGCTAATTATAACTACATTGATACCTTTGCTTTTTTCATTGAATTTGTATGGTTTTTATAATGGTCAGAACATTTGTTAAAATGGTAACAGAAATGAAAGGCATTGTTGTATGTCAAAATAAAATAATGATATAGAATGAAATGGGAATGTAACAGTTGTATTTATGTACATATATACATGTACGTTATTAGGTATTCTTTGTTATTTCATTAATATTAAGGATAAATAAAGGTATATATATTTTTCCAACAGCCTATAACATGGAATATGTGATGTTACAATGCAATAAAAATGATCACAGAATGTTACATCCCAGTTTTTACAATGCATGTTGTTACAATGATTTACTATTCCAACACCAGTCTGCGTATAGTAGGGAAGGCGTTGGAATAGTAAATGCCCGCGTCGTACTGGATGTTTCCCTATAAAATGGGCATGGTTCATGATGTAATATACTGCTAATGGGATGAGCTTATAGCCTATTTATTGTCAGTTTATACGTTGAACCATAGTCTCTATGGTTTTGTAGTTTTGTGCTCCTTTAGGCTACTTTTGGGCACTCTTTAAAGCACACAGAAAATAATGGTTTTCTTGTTAATTATGTGTAATATCTAAATATTTTAGTAAAAACACAAATGCTGTTGAAACAGGCTACATATGTAATGTCTATTTTGATTTTGAGTCTTTTTTTTTGTTTGCTGGTACTTCGAAACCTTCTAGCTGCTATTGTACTGTGGTACTTCACAATTGTAAAACAACTTTTCATTGGCTCAAAACAGTGTGAATTAGAGCAAAGAGGAAAGTGACACCGCTGGGTCTGCATTTCAGTTTGAACCTCTAAGGGGAAGGTGGTACTCTTTCACTGTTCAAGAACATTGTTCTTTCAGGGTGGGTTTTCCATTTGTTTCCTTCTACTGAAGAATGTCTGAATAATAGGTCCCTGGCCAGCAGCAAGAGGAGGAGGGAGACCATGCAGGGATGGTCATCGACAGGGGGAAAAAATTGAAGGAGCAGTGGTGTGTCAATTTTCAGGGAAGAAGAAGGTGAATGCCAAGCTGGTGACATGTAATCTGTACCAAAGGTAATATCACAAGGGACCCACCAGCAGTACTCATCCGGAACATCTGGAATGAGGAAGCACCTTCAGGCCATCCACTCCTTAAGGTGAAACGAAGGAATGAACAAGAGTTAGAGGAAACCACTGCAGAAACATCATTAGAGCCAGCAGCTCCCGACCATGCAACCCCTTCTACCTTTTGCACCACTACCCACTCCGTCTGTTCTCCCCTCTGTGCTAAGGCAGGACAACCACATTGTGTTCCAGTGTGCAAATACTGCCACATCATTCCTACTGTGTAACACAATGATTGTTTCCAGTGAGAAAGACCTCAACAATCACTGTGAGCTTGTGATTGCTCACCATTATCCTCCCAAAATTCCTAGTTTTTTTTCCCTCCTGTTCCTTCACCTCATGTATATGCCCCTTCTTTTTGTTTTGTTGGTAATGTTGACCTGTTAAACAAAAATATCCAGAAAATATATATAAAAGAAAAAAGAAGAAAAAAAGGTTCTTTTAAGAACTACCCAAATATTTTCACAAATAAAAAACTTGTGTTAATATTAACAATATTTTTTACAGTTATCAGAAAAATAATATGGCATTTAATATAATAATGAAAGGCAAGTGCCAGGTAAGTTAAACATGTTGACTGGTATGGTGTAGACTATAGTGGAGAGTCATACATTTGAGTGTTGTTGAGTTGACTGTCAATGAGTAGTGTGTCGCTGAGTGAAGTTTTGTTGAGCAGAGTATGTTGATTGTAATCTTTTTCATGAAAGTGTGGTTCAGTGCATGAGAAATGTCTCTAATTTCCTTGAAAAATGCTACAGACGTTTAGTGTTGTTAGTTGTTTCCTACACATTTTATGTATTTTATTGGTTGAAATTAAGTGGCTCAAGGTTTTTATGCAATTCATTATAAAAAATAACAGTTTTCTTTTTACATGAAATTATTTTTCAGCAATATGTTGAACATATTGTTTCTATGTGAGTTTGTCTGACATATTTTTTAATACTTAGCAGTGATAGTCATACCCTTTTTTTTCAAATCATCTTTTATTGAATAAGTAGAAAAGTAAAAATCTAAAATCTTCAAAATATTAAGTAAAGGAGGGAATGACATACACCATAATACTGATTACGATCAGTATATAACAACATCGTGATTCATAATTTCACTAGCAGGTAACCACTAAATCTACACTTCATATTATATATTTCTAAACTGTTCTGTTTGATTTTATTGCACTGTCAATTTATACTCCGTTATATATATAAGCTGGAATTTAGTTATTTTTATGGCTCTATCAAGCTTTTATCTGAAACAGTCTGTTATTTCCTTCCCCTGGAAATTTGAACTTACTGTTTTTATGGACTGTATACTTTTACACCATGGTTCACCTGATAACTCATATTTTTATTGATGATTGCTTGTATCACTGCTTTTAAGATACTTGTTATCTAATAAAGCTATTTGAAAAAAATATGTATATTATGAATATCATTATACCCTCTGCTCTCTAATGCATAATACATTAAAAATGGCAAATGTTTCCATATCTCTAAGAATTGTTTCAACAAGCCAGTCTTGCCACTTACAAGCTATCATACCACTTCACACACTTGATCTTATTTACCATTAGCTAAAATCTGGTACCTCGGAAGAGCACCCTTTCTGTAGTATTAGTGATCTAGCAATCAATGAAGCAACAAACACAAACTGTTGTCTTATAGTGATATGCATTAATCAGGGGATCATTCCAACTAGGTTCTGGCATATCATACACTGAAGCTGTCAGGTAATACATCTGAACACCTGGTCCCCAAAATAGTGGAGGCAAAGGCAGGTGAAGCATATATGCAGCAAGTTACTGGTAGCATTATTTCACCTGAAATATGCAGCTAAGGCTGCGGGATACAATTTGTGAATAAGCTGCGGAGTATGATATGGCATTCTTTTGTAAATAGCAGCACAAATAGCATTACAGCAAATTTTGTTATAAAACCTCCAATGCTGTTGATCAGTCTCACAATTTGTGGACCAACCGATAGTCTTTAACAAAAACGGTATCGCTTCCTCCACAAGTTTCTGACATAATAACCAATACCAATTACTTATACGCTTTAGACTAGATACGAAATGAGCTTTGCTTATGTTTTGTACAAATAGGGAAGCTTCCGTTCCATTCCCAATAAGAACATTTCTAATTTGTCTGTCACTAAACAATAGTTCAGAAGCTATTAATGGATGCTTATTAGCTAGTTGATGCCGGGATATTTCTGACTGGGTTTGCACAAAACTTTCTAGTTTGGAACATCCCTCCCTTTCCCAGTTTGATATGGTTAATTTGTTTAGCTGTAAACCTAATTGACAGCAGTCTCTCAAACATAAAGCTAAATGGAACCAGGAGACTTTGAACTTCTGGCATATGTTCTTGAACCCATTAGCTAAAGATATGACATCTTATATCTTGTTTGTTTCAGCAACCGGAGTATTTTTAGATTACTGGGTATTGTGGCTCAAACTAAGCAATGTAGCAAAAACAGCCTGATAATACATTTTGATATTCGAGGGTGACAGCCCTCCTCCCTCTACATTCAATTGTAATACCCATGAACATGTGCATGGTTTTCTACCCTGCCATATAAAGTGGCAAATCAAGTGATAAATATAAACAAAGGAAAAATGGCCATCTTAACACAACCCCACAAATATTAGTAAGGGCTAACGATTGCCATTGGTTTGAAATCCCTTGTACATTAACCTGAGTTGAGGTATAATTCAATTGAAATAATTTGGCCAAATTAATTGTGACATAAATTCCCAAATATCTTACAAGGTGATCCACAGTATAATGTGCACACTTCTCACCTGGTAATGTTGAAGAAGGACTGTTAAATAATAAAAGTTACGACTCGTCATGATTCAATTTATAGCGCTTTATACCAGTAAATTACTAAATTCTGGTGCATGCATTATGAATATTACTTTTGTCGGCAGCTAGGTTTTTCATTATATCATTCGCTAGCAGTTGTAGCTTTGTCGTTCCTTCTAGTGGGGATAAAATACTCGAATTTTACCTAATTGCACAGGCAACAGCTCAATAAATAGCACAAAAAGAACAGGAGAGATTGGACAACCTGTTTAGTCCCACGCCTTGCCGTCACGTCGCTCACTATCTTAGAATTACTTATCATTTTAGCTTCAGCTTCCTTATATAAAATACGCAGAAGGCCAACATTTCTCAATGGAAAACTAAATTTGATCAAGTTCGCAAATAGTACCTCCCACTGGACCAGATGAAAATCTTTTTCTTTATGAAGTATAACAAAAGCTGCCTGAGTCTTATTTGTGGTGTAATAATCAATGGCTTGTATCAAATAGTTAGTATTAGTTGATATCAGCCTTGTGGGCATGAAGCCATTTTGATCTGGGTGAACCAAGGTTACCACAAGCAGAGCCAATCTATTGGCAATTATATTCGTGAAGAGTTTATAATCGCAGGAAAGTAAACAAATTGGTCTTTTAGATGGCATTTTCAAAAAGCTTACAATAATTGCCTTGGATTATGTTATGCTATGTTATGTTACTGACCATTTGTAAAGCGCACATCCACCAAATGGTCTCTTGGCGCTAGGTAACCAGTCAACTTTAACCTCCCCTTAATAATAAGCCTGCCTAAAAAGCAGTGTTTTCAGGAGTTTCCTAAATGTAACAAGATTCGCTGAGCCCCTTAAGTCCAAAGGCAGGCTATTCCATACACTGGGGCGATAACGGCAAACCTACGCCCACAGATCCTTTGGTTTTTCTAAGACGGAATTATCAAGAGGTGCATGTTACTAGATCCTAAAGCTCTGGTTGGACAGTATTTAACAATACTAGACTTCACAAAAGCAGGGTAGTTCAGGTACAAGGACTTAAAAAGCATGCAACATGCCTTAAACAATAATCTCTATGCAACTGGTAACCAATGAAGGTTCATCATTGCCTGGGAGATATGGCAACGTTTGGGCAAGGTATAAATCAGCCGAGCAGCCTGATTTTGAATTAGGTGGAGCCTGCGATAGAGGATTTTAGAGAGGCCCAAGTAAATTGCTTTAGCCTAAGTTAATGTAGATATGACTAGAGCTATGATTACTTGGCTCAAAAACTCATGCATAAGGTATTTTTAAAATCTTTTTTATGCAACGTTGCTGGCAGAAGTCACTGCTCCTACCTGCTGCTTAAAAGAGAGTTCTGCATCTATTATGACACCCAAGCTTTTTACAGCTTTTTTGGGTGTAGGCGGAGAACCCATCCTGCTAGGCCAGAACAAAGGACACCAATAGTTCACCTTACTTTTGGTGAGAATGATCTCTGTTTTATCTGGGTTCAGCTTCAGATGACTGCTGTTCATTCAATCTCTAATGAACCGCATAGTATCCTGAAACAAGTGACAAGATGAACAGCTGTCATTAATTGTAAATAGTAGTTGCATATCGTCTGCATAATTAAAAATATTTCTTTCTTTCTATTTAAGAGCATGAATCAGGGGGCAAATGTAGATATTAAAAAGATGGGGGGACAACGAGGAACCTTGGGGAACCCTGAAGTTCTGTTGCACCTCTGTAGATGAGTATGGTGGTAACCTGCCTGATTGAGATCTGTCCCTCAAAAAGAAGAGAAGCCAATTCAATGCTGAGTCTCGGAGGCTCACGGCCCTGATCTGATCGGCCAAGATAATATGGTCAACCATATCAAAGGCCGCATACAGATCCAATAACACCAAGACTTGGGTATTGCCATTATCAACCTCTTTCCGCATGTCATCAACAACAGACATGATCACTGTTTCTGTAGAGTGTGCTGGTCGAAATCCTGCTTGCGCAGGATCCAAGAAACCTGACTCTTTGATAAATAGACATAGATGTCGCGCTATGTGGGCCTCAAGTATTTTGGCAAAATAGGGTAAAAGCGAGATAGGCCGGAGGTTTTTCAAATCTGAAGGATCAGCACTAGCTTTCTTTATAATTGGAGCAATAATCCCTTTCTTAAAAGACCCAGGGACCACCCCCGTATTGATTGGTTAAGAAATGACAGTATACAGTCAGGCAGCCTAGTACATACTGCTTTCAAGACCTTCGGGGGGCATACATCAGTTGGTGAACCAGACTTTACCTTTGTCAATAAGAGTACTAGGTCCTCTTTTGTTACATTAGGGAAGCAGGGAAGCGTTTGACTATTTACCACGTCCGTGAAAAGATTATTAGGTGGTGAACAGGGAGGGATACTGTTCATAATGGCCTCGATCTTATTTACAATAAAGACATTCAGAGAGTCACACAGATCTTGCGTGGATAAAATCAGCAGAGTAACTCGATCTGGATTGGAAAGATCCGAGACAATCCTAAAAATCTCTTTAGATTTATTCGAGGCATTCATGATTCTGCCTGTAAAAAAGCTTACTTTAGTTTGCCGCAAGAGATTTTTATAGTACTAAGTTGTTGAATGTACTCTTTTTTCAGATCTGGCACGTATTTCGACTGCCATTTCCTTTCTGTTTGCCGAAGGCTCAACTTGGCCTTTTTCAGGTAATCTGAGAACCATTTGTTGGCCTCATGATGCCTAGGTGCTCTAGTTCTATGGAGGGGAGCCTGATCATTGCTGGCCGCTGTCAGCCAGCTTGTGATATCCTGCACAGAAGCGTCTATGTCTTCCTTCAGGATGGTAGGAGAGTTGCATAGATCCTCGCAAAAAGCTATGAGGTTGGCCCAAACCCAATTCCTAGAGTAGATAGTGGGGCCAATAGAGGACTTATTCTATTTAGGCAGAGATACTACAAAGGACATCACATGATGATCGGACCATCCACATGGGGTTATACTTGAATTCCACACAGGGAATTTTGTGGTCCATATCTTCTCCAGAGTGTGCCCTTTGATGTGGGTTGGACAATTCATTAATTGTTCCAGATTTAGGTCAGTCAGGACAGTCTCAAGTCCTTGGCTTGCTGCCCCCCCTGCCTCATTTGCCCAATAGACGAAGTCTCCCACCATAAGAATATTGGCATAATCAACAATTAGAAGAGCCAAGGCTTCAGCCGAGAGAGATAGAGAAATCTGGCATATGTATGGAAGGTCAGTATAGCAACACACAAGTGAAAGGCGAGGACGATGACTCCAAGTGGATAGCAAGATTCTTCACCGATAGGAGCTCTAGAGAGGTCATTTTTACAAAGCTTTGCTTTTTCTTGATGATAGCCGCTACCCTTCCTCCCTTCTTCCCCGAGTTCCTATGGATTTGTATGATATAAAAATATTATAAAGATATAGAAGGATTTTTACCCTTGAGAATGTCATTGTAAAGAGCAAAAATTTACTTAATTGGTGGATTAATAGCTGGTAAATTTCTATGGGTAAGCTATCATTCCCACATGCTTTTGCATTCGGAGACCTTTAATTACTCCTTCCAACTCAGCCAGTGTACTAGATAGCACCAGCACTTTTTGTGACCTCCTGATAAAGCTGGCATCTTGATAGATCATAAAAAGTTATTAATACTTTCAACAACTTTATTTTCTGCAGCGTCAAAAATTGACTTAATAATGTTGTTACTCCTCTTTTTCTTTATTGAGCATGCTAAGTAATGGCCTACATGCTCACTTTCCTCATAGCTTTTTTTTAAAAGCAGGTGTTTTGATTCACTATTTTAGTAACTGTGTAATAGTCTTTTAAAGTTTGCAAGCTTGACTTAACTTAACTCTGGCTATGTATCTGTTAGATAGACTTAAGTTGAATGCTCAACAGGAAAGTGGTAGCCAGGCTAACGGAGGGCGCTCACCAGATATCAGGGACAAGTAATATACTATTAACTTAATGAAGAATTGGATTTTAATGGGTTCTCGTCCACTAGTGTGACTAATCAGAAGGTGGCTATTAGAATGGGTGCAGATGATTGGATAACTAAAGAAGCCCTGAAGTAGTCTCTGGTGAAAGAGACAAAATGCGTTGGCTAATTTTAATTTTATGAAGATTTGAATAAAGATTTTTTCTAATGAAACAAGGAGCCTGTGGATGATATTTCTACAGTCCATGCTACAACAAGCTTTATACTATATTGACATGGAAGGAAATAAATATGTGTGCCGGTTGCTCTTGTGTAAATATAACATACACACACTGCATTGCACTGCACTAGCCCTGTTCTGTACCATTCACAGTCACATATACCCCCCAGCACATGGATAACACACATGTACTGTGCAGCACTTAACACCAAACCGATGTAGGCCACGGATGAGTTAAGCACACAACAGTGGAGCTTTAAATGAGCGAACTCACTCCAGTGACCCAGGTAAAAAGGACCAGTTTATTTCTACCGATCACTACAAGGTAAGCTTCCACCACTGCACTTGTGCTGCTTAACTTCTGGCACAGGCAAGCACATTAGACCATAACTAGGGTAGCGTTTTGGGCACCCTTCTTGGTACAAAAAGACAGCAATTCGTGAGATGGGCCAATGTAATGGCACACATGCATGGTTCGTGTTCAGCTTTCACAGCAAAAATTAACATCAGGGATCCAGACATCATTACAATTGGAGCACTCAGGACAGAAGTGAACATCCATCACTATATGAGGGACTTTTCCATCCCACCACAATGTTTGACATGTGCAGGGATTTGGGGTAATAAAAGGTAGTGGCATCCATACATACCACACAACCCAGGACTCCTATTTGTTGAGGGTCAGACATGTCTAAGGTTGGTAGTTTTACCTAGGATCCAGATAATCGCAGACCCAGAGTTGTCTTCTGTACCCCAGGAAAGAGCCAGACTCTGTTTTTATATTTACTTAGCACAAGAAAAGTCCCAAAGAGTGTCTGGCTCCTAGTGAGGGTGCAGATATGAATTCTGTGTCCCAACAAGCAGCCAGAATCCAAACAGCATAAGGATCCTTGCTGGGGTAAAGTTGTGTGTGTTCAATGCCCCAGCAAAGAGTGAGATGCAGTTTGGATTTTACCTTAGTGTAAGAAAAAATTCAAAGTGCCCGCTTCCTTGCTGGGGCATATGATATGGGTTCGGTGTCCCAGCAAAGAGCCAAACGCTGATTGGATTTTTTTCTTAGGCTAAGAAAAAATACAAACAGCTGCTGACTCCTTGCTAGGGTACAGGAATGTGTGTTCTGTACCAAAGCAAAGTCACAGACACTGTTTGGAGTTTTTCTTATCCTAAGCAAAATTTATCACTTTACAATTGACACAGTTTCATCCATGCACTCCCTTTATTTTCATCACTTAAAACTATGGATATGCTGGTGATAGAGGTGGTTGCCCAAAAGGTATGATTGGAGCCTAACAACAATGTCAGACAAAATACAAAATAAAGGGTTGCCACATTTGGTTTCTGCTATCTCTCAATAAGTAGCATCTGGTTGTGTGTCTGGTATGCAGACAGAAGCACTACAGAATACTCATTGGATCTGTGACCCTCCTATCTTAACGCTCACAGCTTCATTGTTGCCATCATGACATAATCACAGGCGAGCCTGCGTCTGAAGCTTTTGTTGAAGAAATCAGAATGGAGGACCCCATGGGCAGATTTGAGGCTAAATACATTTGCAACATTGTTACGAGGGGAACCATTGTGAAACTACAATGCAACAATGAAGCTGTGCCGCGTTTAACTACACCATGAGCACTGAATACATTGGCAATATTGTCACAAGGAAAAATCAACAATGGAAAACAAGACAACAAAGAAGCTGTGCTACACCTAAAACCGCTGCTGCACTGACAGGGCAGAAATTCATAAACCTGCAAAACTACACTTAGAGTGATTGCACATATTAAATACACTGCAAGCATCAGTCAGGAAATGCCTATAATTAGAGCAGTTGTACAGAAAACTTCTTTGTTCTTTCAACTATACTGGACAAAGAGGGAACATACACCAAAAACAGAATCAAAGCCAGTCTTGATCCTGGGGAGACCTGAAAATCATGGTTTAAAACTCGTTGACCTCTATGCATTAGGGAGTTGTTGGACTTAGCAACTAAAAATACCAATATGGAGAGAGCGAAGCATGGAATAATACTTCCCCACTCAGATTCCCAAGGCGTGACTTCAAATATCAAAAAGAGTGGGGAAACACACCGGGGTTTCTCTAAAAAGATGATTTTTGGAGACCCTTGCCAGCTACTTTTGGGCATTTCATGTTATTCCCACTGGTGAACTAGTAACCAATAGCTTCATTGTCGGATCTTCCCTCCACCAGGAGCGGATGTCTCAAAGAGCTGAGATGGTGTGGGATCCGTTACACAACAGTATTGATCTAAAATTACCTCCTGTCCCAAAGAGAGATATATTGATTAAAACAGGGGCAGGAGTAAAGTTATAAAAGTGGGGAAATGCTATAGGGAAGAATTTTGTGCCTCTCACATCCATACAAATATTTGGTCAACATGCTTCAGCCTACTTGTACCCATATGGGTCGATAGCTTTTGTCAGGGCAGTGAGACTTGTTTGGATCCCTGTTGCAGGTCAGTAGGGACACTTTTCCCTAGCTCAGGATAAAACAGGTGTAGTCACTCTGGGCCTTATTTATGAAGGCCTTGCGTCGCCGGTGCGTCACTTTTTCCCATTTTAAAAGTGGCGCACCGGCGGCGCAAGGCCTTCACACATAAGGCCCTCTGTCTCTAAACAGAAGAGAACAGTAAAACATATTAGTAGTCATTTATAATGTTCTCATTGTCACCATTACACATATTCATTTGAGAACGCTTGAGAACATAACAACTGCTTGTATTTCCTAACTTGAAAACTGTTTAGTAAGCAATAACTTGTTCAATTCCTGCTAATAGGTGACGCAAGATATTGAGGAAACGTTTGTAGTTAAGTCACCTTTTCTAAAAAAAAGCCTTGTCAGGGACGCCTGCGTCAATCAAGGAAAACGTGCCTGTAGTGTTCAGAAAGGCCAATTGTTCTTTATATGGTCTAGGGTATTCCATTATGGTCAATACCTATACACAATTGATATAAAATAGGAAATCTTTATGTAGGTCTTAAGTTGCATTCTTAATAATATATGCCAACCGCTGTTGCATTCTCAACACCGTATGAACAAACAGTTATCAGGCATTTCGGAAAGAGTAGAGCATTTAAATACCTCATTACATTCAAAACAGGACCCCATAGGTTGCGGGAAGACGCTATGGTTGCACCCCATAGAAAAGGAATATAATATGGATAAAAGTTAGACAAAAAAAGAACCGAAGGGCTTATGGTGAAATGCACTTATCTAGCCGATTACAGTGAGCATGTAGTGTATTGCAATCCCGCTGTGATTCTGTCTGACTTACTATTGGTGCTTGCTCTCCGTACTTGCTCATATTCCAAATATAAAAATAAAACATAAAAATTATTTGAAAATGACACCAAAAACTCAGTAATTCTGATTTTCATGTGAATATGCGTGCATGAGAGGCTGGGCACTCTAGCAGTGTGTCTAAATTCTGCACATGTAATTTAATAAGCTGGTATCCTGTCACTAACTAGCCTAAAAAAAACTACCTTTGCTATGACATTGGTAGGGACTTTTGAACTCAGTCTAGTCTGCCTAAATTCAGAGGCTTACATTTTCTAGCCTAATGTGGAAAAAGCCTGTTATATATCGACCAGTCTCAGTCTACGCTCTTGCTATAGTATATTTGTAATTCTACAGTGTGTACGAAGGCTTATATTCGGCTTTTAAGGCAGGGACTTCTAAAATTAACCCTTTGTCATCATGTCATTGGGAATTATCAGAGGATTATGAGTTTCCTTTTCACAAAGTATATCTCTGTCTCGGTTGTATGTCAATACAACGCAGTGTTTACACCGCACTACCATTATAATGCTGGTTTTACAACGCAAGTCGTTACCACGACTTGCGCTGTAGGGTGCTGGACTTAGGAATAGTAAGATTTACTATTCCAACACCAGCCTACGTACAGTAGGGAAGGTGTTGGAATAGTAAATCTACTATTCCTTAGCCTAGAGTGCCCTCCAGCGCAAGTTGTGGTAACGACTTGCGTTGTAAAACCAGCGTTGTAATAGTGGTGCGGTGTAAACACCACGTCGTAATGGATGTTCCCCCTCTGTCTCTGTTGCTTATACAATAAGGCTTATATTCTCTAGCCATACATAGACTTACATACAGTATTTCCCTCTATCAATGTGGACAGGTATATAAAGTGTCCTTTTGTGTAGGGATGTGACTTCTACTATTTTAGTGACATATAGAGGAGGTAGTTGTATCTTCCATAAATAGTAAGGGTTGGGTTACTGGTAAGGACAAGAGTGTCTACTTTTTTACTTCATCGGGTGACCTGTGCCCATGGAATGTTATTGTTGAGTCTGTTCTTGAATGTGCTCAAATGATAAATCCACCATTGTTCCTTTGTAACTGGTTCCTTTCAGCATTAGCGTCAATACAGTCCCAGGTTTCCAATACCACTCTTTTCAGATCATTGGCACGTGGTCTGACAGTGAGAAAAGGATTACTCATCTTTGTAGTAGATTTTTTGCACCTGATGTTACTACTATGCTCCCAAATGCGAGTTTTCACCTTTCTGCATGTCATGCCAATGTAACGAAATTCGCAGGGGCACATGATCATATGTATGACACGAGAGCTGTTGCAACTTGTATACTTTCCCAGGGTCCATCTGAGATCCAGTTTTAAATCAATTATTTTTGTAGTTGTATTCAAATGGCAAACTGAACAGGACCCACAGGGATAGTGACCCACAATTGGGGGGGGCATATGGTTGTAATAGTTTTACACCTTACTTCAGTTTTCCTGAGTCATCTATGGATTAGTATATATTGTAGATTTCTTTCTCTTGTGTTGCCAAAACGAGGCTTTGGCCAATTGAATACGCTTGAGTTGACTATTCTCCAGTTCTTCTGAACCAACTTTTCAAGGTGGTTAGACAGTGTGCTGAAAGTGGTTACACAGGTCAAAAGGCCTTGATTAGGGGGTTTATCTTTATCTTGTAAGAGAATTCCCCTATGCTGGTTCTTGGCTCATTTGTGACATCTGTTGACAATCTGAGAAGGATAATCTCTAGACTCCTGTGTGTGGGTCAATGCCACAGGTTGGATTTTAAAATCTTTTTGTTGCTACAGTTTCGCTATAAGCGTAAATACTGGCTTTATGGTAGGTTTTCTTTTCATGAGAGAGGGTGGAAACTATTAAACAAGAGGAGACTATTTGTGTTTGACTGCTTGGAGTAAGTCTTTGTGCCAAGTTGGAAGCCATCAGGGAAAATTGTGTGAGCAACTATACAAAATCAACCCTGAAAGTCAAATTAGGTGCCTGGTCTTGGTAAAAATAATTGCATTAGAGAATTGTTGGACTTAGCAGCTACACAAAAGAAACCCTGAAATTCAAATTAGGTGCCTAGTCTTGGTTAAAATAATTGGTTGTAACAACCCCTTTACATGCCATAATTTCAGGAGTCTAGACAACTGAGACACAAAAACAAACTCCTCCTGTTGAAACTTTTAGACTGGTATATTGTATTTTATGTGTAATGTAAAATGTTTGTGTGTAAAAGTATCGTTTTTTATTTTTTATTTTTTGTGGGTCACATAGCTCATACAACATTTGGCATTGTTAGCCAATTAGCTGTTAATGCTAAATTAACTCACATAAATAATTGTTTAAACTACTATGTTCATAAAAAACGAGGTCAATCTAATTACATTTCTTGATCTGCATAGAAGGAATAACAATGCTGGCTAAATAATTGTCATATAAGATTTTTTGTTGTCATTATAGTTAAAAGTGCTATAGCCTTGCTGATCATACAGACCAAGCCCCGAGTACAGGCCTTATATGAGTTTCCGGCTACCTAGGCCTGTTATTTGCTCCCCCCTCAAGAATGTATATTCAGCCCAGACAGTGAACAATACCAACTGTGTTTAGCTTGGAGAGAGCCATCCTGCTAGGATGGGAGAGGCAGGGCAGGTCCTGCCCCACTTACATATCAAAGGGCTTCCTCCAGTACACTCACAAAGGAACTTAACACCAGCGTTTGTCACCCTAGCCTGCTCGGGCCTGGGCAGGAGAAGAAACAGGAAGGAAGGAACTTTTCAGAAACAAGGGTGTGAGGTAGCATTAGAACTTTCCTTGGTGCCACCCACTTCAAACGGGGGCATCTGGTATAAATATTGGACCTCCTGAGCCACTCATGAATATACTCCTGAACCTGTGGACAATACAGAAGAATTACAGCTTTGTTCCCCGAGGACTGTTCTGCTGCTTGAAGTTTGCTTTATTCCCGAGAGGCCTGCCCTGCTGCTACCAGAGGATTTCCCTACTGCTTGATGCCTGACTTGTTCCCCAGAGGACTGTCCTGCTGCTAGAGGCCTGCCCTGTTCTTCAGAGAACTTCCCTGCTGCTTGAGGCTTGCCCTGCTACTTGACAAGGAAAACTAGGCCTGCTCCCTTCATCCCAGGCTAACTTAGGTGACTTCAAGGGTCAGTTGGCTGACCTCCTGTTATGAGCTACAGAGACACAACAAATTCCAGAGACCTCCCTGCAACTGCCCAGCTGGCCTGCTGCAACTGGACCTGCTTGGACCCGCAACTGGACCTGCCTAGATCTGCAACTGGACCTGCCTGAGCCCTGCTGGCCTCCACTGGAGTGAATTCATGATCCCCGAGAGGTGCCTCCCGAGGTCCTGGACCCTTGGATGGCATCAGTTTAAGTCATCATCTTGAAGTTTTGAACTCTGCACACCAGTCTTTTAGAAGGCAACTTTTTAGTGGGACTGATCTTGTCCCTGTATGCGGCTCGCACTGCATTGAAGTCTGCCTGAACTTGTGATTTTGTCCCGGTCTAGTGCGACCAGATACCCGGTTAGCGATTTCTGCTTCTTGGCGCAATTATTACTGCAAGTTATTAAATTGCATGTCTCTAGCTCTCCTAATTGCATTTTTGTTCTATCGGTCTAATTTTATTTATTACATTTTACTATATTTTTATAAATCTTATTTGGAATTTTTATGATGTTGTGTTTTTTACTTTATGACTGTCTGTGTGCTATGTTAATCCAGACTGCTTTTATGCCAAGCTACCAGAGGATTCAGCACAGGTTAATTTAGTGACTTTTGTGGTTTACCATGAAAAGAATTGTGGCTGCTGCTAGGGAAGGGTTGGCACACCCTCATCCAATACTCGATTTGTTACACTAAAGCAAAAATTGTTGTCAATTTTTTTTACAGCAACTGGCTTCTTTTAAATGCTTTGGTCCTTATTCGTGTGGCAGTCTAACTTTAAGACGAACATCGTAGTGAGTTGCTCTATTTGTAAACCACAAGAGCCTCACTCCTTGCTTGCCACCACTACATTTTGAAAGGTTAATTAAAAAAAAACACTGAGTTCTGATGAGATTTCGGGGGACAGATAGAATGAGTTTTCAATGCACTCTGTTTCTCTCACTTTACTTATTTCCCTTGCCTGTTTCCCTTCTCGGTATCCAACGTCCACCCTCCATCTTGTGCTCTCTCTCGTGTGCACACCTTCCCTTTTCCATTCCATGTTTACCTTCCCAACACGGTATAAAATGTGAGTTATACATATTAAGGTACTATTGTATCAGGTCGGTCACCTGTGCCCCTTAAGTAATAGAAGTCTCTGTGACTGCACGCATAATGCAGCAGTTGCTGCACTACTCTTGTTTAACCAAGCTTGCAGTTGTTCATGTAACTTGCTTCCTGTCTTCATGCAAGTTTCTCCGACAACTGTGCCCTTTAGTCACTCTCCTGTCTGCCCTGGGGCGTGATGGCATGTAAGAGTGAGGCACAAAGACCGACACGAAAGCAGAGGAGTAACGAAAATGGAGGGGGACCACCTGCAAGGTACGTGGAGGGCCCCCCTCCAGGACCGGACTGGCTACCGGGCAGTTTGGAATGCTGCTGAGCTGGGGGCTGATTTCGTTCATGGAGACCTGCATGTGCTAAATAAAATTCGTTTTAGTTTAATTAATTATTTCGAAGCACACGCAGGTTTTCATGAACGAAATCAGCCCCCACCGCAGTGAAATGAGCCCCCAGCTCTACAGCATTCCAAACTGCCCAGTAGTCAGTCCGGCCATGCCCCCCTCCGCACTCTATCGGGCCCTCTCCGACCGTACTGCTGTGCTGAGGGGCCCCCTGGAGCTTGGGGCCCCACCCGCACCGCATGGGCTGCGGGGGCTTGTGTTACGCCCCTGCACTAAAGGCCTGCATTCCCCGATCTCTGCAGCCGTGTCGAGAGAGACCTTTTCGCCAAAACCAGAGGCACATTTTGCTTCAAAGCAGAGACAATGATCCTCTCTCAAACGTGTGCCCATGCAGTAGTGAAACTGCACACCACACAGTCTCATGAAGTGCAGTGCCTTTCAAGCGGATGTGAGAAACAAACTCCAGGGCAGTCGAAAGCTCAGAGAGTCGACTTCACCTTTCACCTACATCACAGGCTTCTATATCTGAAGTGCCCCTGAGACTGATCACTCTGCACCTGCATCTGTGCTCATGAATTTTCTGGAGCGCAGCAGCTGTGATCCATTCTGGCTTGTTTAGAGGTAAATACGTGGACTATTATATAGGCGAGTCGAGGTAGATGTACCTCAGCTTGTATGGTCAGTGTAATTTTCAATCTAAACAACTCTTTTAATCTTTCCAAAAATAAAACAATTGTCTGAAAAGAGTTTTAAAGCGGGGCAAAGTGGGCAATTGGCATGGGTCCCCACTGTGCAAGGGCCCCACAGGGAAAGTGAACTTTTTCTCTATTTGACTATCTGTGCATTTTATTCTCTATTTAATTATCTCTAACTCTCTGACTGTCTCTACTTCTACCTTTGTCTATATATCCCATTACATCTTAAGGATTTTTGGAGCCCCAGGCAAGACATACTGCAACTGTTTTGTGTGACCCTGTCAACGTTTAACACATATTTTAGTACTGTCTGGCTTCATGGGGTTTGAGTTAAAAAGAAATGGGTAGTAAAATAAAATAATAATTTGTCCCTTACAGAAGCCCCCAAGATATGTCTTGCCGCGGGTCCCCAACATCATTAAAATTACACTAATTGTAAGCGCATTTTATAGACTAGGAGGGCGCGCTGTGATACAGACCAGACCTGACCGTAATGTGAAATGTATGTTTTTGTTTGTTTACCTCAGCTCATTACAGTCAGCCCTATTGGCTTTGCCAATTCTTGTTTTAAATACCAGCTTCGTGCAACATCGAGATCTAGATATCAGTGCTGTCCAAGTTAAATCAGCGCACTGCTGGATATTACGGATAACAAGCTTATATTTTAGAACAGATGTAGTTTCAAATAAAGTATTTCCATTAGCCCTTTGCCTGGTCCCCTGAACAGTAAGAGCCCATTAGTCACATCAAAGGATTTTTTTCTTGAAAAATGCTGTTGTAAAATCACTATACGCCAAATCACATTTCTCAAAACTGCTGCAGTTTTGCTGCAGTAAATCCTGTAGTCGTAAATTAATAATGGAGTGAGACTTGATGAAAGCGCTCCCCCCATTAAAGAAGCAATAAAGCCATAACCAATAACATTTGCGGGATGTATATTTTGTTCCGTTTCTCGAAACGTAATGTTAGTTAGAGCTGTCGGAATTGCACTGCTGTTAGGATTCTTGGCCATTAGTGGACAAGTCTTGATATGAGATGCCACCATTTCTTATATATGTTTATTTTCTCCATCAACCAGCACCCTTAATAAAATAGTCAATTGCATGTCTGCGGTCCTACGGGCTCTGATGCAAGATACAACTTCCCTGTGCATGTCAACACGTTTTGGCCAAAGCTTTGCTAAGCCATGAACTCCAACATCACAGACTAATGACTACTTTGAACATGCTCCTACAGTACTTCTTTCTAGTGGTGGCCTCATATTTTGGTTACAAATGTAATTTTGTTTTGTTTGGAGTGGTGCACACACCTTTCTTTGGAGGGAGGGGCAATGCACTGACTATACTCTTTGAGGCAGGGCGTGCACATGTATTGTAGGCACTATCCCCCAGATTCATCAAAGTCCTCTTTTGAGAGTCCTTAATAGCGATTATTAAGGAATGGCTATTAAAGACTCGCAAAACGGGATGCATGTAGAAATCGCAATATTTATTTCGATTTCTACTGCTTCCTTATTTGCGATTCGCTAATTGCGAATCGCAAATACGGAATGGCTTTCCCATTCATTCCTATGGGCCTCAAGGCCCATAAGAATAAATGGGGAGTCATTCCTTATTTGCGATTTGCAATTAGCGAATCGCAAATAAGGAAGCGATTTCAAGGGTGCCAGGGTGTCCAAAGGACACCCTGTAGCACCCCTGAAATGGTAATGTACACTGGTGTTGCGCACACACATGTCCAAAGGACATGTGTGTGTGTAACATACAACTTAGAAAAATGCACTAAAGTGCATTTTTCTAAGTTTTCGCTATTTACCACGTAGTTAGACTTCGCGGTAAATAGCGGCCCCATATTGCCAAATCGCAATTTTAAAAAGGTTCATGAATTGCATTTAAGGAATCTCTAATTGAGATTCCTTAAATGCAATTCTTCGCAATTTAGCGATTTCTATAATTGCGATTTTTGCATTTGGGATGGTGAATCCCAAATGCAAAAATAGCGCTCGCAAAGGGCCAGATTCTCAGAATCTGGCCCTTTGCGAGCCGATTTTGGCTTGATGAATCTACCTGTAAATTGTTGGTGAAACCTCACAAGCTTGCCGCGTGTAAAACAGACTTCATTCACATAAGCAAGATCTGATGATTCTCAATTCTGCTAAGTATAGAGATGTTCTGGCAGCAGTGAGTGTGGATAGTGGACTGGCCCACTCTGCAATTGGGGTGAATACACATTCATAACTGCGTGGGTATTTACGAAAAACTGCAATGTCTTTTCTGCATATATTTATGCACTTCTAAACTTACATCTAAATGGTAAGAAGGTGTGAGGAACAGTGTGGAACAACTGCATTTCACATGGGGGAACGAAGGCAAATCTTGAGGGTACTGGGGTTACTCCGGTGCAGGACACAGCAGAGCTCCCCCTTTGGTTGATGGGCACAGAGTGTCTGTCTCCTAAAGGTGCACACTAGTTGATGGTGCATGGCACACTGACAGCCATGGTGCGAGATGTGGTTTGCTCCATATGAGGGTGCGTGTTATGCACCTCAAGCATGTTTTGAAATGAAGTCATGCCCTAGTAGTCTGTGCCCTTCTATGGATACCCTTATTGGCTAGGAGGCTGCAGGTTGTCAAATCCATCTTTATCCAGGCTTGACCCCTCACTCCTTTTCCTGGGCTATACATCTCTAAAAATAGGGGGTTCTAGTGACACGACACAGGATCTATTATCCACTCAATGACCTTCAGTGACACAATATGGTGCTAGGGTGTCAGCACACGTGACAACTTTCTGACCTCAAAGGAGACAGGATGGGATAGTTCATTCTGTTGCAGGAGCATCTGTGCACTGCAGGCAGGTACACGTGGCATTCAGGCCATCAGGTATACAGAGGCGTGGATGGATTACAGAATTTGTATTTCACTTAAAGGAACAGCTGTCTATGACAATAAATCTGTCGTGCTCTTTGTTCACACTAATTAGCAGGCAGGTCACACGCTACAATGTGAAACTTTGGTAACAGCCCAATAAATGGAGTTTAGACTCCAATTAGGCCACTGACCAGGTACACTTTTCAAACTTATGTAACCCCTTTCGAATCCTGACTCACATCTTCCCTTGTTACTCCGGGTCTTTAAAGACTACTCTGGCCCCAGTTGCTTCCCCCCCCCCTCCTACCCCCCCACCCCCTCCTGAATGAAGGCCTGGTTCATGCAGCCATCTCGAAGCAACGTCTTTAAAGTACAGGTAGCTTCAGATGCGTGCACAGGGATGTTCACCACCGGGTCAACCCCTTCCACTCGAACTTCCGCCTGATGTATTTATTCTTCTAGAGTCTAAGTGCATTCCCACTTAGAGCTCAGCGACTGGTCCACTTTTCCATTTGGAACCCCAGATTCACCTGTATTTGTATCTCACTTGAGAAAGTTGTGTGTACTAAAGTTGTGTGTACTAATGTCTGCTCTGTCTTGTGCTCTCATCCCAAGTAGTGGTATTCCTCAATCAGACCTCCATCCAAGCACCAGCTTAATATTTCCAACCCCAGGACACATTCATTTAATGTCAATGCCTCGTGTAATTTTATTTGTAAACTATAAATACTTTGGCCCTAATTAGAACCAATGAGGAGCGGTATCACCGCAGGACACCACCCCACACAAATACCACTTCATCGGGTGCAGACCTGCACTTCAGTTGTGTTTCGGCTCCAAAGGTTCCTTGCCGCCAATAATGGGGCCCTAGAATGTAGCATTTATTTATTTACTCTTTTACTTAGGAACAGTGTTTAGAAGCTTGACATTCTGTGGTTAGGTTTTTCTGCGTGTATGTTTTTTGAAGAAGGTTGTGTTTTGTTTGTTTAGTGAACAAATCGACATGCATTTGCTCGTTTTCAACGGGTTGCAGTAGGTCTGGGGAGGAAACGATTAAGGGAGTCAGCGTGGGTGTCTATGTGACCACGGTGTAAAAACTGCGAAATCGATATGTATTCTAGTATAGTCCTGCAGCTTTCATTGGCGAAGGGAAACTAGAAGTACCCGAATGCAAATTGATTTGTCTTTAAAAAAATGTAATATTTGCAGAATGTCTCACTGCAGGCATTTGGAATTTAATTCTATTGTTAACTCATGCAATCACCCAACCACGAAAATGCAGCTTAGGCACTCAAGAAAACAGGCAAATAAATCCAGTTTTGGCCTGTAATTCACAATTGTGAAGGGTTTCTCTTGTAATGGCAATGCACCGAAAATAAACTATAGGAGTTATACCCTGTCAATATCCATGAAATAGACGTCATTGCAATGAAAAGCATCTAAAAGTTAATACAGTGAACCCAAATCGACATCATGAGGTTAAGTGATTCCAAATTCCCTTAAAGGGTCTGTCAGAACCCCATTCAGAGTGCCACTGGGCACGCAAGGGCTACTGGGCCCAATCGTGGTGCTTGAGGCCTTTTCAACCTGATGTCCTAGGGCCCAACCTACTATGGAACCCGAGCAACTAGGCCAAGTTCCCCTTCTGCACTGGATTCTCAGTATTAGCTTGGCCGAGCAGTTAAGGCTTCCTCCGGGGGCGTCTAGATACAGATCAATGAACACAACTCATAACTCAAAGATCACACAGTACAAGCAATTAATCAGTGTCCGGTCAAATACTTTCTTTTATACTAACAAAAGAAGTATTTTATGTCTAACTCTTCACATGCAATGGTATACAACATTCAGAAGGAACAACACGCTCCCCTTGCGGATGGGGCTCTAGACGTTTTCAGACAAATCCCTGTCCCATCTCCTTTGTGTAACATGTTGTGTGGAATGTTGGTTGACTAGGGCGTAAGCCCTGGTCAAGCAGCAGCCACAATCAGTGTGAACCACAAAAAAGTCATTAACCTAATCTGTGCTTAACCCTGGGTAGCTTGGCACAATAAGCTATCAGAGTTAACTTAAGAGGCAATATGTAAAATATTTAGGCAGCACACAAACAGCAATAAAGTGAAACCACAACACAAGAAAAATTCCAAACGAATTTAGAAAAATAGTGTACATTTTTATGTACACCAAAATGACAAAAATCCAATCAGCAGGCCAGAGTTATGCATTTAAATTTTTTTCAGTGAAAACTAGTGCCTAAAAGTTCAAAGCACCCACTACGAACATCTAGTTGTACAAGACCGGGTCAAAACCAAAAGTGAAGGCCAACCGTGATGGAGCGTGGTTCGGATACAAGAAATGTATTGGTCCAAGTAAGCAATCACCGTCGGACTTTGAAAAATTCTTGAAGAAAAATGTCTCAGAAGGTAAAGTTCAGCGGGGCAAGGCTGCAGGAAGTGTTCGAGGAGGTAGCGTCGTTGGATGGTCTTGGTTGGAAGACGATGTGAAGATTTCTACCTTCACTTAGTTGCCAAAATGGAAGTAAAAAAACTCCAGAGAGAAGAAGCAGAGATATGTAGCTGAAGACAGTTCCACAAGGTTGGATACCCCTTTTGGGAAGGACCACTGAAGCGGATTTGTTGTTGCGGAAAATAACATAGCGGGAGAGACCACAAAGTCAATCTGACTGTCGATGAACCTCTGGCAGATAGGTGAACAGGTTGGCCCCAGTCTCCTCCTGGTTCTCAAATCGCTTTTTGGACAAATTTTGTTTAAGTCCAAAGTTTTGGAAATTTGCCATTTGGGCACCTTTAGCCAGGGGTGGCCTCTCCACTAGGGCTGAGGAGTGTCACCCCACTGCTTTCTCGCAGTGTGAGAAGCAGAAACATAAAATGGTAATAACTACCATTTTATGTATCTGCTTCTCGCACTGCAAGCAAGCAGAAGGGTTTGGTTGCGGGCTGGCTGGGCTGCTCTGTGAGCAGGGCTGGGCATGGGAGGAGTGGTGTGCGCACTCCTGAGTGCGCATGACTGGTTTGGTCGGCCCTCTGGGCCCGACCAAACCAGTCATGCACACTCTGCCCATCTCCATGCAGGCTACAATGCAGCCTACATGGAGAACATGGCCAGGCCATTAGCCCGTGCCTGGGCGGCGGCCCGACCAATCACTACGCTGCTTGCAGCATTGTGATTGGTTTAGGGGTGGGAGGCAGGCAGGAGAGCAGGAAAGGAGCAGAGATGATGCGGGACCCGGCCGGCAGAAAGGTATTTTTATTTTTGTATTATTATTAAATTAACCCCCCGCGTGACCTCCCTTCCTGCTCGACCCCACCATCCCTCCACCCACGAGTCATGCCAGCCACAACTGCCTTTAGCACCACAACCAAGTGTTCAGTACTTATGGGACACCTCTTAGGGGGTTCTGAACTCACTCAGGCTGGATCCAGGTGCGTGTTCAACAGGGTTGGAGCCTTTTATGTCCCTGTGGCTCTGAACAGGAGGCAAGTTAACTAGTCCACGGTGTCTCTTCTGGATGTCCAGGGTTATTGTTACTGTTGTTGTTATTGTTTTTTAATTTTATTAGGCGCACACCTACCCAGAGGTTTCCTGGCGCCGCCTGAACAGGAACATGAGAAGGAAGGGAACTATTGATTAAATAACCAAGTTTTCAAACACTTACAGAAATTCACATAGACGGTTTCGTTTTGATGTGACAAGGGAATGGAATTCCACAAAGAGGGGCCCAGGCAAGAAAAAGACCGGCCACCCATTTGCGACAGTCTGGTCCTAGGAACCGAAAACTTAGCCTGAGTGGAGGAACGAAGAAGGCGCGATGGTAGATAAGGGTGGACTAAGGCATTCTGGAACTGAGGTGCCTTGCCAGATTTGATTTTGTACATATAGCTCAGGGCTTTGAATTTCATACGATTCTCCACCCTGAGCCAATGAAGGTCATGAAAAGAACCTGAGATGGAAGCCATTCTGGGCACCTGGCAAAGCAACCTAGCAGCCGAGTTCTGCAACACCTGAAGTTCATGTATCACACCTTTATTGACTCCTAAATACAGGATGTTGCCATAATGTAGTGTAATGTAATGTAAGGGCATTCTTATATAGCGCGGCTGCCACCCAACGGGTATCCTGGCGCTGAGATTACCAAAAAGCACTGCAAGTAACTGGGCTGGCGCATATAACTGGCATTAAGCTCTGGGAAAAAGTTTTGTTTTCAGTTCCTTCAAAAAGTCATCCCTTTGTCTAAGCTCTAGTGGCAGAGGGTTCCAAAGTTGGGAGGCTGCAAAGCTAAATGATCTGCCCCCCAGCCGAACTTTTTTGACATGTGGGACACAGAGCAGACAGGCTGTAGAGGAGCGTAGATTTCTTACAGGGGAGTACCATAAAAATGTCCTCTGTAGGGACTTAGGCCCCATTTTATGTGCTGCCCTATAGACAATACATAGTGCCTTAAATTGGACTCGCTGTGCAATGGGCAGCCAATGGAGATCTTTCAAGGCCATCGAGGACGATGCTCTGCATTGTCTGTTTAGTGCAAGTTTAGCTGCAATAGTCTGTATCCTTTGCAGCTTTTTTAGCACAGACACTGGGGCTCCTAGAAGGAGGGCATTGCAGTAATCTAGTCTGCTCAGGATTATACCCCTTACCACTTGCGGTCTAACTGCAGCTGGTAAAAAAGGAAGTATTTCTCTAAGTGCACGAAGCAGAGAGAAACAGGTACTGACAGTTGTATCTACTTGCGAGTCCAATTGTAAATTACTGTCAAGCAATACTCCTAAATTGCGGACTGTATTAACAGGTAGTGCTGTTGATATTGAGCGGTATTTATATAGCGCATGGCTACCCGGAGGCCTCCCAGCACTTAAGATAGACAGAAGCAGATGACCAGAACACGTTAAAGTAACAGCAGTGTCTTAAGGGATCTGCGGAAGGAGACATGGTTAGGTTCGGCACGCAGATAAGGCGGGAGGAAGTTCCAGAGTTTGGAAGTGTGCAGGGAAAATTGACGGCCTCCATTTCTGGTTTTATTGACTTTAGGAGCGGATGCCAGGTTAAGGGATTTGGATCAGAGGACTCTGTTGGGCTGGTAGCGCTGGATGACGTTTCTGAAGATGGGGGGACCTAGGTTGTGGAATGAATTATGGGCGATACAAAGTGATTTAAATTTGATTCTTTCCTCAATGGGAAGCCAATGGAGGGATTTCAGCGCTGGACTTGCGGATTGCATCTTAGGTATGTCAAGCAGTAATCTCGCAGCCCGATTCTGAACGGTCTGAAGCATCGAGCTAGTAGCCGTTGGAGTGCCTAGATAAAGAGCGTTAGCGTAATCCAACCTGGACAGGACAAGGGCCTGTACCATGATCTTTCTCGCCCTAAATGGCAGGAGTGGGAGAATTTTGCGAGAAATTTGGAGGAGACCATAGCAAGTGCCGCCCGTCTTCCAAACTTGGGATTTAAAGGAAAAGTCCTGGTCCAGCCAAACACCCAGACTCTTGACCTTGGATTTGGGGGTAGGGGCCAGACCCAAGACCGTAGGCCAGATTTCTCTCATGTCAAGAGGGGAACGATTTCCCAAGACCATAATTTCACTTTTATCCCCGTTTTATTTGAGGAAGGAGTCCCTCATCCACAAAGCAATTTCTTGAAGACAGGAATTTAGGCCTGGGGGATTGCTGTCCTTTTTTTTTTAATCCAATCACCAGCTGAGCATCATCAGCATAGGTGATAATATGGACTCCGAAGTGGAGAACTGTTTCAGCAAGGGTATGATTATATACATTAAAAAGGGTAGGGCTTAGTGAGGAGCCCTGGGGTACTCCGCATTGGAAGTTTTTTTGGGGGGAAAATACTTCGTTGTGGAACACTTGAAATTATCTCTTATCTAAAAACGACTGGAACCAGGCCAGTGCGGCGCCGGAGATACCTATGTTGCTCAACCTTTGGAGTAGGATGTGGTGATTAACGGTATCAAAAGCCACGCTGAGATCAAGTAGCAGGACTACCGCTGTACCACCCAAGTCAATTATTTTTCTGGTTTCCTCTACTACCGAGATCAGGGCCGTTTCTGTTCCCTGAAGTGGGCGGAAACCCGTCTGAGTGTGATGGAGAAGGTTGTGGGTCTCGAGGAAAGAGGAAAGAATCGTGTTGACGTATTTTTCCGTAATTTTACTTATCCCGGGCAGAAGAGAAATAGGTCGGTAGTTTCCTAAAACGGACGGGTCCAGGGAGGGTTTTTTCAGCAGGGCCTTCACCATGGCTTCCTTCCAGGCAGGGGGGACCACTCCTGATACGAGTGAGGTGTTGACTAATTTAAGGATTACCGGATGGACAACATCTGCTACCTGTGTGAGCCTACGTATGGGAGCAGGGTCTTTGGGAGAGCCACTTTTAACTTTGAGGAACAATCTTTATAATTCTGACGTTTCTAAGGGCAGAAAGTAGTCAAGGCAGGGCTGCCCGTTACCGGGGGGAGTGAGTGGGATATCTTTATTAAAAGGGGGAAAGGAGGAAAAAATAGTGTTGATTTTTGTGATAAAGAATTCGGCAAGATTGTCACACTGAGTACCTGATGTGTCGGAGTAGACAGGATTTGGTGTAGGTTTTGAGAGTGTTTTCACAACCCTAAAGATCTCTCGCCTCGAGTTGATGCAGCTAGGATTTTTCCCTCGTAGTAGCTGGCCTGTACTGTTCTAATATTGGCTTTGTAGAGGCTGATATTTCTCCTGTATTTCTCTTTAGAATGTGAGGAGAAATTTTAGCTCCGTGCTCTCTCTGTTTTTTACTATTCTGTTTTAAGACACGGAGAGCATCCGTATACCTCGGTTTTTGGGGTTTTTAGCCTTAATTTTCAGATCCTTTTCAGGGATAAGGGAATCAAGGGAACTTGGATCCAGCTGTTGAAATTTTCAGTGGCTGTAACTATATCTGCCGCGGGTGCTGGTTTGGAGGCTATTAAGGTGGTGGCCCATTGTTCTGATGGCAGATTGGACCAGGGCCTGGCTTTGACGGGAATGGGGGGCATTTTCATAATTTTGCCTGGTGGGGACCATCTGAATAGTATGATAAAGTGATTGGACCAGGGAACCGGTATAGGGTTTTCCCCGACCAGAGAGTCGTGGGGGGTTATTGGCAGAACTAGGCCAGAAGTTTGCTGGCAAGAGACAAGGGATTTTCTTTGAAGAACAGCAAAGTATTTCAGTCTTGCCCCCATTAAATTGCAATGAGTTCTCCCTAAGCCACCCTGCTGTTTCTCGCATGCAGCAATGGAATTTCTCCAAGGAGACTGCATCATTACCCTCCAAAGAAAAAACAAGTTGGGTATAGTCCGCATAATTTATAACCTCAATGCCATAAGATGTTTTAAGCGAGATAAGTGGGCATAGGTATACATTAAAAAGAATTGGGCTGATCCCTGAGCCCAGCGGGACCCCATGTTTTACTACCCTACTCTGAGAGAGGAAGGGCCTCAAGGTTACTGCCTGTTGTCTATCTAAAAGATATGCCCGGAGCCAGTCCAAAGCCCTGCCCACAATGCCACAATCCTCAAGTCTCTCAATCAGTATCTTGCGGTTGACCGTATCAAAAGCGGCCGACATATCCAGCAGCATTAAAATGGCAGTTTGGCTGCTGTTGGCACGCATTCGCAGGTCGTCTAGAACAGTCACTAGAGCAGTTTCAGTACCATGTCCTGGGCGAAACCCAACCCAAAATTGGACCACGTCCAGGAGATTATTTTTTTCCACATGTTTAGCAAGCAGTTTACTTACAACTTTCTCCAAGATCCTAATCAGGTAGGGAAACAAAGAAATCGGTCTGTAATTAGATGGGCACTGAGGGACCAACGTGGCCTTTTTCAATAAGGGGAAAACAACTGCCTTTTTCCAGCACCGTGCCACTATTTAAAGATTGTGAGCAGATTGGATGAAGATATGGAAAAAAGCTCCTTACTGAGCACCTTCCACATCTTATGAGGGAGTGGGTCCAGAGGGGAGACTGAGGAAATACTGGCTGCAATGATGTTAAATTCCACTTGCGATGGGACCTGGAAGGCACCAGAGGCTTCATGTATACCCTGAGTAGTGTTACCTCAGGGGTTCTAACTCTTGATGATAACCTCAGATTGCCTTCAGTGTCCGACTCACAATCACTTGGGGCTTTTAATCCATTTAATATTTTGTTAATGTTTTCTTCAAAAAAGACCGCCAGGTCATCACAGAGTTCCTGTGATGCTGGCATCTCACTCTTTACATACTTTGGATTGGACATGTCTCTAACTAGGCTAAATAGGGTTATAAGCTGGTTAAGTGACTGCAAAATAGTTTCTTCCAAGTACTTTGCTTTAGCCTTACCCATCATTACTTTATAGCTATGAAATAGAGTTTTCAAGGCTACCTTATTGGTCATCTGGTATTTCCTCCTCCATCTCCTGTCCGCTTGTTTGCATTTGGTCTTCAACACCTTAAGCTACTCATTATACCAGGGGGCGGACGGTTTCTTGGCGCCCTTAACTTTCCTCATCGGTGCCAGCCTATCAAGTGAGTTGGTAATCTGATTGCATAAATGCAAGTAATTTTCCTCCACTGAGCTGCTAGTGTCAAGCCACTATTTTCCACAAGCTGTGGGAGTTCTTTTAGTTTAAGAATTTCAGACCATTCCCTACCCATACGAGTGTTAACTGGGTGGGAGGCTAATTTAGTAAAGATAGTTAGCCGTAGGCAGAAAATAACCAAAAAGAGGTCTGTCCAGCAAAGTGGGAACATCTCACTACTACATCCTTTTCCTTAGCAAATATAAGATCCAGCTCATGACCTCCCTGATCCAGCCTAGAGGTGACAAGAGCCTGGACCACGTTTCTTTGAGTGGAGCCGGGCAACATCCAAAGCATTTTTTTGAGCCATTTGAGGATGGTGAAGCAAGTCAAAGCAATCTTCACTTCTTGGTGCTTCATTGATAGCTGGTCATCAATGATAACATCTACATTGCGAACCTGACGCGTAGGTTGAGGTAGAGCACCCATGTCAGAATGCCAGTGTTGGGGACCCCAGAGATCTTTTTTCTTCCCCAAAATTAGCACTTCCGTTGTTTCGCCGTTGAGTTTAAGCAAGTTGGCTTGCATCCAGCATGCAATGTTCCTCAACCCAGACTGAAGGGATGATGGCTTAGACGCCCCTTCAGCAGAAAGAGAAAAGATTATCTGGGGGTCATGGGCATAGGAGAAAATAGACAACCCAGCATCTTCTGCAATAACAGCCAAAGGCCTAACATAAACATTAAACAGTAAAGGGCTGAGAATGGAGTACTGCGGTACTCCGTAAGGTAATACATGGGTTTTACAACTGGCCGTAGGAGAGAAGACCTAGAACGTATGGTGAACCAAAAAATCAGTAAGCCAATTGAGTGCAGAGCCAACAACACCCATTGATTGTAAGGCTTTCAATAACATAGTATGGGATACCGTGTCGAAAGAGGCACTCAAATCAAGCAATATAATTGCCACAGTTTCACCAGCATCCAGACGGTTACGCAGTATTTCTGTGATTCCAAGAAGAGTAGTTTCCATTGAGAAATCTGCTCTAAAACTGGACCGTGAGGGAAGCAGAAATGTTTGGGAATCAACAAAGTGAGTCAATTGTAGGTTAATGTGTTTTTTCTAAAATTTTGGAAAAACCAGAAGTAAAAAAATGGGTCGGAAATTAGATGGTTCCGCTGGATCAGCATTGGCTTTTTTCAGAAGTGGAAGGACCATGGCTTGCTTCTATTCAGTTAGAACAACTGCTTCCTGTAACGAGGCATTGAGCAACTCCATAATTACCTTCAATGAAGGCAGCTCAAGCTTCTGCAACACAGTGACAGGAAGGGGATCTCTAGGAGAGCCGGATTTAAGACTATCTAGGAGCCGTCTAAAAGAAGTTATGTCAAGGATTGACCAATTTTCCAGTTTGTTGATAAGTTCAACGTCTGACAGTTCAGCTGTTCAATACTACCTGGTGTTAGAGGAGAAATCTTAGCTTGCTGTATAATGTTAGCTGGCATACCATTCAATGCTGAGTATATTTTCTCCACTTTACTAAGAAAAAACTTGGCTAGATCCTCACATTGCGATTCAGTAAGCACAGGGGGGTGGATTGGCTAGCTGCACCAGACTGTTCTTTAACTACTTTAAACAAAGTTTTAGAGTTATAACGTGCCATAGAAATGGTAGAGCTCACATATTCAGCTCGGGCAGCATTACAAAGAGAATGTTAGTCCCTTTTTCCCACATTATATATGCGTTTGGATTCAGGTGCATAATCCTTCCTCCAGCGTCTTTCTAACTCTTTACATTTACTTTTCTCTATTTTTAACCTCTCGAAGAACCAAGGAGCAGGAGGACGGTGATTAATCACCTTCTTAACCCGTCTGCTGTGCCCGTCGGCCAACGGTCGTCGTGAGCACTATCTCCATAGTGCTGCGCATGTCCGTTGGCAAACGTGGCCCGCCCGCCCGCGCAAGAAATCACCCGCACCGCCGCGGAATTTACACTGCGGTTAACGGGTTAAAAGAAGGTGGGAGACACACATCAATGGATTTTAAAATCAAAGTTTGGATGGTATCCAAATCTGCCATACCAACTTTATTAATGGCAGGGGCATTTTTAGATAGGAGTTTGTTAAAAGCTTCTATATCTATTTTCCTCCAATCTCTTGTTTTGGGCCAGGTACCCAAAACGGCCATGGATGAGCTCTGCAGTTCTCTCCTGACCTGGAAACCGGCCTAAAAATGATCAGACCAAAGTACTGGATGAGCTGTGGAGCAAAGAATGTTAGGTAAGTTTGAAAAAAGGGGATCCAAAAGATGGCCCGCCACGTGGGTAGAACCTGAATTACAGAGCAGAATATTCATTGCTGCCAAGTCGGAGATCAATGTATTAAAGTGAAGATTCAAGTCACTCAAAATTGTGAAGTTGGCAGCGTCCAGAAGATAGGGAGCAATAAAGCCAGGAAAAGATGTAGCCCATGGCCCAGCAGGTCCAGCAGGCCCAGCGGGGCGATAGAGCAAGATCCCTGAGAATGTAAACTGGGGGGTCAAGGCAAGTTTAAATAAGGTGGCCTCGCATCTCCTAAAGGGTAGATCTTCAAATTTACACGTGTACAAGTTGTTATAAATAACCGCAATGCCTCCTCCCATTTTGACTCCCCTATCTTTCCTAACTATCGCATAGTTGGGAGGCAAAGCAGACACTACATCAGGGCCAGAGCTCCCGTGCAACCATGTTTCTGTGAGAAAAATAGCGGCGGGCTCCTCACTTGTCAGGAGGTCAAAGATATTGGCCTTGTGTTGGGAAGCGAGCAGCAATTAATGTTAAAAAAAGTAAATCACTACTTTTTAAAATGGATTTTTCCGGTGCATTATTGTTAAGGGAAGTAGTAATACTAGAGATGTGTTCTTTATGAGACTGTGTATCAAATGTAAGTCTGCAGCATATACAGCTAAAGTCCAAAGTTTCCAGATTGAGTAATATACAGTCCTGACGTGGCCTCCGATAGAGATCCAACAACTGTTTTTGGGAGTGGCTAATAATGGTCTTCTTATTCAGAGGAGGAGTCGTGGCCCTGGGGCTGCGCGTACGGTTTGTAGCCATTAAGTAGGGATTGTGGCAGGACGGCGTGCAGCGACTAGAGCGCTGACTGGAAGAGCGCGTGACAATACCAAAATGGCCGCCTGGGACTGGGCTACCTCCGTAGAGTGCAGGTAGGGAAACAAGTGCAGTATAACACACTCCAATCAATAAGTGCAAAGTTTAGTAGCAGTGGCAGTTAAAAAGAAACAGAAAGACAGGTTAAAACAATTTCATACGGAGCACAGTGTGTGACAAAGGTTACAACTAATAAAAATTAACCTCACAAGCGCAGCATGTCCGATCTCAGCCCCTTAAGTAGGGATTGTGGCAGGACAGCATGCAGCGACTAGAGCTCTGACCGGCAGAGCGCCTGGCAATACCAAAATTGCCACCCGGGACTGAGCTACCCCCGTGGAGTGCAGGTAGGGAAACAAGTGGACTATGCACACTCCAATCAATAAGTGCACAGTTTAGTAGCAGTGGCAGTTAAAAAGAAACACAAAGACAAGTTAAAACAATTTCATACAGAGCACAGTGTGTGACAAAGGTTAAAACTATTAAAAATGAAGCTCACAAGTGCAGCACGTCCGATCTCTGCCCGTTAAGTAGGGATTGTGGCAGAACGGCATGCAGCGACTAGAGCGCTGACCGGAAGAGCACATGGCAATACCAAAAGGGCCACCCGGGACCGAGCTATCCCCGTAGAGTGCAGGTAGGGAAACAAGCAGAGTATAACACACTCCAATCAATAAGTGCAAAGTTCAGTAGCAGTGGCAGTTAAAAAGAAACACAAAGACAATTTAAAACAATTTCATACAGAGCACAGTGTGTGACAAAGGTTAAAACTATTAAAAATGAACCTCACAAGGGGTGTAGATGAAAATGTGAGGCTTAACAGCAGGGCTGGCCTCTGAGAGTACAAGGTAGGCTCCAGGCAGCAAAGCAGTCCTCCCAGGAACAGCAGCAGTCGGGTAAAGTGCACAGCAGGTCCCATCAGCAGGCAGTCCTCTGAGAGTCATTCCACAGGACCAGTAGTGACCTGAAGAGTAGGTCTGAAGGTCCTATTTTCATACCTTTTTGCCCTTCTTCTGAAAAGTGGGAGAAGCTTCTGGAAAGGTTATTTGAAGTGCATAGAATTCCCTGACTCCCCTGCCCTGGCTCCAAGCTGGCTGCAGTGACAATACAGGACTCGTTTGGACTTTTATGTGAAGGCAGAGCACAGGCAATATAGGTGTGAGTGGGGCTGTACTCAGCTACAGTCTCCCCATCCTGCCATCAGATGGCCCATTGAGACACACCAAATCCCTCTATTGAGGAATTGTTTGGGAGGAATTCTACCTGTCAGCTGCCAGTCATTTGACCAAAGACAGGCTGCATACACAAAGGGCTATGGGCAGGAAAATGGCAACTTTCTAAAAGCGGCATTTTCAAAATTGTAATGAAAAATCAGACATTACCATTAAAAAGGGTTTATCATTACAATTCCATAGGTACCAAACATGATATATCCGTCTGTTCACAATTAGAAATTACAGCTTATTAAATGTAATAAGAAATCCCCAAAGTTATCCTATAGGAGGGGTAGGCCTCACAGTAGTACATAATGAATTTAGGAGTTTTTCACTACCAGGACATGTAAAACTTAGACGTACACATCCAACTTTTTCATTACACAGCACCCTGCCCTTTGGGCAATCTAGGGCATACCTTAGAGGTGACTTAGATGTAAAATAAGAGGAATGTAAGGCTTGGCAAAGGGAATTAAAGGGCAAGCTGACATGGCAGTGTAACACTGAATTCAGGCTGCAATGGCTGGCCTGGTACATGTTTTAGTGTGCTACTTAAGTGGGTGGCACAATAAGAGCTGCAGACCCACTGTTAACATTTAATTTACAGTACAGGCCCTTGCTATATGATATACCAATCTATAAGTAAATTAATTATGCCAATTAGGTATATGCCAATCAAAGAGAGTGAGCACAAACACATTAGCACTGGTTTGCAGTGTTAAAGTGCATAGAGTCCTATGGGCAACTAACATGAATTTCGGCAAATGTTGGAAGTAAGTAGGTAAAAATGTTTGGGGGAAGAACATGCTAATGCTGACAAGTCTAACACATGTCCCCCCCAGTGAAAGTGGGGAGAACTACACAACCTCCTAGGAGTTCTCATCACTAAGGCTGAAGAACCTGGAGAGACCATCAACACTGGAGTGTCCTGACAATGTCTGTGTTCCACCATAAAGTCCAGCCCCTGTAGGGAGATGGGTCACCTCAAAAATGTGGGATTCTCATTCCTAAGTTGCATTATCCACTTCAGGGGCCTGTGGTCCATCTGAACCCTAAAGTGAGTCCTAAACAAGTGTGCTCTCAGCTTTTTAAGTCGCCAGACCACAGCAAAGGCTTCTCATTCAACAGCACTCAGCTTCTGTTCCCTGGGAAGTAACCTCCTAGAGATAAAAGTTATACCTTGATCTAAGGCCTTATCATTGAGCTGTGGTAGGACTGCTCCTTTGCCATGGTCTGAGGCATCAGTTTGAACTATAATTTCCTAGGAGCATTGAGCACAGGGGCTGTGCTCATGGCCCGTTTAAGGGAGTCAACGTATTTCCGTCAAGCCTCTGTCCAGATCACCTTCTGTGGCTGCTTTCTGAAAGTCAGCTCAGTTAATGGGCAACAATTGTGCAATACCGCTTGACAAACCTCCTATAATATCCTATGAGTCCCAGGAAGGCCCTCACTACAGTTTGCGTTTTGGGGTCTCCCAGGTCAGAATGGTCTCTATCTTGGCCTGGAGGGGCTACACCTTACACCTGCCAACAAGGTGTCCCAAGTACACCACAGACCACTGCCCTGTCTGGCACTTACTGGTCTTGATAGTGAGGCCTGCATACTGCTGGGCCTGAAGCAATTCCTGCAGGTGGAACAGGTGGTCCTTCCTGCTGACACGGATGACAGCTATGTCATCCAGAGAAGCAGCACTGAAGTCCTCCATAGCAGCCAAGACCAGGTTCACCAGGCTCAGCAAGGTGGGGCATGTTTCAGAGCAAATGCACCACCTTAAATTGCAAGTGGCCCTCTGGTGTGGAAAGGGCTGACCTCTCTTTAGCCCTTTCAGTTAGGGCAATCTGCCAGCATCCTGAAGTTAAGTCAAAGGTTCTCTGGAACTTGGAAGCCCCTAACCTATTGAGGAGCTCATCAGCTCTGCAGATGGGGTGAGCATCAGTTTTAGTAACTGGGTTTGACCCCCTGTAGTCTACACAGAACAGGAGCTCTGTAGCAGCACCCAGTGGGGCAGTTTTTGGTACCAGGTACTGGAGTGCTCAATCATCCCTAGCTCCAACATCTTACAGACCTCCTCTTTGATGCTGGCCCTAACTTTATCAGACAGCTTGTATGGTTTTGATGGGGGGGGCTGCCTCCTGTATCAATATCATGGGTACACAGATGTGTAAGCCCAGGAGTGAGGGAACACAGTGAGTCTGATCTTTAAACTGCCAAGAAGAGCACATGCCACCCCCTGCTATAACAGCTACACTGGCTCCCTATCAATCAGAGGATCAGGTTCAAGGGCCTGTGCATTGCACATAAAGCACAGTATGGAGTAGCACCCAATTACATCAAAGATCGCTTGAAGCCCTACGCACCCGGACGTTGTCTCCGGTCATCTGAGGCTAGCTTGCTGGCCTGCCCGCGCTTTAACAGAGCTACATTGGAGGGTTCGGCTTTCTCAGTTGTGATTCCCCAGATCTGGAACAAGCTACTGGATAGTATGCGCAGGGAAGCCACCCTACTTCCGTTCAGGAGGAAACTCAAGACCATCTTGATTACTGAGGAATTTCCACCTTATTGTGTGCTGAGTATCAGCTGGATTAAGGGATTTCTGGGCTCTTTTGGTGATTGGTGCTCGACAAATATAATCTAACATAACATAACATATAGCTGGTGGTAGTCTTTCTGCTGCTCTGGGGTCAGGGCAGACAAGAGATTGACATGTTCAACTGACCCATCTTTCTCTTTTAATGGCAGGAAGTCATGGCGAGGATCACTCTCCTGCTTCTCCCCATCATCTGTCACCAAAAGCATGGTGACCTCAGAGCTCTAATATTGTGGTTTGAGATGGTTAATATGGATATAAGCGGTGGCTAGAGGTCCACCAGATAGGTGGCCTCCCCCTTCCTCTCATAATGCCCAGTCCAATGATCTTGGAGAGCCCTGAGCTCCACAGGCTTCATTACCAACACTTTAGGCCCAGAATGAAATTCCACAGAGGTTGCCGTTTGGCCATACCACCAGTTCATAACTTCCTGGCTAGCCTCTAAGTTCTCGGAAGCCTTCTTCCAGAACTTGCCCATCTGGTTTCTGAAGGCTAGCATTTAACTAACCACATCCTGGGGGGAGTGGGGTTCTTGGGCGCTTGATACCACCTTTTCTTAAACAGACTGAGATGTGTCCTAACAGGGTGACCATACAGAAGTTCAAATGGGATGAATTCAACTCCCTTTTGTACCACCTCCCTGTAGACAAAGAGCAGGCATGATAAAAGGACATCCCGCTTCTGCCTCATGGGCTCAGACAGGCCCATTCATGCCATTCAGGGTCTTGTTGAATCTTTCAGCAAGCCCATTTGTTTGTGGATGATAGGGTGTGGAGAACTTGTAAGTTACTCCACACTCCTTCAACACTGGCTTCATGTATGCAGACATGAAGGTGATGTCCGTGTCAGACACCACTTCCTTGGGGAAACCAACACTGGTGAAAATCCCCATTCGGGCCGTAGCCACTGCATTTGCAGTAACAGTCCTCATAGGCATGGCCTCTGTGTATCATGTTCACCAAGGCCAGGGTAAACATGTTGCCCAAGGCTGTATTTGGGTCCAAGGGTCCTACAATGTTGATGCCCATCCTTTCAAGGGGAGTGTCAACAACTGGTAAGAGACTCAGAGGAGCTTTCAGCTTTTTCCCTGTCTTTCTACTAGCCTGGCAAGTTAGGCGGGTCCTACAGAATGTATCTGAGGAGACATTCATCCGGGGCCGATAAAAGTGGGAGGCAAGCCTGGCAAAGGCCTTATCCTGCCCAAGATGTCTTGCCAGGGGTATCTCATGAGCCAACCCCAGTAGGAAGGCCATGTAGAAATGGGAAACTACCAATGCATGTTTTGCCCCATGCACAAGTGGCATAGGCTTACTATACAGGAGGTAATTTTCCCAGTTTATGAGGTTATCTACTGAGGTGTTACCACCTGCCTGGGCTTAAGCTTGCTGTCTCATGCCCTCTAGGGTTGGGTACCACCTCTGTGCCTCAAAGAACTCCTCCCTGGTGGGTCTTCCTTCTGCTTGCCATCCAGCAAGCTCAGGCGGGGCACCAAGGAAGGCAGTGTGCTCCCCAGTAGGCACCAGGTGGCCCTTCTTCAGCACCCCATCTGTGGGACATTAAGGGGCTGGTTTCCTATGCCCCTACCTCTTCCCTCTCCTGGCAGTTGTCTGGGACCTTTTCTAGGCTCCAGGCCTCCTTGACTATCCTGGGCAGCCATGGACCTGGTGGTTAAACAGACCCACTCAGGAAACCCCAACATTTCCAGGTATGATTTGCGCTCCACTTCCTTCCAGGCAGTGCGCTAAAGATCATTCCCCATTCAAAGGTAGTTAAAGCCACAGAAAGTGGCTCTCCTGGTTTTCTACTACTATAACCTGGTGTATTGGGAATTACTAGCTTTGTAGCCACCAGATGGCACCTTACAGTAGTCATACTGACTCCTGTGTCCCTCAAAGCCTTCAACCTCTGCCCAATGATGGTGACCCACTGCCTATACTTGGAAGTATTACTAGGCATGTGGGACTTTGAGCATCATCTCCTTGTCACCTAGGGACACTAGGATAACCTCACTAACGTCCCCCCCCACTAAATGGGGCAATTTCATCACCAAACAGAACACTAGCCAACCCCTGAGATTTCCCTCCACTGGGAGGCAGTGCCCTCTTGGGGCACTTGGAATCACCCTTGATGTGCCCATTCTATTAAAACACTCATAGCACTTAGGGACTCATTTGCAATGCTTCTTGTCAGAGAAGCCTTTCTTCCGGTGGCCAGGTTGGGATTGGGACCCTTTGCTTGATAACTCTTTTTGGGGCCTTGAGAGAACCTCTTTTTTATCTCCCCCTCCTTCTCCTGGTGGAACACTGGCCACCCTTTTGGGAGTCCCGCAGATACCTTCTTGGACACTATAGTGCAGACTCAGAGGTCAACCTCCACAGCAAGCTTCCTGGGGTCAGGCAGCTTGCTAACTACCAGGTGCTGGCATAGCTGTGTAAAAAAGGTATTGAGCATGTGTTCCCTTAAAATTAGATTGCACACCACAGTGAAATCCTTTACCTTGCTGACACTCACCCAGCCCTTCAGTGCCTAGCTGGAATAATCTAAAAAGTCCACCAAGGACCGGTTTGAGAGGTTGTGGCTGTCCCTGAACCTCTAATGGTACTTCTCAGGGGTGAGCCCACATTTGGTAAGAAGAATGTTTTTTTGTGGGGGCATACTTAGTTTGGCACGGCCCTCTACCTCAAGTGCCAGGAGTGTGTCCCTTCCCACAGTGTCCATGCACCTCCACAAGCTACCCCACTTGTACTCCTCTGGGACCTTGTATACTCTCAGAGCTACCTCATATGCTAAGAACCATTTAGTTATATCATATCACACCATATTACAGGGCACAAGGTCTTTGTGTATGCGGACCCTAACCTCTCCAGTGGGCACTACAATTATTCTGCCACCAATACTTCTGGACTCCATCTGCTTGGCTTTCAAGTCCAGCTTCCTGAGACTGAGCTCATGGGCCAGCATTTTTCCTCTAACCTTAAATTGGCCAGCTCCAGTCTGTTCTTTTCTTTCCTCCTTCCTGTCCTCCAGCTCCTGTGGGGTCAGGGCCCTAGCAGACACACTGCTCCCTACTCCATCCTGGGCATCCAGGACACCCAGGTCATCTGCTGGGGTCGAGTTGGGCTCTCCTAGCAGCTAGCTCAGTACCCTTGGATGGGTCCTCTCTCTCCTCATCCTCTGTTTGTGCTCCCTCCTCCTCATTGCCATCCATCTTATCCTCTTCTGAGGTGACCTACCACCTCTACACCTCCTCAAAGACCCTGAGGTATACCTGGAGATCCAGTTTGGTAGCCTTCAGTCTGCTTTCAGGCCCTTCTGCAGAATTTGAGCAGCTCAGCCCTGCTGCGGGTGCCAGATATGCATGGCCTCATCTCCATGGTGCAATATGGTAGGTAGGGCACTTACATTTAGAAAAGAGAGAAATTAGCGAATAGAAAACAAAGTAAGAGTTTAAAAAGGGGTCACTCTGATTTAAAATGATTTATCTGGGATTTGGTATTACAGTAATCACAGCACAGCACAAACACAAGTCCTGATCCACACCGCTGAACACCAATGTGAGAAATTGCGTTCTTGGTTGAGTGGGGTGTGAGCCCTGGTCAAGCAACAGCCACAATTCCTAGCAGGGTGATTTACCTTAAAAGTCACTAAATTAACCTGTGATTAACACTGGGTAGCTTTGCACAAAGTCAGCCAGGCTTAACTTACAGGCATTATGTAAAGGATTTAGGCAGCACACAAACAGCAATAAAGTGAAAACACAACACAAGAAAATCCCAATTTAGAAAACTAGAGTACATTTTTATAAATTACTTGACACCAAAATGACACAAATCCAATCAGTAGAATTTTTAATGTTTTTAGTGAAAAGTAGCTCTTAAAAGATCAAAGGGCAAAAAATGGACATCTAGTCGCACAAGACCAGATCAAAGTCAAAGGTAAGACTGACCACCATGGAGCGTGGTTTGTATACAAGAAGTGGATTGGGCTAGGTCAGCGCTTAATTTCAGACTTAAGAAAATCTCTTGAAGAAAAATGTCTGAGGAGGTAAAGGTCAGTGGGACAAGGCTACATGAGGTGTCCACGGAGGGAGCATCATCGTCGGATGGCCTTGGGTGGTAGCTACAGTGAAGATTTCTACGTGTGAACTTAGTCTCCAAAATGCTAGTCGAAAAACTCAAGCTGGACAAAGCAGAGGGCTGTAGTCAAAGACAGTTCAACCTGGTCAGATACCTCTTTGGCAAAGGACCACTGAAACTGATTTGCTGGTGAAGAGAATAATGTAGCAGGAGAAGTTGGGAAGTCAATCCGACCAGGAATGCACCTCGGATGGATAGGCGAGCAGGGTTGTCCTGGTTCTCTTTGTTCCCAGAGCACTTTTCTGGCCAAATGTTGTACTTAGTTTTGGAAATTGGCCATCTAGGCACCATCAGCACCACAGCCAAGTGTCAAGGACTGGTGGGATACCTCATGGGAGTTCAGGACTCACCCACGCTTGGTCCAGCTGTGGGTACGGGATGGTTGGAGCCTTTTATGTCTCTGTGGATCTTAACAGGAGGCCAGTAAACTTGCCCTTGGAGTCACTTCTGGCAATCCTGGGTGCTGGTGAAAATGCAGGGCTCGACAGCCTCCATTTCAGGACTGTACTTAAATCTATCCTATCCTCGAATCCCAATTCAGTTCCAACAGGGGTGTAGCGCATTGATATAGGGGACTGTGTATCGCCTATAAAGATCCTTAAGTTTATTTAAAAAAACACTGAAGCATTTTGTAGCACACTTTTTGGGTGATTTTGTCAGTTTTAAAATGTCCCTGATATTATCTTCCTTTAAAATCCAGCCCATAGGATTGTTCTTAATTGCTCCCACTAGCTCCTGTTTCACCATGAATCTAGACATATATTGTGAAACAAACGCAAAGTGGTAATCTCGCAGGCTGGGGAGTGCCAAGCCACCTTCCTCCACTGCTTCATATAAAGTGCTAAGCCCTAATATAGTAGTTTTATTCTGCCAAACAAAAAATTTAAAAAGTGATTCAAATATTTCTGAAAAAGTATGTCACAAGCACACACGGTATAGCCAAAAAAAAAGATAATTGAACAGGGGGAGGACAGCCATTTTTATCACTGTCACCCTCCCTAAAATGGTGAGGGGGAGCGAGTTCCATTGAGCGAATAGTGTTTTAACTTTTAAAAGCCATGGGGCATAATTAAGGGCACATAGATCTTCAATGTTCGATGCGTATGTAATACACAGATACTGCTTTGGTAGCTCATTTACACACATAGCAATCTGTACAAGCAAAATATCAGTATCATAATTACAAAGAATCGCTTTGGTTTTCCTATTTATTCTGCTGCCCTCTAACTCCTGGTACAAAGACAAAACCTCAAAAATGTTCTCTTGTGAACTCCGGCTAAGCTCAAGTAGCAGCATTATGTCATCCACATAGAGCTTTATTTTACACATCTGTGGTATAGGAGGGTGAATCTCCCAGTCCTTCCCCATTGCAGCTGCCAATGGCACAATTAAAACAAATAATACTGGTGACCAGGAGCAACCCTGCCTGGTTCCATGGTGGACTTGCATTAGACCAGCTGCTGTTGCATTAACTTTAATCTTTGCTTTAGCCCACTCATATATCTTGTAAATCAACCTTGTGATCTGAGGGGGTATGTCTCCAAAATACTGAAAACAGTCTCACAGACCAAAAGGTCGAAGGCCCTCTCTGCATCTAAAAGAAAGACTGCAGCTGGGATATTATTAATAGAGAGTTAGGCCAGCACCTCTGCTAAATACTGTGTATTTGCCCCTAGCTAGCGCCCGGCCATTAAACCATTATGGTCCTTATATATCACACGCATGATCCGTGTTTGCCTACGACAAAAAAAATCAGCATTAGGGATCCAGACAACTGTACAGTTGGGCACTCAGGGCAGGGATACACGTCTTCAACCATGCAGAGGACTTTTCCGTCCCAAAAGTTTCCTTTCTGTCTTGTGTGCAGTACAGGGACAATTTTCGGTGATCAGCCACAATGCGACAGGCTTTGGAAGAGAAACAAATTTGGGATCTTCAGTGAACCAGTAGTACTGAGGAAATTATTTACAGTACTAAACTCCTTTTCATTCTTTTGTGTCTGAAGAGCACCTTTGGTAGCGTGGTCAGCATGGGGGATTGATTGGCCAATGTACCTGCGTACTACTGGTAATGAAACAAAATCCCCTCCACCTTTCTAAGTCACCAATTCATGATATCAGCCATAACAGTAGTAGTGAAACAGATCTGGTACAAGGAGTAGAGCAGGACCAAAAGTAGCATATGGCTGCATGAGATGTCAGAGCAACTTTGGTACGGAAGTGGCAATCGGGGCTTTGGTGCACAGGGAAGTGGCGGACCTGCAGTGATGCAGGATTGGGAGTTACATGGAAAATGGTGTGGCAAGGTATCAATGTGGTTCACTACATTAAGATTATGGAGACCAGGGTTGAGAAAATAGCACAGTAGCACTAGAGTGACTGTGGAGTCGGGGTATGAGAGGCTTAAGATCAGGGCTGAGATCTATGAAACGATTGTGTTTCCCTTGCGTCTCACAAGGCCAATGTAATTCTTACGTAAGGTGGCTTTGCATAACTTAAGGCTTGACATAAGGATTGCGTTGCTTGGTAAATCTCGAGTAACGCAAAGCACGCACACATTGCTGCCTTGCATAACTTTGAGCTGAAAAGGCATTACCACACATTCACCCATGCTTTTTGGTGCATTCCCAGATTTACCAAAACTACTAAACCAGATAATACGTTAACATTGTATGCCTGCCCTATAGAGGCACAACTAGGCAAAACATCTTTATAGGATTGTTTTGGTGCAAGGCTGCCTGTGTTGGCGCTAGGCAGCACGGAGTGCGCCAGCACTGTGAGAGTGCAGGAATGTCCCATATCTTGCTAAATATGCTGCATTCCAGCTCTCTTCATTTGATGCAGCACAAAGTAGAAAGTTGTCTAACTGTGTTGCGTTCTGTGAAATAATGATAAATCTGGACCCAGGGGCGGCAAGGGACAGGATAAGCCAAATGAATGGTATTCACAGAGGAACTCAGCACTAGACATGAGTAGGACAGGCAGAAGAGTGGGACAAAGTGAGATTCAGGACTGGGTTTGATCTGCAGTGTGCACTGCTGCAAGCAATAATTGACACCTACTTATTCACTCACTCTCTCATTCCTTAGTGACACTCACTTACCACTGAAGAATTTGTGTAAGAATGCAAATGGGATGGCGAGTCATACGACAAGTAGTTGCATTGAACTAGGTGAGATACAGGACTAGGGTGAAAGGAGTGGCGAGATACTGCACCCAGAGTGACGCAAATTTATTCTTCCTGTTATGTGGACTTTCCGCTCTCAATAGGGATGGAGCTGGCTTGCCATTTAAAGCAACCACAACTTGCTGAAAACATGAATGCTGGGGCTTCTGGAGAGAATCTAATAGTGCTAGTGTTAACGATGAGTGGGCGTGGGACTGAAAACACGGGAAACAACCTTTACAATGCTACTTTTACAACGCACTACCATTACAACGAAACGTTTACAACGCAACATCCATAACATCACATGCCATTACAACGCAACCATTACAACGCATGACACTACAAAGCATGCCACTACAACGCATGTCATTACAACGCATAACATTACAAGCATAACATTACAACGCATAACATTACAATGCATAGTACCCTTACACTACCCAACACTTACCCTACTGTTGCACCCCCTGGAGTTAGAATAGTAATGTTTACCCCTACACTATCCAACACTTACCCTACTGTTGCACCACCCTGGAGTTAGAATAGTAATTTTTACCCCTACACTATTCAATACTAACCATACATGCAATGTAATGTTATGCGTTGTAATGGTATGCGTTGTAAAGGTAGTATGCGTTGTAATGTAATTCGTTGTAGAGGTAGTTTTTAAAAATTCGTTGTAATGGCATGCGTTGTAATGGAATGCGTTGTAATGGATGTTGCGTTGTAAAAAATGTGTTGTAAAGGTATGCGTTGTAAAAGTATGCGTTGTAACGTCATACATCCGAAAACACACATACCAAGAGCATCACTCCAAAGTGTCCATGTATTTCTTATTGGCATCGTACTGCAGGTGCTCAGGAAAACCAAAATGAACAGGGAGGCACAGCAAGAATACCCTTCTTTTGCATTTCAGCCAGTGCTAGAAACTGTCATATGAAATTCTGTATTTTATTTGTGTTGATAATGAGAAGCAGCTGCAATCTGCATATGGCAACAAAAGACATTCAATTGCTGCTAACTGCAATTAAATGTTCAGCTAAAGAAATAAAAGAAAGAAATGATTCTCAAAATACTCAAAACGCCTTGTTTGTTAAAGCTACCAAGACATGCAGGAGGCACCTTTAAAAAAAACTATTAAATAAGACTTGTTGCATGTGCTCTATCGGTTTGAGAATCATGTGTGCTCTTATAGTTCCAAAGGAGCCAGCATTTTACCCACAAAAAATATAATGGAAAAAGGCCTGTGAGTTACCTAGTGCACAATGTTACATGTTTTTACTATTTGCACGGAACCATAATGTTAAGTAATGGGGAAGGGAGAGGCTACAGTCTTAATAGGAGCTATGACAATTTGATCCTGCATTGAAACAGGTTTTGTGAGGAATACCTGTTTAAAGTTGAACTTGTTAATAGTTTTAATGAAAATCATATACTCACCGTTATACCCCTGAATGTCCATCTGGTGGGGTTAGGCTGTCAACGAAAGTAAATACTGCGTCTTGAAAGCCAACAGTGGGCATCCTCACCCCAAAAGAGAGTAGCCTGAAATGTGAATGGCATCTTCTTGAAAACACTGCTCATAAGCTTCAGGCAGGCTATATTTATTAATTTAAAGCATTGACAATTAACAAAGATAATCTTCAAGTCTATACATTTAATTATTATTCTAGATATTATAAGTGCTGCAAGTTTAAGTATGCAGCATTTTCCAGCAAATATTTAGCTGGAAGTAGGGAAAACATTTCTTTGAGTCTGTCATCCCATAACTTGTTACATAAACTAAAGCTTTAGCTTAGTTCTACAGGGTATGTTTTTACACCCATGTTGGCATGTTCAATGCACCAATACTTGAATGTGAAAGAAGGTTATTGTAGCCACACAGAACCCCACCCAATACATAGTTGGGGTGGTGTCAATGCTTTTGTGTTAAAAGCAGTCCCTAAACAGGAATCCAGGGATGCTGTGGTGATTGGAAACAAACCTATTGTATTCTCTTAATATCACACACACACACAAACTGCAATAAACAAGACTCTTTAACTAAAAAGCATTTTATTTCAATAGTCTCAACCCGTTGCTTAGCACATCTAAAATAACCACACAGAATAACATAATAACAGCACAAATTAATGGGGAACATCCTTTTCAACGCAACTTTTACCACGCAGTGCCTTTACGACGCAACTATTACAACGCATGTTATTACAACGCATAGCGCTGGGGGGCGCTCTAGGATAGGGAATAGACTTAATTTACTATCCAACACCTTCCCTACTATCCACGGGGACTGGAGTTGGAATAGTAAATTAAACTATTCACTATCCAGCACCCCTTAACGCTATGCGTTGTAACAGCATGCATTGTAAAAACTGCGATGTAAAGGCATGCGTGGTAAAACCATGCGTTGTAATGTCATACATCCCAAATTAATGTTCTGAACAAAGAGAATAAAACAAACATTTCTAACATAGTTGATATGTCATCTTAAAAGCTAACATTCTAATACCTGCTTCTATCCGCTATCCTAGGATAGCATGGAGAAGCATTACTTGCATCTAGAGTTTCCTAGGGAGAACCAGCACACTACCGGGAAGGCCATGCAAAAGGTAAAGACATGTCACATCAGCTCCTCTCCGCCCAGACTTGATTCGATATCAGCTTTTAGTAGAAAGTGCGATGCAGCAGCATTTATGACAGTCAAGATCTTCTGGGGCAGGATCTTGCGAGATAATCCGGGGCAAATGAGTGGTCAAGTGGCAGTTCTTTTATACAGTATCTTATCTAAGAAAGGCATTTCTGACATAACTTTAGGAATGTCTGATATAACCTATGTACATCAAGATACGATCCTTTCTTAAAAACAAATAAGATTAAAAACACGTCAATTCAGACTACACTGTTTTGGCTATTGTTCTTGACTGACCTTGAAATAGAGATAACAAGGCACTTATCCGAGACTGATGTCACATTGAATGTCTAATTAATGTAATTTTGTGAGTGACTTGCCACTTTCACAGGTTCTTGGAAAGATAGGGACAGACAACATATGCTTCAAAGGCAGAGAAGTTAATGAATCTGCAAAAATAGAGACAATTGAGTCTTGGCCTGCTCAAAATGGAGCCTAATGGTCTTTACATCAAACTGAACTTTTTGCAGCTGCTCAACTCATTTGCCTAAATAACAGTTGCATGACCAAGAAGAAATATTTAGACATTATTGTTTATTCAAATAATGTGTGTAGAGTACGTGAGAAGGTAGATTTCTCCTTAGCAGTACTATACTACTCAATATAGAATACAAACTCTCCTGCTCGTCAAGCACACAGCCCTTCTGTGCTGGGAGTTTGCATTGCTAGGTGGGACATAATTGCACAAGGAGGGGGCCTGCCCAGTTTCATCACTGGTGCTGTATTCTCTTTTAAGATTATAGAGAGGACAGTGAAAGGGTAGGCACAGCCCAAATACCAAATATGGACAATCAACATGCATCTACTGGTGCAACTTTATGTGGGTTTGTGGTCCTCCTGAGATCCCCAGTGGTCTAGTGGGGTACTTAATGAGTCTACCACCACACTGGGGGTGGTACAATTGGCACCTTGCCAGGAAACCATCATTACATTCCTCATCTGCTCAGCAGAGTAATTTTGCCTAATGCTCAAGTCAAGAACTGACTGAAAATCATGAGAGTGTGAAAAAGGGTTGTTCAGGTTCTTTCACTGCCTACAGAGTGGAGATAGTGTTATCCTTAGCGTCAATGCGAGGGGGGAGTAGGGCAATAATGGCATCTACACTGGTATCTGCAATTTATTTTACTGCTTATGTTTGTGTTCCTTGTGCAGAATAGTATTCTTACCTTAACAGAAAACCCCATTCATTAACGATTAATTTCTGTGTTTGGGTTTAGTTTAAGAGAATTACTTACCTTGTTGAAATAAGAAGTCTATTAACTGAACCAATATTGTTAGGTAGGATCCATCAATCTAGCTTCAAATAATTTCCTGCTGGAATAGGATCATACATGCTGTGGACAAAAGTCAGAACTAATGCATCTTCTATATTTTAGGGAACAGAGGCAGTCAGCAGGTACTGGAGTGCCCCTATAAATAGGCTAGATTTGCAAGTGTCAATCCTGCCCAGCAGCAGGGTGCGTGAAAGTGTGAAATAGATTTTGCCACATGCCAGACCATAGACAATTGTTGGTCTTGTGGTCTGGTGACTCACATGAATGATACACATTAACATTGGGTTGGTGTTTGCTTGCATGTCAGTTCTGAGGAGGCTTTTGCTACGGTGTGTACCTAGTCTGAATCAGGATTTCTGCTGTCCAAATGCGACATCGAAGCAAACTATACAATAGATGGAATGTTGGGAAACAAGGTGAGGAGCATGGCTTATAAGAAAACAAAATATATTGCGGTTTGGTGGTGTTCTCTGTGCTGCCCTACATGACACATTAAAAGCACAGTAATGAAAGTAAAACAAAATATTCACAAAGCAAAATACATTTCCTTATTGTCACCTGCCATTTCTATTGCCACACCTTGCAGTTGGCAGTCTGTGATGATACCAAAGGAAAACAAAACATTATTTCATTAGTGCAAAAAAGTAATTATTTGGGGTGGGTGATTGCCTTCTTCTAGGAATAACAACACTAACATGTCAGGATAAACCCCAAAGTCACTATATTAACCTGAGTGAGCCCCCTGGTAGCTATGCCACAGAGCAGACAGGCTTAATTTAGGGCAATATGTATAGCATTTATGCAATACCAAATTGGTATTAAAGATAAAACATGATAAATAGAGTACATTTTAATAAAAGAAATTACACTAAAACACCATAAACCTAATAAGAGGAACCAAAGGTATGAACTTAATTTTTTTTAGGTAACAATAGCACGAAGAAGCACTAAGCACCACTGGCAGTCTATTGAAGTCTATGGAAGTGGCAGACCAAGACCAAGGTGCTCCTGTAGGTTAACTAAGATGGAGCGTGGGTCAGATACACCATGCGGATTCATTCCAGTCAAATATTTTACTTTGTCTTATTTGCAGCACTCAAATTCCTTGAGCAGGTCAAGCCTGAAACTGTGTCAATGAAGATGCATAGAAATCAGACACCTTTGCCTCGAGGTCCCATTGTCAATTTTAGATGTCTTAGAAATCCAAACGTTTTGTAAGTCACAGGTTTTCATGGTTTCTGTTATACCTCCTCTTGGTCACTTCTAAGGCTTCCAGGCCTTCCAGCATGCATTCAAAGGCCAGGACTCATTCTAGCAGAGGTCATCAGCAAAGTCCAGTCCAGAGCAAGTTGGTACTGGTCAACTGCCCACTTGCTGCTTTTTGTGTCCCTGTAGCCACACAAGAGATCAGCCAACTGACCCTTGGAGTCCACTTCTTAGTCCTGGGTTCACGAAGGAGCAGATACAGCTTCAGAGCTCCTCTCAGGTCACAGACAGCAGGTTCAGTCATCTTCTGATCTTCTACAAGTCCTGAGAGTGTTCTGAGGAGGGTACTTTGGGTGCCACATGTATGCTTTGCCCCAGCTAGTGGGTGTAGGTGACTCCTGGCCCCATACTAACCAATGAGACATACGTCCTCAGGGGCAATTCTACGCACTTTTGCAGCAGTTCATGTTTGCCCTACTGCAAATAGTCCTACATTGCACCTGATGCACAAATTCCAAGATGTGTAAATCATTCTTTCTTTCTGCAGGGCCTGTGTGCCCATCCAGAGGTGTGACCAGGTTGGTCCTCTCCAAGTGTCACCTGACATTTACTTGTGACAGGACAGGCCCCCTAGAAGTTTATTAAGTTTTGGGGCCTACCCCAGCAAGTTCTTCTGCCAGGAAATGAAAAACACCTCCCTAAACCCAGGCCATTTTCTCTGCTGTAGGAGTCGTTTTCACACCTCATTAAGGGCAAGCGCTTAGCTACACAGGCAAGGAAGAGGTAACTTTGTAAAAGTTACTATTCATAAATATCTATTAAAATTCAGACTTCACCACTGAATTGTGTGTTTAATAAATATATAAAAAAAGTTTTTGAAAGACTTCTGTCTCCGGTTACTGTCAAAAGTAGCAGATTAATATTTATTATATGACCTTTCACATTTTCTAGGATTCAGCCACATCCCTGCTTGTGAAAATAGCTTTCAGGGCTGAGACACTGGTGGAACACGGACAACAACAGCAACAGGCAGCGGACTAGACTTTGATGCTGCACACACAACTGATATCTCCCAACTAAAAAATTATTCAGGCAAGGAATTTGAATATTCAATGTGTGCACTCACTGTAGGTATCCTTAGCCCAATGAGTGCCAACCTACGTTAGGTGAAAACAGGTAAACAAAGCAGACAGAGGTGCACCACTTCTAAATCCTAATTCTAATCTAATTCCACGATGCCCAGCTTTGGTTTACAAAGGACCTCAAAGACAGGAAATTAGCCCTACGCCAAACTGAGCGAAAGTGGAGACTTGACTACTGTCCCCAAAAAAAATCTATCTTCACCTCAGCCTTAAAGGATTACAAATCTGCTATCCTTGCAGCCAAAACTGAATATTTTTCCTCTAAGATCTTGGTCTCGACAAATAAAGCCAAAGACATCTTCTCCATAGTGGATGAACTCGTCAAACCCGACCGCATCATTCCCAAACCTTTGCCATCACAATCTCTCTGTGACTCCCTCAGCACCTACTTTATTGACAAAATCAGCAAAATCAAGGCTAGCATCCCCAAGGCCATGTCTCCTCCCTATCCCAGTGAAGCTCCTCGCAACCTCTCTCTCTTTTCCCACGTTCCTTGGATCACTCAAGAGGTTTTCTTTTCCCTTCCCAAGAAAGTTCGATCTGGCTACCCACGGGACAGCTGTCCCCCTCACATCGCCCGGGAGATCTTTCTTAACATACCCGACCTCCCCCTCTCTCCTCAATAACTCCCTCTCCTCTGGTGTGGTTACTTGCTCCTTTAAGTCTGCGGTAGTCTCACCCATACTTAAGAAGGCAGGGGCCGACCCTGAGGTACTAAGCAATTTCCGTGACCATCTCGCTACTTCCCTTCTTGGGAAAAAGTTTGGAGGCCTTCGTAGCGAACTGCCTTAGCTCTTTTGTGGAAGACTCCCTTTTTTTAGACCCCCATCAAGCTGGCTTTAGGCCCCAACATTCCACCAAGTCTATTGCACTCGCCGTCCATGACGAACTCAGAAAGGGGGCCGATCAGAACACCTCGCAGGCACTGGTGCTCCTGGATCTGTCGGCGGCGTTCGACACCGTCGACCACGCCCTACTACTCGATCGGGTCGAGAGCGCCAGCATTCGGGCCCCCCACTGGAATGGCTTACCTCATTCCTTGCTGACCGCCGCCAAGCGGTCTGCCTTTCCAGCTTCTCTTCAGAGGAAAAAAGACTCACCTGTGGAGTCCCCCAGGGTTCCTCCCTTTCTCTCCTCCTGTTCAACGTATACATCCTCCCCCTGATCTCTGAACTCCAGAAAAGAGCAGTAGTTAACTTTAATTACACCGATGACCTCCAGCTCATCTTCAGCATCGATCCCTCCCCTTCCTCTGTAGAGAACGCTCAATCCACCATGACCTTCATCAGCAGCTGGATGAACGCTAATCAGCTAAAGCTCAATCCTGACAAGACAGAGCTGGTTCTCACAGGGCCCCCAGGCAACCCCTGGAACTCCGACTTCTGGCCCCCTCCCTGGGCTGTCCACCATCCCCAGTCACCTCGGTTGAGAGCCTAGGCGTCACCATCAGCAGTGACCTCTTCATGAGGGCCCATATCAACTCAGTAGTGTAAGTCTGCTTCTTCCATCTCCGCAGAATCAGAAAAATCAGCAGATTCCTCTCCCAAGAAGCCCTCATTCAAGTCACCTTTGCACTTGTTATGTCCCGTTTCGACTACTCCAACTCTTTGTACGACGGAATCCCTGTATGTCAATCCCACCGACTTCAACTAGTTCAGAATCAAGCAGCCAGGCTGATTCATGGCCAGCCAAAATCCACCCACACCAAGCCCCTTCTTAGGAGCCTCCACTGGCTCCCTGTGACCCAGCGCAGTGTCTTCAAAATAGGCTGCCTGACACATAGAGACCTCTCTTCCCATGGACCCTCCTTCGTAGCCTCCCTTGCCCATCTCTACGTTCCCTCCCGCGACCTTCGCTCCTCCTGTCTTAACCTCCTGTCTCCCTGTACCTTCAATCGTAAGAAACATGGCGGGCTGAGATTCTCCACCCAGGCATCGCTCCTCTGGAATTCGCTCCCTCTAGAACTCCGTCAAATATCCTCCTATCCCCTATTCAGGAAGTCTCTTAAAACCCGGCTCTTTTCCCAAGCTTACAACTAACCTGCACTCTGCATCTGTTCTCAGCCTCTTCACCCAAGTGCCAAGAAACCGTTGGTGTATGTGCGCTCTGTAAATACATTTTATCATATCATATCACATCACATAAACACAGTTCCTGTATCAACAGGAAAATACAACAACATATAATGCTAAGAAAAAACACAAGCATAGGTTAAGTGCCATTGTGTCGATACAGGAGAAAGATAACAATTCTGGAAAATAATAAGATGGGTACGCCCAAACAACATATCATCTACAGTTGTTGTTATATATTACACATTCTGTACATTTTAGATAAGCGAAACCAAACAACGTAAGTGAATAGTTTCCTCAAAGGTCAACACACAGCAATTGATATGTGTAATATTGTAGAAAATAAATTAAAAACTTCATGGTTAAAAGAGTTTTTATTGAACAATTTAAAACAGAGAGAATATCCCATTTTACTCAGTGTTACTACTTTAGTGTCTATGTCCCCAGAAATGCCAATTAATAGTGATGAGCAAAAGGTGGGAGGAAAACTAGTGCACGGAAAGTTAATAGAAAAATCCAAGAGTAAAGGAGAGTGTGCAATTATCCTATAAATTGGCAGGAGATAAACACTTTTAGTGGATTCGTACCACAAGGAAATTAAGAAATATCCGTCCTCATGTGGGAAAAATAACTTTGTTAGTCTGTTCATATATGAACATTGAGAATATAGTGTGAATCTTTAAAAAAGACCATCTGATAGAGATAAGGCGGGAAGACACATAAGTTTCATAAAGGAGTATGTACTGGGAGAAAGGGGGGATGTATACGGTCAGAAAATACTGATAGTACATACCCAATAGGCCCAAAGCTTGAGGAGTTTCATTAAGTAACTTGTTTATGCTTACTCCTTGTCGATATTTAGAAGAGGGGAAAGGATCCGCCCTTCATCCAACACCTGTGGATAAAGAGAGGAGAGCTATCACTGATGTTCTGAAGGGGTTTTGAGAGGACTTGACCAGCCCACCCTTTCTAATACAATCAGCAATGTTTCAATAAAAAAATAACATGTAGGAATGTTAACCCCTATAAAGCGACGATCAGGAATCCAATTATGCAAATCAACAGAAGAGTGACTAAAACGGTCAAAATACAAAAAAAGGACAGGTAAAAGGTAGTGAAATCATGAATTAAAGAGATAACTACCAGCTAGGCCCGAGTGACAGACCCAAAAGGACAATACTGGAGTGGATTATACATGCATAGTGTAGAAAAAAGAACCCTCAGGCACCAACTAAAAGTCGGTTGCCACTTGTCTTCATTGGGTTCTTTATTTGGAAAAGAACATCCAACAGTGATTATGCATGCATAACCCACTCAAGTATTGTCCTTTTAGGTCTGTCACTCGGGCCTAGCTGGTAGTAATCTCTTTAATTCATGATTTCACTACCTTTTACCTGTTCCTTTTTTTGTATTTTGACCGTTCTAGTCACTCTTCTGTTGATTTGCCTAATTATCTCTATGGGTATAAGAGTGTCTTTTTGACCCTTCATCTCTGGTTGATTTATTTGATCAGGAATCCAACCCTCATCTAAAACTTATGTATAGAGAATGGAACATTATATTTAATGTTACAAAAGGGTTTTAAGGGAACTTGGCTAGTCAGCCCTTATTTTTTGTATGATCAGCAATGCCTAAGAAAAGCACATGTAAGTATGCGGCCGACTAAAGCGTGACCATCCAGGTACTGTGTACACTACAGATTGTATAGTTATATATATTGCAACGTTATCCCTTTGTAAGAATGTCAGAGGGTATATTTAGCACATACTAGGGTGAGGATAAGTAACCAAGTAAGTAAACAGTAGGGTCCTAGTTAAGCAACACGGGAAAGTATATAAACATTAAACAACCCTGTTTTGCAAAATGCGAAGCGCCAGCAATGTGTTTCGTTATATAATTTGAGTCGGAGCATATGTCAAAGAAAAGGCTAGTGGATTGAAACTTATATTGTGTTAAAAGGAAGGAGACAAAGGAAAGTAGAGGAATCATTTACAAAACACATCTCATGATGTTATGAGGATACTACAATTAGAAAAATCCTATGTCCATAGATTATATCGAGTTAGAAAGCCACATCCTGTGTGACCAAATAAAGTTAATCAGGAGAGCAATAAAGCTGCGTACTTACTGCGATTGGTGTGGACCCATCTTAAACTTAGTGCTCTTAGTAGCTTCCAAAGTGGCAACAGACCGCAATCATCCTGGCTCTGATTTTCCCAGTTTCGTACAGCACTTACTGTGAATGCAATGTTCCGTAAGTTACAGTCGGCCATATTGGAGCATGTATAACAAGTATTGAGAGTTAATTAAGCGGCCATAAATTCCCTATTAACTAGTGTTGGGCTATAAATAAGCGGATATCGAACTTCTCCCACCCAGTGAGATTCCACATCAAATCGCATAGCTGAAAAAATTCAATACAGCAATATTAAACTGAAAAACTCCAAACAGTGTATATGTACATGTGAATCTGTTTGCCACCCTTTCCAGAATTACACAGCACTCCAAAGGGTCAAAACAATTATATGTAAGAGTATATTTCAGCCATGCTAATATTCGCACGGCACAGAGATGAAAAAATTAAAAATCCTCTGTGCCGAGGGGGGAAGTCAGTCATCTTATAAGGCGTGGAATGTTGAATACTTTCATAGTGACCTAAAATATACACAGTGGTATCAGCAATGTGAAATATACATTGCGAATATGCAAACTAGGAAATAAAGGGAAAGCGTAGGCCATAAAGGCTTTCAGTTCAAACACGTAGGAAATAAAAGTCGTAATATAGTCGACGCATTTTGAGTCAAAGAGTCAAAGTAGTGAATGGGGAAAGAGACATATATCTATAACATTCACAATTAGCTATTTTCAGCCAAAAAAGGGGTGTAACAGTCACCATGGTACTATCTTAATTGTCCACTTTTTCATTTCAAATAGCATCCTTTCCTTATACCTCTTTCCCCATTTCACTACTTTGACTATCCGCCTCAAAATGTGTTGACTATATTACGACTTTTATCTCCTACATGCTTGAACTGAAGAGCTTTATGGCCTACGCCTCCCCGTTATTTCCATAAGGGCATATACTTGTTTTGACCCTTTGGAGTGCTGTTTAATTCTGGAAAGGGCGGCAAACAGATTCACACATACATATACACAGTTTGAAGTTTTTTCTGTGTTGATATTGCCGTATTGAATTTTTCCAGCTATGCGATTCGATGTGGAATCCTGCTGGGTGGGTGAAGTTCGATATCTGCTTATTTATAGTCCAAACACTACTGATACGGATTTATGGCCGATTAAATAATGCTCAATACTTGTGATACATGCTCCAATATGGCCGACTGTAAACTATAGTACATAGCATTCACTTTCCCAAAGTCGCCAACTTTTTACTCTTGGATAAAGTCACAGCAAACGCTGTACGGAGCATTAAGGATCTGGGATAATCAGATACAGGCTCATTGCAGTCTGTTGCCACTTTGGAAGCTACAAGGAGCGCTACGTTTAAGAGGGGTCCAATCACAGTAAGTACGCGGCTAAATCGATCTCCTGATTACTTTGTTTGGTCACACAGGATGTGGCTATCTAACTGGATGTAATCTATGGAAATAGAATTTTTCTAATTGAAGTATCCCCATAATATTGTGAGATGTGTTTTTTAAATAATTGCGCTACTTTCCTTTGTCCCCTTTCTTTCAAACACAATATGAGTTTCAATCCACTAGTCTTTTCTTTGATGCTTGCTCTGACTCAAATTTTATACCTCAACACATTGCTAGCGCTCCGCATTTTGCAAACTAGAGTTGTTTAATGTTTGTATACAAATACCTTCCCGTGTAGGTTAACTAGGGCCCTACTGTTGACTTACTTGCGTTACTTACCCTCACCCTAGTATGTGCTAAGTATACCCTTTGGCATACTTAAAAGGGATAACGTTGCAATATATAGAACTATTCAATGTTTAGTGTACACCGCACCTGGATGGTCGCACTTTAGTTGGTAGCATACTTGCATGTGCTTTACTTATCATTGCTGATCGTACAAAAAAAAGGGCTGACTAGCCAAGTTCTCTTAAAACCCTTTTGTAAAATAAAATATAGCGTTCCCTTCTCTATACATAAGTTTTGAATGAGGGTTGGATCCCTGATGGTCACTTTATAGGGGTTAGCATGCCTACATATTTTTTATTCAATCATTGCTGATTGTATTAGAAAGGGCGGACTGGCCTAGGCCTTTCGAAACCACTTCAGACCATCAGTGATAGATCTCCCTCTCTTTATCCACAGGTGTTGGATGAGGGACATATCCTTTCCCCTCATCTAATTATCGATAAGGAATAAGCATAAACAAGTTGCTTAATGATACATAGGGATCCATTAGGATGTCGGGCGGTGGCACCACCACGGTGGTGGCGGGGCGGAAAAACAGCTTTTTCCGCCCGCGAGCAGCGGAACTCACGTCCGCCACATTAGGATAGGTAAACACAGGTCATTTCCCGACCGCCGCGGAGCGCCGCACCCCGCCATCAAGGTGCGCCCGCCACCGCGGCGGCGGGAGCCAATCGAGACCCTCCGCTGCGCCCGATGACGTCCGCCCCGCTCGACAAATTAGGATGGCCCAAACAAGCAGACGCACCGCAGGGGAGACACCGCACAGCTGAAGCAGGCTGAAAGTCGACAGCGGAGCACGAACGCCGAAACCCGACATGAACCCCATGGACCCAGCCCTCCACATGCATCCGGTCATGTACCTGCTGCAACACTATCGCCAGATGGGCCGCCGCAGACGCCGCCGCAGGTACGCCACTACACATATGCACCACACAACACACATGCCGACACAGGGCCCAAGCACAACACTGGCATCCTGCTGGGGGGCACAACACATCCACATGGGCACCCACACATCACCCACCTCACAACAAGACACCCCACTGCATCCGGAACACACAACGTCCGCCAACCTGCAGCAACGTCACGGTCACGGACACGTCACCGACGCAGTCAATACATGCGCACTATGCAGAAGGCAGGGCCACACCAAGGCATGGGTAGGGCACAAACATCACAGGGACACACCACCCCAAACAACACTGCACCCCACCCGAGCTAGTCATAGGCCAGGTGCCTATCCCGTGCACCCCCATGCACACCAACAAGCACTGTAACAACAAGCACATTACACACACACTGCAACACACAACACACAACCAGGGACACAGGCACTGCAGGATTGGCTGACAAGGAACACACAACACCAGTGCACTCCCCACAGCCCACACAATTGCATACAATCATCCACACAGGGCAAGACAAAACAAACAACAGGCAAACAACTCCTGGCTGACACATGTGTGTCTCACACCATACAGGGGCACACATACATACACTACAAACTAACACCCTTCACACTGCACACCTCTGCCACACCCAACACCACACATGCCATGTAAGCCATGCCACCAGGACTAAGGGCCAACACAAGATGACCATACACATACACGCCTGGGCACACAGAAAGGAAAACACACACATACCTCATGACATGACAGACAGCTACAAAACCACTGAACAGCTGCACACCCTGTGCTGCCAGTGTCCCCCAAGGTGACCTGTGAACAGTGTATGCAGCACTAGCAAATCACCAACAAGAAAACTGCATGGCCTGTAAAATATCTATCCCAGAGTACAACATCAGCAGGGCCAGAATGGACTGAAGACCCTGTCACCCCTGTCTAAAAATCAGATGGCCACAAAGAGCCTTGCAATGGTGAACTTAAAAATAGAGCATGGTACTCAGTCAAGCAAATGCAAACAAGAAAAGGACTTTAATCAGCAAGGAGACTGATAAAACACACATCAGAAGTATCTGTATGTATTCATATATTGCACAGATGTAGCAATACAACATTAGTAGACAACAGCAAGCCACAAAATCATGTACAAATGGTAGAGACTATGCACAGGTCAAACACAAACAGGAAGTGCAGAGTCCATAGCAGGGGAGAGTACAGCACATCAGAGCAACAGGCCCAGAGTCCTTGGCAGGGCAGGGGTGAGTACAGCACATCAGAGCAACAGGCCCAGAGTCCTTGGCAGGGGAGAGTACAGCACATCAGAGCAACAGGCCGAGAGTCCTTGACAGGGCAGGGGTGAGTACAGCACATCAGAGCAACAGGCCCAGAGTCCTTGGCAGGGGAGATTACAGCACATCAGAGCAACAGGCCCAGAGTCCTTGGCAGGGGTGAGTACAGCACATCAGAGCAACAGGCCCAGAGTCCTTGGCAGGGGAGAGTACAGCACATCAGAGCAACAGGCCCAGAGTCCTTGGCAGGGCAGGGGTGAGTACAGCACATCAGAGCAACAGGCCCAGAGTCCTTGTCAGGGCAGGGGTAAGTACAGCACATCAGAGCAACAGGCCCAGAGTCCTTGGCAGGGGAGAGTACAGCACATCAGAGCAACAGGCCCAGAGTCCTTGCAGGGCAGGGGTGAGTACAGCACATCAGAGCAACAGGCCCAGAGTCCTTGGCAGGGGAGAGTACAGAACATCAGAGCAACAGGCCCAGAGTCCTTGGCAGGGGAGAGTACAGCACATCAGAGCAACAGACCCAGAGTCCTTGGCAGGGCAGGGGTGAGTACAGCACATCAGAGCAACAGGCCCAGAGTCCTTGGCAGGGCAGGGGAGAGTACAGCACATCAGAGCAACAGGCCCAGAGTCCTTGGGAGGGCAGGGGTGAGTACAGCACATCAGAGCAACAGGCCCAGAGTCCTTGGCAGGGGTGAGTACAGCACATCAGAGCAACAGGGCCAGCAACACACCCAGATTGCAAACAATGGTCTTGACTAGCACACCTCTGTGTGGCACAGGCGTATGAGGGTGTTGACAACTCACTCCTGGCTGACATGTGGAGTGGGACCTGGCTGTGTGTCAGGGACAGCAGGTCCACTTGACTGGTGTGACAGAGGGACATGTGATGTGGTAATAACAGAGGACCTGCAAGGTGGAGGGCTGTGCGGACCAGGTGGCACCGTGGCACGTGGAGGTGGAGTCATGCTCACCCATGACACAGTGTGGGTGGGAGAGGTTGGAGGGGTGCCCTTCCACTTTTTCAGAATGTGTGTGTCGTCTGTTTGATACCCCCAGGGCTCACACCTTTGCTGCTATGGCCCTCCAGACAGCCTTCGTTGGTGTACCTTGAGCTGCAGGTATGAGAGTAAAGAAGGCCAAATGAACAATTACACAATGTCATATGTCAGCATCTATCAGTACAGCAGCCAGACACTGACTCAGGACTCACAGTAACCTCCCTCCCTCCAGAACTGGGGGTACCCTCACAAGGCCACTCTGCATGGCATGAACATTAGTGAATGCATGCACACATTGAGGTTCCTAGTCTCCATGATAATCACACTAAAGCATGATGCTTCAACACAAATGCATCGACAGCACTGTGTAATTCAGAAATTGTACAGGGCACTGATGGGGCATATCCACTAATCAGTGTGAAGCAACTGTAGCATGTAAGTTGGCTGATGTTCAATGTTTGGCTGTGCAGCCACTGAACCTACTCTGTGGGTCACACTGACTATGACTACAGGGGCACCATGAAATGTCATCACAAGCGTACACTGTCCTGGCATCTATAAGGCTAACAACCGTTGGTTATGTCTGCCCGAAAAAGTAGCACAACCCACTCACACATACAAGTACAGGCCTAGGAAAGAGTCACAGTGCAACACACACACTCCCACAACCTGGAAACAGCTCGTCTGTCAGTGTTTGTCAGCACCCCACATCCAAAAGCACATACTGTAGCATCATGACTACACGTCTGACACCACCCTGCCCTACTGCTCCCTTCATGGTGACTTACCACGACATTGGGGCCACCAAACAGGCGTGGGTACTGTGCCAGCACCTCGTTCACAAGGACATCCAGCTCCTCACTCGTGAATGGACTGGCAGGGATCTTGGGCCCGATGTAGGTAAATCCCATTTACCGATTTTGAAATACCGAATCTTACCGATTCGGTATTTTAAAATCGGTAAATGGGATGTAGGTCCCAACATCTGGATTCGTTACCGAATCCTTAACAATTCTATAATTACCGATTCGGTAAATACCGAATCGGTAATGCCCATTCTTTCCTATGGGCTTGGAAGCCCATAGGAATGATTAGGCATTACCGATTCGGTATTTACCGAATCGGTAATTAAAGAATTCACAAGGGTGCAGGGGGTGTCACTTTGACACCCTCTAGCACCCCCAAAACGGCCATGTGTGCAATGTGGCACACAGACATGCCCTAAGGGCACGTCTGTCTGTCACATGGCACATGTGTACATGCACAGATGTGCATGTACACAGGAATCGGTTTTTACCATGGATTTGTATTCCATGGTAAAATACCGATTCTGTAAGCCATGTGCTGATGGAACATAGGCTACCTACATTGCATTTTCGGTAATTTTACCGATTCGTTATCATTACCGAATCGGTAAATATTACCGACTCGGTAAATTTACCGATTCGGTAATGATAACGAATCGGTAAAATTACCGAAAATGTGCCCCTACATCTCCATAGCCCTTTACCGATCGGAAACGGCCGAAAATTGGTATTTTCGGCCGATTCCGATCGGTAAAGGGCTACCTACATCTGGCCCCTTATCTGTTCTTGACATCCCTGTGGATATGGCAGACCTGTTGCGGAAGTGAGTTGTGAGGGGTCCCAGGCAGCAGGCTGTTGAAGCAGCAGGACAGGGTCCCAGGAAGCAGGCTCTTGAAGCAGCAGGACAGGGTCCCAGGCAGCAGGCTCTAGAAGCAGCAGGACAGAGTCCCAGGCAGCAGGCTCTTGAAGCAGCAGTGAAAACACCAAGGAGTATAGAGGGAAAAACAAAACTACGGCGCCCTCCACTCAATACATCATTACACAACCAATGCCGTAGTTTCTGAGGCGTTTCTCAATTCTTGTTCTGTAGACAAAACTGGATAAACCACAGGTGCTTCCAGGAAAACTCTAACCTTTAGAGACTTTCAAAATTGTCTCAGTCTAATGCCTCAAATAAAATAGCCCCTCTCTGATCCATATACATTGAAATAGCACATGACCCACAAACATTTAACACACATGAAAAAAGGTGGGGAAGGCGAGGTGGCACCTCACGGGCGTACCACCAATGGGACCCCTGGCTGGTACTCACCAGGATGGCCCTGTTCTCATCATTGGTGCCATCAAGCCTTAACGGAAACGTGTCTAAACCCAGGGTGGGGAGACAGTGAATGGTGCAGTGGACACAACTTATATGTGACAAAACTTACGACATTAGACATATAACATACAACATATAAGTTACTGTGCAACTAGAACCAAAAAAACCCTTTATTCGTGTTCTATTCTTTGTTGCAAACAGTGTACACTTAAGTATAAAAAAGAGGGATGTGAATACTACCCATCGATTCACACCCTACTTACAGCCGACATGTTTCATTGCCTTGGTTTTTATCAGGCAATTTCCTCAGGGCAAACCAATAAATGCCACTGCATAAGCCACTGGCCGCAATGTGCTAGAAATAAACAAACATAACTGAGGTTACCTACTATCTGCGTCTCTATTATTTAAAAAAAATAATAATAATAATTGTTTAGCACTGTCAAAAATGCTCATGCTGTTATAAGGAATAATTACCCTTTAGTTGGCTCTGACTCTCATACCAGCCACGAGGAATATAAAAACAGGGATGCAGCTCCCATAGGTAAGCATGCTCCAATCTCCCTTCGATTATCATACTGAAATCAAGTGCCAGACAAACATATATTAGCTATTCTGAGAGCTTCCTTATACCTTGTTTGAAGCAGAAGGACAGGGTCCAGGGCAGCAGGCTCTTGCAGCAGCAGCAGCAGGACAGGGTCCCAGGCAGCAGGCTCTTGAAGCAGCAGCAGCAGGACAGGGTTCCAGGAAGCAGGCTCTTGAAGCAGCAGCAGCAGGAGATGGTCCCAGGCAGCAGGCTCTGTGAGCAGTGGGAATGTGAGGCTCACTCCCACAGATTTATAGCCCCCTGGGGCCGTTAGGAAGCTTAAAAGCTGCTACAATTGGTTGTCTGGGTCTGCCTTATTCAAAAGCACCCAATGACCTGCTCCGCGGTAGCGGAGCTCACCTTCCGCGATTTTCAAATCTGCATCATGCCACCGCGATCATCGATGCCATTGGCTGTATGCAATGCTCCATGGCGGTGACGCACCTCGGGTGCCCGGGGTGCGCTACCGCGATGGTGCATCATTCAAAAGCATCCAATGACCGCCTCCGCGGCAGCGGAGCACAGCTTCCGCGATTTTCAAATCTGCATCATGCCACCGCGATCATCGATGCCATTGGCTGTATGCAATGCTCCACGGCGGTGACGCACCGCCGGGGCCCGGCGGTAGGTACCGCGACTCATGCGGCGGAGCATACCCACCGCCATGTACACAAGTCCATGTGCCAATGGCTACCTTGCCTGGGTAGATGGTGGTGCTGGGGTCACCCCGCAGGGACCGGGGGTAGGTTCTGCCATTTTATTACACATTGCTGTGTATGTCAATCCTGGACACTGTATCAGCACCCTGCAGCTACATGGTATAGGCCACATCATTGCACACACGATGCCACACAGCCATGTCATCCACAGGAGGACGCACGTTCATTGTGAGCCACTTTTGCCTGTGTTTCAGCCATTTTAGTAGGGGTTTTGATGGCTGATGATGATTGACAGACGTCAGGTGCTCTACATTTATGTCGTGACGTTTAATGTGTTGTTGGTCAGTGCAGACCTTGACCTGGCTGGTGTCACTGCATTGTATCGTACCTGACTTGTGCATTCACAACTGATTATGCACACAACCGGAAGTGTCCCTGCTACTGTGATCATTGTGTTAATGAATGGTTGCAGAATTTACTGGATGCATTGAGGTGTGGCAGGTACAGCAGATGGGTATGACAGACATGTTAAGTCACATTACATTGGCGGGTCTTGTTGCACCATGTCTGCACATGTCAAATGTTCAACCATTATATCCGCATTCACATTCCCCGATGTGTTACTGTCGCTTGGGTATTGTCACTGGAGAGGCATGCCCTCTGTGTGTAGCTATTGGCTAGCCATGTAACCAGATGTGCCATGCATCTCTCTGGCCCTTGTTGTTTTCCCATTACATCATTGATGCTTTGTGCTATGGCCATCTCATGATGCTTGTCACTGACATATTCATTTTACTCCTCAACTAGGAGGAGGCCGAATCTCCTACGTCACTTGACTGTGCTTGAGGACATGGAGAATGAGGCAATCATCAGGAAATTCAGGCTGGACAGACCAACATTGAAGATCGTGTGTGCTCTATTGGAGCCCCACCTGCAGCCTCGCTGTCACTATCCTACGGCATTCACACCCACCTACAAGGTGATGGCAGCACTACACTTCTTTGCGACTGGTTCCTTTCAAGAGACCGTAGCTAACGCTGGGGGGATGTCGCAGCCCATGTTCAGCATGGTGCTGAGGGATGTACTTGAGGCCATGATGATATATCGCAATCGCTACATACATTTCCCCAGGGGACGTGAATTGGCTGCCGTTAAGGGGGACTTCTATCCACTTGGGCACATCCCACATGTAGTCGGTGCCATAGATTGCACCCATGTAGCTCTGGTGGCACCGCAGGCGACGGAGCACATTTATCGGAACCGCAAACACTACCACTCCATGAATGTGCAGGTGGTGTGCCTTGCGGACATGACAATATCACATGTGTGTGCAAAGTATCCCGGTTCGGCCCATGATTCGTACATTATGAGGAACAGCATGGTGCCACGGATGATGGAGAATCTGCATCCCGAACGTGCCTGGATTGTGGGTGAGTATCACTACTGCTATCAAGTGCTGTGTGTCACTGGCTTTACTGTGGCCGTACAACATTGCAATGGGTGTTTATCATTCACAGGTGACTCTGCATATCCCAGTAGGCCATGGCTGTTGAGCCCACTCCGGAATCCCCGGACACCAGCAGACATCCGCTACAATGAGGCCCATGGCAGGACACGACCGGTAATCGAACGGCCTTTCGGCCTGCTGAAGTCAAGGTTCCGGTGCCTTGACAGGACCGGAGGCGCACTCGCGTACTCGCCTGGGAAGGTGTGCAAGATCATTGTGGCATGCTGTATGCTGCACAACCTGGCCATCCACAAGGGGGTCCCCCTGCTCCTGGACGATGGTGAGGAACCAAGGCCACAACCTGCTCAGGGACCAGAATCCAGTGATGAGGACAGTGGAGAGGAGGAAGGAGTTGACCTACGCCAGCAGCTAATCCAACGCTACTTCACTTGAAGGTGGGTGACGAGTTACAACGTGTACATAGTCTGGTGTGGTTGCTTTTGTTGTGAATGGATATGCGCAGATGTTCCCGATAGGCACATGTTCTGTCACCTATGTATGGTATTGGTGGAATTGACGTTACGTACGGAGATGTATGCTGGACCGTATTTGTGCGTATCTGCTAGACAATGTGTAGTATGCCTGTGGTATTTTGGATATTTTTGGAGCAGTGATCTGTGTGTGTTGCCACAATGAGGCCAGTGACTGTAGTTCTGTTGTGTCTCCCTAGGTGCTACAGAGTGTTCCTGCCCTGCATACTGTACATCATGTTTACACATCATGGACATTATCAACAATGTTAATACTGCACTAAAGAATTCACTACACAAAATCTGGAGTATCAGGTATTTTATTTTCGGAGTGGACATGTGAATTGTGCGGGAATATTTACAGGAAGGTGGGGAATGAGCAGTGAGTTGACATCCATGGTCGCAGAGATGCAAGAGTAGACACCACATGGATGTGGTGACCCAGTCCAACAGAGAGAGGTGCCATTGCCAAGGCAATGTGGGGAAAGACTGTCCAAACAGTGAATGCAGTTGGGGAGAGGGTTGTCTTCACGGCTGGCTCTGTGACTGGCGTGTGGCAGGTGCTTTGCCTCCAGAGACTCCCAGGCTCTTCTTTGGACGCCCCCTAGATCTTTTTGGCGGTGGGGGCCCTGCTGAATGGCCAGCGGCGTCAGAGGACTCGCCCCTCTCTGTTGGCGCAGGGGAGGATGGTGGACTGTCATCCTGCTGCACAACAGGAGGGGACGGAGGTGGTGGTTGGGACACAGGCCTGTCCCTCTGCAACGCCACTTGCTGGCCCATGAGGTCCACCATCTGTCCCAGGCGGTTATCGATGGACCTCATCAGCAGGATGAGCTCCCTTAATAGTTCATCCGACCGGCCACTTTGTCCCTGGACCTCTTGGTAGACCTCCACAACTCTGGTGAAGTGGTCCAGGGATGGTGTCCACTCCTCCCGAGGTCTGGTGTTTACCCTGGCCCTCCCACCTGCTCTGCTGCCACGGACCTCTTCCCTCACCACTGGTGCACCACGCACTGCCTCCCTGCCCTCCACAGGTGTTGCTGTGGGCTGGTCATCCCTAGGGACAGGGAGGGTGCTGCAGGTGGTACTGGTGGTAGTGGTGGTAGTGGTGGCAGTGGCGGTGGTGGTTGCGGTGGAGGCAGAGGCCGGGACAGCAGGGGTCTGCTGCGTTGTTGTTGCAGCAGAGGTGGTGTTGGCGAGGATGGGGGCCTGGGACCTCTGGGTCTGTGGCACACCAGATGGGCCGGGCTGGAGCTCATCATCCAAACTGTCCTGGGAGTCCGCATCTGTGAGTCCATGTGCCGGAGGTGGAGACTGGCTCTGCTGGTCGTTGGTGTGGTCCTCAGTAGTGAGTTCTTCATCACCTGTGGAGTAGATGGGGAGTGGTCAGTGTTTCCGTCATCTGCGTATCATCATCTGTCTGTACACTAGTTATATATGCTGTCATCAGTTGGACAATTTATGGCAACACGGTGTAACATTTCATAGTGGAGAGTGACATCATGGAGTCATACAGGTTGAATGTCAATGCATTGCGTCCAATAGTTATTAGATTTCTACACACACACTTCATGAAGAATTATGGTTGTTACGTACCTGTAAAGTGAGTGTGCAGGGTGCAATGTCTGACACTTGCTCCTGGGTGGAGGAGGCCTTTATGCTGCTGGGCTTTGGGTCATGGGAAATATGGGTGCAGTGAGACAGGCCTCCCACCACAAAACAGTGCTCCAATACAAGATGGCTACCAACCTGTAGGTCTGTTTGATAAACAGTGCAATGGCTGACACTTGCTCCTGGGTGGGGGAGGCCTCCATGCTGCTGGGCTGTGGGCCAGGGGAAATGTGGGTGCAGTGAGACAGGCCTCCCTCCCTGCCTCCCATCACACACCCTCCCAGTGAAGATGGCTACCAACCTGTAGGTCTGTTTGTGAAACAGTGCAATGGCTGACACTTGCTCCTGGGTGGGGGAGGCCTCCATGCTGCTGGGCTGTGGGCCAGGGGAAATGTGGGTGCAGTGAGACAGGCCCCCCTCCCTGCCTCCCATCACACACCCTCCCAGTGAAGATGGCTACCAACTTGTAGGTCTGTTTGTTAAACAGTGCAATGGCTGACACTTGCTCCTGGGTGGGGGTGGGCTCCTTGCTGCTGGGCTGTGGGCCAGGGGGCATGCTGGGAGTAGTGGTACAGGCCTCCCACCCACAAACACCCTCCAAGTGAAGATGGCTACCTACCTGTAGGTCTGTTTGTGAAACAGTGCAATGGCTAACACTTGCTCCTGGGTGGGGGAGGCCTCCATGCTGCTGGGCTGTGGGTCAGGGGAAATGTGGGTGCAGTGAGACAGGCCTCCCTCCCTGCCTCCCATCACACACCCTCCCAGTGAAGATGGCTACCAACCTGTAGGTCTGTTTGTTAAACAGTGCAATGGCTGACACTTGCTCCTGGGTGGGGTGGGCTCCATGCTGCTGGGCTGTGGGCCAGGGGGCATGCTGGGAGTAGTGATACAGGCTTCCCACCCATAAACACCCTCCAAGTGAAGATGTCTACCTACCTGTAAGTTTGTTTTTTAAACAGTGCAATGGCTGACACTTGCTCCTGGGTGGGGGTGGGCTCTATGCTGCTGGGCTGTGGGCCAGGGGGCATGCTGGGAGTAGTGGTACAGGCCTCCCACCCACAAACACCCTCCAAGTGAAGATGGCTACCTACCTGTAGGTCTGTTTGTGAAACAGTGCAATGGCTGACACTTGCTCCTGGGTGGGGGAGGCCTCCATGCTGCTGGGCTGTGGGTCAGGGGAAATGTGGGTGCAGTGAGACAGGCCTCCCACCACAAAACAGTGCTCCAATACAAGATGGCTACCAACCTGTAGGTCTGTTTGATAAACAGTGCAATGGCTGACACTTGCTCCTGGGTGGGGGAGGCCTCCATGCTGCTGGGCTGTGGGCCAGGGGAAATGTGGGTGCAGTGAGACAGGCCTCCCTCCCTGCCTCCCATCACACACCCTCCCAGTGAAGATGGCTACCAACCTGTAGGTCTGTTTGTGAAACAGTGCAATGGCTGACACTTGCTCCTGGGTGGGGGAGGCCTCCATGCTGCTGGGCTGTGGGCCAGGGGAAATGTGGGTGCAGTGAGACAGGCCCCCCTCCCTGCCTCCCATCACACACCCTCCCAGTGAAGATGGCTACCAACTTGTAGGTCTGTTTGTTAAACAGTGCAATGGCTGACACTTGCTCCTGGGTGGGGGTGGGCTCCTTGCTGCTGGGCTGTGGGCCAGGGGGCATGCTGGGAGTAGTGGTACAGGCCTCCCACCCACAAACACCCTCCAAGTGAAGATGGCTACCTACCTGTAGGTCTGTTTGTGAAACAGTGCAATGGCTAACACTTGCTCCTGGGTGGGGGAGGCCTCCATGCTGCTGGGCTGTGGGTCAGGGGAAATGTGGGTGCAGTGAGACAGGCCTCCCTCCCTGCCTCCCATCACACACCCTCCCAGTGAAGATGGCTACCAACCTGTAGGTCTGTTTGTTAAACAGTGCAATGGCTGACACTTGCTCCTGGGTGGGGTGGGCTCCATGCTGCTGGGCTGTGGGCCAGGGGGCATGCTGGGAGTAGTGATACAGGCTTCCCACCCATAAACACCCTCCAAGTGAAGATGTCTACCTACCTGTAAGTTTGTTTTTTAAACAGTGCAATGGCTGACACTTGCTCCTGGGTGGGGGTGGGCTCTATGCTGCTGGGCTGTGGGCCAGGGGGCATGCTGGGAGTAGTGGTACAGGCCTCCCACCCACAAACACCCTCCAAGTGAAGATGGCTACCTACCTGTAGGTCTGTTTGTGAAACAGTGCAATGGCTGACACTTGCTCCTGGGTGGGGGAGGCCTCCATGCTGCTGGGCTGTGGGTCAGGGGAAATGTGGGTGCAGTGAGACAGGCCTCCCTCCCTGCCTCCCATCACACACCCTCCCAGTGAACATGGCTACCAATCTGTAGGTCTGTTTGTTAAACAGTGCAATGGCTGACACTTGCTCCTGGGTGGGGGTGGGCTCCATGCTGCTGGGCTGGGGGCCAGGGGGCATGCTGGGAGTAGTGATACAGGCCTCCCACCCACAAACACCCTCCAAGTGAAGATGGCTACCTACCTGTAAGTTTGTTTGTTAAACAGTGCAATGGCTGACACTTGCTCCTGGGTGGGGGTGGGCTCCATGCTGCTGGGCTGTGGGCCAGGGGGCATGCTGGGAGTAGTGGTACAGGCCTCCCACCCACAAACACCCTCCAAGTGAAGATGGCTACGTACCTGTAGGTCTGTTTGTTAAACAGTGCAATGGCTGACACTTGCTCCTGGGTGGGGGTGGGCTCCATGCTGCTGGGCTGTGGGCCAGGGGGCATGCTGGGAGTAGTGGTACAGGTCTCCCACCCACAAACACCCTCCAAGTGAAGATGGCTACCTACCTGTAAGTTTGTTTATTAAACAGTGCAATGGCTGACACTTGCTCCTGGGTGGGGGTGGGCTCCATGCTGCTGGGGTGTGGGCCAGGGGCATGCTGGGAGTAGTGGTACAGGCCTCCCACCCACAAACACCCTCCAAGTGAAGATGGCTACCTACCTGTAAGGTTGTTTGTTAAACAGTGCAATGGCTGACACTTGCTCCTGGGTGGGGGAGGCCTCCATGCTGCTGGGCTGTGGGCCAGGGGGCATGCTGGGAGTAGTGGTACAGGCCTCCCACCCACAAACACCCTCCAAGTGAAGATGGCTACCTACCTGTAGGTCTGTTTGTTAAACAGTGCAATGGCTGACACTTGCTCCTGGGTGGGGGTGGGCTCCATGCAGCTGGGCTGTGGGCCAGGGGGCATGCTGGGAGTAGTGGTACGGGCCTCCCACCCACAAACACCCTCCAAGTGAAGATGGCTACCTACCTGTAAGTTTATTTGTTAAACAGTGCAATGGCTGACACTTGCTCCTGGGCGGGGGAGGCCTCCATGCTGCCGGGCTGTGGGCCAGGGGGCATACTGGGAGTAGTGGTACAGGCCTCCCACCCACAAACACCCTCCAAGTGAAGATGGCTACCTACCTGTAGGTCTGTTTGTTAAACAGTGCAATGGCTGGCACTTGCTCCTGGGTGGGGGTGGGCTCCATGCTGCTGGGCTGTGGGCCATGGGGCATGCTGGGAGTAGTGGTACAGGCCTACCACCCACAAACACCCTCCAAGTGAAGATGGCTACCTACCTGTAAGTTTGTTTGTTAAACAGTGCAATGGCTGACACTTACTCCTGGGTGGGGGAGACCTCCATACTGCTGGGCTGTGGGCCAGGGGGCATGCTGGGAGTAGTGGTACAGGCCTCCCACCCACAAACACCCTCCAAGTGAAGATGGCTACCTACCTGTAAGTTTGTTTGTTAAACAGTGCAATGGCTGACACTTGCTCCTGGGTGGGGGAGGCCTCCATGCTGCTGGGCTGTGGGCCAGGGGAAATGTGGGTGCAGTGAGACAGGCCTCCCTCCCTGCCTCCCATCACACACCCTCCCAGTGAAGATGGCTACCAACCTGTAGGCCTGTTTGTGAAACAGTGCAATGGCTGACACTTGCTCCTTGGTCGGGGAGGCCTCCATGCTGCTGGGCTGTGGGCCAGGGGGAATGGTGGGTGCAGTGAAACAGGCCTCCCACCACAAAACAGTGCTCCAATACAAGATGGCTACCAACCTGTAGGTCTGTTTGTTAAACAGTGGAATGGCTGACAGTTGCTCCTGGGTAGGGGTTGCCTCCATGGTGCTGGGGTGTTGGCCAGGGGCTATGGTGTGAGTTGTTGTACTGACCTTCCTCCCCCATACAGGCCTCCTCAGCAGAATGGCTGGCTACATGTTGGGTAGGGATGGACAGTGTATTGGTGGTTGGGTATTGCAAGGAGGTAAATCTCAATGTGGTGTTAAACATTTGTCTGTACTTACCAGCCTCTGCTCCCCCGGCTACTCCTGTGAGACTCTCAGGTAGCAGGATGGCAAGCACCTTCTCCTCCCATGGTGTGAATGTCTTTGGTGGGATGGGAGGGCCACTGCCAGTCGCGTTTGCCAGCGACCAGTTCTTGCTCCTCCTCTCCTTGACAACCCTCTTGAGATCATGCCACCGCTTCATGATCTCCTTCTTGGATCTTGGGGTGGCCCCAACTGCATTCACCCTTTGGACTATCCTTTCCCACATTTGTGTCCTGGTGGCTAATGGTGTCTGTTGGACCAGGTTACCAAATAGTTGTGGCTCTACTCTCACAATCTCGTTGACCATGACTGTCAACTCACTCTCGGTGAATTTTGGCATTTTTTGTGATGTCATGGTGTGTGGGGGTGGAGGTGTTTGTGGGTGCAGGGGTGTGTGGGTGCAGGGGTGTGGTGATGAGGTGTGTTGTGTGCTGGGGGTTTGTTTGTGATGGTGTGATGGTGGTGTTGATGGTGGTGGTGGGTGGGTGTGTGTAGTGTGCTATTTTGCCTCTCCTGTCAGATGTGGTGTCTGGCCTTCTGTTCTGGAAAGATGCAAAGGATTGTGGTGAGTGGAGGGGGTGGCTTTGTACTCAGCTGTGTGGGTGTGTCCAATTGGATTGTGGTTGTCAGGTGTGTTGTGGGTGTGGTTCTGTAGTTTTGTCTATTTGTTTGAGTAATTTATGTATCTGTGTATGTGTGTTGTATATTTGGGGGGTAGGGCTACTTTGTTTATGCAATGTTAGGCATCACTGCGGTGCTTTCACATCGACCGCCATGTATTTCATGTTCGTCCGCTGCGGTGGCTTTGCTGCTGCTTGACCGCCATTTCTCAGCATTCAATCCTGGCTGCGACCGCGGCGGTCGTTGTCGGCGGTTCCGCCCGCGACACCCTCGGGGATATTGTAATTTCCCGTGCGGTGTCTCCGCTTTCCCTGTGGACGGTTTTGTCTTGTCCGCTGCTTTTCCGACCGCCGCGGTCGGAGTTTTGGCACCACCGCACACGTCGGGCGGTTTCATTTTCACCGCTACCGCCGCGGTCGGTCTGTAGTGGCGGTGGATCCTGATTTTAACGCCGGTTTATCCGCAGTCATGGCGGGCGGTTGTTTTCCGCCTCCATGGCCGGCGGGGTGGTTTTCCGCCCGCTATCCTAATGGGCCCCATAGTGTTTACAAGACTAATTTCAACAAATAGGGGACTTCTGAACTTTCACAACTGTCTCCTCAAGCTTTGGGCCTATTAGATATGTACTATCAGTATTTTCTGACCATCTACACCCCCCCTTTCTCCCAGTATATACCCTTTTATGAACCTTAAGTGTCTTCCCGCCTTATCTCTATCAGATGGACCTTTTTAAGGATTCACACTATATTCTTAACAACCATATATGAACAGACCTACAAAATTCTGTTTCCCAAATGAGGACAGATATTTCCTATTTTCCTTGTGGTACGTATGCACTATAAGTGCTTCTGCTAATTTATAGAATAATTGCACACTCTCCTTTACTTGTGGATTTTTCTATTACCTTTCACTGGACTGGTATTCCTCCCACCTTTTGCTCATCACTTTTAATTGGTATTTCTTGGGACATAGACACTGCAGCAATAACACGATGGGCTATTCTCACTAGATGTTGTTTTAAATTGTTCAATAAAAACTCTTTTAAACTTGAAGTTTTTAATTTTCTACGACATTAAACATATCAATTGCTGTGGGTTGAGGAAACTATCTACATATGTTGTTTGGTTTCACTTATCTAAAATGTACAGACTGTGTAATATACAACAACGACAGTAGATGATATGTTGCTTGGGCGTACCCATCTTATTTTTCTCCAGAAGTGTTATCTTTGTCCTGTACTGACACAATGGCACTTAGCCTATATGTGTGTTTTTCTTTTAGCAATATATGTTGTTATGTATTCCTGTGGATACAGGAAATGTGTTTAAATGTAATGGTTTGTCTTGTATTGTTAATGTTGTTCAGTTCCCTGTCTTGTTAGTATTTATATATATATGTACACTTTTATCACATTACAGCCCTGAAGAAGTCCACATGTATGTGGACGAAATTCGTTGACTGACTTTTTTTATACATATTGACGGTGCAACAATAAAGAGAAGAATTTCAACTACTTTCGGAACATTGTGGATATATTCAGAGTTAGAATAAGGATTGTAGAAGTGGTGCACCTCTGTTTGCTTTGTTTTACTAGAGGAATATGCCAATTTTATATCCGCGCATGTTCCCCTTTTAAATATCAGGGGCCCTACCTTTTGGGCAACAAGATGCACTTGCGGTGACTTATTAATATTTAAATGAGTCTGTAATTTTGACTGGTTTGACATTGGGTTTGCAGGCTGCTTGAGTCAGGTAGATCATGGTGAGACTGAAACCATGTAATCCAGTCTATGGAGGGAATGATAGTTGCTGCAGTCCACAGGAGACATTTAATTCAAAGTCATTTATACATTTTCTATACCCTATACTTGGGACTTAGAGGCGAGTAAATAAGCCAATTATGAGTAAGCCATTTTAACCATGTCTAAAGAGAGAGTAATATTACCCCTATCTAGCAGGGGTAACATTGCACATAGTTCTAAGTCCAGAAAATATAGGGTCTGAAATAGGGCGACAAATCTGGGGTGGTTATAAAGAAAAGACAGATTTCCTACTGTTGGAATGTGTGGTGTGACTTTAGGCTAGAACTAAAGGGTGTCATTACTATGGCTTATTTACTTGTGAGAATCAGGGTGAGATCCACATAAGTTCACTGGATGAGAGGGTGGCTGACAGAGGAAATCAGTTTATCAGCTTTAGCCTAGGTGCTTAATGATGGTTAGAGCTACCGTCAGTGCTTAGTTTGTGAAACAATAAGTGCTGGTGCCCGAAACTTTGTTCAGAAGCCCATGGCTGGTGCAATAAAATGAGATATACCAATGCTGCGCAGTCCCCGAATACTCCTCAGGCATCTTTAATCCACTACCAGACGCGGTCTGCCCTTTTATCTCACTCTTACAGGTTTCTGCTTACACCTTTTGTGACAGGTTTTCTGTCTTTCTATTTCATCTTCTTTCCTGTTTGTGTGTTTTTCACTCTCTGGCTCTGGTAAAGTTTCTGATGAGGAAAAATAAGTTCTGGTTCCTAAAATAAGTGCAAATGCACCTTACCTGCTACTACACGCTCAAATTAGGCGTTGCTGCTGTTTCATCTGCTAAGTGTGAGGATCCTACTGTGTACTGACCACCACATTCAGTGAGTGTGGGCTCCTATATCCTACCACAAATCCCCCTAACAAATCCCACGCATTCCCACACTGATGGTCATGCCTCTCACTGTTGGTTGGTGAGTTTGAAGAGAAGAAATTATAAAATTCAGGCAAGGAGTAGACAAAGGAAGTTAACGCATGAAAGGGAGTAATGAGCTATAACTCCAATATCCTACTACAAATGTTTTGGTTGAGTCTATTACAAATGACCCACCCATTGGCCCAAGTCAGAAGTAATGCACCAATGCTTAGCAATTTTGCATTGGTTATTCGGCAATTTGGTGCAGCTGATCCGTGCAAAATGTCATTTGGTGCAAATGCAATTTTACCAACGCCAATTAGTGAAAATTACATTTTTCACAGGTAAGCCTCTGCAAAAGGCAGTGCAGGAGGTCCCGGTGCCCATTGCAAAAGAAAAAAGTCACGAGTGAAATGCACGTGATCTAGCCGCGGACAGCTTGCTATTCCAATCAGCAGTATTTTGTCAGAAACCCTCTTTTTGTCCAATATTTCTTGACAAAGCTCTAATAAGTGAACTTTTAGCTTTTGCAGAATCCATGTGCGGCGCAGTTTATTGCCATCACTCAGCATATTAGTCCAATTTCTCTATTTCAGATTTACTATACGTGCAATCTCCCGACGAATCCAGCAACATATTCTGTGAAGCCAAACAGATGAGTATTTTTTTAATATTTTCGAATGGCCAGAATGATACTAAATCCCTTGACATTTCTATTATGATTATATTTTAGTTGATGTTTCCTATCGACCCTACTATATTTATTAAACTGATCCCAGAGCACTCCAAGTCAGTTACATTTTACAGAAAAAAAACAGAATTACATCAAAAGTAGTGTCTTTATTGTGCCTGGCAAGGGATTGTGCTGATCTCTTTCACATCATAAAAACTGCAACTGCTAATGACCTGGATATGGAGAGGCTCACCGCTAAGTCATAAGCCTGTCATTATCAGGGGAGGTTTGCAATAAACACGCTGCATTTTATACTCTTCTGGGGGAACGGGGGTGTGATTTAAACAACTTGGCCCACTACAAGTCTCCGATCACTTCCCTACACTGTAAAGCATAGAGAACCCACAGTGTTCAAAGGCAGGCCTGTTACGAAAACGTATTTCAAATAAGCTGTGCGTTTAAACCTGTGAGGCCTGCTCATTTGTGCTAGAAAATGAAAATCAGCACAAACCAAAGCAAAACGCTATCACAAAATTCTTTATGTGGTAAAATAAGGAGAGGGAGAGGCAGTGGGCTGCTTCACGTTCCAATTACAGTACCATAGTTATGGTCTAGAAGAAAATATATTTTTTTCTGCAAAGGTAACAGTGATGCAAATGTAAATGTGTGTGTCTTGTAAAGCGCACTGCTGCCCTGAGGCGTCCTGGCGCTGGGGAACCCATCCTGGTTATCCCTGTGAAATGGTCCCTACTGGGTATCTCCAAGGTGAAACCAGGCATCCCCGGCAAATGTGGGGGGCCATTGTCGAGATGGGGCAAGCTAATGCCCAGAGTTGCCAAGTGTGATCCCTGGTTAGAGTAGGCACCAAAGCGAGAATTATTGAGTCCGCTGACCCTGGTCCAGGGCCCTGCCGCGTCGGGAATTGAACCCTGGTCCCAGGCCGTTCTCTGCTTCCGGGTCTGCCGCCTCTAACCAGTGAGCCACACCACTCCTATGTATATTTTAAAAAAAAAGAAAATCAGCTACTGAAACAGGTTGTGCTATTTTAGTCAGTGTCATTTGCCTCAAAATCATGTACTGCATTCTGGAAATTTCAGAAATGCCAGCTTGAGTACTGTGTAGATGTTGGCTTTATAGTTAAAAAGGGATAAAGTGCACAGAATCTTAATGCCAACAAAAAACGAGTTCAGCAAAAAATGGGGGAGTGAATACAAAAGGTCTGGCGGGAAACCACGCCAAGGATGTCAGGCCTCTCCCATCCCAATTGTATGCTAGGTAATATTGAACTGCTGGCTAGATTCCTATCTGATACAAACGTTGTATTTTTTGTAGTCATCTGCCACATCTGCTGGGGCGTCAGTAGCAGGTGTTAGTTTGTTATGGCTAAATTCGCTGGAGTTAAAGGTCTGTCGAAGAGCTTTGATCCATCAACTGCCATTTATGGGTCCAAACCTTTATGGGCCAGAGTCCAATGAACTGGTGCAGAAAACTGCAGAAGAGACAAACGTTTTGCAGCCATTCAGGTTAACGTCCTCCGAGACGTTTTTCTAGTAAATACGTTCAATGCAATAGATGCAGGAAAACTGTCCTGTCTTTTGAGGTTAGGCCTAGAGCATGGAGCTGGGTGGCAGAAAAATCCAGGTTTTAAAAGAAAACCACAAATGCCTGAATATTTGTGCTTGAAAATACGCAGAAGAATGATGAATGTGAATATGAAATGGAAGTAACTAATAAAAGAGGTACTCTCTGCATCCGAGATAGTTCTTTTCTAGAGTTCAGAAACCTTGCTCCAGACCCTTTGTTTCAGAAAACTATTCTTCCCAAATAGAAGGTAAATAAGCTGTCTTGCACAGGTTCCAACACACAAGGGAACAATCCTTTGGGCATGTATTTAAATCTGATTTTAGTGTCAAAGCCAGCTGCAAGGTTCCTTGTGACTTTAGATCAGCAGGCCCTGAATCAGTTTGCTCTTTAAAAGTACATAGAGGGTCCCTGAATAATTAGAATTATTTAGAGAAGAGTACAGGGAAAGATACAATAAGCAAGCAAACATGAATACTTCTCAAAATCTGCATATAACAAAGCAGTACGTTTATGATCTACAAATACAATAATTCAGACCAGTTGAGTTAAAAATTGATTCATTTTGAGTACAAAAATATTTTTTTTTCCTTTTTAATAAAAATTAAATACAGTTCCAATGCATATATTATTGTGATATTTAATTAACACATATATATGTACACAATTAGTGAGCACCACATATATGAGCGAACAATACATGTATTAAATCTGGGTACAGATGAAACACAAGAAAACAGATGACCAATTGCAAAATAATCAAAACAAAAAACGCACACCATGAAATTAAATAACGATATTCACATAACAAACATCAAAAACAGAAAAAATCAAGAGATTTAAAAATTAGTACTTAATGTAATAACAGTTATAGTACAATATTCATAATACTACTGGAATGTGTATTGGAACAATTGAACAGAAATGCGCTGACACGAGTTTCGGTAGTTTACACTTCAATGTCAACAACCTTTATCAGGGCGCTGTCTGTACTTTTACGTCGGTGGCACCAAGCCATCCACTCAGATCATATTCAGTGGAACTCTGCACATAGCAGCGGGCTCACAAAAATCTTCAACACAATTGGTCTGAAATATGAAACACATGGCATAAATAAACTAGATACGGCGGGCTAGGAAGATAAAAGCCTCCTAGTATGCCAGTGTATAGCGAGAATCCACCATAACCCATAGGATGTATCAACATTAGCAACCAAAGCAGTGATACCCTGTGAAGAGGAAAACAGATGTGATAAGGGAAAGTGAACAGTAATGAAGAAATATAATTAACGTGGGCAGAGAAAAATTCAAGGTCTTATGCTGTTATTTTAATGTAAATAAAATTTTCAGCATACATTCAATGTTTTATAGGTGGGTACATGGTACAGATCAAACAAGCTGAGTTCCTACTTTATATAGCTACATGGCAAAGGCTTGATGAAAAAGCCAGGTTTTCAGTTGGGAAAAAAATGCTAAAATAGAGGACTTGAAACATAGGTGAGCTGGCAAATCTGACAAATCTAATGTCTCACCGCCACAAGAGTTTCATGCACCTTTAAATCAACATGTACAGGGAGGAAGATCTCAGCAGCTTCATCGCTGTCCTTTTAGGGCGATGATTACTGATGAATTCAAGAGGGTTGTTACACAAGTTCTTATGGATAATACAACAGGTTTTGAATTGTATCCGCTGCAAAATTTGAATCCAGCTTTTTTGGGGCGACATGTATGCTCCACGGGAGCCCAAAATTCAAATGAGATACAGGATTTTTTTTAAGCGGGACCTTTTGTCAAATATTCTTGAGAAATTTCAAATAAAGAAATGTCTGCTTAATTCAATTGTGAGCCTATCATTGCCAGCATACTATAGTATGTTTGAAATCTAGAGATAAAGAAGAATTTTCCTCGAGATTTAAATAGAACTGTGACGACACAACCAAATTTATTTGAGCAGTCCATTATAGTTGAGAGTCAAGTTTAAGATCTAGGCTCCATACAGTTTTGATTTGAATCGCTTAGTGCCTTTTTCAGTGGGCCAGTATGTGTTTAACCAAAGGTCAGTGCAGGCCTTATCACCCAGAACTCCTCATCTGTATTTTCAGCCTATAGTTGTTCTTATTGCTACTTAGAAATCTTGGGCCCCCATAAACATTAATCCTCATCTAGGTGGTCTTTGTTGCTGCATGAGAGGTAAGAGGGAGAACTCAATCAGAATATTTATATTTTATATAGATTAAGCAATTTGGTCACTCAATATTTCATTCCACATCTGAATATGAGATTAGTAAGGTTTCATTTTGAATTTAAAAATAGGTTTACATAAACCCATCTTAGCATAATGGTGTGGAAATATAGCACAAATAAAAGTGTGCCCAATCTCTTAAAGAGATTTACCCTATTTAACAAAAAGCCAACAACTAGTTCTATAATGACAATGCAGGTAACCAGGAAAAAGAATTGAGCATTACATTTATTCAAATGATTGTCAAAAGGTAAGCATGAGGACTCTATATTTCCCTACACTGCCTTAAAAAGGGATAATCCTAGACTAAAGGTTGAATAAGGAGGAAAATTAGAAAGGTGTCAGCTGTCAGAGTCTTCAGTAGAAGAAACTCCAAACAAGGGTCAAGTAGCATGAAGCCACTCAAAGCAGAAGCAGAAGTCTGTACCTCATGAAATCCTAAGATGTGTCTCCTGACCCTCACTAAGGGGCATATTATCAACAACTAACGAAATTTATCGCTAAATAAGCTTAGCGAAAACATTTTTATCGCCGCGCATCACCGGATTTTATCGCAGAGATAACGTGCTATTAGCAACGTTTATCTCCAAAGCGATAAAATATCCGGCGATAGCGGCGAAATGCGTTAATATCACTGGAAATTCTGCGATATTCAGGCATTATCGCCAATAGGCACTTAATCTGAATACCCACCTCCCATTGGATATACAGGCAAAGAAGTGGTCTGAGCAGGCTTTAAGATTTGGCGATATTCGCGCTTAGCTCAAATATTTTAATCGCTACGCCTGCGTTGCTAATAGGCGATAGCGGTGTTAGTGACTGCTTTCAGTCGCTAACAGGTTGGGTACGCCCACTTTGCATGTCATTAGCTATAAATATCACTGACATGCAAAGCGTGCCCCAAACCGCTCGCTATCACCTAAAAGCTGTCGCTAACTGATGTTAGCAACAGCTTGCTAATAGGGCGATGAAATTATCGCCGCTTTGCGTCCAAATACGGCCGCAAAAGCGGCGATAATTTCATTTCGCCTGCCTTGGTAATATGCCCCTAAGTTACAGCATAAGATATTAGTTGCATTCAAGGTAGATAATCCCAAGGGACTTTCCATGATTCCGGCACAAATGGATACTTGCATTGAAATTTACGCATCAATAAATTACAACTTCATTCTTCCTTGGTCATCCTTCTCCTTCTGCATGAGAAGTCGCCTCCTTGCTCATTACCTCGTTTCTCCTTGCCAAACTGCGTTTTCTCATACCTTGCTATCTAATGGAAACAAAACCCTTCTCTACTAACTAATGAGGCTTTGTCCGCATTTGCAATGGAAACAAAATGCAAACAAAAACATTCCACATTGAAGGTTAAACACAAATCAAATGTTAACTGCAATGTAAACTTGCACTGAAATCATACACAGGGCCTAAAAATTAAGTCAATTTAACAGTGCACTGGGTTACGAATATGTGCACAATTGTAAATATATAACAAATTAAGTTTCTTAACACATGAATAATGCAAAAGGCTAGTAAGAAATATTCATTAAAATACAGTCAAATGAATTTAATATTGAGTAACACATGAACATCTAAACATTAGCTGCACATATATTTCGTCTCATTAGCCTCAAAATAAATCTCATCTGGAATTTAGATTTTCCTTTATAGTATTAAAGAATATGTACTTCAAACTCCTCTATTAATCACATTTATTAAACACACAATTTATATTGTATCTGTTACACGTGGATCCCTTAAATATACTGTACTCAATCTTCTTTTAGTAATGCTAATTACACAGAAAATTCCGCTGCTCCAATCGACCCTTCCAATGGCATATCAAGCCATCACATAATCTCTTAATCTTATTTTTTGATTTTATCAGATTAGCCAAGTTAAACCCTTGTTGTAGCAATTGCTTTTCGCTTTTCATTGTATTATTCATTCTGCTTCCTTTCTAACTCTATGTCTTCTATTTTTTGAGATACTCCTTTCTTTGCCTTGTATTTCCTGTACATCATCATACCCACAATCAAGACTACTGCACAAAAGGAAATGATCAATAGTGGTCTCAAAATGATAAAAAAACTATATCACTTCCCAAATTCGCAAACTACCTACCTATAACACTAACGTCATGTCCAACTGAATCCCAAACACCTTCTGTTGCCAATCAACTCAATTCATTATGTATGTCTGTGATAATCTTTATGTAATTTCTAAGTCCTTACTTTTGTCAGGGATGTAACTACAACACTATTGAACCTTCGACAGCTGGCAGACTCTGCCCTCCTTTGCAAGCAAATTGTCTAACGCAAGACGGTTCTGCAAAACCATAGCCCTAATAGCAACCATTTCAGTATTTACAAGCAACAAAGCTCCGGACGTACTAGTAGATAATTTCTCAACTACAGTGGAAAGTTTTCTGATCTTAATGGCATTCAATATCACCCCTACATTCGGAATTATAGCGTGAAAAATATCTTCCACAATCTCTCCAGCACTGGCATGTCGTTGGACCTAATTTCTCCTCTCAAAAAGGATGATAAAAATTCTCCACATGATACATTTTTGGAAACACTACTCCTAAATACCATATTCCCTACCAGTTGTTCGGCAACTTAAAATAAGCATTCTTGCCACAAACAAAATAATCCCTAGGAAATACAGGATCAGTTTGATCCAAGAACAATTTCCAAGATTCTCGAACCACAAAGGTATGATCACTCTCACTTTCCTCTACAGAAATAGTATCATATTCATTCTTATCATTCTGTATGCACAATTTCCAATGCTATTGCCAACCTAATGTCAATGCTCCAGTATTCCCTGCTGTTTGATGATCTATCTCTTCCTGTGACCATTTCGCAGCACGAGTTCCTTTAGCTGCATCAGTCGCTGCTGCTCTCTAGCTATCTTCTACTTGATTTAAGAATTTCTATTCGATGCCATTAAAACACAGATCAAATTATGTCTATGTGCATCAGCAGTATCTAACGTTTTCATCAAGGCAAAATACCTACTAGCATTTTCAGCAACCTGAGCATATGAATGTCTATTTAAATGTTTGAACAGCAGGACTTCTGAAAAAAATAAATCATAATTAGAATATTAATACTGAAAATTACCCTTTCCAAGAAAATACTCAATAATAAACTACATGTAATGTCATATGTCAATAGTATCTACTTTGTGTGGTGGTTTCTGCTCAGATGTATGTTTCTCTTCTTTGACATTTGTCAAACCCAAATTGAATCCTACAATTAACACTATCAAGGATAGCTCTACAAATATTAATACTGTACCTATTATGTACTTACATCTACAACCAGTATTATTAATTTCCATACTATTTAGACTCAGACCAAGTGGGTAGAGAAATAGCAGCAACAGAGAGGGGCGCTAGGTGGCGCCGGACCAAGATGGCCGCACAGCTGTGAGGCTCTCGCCCAGTCGAGCCACATTGCCATCCTCCACGCCATCCTAACCAGCTCTAGCGTCTCCTGCTCACCGGCATCTTGACCCCCTCACTGCGGAGACTGCTCCGGTGTCCGCAGCTTCCGCGCCGAGCTCCCGGAGCCGGTTCTACTCGGCTTGGAATTTGACAGCGGCCCCTCGCACTCAACCGACCCCTCGCCTACACTGGATACTTCAGCTGTGGCAGCCCGGGGCTTCGCGGCCTAGACGGGCGGGCCCCTCCCCCCTTCCAGTGCGAGGCCAGTTTCGTCTTCCTGCTGCTGACTGGGCGCCCTTCTACTGCCTCGGCGCTGGGTGTGCGCAAGATCATAACCCGGGTGGTGTGCCCGGTCCCTGCCGGATCCCCGTGCCTCCCAACGGACTGCTGCCTGAACTTGGTGCCACAAGCGAGGTACGGGGGAAAGTAGCTGCCTGTCCCTGCCTGCCCTGCGGTGTGGGACGCGACGCGCTCTGCGGAGCCGGTCACCTGGGATCCTCCTCTGCGCGGCGTGGGACTCTCTTGCTCAGCCTGCTCCCTGGTGTGCCTGACCTGGCTCTGCGGGCTTGCCTTCCTCCCCCGCCATCTTCCCGCCTATCCATCCGAGCACGGCCATCTTGGGCGGGCTTGTTTCTGGCGCGGGGTCTACACCCCTGAAGTACTGTAGCGCCTCTAGGAACCTGCTTCCCATCACCTGCGCTTGTCCTCGCAGTCCACTGGCGGCAATCTCCTCCCCCCCCTCAGCTCCTGTTGTGCATCCACGTCGCCAACTGTGCCGGTACTGGTAGGCTCAGCACAGCTACGTCTGCAACCCCTCTCCTTGTCTCCTCTCCTCGGAGGTCTGGCGGCCATTTCTGCTGCTGCGTCCCGGACGCCACTACGGACCATGGGCCGCAACGATACTAGACAATCGAAAATCCCGTTTGAATCGAAAAAGACTCCCAAAGTGACGCCGGAGGGGGAGGGGAGCCCCTCTACATCGGCCCCCCCAGAGGAGGACTGGAAAACGCTCCTGCTGGGTATGAAGCAAAGCCTCTCATCCATTGACTCCAAGATTGATACCATTAATGCACGTATGGACAGCGTAGTTACGAAACTTGAACTCCATGACACCTGGCTTCAGGAGGCTGAGGAAAGGATCTCAGGTTTGGAGGACAATGCCACTTCCTCGCATCGCCAACTCACGCACATGGACAAATTGCTCAAACTAATAGCGGACAAGAACGAGGACTTAGAAGCGAGATCGCGCCGGAACAACGTCCGAATTTTGGGCCTTGCGGAGTCCACCAACACGGGGAAGATGGAGTTATTTGTTGAAAACCTCGTCACAGAACTGTTTGGTAAGGAATCCTTCTCCCCTCATCTTATAGTAGAGCGTGCCCATCGCTCCCTGGCTGCCCCCCCTCCCCCGGGCCTCCCTCCCCGGCCCATAATAGCGCGCTTTCTCAACTACAGAGACCGGGATGCGGTTCTACGCCGGGCAAGGGAAATGAAATCTGTGCCTTATGAAAACACGACGCTCTCCTTCTTCCCTGATTTTACCCCTGCTGTCCAGGAAGCCAGGCGCAAATTTGCGGGGGTGAAAAAGAAACTGCAGTCCCAGGACATTTCTTACGCCATGCTGTACCCGGCGAAACTAAAAGTCTTCCATCAGGGTAAACACCACTTCTTTCAGAACCCGCAACAGGCTGAAGACTACCTTAAACACTGCACGAAGGCCCAGCAAAGAGAGGAATTCACCCGTCGACGTTCTAGATCGCCCTCCCCGCTGTCACAGCAGGACTGACAGTGCTTGATGGCCCCATAAGACGCTTGTTTCACTGTGCAGGGGTCCCGCTGCACTGGACACTTATGTACTGTGGTGAGGTCTTTGCTTTATTACATCTATGGCTGGATTTACTGAACTCTGTGTGCTCACTAGACCACCTCCGTCCCGTAGTGCTAACTAGGGCGACCTGGTTGTAAGCGGGTGTGAGTAGGGAGGTGGTTGGCAGGTCTGGAGCCCCTAGTTCGGACCCCCAATGGGTATTCCCCACTGTTCCTCTCCCCTACTGCAGGCTGAGGTTACTGAAGCCGACTTCTCGGCCTTTGTTCCAGGTTGGGTGAGTTTCTGGGTGGGTGGGTGGGACAGTATTGCACGGCAAGTTGGGGTGGCCGTTGTGGGTGGGAAGTTGCTCTTGATTTACACTGTTATTGATGCTCTGATTCTGGGGTGTGGAAGGGATGGACTGGCGGGTGGGGCGAGGGAGGGGGTGTGTTTCTTTACTGTCTTTTACACTGCTGATGGCCGACTTCTGGTAATATTTAGCTGTACACGGCTATACTTGGCAGCATGGGTGACGTGAGGCAACCGAACCCGATGCAGCAATTTTGCCTCATGACATGGAATGTTCGGGGGCTCAACGACCCGCGCAAGAAGAGGCAAATCTTAGGCTACCTAGATCGTCACGGGGTATCCATCGCCATGCTTCAGGAAACACATCTACGGCCAGACGGCTCCCCTATGTTTGCATCTAGATGGGCCTCCTGTAAGGTTTTCTCCTCTTACTCTAACTATGCCAGAGGGGTTACTATCCTGGTTAGACGGGGGATTCGCTTTATACCTGCTGGCACCGAGTCGGACTCGGATGGGCGATACTGCATGGTGTGGGGGATGCTTTACTCACATACAATCCTTCTTGCTTGTTATTACGGCCCTAACACGGATGATACCTCCTCGCTCCTTACCTTGTGGGGTAGAATTCAAACCCTAGGTATTAACCATGTCATATTAGGGGGGGACTTCAACACAACCTTGATGCCGAGCCTCGACAGGTCCCACCCCCAGGCTCTACACTACACCCATACCCAACGCACACTATCCGATCTTGTCCGGGACCATCACTATATAGACGCCTGGAGGCACCTCCACCCCACTCTCACTCAGGGTACCCACCACTCGGCGAAGCACTCTACATGGGCTCGTCTTGATTATGTGTTCCTCTCGGCGGGCCTTCTGCCTTGGCTAGCGGATGCGCTTCACCTGGCCAGGACTTTCTCTGACCACTCGCCAGTACTCCTTACCATGCGCATACCAGTCACTGTCTCCCCCTATCTGAGCTGGCGCCTTAATCCTGCCCATCTTACAGACTCTGCGTTCAGGGTGGAATTAGAACAGGACATTCTCGACTTCTTCGAACGCAACACGGAGTCTGTGGCATCTTTCACTACCGTGTGGGAGGCCTTCAAGGTCACGATCAGGGGCTGGTGTATTGCGAAGGGTGGGGGCGTCCTCAAATCGCTTAGAGGTGACTTGCGTAAATTAGAAGCTGAACTCATGTTACTCGAACGTGACACGGCTAGAGACCCACGCGATCCCATTGCCAAAGCCCATCTCCGAGACAAACTTAATGAGTACGCCGAAGCGGCCGAAAAAGAATGCAAATTCCTAGGTAAGCCATACACGGCCCGTCTTTATGGAGAAGGTGACAGGCCCGGCAGGGCATTGGCCTCTGCAGTCAAACCTATCAAGTACCATAACTATGTCTCGTCCCTCCTGGACGAACATCAGACCCCTCAGTGCGACCTCACGGAGCAAATGCGAATTCTCACGCAGCATTACTCTGCACTCTACACTTCACACCGGCAGTCGGCCCTCGACTTGCAGTCATATCTTGAAGACACGGCAGTCGCGTGGCTTGGCCCCTCCCAGCAAAAGTTTCTCCATCACGAGCTCGAACTAGACGAAATCAAGGACGCCATCATGTCTATGAAATCTGGCAAATCGCCTGGTTCGGACGGGCTTCCAATAGACTTCTATAAGGCTTACATTCACGTACTTGCCCCTATTCTGAAGCGAGTCTACTACTCTGCCCTGGAAGAGGGCGAGTTGCCTCTCACTATGCGGGAAGCCCTCATAGCTTCCTTGTTGAAACCTGGGAAGCCTCCAGAGCTCTGCGATTCCTACAGACCTCTGTCGCTGCTCAATACGGACGTGAAAATTCTGGCTAAAGTGCTTGCGACACGCCTGAATTTACTGATGGAACGCCTGGTTCTACCGGACCAGGATGGTTTCGTCCCCAACAGGGCGACATCCCATAATTTACGCACCCTGCAAGCGGTACTACAGGACATTAACCCTAGATGCGAGGCGGCAGCTGTCTTCTTAGACGCAACGAAAGCGTTTGATTCCCTTGAGTGGGACTACCTGCTTGCCCTTCTGGAACGGATGGGGATACCTTTCTCCTTCCTGGGTTGGGTTAGGCTGCTTTATTACAGACCTCAGGCCTCTGTGTTGTTGAATGGCTCTCGCTCTGCCCCATTTGTGATCCACAGGGGCACCAGACAGGGATGCCCGCTCTCTCCGGTCCTTTTCGCGATTGCCATTGAACCACTAGCGGCCAAACTCCGGCAGCATCATAATCACCGCTCCCTGATCTATCCGGACCGGCAGTTGCTGATCGCCTTGTATGCTGACGATATGACCCTTTACATCGACAGACCGAGGGAGAACCTTAACCCTCTACTGCGAGAGATAACTAAGTTTGGTGCCATATCAGGGATTCAGATCAATTGGTCTAAATCGGCCCTCTTTCCTCTGACGGACAAAACCATCCCCTTCCCGCTGGATTACCCCCTAATGTGGGAAGCCGACAAAATAAAATACCTGGGCATTGTTGTGACCAGGGATCGGGAAGCCCTTATCAGAGCCAATTATGGCACTGCAATTGACAAGATAACTGACACCATCACTAGGTGGATTCACCTCCCTCTTTCGATGGCGGGACGCATCTCCCTTATAAAGATGGTCATTCTCCCCAAGCTTCTTTACCTCTTCACCAACATCCCGTATTCTCCGGGAGCCAGCTTCTTTCGAGTGCTGAATTCCAAGCTGACCCGCCTAATTTGGGGTGGAAAGCAGGCTCGACTCGGTCTCAGGACACTGATGTTGCCATTCCACCAGGGCGGGTTTGATGTCCCGAATTTCCAACTCTACTACGATTGCGCCCAGGGGCACTTCACCACCTACTGGCTACACCCCCCTCCCTTCATGGCTCACCTCGCGGTGGAAGACGGCTATATGAGGCCGGCTAAACCGTCGGGGTACTTCTACACTCACGCCCGGTGCTTGTGAGCCAGACCCTACCACGGTTGACTGCACTGTGCGGGCCTGGAACCGCATTGCGGCCCGGCTGGAGGTCGAGTTCCTATACTCACCGCGCATGCTCTTAGCGCACGATCCCAGATTGAGCGTTGCATGCGAAGAAATTGGCCGTCAGCTTCTGAAGAAGCACGCGATGCACACCTGGGGAGACCTGTATCTCGAGGGCCAATTTCGCACCTCGTCCCAATTTTTTGGAGACACAGCACCCTCGGTTATGGACTCCTTCCTGTACACCCGCTTACGCCAGAATGTCCGGGCAGCCACACCCAATTTTCCTACAGAGCCGGACACGGTGGCCCCGTTACATGCTCTCCTACAGCCCGAACCCCCGAAACACGTGGTTTCTATGCTCTATAACTGCTCCCGGGCCCCCCCATCCCCCCCGACGCTCAGAGCGCGAGGAGACTGGGACAGAGACCTCGGAGAACCACTGTCGGATGAGATGTGGGAAGAGAGCTGCTCGCACACTTCCGCAGTCACGGGCAACGCACGACTCAGACTAGCGCATTATAAATTTCTGCACCGACTCTACCATACCCCTGCCAATCTTTTTCGCTTTGGTTTACGCGACAACGATAGATGCCTGCGCTGTGGCTCCGAGGGAGCGGATTTTTCCACCTGTCCTGGTTATGCCCTGCTGTAGCTTCGTATTGGACAGAAATATTTAAGGCACTATGTGACATGGCGGGAGTGGACGTCACGCCTTGCCCTAGGATCGCTTTATTGGGTCTCCTGCCCCCATTAGTCAAGACACACCGTAGGTTCCTGGCATTGAGTTTTCTGCTGGCCAAAAGACATGTAGCATGTCGTTGGAGCAGGGGCCGTGCACCTAAATTTAAGACATGGCTTTCCACGATGACAACATGGCAGGAACACCTGCACACATATGCTGATCTGCTCCCCCCCGAAGTCGCGCCCTAAAGACCTATGGGCCCCTCTGACCTCGTATCTACTTTCACTCCCAGAGGCGGACGACCCCCGAGTGGCCGGTGGCGACCCTGATGACTAGGTGTACCCCCATCCCACGACCAGCCTTCCCCCCGCCGACATGGCCCCTCCTCCTCCCTCCTTTGCACTCCAGGGCACTGTCCTCTTCCATGCAAGTTGCTAACCGTCTCACATGGGGTAGACTGGCATCAAGGACCTGTACACACACGTGCAGGACTCTACTTCAGCAGTAACACCCGGCCCCTTCCTGCCTCCCCATTCCCCACAACGCTGCCGAACGGTAGTCAATTCCTCACATAGCTGCTGCCATACCGCACTACCCGCGTCGCGGGTGAAGCCATCTTAGTCATGACCTGTATATCCTTTACTTGGCTCGGCTTGTTCCCCCCCCCCCTCCCCCTTGCTCCGTCTTGCCGGCGGACCTACACCTCGATACCCTTGCACCCTTCGAACTGTTTAGAGCATCACAGTTGGGACTGTTCTAGTTTGTTAAATGTTTGAATGCTTTACCTGCATAAATGAAACCTCATACCATGCTACTGTATTTGTGCATTGCCGTCTTGCCAGCTTGTTGTATCACTGAGACATAGTTTGAATATTCCTCCCAATGTGGCCGGCCCGCCGGGTTGAAGGAGACTTGCTGTGGTTATAAACTGCCTTGTTTCATCATTTCTGTCTCCACAATCCCATTCGCCTCCGTGCCAACTTGCATATGTAATGCTGCCGGCCTGCGAGAGACAGGTTGTAGGCAATTGGCTGTGTACACTCTCCTGTTCACCAATAAAGGTTTAAAAAAAAAAAAAAAAAAAAAGAAATAGCAGCAACAGAATCTTCTCTGCCAGTCTCCACCTGTGCAAACAGCGAAACATCTTTATTTGTGCTCAACTCTATTTACAAAAATATGTACTATCTTTGTGAGCCTTCCCTAGTCGTACTCTATGTTTGTCTAGATGTCAATCCTAATTGTATTCTTCTTCCACCTGGACCTAGGTATTCTTCTTTAAACAACCAACAAAGTTAACTCATCATCTCTAATAATATGAGGACCACGTTTATTATTAGGTATCTCCAATATCATTACTCTCAGTCCATCAACAAGCACAAGAGACTCTTCTGGATTTAAATAGGGAAATCCTGTCTCATTCAGCACTAAGGTTCTCAAAGAACTCAGTCTTGTCGGGTAAGGTAGTGCAAATGTAAAGAGATAGTTCAAATCAAGTTCTGAAATTCTCTCTTGAATCTTCACTATTATCCTAGAACTTCCAGAAGTCTATGTCATTGTCATCAGTAGCAAGATAAGTCCCCTCAGGAGAAGAGTACCTCCAATAAGGCACCCTCGACCTTCTGAGATCTGACCCTTCACTTTCGTTTCCACTTAGCTCAGATTCGCCAGATGACTCGGATATGGGTGAAAGAGTTCTTTCAGAGAATAACTTCAACCTTCTCCTTTCTTTACTCTTTCTTCCAGCTATCTTCCACTACTACTCGTATCCCACAGCACTAGTTCCTTCATTGGGGTCAGCATCTGATTTGTTCACCACCACAGTGTCAAGCTTACACTCCGCAGGATCCTCATGCAGCAACAATGCTCCACCTCCGGACCTTCCGAACACCCCGATTGTAATTCACAGGGTGTTCAGACGATACGGTGAGGGAAAAACCCCAAAAGGGGAAAAAACCCAAAAGGAGAAACATAAGAAGGAAGGGGCAGCAAGGGAACAGAAGCTGTAATAGAAAACACACAAAGGTTAATACAAGTCTTAACCCTACTCTCATTACATTCTCGCTAATCAACAATGTGCTTGATTCACCTGTAAGAACGACTTGTGCCAGCCCTTCCTTACTGAGTCTTCTGACTTCCTATGTATCCTGTACAATCACAAGAATAACGTGTTAACACCTGGAATGAAACCTCCCTTCTATATTGCCCAATTCCTCACTAGAAAACCTACCCCTTCTCTCTGTAGCTGAAGCTCTAAAGGGGGGTCCGTAATGTTAAGTCACCACAAAATGCTTACATCCAAGAAAACAAAATCCATAAGGAAGCGCAATGAGAACAGCACTTTAAACTAACAAAGAATCCTCCTTGTTGTGCAAGTTACTTCTTGGCCACACACTGATTCGTATGTCTCAAAGGATAGAACCAAATACGGCATGGCGTAGTTAATTCACTACTGCCATCCGCTTTGGCATTTGTATTCCACAGAAGAATTGAAAACCAAAAAACACGTCATGTATTTATGACGGTAATGCGGAGGTCTGTTTCTCCCCCTGCATTCCGCCACACCAAAAGGACACAAAACCCAAACGTAGGAGGCAACGAAGTATTTAGTCTCTAAGCGCCAGAAGAAGTTATAGAATTATAATACCGGTCCTCGCAGCCGCAAGGCAATGGGCTCTCAAGATAGTAAGTCTCAAACCTGCAATCGATATGAAAAAACACACACGCTAGCCAGCGCGCGATCCAAATACCTACAGGCGGCTTCCTCAGGGTACAGGACACCACGATATGCCGTCCAAACCAAGACAGCAAGACAACAGGAACTACTGCTTATCACCCAACCGCCGTGAATCATGGGAAATGTAGTTCTATGCCTAAGCCTCATGGGAACTGAAGTCTTTAGGCAGGCGCACGGTGCTCTAGACCCTGACACACAGCACCATTCTTCTCATTCAGATTTAGCTTCAGATTCATCGAGACCTCCCTCAGATCATTCAAGTCCTGTCTCAGGCTCTGTCTGGTCCCCTATAGCTTGGCTGACCAATTCCTGTGGCCTTTCGGCCACTGCTAGTGTCTCTTCTGCAAGAGGTGCTGTTAATTGTTCAAGGGGACACAGGACTCTGCAAGTGTGGGACATGTGAACCCAATTGGGAAGACCACCGCACTTCACAGTAGTCATAGTGCCCAAAATCATCTGTACGGACCAAGTCAACAGGGCTCAACGCAGTTCCTTTACACTTGTTTCTTCACCATAATCCAGTCACCATGACTAAGGTCATGGTACTGCTCCTGATGAGGTGGCGCTGTCGCTGCTTCAACCAGGTGAGACACAGAACAAACCATGTCTGCCAAACAGACCAAGGACTTCAACCTGAAATGCGACCCCAAATCCTGTGATGTTTAAAAGCATATTCAAAGGAACAGCTTAGCCCTCACATGATTATCTCATGGGAAGACAATCCTGTCCTTTGATCTGGGACACTGCGAAGATTCATCATATCAATGGGCAAAGCATCAGGCCTTTGGAGAGATGTTGAAGCTCACACCTTAGCCAACCTGGATTTCAAAGTGCCGTTGACCTGTTCCACAATACCTGAAGCTTCTGGCCGATAACCGCAATGTAAACTCTGCTCCACCTTCAACGGCTGCACATAGCATTCTCAGAACCTCATTATTGAAATGTGTTCCTCGGTCTGATTTCAAAGAGGTTGGAAATCCAATTCTCAGATGAGTTCCCTCAACAACAGTTTAGCTACAGTAAGGCTATCACATCTCCTAGTCCGGTAGGCTTCTACCCAATGTGAAAAGATTCGCACCACTACTAGAATGTACCTCAATCCATTGCATACTGCCATTTCAACTAAATCCAGCTACATCCTGTGGAAAAGACCTCCAGGTCTTCCTATCCTGTGATCTGAATGTGAAATCACTTGATCTCCTATTCCGGAAATCTGAGCAATTTTAATGTTTTGCGTACTTAACTGGTAAGAGTATTTTGTTGGCAAGCCTTTTGGAAGGGGGGTGCCCTTGTGCACAATGTCCATTCAAAATTAAGATAAAGAGTGTCACAAACCCAATCCAAATGAAGAGGAAAAGCAATGAAATTGTAATACAAATGTATATCCAAGGAGGGATAAAGTATGTCGTATTCAGCCAAATGTAGAATTCACACAGTCTACCTCAGGGTGGTAGTGGTGGTGGGTCAGATGAATCAGAAGAGAAGTCATCATAGTCAATTAAGTAGCCAGAGGCTGTTCAATATGTTTTTGGCAGTGCTTGAGGCTGTGTAGAACTGGGAATAGACACCTGTTGTGGTATGTTTCTGTAGATACCATCTTTGTCTGTTTGCCGAATAGTACCAGTTTGGGGACACAAATGTTTTAAGAAGAGGAGACTGAAAGTCCTGCAAGCAGCTGCTTACTTATGGACAAAGATAAAGAGAGCAACAAAACAACTGTATTATAGCAAGTTTGCACCAATTTGGAAATCTCCTTGTATCCCTGAATGTCTCACGGACAAGCTGGCAAGCCATATTAGAGAAGCTGGTATAAACGCTGGGGACAGTAACTGCAGGATGGACAATTCATCCTAGGTGAAAACATACAAATGGCCACCCTGGGTAAAATTACAGTTCTTAAGCTCATCAATTGCAAGGCTTGGCCCGCAACCGGGTAACAAAGGAAGGGAACTCAAATAAACTTGAGGAGCAGCTAGAGAAGGTGAAAAAGAGGAAGAGGTCTCCTGCTAGTACTGGTTGATATTAGGCAGTATGAATAGAGATTTTACACTTCCAGAGGATTTGTGGGGATGAAGCTTGCTGCAGTATGGCAAAGTATCTATGCATCTACTTTATTCTTTAGTAAAACCTGCATATCTACGAACTACCATATTTTCTCCCTGCATAGATTCTATTGCTCCCTGAATAAGCTTTCAAAATTGGAGAAATCAACTGCAGTATGCTGTGCAAAGTGAGGCTTAGAAAAGCCAGATAGCATCCATCTCTTCATGGAGTACCCGGAGTTCCGCAGTACTTGGTGGAAGTAAGCAGATATATTAGTTTGATACTTCAGGCAGACATCAGGGTAAGCCTTGGACTAATAATTGTTGGCAAAGTTGTCTCACTCGTGAAACGTAACAAAAGGGACACCAAGTTGTTGTTTTTTCTGATTTTCTGGCAAGGAGAGAGATTTGGAGGAAGTTGGTATCCAAGGCTGCTCCTTTGGCTGCTGAATGATTGATCTTGGCAAAATACATTCTTAGACTGGACATCTCCCCGAGGCCTTCAAGAGCAAAACAAATCTGGGAGTCGCTGATTAAATGATTATAGGAAGTATGATGGAAATGTGAAGCCTAAGGTCCCGCGATTACACCGTACCTGAACTGAAAGTTTGGAAAAGGTTGATAACATCCTTCCAGGCCTCTAAACCAAAAGCTTTCTTCCGATAGGATAACCAGTGTAGCTCTAGGGGGGGCTACAGGTTTGAGACTGGAAGTAATGATTATTAAGGTGAGTGAGGACTAAGTAAAAAAAATGATGGCCCGAATTTCTTCTTGTCCACAATCTTCTCCCAGACTAGTTTGGCAACCTTGAGGATCCAACCAGGATTTGCTGTTGCTTCCTTCACTTCTCCAGTGGCATACCATTTCTGCGGGGCATTGCTTTGAGCTTCTCAACAGTTGTCCAGCTCCTGTAAAGCTGTGGTTCCCAAACTTTTGACTCATGAGGACCCCCATTGAGTCACCACTGGAAGCCAGGGACCCCCAAGTAATTTGTATGAGTTAAATTTCAAATATTAAAACTGTAATTTTAAAAAAAAAACACACCTGTTCACACAAAACAAATACTGAAAGTACTAAGGATTTTGGGGCCAGATGTACGACCATTTCATTTAGCGCCTTGCAATCGGCGACACAATGCAAGTGGCAAATTGTGAATCGCTAAATGAAATGTACAACAGTGTGTTTAACACTGTTTGGGATTCCCAATGGGGTCGCAAATTGCGGGGCTCATTAATATTAATGAGCCTCTCGCAATTTGCGAGCCCATTGGAAATGCCCGCCCTCCCAGGGAAGGTGGCCTGCTGGGCTCAGCAGGCCACCATGTCTGGGACTGCTTTTAAATAAAGCAGTTTTTTTAAAAAATGCAGCCCGTTTACAATGCATTTAAAAAAAATAAAATGAAACGTTTTAGTTTCATATTTTAAGGACAGGCAGAGGTCCATTGGACCTCTGCCTGCCCTTAAAAAATTATTTTGCATGCATTTGCAAAGAGGAAGGGGTCCCCTGGGGACCACTTCCCATTTGCGAATGCATTATCTACTTGAAGTAGGTGGTAATTGCAAGTATTTTGCGACCGAAAAACATTTGTACATGGTTTTGAGAATGCCCCTTCCATATAGCAAGTTGCAAAACCTATTTAGCGAGTCGCAAACAAATTGCGACTCGCGAAATAGGCAATGTACATGGCCCAATAGGTTTTTGCATGCACAAATGGGTTCACAAACCCATTCGCGCATATAAAAACGGATCGTACATCTGGCCCTTAGTATTTTATATTGAAGGAACAGCCCCTCTGTCACATGTATTTCATTTGTTTTACAGCATCTCTCATACCATTGTAGGATGTCAGAGCACTTTACATCACACACATATAGAGACATTGAATCATACAGGTAAATCAGTGTGTTTATAAAATGTTACATAAGGTAAAGGGGACTACAAGGTTCACATGTCATTCATACTGGTAGGCATTTTTAAAGAGTGCTTGGTCTGGAAAAGCACAAACTCAGGATTCAGAACATAACACAGTGGCTAGTAACATTAAAAATTTATTTCCGCCCAAATAAATCTTTTTAGCAGCATCAGGATAATGAATAACTGGGAAAAAACATAAGTTACTAACTGGTACCATGCAGTTTGCAAGCAGCTCTTTGATGACAGTTTATAGGTCCCTCTGCTAGATTACGATTGCCACTTATGAATTGCACAGTAACAAAATAATGTCTGTGACAAAAGCAGTAACCACGAACCTATGCACATAAAATACTGCTTTTCTAAAATGCATGTTACACGTTCTTTGCAGAAGGCACATTAACCCTCTGTGCTACATTAGTTAAGTCAAAGCTGCCACTGAACAAAACTCGCCTCACTCTCCAGCAGGTACATTAATCACTGGCATTATCTTGACACTTTTATTGTTGCTGGAAAGCTGCTAATTACACAAGAAACTTTTCTGTGCTTTTAAAACTGCTACCTACAGACTCCCTGGGAATGTGTCACGGACCCCTGGGGGTCCGCGGACCACAGTTTGGGAAACACTGCTGTAAAGCATCCAAACGCTCATTGATGCCGAACAGTGTTTCTGCCACCACTATACTGGGACTGTCGAGACCTGACACCCACATCTTAACCCCAAACAGGATTTCATTGGGAGTCCGACCACCTAGGGATTTTCTAGGTAGATTTGTTTAGGGATCTCTGGACCCCATACAAGAGATGAACCCAACTGCACCCTGAACCTAATACCCTCACTGGTAAAGACTGCTTTAAGTCCTGCTCCTTCCTTTCCACTACCACATTTCACACTGAATGAAAATGGGAGGAGTTTAGCACAGTCTCCCCAAATTTCCCATGGTGTCTCTGTAAGCACTGGAGGCAAACGGCAGACCCTGTTCCGAATGTAATATGTCTACAGTGTATGTCCGGATAAAGACTTGCAGATCTTTTATAACAGTTCAGGCGTTAGCCGATCGTTGTGACCAAACCCATGGGAATCGAGAGCAGGAATCCACTGATACCAAAGTATATTTGTAAGCTCCGTCTGATGTAAAGGGCTGCAGTGGTCCAGGTAAAACCAAGCAAGAGGCTTGTTTGAGATCAAAAGAGATGTCTGTGGTGGACGCGCTACGGTGGAGCCCTTCATCTGCTGGCAGATGTTGCATTCAATAATGAAGTCCTTGGTCTGTTTGTAGAGACCTAGCCACCAATTGTGTTGCTGGAGTAATGATATTGTAGCTACCACCCCTGCATGAGTAGATGCTAGGCCCTCATGTGCTGCTAGGATTCATCCTAACTGCTATCTGTATGTGGTATCACTTGATCTCTCACTCCAGGAATCTGAGCAAATTGAATGTTTTACGCACCTAACTGGTAAGAGTATTTTGTTGGAAGCCTTTCGGCAAGAGGATGCTATCACACATAGTGTTGACAGCCACCATGATGTCTTGATCTTTCCTCGTTCTTGAACGAGTAATTGTAGTAAATGCAGCAGTTTGAACTATTGCTTTTGCGGCATCATCAGCTATGGAATCCCCACAAAGTGTATTCTTACACGCTGATGACTAAGTGTGTGTATTACGGGAGTCGGTGGAAAACAATCTTTGAGTTTTGCCACCTGTCCTCAAAGTGTTTTGTGCTTAATTGTGTACCCTTTGGAATCTCTGAATCCATTTTGGCTCCAGTAGTGTAAATACTTGTAGTAAGACTGGACACAATAATACGAATCACACAGTGGGAAATCTGGGATCTGCTGTGCTGTGTAACAACCAAGTGAATGCGTGTAGGTCTTGTGAGGGCGGAATTCACCATCCACCATTCTACCATTAACAGTGGTGCACGCTGCAGGATATTGGTGTTTTGTCTCTATGGCAGGCTATCCTTAACCCTCAGCATAAATGATGTAATCATGCTGATGAAGAGGCATGGCTTCATAGGCAGAGGATATTCATTTTCCTATTGCAGGTATGCTTCTGTTTGTAGTGAAAAGTCAAATCTGTAGTCTGCAGCTGTTGCGGTGAGAGAGTCGGCCCACTGTGTCCATCTCGGATGTAAAGCCTTAGCGTTAGGTACACTGGCCTTTGTGTCAGCTTCTAGGATTGGGGCTGGAGTCATTACAATAATGCGTTTCCCCTGAGCCAAAGATCTTTCTCTCACAACAGTAGTCTGTATCGCCATCAGAATGTTTTTTGTCTGTGCAAATAGTGTACTCTTCGTTAAATGTAATGTAGGTATAGCCTGATGCACCCGCAATTATATGGATCACCAGGTTGGTGGAGTTTACATGTGTGTATAAGTGTTTGGCAGCTAACATGTTACCTTGTACTGAACGTAGTATTTGTGTGTGTTCAGTTGTCCAATGTGTGCTTGAAAAGTCTGGACGTATCAAGCTGTAGAACGGTTTAACCCACTCTGCATACCCTAAAATATATAATCTGTCAAAATTCCTTAAACCCAGTATTGATTGGAGTTTCTTCAAGGTGTTTGGTGGTTGTAGTAGCACACTCTTCTCAGGGAAATGTGGCACGAGACTTTTACATTGACTTGACAACTCGTATCCTAAAAATAGGACATTTAGATGGGCTATTTTTGATTTTTTTTATTGAATTTATAGTCCATGTGAGCAAATCCCAAAACTATCCGATCTACTCTAGTCAAGTGAATTGAAAGTTCATCATCCATTAGGTATATGTCGTCGACATAGGATAATGCCTGGTCATCATATTCTTGCAAACGTTCTTTAACCCAGGTTGAAAACAACACTAGGTGGTTCTTCTACCCATGGGGTAATTGACAGAACTGCTTTTGAGACCTGAGCTTGCTAAATGCAGTCAAATACCTGCTTTCTGGTGCCATGTTTTGGCAGAAAAATCCATTGAAAATGTCTAAAGTTGTTTTGTATTTTTTCCACACTTTGCAATTCATTAGTGCCATGCTGTGCGTGTTCTATAGAGCAAACGTGCATGTAACTGTGTTCAGATGTTTGTTATCTAATACTAGATGATATGAATGGTATAATTTAATTACTAGAAACAAAGGATTATTCATAGGGGAGGTGCAACTTTCTATTACACCTTGGTATTCATGTTGTGTGAGTATCCCTCTAACTTGTTTTAGCCTCATTGTTAATGGGGTATTGTCTTTGAGGTTGTTATTTTGGCTCCACTGGTATAACATGATACAGTGAACCATCATTCCACCCCACATGGTTGCAGTATAATGCAGGAGCCAATGCTAAAGCCTACTCACTGGCATATGAATGTTTAACTGCATCTGGGAGGAGGTCAGAAAAGGCAGGTAAAATTACGGTTCCTCCCCCGGAGCAATTAAACACAAATTCTGGTGGCCAATCCTTTTTGGCCCAGAGAATATTGTAGACAAATTACAAATTCTCTCAAAAGAGAACTGTGATTAACAGCACGGATTTGATGCTTAAGAACTACTCAGGATAGGTACAAGGATCTTTATCACTCTTCTTATTTAGAGATGTACAATTATCTTATTGTCAAATGAATGGAGTTTCAGTCTTGTTTTTCAAAGCATCTTTTTTCTAGGTCCTTCGGAGTTCCTCTCTGCCAGCACCCTCGATAGAAACAAAGAAGCAGGTAAGTGTCTGCCCTTGCAAAAAATGATGGTTAGTGATGGTGAGTTGTGCTGCTACTATGGGAGGGTGCACGTTAGTAAATAAATTAGCCAATAAACAAAATAATTGGGCAGCCCCAGAAAAGTTACTAAGCTGTTTATTGCCCTTGTCCTTTTCTTTATGCAAAATAGATTAATTATATTATTTTCCTCTCTCTTTCGTTGTTTTATTCTCTTTCCTCTGGTCTTCCCCTGTGTATTCGCCTTTCTTTTCTCTCTTTGTATTCACCTTTCCTTTCTTTCCCATTTCTTGCTCCCCCCTTCCTTTCTCCCCTCTGTACTGCATTCTTAAGTTGTTGCTAATTTTGTGTTCCTAACAACAAAAGGGGCATGTACCTGACGGAGCCATGTCCCTCCTGGGACGCAGCGGGAGTCTGTTGTCAACCAGCGGGGAAGATAATCCTTCTCAGCGTGTGCTTCCCGCTCCTCCTTGGACGGATAAGGCTCCCGATGAGCCGTTTCTTCACACGCTCCTTCCCTGGTGGCCTCCTCACTTTCTCTGTCTGCTCTGCGCTCTCCTGCCTTTCGTCGCTGGCCTCCTTCTTCTTCTTCCTCTCTCGTCCTCTGGCATGACCCCTCGTCCGCCTCTTGTTCCGAGTCATGCGTGACGACGTGACCCCTCCCGTTTGCCTGACTTCGGGCCAAGCAAGGAAGAACGGGCTGGCTGATGGGCTGCAGTCACCAGGTTAGTGACAAGAACATTAATGTATCTTTGCATTCCCCCCCCCCAGTTAGAGCAGTTGCATCTCATAATCGATGCGGGACACTCATTCTAGTGTCCGGTGGTTCTACCTTGACATAGTCTCTCCACACTACTACAGCCAGCCAAACCATTGGCCTCCGGTGAACTATTGTGACTACTGCTGCAAAGTCCAGCATGGTCAGAGCCCACTCCTCATTCAGAAGCAGTGTCCTCAATATCCGTGGCGTGCTTTACTTTAATGCCAGCCACCTTCTTCTTTTTTAATTGAAGATTAGACTATTTAGGTTTACCTTCCTTTTTTATTATGTAGTCAGAAGAGCATTGTAAGTTCTTCTTCAGTTTCATGTACTCCTTTGATCTGCCTCTGAAAGTCCACCTTTCCTGGAGCGTTTTTCAGATGACTCCTGAAAGAAAGGAGATGAACATGTATCAGTTTCCTGATGCCAGCCATGTGTTTTAATCTTACCACTGTTATGCACATTATAGCACTTTTTGGAGGCCTCCTGTTGAGTCTATCTGGTCTGTGAGTTATTTTTTTCTGTATGTTTCTTATTATCCAGCTTATTCCTAAAAAAGTCTGATACCTACTTCAAGTTATCCTTTTCCGAATTACTCTTAATTTGTGTTTTACCAGGACTGGCTCCCAAATTATCTCTGCCTATTGTTGCATAGGTTTCCTCAGTAATGTCTGGTTACTCAAGCACCTGTTCTCTTGGAGTCAAGTCTGTGAGTCCTTGGCGAAGCACCAATGCTGCCTAATCCCCTTTAACCCCTTGCACGCTGAGTGAATTTTCACGCTGTGCGTGCGAATTAAAGAGTGGGCGGGGTTCGGATGGCCCCCGGTTGTCCTCCGCACACGCCAACCATGACGTCAGACGGCAGGGGCCGTCCGCAGCACGCAAGGGGTGAATGTTACTTAACATAATGGAGGATGCTGCAGCAAAGTTGCCCATCAGGTTCTTCCCCAAATCCAGAGCAGGGGCTGCCCTGTACCCATTTTGGATCTGTTTAAGCACCTCTGGCAGAATAGCTAATGAGGGTATACCGTGTGTTCTGGTATATAGTGCAGCAAGGATTGCACCCCAAGTGGTGCAGTCTTCCACTGGTGGTGCAATCCCCACTGGAAAACATATGGTAAGAATTCTGTGTTTTTCCTGAGGCCCTGTATGGGGAAACACTGCTTCAAGCTGGGTTTTTTTTTGTGCAATCCAAAATGGAATTTCCTCCCACCTGATGAGAATTTTACTGATGACTGCATTCATGGTTTGTGGATTCACACCAGGTGTAGCCAATTGTGGTTGAGCAGCTTGAGCAACCCTTTCAGTATTTATTGTCATTGTTCACATTGCATCAAACATCTATATGTTTTAACCAGGTCTGTACATAGCATACATAGCTCCCGAGCTGTCAGATTGTCTATTCCTGGATGTGGTATGTAACCGGCTAAAACTGGACATCTTGCTCCCTCATTGGTAAGGGGACCTAGTCTAACATTATTTTTTGTATGTGGTAGGGCACCTTCAAATCAATGTTGTTGTTCTTTGAAAGGTAGTGGTATTTCTAGTGCTTCATAAGATGTGTAGTTGTTAGGAACCGTAGCTGCGGTGTATATGTAGAACATTCTTGCAGTTGCATTAGCTGCTGGGAATTTAACCCATGAATAGAATACCTCTGTCCTGAATGCTTCGTGGGCCTCAACTATGAAGTTAACATCTTCAACTGTCTGGGTAGACTACATTGTAACAGCATTTGTGTAACTGCATGTCTGCAGTTATCTGCCATGTTAATTGTCGGTTTGTCCTCAGACATTTTATTATGTAGAATCACTAAGGGTACCTCCATGGGGAGATCCTTTGAAAGGGTCAAGTTTGGACAACCTACAGCCAATACCTAGGGTTTACCTACTCAGCTGAGGAGGATTTTCCCTTAATACCAAGAACATCTCCAATTAAGAGATGAGTAGGGGGTCTTTGGGTATACAAAAGAAAACTGCACAGGAGATTCATTAAATAAGAACCCAAGCTAGATTGTTGATGGTGCAATGTTTTAGGTTTATACTTACCCAAGTAAAACAGTGCATTTGTTGAACAACATTGTTAATACTGATGTCAATGTATGCAATGATACATGTGTGCATAAAAAATACATCAAATCACTGTTGTAAAAATCACCTGAGATGACCTCTCCATTAACCAGAGTTAGAAATATGTGATCAGGCAATCCCTACAATTTAGGCTTAAGGAAACTGATTGACAGATCAGAGGTGGGATGGCACGTAACCCGCAGAACAAATGGACAAACAGGAAAACCAAGATTAGTCCCATAGATAGGCAGCGACACCACAATGGTTCTGGGAGATTGGACCCAATAAAACATACCGGGCTAGAGGGATCCCAAAACATCACAAAGTTAGATGCCAATAGTTGGGCTATTTATCTAAGAACAAATGGAGTGTAGTGGCATCCAACAAGACCCACGCATAACAATCAAGAGTGTTTGTGAAGAAGAACCTCGTAACTGACTGTCCAAAATTCAATTTGGCACATGCTGGTCCTAATAATATATGCCTTTACCTATCAAGAGAAGTGACTTGCGTATGTGAATTTCCCAGAACGTGACAGCATTTGTAAGTGCAAAAAGCCGGATAAGCCTTCAAAATATTGAAAAAAAATCTTTGAATAACTAATGGGCTAATACCTTTGGCCTATGAACTGGTTAGTGAAAGATTATTGCGTGTTCCATTGTACGTAGAAAAGAATCTTGATCTGTCGGAGTGGTTATGATTTCTCACCCTGATTAATCCCTGTTTAAGGTGAAACACGTTGGCTGAGTCCTTTTGAAAAAACTACCATGAAGCAAATTGATCAAATCATCAAAAGAAACCTACGACCATCTATTGATTGTTTTTTGTTTGAATATATACTATTGAATACTGGTTGTAGTTGCCTCTCTACTTGTATATAAAAGAGGTGTTGTTTGCTTGGACCACTGGGCATGATACAGATGGTATGCATAACTCCTGGGAGATTAGGGAAAACTTGAACCTTGGAGATTAGGGGTAGCTTATGCTTGACCAAGGAGGGTGTGAGGTTGTCAATTTGTTACTTGATTTCAACATAAATTGTTGTTATATTTGTCCTGAAACTGATATTGACGGACTATCGGGCTCACTTAGTTCGTGCACCACGCAAGTCATCGGGTAGCATGTGCTAAGGAGCAGGCTAGTGTATTTTTTTTACAGAGTCATAATTTTTTCTCTGTCAGTTTATTCTCTCTTTTTCTTCATTGTGGTAATTAATGTATGCATTCTGGATGTTGAGGTGCTGGTAATTTGTTGCAGAAAAATCCATTGAAAATGTCTAAAGTTGTTTTGCATTTTTTCCACACTTTGTCATTCATTAGTGCTGTGCTGTGCGTGTTCTATACTGCGAATGTGCATGTAACTGTGTTCAGATGTTTGTTATCTAATACTAGATGATGTGAATAGTGAGGTTTAATTACTAGAAACAAATGATTATTCATAGGGGATGTGCAACTTTCTATTACACCTTGGTATTCAAGTTGTGTGAGTATCCCCCCTAACTTGTTTTTAGCCTCATCCTTAATTAGGTAATGTCTTTGAGGATGTTGGGTTGACCTCACTGGTATAACATGATAAGGTGAACCATCATTCCACCCCACATGGTTGCAGTATAATGCAGGAGCCAATGCTAAAGCCTACTCACTGGTATATGAATGTTTAACTGCATCTGGGAAGAGTTCAGAAAAGGCAGGTAAAATTACGGTTTCTCCCTCTGAGCAACTCAACACAAGTTCTGGTGGCCAATCCTTTTTGGCCAAGAGAATGCTGTAGCCAAATTAGAAATTCTCCCAAAAGAGAACTGTGTTCAACAGCAGGGATTTGATGCTTAAGGACTACTCAGGATAGTTACAAGGATCGTTATCACTCTTTTTATTTAGAGATGTACAATTATCTTATTGTCGAATTAATGGAGTTCCATTCTTGTTTTTCAAAGCATCTTCTTCTTTTCTAGGTCCTTCAGAATTCCTCTCTGCCAGCACCCTTGATAGAAACGAAGAAGCAGGTAAGCGTCTGCCCTTGTTCTGCAAAAAATTATGGTTAGTGATGGTGAGTTGTGCTGCTACTGGGGGAGGGTTCACATTAGTAAATACATTTGCCAATAAACAAAATGATTGGGCAACCCCAGAGCAGTTACTAAGCTGTTTATTGCCCTTGTCCTTTTCTTTATACAAAATAGATTAATTATATATATTCTTTTCCCCTCTCTTTCTAAGTAGTAATCTCTTCCCTCTGGTCTTCCCCTGTGTATTCACCTTTCTATTCTCTCTTTGTATTCGCCTTTCATTTCTTTTCCATTTCTTGCTCCCCCCTCACTTTCTTCCCTCCGTACTCCCTTCTTCAGTTGGTGCTAATTTTGGGTTCCTAATAGCAAAAGGGGCATGCACCTGATGGAGCCATGCCCCTCCTGCGACGCGACGAGAGTCTGTTGTCAACCGGCGAGGAGGAGACTCCTTCTTGGCCTGTGCTTCCCTCTCCTCCTTGGACGAATCGGGCTCCCGATGAGCCTTTTCTTCACATGCTCCTTCCCGGGTGGCGTCCTTACTTTCTCTCTCTGCTCTGCCCTCCCCTGCCTTTCGTCGCTGGCCTCCTTTTTCTTCTTCATCTCTCGTAGTTTGGCGTGACCCCTCGTCCGCCTCTTGTTCCGAGTTGTGCGTGACGACGTGACCCCTAACTTTTGCCTGACTGCCGGACCAGGTAAGGAAGAACGGGCTGGCCGATGTGCTGCAGTCAACACGCTGGTGACAAGAACATTACTGTATCCTTGTATTTTCCCCTCCAGTTAGAGGAGTTGCATCTCATAATCAATGCGGGACACTCATTCTCGTGTCCGGTGTTACTACCTGGACATAGTCTCCCAACACTACTATCACAAATGTAACATCTTCAAGTGTCTGGGCAGACTACATTGTAACAGCATTTGTGTAACTGCATGTCTGCAGTTATCTGCCATGTTAATTGCTGGTTTGTCCTCAGACATTTTATTATGTAGATTCATAGAAGGTACCTCTATGGGGCCATCCTTTGAAAGGTTCAAGGTTGGACAACCTACAGCCAATACATAAGGTTTACCTACTCAGCTGAGGAGCATTTTTCCCTAATAAAAAGACCTTCTCCAGTTAAGAGATGAGATGGGGTCTTTGGGTATACAAAAAAAACAGCTCAGGAAACCCATTAACTTAGAACCCAAGCTAGAACATTGACGGCACCATGTTTTAGGCTTATACTTACCAAAGTAAAACAGTGTATTTGTTGAACAACATTGTTAATACTGATTTCAATGTACGCATTCATACATGTATGCATAAAAAAAGAAATCGAATCACTGTTGTCAAAATCACTGGAGATGACCTCTCCACCAACCTGAGTTAGGAATGCGTGATCAGGCAATCCCTACAATTTAGGCTTGAGGAAACTGATTGAGAGATAACAGGTGGGGTGGCACGTAACCCTTAGAACAAATGGACAAACAAGAAAAACCCAGATTAGTCCCATAGGTAGGCAGAAACACAACAATGGCCCTGGGAGATTGGAGCCAATAAAACTCACCTGGCAGGAGGGGTGCGCATTCCCAAAACATCATAAAGTTAGATGCCAATAGTTGGGCTATTTGTCTAAGAACAAATGGAGTGTAGTGGCATCCAACATGACCCACTCATAAAGATCAAGAGTGTTTGTGAAGAGGAACCTCGTAACTGATTATCCAAAATTCAATTTGGCACACGTTGGTCCTAAGATTATATGCATTTACCTATCAAGAGAAGTGACTTGCATATGTGAATTTCACAGAAAAGTGATAGCATTTGTAAGTGCAAAACGCTGGATAAGCATTGGAAATATTGAAAAAAAATCTTTGAATAACTAATGGGCTAATACCTTTGGCCTATGAACTGGTTAGTGAAAGATTATCGCATGTTCCATTGTACGTAGAAAAGAATCTTGATCTTTCGGAGTGGTTATGATTTCTCACCCTGATTAATCCTTTTTTAAGGTGAAACACGTTGGCTGAGTCCTTTTGAAAAAACTAGCATAAAGCAAATTGATCAAATCATCAAAAGAAGCCTACGACCATCTATTGATTGTTTTTTGTTGGAATATATTATATTGACTACTGGTTGTAGTTGCCTCTGTACTTGTATATAAAAGAGGTGTTGTTCGCTTGGACCGCTGGGCATGATACAGATGGTATGCATTAGGGAAAACTTGAACCTTGGAGATTAGGGGTAGCTTATGCTTGGCCAAGTAGGGCGTGAGATTGTCAATTTGTTACTCGATTTCAACGTAAATTGTTGTTATCTTTGTCCTGAAACTGATATTGACGGACTATCGGGCTCACTTAGTTCGTGTACCACGCAAGTCATCGGGTAGCATGCGCTAAGAAGCAGGCTAGTGTATTTCTTTTACAGAGTCATCATTTTTTCTCTGTCAGTTTATTCTCTCTTTTTCATCATTGTGGTCATTAATGTATGCATTCTGGATGTTGATGTGCTGGTAATTTGTTGCAGAAAATCCATTGAAAATGTCTAAAGTTGTTTTGCATTTTTCCACACTTTGTCATTCATTAGTGCTGTGCTGTGCGTGTTCTATACTGCGAATGTGCATGTAACTGTGTTCAGATGTTTGTTATCTAATACTAGATGATGTGAATGGTGTGGTTTAATTACTAGAAACAAAGGATTATTCATAGGGGATGTGCAACTTTCTATTACACCTTGGTATTCAAGTTGTGTGAGTATCCCCCTAACTTGTTTTTAGCCTCATTCTTAATGAGGTATTGTCTTTGAGGATGTTGGGTTGACCTCACTGGTACAACATGATAAGGTGAACAATCATTTCACCCCACATGGTTGCAGTATAATGCAGGAGCCAATGCTAAAGCCTACTCACTGGCATATGAATGTTTAACTGCATCTGGGAGGAGGTCAGAAAAGGCAGGTAAATCTTATTGTCGAATGAATGGAGTTTCAGTCTTGTTTTTCAAAGCATCTTCTTCTTTTCTAGGTCCTTCAGAATTCCTCTCTGCCAGCACGCTTGATAGAAACGAAGAAGCAGGTAAGCGTCTGCCCTTGTTTTGAAAAAAATTATGGTTAGTGATGGTGAGTTGTTCTGCTACTGGGGGAGGGTGCACGTTTGTAAATACATTTGCCAATAAATAAAATGATTGGGCAACCCCAGAGCAGTTACTAAGCTGTTTATTGCCCTTGTCCTTTTCTTTATACAAAATAGATTAATTATATTCTTTTCCCCTCTCTTTCATAGTTTTAATCTCTTTCCTCTGGTCTTCCCCTGTGTATTCACCTGTCTATTCTCTCTTTGTATTTGCCTTTCATTTCTTTTCCATTTCTTGCTCCCCCTTACTTTCTTCCCTCCGTACTCCCTTCTTAAGTTGTTGCTAATGTTGGGTTCCTTATAGCAAAAGGGGCATGCACCTGATGGAGCCATGCCCCTCCTGCGATGCGACGAGAGTCTGTTGTCAACCGGCGAGGAGGAGAATCCTTCTTGGCGTGTGCTTCCCTTTCCTCCTTGGATGAATCGGGCTCCCGATGAGCCTTTTCTTCACACGCTTCTTCCCGGGTGGCGTTCTCACTTTCTTTCTCTGTTCTGCGCTCTCCTGCCTTTCGTCGCTGGCCTCTTTCTTCTTCTTCATCTCTCGTAGTCTGGCGCGACCCCTCGTCCGCCTCTTGTTCCGAGTTGTGCGTGACGATGTGACCCCTCCCTTTTGCCTGACTGCCAGACCATGTAAGGAAGAACGGGCTGGCTGATGTGCTGCAGTCAACAAGCTGGTGACAAGAACATTAATGTATCATTTTATTTTCCCCTCCAGTTAGAGGATTTGCATCTCATAATCAATGGGGGGCACTCATTCTCGTGTCCGGTGTTTCTACCTGGACATAGTCTCCTAACACTACTGCCATGAAGGTAACATCTTCAAAAGTTTGGGCAGACTACATTGTAACAGCATTTGTGTAACTGTCAATACATAAGGTTTACCTACTCAGCTGAGGAGCATTTTTCCCTAATACCAAGAACTTCTCCAGTTAAGAGATGAGTAGGGGTCTTTGGGTATACAAAAAAACTGCTCAGGAAATCCATTAGTTAAGAACCCAAGCTAGAACATTGACAGCGCCATGATTTCTCACCCTGATTAATCCTTTTTTAAGGTGAAACACGTTGGCTGAGTCCTTTTGGAAAAACTATCGTAAAGCAAATTGATCAAATCATCAAAAGAAGCCTATGACTATCTATTGATTGTTTTTTGTTTGAATATATTATATTGACTACTGGTTGTAGTTGCCTCTCTACTTGTATATAAAAGAGGTGTTGTTTGCTTGGACCATTGGGCATGATACAGATGGTATGCATAACTCCTGGTAGATTAGGGAAAACTTGAACCTTGGAGATTAGGGGTAGTTTATGCTTGACCAAGGAGGGCGTGAGGTTGTCAATTTGTTACTCGATTTCAACGTAAATTGTTGTTATCTTTGTCCTGAAACTGATATTGACAGACTATCGGGCTCACTTAGTTCGTGTACCACGCAAGTCATCGGGTAGCATGCGCTAAGGAGCAGGCTAAGGTATTTGTTTTTACAAAGACATAATTTTTTCTCTGTCAGTTTATTCTCTCTTTTTCTTTATTGTGGTAATTCATTTATGCATTCTTGATGTTGAGGTGCTGGTAATTTGTTGCAACTGCATTTTTGCCTTGAATGTTGTGTGTTGTTAATGACTCAATATGCTTATGAAGTCGCTGCTAATTCTTATAGTTGTTTTTCCATTACTGCTATTTTTCTGATGAATTCACACATTTTAAACTAACAATTGCACTTTCTTTTAGGTTGTGACCCTTCATCTGCATGTCCACCAGGTTCAGATTTTGAAGCGGAACTGCAGGGTTTTCTTGGGTAGCTGAAGGGACGACTGAAAGTGAGTTTGAGGGCAAATTCCTACCCAGAGAAACAGTGCCTATCTCAGAACGAACGAGGCAGTCCAGATGGGAGTTAGAGGAGAAGCGTGAATTAATGATGGGGAGAGAGAGGGAGCTCTCACCCTGGTAACATAACAAGAGAATGGAGCAGCACACCCTCAAACTGAGGAGAGCGGGGTAGGTATAGAGCATCGCTCAGAGAAGACTCAGAGGCAGAGGTAGAAGGGAGGCCTCTGCCTGGGGTCAGAACATCTCCTCCATCACCCCAGCTTCCCCCACCACAAAAGTAGTAAAGTAGGGTACCTCAGAGTCCATAGGCAGTCAACGGCCGAGCTCCATGGGGGTGCACAGAGCCTTGGGAGTGGCGTTTCCTGCACTGACACTAGTACAATCACGTACTCCCAACAGATCCACCAACACGCCTTACAATTTTCCTCCGCTCTGGTGCTGTTGTAGCTGTGCTGCAACCCGTTCCTTCTAAGAGCTGCCCTCACCCCACCCCAGTTCACCACTGCTCTCAGAGCTCACTGACTTCTCTGCAGCTTCCCTGCAGCTGATGTGAGCAGCAGGTTCTACACAGCCCAGCAGAGCTTACTTTGGGGTGAGCGGTGACTGTGCTGTGAAACTGCGCTCTGCCGGCGGTAGGCGGAGTTTTGCAAAACTCTGTGTTCCAAGCAGAGCGCGAAGTAGTCAAAACTCCACCGGTGAAGCGGAGTCAGGGACCATCTATGTGCCATGGGCTCAGATGGATAATTAAGGGCTCACCCCCAAAGTGCTACAATTGATGGATGGGGGAATGGATCTCATGTTTTGAGAAGAACATCGCGGGGATAAACCTAGCAATAGGCGATGTCAAAAGTCAGCTAAGTAGTCTCATAAGAAAGAAGACTGACATGGTGTTACCCCGAGCCCACAAACCAGCAGTCATACTGACAAACAGCGAGCATGACGGGCCTCATTCAATTCATACAGCCACCCAATATGGATGGCCCTGAGGGAAATATTCCTTAATCAACCAGATGTAAGAGGATTGATGGCAGAAATTATTAAGCCTGGGGAGACCATAATGGGCTTTGTAGACAGAATGAGGGGACAATAGGGACACGAGACATGACAGCCATGGACCAAAACGTGCCCCCAGGTCGCATTCTCTATAACATCCTTAAAAGGGGGCTCCCCACAGAAATAAAAAGTGGATTGGATAATGTAGTAGGCTTTGATACCAAACCCTGACTGGAAATACAGGCTCACATATTACATTATTAAAGAAACAAAAAAAGGACAGGGAAAAACAGGAGCAAGCCCAGAGAGGCATCTCCAAGAAAGGTCCACACCATATTGAAAAAGACTGCCCTCATTGGGCTGTGTTAGCCATCAACATATGGCACCTATCTTGAAGGAGGCTCCACAGGAAAACATCAGAGGGTTTTAACCCAGTTATACCGGCAGAGGTCAGGGAGATTGGCAGCAGCTGAACCTCAGAGAATGTTATTATTGCCACTGAATGGAACTCATGGCTGACCGATGCTGCCTAAAAGCATATCACAAGCAGAGATCGATAAATCAGGGCCATTCCCCGCAAAAACTCCATACTCAAAACCAAGCCCAAGATACAAAAATGCATCCTTTGCTCAGCTGCAGAGACGTCAGACAACCACTGCACCTCCTCAGCAAGGAGCAGGTGGTTGGTCAAATATGTGGTAACAGCAGCAACAGACAGGGACCCCAGCTCAACAAGGACCACAGCATGGAGGGGTAACTATCTGGGGAGGCAATGCCTCCACACAATCGTAAATCCTACATGAACAGTATGTTCAAGCCCCCAATGCAGAACATACACTTCACGCACTCCTCAAAACACATTTCAAAATAAAGACAATATTTGGAATTCCAAGTCTTTACTTGCATTCAGAAAAAATTCTTGCTGCTGTAAGTCGTGTTGATCGGCAATCCACACTAGAGTCTGGCATTTAGGTGCCTTGATGAGCCTAGGTCCGACTCTGCTGCTGATCCCCGAGATGGAGTTGTCTGCCCACGACTCGAGGAAGGGCAGTATGACAAGGGGGCAGGGTGGCTACCCATCCAGTACATAAAAGCAAGCACCCAGGTCCCCTCACCCAAGTGCAGTTTTGGACGGGTCCCGATTACTAGACTGAAAGGACCCCATCCCCCGGCGTCCAGCCCGGAAATGGAATTTCCCTCATTGCATGTGGTCCCAACCACACCCAACAGCCTCCAAGCTAAGACCCCTTCTCAGTTAAAAAACCAAGCAATATTTTAGTGTCAGAAGCCAGGTTTCCTGCACACTTTGGATGTCAAAGACCCATAGCATCCATAGCACACCAACAACTCAAACCAATCACAAAAAGCTCCACATGGTGCCAAGTCAGCATGCATGTTCACCAGAACAATCGGTCATCCCAGTGCATTACCAGTATCAGGCTAAATTCAAGGAGTTCTGGCCTTGCACCAGACTCCGAATTTAGCAAATATTCTGCCTCTTCCTTTCCCTCAAAGTTCTCCAAACACCCAATGCCTGCTCGTCGGGTCCCTCCAAATCAAAGAAGGTAGCGTGTCACCATTTGGAAGTCCCTGGCCACAGCTGGGGACAGCAGGCCCAAAAATTCTAGATAAGACATAGCCAAAGGCAGTGGGGGGGCCAGTAAGGATAAAGTCTGTTAAAATCCTTCATGGCCCAGTGCTAGGTATTCAGAAATAGGCTTATCCTGTATCAAGCCTAGCGCTCAAGATGACATGCACAAGGCCTCACACACACCTTCTAGGGGAACAAATAAGCCCAATCTCAGACACCCCCACATCAGAAACCCATGGTGATCACAGGACAGCTCTCCGACCCCCTCTAGAACACGACAATAGAAATAACCAAATCACATGAGAACCTAGGGAAACACCCAAAAATACCAGCAAAAAGAAGCTCAAAGCTAGCCCAAAAGGTACACTCTAGTCAAAGAGCATAGTCAAGGCACCTTGGTCCATTAGGGATGGTGCCACCTCATCAGTAGCGGCTCCTGGAGGGAGTGCTGCGAGGTGGAGAGGGGAGGGGCTGGGTGGGGGGTAGTAAACTCCGGCAAATGGCCGAACGGGGGTAATTCATTTTATTTATTTATATATGTACTAACCTCCATTCTGCCATATCCCAGAGTTTACTACACCCCCACCCTGACCCACCCTCGCCCCACTGCCCCGCAGCACTCCCTTCAGGAGCCGCTACTGCACTACATGTCACGTGCCAGAACTAGAGGGTACACGTGACCCCAGAGCACGCTGCGATCCACAACAACACTTAATTACAGCACACGCCCTCTTTACACATCACCCACGCAAGTGTAGATCAAAAGGCACGCGCCGCATTCCATCACTAGGGAAGGTAGGATATTAGAAGTCTAGCAACACCCATAAAAAGTTGGTTAAAAACCCAAGACCATCCAGAGGCTCACAAAAACTACCCCTTAACAAAATGAACCAATGACCTGTAAGCAAAAGTTAAGAAGACATATGAATTAACACCCAGTGTCTTAAAAAAAAAGTAGACACCCCAATTGGGGGGCTACCTTCCAGGGCCCCACTAAAAATAACACGCATGAATGTAAAAGCACAACCCTAAAAAAGAAATCCACAGGAATCCCCAAGAATGATTGATGATGATACGTAAGGATGCAAATGTTTTCTGAACTTAACCAACAAACCACAGCTCTGAACCAACAGGTCGGCAATCGAGCAACCAAACTGCACTACCGTTACAGCGAACCACCATCTCTTCAGCGACCACTTCCATCATAATCCTAAGAAAACACAAGTGTGCAATTCAAAGACCTCAAACTTTTATCACACACTTTTCCACTAAACTCTTTCGAACTTTTCCAAAGCAAAGAATCCCCCAATCACTGGAGGACTGAAGACATCTTTCCTGGATCCATCCCCAAAACCCACAATGTTCAATAAGTTATGTAATGTTGTACAAATGTATACCCTCTGTTTACTTTGGATATTGCCACAACCGTATGTTGCCAAAGATCTGTCTAGTCAAATGGAATGCACCCCGACATTTGCACAGCGCTTGCCTAATGACCTCTACCATGTCACTTATATTTACACTGAACCCAACCCTAGTATTCTGCACACACTATATAGCGTACTCTTACACAATACACAGTATCAGCACATGACCACAGTGGTCACCCAGACATTAGCCAGGTTATGTTACGTCTGTTCACTGATATCACATGCAGCAGGCACAGACAGGTTTTACTTGTCCCAAGAGATAGCCCCACAAAAAGTGAAAGGCCATATTCACCTATACCTATGTAGTATTAGGGCCAAGAAACAACCCAACAGTGAAGAACCCCATAGAGCAGTAGTGAACATGACCCGTTACGAGACCAATCCTACAGCACTGCACCTTTTCACCAATCCTAGCGAGATTCAAAGAGAGCTAGATAGGATGCGCGGGGGGCACCATAAGGGAGGATACTGTGTGGCCTCAAGACTTTCCAGAAAAGAGATTCTTGGAGGTAGCAAAGTCACTGCACTAGTGCACAAACACATCCACTCCAGCTTCCAGCGTGGTCCCAGGGTAGACCTTAGCGTGTCTGGGGCAGTCTTCATTAATAACAAAAGGACGCCAGACACAACTAGCTTCTTCACTCTTTCCAAATACCAGGACCCATATCTCAGGTACTTTGTGCAATCGAAGTTGAGAAACACAGTAATCAGTAACTCCACAGGCTTCTTGCATAGCTACGAATCGCCTTCTTGATCAGCATGTATCAAGTTTTTCACTGGAACCATCATGTGTAAAATATTTCCCCAGTACTTGCAAAGTTCATATTTTTCTTTGTCTTCTTTAACAAACACTACGAACTTCGTTTTCAGTTTTTTTTATTTTGAACTGAGTGTATTGAACATTGCTTGGCTTTGCATTATATCTTTCGAATGAAGTGCACCCTGTGCCTTGTTCACTTCTGAGATATGATGTGCAAAACTTAATTTGTCATTCTTGTTCCAGAAAGCATTTAACGCAATGTTTATATAGCCTCAGATATGATAAGCATACCTTGTATTGACCTAACATAATGAGTTCCACTCAATACTGACTGAACAGTTTTGCTTCCAAAGATTTCAGCCTCCATAAGTGCATCGTCTAGGCCACATCCACTTAGATAACTTTCTTCACACCACAACACAGCTTTTGCCATGTGGAAAACACCCATAATTGGATAAAGATCATCAAACTCTACTGGATTGCTCATAAAACTATCAGCTACAATATGGAATATGGAAAACACCTTCATCACAGAAAACTTGCAGGATAGGCTAGTGTTCAAACTGAGAATGCAGATTTGGGAATTTTATTTTTTAGAGCTGTGTATACTGGTGCTTATTTTGTGACTGGAGATGTTATTACTGGTTAAAACCCAACCTTCTTCAGTGGGACCGTATTTTGAGGGATAAGAGCTTGAATTCCAGTCCTCAGATGAACTGGCTTTTCTTCATCCTACAGTCTGCACTGAATAAGCAATATGATAAATTGAGGTATATCAGCTACGCGGACTGCAGCATCAGGTAGACGAAGAAGCATGTCCTCAGCCACTTTGAAACTTCTGGTAGACTGAGACGTGTTGATGGCTTGTTGTGATTTTGCACATGTTGGCAAGACAGTTACAGGTTTGTTTATTTATGCCTACAGCTGTCGCAGCTTGTTTTTCAGCAGCTACTTTACTATTACAGTCTTGAAAAAGCACCATGGCAGTATCATGTATGCTCTATATTCCAGACAAAGAAGAGCTCTCTTCAAAATCAAAATTATCAAGAGCAGCAATTGTGAATCCTTTCTTGGTAAAGTGACTTGGACGTGGTGTGCTATCGGATTCAGAAGATTTTACAGCATGAGCTGAAAACAAGTTCCTGCTCTGTACTATGTCATTATAACTTGTTGAAACACCAATCCTATTCATTGAAGTGATTAGCTCTCTACTTTTGCACTTGTCATAGATCGAATGGCCAGTCATCATGTATAGTAGAGTTTTCTTTTTGCTGTGATGTAATCCATAAAACATGATTTGGAAAGGACAGTACATTCGCACAGCATAAGTCTGTCGATTCATGGGATTGTCTTCCACTTCTTCGCTTATATCTTCTAAGCCATCATTATTGTTATCGGCTTCTTTTCCGAACTCAAGAACTTTAGTTTGTAACAGTTTTGCTTTGCTGATATTAAATAATGATGTAAAAATGCTAAGACAAAACCAGGCATTCTTGGTGACTTCCATTATTTGAAGAGCTCTGGAGCATCACAAACTTTGTCATTAATCGAAATCTTTCAGGACGCTTTTTAAAATGGTTCCTGCTGATTTTACTGCACCCTGTGATCTTATTTTGGCAACAAGAACTTCAGGAGTCAATTCAGCATCATAAGTGGCTCGTTCTTTTTGTTACACCGACAAAAACTAATTCTGTCATTGTAAATTCTGACCAGAAACATCTTAATTTCATTTGTAAGGATCAATACTGTTTCATCAATATTCACCATTATTCCTCTTATCTCACTGAGTATGAACTCATGTCCAGCACTCAAGAGTGGCTTTAAAACTGAATTAGCTTTTTCAAAGAGTCCAAACTTAACTTAAGGCTTGTGGTTAAGATGCTGCGGGGAGTTCATTCTACATTCATATTTACAAATGTATGCACCAGGAGGAGCTTCGCGGGCATCCAAGATGGTCGCGTGAGCACAGAGCTCCCCGGACCCGCGCCGCCCTTCGCAAATATCCTGACTACATCCTGATTTTGAAGATGGGCTTTTGTTCGCAACCTCTCGCTGATCTCAACATTCTTTGAAGAATTGAATTTGGACGTTGGGATCCACTTTTACACCTCCTCGAACTTTTGCGGCCCGCCCCGAGGCGGACCGGGGGCTCGGTTGCCTGGCAGGCCGAGAAGAAGTTTAACAACAACGGCTGAAGGGGTCTCCTCCCGATCGACCCCAGTTTAACTTTCAGTTTCGTTTTCTACTCCCGGCTCAGATTGATTGAAGCGCTGCCCTGATCGACCCTTGGCCGGCCTGGTGTTTCTACACTGCTGTGTGCTGTCCCTGCTGAGTGCCTAATTTTCAGCTTTCTTGGCGTCTACGCTATTCTGATCCAGTTTCGTTGTCTTCTTTGACCACTCTACACCCGGCCATTTTCACCAGGTCGCGCGGGCCCCTCCGGGGTCCCTTCTCCAATATGGCCACCGGACCTGATACTGAGAGACGCAAGATCAAGACACCTCTCCGTGGGGGACAGACCCAGATGAACATTATGGACCACTACTCCCATTTAAAGGGGTCCCTCCAGCGGTGCTGGCCGCACTTCTGACGATCCTAAGGCCGATTCTGCTGCGACCTCAGAAGTATCGTTGCAAGACGTCATGAGTGCCATCACCAGCATGAAGGCCTCTATGGGACAGCAGTACGAGGCCCTTGCCTCTAAGATCAACACGGTGGCCGTCGACGTCACGCTGATTAGAGTGGACTTGGCGAAGACTAACGAGAGGGTCAAGTCGTTGGATTTGAAGACTTCCAGCCTGATTACGGATGTCACGGACGCTCAGACTGAGATCGGTAACTTGCGTTCCTCTCACGACATGATGGCCCGTCGCATCGAGGATTATGAAAATAGGGCCCGTTGTAACAATGTACGCCTTATCGGTGTCCCTGAGAGTCCCGAGACTGCTGCAACTGACCTTCTTGTGGAAGATCTGGTTACGAATTATCTCGCTCTTGCCGGACTTAGCAAATTCTTTGCTGTTGAACGGGCCCATCGAGTCCCAGGCGGAAAGGCGAAGCCGGGTGCCCCCCGAGATCCATTATTGCAAGACTATTCCACTTTAGGGATAGAGACGCTATCCTTCAAGCCTCGCGGGAGAAAGGCCCTGTGAAATTCGAAAATGCCTCTGTGACCTTCTATCCCGACTTTACACCGCTCGTTCAGAGGCAGAGGCTGGGATTTCAGGGAGTAAAGAGATGGCTGCGGGACTTGGGCCTTAAGTACACCATGTTGTTCCCGACCAGACTTCGGATCAAATATGAGGAACGTACGTTATTCTTTGATCGCCCGGACAATGTTAGTGACTGGCTCGACTCTTTGCCCAAGAGAGACGATCGATCCGGGCACCCCGGTGGCGCCGACGGTGGCGTGCCAGAGTGAGAGTGACACTGTGGATCCTGGCGTCTGAACTTTTCTACTATTTCAGCTGAGTCTGGACATTGGTTCTCTTGTTCTTATTTCAGATCGGCCCGAGGTTGGCGGGGGGTGAATGGGGACTCTTCCTCCTCCTGGGTTCTTTGTGTAGATTAGTTTTATGACGGGGCGACAGGCACACTGCAAGTTGGGGTGGCTTATGAGTCGTACGCAGAGGTGCAGGGTGGGGGGTGTTGTAACGGGCTTAAGTTGGGGGGTGGTGGGGGGGTGTGATTCTTTCTATTCACGAGGCATCGTATTGTTTTTTTCATCTGCTCTGGTCATTGGGTCTTGTGTGGGTGCTGCTCTGTCTTCTTCTTGGAGATGGGGGGTGGCGAGTTGAGACTGCTATCCTGGAATGTCAATGGGTTGGGAGACAGGATAAAGCGGGGGTTGTGTTACAGTTCCTTAGACACCATTCCCCCGACATTGTCCTTTTGCAGGAAACGCATCTAATAGGTAATGCGTGTCAGGCCATGAATAGACGTGGATATCGGCTGGTGGCTTACTCTGGGTTTACTTCTGGCTCCAGGGGGGCGGGCATTCTTATCCGGTCTTCTCTCCCCTTTGAAATCGATGAAGTGACGCTTGACGACAGGGGGCGCTACGCGGCGCTCACTGGTAGATGGGAGTGGAAGACACTGTCCATACTTTCGGTATATATGCCTCCGGGCCTACAGGCCTCAACTTATGCTGATCTCGGCAGGGTTATATTAGGGCTTCCTGAGGGCCTCCTGATCCTTGGTGGGGATTTTAATTCTGTGGTTTCTGGCACTTCTGATCGCTGTCCCCCTAGGGATTTGCCTAGGTCCCAAGTGTGGCTGAGTGACTTGCTCGACACCTTTGGGCTGATAGACAGTTGGAGGTTGATGCACCCTACGCAGTTACAATACACCTTCCATTCGGGGGCCCATGGCAGTCTCTCCAGGCTGGATTACTTTTTAATGCCTTCGGTCCAATCCTCCTCCATTAGAGAAGTTTGCCAGCTTCCATGGGGCATTTCTGACCATTTCCCTCTGTGGCTTTGTTTTGAGGTCGGGGTGGGCAGTGAGGGTAGAGTTGCCCCTATTAATCCCTGGTACTTCCGCAATCCCAAAACCCGCTCTGAACTTGTGAAAGCTATTGACCATTACTTTAATGAAAATGTGGGGTCTGTTTCTTCTTCTGTTTCATTGTGGGAAGCCTTTAAGACGGTTATTCGTGGGCAATCCCTGTCGCTGATTGCCGCCGCCAAGAAGGCTAACAATGTGGAACTTGTACACTTGGAAACCGAAATAACTGCACTTGAGGATGATCTTGAATCAGGAGTCTCTTGCGCAAAGCTGCACTCCCTCAGTTTGAAACAAGCCGATTATAGAGCTCTCGTTACTGATGCGGCGAAAGTGATGTATAGAGAGCAGCAGGGCAGGTTGTATGATGTGGGAGACAAGGCTGGTAAATTGCTCGCGTGGTTGGACAAGAAAGAGAGAGTGAATCGTGTTGTTCCGGTGATTGAGAGGCCTGATGGTGAGTGTGTTACGGACCTAGTCGGGATCGTTCAGTGTTTTGTAGACCACTTCAAGACTGTGTATGCTTCGGTCTGTGATAGAGATGAGGAAGACTCTTGCTTGCTGCTGCGGGACATTGCATTGCCCTGCCTTTCTGACGCCGATAGAGACCTCATGAAGGCACCTCTTACGGTGGATGAAGTCGCAGTGGCCATATGTTCCCTTCATTCTGGCAAGGCAATGGGCCCCAATGGTTTACCCATTGAACTGTACAAGCTGCGACCCGACAAAATGGCGCCCTACTTAAGGGGGATGTTCCTTGAGGCTTTGGAGCTTGGTTCCCTTCCTGCTGATCAACGACTTGCTACCATTGTAGTTATCCATAAGGAGGGTAAGCCGCGGGATCGTTGTACTTCGTACAGACCTATTGCTTTACTTAATGCTGAACCTAAAATTCTAGCTAAATTGTTGGCTACTCGCTTGATTAAGGTGATCGGAGACTTGATCCATTCGGATCAGTCCGGTTTCATCCCACATCGCAACACCGCCCTTAATCTTCGGAGACTCCATGGAGTTCTCGCGAGGGCTGGGACACTCACTGAATCGGCCATTTTGGCTTCCCTTGACGCTACTATGGCCTTCGATACCATCGAGTGGCCCTACCTTTGGGCGGCCCTCTCGAAGTTTGGATTTTGCCCGGTGTTCATTGCCTGGGTGAAACTTCTTTACGAGAGGCCTTTGGCTCAGGTGGTAGTTAATGGGAAGGTGTCCGGTGTTTTTACACTTGGGCGTGGTACTCGGCAGGGCTGCCCGCTGTCTCCGCTGCTTTTTGCCTTCGCTTTAGAACCTTTGGCGGAATGGCTCCGTTGGGAGCCTTCAATGCGGGGCATTCGGTGGACTTCTGATTTTGAGGATCGTATCTCGCTATACGCGGATGACATCCTTCTCTACCTCACCTCCCCTCGGAAGTCCTTGAATGTACTTTTTGATGTTTTGACCTCTTTTGGAAAGAACTCGGGTCTCATTATTAATTGTGCTAAATCCTGCGTCTACGTTTTGGCAGGAGATCTCCCTCCATTGCCTCATAGATTTCCAATTCAAGTAATTGAGACCGGCTTTAAGTACTTAAGGATTTATGTCTCCTTGGACCCCTCTGTGCGCTACGAGCGTAATTTGTTACCCCTCCTTCAGCGGCTCAAGCTTGATGTTGCACGCTGGCGTAAGTTGCCACTGTCACCACTCGGTCGTGCGGCTCTTTTCAAGATGATGTCGCTGCCTCGATTTTTGTATGCACTTCAGAATTCCTTTGACCCAGTTCCTTCGGGTTATTTTCGTGAAGTGGAGAGCCTACAAGGGTAACGTTAAGTCCTTCGATGTGCTGAAGGCGGAGTACGAGCTCGGTGACACGGAATTCTTTAGGTATGCTCAGGTCCGTCATGCTCTATTGTCAGTTTTTGCTGTGGGTGATGATATTCCTGAGTCCTCCCCCCTTGAGGACCGCATCCTAGATGGCCATGTGCCCGACAGCACAATTTCACTGATCTATAAGAAACTGATCAATAATAGAGCTGATTTGCTTGTGCGCCTCAGGGCTTTGTGGAGTGCTGATGGACTAGAACTGGATGACGAGGACTGGCAATCTGCTCTGTCCTCGCCTAAGGAAGTTGCCATACCTGCTTGCCTTAAGTTTGTCCAGCTTAAGATCCTCTATCGTGTGTATGTTACTGGTCCGAGTCTGGTTCGTATGGGTTATTCTTTAGACGGGTTGTGTAAGCGTGGTTGCGGTATGACTGGCACCTTCCTCCCCATTCTATGGGAATGTCCGGAGGTGGTTGAGTTTTGGTCCCGAATACATGTGGTGATGGAGAGGGTCACTGGTGTGTCGCTGCTGCCCGAAGCCAGGCGTTGTCTGCTAAATATCTGGGAACCCAACGATTACAACACGGCTCAGATTAATTGGGCGACCCTTGGTAATATGGTTGCGAAGAGAGATATCGTTCAGCTCTGGGGCTCCCGCAGGCCACCCACTGTATCAAAATGGAAGGAGAACATGGATTGGTGCATGTTTCGGGAGAAAACTGTGTATTTGTCACGGGGCAGGCCCAAGAAATGGGGCAGGATCTGGTCACAATGGAACGCATATCGTGGAAATGTATGTACTCCCCCACATGATTCAACTCCCGATGCCTCCTTGTCCCCCTAACGGGCATTCCGATTTCTATCATTTACTGTATTACTGTTTGTTTCCTCGCTGCTCCCCTGCTCCCTCACGAATACTGATTGTACTATATGTACTGTACGCTGGAGCTCGGCCTACATGGACTCATGATCATGCTACATTGTATTCTTGCCTTGTGAGTTTTGTCAATTTGTTTATTTGAATAATTTCAATAAAAAAATTAAAAAAAATAAAAAAAGAAACAGCCAGCCATCCCGACGATATATTTTATACCGAAAATTCATAAAAATGTTCATAAGCCACCGGGTAGGCCAATCATTGCAGCCTTTGATGGCCCACTGGAAAACGTCTCGAGATATACTGACTTTTTCCTACAAGAATATGTGAAGAAATTGAAATCTTATGCACAAGACACAGGGGATTTTTTGAAAAAGATTAGAAATTTACAATGGAAGTCTGAATATTTACTCATAGCTCTGGATGTATCATCTTTGTATACATGCATTAGGAATAAAAATGGAATGTGAAAAAAAAAAATGTATGCACGCATGCAATTTGGGTGGGCATACAAACCCGCTACAGATACATTCACCTCGCTATTTAGATCAGCTACTCAGCTGAAAACGTCACCTTGGTAGAACCAGGCTGCAGATAAAATCATGTTTGCCCTTTGAGGCTCACATACTCTGTACTTTGTAGTTTGTTCAATCCCTTTGTCCCTTGTTCTGGCTAAACCATAGATAACACATTGAAGATACTCTGCTTTCTGATCAGTTGTTGGAGGGAGACAAGGGGTAGCCATCGATCTTCTAAGTGGATGGGCATTAGGTTTGCTTGTCGTGGCTTTCTCAGACTAGGATTCTGTTTGTGATTCACTGGTTTCTGCTATTGTTGGCATTTTTTTCCAGGCTTTTTTCCATTGTACATGACTTGTAGAACTTGTTGTTACAATGATAAAATATTTGATCCTCTTCACCCATCAGTTTAAATCTTTTGTGAACTTTGTCTTGCTGTATTTCTGCAGCATCTTGAACTCTCTTCTGTCCAGCCACAGTTGTTTTGGATTAGTTTGGCATATGACACATTTTTCTTTGTTGAAGGACTCCTCAGATGTTGTAGTTAGCAAAACTCTGTTAGGAGGTAAAGATCCTCTGCTACCACCTGCTTCGCTCATGTTTACGAATTTGAATCAACGAAAACCTGAAACAAAAAAAATATTACAATAAATTACCAACATGATTGTTAAAATACATCATTATAGAACTGTTGTTTTGGAAAATGGATAGGACGTGGCTTGGTAGTTCGGGAAGGACTGCTCCTCCTGGAGAAGGACCAAGACTGATTTGAATAGGGTTGGGTCTGATCTGAGGTGGCATGGTGAGCAAAGGAATGATGGTATGGAAAACTACTCCAAGCAATTGTCAGCGTTTAGACTTATAGCAACTTTTTTTCCCTTCACAGTTTGTGTGTTTGATGTAATGCCTTTAAATGATCAACAGTAGGCCTCTGCGTGGGTCCCTTACTTATTATGCCACTAAAACAAGCAGCTACACCCAACTGAAGAGGCCTAAATAGGCTGAGACCAGTCTAGGATTGCGTGTTTCGTAAATCTGGGATGACCTGGCATGGCAGTTTAAGTTGAACTGTTTTTATTGGAGCACGACCAAGACTGATTTGCAGAAGGCTGGGTCTAATCTACGTTGACATGGCTGGCAAAAGAATGATGGGTTAGAAATCTATCTTGAGTAATTACTAGTGGTTAAACTTATTGCAAGCGACTCTACCATCACCTTTTGTATGTTTGATGTAATGCCCTAAGTGGCTGAGGTAATGCCCAGACTGTGCCACTGGAACTAAGTTACACCCAACTGAAGAGGAACAATAAGTCTGAATCTGGTCTTGAGTTGCTTTTGTTCAAGGTCAAGAGGACCTAGATTGGCATTTCGGGCTGGACTGTTCCTACTGGAGCAAGCCAAGACTGATTTGCACATGGTTGGGTCTAATCTGAGGTGGCATGGTGGGCAGAAGAATGATATGTTGGAATGCTACCCCATATGAATGTATGTGGTTATACAAATTACGAGCATTCCTTCCATCACTTTTTGTGTGTGTGTTTTTGTACAATTTTATCATCAACACAAAAGTCAGAAATCACTAAATATTCAAACTTGAGCAAAGGATGGACTTGTAAAGTTCACATGGTGGAAACTAAATACATGGAGTGATACTGGTTTTGTTCATGAAATGGAAATTCTTAGATACTTGAGTTTTAGCTCCCTGCGAGCAGAGCTCAGACAAATAATCAATCAATCAATCTGAATTTATAAAGCATGGATAATTACCCATGAGGGTATCCAGGCACTGAGAGCACAATGCAGGGAGGCTCAGTTGGACAGCCAGGTCTTGAGTGCTTCCCTGAATTCCAGAAGAGAGGATGAGGTCTGGAGGTGAAGTGGGAGGTCGTTTCAGTCGAAGGAGCATCCTCCACTGTTGCTGCGTCTCATGCGGGGGAAGTGGGTGAAGTAGAGAGAGGTGGGGCATTGGTGTCTAGGGGGAAGGTGGAAGTTCAGTTATGGTTGATGTATGCTTGTTCCTCATTGTGGAGGGCTTTGAAGGTGTATATCAACATGTTGAACTGTCATCTCTTCTGAAGGGGGAGCCAGTGGAGCTTCTTAAGGTGAGGGGTGATGTGGGTCTGCTTAGGGAAGTCTAGGGTGAGTCTGGCTGCTGACTTCTGAATTGTTTGCAGTCTCTAGAGGAGGTGTAAGGTGATTTCTATATTGAGTGTGTTGCCATATTCCAGTCAGCTGGTGACAACGGCTTGTGTGATGGTCTGTCTGCTGGTGATGGGAAGCCATTTGAAGATCTTGCGAAGCATGCGAAGGATGAGGAAGCAGGCTGACGCAACTGCGTTGATCTGTCCTTTCATAGTGAGCTTACTGTCCAGGATGATGCCAAGGTTGCAAGTGTGGTTGGTCGGAGTGGGTGAGGGTCCTAGATTTCAGGAGGCCAACAGGCAACGTTCCATGCGGAGGAATTGTTCCCGAAGATCAGCACTTCTGTCTTGTCTGTGTTGAGTTATACGCAGTTGTCTCTCATCCAGTCGGCGACACTCATCATGCACCTGCGGAACTTGGTCAGCATGGTGGAGGGGTCTTCTGATAGCGAGAGGATGAGCTGGATATTGTTGGCATAGGATAGGATTGTTCAGGCCATGTGATCTCACCATGCTGGTCAAAGGAGTCATGTAGGTGTTGAACTGGGTAGGGCTCAGGAAAGAATCTTGAGAGATGCCGCATATGGTGTTCTTGGGTTCCAAGGTGAAGGGAGGAATGAGGATTCTCTGGGTTCTTCCGGTGAGGAAGGAGGCGAGCCACTTGATTTCATCTCCTTGGATTCCAACGTTGTGAAGCCTTTTGATCAGGGTGTGGTGTGGTTCTGTGTTGAATGCTGCTGAGAGGTCGAGAAGGATCAGGGTTGCTGTTTTTTCTTGGACAAGGGGGATCTGATGTTGTCTGTGGCACAATCAGGATTGTTTCGGGGCTGTGGTTGGTGCGTATTCCGGATTGACAAGTACCCTGAAGATTGTTGTTGTCCGAGTGTTTTGTGAGTTTGCAGTTGATAACCTTCTCGAGGACTTTGGCGGGAAAGGGCAGCAGAGAAATGAGGTGGTAGTTCTTGAGTTCGTTAGGGTTGGCAGAGGGTTTCTTGAGTAGAGGCCTGACTTCTGCGTGTTTCCATTCTTCTGGGAAGAGGCAGTGGTAATGGATGTGTTCAGGATGCCGGTGAGCTTGCTTCTGATTGTCTTACTCTCGAGGTTGAAGATGTGGTGGGGGTAGCGGTCAGTGGGTGCTCCTGAGTGGACGTAGTTCATGATGGCTGTGGTATCTTGCGTGGTGAGCTGGTCCCAGGTGGTGAGCAGGTTGTCATGTTCCTCATTCGTGGGGGAGAAATGGCTGAGGATGTCGGTGGGTTTCAGTTTAAAGTTTATGTAAATAGTGGCGATCTTGTCATGGAAGAAGTTCACAAGGGTGTCACAGAGTTCCTGAGAAGGCATGTTGATCTTTTGAGTCTGGAGAACTCTCTGATGATGTTGAAGAGCTCCTTAATGTGGTAGGTGCTTGGTTCGATGAGGTCGGACAGGGCTCTTCTTTTTGTCTTTTTCAGGAGTTGGTGGCACTGGTTGAGGGCTGTTTTGAATGTGGCACGGTGTGTGGGCAACGGGCTGGTGCACCATTTCCATTTGCGTTATTGCATGTGCACTTCTTGGTTCTTAGTTCGGTAGTGTACCTGGCTATCTTGGAGGACCTCTTGAGTGTGGTTTGTTTGCTCTGGACGACTCTGTCAGAGCAGTCTGTGATCCAGGTGAAGAGGTTCTCTACTACCTGTTCTAGGATGGTTGCGGTGTGAGGGCGGGAGGTGTTGAGAGTGTTGGTCCATTGGCTCTCTGAGACCTTGTTTCAGCTGGGGTGTGAAGTGCTGGGCAGCTGTGGGAGCTGAGAGGTGTAGGGGAATTCCGAGATAATGATGTGGATTATTGCAGGGATGGTCCAGGTGAGCTCAGTGATATGGCTGTACTTGACTCTGTCACTGGCCGTGAAGATGATGTCAAGTTTGTGTTCTGCGATGCGTGTGGGGTTAGTGACAAGTTAGGTGAGGCCAATGTTGCTCATATTTTCGGGGAGGTTGAACAGTGTTGATATCATTGGGGTCTTGAGGTGAAAATTGAGGTCGCCGAGGAAGATGTAGTTTTTAGAGTCGAAGGCTTTGCAGAAACTGGGGCCAGATTCTGGAGAACTGTAGGCGACGGTATGGTGCTTTTGCTGTCAAGTTTGAAGTTGAGGTATCCCATGATCAGGGTGACGTTGTCTGGGGTAGTGGTGCAGTGGATGGTTTCCATGTGGATGATGGCGATTCCACCTCCATGCTTCTTGATGTGATCTTGGTGTGCAAGCTCAGGTGCAGATGAGTGGTTGAGCCAGGTCTTGGTGACGAAGATGACCTTGAGGTGAAGGAGGAGATGGTGCCCCAACTCTTGGTGGCATGCTTGCAGATAGATCGTGCGTTGAACTAAAGTCAGCGTAAATGGTCTGGGGTGGTTGTGGTAGGTGTGGTAGTCGTAGCCGTGCATGCTGGTGCTTTGGTGTTGCCAAGAGAAAAGGCAGTGCCAGTAGGTGAAAGGTCCTACAGTGGATCGGGGAGAGGAACGGCAGCAATTGTTTTTGCAGAGTCCTAGGTCTAGGCCTTGGAGCTCGGCAGAGGGGTAGCATTGGATGGTGGTAGAGCTAGGGTTCCTGATGCTGGGCAAAGTTCAGGCCTGGACGGGCGCAGATGGGCTTGCCTTTGGTGCGCCTTCAGCGCTGCATATGCACTGTGCCCTCCATAAGTAGTCCTGAGAGGAGGAAAGAGCACTTGGGGGTGAAGAGGGAAGTAGAGGGAAACAAAACGGCAGGAGCAGAGCAAAAAACAATACAAGAACAACAAAAATATGCACCAACAGATACAGTTATTGGGAGTACACAGTAAAAACAGGAGAAACACAAATGATAACTGAAGTTGAAATGGACCTTGAGGCTGAGAAAAAAGTTACAACAAGCTATACTGCAGCAGCGGGGGGCTGGAACGCAGACCACGAGGTCGAGAAGCTGGTCACTGGAGCCGTGCTGCAGTCTCCATAAGTAGTCGTGGGAGGTTGGAAGAGTGCATGGGGGTAGGACTGGCAGGAGGCAGGAAGCGGGAGGGAAAGAGCGGGTGGAAAAAGGTGGGAGCGGCGCAAACGAATAACCCACAAGAACACCAACAAACACACTTATTAAGAGCGCACAGTGAAAACAGCAGAAACACAAATGACAACAGTAAATGGGAAATGGACTTTGAGGCTGAGTCAAACAATACCGCAGCAGTGGCGGGAGCTGGCACGCAGATCAGAAGGTCGAGCTGCGCTTTAGTTAAAGAAGGAAGAGTCACTTGAAGACAGGCTAACTCCCTCGAGTTCATTGAAATGAAATCAGCAAAATACATCATAATATTCATAATATGTACTCTAATTACAAAGACCCAAGTTACAAGTGGCCCAAGTGGGTGGAGGGAATTTAAGAAACCCGGTAAATACCAACAAAGAGAGGTGAGGTATTTATAAAGGGTTGTGAATATCACTCAATCTGAGTTGACAGTAAATGGGGAATAACATGATAAATGTGGTGCCTGTGGCATGTATCAGCATTGTCAAAGCCTATTCCCCTGTTAAATATGGACAAGTTTGACCTGCCTAAATTTACATGGGAAGAATTGCAGGGGGTGCGGTAATGACCGCAAAACTCCAGGGGGCATATAATCAAGACAGGCGATAACATCATCGCCGTTTTAGCGGCAGAAAACTACCGCTAAAACGGCGATAATGGGCTTGATAATATGGTCTATGGAATTCCAATTGAAGCCCATGTTAAATGCCCTTCACATTTAACATGGGCTTCAATTGTAATTCCATAGAGCATATTATCAAGCCCATTGTTGCTGTTTTAGCGTCAGTTTTCTGCTGCTAAAACGGCAATAATGTTATCGCCTGTCTTGATAATATGCCCCCAGATTCCGATATATGAGGTATCAGGAGTTACAGAACATACTGAAATTGAACGGACCCTTGTAAACGGGGCCTTATAGTACATTCAATGAAATGATAAAAATACTAATATTGTACAGACATAAACAACTTTTCTAGAGACATCACAGATGTCCATCTTTATGCAACCAATGACACTTAAATTAATGTAGGCTGCTGTTCATAGGGCTGGTAAATCTGTGTTATGTACGGTCTACCTGTAAACAATGAAGCAGTTTCACAACAGGTCATTTTAGCCTTTCCACCCAGGTATTGCTGTGGTGTGAATTTTCGTTCTTTAAGCTCTTGGCTTTCTCAAAATTATAATGTAATAGAAATTGATATATTCGAACTGAGTTAATGTTACTTTAGTAAAGAACATGAATTAATTGTGGCAGCATCTCCAACCTGTTAACATCAGAGGGCCAAGGAATTTTGCCAAAGGCACAAAGTAAGAGATTACCTTTGATGAATAGGTTCCCTTAGAATTGCATTCAATTGCTCGTTATGCGCGAACTCAAGGTATTACTCTTTGGAAATCGTGCAATAACATGCTTTAATAAGCGTAGCCAGCTCGGTAACATATGGCAGCTAGGAATTGTTTTGTTTTCAGAGGTTTTTGTACAGGAGAGTAATGATTGATTTTAACCTATTGATTTCGTAAGAGCAACAGCTTTAAAGTGGAAAGCTATTATTTATACTTAGCCTGATGGCTTTCTGGACAGCAGCCATTTTAGACTACTTCTGTGTTTATATCTCAGAGCTGTTCTAAATGTGTAAAACTCCAAGTATGGGTGGCATTTGTAACACACATTTTAAAAATGCTTTTCAAGAATCCGTTTTAAATTCCTAACAAAAGCATGGCATATTAAAATAAATAAACATTTGCTACATATAACAAGCTGCTCTAAATTATCAAACCTGCCCAACATGTACCCATTCATATTATGTTTCAGGTTTTTAATGCTTCTCTGCAGACTCTTTGAAACACAGTGGCACGCTGCCAAGAGCACTCAGTCTCACCAGACACTTTGGGTTATAAACAATTTAGATGTATGCAGGATTTCTGTAGGTAGTAATAGATTTCCTACAGTACTTTGATGCCAGACTATATATGCTACTCTGTAAAAAATAGTTTACGCTGCTCCTGTTCTTTTTGGAACACACTTTATTATTATGAAATTGGTGTAATTTCGTAAAGTCCGCATTCCTGCTTTTACATTTGAGTCAAGGAAGCAATTTTAAACCAGTGAAACACCTCTAAGGCCTAGTCTTTTTCAACTGCCCCTTCGATAAATGCCGTGCGTTATGTAACCTCCTGAAATAGTCGGCAGTTTTGGTCTTCCAGTCGTAGTAAGAAGGCCAAAGCTATGCTATGTAATGGTAAGCTAAAATTAAGGGACGCATTTTTAAAAACGCGAAATCTGTTTGACTTTTTCCACCCGGGCATTGGAATTGGGCGGATTCGCTGCTCAGTGGGTGGAAAAAAAATAGGTCAAAGCCAAAGGCACAATTGATTGTAGAATCACTGTGAGGGGCGGGATTATGTATTTAACCTAATGCCAACTGCATTAAGGTAAACATGTTTCCTGGGCTCCTGACTGTGTTTCCGGTAGGAAAGGCATGGGCTGCACTTGCTTGCAAGGTTTCCTGGTGCGCTAGCGGGCAAGGCCACTCACAGGCTCTCCTGCTGAGATTGTTACTTTAAAGAGCATTGTCAGTGGCCAGCCAGTGTAATTGACAGGAATAGTTGAGGTTGCTGCAGCTTAAATTTGAGTTGCAGTAGGAGAGTTGGATGCTGACGCTTGCTGTGGAACACCTGAGGTACTGCAGGGGTGGGATTATAGGTTGGAGCAGCTGCATGTGGGTCCCAGGCCAGAATAATAGGAGGGCTGCAGTTATGAACGATGCGCATTGGCAGAGCTGTCTGTGTGCATTATTGTTGGCAGGTGGTACTTGAGGGCGGGATAGTGCGTGGAAATATACTTTGGGGACAAGTATTGCAATAGCAGAGGTGCTGATTGGTTACGAACTCAAGTGCAAAAGGAAAGCTGAGTACTACATTGGGGAGGGGGATTCTGCTGGGCAAGCCTGAGTATTAGCAAAGCTTTAGCACCAAATACATTGTGGAAGGCTGCTGCTAATATGCATTGGTGGAGCAATACATTTGAATAAGTACCTTTTTAGCAGAACGTCCTACAGCTCAAAGTCGAGGTACGGTGGCAGAGATGTGTGTGTACAACTACTGTTATGGCAGAGAAGCTACAGGTCAGACATGAGGTTCATTGACAGGAGTTCTTCCAGAAATGGAGTAGCAGCTGGCTGCTTGGAGTACACGAATGAGGTACATAAATAAAAGATTATATGAGCCCAATAAACACTCTCTCATTCCCTTGTCCCTTTTAACTGGTAAGTCCTCCCCTAAACGCCAATGTTTATGGTCAGATATGGGCTGTGATTGGTGACAGAACCCCACTCCCCTCTATATTTCTCCTAATACCTAAGTGAAAGTGGTTTGGATCTCTTAAACATAATGGATTTCCTTTCCAAGAATCAAATAGAAGTCATAAACAAAATGTAAGAAAGTGGATATTATTTGGGTCGGGTGGTGGCCCACCTGAAGGAATGATAACCCTAGATTATTAGGGTAAACCCCATGGTTACTAAAATAATCTGATCTCAGCCCCTGGTACCTATGGCACAGAGCAGACAGGCTTAACGTATGACAATGTGTAATGAATATATGCTATACCAACACAGTAATAACATCAAACATTCCAAAAATAAATTCCAGACCAAATTAGAAAAATGTAGTCAAAGTTAAAAACTAAAATACACCAAAATTACATCAATCCCTTAAAGTGAGACAGCTAACCATTCTGGTCAGCAGAGGCTCCCACTTTGCAGTACTCTTAAGTGGCATTTATATACATCACTCTTTTTTCCATTTCAAGTACATGAGACGATGGATGTCTGTTGGTTTTTAAAAATAAAACTGAGTAGTTCCTGAAAGGGCCATCATTCTCACTGATATGGGTGAGGACAATGTGGGCCAAGATAGCATGATACTTAGTTGACGAGATGGAACAATGTCACCATGACATCACTTTTCCATTTCTTGACTTGCCTTTTACGTATCATTTAAATCGTGTGTTAGTTCATAAGGCAAAACGAAATATAAAAATGATTTCCTAGAATGTAGTGATATGTTAATATAAAACCCAGAACTGGAACGGTTTCGTCCTGGTGGCATGGGTTCATCTGTTAAGCCTTGTACTACTGGCTACTTTTAATGTGGCATTGAAGTTGCTCCAGAGAGTTAAGTGAAAATGACAAGAATGGGTGAAACTTACAGTGGAATGAGTAACTTGATGAATATGGTCATGACATAGGGAAGGGTGTGATTTGTGGACTAAATGTAAGGTGACACCTGTTTCATTGTGTTTCCAATATGAGTTGTGGTGAATGGTCTGAATGAGTGAGGAAATATTAAATTGAGATTGCATATGGGATGTAGTGAGTTGTGAAAGATATTGGGTATCTTACATGTGTGAGAAGATTGTCATTAGTGGAGAGATGAGCATTAAGGAATAGGGTGGCAGAGTATTGAGAGGATGAATTTGATAGTGGGAATAGGTTAGAGTTTATACTTGCGCGTATCAAGAGAGAGAGAGAGGACTAGAACGCGAGTCCCCGTAGTTTATATGTGTTATCAAAAGAGACTAGCTTAAATATGACCAATATTGTTAGGACTCTGATTAGATTTGTCATGGGCACCTCGTTGGAGAGTTCATGAAGCCCTCACCCACCAACCTGGTTGGTGGCATGCTTCATCATCGGGCCCACCCAGTGACACCTAATGTGTCCCGGGTGTGCTGCGACGCCTGATTACAGCAGAGCTGGTATTTTACTGAGAGTGCCGTGTGAGGTGTAGGAGTGAAGTGTGAGTTAAAACGGCTTGGCGAGGGTCCCAGTACCCGAGGGTAAATTCAATTTTAATAACTGGGCCCCCGTCAGCGGTTAAAATACGGCTTGGGGATGTTTAAGGGAGGCGAGTTACTACCTCCTACATCCATCAGTTGGTCGACATGTTTCAGCCAGTGCCTTGAATTAAATCTGGCTTTCCTCAGGACCTTTTAAAAATAGAGTGTAGTGCAGGTTTAAAAGGAGTGTAATCCAGGCTATGTGTTACACTCACTAAGGTGTTTCTCTAAGTGTGAGAGGGGGGATTCCCTTCTCATATATGCCTGTACCGACAACATTGAAGACATAGACAAAACATGTAAGAAGAGGAGAGTCAAATAGGCGTCTTCGCCACATAGTCATATACATAGAATGCCGAATCTAGAGTGCTCAGTGGGTGAACTACAGTCGGCAAAAGTGTAATGGCACTGGTGGTACCATTATTGTGATTATCGCAAATAATTGGGGGTGGTGTCGCTAAAACACGGGTATCACACATATGCATGAGATACAAAGTGTGATGGGGCGTAAGTAAACACTCTTACGCTTAGATTTTGCAGCCAATGCTTCCAGGAGTGAAGCGGTAAGGGGTTGACCCTGTAGGGAAATAATGTTGGCCACTGGGAGTTAGAGACCTGTAAGGAGGGAAAAGCGCTTACCCAAAGATTGTTGCTTGGAGGTTGTCATACTCACAGCTTTTCTGGTCAGAGCCTGCCTTGTACCTGTTGCACCGTCCTCGTACTCCGGTAGAAAGAGCTGGAGTTTCTTGTACGTTTTTATATGCTTGCTAATTGGATTAACTATCTGCACCTGTAGCTGGGAGTAAGAGTAGAAAGACTACCCCGGGTGTGTTCCTAGCTGTCTGCTCATGGGCGGTGGAAAGACACTAGTCTCTAGCACATGCGCGGTGCTGCTTGTGTCTATTGCGTATGAGCGGGGGTGAGACACTAGTTGGTGGAAAGACACTAGTCTCTAGCACATGTGCGGTGCTGCTTGTGTCTATTGTGCATGAGCGGGGGTGAGACACTAGTTATTAGTGCTGTTGCGCGGTAGAGTATGTGTTGTGTTGAAGTATGCAATCTGCCACTATCAATAGTGCGGGCATGGAATTTCAAGGAGGTGCATTTAGCTCGGGCATGGTGTGATGAATCATCACAGGTTGCTGTAGGGTTGGGAGGCTATGGATGGGTATGGCAACTAGTCACGATTAGGGATGGTAGCCTCAGTTTAGTGGGAGTTCATAGGTCAACTGGGTTGAATGGGTGCTAGTAAAGACCTCTGTATAGAGGTTTACGTCAGCATGTGACTGAGTTCCAAGGGATCGCATTGTTCAGGCCATCGATGTGTGAGGAAAGGCGATAGATCCAATGCTGTTCTTTGCTCATCAGTCTTCTTTCATTGTCTAATGCCTGCTCAGGGATTTGTTCGATGACTGTCCATGTGAGGTCATTGGGGGTATGGCCATGGGTGATGAAGTGGTTGCTTAATTTACTGATGTTTTTCTTACACCTAATGGTGCTTCTGTGCTCAGTGACCCTAGTGCGTATTTTGAGGGTGGTCATGCCGATATAGCGGAGACCACAGGACCAGGTGAGAAGGTAAATCACATTACGTGAATTACAGTTGGTGTGGCTGCGTTGTGTCCACACCCTGTTAGGTTCTAGGGTTAGAGTTTTGGTGTGGGTGGTTAAATGACACACACTGCAATCATTGCAGGGGTAGTGTCCAGTTACTTTAGGTAGGCCCCATGCATTCAGAATGGTGTTCGGTTCTTGTGTATTATGCGTTTTGGGACGGGTGTTGACTAGTTGGTCCTTCAAATTATTGCTTCTCTTGTAAGCAAAACGCGGTATGTCCCACTGCCTCTGGCCAGAATTCAAGATCTTCCAGTTCTTCTTAATGAGTTTGGCAACCTCATTGGAGGTTGTGTTGTACGTAGTGACGCAGGTGATAGGTTGTTCCTGCTCCTCTTTAGCTGTAGTTTCAAGGAGAACATAACCACTGGGTATGGGCTCCCATAGGCATCGCTTGCCACAAGTGTGTAATAAACAAAAAAGTTGCAAATGCCACTAATTTACCAATTGAACGTTGGTTGCATAAACATACGAATGAAACAATATGTTAATTGAATTGAATTCCACTTATTTTAATTTCTTTATATTTTCAATTGAACACTTCTATTTTGAAAATAATGTTCACAAATATTCTACAAATGTTAAAAACCTGGTGTGCACAACAAATATCATATACAGTGCTTACAAACTCATTGAAAATTTACAGTGTTTATAAACACTGTAAATTTTCAATGAGTTTGTAAGCACTGTATATGATATTTGTTGTGCACACCAGGTTTTTAACATTTGTAGAATATTTGTGAACATTATTTTCAAAATAGAAGTGTTCAATTGAAAATATAAAGAAATTAAAATAAGTGGAATTCAATTCAATTAACATATTGTTTCATTCGTATGTTTATGCAACCAACGTTCAATTGGTAAATTAGTGGCATTTGCAACTTTTTTGTTTAGTAGTTTCAAGGAGGGCCTCTCTATTCTGGTTCCTGGCCCTCTTCCTGGTTTTGGAGATGATGGCTGGTGGGTAGCCCCGGGCCTCCAGTTTTTTGGATAGTTCAGCTGACTGTTTTTTATAGTCTGCTATATCACTGCAATTCCTGCATATACGTAAGAATTGCCCGAAGGGAAGGTTCTCCCTTAGCAGGCGTGGGTGGAAGCTTGTGAAGTGGAGTAAAGAGTTTCTGGCCGTGGGTTTATGGTAGGTTGTCGTGGTGAGTCTGCTATCTTTGACTGTTATACTTAGGTCCAGGAAAGCAAGTTGGTTTGCACTGATAGTGCTGATGAACTTCAAGTATGGGTCCCTGCCTTTGAGCCAGATGAGGAATTGATCCACGGTTGTTTGTGGACCCTCCCATATCACAAGGATGTCGTCAATATAACGGCGCCATGCGAGGATGTGGTTGGCATAGGGGTTTGTGCTGTCAGCAATGTGAGTGCGTTCGAATTGGTGGACGTAAAGACCTGCTACGCTTGGGGCGAAAACGCTGCCCATGGATGTTCCATTGGTCTGGAGTTAGAGGGTTCCCTCATATTCAAAGTAATTTTCCTTTAGTGCCAGTGTGGCGCATTGGAGGATGAATTCTCTGGGGGTGTGGTAGGGCCATGGTGACTCCCTGAGGATGTCCCTGAGTACTTTTATTGTGGCTTCTTGGGGTAGGCTGGTATAGAGGCTCTCAATGTCCAGCCCTACAAGAAGTTGGATCTCAGTGTTAAACTCCATGTTGTTGATCACTTGTAGTAAGTGGTTGGTGTCCTTGATATAGCTGGGCGTTTGTTGCACTAGCGGATTGAGAAAAAAGTCGCAGTAGCGTGACAGGGGCTCTAAGAGCAAATTGATACCAGACACTATGGGTCTGCCTGGTGGGGGGATTTTGCCCTTGTGTACCTTGGGTACAGTGTAGAAGTATGGTATTTTGACTTTCTGGGGGCAGAGGTACTCTGCTTCTTGCTTGGAAATATGTTCAGCATCGCAGGCATTCTTTATTAGTGTCTGAATAGTGTTCTGAAGAGTGTCAGTGGGATCTTGTTCCAATCTTTTGTAATTTCTGGTGTCGCTTAACAGTCTGCGGCACTCCGTGTTGTAATCTTTTTTGTCTGGAAGGACAATACCTCCCCCTTTGTCAGCTGGTTTAATTATGATTGAAGGATTGGTTTTGAGACGTTGGATGATGTCTCTTTCTTCTTTGGACAGGTTGTTGAAATGATTAGTTGGACTAAGATTGTCAACGTCGTTGTATACTGCCAACTCAAAAGTGCTGATCTCAGGGAGCACTGTGGATGGTGGCGGGTTGAAGGTGGATTTAGTCCTTAGGCCTGTGACATTTGGGTTCTCATTGGTAGGTTGGTTGTATATTGTCGATTTCTCAAAAAAGGCCTTGAGTTTGAGCTTACGGAAGAACTCAGCCAGTTCCACGTGTAACTTGAATTTGTCAAGTCTGGATGTGGGGGCGAATGATAGGCCTTTTTCCAGTACTGCTTGTTCTAAGGGTGTCAGGGACGTGCTGGATAAGTTGAATACCAATGATGTTTGATTTGAGTCTGTTATTGTTTGCTGGTGCCCAGTTGGTCTTTGGTCTTCTGGCGGGTGTTGGAGCTAACTGGATTTTCCTCTTCGGCCCAGTGTACCTGCGGTTGTTGTTGGTATTGTCTTCTCCTGCCTCTTGATCTTCGGCCCTGTCCTAAAAAAGGAATGTGGGGGCTGGGATTGCCCGGGAAGAGTGGCATTGGTCCCGGGGGATACATGGATGGGAATCCGAAATACGGGTTCTGTATGGGGCCAAAATTATGGGGGGTTCCGTAGTATTGTACTTGTTGGGCTCCTTGCCATATGTTAGGCCACCGTTGTCCACGTCGGCCTCTGCCGCCTCGTTTGTATGAGCCAGTGCTTGAGTCACTGGAAGCGGAACTGTCGTCAGCCGATGAGTCTGAAGCGTTCGGGGTCTTGGGTGGTGGGGTGAAGTCATCTTCAGAGTAGGGGTATGTATTCGTTCATTTCTCTGTTCTGATCATTGAGTTTCTTTTTGTAGGCGGTTAATGTAGCTTTAAAATAGCTTTCTGTTGCTTGGATCTCAATGACGATGGCGTCAGAGAGACGTTTGGCCGTCTTGATGATCAGTACCATCCAGTCCCTGGTACAGTGCCAGGCGATCTGGGCCCAGACTTTTCGGAAGATGGGGTCATCTAGCAAAATCCTGGGTGCAGAAGACTTAAGAACAGCCAATGGTTCTACCTCCATCACGATGGATGCAGTCTGCCAGGCCAAACCTTACGTATTGAGGATCTTTAACTGTTGTCCCGATAGGCGGATCAGTTCCACCATGAAGAGTAATGATGGTCCGTCCGCAAAACTTTAGATCAAGTAACTGCATAAGACTGGCACATCCTTGTCCAAATCCAACCTCTATTTAGACTGGATGTTGGAGCTGTGGCATCTCATCCATCTTGAAATCTGAGGTCTGTGATACCTTGTGTGGTTTTGCATCCCCCAGGCGTCCAAAAAATTCAGCAGGAAGCCTGCAGCAGCGGGCTTTGAGTTTCAATCAGTTGGAGCGTACTTTCTCGTAGTTCTGGTTTTCATCGTTGCTTCACCTCAACCCTCTAGCTCCAAAATGACAATTACCTGTCTGAGAGTTAGCAGCTACCTCTTAAAGCTACTCCTCAGATAGTACATTTCAGGTTTTCCTTCGCTTTTCTTTTTCGATTCAACTATGGCTGTTCTTCCTTCCTGATTTTCCCAATACATTATTGTTTCTTTCAAATGTGGTATTTGATTCATTTTCCGTTTTAGGGCTTCAGTGAAGTTGAACAGTGTGTTGCAACCAAGCGGTCTTCCTTTTTTTGTTTCCCCGCTCCCTCTTGCTAATCCAGACTCTTCACTCCAGAAGAATTCCAATGTTGGGTTCCTGAGTCCTGGTTTTCTTTATTCACCAAGGAGGATTTTTATGACTTTGGCTTTATCCGCCTGATAAGGTGGCAGCTTCTTGAGGACTTTTGTCTAGCACATATTCCAGTGTGTGGTGACATTGTGGCATCAGGAAAGAGTCATCCATATCCAGGGCCACTGGAATTATGCAACTGTGCGGCTGCGACGATTTTTGCATAATTACAGGTTTGCCGTATTTGCCACAAAATTCATCATCTGCTCCATAATCTGCAGACTTCAACAAAACAATTTCTTTCTAGCTCAAACAGTTTAAACGTTACAAAAAACCCTGGAGCAAGTGATGCCTCACAATGGAAGGCCTTTGCAAAGCTGGACTAGTTACCTCTCTGGTGCTTATTGCTATATTTGAGTGTTAAACTGGTACTAAAGAGGTACACCCAATGCCCACACAGTAATAACAAGTGTAAAACGTACTAAATAATGAATAAATACCATCAAAGAATGTACCGCATTATGACGCATAATTAGCCTTTTCTTACTGCATAATTCACTCAAACTTGCCACATATTTCCAGTTGTTTAGCAAAATAAAGCACAGAGTTCCCCAGAAAGACTGAGAAGGAAGAGTGTGTATGTGTATAGGGAAAGACAAGAGGGGAAGGAAAAGTGGATTCCCCTCTTGGGAACTAGAACCCTCACACACCCAGCAAGCTAGGTGTCATGCTTCATCATATGGGTCCTGCTCCTCGTCAGACTGGCGCTGCAATGTCTGACGGGCACCCGCGTAGGGGCTCTTTAGCGGAGATCTTTTGTTCCAGCCATAGGGTGCATGCGTGTGAGAGGGCAGAAGAAGTGTGTAGTCGTGAGAAGGTGGTGGTGATTAAAAAAAGTGGGTCAGTCCACAAGGATTTTTAATAGCGTGGCTGACTCCCTTGGTTAAAAAGGTGGGAGGGGAGATAGAACGCTACGGAAGTAAGTGGCGGAGGTATCTACGACCCTCTGGTTAGGTCGACATGTTTCATGCTAAACTAGCAATTCTTCAGGACCTTGGTGACTAGTACTACACAGTGAACTAAAAAGCTTGTATACAACCTTGACTTGGTTGGTCTGTGATGAGCAGGCCAAATGGTCCTGCTTCAAGTAATGCGACCTAGAGAAAGGGAGAACACATAGGGACCACTGTCAGCATAATTCTCCTCTAGAATCTAGGTGCATTTCCCTATAAATAAAACATACACACTGAATTATTTATAAGACTCAGCCGAGTTAAAAACAATGCAAGATTGGACAAAAAAGCAATGGAAGATTGGACAAGAAAGCTTACCCTGGGAGTATCCCTAAGGTGCCCCGCAGTCTGCTCCTGTGGGACCTGCACAGAGGAGTCAGGGACCTAAGGAGTGATGTGGGAGGAGGGAGGATATAATTAATTTCCTTCAATGGGAGCCGGTTGTCAGTAATCTGGGAGAGCAAAATCACACCCGGGCTAAACTGATCAATTTCACTGCCGGTGCCCAGTACCTGGGTCTCAGAGCGGCACCCGTGGCAATCATTTGGCCTGCAGTATGGGTTTAGCAGGTACCGCCCCTCCAACAATTAGTGGTGTCTGACAAGGAAAGCGCGTGTGACCCACCGTCACCCTAGAGTCTGCAGCGTCTGCAAGGGGAACAAACGCGAGGCTATGAGGGGAGGAGAAGCCCGCGCTCCCTTCTCAGAATATCATCCACTCAAAAATCATTGTCAGGTCCGGACCCCATTCCCAGTATTAGCCCTTGTGCCCCTAGATTGCCTATCTCAGCCAACACACCAAACACCAGCGTGCAATTGTGTTGAAGACCGCAGGTATTAAAATAAGGCTCAAACCCAGTTTATGAGCGACATCAAAAGCGAGGAAAAACGTACCCCTATGGCGTGCGGTCTCAGCCTGCAACACCTACCCCCACGTGGAATCCGTGGCGGATCCGGAGCGACTGGTAACTGGGTCACCGGTAATACCGTCTACTTGTACCCAGCGCTTCCGTGTTCCGGTGAATGCCAATGTGGGCGTGGTTGCGCCTTCCGAGTGTGCGCATGCGCAAGGGTTTGCAGGAAGGAACTAGCTACACTCTAAATGGAGGTAGTGGATTCAGTGGAAATATATGGCGGCCATGTTGGATAGGTCGGAAAAAGGATATACTCCACTACATATCAAAGCCTCAGTTGACCGTGATAACTCGATTGGTTGTGGGATCCGAAATTCCCGTGGCACGTGGCTTGTACACACGGGAAGCGGTTCAACCTGGTTTGATGTATCCGAACGGGGTATAAATTCCAGGTAGGCAAATAGGTTACCGAAGGGAGTTTATGGGGGATTCATAGTGATGAAGTGTGTGGAATACAGTCTGGGTTCGATCCATGGCGAGGGCAAGGTCGAGGTTGGAGAGGACCGATTTAGGCTTGAGCCGGAGGAAAAACCAAGGGTTTTTGGGTAGGGGTACACGTGAAGTGAAGGTTTCTGAGACCATATAATGGTACACAGTTAGTCACAGTATGGGACAGATGTACCAAGGGTCAGACCAGAGTGGACAAAGGTGGGTCCATCGCCTCAAATTGGACACACTGGGTCTGAATGACGCCGTGCCCTGGTCATCCATTCACAACTAGACCACCTCTCTATACTGTGTCCATTCTAGTGACCTGCACTCACCCAGTCCACTCTGGTCTGACCCTTGGTACATCTGTCCCATACACTGACTAACTGTGTACCATTATATGGTCTCAGAAACCTTCACTTCACGTGTACCCCTACCCAAAAACCCTTGGTTTTTCCTCCGGCTCAAGCCTAAATCGGTCCTCTCCAACCTCGACCTTGCCCTCGCCATGGATCGAACCCAGACTGTATTCCACCAACTTCATCACTATGAATCCCCCATAAACTCCCTTCGGTAACCTATTTGCCTACCTGGAAGTTATACCCCGTTCGGATACATCAAACCAGGTTGAACCGCTTCCCGTGTGTACAAGCCACGTGCCACGGGAATTTCGGATCCCACAACCAATCGAGTTATCACGGTCACCTGAGGCTTTGATATGTAGTGGAGAATATCCTTTTTCCGACCTATCCAACATGGCCGCCATATATTTCCACTGATTCCACTACCTCCATTCAGAGTGTAGCTAGTTCCTTCCTGCAAACCCTTGCGCATGCGCACACTCGGAAGGCGCAACCACGCCCACACTGGCATTCACCGGAACACGGAAGCGCTGGGTACAAGTAGACGGTATTACCGGTGACCCAGTTACCAGTCGCTCCGGATCCGCCACGGATTCCACGTGGGGGTAGGTGTTGCAGGCTGAGACCGCACGCCATAGGGGTAAGTTTTTCCTCGCTTTTGATGTCGCTCATAAACTGGGTTTGAGCCTTATTTTAATACCTGCGGTCTTCAACACAATTGCACGCTGGTGTTTGGTGTGTTGGCTGAGATAGGCAATCTAGGGGCACAAGGGCTAATACTGGGAATGGGGTCCGGACCTGACAATGATTTTTGAGTGGATGATATTCTGAGAAGGGAGCGCGGGCTTCTCCTCCCCTCATAGCCTCGCGTTTGTTCCCCTTGCAGACGCTGCAGACTCTAGGGTGACGGTGGGTCACACGCGCTTTCCTTGTCAGACACCACTAATTGTTGGAGGGGCGGTACCTGCTAAACCCATACTGCAGGCCAAATGATTGCCACGGGTGCCGCTCTGAGACCCAGGTACTGGGCACCGGCAGTGAAATTGATCAGTTTAGCCCGGGTGTGATTTTGCTCTCCCAGATTACTGACAACCGGCTCCCATTGAAGGAAATTAATTATATCCTCCCTCCTCCCACATCACTCCTTAGGTCCCTGACTCCTCTGTGCAGGTCCCACAGGAGCAGACTGCGGGGCACCTTAGGGATACTCCCAGGGTAAGCTTTCTTGTCCAATCTTCCATTGCTTTTTTGTCCAATCTTGCATTGTTTTTAACTCGGCTGAGTCTTATAAATAATTCAGTGTGTATGTTTTATTTATAGGGAAATGCACCTAGATTCTAGAGGAGAATTATGCTGACAGTGGTCCCTATGTGTTCTCCCTTTCTCTAGGTCGCATTACTTGAAGCAGGACCATTTGGCCTGCTCATCACAGACCAACCAAGTCAAGGTTGTATACAAGCTTTTTAGTTCACTGTGTAGTACTAGTCACCAAGGTCCTGAAGAATTGCTAGTTTAGCATGAAACATGTCGACCTAACCAGAGGGTCGTAGATACCTCCGCCACTTACTTCCGTAGCGTTCTATCTCCCCTCCCACCTTTTTAACCAAGGGAGTCAGCCACGCTATTAAAAATCCTTGTGGACTGACCCACCTTTTTTAATCACCACCACCTTCTCACGACTACACACTTCTTCTGCCCTCTCACACGCATGCACCATATGGCTGGAACAAAAGATCTCCGCTAAAGAGCCCCTTCGCGGGTGCCCGTCAGACATTGCAGCGCCAGTCTGACGAGGAGCAGGACCCATATGATGAAGCATGACACCTAGCTTGCTTGGTGTGTGAGGGTTCTAGTTCCCAAGAGGGGAATCCCCTTTTCCTTCCCCTCTTGTCTTTCCCTATACACATACACACTCTTCCTTCTCAGTCTTTCTGGGGAACTCTGTGCTTTATTTTGCTAAACTATTGTCCTGGACATGCACACTGGACCCCAATAAAAATTGTCCTCCCGAAGTTCCTTTCTTTGACAAAACATAATTCCAGTTGGCCTGCCCATATCTCAGACAGCAGGTTTGCCGGATCTAGATTGCTGGTATGTGTCGGGACCAGAACACTGGACTACAGAACTTCACTGCATTCCCTAAATCTAGTCTCACACCCCTGAAAGTAGCCCTAAACTCAGATGGAGGCCTTTTTGAAATATGAAAAGGACACAGAACATACCCCAGCTTTACTGATATCACTGCACTTGATGTCAATCAATAGACAAGGCATGCTAAGAACTGCATGCCTCCCACAGAAAGCATTTTTACAGTTCTCCACTATACCTCTGCATACATTAAAATTCGAAGACAAAGACAAAAACTCCCAAAAGACCATACTCCAGAGATGTAAAAATTCAAAAAACAAAAACACTACCCCTCTTGCTCTGGTGAGCATTTTTAACCTGGAATAGCATTTATCCAGCTCCCAAAACAGTGAGTTAATAAGCTCGCCCTTCAAAAAATGGATGGAAGAATTCTTAACTGTGCAACACGACTGCAGGTACAAATCATTAACATTGCTGAGCCTAACCAGATTAGGAGCAAATCACCAGTATTAGCTCAAGTTCGGGAAGCATATACAGTAGTAAATAGCTAATGCTAAGGAGACCAAGTAACTGTCCTTTTACCGTATTTGTGATAATAAGCAATAATCCGTAAAACACTTAAACATCTAACAGCGTCTCTATATTTGTTCTATACTTACACAAATTAATGTATTTTTTTATGTAATCAATAAAGTGCCCTGACATTGACAGTGACGGTCTTCCGCTACATACAAATCTTCAATAAACAGATAAATAGATCATCAATCTACGTCACTTGTCCACCTGCTGGGGAATGTCAAACGCCAAAACCCACAGTACCCCCTGCTATAGGGGATCCTTCAATAAGCGCAACACTGCCTGGCCAGACATACGAAGGATTTAGGGCGCGCAGCAAGATCTAACTCCACTGTTGGGGTCACACCATATGTAAACCCACAAAACTTCTATGCCACTCAGCTTGCCCACTTACCACAAACATAGCTGATGGAGAAGGTCGCGTGACCGATCTACCATAAGGAAAAACAACTAGCGGACAGCACTATGCTAACAGGGACAGCTGTCACTGACAAATAGGTCAACAAAATGGCAGCTGTTACAATGCATGAATCATCGGTAATATAACATATTAATAGATTTCTTTGGAGCACGAGTGGAAACGTTGTCTAATCTTATATCTATCGCTAAAAGTCCAATTATACCAGTCGAGGAACCCGACGCACATAAATAGATTTCACATAACTACATGGGAAAAAGGTGTGTGTGAGCTCATTATTCCAATGGACTAATTATTTTCATTGGGAAACCCAAAGCGAATGAATAGATTCCATGGGAACGTGAGTGTTAAAAGTCGTCTTACCTCGTTTCTTGAAAGGTCCAATTATTTCCATTCAGAAAACTCAAGCATATGAATAGAATTCAAGGGAGGGTGTGGAGAATGGCTGTCTGGCCTCAATTCCTGAACGACCCAATTAGGGGGGAAGGAGAAAAGATAAGCAGATGAATAGATTTCACTGGCGCACACGAGGAGTAGACGTCTTACCTGAGGTCATTATATTGTTTATTTATTTAATCGATTAAAGAAGAGCATATGATTAGATGTCATTGAGGTACATCCGGGAAAGATTCTGCCCTCAATTTATTTCTTTTAAGGGAAACAAGTAGATACACCGACGTGACAGGATGGTTTGTGGCTAAGTGATCTGACCTCTCTTTATAAAAAGTAAGATTAAATCCATTTGGAAACCTCAAGCATACGGAACAATTTCACTGTAGCACCGACCAACATTTACATATAACGAGCAAAGCTGACCTCTTCTACACAGACGAGATGCAGTGTGTGGAAGCAGCCGCTGGGGGCAGTGTTGGTTGTTGCTAGTCTGCACCACTTATTCCACTTTCTTGAAAAATTGAGGAAATGGCACTTCTCATCCTTGATTTGGCCGAGTACCAAAGCGTTCCACGTTACCCTGGATTCTGCGTGACCAGGATTCAGCATTGCACCAATGGGGGTCCAGGCCCTTAAAAAAGTGTTGCCCCCCTGCACAGAAGCTCTGTTATGCTGGTGCAGGCTGTCTGAATCCGACTATGCTCGGTTTGTTTTCTCAGTGGACTAATACAGGCAGTGCAGTGTAGTTAAAGTCACAGGTTCAATTACTAACAATTCGACCCAGCAACCTTTCATTCTACTGAGTTCGAAAAATGGGTACCACTGTATTGGGTCACAATAAGTGTGCTAATGGCCTAAAAGCCAATTGATATGGAAGTGCTGGCCGAATCATAACTAAGATTTTTTCCGGTGAATATATATGCTTATCTATGTGTGTGTGTATATATATATTTTACTGATGTCAAATTTACTTTACTGTGGTAATAAACTTGATCATGACCTTTGCATTATTTAATACGTGTGTGAATGTGTGTTTATTAGTACAGTTGGTACAAATACAAAGTCATTGAGCAACAACTATGTTCATTCCCATGACACACACACACATATTATATTTTATATAATAAAAAAAATATATATATATATATTCAATGACAAAAACAAGAGTTAAAGTGACATTATAATTAGGTGAAAATGTCAGTTAAAACATGCCGATTTAAACGATATGTAAGCGATTTAATCAAATGTTGCAGTGATATTATCAATTATGTCATGGAAGATGTCATGAATGATTTAATATATGGGCTAATTAGCAATGCGAGGGATGAGCGTGAGTTATAGTTACCTTAGGGCACGAGTTATAGTTATTTGAGATAACTATAACTGGTGAATTTCGGTGGTTTTGTACATTTAAAATGGCATGTTTTAACTGACATTTTCACCTAACAATAACGTCATTTTAACCCTTGTTTTTTTTCATGAATTTCCAGGGGTTTTGTTAAACATAAAGTAATGTTTTTTTACCATACTTAAAGCCATCCACCTGTCTGCGGCCAGGCCCTGAGTCCAACCACTTGCAAGCAGCCAAAACAATGCCACTCCAAGCCTTCTGGCATGCACAGGTCCCAGTTCAACTCAGATAGACTTACTGACTTTGCAAAAAAATCACAACAGCTAAATATAACTTATCTCCAAAAATCACAAATATTTTTAATCTAGTATTCCTTTCAGTAATTCACACAATGTAATGTTTAATAATAGTGTTTATTATAAAAATGTTTAATAAACCTATATTAAAAAAATAAACATGTCTTTGAGTCTTTCTTTTAACATAGTTTGCAATATTGCAATTTGTGGAGTGAAAAACATAAAAATAAATACTCAGACAATTTTTAAACAAACAAAAGCAACATTTCCTTGGTATCTTTCTTTCAAATTTTGTGGGCCAAGAATAATACACTCATAAAAACAAACACAAGCCGGCTTTGCACTCCGCTGAAGAACAGAAAGTTCCAGCTATGAGTGCTTTAGAAAATATAGTAAACTCTCCTGTGGACCCTGGATTTAATGACCAAGAAGACTTACTGATTTTTTGTAACGTTGATGGGGACTGCTTTACTTTCTGCAGACCACAACAACATTAAAAAATGCTTGGTGGTGCCCCTCCCTATTCTAGCTGCTCATTTATTACTAGGTTTATTGATCCGGTACCACCCGGGACACACTTTGTAGAAAAATATCCAGAGGGCATATCTTTTTAAATAAGGATGGGGCACGAGGCCTCTCTCCCTGAGCTTCCTTGAGTCCTGGGTACCCCATTCTCTGGGGCATTTATCTTTAAATAAGGGGTAGGGGCCACAAGGTTTCTCTCCCGAGCCTCCTTGGACCTCGGGACTCCATCCCCCAGGGCTTTATCTTTTAATAAGGGGAGGGGGAGCTCCCCTCCTCATGCTTCCTTGGGCCCCGGGAACCCCATCTCCTAGGACAGACTCCTCTTTCACTCTGAGAGTCAGATCAAGTTGTATGATCAAAACAGCATTAGCAAGATCCAATAAAATATCCATAACTGCCATCTTGTTTTTCTTGAAGATATATTGCATATACCACAGTGGCGAATATATTTGCGGCATATGACATGGCAAAAGGTGTAGTTGGTTTTCCTCCCATAGTCTAAAACCTACCGTTGACCATTCTGAGGGCCTTGTCTTTCGGCAATTTACTCTCACATTGGCTCCAAAGACAATTCTTTTTATTAATGATGGTGCAAAATATTCAAATTCTTGGAACAGCTCTAAGCGCTTGAAGTTAATATGCCAAATACATGTTTTTCCCAAACCCCACCCCTCAAAATCATATCCACTAGGACTAAGGAGAAACACAGACCTGTCATGAACGTCATTTAGGGATCACCAGGGATCACAGCTGCGACACCTTACATGCCTCCTGTGACCCCTTGCACTGTCCTTGCTACTCCTTGAATCAGAGATGTACGGGCAGTGTCAAAAACAGAACAGAGGTCACATAAAGCTCTACTAAGTCTTGTTTACTTTCTGTGGCCCTGAACTACCTGTGTGCGCCAAAAGGTATTACAAAAAAACTCTCAGCAGTAACTGGATCTGAGCAAAGTAACAGATTAGAAAAACAATTGTGTATTTTTGTAAGTGGACCAGACTTCAGTAAAAAGGAGTTTCTTTGACCAATGCTGCCCCTGAGCATGCGAAGGGACTAAGAAATAAATACAGTAGTAAAGAACACAGAGAGAGGGTGCTATAGGAGAAAGACTGAGAGCATAAATAAGCAGTAGCGGCTGCTACCGGACAGGGGTGGTGAGGCAGGAGGGAATTTAATGAAAAATAGGACTAACCTGAAACAGCCTGCCGCCGCCAATACTCCGATCACGTCCTCTTCATTTTTCCTGTCTGGGCCGGAAGCAGATAGCACCCGGGCACTCAGGTGTAGCGTTGTAATTGGTCTGAGCACCGTGGTTCGGCGCTCATACGGGATCAGGGAAACTGTGCATGTTCCTCACAAGGCTGTGTAATGCAGCTTGGTGGGAACATGCAAAGTGCGCTTGAACTATTTGGTCGGCCCAAGAGGGCTGGCCAAACAGTTCATGTGAACTTAGGGAGTGCACACCACTCCTACCCCAGCTCTGGCCAGCCCCACCCCTGACTGTCGTAATTTAGCAGCGATTAGATTAAGCATTAGCAGAAGACATCCTGTATTTAGAGACTATCTTGTCTTTTTATGGAATCCATCTTGTATTTGGCAGCCATTTTAGATGGCCATGTGCTCACCATGTACTCAGTCCTATCTTGCTGTTCTCTGCTCTGTATATTTAGCCTCTTCCTTCTACTTTGCACATGCTTAGTTGTGCTTGCAGCTGCTAATATTCTGTAACTGTCAGGATGTGCTTGCTAGCATTGGCAAAACTGTTAGCTCCTCCTACTTGTCGACTGTGCATTTTCTGTATGACCATCTATGTGTGTAACTCTTCTTATGTGTACTTGTACTGCCCCTTTTTAGCCCCTGTGAGGGTATATAAGAGATACTGTGGCCTTCAGTCCTCAGACCACCTCATACAGAGTGCTGCGGCTTCTGTGTGACATGGCCTCACTTGTTGTAATTTAATAAATATGTTTCTCTTATTACAGATTCTGTGCCAACTTTTTTCATGCTGTTTTAAAAGATCAGGTGTTAGTGAAAACCCCTGAGATGGGATTTTTGATTTCCCTCATTTGGCGCGCCAACTTGGGGCTCATCAGAGCGGTGACTATCTGAAGGAGCAATCTTGTCAGGAGACAGAAATTTACTGAGGAAGACAAGGCAGGATTCTACTAAAGGAGGTACCAATTCTGGGGGTTCTTAGTCTCTGTAGCCCAGTCTACTTCTGATCTTCCTGATTTTTGATTCTCCATATGATGGCACCCCTGACTGAGAACATATTTGGCGTGAGTATTTCAAAGGAAAAGACTGTTAGGTCATTCAAAACTTGGCAGATAGAACCTGGACGCTCGTGCTTGGTAAGAACCATTGTATGGTAATTACTGTGAGCTTATGGTAGCCAGTGACTCGCAAGGCAGTTTTAGGATACGCTTGCTGTGGCTTATGGATATGGATATGGATATGGATATGTATGGATGATCGATCATATTTATGATATGGATTATGTGATATATGCGTTGCAACACATGTAGGCAGGTAATGTGGAGATGTTTCTCCATTTATGGTTATGAGCGGCGCAATGAATAAGTGCCATTTTAGATTATGATAATGCATATTTTGCATTATGTTTGCATGCCTGTTCCAAACTCACATGTAAAATGTGTAGTTTTATGAGAGGTACCATAGTGAGATATGAATTGAATTAGCCGGCTTCCCCTAGAGTGAAAACTTAAAATAGGTTTTAGGTATGAAAACATATTTCTTCCTTGGTGAAATTTTTCCCCAGGGAATTTAAATATGCCCATAATACAAATGAGGATCCTTTGTTCTGTGCAATTTTATGTATGGAGATATGCAGAGCGGTTTTTGGTGTTCTGCCAGCCTGAATTAGTGAATTGAAAGTATTTCTACTTCAGTTTTTAGAATACTGTTGAGAATAGGGTTTCTCCTTGTAAATATGACTTACAACTGGTATTTACATAGGTGGTTTGGATGCAGTCTGCGGGCTGTGTTTTGTTTCTGGCTTTAGTGTTGACCCATGGTTTAAAAGGTGTGTTTAAATGTCTAGCTGGTTTGTGGGTCTTTCCCATTCATGTAACTTTTGCTTGTACATTGCGTCGTCGCTATTTATGAAACATGGCTAAAGCGCGCTGTATTGTGTGTCTTTTGTGTTTTACCCCTTTTCTGTTTATGTCTGTACTGAGCTCAAATGCATTTTTGTGGTTATTTTTGATGTTTTCAGTCTGTTAAACATGATGTTAGATTAATTAATATTAGGGAAAAATTCGATAGAAATTCAGGAATGACCTATGTGATGTGCTAAACATAACTATATGTTTCTCCTTAAAGTTATAGGGTAAGGAATAGCGCACATGTACAATTGTTAAATGTTTAAGGGATAAACTTAAAATTCTTATTCACTAGGAATATTAAAGGCCTACAGCAGAAAAATGAAATGGTGTGTTTTTGTAGACGACACTCTCATAACATGTTTACTTCTATACATCGCATTAGATGTTAACGGACAAAACAGTTTAGCTGGAGTGAATTTTTCTGAACTCGAAATGTGTATTCTTGCACACGCATTTCAAAGCTTGGAATGTCTGTTTTTAGTAAGGCTGCCTCCAGGAAATTTAACACTGGGTAGGGCCTGCCGTCAAGGGCACAGCTGTTATTTTCGAAGGCCTAGTTTATTTAGCCAGGACTTCTTTTTTTTTTTTTTTGTGATTAAAAACTTTTATTGAGCAGCAGAAATCATATTTACAAACACGGGCCTACAACCACACGGGCTGGCCGCTAACAGCAAGGCATGATGCAATACAAGAAAATCAGTGGTCGAAACCCCAGCGATAGGCAAGAACAGGATAAAAATGCCGCACAGAGTGCAAAGCAGGATAGAAACTTTTCTTATTTTGAAAAAATAAAAAGAAACAAACACAGAAACAAGGCGAAGAACGTAAAGGATAGAGTCAGCCCCTGAGGGGGGGAGCTCACTAATGAGAGACACAAATTTGCAATCAATAGAACGAGTCAGGGTGGGGGGACAGAGGGGAGGTCAAGCAAACCACATGAATAATGAACGAACTTATGGGAATGTCAATTCAGGGGGATAAGGGGACATCAGGGGTCTCTACCAGGGGAGGAGTACAGATGTTCCCACGATAGGCGTTCCACTGACCCCAGATCTTCGTCCATGCCCTTGGTCTGCCCCTAGCTGTGTATACCGTCTTTTCCATGAACATAGACCAGTCCATATTTTCTTCCCATACAGACACGGTAGGGGGTCTGTGCGAGCCCCAAAGCTGCGCTATATCTCGTTTTGCAACCATGTACCCCAGGGTCGCCCATCTCGTCTGGGCGACTGTGTAATCGTTGGGTTCCCACACATTCAGCAAACACCTCCGGGCCTCAGGCAACAGGGCAATCCCAGTAACATCAGCCATCACCGCAAGCACTCTAGTCCAATAATCAGCCACCTCCGAACACTCCCAAAGGATATGGAGAAACGTAGCACTCATTCCGCACCCACGCTTGCACAGCCCATCCGGGGAGAAACCCATTGCAACCAAACGAGGACCAGTGACGTACACTCGGTGTAATATCTTAAGCTGGACGAGACGGAGACGGGCGGGGATGGCGACCTCTTTCGGGGAAGACAGAGCCGATTGCCAGTCTTCGTCGTCCAATTCCAGCCCATCTCCAGTCCACACTTCTCTAAGCCGGACGAGCAGATCCGCTCGATTATTAATCAACTTCTTGTAGGTCAAAGAGATAGTGCTATCAGGGAGATAACCGTCGAGTATACGATCTTCAAGGGGGGAGGACTCAGGGATGGCGGCACCGGAAACCAGAACCGAAGTCAGAGCATGACGGACCTGCAAGTATCTAAAAAACTCTCTGTCACTCAATTCGTATTCATTCCGAAGGGCCTCGAAGGACTTCACTGCTCCATTCACCCAAAGGTCACCCACTCTACAGATACCAATCATGTCCCAGCGTTCAAACCCCTTCGTAGTCCAGAGGCATCCCAAACGTTCAGACGCATAAAGTGGAGTCGCCAGCGTGACTCGATCAACCCAGCCCATGCTCACATTCGCAGCCCGCCACACACTAACAGCAATCCTAGTCGGTCCCGTAAGGTGAAGCCCAGCCGCCTTGGAATAAAGCACTCTATTGAAGTCTCCACCCGGCAATTGGAATCTGTCCATTTCAAAAGCCGGATTCGGGCCGGGTGAATATACCGAGTGGTTGATGGCGGACAACTGGGAGGCCCAATAATATCTCCTAATGTCAGGAAGTGCCATGCCCCCATCATACCAAGGGATGGTGAGCTTCGCAAGGGCAATGCGCGGACGCCCGTCCCAAATCAGCTGTCTCTGTAAACCCTCTACCTCCCGGAAGTAACTGTTAGGGATGTCATCAAAAGAATTCTGGAGTGCATAAAGAAATCGCGGTAGGGACATCATCTTGAAGAGGGCGGCCCTGCCCAGCGGCGACAAAGGTAATTTACGCCACCGGGCCACGTCCAGTCGCAATCTACGAAGTGGGGGAAGGAGGTTACGTTCGAAGCGGAGCGACGAGTCCAGTGTAATAAAAATCCCCAAATATTTAAAGCCCGATTGAATAACCTGGATGGGAAATCTACATGGTAGCGGAGGCAAGCCGCCAGAAATAACATACACGGAGGATTTAGCCCAGTTTATAATCAAGCCAGAATTCTTGCCGAACGAGGTAAGGACGTCAAAGAGGACATTTAGAGATTTACGCGGGGAGGTAAGATAGAGAAGAATGTCATCGGCATAAAGCGAAACACGATCCTCAAAGTCGGGGGACCACCGTATACCTTTGATGGACGGCTCCCATCGGAGCCACGCAGCTAGCGGCTCCAATGCGAGAGCAAAAAGCAGCGGAGACAAGGGACAACCCTGCCTGGTCCCCCTACCAAGGGAGAAGGGTACCGACACTCGACCGTTGACAACGACCTGCGCCAGGGGGTTGGTATACAACAGTTTCACCCATCCGATAAACTCCGGGCCGAAACCAAACTTCACAAGGGCCGCCCAAAGGTAGGGCCACTCTATCGTGTCGAAGGCCATCGAGGCGTCCAAGGAAGCCAAAATGGCCGGTTCCGTCAGAGACCCCGCCCTCGCGAGGACTCCATGAAGACGCCGCAGGTTAAGGGCTGTGTTCCGGTGCGGGATAAATCCGGATTGGTCCGGATGAATCAAGTCACCGATGACAACTAGCAGACGAGTAGCAAGAACCTTGGCTAGAACCTTAGGCTCAGCGTTTAACAGGGAGATGGGCCTATATGACGCACAAAGGTCTCGGGGTTTACCTTCTTTGGGAATAACCACTATCGTGGCCAGGCGCTGGTCATAGGGGAGTGTGCCAAGATCACGGGATTCCCGAAACATCGCTCGAAGATAGGGCGCGATCTTATCAGGCCGCAGTTTGTATAGCTCAATCGGTAGGCCATTCGGGCCCATAGCCTTGCCCGAACGGAGAGATCGAATTGCCGCCGCTATTTCGTCCGTAGAGAACGGGGCCTCCATAGATACCCGCTCCACTTCGGAAAGGCGAGGCAGATCTATGTCACGCAACAAGAAGTGGGAGTCATCTTCGTCCCTAGCCGACACCGGGGAGTAAACCGTACGGAAATAATTCGCAAAACATTCCACTATCTCAAGCGGGTCAGTCACTCTCACACCATCCAAAGTCTGAATCACAGGAACAACACGATTCGCTCTTTCCTTCTTGTCTAACCAGGCAATCAATTTACCCGCCTTATCCCCAACATCGTAAACTCGGCCCTGTTGTTCCCTGTGCATCTTCTTGGCAGCGTCCGTGACCAGGGACTTGTAGTCAAATTGCTTCAGACCAAGGGCATGGAGTTTGTCACGAGTAACACCTGATTCCAGGTCAGCCTCCAACCCAAGAATTTCGGTCTCCAGAACCACCACCTCCCGATTCCTCGCCTTCTTAGTTTCAGCAATAAGAGATAGGGCCTGCCCACGAATCACCGTCTTAAAGGCCTCCCATAGGGACACTGCAGAGGAGACGGACCCTTCGTTGTCCAGGAAGTAGTGGTCTAAGGACTTGATTAATTGATCACGTGTCCCAGGAGAGCTCAAGTACCAAGGATTAATAGGTGCAACCCGCCCCACAGCCTCGATACCCATTTCAAAACAGAGCCAGAGCGGGGAGTGGTCAGAGATGCCCCGGGCCAGGTGTCTAATCTCCCGGACCGAGGTAGCCTGCGCAGCTGGCATGAGGAAGTAATCAAGGCGGGACAAACTCCCATGAGCCCCGGAGTGGAAAGTATATTGGAGCTGGGTGGGATGCATAAGTCTCCAGCAGTCCACCAAACCAAAGGTATCCAGGAAACCACCCAGCCACGCTTGGGCCGAAGGAGTATCCCTGGGGGGGGTGACGATCAATCAAACCCGAGAGAACAGAGTTGAAATCACCAGCCATGAAAAGAGCACCATCAGGAAGTCCCAACAGCACTCGGCCAACATCTGAAAAGGTGGAGGTCTGCAGGCCAGTGGGTACATAAACAGTAAACAGGGAAAGGGTCCTGCCCTCGTACCTTCCCACGAGGGCGGCATAGAGCCCCCTATCATCCAGGAGTAACTCATCTATCTCAAGGGGAAGGGAAGACCGGATAAGAATGCCTACCCCTCTGGAACCCGTAGTAAACCCCGAGTGTGCAACAAGACGATAGCCCCACCTATTCATCGCATGACAAGTATTACCCACTAAGTGCGTCTCTTGCAAAAACACAATATCAGGAGACAGTCGTCGCAGATATCGCAACACCACCCCCCGTTTTATACGATCCCCCAAACCATTGACATTCCACGAAACGAACCTCAACCCATTACCCCCCATCCCAACATGTGACGCAGGAGCCACCCCACAAAGAGCCAGACGCTGAAAACAAGATTTGCAAACATTACATCGCCTTGAAAAAAACAAAACACAACTACAAACACCCCACCAACCCACCCCCCAACGTCCAACACAACACCCCCCACCCTGCACCCCTGCAGTAGACTAAAAAGCCACCCCAACATGCAGTGTGCCTGTCGCCCAAACAATCCCATTCTACAAAAAGACCCCGGAGGAGGAAAGGGCCCTTGTCCCACCCGCCACCCCGAAGGAGGAAAAGGAGGGGGATACACAGAAAACATAAACCACACAACTACGGAACCCCAGCAGAAAGTGTCTTGTTACGGAGGCAGGGGCCGAGGTATTACTTTCAGCTCTCCACGCCACCCTCGGCTCCACCCGGGTGCTCGGTAGCATCAGTCAGGTTAGTCCGATCCGGTAAGGAATCCAGCCAATCACTTACAGTCTCAGGACGATCAAAGAAAAACGTTCGCTCATTGTACTCAACTCGCAACCTGGTGGGAAAAAGCATGGCATATGTCAGTCCCAAGTCTCGGAGACGCGTCTTGACTCCACGGAAGCCCATTCGCTGTTTCTGGACAAGCTGAGAAAAGTCTGGGTAGAAATTCACAGTGGCATTCTCAAAGGCCACCGGGCCCTTCACTCTCGAGGCCTGCAGGATAGCGTCCCGGTCCCTGTAGTGAAAAAGCTTGGCAACGATGGGCCTCGGCGGAGCGCCTGGCTTGCCCTTTCCACCCGGAACACGATGGGCACGTTCCACTGCAAAGAATTTGCTCAACCCAGACGGAGCAAGGTAGTTCTGAACCAAGTCCTCAACGAGGAGATCAACGGAGTGAGCCTCAGGATTTTCGGGAACGCCAATTACACGCACGTTACAGCGTCGTGCCCTGTTCTCAAAATCCTCCAGACGGTGGGACATAAAATCGTTCGCCGTTCTAAGATTGCCAAGCTCCGTCTGAAGCTCCGAGACGTCGGTCGTGAGACTAGTCGTCTTGAGGTCCAATTACTTCACTTTCTCATTGGTCTTAGACAGATCGGCCCGAATCAAGTTCACATCAATGGCCACAGTGTCGATTTTGTGAGCCAAGGCTTCGTACTGTTGGCCGATAGTCTCCTTCATGTTAGAGATGGCGCCCATGACGTCCTGTAAGGATAGCTCCGCCGAAGCAGCCATCGGGTCCCCCATTGCACTCGGGGTAGGAATGACGGCACCCGGGGACGATTTAGACTGGGTATACCGGTCCATGACATTAGACTGGACCGGGCCCCCACGAAGGGGAGTCTTGGTCTTACGTCTCTCTTGGTCCCCTCTGCCAGACATGGTGGAGAATGAGCCCCCGAGGGACCCTCGCGACCTGGTGAAAATGGCCGCTGAAAAAACAGGGCGCCACCGTCTAAAAGTCACCAGCGGGGGCTAGTCAAGGTGGGAGACGGCCCGGACAAATCCAAATCGAGCGAAAGGCTCCTTTACACTTCTTCGTTGTTGGGGCAGCCACCGGCCAGACACATCGGTAAAGAGACGTAGTCAGAGTGAGAATCGAAACCGAAAGTTAAGGGGGGGACTCATGAGTCGAATCCCACTGCCGCTGTTGTTCAACTTGGACACGGCCTCAGAGCCTCGCCAAGTCCCGGGTGTGCCCCAAGGCGGGCCTCGGAAAGTTCGATTCGACGTATCTTCGGTGCCCCTGGTCCAATTCAAAATCCGAAACCAGTATTAAGTTCAGCCCAGGTTCCTCTTCAATAATCCATTTTATGAATCCAGGATATTTTCAGGATATTTTGCCGGGAGTGGCGGGGGTCCGGAGAGCTCTGTGCTCACGCGGCCATCATGGATGCCCGCTAAGCTCCTCCTCTAGCCAGGACTTCTTCCTTAGTTAAACGTGCAACTTTGCATCTCAGAGTGTTATTTTGGAAACAAGGTTTACAAAAATAAGGTTAATTATTTGTATCACAGACAGACATTTTAATTGCGGTTTCCCTTCTCTTTTAGCATTTCTGGCTCTGTTGCTAAAATCATTGTCCTTTTCAAACAAAAGTAGCACGAAGTTGACGTGTATTTAAAATTGAGCTTATGTACTTAAGCTTGTGAATAGTTGCTCTAAAAACATAAGCAAGGGGCAGATTTATAATAGGGATGCAGCTTAGTTTTAAGATATAGGATTATTACAAAAACGAAATATGGAGAGTAATTTTTTAATTATGACATAAAAAAAATTTGGGGACAAAATAAGGGCTTTTTAAAATCGTTTTTTGATATTCATAAAGCTAATACTCATACTGTGACCTCCTAGCATTATAATTTAATTTAAGTTGTGCAGTACTGCATAATGAGGACATTTATGTATGGGACCTTCACTTGGCGCAGGCGTAAGAACTCATTTTTTTTTAAAGATTTACATGAGATATGTCTAAGTCCGATTTCTGCAATCTGTCAAGAACATTCTGAGGATGATTAATATGTAACACAATTATAGGTTATTTATTTCTAAGTGCCTCAGATTGTAAAGTCGATATTGAGTTAAATAGACCATTTTAAAAGGCGTTCTTGCCATTTAAACTAGCTTTATAGTGCCTTAAGCTTCAGTGAATGCATACATTCAAGTATAATACAAATGTGCACGTTTGCTTTTTCATAGCTTAGTGAGTTAGTGTGCCCAGCGCAGAGGCTTATGTTTAATATCAGGGTTGAAGGTTTTGCCTTCAGCGGGGCCTACTGAGCCATTCATTTATTTAAGGTTGATAAAACATTGCATGGGATAGTGACACACATTTATTCTGAAGCTGGTATGGTGTGTTGTTATGTTCCATGAATTATTCACAGGCTCTGAGAATAAATAAATTGTAGTTCTCTAAAAGAAGTGATATATTTAAGATGTTTTTTTTTTTAAATAGGGCTGTTTTCACAGGGAGGGTCCCAGGGAAGTTACAAGAAAGCTTGGTGCTCCAGCCAGATTTTGACCTTTAGGTCAGTGTGGTGGGGGCTTAGGAGTATGTGACAACGGATGGTGAAATGATTGCTTGGAAAAGCGTCACGCAAAGGAGCCATTCACGTCGACATTTGAAGAGTGCATTCCTGACACGTCTTTTTATAAACAGCAGGGCCTAAACTGGGGGGTTGGTGTAAGGGACACGCAGAGGCTGTGAAAGAGTTTTTGCTTAAGATATTTCGTACGTTTACAAAAGCTGGGTGGTTCCACTTGAGATTTTGCGTGTTATGTGAAGTATTGGCTGTATGATGAAACAAAGATGTGTTTTTATGACTTCTTTGAAATGAATTATCTGTGCATTTTCATGTTTTTTGCATTTCTTCTATGAATTTTCCCTGCTTTTCCTGTGTGTCTGACGCGACACAGTAAGTTATATTTGACAGCTGCTCTTCACTGACTGCTTGATCTGCTGTCAAAAGGGTGAGGATGGATTAAAAGAAGGTGTTATTTAGGTGTAAGTCTGACAAAATTAAAATGGGCCAGAATGTTTTTTTTTATCTTATCGGAATGTTTATTGTGCAGAAAGTGCATGAAATGGTGTCGCATGCTATTGTGTTTTCTTTTTCTGTGCTTCGGTATACAGCAAAGTATATCTGATGGCTTGGCATGAAATGTCTTATATTATGCATGTTTGTGATCCATGTTGTTGCTTTTGTAAGTTTTGCTGTGTTGTGAAGGGATGACATGACGATGTATATCCTTTGAGCAACAGTGGTTAAAACTTGTTAAGTGGTTAAACTTGCTGATACTAAATTATACTAACTTTTTCATATATGATATATGATATTGTTATATTGTGAGCAAGAACAGACAGCACTTCACCAGTGCAGGCCTATGTGGTTATAATATATACAGCAAAATGTGTCACCTTTAGTCACGTTATGACTCTTTTTCCCTTAAGGAAAAGGCAGCCTCACATTTATATTTCCTTGATTGAACCTAAGGAAGCAATTATAGATCTGTGACTCTTATGTAAGGTGACCTAGTATTAGTTCATAACGTTCTGTCTTAAAAGGAAACCAGGTTTCATTTTTCCCCGAGAAAGGAAGGAATGGGATCACTAGCTGAGATTACCGTAGATGGGGTAGTGGCCAGCGGTAGAGTTACAATATGTGTACTATTTTTGACTTTTTTGTATCACCCATGCTCTTGGCATTATGTCACAAACTTGATTATCACCCGTCATTTTTTGTCCTTCCTATAGATTTTTCTTTTGCTGCTTCTCCCCTGATTGTTGTCACATTGTGCCTAGTTTTTGGGGATTTTAGCTGTGTTCTAGTCCTATTTTCTTTTTTGTTTTTCTTTCACCATTTAGAGGTTTACATTTCCAGACTACAGTGATGTATCAGGTTCCTCTATAATATGTGTAATTCCCTTTTGTATGACCAAACTGGTTTTCAAAATTTCTTTAGGCCTACTCTGATGTTTTCTAGTCTGACTGTTAGGGTAGTGATAGATTATAGTAAGATAAGTTGTCCACCTCAATAGGAGATACTTTCACGTGTATTTAGTATGACAAATTCAAATGTCTATTCTAATTTGGTTTTTAGTTCTTTTTCCCTGCTGCTTTAATTTTTGGTGGGATCAGATGTGTCCTAATCATAGAAATACCAGGACTCTAGTTCTTGTCTGTTGTTTCTACATTGCTATTAGCTTTTGTATTGTATAGTCCACCTGACGCACAATTAGTCTACATGTCCCTGATAATCTGTATTATGTGATTTCTCTTTTTGAGGTGTTCTAGATAAGGAATTTAGGAACACCTAGACTTAATCATTGAGGAAAGTGTGCTTACCCCCTTAGACAATGCCACTATGTGTGAAGACATCCATTCAAACAGAATTTCTATGTAGCTGTCTACCCTTAGATGGTAGAGGGTATGCTCTCACATGGAAACCCAATTGAAGAGGCTAGAGGTGCTGTTTTACCTACTACCTTTTGTCTTTGTACTCTATGACAATGACAGTATTTTGTTTTAGATCACTATAGTCCCATGGTGTATGGCCACTCCTTTGAAAATTGCAGGCCACCTGCTTGCAAATCCCCTGCAATGAATTGTTTTTTGTATACTTGCCAATAGGTCCAGCCTGTGTTTTTCTTTACTCTCACATAGATAGATGGAAGTGGTTCTTGGGTGCCTTGCTAATATATGGGGCATCCCAAGACTAGGAAGTATTTTCTAACACTCTGTTGATAGACTGTTTCTGTGCCTTGTCTAAAGACAATTTGTTCTGTCCACCAATAGATATTTGCTGCTGTACAAACCACTACCAGAGGGGCCCGGACATCAGATTCAGCCTGGGGAGTCAGCGTCAGCACCAGTGCAGCTTGAAACCAAAGTGAAGGTAACCAGCACAAGCATTGCTGGCAACTAGGACCTCAGTGAAGGCGGAAGCCCTGTGATTAAGTGTGTACCCCTGCCACTGTTTTAAGCGAAAGACGGGGTCACAAATCAGAAAGGAGAAATCGTGGATAATGCCCAGCTGAGAGTCACAGACCGACCAGAATGGCAAGGAGGTTTTGCTTCAGGTGACCCCTTCTGAAACAAGGGTTGCTTCAGAGATCCTAGAATGAGGCCTCTGATTTCTGGTCCTAAAGTGAATACAAGTTTGCACCTTTGTTTGTTGGTCAAGAGATACCTGGGTACACTGGATGTAAATGTGTAGCCCCAACGAATGAGCAGTGCACCAGCAGAGCAATATAAGAGACAGGGAAGGACTTGAGATTAGGGTTCAAGTTCTGTGTCTCTGGTGCCTGTTAGATTGAAGTGAAGAAAAGTGGTGCACTGCTTGAGACACTGGGCAGGATCGCTAAGAGCATTTGCCTGTTGGGTGACTGCCCTATCCTGAAAGAAGAGACCTTTTTCCTTGAAACTGGATTGTGATTCTTGAGTTGCAAGTTGTGCAGCTCCACCGTGGAAACAACAAGAGCCTGCCTGTGAGGCTCAAACGGACACAGGGAGAAGACTCCCCCTCTGGTTGGTTGTACAGCGGCTTCAATTTCCCCAAGGACTTCTTCTTTTTGTCAATAATGTATCCCTTTAGTTGTCCCATTTTTGAAGAACAGTCCTTTGCAGCTCTTGGTCCTAATTCCTATGGCCCTGTGTGGTCCTCCTGGTCCCAGATATGCTTGATGTTCTAGCCATCATAAAAGGAAAATGTAACAGTCAATTGGAAAATGTTTTTATTAGATATGAGCTGTTAGGTATTTTGAAATTTAAAATGAATAGTCACTGAAATGCATAGGAGCCCTGAAAATGTCTACTAGATAATTTTAGGATTTGCTTTAGCTCAGGCCAAGAAAAATGATAATTCTGTTTATAATAGTGGCCATTGCTTTCCCCTACTGTCTGTATGTTTATTATGATCCAATGCCCGTTTTTCTTGGATTCCTGCTGATACCCTTAGTGAAATGTTTAGACTGGAAAATGCTTCCCTAGCAATGAATTAGGATATTGATAAATTGTGAAAATTAATGTACAAATATTTTCTATGTTCTTACTGGATCATGCGAATGTCTTCAGCTAATGCTGAAAGGGTCGTCTGTCGTAATTTAGCAGCGATTAGATTAAGCATTAGCAGAAGACATCCTGTATTTAGAGACTATCTTGTCTTTTTATGGAATCCATCTTGTATTTGGCAGCCATTTTAGATGGCCATGTGCTCACCATGTACTCAGTCCTATCTTGCTGTTCTCTGCTCTGTATATTTAGCCTCTTCCTTGTACTTTGCACATGCTCAGTTGTGCTTGCAGCTGCTAATAGTCTGTAACTGTCAGGATGTGCTTGCTAGCATTGGCAAAACTGTTAGCTCCTCCTACTTGTCGACTGTGCATTTTCTGTATGACCATCTATGTGTGTAACTCTTCTTATGTGTACTTGTACTGCCCCTTTTTAGCCCCTGTGAGGGTATATAAGAGATACTGTGGCCTTCAGTCCTCAGACCACCTCATACAGAGTGCTGCGGCTTCTGTGTGACATGGCCTCACTTGTTGTAATTTAATAAATATGTTTCTCTTATTACAGATTCTGTGCCAACTTTTTTCATGCTGTTTTAAAAGATCAGGTGTTAGTGAAAACCCCTGAGATGGGATTTTTGATTTCCCTCATGACTGCAATAGGATTTTTTTTTTATAATAATGATACATTATTATCATTTTATTTTTCCTTTTGAGCAGTGGGGCAACGCTCCTCCCCCTTAGCAGAAGAGCCGACTCTGGAAAAAAGGGAAAAAAATGAAAGGAAGAGCATGAAGAAAATATTACAGAGAGACAGGTAAGATATTGAAAGACAGGTATAGGTGTTTGCAAAAGACGGACAAAGAGAGGGATTAAATAGACATAGAGAGTTCACAGGTGTGAGAGAAATATGGAAAGGTATGACAAAGAGTGAGACAGGTGAGAGAAATAGGTAACACCAACATATACAAGTGACAAAGAGACAGCTAAGAGTCAGAGAGAAGGGAAGACTGTCGAGACAGGACGACAGTATGAGAGATGTGATATAGGTAGAGACAGCTGCGAAAAGGTTTGTAGAAGAGTGAAAGAAAGAGAGGAAAAGACAGGCATGAGAGAGAGGTGTGAAAAGACAAGGTGGTGATAGGAAGACAAACACCGCTTAGAAAACAGCTGCGTGAGAGGCAGGGAAGGGGAAAGGTGAGAATTATGGAAGATTGATATTGAGAGCGGCAGGTGCGAAGAGAAAAACAACAGATTTTAAGAGCTGAGGATGACAGGTGAAAGAGAGTTGAATAAAAGACCGAACAGGCGAGAAAGTCAGGTTAGTAAGGTGGAGACGTGAGATAATGTAAGATGAGTGAAAAGGCCCAGTTGAGACAGAGGAAGAAACAGTCGGGGTGAAAACGAGACAGCAACAGGTCAGAAGAAATAATACAAAATACAGCCAGTTGAGAGACAGACAGCTGAGAAGAGGATGATAGCAGGTCAAAGGTCAAATGATATAATTTACTATGATATCATTGGGGTGAAATGACATGTAATAATAACACTTCCGCCACCCTTGCCATTTTGGTGAATCGAAGTGTCCCTTACAAGGGTCAAGGCCGAACAAACCCACCTGGCTGCTATGAGCAGACGTGTTTCAGATGCATTGATGCCACTCTAGCTAGGAAAAAAGACTATAAGGAGAAAGAACAATCTTAGAACTGCAAAGGTTATGTGCAGCTACCTCAAATCCCTCAAATTTCAGCCAGATGTGGAGGGGGCGTCATAAACCAAGCAAAATACACCATTCGTGCCACTGTTTTTTAGAAACTGGTAATGGCGACTTTCATCGAACAATTTATATGTATAAAAGCAAGTTAGGATTTCAAAAACATGTTACATGCATTGATTATTTATGTCGGGATTCAGTCATGTAACCCACTGACCTTCTTAGGAACACGCAAGTCGCTATAATCATTTGCTATCAAAATGAAGATTGGGAAAACGGGTAACCAACCCATCACCCCACAACACCTAACCCTATAATGGGACAAACTTTGTCAAAGGCAATCTTTCTGAGTAGAATAAAGAAAGAGAGTGGCTAGGCGGCCATTGTCTACTCCTTAGGCCATGACCTTGCACAATTAAATACAGAGTGCTCCACAAGAGCTTGCCTATGTCACTCCGAAAGAAGCTACCAAAGAGGCCACTGAGAACTGGCATCTGACACATAGCCTTCACTTAAAGCTGTGGATCCTTCACCAGCCTGAAACATTCCACCATGCCCCTCCTCAGGAAGTCCAGCGTTATGACTAAGGCCAAGCTCAAATAGCCAGCCTAAGATCTGCCTATAAGAAAGCAATTTTAGATAGGAAAAATGAGCTGAAAGACGAGGCCTGGTCACAATTACTTGCCCCTGAGACCCTAAGAAATAGTGGGCAGTTCTGGAAAATTGTAAATCAACCGTTATTCTCGGGTGAGGAGAATACTCCCCTTGAGTCTAACATTCCAGACGAGGGCTGGATAACTCATTTTGGGAAAATATACTCTACCCCTGGTCCCGAAAATCAAATGGCTAACACTCTTGTTAGATCTGAAGGGCACCAGGTGATTTTTGAGGCCGCAGAGATAGAAAGAGCTATTGAGCTGACCTTAAAAAATAAGGCCCCAGGTCCGGACGGGGTCCCCGCGGATGTTTTTAAAGGTGCCCCAAAATTCTGGTCTAAGATCTTGTGTAGTGTTTTTAACGCTTTAAACCAAAACAACATACCGGTTTCATGGAAAAAATCCATTATTATCCCAGTTTTTAAGAAGGGAGACAGGCAGGACCCCTCGTGTTATAGACCTAATTCTTTAATAGATTCCTCGGTCAAAATTTTGGGACGGGTAATCTTGCACAAACTCATAGACTGGGTCAATGACAGAGGGCTCCTGACCAACCTACAATATGGGTTTAGAACGAAAAGGAGCACATTGGACCAATGCCTTAACTTGCAATTGTTACTGGACAAATATACCAAGGCCAAAGAGGGGTCAATGTATCTGGGGTTCATGGACCTCTCTTCGGCATTTGACCTTGTAAACCGGGCAAAGTTATGGCAAATTTTAATTAACATGGGTCTTGATCTGGCCTTAGTCGACCTCTTGGCGGACTTACAATCTGGCCTATTGGCCTCCGTCAGGGTTACCACTGAGGGGCGCTGTACTAGCCATTTTAACTCGGAAAGGGGGGTCAGGCAAGGGTGCATCCTGGCCCCCCTTCTTTTTACGGTGTATATCAATGCCCTAGAACCTGCACTAAAGGAGGCTACTCTCGACATACCGCGTATAGGGGAACTGGGTATCCCAGTTCTCTCCCCGCGGATGATGCTGTCCTTCTTTCAGGGACAGGGGTTGGATTACAGCGGCTCCTGGATGGGAACTTTATGGGATCTCTGGACCTTAAAATAAATGCAAAGAAGTCCCAAATCATGATCATGGGGAAGTGCTCTAGGAAAAAGCAGTCTAAAACTTGTTTCTGCTGCAAAGAAGAACTCTGTAGGGTGCCCACATTCCCATACCTGGGGATTACATTTGATGAGAGAGGGAATTGGGGTCCGCAGCTTAAAAATAGAAACATCTCCTTTGCAAGAACTACTTCGGCACTCCAGGGCTTTACAAAAAAACTCGGGGCAAGGCCTATAGTTGCACTAATGAAGATCTATAAAGCAAAATGCCTCTCAGTAGCCACATATGGTAGTTCAATATGGGGCTATAGTGCCCCTGATTGTTTACAGGTGACTGAAAATAAATTCATGAGATCTGTCCTATCAGTGCCACAGTCCACGCCCTCATATACTATCCACTCTGAACTGGGGGCAAGCTACATCTCTGACATGATAAGAATGGCTCCTCTAATATGCTGGATGAAGACCTGGATGAACCAGGAAATCTCCTTGAACCATACTATCATGAAAGACTGTCTCCTACTAGAAAACTATAGTAAGATTGAGTGGCTGACATACATTAAAAACAGCCTGTTTAAATTAGGGGGACCGGAGCTTTTCTCCTCACCAGAGTCAATAAGACCGAAGGACATTGCACTAATTAAGGGAGCAATGGCAGAGTTGCTGTCTCTGCAGAGAGAGGAACGCAAACTAAAAAAAAACCCTGTAAGGGCCAACCTCATTATAACCAGTTCACCTGGTCCTGAAATCTACCTTAATGTGGTGAACGTCCCTTCCATAGGCTTCTTCTAACCCGTTTCCGTTTTAATCTGATCCACCTGAATTTAAGACAGTTCCCTACTTGGAGTACCCCGGAAAAGGCATCGCTGTGTTCCTGTGACAACTTTTCCACTCAGAACACATTGCACTTTCTGATGTTCTGTAGTCACTACACGGAATTAAGGATGACATTCTTGGTCCCAATACTTAAGGAGGCGGGGTTTTTGCAGGTCAAGCCTGCCCTCTTGTACTTGCAATTATTACAGACCCCCAGGACCATTTTTCACGTTGCTAGTTTTTTAGTGGGTGCTGTTAGGTTTAGGAACAGGAAAAATTGTTTGACTAATTGTACATAAATGACTTTGGATATAAATTGTATGATGTCTGTACTCTAAAAAGTGACAGGGAGGGCAATCAAATGGGCTAATGTTCTTATTCTATTCATTGTGCTCTTAATCTACGAAATTTTTATTTCATGAAATAATCTCTGGAAATTTTTAACTGGCTTAAGATTCAGTTTTTATTATGTATAAATAATGTATTTAATTGTATGCCTTGTATAGTACCATTGTCTTTTTATGATATTGATTTATCGAAATAAAGTATTCTGACTGACTGACTGACTGAAATTATGAAAAATATTGTGCGACATCAATGGCTCAATCTGGCTCTGCATCGTTCATCTCACATGGAATCATTGATAGGTCTACTGTTAAAGAGCATGCTCTTGATGTCCATGGCACTCTCTTATCAAAGATGTTGTACACCATTTGTCTCAGTCCCAACCAGGTCTCCCTCAGCAAACACCACCACTGATCCCTAGCCCCTAAGGACCTATTTAGAAAGGTACCAGAAGAAGTACAAGTATAAAAATGCAAAGCCCTGCGCAGCCATTAAACATGAGAAGATAAACAGGTCCCGCTTAATTCAGGAACATGCAACAGATACAACACAAGCAGCGTGGTAGGGATGACACAAATTGTGCAATAAAGCTTTACAATAATATCCCAAGATAACCTGGAGCATGAATGTGGAGGCCAGCCTGTGTAAATGAGCTTTAGATGGGATGGACACCTTTTGGGTTGGGATGCGTTCTGTTGCATGGGGCAGTGGTGTGGGGGACTTCCCCCAAGATTAGCGTGGACCCTGCAACCACTGATATACAGCAAGGCAATAAACTCTCAGGAATAACCCGCCTATCCATAATACACCCAGTATCAGAAGAGCCTCTGGCTCTACAGCTCCCAAGCAGCTACCCATGAAATGGCAGCATTCCAGGATATACTTCAAAGAAATAGGAATAATGAATACCATAAATAGGGCGTGGATAACGATGAGTTCACTTTAAGGGGCTAGCGTTGTTACCCGTTTCTGTAACATGAACTTTCTATCATACAGTAAGACTTGAGATGGAAATGAGAAAGCCTGTGGCAATGGTTTGCAAACAGGCTCTACACTCGTTCTCTATCCTATCCCTTACTATCTGTGTCTGAGGGATCACCATGTACAAATTGAGAACTATCTTTTTTATTGGTCAATGTGACAGTCTAAAGGTCTTCATATAAGTTCATCCCTATACATTTTATCAGTTATTTGGCCAAGCATGCTCTCTAGTCTATGTACCAACTTGTACTCTATAAATTGAGGAGATCCTAAAAAGCTAAGCTCTTAACATTGATACTACCACCGCTGCTAAGGACAATGTTGATGACCTTCTACACGGCATGCTAAGTTGGTACCCAGCTCCTCATTAATGCCCTTATGGATACCAGTCCAACAGTTTCATGCAAACCCCTTATTTTCTCTTAGGCAGTAGAAATACAGGCATCTAAAATAAATTGAACAAATATTGACTTTTTGCAACTCATATATATATTGGAACATTAATAATAAATCAAATGCTTCTCCATGTATATTGATTCACTGCCCCTCTATTCAGACCTTGTGGCTGGGAAGATGAAATAGAATTTTTTCCATATGATCATAGTAGAAAAGAAACATTTTGTAAGATCATTCACGCAACCCCTACACAGAAACCACGTGTCTGAGGCTTCATCCCAAGGAACCAACAGAAACTGGAATATGTGAATAAGAAAAAAAGACTGAGACATTTCCCGATTTTTTTCTCAACATTTTCCAGCAAATGGTCAAAATAAAGGCATAATCTAAAGGTGTACTACTTTAAAAGGTGTGTGTGCATGTGGGTGTTTATGCACGTGCATACATGAGTGTGTGCGTGCACATGCGACATCAGTCAGTCAATAATGATAAACAGAATTTGCTCTATTTGAAAATCTTCATTGATAAAGTATGCATTGGTAATTAAATCTGATAGTGCAAACACTGAAAATGTAAAAAAGTATAATTGGTATTAAAGGGGGAAAGCAAAAGGCACAACATTGAAGTGGAATAAATGAGTTATTACGGATTTTCCTAAACATCTATGAAGTGATATATCTGGCAGGTGTGTAATGAGATACATCACACAAAAATAACTGCGTGCACTATATCCAAACAATACCAGATGGCAAGTTCCAATGATAACGTGTGCCAGACTAACAGCAGACACACATGAAAATTGTTGCCGTTAACACACCAAGTGAGAAGACCTGACACATGGAAGGCTGACACACATGCATTGATTTTTGTGAGAAAGTGCATTATTGGATGGTGTGGATAGTAGTCCACCACAAGCAATAATGTTGCTAATCTTGGGGCCCATTAGGATGGCGGGCGGATAGCCCCCGCCAGGCTGGCAGGGGCAATCCGCCCGCCATCCGCCCAGAAATGACCCCCCGCCACATTAGGATGCCTGGGGGGTCTGCGGCAGACGTAAAGACCGTCCGCCGCTTTCCCGCCTTACGGCCAGGGTGGAAAAGGTCTAATATGGTGGCTGTGTCTATCTTTTAACTCATATGTAGAACTTTGCCTCTCAAAAGAATTTGGTCTCATGTCATATTTTCTTTTGCAGCTATACCCCTGAAGAAGAGACGCAAGTCTCGAAATGCATTGGGTGTGAAGTTGATAATGTACATTGTTTGTAAAATTTGAGAATGTTTAAATGCTATTTGAAAACATTTGGGATGTAAATAGTCATCTAAAATTTATGTTGAAACATAAAAATTTATTTTGAATGAAAACTTTTGAGGATCATGAATTGAACATTTGATTGCTTTAAATAAAATTAATTTGTTGTTGCATGTTGTTGTCCCAGTCGCTTGTGTGGGACTGGGCCCCCCAATTTATTGTTACATATGCTCAGTAGGCATTTACACAACATAGCACACATACCGAAATATTGCAGGAAATTGAATCCGAGTGCGCTAGGTACCCCCCCAATATCAGACACCGCCAGCCATATTAGGATGGGCTTTGGGGAATGCCTTTCTGTGGAAAGGCATGCGGAGACTCCGTGCGGGGGCCCGTTGCGGGCCCCCTGGGACTCCGGGGGGGTGCACATGGGGGTACCTATGGTACCCTCCCCCCGCATTTCAAAGTGCAACATGGCAGGCACCGCGCGGTGCCTGTAATGTTGTGCTTTCAAACGCACAACATACTTTTTTAGCATTGCGGCGGGCGGTGCTTTTAGCACCGCCCGCCGCAATGTTAAAAATGCGGGATGCACCCACCACTGTGGTGGGTGCATCCTAATTCCAAGGACGGGACCCCCGCCCTTATGGCGGGCGGTCCCGTTGTCCGACAGGATGCCATCATCCTAATAGGCCCCCTTGTTAGGTTCAGTAAGAATTTCAATAATTTGAATCTGAGCTCAAACCCTGGTAGTCATGCCACAGAGCAGACAGGCCTAATTTAAAAAATGTGTTAGCATTTAGAAGTACAAAAAACAGCTAGCAAGGCGAAAACACAACACTATAAAAATCCCACTCCAATTTATAAAAATAGAGAATATTTTAATGAGCATAATGACACAGAAAAGACAGAAATTCAATAAGGCAGATAGCAGTCCACCACAAGCAATAATGTCACTAATCTTGATAGGTTCAGTAAGGATTTCAGTAATTTAAATCTGAGCTCACCCCCTGGTAGCTATGGCACAGAGCAGACAGGCTAATGAGAGGCATCACACAAAAATATGAGCATGCACTATATCCAAACAATACAAGGTGACAAGTTTCAATTGCAATGTGTGCCAGACTAACAGCAGACACACGCATGAAAATTGTTGCTGTTAACACACCGAGTGAGATGAACTGAAACATGGAAGATCGACACATATGTATTGATTTTTGTGACAAAGTGGATTATTGGTTGGGGAGGATAGTAGTCCATGTTGATAATATTTTTAGGTTCAGTAAGGATTTCAGTAATTTAAATGTGAGCTCAACCCCTGATAGCTACGGATGGCACAAAACAGTCAGGCTTAACTGTAAAAACATGTGCAGAGCTTTAGAAGTACGGATAAAACAGCTAAAAAGTAAAACAACAAAGCACTATAAAAAACAATTCCAATTTATAACAATAGAGATTAATTCAATGGACATAATGACACAGAAAAGACACAAATCCAATAAGGTGAAACGGGGATATGAATTTTAAAAGTTTATATAACAATTGTTTCAAAAAGCACAAGTGCCAACTGCAGGCATCTAGTCTTGCTAGACTGGAACAGGAGTAAGTTCTTGAGGCCGACCGCGATGGAACGCAGGTCGGATACGAGGCCCAGGTAGATCCAGGTCATAGAATTGCCTTAGGACTAAGCATTTTTTCTGAAGAAAAAGTGGTTGTTAATGAGTTATCGGCAGGTCAATCTGGATTCAATTTGGGGTTCAATGAGGGCGGCTTACTGACTAGCAGGCCCTGGTCCGGTTGTTGATGAAGACAGGAAAGCTGCAAGCAGGCGAAGCATGGTGTCCTTGCCCAGGAAATTTTCAAAATCGATTGGCTTCTGCTCAGCATTGCTCTTGGTGAAGCCCTCTATGTTCAGACATAGAGACTTTTCAGAAAGTCAGCTCTCCTTCAGCGGGGCAGACCAGCAAGCTGGATTTTACTGGCAATTCAACTCAGGTGGTCGTCCTGGTCTCCAGCCGGTTCTGCAGAGGAAAATTTGGTAAAAAGTTTCAAAGTCTTAGCTTTTGCAGTTTGGGCAGGAGGAGTGCACTCTTACACCAGCCAAGGGTTCTAAGACCTCAGGAACAGCACTTGAGGGTCAGTGCTCACTCCAACAGAAGCTACCAGAAAGGTCCGAGGTAAGTCCAGTGGAAACTGGTCAGCTGGGCTGTTCAAAAAAGTGGACTTCTTGCAGCTTTTCTGTTCTTGTAGCTCAACAGGGGGACAGGCGCTTGGAGTCCACTTCTTTGTCCTTCTTGCCATACATATCGCTTTTCACACACATCCTGCATTTCCTGTGCTGGGAACCCTAACAGGGCATGATCATAGTCAAGGTTTTGTGCAAAACAAATTAAAATAAAAGATTATTAAAAGCTTTATACAACTATACGTGTTAACACACTGCACATCCATTGTCAATCTGCACCAAAATCTGATAAAATTATTATCTGTCTAGGTTGATCCCCTGCTTTCTACCCCATTCTGCATCACCGCCACATGTTTATGCATCTGCAGCTGCTTTCACGTTCACATACTCCAGGGTTCTACCCCCATCAGGTAAGATTCCGCCATAATTTCAAGACGCATGTCCAGCAGCACCTCCACCTTTAGGTCCACAGGTTGCCCTCTGCCAGCCGCATGTTGGATTATACTGCCACTGCCCTTCTTTCTGTGGGAAGATGCTGTAGGTTCAACTATTCAGTGTCCATTCTTGGACTTCAGGACCTCCCCAGCAACATTAGTGGTCGGAGGACTGTCCTCCAGTCTCATCTCTTTTTGCTTCATAATCTTAGCCAGTGCATGCAGCTTGGAGAGCAACACTGGATTCCATGGCAGGTAGTGTTCCCATTAACATTGTTCCGCTATAGAGTCATGACAGTCGGGCGGGAATGAGGAAAAGTAGCATAGTAAATGGAAAGAGAAGGGGCATTCCTCAGACACACTAGGCATTTAACCTATCAGAGATGGAGGCAGGTATCTGGAAAGTCATTGACTACAAAGCGCTGCAGCTAGCTTTTTTTTCTGGCAATGTTTGCAGCTGCAGCCCCACAATTGAGTGCAATGAGATGCAGACACACCCAAGCACATCATCTTTCCTAGTGCTCCTTGTGAACACACACACAGGGAGCACTCTCAAAAACAACAATTTATTGGATGTACCTCCAGTTCATGAACACTTTCACAGAACTCTGCACCAGGTGTACACGGTGCCCTTACTCTGTCGCCTCCACAGCGGCTGAAGCCACTTGTGCTCGTGCTGGTCACCAGCAATTAGATGTATGACTCACCCGGTCACCCCTTCACCATCCATGGAAATCACCCTGAACTGCAACATACCCTCTAATAACTAGGCTAAATTACTTTCAATTTATTTTAATTTTAACGATTTATTTGAATAGTGCTGATTGCAACATAGTTGTACACTGAGAACAGTGCATGACTTTTAACAACATGGGGGCTGGGGTTAACAGGGTTACAAAGACACTTAGAAAATGTACAGTGCCATACGGTACCAATCAGATTGGAGAAATGCAGTAAAATATTGTGCACAAACATGAGAGTTCCAATGTGTAAGGGTTACACAGGTTCAAGAGTATGACAAGTTAGAGCAGAACAGTAAGGTCCAAATTTCTTTTCCCGTCATCACAGGTGAGGCAGGGAGTCTCATATTTCGGGTGAAATTGCTCTTTGGAGGGTGATGGAGAAGATGAGTTGTCTTGTTCTTACTGGCCTTAAAATGTCAGACTATGTTGATTTACAATGAGAGCAGTGTGGGCACGATCCATAAGGGTACGTTTTATGGCAAGGTTTTCAACTTCTTGGGCATATGTGTCTGTGATTGTTACACAGTGAGTAAAGGAACTCCAGTGTGGGACTAATGTGGCTATATTTGCATCAGGAACTGGCTGCCAATTTTAGATGAGGAATTGGTTGCCAATTTTACATGGGTAACTGTGCTACCTGGGAGACCCATTAGCCTGGTGTTGCCTCAATCAATCAGAGAGGATCCATTGGACTAGGAAGTGTGGACTGGGAGTAACTAGTCGATTTTCAAGTGGCTGCTGATCTTGAGGCATGAGGTCAGTTATATTTTGTTTTATTGGTCTTTAAAGGAGAGGCACTGTTCTATGTAGAAGTCTAGGAACTTTACAGCCGAGGCAAGTGTGGGGTGGAAGTAAGTAAATTGCCTGCTTGATCTTTGGCTGGCACTTGCTTCTGTTTATGAACACACACTTCATGGTGGCATCCAGAGTTATTTTGTCTCTCTTCCCTGCCTGAAAATCAGATTCAGACAATACTTTAAGGAAAACATGCTATTGGAGGCAACCCCCTCTGGAACTCAACATAACCACAAAGTCCAAAGTTACTCCTGTTTCAAAGGAGATGAAGGAGGTCAAAAGCTTTCTCTGCATTCAGAGAGCAAAGCAGATAATTTTTCGAGCTCTTTGAGTATTTTCCACGATGGGCAGAATCATTTAGCATTATGACTGGATTGGCATCTTGGGATGGACCTGTATGCGGCAAGAACCCTGCAGGCAATGTTAAAAAATGATAGTGCTAAAGCCAACAGGATGTGGAGCTTTGTTCATTTTTACCTGATGGGTACATCCTACCATCCCTTCTGTTGTAAGGAGACAATTTAGGGCATCAGATTGTATTTTTGAGTTTTTTTTGTCCAAGGCAGGGAGATAGAAGCACTATTCTCAAACCTATGGTAGTGAAAGTAAAAAAAAACATCAGAAATGGCAGTCTAGAGTAAAAGATTTCTTGATCATTGTTTGGAACACATATATGTTTTCTCACATAGAGGAGTCCACGGATACCACTATATTGAAGCATCTGCCAAAGTCACCAGATATCACCTTTTAAATTGTACTTTGAGAGCCCCGGGTGCAAATTGTTTCCACTCCCACCTTCTTCTGCATGAATGACTAGGTATATCGTGATGGGAACCACCTCATTTAAAGCCAGTCTGGCATGCACAGGTGTGCCCACTGAAGAAGACAGATATCACCCTTTGGCTCTCGTCAAAAGTTGATCACTGCTAATGGCTTTGATGGGGCATTAACCCCCTTTAGGTCAAAACTCAGAGGGGCAGATTTACATTTCCTGGCACATCCCTGAAAAACAGCAGAGATGTTCCAAGAAAGATGCATGATGCAAGTTTACCCTTGCGCCACCACAGATGCGTTGCATCCAGGACCGAACTGGGAACCAAAACCGGCCCCGGCAAAGTGCTCGGTCGCCCCCCCTGGGGGGGTTGGAGGGGCCGCCGAGCTCTTTGCCAGGGCCGGTTTTCGGCCGATTTTGTTACAGGGCTGATTTTGCAGCTATGCTGCATAAACGGCCCTGTAACAAAAACGGCCCCCAGGGGCCCAAAACCGGCCCCCACCCTTGCGGCGCACCGGGGGATTGCCCGGTGCCCGCAATGGTCAGTCCGGGCCTGGTCGCATCAGGGCGCATGGATAAACAGATGTGTGTCGCATCTGCTGGTGTAAGGTTGATGCAGTGCTGGAGTTTTGTCCCGGGCGCGACGCAACTCCAGCACTGTTCCAACCTGGCCCATCCACAACATGGTGGGTCACGCCTTACACCTGTTTCAAGCAGTCGCAAGGTTTTGACGCACCATGGCCGTAAAAGTGACTAAGTGAAATCTTGTAGATTTCACTGCGTCACTTTTACGTGGTGTTGCGGCGACGTAACGCCCACCCTGCGCCGGAATGCCCACATGAAACCTGACGCAGGTTTCATGTGGCGCAGGGCTTTACAATGTGACGCTTATCCCTAGATGCATCACGTGAATAAGGCACAATGTGGTGCATGGTTTTCACCACCGCTGCGTCACAAAAGTGATGCAACAGCAGCGTAAAAGTGTTGTAAGGGGCTTGTAAATCTGCCCCAGAGTTTTCTCCAGGTTGAGTTGCAGGCCCTCTGTGTTCACAGCCTCTTCAGATCCCTCAACTAGGCTGGAAAGCCCAGTGGAAGGCACATCAATGCCCTCATGCAATGTCTTCACTCAGGTCGCTAATACATCTAAGTTCTCAGTTTATGATGCTGTAACAACATCTTGACTTCTATTGATCCTCAGCAACTTCAAAAGAACCTCCACCCTAGATTGTTCATTTTCCTTGCTTGTGAGGGGCTTTTATTTGTGTTTACGTCACGCTTTCTGTCAAATAGATTTAAATTATCTTGCACCAATACTAACAGAAGGTTTAGGATCGCCACTATTCTCTTCTCCAAAATTCTAGCTGGCTTGTGTTTCTAAGAGAGTCTAGAGCAAAGTGTATCACTCCGACCCAGGTGAATGTCAAACTGAATAGTTGATTCTATTGATAAGGTGTGTTATGGTCACTCGTCTCGCCTTTAAAGTATCTCCTCATTCTATTGGTAAAGGATGTCAAATTGTGAAGTGTAATGTGTGATCTTTGAAGATTATTTCTTCTTTGTCACTAGCATACACTAGATTCATCATATCCTCTTTTTCCTCATAAACGTGCATAAATGTTAAGATAGCTAGAGGACATCCCTCTGCAATCCAGATCCTGTAACCCTGTGAGTGCAGTCTATATTGATTGGTGTGTGATTTGGTCTATTTCCGATTTGGTGGAGGAGGTTCTTAACGTAAGAATGGACGTCCTGGAGCACCACTAGTACCAGTTTTTTTGTGCCCTGGGACCTATTGTCCAAGTCCTCCTGTTTAAATTGAAATTCATCGTATTTTTCTTGGAGTACAAGCAGACAATTTTCCATACTGCATTGTTCATCATGCTATCATCCACCATTCTCTCTGAGTCATCGACATTGTTACCAAGTATCCTCGCATCTTTCTACAAATGATTGAGGAATGTCTTGAGACCCATCACGATAATGCTGATTTTAAACCTTTTTTTCTGCCTTGAATTTTTATAGATAATCTTGAGAGATGAGCAGGAGCATTTGGATAGGTCTTTTGGGGGATAATCTGGAAGAGATTGGGTGTTTGTTATCTCTTCGCTGCTAAGTTGTCTTTTATTGAGGGGTCCCAACTTCCTCTGTTACAGGGTATTATCATACAGGTCCCAATGTTTGTACAATAGTAAGATGCAATTGGAAAGGTTCCCAGGTCTCTCTGAATGATTCCAGTGTTTCAATGTTCTTCCAATAGGCACCCAGTTTACAAACCATGAGTGGCATTTTAAGAAATGATAGTAGCTCATATCTCCCACTGAAATTAACTAGTTGCTGTATGATGCCCACCCCCCTCCCCAGATTCAGAGTTTCGGACAAAAAAACATGGAGACTGTAGATTTTAAATTGCCAATGGGTCTCACAATGTGTGCAATTCAGATCATTCAAGGTCAGCCATCAAGCATAGCTGCCTTGCACACTCACCACTGTATGTGGATGAAGTGAATGATGTAGGAAATATTTGCACAGAACAGGGAAGCAGGAGCATGGGGCCCCCAGACAGCATCACAGCTGACAGCATGCAACAGATGTGCAGTCTGTAAATGAGCATACTCTTAATATTGTGTGCTTCCACAAGGGCATATATTAGGCCTCTTCTGCCTTTAGGGTTTCTGATGGTATACAACGTTTACAACGCAATTTTTACAACGCACTACCATTACAACGAAACTTTTACAACGCAAAATCCATTACAACGCATGCATTTACAACGCAGTCATTACAACGCATGACACTACAACGCACACCACTACAACGCATACCATTACAACGCAGTCATTACAACGCATACCATTACAACGCATAACTTACCATCCAACACTTACCCTACTGTTGCACCCCCTGGAGTTAGAATAGTAATTTTAACCCCTACACTATCCAGCACTTACCCTACTGTTACACCCCCTGGAGTTAGAATAGTAATTTTAACCCCTACACTATCCAACACTTACCTTATATGCAATGTAGTGTAATGCGTTGTAATGGTATGCGTTGTAAATGTACTATGCGTTGTAGTGGAATGCGTTGTAAAGGTAGTTTTAAAGTATTCGTTGTAATGGTATGCGTTGTAATGGTGTGCGTTGTAATGGATGTTGCGGTGTAAAAAATGCGTTGTAAAGGTAGGCGCTGTAAAAGTATGCGTTGTAACGTCATACATCCGTTTCTGATCGAGCCTTCTCTGGGCAACTGCTGAACTTGAAACACAGGCTTAGCACTGCTTGAATGGGTCATACTTGTTACAAGTAAAAAAAAGTTAATATTACCTGCACATGCACCAAATGTCAAATACTAATATCAGCTGGAATACATGCATGAGGAATGCATGAAGAGTCTGGAATGCTCAACATACCACCATACATATGAGAATGGTAATCCATGTCACACAACAAAGGGTATGGTAGCTGTGAGTGCCTGGACAGTTCGACCTTTGACACTCTACTTTATATTTATGTACACTGTAATATAGGTTGTAGATTTTGACCAAGATGTACTAGAAACAGTGGGTTGACAATGGAATTAGTCTGTGGCATTAGGGCCTTGGCCCTATTGCTGACTTCGTTCTGCAAGAAAAAACATGTCTGTTTGTCAAGCAGCCAAGACAAGAAAGTGTAGTCAGCGTGCCTTGGTGCAAAGAGGTAATAAGAGTAGTCATCCACTCATTGCTACATAAATGTATCGAGGATAAGTTGATAGCCATGGTTCGGGCAAGCCTCAAACAGACACCAAAAGATCTAATTCAATACAAGCAGAGTGGGCTAAAGAACGGTGATGGATCAAACCCAGATCTTTTGACTGGGTGTGAGTGTTTGATTGGTTCAGATGCTCCGTCCATCACCACCCCCTTTTGTACCGCTTTGGCCGCCATAAGTGTGGCAGGGTATGCTCAGACTTGATTCCCTTGCTCACTTTGCCACTGGATTCAAGCAAGCCGGGCTGAAGACGGCTGGAATGCCAGAAACCAGTCTTCGGAAGCTTGTTTCCGGGCCAGGGAAGGCATGGCTTGGCAGTTCGGGCTGGACTGTTCCCACGAGGCACAGGGACAGACTGATTTGCATATAGCCATGTCTGAACTGGGTTGGCAGAGTGGGCTAAAGAACGGTGATGGATCAAACCCAGATCTTTTGACTGGGTGTGAGTGTTTGATTGGTTCAGATGCTCCGTCCATCACCACCCCCTTTTGTACCGCTTTGGCCGCCATAAGTGTGGCAAGGTATTCTCAGACGTGAGTCCCTTGCTCACTTTGCCACTGGATTCAAGCAAGCCGGGCTGAAGACAGCTGGAATGCCAGAAACCGGTCCTCGGAAGCTTGTTTCCGGTCCAGGGAAGGCATGGCTTGACAGGTCGGGCTGGACTGTTCCCATGAGGCACAGGGTCAGACTGATTTGCATATAGCCATGTCTGAACTGGGGTGGCAGATTGGGCTAAAGAACGGTGATGGATAAAACCCAGATCTTTTGACTGGGTGCGAGTGTTTGATTGGTTCAGATGCTCCGTCCATCACCACCCCCTTTTGTACCGCTTTGGCCGCCATAAGTGTGGCAAGGTATGCTCAGACGTGAGTCCCTTGCTCACTTTGCCACTGGATTCAAGCAAGCCGGGCTGAAGACAGCTGGAATGCCAGAAACCGGTCCTCGGAAGCTTGTTTCCGGTCCAGGGAAGGCATGGCTTGACAGGTCGGGCTGGACTGTTCCCATGAGGCACAGGGTCAGACTGATTTGCATATAGCCATGTCTGAACTGGGGTGGCAGAGTGGGCTAAAGAACGGTGATGGATCAAACCCAGATCTTTTGACTGGGTGTGAGTGTTTGATTGGTTCAGATGCTCCGTCCATCACCACCCCCTTTTGTACCGCTTTGGCCGCCATAAGTGTGGCAGAGTATGCTCAGACGTGAGTCCCTTGCTCACTTTGCCACTGGATTCAAGCAAGCCGGGCTGAAGACGTCTGGAATGCCAGAAACCGGTCCTCGGAAGCTTGTTTCCGGTCCAGGGAAGGCATGGCTTGGCAGTTCGGGCTGGACTGTTCCCATGAGGCACAGGGTCAAACTGATTTGCATATAGCCATGTCTGAACTGGGGTGGCAGAGTGGGCTAAAGAACGGTGATGGATCAAACCCAGATCTTTTGACTGGGTGTGAGTGTTTGATTGGTTCAGATGCTCCGTCCATCACCACCCCCTTTTGTGCCGCTTTGGCCGCCATAAGTGTGGCAGGGTATGCTCAGACGTGAGTCCCTTGCTCACTTTGCCACTGGATTCAAGCAAGCCGGGTTGAAGACGGCTGGAATGCTAGAAACCGGTCCTCGGAAGCTTGTTTCCGGTCCAGGGAAGGCATGGCTTAGCAGTTCGGGCTGACTGTTCCCATGAGGCACAGGGTCAGACTGATTTGCATATAGCCATGTCTGAACTGGGGTGGCAGAGTGGGCTAAAGAACGGTGATGGATCAAACCCAGATCTTTTGACTGGGTGTGAGTGTTTGATTGGTTCAGATGCTCCGTCCATCACCACCCCCTTTTGTACCGCTTTGGCCGCCATAAGTGTGGCAGGGTATGCTCAGACGTGAGTCCCTTGCTCACTTTGCCACTGGATTCAAGCAAGCCGGGCTGAAGACGGCTGGAATGCCAGAAACCGGTCCTCGGAAGCTTGTTTCCAGTCCAGGGAAGGCATGGCTTGGCAGTTCGGGCTGGACTGTTCCCATGAGGCACAGGGTCAGACTGATTTGCATATAGCCATGTCTGAACTGGGGTGGCAGAGTGGGCTAAAGAACGGTAATGGATCAAACCCAGATCTTTTGACTGGGTGTGAGTGTTTGATTGGTTCAGATGCTCCGTCCATCGCCACCCCCTTTTGTACTTCAATACAAGCATAGGCTGACTGGATTCACATACAGACAGTTCTGTTTCAGTAATGTTTAGGAGGGTAACTCGCACATGGTCACAGAACTGATTATCCAGCTGTTAAATCTGAACTCGAGTACCGCCAGTACATATTATCCAATGTACTGGTCCGGCAGGAGGAAATAGGAAAATTTACAAATTCCCAGTTCTCATGTCCTCCTCCCACAACTCTAATAAATGATGCTGCTGTGCCTGTATAAGTATTTGCCATCGATCTTTATACAAGCAAGCAATCCATGTTTATTTTAGAGAAAGAAGCCAATCCATAAAAATACACTTCGAACTTATAAAACACGTACAGAAGGAGTTCAAACATTGTCAAACAATATACAATAAAGGTTACAGGGGCGTTATAGTTAGGAAATAGAATTTTAAAAAACATGGACATTCACTGAAAAAAAACAAATGTTACAGGAACGCTATAGTTTGGCCCAGATTTCACTCATTCAAAACCATAGAAATTCAGCAATCATAGTTACTTGAGCTAACTATAAGCTATGTCCCCTTAATACACTGCTTATGACCTCACCTGTTAAATCACTCATGACATGCCCTGTGCACCCCTTTCGACCTATTATAGATTTGCCCCCAAGACCTGGCCCACCTTGGGGCCGTTTACAAACTAAAAAGCTTCATTTAAAAAAAAAAAATGTCTGCCGGATTCATGGATCCAACGCGACTTCCGCCCAAAAATCTTTTTTAAAATGCTTTCTGGCCCAGTAGGGTCCCTATGGGACCCCCTTCATGTGGCTCAAGGGTCAAGGTGTTTCTACCCTGCCCCCTTTTATGTTTTGAATGTTTTTTCATGTGACTTGGTTCAACCGAGTCACAAGATGGCTGCCAACACTTCTTGGTTTGAAGTGCTGGCAGCCAATCAGATCTCAGGACGAGATCTCAGGAGGGGTCGCAGATCCTCCACATCCTCAGTGGTATATCGGAAAAACCTTTAAATAACTCTGCAAATACTGAACAGATTTACATCAATTCACAAAAAGGTTGCTTTCTGGACCAACAGCTACCTTTCTGCCAAATTTGCTGTAATTCCCTTCAGAAGTTCGAGCTGTAGTCCTGTCTAAAGTTTCCTATGGAAATATACATTGGAAAAACATGTTTTGTACCCCCCTTTTTCTTGGCCCCCCGCTTGATGGGATCACCCTGAAACTTTCAAGACAGCAGCTGAAGGAAGTGTCAAACTAGTTTTGACAAATTTGTGAAGATTCGTCAAACAGCACCAAAGTTATTGGCAAAACAACGCTCTTCCTATGGAAATTACATCATGACTATAACTACCTACTGGTGACTGCCAATATTTCCTGGGGGGTAGAAGATTTCACTGTAAGAATCCATATTAGGCCCTGTCTTGAGGGAGAGTATATTGTTTTGCCACTTGGAACTTTATACATATATTTTAATTTTAAGATTGCATTACTGCATGACTGATGGCTGTCTTGTAGGAAAGCTTATGCAGGAGGTCTGAGCTGGTTATGGTGACAGGACAATGACAAAGCCTATAGACCTGACTGGGTCATTGTGAAAAGCTATGTCAGATGCCCAGGTCTCAGCTGGTAATTAAAAGAGTTATGACAAGGTCAGGAGGTCCGACTTATTTACTGTGAAAAGCATATGTTAAAGCCAAATAGATCTACAATGGTAGATTGGTATAACTCTGTGTTAAAGGATGTAGACCAGCATTTTATTACACGAAACCTCACAGTTTGCTGTAGTTGACACGGTTTTGGTGTTGGTGTCTCTTTGTGAGACATCCTGGAGGTAGGAGATTTTCACTATGGGAAATACTGTGATATATTAGGAGGGGTAGCATATTGTTTGCCAACTCAAATTTTTTACATATTTCTAATTTTGATACTGTATGGCTCGTGGTTGCCGTTTTTGAAAGAATATGCTCAACACAGTAAGCCTGAGCTGATGACGGTGACAAACCAATAATACAGACAATAGGCCTTATTGGTTCATTTGAAAATGTTGTGTCAGATGTCATGGTTCTTATCTGCTTATTATAAAAAGGTACAACATAATAGCAGGTGTGAATAATTTATTGTGAAAAACATATTTTGAAGGTCTTTAACAAAAGATTGGTATTGCACTGTATTGAAGCCTCTAGACAGGTATTTCGATACATGCGTTTCGGAGATTATCATAGTAGGCCTCCCTGACAAACCCTATGGGTAGAAGATTTGAAACTTTAGGATCCTTGTTAAACTCACTTTAGCTAATATTTTCCTTGGGAGATGGGGAAGGGGAGCATTGTATTGCTCCCCTGGTCTACTTCTCTCATTTGGCTCTCCGTTCTGCCCCGGTTCTACCAATTTTGCAGAGAGAGCAAGACATTTTTCAGCCGCCAGTTTTGGAGCGGTCTGCGCTCTTGCTCTCCAGTAACTGGCAGTATGTGGTGGGACCTACTTAAGACACAAGGAAACATGGAAGTAGATTGGTTGATGAGAAGGTGACGCTCACTTAGAGGAGCTGCAGTGTTGTTAATTTGTGTGTTTTAACTAACTTGCCAATTTACAATATTTTATGGTAGTTGCTTTTAAATTCTGAACAGGAGTTTTCTATTTTCTTTTCTTCTGAGGGTCATTGGAAATGCAGCTAATAGTTTCTTTGGGCGATGGGAAAAGGGAAAATAGTATCACTTCCCCTGGTCTACTTCACTCATTTCGCTCACTGACCCACCCTGGTTCTACCATTTGTGCGGAGAGAGCAAGACATTTTTTAGCAGCCATTTTTTGAGCAGTCTGCGCTCTAGCTTTCCAGTGACTCATATAGGTGGTGGGTTTATTTAAGACACATCGAAATGCAGACGCACATCGGATGGGCGCAGCAGGCATGCCGCAATCTGAAAGTGCGCCTAAGGCAAGTCCATCTCATGTCAGCTGCTGACCATCAAAGAACCAATATAATTTCGAAAGGATAAGATACAACATTAATACATACATATATACATAATGAAAAGAGTGTTTCGGCACTAAAAGCGCCTTCATCAGGAGGGCCACGACCCTATCTTTATATATTTGAAGCAACTGGTTCAGATCGCAAAAATTGTTGCAAGGTTAATGACGCCAGACTTTGTGCGTTTGTATCTGTTTTTAATTGTTGCCAGTGTCGAAAATATGTCCTCAGTGTTGATTCTCTGTAGTGTCTCAATGTTGATACTGAAATCCGAATGTGGGTGTGAGCAATTGATAAATATTCACACTCCTAGTAGCTCGCCATTGATTATGCGTAGCTCTGAACTTCGGCTCAATAAGGCATTAAATAGGATGACTTTGTGAGATACATCCTGTGCGGCTTATCGTGAACAGATAGCGGACAGACCCGCATATTCTTGCGTGACTCTGCTCCTCTAGCCCTATATGTAACTACAGACTACATTACTGTTCCAAGCTATCTCTATCCTATTTAATGCCTGAACAGTCATATATATATAAAGATAAGGTCGTGGCCCTCCTGATAAAGGCGCTTTTAGTGCCGAAACGCATGTTGAGAAGATCCATCTCATAGCCACCACTCTTTTCATTATGTATATATGTATGAATTAATGTTGTATCTTATCCTTTCCAAAAACATTGGTTCTTTGTGATTTTTGCTACATTGAAATCATGTTGTATTGTACCTATAAATTGTTTAATGCAATAAGTTAAATAAAATTTAGATATATTTTAATATAGTCACACTGCATTCATACTGAGTTCTTAATATCATGTTGTCGTTGGTATGATGAGTTGTTAAATTAATTGAACCGTATGACTGCCTAGGGATTTTGCTTACAATTATATTATTGCTCTGCCCTAGGAGTTCTAGAGCCATTGCAGGGGGTCCTTGATATTTGATTTGTCAGCTGCTGACCCTCATTAGAACCTCTGCCTTTTGTAGCCTAGAGCAAGGGATTTGACAAACCAATACATGTGAGGAAGGGGGTAGTTATGATAGGGATATAGTTATGCATTGTACTGAAGACACATCAATCTCTTTGGTGGGTCCTTTTTCTTACCATGGTTGCAGCTTCCCTTGTGGGGGGATTATATTTTACACCGCTGAGAATGAAGGGAAGCATATCCATACAGAGTTTGGGAACTCATTGATACACAGGGCGAATGACCCAAAGCCGGAAACAATGGGCCTCTACTGCAGTGCCAGATCTATTCCTAAACATGTGATAGAGCTATGAGACTGTCTGTTGTATCAAAACCCCAACATTTGCTACATCACTGAAACATGACTCCATTCCCTGGCTTTACCCAGTACCCCTGTTGCTTTGCCTTAACAATGTAAATTGGTTAGATTGGATAGAGAAAAGAAAGTAGAAGGCGGAGTAGCTATCGCCTTCTCCAACAATCTCAAGGTTTTAATTGTTGCCATGCGTCTCTCTGAGCAGTTAGAGATGTTTGTGTTCAAGATTGAATTATTCACCCCAGACCCCAAGAAAGATCTAAATCTAAACGGGTTAATCGATAAGCCCTGCACAATCTATAGAATGATCATTTCTTATTGCTGTTTGATTTTAACTATCACAGAGAATATACCTTGGACAACAAGGTAAATCAATTGATGGCAGATCTGAAAATGGTAGGTCTACAGTAGAGGGTTGAGGGCACCACACATATAGCATAACATATGTTAAACCTACTCTTTTTACAAATCTCCAAACCTTAAAGTTGATAGTCCTAAGCCTTTATTATGGACTGATCACTACCCAATTAGCTTGAATTACACTTGAAGCACACTCAGTGGCGGTCTCCGGAAAAGTGAGGGGGTGGTGGATGGGGGATTAGGGCTATAATATTTATTTTAAACATACCTGTCCTACCGACTATGCTGATGGTGCCTGCTGCCTCGGTGCTTCTCTCCTACCGGTAGTCACTGGGTCTCAAAGCACAGGCTCCCCACCCAATCCAGACGCTGTTGTCATGCTATACGAAGCATGAGAGCAGCGTGGGGATTGGCCTGAGTGGGCTGGTTTGACACTCACTCAGGCAAGAGAGCCTTCAGCCTTTCTCTAATCCGGCTGTCAACACAGCTGGGTAGGAGAAACCTCAGTGCGCATGTCTGTTTGACTGGCCTAAGACAGCCGGCCAAACCGACATGCACACTTTACAGGGCCCATCACTCCTCCTCCATGCCATGGCCCGGCCAGGCCCCACCCTGCACAAGACTCCCTGGCTCAGTCAGTCAGCGGAAAATAAAATGATAATATTGTTTTATTATCATTTTATTTTTCAGTAACTGACTGACCAGTGGGTCAACGCTCCTCCACCATTAAGGAGGAGCCGCCACTGCGCACACCACTGGCCATCACAGGATAGAGAAAATGAGGCAGGTAAAACAATGGAGGAAAGTGAATTTGAACAGCTTTCAGATTAGTCACCAACTTCCAGATATCAACAAGTATGATGATATAATGTAAATGTAAATGTAGTATACTTGTAGAGCGCACAGCTGCCCCAGCAACGGGGCGTCCCGGCGCTGTATAACTCTGGGGAACCCGTCCTGGCTTTCCCTGTGGGATGGTCCCTTGCTGGGAGTCCCCAAGGTGGAGCCAGGCATCCCCGGAATTGGTGGGGCCGTTGTGGAGATTAGGCAAGCTAATGCCCAGAGTTGCCGAGTGGAACCCCTGATTAGAGTAAGCACCGAAGCGAGAATTATCGAGTCCGCTGACCAAGGTCCACGACCCTGCCGCGTCGGGAATTGAACCCTGGTCCCAGGCTGACTTCTGCTCTCAGGCCTGCCGCCTCTAACCAGTGAGCCACACTACTCCACTTGGTGGAGAAGTCCTAAACTATCAGAAATCACTCACTAAGGACTTTGACTTAGTGGGTACCCTTAAAGTCTGTAAGAACAGACAGACTAAACAACTTGCGACTTGGTATAATATAGAGGTTAGACATGAAAAAACGTTCTGCAAAATACTGGAAAGAAGATGGAGTAGGACTAAATCCCCATGACCAGGCGCACATATAAAACAGCCCTGAGAAAATACCATTGTCAGCAAAGAGAGGCTCACAGAAGAGTTATCACTTGGAGAATCAAGTAGTCAGCCAGTTCACCAATGGAATTATTAACATTTCTGAAAGAGTTTGAGAAACCGGAGGCTTACAGCCCGGTAATACCTGCCTCTAAAAGACATCTGCAAGTCACTTCCCAATTATTTTGAGGACAGGATTACCACAATATACAAAGAATATACACCTCAAGTAGTGAGGTATGACAGGTCGGTGAACTATAACATACTGTTTCCAAATGCACCTGGACATTTAGGAAGGTTTGAGTTAATCACCCAGAATCAGGTGCTAGAGACTTTGATAAAAATCAAATCTGGGTCACCAGCTGACCCTTGCCCGGCCCAAATACTAATTTCCTTATTTCCTCTATTGATCCAGCATTTTCAGAGCTTTTTTACCTATCTCTGGATTTAACCAAGATGCCCAGGGCCTGGAAGTCAGATTTTTTCTCTCCACGGTTAAAATAAGCTAATGCTGACCCTAGTAATTAGCCCTAGCTTGGCTCAAGAACTTTCTGTAAGAGATGTGGATTCAATTCACCCTTTTAAATCCCAGAAAATAATAAATAATAGGGTGTGCATCAGGGATCATCCCTGAGCCCTATGCTTTTTAATATCTTGTATCCTGTAGGTTTTAAATAATATTATATGCAGATGATACAAAAGTGGTGAACTCAATAGGACATGACCCAGAAGCCTCAAAAGGCTGCTTTATGGACTGTATGAGGAAAGTAGCTAAATAGATGAACATGAGCTGTTTACAGCTAAATGGAGGTAAGACCAACATTCTCCTGTTTGGTATAATGCAGAAACTATGGTTAGAGGACTGGTGGCCGAAAGAACTGAGCACGGCCCCTCAGCCTAAAATAGTAGTAATAAATCTAGGTTTGTTAGTAGATAACAAGCTCTCTGTGAAGGAGCATGTGAAATCCCTCTGTGGCATACATTTTGCTACTCTAATATGGCTCAGAAGTGTTTTCTGCTTGCTTCCAATTAGTGCTAGGAAATCAGTGGTCCAGGCCCTCAAACGAGTCATCTGGACTATGCGAATTTACTTTTAGCAGAAGTAAATAATAATTCCTGGCTCTCCTTCTAAACCGCCGCTAGGAGCTTTGCACTGGCTACCCATAAGGAAGCCCAATGTGTTTAAACCCATGTGTCTCACACTTAGAGCATTTTTTTATAGCGGCCATGCTACCTTCTTATGAGGCATTCATGGTACCAACCTGCTGGATATTTGAAGTCTTCGGAAAAGCCTTTATTGACCCCACAGCGTATATGTACGCCCCGAAAATTGTATTCACTTGTTTTCTTACCTAGCCCCCGTTATTGGAACTAGTTACTAATTCAAATTTGCTCGTCGCGATTTTGGCAGGTTTAGGAGACCGCTGAAAATCTGACTTTTCTAAATTCCATGGTTGCCATTTTAGAGGCTGCAGTTTCAGCGCCGGGATGCTCCTCTGGAATTGAAACTTTGCACTACACAAAATATAAATATAAATACAAAATGCAAATAGAAGGAATTGTATATTTTTGGCCGACTGTTGTTTTATGAATACTTGTAATTTTATTACTATGTGCCCAGTGGTTGACTTATGGGAAATCTAAAACTCAAATACAGTAGCCCTGAATTGATTTTGGTGCCAAGCCAATGACAAAGGCCTTATTCCCGATTGGTTCAATGAGAAAAATTATGTTACCGGCCATGGGTCTGATATGTCTACTATAGAACGTTAAGACAATGGCAGTAGGTCTGATGAACTTAGTGTGAAAAGCACATGTTAAAAAAATGGCCTTTGAGGAGGAATACCCATTACACTGTGTTAAAGCTTGCAGAAAGGTACTTTATTACATGGAATTCCACAGATTACCATAGTACAGAGGGGGTTTGGTGTTGGGGATCCCCTCTAACAAACACTTGGAGTAGATGATTTGAACTGTGACTCCTAGGAGGGATATTACATTGTTTTCCAGATGTAGTTATGCACATATTTATAAGTCTATGTACGTATGCCTGAACATTGGAACAGCGTATGAACAATACAATAGGCCTGAGTTGGTTATGGTGATAAACCAATGATAATGGCTACAGGCTTCACTGGGAAAAAAAATTTAATCCATAGGCCCAATCTGTTTATTATGGAAAGTTACCAGAAAGGAAGTAGGCCTGACTTATTTATTAGGAAAAGTATTTGTAAAGTCAGTATGCCTATAAGGGTGAATCTCCATTATAGTATGTAAAAGCCTTTAAATATGTATTTTGTTACATGGAGTCTCACAGATTACCATAGTAGGCAAGGGTTTTGATTTTGGTTACATATCAGGCAAATCCTGGCGGGTACAGTTTGTCAGGCTTTTTAGGCAAAATAATTCACTAACAATACGTACACATGCACAAATATATATACAGTTTACTTCTCATACACATCCTGCTTCCTCCCATTACAGCATATAGCATGAGGCAACGAGTAAGTTCACTTCAGTGATGGGCTCTATTGCTCTGTAAGTGATGGCATTAAGCCTGATCACATGTGCACATCCATCTGAAAATGAGTGTCTTTCAGTGCCATGGCTAGAAGGCCAGGCTTTTAGTTTTCTATTTGCTCACTTATAGCATCCTGCCTCCGCTCTCCAGACAGTGCTTCAGAGCAGCTCGCTTGCGGCTCATTTCATCTGCAGTGTATGCATCCTGTAGAGCCACTGCTTCAAATTTGAGCTGCCATCTTGGAAATGTTTTGTACACAGTGTATTGTTTATTTTACTGTTCTAGCATGGCTGCCACATTCAGAAACATGATGTGAGCCACCTGTGATCGGTACAGCAATGATACATTATGCACACCACAATTCCAAGACTCCGATGTTTATTGAGCGACAAACTTGGAATGGTATCTGCAAAGTGTATTATTGTTTTACCACTCTAAGATGGCCAACATGTTGCTTGGAAACTAGGTGTTCATGTTTGAACTTGAAAACAATGGTACACTAAGGACAATACCATTGCACAACGACCGCCCACTGCTATGAACAATGTTCTTATTTGTTACAAACATGCCCGCCATGGGTAGGCAGTGGCATGTTTTCCTACTTTTTTTTATCTATTACTCTTTTGATTTATCTTTCATATGTTGCTTGTGTCAGTGTATGTTTTATTGTGGAATGGCAGGTCTTTGAATCCAAGAACTCAAAGGGTAAGTGAATGAATGCTAGAGCGTAAGAATGAGTGTTTATCATCAGCATTGCCACCTTTTGTTCATTTGGAATTCAGACAGGGGCATAAATATCTTAGTGGAATAGGTGCAGTGGCATGGGGGCCCAGAGATGTAAAGGGCTGACTGCACCCCAAATATGTATGCATTTTTCTACCAAATGGTTATAAGAGTAGGAGGCATTTCCTTGCTTGTGTTGGGCCCCTTGGTAGAAAAGAAGAGGTGGCTTAATGCCCAGTATTTTAAGGATTTTTACAGAAAGGGGAAGGAGACCTCACTGAGGTGGGGGCGAATGGGTGGAGGGACAGCCATTTTTAAAGATTTGAGAGACTGGGCAAAGGACACAGAGGAAGTCATGCACAACATAAAACCATAGCTGGTCAGTCATAAGTAAGGGGATATTGTCTTTATTTTGGTTCCTAGTGACAACACAGGCAAATCAAATGTCATTCTTGTTTATTTAAATTGCTACTGTTTAGGTTTTAATGGGATGCTTTCTTTAATTTCGTTAGAATATTTCATTTTTTGTGAAAATATGTGAAAATGTAATGCTGGTTGCTTCATGCCACTAGTGTAATGTTTATCTCGGGTGTCCACTGTAGGTTCAGGATGGCCAATCCAACATCGGGTTTGGAAATATTTATTAAAGATATATTTACTCTAATGGTGACACCCTTGATATATGCCGTCTCAGGCAATCTGGGAGCTAATAGTGAAACGTCGGGCTTTGTGTGAGAGAACGTTCTGAGACAATAGAGTCTCACAAGCTGTATGGGGTACATATTGCTCACTGCTGAGAACAAAGACTTTAAAATCGGAAGTCTTGAAGCAGGATCAGGAGAAGTCCTCATGCAGAACCACCTAGTGGAAAAGATTCCCTTTGTTGATACCTACAAATGTACATTTTTACGGGCCTCATCTACAGATAGGCAATAGTGAAAAAAACAGGGGCACGTGCTTATTTGCATATTTTGCACTACACCTGATGAGAAGTGAAGCCATATTTGTTCTTGGTTGGGTGTGTGCTGGTATTAAACGGGAGCCCAGAACTCAAAACATGCGATAACACCGTGATCTAAATGTTCAGTCAGTCACGTTTCCTTCTTGTTTGGTCCCACTTTGCTAGTAATTGATTAATTGGGCGCAAAAAACACCTGCAGCACTCTGGTGAACGTGTTTTGTACCTCATACTGTAAACGGCAACTTAAATGCTGTTCAGTATGCACGTACGGCGTCATCATTTCATCTGCAAGTAGCCTGTCAGCTAGTCGGCTCGTGCTGGTTTTTGCTGCGTTCACATGTGCCATGAAGAAAGACTACGTGTCCTGTCCCTCGGCGGTATTCGATGCTAACGAACCTGCTTGAAGGGTCCGAATCGGATCCTAGTGTCACTGTCAGAGGGCCCGAGCCCGGGCAGCTTTAGACTTTCATTCTGCAGAGGTCAAAAGAATGAGTGCCGTCTAATCGGGTCAGAGTAAATATCTCCTCGGGGTTGTAAGTGTGCTTTGCAAATACACCTGTTATGTCGACTATTCAGACGCTCTCTGACATTAGCATCGGTTTCATGCTCGCAGCGTTTTCTAGGGCTGACTTGGAAATTGACAGCCCCTTCCAGATAGATCATGCATTCCTCGACGCCTCCTCAGATAAACCGTGTGCTTATTTCTTTCTTCTAGTTGTTATGTAAATACGTTGTCCTGTAAAGTCTACGGCTCCTGCCTACACTACGATCTTCAGAATCACTTTCCCTCTATTGTTTTAAACATTCTGTGCTTGAATCTCTCTTCCAGAATTACCTGTCATCCCACACGCCATAAATTCTTTAGGTATTTTCTGTCTAAGAACGTATGTCGCGTTACAGTTCTGATGGTTTTTAAATAATTATCTTACTCTTTAGGACGCTGTTTTCCAGTTTTAGTATTGAGTGTTGTGCGACGAAGGCTTGTTGTTATTACACTGGTCCACTTACTGTCGTTATATAGTGGTGCTTCACTGCCACCTGCTGCTGATCGGCAGTATTGTTGAGCAGTTTTATTTTCTTAATACAAACAGACGATGAACAACAACAACACCTGCGTTGATGGACCTAACCTCAGTTTTCTTTTGTCAGGCTTTCAGGTATACCCTTTCAGTGTTTTAATCACGTTGAAAATCTCATAGATAGGGAGAAATCGTCCATTGAAGGCGGAAGGAGCACTTAGCTATTATGAGTTCCGCTGACCCGCTGGAGGGTGTTGAGTCGGCCTTATCAGCTTCTAAGGGGCGCCCCTTCTCTGCCTACTTTTCCTTTATTTACCATGTCGAATATTGCTAATATTTCGTCTTTGTAAGGACATTGACTTCATTCAACAGAAAGCCGGCTGTTTGAGTTTCAGTTTTCTTCATGTCTTGCCTCGTTGCTATATTTGCCACATCTCTGCACTTAAAAAACACATGCATGTACCCGCCTTTTTTGCAAATTCTTCAGCATTTTATTTCCAAGAGGAATCAGAACAAAAATGTAGTGAATGTATAAATGCATTTATTAATAATTCTGTCCTGCAAGGTATGTACTCCTCTATGAAAGATTTGTGAGCGAGGATGTGGGTCAAATTTAAATAAAGATGGTGCAACCTATAAACTACCCCCACTCTCAGGTTATAGATCTTTGCCGCCGTATTTTGATAAAAAAAAGAGCTATTTCATCATCACGAACAAATCTCAAATGGAATTGCAAATGTAGAGAGTTGTGAGTAGTTTTGAAGGGCTTGATTTTCTAATTAAATATTTTGTGCACTTAGATCTTTATTCGTTAGTCAAACATCAACCAGGTTACAGAATTCATAATAAAAAATATGGTTAGGGCAGATCATATTAAAATAATGCATTAAGTGCGTTCCACCCTTTTCTAAGAATGAGGGCAAAAATGGTGCCTGTCCGAACTCACGAAGAGTTGAAAAGTGAAAGGCAAGAGTGAGAATAGAGCATGAAGCTTAAAATCAATAAAAATTTCCCAAAAAGAGAAATAAAGCACAGAGCAAATAAGCATTGATAAAAGCCAATCAGTAAGAGGTAAAGCATAACGCTTAGGTCTGAATAGAATGTCAAAAGGACTCAGCTCTCCCATCTCCTCTCTCTAGCTCTGTCTACCTTCTCTTCTCTCTTACTCTGCTGCTCCTCTTCTCCACTCTGCTGCTCCTTCTTATCTGCTCCGTCTCCTCTGCTAAACTGTACTAGGAACACACATTTTAAAAAGACAGTATTATAATGTTGCAAGACATGTTGCCTTATTCTCTCGTCTTCAGCCAATAAAATAAGAACTCAGTATTCTCCAAAGGGCACATTTCTCTCTCCTCTTCTCAGGTGTCTCATTTCAGGCATGCAGGATTATCGTCACGTTTGAAATTTCACATGGTATATTTCTTAGCTCAAGTCGTTATTTTCCATAACTTCACTTATCTAACCTTCTAACAAACCAAAATGTATTTTAACTAAACAAATGATCTGTTTAAAACATTACATTATCTTCAAGAATAAGATTATCAGCAGGAAATTCATCCACTAGAAAATATAAAATGATAAATAATTATGTGTGTTTGCTGCTTTTCTCAGCCAGTAAATAAAGCTTAGGTCAATTAGGAATGGTTTTCTGCATGAGTGATAACATTTACCAGTATTTATGTGAAGCCTCTTTATTATCTCAGAAAATGAAATACAACATTCTTTTCTATGTAACCTGAGCAATCACAAGGCTAAGCTGAGGTCAGTTTTTCAAGCATGCACATCCTAGCACTTCTTATTCAAACCATTATTTTAGCAAGCTGTCTAAAGCATATTAAGATTTGCATTAACAAGTACATATATGTGCGGTACTTTCTGCACCTTTAAAAGTTGTGTTAATTTTAATACAATACTGCATGTTAATTCTGCACGTGTTTTATTTCTGTAAGTTTAATAAAAGTACATTCTACAGTTAGGACAAAATATAAGTCAGTCACATTAAGGTCAAATACATGTGTGCATGTTTCAGTATTTTCTTAAGAATATGTATATACATTTTTTAAAGTCTAGTTAAGGCCTGGCATTGAAAATGGATAAATTGTGAATTTTGCTTGCATGCACTTTTAAAAGTGCACCTTTCATGTTTAAGCCTAAGGCAAATTATCAGCTCTGTAATTAGATTTTTAAGTACATTTCCCTGCTCTTTCAATACCCCCATCTCATTGTTATCTTTAACCATCACACTAACTTTATTTCACATGTGAGCTCATTCAAAGAGCACTCTCATCATCTGTTTAATCAATCCTACACCAACCTTAAAATATTGCTTCTCATCTGTGGTGTGCGTAAATTTGATAATTTCATTATTAAACCTAATTTCTCTATAGGGTGTGAAAAAGAATCCTACGAATACTACTATGATCATTATCACTGCTATTACAAAAATTGAGCACATAATAATTTTACATCTATTTTTAAGGCACCAAAGTTTTGTCTGTAATCAAATCAAATGTAGCCAAGTTCAAAAGTTCAGTATAGATTTCGGTAAGTAGCTTTTCAAAACAGTTTTCAGCAGATGAGATTTCTAATTAGACAATACTTAACCCTTCTATGTGTTATTCTAAAATGTTATCCCTACTCTTCTAATACAGACATAGACCTAGGTTGATCATCTGTAAAATAAGAAACTAAAATGATAAAGGTCTAACAACACAGTTCTTGTTTATCAGTCAGTTATTATTTCTTTTTTTCAAACGTTCAATTCTTTTTAATTATCAATGTCAACTTACCAAATTCTTCTCAATATGTTATTATGGAGGTTCAAACAGTTCAGATCTCACATCACACAATTCATCTAATTTGACGTTCAGTACTTTGTCTACGTAATATGACCACTCAGGTGCTGAATACCTCAGACAAGGCACTCTTGCTCAATTTGATCTTCTTTGTTTCTGTTGATCTTCTTTTGTGTCACTTTCACCACTTGATTCTGTTTCTGTAGTGATAGTCTTTGATATTCTATCAACAGATACACTTTTTTTGGACACTGTTCACAAAAACTTCACAGGTGACTCTTTTTGTTTCAGTGCTTCTTCCTTCACCAAGGAATTCTTCAGTTTGTTCTGATGCTGTCTCAGTAGTCTTTTCAGCTTGAGGTGTCTCTTCTTCTTCGTCAGAAACGTCAATGATACTTCGCGAAATCACAGGAACTTGTATTGGTGCAACTGGTTGCAAATCTTCAGCCCTCTCTTCTCCTTGATGCAATGATCTTTGGGTCACTGCTTCTTGCTGTCGTTCAACTTGTAAAAACAACAATTGATGGACAGAATGCAGAACAATGCCATACATTCACCCCAGTACAGAGATCTGGGCCTAAATCCATCGTTTTTTTGCACTCCACACCACCCCAGTTCAGACGTGGCCATTATGCAAATCAGCCTTGACCCTGTGCCTCATGGGAACAGTCTAGCCCGAACTGCCAAGCCATGTCTTTCCTGGACCGGAATCAAGCATCCAAGGACCAGTTTCTGGCTATCAGCCTTCATCAGCCTGGATAGCTTGACTCCAGTGGTGTGGAGAGCATGGGACTCACATCTGAGCATACCCATCCCACTCGGGGTGACAAATGCAAAAACAACAATTAATGGACAGAATACAGAACAATGTCATACATTCACCCCAGTACAGCGATTTGGGCCTAAATCCATCGTTTTTTGGACTCCACACCACCCCAGGTCAGACATGGCCATATGCAGATCAGCCTTGACCCTGTGCCACATGGGAACATTCCAGCCCAAACTGCCAAGCCATGTCTTCCCTGGACCGGAATCAAGCATCCAAGGACCGGTTTCTGGCTATCAGCCTTCATCAGCCAGGATAGCTTGACTCCAGTGGTGTAGAGAGCACGGGACTCACGTCTGAGCATACCCGTCCCACTCGGGGTGACAAATGCAAAAACAACAATTGATGGACAGAATGCAGAACAATGTCATACATTCACCCCAGTACAGAGATCTGGGCCTAAATCCATCGTTTTTTTGCACTCCACACCACCCCAGGTCAGACATGGCCATTATGCAAATCAGCCTTGACCCTGTGCCTCATGGGAACAGTCCAGCCCAAACTGCCAAGCCATGTCTTCCCTGGACCGGAATCAAGCTTCCCAGGACCGGTTTCTGGCATTACAGCCGTCTTCAGCCGAGCTTGCTTGACTCCAGTGGCAAAGTGAGCAAGGGACTCATGTCTGAGCATACCATGCCAACTTAGGACGAACAAAGAAAAACCAAAGGTGGTGATGGACGGAGCGTTGACAATACAAACACTCGCCCCAGTCAACTGATCTGGGTTTAATCCATCACCGTTCTTTAGCTCACTCTGCCACCCCAGTTCAGACATGGCCATATGCAAATCAGCCTTGACCCTGTGCCTCATGGGAACAGTCCAGCCCGAACTGCCAAGCCATGTCTTTCCTGGACCGGAATCAAGCATCCAAGGACCGGTTTCTGGCTATCAGCCTTCATCAGCCTGGATAGCTTGACTCCAGTGGTGTGGAGAGCATGGGACTCACGTCTGAGCATACCCATCCCACTCGGGGTGACAAATGCAAAAACAACAATTGATGGACAGAATGCAGAACAATGTCATACATTCACCCCAGTACAGAGATCTGGGCCTAAATCCATCGTTTTTTTGCACTCCTCACCACCCCAGGTCAGACATGGCCATTATGCAAATCAGCCTTGACCCTGTGCCTCATGGGAACAGTCCAGCCCGAACTGCCAAGCCATGTCTTTCCTGGACCGGAATCAAGCATCCAAGGACCGGTTTCTGGCTATCAGCCTTCATCAGCCTGGATAGCTTGACTCCAGTGGTGTGGAGAGCATGGGACTCACATCTGAGCATACCCATCCCACTCGGGGTGACAAATGCAAAAACAACAATTGATGGACAGAATGCAGAACAATGTCATACATTCACCCCAGTACAGAGATCTGGGCATAAATCCATCGTTTTTTAGACTCCACACCACCCCAGGTCAGACATGGCCATTATGCAAATCAGCCTTGACCCTGTGCCTCATGGGAACAGTCCAGCCCGAACTGCCAAGCCATGTCTTTCCTGGACCGGAATAAAGCATCCAAGGACCAGTTTCTGGCTATCAGCCTTCATCAGCCTGGATAGCTGGACTCCAGTGGTGTGGAGAGCATGGGACTCACGTCTGAGCATACCCATCCCACTCGGGGTGACAAATGCAAAAACAAGAATTGATGGACAGAATGCAGAACAATGTCATACGTTCACCCCAGTACAGAAATCTGGGCCCAAATCCATCGTTTTTTTGCACTTCACACTACCCCAGGTCAGATATGGCCATTATGCAAATCAGCCTTGACCCTGTGCCTCATGGGAACAGTCCAGCCCGAACTGCCAAGCCATGTCTTTCCTGGACCAGAATCAAGCATCCAAGGACCAGTTTCTGGCTATCTGCCTTCATCAGCCTGGATAGCTTGACTCCAGTGGTGTGGAGAGCATGGGACTCATGTCTGAGCATACCCATCCCACTCGGGGTGACAAATGCAAAAACAACAATTGATGGACAGAATGCAGAACAAAGTCATACATTCACCCCAGTACAGAGATCTGGGCCTAAATCCATCGTGTTTTGGACTCCACACCACCCCAGGTCAGACATGGCCATTATGCAAATCAGCCTTGACCCTGTGCCTCATGGGAACAGTCCAGCCCGAACTGCCAAGCAATGTCTTTCCTGGACCGGAATCAAGCATCCAAGGACCGGTTTCTGGCTATCAGCCTTCATCAGCCTGGATAGCTTGACTCCAGTGGTGTGGAGAGCATGGGACTCACATCTGAGCATACCCATCCCACTCGGGGTGACAAATGCAAAAACAACAATTGATGGACAGAATGCAGAACAATGTCATACATTCACCCCAGTACAGAGATCTGGGCATAAATCCATCGTTTTTTAGACTCCACACCACCCCAGGTCAGACATGGCCATTATGCAAATCAGCCTTGACCCTGTGCCTCATGGGAACAGTCCAGCCCGAACTGCCAAGCCATGTCTTTCCTGGACCGGAATAAAGCATCCAAGGACCAGTTTCTGGCTATCAGCCTTCATCAGCCTGGATAGCTTGACTCCAGTGGTGTGGAGAGCATGGGACTCACGTCTGAGCATACCCATCCCACTCGGGGTGACAAATGCAAAAACAAGAATTGATGGACAGAATGCAGAACAATGTCATACGTTCACCCCAGTACAGAAATCTGGGCCCAAATCCATCGTTTTTTTGCACTTCACACTACCCCAGGTCAGATATGGCCATTATGCAAATCAGCCTTGACCCTGTGCCTCATGGGAACAGTCCAGCCCGAACTGCCAAGCCATGTCTTTCCTGGACCAGAATCAAGCATCCAAGGACCAGTTTCTGGCTATCTGCCTTCATCAGCCTGGATAGCTTGACTCCAGTGGTGTGGAGAGCATGGGACTCATGTCTGAGCATACCCATCCCACTCGGGGTGACAAATGCAAAAACAACAATTGATGGACAGAATGCAGAACAAAGTCATACATTCACCCCAGTACAGAGATCTGGGCCTAAATCCATCGTGTTTTGGACTCCACACCACCCCAGGTCAGACATGGCCATTATGCAAATAAGCCTTGACCCTGTGCCTCATGGGAACAGTCCAGCCCGAACTGCCAAGCCATGTCTTTCCTGGACCGGAATCAAGCATCCAAGGACCGGTTTCTGGCTATCAGCCTTCATCAGCCTGGATAGCTTGACTCCAGTGGTGTGGAGAGCATGGGACTCACGTCTGAGCATACCCATCCCACTCAGGGTGACAAATGCAAAAACAACAATTGATGGACAGAATGCAGAACAATGTCATACATTCACCCCAGTACAGAGATCTGGGCCTAAATCCATCATTTTTTTGCACTCCACACCACCCCAGGTCAGACATGACCATTATGCAAATCAGCCTTGACCCTGTCCCTCATGGGAACAGTCCAGCCCGAACTGCCAAGCCATGTCTTTCCTGGACCGGAATCAAGCATCCAAGGACCGGTTTCTGGCTATCTGCCTTCATCAGCCTGGATAGCTTGACTCCAGTGGTGTGGAGAGCATGGGACTCACGTCTGAGCATACCCATCCCACTCGGGGTGACAAATGCAAAAACAACAATTGATGGACAGAATGCAGAACAATGTCATACATTCACCCCAGTACAGAGATCTGGGCCTAAATCCATCGTTTTTTTTGCACTCCACACCACCCCAGGTCAGACATGGCCATTATGCAAATCAGCCTTGACCCTGTGCCTCATGGGAACAGTTCAGCCCGAACTGCCAAGCAATGTCTTTCCTGGACCGGAATCAAGCATCCAAGGACCGGTTTCTGGCTATCAGCCTTCATCAGCCTGGATAGCTTGACTCCAGTGGTGTGGAGAGCATGGGACTCACATCTGAGCATACCCATCCCACTCGGGGTGACAAATGCAAAAACAACAATTGATGGACAGAATGCAGAACAATGTCATACATTCACCCCAGTACAGAGATCTGGGCCTAAATCCATCGTTTTTTAGACTCCACACCACCCCAGGTCAGACATGGCCATTATGCAAATCAGCCTTGACCCTGTGCCTCATGGGAACAGTCCAGCCCGAACTGCCAAGCCATGTCTTTCCTGGACCGGAATAAAGCATCCAAGGACCAGTTTCTGGCTATCAGCCTTCATCAGCCTGGATAGCTTGACTCCAGTGGTGTGGAGAGCATGGGACTCACGTCTGAGCATACCCATCCCACTCGGGGTGACAAATGCAAAAACAACAATTGATGGACAGAATGCAGAACAATGTCATACATTCACCCCAGTACAGAGATCTGGGCCTAAATCCATCGTTTTTTTGCACTCCACACCACCCCAGGTCAGACATGACCATTATGCAAATCAGCCTTGACCCTGTCCCTCATGGGAACAGTCCAGCCCGAACTGCCAAGCCATGTCTTTCCTGGACCGGAATCAAGCATCCAAGGACCGGTTTCTGGCTATCAGCCTTCATCAGCCTGGATAGCTTGACTCCAGTGGTGTGGAGAGCATGGGACTCATGTCTGAGGATACCCATCCCACTCGGGGTGGCAAATGCAAAAACAACAATTGATGGACAGAATGCAGAACAATGTCATACATTCACCCCAGTACAGAGATCTGGGCCTAAATCCATCGTTTTTTGGCATGTCTGACCTGGGGTGGTGTGGAGTGCAAAAAACGATACTGGGGTGAATGTATGACATTGTTCTGCATTCTGTCCATCAATCGTTGTTTTTGCATTTGTCACCCCGAGTGGGATGGGTATGCTCAGACGTGAGTCCCATGCTCTCCACACCACTGGAGTCAAGCTATCCAGGCTGATGACGGCTGATAGCCATAAACCGGTCCTTGGATGCTTGATTTCGGTCCAGGAAAGGCATGGCTTGGCAGTTCGGGCTGGACTGTTCCCATGAGGCACAGGGTCAAGGCTGATTTGCATATGGCCATGTCTGACCTGGGGTGGTGTGGAGTGCAAACAAACGATGGATTTAGGCCCAGATCTCTGTACTGGGGTGAATGTATGACATTGTTCTGCATTCTGTCCATCAATTGTTGTTTTTGCATTTGTCAACCCGAGTGGGATGGGTATGCTCAGACGTGAGTCCCATGCTCTCCACACCACTGGAGTCAAGCTATCCAGGCTGATGATGGCTGATAGCCAGAAACCGTTCCTTGGATGCTTGATTCTGGTCCATGAAAGACATGGCTTGGCAGTTCGGGCTGGACTGTTCCCATGAGGCACAAGGTCAAGGCTGATTTGCATATGGCCATGTCTGACCTGGGGTGGTGTGGAATGCAAAAAAACAATGGATTTAGGCCCAGATCTCTGTACAGGGGTGATTGTATGACATTGTTCTGCATGCTGTCTATGAATTGTTGTTTTTGCATTTGTCGTTCAACTTGTGACATACCTTTTAGCAATGCTCTCTGTTCAGGCTCCGAGAACACTTCTTTTTCATGCAGATTTCTTTTTCTTCTTGTGTATGATGCATACACCCAGTTTGGCACTCCAGCACACTTAACAACAGTTCCAAGATAGAGTCAGGACAAGCCAAAAAGTTATTGTTCCGCAGGGAGATAATTCCAATGCAAGGTGTGCAGAGTAGTGATTTTTATTTTTTCGGGCCTGTGACTCGCTTCAAGGAGTCCAAGTCAGTTTGTAAGAAAGGAGTAACAGCCAACACATGTTTCGCCCCCTTTACAAGGCCATCCGGCCTGGGGCTTCCTCAAGGCATAAAATTATTCTGAACAGGACTGGTGTAGTCCTGTGGAATCGGCTGGTTGTATGTTTTTCTCAAAAGGTCACGGGCACAATGCCCTCGCTTCAAGAATCTCAGTAGGCATCAGCCTGAGAAAAACATACAACAAACCCATTCCACAGGACTACACCAGTCCTGTTCAGAATATTTTTACGCCCTGAGGAAGCCCCAGGCCGGATGGCGAGTGTATTTCGTTATTAATTGTAGCGCTGGCAGTATGCGCTACATTTCGATGGCGTCAGTGTTTATGCGCTCTGTGGGGAATGATGGAGCATGGAGTTCTATTTAAATCCTACGCTACCCTGTGGCTCATGTCCCGGTGAGATAATACGAGATTGGTCTCCTTCGGAGCTCTAAAGGCAGTATTTGCTTTCTAGACTATGTCCGTTGAGTGCTTTAGAAACCTGAAAAGTCGAGGGGCGTGACTTCTCCCTGATTCCTCGCCGTCTCGCACGTTTGAGGTGGAGGTTTTGAAGGCATTTTTTGCTTTCAAACCTCGTTTGCCTTGTACTTTGCAAAACCGAATATTCGTGCAGTACATTTCTCTTTGGCTGCGTGTTTCCGACACCCTTACGATCTACATGGTGTGCATGACTTTTACGAGTATGATCAAGGGCTAGCTTTCCCTCTACTCTTTAAACAATTTTGTAGCATCAGTAAATAATCACTGGTGGTGGTTGCAGATTTGAGATCATGATCTGTTATGAATGGAGAAAAAGAAAGATAAAAAACCTTGATTTGTGTCTTAGGTATTCTGCTGGAATAGCGTGATAACTCTGATGTCCTAATATTTCCCTCTCATTTTATTCATGTTTTTTTGCTACTTTAGAGCGGTGCCTCGCTTTACCTGCGCTGTAGCCAGGTGAGGTGGGCCTTTCTCTCCTGCCAGTTAGGTAAGTGAGTAACTACAGACTTGATGTTATATATAGAGATGTGTTACATGCACATACAGGCGACCACATCTGGCAAGCAATGATATTGACTAAATTTTGTCTTTTTTTGTGCACATACACTGTGTTTTGCACTTAATATGTTGTATTTCTTCTGTTTCTTTTCTCTACATATATGTCATTACGAATGGACCCACTCTTGGCATGTGAACTCAATCAGCCAGGAGAAAGAGGGTATCGCTATATTTCAGGTGATATCTGTTTACTTCCTTATTTCCCACTTATTTTTTTGTATAAGCAGTAGCGTCTTTTGGTCCTGAGGAAGCAGCCAGATACTAGTTGATCTTGTAAGTCTGCAGAAACATGTCGACCTCTTTTTCCAACAGTGGTTATTTGTTTAGACCACTACGCACTCTTCTCTTTTAGAATTTAGGAAAGAAGCTAACCTTAATAAATTTCTTTTTCGCTTCCTTACCTAATTTTATAACCATTTGCTCACCTTTTCACTGTGCACCTCACTTTTTAGCACTCATTTAGCACTGCTTCCAGTCACCACCAAACACCTACAGTTCCCCTCTCAGTGTACGCCACAAGTAGGTTTAGGCTTTTGACATCTGCCAATCCACTGTGGGTCTATACATCTGTAGCTCAGAGGGTGAAGGATCCCAGATGATGAAGGGCGGATCCGAGTGGTGACTGATGGGAATCCTCCCGTAACAACAGGAGACCCTAGGTGTGATTTACTTTACACACCATCTGTTTTTCCTTTGCTTTTCTGTTCCATTCGTTGTTGTAGAGATTTAATTCAGTTAGAACTCATGTCTTGACCCCTTACTATCTTGTGTTGTGCATATGATTTTTGGGATACTAGTATAGCTGGGTCATTAAACTATCCCTCAGACCCTCCCCCATCTGGTTTATGTAATGTTCTTGCGCAGCTGCTGAGCTGTGGGTCTTTTTAAATGTCCGGGGTTACAAAACAGACCTTGGAGTAATGGGAGGGGCGTTGTGTGACCTCTTATAGTTATTCCTTTTCTAGCACAGTCTTTTGTTTCACTTATCAGCGTTCATAATGGCCACTATTGCCGGGTTGGCATTCGATGAAATGGAGATCCAGTCAATTTTGTCAGAAAACCCGAGTGTTCTAGACATGTTACCACCTGTTCAAATTACAGGTGAAGATGGGTGGGCTCAAATCCTTTTATTGAAAAAAAGTCAGTCCAGGATCTGTGTACATGGGATCTCCATGGCAGAATACCTCCGAGGCAATGGCGCCCAGAGTGGCCTAATTGTCACTAATGTTCCTCGTCTTTTCTTGGATGATAAGGATTTCCTGCGTGATTGGTCCCTTATCGCCTGGAAATGTACGAGAGATTGGTTGGTGCTCATTATTAAAACGGCCAAAAAAGCATCAGATAAGATTCTAATTGAAATCCAGATCCTGGAGGGGCAGATAAAAACTACCCTCACCACAAAGATTTTCTCTAAGAATCAGGACGAGAACAACAAGGCCAACAAGGAGTTCAGGGACTCTATCCTATTTACAAAACTCGAGAAATGCAAGAAAGATCTTGCGAAATTTGCCATGGATAAAGTCTATCCATATACTCATGAGAGTTATGTACCTGTGCCTTTTAACAACAAAGGAAGGAAGGGGGGTTCAACTTATGGTACCTCCAGCTCTGATGCAGAGTCGAGTGACTCAGAGAATTCGAACCCTACTAACAACAAGAGAGGTAGAGGCAATAATAGGAGAAACTGGGGCAGACACAACTCAAACTATGGGCCACCCCCGCCGCCCCCCTGGTGGCAACCCTCACCTTGGGGCATACCAACCTATCCACCGCCAGGAGGACCTTTTGGCCCCCAAAATTTCTACCCTGATTATTCACAGCAGCCTTTTTTAGGCTATGGCCAAGGGAGACCGAGAGGCCGACGCAGACCCCAACAGCAAGGTCAGGTCCAATGGAACCTACCACCTCAAACCCTGGACCTGAGGAACGGGAAACTGATCTCCCGAGAAACACCAGGGACGTCAGCGGAACATCCCTCGTAATGAATCTAAGTTCCTACACCATGTCTGATATTGAAGAACAAGTACTTAACAGAGGACTTAGGTTTGTCTCAACTAACAAAACAGATCCCTTCCTTGCTAATATTGAAATGAATAAATTTTTTCGCAAAATTAGATTGCACTTCTTGTTTGCCAACAAAGATGGTCTGGCTAACAACCTTGACACTACTGATGAAAACACTGGCCTAAGAAAACCGTCCAAGTTTAATCCCACGACAATAGGCTTACCTGCGAAGGTAACAGCCTTTGAAGAGGCTGTAGACCATGATCTACAGTTGCTCCTGCAACAACCCCAAAAACCCTTCATCAATTTGAGCAGAAATGAGCAACTAGCTTTGAATGGACTAGCAAACAATTCAGCTGTCGTGATTAAGCCGGCAGATAAAGGGGGTGCCATAGTTCTTTTAGACACCAATATTTATCGGGAGGAATGTTTGCGGCAACTAAGTGACAACAAATTCTATCGCAAATTGTCATGCGACCCCACTCCTAGACTTACCACCATCATTGGCACGATTGTCGAAGAAGCGTTGGCTGAGGGTTGGCTCACGGACAAAGAGGCACAATATCTATGTGCCACGAACCCAGTGATTCCATATTTCTACGTGTTGCCAAAGGTTCATAAACCCCAGAGACCACCTCCAGGGCGCCCCATAATCTCGAGCATAGGCTCATTGCTCGAGCCTCTATCAACCTTTGTGGACTGTTTCTTGCAACCTTTTGTTTTAGAGATGCCAACTTATCTAAAAGATACTAAAGCAGTGCTTAGAATCCTTCCAGAAGTGAGTTATGACGCTGAACAAGACCTTTTAGGCTCGTTCGATGTGGAAAGCCTCTATACTTCCATACCTCAAACCGAAACTCTAGAGGTAATAGAGGGTCTTCTTGAAACTCAAGATCTAAAATGCATCACACCAGTCAGGCTGATTATGAACCTAGCGACCTTGGCTATGACTGAAAACTTTTTTGCTTTTGAGGACTCTTTGTACCTACAGATCAGCGGGACCAGCATGGGTAGTGTTTTTGCCCCAAGCCTCGCTAATTTGTATGTACATAATTTTGAGCAACAACATGTGCTCACTTCGACCAACCCATATAAGAATAATGTGTGTTTATGGAAACGTTACATTGATGACATGTTGGTAATATGGCGTGGTACAATTGAGAATTTGAACAAATTTCATGTGTGGTTAAATGAGTTAAATCCCTTTTTGAAATTTACCATGGAATATAGTGCACATGAGTTATCTTTTCTAGATCTGTTGATTACACCTACCTCGTTAGGTTTACATACCGAAATATATCGCAAACCTACAGCAAGGAACTCCCTTTTGAGCTATCAGAGTTTCCATCCTAAAGCCCTTCTTGACAACCTGCCATACGGACAATTTCTTCGAATTCAACAAAATTGTTCCAGTAGGCCTACATTTGAAGTACATGCTTCGAACCTAGAGAAACAGTTGGTAGAAAAGAAGTACCCGAAAAAACTTGGCAAAGCAGCTAAAAAGCGCGCTTTAAATAATAACAGGGAGGGTCTTCTTGAACTTTTGCCTCCAAAGGAAGTACCAAAGAGGATAACTTATGTCAATACTTTCAGTACGAAGTCAAACCTAATTCAGAAAATAGTGAAGAAGCACTGGGCAATCCTGAATACAGGGGGAGACACGGTCACTTTACCCCCTCCCCTCTTTGCCTTTAAACGGGGACGTAATGTGAAGGATCAGTTGGTCCATATGAGACCTAAGACCATGAATCCCCGTACTGTAGGAACCCTCTGGGATATGCCAGCTGTCATGGGACACCATCCCTGTGGCAACTGTGTGGCTTGCCCTTTAACAACAAAATCGACACAGATTGATATTGGTACAGGTCGGCCCTGGGAGCAGCGACGATTCACTAATTGTAATAGTCAAAATGTCATCTATTTTATTACATGTCCCTGTAAGAGGCAGTACGTAGGGATGACCACACGCAAAGTGAAGTTGAGAATCTCAGAGCATAAGAGCTCTATCCGGTGCTGTAAACAGGCTACTAGATTAACAGCTCACTACATAGAGGTTGGCCATTCATCTACCGAACTTAAATGGACAATTATCGAACAACCCCTGATTCCATCACACATCACTGACATCAGTGGGTTTTTATTCGCAAAAGAGCAGAAATGGGTGTATAAACTCCGATCAGATCAAGTGGGTCTCAACGAGGCGATCCCATGGATGGCATTATGATGGAAGACCCTTGATTTTGATTGAGTTGCCCCTGTTCAATTCTGTGCCAATTGAGCCGTACTGTATGGGCCCCTGTGTTGGGCACCTTGCACACTAAAATCACTTACAATCTTCATTGTAGCACTAGCGCCAATTAGTAAGCACAAGGTATATATTAATGAACTGAGCACTGGAAACTAAATACATACTAATAATATACCCCTTCTAACTGAGCGCTGTGCGCATTATTTGCTCATGATAAATCAGGGTGGCGCAGAATTTAAATAGAACTCCATGCTCCATCATTCCCGACAGAGCGCATAAACACTGACGCCATCGAAATGTAGCGCATACTGCCAGCGCTACAATTAATAACGAAATACACTCGCCAATGTCTATCATAGTAAGATCAGAATGAAGACTTCAATCCCCATGATGCTTAGCAGAGTGCACACAGACTGACGTCATCGGAATGCAGCGCTTACCGCCTGCGCCGGAAATATAGTTCACAAGCCGAACGCCGCGTCGGTACCTCCCACGACAGCCCAGAGGGACGCCCGGGGTACCGACGGACAGGTAGGCTCACACCATGTCTGTCTCTTGTGTTGTTTCCCGCTTGTCCGTTATGCTTACAAGTGCGCTGTGGCTCATGTCCCAGTGAGATAATACGAGATTGGTCTCCTTCGGAGCTTTAAAGGCAGTATTTGCTTTCTAGACTATGTCCGTTGAGTGCTTTAGAAACCTGAAAAGTTGAGGGGCGTGACTTCTCCCTGATTCCTCGCCGTCTCGCACGTTTGAGGTGGAGGTTTTGAAGGCATTTTTTGCTTTCAAACCTCGTTTGCCTTGTACTTTGCAAAACCGAATATTCGTGCAGTACATTTCTCTTTGGCTGCGTGTTTCCGACACCCTTACGATCTACATGGTGTGCATGACTTTTACGAGTATGATCAAGGGCTAACTTTCCCTCTACTCTTTAAACAATTTTGTAGCATCAGTAAATAATCACTGGTGGTGGTTGCAGATTTGAGATCATGATCTGTTATGAATGGAGAAAAAGAAAGATAAAAAACCTTGATTTGTGTCTTAGGTATTCTGCTGGAATAGCGTGATAACTCTGATGTCCTAATATTTCCCTCTCATTTTATTCATGTTTTTTTGCTACTTTAGAGCGGTGCCTCGCTTTACCTGCGCTGTAGCCAGGTGAGGTGGGCCTTTCTCTCCTGCCAGTTAGGTAAGTGAGTAACTACAAACTTGATGTTATATATAGAGATGTGTTACATGCACATACAGGCGACCACATCTGGCAAGCAATGATATTGACTAAATTTTGTCTTTTTTTGTGCACATACACTGTGTTTTGCACTTAATATGTTGTATTTCTTCTGTTTCTTTTCTCTACATATATGTCATTACGAATGGACCCACTCTTGGCATGTGAACTCAATCAGCCAGGAGAAAGATGGTATCGCTATATTTCAGGTGATATCTGTTTACTTCCTTATTTCCCACTTATTTTTTTGTATAAGCAGTAGCGTCTTTTGGTCCTGAGGAAGCAGCCAGATACTAGTTGATCTTGTAAGTCTGCAGAAACATGTCGACCTCTTTTTCCAACAGTGGTTATTTGTTTAGACCACTACGCACTCTTCTCTTTTAGAATTTAGGAAAGAAGCTAACCTTAATAAATTTCTTTTTCGCTTCCTTACCTAATTTTATAACCATTTGCTCACCTTTTCACTGTGCACCTCACTTTTTAGCACTCATTTAGCACTGCTTCCAGTCACCACCAAACACCTACAGTTCCCCTCTCAGTGTACGCCACAAGTAGGTTTAGGCTTTTGACATCTGCCAATCCACTGTGGGTCTATACATCTGTAGCTCAGAGGGTGAAGGATCCCAGATGATGAAGGGCGGATCCGAGTGGTGACTGATGGGAATCCTCCCGTAACAACAGGAGACCCTAGGTGTGATTTACTTTACACACCATCTGTTTTTCCTTTGCTTTTCTGTTCCATTCGTTGTTGTAGAGATTTAATTCAGTTAGAACTCATGTCTTGACCCCTTACTATCTTGTGTTGTGCATATGGTTTTTGGGATACTAGTATAGCTGGGTCATTAAACTATCCCTCAGACCCTCCCCCATCTGGTTTATGTAATGGTCAGAAAAATATGCCACAGACTATTAAACATCTCCATGTATTTGAGTAGGCACTGAGAAAGCGCAGACCCCCTCTCATTGCAACAAAATGTGCATTCTTTACTGTAATCTGCTATTTCTTGTGCCAGGGCACAACAGATTCTTTCTTTCAGCTCTAGGAAAGCTTTTAAGCAATTATTGTCTCAAGGAAGCAAATTAAACACATCTTTGTGTGTCAGCCTCAGTAAAGGCTTAGCCACTAAGGAAACGTTTCCACTGTCTACAGTAGCCAGTTTGTCCAATAACATACTGACTTCTCTCTGAGTTTGAGGTGATTCTTCTGAAGTATTTCCTTCACTCTCTCTGGGGACACCTTTCTAGCTCCTTTTTCAATTATGTGTCCCAGATATTGAACTTCTTTTTGATAGTTCCTACTATCCTCATGTAATTGCACCAAGAAAAAATCCGGGCAAAGATTAATAACAGTAAACCGTTTTCAGTGCATGGACAAGTATTTGAAAATGTATGGTGGCTGGATTTGGTATCATAGGACAACATTGAACAATTATTCTGTTAATCCTTCTAAGATCCTGCACTATTCTGTACTTTTCATTGGATTTATCTACACCCATGATTGGAGAGTTATATGAACTTCCAATAAATTCCCTCAAAAATCCTTTTCTCAGTATATATGTAATTATGAGTGTGATTCCTGCAACTGTCTCTGGTGTCAACTTGTATTGTGGTGTTCTTGGAAACACTGCATACAGTTTAAATAAGACACAAATAGGTTCTACACCCTTTATTAATCCGATATATTTGACTGTGAAGTCTCATACTTCTGGGTTCAGTGTTTCTTTCAAATCAGTAGGTAATTCTTCAACTGTCATCACTTGAAACAACCCTACAGCTGTCTCTTGGTGGGCCATACTAAACTCTACATCCTCATCAGGCGTCTGGGAATCCAAACTATCAAGTGTAAAATAAGCAGTTTAACTTGCACAACAAATCTCTTCCTAGCAGATTTACAGGACTTGAGTCACAAACAACAAATTGGTGACTTTCCTTAAATAAACCTATTTTTACTGCAGCCTTCTCTAAAACTGGATTTATAATATGTTTATTTAAAATGTCTATGACTTCGATCTTCTTTCCTAAGTGAGGTAGTTCTGGAATATCAAAGTTTTCACAATGGATATGGAAATGTCGGAAAAGTCAGCCAAAACTGTCATTATCAAATACAGGAAACTGTTAAAATGGGTTATGATTTTGGCTCTGAAAAGAATTCAAATTTGCTTTGGGAAACTGATTTAAATAAAATTTAGGGTTTCACAAATTTTGTGGGACCATCTATCGGATGCGGAACTTGCATCATTGGGGCCTGTTTCTGCGTTAGTAGTAGTATTTGCTGAACTGGCACATTTTGCATCTGCACTGCTCTCTGTAGTTGCACATTTCCAATTACTGCATCAGGATTGAGAGTATACTCTCTCATCCAATGCTCAAATCTGTTACAAAGATGGCAACGGGTCATTTTTTTCAGCGTTGCGACATCCATATCAAAATTTGGACCAACTGAAACACCTCTGCTTCTACCTCTAACCTCTGAAACACCAAATCCTCCTTGAACACCTTGAATTCCTGCTTGTGGAACAACACCTCACATACCACCTTCCTTCCCTGCAAACAACTTATTCTGATATCTTCCTTGAGCAAACTTCCTCTGAGCCATCATAAGTTTCTCCTTAAGCTCTTTCTGCTTCATGTCCTGTTCATCACTTCAGTACATTATATATATATCCCAAAATCCCACCTATTGGCTTTCCGTGCCAATAAATCACACTCTGCTGTATCTGCGAATTGATCTGACTAGAGATCAATAACCTAATAAGAAACTGAGACACAAAGAATCCCATGTCACTGGCATCAGGATATTCTCTCCCACTCCCGAAGTAACCGCTCATAATAATCATGCTCTGATTCTTTTGGTTTTTGTGAGCTTCTTTTAATCCTTCCCCAATCAAGATCTTTTGGAGGCACCTTACCTTTCAGTAAAGTAATCACTGCTTCATTTCTCTCCATAACAACAGGAGATGGTGCACTAGTGCGAGCATCTTTTATTGGTTCCTCTCGTGACAATTGCACAACAACCTTACATTCAACCCACAAATCAATTGGCACTGCAATCAAAAGAACATTTTCAAATCAATCCACAACACCTTTCAAATTTGAACAAATCTGTCAAATTGTGTGTACCATTGTATAGGCTCGTTTCTTGATTTTGAAAATTTGTTTGTAAATCCTCCAAGATCACCATACTCTCCTTCTCTCAACGGATACACTGAAGATTCTCCCTCATCTGTTTATTATTTTACCCAACTAGTTCTGGTGGTTTCGTTTTCTTCTCATGTTTCTTTACCACTTGTTTCCTAATTTCTCAAAACCACTCCATTTACAAATGCATTTGACTAATTCTGTAATGTGTAATTGCATTCCTGAAGAAAGCATGGTCTCAATTGTTTCATCATTACCTGTACCCTGACATTTTCTGAAACGGAGAAAAACACCTTCTGCAGTTAGGACAAAATCTAAGTCTGTCACATTAAGGACAAACTATCAAATACATTTGTGCATTTATTTATTTATTTATTTATTTTGCGGGTTTGTAGAGTGCTAGAATAAACTCCCAAGGGAGTATCTCCGCGCTATCTGACTGCTGAACCTGCAGGAGATCGAATTCCCTGGCTCCAAACTAGTTCTTAGACTGTGTGGTTAGACCTGAAACAAGAACGTCTTCAGCTTTTTCCTGAAGGCCAGATGGTTTTCAAGCTGCCTAAGCTGGAGAGGGAGACCATTCCATATCCTCGGTCCCCTCACAGACAGAGCCTTACCCCCTTGCCTTGCCCGCTTGATCCTAGGAATCGTGAGAAGCATTTGGTCACTGGACCGTAGAGCACGAGAAGGAACATACGGCACAAACTTGTCTGCCAGATAGGAGGGACCCAAACCATGAAGTCCTTTGTGGACCGTACAACAGATCTTAAAAACAACTCTCTGACGGATGGAAAGCCAATGAAGCCTGGCAAGTAGAGGTTTTGAAGGTGTTCTCGGAGGGGCATTTAGAACCAACCTGGCTGCGGTGTTCTGCACAACCTGTAACCTATCCAGGTCCTCCTCATTAGCTGACAGCAAGAGACCATTACAATAGTCAAGACGACTGATAACCAAGGCCTGGACCAGGGTCTTTCTGATGGTGTCTGGAAGCAATGGAAAAACTCTGCGCAGCAATCCAATGGTCCGAAAGCAAGATCCAACAATGTTGGTAACATGCTGCTTGAAGCTGAGTTCTTGTTCCAGACGTACCCCTAGGTTCTTGACTATTTGCTTAGGCTCCGGGACTGGGCCTAGATCTAAAGGCCACCAGTCAGGAGCCCAGCTGATCTTAGCCTCACCGAAAAGCATAACCTCTGTCTTTGAAACATTGCACTGCAACATATTCAAAGACATCCACTGGGAAACTGCTCTCATCCCCTCAGAGAAAGAATGTAATACCTCTGGAGTAAGATGGTCAAAGGGAAAGAGCAGCTGGGTATCGTCAGCATATGACACTGGGCAAAAACCAAAGGCTCTCAGGATATTATCCAGGGGGGCCACATAGATGTTGAATAAAGTAGGGCTCAAACAGGAGCCCTGTGGCACCCCCTTAGTAATCCTGCTCTCCTCGGATCGGAAATTGCCCATGGTGACACATTGGGTCCGATCCGAAAGAAAGCTCTTTAGCCAAGCCAATGCCATGCCCCCTAGTCCACTCCCAGTCAGACGCTCGACCAAAATCTCATGTGAGATGGTATCAAAAGCTGCCGATAGATCTAGCAGCACCAGGACAGCTGATGTTCCTTTGTCCTGGAGCATGCGTAGATCATCGGTAATCGACAGCAACGCTGTTTCCGTGCTGTATTTTGGTCTAAAGCCCGACTGAGATGGATCTAGGGCACCAGTATGTTCCAGGTGATTGGACAAGTGCTTATTGACGTGCTTTTCTATGAGTTTTCCCATGAATGGTAAAAGGGAAATGGGTCTCAGATTGGTCATCTCAGCCCATGCAGTGGCGGTGTTCTTGCGAATGGGTCGCACTTGGGCTCTCTTCCACTCCAGTGGGACACAGCCTGTGTCCAAGGAGAGGTTGACCAAACTTTGTATTTCTGGTGCTAATATGCTCCTCACTGAAACCATCACTCTCGGTGGAAGCTGGTCCATAGGACTCCCACTCTTTATAGTTGTAATGAGTCCCTCCACTTCAGCCAAAGTGATGTTAGAAAAGTTCGACAGAGTGGAAGCGATAATCTTTTTACTCGCTGGGACGACAGTGGGAAGAGTAACATGTCCAATAGAAGCAATGGAGGCATGAATCTTCTCATAGATGGTTTCAATCTTGTTCGTAAAGAAACAGGAAATATCATTGCAAAGTTGTTGAGATGAAGTGTCAACACTCTCACACGCTGCCGGCTTCAAGAAGGAGTTCAGTATTTGGTAAAGCATCCTCGGCGCATTTCCTACCGCCTCTAACTGTGAGGTAATATACTGTTTGCGAGCTGTTCGAATAGCTTTGTGATATGATTTTAATGCCCTCTGATACTCCAATTTATCTGACTCCAGATGAGATCTACGCCAGGTTTTCTCAAATTTTCTTGTTCTACGCTTCATAGATCTCAGGTCCTCTGAAAACCACACCTCCTGATTTTTCGTCGGGCGGGTCTTAAAGGTTTTCATAGGAACTATGTGCTCAATGGCAATGGTTACTGCCTTTTCATATCTTTCTAGCGCCACATCAATGTTATTGGTTGTGGCATAATCTTGGATAGAGAAGGCATCCCTAAAAGGTTCATTGGTTATCTTGTGCCATTGTCTCCGTTTCATGGGGATCTGAATAGATCTCTTGGGAGTTGGTCCTATCTCAGGGATATAAAATTCTATAGTAAAATGGTCCGTCCATAGATTTACAATAGGGGCAGAACACTCAACTCCAAGGAGCCTGGACAAGATGAGGTCCAGAGTATGTCCAGCCCTATGAGTGGGTCCTTTATTACGTAGCAAAAATCCCAATGAAAAGAGATCGTTTAGGAAGTCCTGAGTCTCTTTTTCCTCCTTTAGCTCTGCGTGTATATTAAAATCCCCCAATAATAAAAAGTCTTTCTCGACATTAACATGGGGGGCCAATAATTCCATCAAAGTGTTGGAAAAATTGTTCATAGGTCCAGGAGGCCGATAGACCAAAGCACCGTTCATAAAACATTTAGGCGAGGTTCTGATTTTAAAAACCAACATCTCCATCTCTGCTGAGCAATATTGCTCGAGAGTGGAGACCATGATATTGTCTTTATGCACGATGGCAAGGCCACCTCCCTTTTTTATGGGTCTGTCCTGACAGATAATTTTGTATCCCACCGGTATTCCCAAGGTAATAGTAGGTGCAGTGTGGGGTTTTAACCAAGTTTCAGTAAAGAAACATAGGTCACGTTCAGCCTCCGAGATAAGATCCCATATCTGCATGTGATGTTTAGGCAGTGATCGAATGTTACATAGGAGGCATTTATTACGGGAACCGGTGTTGATAGGGGCAGGGGAAGCGGGCGTGACTAATTGCTCCAGCCGGAGCGGTGCATTCATACTCTGAAAGCGGCAATTTTTACATGAGAAGGGGCCTTCTAGAAATTGAACTTGGTTGCACACACAGTCTCCACAAATGGGTGTTTGTACATGGCGTAGTTCGGCAGCAGTGTATGATATCTTGTGCAAGATGTTATCACTTACTGGTGCAGGGATCACCATCCTGGCCCCTGGCCCCGTCCTGTCACGGAGAGGCGCAGACGGGCTTCTCTCTGGCGCCTCTCCGGCGCTTCACTGCGCGCGACCGCTGCGCGCTCGAGGTGACGAGAGGGCTAAATAGGCCCTCCCACCCTCAACTGGACCGCTAACCGCCTCGGCGGAAGTGTAGGCGGCGAGTATTTCCTGTCCCACAGCCTATCGGTGAGTGCGTGTCAGTGAGCAATTTCAGTTTCTAAATAACAAACAGCTTAAAACGCTGATGCATCAACATGAAATTAAGTGTGCCTCAGAAATCAACACTCTGAAATCAACACATCCTGTGTCATATATAGCCCCAATTTTAAAACACTAAAATCGCTAAAGTTCTCGAGTAACAGATTTAAAAGCACAGTTTGTAAAAACACAGTTTGTAGTGTTGGAGCAATTCGGCTAGCGTCAAGCAGTGTAAGAGAGCACTGCCACTGCCCCCTCTTACCGCATGTTTCAGCATTTCCTAAAGAACATTATGTATTCATGAAAAAATCTAGTTAAGGCCTGGTATTGAAAATTAATGAATTGTGCATTTTGCACAATTTGTATGGGTGTCAATTTAAAAGTGCACTTTTCAAGTTTAAGCCTAAGGCAAATTATCAGCTATGTTATTAGATTTTTAAGCTAAATTTCAGATGTATCAAATAATATTAAAGCCTCAGTCAATAAAATGTTACCACAAAAGTCTGCTCTGGTCCTGCTTGCAGGTGAAAGCAGGAATTGCCAGCACTCTGCAGATAAATATTATGTTTGTATAAAAAAAAATTATAGCATGTTTTTATAATGTGTGAACCTAGCCCGAGGGCATTAGCCCTTTGTCTGTACTTCTCGTCCCAGCCCTTACACTCTGAGGAATCCCGCCTCACAGAAAGTACCTTTACCACTTATGGAACACATTAATCGCTGCAATGTTAATATAGTAATGCACCCCTTTAGAATGACCTGCATGTTTCCTGTCTCCAAGAGTGGGTGCCACATATTCTTTCTTTTAAACAGACTCATTTTCTGTTAATTTGCGTTTTGTTTCATCAAGTAAGCGATTCAGGTGTGCACCACCCTTGAGGGTGCTCCCCACTCATGTGCTTGGCTGCAGTGGGGAGAGGGAGTAAGAACTTAAGTTGTGTCACGAGCAAGACTCATAATGTCATCATTCTGTACCCCTTACTGTGCTCTATGTTTGCCCAGGTGGGAGAAGGACGCAAGGGTTGTGTAGAAAGTAAACTCTTGCAAGATGAAATGAGGTCTCTAGGCAATCCATTATGACCCATAGCACCGCTGTTATAGCACAGCTAGTTTCCTCTGTGATCATAGAAGGGAGGAAGTGTTCAGAGTGTTGGTGAAGTAGCTAAGGAAGACTTCCACATCTGATTTGGAGTCTATAATTAAAGAAGCAGTAGATCCAGCTTTGAATGAGCCTCATTAATAAACGCTTGAAGGAGGATGAGGACTAGGATAACTGTCCTAGAGGCAAATTAGTGCAGGGGTCATAATTACAAAGCCTGGTTGCACATATAGGAGAAGTATTGGAGTTTGAACAAAATCCTCAAGAGGAAGATGACTTCTAAGTTCAATATTGTGGGTCAAATGTGGATGATTTACCCTTACATGATGTAATTGTGAACATTATATGTGAAGAGTGGAAGAACATTGACAAGGCAAGCATTCCCAGATATTTCAATAAAAAGTATCTGATTGAGAACTTTCATAAATAATTCCAATTAGACACAAAAGTGAACACTATTGTGTCCCCAATGGTTTCAATATCCTCCTTGGCCCCAGAGGAACTTCGGGATGTGGTGGAGAGAAATGGAGAGTGCCTATAAAAGATAAACAATAGAAAACTATTATATTTCATGCAGATATATTATTACCTTTTACATTGTAATCTATTATGTGTAAATGTGGGGCGATCTCTAGTTTCTATTATGTTCATCTTGGAATGTTTACCTCACACAGAGGTATTAGCCATGTGCCATTTTATATTCTGTCTGTGTGGGTTGAAGTACAGTGAGCATTTGATGACTGTGGGATTGGGTGTTGTGCCTTGTTGTATTTTATCAAGGATGTTTCAATGTTTACCTGGATTCCTAAGCTGTAAAAAAAATATGATAAAAAAGTGTTGGAGTTCTGGACTTCAATTTCCAGAGTTCTTAGCAGCAGTAGCCATCATGTGTGGCTCCTACTATATAAGGTTTGTTATTGACATTTACCCAGTGCAAGGAAAGCTTTCTTGCGCAAATCTCAAGAATTGCATCCGCCCTTCAAGGAAATATGTGTTCCTCGTGACAAAACCATCTATGACCGAAGGAGCACACAATTGTAGAATTAGTGTTCAAAAGATAAGAACAGCCAAAGAACCAGGTAAGGATGCTTAGAGTTTGGGTGTTCAAGGGAAAATAGCCTTAGATATGCAAGCCTCAATAAAACCTTCAATCTTATTCTCTTATGTAAATAACTGGGGTATTTTGAAAAGTGGTGTGCGGACAAAAATATGGGCTTTACCTCTTGTGATACTTTTTAGATGATAGAGTTCTTGAGAGATTCATTTTAAAAAGGTTGAGCTCCAGCAAAGCTATCTTCTCAGTGAGCAGCATTAAGCATATTTAGGGAACCCATGGGGGATATCTCAAATGTGGTTTACTTGGCCTTCAGGCTGTTGAGAAGTTTCATGCTTAGAGGACCAGTGGTTCCTAATCCAAGGCCAGCTTGGGATCTATCAATAGTAATGAGAGGTCTGCAGGAGAAATCCTTCGAACCATTAGAGATGGCGAAATTAGCCTATCGGCTACAATTTCATTCTTGATCATAATATCGTCAGCGAGGAGATTTGGGGGAGCTGGGAACCTTGGTGATATTACATCCCTACCTTAGGTTCTCTGCAGACAAACTGATCTTAAGCCCATATTCCCCATTTACATCAAAGGTCCAGACAGGATTTCATTTTTCACAAGACATTGTTATACTGGTTTTTGATTCTGTATCAGATTCAGATGTGCATTCATCTTTTGATGTGAATAGAGCGTTATTAGTCTATTTAGTGTGAAGGACTTTAACCATTCTCCCTATTCATCTTATCTCATGCAGAATAAGGGTAAGAAAACCTTTAGTTCCACTTTATGTATGTTAGTATGTCAAGCCATAACCAAAGCATATAGGTCAGTGGGGGAAGACAATGCCAAGGAATATACATTCAGGGTCGATCTACTAGAGCAGTGTTGACATCATGGACAGAATGGTACACTGACAAAATATCGACCCCCAAAATATCCCCATACAAAAATATTGTGACCAAAATATCGAAGTCAAAAATATCTACATCCTATACTTATAATGGTAAGTACAAAAATATCAAAAATAAATGGTGATGTCATAAATATAGTTGTGCAAAATATCGTTTTTATATATATAAAATAAATTAATAAATATTAACTATATTACAGAATAAAATTATTCAAAAATATATATTAGATTTAATATACATTTTAACAAATATAACAAATAAACTACATTTAACTAATATATACATATATTTACTTTAAAACAATTATTAAACTAATAATTTGAATGTATTTTATAATTTTAAAATGATATAAAATGTAACAAATAAATATATATATACATATACTAATAACATAAATTCTATTAAAAACATTTTATTCTAAATTTAAACATTAAACTATTTTAAAATCTTTAAAATTAAATTTCCCAATCCAGTGAGTGCAACAGTAGGGAAAGTTCTGGATAGCAGAGGGGTAAAAATTACTATTCCCACTCCATTGAGTGCAACAGTAGGGGAAGTGTTGGATAGTGGAGGGATAACATTTACTATTCCCACTCCAATGAGTGCAACAGTAGGGAAAGTGTTGGATGGCGAGGGGTACAAACTACTATTCCCAATCCAGTAAGTGCAACAGTAGGGAAAGTGTTGGCTAGTGGAGGAATAACATTTACAATTCCCGATCTAGTGAGTGCAACAGTAGGGAAAGTGGTGGATAGCAGAGGGTTCAAAATAACTATTCCCACTCCAAATAATGCAAACGTAGGGAAAGTGTTGGATAGCGGAGGGGTAAAATTTACTATTCCCACTCCAGTGGGTGCAAAAGTAGGGAAAGTGTTGGATAGCAGAGGGGTAACAATTACAATTCCCACTCCAATGAATACAACAGTAGGAAAAGTGTTGGATAGCGGAAGTGTAAAAATTACTATTCCCACTCCAGTCAGTGCAACTGTAGGGAAAGTGTTGGCTAGCGGACTGAAACAATTTACCATTCCCACTCCAGTGAGTGCAACAGTAGGGAATGTGCTGGATAGCGGAGATGTGAAAATTACTATTCCCACTCCAATGATTGCAACAGTAGAGAAAGTGTTGGATAGCGAAGGAATAAAAATTACTATTCCTACTCCAGTCAGTGCAACAGTATTGAAAGTGTTGGATAGCGGAGGGGTAAAAATGTCTATTTCCACTCCAATTAATACAACAGTATGGAAAGTGTAGGATACCGGAGGGGTAAACGTTGCTATTCCCACTCCAGTGAGTGCAACAGTAGGGAAAGTGTTGGATAGCGGAGGGACAAAATGTACTATTCCCACTCCAGTCAGTGCACCAATAGGAGGTGTTGGATTGCAGAGGGGGACAAATTACTATTCACACTACAGTCAGTTCAAAATTAAAAACAAACAAAATATCATCAACAAAGTAAAAAAAGTTTTTTAAGTAAATAAAAAAAATAGAAATATGTTACAAATATAAATATATTTAATATTAAAAAAATGCAAATAAAAACATGATATAAAGTTAAATACATATCACAAATACCTACAAATCTTACATTAAATAAAATAATTTACAAATTTCAAACAAATAATTGTTTTTATTTAAAATATATTTATTAACAAAACATTAAATATTACATAAATGTAGTCTATTTACTTCCTACCCTATAACACCACACAACGCACAAACCACATCGAAAATGTAAAACATTTATTTGCATAATTAACATACTTAATTATCAATTAAATAAATATTATTAATTAAAAAACAAATGAAAACACATCAAATGTAATTAACTTCCCACCCTTTACACCTACAATCCTCAAAACACAAACCTAAAATTAAACTGTAAAAAATGAATTACACAATTAAAGAACTTTTTCAATTAAATAACTAACAGTATTTAACAACTAATTATAGAGTAAGTAAAATAAATGTACTCCCTACCTTTCACCCCTATAAACCCAAAATCCACATACAAACAAGTTATTAAACGATTACACTATTTAACAATAAATTAATTAATAATAATTATCAACTAATTATGTATTAAATAAAAATAATTTACTTCCCACACTTAACCCCTAAAAACCTGACAACCCATACCTAAAATTAATTACACAATTACCATAATTAATTATCAACTAATTAATAAATATTAATTAACAACTAATTATTAACAACTAAAAATAAATTACTTCCCACCCTGTATCCCTATAAACCCCACAATCCTCACCTAAAATCAATTACACAATTACATAACTAATTGTCAATCAATTAATTAATATTAATTAACAACTAATTATTAATTAATTAATTATAAATCAATTACTTATAAAACCCACAACCCACACTAAACATTTACCTAAAATAATAAAATACACAATTAACATTATAAAATTTAAATTAAAAAATATCAATAAATAAATAAATTCATTAATTTATTATAATTAAATTACTTCCCACCCTATTCACCTATAAACCCACAACCCACTACAGAACTAAAAAACGTAACATGTTATAAAAATAACAATAATAACTACTAAAAATGTAACCCATATATTAAAAAACATAAACAATACTTCTACAGAAAAAGACATCATTCATTTAAAATATATTCTAAAATACATATAACTAATTAAAAATTCGATATTTTAAACAACTACATTTTTGCAAATGATATTAATGACTTCTATATTTTTAAAATTGATCTTTCTTACCTTAAAGTCGATATTCCTAACCACAATATTCTTACTGTCTATATTTCTGTCACAATAGGTAAAACTTGATATTAGTGTAAGTCAACATTTAAAATTCGATATTTTGACTGAATACCGGACAGAATCATGCAGTGCATCTCAAGATTTTGAGGTGGCGACATAGTCGCTATAGAATTGATCACTAAAAATCTACATGTGAAGGATGTTGGTTGTTAAGTTCTTAAATTAGCAATACAGTAATGGTTGTTTATAATAGATCTAATTTCAGCAGTTTATTTTTGGGTGCAATCTTTAATAAAGTTAGTATATCCTTAGAGTATAAGTACGGACAGAGGGGTAAGGAACATATTACTTACCCTTAATCTTTTTCTTCTTTTTTTTTTAAATTGTTATTATTGGCATTTACAACAGGAAAAAAAATAAAACAGGACTTGGAAGATCCACCGAGATGTGATATCATACATATCATATGTCTTTCGGTCTAGAGAAGCAGTATGATAAAATAGGAAAGAAAAAAGGAAAAGAGAGGAACAGATAGAGAGGTAGAGCAAGGAGGAAGGGTACAGAACAAAAGGATTGACACAATCTGGCTTCCCTCATTACCCAAGCATAGAAATAGTCACAGGGGTTATGCAACAGAGTCAGGAATGAGAAGGCGACAATCGTCATGTACCACAAAACAATTTGAATCAAAATGATAAACACTGGCCCACATTTACACACTTGTGCTTGGTGAAGGACATATATCCTAATTCAACATGAGCTTGTTCATGGAGGATACAGGTCCAGAGGCCTGAGTACTTGCGGGAGAATTTGTATATGTGGCAGATCAGGAGTAGGTTCCTGGGTGCGAATGTACAATATGAGTGGTCCCCAGATGTCTTTGGGCCGGAATATTAGAGGCACCTGCTCCCAGTAGGTACAAGTTGTTCTTGGCAGTAAGTCACATCTTGTAACCAAGATTACATTTTGGGCGTCGGTCTCTGTCCCTAGTGGATGGCAAAATGTAGTTTCGGTAGCAATAGAAGCGTGGCTCTCAATCAGAGGGAATCAGATGGCATGTCTTTCACGTATCCGAGGAGATATATTAGCGGTGTATGTGGAATTGTGGGTTGCAGAATTTGCTTCAGAGTGGAGTGTATATCTTGCCAGAAATCCCTAATCTGAAGGCACGTCCAGGTCAAGTGTATGAAAGTGGCCTGCGGACCATGAATCTTCTGCAGCATGCTCTCACGCAAGCCCCATCCGGTGCAACTGAGTTGGTGTGCGATATAGTTGATGCAAAAATTAGAAATGGATGAGCCTCAATCTGTAATTAGGGTTGCGCTCAGCCATTTGCGTGCAGCACAAATTCCACTATTCATCAGTGATAAGAGAGTTTATGTCTTGCTCCCAAAGTATATGCACCTGTGGGATGCGAAGAGGTGCAGTGTCTTGCATAATGCTGTATAGTCTGGTGATTAATTTAAGAGGAGAGGGCATAGTCAGCATTTGTTCAAGAGCAGCCAACTGGGGTGGTGGTTCAGGAAATGTGTCATGCAGTGTTCGGCATGTAGCGTGCAGCTGATGGTAGAGAATGGCATCCAGTACAGTGAGTCTGGATGTACCATCAGAGGCGAAGGCGGGGATAAAGTGGCCCTCTGGATATAGGTCTGTGAAAGTAAACAGGCGCCTCTGATGAGCACACTCCATGGCACACTTAGCTTGCAGGGGGGCAGCAGTGGGTTGCAGGACAATGGAATAAATGAACATATAAAACTATGAGTTTGGCTTGGCAGCACATGCCATCCCATCCCATCGTAGGCACTCCACTGTGTCAATTACTCTGTATGTGGTTTTATAGCACTGGTATAGGGCCGTGGTTAGTGGCAAGGGGGGGCATCTGTCTCCACCACCGCGTGGGTCTGAAATCTTTACCAATACAGCGAGTAGTACAGGTACTGAGCTTGCGTGCATAATGCATTTAAGTGCAGATTAGGTGCAGCAAGCCACCTTGGCTGAATGCAAGTGTTAGAATTTCCCAGGCTATACATGGTTGCTTGCCAGTCCAGGCTCAGGATATTAGATTGGAGCACAGGTGCTTGAAAAAAGAGGCAGTGAGTGGTATGTGGATATTGCTGAATAAATATAAAAATGTGGGTAATATCATTTTGGCTACTGCCAGGCGTCCCGTCAGGAAAAGAGGAAGTCTGTTCCATGTCGGAATTTTCTCTTTAAGCCAGGTCATCGTCCTCCCATAATTTCCCCTCAATTTTCCACAATTCCTCAATGTCCCTGCTCAGCCAGAACCCCAAATAGCATACAGGCCCCAGTGCCCATTTCAGTGGGAATTCTAATGCCACAGGATGTGGTGCATCAGTTAATGGAAACAATATGGACTTGGCCCAATTAATAAATATGCCGGAGGGGCCATCGAAGCGTATAACTTCTCGTATGATGGGATCCAGCTTAACTTGTGGGTTGAGGATATATAAGGCAATGTCGTCTTCATACATGGAGAAATAAAAGGTTGTGAGCCGTAAAAGCTAATCCATGATGTACATGATGTTGCCTCAATTCGACTACCAGTGGATCCCTTGCTATCGCAAATAAAATAGGAGATAATGAGCAGCCATGTAGAGTGCCTCTTGCTCTAGGGAATGGATGTGATAACATGCCATTGAGGCAGAGTCTGGCTATTGGAAATATGTATAGCAACTTGATAAGGCTCACAGATTTGGATCTGAGACCAAAACGGGGAAGGAGAAGAATAAATATGGGCAGTCTAGCAAGTCAAACACCTTAGTGGCGTCTAATAGCATGATGAGAACAGGGAGGCCGGGTTCAAGGCTGTGGAGCTGTGGAGCGTTGCAAAAAGGGTTCCCAAATGTTGTGTGGTTGATCGTCCAGGAACAAAGCTGTATTAATCTGGACGGACCATATAGGGCAGGAGCACAAGGAGACGATTGGCAAGCAATTTAGCACATATTTTATTGGTGACATTAACCGTAGATAGCGGCCAGTAAGTCACATCGATCAGCCAGTTTATCAGGCTTAAGAATGGTTACACTAACAGCTTCACGGAGCGATGGCGGGAGCTCACCAGTTGACAAGGACGCCTCAAAAATGGCCTGTAAGTGCAGGATCAGCAGACAGGCAAATTCCATATAGAAGGAGGCCGTTAGAACATCTAGGCTTGGTGCCTTATCGGAGGAGAGGCCTTGTATAACCTACAATATCTCCTCTTCAGTGAAGGGAGTGTTGAGGAATGCACTGTGTGAGTGGGCCAACCAGAGCAGCTGTATTGTCTCTAGGTAGTTTTTGATATCAGCTGTGCATGAAGATACATTGGTGCTATAGATTTCAGCATAACACGAGGTCATAGTGTGATGCATGGTTTCATGTATGGTATGCCACACCTGCTGCTCGTCTAGGAGTTCAACTACATATTCAGAAGCCCGCTGCCGCCGGAGCATGTTTGCGAGAGTCCTCCTGGGTCGATCTCCCTCACTGAATTATCACGCATCGCGTCATGGGAGAGGAAATTCAGCTTCCCCAGTGCTTCCTTATTATATTCAGTGAGTGTCTCCTGGAACTGAGCTGTAGTGTATGAGGACCTGGACTTACATTGCTCCAGCTCCAGTTATTTGTCCATATAAGCACATCACGGGTAATGAGCCAGCAGTCTATATGTGACCATGTGCCGGATGTAAAGCATGTACCTTGCAAATTCTACCTGTGCCTGTGTCGCCAAGCGTCTGCAAGGGAGTTATCAATTATGAGGGCATGTAGCTTCCCAGCAACATTCGGATGAGGGTGGCTGGACGTACCCTAGTGATCTAAGGCCGGAGCTAGCATAACATTAAAATGACCCCCTCCCCCATATGATCACACCTGGTTCTATGGTGGCGATGTTTTGCCACACATTGACAAAGAAGTCTGGGCAGTCCTGATTCAGACCATAGATTGAAATGAGAATGACTGGGTGCTCATGGAAACTGCCTGATACTACAGTTACTTGACCCTCCTTGTCATTCATAGCTTGATTCGGATGCCATGGTGTGCCCTTGCGTATCGCTGTGGCAGTCCAGCATGCATAGTTGGAGTAGAGTGCAATGTGTGTATCTGTGCACCAGCCCTCTTTGAGGCGAGAAACTGTCGAAGGGGTGATATGTAGTACTTGGAGAAAGCATATGTCAATACGATGTCATACTATGTAGGCTTGAACTAGTCTCCCCTTACGCTGGTTAAGTTCCCTTACGTTCCAAGGAAGGCATCTAATGGTGGCGGTCATGATTCAGTGGCGTCAGAGGTAGTGGTGTAGTGCATGATATCTCGGCCATCCAAGAATATTGGGTTGACAGTTATGTACGAGGGATGCAGCCCATTGAGTATTACAATGTTAGTTATGTGAGTGAGTTCTGCTGGACAGGAAGACAGAGTAAAGAAGAACAGTAACATGGTTACCCTCACACACCCACTTCCGCCCCCAAACATAGCGGAGTTGCAACAAACAACCCCCCGTCCCTGAGTTTGACCCTCATACGAAACATTATGCATAGGAATCATCCTTGGTGGCAGAGTAAAGCCAGGTGAACTGCCCACTGGGTGGCTGAGAGGCAAACGTGCCCCATGAGTCGATCCAAGGGCAAGTAGGTGGAGAAAGAAAGGCACCCAGGTGTAGTATGAGGTTTCCAGGAGAGAAGGCACATCCATCAGGAAAAAGGAGAAAGACAATCCTGGGTTTCAAAAGTATTAAAGTATTTATTTTTAAGTATAAATACAAGGAGCCCACAGTAACAGGTCTGGCAGCAAGAGAATCCACAGTCAACTGACTCAACTGTGAGTCTGAACAGTATCAATAAAGCTCAGTGAGATTTGAAAGACAACATGCATCTGCATGCAGAACAAAGCTGTCTGCATGCTGATGCCAGTTTTGAAGATACAGAAGGCACGGCGGTTGTAAACCCAATGGCCGTTGCCTGACTTTAACGTGATGCCTGGCCCCAAAATAGCGGCCTCTATCCATCCTCTACTCTTACTTATAGGACAAACCCAGACTCTGTCCAATGAACCACAATTTATCAACCCCCTAAGTAACATCCCCACGCTCCCTGAATAATCCTACAGTCATGCCAGCCTCAGCAACAAGGGGCACGAGCCATGTAAACCCATTCACAATAAACCTCCCCATCTTCATCCCCAGGTGCCCTTAAATAACCACCGCGGACGTGCCAGCCCCAGCATCAGCAGGCACGGCCGTTAGTAACCTGATGCCTGCCCCAAGACAGTGGCCTCTGTCCATCAACAACATCCTCTCACCCGAAGAAACAACAGATAATCAAATCTAACTCACCAGACCCCCCGAACAAACCCCCACTAGCATCTTAACATAAGGGGAGGAGGAGGTGTAGATCTTGAAAACTCAACGCATGTCCCTAAGACACCGGCCTCTAGCGATAAATCACCTCCAGACAGGAAAGTCGAGATTCTATACAACTATCCCCAAGCCACCTATGAGTATAAACAAGCCCTGACATATTGCTAGTAAGAAACAGTGGGCCTTGGTAAAAGCCCAACAGCCGAAGAAGAGCTCCGAGGAGCTATCCTCCCATCCAACTAAGACAAAGGGGCCCATTAGGATGTAGGGCGGATCGCCACTGCCCGCATGGAGGTGGCGATCCGCCATACATCCTAGCCCGCCTGCCACCTATTTCCCCAGCCAAATTAGTATGGCGGGGGAGCGCGGCGAACGGGAAGACCGTCCGCAGCTTTTCCGCCCGGTCGAAAAGTTGACCAGGCGGAAAAGGGTTTCATATGGTTGCGGTGTCTGCTAGACACCGCTATCCATATCGGGATGCAGCCATGGAAAGGCATGTGAATTTCGTGGTTGGTGGCCCGTTGCTGGCCCCCAGGTTGTTGGGGGATGGGAGGGCACATGGGGGGTACCTATGGTACCCCCCTACATGTGCATGCACAACATGGCAGGCACCGCGCGGTGCCTGCCACGTTGTGCATGCACATGCACGAAAAGCAATTTTGGCATTGCGGCGGGCGGTGCTAAAAGCACCGCCCGCCGCAATGTTATAAATGCAGGATGTGCCCGCCAGTGTGGCGGGCGCATCCTAATGTCACCCACACACATATATCTGGCAGTCCCTTTTACCGGCAGGATGGCCAAATTGTCATCTGCCACGTCAACCTCCAGCAGCCCCTCCACACCAAATTACCTAAAACCACATAGCCTGAACTCCTACTCCATCATTTCCCCCCCAAATCTCTCACCAAAAGCAAAAAGAAACTTCAAACACAGACTGATCAGACAACACCCAGAAACACTATTCGTGTGAAATATACCACGGCTCCACGAAAGGTCGGCTGAAAATGGATCTCATTTTCCATCCGGAAAGACCAGAAAAGTGGAACTCCATTCTCAGATCACAACTCCACATATCCAAAACAACTAACACTCCCAATAGCTGCAAACTGATGATCTAAATCCCCAACCGCCCTAAGCGTAGTGGCAACACCTCTGCAACCATCTACTCCAACGGCACAATCCTGAATCAAGCCAACAATGAGAAGCTAGATGCATTTGACTCCCTTTTCCCCTTGCTAAGAATTGCCCCAACTCACGCACATCCACCCACCCGACCTACTCCCAATCCCTGGACAGTTTGACCTGCCAGAAGATCCCACAAACCAACCCCACGCCCTATGCCAACACTGCCAACCTTTCCCCCCTAGTCACCAACCTCCCCTCTGTCCTCCCCACTCAAAAACACGCACATTACATTCCCCCTTTCCAATACAAAGACATGATGTGAATGAGGCTCTCCAACCACTTGCCGACCATCACCTACCCCCTTCCCCCTCATACCACTACCACCAACAAACAACTAACAACACTAAACACGCAGTCAATGACTCCCAACTACTTCTCTCTACCCACACGCAAGAGGACGCAGGAATCAAGGTGCAATCTGTCACACCCCATGCCCACGGCCCACAAAGAGACAACACTGGCAACACGAACACCACAAGCCAACATAGCAACGACAAGCTCTCTCCTTCTCTCGACAACCCCGCCCAGAACCCCCCCACCCCCTCTTCTGAGGAGTCGATGCAGCGTCTTGCTCTGCTGGAAAGCCAGCTAGAGACTGTAATACTGGGCCTCAATGAAATCTTACTGAACCTCTCCACACTCCGAAAGCCGAGCCAATGCCCTCACCAGACTCCCACTCTTTCCAGCATCAAACATCAAAGGCCTTCCAAGGCTCTATGTCCTAGTTGGAACTCAATCCCCCTCTTGAACCAGACAGAGAGACCCAAAAGAACAAGAGCGGCAATGTCCACGAGTGAAGCATCAGATCTTGCCTCCTCTCATGACACCTCCTATACTGGCACCCCAAAATCCACTTCCTCCACTGTCACCCCAAAATTCAAGATCCAGGTTATCACTGGATTCAGAAGAGACTGCTTGCCTCCGAGATCCTTAAGATCCCCTGCCTTCCTTGATAACATTCCCAGGGCCCCCTTAATGAAGAAACACAAAAACGGGGAGATCTCCACCAACTGCATGCTCATAAACTGCAGATCAGCCACCAAACAGAGCTGGCAGAAACCACTCTCACCCATGACATAGACATCACATTCATCACCGAAACATGGTTAAATGAGTTCTCTTCCCCGATCATGGATATGCTTGTGCCCCCAGCTTTGTAACCCTCAATAAAGACAGACTAAACCAGCGAGGAGGGGGTATAGCAATCATACACTAAAACAACATCTCCGTGACAGAAACCGACTCCTCCAATTAAAACACTTTTGAATGCCTCACCACCAACGTTAAGACAAGTGACAACAAAGCACTATTCTGCCATCTCCTCTACCATCCGCCAGGCAACACCACAGCATTCGGTGAACACCTGTCAGACCTGATTACTTACTGCTCACTCTGAAACTCAAACAACTTAATTCTAGGTGACCTCAACCTACACTGGAATGAAGAAAACAACTCGCTAATCCAAACCTTGAATGACCTTCTACACAACAACAACCTTACCCAACATTGCTCAGAGGAAACCCATAACAGAGGATCAATCCTGGACGCCATTATTGCCCAACGCGACATAATCATGTGGACTGGTCCAACCACCACATCATCCTATTCCACATCAACCAAACGATCCTATACCAACCCCCATGTAAGACCCCCCTAAAGGGGTAAGAAATCTAACTCAGATTCCCCTGGCTGACCTGGAAGAAAGGGTAAGCTCTATCCTTCCCATCTCCACAGATGATCACTCCACAACAGAACTCACCTCTCACTATAACACAACTATGAATTCCATTCTGGACAACTATCCCCCTTGAAACTCAAAAGAGTCAGGAACACTCCATCTAGGTCTTAGTTCAACACAGGCATAAATTCGAAAAGAAGACAACTAAGAGCTACAGAAAGACTCTGATGGAACAACACGTCCAAAATCCTCAGTGATCAACTCAAATCAATCCGCAGGAAGCACAAGAAACACATCAAGAACAAAAAATCTTCCTTTTTTTGCAATGCTCTAGACAACTCAGAAAACAGGCCCAAAGAACTCTTCAACCTCATTAGGCAACAAACTTCCAAGCCCCCTGCATCCTGAAATCTAGCCTTCAAAGACCTGTGCGACAACTTTGCCAAATTCTTCAATGACAAAATCACTAAAGATTGAGCTTTCCCTGGACGACAACCACAGTTTCCCCTACAGGAGCCCATCCCCAGGGACAGAAGATATTGCACCCAAGCACCCCCCAAAACTCTGGAAAGCCTTCAACCCCATCCCTGAAGCTGGGAAAGTCCAACTGATCTCCACCTCCAAACCATCATCTCAGGCCCTGGATCCTATACCTGCCCAACTAGCCAAAAAGCTAAAACTCTCAAAAGCCTCGCTCTGGAGGAAGATCATAAACAGCTCCCTGAGAGCAGGAGTCATACCAGACTGCCTCAAAGTCGGCCAAGTCATGCCATTACTGAAAAAACCAGGCCTAGACACTAATGATCTGAACAACTTCAGACCCGTCTCCAATCTCCCTCTCCTAGCCAAAATCCTGGAAAGGTGTGTTCTCCTACAACTGACCCAACACATGGACACCATCAACCTTATAGACCCCCACCAATCAGGGTTCAGAAAAGGCTGCAGCACAGAGACAGCGATCTTAACGTCATAGACGATATCCACAAGTCACTCGATACGGACCAATGCTGCTTACTCATATTCCTAGACTTATCAGCAACCTTCGACACGGTTGACCATAATCTACTCACTAATGTAGTCAAAGTCAAAAAGGTTTATTGCATAATTAATTAAAATTATTACAATTTTCACATGAAAGATAATAATACAAATGTAAATATGTTTACTAAAATTAAGTCTCCTTCTTTGTTAAAAAATAATGTGAAGCAATGTTTTAAAACTTTCTTCCAGAGATACTCCCGCTGTCTTGGAATATCAAAATGTTTTTGCTTGTTTGTACGAATTTTACCAGTCTCTAAAATAAAGGCCGCCTTGTTGTCCTGCTTCTTAACCTTCTCATTGTTCTACTTGGCTCAAACATTTTTTCACTTCTGCCAGGAATTTTGTTCCCCGGCAAGCCATAATGATAGAACTCCCTCCCAACCAGCAAGTTACTGCTAGTCTGCAGGTGCGGATATTTAGCTCATTGCAAATACCTTTTAACAGTTGTTGCCGTTGTGCCATAAGTGCCGGACAGACACACAGAAAATGGGCTAGTGATTCTGTTTTGTAACCGCATAGTCTGCATTGCTCAGTCTGGTGGTTACCTTTCCAGGATGGTAATAGATCCTTCGAGATGTGCATGCCCATCCTATAATCGGTAAATGCTCTTTTTAAGTGCACGTTGAATTGGGAGGTTAAGTAAGCGTGTGGTGATCCTGCTTTGAAGGAATTGATAATGGTCCAGCCGTGCCGCCGTTTTAGTAGTGTGCTTTTGTCTTCTTGAAAAGATTTCTTCCTTGCTGCCATGTTGACCAATCTACTTATGCTTGCTTTATCCGTCGCGGATTCCCATGCGGCTTCCAACTCCAGCTCTTTTACGCAGATTTTCAGATAGTTTCCCCAGGAGCACGGGGTTCCGGTCTCCCCTTGATTTTTTATAACTTCCCAGTTTAGCCAGTCCATGGATTCCGGGTCTGCAGATCTAAGTTTATAGCACAGTTTTACGAAGCCGCTCATGCTCCTGTATTTCTGGTTTTGCAGACCAAAATCAAGCCTAACTTGCGAGGCTGAGGCACATCTTGGAAGATTAAAAACCGCTTTGTAGATTTTGGTTTGGAGATCATTTAGTAAGTCTGTTTCCTTGCCACACCAGGTGACAAGACCATAAGACAGAGAGGGTAAAATTTGTACCGACATAACCTTCAGCAGGTGTTTGTGATTTGGACAGTCCATCTTTGTTTTTAGTAGACGGTAAGCGAAAATTAGAGTTTGGGCTTTTGCGCGTATTATATTTTTATGCTCCATTTGTTTAACGCCCTGAGATATTGTAATTCCGAGGTACTTGTACGACCCTTGCTCTTTCACCTTTGTCCCGTTCACCATCCATGTGTATCTTAGATTTTTTGGGTCTACCAGACGGACCACTTTTGTTTTTTCTTTGCTTATGTCCAGACCCTCTTGCTTTAAGTATGCTGCTAGTATGTGTAGAGCTCTTTGTAGGCCAATTGGGGTTTTGCTCAGCAATACTATATCATCTGCATATTGCAGGCAAGGAATTCGATGATTTGCCAATGATGGTGGGTGAACTTTGTCCGTCTCCAGCGCTTTTGCGAGGTCGAAAAGGAAAAGATTAAAAAGGGTGGGTGCTAAAACGCAACCTTGTTTTAGGCCCTATTGCGTTGGTATGTTCCTAGTGGTATAAGCTCCATTTCCCAATTTCACCTTTGCCCATGTATTTTGCAATAAAACTTTTATTGCCTTTAATAGTTTGGTCGGCATCCCCCAGCACTGTAGTTTGCCCCATAAACGCTCTCGGTTGACTCTGTCGAAGGCCGATTTAATATCGACGAAGCAGGCGTACAACCGTGCACCCTTTGCTGCCATTCTGTCCGTTAGTAATGACAGGCAAGTTAGGTTGGTGATTGTTCCCATTTTCCGCCTAAAGCCTGTCTGGAACCAAGGGATTCTGTTTGATTCTTCAATCCAGTCTTGCAGCTTTAAAAGGATGCAGGAGGCGTAAAGCTTTGCTTCTACATCCATCAAAGATATAAGCCTATAATTTGTTGGATTACGATGATCGCCATGTTTGAATATTGGGTGAATGACGCTACCCTTCCAAGACGCCGGTACCTGGGCATCATTATAAATGAGATTGAAAAGTGGCATTAGGATGTCTGCCCAGAATTCCGGGTCGTGTTTGAAGATGGCGTTGGGCAGCCCGTTCGGGCCTGGTGCTCCTTCAGCTTTTAGTCTTGTAATGATTTTACAGAGTTCTCCTCTAGTGGTTAATTCCGGGAATACCGTCTCCTCTTTTGAACCCCCCTTCGTCCCTAGTTCTTCTGTACCTGTGTTGTTAATTCCCGTCAGATCATCCTCAATTAAATTTGTTGGCCTTATGTCGTGGGGGAGGCCTGCTGTTGTCGTGCAATATAGGGATTGTACATGCTGGGACCAAGCGTCGGCTCCTACTCCTGATTCCTGATGGAGTTTTGATCCTTTATTTAGATCATTAATAATGCCCCAAAAGTCACGACTGTTAGGTTGTTTTTTCTTGCACTTAGGAGTTTATTCCATATCTTTTCCTTATAGGAGGTTTTTGCGATGCTCAGTGACTTTCTATAAGCGCTTCTGGCTTCAATCAAGTCTCCCTTGTTTGTTTGTAACTCCAGTTTTTTTTGTCGTGCTAGATCTCGGGCCTCTTTAGCTACCCTCCTTTTTTTTGTTCTTAGTTCCATGTTAAACCAGGGCTCCTTTTTGAGGGTAGACTTGCTCTGTATCCCTGATGTTGCTGGATATTTATGGAGAAGGTCCAGGACCAATTGTTCCCAATTTTTTACAAGATCTTCCTTTTTTTGCAACCCTAACTCAAGTTTTCGAGCTATGACGGCGGACCGAATTTTTTCCATCCCTTCTCGCCATTTTTATTTCTTTAGGTTGAATTTGGATGCTTGATGTAGTAGACAAGACATGTCGATGCCAGAGTGGGTGTGGTGTTTAAGGTAGTTATTTGGGGGAAATGGTCACTTTCTGGCCGTTGAGCAATTTGGAAACTCTCGATGCCTGCAACTAGGTCGTCACTTACTATTGTATAGTCTATTGTTGAGTGGGCCCTTCCACACAGGTACATAATACCTGCCGGCCTGTCCCCCCTCATGTTGCCGTTCAGAATCGTCAGACCTAGTTCTCTTAGGTTGGAAGCTAACCTCGGACCTCCGTTGGACGGTGGCATGTTTCCCTTTTGCCCTGTTGTTGCCGATTAGGTCGCAGTTGAAGTCCCCGGAGATTAATAATGGACATCCTGAATAGGTTTTTTGCATCAGTTTTATCAGGGACGTTAGGCTTGTTTGTTACTCATTAATGTACTTCAAGAAAGGGTAGGTGCGGTCCTGTCCCTGCAGAGGGAAATGGTACACGCTAGGATCCAAACAACTCGACATAGGATATACGAGCTGGGAGATAAGGCGGAGAAGATGCTGGCCTGGCTACACAGGAAGGAAAGGGCGTCCAAAGTCATTCCTCAATTGATGTCCCCCACTGGCTCTATGATATCTGATCCTGATGGTATAGTCAATATCCTGGCTGACCATTATGAGCGGATCTACGCCCCCCAGACGTCCTATACGGTCACGGAGGCATACGACTACATTAAAGATCTCACTATACCCAAGCTCTCCTCGGAGGCAACGCTGCTTTTAGAGGCAGATGTTACGACGGAAGAGGTGCAGGCCGCTACCTACGCACTGGCGTCCGGTAAGGCGCTGGGTCAGAACGGGCTTCCAGTTGAACTCCATAAGAGAACGATACAAACGACGGCCCCCTTTTTTATGCACATGTTATCTGATAGCCTCGAGCGCGGGGAGCTGCCGAGAGATCAGCGGCTAGCAACGATTGTTGCAGTTCATAAGCCGGGCAGGCCGGCGACGGACTGCGCTTCCTATCGTCCGATATCTCTCATTAATGCTGAGCCCAAAATACTAGCCAAATTACTTGCGTTAAGACTGACTCCCCATCTTGCGTCCCTGATTAGTCCGGAGCAATCTGGTTTCATGCCGCATCGGAGCACGGCCCTTAACCTCCGTCGTCTTCATGCGGTCATGGCGCGTTTGGCAATTATAGGAGAGGCGGCAGTCATCCTCTCCCTGGACGCAATTATGGCGTTCGATCCAGTCGAATGGCCTTACCTGTTTGCGGTGCTCCAACATATGGGGTTCGGCCCCAAGTTCTGCGCCTGGGTTCGTTTACTATAAACTGGACCACTGGCGCATGTTGCTGTCAATGGGCACATTTCACGAGACTTCCCTCTAGGCCGTGGCACAAGGCAGGGGTGCCCGCTGTCCCCGCTGCTTTTTGTGTTGCTTTTGGAGCCTCTCGCGATTTGGGTCAGATGGGAGCCCTCTATCAGAGGACTCCAATGGTCCGATGGGTGGGAGGACCGTATATCTCTATACGCGGATGATATACTTTTATATCTCACCTCCCCCAAAAAATCTATTCTTGAATTATTAAATGTCTGTGAGAAGTTCGGTAGGGTGTCTGGTTACAAGATCAACTGGACCAAGTCTGTCCTTCATGTTCTGTCTGGCCCACCTCCCATACTGCCCATGAGCTGTCCCCTGCGGGTCGCGACGGTACCATTCAAATATCTAGGTATTCTCATTACGTCAGATCCTGACGAATTTTATGATCTGAACCTTCGACCACTTCTGGACAGGTTCAAACGCAATGTCAGAGTGTGGCAGACTCTTCCCCTCACACTCCTAGGAAAGGCGGCACTATACAAAATGATGGCGCTCCCGCGCTTTCTGTATGTGCTTGAAAATTGCCAATTTTTGGTCCCACCGGCCTACTTCAAGGCGATCACTGCGACGGTATCCCACCTGCTTTGGGGGGCAAACCCACCTTGAATCGCCCAGGATAAACTGACCAGAAGCTGGTACGATGGGGGGATAGCGCTCCGGAACATTGAACTCTATTACTGGGCGGCACATCTCAAGCAGATTAATTTTTGGTTGCATGCCCCGCAGACTGAGCCGGCGTACTTTGCTGACAGGCATTCTCTTGATGGTAGGGGTCTGCTCCGCAATCTTTACTCCCGCCGCCCCCCGTCGGATCTGGTGGGTCCGACTCAACACTCAGTACAGTTATGGTACAAGGCCAATAGACGTCTTAAATGCAATGACATTCTCACCCAAATGACACCACTGTGGGATTCTTGGCAACTGGGCTTCCTTCGCAACAGCAAGGGGTTCCAGGCTTGGGACTCCATTGGCATATCAGTGGTAGGTGACCTATGGAGAAAAGGTGACGTAGTCGACTTTAGCCACCTGCAAACGCAGTATGAGATGTCTCTGACGGAGAGGTTCAGGTACCTGCAGATTGCGCACGCATTACACTCGGTTATACCACTGGGCACTGTCCTGCAGGAGTCGTCCCCGCTTGAAGACAGGCTTCCGACAGACCACATGACAGATAAGGCCACCTCCTTTACTTATAAGAAACTCATTAATAATCTTCCGGATGTAATGTCAGCATTGAAACTGAACTGGGCTGGAAAGGTAGGCCCCTTTGACGACTCCGAATGGCAGGAGGCCCTCGCCTCACCACGTGAAACCGCTATCCCCTCCAGGTTAAAGCTGGTCCAACTAAAGATATTGCACCGCACATATTACACGAGAACAACCCTGTACAAGATAGGTAAGGCTACGCATAAGTTCTGTCTTCGTGGCTGTGGGGAGGAAGGAACGTTCTATCATACCATTTGGGACTGTAGACACATGACAATGTACTGGACAGCAGTAATGCGCACCATTTCCCAAACGATTGGTATCTCCTTGTTGCCGGAGCCTCGCCGCTGTTTGTTGAACACGTGGGAGCCTAACGACTTGAACCATCGCCAGCTGGACTGGGTAATGTTAGGCATGATGATAGTGGTAGAGATCGCAGGTCACCCGGCCAATAATTTCACAATACACGTACCAGGCCCATATATTTTCAATTTATCAGATACTCAATTCGGGTGACCTCACTCTCTACTACCAGTAACACTGAGTCCTTTCCTATTTATTTCTCGTGTACCCGACTTACCAATCCACCTTTACGGGTACCTATGACCACAATGGATCAGGGAGCTAGCTGTGAAAGAAAGGCAGACAACCAAAATACCAACATATACTCTTATACTTTCATTAAATGACCACAGACTACTGGAAAGTTTTAAAATTTTATCTAGAATTCAGATTCGGAAAGCATACAGTTTACAATCAAAAGGCAATCAATAATCAAAATGACGAAAAGCACATAACCATAGAGAAAATATATTAGGGCAACCATTTATGAGTCTAATAAGGGTGAGGATAAAAGGAATATACTAAACAGATTTGAGGAATGGAACTTAAGAAAAAATATAACTAAAATGGGCAAGATTATGCACGTACTAGAATTACACTACGGGGAAATACTTCAACAATTGGGTGAGAAGTTAGAAATCCTATACAGCTATAGGAAGGGTAAAATTGGAACACGCTATAGTTCTAGAAACCTTACTTCAATCAATTCGAGAGGAGAAAATTATAAACCACATCTATATTTTCATAAACGGTATGAAGAATTGTACTTAAAGGAAGGGTAACATAGGAACATGCTAAAACAGCAATAACGTATGAGCTTTCTTTCAGTAATTTTGCGAAAGCATGGAAAATCAATTATGCGCAAAAGAGTGCTTTATTAAAGCAAAAGACAGAAAATAGAAGGTGCAGTATAGAGTTTCAGCAATATATATTTACCTAGAATGGTGTGAAGACCAACCCTGGCCACGGATCAGTCAAGGACAGGAAAACCCCAAGGAAGGACAGTCATCAATGGGACAGCAGGTGCAGAATGGACACCCCAGGACAGGACAGGAAAAACCAGATTAGGATCAGGACAGGACCACCAAGGCACGACCAGCACCCGCAGTTCGGAAGCAACGCCTGCGCTCCACCCTCTCTGCAGCTATCGTCCAGAACCCCGAATGGGTTTGCGAACTCCCCAGCAAAGTGCTCCGCCAGCACTTAAGGTTTAGTAAAACCTCTAGAGTCTATGGTATATTTCGGACAGAGTGCTCCGCAGCGCTCTGTATTCAGTCACCTATTGAGTGCGTTGGGTCAGAGACAGGTCAGCTATTCGGACAAGTCGGACAATTTCTCTAGCTCAGACTAGGCTAGTTATACTGTTTTCGGGTCAGTGTACCACCCCCCAAATGTTGCAAGTGTCAGAATCCCCAATTTCGATTGGTCCCCAGGTAGGATAGGTCAACACACCAATCATCTTCGAATTCTACAAGCCTAAATTTGCATACTCTGGGACCGCCTAGTGATTTTGGGGTTCTCATGAGACAATCTTCGGAATACAATGGAAAAATAACAAATGTTACAACTTCGGTACAGTCAACTCCATCCTGCTGGGTCGCAGGTCGTGTTCTCAGGAGCATCTTGACTGTGGCTGCCAGCTGGCTGAGTTTCACTGCTCAAGGTTGCCTTCTCTCTGCCATGGCGACATGCGCAGTAGGGACTTTCAAGATGGTTCGCGTCTCCCTCAGACCCCCAATATCGCGGTACATGAAAGGTAAGCGAAAACAAATTAAAACATAGAATATAAATGAATTCACTGTATACCATGAACATCTACTCTACACCCCTTACTGTATAATATACTATTGCGTGAATGATTAGTGCAAACAGACAACAACATTAAACCATCCGCGCATGCTTCACCATGTGAGTATACAGACAGCCATTTTAGAAGCAAGTGCGCAAGCGCAAAGACTCCCGCCAAAACTGCAAGTGCGTCACGTCACGTGAGTGTGACTAACGCATGCGCAGAAGAAAACCCGCCAAGCAGCGGCCATTTTTAGGAACAAGGGTTATTGAGTTAGTAAACACATAGGCAAGCGTCACTAGGACACCCCAAATATCAAAATAGAGGGAAATTAGTAAGACGGACAGGTTGGGTTACATGATTAAAATTATTTGAGGTTCTTGAATTCAAGCAAGTCGCGTAATATGCGAAATCTTGCTCCATCAATCCCCTCTTTGATGATATTTACTATCATCACAAACCTAATGGAATCAGATGCCAACTTTTCAAACTTTCAATCAATCAATCAATCATACAATTTGTATAGCGCACTACTCACCCGGGAGGGTCTCAAGGCGCTTGGGGAAGGGGTATGCTACTGCTCGAACAGCCAGGTCTTGAGTTGTCTCCTGAAGGCGAGATGGTCCTGGGTCAGCAGAAGGTGGATGGGGAGGGAGTTCCATGTCTTGGTAGCCAGGTAAGAGAAGGATCTTCCTCCGGCGGTGGCTCTTCGGATGCGTGGTACGGCTGCGAGGGCGAGGCTGGTGGACCGTAGCTGGCGGGTGGGCGTGTAGAAGGTCATGCGGTCGTTGAGGTACTTGGGGCCCAGGTCGTGGAGAGACTTGTGTGCGTGGGTGAGGAGCCGGAACGTGATCCTCTTGTCGACGGGGAGCCAGTGCAGGTTCCTCAGGTGGCTGGAGATGTGGCTGCGTCGGGGGACATCCAGGATGAGTCGGGCGGAGGCGTTTTGGATGCGCTGGAGTCTTTTCTGTAGCTTGGCTGTGGTCCCGGCGTAGAGGGCGTTTCCGTAGTCCAGACGGCTGGTGACGAGTGCCTGGGTGACTGTCTTCCTGGTCTCGGTCGGGATCCAGCGGAAGATCTTGCGAAGCATACGCAGGGTGTTGAAGCACGATGAGGAGACGGCGTTGACTTGTCTGGTCATCGAGAGGGAGGAGTCCAGGATGAAGCCCAGGTTGCATGCGTGGTCGGTTGGCTTGGGTGCGGTGCCCAGGGCTGGGGGCCACCAGGAGTCATCCCAGGCGGAGGGCGAAAATCCCAGGATGAGGACTTCCGTCTTGTCCGAGTTCAGTTTGAGGCGGCTGTCCTTCATCCACTCGGCGACGTCTTTCATCCCTTCGTGTAGGCAGGTTCTGGCGGTGTCGGGGTCTCTGGTGAGGGAGAGGATCAGCTGGGTGTCGTCGGCGTAGGAGATGATGCATTTCAATCTCTTCTAACATTCGATTCAATTTCTCTTTCACATCTTTGTTAGGGTGAGAATTTTTCACCCTTTTGTAAATCTGATTATTCAGTTCCTCCAATTCAAGTTCATCCACATTCCGTTTCACACCTCTCCTATTTACAGTGTACTTCTTTGTGTGCTTGCGACATTTGCAACAGACAAATATGAGGAATATGACGGAACCTATCACTCCAATTGGCATCAGTACCTTAAATAATAAACCTTTACCTAAATTAGCAAACCAATGACCTAAAGAAGAGAGACCATCAGTAAGTCTCTTCCAGGCACTATCAACCTCCAGTGGTTTGAGTTCTTTTTCCAAATTTGTAATGTTCTTCACATATTTTTTAATTTGTACACTTTTGTCCGGTATGTAAGTGCAACAATATTGCGCTTTCAACATCCGGCAGACTCCGCCCTCTTTTGCTAATAATGTGTCAAGAGCAAGTCTGTTCTGTAAAACCATAGATCTGATCGCAACCATTTCGGTATTGACCAACAGAAATCCATGAGCTGTGTCAGTAGACAACACATCCACTATTGTAGACAATTTGCAAATTCTGTGTGTGTTCAGAACCACTCCCACTCCAGGTATCAGTGCACTGAAAATACTACCCATTATTTCACCTACACTTTCTCTTTTACTACGCACTAAGCCATTAGTGTCTTCATTGCTTCCAGCAATTTCATTCACATGGTATATTTTCGGGAAGACAATGCCAAAAAAGCAGCTTCCATACCAGTGATCCGGCAATTTGAAATAAGCCTTGTTTCCACATAAATAATAAATTCCGGGAAACACAGGTTCTGACCCATTTTTGAAACCCCAACCTCCAATTACTTTGTAATTGTGCTCACATTGACTGGAACCAATGAAAATGTTATTATAATAACTAGTCTTTTCGCGGTGAAGACACAGTTTCCCTTTTCTCTCGAAATCCAGCAACAAAGCAGGACCACTCCCACCATTTGAGGTGCTTTCCATGTTTTCAGCCCATTTAGGAGTTTTCTGTCTTTTGTCATTTGCCTTTCTTTGGAAACTCTCCCTCTTTTTTCTTTGCCATGTTTAGAAACATTTTTTCTTGTTCATGTAATGAACAGGTCAAGTTATCCCTATGTGCTTCATTTAAGTCTATGGTGCCTATAGTCAGAAAGTATTCTCCCATATAACGGGTAACGTCACTTTTAGTATGTGCAGGATTCAGATTTCCACGTATAGGGAGTTCAGAAAATATCACGTCAGAGTTTGAGTAGTAGTACTGTAACGGTCCTCTTTTGTAAAATAAGCTAGCTAAAATACTACAGGAAATTCCAAAAGTCAAGGGCAGGTGATGGTAAGTCACGCCTTCAGCTACAGAAGTAGGTAGCTTCATGCAGACATAGCAGTCTTCTATTTCCATAGTTTCTACGTAATGTACTAAAAGGTTAGCAAATACATTTAAATGAGTCTGGTTCTTAATTCCGTGATAATGTAGTCCTTCCTCATCTGATGCTTCTAAGTCTGGTCTTGTTTGTCTGAGACTAAGTGTTTTCTCACATCTTTCTACACTTCGTGTTGTCAATTCTTCAGTGTCTTTTGTCACAGTCTGTGTAGGGTCAATATTAGTATTCTTGCTCACCATATAAGGAATAAAAACGGTTAGTCCTATCCAAATTATTAATACTATAGCTTCACTACATATACATATTTTGCAGCATGTTTTACAACAATTACGTCTAGGCCTTCCATTCACATTTGAATCAGACATTTCTGCTCAGAAGAAGTTTCTCAACCCCTCTTTGTAACTTTGCACAGGTAGCTTACACTGACCAATTTCAGGTTGGTTCCTCTTCTTCTGCAGACTGATCAGCTGTCTGTTCTTCGTCACTTTCGTCAGTTATATCAAGATCTTCAAATTCCTCCAATATCAAATAAGTCCATTCAGGATCCTGATATTTTTCGTTCAGTCTTTTTATTCGGTCACTTCTTCTTTTGGAGCTTTCTCCTGCTTGCTCTGCTATACGAGAACTCTTTCGTCTTTCCTCAAGTTTTTCTTCTACTGTTTTTAGTCTCAGTCTCTTAATATATCTTGGTTCGATATGTTTCTTTTTCTTGAGTCTTTTAGCCGGCACTGTATTTTGGCTTTCTTCTAATGCTCTTTTATTCTCGTTAGTTTGTGGCACTTCTTCTTCTATCTTTTCCCTTCCTGTCTGACTACTCCCAGGTCTTACTTCAATTTCTTCTGCCTGGTTACTAAGCTGGCCTTGTTCAGGTGTTTACTGGTTTTGCGTTCTAGTTTCTGTATCCTGAACACGTTCTTCTAAGTCTATCTGGTCCTGTTCAAGCACTTCGAACCTTTGATTTTCTTCCGCTCGAACTTTCGCCCTAATTTCTGTCTGTCCCTTTTCAATCTCAGGAGTTTGTGGAGGTGTGTCGATTACTTGCTCTGTCCCTGTTTGATCTTCTTCTTCCTCAGACTTGACGTGAATCTCAATAATCTGAGGGTCCTCTCCTATTCCTGTCTCGTCCTCACTATTCCACTCTCGATCTGCGTAGGTTTGACTTCTTGTTCTGATTGGGTCATCAGTCAGGTCGATTATGGGCATCCACTCATCTTGACTGGTGCTCGGTTGTTCTTTATCAGCTACCTCAGGACCATCGTCTGGAGACCCCTCAGCTGGACAACCTTCAGCGTCAGTCTTCTTTTCGTCTCTTATTACTTTCTTGGTATGGCTGGCATGGATCCACTTCGGGACGCCGGCACACTTCACCGCTGTCGTGGTCACCAGTATCACTTGGCGTTGTTGTCCCCACTTCGGTGCAAGGCAATCTGAACGAGTATGCTTCCTGATTACGACCCAATCGCCTGGAACCAATTTATGGACTGGAGTTGTTGGATTGGCGACGGCGTCCTCCCCAATCTGGCGAGAGATAGAACGCACTTGGTCACCTAGTTGCTTGCAGTACTCAAGTACCAAATCATCAGAAATGTTTATCAGCTTATGTCCTGGTACCCATGCTTGTCTCATCACTCTTCCCATCAGGATTTCATGGGGGCTCAGGCCTGTGTTTCGGTCTGGAATACTTCTGAGTCCCATCAGAACAAGAGGCAAAGCATTTATCCAATTCATGCCAGTAGATTCACACATCTTTCCATCTTTTATAGTGCCATTTACTTGTTCCACCACTCCAGAAGCCTCTGGACGATATGCACAGTGCAGCTTTTGTGTGATCTTGAATGCTTTACAGAGCTGATCGATCACTTCATTCTGGAAATGCCTACCTCTATCTGATTCAATTGTGACTGGCACCCCGAACCTAGGTATTAATTCCTGCAGTAACAATTTGGCTACAGTTATGGCGTCATTCTTTTTGGCGGGGTGGGCTTCCACCCATTTTGAAAACAGGCAGACAATGACAAGGACGTATCTCATTCCTTGACAACGGGACAGCGTGATGAAGTCTATCTGTACCCGTACAAAGGGACCTCCTGATTTTCCAATTTTTCCCAATTCGACTACAGTTTTCTTCCCAGCATTAAACTGCTGACATGTTAAGCACCTCTGGCAGAGTGATTCTGCTACTTTCCTGAACTTCGGATTATACCATGTCTGCTGGAAAACCAGAACCATGGCGTCCCTGCCAACGTGTGAATCCCCATGTATCAACCTGGCCATTGAGGCAAGCAGATGTCTAGGCAACACAGGCATACCATTTGGGCCCACAATGACACCATTCTCACTTCTCTGTCGACAACCAAGCTTCCTCCATTTTTCCCTTTCTTTCGATGGCACATCATGCTGCCAATCTCTTAACTCTTCCCAGGTAGGCACATCCTCAAACACCATAAGTTGGCAGCTGTTTCCTTGTCCCCCCAATTTGATATTTACAGACATGCGATTTCTGGCACAATGTTGGGCCACTTCATCAGCAAATCGATTTCCTAATGTCACATGATCAGTGCCAGTTTTGTGAGCAGTACATTTGACCACTGCCAATTCTTTTGGTAATTGGATTGCCTCCAGTAAATCTTGTACAACTTTTCCATTTCTGATGGGAGTACCTGAAGAAGTCAGAAACTCCCTCTGCAGCCACAATTGGCCGAAGTCATGCACAACCCCATAACAGTATTGGCTGTCGGTATGTACTGTTATTCTTTTATTTTTCCCAATTTTACAGGCCCTTATTAATGCAATCAATTCGGCTACTTGTGCAGACTTCACTCCGAATAAACAGGATGCTTCTTCAATGCCTGTTACGGAGACTACAGCATAAGCAGCACTTAGGCCTACAAGTTTGTGTCTCATACATGAGCCATCAACGAACAGCTCTTTATCTTCCACAGGCAAAGGCACTTCCTTAATGTCTGGGCGTGGTTTAGTACTGAACTCCGTCAGCGCAGCGGACGCGCACAGCGGGAGCGCCGATTGAGCGCCGAAGGTGCGCCAAAGGTAAGCCCGTCTGCGCCCGTCCGCGCCTGGCCCGCGCCCAGCGCCAGGACCCCTGGCCCTCCCCGCCGAGGCAGGACGACCCGACTGACCTACGACGCCGCCACTCTCAACGCACTCAATGCCGGCCGGACCCACGCCTGCTGCCGAGCCACCCCGAGACGCACCCACGGACCCTTCACCTGCTGCACCTGCAAGTTCACCTGCCTCGGGACCTGCCCCGCACCCGCCAAGACAAACACCAGCAGCAACCACCTCAAGTGCATCCTGATCAACACCCGCTCCGTCCACAGACACGCCGTGGAACTCTGGAACCTCCTCGACGCTACATTACCGGACGTCGCCTTCCTCACGGAAACCTGGATGAACGACTCCTCTGCACCCGACATCGCCATCGCCATCCCGGACGGGTACAAGATCATCAGGAGGGACCGCATCAACCAGACCGGAGGTGGCATCGCCATCGTCCACAGGAACACCATCTGCATCACGACCGACGCCAATGACTCCTTCGCCGCAGCCGAACATCTCCACTTCCAGATTCACACCGACCCTAAGACGACCCTCAGAGGCACCCTCGTCTACAGACCCCCGGGACCACGCACACAATTCAGCGAAGACATCACAGACTTCATCAGCCCGCACGCCCTCCCCTCCACTGACTACATCCTCCTCGGGGACCTCAACTTCCACCTGGAGAACAACAAGGACCGCAACACCACCGCCCTGCTGGAAAACCTCGCCAACCTCGGACTCAAGCAACTGGTCAACACCCCCACCCACTACGCCGGCCACACGCTTGATCCCGTCTTCTCTTCCAGCAAGTACATCACCTTCAGCCATGCCACCAGACTCCACTGGACCGACCACAGCTGCGTCCACTTCAGCTTCAAAAGATCCACGACCCACCACCACCCGCAACAGGTACCTCACACGAATTGGAGCAAGATCACCGCAGACCAGCTCACCACCTCCCTCAGCCAGAACCCACCCGCCAACACAACGGACCCCAACGAAGCAGCCCGCAACTTCACACAGTGGCTGACCGCCTGCGCCGACGACCTCGCGCCACTAAAGAACCCTCCCAGCAGACCCAGAAGCAAGAAGGCATCCTGGTTCACCGACGACCTCAAGGACTCCAAGAAGACCTGCCGCACCCTCGAGAAAGCCTGGCTCCTCGACCGGACCACCGACAACATGACTGCCCTCAAACACGCTACCCGCAAGCACCACCAGCTCATCCGCACCACCAAGAAGAAATCCCTGAAGGAACGACTGGACAACAACTCCCACGACAGCAAAGAGCTCTTCACTATCGTCAAGGAGTTCTCTAACCCCAGCACCGGCACCAACGACCTCACTCCGTCACAAGACCTCTGCGACTCCCTCGCCTCGTTCTTCCACCGCAAGATCGCCGACATCCACAACAGCTTCGGCGCCCCACCCACGCACCCAACCGTCGAACCAACGCCCCCCACCGCCACCCTTCTCACCTGGACCACGGTGACCACCGAAGACACAGCCCGCACGATGAACACCATCCACTCCGGATCACCGACCGACCCCTGCCCACACCACGTCTTCAACAAGGCCGACTCCACCATCGCACCCCAACTCCGGAACATCATCAACACCTCCTTCAACACCGCCACCTTCCTGGAGAGCTGGAAGCACGCCGAGATCAGCGCCCTCCTGAAGAAACCTACAGCGGACCCCACTGATCTCAAAAACTTCCGCCCCATCTCGCTCCTCCCTTTTCTTGCTAAAGTCATTGAGAAGATCGTCAACAGACAGCTGACCGCCTTCCTCGAGACGAACGGATCCCTCGGCCCCTCGCAGTCCGGCTTCAGAGCTAACCACAGCACCGAGACCGCCCTCATCGCAGCCACCGACGACATCCGGACCCTGCTCGACAAGGGGGAAACAGTGGCCCTCATCCTCCTGGACCTCTCCGCTGCGTTCGACACGGTCTGCCACCGCACCCTAGTCCAGCGCCTCAGCAACATCGGTATCCAAGAGAAGGCACTGGAGTGGATCATCTCGTTCCTCGCCGGAAGAACACAAAGAGTCCGCCTCCCCCCGTTTCACTCCGAGGCCACCAAAGTCATCTGCGGCGTCCCGCAAGGATCTTCACTCAGCCCCACCCTTTTCAACATCTACATGAAACCTCTCGCAGCCATCGCACGCCAGCACAACCTCAACATCATCTCTTACGCCGACGACACCCAGCTGATCCTCTCCCTCACCAGAGACCCCGACACCGCCAGAACCTGCCTACACGAAGGGATGAAAGACGTCGCCGAGTGGATGAAGGACAGCCGCCTGAAACTGAACTCGGACAAGACGGAAGTCCTCATCCTGGGATCTTCGCCCTCCGCCTGGGACGACTCCTGGTGGCCCCCAGCCCTGGGCACCGCACCCAAGCCAACCGACCACGCACGCAACCTGGGCTTCATCCTGGACCCCTCCCTCTCGATGACCAGACAAGTCAACGCCGTCTTCTCATCGTGCTTCAACACCCTGCGTATGCTTCGCAAGATCTTCCGCTGGATCCCGACCGAGACCAGGAAGACTGTCACCCAGGCACTCGTCACCAGCCGACTGGACTACGGAAACGCCCTCTACGCCGGAACCACAGCCAAGCTACAGAAATGACTCCAGCGCATCCAGAACGCCTCCGCCCGACTCATCCTGGATGTCCCCCGACGCAGCCACATCTCCAGCCACCTGAGGAACCTGCACTGGCTCCCCGTCGACAAGAGGATCACGTTCCGGCTCCTCACCCACGCACACAAGTCTCTCCACGACCTGGGCCCCAAGTACCTCAACGACCGCCTGACCTTCTACACGCCCACCCGCCAGCTGCGGTCCACCAGCTTCGCCCTCGCAGCCGTACCACGCATCCGAAGAGCCACCGCCAGAGGAAGATCCTTCTCTTACCTGGCTGCCAAGACTTGGAACTCCCTCCCCATCCACTTTCGGCTGACCCAGGACCATCTCGCCTACAGGAAACAACTCAAGACCTGGCTGTTCGAGCATTAGCATACCCCTCCCCCCAAGCGCCTTGAGACCCTCCCGGGTGAGTAGTGCGCTATACAAATGGCATGATTGATTGATTGATTGATCTCGTGTGTCACAGAACAGTGCAAACTCCTTGGAATAATCAGGCATCCCTAGAGCAGAAGCTGTACACAGACATTCTCGTAACTTAGTAAATGATGTCAAGCTTTCATCATCCCATTCCACGGGATCCTTTGCTCCTTTTTTGGTCATTTTTATCAAAGGCTTTGCCAAGACTGCAAATCCCACAATCCATTGCCTGCAGTAACCTACAACTCCAAGGAACATTCTGACTTCTTTCTGAGTTCGGGGTAACTGCATGTTCCGGATTATTCTGACTCTCTCTGAGGTGACTTTTCTGATGCCTTTTTCTATCTGGTGCCCCAGATATTTTACTGACTTTGTACAGAACTGCAATTTATCAGGAGATACTTTATGTCCTCTTTCACCTAGGTGATTCAGTAAGGCAATGGTGTCAACAACACAGTCTTTCTGGCTTTTAGACGCCACCAAGAGGTCGTCTATGTATTGCACCAAAACAGATTTTCCCGGTAAAACTAGGGATTCAAGGCACTTTTTCAAAATCTGATTAAAGATCGAGGGGCTTTCTGTGTGTTGGTTCCTTCCAACTCTGCCCATACAAAGCAGGAGCGACGATTACCCGATTCACTACCCTTGCCCGTAAGCGACCCACCGAATATATACCACAATGAGTCAGCAGAGGGGCAACGGACAGGGGGCGGGAAAAGGGTGTTGACGAATAAGGGGTCCCAGGATTTCTTTCTAGGAATTACTGCAAAGACCAGTGTTCAATCTCCACACAACCACACCTATAGGAACAGAATTTGGTTACAGTCTACCACACATGATATTACATAAACAACATAGTGCCTCTTAATATGACCATGCCCTGCAAAACCCCCACACCTCCTTACCAACAAGCACTGTTTCCGATGACTTGTGGAGATCTCCAGCGTAGTCGGGTTAAAACGGTCAAAGCAGGGAACTGGGAGGGGGTACAACCTGGGAAATGCTCGAGCTATAACAGAGCCAGCAAATTTGGAGGAAAAAGTTGTTATAAGGACTAAAAAAAACTCCTTCAGGGAATAAAGGTGATCCTTGGGTAATACAGGGACAAAAAGCAGGGGAGAAGATGCTGTATGTCGCCGGCTTCCACCGCGACTCCCACTGGACCCGGAAGCTCCTGAAACTGCACTCCGCCTCCACACAACGATGTGGCCAAGATGGAAAAGAACGCGGAAGTGCGTGTACCGCGAGCCCCACAGTACAACAAGTATTCGTGATGATGATCCGGCCGGACCACCATCAATCACTCAGAGGAGCGCCGGAGCCCCAGCAACTCTCTCTACCCAGCCGGGTTAAAAGGCTCGAACTGCACAACACACAATGAGAGGACAACAAGGTAAGAGGACAAGACACCGTTCCAGGAAAACAAACAGCAATAACAGGATAGGGCAGAAGGGCAGGGAGGACAAACAGGAGCCAAAGAGATGTGTAACCTAGATCACGAGCCCGTGAACTGTAGCACAGAGTCCCAAATAACAAAACACAGCCCCTAGCCCAAGATCAGGAACCAAACGACTAGATATCAAGCACAGGGGGCAGGGAGAAGGCAGCTTATATCTCCGCCCCAGCAGGTCACATGGGCTCACAAACATGGTCATAAAAAGAGGACTACGTACAGATCATAACACTGTGTACCCTTGAGGGACACGATTCCAAACGAACACGTGACTGTCAAAAGCAAATGAGAAAAGAAATTTGCTCTCTGGATGCAATGGGATCGAAAAGAATGCGTGACACAAGTCAATCACAGTGAACCACTCAGCATCCCAGGGGATCTGATACAGAATCACTGCTGGGTTTGGAACAATAGGACAGCAAGGAACGACAATTTTGTTTACCTTTCTCAGGTCTTGCACTACCCTGTACTTGCCGCTAGGTTTCTTGATTCCAATTATGGGTGAGTTACATGGGCTACTCATCACTTCTTGTATGATGTTTGCTTCTAGCAATCTTTTTATTTCAATGGCAACTCCTGCTCTCACTTCTGCACTCATTTTGTATGGCTTGGTATTGGGGTAAACTGTATTTTCTTTCATGGTTATTTTGATTGGGTCTACATTTGCCATTAAACCTACGTCCTTTCCAGTAAAGTCCCATACTTCTGGTTTCACTGTCTTTTGGAGTTCTTCGGGTAAGTCTTGTATAGTCATTTGTTTAATTTCTGAGTCTGGTCTGATTAACATCAATTTGTATATGCCATCCTCGTCTGGGGTTTGAATTTCGACGCCTTTTGGTGTGCAAAAGATGGTACAGTTCATTTTGCACAACAAATCACGTCCCAGTAAGTTTACTGGACTGGTATCACAAACTACAAATCTATGCATTTCTTTGAAATTCCCTATAGTGATCTCCATGGGCTCAGTAACTGGGGTACTAATCAATTGATTAGACACGCCCACTACTTGGATTGCTTCTCCCGAGAGGGGTAGGTTTGGAACGTCCGCTGTTCTCACAGTAGAACGGCTAGCACCAGTGTCCAACAGAAAGGTGACATCATTTCCGTCAACCTTTCCTTCAATGTATGGCCCGACTGGTCTACCGGCAAGGAGGCGCCAAGTACACACTCCTCGTCCTCCCCTCTCAGGCCCCGTCAGTATTGATCATCACAGAAAAAAGTGTCATTCAACAAAAATTGCGAAGTTGCTGCATTTCTATCCTCATTGCCTCCCCAGATTTCTATATCATCACCCTGTGGTGTTTTCCCTTTATAATTCGGTTTAGGTGCTCGGGGCAATTGACTTGCCTTTACCTGATGCTGGGTCTTTCTTGGTTTCTCATTCTGCGTCTGTGGAGTTAAATCAGTAGTTTGGGTATTATCATGCTGTAAATATGGACATTGGTCTCTCCAGTGCCCGATTTCTCCGCACTGGTGACAGGGAAATTTCTTTTTAGCTTCTTCTCTGCTCATTTTCCCTCTGGGCTTCCCTCCACCCCCTGAGCCTTGATTTTGGGAATTTTTATTCATTTTATTCAATTGTTTTTCCTGTTGTTCTGCCAACTTTACCTGTGCCCACATAACTTTCTCTTTCAGAGCTTTTCGCTTATCTGCCATTTCATCCTCACAGTATTTTGCATATCGTAAAACTTCATCCATCTTCTTAGACTGCCAACAAATTTTATTGTCTTTGATCCACTGGCAAATTTCGGGTCTTAAACCATTTACAAACCTGTAAATGAAGTGGGTCATATCCTTCATCTCGATGTTATCTATACCACTGTATGTTTTAAACACCTGTAACAGTCTTTAATAAAAAGAGTGCACAGTCTCGTCCCTTTCCTGCGTGGTTCTGTCTATCTTGGTCCAATCAGTTTCCTTTGCAGGCACCTTTTTCTTTAGGTGCAACATGACCTGGTCATATTTCCTCATCACCTCATCCGAGGGAGCACCAGTAACAGGGTCCCTGGAGTATTCTTTATTAGGCCAATCAACGGCAACCTTGCATTCGGTCCATAAGTCCACAGGAACCACTATGTCGAAAAACCCATCCAGGTCTTTCCACAGGCACTTTTGCACCTTTACAAATCTTTCCACCTGCCTGTACCAGTCCACAGGCTTTTCTCGTAATTTGGGAAAGTCATTGGTAAAGGACACAATATCCTGTCTAGACCATGGAGCGTGCACGTATTTTCCACCTGGCACTTCACGCATAGGGTATAACTGCTCTGGCTTGTCAGCTTCTTTTAGAACGAACTCGGAAGACGTTTGTTTGGATCTAGCCTCATCCTTTTTCTTCGCCCATCTGGCTTTCCATTTTTCTACGTCTCCCCATTTTTGCAACAGTCAATAATTCTTTGACCTGCGCCTTCTTCCCTGACACATTCATATTTTCCAGATCTTTGTCTGAAAAATCAGCTCTATAGGGTTTTTGTAATGGCTTTGATTTTGAAATATCTATTCCCATACTAGCTGCAGTGTCTGTTAATTTCTCATGGAGCACTCTGGTATTCCGGGTAAAACTCTTGCCAATAAACAGCAGCTCTTCTTCAGAATAGGTATTTAATCTGTCTAAACCTACATTTCCTGCCATCAGTTCTTCCATTTCTATTCTCAGTTTGTAGATGTCTAAAGGTTTCGACTGAGGAGTCTGTCTTTCTAATTCTCGACTCCATCGTTCAATCTCTTCAGGAGTCACTAACGTGACACTCTTAGTACCCGAAGTCGATTCCATTTGAATCTCTCTTGTATTGAAAGGATTATGTCTTTTCTGCATTCTTTTTCCTGCATCCCTGATGGGCAAATCCATTAATGAAACCTCAGACTCACATTCACTTGTCTGATCATCTACAATTAAGGGCTCTCTTCAGGGCTGTACTATATTCGGGGTAATAATTGGGGCTTGTGGACTCCCTTGTCTATCCCCGTATAACGGAACAACTGGTCCAATAGTTACGGGAATAGTCAAGGCTTCGGGGCTTGTATTTAACTGGGAGAGTTTCTGAATTATTTCGGTTCTCTGTTTGGCTAGAGCCTCTCGCTCTTTTTCCTGCAGCATTCTTTCCAAGCTTATTTCAGGTACTATTTGCGGAGTCAATGTTGGGGCTGTTGGATGCGTCATACTAGGCCCTTCAACATAATTAGGTTTTGGGAAACAGCTTCCTGTGTTTAAGGCTCTCGGTCCTTCCTCATAAGGAGGTCTTGACCCAAAATCTCTTTCACCTGAATATCTTGATTCTCCACTAAATGGAGGTCTTAGACAGGTGTCTCTGGCACCCATAAGTCCTAAGCCCTCACTATAGGAAGGTATTTGACAGCTATGTCTTGGGTATCCAGATCCACTCCCTTCCTGACACGGGGGACGTTGGGAGGTATCCCCTACACTAGAGGACCTGGGTCCTTCATTATAAGGAGGCGGACTTTTCATAAACATGTCATCTAATAATTCATCATCCGACTCCCCAAGGGGCACCCAATGTTTGCATTTTTCTGTCTTTTTCTCTCCCGAAGGACCACCCATTGGCATCATTGGAAACAGTCCTTCCACAATCATATTCTGTCTCCACTGTTTCATCTTTTTATCACGGGTCTCTTGTTTCAATTTCGGATACCACTTTGTTAACCCCTTATCCATTCGGGGCTTGTCTCTCTCAAAAGCCTCGATCTCCCATTCCTCTAATGCTTCGTACTGCGTTAATCTAGGTCTGGGATGTAAATCATTCATTCGGGTTCTTAAATTAAATACAATCCTGCCATTAAATGTACCCTCTAACGGAAAAGCCAAAATTCTGACATCTTTTGTGTATTCCGCCCAATTTTCCAACCATACACACGAATGGTACCCTTTATCAAACATCATGAACGATGCGGGAGTATTAGGTGGCGGAATGACAACACCATCTCTAGTTTTAATCGGTCTGTCCTTTTTGAAATAATTCCTCACTTTGTTTACAAGGGACAATTTTCTCTTATATCCGTACATAATGCTAGTGTTATGCCCTTTCCACTGATCGTTTTCAAACCCTAAATGTCGTGGATCAGGTCTAGTATTCGGTCTATACGTGTGCCACATACGATTTCTATGAGCAACTTTGTTTACTAAATCACTCCCAATCCAAATGCGGCCTTTATTTTCGTGCAACCAATCAAGTGCACGGTTTCAAATAATCTCGACCAATGGGTGCGCGGCCTTTCGCGAGACAGGTTCTCACGCTTCGGCACTCACCCCTCCTTTACAATTTCAGCTCCGCTACTCACCCGCTGTTTCGACCAATACCAGCGCGGCACAGAGTGACGTCAGAGCAGCTCTGCAACTGACTCCCTCCTTCACAAGGTAACGGAAACTTAATTTCTCTCTTAAAGTGCAAGTGCTTTTGTTATTTAACAACGATTACAGATTCGCCACTGTACTCGAGTGTCTAGAAAGAAAGATACATTTTACTGCAAGTAAACCTCTTCTGTCTACTTTTCATGCACTACGGATAGAGCTCTTCCGCCTACCCTTCACTCAAGCATTAGGGAACCTGCTACTTCTTTGACTCATCCACTTTTTTTCGGGATATACACTAAGTCTAAAGTTTCACTAGCGAACCCCTTTGCTGTCACTCAAGCTTCGACGAACCTGCTACTCTTTCCGATGTGACCCTTACAAGGTTATATCACAATAGAAGTTTTGCCAGCGAACTCGTTGCTATCATTTATTCAAACATACATTCAGAAAAACCCTAATTAGTGCTTCCAGTTCTGCCTAACCTGCACCAATTTTCCTCGAGCCACTGACCTCAGAGCGAAGTGGATTCTCTTCACCACTCGCTATTCAATTCCCCGGGGATTCCAGACAAACACTAAACATTAACTAACGAGTGGGTTAATACATTTATCAGTATAATAATAAGAAAAACAATTTAAAACATCTCATAATTTTGCAAAGCAAACATTTCACGTGATTGATCAAGTCACAAAAATTGTTTACCCTTTTTAGCAGCAATAAAATGTTAGCAGCATCCAACCTATCTACCTTTCTTAACTAGTCCTACCTAACTTTAACTAGTCCCTAACCATCCTCTGCTACCAGAAAATTACTGGTAGAGATCGCAGGTCACCCGGCCAATAATTTCACCATACACGTACCAGGCCCATATATTTTCAATTTATCAGATACTCAATTCGGGTGACCTCACTCTCTACTACCAGTAACCCTGAGTCCTTTCCTATTTATTTCTTGTGTACCCGACTTACCAATCCACCTTTACGGGTACCTATGACCACAATGGATCAGGGAGCTAGCTGTGAAAGAAAGGCAGACAACCAAAATACCAACATATACTCTTATACTTTCATTAAATGACCACAGACTACTGGAAAGTTTTAAAATGTTATCTAGAATTCAGATTCGGAAAGCATACAGTTTACAATCAAAAGGCAATCAATAATCAAAATGACGAAAAGCACATAACCATAGAGAAAATATATTAGGGCAACCATTTATGAGTCTAATAAGGGTGAGGATAAAAGGAATATACGAAACAGATTTCAGGAATGGAACTTAAGAAAAAATATAACTAAAATGGGCAAGATTATGCACGTACTAGAATTACACTACGGGGAAATACTTCAACAGTTGGGTGAGAAGTTAGAAATCCTATACAGCTATAGGAAGGGTAAAATTGGAACACGCTATAGTTCTAGAAACCTTACTTCAATCAATTCGAGAGGAGAAAATTATAAACCACATCTATATTTTCATAAACGGTATGAAGAATTGTACTGAAAGGAAGGGTAACATAGGAACATGTTAAAACAGCAATAACGTATGAGCTTTCTTTCAGTAATTTTGCGAAAGCATGGAAAATCAATTATGCGCAAAAGAGTGTCTTTATTAAAGCAAAAGACAGAAAATAGAAGGTGCAGTATAGAGTTTCAGCAATATATATTTACCTAGAATGGTGTGAAGACCAACCCTGGCCATGGATCAGTCAAGGACAGGAAAACCCCAAGGAAGGACAGTCATCAATGGGACAGCAGGTGCAGAATGGACACCCCAGGACAGGACAGGAAAAACCAGATTAGGATCAGGACAGGACCACCAAGGCACGACCAGCACCCGCAGTTCGGAAGCAACGCCTGCGCTCCACCCTCTCTGCAGCTATCGGCCAGAACCCCGAATGGGTTTGCGAACTCCCCAGCAAAGTGCTCCGCCAGCACTTAACACCTTAGGAGCTCGTAAACAAACCTCCCCAGTGCTGCGCTGTCCATTATCCAGTGCTGAACTGGACGTCCAGCGGTCGCACGCAGCACTGGGGAGGTAGTGCCCGTGACGACCGTTGGCCGACGGCAGCACCTAAAGGGTTAAGGTTTAGTAAAACCTCTAGAGTCTATGGTATATTTCGGCGAGAGTGCTCCGCAGCGCTCTGTATTCAGTCACCTATTGAGTGCGTTGGGTCAGTGACAGGTCAGCTATTCGGACAAGTCGGACAATTTCTCTAGCTCAGACTAGGCTAGTTATACTTTTTTCGGGTCAGTGTACCACCCCCCAAATGTTGCAAGTGTCAGAATCCCCAATTTCGATTGGTCCCCAGGTAGGATAGGTCAACACACCAATCATCTTCGAATTCTACAAGCCTAAATTTGCATACTCTGGGACCGCCTAGTGATTTTGGGGTTCTCATGAGACAATCTTCGGAATACAATGGAAAAATAACAAATGTTACAACTTCGGTACAGTCAACTCCATCCTGCTGGGTCGCAGGTCGTGTTCTCAGGAGCATCTTGACTGTGGCTGCCAGCTGGCTGAGTTCCATTGCTCAAGGTTGCCTTCTCTCTGCCATGGTGACATGCGCAGTAGGGACTTTCAAGATGGTTTGCGTCTCCCTCAGACCCCCAATATGGCGGTACATGAAAGGTAAGCGAAAACAAATTAAAACATAGAATATAAATGAATTCACTGTATACCATGAACATCTACTCTATACCCCTTACTGTATAATATACTATTGCGTGAATGATTAGTGCAAACAGACAACAACATAAAACCATCCGCGCAAGCTTCACCATGTGAGTATATAGACAGCCATTTTAGAAGCAAATGCGCAAGCGCAAAGACTCCCGCCAAAACTGCAAGTGCGTCACGTGAGTGTGACTAACGCATGCGCAGAAGAAAACCCGCCAAGCAGCGGCCATTTTTAGGAACAAGGGTTATTGAGTTAGTAAACACGTAGGCAAGCGTCACTAGGACACCCCAAATATCAAAATAAAGGGAAATTAGTAAGACGGACAGGTTGGGTTACATGATTAAAATTATTTGAGGTTCTTGAATTCAAGCAAGTCGCGTAATATGCGAAATCTTGCTCCATCAATAGCAAAGCGCAATATTGCTATGCTGTGGGGATTGGCGGTTTCTCCGATGCTCAGCAAATGGTGCAAAGATATGGATGAGGCGATGGTAGCAGAGAGGGCTGTCTTCATCCAGCGTGGTTGCCCGAGAAAGTGGGAGGGAATCTGGGGGGCCTGGAACAAATTCAGAGGTTGTATTTGTGAGCCGCCCCGTACCACTGGGGACGATGAGGACTTAGACTGATTACTTGCAGGAGCCACGCTAGAATGGGTTATGATGTGCTCTATCATGTTACTAATTATGTTTTTCTCCCGCGAAGCTTTGAACCGATTGTGACTCTTCTGTACCTGCTGACTTGTTTGTATGTGCTGTGAAAAACAGAAAGGAAATTTTAAGAAGCTGTCCCTATTGTTTTGTTGAGATGAAAATAAAAATATTCAGAGAAGAAAGGGTAGGTGCAGAAGAGGTGGTCTTACATTGGTTATCCTCCTTCCTCCAAAACCGCACCCAAAGAATAAAAATCAAAAACTTCTCGTCCAATCTACACCCCGTCAGTAGGGGAGTCCCCCAAGGATCAGTGCTTTCCTTGCAACTTTTCAACATATACATGGAACCCCTGCCCACCATACTAACAAAAACAATATCCCCTTACACTTATACGCAGACGACACCCAGATCTATCTTTAATCCTCCTCCATTGATGACATTCAGAGACTCAATGACACTCTAAGAGAAGTCCAACACTGGCTATCAACAAATCACTTGAAACTCAACCAAGACAAAACGGAAATCTTCCTCATTTCTAACAAAGAGGAAAACCCCCAAATCATAGTATGGCTAAAAGCTATTGATGCTCTCAATGGCAATCTCTCCATGGCTGACTCTGTAACATCGCAGGGAATCACCCTGGACCCAAAACCTGACATGGCCAAACACATCAAGAACACCGCAAAGAGCGCCTTACTCAACTTGAAGCTACTCAACAAAATAAAACCCTTGATCCCGCCCAAGGACCTCAAACAAGCTACTCAATCCCTGGTGCTGTCTAGACTCGACTATGGGAATGCAGCCCTCCCAGGTACAGCAAAATCCCACTTAGCCCCCTTCAGAACAGTTCTCAATGCAGCAGCCAGAACGGTCACCGGAGTAAAGAAATATGAACACATCTCGCCCGCACTCAGAGAGCTAAAATGGCTCCCAGTCGAAATGCGTGCCAACTTCAGAACTGCCTGCCTCACGCACAAAGCCCTGTACACAGGCAAACCCGCCTACCTGGCCTATAAACGCAAGAAGGCCGGTCAGACAAGGAACCTCAGGAGTTCCAACACTCTACTCCTCAACCCTCTGAAAACATGAAAACAAAAAAATGCAGTCCGGTCCTTCGCTGGAAATGCACCCAAAATCTGGAACTCCATCCCTGTCCATATCAGGACTCCTTTATAAAATTCAAAAGGCAGCTCAAATACCTCTTCCTCAACCGTTCTCTCCTGAATCAATAGCTGTCGCTGAAGCACACAAGCCTGCACATTGCAGCACACAGATACTTTGACATTAAGACTACTACCTCCTCCACCTCCCCGGCCGCTCCCTCTATCCCCCCTCCCTGAAGGAGGTTCATCCCAAGTCAACATGCACACTACCAGGATATTATATGTCTTCCTTGCTCTAATGTTGTACAGCGCACTGGGCCTTCCGAAGCGCCATGAGCCAATATGTTTACTACCGATAGATTGTGTGATTTCCTCATTACAAATGTTGTAAAACGCTCCGATACCTTCGGGTCTGGCCAGCGCTATATAAAACTTCTTAATACATAAATAAATAAACAGAATGTCATAGTCATGGACATTCTGGCAAGAGCGGAATGCACTGCACATGAGTGAGTCAGGGAAAGGAACACTCACGCACGTGCAGCAGCAGCCTGCAAGAATGCTTACAATACCTCAATAATGATTAAGAATCACAGTACAACAAATGCCTCAATAATGATTAAGAATCACAGTACAACACCAGGTTATCAGTTAGGTTGGGCCACTAGCACAGTTTGAGAATTGGTGATTATAGTCAGATGCGTGACAGTCCTTCAGCAAGGGGTCTTACAGAACAGTGTCATTTTATTTGATGTTGTCCATGTTCCGATCCTGGTCTGCGGCGATGATCGGGCCAATCCAGATTTCCTTGTCAGAAGTTTGGCAGCTTTAAGGGCTGCCTTCGTATTGGTGAAGTGATGCAGTTTGCTGCCATGGGAGATGCATAGTTTGGCAGTGTATAGAAGGGCATATGTAATATTCAGTTTTTGGAATAGCTTTTTTGACCGGAAATAAATTCTCTACGTGCAGCCAGCACCAGAGGTGGGAAATCTGGGTAAAAGGACAATGTATTTCACTGGAACTGAATGTCTCTTTGCTCTCGGGCCTGACGAAGAACTATGTATCAGTCCTTGTAGTTGAGCAAGAGGGTGACTATGGGTCTTAGTGTAGGAGCAGGTGTGGTCTGGGCACCAAGATGCGATGAGCTCATTCAACAATAAATACTGGAGACAAGAGGTTTCTGAAGTACTCATGAAGCACAGGCTCCACGCAGTCTTCCATTTTACTAATGTTGGTGGATTTGGGAACGCCAATAATTCAGAGATTGTTGCATGTCGATCTAGCCTCCAGGTCTTCATTCGTCGCTTTTATGTGCCCCAGAACCTTGTCCATGCACAGCAGGTCTTCACTGGATGTGGCCTGTCCATTCTCCGCCTCTGAAACCCTGGTTTCGAGGTTGTCAATTCTGTCTTCATGTTTATTGACCCTCTCCTTCATGCGATCCAGACGGTTATTCATTAGGTCCAGTTTGGCAACGATGGCATGCAGACTGGCCTTAACATCCACTAGGATTTCTCTCAGGTCATCATTGTGTATGACTGTTGCCCCTTTGTTATCTACTGGGTCATCCTGTAAGGGCTCACAGTTTCTTTGTCTGGCTTGTTTTTTACTCTCAAAGGTTAGCTTCGACTGGCATGTGTCCTGTTTTTCCATGGTCACAGGATATGAAGGCTTTGTGTGGTGCCAGGGTACAGGCAGCGGTGCGAGCAGTCCAGCAGTAGTAGTGCACATCCTAGAGGTCAGGCCTCGGGCACCACCATCCACAGCAGTGACCGGCCCGGTTCAAGTGCCCTCCGTGCCCTTACCGTTAGTCTTCATTTCCCAGAACCATAGTCTTCCTTGTCCCACAATAATCATTCCCTTACTTTATTCCACCATTTATTGTACACTTTATACATGCAAGAGGTCCTAAGGGGGAAGGAGATTTATAAAGTGAAATCAAAGGGATTAAAAGAAAAGAAACATCTCTTGGAAGCCTTTTTTTCATTTTCTATACCTTGTAAAGGGAATTTCTGGTAAGCGGTGCACTCCAGAACTTAAGAACTCGAGATGAGGAGGACTATTACTCAGGGCAAAGAAGATTACCGGTAAGTAATATGTTCTTTGAAGTGCTTCACGTGAGCACTGAAGTATGTTACAAAACAATTTGGGGGGTAGGGTGATATGATTGAGATGGGTTTCAAATTGTACCCACTATGATTGACTACAATCACTGGTATGGTGGCCTGCTGGGATCCGCAGACCACCATTTCTGTGATTGCTTTTCAGTAAAGCAATCTTTTTTTTAATGAATCAGATTTCCTAAAAGGAAAACGGAATGCTTTTAAAAATGAATAAATACTTTTACAAACATTGTTATGATTAAGAAGTATTTCCATGGACCACTGCCCATGTCTAACTTTGTTTAAGCATTCACAAAAGAAAAGGAATCCATTGGAGACCTTTTTACGTTTACAAATTGGTTACCACTACCTTTCAGTAGTCAGTAAAACATGAATGTTTAGAGACTGGATTTCGGTTTCAAAAATTAATAAATCCCATTGCAAATCGCTATGTGGAAGGGGCTCCATAAACACACCCCTTCAAAGAGCAATTCATTGTAGAGTTGAAAACCCAAATGGCAAATTGGTAACATGTTACTGAATCACTAATTGGGTTTGGTACATACCACAAGGCTGTTTTCAAGTCGCAATGAGTACGCTCTAAGCATATTTCTAAGAATATTTCAGGTAGATTATGTGGAATCCTGTTCTCATCTAGCACACATTCTCTACCTTTGTTCCTTATTTTTGCAGCGATTTTCTTTCTTGCTGTGAAAGTCTTTTCTAAGGGTCCACTAATTTCAACAGCTGATGAAAGTGTCTACTTTATTTATTTTTCCAATTGACATCATTGACCACTTTTTTTTTGTTAATTCATCATTTTATATTTACTGGACAACAGTAATAAAAAAAAATCAAAATGTCTAGCACTGTACCACCACCATTGTTTTTACCCTCTCCAGGTGAACCGCAGACGAACAGGGAAATTTGGGAAGTTGTTTTTCTTGCTTATGTGGAGGTTTTAGAAGGTAATTCTTGTTCTGCTGATAGGAAATTATAGTTGTTAAAATATTTTTTAGGTGGTTATAGGCTAAAGGAATTTATGAACCTCCCTCCTTTGATTGGGCCAGGTAATATAGATATTTATGAATATGCTTCCAAACAGATGTTAGTATGTAATGGGAAAAAACCCAATGTAGGTATGGAACAATATAAATGTTATTCACATAAACATGTTAATGAAGAATCTATAGAAGGTTATGTCTCAGTCTTAAGGTCACTGGCATCCACTTGTGATTTTGAACATATTAATTATGAACAAGTGTTCCGTGATCAAATCTTAACAAAAAACAAAAACAAAAAGGTACAGGAAAGGTTATGGGTAAGAGCTGACATGACACTTGGGGGCCCATTAGGATGACGGGCGGACTTTGTCCGCCCGCCATCCCATCGTATATAGTGTCCGCCCACCATAAGGGCGGGGGTCCCGTGCCTGCAATTAGGATGCGCCCGTCACAGTGGCGGGCGCATGCAGCATTCCTGACATTGTAGCAGGCGGTGCACTCAGCACCGCCCGCCACAATGCCAGGAAGGCATGCTGTGCACTTCCATGCACAACATGGCAGGCACTGAGCGGTGCCTGCCATGTTGTGCATGGAACTGCTGGGGTCAACCATAGGTACCCCCATGTGCACTCCCCCACCCCCCTCGGAGTCCCTAGTGGCCTGCAACCGCCACCAAAGCAGACTCCGCATGCCTTTCCGGCATGGAAAATGCCCATTCTAATATGGCTGGCGATGTCTGATAGACACCGCCACCATATAGAACCCTTTTCCACCCGGTCGCAAGGCGACCAGGGCGGAAAAGCGGCGGACGGTCTTTCTGTCCGCTGCGGACCCCCAGCCATAATAATATGGTGGTGGGGTCATTCCGGCACGGATGGCGGGCAGATCGCCCCCGCCAGGCCGGCGCTGGCCCGCCATCCTAATGGGGCCCTTATCACTGCTATAGCAATAGCTAAATGGATTAAACTTTCTGAACGTTTTGTTCAGGAAATCAAAGGTGAGCTGAAAATCTAAGTTAATATTTTTTAACAAAAAATGTGGAGGTAAAAATGAAAAAAGACAAAGCTCATAAAAAGGGAAAGAAAAATCAAACCAATTTGATTATAGATGTGGTATTCATTTAAAAAAATGTCCAGCTTTAGAGAAAATTTGTTCTAAGTGTAAGACAAAGAAACATTTCAGCAGTGTGTAAAAGTGCCGACAGCAAGAAAGTAAGTTCTGTAACAGAAGAAGATGAAAAGGAAAATGCTACATCTGGATGTTATTATGATCCCCATTTGGTTCTCAGTATTGATGACAAAGGATTCAAACCACAGAACAGTTTTGCCTTGTGCATTGTTAACATTGATGAAAAGCCCATCTTTTTATTTGTAGGTTTATGTGCTTAGGTTACTATTTTAAGTAAGGATGTTTTTGATCATAATTAAATATGCCAATTATCGATAACTAATTACAAATATTTGTAATTGGTTATCCATGATTGGCATATTTAATTTACTGGTAAGTCCCTAGTAAAGAGTACTGTATGTGCCCAGGGCCTGTACTTCAGATGCTACTGGTAGGCCTGTAGCACTGATTGTGCCACTCACATAAGTAGCCCTCCAAACATGTCTCAGACCTGCCACTGCATTGTCTGTGTGGGCAGTTTTAAACTCCCATGTCGACCTGAAAAGTGCACCCACTTGCCAGACCCACACTTTCCCTTTTACTTCATGTAAGGCACCCCTAAGGTAGGCTCATCGTAGCCCCATGGGCAAGGTGCAGTGTATTTGAAAGGTGGGACATGGACTGGTGTGTTTTACATGTGCTGATAGTGAATTACTGCTAATTTCGTTTTTCACTATTGCAAGTATTATCTCTCCCCTAGGTTATCATTGGAGCTGCCTTGTAACCTCGTTCAAGTGTAACTTCCAATTGTGAGGAGACAGAGTTTAATCGTAGAGAGAGTTAGCGTGTTGCTGAGGAGCGAGGAGCCGGTAGCAGGGTGCGAGTAGGTGCGGCAAGCAGCACCCAAACGGATACCGCACTGCACCTTAGGATACAGTACAGCACAGCTTTACACCAGGTCCAAGGGTGCCGGAAGGATCCCGGCCCAACAGGGTTGCAGTTGCCTCAGCATCTTCAGGAGAGCTGCTTCAGCCGAGCCCGCACTGTGAACTGAGCAGGTAGCGAGGCAGAGAGCTCGAGTGCCGTGGTAGCAACTACCGGATTAAAAGGTTGAACCCAGGCCCTCCTGCGGAAACGGCCTAGCTAGGCCGAGTGCAGTTAGTTTGCGGGCGACCCAGTGAGGTCCCATTCAGGCCTTCAGGGTTAACTCCCAAACCCCCTCCTTACAGCTCAGTACTGAACTAACAAGCCTAATACAGAGGCAGAAGCATCAGGAGCAGTGGTGTGGCCACCAGTGACAACCTGCAGCTAGAGGGGAACAACCAGAAATGAGAGACTCCACTTGTCATCCGGACCAAGAGGTGATGTGCCACCACCCATAAAGGAGGGACCATCAGACTGCCTTCAGAGTGCAACTGGCATTAGGGGCAAGTTAGCAGTCGGAAACGGCCAGGAAACAGAAGCTAGGGCCTGGCAGACTGTTCATACCCACCCCACCAGAGTAAATTGGGGCCGTTAGAGGAGATCACAAGCAGTAAATTAGTAAACATCCCCACCTGCCCTACCCATCACCCCAAGAGACAAGGCACGTCTAGGCGTACTTTGCGACAGCACAAGCTCACAATAGACGTGGGTGATAACAGCACAGCACCGCATGGAAGCGGCCGGCGGTGGCAGGTCGGTGTGGCTTGTGCAAAAGTGGTGCATAAGTGGTGAGTAGACAAATTGAGAGCATTTTAAGCAAGAAGAGAGAGTCTAACTCACCACAACTTCGACAAATATCAAGCAGCATTAAAAGCGCATTAAAAGTGGCATAGAAAGGCGGGGACAAAGGATCAAAGAAATTATGCAACCTTCTTGAGGAGCACCGCCACAGCACTCATCAACCCAGAAAAGAACAGACCAGGGCAAAAGAAGTTTTGAAGTAGGCGCCCCCCGAGATTTACGAAGAGCATATGCCTGCGGGGGAGCTCTACGACAAACTACTACAAGGACGCAATCAGGTTATGAAAGAAGAGCTCTAAAAACATATATAGTAAACAGCAAAAATCAAACTAATTACAAATTCATCTGGAAGAAGTCAAGGCCCTAGGGAAGTTTGAAGAAGGAACAAGAGAAAGGGATACAATGCGCTCTGGAAAAAAAGGGGCTCCAGGTCAGGAGCAAAAGAAACAAACAAAGAGAGCAAGGCAAGTTTCCCCCAAGCTGGACTCTCTATCAGACTCAGTGCTATGTCTAGGTGATGGAAAAGAGCATAAATCACCCCCTAAACAGCAGCACTAAATAAAGCATGGACAGTAGAAACGAAAAAGAAAGAGGGGTATAAATTAACAGATTTTCTAATGACAAAAAGATCAGCTGAATCAAGCTCTACAAACAACAGCCTACTATCAGATCCAGAAGCAGTAAGTAAAGCAGATTTTCTAACAATACTACAATTAGATCCAAATGCAGAAAGTAAAACAGCAGCAGCAAGTGACTGTGCAAATTGGATGAGTGGTCAAGGTCAAGAAGAGAAAGAAAATGACTCAATCGTGCAAGTCCCAGTAACAACTAAAACATTAACAACACAAGCAGAGGTCTATAACTTAAGTTCAAGAGCTTCCCTCTGCTCTTTAAACCTTGGCAGCTAGGATGATCCGAGGACAATATCAGAAAACCAACAGGATCCACCAGGACCGCCGGAATCCCACCAACATCCCCTAATCAAACTATTACAAACAACATCACTTATGCCCGAGACTACCCAATTACTGATCAATCATCCATTGGTACCATTGCTAACCTCACAGGGAGAGACCGAGATTCAGTTGGACAATACAATAATCAGTTTAAGTCCATTCGTGGCATGCAGCATCAGTTATTTGGACAAAAAACAACCTTCATTTGGGAACTTATCTCCATCAACCCTTTCCAGAATGACAGAGTACATGCTGGCCTCGTTAGAAGAACAAGAGTCGACATGTAGAAGATGATCCTCCCCCAAAATAAACAACGAAATCCAGGACTCAGCAGTGAAAGTATCATCTAGCACAGGGGGGGCACTCCTATCTACAATGGACACAATATCGTCAGCAATCATCCATCAAGCTGACAAACAAGACCACCAAGTGGGCCTCTTAAATGTCATGGCAGCCCAAACAATGGGCATCGACAAGAAATTACAAAACAACCGGATTATGAGAGCTCAAAAGTATAAGTACGCACAGCATGTTAACTGCCAGTGAGCAATGCCAGGTGACAATCCTCACGTTTTTTTTGTTTTTTTTAATTGTCCTCATACGCCATTAAATCTTACCAGAGCAGCTTGATTACCTCAGCTGTCCCTCCTGTCAGATGGGACCAGCGCGAGAGATCTAATTTTAATGGATTGCACTTTATTCAGAACCTCTCGTACCTTGTCTGTTCTCTTCTATCTGTGCACTCCAGAACTGACCCGGGTGGTGAAGTAATTCCATGTAGAGGCATAATCATTGGACAAAACATACCCCTAATTCAAAGATTATCCATCCATTCTATACATGGTGTCCAAAAAGCCCTCTTATTATTATTTTCTTTACGTTTGGCTATATCCAATTTCATTACATATTTTATAAAGTTAAGCCAATCTAGATAAGTCGGGGGGTACATTTGATCCAACCTTTACAAATTTCTCTACGCGCTAATAGGATGGGATAAAAACATAGCTTATTTATATCTAATGGTAACAAATTATAATTCTGAAAAATGCCAAAAAATATTAAGGAAATGCTCACCTGAATATCAAACTCAAATACAGCATGGAATAATGGTACCTTTTGCAAACTTTGATAATTTTAGAGGAGACCAATATACTCTGTGAAGAGAAAAAAAATGATTCCTCCTTAAATTGTCAGCTTGGACTGTAAAATATTGTAAATCAAAATATACTTGCCATATATCTTCTGTACTGACGCCGGGCAAGCACTCGCCCCACAGCTGTATTGGAAGGATAAAATACCCGTCTGCCAGATCTATCAGGAGCCAATAAAAGTTTGCCACTTCTTCCTTGCTACGTTGTGTAGATCTGAGAGCGTTCTCAAACTCATTAAAAAAAAATGAAATACTAACCGCTTGGGACCAGCTTTTTATCTGTAAATATTTGAATTGTGATAATTGATTATCCGTTATAAACTTTAGGTCTTCCCAGGGTAACAAAATTCCCTCCGGAATAAGTTGTTCCTAGCGGTTTACACCAGCCAGCTTTAATGGTACTGCTAGTAAGTCTCTAATCCACACAGGTGAGCCAGGTGTGTCCCATATAGGCGCCTTAGCACTATAATAGCTGATTTTTAAAAGCTTTCTAATTTTGCTCCCAGTAATTGCTAAATCCTTTAAAGTTTTCAGCCGGACTTTCTTGAAGAAGCGAGGATCTCCAAATTTATAAACAAAAGCATATTCCGCTCCTTTTAAGTCTTGCAACATTTCCTTAAACATTTTTCCTATGTCTGAAGAATTAGGCTCATTCATCAGCATCTTACCAGCTTTCATAAGGAAGACCTACACATAAGTAATTATATCCGGCGCACTTAGCCCTCCTTTATTTTTCCTTCTTCGAAGTTTCTTCCAGGAAATTCTAGTCCCTTCAGAAGGCCATATAAATGAATTAATATTTGACTGAATTTTCCTCAAGCGTTCTTTTTTGAAGGCTAGCAGTATATTTTGAAAAATAAAACTTAATTTAGGTAAGAGCATACTTTTTACTAGATTAACTCTACCTATTAATGTTAGGGTTAAATATGCCCAACTTTTTTAGAGAGTCAGAAATGTCTTTCTCTATTTTACGTAAATTTATGTTAGGTATAATGTCCTGAGTAATTTTTATACCTAAGTATCTCATTTCCTTTTTTAGTTGAAGAGAACAGGCTGTATAATTCCAAGCCATACACTCGGTTTTTGATTGGTTTATCTTATATCCTGAAATATTGCCAAACTGCTCAGCTAAATTATATATAGGATATAATAGGAATAGTCTTCTCGAGGTCTGTCGTGTATACCATGATGTCATCAGCATATAATGAGACCTTTTTTTCCCAATTGTCGAATCTAAACGGGAGAATATGCTGGTGTCTCCTTATGCTTTCTGCAAAGGACTCAATATATAAATTAAATAACATCAGCGAAAGGGGGCATCCCTGCCTTGTGCCCTTTTTCACTTGTATTGAAGAGGAAAGATTGCCATTTATCAAAATTCTAACTAATGGTGCATGATAAATGGCTTAGATAACCCTATAAAATTTTTCCCCCAGATTTGATTTCTCTAATACTTTAATCAAATAGGTCCAATTGACCCGATCAAACGCTTTTGTTGAATCCAGCGTGATACCGGCCGATGGTAATTTGTGAACCGTTGCAAGATCGATAGCGTCAATCAAGTTGTAGGTTAGGTCTTGAATACCTCTTCCTCTAACAGAACCCTGATGCAACAAACCACTCATAATACCATTCAACCTCTCTGCTAAAACCTTGACAAAGGTCTTATAGTCAAGGTTAAGCAGAGAGATTGGTCTGTATGAGTCACACTGATTCGCCTGCTTAGTTGGCTTTAAAATCAAGGCTACTGTAGCCTCATACCATGAAGGAGGCATATTCCCATCGTTATCAAAAATATGAGAAAACAACTTATCCATTATTGGGACTAGAACTTCAGCCAAAGATGTATAACGCTCAGCTGGAAGACCATCTGGCCCTGGCGCCTTGCCTTTCTTATACAACTTTTTTGCCTTCTCAATCTGAAGCTGGGATATGGGTTTATTAATATTGCTGGAGGCTTCCTCACTAACTGTATCTGAGGGATAACTCTGAAGCCAAGATTCTAATATGCTATCCTGAGGAATGAGCTCCTCTCTATAAACTTTTTCAAAATGCTTCCGAAAGGCTTCTTCAATATCTAACGGACCCTGGCACACTTTCCCGGTAACATTATATACCACTTCTCTTATATTACTCCTTGCTGAATCTTGCTTTCCACGCAAGAAATTTACCAGAGCCTTCCCCGTATTCAAAGTGCGCCATTTTACTGACCTCCCACCTCTTCTGCGATCTCGCAACTAATACCCCTGCCAATGCTTTTCTATAGGATAGCAATCTGTCAGTTGTGTCCCTATCTATACTTGCTCCTTGCGCCATTAGATTTTGTTCTAACTCTTGAATTTTATCTTCTATTTCTTTTATCTCCATTTTATATTTCTTCTGTCTGGCATACTGAATAGAAGTTATACATCCTCTTAAGAAAGCCTTATAGGTATCCCATACTGTTTCTATGGGAGCACTATCAATATTTTGTGAGAAAAAGACATTGGTTTCTACCACTAGTCTTTCTACTGTTTCCTCCTCAAACAGAATAGCTCAATCTTACGTTCATCTTTTATTTATTGGTTTAGTGGGAAGTCTCAACACTAATGTTACAGCAACATTGTCAGATAATTGACCTCCTAGATGTTTCACTTTTGTCACCCAGGTTCTCAGGGCCTCACTGATTAAAAGAAAATCTAGCCTAGATCTATGACCATACTTCTTATTGTGGAACGTATAACCTCTCCTACCTTCCTCTCTGTCTCTCCATATATCTGTCCACCCTAATTGCTTCATCGTGTTCTTCAGCAGAGACCTCATTTTACAATTTTGTGATGCTCTACTGTTTAGGGATCTATCCAATACAGGGCCCAAGACTAAATTGAAATCTCCTGCAAGTATTGACGGAGCTTGAAAAGACAGCAACTGAACAAAGAGATCCTTCAGAGGAACTGTATCATCAAATTTGGGCCATAGTAACATGCTATTGTAAATTTGTGAGAATAAAACGTTATATTTGCGATGTCCCATCTTCCCAACTTGTCCACTTTAGACCTTTCGACTATTAAAGCAGGATGTTTCTTTAGAACTATTGCAACACCCTTTGTTGTTATATGCTGTGTGGTATAAATCACCTCCTTAATCCAACTTTTAGTTTTGCACAAAGCCCTCATCTCTTCCTCACCTAGGTGTGTTTCCTGGAGGATTAAAATGTGTTCTGGGACGTCTTTTAAGTACTGAAATATCCTTTCCATTCTATGTTTTACCCTTAACCCATTTAGATTCCACGTCAACATCTTCAAATGTATAGCTTGATCCTCCACAGCCTGTGTCATTACTCATTAAAGTGTATAGTGTATTCTCAAAAGATTTTATATGACGACTTGGACATATATATTTTTTTATACCCTATGCTCCCCCCCAGTGACCTGCCCAAACCCCTCCCTCCTCCCATCCCCGTGCTCCCCTGGAGAACCCCCACTATTTCACCCATTACCCTACCCTGGCCTTCGAGGCTACCCCTAGGTCCGGAGAATGTTGCAACCTGAAAACTCATGAATAGCTGCTAGATTTGTGGGTTTTTTTTTTATCACATGTTGGTTGAAGATAGATTTGCTATATCTCCTAATACACATTCTTTCCCCTACAGCTTTTAGTACCTTTACCTAACCATTAATTCATTTCTATTTTCTGTGATGAGCTGCAAAAGTGCTTCTGCGTCCTCCACCCGTCTGATTGTGTGCATCACTTTTAAAGTAGCTGGAAATGTATGTTGCGCTGTTGCTCCCAACTGATTAAATGGTTCTAACAGCTTACCCAACTGTTTAGATGCAGTTATGGAAGAGACATCAGAAGTGAACCCATCCGCACTTAATGTATTCATTTTTAACGCCTTATTTAAAATTTTATCTTTCAAATTATACGTCAAAAAATTGAATCAAAATCTTCCTGGGTCTCTTCTTATTCGGGTTGAGCCTGAAAGGTTCCCTATGGACTCTTTGAATGTCAGCACATAGAGCTTGTTCTGAACATTCAATGTTAGTTGTCTGCTAAATTAGTTTCACTACATTCTCTTTTATATTATCTCCTTCGGCTCCCTCCTGCACTTTTAGTAAATGTAAATTGTTCCTTCGTTGAGCATTTTCAATAGATTCTAACTTGTCCTAAAAGTTGCTCTCTTGTTCTTTTATTTTAGCAAGGTCTTTCACATTTTTATCAACTTTCCTTGTTAGCTCGACCACTGTCGTTTCTAATGCTTCTGCTCTAGCTGTTAGTTAATCTAACTTATCTTCCATTTTTTTGCAGAAGACTTTAATTTCAGCTTGATTCTTCTCTGAGACCTGGAATCTGCTCCTCATCTCATCGGTCAAAGCCTGCAGGAGATCTAAAGTTGTCCTCTGAGTGTTTAAACTGTTTAAACTGGTGGCTTCTTCGCCTAGTGTTTCCTGTTGTTTGCTCTCCTTCTCCTTTCCCCCTCTTTGAGAGTCAACTGAAGGGGCCCCATCTTCTCCCAAGTCAGGCATGTTGTCAGTTGTCTCTTGCAACCTTGCTCTACAGGCAAATCTGCTAGTGGCTGGTACTGGTTATGTATTGATATACCATCAGAGTATTGAGGAAGCCCAATGGTACCACCCAAACTACCACTAGTACTATCTTTAGACATGCTCTCTACTGGTGTAAGTATTAACGTACTAGGCACTGTCCTAAAGTAATCTCTTAATGAGGGCGTAAAATTAATTCTCTTTTCCTGTACCTGATTCGGTGTCTTAGGTGTCTTAGCTTTTTTCTTTGCCTTAGATTTCGATTTTTGTTTTACTGAAGCAATCTGTAACTGAGTCTCGTGACTAGGGGATAAGCTGGCTTGATGAGCCTTACAAGCTGTCGCGCTAATTAATATCAGCTGTTTCCAGATCTACTGACCCAGGAAGTAAATCCCGCCCTGAGCTCCTCAGACCATAGCGCAGTGGTATCTTGCCAGATAACCCCCTCTTTTTCCCTGATATCCCCCTCTTGGACCAGGCCCCCCAGGTACTAGAGCTGCAGATACAGCACTTACTTTCTGTTTTGAACATATACTGATGTTAATATCTGCTTCTTCGCCAGGGGTGACTTGTAATCCACTTCTCCTTGTGGACTGAATATTTTTACAGTTTTGAGAACATCCTTGTGTGCCTTCTCTTCCCCTTCCGCCGTAGATGGGGAGCCTTGCAGCTGCTCTGCGCCTCCGATGCAGCTGCCAAGCTGCCCAAGACCAGAGAGCAACCTGCTCCTCCCGAGTTTCTCCCGCTCGCTCTCCTGGGGAGGGCACCATGTCCGGGGAAACCACCATGCGCCCCGCCACCTCTGCCACAAGCCCGGAAAAACACACCCCAGGAACACCACCAGCAAGCCTGTATAGAGAAAAATGCCTCAGTTAGCCTGCAGCCCGCATTACCAAGATGAAAATCCACTCTCCGCTCAACAGAATACTTTTGCCAAATTTCTCGCTCGCTTGCCGCTGTTATTTTATTTCCAACTGCATTTCCTTTCAGGCAGAGCAGCAGCTTTCCAAGATCATATCCATGTAGTACTTTCAATCCTTTAGATCTGAATTCACGATGAAACGCCTGCAGCCCTCCTCGCTTCGCCTTCAACAAGCACAAAACTCAGGCGGAAACGTAGACAGAGACCCGCCCTCAGCTCAGCAAAACAATCTTACCAGGTTTCTCGTTTGCTCTCCGCTGTTACTGTCACTATTTTCAACTTGATTTCAAATAAAATAGAGCAGCAGCTTTCCAAAAATCGTTTCCATGTACAATCGAAATATGCGATGAGATGCCATGCAACCCGCCTCACCGCCAAAAAGCACAAACCTCAGGCACAGACGGAGCCGAAGCCGGAGCCTGGAGCCGCCCTCAGCCCAGCAAAAACACTCTCACCAGATTTCTTGGTTTCTCTCCGCCTCTATTCTGTTTCATTCCATCTTCATTCCAAATAAAGAAAAAAAGCACTTTTCAAAATAGTGTCCGTGTGCATGCTATTCCGAGTTTTAAAAATAAATATGCAGTGAAAATCATCCCGACTTCAGGAGCCTCACGACCAGCTTACTGCCGGCCACCATGTTCTCCAACTGCACTCCCAAACGACGACAATATGCTATTGTGTTTCTATCTAGGACCCTAATTCAATATTCCTAATTTATGCCCTTGCACGGTTATAATAAATAATATCCTTATAAAGGCATAGGAATCATATCCATATTTAGTCATAGCCCATGCAGTCCACATTAAGCAAGGCTACTTCCCCGGACTCCTAGAAAGCACAACAAGTTCTCTAAACAAACCAAACCTCCAGCAACCTGGGAAATCCCCATTGCTTTTGTTTTGATTTCGTTCTAGAACTCCTGTGAGCACTGTAAGAACGGCCAGTTCTTAGTGACATCTTTATTGACGTCTTATTTCCAACCTTACGTCAAACCCGGCACCTTTCAGGTATAAATATACCAGCGTTGCCTTAAGCAAACACACGGTGGTTTTGGAGCAGAGCGGCTATCTACTTGCCCGAGAGCCCAGCTGATGCGAGAGCCCACGGACGCCGCCCCTCCCTTTTGACGCACTGAGAGAGACGCTGTCTTTTCTCCTGCCGAGAAATCCAGCTCCGGTGTTTCCAGATACCCTCGCGGGTTACTGGGATATCGAGTCCTGAGAGAGAGATACCAGACCTCCTGCTTTCTATTACCCAGGTACGGAGCTGACTAAACCCTTAAAGAGAATTCTTGAGTCAGATTCTTGGCAAAACCAACTTAACTTAAACTGCTACTTACTTACTCCTTCCCACGTATTAGGCTTAGGTCAGGTACACCGGGGTAGGCGTATTTAGAAGCACCAGTTGAATACGTTTGTTAATGTATATATGTATGTATATATTTTATCTATTTTAAAGTATCATATGGCTAAGAAACCATATCAATGCTTTTACAGTATTATTTCATAATCCTCCTTTTACTGTACGCACTTTACTTTACTATGAGTATTGCTATTGTGGCAATTCATTTCTCTTGCATGAGAAAGAAGACTGCTCAATAAATTACACCTTTTATTGAAAACGCCCGTCTCTCTATTCTCTGCAATCTGGTGAAACTAAGTATGCACACTTGACTGAGTGAAATAGCTGTGTATTGTTTTCACACGACGCTAGAGATACACTCTTATTCTGAGGGAGCAAAGTTGTCATGTCTATGTCTTCTTGTCTATCCGGGGAGGTTAAACTCCTCCTCGTTTATTCGAGAGCGTTTCTAGTGACCTCTGAGCTAGCTGGCAAACCTTAAGTCTAATATAGTCAGTAGAGACCTAGATGACCTCAGTCCTACATCTACACTGCTGTTTATATTATTCCAATGCGCAGAGCCTATTGGGAATATAGGAACTACACTACAATCCTTTAGATCTGAATTCACGATGAAACGCCTGTAGCCCTCCTACACTACACTACATGGCGTCCAATGTTTGGTAAGGCGATAAATCTAACGCAAGACGTTAGAGTAACTCAGTCGTGCTTTTTCACACAGACCCTTTTTCCCGTAAATACTCCAAAAGACGTCTGGAGTGGGTAAAAGGTTAAAATCCGCCGGAACTTAGTAGGAAGAGATTCTATGTATAGTTTTTGGTTTAGTCAACGTTGAAGGATACAGTGTTCCAAAATATTGTGCACCTAATCTTTGTTTCCTTGAAACTTGATCTGCAACAAAAACTTTTCTGTCTGTAAAATGGTGGAAAGTGAAGACGAAAGGGAGGCAGCTAGAATAGCAGCTCAACTCCTAGCGGATGACACAAGTCTCCAAGACAATGACCCCACTGTTATACTCATTCCGGTCAACATAAGAAAAACTATAACTCTTAAACTTATAGAAAATGGACTGACATCACGAGGTGGTACAGTCATATTCGTGGTAGAGGCCCATGAATATCGGCAGACAGAGGTATTCTATTCATGGATAAACATTCCAGCAGCAAACTCTGTGACACACGAATTCCACTATAACAAGATAGAGGAACCTCCGGATGAATACACTCCTTTCGAGGAGGTTGAAATCCCATTAAATTACCAAGAGCACCTGCTCTGGTTTAAAGGCGCCCTAAAACATAATAATCACATCACCAGGCTCGGTCCACTAGGTAGACCAGGAGCAACGTGGCCGGTTCTAGCCAGCTACACACCATACCCCGACATTGAAACAATGACAGACCGGGAACTTTTAGCTCAGCTAAAAATACTAATTAAAATACATAGACAATTAGTCCAATATGTAATGCGGACTTCAACAGTCCAACCAGCTATTAACATTCCACAGCTGACCCCTCATCAGGGGAACACAAACAAAATTACACCACAGAACATACAATCATGTCTGGGTAAAGTACCCGCAAAACGGGAACAAATTCCATTCTGGTTAGCACAAAAAATCACTCAAATAGAGGCAGTATGTAGTGTTCTGTGCTGTGCCTCACTGGCACCTGTAGATAGAATTCTCTACCATGAGCATTCTAGGGCTATTGTGTAGAATGTTAGTAACGGGCAGTTGAAGCCTGGTGCTCTCTTGTGTCGCTGTGTCTGTTGAAAGCTGAATTAAACTACAACTTCAACCAAAACGTTTCCTGTGTTCCTGACTAAATTACAACAAAGTTGTTGGCGACGATCTTCGGATAAGAAACCACGTCATTCACCTCGTACCTGTCATGCCAAATATATCACGGAAAGCGCTGATCGGCTGATCTTCCTCATCAAGACTGCGGAGACCTGCTTCACTTCGATGGGAAACGAGCGCTTTTTGTGAGATAAGTCTACAGCGCGAAACGCGCCGTTTTGTTTCCCTGAACTACTCGTTGTCTGTTCCTGTATAGCGGATGAAAGAGGAACCGTCTGCGTGATTGGCATACTGAGGTCGCACATGGTTGGCAACGTTGTCACGCATCAATTACGTGACGGTCGGCCATTTTGTGTTTCCTTCGCGTCTTGTTCGCATCCAGTGCACGCATCTGGTTGGCAGCGTGCGTCACAGCCTCGCGTTAAGATTTCATTGTCATCCTGTGCACGCATTGATTGGCAGCGCGTGTTAGTCTTCCTTTCAACGCATAAGGACTGTGATGTTCATGGCAACATTGCCATAGTAACACTACACGGTTACAGGAAAACTCGTCTTCAGACAGTGTTATCCATCATCAAAAGGAATAAATAATTAAGTCGTTATTTTAAAAAAAAAGTGTAAGAACTCAGTAATTTCTGTCAAACCAGCGTTCTGTTCTCCATCCAAGCAACTATAGGGTTTGTGTTCATCCCAAAAATCTCACTCCAACACAGCGACACAACACAAATTAATTGTTGATTTGGGATAAAAATATATATAAATAAAATCTTTAGTGCACCATGCAGTCAGTCTCTCCTCCTCCACCTTTTCTTGAGACACCGGGCAATCCACCAATTGTTTAGAGGAAGTGGTTTGACGCATTCGAAACCAATTTAGGAGCAATTGGCGCGTCAAGATATCGCGCAGAAAGGAAGAAATTTTTATTATTGCATTGGTTAGGTTTCGAAGGTAGAGAGATTTATAAACATTTACCCCCTCTATTAAGGAATAACGCAGAAGAAGATGTGGATGAATATGTTGAAGCAAGGATGAGACTAGAATTAACATTTGATATCAAACCCAGTCTTGTGGTAATTAGACATAAATTCTTTAAAAGAGAGCAATTGCCTGGGGAGACGTTGAAACCTACGTATCTGGCCTAAGACTGTTGAGTGCAGAATGCGAATTTGAGGGCTTCAGAGAGCAACTAATCAGAGACCAATATATATGTAAATGCACTGACAAGTCGATACAACAAAAACTGCTTACTTTAGGAAATCCTACACTTGAAGAGACTATCCGAACTGCTAAAAGTATTGAGTTATCTAAGAAGGAGGTTAAGGAACTCGAAAAGAAGAGTGATGAAGCAGTTTCTGTAGTTAGAACAAAGGAGAACAGAGACAACAGATCAATCCCTGGTCAACAACGCTTCGAGAAGAACAATTTTCCCAATTCTCAAGATTGTTTTGTTGCTGTTTTGGATCTTGAGGGGATGTGTGCTGTCAATGAAGCAGAATGGAGAAGAGAGTTGTTGAAAGATGAGGTACTTGTCCAGGTCATAAATTTCTTTAAAAAAGGTTGGCCTAAAGAGAAAAATGTCTCAGGACAATTCCAGACTTTTGTTAAAGTTGCCGATGAGCTCACGGTTGAGGATGGTATCCTTATGCGGGGTGGTAGGCTCATTCCCCCCGAGAGTTTAAGAAAACGTCTTGTAGATGGTGCGCATGAAGGGCATTTGGGGAAAACATTCACCAAACGCAGACTACGGGATGTATTTTGGTGGCCACAAATGGATGTGTGTGTTGATGCTTTAGTTGATAGTTGTGTTATTTGTAGATCTTCTGACAAGAGCCACAAACTTAGAACACCCCCTTTGGAGCCTATTATTCTTCCCGAGAGAGCGTGGGAAAGGATTGGGGTTGATTTAGTTGGTCCTTTTAATCTTTTACCCTCTTCTTCACGTTTTGCCATCGTTGCCATTGATTACTACTCCAAATGGCCAGAAATTCGGTTTATCAGTGAGCCTTCCTCAGCCAATGTCATTTCTTTTCTCAAAGATGTTTTTCTTAGGGAAGGGTTTCCTTCTGTTGTCATGACGGATAATGGTGTGCAGTTTGTGAGTTCTGAATTTGAATGTTTCCTTAAACAGGGTGGTGTTTCTCACAAGAAGAGTTCCTTTTATCACCCTCAGGCTAATGGCCTTGTTGAAAGGATGAACCGTGTGTTGAACAATTGTGTGCAATGGGCTATTGCCTGCAAGTGTGTTCTTGAAAATGCTGTTCGCTCCATGTTGTGGTTTTATCACACCACTGCACATTCGTCTACTGGTGTGTCTCCGTTCGAACTTCTAAGAGGGAGAAAACCCTCCACAAAAATTTGTCCAGGGTGGATGTCGAAATGGGTTAAGATGAATGTGATGGACGGGATAGATGGATTTGTAAGGGACAATGTTACGAAGGTTCAAGCAAAACAGAAAGCTTATTTTGATGAAAGAAATAGGGCTGTACCACATAGTATTCATGCTGGAGATGTTGTTCGTATTAAGAGCCCTGTTCACGTCACCAAGGGAAGAAGCAAATTCTCTGAGTCTTTAGTTGTTGATAAGGTTTGCAGCAATGCTGTACGTGTTAACAACAATCACTGGTGGAATGTCAGTAAAGTTGTGAAAGTCAATGTCAGGGAACTTGATTCTGTTAACCGCGACCTTTTATCTGATTCTCGTCATGATGCCAAGTGCTCTAACGATGTTAACAATGATGGTGGTGGATTTCCTGGACTTCGCAGGAGTTCGAGAGTATCTAGAATTCCTGCCAGGTTTAGGTAACCACTCGGTTCTCCACTCTGTTCCAGCTTCCTGTTTTTAGTTCTTTCTTCACTCTTTCTCACTGTCATTCCTCTTTTCCTTTTCTCCCTTTCTTCTTTTCCTTCCCCACATTTTCTCTTTTCTTTTCTTCTCTGAGTTCTTCCTCTTTTGTTTATAGGAAAGAGGATAATGTAGTGTTCTGTGCTGTGCCTCACTGGCACCTGTAGATAGAATTCTCTACCATGAGCATTCTAGGGCTATTGTGTAGAATGTTAGTAACGGGCAGTTGAAGCCTGGTGCTCTCTTGTGTCGCTGTGTCTGTTGAAAGCTGAATTAAACTACAACTTCAACCAAAACGTTTCCTGTGTTCCTGACTAAATTACAACACAGTATTTCTGGATACTACCCCTACTGAGAAACACAGAATTCTGACTATCTGTCTTCCAATGGGGATCGCACCACATGTGGAGGACTGTGATACTTGGGGTACAGTCTTTGCTTCAATCAACACAAAAACACATGGTGTTCCGTCTATGGCGATAATACCAGATGTGCTAAGACAGATTCAAAATGAATACGGTCCAGAACCTGCTTTAACTCTGGGTATGAAATTACTGAAAGACTTCAAGCAGGTCTTGGATATATTATTAGCCAACATAAAAGGAGAAGCAGCATCTGTGGCGATCCGCCAGAAATTTAAAGAAACAGATATAGCAGAACAGCCATTTCAACTTGCCAGAATCATAGAAAAATCCTATGAAGAACTAAGTAGAGATAGTTTGGGTGGGAAACCAGTAAAACCCCAACTAACTGAAAATCCTGAAAAGATATTTATTAAAAATAATCTAAACACTCCAAAAAAGAGCTGGGATGGAAATAAACAATCCACTCCCAAAGAAAAAAGATTCCAGTCCAGAGGAAGGTCTCCTCGGCGGTGAGGAAGATCTCCGGACCAAGGACACAAGTCTCACCAGAGGGAGCCCTCTGATAAAAGATACAACCTTAGAAAAAGGGATAATCTGAAAAAACCTAATAGATATCAAGATATTGATACACGTCCCTCTCATTCTTTTCAGACTTCCTCGCAGAAATCGGAAAGAAGAGGACGGTCAGAACACAGGGAAGAGCACGTCAAGTCCAAAGACAAGGAACCTGCTCATCTAAATAAAAAACTTACAATTTCCAAAAAAGAAGGTAGCCAGTATTAAAATAATTAAACATGCCGAGGATACTGAGGACACAAATGAAAAACGGAGAGTGGGCCCAGACAATGCTAGACAGTGCAGCAGAAGTGACCATAGCTCGCAAGATCCTGATGAATCTTCTGGAGACAGTGGACACGAATGAATACATTCAGGTGAGACTGCAGATACCAGGGTTAGCAAACCTCATAAAATATACGAAATAACATTACGTATAGAGGGAGATAAGACTAGGAAAGTAAGGGGTCTATTTTGGGATAACCTTTACAAAGGCTATGACATCCTTTTAGCTGAGAAAGACTGGCCACCATAGTTTGTAAGGGAGTGCCCACATGGCAAAGAAATGATTATGCCTGCCTTCTCAAATCATATTCCAATTCATAGAAAATATACACTTGCAAGAAAATGGGCAGTAGCCCAAGCTCCTGCATTATATAAAAATCATGTAGGATGAGATGAGGACTCTCCTCCTCACAAAATCCAGTTAAAAAGTCAACCCCCTGCACAAAGGCAGTACCCAGTTAAGCAAGAAGCTAAAAAACAAGTCAGGGAGATCTTAGATCTACTTGTATATCAGGGGGTGATTGAAACATGCACCTCACAAATGAACAATCCTTTGTTTCCTGTCTCCAAGCCAGACAATTCATATCGTCTAGTTTTGGACAACAGACACCTTAACTCATGTTGCAAGACATTTGCAGTACAAAACTCAGTGCAGCACTAATGAATAACATCGTGCGCAAAAAATACAAAACGACATTAGATATCTCTAATGGATTCTTCTGTCAAAACATTGCACCTGAAAGCAGGTATTTGACCGCTTTCTCAATAATGGGGTCACAAGAAATTTCTGTCGACTTCCACAGGGATTCAAGAATAGCCCAGGATTATTCTCAGCAAGGGTAACAGAGTTACTACAAATATATGATGATGAGGTATTATCTTATGGCGATGACATCTATCTCACAGATGACGACCTGGATACTCTCTTGAAAAGAGTGAACACCATAATACTTGAGTTCGCAGCATAGGGTTACAAATTCAACTTTAAAAAGTCACAAATTGCCCATCTAACAGTCCTGTTTTTCAGGATATGAATTATCAAGTGAAGGCAAGATCCTAGCAGACAACTTCTTAGAGAAGTGTGCTGTACTTCAAGCACCAAAAATGCTGAAGAACTTACAATCAATACTAGGTTTCCTGAATTTTGGAAGAACTTACATTCTAAATTATGCAGAGAGGGTTAAACCTCTCTATGAATGAATAAAACCTGATTTTAAACCAATCAATTGGACTCAGAAACACACAGAAATTTTGAGATCATTGCAAACAGACATGTTAGCTAAAACAAAATTGCAAACTCACGAAAACATACGCAACCTTGTAACCGAGTCATCCCAGGAAGATGCAGATTCACGGACCTGACCTCTAATGAGGGAGAAACTGTACCAATAGCTTACAAATCACATTTGTACACACAAGCTGAAAAAACATTCAGTCTTACGGAAAACATTGTAAATACGGTTAAAATTGCTGTAGCAAAAGAAAGAGCCCAAGGCAAAAGGATAACTGTTTTAACAGCAGAATCAGCCTTTGAGGCATTAACAAGCCCACGCAATTTGACTGCTGTGGCATTAGATCCAAAATGGATCGAATGGGAAAATTCTCTTGCTGCAGAAGACGTGAAATACTATTTTGACCCGAACATGAAAAAACTAAAAAATCTAACATATGAAAAAGAATATCCTCTGCCAATCGAAATTCTGCCTCTACAACATTACGCCTGTATAATATATACAGATGGATCAGCACAACCCAAGGTTGGAGGTAAGCAAGCTTACAGTGCTGTGTGCGCGGTTGTTAAATGCCGGTGGCACGGAGATAAATTGAGACCACTGGTAACTATGTCTCAATCTGTAAAAGATAGTTCGGCTCAACGGACTGAACAACTACCTTTAAAGATGGAGCTCGATATTGCCGATCGCGAATTCCCCACACTAATAGTGTGCGATTCGCATTACTGCGTCAAGTCTTACAATAATGATATGCAGAACTGGGTTCAAAACGATTACAAAGATGACACAGGTGCCACAATAAAGCATAAGAAGCTTTGGGAACAGGTAGTTCTTTTGCAGAAATAACTACGAAAGGCTCATGTGATACATTCACTGAGTCATCAGCTTGATGACGTTCACGTTGCAGGGAATTCATTGGCTGACACAGCCACAGCGGAAGCAACTAATCCGGCTTCCGTAGCCACAAAAAAGCGTTCAGAAAAATACATAGACGGGGAAACCATGCTGGCGGTAAAAACGTCTTCAAAAGGCGACTGTGCAGCACTACCTGTGAACTATCAACTCAATTATACATACATAATTGATGCAAACTCCGTTTCTTTTGCTCAAATCCCTGGAGTGGGGGATAGAGTAATTCCAAACACGAACAGGAGAGTCTTTTTAATAGCAGACGCACACATGGGATTGGGTCTAAGGCACCAAAAGATCAAGGAATCTCTGAAAGAATTACAATCAGAATACTGGTGGCTGGGAATGAGCCTGCAACATCATAAATTTGCAATAAACTGTCCAAACTACAACAGAGATCGCAGTGGCGAACCGGCCGGAGTTTTGCCATGGCTCTTCGTTTAGATAGCATAAGGCTATCTATACGAAATATCCAACAGAAAAAATGCGTCACATTAATATTTAAGACTAGATTCACTTAAAATTGCAGACACCAGCACTTGGCTGACGCCAGAACTGTTATACAAAGATTTGCGAGTCCATATCGGCACATACGCAATTGCCATGCTACATTCTGACCAGGGTCCTGCTTTTAGCTCTCGAGCTTATAAGGAGGCCATGACCAGCATGGGCATTGAATTGCGGTACTCTTGTCCCTTCCATCCTGAGGGAAATGCGGTAGTGGAAAGAAAAAACCGGGACATAAAGCAATCTATAATGGCGAGGGTATTAGGTTCGGGTGATGGGTGGGTCCAACATTTAACAAGTGTCCAACGTAGTCTTAATAATCTGCCAAGAAATTCTCTAAAAGGTTTCAGTCCGTACGAACTATTGTTCGGGACTAGAATGCATATTCAGGACCTTGATAGTCAGACTTCAGTGGTAGAAGAAAAATGCTTTGATATCAAAGATCGTTTGGCTATTTTACAGGACTTAAATGAAACAAGAAAAGGCCTGAGCAACGTAAAGTTAAAACAGCAGCCAACAGCCACTGAAGATAAACCACCTGTCCCAGCAAGGCCTGTCTGGATTCCAAAGATTGGGGATCTGGTCAGAGAGAAGATCGCGGTGAAGAAGGAATTTGGGCCTTCTTACAGAAAAGCAGTACCTGTCTTAGCTGTCAGCGGAACAAGATCAGTTGTACTACTGCCCCTTGCTGGTAAAAAGGAGAACCGAGTTGTATCCATCGACCTGGTAAAACCACAATCATGTGGCCAATGATAAGTAGTAGGCCCAGTGGACTCCCAAGAAATAGCAGAGTACCAAAGTTTGCTAGAATACAAGAGGTTCAAACTGAGAGACTAATCACATCTGATAAACCTGCAGTGAATCAAAAAGGAATATGCAACAAAGCCATGGAACTTATGCCTCTTAAAACCCAAATTGCAACAGTTTGTCAAGAAACACCTGTCTACAACGATGTAGCCTCAGACTATGCTAATGAAACAAAAAATGCAAAAGCAAATGAAAATCAGGAAGCAATTCCAACCATTGACAGAACTGCATCTGGCTACTTCATCAATTTCGATAACTTTTCTGAAGATCCAAGCGAACCTGAAGAAACGCCAGCAATAAAAACTTTTAAAGACAAAGTAACTGAACTCTTTCATCAACTCAAAGAAACCTATCTGATTTCTCCATGGATTGAATTTTGGATTGTGTTAGGTGTACTTTCCTCCTGCTTTGGCTCATCGTGGTTCTTTGTTTGGGAAAATTCATTGAGGGAAAATACAGTACAATGGACACAGCAAGTCAGAACATCAACTTGGTCCTAAAGCCACACAAGTCATCTCACATCGAGAAAAGAGAACTATTATCAGTGAATGTCACAGCCAATCCAATACCCGGTGGGGTAGCATGGGACAAAACGGATTACTAAATCTAAGGCCCGGTTGAGCTCTTGAAATATCCACATCAGTTCAAGGTTTCATTAAGTGACTTTGTAAAACCGAGTACATTCTCCGATGATTGGGACTTGATATTAATGATATGATGTCAGATTTAGTAATGTCAGCAAAATTTACAGAACATGATTACTTACAGGGTTCATCAAATTATGAAGAGATGTATTGTTATAATCACTTTGCACATCACTATTTGCATAAATCTGCTCAGCCTAGAAATGTTTTTAATTATAATCAATGGGAACATTGTGCAACTCCACCAAAAGGTAGTTCGAAAACATTTTACGAGAAATTCCCAACTTCTCAGGGTTTAACACAAGTGATGCAGAAACATTTTATTTCAAACTGTTAAATAAGACAGGGGTGAAAACAGTGCTGACAAATACTAAATTGATCTATTCGGAAACATTTTATGAAAAAATGAATACGTTTGGTTTTGATTTCTGGAAAAACAACATTGAAACAAAAACCATCTGGGGTACCAAAGATTGGCAGGTCCAAGGTTTAGAAGCATTATTTAGAGCCTGCATGATCCCAGAACAAATAATATTCTTGAATGACACCATTCAACAGACATCCTGTCTTGGCCTAGCCAAGATTAAAGACTTAAACAAACCGTCTATTCCAAAGCCAACACCTGACAGTAATAGCACTACAGATGTTGAAATAGACGTATCCCAAATTTTTAACCAAAACAGAACACATCCTGATTGGAAAAAAGGGTTGATCTGGCCCACAGACACAAATAACTGTCAAGATAGATTCCTGAACAAAACACAGGGGTTCAAAATGACCAGGCCAGACCCTAGATACTCCCAGAGACAACATCCAGGGATAGTTACAACATACAGTGTAGGCAAACTATGCCTTGAGTGGCTACAAAAATCCACACTGGCAGAAATTAAGCAACACTTGACTTTACTTAAAGACAGTGCTGACTTGCGTGATTTCATAATGGGATCACGCAAACAGCGTCAAAAACGTTTCATAGCGGCCAGTATATACGCTGCTTACAACGAAGCTTGGAAAGAAATGCAAATTGAAACAGCAGAAAAAATACGAGAAATGGATCGTATTAATTTGGAAAAATCACTTTCTGTTGTGGACAATGGGTTAATGACTCTGTCCTCCAGAATATATTCACTGGACAGTATTGTATCATCTGCTATTGATATAATAGAGCAGGACTTACTAATGTTACAACATGGTCAGTCCCAATTACGTTCTATTGTACAGCTTGGCTGGACGTTGCAAAATCTGCATTCAGACTACGTACCATGGCGTTTAATCAACACAACGTCATTATTCTCTATCTTTAACCTTACTGATAAACAAATCAGTTTGGCACAAAAAGGAGCAGACTATACGATTCTGAGCATTGAAAAACTTGAGAGATTACCATTGACAATGACACTAAGATCTGTCATTGAATGAATGAATGGATAATACACGGAATAATTACAATTCCGATAACAACTTTCTAATTTAAATACTGCCAAGAGTATATACCAGCGGGCCAGTATGAAAGGTTGGGTAAAGGGTACATCAAGTCATCATGGAAATTACCTTATACACACACATGCTACAGTGAAAAGAAAAAGAATGTATTTCTTAGTGGTAACAAATGTAAAAGATCACTGAGCGGTACACTTCTTTGTGAAGGCATTAACTTGCACGGAGCCTGCGATGGGTTTTCAAATAACCTTTCATGTCACCTGCATGGCACTCCTACAACACTGATAGAGCCATTTTTTAGACGGCTTTCTAACGGAAGCTATATTCTAATAGTGAACCACAGCTGTTGTGGCATGGTGCCAGGGAAAGCCTATCTCGTGAGCGTGAGTCCCATGGTCACTTGCTGTATGCAAGTATTGTATCCAAACAGCACTCCAGATACGGAGACGACAATTTGGCCTTCTTTGAATATCTCTTCTATTCGAATTGATACTTTAAGCAGAATAAAGTCTGTTCTTTTACAGACAACTGTTCCCTTAACGTCATCAAAAGAAACGTATGATCTGCAAGTTGCAAGGACAACGGCCGAGATACATTCCCTTTTATCTACAAATTGCCCAGTGCATTTCGTAGAAATGCTAAGCCAAATCCTAAATATGTCAGATACCAGTGGTATCCCACATGTATTTAAGACAATTTTTTCGGGACTGTTAACACCCTTTGAAACAGTTCTGGGCATTTTTCCCAATTTTGTCCATTCTGTCTTTGCAGCCTACCACTACATTTGGGACTCGTAGCAGGAATTTTATTTTTGATCCTTCTGCTCCGATATGGCAAGCCAAGTTGCAGACAAGACTCCAGCAACGATGGAAGAAACGATCCTAGCTATACGTTATCGGGACCGCATAACTAAAGTCCTTGGATTAGCTCGGCTAAGAGACCTGAATATGACCTGGTTTCTTTCATTCAGACCCATCTGGCAGAATTGCATCTTACCTGTGCTTCGATGTATGCTATGCGGAGAAGAATGCGTGTTGGACGTCTGTCTTACACTACCATCAGCAGTACCATTGGATACAGATACTTTGCTAAGTTCTGTAACGGCTCATGCATCGTGTTGTCCCCAGCGGCTACCCATTCTGATGACGGCATTTGTTGAGACTTCACCACTACGATTAGATGGCAGTGAAGTACGAGATGAAAGCAGCATCACCCAGGTACGACCTTCTGTGAGCATTGCTGATCCTGACATCGATGATAGCAATAATTCTCACGACTGCACTGTTGCGGCATTTTCAAACTTGGTCGAACTTTCACCTGAAGCCGTAGACCAATTTTTTGAGAGTCTGTCTGAAATTATGTTCTCCCCTGAACAGAAAGAATAACTTTTTAAGCAACAAGCACACAGCGTTCCCTGAACTCTGAATTCGGCCTTCAGCTTTGATAAACAAAAGCTACTGAAAATATTTGGAACTATTTTTTTTTTCCCCTGAAAGCAAAATAATTTTTTCCAATTTCAAAATATTTACCTCCTTTTTGGCACATGTACTCTGCTTAAAGTATATCTATTCTAAGAGAACAGAGCTTCTATTTTAGGAACTCTAGAGACGATATATTACCTCAGCCTCTAGCACATTTACAGTAACTGTATTTATATGTGATGGAATGGTCTCGACCTTCTTTTCTGTATTAAGAGCCATTTCATGTGTAATTTTCACAAATTCATTCAGCCGATAAATATATGCATCTTTTTCACTGAATGATAACACTGCTTGAAAAGCGTACAGTACCAATCATTTTCGTGTATTTACCATATACCATTTCAAATGCAAAATATGTATTTTGGGGTGGGTTGGAAAACACATGCACTTTTATATGTTTACTATTGCTTAGTTTTAGTAATGATGGACATTAGATCGTGGAGTGGGTATTGTGTTTCTATCTAGGACCCTAATTCAATATTTCTAATTCATGCCCTTATACGGTTATAATAAATAATATCCTTATAAAGGCATAGGAATCATACCCATATTTAGTCGTAGCCCATGCAGTCCATATTAAGCAAGGCTACTTCCCCGGACTCCAAGAAAGCACAACGAGTTCTCTAAACAAAACAAACCTCCAGCAACCTGGGAAATCCCCATTGCTTTTGTTTTGATTTCGTGTGAGCACTGTAAGAACGGCCAGTTCTTAGTGACATCTTTATTGACGTCTTATGTCCAACCTTACGTCAAACCCGGCACCTTTCAGGTATAAATATACCAGCGTTGCCTTAAGCAAACACATGGTGGTTTTGGAGCAGAGCGGCTATCTACTTGCCCGAGAGCCCAGCTGATGCGAGAGCCCACGGACGCCGCCCCTCCCTTTTGACGCACTGAGAGAGACGCTGTCTTTTCTCCTGCCGAGAAATCCAGCTCCGGTGTTTCCAGATACCCTCGCGGGTTACTGGGATATCGAGTCCTGAGAGAGAGATACCAGACCTCCTGCTTTCTATTACCCAGGTACGGAGCTGACTAAACCCGTAAAGAGAATCCTTGAGTCAGATTCTTGGCAAAACCAACTTAACTTAAACTGCTACTTACTTACTCCTTCCCACGCATTAGGCTTAGGTCAGGTACACCGGGGTAGGCGTATTTAGAAGCACCAGTTGAGTACGTTAGTCAATGTATATATGTATGTATATATTTTATCTATTTTAAAGTATCATATGGCTAAGAAACCATATCAATGCTTTTACAGTATTATTTCATAATCCTCCTTTTACTGTACGCACTTTACTTTACTATGAGTATTGCAATTGTGGCAATTCATTTCTCTTGCATAAGAAAGAAGACTGCTCAATAAATTACACCTTTTATTGAAAACGCCCTTCTCTCTATTCTCTGCAATCTGGTGAAACTAAGTATGCACACTCGACTGAGTGAAATAGCTGTCTATTGTTTTCACACAACTCTAGAGATACACTCTTATTCTGAGGGAGCAAAGTTGTCATGTTTTATAGTTGTCAGAAACTAATCCCTTCTTGTCTATCCAGGGAGGTTAAACTCCTCCTCGTTTATTCGAGAATGTTTCTAGTGACCTCTGAGCTAGCTGGCAAACCTTAAGTCTAATATAGTCAGTAGAGACCTAGATGACCTCAGTCCTACGTCTACACTGCTGTTTATATTATTCCGATGCGCAGAGCCTATTGGGAATATAGAAACTACACTACAATCCTTTAGATCTGAATTCACGATGAAGCGTCTGCAGCCCTCCTCGCTTCGCCTTCAACAAGCACAAAACTCAGGTGGAAATGTAGACAGAGACCCGCCCTCAGCTCAGCAAAACACTCTTACCAGGTTTCTCGTTTGATCTCCGCTGTTACTGTCACTATTTTCAACTTGATTTCAAATAAAATAGAGCAGCAGCTTTCCAAAAATCATGTCCATGTACAATCGAAATATGCGATGAGATGCCATGCAACCAGCCTCACCGCCAAAAAGCACAAACCTCAGGCAGAGACGGAGCCGAAGCCGGAGCCTGGAGCCGCCCTCAGCCCAGCAAAAACACTCTCACCAGATTTCTTGGTTTCTCTCCGCGTCTATTCTGTTTCATTCTATCTTCATTTCAAATAAAGAAAAACAGCACTTTTCAAAATCGTGTCCGTGTGCATGCTATTCCGAGTTTTAAAAATAAATATGCAGTGAAAATCATCCCGACTTCAGGAGCCTCGCGACCAGCTTACCGCCGGCCACCAAGTTCTCCCACTGCAGTACCAAACGACGACAATATGCTATTGTGTTTCTATCTAGGACCCTAATTCAATATTCCTAATTTATGCCCTTATACGGTTATATAAACTAATATCCTTATAAAGGCATAGGACTCATATCCATATTTAGTCGTAGCCCATGCAGTCCACATTAAGCAAGGCTACTTCCCCGGACTCCTAGAAAGCACAACGAGTTCTCTAAACAAACCAAACCTCCAGCAACCTGGGAAATCCCCATTGCTTTTGTTTTGATTTCGTCCTAGAACTCCTGTGAGCACTGTAAGAACGGCCAGTTCTTAGTGACATCTTTATTGACGTCTTATGTCTAACCTTACGTCAAACCCGGCACCTTTCAGGTATAAATATACCAGCGTTGCCTTAAGCAAACACACGGTGGTTTGGGAGCAGAGCGGCTATCTACTTGCCCGAGAGCCCAGCTGACGCAGGAGCCCACGGACGCCGCCCCTCCCTTTTGACGCACTGAGAAAGACGCTGTCTTCTCTCCTGCCGAGAAATCCAGCTCCGGTGTTTCCAGATACCCTCGCGGGTTACTGGGATATCGAATCCTGAGAGAGAGATACCAGACCTCCTGCTTTCTATTACCCAGGTACGGAGCTGACTAAACCCTTAAAGAGAATTCTTGAGTCAGATTCTTGGCAAAACCAACTTAACTTAAACTGCTACTTACTTACTCCTTCCCACGTATTAGGCTTAGGTCAGGTACACCGGGGTAGGCGTATTTAGAAGCACCAGTTGAGTACGTTAGTCAATGTATATATGTATGTATATATTTTATCTATTTTAAAGTATCATATGGCTAAGAAACCATATCAATGCTTTTACAGTATTATTTCATAATCCTCCTTTTACTGTACGAACTTTACTTTACTATGAGTATTGCAATTGTGGCAATTCATTTCTCTTGCATGAGAAAGAAGACTGCTCAATAAATTACACCTTTTTATTGAAAACGCCCATCTTTCTATTCTCTGCAATCTGGTGAAACTAAGTATGCACACTTGACTGAGTGAAATAGCTGTCTATTGTTTTCACACGACTCTAGAGATACACTCTTATTCTGAGGGAGCAAAGTTGTCATGTTTTATGGTTGTCAGAAGCTAATCCCTTCTTGTCTATCCAGGGAGGTTAAACTCCTCCTCGTTTATTCGAGAAAGTTTCTATTGACCTCAGAGCTATCTGGCAAACCTTAAATATAATATAGTCAGTAGAGACCTAGATGATCTCAGTCCTACGTCTACACTGCTGTTTATATTATTCCAATGTGCAGAGCCTATTGGGAATATAGGAACTACACTACAATCCTTTAGATCTGAATTCACGATGAAACGCCTGTAGCCCTCCTCGCTTCGCCTTCAACAAGCACAAAACTCAGGCGGAAACGTAGACAGAGACCCGCCCTCAGCTCAGCAAAACACTCTTACCAGGTTTCTCGTTTGCTCTCCGCTGTTACTGTCACTATTTTCAACTTGATTTCAAATAAAATAGAGCAGCAGCTTTCCAAAAATCGTGTCCATGTACAATCGAAATATGCGATGAGATGCCATGCAACCCGCCTCACCGCCAAAAAGCACAAAACTCAGGCAGAGACGGAGCCGAAGCCGGAGCCTGGAGCCGCCCTCAGCCCAGCAAAAACACTCTCACCAGATTTCTTGGTTTCTCTCCGCCTCTATTCTGTTTCATTCTATCTTCATTCCAAATAAAGAAAAACAGCACTTTTCAAAATCGTGTCCGTGTGCATGCTATTCCGAGTTTTAAAAATAAATATGCAGTGAAAATCATCCCGACTTCAGGAGCCTCACGACCAGCTTACCGCCGGCCACCAAGTTCTCCCACTGCAGTCCCAAACGACGACAATATGCTATTGTGTTTCTATCTAGGACCCTAATTCAATATTCCTAATGTATGCCCTTATACGGTTATAATAACTAATATCTTTATAAAGGCATAGGACTCATATCCATATTTAGTCGTAGCCCATGCAGTCCACATTAAGCAAGGCTACTTCCCCGGACTCCTAGAAAGCACAACGAGTTCTCTAAACAAACCAAACCTCCAGCAACCTGGGAAATCCCCATTGCTTTTGTTTTGATTTCGTCCTAGAACTCCTGTGAGCACTGTAAGAACGGCCAGTTCTTAGTGACATCTTTATTGACGTCTTATGTCTAACCTTATGTCAAACCCGGCACCTTTCAGGTATAAATATACCAGCGTTGCCTTAAGCAAACACATGGGGGTTTTGGAGCAGAGCGGCTATCTACTTGCCCGAGAGCCCAGCTGACGCGGGAGCCCACGGACGCCGCCCCTCCCTTTTGACGCACTGAGAAAGACGCTGTCTTCTCTCCTGCCGAGAAATCCAGCTCCGGTGTTTCCAGATACCCTCGCGGGTTACTGGGATATCGAATCCTGAGAGAGAGATACCAGACCTCCTGCTTTCTATTACCCAGGTACGGAGCTGACTAAACCCTTAAAGAGAATTCTTGAGTCAGATTCTTGGCAAAACCAACTTAACTTAAACTGCTACTTACTTACTCCTTCCCACGTATTAGGCTTAGGTCAGGTACACCGGGGTAGGCATATTTAGAAGCACCAGTTGAGTACGTTAGTCAATGTATATATGTATGTATATATTTTATCTATTTTAAAGTATCATATGGCTAAGAAACCATATCAATGCTTTTACAGTATTATTTCATAATCCTCCTTTTACTGTACGAAATTTACTTTACTATGAGTATTGCAATCGTGGCAATTCATTTCTCTTGCATGAGAAAGAAGACTGTTCAATAAATGACACCTTTTTATTGAAAACGCCCATCTTTCTATTCTCTGCAATCTGGTGAAACTAAGTATGCACACTTGACTGAGTGAAATATCTGTCTATTGTTTTCACACGACTCTAGAGATACACTCTTATTCTGAGGGAGCAAAGTTGTCATGTTTTATGGTTGTCAGAAGCTAATCCCTTCTTGTCTATCCAGGGAGGTTAAACTCCTCCTCGTTTATTCGAGAAAGTTTCTATTGACCTCAGAGCTATCTGGCAAACCTTAAATATAATATAGTCAGTAGAGACCTAGATGATCTCAGTCCTACGTCTACACTGCTGTTTATATTATTCCAATGTGCAGAGCCTATTGGGAATATAGGAACTACACTACAATCCTTTAGATCTGAATTCACGATGAAACGCCTGTAGCCCTCCTCGCTTCGCCTTCAACAAGCACAAAACTCAGGCGGAAACGTAGACAGAGACCCGCCCTCAGCTCAGCAAAACACTCTTACCAGGTTTCTCGTTTGCTCTCCGCTGTTACTGTCACTATTTTCAACTTGATTTCAAATAAAATAGAGCAGCAGCTTTCCAAAAATCGTGTCCATGTACAATCGAAATATGCGATGAGATGCCATGCAACCCGCCTCACCGCCAAAAAGCACAAAACTCAGGCAGAGACGGAGCCGAAGCCGGAGCCTGGAGCCGCCCTCAGCCCAGCAAAAACACTCTCACCAGATTTCTTGGTTTCTCTCCGCCTCTATTCTGTTTCATTCTATCTTCATTCCAAATAAAGAAAAACAGCACTTTTCAAAATCGTGTCCGTGTGCATGCTATTCCGAGTTTTAAAAATAAATATGCAGTGAAAATCATCCCGACTTCAGGAGCCTCACGACCAGCTTACCGCCGGCCACCAAGTTCTCCCACTGCAGTCCCAAACGACGACAATATGCTATTGTGTTTCTATCTAGGACCCTAATTCAATATTCCTAATGTATGCCCTTATACGGTTATAATAACTAATATCTTTATAAAGGCATAGGACTCATATCCATATTTAGTCGTAGCCCATGCAGTCCACATTAAGCAAGGCTACTTCCCCGGACTCCTAGAAAGCACAACGAGTTCTCTAAACAAACCAAACCTCCAGCAACCTGGGAAATCCCCATTGCTTTTGTTTTGATTTCGTCCTAGAACTCCTGTGAGCACTGTAAGAACGGCCAGTTCTTAGTGACATCTTTATTGACGTCTTATGTCTAACCTTATGTCAAACCCGGCACCTTTCAGGTATAAATATACCAGCGTTGCCTTAAGCAAACACATGGGGGTTTTGGAGCAGAGCGGCTATCTACTTGCCCGAGAGCCCAGCTGACGCGGGAGCCCACGGACGCCGCCCCTCCCTTTTGACGCACTGAGAAAGACGCTGTCTTCTCTCCTGCCGAGAAATCCAGCTCCGGTGTTTCCAGATACCCTCGCGGGTTACTGGGATATCGAATCCTGAGAGAGAGATACCAGACCTCCTGCTTTCTATTACCCAGGTACGGAGCTGACTAAACCCTTAAAGAGAATTCTTGAGTCAGATTCTTGGCAAAACCAACTTAACTTAAACTGCTACTTACTTACTCCTTCCCACGTATTAGGCTTAGGTCAGGTACACCGGGGTAGGCATATTTAGAAGCACCAGTTGAGTACGTTAGTCAATGTATATATGTATGTATATATTTTATCTATTTTAAAGTATCATATGGCTAAGAAACCATATCAATGCTTTTACAGTATTATTTCATAATCCTCCTTTTACTGTACGAAATTTACTTTACTATGAGTATTGCAATCGTGGCAATTCATTTCTCTTGCATGAGAAAGAAGACTGTTCAATAAATGACACCTTTTTATTGAAAACGCCCATCTTTCTATTCTCTGCAATCTGGTGAAACTAAGTATGCACACTTGACTGAGTGAAATATCTGTCTATTGTTTTCACACGACTCTAGAGATACACTCTTATTCTGAGGGAGCAAAGTTGTCATGTTTTATGGTTGTCAGAAGCTAATCCCTTCTTGTCTATCCAGGGAGGTTAAACTCCTCCTCGTTTATTCGAGAAAGTTTCTATTGACCTCAGAGCTATCTGGCAAACCTTAAATATAATATAGTCAGTAGAGACCTAGATGATCTCAGTCCTACGTCTACACTGCTGTTTATATTATTCCAATGTGCAGAGCCTATTGGGAATATAGGAACTACACTACAATCCTTTAGATCTGAATTCACGATGAAACGCCTGTAGCCCTCCTCGCTTCGCCTTCAACAAGCACAAAACTCAGGCGGAAACGTAGACAGAGACCCGCCCTCAGCTCAGCAAAACACTCTTACCAGGTTTCTCGTTTGCTCTCCGCTGTTACTGTCACTATTTTCAACTTGATTTCAAATAAAATAGAGCAGCAGCTTTCCAAAAATCGTGTCCATGTACAATCGAAATATGCGATGAGATGCCATGCAACCCGCCTCACCGCCAAAAAGCACAAAACTCAGGCAGAGACGGAGCCGAAGCCGGAGCCTGGAGCCGCCCTCAGCCCAGCAAAAACACTCTCACCAGATTTCTTGGTTTCTCTCCGCCTCTATTCTGTTTCATTCTATCTTCATTCCAAATAAAGAAAAACAGCACTTTTCAAAATCGTGTCCGTGTGCATGCTATTCCGAGTTTTAAAAATAAATATGCAGTGAAAATCATCCCGACTTCAGGAGCCTCACGACCAGCTTACCGCCGGCCACCAAGTTCTCCCACTGCAGTCCCAAACGACGACAATATGCTATTGTGTTTCTATCTAGGACCCTAATTCAATATTCCTAATGTATGCCCTTATACGGTTATAATAACTAATATCTTTATAAAGGCATAGGACTCATATCCATATTTAGTCGTAGCCCATGCAGTCCACATTAAGCAAGGCTACTTCCCCGGACTCCTAGAAAGCACAACGAGTTCTCTAAACAAACCAAACCTCCAGCAACCTGGGAAATCCCCATTGCTTTTGTTTTGATTTCGTCCTAGAACTCCTGTGAGCACTGTAAGAACGGCCAGTTCTTAGTGACATCTTTATTGACGTCTTATGTCTAACCTTATGTCAAACCCGGCACCTTTCAGGTATAAATATACCAGCGTTGCCTTAAGCAAACACATGGGGGTTTTGGAGCAGAGCGGCTATCTACTTGCCCGAGAGCCCAGCTGACGCGGGAGCCCACGGACGCCGCCCCTCCCTTTTGACGCACTGAGAAAGACGCTGTCTTCTCTCCTGCCGAGAAATCCAGCTCCGGTGTTTCCAGATACCCTCGCGGGTTACTGGGATATCGAATCCTGAGAGAGAGATACCAGACCTCCTGCTTTCTATTACCCAGGTACGGAGCTGACTAAACCCTTAAAGAGAATTCTTGAGTCAGATTCTTGGCAAAACCAACTTAACTTAAACTGCTACTTACTTACTCCTTCCCACGTATTAGGCTTAGGTCAGGTACACCGGGGTAGGCATATTTAGAAGCACCAGTTGAGTACGTTAGTCAATGTATATATGTATGTATATATTTTATCTATTTTAAAGTATCATATGGCTAAGAAACCATATCAATGCTTTTACAGTATTATTTCATAATCCTCCTTTTACTGTACGAAATTTACTTTACTATGAGTATTGCAATCGTGGCAATTCATTTCTCTTGCATGAGAAAGAAGACTGTTCAATAAATGACACCTTTTTATTGAAAACGCCCATCTCTCTATTCTCTGCAATCTGGTGAAACTAAGTATGCACACTTGACTGAGTGAAATAGCTGTCTATTGTTTTCACACGACTCTAGAGATACACTCTTATTCTGAGGGAGCAAAGTTGTCATGTTTTATGGTTGTCAGAAGCTAATCCCTTCTTGTCTATCCAGGGAGGTTAAACTCCTCCTCGTTTATTCGAGAAAGTTTCTAGTGACCTCTGAGCTAGCTGGCAAACCTTAAATATAATATAGTCAGTAGAGACCTAGATGACCTCAGTCCTACGTCTACGCTGCTGTTTATATTATTCCAATGCGCAGAGCCTATTGGGAATATAGGAACTACACTACAATCCTTTAGATCTGAATTCAGGATGAAACGCCTGCAGCCCTCCTCGCTTCGCCTTCAACAAGCACAAAACTCAGGCGGAAACGTAGACAGAGACCCGCCCTCAGCTCAGCAAAACACTCTTACCAGGTTTCTCGTTTGCTCTCCGCTGTTACTGTCACTATTTTCAACTTGATTTCAAATAAAATAGAGCAGCAGCTTTCCAAAAATCATGTCCATGTACAATCGAAATATGCGATGAGATGCCATGCAACCCGCCTCACCGCCAAAAAGCACAAAACTCAGGCAGAGACGGAGCCGAAGCCGGAGCCTGGAGCCGCCCTCAGCCCAGCAAAAACAATCTCACCAGATTTCTTAGTTTCTCTCCGCCTCTATTCTGTTTCATTCCATCTTCATTCCAAATAAAGCAAAGCAGCACTTTTCAAAATCGTGTCCGTGTGCATGCTATTCCGAGTTTTAAAAATAAATATGCAGGGGAGGAGCTTGGCGGGCATCCGAGATGGCCGCTTGAGCACAGCGCTCTCCGGACCCTCGCCGCTCCCGACATTTTATCCTGGCTGAATCCTGATTTCTTGCAAGAATTCGTGTAGGGGACGTTTGGCTGATTACCCTGGCACTTTTCAGAAATCGATTTGGATCTCGTATTCCTGAGATATGGTGCTCTGAACTTTTGGGCTCCGCCCTTGAGGTGCGCCCGGGACAGGGTGCGGTATTGTAGCCGTCCTGCAATTGAACAACAACGGCAGGAGATCTGGCCTTGTGGGTCCCCCCTTCCTAAGTTTCGGTTTCGATTCCGTTCCGACTTGGGCCACGGCTGTGGATGTCGTGTTGCGACTGAGACTTGGAGGCAGATCGGCTGTTGGGCTTTCATGTGACCTATTTGCTGGTTTGGCGACCTCTACCCGTGTTGTGCCCCCTTTTTCTGTACTTTTGATCCTGTACTTAGGGTGTCGGGCCCGTCGGACCTGGTGGCTTGTCCTGTGACGCATCTTCAAAATGGCGGGCAGAGGGGACAGAGAGACGCGCAAGACGAAAACACCTCTGCGCGGAGCTCCAGTTCAATCAAATGTCATGGACCGTTATACCCATTCTAAGGGGTCCCCCGGAGCTGCCCTGCCTGGTTCTAGTATTGCGTCTGAACGAATTTTGGAAGAGTCGGCGGAGCCCTCCTTACAGGATATCATGGGCGCCATCTCGGGTGTGAGGGAATCCATCGGCCTACAGTACGAGGCCTTGGCCCACAAACTTGACACCGTGGCTATCGAGGTGAATCTGATTCGTGCTGACCTCGGCAAGACGAATGAGAGGGTGCAATCACTGGATATTAAATCCTCTAGCCTTACGAATGACGTCTCGGAGCTCCAAACAGAGATTGGAAATCTCCGTCGGGGGAACGACTTCATGACCCGTCGCCTGGAGGACTTTGAAAATAGGGCGCGTCGCTGCAATGTTCGCCTGGTTGGTGTACCGGAAAACCCTGAACCCCACTCGGTGGATCTCCTGGTTGAGGATCTGGTCTTGAACCATTTGGCCCCTTCTGGTCTCACAAAATTTTTCACGGTGGAACGTGCACATCGTGTTCCAGGGGGCAAAGTCAAGCCGGGAGCCCCGCCGAGACCCATTGTGGCGAAGCTTTTTCATTATAGAGACCGGGACGCTATCCTGCAGGCCTCGCGGGTGAAGGGCCCGGTGGCCTTTGAGAATGCTACGGTGAACTTTTACCCGGACTTTTCCCAACAGGTTCAGAGACAACGTATGGAGTTTCGTGGTGCCAAGAAACGTCTCCGGGATCGGGGCCTACGCTACGCCATGCTCTTTCCCACTAGACTCCGGGTTGAATACAATGAACGTACCCTTTTCTTTGATCGGCCAGATGCTGTTAATGACTGGCTGGACTCATTGCCTGACTGTCCTCCTGAGACAGACTCCGCCGCTCACCCTGGCGGTGCCGAAGGTGGTGTGGAGATCTAACTGTTCGGCTCTTATGTCTTATTTTGAATACATTCTCAGGAGTGTTGGCCGGCGTCCCTCTACATTGTGATCATTCTGTCTTTTCGTTTGTTATTTTTGTTCTTGCTGAGGTCGGGGGGTGGATGGAACGGAGACCTTTCCTCCTCCGGGGTCTTTGTGTAGAATAGGGGTTCTTGGGCGACAGGCACACTGCAGGTTGGGGTGGCTCTTTAGCTTTTTGCAGGGGTGCAGGGTGGGGGGTGTTTCTCTTCAGTTTGGGGGAGGGGGGTTGGGAAGTTTTTTCTTTTCTGTGTGTTGTTTTCAAGGCGAGTTGCTCCTGTGTTTGCTGCTGTTTCTGATGTCTAGCTCATGGACGAGGGGTCTTGGCTCGGGTGGTTGGGATGGGGGGTAGAGGGTTGAAATTTCTTTCCTGGAACGTTAATGGCCTGGGAGATCGTATTAAGCGCAGTGTGGTCTTAAAATGTATACGACGTTTGTCACCGGACATTGTTTTCATGCAAGAAACCCATTTGATTGGTAATGTTTGTTATGCGATGAATAGATGGGGCTACCGCCTTGTGGCGCACTCAGGGTTTACCTCCGGATCTAGGGGTGTGGGTATTCTTGTTCGAACCTCCCTCCCCCTGGCTATCGATGAGGTGATTCATGATGACCGTGGGAGATATACTGTCCTGGTGGGTAGATATGAAGGCCGCACCCTATCTCTCTTCAATGTTTATGTTCCCCCGGGTTTGCAGGCCTCTACTTTTACTGACTTGGGCCATGTTCTGTTGGATCTCCCTGATAGCACACTCTTTCTTGCCGGTGATTTTAATTCGGTGCTTTCCGGCCTTCACGATCGCCATCCCCCTAGAGATACCCCGCAGGCTCAGCAGTGGTTGGGTGGGTTTTTAGATACCTTTGGCCTTGTGGACTGCTGGCGACTGTTGCATCCTACTCAGCTCCAATACACCTTTCATTCTGGGGCCCATGGCAGTCTGTCCCGGCTGGATTATTTCCTGATGCCCGCAGCCCAATCATCGGCGGTTCGTGAGATTTTACACTTGCCGAGGGGTATTTCTGATCACTCGCCGCTCTGGCTCCGTTTCGAGGTTGGGGTAGAGGCAGCGGGCCGAGTGGCTCCCATTAACCCTTGGTATCTTTCCTCCCCTGAGACTCGTACCCTCTTGCTCGAGTCCATGGATGCATATTTCCTGGAAAATGAGGGGTCGGTCTCTTCGGCTGTGTCCCTGTGGGAAGCTTTTAAAACTGTGATTCGTGGACAGGCCCTTTCCTTGATTGTTGAAGCTAAGAGGGCAGGGAGGAAGGAGGTGGTGGACCTTGAGGGGGAGATCTCTGCTTTGGAGGACGAGTTGGAATCTGGTGTCACGCCTGACAAACTTCATGCCCTGGGTCTAAAACAGTTTGCATATAAATCTCTGGTCACTGACGCTGCGAAGGTGATGTTTCGTGAGCAGCAGGGCAGATTGTACGATGTGGGTGACAAGGCGGGCAAACTCCTAGCGTGGTTGGACAAGAAAGAAAGAGCTAATCGTGTGGTGCCCGTGATTCAGTCTGCGAGTGGTGAGAATGTGATTGATCCGACCGCCATTGTTGATCGTTTTGCAGAATATTTCCGTGTGGTATATGCTCCCGTGTCTGTGAGGGATGTTGCCGACTCCCGCCTTCTTCTGCGTGATATCACTTTGCCCTGTGTCACCGACTTGGACCGTATTGCTTTGGACTCCCCTTTTACGAATGATGAGATAGCCAATGCAGTTCGATCGCTCCGTTCGGGCAAAGCACTGGGCCCGAACGGTTTGCCTATTGAGTTGTACAAATTATGCCCCGATAAGGTGGCGCCGTATCTCCGCGCCATGTTTCTAGAATCTCGTGAGCGGAACATGCTTCCCTATGATCAGCGTCTGGCGACAATCGTCGTCATTCCCAAAGAGGGTAAACCGCGTGACCTCTGTTCCTCGTATAGGCCCATATCCCTATTAAATGTTGAACCTAAGGTGTTGGCTAAAATTTTGGCGACCCGTCTCCTTTCGGTTCTTGGGGAGTTGGTCCATCCGGATCAGTCTGGCTTTATCCCGCATCGCAACACTGCTCTGAATTTACGTCGCCTCCACGGCGCGCTGGCGAGGGCGGGGCTTTTGACTGAACCGGCCATTTTGGCGTCCCTGGATGCCTCCATGGCCTTTGATACTGTGGAGTGGCCCTATTTATGGGCGACACTCGAGAAATTTGGATTCGGGTGCGAGTTTATTAGTTGGGTTAGACTGTTGTACGCGGAACCTCTGGCGCAAGTTGTAGTGAACGGTAGAGTGTCGACCCCCTTCTCCTTGGGCAGGGGTACCCGTCAGGGTTGCCCCTTGTCCCCTCTGTTGTTCGCGCTCGCTCTTGAACCGTTGGCGGCCTGGCTCCGTTGGGAACCGTCCCTTAAAGGTATTCGATGGGCCCCGGACTTCGAAGACCGCGTCTCGCTTTATGCGGACGACATCCTCTTGTATCTTACTTCCCCTCGCAAGTCTTTATCTGTTTTATTTGACGTTCTTGCGTCCTTTGGTGCTAACTCAGGCCTCGTCATCAACTGGTCTAAATCCTGTGTATACGTTTTATCTGGTATCTTGCCTCCGTTGCCGAGTAGACTTCCTCTTCAGGTGGTCCGGGATGGTTTCAAATACTTGGGGGTTTTCGTTACCCTGGATCCGTCCCTTCGTTTTGATCGTAATCTCCTTCCCCCGTTGCTTAGGCTCCGTTTGGACGTTGCCCGCTGGCGCAAGCTTCCCCTGTCTCCACTGGGTCGGGCGGCCCTGTTTAAGATGATGTCACTACCGCGGTTTCTCTACGCTCTCCAGAATTATTATGATCCTGTCCCCAAGACCTATTTTTGGGAGATTGAGAGCCTTCAGAGGCAACTTATTTGGGATGGGCGACCGCGCATTGCTCTCGCGAAACTTTCTATCCCGTGGTACGATGGGGGCATGGCGCTCCCCGATATTAAGAGATACTACTGGGCTTCCCATCTGTCCGCTATTAATCACGCTATGTTCTCTCCGGGTCGTAATCCGGCGTTTGAGATGGATAAACTTCAGCTTCCGGGAGGTGACTTTAATAGAGTACTCTATTCTCGCTCCGCTGGGCGCCATCTTGTGGGACCTACTTTGATTGCTTTGACAGTGTGGCGTGCTGCGAATGTGAGCCTGGGCTGGGAGGATCGCTTGACGTTGGCGACGCCTCTTTATGCTTCGGAACGTCTGGGCGGTCTTTGGTCTTCCAAGGGTTTTGACCGTTGGGACTTGATTGGGATCTCTAAAGTGGGGGATATATATTCTAAGGGTTCTGTGCGCCCGTTTCAGGCCCTCCAGGCTGACTATGGCCTGAGTAGTCGGGAATTCTTTCGTTATTTACAGATCAGGCACGCTTTGGTTTCGGTGTTTGCTCCTGGTGAGATTCCGCCTGACTCTTCCCCACTTGAAGACCGTATCCTTGACGGACATCTTCCTGATAGCACTATCTCCCTGATCTATAAAAAGTTGATCAACAATCGGACTGACTTATTGGCCCGACTTCGGGAACAGTGGATGGGAGATGGGTTGGAACTTGATGATGAGGATTGGCAATCGGCCCTCTCCTCTCCGAAGGAGGTGGCTATACCGGCTCGACTCCGTCTGGTCCAATTGAAGATCCTTCATCGGGTGTACGTGACGGGACCGCGACTGATGGTGATGGGCTTTTCCTCTGATGGACTGTGTAAGCGTGGATGTGGTTTGCGTGCTACTTTCCTGCATATTCTTTGGGAGTGCCCGATGGTGGCTGCTTATTGGGTGGCCGTGCTTGATCTGATGACTGTGGTGACGGGGATATCCTTGCGACCGGAACCTCGTCGCTGTCTTTTGAATGTTTGGGAGCCCACGGACTATTCGGTGGCACAGACTAGATGGGCCACCCTGGGCTATATGATTGCGAAGCGAGATATTGCGCAACTCTGGGGGGCCTCCAGGCCCCCTGCCCTCGTGCAATGGGAGGATAATATGGACTGGTCCATGTTCCGTGAGAAAACTGTTTATGTGGCCAGGGGTAGACCCAGGGCATGGGTGAAGGTGTGGGGTCAATGGAACGAATACCGTGGCGACATTTGTACTCCTCCCCTTGTGGACACTATCGAGATTACCCTATCTCCCTAGGCTAGCGTTCCCGGAATCTTCATATAGGGACTGAGCTGGTGTTACCGGCTCTTCCCCCCCTTCTTCTTCCTGATATCTGCCCCCCTCCCCCCCCCCCCCCGCTCCATACTCCTTAGTGCTTAGGATATTATTACTGCACCTTCGCTGCTGTCCCCCCCTTGCGTCCCTTGGGCTGACCTTCAGTGATACACTCTCGCCTTTTTTGTATGTTTGTTCTCTCATATATATAAAACCTGTTTTGGTCCTGTATTTAATGTGGGGTATTGCATTGTTGATTGACGGTTACCTCTGCGGGCTTATGTGATATGTGTCTACTCCTTTTTAGCGGCTGGCCCGTGTGGTTGTAGGCCCATCCTTGTACGTTTCTGCTTGCTCAAATAAAGGTTTTTAAAAAAAAAAAAAAATAAATAAATAAATAAATAAATATGCAGTGAAAATCATCCCGACTTCAGGAGCCTCATGACCAGCTTACCGCCGGCCACCATGTTCTCCCACTGCACTCCCAAACGACGACAATATGCTATTGTGTTTCTATCTAGGACCCTAATTTAATATTCCTAATTTATGCCCTCATACGGTTATAATAAATAATATCCTTATAAAGGCATAGGAATCATATCCATATTTAGTCGTAGCCCATGCAGTCCACATTAAGCAAGGCTACTTCCCCGGACTCCTAGAAAGCACAACGAGTTCTCTAAACAAAACAAACCTCCAGCAACCTGGGAAATCCCCATTGCTTTTGTTTTGATTTCGTCCTAGAACTCCTGAGAGAACTGTAAGAACGGCCAGTTCTTAGTGACATCTTTATTGACGTCTTATGTCCAACCTTACGTCAAACCCAGCACCTTTCAGGTATAAATACACCAGCGTTGCCTTAAGCAAACACACAGTGGTTTTGGAGCAGAGCGGCTATCTACTTGCCCGAGAGCCCAGCTGATGCGAGAGCCCACGGACGCCGCCCCTCCCTTTTGACGCACTGAGAGAGACGCTGTCTTTTCTCCTGCCGAGAAATCCTGCTTCGGTGTTTCCAGATACCCTCGCGGGTTACTGGGATATCGAGTCCTGAGAGAGAGATACCAGACCTCCTGCTTTCTATTACCCAGGTACGGAGCTGACTAAACCCTTAAAGAGAATTCTTGCGTCAGATTCTTGGCAAAACCAACTTAACTTAAACTGCTACTTACTTACTCCTTCCCAAGTATTAGGCTTAGGTCAGGTACACCGGGGTAGGCGTATTTAGAAGCACCAGTTGAGTACGTTAGTCAATGTATATATGTATGGATATATTTTATCTATTTTAAAGTATCATATGGCTAAGAAACCATATCAATGCTTTTACAGTATTATTTCATAATCCTCCTTTTACTGTACGCACTTTACTTTACAATGAGTATTGCAATTGTGGCAATTCATTTCTCTTGCATGAGAAAGAAGACTGCTCAATAAATGACACCTTTTATTGAAAACGCCCTTCTCTCTATTCTCTGCAATCTGGTGAAACTACGTATGCACACTTGACTGAGTGAAATAGCTGTCTATTGTTTTCACACGACTCTAGAGATACTCTCTTATTTTGAGGGAGCAAAGTTGTCATGTTTTATGGTTGTCAGAAGCTAATCCCTTCTTGTCTATCCAGGGAGGTTAAACTCCTCCTCGTTTATTCGAGAACGTTTCTAGTGACCTCTGAGCTAGCTGGCAAACCTTAAGTCTAATATAGTCAGTAGAGACCTAGATGACCTCAGTCCTACATCTACACTGCTGTTTATATTATTCCAATGCGCAGAGCCTATTGGGAATATAGGAACTACACTACAATCCTTTAGATCTGAATTCACGATGAAACGCCTGTAGCCCTCCTACACTACACTACATGGCGTCCAACGTTTGGTAAGGCGATAAATCTAACGCAAGACGTTAGAGTAACTCAGTCGTGCTTTTTCACACAGACCCTTTTTCCCGTAAATACTCCAAAAGACGTCTGGAGTGGGTAAAAGGTTAAAATCCGCCGGAATTTAGTAGGAAGAGAGTCCTATGTATAGTTTTTGGTATAGTCAACGTTGAAGGATACAGTGTTCCAAAATATTGTGCACCTAATCTTTGTTTCCTTGAAACTTGATCTGCAACAAAAACCTTTCTGTCAGTAAAATGGTGGAAAGTGAAGACGAAAGGGAGGCAGCTAGAATAGCAGCTCAACTCCTAGCGGATGACACAAGTCTCCAAGACAATGACCTGAATGTTATACTCATTCCGGTCAACATAAGAAAAACTATAACTCTTAAACTTATAGAAAATGGACTGACATCACAAGGTGGTACAGTCATATTTGTGGTAGAGGCCCATGAATATCGGCAGACAGAGGTATTCTATTCATGGATAAACTTTCCAGCAGCAAACGCTGTGACACACGAATTCAACTATTACAAGATAGGGGAACCTCCGGATGAATACACTCCTTTCGAGGAGGTTGAAATCCCATTTAATTACCAAGAGCACCTGCTTTGGTTTAAAGGCGCCCTAAAACATAATAATCACATCACCAGGCTCGGTCCATTAGGTAGACCAGGAGCAACGTGGCCGGTTCTAGCCAGCTACACACCATACCCCGACATTGAAACAATGACAGACCGGGAACTTTTAGCTCAGCTAAAAATACTAATTAAAATACATAGACAATTAGTCCAATATGTAATGCAGACTTCAACAGTCCAACCAGCTATTAACATTCCACAGCTGACCCCTCATCAGGGGAACACAAACAAAATTACACCACAGAACATACAATCATGTCTGGGTAAAGTACCCGCAAAACGGGAACAAATTCCATTCTGGTTAGCACTAAAAATCACTCAAATATTTCCGGATACTACCCCTACTGAGAAACACAGAATTCTGAGTATCTGTCTTCCAATGGGGATAGCACCACATGTGGAGGACTGTGACACTTGGGGTACAGTCTTTGCTTCAATCTACACAAAAACATATGGTGTTCCGTCTATGGCGATAATACCAGATGTGCTAAGACAGATTCAAAATGAATACGGTCCAGAACCTGCTTTAACTCTGGGTATAAAATTACTGAAAGACTTCAAGCAGGTCTCGGCTATATTATTAGCCAATATAAAAGGAGAAGCAGCATCTGTGGCGATCCGCCAGAAATTGAAAGAAACAGATATAGCAGAACAGCCATTTGAACTTGCCAGAATCATAGAAAAATCCTATGAAGAACTAGGTAGAGATAGTTTGGGTGGGAAACCAGTAAAATCCCAACTAACTGAAAATCCTGAAAAGATATTTATTAAAAATAATCTAAACACTCCGAAAAAGAGCTGGGAAATAAACAATCCACTCCCAAATAAAAAAGATTCCAGTCCAGAGGAAGGTCTCCTCGGCGGAGAGAAAGATCTCCGGACCAAGGACACAAGTTTCCCCAGAGGGAGCCCTCTGAGAAAAGATACAACCTTAGAAATAGGGATAATCTGAAAAAACCTGATAGATATCAAGATATTGATACACGTCCCTCTCGGTCTTTTCAGACTTCCTCGCAGAAATCGGAAAGAAGAGGACGGTCAGAACACAGGGAAGAGCACGTCAAGTCCAAAGACAAGGAACCTGCTCATCTAAATAAAAAATTACAATTTCCAAAAAAGAAGGTAGTCAGTATTGAAACAATTAAACATGCCGAGGATACTGAGGACACAACTGAAAAACGGAGAGTGGGCCCAGACAATGCTAGACAGCGCAGCAGAAGTGACCATAGCTCGCAAGATCCTGATGAATCTTCTGGAGACAGTGGACACGAATGAATACATTCAGGTGGAAATTGCAGATACCAGGGTTAGCAAACCTCATAAAATATACGAAATAACATTACGTATAGAGGGAGATAAGACTAGGAAAGTAAGGGGTCTATTTTGGGATAACCTTTCCAAAGGCTATGACATCCTTTTAGCTGAGAAAGACTGGCCACCAGAGTTTGTCAGGGAGTGCCCTCATGGCGAAGAAATGATTATGCCTGCCTTCTCAAATCATATTACAATTCATAGAAAATATACACTTGCAAGAAAATGTTCAGTAGCCCAAGCTCCTGCATTATATAAAAATCATGTAGGATGGGATGAAGACTCTCCTCCTCACAAAATCCAGTTAAAAAGTCAACCCCCTGCACAAAGGCAGTACCCAGTTAAGCAAGAAGCTAAAAAACAAGTCAGGGAGATCTTAGATCAACTTGAATATCAGGGGGTGATTGAAACATGCACCTCACAAATGAACAATCCTTTGTTTCCTGTCTCCAAGCCAGACGATTCATATCGTCTAGTTTTGGACTACAGACACCTTAACTCATGTTGCAAGACATTTGCAGTACAAAACTCACACAGTGCAGCACTAATGAATAACATCGTGCGCAAAAAATACAAAACGACATTAGATATCTCTAATGGATTCTTTTGTCAAAACATTGCACCTGAAAGCAGGTATTTGACCGCTTTCTCAATAATGGGGTCACAGCAAATTTCTGTCGACTCCCACAGGGATTCAAGAATAGCCCAGGATTATTCTCAGCAAGGGTAACAGAGTTACTACAAATATATGATGATGAGGCATTATCTTATGTCGATGACATCTATCTCACAGATGATGACCTGGATACTCACTTGAAAAGAGTGAACACCATAATACTTGGGTTCGCAGCAGAGGGTTACAAATTCAACTTTAAAAAGTCATGAATTGCCCATCTAACAGTCTTGTTTTTAGGATATGAATTATCAAGTGAAGGCAAGAGCCTAGCAGACAACTTAGAGAAGTGTGCTGTACTCCAAGCACCAAAAACGCTGAAGAACTTACAATCAATACTAAGTTTCCTGAATTTCGGAAGAACTTACATTCTAAATTATGCAGAGAGAGTTAAACCTCTCTATGAATGAATAAAACCTGATTTTGAACCAATCAATTGGACTCAGAAACACACAGAAATTTTGAGATCATTGCAAACAGACATGTTAGCTAAAACAAAATTGCAAACTCACGAAAACATACGCAACCTTGTAATCCGAGTCATCCCAGGAAGATGCAGACTCACGTACCTGACCTCTAATGAGGGAGAAACGGTACCAATAGCTTACAAACCACATTTGTACACACAAGCGGAAAAAACATTCAGTCTTACGGAAAACATTGTAAATACGGTTAAAACTGCTGTAGCAAAAGAAAGAGCCCAGGCCCAAGGCAAAAGGATAACTGTTTTAACAGCAGAATCAGCCTTTGAGGCATTAACAAGCCCACGCAATTTGACTGCTGTGGCATTAGATCCAAAATGGATCGAATGGGAAAATTCTCTTGCTGCAGAAGACGTGAAATACTATTTTGACCCGAACATGAAAAAACTAAAAAATCTAACATATGAAAAAGAATATCCTCTGCCAATCGAAATTCTGCCTCTACAACATTACGCCTGTATAATATATACAGATGGATCAGCACAACCCAAGGTTGGGGGTAAGCAATCTTACAGTGCTGCGTGCGCGGTTGTTAAATGCCGGTGGCACGGAGATAAATTGAGACCACTGGTAACTATGTCTCAATCTGTAAAAGATAGTTCGGCTCAACGGACTGAACTACTAGCTTTAAAGATGGTGCTCGATATTGCAGATCGCGAATTCCCCACACTAATAGTGTGTGATTCGCATTACTGCGTCAAGTCTTACAATAATGATATGCAGAACTGGGTTCAAAACGAATACAAAGATGACACAGGTGCCACAATAAAGCATAAGAAGCTTTGGGAACAGGTAGTTCTTTTGCAGAAAGAACTACGAAAGACTCACGTGATACATTCACTGAGTCATCAGCGTGATGGCGTTCACGTTGCAGGGAATTCATTGGCTGACACAGCCACAGCGGAAGCAACTAATCCGGCTTCCGTAGCCACTAAAAAGCGTTCAGAAAAATACATAGACGGGGAAACCATGCTGGCGGTAAAAACGTCTTCAAAAGGCGACTGTGCAGCACTACCTGGGAACTATCAACTCAATTATGCATACATAATTGATGCAAACTCCGTTCCTTTTGCTCGAATCCCTGGAGTGGGGGATAGAGTAATTCCAAACACGAACAGGAGAGTCTTTGTAATAGCAGACGCACACATGGGATTGGGTCTAAGGCACCAAAAGACCAAGGAATCTCTGAAAGAATTACAATCAGAATACTGAATGAGCCTGCAACATCATAAATGTGCAATAAACTGTCCAAACTACAACAGAGATCGCAGTGGCGAACCGGCCGGAGTTTTGCCATGGCTCTTCGTTTAGATAGCATAAGGCTATCTATACGAAATATCCAACAGAAAAAATGCGTCACATTAATATTTAAGACTAGATTCACTTAAAATTGCAGACACCAGCACTCGGCTGACACCAGAACTGTTATACAAAGATTTGCGAGTCCATATCGGCACATACGCAATTGCCATGCTACATTCTGACCAGGGTCCTGCTTTTAGCTCTTGAGCTTATGAGGAGGTCATGACCAGCATGGGCATTGAATTGCGGTACTCTTGTCCCTTCCATCCTGAGGGAAATGCGGTAGTGGAAAGAAAAAACCGGGACATAAAGAAAATCTATAACGGCGAGGGTATTAGGTTCGGGTGATGGGTGGGTCCAACATTTAACAAGTGTCCAACGTAGTCTTAATAATCTGCCAAGAAATTCTCTAAAAGGTTTCAGTCCGTACGAACTATTGTTCGGGACTAGAATGCATATTCAGGACCTTGATAGTCAGACTTCAGTGGTAGAAGAAAAATGCTTTGATATCAAAGATTGTTTGGCTATTTTACAGGACTTAAATGAAACAAGAAAAGGCCTGAGCAACGTAAAGTTAAAACAGCAGCCAACAGCCACTGAAGATAAACCACCTGTCCCAGCAAGGCCTGTCTGGATTCCAAAGATTGGGGATCTGGTCAGAGAGAAGATCGCGGTGAAGAAGGAAGTTGGGCCTTCTTACAGAAAAGCAGTACCTGTCTTAGCTGTCAGCGGAACAAGATCAGTTGTACTACCGCCCCTTGCTGGTAAAAAGGAGAACCGAGTTGTATCCATCGACCTGGTAAAACCACAATCATGTGGCCAATGATAAGTAGTAGGCCCAGTGGACTCCCAAGAAATAGCAGAGTACCAAAGTTTGCTACAATACAAGAGGTTCAAACTGAGAGACTAATCACATCTGATAAACCTGCAGTGAATCAAAAGGGACTATGCAACAAAGCCATGGAACTTATACCTCTTAAAACCCAAATTGCAACAGTTCGTCAAGAAACACCTGTCTACAACGATGTAGCCTCAGACTATGCTAATGAAACAAAAAATGCAAAAGCAAATGAAAATCAGAAAGCAATTACAACCATTGACAGAACTGCATCTGGCTACTTCATCAATTTCGATAACTTTTCTGAAGATCCAAGCGAACCTGAAGAAATGCCATCAATAAAAACTTTTAAAGACAAAGTAACTGAACTCTTTCATCAACTCAAAGAAACCTATCTGATTTCTCCATGGATTGAATTTTGGATTGTGTTAGGTGTACTTTTTCTCCTGCTTTGGCTCATCATGGTTCTTTGTTTGGGAAAATTCATTGAGGGAAAATACAGTACAATGGACACAGCAAGTCAGAACATCAACTTGGTCCTAAAGCCACACAAGTCATCTCACATCGAGAAAAGAGAACTATCATCAGTGAATATCACAGCCAATCCAATACCCGGTGGGGTAGCATAGGACAAAACGGATTACGAAATCTATGGCCCGGTTGAGCTCTTGAAATATCCACATCAGTTCACGGTTTCATTAAGTGACTTTGTAAAACCGAGTACATTCTCTGATGATTGGGACTTTGAAAGTATTAATGATATGATGTCAGATTTAGTAATGTCAGCAAAATTTACAGAACATGATTACTTACAGGGTTCATCAAATTATGAAGAAATGTATTGTTATAATCACTTTGCACATCACTATTTGCATAAATCTGCTCAGCCTAGAAATGTTTTTGATTATAATCAATGTGAACATTGTGCAACTCCACCAAAAGGTAGTTCGAAAACATTTTACGAGAAATTCCCATACTTCTCAGGGTTTAACACAAGTGATGCAGAAACATTTTATTTCAAACTGTTAAATAAGACAGGGGTGAAAACAGTGCTGACAAATACTAAATTGATCTATTCGGAAACATTTTATGAAAAAATGAATACGTTTGGTTTTGATTTCTGGAAAAACAACATTGAAACAAAAACCATCTGGGGTACCAAAGATTGGCAGGTCCAAGGTTTAGAAGCATTATTTAGAGCCTGCATGATCCCAGAACAAATAATATTCTTGAATGACACCATTCAACAGACATCCTGTCTTGGCCTAGCCAAGATTAAAGACTTAAACAGACCGTCTATTCCAAAGCCAACACCTGACAGTAATAGCACTACAGATGTTGAGATAGACGTATCCCAAATTTTTAACCAAAACAGAACACATCCTGATTGGAAAAAATGGTTGATCGGGCCCACAGACACAAATAACTGTCAAGATAGATTCCTGAACAAAACACAGGGGTTCAAAATGACCAGGCCAGACCCTAGATACTCCCAGAGACAACATCCAGGGATAGTTACAACATACAGTGTAGGCAAACTATGCCTTGAGTGGCTACAAAAATCCACACTGGCAGAAATTAAGCAACACTTGACTTTACTTAAAGACAGTGCTGACTTGCGTGATTTCATAATGGGACCACGCAAACAGCGTCAAAAACGTTTCATAGCGGCCGGTATATACGCTGCGTACAACGAAGCTTGGAAAGAAATGCAAATTGAAACAGCAGAAAAAAATACGAGAAATGGATCGTATTAATTTGGAAAAATCACTTTCTGTTGTGGACAATGGGTTAATGACTCTGTCCTCCAGAATATATTCACTGGACAGTATTGTATCATCTGCTATTGATATAATAGAGCAGGACTTACTAATGTTACAACATGGTCAGTCCCAATTACGTTCTATTGTACAGCTTGGCTGGACGTTGCAAAATCTGCATTCAGGCTACGTACCATGGCGTTTAATCAACACAACGTCATTATTCTCTATCTTTAACCTAACTGATAAACAAATCAGTTTGGCACAAAAAGGAGCAGACTATACGATTCTGAGCATTGAAAAACTTGAGAGATTACCATTGACAATGTCAGAAAGACCTGTCATTGAATGGATAATACACGGAATAATTACAATTCCGATAACAAATTTCCAATTTAAATACTGCCAAGAGTATATACCAGCGGGCCAGTATGAAAGGTTGGGTAAAGGGTACATCAAGTCATCATGGAAATTACCTTATACACACACATGCTACAGTGAAAAGAAAAAGAATGTATTTCTTAGTGGTAACAAATGTAAAAGATCACTGAGCAGTACACTTCTTTGTGAAGGCATTAACTTGCACGGAGCCTGCGATGGGTTTTCAAATAACCTTTCATGTCACCTGCATGGCACTCCTACAACACTGATAGAGCCATTTTTTAGACGGCTTTCTAACAGGAGCTATATTCTAATAGTGGACCACAGCTGTTGTGGCATGGTGCCAGGGAAAGCCTATCTCGTGAGCGTGAGTTCCATGGTCACTTTCTGTATGCAAGTATTGTATCCTACCAGCACTCCAGATACGGAGACGACAATTTGGCCTTCTTTGAATATCTCTTCTATTCGAATTGATACTTTAAGCAGAATAAAGTCTGTTCTTTTACAGACAACTGTGCCCTTAACGTCATCAAAAGAAACGTATGATCTGCAAGTTGCAAGGACAACGGCAGAGATACATTCCCTTTTATCTACAAATTGCCCAGTGCATTTCGTAGAAATGCTAAGCCAAATCCTAAATATGTCAGATACCAGTGGTATCCCACATGTATTTAAGACAATTTTTTCGGGACTGTTAACACCCTTTGAAACAGTTCTGGGCATTTTTCCCAATTTTGTCCATTCTGTCTTTGCGGCCTACCGCTACTTTTGGGACTCGTAGCAGGAATTTTATTTTTGATCCTTCTGCTCCGATATGGCAAGCCAAGTCGCAGACAAGACTCCAGCAACGATGGAAGAAACCATCCTAGCTATACGCTATCGGGACCGCATAACTAAAGTCCTTGGATTAGCCCGGCTAAGAGATCTGAATATGACCTGGTTTCTTTCATTCAGACCCATCTGGCAGAATTGCATCCCACATGTATTTAAGACAATTTTTTCGGGACTGTTAACACCCTTTGAAACAGTTCTGGGCATTTTTCCCAATTTTGTCACTTCTGTCTTTGCGGTCTACCACTACATTTGGGACTCGTAGCAGGAATTTTATTTTTGATCCTTCTGCTCCGATATGGCAAGCCAAGTCGCAGACAAGACTCCAGCAACGATGGAAGAAACTATCCTAGCTATACGCTATCGGGACCGCATAACTAAAGTCCTTGGATTAGCCCGGCTAGGAGATCTGAATATGACCTGGTTTCTTTCATTCAGACCCATCTGGCAGAATTGCATCTTACCTGTGCTTCGATGTATGCTATGCGGAGAAGAATGCGTGTTGGACGTCTGTCTTACACTACCATCAGCAGTACCATTGGATACAGATACTTTGCTAAGTTCTGTAACGGCTCATGCATCGTGTTGTCGCCAGCGGCTACCCATTCTGATGACGGCATTCATTGAGACTTCACCACTACGATTAGATGGCAGTGAAGTACGAGATGAGAGCAGCATCACCCAGGTACGACCTTCTGTGAGCATTGCTGATCCTGACATCGATGATAGCAATCATTTTCACGACTGCACTGTTGCGGCATTTTCAAACTTGGTCGAACTTTCACCTGAAGCGTTAGACCAATTTTTTGAGAGTCTGTCTGAAATGATGTTCTCCCCTGAACAGAAAGAATAACTTTTTAAGCAACAAGCACACAGCGTTCCCTGAACTCTGAATTCGGCCTTCAGCTTTGATAAACAAAAGCTACTGAAAATATTTGGAACTATTTTTGTTTTCCCCCTGAAAGCAAAATTATTTTTTCCAATTTCAAAATATTTACCTCCTTTTTGGCACATGTACTCTGCTTAAAGTAGATCTATTCTAAGAGAACAGAGCTTCTATTTTAGGAACTCTAGAGACAATATATTACCTCAGCCTCTAGCACATTCACAGTAACTGTATGTATATGTGATGGAATGGTCTCGACCTTCTTTTCTGTATTAAGAGCCACCCAGACAAGTGAAGAACTTTTAGTTAAAATAAAAGAATTAACAAAGGCATATAGAGAATTAGTTCAATTGGCAATGGAGGACATAACATACCTCCAGAAATTTAAAGAAACAGATATAGCAGAACAACCTTTTGAACTTGCCAGAATCATCAAAAAATCCTATGAAGAACTAGGTATAGATAGTTTGGGTGGGAAACCAGTAAAACCCCAACTAACTGAAAATCCTGAAAAAAAAATTATTAAAAATAATCTAAACACTCCAAAAAAGAGTTGGGATGGTAATAAACAATCGACTCCCAAAGAAAAACGATTCCAGTCCAGAGGAAGGTCTCCTCAACGGAGAGAAAGATCTCCGGACCGAGGAAACAAGTCTCCCCAGAGGGAGCCCTCAGAGAAAAGATACAACCTTAGAGATAGGGATAAATTAAGAAAACCTGATAGATATCAAGACATTGATACACGTCCATCTCGATCTTTTCAGACTTCCACACAGAAATTGGAAAGAAGAGGACGGTCAGAACACAAGGAAGAGCACGTCAAGTCCAAAGACAAGGAACCTGCTCATCAAAGTAAAAAATTACAATTTCCAAGAAAGAAGGTAGCCAGTATTAAAATAATCAAACATGCCGAGGATACTAAGGACACAACTAAAAAACGGAGAGTGGGCACAGACAATGCTAGACAGCGCAGCAGAAGTGACCATAGCTCGCAAGATCCTGATGAATCTTCTGGAGACAGTGGACACGAATGAATACATTCAAGTGGAAACTGCAGATACCAGAATATGCAAACCTCATAAAATATACGAAATAACACTACGTATAGAGGGAGATAAGACTAGGAAAGTAAGGGGTCTCTTTTGGGATAACCTTTCGAAAGGCTATGACATCCTTTTAGCTGAGAAAGACTGGCCACCAGAGTTTGTCAGGGAGTGCCCTCATGGCGAAGAAATGATTATGCCTGCCTTCCCAAATAATATTTCAATTCATAAAAAATCCTTATATGCAAGAAAATGGGCAGTGGCCCAAGCTCCTGCATTATATAAAAATCATGTAGGATGGGATGAGGACTCTCCTCCTCACAAAATCCAGTTAAAATGTCAACCCACTGCACAAAGGCAGTACCCAGTTAAACGAGAAGATAAAAAGCAAGTCAGGGAGATCTTAGATCAACCTGAATACCAGGGGGTGATTGAAACATGCACCTCACAAATGAACAATCCTTTCTTTCCTGTCTCCAAACCAGACGATTCATATCGTCTAGTATTGGACTACAGACACCTTAACTCATGTTGCAAAACATTTGCAGTACAAAACTCACACAGTGCAGCACTAATGAATAACATCGTGCGCAAAAAATACAAAACGACATTAGACATCTCTAATGGATTCTTTTGTCAAAACATTGCACCTGAGAGCAGGTATTTGACCGCGTTCTCAATAATGGGGTCGCAAAAACACTTCTGTCGACTCCCACAGGGATTCAAGAATAGCCCAGGATTATTCTCATCAAGCGTAACAGAGTTACTACAAATATATGATGATGAAGCATTAACATATGTCGATGACATCTATCTCACAGATGATGACCTAGATACTCACTTGAAAAGAGTGAACACCATAATATGTGATTTCGCAGCTGAGGGTTACAAATTCAACTTTAAAAAGTCACGAATTGCCCATCTAACTGTCTCATTTTTAGGATATGAATTATCAAGTGAAGGCAAAAGCCTAGCAGACAACTTCTTAGAGAAGTGTGCTGTACTCCAAGCACCTAAAACGCTGAGGAACTTACAATCAATACTAGGTTTCCTGAATTTCGGAAGAACATACATTCTAAATTATGCAGAGAGGGTTAAACCTCTCTATGAATGAATAAAACCTGATTTCAAACCAATAAATTGGACTCAGAAACATACAGAAATTTTGAGATCATTGCAAACTGACATGTTAGCTAAAACTAAATTGCAAACTCGCGAAAACATACGCAACCTTGTAATCCGAATCATCCCAGGAAGATGCGGATTCACGTACCTGACCTCTAATGAGGGAGAAACGGTACCAATAGCTTACAAATCACACTTGTACACACAAGCTGAAATGAAATTCAGTTGTACTGAAAAAATTCTAATAGCGGTTCAAACTGCTGTAGCAAAAGAAAGAACCCTAGCCCAAGGCAGAAGAATAACTGTTTTAACAGCAGAATCAGCCCTTGAGGCATTAATAAGCCGACGCGATTTGACTGCTGTGGCATTAGATCCAAAATGGATACAATGGGAAAGTTCTCTTGCTGCAGAAGACGTGAAATACTATTTTGACTCGAAAATGAAAAAGCTAAAAAATCTAAAATATGAAGAAAAATATCCTCTGCCAATAGAAATTCTGCCTCTGGAACATTACGCCTGTATAATATATACAGATGGATCAGCACAACCCGCAGTTGGGGGTACGCAAGCTTACAGTGCTGCGTGCGCGGTTGTTAAATGCCGGTGGCACGAAGGAAAATTGAGACCACTTGTCGCTATAACTCAATCCGTAAAAGATTGTTCGGCTCAACGAACTGAACTACTAGCATTTAAGATGGCGCTTGATATTGCCGATCGCGAATTCCCCACACTAATAGTGTGCGATTCGCATTTCTGCGTCAAATCTTACAATAATGACTTGCAGAACTGGGTTCAAAACGATTACAAAGATGACACAGGTGCCACAATAAAGCATAAAAAGCTTTGGGAACAGGTAGTTCTTTTGCAGAAAGAACTACAAAAGACTCACGTGATACATACACTGAGTCACCAACGTGATGGCATTCACGTTGCAGGGAATTCATTGGCTCACAGAGCCACAGCGGAAGCAGCTCAACCGGCTTCCGTAGCCACAAAAAAGCGTTCAGAAAAATACATAGACGGGGAAACAATGCTGGCAGTAAAAACGTCTTTGAAAGACGACTGTGCAGAATTAACTGTGAACTATCCACTCAATTATACATACATAATTGATGCAAACTCCGTTCCTTTTGCTCGAATCCCTGAAGTGGGGGATAGAGTAATTCCAAACACGAACAGGAGAGTCTTTTTAATAGCAGACGCACACATGGGATTGGGTATAAGGCACCGAGAGATCAAGGAATCTCTGAAAGAATTACAATCAGAATACTGGTGGCCGGGGATGAGCCTGCAATTTTACACATTTGCAATGTGCTGTCCAAACTGCAACAGAGATCGCAGTCGCGAACCGACTGGAGTAATGCCAGGACCCTTCTTTTAGAAAGCATAAGGCTATCTATACGCAAAAAATCCAGCAGGAGAAATGCGTCCCATTTATGTTTAAGACTAGATTTGTGTAAAATGTAGACACCAGCGCTCGGCTGACACCAGAACTGTTATAAAAGATTTGCGAGTCTTTATCGGCACATACGCAATTGGCATGCTACATTCTGACCAGGGTCCCGCGTTTAGCTCTAGGACTTACAAGGAGGCCATGGCCAGCATGGGCATTGCGTTGCGGTACTCTTGTCCCTTCCATCCTGAGGGAAATGCGGTAGTGGAAAGAAAAAAACGGGACATAAAGCAATCTATAACGGCGAGGGTATTAGGTTCGGGTGATGGGTGGGTCCAACATTTAACAAGTGTCCAACGTAGTCTTAATAATCTGCCAAGAAATTCTCTAAAAGGTCTCAGTCCGTACGAACTATTGTTCGGTACTAGAATGCATATTCAGGACCTTAATAGTCAGACTTCAGTGGTAGAAGAAAAATGCTTTGATATCAAAGACCGTTTGGCTGTTTTACAGGACTTAAATGAAACAAGAAAAAGCCTGAGCATCATAAAGTTGAAGCAACAGCCAACAGCCACTGAAGAAAAGACACCTGTCCCAGCAAGACCTGTCTGGATTCCAAAGATTGGGGATCTGGTCAGAGAGAAGATCGCGGTAAAGAAGGAATTTGGGCCTTCTTACAGAAAAGCAGTACCTGTCTTAGCTGTCAGCGGAACAAGATCAGTTGTACTACCGCCCCTTGCTGGTAAAAAGGAGAACCGAGTTGTATTCATTGACCTGGTAAAACCACAATCATGTGGCCAATAATAAGTAGTAGGCCCAGTGGACTCCCAAGAAATAGCAGAATACCAAAATTTGCTACAATACAAGAGGATCAAACTGAGAGACTAATCACATTCGATAAACCTGCAGTGAATAAAAAAGGACTATGCAACAAAGTCATGGAACTTATGCCTCTTGAAACCCAAATTGCAACAGTTCGTCAAGAAACACCAGTCTACAACGATGTAGCCTCAGACTATGCTAATGAAACAAAGAAAAATCAAAAAGCAAATGAAAATCCGGAAGCAATTCCAACAATTGACAGAACTGCATCTGGCTACTTCATCAATTTTCGATGACTTTTCTGAAGACCCAAGCTAACCTGAAGAAACGCCAGCAACAAAAACTTTCAAAGAAAAAGTAACAGAACTCTTTCATCAACTCAAAGAAACCTAAATGATTTCTCAATGGATTGAATTTTGGATTATGTTAGGTGTACTTTTCCTCCTGCTTTGGCACATCATGGTTCTTTGTTTGGGAAAATTCATTGAAGGAAAATACAGTACAATGGACACTGCAAGTCAGAACATCAACTTGGTCCTAAAGCCTCACAAGTCATCTCACATCGAGAAATGAGAACTATCATCAGTGAACGTCACAGCCAATCCATTACCCGGTGGGGTAGTATGGGACATAACGGATTATGAAATCTAAGGCCCGATTGAGCTCTTCAAATATCTACACCAGTTTAAGGTTTCATTAAGTGACTTTGTAAAACCAAGTACTTTTTCTGATGATTGGGACTTTGAAAATATTAATAATATGATGTCAGATTTAGTAATGTCAGCAAAATTTACAGAACATGATTACTTACAGGGTTCATCAAATTATGAAGAAATGTACTGTTATAATCATTTTGGTCATCACTATTTGCATGATTCTGCTCAACCTAGAAATGTTTTTAATTATAATCAATGGGAACATTGTGCAACGCCACCTAAAAGCAGCTCAAAAACATTCTATGAGAAATTCCCATACTTCTCAGGGTTTAACACAAGTGATGCAGAAACGTTTTATTTTAAAATGTTAAATAAGACAGGAACGAAAACAATGTTGGCAAATACTAAATTGATCTATTCTGAAACATTTTATGAAAAAATGATTACATTTGGTTTTGAATTCTGGAAAAATAACATTGAAACAAAAACCATCTGAGGTACAAAAGAATGGCAGGTCCAAGGTTTAGAAGCATTGTTTAGAGCCTGCATGATCCCAGAACAATTAATATTCTTGAATGACACCATTCAACAGACTACTTGTCTTGGCCTAGCTAAGATAAAAGACTTAAACAAACCGTGTATTCCGAAGCCCATACCTGATAGTAATAGCACTACAGATGTGGAGATAGACGTATCCCATATTTTATACCAAAACAAAACACATCCTGGTTGGAAAAAATGGTTGATCTGGCCCACAGACACAAATAACTGTCAAGATAAATTCCTGAACAAAATACAGGGGTTCAAAATGACCAGGCCAGACCCAAGATACTCCCAGAGACAACATCAAGGGATAGTTACAACATACAGTGTAGGGAAACTATGCCTTGAATGGCTACAGAAATCCACACTGGCTGAAATTAAGCAACACTTGACTTTACTTAAAGACGGTGCTGACTTGCGTGATTTCATATTGGGATCACGCAAACAGCGTCAAAAACGTTTCATAGTGGCCGGTATATACGCTGCGTACAACGAAGCTTGGAAAGTAATGCAAATTGAAACAGCAGAAAAAATACGAGAAATTTATTGTATTAATTTGGAAAAAATCACTTTCTGTTGTGGACAATGGGTTAACGACTCTGTCCTCCAGAATATATTCACTGGACAGTATTGTATCATCTGCTATTGATATATTAGAGCAGGACTTACTAATGTTACAACATGGTCAGTCCCAATTACGTTCTATTGTACAGCTCGGCTGGACGTTGCAAAATCTGCGTTCAGGCTACGTGCCATGGCGTTTAATCAACACAACGTCATTATTCTCTATCTTTAACCTTACTGATAAACAAATCAGTTTGGCACAAAAAGGAGCAGACTATACGATTCTGAGCATTGAAAAACTTGAGAGATTACCATTGACAATGTCAGAAAGACCTGTCATTGAATGGATAATACACGGAATAATCACAATTCCGATAACAACTTTCCAGTTTAAATATTGCCAAGAATATATACCAGCGGGCCAGTATGAAAGGTTGGGTAAAGGGTACTTCAAGTCAACATGGCAATTACCTTATACACACATGTTACAGTGAAAAGAAAAAGAATGTATTTCTTAGTGGTAAAAATTGTAAACGATCACTAAGCGGTACACTTCTGTGTCAAGGCATTAACTTGCATGGAGCCTGCAAAGGGTCTTCGAATAACCTTTCATGTCACCTGCACGGCACTCCCGCAACACAGATAGAGCCATTCTTTAGACAGCTTTCTAACGGGAGCTATATTCTGGTAAATGACCACAGCTGTTGTGGCATGGTGCCGGGAAAAGCCTATCTCGTCAGCGTTAGAGTCATGGTCACTTGCTGTATGCAAGTATTGTATCCAAACAGCAATCCAGATATGGAGGCGGCAATATGGCCTCATTTGAATATCTCTTCTATTTGAATTGATACTTTAAGCAGAATGAAGTCTATTCTTTTACAGACAACTGTGCCTTTGACCTCGTCCAGAGAAACGTATGATCTGCAAGTTGCAAGGACAACGGCAGAGATACATACCCTTTTATCAACAAATTGCCCCGTGCATTTCGTAGAAATGCTGAGCCAAATCCTAAACATGTCAGATACCAGTGGCATCGCAAATGTATTTAAGACAATTTTTTCGGGACTGTTAACACCCTTCGAAACAGTTCTGGGCATTTTTCCCAATTTTGTCCATTCTGTCTTTGGCCGCCTACCTCTACTTTTGGGACTCGTAGCAGGAATTTTATTTTTGATTCTTCTGCTCCGATATGGCAAGCCAAGTCGCAGACAAGACTCCAGCAACGATGGAAGAAATGATCCTAGCTACACGCAATCGGGACCGCATAACTAAAGTCCTTGGATTAGCCCGGCTAAGAGATCTGAATATGACCTGGTTTCTTTCATTCAGACCTATCTGGCAAAATTGCATCTTACCTGTGCTTCGATGTATGCTATGCGGAGAAGAATGCATGTTGGACGTCTGTCTTACACTACCATCAGCAGTACCAATGGATACAGATACTTTGCTAGGTCTTGTAACAGCTAATGCATCGCGTTGTCCCCAGCGACTACCTATTCTGATGACGGCATTCGTTGAGACTTCACCACTACGAGTATGTGGAAGTGAAGTACGAGATGAGAGCAGCATCACCCAGGTACAACCTTCTGTGAGCATTGCTGATCCTGACATCGATGATAGCAATCACACTCACACATGCACTGTTTCGGCATTTTCGAACTTGGTCGAACTTTCACCTGATGTCGTAGACCAATTTTTTGCGAGTCTGTCTGAAATGATGTTCTCCCCTGAACAGAAAGAATAAATTTTTAAGCAACGAGCACACAGCGTTCCCTGAACTCTGAATTCGGCCTTCAGCTTTGATAAACAAAAGCTACCGAAAACATTTGGAACAATTTTTTCCCCTGAAAGTGAAATTATTTTTCTTCTCTTCCAAAATATTTACCTTTTTCTGGCACATGTACTCTGCTTAGAGTAGAACTATTCTTAGAGAACAGAGCTTCTATTTTAGGAACTCTAGAGACAATATTTTACCTTAGCCTCTAGCACATGTACAGCATTTGTATTAATATGTGATGGAATGGTCTCGACCTTCTTTCTGTATTCAGAGCCATTTCATGTGTAATTTTCACAATTCATTCAGCTGATATATATATGCATTTTTTAACTGAATGATACCACTGCTTGAAAAGTGTACAGTACCAATACTCATTTTCGTGTATTTACCATATACCATTACAAATGCAAATTATGTATTTTGGGGTGGGTTGGAAAACACATGCACCATTATATGTTTACTATTGCTTAGTTTTAGTAATGAGGGATATTAGATCGTGGAGTGGGTGTTGTATTTCTATCTAGGACCCTAATTCAATATTCCTAATTCATGCCCTTATATGGCTATAATAAATAATATCCTTATAAAGGCATAAGAATCATATCCATATTTAGTCGTAGCCCAAGCAGTCCAAATTAAGCAAGGCTACTTCCCCAGACTCCTAGAGAGTACAACGCGTTCTTTAAACAAAGCAAACCTCCAGCAACCTGGGAAATCCCCATGCTTCTGTTTTGATTTGTCCTAGAACTCCTGTGAACACTGAAAGAACGGCCAGTTCTTAGTGACATCTTTATTGACGTCTTATGTCCAACCTTACGTCAAACTCGGCACCTTTCAGGTATAAATATACCAACGTTGCCTTAAGCAAACACACGGTGGTTTGGAGCAGAGCGGCTATCTACTTGCCCGAGAGCCCAGCTGATGCGAGAGCCCACGGACACGGCCCCTCCCCTTTGACGCACTGAGAAAGGCGCTGTCTTTTTCTCCAGCCGAGAAAATCCAGCTCCAGTGTTTTCAGCCGCCCTTGCGGGTTGCTGGGATATCGAGTCCTGAGAAAGAGATACCAGACCTCCTGCTTTTTATTACCCAGGTACGGAGCTGACTAAACCTTTTGAGAGAATTCTTGACTCAGATTCTTGGCAAAACCAACTTAACTTAAACTGCAACTTACTTACTCCTTCCCACGTATTAGGCTTAGGTCAGGTACACCGGGGTAGGCGTATTTAGAAGCCCCAGTTGAGTTTGTTAGTCAATGTATATACGTATGTATATATTTTATCCATTTTAAAGTATCATATGGCTAAGAAACCATATCCATGCTTTTACAGTATTATTTTATAATACTCCTTTTACTGTACGCACTTTACTTTATACTAAGTATTGCAATTGTGGCAATTCATTTCTCTTGCATGAGAAAGAAGACTGTTCAATAAAAAACATCTTTTAATGAAAACGCCCGTCTCTCTATTCTCTGCACTCTGGTGAAACTAAGTATGCACGATTGACTGAGTAACATAGCTGTCTATTGTTTTCACACGACTCTAGAGATACACTCTTATTCTGAGGGAGCAAAGTTGTCATGTTTATGGTTGTCAGAAGCTAATCCCTTCTTGTCTATCCAGGGAAGTTAAACTCCTCCTTGTTTATTCGAGAAAGTTTCTAGTGACCTCTGAGCTAGCTGGCAAAACTAAATAAGTCTAATATAGTCAGTAGAGACCTAGTTGACCTCAGTCCTACATCTACACAGCTGTTTATATTATTCCAATGCGCAGAGCATATTGGGAATATAGGAACTACACTACATTACTTTTGTGCAATAAAGCTGCTGCTGACAACACTTTTGTTTATGAGCATCGTTTTCATCCACTCAACAGATTATGAATAACCTTAGACAAACAAACAAGCAACAGGTTACATCAGAGTATGCTCATCCAAATTTACCCAATTACATTACTGTCACACATTCCACTGACCTGATATTTTGCTTTTCTTTTATAAATTTGCCAAAGACGCTAAGGAAAGGGATCTTTCTGCCTGGACAATATGTTAAGATAAACTATTAGATGTGACTGATCCTGGTATTAGATTACTGGATATTGCTGAAGAGGCAAGGCTGGAAGGCTCCGACATGGAACTTATTAAGTTATCAAATTTTCTCCCAAAGGGCAGTTTCTCTGCTTGGTAATGCAAATCCAGCTATAGTTCAAGAAAGGGCTTGTACACAAAAAATTGATAACCGGTTGAGGAATATGGTGGCGAATGAGACAGGTCCTCAGGTTAATAGCATGTTGTTGGTTGACAGTGTATTAAAAAACTGAATAAATGTGTCACTACATTTACTTCACTCAAAAAATCCCAGCTCTCCCTCAAACAGTTTTTGGGTCCCAGATGTTTGCCTGGATTGGCAGACTATGGAACCACTTTGCTAGCCAGCATTATTTAAAGTTCAGCTCCAATTTTGGAGGTTCCCAGAACCAAACACAGGATTTCAAACTGGAATATTTCCATTAAACCTGCAAAGAAAAAAATCACTCCCCAGGTGAGTCCTTCTGATTATGATCCTCTTCAACGGGGGACATTTAGCTCTTTTCCTTCCAGCAAGGCAGCTAATTATGGAAATCCTTGGGTGCTAAACAAAGTTCAAGAGTATTTTTTATAGAGTGTTATACCATTCCTTTTTAGGACAGTTTGCCAAAGCCACCAAGGTTTTCTGAAGGAAACAAAGTGCTTGTATCTCAATAAGCTATTTATCTTCATCACGATGGGGCACTTTAACTAACTCACTTCGTTTCCACAGGTTCCTAAGCACATTTGTTTAGTCCAGAAAAAGAACAAGAAATTGTGTATGTTAAGTTACAGGAATATCAGGAAAGATCATTCTTGGTCAATACCTTTACTCAGTAATGCAGAGATTAGACTTTTCTTTGCGTTCTGAAGAGGTCATGCTTGGCAAGTAGTGCGGATGGGAACATGGAAGCTAGGCTAGTACTCACAGGTGGGCAGTTCTTCTGGGTCTTACGGGTCGGTGCCAATAATAGGCCATTGCAGTCACTGGTTTGATGTCTGGGAAAATCTGTAAGTTTTTCACTCAGCATTTTCAACCCCTCACTGTTTATTGTTTTCACCCTTCTTGATTGCCTCCCCCTGCTTGCCCTCTGGGCCCTGTGGTCTTTTTTCTCTGTTTTGCATATGCACTTTTGTTCCTATTAAGTTATTTTGCTCCCTTACCGCAGTGTGCTTTGTATCTAGAAGTGTGCTGCTGCTCTGCATTTCCCTGTACTACCTTAGTGTTTGTATAACCACCTGCTGTAACTTTTGCAATCATCCTGCTGTACCTGCATGCTACCTCACCTCATTCAGGCAATCCTAGATCCTCTCCTTGGCTATTTAGGTCCAGACTGGTTCCTGGAAGAACTACAGTGAGATCAGTAATTTCTCACCAAGGAAGGGGTAAACTATAAATGCCACTGGTATAATATGTTCAGTGTTTATTGACTTACAAATTCTCATACTATTTCTTTGTCTCTCGAAGATATCTGAGCAGAGATTAGGAGATGATCCTAGGCTGCTGTTGGCACCATTATCAACAGTGTCTACGGTGCCTTTTCCTGGGTTCCTAACTAATGTATTATTATTCAGTACCTTGGTGTGAATAGTTATACATTTGGGATTGTTTTCTATATTCCTTTTGGTGAACTACACTACCATCTATAAAACCTGAGAGAAAACAATCTAAACCTTTTCAGTCATTTTGTAGAAAATCATCATTTCAAAATGGAAAAGAATGTACATTTAAGGGTCTCTCTTTTACTATGACAATGGATTTCTCACCAAGGCCTCAAAAACACATACCTCACAATTGCAATCCATAAAATGGGAATAAAGTTCTTATAATTGTGATGAAACAGTCAGGCTTATTGGCTCACGGTTCTCCCTTTCTGCCATTCTCCAATCCAGTTAATCCAGGAATGTTTTAATGGATTCAGAGAAAATCATGTAACAATTTCCACAATCTAAATGAGCATTAATAAAAGGAGAGATTCTTGAGATTTGTCACATGTCCACAATACCTTTAAGACTCTTAACATGAAGAGTAGGTCTCCTAGCTTTTTCTATCCTGGTTGTTTTACTGGGTCCTTTGAATTATTGAGCCAAGGAGAGATTCTAGAGATTCTTCACAAGTCCACAATACCTTTAAGACTCTTATTTTAAAAAGTAGGTTTTCAAGCTTTTTCTATACTGGCTGTTTTTCGGGGACCTTTGTATTATTGAACCCTTCACTGACTGATGGTCCATATTTTCTTCTACAAGTTATGTTTTGCTATCTGTCTCAAAATTATTCAGAGAAGATTGAAAATCTGATAATGTTCTCCACATTACAGCTCTTAATATCGTTTAGGAAACCACATTGTCAAGTGGAAGTGTTAGGTCCGGTTAAGAAATCACCATTTTACATGCACACATTCCTAAGTTGCCTTCTCTCCCTAAACAAGATGACATTTGACACACATTCATTTGTGTGCACAAACTCAGTTTGTTTGCAACATCATTTAGTAGGCACTCTATCAAGAAACCTTGATTATTCTGTTAGATTTTAAAACAGAACTAGATTTACTACAAAATCGATTGCACCTAGGGGGTATGATGCGTCCTCTTTACATAAAGCCAGAGGACGCATTATGAATGTTAAGAGAGAATCCACCCTGGTTAAGAAACATAGGACAGTTTCTAAGGATCGGTTAGCTTTTGTTACTACATATTGTACACAGAAGGATAACATTTTCAAAGTTTTGAAAAAGAATTGGGTCTTGTTAAAAGGGGTCCCAGGTCTGATAAACATAATAGGGGATAAACCAGAGATAGTTTATCGAAGGAGTCCCACTATTAAACACATGATTTCCCAAAAATTTTTGGAACCCCTAGTCTCTGAGAGACAATCCCCGGCATGCTTCTATGTTTGTGGGGGTTGTAATATGTGTGAAGTGGGACTGAATAAGACAAAAACCTTTTCATATAATACCTGACAAATGTATACGATCAAAGAATTTATAAATTGTAATAGCACAGGTGTTATTTATGCCATTATTTGCGATTGCAATAAGGTGTACATTAGAAGTACGAAAAGGGTATTAAAGTTGAGATTTCAAGAACATAGTAGATGCATCAAGAATAAAGATCAGAAATCACCATTGTATAGACACATTAGGGATAATCATGCGATGGAGACTAAAATCAGGTTTCATGGTATTCAAAAAATAGTGCCCGATAGACGAGGTGGAGACCGGGAATTGAATATCAGAAAGCAGGAAGCGAGGTGGATCAGTAGATGTAGGACGGTTGATGCAGGCTTGAATTTTGATAACGAACTACATTACTTTCTATAATAAATAGATATGAGTGTCTGAAAGTTGGGAGAACTTGGATAATATTAATCTTTCACTTTTTCAGAATTGGCTATAGTGAAGGAGGATATATCACTCAGGTTGCTGGATTGATTATTTTTTCTTTATTCAGTGCTGTACTAGGGTGGTTAAGGTATAATAACTGTCTAAATACTTGGCTAACATTTGTCCTCAATATCTACTTACGAGTTGATAGATTTGCTTTTAAAAAAATTGTTTACGTTTAGAGTGGTGTATTGGCTAAAAGGAGTCGAGCAACATATCGCATAAGGCCTTGACTAAAGCACAGTGAAGAGGAGGTTTGCGTGATGAAATTATACAGTGAGTTACTGGAATTGTTAGGATTATTGGAATAGGTACGCGGTATGAATGGTGAATGCATCGCTATTTGGTAGGTTAATAATAAACAAATAGTTGATGGGAACATGGAGTATTTCCGGTTAGGCAAGCCAGCCTATCACATTCACGCGTAGAAAGATACGAAGGATGAAGCTGACATGTAGACTTCAAGTGGTTTTAACATGGGCAACAGTGTTCTGTGATATGATTGGTTAACGTAATACTTCCGTTATAACGGGTGGAAATCTTTAGTATTTCCGGTTCCCTACGCGGTCAACAGAAGAGAGAAGTAGCGGACCTAGGAGGAAACCGCACGTGGTGAGTTTAGTGTATAAGTATTTCCGGTTCCGTACGGGAACCTAGGGGGTTTGACTAGCGGACCAGGCAGAGAACAGCTTGCAAGCATTACGATGAAAAAGACTATTGGTCCGACTATACGTGTGTGTTTGATTGGCGAATGGAACTAGCTGACCAGAGAGGGAGCTACGACAGGGAATTCAACAGCTGAAATGAGGTTGTTACCAATTAGTGAGAGTATTTATAGTCGGCATTAACATTACTGCAGTGATTGAACAATAAATACAATAGAGAAGAGAGAGAACAATATATGTGATAGAAAACTTATGTGCAGAACTTGGATGACAGGATCTTGATGAAATTAGAGGTATGGGTCTTTTTATATATAACTTTCTATGAGGGGTGTAACTGAGCAGTGGGCTCTAATCAATATTCAATGGTGGATCTGAAGACTTATAATACTGAAGCTTGTACAGGATCGTATAACAAGGAACTTAGAATGGTATATAGGCAGGGACAATTAAGGGTATGAAATTTTAGTGATTTAAAATGTAATGTTTGTAAATTCTACTTTGTACGATGTATTTAGATGACAAATAAGATGATAGGATTGTAAAAAACATTCTCCTTTTATTATTTTTGCAGCCCTGATGATGTCCGTCTAGGACGAAACGCGTAGGCTGTTATCGTATGTGATTGTCATCTCAAGAATTGGATATTTTGTTCTGTTGATCAAAGAAAAAAACTGAAAGAATTGGATTGATCAGAAAATAAAGAACTTTGGGACTACATCATTGGACTGAAAAATCTTTTTTGAATTTGGAGCACTCCTTCTTTGTTTATTGTGTTTCTGGATCATTTTTAGTGTCTTGGACGGTGAACCACGAGAGGAGTAGGGTGCAGTAAATGAGACAATAATTGTTTGAACGTACTGTGTAAATATACCCTTTTGCGTACCAGGCTTAACCCCCACCGTCTTTGTTCTTAAATCATTCTGTTCAGTGGGTACGTTCAGCCCACAAGATGTTGCAATTTGTCTGCAACAGAACTATCATAATAGAATCAACAATAGCGGCCTGACTGGGGCTTTGGCATGGCAACATAGAGGGTGTTATTATATATATGATATCAAGCTTTTGTTTATTCAGAAGAGCACTTCGCTGGCACTGAGAGTTCAGCTCAGCTGATTCCTTTTGCATCATCCGAGGGATGCTGTCCAACTCTACACCAAGATGGGCAGCTCACTGACACTTACCTACAGGTAATGGAGAATTAAATTGCTGGCTAGGGATGCGGCAGATTCACCCACCATAGACACAATAGGATGGAATATGCTAGCTAGGAGTACACTATATTACAGTACTTGTATGGAAGCATATCGTTTTCTGTAACCTGCAAAAATGGTTGAATGGTTCATCTTTTTCACCATTCTTGTAATACTAATAACATTGTTCTGTTTCCTTCTATTAGTCATTGCAGCGCACATATTTTACTCAAGAATTACAATGCTTGAATACATATTGAAACTGCATGATGTGTATTTCTTGTGTATCTCTTTGGGTATGCATAAGCAACTGAGTGGAAGGGATTCTAGATCTGTTACCACAAATTCCTTGGGGAGTCAGGGTTGTCATCTTCTGAGGTTGCACATACATTTGATACCCGGTAGGGTTAGGGGTGCAGATGGTGCACTGTAAGCTAGCAGGACTATAGACCAACATATTTAATCTTGCACCAGTTTATGCTCATGTTGTACAACACACATTTTTTATGTTGTCCAACAAATGATTAGTTTTACTTGAGAAAGTACAAGCTCTAGACAACATAAACTAGTTTATTCTCCTTCATTAGCTTGGTGGCTTTATTGGGTCCTAAGCCATGTAGGACGTGGAGATGGCAATACTTTAGGAGCTCATTGTACTACAGGTGTCCTGGCTTTAAAAGGTTTTTGGTAAGTAAATAACGTTGCATACATTTTTATACTGGCAGGCTGGTCCCGTTATTCCCCTTTTCATACCTTTTACTGTAAACCTGTGCCTCACTTTGCTACTTCTGATTTTATTGGCATTAAATAGGCATAATAAAAACCTTCAGCTTTGTGACAAAATGCTGATTTTTCTAGTTACTCAGAGAAAAGTCTTGATTTTGACAAGGACATGGAAGCAAGCATTATTGTACCTCTATGTTCAACACGTTTTCACATTCCCTAATTTATTTCAGTTACAAACAGTTCAGCACCTTCCAGCTCTTAAGAGATTGATCTCCTTCAAAGACGACAGGGGCCTAGTCTACACTCATACATGCTTTTCAGAGAATTTGTTGTTTTCATTTCCATAGGATCTCAAAGAATCTGAATGAATATTTCACAATCCATTGTAATTTGTTGAGCTCAGACAAGAACTATTTGTGTTTTAGCTGCTTTCATTGTAAATGTTATTATTTGTGTTCTGTTAGTAATTGATCTGCTCTTGGGCAGAAAAAATAGCTTGTTGCTTACAGAAAACTGCATTATTGGACATACTATACACTGATTGGCTTACTATACATTTGTTCTTATTAGTTGTTTTTTCTCCCCAACCTTCTTGGGAACTGTAGTTTTTTGTATCTTGGAAATGTTAGCAAGTGATAGGGTGGTGGCTGGTGTGTGTGGGCTGTTGTGATGCAGTGTTCTTTAAATAGGTGCATCTTTAACTCTTTCCTAAATTGGAGCAGGGTTGGTGTAATCCTGATGGATATGGGAATGTTCTTCCAGACCCAGGGAGCATAGATTGAAAAGGTCTGCTACTATGTTTTTTTATTTTTACATTTCATAGTCTGCAACCTGATAGTATCCTAGGTGTGGGTATGTCAAGAATCACCAGTGACGGTCTTGTCTATAGAATACATTTGGAAGAAGCAGATTTTTCATATCATTGAGTCATATTGTTCAGTCTTCAGTGAAACATAAAAGTCAAGTATAGAACTTACTACAAAATAACATTAGGAACTTTAAAGTGCTTACTCAGCCTAATTTGAGAAAGGGCCAACTGGTTGAAGACAAATGGTGAAATGATATAACAACACATCGGGCCCGATTCACAGAACTAACTTAAGACAAAATCCTAAACTTACTACCATTTTGGTGTTCACAGAAGGCACTTACTCATTTCGGTATGCACAGAAGTTAGGAGTCCTAACTTTAGGACTCCTAAATGCCTTCTGTGAATACCGAAAGTCTTAAAGTTAGGATTTTTCTCAGTTTAGGAGTAGTAAAGTCAGGAATCTTAACTTTAGGACTCCTACATGCCTTCAGTGATTACCGAAAGTCTTAAAGTTAGGATTTTTCTCAGTTTAGGAGTAGTAAAGTTAAGATTCCTAACTTTAGAACTCCTAAATGCCTTCTGTGAATACCGAAAGTCTTAAAGTTAGGATTTTTCTCAGTTTAGTAGTAGTAAAGTTAGGACTCCTAACTTTAGGGCTCCTAAACTGAGAAAAATCCTAATTTTAAGACTTTCGGTATTCACAGAAGGCATTTAGGAGTCGTAAAGTTAGGAACACTAACTTTACTACTACTATACTGAGAAAAATCCTAACTTTAAGACTTTCGGCATTCACAGAAGGCATTTAGCAGTCCTAAAGTTAGGACTCCTAAGTTCTGTGAATACTGAAACGAGTAAGTGTCTTCTGTGAATACCAAAATGAGTAAGTGCCTACTGTGAATACCAAAATGGTAGTAAGTTTAGGATTTTATCTTAAGTTAGTTCTGTGAATCGGGCCCACAGTCTCCTTTTGTGGAGGAAGTCACCCCTACTGAAAACCGGGCTTCCCAAGAGACAGAGAAATCTGATGAATGGTTCTCTGACTGTTTAGAAATGATGTCAGAAAAGCTGATAAAGCTCTGCAGAGCAAAGAAAACTAGTTTCAGCAAGAAATATAAGAACTACAAAAAGGGAAACTTTAGGGGGGAGTGATCTGGCCGAGCATGGAGTAGGATGCCAAAATGAGGGACCCTCTTCTGCTTTCCAGAAGTACTCATTGAATAGATCCACAGCCATTCTCAATGGCAGTAGGAAGAAAATTCACATCAACTAGATGAGAGGGTGACTTAAATCTGTAATCGTCTGCAACATGATGAGGAATATTTTGGCGCATGTACACCTTTAAGGAAAGTAGTCTTCAGAATATATCCACAAACTAAACACAGTGTGAAGCATGGAACTTCGGTCCAGTGTGGTGCAATGCGGTGGATGGTACACCAAGAGGGTGTAGCGGTGTTCACCTGATGACAGCAGGCAATGACTCTGCGCTGATGAATAAGGAATTTGTCAGTGACCAGAGAAACTATTGCAGCACTATGATCATCTGTGGGGAGGTGGGGACAGAGGATTGGCCCACATCTGACACAGTAGGCACTTTGCTCAGGGGCACCAGGAGGAGCCAAAAGGCAAAACTGTTGTTGTGACCCAGGGGCTGAAACATGCTGGCAGCATATCCCCTCTATGCAATGCAGTGGCAGTCACATTTCCTCTATCCTATGTGCAGTCCTCCAGGGTCTGTGAACTTTGTGGCAGAGGAGGGTCTCCCCGCCTCTTTCAAAACATAATGGCTCAGATACACATTTGCAGGTGACAGGCTCATTGAAGTCCAGACCAATCCATGCCAGCCCACCACTGACCCTACGGAAGGCACACCACTTGGGGGGGATGGGGAGGGGGAGAGTACTGACCGGCTGTCTGTCAAGTAGAAATCCCACAGAGCCAGGGGAGCACTGCTTGCACAGATTGGAAATTGATGATCGCATTTAGACTCAGTTAAAGTGCTCCAGCAGAGTGTGCATAGCCTGCAGAGTGCACATTTGAATTAGCTGAACTTGTTGTGGAATGAGAGGGTTCGCTGAGGCTTAATCCTGGCCAGCCAACATGGTCCAGCCAGTAGTGGGCAAGCATAGCACCCTCTAAAATACACCACACTTTGTGGGGAGGACACAAGACTGTTCCTGCCAGTCTCGACAGACTGAAAGTAGGTAAGTGCATACCGCTCACTAAGGACTGGCAGGGGATGAGCTGGTGCCTTAGCTGGGTGATGTGGTGAGGCACCTTGTCACCAGAGGCATGGTTCAAGGCAGATGCCATCAAGAGCATTTGGTAACCGACTTGTGGGCTGAATTAGCTTTGAAGAAATGGCAAGCTCTGTAGTGATGGCACCTAGCGATCTCTCTGGGCTGGCTGCAACAGAGCCCCCCAAAATCACAGGGGAAAACTTGGAAAACATCCTGAGAGAAATATGCAGTGAGGTGAATTCAGTCAGGGTTGACTTGGAAAACCAACCAAAGAGTGAGATTACTGAACTAGAAGGATAGTTGATGACTTGGAAAATTTAGTGGATGACAGAACTGAAGAAAAAAGCATAACTGTAGACCGGGGTTCAGGCCATAGAGTAGCAAAAGGCAGAACTACAAATCAAGCAAGAAGAGTTGTAAAGTGTGGTTGATGAAACATGAGAATTATGGGGGCCCTTAGAGGGGCTGGAAATTGCAACATTTAGCAATTCATTTGCTGCCTCCTGCATGACATTAGAGATTTCTCTGGCGCCCTATAAATCACATTTCACCTCTTGCATCATGTATTCACTCAACAAGACCAAAAGGAATCCTCAACAGATATTTTCACTAGAGTGCATGTTTTAGAGGACAAGGTGATGATGATGAGAAAAGTGAAAGTACCTTGAGGAAGAAAAATGGCTTCCTCTGCTGACAGCAAATCCCCTCTCAGTGGAGCTACCCCTTCCATGCTTTGTATTGTGGATACTGGCAACCCAATCTTAATGATGGTGCAACATTGGACAACCTCATCACTCAACCCTCCTAGAGTAAGAGTGAGGCAGGGCTATCAGTTCTTTCCATAAGATAGTTGGAATTAATTGTGACTGGTATTTATTTGAGAGAAAAGTTCACAAAGCTATAGTAGGTATGAGGGCCTTAATGCCTCCTTCCTCTCTCTATCATATCTACATGAAACACCTATTCAGTATATGGAAGGATCTTGAGGTATAGTTTTTAAATTATTCACACGTTTCAAGTGATCTCACATCTGGTGCATAATCTCAGAAAGGATACAGAAAGAGTGAAGGCGGCTTTATCTAAAATCCAGACATGGATGGATGCCCACTGGCTCAGTCTGAATAATACAAAAACTAAGTTCTGATGGTACGGGTCAAATGCATAGTTAAAAAAACAAAAGGATGGGGTGGACTGTGTGAGCATTAGGAAAAGCTGGTTTTTGTGGCTCATGGCTGTCCTCAGAAGCACAACTGAATATGGGGGAAATGGTGTAACCATTGTGGACTGTCATTATGATTCCATGCTGTTTTGCTATACTGATGTCAGTTCTTGCAATACAATCGCCCGTAAGCATCTTTCGCTTAGTGATACTATGTGCTTTGCCACAAACTTTTAATAAAATTGGTGATAAAAAACAATAGAAGGATGGCACACAACTCAGGGGATGAAGATTGGGAACCTTGATAAAAGATAAAGCCAAAATATTGGAATTGACATTGGACTTTTGCATGTCTATAAGTGGTCAAGTTAACTTCATAGCCTCATTAAATTACCACCTTAACTTGCAGCAAACATTGTGCTGTCTCCTGGAGAAGAAAACAGTAAAAATAGAAGGAACACCAAGAGCCCGTTTATAACTTTTGACGCAGCGGGCGGTATGCCACTGGCACACACCTGCTGCGGCAAACTTGTAATATGCTTGGCGGGAACATGGTGGTGTTGTTGAACAAGAAGAGGGACTTAGGGCTAGTTTAACGAGGTCCAGCGTACAAGCCCCAAAAGGCTATGTTACAAGGAAGGTACGAAGTTCCTCTGGTTGAATGGGATCAAGGAGTCATGAGCATGAACCGTTAGTGGGGTCACTGAGGAACCACTAATGTGTGCAAGAAGGAGAGGGAATTCTCCTTGTTGGAACTAGGGCTCTCACACAACCAGCAAGCAAGGTGTCATGCTTCATCATTTGACCCTGCCACTCATCAGGTCGGCGCTGCAATACCTGACGGGCACCCGGAACCGGGGCTCTTTATCGGGGATCTTTTGTTCCTGGAGGTGGGTGCAGTGGGGGTGAGAGGCCAAGTATGTGTAGTAGGAGGGGAATGTGAGTTAAAATAGGTCAGTTAATCCTATCCAAACTTTATTATAAAGGTAAACTGCCTAATTAAAAATGTGTGGAGAGAGGCCAAACCTAGTCATAGGGTGTCTAGTGGTAAGGGCTCTACTCTCAAATGATCAACAAGTTTCGTGTCTCAAAAGTCAAGAATCATGGGGACACTTCTTTAGGATCCATGTTATGCTATCTACACTATAAGGTTAGTGTGAAACTACATACCCTTGTCTTGTGAGAGTAGACCAGTATGTGGGGCAACAAAAAGTAAAGGATGGTTGTTTAAAACACACATTAATGAAATATATCATTTGCCATAGGACCATTACTATCCGGTATATCAGTAGTCGTGAAAAGATCGTGTTAGGTGCTCAATCACACAGCATCATAGTGAGTGATAAGTATTGCACAAGGTATCCTACATATTATAAAACCTACTTTAATAGTGTCACCCATTCTTGAGATAAAGTCACTATATTATTAAAAACAATGGACATGGTAATCAGGACATAACAGGACACACTTAAACTGTCCGCAAAGTGTGCATGCTACAGTAGTCAGCGGTAAAAGGACACCGATTGGGTCCGAATCAGGGTAGAGAGAAAGGAAAGGGGAGCAGATGATATACTCCGATTAAATTTGTCACCAAATGTAGGTCATAGGTGGCAGCTTAGGGTAAAAATTTGGCAGTTGATTTGCAACAAGATGTGGTCATCCAAATGGTGGCCTCCCAACATCGAAACAGCAGTAAAATGCCGTAGGTCACTGAAAAAGTCAAGGCGCCGCCCCCAGGATGCACCGCCGAAGCACCTCCAGCAAAGACAGAGAATGTCGTGGAGTGCACCACACTAGGAGCAGCACGATGTGACTGGACTGTTGACCCAATAGGACAAGAGTGCAATCTCAGTGGGTGAACCATAAAAGTGGAAAAGGGCCCAGAGCTCCTGTAACTCACCTCCGAAATGAATAAACCGGCAGAACTCACCAGTGTGAAGTACGCGTATGTCTGTCTCACCTACCCTACCGCCAACACCGGGATGGTAGAGGTTACGTTGGAGGCAGGCATAGAAGTAGTAATGAGCCAGTGGTGTGGTCTGTCATGTGTGTGATCAGAGACAGTTAAAGCGAAAAAGGCCACTATCAAAGTGCTGGAACCTGATGCCACTGTGGCGGCCATTTTGTTGTGGGTTTGTTTGTGGTGTAAGGAACTAGATCCAGTAAATTAAGAGTTGTTGAAGATAATGGGCGCCAGTAGGCTATGTGAAATGCACCCATATCACCAGTAGAAGCCAACTCATAAACGATGATTCAGAGACAATAAGAATCAGTGTATTCACATAGTGTGTGTTTGATGGGCTGGGAACCATGAAGGCAGTGAACCAGTATAAACACCTTGGGTCAATGCGTGAGGCACTAGGTGGTAACGTGATTAGATTGTACAATGCATCACTTCCAAGTAAAGCCAATAGTTGCGTTCAAGATAAGAGAGTACCTCAACTATCTAAATTGGCAATAGTGGACACTATTGTCATTTGTATCTGAGTCTATTGGACAGTACTTACAAGTAATGAGTCAGTAGATGAGCTAGGTCAATGGTAGGGCAGCGTTTCAAAGAGGAGATTGATTTTCCTGGTGTGGTGATCGTCAGTGGCCATGGTGCAAGGTGCAATGGTGGCCATGGTGCAAGGTGGATCATGATGTCAGTTTGCAAGTTCAACTATTCTCTATTATGGAGAAGTAAGTCGTATGGTGCCTTTGTCTAAATCTCAAGGATCTGCACATGTAATCTGCACAGTAGCTCTCCCTAGCGAGGGGAACTGGGGCTGCGAGCTGCTGAGGAGACAGGAGAAATCACGAGCCTATGCGCACTGCTTTTAGCCTTCTTAAAACATAATTTGGATCGCTTTTAATCGTTTTTACAATTTCGCCGCATTTGCATTCTGGGGGCTGTTATAGCAAGGGGAATTGAGTAGACAGGCACTCTGACACTCTACACACCTTAACTTCCTTTATTTGAGCCTCAAGCCGCTTTGTATGATACTTCACTCGGCGGTGGGCGCCATCTTGAGTGAGGAAGGCGAGGTCAGCGCTCAAGTCGGGCCGTCCTCCCGCCCTCCCACTGTATTTAGACGCGCCCTGCCCAGCGCTCCCCGCCCTACAGTAGCTCTCCCTAGCGAGGGGAACTGGGGCTGCGAGCTGCTGAGGAGACAGGAGAAATCACGAGCCTATGCGCACTGTTTTTAGCCTTCTTAAAACATAATTTGGATCGCTTTTAATCGTTTTTACAATTTCGCCGCATTTGCATTCTGGGGGCTGTTATAGCAAGGGGAATTGAGTAGACAGGCACTCTGACACTCTACACACCTTAACTTCCTTTATTTGAGCCTCAAGCCGCTTTGTATGATACTTCACTCGGCGGTGGGCGCCATCTTGAGTGAGGAAGGCGAGGTCAGCGCTCAAGTCGGGCCGGCCTCCCGCCCTCCTCCTCCCTATATCATGTGTCCTCCACCCAGACGGCGCAGCGGGCTGGCGCAGCGGGCGCGCCGGAAGCGCGCCGAAGTCGAGCCAAAGTCAAGCCCGTCTGCGCCCGTCCGCGGCCGGACGGGGCGCGGGGCCACCACCCCTGACACCCCACCTACAACCACCATTAGGTATGACAGACAGGAATTGCTTGCCCTCCAACCTGACACGTCAGCAGGCTGCAAACACTCTATGCATGCCCTGTCGTTAAATAAATGTACCTTATGCACTTATTTTCCTGTCAGTCATGTTCCAGCCACCAACACGGGTCACACCATCAAAGCAGCCTTGCTTAACTGCAGATCCTTACGTAAGCACCGCATAGAAATTTTTCACTTACTGGAGGATCAGAAGCTTAACATCTTATTCCTGACGGAAACTTGGTTGGATGACCACTCTGATCCGGATATTATTCAGGCCCTTCCCCCCGGATACACCCTATCCAGACTGGATAGGAAAGACGGCAGAGGCGGTGGCATTGCCATCGCAACGAAAGCCCCTCTAATATGCACCATGTCTCCCATCCTAGTGGACCATAGTGAAGCAGGTTCCTTCACGATTAACACCAGCCCCAATCACTCTATATCGGGCATCCTGATATACCGACCCCCTGGTAGACTATTTGACTTCACTGCCACCCTTATGGAAGCCATTACCCACCTAGCACTAAGGAAATCTCGCTTATTAGTGCTAGGAGATCTCAATGCACATTTTGAAGACCCCTTAAATACTGACGCCACTGACATCCAAGCTGAGCTAATCTCGGTACAGCTGGAATTAAAAAATAAGGAACCGTCACATCAACTAGGACACCTATTAGACCCGGTGTTCGGCAACTGGAAGGGAGTTCATACCTCAGTTCCTCAACCTGTACCTTGGTCGGATCATTACATCATCCCCATAACAATTCAACTAGATAGAACCGAACACTATCGTCTAAAATCTCTACGCTATAAACGCAGGAGATGGAAGAACTTCTCAATTGAATCTTTCACTAAAATTATCCAGGACGAAGGTCTTCCTAGAGGGGATGATTGCGAGTCAGCTAATATGCATATACATAGCTTTGTCACCAAGGCCCTTGACATCACTGCCCCACTTCGCACCACGACCAACGCCAGGAGAACAAAAAAAGCTGCTCCCTGGTTCAGTCAAGAACTTCAAACCATGAAGACGGCCTGTAAAAAGCATGAAAGAGCATGGCGCCAAGATTTTTGTCCAGTAATTAAAGCCCAGTATAAAACAGCGCAAAGACTATATAACAAAGCTATACGCCTGGCTAAGGCAGCTCACTACCACACCCGCATTATGGAAGCAGGAAACTCCTCTAAGGAACTATACCTAATATACAAAGAAATATCCATAGTGGACACGAATCCCCCCTCCCAAAACGACTCTGTGGAAACTTGTAACAAAATTGCCCAGTATTTCTCAGGAAAGATCGCGAACATATATGCCTGCTTTTCCACCAATATAAAACCAACTATCGAATTTACTGAAAATGACAATCTCATAAGCACTTCAGAGTGCCTAGGATCTTTCCACGTTCCCCCCCTTGAAGCACTGGCTATAATGTGCAAGAACATCAAATCAGGATCGCCTCGAGACCCTGCGCCCCCCAAAATTCTAGCTGAAGCCTTCCCTGTACTGGAACCCCACTTTAGACACTTGCTGCAAGTCTCCTTCTCCACGGCTTGCTTGCCCATGGAATGGAAACAGGCTGTAGTGCTACCAATTAAAAAAAAGCCGAACTTGGGCCAAGACATATTGGAAAATCTTCGCCCAATATCTTTGCTACCTTATCTTGCAAAGCTAGCTGAGAAAATCGCCAATGCCCAACTCATGGATCACCTAGAAACCCACCATATCTTTCATAGTTCTCAATCGGGTTTTAGATCCAATTTTTCCACAGAGACAGCTCTCCTGAGGGCTACTGAAACCCTTCGGGAAGGAGCAGATGAGGGCAAGACCATGGCTCTCATCATGCTGGATCTCAGTGCCGCGTTTGACACTGTAGCGCATTCCATCCTGCTACAGTGTTTAAACAGAGCGGGAGTCACTAATAAGGCACTGGGATGGCTGAAGGCCTTTCTGATCAACAGGAGCTTTCAAGTCCAAAGAGGGACGTTTCAATCTGACAGTGTGATGCTTGAACAGGGGGTACCTCAGGGCTCTGCCCTGAGTCCCACCCTGTTCAATTTGTACATGGCTCCCCTGGCAAAAGTGGTGCAATCGTTCAGCGTGGAGCTTGTCTCCTACGCCGACGACACACAACTTCTTATATCACTATCACAAGCCCCTTCTTTAGAAGCAGATAATTTCAAGGCTTGTATGAGTAAGCTGGCCACTTGGATGACAGAGCATTGTCTGAAACTAAATGGCACGAAAACGGAGGTTATTATAATTGGAGGCAATGAGGCAAAATGGACAAAAGAATGGTGGCCCAACTGTTTGGGTCCTTTGCCTACGCCTAACCGGGAAGCAAAAAAATCTAGGTGTCTGGATAGACAATAAGCTGTCTTTCGATAGCCACATCAAGAAAACAGTTGGCAAATGTTTTGGAGTAATGAAAACGCTCAACCGCACCCTTGACTTGCTGCCTCTGAACTCCAGACGCACCATGACGCAGGCACTGATCACATCCCGCATTGATTACGGGAATGTGCTGCTCCTGGGCACAACTGCCAAAAACATTAAGAGATTACAGGTTCTGCAAAACTCTGCAGCACGCCTGGTACTAAGGCTACCTCGGAGAGCTCCTTCTAGACCCTCTTTAGTATCCCTCCATTGGCTCCCCATTAGTAAGAGGATTGTCTTCAAAGCTCTACTATGGTGCCATAGGATAATCCACCAAAAAGCGCCGGCTTATATGTCAGATCTGGCATCCCTGTATGAACCGAACAGATCTCTCAGATCGAAGGGAATGGGCCTGCTCAGAATTCCTCGCCCCAAAAAAGCCAGAATGGGAGGCAGATCCTTCCGTTCTATGGCAGCCAGGCACTGGAACCTCCTTCCCACGGAAATCAGGCTAGAGACAAATGAGGCCTCTTTTAGAAAGCGGCTAAAGACCCATCTATTTATTGCATAATGTTACTCCTCTCTCTCCTCAGTTTATGCTCTCTCTACAGCGCGGGGACACGCCGGGAGGCGTCACCAGGCGATCTATAAGCCCCTTTAAACTAAACTTTAAACTAAACTAAACTAAATATGGTCAAGGATGTGTTGAAACCGGCAGTTTCCAAGAGTTCAGTTCAACAATCCTCAGGGAATGTCATCGTTGAGACCAATTATGTGTGTGGACAATCTATGTACCTATCTTTGTTCAATCTTGAACAATGCAGCCTGAGTGATAAGTTGGAAGGCTTCCAGTATCGTCCAGCATAGATCATCAGGGCTGTGTGGAGTTTCTTTGTAGTGAGTGTACATTTTAGTCGTGACCCTTTGACAGCAGATGTTGCTTCAATGTTCAGCTATTCTTGTCTTTATTTATTTATTTTTTTTTAACTTGTTTTTATTGGCATTTCGTTATTTGAACAGTACAATTCATGTATCTAGACAAATAAGCGATAACAATGTACTGCATTCATATAAGTCAGCTATGATATTGGTGTTATGTGGAGCGGTTCTGTAGGCGCCATGCAACAGTATTATTCAAAACTGGTGTACAAACCGGGGAGAGGAGCATGTACGTGCAGAGCGCGGGCATGGGGGATTGTGAAACGGGGTTGGGTGTCGTACAGTTCGCTGGGTTGCGTAGCAGTGTACCACTGCTATGTGAGAAGGGGCTTAAATTGGGTCACTGACGGGGTTCAATCATCTAATATGGTAGGATGTGGGGTATATCCGTCTGCATCACTGGTGCGCCGTCAGGGGGGGTTCAAGGTCCGCAGTCATGCCTGCGTAGGTGGGTGGGAGGTGGTGGGGTTGGATGGGCTGGCGGCTGGCTCCTCACTCTTGTTGATTGTTTGAAACGGTGTAATAGCATGGCCCACTCCATGGAGATGGGGTATTTTTGGATTCCCTTGACTTCTTCTTCGCGCAACGCGTCCTCCTCTGCCGCTGCCAACTTGCATACCGCTCCCACCCATGCCGCCAGAGAGGGGCCCATGGGGGATCGCCAGTGCATGGCTATACTCCTTTTTGTTAGTAATAACGTTAGTGAGATGAAACGCTTGTGTGCTTTAAGATGCTTCTCAATCCGGAATATGCCTAGCGCACTAGCTTCCCATGTGTCTAGGGTTGTGAGTCCCGTGAGGTTTCTCAGAGTATAGTGGACCGTTGGCCATAAGGATCGAAGAGTGGGGCAGCTCCAGAACATGTGATGAAAGTCGGCCTCTGGGGAGTGGCATCTGGGGCAAAGGAACTGAGTGTCGGGGTAGAATTTTTGCAAGCGCGTCGGTGTCAGATACGCCCTGTGGAGGATATAAAATTGTATATTTTTAAATCGGGCGTTCCTAGACACCTTTTTAGCTATTCTTGTCTTTATGGGTCGCATAGTCATGCCTATGTATTTCATTCCGCATGGGCATTTAAGCATATAAATGCACTGTTTGGTGTTGCAATTAGTATGTCTTTTTTGCGCCCATTTGAAATTAGGTTAGAGTGTTAATTCTTTGGTTGCAGTAGTAAGTGGGCATATGACGCATGACCCACAGGGGTAGTGTCCAGTCACTGGTGGCAGACTCCATAGAGTCCTCTGGGTGTCAGTGTTGGGTTTTCATGGTCTGGTATGTACCAGTGCATCCTTAAGGTTGCGTGTTCTTTTATGCACAAACCTGGGTCTAGGAAGTTGTAAATCCCCTGTGTTAAGAATCTGCCAATGTTTGAGAATTATCTTTTTAATCCTTGCGGAGTCTGGGGTGAAGGATGTCACACATGTAAGGTTGTCAGTAGGTGGTTTAGGATGAGTTACAAGTAAAGCCTCCCTTGGGTTGTTCCTTGCCCTCTTTAATGAGTCTCTGATTTGTTTGTCTGGGTACCCTCTAGCTTTGAGGTTAGATGCCAAGGTGTCAGCTTCTGTCTTGTAGTCAGCCATTCTGGGGCAATTGCGCCTGATTTGTAATAACTGGCCCACCGGTAGGTTATCTTTCAGCGTTTTGGGGTGATGACTGGTGTACAGGAGTAAGCTATTTCGGTCAGTGGGTTTTTTGTACAGGAAGGTATGTAGATTCCCTGTTGTCAGTGTGATGTTGATGTCCAAGAATGGAATTGACGTGTCTGAGATGGTGTGGGAGAACCTGAGGTATTCATTAAGCCCATTAATCCACCTTACAAATTCCTCACATTCAGTTTGTGTACCATGCCAGAGAATCAGAATGTCATCGATAAAGCGTTTCCACAATAACAAGTTATCGTGATACGGATTATCAGTGTTAAAGATGTTGTTTTGTTCAAAAGCAGCCATGTAGATACAGGCTAGGCTGGGAGCAAAAGTGCTCCCCATAAATGTGCCCTGGCCCGTCTGGAACATCCGCTGTTTGAACTCAAAGAAGTTCTCTGTCAGAGCCAGAGTGGCACATTCCATTATAAATGAGATAGGGGTGGGTGACGAACAGTCACGGCGCTAAGGGCTGTTTCAATGACCTCTAGGGTGGCCCTCTGTGGAATGTTTGTATAAAGGGCCTCCACATCAAGAGTGATGAGGAGGTCAATCTCTTGTGTGTTGGGTGTCTCATCTATGATTTTCAAGATGTCAGTGGTATCTCTAATAAATGATGGAGTCTCTCAGACCACCGGTTGTAAGAAGTTGTCGCAGAAGATGGAAAGAGGCTCTAGAATAGAGCCTATCCCTGAGACGATGGGACAGCCCGGAACCGGGGTAACACCTGTATGAATTGTTGGTAAGGTGTAAAAATAGGGTACCCTCGGTTCCTTGGCAATCAAGAAGTCTGCCTCCTTCCGACTGATCCAGCCATTTGACTCTGCCTCGTAGACCAATGCAGAGATCTTAGTGGCCAGTCGAGGTATGGGGTCTCTTGAAATAGGAGTATAGTATCTTCCATTAGAGAGTTGGCGGGTGCATTTTGCGTCTTAATCGACGGTGGATTGTATCACTGTTGCACCGCCCTTATCAGCCTGTTTTATAGTGATGGTTGAGTCCTCAGCTAGGGTCCTAACTGTATCTATTTCCACAGTAGAGAGGTTGTGGAAGGGTGCCTGCTTTTGCGGTAGATCTAGCTCTTTGAGGACAGCTTGTTCAAAAGCTAATACTTCAACTGGGACCATGTTGTTGTATGGTGTAAAAGTTGAAGGATTCCTCAGACCAGAGTCATCTTGCTCCTTGAGGGGGGTGTCCTTAAAGACGGCTTTCAGTCGAATGGTACGAAACCAATTGTGTATTTCACAATGTGTTTTGAACCGGTCAGTTTTGGGTGTAGGGACAAACCCCAGACCCTTCTGTAGTACCGTTTTCTCAGACTCAGAAAGGGTCCGATGAGAAAGGTTGACCACTAGGTCTTCCTGCCTTGGGTCTTGCTCCTGGTGTCCATCCCGGTTGTTTGATCTTGCCACTGGACCTGTTTCTTTGTACCTCTTCTATTGCGCCCTCTTCCTCTGCCCCAACCGCTGCCTAAAAAAGGTGGGTTGTTGTTGTTAAAGTACTGAGGTGGGCCATGTTGGTATTAGGGGAACTGCCAGAAGGGAGGAGGACGACCATTGTATTGCGGTGGCCCTTGGTAGTGCGATGGCCCTGGATATGGTGGTCGCTCGTAGTGATTAGAGTGTTGGTTCCTTCTCATACTATTATCACTCCCCCAGCTCCATGTGCTGGAGTTGTCACTGGACTCTCTCCTTTCAGAATTATCATCAGAGGAATAACCCGTTCTGGTTGACGTATAGTCATCTTTAAGATAAGGATAAACCTTTTCTTTTGAGAATATCTGGATGTCTTTCTAGAGCTTGTTTATTTTTGCTTCATCGGGTAATCTTTGTTCTCTGCAATTTCCGTATTAATCTCCGCAAGTTTAGTTTTGTATGAGGTTATTTGAACACTGGTTTTCAGCGCACCCTCCGCAATCTGGATTTTTACCAGAAGGGCGTCTGTTAGTCTTTTTGCAGTGTTGATAATTAATACCAACCAGTCCCCAGTGCACTTCCATGCAACTTGGGACCATTCCTTTTTGAAGGTTGGGTCATTGAGGAACAGCCTGGGAAAGGTGTTAACTATTAAACCTGGAGGAGCGATGTTTGCTCGCAGGTACTCGGTCATGAGGGCACCGTGGAGGGTGATCTTCACACATTCTCTCTTTAAGGTAGTTAGTGAGTTCCAATCATCTGCGTTGAAACCAGAAGCTGCACTGCCATCTGTCCCTAACAGTGAAGGGGTCCTATCCAATATGTCTGTGACTGCATCGTCACCAAATTCAATCCTTGATGGAGGTCCATAAGGGATGAGTGTTGTTAAAACTGGGCCAGAGGGGATCCAAAAAGTGATCCACTGGTAACCTAATTTTTAATGTCCCACAGGGAGGACCCCGTGCTGGATATGTTGAACAAGAAGAGGGACTTAGGGCTAGTTTAACAAGGTCCAGCGTACAAGCCCCAAAAGGCTATGTTACAAGGAAGGTACGAAGTTCCTCTGGTTGAATGGGATGAAGGAGTCATGAGCATGAACCGGTAATGGGGTCACTGAGGAACCACTAATGTGTGCAAGAAGGAGAGGGAATTCTCCTTGTTAGAACTAGGGCTCTCACACACCCAGCAAGCTAGGTGTCATGCTTCATACCTTCCTTGTAACAGAGAACATGGTGGTCCCACCAAGCATATTGTGGCTTGACTGCACCACCAACAGGGATCAGGGGTTCCCTGGCAGCATTGCGATCCCATGGTGGTCTGGCAACCCAAGTCGTGATGGGGAAATCGGACCGCCAGTGCAGCCATGGCTGGACTGCCACTTCCGCACCACCATGAGCCTGGCGGTCCTTGGATCGCCAGACTCACAATTAGGCCCTAAGTGACACCTCTAAGGGCCTGATTACGACTTTTGGCACAGTGAAAGCAGCCGGTATGCCACTGACATGCCCCGCTGTACCAAAGCCTCGGTAGGGCTTCCCACTAGATTAGGAGTTTCCTCCTATCTGGTGGGTTTTTTTTTGGTATATCCATGGCGGAGCCTCTAAAAATGGGCACCGCAATAGGAATGCCACAAACAGTTCCTGCACAGCATTGAATGTTAAGTCAATGCTGTGCATTGACTTAACAATGGCGGTAGCAGCAGTCCCATGGCAGTAGCAGCAGTCCCATAGCAGTCCGATCACCCAAATCATAATGGGGCAGCCAGACTGCCAGTGCAGTGGTGCTGGACTGCCACCGCCGCATCACTACAAGTCTGACACTCGTAATTAGGCCCTAAGTGTAACTTGCATAAATTGGAAGTTGTTTATAATTCATTGACCAGGGCAGTGGTTAATCCATCTAGGAATGGCCATATTTCTCCCACATTACATGTTCAATTGGAAATGGCTTTAAAATTCTGGGGCTTATGCAATTTACAAGAAATCACAAAATTATTTGAAAAATAAACCCCAAACTCAGTAGCTCATAATGTCATCACATACATCAGCAAACAAGAAATTGCTGATCCCTGAAAAGGATTAAAAAAAAGCAGGTGATACGCTGCTCCTTAATATAGCTGCTCCCTTATGGAACAGCATCCCTAGGGTGCTTAGCAACCATAAAGGCAAATTCGGGACAGTGGGTGTGAAAATTCAGGGCAAAAATACAGGATAAAGGGCCAATTTTATAGACACTTTAGTGGCAGTCATGTAGTATTATAATAAATAAGTAAATGAACCACTAGCACAATTTCAAATAGGTTCATGTTATGTGGTCTGTATAATACATTAATTATTTAGTACACATTTATATGTAATGACACATTTGAAGATAAAAAAAATAAGCAAACATGCACATTAATCAAAATATGACCACTGCACTGATATAAGAAATCGTTTTCATACTATTCTGCCTCTTTAAAGTGAATGTTGGTACCAGAAACATCACTCTTGTTGAACATGGAGTCCTGGGCAGTGCCTCATTCCACGTACTCTAGGGTAGAAGTAAAATAACAACAGACAAATGGCTTACGAGTGTTGGCTGAAAGTATTATATACATCCTATATAGCGTTGTTCCCCTTTCCCCAGATCGATCTTGGAAGCAGCAGTATAATATGAAGTTTACAGTTGAGCTACACTGAATTGATGGGTGTGCATTACAAGTGATAGATATTAAACATGAACTTAGAAATATTCCTGTGCCCATGCCATAACAACATTGCCACTAATGAACTAGTCAGATGTTATGGGGAAGCTATATGTGGACTAGAATCTTACACCTGGAGCAACATTATAGTCTGTTAAATCAAACATGAAGTGTTTGTACAGCTCACTTACGAAACGTACATATTGTAATTGTAGTTAAATAGCACTTACTACCCCTGATGAGGTGTTGAAGCGCGTTTTGCCAAGCAGCATGTTGCTTTGAAATCCAAGGATTGGTGCTTAGTCTAGAATTATTGGTTATTGCTGGTTCCTGGGATTGTTCATGTGTGCCCAAGCAAACCATTTCATGCATTCACTCAAGTTTCTTTGTGGTGGACTAAATAACTGGTGGGGAGGGAGATTTGTGAGCTCATGCACATGGTTGGTGAGATTAACAGGTAAACTGGAAAAAAATTGGTATTTTGGGTTGGAGGGGCATGACTTTCAGAGGAAAGAGATGTTGGGTCCTTAATTAAAGGTCAGTTTTTCATGCCGGATTGCAGGGATACAGCAGATATTTTTGAGATGTATGTAGATTGAGGATGCAAGACTGCAGAAAGAAACAACTTTATTTACATGTGCAGATTGCGGTATATGAAGTATTTTCATACGCACCAGATCAGGTAAACAGTTTTTCTACTACTGGGCTAATGCTAGACCATCACCCCTGCCAGGTCAGCTGTTTTGCACAAGGGTCAGAAGCTAAATGTAATGGCTGGTTATACATGTCACGAAATAGCAAGAGCTTTGGGCTGCACTCAAAGGAAGTACTACCCTCAAGATCATAGCAGTGTGAGAAAATACATGGACCAAGTAATGTCCACATTGAAAAGGGGATTCTGCAAATGTTGGAGTGGGCGTCTTTTAATGTTCATCCTCATGTTTTGTTCATTGTATCATTACAAAGAACATCAGGATCCATTTCGATGCCTCTAGTTTGTATCAGCACAAGATAGAGGTCAAGGATAGGTTCCCAGACAGTGGAAATGTATTGCCTGCATTCCAGTTGGAGGGTGGAGAAGCAAAAACTGGCGTGAAGTGGACCGTGACAGGACTTCTTTTACAAATGAATTCCTCTTGCTTGAGTAGATATTATTGTGAAGCATTATCCTGAATTCTCTTTTTTTTTTTTATAATTTACTACAAAGCATTATCAAGCTGAAAGATAAATACGGCCAATTTTTATGTGCTCAATCAAGATCAGCAATAAAAATGATAACCTTGGTTTTGCCATCAGTATATTTTGTGGTGCAGTTTCAGAAGTATGGCTGGCATTGTATTTAAAAGCAAAAAAAGCAAAATGCATTCAAAGAAAGAAGGCACCATTGCAATAAACTAGTTACTTTCAATCCTAGTAGGCTTAAAATAGGAGCTGTAAATCCATTATTATCTCAATTTGAGCTCCAATGCTTCCCTCTATCAGCTTGACTGTGAAAAATATAGGCCTTCCAAACGAAGAGGGCTAAGGTGCACAGGAGCTCAACTTGCAAGATGAGCGAGACACAGCCACTATATTTATGATAATAGCAGAAAGGCTCTGAAATGGTTTTCAGGAGAGAATCCACCATAATAAGAATTTGTTATAAACGTAAAATACATTAGCAATGGAGCCAGTAATAAATAAAATATAAATCCTCTATCCAAAATAATACCTTTAGCAGTTTTGGAAGCTTAGTTGCACCTCATTTGAGCATAGTTTGGGATTATAAAACCTAACTGGCATCTTCCTGCCATTTGAAACCATGACCTTTTCCTAATATAATGGTAACTATAACCTGCAATCCCAATGCATATCTTCCTTTGTAAATTGTTTGTGACAGACGTGATGCGCTGATCAGACCAACAACATGCTGATGGGTGTCAGGTTATTTTTCAGTAAACTCCACAACATCAGGATTAAAAATATTGTATCCAGTAGGGCACTGTCTGGAAAAGTAGGATTTAAGTTTAGCAAACACATAAGTCCCATTGATAGATACTAATATGAACCCAGCCTTTGCTCTTTAATAGTGTTTAAAACAAATGTACTGTGGAATTTTCACTAGCGGCCTGATTTCAGAAACGAACACTCGACTGACAATTTTAGTAACATCAGAAGGATAGGTCACTAGAGTTAACAATAATGCATGTGTTAAGTCATCCCCCTGTAGCAAACCTAGTGATGGGGCAGGAAGGAAGGACCTCTGTGCACTTCAAAGCTTTCTTTGAAGTCTCCCCACTTCAAAGGCACAACTGGGTATACGTTCTTGTTAGACCTGGCACCTTAGCGTGGGGCTCCCTTCCATTTTTTCTGCTGTTGCCTCATGTGTTTTTGCTGGTTTTAGATGCTTTGGGCACTGTGCCACTGCTGTCCAGTTGTCACAGTGCGAGTGCTCCCTATGGTAAATTGATGTGCAAATTACAGACTACCGTGATTGACTTGTTTGGTTTACTTGTCAGACCCTCGTATAGTGCACTGAGTGTGCCCGGGGATTGTAAACCAAACGCTGCCGGTGGGCTTGCAGCACTGATTGTGCCACCCACAGAAGCAGCCTCGTAAAAAGTGTGTCAGGTCTGCCATCGCACAGCCTGTGTGCAGTCCGGTACAGCCGTGTCGACTGGGCTAGTGCACCCACTTGCCAGTTCCTAAACCTTGCTTTTTCTGCATATTATTCACCCCTAAGGTAGGCCCGAGGGCAGGGTGTATTGTCGTTAAAAGGTAGGACATGTTCTGATGTGTGAGGCATGTCTTGATAGTCATTTTCGTTTTTCACTATTGCAAGGCTACCTGTTCCTCTTAGGCCAGAATGTGTAGTTTGATTATTACATCTTATAATCCTAACTGACATAGGGAACCAGGTAGAAATTCGAATTTAGTATGCCTGAACTCAGAATGATAAAATACATCTTTTATTGAAGTTGGTTTTAACATTCTGTGTTTGAAAATACCACTTTTAGAAAGTAGGTATTTTCTTGTCTCACCATCCAAGCCTGCCTCTGCTAGGCTGTGTATTCCTTGTCTGAAGTTTGAGTGACAGGGGCTGGGGGATTCCAGGAGACAGGGTGAATCAGCACAGGGCTGATTAGAGAGATCTGCATGTAGATGGGTGGGAGGAGTTGCATCTGGGACCTGAATAGGGCTGTGCCTTCCTTCCACAATGCTGCCTCCACCTCATGTGGTGCGTCTGATGACCCTGGCCTTCAACGTGAAAGGAACGAAGGAGTCCTGTCAACAAAGTGTCCCAGGACTGACCAGAACTGGTTTGGACTAGGCAAAGGCCTCTTTGCCTTCAGAGAAGAAAGAGAAACTGTATTAAAAGGGGGAAACAGACCCCAGAACTTTATATCAGAATCGCCGAGATCAGAAGAGATCAAGATCGGATACCATTGGGAAACAAGAAGAAACCTCTGCTGAGGAGAGGAAATAGAGAGGCTGAGGAGAGACTATCCCTAAGCGTGAGGGATTGGCCTACAGTGGTTGCCTTGCTGCCAAAGAGAGGAGAGAGAAACTTTGTGTGTACTTTCATCAACTTGTGACGAATCTCCAAGTGCTTGAGAGAGAGCGTGCCCCCTGACCGAAGTCTCAGGACCAGTAGACTTCACCAACCTCTGTGCAGCGCTTCTGGACATGCTGTTTCAGTCGCTGTAGGGGAAAAGGAGCCGTGACCGACTCCGACGACTGTCTCTGTGAACCTACGGCACCGCCCAAAAGCACCGTCTGCATCTTGCAACGCAACCCTGGTCTCACCGACCGCGATGTTCAATGCTGCCGCCAACAGGCAGCTGCTTGCACCGTGACCTGCGGGCACCACACTGCGCACCGCCTGGCTTCACTGAACCCAACTGGTCTGACAAATGTCAACTCCCACCAACCGACACCGCCGCTGCAACGTAACCTGCCAGCACCGCATCGAGCAACGTCTTGCCCTGCAAAGCACGGCCTTGGTCTCAACGACGCCATCTTGACGACATCACCGAGCCGCTGCCTGCACCGCATCGAGAGGACACCGCGCCCTGCACCGCTTCCATCTTGCAACGCAACCGCAACGGTTGCCACATCCGGCTCGCACACCCGGGTTTGCCGCAACAAGTAAAGGTACTGTGACTGAGTCTGTCCCACTGTGCTGACCCATATCGACGTGGTCAGCTGGAATTGCAAGACTCTGTTGTGTTGACATCACCGTAGCCGGAGGAGGCTACCGACTTTGATTCAAGTATTCAATAAGACCTCTATTTTTGATAACAGGATTGGGGATCCCTTTTGTCATTTATGGTCTTGTGATAAGTCTATATAAAAATACTTATTTTTAAATATACAACTTGAGTGGTGTCCATTTGTAGTGTTGTTACTTGATTACTGTATGTGTTCCCACAAATGCTTTACACACTGCCTCTGAGATAAGCCTGTCTATTCGTGCCAAGCTACCAAGGGAGTGAGCAGGGTTTATTTTAGGAGTATACCCGCTTACCCTGGCTAGACGCAAGGGTCCCTATTTGTCAAAGGTACCTACCTCTGCCAACTAAAGTCTCCCAAATCTAACAGTACTGGACCTCTAACACCATGATTTCAGTACACTTCTGGACCTGTGACCACTCTGCTGGGAAGACGAACTGCTGTGCTGCAGAAAGGACTATCACTTTCCTGGACTGCTGCTTTGCTGACCTCTTGCCTTGCTAAGGTGCCCTGCTGCCTGCTATTCTCTTGCATGGATGGGAACAACTGGACCTGCATCTCTTGAAACCAGAGTGACTCCAAGGGCTTTCTGGCTTGCCTTCTGTTCTAAGTCTCAAGGACATCAAAGACTTCAATTCATCTTGCTACTGCACCTGGACTTTGCTTGCTGCAAGTCTTGCTCTGCCAAGTGGTGCCAACCCAGTCCTCGGCCCTTGGAAGTGGGTATAAAGTGCTGCTTCAGCCAGAACACACCCATCCTTATCACAACCATCGCATCTTCACCTTTGCATGAGTCAGAACCAGTGCATCCTTGTCGTTGCATGTAGTGGACCGGGAGCATCGCCCTCAGAATAAGAGCAGCGCTCTCGAAATCGCTGCATCCTCTACTGCGGAAGCAGTAGCCAATCATCGCATTCAGAACCAGCGCATCACACTCGGAACTGATGCATAGCCGTCGTTGCCTGGAGAAAATCAATGCATCTCATCCACTGTGTTGCTCGACACTGACGCATCGCTTCGACGGCACCTTGCATCTTCGTCGACGACGATGCATCCCAGATCTAAGTACTATGGTTTAGCGGACCCATTTGGGTTCCTGTATCTGGCCTGTGCTCCATTGCGGTCAGCCTGAAATTTTGACTTTGCCCCAGTCTAATGCGACCAGATATCCCATTTAAGCGCTTCTTTGACAATTCCTATCTAAACTTCTACTTGTTGGATTTTTGGCGTTTTGATTTATAAAAATATTCTCTGATTTTCAAACCTGGTTTGGAGTCCCTGTGTGTTGGTTTCACTGTGTTACTGTTTGAAGTGTTGCAAAAATACTTTGCACATTGTCTCTTACGTTAAGCCTGACTGCTCTGTGCCAAGCTACCAGAGGGTGGGCACCGGATAATTTCGGGTCTGTTGTGACTTACTCTGACTAGGACTGTGGTTCCTGCTTGGACAGGGTGCATATCTCTGCCAACCAGAAACCCAACTTCCAACAGCTGGTTACTGAAAGCTTGAGTCAGGCTTGAGCTAGATGCCTGGCTCTGGCTCCACTACAGGCCCTTGTGTAGCCTCGAGCCCAAAACAAGCCGAGCTTTCATGTGACTTCTGCCTGACACCCACACTTCTTGAGAAAGAGTTAAAATCAAAGCATTAACATTTAAAGTTAAATGGACAGACAAATAAATACGCATTTAGTGATTGAATTATAACAATTGTAACCAGAAAACTAGCGATTAATCCTGGCTTCCCGCTTAACCAAATGGTGTGACCTTAGGCAAATATTTTATCACTTCATTATCACATATGAAATCATCTTCAAATTCATGAACTCAGAATATGATCTGTACAAAAACTAATGTGTTCATTTATTAGACTATGATATTGCCTTATCTGTAAGAGTGCGGCCACATACAGTATGCACATGACAATTGACTTGTCTCTTAGGTCACTAATGGCATTGTCACCAGGGTGCAGAAGGGGCAGGAATGGTTCCAAGTTTATGTTTAAAAGCAATTACTTTTAAAACACGTAGTAAGGTCTAAGCTTCTGCATGGTAAGGAAACACAGTTGTTTGAATTTTGAAGAGATTTTAATATATATTACGTGATGCGTGTTGCACACATGGACTACATCTGCTCTCCCTGTTAACTTGTTGGCTCCCCCACCTCTAAAATGTCACAATAATAAAGGCGATTCAGAAAAGGGGGTGGTGATGAACAGAGTGTCTGAATTAAGCAGACCACTCTTACCCAGTCCAAAGATCAGGGCTTGATCCATCACCGTTATTTAGCTCACTGCCCCATCCCAGCTCAGAACCTGGCTATATGCAAATTAGTCTGTCCCTGGTCCAGTGCGTCATGGGAACAGGGCAGACCAAACTACCAAGCCAATTCTTCACCAGAAAGGAGACAAGCTACCGGGGACCGGTTTCTGGCATTTCAGCCTCGTCGGCCCGGCTTGCTTGAAACCTGATGGAGCAGTGAGCAAGGGACTCATGTCTGAGTATACCCTGCCACACCTATAGTGGCCAAAAACGATTCAGAAAAGGGGGTGGTGATGAACAGAGTGTCTGAATTAAGCAGACCACTCTTACCCAGTCCAAAGATCAGGGTTTGATCCATCACTGTTATTTAGCTCACTGCCCCATCCCAGCTCAGAACCTGGCTATATGCAAATTAGTCTGTCCCTGGCCCAGTGCGTCATGGGAACAGGGCAGACCAAACTACCAAGCCAATTCTTCACCAGAAAGGAGACAAGCTACCGGGGACCGGTTTCTGGCATTTCAGCCTCGTCGGCCCGGCTTGCTTGAAACCTGATGGAGCAGTGAGCAAGGGACTCATGTCTGAGTATACCCTGCCACACCTATAGTGGCCAAAAACGATTCAGAAAAGGGGGTGGTGATGAACAGAGTGTCTGAATTAAGCAGACCACTCTTACCCAGTCCAAAGATCAGGGCTTGATCCATCACCGTTATTTAGCTCACTGCCCCATCCCAGCTCAGAACCTGGCTATATGCAAATTAGTCTGTCCCTGGCCCAGTGCGTCATGGGAACAGGGCAGACCACACTACCAAGCCAATTCTTCACCAGAAAGGAGACAAGCTACCGGGGACCGGTTTCTGGCATTTCAGCCTCGTCGGCCCGGCTTGCTTGAAACCTGATGGAGCAGTGAGCAAGGGACTCATGTCTGAGTATACCCTGCCACACCTATAGTGGCCAAAAACGATTCAGAAAAGGGGGTGGTGATGAACAGAGTGTCTGAATTAAGCAGACCACTCTTACCCAGTCCAAAGATCAGGGCTTGATCCATCACCGTTATTTAGCTCACTGCCCCATCCCAGCTCAGAACCTGGCTATATGCAAATTAGTCTGTCCCTGGCCCAGTGCGTCATGGGAACAGGGCAGACCAAACTACCAAGCCAATTCTTCACCAGAAAGGAGACAAGCTACCGGGGACCGGTTTCTGGCATTTCAGCCTCGTCGGCCCAGCTTGCTTGAAACCTGATGGAGCAGTGAGCAAGGGACTCATGTCTGAGTATACCCTGCCACACCTATAGTGGCCAAAAACGATTCAGAAAAGGGGGTGGTGATGAACAGAGTGTCTGAATTAAGCAGACCACTCTTACCCAGTCCAAAGATCAGGGCTTGATCCATCACCGTTATTTAGCTCACTGCCCCATCCCAGCTCAGAACCTGGCTATATGCAAATTAGTCTGTCCCTGGCCCAGTGCGTCATGGGAACAGGGCAGACCAAACTACCAAGCCAATTCTTCACCAGAAAGGAGACAAGCTACCGGGGACCGGTTTCTGGCATTTCAGCCTCGTCGGCCCGGCTTGCTTGAAACCTGATGGAGCAGTGAGCAAGGGACTCATGTCTGAGTATACCCTGCCACACCTATAGTGGCCAAAAACGATTCAGAAAAGGGGGTGGTGATGAACAGAGTGTCTGAATTAAGCAGACCACTCTTACCCAGTCCAAAGATCAGGGCTTGATCCATCACCGTTATTTAGCTCACTGCCCCATCCCAGCTCAGAACCTGGCTATATGCAAATTAGTCTGTCCCTGGCCCAGTGCGTCATGGGAACAGGGCAGACCAAACTACCAAGCCAATTCTTCACCAGAAAGGAGACAAGCTACCGGGGACCGGTTTCTGGCATTTCAGCCTCGTCGGCCCGGCTTGCTTGAAACCTGATGGAGCAGTGAGCAAGGGACTCATGTCTGAGTATACCCTGCCACACCTATAGTGGCCAAAAACGATTCAGGAAAGGGGGTGGTGATGAACAGAGTGTCTGAATTAAGCAGACCACTCTTACCCAGTCCAAAGATCAGGGCTTGATCCATCACCGTTATTTAGCTCACTGCCCCATCCCAGCTCAGAACCTGGCTATATGCAAATTAGTCTGTCCCTGGCCCAGTGCGTCATGGGAACAGGGCAGACCAAACTACCAAGCCAATTCTTCACCAGAAAGGAGACAAGCTACCGGGGACCGGTTTCTGGCATTTCAGCCTCGTCGGCCCGGCTTGCTTGAAACCTGATGGAGCAGTGAGCAAGGGACTCATGTCTGAGTATACCCTGCCACACCTATAGTGGCCAAAAACGATTCAGAAAAGGGGGTGGTGATGAACAGAGTGTCTGAATTAAGCAGACCACTCTTACCCAGTCCAAAGATCAGGGCTTGATCCATCACCGTTATTTAGCTCACTGCCCCATCCTAGCTCAGAACCTGGCTATATGCAAATTAGTCTGTCCCTGGCCCAGTGCGTCATGGGAACAGGGCAGACCAAACTACCAAGCCAATTCTTCACCAGAAAGGAGACAAGCTACCGGGGACCGGTTTCTGGTATTTCAGCCTCGTCGGCCCGGCTTGCTTGAAACCTGATGGAGCAGTGAGCAAGGGACTCATGTCTGAGTATACCCTGCCACACCTATAGTGGCCAAAAACGATTCAGAAAAGGGGGTGGTGATGAACAGAGTGTCTGAATTAAGCAGACCACTCTTACCCAGTCCAAAGATCAGGGCTTGATCCATCACCGTTATTTAGCTCACTGCCCCATCCCAGCTCAGAACCTGGCTATATGCAAATTAGTCTGTCCCTGGCCCAGTGCGTCATGGGAACAGGGCAGACCACACTACCAAGCCAATTCTTCACCAGAAAGGAGACAAGCTACCGGGGACCGGTTTCTGGCATTTCAGCCTCGTCGGCCCGGCTTGCTTGAAACCTGATGGAGCAGTGAGCAAGGGACTCATGTCTGAGTATACCCTGCCACACCTATAGTGGCCAAAAACGATTCAGAAAAGGGGGTGGTGATGAACAGAGTGTCTGAATTAAGCAGACCACTCTTACCCAGTCCAAAGATCAGGGCTTGATCCATCACCGTTATTTAGCTCACTGCCCCATCCCAGCTCAGAACCTGGCTATATGCAAATTAGTCTGTCCCTGGCCCAGTGCGTCATGGGAACAGGGCAGACCAAACTACCAAGCCAATTCTTCACCAGAAAGGAGACAAGCTACCGGGGACCGGTTTCTGGCATTTCAGCCTCGTCGGCCCAGCTTGCTTGAAACCTGATGGAGCAGTGAGCAAGGGACTCATGTCTGAGTATACCCTGCCACACCTATAGTGGCCAAAAACGATTCAGAAAAGGGGGTGGTGATGAACAGAGTGTCTGAATTAAGCAGACCACTCTTACCCAGTCCAAAGATCAGGGCTTGATCCATCACCGTTATTTAGCTCACTGCCCCATCCCAGCTCAGAACCTGGCTATATGCAAATTAGTCTGTCCCTGGCCCAGTGCGTCATGGGAACAGGGCAGACCAAACTACCAAGCCAATTCTTCACCAGAAAGGAGACAAGCTACCGGGGACCGGTTTCTGGCATTTCAGCCTCGTCGGCCCGGCTTGCTTGAAACCTGATGGAGCAGTGAGCAAGGGACTCATGTCTGAGTATACCCTGCCACACCTATAGTGGCCAAAAACGATTCAGAAAAGGGGGTGGTGATGAACAGAGTGTCTGAATTAAGCAGACCACTCTTACCCAGTCCAAAGATCAGGGCTTGATCCATCACCGTTATTTAGCTCACTGCCCCATCCCAGCTCAGAACCTGGCTATATGCAAATTAGTCTGTCCCTGGCCCAGTGCGTCATGGGAACAGGGCAGACCAAACTACCAAGCCAATTCTTCACCAGAAAGGAGACAAGCTACCGGGGACCGGTTTCTGGCATTTCAGCCTCGTCGGCCCGGCTTGCTTGAAACCTGATGGAGCAGTGAGCAAGGGACTCATGTCTGAGTATACCCTGCCACACCTATAGTGGCCAAAAACGATTCAGGAAAGGGGGTGGTGATGAACAGAGTGTCTGAATTAAGCAGACCACTCTTACCCAGTCCAAAGATCAGGGCTTGATCCATCACCGTTATTTAGCTCACTGCCCCATCCCAGCTCAGAACCTGGCTATATGCAAATTAGTCTGTCCCTGGCCCAGTGCGTCATGGGAACAGGGCAGACCAAACTACCAAGCCAATTCTTCACCAGAAAGGAGACAAGCTACCGGGGACCGGTTTCTGGCATTTCAGCCTCGTCGGCCCGGCTTGCTTGAAACCTGATGGAGCAGTGAGCAAGGGACTCATGTCTGAGTATACCCTGCCACACCTATAGTGGCCAAAAACGATTCAGAAAAGGGGGTGGTGATGAACAGAGTGTCTGAATTAAGCAGACCACTCTTACCCAGTCCAAAGATCAGGGCTTGATCCATCACCGTTATTTAGCTCACTGCCCCATCCTAGCTCAGAACCTGGCTATATGCAAATTAGTCTGTCCCTGGCCCAGTGCGTCATGGGAACAGGGCAGACCAAACTACCAAGCCAATTCTTCACCAGAAAGGAGACAAGCTACCGGGGACCGGTTTCTGGCATTTCAGCCTCGTCGGCCCGGCTTGCTTGAAACCTGATGGAGCAGTGAGCAAGGGACTCATGTCTGAGTATACCCTGCCACACCTATAGTGGCCAAAAACGATTCAGAAAAGGGGGTGGTGATGAACAGAGTGTCTGAATTAAGCAGACCACTCTTACCCAGTCCAAAGATCAGGGCTTGATCCATCACCGTTATTTAGCTCACTGCCCCATCCCAGCTCAGAACCTGGCTATATGCAAATTAGTCTGTCCCTGGCCCAGTGCGTCATGGGAACAGGGCAGACCAAACTACCAAGCCAATTCTTCACCAGAAAGGAGACAAGCTACCGGGGACCGGTTTCTGGCATTTCAGCCTCGTCGGCCCGGCTTGCTTGAAACCTGATGGAGCAGTGAGCAAGGGACACATGTCTGAGTATACCCTGCCACACCTATAGAGGCCAAAAACGATTCAGAAAAGGGGGTGGTGATGAACAGAGTGTCTGAATTAAGCAGACCACTCTTACCCAGTCCAAAGATCAGGGCTTGATTTATCACCGTTATTTAGCTCACTGCCCCATCCCAGCTCAGAACCTGGCTATATGCAAATTAGTCTGTCCCTGGCCCAGTGCGTCATGGGAACAGGGCAGACCAAACTACCAAGCCAATTCTTCACCAGAAAGGAGACAAGCTACCGGGGACCGGTTTCTGGCATTTCAGCCTCGTCGGCCCGGCTTGCTTGAAACCTGATGGAGCAGTGAGCAAGGGACTCATGTCTGAGTATACCCTGCCACACCTATAGTGTCCAAAAACGATTCATTTTGTCCACCATAAGCGTGGAAGGGTATACTCAGATGTGAGTCCCTTGCTCATTGCACCATCAGGATTCAAGCAAGCTGGGCCGACGATGGCTGAAATGCCAGAAACCGGTCCCCGGAAGCTTGTTTCCTTCCCAGTATAAGAATTGGCTTGGTAGTTTGGTTTGCCCTGTTCCCATCATGCACTGGGACAGGAACAGACTAATTTGCATGTAGCCAGGTTCTGAGCTGGGATGGTGCAGTGAGCTAAAAAACGGTGATGGATCAAGCCCTGATCTTTGGACTGGGTAAGAGTGGTCTGCTTAATTCAGACACTCTGTTCATCACCACCCCCTTTTCTGAATCATTTTGTCCACCATAAGCGTGGAAGGGTATACTCAGATGTGAGTCCCTTGCTCATTGCACCATCTGGATTCAAGCAAGCCGGGCCGACGACGCCTGAAATGGCAGAAACCGGTCCCCGGAAGCTTGTTTCCTTCCCAGTACAAGAATTGGCTTGGTAGTTTGGTTTGCCCTGTTCCCATCATGCACTGGGACAGGAACAGACTAATTTGCATATAGCCAAGTTCTGAGCTGGGATGGTGCAGTGAGCTAAAAAACAGTGATGGATCAAGCCCTGATCTTTGGACTGGGTAAGAGTGGTCTGCTTAATTCAGGCACTCTGTTCATCACCACCCCCTTTTCTGAATCATTTTGTCCACCATAAGCGTGGAAGGGTATACTCAGATGTGAGTCCCTTGCTCATTGCACCATCAGGATTCAAGCAAGCCGGGCCGACGACGCCTGAAATGGCAGAAACCGGTCCCCGGAAGCTTGGTTCCTTCCCAGTACAAGAATTGGCTTGGTAGTTTGGTTTGCCCTGTTCCCATCATGCACTGGGACAGGAACAGACTAATTTGCATATAGCCAAGTTCTGAGCTGGGATGGTGCAGTGAGCTAAAAAACGGTGATGGATCAAGCCCTGATCTTTGGACTGGGTAAGAGTGGTCTGCTTAATTCAGGCACTCTGTTCATCACCACCCCCTTTTCTGAATCATTTTGTCCACCATAAGCGTGGAAGGGTATACTCAGATGTGAGTCCCTTGCTCATTGCACCATCAGGATTCAAGCAAGCCGGGCCGACGACGCCTGAAATGGCAGAAACCGGTCCCCGGAAGCTTGTTTCCTTCCCAGTACAAGAATTGGCTTGGTAGTTTGGTTTGCCCTGTTCCCATCATGCACTGGGACAGGAACAGACTAATTTGCATATAGCCAAGTTCTGAGCTGGGATGGTGCAGTGAACTAAAAAATGGTGATGGATCAAGCCCTGATCTTTGGACTGGGTAAGAGTGGTCTGCTTAATTCAGGCACTCTGTTCATCACCACCCCCTTTTCTGAACAATAATAAAGGCAGCTCTTTCATATACAATATTGCCTAGGATCACACAATTTCGTTAATCAGTCCCCTGCTTTACATTTCAGTAGTGCCCCCTCTCTGATTGTGTTGCTCTGTTTGCAAACCCCTCACTTGACATGAAGGAAGAACATTTACAAATGTGAAAAGCAGGTTTTAATAAGCCCTCTCGCGTGCATTGGAACCAGGGAGGCAAAAGGACGAAGGTGTGCGTGACACTCCCTAAAGTAAGCCCAGGCCCAAGCAACAGGACCAATTCAACCATTCTGATGGTGAGGGGTGAAAAGCCCTCGAATTGGCTGATCACATACAAGCCAATCTCTGTAACATTACAGGCTGTGCCCACAGTCCTTTAAGGCCATTGGAGGGTGAAATCCAGCCACATCATTGGCTGTCTCCCGTCATTGTTTAACAATGACGGACAAGCATCAGTTGAAGAAGACATTACGGACAGAGTCCAAAATTACGCACTGTCCATGTGAATAACTGATGGGTGGTCACCGTACCTGTGACAGAAAGCACTGTGAATGTGTAAGTCATTATTTTAAACTTGCGTTACAAACAGTATAACGTAGGCTGCAACAAAATGTGGAAAAGAATAAGGTTTAAAATAAAAAAAAGTACTTGCCACTGATGGTTTTTTAGTAATATAATATGTATGTAGTGCAAAAAATGTTTTTGTAAATGCCCATAGAAAGCAGGCACACCACAGCTCAGTTGGTATCACCCTTACAACACCTCTCAAAAAGAATACATTGTTATCATTATGTAGCTTTAAGTGACTCCATCAATTGACAGGAATACTGGCTTCCAAGCAGCCTTTACATTTGTAAATTAACCAAGTGTGCACATTTACAATTCTTCCAGGCAGCAGGCACCCTGGCAAGAGGGCAAGTAAGCAACCTGTGCCTCCCTTTGCCTTACAGGAGGCTCCCTTCCATCTTAAGCTGCAGCACCTTAAGTGTCAGAATTTACCTTTCTCTTATAACACAAAAGCTAAAGTTATGGACAAATGCCGTCCATTTAAACAAGAGTGAAGGACAAGAGGGGTAATATGTGGATAGTCCATGTAGACTATGGATGGTTGGTCACCCTAAGCATCCCTGATGACCGAAGATCGATAGATCAGCTCCTCCCATCAGGAAGGTGCTGAAGATGCTCCTCTTCGAAATGAGGGGATCTCGCACTGTGCAAATGCCTGTCCTACTTTGATGCCTTTGAGGTCTTCAGAATCATCTAAATATTATGATGATGAGGAGGAGGAGAACAATGATAACTAGCATTTTCTAGCATTAAATTTGTGTATTCAAACTGAATATGAGAAACAATGAGTAGTATGGTTTACCTTCGCAATGGCCGTCCCACCCCTAGAAAAACCCTGATTCCAACCAAAAACCATAAAATACAACTACAGAAAATTTTCTATGGTCCAAGGTGTGATTTGTGGTGAGAGACGTTGGACCTGATTCACAAAGGTAACTTACACTTACTAGTAAGTTCATACATTTGAGTGAGTTTACTACTTTTTGGTATTCATAAACTGTACAACACATGGCCAACCACTGGTACTGAAACCGCCTCCCATAGGAAATAATGGAGGTAGGGACTTACTACAAAAGTGCAGCTTGTGAATACAGTAAAGTAGTAACCTTATGCAACAGTGTAAGTTACAACAAAAGTTCAGGTAGTGAATAGCAATTTGTAGTAAGTTTTGTAGTACTACACATCATACTGCAAAAGCAGTTTGTGAATCAGACCCAAAGACTTTTCATAACGGGTGCCTGTGGATCAGGATTTAGGAAATGCAGGATTAAATTGAACTTTTTGCGGTAGTAAGTTTTGTGAATGAGTGTTTATGACTTCATAAAAGGTTAATTTTCAGTAAACTGTAGCATGAAATTAACATTTAGAATAATGTTTGACGTAATTCTCAATCTGTATATATATATATATATATATATTTTACTTCAATTTGCTATGGTACTTTCGTTCATTTGTTCTGAAACAGAATCATTAGCATATTACAATTGTGTTTTAGATTTAATGATTCTCTGAGGCCTACTTTTAATATGGATGGACATTCTCACCTTTGCTTACAAAATGTGTTTTTCATAAAATGTCAAACTTTAAAAAAATGAAATGTACACTCTTCCTCAGGTGCTTCTCTCAGGACTGGCGTTAGGAAAAGCCGGCATGTACAGCAAAACAATATTCCATGTAACAAAAAGTCAAAGGATGTAAAAGTATTCTAGAAATCTAACCCAGGATCAAGAAATGTAATCTATAATTAAGAAACCTAAGGTAGAATCGAGCCTTGCTGGATAGCTGGGTCCCGCCTACATTTAAATGCGCCATGACAAAGAAAGTTAGCAAAGTAACCCTGCTAATGAAATGTAAGAAGATGTTTGTATTTAACAGGTTTATCCTACCTCGTCAAGTATAGTACGACCTAGGAAAGTTCTGTGCATGTTCCGTGAACCCTGCGCGCTTTTACAGTGAAACAGTTTGCGAAAGTATATTTTGCAAGACTCCTGTAAAGTGTGGTCTATCTTTAGCTCTTGCTTTCCAGAAAAGACCGAAAATAGCATGCTGGCCGGATGTTTTGGTTTCGGTTTCGTGAGAAAGGTTTTTAGGCTTAAGAACGGTTAAATGGGGAACAAAGATCCGATTTTTAAGAGGAAGTGACATAGATCTGAACTACTGGTGGAACGTTTGTTGCATGCTTAATGAATGCAGAAGAACATGATCTGAGGCCTTTGTCACAAGTGTCCCGGCAAACTGGATGTTCGTGCAGGGATCGCAATTATAGGAGTTGCAATTTTTATCACACGCACCCTGTAATTACTGCATGTTATTACCCATTTCGACTTCAAACCTCATAATAGGCAATAAACATCGCACCAATGAAATTCCAAACACTGTGGGATTTTATCTGCTGCAGTAATTATCACACCTGATTTAATCAAGCCCCAATTCCGCGTGACATAAATAAGTGGCAGTGCTCCGGGGTACGGCCAGGAATCTTATCATGAACCAATTCTCTATCCTTTGTATGAGAGGGTAATCCTTTCTGCTCTAGAGACCAGCACCATAAGTAACAACCGAACAACATTAATCATTACACACTGTAATCAATTCTTCAAGAGCTCTGATGCTAAACTTTGAGGCAAAACTAAATATGGCCTCAATATTGCTTGCAAAGGCAGCTGCTTTAATCTGCCCAAATAGACACCATCTAAGTATATCGCCGACTAAAACATCCAGATAAGGAAATGAGGATATTGCACAATTTGTTTTTATTCTTGAAAGTAAAATAAGTTTCTTTTTGTAAATCCATATACCATAATATGTGTTTTGGCTAGTGGTGGGTGGAATATGCGAAATTGACTTTCACATGTTATCGCGAAATTGCTCAAAATCTCCGCAAGCATGCGGAACTTTCGCGAAATTGAGAGATTGCTTTCCCCGCCTGTTCGTAATGTGTTTTGGCGTGTTCATGTTGAAATTTATCTCTAACTTGACCATGCGGTCACTAATGGGCGCGGCCATCTTGCTCGCAATGCTTATTTCCAGTTCCGGGTCGAATGACGTGGTCGCGATCACAAACTCTCGCGGGATAGCTCGACCAGCTACCAACAATCCAACATCTCGTGGCGCAAGCGAACGGATAGGAAAACTCGCCGGCAAACGCAGGGACCCGGTAAGTCGCTATCGCGCGTGCAAGAACGCATTTTTAAAGCGTGAACAAGAAAATACTTCCGTTTCGCTGCAAATTGCGGAAGTTTTGACATTTTCACGCTCTCCGCGGAACGCGAAAATGTCAATACCGCAAATTCCGCGAGTGGAACGAAATTTACCGCCCAGGCCTAGTTTTGGCCTGGTTTACTTTAAGGTTTAAATTTGCCACATTAATGCAAAATTGTTGACCTAATGGATTCCTGGAAAGGGCGATCACATCATCTGCACAGAATGCCTTTACTGTATGAGTCCATATATGGCAAGTCAATATTATAGCTGAGATAATGTTTTTCCATGCCATTTATATACAAGATGAATAGAAAAGGTGCCAGGATATACCCGACCATCACTTCTATTTGGTTTGTACGTCTGCGTAGTTTCTCCAACAGGACAAGAACAATTTTGTCCTCCACTCCCATATCAGTCCTAATGTAGCAAAGTTTGGAACAGTTCACAGAGTCCAATGCTGAACTGAACTGAGGTCATCCTCCTGTCTATGGCTATGAATAATTATATATATATTTTTTTATTATTCGATCAGTGACAAGATCATACACACATATCACACATAAAATACAGCAAATATAAATAGATAATAATCAGTGCAAGAGTTTAAGAACACAAGAGATAAAAGATTATTTAAAAGAATGTAGCAGCTTGAATCACCCATCATGATTTGCTGCAGAGTAAAAATGGGTTACAATCATACAATAGCAAATATTTGTTAGAAAGATGTCTAAAAATGTCTAACATGCTACACAGGGCATCAGTCATGGCTATCCCTTAGAGTGCCTCCCATCCCGGTGGGAAGCGTTCTTTTAACCACCTTGGCCCTCAGCCACCAGGCATAAAGGAGGTATCAGGAAAAGTAAATATAAGCTATTTAGTAGTGTCCAATGTAAAATCACTCAAAGCATCTGAGAGGCAAGTAAAAGACAACACACGGCATGCAGGAACAAACCATTTTTCCCTCAATGTAGCATAAGCCAGACAAAAAAAAAGATAGTGAGCAATAGTTTCGGAGGAAGAATTACAACACGGGCACATTGAGGTGAGAGTGGAGTTCAACCATTTGCTTCTCACAGCATTTAAGGGAAGGATGCCAAATCTAAACTGGATATAAAGTGCACATGCTTGCGGGGGTTCTACATCAGCCTTGTACATTTCAAATTTGGAGCAACTTTTAACATTTAAAAAATGTGTTGTTAAAATACCTGGTGACCTTAATTCATTGCGACCAGTATTCCTAAACATTATTTTTAGTTGAGGAAGCATATTCCTTGATATGGAGAGAGAGTCATCACAGAGGGTACTCATCCCTGTTTTTTAAAAGCCACCCCATGACCTTCCTGACCCAGGGCAAAAGGCCTGATTTCCTTTGTATGGACAGCAATTTTCCACGGCATCTTTTACGGGTATTTGGGTTTTACTTGTCCATAGTCTTACCCAGAACACAAGCACCTCTAGGGCAGCACAATGGGAGATTGATTTTAACACAAGGTCAGTGCGTAGTAGTAATAGGGGCGTATTCTTTGGGATGTTTAAAAGAGCTCTTAAGAAGTTATTTTCGGCAATTTCTAATTGTTTAGTGTCCTCTAAATCCTAAAGTTCTGCCCCATAGAGTGCTGCGACCAAGCCCTTTGCCCTAGGTATTTCTATTGCAGGGGAAACTGGGCGAAAGGCTGAACATTTGGCTCTTTTAACAATTGCACCATCAACTTGTTGTGATGTCAAAACACTCTTCAACATTTGGGGGGACCATACCATACCAAGTTCTCGTTAATTCTGACTCCTAAGTATTCGAAGGCTTTAACCTGCTCTAAGTATTGTCCTTCCAGCAGCACTTTTCCCTTGGCAGATTTGTAGGGCTTGAAGACCATATACTTAGTTTTGAGACAGTTGATTTTCAAGCCCCTAGAATCACACGCTTTTGGATGCCCGTTGGGGTCTTAGTTATAAGTAGCGTGTCGTCAGCGAACACGAGCGCAGGTATTTGCTTACCACCCAACTTCGGGGGATCACCACCACAGTCATATAGCTCATTTATGAGCTCATTCATGTATAGGGTGAACATGGTTGGAGCTTACACGCACCCGTGGCATACTCCTTTCCTAATTGAAATATTTCCAGACTGCCTCCCATCTTGGTTCAATCTGACTCTGGCGTAATTATCCTGGTGTAACCTGGTTAATAGGTCGAGTAGGGCATGGGGAAGTCCAATGTCCCTCGGGGAGGTTCAGAGCTGAGTACGGTCAATGGAATCAAAAGCGGTTTTCAGGTCAACAAATACTGCGTAGAGATGACCTTTCTTGAGTGTGACCTCTTTCCATATGAGCATTAACAAATGAAATACTTGGTCTTAAGTGCTAGTGGCAACACGAAACCCTGCCTGCAGAGGCGAGATAATATTTTTGTCCTCTACCCAATCTTGAATACGAGTTAAAATTAATTTACAAACATTTTTTGAACCACGTCTATGAGGCTAATGGGCCTATAGTTTGCAGGGTCCCCTTTATCCCCTTTTTTATGTATGGGGATAATTTTGGCGCCCTTCCACGTACCCGGGATGGGACCTCCACGAATAACAGCATTAAAGACAGCATGAAGCAGGGGGCCCCAAATGTTGGGTTCTGATTTATAAAGATCTCCAGGAAGTCTGTTGAGCCAGAATATTTATTTATTAAACAATAAAGATTGAGACAGTGCTCAATCATGCCAAAGCCAGTTCAAAATCCAAATTGAAGATCAAAAACAAGTTGTTGTCCTATGTCTGATTCTAAAAGGTCTAAAATAATCCTACCCATTATCTTTGCAGTGGAATTAATAAGAGATATAGGGCGGTTACATAGAGGATCAGCCTGACAGCCCTCTTTAAAAATGGGCACAATGATAGCATGGGACCAAGGTTTTGGTGGACAAAGGCTCACAGCAGCCTTCAGCACGTTGACCAAGAGAGGAGTCCATCAGGCCATACTCTCCTTGAAAAGATCCATGGGAACCCTAACGGGAGTCTGAGCCTTACCACCAGGGCACCTGTTTAATGTGCATACTACATCTTCAAATGCTATATCAAAACCTGCACAATGAACATTGGGTTTGTGCAATTAAATATCATAAGGCTCAACTGATGATAATGGGCCAAAATAGACTTTAGTAAAATACGTTATCCATTGATCATGGGGAATTACTGCATCAAGACCAGATATAGTAGAACCATGACACCATGACAATAAGTTTGTTTAATGGCTTGCCAGAAAGATCTATCTTCAAGAACACTGGCCCCTGAGAAGCTTCCTCACGTACAACTTTCTTTCCGCTGGCTAGATCCATCTTGTTCTCAAGCTTACAAAAGCGCACAGTATCTGGGTCGCTAGGAACAGTTTCCAAGGCAGTCAGGATATTGTTGTGTGCATTTGTGCAGTGCAAATCAACCCATCTAATGAGCTTATTTTTATGAGACCCATAGGGAATAGTATGAAAGTTCCTAAGAGCACTGCACAATAAGCCAAAAGAATTAATAATATCAGCTGCTTCATCATTCTCACCTAAACATTTAAAAAAAACATGTTGTTATCACTAATAAGGTTGTTAAGGAGTCTATCCTAGTCGGCGTGGTCCGACCTCAACAGCACACTCCTATTTTATATGGAGACCAATGGCAGTCGGTTAATTTGCACACCTGAATTACTGCAGGAGCAAGCTAAAGTAAATGATAAACAATTATGGTCAATGAATACTTTTTCTAAAACTACATAGTCTTTGAACCATCCTTGGAGATCAGATAAAAACAGAATGAAATCAATTATGCTGGAGTGCTCTCCCCCGGTAAAAGTTGGACTCACAAATGGTGAATGTGAAAATGAATCAAAAGCAAAATGAAGATGAAGCTTCGAAAGAAGGAAATTAAAAGCATCTCCTAAGGACCATGACAGAAAGGTGTGAGAGCGTCATCCTCGGGAATCTGTTAAACCACATGTATGGAGTTAATATTGTCAGTATTATTTTGAATAACATTATTATTATAAAACATTGTCAATAAGAAGTTCCTAGAGATGCACGATATCAGAAACAAATGAAAATGAGATAATGTGAGACTGATCCAAACTACACCTCCTGAGAAGGAAAGAGATACTAGGATGGTCAAACCTCCTTTTGCTCTGCCCGACCTCGCAGGACAGAAATAAGATGTGAAACCGCTTAGGTGTTCACAAGACGTAGCCCAGGTCCCTTAAAAACACAAAATGCCTACGGCTTTGATAAAGGTCAGCAAGTCAGGGTTGGATAGCTTGCAAGCCAAGCCTTAGCTGTTCCTAGTGACAAGTCTGCAAGGTGCATCTTTTTGGCCTATGAGCTGGCGCTGTACCTGTAGCATAGCCCTGCTACCCAGTGATCGGTTCTACTGGTTTAGGATGTACCAAAGGAGCAGTGGTGTATTTAGTTGGATTATCCCTCACCATAAAATGAATGCCACTTGTTCGTTTAGTACTTCTACTCTGTCAATCACAGGAATCAAATTGGGATAAGAGGGCAACTTTATTGGAAACCGAAATGGAGAATGAAGTTGGAGAAAGCAGTCCCCTGCCCAGATTTCCTTGTGGATTATTGATTGATACACACCAGGCCTATCAAAATATCCAAGCAGGAGAGCCTCAATCTTGCTGTTAGCATTGTAAGAAAGCTTAAGCCTGAGAAAAATTTTAATTCTTAAAACTAACAACAATACCATCACTGGAATCAGGTTTTGGCATGTACCCCACCCATAAGATTCTCCTCAACAAATATTTCACATCACTTAGCTGACCATATCGACTCAACCTTACATTAAGCCAATGGACCACCTTGTTAACAAGTTCAAGATTCTCAGTTTGTGCCAGCTTAACCCCTTCGCTGCTAGGCCTTTTCCCCTCCTGTGCTGAGGCTTTTTTTGGTGTTTCGGAGTAGTGCGCGCTTAGGCCCTTGTAACTTTTTGACCACATAAGGTATCCACGCCAAATTTGCGTCCTTTTCTTCCAACATCATGTGGATTCTAAAGGCGCCCAGGGTTTGTGGATTCCCTTGGAGGGGTCCCAGAAATTAACCAAAATATAGTGATTTTTTTGTTTTTTCAGAAAAATGGGAAAAACGGGCTGCAAATGAAAGCCTCTGGGTTTTTCCCTGAAAATGGTATCACAAAAGAGATTGTGGGGCTGAAATCTCCATTTTCTCAGCTTTCAGGGAATGACAGTCTTTTGTCAAAGAACCGAAATTTTTCACTCAGTTTTGGCATGTTTCTGGGACATAGTCTATTTTTGCTATTTTTAGAGCTTTCCACCTCCTTCCAGTTAATGGTAGAAATGAGTTTGAAAGCAATAATGGATCCTGGAAAGCTTTACATTTTCCAAAATTAGACGAAATTCTGAATTCAGAAAGGGGTCATTTGTCTAAATCCATGAAGGTTTTGTTATAGAAACTAACAGTTAGATATTGGAATAATTGAAAATTTGTTGAAAAAAACAGCCTTTTGTCTCAACGTTTTCACCTATAACTTTTTCTAATTTTGACAGCTCTTGGAAAGCAATATACCGCTATATCCGTTAGACCTTCCTGGTTGTGGGGATATATAGGACTTGTAGTTTCACCAAGAACCCGACGAACCCAGATCCAAAAACTGAGCAGCAACTTGCAATGGTATTTTTTCATTTACTGGATATAGTGCACTTTGTCTTGGAAAATGTATACATGGAATAATCTGTATGAAAGACACCTATGTATTTATGAATTGGGTAAAAATTATAGAGTTCAGAAACAGTATGTAATTGCACATTTTCAAAGTTGGGAATACTCATACTAGCATGGGAATTATTGGTCATTTTTCATAAAGATTTTTTTTTTTACACAATGTCTTTCATTCAAAGGGAGAAATGCATGAAAGCTCAATTGGTAATAACAGTTGATTTACAAATCTGAATTACCCCAAGTGTCCCGATAAAAACGGTACCTCACTTGTGTGGGTCGGCCTTGTGCCTGCGACAGGAAACGGCGCAAAATGCAACGTGGTCACACCTAAATTTTGCAGTTACAAATTGACCCTTTTTTGGCAAAGTGCCTACCTGTAGTTTTTGCACCCTAGCTCTGCCGGCACCTAGGGAAACCTAGCAAACCTATACATTTTTGAAAAGTAGATACCAAGGGGAATTCAGGATGGGATGACTCGACTGCCTACCACCAGGTTTTGTTACCCAGAATCCCTTGCAAAGCTAAGATTTTGACAAAAAAAACACATTTTCCTCACATTTCTGTGGTGCAAAGTTCTGGAATCTGCGTGGATCAACAAATTTCCACCCACCCAGCGTGCCCCCAGGTCTCCCAAAAACAATGGTACCTCACTTGCGTGGGTAGGCATAGTGGCTGCGACATGAAACAGCGCAAAACGCAGCATCGTCGCACCTCAATTTCCCAGTGAAATTTAGCACGTTTCGGACAAAAAGACTACCTTTTGTTTTTGCGCCGTAGCTCTGCCAGCACCTAGGGAAACCTAGCAAACCTATACATTTTTGAAAACTAGACACCCAGGGCAATTTAGGATGGGGTGACTCGTCTGCCTACCCCCAGGTTTTGTTACCCAGAATCCCTTGCAAACCTAAAACTTTGACCAAAAAAACACATTTTCCTCACATTTCTGTGGTGGAAAGTTCTGGAATCTGCGTGGATCAACAAATTTCCACCCACCCAGCATGCCCCCAGGTCTTCCGAAAAAAATGGTACCTCACTTGCGTGGGTAGGCATAGTGGCTGCGACATGAAACAGCGCAAAACGCAGCATGGTCGCACCTCAATTTCCCAGTGAAATTTAGCACTTTTCGGACAAAAAGACTATCTTTTGTTTTTGCACCGTAGCTCTGCCAGCACCTAGGGAAACCTAGAAAACCTATACATTTTTGAAAACTAGACACCCAGGGCAATTCAGGATGGGGTGACTCGTCTGCCTACCCCCAGGTTTTGTTACCCAGAATCCCTTGCAAACATAGCAATTTGACAAAAAAAACACATTTTCCTCACATTTCTGTGGTGGAAAGTTCTGGAATCTGCGTGGATCAACAAATTTCCACCCACCCAGCGTGCCCCCAGGTCTCCCAAAAAAAATGGTACCTCACTTGCATGGGTAGGCATAGTGGCTGCGACATGAAACAGCGCAAAACGCAGCATGGTCGCACCTCAATTTCCCAGTGAAATTTAGCACTTTTTGGACAAAAAGACTACCTTTTGTTTTTGCACCGTAGCTCTACCAGCACCTAAGGAAACCTAGCAAACCTATACATTTTTGAAAACTAGACACCCAGGGGAATTCAGGATGGGTTTACTCGTCTGCCTACCCCCAGGTTTTGTTACCCAGAATCCCTTGCAAACATAAACATTTGACCAAAAACACACATTTTCCTCACATTTCAGTGGTGGAAAGTTCTGGAATCTGCGTGGATCAACAAATTTCCACCCACCCAGCGTGCCCCCAGGTCTCCCAAAAAAAATGGTACCTCACTTGCATGGGTAGGCATAGTGGCTGCGACATGAAACAGCGCAAAACGCAGCATGGTCGCACCTCAATTTCCCAGTGAAATTTAGCACTTTTCGGACAAAAAGACTACCTTTTGTTTTTGCACCGTAGCTCTGCCAGCACCTAGGGAAACCTAGCAAACCTATACATTTTTGAAAACTAGACACCCAGGGGAATTCAGGATGGGTTGACTCGTCTGCCTACCCCCAGGTTTTGTTACCCAGAATCCCTTGCAAACATAAACATTTGACCAAAAAAACACATTTTCCTCACATTTCTGTGGTGGAAAGTTCTGGAATCTGCGTGGATCAACAAATTTCCACCCACTCAGCGTGCCCCCAGGTCTCCCAAAAAAAATGGTACCTCACTTACGTGGGTAGGCATAGTGGCTGCGACATGAAACAGCGCAAAACGCAGCATGGTCGCACCTCAATTTCCCAGTGAAATGTAGCACGCTTCGGACAAAAAGACTACCTTTTCTTTTTGCGCCGAAGCTCTGCCATCATCTAGGCAAACCTAGCAAACCTATACATTTTTGAAAACTAGAGACCCAGGGGAATTCAGGATGGGGTGACTCGTCTCCCTACCCCCAGGTTTTGTTAACCAGAATCCCTTGCAAACATAAAAATTTGACAAAAAATACACATTTCCCTCACATTTCTGTGGTGGAAAGTTCTGGAATCTGCGTGGATCCACAAAATTCCACCCACCCAGCGTGCCCCCAGGTCTCCTGAAAAAAATGGTACCTCACTTGCGTGGATAGACATAGTGGCTGCAACAGGAAACGGTTCAAATTGTACGGTGGTGAATTTACATTACCTTATTGCAAAACTACCTTGATTTTGGGGGGGGGCATCTGAGTTTGTGGCCCGTGGCTCGGTGGTATTCTTTGGAAAGTAGCAAACCAAACAGTTCTGAAAACTAGACACCCGGGGGAGTCCAGGGAGGTATGGCATGCGTGGGTCCCCCAATGTTTTCTTACCAAGAACTCCTTGCAAACCTTAAAATTTGGTAAAAATAGCACTTTTCCAAACTTTTTGGCGTGGGATCGCCGTGCCGGCAAAAAAGTCCTACCACCCTGCGTTCCCCTTGTTCTCCCGAGTAAAAGGATACCTCACTTGTGTGGGTGCCCCAAAGCAGAACACCCCAAAAATGAATTTTGAAAAAAGTAGTTTTTAGTCATATTTAAGTTTTACAAATTAAGCCCCCCAGCCTGAGTCACATGCCTTTGGCCCACCCACACAAGTGAGGTATCATTTTACTCGGGAGAACAAGGGAAACGCTGGGTGGTAGGACATTTGTTCCGGCAGCGAGATGCCACCCAAAAAAATACGGAAAAGTGGGTTTTTTAACCAAAATTTCAGGTTTGCAGGGGTTTCTGGGTAGGAAAACATTGGGGGACCCACGCATGCCATACCTCCCTGGACTCCCCCGGGTGTCTAGTTTTCAGAACTGTTTGGGTTTGGTAGTTTCCAAAGATGCCCGCCAAGCCCCGGTCCAAAAGCTCAGGTGACCCCCTCAAAAAATAAGATTATTTGGCTAAAGGTAATGTTTTGGTCTCCACAGTATGAATTGGGCCTTTTCCTAAAGCAACCACTATGCCTACCCAGGCAAGTGAGGTACCATTTTTATCGGGAGACCTTGGGGAACGCTGGGTGGGAGGTAACTTGTGTGAGCCCAGTGATGCCACGCTTTCCCACACTAAAACGTGTGAAAAAACTGATTTTTTTCCAAGCACAAAATGAGGTTTGCAAGGGATTCTGGGTAAAGGAACGTTGGAGGATCCACCCAAGCCATACCTCCTTGGAAGCCCCCGGGTGTCTACTTTTCAGAAATGTGTGGGTTTGGTAGGTTTCCCTAGATGGCTGTCTTGCACGGGGCCAAAAACCCAGGTAACCCCTCTTGCAAAAGCTGGTGAACTTAACATTTTCACCATTGTTCCTCAAAGACACACACATACAGGTTGGATTTGGCACGAGGGCGAGTGATGGTTCAGTACATAAAATTTTATTAACAAGATATTTCAAAAAAATGAAATGGTCTGTCAATAAATAAATGCATAAAAACCGAACCAGTGACTCGCAACTCGTGAGCTGTAAAGCCACGACAAGGCACCAACCGTTTTACAGGCCATTCACGCACCTTTCATACCTAATACAAACCAGACCATTGACAGCATCCGAATGGAAAAGCAACACATTACAACAATCACAATAAGGGACAAGGTACACCCTAATGCAGAAAGAGAAAAAAAAAACTATTACTGCACACCCATCTAATCCGCAAGCACACACACATACTGGTTGGATTTGGCACGAGGGTGAGTGATGATTCAGTACATACAATTGGATACGCAAGTAATTTCATCAAAAATGAAATACACTGCGTATAATTGAAAGTATGATAAACTGAACCACTGACTCACAGCTCGTGAGCTGTAAAGCCACGTCAAGGCACCAACCTCTTTACAGGCCATTCATACACCTTTCGTACGCGTGACACATACAAAACATTCACACCGCCAGCCGCGGACCCATCACATTTCAACACTCACACCAGCAAACAGCGCCATTCAAGGGCCCATCACTTTCACACGCCCACATTTCTGACACTGCAACTACACAAAATGATGGACTATGTGGAGTGTCACTCAACTAGCAGTGTGTGTAGTGACCAACAGAAAGTAACTACTCACACACCGCCTGCCGAGCGCCAGTCCACCCACACCACCATCCATGCACCAGACCATGCACACTGCCAGCCAAACACCACTCAGCGCACACCGACAGCCAAGTACCACTCCACACACACCACCAGCCAAGCATCACTCCACGCACACCACCAGCCAAGCGCCACTCCACAAACACAACACCAGCCAAGCACCACTCCACACACACCGCCAGCCAAGCATCACTCCACGCACACCACCAGCCAAGCGCCACTCCACAAACACAACACCATCCAAGCACCACTCCACACACACCGCCAGCCAAGCATCACTCCACGCACACCACCAGCCAAGCGCCACTCCACAAACACAACACCATCCAAGCACCACTCCACACACACCCCCAGCCAAGCACCACTCCACACACACCGCCAGCCAAGCACCACTCCACTCACACCGCCAGCCAAGCACCTAACCATGCACTCCGCCAGCCAAGCAAAAATCCACGCACCCCCCAGCACAACTCCAATCCATGCACTATGCCAGCCAAGCACCAGACCACGCACACCACCAGCCAAGCACCATCCACTCACACCACCAGCCAAGCACCTAACCATGCACTCCGCCAGCCAAGCAAAAAACCACTTGTGGGAGGAATGTATTCTGGAAAGTGGCGATCTTTCAGTCTAGCCACTTCCTCCACCACTCCAAATCTTGGCGCACTTGCCTGTTCCACTAGTACAAGGCTGCCTATTATAGTCTCCTGAAACTTAACAAAAGGCATCTTTGACTCAGGACAAGATTTCTGGAAAACAACAAAAGCATTAAAGGATGCCAAGTGGAAAAGATGGATAGCCAACTTCTTGTACCAAACGTAAGCCTTTCGAAGAGCAGCATAAGGTTCCAACCTCTGATCTACTCTGTCAACACCACCCATGTGCCTATTATAGTCTAAAATGCACACAGGTTTACGCACTTCAGCAGTCTCACCCCGAACTGGCAGAGCTTCAGTGCTTTCGTCATGGATAGTAGTCAGCATGTAAACATCTCTCCTGTCTGAAAACTTCACAGCTAGAAGCTTCCCACATCGCAATGCAATAGACTGTCCCCGCACAAGCCTTTTGCAAACAAGTTCTATTGGGAAACCTTTCCGGTTACTGCGCATCGTGCCACATGCAACAGTGCCCACTTTGGCCAACTCCTTGAACAAACGCACACTAGTGTAGAAGTTATCTACATATAAATGGTGGCGTTTGTTAAATAATCGTCTACCTAGTTCCCACACAATTTTCTCAGTCTCTCCAAAAGTGGACGGACAAGCAGAAGTGTTAATGCTGGAATCCTTACCAGTGTACACCCTGAAATTATAAACATATCCAGTATCACTGTCACACAGCATATACAGTTTGATTCCATAGCGTGCCCTCTTACTAGGAATGTATTGCCTAAAAACCAAGCGGCCCTTGAACAATACCAAAGACTCGTCCACAGCAATTTCTTTTCCAGGTGCAAAGATCTCAGGAAAACGATCAACAAAGTGATCAAGGACAGGCCGAATCTTAAAAAGACGGTCACAATCAGGGTGATCGCGTGGCAACGCTAAATCATTATCAACAAAATGCATCATGCGAAGAAGAAGCATATATCGATCACGAGTCATAACTGCTGGAAATATAGATGTTGCCATCAAGGGACTAGTGGACCAATAAGAAGACATTGATGGCTTCCTTAGCAAGCCCATCAAAAAAGTTAATCCCAAAAACTTCTTCATCTCTTCAACATATATGGGAGACCAATGGGTAGCTCTAGAATGGGGCTTAAGGCTGGCACTGTGGTCCCTCAAATACTGCTCTGCATACAAATTAGTTTGCTCCACAATCTCCTGCAAAAACTCATCGTCAAAAAACAACTGAAAAAATTGAATTGGCAACAAATTGTCAGTATTCACTCTACACCCTGGAACACCAGTGAAGTCTGGCAATTCCGGCTGCACCATGCCAGTCGCAAACCAGACGTCATCACTAACATCAGGAGAAGAAGCCACCCTAGCCTGCAGGCCAGATGCCTCTTGCTGCACTACATCAATGGGAACACTAGCAACCCCAGATGCCTCTTGCATCACTACACCAACAGGAATACTAGCATCCCCAGATACATTTTGCATCTCTACACCAACAGGAGAACTCACATCCCCAGCTGCCTCTTGCATCTCAACATCAACAGAAGAACTCGCATCCCCAGATGCCACTTGCTGCTCAACAACAACAGAAAGACTAGCAGCACCAGATGCCTCATGCTGCTCTACAACAGGAAGACTAGCAGCACCAGATAACCTTTGGCGCACCACAGCAATGTGAAATCTTTTGGGCGCAGCCTTTACCACACTTGCCTCTTCCCGACGAGAAAAAAAGGGAAACCTTGAGGACCTAGGCTGCCGCTCACATGGCTCTTGCCTCTCTACCGGCACATCAATGTCCCTCTCTACCACAGGCACTTCATCAGCACTAGAAGAAGAATCATCATCCGATGATACCATGCGAAGAGAAAACTCACTGCCTGAATCTTCTGCACCTACCTCATGCTCCGAATCGGAGTCAGTGTCTGGACCATGGTCAGAGGAAGACTCAAAAAGCAAACTAACAACCTGCTTAGCAGTCATCCTGCGAGCAGCCATTATCCTTACAAAGCAAGAAGACTACACACACAAGTGAACAACAACCTACACTGTGCAAAGTAAGAAGTAAACAAGGTAGAGTCTTCACACAAAAATCAATACACTCAAAAACAATTCAAATCTAACCAAATATAAGAACACTCACCAGCACCTACTCTGCTGAAACACAGCAAAAAGAAAGGAAATCCCACTGGAAAGAAAAAAAAAGTATAGATTAGACAAAGTACACATCAAGCAGCAATACAAAAAAAACAGTAAACAATCAAGAAACACAAAGCCACACATACAGCAATAACTTCACTTTTCATAAAAACACATTCATCTAGGAAAAGTAGTACAAAAAATATTTACTTACCAAGCACATGCAACTACACAAGCTGCAAAACCAGCATTAACTGAACCACAACCTACACCAATACAAACAGCAAAAGCCTGGAACAAAAACAAAGAAGAAAAAAAATTAATTAATACTACATTTCACAAACATAACAAATGAATAAACAACACACAAATTTACCCCAAAAAATCACAACCACACAGATGGGCCATCAAAAAGAGCAAAACGGACAAAAGTACGGGTTGATTTGCCCACCGGGGGGGGGGGGGGCAGAAAATCTAAATTTAAAATCCGACCCACCTGGAAGCGACCCTTGCCCAATGGGTCACTTCCTACAATCTAAAATAAAATCCCTGGTGCTAGTGGGGGCATTTCCACCGCACAATCGCAATGCTGTGCGCGACCGTGAGGCAGAAATGCCCTGCAAAGAGACATCAGAAGAGAGGAAATTCACTTACCTCTCCCCTGATGCCTCTTTGCAGCCCCAAACCCCCCCAAATATCTCAAAACCAACCTAACACCTCCAGGCGCAGGAAGCAAATGGCTTCCCGACCGCCTGGGAATCCCTGAAGATGTTGGCGCGTGCTGTGCGTGCTGACGTCATCAGGGATTCTCATGGGGAGGGGGACAACAGAATTACTGTGGTTAACTGTGATGCTGGACAGAGGCACTTGCATCCTTGATTTTCACAAGCGCAATCCAAAAACAATTCCTATGACCAGGAGCTTCTTTCTCCCCATCTGCTGCTCTCATCAGTCTCTGACCATTTATACACATGAGAGGCATGTGAACTCACACATAAGATCCCCGTTTGGCAACGCCCACCAACTAGCGGAGTGCACCATCTTTCCTAAATTTACCCACTATGATGGACAGCTCACTCAAGGGACCCCTGCGCACATCGGTGCAATGGCATAATAACACACACAAAGGTCACTAGAGACAAAGCAGGTGATCGAGTTGCAGCACAAATTCAGGAAAACATTCATCAGCCCAAAAACATTTGTGACCTTTCCACTATGATGGACAGCTCACACAAGGGACCCCTGCGCACATCTGTGCGATTGCATAGTAACGCACACATGGACACTGGAGATAAAGATGGCGCTCAAGTTGCAGCACAAATTCAGGAAAACAATCATCAGCCCAAAAACATTTGTGAGCTTCCCACTATGATGGACAGCTCACTCAAGGGACCTGTGCACACATTGGTGCGATGGCATAGTAACACACACGGTCACTGGAGACAAAGCAAGCGCTCGAGTTGCAGCACAAATTCAGGAAAACATTCATCAGCCCAAAAACATTTGTGACCTTCCCACTATGATGGACAGCTCACACAAGGGACCCCTGCGCACATCTGTGCAATTGCATAGTAAGGCACGCATGGACACTGGAGACAAAGATGGCGCTCGAGTTGCAGCACAAACTCAGGAAAACAATCATCAGCCCAAAAATATTTGTGAGCTTCCCACTATGATGGACAGCTCACTCAAGGGACCCCTACGCACATCGGTGCAATGGCATAATAACACACACAAAGGTCACTAGAGACAAAGCAGGTGATCGAGTTGCAGCACAAATTCAGGAAATCATTCATCAGCCCAAAAACATTTGTGACCTTTCCACTATGATGCACAGCTCACACAAGGGACCCCTGCGCACATTTGTGCGATTGCATAGTAACGCACACATGGTCAATGGAGACAAAGATGGCGCTCGAGTTGCAGCACAAATTCAGGAAAACAATCATCAGCCCAAAAACATTTGTGAGCTTCCCACTATGATGGACAGCTCACTCAAGGGACCCCTTCGCACATCGCTGCGATGGCATAGTAACACACACATGGTCACTGGAGACAAAGCATGTGTTCGAAAAGCAGCACAAAAAAAAACATTCATCAGCCCAAAAACACTAGTGAGCTTTGCCTAGGCAGGACAGGTGTGTTTTTTAGCCACTTCAGATAAACAAAAAATAAAAGAAATGAAGGACAGAGGCACTTGCATCCTTGAATAAAATTAGCACTATATTTATATTTTCAAAATGACCCCATCAGCATTTTTTTTTGAAAAAACGACCATTTCACAACAAAGGAGGCACGAAAACACATCCAAATTAATGTTCCCCCAAAAAGGGGAGCGACCCTTCCCCAAGGGGCCGCTCCCCGAACAACGAAATTGAAAAAAATTAAATTAAATTAAACTCCCTACCATTCCAGCTGCACGATCGCACGATCGTGCAGCAGGAATGCTCTAAAGTTGCATCGAGTGAAAGGAAAAGCCTTTCCTTTCACTCGATGTAAGTTACAAAAAATTCCCCCTGCCCCAGCCGCAAAACAAACCTCTTTGTACTCCGACGCGCAGGAAGCAAATGGCTTCCCTGCGCGTCAGTAAACAAAAGGAACCTCCAGTGACGTCAGCGCGCCTCGCGCGCTGACGTCATTGATGACGCGGGCGGGGAGGGCGGGGGGAGGCAGGGGAAGGTCTTCCCCTGCCATCCCCGCAGAAAAGAAGACAATCAGGCAGACTCCGGGGGAGCGCTGGCGCTTCCCCCGAGGGTGGGGCTCATGACGAGCTGGGCTCGTCATCAGTGTGCGAGCGCCCTGCTCCATGACGAGCCCAGCTCGTCATCAGCCCCGAAGGGGTTAAGACGAATGACCCCTTTGAGAACTATAGTATATAGTGTGCCCTCTTGTGGCAGATAAAGAATAGGAAGGTTCTCTGCTGGAGCTGTTTGAAGGCTAAGAATGCAAAAATGGACAGGGATTCTACGTCTCTTAGGTTTAGCAGATGCAGATGGGTCAGTGAGAAGTGGTGCCAAATGAAAGTGGAGAGAGGCATGAAATTGCTTGGAGGCACAATTATATATGTCTCCCAGTGCCCAATCCCTTGGAGGCAAGCGTCTATTTTGGATTAGCTCGCATGACTGTGAGAAAATAGTTTTAGGCCCTCAATCAGTGGCTAAGCTGGTAGAAATTGACTCCATAAGGGTAGTGAGCCATGTTTCCAACAAATCGAGCTTGGTACATAAGTTTCTAACCAAATTATCACCCTCTTTTTGTCATTGGCCATATCTGGAGTAGCACTTGTGGTGATTCGGGTATAGATTTCCTCTTACCGCACTGGAAGCGTTTCAATTCTTTTTTCTTTTTGACCAGCCGGGGAGAGCCCAGACTGTCAGTACTAAGCTTAGAGACAGCATCTTCCAGTGCGTCCAGGGTAAAGGGTAGGTCGTAGACACAAGAGTTAGACACCCTTTTTCCAGCCATAGAGCAAGAAGGTGGGCTGTCTGCTTTAGAACTGCAATCCCCACCCCCACTCACAATCATAGCTCTTTTAACTGAGCTCTAACATCTGTCAACTGAGTCAATTTCCTGGTCAATAGCCCCCATGACGTTCATTAGATATCTTGCTATAGAGTTAGCAAGGAGGGGGCTTCTTACCATTGTGCACACATTTTCTCTTCATCATCGCGGCGTATTTCTAATCAGCTGTACTTTAAACCAAAAGGGGAGGCCCTGCCCAGCCTCTTCTGTGGTCTGAAAGGTGCAGACGGGCCCTCACAGTAGGTACAGGTGCACCTAAGAGTGCTGCAGGACTGAAACCCTGCCTCCTCTTGGAAGAAACTGAGCAATGTGGGCAAGTGAGTTCATCTCAAATCCTCTGTAGTCTGGCCTCCCCTGCAGCAGTGTGCAAATGCTCCTTAAAGTGCTACAGGAGTACGACTTCGCCACGCAAGCTGATCACTAGACGTTACGCGCTGACGCTCGCAGCTTCCCTGCCGACACTGAGTGGATGCGACTAGGCTGGATGTCTGACCTCGGATACGTCCTTACGCCTGCCTAATAGACGTATTAATGCTACCAGTCCCAGAAACTGTACCCGAACTACCGTTTACGCCTCATTCATCTTGAATATCTCCACAGGCTATGCTTCATAAAATGGGACTGTGTGCTGGCTCCAATTGATTGAGATGTGCTGCTCCTGACGCCTCATTTATACACTTAGTCTGGATGTGCCCTAAGATTGCAGCCTTCTGGCACGACGTATGCCGCATCATGAGTGAATCACCTCGATCACCCTAGCTCCAGACCCCCTGACCTGCCTGTTGGGCTACGTCAAAGATATTCCAGACGCCAGTAGATGTTTGACAGCCATGCTGCTAATACTTGCTCGGCGCTGGGTGGCGATCCATTGGGGTCGGAAACCGGCACCAACTCCTAAGGCCTGGCTGGCAGACGCCGCACACTGTCAGACTCAGTTAACTGAATACTGGAACCTTTTGCCCCTAGCCAGCTGACCACAAGATATATGGGCCCCCCTCATAACGTACCTACAGAGATCGGACGGTAGCCCTCCCTCTCCAGACCATGCAAGAGTGGACCTGACTATGCCCCCAAGGGCTATGGCACACAGTGAGGACTCGGACCCTTACACTGACATGACGCAGTGATGTTGCATGCACTAAAGTTCGGATTGTTCTGCAAACTTAAAGATATACAATGCAGCCTCTCTGGCTATCGTTTCATTACAATGTTCATAAATTCATGCTGTTAGATATTATTACTACTGTGTCTTCCAAATGCATAACCTGTATTGTGTGATCTTCCCGAATATAGTATTTAAAAAACAAACAAAAAAAGCGCAACAGGAGCGAAGCCCCAATCCTTTTGGAAGTGGGGAAGAAGCAATGTGGGCAAGTGAGTCATGCTCGCCCCTCTGTAGTTTGGGGCCCTCCTGACGTACTGTCTAAATTTCGTATTATGCTTTCTATTTGTTTAATGATTATTAGTTGAGCTAGTGTGATCAATCATGTTAAAGTTACCTAGGGCCAGATGTACGACTATTATTTTGGTCCCTTTGCGACCCTAAAATAGGTCAGCCCAATGTACTAACCCTATTTTGCGAGTCACTAACCTATTAGAAGATCCTGTGCTTCTCCAGCACCCACAAAAACGCGTCCTAAATTTGTTTAGAGGTTAAATATCATTATTGCAGGTGGATGTATACAAATATTTGGGGGTTCATTTAGATCGCCAACTCAATTACAAGCAACACCAAGACCTCGGGCGAGCAAAAGCAAAACAACTGCTATTCGCTTTTAAAATTCTGCAGAAAGAACTAAGCAGCAGTTCAACAAATCAATTACTAAAAGTCATAGCAGTAACATTTCTGCCATCCATCTCCTATGGCTCGGAAATGCTAAACACCAAGGACTCGATGACTTTAAATACAGCTCAATCCAGTCTTTTTAAGAAACTGTTTTCAATCCCACACCACATTTCACAAGCCCAGATACGACTGGAAAACGGTTTAAGAAAAAGATACCGGCAAGACAAAGAGCACTGGCCATATATTATTGGAGAATGAGGGCGGCAGAGGAAAACAAGTTAGCCCATCAATGCTGGCAGGAGGTCAAAAAACAATCCAGGCAGAGCAAGTCATCATTTCATATCTTAAAGGAAATTTCTTTCAGCCCTAAAACTAGAGGATGCCTGGCTCACATTACCATCATATTATGCTTTTAAACAAATCACCAATAAAGCAATTAAACAACAATCGCTGCAAATTGACAAAGCCTCCTTGGCCCACAAAACACATGCATTGATGGTGATGCCATCTTACAAACAGCTGAAACCTCAACCATACTTGCAAGACCACTTCACAGACTATCTTAAGCGGAACCTGACCCTATTGAGACTGGGGTCCTTTCCGACCAAAGATCTCACCCCAAAATGACAATGGACATGGTCGATCACTGATTGCAGCCTTTGTGGTAGTGGCGAAGAGTCACTATTGCACCAATTATGTATCTGCCCGGCTCTTCAAATCATGCGTAAGAGCCTCCTAAGGCCAACTATGAGAAAAGAGCTAATAAGGACTTGCAGAGCGGCCGCTATAAAATGCCTTGGTGGTTCCTCCGCTCAACTGTCTTGCAAAACAATTAAAATTTCTGAACTTAGTGGCAAAAGAATTATGAAAGCATGGCAGATGAACTGTACTTTACCATGCAGATCCGTCCTGTTCATTGTATCGAATCCAGCACTGCTCATCTTATTAGCACAGCATGTATTCCATGCTGGAGGAACAGACATGTATATGAATAATTTTAAAGAATACTGTTGAAGTTTGTTTTATCACAAAAATGTAGGACCTCATAATTAATTAAATCATCTCTGGCTCCTCATTCATACAAATGATTTTATTGTAATTTTTATCCAGATTAATTGTTTAATATTGTATGTATTATGGTGGTTTCTTCCACCCTTTTACGATTCTTAAGAAAATCAAATAAAAGTATTTATTCATTCATTCTATTAGCGACTCGCAAAATAGGGTTAGCAACTCGCTATTAGGATGGGGTGTGCCAAGGGTGTCCCTTCCTAATAGTGAGTCCTTACCTAATGTATGGATGTGTTGCGACCGCAATTGCGGTCGCAAAACACTCGCAGTTTACCACCCTTTTCAGAAGGGGTTTAAGGCACTCGCAATGGGAAGGGGTCCCCAGGGGACCCCTTCCCCTTTGTGAATGGATGCGCAAATATTTGTTAAGAGCAGTCAGTGGTCCCAGGGACCACTGCCTGTCCTTAAAAAATTAAACGGAAAAGTTTCATTTTTCTTTTTTGAATGCATCCCATTTTCCTTTAAGGAAAATGGCCTGCATTTACAAAAATAAAAAACTGCCTAATTGACAAAGCAGTCCCAGACATGGTGGTCTGCTGACCCCAGCAGGCCACCAACCCTGGGAGTGCCAGCCATTCCCAATGGGGTCGCAAATTACTACAGTTTTATTAATATTCATGAGGCATGCAAATGGCAAACCCATTAGGAATCGCAAACTGTGTCTGAGACACTCATGTACATTGAAGTTTGTGTCTCGTAAATTGCGATTCGCAAGTAGTCGCAATTTGCAAGTCACAAAATTCAATGGTTGTACATCTGGCCCCTAATCACAAAACCAAGCCAAAACACACATGCTATTTTAGCCAGTCCAGAACCAAACCTATGGATCTAGGCAAGCACTTTGAGTCCCCACCACACTTTAGTAAGTAGATGGTGCCCTCTTTCTCTCGAACACATTAAGGTTGTTACCTGGAATGTCAGTGCCCTTACTTTTTCTGGCAGACAGACTTAAATATACCCAAAGAGATGATGGATGGAGCTCTGAAGCTTTTCAGACACTCACCCCCAGTCACAGATCTGGGTTGAATCCATCATCATTCTTTAGCTCACTTCACCACCTCAGTTCAGACCCAGCTATAGGCAAATCAGTCTTGACTCTGTACCTCATGGGAACAGTCCAGCCCGAACTGCCAAGCCATATCTTCCCTGAACCGGAAACAAGCATACTGGGACCAGTTTCAGGATTACACCCTTCATCAGCCAGGCTAGCTTGACTATAGTGGCAAAGTGAGCAAGGGACCCACGTATGGGCATACCACACCAACTCAGGCCAAACAAAGCAAACACAAGGAGATGATGGACGGACCGCTGAAACTTTTCAGACACTCACCCCCAGTCAAAGATCTTGGTCGAATCCATTATCATTCTTTAGCTCACTTCGCAACCTCAGTTCAGATCCAGCTATATTCAAATGAGTCTTGACCCTGTGCCTCATGTGAACAGTCCAGCCCAAACTGCCAAGCCAGGTCTTCCCTGAGCCGGAAACAAGCATCCCGGGATCGGTTTCTGGGTAACACCCTTCATCAGCCAGGCTACCTTGAATCCACTGGCAAAGTGACCAAGGGAACCACGTCTGGGCATACACCGGCAACTTAGGGCGAACAAAGCAAACACAAGGAGATGATGGACAGAGTTTTGAAACTTTTCAGACACTCTCCCCCAGTCACAGATCTGGGTGGAATCCATTATCATTCTTTAGCTCACTTCGCCACCTCAGTTCAGACCCAGCTATATGCAAATCAATCTTGACCCTGTGCCTCATGGGAACAGTCCTGCCCGAACTGACAAGCCAGGTCTTTCCGGAACCAGAAAAAGGCATCCTGGGACTGGTTTCTGGGTAACACCCTTGATCAGCCAGGCTAGATTGACTCCAGTGGCAAAGTGAGCAAGGGACCCACGTCTGGGCATACCCGTCAACTTAGGGCGAACAAAGCAAACACAAGAAGATGGACGGAGCGCTGAAACTTTTCAGACACTCAACCCCAGTCAAAGATCTGAGTTGAATACGTTATCATTCTTTAGCTCACTTCGCCACCTCAGGTCAGATCCAGCTATATGCAAATCAGTCTTGACCCTGTGCCTCATGGGAACAGTCCAGCCCGAACTGCTAAGCCAGGTCTTCCCTGAACTGGAAACAAGCATCCTGGGGTATGCCCAGATGTGGGTCCCGTGCTCTCCATGCCACTGGAGTCAAGCTATCCTAGATGATGAGGGCTCAAAGCCCAAACCCGGTCCTAGGATGCTTGTTTCCAGTCCAGAGAGGGCCTGGCCTGGCAGTTCAGGCTGGACTGTTCCCATTGGGCGCAGGGTCAAGACTGATTTGCATATGGCTAGGTCCAAACTGGAATGGCATGGTGAGCAAAAAAACTGTTGATTTAGGCCCAGATCTCTGTACTGGGGTGGATGTATGACATTGTTCTGCATTCTGTCCATCAATTGTTCTTTTTGCATTTGTCAACCCGAGTGGGACGGGTATGCCCAGACATGGGTCCCTTGCTCTCCATGCGACTGGAGTCATGCTAACCTGGCTGATGAGGGCTGAACGCCCGAAACGGGTCCTAGGATGCTTGTTTCCAGTCCAGAGAGGACCTGGCCAGGCATTTCGGGCTGGACTGTGAACATTGGGTGCAGGATCAAGACTGATTTGCATATGGCTGGGTCCAAACTGGAATGGCATGGTGAGCAAAAAAACGATGGATTTAGGCTCAGATCTCCGTACTGGGGTGAATGTATGACATTGTTCTGCATTCTGTCCATCATTTGTTCTTTTTGCATTTGTCACCCCCAGTAGGACTGGTATGCCCAGACGTCGGTCCCATGCCCTACATGCCATTGGAGTCAAGCTATCCTGGTTGATGAGAGCTGAGAGCCCGAAACCAGTCCTAGGATGCTTGTTTCTAGTCCAGAGAGGACCTGGCCTGGCAGTTCAGGCTGGACTGTTCCCATTGGGCGCAGGATCAAGACTTATTTGCATATGGCTGGGTCTAAACTGGAATGGCATGGTGAGCAAAACACGAGGGCATTAGCCCAGATCTCTGTACTGGGGTGAATGTATGACATTGTTCTGCATTCTGTCCATTAATCGTTCTTTTTAGACAGACTAAAATATGGCAGACTCTGTGGAAGGACTGATACAATATATTTGCACTACTAGAAATACACCTAAAGAAACAATACCAACATTGCTTGAGGCACAAGGTGTGACATAGGATATTTTTCAATTCTGCCTCATCTAAACATAACAGGACAGCCCTTTAATTACATAAAACACTGGGGAGCAGATTTACAAGCCTCATGCACCACTTTTGCGTCACTTGTCCCTTGTTAAAAGTGATGCAAAAGGGGTGCAAGAGGCTTGTAAATCTGCCCCTGGGTTTCCAACCACACACACAGAAAACAGACAAGGAGGGTATATTTATTATGGTTGCTAGCAATCTTCAAGGACAGCTATTGGTTCTGGCAATACTGTATGCACCTCACATGGGACCTTTCTCACCCAGTTTAGGGAAACTTTGGAGGAGTTTGCAGTTGGTACTAATATTGTAACAGGGGATTTTAACTCGGTTGGGGACCCTCACTGAAATAGATCAGAAACATTGACAGCTCCCTCTGCAGCATTTTCAAAAAGGTCAAAAGTGCTCTAATAAATCTTAGCCTAAAAGACCCATGGAAAATACTCAACACAAACCAATTGGGTTACATCTTCCAGTCCCATGTCCATAGTATATACTCTAGAATAGATTGTATGCTTCTGAGTACCGCCCTATTCTTGCAAGTACAAGGCATTACTATATGGCCTATCACTATCTTCGATCATACCCTAGTAAAGTTTACATTAAACTAGCAAACGGAAAAGATAACAGAGGGACATGGAATTTCTAACCCAATTGTATTTAGATATCCAGTATTGAATGTTAAATTGAAGGAGCATAGCACACAGTTTTTTTTTTTAAATAACATGGCCTCAGACCCTAGCATTGCCTGTACATGGGATGCATTCAAATCAATCTTGTGGTGAGTATGTATAGGGGCAGTATTGACTTCTAAAAAACCAAACAGAGGGTGTGCATGTTGTAAATAGGATGGTGATAGATGACAGGATACTTCTAGTTGATTACATGTAGATTTATTGTAGGACACAGCCGCGTACACATCTCGCCAGCTGACCAGATCCATCAACTGACACACGTGGAACCCCAGGGGATACGTTAGAACACTCACAGGTATTCTGGGAGACTAAAAGGTGGAAACACTAAGGAAGGGCTAATGACTACAGTCAGTCATATTACCAGAAGAATCAATATACAACACATCTTCCTCCTTTAGAAAAGAAATGAAACAAACATAAAAAACAAGCTTAAAGTATGGGAAACAGCAACAATAACATTAAAGACAGATAGGAGGTCTAAGACAACTTGAACCAATTCGCGTACGAACCCACGCGTGCTAATCCATTGTGCTTTGCACGTGTGGGTTCGTATCCCATCCTCGTCGCCAAAATGTTGTAAATAGGATGGTGATAGATGACAGGATACTTCTAGTTCATTACATGTAGATTTATTGTAGGACACAGCCGAGTACACATCTCGCCAGCTGACCAGATCCATCAACTGACACACATGGAACCCCAGGGGATAAGTTAGAACACTCACAGGTATTCTAAGGAGGTGGAAACACTAAGGAAGGGCTAATGACTACAGTCAGCCATATTACCAGGAGAATCAATATACAACACATCTTCCTCCTTTAGAAAAGAAATGAAACAAACATAAAAAACGAGCTTAAAGTATGAGAAACAGCAACAATAACATTAAAGACAGATAGGAGGTCTAAGACAACTTGAACTAATTCGCTTACGAACCGACGCGTGCTAATCCATTGTGCTTTGCACGCGTGGGTTCGTATCCCATCCTCGTCGCCAAAATCTTGTAAATAGGATGGTGATAGATGACAGGATACTTCTAGTTGATTACATGTATATTTATTGTAGGTCACAGCCGAGTACACATCTCGCCAGCTGACCAGATCCATCAACTGACACACATGGAACTCCAGGGGATAAGTTAGAACACTCACAGGTATTCTGGGAGACTAAGGAGGTGGATACACTAAGGAAGGGCTAATGACTACAGTCAGCCATATTACCAGAAGAATCAATATACAACAGTGCACTTCTCTGGAAGCAGAGCTGATACAAGTAGAAGCTGAACACAAAATCCCAAAATGAAGCTCTCACTACCTCTGCACTCCAAACAGAAAACTTATGTCCATTAGAGGTATACTCAATGCACTTTTAGCTAACAAAGCTGAACTCACTGTTTTGTGACTTAATAAAACTTATTATGATCAAGGTAACAAAGTGGGTACTCACCTTGCCAGACTCCTAGGTCAGATTTAGAATTGCAAACATTTAACTTCGCTAGGACAGATTGCAAATAGAGAGGATGGTGAAACTACAAGCCTTTCATGACTATTATACACCTTCTCCAATAAGTCACAGATAAAATGATGCAGTCAAATCAGTAAACTTGCTACAGATATCATGGAAAGAGGTGGATATCTTTGATTCTGCTATCACAAAAGAAGAGGGAAAACATGCGATCACAAATCTTATTCTACATAAAATCATGGGGCCAGATGGTTTCACTTCAAACTTCTACAAGGCTTTCAGTAATACACTAGTGATGCCTTTAACAACCCTTTGTAACTCAATACAGTTCAAAAGCTTTATTCGGTTTGTATATCACAACCATATAAGCAATCATTAAAATACAGTTACATCATTATTATTGTCAGCCCTTATTAAATACACAGGTAATACTTGTCTTCGTAAATAAGTTTGTACACACCTTTAGTAAATGAAATCGTGCAAAACTCGCAAACAGGTGCCTTAAACTACATAATGTGCAAATATCGCAATTCAGTACCATGTATAAATAATTTACATTTCGTACAGGTTTTTCCAAAGTGAAAAATGCTATAAAACAAATACATTATGTGCAAATGTCACAATAAAGTGCCATATGCCAACGATGTACATTTCGTGCAAATTTTGCAAGAAAAGTGCCATGTGCTACTAATATTTGAATAAATAGGATTGAGGCATTCCGACGTGGCTGACATATTTGGATATAAGTCCCTTGTGCAGGGCCAAAAGGGTTCATAAAGTGCTATCGTGCTGTTTTAGTTAATTAGTCAAGGCAAAAATATGTAAGCTCATAAGACTATAGATTTCCTAGCAGCTATACACTTTAAAATATAAGATGCAACATAAAAACAAATATCTGAACTTTCCAGAGAAAACATTAACTTAATAGCATTTTTAGTTGATCGTACATTGTATTTTAAAAGGATAGGTTTCAGGTCAAATGTCCTTAGAAATGAATAAAATGTACAAAATAGTAGAAAATGACAGCAACTTTGTTTAGATATATTGTCACATGGGCATTCGGAGTTACAGCTTTTTTTCATGATAGGAAAAGCCACAAGATGATGAACAATCCCTAGCCTAAGACGTGTCAATACAAAGCGATGGGAACATCTTGTCACTCCAGTCAAGTATACCTGAAAGCCAATTCTAAGGTCTAGTTGCTGGTAAAATACAAGTGTGGGTTGATCTCCAATCAATCTCCCTCGCACCTCCCTTTTATGAGCTAAGAAAGTTCCTTTTAGCTCCTTTTTTGGTATCAATACTGCATATTCCGTATAAATATTGCAATTGAACAAAAGACTGAACCAGTGATGGATGTAACTTAGCCAGGGAATGTGGGAGCGATGGTCCAACTTCATACAGTCATTAATTATGGACTGAGTGAATAAAGTTTTTTTTTTGGACCAGATGGAACGCCATAAAAGCAAGTGGCGTAGGGCGGCTTGGTCCGAAATATAATTATTTCTTACTTCCTGATGTATTAATTCAGTGGAGGCGGAAGTTGGTACGCTCAGCAACCGTTTAAGGAAAGTATTTTCGTCTTGCTAAAGTGTTTTATCACAACAGTGACCCCAGAGTCCTGCCCCCTACAAAGCAGAGGATATACACCTGGCATTCTAAATGGCCACTGTTGGACCCGGCCTCATGGCGTGGTCCTACCCCTCCCGCATGGGAGGCCCGGGACGACATCGGCCCTCCATCGATCCACTGTCGCCCCCTTGGCGCTACCCTACACGAACCCTCGACAAGTGCAGCCACCCTAGCAACCCCCGGCTCTCCCCCCTGGTACACGGCGAACTCTACGCGCCCCACCTCAGCAGGTCCGGCTACCACTCCTGACCACCATGTCAGGCCCGACGCCATCTTGGGCCCATCACGTCCCGAGCACGTGGCCTCGGCTACGACCCCAGCGAAGCCCCGACATCGAGGCACCAAGATCCCCCCAGGGGGTAGAGTCGCCACTCGACGGATCCAAGAGGAGGAGAGTTTCGATGGCCCTCCAGCCGTCCCCGGACGCCTGGTATCGATCGCCCTCCGGCCTCCCTGGGCGCTGGCTCCACCCCCCTGCTGGGTGTCTGGACACCACCATCCCGGCCCCTCTGACCCCCAGGCGCGAGGGTCCGGACATCAAAGGACTCCAGTCCTATATCTGGGCTAGCCCTGGATTAGGACGCCAGTTGTATCCTGGAGTCGAGAGCCCTGCTGACGCTGTCGCGGCTGACCCCGAGAAGAACTCGCTACCCTGAACCTTGAACCCCTTGTTGGAGTCCTGCTGGCGCTGCCGCGGCCCATCTTTGCTGAAACCATCTTTGGAGCCTGCTGGCGCTGCCGCGGTCCATCTTCGCTGAAACCATCTTTGGAGCCTGCTGGCGCTACCGCGGTCCATCCTCGCTGAAACCATCTTTGGAGCCTGCTGGCGCTGCCGCGGTCCATCCTCGCTGAAACCATCTTGGGAGCCTGCTGGCGCTGCCGCGGCCCATCCTCGCTGAAACCATCTTGGGAACCTGCTGGAGCTGCCGCGGCCCATCTTCGCCGAAACTACCTCGAAGCCTGCTGGGGCTGCCGCGGCCCAACCTCGTCAAAGCCATCTTTCGGGTCCTGCTGGCGCTGCCGCGGCTCGACCTTTCGGAACCCCCCCAGCTCGAGGATTGAGAGCTGCGGCCAGGGTATCCCTACGCCCCACCAGTACTGAGACTGACCCGCTGCCCTGTTCCCCGTTTACGAGACTTTACGGATCCCTCGACCCGCTTGTACATATTGCCGAAGATAATCAACCTTTATTACTGATAAAGCCTAAGAACTTACCCTCTTGTGTGGTGTCCATTTGTAGTGGTGTGATTGCTCTGCTGTACTATTATAGGAGAGAAACCTCAACCAGGAGGCCTCTCGACAACGCTCGGCAACTTCCAGAAGGAGGGGTGGACCTAGGGGTGGTCAGTCAGACATCTTCTGCCTCCCCCGGGATCGCCTTTCTAACATTGGTGGCAGGCGGTGCGATCCGAGCCAACGCAAATTGTACAGAGAGTGACTCAACCACTACCGACAGAAACACACCGCGACCATGACTACCAAAGAAACCAGACTGACCGCAGAGTTCCAGAAAGAAAAAATGGAAGAGTACAGTCATAAGGAATTGAAGCAACTCTGCAAGGACCTGGGCATCGCTACCACTGGCTTAAGCACCAAAGAAGATTTCAAGTCGGCCCTGCAAACATGGGTGGAGGCAGGAGCGACGCCACCCCAGAACGAAGACAACCCGGGCCCGAACGGACCCCCGGAGACCGACGCAACACCAGCGGGGGAAAGACCCGCAAACATAGACAAGGGCCTCTCCCCCGAAGACGCCCGGGAACAAGAGAGGAACCGGCTCCACGAGTTGGAGCTCGCCCGACTCCGGCTGGACGGAGAACTGCAGCTAGCAGAAAGAAAAATAGCCCTTGAGCAACTACGGCTGGAAGGAGACCTGGAGGAGAAACGGAGGCAGAGAGACCTCGAAGAGAAGAAACTCACGTTTGAGCACGAACGTGGCCTTAAAGAACTTGAAATCAAGGCCAAAACGAATGAGGCCAGCGCCTCCGGGAGCAGGAACTCGCCTCCACCTGTGGACACAAAAGTTCACATCCCCAAGGATGTCGTCAAAGAGTACTATAAAAACGACGACATCCAACAGTGGTTCAAAGCGTATGAAGTAGCCATGACCGCCCATCGAGTACCCCTCAAGGACTGGGGCACCGGTTTGTGGGGGAAGTTCGTCAACGAAGGGAGGGACGCCCTGCTAGAGCTCCCCGATGCCGAGATGACCTCGTATGTTGGAGGGAAAATTAATTGTGGGCAGGAGGGATCAGGGGGCTTTGCGCAGCAGCTCAGAAGCCGCGCTGGGGAGACCGTGAGAGAGAACTAAGGGAAATGGCACACCTTAATTTGTAACCAGTGCTCCTGGAACGCTTGCTCTAAAAACAGGGAAAAAATGGATATATGAGCCTTGGAGACTGTTTCTGAAAGTTGAACAAGTTTTATTAGAAGACACAGCTTCAGAAAGTATTCAATAATAGCAGTTTGATATGCACAGTGCTGATTACAGTTGCTATGAGAGAGAGACTTTTGCTTTAAGTACACTGGTGAGCTTTGAGACGGTTTGAATAAACACGGTTTTGCTAGTTACATACTCACATTTGCTGCTTATAAGTGAGGATCATGCTAATACATTAGAATGCAAGGTACAAATTATTATTATTATTATTAGGTACGCTCACAACTCTATACTTAGTGAGATGTCCTAGTATCACAATGTAAAAGCCAAGTATAGAAAACAAGTTACAAAGAAGACATGCAGATATAAAATGTCTTGTTGAAAAGCAGTTACAGTTACATAAATAAAATACAAGTAAAATATAAAATATACATAAAACATGAACATTTGATCAAGGGCCCTTGGAGACAACTCTCTGCCTGAATACCTACAAACAGACGAGGAGTTGCCCGCCGATATTCTTGCGGGTCTCCTTTTTATAATGTCCAAGGCGTGAGACTGGGTCTGCGTGAGACTGTAATTACGTCATGTCACTCAACCTCGTGTCACATATCTCTCCATCGGCTCCAACGCCCCTGCCTGGTACCTTCCCATCATAAGTGTAAATGTGGCCCCCTTTCTCGTAATTGTGTGTGGCACGTACGCCAGTCCAGACTGGGTTCCTGGCATCTTGACTGGAGGTTTGTCATTAATTCATCATACACAACACAAATGTGTTATTATTACTTTGAAGGATTCTATTCATGCGTTTATGTGCCAGTCTGTGATATTTATTTGCTACTTTTGTCCTTATTTATCGGACTAGCCTTAGCTGTGGTGGGAACTTCCTCTTTCTCTGTTCTCTGTTCACAGCTTTCAGGTGGGGGCCTGGGGTGTGTTGCAAGATTAATAAGGAACTTGACCTTTATCGTTCATGAACCTAGCATACAATAAGGTGGGGGCCCAATGAGGGGTGCGAAGCCACGCAGACAAGTGGAGCTGGGTGAAGCTTGGTCAGACCTGCTTTCTGCATCTACTCTAAACTGAAAGAAATGGCAGTGCTCAGGCCAACGTAACTGAGGCCTATAACACTGAAGCAGCAGGGCCTACACAGGGGTTCATGCTAGCTAAGTGATAAGAGTGTGCTTGGATAACTATGCAGTGAAATCATCTCCCTCTGTCATTCCTCCCTTTGGTTCATATTTGAACCAATCAAACATCATTAAACATCATACGTACTGCATACTTAGCTGGAGATGGGGGAAGTGGCCAGGGCGATTTATAAAGAGGTGGCTCCTCTAGGCTTTTGTCCTGTATTTTCTCTAAATCCGCACTGTTTTTCCCTAATGTATCACACATTGTCTCATAGGGATGTATCAAGCCACCTTGTGACGAAAGTGGTGGAACTTCATGCACCTGGGCCTGGTACTGACTATTTATAGGAACATCTGGTAATGGGCGGGAGTCAGGAATTGTCACCTCCTCTATACTCATCACGGTTGCCTCTCCATCATCTCTCTTCTCTCTGCGTATTCCTATATATGAAACTGAGCCAGCATAGTTCATCCCTATCACCTTAGAGCTAAATCTCTTTACACAGTGTATGAGTATCTGTGATCCAAAACACAACAATAACAGCACACAAAAAACTGGCATTAAAAATGTAAGTACTGCGGACAGCCATGAAGGCATCCAGTCCAAATTGAACCAGTTATTTAAGACATCCGCTTGAGCATCTCCTTCCTCATGCATTTCTTTCCCCAGGTTGTCCAAATCCTCGATGGCCTTTGTGAGTGTTCCGTTGTCGGCATCATTCGCTAAAATGAAAGTACAGCAGGACCTCTTTCCCACCTTGGCGCACACACCACCATTCATTGCTGTCAGCTGATCTAGAACATATCTGTGCTCTAGTACCATAAGTCTTAGGGGTCGAAGTTCTTCTTTCACGGCGTTGAACCCATCCCGGGTGTTGTTGACAAGCTGCATTAGTTCATATCTTGTTACTTGTAGCCAGCGAGCATTGGCTTTAGTCTGGAACATGGGAATAACTCCTCCAAAGAAAAGTTCAGCATCGTTGAAGAGTCTGAAATCTTGAGGTATTTTGTGAAATGGGCCATCTGAGAAGTATTTCATGATTTCTCTGTTCCGGTGGTGAAGCAGGGTAACGTCATCTGCCATTGGGTGTGCATGGATGGGGAAATGTTCGCTGCTGGGACAACCAGATGCAGTTCATGCATCGTCACGATGGAACAAAGTCCTTGCCATTGGGGGGGCAGCTGCAGATAGATGTGCTCGCCGCAGGCCCAGTAAATATCCATGAGACTAGAGGTGCCGTACTGAAGGTCAAAATTAAAAATTGTGTGACTGCAATTTGTGTTTCGACCCACAGGTACTGTTCCGTTACCTAGGAAGCAAAGGAGAGGAGACTTTAGTTTGTATGCTCTTTTTGGTTTGTACTTTGTACCTTCATTGAGAGTGTATCTTCTAGTTTCTAGTGCCCATATCTCAGCACACTCCCTCCCAATAGTCTCATTGGTATAATGTTCATGTTCCTGACCTACAATCGGGCTACCTAAGGAGGCTGCCTTACATACTAAGTCATGTGGGCCATTCCACTTGTTGTTAAAATATATATTGGCCCTTAGGCGCAAAATTGATCTCCACTGACAAGGGCATTCGTCATGTGTATGGTTAGCTTGTTGATGTTCGGGTGAGTGGCATCTTGATGGGGGTGTTGGGAAAGTGAAGTATCCTAGTGTTTTAAACTGATACTCCCAAACCTGCATCATCTCAGCAGCTACTCCCATATTATGGTAAACCTGCATCCTCTTGCTAAATTCTACAGGATCAGAAACAACAGTGAACGTAACATACTTGTTATCCCACTCTGAGGCGTTCACTAATGCCTTATTTATCTTTGCTGGCTGGAGCTGAATCTGACCATGTATGCGGCAGAGGAACAGGTGTAGGAGACATTTGGCAGTGGGCGGTGGAATCTCTTTGGGAAAGAGCAGTTTATCTGCACCTACAGCGTGTGGAATGAGTGAGCATACAAAACAGGAGTCATTCGTGGCTTTTCTTCCCACCTCCCTCATGTCTCTATACCACATGTTGTCTAACAAGGCGTTGTGGATACCATAATCCTCCACTGACACACTACTTGGGCGCTGGGAGTAGAAATCGGGTATAGAGTGCTGTTCAAATGTGTACACAACTGTGTCCTGGAGATCACTAACCCAGTCTGAAACGTGTACAGTGTGTTCCTCCTTACGTTGGGTACGTTTTGTATATATCCTTGGTGTTTTATTGCGACCCATTTTATACCTGATACTCCTTTTATGCTGACGGAAACGTCTAGTGGCATCTCTCCCCGGGCCATTCACAGTGATATCAAGTACCCTGTCCCACTCCGTTGTATCTACAAGGGGTGTGGAAGGTGTCAAGGTGGATACAGGGGTGGTGCAGCCATTGCTGGTGCATTCCTCATCTAGTATGTTACCAGGAGGCGATTTGGGTATGTAATACCCTACTAAGGTGGTAGGTCTAACATTGCTAGGTGTAACTCTCTCTCTCTCTGATTGTACTGTGAACCAGTGAAATACAGCCATTGAAACAACAAACATAACAAACAATATAAGAATAGCTGTACATATCTTTTTGACTGGAATCTTGGTAGGAGGCGTTGGTCTGTTATTGTCTCTTATTCCATAGACCCTCATTCGATCTCCATATTCACGGTCTTGGATCGTCATAGGAAATAAGATGCCCTCCTTTCTGTTAAGGTTCAAGTCTCTGATGGTGCTGGATTGATCCTCACGTGGTTCAGATGAACCCATGCTTTGCGTTCAGCTATTCGGACAGCAGTGGGTGAAGAGTCAATGACTTGGAATGGTCCTTCGTATTTAGGGTCTCTCCACTTCCGTACGTGCTTCTTTATGAAGATCTGTGTTCCAGGGTGGATAGGCAAAAGTTCATCAGAATTGGTGCCGATCTTGTTCTTTGTCTTTGATATCTGAATTGAGAGAAACCTGGCAGCACATGTTAGGGCACACAAGTAATCAAATAATTCAGCTTTTACAATTTCTGAAGATGCTTCATTGTCTACTTTAGATCTGGTGGAAGGAACAACCATATTCATTGATCTGCCAGTGACAAGTTGGTGAGGTGTAAGGTGGTGATCGGAACTGGGACTGTTCCTGAGTGAAAACAGAGCGATGGGAAGGCAATAAAGCCATTTTTTCCCAATTGTGGCACTTATTTTACTGATCTTGGCTTTGAGCAGTCCGTTGAGGTGTTCACAGATGCCATTGCTTTGGGGGTGATAGGCTGAAGTCAACTTATGTTTTAATCCTAACATTGTTGCAATTGTCTCAAAAATGGTGTTTGAAAAATGGCTGCCATTGTCACTGCGAATAGAATCTGGTATTCCCCAGCGACATATGACCTCACGAAGCAGGAAGGTGGCTGCGGCCTTAGCGTCACAATGGACACATGGTCCGGCTTCAATCCACCGTGAAAAAGGACACACTACCACTATGAGGTATCTGTAATTCTGGCATCTGTCAAGCATGTCAAGATAGTCAATGTGGAGCTCTCTAAACGGACCCTTGGGCCTTGGTATTGTTGATGCAACTGTTTTCATAGCTGGGCTAGGGGAATACTGTTGGCAAATGAGGCACTGAGGGACAAAGAGTTGTATATACTCGTATGCATTTGGGATGAACCACTCTGTCTGCAAAGTAGTGGACATGATATCACGAGGGACATGTGTGGGAAGGTGCAGCTGGGTGAGTGCTATTTGCAGAAGAGCTTGTGGCATGACAGGCTTCCCTGTCATTGTCTGTCTGTAAATGAAATCTGAAGCATCCTGTTGTACTCCCCTCCTCTTCCATAGCTCTTTTTCTTCAGGTGGGGTACTTTCTTGTATCTCTCTGAGGTGCAACTGTGCAATAATGTCATATTGCTGTGTGTCATCAATGGTGTATGGAAGTGTTGGATCAGGTGTACCTGGGAGTGGTAACTTACTTGGGTCCTCAACTTCATTTTGTATGTCTTCCTGTACTATTGAGTGTGTATCTTTGGCAAGCAAAATGGGGGTGCAATCAGTCTGTGTCGGGGATGGTGATAGTGTACAACTCGTTCCTTTCGCTGCTGCTTTAGCAGCCCAATCTGCCATTGCATTTCCTCTGGAAACAAAATCCTGGCCATTCGTGTGTGCTGCACATTTCACTACTGCTACTTCTGCTGTCAGTGTCAGAGAATCAATTAATTCTTCAAGTAACTGTTTGTGCATTACTGGTGTGCCATCTGTTTTAAGAAAACCGCGCCTTTTCCACCTCAATATGCTTGAATGAGTTGTTGTAGTCACATATGCTGAATCAGAGTACACAGTAATTCTTTCATTAGCTCCATGCTTCAGGGCTGCTATTAATGCAACCAATTCTGCTGCCTGGGCTGAGTAATGGGGTGGCAATGTAATCTGCTGTACAATGTCCAGAGTGTCTGAGGAGTTATTCTGTTGTGCTCTGACTACAGCTGCTCCGGTGTGTCTTATCCCTGTCTCTTGATCAATAGTGGAAGACCCATCAACAAAGTAGATTATACTGTCTAGTATTGGGTCTTCCTTTGCTGTACCTGACTCATCTGGGCAGTATGTGGCACAATCATGGGTGTCATCATCAGCTGTTGCAATTGGATGGGCAAAGAACGTGGCTGGGTTTACAGTGTGACACTTTACAACCTTCAAGGATGGTAGTGACAGTATGACTTCATATCCTGACACTCTTTGAGTGGTAAGAGTAGTTTTAGCTTTCTGTATTATTGCAAAGACAGCATGTTCAGTGTACAGCGTCAGAGGGGAGCCCATGACTATGGGCGTACTTTTCTCAACAGCAAATGCTGCTGTTGAGAGAGCCTGTTCACAAGGATAGTGGCCTTTCATTACTGAATCTAGCATGCCACTGAAGTATGCAATTGGTTTGGGACCCATGGGATATTTCTGGGTGAGAACTGCTGTCATGACCTGTCCATTACAGTGCGTGAACAGATAAAATTCTTTTTGTGTAGTCAGGAGAGCCTAACACTGGTGCATTTGTAATCTCATCTTTTAACGTCACAAAGGCAGATGTCATTTCAGGTGTCCAGTCAATCTTGTTATGCCTGTCTTTAGCCGTCTTGACAGCTTTCAGGAGTGGTGCAGTTATGGTAGAATAATCAAAGACCCACTGTCTGACATAGTTCACTAGTCCTAAGAATTTTTGCATGTCTTTGACTGTCTGTGGTTCTGGAGTCTTTCTTATTGCTTCCACTCTTCCTGGCGTAACTCTTCTTCCTGATGCTGAAATCATTTGACCTAAGTACTGTACTTCTTCCTGACAGTATTGCAGTTTCTGCTTGTCTACTTTGTATCCTCTATGTGCCAATGTTGTAAGCAGAGCAATCGTGTCTTTTCTGCACTCTTGCTCTGTTCCGCTACAGAGGAGTATGTCATCGACATATTGCAGCAAAGTGCTGTTACATTGAAAATTTGAGAGATCGTCCTTGACAACTCTGTTAAACACACTGGGGGACTCGCAATAGCCTTGGGGGAGTCTTTGATACGAAAATTGCCTATTTCGGAATGTAAATGCGAATAGAAACTGGCTGTCAACATGCAGTGGGACACTAAAAAAAGCATTTTCAGGTCAATGACAGAAAAGTACTTTGTATTGGGTGGGATGTTAGTAAGGATCACTGAAGGGTCAGGGACGATGAGAAACTCGGGTACCACTATGCTGTTAATTGAGCGTAGATCATGAACTAGCCTCCATTGATTTGTTTGCTGCTTCCTTACAGGAAAAAGACAGGTGTTGCAAGGTGAGATACAAGGGTATATTACACCTTGATCTAGCAATGCTTGTATAGTAGGGGCTATTCCTTCTTCAGCTTCTTTAGACAACGGGTACTGGCGCACTCTGGGGAGAATGGCGCCTTCTTTCAGTGTTACCCTGAATGGTGTAGCTGATCGAATGAGCCCCACATCATTGGGACCTGTAGTCCAAAGGATGCTGGGCACCTGAGCCAAGTCTGAGTCACGTCCAGTGTCAATTACTGTGGGTGGTGCTGGTGTTCTAATTTCAACTGTCACTGACACGGGCACTGAATTCTGATAACCAATCTCTGTCATTTGATGTTCCTCAGGATCACTGAATAGTTCTTGATCCGTAATATTTCTTACCAGATGTCCAGGTTCAATAAAAATGACACAGGCCCACGAATGGGCGAAGTCATCTTGGGCTAGAAAAGCTCCATAAGTGGGTGTTATTTTAAAACACTGTATTCCTAGAATCATGTTTTTGTCTAGTGCTGGCATATTCTGTGATTGAGGGCGGAAGAGAAATTCTTTGGGCAGCTGCACAGTGCGCCCTGCCATTTCTGGTGAGTTGGCAATGACAATTTGTACTGCTGTTAAAAATGCTTGCTCATCCACCGGGCGGGCTCTCATTTGATCTCTCTTGGAAGAATCCACAGTGACAGCCATCATCCTGGTCAGCGAAGTACCAGGGATGGAGCAAGTCATTGTGCCATCTTCACTGAAGTGTATTGTCATATTTAACTTGGCCATGAGATCACGCCCTAAGAGATTGACTGGGGACTGTGTTGAGTAAAGCAAGCGCTGCCGAACACATTTACCTCCTATTTCCAATGGTATTGGTTTTGTGAAAGGGACCCTTGTTATTGCCCCAGAGAAACCCTGTGTGTCTGCACTTTGATTGGAGATGGGCAGTGCTCCTTCTGTTATACAGGAGAATGTAGCGCCTGTATCAATCAAAAAGCTATACATTTTGTTGTTGATCGTGACATACACAACTGGATCCTCTCTAATATTTGTGAGACACGACAACAATGGACACACTAGGCTTGTCCGTGAGCTGTCCTAACTTGAATAGCCTCCATTCCTGTGCTGCTGAATGGTGCCCTGCAAGACTGAATTTGCAGGCTGCAGTACTGTAGCTCCCTGAGGTACAAGAACTTGTGTCTGTGGCACCATTTGGTATACAGGCGTTTGCTGTTGAACCAGTTGTGGCTGTGTCTGTTGAACTGGTGTCTGTAATTGTACCTGCTGCAACATTGGCTGTTGTTGTGGTGCAGATGGGTAGGTGTACACTAAGTTGGGCTGCAGCGGCTGTGGCTGCTGCTGAACGTACTGCACTGGTAACTGGACCTGCTGTAGTTGCCCTCTGCCTGCTAACCTTTCATCATCTCGCATTTTATCGTGGCACTCCCTTATCATGTGTCCTGGTCGTTGACAGTAGTAACACCGTAGAGGACCTGGCTGTTGTGTAGGTCTTTGGTAGCCCATTCTTCTACCCCTTCCTCTCATTCCTGTATTTGATGACCTTGCCTGTCTATTATCATGATACTGCTGTTGTCGCTGAGAGTTATTAGAGGGTTGCGCCTGTGTCTGTTGCGCTGCTGCCTGCGTGTTTCCCTCTAATGTACCCTGGGTATTTAGTGGGATTTGGGCGACAGTAGTCATTTGATTTACTGGCGTAGCGACCATAACTGTGTCCACAACCTCTCTTTTCTTTAGTTTCTGTTGCACCAATTTAGCGGCTGCATTTTCAATAGCCAAAAGCCTCTTTTTCTCCTGCTCTTGCTCCTTCTTACAGTAGTGAATGATATGGTGTTGTATTTCTGGCCATGGTTTGCATTCCATTGCTACTATCCCATCTAACTTATCCTGCACTGCACTGGGTAGTCCCTTCTTAACTGTATGCTAGAAGAACCTACAGTTACCTCCTGTCGCGTCCCATTTCTCTCCTAACTCCTGATGCCATTTTTCCTTCATTCTTGCAATGTACTGTGCAGGGTCTTCATTGCTTTGCATTGTCTGAGACATTAGGGACCCTATGTCTGGGACATCGGGGAATTTCCTACGCAGCTCACTCCATAGGGCAGATCTTATTATATTAAAAGGATTACCATCCAATTCTGAGTTAGTGGTGGAAAGTCTATAGTCAATGCGTGTGAACATCTCATCTGCATCTTCGCCAATCAGAGAAGTGAGCAGGCTTTTTACATCTCCAGCAGCCAATGGCACTCCTGCAGTGTGTTTCTCAAAGGCTTGTATCCATTTTCCAGCACCCTCTGTGAGGGGCGGAAGTTGCTTTTTTAAATTGTCCTTGTCCATAAGGGACCAAGGGGTGTAGATGGGGCGGTCCTTGATGTTTTTATACAGCAGGGGCAGCTGTCGTTGCACCCCTGAGGGCCTTGTGTTGTCATACCTGCGCGCGTATTTCTGCCATATTCTTAGGCCTCTGCGCATGTAGTTGTAGTCCCATTCTTCATCCCCTTCCCCCCGTAGGATGCAGTCCTCAGCAGTGGCCATGTCCTCGGGTTCAAAAGACCCCTCTCGCGGCCACACATTCATCTGGGGTGCATTAGCTTCTGTCCATTCTGCCAAGTCATCTAAAAATGTATCGGCATAGAAGTTACTCCCTTCTCCCAGTACCACTATCTCATATGGTGTCAGATCTTTGGATGACAGCTGTCCTGGCCTACTAATGGCCATGTTGTACAGTGCTCCAGATCTGGTGGTGCGCAGGCGTGCTTTACCTATTACGTCATATTCCTCTGGGTTGTCGTCAGGTCTCCCATGGTTACCTAGTACTGCGAGATTTTCTACTTCTGTCCTTCTCTGCCTGTACCTCCTTTCTGCTCGCTCAAGCACATCAGCCAGTTCTAAATTGTCTCTTTCTATCCCTGGTGCTACTATTCTACGTGGTGTGGCTACTGGTGGTGATGCCTGGCGTACCGGTGTCTGTGGCAGCGATCTCTGGGGGTTGTAGTTAGGGAATGTTGGAGGGGCTTGTGTTAAGTTAGCTGCTGTGTCACTCTGTGGTGGTGCTTCACTCTGGGCCTCACAATCTAGTTGTATCCATGGCCTCTGCTGTGGCCTTGTTGTTAGGATCCCCCCGTTGTGTGACCCTACCTTATTTGCACCACCTGCCAATTCATTGAGTGTCGGCGGTTGTTGCCTTTCTCTAAACTGGCCTACCCCATCCATCAGTTCAGTCATTCTCTCATCTCCTCTACCTCTTTGTAATGGCCGCCGCTGATCAGTTACTGTATTGTCAGTGGCGCTTCTTGAGCAGCGTGCAAGTGGCATGTCCTCAACCGTTCTGCCTGCTCTATAGTATAAGTCCTGTTGTAAGTCCTGTTCTGTCCTCCACCTACTGATCTCTCTTTCAGTTATTACTTCAGAGGGACGTTGTTCGCCATCCGTGTTTTCTTCATTAAGCTGTGTCTGGTGTTCTTCCTCTCTGTTGGAACCAGTGTTAAGGGGTCCCCACTCCTCATAGAGTGTCTGTGTATCGCATTGCTGCCGGATGGGGGACAGAAACGGGCCATAATGTCTAATTCTGGCACCGGAGGTGTTGTGTTCCCTAGTAATGGACATTGGGGCGGGGCCGTGAGATCTGGGGAGAGGCATGTGAGAGCTGTGCTGTGAACCACCTGAGACCCCGTCACTCTCTTGGTCTTCTTCTGGCTTGGGGCCTGGGGCATTGGATGCAGGAGTCATCTTTATTGTGAATAGTGCATCAATCTGACCTGGTATTCCAGATGTTGCACCTTGTATCACTGGGGTTTGGGGTCTCATGAGTTGGTGGGTTTGCGCACTATCTTGTCTATTGTCTTGTGGACTGTTTGCTATGTCTGGGGAGAAGGTATCACGGTCTGGGACAGAGATATCTTCATGGCCTACGGCTGCCCTGTCATTTGATGTTGGTTCTAGGTCAGTTTTAATAACCAGTTCGGGATACAGGCGATTGTCAGAGTAGGCTGGTGGGGGTGCTGTGGGTGTTTGGGCAGTTATATCATTTTCCCTAAAGACACTCCACATAGCGAGGGTGTCCTTACGCTTTTTGAGTTTATTACCAGAGTATTTACCTTCCAGGAATGTTCTAGCATGTTCTAGTACTATTTTATCAAAGGTCCTTTCTCTGGGCCATGAATGTAGCGCATTTTGTGTGAGTGAATGTAACTCGTTACAATGTTTCCTGATGCGTTTTTCCTGCGCCGTAAAGTTTTTTATCACATGCTCCAGGGGCGTTGTCATTGTTACTCCGCCTTGTGTGCATGAGGGGAAAAAAGGTGTCCCTCTACAGGGGCTAAGGTCAGTGTCACCCGCTGTAAGTCTGCTGTGTCTAATCCCAGTGTTGATATTAGTGCCAAGATGACTGTACTCACCAGTGGCGGAACCTGAAGTGAGGACACTGATGGGTCCTCAGTAATGACAGTAACGCGTCCGCCCTCTATATGTATTGTGACTTCCACTCTATGGTCTGGCGTGGGATGTCTGTTCATATCCTAAGATGATCTTGGGGGATGGGCAATTGGTGGCAACAACAAGTGTGCTCACTGCTTACCATACGGTTTTGCAAATATGCGCACAGTAAGGGGCAATGCGATGTGAAGGGGTGTCTCTGCAGTTGTTCTGAGATACTGGATGAAGGCAGTTGTGTCAGCTGCGCGTGCAGCTCTTGGGTGTGTTGCTCACAGGTCAGGGGCAAGTCGGGGACAGATAGTGCTTGCAGAAACGATGCGTAAAATTCGCAGTCTGGTGGGGTGCGAGTAACGGGTGAGTCTCCCTGCCTTTCCCGGTAGTTTGTACTCGGGGGAGATGAGGTTACCGAGGGCGGGTCGGTGAGGTCGATGGTTTCGCAATTCACCAGATTTTCAGCTGGTTCTATGGGGGCTTCTTCAGTACCATGTGGTGCTGGTGGGGACACCCGTGGCACTTGCAAGGGTATTTCTTGCCTCTCGCCCAAGGAGGGGGAACCCTGAAATCCCTCACGTATGAGTTGACTATTGTCAATGAGGGGTGTGTAGGGCTGTACTGGGAGGCACAGTCGCGTCAGATGTAATGTAGATATCTTTACCTCAGTGTCTTGCGTGAGTGGGAGTCCCAACAGTCTCCACACTTTAGTTACCAAGGGAATCTGGCGTCTGTCAAACTTATTTATAGTTCGTGCGCCAGTGTTCTGTACTGCCACTATCTTGTTGTCCAACCGGATGCTGCCCACTATTGTTCATCTGTACTTTCTTTGGTTATATGTGCGTATATATAGTGGAAATCTGCCTGACCTCCTGTCAGTCGTTTTCAGGGGTGGGGCAGTTTACCACAAGCTCATCACCTAGTGCTTCTATAATGACTGAATAAACCGCCTCTCTAATCTCTTCTTTATCTGGGCCGTTGTAAATACCTTCTGGGGAATTGTCAGGGAATTGCAGGGCAGTAGAGTGGTTACCAAAACAAGCCTCGAGGACCTTGCTCTGCGAAGGGTGGCGAGGCCACAATGATGACACAACAACAGGTATCTCTAGTCCCGGTGTTATCATAAATATCTGCACTAGTATGGCGTGTGTCGTTGTATATGTCCTATAATCCTGTATCCTATTCATTTGTGTGGAATTCAGTTGAGAAGAGAAACATTTCCCATGGTTCTTAATGACCCCAAGTACTAAAAAAAAAACGCAGAGTACTTCTCTGTGTCCTCCCTCTTGAAGCCTGCAGTGCTCGTGGAGGGAGGGGGCAGTCCTGAATACCAAAGGTGTACTCAGGAGAGCAACAGTTATTAAAAAAACAATATATATATCTGTGATAATTGTGGTGCTCAATATGCTGTATCCTTGCAGAAACTCTTAGGTTATCAGTGGCAGATCAATACACATGGGGATACAAAAAATGCATTTACAATCTCCCTAGTTATTGAATCTCACTAACAACCCAGTCCTCAAATGAGGTTCGGAAACAGAAATCAATGTACACAGCTTATAATCAATCATAGAAACCAAGAATAAGAATAAACAATCACAATGAACGTAGATAACATCAATATGGTCCTTCCACAGTCAGCCCCTGTACCAGCCAGTGACTCCTAACACAATGACCATAGAAAGGAAAGGAAATAATCACGCAAGGGTTTGTTCCATGAACCAGAAAAAAGAAAAGGAAAAGAGAACTCTGCATGTACCATTAGACACTAAGCGCTATCATGCAGATACTTGTACTATTTGAATTTTATATTACAAACAAATTGCGCACTGTGGCCACTAGAGTGCGTAAGAATGCTCCCTATATACGTGGTGTACACCAAAAGAGTAAATAATAAGACACGTTTAACTGGCAGAAAATACAATGGCTAAAATGATAAATGTTCCTGATCACACAGCAGGAATTTCCCTGGTCACACAGCAGGGACAAGCGGTGTCTGAAAATACCGTTTAGCTACGCGGATCTTCAGATTAGCTTCTTCTCCTATTAGTACTGAAATGGAGGCCCCCTCTTTCCTTATACAGAGGGGCACAGTGACATAATAAATGCTAGGAAGGCGAATACCCCAACCTCCCTCTTCCCTGCGGGGCTATATACACAGGGGAACCTCTTAAACTAAATGCTAGGAAGGCGAATACCCCAACCTCCCTCTTCCCTGCGGGGCTATATACACAGGGGAACCTCTTAAACTAAATGCTAGGAAGGCGAATACCCCAACCTCCCTCTTCCCTGCGGGGCTATATACACAGGGGAACCTCTTAAACTAAATGCTAGGAAGGCGAATACCCCAACCTCCCTCTTCCCTGCGGGGCTATATACACAGGGGAACCTCTTAAAATAAATGCTAAATAAAAGAGCTAAATGTAAAAATAAGCGTTACAAGACGACGGAAATTTCCTTCTTTGTACTTTGCAGCTACTCGAGGAGCAATGATAACATGTGGCTATTTATAGGAAGAGATGCACATAATTCTCAGTAATGACCTAACTGTCAGGCTCAGTCTCCACTTAGCACACAATCCCTCCTCTGCGCAAGATCAAATGGCGAGGCCAACAGACAGGGAGCATGGAAAAACAGGCAAAAGTACTGCTTGCGTCACGACACAACACATCTCTCCTCCGCACCCAAGAGAGAACAAATAGCAGCGACGGGCAGTCAAACAATATGATGCTTACCCATGCGCTGTGTTCATCCTAATGGCCCGGGCGGAGAGTGGTGCAGAATCGCTTAATTGCTTCGTACTTCCTCTCCTTTAATCCAGATGCATCCTGTTTCAGTTAGTTTCTAGCCATCACGTCGAGGTCACCATGATGTTGGAGGGAAAATTAATTGTGGGCAGGAGGGGTCAGGGGGCTTTGCGCAGCAGCTCAGAAGCCGCGCTGGGGAGACCGTGAGAGAGAACTAAGGGAAATGGCACACCTTAATTTGTAACCGGTGCTCCTGGAACGCTTGCTCTAAAAACAGGGAAAAATGGATATATGAGCCTTGGAGACTGTTTCTGAAAGTTGAACAAGTTTTATTAGAAGACACAGCTTCAGAAAGTATTCAAAAATAGCAGTTTGATATGCACAGTGCTGATTACAGTTGCTATGAGAGAGAGACTTTTGCTTTAAGTACACTGGTGAGCTTTGAGACGGTTTGAATAAACACGGTTTTGCTAGTTACATACTCACATTTGCTGCTTATAAGTGAGGATCATGCTAATACATTAGAATGCAAGGTACAAATTATTATTATTATTATTAGGTACGCTCACAACTCTATACTTAGTGAGATGTCCTAGTATCACAATGTAAAAGCCAAGTATAGAAAACAAGTTACAAAGAAGACATGCAGATATAAAATGTCTTGTTGAAAAGCAGTTACAGTTACATAAATAAAATACAAGTAAAATATAAAATATACATAAAACATGAACATTTGATCAAGGGCCCTTGGAGACAACTCTCTGCCTGAATACCTACAAACAGACGAGGAGTTGCCCGCCGATATTCTTGCGGGTCTCCTTTTTATAATGTCCAAGGCGTGAGACTGGGTCTGCGTGAGACTGTAATTACGTCATGTCACTCAACCTCGTATCACATATCTCTCCATCGGCTCCTACGCCCCTGCCTGGTACCTTCCCATCATAAGTGTAAATGTGGCCCCCTTTCTCGTAATTGTGTGTGGCACGTACGCCAGTCCAGACTGGGTTCCTGGCATCTTGACTGGAGGTTTGTCATTAATTCATCATACACAACACAAATGTGTTATTATTACTTTGAAGGATTCTATTCATGCGTTTATGTGCCAGTCTGTGATATTTATTTGCTACTTTTGTCCTCATTTATCGGACTAGCCTTAGCTGTGGTGGGAACTTCCTCTTTCTCTGTTCTCTGTTCACAGCTTTCAGGTGGGGGCCTGGGGTGTGTTGCAAGATTCATAAGGAACTTGACCTTTATCGTTCATGAACCTAGCATACAATAAGGTGGGGGCCCAATGAGGGGTGCGAAGCCACGCAGACAAGTGGAGCTGGGTGAAGCTTGGTCAGACCTGCTTTCTGCATCTACTCTAAACTGAAAGAAATGGCAGTGCTCAGGCCAACGTAACTGAGGCCTATAACACTGACAACAAAAAAGGAAGGGAGTTAGAGGAATTGTAGCTAGGCTCGCCCTCCAAATACTAAGTTAAACAAATGGTCTCTGTTTCCAGATACCTAAGAGCCTTGCTAGTTTATTCAGATAACAACCAACACACACTGGGGTCGATTGTGAAAATATGGTATTGTGTACAAAAAAGGGGAGAAATGCTCCTCTTTTAGGTGTCCCCTCACTCACCAGGGTTGCCCCACGGTGACATGCTTCATCATTGGGGCCATCCCAGTCCTCTACGGGCTGGGGCGTGCTGCGACTTGCGAAAGTTACGTAGGAGCACTTTATTAGACTATGTGTGGTGCATGTGTATTTGAGGAGTGGACTATGTGATGTGTGTTAAAAATACCTGCCCAGTAGGTTTACAATAAACTTTATTCTTGCCTCTAGGTGGTAATATTAAAAACGGGGTGGAAAGATAGGCTGCCCTAAACGTAATGTGTCCAGATGTACCTATCAACTCCTATCGTCGACATGTTTCGTGCATACCCCAAGCACTTCTTCGGGACTACACAGGGACCAGCCCTGTGTTCGCCACTCCTTAACTCTTCAATGAGATATTGATGAATAAGTTTTAAATTTTAAAGTTAAAATTAGACTGCAGCAAACTATATTAAGTGCATGCAATGATACCTACGTATTTGTTCCAAAAACACGTGGCTCCTGAAAAATAAAAGACAACTTGAAAAGTCACGGGGTGAATTACCCCAAATCTAATCACACATAGTTTACAAGAAGAAAACGTGATGATTTCCTGTGGTTTATAAACGGACATTTGACCGTGGTTGTATCCATGCACAAAAACGTGTTTCATTTCGTGCATCGTAACGTGATAAAAACACCTCTCTTTGTGACACACCCAAACATTCATCTGTCATACACACTCATACATACATTTCCTGAGACCTAACTGGGCCCCATGGATTCGGAGGGGTTCGGTATCCTAGCAGCTCTGGTGAGAGAAAAACGGATTTTGTAAATAGCAGAGCCTCGGGCCGATTAGCGATAGTAAACTGACCCGTGGATGGCCATCGTTTCCCCGATTTGACTTACTTGTGCACCGGATACCTCCTACTTTTAGGCACCTACTTGTGTCCCTCCGGTCCGGATGTTATCGGACCGAGGGTTTCAGGTCTGTTTTAAAGGAAGTTCCCAATCACGGTTTGCTTACGCTTCCGTGACTACGTTCATAGGGAAACTAGAGCATATAGTTCTGTATCCCGGCTCGCCAGTGGCGGCCATCTTTAGTGTAACGCTTCCGTACTCGTATATACAAGTGCTCTTAAATAGGATTAAACGGCAATATTTCCGCCCCAGACTTAATTTTAGGTGTTCAGGATAGTATATACTACATTATCAAACCTTTTTTTTACAAAATAATTTTTGACAAAAGTTTCTTAAAAAAGGTAATTGGACGATCAGTAAATGGATTATTCCTGCCCTTTTGATTATTGACAGTATCTTAAATCAATTCTCGAGGCTCCAGTATTAGTGACTCTCAAAAAGTCAGAATAGACCATCTGTGCTCATAGGTACTGTTGGGTAGGTGATGGTACACTCTCAGGTCCTGAGCAACAGGTTTTTTTAACAAGCCTTTAACCTGTCTCTCAAAACCAAAAGGCACCCTCAGTACTTCTAGGTACTACTGGGTTGGTGATGGTATATTCATTCAATGAATTTTTCAAACATCATTAGCCTATAACCACACTATTTTTAGTTAAGTTAGGTCTACTTCGTTACAGGTATAGTTTTGATTTTTCAGAAAACGTTTTTCAAGTTTAGGTGAACTGCCCCCAAGGGATATCATCATTTAGTCCCACTATGTGAGAGCGGAGTCTGAACACCCAACGTTGTTCTTTCTCAAGTAATTTCTTTTCCATATCAGCATGGGGTTGTTGGATTTCCAAAACCACCCACCGCATGTCATTAGGCGTATGTCCCTTTTCTAGAAAGTGTGTAGTCATTTTCGTATTTGAGTGTTTGCACCTAAAGTTACTGCGGTGTTCCACCATCCTCGTGTTCGCCTTCCTTGTTGTCATCCCTATATAGTGCAGATTGCACACACATGTGATCATGTACACGACCCCTGACGTATTGCAATTGGAAAAGGATTTCAGATTCCAGACCAGGCCCGTGTTACATGTCACCTGTTTGGTAGTATCGGTTAGGTGGCACACGCTGCAATTGGAACACGGGTGGTGACCCAATGGTAACGGACGCAAGCGTCGAATCGGACCTTTCACATTCCTTGGACGTGTATGTACCACTAAATCTTTCAGGTTTTTCCCTTTCCGGTGACTGAACATTGGTTGGGTGATGTTCAGACCTCCACTGTTCAACGTTTTCCAATGTTTTTTTACAATTTTTGTTACTTGCTGTGAGGCTACAGTATAGGTAGTGATGCAGATAGGTCTTCTTTCAGAGGTATCTGTAGGTGGTTCTCTAGGTTTTGACTCTAGCAATGCATCTCTATTATTATTCGATGCTCTTTTCTTGGCTTTTGAGACAATCTTTTGTGGATATTGTCTTTGGTATAGTTTTGCACACAGTTCTTTGGCTTGCACCTCGTAATCACATTTCTCAGAACAATTTCTCCTTAATCGTAGAAACTGTCCAAAGGGCAGATTTTCCCGGAGTGGTCGCGGGTGAAAGCTTTCAAAGCTTAATAGGCAGTTCCTCGACGTCGGTTTGAAATGTGTTGTGGTTGTCAGTATCCCTCTTTCAGCTTTGATATTTAAGTCAAGAAAGACTAATTGTTCTCTACTCATTGTAGAGGTGAATTTTAGAAAGGGGTCTTGTAAGTTCAACCAGTCCAGGAAGGAGTTTGCATCCTGCTCACTGCCATTCCAGATGAGGATGACATTGTCAATATAACGTCTCCACATCTGGATCTTTGTGGAGAAGGGGTTGTCTGTGCTCAGGATTCTGTTCTTCTCTAGCCAGTGGACATACAGTCCCGCCACGCTCGGCGCGAATGTGCTTCCCATGCTAGTTCCATGGGTCTGTCTATACATTGTTTGTTGGAAGAGGAAGAAGTTTTCGGTCAATGCGAGGCGGCAGCATTCTAACACCACATGTCTTGGTGTTTTGTATTCCCACTCGTTCCCAAATAGGATATCCTCCAGAATTTGTAGTGTTTCCCTGTGGGGCAAGCTCGTATAAAGGCTCTCCACGTCGAGTCCAATCAATATCTGTGTGGAGGGATCAAAGGTGAGGTCTTTTATGAGGCACAAAACTGATTTGGTGTCTTGTAAGTATGTCTCTGTTTTTTGTACCAGCGGTCTTAAGAATGCATCTGCAAACTTAGACAGCGGCTCTAGAATCGATCCAATCCCAGAGACGATAGGTCTCCCGGGTGGTTTTACTAGTCTTTTATGGATCTTTGGAATCGTTTACAAATACGGAGTCCTTGGGTGTTTATTGTCCAGAAAGTCTGCTTCCTTTTTGGATAGCCAGTCGTTAATCAGACACTCTTCCACCATTCCTGCAATTTCAATTCTCAGGCGTTCTGTTGGATCCACCCTCAGGATCTCATAATTCCGTTGGTCGGCTAGTAGTCTCAGACACTCATTCTCATAATCTATTGAATTTTGTATCACAATAGCTCCGCCCTTATCGGCTGGTTTTATTGTAATGCTTGTGTCATTAGCCAATTCATGTATGGCTTCCTTCTCAGTTTTACTAGTATTGTAAAATGTTTTCAGTGACCCGGTGTCCAGGTCCATCACATCCTTCAGGATAGCCTTTTCAAATGCCAGTAGTTCCACTGGTAAACTGGTGGTTGGGGGGGGTGAATGAGGATTTTTTCTTCAGTCCTGTGTCACTCACAGTTCCCACTGGTTGCGGCTTGTCTTTAAAATAAACTTGTAATTTTATATTGCGAACAAATTCCTTCAACTCACAATATAACTTGAATTTATCCAAGTTTGTAGTAGGGACAAAACCTAGACCTTTTTCCAACACCCTGTTTTGGTCTGGTGTTAAGACTTTATCCGAGAGGTTCACCACTAAGCTCAGATGTTGTATTATTCCATTTTGGGATAATACCCAGATGCAAGGGATGCCACAGCAGCCTTTTTTAGGGAGAGGCAAGAGACCAGGCCGAGGAAAGACCAGAGGACAGCAAGTACAATGGGCACAACCTCTGGAAACCAGCAGAACGCACACGAGGAGCCAAGGACCGGTGACAACACCGTCAACCAGCAACATCTGAGCTTAGTGGTGAACCTCTCGGATAAAGTCTTAACACCAGACCAAAACAGGGTGTTGGAAAAAGGTCTAGGTTTTGTCCCTACTACAAACTTGGATAAATTCAAGTTATATTGTGAGTTGAAGGAATTTGTTCGCAATATAAAAGTACAAGTTTATTTTAAAGACAAGCCGCAACCAGTGGGAACTGTGAGTGACACAGGACTGAAGAAAAAATCCTCATTCACCCCCCCAACCACCAGTTTACCAGTGGAACTACTGGCATTTGAAAAGGCTATCCTGAAGGATGTGATGGACCTGGACACCGGGTCACTGAAAACATTTTACAATACTAGTAAAACTGAGAAGGAAGCCATACATGAATTGGCTAATGACACAAGCATTACAATAAAACCAGCCGATAAGGGCGGAGCTATTGTGATACAAAATTCAATAGATTATGAGAATGAGTGTCTGAGACTACTAGCCGACCAACGGAATTATGAGATCCTGAGGGTGGATCCAACAGAACGCCTGAGAATTGAAATTGCAGGAATGGTGGAAGAGTGTCTGATTAACGACTGGCTATCCAAAAAGGAAGCAGACTTTCTGGACAATAAACACCCAAGGACTCCGTATTTTTATACGATTCCAAAGATCCATAAAAGACTAGTAAAACCACCCGGGAGACCTATCGTCTCTGGGATTGGATCGATTCTAGAGCCGCTGTCTAAGTTTGCAGATGCATTCTTAAGACCGCTGGTACAAAAAACAGAGACATACTTACAAGACACCAAATCAGTTTTGTGCCTCATAAAAGATCTCACCTTTGATCCCTCCACACAGATATTGATTGGACTCGACGTGGAGAGCCTTTATACGAGCTTGCCCCACAGGGAAACACTACAAATTCTGGAGGATATCCTATTTGGGAACGAGTGGGAATACAAAACACCAAGACATGTGGTGTTAGAATGCTGCCGCCTCGCATTGACCGAAAACTTCTTCCTCTTCCAACAAACAATGTATAGACAGACCCATGGAACTAGCATGGGAAGCACATTCGCGCCGAGCGTGGCGGGACTGTATGTCCACTGGCTAGAGAAGAACAGAATCCTGAGCACAGACAACCCCTTCTCCACAAAGATCCAGATGTGGAGACGTTATATTGACGATGTCATCCTCATCTGGAATGGCAGTGAGCAGGATGCAAACTCCTTCCTGGACTGGTTGAACTTACAAGACCCCTTTCTAAAATTCACCTCTACAATGAGTAGAGAACAATTAGTCTTTCTTGACTTAAATATCAAAGCTGAAAGAGGGATACTGACAACCACAACACATTTCAAACCGACGTCGAGGAACTGCCTATTAAGCTTTGAAAGCTTTCACCCGCGACCACTCCCGGAAAATCTGCCCTTTGGACAGTTTCTACGATTAAGGAGAAATTGTTCTGAGAAATGTGATTACGAGGTGCAAGCCAAAGAACTGTGTGCAAAACTATACCAAAGACAATATCCACAAAAGATTGTCTCAAAAGCCAAGAAAAGAGCATCGAATAATAATAGAGATGCACTGCTAGAGTCAAAACCTAGAGAACCACCTACAGATACCTCTGAAAGAAGACCTATCTGCATCACTACCTATACTGTAGCCTCACAGCAAGTAACAAAAATTGTAAAAAAACATTGGAAAACGTTGAACAGTGGAGGTCTGAACATCACCCAACCAATGTTCAGTCACCAGAAAGGAAAAAACCTGAAAGATTTAGTGGTACATACACGTCCAAGGAATGTGGAAGGTCCGATTCGACGCTTGCGTCCGTTACCATTGGGTCACCACCCGTGTTCCAATTGCAGCGTGTGCCACCTAACCGATACTACCAAACAGGTGACATGTAACACGGGCCTGGTCTGGAATCTGAAATCCTTTTCCAATTGCAATACGTCAGGGGTCGTGTACATGATCACATGTGTGTGCAATCTGCACTATTTAGGGATGACAACAAGGAAGGTGAACACGAGGATGGTGGAACACCGCAGTAACTTTAGGTGCAAACACTCAAATACGAAAATGACTACACACTTTCTAGAAAAGGGACATACGCCTAATGACATGCGGTGGGTGGTTTTGGAAATCCAACAACCCCATGCTGATATGGAAAAGAAATTACTTGAGAAAGAACAACGTTGGGTGTTCAGACTCCGCTCTCACATAGTGGGACTAAATGATGATATCCCTTGGGGGCAGTTCACCTAAACTTGAAAAACGTTTTCTGAAAAATCAAAACTATACCTGTAACGAAGTAGACCTAACTTAACTAAAAATAGTGTGGTTATAGGCTAATGATGTTTGAAAAATTCATTGAATGAATATACCATCACCAACCCAGTAGTACCTAGAAGTACTGAGGGTGCCTTTTGGCTTTGAGAGACAGGTTACAGGCTTGTTGAAAAAAACCTGTTGCTCAGGACCTGAGAGTGTACCATCACCTACCCAACAGTACCTATGAGCACAGATGGTCTATTCTGACTTTTTGAGAGTCACTAATACTGGAGCCTCGAGAATTGATTTAAGATACTGTCAATAATCAAAAGGGCAGGAATAATCCATTTACTGATCGTCCAATTACCTTTTTTAAGAAACTTTTGTCAAAAATTATTTTGTAAAAGAAAGGTTTGATAATGTAGTATATACTATCCTGAACACCTAAAATTAAGTCTGGGGCGGAAATAGTGCCGTTTAATCCTATTTAAGAGCACTTGTATATACGAGTACGGAAGCGTTACACTAAAGATGGCCGCCACTCGCGAGCCGGGATACAGAACTATACGCTCTAGTTTCCCTATGAACGTAGTCACGGAAGCGTAAGCAAACCGTGATCGGGAACTTCCTTTAAAACAGACCTGAAACCCTCGGTCCGATAACATCCGGACCGAAGGGACACAAGTAGGTGCCTAAAAGTAGGAGGTATCCGGTGCACAAGTAAGTCAAATCGGGGAAACGATGGCCATCCACGGGTCAGTTTACTATCGCTAATCGGCCCGAGGCTCTGCTATTTACAAAATCAGTTTTTCTCTCACCAGAGCTGCTAGGATACCGAACCCCTCCGAATCCATGGGGCCCAGTTAGGTCTCAGGAAATGTATGTATGAGTGTGTATGACAGATGAATGTTTGGGTGTGTCACAAAGAGGTGTTTTTATCACGTTACGATGCACGAAATGAAACACGTTTTTGTGCATGGATATAACCACGGTCAAATGTCCGTTTATAAACCACAGGAAATCATCACGTTTTCTTCTTGTAAACTATGTGTGATTAGATTTGGGGTAATTCACCCCGTGACTTTTCAAGTTGTCTTTTATTTTTCAGGAGCCACGTGTTTTTGGAACAAATACGTAGGTATCATTGCATGCACTTAATATAGTTTGCTGCAGTCTAATTTTAACTTTAAAATTTAAAACTTATTCATCAATATCTCATTGAAGAGTTAAGGAGTGGCGAACACAGGGCTGGTCCCTGTGTAGTCCCGAAGAAGTGCTTGGGGTATGCACGAAACATGTCGACGATAGGAGTTGATAGGTACATCTGGACACATTACGTTTAGGGCAGCCTATCTTTCCACCCCGTTTTTAATATTACCACCTAGAGGCAAGAATAAAGTTTATTGTAAACCTACTGGGCAGGTATTTTTAACACACATCACATAGTCCACTCCTCAAATACACATGCACCACACATAGTCTAATAAAGTGCTCCTACGTAACTTTCGCAAGTCGCAGCACGCCCCAGCCCGTAGAGGACTGGGATGGCCCCAATGATGAAGCATGTCACCGTGGGGCAACCCTGGTGAGTGAGGGGACACCTAAAAGAGGAGCATTTCTCCCCTTTTTTGTACACAATGCCATATTTTCACAATCGACCCCAGTGTGTGTTGGTTGTTATCTGAATAAACTAGCAAGGCTCTTAGGTATCTGGAAACTAAGCCTATAACACTGAAGCAGCAGGGCCTACACAGGGGTTCATGCTAGCTAAGTGATAAGAGTGTGCTTGGATAACTATGCAGTGAAATCATCTCCCTCTGTCACGTACGAACACATGAAAGCCTCCCTCCTCACTCGATACGGACTCACCCCCGAAATGTACCGGCAGCGATTCCGAGACTGTAAAAAACTCCCCGGTACCACATGGGTGGAATACGTAAACTTCTATACTAGAGCCCTAGAGGGGTGGATCAAAGGCAGCCAGGTCACCACCTACGAGCAGTTGTTCAACCTCATTGTATGGGAACACCTTTCCAACAACTGTTTCATCGAACTCCGGCAGCATCTCCTCGACAGCAAACTGACAGAGCCACGGAAACTCGCTGTCGAGGCTGATCGATGGGTGAACACCCGAGTCCCCCGGAGCCCGATGGGAGACTACGGCCGGGGATCCCCGGGGAACCACCGGCCACGAGGCGGCAGAGGAGGCCAGAACAGTGGCCGAGACGCCCCCACGGGGCCACCCCCAACCTCCACTTTGCCATCCCTGGCCCGAAGAGGGGCCCCCCCAGCACGACCGGGGCCCCGCCCAAACGTTACCTGCCACAGATGCCAGCGGCCTGGTCACTATGCTAATGACCCCCTCTGCCCGATGAACCAACGACCCGGCACCACCGGTCCTCCAAACCGCCAGATCACGGCCGCCGCCCTGGGCGAAAAAAGAGGCGAGGAAGAGGACGACGACCCCGAGCAGGCCGAGTGGGAGGCGCTGCTATGTCCTTGGTGTGCCTGGGTGAAAGAGACATGATCCCACGAGCCCCGATCCCAGGCAACACACAAAAGTACCGCCAATGGGTCACCATTAATGGACACCGGGCCGAAGCCCTCCGTGACACTGGAGCCAGCGTGACGGCGGTCCGCTGCCATTTGGTGACCCCCGAACAGATCTTGCCCAACGTCCTGTGCCCAGTACGGTCGGCGGACAACTCCGAGAGCTTGTGCCAGATGGCACGTATTCCCTTCGAGTGGGGAGGGGTGTCGGGCATGCTGAAAGTGACTGTCCGGGACGATGCCCCCGTGGACTGCCTCCTCGAGAATGACCTGGAAAGTTCCCCCTGGGCCCACGTCGAGCGGAGAGAGCATCTGTGGATGCTAGGCATTCCCGAGTGGGTCTGTGCGACCACCCGATCCATGGTCGCCCGGGCCACCGCCCCGAACGAAGATACCCCGCCTGAAGAACCGGAGAGGCCCGCACCTCCGCCGCCCGCCATCCCCGAGGACGCCGACCCAGAGCCCGGCCCCCAGGGGCCCAGCCATGAAGACATCACCGAGCTCGGCCACCTTCCCGAACTAGCCCAATGGCGCCAAGAAGGTGGCCCCACACGAGAACAGTTCCGGCAAGAACAGAAAACGTGTCCCTCCCTCGAGGGAATCCGACAACAAGCCGCCACTCAAGCCGCCGGAGACCCATCGGGGTCCCACTGGGTCTATTGGGACCACGATCTCCTATACAGTGAGCAGAAAATTGCCGAACTGGGGGCCGGCCGAGTGCTGGTGGTCCCCCTACGATTCAGAGACTTCCTCTTAAACCTGGCACACGACGTGCCCCTTGCCAGGCACCTGGGGCAGGACAAAACCTACAGCCGCCTGGTGACCCATTTTTACTGGCCAAAAATGCGCAACGATGTGAACAATCACTGCAGAACCTGTCCGACCTGTCAAGCCAGCGGGAAGAGCGGGGGGAAAGTCAAGGCCACACTCCAACCCTTTCCCGTGGTAACAACCCCCTTCGAGCGAGTGGGGATCGACATAGTGGGGCCCCTGGGCCCCCGCACCTCTCAGGGACACCGCCTCATCATCGTCCTGGTGGACCATGCCACCCGCTATCCAGAAGCCATCCCCCTCCCGACCATAACGGCCCCCGTGGTGGGCCGGGCGCTAATGGGGATCTTCTCCAGAGTCGGCTTCCCCCGAGAGGTCGTGAGTGATCGGGGCACAAACTTTATATCCAAATATATGCGGTCTCTGTGGCAACAGTGCTGGGTCACATATAAGTTCACCACCCCATATCACCCCCAAGGGAATGGACTTGTAGAGCGGTTTAACCGAACACTCAAGGGGATGATCAAGGGCCTAGAAGAGGCACTACGACGCAAATGGGACGTCCTACTGCCCTGTCTCCTGTTTGCCTATCGGGAGGTGCCCCAGAAGTCCCTGGGGTTCAGCCCATTTGAACTATTATATGGACACCCCGTCCGAGGTCCCCTCAGCCTGGTCAAAGAAGGCTGGGAGACGGCTGTCCGAGATGATCCACCAGATGTCTACCGGTACCTCCTGACCCTACGCAACCAAACTCGGAAGTTCCGGGAACTTGCCGAGGCCAACCTTGAGGCCAGCCAGGAGGAAATGAAACGCTGGTATGACCAGAATGCCTCGTCCATCGAGTTCGAGCCGGGCCAGCAGGTCTGGGTCATGTCCCCGGTCGAACCTTGTGCCCTCCAGGACAAATGGACGGGGCCCTTTAAAGTGGGGAAGCGCAAGAGCCCCGTCACCTACCTGGTGGACATGGAGTCCCCCCGGAACCCCCTCCGGGTTCTACACGCCAACCGGCTCAAGCCTCACTTTGCCCGCACGGAGCTGAGCCTGCTGTTGGCTACAGATGACGGAGCTGAAGACGACTCCGAGCCCCTACCGGACCTCCTGAGCACCGCCGAGAAGGACGGCTCCGTCGAGGGGGTCACCCTCTCCTCCGCCCTGACCCCGAACAGCACCAGGACTGCCGAAAGCTGCTGGGGCAATTTGCGGACCTGTTTTCCCTCACTCCCGGGGTCACCCGGTGGTGTGTCCATGATGTCGACACCGGGGACAGCCCACCTGTGCGACACCGGGCATTCCGAGTTCCCTACAGAGTTCGGGCCTGCATCCAGTCCGAAGTTGCCAAGATGCTAGCCCTGGGGGTGGTCGAACCCTCAGACAGTCCCTGGGCCAGTCCTGTTGTCCTGGTCCCTAAAGCCGCCGCCCCCGGCGCCCACCCCGGAACTCCGGTTCTGTGTCGACTACAGGGGGCTAAATGCCGACGCCCATCCCATCCCCCGGGCGGATGAACTGATCGATCGCCTGGGGGCCGCCAGGTATCTCAGCACCTTCGACCTCACGGCCGGGTATTGGCAGATCGGCCTCACCCCTGGTGCCCAAGAGCGATCTGCCTTCTCGACCCCCGATGGCCACTTCCATTTCAAAGTGATGCCCTTTGGCATGAAAAACGCCCCGGCCACCTTCCAGAGACTAGTGAATAGAGTGCTGGCGGGGCTAGAAGAGTTCAGTGCCGCATATCTGGACGATATTGCGGTGTACAGCCTCCACTGGGACGAGCACCTGACACACCTTTGGGAGGTCCTGACGGCCCTCCGACGGGCCGGACTGACAATCAAGGCCAGCAAGTGCCAGATAGGCCAAGGGTCCGTGACCTATCTGGGACACCAAGTAGGGAGCGGCCAGGTGGCTCCCCTCCAACCAAAGATCAACGCCATCCGGGCCTGGGAGCCCCCGGTCACCCAGACAGCCGTCCGAGCCTTCCTGGGGCTCACGGGATATTACCGGCGCTTCATCAAAGACTATGGGAGCATTGTGGGGCCTCTCACTGAACTGACATCCAAAAAACTACCACAGAAGGTGCACTGGACCCCCGAGTGCTAAACAGCCTTTGAGACTCTGAAGACTGCCATGTGCACCGCCCCTGTGCTCCAGGCCCCTGACTACAGCCGAGAGTTTGTGGTCCAAAACCGACGCCTCGGAGCACGGCATCGGGGCGGTCCTATCACAAGTTAACCCTGAGGGAGTCGACCTTCCTGTGGCCTTCATCAGTCGGCGCCTTTTGGCTAGAGAACAACGATGGAGCACTATCGAGAGAGAAGCCTTCGCCGTCGTGTGGGCCCTAAAGAAACTCCGGCCCTACCTCTTCGGCACCCACTTCCGGGTCCAGACCGACCACCGGCCCCTGCGGTGGCTGATGCAGATGCGGGGCGAGAACCCGAAGCTGTTGCGATGGTCCATCTCCCTCCAAGGGATGGACTTCACCGTGGAGCATCGCCCTGGCAACGACCACGCCAATGCTGATGGCCTGTCCCGTTTCTTCCGCCTCGGCGAGGAGAACCCCCAAGAAGATGGGTGACTCTCCCCTGCCTTCAGCGGGGGGGACGTGTGTTGGACCCGGCCTCATGGCGTGGTCCTACCCCTCCCGCATGGCGGGCCCGGGACGACATCGGCCCTCCATCGATCCGCTGTCGCCCCCTTGGCGCTACCCTACACGAACCCTCGACAAGAGCAGCCACCCTAGCAACCCCCGGCTCTCCCCCCTGGTACATGGTGAACCCTACGCGCCCCACCTCTGCAGGTCCAACTACCACTCCGGACCACCATGTCAGGCCCGACGCCATCTTGGGCCCATCACGTCCCGAGCACGTGGCCTCGGCCACGACCCCAGCGAAGCCCCGACATCGAGGCACCAAGATCCCCCCAGGGGGTAGAGTGGCCACTCGACGGATCCAAGAGGAGGAGAGTTTCGATGGCCCTCCAGCCGTCCCCAGACGCCTGGTATCGATCGCCCTCCGGCCTCCCTGGGCGCTGGCTCCACCCCCCTGCTGGGTGTCTGGACACCACCATCCCGGCCCCTCTGACCCCCAGGCGCGAGGGTCCGGACATCAAAGGACTCCAGTCCTATATCTGGGCTAGCCCTGGATTAGGACGCCAGTTGTATCCTGGAGTCGAGAGCCTTGCTAACGCTGTCGCGGCTGACCCCGAGAAGAATTCGCTACCCTGAACCTTGAACCCCTTGTTGGAGTCCTGCTGGCGCTGCCGCGGCCCATCTTCGCTGAAACCATCTTTGGAGCCTGCTGGCGCTGCCGCGGTCCGTCTTCGCTGAAACCATCTTTGGAGCCTGCTGGCGCTGCCGCGGTCCATCCTCGCTGAAACCATCTTTGGAGCCTGCTGGCGCTGCCGCGGTCCATCCTCGCTGAAACCATCTTGGGAGCCTGCTGGCGCTGCCGCGGCCCATCCTCGCTGAAACCATCTTGGGAGCCTGCTGGCGCTGCTGCGGCCCATCTTCGCCGAAACTACCTCGAAGCCTGCTGGCGCTGCCGCGGCCCAACCTCGTCAAAGCCATCTTTCAGGTCCTGCTGGCGCTGCCGCGGCTCGACCTTTCGGAACCCCCCCCCCCAGCTCGAGGATTGAGAGCTGCGCGCAGGGTATCCCTACGCCCCACCAGTACTGAGACTGACCCGCTGCCCTGTTCCCCGTTGACGAGACTTTACAGATCCCTCGACCCGCTTGTACATATTGCCGAAGATAATCAACCTTTATTACTGATAAAGCCTAAGAACTTACCCTCTTGTGTGGTGTCCATTTGTAGTGGTGTGATTGCTCTGCTGTATGATTATAGGAGAGGAACCTCAACCAGGAGGCCTCTCGACAACGCTCGGCCACTTCCAGAAGGAGGGGTGGACCTAGGGGTGGTCAGTCAGACATCTTCTGCCTCCCCCGGGATTGCCTTTCTAACAGCCACCATATCTTTTAGTCTGCGGTCCCCCAGTTTTGTAGAAAATCTAAAAATACTATTAGTGTTCCTGCTCATCTTGTAGCGCACATTTTCGTGTTCGCATGGCCATTTCCCGTTCCCTGCAAATGTTACACCAAGATAGCAGAATGATTTAACCAATTGTACTTTGGTATTTTCCAGATAAAAAGTCCTAGTTAGGTTGACTTTCTTCCGACATATCATGACAAATGTTTTTGATTTGTTAATTAAAAGTTTTCTTCCATTAATAAACTGTATACAATTATTAATAAGTCGCTGGAGGCCTATAGGGGTACGTGAAACAGCATTTTCTGCATATAACAAAATTGATACAGCCTTTCCATCTATCAATGGGGCGTCCGCAGGTATCTGGTTTAGAGTCATGTCTATTTGATAAATAAATAGTGAGAATAGAAGTGGGGCCAGAACACAACCCTGGCGGATGCCCCTCCTTACACTAAAGAAAGGGGTGCATTCGCCAGCGGGCCCATATCGCACACTACTCGAGAGTCTCTCGTATATTCTTGCCAAAAAGTAAACAATTTCCCCTGGGGCCCCAGATTCAAGCAGTGTGGACCACAAAATTGAGTCGTCCACAAGGTCAAAGGCACTGCTCAGGTCAACAATACATAAAAACATATTGCCCCCTTTCACAGTTGTATACTTGCTAATGAGCAGGTCAAGGTTAACACATTGTTCCAAGGTTCCTTGGCGCTTTCTGAACCCATATTGAACTTGGGAAAGGATGTTGTTATCTGAAGCTCAGGTTTCTAGCCTTTTTGATAAAATCCTGCTCATAACCTTTATGGACGAATCTAACAATGATATTGGACAGTAGTTACATGCTTCAGATCTGGAGCCTTTTTTAAAAAGGGGAGAATCTATACAAAAGGAGGGTGAAGTGAAGCCTTCTATATTGCAGGCTAATATTTCTTTAATATTTAAACCAGGGAACATCGACAGTTTTGTATGTTATACAAACCCATTGCGTTACAAAATTTAGATGCAAACATTACACCAAAAATGTTGCCACTGGATTGGAATCCCTATTCCGTACATGAAACCGCCCCAATCGATCCAGCTTTAAAAGGGGATGGTAAGCCCAGGATAATACCCTCAGAATCTGTCACATGATAGAGAAAACCTGAAAGCAAAAAATTCCCGCGATCATAGCATCACTGAAGACAGGAAAAAATGGGACCAGGTAGATAAAAAAAAAATGTCTGCTAACTTTCAAGCGTTTTGGGACTCTATTTATACGCCTGGTAATGGCAGGCTAACATGACTGATGCTCAACAGTCACAGTCTACATGATGCCTGTTTACTACAAGGAGGGGGCAGGGCCACAGGCCCCTGAGACACTTGCAGCAGCCGCCACCAACTAACGCCATCACCTCTGCGCCTGGAGTCGCGTACTGAGGCTGCCTGGGGCTCCCTTTGTGCGGAACGCCCATTTACTGCAAGGAGAGGGCAGGACCACAGGCCCTAGGGACACTTGGGGGAGACGCCGCCAACTAACGCCATCACTTCTGCGCCTGGAGTCACGTACTTAGGCTGCCTGGGGCTCCCACTGTGCAGGACGCCCGTTTACTGCAAGGTAAGGTCAGGTCCACAGGACCCAGATACACTTGCGGCAGCCACCGCCAACTAACGCTATCACTTCCGTGCCCGGAGGCAAAAACTTAGGATGCCTGGGGATCCAAACGCACCCGGACGACGACCAGGTCAAGTGCAGGCCCGTCGGTGCCTGCCAGTGACCGGCGGAGGCTGGGCTGGGACTACTCTCTTGGTTATATATTTTGTTGTCCTGGAAAGTCATCATCTCTTTAAACCTGCGTGGCTGGATTGATACCAGACGTTCACCCAGCAACAGTACTCAAAAGAAGTTCATGCAGTGAGTAATTGTTTATATAGCTCTGCAAAGTTCTTTGATCCAGGCCCTACGCCTCTGCCTTCTCACAGGTTCCTTACATTCTGGGCAAAATGGGGAAAAGGAAAGCTGTGCCCAGTATAAGTCCTACGGCTCAAGGCGATCAACTATTGACACTTTTTTAGCAAAAGCGGTGGGGGACATTTCAAAAGAAATTGACAGGGCGGAGAGGAGAATCTAAGTAGGACCTGTAGGCTCACCCCTATTATCACCTAGGGAAGCCTTACAGATGGCTGGTCCAAGTCCACAGGAGCCTGACATGGGGCTGCATTGCTAAACTAGATGGCCTTAGCCCCAGTATTCCACACTCTGGCACCAACAACAGCATGGCTACTCTAGCTTCACCGGCCGGTACGCCCATACCCCCAGCACCTAAGCAGAAACGCAAGTCCAAAAAGTGGGACGAAACGCAAAACACCCGAAAGGGGCTTTGGGAGAAACATGCAAGAAGTATAATGATGGATACAGAGGAGTTCTGGGACCTTTTAACGCAAAAAATCATTGATCCACTGACTGGGTTAATGACCCCACTTTGGGACAAAATTGCAAAACTGGCACCAGAGACATACTTGATAGAGCTGAAAATGTCCTATCCACTATTAACAAACCTTCCCCTCCTCCAATCCTACAGATTCAGGCTACAAGCATTGAGACGCCCCCCTCAACCCCCAGATCTTCCAAGTAGAGGACAGTCCGAGCCTGAATGACCCCTCCCCGGGCCAAAGATTTTCAAGCATGTTGTAAGGACGCAGTTATTATCAACCAGCGTCCCCCGTCACGCACCCCTGCAGTAGCGATGGATTCTCTAGCCTCTGTTAATCGTCCCGTCTTACCAGTAATCAACCTCCCCCCAGCCTGCTTCCCTTATACCTTAGTTTTGGTAGGGGTACCAGGGCTCGGCTCCCCCAAATCAAGAAACCAAGGGTCAATTAATCAATAACGCTTCTCATGTGTTAGGTAGACATACCAGCTATAACGCGGTTGATCACAGGCACATCCTGACGACCAGGAGGATTTCCTGGATAGGGCCCTCCAAGAAAACTGTTGAGGGAGACTGTGTGATCGTTACTTTCAGATACCGAGAATTGGTACGAGACATCTTGAGGAATTCATCTCACTCTTTTTTCCACCAATTTGGTATTAAACCCTTACATCTGAGCTTATTTTATAGACCCTCTCATGGCACCATAAATAGCGATCACCTTTTAGCCTGTGGAGGGGGAGAATGTGCCCTTGGTCGGTTGCAGGTATCCGCTAACCCCTATGCCCCTTTGGCGGACCTGAATGATTTAGATTGACTCAAAGAATGTCATCAGAAGTACAGCTATAGGCCCCCTCTGAGGGTCTCCCATACAGGATATGGCGGATATTGAGGCTTTGCCTCACACAAAAGAAGAAAATGTTCCTAGTTGGCTACCCACCAATGGGGCCATAGCTCAGCTTGTAGGTTCTATAACCCCTTATACAAGCCACAACCAGGACACTGGGAAAAATGTAAGCCTCGTCTCTCAGAACATGGCTGGCCTATCCGCAAGGTTTGCAGATGCTGGGCGGATTTTGTTCATCAGATCTTTAAACATTATTTGCCTTCAGGAAAACTGGGAAGTTGAGAATAATTTTTTATCTATGGTTTCATGACCTTTTTCATCTTGACGGTGGGCTCCAGAGTAGGCAGAGCGAATGGAGGCCTAATTATTTTTGCAGCCCTTGAGCATTGCGGATCTGTGAAATCATTGAAGTGGGACTCCAAAGTGCACACAAACAGGGGAGGGAGTGAAGAGGTTCTGTAAGCTGTGGACTCAGCCTCCTCCATAAATCACAAAAAAACAAAGAAAGTGCACACTTTACTTGTAGAAAAATGCTATCCTTCCGAGACCACATTAATTTCTTGTAGAGTAATGTAGGGATAAACCGCTTTGGTCCTGAAGAGAAGCCAAGGGGAAGGTTTTGAAACATGTAGACCAGGGAGGAAACAGCCCATTATAGCATACAGGAAGGGGATTAACCAGCAGAATCACTGCAGTGCCACATTGCAAGCTGGCCCGAGCAGTGGGAAGCAGTCATCATGTGAGCCGCCAATGATCGGGCTTTCCCTCCCCTCCCGGGAGGAATGACAAGAGTTCAGCCTCCATAGGAGTGGTCAGGAGCGTTGTTCCAGGGCTCGTGCACCCAGTTGGCTCGTGATTAAATATTGGCCAGATAGATTACCGAACTGCTGCCCGCAGCATTACATGAAGCATGGAGGATACCCACCGGTGCGGTGAAAAGCTGCAGGATGCACGTAGGGGCCGATGCCTAACCCCAACATGGTGGCCGTTCGAACCACGAACAAGCCTGTGATTGAACAGTGGCCATATAGATTACCGAATGGCCGACTGCAGCATCACAGGAAGCGCTGACGATCCCCACCGGTGCTGTGAGAAGCTGCGGGACGCACGTGGGGGCCGATGCCTGATTCCAACATGGTGGCCGTTCAAACCACGAACAAGCCATTTTAGAGCAGGTACCGGCGGAGCTGGTGGTGGCTCCAGGGACACCAAAGGGGAGCTTAGAGGCTTAGTGAGCGGTTTGTTTCGGGTTGATGGAGGCATCTAGGGGCACCGGAGGAGGGACTCCGGTACATCTGCATGCCTGACTTCAACATGGCAGCAGCACCCGGTGCATGAAACAACCACAGACACACTGAAACCTACAAGTAAAACACGTCAAGGTCTGGTGATTGATGAGGCGTGATGCGCGCGCTGGGTCTGAACTCCTGTGGTCCCGTTGGTTCCCTCCTGCTCCCTCTTCATCTTGCCCGGAATTTTATCTGAGGGAAAAAATTGTACCACATGGGATAAGAGCAGATATGCTGACTCCGTCTATGACATGGTCCCCTCTGCGTGTCTCATTGTCTATTACATCCTGACTGGAGACCAGACCGCAGAGCTGGTGGCTGACTCAGTGTGGATTAATGTGGGAGATAAATGTGTGAATAATCAAAAGGTCCAAACTCTCTACAGACAAGCAGTCCTATGAACCAGGCAAAGTCATGGAGCTCACCATGAAAGCCAAGAGAGGCTTCCTCATATCGTTGAATGCAATTGATATGGCACTGTATAAAGTCATGCAAGTCATGTGACATGAGACATGTGAGGAGCTCCGGCCGGGAGCTCCTTGGCTAGGTGTAGTGACTGAGCTATTTTTATGGATAAACGGCTCGATTATGACCATTGCCCACTACCATCTCAGTATATTTTGCTCTAATATAGTGCTGTGTAGGCCTACATAATATGAATTAGCTACAAAGCAGGGCTTGATGATGCCGTCTCTGTTTCCGAATGTATCTTGCTCCTTGGCAGTGCTTACCTATTGGCTTTGGCATACTCTTATGCCATCTTGCATACTAATTTTGTCTCTTTGCGGGAGTAGTGGCCTATGCTTAAGCGACTCCATCTTCTGAGCCTTTCTAAGTGAGAAGTCACGTTATGCTTTTCACTTGTTTTCTGCACTTCATATGCTGGTAGGAACCGGGTCTTGTTGGAGGAATGTGCTCGCTGTGCTCTGGAGTCATAACAGACGCCTAGCTAGCCGATGCTGTGGCCTTGGCGCGGAGTGGTACGGTATCTGATGGGAAAAGGGGGTGAGGCTCGCTAGAAGCTTCGTCCTACGTTTCCACTTGTACTAAAGGAGGTGTTTGGGTCTCGACCACTGGTAGTTCATCACAGTACAGACGTTTAGCTGTGACGGTGGAGCAGAGAATCCTGATTCGGCTGGAGAAACGGACTCCCCTCTGGCGAAGTGTAGAACCTTGGAGAGGTGTTCCACTAACTCTGATATTCTTACTGTTCTTGTCTAACTATCCTCTCCTATTTTCAGGTTCCATACATATATATACATATATGTCTCACTGATTGCGTTTAGCAATTGCTTAGGTGCTGATATGAAGAAGGTCTGTCATGACATTGTAGTGATTCTTTTCTTTGTCATCTTATCATTGTGTAATAAAGAAACCCCAGAGCATATAATTATTTGTCTGTATTCTTTGTGAAGGGAGAGCAGGCTCCTTTTTGACCAAATGCTTATAGAAGGATGGTTGAATTCCCTTCTAATGGGTAATTGCTGCTTCGAGAGGTTGTCTGACCCTTAACGAGAGCGAAATTCTAATTCTTCCACCCCAGGCCTTGTTGGGAGGAGTGTGCATTGATGTAGTCCCACCTGGGTGGGCTTTGTTCACATTGTTGTTACTTTGTATTGTGTTGTTGTCGTACCCTGGGGTACAATGACCTCATGGCCCTTGGTTTCTTGCGTTGTTGTCGCCAGTTGACATTGTTATTTGCGAGCTCCTCGGCTATGGCCATATCTTCAGTTAGTTGTTAGTATTACTCCTTTCTTGGGTAAGTATTGCGAAGTATTGTGTCCTTTTGGGTCCCAAGAGGGGATAAGGTTGTATGTCCTGGTGATTGGCAGAATTATCATGCCATTACACTAGGGATCTCCTTCCCGGTTCTAATCCCCTGAGTTCTATCCCCTCTTTAAACCTTTGGACTCACCTGAGGTTATATGTGATGGTGGCCCTTCAATCTCACCAATTCCGGTGATTTTGGTTTGTGATCTTCCACTGGACTGTGTATTTTGCTGACCTTGGAGCCTGAACAATCATGGCCACCAGGTGGAGCTGTTTTATCAGCTATAGAGGAGATTAGGCTCTGGTTCACCCCCTTTGCCATCACCTATCCAGCCGTACATTGGACATGGTTTCCCTTGTCTCTCTGCTGTGTCTCCTTTCCTCCCCTGCCCTCCGACGAATCCATCCCCTGAAGTAGTTTCCTCCTTGCTGGTCTACCTGGCAGGATCCGCATTCCCTACCCCTTTTTACCTCCCCCCCCCTTTCTTCTTTGCCCCTAGGATCTGTGTCCTGGTTATGTTATGCGCTAGCAACTCATGTGTTTGTGTAACACTGTTTGTTTTCCCACATTATACTTGGATCCTGTAATTGTTGTAATTTTGTAACTTGTAATTCGCTGATCCTCATGTAAAGTGCTCTGATACCTCCGGGTCTAGCCAACGCTATATAAAACTCTGCAAATAAATAAATAAATACATTATTAATACAGTCTCTTCTCCCCATTTTTACTAATACCAGCTATAGGGATTATTAAAATGTAATTTCCACACACCCAGGTATTTTTTAACTCACTAAATATCTTCTCACCCACTCTCACACCAACACATAGTATCACCTCACTAATAAGTGATCCCAGGTATTCGTCAGTCAAAGCACACCCCATCCCGCAGCGGGCGGGAAGAACCCGATGATGAAGCATGCCACCAAGGGACCTTTGGGTGGGTGAGGGTTATTTTAACAGAACATTCTGTTTTCCTATACATCCTTAGGAAATCCTACAGTCTTCTAAACACTCACTTTAGAAAAAATCTCGGAAGGATAGCATTTTTCTGCAAGTGTGGACTTTCTTTCTTTTTTCAGACTCCAAAGTGCTCCGAGGCCTCAAATTAGTGAATGTCTGACAAATTATCGAAATACAGAATATCGTAGTACACTAATATCGGAACAAAAATATCGACTACACTATTATCGACTTCCTATACTTAACTATAGATATACAAATATATCGGATACTTTATATCGATATAAATTCACATTCAAATTCAAATAAGCTTTATTCGATATTTCGTAAAATATCATACAAGCATACAATTACAGAAATAATTTAAAACAAACAGTTTGATCAATTCATTAAAATAAGTAAATAGAAATGGAAAAATGTATCGGAGAAATCATTACCATTTAAAAAGCAAGATCAGGAGAACCAATCTTAGCATGATTAAAAGTTAATTAAAAAAGAAGCAATCGATTAGGGCCTTGATACATAAAGAAATGCAATTATTAAGAACATATTGGGCTTTTTCCATTTTACATGCCTGTGTATAAGACTCATCAGTTGTTTAAAAACGAACTAATCTGGTGCAGAGTAATAACACGGGTCGACAGAGTCCCCTTTCACCAAGTGTTATTGTTCAGTACTCTGGGGCCCGGGTAAAAATCAAACAAGTCCCAAGTAGAAATAGGGCCATCTCCAGGTTTTGGTTGAGAAAGTCTTAAATAGGGGACAATGTTCCTGTATTTAAATCTGATCAATATCAGGTCTCCCGAAATGTCTTTAGGCAATCTGCCTAACCCCCCCACCCTCCTGACGCTCAAAATTCCGCCATCTAAGGCGGGCGGCAGCGGTCTGTTGTTGTTAAGCCAAAAGATGGTCTTATTTAGCAGATCCTCGCTTGTTTCGTGATTGCCCTGACCAAGTTCAGGCACCCCGGAAAGAACGGACACATAGGGGCCAGCTTCAGGGGGTAAATTAATTCGATGCCTTCTTACTTGAGGATACCTAGAGGCTTTAAAAGGGGCACTAGTAGGCTTAGGAGTGTTATTATGGCCCCTTGGAAAGGGTATGCTCGAGGAAGAGTCAATTGTTCGTGCATTCCTGTGTTCAATGGAAGTAGGCTTGTCAGGGTTTGTAGAGAGCGTGGAACGCGGGGAAACAGGAGAATTTACGGTTGGTGGGTAAATCCTTTTTACTATTTGTTCAACACTGGTCAACCTGTCTCCCAACTCCTTAATTTTAGTGACCAGGGGTGACAGAGCTACATTCAACAATTGCCCAAATTGGGCCAATAGGGTCGATTGAAGGGGGGGAACAGGATTATTTAATGTAGTCCCTGCTTTATATGGCGTTAATACAATTGGATTGGCAGGGAAGGATGAGGAGCTACAACACATTAGATCGACATTTAATGGAGTCTCTTCGTTGTTAAACAGGATTAAATCAGGGGATACGGGTACAGCCTGGGTGGTACAGTTTATGAGAGCAGTGTCTTTACCCACTCTGGGGGGGGTTAATATATCAGGGACATAGTTTGTGCCGCACATGGCATTAAGGTCTTCCCAAATAGACATCATAGGTGGACTACGTAAGGCCCGATTACGACACTGGGCAATTGAACATAAATATGTGTATGGTATAATGTCTCTGTACCTCTTATGGTAGGTCCATCGTTTTCATTTATATCGACTACTTTGATATCGGTATACATAAATATCGATTTCTGAAAAATACATACACATTAAATAAATATCGACATCAAAAATATCGTCAACATTAATATCGGTTTTACAGATATATCGACAGTTTATATACATATATTTGCACATTTATTTAACATATTATTATTTTATTTGCAAATAAATACACACTACTTAATTATACATTTTTATTTTTATTATAAAATATTCTTAACTTTTCTATATTATCTATTATATAACCTACACATAGATAATTATTGTCTGCTATTTTTATAATTATATAATTATCTTTCTTTTCCCTTCTATTAAATAATACTCACAACTGAAATTCAAAAATACTAACTAACCAATCAAGACACTGATTTTTTAAAACAACCAATAGATAACTAATTACTAATGACACTCCTCTATATAAACAATTAAAGCCAAAACACAAACTACTTGCTAAAAGTCACGGAAGGAGATACATCTCTGGATGAATTGCAGCTCACCTACAAGAACATCACAACTATCAACATATAATCAAATCTTCCAAGTAAGTACATAAATTAAACACTAAGTAAATAGCTGCTACTACATTACTTACCTGCTAAACCCAGTGCTCCTTTCCTATTACTACTACTGAACATGCTAATAATTTATATATACAAATGTTTTTATAGATACTACAACTAGAGAAAATTCTACTAAAAACAACTGTGAACAAGATCAAAAATATACAGATAATAATAAGTAAGTAAGTAAATTGTCACTTTTAATTTACTTGTAAAATATTCTTAAACACAAACAAACAATTAGATTTATCACACATATGTACTTTTTTTCTCCAGATTCTACTACTGAAAACTACACTACAAATGAACAAAGAACATTATTCCTATTTCTACATTAAATATTACTAAGTAAGTATTTGTAAACTGAAATCAATGTGGTAAAAACAGACAAACATTAGCACTTGTTCTAATTAGTTGCTATTATCTATTTTTTTTACACAGCTAACACTACAGATAAATATACTGGAAATATTCAGATCTCCGAAATAGGAATACCAAAAATACAACTCATTAAGTAAGTATATTAAAGAACATAATTAACTGCTAAGTTGTTGAAAACCTACAAACATGGTGAATGTTGTAACACATATGTACCTTTTTTTTTTTTAGATAACACTACCAACTACTCTCCACAAAAAGAACATACAACTATACAGGAAAACCCTACTTAAAACAAAATAAGTAAGTATCTTGACAATGTAAACTAAAATCCTACACTTATTAGGATCCACTTTTGTATTAGAAATTAGCTGTAACATTGTAAATATACACAAAATTGAGTAATAATATTGTCTTTTTATGTTTTTCCTAACAGCTCTAACAACATCAGAAAACAGTATCCACAACGAAAGAATAAAGCATATCAAAATATTTCACTGATTTCTAAAACACGTAAGTATATACATTACTAATAATCACTTACTTAAAATTATAAACACATTTTCCTTGACATTAACTATTATATATATATTTTCTAGATATACAAACAACAAAATGACAGAAGGAGCAGAATTTGTAACCAGCCAGAAAGGAAAGCTATTACTGTGCTACATGGGTTACACTTATACACAAGAAAAGCAATATGGCATGAAAGTTAATTGGAAATGTTGTAAATATTATTCTAACAAGTGTTATGGAAGGGCAACAACAAGAGAAGCTACTGTACTGTATACTAGGGAACACAATCATCCACCAAATGTTACCGAAATTGAAGTTAGAACAGCATTGGAAAATATAAAAGAGGCAAGTACAGGTTCCCAAAAACAAACCAACGTCATTTTAAAAGAAGCAATTCCTAAAATCCCTAAAACTGCCACACCCCAAATGCCAAATATTCTTTCCCTAAAAAGAACTATAGCAAGAACTAAAAAAGCTACTACTACTACCACACCAGCTCCCAGAACATATCATGATATCAATTTAAATGCCAACCAAATTATAACTTTAAACAGGCAACCATTTATAATTTATGACAATGAAAGCAATGACAAAAGACTTATTATTTTTGGGACCAATATGAATCTAGTAAAACTTCAGCAAAGCCAATATTGGATGATGGATGGGACTTTTAACATCTGTCCCAAACCATTTTTCCAATTATACACAGTGCATGGCCTCTACCAAAACTGCAACATACCACTACTATATGCACTACTACCAAACAAAAATAGTTCCACATATATGGAATTATTAAATATAATTAAACAAAAAACTAATGATTATTCTCCAGAAAAAATAGTTCTAGATTTTGAGCAAGCAATGCTTTCAACTATCCTAAAAATCCACCCCCATACCTGCATTCAAGGCTGCTACTATCATTTAAACCAGTGTCTATGGAGACATCTACAAAAAACTACCTTAAGTGTAGAATATGCTACTAACTCATCTTTTGCACACCAAATTAAAAAACTCATAGCACTGGCTTATGTTCCCGAAACAGACGTAGCAGAACACTACAACATTCTTATAGACAGCCCCTTCTACAAACAAAATGAAGCTAAGTTGAGTCCATTTCTGGACTACTTTGAAGACACCTGGGTAGGCAGACTCCATAGATCTAGCCACAGAAGAAACCCCAAATTCCTAATACCCTGGTGGAACGTTTACAGAAGCACCTTAAATGGAGCATCTAAAACTAACAACGCAGTAGAAGGTTGGCACAATGCCTTTATGCAATCAACTGGCAGAACAAAACCAACTCTAGAACATTTTATTAAGTGCCTACAGAAAGAACAAAGCTACCAGGAATTCAGAATGAACCAATCCATAACTGAACTAGTCCCAAAAACATCAAAACAAAATAAGCAAATGCACAAATACCTAGAAGAGCAAGTGAAATTATACTCTAGTACAAAAGGCATTGAATACTTAAACATCATTGCCAAAACTCTACTCTGAATAAATAACAACACCAAAGCAATCCCTAAAACTATCACCTAAATATGCATAACTATTCTAACTTGATGTTTAAAAGTATTTAATGAATGCAATATATAGAGATATTATTCACATATATGCACACATTAAATAAACATAACAACTATTAAACAATGCAATATTAATAATCACATTACCCACCCACAAAAGACCAAAAATAAATGACTTACCAATCATGTTTTAAATCCAATAACGTCCTTCTCCACCAAAGTAATCCAGGTAGTGCAAATGTAACCCAAAAAAAAATGCAAAAATACAACTGTTCCAAAATAACCAAATCCACGGTGTGAAGAGCCATCGAATAACCATAAAAAACCCGAAAAATAGTAAAAAGTTTAAGAAACGCTCCAGGAAAACCGAAAACTTAAAAGAAGTGTTTGCAAAGCAGTGGGTAATAAAACCAACAAAAACTTCCTTTAAAAAAAAAAAAAAACTGAACTTCCGATATAGCGAACACCTATAACAAAAACATAGAAAACAGACATTCCCACCCATATTAACCAACACATAAATGAGTACTAACATTAGTAAAAACATTATTTGGCTAGTACATAAACTTAAAACTTGAATAAAGTTACTCTGTAAACAATCCTATAACAAAGCAAAAGTACGTGTATCTACCACATGGAAATAATCGTTATAAAAATCTAAAACACAACTCACTCACATATAAGAATACTAAATAGAAGCACACTGCTCTCAAAAGTACATTAAAATACACATAAAACATATAAAATAAACCTTACCTGAAGCGACGTGAAGTCTCTCCCAACCGCGAGCCGCTCTTCATCCAAATGACCCAAAACGACCTAACGCGGTTACAAAATAAAGAACCCAAAAGTAATAAAATAGTCCAAAGTAAAAAATATAATAGAAATTATTTTGACAATTACCTGAAATCATTTAAAAATTGCTAATATTTGCTAAAAAATGTTACTTTTTTGCTAGTATGAAATTATTTTCAAATATGTATAAAAAGTAAAAAAATAAATATTATGAAAAAAATAATATTTATGACAACAATGTATAGAAATGTAAAAAAAATTAACACAATGTTTAAATGTACTAATTCTGTTGACAAAAATATCCCTTTTTCAAAGAAACAGAAATGTAAAAAATGTAAGTGTTTAAAAAAGTATTAATAATATTATTAATATTATTATTAATGTTTTATTTTATGTACTATATAATATATTAATACAATAAAAAAATGATATTACATATTAAATATAATCATTTTATTTTATCTTCTTCTTCTGTAAATTTTATAGTAATTGTGTGAAAATTATTATCAGAAATATAAATGTTTCATAAAAGTGAATTAATTGATTTCAATTGTTATCTCTGCTAAAAATACAAAATATAATACAACATTTTTTACAAACATCTTGAACATTTTCTATTTTGTTATTACTATAATCTCACAATATTATTATTGGCAAAATCCAATTAGGTAGAAGATATTAATAACATTTAACTTACTATTCCCACTCCAATCTATATGAAATGTTAATTGATGCTGGACACTAATTTAATAAACATAATTATTCCAACTCCACTCTACTTAATATAGAAATAGTTGCAAAACACTAAAAAAACATTACTTACTATTCCCACTCCAGTGTACATTAAATAAAAGTAGGTGCTGGACACTAATTAATTAATAATTACTATTCCAAATCCAGTCTACATTAAATTGAAGTAGGTGCTGGACACTAAATAATTATTAATTACTATTCCAACTCCAGTCTACATAAAATTGAAGTAGGTGCTGGACACTAATTAATTAATAATTACTATTCCTACTCCAGTCTACATTTAATTGAAGTAGGTGCTGGACACTAATTAATTAATAATTACTATTCCAACTCCAGTCTACATAAAATTGAAGTAGGTGCTGGACACTAATTAATTAATAATTACTATTCCAACTCCAGTCTACATTTAATTGAAGTAGGTGCTGGACACTAATTAAGTAATAATTACTATTCCAACTCCAGTCTACATTAAATTGAAGTAGGTGCTGGACACTAATTATTTAATAATTACTATTCTAACTCCAGTTTACATTAAATTTAAGTAGGTGCTGGACACTAATTAATTAATAATTACTATTCCAACTCCAGTCTACATTAAATTGAAGTAGGTGCTGGACACGAATTAATTAATAATTACTATTCCAACTCCGGTCTACATAAAATTGAAGTAGGTGCTGGACACTAATTAATTAATAATTACTATTCCAACTCCAGTCTACATTTAATTGAAGTAGGTGCTGGACACTAATTAATTAATAATTACTATTCCAACTCCAGTCTACATAAAATTGAAGTAGGTGCGGGACACTAATTAATTAATAATTACTATTCCAACTCCAGTCTACATTTAATTGAAGTAGGTGCTGGACACTAATTAAGTAATAATTACTATTCCAACTCAAGTCTACATTAAATTGAAGTAGGTGCTGGACACTAATTATTTAATAATTACTATTCTAACTCCAGTTTACATTAAATTTAAGTAGGTGCTGGACACTAATGAATTATTAATTACTATTCCAACTCCAGTCTACATTAAATTGAAGTAGGTGCTGGACACTAATTAATTATTAATTACTATTCCAACTCCAGTCTACATTAAATTGAAGTAGGTGCTGGACACTAATTATTTAATAATTACTATTCTAACTCCAGTTTACATTAAATTTAAGTAGGTGCTGGACACTAATTAATTAATTATTACTATTCCAAATCCAGTCTACATTAAATTGAAGTAGGTGCTGGACACTAATTAATTAATAATTACTATTCCAACTCCAGTCTACTTAAAATTGAAGTAGGTGCTGGACACTAATTAATTAATAATTACTATTCCTACTCCTGTCTACATTAAATTGAAGTAGGTGCTGGACACTAATTAATTAATAATTACTATTCCAACTCCAATCTACATTTAATTTTAATTTACATTTTATTTTTATTTGCAAATATAATATTAATATTTAATAATGTTTTAAATTTTTTAATAATTTTTTTACATATATTTAAAAACACTCCCCACATTTATCCCCTATTTACCCAATAACCCACTCCTAAAACTAGATATTATTTTTTATTAATATTTTTATTAATAAATTTATTAAAATGTATTAATATATATATTTTTTTAAATTATATTTTAAAACACTCCCCACCCTTATCCCCTATTAACCCAATAACCCACTCCTAAAATTATATAAGTTTTTTTATTACTATTTTTATTAATAAATATAATAAAATAAGTTAATAATAATTTTTATTTTTTAATTTTTTTAAATATATTTTAAAACACTTCCCACCCTTTTCCCCTATTAACCCAATAACCCACTCCTAAAACTAGATTTGTTATTTTTTAAATATTTTTATTAATAAATATAATAAATTACTTAATATTTTTTTTTTTTAATTTATTATATTTTAAAACACTCCCCACCCTTATCCCCTATAAACCCAATAACCCGCTCCTAAAACTAGATATGTTATTTTAAATATTATTTTATTATTTTATTAATTATATTTTATTTATATTTTAGTATTTAAATATTTTTGATTATTAGTTTTTTCTAATGACATTACTTATTTTTACTACTTTAACTTTTTTCCCCCCACTATAAAACAATATTTTTTATAGTCGATATTTTGTCTAACGAAATTCTTGCTTTCGATATTTTGTTATACTTACTGATTACGATATTTTTGTATTCGATATTTTCATATTTCTATATTATCTACCTTCGATATAAAAACTTCGATATTATGTCTTGTCGATATTATTTTTTCGATATTATGTCTGATTACCCAAATTAGTAGTGGAAAGATCGCTTTGATTGACATTAATTAACTTTTATAATGCAAAAACAAGGAAGCAAGGAACCCCAAATTTCTCAGCTCTAAGCGCCTCCCTTGACTCATTACAGGGCTATGGCCTTTCTGAAGAGAATATAATTGTTACAGGGGATTTTAATTGTCACTTATGCTCAGACTCACTCGAATGCCTGCATAGTTTGCAAACATGCACAATTACAGAGGGATTAAACATGGCCTACTCCCCAGAAGGTCTTGAATTGAATGGTCTTTTATATACTCATTGTTTAGTATTCACCTTAAATAAGATATCAAAACCCTTAAAGACTCATATCAGTCCAACCTATAAAGGTAGGGTATGTACAACGATTATCAACTATATCTTTGTCTTGGCCTCTTTGGGTAGGTTCCCACTTTCTTTTAACATGTTACCTAGTCCATTCAGTGACCACAACCCCTTGACTCTAGTACTTGAAGGGGTGGGTAATCAGCCGGTGCACCCTAATACAATTGCAGGCTCACTATCTTTAACTGACCAGGAGAGGCACTAACGCTGCTCGCAGTTAGATCCTAAGGCTTTTAATCACACTTTTAAAATGCAACAACAGAAGACCCTAACTTGTGCTTATCCCTTAGCCTCTGGTGAAGAGACTATAAGTTTATTTAATTCCATTGCCCAGTCAATTGCTAGCGTGTTAACAGTCCCTGCAGTTGACCCTCTTTCTGAATATCCATCCGAAATGGTTCAACACCAAGTGTTCTCGGGTCCTCCGCCACTTTAAGAAGGCTTTGAAACAGATCCCCCAAGATAGAGTTTGGGTAGCAAACTGCCGCAGTAATTATAAGAGGGCTCTCAGGGAACGGAGGCGATTGTTACAAAGACAAGCATGGGACGAGTTAACCCAAGCGAGCAGCGGGATTGTACCCTCTTTTGGCAAGTCATAAATAGAACCTATTTTTCAAACCCATCAAGACCTGTGTTATGCCATCACATTACCCTGGAACAATGGATCGCCCACGTTGAAGGAGTTTATAACTTCAGACAAAGTGAGGGAACCATCAATGAGATAGAACCCTGCCCGACCGATACTCCTGTCACCTTTTTCTTGGATGTAGCATGACTGAGCATTGAGGGATTGTCCCAGAATAAAGGCCCAGGTCCCGATGGGATCCCTCCGGACTTCTTTCAGGACAACATTGATGTATGGCCCCAGTTTTGACCAGGGTGTTAAATGCAGCGGAAGGGATGGTGCCTTCATTGTCAACTGCTACCATCATCCCGATTTTTAAGAAGAGGGACAATCCCCATAGTTACCGCCCTATATCCCTCATTGATTCCACAGTCAAGGTATTGGGCCGGGTCCTATTAACTAGGCTCTCTGCTTGGGCTGACAGAAATCAAATTATATCCGAGGGGCAGTATGGTTTCCATTTGGAAAAATCAACTACAGAACAATGTCTAAACCTTTACCTTTTAATTTCTAAATATACAGTTGCCCAGCATGGAGCCCTTTTTTTGGGATTTAAGGACCTTACCACATTTGGCCGGGTGAACCGTAACAACAGTGGGCTATACTTGTTTCCTTGGGTGTTGAGCCCGCTATTATAACTCTATAAACGACCCTTCATGCACATACTACAGCTGCAGTCAGATAACTACACGGAGCGGGCCTTACTGACCATTTTAATTGTACTAGGGGGAACAGCAGTACCAGTTTTATTGTATGTGGATGACGCAGAACTGATGGCACACACTCCGATGGGCCTACAGGCACTGATTAATGGATTTGTTTCCATTATGAATGAGCTGGACCTGTCGTGTCGACCAACTTCACAAAATCGTATGCTATATAAGTTGGCCCTTGGGCGATCCAATCCAAGACTTTCAAGGCAGGAGCCCACACTTTAACTAAGGTCCTGGCTTTCCCTTATTTTGGAATTTTATTTGATGCAAAATTGAATTCGAAACATCTGACGGAGGGGAAGCTAGGAGACATGAATAAATCCATGAGAGCCATTTCTAATTACGCCCATAGAGTAGGCACCTGGTCTCTGAGGGTGATTTTAAAGCTTTACCAGTCCTTCTGTATCTCTAAGGTCTTGTACGGAAGTGAGGTCTGGGGGTATATTGTGGCAAAAAAACTACAGACCCCACAAAATACGTTTCTGAGATGAATCCTGAATGTCCACCAGGGTACCCCCTTGTTTTCCGTACATGAAGAATTAGGAGTTAACTATATATCCGGCCTGGTGGCAATAAAGCCTTTATTGTGTTGGGTGAAGATTTTTTCTACCGATGGGGCGGAATGTAATTGTTTGTTCATTTCAGACTACCTATAACTAGACCACGCACTCAAAATCCTATGGTTAAGGTTTGTTAAAGAGTACTTCACGGTTCTAGGAAGGGTAGATATTTTCCTTAAATATGACACCGTGAAGCCCCGGGATCTGACCATAGTTATGGAGTTGTTTTTTACACATGCTACGGCTCTCCGTGAAGATAAAGTGCTTATCAAACCAGCGGTGAGAGGGTAATTTCTTTTAAAATCAGTCCAGGGCATGGAGAAATACCTCTCTATTTTAACAAGTGCTTCTTATAGATTTTTAGTAACTCGTTTTAGATTTAATTAGCTCCATCATCTTCTGGCATCTCAAGGTGGCTTTGTTTTACATGTGGCTGCAACAATAAGTCTTCAGAGGATACCCTACATTTTGTCTTATTATGTAAATATTTTACTCAACCCAGGAATTTGTTTCTTAAGCCCCTTTTAAAAGATATGAGATTTAGACAAGCCTGTGTAACCCTAATGTACCTGCAGCTTCTGCCTAAAAACCATACTCTTTTTGCAGTAATGAATTTCTTAAGAGCAGCATTTAGATCCAGAATTTCCTGATGCAATTGATGGCTGCTAGGATTCTGCGATTTTGCACATTATTTTTATGAATTCTAACTGAAATGTTGATGTGTTTTATACTTTCTTTTTAAAAAAATCTTTTATGGTTTTGAATACTTCTGAATAAAGATTATGATTATTATATTATAAATACTCTATATGTTTATCAGTTCAAAGGGGAACAAGGAGGGGTGGCCACTCTCCCCCCTGCTTTTGCTCTTTCTATAAAGCCATTTACATAGAAATGTAGGGAAGATCCATATATTCAGGGCATTCCATTTGCAGGCCAGGGCTTGAGTCCCATTTTGTTAATGACATGCTTCTTTCACTCTCCTCACCGAATACTTCATTAGCTGATGTGCAAAACCACCTAAGACATTCTGAGGTCTTTTCTGGTTTCAAGATTAACACTGAGAAATCAGAGATACTTAACCTAACACTTCCCCAGGCAGAGGCTGAAACAATTCAGACAAAACAGCATTCCCTTCAAACGGCCAACTAATTCAATTCACATCACACTAGACCGCTCGAATAATTGCAAAGCCAACTGCCCACTGATTTTTACAATCCCTAACAATGATCTCAGGGGCTGGTCATCTCTCTTTTTTTATTGTGACCGGGCCAGATCAATATTATAAATATGAACAATCTACCAAGAATACTTTACCTCTTTCAGGCCCTCCCCATTTCAGTTCCGACAGACTTTTTTGCAGCAATAAAAAGCATAATTATATTTTTTTCTCACAGGAGGGGCGGCCCCACTAGGGTTAAAAGTTGTTGCGTAGATCGAAGGCCGATTGTGGACTAACACTTCTAGATTTCCTTTGTACTACAGGACAATCGAGGGTCGAAGCTGGCAGGTTCATACATATTCCAGATAGAAACTGGGACCACATGGATAAATCAATAGTTAGAGGGACGATTTGGAATCGGGCATGGAAACCCAAAATCAATTGACCCCCCCTAATGTTTTCTTAAATACACCCACATGAACTAAATTACTGGTCTGGGATCATCTCACATGACATATCTCAGAGGTTCACTTCCGTCCCCGCATACACCTACCCATTCAGACCCTGCCTTTACTCCAGCATTACACTCTGGCCTCTTCAATAAATGTAAATCTGGCAATGTTTGACTGTCTCAGATCTCTTTTCAAGCTCCTTTCCTTTTTAAAAACAAATAAACGTTATTAGTTTTTATTCCATAACAATCCCACCCAACCCCAAACCCCCCCTCGTCCACCCACCCCATCAGACTGGTGAAATTCATCTATAAATCAAGCATAAATAATCAGGTACATTGCAGCATTTCATAATAATATAAATGCACATCCCAGAAATCAATTAACAATTCATTATCCGCAACTCTATATCAGATCCTATATGGCTTCATCTAAATCTTAAAGTAAACTACCACATTGCGGCCAAACTTCCAACAAAATCATCAAATAGGTAAAAACCCTTAGCTGTATCCTAAACTGCCTTAATCTCGAATCCACTCAATTAAAGGATCCAAAATTCTCATGCCTTTCTCACGTGTATGGCTCCCTTTCCACGTATATATGTCGATTTCCAAGATATACTTCGATAAAAGCCCGGCCAGCCATTGTTGGAATACTAGTGGTCTGGGATCCAACCAGGTTGAAGCGATACAGAGCCTTAAGATCGCCACTGAGATAAAGACCAGTTCATGTCCGTTCCCCATCAAATTTAACTCAGATATCCCCAATAAAACTACATCATTAGATTCTGTTATTAAAACCTCAGATAAAAATGTGGATATGTCCTTAATTAGATTTTGCAGAGCCTCGCAGGTCACAAAAATATGGACGATATCTGCATTATAGAGGGCACATCGTGAGCAAAATTTCCCTTTTCCCACCCCCCATTTCGCTATCTTATCGGGAGTGTAGTATAAGAAAAAGCAGGTTTTATAGAACTGTGCCTGTAACCTAGATGACATTAAAATGGATAGTGACAGTTTGTACGCATAAATGAATGTATTATCAGCAATCCCCTCTTTCGTTTGCCAATTTGGGGAGCATTTATCCACATAGTCAGGCATGGCTGAGTTAAGATCACCAAAGATTCCACCAATAGAGATTGCTTTAACTTTTAAAATTCTTTTGATGACTTCTATTCTCTTGAGCTTAGCCTGTCCACCCCCTTACCGTAAGGCTAGGATGGGATAGGATGGTATTTGTAAAGCGCACTATACTCAAAGGTGTCAAGGTGCTCGGCGGATAAAAGCAAAGAGAGAAACGCAATCAGCCAATTAAGAGGAGAATATCCATGTTTTCAGAAGTTTCCTGAAGACAGAGAGAGAGCCTGTGTTGGCAATGGAAGGGGGCAGCAGATTCCAGAGTTTGGCAGCGGCAGCCAAGAAAGAGCGGCCGCCCCATCTGGACCTGCGAAATCTGGGCGAGACCAGTTTTTCTGTGTGGATGATCTCAAGGTCCTCCCAGGAGTGTACCATTGAAACATGGATTTAAGCTGGGGCGAACCTTTACTATGCATGGCCTTGTATACTGTGCTCAGGACCTTGAAGGAGATACTCTTCCTGATCAGGAGCCAGTGCAAGGTTCAGATACCCTCTCTGGCGGACTGATGTTTGGAAATGTTTAGAACCAGTCTTGCTGCAGAGTTCTGTACCACCTGGAGCTTATTCAGTGATACCACATTGATGTTAAGGTAAAGGATGTTGCAGTAGTCAAGACGGGAGGTAATCAGCGTAGTGATGGTGGGCCAATGCAGTTCAGATGGAATAAACAGGAGCACCTTTCTAAGAGTTCTTATAATGTAGAAACAGGTGCTGTCTGTGCGGATGACTTGGGCATCAAAGGTCAAGCCCTCGTCAAAAATAACCCCCAAATATTTTGCTGTCCTTACCGGGACGGGCTCACAATCTGCAGGCCACAAAGCATTAGACCCAATGGAATTCTGTAAGCCAAATACTAGCACCTCGGTCTTGTCTTCATTGATCTTTAATGAGTTGCCCTCCATCCAGCAAATAATGCTTGACATACATTGATTAATCTTCTCTGCGGCTGATTGCAAGTCATTGGTGATGGAGGCAATGATTTGTGTGTCGTCCGCATATAAGAGCACCTGGAATCCGAAAGGTCTCACCAGCTTGGCCAGAAAGGGTCATATAGAGGGTAAAAAGGGTAGGGTTTAGTGAGGAACCCTGAGGGACCCCACATGGGAGGCCTTTGTTCTGAAGCCTCCACAGCTAATGATATGCGTTCTGCCTGTCAGAAAAGAGTGGAGAAGCTGCAGTGCTTTCCCATAAATCCTATTTCCCAAAGGCGCTGGACCATGCGCACTGGGGAGATGGTGTCGAATGCTGCTGACAGGTCAAGCAAAATCAACACCGCTGAACCAACCTGATCAACATGCAACCGGATACAGTCAGTGGCCGCGATATGGGCAGATTCAGTGCTGTGACCGGCGCGGAACAGATTCTGGGAGCGATCTAAGATTTCCTGGGATTCAGCGTATTTTATTAATTCTGTGTTGATGAATTTTCCCAGGATTTTAGCTGAAGCTGGGAGAAGGGAGATAGGGCGGAAAATTTTCAGCTCCGAGGGGTTGGCATTGGGTTTCTTTTGGAGCGGAAAAACAATGGCTTCCTTCCAAATAGCTGGGTAGCTCCCGGATGAGAGTATTTGGTTGATAGCCTTGCCCAGAAAGTTGGCTACTAGATCAGGCATCAATTTAAGTGTAGAGGGCATGCAGGGGTCCAAGGGCATCCTGGATTTAAGGCCAAAAAGAAGTTCTTTTGTTTTTTGAGTTGAGATAGGTGAGAAAGAGGACAGAACAATGCTTAGTTCAACACCATCCTCCATGGTTTCCTCACTGACAGAAACATCGTCTTCAGTAGGAATAAGCTTGTGGAAGATCTTAATGACTTTGTCCTGAAAGTAGATGCTATGAGAAAATCCCTGACTTGGAGAAAGTTAGAAAAAATCCTTCCAATCAAGAATAAATTTGTTTTTCATCTCATCAAAAGAACGCAACCCAAAGGGGGAGAAAAAGCAACCTATATGATCAATCCTGTCCCCGATTACTTTTTTCATATGGTAACCTCTAAAAGTCCCTGTTTAGTTACAATTATTGGATAAAGGTGTATAGAAGGATAGTCTGCCAATTCCTAGAACTTTGCGAATGGTGCTCCAAACTTTAAAAACACTGTAATGGGTCTTAAAATGAACTTTTTTATAGTAGCTGTCATTCAATTGTCGCCAGAGACATCCCTTGACCTCTTTCGCCATTATAAGTACAAACGGTGGAGGAACTACAACCGTTCCTATGCTGTCAGAATTCTCACATAGCAGCTCTCGACTATAAATACGTGTAGTAGCTCAATAATATATTTTCAGATTTGGTAGAGCCAGTCCACCCCCTCCCTAAATAGGGAGAGAAACCTGAGGGCTCGTCGAGGTCTGGAGTAAGCTCATATAAACCATGAGAATATGTTGTCCATTATTTTAGAAATTGAGGAGAAAATTCCAAAGAAATGGCCTGAAAAAGATTTAACATTTTTGGGAAAAAAGTATCTTAATTACATTACATCTACCACCTATGGAGAGATGTAAATTATTTAACCTCACAAGTTTTGTTTAGTCATCTCCAGAAGGGGCTCCATGTTATCCCTAACCACATTATCTAAGCTGGCGGACAGATGTATTGCCTTTTCCACCACCTGGTTATCATCTTAATTTTATCATTAATGACAATCTGAGTCTTGTCTTTATGCAGGGCGTATCTCGAAATAAGTATTGTCCGCATAGTTGCCCAATTTTGTAACCATATTTCAGGAATTTGATTATTACATTCCGACCTATGGATGAATGAGTTAATAAAAATCTCAAATAGCAGAGGGGAGCACGGACAACTCTGCCTAGTTCCCCATGAAATAAAAAATATTTCAGATAGGATACCATTCACCATAATTGTGACCATCGGTTCAACATATATACATTTTGACCACGCAGATAAAGCCATCCCGATTCCGATTCTAGACATTGCGATCCAAAGATCCTGCCAGGAGACCCCATAAAACGCTTTCTCTCCATCAATCAGGATAAGAGCCAAAGGGGCTCCTGTGGAATTGATGATGTCAAAGAATGATATGACTCTCCGGATATGATCTGTTGTAGACCTCCCGGTGATAAACCCATGTTGACGCGCCAAAATAATCTTATGAATTATAGGTGCGAATCACATGGCTAAAACTTTTGAATTCATTTTGGAGTACCCTTTATCAAGGTTATTAGGCGGTATGAGCCCAGCTTAAGAGGGGATTTGTTCTTTTTTTTTTTAAAACACAATTTTGGCTGAAGACCATGAACTAGGGCAAGACCGAACTGGCCCTGCCCTAGTAGCCCTGTAGCGGGCACCGGGTGTTTTCCCGGTGGGTCGGAATGGTGGGGGCCGTTTTCAAGTGGTGGGGCCGGTTTTGTTACTGGGGGCCGGTTTTGCAGCAGTGCTGCAATATCGGCCCTTGTAACAATAGCGGTAGCAGTGCTAAAGCGAAAGCAGTACTGCTTCTCGCTAGCACCCCCACCATCGGCTGGTCCAGCAGAATTGCCAAGGCTGGTTTGTGTTCTCAGTCCAGCCCTGAACCAGGGGTTTGCCCAACACTTAAAATATGCATAAACAGTTTGTTTAGAATTCCTTTCAAATTGAGGGGAAAAGGTGAGATAACATTTCGTTGTGATGCCATTTGTACTAGCTGCTTTCCCCCTTGCCAGGCTATTCAGGGACAATAAAATCTTGACCAATTGGGGAGGATTGTCGAAGCTCGCCTGATCCTTACTGGTACATTTCAAATATGGAGCTGGGTCAAGATATTCTGTAATGCTACTCTGTTCAGTCCCAGTACTGGCTGTATATAACATTTGGTAATACCATCTAAACGCCTCCCTAATCAAGACTGGATCTGTAATCTGACTTAAAGCAGGATATTTGATCTCACGGATTAGGTTAGATGTTATTTGTTGCCTAACGGGGATTCTATATCTATATGAAGGCCGATTCGTTCATTGAGTTTGTAAGCGGCTTCTTTTTGAATTGTTATTTTGTCCATTGCTTTATTCAACAGGATGTCTAAAAGAGCAGCTTTGGCGAGAGCCACCCGCTGCTGCACTGCCTCCACATCCCCCCATATGGACATCCATTACAAGAGCCTCTTCAGCCACCGCCAAATTATCCTGTAAGGTCTTAATTGTATGTCTGGCATGCTTATTATAATTTAGAGAATATCTCAATGTTTCACCCCAGATACCAGCTTTCATAGCATCCCAGAGCATCTCGATTGACGTACTCCCTAAATTGTCACCCAGGAAGGTAGGGATTCACTGCCTCATATGTGCACAGTATTCTTCATTTAATAGTAGCGGTGTCTCAAACGTCCATGATGTCGGTTTGTTGGTAAAAACAGCTAACTCTAATTCAAGAACTAGCGAATTGTAATCTGATAAAACCTGCAGTAACTTCTACATGGAGCATTTTGAGATTAATGCATTAGACACAAACATATAATCGAGTCCAGCAAGGGACATATGCGGACTTGAAAAATAGGTAAACCCCTAATCTTGTGGTTTCAACAAGTGCCAGCAATCGACCAAACCATGAATTTGACACAAACTCTTCAATGCTTGGAACACTGGGTTTCCTGCCCATATAACCCCACCCCTCTTCCAGAGACCAATCACTTGGTAGATTGATATTACAATAACCGCATAGAATAAGCGGGAGGGGCCAAAAGGCAATTTCACTACAAATAGTGTCAAGAACCCAGGGGTCATCAAAATTACTCCCATATAGTGTACATACTGTCAACTTCTCTTCTAGATTTAGTTGGCATTCTGTAATAGCCCACTGCGCAATTTTATCAGATTGTGACCGTATAAACAACAAGCATTTACAATGCATGATCTCGCCTTTGCAAAAGTTAGAGCTATTTGCATTGTAAATGACAAACTTTTTATTTATGTGTTGGTTTTGAAAACAGATAAATAAATGGCATTGTCATTTACAATGCCAACAGCTTAATCTCTCGTATTTACGCGATTTTGAGCTATTGACATTGCAAATAACAATGCATTTTATTTATGTTTCAAAAACCAAAACATAAATAAAAGGTCTCGCACACTGCTGTCTCTCCCACAATGCTGTCTCTCTCACACTGCTGTCTCTCTCACACTGCTGTCTCTCCCTAGAACACACACACTGCTGTCTCTCACACTGCTGTCTTTTTTACATACAATGCTGTCTCTCACACTGCTGTCTCTCACACACTGCTGACTCTCACACACTGCTGTCCCTCACACTGCTGTCTCTCTCATGCTGCAGTCTCTCTCACACTGCTGTCTCTTTCACACACCATGCTCTCCCTAGAACACACACACTGCTGTCTCTCACACTGCTGTCTCTCTCACACACAATGCTCTCCCTAGAACACACAAACTGCTGTCTCTCACACTGCTGCCTCTCCCACACACACTGCTGTTTCTCACACACTGCTGTCTTTCTTACACACAATGCTGCCTCTCACACTGCTGTCTCTCATACACACTGCTGTCTCTCACACTGCAGGTGTGGGTTGTGGGATGTGGGTTTCCAGCTCATATCTGGAGGGTGGGTGCTGCTGCGTTTCATGGGTATTTTTTTACATACTCCCCAAGGCATTAGTGGTAGCTTCAGAAGCTTTTGTTTTGGGGAGGGATGTTGGGGGTCAGATCTCAGCCCAAAGCCCCGACCCCTCTTCATGACCTTGTGCCCTCATGCCTCGTAAACGCAATTGGCTTATGATTTTGTCCCTCTATAGGCACATCTCGTATAAGATCCTCCCCCCAAATCCCCTCCCCCTATTGTGAAATGTATCTGCAAGTTGGCATGCCTGGGCAGTAACTTTGTGGCAGTCAATGGATCACTGCAAAAATGCAGCGTACAATTCATTCATTTTCTAGTCCGCTGCAGGCAGAAAGCGGATAATGCAAAAACTGAGATTTTGCACCTGATTCACATTTGCATACTACGGCGAAGAAAAAGAAAATGATTGCCCACGCAAACTGAGCCACACACACACACAGAGCCACACACACAGAGAGACACACACACACACACAGAGCCACACAAACACAGAGCCACACACACACAGAGCCACACACACAGAGCCACACACACACAGAGCCACACACACACACACAGAGCCACACACACACAGAGCCACACACACACACAGAGCCACACACACACACACAGAGCCACACACACACACACAGAGCCACACACACAGAGCCACACACACAGAACCACACACACACACACACACACACACAAAAAAATCAACATTTTGCATTCAGAGAGTAATGGCAGATGCGCAAACACTGCATTAAGACACTGAAAACCAGGGATACCATGAAATGCTGCCACTTTACTAGTAAACGCCCATTTTACGTCTCTTCACGCAAGGTGGCATTAACCCCTTCGGCGCTGATGACGAGCTCAGCTCGTCATCAGTTGCGCCGCTCGCACGCTGATGACGAGCTGAGCTCGTTATGTAACGCAGCTTTTTGAAAAAAGCCGCGTAGCGCGAAAATCGCCGCAGCGCACATGCGGTTAAAGACTCGTAGAGGAGACTAAATAAAATATAAACTCGCCGTTTTGTCTATTTCCAGGCTAGAGCAGCTAATTCGCAAGGTTGAACTGCCAGGATATGCAGTAGTGCATTTTTAGACGTCCAAAAACCACTTTTGGTAACTTACTCGTGCATTACAAGCAGCAGATTATGGCAACGGGCAGGTGCTGTATCAGCTAATTATTTAAAACAGAAGGGGCCAATGTTTAAAGGGTAAAGCAAATAGATACAAAAATCTACATGACTGGGCGTGAGCACTTCATCCTACTGCGGCTACGTTAAGTGACCAAATTCTGCGGTCAACCCAAAATTAAACACTTGGCTACATGTTCAAGACCTTTACATGCAGAACTTAGTCGTTTCAAGCTGACTTTTCATCTCATCTAGGTGAAAGTCACATCTTTCCTTTCCGTTATGTCTGGGTATATTTATTTTATTTTATTTTTGGGTTTGGATATTTCCTTTCTGCGCATTTTCAGCCTATGTACCTTTCAGATAGGTGAACCTTAGACTGCCTTGGGTGACTTTTTTTTGTTGTACAGATATCACACGGAGGGCCCTTTGCAAAGGATAATGTAGTTGAGGAAACATTCAGCAGGTATATTTTGAATAGGAATACATTTTAACGCGTGAGTTAAAGTAAAATAACATAAAAACACGCACATGCACCCGTCAGCATTAAAACGATACTATAGGGTTGGACTCTGTCTCTCATAAATGAGTGTCGTTTCATGAAATAAAAGTAGACACAAATCTCGGATGCAAAACCAGTCGTGAGGGAGGGGAGGCAGAGGCACTGATGCTAAACCAGGCGTGGGGTGGTCCGGGGAACTAATGCAAAACCAGGCGGGGGTTGGGTGTGGGGCGACTGATGCAAAACCAAGTCGGGGGGGCACTGATGTGACAAGGCGTGAGGTGGAGGGGGCAATATTGCAATACAAGGTGTGGAGTGAGGGGGTACAAAAATGCATATTACGGTGCTGCCTTGCCTCATAAAGCCAGAATGGCTGAGGTTGAATTAGAATACAGCTGCCTTGGTTCGGCTGCTGCTTTGCATCTCTCTGGCAAACACTGCGCTCCCATCTCATCCTCGCTTAAACAAACTGCAACAATTCACCACGAACAGCACCACACGCAGCCCTTTGAATTCATCAGTACACACGCACCTACCTTATAAAGGTTTTCGGAAGGTTTCGGATAATTTGGGCTCCAATTGGTTTAAAAAGCATATTCCTGCACCTTATCACACTTTCAGCATCCCTCGTCTGCAGCTGTTAGGATCACGGAGCGGCCACCATTTTTTGGTCACGTGACGCGTGGTACTTCTAAATAAGAACGGTCACCTGCCCCCCGATAGCTGACTCCACACCCACACGGGCCCGTGGGGTTGAGTAACAGCACCCAGCGACCCCTCACGAGCAGATGCGAAACGCACTTTCTGATGCTGCCTCACTGCACCCGCACAAACTCTGCTTTCTCCCACCACAAATGCACATGTTTTGCCACGCGCCTATGTACATGCACCAGGATAATGCTTACGCGGAATGTAAAATTAAGACTGCCTAGTGCCGGACAATTGTATTTCCTAGGCAAATGCACTACTTCATAAAGCTGCGATATCTAATGTGGCGCACAAGCAGTGGCATGAGTGAAAGGATGATGCTTAACAAACTAAGATCCAGGCAGCCATCGCAGGAACTAGAAGAGAGGAACATTGCATGTGAGACTGCTCTGGTTCAGGTGTTAAAAGGAACAAGAGCTCACCAGGAGAGTTTTCCGTGAGGAAGCGGAATTGTAAATGCTTTGTATGTAATCCAATAAATTGTGTGCTGCAGGTAACTACAGCGCCAACAGAGCCCCTGCAGAGCGGACATTCCTTCCCCTTGGAGTCCGTTCCAAGGCGAACTTCAATGAAACTCTTGTCCAGTTGGGAAATGCACAGACAACTACGCGGCATGGACCAGGCTACAAAAGGGAAGCACTGATTCACTCAGCTGAGACTGAAAGCGCGAAGGTGCCACAGCTTTTTAGGACTCAAGCATTTTAACTTAATAATCATTGTAAAGAAAGGATAGACTAGGGGAGATCAGGCTGCCCGGAGAAGCCTAGTGTGTTCAACACATTCTCTGAGCTTCTCGAAACTTGTAATTGGGACGGCGCTTACTGGAACTATGTCCTATATTAAAGTATTTTAGATTGTAACGTTGTCCCCTTTAAACGCGGAGGCAGGGTAGTGATTGCCTGCAAAAGACGAATTTTCTTCGAACTCATTCCCTTTGAGGGAAAAAAGGAGGCGGGTGGGGAACTATTATTTCAGTGTTATATTTTCTGCTAATTGTTTCTAGTCTGTATTGAACCTTTGCATGCGCTGGCTGCTGCCTGTCTCTTAAGCAGCCGCAGGGCTTCATGTTTACACCCCACCCTGTCAATGCTTGTCTATTTAATGCCGTTTGCCCCGGCCTCCATGCGGCACTGATTACATGGTGTCCGTTCAGCCCCAACAGAATACAGCCGTTTCCTCCCCGGGCTCGTAAAAAGGTCTTAATCTGTCGGTTGAGGAATCCTGGGATGAAACATGCCTTATCCTCCCTCGCCGAGATTGGACGCGTGCCCTTCGTGATGGTGCTGTAAGCCCCAGCCGCCTCTCAATTCCAGGGTCGTGATAGAGCCTGTCGGCAGCAGCAAGTTCTTACATATATATCAGCTCAGTGCAAACCTCACCCTTGTCAGAATCACTGTGGGAAACAAGGACCAATAGTGACACATTATGGGGAGGACCAATAACTTCGAGAAATAATGGAGTTTTCAACTTGCATCCCAATTCAATACATTTAGAGTACTGCCTGTAACAGCTAAGGGTGTTCTACATCATGAAGAGCCCTGAAACATATGTCACAGACAAAATCGAGGCACCCGCCCTTTACTTTTAAAATGTTACAAGTAAAGCGCGGGTGCCGCGATTATACCAAAATGATAGAAATAGATGTTTTTTCTATTTCTTTCACTTTGGTATAATCGTGGCACCCACGTTTTACTTGTAACATTTTAAAAGTAATGGCGGGTGCCACGATTATACCAAAATGAAAGAAATAGAAAACTCATCTATTTCTTTCATTTTAGTGTAACGTTGTCCCCTTTAAACGTGAAGGCAGGGCTGCTCAACACCCGCTCCGTCCACAGACACGCCGTCGAGCTCTGGAACCTGCTCGACACCACAGCCCCAGACGTCGCCTTCCTCATGGAAACCTGGATGAACGCCTCCTCACCGCCCGACATAGCCATCGCCATCCCGGACGGCTACAAGATCATCCGGAGGAACCGCGTCAACCAGACAGGAGGAGGCATCGCCATCATCCACAGGAACACCATCCGCATCACGACCAACACCGACGACACCCTCGCACCCGCCGAACACCTGCACTTCCAGATCCACGTCAACCCCAAGACCACCCTCAGAGGCATCCTCATCTATAGACCCCCAGGACCACGCACACAATTCAGCGAGGACATCGCCGACGTCATCAGCCCACACGCCCTCCCCTCCGCCGACTACATCCTCCTCGGGGACCTCAACTTCCACCTGGAGAACAACAACGACCGCAACACCACCACCCTGCTGGACAACCTCGCCAACCTCGGCCTCAAGCAGCTGGTGACCACCCCCACCCACTACGCCGGACACACAATCGACCCGGTCTTCTCTTCCAGCAAGGACATCGCCTTCAGCCACACCACGGGACTCCACTGGACGGACCACAGCTGCGTCCACTTCAGCTTCAGAGGGACCACGCTCCACCATCACCAGCAACAGGTTCCCCGCAGAAGCTGGAACAAGATCACTGCAGACCAGCTCGCTACTTCCCTGAGCAAGAACCCTCCCACCAGCACAACGAAGCCCAGCCAAGCGGCCACCAACCTCACGAAATGGATCAGCGACTGCGCAGACGACCTCGCCCCTCTGAAGACCCAGCCGAGCATACCCGGCAGCAAGAAAGCCCCATGGTTTAACGACGAACTCAAGAGCTCCAAGAAGAACTGCAGAGCACTCGAGAAAACCTGGCGCAGAGACCCAACACCGGACAACATGACTGCCCTCAAGCTCGCCACCCGAAAACACCACCAACTGATCCACGCCACCAAGAAAACCGCATTCAAGGAACGACTGGACAACAACGCACACAACAGCAAGGAACTCTTCAACATCGTCAAAGAGCTCTCCAACCCCAACGCCGGAAACAACTACATCACCCCTTCGCAAGACCTCTGCAACTCCCTCGCCTCCTACTTCCACAACAAGATCGCGGACATACACAACAGCTTCAGCACTCAACCGCCGCACGCCGCGACCGAACCACCGCCCCCCACCACCACCCTCCGCGTCTGGACCCCGATCAGCACCGAAGACACCATCCGCACGATGAACTCCATCCACTCCGGATCTCCGACAGACCCCTGCCCTCACCACGTCTTCAACAAGGCCGACGCCGTCATCGCACCCCACCTGCGGGACATCATCAACACCTCCTTCGACATTGCCACCTTCCCGGAGAGCTGGAAGCACGCCGAACTCAGCGCTCTACTCAAGAAACCATCAGCCGACCCCACCGACCTCAAGAACTACCGCCCCATCTCGCTACTCCCGTTTCCGGCAAAAGTCATCGAGAAGATCGTCAACAAGCAACTGGCCGCCTTCCTCGAGACGAACGGTTCCCTCGACCTCTCGCAGTCTGGCTTCCGGGCCAACCACAGCACCGAGACCGCCCTGATCGCAGCTACCGATGACATCCGAGCCCTGCTCGACAACAGAGAAACAGCGGCCCTCATCCTCCTGGACCTCTCCGCGGCCTTCGACACTGTCTGCCACCGTACCCTAGTACAGCGCCTCTGCAATGTCGGAATCCAGGAGAAGGCACTGGAGTGGATCATCTCCTTCCTCGCCGGAAGGACACAGAGAGTCCGCCTCCCCCCGTTCAGATCGGAGGCCACCGAAGTCATCTGCGGCGTTCCTCAAGGCTCCTCGCTCAGCCCAACACTCTTCAACGTATACATGAGCCCCCTCGCAGCCATCGCACGCCAGCACAACCTCAACATCATCTCCTACGCCGACGACACCCAGCTGATCCTCTCCCTCACCAACGACCCCACCACCGCCAGAGCCAACCTGCACGAAGGGATGACAGACGTAGCCAAATGGATGTCGAACAGCCGCCTGAAACTGAACTCGGACAAGACGGAAGTCCTCATCCTGGGATCCTCACCCTCCGCCTGGGACGACTCCTGGTGGCCCCCCGCCCTGGGCAGCGCACCCAAACCAACAGACCACGCACGCAACCTGGGCTTCATCCTGGACTCCTCCCTCTCCATGACCAGACAAGTCAACGCCGTCTCCTCGTCGTGCTTCAACATCCTGCGCATGCTACGTGAGATCTTCCGATGGATCCCCACCGAGACCCGGAAGACGGTCACCCAGGCCCTCGTCACCAGCCGTCTGGACTACGGCAACTCCCTCTACGCCGGAACTACCGCCAAACTCCAGAAGAGACTCCAGCGGATCCAGAACACCTCAGCACGACTCATCCTGGACATCCCCCGCCGAAGCCACATCTCCGGACACCTGAGAGACCTGCACTGGCTCCCGGTCAACAAGAGAATCACCTTCCGGCTCCTCACCCACGCACACAAAGCCCTACACAACCAAGGCCCAGGATACCTCAACAGCCGCCTCAACTTCTACGCTCCCAAACGCCAGCTTCGATCGACCAGCCACGCCCTCGCCGCCGTCCCCCGCATCCGAAGAGCCACCACAGGAGGAAGGTCCTTCTCCTACCTGGCCGCCAAGACCTGGAACTCCCTTCCGACCCACCTCCGCCTGACCCAAGACCACCTCGCCTTCAGGAAGCAGCTCAAGACCTGGCTGTTCGAGCAGTAGTGGACCCCCTCCCCCCAGCGCCTTGAGACCCTCCGGGTGAGTAGTGCGCTATACAAATGCTTTGATTGATTGATTGATTGTCTGCAAAAGACGCATTTTCTTCCAACTCATTCCCTTTGAGGGAAAAAAGGAGGCGGGCGGGGAACTATTATTTCAGTATTACATTTTGTGCTAATTGTTTCTAGTCTGTATTGAACCTTTGCATGCGCTGGCTGCTGCCTGTCTCTTAAGCAGCCGCAGGGCTTCGTGTTTACACCCCACCCTGTCAATGCTTGTCTATTTAATGCCGTTTGCCCCGGCCTCCATGCGGCGCTGATTACATGGTGTCCGTTCAGCCCCAGCAGAATGCAGCTGTCTCCTCCCCGAGCTGGTAAAAAGGTCTTAATCTGTCGGTTGAGGATTCCTGGGATGAAACTTGCCTTATGCTCCCTCGCCGAGATTGGACGCGTGCCCCTCGTGATGGTACTGTGAGCCCCAGCCGCCTCTCAAATCCAGGGTCGTGATGGAGCCTGTCGGCAGCAGCAAGTTTTAACAGATATATCAGCTCACTGCAAACCTCACCCTTGTCAGAATCACTGTGGGAAACAAGGACCAACAGGGAAACATTATGGGGAGGACCAATAACTTCGGGAAATAATGGAGTTTTCTCCTTGCATCCCTATTCAATACATTTAGAGTACTGCCCGTAGCAGCTAAGGGTGTTCTACATCATGAAGAGCCCTGAAACATGTCACAGACAAAATCACATCACCCGCGCTTTGCTTTTAAAATGTTACAAGTAAAGCGCGGGTGCCGCGATTATACCAAAATGAAAGAAATATATATTTTTTTCTATTTCTTTCGTTGTGGTATAATGGTAGCACCCACGCTTTACTTGTAACATTTTAAAAGTAATGAGCGGGTGCCGCGCTTATACCAAAATGAAAGAAATAGAAAACACATCTATTTCTTTCATTTTGGTATAATCGCGGCACCAGCGCACTGCTTTTAAAATGTTACAAGTAAAGCACGGGTGCCACGATTATACTAAAATGAAAGAAATAGATGAGTTTTCTATTTCTTTCATTTTGGTATAATCGTGGCACCCACACTTTACTGGTTACATTTTAAAAGTAATGCGCGGGTGCTGCGATTATACCAAAATGAAAGAAATAGAAAAAACATCTATTTCTTTCATTTTAATATAATCGTGGCACCCACGCATTACTTTTAAAATATTACAAGTAAAGAGCGGGTGCCGCGATTATACTAAAATGAAAGAAATATATGTGTTTTCTATTTCTTTCATGTTGGTATAATCGCGGCACCCTCACTTTACTAGTAAAATTTTAAAAGTAAAGCGCGGGTGCCGCGATTATACTAACATGAAAGAAATGTCTCTTTTAGCTCCGTCCCTTTCAGACTGGGTGCCCCGACTTTCTGCTGTGGTGAAAGGTTCCTTATCTTCTTTATGGGGCTATCTCGACCCATAAAGAAGATAAGGAACCTTTTATTTCAGCAGTAAGTCAAGGAACCCAGTCTGAAAACGACGGGGCTTAAAGAGAAAGAAGAACATCACTAGGACCTCTTCTCCAATGGCTGGCCACCATTTAGGACGCCAGCCAATGGAGAAGAGGGGCGGGGCTTAACCTCGCTAGTGAACAATCCTCTATCTCATTGAATCTCGCTAGCTCGACTGCGCATGTGCGCAGTCTTTCGCAGCCCGAGACCTAAAAACACAAGGGGAGACAAAGGGCTAGTTAAAGGTCCAGCACAGACGCCCCTAGGTCAGACTGAGAAACAAAACTGTGCAGTTCCTATGGAAGGGAGGTCAGAAGGGTCCTGAATGATCAAGTCCAGGGATCTGATCCTTCAGGAGCAAGAGCCTTCACAAACCCAAGGGGTGTCATGCTTCATCATTAGACAGCTCCTTATTGGGCCGACGCTGCAATGCCCAACTGCCCCCGCAAAGGGGTTCTTTGCCCCGCAGTTCTTTGAGCTGCTGTCTGTGAAGTGTAGGTGTGGTGGTGAGGTTGTTATGTGTGAGTAGAGTGCAGTAAAGTGTTAAAAATAACTCTTGGGATTCGTCAATGGGGTCTTTAATGTGTTGAACCCTATGCTATATTAAAAACAGATGTGGGCTTCCGTGGATATAATGGTCCACGTTAGCTCAGGGTGTAAGTCATGGTGAACATATTTCTTGCTGATGAAGTCTGGGGAGATCAAGGCAATTCATCAGGACCGTGTGCAAACTGTAGTAAACTACTCATAAAGGGACAGATATGTACACATGTCTAGCCAAGTGCGGTACTATCCCATGTGCAAAAAAGATATTGAGTATACCATGATGCGTTCAACAATAATGCCGCCCAGGAAGGGGAGGGGAAAGGATAGAGAAGAAAGGGATGAATAGGCACAGCAATAGTACATACAAATTGCAATAACAGTGTATGTGCCTAACTAGGTAAGCATGCCTGGTGGTCGCATGCTTAACCCCTTCAGTGCTAATGACAAGGGTAACTCGTCATGGAGTTTCCATTGATTTCAATGGAAATTACATTGAGGGGCCAGAGGTGCCTTAGCAGCCAAGTGGTTAAGTCACATGCCTGGCTGATCTAGTGTTGTGTCCGCATCACTATCCAGGGATGATGATCATGGTGGGTAAGGGGTCTCGAGACCAAGCAGGCTAAAGTCGAGAAAAGCCAGACCCACATATTCTTAAAGCAGATCGCCGTGCTGCTTATTCAAAATATTAATATATTACACTTAAATGTTGGTGTGTGGTGGTGGCCACAACGTTAACATACATACATCTCTCCTCCATATATAACGCTAATAAAGATTTCTGCCACACATAGTGATGGTGATATGTGCCTCTATGATTATTGCGGGCTGTGGCAAAGTGTGACAAAATCATAGCGTTTAAAAAGTTTACCGTTAAAAACTGTAACACCAATGTTGTAGGTGCTGGGAAAATGACTACTCTCATGCGATATGCGGGGTGTAATCAAGGGTAAAGATTCTTACCAGTGTCAGGGTGAATCGATGAATGCATTGGACCTCCTTGTCCCAATCCCAGGAAGATAGTTCTGGGAGAGAACCTTTTCAACACATTGTTTGCCAATTTTCTTATGTCCCTACCCTCACTATTCTCGGGGATCCCTAGTTACCTTAGGTTATTGTGGCGCTGATGGTTTTCATAGTCCTTGATCTTCCACATAACATCTGTCAGGGCACTCTCCTGTGATGTTGTCTGGGTCTTCAGTGTGGCCACTTCATTTTCCAGGGCTTCCGTCCAAGTCTCGACCATACAGAGCCTCTCCGAGATATCGGTGCAGATTTTTCCTATTTTCCACACAGACCGTTGGCGTTTTTTTGCAGCTAAAAGTGCCTGTCAATTATCACTCTAACGTCTTCCTGAAACGATCTCAAAGACTGCAAAATTAGTGATAGCTAGGGTTCAGCTAGCTTCCCATCACTTAATAGTTCTGGTTCTCCCTCCATACTCGTACTTACTGCCCTTGGTAGCTCTTTCTCTTCTCTTGCAGCTCCTGGGGTTAACAGTTACATAGCAGAATAATCCCATCCAGGTTCCTCTGATGTCTCACTGTCATAGAGTTCAGCACCCCCTGGGCTCTTTTTACAATTTGTTTCGTTGGATAACCGTTCAGGTTTCTATTTTTTTTAATTTCTTTTTATTATACAAAATCAACAAAGAAAAACATCAGGTGACACGTTACAAAATAATAAAAATCAGTTGATGACATTCCATACCCACACAATACACTGCAGTTATCTCAGTTGGCGGATCAAGGGGACGTGCGCTCCTCGGTCTCTTTGGGACCCTTTGGGGGGTACATATGTCCCCCCTATAGTGATTCCAAGCCTCCCAGATCTTGTCCCACTTCCCCGGACATCCCCTGGTGGAATATACTGATCTTTCCCTAAACATACTCCAGTCCAGGTCCTCCTTCCATCTCTCCACCCGGGGCGGCTGACTGGCTCCCCACAATTGGGCGACATTGCGCTTCGCTATCATGAGCACCAACGTTACTCACTGCTTTCTGTATGCATTAAGGTTGGTTCGGTCCCAGATATTCAGTATACACCTACAGGTTTCCAGCCGCAATTCCGTACCTAGGACCACACGCAACATGACATGAACCCTCCCCCAAAATCCCTGCACCCTTGCACAATGCCACAAAATATGTGTGAATGTCCCGATCTCCCCGTATCCCCTCCTGCATTCCCCGCTCTCTGAGCGGCCCATGTGGACCAAACGGGGCCCCGTTACATATGAACTGGGCAAGATCTTTAGCTGCACCAATATAAGCCTCATCGGAATTGCCACAACCCGCAGGGATGACACCGCTTCCTGCCAGTCTTCATCGTCAAGCTCAAGCCCATCCTCCTGCCACTGCTGTCTAAGGAGTTCTACTGGGTCAGCCATATTGTTTATGAGCTTTTTATACAGTAACAAAATAGTTTTCTCTGTAAGATGGCCCTCCAGCACTCTATTTTCTAGTGGAGAAGCATCAGGTAGTGTCGTGTCTCTAGGGATATGTGTTAGCAGCATGCCGTAACTGAAGATACACAAAATATTCACCGTCACTCAGGTGATATTGTAGCTTGAGGGTGTCGAACAACAGAATCGTACCGTCCCCCCAAATATCCTTTATGCATGAGATACCAATTAGATCCCATCTGTCAAAGCCCTTCCATTTCCACAAACTGCCCAGCTTTTCCAAACTCCATAATGGGGTTGCCAGTGTAAGCCCCCCTTCCCACTTAAGGTGCCTGTTAGCTGCATGACACACCTTGACGGCATGCGCCGTAGGTCCTGTGAGGTGGAACCTGCAGGGTCCGGAATACAGTGCTCTGGTGAGGTCTCCCCCTGGCATCTGCCAGCGATCCATAGCGTAGCCGGGATCATTGGGGGCCCCATAAATCCCGTGGTTCACTGCCACTAACTGAGAGGCCCAATAATATTTCTTAAGATCCGGAAGCCCTATGCCCCGTCGTACCAGGGAAGGGTAAGCTTAGAATATGCTATGCGGGGTTTACCGTCCCGGACCAACTGTCTCTGAAGGGACTCTATTTCCTTAAAGTATGACGCAGGAACTGGGTCCATGGCATTCTGAAGAGCATATAGGAACCGGGGCAAGGCCAATATTTTAAAGAGTACTGCTCTACCGAAAGGGGAGAATGGGAGCACCTTCCAGCGTTTCCCATCACCCCTAAATCGCGCCAGAGGTTGGGACAGGTTGTTAGTGAATCAGACCCTGGGATCCAGGGCAATATAAATACCAAGGTATCTAAAGCCCGATAAAGCGATCTGTATACGGCACACTTTGGGGACCACTGGTGGGTCTCCCTTAAGGATGAAAAGGGCCAACTTGGACCAATTGATAGCGAAGCCTGAGTACCTCCTAAAAATAGCCAGTGCATCCAAAAAAACAGATCAGGGACCCTTTCGGGTTAGTGAGGTAAAGCAGGATGTCATCCGCGTAGAGTGAGATTTTATCTTCCCACTCGAGAGTCCATTGCATCCCGCGTATGGAATGGTCCTATCGGACCCATGCCGCCAGTGGCTCCAGTGCCAAAGCAAAAAGGAGTGGGGACAGGGGGCATCCCTGTCTGGTCCCTCTGCTCAGGGAGAAATAGGGGGGCCTGCGGTTATTTACCACAACCCGGGCCAGTGGGTCCGAGTACAAAAGGCGCACCCAATAAATAAATTCCGGACCGATACCCAGCTTCTCCAGCACCGCGAAAGGGTAGGGCCATTCAACTCTGTTGAACGCCATAGTAGCATCCAACGACACCAGCACTGCTGGTTCCTGAATCGTTGGTGTCCGGCCCAGGACCCCATGAAGGTGGCGCAAGTTGAAGGCGGTATTACGGCGTGGCATGAAACCCGGCGTTCAGGTTTCTTAGGGGTGACTACCGTCTTCTGAAGACTGCTTCTGCTTGAATGAGAGGCCCCTCCTTTGCATGCTGCTGACACACTTGCATCTGATATCTCAGATTTTTCATTTAAAGAGAATATTTTTTCTGTGGGCTCCAGGGACTGATACCCCCTCTCTGTGGGTTTCCTTTTGTGTTCCTCTCCCCTGGGTGCAGGAGGTCGTTCTCGGTAGTTACAACCTCTATCTCGTTCTTGTCCCTTTTATCCATTGGCATGTCCGAGAGGCAATCACCACTTATCATTACTTCCTCAACCAGGCTGGTGGACAGGGGTACCTATAGAATGGTAATATCACTATGTAGTGACCAGGGGCTCTCACTCTTTACTAGCAGATTCTCTGATCCTTCCCCTTGGTTTCTGGGTATTGGGTTACAATCGCCAGCTCCTTCATTGACTTGCCTTGTGGTTTTAGAATCATCATGCTCATTATTTATTTTCCTATTTTCCTGGGGGGAAAAGATATTAAAAAAAGAGGGTTGTGACCCCCTGGGCTCCAGCATATTCTGTGATGCAGCTCTCGCAATCAGCTCAACTATTTCCGTTTTATCTACCTTACCGGCACACAATTCTCACTTCTTACCACCGGGTTTATTGTCCATGCCCTCTCGCCGCGGTTGCAGAGCAGAGGTAGTAAGGAGTCTCACTCGTTGCTTCCCCTTGCCGCGAGTAGTCAGGATCTTCACCCCTGCGGCCTCCTGCTCCTGCTTGAGTTTGCAGCCTGAAGCCAGACAGCACCAGGACAAGTCCAAACCGGGTGCGGCAGCTACCGCAGCCAGTACCAGCTGACTGAGAACCTTCCAGTGGCTGCAGCTGATTCCGATTTTCCTGAGATGGAGGCAAGCTCAGCACATGGTCTGGGACTACCGCCCACCCCCCTCCTTAATACACCGACTGCATTACTTAATTCAACCATTCAACACATGGGTCTTTGGAAGTCAGGGGGTCAGGGCCCCCCCTGGCCGTATTTATTAAAATATAAAAACAAAATTAAAATTTTAATAAAATAAACATTTAGACAATTATTAAATGCACATTTCAGAACATTAGATTAACATCCATTTTGACATGGTATGATGGGCTAACCTTAACAAATATCTAGTACAGCGTGTTTCCTAACCGAATCTAACATCCTGAAAAATTAAAATTCATTCTAATAATTAAGTCGTACGGCAAGGTCGCTAACCGGTGTCAGATCCTTTTACAGCTACGCTCTCATGTTCGAGATGCGCATGCGCAACCCAGGGCACGTTTCACCCACGTGCGCTCCCTGAACTCCATTTAACCATAACAGGAGGGCCCTGACACTCGCGCACCTTGATGACGTCATAGTGTCTGTGAGGGGTGGCTACCAGCCTGAGGAAAGCGTAGACTCCCTCCCCCGCACCCTTCTAAGTAATGGATATCATATCCTGCCCCTGAAGTTCTGGGAGAGACCAATGGCCCCTCCCGACGGGCGGCCCCTTTCGTGAATGGGCCCGCCCCCTCCTAAGGACCTTAAAATGCTGCTCACCGATTATGACCTTACCGCCAGACCCACATAATAAATACGACATTGCTATACTAAGAGGGAAAAAGGCCTAAGGAGAAAATTAGTTAACACACAGCGAAGCATAAAACATATACATATGTACATTTTCCTGTAAACGGGAAAAAGGCCTAAGGAGAAAATTAGTTAAAAAACCACAGCAAAGCACAAAACATCTATATATGTACATTCCTCCTGTAAACGGGAAAAAAGGCCTATTGAAGCAAGCATGTTATTCCTATGATCCTTCACATCGCTAGAAAGTATACCTACCATTGACTGTACCCAAGTTCCGCTAATCAAGGGGATGGAGGGTGGGGAAAATTACACAGCCCCACGGTGGGGCGAGGAGCGAGCCTGGGAGCGCGGGCACAAAGAGGCCGCTTCTCGCGCTCGCCAGGCTCTTAACCCTTTCGCCGTCGCGGCCCCGCCCCCTCGCCCCGGAAGTGCACAACTACTTCCGGGGCGAGGGCGGGGGCAAGCCACCACGAAGGAACCGGGATATGGGAGGGGCCGGGCCCCGCCATGCATGCGTGGGGGCCGATTGGCCCCCCTTTTCTCATGGTCTGGGACTACCGTCCACCCCCTCCTTAATACACCGACTGCATTACTTAATTCAACCATTCAACACATGGGTCTTTGGAAGTCAGGGGTCAGGGCCCCCCCTGGCCGTATTTATTAAAATATAAAAACAAAATAAAAATTTTAATAAAATAAACATTTAGACAATTATTAAATGCACATTTCAGAACATTAGATTAACATCCATTTTGACATGGTATGATGGGCTAACCTTAACAAATATCTAGTACAGCGTGCTTCCTAACCGAATCTAACATCCTGAAAAATTAAAATGCATTCTAATAATTAAGTCGTACGGCAAGGTCGCTAACCGGTGTCAGATCCTTTTACAGCTACGCTCTCACGTTCGAGATGCGCATGCGCAACCCAGGGCACGTTTCACCCATGTGCGCTCCCTGAACTCCATTTAACCATAACAGGAGGACCCTGACACTCGCGCACCTTGATGACGTCATAGTGTCTGTGAGGGGTGGCTACCAGCCTGAGGAAAGCGTAGACTCCCTCCCCCGCACCCTTCTAAGTAATGGATATCATATCCTGCCCCTGAAGTTCTGGGAGAGACCAATGGCCCCTCCAGACGGGCGGCCCCTTTCGTGAATGGGCCCGCCCCCCCCTAAGGACCTTAAAATGCTGCTCACCGATTATGACCTTACCGCCACAGGCCAGTGTAGTTGACCGACTATCTGGCCCCCCCCAAACAATCCTGTAGAAAGGTCATAATCTCCCTGCAAAGACTTCAACCCATGCCAAGATATTCCTTATAAAAAGGGCATTCCCCGCCTCTGTTAAATGGACCCCGTCCCGCAGGTAGAAGTGCTCTCCCCAGATGGAACCGTGCGGTATGGTCTGTAAGACCGGAGTTCTAAATAACTTGTCCAGCTTGTTGTTGACCCTCTTTACCGAGTTATTCAACGCGCTGACTGAGTCCCCTCCTCTCCATTGCATTCTCGGTATCAGCTGTGACCATACAATCACGCTCCCCGGTAACCGCTTCGCCAGCCACCCTGCTGCTGATATAATCTCTTCCAGGAGGACCCTTCTACCCAGACCTGTCAGATCATTCCACCCAGATAAAGGATCACCGCCGAAGGAGGTGTAGTATGTCTTCTTAATAAGTCCGACATATAGTCCCTGAACTGACTGAGGCGAAGCCCCCCCCTGCCATGGAAGGAGACCGTGCACCCCCCGCTCTCCACCCTCTGTCTACCTGATCCTGCAAGAAAAATAGGATTAGCACGCTTGACATACGAATGTCCCACTACCCAAACTACCACTGTCTTCTGTCTGTCCTCCTGGTACTTCCGTGATGTTGATGAGTTGATGTGATGATCCATGGGTAGTTTCCGTCCTGCGTTGCAGGCCCGAGAAACTGTAAATAACCAGAAAAAACAGCAGGTGTTAGAAAACTCCAAATGGCGACAGCTCTCACAACATGTGCAACCGCACATAACGTTTATAGGCCTTCGAGGACCATCTCCCAATCCTTTGCATACTAGTTGTGTTCAAACCCCTGGCCGTTGCTTCTGTGGCTGCCCCTATCCGGAAGGAGTGCGTCCCAAACTCTTTGTGGTTATAACCAGCCCTGGCCATACTCATGGCTAGTACCCTCTGGAACTGAAATCTGGTCAACGGTGTCCCATCCCTATGCATCAGCAGTGGCCCCCTACACTCTTGCGCCCGCTGTCTTATCAGTTCCTCCACGTGTGTCACCGGGCAGCAGGGATTGTTCCGCGCCCGGTGTAACACCAAGCTTTGACCCCTAGCTTCCTGATCAGTTTTTGATTTCCTGATTATAATCCACATTGTGTCACTCCTTATGCTGACATCATGCAGCTGAAGGCCGCCTACCCTATCACATTTGTTGGCCGCCACCAGTTCGCCTACCCTGAAGGCCCCATAAAAGGCTAAAGAAAATGCCGCTTTAAAGTGGCCCACCTCGGACGCAGAGCTACATGTGTCAGGCAGAGCGAGGAGAACTGCCGACAAGCGTTCAAAACCTATTGGTTTCCTAGAATCTGTGGAAGGTGCCTGCATGCGCCCCCATCCCTTCAATGCCTTCTGAGCTAGGAAGCTGTTTGTAGGATCCCTCACCCCTTTTGCACGTGCGAAAAAGGAGATTGCCGCCTTGTGCCTACTGGCTGTCGCCGCCGTGCGCCCTTCTTTGTGTAAGGCACTCATGTACCTATTGAAGCTAGCTTCCAGATTCCACCCACTCTCCCAGCCCTGGCCCAGAAAGTGACAGTAAGACCTGAACGCCCCTTCATAAGCTGTCCTTGTCTTGGGTGCTAGGCTGGCTGCCACGAGGTCATGTAGTTGGGGGCACCAATCTGCCAGAGAGTCGACGGGAAATGGGCCGGGGTTGCCTCTGCCTCCGGCAAGTGATCCCTGAAAACCTGCATCTTAAAGCGAGAAAGGGCATCAGCTGCATTGTTCAACACCCCCGGGACATGTTTCGCCCTGAAAAGTATATTCAATGTCATGCAACACAGCACAATCTCCTTCATCAGGCGTAGTATGAATGGACACATTGCAGCTTGTTGGTTGATGCATTCCACCACTGTCATATTATCTGACCAGAAGATTACAGATCGGTTGGCCAAATCCTCAGGCCACACTTTCAATGCCACCCAGATTGGGAAGAGCTCGAGGAAACCAATGTTCACCGTCAGCCCGCTCTCCTCCCACCAGGCGGGCCACTTCTGTGCCACCCATTTCCTACCAAGGATTGCACCCAACCCTACACTGCCTGCCGTATCAGTCCACAAACCCAGGTCCTCCGAGGACAGCGTGGGTGCACCCCACAGCACTCTGCCATTGAAGTCCTCCAGGAATGCGATCCATATCCGCATATCCTGGCGAACCTCAGCAGATAGCCGTGTCCGGTGATGTTTCTCCCGGAGACCCCTCATGGCCTGTGCAATCGAGCGTGAAAAAGGGCGTGCCATGGGTATTACTCGCAATGCAAAGTTTAACTGACCCACTGTCTGCTGCAACATTTGTAGAGTCACTTTCTTAGCTTGTATGCATAGTCCTAGGGTATTCTTGAATCTTTGTATCTTCTCCATTGGTAGTCTAAAACAGCCCTCCACTGAATCCAGTTCAATTCCTAAAAATTCCAGGCATGTTACTGGCCCGACTGTTTTCCCCTGTGCCAGCGGGACCCCGAAAGAGCGCATGAGCACGCAAAATTCCTGCAATGCTGACGCACACTCCCGTGAACCCGCTGGACCCAGAAAAAGAAAATCGTCCAGGTAGTGCATGACCCACTGGTGACCCGTACATTGCCTTAGGGCCCATTCCAGGAAAGAGCTGAACTGTTCGAAATATGCACATGAAATGGAACAGCCCATGGGCATACACTTATCCATGTAGTACTTCCCTTCAAAAGAGAAACCTAAGAGGTGCTGGTCCTCCGGGTGAACAGGGAGCAGTCTAAAGGCTGACTCAATATCTGATTTGGCCATCAGTGTTCCCGCGCCCAAGCCCCTCAGCATGTCCGCTGCCTGATCGAAGGACGCATATTTAACGCTGCAAACTGATTCATCAATAGCATCATTCAAGGATAGGCCCTTAGGTGCAGACAAGTTGTGGATGAGCCTATACTCTCCCTTCTCCTTCTTTGGTACCACCCCCAAAGGAGAGCATACAAAATTCTGAGTAGGAATGACATGAAAAGGTCCCGCTACCCTACCTAAACGCAACTCCTTTCCTATTTTGGTCGCCACCAGCGTGGGATTGGAAAGAACTGACAGCTGATTTCTGCACTGTGGTGTCCCGACATAACCCCCAGCTGGAATTCGGAAACCATGGGTGAAACCCTCTTGCAACAGTCTGGCAGAAGTGTGGTTAGGGTACCTCTTAAGCCAGGGGATCATAGCCGACAACAGAATGGGTGAATGTGCTATAATGGGATGGATCTTACTATTCAGGTTTCTTCCTTCCCCTATTACCAGACCCATTGCCTTTATTCCGGCATGTCGCCTCTGGGTGGGAAGGGTGGCCGCATAGGTTGCACGCGTGCCTGAACTTACAAGTGCCCGGTGCCCTGTTGCATGTCCGTCTGTTGAAGTCCCAGCATACCCCTTTCGTACCTCCATTGCCTCTCGTTTTTTGGCCTGTCTCCCCACCCTGCGCTGATCGAAAGGGCAGCTGGAATGGCTGTTGTGGCCTGGGAGAATAACTTTTGTTCCAGGCAGTGCTAGTGCTTGCGCCCTGACCCTTCTCAAATTGCGAATGCCAAGAAATAGAATCCACCTTGTCCCATGCCAAAGACTTATCGAACTCCCTAGACTTTCTGAAGGCTATATCATATTCTTTCCAAACATCCCCCATATGATTCTCATGGTACATTGTGATTCTACTCTGATAGCAGCTCATAACTGATTGCATTCCTGGAAAACGTTCACCAATTACTGCACTGTACACCGCAAAGGCCCTTACCCAATTGATGATGGTTTCTTCCACCCTAAATTTGTATAATTTTGTTCTCCATTCACTAGGCAACATCATATCCTTCTGTGATTTTGCATATTCCCATTCCCTGTTATCTATCAGTAATGAAAAAATATTAACATATTTGTCAGCCCAAATCATCTCTTTCACACTTTGTGACACATGCTGCGCTAGGCACTCCCCCCTGGAGGGCATCGCGCCCTCGCCCAGCAGTGGCAGTGCAATTTCCTTACCATCGCCGTTGAGTAACGTCGCTTCCACGGTCTTGGCTGCACCTCCATTGTTCGCTGGACCTGTTTGGGGAGAAACTGGTGCAGGTGGCGTGCTGCCCCGACCACTAGCCAACAATATCTGAGTAACCAATGTTTGTTGTTCTGCTGTGAGGTTCGTGTTGGCCGGCAGCGCTCCCCCACCTAACCAGGGCAGGACAGCTGCTATCTGGGCTGCCAGTTCTGTAGGCACTGGACCCGACGCGGGCAGAGAATTAGGGACCGCACTCGGTACCGGGCCCCCCACGGGAACCGGGGTGGGCGGTGGCGCCACTGGCGCTACCGGTGCCGCCACTGGAATGGCCGGCACTACTGGCACTGCCACTGGCAGCTGAGGTACCGGCGCCGGGACGCCCAACGGGGCCTGAGGTGGCGGGATAGGTGCAGCTGGGGGTACATTGGGAGTTGGGCTCAGTGGACGACCCCCCACCCTCTTAGTTCTTGCCCGCTTGGGTGGTGTCTCAAATACGCCCCTTGGTTTGGGAGGCACTATCGTCCGCTTAGGTCTTCCAGATGGGCCGGCCTGAGCATCTACCCGCGCTCCCAATTCCGCCACGGTCTTACCCAACTTGTCAACCTTCCCCAGTCGCTTATCCATTGCAGACATTCTGCGCATCATTTTTTGAAACATTAAACCCACACTCGCATTCCCGTGCCCCCGTCTTGCAGACATAATGCTCTTCCCTTAGGGCTGCACAAAATTTCACTTATGAGCACACCGTGCTCCGTACCTGACCCAGTTGAAAGGCGCCGCGCTGAGATCCACAAGACAGAGATCCTAGACTTTGTCCCCCTGAAATAGAAAATACGTTAAATTTCCAATTGTGGCTGTTAATGCATGGGAAACTCTTCCCAGCTATAACTGACTTATTTACTTGACTGTCCAAACACTGTTGAAGTTCATAAGGAAATAATGATCTCCACCGTAGTCAGCTATAACATCATAAAATACCCTCAAATGTATATTTAGACACTCCTAGACGTACAGCCCATGCACACCCTGGTAGCCTGCAATAAAGTAGAGCCCTTATAAAATTAAAAACAACATTAAAAATTTTGATAAAATAAATTCGCTGTTGGTGCCAACACCCAACCGATCATATACTCATTTTAAGGTATCAGAGCACTTTGCATAGCACCAGTTGCCTTACATGAAGACACATTCACCTCCTTAATTACTCTCCAATACCTTGTTGGTTCTCAAACGATTTTACACAAAGAAACCTTCTCTGGTCTCCCATCCGCTCTCTGCCCTAGCTGTCCCTGCTTAACTTTTGCAAAACTTGCCGGGTAAAGAGAAAGCAAGAGCCGAGCCCGCCCCAAGTTTGTTGAAGGAAAATTACTACCGCTGATTCCAAGACTTATTTTGTGCGAATCAAAGCCTCTCAACTCAGCCCAAACGAGGAGCCACAATCTCCCCCCCAACGGACAGCGCACAAGACTCACTTGATTTCTGGTTAAAGCCGATTATCCCCGCTCGTTGTGGCCGGTGTTTCTGAGCCGCTGCCGAGCCCCGCCCGCCCCGCAAAATACCGTGTGTCCCGCAGTATCACCGGCGTCCCTCAGTGCGCAAGCGTCCCGTAGGTGTCCTTCCCCAGTCGAGTCCTGAAACTGCCGCTCGGCGGTGCGCTCTCCCCGGCCTCGCTGGATTCACAGGATTCCTCCGCCACTACGCCCGATCTCCGGTCACTTGCAGCTACTACCGCTCAGCCACGAACTCGCGTCGGCTCCTCCGCTACGCCCGATCTCCGGTCACTTGCTGCTACTCCCGCTCCGCCACGAACTCGCGTCGGCTCCTTTGTCCTTGGTGCCTACGAGGCAGACCTAAAAGAGAAAAAAGGGAGAAAATTACACAGCCCCACGGTGGGGCGAGGAGCGAGCCTGGGAGCGCGGGCACAAAGAGGCCGCTTCCCGCGCTCGCCAGGCTCTTAACCCTTTCGCCGTCGCGGCCCCGCCCCCTCGCCCCGGAAGTGCACAACTACTTCCGGGGCGAGGGCGGGGGCGAGCCACCACGAAGGAAAAGGGATATGGGAGGGGCCGGGCCCCGCCATGCATGCGTGGGGGCCGATTGCCCCCCCCCTTTTCTTTCGGCTTCCATTATCCTCACACCGAGATGATCAGGGCGCATATTCTCCCGGAATCAAGCTACAATTCTGGCGTATATCCCCGGGAGAGTCTGCCCTGCTTTTCGGAAAGTTCACTCAAGAGTGTAGAGAGGTAAGCGGTTGTCTCACTCAGACCCCACCTTGCCCATCGTCCTCAGGCTCCTTTCCTAGTCATGAACAGAAATGTCACTTAGACAAGATGGACCCTGCCACAATTTACAGCTGAGACATTGGGTGATCGATCCTGACATTAAATTGGTGGTTACCCGGGACCTCGCCCATCTGGATAATTATGTTTAAAATGCAGGGACTACAAAAGGTCAAATAACGACCCTCTACTGAATTCTTTTACGAGCTGCTAACATATCTCCATACCCTTAGCGCCACCGGTAGGCGGTTCTTGGCAATCCAAAAGATGACAAACAACGGTCCCCCCTCTGAAAATAAATTACTAAAAATACACATAGCACACTGGGGAGAGAAGCCCACTTTAAAATAGCATCCGATTCGTATTTCTAACCACCCTATTTAAAGACATTTTACCCCTAGATGTCTGGCCTCAGCTGGAGAGGATGCGGATTGCTGGGGGATTTTAAACATGTATGTTGAGACTGTCCATTCATTAATCCATGTCTTAGGGGGTGAGGTGAAAGAGGGTGACAGGCAGAGGGAGGTAGACAGAGGGAGATAGAGGGAGGAAGACAGAGAGAGATGGAGACAGAGAGAGGGAGACAGAGAGGGAGAGAGGGAGGGAGACAGAGAGGGAGAGAGGGAGGGAGACAGAGGGACAGAAACAGGGACGGAGACAGAGGGAAGGAGACAGAGGGAGATAGAGGGGGAGACATAGGGAGGGAGACAGAGGGAGGGAGACAGAGGGAGGGAGACGAATAGAGGGAGGGAGACGGATAGAGGGAGGGAGACGGAGGGAGGGAGACAGAGGGAGGAGGGTGACAGAGGGATGGAGAAAGAGGGAGGGAGACAGAGGGAGGGAGACCTACAATCCTATCCGCAGTGACTGAGTCCTTGTTAAAAAGCATGATTCAAAATCCTGCTGTGAGTCAATGTGAAAATGGACCTATCAAGTGATCCTGATTACTAACACCACACTAAAATGTGCAGGAATATTCAAATGTACTCTTGCATCCCAAACCCAGTGAGTGAGATGTTCACTTGATGAGATGGTGACATTTGAGCCAAGTCCACAACCTCTGTGCCCGTACGTCTTGATATCCACTGAAGATGAAGATATGTGAACTGGAAGAAGGGGAGTTACTGAATCTCCACCAGAACAATTGAATGACCCTGGTAAAGGAACAAGAGTGAATATTGAAGTCTAGTGTGTCCGCTGAAAGCATACCACTAACCATCGAAGAAACAGAATGTAGTGGTATAAATGATACAGAAGGAGCTCAACAGGCATCAAGGAGATCTTAGAGAGCAAGAGTACCTTGTTGCAGGTACTCAGCACCTAAAGAGACTTATTATACAGACAATGGGCCAGATGTACGACCAAGGAATTTGCGACTCGCAAATTGTGTCGAAATCAGGGCCGGACTGGCTACTGGGCAGATGTGTGTGCTGCCGAGCAGGGGGATGATTTCGTTGATGGAGACCTGTGTGTGCAAAACGAAATTCGTTTTGCTTTTTTTATTTCAAAGCGCACGCAGGTCCCCATCAATGAAATAAGCCTACACCACAGAGAAATTAGCCCCCAGCTCGGCAGTACACACAACTGCCCGGTAGCCAGTCCGGCCCTGCTCGTAATTTGCGACTCGCAAATTGGTATGTACAACAGTGTCTGCAACACTGGTTGCGATTCCCAAAGGGGTCACAAACTGTATGCCTCATGCATATTAATGAGGCACTCGCAATTTGGTACCCCATTGGGAATGGCTGGCCCTCCCAGGTATGGTGGCCTGCTGGGCTCAGCAGACCTCCTTGTCTGGGACTGCTTTAAAAACAATGCAGTTTTTTTAATGCATTTAAGAAAAGAAAAATGTAACGTTTTTCATTTTTTTTAAGTTGTTTAATTTTTTAATGGCAGGTAGTGGTCCCAGGGACAATTTCCTGCCCCTAAAAAATATTTTCCCCTGCATTTGCAAAGGGGAAGGGATCCCCTGGGGACCCCATCCCATTTGTGACTGCATTACCACCCTCTTGAAGAGGGTAGTAAATTGCGAGTGTTTTGCGACTGCAATTGGGGTAGCAAGTCGCAATTAGGAAGGGAGGTGCTTGGAATGCCCCTTCCTAATTACTAGTCGCAAATCATATTTTGTGAGACCTAAATACATTGTGACTCACTAAATAGGGTTTGTACATAGCCCTAACATTTTTTGCATGCGCAAACAGGTCACATGCAAAAATGGGTTGTACATCTGGACCAATGTGCCTAATGCAACATTTTATGACCCAAATTAACTGAGAACAGAAATACTTGAACCTCTGTAATATGCCATATAAACACAGCACAAGATTCAAACTTTGAAAACAAAATTATTGATTGACAATTGACATTTGATTGATTCAATTCAACAATACCTGATTTTACAAATAATGAACTGTGCCTAAACAGAACTATAAAGAATGTGATGAATCAACATGAAAAATTAGTTCCTAAAAGAATAAATAAAAGAATGGAAAATAATTCACGAAGGCCAAGGTTGCAGTAGAAGAGCAGGGTTGACAAGTCTAGACAAGTAGGGTTGGGGATGATACATGGGGATTATTGTATACAAGCTCAATTAGCCAGCAAATGTTTTGCTCATTTTACACAAGTTAAAGTCAACCCAGAACATAAATCTGCCTGTCGCTATATTCTACTGAAGGCCTGATTGTAGACAAACGTGTTTGCTTACCAATGTTGCGTGTAGGGTATTAACTGCTGTTACACTAACAGTTGTAATGTTAGCATTCATAGTTCTTGTAGTTGGTATGATTATTACCTCAGAGAAAGAAATACTTAGATCTAAACAGGTACCTACATCACATGCACATACAATACAGAGAAAATTAAAAGCTTCATTTATAGATGCTTCAAATGGGGATATCAAATGTTTATTCTAGATTAGTTCACAAGTACACACATGCTCTAGATGCTAAGGATTGTTATGTCTCTACACACTTACCTGCTTAAGCTACCGAGGATGGAAGCGACCATCATAGGCCACTCTCATATGCAGTTCAAGTAATATATTACTTAGTTTATTTTAGAGACAGAACTAATTTGAATTTTACAATTATGAATGTATCCTTTCTGAAGTTCCTTATCACAAAATAATGAATTCTCATCCTCAAGCTAAGGCGATGGAGACAGCTTGGTTTTTCTTTAGATCCCAAACTAAGATAGACACTGTTAAGGAAAATTAACAATATTTGACATGCTTAATGAAGCCATTAGAAAAGAAATGTATCCATGTATTAGAGGAAAGAGCTCATGTTTCATAAGGCAACTAAACAAGAAGATATAATGAAGAATGTGCAGAAAGAAGAAGAAGCTGAATATAAAAAGAAAATGATATATCCCAAATTGAAATGAGATAGACAACAGCAAGGGAAATTATACTTAAACAAAAGGAGGGATCGCATTAGAACCAGACATATGGGGATAAGTAACTGTGAACATACTTGCGAAGTTCTTAGAGGACCTATTGAAATATTAACTGAGGAGGAACCAGTTATCCCTGGAGTATATTTATTTGTCAACAGTGTGTTTTCCCAGTTATCTGCCAATTGGAAGATTGTTTGTTATTTCGCTTTATTGTTCCCTAAAATGTATCATGTAAATAGTATAGATGCTGTAACAATGACTCCATCTCTCTGACACAAATGTAGTACAATTGATGGGATATCATTATTGTTAGCACTGGGGGTCTCTAGTTGGCAGAGGTAGGTACCACTGTTCAAATAGGGACCCTTGCTTCTAGTCAGGGTAAGGAGGAAACACTCTTTAGATAACCCCTGCTCACCCCCTTGGTAGCTTGGCAGAGCAGTCAGCTTATCAAAGGCAATGTGAAAAGTATTTGTACCAACACTCACAGTAACACAGTGAAGACACCACAAACTGACCCCACAACAGTTTAGAAAAACAAAGGTATTTTTAATCTAAACTACACACGACCAAAATGACAAAAATCCAACATACACAGTTCAAGAACATGGTTTCAAAAGAGTTCTTAAGGTTGCATTAGAATTGTTCACAGTTGCATCACGTTTCAGCCAACAGTACCTTTAAATGCGACAAAGTTCCAAGTGAAAAGCTGTAACGGTGAAAAGCAAGCAATGCGTCACTCCTGAGACCTAAGGGAAGCGATGCGACAACCTAGCTTGATGTAGCGGGTGTATTGCGGTGACTCCAGTCTGTACGGGGAGGGATGCGATACCTTGCGTGGATTCCGGTGCACAGGTTTCCGTGGAAGTGGCTCGTAAAAGGTATGATGCGATGATCTGTGGGGCCGCAACGATCTCCGGTGCGGCGACGATGCGCTGCGATCTTCTACTCTTGCGGCCCCTCGATGCGATGGTTCTGCGACGACTCTCGCTGCGATGTGATGCGGTCTGCAAGCAAGCGGTGCAGCGATCTCACCCAGTGATGGCAGGCTCTGCGACGATGCTCACAGTGATGGTAATCTTCCCGCACCTGACTGGTGCATCCCGCAAACGAAGGATGCGCTGCGACGATCTCGGTCTTCGTATCGGGAGGAATTTCCTTGCACTGACGGGGATGCGCTCCGCAAGGGAGCAATGCAATAAACTTTGCAGAAAGTTCTTTAAATCTTGGTTTCCAGCTTCCCTATACAGGTACAACTTCCAGAGGCACCACACATGGGCCAAGCACTCCAGGAAGGACAGAACTCTCTCAGCAGAGTTCAGAGAAGCTGGGGGTGAAGTCCTTTTGTTCCAGGGACTTCTTAACAGGGAGCCAGCTTTTCTTCAGGCCCTTGGAGATTCCTTCAAGCAAGAAGACACAACACAAAGCAAAGTCCTTCCCCTCTCCTTGGCAGCAAAGCAACAGCAGGTCAGTCCAGCAGAGCAACAACAGGACAGTCTTCCTTCTTCAGTTTCAGCTTTCTCCTTGGCAGAGGTTGCTTCTTGATTCCAGGATGATCTCATTTTCTGTAGTCTGGGGTCCTGTACTTATACCCCAAAAAGTCTTTGATCCCTTTGTGCAGGAGGGCTCTGAGCCCGGTCTGAACCAGTTCTGGGTGTTCCTTGAGCACTTTGTTTTCCTGGCTTCTCCTTTCCTTTCAGAGAGAGGGGCACGGTCGTCAGCCGCCCCGCAGGAGGTGGAGCCAGCACTGTGGAAGGCAGGCACAGCCCTATTCAAGCCCAGGTGCTATCCCCTCCCATCACTCAAGATGCAGATGCAGTCATTCAGTCTAGGGCTGACTCAGCCAGCCTCCTGGGGGCTCCCCAGCCCCTGTCACTCTCAAACCAGCCAGTCAATTCACAAACAGGCCAAGGCTCACAGAAAGGTCAGACAAGAGTACAGCAACTTTCTAAACGTGCTGTTCTCAAACACAGGATTTAAAAACAACCTTTCCTAAAAGATGTGTTATTAAATTCTGAGTTCAGGGATACCAGACTTTTATGTCCTACCTTGCTCCTATGGGAAGATATGCTGGTAGCCACTGTAGCCAGCATTCCCCATGATAGCCTATGGGCAAGGTAGCCTTACAATAGTGAAAAACGAAAATGGCTGTAATTCCCTACCAGAGCATGTTACCTGCACTAGTACATGCTCTACCTTTCACATACACTGCACCCTGCCCAAGGGGGGACCTTGGGCCTTCCATAGGGGTGACCAATGTGCACAGAAAGGGAAGGGTTAGGCCCGGTCAGTTCACAGACTGCACACAGGCACTGTGATGGCAGTACTGGCGTAGCTAGGGGGGGGGCGGGGGGTGGACCGCCCAGGAGGCACTATTATGGGGGCTGCAACGCCCACTGGTGGCCTGTTGCGGCGGCCTTTATAATTTATTTGGAGACATTCAGTGTCTAACACTTTACAGTAGTGTCAGACAGTGTCCCCAGTCCCCAAATAAATTATAAAGGCCGCCGCAAACCACCACCTAACATAGAGAAGGATGTGCTACAATTACGCTGCGGTCTAGTAAAGGTTAATAGACCACATTTCTTTAATGGATTCCTTACCCATCTATAAAGTACAAAAATGTTTTAAAAGTCTGTGTTCTCCAACACTGCCAAATGAGAAGAAGTTAATAGCAGAGCAAAGACCAGAGAAGGACCGAGAAGGAAAATGAAATCACGTACACTGCAGTCGGGCTCCAGAAACATGGGATCCAAGAGGTGTGCTTGGCTGACATCAAAGGGTGTTTTATGGGGAGGCCACCTGTCACATGATGCTTTCACTGTACCGGCTGTGGGTAAGTCCATTGTATTCAAACTGAAAAGAAAAAGGCTCTCAGATGATCGCTAGGTTTGTTACATGCATTTTGCTGCACTGAACCACTCATATGTTAAAATCTACACTACATAAGCCACTTCCTACACACTGCCAGTAACGAGCACTTCTATGGTGGGATTTACCCACAGCCTTTACATCCTGGTGAGAAAGGTCACGGTTCTAGAACAGTCTGTGCTCGGGGCTCATTTTCCCTTCTTGGGCCACAAGCAAAACATGTTTTTAGCAGTGGCAGGTTAGTAATGTGAGCCAGGAATTCAGACAATTACCAGGGCTAGAAACATTCATGGGGGCTCCTTTTAATCACTCCCAGGGCTTGCTCGCGTAGAACCATGCCTGGATGGAAACTTCCAGGTTGCACATGAGATTGGGGCCCAAGGTGAAATGATAACCATTTTAGGACTCAGGTTTCAATTGGCTGTAACGAACTGAAATAAAAAACTTAAACTGAAAGCGCGCATGGCGCGCTCAAAATAAAAACACCACAAGCATTTGTAAATGCAGGAAAATATGCTTCAGCCAATAGAACTGGAGGAGAAGTAAGAGGCCCACACAAGAACCAATGAAAAGCCAGTAAAGAGAGGGGGCAGGATATAAACCCCTTGCAGGCGATACCTAAAAAACAAGCCTAATCCCCCTTAAAAGGAAGCCCAAACCAAACGAATATCCTTCCAGGAAAAGCCCAACTGATGGTAGACATAGAAAAGTGCAAAAAGCCTCAATAAAATACAAGCAATGGAGCGGGAGCCACAGGTGTGGGAGGCAGCAGTAACACAACTTTAGCATTAAGCGGAGGTGGGAGGAAGAATGCTATTTTTGAATGTAAGCAGCTAGGGCACTAAAGCGAGGCACAGACAAATAGTAACAGAACAGGAAAGCAAGAGAAAAATAGTCACCCAAAGAACAGATAAAGAACCATAGAGGAATGAGATAGTACTAAGTCCCTGTTCTGTGGGAGGAACAGAAGAGAGAAAGGAGGGACAAAGATGCAGGACTGACCATTAGCAAGCAAGGATTTTTATAGTACACTGACATAGACAAACGAAAAGCAATAGCAAGAAGGGGATGGACTTGAAACCCATAGACTGATTACAGCAGGTCTCAAAGAGACAGCGCATGCGCAGTCCAGCTCCACCTAAAAAATAAAGAAGGAAAGAGGCAAAAGAAACAAAAAATAGAAATGAAAGAAGGAAAGAGTAAGACTTAGAAGCTGAAGGACGTGAAATCCTTAAAGAGTAAAATAAATGATTCCGCATTAAAGAAAGATTCACCTTATAGATTTACTTGATACAAATTGTGATGGCTAATCTTGCCATCGGGGGGGGGGGGGGGGCTGATAAGAGCGAATTTCCACATTTTTGCTAATTAAACATGTTTAACTGAAAATATTAAATTTATGCTAAGTAGCACACGTAAAATAAATGCAAATATTGCAGTAGGTAATCATACTTAGGCAATGCAAGCATGCAAATAAAGTAACATAATGTACTGACTTAAGTTAGCCTAACTACTGGGCCATATTAACATTGATTTATACGTTAGGATTAAAAGGTCTGTTTTTGCATTAAACTACTGTCTTGCACAAGATGTTTTCTCTTCCACTGCAGATGCTGTAACTTTCCAGAAGCCTTCTGTTAGCTAGTGAACAGGCATTTGCTGTTCATTAGACAACTGATAGAGAGGTTCTCGCCAGGAGGAGAGGAGTTGGCAGAAAATGCAACTTGTGGAAAGAACTCTCTCAAACACAAGATGTGGACGATGTATTGTTTGAAGGAGGTGGTTCTGCAGCCTATTGTGAACATGTGCCATACTAGGTAGTTCACCTTCTCCCAGAGTTTTCTGAGAACTGAAAGTACACTGAGAACGGAGAATGTATCAATCGTTGCAATTATATTTTAGCAGATTTATATTAGCCTGTGTTCCTAGAGCAGGATGGGATTCTTTTAGAAGAGACCCTTCTGAGCCCTATTATTTCTCACCCAGAGAGGTCTGCTGATTTATAGCTGAGAATACTTTCTAGCTTTGCAAACTTCTCTATTGCTAAAGTGCGAAGGTTTCATTCCTATGCATTTTCATTCTCTCATCAGAATTCTTCATTTCTTTTTGTAATCTTATACCTTTCTTTACATATATAATAAATTACAATTCTTATGCTGAAAATTCGATTTATTTAAATTAGAGAATTCCTTTATGGAACACACTTTCTGTATTCTCTCTTTTTTTGTGATACTCATGAATACTGTATTTTACCTTGTATTGTAATATCGACTAATGGATTATTTGAATCTGTAAGGATGATGACCACTTATTGAATAAATAAATCAAGTTAAATTAATTTTTTAATAAAACCCTTTAAACACACACCAATTTTCTTTAGTAATTCTTGTGAAGACACAATTGAATTTCACTGTTTATGGTGTTTGATGTATATAATCTCTCCTTCTCAATTCTCCTTGTCGACAAACAAAAAGGTCTGTACGATCAATAGCAGGTTTATTTAATAACTACACTTGAAGACTGAGATACAAGAATACCCACTCCGGCTTGTTTGATGAATATGAGTGCATAGAGTTGAGATCTTATCTGCCCTTATCATAGGATTCTTTTTAAACAGTTCCTGGGGAATCCCATTGGAGCCTGGTGCACAGTCCACGTGAGATTTTGCAACTATTTTCTGAATATCAACATTAGTGAAGCGTAGGTCTCTAGATGTGCAGTCTTTTTGAGCACTGATCTGCCCAGACTCCTCCCTTTCTTCAGTAAGAGTGTTTAGTCTTCATTGGATGCCTGCCTTGCAGACAGAGTTACACAAAAAGGGTAAACCCAGACAAGTCCTGGGCAGAATACAGTACAGAAAGGGGGTAGTCCCAGTCTTACAATTCAGAAAACACGTAATTAAATGTCCGCCGGCATTAATTCAAATTACACAACACAATAAACTGTTCAATATTATTTAATCATATTAAGCATCAGAATAAATCTGGGACAGAGTATTATATCAAGTGCCCCACGAGGTGGGGAAAGTCAAGGAGAAATAGTAGGGTGCGCTTTGTGTGAATTGGGGGAGTGAGAGAGAAAGCGAGTGACATCAAATACATTACAATTAGAACCGCCTTTACTTGGCTAGGTAGAGTGTTTAGCCTTCATTAGATGCCTGCCTTGCAGACAGGCGTTTGGAAGTCCGAAGTTTTTAGAGTTTTCTGTGTATTTGGACTTTACATAGTCTGGTCAGGACCTCTGGTCGCGAGATGGTTTGTTACCAAATTCACCCATTCCTGTTCACTAATGTCTGCATTGTTTGTCTTATGAGGCCCATACCCTTTTATATTAACCATTTACTTTTGTAGGTGCAGATAAAGTTTTTTTTTTTTAAATCTCATCATCAAAAACAAAGATAATAGTTCAACCAGTCAATAGAACTCAGGTCATTACATTTCTGCATTCATCATCCATGTGTAATTATTACATGTATATAATTAAAACAGAGTTCATTAAAGGGTAATCAATAATGTCCGTTCACTGTGGAGTAGGAGAAAGAGACATTGGTAATTACAATGGTACATTCATTTCAGTGTCCCGCACAAAATCAGTAAAGAACCTCCAGTAGTCTTTTGGACGTGACCTGGCCGGTAGTTCTTCTTCATACGTTAATAATGTCTCTCTACAATGAGTCATGTCACGCAGCCATTGTTCAATGCTAGAGACATTCGCACCACACCAGCACTGTGATATTTGACGTTTTGCTAACAATAACGAAATTGCACAATGTACGTTTCTCCGCTTTCACATTCGTTAGGAGACCCAGTAGACAGGTTTTTATAGAGCAGCCAATCTCTGTTCCCACCATATCCTTAATCACAGTTGTTACCTTTTCCCAGTATTCACTTATCTTCACACAATTCCAGGCAAGATGAATAAAATTCGCCTCTTCTATCCCACACCACTTGCATCTCGTTTCTTCACGTAACCCATATCTATGTAGTTTTACCGGTGTGTAATATGTTTGGTGTAGATATTTGAAGTGTAAAAGTCGCAGGTTACCATTCGATGTAAGCAGTTTAGCTAAAGCGCATATAGTTTGCCAATCCTTCTCAGTTAACGGGTCTGGGAGCACCTCGTTCCACCTCGCCATTGCTTTAGCAGTGGTATATGGGATTTCCTTTTGGGCTACCGAATATAGCCTCGATACTAAGTGTGTAGTATTTGAGGATGTCAATACGAGCTGGAGCGTATTCAAGCAGGCCGGCTCAGCAGGATAGTCAGGATATAATTCCTGGATGGCTCTTTGTAGCCTATAATATGTGAATCGGAATAACATGGTTTGATTACTGATATATGTTAATTCTTTTAATTGGCAAAATCGCCCCTCGTGATATAGATCTCCAAATGTGTCAATTCCTACCTGGTGTAGTAGATCCATGCCCACAGACTCCCTAGTAACTGATAGTTCCGGGTGGTAGTGCAAGGGCATAAAGCGGTAGCTTGTGAGCTAGTTGCCCTAGTCTCCTCCAAGCAGGTGTCGTAGCGTCAATGGTGTTAATGTCTTCAGCATGCAGGGGTGGTCTCTTATGCGTTAGTATGGCTGTTAAGGGTACCGGTAGTGCATCTCCCTCTTCCACTGCCGTGTGCGTCAGATAAGGTATCTTACGGAACCAGTAGGCAGCATACTGCGCCTGTGCACATAGGTAATATAAGAAGAAGTCTGGTACACAAAAACCTCCTCTATCGTAGGGTAGTGTTAGTGTCCTGAGCTCTATTCGTGCTTGTTTACCCGCCCAGATTAGTTTAAGTACTAAGGTCGTAATATTTTTAAAAAAAGGCTTTCGGAGGTGGAATAGGAATATTATTGAATAAGTAAAGAAATTTAGGGAGGATGTTCATTTTCACAATTGTAATACGGTCTGCTAAGGAAAGTGGTAGCTATATCCATCTATTGATTTTTTCCTCCAGAGTGGCTATTACCCTCCCATAATTCGTGGGTATGACCACTTCCGGATTTCTATGGTACCATACCCCTAGATATTTGATTGGATCAGTCTGTCAGTCTAAAGGGAATTCCGTGGCATGTGGCTCAGTAGTATTTGTCAGGGGAATAATTGATGATTTGGTCCAATTTATCAGAAGGCCTGAATGTCTGCCGAATTTGATGTATTCCTTAAATATCAGTGCCAAATTCTGCTCAGAGTCTCGGACATACAAAAGCATATCATCTGCATATAATGATATATGTAAGGGTCGAGCTGGGAATGGTAATGCAGAGTGGTTGTGTTTTTGTCGAATGAGGCAGGCTAAAGGCTCTAGTGTGAGTGCGAATAGCAGGGGCGATAAAGGGCACCCCTGCCTTGTTCCTCTTGCAATAGTGAATATGTTTGAAATATATCCATTCACCCATACCCTAGCTACCGGGTTTGTGTATAGTAGCTTCACCCACTGTATGAACATCGGGGGAAACCTCATCCTTTCCAGGATCGTCAGCAAATAGGACCATTCTATTGAATCAAAAGCCTTAGCGGCATCTAACATGACCGCCACGGCTTTAGTTGTTGGCGTTAAATAGTGGAGAGGGCAAAGAGCGTTCTCGTGTTGTGAGAGGTGGCCCTTGATGGTATAAAACCTGCCTGATCCGGTAGGACCAAATTTGTCATAAGTGACTGTAATCGGACAGCTAGGATCTTAGCCAGGATCTTAGAGTCGACGTTCATCAACGATAAAGGCCGATACGATTCACATATTTCAGGATCTTTAGTTGGTTTCAGGAGGGCTATTATCATCGCCTCCCATAACGGTGGGGGCAGTACTGCCTGATCGAATGCGTTGCCATATATAGCTACCAAATGGGGGGCCAATATATCCACTTACGTTTTATAGAATTCACAAGTAAACCCATCTGGGCCTGGGGCTTTTCCATTAGGTAGTGTTTTTATAATCTCCGTAACTTCCTCCACTGTTATTGGCAGCAACAAGTATTCCCTCTGGTTGTCTTACAGCCACGCAATGGCTACATCGTTCAAATAACTAAATATTTCCTCTGGGGACGCTGTTAACTGGGACTTGTACAGCGCGCTATAATTACTTACAAAACTTCATAGGATACCCTCCGTATGTGTGATCAATGTGCCATCTTCCTCCCGTATTTGTAAGATTGCCTGAGTGCCTCTCCCTTCGCAAATCTTAGCTGCCAGGACTTTGCCCGGTCTACCCCCTTGGCCAAATTGCCTAGCAGTGGGTCTCTTAAAAATATATTTGAGCTCATCCTCAGTGTAAGTTTGGTGTTCTGTGTATATCTGTCTCAATTCCCCCAATAAGGCTGAATTTTGCGTTTGCTCATATTTAGTTTTTAGCTCTTTCATTCGGGTTTCACATCTTGCGATCTGCCTGTGAATATCTCTTAATATGCCCACCGTTGTACCTATGCAGACCCCCCTCAAAGTTGCTTTAAACGCCTCCCACAGAATGCCCGGGTCCTCAACCGTCGACTCATTTAACTGGAAGTAATCCTTTATGGCCGTGGCTATGGTGTCTGCATATAAGGTGTCTGTAAGTGCTTTGGCGTTAAATCTCCAGCTGTATGGAGGGGGGGAGTAGTGCGGTATCGGGAGTGATAACAAGACCAGATTGTGATCCGAGATGGTTCTAGGCAGTGTTTTCAGGTTCTCTGTCCATAGTAAAATGTTATCTGACCACAACCAATAATCTATTCGGGACCAGCTACAATGTTCCATATTAATGTGTGTTGCCCCTGTTGCGTCTGGATGTCTCTCCCTCCAGAGATCCCTCAATAGTAGTTCCTCCATTATATCCAGAACTTTCGCACGTGCCTTTCTGTGTGGTTCCGTGGAGGTCACTGATCGGTCCATGCGATCTTTTAACGCAACATTAGGGTCTCCCCCCCACAATACGTTGGTATCACTGAGCCCATTTCTATGATTCCAAAGTTCATGAAAAAATTCCGGGGAATCCACGTTGGGACCATATACATTAGCTAGCATTATCTGCTGCCCCCTCAATATCCCTGTTAGTATAACATACCTCCCATTGGGATAGTTCGAGTCACTTTAAAATTCACACCCTTCCTCACTAGCGTCATGGCCCCTCTGGAGTATGACGAGTAATTAGCGCCATGTGTCGTTTCCGCCCATCACGCACCTATAGTTTTATGCGTGTTCGGTGCTATGGGAGTCTCTTGTAATAAAGCTATATCTATTTCCCACTAATCTAGACAAGTAAATATCTGTCTTTCAGGTGCATTGGCCTAGAACATCAGCGCCAATATCAAATCAGCAACAGAAAAAACGATAACCCACAATACCCTATTGTTTTATCCCATCCATCTCCTCATGATTTGACATCCTAGGTGTTGGCAATTTCACAAACATGAGCAAAGTTAGCCGTACATCATAGAGTTCCTAGGACATAGTGCAGTGACTCGATCAACTATCAGTTCGGTGTTAAAGTATGTCTCATTAAGTGTGCAACAGCTAACTGGACTTTCCTCTGTCAGCCCTGCTGCCTGCTGTCAGCAACCAGTACAATAGACAATCAACAACTACTGGAGTAGTTCCATCGCAGTTCTAATGTTCGGCTGCTGTAGCACTTGTGCATGGTATAGCCGTTATATATTCGCCCATCATCACCGTAACCCATTTTGCATAATAGTTCGGCCTATCCTTGCATTCATCCGAGTGTAAAAACATACGACCAGACTCAGCCATGGATTCTCAGATTGCACTACAATCGGCAATCAAACCGTCTTACTCATGCTAGATATACTCGGTCATTGTACAACACAGCTGGATGTCGCTGCAGTCGCTGCACTCAGTCATCATTCCAGTACCTTACCGTCAATCAGAGTTTTGCTGCTGTTCTTTTCTGTTCGCTTTCTTGCCTTTGCTTGTTATTTTTTTTTATGAAATCCTGAGCCGCCTTAGGATTGGTGAGAATTACCGTCTTCTCTTCCCAGGTCACCTTTAGGCGTGCGGGATAGAGCATGGCGTAGTTTATCTGTAATTCCTGCAATTTATCTTTGACCGTAGTGAACTCTTGTCTTGCCTGTTGTACTGCGATGGTATAATATGGATAAAATTCCAGCTTGTTCCCTTGATGATGAATCTGACCTTTTTCCCGTGCGAGCTGAAGGATGTTGTCACGATCCCGATAGTTCAACACACGAGCTACAGTGGGCCTCGGTGTGGTACCCGGTGGCAGTTTCAGTGCAAGGGATCGATGTGCCCTCTCAATTATGAAAATTGGTGACAATGCGCTCTCTCCAAAGACGTCTTTGCATAGCTACTCAACATATGATTCCATGCGGCCTGTATTTGTTGATTCAGGAAGTCCCGCTATCCTTACATTATTCCGGCGGGAACGGGCCACCAACTCCTCCGCCTTTGCCTTGATTACCTCGAGGACTTTTTCCATGCCCGTACATTTGCCTGCCGTTGCATGTGCTTCGTCTTCAACCGCCGAATTGCGATTTTCAGCGGTCTCCAACCGCTCCCCCTGCTTGTCCATTTTCGCAGCCATGCTGTCCATCCGACCCGTTAGAAGATCGAGTTTCCCATTGATATCTTGTAAGTTGGTTTGTATCGCTTTGAGGATGAGTTCCATACTGTTCTCGGTAGTGGTTTCCGTTTCGGATTCGTCCTCCAATTGCCCAGCCTGGCCTTTCAGTGCTCTCCGCGATTCAATAATAAGCTTTGATTGCTGCTTATCTGGCTTACCCATTTGTACTGTTATGCAGATCACGATAACTGTTGGTTCAATTGTAGACACCTCACGTCGTTGGAGTAGCAGGCACTTGCGTCCACACATAAACCACGCAAAGCTCAGATTCCAAGCTGAGGGTATCACGCGGCGTCCTACAGTTATCTTATGGCTTGGCCGTCTAGCCCGTGAAGAAAGAGTGCCTATATATCAGGCAGTGACAGTCGGCCTCGTCCTACAAAAGGCAGTGAGCCCGCATTAGAGCAGTATGTTCTAGTCGTTATTAGCACTCAAAATGGCCGACGCAGCTGGGCTGTAACTGGTAGTGGCGTGCACCGTATCATTCTCCACGTGTTCACCAATGACACCACGTCCCCTGCTGTATGTTGTAGCAATAAGGCGGCGAGAGACTCCCACCTCAGTTCCACCTCCGTTATCCACATACCGCTTACATACAGGCGCTGTGTCGGGAAACGCGTACAGTGTGTTATGGGGCCAGTAAGTGAACGATCAGCCAATGATATCCATCACAGTCGGTCTTCATGCCACCTCAGGAGTAATATTGCCCGCATGTCCACCTAAACCTGTCATTGGTTCTTGCCACAATGTCTTAGGAGGTGTCTGCATAGCCTCAGGAGCGCCAGCTACGCGCCATCTCTCACCACCTCTGATCATCTCCTCATAACTCGGAACAGCCAATGTCCGCCATCTTACATACGCTATTCCCCGGCAGCCCCAGCATTCAATCAGGCGGTGTCAGCAATGCAATCGTGTCCTTAACTGTGCCCCTACCTCTCTTCTTGGATCGCTGCTGTGCCGGAGTCACGTTATTGCTATGTCAGCAGGTCCACTTCTGCAGGCAATGATCCCCGCATTCCCCGCGAACCGCTTCAGCAGCCAGACAAGGATACGGGCGCCGCCATTTTGTTATCTGAAGCCTGTCAGTGCTCGCGGACAGTTTCTGGTGCAACGTTATCACCTCCACTTACTTGGACATGAAAGTCTTCCGGCTGAACTACCGATGCCCGATTTTACTTTTATGGATTGGCTGGTGGCACCGGGCGTCCCGTTTTCACAGCGCTGCTGTACTTTCCAGGCAGTTCAGCTGCGGCGGCCGCCATCCTACCCTCCATCCGTCTCAGGTTGCAGCGATGTTTTTCACCAGGATTCACTGCCAGCGAAGCAGTGCAAACACGTCCTTTATCTCCTGAAGGTTTCCCATCACATATTCTCTTCTTAGAATACGATTTGGCATCTGTTTAACATCTTAAAACATGCAAGGCTGGTGTCTGCCCGGCGGAGCTGTCGCATCAGGCAACCATCCCGCTGTGCGCCCCCTAGCGCCTCCAGGTGCAGATAAAGTTGGCCCAGAATTTCTCATAACATGCTTTCTTAACTATTCATAGCTCCTTTATAATGTGTTTCTTATGTAGGTTCACTGTCATTTTCAAGTAACCGTTTTGAAGAGAGATTTGTAACTGTTTAAGGCTTTTTAATGTGTAGTAGTTCCAGGGTGCACCACTTTTTCCACTCGTGTCCCCACAGTGCTGCCCCTTTTCGGTACTTGTAAGTGTATTTTAGTGTGATGTGTTCTGTGAAGGTCTCCCAGTTAGCAGTTGAGGCTCTTCCTCCAATATACCTTGTGTGAAAAAATATGCAGTAGTCGAGAATTTCTGGTGGATTCTCATCCCTGCCTAGTCTCTTCATGTTCACAGTGTGAGCTTCTGCCAACAATATTTTTGACATAAGGAGCATTGGAGTCCTCATGGTCAACTTGATAATCTGCAGTTGATGATCACTTTCTGGTCATTGCTCTATTCTAAACTGTTGGATGTAACTAAATAGGGAGACATTTGCCAACATATCGGCTAAGTAAGAAACACAGTTCTCTATTTTCCTTGTCCACGAGGGTGGAATGTCATCCGAGAATCAGCCATTTAGGACTCTCAGTACTGCTGCAATGCAAAAGTTAATGAAGCTGAATAACCTTCACATAACAATATCTATAAAATTCTGATGTCATTACAATACTATAAATGACAGAAACTGCAATAATATTATAGTAAACACAACACAAGAATCATTAGTAGAGGTCAAGGAGCATAAGAAATTGCAGCACTGTAAAGATAAGTAGTAAGAGGTGACCATAGAATATCATGTCTAACAAACAATGGAAAAAGAATGTAGATTATGTCTATCTAGTCCATTGTAATGACATACTAAATTTCACCATTGTTGCATGTTGAGATAGTCTGTACATTTCAAGTTGAATGTAATCAACTGTAAACCAATGGCTAATACGAGGTCTATGAATTTACTCTCAATTCTGACCATATGAAATGTATCCACCAAGAAATATTTTATTGAAAGCAAATGATACATATATTCCAGTAATTGGTACAATTCTAGCCCATACCTGAATCCCAAAATTAGCTATGTTAGAACAGAGAAAAAACATATGAACGTAGGAGCCAGAAAGGGAATTACAATGCCAAAAAGTATATTGTTTGAGCAGCTTGAATTCAAATAAAACGAGCTGGAGTGTAAAATAACCCATTGTAAAAGTAGTACAACATTTTCTCTCTGTTTGTTTCCTTTCTTCTTTCCTTTCCGTAGTTGACCTTCTTACGATGCCTTTCCAACATTCTCGCTGGGTCCATTTGTATTCTTATTTCTACTGGGCTTTTTTTATATTTCCACACAATAGTATCTTTTTGTGGATTGGCATGACCATCACCTGTACACTTGTATTCTCAAATAAACATATTGAACTCAAAAAATCCCCTATCAGTATGATATCTGCGTCTATGCTGTCTACTTTTATGTCCATGGATCCATTAGTATTTTTATTTCTACTGTTTTCTTTATATTTCCGCACGATAGTATCTTTTTGTGGATTGGCATAGCCACCACCTATACACTTGTTTTCTCAAATAAACATATTGAACTCATAAAATCCACTATCAGTATGATATGTGTCTTTGTTGTCTGCTTTTGTGTGAATGAATGTTTGGCTTAGTTTTTCTGTCATTGCCCTTTTTCCTGTGGTCTTGCATTAATGTAAACGTAATTTGTGGTAAGTTGTGATCTAATGCCCATCCTTCTATGCATACAGCTGATATCCCAGGATAAGTTATCAGAAGTAAACCTAGGAGGACTTCGCAGAGTTCCCAAAAAATACAAAAAAACCTCTACTGCGGTCCACGGAGCTCCGCTAGCAGTGGAGTGCGTTAGATAAATGCTGTTTGCTGCGATCTTGAGTGCGAGGTGCTTGTCCGCACTGTGCAATCATTGTGAACGGCACCATGTTCTGCACAAGCGGGAGCTGCTTCCTTTCTGCCGCTCGAGTAGATTTTTACACGAGCGGCAGCTTTCTCAATGCGAATGGACGGTTTCTCAATGCGAGCGGTCGTAAGCATATGGGACCACTCGCAATGACAAATCTGACCGTCTGCGTTGAGAAATCTCACCGGGAGGTTGATTTTCCACGCTTGTCAACTTGATTTTGACGATTGCGAACGAGGAAAAATCTCGCAGGGAGGTGGATTTTTATATCTCACACTCGCCATCTTAACATTGACGAACGCGAGCAAGGAAAAAACTCTGCTCGACAAAGCAGAGTTTTTCAGAACTCCACAAGCTACGGGTAACACGGTGTGTGGAAAAACTCTGAAAACTCTACGAGTGGAGCTGTGTTCACTTCCCAATCAGAAGCTGTAAACTACTTATGCTCCAACTCATGCTTATGTACGTAGAAAGAGCGCCCCTAGGTAAACCTAGTTGTTTGACCTTTGGTGTAGGACTTGAATATTGATTTCCATCTGTGCTGCCTGCTGTCAGGGGAAAAACAACATAAATTATATTCCATTGACATCTGCGTCCGCCTGAAAGTTCAAGCTCAGCCAGCTGAATAAATAAAATTATCACAGTTGTGTACTTCTACAAAAAAAAAAGTGCTTCTGCACAATCAAAACATGTACTCACGACTCCCAATACGGGGGCGGAGCCAAACCTCCTATCCAGTGACGCTCACATAATTGTCTGGCTGCTGGCAACAGCTGTGCTGTCAAGCCAGAGCAGAAAAAATAGGGGAGAACCGATCTGACGGACGGGACCGTTGATATCCAGCTGAATAAATCCCATCTTGGTGGGGGCCGCTGGCTGGGTGATTTTGGAGGTCGCGGATGGGGCTGTTCATTAATGTTTGTTTTTGTCAATTGAAACCCTAATAAACATGTATTCAAATAAAAAATCACCATTGTGTGACAAAAAAGAAAGTATGTTTATTTAATAGGTGTGTTTCGTGTGTAAAAATAAAACATGTTTAAACGTCAGCATGTGCAGTTGAAATAAGGGCTCAGCAGCACAAGCGTTTTAAATCTGTCATCCAACGAGAAGCTGAAGACGTCACAAGCGGCCAGCGCTTAAACTGCCTTTAGAACCTAGATCACTGATGTGTTATAATGTAGAGGCATTCCGCACATAATTGTTCTTGCCAACGCATACCAATTATATATGCAAGAAGTATTACTGGTTATGAATAATCCAGCAATCGAAAGCAATGACGGGTTTTTACATCGGCCGTTTTGCCCAACACAATATGCAAAAAAATTAAACAACATCCTCCCCCTTCCGGGGAGGACAGAAGAGGTCAAGGGAGCCGTAGGCGGCTGCAAACTTTATGACAAGGAAACACTCGAGTCACATTTCTTTCTTTCTTTGCGCTGAGCCCACTACAACAGCAGACAACCCTTCTCCGGTGCTGCGTAATGTGAGCAGCCAGCAACAATACACTCGCGCCGGGCCACTCACACCGGCGAGGTATCTGCAGCCGGAGCTGGGCTGCTGCGGCGTCTCCAGATCACGTTGCCCGGCCGGCTTGTTCAAAGGAGGCGGCGCTCCGCGTGACTCCTGGCGGACGCGGCGGGGCTGTCTGAACTCGCATCCCGATGGCCTTCCTGCAGCGGAGCCGGGAGCAACGCTACGCCAAGGAAAGGTGCGTGACCCCGTTAAACTGGGGGTACGTGGACGGGGGGAGGTCTTGCATGACGGCGCCCGGGCCAGGAGCTGGAGCGTAGGAAGGCGGCACTGTTCGGCGCGTCTTCCGGGCTCCTTGTTTACAGCGTGCCTGCTCGTGTACCTCAGCGGGCAGCTGACAGCTGGTATTGTGTTGCAGGGAACGGTGCGTTTAAGGCCCACTGCTCGCCCCTGGCAGCGTACCTGCGCTCCCCCTGCTTCACTCGGGCTGCTGGGGCTGCAACCAGCCCTACCTCCCTCCGTGCCCTGCCTGGGGGCACTAACGTTTACGTACTTGTGAGAGAGTCGGATCTTAAGGCCCGGGATAAAACGCAACGAACGCTGGTGTTTACGGAAATAGCCTTGTTGGGAAGCCACATACATTAGCCCTCTAAAGAGACCCCCATTTATTCATAGTTGTACGATGGCCTCATGTCACGAAAGTGACTTTATGACTGCGTGTTTTTTTGTTTTTATTGGAACGGCTAGCATGCTGGTAGTGGTAGTTCCGCGCTTCTGACCATAACTGGTCCTACAGCTCCCAGCCTGCTTAGTGCTGGTATCAGAAAATCGGGCATGCCTGAAAGCTATTTGCCTGTTACGAGATGTAGTTGGCAGCTAGCTTTACTTTATTTTGTTAGAGTATGAAATAGGTTCTGCTTGAGTTTCACCAACATGTTAACCAAGTCAATGCTGTGTCCTCAAATCTACATTGGGAGGGAGGAAAGAGGGGCAAGCAACACCGACAACCATTTGTGTGTGTAAACGGCCACTTTATTGAAACAGGTGCACATCACACTTTATTAAAACTGGCAATTCGCCTTACAAAACTAAAACCTCTATAAACGTCGAGTTACCTAACCCCCTTTGAGATTTCCTCCCCCCACCCCTACGATCCCCACATGATAAAAACCCCCACCCTGCATCATACAATATGTAACTTACAATACATTAACCCCTTCGCTGCGGCGGCAATTCCAACGCAGCGCTAGGGGGGGCCGAGCGGCGCTCGCATGCTCGTGACGGAGCCGCTCCGTCACGAGCCGCGGTTGCGCTGTGCTCATGACGGAGCGGTTCCGTCATGGCCCCGCCCGCTCAATGGAACGTCCAGCGCAGGCGCGCCAAGCGGGCCATGACGGAACCGCTCCGTCATGAGCACAGCTCAACCGAGGCTCATGACGGAGCGGCTCCGTCATGAGCATGGAAGGAGTTAAATAATACACAATCTTCTCACCTAACATTCCCAATCCCCCAAGAACCTGTGCCCTGGTGCCTTCTCCCCTCAACCCTTCACTCCCGACGCACCCCCAACATTCTGGACAAAACTTCCCGCAATTCTAAGAGATACAAATCTATTCTCAAACGTGAGAGGTGGACCCCGTCGCCTCTAAACAATTCCGGTGCGTCGTATCGCAGGTCCCGATGCAAACCCCAAGTGCCTACAAAAGCGAACCATCTCTACATTGATCTTACGTCTGGCTTTATCCACTGCCTGTGGCTTCAATGCCCTTCTCCAAACCTGCCGCGGAACAAACTCGGTCCACACAACCGAACAACCCGACCACCTCCTCCTGATTTCCTCCAAATCCCTCTTTATGGCCCTCATTAAAACCAAACCCGTGTCCTGCACCATATCATTTTCTCCCAAATGGAGCACCAACACATCAGGGCACCTGCCCCCCGACCAACAGCCCATTCAGTGTCCCAACCAACTCCTTCCAGCGCATTCCCCACTCTCCCAAACCAATGAACATTAAACACCGCAGGGATGAATCCCAGATTTTCGCCAAAATAACTATCCTGGTCCTGTAACTGAGCCCGCTTGATAAAGGAGTGGTCCACTATCCAAACAGTCATGTCAGGGGCGAGGGGACCAGCCACAGAACCTGAAACGAGAAACAGAAGTCCAGCATGGGCCACCCAAAACACCGTGCTAGCATTGAGGCTCATCGTACATAACGCTTGTAACAATTGGTGGAGAGGACATGATGTCCTCTCGCCCCCATCCCCTTCTATGCGCTTCTGACCCCGCGCCAATGCGAAACGAGTGCGTCCCAAATTTACTCCCATCCATCCCCAGCGGCTCCAACGTCTTCCGCAACACGGCCAACAACTGCGATCCCGTCGCGCCTCTCCCGTCCGCGTGACACAAAACCAACCCTTCTTCCAAACCAACTGCCCGCCATCTCAACCCCCACCGAACCGGGCACACCACCCCCACGTCACTTGTACCCACCCGCCAACACTTCTCTGGTCTGTCTTGGACTTCCGCAGCCACAAACGTACTACTCACCCCCCCCCCCCCAAGACACCTCCGACCACCGCAAACCAGTACCCGACCGCACCCCCAGTAATTCAGACACCCGGAACGCACCTGCGAACATCCATGTCATCAGGGTAGCGAACAAGCAAGCCTCTCTCCCATCCCGGCAGACCGCCGACAAGGCCTCCACGATTCTCCCCAACAACGCCCCCGATAAAGGGAGACGAACCCGACCGGAACTCCCACACTCCCGGGCCCAACCCTCCAACAGCCGTGACCCGAGCTCACCTGCAGACGGGGCGTACCCCCACAAGAGTTTGCCCATAAAGGCAATCCCGGCTAACTTGCCCGCTATAGTGACCTGCGTGAGGCCCTTGTCTATCATTTACAGTATAAACTGTACCACATCCTCTATTCTCTCCCACCCCAGAGCCCGACAACACGCCCCGGACACCACAAACTCCCCCCATGCAGACACATACGTGGTCCGTGTCGATTTTGCCAAAGACCCTAGAACCAGCTGCAACATCCTGTGTTGCCGACGTCCCACAGCTGCGGGGGCATGCCTGTCGGGTCCCGATCCGTGTCCTTGGCTAACCCACGGAATCTCTGCAACTGTGAACGAGATAAAGCATCCGCAATGTCATTATTAAGCCCGGAACGTGGACCGCGCGAAAAGCAATGTCATTACGCAGGCAACCCAATACAAACACCCTTAAAAGCTTCAGCACCTGCTCGTCTCTGGCGGATTGGCGATTGACCACTTGCAACACCCCCATGTTGTCCACATTGAAAGTCACACGCCTGTGGGCCAACACCTCCCCCCACAGCGTGATCGCCACCACCAACAGGAAAAGTTCCAAGAACGCAATGCTCCTGCCACCCCCCGCCCACTCCGGGGGCCACTTTTCCGCACACTAACGCCCCTACCAGTACAGCCCGAAGCCGTCACTTCCAGCCGCGTCTGAAAAGATCTGAACATCCCAGACCATGTCCTCCCCTCTCTGCATAGGGACTCCGTTAAAATGTTGCAGAAAAAACTGCGACATCCGCAAATCCTCGCGAACACCCGCAGACAGCCGCACATAGTGATGTGGAGGCCTCCTCCCCGCCAAGGCCCTGCCCAACCTCCGGCAGAACGTCCGCCCTACCCGCACCACTCTGCAAGCAAAATTAAGGTGCCCCAACAGCACCTGTATCTCCAAAACCGTGACTTTTGTCCTTACCAACATGACCTCCAGCAGCCCCAGCATCTGCTGCTTCTTTTCCACTGGTAATCGGGCCTCCATGGTCCCCAAGTCCAGCTCAATACCCAAGAATGACAGCGCCGTGCCTGGTCCCACTGTCTTCTCCAGTGCCAATGGCACTCCCAGGTACCCCATGAGCTCCTGAAACCTGTCCAGCGCCACCTGGCAGTCTGCTGAGTCTGGGGCCCCAACAAAAAGAAGTCATCCAGTTAGTGAGTAACTCCTTGGTGACCCGTCTGTTCTGTCAAAAAACACTGCAGGAACGTACTAAAACACTCAAAAAGTGCACATGACATCGAACAGCCCATCGGCAAGGCCTTGTCCACATACCAGCGGCCGCAAAACTGGATCCCCAGTAGGCCCCAATCGTCTGGGTGAGCCGGAAGCAGCCGGAAAGCCGATTTGACGTCGCACTTTGCCATTTACGCCGGTGCGCTCGCAGCCACCACCAGGACCACGGCAGCGTCAACGGACAAGTACGATACCGCAGCCTCCCTCTCATCAATGTAGTCGTTGACCGAACCGCCTTCAGGCCATGACAAGTGCTGAATGAGGCGAAACTGCCCCGCCTCCTTCTTGAGCACCACCCCAATAGGGGACACAATCAAGTCCTCCAACGGCCAGTCGTCGAAAGGCCCCGCGGCCCTCACTGACTTCTTTATCCAACTTCTCCTGCACTACCTCCGGGTGCTCCCTGGCCAACCTCAAATTATCAGCCCATCTCCTCCGCCGTGGCCCCTCATAGCCCAACCGAAAGCCTTCCAAAAACCCGGTCCGTAACCCCGCTCCACGGCCCCCCTTGTCCGGGTAACCATGAAGGGCCGCAACTAAACGGTCCACCTTAACTGGAGTATGAGCCCTTCGGTCCAGACCCCTTACCTCCTCTACCGCCTCCAGGTTGCTGTGTGCTCCCTGATCGCACTCCCCCAGCCTGCCCTTGTGACCCATGCGGCTGCCCTGACGTCCCCCAGCAACGGACCACGGGGTGACCGAACTTCCCGCAACTGGAACACTCATGCTTAAACCGGCAGTGTTCCCTAGCGCAAGCCCCTTTCTTGTCAGCCCAGCAGGCCCCCACAGACCCCGACTGAGATTTAGATCCTGCCCCCACCCCTCCACGGGTGGGGCGGCCCTGAAAGGGCTGATATGTACGGCGAGCGGGTTGCCCATTATATATCGTTTTCCACGACTCGGTCAGCCCCATCGTGTTCTGCCAGAGATCGGAGTCCAACTTGCCCCACCTCGCCTCCGGGTCCCACGCCATCCGAGCCCTGAACTCCTCGTCATACTGAGCCCACGCATACCCCTCTCCTGTGATCTGGGCCTTTCGTATTACGTCCATGTACTTAAACAAGGACGCTGACCGCTCCGGAAATTTCTCACAATAGACACTGGCGAAAATTAAAAAGGCCGCCGTCCAATTTTCAATCGTGAGAGGCACTTTAGGCCTCTTCTGTAGTTCGTATTCTTCTTCTTTAGACCCTTCCTTTGCCCGTACCTCACAATGTAACAGCTTCAGTAGTTCAACGTACTCCCCCTTCCATATGCGCTCTTTAGTCGACAACATCAATTGAGCGCCCAGCGGTTTCGTGACCCCCATGTATGGCAGCCGCTTTATCTTCAGCTCCTTACTCTCTGGCTTCGCCGCCCCCTCCGTAGTCCCACCTTCGTTTGCCGCGCCAGCCCCGCTCGCTGCGCTACCAGAAGGCCCGCCCGCTCCGCTCGCTGCGCCACCAGCCTCCGCGCTCCCCGGCACCGCCACCTTCCTGCCACCTTCCTCCACACTCCCGTCATCTGGCCCCACTCCTATATCCACCACATATTTCCCCCTCCTCAGGCGTCCCCCCCAACCCCCACAGACACCATGCGCGCCGCACGGTTACCTACTGCCAATGACGCCGCACTCCGCTCCTCAACCCTCTGATCCAGGGATGCCGTCCTCTCCCGATAGGATGTCCGGGCCGTCCATTCCCGTGGACCCCGTGACACCTGCAAAACAGCAACACCATTAGCGGACCCCCGCCACCCTCGCCATCCCTCAACTCTTCCTCTTCCAAACTCTCATCATCTGCAATTACTTGCACCCCTCCGTGTGCATAACCTCTCCCAGCCGGCGGCGCCGACTGCACCCTACTAGGCACGCTCCACCTATCCCTCGCCCCTCCACATGAATAAAAACATGGAAAGCGGTGCTCCTCTTCCGTCCGTGGTCCTCAAGCCGTAGCGGCCCTGTGGGTGGAGGGGTCACCGAGCCCGTGTCGGGCCTTCTTGTGCCAGCCGCGAAGGGATCCCCCGCCGGTACCGGGCATGCCGCGGGAGGCCCAACCCTCCCTTCGTCTTGGCGTCGAGGGGCCGTCCCCAGCCCTGCCAAGTCAGGAGCCCCGCGGCAAGCATCCTATTGTAAAAGAAAAGGTAGGTCCGGTGTGCTGGGTCCCTCAAACTGTGCCGCGCCACCATCAACACCACGCCCCCCACCCCTAGTCTACCCGCCGCCCCCCTATCATCACCCCGACCCCCTTCCTCACTCCCACTCTCCCCTTCATCACTCCAAACCAACCCCCCTGCCCCAGCCCCCCTGTCATCCGAAGAAAAATCTCCCCGCCCGGCAAACCCCGAACTACCCCCACCTGCCAGGACAGACCCGCCACCTCCTCGCCTTGAAGCCCCACCCACCCCCGTTGCAGAACGCGCCTTCTCCTCCCGGGTGTGGGCCCCCATCCCCTCTACCTCCCCCTCGCTCTCCCTAGACTCCACCTGGCCCCCCCGACACCCAGACCTCTACCCCACCAGACCCTTCTCCTGAGCCCCCCAAAATCCCCCACAAACTCCTCCACCCCCCATTCAGCTGTGCCCCCCCATGTCAGCCCCTGCGCCTCCTTGGCGGGCCCCCTGCCTCCCCGGGGCCCCTGCCTGCACCTTGGCCCTCTTGGGAGGTGATGGGCTCTCCCTCCGTCTCCTGCGCCCCCGTCGTGTCCCCTTCCAGCTTCCCTCCCCGCCACCCCCTCCCTTCACGCGACTGTGCCGCCCTCCGGGGGTCCCCAGACCCTGTCACTGCCGCCCTGTGCTACGAGGGCAGCCAGACTGCAAGCGATAGCGCTGCGGGGAGGAGGCCTCCCCCCCCCCTCGCCCCCCACCACACTCTTCCCTCCCGCGCTTGGGCCTCCTGTCACTTGCTCGGAGGCCCGAGCAGTCCTCTTGCCTCCTCCACGGCCCGCCCGGCCCCCTCGCTCAGCCACGCCCGCAGTGCCGAGGCGGGGTTCTGGCATTCCTGTGGGTGGCGGGGAGCCGCCGGCAGCGCTCCCACGCCGCTCCTCTACATCGAGCGCTACGCGGCCCCGGGCCCCTCCCACCTGCACTCCACGGTAAGCTGACGGCGGGGACCAACCGGCAGTGATCCCCAGCCGCCCTGCTTTGCCGCCCAGACCCCCGCCACTCAGATTCCCTGGCACCACACGCAGGGCCGAGCCCCCGCCTCATCGCGGCCCTGCGACCTTACCTGGCTACGTGCCGCCTTACGCGGCGGCGAACACGCCATAACATCCGCCGCTACCCCGGCGGACGCGCGCCTCGCAGGGTGCACTCCACCCTGGGGGCCAACCAGCAAGTCCATCCTCCCTGCCTCGCTAAGCAGGCGGATGGCTTCCAACACTCGAAAATCCTCGTGAGCCATCACCAAACGCCGCAACTGTCGCCACAGAAAACTACCACAAACAACCGCCACAGGCCGGAAAAGCCAAAACCCTGCTACTGCGCTATTATTGTCTACTGCCATTGGTACTCTCCCTTTTATGACACTGTGACCCTGCCCTTCCCCTGCCTTGCCTCTTCTGCTTCCTTCTTCCTGTCTAGCCACTTAGATGCTTACTGTTGGGTATACTATATGCACTACTGAGGGGCAAGGTTTTTTATTTTTTAAAACACCAGTTTGTCCCAGGGACAAAATGCCTCAGAAATCTATTTATCCCATTTCGTGCAGTACATTGAGGTGATAAATTACAGCATTGTTCCCATTATTTCAGAAGTCTGATAGCTGCCTTTCTGATTGTGCCGGGGCCCATACTAGTTTGTCGGTTTGGATTCCATCAAGGCTGATGTCACCTTTCGGACTCACCAGGGCTTTATTTATGTCTGATATTGGAACATCCACAGACTCTGTCTTTGTATGTGTGTGTGTGTGTGTGTGTGTGTGTGTGTGTGTGTGCAGAGACTCGGTTTGTGAATGTATTCTGTTTAGGTTTGTTTTCTTATCCCAGAATGACCCTGAATATGTCCGCAATCTGATTTTAGCAGAGTTAAGATTATATCATTGCCCCAACTGTAACATTACTTTTTCTTACTTTAGGTTGTGAGGAAGTGTCTTGTGAATTGCCTTGGCAAATATACTTTTATACATTCACTCCATTTTACAAAATGTTACTGTAAATAGCCTCAGATCCAATTTGTGATCAAATTCATGGTAGCCAACAGAAGATCAAACAGTCTCAATTTGACCAAATTGTGTACTTCCTCTCACTGTGCCACATCCCTTCTTTGCTGCTAATGAGTGCTAATTACTAGTGGTAGGTTAATTACGACATTAATGTTTGGTAAATTCTACAAAGCTATATCAAGTGAAAATGTTGCAGCATGTCTGAGTTTGGCTTGCACGTGCAAAGATTTTTAGAAATTCTGTGGATCAGCCTTCTTCCATAAGCCAAATATTGAACTGTCATTCACTTTTTGCTTTTACCTACCATTGCATATAGCATGGGGCAAACGGTCAGCCCCCCATGGTAGTAGGTCTCTCACATTGTACATGAAAGCCATTTTACTTGATCACTTGTTCACTTTCCCGAAAAAGTAAGTACAGGCCACTGCTGAACTTAAACGTTACTTTGCCAGTGCTTTTTTCTTTCTATTCTTTATCATTTTTGTCACCCGTTTTTGCTTAAGTTATGTCTTAAGGTTGGCCAATTGGGCCCTTTCTTTGCACCAGCAAGAATCCAATTTTCCCGTGACTTGCTTTAAACCTAAAATGGGGTTCTTTACCTCATCTCAGTACAACTCTCGGCTAGGAAGCAGCAACACTGTAATCACATTTAATATGTGAGGTCTATTAAGATTTTGATTGCAAGCATATTTTTCCCACCTTTAGGCGAAAGCACACATTCTTCTGATTTTTGCTTGATATGTTTGTAGTAAAAAAATAGAACCAAAAAGCTTTACACCAGTTTGCCAAGGTCACACACTTGTGGGCCTTACTAAAGTTTGTTTTAAATATTGGCATTCATGAAACCTTTTCTGTTAGATGATGCCTTAGAGAAATGGTTTTTACATTTAGCCCTTAAAAAGTGCACAGTAGTTTTGCAACAAAATATGTAACCTTCGTCCATTTCTTTCTCAAATTGCAACTACTCAGCGGTACCTTTCAGTTTGAAAGCAAACAAGTTACTTCATAACATAACAAAACTGTCTGTTGTGGCCCCCCTTTTTTTTTTTTGTACCTTGTTTTATAAAACCACAAATGTTCCTTCTTTGTGTAAATATTTGCATATAATAAAGAACACTCTCGGATTGTGATAAATAGCCACAAAATGATGGTTGCATTTTGTAAATATGTGTACATGTATTTAGATTGGAACAACTGTCAGCAATTGCAAGCTCGAACAGTAAAGGCTGTGTATTGGTGAAATTTAAATACCATTTCGACTATCTCATGCATATGGCTGCACATTCTGCGTTAGCAGCAGAGAGCCATAATCTCACTCTAGCCTTGTTAACTTGCATTTTTTAAGGGCTTGTTTTGCTGGGGGGCAAGCCTACTTTTCAGGCAACAAAATAAACATGAAAACTTCATCAGGCGATAGGTATTCTACACCCCTTTTGTCAGCCTATATGGTATAAGCCTTTTGAGTACATTTATTCTATTACCAAACTCTATTCGTTTTTCTTCCCCACTGATTGCTCTTTTCATCTAACTCTACCGGGTTTTTCAGACGGTCCTAGGTGGCATCACGCATTTTTTCACAAGCAACCAACATAAAAGCATAAAGTTCTTAGTTCATTGCTTTGCATGCTGTTTTTGTGTTCACTGTCCAATTTTTAGATCTTGATAACTTGTTGTGCTTAATAAACACAGAGTGGGCTTTGTATCAAACCATTATCTTACTTGTCTCAGCTGTGCCATTGGCTTGAGACATTGTAAAGCTCAGCTTGGCTCAGAGCAATGAAGTATTTAAGTCTTGGAGTCGTGCTGTTGGTTGTTTTGAAGTATCCTTCTTCCGCCAGTGCTTTCATTGGAATGGCTGAACAATAATTTTACATTTCAAAAGTCAATTCAATAAAAACTTTATTTCGGTCAGTATGACCTTAAAAGTGCAAAAGTTGGATACATATAGTAAAAAACAATTAATTAAACAGAAGTAGGCATAACTTGACACACAAAGTTATCGGTAGAGATTACCTATCACAGTTTTAGGATGCCCTCTGCTCAGTTTGCTTCACTAGAAAATGATCACATCAAATATAACAGTGGATTGATCAGAACAGGAGACAGTGCTCACATTTGGAAGTGCATAGTGCAGAATAAATAAATAACTAAAAAAAAACAACAATTTATCTTAGAATATAATCTCAAATACTACATATAAAAGATTTAATTAAAACACTTGTTGGCGGGGGCGTGGCTAGCAGCCGATCGTGATGGCTGCGTAGCTGAAGAGCTCCGTGGGTGAGGCGCCCTCTAACATTGATCCGACCACTAATCCGTCATAGTTCAAGGCTCCGGGGGCTGCAGCTAAGGTACAGAACCGAACAGCGTGGACCGGTGGAATCGGGAGGCGACCCAGAACTGTAACCGAAGGTGACGAGCTTTGAAGGCCTGCCCGTCAGCCGCAAGCAGCGACCTTCCGTACTTTGGGAGCCGGGCGGAAGTGCAGTAGAGCCGGACAACGTGAAGCCAGAAGTGCACCCTACGTCGGCCGGGACGGAAGATAAACAGCGAAAGGCTCCTCACCTGTGGCCCGCGGACAGTGGCGGAGATCCCGGTGCTGCCGGGGACCGCAGTAGGCCCCGCGGTAGAGACTGAGACGGAGCGGCGAGAAGTAATATTGGGCCCGGATTAGCACTGCACGACCGTTGCCGCGCCGCCTGCACCATTGGCATATACCGCCCCCCTCCTACAACGAAGCAAAATCAGTGGAAGAGGGGGGGCGCTCTAAGCAACGGTCCTCCCCTCACTTGGAAGGGGCCGCGGCGGCGGTGAGCGGGCCGAAGGACTGGATGCGAGAGCCTATAGCGCAGCAGCGGGAGAACTGGAGCCATTAACAAACCCCCTGTAGCAGCGGGGGGGAAACGCGTTGGCCAGCACAAAGGGCGAAAACGCGGCGAGGAAGAGAACGGCAGTGGGGCATCCCATTGAAGAATCCTGTGAGCTACGACTGCAGAGGAGTCGCGGAATTAGGCCTCCCCTTTCTCGCCTGGTGTGGCATAAGTACTGATCACTGTGGAGACCCCACGGCTACCGCCTCACGGATTGGTCGAGATCCATCACCAACAGCAGTGCCATCGTCACCTTGCCCTAGTGTATCCAGGCCTGCGACTTAGGGAGAAGCACTGAGTCATAACACGCCCCCAATTGGTCGCCTTTGCCTATCGGTTGCTGCTGGAGAGCTGGTACTGTGGCGCACGAACAATTCCACTCCACTTACTGATCTGGCTCTATCGATTACCTCCTCCTAAGTCTGACTTGCCACGGCGACTCGCTTGAAGAGTGCAACATGGCGGGCAGGGGTCTGAGGAACCACTCAGCACAGGCCAAATTGGACAAATATGCATATGACAAAAACAACGTGCAGTCCGCGGAAGGACGTCCCTCAACGGGGAAAACGCCAGACGGAGATGGGGCAAAAAAAGGTCATGCTGGAAGACATCATGAAGGCCCTAACGGCCGTGCAAACAACAGTAGGGACAATCTCCACAGACGTATTTCTGCTGCGGGCGGACTTTCACAAGATGACTGAAAGAATCAAGGAAGTGGTAATAGTCACAAAGTCATTGGTGGAGGACATGTCCGAGTTGCAGATAGCGATGGCTCGGATCGAGACGGAAAACATACACCTGAAGGAGAAGCTGGATGACCAGGAAGGGCGCTCAAGAAGGAACAACGTATGGATTCTTGGAATTCCGGAATCAGAAGGAACACAAGCCATGGACCTGTATGTGGAGGACTTAATCACAACCAAATTGCAACCCAAGGGTTTATCCAATTTCTTTTCAGTCGAAAGGGCTCATAGGGTCCCCGGAGGCAAACCTAAACCGGGAGCAGCCCCGAGACCGGTGCTTGCCAGACTGTTCAATTATAGGGACAGAGATGCGATCCTCCAAGCGGCGAGAGCCTCTCAACCGATCTGTATATTAAACTTGACTCTTGCCTTTTTACCAGATTACACGGCAGAGGTAGCCCGTCGCAGGAGAAGTTTCATAGAGGTCAAAAAAGCTTTGAGAGAGCGTGAGTTACCTTACTCAATGTTGTTCCCAGCTCGGCTCCAAGTAGTGGCGGATGGTAAAACGTGGTTCTTTGACACACCAGAGGCGGCATACGACTGTCTGGAGGGCTGGCGGCAGGCAGGAGCGTGTCGGCGTACCAACAGGACTCACCGGCACCATCAGAAGGAAGGCCACGAAGGATCTCAAGAATCAGAACGAGAGGATCTGAACTGCTCGCAAAGGCTAGACCTCTGACCTCCCGGCCCACTGGAAATAATGCAGTTTTAACAGATGGAGAGCGAGCTCACTCTGGAGTCTGGACTGGGGCGAGCCTGAAGGGGCGTAGGGGGCTGCTGCCTTTACGGACCTTTTACCCCAACAAGCAAGTACTATGGTTTGGGTTGGGGAGAAGCACTCTGCTAAGTTGGGGAGGCGTGCGGTTCTGTGTCCGTTAAGCAGGGAGGCAGGGAGGGGGGTTGGTTGGGAAGAAGGGGTTTTTGTTTTTCAATCTGTTTACTATGGCAGGCATTGCAGGTATACATACACTGGGAACACGACGAACTGGCAGCTACATCGAGATTAGATCAGGAGGGGGCGCTCCTTCACTCTAAACGCAACGCTGATGTCACACACCGCACAAGCTGACATACACGGTGGGGGCCTCACAGGACTCCGTAGTAGCCCCCCTGCGAATACTAACGTGGAATGTCAGGGGGTTGGGTGATAAAATAAAGAGAGGACTGGTCTTGCAGGCCTTAAAACGGTATGGTCCTGCGATAATTCTACTGCAAGAAACACACCTCACGGGGAGAGCATGCCAGGCGCTAAATAGGAGAGGATATAAAATGGCGGTGCACTCCGAATTCACATCAGGCTCAAGAGGAACTGGCATTCTGATAAAAAAAAAACTCACCGTTTATGATATTACAAAGTAAGGTGGACGACCAGGGGCGCTTCGCCGCAATACAGGGGCAATGGGAAGGACGACTTTTAAATATAGTGTCAGTTTATATTCCACCTGCGCTTCAGTCCATAGCATTGCCGGCACTGGGAGAATTTATTCTAGCCTTACCGCAAGGGGATCCTATTATAGGAGGAGACTTCAACACAACTGTAGATGCATCAATGGACAGAGTCCCTACTAGACAGCAACCATCCAGACCCTCCCGGTTCCAGGGCTTCCTTGAGGCAATGGGACTGCTAGATGTCTGGATACACATACACGCCACAGCCAACCAGTACACTTTTCACTCCGCAGTGCACAACAGTTTATCGCGGATAGATTATTTCCTGCTCTTGAGGAATCGATTAAAATGCGTAGAGAGTATAGACATTAATCCCAGGGGCATATCGGATCACTCTCCGGTACTGTTGACGCTAACCTGCCAGGAGAAAACCCGTAAGAGAATATTTCCTATCTATCCCAATTATTTTAAGATTCCCAGTATTGAGAAAGACCTCAAGGTGGCGACTAAACACTACTTTGAGGAAAATACAGCCTCAGTGGAATCGCCCTCGATACTCTGGGAGGCATACAAGACAGTCCTCCGGGGTCGGGCGATAGCCTCCATCACTGGGTATAAACGCTCGCGGCAGCAAGAATTGTTGGCATTGGAATTGACCCTACACACACATGGCAGACCCTGCACCGGACACAGCACACGCCCTACAGATATGTCGGCAGCAATATGGGGACCACCTACGGAAGCAAACGATAGATAATATTACAGCAACTACCCATAGAATATACGATGTGGGAGACAAAGCAGGGAAAATGTTGGCCTGGCTGGACAAGAAAGGGGGACACTCTAAGGGGATACAACAACTGCACACAAAGGAAGGAACACTTCAATCACACCCTCGGGAGATGGTACACATACTTGCCGAATACTTTCGGGAAGTTTATACTCCGGATCAGGAGGTGTCGGAGGGGGTAGTTTTAGAAGCGCTCAGCCACATAGATATCCAGACGCTGACGCATGAAGCTAGCATGGAGCTGGAGGCAGACCTCGCCGCCGATGAAATACAGATGGCTATAGGGGCGGTACAATCTGGGAAAGCGGTGGGCCCTAATGGGATCCCCATAGAATGGTATAAGATCATGTCTGACGCCCTCAGTACGCCATTGCTGGCAATGTTTAAGGATAGTCTGGCGAAGGCAGAACTCCCACTGGATCAACGGACCGCGACGATCGTGGCAATTCCAAAACCCGGCAAGCCCCCATGGGAATGCACCTCATATCGCCCGATATCACTGCTAAATGCGGAAGCTAAAATGTTAGCGAAGTTGTTAGCCAGCAGGTTGATGGCCCACCTCCCGCAGTTGATTCATCCGGATCAGTCAGGTTTTATGCCGAACAGAAATACTGCCCTCAATCTCAGGCGAGTCCACGGGGTATTAGCACGAGCCTCATCATTATCATAACCGGCGGTGATACTATCATTGGAGGCCAAAATGGCATTCGACATGGTGGAATGGCAATATCTTTTAGCGGTTCTGTCCCGAATGGGGTTCGGCCCTAAATTTAGGGCCTGGATAAGACTTTTGTACACTAACCCAGTGGCTCAGGTGACAGCTAACGGGCATTTATCACACACGGTACCATTGGCCAGGGGGAAGCGTCAGGATTGTCTCCTTTCACCCTTGTTGTTTGCACTGGTCCTGAAGCCTTTGGCGACGTTAATTCGAGCAACCCCATTGCTGAGGGGTATTAGTTGGAAGGAGGGATGGGAGGATCGCCTCTCGCTCTATGCCGACGACATGTTGGTGTATCTGATGGACCCAGAGCGCGGAATCCCTGAACTTCTCGCACTCTGTAACATCCACGGAAAAGCGTCGGGATACACAATAAACTGGGCCAAGTCAGTGCTGTATGTTCTGAAGGGACCAGTTCCTTTACTCCCGGTTGACTGCCCTCTTGTGCTAGCGAAGGACTCATTTAAATACGTAGGTATATATGTTACCGGAGACGCGGTTGAATTCTTTGGGAAAAATTTGGTACCACCTTTAGAACGACTGAGAAGAGATGTGACCCACTGGGAATCTTTGCCCCTGACGCTGCTGGGCAGGGCGGCGCTATACTAAATGATGGCACTGTCACGATTTCTTTATGCACTTGATAACACTCCTTACCCGGTTCCGTTTTGCTTTTTTAAACAAGTAGCCGCTCTAGTCTCGACCCTGTTATGGGGGAACCGCCCGGCCCGTATATCGCAAATTAAATTGAACAAGAGCTGGTATGATGGAGGGATTGCATTGCCTAATCTACAACTATATTACTGGGCGGCACAGCTGAAAACCCTCAATCATTGGATCCATGCACCCCAAGATGATCCAGCGTTCAGGGCAGATAGGGCACAGCTGGGCTCGAACAACATGCTTGCGGTGCTCTATAATAAGGGACTTGCCGGGAAACTGATAGGACCCACCAAACACTCTGTCACACTCTGGTATACAGCACAAGCGAGACTGGGGTGGAAAGGAATTATAACCAAACTCACCCCACTGTGGGACACCAAGGCGGTGGGTCAATTAAGAAATAGAAAGGGCTTTACACAGTGGGACATTATTGGCATATCCGCGGTGGGAGACCTTTGGGACAATGGAACAGTGATTCCTTTTACACGACTTCAACAACAATACGAACTGGGTCCGACTGAAACGTATAGATACGTACAAATTAGACATGCACTCCTAACAGCGCTCCAGGTAGGTACCAATGTCCCGGAGGCCTCCCCACTGGAGGATCGGCTATTAACTGAATATATGCAACATAGGGCCACTTCACTCACATACCAAAATCTACTTAACAATCTACCGGATCCAACGGTTAAACTACGTGAGAAGTGGGTGGAGGAAGTGGGTGCGATGGATGATACGGAATGGCTGGAGGCCCTGGCATCTCTCAAGGAAGTGGGCATCTCAGCTAAGTTTAGACTAGTGCAGCTTAAAATCCTGCATCGCATATATTATACCAGGACCACTTTGTATAAGCTCCAGCGCGCGCAACACCCCTTTTGTCTCCGTGGCTGCGGGGATGAAGGTACCCTATTTCATACTTTATGGCAATGTCCAGTAATATCTGAATTTTGGCGGCAAGTGATGCGCACCATTTCACAAACATTAGAGGTTTCCCTCCAACCTGAACCACAAAAATGTATACTTAATGTGTGGGATCCGAATGAACTCACTCACCACGGACGGGTTTGGGGAACACTAGGAATGATGATTGCTAAGAGAGACATTGCTCAGAAATGGGGCGCGGCAGAATGGCCTACACTAACGGCATGGTGTAATCATAGGGACCTGGTAATGATTACGGAACGTTCAGTATATGCAAGCAGAGGGAGTCCGCGTAAGTGGAATCAGATATGGACTCCATGGAACGTTTTTCGAGGGGAAATATGTGAACCATTGCCTGAGGGAGACGTTGATAGTTCGGATGAGGAGGTAGAGGATGATTGAAATGGGGTGGAGGGGGAGAACTGTTAATGAAGGAGATCGAGATGTATTACTGCCACTTTAAGTACTGTTTATTGAACTAAGGAATGTAAAATGATTGTAACTCTGCTATATTACTGAAGAGAATCCTGCCACTGTAACTGCCTTGTTTTACAATAAAAAAAGTAAAAAAAAAAAACACTTGTAGGCATTACATGGGGCACATGTTTATGACTGGGTATTGCCTACCACAATTCGGAGGTGCTCTCATTTCGGGTTACTTTACCAAGGAAAGTCACATCCAGTATAACAGTAAATTAATCCAGGCAAGAAACAGTACTGGCATTTAAAGGTGGATAATGCATGGTTAATAAATGGATAACAAATTAATTGCAGGTCAATATCTCCAGGGGCAGGGTTACGAAAACTACATAATTAACTCTGGTACAGCTAGCCATTGGGCAGTAGGGCCTGGGTGTGAAGGAAGTCCACGGATGCATACTTTTCAGGTAATATAAGGGGGTCCTAAAAAGGAACCCCATTTCCTTTGTACAGGGCCATGATCTATACCTTTTAAGATAACTTTAGAGTGCTCTGCGGGTGCACCACATAGTATACTCGGTAACAGGTTTCCTTTTTTCTATCGGGATGCTACCGTCCTGTTTCAGAATCCTGAAAGCCTCAGAGCAGCACCTGGTTCCCTAGTTTCTGCAAATCTGTACCAACCAACGCTTTCTAGCCTTATGGTAGCCAGGGCAACTAAAAAACACATCGAGGACTGACTCCACAGGGCAGTCGCATGCCGGGCATTTTAAAACTTGCAACCCCCCCACTTATATGTAAAAGAACGAAGAGGCAAGGACCCATATCTAAATTGTAGAAAAAGCTTTCTTGCAGCTGCCGGCTTGATATCATCCAGGGCCGGCTCAAAGCTATATTTATCTTTATTTACCTCAAAAGCTGAGGTCAACTTGCCTAGTAGGGGGTTGCTATGGAGCTGTGCTAGTTTGAACTCCCCGTAGTGGTCCTTTAGTGATTTCCTTGAAAGTGAGGAGCAGGCTAGTTCCGGGTCCCCCCAGAGTTCACCCCACCCCATACTAGCTGTCATGTGCTGTATATACACAGCCACATATGTTTACCCGCCCCTGTAGATTCATCCCCTCCCTATTTGCTGAAAGTTCTGGAGTGACCCACAGGCGCCGCCAATATAAAAGATACAGAAAAGGGGGTGGTGATGAACAGAGTGTCTGAATTAAGCAGACCACTCTTACCCAGTCCAAAGATCAGGGCTTGATCCATCACCGTTATTTATCTCACTGCCCCATCCCAGCTCAGAACCTGGCTATATGCAAATTAGTCTGACCCTGGCCCAGTGCATCATGGGAACAGGGCAGACCAAACTACCAAGCCAATTCTTTACTGGAAAGGGTATACTCAGATGTGAGTCCCTTGCTCATTGCACCATCAGGATTCAAGCAAGCCGGGCCGAAGACGCCTGAAATGGCAGAAACCGGTCCCCGGAAGCTTGTTTCCTTCCCTGTGTAAGAATTGGCTTTTGTAGTCTGGTCTGCCCTGTTCCCATGATGCACTGGGCCAGGGACAGACTAATTTGCATACAGCCGGGTTCTGAAACTGGGATGGTGCAATGAGCTAAAAAACGGTGTTGGATCTAGCCCTGATCTCTTGACTGGGTGAGAGTACTCTGCTTAATTCAGAGACTCTGTCCATCACCACCTCTTGTTGTAAATTATTTTGTCCACCCTAAGCGTGGAAGGGTATACTCAGATGTGAGTCCCTTGCTCATTGCACCATCAGGATTCAAGCAAGCCGGGCCGAAGACGCCTGAAATGGCAGAAACCGGTCCCCGGAAGCTTGTTTCCTTCCCTGTGTAAGAATTGGCTTTTGTAGTCTGGTCTGCCCTGTTCCCATGATGCACTGGGCCAGGGACAGACTAATTTGCATACAGCCGGGTTCTGAAACTGGGATGGTGCAATGAGCTAAAAAACGGTGTTGGATCTAGCCCTGATCTCTTGACTGGGTGAGAGTACTCTGCTTAATTCAGAGACTCTGTCCATCACCACCTCTTGTTGTAAATTATGCCAATATAAAAGAGGTCTAAGATTAGATTTGTCTACGATTGCCCTTACTCCCAGGTCTACTCGGAGCGGGGTGAGAGGAGTGCTCTGTGGGAGGTTAAACAACTATCTAAGAAAGGTGTTTTCTATCTGGGTGAGGCTCTCAGAATGACAATAGCCCCATAATTCTGCACCGTATAACGCCCCTCCCCTGGCTCGGACCTTCTATATTTCAATAGCAGGGCTCACCGGTTTATGGCTGGACTTGAGAAAAACCTTCATTAGGCCGCCTGACGATTGCGCCAATTTCAAAGTTGATTTTTTGATTTGCCCCCCACGCCCCCAATCCATGGTCTCTGAAATGGTGATGCCGAGATAATCGAAAGAGGACACTCTCTCAAGGGGAATACCATTTAGGGTTGGATTTGTTCGGGTACTTTTAGTGATGTTAAATGCCATAAATTTGGTTTTCTGTAGATTAATTTCTAGTCCTCTTTCGCTACAGAACGCTTCAAATCTATTAAGTACCCTCTGGATCCCCATGGGTGATTTAGAAACTAATAAGGTGTCATCGGCAAACATCATTGCAGGGATTTTGCGTGATGCCAACTTAGGGGCATCAAGATTTTTCTCTGCAAGCAAAAAAGTCTACTAAACCATTAATATAAAGGCTAAAAAGGGAGGGGGCAAGCACGCAACCCTGTCAGACGCCGCATTTTATCGGGGTGGGGGCTGTTAGCTTTCCCTCCTTGCCAAACCTAATTTGGGCATAATTGTCCTCGTTCAGCCACTTTATGACTTGGGATAAGTATGCTTGAACCACCATCTCGTTGAGAACTGCCAACAGCTTGGATTTAACCCAGATCTAATAGTGACTAGGGCTGAGTGGCTGAACAGTTTCAGCCCCACCCTCCATCATCTTAATGTGTTTGCAAAGTTTTGGAAAAATCAGATTTGTGTATGAAGGAGCCATAGAGGAAGGACCAGAAATCGGAAGTTTTGGAAGTTGGAGCTGTAAGTAAGTTGGCTTATGATACTTTCCTGCCTGTAAAACCTACAACTTTTAAAGGGAGAGCGTATGCTTCGTCCACACAGCCAAAGAGTTGCAATTGATGTGGCAAATTCTGTTTTATCAATAGCAAAGAGTGCAGAAGGTGTGGTCCCTTAGGTCATTTTGCGAAGGTATGCAGGATGACACGTCAGAGGAAGGTAGCTTGTGTCACTGAAGACCCATCTGGGTCTTTTGATAGAATTTTAAGTCGAGACAGTGAAGATGACATGGATACTGATGGTTTAGGAAAAATAGATCTAAAACGATGTTTAAGGTCAATGGATGTACAACTTATAGTTGACACAGGATCAAAGTACTCCATTGTGTCCAAAACATTTTCACAATTGTGGGGTGGTACGTTAATGAAACCCAGGGACATTACTCCTACTGGTTACCAAGGAGAAACAATTGACATTGAGGGGTTTATGGAATCTGAAATAGAGTTTGGGGGTAGGACCATTGTAGAAACGGTGTATGTGTCTAAAGGAGGCCCGCAATTTTAGGATGGGTACAGCAATATGACCTACACATAATTGTCAACCTGAGGGTACCCATGCAAGTAATGGTTGTGGAGGATGAGTCAGTCTCTGATATTTTGACTTCTATGAAACAAGCATTTGATGGAAAATTGTGCATGTTGAAAGGATATGTTCACAAAGTAATACTCAAGAAGGGAGCAGTCCCTCTGCAAAATAAGCTGAGAAGAGTCCTTATATTTGGCAGGGAAGGTGTGAAAAAATTATTAAAGGAAATGTTGCATGAAGGGATCATAGAGTCTGTGGTTGCGTTCAATTGGGTTTCACCAGTGGTTATCACATGCAAATCTGATGGTCATTTAAGGTTCTGTGTGGAGCTGAGGTAATTGAACCAGGAAATTGTGGCAGACACCTATCACCTACCAAATATCAATGAGTTGGTACTGATATTGAAGGGAGAGTGTTTTTCTAAGTTAAATCCCAAGAGCTTATACCATCAGATTAAGCTTCATCAATACTCAAAGGTGCTCACTGCATTTATCAGCTTGGAAGGAACTTCTCAGTACACATGCATGCTGTTCTGTCTTTCTTTAGCGGCACGCATATTTTTTTTCTTCAAATAATTGTTTTTATTGCGAAAATATAAAGTAGGCACAGAATACAATAATATCCAGATCGGGTATGCGAAGAAAACAACATCCTGCAATTACTTAGGAAATCACACAGCCAAAGAGGGCCCACATCCCGGAGGCTGGGCGGCGTAGAATCAAGCAGGTAAGGAGGATAAAAAAGAAGCATTCGCGCCGTCAGGATCCAGAACTATCAATACATTCGCCAATTTTCACAATTATATGGTTATTGCGTATAGCATTACAATGACAATCAGAAACCCCCAAAAAACAAAGAAAAGAACAACAAAAAGGCATCAACAGTACAATGTCAAGAGTGAGACATACATGTGGGGCCCAGCTAAGGCATGGACATTATAAAAGCGGCACGCATATTTCAACATATGATGTCAGAAGTGTTCAAAGGAATAGACAACATTCTTTACTTCCAAGATGACATATTAATTTTTGGAAAAACGGGACAACTTGGTTTTGAAGCAGGCCTTGCAGAGAATTGCAGACATTCGAATTACATTGCGAAAAGAAAAAGTTTAATTTCTGACGGAAAGAGTGGAATATTTAGGATATATACTTTGTCAGCTGATGGCGTCAAGCCTCAACAAAACTTGCTAAAAGCTATTGAACTTACTCTGAGACCTACAGACAAGGAACAATTGAGCTCTTTGATGTATCACACAGAATATTATTCTAATTTTGTGCAGAGATTTGTGGACAAGACAGAGGAACTCAGGGCATTGTTGAGGAAGGGTCAAAACTTTTGGAGCCAGAACAGGAGAAATGTTTTAATGCCATTAAGAACGAAATTTGTCATGCTGGTATCTTAGTTCCTTTTGATATTGGGCTCAAGTCTTTCATAACGGTAGATGCAAGTGTTACTGGGATTGGGGCTGTTTCTTACTCCGAAACATGCAGGTGGTGAGAAAACGGTTGCTTTCTCATAAAGGGCATTGACGAGTGCTGAGAGGATCTAATTGGTCATCAAGAGAGAGGCCTTGGCTGCTGCGTGGTAAGTAGAATATTACCAAACGTTTGTGTGGGGTACGGAGTTTGTATTCCGAACTGACCACATACCCCTTGTTCAAATTCTTTTACCTGGTGGAGTTGGCAAGAAGTCTGCAAGATTAGACAGATTGGAGGCCAGACTTTAGGAGTATCAGTACATTCTAGCGTACATACCAGGTTGGCGTAATTTTCAGGCAGATTGTTTGTTCAGGTTATCTGTTAATTGTAATTTAGTAGATGGTTCTGGTGAGTGGGATGAACATGATGAACCGGTTGCCTCGGTACAGGATGTTGTGAGGGTGGGGGCCAGTGCTTTTTCTATGAAAGAATGGTTTGAGGAAATGGAGAAAGACAACACTCTTATTGAGGTGATGCATATGGTAGCTTCTGGAATTAGGAGGGAAAGTTAGGTAGCCTTGTCTGTGCCACATTTTGTCAAGATCATATATGAGCTAATAGTGGGGAGAAGGTTTTGATGAGAGGTGATAGGTTTGGGCCTCCTTTGGGATTAAGAGTGAGGATTATTAGTATGGCACACGAGGGACACCTAGGACAAGGTTTGACAACAGCCTTCTTAAAGCTCAATTCTGGTGGCCAGGTATGGATGATCCAGTTGCTGCATGGGTAGTTGATTGGAGCGTTTGCAAAGAGGAAGAGAAAAGGCTCAAGGTGGGTAAGCAGTATGTTATGGGAGATATCCCCAATCCAGGCAAGCCTTGGGACAGTGTTTGTATCGACTTTATCAGACCTATGTCTGAGTTAAACGATGATTGCAAGTTTGCCTTGGTGGCGTTTGATGTGTATTCTAGGTGGTTGTCTGTAGTAGTGGTTAGTGGTTAATTTATCCTCCTACCCTTTATCAAAACTACAGGAACAGGTATTGAATAAAGGGCTGGGTTTTGTACCGACTAATCCCCCGGATCTTTTTAGACTCCGCCAAGATTTGGCAGCCTTCTTTCGCAACCTGAGGCTCAGGGTCTTCTTTCAGGATCAGGAGCCTAGGAAGCAGGAAAGAGGTGACACCACCTTTCGACCTAAATCTCACTTCACTCCTCAACTGTCTTTATTGCCACCTCAAATGGCGGCATTTGAACAGGCTGTTATCCATGATTTGGAGACCTTGGGGTAACATCACCATGGTTTTTCAAACTTGTCCAACCTAGAGAGACAGGCTTTGAGGGAACTATCTGATAACAGGGAGATTATCCTGAAGCCAGCGGACAAGGGTGGGGCTCGGTGATTCTGGATCAGGTGACCTATCGCAACGAGTGTTCCCGTTTACTCTCTGACTCCAGGACTTATTTAAGATTGGAGGAGGATCCCACTGATACCATCACTAGGGAAATCACGATGACAGTCGAGGAAGCTCGAACTAATGGTTGGATTACAAACCATGAGGCTGATTTCCTTATGAAGAAACATCCCAAGATTCCCTACTTTAACGTCCTGCCGAAAATTCATAAGGGGGTGAGACCCCCTCCCGGGACACCAATTGTCTCCGGGATGGGGTCCTTACTAGAACCTTTGTCACAGTTTTGTGATTTTTATTTTATACCCCTTGTTCAGAAACTTCCGGCATATCTGCGAGACACCCTGGATATTTTCAATCTTTTGAAAGACATCTCCTTTGATCCTACCACAGAATTCCTCATAGGCCTCGATATAGAGGCACTATACACCAACATTCCACAAAGAGAAACCCTCCGAATGCTGGAAACCATCTTGTTTGAAGAGGAATGGCCATATCACACACCCAGAGCCTTCATTTTACATCTGGCAGAATTGGCTTTGACCATGAACTTTTTCGAGTTTGAGGGCAAAATGTATTTACAAACCCATGGCACGTCTATGGGCAGTGTTTTTGCACCCAGCCTGCTGGACTATAGGTGGGGGCATTTGAACAACTTACTGTCCTAGACACCACCGGACCGTGGTCCTCACACTTGAGGCTATGGCGTCGATATATAGATGACGTCCTGGTCATTTGGAGAGGGGATGAGATCTCTGTGAACAACATTCTTGTGTGGTTGAATGAAAGAAACCCCCTTCTCCATTTTACCGCGACGGTGACCAAGACCAGCTTCCCCTTTTTGGACCTACTACTGTAACCCAGCGAGGGCATCTTGAAAACTAGGGTTTTTCATAAACCAACTGATAAAAACGCATTGTTGGCTTATCAAAGTTTCCATCCGAAATCCCTACGGGAGAATTTACCCGTGGGCCAATTCTTCCGGATCCGCCGCAATTGCTCTGACCGGGCAGAATTTATTACTGAGGCGAATGTCCTCCCCACTAAATTACGACAGAGGGGATACCCAGTCCAAACCATTAAAAGAGCGAAAAAACGGGCACTGAATGCCAATCGCGACGCCCTCCTCACAACGACCATCAGACCTGAGACTAACAAACCTGTCTTTGTCTCAACATTTAACACAGCATCCCAGCAGGTCAGACGTCTGGTATTGCGGAATTGGAAGGTCTTGAATACAGGGAGACTCCATTTTGAGAAGCCTCTCTTTTCTTTCAGGCGTAGCCAAAATCTTAAGGACCTGTTGGTCCATACGAGACCAAGGATTCCAAATACGACCACGGATTCCAGACAAGTGACTGGTCTCCCTAGACTGATGGGCCACACAAGATGTGGGTCCTGCAGTGTGTGTGCTTTGACATCAAACACAAAACAGCTGGATTTGGGCCTCCGCACTCCCTGGGAACAGAGATCCCATACCAACTGTAATTCTCAGGGAGTGATCTATTTAATCACGTGCCCCTGCAAGAAATTTTATGTGGGGATGACGAGCAGGAAGATACGCACGATGATTACGGAACATCGGAGCACAATACGCTGTGGCAGATCAAATACGGGAATGACAGCACACTTCCTGGAAATGGGACATTCTGCTGATGAGCTGAAATGGACTGTAATTGAAAAACCAAATCTTGGGAGACATATGACAGATGAACATCGGATTCTGCTACTTCGTGAGCAAAAATGGGTTTACCGCCTGAGAAGTCACATCAATGGCCTGAACGATGAAATACCTTGGCAAGCACTGGGGAGACAGTAGTCCCTAACCTTGGTTACTAGAAGTTTAACCCCTTCGATGCTCATGACGGAACGGTTCCGTCATGAGCGTCGGTTGGCCTGTGCTCATGACGGAACCGTTCCGTCATGAGCCGGTAGGCTCATTAGAACGTTCAGCACAGCGCAGGAATCTGCGCCGCGCTGAAGGGGTTAATATTGTCAGCGGGAGATTCCCTCCACCATGACATATAAATAGAAACGTCAGGACCCTAGGAGTCAGTTCAGGAATCCTTATCCAATCACAATTACCCAAATTGTATACATTACTCTATGGGAGGCCCTGGGAGAGATCATCATACCTAGAGGGTGCCCTGTAATAGACATCACAGGGGAAGGGCAATGATTGGTACTAACTTAATACTGGGCGTCCTGATTCGGACTGCCAGAGATCCTAGCAAGTGTTGCCCCTAATGCCCGTCCCGGATCATTCATGCTCTTGTGTTCAATATCGGACACTAATTACAGGGGTGACCGCATTAGAGTTATTGAGGCTGAGATGTCGGCAAACATACACATTGGGACTCAATTTCCCATGTTTTCCGGGGCACGCATACGCTACGGTATGGCGTATGACGTCTTTCCGTGCGTCCCGAGAAGCGCAACAGCTGCAGGTGGAGCAATTTCACTATTTCTATGCTCCTGAACGGATCACCATCATCCACGCGGTGATCTGAATAGCAGGCTAACACACGAGGAGGGTTCCTCAGGACAGTAAGGAGGCAAAAAGCGAGGGGGTCGGGACTGAGGCGCCATTTACATATCGGCGAGCAAAAGTTCTGATCTGGGCTGATTTGAGTTAACTTACGAACGCCCGTAGCGCTTGGACTTTAACACGCTATCCATGATACTGATGCAAGCGCTAAAATGAGCTCGGTGTAATTACATATGAGATACGATGTAGCTCCAAGGTTTGTTTGTGCTTGTGTATTTTTCTTTACAATCACAGGTTGTGTTCTTGGGACACCGACCTGCGAGACGCCATGTCGAGTTTACACACGCAATAAACTCGGTGAGTCGTGCATTTGATAAATTAACCACCGTACTGCCAGTAATAATGTAGGGGGTGAAACTGGCTATGAATGGAAGCACCATCAGAGACAGAGGCCAAAGTGCTTTCAAGGAATGTAGGTTGAAGAGAGTATACATCATTGTTTTTAATTGAATACTGATGGGGAATAGGATTTGATATTCCCATAAACCACAGACAATAAGATAATACCTTTAATGAATCATAGGGGGTAGGATTGTATGATTTATGTTATCTTACCCCATGGTTCCTTACAACACATTGACAGGGGTCCTTTATCTTTCCAGTATATGTTTCCTGGATTGTTGGGAGCCCCTCCAAACATATCGGTTCAATTGGAATCATATGTAATCAGCATATCGGTACTTTAACCGAATTACAGTGTGACCGATAGCGGGACGGGTGGCGACACATGCCCTGAAGAAGATCGGGTGACCTTCTTGGCACTGTAAGTCGGTCGAAACATGTTGGCAAAGGCGGTATTAGGAGGGCTGTTTTGAGAACTTTAACTTATCTCTTGGAAACAGCTTCCATCCTTTCTTTCTTTTTAATCCTGGTTGTGGAACCTATTAATAAATGTGTTGTCTGGTATCCCCAAACCAGTTTTAAACACTATTCCCTTTAACTGCACGTGTTGCGCACCCACTCCAGTCACTTGGTGACATTCACTAATCACTATTTGTGTTTTTTGTGTTTTTGTTACATATATGTTGTTTGGTCGTGTATTGTTGTTCTGTGGTCTTTTTTGTTTAAACCCCCCCCCCTATGCTCCGTCCAGAGTGTGGCTACACCTGGACGTATTGTAAGCAGACCCGATGTTGAAGCATGTCACACACTTCGGTGTGTGAGTGAGGGCAGTTTTTTCAAAACAATTAATTTTTTGTTTTGTGGGACGTGTTGGGGTTGTTTGTGTTCACTTCTCTCCACCCCTCTACGTGTGTATAACTATTATCTAGGGGGTTCGGGGTGGGAGATTTACTACTGACCCTCTCCCCTTTCTTGTGTGAAATAAGGTTGTCTGTAGTATTCATGAAAAAAATCGGTACGATGCCACTATTGTGGCGCTACAGAAAATGTTCTTAGAGGAAGGGACTCCATCCAACGTATCACAGACAACGTTACACAGTTTGTTTCTCTGGACATGGAATGTTTTCTCAAATTTAATGGCATTACTCCTCATTGCACTGGATTTTACAACCCACAAGGAAATGGCATTGTTGAAAGGGTCAACAGAATGGTGAAGGAAGCGATTCAAATGGCTGTTCAAGATTTAGTCTGGGCTTATCGCACTATGGAACAGGGAGCAACGTCCAAATACCCTTTTGAACTGATGTGGGTGGACTTCCAGGAACCACAATGGTACCCTCTTGGATGAGAGAGTGGGCGGCTAGAGGAGGTGAGTTGACAATAGATTTAATTTCCAGAGGTGCGGTCATTAAAGGTGACTAAAACTTCGGACTGGACGTGTTGTGAAATGTCTATCCAAATTTAAGGGTCCACATAGAGTGGTGCAGGCGTATATGTTTATGTGGTCTTGGAGAATGGTGAATGTTGGAATTGATGTAGGGTGGCTTTGTATCAAGGAGGAGGAGAGTGTGTTATGAAGAGATAGGAGAAGTCTTGTGGTTCTATGTGAATGAAAGATGGGGATTTCAGTTTGTGTCCTTCAGAGTGGAGGAGGTGAACATCTTTGGTGCCCATGGAGAGCACCAGTTTTGGAGACCAGAATAGGTTTGGAAGTGTGAGAGGTGTAATAGATCACAAACCGCCTGTGTGTTTAAACAGATTTTGTATGTTAGTTTGTTCATCATGTGGGAATGAATAGTATTTACATTCCACTGTTGTTTAATTTGTTCAGCATTAAATTTTTGCTAAGATTTATCCAGCATTTTTTTTTTTTTTATCTTAATGGTTTTCTCTCTTCATTTTCTTTTATGTTGTTTCCCTTCCTTTTTGTTTTCTTACATGTTTCCCTCTTTTTCTTTCATTCAGAATTATAAAAAATATTTTTGTTCTTGTACAATATTTGCATTGCAATTGAACGGAAGGGGATGTGTTATGTTGTACTCACGCTTTGCATGTCACATGCATAATATGTCAGGCCTATTGTTGGGTGTTCTAGAGTGGTGGGAACGGTTGGTTGGTGGTGTGACCGGCAGGTAGTGACTGGCCGGCCTGGGATAAGGACCGCTCCTTCCCATGTCCAGATTAAACCTTCTAATTACATCCAGTGTCTTCCTTTGCAACAGAGCTGTTCAGCATGCCTGACACCTCCATCTCATCCTGTCAACTGTCCACTACTAACAATCATTGGCAAAGACACTGGGTATGGCTTAGAACGCAAAACGCACACCTAACATATTGACTTTTCCAAAACCTGTTTCACTTGCAGTGCATTAATTTAAATAATACATAACCTGGAGGTTGTGGCTAGCTCTCACTCTAGAGGTTGTAAGGCTCCATAGTTTCACTAAACATCTAGATGCATGGGAATTGAGCAGGATGATCCATGAAGAACAGGAAAGGCAAGCAAGTTTAGCATTGTCTTAGCTTTGTGTGTTTGATATTCTGTGTGTGTTTGATATTCTGTGTAAGTCCTTAACAGACTGAATAATTTACCCTGGAGTAAAGATTGTTGTAGTGTTACCCTAGATGTGAGTTCTTTAAATGGCTGAATACAACATTCACCGAGTCTCCTAGTGTTAAATTATAATTTTTGTATGATGAGGATTTCCATTTTATTCCCACTACTTCTTTTTATTAAAGATAGCGCAGTGTTTTTCTTGAATAATAACAGGTTAATCTTTAATGGGGAACAACATTTGCAAATATGCGGGGTGGTTATGGAGTCTTGTATTATACAGACCATCACCAATATTGTGATGGGATTTTGCCAAAAGATGGTGAAGTCCAGTGACCGTGAGATATGGTAGTTGTGGGGTTGAGGTACACCTTCTTATTAGGGAATGAGGCATCAGTGACCTTCACGATTTTATCGTAGCACCGAAAGAGACCTATTATAATATTAAACGTACCTACTCAAACAGCTATGACAAAAGTTTTTTTTTTGTGATTTGTTTTGTCCTGGCTAATGTTACCTACAAAGGTATTTTGCCCAATCTGCCTCCACCAATGCAATCCTACATGCTCAAGTTGTCTACCCTTTAAAATCATTTATAATTACCATACAGAGTAATAATGACAGTGCGCCACAAGTATTCTAATATTAAACATTTTGAAATTTAAGGCTAACAAAATGAAACCACGCTTTAGATATGGTGGTTTTACGCAACAGACTGCACGTGGGCCTAACACCAAGGCAGACCGTTATAAACAAGATGATCTTCTGGTCTCTTAGGGTAAAAACGGGAATCTACACTCCAGTTTAGATTTCATACAAAGTTAATCTTGAATAGTAAGATGATGTAAGGGGTGCTCTGTGAAAATTGAGATAATTGAGATATACTTAAATCCGATTCAGATCTAATGTATTGTATCTCAGACCACCTTTGATTGTAGTGTAGTTCCTATTATCCCAATAGGCTCTGCGCATTGGAATAATACCTTCAATAGTGTAGACCTAGGGCCGAGGTTAACTAGGTCTTCTACTGACGATATTAGACTTAAAGTTTTGGGTTTGCCAGCTAGCTCAGAGTTCACTAGAAACTTTCTCGAATAGGCAAGGAGGATTTTAACCTCCCTGGCTAGACAAGAAGGGATTTAGTTTCTGACAACCATAGAACATGACAACTTTGCTCTCCCCTAATCAAGAGTGTATCTCTAGAGTCGTGTGAAAACAAAAGACAACTTATTTTACTCAGTCAGTTCAGTGCATTCTTAGTTTCACCAGATTGTAGAGAAAAGGAAGAGACGGGCGTGTTCAATAAAAGATGTTATTTATTGATCAGTCTCTTTTCTCGTACAAGAGAAATGAATCGATATTATTGTAATACTTATGGTTAAGTAAAGTGCATACAATAAAAGCAGAATTATAAATTAATACTGTAAAAGCATTGATATGGTTTCTAAGCCATAAGATATTTAAAATGGATAAAATAGATACATACATATATACATTTGACTAATCGTACTCAACTGGTGCTTCTAACTACGCCTACCCCGGTGTACCTGACCTAAGCCTAATACGTGGGCGGGAGTAGATAAGTAGCAGTTTAAGTTAAGTTTGTTTTGCCAAGTGACTGACTCAAGAATTCTCTGCAAGGGGTTATTCAGTTCTGTACCTGAGATCTAGAATGGTTGAGGGCTGGTATCTCTCGTCTCTTGTCTTGATATTCCAGCTGCCTGCAAGGGCTGCTTGGAAGCGCCGGAGCTGGATTTCTCGGCAGGAGAAAGGCAGCGTTTCCTTCTCAGCGCGTCAGGAAGGCGGGGCAGCGCCAGTGGGCTTCGCTCTGTGCTGGGCTCTTCGGCAAGTCTCGCTGCTCCGATCTCGTCACCACCGCGTGTCTTTGCTTAAGGCAATGTCGGTAATATTTATACCTGTAAGGTGCCGAGATTGACGTAAGGATGGGCATATATACGTCAATAAGGATGTCATATGAACTGGTCGTTAGCACATTCTTTACTGAAGTTCTCGGTGAAATCAAAACAATGGCTGTAGGGATTTTCCCAGGTTGTCATAGGTTTGATTTGTTTTGAGAACTCCGTATGCCTTATCAGGGGCTGGAGGAATAGTGCTTGCCTAATTAGATGGCAAGCGTTATGACCTAATCAGATAACGCGTTCCTGTGCCGTGGTGTGGCTTAATCGGATAACGGTTTTTGCACCGTGGGATGGCTGCTAGTTAATTATTAACCAGACCAGGGTCAGGAATAGGGGGATCGATACAGAACCTATAGGAATACATCACACCCACTCCACGCAGACTATGTCCATAATTACAAATCTAGGCATAGTAAATATACTAGTACAGCACGTGTATACCGTACCACCCCAAAATACATTCATATGCATTTTGAAACCATGAAATATACGAAAAGATAATTATATGCACTCAAGCAGTATAGTAATGCTAAATCAATTACGCATATTCATACATCATTATTAATAAGATATGAAAATAACACATGAAATGGCTCTTAATACAGAAGAAAAGGTGCGAGTCCATTTCATCACAAAAATAAAATATTTATGAACATGCCAGAGGGCAGCTAATGTCTCTAAAGTTCCTAAAATAGAATTTTAGTTCTCTAAGAATAGTTTCTACTTTAAGCAGAAGATAAGTGTCCCGAAAAATTGCAAAATATTTTGGGGCCGCTGAAAAAATTATATTTCGCTGTCCGTAAACTGGAGAAAAATTGTTCATGATACTTTATTATCAAAGTTGAAGGCCAAATTCAGGGTGTTGGGAACGCCGTGTGCTAGCTTGCTCAAAAGTCATTATTTCTGCTCTGGTGAGAACATCATATCATTTAGACTGTCGAAAAAGCTGTCAACAGCTTCCTGTGAAAGTTCCACTAACTCGGAAAAAGTGGTTACCATGCATTCATGAGCATGATTGCCTTCATTGATGTTTTGATCAGCATAGCTGACAGAAGGTCGTACCTGATCGATGCTGCTTTCATCTTGAACTTCACTACCCCTCAATCGTAGTGGTGAAGTCTCCACGAATGCCGTCATCAGGATTGGTAGCCGCTGGGGACAGCACAATGCATGAGCCGTTACCGGACCCAACAAGGTTTCTGCGTCCATTGGCACATCCGATTGTAGTGTCAGACTGGTGTCCAACACGCATTCTTCGCCACATAGGAAGCACCTTAATACAGGCATAACACAACGTTGCCACATCGGTCTAAATGAAAGAAACCAAGTCATGTTTAGGTCTCTAAGCCGGGATAGTCCAAGGATTTTAGATATCCGGTCCCGGTATCCAATGGCTAGGATTGTTTCTTCCCTTGTCGCAGGTGTTTTGTCTGTGACACGGTTTGCCATAGCGAAATAACAGGATCAAAAATAGGATTCCTGCCACTAGTCCCAAAAGGAGAGGAAGTCCGCCAAAGATGGAATGGACGAAGTCTGGAAAAATACCCAGAATGGCTTTGAATGGTGTTAAAGCCCCCGAAAACACTGTCTTAAATACATTTGAGACTCCACTGGTATCAGAAATATTTAAGATTTCGTTCAGGATTTCTGCGAAATGTATGGGGGAATTAGTTGATAACAATGAATGAATCTCTGCCGTTGTCCTTGCAACTTGGAGATCATACGTTTCTTTTGATGACGTTAGCCTGGTCGGCGTCTGAAGGAGCACTGTCTTCATTCTGCTTAAAGTATCAATTCGAATAGAAGTAATTTTCAATTTGGGCCATAACCTTGCCTCCCTGTCTGGTGAAGCGCTGGGGAACAATACCCGTTCACAGCACATGACATTCGCAGTCGTAGTTATGAGATAAGGTATTCCGGGCAGCAAACTACAACATCTGCGGTCTACAATCATAATGTAACTCCCGTTCGATAGTCTCCTAAAGAATGGTTCTATTTGTGTTGCAGGTGTGCCTAGCTGGTGACATGAAAGGTTATTTGAGGACCCTTCACAGGCTCCATGTAAACTAATACCAATACACAGAAGTGTACCGCTTCGTGACATCGCACAATTATTGCCACTAAGAAACACTTTCTGGCCTTTATTACTGACACATGCATGTGAATAGGGCAGGTTCCATGTTGACTTAATGTACCCTTTTCCCAATTTTTCGTACATGCCAGCCTGTATATATTTTTGGCAGTATTGAAACCTGAAAGTAGATATTGGAATATTTATTATCCCATGTATTATCCATTCAATGACAGGTCGTTCTGACATTGTCAATGGTAATCTCTCGAGTTTCTCAATGCTCAGGATTGTATAATCAGCACCCTTCTGTGCAATACTGATTTGTTTATCAGTAAGGTTAAAGATATTGAATAGTGACGTTGTGTTGATTAAACGCCAAGGCACATAGCCTGAACGCAGATTTTGTAACGTCCAGCCAAGCTGTACAATAGAACGCAATTGGGACTGACCGTGTTGTAACAACAGTAAGTCTTGCGATATTATGTCGATTGCTGAAGACACAATGCTGTCCAAAGAGTATATTCTGGAGGACAGAGTCATTAACCCATTGTCCACTACAGAAAGTGATTTTTCCAAATTAATACGGTCAATTTCCCGTATTCTCTCTGCTGTCTCAATTTGAGTTATTTTCCAGGCTTCGTTATAAGCTGCATATACAGAGGCTGCTATGAAGCGTTTTTGACGCTGTTTGCGCGGTCCCATAATGAAATCACGCAAGTCAGCACCATCAGTAAGTAAAGTTAGGTGTTGCTTAATTTCTGCCAGTGTGGATCATCAGCAAATGAGCTTGGTTTTACAAAGTCACTCAATGAGATCTTAATTTGATGTGGATACTTCAGGATTTCAACCTGACCATAGATTTCATAATCCGTATTGTCCCATGCTACCCCACCGGGTATAGGATTGGCTGTGAAGTTGACTGAAGAAAGTTCTCTTTTCTCGACGTGTGAAGTTGTGTGTGGTTTGAGGACCAAGTTGATTTTCTGGCTTGCTGTGTCCATTTTAGCATATTTTCCCCTCAATGAAATGTCCCAAACATAGTACCATGATGAGCCAAAGTATGAGGATAAATGCGCCTAAGGCCACCCAAAATTCAATCCATGGAGAAATTAGATAGGTTTCTTTCAGATGTTGAAAAAGTTCCTTAGCTCTATCTTTAAAAGTTTGTGTTGATGTCTGTTTCTTTGATTCACTCAGATCTTCAGTTGAATCATTGAAGTTGATGAAGTAGCCGGATGCTGTTCTGTCTATTGTTCCAATTGCTTCTGGATTAGTTTTTGTTCTAGAAGTTTCCTTAGTTTCATCAGCATAGTCATATGGTACTTCATTGTAGGTTGGTGTGTCTCGACTAAATGTTTTTATTTGGGTTTTTAGACGTTTAAGTTCAATTGCTTTGTTGCATAGTCCTTGTTGATGTTCTGTAGGCATTTCGAATGTGATTAGCCTCTTAGTTTGAACCTCTGTATTTGTAGCAAACCTTGGTGTTCTACTACTTATCGGGAGTCCACTTGGCCTACTGTTTGTTATCGGCCACATGATTGTGGTTTTACCAGGTCGATGGATACAACTCTGTTCTCCTTTTTACCAGCAAGAGGCGGTAGTACTACTGATCTTGTCCCGTTGATAGACAAGACAGGAACTGCTTTTCTGTAAGAAGGCCCAAATTCCTTCTTTACCGCGATCTTTCCTCTGACTAGATCCCCGACTTTTGGAATCCAGACAGGTCTTGCTGGGACAGGTGGTTTTTCTTCAATGGTTGTTGGCTGTTGTTTCAACTTTATGTTGCTCAGGTCTTTCCTTGTTTCGTTTAAGTCCTGCAAAATAGCCAAACGATCTTTGATATCAAAGCTTTTTTCCTTTACCACTGAAGTCTGACTATCAAGATCTGAGATCATCATTCTAGTCCCCAACAATAATTCGTACGGACTGAATCCCCTCAGAGAATTTCTTGGCAGGTTGTTTAGACTACGTTGGACACTTATTAGATGTTTGACCCACCCAGCTCCCGAACCTAATACCTTCGCTGTTATAGATTGCTTTATGTCACGGTTTTTTCTTTCTACAATTCCGTTTCCCTCAGGATGAAATGGACAAGAATACCGCAATGCAATGCCCATGCTGGTCATGGCCTCCTTATAAGCTCGAGAGCTAAAAGCAGGACCCTGGTCAGAATGCAGCATGCCAATTGCGTATGTGCCGATAAAGACTCGCAAATCTTTTATAACAGTTCTGGCGTCAGCCGATCGCTGGGGCCACATCCATATGAATCTCGTGCATGAATCCACTGCAACCAAGATATATTTATAGTTACCATCCCTTTGTAAGGGACCACAGTGGTCCAGGTAAACACAGGCTAATGGTTTATCCGAGATTAGAAGGGGCGTCTGCGCTGGTCGTCTCACTGTTGATACTTTCATTTTTTGACATATTTCACATTCTAGAACATAGTTCCGTGTTTGTCTTCTCATTTGTGGCCACCAGTATCTCTGTTTTAATAACGATACAGTGGCTGAGACACCAGCATGTACAGAAGCAAGCCCTTCGTGTGCCGCTATGATTAGTCCTAACCTATGTTCCATGTTTGGAATTGCCCTATCCCCCACTCCAGGGATTCGAGCAAAAGGAACATTATTTGCATCAGTTATGTATGAGTACTTTACTGGAAAGCCTTTCGGGAGTGTTTCTATCGCATCTTTTACTGTAGCGCTAACAGCCTGTAATATTTCGCTGTCTCTTTTTGTTTTTGACCGGGTGATGGCAGCTACGGAAGCCGTTTGCACAGCTGCCTTCGCGGCCTCATCAGCCAATGAATTCCCTGCAACGTGAACGCCATCACGTTGATGACTCAGTGTATGTATCACGTGAGTCTTTTGTAGTTCTTTTTGTAAAAGAACTACTTGTTCCCAAAGCATTTTATGCTTGATTGTGCCACCTTTCGCATCTTTAAAACCATTCTGAACCCAGATCTGCAAGTATTCATTGTAAGACTGAACGCAATAATACGAATCGCACACTATGAGTGTGGGGAATTCTCGATCGGTATTTTCAAGCGCCATCTTGAATGCCAGTAGTTCTGCTCGCTAAGCTGTACAATCTCTTAGAGATTGCGTTTTAGTGACCAGTGGTTTAAATTTTCCTTCGTGCCAGTGACCTTTAACAATCGCGCACGCAGCACTGTAAGCTTGTTTACCCCCCACTGCGGGTTGTGCTGATCAGTCTGTATATATTATACAGCCGTAATGTTCTAGAGGCAGAATTTCGGTTGGCGGAGGACATTCAAATTCATATTGGAGAAATTCTTGTGTTTTTAAGTTGGGATCAAATTCGTATACCACGTCTGTTGCAGCAAGAGAGTTAGCCCACTGTATCCACCTTGGATGGAGTGCTTTAGCATTCGGAATGCTTGCCTTTGTTACCGCCTCCAGGGCTGGTATCGGTGTCACGATGATTATTCGTTTACCTTGTGCTAGGGCCCGCTCCTTTGCTACAGCAGTCTGTACCGCGGTCAGAATTATTTCCGTTGGGCTAAATTTCATTTCAGCTTTTGTGTACAAGTGTGATTTGTATGCAATTGGTACCTTTTCTCCCTCATTAGAGGTCAGGTATGTGAATCCGCATCTCCCTGGGATGACTCGAATCACAAGGTTGCGTGTGTTATCACGTGTTTGTAATTTTGTTTTAATTAACATGTCTGTTTGTAAAGATCTCAACATTTCTGTGTGTTTTTGAGTCCAATTGATTCTTTTAAAATCTGGTTTTATTAGATCATAAAGGGGTTTGACCCATTCTGCGTAATTTATAATGTAAGTTCTTCCGAAATTTAGGAAGCCTAGAATTGATTGTAGGTTTTTTAGTGTTCTAGGTGCTTGGAGTACAGCACATTTCTCTAGGAAATTGTCAGCCAGGCTTTTGCCTTCACTTGATAATTCATATCCTAAAAACAGGACTGTTAGATGGGCAATTCTAGACTTTTTAAAGTTGAATTTGTAACCCTCTGCTGCAAACCCAAGTATTATGGTGTTCACTCTCTTCAAGTGAGTATCCAAGTCATCATCTGTTAGGTAAATGTCGTCGACATAGGATAATGCCTCGTCATCATAGGTTTGTAGTAACTCTGTTACTCTCGCTGAGAATAATCCTGGGCTGTTCTTGTGCCCCTGGGGTAAACGGCAGAAACTTTTTTGCGAGCCATTTACCGAGAACGCAGTCAAATATCTGCTCTCTGGTGCTATGTTCTGACAAAAGAATCCATTAGAGATGTCTAATGTTGTTTTATATTTTTTGCGCACTATGTTATTCATTAGCGCAGCACTATGCGAGTTTTGTACTGCAAAAGTTTTGCAACATGAGTTAAGGTGTCTGTAATCCAAAACAAGACGATATGAATTGTCTGGTTTGGAGACAGGAAACAAAGGGTTGTTCATTTGTGAGGTGCAAGTTTAAATCACCCCCTGGTATTCAAGTTGATCTAGGATCTCTTTTACCTGTTTTTTAGCTTCTTGCTTAATTGGGTACTGTCTCTGTGCAGTAGGTTGTGATTTTAACTGGATTTTATGAGGAGGAGAGTCCTCATCCCATCCTACATGATTTTTATATAAAGCAGTAGCTAGAGCTACTGCCCACTTTCTTGCAAGTGTATATTTTTTATGAATTGGAATATGATTTGAGAAGGCAGGAATAATTATTTCTTCGCCATGAGGGCACTCCCTGACAAACTCGGGTGGCCAGTCTCGTTCAGCTAGAAGGATGTCATAGCCCTCGGAGAGATTATCCCAAAATAAACCCCTTATTTTTCTAGTCTTATCCCCCTCTATACGTAATGTTATTTCATATATTTTGTGAGGTTTGCTAACTCTGGTATCGACAGTTTCCACCTGAATGTATTCATTCGTGTCCACTGTCTCCGGATGATTCATAAGGACTTTGCGAGCTATGCTCACTTCTGCTGCGCTGTCTAGCATTGTCTGAGCCCATTCTCCGTTTTTCAGCTGTGTCCTCAGTATTCTCGGCATCTTTGATTACTTTAATACTGGCTACCTTCTTTTTTGGAAATTGTAACTTTTTATTTGGATGAGCAGGTTCCTTGTCTTTGGACTTGACGTGCTCTTCCCTGTGTTCTGATCGTCCTCTTTCCGATTTCTGCGAGGAAGTCTGAAAAGATTGAGAGGGACGTGTATCATTATCTTGATATCTATCAGGTTTCTTTATATTATCCCTATTTCTAAGGTTGTATTTTTTCACAGAGGGCTCCCTTTGGGGAGACTTGCGTCCTTGGTCAGGAGATCTTTCTCTCTGCCGAGGAGACCTTCCTCTGGACTGGAATCTTTTTTCTTTAGGATTGGATTGTTTGTTTCCATCCCAGCTCTTTTTTTGAGTGTTTAAATTATTTTTAATAAATAATTTTTCTGGACTTTCAATCAGTTGGGGTTTTACCGGTATTCCACCCAAACTATCTCTACCTAGTTCTTCATAGGATTTTTCTATAATTCTGGCAATTTCAGCTGGTTGGTCTGCTATATTTGTCTCTTTTAACCTCTGGCGGATTGCCACATTCGCTGCTTCTCCCTTTATGTTGGCTAGTAATATTGCCGAGACCTGCTTGAAGTCTTTCAGTAATTTCATACCAAGAGTTAAAGCGGGTTCTGGACCGTATTCATCTTGAATTTGTTTTAGCACATCTGGTATTACTGACATGGATGGTACACCATGTGTTTTTGTGTAAATGGAAGCCAAGACTGTACCCCAAGTGTCACAGTCCTCCACGTGTGGTGCGATTCCCATTGGAAGACAGATAGTCAGAATCCTGTGTTTCTCAAGAGGAGTGGTTTCTGGAAATACCGCCTCTATTTGAGTGATTTTTTGTGCTAACCAGAATGGAATTTGTTCCCGTTTAGCTGGTACTTTACCTAGGCAGGACTGTATGTTCTGTGGTGTAATTTTATTTGTGTTCCCCTGATGAGGGGCCAGCTGTGGAATTTTAATTGCTGGTTGGACTGTTGAAGTCCGCATTACATATTGGACTAATTGTCTATGTATTTTGATTAGTTGTTTTAGCTGTATTAAAAGTTCTGGTGCAGGCATTTCTTCAATGTCTGGATGTGGTGTGTATCCGGCTAGGACCGGCCACGTTGCTCCTGGTCTACCTAGTGGACCGAGCCTGGTGATGTGATTATTATGTTTTAGGGCGCCATTAAACAAGAGCAGGTGCTCTTGGAATTTGAGTGGTACTTCCACCTCCTCGAAAGGAGTGTACTCATTAGGAGGTTCCTCTGTTTTGTAATAGTGGAAGTTCTTTGTTACAGCGTTTGCTGCTGGAAAGTTTATCCATGAATAGAATACCTCTGTCTGCCGATATTCGTGTGCCTCAATTACGAATATGACTGTACCACCTCTCGATGTCAGTCCATTTTCTATAAGTTTTAAAGTTATAGATTTTCTTATGTTGACCGGGATGAGTATTATATCCGGGTCATTTTCCTGCAGAGTAGTATCAGCTGCTATGAGTTCAGCTGTTATTCTAGCTGTCTCTCTTTCCTCTTCACTGTCTACCATTTTACCGACAGGAAGGTTATTCTGTTTGTTTACAGATCAGGTTTCTTATGGACAAATATTAGATGCACAGTATTTTGGAACAGTGTATCCTTCAACGTTGACTAAACCAAGAACCATACATAGGAGTCTCCTCCTGCGAGGTTTGGCGGATATGACCTTTCACCCACTCCAGACGTCTTTGGAGTATTATGGGGAAAAAGGGGTTCTGTGTGAAAAAGCACGACTGAGTTACTCTAATGTCTTGCGTTAATTTTATCGCCTATCCAAACGTTGGGCGCCATGTAGTGTAGTTCCTATTATCCCAATAGGCTCTGCGCATTGGAATAATACCTTCAATAGTGTAGACCTAGGGCCGAGGTTAACTAGGTCTTCTACTGACGATATTAGACTTAAAGTTTTGGGTTTGCCAGCTAGCTCAGAGTTCACTAGAAACTTTCTCGAATAGGCAAGGAGGATTTTAACCTCCCTGGATAGACAAGAAGGGATTTAGTTTCTGACAACCATAGAACATGACAACTTTGCTCTCCCCTAATCAAGAGTGTATCTCTAGAGTCGTGTGAAAACAAAAGACAACTTATTTTACTCAGTCAGTTCAGTGCATTCTTAGTTTCACCAGATTGTAGAGAAAAGGAAGAGACGGGCGTGTTCAATAAAAGATGTTATTTATTGATCAGTCTCTTTTCTCGTACAAGAGAAATGAATCGATATTATTGTAATACTTATGGTTAAGTAAAGTGCATACAATAAAAGCAGAATTATAAATTAATACTGTAAAAGCATTGATATGGTTTCTAAGCCATAAGATATTTAAAATGGATAAAATAGATACATACATATATACATTTGACTAATCGTACTCAACTGGTGCTTCTAACTACGCCTACCCCGGTGTACCTGACCTAAGCCTAATACGTGGGCAGGAGTAGATAAGTAGCAGTTTAAGTTAAGTTTGTTTTGCCAAGTGACTGACTCAAGAATTCTCTGCAAGGGGTTATTCAGTTCTGTACCTGAGATCTAGAATGGTTGAGGGCTGGTATCTCTCGTCTCTTGTCTTGATATTCCAGCTGCCTGCAAGGGCTGCTTGGAAGCGCCGGAGCTGGATTTCTCGGCAGGAGAAAGGCAGCGTTTCCTTCTCAGCGCGTCAGGAAGGCGGGGCAGCGCCAGTGGGCTTCGCTCTGTGCTGGGCTCTTCGGCAAGTCTCGCTGCTCCGATCTCGTCACCACCGCGTGTCTTTGCTTAAGGCAATGTCGGTAATATTTATACCTGTAAGGTGCCGAGATTGACGTAAGGATGGACATATATACGTCAATAAGGATGTCATACGAACTGGTCGTTAGCACATTCTTTACTGAAGTTCTCGGTGAAATCAAAACAATGGCTGTAGGGATTTTCCCAGGTTGTCATAGGTTTGATTTGTTTTGAGAACTCCGTATGCCTTATCAGGGGCTGGAGGAATAGTGCTTGCCTAATTAGATGGCAAGCGTTATGACCTAATCAGATAACGCGTTCCTGTGCCGTGGTGTGGCTTAATCAGATAACGGTTTTTGCACCGTGGGATGGCTGCTAGTTAATTATTAACCAGACCAGGGTCAGGAATGGGGGGATCGATACAGAACCTATAGGAATACATCACATGATTACCTACTCCAAGGTTCAACCTACGTGGGGATATGATTACCCAGAACCAATATATTGCAAGGAAGAAGATACAGACTGGCTCAAATAGGATTGGATTTTTTTATCTGTACTAGTGTTGTATGTTTGTATACGCAAAAGGTCAGCATCCTATGTACAGTTTTTAAAATGATAGGTAATGTAAAATTGCATAGAAATATTTTTGTATGGTTGGAGTGCTATCTACTCTTCAAAAATTGTTTTTATTAAAAGTGTGCTGAAAGGGGGTGTGATCAGGAATTCATGGAATGAATCTGAATTCTATACGAAAGCACCCTATCTGTATAGCAGATGCAATTCTACTGGTTTGGCACGCAATACAACCTAAAAAAAAAAAGAAACTGGGACACTGACAGCCATATGATTGAGAATAGGTTTGATAAGGGCTTTCGATATGTTTTTTAAGCATGTACGTTGACCCGTGGCAGGTTTTAAGAACTTTAGGCACTGCCTCTTTCCTTTCAATAACTTCTTTGACTTTATCCTTCGGTGTAGTGAAACGCTCTTGTTTTTTTAGACCTGTAGCGATATGCTGTTAGTCGTTTTATGAGTTTTTAATAGTACCTCTTACACAGATGAGTGCTTTACAGTGTTGACTGCTCGTTAGAGCATGTGTAGTTTTCACAGTGAGCTCGCTTTTATTGTTATGAACTAATGGAAAACATATTCTCAAGTTGAGGGTCTTGCCTGACTAGACTGAATGGCCTGTTTGACGATAGTCGAGTTCCAAGATAAAGGAACGTGCAAAACAGCCTCCTTAACCGCTATTTGGAAGGCACACTTAGCGCATATAAACTAATTTCTTGTGATCACCGGCCTGGCTAAGTTTGCAGCCAAGGAAGGCATTGTGTTTCCAGCTGAGAAAGCTCTTGCGACACATTTACTAAGACAACAAAAGCAATGTCAATGCGATTTCTTGACCCATTTATAGTGAAAAGGCTTTTGCCAACCTTCACTAACATAGGAAAATGTGCATCGCTGCAGCACGTGACTAACTCAAATAAAAGGTACAGATCAGTTGGCAGCTTCAGCAGTGCAAGGTCCCTTATAGAGATAGACCAGAACTGGTTCAAAATGGGCAGCAACTGTGAATATTTCCTGAGAGATGTAGAATGGGTACATCATATGCAGCAGCAGTGCAAGCTTCTTCATAGAACCATTACAGCACTGGCAGAAAGAGGGTACACCTCTTCATACGTACAAAATAGTTGCAACATGAGCCATGGGTTTGTGTGAGAGGGCATTGTAGTGAGGTAGAGAGAAGAGAGGCGACTTGACGTCATGTGGCTGGTGAGCTTCCGAAAGAATGGTGTTCTGGAGAAATGAAAGGTGGGCAGAAAGGTTGAGACAAAGGGGTGTGCAGTTGAATTAGAAGGGCGAAGTGGCCATATTAATGAGGTAGAGATAGGAGGCTGAGGTGATGTGATGAGTGAACTGACAATAAAATAGTGAGAGAACTGAGGGGGGGCGAGGCAGAGGGAGGAGTGTGCAGTGGAGCTAGATGGGGGAGGTGGGGAAAATAGTGTGATATAGAGGGAGAATGGTGACTAAGAAAAGGATGCGAAGTAGAGTCCGAGCCGATGTGAAGAATGGGATCTTGCAAAAACAAAAGATACATGGAGTCTTGGAAGTGGTTGGCTTGAGAGACTAGAGGCGAGAGGGGTGTAAAACAAAGAGCACAGATGAATAGAAGGGCTAACCTGAAAAAAAGGCAAAGAAAGGGGCATTTGAGGGGGCATGAATGCTAAAGGAACACAGCAGAAGAGAGAAAACATAGGCACAGACTTGGTGACTGTAGTAATGGGGATAATGGAGCGACCAACACAAGATGTGGAGAAGAGGGGTTAAATAGATGAGGAAGAGATGACAAGCTGGAAACTGTAAGGGGGTGCGATTAAAGACCATAGACAACGAGCTCCTGTATTGAAACTGTGCTTTGATTCAGTAGTGTACATCAGTACGTCATGATACTAGACTACTGGTGTAAACTAGTATGAGAGACCCGCAGGCGCTTGTTTGTTTACAGTAATTTTAAGATGTACCTCATTTTGTTACTGATGGAGTCTGTGTGTCGTGACGCACTGGGGAATTTGTAGAATTACTGAAAAGGGAAAGGCTGCTTCCAGCATTATCATCCATGCAAACACTTGCTCATGAATCTTTCCATCTTCACACGTACCGCTTCTCAGATTGTATCCGCACGTGGTGAATCATCCATCTATGACCACTCTCTTTCATTACTTTATTTATCCACACTTGTTCTCATTTGTCAGAGAAAGCACGTGGGTAGGAAGTATGGCGGGGGGGGGGGGGTCCAATGCAGGTTAAGGGGGCTGCTCAATAAGCAGACCAGCGAGTGAAGAGAAGCATCAGGTTTATTCTACACACCTCGGCCACAGCACACTAACTGCCAATTCTGGAGTATACAGGCTCCTCACTCTACATCCTAGACCTTTTTGACAGCAAAGTTCCACTGTTACAGTGTTTTCTACAGTGTTATGTTTTTTTTAACAGTGCAAGCGACATGGGTGAAGGACATATACCAAAGGGAGGTAGGGTGGGGGTGCAGAGGATGCATATGAGATATCGAAGAGGCAAATGTTTTGAGGGGCTGCAGGCGGGAGGCCCACTGCTGCCTGCTTGCCCTTCTGTAGTACCTCAGGGAGGCGGGGGAGATGAAGTGGCACCGACAAATGTAGAGCGAGTGTTCAACATATCTCTGTGTAGCACGCTCGGCCCACAATATTCACACTTCCTCCTGTGGCATTCACCCTTAAGAGCCCTGCCCCAGTAAAGGTGCTGAAGGAGCGGGAAAAAAGACACGGGGAAGAAGCAGAGAAGACCGGCCTAATTCAGTGTCATTGCTATGCTAATAGTGTTTAGCTGGTACATCACTAGACCAAAACACAGGCTTTATCAATGTTTTTAGCCATGTTGCACAGCATGTTGCACAGCAGCACAACTGCAGTGGGGGATGGCTGACCGTAGCTTTTTTTTCTTTTTTAATTGCTGGCCCACCATGAGGGGGGAGGGGAGGGGGCAGACATGGATGTGGGGGTCGAAACTGACAACGGAGGATGTGGGGGGAAAGAAAGTTCTATGATGCAGCCAGCAGTGCCCTCATAATTTTTTTTGGTATGATGTTCGGGTAGGGGCAAACAATGAGAATGGAGTGAGAGTGAGGGAGGGGGAGTGAGGGCAAGCAACACATATGAGGCAGGGCAGGGAGAAAGGGAAGGTGGGGACAAGCAACTCTGATGAGGATGGAAGGGAAATGGGGAGAAGTACATGAGCGAGCCATGAGGCATCAAAAACCCTTCTGGCGTGTCCAGAAGTGTTCACGACATATCACTTTTATTTTGTAATGGCAGATAGGTGGGGCAAGCGACAACAGAATGAGCGAGGGCAGGTGGGGTCAAGCATCATAGACAAGGTAGGGCAAATGGGGCACACAACAGACAAGGGAGAACAGGTGGTGGCAAGCAACATGGACTAAGCATTGGTGGCAAGCAACAAAGAAGATGCTGGCAGGGAGGCAAACCAACTACAATAGGGTAGGGAGAGTAGGCAGGTGGGGGCAAGCAACGCTGATGAGGAAAGAATGGATGGTGTGGGAACAGGGAGGAGAGAAGTACACATGGGAACCGGCTGAAAGAACACACTGTGGTAGAGTGCTTAAACAGAAAGAAAAAGCTGCACCTAAAATTATGAGCAGGGGATGGATGCAAGTAATGTGTCCATGCTCTGGGGAGGGACAAACACACGTAGAGGAAGGAAACCCACATCAGGTCACCAATAAAAAGCAAGCAATGAAGTGACAATGAAGCCAATCCAGAAATGAGCGTCTTCTTAGCTGATTGTTAGAAAACCAAAGGTCTCAAAGTCAGTATTGGGACAGAAATGCCCTTTGTATGGTAAAGACATGTACCCCTGCCCTGAGTGCCCAACTGTATTTTTGTCTGGACCCCTAATGCTGATTTTTCTTTTTTTCTTTTCATAAGCGAACATGGATTATGGGTTTGCTCCATGACATAGGCCTGCCTCATGGGTTGTGGTGTTGTTGGACCAGGAGGGTTGTCCAAAGCTCTACCCTCTTAGTGGTGGAAGTCTACTGCCTGCACCTCGAATAAACTGTACAAGCGCGGTGGTGGCAGCATTCTGTGTAATGATAAGTAGTAGTGACGAGCTCCTTTTTATCCTGTGTCATTGGCATGAGACCTACACTCACTCATATTTGTAAAAGTTATTTTGCTGTGTGTTTACTTCACCCCTGACCTACATCAGGTTGATGTAGAAGTGTGTGCATAGTGAAAACCTGAAGAGCGCATGAGAGCGGGCAAGACATACACTACACAGAGGATGCAGAATTGGACAATGTGCACATGGTAACTATGTGTGCGCTGGCAGGATGTGTTTGAAGTGACACTGGTGCAGTATAGAGAGACTGTAGCGTTGAACAGTGTGTGCAGACTGAGTGCTTGTGCTGCATGTGGAAATGCTGGTGGTAGCATGGTACACGGGCACAGCAGTACTAGACAGTGGAGTGTGCTGTGAATGTATCCCGACTGCAGAAGTGGCTACACTGGTACATTACAAGGTGGGCCTTTGGTTCCATTTTGCTGCTTTGCTGGCTTTAACAAGCACTGGGTCAGGGGGAGCCAGACTGTCCCTGTGCATTTCAAAGGCCTCTTTGATTCAGTGACAGGTCACAAGGAAAGGGCTTGAACACCTCTCTGAAATGGTGCGGATAAGAGAATCTTATAGGGTAGAGCTGAGGGCTCAGGAGTAACTTTTGATGCACATAGAACGGTGGCTGACATCCTGGTGTGAACTCGGGTCACTCCTATGAATCTTGTTATGGGTTAATGAGCTTCAGAGTTCTGCCTGCTGTGTCAGACATCCTTCAGGAGGAAGAAGAAAGGGGAGAAATGTACATTTCAAAGAAGCAGAACGCCAACTTAGAACTTCAAAGGTCCAGACCCTAAATTACATTTTCTGTCTGGAAAAGAACTATAAGTAGGGGTGTCTGAGACCCCATACTTGGTCATCTGCCGAGCAGTCAGCTAGGCTGCATGAGGAGTGGAAGCACTGCAAGACTTATGCCTGTGACCAGGACTAGGGGCCTAGCCTGCTAGTCTCCCTGCTAAGTGAGGGGAGATCAATCAGGGAAACCAAGATTACCTACCCTGGAGTCTGCTCGCTATGATCGATGTGCCCTGTGAGGGAGAGCAGCGTGTTGGAGGGAGCGAGATCCAGAGAGGAGCCTAGACATGTGGGGTTCCTAAACGAGGTGTGAGGAGCTGTGCCGCGCCAATTGGGCTGTTACCCATGTGCCACGTTGTGCAGTTTGGTGACCCTGTATGCCAATAGGGGCCACTGTGCACCAAGGACTGTGCTGCATCAATTGGGCTGTTGTCCGTGTTCAGCTTTGTGGAAGTTGATGACCGTGTATGCCAGGAGGGGTCGCCGTGTGTCACGAAACTGTGTTGCATTGATTGAACCATCACCCGTGTGTAGGAAGTTGCTGTGACCCCATATGGCAGTGGGCGCCACGGATGAGGCAACCTGAGGCCAGCATGACTGGACAGCGAGGTTCTTTAGGGCGACCCCATATGCCAGGAGTGGCTGCTCTAAGCACTGAGGCCAGAGATCCAAGTTGTGGCCTATGACCTGAAACTGTTGCTACAGCCAGGATGAGGGAGGCTTTGTATCGGAGAAAGCTTGAGGACAGAAGAGACTCAGTTTGAGCTCTGCCAGAGCAAGGAGACTGTCCCTTTCTCTGAGGAAGAAAGAAAGAAAGACTTGCTGCTTGTGGCTGGACCCGGAGCAACTCCGTCCGGATACTAGTAAGCACGGCTCAGGAGAGCGAGCCATCACCTGTCAGGAGGAGCTGCGCATTTGAAGGCGTGCAGTCTTACTTTGCAGATCTAGGCCAGGAACATACTGCACTGCCATGGTTCATTCCGCCGTAATCGGTAATCTGAGAAGTGGGCCTACCAGGCGGCGGGGGATATACCACTTTTGGTTTTTGCAACCCTTCTTGACTCTAAGTGACTACACCTTATTGACTGAGTCCAAGAGAGGAAAACCCCATGAACAGGATGTAAATAAATCCATTAGATGCCGAGGTGTAGAAAACTTGAGGATGATTTATTGATGAAGATATAGATGGTAATAATCAAGTAAATCAATTGGATGGTAATAATCAAGTAAATCAATCAGTGAGCTGTAGATCTTAGTGCAAGCCCCACCAGGAGCAGCTCCCTTGCTGCTCAACCCATACTTCCAACTGACACTCATCTCACCAGGCATCCCAAACATTCCATTACATCACATGCACCAGCATTCCACAACACATCCACTCACAACACATGCATTCTGGCTGAGCAGCAAGGCAGGGAAATGGGAAGGATGTATGGTACTGAATACAAGATACCACACAGGACCTAGTAGTTTACATTCCCTAGATGTTGCTACATGTGAGTGGGGAATAACAGCCCACCCATTGCATGTTAATGTGGTAGCCAGGGGGTTGGCCTTACAACTAGAAGGATTCTTACGTCAAGGGGGACTGTGTTGTTGCTTATTGAATGTTGTTTGCCTTTGCACTTGTAGAATTAGAATTAAAATACTTCTTTTATACAAAATAAGTATTTGACTGAACGTTGATTTATTTGTGAGCCGCGTGCACGTTTTAAGTTTTGAGTCGTGTCTACTGATCTGTATCTACACATTCCTCCGAGGGAGCCTTCACTGCTTGTGCTATGCTACTGACTGAAAGTCGGGTGCAGAAAGAGGTGCTTGACCCAGTTGAGCGGGATCCATAGTAGGTTGGGCCTCTGGACATCAGAAATAAAAGGCCTCAACCACCTTGGTTAGGCACAGTAACCCCTGCTTGTCCCATTACCCTCCGAACGAGTTTCTGACAGTGAGATTATGCGCTAACCAGGTGAGAAATTTTAAAGACGGTTTCAGTTTTCATCTATCAAACTGAATGCATTACCAACATACAAATTGCATGTTTCCCTACTGAGGCCAACACAGATGGAACTCCCTGAAGAAAATAAACTACACATGACCACAGTAGAAAAGCTGTGCGTTTGGCCAACTCTACACCCAGAATGTTAGGTAATACATGTCTGAATAGCTTAATGTTCTGAACACTCTCACACAAACCCAGAAGTAGCAGGTTTGATGCCTGGCAAAATAAATCTTTGATAGTTTCTAAATCAATGAAATGTGTACCATTGAATTTCATAATATCTGTTTTGTAAGTACCAATAAAATATATACATTTTTTCTATTATATATATTAAAACCTCTGTTATGGCTTCTACATTGCTCTTTTGCAGTATCTGGTACAGGAAAGCGATCTGAAATATTTTGCATACATCACAATGAATTACACCTTCCCGTTCTACATGCAGTTATTCACTTGCTCCAAAGGCACCTATTTCTACACCAATAGTAAATTACTTCCAAAGGTGGGGAGTTTTTAGAGAGGTCACTTTTGGTGTATGTAACTGCTTCTCTGCGAGCTGTTCAACAAGTCTACAGAATGGATTCTGCTATACAGTTGACCAGACGGCTTTGGTATTACCTATGCAGTGAAAAAGTGGTCTGAGTTGGTTCTCCCCCTTCACAAAGACTTGATTTTGGAACACCTGAAATGTAGCTACTTCAAGTTGCTGCACCATTAGTGTTGGTATTTAGCCCATTTGTGTTTGGCTGGTCTCAGCCCCATCTTCCTCATTTGGAGATGCTTTTAAGTTGTCCTTGATATCATGTGGATCCTCTGGTCTTATAACCTCCTGACACACTAGTGAGAACAAATCTGGTCTGCCATGCGCATCTCTTGAAGAATTTTTGCACTGATGCGGTCTCTCAAGGTGTCGGTAATGCTTTTTAATTAATGTATCATGAAGCAACTTAAGTGTATGCAAAGTCTGTACATTTCTATAATTTTCATAAAAATCAGGAATAATTAAGAAAATCCTGATACATCTGAATATCCACCCCTCTGAGAAGGTGCCTCTGCAGAACACTTGGGTTCATGACTGCATCTCAACTTCCAGGGTTTGGGCAGTGCTTGGTGCTCAAATAGTGTATGAAAAAAGCTATACCTTGCAGTCACTCCCCTTTTTTGATATCTACATAAGTCACAACAGACAAAGCCTACTCCTCCTTTGTCTAAAAAAGGCAATGGTGAAAATATTTGACCAGTCTTGATGTCAGATGTAGCTGTCTTTTTATTTGACTGATTATCGTGAATGTTATTACTTCTGGACGTTCGCAACGGTATTGGTTTCTCTCCGTCTTTTTGCTTTCATTAGTTGATTCCTCCCAAAGTTCTCTTTTGGAGTGAAGTGGTTTTGATGGAGAGACAGGTCATTTTGAGCATAGTACATCAATCCTCCACACAGGGCAGTAAGTTTGTACATTGTTTATGTAGATTTTTATTATGCTGATAGTCTCTGCTATTTCACATATTCCAAGAATGTTCACATTAGAGCATACTGAGGTCACTAAAGCAATGAAAATCATTAGACTGTTGACTTTAAACAAATATTGTAAATTCCATAGTAATTGACAAATATTTATTTAAGACGTTAAATATTAAAGGTGCTCATTATTAAATATTACCAACACAATAAATGGACCTTCAGAGCTAGTCAGTGCTGCCAGCATATCACAAACTATACAAATACATATATGTTGCTCACATATACTCATCCATCACACATTAAAGCGCCACATCCCATAACCTAACTGTACCTCTGTGGTCATCACACATCATGTGGAAACACTGTCCCTGTCTGATAGGCTCAAAGGAAGACAACACACTTCCAACAATCTCCTCTCGCCTTCACCTCACATGGTGTAGTTGGATAAGCTATTTAGCACCTCACTTAGAGGTAGTAAGTGCTTCCAAGTAAACAATAGTGTTCCTTTCTACTGATTTACTTCTTCAGATTGCATGCTATCTCGACAATCCACCTCCCAATATATTCTTAAAAGCCTGGATGAAAAATTTCCCCTTGACTTCAACCTATTTATTGGTTTCCAATCCTTTTTTTACTATTCAAGTACCTCTCCTTATCTCCCATGCTCTGCGTGCCTCCTCTCTGAGTGTCGCCTACTTAAAGTCATATGTATGTTCGTCTTAGTCTCTGTTACAGTATTTCTGCACATTACTTAGGTCATCATTTTACATATTACAACTTCTTTGGATTTGAAACTGTATATCGGCAACTTAGTCATACTTGATCTCCTTTGGCCTACCTATATGACCCTCTCAACTTATTTGCATACCTCACCATCCTCTCGCTCGTGTGAGCACAGCCAACTCCTGTTAATTTAATTTACCCAAAAAACTGGTGTTTATTTATTTTGGATTTTTATATAGTGCGAACATGACCCGTCTGGTATCGGAGCTTTGTACAAATAGCAGTTGAGTCATACATAACGGGAAAGGAGAAAAGCAAATGACAATCTGAGAGAAATAAGCATGGAGCTACACTTAAACAGTATATCAATGAGCATAGCAGTTCTAAGATCCACTTGGGTCAAGAAATCTATGCATCAGAAACATTTTTACATCTTTTTTGAAGGAGGCAGTCGATGGGTTTGTCCTGGTTTCAGATGGTAGTGCATTCTGGTATATCCTAAGTATTACATTTAGATGTAATCATCCTAGGACCTCCTAGCTGCTCAGCCAGAGTGAGAGATGGTAATGGAATGTAGGAGCTGGTACATGGCTAGTACCTGACAAGAGCTGGCTGAACAGAGATTGATACTACCCTGAACAGGAACCAATCAAGAAGACCTGAAATATACAACATGGTTTCCAGTGTCTCATTGCGCAGGGTACAACATTATTTTGGCGAGAAGCGGACCTGGACTCAAGCGTACTTAAGGACAGAACAGACACCAAATAAACTACTTGGAAAATCCAGTAACCAGAGAAACCACAAGAAAATTAAGCAACTTCATCATTGAGAATGGAGTAAAAGGCAACCCAGCCCCACCAGTGTCCATGTCATCGGACGGACCCAACCACTGAGTGTGTCCTGCCTGATCTTGCTCCATGGATTTGACCACCGGTATGGTCTGAATGTTAGGGTATGTCTGTTCTAAGTTTCACCCTACCACTTCCTTTTATATCTGCCTTACGGATGTATCTACTGTGTAAAGGAATTGTGGCTGCACAGATGAGTTATGGTCTAACTCAGTGAAGGAATTTCACAGGTGCCACATAGGAGCAATGTGGCTCTTCAAAGTTTGGTGTTGTTGGCACATAGAGAGTACAAGTATTGTAAGTAAACCCTGTGGAAGTAATGTGCCTGGAGAATTATCTACACCTACGTATTACTTCACATTTGGTCTTCCACCCAAATGGACCCGTGAGATTTACAAGCGCTGGGACTGATGTGGTCATCGAAGCTCCTGCCCTATGCTCCTTTTCATCTATATGTGGGCGCTACAGGGGAGGTGCCACCATAAAGTCTTTACGTTCACATCTACATGAAGATTCCTATCTGCTTTGGTGGGCGTTGCATCTGAATTTCATAATGCAGTGTCAGCTGTGGATATTTTAAAAGAAGGGGCTTCTACTTAAGCCTATTTGATTTTGTGCCTGTGTGGTGTAACTACATCTCCTGGTTATCCACTATACATATGCTGGCATGGGGGTAAGCTTATTTTTTCTTCATTGTGGTCCCTGGCTGCCCCCTGGCTGTTCAGCCATCTCTCAGTGGTTTGAAAATGAAGGCGCGCACCATGCCCAGCTCGTGCGCAGCCTTACCTGCACCCTCTGTCTCCTAGTATCTTCGTGATGACGTTCCACCATGTTCATTGTGTCCTGCTGCCTCAGAAGCTGGATGCACAGACGTGCCTGTAGCCATCTGGCGCGTCGTCAGAAAACGTGCTGCCCTCTTGTGGTTGTTTGCCAACCACGCTGCTCATTCTAGCCTGAATAAAGTTACTGTGACTGGGTCATGGGTTTTGTTACCATTTGCAATCGTTATTGAGGTTATCCTTTACACAGGGTTAGGATATGGGTTTAGACTCCATTTACATGTTGCGAGCAGTACTTGGGTACAACCCTGCTTAGGGTGAGTGTTATGGGTGCTCGCTCCTCATACAGTTTCATGGGTGATTGTCTCATATCTTGTCAGTTCCCTTGTAGTTGGGGTTGGTGTCGCGGGGTGTTTTCCCTTTGTGTCACTCCACATTTCTTCTTTGAAGATTGGTTGTGGGGTGTGTTATTCCATGTTACAAAGTATTACTATTTGTACTTGTATTTCGCTTCATAATGTTTTGATAATTTTCATATGGAGGCTGGGGGATATTTCTGTGATTGTATATCTTATTTATGCTTTGAAATGTCTTGATAATGTTTCATGGGGGAGGATGGGGGATATTGATGCAGATATATTTTGATGTCGTATTTTACCCATCTTTTCTTCATTTGTATTGTTCACTCTCTTGTGATGTTTTGCGTTGAGTTGCATCCCTGAGTTCCGAACATTACCGCTTTCTTGTGTATAGTACTCTCCTTTACAAATCCAACACATTTACATTTACATTTAATTTAGATTTGTCATTTTTGTTTCTATTTAAAGGAAACAAATAATGTTGTATCCTGTACATAGAGACACTGTAGCCATGTAGTATATCTCAAGTCTTCTTTCTTGATTCCATGTCAAGGTAGTATCAAATTTAGTCCAGCCAGCTCTAGTCAGGTACTAGCCATGTACAAGCTCCTACATCTCCTACACCAGCCCTCATTGCGCAGGGTACAACACATTCCAAATCCCACCTTCAAACTGGAGCCATTTTAGATGTTTTATGTCTGGAGTAATGTGATTGATTCTCCTGGAATCTGTTATGAATCTGGCAGCTGAGTTCATTTTGACTTTTAGCGGGCCATCTTTACTTTGGGTAGGCTAGCCAGAGTAGCACTCTCTTAATCTAATTATGCGATAACTAGAGATTGTACTGCTAACTGAAAATCCACAGGGGACAGGAAGGGTTTGATTTTTCGTAGAATGTTAATTTGGTAATTGGCTCACCTGATGGTTGCACTTATATGACCTTGCATAGTCAGATGTTTTTCCAGCGTTATGCCTAGAGATCGAGTAGAGGTAATAATGTGGGGGATTAGTTGAGAGCTGCGAGTTGTGTGAGCCATTCTTCTATGGGGGCAGAGAGATTGGGGGGGTGACCAAGAGGAATTCCATTTTGAATGTGTTGAGCATGAGGTGATTACGGGTCAGTCATGGTTGGGATTTCAGAAGAGTGCAGTTGAGAATTTTGATATCTTCAGGCAAGGAGATTTTCAAGTAAAATTGTCTATCAGCGACCATGTGGTATTGAATGGTGGTATTGAATGTTTGAGAGCTTCAAAATGTCTGTAAGAGGTTCCATGAACTAGCTGATTAGCGTAGGTGAGAGCATGGAGCCTTGAGGTAATCCAATTGTTACCAGGGTAATGTCAGGGAGGGATTGATTTTGATTCTCTGAGTTCTATTATGAAGGAACAAACCAAACCAGTTTAAATGTATTTATTTATTTTAGACATTTATAAAGCGCCTGAATCACCCCAAATTGGGTATATCCGCGCTGCGGACTGGAGAAGGATGGAACCCTGGTGATTAAAACAGAAGTGTTTTCAGTTTTTTTCTGAAGCTTAGGTAGTTGTTTGAGAGGCTCCGAAAGGCAGTTGATTCCACATTTTAGGTGCCAGGTGGGAAAAAGATTTGCCTCCCCATCAGGCTTTTCTAATGCGGGGAATGGCGAGAAGGCCTTTACCTTCAGAGCGGAGAGTGCGTGAAGGGGTGTATGTAGTCAGTTTGTTGGCCAAATAGGTAGGGCCTAACTAGTGTAGACCTTTGAAGACAATACAACATATTTTAAAGTGGATTCTTTTGCGGATGGGGAGCCAGTGAAGTTTGTGTAGGAGAGGGAGGGACGGGGTCCGGCGAGGTGCGCTGGAGACCAGGCGGGCTGCCGTATTCTGTACCACTTGGAGGGTCTGCAAGGCTGATTCTTTGGTGGAGATTAAAAGAGCGTTGCTGAAATCCAGGTGACTAAGTACCAGGGCGTGTATGAGGGTTTTCCGGGTTGAAGGGGGGAGAAAATGGAAGATTTTACGCAACAGGCTAAGGGCATGGAAACAGGAGCGTTTGGTGGATGCTATATGTCCGTCCATGTTCAGCTTGTTGTCGACCAGAACTCCCAAATTTTTTACCATGTCCTCTTCATTTGCTAGCACAAGACCATTAACCTCGTATTCCAATAAGAATTCAGTGGGGGTCCACAAATTCCAGTCATTTTTTTTTCTTTATTTACAATTCCAGTAATGATTTAATCAGGGTCCGCAGAGTCGAAAGGTTAAAGAGCCATCGCTCTTTGGTTTATTTTTTTATCATATTACCACCCTTGTCAGCAATGCAGTGCTACTGTGTTTCACATTCTAAATGTTTTAATTTAAACCAGTTTTATTATTGTAGATCTACTTGCAGACTGTTTTGTACAGAGTTTTGTTAAGAGCTAATGTCAACGTTCAGTCACTTTTGAGTGCTGCAGGGACCGTAATAAGATACTTGTTGAATGCTTTAACACTTTAAAACTTTTATTCTGTTTTGTTTTGCACTTTATTAACTTTTAACTTGCCAGAATTTAAAACACTTTGAAATTGCACGGAAATTAACTGAATTTGTATTGAAATTGAATTGTACTCCCCTACATCGGCACGATCGGGAGGGCACGAAACCGCAGTGAAGCTCCAGCTCAAACCGGAAGTCACTGGTAGCAGCGCTGGAGGAGGAGCAACAGTATAGTTGCTCAAACATAGGAGAGTACAAAAACGGGGCCGCGGCGCAGCCGCGCCGTGGTTGTGCCAAAGGCAAGCCCGTCTGTGCCCGAACGGGACCAGGGGCCAGGAACCCTGCTCCTGCAATGCCAAACCTAAACGCACAGCACAACTATTCTAGAGAAATGCTTTTAAAATTGGGTCAATGACAGCAACCCCATGGACTCTGTTCTAAATCGTCCCCTAGAGATCTGGAAGGTCCATTCTCATGAAGCCATTGTAAATGGGACTGCCAAATAACTCACATACAGTACATGAGGAAAACGACCAATTTAGACGGCTTCCATATGACTTGCATTTATTTAAACTCCAGATCAAGGCCTAAACACTGCTTTGAGAGCTGGGACGTCCTAGCAAATTTAAAATCTGAACTAGCATTTGTTACTGAAATGGCTAGATGGCAATAATGCCCCGATATTGCCACTGCTCTACCGGTGGGATAGAAGTCATTAAAACAGGACAGAAAGTGGAGGATAGCTGTCCTATTTAAAGAGTTCTTTGCTTGCATCCCAGAGGCAGTGGACCAGCTACGCAACATGAGATTTTAGCTTTTTCAGTGTCTAATGGTGAACACAAACTACTCGGGGAGCAGTAATTTACAATCCTCCCGGCTACCAGCCACATTTTAGCGTAACATTGAGGTCTCAACTCTTCCCTCTCTGCTTAAAACAAAACCACTTTCTAGTCATTGGTGATTTCAACATCCACTTTGAAAACTCAATGAATCCAGGGGCCAAACACTTGGAAGATGACATGCTGATACTGCAGTTATATCAGTGGATCAAAGGGCCAACTCACACGGCCGGACAGACATTAGATCTACTGTTCTCCAACATTGAGACCACCAATGTTTCCGAGATTATACCTCTGTCCTGGATCTACCACGCTTTAATTACCTTCTCTTTTAACCTGCCAATCCAACCATTCTATGCTACCACATGGCCAACAATGGGAAAAAGCGCATGGAACCGCATTACCCCTAACTTGTTTGCTTCCCACTTTTCATCTTATGACACCAGCACCACCAAAGCACTTGCTGCCCAAGCAGAGGCAGAACGCCAGCATAAAGAGATTGCGACTATGCTGGATCAGTGTGCCCCTAAACTAGATAGCAAAACTAGCAGGTCCGCACATTCAGAGAAGTGGTACTCACTAGAACTGAAACTACTGAAAAGAAAATGGACACAAGCGGAAACTATCCAAAGATATTAATGATAGCTTTTCAGCTCGCCTTTGTAAATCTGTCTATCATAACGCCTTAAAAAATGCAAAAAAACACTACTATGCAAAACGAATAGAAGACAACTGCAAATCTTCTAAAGAATTATCTAAAATAGTAAGAGCGCTCTATAAACCAACTAGTATGTCCCAGACCATGGCACTTACAACTGATCATTGTGAGCTAATCAACAACTTTTTCACTGATAAAGTGGCCAAAATGAACACCTCCTTTAACAACCAGTCTGTGGTTGACAATACAGATTGGGAAATTTAGTGCATTCTGGTATATCCTAAGTATTACATTTAGATGTAATCAACCTAGGACCTCCTAGCTGCTCAGCCAGAGTGAGAGATGGTAATGGAATGTAGGAGCTGGTACATGGCTAGTACCTGACAAGAGCTGGCTGAACAGAGATTGATACTACCCTGAACAGGAACCAATCAAGAAGACCTGAAATATACAACATGGTTTCCAGTGTCTCATTGCGCAGGGTACAACATTATTTTGGCGAGAAGCGGACCTGGACTCAAGCGTACTTAAGGACAGAACAGACACCAAATAAACTACTTGGAAAATCCAGTAACCAGAGAAACCACAAGAAAATTAAGCAACTTCATCATTGAGAATGGAGTAAAAGGCAACCCAGCCCCACCAGTGTCCATGTCATCGGACGGACCCAACCACTGAGTGTGTCCTGCCTGATCTTGCTCCATGGATTTGACCACCGGTATGGTCTGAATGTTAGGGTATGTCTGTTCTAAGTTTCACCCTACCACTTCCTTTTATATCTGCCTTACGGATGTATCTACTGTGTAAAGGAATTGTGGCTGCACAGATGAGTTATGGTCTAACTCAGTGAAGGAATTTCACAGGTGCCACATAGGAGCAATGTGGCTCTTCAAAGTTTGGTGTTGTTGGCACATAGAGAGTACAAGTATTGTAAGTAAACACTGTGGAAGTAATGTGCCTGGAGAATTATCTACACCTACGTATTACTTCACATTTGGTCTTCCACCCAAATGGACCCGTGAGATTTACAAGCGCTGGGACTGATGTGGTCATCGAAGCTCCTGCCCTATGCTCCTTTTCATCTATATGTGGGCGCTACAGGGGAGGTGCCACCATAAAGTCTTTACGTTCACATCTACATGAAGATTCCTATCTGCTTTGGTGGGCGTTGCATCTGAATTTCATAATGCAGTGTCAGCTGTGGATATTTTAAAAGAAGGGGCTTCTACTTAAGCCTATTTGATGTTGTGCCTGTGTGGTGTAACTACATCTCCTGGTTATCCACTATACATATGCTGGCATGGGGGTAAGCTTATTTTTTCTTCATTGTGGTCCCTGGCTGCCCCCTGGCTGTTCAGCCATCTCTCAGTGGTTTGAAAATGAAGGCGCGCACCATGCCCAGCTCGTGCGCAGCCTTACCTGCACCCTCTGTCTCCTAGTATCTTCGTGATGACGTTCCACCATGTTCATTGTGTCCTGCTGCCTCAGAAGCTGGATGCACAGACGTGCCTGTAGCCATCTGGCGCGTCGTCAGAAAACGTGCTGCCCTCTTGTGGTTGTTTGCCAACCACGCTGCTCATTCTAGCCTGAATAAAGTTACTGTGACTGGGTCATGGGTTTTGTTACCATTTGCAATCGTTATTGAGGTTATCCTTTACACAGGGTTAGGATATGGGTTTAGACTCCATTTACATGTTGCGAGCAGTACTTGGGTACAACCCTGCTTAGGGTGAGTGTTATGGGTGCTAGCTCCTCATACAGTTTCATGGGTGATTGTCTCATATCTTGTCAGTTCCCTTGTAGTTGGGGTTGGTGTCGCGGGGTGTTTTCCCTTTGTGTCACTCCACATTTCTTCTTTGAAGATTGGTTGTGGGGTGTGTTATTCCATGTTACAAAGTATTACTATTTGTACTTGTATTTCGCTTCATAATGTTTTGATAATTTTCATATGGAGGCTGGGAGATATTTCTGTGATTGTATATCTTATTTATGCTTTGAAATGTCTTGATAATGTTTCATGGGGGAGGATGGGGGATATTGATGCAGATATATTTTGATGTCGTATTTTACCCATCTTTTCTTCATTTGTATTGTTCACTCTCTTGTGATGTTTTGCGTTGAGTTGCATCCCTGAGTTCCGAACATTACCGCTTTCTTGTGTATAGTACTCTCCTTTACAAATCCAACACATTTACATTTACATTTAATTTAGATTTGTCATTTTTGTTTCTATTTAAAGGAAACAAATAATGTTGTATCCTGTACATAGAGACACTGTAGCCATGTAGTATATCTCAAGTCTTCTTTCTTGATTCCATGTCAAGGTAGTATCAAATTTAGTCCAGCCAGCTCTAGTCAGGTACTAGCCATGTACAAGCTCCTACATCTCCTACACCAGCCCTCATTGCGCAGGGTACAACACATTCCAAATTCCACCTTCAAACTGGAGCCATTTTAGATGTTTTATGTCTGGAGTAATGTGATTGATTCTCCTGGAATCTGTTATGAATCTGGCAGCTGAGTTCATTTTGACTTTTAGCGGGCCATCTTTACTTTGGGTAGGCTAGCCAGAGTAGCACTCTCTTAATCTAATTATGCGATAACTAGAGATTGTACTGCTAACTGAAAATCCACAGGGGACAGGAAGGGTTTGATTTTTCGTAGAATGTTAATTTGGTAATTGGCTCACCTGATGGTTGCACTTATATGACCTTGCATATTCAGATGTTTTTCCAGCGTTATGCCTAGAGATCGAGTAGAGGTAATAATGTGGGGGATTAGTTGAGAGCTGCGAGTTGTGTGAGCCATTCTTCTATGGGGGCAGAGAGATTGGGGGGGGTGACCAAGAGGAATTCCATTTTGAATGTGTTGAGCATGAGGTGATTACGGGTCAGTCATGGTTGGGATTTCAGAAGAGTGCAGTTGAGAATTTTGATATCTTCAGGCAAGGAGATTTTCAAGTAAAATTGTGTATCAGCGACCATGTGGTATTGAATGGTGGTATTGAATGTTTGAGAGCTTCAAAATGTCTGTAAGAGGTTCCATGAACTAGCTGATTAGCGTAGGTGAGAGCATGGAGCCTTGAGGTAATCCAATTGTTACCAGGGTAATGTCAGGGAGGGATTGATTTTGATTCTCTGAGTTCTATTATGAAGGAACAAACCAAACCAGTTTAAATGTATTTATTTATTTTAGACATTTATAAAGCGCCTGAATCACCCCAAATTGGGTATATCCGCGCTGCGGACTGGAGAAGGATGGAACCCTGGTGATTAAAACAGAAGTGTTTTCAGTTTTTTTCTGAAGCTTAGGTAGTTGTTTGAGAGGCTCCGAAAGGCAGTTGATTCCACATTTTAGGTGCCAGGTGGGAAAAAGATTTGCCTCCCCATCAGGCTTTTCTAATGCGGGGAATGGCGAGAAGGCCTTTACCTTCAGAGCGGAGAGTGCGTGAAGGGGTGTATGTAGTCAGTTTGTTGGCCAAATAGGTAGGGCCTAACTAGTGTAGACCTTTGAAGACAATACAACATATTTTAAAGTGGATTCTTTTGCGGATGGGGAGCCAGTGAAGTTTGTGTAGGAGAGGGAGGGACGGGGTCCGGCGAGGTGCGCTGGAGACCAGGCGGGCCGCCGTATTCTGTACCACTTGGAGGGTCTGCAAGGCTGATTCTTTGGTGGAGATTAAAAGAGCGTTGCTGAAATCCAGGTGACTAAGTACCAGGGCGTGTATGAGGGTTTTCCGGGTTGAAGGGGGGAGAAAATGGAAGACTTTACGCAACAGGCTAAGGGCATGGAAACAGGAGCGTTTGGTGGATGCTATATGTCCGTCCATGTTCAGCTTGTTGTCGACCAGAACTCCCAAATTTTTTACCATGTTCTCTTCATTTGCTAGCACAAGACCATTAACCTCGTATTCCAATAAGAATTCAGTGGGGGTCCACAAATTCCAGTCATTTTTTTTTCTTTATTTACAATTCCAGTAATGATTTAATCAGGGTCCGCAGAGTCGAAAGGTTAAAGAGCCATCGCTCTTTGGTTTATTTTTTTATCATATTACCACCCTTGTCAGCAATGCAGTGCTACTGTGTTTCACATTCTAAATGTTTTAATTTAAACCAGTTTTATTATTGTAGATCTACTTGCAGACTGTTTTGTACAGAGTTTTGTTAAGAGCTAATGTCAACGTTCAGTCACTTTTGAGTGCTGCAGGGACCGTAATAAGATACTTGTTGAATGCTTTAACACTTTAAAACTTTTATTATGTTTTGTTTTGCACTTTATTAACTTTTAACTTGCCAGAATTTAAAACACTTTGAAATTGCACGGAAATTAACTGAATTTGTATTGAAATTGAATTGTACTCCCCTGCATCGGCACGATCGGGAGGGCACGAAACCGCAGTGAAGCTCCAGCTCAAACCGGAAGTCACTGGTAGCAGCGCTGGAGGAGGAGCAACAGTATAGTTGCTCAAACATAGGAGAGTACAAAAACGGGGCCGCGGCGCAGCCGCGCCGTGGTTGTGCCAAAGGCAAGCCCGTCTGTGCCCGAACGGGACCAGGGGCCAGGAACCCTGCTCCTGCAATGCCAAACCTAAACGCACAGCACAACTATTCTAGAGAAATGCTTTTAAAATTGGGTCAATGACAGCAACCCCATGGACTCTGTTCTAAATCGTCCCCTAGAGATCTGGAAGGTCCATTCTCATGAAGCCATTGTAAATGGGACTGCCAAATAACTCACATACAGTACATGAGGAAAACGACCAATTTAGACGGCTTCCATATGACTTGCATTTATTTAAACTCCAGATCAAGGCCTAAACACTGCTTTGAGAGCTGGGACGTCCTAGCAAATTTAAAATCTGAACTAGCATTTGTTACTGAAATGGCTAGATGGCAATAATGCCCCGATATTGCCACTGCTCTACCGGTGGGATAGAAGTCATTAAAACAGGACAGAAAGTGGAGGATAGCTGTCCTATTTAAAGAGTTCTTTGCTTGCATCCCAGAGGCAGTGGACCAGCTACGCAACATGAGATTTTAGCTTTTTCAGTGTCTAATGGTGAACACAAACTACTCGGGGAGCAGTAATTTACAATCCTCCCGGCTACCAGCCACATTTTAGCGTAACATTGAGGTCTCAACTCTTCCCTCTCTGCTTAAAACAAAACCACTTTCTAGTCATTGGTGATTTCAACATCCACTTTGAAAACTCAATGAATCCAGGGGCCAAACACTTGGAAGATGACATGCTGATACTGCAGTTATATCAGTGGATCAAAGGGCCAACTCACACGGCCGGACAGACATTAGATCTACTGTTCTCCAACATTGAGACCACCAATGTTTCCGAGATTATACCTCTGTCCTGGATCTACCACGCTTTAATTACCTTCTCTTTTAACCTGCCAATCCAACCATTCTATGCTACCACATGGCCAACAATGGGAAAAAGCACATGGAACCGCATTACCCCTAACTTGTTTGCTTCCCACTTTTCATCTTATGACACCAGCACCACCAAAGCACTTGCTGCCCAAGCAGAGGCAGAACGCCAGCATAAAGAGATTGCGACTATGCTGGATCAGTGTGCCCCTAAACTAGATAGCAAAACTAGCAGGTCCGCACATTGAGAGAAGTGGTACTCACTAGAACTGAAACTACTTAAAAGAAAATGGACACAAGCGGAAACTATCCAAAGATATTAATGATAGCTTTTCAGCTCGCCTTTGTAAATCTGTCTATCATAACGCCTTAAAAAATGCAAAAAAACACTACTATGCAAAACGAATAGAAGACAACTGCAAATCTTCTAAAGAATTATCTAAAATAGTAAGAGCGCTCTATAAACCAACTAGTATGTCCCAGACCATGGCACTTACAACTGATCATTGTGAGCTAATCAACAACTTTTTCACTGATAAAGTGGCCAAAATAAACACCTCCTTTAACAACCAGTCTGTGGTTGACAATACAGATTGGGAAACACTAGCACCATATCCTCTAGCACGTCTATCTACGCAACCAGGCCCCTCTCTTGACAGAACAGGTTGCAAAAGCCATGATCGAGGTTAAAGCAGGATCCCCACTTGATCCCTGCCCTCACTTTATCTTCTCACGACTTGTATCAGTTCTATGCCCACATGTCACCTAAATGTTCAACAAATCCCTGGAGTCGGCGTAATTCCCAGCCATATGGAAGGAAACCGTGGTTATTCCACAGCTAAAAAAAGCAGGATTGGATATCTACGATCCAGCAAATTACTGACCAATCTCGTAACTACCATACTTAGCTAAAGTATTCGAGAGATTTTTCAATAAACAACCAGCCAACTTTTTAGAAACCAACGACTTCTTAGATGCTTCTCAGAAAGGATTTAGAGCCGCCAACAATACAGACGCCACATTACTTGCTGTGTCAGACAACATTAGATCCTTGGTGGACCAAAGTAGGGCTGTGGCACTGATCCTTTTAGATCTGACGGCGACTTTTGATACTGTTTCCCATGATAACCTACTACCTATTATATATTTATTTATTGAGAAATTGTATATAGGGCTGGCCAGACCCGAGGGTATCGGAGTGCTTTACAATATTTTTTTATTTTGCAGGGTAACACAATAGGTCATGCTATATAATATTGTTTCGGAGGTCCCAGCGTGCTGTGCAACATTGAGGTATGGAGGTCCTGAGAAACGTCGATGGGTGCACAAAGTCTTGGGTCGAACCTCTTTTAGGGAGGAGGGGAGAGGGGAAGAGGTAGATTTGAGTATCAGTGTCAAGATGCTGCAGAGAGCAGGCTTGTGCGCTTCGGTGCCTGTTACCGGTTCGGGAAGGCACGATTGAGGAAAAGGTCTTTTAGGAGTTTCTTGAATTTGACAAAGGAAGAGGTAGTCCTGGTGTCGATTGGGATGAAGTTCCAGAGTTTGGGCGCGTTTCCAGCTAAGGACCGTGCAGTGGTTTTTTGTTTGCGTGTTTTCATGGGGATGAGTAGAAGGGTGTTAGAGCTCTTGAGGTTCCTTGTCTGACCAGCTCTCTTGAGTTTTGATGCTAGGTAATCGGGTTTCCCTGTGTGCAGGGCTTTGTGCATAAGGCAAGCAGTTCTGAAGCTGGCACGCAATTCAATGGGAGCCATTTTAGTTCTCTGAGTGCAGGTGAGATGTGATCATATTTCTTGACTCCGGTGACCATTCTGGCTGCTGAGTTAAGGGTTGTTTTGAGGGGAGCTAGGTGAGATTTAGTTGTACCTTGAAGGAATGCATTCCCGTAGTCGAGTCTGGATAGCACCAAAGATTAAGTGGCGAGTATGAGGTCTTTGGGCGGGATGTGTGGTTTTATTTTGTTAAGTAGCTTCAGATTGAGGAAGGCACTCTTAGCGGAGTTCTTAATGTGTTTGGCCATGTCGAGTTTTGGGTCAAGGGTAATTCCTAATGATTTAACCGAGTTAGCCAGAGTTAAATTGCTATTGAAGGTGTCAATTGCTTTTAACCATTCTGCGAATTGGGGGTTTTCTTCTTTGTTAGAGATAAGGAGGATTTCTGTTTTGTCTTGGTTGAGTTTTAGGTGATTTGATGATAGCCAGAGTTGGACTTCTTTTAGCGTGTCTTTGAGTCTCTGGATGTCATCAATGAAGGAGGTTTCCAGGTAGATCTGGGTGTCATCTGCGCAGAGGAGGAAGGGGATGTTCGCTTTTTTGAGTAGGGTAGTGAGGGGTTCCATGTATATGTTGAACAGTTGAGGAGAGAGCACTGAGCCTTGAGGAACACCTCTGCTGACGGGGTAAAGGTCGGACATAAAGGTTTTGATATTTATACTTTGGGAGCGGTTGTGTAGGAAGGAGGAGAACCATTTTAGGACCACCTCATTGGCACCTACCCTTTCTTGAAAAACCTTAATGAGTAGGTTGTGGTCAACCGTGTCAAAGGCTGCCGAAAGGTCCAAAAGAATAAGTAGGCAGCATTTGTCAGAAACTAGCGATTTGTGGATATCATCAATGACGTTAAGGATCGCGGTCTCTGTGCTACTGCCTTTTCTGAAGCCTGATTGGTGTAGGTCTAGAAAGTTGATGTTGTCCAGGTGTTGGGTCAGTTGTAGGAGAATGCATTTTTCAAGGGTTTTGGAAAGGAGAGGGAGATTAAAAACGGGTCTGAAGTTGTTCAGATCGTTGGTGTCGATGCCTGGTTTTTAGGTCTCGCCTGGCGTTAGCAGCACACATGCGCTGCTCTCGCCATGCGATGGTTTCTTGGAATCAGTACGGTTCCAGAAGTCGTGTCTTTGCTCTGCCCGTACTTTTCATTGGTGTGCGTCTTTGAATATGCTGAACAGAGTGTAGTGATTGTACTGGAGGCTTTGTAGTCCCTCCTGGTTGTCACCCTGTCCATGTTTGCCCCCTTCCCCCAGGACTGGATCTTTTACTGGCGGCAGAACACAGTGGGTTTTATAAGATTGTTCACACTTTTTTTTTACATTGTTTGCGTGTGGGCTGTGCGTTTACTCGTTGGTGACGTTTAATAATGTGCTTTACATGAGTATCCGTTATCTTACATTTGAGCGCTTTATATGAGACCAAGTTACGTTACACAAGGACACATTCAATTTTGGTAGGTACGGGGAGATGCAGTATTTTGCAAAATTACAACTGAAATCATGCAATGTCTTAGTTGCTTCAGTGTCCTGCTGACCGGTCGAGTGTTTAAAGGGACAGCGTGTTTACAGTGTAACACATGCACCCGCACCGCGCGCTGCTACATTACTCAAATCCTCCAAATTGTGGGATTAGCTCACTCAGGGGCTGCACCGAAGTGACAAAAGATAGGTACGTCCCACCGTAGTACTGTTCCAAGCACACAAGTGTACATGGTCTTCGGCTTTACCCACCAGCTAAAGTTATTTTCTCAGTTTATTTTCCAGCAGCGATGTGAACTTCCCACTAGATCTCACCCGAGGTGATGGGTCCCCCAATGGGCAGGGCCGGGGCATTGAAGCCTGGAACCGCCCAGGAGTCTGCTTAAATAGTCTCTATGGTTAAACTGTAACTAGTGATACCACAGGACATGCACTCTGGACATCATCGTGCACTAATTCCCTGCGCTGTCTGCGGTGAGTATTAGCTGCAAGATGAGAGGCCTTAATGGGGGAGGCCTTCTTACTGGCAGATATTTACGATTCACCTCTCTCCGTAATTATCAAAAGCATCACTTCGTGATGGTTTAATTTTCTACATTTTAGTCGAAAGTTATTTCTTGTCACAATCCCTGAACTTTCTAGTTTGCCATTATTAGAATACTGATCGATATATCGAAGGCTCATTAAAAATGTAATGGAGGATCGAATTATATGAGTTGAATTCCACATAAACTGCTACATAAAGGTGTAACATTAACCCACCTGTGTGCTTCATTCAAAGAAGGATTTTCAGCGGAACAGCCTGTGCATCAATTATGTTTTCCTGAAGCTGTTGAAAATAATCTATTTGCACTCTCAGTTTATTGAAACCATGTGATTCATATAAAGAGCCCGTTTTTAAAATGTAAATTGTTCGTCTCACCTTTGCTTAAAAAAACGCTCACTTTTTTGCAGTTGCTGAGGTTACCTCCTTGTTGATTGTGTGATTCACATATTATAACTAAACATATTAACCCCTTCGACGCTGATGACGAGCTAGGCTCGTCATGAGGTAGCCTCCTGCTACGCTGATGACGAGCCCAGCTCGTCACGTAACATGCGGTTTCGCATATCTCAGCGTACGAGCGGAATTCCGCCCGCACGCATGCGGTTAAAACATGAAATGCTGTGTGTGTCTGTCTGTCTGTCTGTCTCACCAAAATGCTGCCTCCTCTTTTCAAACAACACGCGTAGACACGATTGTTGAAACAGCGGTATTTATTTTTGGCTAGTGTCAAGACCCAACACGTTTCGGGGACAACCCCCGAAAATTATATATTATAATGGTGTGCCTATTAGTGCATGCTAATTGGACTTCGGCGTACATTGTGGACCAACATTGGGTATGTTGGTGCATGATGGGAGGTTTCGGGATGTATTGTGTTGCTTATTTTACCATATGATGATGGCTTTCGATGTTGGTGTGTTGACATATAATGGATGCAAGTTTAATATTTTAGTTGTGTTGGCATGGGATGGCATATGCTGGTGTACTATCTTGGATGTGTGGACACATTAATATGGTTATATAAGCATATGATGGTGTTGTTTTGGCATATGGGGTGTTAATGTATAATGTTTGTATGAACTCATGACAACCTATCACACCACTGCTGTCCCTTTATCACTTTGAAGCCCATCTTGGCGCAGCCTTGGCACTGAACCTACAGTCTTTCTGCATGCCGGTTAGCCTCGCCTTTGCAGTCAATCTGTGAGTCACCCTGCTCTGACTCTGCTGGCACTCTATGTGCCCCAGACCAACCTGCTTTGCCCCTCCAGCCCATTTATATGCCCGGCATGCCCTATGTGTTCCCACCCCTACCGGCCTTCTGTGACCTCATCCTCTCATTCTGCTGGGCAATCTATGTGCCACTCTGCACACTACAGTACCTCTGCATGTCACCCACCTGTCCTTACCCTGCTCTGTGTGTCTCGCCCCCCCCCATCAGATATTTCTGTTTTGCTTCCATCTCCAGCCTTTCTATGCACCTCTACCACTTTGCAATAACTCTTTGTGCTTTACTTCATGCAGCCCCTGTGGGTTGCCCTTCCTCAACTTTCCTATCCAAAAGTGCACATCCCTATTGTCCACAACCTCCTGAAGTGCTCCCACTGCATCGCTAAATACTTATAAGGTCCCAAAGGCGAGACAGATTGCATTGCAAATGCTTGTTTCAATAGTGACGTGACTTGGCCGACTTTGAGGAAGTCTGGTATGACACCGGTTCTCAAGTAGCGGTTTATGATCTTGCACCAAAACGGGGCTAGGGAGAGACCCAGCTTTTTGGTCAATTGGGAGGGAAAAGGATCTAGGACGTGAGATGTGGGTTTGGAGGTGGAGATCAGTTTGAGAATCTCGGTTTCAGGGATATAGTTGAAGGATTTCCAGGCTTTCGAGGGGAGCCTGCGTGTGCTGTCTGCGGTCTCTGAGGTCGGGCTTTCGTGGGAGGTATTGAGGTTAATGTCTAGAGAAAGCTCAATCTTGGTGATTTTATCGTTGATGAAGTTGGCAAAGTTGTTGCACAGGTCTTTGGAGGCCTGTTCTGGGGTAGCAGGGGGCTTGGAGGTTTTCTGTCTGATGATGTTGAAGAGTTCTTTGGGCCTGTTTTTTGCGTTGTCCAAGGCGGTGTTGAAAAAAGTGGATTTTTCTTTATTGATGTGCTTTTTGTATTTCCTTCGGGCTGCTTTGAGTTGCTCATCGAAGCTTGTGGAGGGATTGCTCCTCCAAAGTCTTTTTGTGGCTCTTAGTTGTCTTCTTCAGATGTTAGTGTTAAACCAGGATCTGGATGGAATATTCCTGGATTTTTTTTAGGTTTGTGGGGGCTAATTGGTCTAGGATAGTTGTCATAGTTGTGTTATAATGAGAGGTGAGTTCTGTGGTAGAGGGATCGCCTGTGGAGATAGGAAGGAGCGAGTTAACCCTTTCCTCAAGGTCGGTCATGTTGATCTGTGTTAGATTTCTCGTCCATTTTGGGGGTCTTGGGTGGGGGGTAGACATAAGATTGGTAGAGTGATGTGGAATAGGATTAAATGGTGGACGGACGAGACAACGGGAAGGATGTGGTCAATCGTAATGGTGTCACGTTGGGCAATAATGACATCAAGAGTTGCTCCTTTGTTATGGGTTTCATCAGTGCAGTGTTTGGTGAGGTTGTTGCTGTGCAGCAGCTCATTCACGTTTTGGATTAGAGAGTAGTTTTCTTCATTCCAGTGTAGGTTGAGGTCGCCCAGAATAAGGTTGTTGGCATCAAGGAGCGAACAATGGGCAATCAAGTCGGATAGGTGCTTGGTGATTGCGGGGCTGTTGCCTGGGGGTAATGTAGGAGATGGCAGTGTAGTGTTTTGTTGTCGCTGGTGTTAATGTTAGCGGTTAAGCATTGAAAGGTGTTATAGTTAAAGGTGTTGATTTCCTTCACGGAAATGTTGTTGTGAATGATTGCTAAACCCCCGGCTCTTTGGTCTTTTCGATCTTTATTGATAATTGCAAAGCCTGGGGGCACCAGGGTATCTAGGATTGGAGACGAGCAGTCATTTAGCCAGGTCTCTGTGATGAAGACTATGTCTATGTCATGGGTGAGGATGGACTCCGCTAGCTCAGTGGCATGTTTGGTGGCTGATCTGCAGTTTATGAGCACACAGTTGGTGGAGACTGCCTCATTTTTGTATTTCTTCCTTAGGAGGGCCATGGGGATGACAGTGCGGGAGGTCAGGGGCCTTGGAGATTTCGGAGGGGTGTGGTCTCTTCTGAATCCAGTGATCGCCTGAATTTTGGATTGGGGGTGTCAGTAGGTTGGGTGTCCTACGAGGATGCGAGATCAGCTGCCTTACTCGAGGACATAGCGTCTCTTGTTCTTTTAGGTCTCCGTATCTGATTCGAGAGGGGGGGTAGAGATCCAATTGGGGCGGAGAGCCTTGGGAGGCCTCTTGTGTGTGGGGTTGGAGAGGGAGGGAGAACAGTGGGGATTTTGGTCATGATTATGGAGCGTGTTGAGGTTGGATAGGATTTCGGTCAAGTCCTGTATAATAGTTGCTAGCTGGCTTTCCAGCAGGGTGAGATGCTGCCCTGTCTCTTCAGGGGTGGGGTTGGGGGTGTTCAGGGCGGGGTCATCGTGAGGGGGGGTCTGACGTAGCTATAATGCCTTCTTGTTATAGTGTTTTCTATGTCGGCGCTGAGCTGAGTCGAGGGCGCGAGGTGGGGTGGGTCGAGAGGTGGCTTCAGCGCGTTCTTTTGCGTGTGGGAATGGAGAGGCGGTCTGAGTCTTAGACTGTGTGTTGAGGACGTTCGCTGGTCGTGGGTGTAGGTAGTGGCAGAGGGGGGGAGAGGTGAGGGTCAGTGGGGGAGGGAGAGCCTTGTTCTTTGTGACATATGAGAGGGAGAGGTCATGAGGCGGAAAGCTGATGTTTGTGGAAAAGTAAATTTTGCCATGTTCTGTGTCTCTACGTGTCATCCATCATATGTTATGTGTGCATGACCAATATGCATATGTTATTCCCCATGTCCGATTCAAGACGCAATTATAGTTGTGTCCACCTCTAGTATGCCAGTTTCCCAGTCCTCGTGAATACTACGAATATCAGGCCTATGTAAAGTAATGTTGCCACGTTTCTCAGTGTGCACGTTATTTCATTATAAAGTCCCCGTTTCCAGGCCTCAACAGGGCCCGGACATCAGATTCAGCTCCTGTCTCCTGAAGCCTCGCTGAGGAGCGATCCAGCCCCCACCTGTATCTTCGACCCTTCACTTACTTCCTGCCTCGCAGTGCCCGGTGCAGCTTGGCTCTGCCTCGGAGTCTGCCAAGACTATGTTATGATTCCAGCTATCAGTTTAGTCCTCCTTCTCTGCATTCCTAAGCTACTGAACTGCATCAATAGTTTCCGTCATTGTCTAGCCTATTCGGCTCCATGTTAAGAGAAATACTGTATTTAATGGTCATTTAATATTCTTCATCACGCACTACATGTAGAATAAATGCATGGTCCAGTCTTAGTCAGTCAGCTTTTCCCCTCATGACTTCTAGTTTATATCAACATGTTCCCTAAACATCAGATACCAGATAGGGTTTAGGTACATGTCGCTCTGACCCTCCAGACTTTAGTCTCTGCTCCTAGCACAGAGTTCATAGCCCCCAGCTTCTCCTCGTAACACGTCATTGCCAGTTTGCGCGCACCACCAGGTTAGAGGTCCCGGCTCCTTAGGTAGCCCCCTTCTATGTTTCCGCCCATTCATGACATATTCTGTTACGTTTGCACCACATGTCTATGTACACGCCCAGTTACACCTTCTTTATCCATTATCTTTCGCGACTGCTACGCGTCACGCCTTCTGTTCCACCCACTGCTACGCCTACTGCAATGTAATACTATGTGTTCGCGCTATGTATATATGCTCGTGTAATGTTATTAAAAGTTAGCGCGCTCATCCCAGACCCAGCCCCAGCAGCTGCTGGGCCCCTGTCGCCCTGCTTGGCCCCTGTCACCCTGCTGGGCCCCTGTCACCCTATTTCTATGCAGGTTGTCCTGTTCCTGTCCTTATGCTGTATTAAACCTGCAAAACTCCTACTACCTCGAATCTTGACTCTTATTTATTGAGCTATCTGTTATGATATATGTCTAGTCAAAAATAGGGTATTATTTATTTATTTACCACATAATGGCGCCCGAATAGCTTGCCGAAGGCTTGCCAAAAGCGACCCCAGAGGCATCCAGTAATTTCCCGCCACCATTAGTTCCGACCAAGCTACGTCACAAACAGACCGCAGCTGATATTTTTATTTCGTCCTATTTGGACGACACAGTCCCAGAATATGCAAATCCTGTTCGCGCTCCGCCAGTCCCTGTAAATCAGGCACTTCCCGCTCCTCCAGACACCGGAGTACCTGTTACGGTACCCCCGGTCCAGCCCGCCATACAAGTCCAGCCTACATTTCCATTTCCCACTCTGCCAGGACGAAGAGCCTCAGTAGACCTAGACTCTAGTTTAGGGGCCGCAGGGGGAGGTCCTCCTCAAACCCCGCCGCCACACAAGCGTTTAACGTTAGCCGAATTACATGCACAAGCGTCACAGCGTACGCCTAGACATCAGACTGTAGCAGAAATAAGAAAATCCCTTGCCGAATGCTGCTATGATCCAGTCCCAGGCGAGGATAATATGGTTTTATATTCATTCCGCGTAAGAAAGGTGGCCGAGTATCTAGTCACCTTACCGAATATGAAAGAAGATCTAGACAGAATATATCGTTTCATCCGTACAGGGGATGATCCAGAAAGTATTTGCGAGGCCATGTCTCAAAGGAAAGCCGAGATTCAGCTCATGATATTAAAGTTTCTGATAAATTGTCTAATAAGAGAACAAGATTACCCGTCTAAAGATCCTGCCGAAATGAAAATCCTGACAAGGTGGAGTGATAATATAGCCGAGGGTAAGCACAAGACCGTCGGTGCTATGGAGAGTATGTACAAGAAAATCCGTAGGGAAATAATAAAGATACACGAACAACGTAAAGCAGCCCAAGTAAGCGAGAAAGAAAGTATCTCTGATACTGAAGAGGTAGAGGACGAGAATCCCGCCAGAATAGCGTATGTAGGAAAATCTAGATTTCCAGACCGCCATTTACGCCTAGAACACAAGTCTATTTTTCATCATCCAGCACCAGAACAAGGTTCTCTAGAACAAGTATTCCAAGCTACCGATCACATTCTGAAATCACGAATCGGTTACAGTGAGTTAAGTACTATGCATGAACAGGAATTAGTGCGATCAGCAGTCCGATGGATTACTGATTCTACCACTTTTCCAGACGAAATAGTGGCACAAATGTTTCTGAAAATGCCCCCAGCCGAGCAACGACTGGTGGGTATGTATATGATTCAGCACCTCATTACTCTGTATGAGGGTCAGCACTCTGATCCAGGCCCGTTACATGATATCTTGAACGAGTTACTCCAGTACAGATGGAGAGGTCTAGGTACCGATTTAATTAGTGTCATTCTAGAACAGCGCCATAAATATAGAACATTCTTGAACCCGCATTTTGTTCATGTCTCACCCCCAGAAAGTAAATCATTCTACATAGACAGACAGAATCCGTTACGAGAAGTCCACCCAGTTAAAGGAACGGGTGGCGAAATGCAGCGAGTGTTTGTATACACTCCAATAACAAAGATGGAACTCCTCGAGATGAAGAAATTAATTCCCTGTCATGACAAAGATCCAGCAGGGTTCCATAGAGAATTAAAAGACATGCTCCGTATGGGAGAATATACTTACCCGGATATCATTAAAATGTTAAAGGTTCTGCTGCCCGCAGGGGTGTATGAAAAGCTAAAGGAAAAAGAATGGGAGGTGGGAGAGAAAAAGATCGATTGGGCAGTTCTAGAAGCTGAAGACAAGGCACGAGTACCAGGTACTGGTCTAGGAGAGAAATGTAAAGAATTACCAGAATTATTAATTCAAGTGTTACCCAGATTATTAACAACTAGAAAAGAAGACTGGGATGCAATCTCAGCCTGTAAACAGAAACAAGACAAAGATATTAGTGATTTTTATTCTAGATTTGAAAAATGTTTCAGTATCAACAGTGGCCTCAAGACAAGTAGTGAGTCATACCCTCACCTTTTCGTTACCAAATTAGTCGAGAATTCAAGCCCACAAGTTAAAAATCGAGTTTTGAAAGTCGAAAGCACCTGGCAAGCAAATACTCCGTCCCAGATGCTCCAGATGCTCCAGTATCACCAGAATAGAATCAGGGAAGAGCAAGAACACGAGAGAAAACGTATGAAAGACACGAAAATGAAAGTACTAGTTGCACAATCTGTTCCTCAAGACAGTCAGAAGAGGGGTCCGAATCAAGCCAGTCATCCTACAGCTCCCGTTAAAGGGAACTGCAATTATTGTAAACAGCCAGGTCATTTTATAAACGAGTGTGCAGTTCTGAAACACAACATAGCTACTGGTAAGACTAAAGAAAGACCACGTCCGCCTAGACAAGAACAAGTTTCACAGTCTCCTCAGCCACAGAATGCACCACAGACAGTTACAACACCGCAGCCTATTGCTGCAACACAGCACGTTACATCGCAGATGTACCAGTATGCACAGTCTGAGTATCCAGAGTACCAGCCATATTCATGAAACAGCCTAGAGAGGGAGGTAGGCTTGCCTCTCATCGAGATACCTGTAGATCAAGAAGGTCCCTATGTTCACAGTCAAGTATTAGGGAAAGACAGAAAGTTTTTGATTGATACAGGGGCAAGTAGGACCACAATTAGTCATGCCGAGGTTCCAGGGGCTCCGCTCTCAGGCTCAAGAAATGTTTCCCTTGGATTTTCAGGAAAGCCGATCGTTAATGAGATTTCAAAGCCAGTCACTCTAGAAGTAGGTCCATTGTCCCGTACCACTGATCTATTACTTACTAAGTCATGTCCAGAAAACCTATTAGGCATTAAGACACTGAAAGAGTTAGGTGCAGTTATTTGCTGTTCCCCAGAGGGAATACGTCTGTTCCTACGTGACTTTAAGGGTCACTATGTATTACGAGATTTTGATTCAAGACTGTCTAAAGTTCCGCAGTATTTATGGGCGCAAGGTCCAACTGATGTAGGTTACATGCAAATCACACCCCATCGTGTGACTCTCAAACCAGGTGTAGTGTTACCACGAATCAGGCAGTATAGATTGCCACCTGAGGCTGTAGCAGCCTTATCCAAAATTATAGACGAGCTCATGGCTCAAGGAGTAGTTGTAGAAACTGACTCCAACGTATGTAACTCTCCGATCATTCCAGTCATGAAACGTACTGATCCAAATGCACCCCCAGTATATCGATTAGTGATCGACCTACGAGAACTTAACAAATGTATTATTCCTCAGTACCCAGTTGTCCCAGATATCTCTTCCCTATTGACAGCCATTGATTCCGAAGCCACGTTCTTCACTGTCATAGACCTCAAGAACGCATTTTTTAGTGTTCCGATTCATGCAGACAGCCAGTTTCTTTTCGGATTTTGTTTAAATGGAAGGAGCTATATGTTCACACGAGCTCCTCAAGGTTTCACAGAAAGTCCTAGTATTTACAGTCAAGCACTCAAGAGACAACTAGACAACATTCACATGCCAACTGACACTGCCCTGCTCCAGTATGTCGATGATCTACTGATCACAGCCCGTTCTGAACGTGACTGCGAGCGTGCGTCACTAACGGTTCTGTATTTCCTAGCCGAGATGGGGCACAAGGTGTCCCCTTCGAAGCTTCAATTCTGTGTCCAGCAAGTGGTCTACTTAGGACACTTACTGTCCAAGAGGGGTAGGCAGTTGACACCAGACCGTATCCAGTTAATAGCGAGTCTTCCTCAGCCCAAAACCCAGAAGGAGGTACGTGCCTTTATCGGCCTTACTTCTTATTGCAGACAATGGATTCCTCAGTATGCATTTCTAGCCAAGCCACTGATACAGTTAACGACACAGGAGGCAGCCGCAATGACTGTTCTCCCTTGGACATCTGAACATACACTTAGTTTCAACGAGTTAAAGAAAGCTTTATGCCAAGCTCCAGTTCTAGCTACACCGAACTACAGTAAGCCTTTTACACTTTTCGTCACAGAACGTGAAGGTACAGCATTATCTGTTCTTACACAAGATCAAGCAGGACAACACAAGCCCTGTGCTTATTTTTCGAGCACATTAGATCCAGTCGCCCAGGCGTTGCCTGCGTGCCTCAAGTCAGTTGCAGCCACAGCACTAGCTATCAGACAAAGTGATTCCATAGTTTTAGGACACTCTCTGACAGTACAAGTTCCACATTCCGTGGAAGTTCTTTTAAATCGAACACAAACTCAGCACTTGACAATTGCACGTTTAACAGGTTATGAATTGACACTGTTTCAGCCACACATAGAAATTAGACGCTGCAACATCCTGAATCCTGCTACACTGTTACCATCAGTTAATTCAAATCCAGCCACACATGACTGTGTGGAAGTAGTTAACATTACGACAAAGCCAAGACAAGACCTGACAGACATTCCGTTACCAGATCCTGACCTGACACTTTATGTGGATGGTTCATGTATGAGAACTAGTACAGGAGAACTAGTCGCCGCGTATGCAGTGACTACTGACACTGAAGTTATTGAAACACACCGTATTGATACCCTGTCCGCTCAAGCAGCAGAGCTAGTTGCTCTGACACAAGCCTGTATACACGCCAAGAACCTGAAAGTTAATGTTTACACAGATTCACGTTACGCATTTGGAGTTGTACACGACTTTGGAGTGCTCTGGCAGGAGAGAGGTTTCATGACTTCTCATGGAACCAAGATTCAGCATGGTCTCCTTATCCAAGCTCTGTTAGATGCCATACATTTACCGACATCTATCGCTATCATGAAATGCAAAGCACATACGAAAGTTACTGACATTATTTCTCAAGGTAATGATCTAGCAGATCGCACAGCCAAGCTTACAGCCCAGACTCCAGACATTCAGATTAATCCGACACAGACACATACTCCAGATCTGATTACATGCATGACAGTTAAGGACCCTACACAAGATGTCATAGATATCCAGTTACATGCTACTCCTGAAGAAATCAAGAAATGGTCCGAACAAGGAGGGGTCCAGACAGATCAAGGATGGTTAACAAAGGGTAGGACCGCATGGTTTCTCCCCGACTCTATGGTTCAAGTCATCATTAATACCGCACATAGTCCAGCACATTTAGGAGAAAAAGCTATGTTAGACAGTATCCAGAACATTTGGTTCAACAAGCATTTACGAGCTGCAGCCAAGCAGAGAGTCCGTACCTGTATGATATGTTGTCAGTTTAATCCAGGTAAAAGTGTCCCGGTGGAACAAGGTGGATTCCAGCCTCCTGACCACCCTTTTGAGGTCCTCCAGATGGATTATATTCAGATGGAGCGATGTCGAGGTTTCAAGTATGTCCTTGTAGTTGTATGCGCTTTGTCCAGATGGACAGAAGCATATCCAGTCCCAGATTACACAGCCGCGACCACTGCCAAGCAGTTGGTTCGTGAATTCTTCCCTCGTTATGGACTCCCTAGAGTCGTATATTCTGATAACGGTCAGCCATTCTCATCTGAACTGATGAAGCACGTTTCCCTGTTGTTAGGGTACCAGTGGAAGTTTCATTGTGTACGCCATCCTGAAGCAGCCGGTCTAGTCGAGAGACATAATCAGACTCTGAAAATCCGAATTGCTAAAGTATGCAAAGACAAGGGTGTGGACTGGCTAGTAGCTCTGCCAGTTGCTTTGTTTTATATGCGCATGGTCGCACATTCCAGATCAGGTCTTTCCCCGTATGAGGTCGTTTTCGGCCGCCCCCCCAACATGTGGGGTACTCCTAGACCCCGAAGTATTACTGATGTTTCATGTAATATGCTGACAGATTACCTAGCTTCCTTGATGTCTGCCCTCAACTCATGTCGTTCACAGGTTGCCGCCGCATTTCCAGACAATACCGAGGTGGCACCGCATGAAATCGTTCCAGGATCCATGGTGATGGTCCGAAACTTTGACAGATCAAGTCCGCTGGAGCCTCGATGGAAAGAGCCCCGACAGGTCCTCCTCACCACCCGTACAGCCGTGAAATTGGAAGGACGCAAGGGCTGGGTGCACCTTTCTCATGTTAAACTTTTTAAAGGACTGAAACCCGCCTTAAAGAACATTTCCCAGGATATCAAGACTTGTCCTAAGGACTGTCCCGCAAAAGACATTGCTACAACCCCTCCCCTGTTAGAGAAAACTCCGCAGCAGGAGTATAAGCAAAAACTCCGGTCTAGTAAAATAAGTCAGTCAGTTTGATTGTATAAGTCCTCCCCTAGGTGAAACGGTTAGACTGTTTCTGACATGTATAAAATAGACCCCCATAGTGAGAGAGTCAGTCAAAACTCTATTCGATGTATCGTTTTTCTAAGTTTCATATTATTTCTCAGCCTTATGATTTCCTGCACTAGTTACGCATTTTTCCTGTGTTTCCCAGTTCCTCATGTAAATATGTCTGCTAATGCTACTATAGAGCACACGTTTAGTGATCTGTCTCCTCGCGAATATTCATACCGCCTCGCTATGCGTAATAACTCATTTATCCGTATGTTACATTACTCACACCAGACCAGCAATGCCACTAATTGTTGGGTGTGTGGTCGACTCCCCCCTTTCCAGACACCGAAGGGAGTTCTGCCACTCTTTCCTTATCCATTTTCACATAATGGTTCGTGTGGAGCATGGTCCACGTTAACGTCCTCCTTAACAGATATGTCTTTTCTTAACAGTACATGTTTCCCAGACAGGCAAGGTTTGCCCCACAGAACAGGTTTAGATCTAGAAAATGAAGTGTATAATTTAGGTAATTATTCGTCGAATTTCATGGTCCTGAATGTTCAGTCTGATACTACTCCAGACTCACCTGCTATTTCAGTACTACCAGTCAAAGGCGAATTATGTGTCCGTAATTATGGTTCTGTACACGTAGGACATAGTGATTGTACTACTATTATCAAGTATAGTGACAGTGGGAAATCTATTTTTAAAGCTTCACGTCATTCTTATTTTGTTTGTGGTCAGACTGCATATGTTCGTCTGCCCCCCGATTGGGAGGGAACCTGTTACATTGCCTTCCTACTGCCACCTGTTTTCCTAGCTCCACCTGACTACCATAGGAATTCCTTCCTAGTACATACTAGACACAAGAGAAACCTCCCGATTGTCGATTATACTGAAACTGCTGCAGAGCAATTCATTGATATTGATAAAGGTGTGTTCCCTTATTTAGGCACAGTTGTAAATAGTAAGCTAATCCGTAGGTTAACAAGAACCCTTGAAGCAGTAGTAGATGAGACTGCCTCCGCTCTAGGTAACTTAACCGAAGAGCAATCCTTTATGAGAATTGTCGTGCTCCAGAATCGTCTCGTCCTTGACGTCATACTGGCCGATAGGGGCGGGGCCTGTAGAGTCCTCGGATCTAGTTGTTGCATTTTCATTCCAAATAACGCGCCGTCTGTTTATTCAGCTATAACCAGACTCCATAAAATTGCCCATCTGTTACACCAAGATCCAGGCACCTGGACATGGTCCGGTTGGTTCTGGAATATAATTTCCGCCTGGGGATGGAAAGTCCTGTCCCTTCTAGGTATCGCAGTAGCGATCATATTCAGCTGCTGCCTCTGTATACAATGTGGCCCTGCGATTTGCGGCATTTGTGCTACCTCTTGTATTCCTAGTCCCAAGCCCCGTTCTAAATCTCGTTCCAAGACAATTCGAGATGAACAAATGGTACTGTATGAAATGATAGATGGTATCATGAATATTGATGTTTCCTGATGGAAACGTAGTGACAAGGAGGGAATGTGGAAAAGTAAATTTTGCCATGTTCTGTGTCTCTACGTGTCATCCATCATATGTTATGTGTGCATGACCAATATGCATATGTTATTCCCCATGTCCGATTCAAGACGCAATTATAGTTGTGTCCACCTCTAGTATGCCAGTTTCCCAGTCCTCGTGAATACTACGAATATCAGGCCTATGTAAAGTAATGTTGCCACGTTTCTCAGTGTGCACGTTATTTCATTATAAAGTCCCCGTTTCCAGGCCTCAACAGGGCCCGGACATCAGATTCAGCTCCTGTCTCCTGAAGCCTCGCTGAGGAGCGATCCAGCCCCCACCTGTATCTTCGACCCTTCACTTACTTCCTGCCTCGCAGTGCCCGGTGCAGCTTGGCTCTGCCTCTGAGTCTGCCAAGACTATGTTATGATTCCAGCTATCAGTTTAGTCCTCCTTCTCTGCATTCCTAAGCTACTGAACTGCATCAATAGTTTCCGTCATTGTCTAGCCTATTCGGCTCCATGTTAAGAGAAATACTGTATTTAATGGTCATTTAATATTCTTCATCACGCACTACATGTAGAATAAATGCATGGTCCAGTCTTAGAGTCAGTCAGCTTTTCCCCTCATGACTTCTAGTTTATATCAACATGTTCCCTAAACATCAGATACCAGATAGGGTTTAGGTACATGTCGCTCTGACCCTCCAGACTTTAGTCTCTGCTCCTAGCACAGAGTTCATAGCCCCCAGCTTCTCCTCGTAACACGTCATTGCCAGTTTGCGCGCACCACCAGGTTAGAGGTCCCGGCTCCTTAGGTAGCCCCCTTCTATGTTTCCGCCCATTCATGACATATTCTGTTACGTTTGCACCACATGTCTATGTACACGCCCAGTTACACCTTCTTTATCCATTATCTTTCGCGACTGCTATGCGTCACGCCTTCTGTTCCACCCACTGCTACGCCTACTGCAATGTAATACTATGTGTTCGCGCTATGTATATATGCTCGTGTAATGTTATTAAAAGTTAGCGCGCTCATCCCAGACCCAGCCCCAGCAGCTGCTGGGCCCCTGTCGCCCTGCTGGGCCCCTGTCACCCTGCTGGGCCCCTGTCACCCTATTTCTATGCAGGTTGTCCTGTTCCTGTCCTTATGCTGTATTAAACCTGCAAAACTCCTACTACCTCGAATCTTGACTCTTATTTATTGAGCTATCTGTTATGATATATGTCTAGTCAAAAATAGGGTATTATTTATTTATTTACCACATGTTGATAGGGGGCGTAGGAAAGGGAGGTGGGCTTTGGTGAAGGCTCCGGCTGTCTAGGGAGAAAGATTGGGTTGGTAGGGGAAGGTGGGCGTGAGAGGGGGCTGTCCGAAAGAGAGGGCAAGAGGGGGTCAAAAGACTCTAGGTTGTCGTTGTTAGCTTGGATCAGGACAGAGGTGTTCCCACTCTGCGGCGTGCAGTTAGGCATTGAGATAGTCAGTTTGAAGCTATGGGGAGTGTTAGTAGTTTTGTTAATGTGGAGCTGAGAGCACAGGGTGGAGTTCCACTTATTGGGTCTTTTCGTGTGGAAAATTAGATCCATTTTTATCTGTCCTTTGGAGGAGCAGTGATAGATGTCCATGAAAAGTGATTCCTGGTGTTTAATCAATTTGTGTTTGAAGTTTTTTTTCCGCTTTAGGTGAGAGGTTAGGGGGGGTAACTGATTGAGAAGGGGTTCAGACAGTGCAGTTTTAAGTAGTTCGGAGTGGGGGGTTGGGGTTGGTGTAGGTAGGTGAGATGGGAGGCATTATGTCTGGGTTGGAAGGGGGCAGGATCCCGATGGGAGGGTTGTGACAAAGTAGCGGATGTCAGGCCACTTCTATTGGGGTTAGAAGGAGGTACACCGGGACCCTAGAGCGGGAGCTTACCTGAGCCGAATACCGGGAGATAATCCTGGGCGGCCATCAAAGCAAGTTGCTAAAAATCTGGGCATCCTTTTTGATAATGCACTGTCCATGCAAGATCAAGTTTGAATGCTGTGTGGAAAAAGATTTGCTACACTAAAACTACTTTGTAGACTCTTTTCCTGGATCCCCTTAAACTGCAGAAAATGTATTACCCAGGCCCTATTTTTTTGTAGACTGGATTACGGGAATGCACTCTATGTGGGCATGCCAGAATATCTCTTCTCTCGCCTGTAGGTGGTCCAAAATGCAGCTGCTAGGCTGGTTTGCAATAAAAACAAGCATAGCTCTGCTTCTGATAGGCTGAGGGAGCTTCACTGGCTGCCAGTACGTCAAAGGGCCAAGTTCAAGCTCCTTTGCTACGCACACAGAGCGCTACACAAGAGAAACCCTGTATCTTACAAGACAAGAAAGAATTCTACGCTCCCCCACGAAACTTGAGGTCTTGCCATTAAACCCTGGCGAAGATCATAAGGACTAAAAGAGTAAGAGCAGGAGACCGATCCTTTTCCAAACTTGCAGCTGTCCAATGGAATGAACTTCCACTTGATTTACGGCCAACAGATGAATTTCTGCTTTTCAGGAATAAATTAAAAACCTCCCTGTTTCCTAGACTATAACTAAAGCAACCGATAATCCACTGACGCCTCACCCTGAAACTGATTACATTTGTCTTCCCACTTCAGGATTATGCTCTCCTAGCGCTGTGATGTCCCTTGGAATGAAGGTTGCGCTCTACAAATACAAATGATCCCAAACTTGCTTGCTGTTTTGGCAGTGCTTTTTTAATCTTTGTTATAAATAAAATTCTCAAACAAGTCCTGGACCTATTTCCCCTATCAACAGAGGTTTTTATTAACGGGTTATCGTTCTTTGCCTTTGGGTACTTAATGACATACCTTTATCCGAAATGTTCCTCAGGCATTTAGAATATATGTCCAAGACCTGTGTATTTTCCCGTCCTCCAGCACTTTACCTTGTCTCCTTGCAAACCTGGTTGTTCTTTAAGGCATCTAATGTATAGGATATAGATTTTAACACTGAAGTCTTTTAATTGTTATATATTGTTGTTTGTAAGCAGCATTATTAATTTTCTATGTATTCCCCCTCCCCCTTCCATATAACCATTTTCAAATCAATTTAGAGTTATTGTCTTCCTTAATACTGTAATATGTAAACTATGGTTTCATTTGCACTAAATCATCTCCAATATGATTTTGGAATTACGTTGCAATGCTTCTCCTCACAGGTATTTGCTTGCAGTTGTATGTTTCTCCATGTTGTTGTTCTGCTTTCTTTTATAATTTTTTGTGATCATTTGTTTTTTATTTCACTCTTATTTAGTACCCCAATAGAAGATAATTTTTAAGTGTAGCATTTCAAAACTGTTCATGTTACTTATTATATTAAACAAGCATTTGCAATGCAATAGATCTCGCAGTTACACGAGTTTAAGCAATTGGCATTGTAAATGACAATGCCTTTTATTTATGTTTTTAAAACGAAAACAAAAATAAAAGGCATTGTTATGTGCAATGTCAATAGCTCAAACTTGTGTAAATACGAGACCTATTGCATTGCAAATGCTTGTTTTCTGTGTAGATAAAACATCAATGGTCCAGTATATAAATCAACAGTGTGGGACAAGGTCCCCGATTCTGGCTCTTATGCCTCACCAGCTGGATGTCCATCCTACAAGCAGACTGGATCTCCAGATACCCAACAAAATTTGCGACTGGCAGCTGCTTTCACTGATATTACAGGCGTAGGTGACCTTTTTGAGACCCATACCGTACAGACCGAAAACTCTGCTTCCAAGTTCTACAGATGGAGGCTGCAATGTAAAGAGTAGTGGTGCATACATCCATTCTTTGGTGAGGAGGTACAATGGGTGTGGTGAGAGGGTGCATAGTTCTCCCATTTGGGCTGCACAACTGTGTTTTCCAGGTTTTCAGGAACTCTACATGGATGTTTTTCCATTTGACTCCTCCAGAGTGAGGCTGTTTAAAACGTATCCTCCCTGGGCCACTCTCAATGTGTCACTCTCCCAGAGGGAGTTTGCAGTCTGAAAGGATAAGGAGATTTTTGACATACAAGGATGTCTTGACTTTTCTAAACCGAATGCCAAATTCACCGTGCAGTCTTGGGCACCTGTATAAGTCAAAAACCAGAGGATCGCCACTGCAGACTTAGTTGAATGATGCACAGAACAGGACTCCCATCACTTGTAAGACTCTGTACTGCATATGCTTAATTTCTTGTCTGCACTGGCAGGACCGCTAAAGATTACAAGACTGAATTCTTCAACAGCAGAGGGTTGTGGTGGGTCACACTTCTGCAGACGGGACTCAACAGTTTTTGATGTATCATCTGTTGAGAGGAAACCATTTGGGGAACTTCCAGTTAGACTATTCAGACCTTTAGGACGTAAATACATCACTTAAGATGCTAAACTTGTGGCCCAACAAGGAATAATTTTATTTACTGAAGGTAACAACTATGATGGCTATTGTAAAACGATGCCCATCACAGACTGTGCTTGAACTTCACAGCAAGTACAAGACAGAATGTGGGTAAACAGACTTCTTTATTCTACATCTACCATGAAGCCTTTGGGAAACCTGTTGAAGTTTTACCAATCAGTGTCCAACCCATGTATAGGCACACATTAACTATTTTGTGATGAATGCAGTCCTGTAAAAGGGCATCAAATGTTCAGTTCCATTTTTCATCTAGGACACTAGGCCAATAATAGGTTAAATACAAATGGCATATTGTAGCATACTGCAAAGTTGCTTTCAAAATGCTCCTTTGATGATATTTGGATATCTGTGCTTAATATTTAGTAGTAAAAACTAAAACAACCTCAAAAGGGGACTTTTTTCCGATGTCAATAAAGTGCATACCCAATCAAGTTCCACTGATGTTTCCATTGAGAGTTTTCTACCTAGTGCTGTCCACATCAAAGAAAGAGGTAGGGCATTAAGGAAAATTGACGGACATGAGGAATGGATATAGACTGTTGGAAGAAGGTGATCAGACGTTTAGTTTGTGCTCTTATAAATCCAAACTTAGCCTGGACTTATTACGTGGAAAGGTAGTCGGATGATATTTATTTGCTGCCAAGTTAGATTGAAAAGCGAGTGAAAGTATAATACTTGCTGACATGTCTACTGACAGGATTTAAAATGTATGTGTCAATACAAAATAATCAAATGATCATTATTTCTACAATTACTTTGTGCACATGTAGCAAAACAGTGTGATATGTAGATTGATTTGTTGCATAGAAGACCACACTGTGCTTTTTCGTTCACACTACTGTAAATTATCAGAGTAGTTTATCATGACAGCAGAGTTAACGAGCACCGGCAAAGCCAACGGGTCTTGTCTTTAGTCCTTTTGGCTTTGCCAATGTCTTTTGGGGGATGCTCTACAGTGTTAGGCTTTTTGAAAGAAGCTGTGCAGCATCGTCAATAAAAATAAATAAGGCACAATGATGTAACCGCTCCTGCCAGTCGCGTCATTCTACTAGAGAGCACACACATAATGATGTATGTGTATGTTCATGTGTCAGAATGCATGCACGTACCAGCGGAATGACGCAAGCACCTTTTGTTATTATTTAATTACTGATCAAAGATGTCGGATGCCACTTGGATCAGTTAACTATAGGAATAATGTTTTTAGAACAAAAAGTGCAAAAAAAAGCATCGCAGAGGTGGGCAGGTGGTAAGTGAGGAGTAAAAGTGGGGAGTAAAAGTGGGGAGCACGTGGGGCGACCAGGAGGGAAAAAGCATCATACTATGGAGAGAGCAACATGAGGGAAGAAACACATGGAGAGAGAAACACATGGAGAGAGAAACACATGGAGAGAGGAATACAGATCACGAACGGAGAGAAGAACACAGAGTGCGTGGAGACGCACACGAGAAAGCGAGAAACGCACACTTGTCCCTGCCACACGGGGAGCATGGAAGACACACACAGAGGGAAGAGGGGATAAGTACAAGAGAAACGGAGCACATGAGAGACAGGTAGGCACGACCTAAAACCGTCTGTGAATGTTTTCTGGTAAATGTTATTGAAAGAGAGAATTTTCTACTCCAAGATGTCTGAAACGACACATTGCCTCAGCACCCGCAGGCTTACATGCGATTTCATAATCAACTGACTGAGATCGTTGGAGAAGCTGCAACTTAAACAGAAAAAACACAAACTGTTCCTGGTGTTGTCGTTCGAATAGTTGTCGCCTTCAGCCAGTTATGCCTTAATCTGTGGTATTTTACAACAATGTTTCGGGCTTGATGGGTAAACATGCAATATTGAATTAGAATTTCCCCTGTAAAGTAGAAGACTCTGCAAACTATCTGGGAGAGAAAGGCCACAAATATGAATAGGCAATTGTAAATCAGAATGCACATACCCTGTATGAACAACTGCTTTGTTTAACAAGCATTGGCCGCACGGCTGTGAAAATGACGTGGCCGTGAAAGTGATCAAGGGCTGTAAGGGTGCCGGCGAGCGATGCACTTAATGAGCCATGACGAGACAGGAAAGCCAGATGGCGCCTGTGCTCGTAACTGTGCGCGTAACCTCACGCTCTAGGCCACACAAAAAACTGTGGTCAGCTTTTTGAAGCCCTCTTACTAAAAGTGTCGCCAGAGCAGTGCATGCTCTGGCTCAGACGAGACCTAAAAAACTGATTGATACACTTGTAGATGAGTCATTTGACTTTTTCGGTTTTGGTCCTAGAAGCAAATGCTGCTTGGTATCTTGAAATATGAGAATCTCACTGCAACTATGTTGGATATTGTACCATCTCACCAGTTTTATGGGCCACTAGCCTCTCAAGTAGTAGATAAAGGTCGGATTTTGGATATATTTTTTTAAAAACATGGTTTCCGCTAAGTTTAATGCCAAGTAAGGACAAATAGAGTTTGCTTCAGTTCTTTAGGTTTTCTTCCGCTCCTTCACAGTGATACCTGCAATAGGATTCCGGAAACCTGTGGAATCCTGCAAAGTATAAGGATCTTTCTTTCCTTAGACTATTTCAAGACCTCTTTTTTGTCTCCTTGAGTGACAGTATCGTGAGGACCATTGTTGTCTGTTCCCTACAAAAGGGAAAATTATGACAGGACCTCGATTCATCATACATATACCACTTCTCGGAAAGCAGAGCCTGGACACGTCTTATCTGTGCAAATAAAGATCAGTTGCAAAAAGACAATTTATGTTTCAACTAAATGAAAAAACAGCCTACCACCAGCTAGCTCTAATCATGGAACAAAAGAACCTGTAATAATACTGCCTCAAAGGGCCCCAGAGTCGACAACAGTTGTAATTTGTCACAATCTCAAGACAACAGTAGAGAACAAGCATTGAAAATTCAATAGGTCTCGCCTTTGATTAAGTTAAAGCCATTAGCTTTGCTAATGGTATTGTATAGCAAGGCAAATGTCTTTAACTTAATAAAACGCAATACCTATTGCATTTTCAATGCTTGTTCAGGTGAGGTACTGCCTGAGTGCCCCTGGACAGTGCATTAGCTGGCTATGAATAAAATCAGGATACACATTCTGGCGGCTCTTGAGTGATTACTGCAGGTTTTTTTAAAATAAAATGGTATACAAATCTAGCACTTGTGGGGTTGATGAAGCGGCGAGGGCTCGCGAGATGGAATGTTCAGCGCCTGTTTGGCCTGCTAATGTCACCGGTGCGAGTGACGGCACTCCATCCGCTCTGGGTGAGCGAGGCAAAGGGTGCAGGGTATGTGGGCACAACGGTTAAACTGCGACATGTGCAAAACACACCAGAAGTTCGCGATTGGCCAGATGTGAAATGTTCTCTCTCAGAAGAAGGTGGTTCTGACGTCACCGTCAGTGAAGAGTTTTCAATACTTTGTTTTTCTACCCCCACCCATGTACGATCTTGGGACTTTTTGTGTAGAAGAATCTTGTCAATCAAAGGCCAACCCGATCCTAAATAGGATTACTTTGAGGATAAGCACAGAGAAATGTGTTCTTACATTGAGTGCACCAAAAGACCAAGTCGCCATTTTGTCAGGTGGGTATTATGTTTTCACTGACTTGTCAGTTTGCTGGTGAATTAAAGGCACAATCTTTTTATGAGCTGGCATTGTTTTTCGTAGTTGCCCTGTTGAATGATTTCCTTCTTGGACCTGCAATGAAAATGCTGTGTTGTGGAAATGTTTTGTGTGTGTGCTGGAAATATGGCGTATGTGTAGTAAAAGTTCCGGTATAAAAAAATGGCTTTTTCCAAACAGTTTATGCTCCACAGTATCAGTAAGCGGGGCTTCTTGGCCTGGCCACGCTGGTGGCATGTCACACTGCTTGAGATTTATTGGTGGTGACAGCAAACCTTGCAGGGGCGCTCTTCACTGTCTGGTAGGAGCTATAGTTCATGTGCTCTTGTCTGTGCTCTCTTAAGAAGGGCACCCAGACACACGGAGGGCGGGCCTCTACCCCAATTAATGGGAACTCCTGGCTTCACCAAGGGCAGTCTCACAAACATACAGAGGAAGGTGTTGGGTAACTGCAGGCTATGGGCACGTGTCCGAAAGTTGATGAATGTCCTTATAGCTCTTCCATGAAAGGACACACCCCTTAAATTTACCCACCACCCCTGAGTTATTTGGTCCTGTCAGTGACGCAACTCTTTTACACGTGCATCTGCTAGCTGCATGATTAAACGTGGTCTGGAGCAACAACAAACCTATTGTAATACTAATACTGTTATGTTATTGTATTTTTTTTATAAAGCGCTCAATTACACACAGGGCGTCTTGGCGCTAGCTGAAAGCTGCAGCGTGTTTATCCCAAACATGTGATCGGAAATAGAAACAGATCACATGTTTATTCCATCCTTGCGATCTCAGATTATGTTGAGAACAGCCATGTTTTCAGAGCCTTTCTGGAGGCTAATAGGTTGGCATGGTTTTTACCTGAAGAGGGAGTGAGTTCCAAGCTTTAGATGCTTCGATCACAAAGCTCCTACCTCCCCAGGACATATGTTCCCCAGGGCATACCCTGTCCTATATAGATGGGTAAACTTGAGCAAAACCCTTATATGAATCTATATGTTGAAGTCAATGGCCTGTCTGTATGCCAAGTGAAAAAATTACACATAGACGGGTTCATGATGTTTCTGAGTAAAATTGAAGTTGTGTGTGTGTGTATGGGGCGTCTGGACTTGCGGCCAAGGGACTCTGGTGCTAGGCGATGCGATTGGAAATGGCCATCGTGGTTAACACACTGACTGTTAGGAGCACACGATGAGCAACAACAGAGCACGACCTTCAGGCACATACTGACTTCTTACTTTTACACAAGCTTCAGACTTTGTCTCCTGTAGACTGCACTATGCGTTCTATGTGTTTAAGGGAGGGAAAGCGAAAGCACACCGCCATGCGGGCTGTCCACATGCGAGTGCATTACATTCTCGTGCATTTTTTTGTCCCGCTCTGTGTGTTGCCATGACAATCCAACGCTATTTGGCACAAGATGGGGTCGGACTGTCCACTGTCCGTACGTACGCATGCATGTTAGCTTGGGCTGAATCGCGAGAGCCGCCATCTTCTTCCATCCATATGCGTGCATAGAAAGCTTTGGGAGAATCGATCGCAAAAGGCACTCGCATGGCGAGAGCAGCGCATGCGTGCTGCTAACGCCAGGAGAGACCTAAAAATGAAGCAGCTACTTTTATTCTCTACATTCTCATCCTTTCCCCATCACCCTATTTTGTGTCTTTTAATTCTTCTTATAAAACTGGAGTCCTGTCGCATTGGGGACACACACTTACTTTTTAAAAATAATTATTTTTATTAAACATACATCGGTTCAATTAAATGGTACAGAGGATTCAGCCAGTTTGAACATCGTAATAGGCATAGGAGGTTTAGTGTTATATCATGACATACCAGCGGAATTTCATGGGGTAGGGGAGTCATCTTGTTCAATACAATGAGGCGGTACACAGATCTCTCCATGGTAGATATTCCAAGGACCCCAAACACTGGGCCATTTTTTGGGGCATCCCCTGGCCAAATACACTGTCTTCTCTCTAAACATGCACCAATCAAGGTCCTTATCCCAGGCTTCTAGTGTGGGTGGGTTGGTTGCGCCCCACAGTTGGGCAATATTTCTTTTAGCAAGCATGAACCCTAGCGCAGCCCACTGTGTCTGGTGAGGTCTGTGGGTTCCAATTTATTCAGGAGGCACTGTCGCGCCTCTGGGCGGAGACAGACCTGTAGCACCGCGTTGATTGTGTCACGTATCTTGAGCCAGAAAGCACTGACATACCTACACTCCCAAATGATGTGCATGAATGTTCCCATATGGCCACAGCGCCGTTTGCATTTCCCATTGTCTGAGCTCTCCATGTGTATCAAACGGGGCCCTGTGATGTATATTCTAAGGAGGATCTTCAGCTGCACCAACCTAAGGCGCACTGGAATAGCAACCACTCTGGGGGAGGACACTGCCATTTTCCAATCCTCATCATCCATCTCAACCACACTCACTTACTTATTGGGCACAGCCGTGTTAATGGAATTGGATGGTAGTGTTTGGGGACCTCCAAATCACAAACCCCTTTACTTTCGCTGCCTTCTGCTAAGGGCCGGGTGCATTTATTGAAGGCGTATATGCTGTGTGACTGTTACTTTTCAGTTATTTAGAGAAGGCACTGCACCCTTCGCTCACACTGCATTTTCATTATCCTCGCCATCTCTTCTGCTCCCTTTATTTGTCTGCTGGATCTATGTCCTTCCGTCCTCACTATTCCATCGCCACATTTTTATACAACATCTTGCACTTTTTACTGGAGAATATTTCTGAGTGCTACATTTGGCAGAAAATAAAACCTGCTGAGAAGTCACAATGATTTAGTCAGGATCACACAAATTTGCCAAGTGTGTAAGTACAGAATTTAGTAACTTCAAGACATGTCATACAGACTCTGTACTTACTTACACCGAGCCTATGTTTAGGGTTGCCAATTGTTTGCGTATACCTAGCACACAGTCATGTATGTTGTGTTTGACTTTGGTTACATTTTATATTCCCACTTGGGAAATGGAGTTTGAGCCTACAGTAAGCATAATGTAGCTTTGCTCATGTCTAGCATCAGATCTTAGCACCTATTTATCACCAATGACACTACTTTTTCCAAACTGTAAATTCCCTATTACTGCCAAGTAGCGGAAGGCCAATATGAAGAACATATGTCCTCACCATCCTAACAATATTGCACCAATTCCATAGACCCCCAAAAGTGTGGAAAGTTGAATAACCATGCTCGAACTTCAACCTACCAATGTGCCTACACTTTTTATCACAGATATATTTCATCAACTCAATAAATGAGAAAACTTAGAGTGAAATTGATAGCTTGCAATCAATATTTAGCAGTGTCAAGTTTTGAAGAGATGTCAAAATATACATTTATATACTGAATAACTACAAATGCTAAAGAACAACAAATTCTGTTTCCTTTTTACAATTCTTCTGCAACATAGCTCAGATAATGTATCCTCAACAAACATGCAGTTGTCTTAATCTTCTTTTGGATATATGCAATTTTTTTCTTATTTTTCATCTTAATCTTGGTGTAAAATATTTTTCTGATTAGGTTTAGCTTGACGGTGCAGCTAATTGAGTGATCTGTTGTTACCAGCGATTGAAAATATACAGAGTGGGCTTTTGCTTCACCCGGAGTACTCTACTGTACTGACTCATCTCACTTTATGCTGTTGGCTGTTTTGTGTATCACTCCACCTTTAATGCTTTAGTCAGGATTAAAATACGAGGCAGACAGACCTGTTGGCGCTGCCAATGCTTTTTACTTTTTTTAAGATAGCTAATGTGCCTTCTTTACCAATATCCCTGTACCCAAAGTCCAGAGGATTCATCAATCTATGCCCTTGTCACCTTACCTGTCAAAATTGTGTGCTGATAGTTAGATTTACCAATGAAAAGTGCTGAATCAATAAAAGGCTGTTAACTGTTATTTAAAAATAATAGAATTGAAAAATGTGTCATGTTATGAATTAGTTCAATACTCCACCTCTCCTCATCATTGACATTCCTACCTGCCTTTTCCCTGTATAGCCAAACTCTACTTTCCAGTTTATGGTCTCACTTCAGAACGATGTACCTCTACATCAATATTTGCTTCTGCAAGGACTGCCTTGATTTTAAATAAAAGTAGGAACGTCAAGATGTCAAAGTGTGCTGATTGGAGAAACTCATAATGTGGGATTACTTTGGGCGAAACCAGATTTGTTCTGACTCAGTTCTCACTACTTGAGATGCCTTCGTTACTAGAGATTCCTAAGGGTCCTGGTGTTATGTTAGTCAGTATACTATATTGATTCCTAAGTCATTAGTCGCAAATATTCAATTAACAATGTTTTAGTATCCATGCGAAAAGATATACTGCCTTATACGCCTACATTACTTCTAATTGTATTGTTTTTTTTTGCTTTCATTGCTTAGGTTTAACCTGCTGCTTCTTGACTTGGAGGAATATTTCTTTGAACAACACATAGCATGGCATGTAGTAAACCCAGACCGCGGTGATCAAAGGTATGGATTAGTCATTTCTTTTTTTACTAATTGATAAGTTGACATTCTCTGTGGTTTTACAAATGCTTTAATTGGTTATACCTGGTTTTGAGGAAATGGTTGTGTTGTTGGACTCAACATTAAGTTTATATGGAATGTGCATTGTAAATAGCTATAAATATATAAATATATATATATATATTATATTCACTGAAAAAACAAAAGTTAAAGTAATGTTATAGTTGGTTTGTGGTGTCTGCACTGGCCCCGGTGCCCACTGTATGCTGCTCTGGCCCACGGGATGCCCCCCACCGCGTTGTGCCCCAGTCTTCCTCCTCTCCTATCCTGCTGGTGGCGGCTGGGCAAAGGACTGTTCTACAGGCTCCTCTCATACATCCCTGGTTGCCAACTGCGTTCTGCGTTCTGCTTGGGGGACGCGTCCGCAGGCCTGTTGGAGGTGTCTCCCTCCGGTTTCCTGGATTGTGCTCCCTGCTGGGCTCTATCCCACTGGCCGCTAACTGCTTGTAAATCTTCCAGCATCACCGGCTCTTTCCCCACCCTGTGTGTTTTGTTGCCCACCAGAACTGTGCATCGCTATGGAGAAATCGGACCCAAAGCAGCCCAAGATCTCCTTCGAACTCCGGAGATCCTCACGTCAGGACGGTGCGGGCTCGGACGGAGCCGACTCCGCTGTGATGATGGATCCCCCCCTCCGAGCCGATATGACGACCTGAAGGCTATAATGCTGGAGGTTAAGTCGCCCGGCATCGCTTCCCAGCTTCATCAACTATCCGCTCGCCTCGACTCTGTGAAGGCTCGTGTTGATTCCCACGACAACAGACTTCTCCATGTGGAATCCAGGGTCTCTGACGCTGAGGATGCAGCTACCCAGGACAGGCAGAAGGTACTCCAGATGGATAAGATCTTGGCCATAATTTGGGAGAAAAATGAAGAATTGGAGGCTCGCTCCCGCCAGAATAACCTTCGCATCATGGGCCTTCCCGAGTGCACCAACATCTCCAAGATGGATGACTTTGTCGAGCAACTCATCAAGGAACTCTTTGGGGATGTCCTATCTCCATTCTTCATCGTGGAAGGCGCCCATCGTTCCCTTGGCCCGCGTCCTGGTCTGCCTCCCCGCCCCATAGTGGCAAAGATACTGAACTTTCGAGATCGCGATGCCATTCTCCGGGCGGCATGCGATAAGGGCACCATCACGTACCAGGGCAACACCCTTTCTTTCTATCTGGACTACACCCTGACTGTTCAAGCCGCCAGGAGAGAGTTTTCGCCGGCCAAGCGCATCCTCCAGAAGCATGAGGTTTCATACTCTTTGGCCTACCCGGTGAAGTTGAGGGTCCGACACTTGTCTTTCCTGATCTGTGGGAGGCCCTTGCTTTTGCTAAGAGACTTGACAAAGAATCCAGATCCTCCCCTCCTAAGTCTCCTCACGAAGCTGCCGACCGCTTAAGCGACAATGACTAATTTTGCGGACAATGGTTTTTCTTGTTTCACCTGAGGACTGTCTTTGATGCCTCTATTCTACTCAAGCTTTGCCACCCTGCTCCTCTGCAGGGGTGTCCGCCCAGTCCTGCCATGCCCCCACCGGGATGATTCCCAATTTTCACTTTGTGTTACCCCCTCCCAGTTGTGGGTTCCCTTGGTGGAGTGGGAGGTATTCTCAGCCTGATTGGGGGGGGTTGGTGTGGGTGCTGGGTGGTTGGGTATCTTTTTGTCTGGGTCGATGGGGGTCGATGGGGGAGGGGGGTGGCTTGGATGTTGGGTTCCGCCTCGTTTGGTATTTGACATTGCATTGTGCCCACTGCACAGCACCGTCGCAAGTCTACCTCAGTTCCAATCTGCCCTGCTTGGACTTCTGCACAGCACACCGTCCTCCAATTTGTTTTGATTGTACTTACCTGACACGTATCACAGCTGCACATGCTGCTTCACTGGTCTCTTCCTCCCTCTATAGGTTGCTCCCCACGCGCCTTTCCCGAACAGCCCAGAAGGCTCCTACCCATTGGGCGCTGCCGTTTTTACTTTCCTTTGTTACTCCCCACACCTACTCCATCTCGCCGCCGGTCTCCCCTGCTCCATTTTGGTGATCCACTGGTCTGCGCTCCCTGCTATCTGCCCCGCCTTGTGCTCCTCCCCGTCCCGTCCCGTCCCATATGGCTGACATAGTCTGCTGGACTTGGAACGTCCGTGGCCTGAATGTTTTCCGCAAGGCTCGCCTGATCAATTCACACCTACAGCGCCACAAAGTAGATATATGTCTCTTACAGGAGACGCACTTGCTGCCAGGCTCCGTCTCCAGACTCCAGTCCCGCTACTGGGAGGAATCCCACTCTTCCACTTATTCGTCCTATGCCAGGGGAGTTTCCATTTTGAGGTCCAGATTCGTTTTAGGCTTCCTCTCTCTCAGCGGTGGGCCTTTAAGTGGTGTCTCCCTCCCAACGCCCTTCGGGACACTGTGTTCTGCTCGGACATTCACACGGCGATCACTAATTCTTTTGAGCTCAATGTGGGCTCCGTCGATTCTGCTTGTACCTTATGGGAGGGATTCGAAGTTGTAATCCGAGGTGAGTGTATTTCCAGACAGGCGGGCATCCTTCGTGCTATCCTCTCCACACTGGCAAGGCTTGAGGGGGAAATTAGGGATCTGGATGCTGCCCAGGTGGCGTGTCACGACCCGGAAACGCTTTCGCTCCTCCACCAAAAGCACACCGAATTCTCAGATGAGGCAGGCCGTGAATTGTCCTTTCTTGGCAGAGCGGGTCGGGCGCTTCGGTGAGGGAGACTGCCCGGGACGTACCCTTGCTAAACTTCTACGTCCACCACGCGTAGCCTCCTATATTACCGCCCTCAGCGATGGTGGTCTGGATAGGACCACCTCTCTGGATGGTATTAAATCCCGCTTTATCGATTTTTATTCGCAACATTATTCGGCCGATACTCCTCTGCCATGGGAGGAGTTTGATCAATATTTTGAGTCCATTGCCCTGGTCTGCCTCGAATTACCATCGTAAATTTCTGGATGAGCCCTTTTCTAGGGAAGAAATATTGGCAGCCATAAACAGCCTCCCCGGCAACAAGGCCCTGGGTCTGGATGGCCTGCCCGCGCGTTTTACAAATACTTCGCTGATATCCTGGAGCCGCATCTGGCGGCCATGTTCAACGAGTCTTTTGACACCGGTCTTTTCCTGCGGTCGCTGCGCGAGGCTTTGAGATTACCCTGCTCTTTAAGCCTGCTGACCGTCGGGACTCCCACTGCCCCCTTTCCCTTATTAATATAGACGACACAATTTTTGCTTAATTGATCGCCTCTCGCCTTCTCCTATTAATGCCCACCATCGCCCTTCCCGATCAATCTGGCTTCATACCTGGGAGGGCAACCTCACATAATGTTCGTACCAATTTTTCCGTATTACATCAAATTAACCCCACCTTGCCGGCAGTGGCCGCCCTTCTAGACGCCACAACGGCGTTCGATTCACTGGAGTGGCCCTTTCTTTTTTACATCCTACCGCGTATGGGTTTTAGCTACATCTTTCTGCCCAAGATCAGACTCCTTTATACTAATCCGTCTGCGCGCCTCCGCATTAATGGCCAGGTTTCTGCATCGCCCGCGGCACCCGTCAGAGGTGTCCATTATCGCCCATGCTTTTTGCCATCGCAATGGAGCCTCTGGCCGCCAGGTTAAGTCAGCACCATACGCACAGAGGCATCGGTTTCTCGTCTCGCTTCCTTCTTGTCTCCATGTACGTGGATGATGTCACTCTATATGTCCACCATCCCCAGGACAACCTCAGCCCCTTAGTCCGGGAGATCATACGTTTTGGTGGGCTCTCGGGCATCCAGGTGAATTGGAGTAAGTCCGTTCTGTTCCCCCTGACCGACGCGACTGTCCCTTTCTCACCTGATTTCCCTTTCGAGTGAGCATCCGGCCCAACGCGCTACTGGGCATCTGGCTTAGTGGAGATTTGGATGAGCTGTGGAGGGCAAACTATGGGCGGGCGGTGGACTGGTTATAATCCGGGATTCCCTCGTGGAGCTGACTACCGCTGTCACTGGCAGGCCGTATCGCCATTGCCAAAACGGTGGTTCTTCCTAAATTCCTTTACCTCTTCTTGAATATCCCTATCCCCCTTACATCTCACTTTTTTCGCAAAATGCACTTTCTAATCATCTGGCTTGTTTGGGCGGGTAAACAACTCAGGGTGGCATACGATATCCTTACTCTCCCTATGTCTGCCGGTGGGTTGGGCATGCCTGATTTTCGTATCTATGCCCTATGCGCCCAGGCCAGCTTTTTGCATTTTTGGATCCACCACAACCCCTATCAGCCTCGCGTCACGGTGGAGACCAACTTGGCTTTCCCCCGGCCTCTGTCAACCGCACTCTTCGCGCCCGCGGTACGTCCCTGGGCGGAGGTTGACACGGTTGAGACGCTGCGTTGGGCTTGGTCTTGCGTGCGCCGGCACTCCGGCCTCTCCCTTCTCTCTGCTAACACCATGCCAATTGTTAATCACCCCGATTTCCCTGAGCTTCAGTCGTCCAGCATGTCCCGCCATGCGGCGCGCTGGGGCCTCAGGACAGTGGCGGCTCTGTACCCAGAGAACTCCTTTTACACTCTTCCCGATTCCCCGGAGCTACAAGTTACACTGCTATTTTATCAGCTGTGCGCCATTCGTCGGAAACTGCACCCTACCTTTCCTCGGCCCCCGCCTACCCTTCCAGCTCTAGACTTCATATATTCCTCCTCCTCGCCGGTCCAAGTTACCAAGCTTTACGCTTTCTCCCTGGCGTCTGCCCACATATCCTCTGATTGGGCGCGGGAGGCGTGGATTGTAGACCTGGCTTCGGATATATCGGAGGCCGACTGGCTTTATTGTTGTAATCAAAGTATAAAGCTGTCCCTGAACTATCGGCTCCGCCTAATCCACTTCAAGTACTTGCACAGGCTGTACCGCACCCTTGTGCAGCTCCATCGGCTTGGGCTGTGCTGCCCCTGCTGCGGACTTCGCCCACTTGGCGTGGCTCTGCCCTAATGTTTCCGAATTATGGCTGGCGGTGTGCTCCACCATCTCTAACATTACTGGCGCTGTCGTACAACCTGACCCCCCACCTCCCCCCCCCATACCCCTGTGCCTCCTTGGATTTTTCAAGTTCTGCCCTGATTCCTCTCGCCGCCTCATCTCGATGCTATTCGTGCTCACCAGGTGTAGGGTGGCCATGTGCTGGAGGTGACTACCTGCTCCCAAGGTTGAGAGTTGGCTGGAGGTTGCCTCTCGGTGCCAGACTCTCCTGTCTGAGTTCTGGGACTTAATGCCTGCCAGATCCCGCCCCGTTAACATTTGGGCCCCATTGGTCTTTTACCTTCTCTCCCGTTCCCACCCCAGCGGCGCTTCCTCTCCCGCGCTCCCATCCGGCCCTGGGTCCGAGGCGGCCGCTGGTGTTGGTCAGTCACTGCCCCTCACCCCTTTCCTCTCCACCTGCACTCCTGTTGCTTCAGATTCCCCACTAATTGTGCTTTTTTCATGGGTTCTTCCCCCTCCGGGGGCTAAGACCCTGATACTGTCGGGCTGTGTCTTTACATACCTGATTCACCATGTTGCTGTGAATGTAACCCGATTGTAATTTACCACATATTTTGGAATGTATCTTGTCGCTACGTGCATTGGTGCTGCACGGTGTATTGTGCCTGATGAGTCTTTATTCTTTAATAACGTTGTTTGAAAAATAAAATAAAAACTGAAATTCACCAATTATAGTTATCTTAAGTAACTGGAACGTGTGCCCTACAGTAACTATTATTCGCGCCCCAGCCATGTACAGTTTTCTAATCAATAATTTCATTCCAAATGCTGCAGTGATATTATCAATGATGTCATAGACGTCATGAGTCATGTACTATGAGGGGTAATTAGTGCATAGTGAGGACGCGAGAAACCGTTACCTTGTGGCACGGTTTATAGTTACTTAAGATAACTATAACTGGTGAATTTCTGTGGTTTTTAGATTTTTTTTTTTTTAGAAAAACCTTTATTGTAGCATTCAATATAAATACAAGCATGGGCCTACAACCGCAGGGGCCGGCCGCTAAACAAAATTAAGACCCCCTATATCACAGTACGACACAGCTCATCAGCCGACAACCCTGAGGTCCGGCAGCGGTTCAGGATAGAGCTTGTATTAGAATGCACAACTGAGTCCAGGATGAGACAGAGGTTCCATTTTATATTATTTAAGAAAGGATCAGGTGCCATACAATCAAACAGAAGAATACGGGGGACAGGGCAAGAAACAGGATATGCACGTAAGAACCGCTATAATGGAACATTGGCGCCAAAGCATATGGATCGATGCAAACGACAATACAATATACATTCAATGTTGAGCGCCAGTTCTCAGGGCCTGCCCACCCGGGAATCAGGATATCATAAAAAGCATAAGCACTAAATACAAGTACACGATAAGAATCCGAATGATTCACAAGCTATACTGATCCTTTAAGGAAGAGAAAGGGAAGGAAAGAAAAAGGCCATAGAAATAAAAAAGGCAAAATAAAAAACACTTTCCAACCCCCCACCCCGCACCCCTGCAAATGGCTACAGCCTAACCCCACTAGCAGCGTGCCTGTCGCCCCTAATAACTAAAACCCTAAAAGTAGGAAAAAGAGTGGAGGAGGGCTTATCCGTTTGGGCTCCCAGCCCCTTTAGTCCCCCCGCCAGAAACAGACACCCCCTATCACTAAAAGACCAACGTATGACAACACTTATAGAAAAAATTAGGGGGTACCATAATACACCGCCCAGCCTTTTAGATCAAACAGTTGCAGGTCGAACACCCGTAAAAGCCACTCCAACCCGTCCCGACCTAGTTGATCTTAACCTTGGCCCTTCCGAATCAGCACACAAACCCCCCCCAGCGAGACCCAAAGGCACACAAAGGAGTAATAGAGGAGAAGGGAGTCATCAAGAATCAATCTATGGCGACTCGTAGGCAGGGAGTCCACAAGAACTTCAGACGCAGAAGAACTCTCCCTCCTAGATGGACAGTCCCAACGTATCTTGCCCAGGAGTCGTAAAGTCACCAAGAAAGGAGAAGACGACCACAAAATGAATGGAAAGTCAAGAACAAAAGTCTCCGGGAGGGGAATGCCTTTCGATACCTCCAAAGTCGATAGTGGTGAAAGGTTCGGCAATACACTGACGACCTCGGGAACACCTTCCTCCACGGCACCATCCGATGGTATCAATACTTTCTTCCTCACGGGGTTCTCGCACGGAGTCAAAATGGCCGTGGTTTGAATGGCTGCAGGTTGCTGTTCCAACAGTAAGGCTGGGTCCGGTTCCACCAGGAGCATCTCAGATAGGCGCGTGTCCAATTTGCACAATAAGACATCCACATGTGAATGAAACGCCCTCATTTCTGCCAATATTGACCTCAGCGATGGCTCAAGCACCGTGCGATCCATAATCTCACACCCGACACCAATCACAATCATCTCCCCGGGTGAATCTGGCATCCTCAGGGGGGACAAACAGGATCACGAACGTGCAGATGCGGAGGGTGACCAGTCTTTATTCGCAGCCACGGTCAACCCGGTTAAGGCTGCAGGCCAGAGACCCCGACCCACCGAACCCCGGCAGGCCCAAGACCGGGTCCGCGGGACGGGGACCCCCACCCGCAGCCAACCGCAAGCAGAGTCACTCCTCCATCGATGCTGAGCAATAGAAACGATCGCCGCCAAATTCGGGCTTAAACAAAGCCTCCACTCCGATTGACCGGACCCAGCCTGGGTCTCCCGGCCGATGTTGTTGCACTGCAGCCCGGCTGTGAAAGTACTCGAGGCCCCGGCTTCACTGCTGGAGTAGGCCACAATCTTCAACTCGACGTAACTTCGTCAAACCAGCCGATAAAAGTTCCCGGATTTCACCATCGGAGTGCGGAACAGTTCATGTACACAGAGGCTAGGCGTAAAATCAGGATAATGTACAGGATATTGCGGCGGGATACGGAGTTCGGCGGAGCCGGGAGCCTAAGCAGCCATCTCGTTTGCTGACGTAGCTCCTCCCTTGGTTTTTAGAATTTAAAACGTTACATAGTTGCTGAAAATTTCACCTAACGATAATGTAACTAACCTTTGTTTTTTTCAGTGAACGTCTTTTTTTTTTTTTTTAAACTTTAAGTAATATTTTATTACCATATATAAAGCCAACTCTCAGGGAAATGCTTTGTTCCCCCAACGGGCAGGAACAGCTTTGTGCTCCTGCCAATTAGAGAATATTACATTTTCCCTGCCCGTACTTGCGGACAGTGAAATATATGACGTCCCAGGGGCTGGGGACCCCAGGACACCTTCACTGAGCCGGCCTTGGAGGATAGGCTCTTCGGGGCCATTGTATGGCTCAGAGAGAGGGGCCGTGTTTTGGGACACCTTGTTTTCTCCACTCCCGCTTGACAGTGCACCCCAAAATTTCCATGCACAAACTAGTCAAAATGTAGCACTTAGCAGAAAAGGTTTGTGGAGATTCGTCAAACATCGCCAAAGTTATTAGCAACACAAAAAAGACATATCGTAAGGAAACTCCATCCTAAATATACCTACCCGTTATGTTTGGTTTTTTTATGCCCATAAAAATGTGCTCCTGTCTACTTGCAGGGGTGAAGCGGAGTAAAGCTTGCAGATTACCTGTTTATGTAACTGGCTTTATTCCTTCCAAAAATACACTGTAGGGCAGAAGTAATTATACTGTTCCATATAATGAAGGCAAACCAATACAGTTTAGCATTGCCCATTATCCTCTGGCAAAATATTGATAGCTTAGCATACTTTATAAAGAACTGAGGGGTGTTCTGCGCCCACAAAAAGCACTGTGTGCCTTACTTCAGTACAGGCTTGAATCGTAATGTGGTGTTCCGATTTAGAAGCAAATAAAACAGTGATGGGTGGAATGCTTGAATTATTCTCAGCCACTGATAATTACTCGAGCAGCATTCCAGTCCATTGTTATTTGGGTTGCTATCCACCTCCTATTAAATCCAGCTATATGCAAATCATCCTTGGTCCTGCTCCAGTTGGAACAGACAGGCACAAACTGCTAAGCCGGGCTCTCTCTAGTCCAGAATACAAGCAAACTCAGACCAATTTCGCCCTGATTCGGGCTAGTCAGTCCAATACAACTTGGTTCCAGCGGCACAGTGAGCTCATGACCTGGATCTGGACATACCCTTCACACTTAGGGTGTCACACTAAAGCAAACAAAACAGCAATAAGTGGATTTTTTTTTAATTCTTTATTAGCGACTGCATGACATTATAGTATACAGATCCCCGTATTCCACAGTGTACAATCTTTTCTCATTTTCCTCCCACAACCGATAACTGCAGACTTAAAAAAAAAGAAAAAAACACATCCAAATGCTATGTCATGACATATCTGAGACATGCCGAATCTCGTACGGTCATAAGCTGTAGACCTGGGAGACATTGTACATCCATGCTATGACCTCCCATCATACTTCGTGTAATGTGTCATAGATGCATAACAGTAGTCCTGAAATTCTTAGTCCAAACATGTGTCCCCCCCCCCCCCCCCCAACTCCCTCCACCCCTTCTCGTGCGTCTCCTGGACTCTTCGTGTACCTAGCAACTTGTCCTGACATTAAGCCCCGCCTCAACCTGGCTAACCTATTCATACTCAGCTGACTAACCTGCGCCCTTTCTGGACCTATTCGTTGCATGAGAGCCCCAAACCCACTCTCCACATTTTCACAGCGGAGAGCCGTTCACTTGTGATGGTGCCCACTCCATTTCCTCTACCTCCAATAACATCCGTTCCCAATCCTCTGCAATTGGGTATTTTCTTTTTCCCTTCGCTTCCTCCCTACGCAGAAGAGACCCCTTAGCCCTGCCCCACTTCAGCAAGTCAGCAGCAATAAGTGGAATGCTTGATTTAATCACAGACACTGGTAATTACACAGGCAACATACCAGGTTTAGGATTTGGGCTCAGGGCTCTCAACTGCCCTCCTCCTCTATCTCTTCCCCCCCCCCCCCGCTTTCATTCCCCTTTCCAGCAGTACCTCACCCATTATGATTAGTGCTTCTGAGCTCTTGTCATACAGCAAGCAACCGAAACCTCAATACTTCGGGTGCTTTCACTTTCACAAGCAGCGATGTCAGCGCACTATGGGTGCTGATGATCATTGCTAACAAAAAAGAAAATAGGCTGCGAGGGAGCACCTGAGGGATTCCCCTACCTATGTTGCTCCCATTGTCTGCACTGCAGAGGTACCGGTGAAGGACATCATGCCACCTGCACTTACTGGTAAATAGATTGGAGTGTAGTAGTGAAACTGTAAAAAAAAAAAAAAAAAAAAAGGCTTTCTTCATACTTTGTAATTGTTAATATCCTTTTCACCAACAGAGTTGCTTCACCCTGATCAGTTCTCCTGTTATTGTTTATTGTGAAATATGCACTCTCCGCCCCTGTCATTGTGTCGACTAGTTGTTTTGACTGCAAACATAAATGACTCTAATCACAAAAAATCTGTATCTTTGTGTGTGCGCATAGACCTGCATATAGCTGAGATGATGTTTGTATCTGATACACAAATCCATGATCTGTATACAATGAACATTTATACTATTTATAGATTTTTTTGACATATGTCTACTATAACTAACTCATGGAACGCCGAGAATTCAGATGTCAGAAAATCTGCATTGGTATATTTTATTGGAACTTTTTTCTATTACATGGATTTTTTTAATGAATTCTTTCCACCTCCTAACTTCACCTCTAGAAATGAGTTTGTTCCATGCAGTTTCCTACATGTCCTGCACCATTTATGTTCTTCCTCTTTTGATTATTAGTTCATAATTGTAGAAAAGTTTAGAAAAAGGCCTTGCAAAATGCTTATTGATAACAACAAAGGTACAGCAACTCCATGGGTATTTGCTTCAGTTGCATTGACCACTGACCTGCCAAAATGTGCTTAACTGTGTTCGACTTCCAGAAGCCAGCCTATAGTTAACAATTAACAAAAATACAAGCTGGGGAAAGAGCATATTTGTGTATTTATTTATTATTATTATTATTTAGCAGTTGCAGTTGTTTAAGTGTTGTCTAAATGTATTGGGACAGGTTAATGCTCTCTCCTTCTGATTTTATTTGGAGAGCTGTACTTCCTCGCCATAGCAAATTTTAGCTTCAACAGCACACAAACTCCTCTTATTTAAACTCAAGTGAGACAAAGGACCATTGATATCCCCGTATCTGTCCCTTGTAGGTACTTGGGACTGACTTGTAGGTTGAAGCTCATGATAGGCATTTGGGGATAGTGTATCACACTGTTTTCAAGAGTTGAACAACATGTGGTCACAAAAAAGATGCCTGCTGATAGTCCTTATCAAGACACGTCAAGGGTGAAAGTAAGAGAAATAGATTTTTAAAATGACTATCTGTGCAGTAAAATACAAAATAGAATTATATACACAAAAAGAACTATGAAGGTTCCCTTCCTGAACCCTAAAACATTTTACTATCCCTGTAAACGATCCATCCCTGATCCCTAAATGCCCCTTATCCCCCTCAACAGTACAGCAGTACCCATCCCTAAACCCTAAACATTCAATACTACCCCAAATACTACTCATCCCTAAATCTATAAAAAATACTCACTACCTACCCTTCTATCCTACAGATCCACGAACAATAAATACTCTTTAATACTCCTAAACTCTATCCATTTCTGAACCCTAAAAACACTATCTCTAAACACCACCACCCCCTGAACCCTAAAAAACGCAACCCCTATACAAAACCCTTAATTGCATTGTAACTTACCCCATTGTAGTGGTAAATGTGTTGTAAGTTAGTTGTAGAGATTATTGTGGACAAATTATAATGGTCTCCAACCCTTCCCGTTACTTAGTTTATCACCCCCTTTTAGATAGGATCTCCTGTCTCTTAACCAACTGGCAGTTTGTCTCCTTTGTCGAAATTCTTTTGCACTTCAACCTCAATATTATGGGATAAAATTACCTGGGTACCTGCTGTGAAAGTTGTCATGTTGTCCTTTTTATGCTAGGCTAGTCTTTTTTCTCACAGCCTATTTTGGAGAGGGTGGAAGAGAATAAAATAAAAAAAAGAGACAAGTTTGTTGTGAGGGTAGGTGTTTGGGGTGGATTTTGGCATTTGGTGAGCTTGAATATGTATATAAAGAGAATGACATCTCTGAGACAGGAGCATTGATAAGGTCTTTCTGTTCTAAAGGGTGATCTGCAAAATATTCCATTGGATAATGCGCTGAAACAGATAAATTATTGAATTAATTTAATTTTGACTGTCAATCCTGTATATCTACTTGTTGTAGAAAGTTTTTTTCACAGATTTTCTGAACTGTCTCTCTGACTTACCTTTTCCTCTGATATTACCTTTTGTTTTGTTACCCGATGTTGGCTAACGGCCAATAATATATATAGCTAAATTCCTGCATTTTCCATTTCCAATTTTGTTTGTAACCCCTTAGAATATGCTTGGGTGACTGGCTCTCTCAAAAGCAAAACATTTTCACGACCTTCATCCTGATTGGAGAGCAAAAATAGGATAACAAAGGACTGACTTTCTATTTTGTACTGTCTCTTCTGGTATAAGTCAGACATCATATTCTCTGCTTACTTTGCTTGCTTGATGCAGAGTTATACGCTCTTCGCTACCGCTGTCTTGCTGAAACCTCCCAGTTTCTAATGAAAGTAAGGCACTAGGAAGAAGGCCTTCATGCATGGTATTGAATCATCATAAGCTTGGTTAAGCAATTCTCGAAGGAACAAGAAACCATCTATCAGTACAGTGTCGGAGGTCTCCCTCCCACAGGGACTCCATTTCTTCTTACGCTCCCCAGAGTTCTGTAGTTGTCCACACCCTTGATGCTGATTTCTCTGCAAGTCTTCCACAAGGGTACATGCCCTTTGAAACTAAGCATTCAAAACAATTATGTTTGCTCAAACCCCCATTATTGCTTTGTCTTGAGTGAGATTGTTTACACTGTCACAGCCTTACAATCTACCAACAGGCTGTTGTGCACTCTCTGAAGGTGGAAAATACCAGCAGAAAAATATATCGCCAAACACGACAGGTCAAATAAATTGGCACCGCCTGTCTCATTGTGTGTGTGGGCTTTTTATTGCATGTTGTCAGGTGACCTGAGTCACTAAACAAATTAATAAACGTATTGCCAGTGAGGCATGGAAGATTGACATGCCACACTGACACAAGTTGCATAAATTACATTCCATTGTTAGGTCTTTCATTTATGAAGGATTAAACTGATTACGTGTGTTTATAGTAGTCCTATAGTAGTACTATAGTATAGTCCCTCCGTGCCTTTATAGTAAATATGACATGTAACACATACCATGAGAGCAGTGATGCATAGATAATGCCATACAAGAAATGGTAAATGCAGTCTAAAGACATTAAATGGACCTAAAGAGGAAGGGATCTCCTTCAAGCATCTGATCTGCCATGTACAGGCTGCTGCTTCAGTGCACTATAAAACAAGATAAATAAATCCTGATGGAGCCTATAATATTTTTTAATATTGAGCTACACTTTTTTTTAACTGCTTCCCTCCTTCTACAAGCTTATCCCCAGAATTGTACCTTTTCCAGCGGAGTCTGTGTTTCCAGTGATACCATCAGATGAATATTTGGCTCTTAATCCACCCTTCTTCCTCATGGGCCAATTTTACCTGAAGTCTATCCCAACCGACCCAGTTCTATGTGCTTCCATTGTAAGTAATTCCAGATCGACTGCCAAAAGGTAGTCACAGGACTGTGCCATGTGTTGCAAGCATGAGTAGATGAGGAATAGGGGAGTGTAAATCTCCTTGATCATGTCCTCTAAAGAATAGAATTAACATGGCCTGGCCGCTAAATTCTGCAAACATAACTGAGCTAGCTATACAGATCTATAGGCATCAAATAGCTTGTGAAAGTGGGACGAGGCAAGATGATAGAAGAGTTGTGGCACCTCTTAGAGTATTTATGGAACCCACCGACTCCGGGTCCCCGAATAAAGTGTGCAAGTCAGCATTGTGACACAACCATATACCAGTAGAAAAATAATATATATATATATATATATCTCCAAGGATTCTCCAATACGAAGAAACGTACAACGACACGCCAGGAGTTGCTGTGCTACAAGAATTTATTCGGCAGCAAAAAAACAAACAACGCGTTTCACCTCACGGCTTGTTCACGTATATATATGTGATCACATCTGGGAATCAGCAATGGGCAGTTCTGAATGACAGACCAGGATCAGGAGCTTCTTTGCCGATTAATTGGATATCTATTTCAGTCATTCTCTTTAATTCTGATCAGGATCTATTTATTTAGTAAATAAATGTGTTGTGTTTGTTGCGCTTCGGAATTCTGGAGTGTCTAGCTGCTTTACAGATGAATGTATTTTATTGACAAAGTATACCCCTGGTTTTCAAGACCATGTTGAACCAATATCTTTAACATAAAAAAGTGTGTTTTAGGAAAACTCCCTCCTTTATGATAGTGACTCATTGTAGACACCATGATTCTGGATTTCATTGCCCAAGTCTTGTCTGTCATTATTGAAAATACAGTTATAGCAGCATAATCCTCTTGACAGATCAAGGAATACCATCACCTTAACTTCACGTCTTCCAATTTGGGATTAACTTATTTTCACAGAAAGTGACATGTACTCACCTTAAGAAGCCCATAACAGAAAGGTCTGTCAATACACACATTATTTTATTAGTGAAAAGAGGATGGACCAGTTGCTTCTTCGGATAGTATGCAGTTGTATCCTTGACCAACAACGTAGGGCCGAATGCCACAAGGGCCTATGTATATTGTCTCATGGTATGAGAAGCTCAAGACCAGAAAAAAATAGAAGCCCTACCAAGTGCTTTATCTGCAAATCATCCTCACTGGGATATGCTTTGGTATATTTGTACCTAAACCAATGGACAACTTCATCCTAGCATGGATTTTTATGAGCTCAGTGAGGTGACAATCAAAAATTGTTTTACGCTTCCAATAATTTCAGTCTTATATGGTCGGGTCCGATCAGCAACGTTCTTTTCTGAAATTCACCAGTAGGGTGCCTACAATCTGTTTCGTATACGAAGGGGAGCAGTTAAAGACCTTCTATAACACCTAGTAGGGACATTTCATGATCTGGTTATGCCATTCGGTCTCTGCATTATTCAGTCATGCTTGAGCAGTTGATCAGTGACGCTTACTTTGTGGTGTGTTTAGGCAACATAATTGATCTTCTCTCAAACCAGTCGAGTGGCATAATCTTCCCACGAAAGAAGCCCTAATGGAACTAAGAACACACTTGGTGTATGCACAGTTGGAATAATGCGTATTTGAAAACTATTTGGCCTCGTTGGGCTTACTGGATTGATAGCAGGCTGAAAGTATCCTATCCGTATGTCTCATAGGGAAATAGAAATTGCTAAGCATTTTCTGTGTTTTACAGGCAGCTAGCTATCCAGTCCCTATCAATTATTGTGGGTCCGAACACTGCCCTGGCTCGGAATGCTTTGATGGCGCATGCAAATTAGCCAATGTAACTAGTTAATTAACGTGATTTAATTGATCTAACTTGATTCAAAGTATAATTTATTCTCTTAATTTGATTTTATGTTGGTTCTTATCGCCTTACAAAATTAACTTTATGTTGCAGAGAAGGATTCTCACTGGCATAGCCTGCGGTGCTCACGTCTTTACTCTGTCGCCCTTCCTTACTGACTTAATTTTATGTTCTAAGATTATTTAACACCAGGGAAATAATTTTACTATTGTTACTAATGTTGTTCCGTTACTGTTTTGTTAACACATCAGCTTAAGCAATTGCCTCGGTGCACACAAATGTTAATATTTTAATACAGTGATGCACCATATCTACAGGCAGTGAAAAGATATGTGGCCCAATAACCTGTTATTTAGAGCAATTATACTACTAAACGCACATTCACTCATTTATCACTACAGTGCATGGAGAACAAAACTTATTTATTGGACGACATCTAAATGACTTCCACATTTGTATTCCAAACTGTTCAGAAGGTATTCTAGGGTTCCAAATTTAGTTTTCTCACTCCAAAATAAGATTTCCTAAAGAAATGTTATATATATCTCATTCAGTGCCTTTTCTTCGTTTCGGAGAAATAAGGCCAAATGTGAGTGTCCACAATTCATGTCAAAGTATATATATTTTTCAAAAGGTTTGCAAAGGCCCAACCGAGGATGTTTTGGATGGCAAAAAGTCCTCTTCATGCTGTTAAGAGCATGCAACTTGCCTCAAGTTTTCCATAAAGCTGTAATAATTGTCAACCCCTACCGCTGCAACCCTGCATATGTAGAGAGGCCTTGTTGTCCTAATGAGTGAGACTCGGAGCAGGGTTGGAGGGGTGCACCAAGTACATCTTCCTCTTAGGAGATCGACTATAGTCTTCTCACGGGGCTGTGGTGGACTGACACCATGGGCGGTAATTCCAATTATAGTCATTGGGGCAGGCCATTTTACCTGTCACCTGATAGGGATTGGGCCTACCGGCAGCCCCTGTGTTTTTATGTTGTCTGCCAGTCTGCTGAAATGATTTATTTCGCCCACCCATTCCGGGCATGGTAGTGGCATGTATTTGTTGTATGCAGGTTGAAGAGGCTTGAGGATCAAAAAAGCAAGTTGTACCTAGGATGGAGTGTTAAGGAGAACCCCAGAAATATATATGCATTACAGGACTCTCTCTTCTTAGCCATTCCGTAGGTGGTCCAGTGGTTCAGACAGAGTGTTTAGGAGAGAAAACTCATAGATGCCAACATTTTAAACCGGAAGGTGCGAGATTTTGATAAACAAATCTGAGGAATGTTTTTCCCTATTGACATCTATTGTAGCAGAGGCAATCTTGGGCAGGAGACCGCTAAAATCAAGCCATTTTTGGCATTATAAATCTCAGAGGGTCCCTTTGGAACTATGTTGTTTTCAATTTTCTCTTCCAGACCCATCGTTCTCTGAAAGGGCTACCACCCAAAGGTTAAGAGTTAGTCAAGAGTGAAATTTGCTAAACTGCCCAGAACCAGTCTCATAACTAAACTGCTGGAATGCACAAAATCTGTCTGCAACTTGACCATAAAGATGGGACAGAATGTTTCAATCGATGTGCCAAGATTTCCTGACCAGAAGCCTGGGGTCTCCCACCAGTGGCTACCAGAAGAATCATTTGAGCTCCAGGGCTGGGATGGTGATTGCAGTTTCCTTGCCAGGTTCAGGACCAGGAACCTGGGAAAGATTTGATTAACCTGCCAGAACGGGACTGCCTGCATAGTTCTTCAAGGGAGAGGTCTCAGTGATTGCTGAGAGATGCATTGAAGAAGAGGATGCAAAGGTAACACACAGCTTGGGTAAATCCAAGCAACCTACTACTGTGACATGCAACCAACACCGAAACACTGTAAGTGAGATCCGAGGTCCTGATGTGTCTCACTGGTCGAAGCAACTTTGATACCTATGATTAATGGAGCCCTAACATTGAACTGGAAGCGAATTTCTTGCTGTCAGCTAACACAAGAAATGCTGAAGCGCTGTGGCAACCCACAACCTCCATATACATTCGGACACACCAGAAACTTTAAGCACCTAGTGAAGCCAGGGTTGACCAGAGGAGTGTAATCTCATGCAGCAGCAAGACTCTCATTACTGTGAGCTCTGTTACCCTAGTACACCACCTCTGGATATGTGCTGGTGCTTCTGTGGCTTACTTGAGGTTTCTGGTGCTGGCAAGCAAACGTGAAGCACAACCTTCTTTGGTGCATGTTGGGCCATGGCGAGCACTCACCAATCCCACAGTTCTAATCTACTGATAGTGATGTGCACCAGCACAGCCCATGCAAGGGACAACACAAATGCAACCAGGACAGAAAAAGTACTGGGATATTGTTCCCTGATAGGAACAGTACATATTAAAGTGGGACTTAATATTTGGAGTAACCAATGCACCTTACCCATAAAGATTGTCTCCAGTATACCATATGCATAATTGCCTTTAGTACCCTGATTTACTGTCTTCTGCTTATTGCGTTCAGTCACTTTTATTTTTCATGTGTGCACAAGATTAAAGTACATGTTTTTTTATTAAAAACCAAATTACTTGCTGGCAAGTGATTTATTAATTGTCATTTGCTATCTGTAACCCAACACCACAATATGCCTTGCACTGCTAGACTCCACTACCGTGAGAGTCTAGTGCTAAAACAGGTGTACTTGGTGATCAGTATTGGGTCAAATAGAAGCGTTTGTCCCTAGACACCAGTGGTAAATGGCTGTGAATCTCACAAACTGGGTCCATCATCCCCAGACTGCAACAATTAGTGGCAGCAATGGGATTTACTAGATTTCTCCAAACCTGAGAAACCTGTCCCTAGTTGAACATTGAGATGGACGGATGAGTGCTCCAAGGTCTAAGGATAGGAACATTTTCATTAATTTCACAATGTATCAATGGAATGGACAGGCCATTGGGAAAAAAGGAGAAGACTGCAGGAAACTCTTGGGTGGTTCAGTAGTGAATACCCTAGAGCAGTGGTTCCTAACGTTTTGGCTTCTGTGGACCCCCACTTGATCATTACTGGAACCCTGGGATCCCCCACTGAATCATTATTGGAATCTGGGGACCTCCAGAATTCAGGCAAAGTTGAGGTTAAATGGTCATTGCTCTCCGTTCTGTCCTTGGCTATTCTCCCTGTCCCTGTGACTCATCCCCTATTGGGGCATTGCTTCGTCCAGGCTGGAGAGGTCCTCTAGCAGACTACCTCTTGGGTATGTCTAGGGTATCTATTCTATGTTAAGGAATCTGCGGCTAGTAGTCTCTATCAGATGTATGAGTTACTTACCTTCGGTAATGATGCATCTGGTAGAGACAATTCTAGCAGCAGATTCCTTCACGACCCGCCCTTCCTCCCTGTTCTGCGAGGGCCCTCTTGGTCTTCTGCACTCTCCTGCCTCCGGGTGGTTGTCTTTTGCAAGTGCATTTTCTTACTCCCTCCTTCGGGGGATGCTCGCCTTGTTGTTGCTCCATTCTTGACTTTTATAGGCACTTCTGTGTACCTGCACCCTGGTCTCCAGTGTGGGGTTCGCTCATGCTTCTTCTTCCCTTTGTTACTTGCACTTCTTTCTTTGGCAGTCCTTGTAGTTGAGGTGCTTTGGCTGGTCTCGACCTTGGCTTTCGGGAGACTTCTTCCTGCTGGTATTGTCGGACGTTGAATGGTCATTGCTCTCCGTTCTGACCTTGGTGTCCCTTTCTTTTCCGGCCAGTGGCTGCAGACTTCTTGGTCTGCTGTTTATTTTCGCATGCTTCTGCCCCTGGGAGGCTGTTGTATTTGTTTGTAGGATTGCTTTCCAGTAGCGGTGCCCTGTTCTTTCATTCCAGATCTTGGTACCTCAGTACCTGCTTCTATTGTGGATGGTTCTGTTCCTCACCATTGTTTCTTTCCCTTCTGTTTAGCGGGCTTTTTCGCACACTGTTCCAGTATTCTCACAGTTTTTGTTAGTGATGGCTCCGCGTTGTGGCGCGTAAAATTTCTCTGAAGAAAACTGACGTAGGTGCACAGGGGTGGGACTTATGTATCCTTGCTGACGTCACGGACGCGGAGGACGTCAGGGCGAGTCACGTGGTGCCGTCCCCCCGGTGCGCAGGGCTGCTGTGGCCAAAAGTTTTCCGGATCCAGTCTCATGCCTGGGGATAATTGTACTTTAAGAAATCTGCAGCTAGAATCGTCTCTACCAGATACATCGTTACCGAAGGTAAGTAACTCGTACTTCTAGGTAACAAAGTAGTATAATATGTTTTTTTTTCCAGAACCTTTATTTTTCATTTAAAAAAATAATAGGGTGGGTGTACAGGTGCGAGCAGACAGCCCTCGAAAATTCGAGCACAAGACAACGGAAAACATAATGACCGTGGGCTCAGACCAATTTGGGTGCCAACAATCGTATACCAAGGGACTTGACACAATTGCATCACAAACTCCCGCTCTCCTCTACATCTGCCCCCCCCCAATCACTCGCATCCAAACCAGGTTGATCGCCCTTGACAACCTCAGCAGTTAAGAGTTCTCTGCAGAGTTCCCTCCACTGTAATATGTTTAATACTAAAAGTTGCAGATGTAACCTCTATCACCAATGTGTCTTTTAGCAATATATTAACAGTATCTTGTGAAATTAATGTGAACTTTGTTTGGTGTAAACGTAATCGTACTACACTGCTTAAATTAAGAATCTTTACTTTCTAGTAATGTAAACCAATTTTATTCTCACTCATTTCTTCTCATTACTGTTATCACATGTGCGCAGAACTGAGCCCAACTTGGAGACACCCAGCCCACGAGAGAGCCGAGCTGGAATGCAGCATCGAGAGGTTATTCACGGGCTACAGTAGGGCGAAGCGCAGCCGAATAGCGTTTTAGAACAGATATGGCAAATCCGTGTCCATGCAGGAACCTGTGAAAGTGAAAGCGCACCATGCGCGTGTTCTGCTAAAACGCCGGCGACCCGTACGTGCACTTCCACGCTGGAACCTGGGAAAGTGAAAGCGCGTCATGTGCGCATTCTGCTGAAATGCCGGCGAGCCCGTGCACATCTCTCGCCTGTCCGGGCGCGTGCACAGCTCCTGTCCCCCTTCCGAACACAAAACCGACGACAATAGATCTCGCCAAGACGTGCAGTGCATGCGCTGCATCGCTAGACGAGACCTACAAAACATGTCCTTTTTTTAAGGGAAGACAATTTCCTTATAGGAAACGAAGGGCTGCTAATCTTGTTTGAAATGTTTCAGTGACTGGACACTGTACCTCCCCCTGAAATGTGTGCCTCTTTTCTCAAAGGGGAAGGGGTTGAAAGGGAACCTCAGTGTACCAGCTCTGAGGGGACTTCCCCAGCTACCAGTGGAGCGAGACAATTGGAAGGGCAGGGTTAAAGCACATTGAGAAGGAGCAGACGAGCCCTCCTAGCAGCTACGGTGGTGTCTGGGGTCCTACATTGCAGGTGCTTTGTCATGGGCATGTCCCTCCTTGAGTTACATGTGCTCAGCTATTTGTTTGTGACACTTTATTCGGCACATAAATAGCTATAAAAGGTACATAAATACAAGAAAACCTACATAAAAGGCATACAAGAAGTAATAACCAAATTACATCAGCATTTAAAAGAATCTGCAATTGGAATCCACCATATGCACTAAGCAAGTTAAATCTTCTTTCCCACTACATTCCCCAATAAACCCGATCATCTCATGCTGCCTCTCACAATCCGTCATAAAACTATTAAATCACACCCAGAGGTATAAAATAAGCTAATATTACACTGAACCATCCATTGATTTCCGGCATCTCATCGCTGCTTATTCCCTGCACTTTCTGAACCTCAAAGACTTTAAATCGGCTTAATAAGTAGAACAAAATACAATTTGACACAAAAACATTAAGTACATCGCAGTCTGCAGGGACAGACCAGTGCCGACTACCCAAGAGACCAGAAGTTAAGCTATTAATCAGTGCTTAAAACACATGATTCCTATAATTTACGATTGGTTTATATTATGTTCTACAGTGTGACAATCAAGCCTCTGTGAATAAATCTGTAATGCTTTATCAAGCCTGACTTCATTTTTACATTGGCTTGTTATTAATTTCTGTGAGTTTCTAGCCGGATGATACATGTGTGTCTTTTTTGTTCATATTCAAAAGAACATACAATTGTAGAATTAAAATAATTGAAAGGGCATCGAACCACTTGTCAGTTTTTGCCACTAAGTTTTCTAAACCGCAATGAGATTGTTATAAAAGTCTAGCACAGAAAGTGAAGGGCAGAGAGGAATCTTCATGGCAGGCGGTGGAGCGTTGCCCCACTTCCTTAAGCAGTGAAAAAAAAAGGAAAAATAAAATAACTCCCATTATTATCATTTTATTTGTTCCTGCTACGGCATCTCAGCAGGGCGGATCTGCTCTGCTCTCAAAGAAGGGGGGGGCGGGGGGGGGGAGTGGTGGGCATTGGGGACGGCCAAACATTCATGCGCACTTTGCATTTTCTCCATGCAAGCTGCATTACAGCCTGCATGGAGAATATGTCCAGTCCCTCATTCCCTGGCTGAGCGCTGGAACACGGTGCTCTGACCAACCACAATGCTGCATTGTAGCGTTGTCATTGGCAATGGGGAGCCTGGTAGCCGGAGTGCTTCCTGTTTCCACAGAAGAAGCCAGGACAGGAAGAGGACGGAGGAGAAGCGGCGGCGATCGTCCAGCCAGCCGGAGGTAAGTGGTTTTTTGTGTGTTTTTGTTTAAACCCTATTTCCCCTCTTCCCCGCCTGCTGCTGCTGCTTCCCAGGAGCAGCCGCCACTGACGCCAGGTGACTCTGGGATAGGTCGTGCATCATATCTCCAGTTCATATTGAAGGATAGCAGAACAGGAGGCACTTGGCCTTCGTGTGCTGATTTATCAGTTCAGCCAGTATGTGGCATGAGAATAGCAGTCCTTGCTAATTCTTTGAGCAAAGACCGTCATTGTTCCAAAAAGGTATCTAGGCGTGTATCCTTTCTGAAACTCATAATTGGTTTTATTTTCCGTTTATCTAGAAATTCCCACATTTATCCATGTTCCTTATTTGGGAGCAATGGAAAAGTGTGTTCAGTGAGTCGATGCTACCGATGCTTGGGAGCAGCCAGCGTTACTACACATTCTTCCAGCCCGTCAATTGGCTGTATTACATTAGGTTTTTACCCGCATGCTTTTTAATATGTAGGGAAATATTTTACAACAGCGGAGGCATTGGGTTTCCCAAATCCAACAGTTGCCCAGCCTGGTGCATTCAGTTAAATTGTATGTGGCAAACTTTATAAATTGCGACAGTTAGTCTACAGCGGAATGTGAATCCGAAAGCCTTGTCTGGTACAAAATCTCACTGTGTGATTGGTGGCAGATCGCAATGAGGTGGTATGTCTATCCTGGTGATTTTTGATCACTTGTACCATGATTTTCAGGTTTGCATAAATGATTCTCTATATCATTAAGTCAGTTGAAAGAAAGTGTTTAGGAAACATGATTAAAACGTATGGACCTAAACAGGCACGATGTGGCAATCAAAACAATATGTAGTCATACAAACAATGATTTATAATAGACAACAATACAGTATTCAAAATTGTATTTATTTTTCTATTTCATTTAAACTATTAAGCAAAATGTATACATCTGATAAAAATGTCCAATATTTGTAGTACTTCTGTGCTAATGTATATTTGGGCGTCACAGTTAGTAAAGTTCAATAACAACTTTCAAAATTCATCAAATCAAAAAGGCATATTTAGAAAAAAAGTTCAATCAATGTTAACATGGCTAGAAGTTTTAGTAGTTGCTACGCGCGTTTCGGCTATCAGCCTTCATCAGGAAGCCATGATGTGAATTCAAAAAAACCTAAACAAAACACAAATAACCAAAAATCCACATCAGTGTCATACTACAGTCATAAATACATAGTTAAAAACATATCATATGAATAATACAATATTTACAATAAATTCATCAATAAAAACTGCTAGTTATAGCAACATATTGTCAAACAGATAAACTGTCACCCAAAGCGCCAGGATACCCGTTGGGTGACAGTTTGCGCTATACAAGTACGCAATACAATACAATACAATACATATTCTAAACAGTCTCACAGATAGCGACCCAGAAATGAAAGGGTCGGTGGCATTTAATAACTAACACCGTATATCCATCACCATGTGACTTCCTATAACAATGTCCTATGCCTATTCAACTTTGAATTAGAAGAAGAAAAAAGGCAAACAAAATCAAAAGAAGAGATAACAGAAAAAAGAGAAGAAATAGAATATATTCACTGATATCATATTATCCTAAAGGTCCGAAGATACTATAGTGCAGACCCAGAGTTTGCATCCTTATATTTCTACTGGTTAAAAAAGCAAGCGATGTACTCTCAGGCAGAAAAAATATAAGTGGCTGACCATGATGACCAATTGTTAGAATGACAATTGACTCTAATAATGAAATGCAGAGCTGAAGACTGCGTTTATATATTTCTACTAGTTATAGAGGCATTAAGTGCACTCTCAAACAGGAGAAATAAATTGCTCACCAGGATGATAAGTTCCTAAAAAATGGCATGTGACTTTAATGATGTGCAACCTCTCAATGCTGAAACCCACGATTGCATATATATTTATAAATATAGTGATACTTAGTTCCTTATAGTAGTATTAATCAAGGAAAACAAATATTGAGATCTGGACAACCACCATGTAATAATTCAACAAAACATATTTGGTATTTGTTATCCATTAGCTTAGTCTAGAGTAAGTTCATGCAAATGTGGCTGTGTTTAATCATATGGGTAAACGTTAAGGACAAATGGTAATGAACATTTACCCTAATTATTCTGTTTGTGCCCCATTGCACGGCGATGTAGGGGGGCCAATAAATAGTGTTGTTATTTCTAAAGAAATGTGGGTACTCTAGATCTCAAATTTATTACAATGTGTGACAATTAGTAATTTCAAACTAGATGAACTCCCAACACAACAAGGACAACCATCTGTGTAAATGACCCTTACCATAAATGTGGTGTCTGCACTGTGAATTTGTTCTTATAAAAGACCAGAACGATACGGTAAAGGGGCCCGTAGGGCACAAAGACAGCAAGGAGATATGCCCTTGAAAAGATATAAACAAGTTTGTAACAGTTGTGGAGTTACAGGAAAGACTGTTACCTTGTACATGTAATTGGTGAACGTCGGCTTACCAATGAAATCGAATATATGCAACGTTGTATTGTAAAAAGTTCGTTTCGATGGAAGGAACTTAACGAGTTGCAGATGGATGGCAGGGGACCCCCGTAAATCGCCAAAGCAACGATGATCTGGGTCGTTATCTCCTTAAAAGAGAGAACAAAATGGCTGAAAAATAGCTGTCTAAGCACTCGCAATTTCTTTGAATTATAAGAGCCGCCGTTATATTACAATTTTACTATTTGAGCATTCGCTTACCGAACTGATGGAGAGTGTGTGACGTATTATTCAAACACGTCCGGTTGCCGGGTATTAAATGAGGCCCAATTGGATCACTCGAACCCCCTGTCAGCCGCTTCGTCCCTGATATGGGCCGTTATCCCCTTAAAAGAGAGAACGAAATGGCTGAAAAATAGCTCTCTGAGCACTCACGATTTCTTTAGATTGTAAGAGTCGCCGTTACATTGCAATTTTGCTCTGAGCTTTCGCTTACCAAACTGATGGAGACAGAGTGACGTATTATTCAAACACGTCCAGTTGCCGGGTATTGAATGATGACCAAATAGGTCTCTCGAGCCCTCTGTCAGCAGCGACGTCCCTGTTGGTGGTTCGGATTGTGTCGAAAATTCGAAAAAGGAGCTCCGCCCCGGAACTGGGCCAGCCACAGAGGAGGCCAACCATTCCGCACTGGCTTTTAACCCCGGTTCTCGGAAAAAACCCTGCGTCATGTGCAGGAAGTGAAAACTCCTGGTCCCGGAACCACTTAAAGGAATACCTCACGAGGAAGGCTAAATCTGTGGCGGCCATCTTAGAAGGTGTTTCAGTAATAGAGTAAATGCCCATATCGGTGTATAAATGTAATTATGGGTCAATTACATAAACCTGTAACGTAAAAATAGATTTGAGAAATAACTAAAAATGAATATAAAGAACAGGGGCGTGTCCGTCAGTATTGAAGTTTCTGTTTACCAAATTTGTTATATTTGAAATTGCCATACAGGCTGGAAATAGTCTTCATATGGAGCCGCAATGGTTATTAAAGAAAATCTCAGGCTCTAAGTCAACGTATATATTTGTAGTTGTAACGGACCGTAATACTTTCAGTAATTGCAGGATTCAGCCACAGTTATATTTAAGGACTAGATCCTAAGGGATCTAATTATTCATTCCTGTAAGATAAGTATTCAAGATAAAAATCCAATATACCTCTCTGCATTTACGTATTTTCGTACTTGCAGTACCTAAGGTAGTTCGAATTTTTTGCAGGATCAGCCAACGTATGTCATCGACACTTTGCTTGGCCTCCAAATAGTGTTTCACCAAAGGGGCTTGTACTTTGTGTGCGAATGGCTGACCTGTGTTCAGACAATCTGGTGGACATCATGCGAGCTGTTTCGCCTACATAGCCTTTATTGCAAGGGCATACCAACAAATGTTGGTTGTTCTGCAATTAGTCAAAATTTTGGCTTGTATGTTCACGTTATTGAAGGAAAATTGCCTAGTTTCAATGGCAAATTCACAAGCCATACAAGATAGGCACTTGTAGTTACCGATTGGTGGGAGTTGCCCAGTAATAGATGTTTGCACGAAGTGTGGTGATTTAGTCTGCATCCTAGAACGTACGACGAGATCTTTAAGATTCTTGTTTTTCTGGTACGCATATACTGGTTTTGGCAACATGCTATTTTTTGGCCTGGTGGCATTTAGTATATGCCAGTTCATGTTGATTATATGCCGCAACTTGGCATTCATGGTTGAATGTCTGGTCAAGAATACCAATCTCGGATTGGGCTCTTTGACTTGTGTCGTAAGTAAGTGTTGTCTATCAAAAAATCTGGCCAGTTTGTAGGAATCACGAATGAGACGTTTAGGGTAACCACGTTTTAGGAACTTGGTTTTCATATCTTCACCTCTTTTGTAAAAATCCTGAACCGTGGCACAATTTCTGCGCAAGTTTTGAAGCCTGATCTTTCTAAAGAAGATCATAAGATCTTTGAAGAGTTCGAATTTATTAATGGTATAATGAGAGACAAAGGAAAGGCCCTTAGTCATTAATGTTTCCGTGGCTAGATCTAATGAATTACTACTCAAATTAAAGATAGGGACCTCTCTCAATCTCGCCAATACAGCGCTACATCATCAAGGCCATAATTATTCGTGGGTTTCGCCACGGGCGGGGTTTGTGCTTGTGTGCACGTACTGGAAGCGGGGGTGTGGGTTTGGGGGGATGGGGATGAGTATTACGTTGATGGTGAGACTTTTGCTGTACATGAAAAAAATATGGAAAACAAAGTAGCGTTGCTGTGTGCTTGCCCTCTGGGGCTCAGCGCATTCAATTTAGTTATAGCGCACAAATCATTCATGTGTAGAAAAATGTTGTCTCCCGGGCTTTTCTTTATTTCTTTTCTGCAACAAGTATTACACTTCTGCACTAACAAAAAGAACCACTCTACACCCGTACAATTACAACTATACAGCGCAACACCGTTATAAATACACAATTACACCACTCTATATAGTACACCTCTGCAAGTGCACAACTGCACATCGACTCTTTCAAAGCAATATGCAGATTCACGGATTCTTCAGCCCTACAAAGCCAACACTTCACACCTACATGAGCAGTACAAGTCTGCAACAGTGAATCTAAAACACTATTACTCGGCTGCACGTATCTGAATACTAGAGACCCCACCGCAAATTTAACATCCGTTTAAAATTTAAGGCAATACTTGGCTTGGTACAACAGTAAAAGTACAACTGCACAGTTATGATACAGCTGCAATAGTAGTCAGGTATAAGAATATACCTGTAAGAATGCAACAGCAACACTAAAACTACGACCACAATCCTCCAATTACAACAACAAAATTAGTGAAACATTGAGATTAGAGCAGCATTTTCATCCTAGCTTCAATAGTCCGTGATTTCCTAAACCCCAATGTTCCTCCCGAGCCAGATACATGCATACCACTCTGTAATGCACTGTTGCTGCGGTTAAAAGATAACTCAGTGAGGCATTTCTTTTAAATTAATGTGTTGTTAGTGTTGATTGTATATAGTAAAAGAATTTTCTTTCTTTATATTTTTCAGAAAAGTAAGGGGGTCGTTGAAAATCTGTTCAAAATCACTTATTTTTGAGCCAGATGAAGTTTCTAGACCCATAATTAAGGTAAGGCTAGGTTGCCTTTGCATATTTATAGTGTGTTAGTAATGCTTGTCCATCTTGAACTTTAAACTGCTTTTAATCCGAACTGATGCACACACCCTGCCAAAGAGCATCGTCCCACAAAACATAGTGTAACAATCCGTTACTGATATATATTTTTTTTTACAAATAAGGCATTCTGGGAGTTTGTGTAGGTATATTGGGATGATGCTTTGGGCAGGTTGTCTTAAGTGTTGGGCTTTGAGAAATGTGCCCAACAGGTCTATTTTTTCCTTTGTAAGACCTATTTAATTCTCGTTTCTCATATTTTAGTACAGTTGGTGCTGATACTAATCAATGTTGGTTTTGCTAAGTAGCTGGACAGGTGCATCTCTGTGCTTTCTTACTTACCACTGCTGTTCTTGTGGCTTTTCTTTTTAACCATGTATATTCAAATGCTGTGTTCCCCACCATGGCCGTATTCCTTGTTCTGACTCCTGCTTTCCCATAACATGAGGTATCGTGTTCTAACTTTTGCAGACCTAGAACTTATTGGCTTACTGTAAAACATGCAATTCAAGGAAAATGTGCATTGTGTCTTCAGAGTTGCATGGACCCTTACCCTTGATTTGCCTTCAACGTCCTTGTGGCACTGAAGTCCGTCTAGAGAGCCGCTTTCTTTCCTAAAGCAATTTCTAAACTGCCACTCCAAGGGCTAGGAATTCTGGATTTACTTCAAGTTGATAATATTGTAGTTTTGTTGGTGGAGCAGGGACTTCTTATCCTCATCACATTAATCTTTAGCAGGCAACCATGTGGTTTCAAAGGAAACCAGGAAAAGGAAATCTGAGAGGAATTTGGCTTCTGGATACTCATCACTGCATTCAATGGTAGGGGGCGTTTAACTGTTAAACCCAATGATATTGATAAACATAGTGACTCAAAGTCCCCAATTTGAGCAGCAGAAACATCCTTAGTGACAAACAGCTATTAATGAGGTCAATTTTTTTCCTAATATTTTTTGTTTCAAAGGCTTGCGGATTTACTCAGTCCCATTTTAACCTAATTCTTTTGTTTGTATTATATTCAATAGGAGGAACATGAAGTTTCCCATCTCGATCTTTGGTTTTATGTTAAAGTGTGCTATTAGGGGATTGTGATGACTTGCACAATTTGAAGATATCCTAAAATCTAAGATCAAACCGCTGTAATCGCTAGTTATTAGTATATTCTCAATTGTGCTCGAATTCCCTCCTCCCACAAAAGAAGGACAATAAGCAGAAGTATCTTTTACACAGTCAAAATCGGGGAGTAAGTAATTTGAGATCACAATGTTTTTTAAAACGTACCCATAAACAATATGTTTAAAATGGGTCATTGGCAGGCCCACCTTGTTTTCCAACCCACATACATGCGAGCACAGACCGAACAATTAAAGTCCCCTACCAGTACGACACAACAGGTAACTTGGGGTGTTTGCCTTAATGATCCCCTCATTTAGCTTATCAACGACTTGTGTGTTACGGTGATCAAAAATGTTAGGACCAAAATTCACAATCATGAAGTCTACAGTGCCCAATCCAGTGAATAACAACAATTGGTACCACGGGGTGGAATTTAGGGGATTCATTTACATCTTACTTTGGAGAAGTGTGGCTCACTGGTTAGAAGAGGCAGACCCTGATGCAGAGGTCAGACCCGGGACCAGGGTTCAATTCCCGACGCGGCAGGGTCTTGAGCCCAAATGTCCACGGACTCGATAATTCTCGCCTCGGTGCCTACTCGAATCATGGGTTCACACTCTGCAGCTCTGGGCAATAGCTTGCTTAATCTCCACTATGGCCCCCCGCGGCGGGATGCCTGGTCTTCACCTTGGGGATGCCCAGTAGGGGTAATCTCGCAGGGAAAGCCAGGACGGGTTCCCAAAGCAAGCGCTAAGAGACCTGTCGGTGATTTGGCGCTATATAAATCGAAATTAACATAACATAACATAACTATATTTGGTAGAAATTAGCACAGCCAATACACCCCTCTCTCTCCCTGAGGGTGCAGGAATTGCTGAGATACAGTACAAGCGATACCCATTTAAATGAACGCCATTTTATGAACAAGTCTCTTGAAGACAAATCAGGTTGAGGTAGAGGATAGATCTGTGGGAGTGGCCAGACCCTCCGCAGTGGGGGTCCATTTTGCCACTAATTGCGGGAAGTTAGTACTGTTGGCTGAACAAGATGCTACAAGATTACCTAGTGATGCCCACAATGGATCCTCTGCCTCCCCATCTGGGGAAAGAGAAACTGCCCTCATGGGCGTCATTAATCAATCAATCAGGGGGTTTGTAAAGTGCGCTACTCACCTGTGAGGGTCTCAAGGTGCTGGGGGAGGGGGCAGCATGCTCCGGGTCAGTGGAAGAACCAGGTCTTGAGGTCTTTCCTGAACATGTGCATGGTCGGGGAGCGTCTGATGTTCACAGGGAGCTTTTTTCAGGTTTTCGCTGCGATGTAAGAGAAAGCTCTCCCGCCGGTTCAGGGGACTTATGGCAGGGCGAGGTCAGCGGAGCGGAGGTTCCTCTTGGGTACATGGAAGGATAATCTCCTGTGGGGTATTTGGGTTCGATGTTGTTGAGTGATTTGTCATGCCACAACAATCCGAGTGATCCATTAAGTCTTGCACATTAACTTACGGCATTTTATTTTCCTTCACATGGCCTGCCTCACTACTTAGGGCACCCATTAATGTTGACAAGTAATTTGTGATAGGAGTGGTGTTGAGCGGAAACGCACAGAGCCTTCTTCCGCTTGCCCACGATGAGAACGTACACCCAAATGAAATTACACTTTGTATCTTCTCACCACTTTAAGACTGTGTTAGGGGATTCTTACCACTAAAGTTCAGCCAGAGGCCAAGATGAAAGCAGGATGGCACGGCCTCATACGGGTGCAGACAGGCCGGCCCTTGACCCTGGCTTTGCCCAGGTGCGGTCGGGCACACCCGCACATCACATGCTGTGGGAGCACCTTGACACTTTCCTAACACCAGCAGTCATGTCCCTCCTGTTCTTGGCAAGGTGAATGCTGGGGGATCAAGTCCTACACCAGCCGGGCCTCCGTTGTAACAGCAGGGCAGAGCAGGTAAGCATTGCAGGCCCGTGTGTAGTATTCCGTGCTGCGGGAGTTCCTTGACGCTTTAATTTAAAACCTTCTTTATTTGTTTGATATATCCTTGTTTCTGTGTTGTTGACCATTGTTTTGAGGTTCAAATTGTAGAGATTGCTTAGGATGGATAAGCCGGCTTCCAGTAGTAATTCAGCTTGGGGCCACAGAAGTCAGAAAGAAAATAACGCTGCTGTAGGGGATATAGGAGGGCTCCTGGTAGTATGCAGCTTCTACTCTATGACAAGTGTAAGAGAGCTGGCAACAGCATGGAGCCATAGCTTTTGTGGGATGCATATTTCTCCTCTACATATGTAGCAGCAGTTTGATTCATAACTGACTCTACTCACATAGTCCTGCCCTTTCGAAAATATCACTCCCACATGACAAGAAAGTGACAGACAGCTAAGTCCTACTAGACTTGTAAAAGTGATCCTAATGTGCATTTTGTTTAGCTCCCCCAGCTGTGTCTGCTTTCTTCACTAGTGGTGTTATTGATCTTTTCCAGGCGTTGGGGTACTTCCAAAAATATTTGTTGAATGGACTGTTTCTCTCCTTGACCAAGGTACCTTTAAGAGATACTGGCTTGTTTCATGTGACTTTTTGCCCTGTCCCTCTAGGCTTTTGAAGGCATCCTAATACACATTTTGCTCTGCTACTACAGCTTTATCTGCCTTGCTGTTTTTCACCCACTGTGCAACTGACCCTTTCCAAGCCTATTTTGTCCCTTCCCTACAAATATAGCATGTTACAATGCTGTCATTGCATCGCGCTACCATTACAACGCGGTCGTTACAACGACTGCGTTTAGTACACAATGCATTTACATTGCAAGTCATTGCAACGACTTGCACTAGGGGGCGCGCTGGACTTAAGAATAATAATAAATACTACTCCTACTCCAGGTTGTGCAACAGTAGGGAAGGTGTTGGAATTTATTTCCAATACCTGGGCGCCCCCTAGTGCAAGTCGTAATGACTTGCAATGTAATTGCATCGCGTGCTAACAACGATACAGCACGCCCCCCCGCAGTCACTTGTAAATAAAATGTGGACACCCGTGTGCATCTTTTTAAGCGTCCGATACAGCCTTCGCAGTCGGTAGGGCCACCTAAAAAACACCCAGCTAACATGACATGGAATTCTAATTACATTTATGTAGCACTTTATACCCTTGATGGTAGGGTCAAGTGGATTATTGAATGGGTAGCATGCTAAACTTAATAGGTGTGAAGAGTGTTGTATTGGAGACATTTCGTTTGTGCGTGTGCGACCAGAATGATGCTCTTATTTTGTCTTAGTTTTTGGTGCCTAGGGGTGTAGTGGCAAGAACAGGAGTGAGGGATAGAACTCATGCACTTTACATTAATTTATTCTGCCTGATTGTCGAAATTATTACATGAAAATAGGGTCAATGTTGAAGGAATTTTGAGAAACCCTTGTAAGCATGTTGATCCTGTCACCCAACCTTTGCTTATTAATAACACCTAACTGGTACAGTAGGAAATGAAAACCATTTCCAAAAGATTCCTGGAAAGGTTCTGGGGTGAACCTGCTGGGAAAAAATGGCAGAACTGTATTCCTGTAGATAGAACACAATTATGGAAGCGACCTACATAAATGAGAGGTGGCTTCTAGAACTGTGACGGTGCCCAATGTTGAACATGGTGCTATAAAAATAGTGATGTAACTTCACCCGAAAGAGGTTCAGTGGAACAGTTGAGACTTGTATGTAGACAGTGATGAACTACCCCAAAACAACGGACTAAGTATCAAAAAGATACTGTTACATTACACATTTGTTGTGCTTAAGAAATATCCATAAAAAAATAGCAAATTTATTCAAGTAAAATGGCTTTCCACCAGCTCTCTATGCCAGTTAATTTATTGAGTATCATATATCACTCCAGGTGCATCCCCACCAATTGTATGAACATTTAATGCTACATTTCTAAAGGGCCTTTACACACCAGTGAAGTGTTTTATGTCTATTTGCAGGCGAGTATTTGGCTGGTGGCATCATCAGAGTTGTGTACACCTAGTTCACTCATTCAACTGAACAGTTTTTATGTCAATAGTACTCACGCCGCTGCTAGCAAAGACTGCACTGGTCATGTCGAAACACTTAAGAAAACCTAGACCACTCTTGGCCAATCACAATTGCGCAGCTGCCAACTGGTAGCTGCACTGTCAGTGCCATAGGACCAAACTACAACCTGATGGCTACACAAAAAGTATTTGAAGATTATTGGCAGTGAGGGAGAAGTGCACACAGGGATAAGCCAGAGAATCTCTCACTGACTGCCCTCATCTCACTCTGCTTCCCACTGCTCTCCATGTGCCATAGGAGATGCTTGTTGTTTTGTGCTCAAGGTTGCCCGTTAGGAACCCAACTCCTAGGAAAAATCATATTCTGCAAAAAGCGGAGCCATCAGTGAAAGTCTCCTGCTCCCACCTTAACATGCCCTTCCAGAGGCCCAGGATACAAGCTCGCCTATCCTGCTCCCCAGCCCCCTACAAGTCTCAACTTTTGTACAATAGATGGAGCAGTCACTACATCCCTTATAGTAGAGCCATTTTTAGTACTTGTGGCATCCGGTCTTACAATCTTTTTTGCCCCCCCCTCCCCATGAGCTCCTTTTCCATGGATTCCCTCACTACCACACTCCAACAGTGCCCCTCATCTCTCCATAGTTCTCTTTCATATACATTTCATTTATTCTATAGTACTCTTCATACCAGTGTAGGACGTCCGAGCTCTTTATATCACACACATTATACAGGGATAATGAATCATACATGACATCAGTCTATAGGAAATGTTACAGATGAAAATGAGGATTACAAGGTATAGGAATCACATATCATCCACTCTAGTTAGCAGTATATTTTAGTGTGTGGTCTGGAGAAACACAAACTCAGGTTTTAAAACATACCACAGTGATTGGAGTTGGCTTTACTAATAAGAATGTATTCCTACCCAAACAAGCCCTTTTTAAAACAAAAAAATTATAATGGAAAGACTAGGGGAAGAAACATAATGTTCTAACCTATACCATAAAGATTGCATGAATCTCTTTGGTGACAGTTCATAGTTCACTGTGCTATATTATTATTGTAATTTATGAACTGCAAGTAACAAATGGATCTCTGTGTCAAAAGCAGTAACCCACTGAGCTATCCACATAAAATACAGCCTGCGATTGGTACCAAAGTGGACTTGTTCCAGTTTACTCTAAGTCCGGAGGCTAGTTCATCTGCCATCAAGATTTGTAGGAGTCTTGTGCCTGTGTGCTGTGAGGCTTGGAGAATAAAATCAAGTCATCTGCATATAGAGAGTCACGATCGTCTAGAAGATTGTGCCATTCAAAGCCACATATCGTGCGTCTCTATTCCTAGGCCGAAGAAGAGGGGGTAAAGGGGGCATCCCTGTGTCGTACCTCTTTTTATCGGAAATGAGTCGGACAGACACCCATTAACACGTACCCGTGCACTAGGCTTTGACTATGGTGGTTGTTGGTACGCGAAGAAATAATGACCAAAGTTAATCTTTTTTAGGACTTGGAACCAAGAGATCCCCCGATGGTGTTGAACGTCTTTTCAAAGTCCTGCAGCAAGAGTGCATAATGACCTATTAGTTCATGGCGTCGAGCTATAATCGGGTGCAACCTCCGAAGGCAGTGGCAGGTACCTCTCCCTAGCATAAAGTTATTCTGGTCCCGGATAATTAAGGAGATTATAACTTTAATCAACCAATTCACTAGGATCTTAGCATAGATCTTCATTTCCATGTTAATAAGGGATATGACGCGGTATGAGGAGCACTTTTTCAGTTCTCTTCCGAGTTTATATAGGACTAGCACATGGTTTCCTGCATGTCTTTAGGGAAGCAACCTTTCTGAAGCTATTTTTGGAATAGTGAAAGAAAAGGAGGATTTGTTAAGGACTGATAATTTAAAACAAAATTCCAATGGGAAACCATTAGGACCAGGGTTTTTCCCCTCATTGCAGATCAGTAGTTGCTTCTGAGATTTCCCGCAATGTTATGGACAAATCTTAGCCTTCCTTATCTGTTCTAGACAATGATTGTAAGGGGATTCAGTTCATCCTGGGGTGGGGTGTGTTAGTCATTTGCAGCCAGATTCATCAACCAAAATTGCGATAGCAATAGCTGCGAATTAGCTATTGCGATCGCAATTCAATGAACCGCAATTCATGAAAAATAAACTGATCATTTTGCGAATTCGCAAAAAATATATTGCGAATTCGCAATTAAAATCTCAGAATCTAAGTGGAACCCCCTTAGCGATTCGTAATTAGCGAGACTCCAATGATTCTGCGATTAAAATTGTGAAATCGCTAAATATTCGCTGATCAGATTCATGAAAAATCGCATTTAGCGAAAAACCTCAATCGCTATTTGCGAGGTGCAATTTAAGGAGAACCAAAACCCGGTGGTAACCATGAAGTTAAAAAAAATAATAATAATAATTCTTCCCAAACTAGCCACAGGTGTGGGCCTGACCAAATCCACTTAGGGAGACACAGTAGGATCATGAGGTCATTCACAATGCCAGTACTCTACATGGTGGTTAGGCGGTGAAGGCTCCAGGCTGCAGCAAGGAACAGACGCAGGATCCAGGAGCGAATTTTCCGCCAGCGGATCACACTTCTGGGCCAAACTGAGGAGGAAATCTACTCCAAGTACCGGCTGAATGGGGAAATGATTACAAAGCTCATCCGGGACCTTGACCCCCTGACCCCCCGGGACCTTGACCCCCTGATGCAGCACCCAACAAGGAGGACCAATGCCGTGCCCACCCATGTCCAGGTCTTGTGCAGCCTGCATCTCCTGGCTTCCGGAAGCTTCCAGGGGATAGTTTCCGTTGCAGGGGGGATCTCCCAGACCACCTGTCCCGCTGCCTGAGGAGTTTCCTGGATGCCATGTTGAGCCGCCTACACCTTTTACATTAAATTCCCAACCACCCAACAGGACTTGAATCAAACCAAGCTAGAATTTTACAACTTAGCACAATTCCCCCATGTAATTGGATGCATTGACTGTACCCACATCCGCCCACCCACAGAGACAGAGTACATGTACCGGAACCGCAAGTCATACCACTCACTGAACATCCAGATGGTGTGCAACGCCAAGACAATCATCACTGACATAGTGGCACAATACCCGGGGAGCACGCATGACTCCTTCATATTCCGGCACAGCTGCATGCACACACGACTGCCCAGGGGAGACTATGGCGAAGGACACCTTCTAGGTAAGTACACGTGTCAACAAACAGTACATTGAGACCATGTAGCTGCGCACGACAGGCACTCACACTCTGCTCCTTTCATTCAGGTGACAGCGCCTATGGCCTCCGTGAGTACCTCCTCACCCCATACCTCAACCCTGCCACACCACAGCAACGGCGTTGCAATGCTGCTCACATTCGCACTCTGAATTGCATTGAGCGGACATTTGGACTTTTAAAGAGCAGATTCAGCATCCTACACAAGACTGGTGGGGCCCTCAAATACCAGCCTGAGGTCTGCTGCCGCATCGTGACCGTGTGTGCAATACTCCACAACATTGCTACCAAGCGGAGGATACCTGTGGATATCTCTGGTAGTGAGTCGGAAGGGGACAACCGCCAACCTGCAAACGTGCATCATGCCCGCGGGGAGAATCCTGCTGAAGGACACAGGCGCCGCAACCAAATCACAATGAACTGTTTCTAGTGCACCCATTCCCCGCACACAACACTGCACTCATGCATGACAAATGTAATAATGACATGAGTTGGATTTACGTGAGACCATAAATTCTTATTGTTTATTCACAATAATGTGGCCTTTGTTGTCCATGATATCACATGCGAACTGTATTGCATCATACGGCCCCATGAAGGGGTAGAGGGCTTGCTTGTTGAATCAGCATGGCCCTGCAGGCAGAGTTAAATATGTCACTGGCGCCTCCGTCCGGACGCACCCAGTCGCCTCTCCGTGTCCTCCACAACACTGTTGGCCCGTGATGCTGCAGTGGGCCTGCTGCTGCTGCGGCGGCGTTCAGTTACCAGCGGCAAGGACATGCTGCTGTGGCTTGAAGTGCCCTCGCTGGCATCATCCCCCCCACCTGCTTCACCATGGCCAGTCTGCTGCAGACTATGCACTGCTGCTGTCACCTATTCAAGTGCCCCGGCGACGTCCTGGCAACATTGGACCATCTGCACCTGCATTGCAAGGGAGCGGCGGGAAATTTGTGATGTGTCATTTTAAATTATGTGATTGGACCTGGTGTAGGCTGACGGGCGGGTCAGCAGCTGGCGGTGGCGGCGGCGGGTGATATCCTGCTGGGATACCAGGATCCGGCTGTTCTCACGAACAGCTGCGGTCATGCCCTGCATGCATTCAGTGAGCTGTCCCACATTTTGCGCGGTCTTATGCAGCTGCAGGTGAATGGCTGCCAAGTGACGCGCCTGCTTCTGATTTACCGCGAGCATACGGCGTTCAATGGCCAGGCCAGGATCCTGTTCATGGACACCCCTGCCCGCGCGTGTTGAGGCGTCACGCTGCTGGCGCGTCAGTCCGCTGGACTGTGATCTTACAGCAGCTGTGCGCCTGGTCTGCCTCCTGGCTGCTGGTGGTGTGGCCTGTACCACTGCCGTGAGTGTCAGTTGGGGTGGTTGCTGGGCACCTGTGGCTGCAGGGGTGGCCCTGTCCACATGGGGAGGTAGTGGTACTGCTGCTGGTGGCTTATATGGTCCTGGTCGTGGTGCAGGTTGGCCCTCACCCTCGGTGTCCTCCGGGTTCTCCTCTATATGTAGGGCCTCACTGTCGGTGCTGGGTTGTTCAGACGCACCTGTGATGTAAATGGGTGCATGATTACTGATATGTATCTTACACATGAGATGTTGCTACATGCATGCAGGCTTGCTTTCCCTGACTGGCTTTTGGAATTACTTTGAATTGACCGGTCTGGCTGTGTTGGGCTATCTGGGAATTTTGGTTACACTACAACTCCCACAATGCAATAGGGCATTTCATGTGTGCATGGCCTGCATTACTGGGGTTGTCAAATAGCTATCTCAGGAGTCATGGGCATTGTTAGGGGACGGGGTCGCAGTCGCATGGCACTTACCTTGGGATTGTTGGGTGGGTCGGGATGAGTCCAGCTGGGTAACCCCCACGCAGGTTACAGGATTCATGGTGTCCTCCACAAGGTCTTCCAGTGGAGTGTTGGGTGCAACAGCGGGCTCTCCTCCACTGGTGGCAAGTCGCTCCCCCAGCCTCTCAGCGATTCGCTCTTTGGCACGCCCTCTGAGGTCGTACCACCTCTTTTTTAATTCGTCTATGTAGCGCTGGGTCACCCTGACTGCATTGACCTTTGCGCGGATGCGCAGCCAGATGCAGCGCTTTTCAGCCTCAGGCACCCTCCGGGAGTCCTAACCAAAAAGGCGAGCATGGTCCTTACAGACTCCCTCAATGAGGAACTCAAGTTCTTGCTCAGAAAATTTAATCTTCCTCTTCCTTCCTGGGGCACTGCTCCCTGCTGCTTCCTGGGACATTTTGAAGGTTGTTGGTGTCCTGGCGTGGTGCTGCAAGTTTTCTGTAGTGGCGCTTTGGCCAGTACTGCTTCCACTTTCAGGCTCAGTGATCAGAATGAGGGAGGGAACAGGCTACTTCCTGGTTGTGATGTCATCAATGGGCTCAAAATGCGACTTCCCGTTTTTGCGATCTCGCAGTTTTCGAGATCGCAAATTGCGATATCGGTAATTGCGAGATCGCAATTTCAACATGGGAAACGGACGATTCTGAGAATTTTATGCGATTTTTGGCAAAATCCCAATCGGCAATTGCGGCCGATTGCGATTCGCTTTTTTTGATCGCATTTCTTAATGAATCCCATTCTGCGAATTCTAAATTGCGATTCGGTAATTTTCGTAATTTGGAATTCGCAGAATGTGGCCTTGATGAATCTGGGGGTTAGTGCTTGGTAGTTTGCTGCAGTTGCGTCTGCAATATCTTGAGAGCGTGTTATTGCCACTGTCTCTGCTGGTCAGAACTGCTTAGGGTGTGTTGTGCTGGTCGCTAAACTATGGAGTACATTTTCTTGATTTGTTGCCGAACTTGTATATACGGCTTTGGTAAGCCAATCTTTGTTGTCTAGCGGGTTCCATAGGTACAGTCCTCAACTCTGCTCTCAACAAATCTAGCTGTTGGAGAAGGGAGTGAGAGGCCGGCTGTATTGCCTCTCTCTCCAGCTACGATACCTCAGACTCAAGTGCCACAATACAGGCCTTGTGGCGTTGGCATTTTACCCCAATCAGGGACATGATCCTTCCATGTATGAGAGCCTTAAAGGCCTACCATGGTGTAATCTTTGAGCCTACTCAAGTGGGATTCATGCAAAAGTATTCTTCACTGTCAACCCACAGTGATGCAGCAAAGTCATCACACATGAGCCGAACTTCCCAAAAATAGCTAGATCTGCATTCAGGGCTTTGTAGTTCCAATAGAAGAGTGTAGTGGTCTGAGGTGCCCCAGGGAAGCATACTTATGTTAAGGACCCCTGTGACCTCCGTGACCCCCACCCCCCCACCCTTCTGGTAAGGAGATGTAATCAGGGTGGGATAGTGAATTGTGCACTATTGATGATGCATGTACCCACCTTTTCCCATCTGCCCTTGACTGCCATACAGCATTGTCATCCAATCGAAGTGGCCTATCAGAGTGCTGTGTGCCACATCTCTCTGTTTGTTCCTAACTGCATTGAAATGAAATCCGTGATAACATGTAATGTTGTGAGAAGGGGGGAGTAGGCACAACTCAGGAACCAGTGTAGGCCGTGCAGTGAGCCCACCACCACAACATATCTGCCCAGTGAGTCTTTGGTTGGTTTCTTTAATATCACTGGAAAACTTTTATGCAAGAGGATGGCCATCCCCCTAGAGGGGGGAATCCTGCATGATATACCACGTCATACCTGTATCTGCTTAGGGAAGCACACTTAGTCCATTTCAGGTGAGTGTCCTAAAGGAAAAGATTATTTGGAGAGTACCTCCTAACAAACTGCATGACAGCACTTCTTTTGACTTTATCGTTAAGACTTTACAGTCCAGGAGAGGATTGTATGTAGATTAAAGTGTGTTGCAGCCTGTGTCATGTCACTGTGGGAGTAATACTCCAACTTAACTTAATAACCCCAACCCTCAACACCCCCTTTTCACACTTCAGCCCGAGCAGCATCTGTCACCAATTAAACTGTATCATCTAGAACTACAGGTGAAACCTGTGTCCTAGCAATGTCAATTGTAATTCAGATCTGGGATACACTTGTAATGTTGGGTTGGCACAGGTCCAGTCCCGTGCATTTTGGAAGATAGTCTGCCACCTGTGTGTGTGAGTGGGCGCCCACACCGGTTTCCTCCATTCCCAATGGTCGACCCATATCCAGGGTCCATAGCCATCTAGCAAATGGGTATCAGCTGGATTATCAATTAGTCAATTGTATCCTGATTCCGGTCTGAGAGCTCTTCATGGTAGCCTTCAGGATTACATGGGGTGCTGCTTTGAATCTACCTTGGCGGGAGCTCCATTTGCCCATGCAGCTCGTTCATCTTGCTGACTGATCACACTAGAGTCTTTCTGGGGGAATGCGGCTCCTCCCCATTCCGTGCACCTCCAACTAGTCCTAAGCCTTCTCAGGTGTTTCGAAGAAGTCTGCCTTGCAGTTGTGGAGTACTTTTAGCCGGACCAGAAAGAACAACAAGTATATGAGCTGCATCACTTAGAGTTTTTGTTTGACTTCGGAGTATGACCTATGTTGTTTTTAGATGTTGAGCAATGGGGGCACCCTGTTTTCCCTGGCAGCCTGAAATTTAGGAGACCAGACAAAGAATCGGCATGGGCCTGGGGGTGGAGGGTTGGGGGGGGGGGGGGGGGTGGAGTCCGGACAGGAGGGGAACAGTCAGTGATTGGTGAACATTTTCACCACGTAGTACTTGTAGAGGACTCTGGCTGAATTCAAGAAAGGAGCCATGCAGTAATGAACTACTCTAGTTCAGGGCCCTACCTCCCCTCTGGTATTTCCACTATTTGGAGGTTATTGCTGCTGGATCAACCTTCTACATCGTCTGTTTGTTGTTCCAGTTCACCAGTAGTGTATAGGAGTTCCATAACGTAGTTTCAGAGTTTTCATGGTGCCTATGTTCCAGGGGGCCTAGTTTCCTGTTAACGATTTCAGTTGCATTACAGCAGTCTTGGTTCAGGAGGGCGAGGTTCATGCTGATGTCGCCAGTTCTGGTCTCAAGCAAGGAGCGAGTGTCCTTTATGGCCTAGAGGATCGTGTCAGCGTCCTCTCCCATTGTGCCTCCCAACTCCTCTCAGTCCTGGCGGTGGCCTGCCAAAGTGTTAGCCTTGGTGTATTTATCCACAGTGGCTTGCCCCTCATTGTGGCTCGGTTTGTCTTTTCCCATGGCACGTCCCCAAATGGGGCTGAGTGTGGCCATGAGGAGTCCGGGAAGGAGGGTCTCAATAGAGCCACTGCTCAGGCCGGTGAGGTACAACTCAGTTAGCGAATCCCGGCTCAAATCATTGGCCAGGCCAGCAGCACACACAGAAGCTATGGATGCCTCTGCCTAGCAAGGGTCGATTCGGGCGAAGCTAAGCTCAGATCCCCATGAGGTGGGTTCGGGGTTCTTACCGTGGGGGTCTTGTGCTGTGGTCTCAGAAGAGGAAGCAGAGCTGGGGTCCCCGTGCAGTACTCTGCATGCATGTTAAGAGACTGGGCTCAGGCCCCCACCACAGCACTCCACAGGAGAGGCAGCCTGGGGCCTAGGAGACCAGTCTCTCCATTCCATTCAAGGGTCTAGTCCAGCACTCTGCCTCCTCGCGGCCAGTTTGACCAGCATATCCCTGCCTTTTCCCTTCAGGCTCTTCAGGTCTGATTGCTAGTCGCCCGACCACCTGACCTATACTCACATCGTTGTTTGGTGCAGAGTGTGTTTCTCAGCTCTGCCCTGCCCCAGTGCGTGACCGCCATTTCATAGTCAAATGTGCTGCAGTCGCTCTGCTCACACTGCTGATTTGGGGCTTTCCGGACTGCTTATTTTGGGACCAAATTGGTTGTCTCTGCTGGGCTGTAGTGAAGGTCACTTGCCCATCTGCTGTGTTTGCAAGGCCAGATAATTACGGATGATGTCTGGGTCTATAGCTTAATATGTGCTATCTGCCTTCTTGCGTGGCCAGGCCACATTTCAAAGAAGTTTAATTTAAGTCACATTCCCAGTCTACCTTTGGCTCTCTAATTCCTTACAAATAAAAATCATTTGTGCTGACAGAAAACATACTTTGAGGGGCAGCCTAGCAGTCATTCGGAAAGACATACTTAATTGCAGACCTATACCCACCACAATTTGTGAATCAAAAGATACATCCTGAAATGCAGGTTTACATTTACTTAAGCACCATGTCCCACTTATCCAAACTCAAATCCAATTTCATCTACCAGTTATCCGAATGTGGTGCCTCAAACCAAATGAAGTCTAACAAAAACATCTTATCCAGAAACTTTGCTCTGGACTTCAGCAACATTAAATGTATATCTTATGCCACCCTAGATAATCCGCAAAAAACACAGTTGATGGACAGAATGTAGAACAATGTCATACATTCACCCCAGTACAAGGATCTGGGCCTAAATCCATCGTTTTTTTGGCACTCCACACCACCCTGGGTTAGACACTGGCTATATGCAAATCAGCTCTGACCCTGTGCCGCATGGGAACAGTCCAGTCCGAACTACCAAGCCATGTCTTTCCCAGACCGGAATCAAGCATCCAAGGACCGGTTTCTGGCTATCAGCCTTCATCAGCCTGGATAGTTTGACTCCAGTGGTGTGGAGAGCCTGGGACTCACGTCTGAGCATACCCAGCCCACTCGGGGTGAAAATTGCAAAAAACACAGTTGATGGACAGAATGTAGAACAATGTCATACATTCACCCCAGTACAAGGATCTGGGCCTAAATCCATCGTTTTTTTGCACTCCACACCACCCTGGGTTAGACACTGGCTATATGCAAATCAGCTCTGACCCTGTGCCGCATGGGAACAGTCCAGTCCGAACTACCAAGCCATGTCTTTCCCAGACCGGAATCAAGCATCCAAGGACCGGTTTCTGGCTATCAGCCTTAATCAGCCTGGATAGCTTGACTCCAGTGGTGTGGGGAGCCTGGGACTCACGTCTGAGCATACCCAGCCCACTCGGGGTGAAAATTGCAAAAAACACAGTTGGACAGAATGTAGAACAATGTCATACATTCACCCAGTACAAGGATCTGGGCCTAAATCCATCGTTTTTTTGCACTCCACACCACCCTGGGTAAGACACTGGCTATATGCAAATCAGCTCTGACCCTGTGCCGCATGGGAACAGTCCAGTCTGAACTACCAAGCCATGTCTTTCCCAGACCGGAATCAAGCATCCAAGGACCGGTTTCTGGCTATCAGCCTTCATCAGCCTGGATAGCTTGACTCCAGTGGTGTGGAGAGCCTGGGACTCACGTCTGAGCATACCCAGCCCACTCGGGGTGAAAATTGCAAAAAACACAGTTGATGGACAGAATGTAGAACAATGTCATACATTCACCCCAGTACAAGGATCTGGGCCTAAATCCATCGTTTTTTTGCACTCCACACCACCCTGGGTTAGACACTGGCTATATGCAAATCAGCTCTGACCCTGTGCCGCATGGGAACAGTCCAGTCCGAACTACCAAGCCATGTCTTTCCCAGACCAGAATCAAGCATCCAAGGACCGGTTTCTGGCTATCAGCCTTCATCAGCCTGGATAGCTTGACTCCAGTGGTGTGGAGAGCCTGGGACTCACGTCTGAGCATACCCAGCCCACTCGGGGTGAAAATTGCAAAAAACACAGCTGATAGCCAGAAACCGGTCCTTGGATGCTTGATTCCGGTCTGGGAAAGACATGGCTTGGTAGTTCGGACTGGACTGTTCCCATGAGGCACATGGTCAGAGGTGATTTGCATATAGCCAGTGTCTAACCCAGGGTGGTGTGGAGTGCAAAAAAACGATGGATTTAGGCCCAGATCCTTGTACTGGGGTGAATGTATGACATTGTTCTACATTCTGTCCATCAACTGTGTTGTTTTGCAATTTTCACCCCGAGTGTGCTGGGTATGCTCAGACGTGAGTCCCAGGCTCTCCACACCACTGGAGTCAAGCTATCCAGGCTGATGAAGGCTGATAGCCAGAAACCGGTCCTTGGATGCTTGATTCCGGTCTGGGAAAGACATGGCTTGGTAGTTCGGACTGGACTGTTCCCATGAGGCACAGGGTCAGAGCTGATTTGCATATAGCCAGTGTCTAACCCAGGGTGGTGTGGAGTGCAAAAAAACGATGGATTTAGGCCCAGATCCTTGTACTGGGGTGAATGTATGACATTGTTCTACATTCTGTCCATCAACTGTGTTTTTTGCAATGTTCACCCCGAGTGTGCTGGGTATGCTCAGACGTGAGTCCCAGGCTCTCCACACCACTGGAGTCAAGCTATCCAGGCTGATGAAGGCTGATAGCCAGAAACCGGTCCTTGGATGCTTGATTCCGGTCTGGGAAAGACATGGCTTGGTAGTTCGGACTGGACTGTTCCCATGAGGCACAGGGTCAGAGCTGATTTGCATATAGCCAGTGTCTAACCCAGGGTGGTGTGGAGTGCAAAAAAACGATGGATTTAGGCCCAGATCCTTGTACTGGGGTGAATGTATGACATTGTTCTACATTCTGTCCATCAACTGTGTTTTTTGCAATTTTCACCCCGAGTGTGCTGGGTATGCTCAGACGTGAGTCCCAGGCTCTCCACACCACTGGAGTCAAGCTATCCAGGCTGAGGAAGGCTGATAGCCAGAAACCGTACCTTGGATGCGTGATTCCGGTCTGGGAAAGACATGGCTTGGTAGTTCGGACTGGACTGTTCCCATGAGGCACAGGGTCAGAGCTGATTTGCATATAGCCAGTGTCTAACCCAGGGTGGTGTGGAGTGCAAAAAAACGATGGATTTAGGCCCAGATCCTTGTACTGGGGTGAATGTATGACATTGTTCTACATTCTGTCCATCAACTGTGTTTTTTGCAATTTTCACCCTAGATAATCCAGCCATAGTCCAAGTCAATCAATCAATCAATCGGGGCTTTAGGCATGACTACTCACCCTTAGAGGTCTCAAGGCGCAAGTCTTACACCAATATTCCAATCAGCCTACACATTACAGAGGAAACATTCTCAGTCTTATTATCACTGATCCAGACGTCATCAATTTATTCACCTCTTTTCCTGTTTACTTGTGTTTTAGAATTGTCGGTGGCTTTTGATACATTTGATCCTGGAAGGTTGATCGAAGCCCTAGAACACCACATGAGCTTCTGTGGTTAGGTTCTGAGGTAATTTTTATTATTTCGCAACAGAGGCACTAAGAGGAAAAGATTGGGAAATGCATCTCAGGGTGCTCTGAAATAGCGTGTTGTGACCCTCATTGCTCTATCCTCACCATGGCCTTATTCAACATTTATATAGGGCCATTGAGTCTGATCTTAGAAGATTTGGGTTACTCTGAGCACAGATAAGTAGACAACACACACATCTGCCTTAAAACATTGATGAGTGGTGGGTGGCAGGGGGTCTAGGGGGTGGATGACTGGGTTTCAGGATGGGTGCAGGAACTCAAATCTCCTGCTCCCAAAACTCTCTAACCACCTGAAGCCCTACGTTGTTAATCAGCCACCAAACTCATTGTTTATTGATGAGAAAGTGGCATGCCTGTGAGTGTGTTAAAAATTCTTCCATCATTGGTGGGCACATTACCTGCAACCTTTCTGCTTTCCTCTCAGGAGAGGCGACCTGGGACTCAGGAGAAAATATATGTTCAAGTGCACATTAGAGACACTTTGAAGACCTCCGAGACACTGAACACGAACTTCTAGAGACACAGCCTACTGCATAAGCCTTGGACCGCAGAACTTGCCTCCTCATAATGACTTGACCTAGCTGTGGCCACACATATCTGTACTCGGCCGGGACTTCAATATCCACGCTTTGAGGAAATCACAGGCCTGTGCTCCACAAAGTGCCGAACACGTGTTGGCTGCACTTACTTTTGCTGTGCTACTCCGAATTACCAGATTACCGTGAAACAGTAATCACAAATAAATAATTCAAAAACTCAGAAAAATTGAAAAGATTCATTACCTTCTGTAACAGCTACCCATTCTGGTAGATGATTTACTACTATATTCAGTCACCAGCTCTGTCCTTCCCACTAAAGTAAGCTCCTTATATCAATGGGTAAGGGGTTTCCCATTTTTGGCATCTGATTCCAACGAAATAACCCATTGAATTAAGACAGACACCACCAGGACCCACAATCCCCTTTTCTAGTCATCACACAGCACACTGGATCCATCCGGACTCCTGGTCCCTTGATCCAGCATAACAAACCAGTACTCCAGAAACAGGGCGAAGCAGCCAGGATGCAAGATTTGGCAACTCTCAAAGGCTTTGGACTAATAATTATGCAAATCATGCCTCTGCTTTATAGGAATGCAGTTTGAGATCTGGGCTTGATAAACTCCCTGGCCTCATAAGGCAGCTTGAGGATGCTCCAGGTTACTCTAGGCCATTTGCCTCCCCTTGCCAGTTTTACCGTTAGTGATTTCAACGTATTGAAGGAGGCTTGCAATGGGGTTATAGGTATGTTCAGAAAGCGATATGAAAATCTAGGGGCAATCAGCTCCTTCATGATTTGTTCCACCCTGACCAGGGAGAGCAGAAGTCCCATCCAGCAGTCAGTGCTGTCCTCTCATCTATTCCCACGTCATAGTCCTCCCATAATGCAATGGAAGCATCCTTGTGCAGCCTGGTGCCTTGGTAGCACTCATACTCTTCCGTCCATTGCTGAAGAAATTACATTCTAAAGCGGGTTATTCTTCTAGTCCGTGGAGAATTGAAAGACTTGATCCAGCTGATTTTGAGGCCTTCTAGTCCCTCACCCGACCAACCGGCCCAGAGAACCAAGGACCACACCAAGGAACAACCCTGACTGAGACCCAACACCAGCAGCAGAAGGGCCAAGACCAAACCCTACAACAGCTAATGATCTTGTGCACAATTGGGGAAAGACTGGCTTCAGGTTCACTTATGTATAATAAAATGTAGTCTGCATATAACTGTATAATTATATTTCCCCCTGAAAATGTGATGCCCCTTTTCAAGTGATGTTCCTGTCTGTGCGTACTGCAGCAGGGATAGCAGGCACATACCTGGCAGGCGCCCCTGTTTCTGTGAACTTGGGGGGATAATACCCCATTTATGCTGATCCTGGTAACTGGGCCCGAATAATGTATAGCTGGAACATTAGCAGGCCTCCCATTCTTACTACGGCTTGTGTGCACCCCCGTGAAAGCGAGACAAGCCTTTCGATGTGGACAGCTTGTGCACACTCTTGCGCATAGTCCAGTTTGTGACCTAGCGATGCATTCTTGCAATCCTTTTGTAGAATCTGAAGTGCTGAAGTGCTAGAACCAGATATTCTGGCCAGTCTGTTACATGCTCGCATGGTGGGCATGGACCTTTCTGGATATAAAGGGCTCTTCTGCAATCAATTTTCCAGGTTGAAGGCTTTTCCTAAAAAGAGGCACCCTTCTTAGCTCAAATCTGTTGAGGTTTACTCACATTCTCACTGCTTGTTCCATTGCTAATCTCCATAGCTTCTCATTGTATTTCCTCCATGTTGTGTCTGGCCTGATGATACACCTTATTTGGAGGATGGGGACAGATTTCCTAGTTCCTGACTACGAAGTAAGGGTATGTGTACGTCAGTGTGCCTGGGTGTGGCTGCAAGTGCGTTCTCAGTTCGTGCATCCAGTCAAATCCCACAACCCACAGCTATCAAATTCTAGTCCATACACATATAACAAGCCAGACTGGCTTTGCCATTGCTTGTGGTTGTATTGGAATGAAACTGCTACTGCATGAACCTTTCAAAGGTAGATGTGTCTTGTTCTACATGATCACTTTCGTTTAACATGCGTAACACTATCTTGCGACTGTGTTTAAACAGTATTTGAGTCATGTAAAATGCAGATGTAGCTTATGCATGTATATTTGAATGAAGTAATCCGCGTGGTAAGAATATTGATTTCTCTTTGTTTCAGATCGCTCTGAGGGACTGTGTAACAATAGATGTGAAGGAAGACAAAAAGCCTCGCAACCCCTTTACACAGTATGGTTATTTATTTATTTTAATTATGTGTAATTTACAAAAAGGAGTGGCAGACGAGAACTCTCATGTTGTGTGTGTCGCGCAAAAAATCTCTATATTTTCATTAGAATTAGATGGATCTGCTTTGCCGTTGTGCTGCTTTTGCAATGTCTGAGATTACTATATAGAAGAATAGTATATGAGTGGACACGTATGTGAGTCGGTGTTAAGCGTCTAAGGGTGGTCTGTGCACTGTGTTTATTGTGTAGATAAAACATGTAGGTGGAAAATCAAAGAACATTTTTTCAGAGTAAGGTAAGCCTAGGACTGCGCGTTCTTCGGTGCACACATAGAATATTGTCGACTGGCATAAAGGGAAGGTTTGGTAATTTGCATGTTGTAGAATTTCCTTCAAAAGGACTCAATCTTCTTTCTGGGCTAAATTATATGGAGAGGTACAGAAAGCTTCAATGTATCCTAGAAATTATACACTGGAAATGTAGAAATCGCGTGAGCATTATTTTATTTATTTATTTATTTATTTATGCGATTTTATATAGCGCACACTTTACCCGAAGGTGTCGGAGCGCTTTACATAGGAACCAGTTGAGAAACATAAGGATTTAGGATTACATGCGTTACATAAAGGATACAAAATGAAAAAATTGCAAATGTACAAGATGTAAAGTCACACAAGGAGGAGATACAAATGGATATACTTTAAGAGTCACATAGGAATGGTAGGTTGTACAAAAGTCAACCGCATATACTAGTGATTAGAGTTATCTCTATATACAGAAAAGCAGAGTTCCATTAGGTGGGGTCGGAGGGGGGATGCAGTCATAGCACCAAGGGAGGGACAGAGAAGGGCAGGAAAGTGAGACAAACCAGAGAGGGAAGCCGATAGTAACGAGTAAGACAGCGAGGAGTGTGTCAGAGACAGCAGGAGAGACAATAGAAAGGTCGTTAGGACAGAGGGGGAGGTCAGAGATCGCTAAAGTGACGGAGGAGAAAGTTAGAAGAAGAAGAGTCATCAAAAGAAAATGGCTCGAAACTTAGAGGTCCAGGTCCGAAAGTCCAGGAAGAGGGCTGCCATAGCCAGCAAGTCCGGGGGGAGAAAGGCAGTCCGCGGCAAAGTCACAGCCTCATCGTCCATGAGGAGCTGGGGCAGAGGAGTTCGATCCGGATACCAGGAGTCAAGGAAGAAAGACTACAGGCGCCAAAACAGCTGTTCGCAGAACGGGAGGCAGTCCCGGGAGGAGGGGAGAACACGCCACAAAGCCGACCCACATCATCTGGGGCCAACTGGAGGAGCCTCAGCAACGCCGACGCTGGATGGGCACAGGAGGAGGGGTCAGGAGGAGAGTTCTTCAGGCTATGCTTAGGCAGCAGCCGATCGCGAGCTTGAAAGTCTGACCGGGGAGTCATTGGCACCGATGTCCCTATGGTGCCGCCATTTTGGGGTCAGGCAAGCCCCGGGGTAGAGCAGACTGGAGCGCTTCTCTGAGGAGAGCAGCGAGGGCGCCCCGTTAGTTGCGGTGGGGCCCGGCTCACCTCTAGTGCTGGTGTAACATGGGAGGCCAAGGTCGTCAGGTGGCAACCTCCGCTGGCACGACAGGATCCGGTGAACAAAGCCGCCCGGCAGCCACCATTTTGCCTCACAAGCACGAGATCCCCCGAGGTCGCGCCAGGGACGATCCTGTATCTCCAGAAGCATCCAAGCGCTCTACAGCTGAGCACTGCACCTTCCGCTTCCGAGGCGTGCTGGAAACAGCCCCCGGGCCACTGGGGAACCGCGAAATTAAGCTCCCGAGCAGCGCTGGAGCCGGGAGCCGAGACGGATTATGACCGCCCGGCTCCGCCCCCTTCCTGCATTACACCTTGTTGGAAATGGTGATGTAGGCCAATGAGGTTGTTCCCACTCAGCATGGTGAACAATGTCCAGATTACCCCAAAGAACACTTATGAACATGCCTCCCACCCTTCTACCCTGTTGCTACACTGCGCGGGCATTATACTGATAGCTTCCAAACTTTGAGGAGCAGTTCATGCCTTCTTACTGACTGTCTTACCACAAGACCTATCACCACCCACGTTACACTGCGGGCTATACACATCTGCAATAAAGAATTCAGTAAAGTACACCGTAAGTTTTAAAAGTAAAATATCCTTCTGTCTCTTGCGCTTCATGTTCCTAAAGGCACAATACTAAGCAATTTTTTTCACTGTTGTAATTCAAAGCCCTTTCAGTCAAATGCAACTCTGTAGTCAGTGGCTGTGTTGTTCATATTTGCCCTTCAAACCAATCATCCCAGGCTCTCGTTCTGAGAGGCCTCTTTATATTGATTTGGATGGAAACATGTGTGTTCGAACCAAATCGGCATTACAAGTTTTGCTGAAATTTTGCATGTGATATTAGCGCATGATAAATGTTCAAAGGCGCTTAGGGTGTCGAATTTAGCAGGTCATGCAAGGAGGAATTAGCCGTCAGAAATTGGTTCAGAATTGCAGAATGACATGCCGAAATCTGCACAAACACCAGTTTCCCATATCATTCTCTATTCTAATGAGGATTACTCTTAATACCGTGCTAATATTGCATATCCGCATCAGTAATTTTGTGTGGGAAATTAGCAATATTTATTAACCTCATTTTTTTAAGTTGATGGGTTTCAGTATAATGAGTCATACACTTTTTAATTAGCTTTTTCTCTTGTTCTTGATTTTAGGGTTGGTTTGTTTTCTGTCGCATTTACACAGGTAAGAAAGACTTTCCTTCCATAATTAGTTGATATATTGATACAAAACCAGTCATTTATTTATCAGTCTTGCATACTGTCATAGAACATACTGCAAGGTGCAAGGACGATATTACAAAACAATTTGATGTTCTTTTCTTTGCTTTTTTCTCCAAATGATTGCGGGCTAAGTTACACCTTTAGATTTACAATACAAGCACATTTCTGAATATGATGCATGCAGTAGGATTAACTGTGCTCAATGATTTCGGACTCCTTTTAATGGTCATTGTGTGGATCCTGTTGTAACATGAGGATGCACATTACAGGCCTAACAACCCAATATGTGGGATCGGTTGATAATGTTAGGTTGCTTACTGTTGCTTGTCACGCTGTTGAAGCACATAATTGATCAAAACCTACTCCCACTTTTCAGATCCAAAAGAAAATTATCGCTGGAATTGCAACTTGCATTAAATATGGTGTGATTGGAAGCCAATTATTACTCTAGAAAATTAAATTGCTTTGTTGCTAGAGCAAATTGTGCCTCTTTAATAGGTAACGCCTCATTTTCATATAGAAATATGGGAAAATGTTAGAGCGATGATTTAAACTTATTTTTCACTTGCTTTAAAAAATGTAACTCAGTGGTGAAAGTAGATTTTGATAATCTTGTGGATAAGTAACTTTAGGAAACTGTAATTTACGCTACCTAAGAGTAAACTGGTTTAGAATTGACTTTTCAGCTCTTGCCCAGAGACTGAATACACATCCTTGGCTGATTTGCTAATGACCCTCCTCTTGGAACACAATGTGATGGCCTCAGGCAGCAGGAAGGCTGGGCTGGTGTTGGAAACACGTTACTTACAAGTGACCAAGTGACACAACAGAGGGCCGCTTTTCCAGTTCTTCCTTTGGCTTGAAAATGTCAACTCGGGCTATCAGGAACTGGCATAATTGATTCCCAGAGCTGCCCTAGATGTTTTGCCTCGGTCCCCAGCGAGAGGGAAAACCAGTTTAAGCCCTAACCGAGAGGAGACCACCTCCTCTCAGTACGAGCGTGGCCAGGGGAAGGCCACAAGCTTATTTATGTGCGAGATGGCTGGGGATCGGTCTTTTAGAAAAATTACAGTAAACAAAAAGAGGAAGTGCTAAAAAAAAAAGGTGAGTATTCTCCAATCCCTAACTTGCACTCAGGATAAAGCTGGCTACTCACTTCCACTTCCTCAGAACATTCATGGACCAGACCAGAAAATATCCGGAAGAAAGAAGACTACCAGAGAGTGTAGGCAACAAGATTAACAAAGCAACAAGACTCCTGCTGAGACCCAGTGATTGGAGCTGCTCCCCAAGAGTCAATTGCCTGACTTCCTGTTGCTAACTACAGGGATATAAAAAGCCAACGCAGTACATGAAGGCATAGCTGACTGCTGAAGACGTTATTCTGTTGAAGCCTCGGCTGGAGAGAGACCAGGTTCCTAGATGCCTGCCTGATGAACTGAGGGCTGCAGAAGTGATTAGGAGCAACCTATTCATCAGCTGAAAAACCTCCAAATGACTGGATCAATGTGCTGAGGCTTCCCAGTTGAGGGCACCTCGATACGCACGAAAACTAGGTTTGTTCCTCTGAGAGCTTTCTGTCGTGCTAACAACTTGTTAAGTGGGAAAATGTGGTAAAGATTAATGGGCTCTTGGAGCCTTTCCTAGCTACAGCTTTTTCCCTTGTCCTCTTGTAGGTGTGAGAACCAAAACTAGAATGATTAAGTCAAAGATAAAACCTTATACCAGGGCGAGGCCGAAAATTGAACCCAGCAGTGAAGCAACCTTTGAGACTATGAAATCAAGTTCACTCACTCTGAGCTTTTTGCACCAAAGCCAAAAGCTTCTGCATGAGCTCAGTGTCATAGTATTTTACTTTGAGGCTTCAGCTTCTTGCCTTACTCTGCTGGAGGGCTTGGAGCTCCAGGACAAAGGTAACGTTCTAAAGTAAAAACACGGACTAGTGTGACCTCTTGGGTTACCTAAGCCCTCTCTCCATCGTGGCAAGCCTGAAATCACACCTGGTTCCTGGTCAAACACAAGCTGGACAATTAAATTGGTTCTTTGTTTTCATAATTATTGTATTTCCTGACATCTTAAACTTGAAAGAGGGCGAACTGGGTCCTGCAGGTGTTGAATGAAAATAGCCTTTACAACACAGTCCCTTTACCAAGCATCCTTTATTACAGATGACTTTACAACGCAAAATAAGTTTGTGTATATGTGTGTATATATATATATATATATAAATCTGCCCCAAAAATAATATTTCAGAGACTGCACTTACGTGGAACGGCAAATTCAGTCAAAATTGCAAATATCGCAGACTAACGCATTTCAGCTTAACAAGCTGTGTTCACCACTAGTGGTTCTGATATGGCCTTTTCAACTAAAGCATTTACCGCTTTTACCAGGCTGTTGTCCCATGGGATATATTCCATTTCCCCCTCCTCCTGAACATATGAGGCGTTATCCCATGAACGCTGTTCGCCGTACATTTGTTTTTTGTTTTTTTAGCACGAAATGCACCCTCCTGTCATAAATCGATGAGGATGCATTTTGCGTTAAAATATAGTGGCAGATTTGCATTTTGTTTATTTACGTGTAATTTCATGTAATTATGCTGAAAATTTGTGGCATTAACGGGAAAGCAAATTAATCAAATTTCTCACACCCCTAAACAACAGCTACTTGCTCTGCCCGTTGCATTATTCCCATGGGTTCATTGTAATTTTTTGTTACTAGTGCCACATTTTCAGTAATTGTTAACTATGAATGGCGCGTAATTACATAGTGTGGCGTAATAGCATAATTTGTGGAATTTTACGTAGGAAGAGTAATGCGAAATAAGCTAATTACGTTGGTGCAAGGTACATTTTTCTGGGCCTAATAATTGGTTGATGTGTGCCAGTGGGGCACAGAGTTTAAAAGAATTGAGGGTAGAAAGAAAACATGACGTAGCCAAATTATATACCCTGGTTTAATAAAATGTGACTTTTCAGTGAAAAATTCCTTTTTTGTTACTTTTTACCTGTTCAATGTTTGGTACTTTGAAATATGCTATAATGGTCTGCAGTCTTGATAGCAGCAGTACAATACAGAAGTGTGAGGATTGCTAGGGAGTAATTGTCTACCACTTTATTCGGCTGCTCCGTGACCTTGAGAAGCATGGATTTTTGTATAGCGTAGATGTTGGTAGTGAAGTAAACAGGGACACAGTTTTGTTGAAGGAAGTGGTTTATTCCACAAGGAGGAAACAGCTTATACAACCACAAGCTGGCAGTGCCAGTAGATCTAGTAACTCCCACACACAGAATATGGAACACCCAAGGGAATGATAACAATTCTAGAAAGGAAGGTGAAGTGAAGTGATGTCATCTAAAAGGGATACAGCATATACATAGCATATTTACAAAACGTATCTAAAAGGGGATACTACACACCTCCCCCCCTTAAAAATGAAAAAAAAAAACCAAAAAAAATTAATGAATAAAATCACGTAATTTAACAGGAACTGATTTAACCCGGGAACTTCTTCTCAGAGGTACATCAGCAAGTTGCACATTGTGATTAGAAACAACAGTGTTGGAACAATGTGGAGAAGAAGCTTGTCCAGACGGAGCTGGAACATGAGGTGGAGAAACTACAGTGTTGGAGATAAGTACATCATTATTTCTAGGAGAAAGTTGAACATCACTGCAGAATGTGTCAAACAGAGCAGGGTAGGAGTTGTCACCAGAAGTAATTGAGGAGGAAATTGAAGAGGGTAGAGAGTCCACTCGCAAATTAGGCGCTTTGCATAAAGAAACTCTCCGAAAGTTCCACACTTTACCACCATCCACCCTGACCGCTTTACTGAAAACGTCAGTAACCCTACAAGGATCTGACCATTTATTCCACCTGGAACCACAAGATCTGCCGAACTTGACACGTACAAAGTCGCCAATCTTGATACCGGGTTTAGAACCCACAGGTGAATTGTGAGAACGTCTCATCTTCTCTTGATATTTCCACATTTTGTCTTTGATTAAAGAATGATCAACAATATACCCAGAAGGGATTTTTAACTTGATCCACCAGGGTAATAACTTTGAACTAGGTTTTCGGCCTTTTAACAATTCAAAAGGAGAGAAACCAGTGACGGAGTTGGGAGAAGTGCGATACGAAAGGAGAGATGCACGTAAGGTTTTCTTCCAATCTAATTTACTTTTAATGGCTAACTGTATAGACTCCTTGATGACCCTATTGAAACGCTCCGTTTGACCATTGGCTTGAGGGTTGTAATTGGACACCCTTTTATGTACCACCCCACACCTATCAAGAAACGATAAAAATTCACTACTAACAAATTGTGGACCATTGTCTGATACCAGCTCAGCTGGAATCCCTTCCCTGCAGAAAATTTCATCAAGGAATTCAATAACCTGAGATGAACCAATTTTATCCACAACTCTTATCTCTGGCCACTTGGAGAAGTAATCGATCAGTACCAGAATGAACACAGATTTACTTTCATACAGATCGAGGGGGCCAACAATGTCAATGCCAAGTTTCTTCCAAGGACACAAAGAATACTCAATAGGTGAAATATCAGATTTGGCAGCCAAAGGTTTAGCAGTTTTATCACTACTGGAGCAGGGAGAACATGAGCCAACCCAATTGTCTACCATTCTATCGATACCAGGCCACCAATAAAATTCACGGATACGTCTTTTAGTGTTAGACATCCCCATGTGACCTTCATGTGCCATAGAAATTATTTTTTCACGCAAGCCAGAAGGAGGTACAATTTTGTCACTCCTGGTTACAAAGCCCTGGTCAAACATGAGTTCCTCTTTTATTTTGCTAAAAGATAGAACATCGCCAGAAAGTTTCCTTTCTTCAGGCCACCCTTGCTTCAGAAATTCCACAACATTAGACAAAGAGACATCTTGAGACATAGCATCCCGCCAAGCAGACTCAGATATAACACTGGACGTGGCATTGCATTTAGCATCATTTACATCATCAATGGTTAAAATTACATCAGAATCGCATGGAGAGTCTGTTGTAACTAGGGAAACACAAGGCAACCTGGACATGCAATCAGCATGGACATTTAGACGACCAGGTACATATTCCACAATGCATTGGAACTCTTGTAACTTAGCAGCTAAACGTGCTAAACGTGCGGTCAAAGTACGACCACCACCTGCTGCCAACATGCTTATTAAAGGTTTATGGTCGGTGCGCAAACGGAATCTTGTTCCCCAAATAAATTGCCTGAAGTGTTCCACAGCCCAGGTACACGCTAAAAGTTCCTTTTCTATGGTGGAGTAATTGAATTCTGCCCCACGTAGAGTACGAGAGGCATAGGAGACAACATATTCCTCACCGCGACTCTTTTGCATCAGTACTGAACCAAGTCCCACGTTGCTCGCATCCACACATACAATGCATTCTCTACCCAAATCAAAAGGCCTCAGGAAGGGGGCATTGATGATCTCCTTTTTAAGTAACTCAAAAGCAGTTTGATGTTCATCTTTCCAAACAAATTTTGCATCCTTTTTTAATAACAATCTTAAATCATGGACTTTGGAAGAGTAATCTGAGACAAATTTGCTATAAAATTCGGTAAGACCGAGAAAAGACACTAATTGTTCTTTATTACTAGGGGCAGGGGCCTTAGTTATGTTCAAAATGTGATTAAGTTTTGGTTTGATACCCTGAGCTGAAATTTCATGTCCCAAATACTCCACAGTGCTCCGTCTAAATTTGCATTTTGAAAACTTCAAAGTCAAACCCTTAGCTTTGACAGACATAAGTACTTTGTCTAGGTTTCTGTCATGGTCCTCACGATCTTTTCCGTATATTAAGATGTCATCTTGGAATGCAATGGCACTATCACAGCCCTCCAATACCTCTTTCATAAGCCGTTGAAATACCGAAGCCGCACTGGCTAAGCCAAAAGGCATGCGACGGAACTGAAACATGCCCTCCGGGGTTATGAAAGTGGTAAGAAACTTGGAATCTTCATGGAGTAAAACCTGGTGATATGCACTAGCTAAATCTAAAGTTGAGAAAACGCAAGCACCAGCAAGGGTAGAAATCAGTTCATGAATGTTAGGTAGGGGATGTCTGTCCACCCAAATTTCAGTGTTCAAACTGCGGAGATCAACACACAGACGAAGTTCCCCGTTACTTTTAATTGACAAAACTACAGGGGAAACCCATGGGGAAGATTCGGTTGGTTCAATGATACCACGGGTCACCAAATCCGATAGGATGGTTTTTAATTTATCACGATAGGCCAAGGGAACGTTTGTGACTCTGTGCCGGACTGGTGTTGCATTTTCTTTCAAAATAATTTTGTGTTTGAAGTTTACAAATTCACCCAAGGTATCGGAAAAAAATCTCAGGGAACTTGTTCTTTACCAGGACAGTAAATTCGTCCTCAGCAGGAGGTACTATATATACAGGTGGGGAAGCATTGGGGTCTAATTTAATTCTCAACTCGTGTTGGTGTGGCCAACTCAAAATGGAGGCACCTTTGGATGCTACATAAACTTTCCCTTTGATGCTATTACCTTTAAATTTTATATCCGCCCACATGTATCCTAACAAATCAATCTTCCGACCAGTGTATCCACCTGGACGTACATCTGATGGTAGTAGGCACGAGGAATTCCAGTATCTATTAAAAATATCACTGCCAATTATGCTATACCAAGCACAGGAGTCTATAAGCATAGTGATTTCTATATCATTGACAAAAATCTTATCCTTGGGAAAACCTTGACATTTAGAATCGCCAACACAAAGTAGAGGGTTGATTTCCTGGATTTCTTCAGGAGCCTCGTAGTCAAACTCGGTTAATAAATTCACTTTCTGTGGAGATCTGCACATTTTACTGAAATGCCCCAGTTTTTTACATTTGATACAAACTTTGTTCCACGCTGGACAACCCTTATAATTCCCAACGTGATCATTCGCACCGCACCTATAACAAATAATGGGATTTTTCTTGCCAGAGAACTTATTGTCTCTTGGGACATACTCTTTCCTAGTTTGAGTGAAAGGAAATTTCCTTTGGTTATGGACCTCTTTTACCAAAGCTACCTCTGGGATTATTGTTTTACTCTTAACATCATGGCCTCTGATTTCATTTACAAAAAGTTCCGATTGTTCAATCCCTTTAGCTATGTTCAAGGCAGCATTTAGAGAAGACTCGGTTCCCATCCACAACCGTTCCTGTATCTTTTTGCTTTTGGTCTTCATCATCAATTGGTCTCTTAGTACCTGCTCAAAATTAATTGTTTCAAATGCGCAACTAGCAGCCAATGTACGTAATGCAGCTACGTAATTCTCAATTGACTCGTCATCCTTCTGCGCTCGGGAGTAAAATTTAAACCTTTCCATAACTATATTTATTCTCCTACCAAATCTAATGGCTAACTGTTTTACAACGATCTCAAAAATATTAAAGTCACCTGCTCCATCAATAGGAGGTAAGTTTTCCAACTCCTTAAGGCCTGCGCCACCTAAACAATTTTTTAACAGGGCTAATTTTCTTTTAGGAGAGCATCCATCCTCCTCTACTACATCCACATAGGCTAGGAATGTGGGAAACCACAGGTCCCATTCTACCTTAGGATCCCCAGCAGTGGGTAAAAAATGAGAAGGAGCAACATAATTATTTGACATTTCTACTAGTAAAACAGGAAACCTGAACACAAAAAGTAAAAGTTAAGACTGTAGGAAGAAAATAAAACAATGTTGGTATCTAGTCAATTATTTGGGTGCATATGGAAAATAATAAATTAATAAAATAAACGTAGTCACCGTGGTCAATTTCGTTTCTTGAAGAGAATTATTTGCAGACAAATGCGTGTAGCTGTTCATCAAACATTGTGGGAATGAGGGGTTAGTAATAGTTAATTCAACGTGTACGAGATGTGCTGAACACGAAGAGAAAGAGAGAAAAAAATGAATCCGTGACACGAAGGTTGCGTGACACTTTGACCTTTGCGCAGCTCTGGAACGTTTGAGCGTCGTGTGTGACACTGACGTAGAGCAGGCGTACAGCTGAATGGTAGAACGTTGAAGCTCAGACGTCAATGCGAACCATGGAACTAACGCGAGCCACACAGTAGAATGTCAGGTCAGTTTTAAAAATGTACAGCTTGTATGCTTTTCCGAGTATCTCGATATTTCAAACCCAAAATAATCCTGTTTGCACTAAACGTGACATAATGCAAATCAAATGAGTCACAGGAAATAGGATCAACTCCAAAGATATACGCTGTAACATGCATCTAGTTTGAAAGAAAAAAAAACGATGGTAACGTTTACTGAAGTGCAAGTCTGTAGACAGCCGCGGGTGCGATCAAAGCACTGAAATAATTACTGCCGCCGCTGGTGCAATCATTTTTACACTTAAAAAAATGAAATGAAATACCTTGAGAGATGCGTGAACGCTGTTCCTCTGTTTTATATATATATATATATATATATATATATATATATTATTTTTTTTTTTTTTAAATATTCCTTCTGTTAGGGCAAGTGTGAGTCCTTCTTCTTCATGGTATCCCGATCGTCGCCAGTTTGTGAAGTAAACAGGAACACAGTTTTGTTGAAGGAAGTGGTTTATTCCACAAGGAGGAAACAGCTTATACAACCACAAGCTGGCAGTGCCAGTAGATCTAGTAACTCCCACACACAGAATATGGAACACCCAAGGGAATGATAACAATTCTAGAAAGGAAGGTGAAGTGAAGTGATGTCATCTAAAAGGGATACAGCATATACATAGCATATTTACAAAACGTATCTAAAAGGGGATACTACAGGTAGTTCAGGTCATTCTGTAGCATGGAGGCGTGAATGCTTCCAGTTTTGTGGTGGACTGCTGCTAATAAGCACCAATAGTAAGCACGCCAACATCATAATGTGCAATGAATCTGGCTTTTTGGAACTCTAGAAATTCAAGACTCTTATCATGCACTTTTGTAAATACATTAGTCGCGTGACATTTTTATAGTTATGTTACGCCTTAAAGTGGTTTAACGTGTGCATTGTAATGCTGCACAAATTCCTGTATCCTGCTTACTTTGGAGATTCCTGAAAGGTGGAGTAAACATATTGCAGTTTTTAAGGTGATGATCTGGCTGATGATGGCTTGCCTGCTTTTCTTGCTGTAGTATTGACCCTATCGTCAGGAAATCTGACATTTCTGCCCTGCAAACCTTTAGTAATTTAATGCAGGTCTTAGACACTTTTCATTTCTGTGACCAAATTGTTCTTTGAGATACATAACTGTTTTGGAACCTTTCTACTTTCTGTTTAATCACTTGTTAACAAATTAGGATGTACGCTAGTTAGGATTTGTAATTGATTAAAATGGGTGAGTCAAGAGTTTGGCAAACAGCTATGTGCAAGCCCCACTGTAGGTCCAGTCCCCAAATGTGAGTAATCCTGATCTAATGAACATGGAGAGGTACAAACACAGCATTTCGTACAAGGAGCAACAGTAGAAGTGTGGTATTCTTCAGAATACTGAGCCAAGACCTATACTTCTCAAGGTACTTGAATAGTCCTCCCAAATGGACAACAAGTACCTCAGTGTTTTTTGATCGATTCATTGTATGTGAGCACTTTCTTCCCTAATATATTAGTAAAACTCATTAGATATGGAACAACCCATTTTACACAGCTTGTAAGCTTTTCTAAGGTACTTGGACGGTAGTTGGCAAACCATAATCACTGTTTTAGATGTCTTTTATCACAGAATTCCTTTTCACTTACCTCTTTGGTTTGCCAATTTTAGGTGTGTCTCATCAAAGAGAAAAACATTGTTACACCGTATAAAGTTTTAAGGGTAAGTGTCTTTTCACTTTCTTTAAAGTTCAAACTATGTCTTATTTTCAATACTCAGAGAGGCTGTTTATTGAAAGTAATTGTTATACCTTAAACATTGGGGCATACGTGTCAGTTGATTGCTCCTATACATGTGTGTACATTGAGCGTTTTTGATGAACTTGGTCATTTTATTATTTGTTTTGTTTTATTGACCAAAAAGGTATTTGGAGAGTACGTTTTAGAAATCGACATTTTCAACTGCCAAATAAACTTATGTTTTCCCTTTTTGCATGAAAATATGGTGATAGAATGGAACTAGGTAAGTAGACGCAATATTTATTAATGGAAGGAATGGGTTTCAGATTTGATGGGTGCATTGTTTATGTTTGTCAGAACCAGCAAGGATTAGTAGGTGGCAGAGATCACACCAAATAGAGATGCACCAAAACACCACCACTCCCTCAGGATAGAGCCTCATCTTCTGATGGTGGAGAAACATAAGCGAACAACTGACCTTTGATGAACTATGCGCATGCTTCTACAGTATAATCCGAATATGTGAGGAAGCCAGGAGACTGGCAGAACAATGAACAATAATTGTCAGCAATGAAGGCTGAAATAACGTGGAGTTACTAGCCCATTACAAGTGGAACCTTAATTCGTTTCTTAGAAATGAGGAAGTAACAGGACAATCTGTCATTCCAATCCTAATTCTGCTGGTTATTCTGCATTTCCTCCCAGTACTTCACCCAGAGACTCCACCTGCTGTTATCTTTCTAGGTAATATTGTAGTATGAAATGAGCACTGTCTTCTCTCTTTTTCTCCTGAGCAGTTCATGCACCATCATATCGCCAGCTTCTTCCATATTTCTTTTTCACCAGTATAACCAGGGTTGCCAAATGTCCCACTTTCCCTATTGGTCTGCTCATCAGCCATCTCACTAGGTCCTGTAATTCTTTGATTTTTTTTCTGATCACTTCCATTGTCTTTCTACTGCTTATCCTTTTTGAGTCTGGGTTCCAGGAGTGATTGGCTGCTTCATGATTGCCATTTCTTCTCCATCTCTTCTCTATGTCTATGATAAATGGATGGCCACTGTTGGCCAACATTCACCTGTTAATGATAGGGTACCACTATGTGTCCGCACTCCAAACCAAACCATGCCTCATTCTCAAACTGCATCCGGGCTCCGCACCCCTTGCCATCTTGTCATCAGGATCACTATTAATTTAGAGGAGCCTGTCACCTCATTACAGTTTCCTCTAATGTTGATACTCATCCGAGAGCCAATAAATCTGGCGCAATTTTAAGGTTTGAGAAAAAAGTCCACAGATAACAACTAGCGAGATCGGTGCTTCAGGTGTATCTGGAAAAAGCAAAACCTGCTTTGATTTATTGTGCTGAACTGCTGGTGGGGTCGCAGATTTCACTGGTTTACAAGTAAAAAAGTCCAGTTCTATATGGCCACTTTGAACTCTGGATCGGGTATACCATTATTTCAGCTTGATTATGAGCTAGACTTGATGACCACTTCTGATTCGTTTGCACGGCAACACTTAGTCTACTTGAAAACGCTGCAAGTTAAGGACTTTCGTGGGGTACATGGAAGATATAAGATAAGATGGAGATAACAGGCAACTATCGATTGATTCAGTGATTGCGGTATTTGGAAAACACAATAGTAAAAAGTGCCTGTTCTGCCCTTTTGAACAACCCATTGCTGTAGCATTACTTCAATATGTAAAACATAGCTATTGGTTAGCCGAAAGCAAAGAACAGCCTGTGATGGATGCAGGTTGCCGGTTGTATTGTGTAACCTGATTGTATTATCATCTGAGCAACAAGACCATGTAGGCGTGCGAGTTTTCTCAAAATACAACAACATAGCCTACCCTTATGCTGTATTTACCGTTCATATAATGTTCCAGTTAATGCTTACACTGCTCATTGGAAGCAGGGGTCACACACCTTATGCTTTTTGTGAATGGAGCTTTATCTAGTCTGTCAATAATTGATGGTGTCTGGTTGGCAGAGTATACACCCTGTCCAAGCAGGAGCTGCAATCCTAGTCATGATAAGTCAGATAAACAACCTAACCTGTGCTCACCATTTTGTAGCTTGACACAGAGCAGTCAGGCTTAACTTAAGAGGCAGTGTGTAAAGCATTTGTGCACACTTGACTTACAGTAAAACAGTGAAAACACCACAAAAAGACTCCACACCAGTTTAGAAAAACAAAGGCTATTTATCGGATTAAACCAAAACAGGAAAATTCTAAAGTAGAACTTGAGATATACATTTGTCAAGATTATATGTGAAAACAGTGCTTAGAAGTCACTTGCGGTCAAAAGATTACTTCAGGTTGCGAGTGATCGGTGCAAATCCAAAGTTCAGGCCAACCGCGATGGAGGGCAGGCCGGCTAGGGAACCCATGCAGGGCATGCTGAGAAAGTATCTCGTCTGGAGCAAAGCGTTAAGGTTGAGCACACAATGTGTCACAATATTCCCAGCAGTCGGGTCACTGTGTCCTCGTCAAGCCTCCTAGACGGTGTAGAAGAATTGGCACTGCTGTGTCATCGAACCTCACAGTCAGGATTTGTGTCAGCGTTGAATCAGCTCGGCATTGGAGGGCACTGCATCAGTTCCGATTGGCGCCAAGGGGCTACCGTGTTTACTTTTTTAAGAAAACATTTGCAGAACCCACTTCTGAGGCCCAGGACTGGAGGTGGCACCTCAGACAAGGGTTGGACTCACAGATTGCAGAGTCCAGCTGCAAGAGCAGAGTTGCAGGAAGTCTTTTGGGCCTCTAAGACTTCAGAAAACAGAAGGCAAGCCAGCAAGCCCTTGGAGAAACTTGGGTTCAAGGATGTAGAGGGCAAGTCCGGCCCCTCTCACTCCCAGACAAGAAGCAGCAGGCCTACCCAGCAGAGCAGGTACAAACTGGCAGTCCCTCCTACAGTACAGCAATCAGCGGGCCAACACAGCAATGCAGGTAGCAAAGCGGCTGTCGCTCCTCCAGCACAGCAGCTCTTCTTTCAGGCGGAATGTCCTTAGTTCCAGCAAAGTTATGATTTGGCGGTGTCAGGGTTCCAGTACGTATACCCAACTGTGCCTTTGAAGTGGGGTAGACGTCAAAGAGGCCATTGAAGATGACAAAGTCTGTCTTTCCCGCCCTGGCTCCTTACTCACTTCAGGGGGGTATGCAGCTCTCTGTGTGGGGACAGGCACGGCCCTATTCAGGTGCAAGTGTCAGCTCCTCCCTTCCAATCTACCTCAGAAAGGCCCAAAAGCCTGGTGGTGGACAATCAGGATGCAAATGCCACACCCCTTCTCCCTTTCTGTGACTGTCTAGAGGGAATACACAAATCTCAACTGTCACCCAACCCAAACGTGTATTCGGAGACAGGAGGAGGCACAGAATGGTTACAGTAAGAATATGCCAACTTTCTAAAAGTCGCATTTTCAGGCTTACAATTTAAGATCCAACTTCACCATAAATTTTGCTTTTAAATTGTGAATCCAGAAACCCCAAACTCCAAATTTCTATCTGCTCCCAATTTGAAATTACACTTAAAAGGTGTTTGTCAATCCCAATCTTAACCTATGGGAGAGATAGGCCTTGCAGAAGTAAAGACGGATTTAAGAGTGTTTCACTACCAGGACATGTAAAAGTTAAAAGTACATGCCCAACTATTTAAATACTTCACCCAGCCCATGAGGCTACCTAGGGCCTACTTCAGGGGTGACGTACATGTAATAAATAGGAAAGATTGGGTTTCGCAAATAGGTTAATTTGCCAGGTTAAAACGGCAGTTTAAAGCTGTATGCACAGGCTTTGCAATGGCAGGTCTGAGCCATTTTTAAGCGGCTACTGAGTGGGTGGCACAGTCGGTGCTGCAGACCCACTTGTAGCATTTAATTTACAGGCCCTGGGCACACATAATGCACTTTTCTAGGGTCTTATAAGCAAATTAAGTATGCCAATTGTGGCTAAGTACATATTGCCACATTGTAGGGTGAGAGCTCGTTCTTTAGCACGGATTACCAGTGCTAAAGGACCCAGAGTCCTAAAACTAACATAAACAAGGTGACAAAAATGTGAGGAGGAAGGCAAAAGGTTTGGGAGTGGCTCTGCAGAAAGGGCTAGGTCCAACATTGTCTCTTTATTTAAACTGTATAGAACAATATAATGCAAGGATTCCCTGACACGTTGTTTAACCACCTCAGGTTCTATTCAGTATTCAACTGCATCTAAAATACTGGCCGTCTAGAAAACGAAAGAAGTTAGGGTTTTGAATAATAAAATATTCTGGCCTGCTTGCTTAAGCTGAATCCAAATAAAATGTTACTTTTCATAAATTGTTGTGTTTTTTTATGATTAACTGTGCTTTATGTATGATATTCTCAGGGACTGTTATGGTGTTAACTTTTTAAATCACATTGATTTGTATTGTATTTGTTGGCCTGGCTAAGCGGAGTGCGGCAGACTTTGGGGGATCTTGACTTGTATTTTTCGTTGTCTTCAATTTTGTAGGGTAAAAATGGATACATCTTTCAACTGGAACAGGCAGAGAAGGTTGATGATGTTGTGCAAACTGTGCTTCAGGTATAAAGTGGACTCCTATCAATTCTAAAGAATCTGTTGAGATTTGCACTGAAAAGCATGGCATTGTGCTAATTTTTATTTGAAAATACAATGCATATGTATATGGGTTAACAAATATATCCTCTGGTGTCGTAGTCAAGGGGATTACCATGAGGCACAGCTGTTTGGAGCCAACTCTGTACACTTTCTTACTGAACATCCAAAATGTTTTCAAATTCAACTCCATGGCATCAACAGCTGCAATTATTTCTTCATATGTTTTATGTTTTCAAACAAAATTACTCTGATTGAAATTATCCTTGCTTTAGTTTTTTACCAAATCCTCTATGCATTTCGGATACATTATATCCTTTTTCAGGGTGTGCTTTTCTGACGTCATCCACTTTGTTCTGCTAACAAACATACAAACGGGGATACAGTTGATGAATATGTGCCCTTAGTTCAACTCTCTGTACTCCAGCAATTTAGCGTAAGTGTCACAAGGTTATAGAACTTCATATTGTGTTAACATTGTTACCCGATGCTACACCTAACCTCTTATATGTGTTACATCTCCTGTAAAAAAATGTTTTAACTTTACATAGAGAGGGTCAGTTGGGCAGCCCTCTTTCGCTGTTGCTTCTTTTTGGTCAGCTCCCCTCCAGCCATTGATTGTTAAGTGTCAGTAATATTTTTGGATTAGCCGACACCAAACCATTAGGATTATTGAGTTTTATTCATGGCGTATAACATTTTGAAGATTTTTATGCTACGCAGATTTGTAGATCATAATATCACCCCAAAGGGTATCCTTGTGCTGAGCTGGTGAGAGGAGTCTAGGCAAACCTAATGCCACTTGAAAACCCAGGTCTTTAACTTCTTGCAGAATTCAAGAAGTAAGGAGGAGGCTCCTATGTGCAGTGGCAGGTCGTTCCACGCTTTAGGAGAAACCTCTACTGCCGGTCCTAGTTTTCTATATGCGTGGTTGTGTGCAAGTAGGTGTTCGGACGAGCGGAGGTATCTAGAAGATTTGTGAAAGCAGATGCAATTGTTGAGGTGTGCTGAACGAGGATTATGTAGTGCCATGAAAGTGTGGGTGAGTAGTTTAAATTGTCCCGTTTGTGTATTGGGAGCCAGTGGAGCTCCTTCAGGTGTGGTCTTGATCAAGACATGGGTGTTCTTGTAGCAAAGCTTGCTTGTGACCAGGAAATGCGTGACGGTTTTCCGGGTGCTAATTGGAAGCCACTTAAACTTCAAAGTATGGAAGCAAGTGCCATGATAGCGTTGACTTGGGCGGTCATGTTGAGTTTGCTGTAGATGACAATCCCAAGGTCTTTGGCATGGGTGGTGGATGTGGTGGTGTCGGTCCTAGCTGTGATGGCCAGCAGGTGAAGTTCCTCTGTGAAGTGCTCATTCTGACTATCAAAATTACAGTCTTGTCGGTGTTCAGCTTCAGACAGTTTTTCGTTATCCAGTGGGCAATTTCAGTCTTGTAGGCATTAAACTTGATCTGGGCACTGGGCGTCTTGCCCACATGAGGGAGAGAATGAGTTGTGTTTCGTCAGCATAGGAGAGGACGTTGATGTCATGGGAGCGGATGATGTTAGCTAGAGGGATCAGATTGTGACTTTATAGTAGTGACTGATAAAGGCTGAGATCATAGCTGATAAGAGAGCTGCCATTTTGGCATTGCAAAGGTTTGGGCCGTGGAGAAAGAATGCCCAGCTAGCTCTGGAATCTCTAACTGCACCTGTCAAATGATTCAGGGGAGAAGGCTGTCAGGAGCAACTGACTGGTGTTGAATGTGGCATATTCAAGTTGGCCATCAGATTTAGAACCAGTGTTGAATGTGGGAACCATCACACAAGTCTGCCATGGATGGCACTCTGCTTCACTGCAGCACCTGCCTGGCAGAGTGTGGGACTCATTTGTTGGTTGGAATCCTGTAACCAGGGGTGCTGAGCTGACAGAGCAGAGGTCCCAGCCCTTCCTGACCACCTCTCTCCTATCTACTGCCAGCAGGTGCATGGACAGAGAATGAAGAAAGTCGCAGTCGGTAACTGCATTGGACATTGTATGTGTCCACCTGGAAAATGCTGGTGCTGTTCATGACCAAGTGGCTCATGCTAGTGATCTACAAGAATACGCTGTATATACTGGTGCTGTACATAACCACTGGGTACATGTTGGTGTTTATGAAATAATGATTCTAGTTAGGACCACGTTTCCAGAGGAAATGGATATTTTAGTTTGCTAATAACTTTGGCTCTGTTTGGCGAATCTTAACAAAACTTTCCCAAAAAATGTCTTATCCGCCTCTGTTTCTTCCTGGAATGTTTCTGTGTGATCCTTCAGGTGGAGGCTGAAAAAAAAGGGAGTGTCCCCAAAAACGTTTTCCCCATGCAATTTACTGTAGGAAAATTAGACTACGCTACAACCAAACAGATTAACGAAATTACATACAATTTGGCAGAAAGCTAGATCTTTGCCCAGAAAGCGTGCTTTTTGTGATTTGGTGTAAATCTGTTTTGTTGTTTTGTAGTTCTTGAGAAATAAAGGTTCAAGACGGCCTCTCAAAATCATAAAAACTAGATCTGCCAGTCTTGTAACTTGAATAATCTACTTGACGTAACTGTAATGTGCTTGACCTGTAAACCGGTCTCAAATTTTGTGATCCTAGGCAAACATTTTATTTTATAGAGCCACCTTTTTCTTTATTATCACATTTGTGAGCACTTCATAAATGTGAGTTCAGCATTTTTGCTGTACAAAAAAAATTGTTTGACTAAATAGACTAAACATTTACTCCTCGTAAAATACGAATCTGCCTATTTATTTTATTTTATTTATTTTATTGAATTTGTATTGCGCTCAGCTACCCGTAGAGGGTTTCCCGGCGCCAGGGACAGCCTAAAGAAGAAAGATAGGTAATTGCTGAAACAGGAGAAGCAGAGAACATTTGACCAACTAAAACAAAAAAGTTTTTAGTTTTTTGCGAAAGGCCAGGAGATTGGTCTCCGTTTTAAGCGTCAGCGGAAGAGCATTCCACATCTTCGGCCCCAAATGGGCAAAAGAGCGGCCTCCCATTTTTGTCAAGCGAATTCTAGGAATTACAAAATTGGCTTGATTTGATGACCTAAGGGAACGATTTGGCTGGTATGGCCGGACAAGATTGTGCAAGTATGTGGGAGCAGAACCCTGACGGATTTTGAACATAAGGCACAAAGTTTTAAAAGCTACACGGTCAGCAATTTTTAACCAATGAAGGTCACATAGGGCTTGTGTTGCAGACATTCTGCGTGGGACATTGCACAGAAGGCGGGCAGCTGAGTTCTGCACAACCTGGAGTATATTCATTGTAGCTCTATCAGCTCCCAGATAGAGCACATTGCCGTAGTCGATACGGGACATTACAAGAGCCTGGACAACAGTTCGACGAGTAGACTCAGGCAGCATCCATAGGATCTTCTGCAACCAGCGTAGAGTGTTAAAGCAGATTGCAGCGACCTTAGTTGCCTGTTGACGCATCGAGAGTTTCTCGTCGATTTAGAAAGCCGAGGTTACGAACAACTGGCACGGGGGTAGGCAGTGGACCCATGTCACTAGGCCAGTGTCTCGAACCCCACAGATCTTTATGTTTGCCAAGTACGATAACCTCGGTCTTTTCACCATTGAGTTTTAGCAGGTTGACCTGCATCCAGGCTGCAACCCGAGAAAGGCCGATTTTAAGGGCAGAGGGCCTACATATACGGTACACATGATCTCGGACTTCACTCTTAGTTCACTCATAGCATTGCCATCTGTGCAAGGGCAAGAAGGATTGCTTCTCAGTTCATATTTAAAAACTCATGTTTATTGAATATATTACTAAAGCATGATGTGATAGCATACAGTAATTTACAGATAGTAAATTCCCCATGGAAATGGACATACACTTTCCTATTAGCATGCAGTTTTAATGATACAATTATATAGTGTAAAAACAATCTGTGAAATTGTGTTTCAGCAAACATATTTATCATTTGCACAACACTAAATAAAGTGTTCTGATTTGTTTTCATCCTATTAAATGTTTTTTCATTACACAGAATTAAAAAAAAAGGGCTTTCTTAATTATTGACACCATACAGCCTTTCATTTCACAATCTTTGTACAGCATGTCAGTTTACTTCACAAAATTCTGGAACTCTGCAGTCAGCGAAAGAAAAGTATTTGTAACAAAATGTAAGCTGACTTTTGATCTCTGTCTCTATTCTCAGAGCAAATGTGATAGGATAACAATAAGATTTAAAGGCAGCTTTATTGTTCCTTCACTTACTGAGTGAACAGGATACCTGTTCTTTGTCAGCTTGCCATAAGGGGACGAGTAGGCTCTAAATATAGCTCGCCCTAATAGAAGAAGGCTCACTATAGTGAGTGGTCAAGTAGATTTCTCGAGGCCTGTTAAAAATATTTGTATATATTAGGTCAGTGAGAATTCACGGACCTGACAGACCTAAAGATAAGATCTAATTGGCTGCCACCAAATAAACAAAGATGTGGCACCAGCCACTTTAGGACTCAGGGACTCAGTCCCCTGTTTTACAAAAAGTATGAATAATATATTGTGGGGGGCAGGGTAGGACTACCCTGCCCACCTATCCTGGTCCGGGTGTCCCAAACACATAGTTTAAAAAAATAAAACGTTGCAGTAAATTTGTGGAGGATTCGTGGTCAAGTTTGAAAAAAGATAAACAGGCATGCTCACTTCCTATTTAAATTTTTTTTTTAAATGGCCCTGTGGTCAGTGCAATCTTTTATTAGGGAGGAGATGCATGAGGCCCTTTTCCCCAAACCTTTAAGAGACCCCGGGGACACCATCCTCCAAGATAAATGTTATATTTAGTGGCGGGGACATGCAGCCTGAGTCATTTTGAGGCCCCAGGGACCCTGAGCCACTTTACTTTCTATGCGGAAGGCGTATGGGCCGCCCTTACCAACTCATAAGATGGCACTGGTGACCCCATTCACTGTGCTGTGTCCGAAGAAACTTAAAGTTGCTGAGGGTGCCCCTGTCCCAATCAAGGCAACCACGGAAATTGCAGCCCTTGGGCTGCAGAAGGAGCCCCAGGTTCCACGCTGCCCCTGCCGGCTTCCCGGCCTACACCCATGCCGGTTGCAGTGGAAGATGGTTACATTCACTTTTCTCTGCTCTTGCCGGGTGGGAGCAAACCTGTGTTCCCTTCCCACAAATGTGTGGACAGGGATTTGAAGTTCGCCCTGTCTGTCACCTAATGTGGGACCAGGGCCCTTGAAAGCCTGGGGGAAGGGTGCCCCATGCCCCCTCCTCATATTTGAAAACACATCACCAGTCATAGGGATGTAGCCCCCAGGGCCTTGAAAAGGCTCGGTGGGGGGCGCATTCCCCCCATTACATTAAATAAACAAAGAAAGAAAAGATCGACCCCGGGGAATGGCATCCTCTGTATCTTGAAAAGGTGCGAAGAGGAGGGCCACATGCCCCTTCCCCAAATTAAAAAAGTAAAAGCCTGGACCCAGGAAATGCGGGCCTTGATAAGGCTCTGGATGGACGGCGCACTTCCCCCGCCCAAAAAACAAAATGGGTCATGGGGTCTGTCTGCACATTGAAACCGCTCACACCCGCCTCCCTCACCAAATAAAAAATAAATTGAAAGTAGTGAATGTGAAATGAGTGGAGAAGCCTCTCATTTCAGATTCTCTACTCCAGCTGGGGTGTGCCTCGTAATGCCCTGTAAGGGATTTAAAAAAAAAAAAGCTTTTGATGCTTGTGGTGCCCCTATAAGGGGCTGGGGCACTATCAATTATTTGTTATTGTTGTGGGAGCTTCAGTGAGCATGGCAGCACTGCCTAACATCTTTAACAAAAATCTCAGTAAGTCTAATAAATCACTGAATTCATGACCCCAGGAGAGCTTACCATTATCAAAGCTGGACCTAAATGCTCTTCTGCTGGAGTGCAGAGACTCCTTGTAGTTAGTTTTATAGCTGCACCTTGTGGCTTGAAAATTTTTAAAAATAAGGCTGACACAAGTTAATTTATTTAGCTATAAATGCTCTTATGAAAATACTTTGACCATCACTATTACTAAAGCAAACACTAGGAGCTGATGGACGGAGTGCTGAAACTTTCCAGACACTCACCCCCAGTCACAGAGCTGGGTTGACTTTGCCACCCTAGTTAAGACCCTGCCATATGCAAATCAGACTCTTGCGGGATCATGAAAAATAAAAAGTAGTAGGTGATCTTTTAATACACTCTTGTATGCACACTTGTTACTGTAGGAAGGAGTCTTAGTGGAGATGTTTTTTTTATCAGAGTCTACTATTTACACCCATAGAGTAGAGTTGTGAGTAGAGTGAAGTCTCCCTACACCCTATTATGCCCACCCAACATTCAATAAAGGGGTCTCAGTGGAGAAGCCAGTCCCTCCCCACACCCTACCATGAACATGTGTGATCTGAGAGAGAGTTCTGAAAGGAGAGGCAGTCCCAGACCCTCCTCACATACTACTACGCACAAGATACGTCATCCAAGAAAAAGGTCTGAAAGGACAGACCATCCATCCACACACCCTAGTATGCACACCTGTCATCTGAGAGGTCTCAAAGGAGAGGCAAGTCCATCCACACATCCTACTACGCACACCTGTCATATGTGAGGTCTCAAAGGAGTGGCCAGTCGCTCTCCATACTCCCTACCTACTATGCAAACCAGTCATCCGAGAGAGAGGTCTTGAATGAGAGGCCAGTGCATCCACACACCCTACTACAGACGCTGTTCATCTGAAAGAGAGGTCTCAAAGGAGAAGCCAGTTGCTCCCATACAGCCTACTATGCAAACCAATCATGTGAGAGAGAGGTCTCTAAGGAGAGGCCAGTTGATCCCCATATACCCTACTACGCATAGCCATCATCTGTGAGCGAGGTCTCAAAAGAGAGGCCAGTCCATGCACACACACTGCTATGAACACTGGGCATCTTAGAGAGAGGTCTCTAATGAGATGAGCCAATCCATGCACATAACCCACTATGCACAACCATCACCTGAGAAGTTTTGAAGAAGCTGCCAGTCAATCCATACCGTCTACCAGGAACACCTGTTATGTGAGACAGGGGTCTGGAAGCAGAGGCAAGTCCCTGCACACAGCCTACTACGCACACCTGTCGTGAGAGAGAGGTGTCAAAGGAGAGGGAAGTCCAAGCACACGCCCTACTATGCCCACCCGTCGTTGTAAAGAGAAATCTGAAAGGAGAGGCCAGTCCTTCCGCACACCCTACTACGCCTACCTGTCGTTGAGGAAATGGCTGTCCCTCCCCACTCCCCACTCCCTACTGCGCACACCGGTCATCTAAGAGAGAGGTCTCGAAGGAGAGGTCAGTCCCTCTAAAGAAAAGGCTTCTCCATCCCCACACTCTATTCCACACACCCGTCATTTGACGGGGAATTCTCAAAGGAGAAGCCAGTCCATGCACACACCCTACTATGCAAGGTTTATCTAATTCGGCCCAGAGAACCAATGCACTGGCCTAGTTTATTGACAGTCCTGCACAGAAATGGTGGCCTGGGGCAAACCCAAAGATGCATACTGAAGCAAAGGCTTTGAATCGAAGATAAAATAATACAGGATCAATAAGCATTGTCCTGCTATTCATACCTCACAAATAACCCACACAATGTGAAAATACTGCATTCAAGGTTGTTCAAGGAGGTTTGAGAAGAATTAGCACCAGATAACAAAAAGTGAAGCCCACGGGGTATGTTGGTAACACCTTGACTTTAAAGGACCTGCTCTCCAAATCACACTTCTGTTATGAACCCTCACCTTTTGGTTTTCAGACAAAATAATTCACACCTATTCATAACAAGAACAAGTCCCATGATGTCATTTCATAGTTTTAGATGGATCTAACTTTAAAAGGCATAATAAAGCAACATCACCCAGCCATCCATCATTAATATTAACACCTTCAGCGCGGCGCGAATTCTCGCGCTGTGCTGAAGGTTCTAATGAGCCAACCGGCTCATGACGGAACGGTTCCGTCATGAGCACAGGCCAACCGACGCTCATGACGGAAACATTCCGTCATGAGCATCGAAGGGGTTAAAAGTATCTGTTCTATTTAGCCTGTCCTTGCTTCCAGCCACTCATTGAACACTTTCACCCATGCAGCCATTTTTTTCTCTTTGAGAGCTAGCCCTTGCCCTGCATCCACCTCTGTATGTTATTAAATATGCTATTGATGTCACTTTGATCCAGATCCTGGTCTCTGCTTGTGTGGAATACCATACAGTTGTCATTTGCATGGTTCTGAAACTAGACATTTGAATATCATAAAGTTGTTGGTTTTAGATGTTGAATAACACTGTAGGCAAGCGGAGCGCTCTGGTTACTTGTAACACAGGTTGTGGATGCGGTTTCTTCTCGTATGCATATTCTGGTGAAATCAATCAAATCTTATTTTGTTTTATGTATAAACAATACAAAGTTCACAAACAGTTCAAATGTTTAGGGATTGAAGCCATAACCCTGATTTTACTGAAACTCCTTCCCTCTCCGTCTGTCTAAGAAACAGTAGTTTAGTGTATCGGAATCTGCTGATTGGTCCAGAAGCATCAATGAGTTATGGGCCTTCTTTGTCCATCATGTTTAACAGAATTATCTGATCAGCTAAACGTGCTGGTTTCTTCCCTTGTCTGGCCGAAAACTAGATTGGCATCCTCCAGGTTTCTGCTTGGTTTGGAGTTTGCTCTGCAGCTAAATTGTTGCTTCCTTCAAGAGGATGAGAACATTATTTATTGGCCCATAGTTTGCAGGCTCGAACGGGACCTTGGAGATGTTTTTGATGATGGGCATCACCTATGCTTTCTTCAAATCTTTAGGGTTCTACACTTCTGAAGGATGCATTTACAAAGTATGACAGAATTTGACAACATTTTTTCCCCAATGTATGTCGTGTCTCACACTGATCACCTGCACAATCCACTGCACAATCCACTAGATAGTAACTGTAATGTATATCACTTCATTTACCAAAGTAGTTTGTAATCTTGTGTGCAATATTGTCATCCTCTCGTAAAGTGGCGAGACAACCCTGGGCCTGGTTTGCACAATATAAAACTGCAAAAATAAGGAGTAATGTATTTCCGTATTTCTAAAGCCCTGGCAGCAGTTAGCTCCTGATACCCCCAGAGCAGCGGTCCTCGCCCCCTTCTTGTGCTTTGCTTCTAGTGAGCTTTATGCTTATATGTTGGTAGAGATGTAGCTCTCTAAGAAATTTTGTGCCAAGTGTGGTGAGAGTGAAAATCTCATTGCTTTATCTTTAAAGTGTATATTCTTGTAATTTGTCACATACAAATGATTTACTAAAGATAATTGATGATATTGGTGTGACACCAGTGCACGTTTGCAACTCTAGAGTAATTGTTAATCTTTTCTTTGTTTTCCAGCTCCACAGGGCTTCTCGCCTGGATCGTCTTGCAGATCAAACAGCAATGGTAAGAGTTAGCTAATACCTTATTTTTCATTTTGTTTTACATTTTGCCTTCTAATAGACTAATAAGAATGTTTTTTTTTCTTGTGGTTCCCTTTATCAGATAACTGCTATCTTGCAATCACGTTTGGCAAGGACATCATTTGATAAACACAGGTTGGTTTTTTAAATTTAATAAACCGTGTATTTTGTGACTTAAACAACAACATAACAGTGGCTATTGAGTGTCAAAGACCTCATTTAGAGATGGTAATCAAGAGACAGCTTCCACAAAAAGTAAAGTCCAATCGGCCCCACCTGCTTTTCTTTTACGCGCCTCATAAAAGAGTACTATGGAACAAACACCTTAGTGACTCCTCAAACTGAAAGGAATAATGTGTAATTGGCTGCCCACTTAAGGTTGGCCAATCAGACCTCATTTCTGCATGTACCCATCCTGTCGGTGAACGTGAAACCAAGGCGGTCCTGGACAGAAAATTTTATGAATATCAACGCTTAGAGGAAGTCTGTAATGTGAGTCTGGGAGAGGACACATACAGTCTATCCTCGAGGCTCACAAATGTGACTAGACTTCCATCGTACTGGCATAGCCATTGCTTCATTTCTTAAAAAATAAGTGCTGGGGCCCAAAGTTTTGCTCAGAAGCCCGTAACAGGCACTATTAAATGTTAGCATACCGAATACTAAGGCTGCAGACTTTTGATTCCACCTCATGCCTTTTTAATCCACCACTAGACACTCCCTGCCAATTTATCTCACTTGAGAATGTTCTTGCTGCCTCTATTTGTTATAGTTTTTCCTCTTTCTCTTTTTATTTCGCACTCGTATGTTTTTTTTCTCTGGGTCAAAATCTGATGAAGAAAAATAAAGGCTTCTCTCCAAAAATGAATGCCGGTAACCCACAACTGCAACTACTGCCTCAAATTAAGCCCTGGGCACAGCATGGATGACTGAGTATAGTGTCCCAATAAAAAATGTGAGGTCAGCGGACCGCTGATCTCATCCTTATGCGCACACAAAGTCTTTTCCCTAACAATTAGGAATTCCAAACTGTTTTCTCTTGTGGTTTTATTCAATTTTTCATTTCATTAGTCAGTAATCATTTATTACTGTTTTTTGAGAGTGTTCGCTCTTATTTTCAGAGCATTATAATGTTGCATTTATCAAACACATCCAATGCATTTCGGGGCCATTTGGTGCCCCTTCATCAGGGATACTACAGTAAAAAAGGAAAGATACCATGTAAGTATGGTGAGTGTCAATTATGTGTGGGGGACATGGGACAAACGTCTTAGTGTCTGGTTATGGGGTCACCCTTACTGAGGCCAAAAATACCGGTGAAATATGATAAAAGAAGCGTCTTACGTGTGTTCTAAGATGGCGGTAACATGGATCTAAGGAGGAAATTGCGCACAGCAGAGTTACTAACACGTTATAGCAATGGTGCCCATAAGGTTATAAACAGTGTGCCGTTCTCACGTAGTGAGGAACGGGACTAACCTGTGTGTGAAGTTCATGGGTTCTGCCAAGCGGCGTTCCATTCGTGGGAGCTGGATGCAGTCAGACTGCCGGCTCCGCTGTTTACTAATGTTCTATGGTCGCGCACACGTGATCATGGGGGTAGAAGAAAGACTAGGGTGTCTAGTGTCGATAATGTCGTGCGTGAAATTTTACTATGTACATGAATGTGTAACAGTCAGAGTGAAAAAGGCAATATTTAAACGAAGGAAAAGACAATTATAACAGTGCAAGAATAATAGCTTTGAAACAATGTTATACACATGATTCACCATAATAATGTCGGAGTGGTGTGACACAGTGCATTTATGCAGGAGACATATATTTGCTCAGCCGAGCAACTTTTTATAGATAACACGAAAGTTCTATTCTGTCATTAAGCCCGAGTGGCTTCTGGGTAGACAATCTGTAGATCCAAGTGTTCTCACATTGAAGAAGAAATTTGGTGTTGTCTCGTCCTTCAATTTTTGGTATTGTTTCTAAGATAATAAATTTGAGTTGTGAGATATTATGGTTTGCTTCCAGAAAGTGCATAGCGATAGATGATTTTGCTGATTTCAGTCTGATGTTTGATTTATGTTCTGTGAGTCTTATTTTTATTTTACGTTCAGTTTTACCAATATATAGTTTCCCGCAGGGACACTTTAGAGCATAGATGACGTTGCTCGAGTCGCATGTTGCATTCACCTTTAATTTTATAGTGTAGCCTCTCATTGGGTGGTTGATGACATTACCTTTAATAATTGAATTACAGTTCCCACAGTTCATACATGGTTTGGTGCCAGTGAATTTTTGTTTTCTTGCAGGTTTAAATCTGATCAGTTCTCCCAGGTTTTGCGCCCTGGAAAATGCGAATAGAGGAGGTTCTTTGAAGATTTGTCCAAAGTCTGGTTCTAAGTTCAGTAGTGGCCAATGTTGATTTATGATTTGTTTAAATCTCCTAGTGGCTGTGGAGAATTTCGAAACTACCACTGTCCTGGTCTGTTGTTTTCTCTCTGTAGTTTGTAGGAGTCTTGTTCGGTCCATCTTGGCTATTTTGTCTTTAGACTCTTCGATGACGTTTTGGGGGTAACCTCGTTGTAGGAACTTGGTGGCCACTTCCTCAATACGTTCTTTGACTTTATTAGGGTCTGATGTAATTCTCTTGGCGCGCGCCATTTGTGAGTATGGTAGGTGTTGTTTAAGATTCGGTTCATGGAAGCTCGTGTAGTGCAACATGTTATTCCTGTCCGTTGGTTTAGTGAAAAGATCTGTCTCAAATTTGTGTTGGTTTCTGGTGATTTTGACATCGAGAAAATTTACAGTAGTCTCAGAGATTTGCCATGTCAGTTGGATCCGTTCGTCAATTTGATTGAATTTTTCCAGTAGGTGTTGTAGTTCACTTTTAGAGGCTTTCCAGACGATAAAAATATCATCAATATATCTAGTTAAGAGAAGTAGGTTTCTTGTCCATTCTTCATTTGCGAAGATGTGGGTTTCCTCATATTGCTGCATAAAGATATTGGCGTATACAGGCGCCGCTGAATTGCCCATTGCCATTCCTGCAAGTTGTTGATACCAACAGTCGTTATATTTAAAGTAGCTCTGATAAAGGATAAAGAGCATCAATTCCATCAGGAATGTTTGGAAGTCAGTGTCTAGGTCCGTTTTAAGGAGCGCTTGCTCAATAGCTTCTATCCCCAGGGAGTGGGGTATGGAGGTATATAGAGCTCGAACATCAGCGGTACATAGGATTGTTTGATCTTGTGGATCAATCTGGAGGTTATTAAGTTTTGAAATAAAATGTGTCGTGTCCTTGGTGTATGTCCGCATGGACTGCACCGTTGGCTGTAGGTATTTGTCGAGAAGTTGGCCAATCGGTTCGTGTAAACTTCCACACGCAGAGACTATGGGTCTCATGGGAGGGTCTTTGAGATCTTTATGGATTTTTGGTACCATTCTGAGTGTGGGGCTTTTTGGGTTAGTTTTAGTCAAAAAGTTTTTGGTCCTATCATTAATTATGCCTGCTTCGTGCGCTCTTTCCAAAATGTTCAGCAGGTTTTTCATGTATTCTGTTGTTGGGTTGTGGTCCAATTTCATGTATGTTGCGACATCCATGATATGTTCCATGGTCTTCCGTTCGTACATGTCTCTGTCCATAATAACTAACGCGCCCCCTTTGTCAGCCTTGGTACATATGATTCTATCATTTTGGGATAATTTTCTGAGTGTGTCCCTGTCTTTTTGTGTGGTGTTCCTGGACTTATTCTGGCCGTGTTTGATGTTTGCTAGATCCTTCTTAACTCTGTTTTCAAATAGGTCCAGCGTTTTGTGGCTCACTGGTGATTGGAATGTACTATGTGGTCTTAGGCCTAGTAGTTGGTCTTGATCTTTGGTTGGTTGTTCCGGTAGGACATTTTCAAAAAAATGGCGTAGACGTAGTTTCCGCATCAATTTAAATAGGCTGACTTCCAGTTCCAGGTTAGTTGTGTTGGTCGTGGGCACAAAAGATGTGCCTTTTTGCAATAGTGTCTTTTCGTGTTTGGTCATTCGGTATCCACTAATGTTGATGACAAGTTCCTCCCGGTTTATGTCTTCTTCGTGGATTTCTTGTCCTTGATAGTACCTGTTGTGCTTCTGGTGATTGGTGGTTCTTTGTCTTTTTCTCTTTCCTTTGTTTTGTCCTCTCCGGGGTCTCCTTTTTGTGCCTGGCCCTGTTCTAAAAAAGGGTTCGGTTCTATTTGGAGGCTCTATTTGGAGGCTTGTAGTCGGTTGCTGGGCTGTATTCGTATCTGCACTCATGTGAGTTGTGGTGGTCTTTTTCGGTCTCTGTGTGCTGTCACTGTCAGAGGATGAGGTTTCCGTTTGGGATCTTTTCACTAAACCAACGGACAGGAATAACATGTTGCACTACACGAGCTTCCATGAACCGAATCTTAAACCGAACCTACCATACTCACAAATGGCGCGCGCCAAGAGTATTACATCAGGCCCTAATAAAGTCAAAGAACGTATTGAGGAAGTGGCCACCAAGTTCCTACAACGAGGTTACCCCCAAAACGTCATCGAAGAGTCTAAAGACAAAATAGCCAAGATGGACCGAACAAGACTCCTACAAACTACAGAGAGAAAACAACAGACCAGGACAGTGGTAGTTTCGAAATTCTCCACAGCCACTAGGAGATTTAAACAAATCATAAATCAACATTGGCCACTACTGAACTTAGAACCAGACTTTGGACAAATCTTCAAAGAACCTCCTCTATTCGCATTTTCCAGGGCGCAAAACCTGGGAGAACTGATCAGATTTAAACCTGCAAGAAAACAAAAATTCACTGGCACCAAACCATGTATGAACTGTGGGAACTGTAATTCAATTATTAAAGGTAATGTCATCAACCACCCAATGAGAGGCTACACTATAAAATTAAAGGTGAATGCAACATGCGACTCGAGCAACGTCATCTATGCTCTAAAGTGTCCCTGCGGGAAACTATATATTGGTAAAACTGAACGTAAAATAAAAATAAGACTCACAGAACATAAATCAAACATCAGACTGAAATCAGCAAAATCATCTATCGCTATGCACTTTCTGGAAGCAAACCATAATATCTCACAACTCAAATTTATTATCTTAGAAACAATACCAAAAATTGAAGGACGAGACAACACCAAATTTCTTCTTCAATGTGAGAACACTTGGATCTACAGATTGTCTACCCAGAAGCCACTCGGGCTTAATGACAGAATAGAACTTTCGTGTTATCTATAAAAAGTTGCTCGGCTGAGCAAATATATGTCTCCTGCATAAATGCACTGTGTCACACCACTCAGACATTATTATGGTGAATCATGTGTATAACATTGTTTCAAAGCTATTATTCTTGCACTGTTATAATTGTCTTTTCCTTCGTTTAAATATTGCCTTTTTCACTCTTTCTGACTGTTACACATTCATGTACATAGTAAAATTTCACGCACGACATTATCGACACTAGACACCCTAGTCTTTCTTCTACCCCCATGATCACGTGTGCGCGACCATAGAACATTAGTAAACAGCGGAGCCGGCAGTCTGACTGCATCCAGCTCCCACGAATGGAACGCCGCTTGGCAGAACCCATGAACTTCACACACAGGTTAGTCCCGTTCCTCACTACGTGAGAACGGCACACTGTTTATAACCTTATGGGCACCATTGCTATAACGTGTTAGGAACTCTGCTGCGCGCAATTTCCTCCTTAGATCCATGTTACCGCCATCTTAGAACACACGTAAGACGCTTCTTTTATCATATTTCACCGGTATTTTTGGCTTCAGTAAGGGTGACCCCATAACCAGACACTAAGACGTTTGTCCCATGTCCCCCACACATAATTGACACTCACCATACTTACATGGTATCTTTCCTTTTTTACTGTAGTATCCCTGATGAAGGGGCACCAAATGGCCCCGAAATGCATTGGATGTGTTTGATAAATGCAACATTATAATGCTCTGAAAATAAGAGCGAACACTCTCAAAAAACAGTAATAAATGATTACTGACTAATGAAATGAAAAATTGAATAAAACCACAAGAGAAAACAGTTTGGAATTCCTAATTGTTAGGGAAAAGACTTTGTGTGCGCATAAGGATGAGATCAGCGGTCCGCTGACCTCACATTTTTTATTGTGATTACTGAACGCCGAGGGACACCTGACGTTACTTGTGCGGCACCTATAAACTTGACCAACCTTGCACATCAACATAGCTGTGCACCCCAGCACACCATTGTGTGAGTATAGTGTCCCCCATCCCTCACCAAGTATGTCCCACTAGGCATGGAGGAGCTGTCTTAAGGGGGACCGTGTGCTATACTGGTGTGTGTCATTAAGTGTTGGCAACTCCACTGCTTCTGCTTTTGTGAGCAGGCCATCAAACTTAAAACTATGCACATTATTTTTAAAAAATGCATCTCGACTGTTGTTGCCATGTGTTGTTGTTTGAAACATGAACTTGAGTTGCACTGATAGGTATTGTCTTCATCATCTCATTGTAAAGGCTCTTGTAAGCCCATCAAAAGCAGCTGGACATGTTTGGTAGCAATTGGTGGGAAATGACGTGGAAAGGGAGAAGTTACACTGGCCTTTTTCGGTCGAGCCTAGAGGCAGCGTGCATGTACATGTGCCGCTCTGCGTGGACATGGTGTAATCCCTCTAGGGGTTTTTTGGCACGCCCATGCTTCCCATTCGTTATTTTGTGTGACATTGTAAAATGCTGGCTTTTCATTGGTTAAATTGTTCCCTCCTTTCTGCGCTTGGTTCCATCCCATGACGTCTGGCCCTCCTACATGTAGTCTGTCTATCCTACCAATGTATGCTTGTTGCAGCGCGCTATTAATGTTTTTCTGCTCCGCTCTGGTTCGGTTGGGAGGAGCGTAGCTTGTGGAGGATTGGCCTTCGGTATGCTTGTGTGTTTCATATCCGTAGAGAGAGAAAATCAACAAAAAGTAAGGCAGTCTTAATACAGGAGATTCTCTTAGCCAAGAAAACAAAGTATGATTCGGTCACTCTCATGGTTGTCGCACGGTTAGTGGTAAATGATACTAAGACACGAAACCGCAGACGTGTTTTTTTTTTTGCTGTTGAATCCTACTTTGAAATGTGGGTTCTAGTGACGTGCCTCAGTGGCCGGGTTAACATCCGGTGATTGATGGGAATGCATGTTATTGCTGGGTGCCTCTAAAGATCCGGTATGCATATTGTCCCCACGATAATCTTTTCTGGCTCGAAAATATTGGGCTACTTATTTCAGCAGGCTCTTTTTAAAACAAAGTCTGTAATTATTCAACCCTTGTAGACGAAGTGTGACTCCATACTGATGCAGTGTGGAAACAAAAGATATGAGTGTGCCATAATCTTCTCCATGTCGCTGCCCTTTGGGCTAAACAGGCCCTACAGCAACCTCCTAGTGTGTTCAACAACTGACAACCCTGCTGGCAATGTCTGCTGCACACATGGCTCCCTTCTTCCCTTTTTCTCACGTGCACTGTACGGTGGTTTTATTGGTGGTTTTATTGTTGCTGTGTGCCATTTTTGTTTGTTCACTGTACTTGAAACTTCATTTCTGTGCTTAAATATTACCAATTTTAAATACGTTTTTGTTGGTTTTGTACAGGAAGGACGTATGAAAGAAAACATACTTTAGTATATAGATAATGGACCACTTCCTCGGCGATTAAGTATATAATTTATACATTTGCATGGTGTCCGTTTTACGGCTGCTGTGTTTTATGTATCATTGCGGTACGTTTCACAGAAGATCGGAGCAAAAGAAGGCATAGCCCGGAAAGCACCTTGAATCGGTTCGGAGTCTACCGTGCACTACAAGTGACTTCAAAAAACATAATTGTAACATTCTTGTGTATGTGTGTGAAAGGCAGTGTGAGAGTGGGTGCTTAACAGCAAAGTATCATGTTTGAATTTACGCCTATATTTTTAAATAATAATTTTCTTTTTTTGTTATTTCTGTCGGTATCAAAATCGACTCGGTGCTATTGGTTGCTTTGTTGTCGGTTTTGTACAAGAAGGACTTCAGAATGGAAACATAGCTTAATACATAAATGATCTATCACTTCCTTAGTGACTGTGTATATTATTTCTAAATTTGCATGGTGTCAATCTGACGGCTGCTGTGTTTTATTTATTATTGCAGCATGTTTATAAAGGTTTTTGTTTTTTTAAACAATTTGTTAAAGCGGAATCTTCAGGGAATAATCAGTTTTTGGGAGAATCCGAGTTCTCTTATATTTAGATGGATGTATATTTAAGGATAGGCGTTAAGTTCAGCATGGCCAAAGCACAATTGCAAATGTATTACATAGAACATTGACAGGCTTAAGAAGAGGGCAAAACAATTTTGTAGGTGCTGAAGAAAAACAACCCTCATATTTCTTTTCTGCCGGAGACTCGCATTCCCAGTACACAAAGAATTCCATTAGTTAATCCAAGGCTGTTAGTTCTAGTAATTTCCCATCCAGAACATCTGATAAGAAGCACTGGCCTATTGTTTACTACATGTAGGGGTATTAAGATTTGCTTTTCGAGGTCTGATTCAAGAGGCAAATAGTCTTCAGACAAACTTGAAGCTGGGGCACTTCTTATAACAAGTGCTTCGATATGTGGTCACAACGGGGTGACACTTCTGGTATTTCAGAAGCTATTGCTAAAATTAGGTTTGACCTTTATATTAGCTGCTGATAGAAAACCAGTATTTTAAAACCCCAAATTAAAAAAGATATTGATCTTTACAAGCCAAATCACTAAAGTGACGAAATGTTGAAGAGTTTTACACCATGCAGCACGCTGTTCCGGGACCTAGGGGTAAATGATACTCCAGGGTTATTTGTTATTGTTGTTTATTGGAATTAGTCTTGTGCTCACAAGCAAATCATTCCATGCATACACTAAAATTTCTTTCTGGTAGATTCAATTAGTGGGAGTTAAGTGTGATCTTTGGGAAAAGGGGCTTATGAATTCATGCAGTTAGTTGTTGAGGTTAATAGAGGCGTTATGGGAAATTAGATATTATTAGGTTTCATGGGTAGGATTTTCAAAGAATGATTGTGATTTTTCATATTAGTTGTGGTCACTTATGTGATTTTACAGTACTGTCATGACCATTGTTATGCCTATGCAAGTTATTGGTGATTGTCAGATGAACTGAGATGCTACTTCTCAGATGATAGTGGCTAATTTGACTACTTTGCCCATGCAGCACCATGCTTTTATCCATTTTTTCTTATCCTTACATCAGTGTACTTCCACCCTATAGAGATTGTGATTGTGCTATTGCAACTGTACTGGAGGCTATTGTTCCTTTTAGGCACATTTATTTACTAGCTGAGAAGGAAGTTTTAAGAGGTTATTTGCAGAGTTATCTTCAAAATGGTTGGATTGTTCCATCTTCGCCCCTGCTGGGGCATGATTTTCTGTATTGACGATAAATCAGTGTTTAAGACTGTGCATTAACTATAGAGGACTAAATAAGGTCGTAGTAAAGCGGTTAGAACTGGGATTTCTGGTTGGCTAAGGCTTACGCCAAAGCCAGGCAGAAACCACCATTCTAGTCAGGACAAGGGAGTCACACACCAAGATAACCCCTGCTCACTCTCTTGGTAGGTTGGCACGAGCAGACAGGCTTATCCCGGAGGCAATGTGTAAAGCATTTGCGCACGCACACAACAACAACAACATCCTAGGCACACCACAAGAGGAACTCCACACAAGGTTATATAAAAATAACTTTTGTATTGTCAAAACACATCAGATAGTAATCACTCAATATACATTGTGCCAACTGGCACGGGCAATATTCACAAGGGATTATTTACACCAGGACAGGGCCACATGGGCCACTGTCAGAATCAACACTTAGCAGAAATAGCACTTCTAGAACATAGAATAAGTGTAGCACCAAATAACAATTATAGACCACAACCAGTAACCACTGGTAACAGGTAGGTACACACTACACAATACTAATAACCATAGTCATAGATCACGCATGGACACATAACCTCTCTAGTATAAACTATACTAGGCAAAACAACCTCATCAGCATGAAAGCACATCTAGAGGTATCACAGGCATAATGGCATTGCACATTACGCATAACTCACATTTAGGCCTAACCAGTAAAAATACAGTAGGCAATCTCCTCACTAGTGGAACCGGCGCCACCATGCTCCTTCTCTCCTTGCTGCACTGCCTGGAAACGGAAGTGACTGACGCCCGGCCCGCCCACAACCAGGCGACGGGCCGGACTCCAGTTTCCGGTGCTTACCTCGGGCTGCGGCAGCAATCACTTTTGGAGGCAAAACAACGAGGGGTAGGCTCCCTCGAGACAAGAAATAAACAGCGGTGCGGGCAACCGCTATAATTTAAATTAAAGCCAAAGACGCAGGGTGGCACCTGCATAATGAAATCTCAAGCAGACATAAGGGCGATAAAGCGCCCCAGGTGCTAAAGGTACTGGCACCCACAAATCATAAAAAGGAGGGGGGGAATCCCTACGAGGGGGATTCCCTCGGGAAGGGCTGCAGCGCCGCGCTGCTCAGCACCCAGGCTCTCCCTTTCCTAGGGAAGTCAAATCAAAGCAGGATAAGGTGCTCAGTCTGCCAATAGATCACAAGAAGGCTGTAACAAAGCCTTGGCAACCTCAAAAATAAAGCAATAGGTCCAAAATAATCCTCCAGCATCCAGGGGCTGGGCAGGGCCCAAGGAGGCAAGCCTTCCCCTGGGCCCCAGCAGCAGCACGCCCCTGGTTGTTTCAAGTTAGGAAAAACAAGAACATCTACAGGGTGTCACAGCACCCTTTTTATACAGCAAAGTCCTTTGTCTAGAAGGTGCAGGCAATGTGAGAACCAGCTACAACTGGTTATGGGGAACTCCCTTTCACTGGCCAGGCTAGGGACATCAGACACACCACAGGGGGTGGAGCCAGCATTGTGGAGGGAAGGACCAGCCCTATTCAGGTCCCAAGTGTACCCCTCCCTCACATCAGCATGCTAATCTCTCCATTCACCACCGGGGCAGACCCATCCTGACTCCTGGAGCCAGGCTCACCAGCCAGCTCCAGCCAATCAAACGCCAGACACAAATTTCACTAACATGCCAGTGGCACTTCCACACTAGACACAATCATGCCGCATACATCATTGCGCAGCATTCAATCTCACGAGTTCGCACATACCAAACTCGACCCTGCACTCCCCACACATCAGGAACTACCATGGTCACATATATTCCCCATGCATTCCTATGGGAGGGCAGGCCACTCTCACCACACACACAGAGACCGCACACATTTTACACTGGACCACAGGGAAAAAGTGCGCAGAGGCCTAAAATCACCAACACCAGGTTACAGAAGTAGGCTAGGAAAAAGCAAAAAGTTTCGGGGTGAACCTGCCAAAAGGGCCAGGTCCAACAAAAGCACAGATGGTATTTGTCCCTAATCAAGGACATTTTAGAATGTGTTCATGGAGGGCAAGTCTGTACAAACTGAGGGTCTGATTTAGCTTTTGACATACAGTACTTTGTACGTCAGGGTGTTATAGGAGATTACCTCTGCCATCCTGACGAACTGCCATCTGTCCCATTGCAAACACTAACAATGCTGCTGGATAAGGTCCTGCAGATCTTTCATCGTTATACCAGATAAACTGTGGTAGACCTGAGGATCTAAGCAGTATAAAAAAAATTATCACCAAAGACTCATCTTCCTATAATAAGTTTCAGTAAAAAATAATAAAATAATGGACTAAAAAATATCTCCCTGAGACTGAACACTGAAACTGTTGACGTTTAACTCACTCTGCTGTAACTTACAATGATGGCAGGCAGGTCAAGACTTTGGGCCCGATTACGATGCTGTTTGGATTAATTTCTGACCAACCCATTTTGATGGAGTCGGTCGGAAATTAACCCAAACAGGATTTCCGAATGGCTTACGACGGGCCGGGAGAGCCCGTCTGCCATTCAGAAAGGGGCCTGTAATCCCATGGGCGGCTTTTTCCGCCCGAGAGATTACAATGGAAGATTCCCACTGCCTTTCTTTGCTGGCCTTTCTGACACAGAAAGACTGTGGGAATCTGACTTCGGGGGAACCCAGAAGGGGCCCTATGGGTGCAAGGCCTTTGGATGGCGGCCTAGGGGGCACCTATGGTGCCTCCCTGTTGATCCCTGCCCCCTTGGCAGGCACCTTGAGGTGCCTGCCACTGGATGCAGGGATGAACTGCACTTCAGCTCTTTACAATGAGAGCATGCACTCCGGTCGGAATGCATGCTCTCATTGTAAAGAATAGAATTGCAACCGAAAAGTGTTCGATCGCATCCTACTTGCTGGGTTGGGACCGGCGAGAGGTGGTTGGTCAGTCCCAGTTCCCAAACTATGTTGGATGGACGTAGGTCCAGCCGACCTCGTAATCGGACTCTTAAGTGGTAGGCCAAAAAAGCAGGTTTCAAAGAGTGTGTAACTCATTGTCAGTTGCGCTGTAGTCTTGGATTTTTTACGTCTGTCTAGCAGAAACATCAAGGAAGAAGAATGGAGAAGGGAAACATTTATTTCTTGTTCCTATGCAGACTAGGAGGTCTGGGTTGAGTCTGTGAACAGGACCATACTGATTAGCTTGCCACAGCTAATAAAAATGTTGTTAGTGTGGCCATTACATGACGTCAAGAAACATGTGTATGTGGTGTTGTGGAAAATAAATTGGCAGCCTCGTGAACCTTTTGAAGTGTTACCTCACTGCCCCCCAACTTTAGAATATGCACTGTACTGCATGACTAGAGTCTCACCGTCAAAACCCAGAAAGCATACCTCATTCCCACGCAGAGGTTGACCTTCATTGGTGTGGCATCAGGGGGAGTGTCTCAGCTCAAGTGCAGATTTCACTTTGTTCTCCTAGATATACAGTGGTGGATGTGCTCCTCCAACCTCACAATAGATCGTCCCTACATTACTCCACAATTGCCAAATACCATGCTTACAAGCACTTCCTCTTTGTTCTGGGGCAATTATCTGGATGTCATGTTGATGCATGGCTTTTGGTCTATGTTGTATGAACTGCTGCACATGAGTGTTCTGCAGTTGTGTTTTGGGCATTTCTCTTTTGTTCTTCTCCAGATCCTTAGGAAAACACAACCACCATCAACTTTGTCAGCAGGCAGTTTAGTGTGGGTTCTCTAATCCTGTATTTGGAGGTTTTACACCTGTGATGGTAGACTGCTACAGTGGTATATTTTCTCTGTGGCAGCTGGTCAGAGTTTGTAGCCAGTTGTGAGTCAGCTTGAATCCCACTGGAGGGGAGAATACAAAACATTCATTAAATGATCTTTTCTGCAGGCTACTGGCACTCCGGCAGAGAAGTGCTTAAACTACTATATCTGAGGACCTGTTTTATTTTTCTACTGTCAAGTTTTTTGGGGGAAAGGGGCCCCTGCAATGAAATTGTTGGCTGTGATTTTATGGCTAACTTATGACAAATAGACAATAAGTGTGTCTCCCAAGCTGCAATGGTGGGACCATACAGTCAATGACTTGTAAGAGTAAGTATGTAAACTCCCTTAGTTTAAACTTACATTAGTTACAAATGCATTTAATCTCATTAGTGGAGCAATGATATTAGTGGACATTCAGCAGGAAATCTTCTGGGTTTTGGTTATTTTTGTGAGTGAAACTTTTGCATCTCATGCCAACCGGTGCCTTTTTTTTGGTTTGTTGGGATTTTCTCAGAATTAGTTACTGAGCACTTTTTACTTGATGTCTTACCATTCTTTTAGATTTGAGAGGTGATACAGAAGATCAGGAGGCAAACGGACCATGTCATCTAGATAGCTTTCTACTGCTACTCAAGGGTTTGAATATTGGAGCAGTAGAAAGCTGCTTTGTTTGCTCTGACTGTTTCTTCTCTCCAGGTCAAGGATATCTTTTTTTGGCTAACGTCTTTGGTCCGATTTCTGAAAGGGTTTCAGAATACATTATCTTTCATACCTTTTGTAGTTCCAGGTTATGGTTTGCCTTAGTCTTGTTGTTTCTTGTAGGTTTGTCCCTTAAGTCATACCAATTGCTATCAGACCCTGGCCCAACCGCATCATGGTTGTTACACTGGACTCGCACATAGTCTGAGAGTCAGATGCAGCAATATTGCTACAAACGTCACAGTCAGTGAGCCAAGACTCTGTGGGCTGCTTAATAACCTTCACCGGGCAGCAGAATACTTCAAAACATCTGTAGATGATATTGCTCAGTGTTAGAAGTTAAAAATACAGCTTATGTTAGATACTTCTAACTGCAGATTTCTCACCTTTGAATATCTCCAGATAGCAGACTGGTTCTGAAGAATTTCTCCAGCAAAGCTGACGAATGCTGCTAGCTTGTGCCATATGGCTCTGCCTTGATTCCATAGAGCCCAAAAAGTGACGGAGCGAAGCCACATATATGCGCTACTTCTGTACGCTGACGTCAGTTCCTTACTTTCCACATTCTACAATGCGGATCAAGAGCTCCACCCCCAGCTTAATCGGACTGCTTTCAGCTAAAGAAATTATTACCACAGTGTACCAGGGATTTATGTCCTCACTGAAAATGACTGGATTCAGGCTGTGCCGAGGCTGCTGGAAGCAGTAACTGTCATGACTTGAACAAGGTATTCCTATGGTGCGTGGGCTCAGGCCACAACTCTTGAGTCATATTACAAGTGTCCCCTAGTGCACTCTAAGGTTACTCGGACTAAGCAGTTAAACTCTGCATTGTGGAACATAAGAATAGGTTGCAGTAAATGCATAGTCCCCATTCAAAGTTGTGTATCTAATCATGGACCCGGTCACATGGTTGCTCCCTCAAAAAGTCAATGTCCAACTTACAGTTTACTGATAGTTTAAAATCAAATTCTAGGCACAAGCATAAGGACAAGTGGGACTCCATCCCATCCCTCCACTTACATTCTAGAGAGTAGGCGCAAAGGTTTAATGCTCAAGATCCTACTCCACTGATAACGTCTGGTCCTAAACAGATTTCGAGGTTGATCCTGGCTTTTTTCTGGGCTGTCTTAAACCCCAAAGCATATGGCGGTTTTCAGAATCCATGCTGTTAATTGTTGGCGCAATTGTGGCCCTCTTTGTTGCGGCTTAGAGTCCCATGGAACTGTGGGAGTCTTTTGATGGACTATTTCTGGCCAGTATATCCTTCTATGCCGTCTGCCCATTCAAGACTTGGCAACAAAGTGACATCTGCTCCAGTGTGGACTTCTTCTCTGGCACCAAGGTCCACTCTGGTTCCTTCCATACAGACGCTGACTTCACCGTCACTGGTTGATGATCTCCGCTCTCCAACCTTGAACTGACATGGGGCCACTTCAGGCCTATGTCACGCTGTGAAATCAAAAAAGTACAACCAGTGGCTATGCAACCAGATTACAATCCAGGACCTCTTCCTCAATGTCATTATCAACAGAGAGTTTGTGCTCTTTGTGGCTCTGATTCGGCATCAGTGCACGATCTACTTTTCCACAGGACACTGCTGATAATGACAAAGGGGACAGATTGCTGCCTCCTCATTATACTGATGATGGATTGTATCATGACTTCCAGAATGCCTGTAGGCTAGCCTGATCTGAAATAGAGCTCAAATCTCCACTTGTATCACCAACCAAGAAAAGGTCCTTGTTTGCATTGGTGGTTTGAAGTGCAGCTGAGGCACTAGAATTGCAGTTGTACACTACTGAGATGAAAACAAATGTGTTTATTGAAATTCCTCAACCAGGGCCTGCTTCCTCTGAGCAATTCATCTGATTGTTCACGCTTCAGCAAATAAGGTCAATTCGATTTTCCTTTCTAACCATTCCTCTGGTTAGGGAATCTAAAAGTCTAAATGCTTTCAGATAGAGAAAGTTTTCTTTCGGTAATGTAGCCCATAGGTCTGCCAATGTAGCTTGGTTCTTGGATAGGTACAAACACATTATGCGATATGTCAGCGTTATTTTGCCGGTCGTCCCAGAGGGATCATGGGACCTCTAAGGCTTAAATGATACAAGATAGTTAGGTGTCCTACTCGGAAGGCAAGACTGGATTAGGATAACCAGGTCTTCTGGAGATGTATATGTGTCCCTAATGGATGTGCTCTTCAATGGCTCTAGGCTCTTTGGATGACACAATTTCTCCACTGATGCAAACCAAAAATAATTAGAAGCTATTCTAGAGGGATGGCTAACAGACATTGCCACCCTCCCCAAACATTTCCTGCAATAGCTGACCCAGTCCTTTATAGGCTGCAATTGCAAGTACCAGTAGACAGTGTTGAAACCAGCATGGGCAGAAATCCTCAAATTCTTCACCCCCTGCCGCGGCAGCTTCAATGGAGCTTTAATTTACCCTCACAGGTTTATGCTGGCTTGTAGGAGACCAAGTACTGCATTTCTTCCCGGGCTGAAGATCCATTACATTGCCCATGTAGGTCCTACAGATTGTTCAGTGGGGCTATGCCCTGCCTTCTCTCTGCTCCCCAACCCACGATCCTCCTGCATAGAAGCATCTCTAAGGCGCCCTCTGCAATCCTTTAACAGGAAGCCAACCTTCTTTTGTCCAGGGCTTGCCATCAAGGAGGTACTGGACTCAAAGAAATGGTAAATATGTTGTTTATGTTACTTCCTCGTTCCAAAGAAGGGCAAAAGCCTCTGGCCTAATCCGTTTTGTGCCTCTCACAGTGAACGTTTTTCCTGAGAAAAAAACTGGTTGAAAATCTTCACTCTGGCTTGGATTCTGTTAGCTCTGGATGCGGGAAACTGGATGGCTCCCTTAAACTAGGCAGGACACGTACTCGTATTTCAGTATACCTGTTCTGCAGTCCCACAGGCGTTACCTGCAATTAACAGTATGCCACTAACGCTTTCGATTTACATGCTCCCCTTTGGCCTTACCTCAAGCCTCTGGGTATTTGGGATAATGCCTTTTCCTATACCTCAGTGACTGATTGATGAAGGTGAGCCTAAGTTGGTTGAGAACCCCTCCTAGTACCAGCCAAACACTTAACTTTGGGGTATATAGTCTACCGAAGTCCCACATTAGCCCAATAAAGAGGATTCCAGTCGTTGGGGTGATTTGTGACATGGTGGTGTTAAAAGCCTTTCCTCCACTGAACTGAGTCCAAGATATTCTGGATACGATCCCAATGCTTTGGGAACAGTACGGGGTCTCAATGAGGATGGCTCTGAGGCCTCTAGTTCTCCTGGCTTTGTGTATCCTCCTTACCCCGACTGCCAGGTGGGTCATGCAGGCCCTGCAGTGGACCCTCCGATCTCTCTGGACTGCGCATTAGGGCTGCCTCTCAGACTTCATTCGGATCCCAAAGGAGAGGCTGTACGATCTGCAGTGGTGGCTGGTAGATGCCAACCTGATCTAGTGTAGTCCATTCTCTCCCCCAACCAGAATTCACAGAGGTGGCAGACACAACACTGCTGGGTTGCTCTGGCCATCTGAGAAAGTTGTAGATCAGCGGCCCTCCAGTCTTCACCAACGAGTCCACTCTGCCTTCGATTTTTTTTTTGTGGTACTTTTGCATTACATTTTTGTTCAACAAGATACTGGTGGTGTGCACAAGACGAGTGTGTGTCAAGAGTTCTTCTACTCAGGTGAGAGTTGGCTCACCGGTGATGGGTTACGGGTTTAAATTACATGAGGACTAGAGTAAGCGTTTGCATTCCCTTGAGTTTATTTTGGAAGTATTTCTCATCCATTCATTCATAAGTATTTTGTTGGGGAGGATGGGTTTATTATTGCTTGCCAATCTGTTTACCTTCCCTTTCTGATTTCTTAGTGTTCAGACTCGAACGAAGTTGTATTTTAGTTTGCTTCCCTGAGCCTTGAACTTTTTCTCCGCCTTTTTATATTCTTGTTTATAGTTCCACCCACGTTTTGTTATTTTTATTTTTTCATTTAAAAGGAGGGGATATGTTTTGTTATTTTTATTTTTCATTTAAAAGGAGGGGGATATGTTATTTCCTGATTGTATTAGTATATGTTTCCCAGCCTAGCTATCTCCCTGCTGCTCAGCCAGAGTGAGAGTTTGTATTGGAATGTTGGTGTGACTGTGATGCATGGAATGCTTGGGTGCCGGTGTGGATGAGTGGTGTCAGTTGGAGATGGGCTGAGCAGCAGGCAGGCTCCTCCTGGTGGGGTTGGTACATGAGCATTTCTGCCTTCCATCAAGGAGAGGAGGCTGTTTGTCCTTAGGGATAACATAACTGCCAGGTGAGTTGGGTCCTGGATCTTGTGTCAGTAAGTGCTGTGCCTCTGGAGCTCCTAAGCCTAATTGCTAGTCCTCTGACAAAGCGTCCACTTCAGGAGGGTCTCCCTTCTCAGCAGCAGGACAGGGTCTTGCACACAACTGTACACAACCTTCATGCATGGAGATTGATCTGTGGCAACTGAATGAATTTCACTTGCATCCCAGGTAGTTGATGTCGTACATTCTACTAGTCACCCTTGCATCAAGACGATCTATGCTGGGTGCTGTAAACAATTTGTAGCTTGGTGTGGTGCTCAAAACACCATATCCCTACAAGCCCAAACTTTGTGAAGTTCTTTTGTTTGTCCTTTTGTTAGCCGGTCAAGGCTTTGATATGCCACAGTGAAAGGTTATTTCTTAGCTCTTTTGGCATTTCTGTGCTTACCTGGCCCAACTGTTTTAAGAGACTGGTTGTGATGCATTCCATGAAAGGTTTGACTCATTTATTTCTCTCCCTAAACCATTGATATGCCTCAATGGGGCCTGAACTCGCTCTGGACTTTTCTCACGTGCTTGACCTTTGAGCCTAGGCATAGCTTTTTCATCAGGCACTTAACACTAAAAACAGTCTTCAACATTACAATAATATTACCATGCTGCATAAGTGAACTACAGGCACCTTTAGTGCTACCACCCATACCCTTCTTTCTGAACAAATCGATACATCCTTCCTGCCAAAGGATCCTCATGAAAGAGGAAAAGTGTCTCCATCGCCTTGACTCTTAAGAGTGCACAAGGCTTTTTATATCGACTGCACAAAGCGGCTTCACACTGGATGATCAACTCTTTGTGGTTTTTTTTGGTACAAGCAAAGCATGGCAGTGCAGAAGAGGACCCTTTCAAGTTAGTCTCATGCATCAATATCTCTTATGCACTGGCCAAGAGGCAACCCCCTGAAGGCCTGCATGCCCATTCCATCAGGCTGCTACAATAGCTTTGGCTTGAGAGGTGGTAGTTCTAGATATCTGCCAGGCTGCAACATGGAATGTGGTGCCTACACAAAACACTGTTGCTATGACAGCATGGTCTGGTCAAAAGGTCACTTTGTCGGTTTAGTTTCGCAGGACTTTTTGGTCTGAGTCCACTTCCCAGATCCTCCAACTGTGGGAGGTACTGATGTGGTGTCTATTCTAAAGTGTCTGCCATTAGAAGTGTTTATCAGAAGAGCAAGTTACTTACCTTCAATAATGCTCTTTATGGAAACTTTATCTAACCATTTCGTCCCCACTGTTTTCCCAATTGTCTGTTTTGTGGACTGGCCTCTTTACTATCTAAAAAGGTCCGAGATCGGAATCAGCACACTGATTTGTCCTCTGTTCCACGTCTGAGGGCGCAGATGGAGAAAGTCACAGGAAAGCGTGCAGGGTTGATGCTTGTATGTGGCTCTATTTCTTCTTTTCCTAGTAAGTATAGAGTCACTATGGAGCTGGTGCAGCACCCGCTGTCAGTGTACAGGAGTATTGCTGAAATAGTTCTCCAAACTCAGTCTGACGCCGGGGATAGTCTAAAGATAAATAATCTTTGGTTTTATAGACTATCCACCAGAAATAGTGTTATTGAAGGTAAGTAACTTTTTCTTCAGAATGATGCAACTGAGCAAGTAGCAAATTATCCTTTTAGCACCTTTTTAATTCCTCCGTGTAGCAGACATTTCACTCAGTGGTAAAAGCGTTAGCCTTATTAACAGAATTGCTATATTCTTCCCCACACAGTGAATTTGCGTATTTGGTAATTGTATAACGCAAATATAGTTGCATATTGTATGTCATTTCTTTTTTCTTTTTGGGCTTTGTAGTTATTGTTTGATATGTCTTTCGTAGGCTTCATAGTATTACTGAAGTTTCACAAATGGAATGTAGTGCGGAAATGGTGACCCCCTTGGTATCCAATCCTGGGCATGTTTGCATCACAGATAAATGCCTGTACTTCCAACCTCTAAACGGTTATCCTGTAAGTGGGAACTCCTTACTTATTTGTATGTTTTACAATATGGTCATCAATGTGCTTTGTGCCTTTTCGTGAGTTCTCAAATCTGTCAGACCTACTAAAAATGTGCGGCTATCCAAAGCCCGTCTCACAAATGTCGATAGAAAATGATTGGACTTAATATCTGATTGAATTGAGATGCCAGACTCTTAACCACCAGTAATAACCATATCTCATATTCGCTGCACATTTGTATGCATGTGTAAAGATTTGTTAACCATATTTGAAATCTCACTTTAATTATTTGTGCTCTCCTATTATGAATTAGTAGTGGAAATGCATACTTTGAGTGCTGAATGTTAGCAGTTATGTATGTACACGTTTGTCTGTGTGCTTGCTTCCCCTCACCCTGTTAGAGGTGAGCACTGGCTGCGCTGGTATGAATAAAACAAAATACAGCTACTTACAAAGTGCTTGATGGAGACGGCTTGTCTTCTTAGAAAGCAGGCATGCCCGGGTCCTGGGGAATACCCGGAATTTCCCACCCCACTGCCAGATAGCACTTTGGAATGGATCCAAGGTTCCCAGGCACCATACCAATGCATATTTAGGTGGTGGGCGGAGAAAATCTTTTTAGGATGGGGCATTAGCTGACTTCCTCAAAAAGCCTAACTCTCGGTAACTGGGAAGCAAATGTCCTAAAAAAATCTTATTGGTTCGTTTTGTGATGTAGAAACACAGGAAGAGAAAGGAAAATATTAAATTCTTAGTTGCGAAGTCAATAAATGGAGAATGTTATATTTTGTACATTTTATGTCGAGCACATGAATATATTTCATGTTAAGAGGAGTAAAAATGACAACAAACAATTATGTGCAGAATGCTTGCGAAATCAGTTGGATAATTATATTCCTCATGGCGCTATGCTTTTATATGTGGCCGTTTTAGAGAAAGGAATTACCTGTTTGTGGGCTACTAGTCATCCTATACAATGCGCATCACATTATCTTACACATGTTATTGAAATCAGTGAGCGAGTGTTCAAAGCATATCAACATTGAGAAGTGAAGTGTGAACAATTCACAGCATACAAACATTTCTAAGGCTAATGCATCAACTAAGCAATCAAACTGGCGTGGGCCGTCATAAGCACATTAATTTTTATGTCAACAGTTCCACAGTTTTATATTTATCGGAATTAACAGTTGACATATTCATTACAGTGAATCGTGCTAATAGAAGACAAGATGATTGGACTGTTATCAAATCTGCCAAAGTGCTTGTTAGACCATAATTATGTTCCATCTGGGTTTTTCTTCCTTTGTTTGGTTGTCCTAGTTGCTTGTGCTCATTGTTCTAACTCCTCCACCACGGATTAGGGTTCCATTTGCTTTGCGTTGATACAGGAGTAGTGTCAACTTTTTTTTTTTAAACTCTTTATTATCGATTGCAAAGGAAACATGCTCTCATACAAGTAAATGCAATCATCACAGTCTGTTTTCAATTTACTCCCCTACATTACATAGGTTGAATATCTGCATCCCGTACATTTTGCCAGGAAACGTATTAATGGACAGATTTAACGTCCCTGTCATCCGGTGCATGTTCTATACGTAAGCAAATTCAACTTAGGTCACCTATATGTAAATATTCGTCTTCTCAGAACTTAGTAACGCCCACCCCAACACTCCCCCCACCCTCTCCTGGTCATTCCATTATCAGCAAGTTGGCTTCCTCTGGGCAATCAATAGAGACTGTCAGTCTACAGAGCATGGGAGTAAGCATCGCACACCCCTTCATATGGGCGGGGATCCCCCTCAATTGGATTCCTCCAGATCAGGTATATTACTGAGACCCTGCCACCTGAGAGTGGACCAAGTCAAGCCCATCCAACTCCAACAGCATAGCATCCCACTCTAACGCTATGGGTTGTTTCCGATGACCTCTCTCTTCCTCCTTCCTGAGGGAGTAGTGTAAACTTTAATCTGAAGAATCCAACTGATGTTACCCATTGCATGTGATAGTAAAAGAGGTGTTCTGTCCCAGGTTACACCTAATCTTTAGAGCGATTGCTCCTATTTTATTGATGAAAAGTACTATCAAATTATATCGAACCACAGTAAGTTCATTTCTTTTTAAATGTTAATAAATGATGTGTTTAAACTGAATGTTGTTTTCTTCCCCAAATCAGTTGTTCGGGTTGTAGCATATCTTTTTTTATTATTGTGTATAAAGTGCCTATTTTTTTGTCAGCATATCCATATTTCTGGGGTTTTTCCAGACCCCCATGTAGATAAAAAACGGTTTTAGAACCATGGTATCCATCGCTTTATCCCTCCATCCTTTTCCAGTAGTACATTTTGGAGGAATAACGCTTATCTTAAGTAATATCGTGGTATACATTTCAGAAATGTGTTTGCTGACAGTGCCATTTCTTTCAAAGTTACTGGATTTGTAATCATAATTTGATTCTTGAAGATATCTTGTCCTTTGTCTAAAATGTCTTGTAATAGCAAGGTCAAGAGGCAATTAATACATTCTGTATACGAAAGGGTCAGTTTGCTTCAGACGATGATGACATTGTAAATTAAGGTGGGCATTTTCAAACAATATATACAAATACTTGTTTAGTAGAGTATCCAATCAATCTTTTATATGATAGTGAATTTTATTCAGAGTCAAAAAGCTCTTAGTAGATATGCCAGTTCTTAATGGATCATAGATTTACCAACATGTTTTTCACCCCCTGGTGAGGACATCACAGACCCTCATAGGGGACCACATGACCCAGCAGGCTCTGCCACAACAAAATCAACACCATCTACCTAGACTTAGCACCCCAACTGCCCGACGAGGACCACATCAACCACATCATGCCCACCGATGCATATCCACATCAGCTCAACTCGTGGAACACTCTCACTGTGAAGGAAACTGCATCCATCATGAGATCCATCCAGTCGAGAGCCCCAGCAGACCCATGCCCACACAATACTTCCAGACTCTGCAATCAACCCATCCGCAAACAACTTAACACGGTCCTCAACTCCTCAATCACTACAGCCCACTTACCCCAGAAATGGCATATGCCGCTGCTGAAGAAGCCATCCGCGAACCCAGGAGAACCTAAGTTCTACCGACCCATCTCCATGCACCCTTTCCCAGCCAAGGTCATTGATAAAGCTGTCAACATCCAGCTCACTAGACATCGGAAGAACCGTAGCCTTCTGGACCTCTCCCAATCCAGCTTCAGAGCTGCCCACAACACTGAGACAGCCCTAGTCGCAGCCACAGATGGCATCAGAATGCTGCTAGACCACGGAGAAATAGCAGCCCTCTTCCTCCTCGAACTCTCAGCAGCCTTCCACACTGCCACACACCGATAAACAGACTACACCAGATCAGGATCCAAAGAGCAGCCCTCAAGTGGATCGCATTCTACCTCACAGGAAGAACGCAGAGGGTCATCTGACTGCCCTACAACTCTCTCCCTAAAAACATCACCTGCGGTGTACCTCAAAGCTCACCCTTTAGCTTAACGCTTCAACATGTACAGAACACCCCTGTTCAATATCGTCAAGAGCCATGGACATCATCTCCTACACCAACGACACTCAACTCATCCTCTCACTAACAACCCAACAACAAATTCCAAAGATGCATAAAAGACGTGGCCACTGTATGAACAACTGTCTCAAACTCAACAATGACAAAACAGAAGTACTCCTCTTCGGGAAAGACAAATACACCTTTTGGAACAACAAATGTTCTCACCTGAGCTGGGCCCAAACCCACCGAACACGCCCGCAACTTCGGCATCATCCTCGACAGCCAACTATCCAGGAAGAAGCCGGTCAGCACCGTCTCTTCCGCCTGCGTCCACACCCTACAAATGCTCAAGAAGGCTTTCAGATGACTCCCACCCAGCACCAGACCTACAGTCACGCAAGCTCTAGTCACCAGCAGGCTAGAATAAGACAACTCCCTCTACATAGGAATGACCACCCAACTCATCACTAAACTTCCGACTATCCAGAGCACAGTAGCCAGACTCGTCCTCGACCTCCCCAAATGGACTCCATCACCCTTCACCTCGGGAAACTCCACTGGTTACCAGTCGCAAAGAAATGCCAGTTCAAGCTGCTCACCCACTCTTACAAGGCACTACACAACGAAGGACCGGCATACCTCACCAATGGAATTAATTTCCACCAACCTACCAGGAAATTCTGCTGCAAAAACCTCTCTCTAGCAGCCACCAGACGCATTCTCCGGATGAACAGCTGAAGCCGCTCCATCTCCCACCTGGCAGCTGAGACCCGGAATTACCTTCCCCTGCACCTCAGAGCCTCACCATCTCGCCAGCAGTTCAGGAAGGACCTCAAGACCTGGATGTCCAACCAACAGAAGAACTGGCAGCATGTCCTCCCAGTGCCTTGAGGCCCTCACCGGTGATGTAGCCTTGCTCTGCAAATCCTGAATGATTGACAGATAGAATCAGGTAAGAAAAAAACCTTAATGATCTGATAATAGTGCTGCAGAGGACGAGTATGAAACTGTTCCAGCTAGAAGCTTTCATTCTACAATACAATGACTGCTTTCCCTCTATTGAGCACTGTGTCAGGTTCTCCTCCTCACTTCGATGCTTACTTTTCTGCAGGCTTGAAGCATTTTATTCCCTTTGTAGGAATGGTTCTGACAGCCCAGCTATCTAAGTCACCTATTGCTATCGATATTCACAGAGGGAATTTTGGATGTCCCTCACCTCTGACTCTTTTTGACCAGCGTCTTCCAACCATCAGCTTGAAACTTTCATAATGACGTCTTGTCTTATCCCGGCGGAGTGTTCATCTTTACCCACTGCTTAGCTGTGTGAGTTTCTTCTGCCCCTCCCAATGCTTCATTGAACCGAATGAGGGGACTTATTAACAACTGTTACGCTCCGTGTCCACTGCTACTTATTGCCTCCAGTGTGATAAAGTTGCAGCGCTACCACATTCATTCCAGACCTATTGGCTTTGCCAGTGTTTGTTCTGTCCTGAATTTTAGGGAAGGCACAGTCCGAGAGCTGCTACTTCCTTTTAGGAGCCACCCAGATGTTCCCCCGTACATTAACAGCCCTGAACATTTTCCTACCATCATAACACCAAGAATAAGCAAGCAAAGACCTTTAACCATTCGACGTTATAACGAAAACCTTTTCTACACGGGCAGAGCCCACACTTTCTGTCACCATCCTTTAAATGCACCTTCAACCTTTTTGTGTCACAGCAGTGCACATTGCAAAGATGAACGGTTTTTGTCGGGATCCTTTTGAGTTGTCATGGCAATTGCCTCCCTCTGCATCGTGTAACATCACTAAAGTTCTGCTGGTTCAGACCATCAACAGGTTTGCTCTTGGCGCTATCAGGCAGTGATTGCTTTTGGGTCAGAAGATGTTATCGGACCCAAAAAGTACAAATCGGGCGAGCGCAGGGGACCGAAGAATGGATCTCGCGTTACCAGAGTACAGCCCAGGACGTCTCCTTACCAGGAAGATACCCGAATGATTTAAAGATCAAGACTTACTCCAGTATAGCCTGTGAGCCTCCCTCCCCAGATAGCCGGACTGCAGGAGAGGCATCCTAGGGTCTGCCATGCAGAACATATACCAGCCGTCACGTGCGAGGATCACATCTGTAATGTCTGCCTCGGTTGAGTGAAATAATTCCAAGTTTCACCTTTGCCATTTTAAGATTGTATATATTGTCCTGAAAGCGCAACGGACACTGTGGCTGTGTAGCACCTACGTCTGTTATACTACAACAAGAACAGTCTCGGTCATGTGCAAACCGGCGTCACTAGCCATTGCAAGGCAGTGCTGACCGCAGCTAGTTCACCGCATCAGCTGCACTGAATGTCGTTTATAAATGATACTTGGTTAAGGCTAGTCAAATGCCGCTTTAAGTACGGTACACAAACGATGCAACCAAATACTCCTGCAGGCAGGCAACGAGAACGCTCCTCAGCCTCTGGTATAACTCAACATAGCAAAATGTTATTTGTTCCAAGTAATGGACGTACATGCAGTCTGAAATCCTAGCGCCCGTCGCTGCTTTTTGCCAGCAGTGGTTAAATTCGTTCTTAAATGTTCTGCCCTTGTGTATTCCAAGGCAGGCTTCAGCAGGATTGAAAACCCCGTCCATTGTGTCCGCCGTGGCTCTGCTCTCCCGTCTCTAGGTAACAGCCACTTGTTCCCTTGCAAATGATACGCTTTGAAACCGGCCCTTTCATCTAGCCTGCCAGTCATCCCCACTTCTAATTTGCAGCATTTATTTGCTGCCCCATCTTTTATATTCACTTTATAGAAGAAGCCTGTTGTGTACTTCTGCAGGCCTAATGCTGTGAAGTGCAAAAGATTGTTGTTCATTATTTTGTGCTCCTTGCTGGTGTTTTGCTATATGGTTAACATTTGCTTAACATGTGGCTCTTATTTATTTTGAAGCGGTAGCCTACTTTTTATGACACATGCAACCTATTAACATCGTTAATAGCATCTTAATTTTAGCGTCCATATTTTTCTGAGTGCAAATCTTTTAATGGTGAACACGTGTATATCTCTTTATGTTTTTGTTTTGCTGTTACTACCACCTTAGACTTCAGATGCATTAGAAGAGCGTTTCCCAAATTGTCGTTCAGGACCCACTGGTGGTTTGCGAGTCGATTTTTGGTAGGTCACGAAAGACCTGGTCTATGTAAGTAATGTTATAATGATTAGCCTTGTTTCTGCACCAGTGCGAAGTCGCTGAACAATGTTTTTAAGTCCGGTTTTAAAACAAACTCTTGCAAGTATTCCCAATCAAGACTCCGGGAGAACCTTCCAGTATTTGTTGCTGCAATTTTTTTAACTAAACAAATTAATGTCAACAGAGACTGTGCTCACTATCCTTGATCATACACAAACATACCACTTGTGTATGACATTCATGCAAAAACGGAGAAATATGGATGTGGCATAACGGCCTGAACGGCCAGCTGTGGAGCAGGGGATCGAGGTTCAAGTCATCAGCCTTTCGATTGTTGTGTTTTTGGTGGACCAATGCCACAGACCAGCACCCCAAAAGTGTTGCAACTCCAGTGTCACCATCTGCCACAGATGGCAGATCAATATGTTGACAAAACTGGTGAACGACGTAGTTCAGCAGATACACAGCCTAGTGGATGGAGCCCGTCGGCCCATATGACTCCAAGTTTAATTTTAAACCAGGTCATCATTATTTTTTAAACAATCTTGTCCGTTTTTTTGCTCAATTTAAGTAGGTTGAGACATGAATATTAAAGGCTTTCGTATTTAATACCGTTGAGATGTTTCCAAAATGTGATAATCCACGATAATATATTGCATGGCACCATGCTTTTCATCTTTAAAAGTTTAACCCAATGCATTCTGAGAATTCTCTTTTTTTTCATGGGTAACTATAAAATATTTAAGGAAAACATCCCATTATAATCGTCTTTTAACTCGTGTTTCCCCCACATTATAAACACATCCTTTAACTAGCCCTGATAACAATGCACATATCTTGACCTCAGACTGATGTCGAAGGGCGTGGTCAAGGTCATGACATTTTCAAACAGCTGCTATTACATAAAGAAATCGCACTGCTTCGTGTCCATTAAAGCCTGGTGGATTGCGAGTTAGTCATTTTAAATATTGGGTCGCAGTTCTAAAGGTTTGGGAAGCACTTCCTTAGTATATTTAATTGTGAAAGATTGTGTTGATGTATCAAATGGCAACTCAAATGTCTAATGTAAGTGGGTGGTGACACGGGGCAGCTTGTCTGTAATGGCGGACGAGCAGTGCCCACTTCGCAGAGCCTGCAGATGATAAATAAAATGATAATAACACAATTTCATTCTCATTTTATATATCGCTGCCTGAGCCGCAATGGAGTTTGAATCAATGAGTATAGGTGGGTTCGGGCCGGCCAGGCGAGGAATGGTGGGCTCTTATAGGTGCGCATGTCAGTTTGGCCAGCCATCCTAGGCTGGCCAAACAGACATGCACACTTAAGTTTCTCCAACCCAGCTTTGTTGCGCCGCAAGGTAAGAGAAAAGCCACAGGCTTCCTGTGCCTGAGTGAGCTAGAGACCAGTTCGCTCAGGCCAATCCCCACACTGCTGTCTTGTATGGTGTAGCATGAGTGCAGCATCTGGATTGGGTGGGGAGTCTGTACTTTGAGGCCCATCCACTTTTAGGATGAGAGGAGCAGTGAGGCAGCCACACGTGTCAGTGGCTAATAAGTCTTTTTATTTTTATTTTATTCTCCAACCCACCAACCTCCGCCCCCACCCCGGCCACCCTACCACTTTAGATAGGCGGCAGCTGCCACTGGTGGTGACCAGTGAAACAGAGTGCAGTGGTACACTTCTAACTCAGTATTTAGTAACTGTAGCAGCCAAGTGTACCAATTTAAAATGGGTATGCATTTATATAGCACCTTCAAGCATAGCTTTAGTATTTTATCAATCTGGGCAACGTACCTTTCTAGTGTTGCATCGATCAACTATGTATTGCTGTTTGAATAGTAAGAATTGTTTTTTGAAAGTGTAGTATGTATGTATGTGATATTTCTCTAGCGTGAACCTAGTGAAAGGGCAGCAGGACGCTGTGCATAATCAATGTTACACACAATGTCAATAAGTTATAGGAGAAGTAGCTAGTTTGTCAACTGTTCATTAATTGCGATGGGTTCTTTGAAGAGGTGCGTCTTCACGTCTTTCCTAAATTGAAGCCGCATTGTGTAGGTACAGATGGGTACAGTGATTTTGTTCCTGATCCTGGCTGCATAGATTGAAAAGGCCTGCTGCTTTGTGTATTTTCTATTATACTATTCTTCAGCTGGAGCCTGATGGTGTCCAGAAATAATGAGTTAGTCTGCAAGATAAGCAGGTGGGCTGGTCTTGATGGCTTTGATGCAGCTGGTTGTGAAGATTGTGCGGGACGGCAAAAAAGGACAACGGAGTTCCATCAGGATGGAGTTGGGATGTAATAATATTTTTTCATGCCGTGGATGAGACATGCTTCAGTGTGTCAGTGTAGATTCTGGAAGGCCACTAGGTAGGATGTTACTACCACCCCGATGTGAAGATATAATGAGTTGAATAACTGTTGAAAGAAACAAATTGACTTTCTTTAAAAGAGAGATCTGTACCAGGCCATCATTTTAGATCTCGCCTAACGGCTCCCATGCGTCGTTGCTGTGAGAGGTATTGTATAAAGTAAAGGACTTGGAGTACGCCCAAAGTTACTTTTTGCTGACTTTATTGTCATTCTTTTCAACTACCTCCTAATTGGCCACCATATGCCTCATATCACCTCCTTTAATTTCTCCAGAGCATGGACCAAGTACTAATTGATTACATTTGATAGTGTCCTTCAGCTATCCTTCTGCTGCTCGCACTGTGATTCGGGGTGTTTTTTTTCTCTTCATTTTTCTGTCCGTCATTTCCACTTCCAGGCTACACATTTAGGTTGCTTTTAAAATCTGTCCTGCAGGTTTGATTGTGGTTTCCTCAATTTGTTTTGGAAGTCAGCACTTCCTTTTATAGTAACAAGCAAATGGCTCTTAATATTAAAGTAGTTTGTGTGACTACATGTACTTGTTGGCTGTGCTTCTTCTTTAAGCATGCAAAGTATAGGTCTGTTAAAAGCATGCACTCGACTGAAACCAGACTCTACCCCCCGCCACTCTACTCTAATCTACCCACTCGAGTCTACCCCAATCCACCCCACTTCACTTCAATCTAACCCTCTTCACTCCAATCTACCCCACTCCTTTCCACTCCTTTCCACTCCAATCTACCCGACTCCACTCCAATCCACCCCAGTCTACCCAACTACACTCCAATCTATCCCGATCCACTCCTCTCCACACCAATCTACCCCATCTACCTCACTCACCCCACTCTAATCTAACTCACTTCTCTCTACCCCAATCTACCCACTTGACCCCAATCGACCCCTTCTAATCTGCTCCTATCTAGCCCACACCATCTACCACACATCACTCCAATCTATCCAACTCAATTTCACTTCACCCCACCCCAATCTACTCCAGTCCACCCCAATCCACACAACTCCACTCCAGTTTACCCTTTTCTACAACACTCTGCTCGAATCTACCCCACCCCACTCCAGTCTACTCCTCTCCACTCTGTCCCTCTCCACCTTACTCTGCCCCCAATATACCCAACTCAACAGTCTATCCCACTCCACTCTACCCCACTCCAATCTAAGCCAGTCTACCCCAACCCACTTCAATCTACCCCATTGCAATCTTCCCCACTTCACTCTATTTATTTATTTATTTATTTATTTATTTATTCAATTTATAAGGCGCACAGCTACCCGGAGGTTTCCCGGCACCATAGGAACATGCACAGCAGAAGGAATCATGTCTATTGATGAAATAACCAGGTTTTTAGGCCTTTACGAAAAATCTGGTGGCTGATTTCATGCCGGAGCAATGAAGGTAGCGAATTCCATAGTTTGGGCGCTAGATAGGAGAAGGAACGTCCGCCCATGCGTGATAATTTGGACCGTGGGACTTGAAATTTGGCTTGCGATAAGGAGCAAAGTACACGAGTCGGACAATAGGACTGGGCTAACGAACATAGATACATAGGTGTTGTTCCTATTTTAATTGTATGCATATAGCACCGGGCCTTAAACTTAGTCCGGCTCTCAATTCTAAGCCAATGAAGGTCCCGGAGCGCACCTGAAATAGATGATGTTTTAGGCACATGGGAAAGCACTCTGGCCGCCAAGTTCTGGACCACTTGTAATTTGCGAACTGTCTCTTTGTTGGCTCCCAGGTATAGGACTGTTAGAAATGGGATCCCTGGCTTGCCAGGGCTTGCGTAGAAACAGCCTGTTTCAAAAGAAGGTGAACACTATGTAAATAGGAAAAACAAAAACAGTGCAGATCATTCACAGATGGTTTTTCAAAATCCAAAACATTTAGCAATGGGTTACCATCAAATTGACTTGGTGATCAGTCCTATCATCTGGCCAAACCCAGGTGTGAGTTAGGCTAGTCCCCTGATCATTGGGACATAAAGCGCCACACCATTTGTTGCTGGTAAAGGATTTGGTCCACCAACACAAATGAACCGTCACTGATGGCTGATCTTTGATGGTTAAGTGAGTAATAGTGCAACAAAAACAAAATAGTGAATTTAAAATAGGATGGTGTGTCCTCCTAATAACAACTTTATTCTATGGCCGAATAACATCTAATTAAAAACCTAGAACAGTGCAAGAGAGACAGTCAACAAATATCTGTCTTAAAAAGGGCAGAAAACATTAACCCTCCATGTCAATTAAGAAGTACGATTTCCTTCATGGTAGGGGAATCTACCTCACCTCACCTGGACCTTGCTCAGGTTCTACGAGGCCCCGCACTCTCCGTCGGTACCTCACGCTCCCATCTGAGTCTAGGGGGAGGTGACCTCCCCCTAGACTCAGATGGCAGCGTGAGGTACCGAGCAAGGTCCAGGTGAGGTGAGGTCAATTCCCCTACCATGAAGGAAATCGTACTTCTTAATTGACATGGAGGGTTAATGTTTTCGGTTGGTACAGGTTGTATCGTATTCAACCGTTTTTCTTACTTCTTCCACTCTGGTGGTGGTGGTGTTTGTTTTGGTTTTATAATCACTAAGTGCAACTATTGAAAGAACAGAGGCCCTGATGAAAGCCAAGGGATGCAATGCCCGGTAGGCAGAAACATGTTGGCCCTTTTTAAGACAGATATTTGTTGACTGTCTCTCTTGCACTGTTCTAGGTTTTTAATTAGGAGATGTTGTTCGGCCATAGAATAAAGTTGTTATTAGGAGGACACACCGTCCTATTTTAAATTCACTATTTTGTTTTTGTTGCACTATTACTCACTTAACCATCAAAGATCAGCCATCATTGACGGTTCATTTGTGTTGGTGGACCAAATCCTTTACCAGCAACAAATGGTGTGGCGCTTTATGTCCCAATGATCAGGGGACTAGCCTAACTCACACCTGGGTTTGGCCAGATGATAGGACTGATCACCAAGTCAATTTGATGGTAACCCATTGCTAAATGTTTTGGATTTTGAAAACCATCTGTCAATGATCTGCACTGTTTGTTTTTCCTATTTACATAGTGTTCACCTTCTTTTGAAACAGGCTGTTTCTATGTGATTCAAACACTCCGAGATTCTGGTAATTCGGATTGGCAGCACAGCTACAAAACTAGGCTGTTAGACCCCCTGTGTTTTTGTGTTATATATGTAAAAGGAGCTGGGGATAAACCAGGTATGGGTCTTTAAACTTTATATCCCTTAGACCCTCTCGGAAGGGTTTGTTGTTGATATTGGCCAGGGCTTGCGCCAAAGTCAGTCAGAGACCACCACTTCCACGTCGGGGCAAGGGAGTTACATGCCAAGCTAACCCCTTGGTAACGTGACACGAGCAGTAAGGCTAAACTCGGAGGCAATGTGAGTTACGTGTTTGTGCGCGCACCCCCAGCGACAACACCCAAGGCCCACCACAAAGGAAACTCCACACAAGGTTATATAAAAATAGCCTTTGTATTGTACAAAAACAAATAAGATAATAAATACACACTTTACAATGTGCCATAGGCACGGGCAGAATTTACAGGGGATAAGGTACATGGGTCAGGGCCACGGGCGCCACTGTCAAGAATAAACACTTTTAGAACTAGCACTTGGTAGAATTAGCACTCTGTAGGGATAACTCTTACACATAGAACAATTGTAAAACCAGATAGAAAATAAAGCACACAACCAAGAGGTAAGTACCACCTACGCAACCCTAACCACCTTAGGAGAATATTACGCAGGGAACCTGGGCTTCACTAGCACACCTGTACTAGAAAGAACAACCACCTAAGTATCACCATACATTTAGGGGTATAAGCAAGAACATGATGCATCACAACATTCAGAGGTGTAGGGAAGGTAAACACATGATGCATAAAAATACATTCAGCGGTGTAAGAACAAGGCACATGACGCATCAAGACACATTCAGAGGTGCAGGAAGAACAATTGCGCAGAAATCACATAAGGTCACAACACAACCTGTGACTGTCCCTAGGCCAACTGACCTCTCAGGGGGGCTAGGACGCCCTGTGTCCCAATGTCAGGGGGGCCTAAATATGCAGGGAAAGAAAGATTGCTCACAACCTAAACGGAGCAGCTGCCCACTAAGTGCTGGGCAGCTGTAACGGAGTCTGGCACCAGCGTGCCTCCTGGCTCTCTTCTGGGGCCTTGAGGACCAATAGGGCCACAACCATGTGTGAGGCTTGCAGGCTCTGATCAATAAAATGCCCGGGTGAGCCTCGTGGGCTCTGATCAATTAAATGGCTGTCGTTGGAGTCCCCTTCCTGGGGGACTCGAGGTCCACAACTGTGTCCTGAGCCTCTCGGGGCTCTGATGAAACAAATATGCCCCCCACGAGCCTCTCTGGGCTCGCAAAACAAGGAAATGCCCCGGAGCCTCACAGGGCTCGTAAGAAGTGCCCCCGACGTTGGAGTCCCTCTCGGGGAACTCTGAATTACACCAATGCCCCCGAAGCTATCGGAGTCCTTCTCGGGGGACTCGAAGTATTTAGGATGCCCAGGAGCCTCTCGGGCTCCGAATAAACAATTGGGGCGCTCTGGGGCCTCTCGGGGCTCGTCCACAAATATGGCCCCTTCGTTGGAGTCCCTTGTGGGGGGACTCGAAGCACACAAAATGCCCCCGGAGCCTCGTGGCTCCAAACAAGAAGGCCCCCGGTCGTTGGAGTCCCTCCCTGGGGGACTCGGAATTAAGTACGGGCCTTCCGACTCTTCGGCTCTGCTCTGGAGGGGAGGGGCGGGCACCGGCAATGTGCCCCGACGCCCTCCCTCTCCTTCTCTGGTGCACTCACCGGTCTTGCGGTGGCTGGCTGGAGAGCTCCCGCTCCCCGGGACTCTCGGATGTCACGGCCTCCTCTCCCTTCTCCGTGGCTCTCCCTCGCTCTTGGGAGCCCCGGGGGGGAGGCCACGGTGATCTTGGGCAGTGCAGGAGCGCGGAGTATGCTCCCGCCGCTTCCTGCTTCTTCTCTAGTTGGGACAGCCAATCACTGCTTAGGTCGCCCGGCGAGCCTCCCGCATCCTCCAATGGCAGCGCGGCTCCCGGGTGACGTCACCGGCTGATCCCTCGGCGTCTCCTCGGCCCGGTGCTGCGGCGGTGATCTCGGGGGTACAAGAGGGGTAGGCTTCCTCTTCAATTTAAATATAAAGCGAGGTGGGCACTCGCTTGGGGGCCCAAAAGAAATAGCGGCAAGGTCCCTGGCTGGGTGGGCACCTGCCAGGGGACTTTAAAGTATCGGCAAATGAACGGGGCAAACACCGGGTGGGCACCGGCTGAGAACAACAAGCGCTCCCAAGCGCTAGGCAAAGTAAAGCGCTCTCAAGCGCTAGGGGCAAAATACAGTGCTTCCAGGCGCTAGTTTCCCAAAAGTCCAGGAACTAGCACAGCCCAAAGTCCTTCAGGAGGTGGGGGGGGGGGCAAGGCTGGGCCCAGAGCCAGCTCACAGGGTCCTCCTAGGCAAGGAGGCAATCCCCAGTGGCGGTCCTCCTGGTGCCCAGCAGCAGCCCCCCTCAGGAAAAGGATCCAAGAAGAGAACATTTTCCAAGGGGACACAGCCCCTTTTTATACATTAAATCCCTTTGTCTCAGGGTGCAGGGTGGGGGGAGAAACCAGTCGCAGCTAGTTTTGGAGCACTGTGATGTGCTCAACCACCCTTTCCTTTCACTGGCCAGGCTAGGGACATTAGACGCACCACAGTGGGCGGAGCCAGCATTGTGTGGGAAAAACCCAGCCCTATTCAGGTCCCTGGTGCACCACTCCCTCACATCACACATGCTAATCAACACTCGCCACCGGGGCTGACCCATCCAGACTCCTGGAGCCAGGCTCACCAGCCTGCTCCAGCCAATCACACGCCAGACAGCCAATTCACATAATTTCTCAAACATGCCCACTTCTAGAAGTGGCACTTCCACACTAGACACAAACACGCCGCACGCATCATTGCGCAGCATTCAATCTCACGAGTTCACACATACCAAACTCGGGCCTGCACACCCCACGCATCAGGAACTACCAGGGACACATACATTCCCCATGCATTCTATGGGAGAGCAGGCCTATCTCCCCACACGCACTCAGAATGCGCACGCACTTGCCACTGGGAGACAGTGAAAGTGCGCAGAAACCAAAAATACCCATCCCCAGGTCACACATAAAAAGCAAAAAGTTCAGGGGTGAACCTGTCAGAAGGGCCAAGTCCAACAAGGACGTTACCATAGTCCAGCCGAGACATAAACAGGGCTTGAATTACAGTTTTTTGGGTGGGAACAGACAACATCCAGAGTATTTTGCGGAGCCATTTTAAGATGGTAAAGCAAGTCGATGCAGTTTTAATTACTTGCTGTCGCATAGACAGCTGATCGTCCAGCATCACGCCTAAGTTGCGTGCTGCTTGCACTGGTTGAGGCAGTGTGCCCATTTCTGGCGGCCAAAGAAGTGGACCCTAGAGATCTTTATTTTTCCCCAGGATCAAGACCTCCGTCTTTCCAGCATTCAACTTAAGCCAGTTAGTGTGCATCCAATTAGATATTTTTTGTAGTCCTACCTGTAAGGATGCCACGGTGGAGGCTTCATTGGAAGAGCGTGAAGAGAGAAGCTGGGTATCCACTCCAGTCTAGCCCACACCAATCTACCTAAATCTACCCCACTGCACTCTACTGTACTTAACTCCAGTTTACGCTTGTTTAATCCAATCTGCCTGCTCCAGTTTGCCACACTCCAGTCTGTCCCATTCTGCCCCACCCCAGTCTACCACACTCAATTCCACCCCTATCTACTCCACTCCACCCCATTCTAACCCACACCAATCTATCCCATTGCATTCCAATCTAACCCGCACCACCCCACTGCTCTGTAATCTACCCCTGTCTACCCAATTCACTTCAATCTCCCTCAATCCCAAATTGGTCTCGACTTAAATTGGTGTTGCAAATTCTTTTTGTGGAAGCAGTTCTGCATCGGTAAAAAGAAAAAAAAAAGAAGCTGGTTTGTTGATGTAGAAAAGCATCACCAAAAATACAATAACTTGACTTTTCCTTTACTATTCGAACATGCAGTGGCAAAGTCAATAGGTCTCCCCTTTGGGATCCATTTTCTTTGGCAATGGCTTTCAGCCCAATGCTGCTTCATTAAGAATTAGAATGTAAACATTTGTTGGCACTGGCACCCCCCTTTTTTAAGTTACCATGTTACATCAGTAACTTTAAAAATGGCTCAACCCACCACAGATATCCACATGCAGGGGAAAAAAAAGAATTTGGGTACCCCTACCATCCCCCTTTATACTTTACTTTTTTTCATTTTCAGGGCACCAGGACTGAGTTTTCATTTCCTGTAATTGGGTACCTCATCATTTCTGTTCATGTTGATGCCAGCCAACCAGAGCTCAATCTCCTTTAACTTGTGGGAGCTTCGCGGGCTGGCAAGAGATAAAAAAAAGCGCTTGGCCAACCAGATCATTCTGTTGGAAGTTGCATGCCAGCGGGACTCCCGTGTGTGTCCAGCGAACCCAACCGTCCAAATATTTATACATTTTTAACCTTAATTACTCAATAACTGCTGAACATATTCACACCGAATCACAAAAAGCGCTCTTTTAATATAAATATCTTGCTTTCTGCCAAATTTGGTGTAATTTGATTCGGCCATTTCTGATTATAGCTGTGTATAAAATTCCCCAAAGGAAATTGCACGGGCAAATCTGTCAAGGAAGGAGCTGAGGTGGTTGAACTTTTTTAGGACATTTTTGTGAAGATTAGTCAAACGGCACCCAAGTTTAGCAAACCAAGAAAATCCATTTCCTATGGTAACTAGGTCCTAAATATGGCGAGTACCACATTATATATTTGTCCACCCGGAATCTGTTATCTCTTATCTCTTTGGGAGATTCTCCCATACCTTGTCCTTCCTTGATGATGATCTTATTTTTATAGATGTGGCCTTGATCATTGTAAAGCACTCTGATACCCCCAACGGTCATGTTCGCGCTATATAAAACTTTATAAATAAATATCACACATACTTTTATTATGTTTAAAAAAATGTATGTGTATATATCTATATATATATATATATATATATATATATATATATAAAATATGGGTTTATTTTGTCAAGTCGACTTGGAAGTTTAAAACTGCAAACAGGCTGCAGTGGCATACCTGAGACCTGTTTTAAAGGGCTGCTTAAGTAGGTGGCACAATAACTGCTGCAGGCCCACTAATAGCCTTTGATTTACAGTCCCTGGGTACATGTGGGAGCACTTTATTAGGGACTTATAACTAAATTAAATGTGCCAAATGTGTGTAAGCTAATTTTACCACGTTTAAAAGAGACAGCACAAGCACTTTAGCAAAGCTTAGCTGTGATAAAGTGCACAGAGTCCTAATGCCAACAAAAACAAATTTGAGAAAACCGGATTAGAGGAGACTCCGTAGAGCGTGTCAAGTCCAACAATACAATTGCATGGCATACCAGAGAGACCAGAAAAAGATAACATGATGGGCATCTTGACTATGCTCATGCCTTATCTCACCGGATTAACTTTCCCTGACCCTTTAGAAATGCAGAGAGCTCACTGTATCCTGATTCGTCAGCAAAGGGTTAATGAAAAACACATCCAATAATAGTATGTCTTCTTCAACAACACTCCAAGAAAATATTGCCCGCAGCAAAGCATAGACAAACCCCTTTTAAACGGATGGAACGGCAATCTATATCTCAACAGGCTATTCATTTGAGACCAACATGAAGAGAGGGCAGTTTTTAGCTTGGTGTCCCCGTCTTCGGAAGCTGGACATTAAATGTGGTCTGTTGAAGCCTGCCACAGTGATAATTGCTATACGAGGAAAAACAACCTAGGATAGAGACTCCGAAAAGTTGTAGAATTTCCTAAAATGTCTGGAATCTGCAGATCTGGAGATAACCCCAATTGTCACGGCAGCTGTGGTTACCAACGTTCAACATAGGGCAGACAATCATGGCTCCCGGGAGACTGAAGGATTGTTAAACTGCTGATCAGACCAATATACCCTTAACAGAATTGTAGAGAAACTATATGGTGAAAAAGGTAAATCGAGAACCCCACCAAAGGATGCAGCATGGAAATGGGTAGAGGCTCGTTGAGCTTTTTTGAAAAAAAAAAACATTTTCTTACAGGGCCGTAGCACCTATAAGCATGGAAAGCCATCATCAATGACCCATAACCAAATATATCTCAAACAACAATAGATCAGCTTCCCAGTTTCAACAAAAGTGACCTACCCCACCCAATATCAGAGAGGAAACAATCTAGAATCCTCTTTGCAAGGGAGTAGGGCAGCTATACAGACAAACCCCTTCTAGAAACGTCCTGCATGTGACGCACTGAATAAGCCGTCATTAAAGGGCCAAAGGGGCAACCAGGCTAATAGGCAGAACAAAGGGAAAGTTAGGATCGAGAAGTAACCAAGGTCGGGTTTGGTGGGACCATGGCAGTCAGTATTAAAACAGTGATCTCTGTGACAATGGCCTGAATCCTTAAGAAAGGGTCCCCGGGTTCCCTTGACAACCTGCATTTTGTCATTGAGTTTATAGACCAGTCTCTCAAATGACGTTATTTCATACATATTCTCGGCCCCTGACTGAAATGTCGGGTGTTTGTTTTCCAGTAGCACGAAGTGCCTAACTTAGCGACCCCGAGGTTAGTAGAGAGCAGTCTGGTGCCATGATTCTTCAGGGTAGGTAATGAAGTAAAGCCATGCGTTCAGTTAATTGGGTAGGCACCTGCCCAAGTATGGGGAGGCAGTCTCCATAAGCGACCAACAGTATGGGTTTACAGTACATGCTTTTGGATTTTTGAGGAAATTCCAGCTGATCCCCAACCTTTTACTGGTTTAACTCTTACTGAGCTTTGATGTTTGGCGGCCTGTCTGTGATCACTGTTTGCCTTTGGACCTATGCAAGTATCTATGTATGCTGTGATTGATTGTCAACAACTCATGGTGGCTGCCCTAAATATGAATGTTATTGATGGATTTCTGTTACTCTAGGGTTATCTTCGACTGCCCCTTGGCAAGGACATGTTATGTATTGTTCATAACCTAAAAGCTGCGACTCAATGGTTTCCTGTGGGTGCTCTCAATTGAGTACTGATTGGCATTATACCATCCCAGCTGAAATCAAGATGCTTGCCAGAATGTTTGTCTATGTATTTTTGCAGGATCCTATAGGTAGATATCTTATGCATGGTTCCTACACTATTAACCTGGACATGCATCCCTGAGGAACACCCCTCCATTCTTGAGGTACAGCCAGAGTGCCGACTTTTAAATTTTGGAACCAAGTTTGAGTCTCAGCAAATCACTTAATCTCCCCATCTGGTATTCATTTAAAGCCCTTTAATGCGTTGTCTATACTTGTGCTGTATAAAACTGCAAATAATAAAAAAATAACATATAATACTTACACTATTATCTACCGCTTAAACTGTGAAATTCAGCGCATTAATGATTAATGACCACTATTAATGCACAGCAGAGCTTGCCAAATTTTTATTATATTTCATGTCACCTTGCAATACCTTGTATGTCTTATACCTCTACATGGGGAGAGCCCTGCAGTACTATCGAACAGCTGCTAGAATACAGTATTAGTCACATGATATTGGGATCTTCAAAGTCCCAAATCAGTTCGATCCTTTACTTCTATTCCTCCCTTTCTTACCACCCCCACCTCCGTTCATCTTTCTCACCTTTCTGCTGTTATCCATTCTCCTGTGTATGGTAATATTTGCATAAGACTTTACATAAGTTAGCATCTACTCTCAGGGAAGGGTTGCTGAGCTTTCAGTGTGCTATTAAGTCCACCTGTCTCGAATATAAATCCTTCTACTGCCCATTGGCGTCTCGCCAACATATCCCACCTGGATAGGCCTATCCATTCACCATTGCTGGATGGGCACACCAATATGGTGACCAATCCATTGAACATTGTATCATTTAAGTGTAAACAGTCGATCATACTTTTTTTTTAAAAGAAAGAACACCTTACACTATTTACAGACTAAGGAAACTGACCTTACCCTATTTCAAGAAATACAGCTGTTGGAAACAGAGTCCTCCAAGCTGAAATGAGACTGGATGGATATGGTAGTCAGCAACAGCCATAAGATAAACTCTCAGTGTGTACCCTTACTAGCCCCTAATTGCTCTAAGGGTTCCTTATCAAACGTTCTCTATCACATAAAATCCTGAAATCTTGAACAGAAGAATGTGGGAGATATGCATTTGTAAAACTGAACAAAGCAAAAAGGATAGGAATTGCAGTACCTGTCTCAGAAGATATCGGGGTAATTCTAGACGGAGGAGGAATGGCTGCACTGGTGATGCTTGATCTCTCGGCGGCCTTGATACGGTCAGCCTTGAAATCTTGGCTGTCAGTCTGCAAGATGCAGGAATAAAAGGCACTGCAGTTGAACTCTTAAAATTTTTCCTAACCAACCGGCAACTAAATGTAGCAATGGGTCAGTAACCTCCAAACAGTTTTCCCTACCATGTGATGTTCCTCAGGGCACTTTTTAATCTATATGTAGCGCCGTTAGCTCTGATAATCAAAAAAGCAGGATTTGCCCTAGCATCCTATGCTGATGACACACAGATTGTGGTGTCCTTAACAAACGGAGAAAAGCTCCCGGGTGAGGCCTTTAAAATCTGTATGAAGAATGTGAGTGACTGGATGGATGGCAACTGTTTGAAGTTGAACTCGTCTAAAACAGAGGTTATCATCTTTGGTAATAAACCCTCCCTCTGGACGCCTGACTGGTGGCCACCAGTACTTGATGCGCTGCCTGTACCCGCTGCTAAAACTAAGGATCTGGGCATCATCATTGATAAAGAGCTCAAATTCAAGGACCAAGTCAGTAAAGTCTCAGCTATCTCCTTCTGTGCTATAAGATTAATCAACAAAATTAAGAAATATACACCAGAGGAACTTTTGGAAACAGGGACTCTGGCTTTGATCCTCTCCCGTCTAGATTACTGTAATAGCCTCTATCTTACCATCAATTCAGGCCTGATTAACAGGCTTCAGCTTGTACTAAATGCAGCGGCATGTTTGATCTTAAAAATCCCCAAAAATGTATCCGCGAGAGAAGCCATAAAAATTACACTGGCTTCCTGTCAGGCAGAGAGGCAAGTTTAAAGTCTTATGCCTGGCTTTTAAATCACTACACAATCTAGGGCCAACACAATTCAGGAACAAACTAAAATGGTATGTCCCCAACAGAACCTTACGGTCAGGAACAGCCAGCAAAATGGCAACCATCCCCTTCAAGAAGGTCACTTGGGGAGGTAGGAGCCTTTTCAGATCAGCAGCAATGCTGTGGAACACATTACCCATCACTCTAAAAACAGCACCCTCCTTGATGAGTTTCAGGAAAGGTTTGAAAACTTGGCTTTTCACTCAGACCATCTGAATGAACTAACCTGATTGCCGTCTGTACTAGTGTTTTCACTATTCAGTTCGTTTATAGTGCCAAGACGCCTCCGGGCATGAGCTGCGCTCTATAAATTTAATTTCAATTCAATTCAATCACCCCACCAACATAGGACAGAATTTTTTGCATGCATTTCTGTACTCACAAATTTGTCACGCACAAATTGTAAGTGGAGAAAATTAGACTCTAATCTTGGACCCTCTACTTGGCAAGACAGTTCAATTTGAGGGAGCCAGTGGGGATGATTGGGTGGTCTTACTTGACACAATGACTGATCTTATCCTAATAGATGTTTGGCACCTGACATACAACTGCCAAATCAGGATTATATCTTTCTGTTGAAAATCCATGGCGAGTCCTCGAAAATTGACCATCTCTTTGTAAAAGACTCCATGTTCTCTGATATGCAGAGCTGTGACATATCTGGATGCTGGAGCTATGGACCACTCCCAGCCCAACTGACTTTGAGCTTAAAACTGGTAATTCCCATAGCACTAGAGCGTATTAGGGCGACACAGTACATTACACTATATGAGAAGGAAAAGCTATGGGGTTGGCGTGGCAGGCCAGCCAAAAGGGCTGGGGTAGCGGGAAGGGCCCAGAGGTCGATTCGGGCCTAGGCCCCAGCCCCAACGGCTGCGTGTGCCACAGATGCACCAGCAGGGCCCTCTTTTGCCTGAGCTTGGAGCTGCAAAGCCCCTCTGGCGCCAGCCATTACTTTAGGCATCATCTGCCCACAACACCTTTGAACGCTGACCTTGGCTGGTCCGTGGGCCTTGTTGGGCCTAGGACGCCCCCTCCATTATCGGCTCATACCGGATCTGACGCAGATTGCGCAAACCGCCCTCCCTACTCACCTTCCCCCCCCGTCTCCCACCCTCCCCCTTCTGCAGCAGCCTACTTGGGCAATTGGCACTCTCCCAATCCTGGGTAAATCCAGCCACAGGAACCTGCGACAATCCTAGCTGGACAGAGCCAAGGTATCTTTCGCCCATGGCATGCTCCGGCACCACTCTGGATTACACTTCATTGTGGACCTCTGCGACAAACCAGCCTCCAGATTGGCTCGCTCTACATTACGGCACTACAGGGGTCACTAACAGTCCTTTAGCCACCGTCTGCCTCTCTAGTAATTTGAGGGATCATAGCTACTCATTGAATCCCATTGTCTACATTGTGTGGTTGCTCATGGCCCTGCTGGTGTCCCCATGAATGACGCTTGCACATGCCTTGTACTAAAAAACTCGCTATGGTCACCTACGTTCTAACAACCCGCATGCAGTGGTGCACCCTGAGCCTGGTGACGGATCAGACAGATGGTGACAGACCCCAGGAGCCCCATCTCGTAACACTGTCTACTAATCTGGACTCTATCTTGGCAGCTGTTGAGAAAATAGGTGCAACATTAGATCAAACGCGCACATCACTGGAGTCAAAAAATGATAAAGTGGCAACAGACTTCAAGCTCCTGAAGACTGACTACCAGAAGCTTGCAGAGAAAAGCCACGTCAATGAACTCACTCTATCAGATCTACAACCTGCAGCTCGCACCCACACAGGAACGTTCACATTGGAAGACCGGCTGGAAGATGCAAAAGGTCATTCCCGCCGCAACAATGTGAGAGTGATGGGCCTATTGGAGGGCGCGGACGGTCAGGACCTGGTAGCGTAAGTGGAGCGCTGGTTGATGGAACTTCTGCCCGTAGGGGTGCTTTCGCCTCAATATGTGGTGGAACGTGCACACAGGGTGCTGGCCTGCAGACCCCCTCCAGGAGCTAACCCGCAACAGTTCTTATTCAGGCTATTGAACTTAGGAGACAGGGAGTCTCCCCTGAGAGAAGCTTGCAAACTACATAACCTCAAAGTTCAAAACGTCCCAGTTATGCTATTTCCTGACTATACAGCCCAGGTACAGAAGCAACAGAGTTCTCTTGATCCTGTGAAGCGTCAGCTCCATGAACTGGACATGCATTACTCCCTGCTGTTCCTGGCCCGCCTGCGGGTGGTAGGAAACAGCACAACTCGTTTTTTCGACACACCTTCGAATACCTGGGTTTGATTGGAAGGAGCGGGCTTGGCGATCTGGCCCAAATCACCGGCACTGACATGGAACAAAAAATGTGATGCAGAGGAGGTGGATCAGACCGTTGCACCCTGTTGTTAACAGCTCCTGACCTGGAACAATTCTTACGGAGCAACAGATGGCCATTCATGCGGCAGCAACGCTCCCCAAGTCACTCAGCAGAAATGACTCTGCCCATGCATGATCCAGGGACCTGGACTCACCTGACCCACCACCCATCACTCTCCAGACATCTGATGACATAATCTAAAAAACTGCAACAAGCAGGCTATCAATACCTTGCTCTGAAATGTACTCCTACATGTTTCTTAGGGGGTGACTATCAGCCGGAACCCCTACATGTTGTATGGCTGAGAGGTGGTGGGCCACTCTCCTGGGTGGGCTGGAACATGTGGGGAACTAATCCTGGTACTAACCTCCTGTCTGATGTAGGCCTTGTTCATTTACATTGCAGGGTACCTTTGGTATTTTTCCAGGATAATAAAGGGGTTGAATAACAACCCACGGTCAGACGCTGATGCATGTAATAGCTGCCATCTTTAGGCGCTATAGTTTGTGCAAACTCCTGTTGCGAGGTCGCTCTTATGAAGTTACCCACTACATACTTTTGACCCCCATTTTTCTTTCATTTCCCCATGGAGCACTGCCCGGCCACCCGCTCCCCTACTACAAATCTGCATCACCAGTCAACCACAGACACTGCTACTGTCTAACATGGCACATGCAAATGTTATCAAATGGAATGTGAATAGCATACAGTCTCCGGTGCGCAGATACTCTGTCTACTCCTATCTGCAATGCAGTACCACTAGCATTGCTCTATAACAGGAAACTCATCTGACTGTCTTGGAGGCGGATCATCTCCGCCGACGCTGGAGAGAGAAAATATATAGCACTAACTACTCCTCACAAGCTAGAGGGACCCTCATATGGGTAAAGGCAGGAGTTCCTTGCGGCGTAGAAACTTTTGCAGAGGGTAGGTACGTGTTCATTAGAGGTAGGTTGAATGGGCAAACCCTCCTCATCGGCTCCATATATGCCTCTAAGGTAGATCAAAACTCCTTTCTCCAAAAGTTGACTGAGGTACTAGCACTGGAGCGGTATCCCCTGGCCAATGGGCGGTGACTTGAATTAAATCCTGGATGTGTCGCGGGACCGTTCATTCCCGCCCATCACACATCTCGGCCGCTTCCAACGCACTCAACCGCATTGCACACCCATTGGTCCCTGATCGACATATGGCACGACCGCAATCTCAACATACGTATATAATCCTTCTACTCCTCAGTCTATGGACTCCATGCATGATTAGATCACATAGTGGGGTCTCCTTAACTGCTCTCCCTAATTGGAGGGATCGAATATCTGGGATGCATGGACTCTGATTTTAACCCGCAACTTCTACAACTTAACTAGAAAGTGGGTTCTTCCCTAGTCCCCACCTTGCGCCTTCATCCAGTGGCTTTGGAAGATCAGGCATTCCGGGTGTCCCTGGGGGCCACACCCGTGGAACACTTTGAAATAAATAACAACCCCATCGGTGCCCCTCTACCAGAGTGGAAAGCTTTCACTGTGACTATCAGAGGAGATTTCCTCAGACTCCTATGGAACATTTGTAAACAACTGAAAGACTCACTTAGTGCCATGGAGCGTGAGCTCCTCCTTCATGAAAATGGCATTGCCACACATCATGGGGACACAAGATGTTTTGATGAATTACGCAGTGATCGTGTAACATTACTAGACAGGGTACGGTGTCCTAATTATCTGGCACAGTCTGCGTGCCCACACGCCACATCTGACAGAGCAGGTAGACAGTTAGCTTGGCTGTTGCGTCAAGAGCAGCCCCACCGGCCCATACATGGCCCGACAAGACAATACAGGACACATGCTATACATGCAACACGAAATTCACGCGGCAGTGACAAAACACTATGCGACGCTTTATAAATCTTCAGGTCGCAGTGACCATAGGCAGCTGAGCGCCTTTCGAGATTCAATGGACCTGACCAATTCATGGCGCTCAATTTCCCCAATTTTACCTGATGAAATAAGCAATGCAGTCGTTGTGTTTGGCAACAGGTAAGACACCTCAACCCAATGGACTCCCAGCTGAATATGCTAAAATATATGTCACCATACTGACTCCGTACCTACACGTCCTCTACACTGCTGCATTAGAAGAATCTGTCCTACCCGCATCAATGCGTGAAGCAAGCTTAGTATCCCTGTTTAAACCTGATAGAGACCCTACAGACCTAGGCTCCTATAGACCACTGGCCATACTGAGCGTGGACTACAAAATGCTGGGGAAAATCCCCACAGACTGGTTGGCACCTCTTATCCCCTCCTTGTTCACTCAGGCCAAAACGGGTTTGCTCCCTCCCGCAGCACCTCCCTCAATCTCCAGCGCTTCTTCAGGGTCGCTACGTATGCAACACATCGCTGGCCACACTCAGGATGTTTATGACTAGACCTAGAGAAAGCCTTCGACTCCCTTGCATCGGAGTACCTGTTTACTGCGTTGGCCAAATACGGCCTTGGCGCAACATTCATTGGCATGGTTAAATTGCTTTACAAACACCCGCCAGTCCGAGTCAAGACAGGCCCATACATATCTGAGCCTATTTCAGTGGGATGGGTCACAAAACAAGGATGTCCCTTATCCCAGCTTCTCTTTTCCTGAGCCATGGAGCCCTTGGCAGAGGTCCTGCGCACTAAGGTGGATGTTGGGTTTCCATTTATTACTCTTAGCAGATATTTGTTTATACTGCCGTACTGTTTTTAATCTTGGGCAAGTTGGGCGACCGAATAAAAGTTTTTTCTCTCACTTTCCCAATCTTAAGTCACTCACTTTTAACACATTTCACGCACTGCATTTATTCTTTACTTTTACCCATCACCATACACCATCATTTTCCATCTATGAGGTGACCCCTTATCTCATAATTAGATGTAGGCTGTATCAACCTGGTCCTATATTACATCTTTTATGAGCCATTATGAAAAAACTTTAGGAAGCCCAGATGATGACAAGGGCGGTATCGGACGGTGACTGATGGGTATCCACACTTAGATTGGTAATTCCCCATTGAGGCACACAATCTGTTTGGTTGTTTATGTTTGTTTTCCAAAGGTAGTTGTTGATTTTTCTATTAGACCCGTGGATACTCTGTGTATGCTTTGCTGGATGTTGGGGCTCCCCTTGGGGATAAGAAGCACATGTTCTCATTATACGTGGATGATAGCCTGATGAACCTGTGAGACATCCGTTCTATCTCCTCCTCGCTGGCACATATCCTAGGTGGATTTGCTGACCTGTCTGGGTGAAGGGTCAATGCGGCAAAATCCTGCCTATACCCCTTTAGCGATGCCTGTCAAGACCCTGCATATGCCTTCAAAGGCGACTGTGTACTATGGAATGCAGACACCCTCCGCTACCTTGGCACCTGCAACTATTGAAAAGGAGCGGACCTATTAGATGGCAACCTTGGTAGAGCATTGACTGCCATCCACTCTCAAATCTCCTTCTGGGGCACACTCCCATCATCTGTGACCGGCTGGATTGCCCTCACCAAAATAGTTATCCTGCCGTAATTTTTATATTACTTTACAAACGTGCCCCTTTACATCTCCCCGTCCTTTTTTAAGAGCCTCAAGAAGACCGTCAGGGATTTTATCCGAGTGGCCATTAAACAACTCTACATACCTACAGGCCATGGCAGCCTCGCTGCACCTAATATGGAACATTACTATCTTGCGGCGCAGCTACAGTGGGTGGCCAGATGGCTAGCCTCCGCCAACTTTGTGACACGGCAACCATGAGTCCACCCCTGTCGCTTGCCTTCCTGCTCCACTTATTCCACCCTTCTACAATGCTCCTTGATCTTGAGCCTTTACTTAGAGTGACGTATAGATGCTACCGTAGATGCTTACACATTACCAGAAACACAACACCATATGCACCTGCCATACCGCTTCAGGGAACACCTAGGTGTCACGTGGTCACTACAGCAGCCAAACTACACAGCTGGGGTGAGGTATCCAAAACATAGGAGACCTGTACCGGATGGAGCCTTGATACCATATGCCACGTTAGTTGACCAGGACGGGATACACCCTGGTTGATTCCTACTTCATCGTTCACTCCTGGCAGCCTTCACAACCTGATGTGGCTCTGTTGGGAAGGGGACTTAGACAGCTCGTTCACTGACCTCTAATGGGCTGCAGTACTAGAAAGCCCCACGCATGGTCCCCGCAACATGCGCTTCCGTCAGATTCAGTATTATATTACAGATAGAAGATATCTCACCCCAATTAAGATCAACAGATATTTCCATTGAACTGATGCTGTATGCCCTCGTTGCCACCCAGTTGATGCAGATCTTTTTGCACATGCTTTGGGAATTCCCCTCCTTTTAGGGATATTGGAGCGCAATTGCAGATGCCCTCTCCCGATGAACGGAAGACAACATTCCTTTCAAATGGGAGACTTGCATCTTACACCTTTACAGCAGAAGCAAGAGATAAAACAAGCATTTACAATGCAACGGCCTCGCCTTTGCAAAAGTTAGAGCTATTGGCATTGTAAATGACAACATTTTTATTTATGTGTTGGTTTTGAAAACAGATAAATAAATGGCATTGTCATTTACAATGCCAATAGCTTAATATGTCGCAAATGCGAGACCTATTGCATTTGCGCACACACACACACACACAGAGCCACACACACGCACAGAGCCACACATACACACACAGAGCCACACATACACACACAGAGCCACACACACTCAGAGCCACACACACACACACAGAGCCACACACAGAGACACATACACACAGAGCCACACACACACACACACACACACACGCACACACGCACACAGCCACACACACACACACACACACACACACACACACACACACACACAGCCACACACACACACACAGCCACACACACACACAGAGCCACACACACACACAGAGCCACACACACACACAGAGCCACACACACAGAGCCACACAAACAGAGCCACACACACACAGAGCCACACACACACAGAGCCACACACACACAGGCGGGGCGAGGCTCTGCGGCGGTCACTCAGTCTGAGGAGAGGTTGGGGGTTCCGGCTGATGCAGCAGGTACTGTAACACCAAGGCCTGGGAGCATGTGAGGACCTACTGCAATATGATTGTGTGTGTTTTGCCTTCCCACTCACGGTGCTCGGAGGCCATTTTCCTTGCATTATGGCTTATGCTATCGTACTTAAGAGCAGTGCCGGCTACTCTACATTTCATTTATTTTTTGGCAGTTTTATATAGCGCGAACTCAAAAGTTTCAGAGCGCTTTACACGAGCGCCAGTTGCACTACAGAGGGAAACATTAATTTTTTTGTATATTATGTTTCTTGTAGGCACAAGGAGATTAAGTGATTTGGCCAGAATCACAGGATGCCTGAGTCTCCCGCCAGACTCGAACCTGGATCCCCAGCATCACCGTCAGCCACTCTAGCCCTTAATCCACTGCCTGCTTCACCTTACAGAGCAGGAGAGCTTTGTTATTAACCCTACCTCCTAGAGGAGCTCATTTCCCTGGACACCTCCGTCTGAGAAGGCCCCCTTCGTCTAGCGCCGACATCTAGGTTAGCATAAGAGATGCAAACAGAACAAAATGCAAATATACAAGTGGAGTGAAAGGAGGGAAAAATTTCAAATGTACAAGATGGCACTCCTTTCAAAGGGTAGCACGGGGCCCGGACTCCTGCTTATAGGGCTGCACGCCACCCCTGGCCCTTCTTTCGTAGGGTAGTACGCCACGTCTCTGTTCTCTGGCCACGAGCTGCTTGAGAGAATCACTGTATTGTCCTGGCTTCTTGCATCAGCTGCGCGGCGTGCGAGGGGAAGAAAGAATGGAAAGTTCCGATAAACAGGAAGAGTACTCGGGGGCTGCGGTTACAGCCCCCTCTGTTTGGGATCGCGGTTAGTTGCCGCAGGTGGAATTCCCTTGACGAGGAGAAGCCGCCGTGCTCTTTGCAAGATGGCTCTGCTGAAGCGCGAGAGCTGACCGGACACCTCCCTCCTCCACAGCCCCATCTGGGCACGTTCTTTCGGAGCGGACAGAAACCCACCCACAGGGCTGTCAGGAGCAAGAGCCGGTCAGAGAGGGGACTGTGGTGTCTACAAAAACATTTATTAGGCTTCTGCGTGGACAGTGTTAACCCCCCTCATTCAGATGTTTGCAGCCAGTAGGAAAGATAACTAGAAAACGCCATGTAAAGCACACGCCTTACACTTTCACCCACGTCCAGAAAAACGCTTATTTTCTGTGAGAGCCTGTTGAATAATCATGGAAAAGATTATAAAGTTGTAATGTATTTATTAGCAGCATGGTCATCCATCCACAGGTTACAGAGTACAGCTACAACTGATTTCTATAACAGTAACATGTAAGTTCTACTAGCATGTGGAATGTAGAGTTCTGTTGAAAGGAAACATGTCGCATGCAATGGCATGCGACTATGACTAAGCTTCTTAAAGAAATACAACCTGAAATAAGAATACAACATCTTCCCTTTTCAAAACAAAAGGAAAAAGAGAAGAACAAATATGTACAATGTTGAATAACAAATAAAGTAAAATAAAAATTATAGAATTACATTCAGTCAGAAAATCTCTTAGGTAAGTTGACGACCCGTTTTCCACCCTTGACCCTATGAGCTATAGAGTCATCTGTGTCAGTATCAACATGTTTATTAGCTAAACTATTGGAAACATTATAAGGTTTAGTACTTTTGGCTAACCTACACATATTCCAAATTTTACCGTCTTGGGTCATGACACTGTTGGTAAACACTTTTTTAATTTTGATTGGATCGGTAAATTTACTGGATCCTTTGGGCAAAAGACCAGGTTTAAGAATTCTGACCCATTCACCCTCTTGGAAAATTAAACGTTTGGTATTCCATTTCTTATCATACCATGATTTGGTTCTCAACTGTTTACATTCCACACGTTTAGCCACTTCAACAATATTTTCCTTATCATCCAAAGTACCCTTGTTATACTTTTCTTTTAACCACCAAGGTAGAACAGTGGAAGCTGGATTTCGACCTTTAAACAGTTTAAAAGGACTCACCTCTGTGGTAGAGTGGGGTGTGATACGATACGTCCACAACCTTTCTCGCAAAGCACTTACCCAATTTCTTCCAAATTTGACAGACTCCACAATGAAATTTTTTAACACTCGATTAAACTTCTCTACTTGCCCATTTTCGTGTGGTTCGTACAACGATGTCAATCTGTGGACAATATTACATTCTTTAAGAAAAGTGGACATATCTACAGAGGTCAATTGCACCCCATTATCAGACACCATTACTGATGGACAACCTTCTCTAGTAAAAATGTCCTTGAAAAAACCAATCACAGCTTCTGTGGAAGCTTTGGGTACAAATTTAACCTCCGGCCACTTAGAATGGTAGTCTATCATGACCAAAGCATACTTTGAAGATTCTGGTAACATGTGAAAAGGCCCAGAAATATCAAATGCAACTTTTCCCAGGGTTCTAATGGCCACTTAACCATCTTGAGGGGTGGAGTAATGGTTTTCATCATCCTATCACTGGATGCACAATCCTGACATTCTCTGACAATCTTATCAATGAATCGGTCAATTCCAGGCCACCAAAAATACGATCTAACTAGTCTTTTCATAGATGAGATTCCTGGATGGGTCCTGTGTGCCACCTTGAGTATAACATCCTGCATACCTTCTGGAGGGACACACTTGCCTGACTTAAAAATAAAACCAGACTCTAGTTCCAATTCTTCTTCCAAATTATAGAAAGGCAAAAGTTCTGCTCTAATTTTGTCCTTGCTGGGCCAACCCCCATTGATATAATTTTTGAGTTCCTCCCATTTATCATCCTTCTGTACACACTCCAACCACAACGATTCAGAAATATCCTGAAAAGAATCTTGTAAAACATCCTGAATTGTAACCACAAAATCTCCTTCATGTAAAGTGCCCACTACATCTTGTTGACACGGTAAACGCGATAGACAGTCAGCCATAACATTCTTCTTCCCAGGTACATAGCAAGTGACAAAATTGTATTCTTGTAGTCTAGAGGAAAGTCTGGCTATTCTGGCTGTTGAGTTCCATCCACCACCAACTGATAAAATGTTGACCAGTGGTTTGTGATCTGTCCTAAGGACAAACTTAGAACCCCAGACATACAATCTGAAGTGCTCAATCGCCCAGACACAAGCAAGAAGTTCTTTTTCTATCACTGCATATTTTCTCTCACACTCATTGAGAGTTCTGGATGCAAACGCTACAACCCACTCATTATCACCCTCTTTCTGTGATAAAACACTGCCCAAACCATACAAACTTGCATCAACCGTAATTACACATTCCTTGTTTATGCGGAAAGGCTTAAGGGTAGGGGAACTTATAATATCATTTTTGATGGTATCAAAAGCTTGTTGTTGTGTAGTAGACCACTTGAATTCCTCACCTTGCCTTAATAATTTCCTCAGGGGTTCCATCTTAGTTGCAAAGTTTACTACAAATTTACTGTAATATTCGCACATTCCAGCAAATGATAGCAACTGATCCTTATTTATTGGAGCAGGAGCCTTAATAATGGCATCTACATTTGATTTTTTAGGAACAACACCCTCACCTGACAACGTGTGTCCTAAGTACTCCACAGATTCTTGAAATAATTTACACTTATGTGCTTTAAGTGTTAGCCCATTTGATTCTAATCTTCTGCAAACTTCTTGCAAATGAGATTCGTGTTCATTCACATTTTTTGAAAATACTAGTATGTCGTCCTGAAAGCATTTGACGTACCCATCCAAATCTCTGAAAATATGGAACATTGTCCTTTGGAAAACGGATGCAGCCGATGCTAACCCAAACGGCATACGTACATATTGGAATAAACCTTGAGGTGTAATGAAAGCTGTAAGTTTCCTAGATGTTTCTGTTAAAGGGATCTGGTGATAAGCCGATCTCAAATCTAATGTAGAAAATATTTTTGCACCATCTAACATAGACACTAGCTCGTTTATATTGGGTAAGGGATGACAGTCAATAACGATATTGGCATTTAGTGCTCTTAAATCTACACATAGCCTTAATTTTTTGTCCTGTTTTCTTACTAGAACTATGGGCGAAACCCATTCGGAGGATTCGATTGGTTCAATAATGCCCTCATCTAGTAACTCTTTCAACATACTTTTAAGTTCCTCCCTGATGTTGATAGGTACACCTCTAAGCTTTTGTGAAATTGGTGTATGGTTCCTCTTGAGGACAATATTATGTGAAAAATGTTTGAGCATTCCTAGTTTCTCACAAAAAACTGAGCTAAAAGACTTTACTAGATTATCAGCTTTTTCAGTATAAGTAGTAGCAATATTGGATGGTTTAATTAATGAAACAGTACCCATGAGATTGTCATCACATAGAGAAATGGGATCTTTGGCACGTGGATTAATCAAAATTCCTAATTGCCACTGATCCCACCATCCTAAAACATTAACGCCCTTGAGAGAAATATATAATTTTATGTCAGCTTTCCTATTCCTAAATTGAATCGTTACATGAAAAAAACCAATAATGTCAATTCTTGTACCAGAGAAATTTTTTGCAAAAATATCAGGTTCATTCATTTCATTCAACATTAAATAATTAGCTAGAATCTGGTTGAAATACTCTTGGGTGATGATAGTCCAAGGTGAACCTGAATCTACCATGAGGGACAATTCAACATTGCCGATGTTGAATATGCAATCAGGTGCTTTAAGGTGAAACAAAGCCTGTTCATCAATGATGGATACTACAAAACCAGAAGAATGTGATTCAAGGTTACAAATTTCATCAGCATTCACTTCTGCTACAGAAGAAACAGAACCCTTATTATGAGATTGAAATCTTCTGTCCCTACACATGTTCCCAAAATGACCAATTCTTTTACAAAAATTACATTCTTTTTTAAGTGCTGGACAACCTGGAAAGGAAGCATAATGAGATTTGTTTCCACATCTAAAACACATTCCTTGCATATTAGTATATTCATTGGACTTTTGTGTAAAATTAGTCTTAAATCTGGAAGGCACATATTTAGATAAAGATTGGTTAGCCACAAATTTGTTATCCTGTCTATTTTTGATAACGCAGACTTCTTCCTCAGGAATCTTCTTTTCGGAATCATTTCTAATAGTTTTCATCCATAAGTCAGATTGCTCTTGTGCTTTAGCAATTGCAATTGTTTCTGTGAGATTGGGATCACCCATGACCCAAAGTTTATCCTGTATCTTTTTGCATTTAACATGTACAATAATCTGGTCTCGAATCATTTCATCTGTCATCATGCCAAAATTGCAATGTAAACTTAACGATCTTAAAGAGGTTAAAAAGTCATCAAACGTTTCGTCTTCTTTTTGTTTCCTAGTATAAAATTTGAAACGATTTAGAGCAATGCTGACAGTAGGTTTAAATCTTTTCTCAAGTCTCGCTAAAGCTTCAGTATAGACATTCATAGAATCCCCACTACCATCACTTGAAGAGGTAATTTGTGGTAGAGATCTGAAAATAACTTGACCTTCTGAACCTAGGCAATGTAAAAGGATACTTTTTTTTCTTTCTGAGCCCATTCTTTCACCATCAATGGCTTTCATATAATTCATGAATTCTTCTTTCCACCTAGTCCATGGCATGGGTGGATCTCCTTTTAGTTGTAAAAATTTAGCAGGAGGATCGAATTGCATGTTGTAAGTAAGTAACTTGAAAAATTATATTATGAAATGTAGATGGAGGAAAATTAAATAAATAAAATGTAGTTCAATGCTGAAATTCTGTACAATAAAATGTAAAATGTATTTGTATGTCCTTACTCTGTAGAACAGAATAAATTTTCAATTGAAGAAAAACATATAATGGAAAGTCATGTATCTTCTATACTGTATTTCAATTAACCCAAAGTCTCAAAATGAATTTTTTATTTTTTTTTTGTAAATTTTTTCCAACTGAACTTGACTTGGTCTGACACTTACTTGAACGCGTTGAGTGAAATCGCGTTGAAAAACGAAGCTTGTAAATGTATGAAAACGTTAAGGAAATGATTGTCGGGTTAGTAGCGTTGCAGCGTTGCTATGGAAGCGCCAAGCAGAGTAAGAGAAGGCTGCGTAGTAGCGTGATGAAACGTGATGCGTCACAGAACCACGGCGCATGTGCTGAAAGAGTCAACAGCGCTCGAGCATCGGGAAATGTTTACTTTCAAGATTCCGGCTTTAAAACAGGTAAATAGCTTGAAAAAATTGCTCGAAATGTTAAACGAGTGCCGCTTTCAATATAGTTGAGGTGATAGCATCAGAAAATGAGTTGAAATTAAAACGCTGAATTTGACCAAAATAATGGTACTTGTAAAAATAGAAAATAAACTTGTAATTAACGCTGTATCAGCCGCAGGTGCGATCATAGCACATAAATATATTCAATTTCAGCCGCAGGTACAATCAATGTACATGAATTAAAATAAATGAAGAAAAGTACATACCAGAATTTCAGCAAAATGAGAAAATAGTGAGTTCAACACCACTGAAATCCATGCTGCTTAGTGGTGATTTCCCTCGTCGCCATATTTTGTTGAATAATCATGGAAAAGATTATAAAGTTGTAATGTATTTATTAGCAGCATGGTCATCCATCCACAGGTTACAGAGTACAGCTACAACTGATTTCTATAACAGTAACATGTAAGTTCTACTAGCATGTGGAATGTAGAGTTCTGTTGAAAGGAAACATGTCGCATGCAATGGCATGCGACTATGACTAAGCTTCTTAAAGAAATACAACCTGAAATAAGAATACAACAGAGCCCCTCTGGCGTACTCCACATGCTGGTCAGTAGAGAGTCGATAAACCGCTGAAAGATGGTCAGTCAGCCTTTTTGAATTGGTTACAACTTTGCAGGAACAACTCACCATCTTACCATTATTCGCCCGAAAGTACTGAGGCCACAGAGTGTACAGCTTAAAATATTATTGTACATATAGCCTCAATATATCGCTGCCCTTACTACTACAGGGCTGATCTCCGCAGGGCCATGCATTTTGCAGTCCCTCCCACCCTATATAACGCTGCTATTGCATCCACTGTGCTCTTCCGGAGGACCATAGAGTGTGTAGACTTAACCTGCCTCCCATCTAGCACCCTCTATTATAACGCTGCCCTTCCTTCCACAGTGCTATCTCCACAGGGCCGTGCAATGTGACCAAACCACCCGCTCCCTAAATAACGTTGCTCCTAAAGGCACGTCACAGATCTCCAGCAGGGCCATAGCGTGTGGAACTCACGTAGGGCGATGCAAAATGCAGACAGACACCCCCTCTGATATAACGTTGCCATGCACTGTGCTGACCTCCCGCAGGGCCATACAGTGCGCAGACATCGCCTTATAACACCCCTTGATGTAACGCTGGCCTTACATTCACCCTGCAAATATAGTTCATACAGTGTGCATACAGTACCCCTCCATATAACGCACTATATAAATCTGCCGTTACCTCCACAGTGCGGATCTCCCGAGACCCACCCCGCTGCACATAGCTGTCCTGATGTAACGCTGACCTTACCCCCACAGTGCGGATCAGAGACGGATTATGCATATAGCGCTGTCCTTACATCCATCACAGATCTCCCGCAGGACCACAGTGTGTGGAATCCCCCTCCCCACCTGTCACGGCCCGGGTATACCGCTATCCTCACATCCATACGGCGTTAGTGTCACAGGGTCATACATAGTGCAGCCTTCAATCCTCCGAATAACACCCCTGGTATAACGCTGCCCTTACATCCATACGGCGTATGTCTCGCAGGGTCACACAAAGTGCAGACCTCACCCCTCCATAAAACGCCCCCGGTGTAATGCTTATGCTGCCCTTGCCCTATACTGCGCAGATCTTTTGCAGGCTCCTACAGTGTGCAAACCTCGCCCCTCCATATAATGCCCAATCTACCTCCATAGTGCGGATCTCCCCTCCACCCAGCCCGCTCTACAAACCTCCCCCGATATAACGCAGCTCTTTCCTCCACAGTGTTGGTCTGCTCTCCAAACAGCCCGCTCCAAACATCTCCCCCGATATAGCACCGCTCCTAACTCCACGGTGCGGATCTCCCGCTGGGTCAGGTTGTTGGAGGCGGCGCGATGGGTGCTGAGCCCCCGCAGTTGGAGATGGGGATGTAGATCATGTTCTGCAGGACCTCGTAGTGCTGCCCCCGGAGCCCCCGTCATCGAACCCTGCCCACCATTCCTGCACCCTGCCTCGGCCACTGCGGGAACCGGCAGCGCCCTACTTTCGCCGCTATACCATCTCCACGGCCCTATCCATCGCTCGGCTTCAGGAAACACCGAGAAAGTCTTCCTTTTGTGCAAAAATGGAGAGACAGGAAACTGCCAACTACGCTTGATCACAGGTTACAAAGTGTGTGCTGAAAAAGTCTGTTGCGCTGCTTAAATAACTCTGCTGCTGCCCAGCCCTGCAGCACGGGGGGCAGGTAGAAACAAGCAACGCCAGGCAAGGAAAAGCCGGCTGCAGCGCGAGGCTGTTTTCAAAATACGGGCGAGTTTACCTACTGATGCCGCGGCGAGCTTCCGTTTCAGGCGGGGGGGATGAAGCAGCTTTTGTGCCAAGTCAAGTCAATCCTGCTCGAGGCTTGCACGGCTTTAAAAAACAAGCAAAGCCAGGCACGGCTATGGCACGAGGGGGCCAGGCTCCCGATCGAACTCGCGACCCGCCCGCCCCAGCTCCATGAACAAATGGCGTCCGCAGGCATCCTGAAGAAAAAAAAAAGGAAACACCCACAATGGGCCCACCTCTTCATGACGGCAAAAAAGGGGCGGGGCTTAAAAACACAGGAATGCCCACGAATCTGTTCCGAGAATGATTGCCACATCTCTCTTCCAATGGCTAGCCTCCATTTATTGAGCTAGCCAATGGAAGAGAGAGGCGGGTTAAAGCCCCATACTGGAGATCAAAATTTCTCGCCTGCGCAACACTGCTTGCGCAGTGAACGCCAGGCTTCGACCTAAAGTAACATCCCGTTGTCTAGACTTAGCAACTGCTAAACGATTGATCACTAGGAGATAGAAGGCCTCCGAGCCCCCACATGCGCTAGCTTGGTGACGCTTTCTGCTGATATGGGCCAAAGTAAAAAGCGTTTCTCTGCATCAGGAGGACACGCTGGGCATTTCCAGACTACCCTTTGCAACAAACTTGTACACGATAATGGTTGAATTTCAAAACATACACAATGTTGAGGTGGATGAAGCAGGTTTTTTGATATGATGCTGCCTCTGAATACCCATATAAGGACTGATGCAATGTTTGGTGTGGCCGTGGTGCGGTGCTGCTAGCGGGTGTACATGTTTGGTCGCAACTGGGCAGATCTAGAGTAAGTGCTGAATCACTTGCACCGACAGTGCATAGGTGGGTCAGGCAGGAGGGCCACATCTCCGGACACCTGAGAGACCTGCACTGGCTCCCGGTCAACAAGAGAATCACCTTCCGACTCCTCACCCACGCACACAAAGCCCTACACAACCAAGGCCCAGGATACCTCAACAGCCGCCTCAACTTCTACGCTCCCAAACGCCAGCTTCGATCGACCGGCCACGCCCTCGCCGCCGTCCCCCGCATCCGAAGAGCCACCACAGGGGGACGGTCCTTCTCCTACCTCGCCGCCAAGACATGGAACTCCCTCCCGACCCACCTCCGTCTGACCCAGGACCACCTCGCCTTCAGGAAGCAACTCAAGACCTGGCTGTTCGAGCAGTAGCGGACCCCCCTCCCCCAGCGCCTTGAGACCCTCTGGGTGAGTAGTGCGCTATATAAATGCTTTGATTGATTGATTGATTGATTCATCATAATCCGCCTCCCCTGTTCATAGACTTTGCACAGTAGACGCTTAAAAATTGCAATCAAGCTGTACCTGGAGGCTTAAAATTGTATTTACATTCTGTAGTCAACTGTGATATGATTCTATTTTCAAGTTGCTCACCATTGCATGCTGTTGGACATGGACAATTGTTGACATGTCTCCTTCACCTCTGAATCACCCTTGCTCTCCACCAATGCTGGTTACTCCCTAGGTTAGTGGCAGTCGGTGTGTTGTACTGTATACGTCTGTGTTGTTAATCGAAAAAACTATTCAAACAAACAAATAAGAAAGCTGCAGGGAAGGACATTTGGTGGGTTGGCTGATTAGAGACTCCCGATAGTTGATGAGAAGCAAATTCACCTGTAGCGCGAGGTTAAAGCTTTAACATTACAATATACTTACACTGATCCAGCCACTAAAAGAGGCAAAAAGCTGGTAGGCACCTGGCAGTACAGCTGAGGCAAAGGGAGGCACAGATTACTATGCCAGCAATCAGAGATGATTGGGGAAACGTGCTAGCACTCCCAGCTAAAATAACCAAAGGCTATGAATTGTACTATACATTACTTTACCATTCAGACCATTATGTAACTACCAACCTAAAAACTGAATTACTGAGACACATACAGCTCCTGCCATTATTGTATGAAGGTAGGGAACTCTTTGAGGGAAAAATCACAGAGGAGGAAATAGCAGAATCCATTTCTGCATTGCCGACATTTAGATGTCCAGAGAAGAATGGATTCCTCTGAGAGTTCCACAAAACAGGTAAGCTTGAATTGGTTCCCCTTCTACATGCAGCATTAAGAAGGCTGAAGGGACCAGATTACGTGACCCATATCAAATAATGCGATACAAAAGGGGATGATGGACGGAGCGTTTGAGCAAATCAAACACTCACCCCCAGTCAACTGATCTGGGTTTAATCCATCACCATTCTTTAGCTCACTCGGCCACCCCAGTTCAGACATGGCTATATGCAAATCAGTCTGACCCTGTGCCTCATGGGAACCGTCCAGCCCGAACTGCCAAGCCATGTCTTCCCTGGACCGGAAACAAGCATCCTGGGACCGGTTTCGGATTCATAATCCTCATCAGCCAGGCTATCTTGAATCCAGTGGCCAAGTGAGCAAGGGACTCACGTCTGAGCATACCCTGCCACACTTAGGGCGAACAAAGCGATACAAAAGGGGTTGATGGACGGAGCGTTTGAGCAAATCAAACACTCACCCCCAGTCAACTGATCTGGGTTTAATCCATCACCATTCTTTAGCTCACTCGGCCACCCCAGTTCAGACATGGCTATATGCAAATCAGTCTGACCCTGTGCCTCATGGGAACAGTCCAGCCCGAACTGCCAAGCCATGTCTTCCCTGGACCGGAAACAAGCATCCTGGGACCGGTTTCGGATTCATAATCCTCATCAGCCAGGCTATCTTGAATCCAGTGGCCAAGTGAGCAAGGGACTCACGTCTGAGCATACCCTGCCACACTTAGGGCGAACAAAGCGATACAAAAGGGGATGATTGACGGAGCGTTTGAGCAAATCAAACACTCACCCCCAGTCAACTGATCTGGGTTTAATCCATCACCATTCTTTAGCTCACTCGGCCACCCCAGTTCAGACATGGCTATATGCAAATCAGTCTGACCCTGTGCCTCATGGGAAGAGTCCAGCCCGAACTGCCAAGCCATGTCTTCCCTGGACCGGAAACAAGCATCCTGGGACCGGTTTCGGATTCATAATCCTCATCAGCCAGGCTATCTTGAATCCAGTGGCCAAGTGAGCAAGGGACTCACGTCTGAGCATACCCTGCCACACTTAGGGCGAACAAAGCGATACAAATAATGCAATAATGTCTCTTATTCCAAAGGCAGGTAAAGACACCCTGCAGTGCTCCAGATGCTACTCCCGATGTCTTATCAATATGGATCTGAAGGTGCTGATGAAATTCTAGGCCACAAGATTATGCAGAGTGATCTCATCCCTCTACCTCAACTTGCAGGTGGGCTTTCTACCTGGCCATTCCACTACGAATCACACAAGGACACATTCACTAAGCAACTGGAGGCAGAAGCGCTATCCCCCTATTTGGATATGGAGAATGATTTTGATAGAGTACAGTGGGGCTACCTTTTTGGCACCCTCAAGAGTGCTGGCCTAGGCCAGAACTTCATTGCCAAGGTACGCTAGCTGTGCTGCCCTCAATGGCCTTTGTTAACGGTGCAGGAAACCTCTCTTGCCCAGTTTTTATCTGGTGTGGTAAAGGTCAGGGGTGCCCCATCACATCTATTTTTGTTAGCATTGAAGCCCTTATCAGCAGCACTATGTATATCAAAGGATGAAGGGCATATAGAAAACCTATCTGGCCCATTTAAAGTATTTTTGAATGCTGATGATACTCTAGTAACGCTAACACTTGTGTACTGCCAGTCTTTTCATTCTTTCCTTTTCACAATATTCTGCCTACAAAAATAACTGGGGAAAATGCAAAGCACTCTCCATTACTAGGCATACAACCAGGGTGATTAGTGTGATAGATACCCTATCAAATGGATCCTCAAGGCTTAAAATAACTAGGTATCCAAGTTAATGACTGTCTGGAAAATATGCACAACACAACCTGAACCTGCTTATGTCTCACATGAGAAACTATTACTTAAAATGGTCACAACTCAACCTCTCGTTCTAGGGCAGGATCCAAGACTGAAAAAAAATAAGTGTCACCCTTCTACAACTGTCTTAGGGATGAAATCCATTAGAGTTCACCCAGATCTGTTATGCTATATTGGCGCTGGTACGCAGTGAATCATATGGGGAGCGATGAGGCCAAGGTTTAAACCACAGGTTGTGCGGGCCAATACAAAGTCAGAAGGACTGAAGCTACTCCACATAAATATTACTACTATGCTCCTCTCATGCCAATTGGCCAGATTTCTACTCTGAACACTGCAAATCCTCATATGGGTCAGCATAGAGAGACATGTACTTCAATGTCCAGAACTGTTTACTGGTAACACCCACCACAAGAGATAAAGTTAAACCCTGTTATAGATTTATGATGTCTGTGAACAATGCCATAGACTATTGAAAAAATACCTTAAATGTGCCTTAATGCCACTAAGAGTGTACAGCCTCTTGAACAATTACCCAACAGGAGTTTGATACTTTCAGGATATACAGCCCAAATAAGGAATGACGGAAAGCGCCAGGACGCCCCTTCGCTGGGGCAGCTGTGCGCGGTACAAATAATAATAACATAACATAACAAAACCATTTCTGTCAACATAGGCAACTACACTGCTGCCTTGGTAGCCATTGAGGTCCTCCAACCTCCCCACATCTCCCTTTCTACATTAGCTGAAGACATTTGGGCACATTAGAGGAGAGGTTTACAGGATATTTGGGCTGCTGATCAAGTCTTTGTATCCTAAATCAATCAAAATGACTTACTAGGCATTGGTGGTGAACTATCCTAAATAAAGAGTACTCTGAAGTGGAATGGGCGTAATTATGGGGGACTTAAGAGTAGTCTTGGAATCCGGGCTAAAGTTTTTGTATTTCAAAATCTTTCACCACTGGCATTGCTCTCTCTAGAGACTACATGCTGCTGGTTTTCTACCTGATGGCTCATGCTGGGGATGCAACATGAATCCGAGTGATACTCCCCCCATATTCTGTGGCTTTGTTATGTTATTTTAATTTGATATTGTGCACAAATCATGCTGGAGTAGATGAAAGGCAAGAGAAAACGCTGCTTTAGCACAGCACTGTCATGAGCATCTTTCTGAATTTGATGAGGTCTGTGCACGTACAGATTTGGTAAGGCAGTGCATTCCAATAAGAGGGGGCCAGATGGGGAAAAAACTACCCCCTACTCCTAACTGTCTGACGCTTGAGACAGCTAGCAAGGCTTCATTGTTGGATCTCAAAAGCCTGACTGAACAGTAGTGTTTGAACTTCTGGTCGAGGAACATGGGGCCCTTCCCCTTTAACGACTTGTGAGTGAGGTATCATATTTTTAAGATTTTTCTTTTCTTAACAGGCAACCAATGTAAGGGTTTCAGAAGAGGTGTGGAGGGCAGGACCAGAGGGAAGGTTGCAAACGAGACGTGCTGCTGTGTTTTGTACAACTTGAAGTTTGTAAAGTAACGGCTCATTAGCAGACGCGAGTAAAGCATTGCCTTAGGCTAATCTGCTGATAATAAGAGCCTGCACCAAAGTTTTCCTCACCGAGAGAGGAAGAAAAGGGAGAGTGTGGCTTTCTATATAATGTACTAAACTGAAGTACACTGTGCAGAGAGGCCAGTGGGTCCCCAATAGGTGTGCAGAGCTAAAAGCAGATATCTAATGCTCTTTTGTGGTTGTGTGGGTGAGCAGTTCGGCTTATCAGAGGGTAGTGCTAAACGTTTGTTGTGCTCACAGTGGCAATAAATGAGACACACACTCAGGAATAAATCCGAGCTAATACCGTCTGGCAGAGACCGTCTTGGACCAAAGGGAAGAAAATCATAGGGTTTGATAGTGGAGTACCGGCAACATATTTGCTGTCGCTGTCGAAGGAAGCAACACTCTGCCACAGAGTTTTGGGGGGACAATGGTCGCCCAGAGTTCAGGGGAAGTTCTAATCCAGGGGAGTCAGAGTTCTGGAAGTCCCAGAGCTCGAGTTCAGCAGGCATTCCTTGGTTATCTGAATCAGAGGTGCTGTAGGTCTTGGGATGCAGAATTGTTTCTTCACTGGCGGCGTTCAGCCACAGGCATCCCCAGAGCAGGTGTTGTTTCTGTCCTCTGAGACCTCTGGCTCTCATCGTAGGAGGTCAGAAATGTCTGGTTGTAGGCTGGTGAAAACTGGCCAGCAACCTCACTAGTGTTTGGTTAGGTTTTCAGGGGACCCTGTAAAAGAGTTTCCTGTGTGCATTTACTAATATTTCCACCACAGGCATCAGCCAGGATGTATTAAGACTAGATGTTTGGTACCAAACACCTTAGAAATCAGTGAAGCCGTCTTGGAGCTACAAAACGTGTGTTGACGAGTATCCAGCTCATGTACTCTTTATAGCTTCCTTGTTCAGTTGCAATATCACAGAATAGGCTGCACATTGTAGGGGCTTATCTGCTTTTTCAGATACGCCCACACATAGAATATAGTGCACCCTGCCACAGGGTTGAAGACCTGCAGTAGGGGTGTCTTACCTATACCTTATGCAGTGCATGGGAGGCATGGCACAAACGGCTGTGTGCCATGTCGACTCTTTGGTTTTTCCTGCACCAAGACCCGCATCCAGCAGTTGCAAAGTGCATAGTCTTGGTGAGAAGGCCCTTGAGTGGCACAATCAGTGCTGCAGCCCCTGAGGACCCTCTTCAGTACCCATGCCCTGGGTACCAGGGGTACCGTTTACAAATGACCTAAAGGGGTGACTGAAGTTGTGGCAATCGTGGTACAGTTTTAAGGAAAGAGATCAGGCACTGGGAACCTGGTTAGCAGGGACCCAGTGCACTTGCAGTTCTAAATCACATCCGGCACCAGGGGGGCTGACAATGCAAAAGAGACCCTTTCCTACAGAGAGCTTACCTCAGCAGGTGAATTATGTGGAAATATGTGCAGACGATAGAGAGAACCTGCTCTTTCACAGTTTAGGTTTTTTTCTAGTCTCACATCTAGGTTCTTGACTAACTGTTAGGGTATTGGTGCAGTGCCGAGTTCCACCAGTCGCCCGACCAAAGCTACTGCGCCTTACTGAGCAGCAAGATCTCGTTTTTTTCTGCATTCAACTGTAGGCAGTTGGTGGACATCCAGGGTGCAATTACTTTCATCCCTGTTGCAAAGCATTCTTTTGCTTTGACCAGGTCTTTTTCAAAGGAGATGACCAACTGCATGTCATTAGCATAGGACAGAATTTCAAATCCAAAGGATTTGATCATCTAGGCAAGGGGGGCAACATGTATATTAAAAAGCGTTGGGTTTAAACATGAGCCCTGGGGCACCGCCTTGTCTATCAGCAGATGGTTTGGGTTCTGTTATTTCGAAAGTCACAGAACAAATGCAGAGCTGTCCCATAGATTCCAATTTCATAAACCTTTGGAGCTCCTTGGGATGAGAGACAGTGCCTAACACTGCGGATAAATCCAACAGCACAAAAATAGATGGCATATCAGCATCGATAGCTAGTCGCATGTGATCTGTGACTGCCACTAAGGCATTTCTGTACTGTGTGAGGAACAGAACCCCAATTGTGATGGTTCCAGGATCATGCTGGTCTCTAATCTGAAAGTTGTTTGTTAATTTGGCCTTCCAGCAACTTGCAAGATGGGGCGATAGTTTGTGAGGTTTGTGGATGCAATATTGGCCTTCTTTTGTATGGGCGTGACTTGCGCAGCTTTCCAGACCAAGGGGATTTTCCCTGTGTTCGTTGGTAGATTGAAAAAGGAGCATATTGTAGGAAGTAGTGCTGACATCTTAGGGGGGCATAGATCTAGAGGATAGCCAGATTTGGCTGTTTCAAGAGAACTTTGGATTAGTTCCGGAATAAACAAATTAAACTTTCCTAAGAACTGAAATGGAGCTCGCGGTTAGTCTGATCGAGCAAGCAGGGAAAGTTCTTGTAAAGAAGTTTGATTTTGTCTTCGAAAAGGTCTGCTAATGAATCACACAATTCTTGCGATGACTGAAACCCTTAGGAGAATGCTTCGTGGTGCTTTAAATCCATATTGGCAGGCAGCGTGGTCAGAAGTGGCTAGAACGCATATTCTCCAGATCAGGCTCTCGGGACACATAGCGTGATTGCACGTTTTAACAGACATACATGATCTAGACTCACATTCACAAAGATTATTAAAAACCTTTTTGGCGCCCAATTATTCGCCCGTACTGGGAGGAGATCCTCTCCCATATTAAGGAGATCCTTGGATATCCGGTGGCGGACTCCATGGCTTATGTACTACTGGGCCTCCAAGATCCCGCCCTAGAGCGTCAAACGCGTGCGGACAAACAGATTTTGTGGCTCTGTCTTGGAGCCGCCCAGCTCACTCTGGCCGCCGCCTGGAAAAAACCGGAGGCTCCGGCGATCTCCTTATGGCACGCAAAGCTATGGAAACTGCTTAGCATGGAACGAGTGGCGGACATCTTCCTAGGCAACTTCAAAAACTTTCAGTACCGCTGGGGTCCCTTGGTTCGCTTCCTCTCAAAAGGTCTTCCATCTGCAGTTTGCCCATCCTCCATACGAGCACTTCACCTATTTCAGGTTTAATGAAGGAGCCACATGAATGACTGGGGAGTGTTGTAGTCACCACCACTGGGGGGGGTGGGAGGGGTGGGGGAGATAGGGGGGGGAGGGATACTGTGTTTTGTTATTTGTTAGTTTGAGGCACCCATGTAGATTTAAGGCCTTTCAGATCCGGACACGTTACCTTCTGGGCATAAGCGGCTACGCCATCTCTTGCTGAGCTCCCAGTTGGATGGTCTTTTAGTACTATGCTTACGCCGAGACGGTTTCTTTGCCCTATGGCATTGCCCTGCTGCTGTGTCCGGTTACGGTTCGCTATTGCCTATCACCACTGCATAGTGCCTGTTTTCTGCCCCCTGTGTGGGATGATGTGTGGGATTGCCGCTGTTTCTTCCTATGTCCTTCCTGATAACTCAAAAATAAAAACTTTAAAAAAAACAAAAAACTTTTTGGCGACAGACAAGATCTTTATCCTCCTCCACTGGAGGCAAGCGACCACTCCCTCAAAAGATTAATGGCTCACAGAATTAGGGAGCATTGTGTATAATGAGTCCTAAATATAATTATATGATAAGTGCATGCGAGTACATTTGGGGCCCCTTTCTCGGCAGAGTAGAACGGGTCTAGTGGGAGTCTAATAGTAACTACACACCTATAACCTCAATGATAGTACTATGAAACCTCTGTCTGGGTGGGAGACAGGGAGGGTGATAATTGGGGAACAGTGGCAGAGTTTGGGGCAGGATGTGCAATGGAACACCTTATTAGGACATGTAGCCTTGTGGGCAAAAATATCCTTTTGAAACATGCTCTTGCTCTCCACTATCTTACCTATAACACACACTGACATCTCTGGCTAACCTTTGGTTCTACCCCTGACAACTCTGTTCCTGGTTTCACTTGGGGACAGGGCAATGACTTGTTCGTACCTATGACCCCACATAAAATACAGGTTCCAGAACATGGATCAACCAATCAGTAGATTTATATAGCGCGACTAATCACCTGAGAGGGTATCCAGACACTTGAGTCATTATGGTTCAGGTGATTCAATCGAGCAGTAAAGGTCTTAAGTGCTCTCTGAAATTCCAGTAGAGAGGTGGAGGTCCATCGCTGCAGCAGGAGGTTGTTCCAGGTTTTCACTATGCGGTGGGAGAAGGAGCATCATCTGCTGTTGCTTCAGTGAATGCAAGGAATGTGGGCGAGTCGAGGAAGGCGGAGCGTAGTTGTCTGGGAGGATGGTGGAAGTTCTAGGATGGTGGAAGTTCAGGCGATGGTTGATGTAGGCTGGTCCTTGGTTGTGCAGTGCTTTGTAGGCATGGACAATACGTTTGAATTGGGATCTCTTCTGTATAGGGAGCCAGTGGAGTTTTTTAAGGTGGGGGGTTGGTCTGGAGAGGTTGAGGGATGAGTCTGGCGGCACAGTTCTGTATGGTCAGGAGTCTCTGCAGAAGGTGTGTGGTTTCGGAGCATGCAAAGTATGAGAAAGGCAGAGGAGACTGCGTTGATCTGGGACTTCATGGTCAGTTTGCTGTCCAGGATTATGCTGAGAATTCTGGCTGGCGTGGTCTGTCAGTTTGAGTGATGGTCTTACTTCCGAGGGCCACCAGGAGTCGTTTTAACCCCTTCCATGCGGCCGCGATTCCCCTGCTGTGCTGTACACAAACGAACAGGGCGGGGCCGTGACGAACCCCAGCCGTCATCAGCACACGAGCACCGTAGTGCATGACGGCTGGGGTTCGTCATCAGCATGGAAGGGGTTAAGGGATGGTGTTGTTGCTGAAGATCAGCATTTCCGTTTTGTCCATGTTGAGCTTCAGGCAGTTGTCCTTCATCCAGTTGGTGATGCTCTTTATGCACCTATGAAAATTGCTTCTTGTGTTAACGAGAGGATGAGCTGAGTTTTGACTGGACTGCACAGGATATGATGTTTAGTCCGTGGGATCTGACCATGTTGGCCAAAGGGGTCATCAAGGTATTGAAAAGGGCGGGGCTGATGGAGGACCTTTGAGGGACACCGCAAATGATGTCCCTGGGCTTGGGGGTAAATAGTGGTAGGTGGACCTTCAGCGTTCTTCTGGTGAGGAAGGATGCAGTCTATTTGAGGGTGGTACCTTGTATATCGATGTGATGAAGTCTTCTGATCAGTGTGTGATGAGATATGGTGTTGAAGGCTGCTGAGAGGAAGAGGAGGATCAGAGTCGCCGTTTCTTCCTGGTGAAGGAGGGCTCTGATGTCATTGGTGGCAGCAATCAAAAAGCAATCAACGTAGTCTCTGTGCTGTGGTTGGCACAGAATCCGGATTGGGAGGTATCGAGGAGATGGTTCTGCTCCAGATATTTTGTGACTTGTTGGTTTATGGCTTTTTCCAGGACTTTGGTAGGAAAGGAGAGAAGGGAGATGGTGGGGTAGTTCTTGAGTTAGCTCTAGTCAGCAGATGGTCTGCAGATGGTTTGTATAGGCTTCATGCACTAGATTTACATGTGCACAAACATTGAGATCTTAATATAGACATAAATAGCCTTATTATTGTCAATACTGGTGGAGGTGACCAGGATATTTCCTTAGTTTTTCCATTATTGCCATAGTAACCGTTGCTAATTCATGATTGTAACCATCATTCTGTAGTAGGGGATCTCTGTGTATAGTCCTAATCTAGTGAATAGTCCTGCTCATGAGTGTGGACCCCGGAGCAATCAAAAGTAATCTCTTAAGCTGTCTGAAAATGCAGTCCTGCGCAGACACTTAAGAAAGAATTTAAAGACATATAATGCAGCCTATATCCACAGGCTACACTGTCCAGTACTTCAACTAGACATTCCACCAATCAATCAATCAATCAAAGTATTTATATAGCGCACTACTCACCCGGACGGTCTCAAGGCGCTGGGGGAGGGGGGTCCGCTACTGCTCGAACAGCCAGGTCTTGAGTTGCTTCCTGAAGGCGCGGTGGTCCTGGGTCAGGCGGAGGTGGGTCGGGAGGGAGTTCCATGTCTTGGCGGCGAGGTAGGAGAAGGACCGTCCCCCTGTGGTGGCTCTTCGGATGCGGGGGACGGCGGCAAGGGCTTGGCCGGTCGATCGAAGCTGGCGTTTGGGAGCGTAGAAGTTGAGGCGGCTGTTGAGGTATCCTGGGCCTTGGTTGTGTAGGGCTTTGTGTGCGTGGGTGAGGAGTCGGAAGGTGATTCTCTTGTTGACCGGGAGCCAGTGCAGGTCTCTCAGGTGTCCGGATATGTGGCTGCGACGGGGGATGTCCAGGATGAGACGTGCTGAGGCGTTCTGGATCCGCTGGAGTTTCTTCTGGAGCTTGGCGGTGGTTCCGGCGTAGAGGGAGTTGCCGTAGTCCAGACGGCTGGTGACGAGGGCCTGGGTGACCGTCTTCCTGGTCTCGGTGGGGATCCACCGGAAGATCTTACGTAGCATGCGCAGGATGTTGAAGCACGACGAGGAGACGGCGTTGGCTTGTCTGGTCATGGAGAGGGAGGAGTCCAGGATGAAGCCTAGGTTGCGTGCGTGGTCTGTTGGTTTGGGTGCGCTGCCTAGGGCGGGGGGCCACCAGGAGTCGTCCCAGGCGGAGGGTGAGGATCCCAGGATGAGGACTTCCGTCTTGTCCGAGTTCAGTTTCAGGCGGCTGTTCTTCATCCATTCGGATACCTCTTTCATCCCTTCGTGAAGGTTGGCTCTGGCGGTGGCGGGGTCGTTGGTGAGGGAGAGAATCAGCTGGGTGTCGTCGGCGTAAGAGATGATGTTGAGGTTGTGCTGGCGTGCGATGTCTGCGAGGGGACTCATGTAGACGTTGAAGAGGGTTGGACTGAGCGAGGAGCCTTGAGGAATGCCGCAGATGACTTTGCTGGCTTCAGATCTGAACGGGGGGAGGCGGACTCTCTGTGTCCTTCCGGCGAGGAAGGAGATGATCCACTCCAGTGCCTTCTCCTGGATTCCGACGTTGCTGAGTCGCTGCACTAGTGTACGGTGGCAGACAGTGTCGAAGGCCGCGGAGAGGTCTAGGAGGATGAGGGCTGCTGTTTCTCCGCTGTCAAGCAGTGCTCGGATGTCATCGGTGGCTGCGATCAGGGCGGTCTCGGTGCTGTGGTTGGCCCGGAAGCCGGACTGCGAGGGGTCGAGGGATCCGTTCGTCTCGAGGAAGGCGGCCAGCTGCTTGTTGACGGTCTTCTCGGCGACTTTAGCAGGGAACGGGAGCAGCGAGATGGGGCGGTAGTTCTTGAGGTCGGTGGGGTCGGCTGATGGTTTCTTTAGTAGAGCGCTGAGTTTGGCGTGCTTCCAGCTCTCCGGGAAGGTAGCGGTGTCGAAGGAGGTGTTGATGATGTCCCGCAGGTGGGGTGCGATGACAGCGTCGGCCTTGTTGAAGATGTGGTGAGGGCAGGGGTCGGTAGGAGATCCGGAGTGGATGGAGTTCATCGTGCGGACGGTGTCTTCGGTGCTGATCGGGGTCCAGGCGCGGAGGGTGGTGGGGGGGGGGCGGTGGTTCAGTCGTGGCGTGCGTCGGTTGAGTGCTGAAGCTGTTGTGTATGTCCGCGATCTTGTTGTGGAAGTAGGAGGCGAGGGAGTTGCAGAGGTCTTGCGAAGGGGTGATGTCGTTGTTTCCGGCGTTGGGGTTGGAGAGCTCTTTAACGATGTTGAAGAGTTCCTGGCTGTTGTGTGCGTTGTTGTCCAGTCGTTACTTGAATGCAGTTTTCTTGGTGGCGTGGATGAGTTGGTGGTGTTTTCGGGTGGCGAGCTTGAGGGCAGTCATGTTGTCCGGTGTAGGGTCTCTGCGCCATGTTCTCTCGAGGGCTCGGCAGTTCTTCTTGGAGCTCTTGATTTCGTCGGTGAACCATGGGGCTTTCTTGCTACCGGGTCTGCTAGGCGGGGACTTCAGAGGGGCGAGGTCGTCTGCGCAGTTGCTGATCCACTTCGCGAGGTTGGTGGCCGCCTGGCTTGGGTTCGTTGCGCTGGTGGGTGGGTTCTTGCTCAGGGAAGTCGCGAGCTGGTCGGCTGTGATCTTGTTCCAGCTTCTGCGTGCAGCCTGTTGCTGGTGGTGGTGGATCGTGGTCCTTCTGAAGCTGAAGTGGACGCAGCTGTGGTCCGTCCAGTTGAGTCCGGTGGCGTGGCTGAAGGCGATGTCCTTGCAGGATGAGAAGACGGGGTCGAGTGTGTGTCCGGCGTAGTGGGTGGGGGTGTTAACCAGTTGCTTGAGTCCGAGGTTGGCGAGGTTGTCCAGCAGGGTGGTGGTGTTGCGGTCGTTGTTGTTCTCCAGGTGGAAGTTGAGCTCCCCGAGGAGGATGTAGTCGGCGGAGAGGAGGGCGTGCGGGCTGATGAAGTCGGCGATGTCTTCGCTGAATTGTGTGCGTGGTCCCGGGGGTCTGTACATGAGGGTGCCTCTGAGGGTGGTCTTGGGGTTGATGTGGACCTGGAAGTGCAGGTGCTCGGCGGGTGCAAGGGTGTCGTCGGTGTTGGTCGTGATGCGGATGGTGTTCCTGTGGATGATGGCGATGCCTCCTCCGGTCTGGTTGATGCGGTCCCTTCGGATGATCTTGTAGCCGTCTGGGATGGCGATGGCGATGTCGGGTGCTGAAGATGCGTTCATCCAGGTTTCCGTGAGGAAGGCGACGTCTGGTGAGGTTGTGTCGAGCAGGTTCCAGAGCTCGATGGCGTGTCTGTGGATGGAGCGGGTGTTGAGCAGGATGCATTTCATGTGGCTGCTGCTGTTGCTCGTCTTGGTCTTGGTTGGTGCAGGAGTATTGCTGGTCCAGATGCAGGTGAACTTGCAGACGTTGCAGCAGAAGGGTCCGTGGGTGCGTCTCGGGGTGGCTCGGTAGCATCCTGGGATTCGTCCGGCGTTGAGTGCGTTGAGGGTGGCGGCGTGGTACGTCCGGCTGGTGGGCTGGGGTCTGCTGGGGCCAGGGGTCCAGGGGCTGGGCGCGGTCCAGACGCAGACGGGCGTAGACGGGCTTACCTTTGGCGCACCTTTGGCGCTCAATCGGTGCTCCCGCTGCGCGCGTCCGCTGCGCGGTCGCCCTGGGACCAAAACCTGGGACCAAAACCACAAACAGCACAGCTTGCCAAGTTTTCTTCATAAAGAAAAAAACTTCCCCTTTTACCAACAAAGCCTCTGGAATGAAAGAGAGGAAGGAGAGGACAGACAAGCCCCATAGGCTGCCATTATGTGGCTCAAAAAGGGACGTGCCTTTAAGAAAACTTTCTCAGTATCCCAGAATGCCCAGCAGGTCCCATTTACTTTCAGTTCTTTTTTTCCGGTTCCTGCTAGCAGGACCCTGGAGCATTGAGATCTCCCTTTTTTGGGTTTATTATATGAATTTTGCACTTTTAAAGTGTTTGAATGTTAACACTCGACGTGTTTTAGTGCCCTCTTCTCTTCTAGTACTCTGAGCAATCCATTTTGTCAAAAAATGCCAGCATTATTTGATAAATGCCCAGGGGTGCTCCAGGAAGAAGGCCAAGCCGGACCCACACCCTGTGTGCATCTTGTGCCTCCCTTCTTCTAATTTACCTGAGAAGTGTGAGATTTGCCAGACCTTCTCCTCCAGGACCCTGAGAGACAGGAAGAAGATCAGGCTCCAAGGACTGGAAGAAAGAAGGCTGCAGAGTCAATGTGGGTCTGGGCAGGCTGGATCTGCTTCCTCTGCCCATGCTGAGGCCTCTGGGGGGCTCCCCAGCGTCAAGAAGGCCAGGAAGCGTCGATGTTCTCAGTCGACGTCGATACCATCGACGACGGCGTCGAGGGGCATGACGGCGGTCTGCTCCCCGTCTCCCCAGGGCTCTTGGTCGAGACGATGTCGACGTTCGGCGTCGAGGGGATTGACGAGACCTCCGTCGAGGTTGCCGCCGAAGACGTCATCATCATCTTCATCGTCGTCGTCATCGTCACTTCGACGTCGTGAGGACTCCAGACGGCATCGGCGCTCGCCATCGAGGCGACACCGCCGTTCACCCTCGACGTCGACTCGGCGATCAGCATCGAGAAGAACACGTTCGACGTCAAGGCGAAGATCTTCAGCGTCGAGGCGGAGCAGCCCGCCGTCGAGGCATAGGTCGACGACGTCGAGACGGCCTCCGTCGGCGTCGAGGAGGCTTTCTTCGACGCCGAAGTGGCGCTCGGCGCCTAAGAGGAAGAGGTCGTCCTCCAGGAGGCGTTCTGGAGCCAGGAGTCCTTCCAGATCCTCAGGGGCAAGACGGCGACGTCGGTCTCCGACAGGGGGCGCTGCCTCTTGATCACCTACGTCGATGAAGAACATGAGGGAGTCACCGGGCTCGGTGTACTCTGTGGTGTACTCTCCACCCAAGCCGAAGTCACCCACTCCTCCTCCTCCACTGCCTAAGGAGTCGCCTCCGCGCACTCCTTCGCCACCGCCTCCTCCTGGTCCTCCACATGCCCCGCCAAGGCCTCCGAGGTCGGTCTCGCTGACGCACCTCCCTACGCCGCCTAAGGGGGCACCTCGGCCGAGGTCCCCGGTCAGGCCGCCACCGCAGGCTCCGCCGCAGACACCCGCGGAACGTCCAAGGCCTAGAAGACCTAGATCTCGCTCCGGACGGAGAGGGAGATCAAGGATTCGCCGTCGCTCCTCGACTAGATCCAGAAGACACCGGAGGAAGGGTCGTTCTAGGTACAGCACGGATTCGTCCAGCGCGAGGGATTATTCCCCAACTCGATCAGGATCACCTCGGACGAGGGTATCCCCTGTGGACGACGTGGTTTCCTTTCAGGAAGTTTTGTTGAGGGATGCGAGCAAGCTGGGCATCCAACTGACTGTGCCCACGCATACGACCTCCGTAATCTTTGAGACTCTCCACAGAAACACCTATCCAGGCCTCTGTTACCCTTGGTGCCTGGATTAGTGGAGCCCACCTTGGAGCTCTTCCTCACTCCGGCGGTGACGAAAGCAGCCCCCTCCAGGCTGCAAAAGAAGTACAAGGCTCCTGATGCGGACCCGGCTTTCCTCCGACTGGATCCAACTCCGGATTCCGTAATAGTGACGGCGGCGAGGAAGCAACACGCCACCACCCCATCCTCCAATGTGCCTCCGGACAAGGAGAGTCGCTGGTTGGATTCAGCGGGCAGGAAGGTGTGCGGGACAGCCGCCACCTCTATGAAGGCTGCCAGTGCATCTGCGCTGTTGGGGCGCTATGATCGGGCGCTATGATCGGGCGCTGTGGGAGTCCCTCCAACAGTTCGCCGACCTCCTCCCACGGGAGAAGGAGGATTTTATGGAAATCCTGACTGAGGGATTGCTGGTGTCGAACCAGCTGATCAGCGCATCTGCAGACTCGTCGCTCCTGGCAGCCCACGGGAACTGCCATGGAGTTAACCAGAGGCGCCACGCTTGGCTCTGATTGACGTTACTGAAGCCTGAAGCCCAGCAGAGGGTGGCCAACCTGCCTTTCTCGGGCGAGACCCTATTCGGGAAACACGCCGACGATGAGATGGCCCGTATGAAGGCGGAGGCCGAGACTGACGGCTGTGGGCTTGGAGAAGCCCAAGGACCAAAAGAAGAACTACCGCCCGTTCCAGAAATGGTACGGGGCACAGGGCAGAGGGCGAGGTCAACAGTCTGGACAGCAGCAGCAGCAGTTCCAGAGGAGGCCCTTCCAGAAACGTCAGAGGGGCAGGGGTGGGCAGCAGTCTGCCACCGCTACCAAAGGCCCGGCCGGGTCTAGGCCCTGAGCGATTACTTCCCCTTCATCCGTTACCCACTCCGGTGGGGGGAAGCATTCAATATTTTCTGGCAGAGTGGAGAAAAATTACTCAGGACAAGTGGGTGCTGAATATAGTTTGCAATGGATACAGTCTGCGGTTCACCAGCCTGCATCCAGCAATTCCACCGGTTTGCTCGCAGTTTCAGCTGCGCGAGCTCCAGGCGGAGGCCGACACCCTGTTAAGGAAAAGGGCGATAGAAGACGTCCCTCTGTCGCAAAGGGGAAGAGGTCTGTACTCACGATTCTTTCTGGTCCGCAAAAAGGACAAGAACGAGTTTAGGCCTATTCTGGATTTGCAGCAAGCAAACAAGTGGATTCGCAGGGAAAAGTTTTGCATGCTGTCTTTGCACCAGATTTACCCTCAGCTGCAAAGGGAAGACTAGCTGTGTGCGATAGATCTACAGGATGCATACTTCTACGTGCCTATTGCACAGAAAAACCGGAAGTTCCTGCGATTCCAAGTCGGTGCAAATCACTATCAATACACAGTGTTACCGTTCGGGCTGAAGTCAGCGCCCAGGACGTTTTCCAAATGCATGGCAGTGGTAGCAGCACACCTGAGAAAGAAGGTGTTTGTCTACCCGTACCTGGACGATTGGTTGATCAAGGCATCCTCTTTCTCTGAAGCGCAAGCGCACTTCCAGAGGACGTGCGTTCTGTTGAACAACCTGGGGTTGCACATCAACATGTCCAAGTCTGTCCCGACTCCGGTCCAATGCCTACAGTACTTGGGAGCCACCATCAATATGCTGTCTGCAAGCGTGTCTCCTTCGGAGGAAAGACGTTTATCACTCCTTCGGAAGGCTCAGGCTCTTATGACCCCTCCATCTACGACAGTGAGGACGGTGTCTTCTCTACTGGGGTCGATGGCCTCCTGTAGCTTTCTCAAGCCACACGCACGGCTACACATGAGACCGCTGCAGGAGGATCAGTGGGATTACAGGATACGACTGTCTCTGCATGCTCTACAGTCTCTGAAATGGTGGTGTTCAGCTGAGAATCTCCTCAAGGGGGTTCCCTTCCACAAGGATATTCCCACTCAGACTATCGTGACGGATGCTTCTCTCCGCGGCTGGGGAGTGCATTCCGGGGAGTTACAGATCCAGGGAACGTGGTCCCAGACGCAGTCCACGTATCATATCAATTTTCTGGAACTCAGAGCTGTTCACTTGGCACTGAAGGCCTTTCACCCGTCCTTCCAGACCAACTCTCTGCTTGTACAGACGGACAATACGACCACGATGTATTATCTCAACAAGCAGGGGGCTCGAGATCGCGCACCCTGTCGCAGGAGGCGCAGGCGATCTGGCACTGGCTTCTTGCCAGAGGACTGACGATAACGGCTACTCATCTTACAGGTGTGCAGAATGTTCAGGTGGACGCACTGAGCAGACTGATCCAGGAAAACCACGAATGGGTCATAAACGACTAAATGCTCCGAGACGTCTTCGACAGGTGGGGCACTCCAGACGTGGATCTGTTTGCCACCGCCGAAAACAGCAAATGCCGAAAATTCACATCCAGGTACTACCAGCAGGGAACGCCGTGGGATGCGTTATGAATCAACTGGTCGAACAGCTTTCTGTACGCTTTTCCACCCATTCCCCTGATTCCGGCGGTGCTCATCAAGCTGGTCCAGTCCAGGGCGCGGATGATCCTGATTGCCCCGGAATGGCCCAGGCAGTGGTGGTTCACGGACCTGCTTCACCGGTCGCTCCTTCCTCACATCCGGCTGCCGTGCCGGCAGGACCTTCTCATGAAGTTCAGGGGCAGATGGTGCACCCAATCTCTCGTCTTTGAGTTTGGCGGCATGGCTCCTGAGATAGTGCAATATGGACATTTGAATCTCCCTGCAGATTGTATGGACATACTGAAGGAAGCCTAGAGACCTTCCACTAGGACTTCTTATGCGTACAAGTGGAAAAGATTTTGCATCTGGTGCAAGTCCAAGAACTATGATCCGACGACATGTAAGGAAGATGTCATCCTTCCGTACCTTTTGCATTTGGCGCAGTCTGGCCTTAACTTCCATTCCATTAAGGTCCATCTAGCTGCGCTGACTGCCTACAGGAAATGCCCTTCACAGAATTCCTTTTTCCAACTTCTTGTGATATAGGATTTTTTGGAAGGCTTGAAGAAAGTGTTTCCTCCTGTTCGTCTTCCTTCGCCTTCATGTGAATTGAATGAGGTGCTGTCCAGATGGATGAAGGAACCTTTTGAACATATTCATAAGGCTTCGCTACAGCACCTGTCCTGGAAGGCGGCGTTCCTCGTGGCCATTACATCGGCCCGCAGGGTGAGTGAAATTCAGGCGTTGTGTTGCCAAGAACCTTACACTGTATTTCATGCTGCTAAGGTTGTAATGCATACTCACCCTAAGTTTCTTCCCAAGGTTATTTCTGATTTCCATGTTAACCAGACTATAACGTTACCTACATTTTTTCAGAATCCTTCCACTCCAGCAGAAAGATCTCTTCATTTTCTGGATGTCAGAAGGGTGTTAACATTTTATATGGATAAAACCAAGGATATTCGTAGGTCAGACCAATTGTTTATCAACTATGGGTCAGTCAGGACTGGTCTTTCTACCTCTAAACAGTCCATCTCGAGGTGGAGTGTGTCCTGTATACAATTGTGTTATCAAAAGGCTAATAAGACCTTAGGAGGTAAACCTAAGGCTCATTCCACCAGGGGCAAAGCTTCCACGACTGCTTTGTTCCGTAATGTTCCCATTGCAGAAATCTGCAGGGCGGCCACTTGGAAGTCGGTCGATACCTTTGCTAAGCATTACTGTCTGGACACTGATGCCATGGCAGACGCTCAGGTTGGGCAGGCTTCGCTGCGAAATCTGTTTGCACAGTAGTGGTGTTGTACTTTTTCTCTCCACCGCTGCTTTGGTGTGGGGATGGGCTTGCCATTCTATTCACTAGATTATGACTATACACAGAGATCCCCTACTACAGAAGGAGTAGTTTCTGTCCTGTAACTCCAGTTCTGTAGTAGGGGTATCTCTGTTATAGTCATAAGCGCCCGCCCTCTTACCCGGTGGAGACAGATGTTTATGTTCGGAATGCTACAGGTCTGGCGTTATACGCCTTCAAAAAGAACTGAAAGTAAATGGGACCTGCTGGGCATTCTGGGATACTGAAAGTTCTAGAAAGTTTTCTTAAAGGCACAGTATCCCTTTTTGAGCCACATAATGGCAGCCTATGGGGTTTGTCTGTCCTCTCCTTCCTCTCTATCATTCCAGAGTCTTTGTTGGTAAAAGGGGAAGTTTTTTTCTTTATGAAGAAAATTTAGCAATCTGTGCTGTTTGTGGTTTTGGTGGAATGTCTAGTTGAAGTACTGGACAGTGTAGCCTGTGGATATAGGCTGCATTATGTCTTTAAATTCTCTCTTAAGTGTCTGTGCAGGACTGCATTTTTAGACGGCTTAAGAGATTTTTTTTGATTGCTCCGGGGTCCACGCTCATGAGCGGGACTATTCACTAGATTATGACTATAACAGAGATACCCCTACTACAGAACTAGAGTTACAGGACAGAAACTACTCATTATTATTATAGTTACTGCCTTTGGAACGGTAGGTACCATGGTCCTCCCTCACCCTCGTTAACCCCATTCTGCTTTGTTACTTCACACCCTCCTGGTTTGTATCGGAATAATTCTAGACTTTGTAACGCCTGTACTGTTAAGTGCATAGTAGGGGTGTATTATTGTGACTCATCACGTTAGGCCATGCACGCTTGCTGAATATTATTTGCATTATACTGTACCTTACAACTGCATACTTCAGTCCTGTATCTCTTCTAGTTTTCTTCATTATACAAGCCCTCAATAGAGAAATGTTGGCAATAAATAAATTAAATGTTACTTAAACCTGGATTGCTCCTGTTTTGTTTTCATTTCAGAAACCGGTTCTTCAGATTAAGCTTGAAGATATACGTCGTATTTACAAAAGAAGGCATGGCCTAATGCCACTGGTGAGCCAAACACTATTTATACAATCAAGATTGTTCAACCTGCTCAGTTAGACACGGTGGGTTTTGAAGCCAAAACCAAGAAGGTCTTTATTTCAGTGTGAGACAGTATCTGAAAAACTGATTGTCAGACAGACTGAATGGTTATTCCAATCCAAAACACTGATATCATTAGCATGCGTGTATTATTGTGAACACAGAATAGATGCAAGTAATTGCAGTGGCAGGCACTTTGTGTTTTTATTTAGGCTACAGTTCCTATCCCAATCTTCAAGTAAATCTGTATGTTGCATTAAACACCTGAACGTTAAGACATGCAAGGCAAATGGCTGCCAGAGGTTGTTACGGTTGATTTGTTCCTGAAGCTCTTGAAGTGTAAAAACTAAAATCTCTCGTCTTGTTTTTTTACACTCTTGATGCAAGCCACAGTTCATACCCTTATGCCTTTGCAGTATTAACTTACAAAGAATGCTATTTAAGTCTGCATAGCTTTATTCACTCTATAAAAGCATGATAACTTGGTTGCATTTGGTGTGGGGTGTGTGAAAAGGTTGGCTAGCAAAGCGAACTGCATACATGTACTGCATGAACTCATGAAACATGTCTTCACAAAATCACACTAAGTATAATTGGTAGAAGTTCACACCTCTCTTTGCTTAGAGTTTCATGGGAGAAAAGAAGGTAATTTGTAACAGGGTAAACAAAATTCGCGAATGTGTAAGGGAAGTGCACAGTGGTGGCACGTTGTGAACGTTTTACCAAGATCCGATCTAATATGCAAGTGGTGCTGCTACTTATAATGTATTTTGGAAAGCTCTCCGTGTAGGAGGGTGTACACTCTTCCAAACAAAAGCACTTTGGGATATGACATGTCCATTACATGCCTGTACTGGGATCTCATTCTGTAGCTGGGGGTGGTACACTTCGTTGGTCTAGCTGTTCAGTGAGATTCTCCTGTTGGCTGCCCTAAATCTGGTTATTGAAAATCTACTTTAGATCACTCTGAATGAGAAATGTTACTTGTTACTTTAAATGAAATAATTTCAGACACAAATCTCAGTATGCCATTTGTCCCTTGTCTTCATCTCGTCCTTCTTAATAAGTTGACTGTCTTCGACGCAAACTTAATTAACTTTATTTATTCAGAAGTGTATAAGTAGATTTAATGGATAAGAAATGGGAGAGACGTTGGTCTTTTCTCTTGACCCTTTAAGTCCGAGACTGCACTGATATCTGCAAATATTGTTTTAAAGTCTGGCTACTTCTGCGGTATTAGAAGTCTTACCCAATACATACAATTAGAAGAGAGCTGTAACCTTGAACATTTGTTTTAGACCAGTAGGTGCAAGTCGAATTTTAAATCCTCAACCCAAGTCGAGTAAACTTGTTAGAAAAGCCAGTAAAGTTCAAAAGATGTACATTGTTTCAGGGCCTGGGTGCTTTGACTCGGTTGAATTATGAATACCTCAAACCGCAAGGTGTTGCATTTGTTATACCTAGCCATACCTGTTAAAGTGAGTGTAACAGACCATTTATTAACATGTCACCAGAGGTTTGCTAGCACTTCCTTGGTGTTAGTAGGAGATGCTCCCTTATTGTACTGTATTTTGAATGTTATAGCATTGTGAGATCCTGTGTCAAGGATGCGATGCACAGTGGCGGTTCCGAGAGGCTGTGGGTTGCAATGTGAGGTCCTGTATCGGAGATGCATCACGCCGCAGCGGTTTCAATGACTTCATCAACAAGCCTTCGGATGTAAGGTCCTGCGTCATCGAGCATGCTGTTTATAGGGGGCTTGTGATCTAAAATCCTGTGTCAGGAATGCATGGCACAGTTGCGGTTGAGAATCTGTGGGCTGCATTTTGAGTTCCTGAATCAAGAATGCATCGTGCAGCGGTGGTTCCAATGTGCAGCTACGAAGAAATGTGTCGACCTATATTGGTTCTACTAAAAAAAAACACAACTGGGCTGGCACAACACCTTCAGCCCCATTTCTAAGGATTGAGGACTAGGATTGATCCACTAGGGGGGGGGGAGAAGGGGACAAGAATAACAGCAGGCAGAGTCCAAGTGTTGGGTTCAAGATGGTTGGAGCCTTTTCGGTCCCTGAGACTCTGATTAGGAGGCCTGCAAACTATCTTTTGAAGTCAGTCTGGAGGTCCTGAGTTCAAGATGTAGGTCCAGTCCTCACTCCGGCAGCAGAATAGCAGTCGTTCTTGCATAGCAGCACAGCCGTCCTTCTGAGTATTCAACAAGTCCACAGGTGTACTGAAAAGTTGGGTCTGAGGTTCCAATATTTAAACCTGATGCCAGCTTTGAAGTAGAAGGAGGATCTGGAGGTTTACACCCGCAGGTGTGTTAGGAATTCATTGCATCCCTGCACTGACCCCAGTTTATCTGTGGACACCAACGACTTGTGTCAAACCCTTTGTGAGTGTGCTCAGTCAAAGCCTTTGTGATGTGCAAGTCTGTAGGTGACAGCTCCACCACCTATCAAGTTTGAGATGACCCATCCTGCCAACATCTATTCCCCCTTTGTTTCACTGTCTGGTAGCAATGCACAAAGACCAACTGCACCTTGTCATGTGGCCCGGGATACAGGCGACAGGCACCAAATGATTGGGGCAAGAATATTTCAACTTTCTAAAAAATCAAATTATCAGAATACTGATTCAAATCATCGGATTATACCATTAAAGAGGGGTTTTAATTACACTTCTTTAGCTAGCAAACTCTACATTCCTATCTGCTCCCAAATGAACTTTATACCTCATTAAATGGAATGAGGTAATTCAATGTTTTCCTATGGGCTAGGTAGGCTTTTCAGTAGTGAAGAAAATAATTTAAGGGTTTTTCACTATCGGGACATGTAAAAGTTAAAAGTACATGTCCACCATTTTAAATATACTGCACCCTGCCCTATGAGCTACTTGGGGCCTAACCTAGGGGTGGCTTATATGTATTGAAAAAAGGAATGTTTATGCATGGCAAAAGGTTTATTTTGCCAGGTCGCAATGGCAGTTACAAACTGCACACACAGGCTGCAGTGGCAGGTCTGAGGCATGTTCAAAAGGGCAAAGTGAGGTGCTCAATTAGTGTTGCTTGCTACTAGTAGAATTTAAGTTACAGGCCCTGTGTACATTTTTTACCACTTAACCAGGGACTTACAAATACATTAAATGTGCCAATTAGGTGTAAGAAAATGTTACAATGTTTAAAGGAGGGAGCACAAGCACTTTAGCACTGATTAGCAGTGGTTAAATGTGCAGAGTCCTGACTGCCATCAAATATAGTTCAGGAAACAGGAGGGAGAAGGAAGAAAAGTTTGGAGAGGACCCTGCAGAGGTGTCAAGTCTGACACAATCCTTTATTATTCGGTTAGCTCTTATCACCAGAACATTTGCCCAGAGGCAATGCTCAGTCATTCTCTGATATTTTATTGAAACATTTGGATAAATACTCCCTTATGGCATTGGAGGTGAACTGCACTCCACTATCTATGATAAATATGCAAAGAACATCTTCAATGAAAAGTGCATCTCCTAAAAAATTAATTAACCCATCTGTTGTAGTGTGATTTACCTAAACCTAGTGTGAATGGTAATCAGTTAAAACAAAAATAAAAGGCTTAGGAGCGCTTTTTTTATTGATGGGTCCAATAGTCTCTAAGGCAAATTCATCCCAATGTTTCTCAGGAATGGACACTTCAGCGAAAGGAAAGTTGTGGTTTATTTTCGTTTGATCACTAGTAGTACAGTTGGTACATTATTCTACCTTTTGGACTACTAAGAACTCAATTCTACGGAACCAATAATTGCATCTTACTCTGGTGCGTTCCTGCTTAAATGACCATCGTGGACAAGGTATGTGATGTTGTTTTGTAACTCCACACGGGGTGCAGACTTGTTTTTCCTACATCTATTTCATCCATTAAGTTCATCTCGTTCCTGACATCCCAGTAATCTTTAAGCTCTTCACTAAGTGCACCACACTTAGAGGGCCAACCTTGGACAAGTAGATCTTAAGTGGACTCATTACTCTATCTTTATTTGTCCATTTCTTCCACCCATCCTTGGAAATGGCCTAATTAATAACCAAGGGATATTAATGTACTTCGTATTATGCATCTTTCTTCTCAAACCATTTATGATGTCACATTGCCAATGCATAGCTGCATCTCTTAACCTTGAAAACGTCCTTCTCATTATGGTCATGGCAGCTTATCAAGTGAGTGAGTCATAGGTAAAGTTGCTGCAACTGCCCTATACAATATTTTTTTCGGACAAATTTGGTGCCAAGTACTCTGGAGGACTTTCTGGGATAGGCCTAGTCAGGCTTATCCCAGAGGCAATCTGTAAAGCATTTGCACAACTCACACGCATACCAGTGACACACTAGGCGCACAACAAAAGAGACGGCACACAAAGTTATATAAAAATAGCCTTTGTATTATTTACACGTACACATTTCCTACCTCGCCGCCAAGACCTGGAACGCTCTCCCCACCAGCCTACGACAGACTCAGGATCTGCTGGCCTTCAGAAGACTTCTCAAGACCTAGCTCTTCGACAAGTAGCGCCCCCCCCTCCACCTTAAGACCCTCACAGGTATGTAGCACGCTTTAAAAATGCATTGATTGATTGATTGATTACTGATATGTTACTATAATTCTATATTTCCCATATATATTCAATTCATCACATTGTCTTTTTGTTTTTTGGCTTCTCTCTTTCTTTATCTTTAATTTTCCTGACTACTTTTCTTACTGCTTCTCACATATCTTCACTTCTCTTTTGTATTGTCAAAATGTCTCTTTACTTGTATTAATTCCTTGTCAATGCTCGATGCCGGTTTTTGTCATCATCATCTACTTGCAAGAGCACTTATGCCAAACTTCTTTAACTCGTCTGCCTTCAAAAAACAGATCAGCTATGCAACTGCTCTTCCCGCCTCTAATGATGCACAACCTCCTGCAGTTTTTTCTACACATTCCATGGAATGTGCAGTCCCATACATTGTCTACAGGAATAATGCGGTCCTATGTGTAAAATTAAATATATATGCTCTGCCGTTTAGGTCTCTCCCCTCCCCTACCTTCTTTCCGTCCTGAGGAAGACCCTCCCTCTACAGCGCTAGGGTCGAAACGTCGACGATTCCCCCCCCCCTCTTTCTTGATGCCTGCACCCCGTCTCCCCCCCTCCTTTTGAAAGATCATAAATAAACCATGAAATTGATTTTGTATGGGGAAGTATCAACGCTAAGCGAATTGAACCTTAGTCTTTGTCATAACCATTGGATTTAACTTTTTTATTCTTTTTTATTCATGTTTCCCTCTTTCACTTGAGCACTCACTCTTTGCACTCTCTACTGCTCCTGGCAGAACTCTCCCAACCTCTGGGATTTATTGAACTATGTATATATGAATATGGATTAAATTGTGAATTTATATTACCATACTGAAATCCGTTTTGGGTACTTTTTTGACAAAACCGTAAACGCTTTTGTCTTGTTGTTTTTCTTCCTTTTTTCTTTCAGGATTAAGTCCTAAAATGACCATTCAGATGTTAAAATGAATATTGCATCTACATGTGTTTGATAAATTGTGTCTAGGACCACCTTGTCTTCTATATCATACGATACCCAGGTCCTTTGACTCTCTCTGGGTTATACCCCATTTTCTTAATGGGGCTAAGCACAGAGCCTTGGGGAACATCCACTTCCATGGGGGGTGATACGGGCTGAGAACGGAGGGGACCATACAGTTTGCTGGCGGACACTTGAGAAGGAAGTATACCATTTAAAAACCGTGCCTGAAATCCTGCAATCCTGGAGTCTATCCAGGAGTTGGTCATGGGGCACGGTATCAAAGGCCGCCGACAGATCTAGTAGTACAAGTACCACGTCCCCCCCCCCACACTATCCAAGGTGGTTTTGATAGTTTCAGAAACCTCTTGTAGGGCTATCTCTGTACTAAAGTTAGATCTGGACCCAGACTCACTCGGATGTAATATGTTGTTAACCTCCATAAACTCTGTGATAACACTGTGTTTGAGGCATATGGGCTGCAGATGGTACATTATGAATAGGTCGCCATCTGGTGTTGGGCTCGGATGATTGCACTTGTTTTTCTCTTGGAGAAGTCTTATGTAGTCACGAGGCTGGTGACTCCTCCCTTGGGTGATAGTGCGCATGGGCATCGGCTCCATCCGTAGATTGTTTTTTTCCGCCATCGGGTTCAGATGAGGATCGAAGCGCTCCGGATCGACTTCGAGAAAAAAGTTATATTTCGGCACGTATTCCCTTTCCAATTCGACGGTATTGTTTATCGAGCGCTAGTTCATTCCCATTTCGACGCGCTTCAACGTCAACACCGAAAATTTCCAACTCTACGTCGACGGGACCGTGAGGCCTATTTCGACGTAGTCCAGCCCGGAGTCCATGGAAAGGACTTCATTCAAGAAATGTCCAACGTGTGGTGCTAAATTCCCACACAAGGACCTACACAAGGTGTGCAACCTCTGTTTGTAACCTGACCACGAATCCAGGGATTTTGAAGCCTGTGCGACTTTCTCCTCCAAGTCGGCGATTAGAAACCGTCGAGCCCGAAGACACGAGATGTCGAGGATGGAGTCAGATGCAATCCCAGAACTGTTCGGGGCCGAACATCCTGAGGAGGAGGAAGAAGATGAGAACGGGTCGGGGTCAGAAGCAGACGAGTCTGATGTCGAAGAAGTCGACGTTCATCAAACCGTGAGTGACGACGTCCCTTTGCACAAAAACCAACCCCGATTGGTGTCGACCCCGCCTTCGAGCCCGGTCAGACAACCGAAAAAAGTTTCCGACGCTCCGCCTTCTGGCTCTGCAACGAAACCGAAACACTCGGTCTCCCACTATGTCGGATCCGAGAAACGGGCAACATCGTTACCGAAGCTCCATACCAAAGCGAGCTTGAAGTGGAAACATTCCATGTCGAAACCGAAACATGCTTCGACGTCGAAGACTCCCTCGACACCGAAAAAATCGGACTCGAGTAAACTCTCGGTGCCGAAAACACATAACACCGAGACACAGAAGGAAAAGCACCTATTGGAACCAAAGGCTTCGGTACCGACACAGGAGCAACAGACAGATCCAAAACAAAAGACTTTGTTCATTGATCCACAAACTGGCAAGGTGGTGACAAAGCCACCTAAAAAGAGGAAGACTCAACTGTTGGAGGGGAAAGCTCCTCCTAAGAAGAGAACAATGGGGACAAATACAACTCCTCCCCTTTCTCCACAGCCTTTGGACACACCCTCTTCTCCTCTTCCTCATACTCTGCCAGCTATCCCTCGACCTTTTACACCACGCCCATCTACACCTCAAACAGCTGTAGAAAGTGACACAGGGGATGGGGACCTTCCTGGGGATGATAACAATACTATCCCAGAAAACACAGACCCATGGGAGGATTATGATGCAGTGACAGATAATGATAATGACCCTGACCTGTATCCCTCAAAACCCTCTCCCCCTGATGATAATTCGGGTTTTGCACAATTGATTAATAGGGCAGCAAAATACCACAAGGTAGATTTACATATGGAACCTCAGATAGAAGATTTCCTTTTGGAAGCACTACCTGCTGCACAAAAATCTTCAGGGACCCTACCAATGCTTAAGGGTCTCCTCACTCACACATCAGACATATTTAAAGATCCTGTGAGGGCTAGGGTGTTAAACCCAAGAATTGACAAAAAGTATAAGGCAGCCCCAAAAGACCCAAGAAAAAAAGGCAACAGTAAAATGGGCCTGTAATTACTCACCATCAGTGGGTCAGCTGTAGGTTTTTTAGCAATGGGAAAATTCTAGCGTGTTTCCAGCACTCCGGCATTCTTCCCTCCGCCAGTGTAATGTTCAGTACTCGATTTACCTCTGGAATAATTACTTCTGCAATAGACACCAGTACTCTCGCTGGACAAGGGTCCATAGGGGAGCCTTCATTATTTCGAGAGATTTATCCAGAGAAATAGGCGGGAATTGTAAATGGACATCGTATTTTTTGAAGTACAGAAATTCACTGCCCCATTAAACTTCTTCTCTTGACTCTGCCGTAGTTTTAGTCTGTTCACACCAGTCCAATTTCAAGCAGTGTAAAGAGTGAACAGGAGAAAAAAATATTAGCTGCTTGAGGCCCACCTATGAGGAGTGTAGAACCCAACTTAATGCCTTGAGAAGATTTTTTCTGCTGCATCTTGGGATATATCAATTTACCCACCCATTCCCCTCATTAAAGGATGAATGGAACTGTTTGCCTGCCTGAATATTACCTGTAGACTTAGATTATCCATTCATTCCATGTCCTGAGCGCTCAAACAAATAACACCACATAAGGCAGTTCTTTTGACTTTCACTGACGGAGTGGTTGCTACATGTAGGTGTGTTCCGAAACGCCTGAAACAATAAATAGTACAGAATCAGCAAAATGTTGACATTGTAGAGTGGTATTTGCATCCCTGATAGGAAAAAAACCTATCTGTTTTTACAACTTTTATGTAGTTAAATTTCAACTTCCAATAAAAAACACTAATGCAATACAAGAAAAAAGCACAGGCAATTACAATGTCACATTGATATAATTTAGCTCCCTCCTGATTACTGGAAGCGATTAAGATTTGTGCAGTACATTTTATGAAAGTCACTTAGATACAAAAAATCATCATAATGAGAATTATCCAAACACCGGAGAAAGGTCAACAGGGATCCATTTCCAGCTATACAGTCATATATTACCAAGTGGGTCTTATGTTACAGGCCAATTGATGTCTGCTCCTAATCAGTCCTTCAGCGATGGTCTAATTCCAGACCCTCAGTTTGCTTATCTGCCTGAGGTGCGGCAGAGAGCGAGTTAGCCATTTTTTCCATCCATGCTATGGCCTCAGCAAGCTTTCTCATCCCTCCACCTCTTTCTGTCACCGTTCTTCTGCATACGTCCAGTCACATCTCAGTCACATCTTTCAGCCAGATGGACTCGGTAGGTGACCTGGAAGAAAGCCGATGTATCGCTATTCTTCATTTACCCAGTGCTAGTCCCAACATAGCGAAAATATGACATCTTGCCTGTCTTAAATTTGCGAATACGTTCTAAGAAAAATTGCTTTAAAGTAGAGTTGAGGGACGTTGCTCTCTTCAGTGTTGTAGTTACAACCTTCCAATAGCTTGTTATAGGACCACATTTCCACATCACATGCAGAAACATGGCGGCAAACCCACCACATCTGGGACACACAGGGGATCGGTCTTTGAGTAGCCTATTAAGTCTCACTGGAGTGACATAAGTACGATTCAAAAAGTAAAAATGCTATAATTTAAATGTAGCATTGCTAGCTATCAGTCCTAAAGAATAGGATGATTCCTATTTGTTATCTGATAGGATTGTTTGCAGATCTTCCTCCCACTGTTTTCTGACCTTCAAAAAAAGGGGGGGTTGATTATCGGTCTTAAAGGCCTTTTGTAGCTCTGATACCAATTTACTGCTGCTCGCTAACAACACCCCAACAATTCAACACATTTTAAGAATGGCATACGGCCAACTCCAAATGCATCACACGCTTGTACAAAGGTGATAATTGTATCTGTAGGATACTGGCCGACCAGTGTAATGTGCCCCTTGTTTTTCCATCGTGCCGTGGACATGCTGACAGATATTCTGCAGAACCGCTGTAGCCACCAAATCTGCAACGATCTAGAGATTGGGGGCGTTTTAAGACACTTTTTACTGCATATTCCCACGTTAGTGCCACTACTCTCACTGTGTGTGGGATACCTACTTGTTGACTGCCCCACTTATCAGGCGTACTAGTGAAAGTGTCTCTTATAGGCTACCTTGGAGGAGAAACGTCTCTGCTCAGACCACTCTGCCCCTCCAACCCACACATACTAATGATCTCAATAGATGGTCCGTTTCCTTAAATGCCGATCTGGGGATTGAGCACATGGGTTTTGCAAACTGTACAGGCACCTCGGAAGAACCTCCATTTTGCAACTGCGACTCTGCCCTTGGCTGAAAGCACTCTACCCATGGCCACACCCCGAATTGACTTCCTCAACCCTTTCCATGCTACAGGAGTATTGTTTTTCCGCCGTATGGGTGATTTGAATGCCAAGATAGCAGGATTTCTCAGTTTCTCATTGTATTCTGCAGCTCGTATGATGGTATTCTTGCATATTCGGTCAAAGAAAACAATACTATGTTGTTTTCACCAATTACCAGGCCAGAGATGTTGACAAATCTCTGCAACTTTCGGATATTTGGGGACCAGAACAGATCGATGTAACAGGATTTTAATCCTTATATGTTACTTTAAGAAGTGATTCCATTTGTCTGCTATCTTTATCAATGACGTGTTGTTAAATGATATACCATATAGGAAAAGCTCTTCTTGCTCGACTGTGGACGTTTATTTGTTTACACTGAAAGCATAATGTCTAATGAGCCTGCATAAAATGAATCCCTCTGAGATGCACAACTTCTGTAGCAAAGAAGCTGTATTTGCGTACAGTTATAAAGGGCAAGTAGGAAACAGCACACAGTACGAATAGGATTCATGTACTCAGGAATGATGTGTTGATTTTAGATGACCTTTATAAATATATTCCCTTAAGCGACTGGTGCTATCTCATGTCCTTTCAACGTTTAACGTAAGCTATATTTCACTGCAGTATTCACTTCATATAATACTTCTTCCTTTTCTCCCAGGGTTTAGAAGTGTTTTGCACAGAAAATGACTTATGCTCTGACATTTACCTTAAGTTCTACAAATCTCAAGACCGGGATGAGCTGTATTTCTACATCGCACGATATCTAGGTTTGCTGTTTTTACATTTATTCTACAAGTTCTTCTTTGTTGGGCATCAAAAAGTTTCCACTTTATCTATATTTTTTAATCTATCTTTAACTGCTCTTTATTTGCGTTGCTGTCGATGTATGTATGCATTACTGTTTCTTTCCAACAGTCACTAATCACCATTAGCCTAAACCCAAAACATTTACCAAATCACCTACAAAATGTCATTTAATATTGACATTTGGAATAACATAAACGGGTTACTGTTTTTTCTGTATTCTAGCCAACATAACAGTAGTAACAAGAAAACAACCTTGTTACTTGCATGTGTGGTAAATTTAGTCCACAAATCCCTTCTCACTGTTCACTCTTAGCTATGTTCACTCGCAGGTGACCTAATCAGCATTTACTCCCCATTCCCCCTCACAGCTCCTATATGCACGACATCTGCGTTGAGCACATGTTTCAGGGGGCACTCCCTGAAGGCCATCATTGAGTCCGGCAGATTCCAAGTAGGCAGAAGTTCCCACACCCAAAATTACCGGGTGAGAGAATACTGGGCCAGAAATTTCAATGTTCAGATCTGCATCTGTGAAAAGAACAAACGTTCTGAGGTAGGCACCGAGGCCCCAGTCTGACCCCCTCCTTCAGCAATGATGTAGACACAACCTTCAAGCTCCTCATCCACGTACACAAAGCTCTCCACAAGACCGGCCCAGCATACCTCAACACTCGACTAAACTTCTACACCCGCCAGCTCCGCTCCGCCAGCCTCGCCCTCGCCACAGTCCCCCGCATCCGAGGAACCCCCACCGGCGGCAGATCCTTCTCCCACCTCGCTGCCAAGACCTGGAACACCCTCCCCACAAACCTACGACAGACCCAGGACCTACTGGCCTTCAGGAGAACTCCTCAAGACCTGGCTCTTCGATCACTAGCAGGACCCCCCACACCGCCAGCGCCTTCAGACCATCACGGGTGCGTAATGCACTTTACAAGTGTTATGATTGATTGATTGACTGTACTCCTGCCCCTGACAGCCTGCCCAACCCACGGTCCCTGCACAGTAACATCTAACACCCTGCTCGGAGCAGGTGGTAAATGTGTGCGTTAAAGTCCCTGGATCGGGAAAGCCTGCAGGTTTTGACTCACCCCTGTGTGATTATTCCTCATTCTGGGGACTTATATTGACAACATTAGATGGGTGTGGAGTTAGTCTCTAGCCGGTATTTACGGGCCTAGTAAAACATCGCCCTAATTCCCGGAGCCTAGTAATGCGGACCAGGTCTGTTCCAGAACATGCTCGTTTCACCTCTTCTTGCCTGTCGAGAGCCACTTGATGCATCGTGGCATATGCATTGATTCCTGTTTCTGCCACCTTATAGAGCAATCGTCATCTCCCCTGCTATTAGAGAGGAGTCTTGGTGCGATAGCATGATGCTATCTCACCAAGAAGCCTGTATTGCTTACACCTGGCTCACTTCTTGCTCTACTCCTAGCGCATCAATCATGTCAGTTTGTTGTTCAATTTAATTCTAATGGCTTTTTAATTTTTTTTAAATTATGAATGTGTTATCAGCGATCCATTTTCTACATCATGCTTCTGCCCATCATTCTGCTAAATATGTAGGCCCTGAAACTGTCATTGGCGGTTTCAGATGATGATCTTTGGCTTGTTGCAGGAAGTTGGTTATCTGAGAAGTTAGTTTCCTCTTCTCATATTTTCCGCTGTATCAGGGAACTGCGTGGTGATGGCTGAGATAAGAACGCTGCTCACGTATCTGATTTTCCTTTTTTTTTTTATACAGAGAATCATGTCACAGAGCACACGGCTGAGAGCTACATGCTGCAGTGGCAGAAGGGACACATCACAAACAACCAGTACCTCCTGCACCTCAACAACCTGGCCGACCGCAGCTGTAACGATCTCTCCCAGTACCCCGTCTTTCCGTGGATAATTGCAGATTACACGAGCTCTGAATTAGGTAAAACTATTAAGCATTGTAAAATGACAAAACGACACCAGTTTGTTTTGGAGAAGGTCATTAGCACACATTGTGTCGATTATGTGTCGCGATAAGAGCGCGAATATACAGGGCTTTAAGCAGTACTTTAAATGGGAAAAAATAAGTGCAAGTACTCATTAATATGAGCTAGAGGTGTGGCAAGTGGGCGGGTCTAGGGGCGGGTCTAGGGGCGGGGCTAAGAGCAACATATGATGATACATAGCCAGTCAGCCTACCTTTCATGAGTATTGGTACTCTCCTCAGCAGTAGAGAAGTGCTGGTACTAACGGGGATAAAAATAATAAGAAGTGCTGGTACACGGTACCTGTGAGTACCAGCCCATTTAACCCCTTCGACGCTCATGACGAGCTGGGCTCGTCATGGCGTAGCCTCCTCGCACGCTCATGACGAGCCCAGCTCGTCACGTAAAGTGCGCTTTCGCAAAACCCAGCGTACGGGCGGAATTCGCCCCGCATGCATGCGGTTAAAACAATGCCACTGCCCTTTTCCCTACGACCAGGCTCTTCCTGGTTCCATGCCTTTACATAGGCATGTCCTCTCCATTCGCCTCTCATCTTTACCCAGCCTCTAAGCTTATCTCTCTAGTTCTGCTCCTCTTTCTCCCAACTTTTGCTTACTCTCGCCACAAGTCTTCAATTTCCTCACTGTTTTTTCCCTACTTGTCTCCTGTTCTCCCCTCCATGCTGTACTCATCCCCTAAGTTTGCCATCTGACCAGTATTTTGTTATGGTGTGTGTGTGTCTCTGAGTGTGCTTGTGTCTGGGTCTGCGTGTGTGTGTGTCTGTCTGTCTGTGTGTATGGGTGTGTGTCTGTGTTTCTGCGTCTGTCTGTGTGTGTGTGTGTCTTTCTGTGTGTGTGTCTTTCTGTGTGTGTGTCTGTCTGTATGTGTGTCTGTCTGTATGTGTGTCTGTATGTGTGTGTCTGAGTGTGTGTGTATCTGGGTGTGTGTGCGTGTCTGTGTGTGTGTGTGTGTGTGTGTCTGGGTGTGTGTGTGGCCGTGTGTCTGTATGTGTGTCTCTGTGTTTGTGTGTGTGTGTGTGTGTGTGTGTGTTTCAGTGTTTGTGTGTCTATGTGTGTGTGTCTGGGTGTGTGTCTGTCCGTCTGTGTATGGGTGTTGTCTGTATGTGTGCCAGTGTGTGTGCCAGTGTGTGTGCCAGTGTGTGTGTCAGTGTGTGTGTGTGTGTGTGTCAGTGTGTGTCTGTATGTGTGTCAGTGTGTGTGTCTGTATGTGTGTCAGTGTGTGTGTCTGTATGTGTGTCAGTGTGTGTGTGTGTCAGTGTCTGTATGTGTGTCTGTGTCAGTGGGTGTGTGTATGTGTGTCAGTGTATGTGTCAGTGTGTATGTGTGTTTGTATGTGTGACAGTGTGTGTGTGTGTGTCAGTGTGTGTGTCTGTATGTGTGTCTATGTGTGTGTGTGTGTGTCAGTGTGTGGGTGTGTGAATTATAAGAAATGCACCAGAGTTATGACTACAGAAATGTGTGTTTAAAAAAAATACAATTTCTAAGACGATTCATGAATACAGAACTCAACAAATATTTAGTACTTTTATCAGAAAATAAGTGGCAATCCTAACTTCACCTGTCACCTCACTTCTTTACATTCATCCCACCTCTTTCCTGCTTTGTTCACCTCATCTTTATCCCCAACCAAAGCAATTGCCAGTTGTCATGTAGCTCATTTCTAGATTGCTGCAGCGTTCCCGGCTATTTATTGCCCTATGGGCAGGGCTACCTTCACACCCATAGAGCCAGTACTCCGGTCCGTCACTGGTATCTTGTAAATACAGTGATTAATGTTGGAGGGGCTCACAAAGAGGAGCAGCTCCTGTCCTGAACAAAAAGATGCAAAGAAAACCGGCTTTGGCGAAGGCAGAGGATTTTATTGGGCTGCCACTCGCTTTAGTACAGTCAGTGCCATCAATATCCTAAATACACCTGGATTACTGACTGTCTTTCTTAACCCATTTACACACCTGATTGAGAGGGGCGGGGGTGAGGCTAAAGCACTTTCAGCTAAATAGTCGTTGCGTTTGTGATTGACAGGGAAGGGTCTGTCTAGACCCTACCCTGTTAATCACAGCGTGATACAAAGCAAGCCCTCTTGGACCCCTGCGGTCTCAGGCCATTCACATGGGCGCTGCTAGAATCTCCAGCAGGGAGAGGCTTGGCGCGCTTACAAGCTCCTGTAAAGCAGAGCTGCAGCCTGCATCTACCCTGTGCAATAGGAGAGACATAACCGGAGCCTACAGTCCCGTTTATTAGGGTACCGGTACTCTCTCTGGATAATGAGAAGTGCCAGTACTGAGGGCCTGAAAATCCAGAAGTGCCGGTACTCAGTACCGGTGAGTACCGGCCCATTTAAAGCACTGGCTTTAAGTGATATGAAAAAACTGAAGGGTCTCTCAAAGGAGCGTGGCTGGCGTAATTAAGGGTGTGGCTTAAAAACACAAACTGAAAATCTGTGTTTAGCATAGTGTGCCGTCCAACTGGTATTTTGCTGCTTCTGTTGTTGCATCTAGATATATATTTTAACAAAAAACATAACATTTGCAACAAGCCAGAACTATTGGCTTTGTCAATAGTTGTTAGTTGCATAAGATAAATAAGCAACAACTATGGCTCCGTTGCATAGAATATTGAAAATGCTTCATTTCTGAAATGAGACTGTGAAAGAATTATAACGAGTCTCCTTGAAGTTACTTTAAAGGCAGTGAAGGGTAGAACTGCTGCATAGCTAAGATTTATTTTCCTCACCGAGGATAAGGGCAAAAATGGAGAGCCCAAAGGGGACCCATCTCAGCACCTGGTTATTTGAACTGTTGATGCGCAGCACCAACAGGACTCAGCCCACCTAAACCGACAGTTCTGAAATACTGGGCCTGGTAAAACGGGGCTTAGTGAAAACACTGGACTGCTTTCATGGCTGGATGGGCTGAGCCGGAAGGTCCTAACCACGTTAAAAGTGGTTCGGGTGGAGCAGCACGCAGTTACATATGGACAGCTACACGATTTGCTGCTGCGGTGAAACAATTCTATGCTCTGTGCCTGATCCTCAAGTTAAGGAACGTTTCATAGTTTCTTTTCAGAACTGCCCGACTGTCAAACCTATACCTTAGACAATATACTGGGGAAATGTTGCCGCAACTCGAATTGTTGCTCAAGTTATATGGTAAATATAACATGTGCAGAATCAAAATGCGCCCTCTCCCGTTGTCCCCAATGCAGTTCACCTTGGAGGGTTCCAGAGTCGTTATTGCAATATGAGGGTAGCATTTAAACATAATCTGGTTGGTTTTTCGCTCCTGGTGGTTCTGGGGATAATTTTGTGGGTAGTAGATGTGTGTGGTATGTTCATATTTATAGTGGTACCACATGTGCATCGAAGTTTAACACTAATTTACATCTTAATTGTGTATTAATTATAGAAAAAACGTATAGAACTTTGATATCATAGAGTTGCCCCAATGTTATCATAGTTAATGAGCATTTATAATCTGATAGAGATATCTTGCTGGCACCAGACGGTATCTGAAAATTTTCTTAGCAGTACCTCTGCGCGTCGGTAGAGGGATTTGAGCGACTCTGCAGCGATGTCGTCTCCGGAATGTGACGTCAACAGAGTCTATTTAAGCCCTCACCAACGCTCTGACATCAGTTCCTTCTTTTCTGCGCTAACATGCGTATCCACACTGCAGGTCCTCCGGCTGTTTTAGGCCTACTTGATATTTTTCTTTCATTGACGGAACAGTGTGTCTTTCTTCAATGTCCTTGGTGTTCAAGCCTCATGAGTCCAGTGGTCGACAAATGTCCGCCACGGATCCTCACTCGATTTGCATGTGGAGTCTGGGTGAGCACCACAACTCGGACGAGTGAGACTCTTGTCAACTGCTCCGACCGAATGCATGCAGGGAACGTCGCATGAAGCTTTTGGCAGCGCGGAAGTCAGAGTCTTCGAGGTCTTCTCATCATCCTCGGTTCTCTAAGCATTTTAGGGACCGAACGCGCGTCCGTTCTAGGAAACTTTTTTGCAAAGGCTTCCTTCACCTTCGACATCTGGGGATAAGTCTCGGCGCTGGCGGTCGAAGTCACTGCACCTCCTGCCTTTGTCACCTACCAGTGATCCCCACTCTTCTGTTGAAGTGCCGAGGCAAGAGTCTCCCCACCTATCCAGGAGCTGTGGCGTCTTTGACCCAGATCAGACAATATTCTCAATCTCTTCTTTTTGTTCTTGGATTGTCGCCTTCCTCTGGGGTGCCATCGGGTCCCACGGAAGTACATGAGGTTGTGCCTGTTACTCCGCCGGTGGGTTCTCCCTAGGCTTCAGGTCACCTTTTGTGTCTGACATCTCAGCAGCGCCGGTCTTCAGCCTATTGCAGCTCCTGCTTCTGGTCAACAGCCTTCAGTGTCGGCATCAGACCCTTGTCTGCCGGCTCTGATGGTGGTGCTGATCAACTCTCCTTCTGACGTCGATGTGTCGCCTGGCTTTTTTTACGGCGTCTTATGTGGCACCCATGGCGCCAACTGTCTCAGACTCCCTTCCTCTGGTTTTTCCTTCTGAGGACCATGGTTGTGGAAGTACTAACGAAGGTGTGGTGTGTACTCCTCCAATTCCGGACATGGTACAACCCCCTATCCAATGTGGCTATTCACTTGACTTAGGTGATGAAAGTGGCTTGGAATCTTCACCGTCATCTGAGACTTCTGTCTCCTCCCGGTTTGGCTACAGAGGCGACTTCTGCGCTGGTGGACATGCTCAATCGAGTTTCGATTGCCCTAGATTTACTCCTTCCTTCAGTGGAATTGTCAACAGACCTCTTAATTGGTGCCCTATGCCCTGTCCAGTCTAATGTTGAGGCTGTACTTCCTTATAGTGATTGTTTTTTCGATATCCTTGGACTAAACCCGAAACGGGGCTCTCTGTGGATCGCTCGACCGCTTCTCTCATGCCTTGTGGGGCTCTGAGGAGCACCTCTTGCCCTCCCTTCTGGAGGAAGCCCGGATTGCTCTTGTTCCCCTGGTACAAGATGGGCTGCAAGCTCCCACACTCAGCACCCACTATGTCATGGATACTACTGATTCTGTTGGTCGGGCTGGCCTCTTCCATTACTTTATGATGGTGTGCATGGTTGCGTACTTCCAGGTTTTCAGAGGCTGTGCAAACTGCTTTCGACATGCCTTTTGATGGAACCTCCCATTTTTGTGCGCAGGTTGACTCCGCTTTATGCCGGCTCAGAGATAGTCCTGGTGGTCGGGTGTCTTAACTCTATTGTACTTCAGTCATCCGGGACAGTTGTTTTTATCCTTGTTTTGACTCTTTGCCACCTTTCTAGGGTGGAGTTCTCTCTCCCCTTCAGGGGTACACCCAGTGTGGTTTTCCTTCTTTCTGCAGGTATTTTTTGTCTCTTTTCTGCTGTCGGTGACCGTTTTCTTTTCCAGCCATCTGGAACTTATCTTACTTTGCAGTCTCCTGGGATTCTGTTCTTTGGCTTCTGTTACTGCTTGTATTTTCCTACCCGAGTACTTACTCTGTTGCAGGTATTCTGTTAATGTTATGTGGTTCCACTGTAGACTTGTTCTCCGTTTTTGGGGACCTTACTTTGTATGCCTTGGAGGCATTTTTGTGGGCTACTTATGTTATGCACTTTGTAACACTAATAGGGACTTCACCTTTCTCTTTTGTCTTCCCTTATACTCATATTGGCTAAGCTGGTGCTTTCCTTTCCCTCTTCAACCCTTTTCAGTGTGACCTTCTCCTTTCTTTGTTTTACTCTCTCGGACACATGGATTTCTCATGTTATGTTCCAATTTTTTCAGGCCTGGGTTCCACAACTCCAGCCTTGTCATGCTCCTGTGACTGCAGGTCTCCAGCAGTCATCTCCTCCTTCTCCTCCTCCTCCTCGTCCCCTTCCTCCTTCTCTTCCTCTTCTTCCTCCTCTTCCTCCTTTTCCTCTTCCTCTTCTGTTTTCCCTCCATTTCCTCCTCTTCCTCCATTTCCACCGTCTCTTCCGTTTCCCCCTCCTCTTCTGTTTCCACCTCCTCCATGTCCACATCCTCTTCCTCCATTTCCACCTCCTCTGTTTCCACCTTCTCCTCTGCTGTTTCCACCTCCTTTGTTTCCACCTCCTCCTCCTCCGTTTCAGCCTCCTCCATTTCCTCTACCTCTGTTTCCATCTCCTCTGTTCCCACCTCATCCTCCTCTGTTCCCACCTCATCCTCCTCTGTTTCCACTTCCTCCTCCTCCTCCGTTTCCACCTCCCCTGTTTCCGTCTCCTCCGTTTCCACCCCCCCTGTTTCTACCTCCTCCGTCTCCACCTCCTCCGTCTCCTCTGTGTCCACCTCCTCCTCCTTTGTTTCCACCTCCTCCTCATTTGTTTCCACCTCCTCCGCTTCCACCTCCATCGCTTCCTCCTCCTCTCATTTCCACCTCCTCCTCCGTTTCCTCCACCTCTCCTCCCTTTCCACCTCCGTTTCCACCTCCTCCTCCGTTCTCTCCTCCTCAGTTTCCACCACCTCTGTTCTCACCTCCTCAGTTTCCACCTCCTCCTCCATTTCCACCTCTATTCCCTCCGTTTCCACCTCCTCCTCCGTTTCCACCTCCTCCTGGAAGGGTACTGCCTGGCTAGACTGGACAGACAAGGACGAGTGGGAGGGGGTATAGCGATCCTCTTTAAAGATCACTTGCAATGCCACACAATACCTATACCCGACTTTCCGGATAACTTTCAAGCTTTCTATTTTTCCATAAAGGAAGTGCAATGCCCTTTTTTCAACGGAATTCTGCTGTACCGACCTCCTGGCCCGAGGACCGACTTCACGCACAATCTCCTCCAGTCCTTGGAACCCTATTTTGGTCGAGAACATTTTTCCATTCTAGGTGATTTTAATTACCATTTAGAACGGCATGATTTTTCTGATACTTCATGTCTTATTGAGGCCTTGTGGACTCACGCAGCGAGTTAGCGGGGTTACCCATCGTGCGGGCCACACACTAGATGGTATTTTCTCTAATGACCATCGTTTGACCGTCAAGGATCCGGTGTATCTGTCTTGGTCCGATCACCTTGCGGTCCCTTTCCTCTTGGAATACCATAGGATGGATGGAAGTAAAATAGGGAAACACTCAGTGGAAACTGCCAGAAATTTTAGAAATATCAGCAATGACTCCTTTGCGCCATGGGCTGTCAGTCTTTCTATCACTGGCATGGACAGTGTTCAGACCGCGGTTGGTCATTTTGAACAGGTTATTACTGAGGCCCTGAATGAACTGGCCCCAGTACAGACCCGCCGCCGAGCCAGAAAAAGACCATCTGCCCCATGGTTTTCTGAATCCCTCAGGCAAGAAGTGAGGAGGATGGAGAGGCTCTGGCACTCAGGCTGGGACCTTAAGAACAAGGAAGCTCACAAACTCCTGGTCAGGAAATACAAGGCTGAGATTGTGCGGGCCAAACAAGATTACTTTGTGGCCATGACAACCTCGCTCTCCTCGCCGAAGGAGCTTTTCAGAATCGTTGACTCTTTAGTCAACCTACAAACTCCTGACCCTGTTGTACCCTCGCAAGATCTATGTGATAAAATTGCTTCCTTTTTTCACACCAAAATACAGGATATCTATCTGGCTCTTGAGGAACAAAGAGCATTTATCAGGGGGCCCCCTGCTCGGGTTGAGATGAACATGACCACCACAGACATCTCCCTTCTGAGCACCCTGGACTCCTTTCCCCCGCTGGTCTTACAAGATCTGGAGACCTTGCTTAATAAGACCAAATCTGGCTCCCCCCTAGATACCTGCCCACTGAAAATCATTAAGCAGTGTAGGGAAACCTTCCTACCGCCTCTGCTAGAATTCATGAATCTAGCTATGAGAAACGGTGTCTTCCCCTCGGAGTGGAAGAGTGCAGTAGTTAAACCCCTGCTAAAGAAGGCCTCCCTTGATCCGGAGGTCCTAAAAAACTTCCGTCCGATCTCACTGCTCCCAGCCCCTGCGAAAATGCTTGAGGCACATCTAAACAAGCATCTCGCTGCCTTTGTGGAAGACTCGGGCTGTCTGGACTTTTCCCAGCACGGATTCAGGAGGGAATACAGCACTGAGTCGGCCCTCACTATTGTGCTTGATAAGATCCGCACGAAAGTGGATGGGGGCCGCCAGACCACCCTCCTGGTCCTGTTAGATCTAACTGCGGCCTTTGATACCCTCTCCCCCTCAGTACTTACATCTCGTCTGAGGGAAGTGGGGGTGAAGGACGCAGCTCTAGATCTACTGACCTCCTTCCTTGACGGAAGGGAACAAAGAGTCAAGCTGGGGGAGTTCCTATCTCCATCCCGATCGGTGCTGTGTGGGGTCCCGCAAGGGTCGGCTCTTAGTCCGACCCTATTTAACATCTACGTGACCCCACTAGCCAGACTAATTAGAACTTTCGGGATGGAGGTAGTTTCCTATGCAGATGACACCCAAATCCTCGTCTCTCTTTCCCATTCAGATGTACCAACTGCCTCCAACTTTAGATCTTGCATGGAGGCGGTTGGTCAGTGGATGATCCAGAATTCACTCAAACTGAATGGGGAGAAGACTGAGGTGATGGTGTTTGGAGGGAAAGAGAACATCTGGTCAGCCAGCTGGTGGCCTGACTCGTTAGGAGAATACCCTTCCCCCACGACATCTGCTAAGAATCTTGGGGTTGGGGATAGACCCTGCCCTGGATATGGGCAGACAGGTTAGTAGAACCATCTCCACCTGTTGGGGCTTAATTCACACCCTGCGAAGAATTAGGAAATATCTCTCTCAGCAATCCAGAAAGCAAATAGCTGTTGCATTTATCGGCTCACGACTGGACTACTGTAATGCGCTGTACGCGGGGCTAAACAGGAGCCTGCTGCAGCGCTTGCAGGTAGTCCAGAATGCCGCGGCCAGATTTGTTCTGGATGTTCCCAGACGCTCCTCGGCCACGTTGGCCAGGAAAGCGCTGCATTGGCTACCGGTAGAGCACCGAGTACGGTTTAAAGTCCTATGCATGACCTATAGAGCCATTGCAAAGAACAGCGACACGGGAGTTGGTTCCATCATCTCCCACTACACTCCTGGAAGGGACTTGCGCTCTTCCAGGAAACTGCTCCTCACAGTTCCCCGTATACGAAGAGCCAAGTGGGGTGGTAGGGCCTTCTCCACCCTGGCCCCTAAATGGTGGAATGATCTCCCTCTGGATCTCGGGTCCCTACCCTCCCTACAGAAATTCCGAAGTGCCCTTAAAACTCGCCTCTTCCTGCAAGCCTATGTGTAAGGATGTATGTTTCCTTTTTTAGATGTTATTGTTAGGCGCCTTGATACCTGTGGGTTATTGTTTTGCGCATTATACATTTTTTATCAATCAATCAATCTCCTTTTCCACCGCCTCCTCCTTTGTTTCCTCCTCCATTTCCACCTTCTCTGTTTCCACCTTCCTTGTTTCCACCTTCCTTGTTTCCACCTTCCCTGTTTCCACCTTCCCTGTTTCCACCTTCCCTGTTTCCACCTTCCCTGTTTCCACCTTCCCTGTTTCCACCTTCCCTGTTTCCACCTTCCCTGTTTCCACCTTCCCTGTTTCCACCTTCCCTGTTTCCACCTTCCCTGTTTCCACCTTCCCTGTTTCCACCTTCCCTGTTTCCACCTTCCCTGTTTCCACCTTCCCTGTTTCCACCTTCCCTGTTTCCACCTTCCCTGTTTCCACCTTCCCTGTTTCCACCTTCCCTGTATCCACCTTCCCTGTTTCCACCTCCCCTGTTTCCACCTCCTCCTCCTCCTCGGTTTCCACCTCCTCCGTTTCCACCTCCACCTCCTCCCTTTCCACCTCAGTTTCCACCTCCTCCTCCTTCGTTCTCACCTCTTCTGTTTCCACCCCACCTTCTCTGTTTCCACCCCACCTTCTCTGTTTCCACCCCACCTTCTCTGTTTCCACCCCACCTTCTCTGTTTCCACCCCACCTTCTCTGTTTCCTCCCCACCTTCTCTGTTTCCACCCCACCTTCTCTGTTTCCACCCCACCTTCTCTGTTTCCACCCCATCTTCTCTGTTTCCACCCCATCTTCTCTGTTTCCACCCCATCTTCTCTGTTTCCACCCCACCTTCTCTGTTTCCACCCCACCTTCTCTGTTTCCACCCCACCTTCTGTTTCCACCCCACCTTCTCTGTTTCCACCCCACCTCCTCTGTTTCTACCTCCTCTGTTTCTACCTCCTCTGTTTCTACCTCCTCTGTTTCCACCTCCTCTGTTTCCACCTCCTCTGTTTCCACCTCCTCTGTTTCCACCTCCTCTGTTTCCACCTCCTCTGTTTCCACCTCCTCTGTTTCCACCTCCTCTGTTTCCACCTCCTCTGTTTCCACCTCCTCTGTTTCCACCTCCTCTGTTTCCACCTCCTCTGTTTCCACCTCCTCTGATCCACCTCCTCCTCCTGTTTCCACCTCCTCCTCCTCCTCCGTTTCCACCTCCACCTCCTCCGTTTCCACCTCCACCTCCTCTGTTTCCACCTCCACTGT